>NC_090447.1:1217813827-1222813827 GCF_031143425.1 Pleurodeles waltl
GTAGGCCTAGCGCCCGCAACAGGAAACGCCCCAAAGTGCAACGTGGACACAGCCAAATTTTTGAAGGAAAACAGAGGTGTTTTTTGCAAAGTGCCTACCTGTAGATTTTGGCCTGTAGCTCAGCCGCCACCTAGGGAAACCTACCAAACCTGTGCATTTCTGAAAACTAGAGACCTAGGGGAATCCAAGATGGGGTGACTTGTGTGGCTCGGACCAGGTTCTGTTACCCAGAATCCTTTGCAAACCTCAAAATTTGGCTAAAAAAACACATGTTCCTCACATTTCTGTGGCAGAAAGTTCTGGAATCTGAGAGGAGCCACAAATTTCCTTCCACCCAGCGTCCCCCCACGTCTCTTGATAAAAATGATACCTCACTTGTGTGGGTAGGCCTAGCGCCCGCAACAGGAAACGCCCCAAAGTGCAACGTGGACACAGCCAAATTTTTGAAGGAAAACAGAGGTGTTTTTTGCAAAGTGCCTACCTGTAGATTTTGTCCTGTAGCTCAGCCGCCTCCTAGGGAAACCTACCAAACCTGTGCATTTCTGAAAACTAGAGACCTAGGGGAATCCAAGATGGGGTGACTTGTGTGGCTCGGACCAGGTTCTGTTACCCAGAATCCTTTGCAAACCTCAAAATTTGGCTAAAAAAACACATGTTCCTCACATTTCTGTGGCAGAAAGTTCTGGAATCTGAGAGGAGCCACAAATTTCCTTCCACCCAGCGTCCCCCCACGTTTCCCGCTAAAAATGATACTTCACTTGTGTGGGTAGGCCTAGCGCCCGCGACAGGAAACGCCCCAAAGTGCAACGTGGACACAGCCAAATTTTTGAAGGAAAACAGAGGTGTTTTTTGCAAAGTGCCTACCTGTAGATTTTGGCCTGTAGCTCAGCCGCCACCTAGGGAAACCTACCAAACCTATGCATTTCTGAAAACTAGACACCTAGGGGAATCCAAGATGGGGTGACTTGTGTGGCTCGGACCAGGTTCTGTTACCCAGAATCCTTTGCAAACCTCAAAATGTGGTTAAAAAAACACATGTTCCTCACATTTCTGTGGCAGAAAGTTCTGGAATCTGAGAGGAGCCACAAATTTCCTTCCACCCAGCGTCCCCCCACGTCTCCCGATAAAAATGATACCTCACTTGTGTGGGTAGGCCTAGCGCCCGCGACAGGAAACGCCCCAAAGTGCAACGTGGACACAGCCAAATTTTTGAAGGAAAACAGAGGTGTTTTTTGCAAAGTGCCTACCTGTAGATTTTGGCCTGTAGCTCAGCCGCCTCCTAGGGAAACCTACCAAACCTGTGCATTTCTGAAAACTAGAGACCTTTGGGAATCCAAGATGGGGTGACTTGTGTGGCTCGGACCAGGTTCTGTTACCCAGAATCCTTTGCAAACCTCAAAATGTGGCTAAAAAAACACATGTTCCTCACATTTCTGTGGCAGAAAGTTCTGGAATCTGAGAGGAGCCACAAATTTCCTTCCACCCAGCGTCCCCCCACGTCTCCCGATAAAAATTATACCTCACTTGTGTGGGTAGGCCTAGCGCCCGTGATAGAAAACGCCCCAAAGCGCAACGTGGACACATCCAAATTTTTGAAGGAAAACAGAGGTGTTTTTTGCAAAGTGCCTACCTGTAGATTTTGGCCTGTAGCTCAGCCGCCACCTAGGGAAACCTACCAAACCTGTGCATTTTTTAAAACTAGAGACCTAGGGGAATCCAAGATGGGGTGACTTGGGTGGCTCGGACCAGGTTCTGTTACTCAGAATCCTTTGCAAACCTCAAAATGTGGCTAAAAAAACACATGTTCCTCACATTTCTGTGGCAGAAAGTTCTGGAATCTGAGAGGAGCCACGAATTTCCTTCCACCCAACGTTACCCCATGTCTCCTGATGAAAATGATACCTCACTAGTGTGGGTAGTCCTAGCGCCCGCAACAGGAAACTGCCCAAAGCGCAACGTGGACACATCCAAATTTTTGAAGGAAAACAGAGGTGTTTTTTGCAAAGTGCCTACCTGTAGATTTTGGCCTGTAGCTCTACCGCCACCTAGGGAAACCTACCAAACCTGTGCATTTCTGAAAACTAGAGACCTAGGGGAATCCAAGATGGGGTGACTTGTGTGGCTCGGACCAGGTTCTGTTACCCAGAATCCTTTGCAAACCTCAAAATGTGGCTAAAAAAACACATGTTCCTCACATTTCTGTGGCAGAAAGTTCTGGAATCTGAGAGGAGCCACAAATTTCCTTCCACCCAGCGTTCCCCCACGTCTCCCGATAAAAATGATACCTCACTTGTGTGGGTAGGCCTAGCGCCCGCGACAGGAAACACCCCAAAGCGCAACGTGGACACATCCAAATTTTTGAAGGAAAACAGAGGTGTTTTTTGCAAAGTGCCTACCTGTAGATTTTGGCCTGTAGCTCAGCCGCAAACCTAGTGAAACCTACAAAAACCTATGCATTTCTGAAAACTAGAGACCTAGGGGAATCCAAGATGGGGTGACTTGTGTGGCTCGGACCAGGTTCTGTTACCCAGAATCCTTTGCAAACCTCAAAATATGGCTAAAAAAACACATGTTCCTCACATTTCTGTGGCAGAAAGTTCTGGAATCTGAGAGGAGCCACAAATTTCCTTCCACCCAGCGTTCCCCCACGTCTCCCGATAAAAATGATACCTCACTTGTGTGGGTAGGCCTAGCGCCCGCAACAGGAAACGCCCCAAAGTGCAACGTGGACACAGCCAAATTTTTGAAGGAAAACAGAGGTGTTTTTTGCAAAGTGCCTACCTGTAGATTTTGGCCTGTAGCTCAGCCGCCACCTAGGGAAACCTACCAAACCTGTGCATTTCTGAAAACTAGAGACCTAGGGGAATCCAAGATGGGGTGACTTGTGTGGCTCGGACCAGGTTCTGTTACCCAGAATCCTTTGCAAACCTCAAAATTTGGCTAAAAAAACACATGTTCCTCACATTTCTGTGGCAGAAAGTTCTGGAATCTGAGAGGAGCCACAAATTTCCTTCCACCCAGCGTTCCCCCACGTCTCCCGATAAAAATGATACCTCACTTGTGTGGGTAGGAGTAGTGCCCGCGACAGGAAACACCCCAAAGCGCAACGTGGACACATCCAAATTTTTGAAGGAAAACAGAGGTGTTTTTTGCAAAGTGCCTACCTGTAGATTTTGGCCTGTAGCTCAGCCGCCACCTAGGGAAACCTACCAAACCTATGCATTTCTGAAAACTAGATACCTAGGGGAATCCAAGATGGGGTGACTTGTGTGGCTCGGACCAGGTTCTGTTACCCAGAATCCTTTGCAAACCTCAAAATGTGGCTAAAAAAACACATGTTCCTAACATTTCTGTGGCAGAAAGTTCTGGAATCTGAGAGGAGCCACAAATTTCCTTCCACCCAGCGTCCCCCCACGTCTCCCGATAAAAATTATACCTCACTTGTGTGGGTAGGCCTAGCGCCCGGGGCAGAAAACGCCCCAAAGCGCAACGTGGACACATCCGAATTTTTGAAGGAAAACAGAGGTGTTTTTTGCAAAGTGCCTACCTGTAGATTTTGGCCTGTAGCTCAGCCGCCACCTAGGGAAACCTACCAAACCTGTGCATTTCTGAAAACTAGAGACCTAGGGGAATCCAAGATGGGGTGACTTGTGTGGCTCGGACCAGGTTCTGTTACCCAGAATCCTTTGCAAACCTCAAAATTTGGCTAAAAAAACACATGTTCCTCACATTTCTGTGGCAGAAAGTTCTGGAATCTGAGAGGAGCCACAAATTTCCTTCCACCCAGCGTTCCCCCACGTCTCCCGATAAAAATGATACCTCACTTGTGTGGGTAGGAGTAGTGCCCGCGACAGGAAACACCCCAAAGCGCAACGTGGACACATCCAAATTTTTGAAGGAAAACAGAGGTGTTTTTTGCAAAGTGCCTACCTGTAGATTTTGGCCTGTAGCTCAGCCGCCACCTAGGGAAACCTACCAAACCTATGCATTTCTGAAAACTAGATACCTAGGGGAATCCAAGATGGGGTGACTTGTGTGGCTCGGACCAGGTTCTGTTACCCAGAATCCTTTGCAAACCTCAAAATGTGGCTAAAAAAACACATGTTCCTAACATTTCTGTGGCAGAAAGTTCTGGAATCTGAGAGGAGCCACAAATTTCCTTCCACCCAGCGTCCCCCCACGTCTCCCGATAAAAATTATACCTCACTTGTGTGGGTAGGCCTAGCGCCCGGGGCAGAAAACGCCCCAAAGCGCAACGTGGACACATCCGAATTTTTGAAGGAAAACAGAGGTGTTTTTTGCAAAGTGCCTACCTGTAGATTTTGGCCTGTAGCTCAGCCGCCACCTAGGGAAACCTACCAAACCTGTGCATTTCTGAAAACTAGAGACCTAGGGGAATCCAAGATGGGGTGACTTGTGTGGCTCGGACCAGGTTCTGTTACCCAGAATCCTTTGCAAACCTCAAAATTTGGCTAAAAAAACACATGTTCCTCACATTTCTGTGGCAGAAAGTTCTGGAATCTGAGAGGAGCCACAAATTTCCTTCCACCCAGCGTTCCCCCACGTCTCCCAATAAAAATGATACCTCACTTGTGTGGGTAGGCCTAGGGCCCGCGTCAGGAAACGCCCCAAAGCGCAACGTGGACATATCCAAATTTTTGAAGGAAAACAGAGGTGTTTTTTGCAAAGTGCCTACCTGTAGATTTTGGCCTGTAGCTCAGCCGCCACCTAGGGAAACCTACCAAACCTGTGCATTTCTGAAAACTAGAGACCTAGGGGAATCCAAGATGGGGTGACTTGTGTGTCTCGGACCAGGTTCTGTTACCCAGAATCCTTTGCAAACCTCAAAATTTGGCTAAAAAAACACATGTTCCTCACATTTCTGTGGCAGAAAGTTCTGCAATCTGAGAGGAGCCACGAATTTCCTTCCACCCAGCATTCCCCCACGTCTCCCGATAAAAATGATACCTCACTTGTGTGGGTAGGCCTAGCGCCCGCGACAGGAAACACCCCAAAGCGCAACGTGGACACATCCAAATTTTTGAAGGAAAACAGAGGTGTTTTTTGCAAAGTGCCTACCTGTAGATTTTGGCCTGTAGCTCAGCCGCCACCTAGGGAAACCTACCAAACCTGTGCATTTCTGAAAACTAGAGACCTAGCGGAATCCAAGATGGGGTGACTTGTGTGGCTCGGACCAGATTCTGTTACCCAGAATCCTTTGCAAACCTCAAAATTTGGCTAAAAAAACACATGTTCCTCACATTTCTGTGGCAGAAAGTTCTGGAATCTGAGAGGAGCCACAAATTTCCTTCCACCCAGCGTCCCCCCACGTCTCCCGATAAAAATGATACCTCACTTGTGTGGGTAGGCCTAGCGCCCGCGACAGGAAACGCCCCAAAGTGCAACGTGGACACAGCCAAATTTTTGAAGGAAAACAGAGGTGTTTTTTGCAAAGTGCCTACCTGTAGATTTTGGCCTGTAGCTCAGCCGCCACCTAGGGAAACCTACCAAACCTATGCATTTCTGAAAACTAGAGACCTAGGGGAATCCAAGATGGGGTGACTTGTGTGTCTCGGACCAGGTTCTGTTACCCAGAATCCTTTGCAAACCTCAAAATGTGGCTAAAAAAACACATGTTCCTCACATTTCTGTGGCAGAAAGTTCTGGAATCTGAGAGGAGCCACAAATTTCCTTCCACCCAGCGTCCCCCCACGTCTCCCGATACAAATTATACCTCACTTGTGTGGGTAGGCCTAGCGCCCGCAACAGGAAACGCCCCAAAGTGCAACGTGGACACAGCCACATTTTTGAAGGAAAACAGAGGTGTTTTTTGCAAAGTGCCTACCTGTAGATTTTGGCCTGTAGCTCAGCCGCCACCTAGGGAAACCTACCAAACCTGTGCATTTCTGAAAACTAGAGACCTAGGGGAATCCAAGATGGGGTGACTTGTGTGGCTCGGACCAGGTTCTGTTACCCAGAATCCTTTGCAAACCTCAAAATTTGGCTAAAAAAACACATGTTCCTCACATTTCTGTGGCAGAAAGTTCTGGAATCTGAGAGGAGCCACAAATTTCCTTCCACCCAGCGTTCCCCCACGTCTCCCATTAAAAATGATACCTCACTTGTGTGGGTAGGCCTAGCGCCCGTGACAGGAAACGCCCCAAAGCGCAACGTGGCACATCCAAATTTTTGAAGGAAAACAGAGGTGTTTTTTGCAAAGTGCCTACCTGTAGATTTTGGCCTGTAGCTCAGCCGCCACCTAGGGAAACCTACCAAACCTGTGCATTTCTAAAAACTAGAGACCTAGGGGAATCCAAGATGGGGTGACTTGTGTGGCTCGGACCAGGTTCTGTTACCCAGAATCCTTTGCAAACCTCAAAATTTGGCTAAAAAAACACATGTTCCTAACATTTCTGTGGCAGAAAGTTCTGGAATCTGAGAGGAGCCACGAATTTCCTTCCACCCAGCGTTCCCACACGTCTCCTGATAAAAATGATACCTCACTTGTGTGGGTAGGCCTAGCGCCCGCGACAGGAAACCCCCCAACGCGCAACGTGGACACATCCAAATTTTTGAAGGAAAACAGAGGTGTTTTTTGCAAAGTGCCTACCTGTAGATTTTGGCCTGTAGCTCAGCCGCCACCTAGGGAAACCTACCAAACCTGTGCATTTCTGAAAACTAGAGACCTAGGGGAATCCAAGATGGGGTGACTTGTGTGGCTCGGACCAGGTTCTGTTACCCAGAATCCTTTGCAAACCTCAAAATTTGGCTAAAAAAACACATGTTCCTCACATTTCTGTGGCAGAAAGTTCTGGAATCTGAGAGGAGCCACAAATTTCCTTCCACCCAGCGTCCCCCCACGTCTCTTGATAAAAATGATACTTCACTTGTGTGGGTAGGCCTAGCGCCCGCAACAGGAAACGCCCCAAAGTGCAACGTGGACACAGCCAAATTTTTGAAGGAAAACAGAGGTGTTTTTTGCAAAGTGCCTACCTGTAGATTTTGGCCTGTAGCTCAGCCGCCTCCTAGGGAAACCTACCAAACCTGTGCATTTCTGAAAACTAGAGACCTTTGGGAATCCAAGATGGGGTGACTTGTGTGGCTCGGACCAGGTTCTGTTACCCAGAATCCTTTGCAAACCTCAAAATGTGGCTAAAAAAACACATGTTCCTCACATTTCTGTGGCAGAAAGTTCTGGAATCTGAGAGGAGCCACAAATTTCCTTCCACCCAGCGTCCCCCCACGTCTCCCGATAAAAATTATACTTCACTTGTGTGGGTAGGCCTAGCACCCGTGATAGAAAACGCCCCAAAGCGCAACGTGGACACATCCAAATTTTTGAAGGAAAACAGAGGTGTTTTTTGCAAAGTGCCTACCTGTAGATTTTGGCCTGTAGCTCAGCCGCCACCTAGGGAAACCTACCAAACCTGTGCATTTCTGAAAACTAGAGACCTAGGGGAATCCAAGATGGGGTGACTTGTGTGGCTCGGACCAGGTTCTGTTACTCAGAATCCTTTGCAAACCTCAAAATTTGGCTAAAAAAACACATGTTCCTCACATTTCTGTGGCAGAAAGTTCTGGAATCTGAGAGGAGCCACGAATTTCCTTCCACCCAACGTTACCCCATGTCTCCTGATAAAAATGATACCTCACTAGTGTGGGTAGTCCTAGCGCCCGCAACAGGAAACGCCCCAAAGCGCAACGTGGACACATCCAAATTTTTGAAGGAAAACAGAGGTGTTTTTTGCAAAGTGCCTACCTGTAGATTTTGGCCTGTAGCTCAGCCGCCACCTACGGAAACCTACCAAACCTGTGCATTTCTGAAAACTAGAGACCTATGGGAATCCAAGATGGGGTGACTTGTGTGGCTCGGACCAGGTTCTGTTACCCAGAATCCTTTGCAAACCTCAAAATGTGGCTAAAAAAACACATGTTCCTCACATTTCTGTGGCAGAAAGTTCTGGAATCTGAGAGGAGCCACAAATTTCCTTCCACCCAGCGTCCCCCCACGTCTCCCGATAAAAATGATACCTCACTTGTGTGGGTAGGCCTAGCGCCCGCGACAGGAAACACCCCAAAGCGCAACGTGGACACATCCAAATTTTTGAAGGAAAACAGAGGTGTTTTTTGCAAAGTGCCTACCTGTAGATTTTGGCCTGAAGCTCAGCCGCCACCTAGGGAAACCTACCAAACCTATGCATTTCTGAAAACTAGAGACATAGGGGAATCCAAGATGGGGTGACTTGTGTGGCTCGGACCAGGTTCTGTTACCCAGAATCCTTTGCAAACCTCAAAATGTGGCTAAAAAAACACATGGTCCTCACATTTCTGTGGCAGAAAGTTCTGGAATCTGAGAGGAGCCACAAATTTCCTTCCACCCAGCGTCCCCCCACGTCTCTCGATAAAAATGATACCTCACTTGTGTGGGTAGGCCTAGCGCCCGCAACAGGAAACGCCCCAAAGTGCAACGTGGACACAGCCAAATTTTTGAAGGAAAACAGAGGTGTTTTTTGCAAAGTGCCTACCTGTAGATTTTGGCCTGTAGCTCAGCCGCCACCTAGGGAAACCTACCAAACCTGTGCATTTCTGAAAACTAGAGACCTAGGGGAATCCAAGATGGGGTGACTTGTGTGGCTCGGACCAGGTTCTGTTACCCAGAATCCTTTGCAAACCTCAAAATTTGGCTAAAAAAACACATGTTCCTCACATTTCTGTGGCAGAAAGTTCTGGAATCTGAGAGGAGCCACAAATTTCCTTCCACCCAGCGTTCCCCCACGTCTCCCGATAAAAATGATACCTCACTTGTGTGGGTAGGCCTAGCGCCCGCGACAGGAAACACCCCAAAGCGCAACGTGGACACATCCAAATTTTTGAAGGAAAACAGAGGTGTTTTTTGCAAAGTGCCTACCTGTAGATTTTGGCCTGTAGCTCAGCCGCCACCTAGGGAAACCTACCAAACCTATGCATTTCTGAAAACTAGAGACCTAGGGGAATCCAAGATGGGGTGACTTGTGTGGCTCGGACCAGGTTCTGTTGCCCAGAATCCTTTGCAAACCTCAAAATGTGGCTAAAAAAACACATGTTCCTCACATTTCTGTGGCAGAAAGTTCTGGAATCTGAGAGGAGCCACAAATTTCCTTCCACCCAGCGTCCCCCCACGTCTCTCGATAAAAATGATACCTCACTTGTGTGGGTAGGCCTAGCGCCCGCAACAGGAAACGCCCCAAAGTGCAACGTGGACACAGCCAAATTTTTGAAGGAAAACAGAGGTGTTTTTTGCAAAGTGCCTACCTGTAGATTTTGGCCTGTAGCTCAGCCGCCACCTAGGGAAACCTACCAAACCTGTGCATTTCTGAAAACTAGAGACCTAGGGGAATCCAAGATGGGGTGACTTGTGTGGCTCGGACCAGGTTCTGTTACCCAGAATCCTTTGCAAACCTCAAAATGTGGCTAAAAAAACACATGTTCCTCACATTTCTGTGGCAGAAAGTTCTGGAATCTGAGAGGAGCCACAAATTTCCTTCCACCCAGCGTTCCCCCACGTCTCCCGATAAAAATGATACCTCACTTGTGTGGGTAGGCCTAGCGCCCGCGACAGGAAACACCCCAAAGCGCAACGTGGACACATCCAAATTTTTGAAGGAAAACAGAGGTGTTTTTTGCAAAGTGCCTACCTGTAGATTTTGGCCTGAAGCTCAGCCGCCACCTAGGGAAACCTACCAAACCTATGCATTTCTGAAAACTAGAGACCTAGCGGAATCCAAGATGGGGTGACTTGTGTGGCTCGGACCAGGTTCTGTTACCCAGAATCCTTTGCAAACCTCAAAATTTGGCTAAAAAAACACATGTTCCTCACATTTCTGTGGCAGAAAGTTCTGGAAGCTGAGAGGAGCCACAAATTTCCTTCCACCCAGCGTCCCCCCACGTCTCTCGATAAAAATGATACCTCACTTGTGTGGGTAGGCCTAGCGCCCGCAACAGGAAACGCCCCAAAGTGCAACGTGGACACAGCCAAATTTTTGAAGGAAAACAGAGGTGTTTTTTGCAAAGTGCCTACCTGTAGATTTTGGCCTGTAGCTCAGCCGCCACCTAGGGAAACCTACCAAACCTGTGCATTTCTGAAAACTAGAGACCTAGGGGAATCCAAGATGGGGTGACTTGTGTGGCTCGGACCAGGTTCTGTTACCCAGAATCCTTTGCAAACCTCAAAATGTGGCTAAAAAAACACATGTTCCTCACATTTCTGTGGCAGAAAGTTCTGGAATCTGAGAGGAGCCACAAATTTCCTTCCACCCAGCGTTCCCCCACGTCTCCTGATAAAAATGATACCTCACTTGTGTGGGTAGGCCTAGCGCCCGCGACAGGAAACACCCCAAAGCGCAACGTGGACACATCCAAATTTTTGAAGGAAAACAGAGGTGTTTTTTGCAAAGTGCCTACCTGTAGATTTTGGCCTGTAGCTCAGCCGCCACCTAGGGAAACCTACCAAACCTGTGCATTTCTGAAAACTAGAGACCTAGGGGAATCCAAGATGGGGTGACTTGTGTGGCTCGGACCAGGTTCTGTTACCCAGAATCCTTTGCAAACCTCAAAATGTGGCTAAAAAAACACATGTTCCTCACATTTCTGTGGCAGAAAGTTCTGGAATCTGAGAGGAGCCACAAATTTCCTTCCACCCAGTGTTCCCCCACGTCTCCCAATAAAAATGATACCTCACTTGTGTGGGTAGGCCTAGGGCCCGCGTCAGGAAACGCCCCAAAGCGCAACGTGGACATATCCAAATTTTTGAAGGAAAACAGAGGTGTTTTTTGCAAAGTGCCTACCTGTAGATTTTGGCCTGTAGCTCAGCCTCCACCTAGGGAAACCTACCAAACCTGTGCATTTCTGAAAACTAGAGACCTAGGGGAATCCAAGATGGGGTGACTTGTGTGTCTCGGACCAGGTTCTGTTACCCAGAATCCTTTGCAAACCTCAAAATTTGGCTAAAAAAACACATGTTCCTCACATTTCTGTGGCAGAAAGTTCTGGAATCTGAGAGGAGCCACGAATTTCCTTCCACCCAGCGTTCCCCCACGTCTCCCGATAAAAATGATACCTCACTTGTGTGGGTAGGCCTAGCGCCCGCGACAGGAAACACCCCAAAGCGCAACGTGGACACATCCAAATTTTTGAAGGAAAACAGAGGTGTTTTTTGCAAAGTGCCTACCTGTAGATTTTGGCCTGTAGCTCAGCCGCCACCTAGGGAAACCTACCAAACCTGTGCATTTCTGAAAACTAGAGACCTAGCGGAATCCAAGATGGGGTGACTTGTGTGGCTCGGACCAGGTTCTGTTACCCAGAATCCTTTGCAAACCTCAAAATTTGGCTAAAAAAACACATGTTCCTCACATTTCTGTGGCAGAAAGTTCTGGAATCTGAGAGGAGCCACAAATTTCCTTCCACCCAGCGTCCCCCCACGTCTCCCGATAAAAATGATACCTCACTTGTGTGGGTAGGCCTAGCGCCCGCGACAGGAAACGCCCCAAAGTGCAACGTGTACACAGCCAAATTTTTGAAGGAAAACAGAGGTGTTTTTTGCAAAGTGCCTACCTGTAGATTTTGGCCTGTAGCTCAGCCGCCACCTAGGGAAACCTACCAAACCTATGCATTTCTGAAAACTAGAGACCTAGGGGAATCCAAGATGGGGTGACTTGTGTGGCTCGGACCAGGTTCTGTTACCCAGAATCCTTTGCAAACCTCAAAATGTGGCTAAAAAAACACATGTTCCTCACATTTCTGTGGCAGAAAGTTCTGGAATCTGAGAGAAGCCACAAATTTCCTTCCACCCAGCGTCCCCCCACGTCTCCCGATAAAAATGATACCTCACTTGTGTGGGTAGGCCTAGCGCCCGCGACAGGAAACGCCCCAAAGTGCAACGTGGACACAGCCAAATTTTTGAAGGAAAACAGAGGTGTTTTTTGCAAAGTGCCTACCTGTAGATTTTGGCCTGTAGCTCAGCCGCATCCTAGGGAAACCTACCAAACCTGTGCATTTCTGAAAACTAGAGACCTTTGGGAATCCAAGATGGGGTGACTTGTGTGGCTCGGACCAGGTTCTGTTACCCAGAAGCCTTTGCAAACCTCAAAATGTGGCTAAAAAAACACATGTTCCTCACATTTCTGTGGCAGAAAGTTCTGGAATCTGAGAGGAGCCACAAATTTCCTTCCACCCAGCGTCCCCCCACGTCTCCCGATAAAAATTATACCTCACTTGTGTGGGTAGGCCTAGCGCCCGTGATAGAAAACGCCCCAAAGCGCAACGTGGACACATCCAAATTTTTGAAGGAAAACAGAGGTGTTTTTTGCAAAGTGCCTACCTGTATATTTTGGCCTGTAGCTCAGCCGCCACCTAGGGAAACCTACCAAACCTGTGCATTTCTGAAAACTAGAGACCTAGGGGAATCCAAGATGGGGTGACTTGTGTGGCTCGGACCAGGTTCTGTTACTCAGAATCCTTTGCAAACCTCAAAATTTGGCTAAAAAAACACATGTTCCTCACATTTCTGTGGCAGAAAGTTCTGGAATCTGAGAGGAGCCACGAATTTCCTTCCACCCAACGTTACCCCATGTCTCCTGATAAAAATGATACCTCACTAGTGTGGGTAGTCCTAGCGCCCGCAACAGGAAACGCCCCAAAGCGCAACGTGGACACATCCAAATTTTTGAAGGAAAACAGAGGTGTTTTTTGCAAAGTGCCTACCTGTAGATTTTGGCCTGTAGCTCAGCCGCCACCTACGGAAACCTACCAAACCTGTGCATTTCTGAAAACTAGAGACCTAGGGGAATCCAAGATGGGGTGACTTGTGTGGCTCGGACCAGGTTCTGTTACCCAGAATGCTTTGCAAACCTCAAAATGTGGCTAAAAAAACACATGTTCCTCACATTTCTGTGGCAGAAAGTTCTGGAATCTGAGAGGAGCCACAAATTTCCTTCCACCCAGCGTTCCCCCACGTCTCCCGATAAAAATGATACCTCACTTGTGTGGGTAGGCCTAGCGCCCGCGACAGGAAACACCCCAAAGCGCAACGTGGAGACATCCAAATTTTTGAAGGAAAACAGAGGTGTTTTTTGCAAAGTGCCTACCTGTAGATTTTGGCCTGTAGCTCAGCCGCCACCTAGGGAAACCTACCAAGCCTGTGCATTTCTGAAAACTAGAGACCTAGGGGAATCCAAGATGGGGTGACTTGTGTGGCTCGGACCAGGTTCTGTTACCCAGAATCCTTTGCAAACCTCAAAATTTGGCTAAAAAAACACATGTTCCTCACATTTCTGTGGCAGAAAGTTCTGGAATCTGAGAGGAGCCACAAATTTCCTTCCACCCAGCGTTACCCCACGTCTCCCGATAAAAATGATACCTTACTTGTGTGGGTAGGCCTAGCGCCCGCGACAGGAAACACCCCAAAGCGCAACGTGGACACATCCAAATTTTTGAAGGAAAACAGAGGTGTTTTTTGCAAAGTGCCTACCTGTAGATTTTGGCCTGTAGCTCAGCCGCCACCTAGGGAAACCTACCAAACCTATGCATTTCTGAAAACTAGAGACCTAGGGGAATCCAAGATGGGGTGACTTGTGTGGCTCGGACCAGGTTCTGTTACCCAGAATCCTTTGCAAACCTCAAAATGTGGCTAAAAAAACACATGTTCCTCACATTTCTGTGGCAGAAAGTTCTGGAATCTGAGAGGAGCCACAAATTTCGTTCCACCCAGCGTCCCCCCACGTCTCTCGATAAAAATGATACCTCACTTGTGTGGGTAGGCCTAGCGCCCGCAACAGGAAACGCCCCAAAGTGCAACGTGGACACAGCCAAATTTTTGAAGGAAAACAGAGGTGTTTTTTGCAAAGTGCCTACCTGTAGATTTTGGCCTGTAGCTCAGCCGCCACCTAGGGAAACCTACCAAACCTGTGCATTTCTGAAAACTAGAGACCTAGGGGAATCCAAGATGGGGTAACTTGTGTGGCTCGGACCAGGTTCTGTTACCCAGAATCCTTTGCAAACCTCAAAATTTGGCTAAAAAAACACATGTTCCTCACATTTCTGTGGCAGAAAGTTCTGGAATCTGAGAGGAGCCACAAATTTCCTTCCACCCAGCGTCCCCCCACGTCTCTTGATAAAAATGATACCTCACTTGTGTGGGTAGGCCTAGCGCCCGCAACAGGAAACGCCCCAAAGTGCAACGTGGACACAGCCAAATTTTTGAAGGAAAACAGAGGTGTTTTTTGCAAAGTGCCTACCTGTAGATTTTGTCCTGTAGCTCAGCCGCCTCCTAGGGAAACCTACCAAACCTGTGCATTTCTGAAAACTAGAGACGTAGGGGAATCCAAGATGGGGTGACTTGTGTGGCTCGGACCAGGTTCTGTTACCCAGAATCCTTTGCAAACCTCAAAATGTGGCTAAAAAAACACATGTTCCTCACATTTCTGTGGCAGAAAGTTCTGGAATCTGAGAGGAGCCACAAATTTCCTTCCACCCAGCGTCCCCCCACGTCTCCCGATACAAATTATACCTCACTTGTGTGGGTAGGCCTAGCGCCCGCGACAGGAAACGCCCCAAAGTGCAACGTGGACACAGCCAAATTTTTGAAGGAAAACAGAGGTGTTTTTTGCAAAGTGCCTACCTGTAGATTTTGGCCTTTAGCTCAGCCGCCACCTAGGGAAACCTACCAAACCTGTGCATTTCTGAAAACTAGAGACCTAGGGGAATCCAAGATGGGGTGACTTGTGTGGCTCGGACCAGGTTCTGTTACCCAGAATCCTTTGCAAACCTCAAAATTTGGCTAAAAAAACACATGTTCCTCACATTTCTGTGGCAGAAAGTTCTGGAATCTGAGAGGAGCCACAAATTTCCTTCCACCCAGCGTTCCCCCACGTCTCCCAATAAAAATGATACCTCACTTGTGTGGGTAGGCCTAGGGCCCGCGTCAGGAAACGCCCCAAAGCGCAACGTGGACATATCCAAATTTTTGAAGGAAAACAGAGGTGTTTTTTGCAAAGTGCCTACCTGTAGATTTTGGCCTGTAGCTCAGCCGCCACCTAGGGAAACCTACCAAACCTGTGCATTTCTGAAAACTAGAGACCTAGGGGAATCCAAGATGGGGTGACTTGTGTGTCTCAGACGAGGTTCTGTTACCCAGAATCCTTTGCAAACCTCAAAATTTGGCTAAAAAAACACATGTTCCTCACATTTTTGTGGCAGAAAGTTCTGGAATCTGAGAGGAGCCACGAATTTCCTTCCACCCAGCGTTCCCCCACGTCTCCCGATAAAAATGATACCTCACTTGTGTGGGTAGGCCTAGCGCCCGCGACAGGAAACACCCCAAAGCGCAACGTGGACACATCCACATTTTTGAAGGAAAACAGAGGTGTTTTTTGCAAAGTGCCTACCTGTAGATTTTGGCCTGTAGCTCAGCCGCCACCTAGGGAAACCTACCAAACCTGTGCATTTCTGAAAACTAGAGACCTAGCGGAATCCAAGATGGGGTGACTTGTGTGGCTCGGACCAGGTTCTGTTACCCAGAATCCTTTGCAAACCTCAAAATTTGGCTAAAAAAACACATGTTCCTCACATTTCTGTGGCAGAAAGTTCTGGAATCTGAGAGGAGCCACAAATTTCCTTCCACCCAGCGTCCCCCCACGTCTCCCGATAAAAATGATACCTCACTTGTGTGGGTAGGCCTAGCGCCCGCGACAGGAAACGCCCCAAAGTGCAACGTGGACACAGCCAAATTTTTGAAGGAAAACAGAGGTGTTTTTTGCAAAGTGCCTACCTGTAGATTTTGGCCTGTAGCTCAGCCGCCACCTAGGGAAACCTACCAAACCTATGCATTTCTGAAAACTAGAGACCTAGGGGAATCCAAGATGGGGTGACTTGTGTGTCTCGGACCAGGTTCTGTTACCCAGAATCCTTTGCAAACCTCAAAATGTGGCTAAAAAAACACATGTTCCTCACATTTCTGTGGCAGAAAGTTCTGGAATCTGAGAGGAGCCACAAATTTCCTTCCACCCAGCGTCCCCCCACGTCTCCCGATACAAATTATACCTCACTTGTGTGGGTAGGCCTAGCGCCCGCAACAGGAAACGCCCCAAAGTGCAACGTGGACACAGCCACATTTTTGAAGGAAAACAGAGGTGTTTTTTGCAAAGTGCCTACCTGTAGATTTTGGCCTGTAGCTCAGCCGCCACCTAGGGAAACCTACCAAACCTGTGCATTTCTGAAAACTAGAGACCTAGGGGAATCCAAGATGGGGTGACTTGTGTGGCTCGGACCAGGTTCTGTTACCCAGAATCCTTTGCAAACCTCAAAATTTGGCTAAAAAAACACATGTTCCTCACATTTCTGTGGCAGAAAGTTCTGGAATCTGAGAGGAGCCACAAATTTCCTTCCACCCAGCGTTCCCCCACGTCTCCCATTAAAAATGATACCTCACTTGTGTGGGTAGGCCTAGCGCCCGTGACAGGAAACGCCCCAAAGCGCAACGTGGCACATCCAAATTTTTGAAGGAAAACAGAGGTGTTTTTTGCAAAGTGCCTACCTGTAGATTTTGGCCTGTAGCTCAGCCGCCACCTAGGGAAACCTACCAAACCTGTGCATTTCTAAAAACTAGAGACCTAGGGGAATCCAAGATGGGGTGACTTGTGTGGCTCGGACCAGGTTCTGTTACCCAGAATCCTTTGCAAACCTCAAAATTTGGCTAAAAAAACACATGTTCCTCACATTTCTGTGGCAGAAAGTTCTGGAATCTGAGAGGAGCCACGAATTTCCTTCCACCCAGCGTTCCCACACGTCTCCTGATAAAAATGATACCTCACTTGTGTGGGTAGGCCTAGCGCCCGCGACAGGAAACCCCCCAACGCGCAACGTGGACACATCCAAATTTTTGAAGGAAAACAGAGGTGTTTTTTGCAAAGTGCCTACCTGTAGATTTTGGCCTGTAGCTCAGCCGCCACCTAGCGAAACCTACCAAACCTGTGCATTTCTGAAAACTAGAGACCTAGGGGAATCCAAGATGGGGTGACTTGTGTGGCTCGGACCAGGTTCTGTTACCCAGAATCCTTTGCAAACCTCAAAATTTGGCTAAAAAAACACATGTTCCTCACATTTCTGTGGCAGAAAGTTCTGGAATCTGAGAGGAGCCACAAATTTCCTTCCACCCAGCGTCCCCCCACGTCTCTTGATAAAAATGATACTTCACTTGTGTGGGTAGGCCTAGCGCCCGCAACAGGAAACGCCCCAAAGTGCAACGTGGACACAGCCAAATTTTTGAAGGAAAACAGAGGTGTTTTTTGCAAAGTGCCTACCTGTAGATTTTGGCCTGTAGCTCAGCCGCCTCCTAGGGAAACCTACCAAACCTGTGCATTTCTGAAAACTAGAGACCTTTGGGAATCCAAGATGGGGTGACTTGTGTGGCTCGGACCAGGTTCTGTTACCCAGAATCCTTTGCAAACCTCAAAATGTGGCTAAAAAAACACATGTTCCTCACATTTCTGTGGCAGAAAGTTCTGGAATCTGAGAGGAGCCACAAATTTCCTTCCACCCAGCGTCCCCCCACGTCTCCCGATAAAAATTATACTTCACTTGTGTGGGTAGGCCTAGCACCCGTGATAGAAAACGCCCCAAAGCGCAACGTGGACACATCCAAATTTTTGAAGGAAAACAGAGGTGTTTTTTGCAAAGTGCCTACCTGTAGATTTTGGCCTGTAGCTCAGCCGCCACCTAGGGAAACCTACCAAACCTGTGCATTTCTGAAAACTAGAGACCTAGGGGAATCCAAGATGGGGTGACTTGTGTGGCTCGGACCAGGTTCTGTTACTCAGAATCCTTTGCAAACCTCAAAATTTGGCTAAAAAAACACATGTTCCTCACATTTCTGTGGCAGAAAGTTCTGGAATCTGAGAGGAGCCACGAATTTCCTTCCACCCAACGTTACCCCATGTCTCCTGATAAAAATGATACCTCACTAGTGTGGGTAGTCCTAGCGCCCGCAACAGGAAACGCCCCAAAGCGCAACGTGGACACATCCAAATTTTTGAAGGAAAACAGAGGTGTTTTTTGCAAAGTGCCTACCTGTAGATTTTGGCCTGTAGCTCAGCCGCCACCTACGGAAACCTACCAAACCTGTGCATTTCTGAAAACTAGAGACCTATGGGAATCCAAGATGGGGTGACTTGTGTGGCTCGGACCAGGTTCTGTTACCCAGAATCCTTTGCAAACCTCAAAATGTGGCTAAAAAAACACATGTTCCTCACATTTCTGTGGCAGAAAGTTCTGGAATCTGAGAGGAGCCACAAATTTCCTTCCACCCAGCGTCCCCCCACGTCTCCCGATAAAAATGATACCTCACTTGTGTGGGTAGGCCTAGCGCCCGCGACAGGAAACACCCCAAAGCGCAACGTGGACACATCCAAATTTTTGAAGGAAAACAGAGGTGTTTTTTGCAAAGTGCCTACCTGTAGATTTTGGCCTGAAGCTCAGCCGCCACCTAGGGAAACCTACCAAACCTATGCATTTCTGAAAACTAGAGACATAGGGGAATCCAAGATGGGGTGACTTGTGTGGCTCGGACCAGGTTCTGTTACCCAGAATCCTTTGCAAACCTCAAAATGTGGCTAAAAAAACACATGGTCCTCACATTTCTGTGGCAGAAAGTTCTGGAATCTGAGAGGAGCCACAAATTTCCTTCCACCCAGCGTCCCCCCACGTCTCTCGATAAAAATGATACCTCACTTGTGTGGGTAGGCCTAGCGCCCGCAACAGGAAACGCCCCAAAGTGCAACGTGGACACAGCCAAATTTTTGAAGGAAAACAGAGGTGTTTTTTGCAAAGTGCCTACCTGTAGATTTTGGCCTGTAGCTCAGCCGCCACCTAGGGAAACCTACCAAACCTGTGCATTTCTGAAAACTAGAGACCTAGGGGAATCCAAGATGGGGTGACTTGTGTGGCTCGGACCAGGTTCTGTTACCCAGAATCCTTTGCAAACCTCAAAATTTGGCTAAAAAAACACATGTTCCTCACATTTCTGTGGCAGAAAGTTCTGGAATCTGAGAGGAGCCACAAATTTCCTTCCACCCAGCGTTCCCCCACGTCTCCCGATAAAAATGATACCTCACTTGTGTGGGTAGGCCTAGCGCCCGCGACAGGAAACACCCCAAAGCGCAACGTGGACACATCCAAATTTTTGAAGGAAAACAGAGGTGTTTTTTGCAAAGTGCCTACCTGTAGATTTTGGCCTGTAGCTCAGCCGCCACCTAGGGAAACCTACCAAACCTATGCATTTCTGAAAACTAGAGACCTAGGGGAATCCAAGATGGGGTGACTTGTGTGGCTCGGACCAGGTTCTGTTGCCCAGAATCCTTTGCAAACCTCAAAATGTGGCTAAAAAAACACATGTTCCTCACATTTCTGTGGCAGAAAGTTCTGGAATCTGAGAGGAGCCACAAATTTCCTTCCACCCAGCGTCCCCCCACGTCTCTCGATAAAAATGATACCTCACTTGTGTGGGTAGGCCTAGCGCCCGCAACAGGAAACGCCCCAAAGTGCAACGTGGACACAGCCAAATTTTTGAAGGAAAACAGAGGTGTTTTTTGCAAAGTGCCTACCTGTAGATTTTGGCCTGTAGCTCAGCCGCCACCTAGGGAAACCTACCAAACCTGTGCATTTCTGAAAACTAGAGACCTAGGGGAATCCAAGATGGGGTGACTTGTGTGGCTCGGACCAGGTTCTGTTACCCAGAATCCTTTGCAAACCTCAAAATGTGGCTAAAAAAACACATGTTCCTCACATTTCTGTGGCAGAAAGTTCTGGAATCTGAGAGGAGCCACAAATTTCCTTCCACCCAGCGTTCCCCCACGTCTCCCGATAAAAATGATACCTCACTTGTGTGGGTAGGCCTAGCGCCCGCGACAGGAAACACCCCAAAGCGCAACGTGGACACATCCAAATTTTTGAAGGAAAACAGAGGTGTTTTTTGCAAAGTGCCTACCTGTAGATTTTGGCCTGAAGCTCAGCCGCCACCTAGGGAAACCTACCAAACCTATGCATTTCTGAAAACTAGAGACCTAGCGGAATCCAAGATGGGGTGACTTGTGTGGCTCGGACCAGGTTCTGTTACCCAGAATCCTTTGCAAACCTCAAAATTTGGCTAAAAAAACACATGTTCCTCACATTTCTGTGGCAGAAAGTTCTGGAAGCTGAGAGGAGCCACAAATTTCCTTCCACCCAGCGTCCCCCCACGTCTCTCGATAAAAATGATACCTCACTTGTGTGGGTAGGCCTAGCGCCCGCAACAGGAAACGCCCCAAAGTGCAACGTGGACACAGCCAAATTTTTGAAGGAAAACAGAGGTGTTTTTTGCAAAGTGCCTACCTGTAGATTTTGGCCTGTAGCTCAGCCGCCACCTAGGGAAACCTACCAAACCTGTGCATTTCTGAAAACTAGAGACCTAGGGGAATCCAAGATGGGGTGACTTGTGTGGCTCGGACCAGGTTCTGTTACCCAGAATCCTTTGCAAACCTCAAAATGTGGCTAAAAAAACACATGTTCCTCACATTTCTGTGGCAGAAAGTTCTGGAATCTGAGAGGAGCCACAAATTTCCTTCCACCCAGCGTTCCCCCACGTCTCCTGATAAAAATGATACCTCACTTGTGTGGGTAGGCCTAGCGCCCGCGACAGGAAACACCCCAAAGCGCAACGTGGACACATCCAAATTTTTGAAGGAAAACAGAGGTGTTTTTTGCAAAGTGCCTACCTGTAGATTTTGGCCTGTAGCTCAGCCGCCACCTAGGGAAACCTACCAAACCTGTGCATTTCTGAAAACTAGAGACCTAGGGGAATCCAAGATGGGGTGACTTGTGTGGCTCGGACCAGGTTCTGTTACCCAGAATCCTTTGCAAACCTCAAAATGTGGCTAAAAAAACACATGTTCCTCACATTTCTGTGGCAGAAAGTTCTGGAATCTGAGAGGAGCCACAAATTTCCTTCCACCCAGTGTTCCCCCACGTCTCCCAATAAAAATGATACCTCACTTGTGTGGGTAGGCCTAGGGCCCGCGTCAGGAAACGCCCCAAAGCGCAACGTGGACATATCCAAATTTTTGAAGGAAAACAGAGGTGTTTTTTGCAAAGTGCCTACCTGTAGATTTTGGCCTGTAGCTCAGCCTCCACCTAGGGAAACCTACCAAACCTGTGCATTTCTGAAAACTAGAGACCTAGGGGAATCCAAGATGGGGTGACTTGTGTGTCTCGGACCAGGTTCTGTTACCCAGAATCCTTTGCAAACCTCAAAATTTGGCTAAAAAAACACATGTTCCTCACATTTCTGTGGCAGAAAGTTCTGGAATCTGAGAGGAGCCACGAATTTCCTTCCACCCAGCGTTCCCCCACGTCTCCCGATAAAAATGATACCTCACTTGTGTGGGTAGGCCTAGCGCCCGCGACAGGAAACACCCCAAAGCGCAACGTGGACACATCCAAATTTTTGAAGGAAAACAGAGGTGTTTTTTGCAAAGTGCCTACCTGTAGATTTTGGCCTGTAGCTCAGCCGCCACCTAGGGAAACCTACCAAACCTGTGCATTTCTGAAAACTAGAGACCTAGCGGAATCCAAGATGGGGTGACTTGTGTGGCTCGGACCAGGTTCTGTTACCCAGAATCCTTTGCAAACCTCAAAATTTGGCTAAAAAAACACATGTTCCTCACATTTCTGTGGCAGAAAGTTCTGGAATCTGAGAGGAGCCACAAATTTCCTTCCACCCAGCGTCCCCCCACGTCTCCCGATAAAAATGATACCTCACTTGTGTGGGTAGGCCTAGCGCCCGCGACAGGAAACGCCCCAAAGTGCAACGTGTACACAGCCAAATTTTTGAAGGAAAACAGAGGTGTTTTTTGCAAAGTGCCTACCTGTAGATTTTGGCCTGTAGCTCAGCCGCCACCTAGGGAAACCTACCAAACCTATGCATTTCTGAAAACTAGAGACCTAGGGGAATCCAAGATGGGGTGACTTGTGTGGCTCGGACCAGGTTCTGTTACCCAGAATCCTTTGCAAACCTCAAAATGTGGCTAAAAAAACACATGTTCCTCACATTTCTGTGGCAGAAAGTTCTGGAATCTGAGAGGAGCCACAAATTTCCTTCCACCCAGCGTCCCCCCACGTCTCCCGATAAAAATGATACCTCACTTGTGTGGGTAGGCCTAGCGCCCGCGACAGGAAACGCCCCAAAGTGCAACGTGGACACAGCCAAATTTTTGAAGGAAAACAGAGGTGTTTTTTGCAAAGTGCCTACCTGTAGATTTTGGCCTGTAGCTCAGCCGCATCCTAGGGAAACCTACCAAACCTGTGCATTTCTGAAAACTAGAGACCTTTGGGAATCCAAGATGGGGTGACTTGTGTGGCTCGGACCAGGTTCTGTTACCCAGAAGCCTTTGCAAACCTCAAAATGTGGCTAAAAAAACACATGTTCCTCACATTTCTGTGGCAGAAAGTTCTGGAATCTGAGAGGAGCCACAAATTTCCTTCCACCCAGCGTCCCCCCACGTCTCCCGATAAAAATTATACCTCACTTGTGTGGGTAGGCCTAGCGCCCGTGATAGAAAACGCCCCAAAGCGCAACGTGGACACATCCAAATTTTTGAAGGAAAACAGAGGTGTTTTTTGCAAAGTGCCTACCTGTAGATTTTGGCCTGTAGCTCAGCCGCCACCTAGGGAAACCTACCAAACCTGTGCATTTCTGAAAACTAGAGACCTAGGGGAATCCAAGATGGGGTGACTTGTGTGGCTCGGACCAGGTTCTGTTACTCAGAATCCTTTGCAAACCTCAAAATTTGGCTAAAAAAACACATGTTCCTCACATTTCTGTGGCAGAAAGTTCTGGAATCTGAGAGGAGCCACGAATTTCCTTCCACCC
This sequence comes from Pleurodeles waltl, assembly GCF_031143425.1. Classification (NCBI taxonomy): domain Eukaryota; kingdom Metazoa; phylum Chordata; class Amphibia; order Caudata; family Salamandridae; genus Pleurodeles; species Pleurodeles waltl. The sequence continues at coordinate 1,217,836,761 of NC_090447.1, forward strand.
AACGTTACCCCATGTCTCCTGATAAAAATGATACCTCACTAGTGTGGGTAGTCCTAGCGCCCGCAACAGGAAACGCCCCAAAGCGCAACGTGGACACATCCAAATTTTTGAAGGAAAACAGAGGTGTTTTTTGCAAAGTGCCTACCTGTAGATTTTGGCCTGTAGCTCAGCCGCCACCTACGGAAACCTACCAAACCTGTGCATTTCTGAAAACTAGAGACCTAGGGGAATCCAAGATGGGGTGACTTGTGTGGCTCGGACCAGGTTCTGTTACCCAGAATGCTTTGCAAACCTCAAAATGTGGCTAAAAAAACACATGTTCCTCACATTTCTGTGGCAGAAAGTTCTGGAATCTGAGAGGAGCCACAAATTTCCTTCCACCCAGCATTCCCCCACGTCTCCCGATAAAAATGATACCTCACTTGTGTGGGTAGGCCTAGCGCCCGCGACAGGAAACACCCCAAAGCGCAACGTGGAGACATCCAAATTTTTGAAGGAAAACAGAGGTGTTTTTTGCAAAGTGCCTACCTGTAGATTTTGGCCTGTAGCTCAGCCGCCACCTAGGGAAACCTACCAAGCCTGTGCATTTCTGAAAACTAGAGACCTAGGGGAATCCAAGATGGGGTGACTTGTGTGGCTCGGACCAGGTTCTGTTACCCAGAATCCTTTGCAAACCTCAAAATTTGGCTAAAAAAACACATGTTCCTCACATTTCTGTGGCAGAAAGTTCTGGAATCTGAGAGGAGCCACAAATTTCCTTCCACCCAGCGTTACCCCACGTCTCCCGATAAAAATGATACCTTACTTGTGTGGGTAGGCCTAGCGCCCGCGACAGGAAACACCCCAAAGCGCAACGTGGACACATCCAAATTTTTGAAGGAAAACAGAGGTGTTTTTTGCAAAGTGCCTACCTGTAGATTTTGGCCTGTAGCTCAGCCGCCACCTAGGGAAACCTACCAAACCTATGCATTTCTGAAAACTAGAGACCTAGGGGAATCCAAGATGGGGTGACTTGTGTGGCTCGGACCAGGTTCTGTTACCCAGAATCCTTTGCAAACCTCAAAATGTGGCTAAAAAAACACATGTTCCTCACATTTCTGTGGCAGAAAGTTCTGGAATCTGAGAGGAGCCACAAATTTCCTTCCACCCAGCGTCCCCCCACGTCTCTCGATAAAAATGATACCTCACTTGTGTGGGTAGGCCTAGCGCCCGCAACAGGAAACGCCCCAAAGTGCAACGTGGACACAGCCAAATTTTTGAAGGAAAACAGAGGTGTTTTTTGCAAAGTGCCTACCTGTAGATTTTGGCCTGTAGCTCAGCCGCCACCTAGGGAAACCTACCAAACCTGTGCATTTCTGAAAACTAGAGACCTAGGGGAATCCAAGATGGGGTGACTTGTGTGGCTCGGACCAGGTTCTGTTACCCAGAATCCTTTGCAAACCTCAAAATTTGGCTAAAAAAACACATGTTCCTCACATTTCTGTGGCAGAAAGTTCTGGAATCTGAGAGGAGCCACAAATTTCCTTCCACCCAGCGTCCCCCCACGTCTCTTGATAAAAATGATACCTCACTTGTGTGGGTAGGCCTAGCGCCCGCAACAGGAAACGCCCCAAAGTGCAACGTGGACACAGCCAAATTTTTGAAGGAAAACAGAGGTGTTTTTTGCAAAGTGCCTACCTGTAGATTTTGTCCTGTAGCTCAGCCGCCTCCTAGGGAAACCTACCAAACCTGTGCATTTCTGAAAACTAGAGACGTAGGGGAATCCAAGATGGGGTGACTTGTGTGGCTCGGACCAGGTTCTGTTACCCAGAATCCTTTGCAAACCTCAAAATGTGGCTAAAAAAACACATGTTCCTCACATTTCTGTGGCAGAAAGTTCTGGAATCTGAGAGGAGCCACAAATTTCCTTCCACCCAGCGTCCCCCCACGTCTCCCGATACAAATTATACCTCACTTGTGTGGGTAGGCCTAGCGCCCGCGACAGGAAACGCCCCAAAGTGCAACGTGGACACAGCCAAATTTTTGAAGGAAAACAGAGGTGTTTTTTGCAAAGTGCCTACCTGTAGATTTTGGCCTTTAGCTCAGCCGCCACCTAGGGAAACCTACCAAACCTGTGCATTTCTGAAAACTAGAGACCTAGGGGAATCCAAGATGGGGTGACTTGTGTGGCTCGGACCAGGTTCTGTTACCCAGAATCCTTTGCAAACCTCAAAATTTGGCTAAAAAAACACATGTTCCTCACATTTCTGTGGCAGAAAGTTCTGGAATCTGAGAGGAGCCACAAATTTCCTTCCACCCAGCGTTCCCCCACGTCTCCCAATAAAAATGATACCTCACTTGTGTGGGTAGGCCTAGGGCCCGCGTCAGGAAACGCCCCAAAGCGCAACGTGGACATATCCAAATTTTTGAAGGAAAACAGAGGTGTTTTTTGCAAAGTGCCTACCTGTAGATTTTGGCCTGTAGCTCAGCCGCCACCTAGGGAAACCTACCAAACCTGTGCATTTCTGAAAACTAGAGACCTAGGGGAATCCAAGATGGGGTGACTTGTGTGTCTCAGACGAGGTTCTGTTACCCAGAATCCTTTGCAAACCTCAAAATTTGGCTAAAAAAACACATGTTCCTCACATTTTTGTGGCAGAAAGTTCTGGAATCTGAGAGGAGCCACGAATTTCCTTCCACCCAGCGTTCCCCCACGTCTCCCGATAAAAATGATACCTCACTTGTGTGGGTAGGCCTAGCGCCCGCAACAGGAAACACCCCAAAGCGCAACGTGGACACATCCACATTTTTGAAGGAAAACAGAGGTGTTTTTTGCAAAGTGCCTACCTGTAGATTTTGGCCTGTAGCTCAGCCGCCACCTAGGGAAACCTACCAAACCTGTGCATTTCTGAAAACTAGAGACCTAGCGGAATCCAAGATGGGGTGACTTGTGTGGCTCGGACCAGGTTCTGTTACCCAGAATCCTTTGCAAACCTCAAAATTTGGCTAAAAAAACACATGTTCCTCACATTTCTGTGGCAGAAAGTTTTGGAATCTGAGAGGAGCCACAAATTTCCTTCCACCCAGCGTCCCTCCACGTCTCCCGATAAAAATGATACCTCACTTGTGTGGGTAGGCCTAGCGCCCGCGACAGGAAACGCCCCAAAGTGCAACGTGGACACAGCCAAATTTTTGAAGGAAAACAGAGGTGTTTTTTGCAAAGTGCCTACCTGTAGATTTTGGCCTGTAGCTCAGCCGCCACCTAGGGAAACCTACCAAACCTGTGCATTTCTGAAAACTAGAGACCTAGGGGAATCCAAGATGGGGTGACTTGTGTGGCTCGGACCAGGTTCTGTTACCCAGAATCCTTTGCAAACCTCAAAATTTGGCTAAAAAAACACATGTTCCTCACATTTCTGTGGCAGAAAGTTCTGGAATCTGAGAGGAGCCACAAATTTCCTTCCACCCAGCGTCCCCCCACGTCTCTTGATAAAAATGATACCTCACTTGTGTGGGTAGGCCTAGCGCCCGCAACAGGAAACGCCCCAAAGTGCAACGTGGACACAGCCAAATTTTTGAAGGAAAACAGAGGTGTTTTTTGCAAAGTGCCTACCTGTAGATTTTGTCCTGTAGCTCAGCCGCCTCCTAGGGAAACCTACCTAACCTGTGCATTTCTGAAAACTAGAGACGTAGGGGAATCCAAGATGGGGTGACTTGTGTGGCTTGGAACAGGTTCTGTTACCCAGAATCCTTTGCAAACCTCAAAATGTGGCTAAAAAAACACATGTTCCTCACATTTCTGTGGCAGAAAGTTCTGGAATCTGAGAGGAGCCACAAATTTCCTTCCACCCAGCGTCCCCCCACGTCTCCCGATACAAATTATACCTCACTTGTGTGGGTAGGCCTAGCGCCCGCGACAGGAAATGCCCCAAAGTGCAACGTGGACACAGCCAAATTTTTGAAGGAAAACAGAGGTGTTTTTTGCAAAGTGCCTACCTGTAGATTTTGGCCTTTAGCTCAGCCGCCACCTAGGGAAACCTACCAAACCTAGGCATTTCTGAAAACTAGAGACCTAGGGGAATCCAAGATGGGGTGACTTGTGTGGCTCGGACCAGGTTCTGTTACCCAGAATCCTTTGCAAACCTCAAAATTTGGCTAAAAAAACACATGTTCCTCACATTTCTGTGGCAGAAAGTTCTGGAATCTGAGAGGAGCCACAAATTTCCTTCCACCCAGCGTTCCCCCACGTCTCCCAATAAAAATGATACCTCACTTGTGTGGGTAGGCCTAGGGCCCGCGTCAGGAAACGCCCCAAAGCGCAACGTGGACATATCCAAATTTTTGAAGGAAAACAGAGGTGTTTTTTGCAAAGTGCCTACCTGTAGATTTTGGCCTGTAGCTCAGCCGCCACCTAGGGAAACCTACCAAACCTGTGCATTTCTGAAAACTAGAGACCTAGGGGAATCCAAGATGGGGTGACTTGTGTGTCTCGGACGAGGTTCTGTTACCCAGAATCCTTTGCAAACCTCAAAATTTGGCTAAAAAAACACATGTTCCTAACATTTCTGTGGCAGAAAGTTCTGGAATCTGAGAGGAGCCACGAATTTCCTTCCACCCAGCGTTCCCCCACGTCTCCCGATAAAAATGATACCTCACTTGTGTGGGTAGGCCTAGCGCCCGCGACAGGAAACACCCCAAAGCGCAACGTGGACACATCCACATTTTTGAAGGAAAACAGAGGTGTTTTTTGCAAAGTGCCTACCTGTAGATTTTGGCCTGTAGCTCAGCCGCCACCTAGGGAAACCTACCAAACCTGTGCATTTCTGAAAACTAGAGACCTAGCGGAATCCAAGATGGGGTGACTTGTGTGGCTCGGACCAGGTTCTGTTACCCAGAATCCTTTGCAAACCTCAAAATTTGGCTAAAAAAACACATGTTCCTCACATTTCTGTGGCAGAAAGTTCTGGAATCTGAGAGGAGCCACAAATTTCCTTCCACCCAGCGTCCCTCCACGTCTCCCGATAAAAATGATACCTCACTTGTGTGGGTAGGCCTAGCGCCCGCGACAGGAAACGCCCCAAAGTGCAACGTGGACACAGCCAAACTTTTGAAGGAAAACAGAGGTGTTTTTTGCAAAGTGCCTACCTGTAGATTTTGGCCTGTAGCTCAGCCGCCACCTAGGGAAACCTACCAAACCTATGCATTTCTGAAAACTAGAGACCTAGGGGAATCCAAGATGGGGTGACTTGTGTGGCTCGGACCAGGTTCTGTTACCCAGAATCCTTTGCAAACCTCAAAATGTGGCTAAAAAAACACATGTTCCTCACATTTCTGTGGCAGTAAGTTCTGGAATCTGAGAGGAGCCACAAATTTCCTTCCACCCAGCGTCCCCCCACGTCTCCCGATACAAATTATACCTCACTTGTGTGGGTAGGCCTAGCGCCCGCAACAGGAAACGCCCCAAAGTGCAACGTGGACACAGCCAAATTTTTGAAGGAAAACAGAGGTGTTTTTTGCAAAGTGCCTACCTGTAGATTTTGGCCTGTAGCTCAGCCGCCACCTAGGGAAACCTACCAAACCTGTGCATTTCTGAAAACTAGAGACCTAGGGGAATCCAAGATGGGGTGACTTGTGTGGCTCGGACCAGGTTCTGTTACCCAGAATCCTTTGCAAACCTCAAAATTTGGCTAAAAAAACACATGTTCCTCACATTTCTGTGGCAGAAAGTTCTGGAATCTGAGAGGAGCCACAAATTTCCTTCCACCCAGCGTTCCCCCACGTCTCCCAATAAAAATGATACCTCACTTGTGTGGGTAGGCCTAGCGCCCGCGACAGGAAACGCCCCAAAGCGAAACGTGGCACATCCACATTTTTGAAGGAAAACAGAGGTGTTTTTTGCAAAGTGCCTACCTGTAGATTTTGGCCTGTAGCTCTGCCGCCACCTAGGGAAACCTACCAAACCTGTGCATTTCTGAAAACTAGAGACCTAGGGGAATCCAAGATGGGGTGACTTGTGTGGCTCGGACCAGGTTCTGTTACCCAGAATCCTTTGCAAACCTCAAAATTTGGCTAAAAAAACACATGTTCCTCACATTTCTGTGGCAGAAAGTTCTGGAATCTGAGAGGAGCCACAAATTTCCTTCCACCCAGCGTTCCCCCACGTCTCCCAATAAAAATGATACCTCACTTGTGTGGGTAGGCCTAGCGCCCGTGACAGGAAACGCCCCAAAGCGCAACGTGGCACATCCAAATTTTTGAAGGAAAACAGAGGTGTTTTTTGCAAAGTGCCTACCTGTAGATTTTGGCCTGTAGCTCAGCCGCCACCTAGGGAAACCTACCAAACCTGTGCATTTCTGAAAACTAGAGACCTAGGGAAATCCAAGTTGGGGTGACTTGTGTGGCTCGGACCAGGTTCTGTTACCCAGAATCCTTTGCAAACCTCAAAATTTGGCTAAAAAAACACATGTTCCTCACATTTCTGTGGCAGAAAGTTCTGGAATCTGAGAGGAGCCACAAATTTCCTTACACCCAGCGTTCCCCCACGTCTCCCGATAAAAATGATACCTCACCTGTGTGGGTAGGCCTAGCGCCCGCGTCAGGAAACGCCCCAAAGCGCAACGTGGACACATCCAAATTTTTGAAGGAAAACAGAGGTGTTTTTTGCAAAGTGCCTACCTGTAGATTTTGGCCTGTAGCTCAGCCGCCACCTAGGGAAACCTACCAAACCTGTGCATTTCTGAAAACTAGAGACCTAGGGGAATCCAAGATGGGGTGACTTGTGTGGCTCGGACCAGGTTCTGTTACCCAGAATCCTTTGCAAACCTCAAAATTTGGCTAAAAAAACACATGTTCCTCACATTTCTGTGGCAGAAAGTTCTGGAATCTGAGAGGAGCCACGAATTTCCTTCCACCCAGCGTTCCCCTACGTCTCCTGATAAAAATGATACCTCACTTGTGTGGGTAGGCCTAGCGCCCGCGACAGGAAACCCCCCAAAGCGCAACGTGGACACATCCAAATTTTTGAAGGAAAACAGAGGTGTTTTTTGCAAAGTGCCTAGCTGTAGATTTTGGCCTGTAGCTCAGCCGCCACCTAGGGAAACCTACCAAACCTGTGTATTTCTGAAAACTAGAGACCTAGGGGAATCCAAGATGGGGTGACTTGTGTGGCTTGGACCAGGTTCTGTTACCCAGAATCCTTTGCAAACCTCAAAATTTGGCTAAAAAAACACATGTTCCTCACATTTCTGTGGCAGAAAGTTCTGGAATCTGAGAGGAGCCACAAATTTCCTTCCACCCAGCGTCCCCCCACGTCTCCCAATAAAAATGATACCTCACTTGTGTGGGTAGGCCTAGGGCCCGCGTCAGGAAACGCCCCAAAGCGCAACGTGGACATATCCAAATTTTTGAAGGAAAACAGAGGTGTTTTTTGCAAAGTGCCTACCTGTAGATTTTGGCCTGTAGCTCAGCCGCCACCTAGGGAAACCTACCAAACCTGTGCATTTCTGAAAACTAGAGACCTAGGGGAATCCAAGATGGGGTGACTTGTGTGTCTCGGACCAGGTTCTGTTACCCAGAATCCTTTGCAAACCTCAAAATTTGGCTAAAAAAACACATGTTCCTCACATTTCTGTGGCAGAAAGTTCTGGAATCTGAGAGGAGCCACGAATTTCCTTCCACCCAGCATTCCCCCACGTCTCCCGATAAAAATGATACCTCACTTGTGTGGGTAGGCCTAGCGCCCGCGACAGGAAACACCCCAAAGCGCAACGTGGACACATCCACATTTTTGAAGGAAAACAGAGGTGTTTTTTGCAAAGTGCCTACCTGTAGATTTTGGCCTGTAGCTCAGCCGCCACCTAGGGAAACCTACCAAACCTGTGCATTTCTGAAAACTAGAGACCTAGCGGAATCCAAGATGGGGTGACTTGTGTGGCTCGGACCAGATTCTGTTACCCAGAATCCTTTGCAAACCTCAAAATTTGGCTAAAAAAACACATGTTCCTCACATTTCTGTGGCAGAAAGTTCTGGAATCTGAGAGGAGCCACAAATTTCCTTCCACCCAGCGTCCCCCCACGTCTCCCGATAAAAATGATACCTCACTTGTGTGGGTAGGCCTAGCGCCCGCGACAGGAAACGCCCCAAAGTGCAACGTGGACACAGCCAAATTTTTGAAGGAAAACAGAGGTGTTTTTTGCAAAGTGCCTACCTGTAGATTTTGGCCTGTAGCTCAGCCGCCACCTAGGGAAACCTACCAAACCTATGCATTTCTGAAAACTAGAGACCTAGGGGAATCCAAGATGGGGTGACTTGTGTGGCTCGGACCAGGTTCTGTTACCCAGAATCCTTTGCAAACCTCAAAATGTGGCTAAAAAAACACATGTTCCTCACATTTCTGTGGCAGAAAGTTCTGGAATCTGAGAGGAGCCACAAATTTCCTTCCACCCAGCGTCCCCCCACGTCTCTCGATAAAAATGATACCTCACTTGTGTGGGTAGGCCTAGCGCCCGCAACAGGAAACGCCCCAAAGTGCAACGTGGACACAGCCAAATTTTTGAAGGAAAACAGAGGTGTTTTTTGCAAAGTGCCTACCTGTAGATTTTGGCCTGTAGCTCAGCCGCCACCTAGGGAAACCTACCAAACCTGTGCATTTCTGAAAACTAGAGACCTAGGGGAATCCAAGATGGGGTGACTTGTGTGGCTCGGACCAGGTTCTGTTACCCAGAATCCTTTGCAAACCTCAAAATTTGGCTAAAAAAACACATGTTCCTCACATTTCTGTGGCAGAAAGTTCTGGAATCTGAGAGGAGCCACAAATTTCCTTCCACCCAGCGTCCCCCCACGTCTCTTGATAAAAATGATACCTCACTTGTGTGGGTAGGCCTAGCGCCCGCAACAGGAAACGCCCCAAAGTGCAACGTGGACACAGCCAAATTTTTGAAGGAAAACAGAGGTGTTTTTTGCAAAGTGCCTACCTGTAGATTTTGTCCTGTAGCTCAGCCGCCTCCTAGGGAAACCTACCAAACCTGTGCATTTCTGAAAACTAGAGACGTAGGGGAATCCAAGATGGGGTGACTTGTGTGGCTCGGACCAGGTTCTGTTACCCAGAATCCTTTGCAAACCTCAAAATGTGGCTAAAAAAACACATGTTCCTCACATTTCTGTGGCAGAAAGTTCTGGAATCTGAGAGGAGCCACAAATTTCCTTCCACCCAGCGTCCCCCCACGTCTCCCGATACAAATTATACCTCACTTGTGTGGGTAGGCCTAGCGCCCGCGACAGGAAACGCCCCAAAGTGCAACGTGGACACAGCCAAATTTTTGAAGGAAAACAGAGGTGTTTTTTGCAAAGTGCTCTACCTGTAGATTTTGGCCTTTAGCTCAGCCGCCACCTAGGGAAACCTACCAAACCTGTGCATTTCTGAAAACTAGAGACCTAGGGGAATCCAAGATGGGGTGACTTGTGTGGCTCGGACCAGGTTCTGTTACCCAGAATCCTTTGCAAACCTCAAAATTTGGCTAAAAAAACACATGTTCCTCACATTTCTGTGGCAGAAAGTTCTGGAATCTGAGAGGAGCCACAAATTTCCTTCCACCCAGCGTTCCCCCACGTCTCCCAATAAAAATGATACCTCACTTGTGTGGGTAGGCCTAGGGCCCGCGTCAGGAAACGCCCCAAAGCGCAACGTGGACATATCCAAATTTTTGAAGGAAAACAGAGGTGTTTTTTGCAAAGTGCCTACCTGTAGATTTTGGCCTGTAGCTCAGCCGCCACCTAGGGAAACCTACCAAACCTGTGCATTTCTGAAAACTAGAGACCTAGGGGAATCCAAGATGGGGTGACTTGTGTGTCTCAGACGAGGTTCTGTTACCCAGAATCCTTTGCAAACCTCAAAATTTGGCTAAAAAAACACGTTCCTCACATTTTTGTGGCAGAAAGTTCTGGAATCTGAGAGGAGCCACGAATTTCCTTCCACCCAGCGTTCCCCCACGTCTCCCGATAAAAATGATACCTCACTTGTGTGGGTAGGCCTAGCGCCCGCGACAGGAAACACCCCAAAGCGCAACGTGGACACATCCACATTTTTGAAGGAAAACAGAGGTGTTTTTTGCAAAGTGCCTACCTGTAGATTTTGGCCTGTAGCTCAGCCGCCACCTAGGGAAACCTACCAAACCTGTGCATTTCTGAAAACTAGAGACCTAGCGGAATCCAAGATGGGGTGACTTGTGTGGCTCGGACCAGGTTCTGTTACCCAGAATCCTTTGCAAACCTCAAAATTTGGCTAAAAAAACACATGTTCCTCACATTTCTGTGGCAGAAAGTTCTGGAATCTGAGAGGAGCCACAAATTTCCTTCCACCCAGCGTCCCTCCACGTCTCCCGATAAAAATGATACCTCACTTGTGTGGGTAGGCCTAGCGCCCGCGACAGGAAACGCCCCAAAGTGCAACGTGGACACAGCCAAATTTTTGAAGGAAAACAGAGGTGTTTTTTGCAAAGTGCCTACCTGTAGATTTTGGCCTGTAGCTCAGCCGCCACCTAGGGAAACCTACCAAACCTGTGCATTTCTGAAAACTAGAGACCTAGGGGAATCCAAGATGGGGTGACTTGTGTGGCTCGGACCAGGTTCTGTTACCCAGAATCCTTTGCAAACCTCAAAATTTGGCTAAAAAAACACATGTTCCTCACATTTCTGTGGCAGAAAGTTCTGGAATCTGAGAGGAGCCACAAATTTCCTTCCACCCAGCGTCCCCCCACGTCTCTTGATAAAAATGATACCTCACTTGTGTGGGTAGGCCTAGCGCCCGCAACAGGAAACGCCCCAAAGTGCAACGTGGACACAGCCAAATTTTTGAAGGAAAACAGAGGTGTTTTTTGCAAAGTGCCTACCTGTAGATTTTGTCCTGTAGCTCAGCCGCCTCCTAGGGAAACCTACCTAACCTGTGCATTTCTGAAAACTAGAGACGTAGGGGAATCCAAGATGGGGTGACTTGTGTGGCTTGGACCAGGTTCTGTTACCCAGAATCCTTTGCAAACCTCAAAATGTGGCTAAAAAAACACATGTTCCTCACATTTCTGTGGCAGAAAGTTCTGGAATCTGAGAGGAGCCACAAATTTCCTTCCACCCAGCGTCCCCCCACGTCTCCCGATACAAATTATACCTCACTTGTGTGGGTAGGCCTAGCGCCCGCGACAGGAAATGCCCCAAAGTGCAACGTGGACACAGCCAAATTTTTGAAGGAAAACAGAGGTGTTTTTTGCAAAGTGCCTACCTGTAGATTTTGGCCTTTAGCTCAGCCGCCACCTAGGGAAACCTACCAAACCTAGGCATTTCTGAAAACTAGAGACCTAGGGGAATCCAAGATGGGGTGACTTGTGTGGCTCGGACCAGGTTCTGTTACCCAGAATCCTTTGCAAACCTCAAAATTTGGCTAAAAAAACACATGTTCCTCACATTTCTGTGGCAGAAAGTTCTGGAATCTGAGAGGAGCCACAAATTTCCTTCCACCCAGCGTTCCCCCACGTCTCCCAATAAAAATGATACCTCACTTGTGTGGGTAGGCCTAGGGCCCGCGTCAGGAAACGCCCCAAAGCGCAACGTGGACATATCCAAATTTTTGAAGGAAAACAGAGGTGTTTTTTGCAAAGTGCCTACCTGTAGATTTTGGCCTGTAGCTCAGCCGCCACCTAGGGAAACCTACCAAACCTGTGCATTTCTGAAAACTAGAGACCTAGGGGAATCCAAGATGGGGTGACTTGTGTGTCTCAGACGAGGTTCTGTTACCCAGAATCCTTTGCAAACCTCAAAATTTGGCTAAAAAAACACATGTTCCTCACATTTTTGTGGCAGAAAGTTCTGGAATCTGAGAGGAGCCACGAATTTCCTTCCACCCAGCGTTCCCCCACGTCTCCCGATAAAAATGATACCTCACTTGTGTGGGTAGGCCTAGCGCCCGCGACAGGAAACACCCCAAAGCGCAACGTGGACACATCCACATTTTTGAAGGAAAACAGAGGTGTTTTTTGCAAAGTGCCTACCTGTAGATTTTGGCCTGTAGCTCAGCCGCCACCTAGGGAAACCTACCAAACCTGTGCATTTCTGAAAACTAGAGACCTAGCGGAATCCAAGATGGGGTGACTTGTGTGGCTCGGACCAGGTTCTGTTACCCAGAATCCTTTGCAAACCTCAAAATTTGGCTAAAAAAACACATGTTCCTCACATTTCTGTGGCAGAAAGTTCTGGAATCTGAGAGGAGCCACAAATTTCCTTCCACCCAGCGTCCCTCCACGTCTCCCGATAAAAATGATACCTCACTTGTGTGGGTAGGCCTAGCGCCCGCGACAGGAAACGCCCCAAAGTGCAACGTGGACACAGCCAAATTTTTGAAGGAAAACAGAGGTGTTTTTTGCAAAGTGCCTACCTGTAGATTTTGGCCTGTAGCTCAGCCGCCACCTAGGGAAACCTACCAAACCTGTGCATTTCTGAAAACTAGAGACCTAGGGGAATCCAAGATGGGGTGACTTGTGTGGCTCGGACCAGGTTCTGTTACCCAGAATCCTTTGCAAACCTCAAAATTTGGCTAAAAAAACACATGTTCCTCACATTTCTGTGGCAGAAAGTTCTGGAATCTGAGAGGAGCCACAAATTTCCTTCCACCCAGCGTCCCCCCACGTCTCTTGATAAAAATGATACCTCACTTGTGTGGGTAGGCCTAGCGCCCGCAACAGGAAACGCCCCAAAGTGCAACGTGGACACAGCCAAATTTTTGAAGGAAAACAGAGGTGTTTTTTGCAAAGTGCCTACCTGTAGATTTTGTCCTGTAGCTCAGCCGCCTCCTAGGGAAACCTACCTAACCTGTGCATTTCTGAAAACTAGAGACGTAGGGGAATCCAAGATGGGGTGACTTGTGTGGCTTGGACCAGGTTCTGTTACCCAGAATCCTTTGCAAACCTCAAAATGTGGCTAAAAAAACACATGTTCCTCACATTTCTGTGGCAGAAAGTTCTGGAATCTGAGAGGAGCCACAAATTTCCTTCCACCCAGCGTCCCCCCACGTCTCCCGATACAAATTATACCTCACTTGTGTGGGTAGGCCTAGCGCCCGCGACAGGAAATGCCCCAAAGTGCAACGTGGACACAGCCAAATTTTTGAAGGAAAACAGAGGTGTTTTTTGCAAAGTGCCTACCTGTAGATTTTGGCCTTTAGCTCAGCCGCCACCTAGGGAAACCTACCAAACCTAGGCATTTCTGAAAACTAGAGACCTAGGGGAATCCAAGATGGGGTGACTTGTGTGGCTCGGACCAGGTTCTGTTACCCAGAATCCTTTGCAAACCTCAAAATTTGGCTAAAAAAACACATGTTCCTCACATTTCTGTGGCAGAAAGTTCTGGAATCTGAGAGGAGCCACAAATTTCCTTCCACCCAGCGTTCCCCCACGTCTCCCAATAAAAATGATACCTCACTTGTGTGGGTAGGCCTAGGGCCCGCGTCAGGAAACGCCCCAAAGCGCAACGTGGACATATCCAAATTTTTTAAGGAAAACAGAGGAGTTTTTTGCAAAGTGCCTACCTGTAGATTTTGGCCTGTAGCTCAGCCGCCACCTAGGGAAACCTACCAAACCTGTGCATTTCTGAAAACTAGAGACCTAGGGGAATCCAAGATGGGGTGACTTGTGTGTCTCGGACGAGGTTCTGTTACCCAGAATCCTTTGCAAACCTCAAAATTTGGCTAAAAAAACACATGTTCCTCACATTTCTGTGGCAGAAAGTTCTGGAATCTGAGAGGAGCCACGAATTTCCTTCCACCCAGCGTTCCCCCACGTCTCCCGATAAAAATGATACCTCACTTGTGTGGGTAGGCCTAGCGCCCGCGACAGGAAACACCCCAAAGCGCAACGTGGACACATCCACATTTTTGAAGGAAAACAGAGGTGTTTTTTGCAAAGTGCCTACCTGTAGATTTTGGCCTGTAGCTCAGCCGCCACCTAGGGAAACCTACCAAACCTGTGCATTTCTGAAAACTAGAGACCTAGCGGAATCCAAGATGGGGTGACTTGTGTGGCTCGGACCAGGTTCTGTTACCCAGAATCCTTTGCAAACCTCAAAATTTGGCTAAAAAAACACATGTTCCTCACATTTCTGTGGCAGAAAGTTCTGGAATCTGAGAGGAGCCACAAATTTCCTTCCACCCAGCGTCCCTCCACGTCTCCCGATAAAAATGATACCTCACTTGTGTGGGTAGGCCTAGCGCCCGCGACAGGAAACGCCCCAAAGTGCAACGTGGACACAGCCAAATTTTTGAAGGAAAACAGAGGTGTTTTTTGCAAAGTGCCTACCTGTAGATTTTGGCCTGTAGCTCAGCCGCCACCTAGGGAAACCTACCAAACCTATGCATTTCTGAAAACTAGAGACCTAGGGGAATCCAAGATGGGGTGACTTGTGTGGCTCGGACCAGGTTCTGTTACCCAGAATCCTTTGCAAACCTCAAAATGTGGCTAAAAAAACACATGTTCCTCACATTTCTGTGGCAGTAAGTTCTGGAATCTGAGAGGAGCCACAAATTTCCTTCCACCCAGCGTCCCCCCACGTCTCCCGATACAAATTATACCTCACTTGTGTGGGTAGGCCTAGCGCCCGCAACAGGAAACGCCCCAAAGTGCAACGTGGACACAGCCAAATTTTTGAAGGAAAACAGAGGTGTTTTTTGCAAAGTGCCTACCTGTAGATTTTGGCCTGTAGCTCAGCCGCCACCTAGGGAAACCTACCAAACCTGTGCATTTCTGAAAACTAGAGACCTAGGGGAATCCAAGATGGGGTGACTTGTGTGGCTCGGACCAGGTTCTGTTACCCAGAATCCTTTGCAAACCTCAAAATTTGGCTAAAAAAACACATGTTCCTCACATTTCTGTGGCAGAAAGTTCTGGAATCTGAGAGGAGCCACAAATTTCCTTCCACCCAGCGTTCCCCCACGTCTCCCAATAAAAATGATACCTCACTTGTGTGGGTAGGCCTAGCGCCCGCGACAGGAAACGCCCCAAAGCGAAACGTGGCACATCCACATTTTTGAAGGAAAACAGAGGTGTTTTTTGCAAAGTGCCTACCTGTAGATTTTGGCCTGTAGCTCTGCCGCCACCTAGGGAAACCTACCAAACCTGTGCATTTCTGAAAACTAGAGACCTAGGGGAATCCAAGATGGGGTGACTTGTGTGGCTCGGACCAGGTTCTGTTACCCAGAATCCTTTGCAAACCTCAAAATTTGGCTAAAAAAACACATGTTCCTCACATTTCTGTGGCAGAAAGTTCTGGAATCTGAGAGGAGCCACAAATTTCCTTCCACCCAGCGTTCCCCCACGTCTCCCAATAAAAATGATACCTCACTTGTGTGGGTAGGCCTAGCGCCCGTGACAGGAAACGCCCCAAAGCGCAACGTGGCACATCCAAATTTTTGAAGGAAAACAGAGGTGTTTTTTGCAAAGTGCCTACCTGTAGATTTTGGCCTGTAGCTCAGCCGCCACCTAGGGAAACCTACCAAACCTGTGCATTTCTGAAAACTAGAGACCTAGGGAAATCCAAGTTGGGGTGACTTGTGTGGCTCGGACCAGGTTCTGTTACCCAGAATCCTTTGCAAACCTCAAAATTTGGCTAAAAAAACACATGTTCCTCACATTTCTGTGGCAGAAAGTTCTGGAATCTGAGAGGAGCCACAAATTTCCTTACACCCAGCGTTCCCCCACGTCTCCCGATAAAAATGATACCTCACCTGTGTGGGTAGGCCTAGCGCCCGCGTCAGGAAACGCCCCAAAGCGCAACGTGGACACATCCAAATTTTTGAAGGAAAACAGAGGTGTTTTTTGCAAAGTGCCTACCTGTAGATTTTGGCCTGTAGCTCAGCCGCCACCTAGGGAAACCTACCAAACCTGTGCATTTCTGAAAACTAGAGACCTAGGGGAATCCAAGATGGGGTGACTTGTGTGGCTCGGACCAGGTTCTGTTACCCAGAATCCTTTGCAAACCTCAAAATTTGGCTAAAAAAACACATGTTCCTCACATTTCTGTGGCAGAAAGTTCTGGAATCTGAGAGGAGCCACGAATTTCCTTCCACCCAGCGTTCCCCTACGTCTCCTGATAAAAATGATACCTCACTTGTGTGGGTAGGCCTAGCGCCCGCGACAGGAAACCCCCCAAAGCGCAACGTGGACACATCCAAATTTTTGAAGGAAAACAGAGGTGTTTTTTGCAAAGTGCCTACCTGTAGATTTTGGCCTGTAGCTCAGCCGCCACCTAGGGAAACATACCAAACCTGTGTATTTCTGAAAACTAGAGACCTAGGGGAATCCAAGATGGGGTGACTTGTGTGGCTCGGACCAGGTTCTGTTACCCAGAATCCTTTGCAAACCTCAAAATTTGGCTAAAAAAACACATGTTCCTCACATTTCTGTGGCAGAAAGTTCTGGAATCTGAGAGGAGCCACAAATTTCCTTCCACCCAGCGTCCCCCCACGTCTCCCAATAAAAATGATACCTCACTTGTGTGGGTAGGCCTAGGGCCCGCGTCAGGAAACGCCCCAAAGCGCAACGTGGACATATCCAAATTTTTGAAGGAAAACAGAGGTGTTTTTTGCAAAGTGCCTACCTGTAGATTTTGGCCTGTAGCTCAGCCGCCACCTAGGGAAACCTACCAAACCTGTGCATTTCTGAAAACTAGAGACCTAGGGGAATCCAAGATGGGGTGACTTGTGTGTCTCGGACCAGGTTCTGTTACCCAGAATCCTTTGCAAACCTCAAAATTTGGCTAAAAAAACACATGTTCCTCACATTTCTGTGGCAGAAAGTTCTGGAATCTGAGAGGAGCCACGAATTTCCTTCCACCCAGCATTCCCCCACGTCTCCCGATAAAAATGATACCTCACTTGTGTGGGTAGGCCTAGCGCCCGCGACAGGAAACACCCCAAAGCGCAACGTGGACACATCCACATTTTTGAAGGAAAACAGAGGTGTTTTTTGCAAAGTGCCTACCTGTAGATTTTGGCCTGTAGCTCAGCCGCCACCTAGGGAAACCTACCAAACCTGTGCATTTCTGAAAACTAGAGACCTAGCGGAATCCAAGATGGGGTGACTTGTGTGGCTCGGACCAGATTCTGTTACCCAGAATCCTTTGCAAACCTCAAAATTTGGCTAAAAAAACACATGTTCCTCACATTTCTGTGGCAGAAAGTTCTGGAATCTGAGAGGAGCCACAAATTTCCTTCCACCCAGCGTCCCCCCACGTCTCCCGATAAAAATGATACCTCACTTGTGTGGGTAGGCCTAGCGCCCGCGACAGGAAACGCCCCAAAGTGCAACGTGGACACAGCCAAATTTTTGAAGGAAAACAGAGGTGTTTTTTGCAAAGTGCCTACCTGTAGATTTTGGCCTGTAGCTCAGCCGCCACCTAGGGAAACCTACCAAACCTATGCATTTCTGAAAACTAGAGACCTAGGGGAATCCAAGATGGGGTGACTTGTGTGGCTCGGACCAGGTTCTGTTACCCAGAATCCTTTGCAAACCTCAAAATGTGGCTAAAAAAACACATGTTCCTCACATTTCTGTGGCAGAAAGTTCTGGAATCTGAGAGGAGCCACAAATTTCCTTCCACCCAGCGTCCCCCCACGTCTCCCGATACAAATTATACCTCACTTGTGTGGGTAGGCCTAGCGCCCGCAACAGGAAACGCCCCAAAGTGCAACGTGGACACAGCCACATTTTTGAAGGAAAACAGAGGTGTTTTTTGCAAAGTGCCTACCTGTAGATTTTGGCCTGTAGCTCAGCCGCCACCTAGGGAAACCTACCAAACCTGTGCATTTCTGAAAACTAGAGACCTAGGGGAATCCAAGATGGGGTGACTTGTGTGGCTCGGACCAGGTTCTGTTACCCAGAATCCTTTGCAAACCTCAAAATTTGGCTAAAAAAACACATGTTCCTCACATTTCTGTGGCAGAAAGTTCTGGAATCTGAGAGGAGCCACAAATTTCCTTCCACCCAGCGTTCCCCCACGTCTCCCATTAAAAATGATACCTCACTTGTGTGGGTAGGCCTAGCGCCCGTGACAGGAAACGCCCCAAAGCGCAACGTGGCACATCCACATTTTTTAAGGAAAACAGAGGTGTTTTTTGCAAAGTGCCTACCTGTAGATTTTGGCCTGTAGCTCAGCCGCCACCTAGGGAAACCTACCAAACCTGTGCATTTCTAAAAACTAGAGACCTAGGGGAATCCAAGATGGGGTGACTTGTGTGGCTCGGACCAGGTTCTGTTACCCAGAATCCTTTGCAAACCTCAAAATTTGGCTAAAAAAACACATGTTCCTCACATTTCTGTGGCACAAAGTTCTGGAATCTGAGAGGAGCCACGAATTTCCTTCCACTCAGCGTTCCCCCACGTCTCCTGATAAAAATGATACCTCACTTGTGTGGGTAGGCCTAGCGCCCGCGACAGGAAACCCCCCAAAGCGCAACGTGGACACATCCAAATTTTTGAAGGAAAACAGAGGTGTTTTTTGCAAAGTGCCTACCTGTAGATTTTGGCCTGTAGCTCAGCCGCCACCTAGGGAAACCTACCAAACCTGTGCATTTCTGAAAACTAGAGACCTAGGGGAATCCAAGATGGGGTGACTTGTGTGGCTCGGACCAGGTTCTGTTTCCCAGAATCCTTTGCAAACCTCAAAATTTGGCTAAAAAAACACATGTTCCTCACATTTCTGTGGCAGAAAGTTCTGGAATCTGAGAGGAGCCACAAATTTCCTTCCACCCAGCGTCCCCCCACGTCTCTTGATAAAAATGATACTTCACTTGTGTGGGTAGGCCTAGCGCCCGCAACAGGAAACGCCCCAAAGTGCAACGTGGACACAGCCAAATTTTTGAAGGAAAACAGAGGTGTTTTTTGCAAAGTGCCTACCTGTAGATTTTGGCCTGTAGCTCAGCCGCCTCCTAGGGAAACCTACCAAACCTGTGCATTTCTGAAAACTAGAGACCTTTGGGAATCCAAGATGGGGTGACTTGTGTGGCTCGGACCAGGTTCTGTTACCCAGAATCCTTTGCAAACCTCAAAATGTGGCTAAAAAAACACATGTTCCTCACATTTCTGTGGCAGAAAGTTCTGGAATCTGAGAGGAGCCACAAATGTCCTTCCACCCAGCGTCCCCCCACGTCTCCCGATAAAAATTATACTTCACTTGTGTGGGTAGGCCTAGCGCCCGTGATAGAAAACGCCCCAAAGCGCAACATGGACACATCCAAATTTTTGAAGGAAAACAGAGGTGTTTTTTGCAAAGTGCCTACCTGTAGATTTTGGCCTGTAGCTCAGCCGCCACCTAGGGAAACCTACCAAACCTGTGCATTTCTGAAAACTAGAGACCTAGGGGAATCCAAGATGGGGTGACTTGTGTGGCTCGGACCAGGTTCTGTTACTCAGAATCCTTTGCAAACCTCAAAATTTGGCTAAAAAAACACGTGTTCCTCACATTTCTGTGGCAGAAAGTTCTGGAATCTGAGAGGAGCCACGAATTTCCTTCCACCCAACGTTACCCCATGTCTCCTGATAAAAATGATACCTCACTAGTGTGGGTAGTCCTAGCGCCCGCAACAGGAAACGCCCCAAAGCGCAACGTGGACACATCCAAATTTTTGAAGGAAAACAGAGGTGTTTTTTGCAAAGTGCCTACCTGTAGATTTTGGCCTGTAGCTCAGCCGCCACCTACGGAAACCTACCAAACCTGTGCATTTCTGAAAACTAGAGACCTATGGGAATCCAAGATGGGGTGACTTGTGTGGCTCGGACCAGGTTCTGTTACCCAGAATCCTTTGCAAACCTCAAAATGTGGCTAAAAAAACACATGTTCCTCACATTTCTGTGGCAGAAAGTTCTGGAATCTGAGAGGAGCCACAAATTTCCTTCCACCCAGCGTCCCCCCACGTCTCCCGATAAAAATGATACCTCACTTGTGTGGGTAGGCCTAGCGCCCGCGACAGGAAACACCCCAAAGCGCAACGTGGACACATCCAAATTTTTGAAGGAAAACAGAGGTGTTTTTTGCAAAGTGCCTACCTGTAGATTTTGGCCTGAAGCTCAGCCGCCACCTAGGGAAACCTACCAAACCTATGCATTTCTGAAAACTAGAGACCTAGGGGAATCCAAGATGGGGTGACTTGTGTGGCTCGGACCAGGTTCTGTTACCCAGAATCCTTTGCAAACCTCAAAATTTGGCTAAAAAAACACATGTTCCTCACATTTCTGTGGCAGAAAGTTCTGGAATCTGAGAGGAGCCACAAATTTCCTTCCACCCAGCGTCCCCCCACGTCTCCCAATAAAAATGATACCTCACTTGTGTGGGTAGGCCTAGGGCCCGCGTCAGGAAACGCCCCAAAGCGCAACGTGGACATATCCAAATTTTTGAAGGAAAACAGAGGTGTTTTTTGCAAAGTGCCTACCTGTAGATTTTGGCCTGTAGCTCAGCCGCCACCTAGGGAAACCTACCAAACCTGTGCATTTCTGAAAACTAGAGACCTAGGGGAATCCAAGATGGGGTGACTTGTGTGTCTCGGACCAGGTTCTGTTACCCAGAATCCTTTGCAAACCTCAAAATTTGGCTAAAAAAACACATGTTCCTCACATTTCTGTGGCAGAAAGTTCTGGAATCTGAGAGGAGCCACGAATTTCCTTCCACCCAGCATTCCCCCACGTCTCCCGATAAAAATGATACCTCACTTGTGTGGGTAGGCCTAGCGCCCGCGACAGGAAACACCCCAAAGCGCAACGTGGACACATCCACATTTTTGAAGGAAAACAGAGGTGTTTTTTGCAAAGTGCCTACCTGTAGATTTTGGCCTGTAGCTCAGCCGCCACCTAGGGAAACCTACCAAACCTGTGCATTTCTGAAAACTAGAGACCTAGCGGAATCCAAGATGGGGTGACTTGTGTGGCTCGGACCAGATTCTGTTACCCAGAATCCTTTGCAAACCTCAAAATTTGGCTAAAAAAACACATGTTCCTCACATTTCTGTGGCAGAAAGTTCTGGAATCTGAGAGGAGCCACAAATTTCCTTCCACCCAGCGTCCCCCCACGTCTCCCGATAAAAATGATACCTCACTTGTGTGGGTAGGCCTAGCGCCCGCGACAGGAAACGCCCCAAAGTGCAACGTGGACACAGCCAAATTTTTGAAGGAAAACAGAGGTGTTTTTTGCAAAGTGCCTACCTGTAGATTTTGGCCTGTAGCTCAGCCGCCACCTAGGGAAACCTACCAAACCTATGCATTTCTGAAAACTAGAGACCTAGGGGAATCCAAGATGGGGTGACTTGTGTGGCTCGGACCAGGTTCTGTTACCCAGAATCCTTTGCAAACCTCAAAATGTGGCTAAAAAAACACATGTTCCTCACATTTCTGTGGCAGAAAGTTCTGGAATCTGAGAGGAGCCACAAATTTCCTTCCACCCAGCGTCCCCCCACGTCTCCCGATACAAATTATACCTCACTTGTGTGGGTAGGCCTAGCGCCCGCAACAGGAAACGCCCCAAAGTGCAACGTGGACACAGCCACATTTTTGAAGGAAAACAGAGGTGTTTTTTGCAAAGTGCCTACCTGTAGATTTTGGCCTGTAGCTCAGCCGCCACCTAGGGAAACCTACCAAACCTGTGCATTTCTGAAAACTAGAGACCTAGGGGAATCCAAGATGGGGTGACTTGTGTGGCTCGGACCAGGTTCTGTTACCCAGAATCCTTTGCAAACCTCAAAATTTGGCTAAAAAAACACATGTTCCTCACATTTCTGTGGCAGAAAGTTCTGGAATCTGAGAGGAGCCACAAATTTCCTTCCACCCAGCGTTCCCCCACGTCTCCCATTAAAAATGATACCTCACTTGTGTGGGTAGGCCTAGCGCCCGTGACAGGAAACGCCCCAAAGCGCAACGTGGCACATCCACATTTTTTAAGGAAAACAGAGGTGTTTTTTGCAAAGTGCCTACCTGTAGATTTTGGCCTGTAGCTCAGCCGCCACCTAGGGAAACCTACCAAACCTGTGCATTTCTAAAAACTAGAGACCTAGGGGAATCCAAGATGGGGTGACTTGTGTGGCTCGGACCAGGTTCTGTTACCCAGAATCCTTTGCAAACCTCAAAATTTGGCTAAAAAAACACATGTTCCTCACATTTCTGTGGCAGAAAGTTCTGGAATCTGAGAGGAGCCACGAATTTCCTTCCACTCAGCGTTCCCCCACGTCTCCTGATAAAAATGATACCTCACTTGTGTGGGTAGGCCTAGCGCCCGCGACAGGAAACCCCCCAAAGCGCAACGTGGACACATCCAAATTTTTGAAGGAAAACAGAGGTGTTTTTTGCAAAGTGCCTACCTGTAGATTTTGGCCTGTAGCTCAGCCGCCACCTAGGGAAACCTACCAAACCTGTGCATTTCTGAAAACTAGAGACCTAGGGGAATCCAAGATGGGGTGACTTGTGTGGCTCGGACCAGGTTCTGTTTCCCAGAATCCTTTGCAAACCTCAAAATTTGGCTAAAAAAACACATGTTCCTCACATTTCTGTGGCAGAAAGTTCTGGAATCTGAGAGGAGCCACAAATTTCCTTCCACCCAGCGTCCCCCCACGTCTCTTGATAAAAATGATACTTCACTTGTGTGGGTAGGCCTAGCGCCCGCAACAGGAAACGCCCCAAAGTGCAACGTGGACACAGCCAAATTTTTGAAGGAAAACAGAGGTGTTTTTTGCAAAGTGCCTACCTGTAGATTTTGGCCTGTAGCTCAGCCGCCTCCTAGGGAAACCTACCAAACCTGTGCATTTCTGAAAACTAGAGACCTTTGGGAATCCAAGATGGGGTGACTTGTGTGGCTCGGACCAGGTTCTGTTACCCAGAATCCTTTGCAAACCTCAAAATGTGGCTAAAAAAACACATGTTCCTCACATTTCTGTGGCAGAAAGTTCTGGAATCTGAGAGGAGCCACAAATGTCCTTCCACCCAGCGTCCCCCCACGTCTCCCGATAAAAATTATACTTCACTTGTGTGGGTAGGCCTAGCGCCCGTGATAGAAAACGCCCCAAAGCGCAACGTGGACACATCCAAATTTTTGAAGGAAAACAGAGGTGTTTTTTGCAAAGTGCCTACCTGTAGATTTTGGCCTGTAGCTCAGCCGCCACCTAGGGAAACCTACCAAACCTGTGCATTTCTGAAAACTAGAGACCTAGGGGAATCCAAGATGGGGTGACTTGTGTGGCTCGGACCAGGTTCTGTTACTCAGAATCCTTTGCAAACCTCAAAATTTGGCTAAAAAAACACGTGTTCCTCACATTTCTGTGGCAGAAAGTTCTGGAATCTGAGAGGAGCCACGAATTTCCTTCCACCCAACGTTACCCCATGTCTCCTGATAAAAATGATACCTCACTAGTGTGGGTAGTCCTAGCGCCCGCAACAGGAAACGCCCCAAAGCGCAACGTGGACACATCCAAATTTTTGAAGGAAAACAGAGGTGTTTTTTGCAAAGTGCCTACCTGTAGATTTTGGCCTGTAGCTCAGCCGCCACCTACGGAAACCTACCAAACCTGTGCATTTCTGAAAACTAGAGACCTATGGGAATCCAAGATGGGGTGACTTGTGTGGCTCGGACCAGGTTCTGTTACCCAGAATCCTTTGCAAACCTCAAAATGTGGCTAAAAAAACACATGTTCCTCACATTTCTGTGGCAGAAAGTTCTGGAATCTGAGAGGAGCCACAAATTTCCTTCCACCCAGCGTCCCCCCACGTCTCCCGATAAAAATGATACCTCACTTGTGTGGGTAGGCCTAGCGCCCGCGACAGGAAACACCCCAAAGCGCAACGTGGACACATCCAAATTTTTGAAGGAAAACAGAGGTGTTTTTTGCAAAGTGCCTACCTGTAGATTTTGGCCTGAAGCTCAGCCGCCACCTAGGGAAACCTACCAAACCTATGCATTTCTGAAAACTAGAGACCTAGGGGAATCCAAGATGGGGTGACTTGTGTGGCTCGGACCAGGTTCTGTTACCCAGAATCCTTTGCAAACCTCAAAATTTGGCTAAAAAAACACATGTTCCTCACATTTCTGTGGCAGAAAGTTCTGGAATCTGAGAGGAGCCACAAATTTCCTTCCACCCAGCGTCCCCCCACGTCTCCCAATAAAAATGATACCTCACTTGTGTGGGTAGGCCTAGGGCCCGCGTCAGGAAACGCCCCAAAGCGCAACGTGGACATATCCAAATTTTTGAAGGAAAACAGAGGTGTTTTTTGCAAAGTGCCTACCTGTAGATTTTGGCCTGTAGCTCAGCCGCCACCTAGGGAAACCTACCAAACCTGTGCATTTCTGAAAACTAGAGACCTAGGGGAATCCAAGATGGGGTGACTTGTGTGTCTCGGACCAGGTTCTGTTACCCAGAATCCTTTGCAAACCTCAAAATTTGGCTAAAAAAACACATGTTCCTCACATTTCTGTGGCAGAAAGTTCTGGAATCTGAGAGGAGCCACGAATTTCCTTCCACCCAGCATTCCCCCACGTCTCCCGATAAAAATGATACCTCACTTGTGTGGGTAGGCCTAGCGCCCGCGACAGGAAACACCCCAAAGCGCAACGTGGACACATCCACATTTTTGAAGGAAAACAGAGGTGTTTTTTGCAAAGTGCCTACCTGTAGATTTTGGCCTGTAGCTCAGCCGCCACCTAGGGAAACCTACCAAACCTGTGCATTTCTGAAAACTAGAGACCTAGCGGAATCCAAGATGGGGTGACTTGTGTGGCTCGGACCAGATTCTGTTACCCAGAATCCTTTACAAACCTCAAAATTTGGCTAAAAAAACACATGTTCCTCACATTTCTGTGGCAGAAAGTTCTGGAATCTGAGAGGAGCCACAAATTTCCTTCCACCCAGCGTCCCCCCACGTCTCCCGATAAAAATGATACCTCACTTGTGTGGGTAGGCCTAGCGCCCGCGACAGGAAACGCCCCAAAGTGCAACGTGGACACAGCCAAATTTTTGAAGGAAAACAGAGGTGTTTTTTACAAAGTGCCTACCTGTAGATTTTGGCCTGTAGCTCAGCCGCCACCTAGGGAAACCTACCAAACCTATGCATTTCTGAAAACTAGAGACCTAGGGGAATCCAAGATGGGGTGACTTGTGTGGCTCGGACCAGGTTCTGTTACCCAGAATCCTTTGCAAACCTCAAAATGTGGCTAAAAAAACACATGTTCCTCACATTTCTGTGGCAGAAAGTTCTGGAATCTGAGAGGAGCCACAAATTTCCTTCCACCCAGCGTCCCCCCACGTCTCTCGATAAAAATGATACCTCACTTGTGTGGGTAGGCCTAGCGCCCGCAACAGGAAACGCCCCAAAGTGCAAGGTGGACACAGCCAAATTTTTGAAGGAAAACAGAGGTGTTTTTTGCAAAGTGCCTACCTGTAGATTTTGGCCTGTAGCTCAGCCGCCACCTAGGGAAACCTACCAAACCTGTGCATTTCTGAAAACTAGAGACCTAGGGGAATCCAAGATGGGGTGACTTGTGTGGCTCGGACCAGGTTCTGTTACCCAGAATCCTTTGCAAACCTCAAAATTTGGCTAAAAAAACACATGTTCCTCACATTTCTGTGGCAGAAAGTTCTGGAATCTGAGAGGAGCCACAAATTTCCTTCCACCCAGCGTCCCCCCACGTCTCTTGATAAAAATGATACCTCACTTGTGTGGGTAGGCCTAGCGCCCGCAACAGGAAACGCCCCAAAGTGCAACGTGGACACAGCCAAATTTTTGAAGGAAAACAGAGGTGTTTTTTGCAAAGTGCCTACCTGTAGATTTTGTCCTGTAGCTCAGCCGCCTCCTAGGGAAACCTACCAAACCTGTGCATTTCTGAAAACTAGAGACGTAGGGGAATCCAAGATGGGGTGACTTGTGTGGCTCGGACCAGGTTCTGTTACCCAGAATCCTTTGCAAACCTCAAAATGTGGCTAAAAAAACACATGTTCCTCACATTTCTGTGGCAGAAAGTTCTGGAATCTGAGAGGAGCCACAAATTTCCTTCCACCCAGCGTCCCCCCACGTCTCCCGATACAAATTATACCTCACTTGTGTGGGTAGGCCTAGCGCCCGCGACAGGAAACGCCCCAAAGTGCAACGTGGACACAGCCAAATTTTTGAAGGAAAACAGAGGTGTTTTTTGCAAAGTGCCTACCTGTAGATTTTGGCCTTTAGCTCAGCCGCCACCTAGGGAAACCTACCAAACCTGTGCATTTCTGAAAACTAGAGACCTAGGGGAATCCAAGATGGGGTGACTTGTGTGGCTCGGACCAGGTTCTGTTACCCAGAATCCTTTGCAAACCTCAAAATTTGGCTAAAAAAACACATGTTCCTCACATTTCTGTGGCAGAAAGTTCTGGAATCTGAGAGGAGCCACAAATTTCCTTCCACCCAGCGTTCCCCCACGTCTCCCAATAAAAATGATACCTCACTTGTGTGGGTAGGCCTAGGGCCCGCGTCAGGAAACGCCCCAAAGCGCAACGTGGACATATCCAAATTTTTTAAGGAAAACAGAGGTGTTTTTTGCAAAGTGCCTACCTGTAGATTTTGGCCTGTAGCTCAGCCGCCACCTAGGGAAACCTACCAAACCTGTGCATTTCTGAAAACTAGAGACCTAGGGGAATCCAAGATGGGGTGACTTGTGTGTCTCAGACGAGGTTCTGTTACCCAGAATCCTTTGCAAACCTCAAAATTTGGCTAAAAAAACACATGTTCCTCACATTTTTGTGGCAGAAAGTTCTGGAATCTGAGAGGAGCCACGAATTTCCTTCCACCCAGCGTTCCCCCACGTCTCCCGATAAAAATGATACCTCACTTGTGTGGGTAGGCCTAGCGCCCGCGACAGGAAACACCCCAAAGCGCAACGTGGACACATCCACATTTTTGAAGGAAAACAGAGGTGTTTTTTGCAAAGTGCCTACCTGTAGATTTTGGCCTGTAGCTCAGCCGCCACCTAGGGAAACCTACCAAACCTGTGCATTTCTGAAAACTAGAGACCTAGCGGAATCCAAGATGGGGTGACTTGTGTGGCTCGGACCAGGTTCTGTTACCCAGAATCCTTTGCAAACCTCAAAATTTGGCTAAAAAAACACATGTTCCTCACATTTCTGTGGCAGAAAGTTCTGGAATCTGAGAGGAGCCACAAATTTCCTTCCACCCAGCGTCCCTCCACGTCTCCCGATAAAAATGATACCTCACTTGTGTGGGTAGGCCTAGCGCCCGCGACAGGAAACGCCCCAAAGTGCAACGTGGACACAGCCAAATTTTTGAAGGAAAACAGAGGTGTTTTTTGCAAAGTGCCTACCTGTAGATTTTGGCCTGTAGCTCAGCCGCCACCTAGGGAAACCTACCAAACCTGTGCATTTCTG
Source organism: Pleurodeles waltl (assembly GCF_031143425.1). Lineage (NCBI taxonomy): Eukaryota > Metazoa > Chordata > Amphibia > Caudata > Salamandridae > Pleurodeles > Pleurodeles waltl. The sequence goes on from NC_090447.1 coordinate 1,217,864,156, forward strand.
AAAACTAGAGACCTAGGGGAATCCAAGATGGGGTGACTTGTGTGGCTCGGACCAGGTTCTGTTACCCAGAATCCTTTGCAAACCTCAAAATTTGGCTAAAAAAACACATGTTCCTCACATTTCTGTGGCAGAAAGTTCTGGAATCTGAGAGGAGCCACAAATTTCCTTCCACCCAGCGTCCCCCCACGTCTCTTGATAAAAATGATACCTCACTTGTGTGGGTAGGCCTAGCGCCCGCAACAGGAAACGCCCCAAAGTGCAACGTGGACACAGCCAAATTTTTGAAGGAAAACAGAGGTGTTTTTTGCAAAGTGCCTACCTGTAGATTTTGTCCTGTAGCTCAGCCGCCTCCTAGGGAAACCTACCTAACCTGTGCATTTCTGAAAACTAGAGACGTAGGGGAATCCAAGATGGGGTGACTTGTGTGGCTTGGACCAGGTTCTGTTACCCAGAATCCTTTGCAAACCTCAAAATGTGGCTAAAAAAACACATGTTCCTCACATTTCTGTGGCAGAAAGTTCTGGAATCTGAGAGGAGCCACAAATTTCCTTCCACCCAGCGTCCCCCCACGTCTCCCGATACAAATTATACCTCACTTGTGTGGGTAGGCCTAGCGCCCGCGACAGGAAATGCCCCAAAGTGCAACGTGGACACAGCCAAATTTTTGAAGGAAAACAGAGGTGTTTTTTGCAAAGTGCCTACCTGTAGATTTTGGCCTTTAGCTCAGCCGCCACCTAGGGAAACCTACCAAACCTAGGCATTTCTGAAAACTAGAGACCTAGGGGAATCCAAGATGGGGTGACTTGTGTGGCTCGGACCAGGTTCTGTTACCCAGAATCCTTTGCAAACCTCAAAATTTGGCTAAAAAAACACATGTTCCTCACATTTCTGTGGCAGAAAGTTCTGGAATCTGAGAGGAGCCACAAATTTCCTTCCACCCAGCGTTCCCCCACGTCTCCCAATAAAAATGATTCCTCACTTGTGTGGGTAGGCCTAGGGCCCGCGTCAGGAAACGCCCCAAAGCGCAACGTGGACATATCCAAATTTTTTAAGGAAAACAGAGGTGTTTTTTGCAAAGTGCCTACCTGTAGATTTTGGCCTGTAGCTCAGCCGCCACCTAGGGAAACCTACCAAACCTGTGCATTTCTGAAAACTAGAGACCTAGGGGAATCCAAGATGGGGTGACTTGTGTGTCTCAGACGAGGTTCTGTTACCCAGAATCCTTTGCAAACCTCAAAATTTGGCTAAAAAAACACATGTTCCTCACATTTTTGTGGCAGAAAGTTCTGGAATCTGAGAGGAGCCACGAATTTCCTTCCACCCAGCGTTCCCCCACGTCTCCCGATAAAAATGATACCTCACTTGTGTGGGTAGGCCTAGCGCCCGCGACAGGAAACACCCCAAAGCGCAACGTGGACACATCCACATTTTTGAAGGAAAACAGAGGTGTTTTTTGCAAAGTGCCTACCTGTAGATTTTGGCCTGTAGCTCAGCCGCCACCTAGGGAAACCTACCAAACCTGTGCATTTCTGAAAACTAGAGACCTAGCGGAATCCAAGATGGGGTGACTTGTGTGGCTCGGACCAGGTTCTGTTACCCAGAATCCTTTGCAAACCTCAAAATTTGGCTAAAAAAACACATGTTCCTCACATTTCTGTGGCAGAAAGTTCTGGAATCTGAGAGGAGCCACAAATTTCCTTCCACCCAGCGTCCCTCCACGTCTCCCGATAAAAATGATACCTCACTTGTGTGGGTAGGCCTAGCGCCCGCGACAGGAAACGCCCCAAAGTGCAACGTGGACACAGCCAAATTTTTGAAGGAAAACAGAGGTGTTTTTTGCAAAGTGCCTACCTGTAGATTTTGGCCTGTAGCTCAGCCGCCACCTAGGGAAACCTACCAAACCTGTGCATTTCTGAAAACTAGAGACCTAGGGGAATCCAAGATGGGGTGACTTGTGTGGCTCGGACCAGGTTCTGTTACCCAGAATCCTTTGCAAACCTCAAAATTTGGCTAAAAAAACACATGTTCCTCACATTTCTGTGGCAGAAAGTTCTGGAATCTGAGAGGAGCCACAAATTTCCTTCCACCCAGCGTCCCCCCACGTCTCTTGATAAAAATGATACCTCACTTGTGTGGGTAGGCCTAGCGCCCGCAACAGGAAACGCCCCAAAGTGCAACGTGGACACAGCCAAATTTTTGAAGGAAAACAGAGGTGTTTTTTGCAAAGTGCCTACCTGTAGATTTTGTCCTGTAGCTCAGCCGCCTCCTAGGGAAACCTACCTAACCTGTGCATTTCTGAAAACTAGAGACGTAGGGGAATCCAAGATGGGGTGACTTGTGTGGCTTGGACCAGGTTCTGTTACCCAGAATCCTTTGCAAACCTCAAAATGTGGCTAAAAAAACACATGTTCCTCACATTTCTGTGGCAGAAAGTTCTGGAATCTGAGAGGAGCCACAAATTTCCTTCCACCCAGCGTCCCCCCACGTCTCCCGATACAAATTATACCTCACTTGTGTGGGTAGGCCTAGCGCCCGCGACAGGAAATGCCCCAAAGTGCAACGTGGACACAGCCAAATTTTTGAAGGAAAACAGAGGTGTTTTTTGCAAAGTGCCTACCTGTAGATTTTGGACTTTAGCTCAGCCGCCACCTAGGGAAACCTACCAAACCTAGGCATTTCTGAAAACTAGAGACCTAGGGGAATCCAAGATGGGGTGACTTGTGTGGCTCGGACCAGGTTCTGTTACCCAGAATCCTTTGCAAACCTCAAAATTTGGCTAAAAAAAACACATGTTCCTCACATTTCTGTGGCAGAAAGTTCTGGAATCTGAGAGGAGCCACAAATTTCCTTCCACCCAGCATTCCCCCACGTCTCCCAATAAAAATGATACCTCACTTGTGTGGGTAGGCCTAGGGCCCGCGTCAGGAAACGCCCCAAAGCGCAACGTGGACATATCCAAATTTTTTAAGGAAAACAGAGGTGTTTTTTGCAAAGTGCCTACCTGTAGATTTTGGCCTGTAGCTCAGCCGCCACCTAGGGAAACCTACCAAACCTGTGCATTTCTGAAAACTAGAGACCTAGGGGAATCCAAGATGGGGTGACTTGTGTGTCTCGGACGAGGTTCTGTTACCCAGAATCCTTTGCAAACCTCAAAATTTGGCTAAAAAAACACATGTTCCTCACATTTCTGTGGCAGAAAGTTCTGGAATCTGAGAGGAGCCACGAATTTCCTTCCACCCAGCGTTCCCCCACGTCTCCCGATAAAAATGATACCTCACTTGTGTGGGTAGGCCTAGCGCCCGCGACAGGAAACACCCCAAAGCGCAACGTGGACACATCCACATTTTTGAAGGAAAACAGAGGTGTTTTTTGCAAAGTGCCTACCTGTAGATTTTGGCCTGTAGCTCAGCCGCCACCTAGGGAAACCTACCAAACCTGTGCATTTCTGAAAACTAGAGACCTAGCGGAATCCAAGATGGGGTGACTTGTGTGGCTCGGACCAGGTTCTGTTACCCAGAATCCTTTGCAAACCTCAAAATTTGGCTAAAAAAACACATGTTCCTCACATTTCTGTGGCAGAAAGTTCTGGAATCTGAGAGGAGCCACAAATTTCCTTCCACCCAGCGTCCCTCCACGTCTCCCGATAAAAATGATACCTCACTTGTGTGGGTAGGCCTAGCGCCCGCGACAGGAAACGCCCCAAAGTGCAACGTGGACACAGCCAAATTTTTGAAGGAAAACAGAGGTGTTTTTTGCAAAGTGCCTACCTGTAGATTTTGGCCTGTAGCTCAGCCGCCACCTAGGGAAACCTACCAAACCTATGCATTTCTGAAAACTAGAGACCTAGGGGAATCCAAGATGGGGTGACTTGTGTGGCTCGGACCAGGTTCTGTTACCCAGAATCCTTTGCAAACCTCAAAATGTGGCTAAAAAAACACATGTTCCTCACATTTCTGTGGCAGTAAGTTCTGGAATCTGAGAGGAGCCACAAATTTCCTTCCACCCAGCGTCCCCCCACGTCTCCCGATACAAATTATACCTCACTTGTGTGGGTAGGCCTAGCGCCCGCAACAGGAAACGCCCCAAAGTGCAACGTGGACACAGCCAAATTTTTGAAGGAAAACAGAGGTGTTTTTTGCAAAGTGCCTACCTGTAGATTTTGGCCTGTAGCTCAGCCGCCACCTAGGGAAACCTACCAAACCTGTGCATTTCTGAAAACTAGAGACCTAGGGGAATCCAAGATGGGGTGACTTGTGTGGCTCGGACCAGGTTCTGTTACCCAGAATCCTTTGCAAACCTCAAAATTTGGCTAAAAAAACACATGTTCCTCACATTTCTGTGGCAGAAAGTTCTGGAATCTGAGAGGAGCCACAAATTTCCTTCCACCCAGCGTTCCCCCACGTCTCCCAATAAAAATGATACCTCACTTGTGTGGGTAGGCCTAGCGCCCGCGACAGGAAACGCCCCAAAGCGAAACGTGGCACATCCACATTTTTGAAGGAAAACAGAGGTGTTTTTTGCAAAGTGCCTACCTGTAGATTTTGGCCTGTAGCTCTGCCGCCACCTAGGGAAACCTACCAAACCTGTGCATTTCTGAAAACTAGAGACCTAGGGGAATCCAAGATGGGGTGACTTGTGTGGCTCGGACCAGGTTCTGTTACCCAGAATCCTTTGCAAACCTCAAAATTTGGCTAAAAAAACACATGTTCCTCACATTTCTGTGGCAGAAAGTTCTGGAATCTGAGAGGAGCCACAAATTTCCTTCCACCCAGCGTTCCCCCACGTCTCCCAATAAAAATGATACCTCACTTGTGTGGGTAGGCCTAGCGCCCGTGACAGGAAACGCCCCAAAGCGCAACGTGGCACATCCAAATTTTTGAAGGAAAACAGAGGTGTTTTTTGCAAAGTGCCTACCTGTAGATTTTGGCCTGTAGCTCAGCCGCCACCTAGGGAAACCTACCAAACCTGTGCATTTCTGAAAACTAGAGACCTAGGGAAATCCAAGTTGGGGTGACTTGTGTGGCTCGGACCAGGTTCTGTTACCCAGAATCCTTTGCAAACCTCAAAATTTGGCTAAAAAAACACATGTTCCTCACATTTCTGTGGCAGAAAGTTCTGGAATCTGAGAGGAGCCACAAATTTCCTTACACCCAGCGTTCCCCCACGTCTCCCGATAAAAATGATACCTCACCTGTGTGGGTAGGCCTAGCGCCCGCGTCAGGAAACGCCCCAAAGCGCAACGTGGACACATCCAAATTTTTGAAGGAAAACAGAGGTGTTTTTTGCAAAGTGCCTACCTGTAGATTTTGGCCTGTAGCTCAGCCGCCACCTAGGGAAACCTACCAAACCTGTGCATTTCTGAAAACTAGAGACCTAGGGGAATCCAAGATGGGGTGACTTGTGTGGCTCGGACCAGGTTCTGTTACCCAGAATCCTTTGCAAACCTCAAAATTTGGCTAAAAAAACACATGTTCCTCACATTTCTGTGGCAGAAAGTTCTGGAATCTGAGAGGAGCCACGAATTTCCTTCCACCCAGCGTTCCCCTACGTCTCCTGATAAAAATGATACCTCACTTGTGTGGGTAGGCCTAGCGCCCGCGACAGGAAACCCCCCAAAGCGCAACGTGGACACATCCAAATTTTTGAAGGAAAACAGAGGTGTTTTTTGCAAAGTGCCTACCTGTAGATTTTGGCCTGTAGCTCAGCCGCCACCTAGGGAAACCTACCAAACCTGTGTATTTCTGAAAACTAGAGACCTAGGGGAATCCAAGATGGGGTGACTTGTGTGGCTCGGACCAGGTTCTGTTACCCAGAATCCTTTGCAAACCTCAAAATTTGGCTAAAAAAACACATGTTCCTCACATTTCTGTGGCAGAAAGTTCTGGAATCTGAGAGGAGCCACAAATTTCCTTCCACCCAGCGTCCCCCCACGTCTCCCAATAAAAATGATACCTCACTTGTGTGGGTAGGCCTAGGGCCCGCGTCAGGAAACGCCCCAAAGCGCAACGTGGACATATCCAAATTTTTGAAGGAAAACAGAGGTGTTTTTTGCAAAGTGCCTACCTGTAGATTTTGGCCTGTAGCTCAGCCGCCACCTAGGGAAACCTACCAAACCTGTGCATTTCTGAAAACTAGAGACCTAGGGGAATCCAAGATGGGGTGACTTGTGTGTCTCGGACCAGGTTCTGTTACCCAGAATCCTTTGCAAACCTCAAAATTTGGCTAAAAAAACACATGTTCCTCACATTTCTGTGGCAGAAAGTTCTGGAATCTGAGAGGAGCCACGAATTTCCTTCCACCCAGCATTCCCCCACGTCTCCCGATAAAAATGATACCTCACTTGTGTGGGTAGGCCTAGCGCCCGCGACAGGAAACACCCCAAAGCGCAACGTGGACACATCCACATTTTTGAAGGAAAACAGAGGTGTTTTTTGCAAAGTGCCTACCTGTAGATTTTGGCCTGTAGCTCAGCCGCCACCTAGGGAAACCTACCAAACCTGTGCATTTCTGAAAACTAGAGACCTAGCGGAATCCAAGATGGGGTGACTTGTGTGGCTCGGACCAGATTCTGTTACCCAGAATCCTTTGCAAACCTCAAAATTTGGCTAAAAAAACACATGTTCCTCACATTTCTGTGGCAGAAAGTTCTGGAATCTGAGAGGAGCCACAAATTTCCTTCCACCCAGCGTCCCCCCACGTCTCCCGATAAAAATGATACCTCACTTGTGTGGGTAGGCCTAGCGCCCGCGACAGGAAACGCCCCAAAGTGCAACGTGGACACAGCCAAATTTTTGAAGGAAAACAGAGGTGTTTTTTGCAAAGTGCCTACCTGTAGATTTTGGCCTGTAGCTCAGCCGCCACCTAGGGAAACCTACCAAACCTATGCATTTCTGAAAACTAGAGACCTAGGGGAATCCAAGATGGGGTGACTTGTGTGGCTCGGACCAGGTTCTGTTACCCAGAATCCTTTGCAAACCTCAAAATGTGGCTAAAAAAACACATGTTCCTCACATTTCTGTGGCAGAAAGTTCTGGAATCTGAGAGGAGCCACAAATTTCCTTCCACCCAGCGTCCCCCCACGTCTCCCGATACAAATTATACCTCACTTGTGTGGGTAGGCCTAGCGCCCGCAACAGGAAACGCCCCAAAGTGCAACGTGGACACAGCCACATTTTTGAAGGAAAACAGAGGTGTTTTTTGCAAAGTGCCTACCTGTAGATTTTGGCCTGTAGCTCAGCCGCCACCTAGGGAAACCTACCAAACCTGTGCATTTCTGAAAACTAGAGACCTAGGGGAATCCAAGATGGGGTGACTTGTGTGGCTCGGACCAGGTTCTGTTACCCAGAATCCTTTGCAAACCTCAAAATTTGGCTAAAAAAACACATGTTCCTCACATTTCTGTGGCAGAAAGTTCTGGAATCTGAGAGGAGCCACAAATTTCCTTCCACCCAGCGTTCCCCCACGTCTCCCATTAAAAATGATACCTCACTTGTGTGGGTAGGCCTAGCGCCCGTGACAGGAAACGCCCCAAAGCGCAACGTGGCACATCCACATTTTTTAAGGAAAACAGAGGTGTTTTTTGCAAAGTGCCTACCTGTAGATTTTGGCCTGTAGCTCAGCCGCCACCTAGGGAAACCTACCAAACCTGTGCATTTCTAAAAACTAGAGACCTAGGGGAATCCAAGATGGGGTGACTTGTGTGGCTCGGACCAGGTTCTGTTACCCAGAATCCTTTGCAAACCTCAAAATTTGGCTAAAAAAACACATGTTCCTCACATTTCTGTGGCAGAAAGTTCTGGAATCTGAGAGGAGCCACGAATTTCCTTCCACTCAGCGTTCCCCCACGTCTCCTGATAAAAATGATACCTCACTTGTGTGGGTAGGCCTAGCGCCCGCGACAGGAAACCCCCCAAAGCGCAACGTGGACACATCCAAATTTTTGAAGGAAAACAGAGGTGTTTTTTGCAAAGTGCCTACCTGTAGATTTTGGCCTGTAGCTCAGCCGCCACCTAGGGAAACCTACCAAACCTGTGCATTTCTGAAAACTAGAGACCTAGGGGAATCCAAGATGGGGTGACTTGTGTGGCTCGGACCAGGTTCTGTTTCCCAGAATCCTTTGCAAACCTCAAAATTTGGCTAAAAAAACACATGTTCCTCACATTTCTGTGGCAGAAAGTTCTGGAATCTGAGAGGAGCCACAAATTTCCTTCCACCCAGCGTCCCCCCACGTCTCTTGATAAAAATGATACTTCACTTGTGTGGGTAGGCCTAGCGCCCGCAACAGGAAACGCCCCAAAGTGCAACGTGGACACAGCCAAATTTTTGAAGGAAAACAGAGGTGTTTTTTGCAAAGTGCCTACCTGTAGATTTTGGCCTGTAGCTCAGCCGCCTCCTAGGGAAACCTACCAAACCTGTGCATTTCTGAAAACTAGAGACCTTTGGGAATCCAAGATGGGGTGACTTGTGTGGCTCGGACCAGGTTCTGTTACCCAGAATCCTTTGCAAACCTCAAAATGTGGCTAAAAAAACACATGTTCCTCACATTTCTGTGGCAGAAAGTTCTGGAATCTGAGAGGAGCCACAAATGTCCTTCCACCCAGCGTCCCCCCACGTCTCCCGATAAAAATTATACTTCACTTGTGTGGGTAGGCCTAGCGCCCGTGATAGAAAACGCCCCAAAGCGCAACGTGGACACATCCAAATTTTTGAAGGAAAACAGAGGTGTTTTTTGCAAAGTGCCTACCTGTAGATTTTGGCCTGTAGCTCAGCCGCCACCTAGGGAAACCTACCAAACCTGTGCATTTCTGAAAACTAGAGACCTAGGGGAATCCAAGATGGGGTGACTTGTGTGGCTCGGACCAGGTTCTGTTACTCAGAATCCTTTGCAAACCTCAAAATTTGGCTAAAAAAACACGTGTTCCTCACATTTCTGTGGCAGAAAGTTCTGGAATCTGAGAGGAGCCACGAATTTCCTTCCACCCAACGTTACCCCATGTCTCCTGATAAAAATGATACCTCACTAGTGTGGGTAGTCCTAGCACCCGCAACAGGAAACGCCCCAAAGCGCAACGTGGACACATCCAAATTTTTGAAGGAAAACAGAGGTGTTTTTTGCAAAGTGCCTACCTGTAGATTTTGGCCTGTAGCTCAGCCGCCACCTACGGAAACCTACCAAACCTGTGCATTTCTGAAAACTAGAGACCTATGGGAATCCAAGATGGGGTGACTTGTGTGGCTCGGACCAGGTTCTGTTACCCAGAATCCTTTGCAAACCTCAAAATGTGGCTAAAAAAAACACATGTTCCTCACATTTCTGTGGCAGAAAGTTCTGGAATCTGAGAGGAGCCACAAATTTCCTTCCACCCAGCGTCCCCCCACGTCTCCCGATAAAAATGATACCTCACTTGTGTGGGTAGGCCTAGCGCCCGCGACAGGAAACACCCCAAAGCGCAACGTGGACACATCCAAATTTTTGAAGGAAAACAGAGGTGTTTTTTGCAAAGTGCCTACCTGTAGATTTTGGCCTGAAGCTCAGCCGCCACCTAGGGAAACCTACCAAACCTATGCATTTCTGAAAACTAGAGACCTAGGGGAATCCAAGATGGGGTGACTTGTGTGGCTCGGACCAGGTTCTGTTACCCAGAATCCTTTGCAAACCTCAAAATGTGGCTAAAAAAACACATGGTCCTCACATTTCTGTGGCAGAAAGTTCTGGAATCTGAGAGGAGCCACAAATTTCCTTCCACCCAGCGTCCCCCCACGTCTCTCGATAAAAATGATACCTCACTTGTGTGGGTAGGCCTAGCGCCCGCAACAGGAAACGCCCCAAAGTGCAACGTGGACACAGCCAAATTTTTGAAGGAAAACAGAGGTGTTTTTTGCAAAGTGCCTACCTGTAGATTTTGGCCTGTAGCTCAGCCGCCACCTAGGGAAACCTACCAAACCTGTGCATTTCTGAAAACTAGAGACCTAGGGGAATCCAAGATGGGGTGACTTGTGTGGCTCGGACCAGGTTCTGTTACCCAGAATCCTTTGCAAACCTCAAAATTTGGCTAAAAAAACACATGTTCCTCACATTTCTGTGGCAGAAAGTTCTGGAATCTGAGAGGAGCCACAAATTTCCTTCCACCCAGCGTTCCCCCACGTCTCCCGATAAAAATGATACCTCACTTGTGTGGGTAGGCCTAGCGCCCGCGACAGGAAACACCCCAAAGCGCAACGTGGACACATCCAAATTTTTGAAGGAAAACAGAGGTGTTTTTTGCAAAGTGCCTACCTGTAGATTTTGGCCTGTAGCTCAGCCGCCACTTAGGGAAACCTACCAAACCTATGCATTTCTGAAAACTAGAGACCTAGGGGAATCCAAGATGGGGTGACTTGTGTGGCTCGGACCAGGTTCTGTTACCCAGAATCCTTTGCAAACCTCAAAATGTGGCTAAAAAAACACATGTTCCTCACATTTCTGTGGCAGAAAGTTCTGGAATCTGAGAGGAGCCACAAATTTCCTTCCACCCAGCGTCCCCCCACGTCTCTCGATAAAAATGATACCTCACTTGTGTGGGTAGGCCTAGCGCCCGCAACAGGAAACGCCCCAAAGTGCAACGTGGACACAGCCAAATTTTTGAAGGAAAACAGAGGTGTTTTTTGCAAAGTGCCTACCTGTAGATTTTGGCCTGTAGCTCAGCCGCCACCTAGGGAAACCTACCAAACCTGTGCATTTCTGAAAACTAGAGACCTAGGGGAATCCAAGATGGGGTGACTTGTGTGGCTCGGACCAGGTTCTGTTACCCAGAATCCTTTGCAAACCTCAAAATGTGGCTAAAAAAACACATGTTCCTCACATTTCTGTGGCAGAAAGTTCTGGAATCTGAGAGGAGCCACAAATTTCCTTCCACCCAGCGTTCCCCCACGTCTCCCGATAAAAATGATACCTTACTTGTGTGGGTAGGCCTAGCGCCCGCGACAGGAAACACCCCAAAGCGCAACGTGGACACATCCAAATTTTTGAAGGAAAACAGAGGTGTTTTTTGCAAAGTGCCTACCTGTAGATTTTGGCCTGAAGCTCAGCCGCCACCTAGGGAAACCTACCAAACCTATGCATTTCTGAAAACTAGAGACCTAGCGGAATCCAAGATGGGGTGACTTGTGTGGCTCGGACCAGGTTCTGTTACCCAGAATCCTTTGCAAATCTCAAAATTTGGCTAAAAAAACACATGTTCCTCACATTTCTGTGGCAGAAAGTTCTGGAATCTGAGAGGAGCCACAAATTTCCTTCCACCCAGCGTCCCCCCACGTCTCTCGATAAAAATGATACCTCACTTGTGTGGGTAGGCCTAGCGCCCGCAACAGGAAACGCCCCAAAGTGCAACGTGGACACAGCCAAATTTTTGAAGGAAAACAGAGGTGTTTTTTGCAAAGTGCCTACCTGTAGATTTTGGCCTGTAGCTCAGCCGCCACCTAGGGAAACCTACCAAACCTGTGCATTTCTGAAAACTAGAGACCTAGGGGAATCCAAGATGGGGTGACTTGTGTGGCTCGGACCAGGTTCTGTTACCCAGAATCCTTTGCAAACCTCAAAATTTGGCTAAAAAAACACATGTTCCTCACATTTCTGTGGCAGAAAGTTCTGGAATCTGAGAGGAGCCACAAATTTCCTTCCACCCAGCGTTCCCCCACGTCTCCCAATAAAAATGATACCTCACTTGTGTGGGTAGGCCTAGGGCCCGCGTCAGGAAACGCCCCAAAGCGCAACGTGGACATATCCAAATTTTTGAAGGAAAACAGAGGTGTTTTTTGCAAAGTGCCTACCTGTAGATTTTGGCCTGTAGCTCAGCCGCCACCTAGGGAAACCTACCAAACCTGTGCATTTCTGAAAACTAGAGACCTAGGGGAATCCAAGATGGGGTGACTTGTGTGGCTCGGACCAGGTTCTGTTACCCAGAATCCTTTGCAAACCTCAAAATTTGGCTAAAAAAACACATGTTCCTCACATTTCTGTGGCAGAAAGTTCTGGAATCTGAGAGGAGCCACAAATTTCCTTCCACCCAGCGTCCCCCCACGTCTCCCGATAAAAATGATACCTCACTTGTGTGGGTAGGCCTAGCGCCCGCGACAGGAAACGCCCCAAAGTGCAACGTGGACACAGCCAAATTTTTGAAGGAAAACAGAGGTGTTTTTTGCAAAGTGCCTACCTGTAGATTTTGGCCTGTAGCTCAGCCGCCTCCTAGGGAAACCTACCAAACCTGTGCATTTCTGAAAACTAGAGACCTTTGGGAATCCAAGATGGGGTGACTTGTGTGGCTCGGACCAGGTTCTGTTACCCAGAATCCTTTGCAAACCTCAAAATGTGGCTAAAAAAACACATCTTCCTCACATTTCTGTGGCAGAAAGTTCTGGAATCTGAGAGGAGCCACAAATTTCCTTCCACCCAGCGTCCCCCCACGTCTCCCGATACAAATTATACCTCACTTGTGTGGGTAGGCCTAGCGCCCGTGATAGAAAACGCCCCAAAGCGCAACGTGGACACATCCAAATTTTTGAAGGAAAACAGAGGTGTTTTTTGCAAAGTGCCTACCTGTAGATTTTGGCCTGTAGCTCAGCCGCCACCTAGGGAAACCTACCAAACCTGGCATTTCTGAAAACTAGAGACCTAGGGGAATCCAAGATGGGGTGACTTGTGTGGCTCGGACCAGGTTCTGTTACTCAGAATCCTTTGCAAACCTCAAAATTTGGCTAAAAAAACACATGTTCCTCACATTTCTGTGGCAGAAAGTTCTGGAATCTGAGAGGAGCCACGAATTTCCTTCCACCCAACGTTACCCCATGTCTCCTGATAAAAATGATACCTCACTAGTGTGGGTAGTCCTAGCGCCCGCAACAGGAAACGCCCCAAAGCGCAACGTGGACACATCCAAATTTTTGAAGGAAAACAGAGGTGTTTTTTGCAAAGTGCCTACCTGTAGATTTTGGCCTGTAGCTCAGCCGCCACCTACGGAAACCTTCCAAACCTGTGCATTTCTGAAAACTAGAGACCTAGGGGAATCCAAGATGGGGTGACTTGTGTGGCTCGGACCAGGTTCTGTTACCCAGAATCCTTTGCAAACCTCAAAATGTGGCTAAAAAAACACATGTTCCTCACATTTCTGTGGCAGAAAGTTCTGGAATCTGAGAGGAGCCACAAATTTCCTTCCACCCAGCGTTCCCCCACGTCTCCCGATAAAAATGATACCTCACTTGTGTGGGTAGGCCTAGCGCCCGCGACAGGAAACACCCCAAAGCGCAACGTGGACACATCCAAATTTTTGAAGGAAAACAGAGGTGTTTTTTGCAAAGTGCCTACCTGTAGATTTTGGCCTGAAGCTCAGCCGCCACCTAGGGAAACCTACCAAACCTATGCATTTCTGAAAACTAGAGACCTAGGGGAATCCAAGATGGGGTGACTTGTGTGGCTCGGACCAGGTTCTGTTACCCAGAATCCTTTGCAAACCTCAAAATGTGGCTAAAAAAACACATGTTCCTCACATTTCTGTGGCAGAAAGTTCTGGAATCTGAGAGGAGCCACAAATTTCCTTCCACCCAGCGTCCCCCCACGTCTCTCGATAAAAATGATACCTCACTTGTGTGGGTAGGCCTAGCGCCCGCAACAGGAAACGCCCCAAAGTGCAACGTGGACACAGCCAAATTTTTGAAGGAAAACAGAGGTGTTTTTTGCAAAGTGCCTACCTGTAGATTTTGGCCTGTAGCTCAGCCGCCACCTAGGGAAACCTACCAAACCTGTGCATTTCTGAAAACTAGAGACCTAGGGGAATCCAAGATGGGGTGACTTGTGTGGCTCGGACCAGGTTCTGTTACCCAGAATCCTTTGCAAACCTCAAAATGTGGCTAAAAAAACACATGGTCCTCACATTTCTGTGGCAGAAAGTTCTGGAATCTGAGAGGAGCCACAAATTTCCTTCCACCCAGCGTCCCCCCACGTCTCTCGATAAAAATGATACCTCACTTGTGTGGGTAGGCCTAGCGCCCGCAACAGGAAACGCCCCAAAGTGCAACGTGGACACAGCCAAATTTTTGAAGGAAAACAGAGGTGTTTTTTGCAAAGTGCCTACCTGTAGATTTTGGCCTGTAGCTCAGCCGCCACCTAGGGAAACCTACCAAACCTGTGTATTTCTGAAAACTAGAGACCTAGGGGAATCCAAGATGGGGTGACTTGTGTGGCTCGGACCAGGTTCTGTTACCCAGAATCCTTTGCAAACCTCAAAATTTGGCTAAAAAAACACATGTTCCTCACATTTCTGTGGCAGAAAGTTCTGGAATCTGAGAGGAGCCACAAATTTCCTTCCACCCAGCGTTCCCCCACGTCTCCCAATAAAAATGATACCTCACTTGTGTGGGTAGGCCTAGGGCCCGCGTCAGGAAACGCCCCAAAGCGCAACGTGGACATATCCAAATTTTTGAAGGAAAACAGAGGTGTTTTTTGCAAAGTGCCTACCTGTAGATTTTGGCCTGTAGCTCAGCCGCCACCTAGGGAAACCTACCAAACCTGTGCATTTCTGAAAACTAGAGACCTAGGGGAATCCAAGATGGGGTGACTTGTGTGTCTCGGACCAGGTTCTGTTACCCAGAATCCTTTGCAAACCTCAAAATTTGGCTAAAAAAACACATGTTCCTCACATTTCTGTGGCAGAAAGTTCTGGAATCTGAGAGGAGCCACGAATTTCCTTCCACCCAGCATTCCCCCACGTCTCCCGATAAAAATGATACCTCACTTGTGTGGGTAGGCCTAGCGCCCGCGACAGGAAACACCCCAAAGCGCAACGTGGACACATCCACATTTTTGAAGGAAAACAGAGGTGTTTTTTGCAAAGTGCCTACCTGTAGATTTTGGCCTGTAGCTCAGCCGCCACCTAGGGAAACCTACCAAACCTGTGCATTTCTGAAAACTAGAGACCTAGCGGAATCCAAGATGGGGTGACTTGTGTGGCTCGGACCAGATTCTGTTACCCAGAATCCTTTGCAAACCTCAAAATTTGGCTAAAAAAACACATGTTCCTCACATTTCTGTGGCAGAAAGTTCTGGAATCTGAGAGGAGCCACAAATTTCCTTCCACCCAGCGTCCCCCCACGTCTCCCGATAAAAATGATACCTCACTTGTGTGGGTAGGCCTAGCGCCCGCGACAGGAAACGCCCCAAAGTGCAACGTGGACACAGCCAAATTTTTGAAGGAAAACAGAGGTGTTTTTTGCAAAGTGCCTACCTGTAGATTTTGGCCTGTAGCTCAGCCGCCACCTAGGGAAACCTACCAAACCTATGCATTTCTGAAAACTAGAGACCTAGGGGAATCCAAGATGGGGTGACTTGTGTGGCTCGGACCAGGTTCTGTTACCCAGAATCCTTTGCAAACCTCAAAATGTGGCTAAAAAAACACATGTTCCTCACATTTCTGTGGCAGAAAGTTCTGGAATCTGAGAGGAGCCACAAATTTCCTTCCACCCAGCGTCCCCCCACGTCTCCCGATACAAATTATACCTCACTTGTGTGGGTAGGCCTAGCGCCCGCAACAGGAAACGCCCCAAAGTGCAACGTGGACACAGCCACATTTTTGAAGGAAAACAGAGGTGTTTTTTGCAAAGTGCCTACCTGTAGATTTTGGACTGTAGCTCAGCCGCCACCTAGGGAAACCTACCAAACCTGTGCATTTCTGAAAACTAGAGACCTAGGGGAATCCAAGATGGGGTGACTTGTGTGGCTCGGACCAGGTTCTGTTACCCAGAATCCTTTGCAAACCTCAAAATTTGGCTAAAAAAACACATGTTCCTCACATTTCTGTGGCAGAAAGTTCTGGAATCTGAGAGGAGCCACAAATTTCCTTCCACCCAGCGTTCCCCCACGTCTCCCATTAAAAATGATACCTCACTTGTGTGGGTAGGCCTAGCGCCCGTGACAGGAAACGCCCCAAAGCGCAACGTGGCACATCCACATTTTTTAAGGAAAACAGAGCTGTTTTTTGCAAAGTGCCTACCTGTAGATTTTGGCCTGTAGCTCAGCCGCCACCTAGGGAAACCTACCAAACCTGTGCATTTCTAAAAACTAGAGACCTAGGGGAATCCAAGATGGGGTGACTTGTGTGGCTCGGACCAGGTTCTGTTACCCAGAATCCTTTGCAAACCTCAAAATTTGGCTAAAAAAACACATGTTCCTCACATTTCTGTGGCAGAAAGTTCTGGAATCTGAGAGGAGCCACGAATTTCCTTCCACCCAGCGTTCCCCCACGTCTCCTGATAAAAATGATACCTCACTTGTGTGGGTAGGCCTAGCGCCCGCGACAGGAAACCCCCCAAAGCGCAACGTGGACACATCCAAATTTTTGAAGGAAAACAGAGGTGTTTTTTGCAAAGTGCCTACCTGTAGATTTTGGCCTGTAGCTCAGCCGCCACCTAGGGAAACCTACCAAACCTGTGCATTTCTGAAAACTAGAGACCTAGGGGAATCCAAGATGGGGTGACTTGTGTGGCTCGGACCAGGTTCTGTTTCCCAGAATCCTTTGCAAACCTCAAAATTTGGCTAAAAAAACACATGTTCCTCACATTTCTGTGGCAGAAAGTTCTGGAATCTGAGAGGAGCCACAAATTTCCTTCCACCCAGCGTCCCCCCACGTCTCTTGATAAAAATGATACTTCACTTGTGTGGGTAGGCCTAGCGCCCGCAACAGGAAACGCCCCAAAGTGCAACGTGGACACAGCCAAATTTTTGAAGGAAAACAGAGGTGTTTTTTGCAAAGTGCCTACCTGTAGATTTTGGCCTGTAGCTCAGCCGCCTCCTAGGGAAACCTACCAAACCTGTGCATTTCTGAAAACTAGAGACCTTTGGGAATCCAAGATGGGGTGACTTGTGTGGCTCGGACCAGGTTCTGTTACCCAGAATCCTTTGCAAACCTCAAAATGTGGCTAAAAAAACACATGTTCCTCACATTTCTGTGGCAGAAAGTTCTGGAATCTGAGAGGAGCCACAAATTTCCTTCCACCCAGCGTCCCCCCACGTCTCCCGATAAAAATTATACTTCACTTGTGTGGGTAGGCCTAGCGCCCGTGATAGAAAACGCCCCAAAGCGCAACGTGGACACATCCAAATTTTTGAAGGAAAACAGAGGTGTTTTTTGCAAAGTGCCTACCTGTAGATTTTGGCCTGTAGCTCAGCCGCCACCTAGGGAAACCTACCAAACCTGTGTATTTCTGAAAACTAGAGACCTAGGGGAATCCAAGATGGGGTGACTTGTGTGGCTCGGACCAGGTTCTGTTACCCAGAATCCTTTGCAAACCTCAAAATTTGGCTAAAAAAACACATGTTCCTCACATTTCTGTGGCAGAAAGTTCTGGAATCTGAGAGGAGCCACAAATTTCCTTCCACCCAGCGTTCCCCCACGTCTCCCAATAAAAATGATACCTCACTTGTGTGGGTAGGCCTAGGGCCCGCGTCAGGAAACGCCCCAAAGCGCAACGTGGACATATCCAAATTTTTGAAGGAAAACAGAGGTGTTTTTTGCAAAGTGCCTACCTGTAGATTTTGGCCTGTAGCTCAGCCGCCACCTAGGGAAACCTACCAAACCTGTGCATTTCTGAAAACTAGAGACCTAGGGGAATCCAAGATGGGGTGACTTGTGTGTCTCGGACCAGGTTCTGTTACCCAGAATCCTTTGCAAACCTCAAAATTTGGCTAAAAAAACACATGTTCCTCACATTTCTGTGGCAGAAAGTTCTGGAATCTGAGAGGAGCCACGAATTTCCTTCCACCCAGCATTCCCCCACGTCTCCCGATAAAAATGATACCTCACTTGTGTGGGTAGGCCTAGCGCCCGCGACAGGAAACACCCCAAAGCGCAACGTGGACACATCCACATTTTTGAAGGAAAACAGAGGTGTTTTTTGCAAAGTGCCTACCTGTAGATTTTGGCCTGTAGCTCAGCCGCCACCTAGGGAAACCTACCAAACCTGTGCATTTCTGAAAACTAGAGACCTAGCGGAATCCAAGATGGGGTGACTTGTGTGGCTCGGACCAGATTCTGTTACCCAGAATCCTTTGCAAACCTCAAAATTTGGCTAAAAAAACACATGTTCCTCACATTTCTGTGGCAGAAAGTTCTGGAATCTGAGAGGAGCCACAAATTTCCTTCCACCCAGCGTCCCCCCACGTCTCCCGATAAAAATGATACCTCACTTGTGTGGGTAGGCCTAGCGCCCGCGACAGGAAACGCCCCAAAGTGCAACGTGGACACAGCCAAATTTTTGAAGGAAAACAGAGGTGTTTTTTGCAAAGTGCCTACCTGTAGATTTTGGCCTGTAGCTCAGCCGCCACCTAGGGAAACCTACCAAACCTATGCATTTCTGAAAACTAGAGACCTAGGGGAATCCAAGATGGGGTGACTTGTGTGGCTCGGACCAGGTTCTGTTACCCAGAATCCTTTGCAAACCTCAAAATGTGGCTAAAAAAACACATGTTCCTCACATTTCTGTGGCAGAAAGTTCTGGAATCTGAGAGGAGCCACAAATTTCCTTCCACCCAGCGTCCCCCCACGTCTCCCGATACAAATTATACCTCACTTGTGTGGGTAGGCCTAGCGCCCGCAACAGGAAACGCCCCAAAGTGCAACGTGGACACAGCCACATTTTTGAAGGAAAACAGAGGTGTTTTTTGCAAAGTGCCTACCTGTAGATTTTGGCCTGTAGCTCAGCCGCCACCTAGGGAAACCTACCAAACCTGTGCATTTCTGAAAACTAGAGACCTAGGGGAATCCAAGATGGGGTGACTTGTGTGGCTCGGACCAGGTTCTGTTACCCAGAATCCTTTGCAAACCTCAAAATTTGGCTAAAAAAACACATGTTCCTCACATTTCTGTGGCAGAAAGTTCTGGAATCTGAGAGGAGCCACAAATTTCCTTCCACCCAGCGTTCCCCCACGTCTCCCATTAAAAATGATACCTCACTTGTGTGGGTAGGCCTAGCGCCCGTGACAGGAAACGCCCCAAAGCGCAACGTGGCACATCCACATTTTTTAAGGAAAACAGAGGTGTTTTTTGCAAAGTGCCTACCTGTAGATTTTGGCCTGTAGCTCAGCCGCCACCTAGGGAAACCTACCAAACCTGTGCATTTCTAAAAACTAGAGACCTAGGGGAATCCAAGATGGGGTGACTTGTGTGGCTCGGACCAGGTTCTGTTACCCAGAATCCTTTGCAAACCTCAAAATTTGGCTAAAAAAACACATGTTCCTCACATTTCTGTGGCAGAAAGTTCTGGAATCTGAGAGGAGCCACGAATTTCCTTCCACCCAGCGTTCCCCCACGTCTCCTGATAAAAATGATACCTCACTTGTGTGGGTAGGCCTAGCGCCCGCGACAGGAAACCCCCCAAAGCGCAACGTGGACACATCCAAATTTTTGAAGGAAAACAGAGGTGTTTTTTGCAAAGTGCCTACCTGTAGATTTTGGCCTGTAGCTCAGCCGCCACCTAGGGAAACCTACCAAACCTGTGCATTTCTGAAAACTAGAGACCTAGGGGAATCCAAGATGGGGTGACTTGTGTGGCTCGGACCAGGTTCTGTTTCCCAGAATCCTTTGCAAACCTCAAAATTTGGCTAAAAAAACACATGTTCCTCACATTTCTGTGGCAGAAAGTTCTGGAATCTGAGAGGAGCCACAAATTTCCTTCCACCCAGCGTCCCCCCACGTCTCTTGATAAAAATGATACTTCACTTGTGTGGGTAGGCCTAGCGCCCGCAACAGGAAACGCCCCAAAGTGCAACGTGGACACAGCCAAATTTTTGAAGGAAAACAGAGGTGTTTTTTGCAAAGTGCCTACCTGTAGATTTTGGCCTGTAGCTCAGCCGCCTCCTAGGGAAACCTACCAAACCTGTGCATTTCTGAAAACTAGAGACCTTTGGGAATCCAAGATGGGGTGACTTGTGTGGCTCGGACCAGGTTCTGTTACCCAGAATCCTTTGCAAACCTCAAAATGTGGCTAAAAAAACACATGTTCCTCACATTTCTGTGGCAGAAAGTTCTGGAATCTGAGAGGAGCCACAAATTTCCTTCCACCCAGCGTCCCCCCACGTCTCCCGATAAAAATTATACTTCACTTGTGTGGGTAGGCCTAGCGCCCGTGATAGAAAACGCCCCAAAGCGCAACGTGGACACATCCAAATTTTTTAAGGAAAACAGAGGTGTTTTTTGCAAAGTGCCTACCTGTAGATTTTGGCCTGTAGCTCAGCCGCCACCTAGGGAAACCTACCAAACCTGTGCATTTCTGAAAACTAGAGACCTAGGGGAATCCAAGATGGGGTGACTTGTGTGGCTCGGACCAGGTTCTGTTACTCAGAATCCTTTGCAAACCTCAAAATTTGGCTAAAAAAACACGTGTTCCTCACATTTCTGTGGCAGAAAGTTCTGGAATCTGAGAGGAGCCACGAATTTCCTTCCACCCAACGTTACCCCATGTCTCCTGATAAAAATGATACCTCACTAGTGTGGGTAGTCCTAGCGCCCGCAACAGGAAATGCCCCAAAGCGCAACGTGGACACATCCAAATTTTTGCAGGAAAACAGAGGTGTTTTTTGCAAAGTGCCTACCTGTAGATTTTGGCCTGTAGCTCAGCCGCCACCTACGGAAACCTACCAAACCTGTGCATTTCTGAAAACTAGAGACCTATGGGAATCCAAGATGGGGTGACTTGTGTGGCTCGGACCAGGTTCTGTTACCCAGAATCCTTTGCAAACCTCAAAATGTGGCTAAAAAAACACATGTTCCTCACATTTCTGTGGCAGAAAGTTCTGGAATCTGAGAGGAGCCACAAATTTCCTTCCACCCAGCGTCCCCCCACGTCTCCCGATAAAAATGATACCTCACTTGTGTGGGTAGGCCTAGCGCCCGCGACAGGAAACACCCCAAAGCGCACGTGGACACATCCAAATTTTTGAAGGAAAACAGAGGTGTTTTTTGCAAAGTGCCTACCTGTAGATTTTGGCCTGAAGCTCAGCCGCCACCTAGGGAAACCTACCAAACCTATGCATTTCTGAAAACTAGAGACCTAGCGGAATCCAAGATGGGGTGACTTGTGTGGCTCGGACCAGGTTCTGTTACCCAGAATCCTTTGCAAACCTCAAAATGTGGCTAAAAAAACACATGGTCCTCACATTTCTGTGGCAGAAAGTTCTGGAATCTGAGAGGAGCCACAAATTTCCTTCCACCCAGCGTCCCCCCACGTCTCTCGATAAAAATGATACCTCACTTGTGTGGGTAGGCCTAGCGCCCGCAACAGGAAACGCCCCAAAGTGCAACGTGGACACAGCCAAATTTTTGAAGGAAAACAGAGGTGTTTTTTGCAAAGTGCCTACCTGTAGATTTTGGCTTGTAGCTCAGCCGCCACCTAGGGAAACCTACCAAACCTGTGCATTTCTGAAAACTAGAGACCTAGGGGAATCCAAGATGGGGTGACTTGTGTGGCTCGGACCAGGTTCTGTTACCCAGAATCCTTTGCAAACCTCAAAATTTGGCTAAAAAAACACATGTTCCTCACATTTCTGTGGCAGAAAGTTCTGGAATCTGAGAGGAGCCACAAATTTCCTTCCACCCAGCGTTCCCCCACGTCTCCCGATAAAAATGATACCTCACTTGTGTGGGTAGGCCTAGCGCCCGCGACAGGAAACACCCCAAAGCGCAACGTGGACACATCCAAATTTTTGAAGGAAAACAGAGGTGTTTTTTGCAAAGTGCCTACCTGTAGATTTTGGCCTGTAGCTCAGCCGCCACCTAGGGAAACCTACCAAACCTATGCATTTCTGAAAACTAGAGACCTAGGGGAATCCAAGATGGGGTGACTTGTGTGGCTCGGACCAGGTTCTGTTACCCAGAATCCTTTGCGAACCTCAAAATGTGGCTAAAAAAACACATGTTCCTCACATTTCTGTGGCAGAAAGTTCTGGAATCTGAGAGGAGCCACAAATTTCCTTCCACCCAGCGTCCCCCCACGTCTCTCGATAAAAATGATACCTCACTTGTGTGGGTAGGCCTAGCGCCCGCAACAGGAAACGCCCCAAAGTGCAACGTGGACACAGCCAAATTTTTGAAGGAAAACAGAGGTGTTTTTTGCAAAGTGCCTACCTGTAGATTTTGGCCTGTAGCTCAGCCGCCACCTAGGGAAACCTACCAAACCTGTGCATTTCTGAAAACTAGAGACCTAGGGGAATCCAAGATGGGGTGACTTGTGTGGCTCGGACCAGGTTCTGTTACCCAGAATCCTTTGCAAACCTCAAAATGTGGCTAAAAAAACACATGTTCCTCACATTTCTGTGGCAGAAAGTTCTGGAATCTGAGAGGAGCCACAAATTTCCTTCCACCCAGCGTTCCCCCACGTCTCCCGATAAAAATGATACCTTACTTGTGTGGGTAGGCCTAGCGCCCGCGACAGGAAACACCCCAAAGCGCAACGTGGACACATCCACATTTTTGAAGGAAAACAGAGGTGTTTTTTGCAAAGTGCCTACCTGTAGATTTTGGCCTGTAGCTCAGCCGCCACCTAGGGAAACCTACCAAACCTGTGCATTTCTGAAAACTAGAGACCTAGCGGAATCCAAGATGGGGTGACTTGTGTGGCTCGGACCAGATTCTGTTACCCAGAATCCTTTGCAAACCTCAAAATTTGGCTAAAAAAACACATGTTCCTCACATTTCTGTGGCAGAAAGTTCTGGAATCTGAGAGGAGCCACAAATTTCCTTCCACCCAGCGTCCCCCCACGTCTCCCGATAAAAATGATACCTCACTTGTGTGGGTAGGCCTAGCGCCCGCGACAGGAAACGCCCCAAAGTGCAACGTGGACACAGCCAAATTTTTGAAGGAAAACAGAGGTGTTTTTTGCAAAGTGCCTACCTGTAGATTTTGGCCTGTAGCTCAGCCGCCACCTAGGGAAACCTACCAAACCTATGCATTTCTGAAAACTAGAGACCTAGGGGAATCCAAGATGGGGTGACTTGTGTGGCTCGGACCAGGTTCTGTTACCCAGAATCCTTTGCAAACCTCAAAATGTGGCTAAAAAAACACATGTTCCTCACATTTCTGTGGCAGAAAGTTCTGGAATCTGAGAGGAGCCACAAATTTCCTTCCACCCAGCGTCCCCCCACGTCTCCCGATACAAATTATACCTCACTTGTGTGGGTAGGCCTAGCGCCCGCAACAGGAAACGCCCCAAAGTGCAACGTGGACACAGCCACATTTTTGAAGGAAAACAGAGGTGTTTTTTGCAAAGTGCCTACCTGTAGATTTTGGCCTGTAGCTCAGCCGCCACC
Organism: Pleurodeles waltl; assembly: GCF_031143425.1. Lineage (NCBI taxonomy): Eukaryota > Metazoa > Chordata > Amphibia > Caudata > Salamandridae > Pleurodeles > Pleurodeles waltl. Next base: position 1,217,887,483 of record NC_090447.1, read on the forward strand.
TAGGGAAACCTACCAAACCTGTGCATTTCTGAAAACTAGAGACCTAGGGGAATCCAAGATGGGGTGACTTGTGTGGCCTCGGACCAGGTTCTGTTACCCAGAATCCTTTGCAAACCTCAAAATTTGGCTAAAAAAACACATGTTCCTCACATTTCTGTGGCAGAAAGTTCTGGAATCTCAGAGGAGCCACAAATTTCCTTCCACCCAGCGTTCCCCCACGTCTCCCATTAAAAATGATACCTCACTTGTGTGGGTAGGCCTAGCGCCCGTGACAGGAAACGCCCCAAAGCGCAACGTGGCACATCCACATTTTTTTAAGGAAAACAGAGGTGTTTTTTGCAAAGTGCCTACCTGTAGATTTTGGCCTGTAGCTCAGCCGCCACCTAGGGAAACCTACCAAACCTGTGCATTTCTAAAAACTAGAGACCTAGGGGAATCCAAGATGGGGTGACTTGTGTGGCTCGGACCAGGTTCTGTTACCCAGAATCCTTTGCAAACCTCAAAATTTGGCTAAAAAAACACATGTTCCTCACATTTCTGTGGCAGAAAGTTCTGGAATCTGAGAGGAGCCACGAATTTCCTTCCACCCAGCGTTCCCCCACGTCTCCTGATAAAAATGATACCTCACTTGTGTGGGTAGGCCTAGCGCCCGCGACAGGAAACCCCCCAAAGCGCAACGTGGACACATCCAAATTTTTGAAGGAAAACAGAGGTGTTTTTTGCAAAGTGCCTACCTGTAGATTTTGGCCTGTAGCTCAGCCGCCACCTAGGGAAACCTACCAAACCTGTGCATTTCTGAAAACTAGAGACCTAGGGGAATCCAAGATGGGGTGACTTGTGTGGCTCGGACCAGGTTCTGTTTCCCAGAATCCTTTGCAAACCTCAAAATTTGGCTAAAAAAACACATGTTCCTCACATTTCTGTGGCAGAAAGTTCTGGAATCTGAGAGGAGCCACAAATTTCCTTCCACCCAGCGTCCCCCCACGTCTCTTGATAAAAATGATACTTCACTTGTGTGGGTAGGCCTAGCGCCCGCAACAGGAAACGCCCCAAAGTGCAACGTGGACACAGCCAAATTTTTGAAGGAAAACAGAGGTGTTTTTTGCAAAGTGCCTACCTGTAGATTTTGGCCTGTAGCTCAGCCGCCTCCTAGGGAAACCTACCAAACCTGTGCATTTCTGAAAACTAGAGACCTTTGGGAATCCAAGATGGGGTGACTTGTGTGGCTCGGACCAGGTTCTGTTACCCAGAATCCTTTGCAAACCTCAAAATGTGGCTAAAAAAACACATGTTCCTCACATTTCTGTGGCAGAAAGTTCTGGAATCTGAGAGGAGCCACAAATTTCCTTCCACCCAGCGTCCCCCCACGTCTCCCGATAAAAATTATACTTCACTTGTGTGGGTAGGCCTAGCGCCCGTGATAGAAAACGCCCCAAAGCGCAACGTGGACACATCCAAATTTTTGAAGGAAAACAGAGGTGTTTTTTGCAAAGTGCCTACCTGTAGATTTTGGCCTGTAGCTCAGCCGCCACCTAGGGAAACCTACCAAACCTGTGCATTTCTGAAAACTAGAGACCTAGGGGAATCCAAGATGGGGTGACTTGTGTGGCTCGGACCAGGTTCTGTTACTCAGAATCCTTTGCAAACCTCAAAATTTGGCTAAAAAAACACATGTTCCTCACATTTCTGTGGCAGAAAGTTCTGGAATCTGAGAGGAGCCACGAATTTCCTTCCACCCAACGTTACCCCATGTCTCCTGATAAAAATGATACCTCACTAGTGTGGGTAGTCCTAGCGCCCGCAACAGGAAACGCCCCAAAGCGCAACGTGGACACATCCAAATTTTTGCAGGAAAACAGAGGTGTTTTTTGCAAAGTGCCTACCTGTAGATTTTGGCCTGTAGCTCAGCCGCCACCTACGGAAACCTACCAAACCTGTGCATTTCTGAAAACTAGAGACCTATGGGAATCCAAGATGGGGTGACTTGTGTGGCTCGGACCAGGTTCTGTTACCCAGAATCCTTTGCAAACCTCAAAATGTGGCTAAAAAAACACATGTTCCTCACATTTCTGTGGCAGAAAGTTCTGGAATCTGAGAGGAGCCACAAATTTCCTTCCACCCAGCGTCCCCCCACGTCTCCCGATAAAAATGATACCTCACTTGTGTGGGTAGGCCTAGCGCCCGCGACAGGAAACACCCCAAAGCGCACGTGGACACATCCAAATTTTTGAAGGAAAACAGAGGTGTTTTTTGCAAAGTGCCTACCTGTAGATTTTGGCCTGAAGCTCAGCCGCCACCTAGGGAAACCTACCAAACCTATGCATTTCTGAAAACTAGAGACCTAGGGGAATCCAAGATGGGGTGACTTGTGTGGCTCGGACCAGGTTCTGTTACCCAGAATCCTTTGCAAACCTCAAAATGTGGCTAAAAAAACACATGGTCCTCACATTTCTGTGGCAGAAAGTTCTGGAATCTGAGAGGAGCCACAAATTTCCTTCCACCCAGCGTCCCCCCACGTCTCTCGATAAAAATGATACCTCACTTGTGTGGGTAGGCCTAGCGCCCGCAACAGGAAACGCCCCAAAGTGCAACGTGGACACAGCCAAATTTTTGAAGGAAAACAGAGGTGTTTTTTGCAAAGTGCCTACCTGTAGATTTTGGCTTGTAGCTCAGCCGCCACCTAGGGAAACCTACCAAACCTGTGCATTTCTGAAAACTAGAGACCTAGGGGAATCCAAGATGGGGTGACTTGTGTGGCTCGGACCAGGTTCTGTTACCCAGAATCCTTTGCAAACCTCAAAATTTGGCTAAAAAAACACATGTTCCTCACATTTCTGTGGCAGAAAGTTCTGGAATCTGAGAGGAGCCACAAATTTCCTTCCACCCAGCGTTCCCCCACGTCTCCCGATAAAAATGATACCTCACTTGTGTGGGTAGGCCTAGCGCCCGCGACAGGAAACACCCCAAAGCTCAACGTGGACACATCCAAATTTTTGAAGGAAAACAGAGGTGTTTTTTGCAAAGTGCCTACTGTAGATTTTGGCCTGTAGCTCAGCCGCCACCTAGGGAAACCTACCAAACCTATGCATTTCTGAAAACTAGAGACCTAGGGGAATCCAAGATGGGGTGACTTGTGTGGCTCGGACCAGGTTCTGTTACCCAGAATCCTTTGCGAACCTCAAAATGTGGCTAAAAAAACACATGTTCCTCACATTTCTGTGGCAGAAAGTTCTGGAATCTGAGAGGAGCCACAAATTTCCTTCCACCCAGCGTCCCCCCACGTCTCTCGATAAAAATGATACCTCACTTGTGTGGGTAGGCCTAGCGCCCGCAACAGGAAACGCCCCAAAGTGCAACGTGGACACAGCCAAATTTTTGAAGGAAAACAGAGGTGTTTTTTGCAAAGTGCCTACCTGTAGATTTTGGCCTGTAGCTCAGCCGCCACCTAGGGAAACCTACCAAACCTGTGCATTTCTGAAAACTAGAGACCTAGGGGAATCCAAGATGGGGTGACTTGTGTGGCTCGGACCAGGTTCTGTTACCCAGAATCCTTTGCAAACCTCAAAATGTGGCTAAAAAAACACATGTTCCTCACATTTCTGTGGCAGAAAGTTCTGGAATCTGAGAGGAGCCACAAATTTCCTTCCACCCAGCGTTCCCCCACGTCTCCCGATAAAAATGATACCTTACTTGTGTGGGTAGGCCTAGCGCCCGCGACAGGAAACACCCCAAAGCGCAACGTGGACACATCCAAATTTTTGAAGGAAAACAGAGGTGTTTTTTGCAAAGTGCCTACCTGTAAATTTTGGCCTGAAGCTCAGCCGCCACCTAGGGAAACCTACCAAACCTATGCATTTCTGAAAACTAGAGACCTAGCGGAATCCAAGATGGGGTGACTTGTGTGGCTCGGACCAGGTTCTGTTACCCAGAATCCTTTGCAAACCTCAAAATTTGGCTAAAAAAACACATGTTCCTCACATTTCTGTGGCAGAAAGTTCTGGAATCTGAGAGGAGCCACAAATTTCCTTCCACCCAGCGTCCCCCCACGTCTCTCGATAAAAATGATACCTCACTTGTGTGGGTAGGCCTAGCGCCCGCAACAGGAAACGCCCCAAAGTGCAACGTGGACACAGCCAAATTTTTGAAGGAAAACAGAGGTGTTTTTTGCAAAGTGCCTACCTGTAGATTTTGGCCTGTAGCTCAGCCGCCACCTAGGGAAACCTACCAAACCTATGCATTTCTGAAAACTAGAGACCTAGGGGAATCCAAGATGGGGTGACTTGTGTGGCTTGGACCAGGTTCTGTTACCCAGAATCCTTTGCAAACCTCAAAATGTGGCTAAAAAAACACATGTTCCTCACATTTCTGTGGCAGAAAGTTCTGGAATCTGAGAGGAGCCACAAATTTCCTTCCACCCAGCGTCCCCCCACGTCTCCCGATACAAATTATACCTCACTTGTGTGGGTAGGCCTAGCGCCCGCGACAGGAAATGCCCCAAAGTGCAACGTGGACACAGCCAAATTTTTGAAGGAAAACAGAGGTGTTTTTTGCAAAGTGCCTACCTGTAGATTTTGGCCTTTAGCTCAGCCGCCACCTAGGGAAACCTACCAAACCTGTGCATTTCTGAAAACTAGAGACCTAGGGGAATCCAAGATGGGGTGACTTGTGTGGCTCGGACCAGGTTCTGTTACCCAGAATCCTTTGCAAACCTCAAAATTTGGCTAAAAAAACACATGTTCCTCACATTTCTGTGGCAGAAGGTTCTGGAATCTGAGAGGAGCCACAAATTTCCTTCCACCCAGCGTTCCCCCACGTCTCCCAATAAAAATGATACCTCACTTGTGTGGGTAGGCCTAGGGCCCGCGTCAGGAAACGCCCCAAAGCGCAACGTGGACATATCCAAATTTTTGAAGGAAAACAGAGGTGTTTTTTGCAAAGTGCCTACCTGTAGATTTTGGCCTGTAGCTCAGCCGCCACCTAGGGAAACCTACCAAACCTGTGCATTTCTGAAAACTAGAGACCTAGGGGAATCCAAGATGGGGTGACTTGTGTGTCTCGGACGAGGTTCTGTTACCCAGAATCCTTTGCAAACCTCAAAATTTGGCTAAAAAAACACATGTTCCTCACATTTCTGTGGCAGAAAGTTCTGGAATCTGAGAGGAGCCACGAATTTCCTTCCACCCAGCGTTCCCCCACGTCTCCCGATAAAAATGATACCTCACTTGTGTGGGTAGGCCTAGCGCCCGCGACAGGAAACACCCCAAAGCGCAACGTGGACACATCCACATTTTTGAAGGAAAACAGAGGTGTTTTTTGCAAAGTGCCTACCTGTAGATTTTGGCCTGTAGCTCAGCCGCCACCTAGGGAAACCTACCAAACCTGTGCATTTCTGAAAACTAGAGACCTAGCGGAATCCAAGATGGGGTGACTTGTGTGGCTCGGACCAGGTTCTGTTACCCAGAATCCTTTGCAAACCTCAAAATTTGGCTAAAAAAAACACATGTTCCTCACATTTCTGTGGCAGAAAGTTCTGGAATCTGAGAGGAGCCACAAATTTCCTTCCACCCAGCGTCCCTCCACGTCTCCCGATAAAAATGATACCTCACTTGTGTGGGTAGGCCTAGCGCCCGCGACAGGAAACGCCCCAAAGTGCAACGTGGACACAGCCAAATTTTTGAAGGAAAACAGAGGTGTTTTTTGCAAAGTGCCTACCTGTAGATTTTGGCCTGTAGCTCAGCCGCCACCTAGGGAAACCTACCAAACCTATGCATTTCTGAAAACTAGAGACCTAGGGGAATCCAAGATGGGGTGACTTGTGTGGCTCGGACCAGGTTCTGTTACCCAGAATCCTTTGCAAACCTCAAAATGTGGCTAAAAAAACACATGTTCCTCACATTTCTGTGGCAGAAAGTTCTGGAATCTGAGAGGAGCCACAAATTTCCTTCCACCCAGCGTCCCCCCACGTCTCCCGATACAAATTATACCTCACTTGTGTGGGTAGGCCTAGCGCCCGCAACAGGAAACGCCCCAAAGTGCAACGTGGACACAGCCAAATTTTTGAAGGAAAACAGAGGTGTTTTTTGCAAAGTGCCTACCTGTAGATTTTGGCCTGTAGCTCAGCCGCCACCTAGGGAAACCTACCAAACCTGTGCATTTCTGAAAACTAGAGACCTAGGGGAATCCAAGATGGGGTGACTTGTGTGGCTCGGACCAGGTTCTGTTACCCAGAATCCTTTGCAAACCTCAAAATTTGGCTAAAAAAACACATGTTCCTCACATTTCTGTGGCAGAAAGTTCTGGAATCTGAGAGGAGCCACAAATTTCCTTCCACCCAGCGTTCCCCCACGTCTCCCAATAAAAATGATACCTCACTTGTGTGGGTAGGCCTAGCGCCCGCGACAGGAAACGCCCCAAAGCGAAACGTGGCACATCCACATTTTTGAAGGAAAACAGAGGTGTTTTTTGCAAAGTGCCTACCTGTAGATTTTGGCCTGTAGCTCTGCCGCCACCTAGGGAAACCTACCAAACCTGTGCATTTCTGAAAACTAGAGACCTAGGGGAATCCAAGATGGGGTGACTTGTGTGGCTCGGACGAGGTTCTGTTACCCAGAATCCTTTGCAAACCTCAAAATTTGGCTAAAAAAACACATGTTCCTCACATTTCTGTGGCAGAAAGTTCTGGAATCTGAGAGGAGCCACAAATTTCCTTCCACCCAGCGTTCCCCCACGTCTCCCAATAAAAATGATACCTCACTTGTGTGGGTAGGCCTAGCGCCCGTGACAGGAAACGCCCCAAAGCGCAACGTGGCACATCCAAATTTTTTAAGGAAAACAGAGGTGTTTTTTGCAAAGTGCCTACCTGTAGATTTTGGCCTGTAGCTCAGCCGCCACCTAGGGAAACCTACCAAACCTGTGCATTTCTGAAAACTAGAGACCTAGGGAAATCCAAGTTGGGGTGACTTGTGTGGCTCGGACCAGGTTCTGTTACCCAGAATCCTTTGCAAACCTCAAAATTTGGCTAAAAAAACACATGTTCCTCACATTTCTGTGGCAGAAAGTTCTGGAATCTGAGAGGAGCCACAAATTTCCTTCCACCCAGCGTTCCCCCACGTCTCCCGATAAAAATGATACCTCACTTGTGTGGGTAGGCCTAGCGCCCGCGTCAGGAAACGCCCCAAAGCGCAACGTGGACACATCCAAATTTTTGAAGGAAAACAGAGGTGTTTTTTGCAAAGTGCCTACCTGTAGATTTTGGCCTGTAGCTCAGCCGCCACCTAGGGAAACCTACCAAACCTATGCATTTCTGAAAACTAGAGACCTAGGGGAATCCAAGATGGGGTGACTTGTGTGGCTCGGACCAGGTTCTGTTACCCAGAATCCTTTGCAAACCTCAAAATGTGGCTAAAAAAACACATGTTCCTCACATTTCTGTGGCAGAAAGTTCTGGAATCTGAGAGGAGCCACAAATTTCCTTCCACCCAGCGTCCCCCCACGTCTCCCGATACAAATTATACCTCACTTGTGTGGGTAGGCCTAGCGCCCGCAACAGGAAACGCCCCAAAGTGCAACGTGGACACAGCCAAATTTTTGAAGGAAAACAGAGGTGTTTTTTGCAAAGTGCCTACCTGTAGATTTTGGCCTGTAGCTCAGCCGCCACCTAGGGAAACCTACCAAACCTGTGCATTTCTGAAAACTAGAGACCTAGGGGAATCCAAGATGGGGTGACTTGTGTGGCTCGGACCAGGTTCTGTTACCCAGAATCCTTTGCAAACCTCAAAATTTGGCTAAAAAAACACATGTTCCTCACATTTCTGTGGCAGAAAGTTCTGGAATCTGAGAGGAGCCACAAATTTCCTTCCACCCAGCGTTCCCCCACGTCTCCCAATAAAAATGATACCTCACTTGTGTGGGTAGGCCTAGCGCCCGCGACAGGAAACGCCCCAAAGCGAAACGTGGCACATCCACATTTTTGAAGGAAAACAGAGGTGTTTTTTGCAAAGTGCCTACCTGTAGATTTTGGCCTGTAGCTCTGCCGCCACCTAGGGAAACCTACCAAACCTGTGCATTTCTGAAAACTAGAGACCTAGGGGAATCCAAGATGGGGTGACTTGTGTGGCTCGGACGAGGTTCTGTTACCCAGAATCCTTTGCAAACCTCAAAATTTGGCTAAAAAAACACATGTTCCTCACATTTCTGTGGCAGAAAGTTCTGGAATCTGAGAGGAGCCACAAATTTCCTTCCACCCAGCGTTCCCCCACGTCTCCCAATAAAAATGATACCTCACTTGTGTGGGTAGGCCTAGCGCCCGTGACAGGAAACGCCCCAAAGCGCAACGTGGCACATCCAAATTTTTTAAGGAAAACAGAGGTGTTTTTTGCAAAGTGCCTACCTGTAGATTTTGGCCTGTAGCTCAGCCGCCACCTAGGGAAACCTACCAAACCTGTGCATTTCTGAAAACTAGAGACCTAGGGAAATCCAAGTTGGGGTGACTTGTGTGGCTCGGACCAGGTTCTGTTACCCAGAATCCTTTGCAAACCTCAAAATTTGGCTAAAAAAACACATGTTCCTCACATTTCTGTGGCAGAAAGTTCTGGAATCTGAGAGGAGCCACAAATTTCCTTCCACCCAGCGTTCCCCCACGTCTCCCGATAAAAATGATACCTCACTTGTGTGGGTAGGCCTAGCGCCCGCGTCAGGAAACGCCCCAAAGCGCAACGTGGACACATCCAAATTTTTGAAGGAAAACAGAGGTGTTTTTTGCAAAGTGCCTACCTGTAGATTTTGGCCTGTAGCTCAGCCGCCACCTAGGGAAACCTACCAAACCTGTGCATTTCTGAAAACTAGAGACCTAGGGGAATCCAAGATGGGGTGACTTGTGTGGCTCGGACCAGGTTCTGTTACCCAGAATCCTTTGCAAACCTCAAAATTTGGCTAAAAAAACACATGTTCCTCACATTTCTGTGGCAGAAAGTTCTGGAATCTGAGAGGAGCCACGAATTTCCTTCCACCCAGCGTTCCCCCACGTCTCCTGATAAAAATGATACCTCACTTGTGTGGGTAGGCCTAGCGCCCGCGACAGGAAACCCCCCAAAGCGCAACGTGGACACATCCAAATTTTTGAAGGAAAACAGAGGTGTTTTTTGCAAAGTGCCTACCTGTAGATTTTGGCCTGTAGCTCAGCCGCCACCTAGGGAAACCTACCAAACCTGTGCATTTCTGAAAACTAGAGACCTAGGGGAATCCAAGATGGGGTGACTTGTGTGGCTCGGACCAGGTTCTGTTACCCAGAATCCTTTGCAAACCTCAAAATTTGGCTAAAAAAACACATGTTCCTCACATTTCTGTGGCAGAAAGTTCTGGAATCTGAGAGGAGCCACAAATTTCCTTCCACCCAGCGTCCCCCCACGTCTCTTGATAAAAATGATACTTCACTTGTGTGGGTAGGCCTAGCGCCCACAACAGGAAACGCCCCAAAGTGCAACGTGGACACAGCCAAATTTTTGAAGGAAAACAGAGGTGTTTTTTGCAAAGTGCCTACCTGTAGATTTTGGCCTGTAGCTCAGCCGCCACCTAGGGAAACCTACCAAACCTGTGCATTTCTGAAAACTAGAGACCTAGGGGAATCCAAGATGGGGTGACTTGTGTGGCTCGGACCAGGTTCTGTTACCCAGAATCCTTTGCAAACCTCAAAATTTGGCTAAAAAAACACATGTTCCTCACATTTCTGTGGCAGAAAGTTCTGGAATCTGAGAGGAGCCACAAATTTCCTTCCACCCAGCGTCCCCCCACGTCTCTTGATAAAAATGATACCTCACTTGTGTGGGTAGGCCTAGCGCCCGCAACAGGAAACGCCCCAAAGTGCAACGTGGACACAGCCAAATTTTTGAAGGAAAACAGAGGTGTTTTTTGCAAAGTGCCTACCTGTAGATTTTGGCCTGTAGCTCAGCCGCCTCCTAGGGAAACCTACCAAAACTGTGCATTTCTGAAAACTAGAGACCTAGGGGAATCCAAGATGGGGTGACTTGTGTGGCTCGGACCAGGTTCTGTTACCCAGAATCCTTTGCAAACCTCAAAATGTGGCTAAAAAAACACATGTTCCTCACATTTCTGTGGCAGAAAGTTCTGGAATCTGAGAGGAGCCACAAATTTCCTTCCACCCATCGTTCCCCCACGTCTCCCAATAAAAATGATACCTCACTTGTGTGGGTAGGCCTAGGGCCCGCGTCAGGAAACGCCCCAAAGCGCAACGTGGACATATCCAAATTTTTGAAGGAAAACAGAGGTGTTTTTTGCAAAGTGCCTACCTGTAGATTTTGGCCTGTAGCTCAGCCGCCACCTAGGGAAACCTACCAAACCTGTGCATTTCTGAAAACTAGAGACCTAGGGGAATCCAAGATGGGGTGACTTGTGTGTCTCGGACCAGGTTCTGTTACCCAGAATCCTTTGCAAACCTCAAAATTTGGCTAAAAAAACACATGTTCCTCACATTTCTGTGGCAGAAAGTTCTGGAATCTGAGAGGAGCCACGAATTTCCTTCCACCCAGCGTTCCCCCACGTCTCCCGATAAAAATGATACCTCACTTGTGTGGGTAGGCCTAGCGCCCGCGACAGGAAACACCCCAAAGCGCAACGTGGACACATCCAAATTTTTGAAGGAAAACAGAGGTGTTTTTTGCAAAGTGCCTACCTGTAGATTTTGGCCTGTAGCTCAGCCGCCACCTAGGGAAACCTACCAAACCTGTGCATTTCTGAAAACTAGAGACCTAGCGGAATCCAAGATGGGGTGACTTGTGTGGCTCGGACCAGGTTCTGTTACCCAGAATCCTTTGCAAACCTCAAAATTTGGCTAAAAAAACACATGTTCCTCACATTTCTGTGGCAGAAAGTTCTGGAATCTGAGAGGAGCCACAAATTTCCTTCCACCCAGCGTCCCCCCACGTCTCCCGATAAAAATGATACCTCACTTGTGTGGGTAGGCCTAGCGCCCGCGACAGGAAACGCCCCAAAGTGCAACGTGGACACAGCCAAATTTTTGAAGGAAAACAGAGGTGTTTTTTGCAAAGTGCCTACCTGTAGATTTTGGCCTGTAGCTCAGCCGCCACCTAGGGAAACCTACCAAACCTATGCATTTCTGAAAACTAGAGACCTAGGGGAATCCAAGATGGGGTGACTTGTGTGGCTCGGACCAGGTTCTGTTACCCAGAATCCTTTGCAAACCTCAAAATGTGGCTAAAAAAACACATGTTCCTCACATTTCTGTGGCAGAAAGTTCTGGAATCTGAGAGGAGCCACAAATTTCCTTCCACCCAGCGTCCCCCCACGTCTCCCGATAAAAATGATACCTCACTTGTGTGGGTAGGCCTAGCGCCCGCGACAGGAAACGCCCCAAAGTGCAACGTGGACACAGCCAAATTTTTGAAGGAAAACAGAGGTGTTTTTTGCAAAGTGCCTACCTGTAGATTTTGGCCTGTAGCTCAGCCGCATCCTAGGGAAACCTACCAAACCTGTGCATTTCTGAAAACTAGAGACCTTTGGGAATCCAAGATGGGGTGACTTGTGTGGCTCGGACCAGGTTCTGTTACCCAGAATCCTTTGCAAACCTCAAAATGTGGCTAAAAAAACTCATGTTCCTCACATTTCTGTGGCAGAAAGTTCTGGAATCTGAGAGGAGCCACAAATTTCCTTCCACCCAGCGTCCCCCCACGTCTCCCGATAAAAATGATACCTCACTTGTGTGGGTAGGCCTAGCGCCCGTGATAGAAAACGCCCCAAAGCGCAACGTGGACACATCCAAATTTTTGAAGGAAAACAGAGGTGTTTTTTGCAAAGTGCCTACCTGTAGATTTTGGCCTGTAGCTCAGCCGCCACCTAGGGAAACCTACCAAACCTGTGCATTTCTGAAAACTAGAGACCTAGGGGAATCCAAGATGGGGTGACTTGTGTGGCTCGGACCAGGTTCTGTTACTCAGAATCCTTTGCAAACCTCAAAATTTGGCTAAAAAAACACATGTTCCTCACATTTCTGTGGCAGAAAGTTCTGGAATCTGAGAGGACCCACGAATTTCCTTCCACCCAACGTTACCCCATGTCTCCTGATAAAAATGATACCTCACTAGTGTGGGTAGTCCTAGCGCCCGCAACAGGAAACGCCCCAAAGCGCAACGTGGACACATCCAAATTTTTGAAGGAAAACAGAGGTGTTTTTTGCAAAGTGCCTACCTGTAGATTTTGGCCTGTAGCTCAGCCGCCACCTACGGAAACCTACCAAACCTGTGCATTTCTGAAAACTAGAGACCTAGGGGAATCCAAGATGGGGTGACTTGTGTGGCTCGGACCAGGTTCTGTTACCCAGAATGCTTTGCAAACCTCAAAATGTGGCTAAAAAAACACATGTTCCTCACATTTCTGTGGCAGAAAGTTCTGGAATCTGAGAGGAGCCACAAATTTCCTTCCACCCAGCGTTCCCCCACGTCTCCCGATAAAAATGATACCTCACTTGTGTGGGTAGGCCTAGCGCCCGCGACAGGAAACACCCCAAAGCGCAACGTGGAGACATCCAAATTTTTTAAGGAAAACAGAGGTGTTTTTTGCAAAGTGCCTACCTGTAGATTTTGGCCTGTAGCTCAGCCGCCACCTAGGGAAACCTACCAAACCTATGCATTTCTGAAAACTAGAGACCTAGGGGAATCCAAGATGGGGTGACTTGTGTGGCTCGGACCAGGTTCTGTTACCCAGAATCCTTTGCAAACCTCAAAATGTGGCTAAAAAAACACATGTTCCTCACATTTCTGTGGCAGAAAGTTCTGGAATCTGAGAGGAGCCACAAATTTCCTTCCTCCCAGCGTCCCCCCACGTCTCTCGATAAAAATGATACCTCACTTGTGTGGGTAGGCCTAGCGCCCGCAACAGGAAACGCCCCAAAGTGCAACGTGGACACAGCCAAATTTTTGAAGGAAAACAGAGGTGTTTTTTGCAAAGTGCCTACCTGTAGATTTTGGCCTGTAGCTCAGCCGCCACCTAGGGAAACCTACCAAACCTGTGCATTTCTGAAAACTAGAGACCTAGGGGAATCCAAGATGGGGTGACTTGTGTGGCTCGGACCAGGTTCTGTTACCCAGAATCCTTTGCAAACCTCAAAATCTGGCTAAAAAAACACATGTTCCTCACATTTCTGTGGCAGAAAGTTCTGGAATCTGAGAGGAGCCACAAATTTCCTTCCACCCAGCGTCCCCCCACGTCTCTCGATAAAAATGATACCTCACTTGTGTGGGTAGGCCTAGCGCCCGCAACAGGAAACGCCCCAAAGTGCAACGTGGACACAGCCAAATTTTTGAAGGAAAACAGAGGTGTTTTTTGCAAAGTGCCTACCTGTAGATTTTGGCCTGTAGCTCAGCCGCCACCTAGGGAAACCTACCAAACCTGTGCATTTCTGAAAACTAGAGACCTAGGGGAATCCAAGATGGGGTGACTTGTGTGCTCGGACCAGGTTCTGTTACCCAGAATCCTTTGCAAACCTCAAAATTTGGCTAAAAAAACACATGTTCCTCACATTTCTGTGGCAGAAAGTTCTGGAATCTGAGAGGAGCCACAAATTTCCTTCCACCCAGCGTTCCCCCACGTCTCCCGATAAAAATGATACCTCACTTGTGTGGGTAGGCCTAGCGCCCGCGACAGGAAACACCCCAAAGCTCAACGTGGACACATCCAAATTTTTGAAGGAAAACAGAGGTGTTTTTTGCAAAGTGCCTACTGTAGATTTTGGCCTGTAGCTCAGCCGCCACCTAGGGAAACCTACCAAACCTATGCATTTCTGAAAACTAGAGACCTAGGGGAATCCAAGATGGGGTGACTTGTGTGGCTCGGACCAGGTTCTGTTACCCAGAATCCTTTGCGAACCTCAAAATGTGGCTAAAAAAACACATGTTCCTCACATTTCTGTGGCAGAAAGTTCTGGAATCTGAGAGGAGCCACAAATTTCCTTCCACCCAGCGTCCCCCCACGTCTCTCGATAAAAATGATACCTCACTTGTGTGGGTAGGCCTAGCGCCCGCAACAGGAAACGCCCCAAAGTGCAACGTGGACACAGCCAAATTTTTGAAGGAAAACAGAGGTGTTTTTTGCAAAGTGCCTACCTGTAGATTTTGGCCTGTAGCTCAGCCGCCACCTAGGGAAACCTACCAAACCTGTGCATTTCTGAAAACTAGAGACCTAGGGGAATCCAAGATGGGGTGACTTGTGTGGCTCGGACCAGGTTCTGTTACCCAGAATCCTTTGCAAACCTCAAAATGTGGCTAAAAAAACACATGTTCCTCACATTTCTGTGGCAGAAAGTTCTGGAATCTGAGAGGAGCCACAAATTTCCTTCCACCCAGCGTTCCCCCACGTCTCCCGATAAAAATGATACCTTACTTGTGTGGGTAGGCCTAGCGCCCGCGACAGGAAACACCCCAAAGCGCAACGTGGACACATCCAAATTTTTGAAGGAAAACAGAGGTGTTTTTTGCAAAGTGCCTACCTGTAAATTTTGGCCTGAAGCTCAGCCGCCACCTAGGGAAACCTACCAAACCTATGCATTTCTGAAAACTAGAGACCTAGCGGAATCCAAGATGGGGTGACTTGTGTGGCTCGGACCAGGTTCTGTTACCCAGAATCCTTTGCAAACCTCAAAATTTGGCTAAAAAAACACATGTTCCTCACATTTCTGTGGCAGAAAGTTCTGGAATCTGAGAGGAGCCACAAATTTCCTTCCACCCAGCGTCCCCCCACGTCTCTCGATAAAAATGATACCTCACTTGTGTGGGTAGGCCTAGCGCCCGCAACAGGAAACGCCCCAAAGTGCAACGTGGACACAGCCAAATTTTTGAAGGAAAACAGAGGTGTTTTTTGCAAAGTGCCTACCTGTAGATTTTGGCCTGTAGCTCAGCCGCCACCTAGGGAAACCTACCAAACCTATGCATTTCTGAAAACTAGAGACCTAGGGGAATCCAAGATGGGGTGACTTGTGTGGCTTGGACCAGGTTCTGTTACCCAGAATCCTTTGCAAACCTCAAAATGTGGCTAAAAAAACACATGTTCCTCACATTTCTGTGGCAGAAAGTTCTGGAATCTGAGAGGAGCCACAAATTTCCTTCCACCCAGCGTCCCCCCACGTCTCCCGATACAAATTATACCTCACTTGTGTGGGTAGGCCTAGCGCCCGCGACAGGAAATGCCCCAAAGTGCAACGTGGACACAGCCAAATTTTTGAAGGAAAACAGAGGTGTTTTTTGCAAAGTGCCTACCTGTAGATTTTGGCCTTTAGCTCAGCCGCCACCTAGGGAAACCTACCAAACCTGTGCATTTCTGAAAACTAGAGACCTAGGGGAATCCAAGATGGGGTGACTTGTGTGGCTCGGACCAGGTTCTGTTACCCAGAATCCTTTGCAAACCTCAAAATTTGGCTAAAAAAACACATGTTCCTCACATTTCTGTGGCAGAAGGTTCTGGAATCTGAGAGGAGCCACAAATTTCCTTCCACCCAGCGTTCCCCCACGTCTCCCAATAAAAATGATACCTCACTTGTGTGGGTAGGCCTAGGGCCCGCGTCAGGAAACGCCCCAAAGCGCAACGTGGACATATCCAAATTTTTGAAGGAAAACAGAGGTGTTTTTTGCAAAGTGCCTACCTGTAGATTTTGGCCTGTAGCTCAGCCGCCACCTAGGGAAACCTACCAAACCTGTGCATTTCTGAAAACTAGAGACCTAGGGGAATCCAAGATGGGGTGACTTGTGTGTCTCGGACGAGGTTCTGTTACCCAGAATCCTTTGCAAACCTCAAAATTTGGCTAAAAAAACACATGTTCCTCACATTTCTGTGGCAGAAAGTTCTGGAATCTGAGAGGAGCCACGAATTTCCTTCCACCCAGCGTTCCCCCACGTCTCCCGATAAAAATGATACCTCACTTGTGTGGGTAGGCCTAGCGCCCGCGACAGGAAACACCCCAAAGCGCAACGTGGACACATCCACATTTTTGAAGGAAAACAGAGGTGTTTTTTGCAAAGTGCCTACCTGTAGATTTTGGCCTGTAGCTCAGCCGCCACCTAGGGAAACCTACCAAACCTGTGCATTTCTGAAAACTAGAGACCTAGCGGAATCCAAGATGGGGTGACTTGTGTGGCTCGGACCAGGTTCTGTTACCCAGAATCCTTTGCAAACCTCAAAATTTGGCTAAAAAAAACACATGTTCCTCACATTTCTGTGGCAGAAAGTTCTGGAATCTGAGAGGAGCCACAAATTTCCTTCCACCCAGCGTCCCTCCACGTCTCCCGATAAAAATGATACCTCACTTGTGTGGGTAGGCCTAGCGCCCGCGACAGGAAACGCCCCAAAGTGCAACGTGGACACAGCCAAATTTTTGAAGGAAAACAGAGGTGTTTTTTGCAAAGTGCCTACCTGTAGATTTTGGCCTGTAGCTCAGCCGCCACCTAGGGAAACCTACCAAACCTATGCATTTCTGAAAACTAGAGACCTAGGGGAATCCAAGATGGGGTGACTTGTGTGGCTCGGACCAGGTTCTGTTACCCAGAATCCTTTGCAAACCTCAAAATGTGGCTAAAAAAACACATGTTCCTCACATTTCTGTGGCAGAAAGTTCTGGAATCTGAGAGGAGCCACAAATTTCCTTCCACCCAGCGTCCCCCCACGTCTCCCGATACAAATTATACCTCACTTGTGTGGGTAGGCCTAGCGCCCGCAACAGGAAACGCCCCAAAGTGCAACGTGGACACAGCCAAATTTTTGAAGGAAAACAGAGGTGTTTTTTGCAAAGTGCCTACCTGTAGATTTTGGCCTGTAGCTCAGCCGCCACCTAGGGAAACCTACCAAACCTGTGCATTTCTGAAAACTAGAGACCTAGGGGAATCCAAGATGGGGTGACTTGTGTGGCTCGGACCAGGTTCTGTTACCCAGAATCCTTTGCAAACCTCAAAATTTGGCTAAAAAAACACATGTTCCTCACATTTCTGTGGCAGAAAGTTCTGGAATCTGAGAGGAGCCACAAATTTCCTTCCACCCAGCGTTCCCCCACGTCTCCCAATAAAAATGATACCTCACTTGTGTGGGTAGGCCTAGCGCCCGCGACAGGAAACGCCCCAAAGCGAAACGTGGCACATCCACATTTTTGAAGGAAAACAGAGGTGTTTTTTGCAAAGTGCCTACCTGTAGATTTTGGCCTGTAGCTCTGCCGCCACCTAGGGAAACCTACCAAACCTGTGCATTTCTGAAAACTAGAGACCTAGGGGAATCCAAGATGGGGTGACTTGTGTGGCTCGGACGAGGTTCTGTTACCCAGAATCCTTTGCAAACCTCAAAATTTGGCTAAAAAAACACATGTTCCTCACATTTCTGTGGCAGAAAGTTCTGGAATCTGAGAGGAGCCACAAATTTCCTTCCACCCAGCGTTCCCCCACGTCTCCCAATAAAAATGATACCTCACTTGTGTGGGTAGGCCTAGCGCCCGTGACAGGAAAAGCCCCAAAGCGCAACGTGGCACATCCAAATTTTTTAAGGAAAACAGAGGTGTTTTTTGCAAAGTGCCTACCTGTAGATTTTGGCCTGTAGCTCAGCCGCCACCTAGGGAAACCTACCAAACCTGTGCATTTCTGAAAACTAGAGACCTAGGGAAATCCAAGTTGGGGTGACTTGTGTGGCTCGGACCAGGTTCTGTTACCCAGAATCCTTTGCAAACCTCAAAATTTGGCTAAAAAAACACATGTTCCTCACATTTCTGTGGCAGAAAGTTCTGGAATCTGAGAGGAGCCACAAATTTCCTTCCACCCAGCGTTCCCCCACGTCTCCCGATAAAAATGATACCTCACTTGTGTGGGTAGGCCTAGCGCCCGCGTCAGGAAACGCCCCAAAGCGCAACGTGGACACATCCAAATTTTTGAAGGAAAACAGAGGTGTTTTTTGCAAAGTGCCTACCTGTAGATTTTGGCCTGTAGCTCAGCCGCCACCTAGGGAAACCTACCAAACCTATGCATTTCTGAAAACTAGAGACCTAGGGGAATCCAAGATGGGGTGACTTGTGTGGCTCGGACCAGGTTCTGTTACCCAGAATCCTTTGCAAACCTCAAAATGTGGCTAAAAAAACACATGTTCCTCACATTTCTGTGGCAGAAAGTTCTGGAATCTGAGAGGAGCCACAAATTTCCTTCCACCCAGCGTCCCCCCACGTCTCCCGATACAAATTATACCTCACTTGTGTGGGTAGGCCTAGCGCCCGCAACAGGAAACGCCCCAAAGTGCAACGTGGACACAGCCAAATTTTTGAAGGAAAACAGAGGTGTTTTTTGCAAAGTGCCTACCTGTAGATTTTGGCCTGTAGCTCAGCCGCCACCTAGGGAAACCTACCAAACCTGTGCATTTCTGAAAACTAGAGACCTAGGGGAATCCAAGATGGGGTGACTTGTGTGGCTCGGACCAGGTTCTGTTACCCAGAATCCTTTGCAAACCTCAAAATTTGGCTAAAAAAACACATGTTCCTCACATTTCTGTGGCAGAAAGTTCTGGAATCTGAGAGGAGCCACAAATTTCCTTCCACCCAGCGTTCCCCCACGTCTCCCAATAAAAATGATACCTCACTTGTGTGGGTAGGCCTAGCGCCCGCGACAGGAAACGCCCCAAAGCGAAACGTGGCACATCCACATTTTTGAAGGAAAACAGAGGTGTTTTTTGCAAAGTGCCTACCTGTAGATTTTGGCCTGTAGCTCTGCCGCCACCTAGGGAAACCTACCAAACCTGTGCATTTCTGAAAACTAGAGACCTAGGGGAATCCAAGATGGGGTGACTTGTGTGGCTCGGACGAGGTTCTGTTACCCAGAATCCTTTGCAAACCTCAAAATTTGGCTAAAAAAACACATGTTCCTCACATTTCTGTGGCAGAAAGTTCTGGAATCTGAGAGGAGCCACAAATTTCCTTCCACCCAGCGTTCCCCCACGTCTCCCAATAAAAATGATACCTCACTTGTGTGGGTAGGCCTAGCGCCCGTGACAGGAAACGCCCCAAAGCGCAACGTGGCACATCCAAATTTTTTAAGGAAAACAGAGGTGTTTTTTGCAAAGTGCCTACCTGTAGATTTTGGCCTGTAGCTCAGCCGCCACCTAGGGAAACCTACCAAACCTGTGCATTTCTGAAAACTAGAGACCTAGGGAAATCCAAGTTGGGGTGACTTGTGTGGCTCGGACCAGGTTCTGTTACCCAGAATCCTTTGCAAACCTCAAAATTTGGCTAAAAAAACACATGTTCCTCACATTTCTGTGGCAGAAAGTTCTGGAATCTGAGAGGAGCCACAAATTTCCTTCCACCCAGCGTTCCCCCACGTCTCCCGATAAAAATGATACCTCACTTGTGTGGGTAGGCCTAGCGCCCGCGTCAGGAAACGCCCCAAAGCGCAACGTGGACACATCCAAATTTTTGAAGGAAAACAGAGGTGTTTTTTGCAAAGTGCCTACCTGTAGATTTTGGCCTGTAGCTCAGCCGCCACCTAGGGAAACCTACCAAACCTGTGCATTTCTGAAAACTAGAGACCTAGGGGAATCCAAGATGGGGTGACTTGTGTGGCTCGGACCAGGTTCTGTTACCCAGAATCCTTTGCAAACCTCAAAATTTGGCTAAAAAAACACATGTTCCTCACATTTCTGTGGCAGAAAGTTCTGGAATCTGAGAGGAGCCACGAATTTCCTTCCACCCAGCGTTCCCCCACGTCTCCTGATAAAAATGATACCTCACTTGTGTGGGTAGGCCTAGCGCCCGCGACAGGAAACCCCCCAAAGCGCAACGTGGACACATCCAAATTTTTGAAGGAAAACAGAGGTGTTTTTTGCAAAGTGCCTACCTGTAGATTTTGGCCTGTAGCTCAGCCGCCACCTAGGGAAACCTACCAAACCTGTGCATTTCTGAAAACTAGAGACCTAGGGGAATCCAAGATGGGGTGACTTGTGTGGCTCGGACCAGGTTCTGTTACCCAGAATCCTTTGCAAACCTCAAAATTTGGCTAAAAAAACACATGTTCCTCACATTTCTGTGGCAGAAAGTTCTGGAATCTGAGAGGAGCCACAAATTTCCTTCCACCCAGCGTCCCCCCACGTCTCTTGATAAAAATGATACTTCACTTGTGTGGGTAGGCCTAGCGCCCACAACAGGAAACGCCCCAAAGTGCAACGTGGACACAGCCAAATTTTTGAAGGAAAACAGAGGTGTTTTTTGCAAAGTGCCTACCTGTAGATTTTGGCCTGTAGCTCAGCCGCCACCTAGGGAAACCTACCAAACCTGTGCATTTCTGAAAACTAGAGACCTAGGGGAATCCAAGATGGGGTGACTTGTGTGGCTCGGACCAGGTTCTGTTACCCAGAATCCTTTGCAAACCTCAAAATTTGGCTAAAAAAACACATGTTCCTCACATTTCTGTGGCAGAAAGTTCTGGAATCTGAGAGGAGCCACAAATTTCCTTCCACCCAGCGTCCCCCCACGTCTCTTGATAAAAATGATACCTCACTTGTGTGGGTAGGCCTAGCGCCCGCAACAGGAAACGCCCCAAAGTGCAACGTGGACACAGCCAAATTTTTGAAGGAAAACAGAGGTGTTTTTTGCAAAGTGCCTACCTGTAGATTTTGGCCTGTAGCTCAGCCGCCTCCTAGGGAAACCTACCAAAACTGTGCATTTCTGAAAACTAGAGACCTAGGGGAATCCAAGATGGGGTGACTTGTGTGGCTCGGACCAGGTTCTGTTACCCAGAATCCTTTGCAAACCTCAAAATGTGGCTAAAAAAACACATGTTCCTCACATTTCTGTGGCAGAAAGTTCTGGAATCTGAGAGGAGCCACAAATTTCCTTCCACCCATCGTTCCCCCACGTCTCCCAATAAAAATGATACCTCACTTGTGTGGGTAGGCCTAGGGCCCGCGTCAGGAAACGCCCCAAAGCGCAACGTGGACATATCCAAATTTTTGAAGGAAAACAGAGGTGTTTTTTGCAAAGTGCCTACCTGTAGATTTTGGCCTGTAGCTCAGCCGCCACCTAGGGAAACCTACCAAACCTGTGCATTTCTGAAAACTAGAGACCTAGGGGAATCCAAGATGGGGTGACTTGTGTGTCTCGGACCAGGTTCTGTTACCCAGAATCCTTTGCAAACCTCAAAATTTGGCTAAAAAAACACATGTTCCTCACATTTCTGTGGCAGAAAGTTCTGGAATCTGAGAGGAGCCACGAATTTCCTTCCACCCAGCGTTCCCCCACGTCTCCCGATAAAAATGATACCTCACTTGTGTGGGTAGGCCTAGCGCCCGCGACAGGAAACACCCCAAAGCGCAACGTGGACACATCCAAATTTTTGAAGGAAAACAGAGGTGTTTTTTGCAAAGTGCCTACCTGTAGATTTTGGCCTGTAGCTCAGCCGCCACCTAGGGAAACCTACCAAACCTGTGCATTTCTGAAAACTAGAGACCTAGCGGAATCCAAGATGGGGTGACTTGTGTGGCTCGGACCAGGTTCTGTTACCCAGAATCCTTTGCAAACCTCAAAATTTGGCTAAAAAAACACATGTTCCTCACATTTCTGTGGCAGAAAGTTCTGGAATCTGAGAGGAGCCACAAATTTCCTTCCACCCAGCGTCCCCCCACGTCTCCCGATAAAAATGATACCTCACTTGTGTGGGTAGGCCTAGCGCCCGCGACAGGAAACGCCCCAAAGTGCAACGTGGACACAGCCAAATTTTTGAAGGAAAACAGAGGTGTTTTTTGCAAAGTGCCTACCTGTAGATTTTGGCCTGTAGCTCAGCCGCCACCTAGGGAAACCTACCAAACCTATGCATTTCTGAAAACTAGAGACCTAGGGGAATCCAAGATGGGGTGACTTGTGTGGCTCGGACCAGGTTCTGTTACCCAGAATCCTTTGCAAACCTCAAAATGTGGCTAAAAAAACACATGTTCCTCACATTTCTGTGGCAGAAAGTTCTGGAATCTGAGAGGAGCCACAAATTTCCTTCCACCCAGCGTCCCCCCACGTCTCCCGATAAAAATGATACCTCACTTGTGTGGGTAGGCCTAGCGCCCGCGACAGGAAACGCCCCAAAGTGCAACGTGGACACAGCCAAATTTTTGAAGGAAAACAGAGGTGTTTTTTGCAAAGTGCCTACCTGTAGATTTTGGCCTGTAGCTCAGCCGCATCCTAGGGAAACCTACCAAACCTGTGCATTTCTGAAAACTAGAGACCTTTGGGAATCCAAGATGGGGTGACTTGTGTGGCTCGGACCAGGTTCTGTTACCCAGAATCCTTTGCAAACCTCAAAATGTGGCTAAAAAAACTCATGTTCCTCACATTTCTGTGGCAGAAAGTTCTGGAATCTGAGAGGAGCCACAAATTTCCTTCCACCCAGCGTCCCCCCACGTCTCCCGATAAAAATGATACCTCACTTGTGTGGGTAGGCCTAGCGCCCGTGATAGAAAACGCCCCAAAGCGCAACGTGGACACATCCAAATTTTTGAAGGAAAACAGAGGTGTTTTTTGCAAAGTGCCTACCTGTAGATTTTGGCCTGTAGCTCAGCCGCCACCTAGGGAAACCTACCAAACCTGTGCATTTCTGAAAACTAGAGACCTAGGGGAATCCAAGATGGGGTGACTTGTGTGGCTCGGACCAGGTTCTGTTACTCAGAATCCTTTGCAAACCTCAAAATTTGGCTAAAAAAACACATGTTCCTCACATTTCTGTGGCAGAAAGTTCTGGAATCTGAGAGGACCCACGAATTTCCTTCCACCCAACGTTACCCCATGTCTCCTGATAAAAATGATACCTCACTAGTGTGGGTAGTCCTAGCGCCCGCAACAGGAAACGCCCCAAAGCGCAACGTGGACACATCCAAATTTTTGAAGGAAAACAGAGGTGTTTTTTGCAAAGTGCCTACCTGTAGATTTTGGCCTGTAGCTCAGCCGCCACCTACGGAAACCTACCAAACCTGTGCATTTCTGAAAACTAGAGACCTAGGGGAATCCAAGATGGGGTGACTTGTGTGGCTCGGACCAGGTTCTGTTACCCAGAATGCTTTGCAAACCTCAAAATGTGGCTAAAAAAACACATGTTCCTCACATTTCTGTGGCAGAAAGTTCTGGAATCTGAGAGGAGCCACAAATTTCCTTCCACCCAGCGTTCCCCCACGTCTCCCGATAAAAATGATACCTCACTTGTGTGGGTAGGCCTAGCGCCCGCGACAGGAAACACCCCAAAGCGCAACGTGGAGACATCCAAATTTTTTAAGGAAAACAGAGGTGTTTTTTGCAAAGTGCCTACCTGTAGATTTTGGCCTGTAGCTCAGCCGCCACCTAGGGAAACCTACCAAACCTATGCATTTCTGAAAACTAGAGACCTAGGGGAATCCAAGATGGGGTGACTTGTGTGGCTCGGACCAGGTTCTGTTACCCAGAATCCTTTGCAAACCTCAAAATGTGGCTAAAAAAACACATGTTCCTCACATTTCTGTGGCAGAAAGTTCTGGAATCTGAGAGGAGCCACAAATTTCCTTCCTCCCAGCGTCCCCCCACGTCTCTCGATAAAAATGATACCTCACTTGTGTGGGTAGGCCTAGCGCCCGCAACAGGAAACGCCCCAAAGTGCAACGTGGACACAGCCAAATTTTTGAAGGAAAACAGAGGTGTTTTTTGCAAAGTGCCTACCTGTAGATTTTGGCCTGTAGCTCAGCCGCCACCTAGGGAAACCTACCAAACCTGTGCATTTCTGAAAACTAGAGACCTAGGGGAATCCAAGATGGGGTGACTTGTGTGGCTCGGACCAGGTTCTGTTACCCAGAATCCTTTGCAAACCTCAAAATCTGGCTAAAAAAACACATGTTCCTCACATTTCTGTGGCAGAAAGTTCTGGAATCTGAGAGGAGCCACAAATTTCCTTCCACCCAGCGTCCCCCCACGTCTCTCGATAAAAATGATACCTCACTTGTGTGGGTAGGCCTAGCGCCCGCAACAGGAAACGCCCCAAAGTGCAACGTGGACACAGCCAAATTTTTGAAGGAAAACAGAGGTGTTTTTTGCAAAGTGCCTACCTGTAGATTTTGGCCTGTAGCTCAGCCGCCACCTAGGGAAACCTACCAAACCTGTGCATTTCTGAAAACTAGAGACCTAGGGGAATCCAAGATGGGGTGACTTGTGTGCTCGGACCAGGTTCTGTTACCCAGAATCCTTTGCAAACCTCAAAATTTGGCTAAAAAAAAACATGTTCCTCACATTTCTGTGGCAGAAAGTTCTGGAATCTGAGAGGAGCCACAAATTTCCTTCCACCCAGCGTTCCCCCACGTCTCCCGATAAAAATGATACCTCACTTGTGTGGGTAGGCCTAGCGCCCGCGACAGGAAACACCCCAAAGCGCAACGTGGACACATCCAAATTTTTGAAGGAAAACAGAGGAGTTTTTTGCAAAGTGCCTACCTGTAGATTTTGGCCTGTAGCTCAGCCGCCACCTAGGGAAACCTACCAAACCTATGCATTTCTGAAAACTAGAGACCTAGGGGAATCCAAGATGGGGTGACTTGTGTGGCTCGGACCAGGTTCTGTTACCCAGAATCCTTTGCAAACCTCAAAATGTGGCTAAAAAAACACATGTTCCTCACATTTCTGTGGCAGAAAGTTCTGGAATCTGAGAGGAGCCACAAATTTCCTTCCACCCAGCGTCCCCCCACGTCTCTCGATAAAAATGATACCTCACTTGTGTGGGTAGGCCTAGCGCCCGTGATAGAAAACGCCCCAAAGCGCAACGTGGACACATCCAAATTTTTGAAGGAAAACAGAGGTGTTTTTTGCAAAGTGCCTACCAGTAGATTTTGGCCTGTAGCTCAGCCGCCACCTAGGGAAACCTACCAAACCTGTGCATTTCTGAAAACTAGAGACCTAGGGGAATCCAAGATGGGGTGACTTGTGTGGCTCGGACCAGGTTCTGTTACTCAGAATCCTTTGCAAACCTCAAAATTTGGCTAAAAAAACACATGTTCCTCACATTTCTGTGGCAGAAAGTTCTGGAATCTGAGAGGAGCCACGAATTTCCTTCCACCCAACGTTACCCCATGTCTCCTGATAAAAATGATACCTCACTAGTGTGGGTAGTCCTAGCGCCCGCAACAGGAAACGCCCCAAAGCGCAACGTGGACACATCCAAATTTTTTAAGGAAAACAGAGGTGTTTTTTGCAAAGTGCCTACCTGTAGATTTTGGCCTGTAGCTCAGCCGCCACCTACGGAAACCTACCAAACCTGTGCATTTCTGAAAACTAGAGACCTAGGGGAATCCAAGATGGGGTGACTTGTGTGGCTCGGACCAGGTTCTGTTACCCAGAATGCTTTGCAAACCTCAAAATGTGGCTAAAAAAACACATGTTCCTCACATTTCTGTGGCAGAAAGTTCTGGAATCTGAGAGGAGCCACAAATTTCCTTCCACCCACCGTTCCCCCACGTCTCCCGATAAAAATGATACCTCACTTGTGTGGGTAGGCCTAGCGCCCGCAACAGGAAACGCCCCAAAGTGCAACGTGGACACAGCCAAATTTTTGAAGGAAAACAGAGGTGTTTTTTGCAAAGTGCCTACCTGTAGATTTTGGCCTGTAGCTCAGCCGCCACCTAGGGAAACCTACCAAACCTGTGCATTTCTGAAAACTAGAGACCTAGGGGAATCCAAGATGGGGTGACTTGTGTGGCTCGGACCAGGTTCTGTTACCCAGAATCCTTTGCAAACCTCAAAATTTGGCTAAAAAAACACATGTTCCTCACATTTCTGTGGCAGAAAGTTCTGGAATCTGAGAGGAGCCACAAATTTCCTTCCACCCAGCGTCCCCCCACGTCTCTCGATAAAAATGATACCTCACTTGTGTGGGTAGGCCTAGCGCCCGCAACAGGAAACGCCCCAAAGTGCAACGTGGACACAGCCAAATTTTTGAAGGAAAACAGAGGTGTTTTTTGCAAAGTGCCTACCTGTAGATTTTGGCCTGTAGCTCAGCCGCCACCTAGGGAAACCTACCAAACCTGTGCATTTCTGAAAACTAGAGACCTAGGGGAATCCAAGATGGGGTGACTTGTGTGGCTCGGACCAGGTTCTGTTACCCAGAATCCTTTGCAAACCTCAAAATTTGGCTAAAAAAACACATGTTCCTCACATTTCTGTGGCAGAAAGTTCTGGAATCTGAGAGGAGCCACAAATTTCCTTCCACCCAGCGTCCCCCCACGTCTCTTGATAAAAATGATACCTCACTTGTGTGGGTAGGCCTAGCGCCCGCAACAGGAAACGCCCCAAAGTGCAACGTGGACACAGCCAAATTTTTGAAGGAAAACAGAGGTGTTTTTTGCAAAGTGCCTACCTGTAGATTTTGGCCTGTAGCTCAGCCGCCTCCTAGGGAAACCTACCAAACCTGTGCATTTCTGAAAACTAGAGACGTAGGGGAATCCAAGATGGGTGACTTGTGTGGCTCGGACCAGGTTCTGTTACCCAGAATCCTGCGCAAACCTCAAAATTTGGCTAAAAAAACACATGTTCCTCACATTTCTGTGGCAGAAAGTTCTGGAATCTGAGAGGAGCCACAAATTTCCTTCCACCCAGCGTTCCCCCACGTCTCCCAATAAAAATGATACCTCACTTGTGTGGGTAGGCCTAGGGCCCGCGTCAGGAAACGCCCCAAAGCGCAACGTGGACATATCCAAATTTTTGAAGGAAAACAGAGGTGTTTTTTGCAAAGTGCCTACCTGTAGATTTTGGCCTGTAGCTCAGCCGCCACCTAGGAAAACCTACCAAACCTGTGCATTTCTGAAAACTAGAGACCTAGGGGAATCCAAGATGGGGTGACTTGTGTGTCTCGGACGAGGTTCTGTTACCCAGAATCCTTTGCAAACCTCAAAATTTGGCTAAAAAAACACATGTTCCTCACATTTCTGTGGCAGAAAGTTCTGGAATCTGAGAGGAGCCACGAATTTCCTTCCACCCAGCGTTCCCCCACGTCTCCCGATAAAAATGATACCTCACTTGTGTGGGTAGGCCTAGCGCCCGCGACAGGAAACACCCCAAAGCGCAACGTGGACACATCCACATTTTTGAAGGAAAACAGAGGTGTTTTTTGCAAAGTGCCTACCTGTAGATTTTGGCCTGTAGCTCAGCCGCCACCTAGGGAAACCTACCAAACCTGTGCATTTCTGAAAACTAGAGACCTAGCGGAATCCAAGATGGGGTGACTTGTGTGGCTCGGACCAGGTTCTGTTACCCAGAATCCTTTGCAAACCTCAAAATTTGGCTAAAAAAACACATGTTCCTCACATTTCTGTGGCAGAAAGTTCTGGAATCTGAGAGGAGCCACAAATTTCCTTCCACCCAGCGTCCCCCCACGTCTCCCGATAAAAATGATACCTCACTTGTGTGGGTAGGCCTAGCGCCCGCGACAGGAAACGCCCCAAAGTGCAACGTGGACACAGCCAAATTTTTGAAGGAAAACAGAGGTGTTTTTTGCAAAGTGCCTACCTGTAGATTTTGGCCTGTAGCTCAGCCGCCACCTAGGGAAACCTACCAAACCTATGCATTTCTGAAAACTAGAGACCTAGGGGAATCCAAGATGGGGTGACTTGTGTGGCTCGGACCAGGTTCTGTTACCCAGAATCCTTTGCAAACCTCAAAATGTGGCTAAAAAAACACATGTTTCTCACATTTCTGTGGCAGAAAGTTCTGGAATCTGAGAGGAGCCACAAATTTCCTTCCACCCAGCGTCCCCCCACGTCTCCCGATACAAATTATACCTCACTTGTGTGGGTAGGCCTAGCGCCCGCAACAGGAAACGCCCCAAAGTGCAACGTGGACACAGCCAAATTTTTGAAGGAAAACAGAGGTGTTTTTTGCAAAGTGCCTACCTGTAGATTTTGGCCTGTAGCTCAGCCGCCACCTAGGGAAACCTACCAAACCTGTGCATTTCTGAAAACTAGAGACCTAGGGGAATCCAAGATGGGGTGACTTGTGTGGCTCGGACCAGGTTCTGTTACCCAGAATCCTTTGCAAACCTCAAAATTTGGCTAAAAAAACACATGTTCCTCACATTTCTGTGGCAGAAAGTTCTGGAATCTGAGAGGAGCCACAAATTTCCTTCCACCCAGCGTTCCCCCACGTCTCCCAATAAAAATTATACCTCACTTGTGTGGGTAGGCCTAGCGCCCGCGACAGGAAACGCCCCAAAGCGAAACGTGGCACATCCAAATTTTTGAAGGAAAACAGAGGTGTTTTTTGCAAAGTGCCTACCTGTAGATTTTGGCCTGTAGCTCTGCCGCCACCTAGGGAAACCTACCAAACCTGTGCATTTCTGAAAACTAGAGACCTAGGGGAATCCAAGATGGGGTGACTTGTGTGGCTCGGACCAGGTTCTGTTACCCAGAATCCTTTGCAAACCTCAAAATTTGGCTAAAAAAACACATGTTCCTCACATTTCTGTGGCAGAAAGTTCTGGAATCTGAGAGGAGCCACAAATTTCCTTCCACCCAGCGTTCCCCCACGTCTCCCAATAAAAATGATACCTCACTTGTGTGGGTAGGCCTAGCGCCCGTGACAGGAAACGCCCCAAAGCGCAACGTGGCACATCCAAATTTTTGAAGGAAAACAGAGGTGTTTTTTGCAAAGTGCCTACCTGTAGATTTTGGCCTGTAGCTCAGCCGCCACCTAGGGAAACCTACCAAACCTGTGCATTTCTGAAAACTAGAGACCTAGGGAAATCCAAGTTGGGGTGACTTGTGTGGCTCGGACCAGGTTCTGTTACCCAGAATCCTTTGCAAACCTCAAAATTTGGCTAAAAAAACACATGTTCCTCACATTTCTGTGGCAGAAAGTTCTGGAATCTGAGAGGAGCCACAAATTTCCTTCCACCCAGCGTTCCCCCACGTCTCCCGATAAAAATGATACCTCACTTGTGTGGGTAGGCCTAGCGCCCGCGTCAGGAAACGCCCCAAAGCGCAACGTGGACACATCCAAATTTTTGAAGGAAAACAGAGGTGTTTTTTGCAAAGTGCCTACCTGTAGATTTTGGCCTGTAGCTCAGCCGCCACCTAGGGAAACCTACCAAACCTGTGCATTTCTGAAAACTAGAGACCTAGGGGAATCCAAGATGGGGTGACTTGTGTGGCTCGGACCAGGTTCTGTTACCCAGAATCCTTTGCAAACCTCAAAATTTAGCTAAAAAAACACATGTTCCTCACATTTCTGTGGCAGAAAGTTCTGGAATCTGAGAGGAGCCACGAATTTCCTTCCACCCAGCGTTCCCCCACGTCTCCTGATAAAAATGATACCTCACTTGTGGGGGTAGGCCTAGCGCCCGCGACAGGAAACCCCCCAAAGCGCAACGTGGACACATCCAAATTTTTGAAGGAAAACAGAGGTGTTTTTTGCAAAGTGCCTACCTGTAGATTTTGGCCTGTAGCTCAGCCGCCACCTAGGGAAACCTACCAAACCTGTGCATTTCTGAAAACTAGAGACCTAGGGGAATCCAAGATGGGGTGACTTGTGTGGCTCGGACCAGGTTCTGTTACCCAGAATCCTTTGCAAACCTCAAAATTTGGCTAAAAAAACACATGTTCCTCACATTTCTGTGGCAGAAAGTTCTGGAATCTGAGAGGAGCCACAAATTTCCTTCCACCCAGCGTCCCCCCACGTCTCTTGATAAAAATTATACTTCACTTGTGTGGGTAGGCCTAGCGCCCGCAACAGGAAACGCCCCAAAGTGCAACGTGGACACAGCCAAATTTTTGAAGGAAAACAGAGGTGTTTTTTGCAAAGTGCCTACCTGTAGATTTTGGCCTGTAGCTCAGCCGCCTCCTAGGGAAACCTACCAAACCTGTGCATTTCTGAAAACTAGAGACCTTTGGGAATCCAAGATGGGGTGACTTGTGTGGCTCGGACCAGGTTCTGTTACCCAGAATCCTTTGCAAACCTCAAAATGTGGCTAAAAAAACACATGTTCCTCACATTTCTGTGGCAGAAAGTTCTGGAATCTGAGAGGAGCCACGAATTTCCTTCCACCCAACGTTACCCCATGTCTCCTGATAAAAATGATACCTCACTAGTGTGGGTAGTCCTAGCGCCCGCAACAGGAAACGCCCCAAAGCGCAACGTGGACACATCCAAATTTTTGAAGGAAAACAGAGGTGTTTTTTGCAAAGTGCCTACCTGTAGATTTTGGCCTGTAGCTCAGCCGCCACCTATGGAAACCTTCCAAACCTGTGCATTTCTGCAAACTAGAGACCTAGGGGAATCCAAGATGGGGTGACTTGTGTGGCTCGGACCAGGTTCTGTTACCCAGAATCCTTTGCAAACCTCAAAATGTGGCTAAAAAAACACATGTTCCTCATATTTCTGTGGCAGAAAGTTCTGGAATCTGAGAGGAGCCACAAATTTCCTTCCACCCAGCGTTCCCCCACGTCTCCCGATAAAAATGATACCTCACTTGTGTGGGTAGGCCTAGCGCCCGCGACAGGAAACACCCCAAAGCGCAACGTGGACACATCCAAATTTTTGAAGGAAAACAGAGGTGTTTTTTGCAAAGTGCCTACCTGTAGATTTTGGCCTGAAGCTCAGCCGCCACCTAGGGAAACCTACCAAACCTATGCATTTCTGAAAACTAGAGACCTAGGGGAATCCAAGATGGGGTGACTTGTGTGGCTCGGACCAGGTTCTGTTACCCAGAATCCTTTGCAAACCTCAAAATGTGGCTAAAAAAACACATGGTCCTCACATTTCTGTGGCAGAAAGTTCTGGAATCTGAGAGGAGCCACAAATTTCCATCCACCCAGCGTCCCCCCACGTCTCTCGATAAAAATGATACCTCACTTGTGTGGGTAGGCCTAGCGCCCGCAACAGGAAACGCCCCAAAGTGCAACGTGGACACAGCCAAATTTTTGAAGGAAAACAGAGGTGTTTTTTGCAAAGTGCCTACCTGTAGATTTTGGCCTGTAGCTCAGCCGCCACCTAGGGAAACCTACCAAACCTGTGCATTTCTGAAAACTAGAGACCTAGGGGAATCCAAGATGGGGTGACTTGTGTGGCTCGGACCAGGTTCTGTTACCCAGAATCCTTTGCAAACCTCAAAATTTGGCTAAAAAAACACATGTTCCTCACATTTCTGTGGCAGAAAGTTCTGGAATCTGAGAGGAGCCACAAATTTCCTTCCACCCAGCGTTCCCCCACGTCTCCCGATAAAAATGATACCTCACTTGTGTGGGTAGGCCTAGCGCCCGCGACAGGAAACACCCCAAAGCGCAACGTGGACACATCCAAATTTTTGAAGGAAAACAGAGGTGTTTTTTGCAAAGTGCCTACCTGTAGATTTTGGCCTGTAGCTCAGCCGCCACCTAGGGAAACCTACCAAACCTATGCATTTCTGAAAACTAGAGACCTAGGGGAATCCAAGATGGGGTGACTTGTGTGGCTCGGACCAGGTTCTGTTACCCAGAATCCTTTGCAAACCTCAAAATGTGGCTAAAAAAACACATGTTCCTCACATTTCTGTGGCAGAAAGTTCTGGAATCTGAGAGGAGCCACAAATTTCCTTCCACCCAGCGTCCCCCCACGTCTCTCGATAAAAATGATACCTCACTTGTGTGGGTAGGCCTAGCGCCCGCAACAGGAAACGCCCCAAAGTGCAACGTGGACACAGCCAAATTTTTGAAGGAAAACAGAGGTGTTTTTTGCAAAGTGCCTACCTGTAGATTTTGGCCTGTAGCTCAGCCGCCACCTAGGGAAACCTACCAAACCTGTGCATTTCTGAAAACTAGAGACCTAGGGGAATCCAAGATGGGGTGACTTGTGTGGCTCGGACCAGGTTCTGTTACCCAGAATCCTTTGCAAACCTCAAAATGTGGCTAAAAAAACACATGTTCCTCACATTTCTGTGGCAGAAAGTTCTGGAATCTGAGAGGAGCCACAAATTTCCTTCCACCCAGCGTTCCCCCACGTCTCCCGATAAAAATGATACCTCACTTGTGTGGGTAGGCCTAGCGCCCGCGACAGGAAACACCCCAAAGCGCAACGTGGACACATCCAAATTTTTGAAGGAAAACAGAGGTGTTTTTTGCAAAGTGCCTACCTGTAGATTTTGGCCTGAAGCTCAGCCGCCACCTAGGGAAACCTACCAAACCTATGCATTTCTGAAAACTAGAGACCTAGCGGAATCCAAGATGGGGTGACTTGTGTGGCTCGGACCAGGTTCTGTTACCCAGAATCCTTTGCAAACCTCAAAATTTGGCTAAAAAAACACATGTTCCTCACATTTCTGTGGCAGAAAGTTCTGGAATCTGAGAGGAGCCACAAATTTCCTTCCACCCAGCGTCCCCCCACGTCTCTCGATAAAAATGATACCTCACTTGTGTGGGTAGGCCTAGCGCCCACAACAGGAAACGCCCCAAAGTGCAACGTGGACACAGCCAAATTTTTGAAGGAAAACAGAGGTGTTTTTTGCAAAGTGCCTACCTGTAGATTTTGGCCTGTAGCTCAGCCGCCACCTAGGGAAACCTACCAAACCTGTGCATTTCTGAAAACTAGAAACCTAGGGGAATCCAAGATGGGGTGACTTGTGTGGCTCGGACCAGGTTCTGTTACCCAGAATCCTTTGCAAACCTCAAAATGTGGCTAAAAAAACACATGTTCCTCACATTTCTGTGGCAGAAAGTTCTGGAATCTGAGAGGAGCCACAAATTTCCTTCCACCCAGCGTTCCCCCACGTCTCCCGATAAAAATGATACCTCACTTGTGTGGGTAGGCCTAGCGCCCGCAACAGGAAACGCCCCAAAGTGCAACGTGGACACAGCCAAATTTTTGAAGGAAAACAGAGGTGTTTTTTGCAAAGTGCCTACCTGTAGATTTTGGCCTGTAGCTCAGCCGCCTCCTAGGGAAACCTACCAAACCTGTGCATTTCTGAAAACTAGAGACGTAGGGGAATCCAAGATGGGTGACTTGTGTGGCTCGGACCAGGTTCTGTTACCCAGAATCCTTTGCAAACCTCAAAATTTGGCTAAAAAAACACATGTTCCTCACATTTCTGTGGCAGAAAGTTCTGGAATCTGAGAGGAGCCACAAATTTCCTTCCACCCAGCGTTCCCCCACGTCTCCCAATAAAAATGATACCTCACTTGTGTGGGTAGGCCTAGGGCCCGCGTCAGGAAACGCCCCAAAGCGCAACGTGGACATATCCAAATTTTTGAAGGAAAACAGAGGTGTTTTTTGCAAAGTGCCTACCTGTAGATTTTGGCCTGTAGCTCAGCCGCCACCTAGGAAAACCTACCAAACCTGTGCATTTCTGAAAACTAGAGACCTAGGGGAATCCAAGATGGGGTGACTTGTGTGTCTCGGACGAGGTTCTGTTACCCAGAATCCTTTGCAAACCTCAAAATTTGGCTAAAAAAACACATGTTCCTCACATTTCTGTGGCAGAAAGTTCTGGAATCTGAGAGGAGCCACGAATTTCCTTCCACCCAGCGTTCCCCCACGTCTCCCGATAAAAATGATACCTCACTTGTGTGGGTAGGCCTAGCGCCCGCGACAGGAAACACCCCAAAGCGCAACGTGGACACATCCACATTTTTGAAGGAAAACAGAGGTGTTTTTTGCAAAGTGCCTACCTGTAGATTTTGGCCTGTAGCTCAGCCGCCACCTAGGGAAACCTACCAAACCTGTGCATTTCTGACAACTAGAGACCTAGCGGAATCCAAGATGGGGTGACTTGTGTGGCTCGGACCAGGTTCTCTTATACAGAATCCTTTGCAAACCTCAAAATTTGGCTAAAAAAACACATGTTCCTCACATTTCTGTGGCAGAAAGTTCTGGAATCTGAGAGGAGCCACAAATTTCCTTCCACCCAGCGTCCCCCCACGTCTCCCGATAAAAATGATACCTCACTTGTGTGGGTAGGCCTAGCGCCCGCGACAGGAAACGCCCCAAAGTGCAACGTGGACACAGCCAAATTTTTGAAGGAAAACAGAGGTGTTTTTTGCAAAGTGCCTACCTGTAGATTTTGGCCTGTAGCTCAGCCGCCACCTAGGGAAACCTACCAAACCTATGCATTTCTGAAAACTAGAGACCTAGGGGAATCCAAGATGGGGTGACTTGTGTGGCTCGGACCAGGTTCTGTTACCCAGAATCCTTTGCAAACCTCAAAATGTGGCTAAAAAAACACATGTTTCTCACATTTCTGTGGCAGAAAGTTCTGGAATCTGAGAGGAGCCACAAATTTCCTTCCACCCAGCGTCCCCCCACGTCTCCCGATACAAATTATACCTCACTTGTGTGGGTAGGCCTAGCGCCCGCAACAGGAAACGCCCCAAAGTGCAACGTGGACACAGCCAAATTTTTGAAGGAAAACAGAGGTGTTTTTTGCAAAGTGCCTACCTGTAGATTTTGGCCTGTAGCTCAGCCGCCACCTAGGGAAACCTACCAAACCTGTGCATTTCTGAAAACTAGAGACCTAGGGGAATCCAAGATGGGGTGACTTGTGTGGCTCGGACCAGGTTCTGTTACCTAGAATCCTTTGCAAACCTCAAAATTTGGCTAAAAAAACACATGTTCCTCACATTTCTGTGGCAGAAAGTTCTGGAATCTGAGAGGAGCCACAAATTTCCTTCCACCCAGCGTTCCCCCACGTCTCCCAATAAAAATTATACCTCACTTGTGTGGGTAGGCCTAGCGCCCGCGACAGGAAACGCCCCAAAGCGAAACGTGGCACATCCAAATTTTTGAAGGAAAACAGAGGTGTTTTTTGCAAAGTGCCTACCTGTAGATTTTGGCCTGTAGCTCTGCCGCCACCTAGGGAAACCTACCAAACCTGTGCATTTCTGAAAACTAGAGACCTAGGGGAATCCAAGATGGGGTGACTTGTGTGGCTCGGACCAGGTTCTGTTACCCAGAATCCTTTGCAAACCTCAAAATTTGGCTAAAAAAACACATGTTCCTCACATTTCTGTGGCAGAAAGTTCTGGAATCTGAGAAGAGCCACAAATTTCCTTCCACCCAGCGTTCCCCCACGTCTCCCAATAAAAATGATACCTCACTTGTGTGGGTAGGCCTAGCGCCCGTGACAGGAAACGCCCCAAAGCGCAACGTGGCACATCCAAATTTTTGAAGGAAAACAGAGGTGTTTTTTGCAAAGTGCCTACCTGTAGATTTTGGCCTGTAGCTCAGCCGCCACCTAGGGAAACCTACCAAACCTGTGCATTTCTGAAAACTAGAGACCTAGGGAAATCCAAGTTGGGGTGACTTGTGTGGCTCGGACCAGGTTCTGTTACCCAGAATCCTTTGCAAACCTCAAAATTTGGCTAAAAAAACACATGTTCCTCACATTTCTGTGGCAGAAAGTTCTGGAATCTGAGAGGAGCCACAAATTTCCTTCCACCCAGCGTTCCCCCACGTCTCCCGATAAAAATGATACCTCACTTGTGTGGGTAGGCCTAGCGCCCGCGTCAGGAAACGCCCCAAAGCGCAACGTGGACACATCCAAATTTTTGAAGGAAAACAGAGGTGTTTTTTGCAAAGTGCCTACCTGTAGATTTTGGCCTGTAGCTCAGCCGCCACCTAGGGAAACCTACCAAACCTGTGCATTTCTGAAAACTAGAGACCTAGGGGAATCCAAGATGGGGTGACTTGTGTGGCTCGGACCAGGTTCTGTTACCCAGAATCCTTTGCAAACCTCAAAATTTAGCTAAAAAAACACATGTTCCTCACATTTCTGTGGCAGAAAGTTCTGGAATCTGAGAGGAGCCACGAATTTCCTTCCACCCAGCGTTCCCCCACGTCTCCTGATAAAAATGATACCTCACTTGTGTGGGTAGGCCTAGCGCCCGCGACAGGAAACCCCCCAAAGCGCAACGTGGACACATCCAAATTTTTGAAGGAAAACAGAGGTGTTTTTTGCAAAGTGCCTACCTGTAGATTTTGGCCTGTAGCTCAGCCGCCACCTAGGGAAACCTACCAAACCTGTGCATTTCTGAAAACTAGAGACCTAGGGGAATCCAAGATGGGGTGACTTGTGTGGCTCGGACCAGGTTCTGTTACCCAGAATCCTTTGCAAACCTCAAAATTTGGCTAAAAAAACACATGTTCCTCACATTTCTGTGGCAGAAAGTTCTGGAATCTGAGAGGAGCCACAAATTTCCTTCCACCCAGCGTCCCCCCACGTCTCTTGATAAAAATTATACTTCACTTGTGTGGGTAGGCCTAGCGCCCGCAACAGGAAACGCCCCAAAGTGCAACGTGGACACAGCCAAATTTTTGAAGGAAAACAGAGGTGTTTTTTGCAAAGTGCCTACCTGTAGATTTTGGCCTGTAGCTCAGCCGCCTCCTAGGGAAACCTACCAAACCTGTGCATTTCTGAAAACTAGAGACCTTTGGGAATCCAAGATGGGGTGACTTGTGTGGCTCGGACCAGGTTCTGTTACCCAGAATCCTTTGCAAACCTCAAAATGTGGCTAAAAAAACACATGTTCCTCACATTTCTGTGGCAGAAAGTTCTGGAATCTGAGAGGAGCCACGAATTTCCTTCCACCCAACGTTACCCCATGTCTCCTGATAAAAATGATACCTCACTAGTGTGGGTAGTCCTAGCGCCCGCAACAGGAAACGCCCCAAAGCGCAACGTGGACACATCCAAATTTTTGAAGGAAAACAGAGGTGTTTTTTGCAAAGTGCCTACCTGTAGATTTTGGCCTGTAGCTCAGCCGCCACCTATGGAAACCTTCCAAACCTGTGCATTTCTGCAAACTAGAGACCTAGGGGAATCCAAGATGGGGTGACTTGTGTGGCTCGGACCAGGTTCTGTTACCCAGAATCCTTTGCAAACCTCAAAATGTGGCTAAAAAAACACATGTTCCTCATATTTCTGTGGCAGAAAGTTCTGGAATCTGAGAGGAGCCACAAATTTCCTTCCACCCAGCGTTCCCCCACGTCTCCCGATAAAAATGATACCTCACTTGTGTGGGTAGGCCTAGCGCCCGCGACAGGAAACACCCCAAAGCGCAACGTGGACACATCCAAATTTTTGAAGGAAAACAGAGGTGTTTTTTGCAAAGTGCCTACCTGTAGATTTTGGCCTGAAGCTCAGCCGCCACCTAGGGAAACCTACCAAACCTATGCATTTCTGAAAACTAGAGACCTAGGGGAATCCAAGATGGGGTGACTTGTGTGGCTCGGACCAGGTTCTGTTACCCAGAATCCTTTGCAAACCTCAAAATGTGGCTAAAAAAACACATGGTCCTCACATTTCTGTGGCAGAAAGTTCTGGAATCTGAGAGGAGCCACAAATTTCCATCCACCCAGCGTCCCCCCACGTCTCTCGATAAAAATGATACCTCACTTGTGTGGGTAGGCCTAGCGCCCGCAACAGGAAACGCCCCAAAGTGCAACGTGGACACAGCCAAATTTTTGAAGGAAAACAGAGGTGTTTTTTGCAAAGTGCCTACCTGTAGATTTTGGCCTGTAGCTCAGCCGCCACCTAGGGAAACCTACCAAACCTGTGCATTTCTGAAAACTAGAGACCTAGGGGAATCCAAGATGGGGTGACTTGTGTGGCTCGGACCAGGTTCTGTTACCCAGAATCCTTTGCAAACCTCAAAATTTGGCTAAAAAAACACATGTTCCTCACATTTCTGTGGCAGAAAGTTCTGGAATCTGAGAGGAGCCACAAATTTCCTTCCACCCAGCGTTCCCCCACGTCTCCCGATAAAAATGATACCTCACTTGTGTGGGTAGGCCTAGCGCCCGCGACAGGAAACACCCCAAAGCGCAACGTGGACACATCCAAATTTTTGAAGGAAAACAGAGGTGTTTTTTGCAAAGTGCCTACCTGTAGATTTTGGCCTGTAGCTCAGCCGCCACCTAGGGAAACCTACCAAACCTATGCATTTCTGAAAACTAGAGACCTAGGGGAATCCAAGATGGGGTGACTTGTGTGGCTCGGACCAGGTTCTGTTACCCAGAATCCTTTGCAAACCTCAAAATGTGGCTAAAAAAACACATGTTCCTCACATTTCTGTGGCAGAAAGTTCTGGAATCTGAGAGGAGCCACAAATTTCCTTCCACCCAGCGTCCCCCCACGTCTCTCGATAAAAATGATACCTCACTTGTGTGGGTAGGCCTAGCGCCCGCAACAGGAAACGCCCCAAAGTGCAACGTGGACACAGCCAAATTTTTGAAGGAAAACAGAGGTGTTTTTTGCAAAGTGCCTACCTGTAGATTTTGGCCTGTAGCTCAGCCGCCACCTAGGGAAACCTACCAAACCTGTGCATTTCTGAAAACTAGAGACCTAGGGGAATCCAAGATGGGGTGACTTGTGTGGCTCGGACCAGGTTCTGTTACCCAGAATCCTTTGCAAACCTCAAAATGTGGCTAAAAAAACACATGTTCCTCACATTTCTGTGGCAGAAAGTTCTGGAATCTGAGAGGAGCCACAAATTTCCTTCCACCCAGCGTTCCCCCACGTCTCCCGATAAAAATGATACCTCACTTGTGTGGGTAGGCCTAGCGCCCGCGACAGGAAACACCCCAAAGCGCAACGTGGACACATCCAAATTTTTGAAGGAAAACAGAGGTGTTTTTTGCAAAGTGCCTACCTGTAGATTTTGGCCTGAAGCTCAGCCGCCACCTAGGGAAACCTACCAAACCTATGCATTTCTGAAAACTAGAGACCTAGCGGAATCCAAGATGGGGTGACTTGTGTGGCTCGGACCAGGTTCTGTTACCCAGAATCCTTTGCAAACCTCAAAATTTGGCTAAAAAAACACATGTTCCTCACATTTCTGTGGCAGAAAGTTCTGGAATCTGAGAGGAGCCACAAATTTCCTTCCACCCAGCGTCCCCCCACGTCTCTCGATAAAAATGATACCTCACTTGTGTGGGTAGGCCTAGCGCCCACAACAGGAAACGCCCCAAAGTGCAACGTGGACACAGCCAAATTTTTGAAGGAAAACAGAGGTGTTTTTTGCAAAGTGCCTACCTGTAGATTTTGGCCTGTAGCTCAGCCGCCACCTAGGGAAACCTACCAAACCTGTGCATTTCTGAAAACTAGAGACCTAGGGGAATCCAAGATGGGGTGACTTGTGTGGCTCGGACCAGGTTCTGTTACCCAGAATCCTTTGCAAACCTCAAAATGTGGCTAAAAAAACACATGTTCCTCACATTTCTGTGGCAGAAAGTTCTG
Organism: Pleurodeles waltl; assembly: GCF_031143425.1. Lineage (NCBI taxonomy): Eukaryota > Metazoa > Chordata > Amphibia > Caudata > Salamandridae > Pleurodeles > Pleurodeles waltl. Next base: position 1,217,926,704 of record NC_090447.1, read on the forward strand.
GAATCTGAGAGGAGCCACAAATTTCCTTCCACCCAGCGTTCCCCCACGTCTCCCGATAAAAATGATACCTCACTTGTGTGGGTAGGCCTAGCGCCCGCGACAGGAAACACCCCAAAGCGCAACGTGGACACATCCAAATTTTTGAAGGAAAACAGAGGTGTTTTTTGCAAAGTGCCTACCTGTAGATTTTGGCCTGAAGCTCAGCCGCCACCTAGGGAAACCTACCAAACCTATGCATTTCTGAAAACTAGAGACCTAGGGGAATCCAAGATGGGGTGACTTGTGTGGCTCGGACCAGGTTCTGTTACCCAGAATCCTTTGCAAACCTCAAAATGTGGCTAAAAAAACACATGTTCCTCACATTTCTGTGGCAGAAAGTTCTGGAATCTGAGAGGAGCCACAAATTTCCTTCCACCCAGCGTCCCCCCACGTCTCTCGATAAAAATGATACCTCACTTGTGTGGGTAGGCCTAGCGCCCGCAACAGGAAACGCCCCAAAGTGCAACGTGGACACAGCCAAATTTTTGAAGGAAAACAGAGGTGTTTTTTGCAAAGTGCCTACCTGTAGATTTTGGCCTGTAGCTCAGCCGCCACCTAGGGAAACCTACCAAACCTGTGCATTTCTGAAAACTAGAGACCTAGGGGAATCCAAGATGGGGTGACTTGTGTGGCTCGGACCAGGTTCTGTTACCCAGAATCCTTTGCAAACCTCAAAATTTGGCTAAAAAAACACATGTTCCTCACATTTCTGTGGCAGAAAGTTCTGGAATCTGAGAGGAGCCACAAATTTCCTTCCACCCAGCGTTCCCCCACGTCTCCCGATAAAAATGATACCTCACTTGTGTGGGTAGGCCTAGCGCCCGCGACAGGAAACACCCCAAAGCGCAACGTGGACACATTCAAATTTTTGAAGGAAAACAGAGGTGTTTTTTGCAAAGTGCCTACCTGTAGATTTTGGCCTGTAGCTCAGCCGCCACCTAGGGAAACCTACCAAACCTATGCATTTCTGAAAACTAGAGACCTAGGGGAATCCAAGATGGGGTGACTTGTGTGGCTCGGACCAGGTTCTGTTACCCAGAATCCTTTGCAAACCTCAAAATGTGGCTAAAAAAACACATGTTCCTCACATTTCTGTGGCAGAAAGTTCTGGAATCTGAGAGGAGCCACAAATTTCCTTCCACCCAGCGTCCCCCCACGTCTCTCGATAAAAATGATACCTCACTTGTGTGGGTAGGCCTAGCGCCCGCAACAGGAAACTCCCCAAAGTGCAACGTGGACACAGCCAAATTTTTGAAGGAAAACAGAGGTGTTTTTTGCAAAGTGCCTACCTGTAGATTTTGGCCTGTAGCTCAGCCGCCACCTAGGGAAACCTACCAAACCTGTGCATTTCTGAAAACTAGAGACCTAGGGGAATCCAAGATGGGGTGACTTGTGTGGCTCGGACCAGGTTCTGTTACCCAGAATCCTTTGCAAACCTCAAAATTTGGCTAAAAAAACACATGTTCCTCACATTTCTGTGGCAGAAAGTTCTGGAATCTGAGAGGAGCCACAAATTTCCTTCCACCCAGCGTCCCCCCACGTCTCTTGATAAAAATGATACCTCACTTGTGTGGGTAGGCCTAGCGCCCGCAACAGGAAACGCCCCAAAGTGCAACGTGGACACAGCCAAATTTTTGAAGGAAAACAGAGGTGTTTTTTCCAAAGTGCCTACCTGTAGATTTTGGCCTGTAGCTCAGCCGCCTCCTAGGGAAACCTACCAAACCTGTGCATTTCTGAAAACTAGAGACCTAGGGGAATCCAAGATGGGGTGACTTGTGTGGCTCGGACCAGGTTCTGTTACCCAGAATCCTTTGCAAACCTCAAAATGTGGCTAAAAAAACACATGTTCCTCACATTTCTGTGGCAGAAAGTTCTGGAATCTGAGAGGAGCCACAAATTTCCTTCCACCCAGCGTTCCCCCACGTCTCCCAATAAAAATGATACCTCACTTGTGTGGGTAAGCCTAGGGCCCGCGTCAGGAAATGCCCCAAAGCGCAACGTGGACATATCCACATTTTTGAAGGAAAACAGAGGTGTTTTTTGCAAAGTGCCTACCTGTAGATTTTGGCCTGTAGCTCAGCCGCCACCTAGGGAAACCTACCAAACCTGTGCATTTCTGAAAACTAGAGACCTAGGGGAATCCAAGATGGGGTGACTTGTGTGTCTCGGACCAGGTTCTGTTACCCAGAATCCTTTGCAAACCTCAAAATTTGGCTAAAAAAACACATGTTCCTCACATTTCTGTGGCAGAAAGTTCTGGAATCTGAGAGGAGCCACGAATTTCCTTCCACCCAGCGTTCCCCCACGTCTCCCGATAAAAATGATACCTCACTTGTGTGGGTAGGCCTAGCGCCCGCGACAGGAAACACCCCAAAGCGCAACGTGGACACATCCAAATTTTTGAAGGAAAACAGAGGTGTTTTTTGCAAAGTGCCTACCTGTAGATTTTGGCCTGTAGCTCAGCCGCCACCTAGGGAAACCTACCAAACCTGTGCATTTCTGAAAACTAGAGACCTAGCGGAATCCAAGATGGGGTGACTTGTGTGGCTCGGACCAGGTTCTGTTACCCAGAATCCTTTGCAAACCTCAAAATTTGGCTAAAAAAACACATGTTCCTCACATTTCTGTGGCAGAAAGTTCTGGAATCTGAGAGGAGCCACAAATTTCCTTCCACCCAGCGTCCCCCCACGTCTCCCGATAAAAATGATACCTCACTTGTGTGGGTAGACCTAGCGCCCGCGACAGGAAACGCCCCAAAGTGCAACGTGGACACAGCCAAATTTTTGAAGGAAAACAGAGGTGTTTTTTGCAGAGTGCCTACCTGTAGATTTTGGCCTGTAGCTCAGCCGCCACCTAGGGAAACCTACCAAACCTATGCATTTCTGAAAACTAGAGACCTAGGGGAATCCAAGATGGGGTGATTTGTGTGGCTCGGACCAGGTTCTGTTACCCAGAATCCTTTGCAAACCTCAAAATGTGGCTAAAAAAACACATGTTCCTCACATTTCTGTGGCAGAAAGTTCTGGAATCTGAGAGGAGCCACAAATTTCCTTCCACCCAGCGTCCCCCCACGTCTCCCGATAAAAATGATACCTCACTTGTGTGGGTAGGCCTAGCGCCCGCGACAGGAAACGCCCCAAAGTGCAACGTGGACACAGCCAAATTTTTGAAGGAAAACAGAGGTGTTTTTTGCAAAGTGCCTACCTGTAGATTTTGGCCTGTAGCTCAGCCGCATCCTAGGGAAACCTACCAAACCTGTGCATTTCTGAAAACTAGAGACCTTTGGGAATCCAAGATGGGGTGACTTGTGTGGCTCGGTCCAGGTTCTGTTACCCAGAATCCTTTGCAAACCTCAAAATGTGGCTAAAAAAACACATGTTCCTCACATTTCTGTGGCAGAAAGTTCTGGAATCTGAGAGGAGCCACAAATTTCCTTCCACCCAGCGTCCCCCCACGTCTCCCGATAAAAATTATACCTCACTTGTGTGGGTAGGCCTAGCGCCCGTGATAGAAAACGCCCCAAAGCGCAACGTGGACACATCCAAATTTTTGAAGGAAAACAGAGGTGTTTTTTGCAAAGTGCCTACCTGTAGATTTTGGCCTGTAGCTCAGCCGCCACCTAGGGAAACCTACCAAACCTGTGCATTTCTGAAAACTAGAGACCTAGGGGAATCCAAGATGGGGTGACTTGTGTGGCTCGGACCAGGTTCTGTTACTCAGAATCCTTTGCAAACCTCAAAATTTGGCTAAAAAAACACATGTTCCTCACATTTCTGTGGCAGAAAGTTCTGGAATCTGAGAGGAGCCACGAATTTCCTTCCACCCAACGTTACCCCATGTCTCCTGATAAAAATGATACCTCACTAGTGTGGGTAGTCCTAGCGCCCGCAACAGGAAACGCCCCAAAGCGCAACGTGGACACATCCAAATTTTTGAAGGAAAACAGAGGTGTTTTTTGCAAAGTGCCTACCTGTAGATTTTGGCCTGTAGCTCAGCCGCCACCTACGGAAACCTACCAAACCTGTGCATTTCTGAAAACTAGAGACCTAGGGGAATCCAAGATGGGGTGACTTGTGTGGCTCGGACCAGGTTCTGATACCCAGAATGCTTTGCAAACCTCAAAATGTGGCTAAAAAAACACATGTTCCTCACATTTCTGTGGCAGAAAGTTCTGGAATCTGAGAGGAGCCACAAATTTCCTTCCACCCAGCGTTCCCCCACGTCTCCCGATAAAAATGATACCTCACTTGTGTGGGTAGGCCTAGCGCCCGCGACAGGAAACACCCCAAAGCGCAACGTGGAGACATCCACATTTTTGAAGGAAAACAGAGGTGTTTTTTGCAAAGTGCCTACCTGTAGATTTTGGCCTGTAGCTCAGCCGCCACCTAGGGAAACCTACCAAACCTATGCATTTCTGAAAACTAGAGACCTAGGGGAATCCAAGATGGGGTGACTTGTGTGGCTCGGACCAGGTTCTGTTACCCAGAATCCTTTGCAAACCTCAAAATGTGGCTAAAAAAACACATGTTCCTCACATTTCTGTGACAGAAAGTTCTGGAATCTGAGAGGAGCCACAAATTTCCTTCCACCCAGCGTCCCCCCACGTCTCTCGATAAAAATGATACCTCACTTGTGTGGGTAGGCCTAGCGCCCGCAACAGGAAACGCCCCAAAGTGCAACGTGGACACAGCCAAATTTTTTAAGGAAAACAGAGGTGTTTTTTGCAAAGTGCCTACCTGTAGATTTTGGCCTGTAGCTCAGCCGCCACCTAGGGAAACCTACCAAACCTGTGCATTTCTGAAAACTAGAGACCTAGGGGAATCCAAGATGGGGTGACTTGTGTGGCTCGGACCAGGTTCTGTTACCCAGAATCCTTTGCAAACCTCAAAATTTGGCTAAAAAAACACATGTTCCTCACATTTCTGTGGCAGAAAGTTCTGGAATCTGAGAGGAGCCACGAATTTCCTTCCACCCAACGTTACCCCATGTCTCCTGATAAAAATGATACCTCACTAGTGTGGGTAGTCCTAGCGCCCGCAACAGGAAACGCCCCAAAGCGCAACGTGGACACATCCAAATTTTTGAAGGAAAACAGAGGTGTTTTTTGCAAAGTGCCTACCTGTAGATTTTGGCCTGTAGCTCAGCCGCATCCTAGGGAAACCTACCAAACCTGTGCATTTCTGAAAACTAGAGACCTTTGGGAATCCAAGATGGGGTGACTTGTGTGGCTCGGTCCAGGTTCTGTTACCCAGAATCCTTTGCAAACCTCAAAATGTGGCTAAAAAAACACATGTTCCTCACATTTCTGTGGCAGAAAGTTCTGGAATCTGAGAGGAGCCACAAATTTCCTTCCACCCAGCGTCCCCCCACGTCTCCCGATAAAAATTATACCTCACTTGTGTGGGTAGGCCTAGCGCCCGTGATAGAAAACGCCCCAAAGCGCAACGTGGACACATCCAAATTTTTGAAGGAAAACAGAGGTGTTTTTTGCAAAGTGCCTACCTGTAGATTTTGGCCTGTAGCTCAGCCGCCACCTAGGGAAACCTACCAAACCTGTGCATTTCTGAAAACTAGAGACCTAGGGGAATCCAAGATGGGGTGACTTGTGTGGCTCGGACCAGGTTCTGTTACTCAGAATCCTTTGCAAACCTCAAAATTTGGCTAAAAAAACACATGTTCCTCACATTTCTGTGGCAGAAAGTTCTGGAATCTGAGAGGAGCCACGAATTTCCTTCCACCCAACGTTACCCCATGTCTCCTGATAAAAATGATACCTCACTAGTGTGGGTAGTCCTAGCGCCCGCAACAGGAAACGCCCCAAAGCGCAACGTGGACACATCCAAATTTTTGAAGGAAAACAGAGGTGTTTTTTGCAAAGTGCCTACCTGTAGATTTTGGCCTGTAGCTCAGCCGCCACCTACGGAAACCTACCAAACCTGTGCATTTCTGAAAACTAGAGACCTAAGGGAATCCAAGATGGGGTGACTTGTGTGGCTCGGACCAGGTTCTGATACCCAGAATGCTTTGCAAACCTCAAAATGTGGCTAAAAAAACACATGTTCCTCACATTTCTGTGGCAGAAAGTTCTGGAATCTGAGAGGAGCCACAAATTTCCTTCCACCCAGCGTTCCCCCACGTCTCCCGATAAAAATGATACCTCACTTGTGTGGGTAGGCCTAGCGCCCGCGACAGGAAACACCCCAAAGCGCAACGTGGAGACATCCACATTTTTGAAGGAAAACAGAGGTGTTTTTTGCAAAGTGCCTACCTGTAGATTTTGGCCTGTAGCTCAGCCGCCACCTAGGGAAACCTACCAAACCTATGCATTTCTGAAAACTAGAGACCTAGGGGAATCCAAGATGGGGTGACTTGTGTGGCTCGGACCAGGTTCTGTTACCCAGAATCCTTTGCAAACCTCAAAATGTGGCTAAAAAAACACATGTTCCTCACATTTCTGTGACAGAAAGTTCTGGAATCTGAGAGGAGCCACAAATTTCCTTCCACCCAGCGTCCCCCCACGTCTCTCGATAAAAATGATACCTCACTTGTGTGGGTAGGCCTAGCGCCCGCAACAGGAAACGCCCCAAAGTGCAACGTGGACACAGCCAAATTTTTTAAGGAAAACAGAGGTGTTTTTTGCAAAGTGCCTACCTGTAGATTTTGGCCTGTAGCTCAGCCGCCACCTAGGGAAACCTACCAAACCTGTGCATTTCTGAAAACTAGAGACCTAGGGGAATCCAAGATGGGGTGACTTGTGTGGCTCGGACCAGGTTCTGTTACCCAGAATCCTTTGCAAACCTCAAAATTTGGCTAAAAAAACACATGTTCCTCACATTTCTGTGGCAGAAAGTTCTGGAATCTGAGAGGAGCCACGAATTTCCTTCCACCCAACGTTACCCCATGTCTCCTGATAAAAATGATACCTCACTAGTGTGGGTAGTCCTAGCGCCCGCAACAGGAAACGCCCCAAAGCGCAACGTGGACACATCCAAATTTTTGAAGGAAAACAGAGGTGTTTTTTGCAAAGTGCCTACCTGTAGATTTTGGCCTGTAGCTCAGCCGCCACCTACGGAAACCTACCAAACCTGTGCATTTCTGAAAACTAGAGACCTAGGGGAATCCAAGATGGGGTGACTTGTGTGGCTCGGACCAGGTTCTGATACCCAGAATGCTTTGCAAACCTCAAAATGTGGCTAAAAAAACACATGTTCCTCACATTTCTGTGGCAGAAAGTTCTGGAATCTGAGAGGAGCCACAAATTTCCTTCCACCCAGCGTTCCCCCACGTCTCCCGATAAAAATGATACCTCACTTGTGTGGGTAGGCCTAGCTCCCGCGACAGGAAACACCCCAAAGCGCAACGTGGAGACATCCACATTTTTGAAGGAAAACAGAGGTGTTTTTTGCAAAGTGCCTACCTGTAGATTTTGGCCTGTAGCTCAGCCGCCACCTAGGGAAACCTACCAAACCTATGCATTTCTGAAAACTAGAGACCTAGGGGAATCCAAGATGGGGTGACTTGTGTGGCTCGGACCAGGTTCTGTTACCCAGAATCCTTTGCAAACCTCAAAATGTGGCTAAAAAAACACATGTTCCTCACATTTCTGTGGCAGAAAGTTCTGGAATCTGAGAGGAGCCACAAATTTCCTTCCACCCAGCGTCCCCCCACGTCTCTCGATAAAAATGATACCTCACTTGTGTGGGTAGGCCTAGCGCCCGCAACAGGAAACGCCCCAAAGTGCAACGTGGACACAGCCAAATTTTTGAAGGAAAACAGAGGTGTTTTTTGCAAAGTGCCTACCTGTAGATTTTGGCCTGTAGCTCAGCCGCCACCTAGGGAAACCTACCAAACCTGTGCATTTCTGAAAACTAGAGACCTAGGGGAATCCAAGATGGGGTGACTTGTGTGGCTCGGACCAGGTTCTGTTACCCAGAATCCTTTGCAAACCTCAAAATTTGGCTAAAAAAACACATGTTCCTCACATTTCTGTGGCAGAAAGTTCTGGAATCTGAGAGGAGCCACAAATTTCCTTCCACCCAGCGTTACCCCACGTCTCCCGATAAAAATGATACCTTACTTGTGTGGGTAGGCCTAGCGCCCGCGACAGGAAACACCCCAAAGCGCAACGTGGACACATCCAAATTTTTGAAGGAAAACAGAGGTGTTTTTTGCAAAGTGCCTACCTGTAGATTTTGGCCTGTAGCTCAGCCGCCACCTAGGGAAACCTACCAAACCTATGCATTTCTGAAAACTAGAGACCTAGGGGAATCCAAGATGGGGTGACTTGTGTGGCTCGGACCAGGTTCTGTTACCCAGAATCCTTTGCAAACCTCAAAATGTGGCTAAAAAAACACATGTTCCTCACATTTCTGTGGCAGAAAGTTCTGGAATCTGAGAGGAGCCACAAATTTCCTTCCACCCAGCGTCCCCCCACGTCTCTCGATAAAAATGATACCTCACTTGTGTGGGTAGGCCTAGCGCCCGCAACAGGAAACGCCCCAAAGTGCAACGTGGACACAGCCAAATTTTTGAAGGAAAACAGAGGTGTTTTTTGCAAAGTGCCTACCTGTAGATTTTGGCCTGTAGCTCAGCCGCCACCTAGGGAAACCTACCAAACCTGTGCATTTCTGAAAACTAAATACCTAGGGGAATCCAAGATGGGGTGACTTGTGTGGCTCGGACCAGGTTCTGTTACCCAGAATCCTTTGCAAACCTCAAAATGTGGCTAAAAAAACACATGTTCCTCACATTTCTGTGGCAGAAAGTTCTGGAATCTGAGAGGAGCCACAAATTTCCTTCCACCCAGCGTCCCCCCACGTCTCTTGATAAAAATGATACCTCACTTGTGTGGGTAGGCCTAGCGCCCGCAACAGGAAACGCCCCAAAGTGCAACGTGGACACAGCCAAATATTTGAAGGAAAACAGAGGTGTTTTTTGCAAAGTGCCTACCTGTAGATTTTGTCCTGTAGCTCAGCAGCCTCCTAGGGAAACCTACCAAACCTGTGCATTTCTGAAAACTAGAGACGTAGGGGAATCCAAGATGGGGTGACTTGTGTGGCTCGGAGCAGGTTCTGTTACCCAGAATCCTTTGCAAACCTCAAAATGTGGCTAAAAAAACACATGTTCCTCACATTTCTGTGGCAGAAAGTTCTGGAATCTGAGAGGAGCCACAAATTTCCTTCCACCCAGCGTCCCCCCACGTCTCCCGATACAAATTATACCTCACTTGTGTGGGTAGGCCTAGCGCCCGCGACAGGAAACGCCCCAAAGTGCAACGTGGACACATCCAAATTTTTGAAGGAAAACAGAGGTGTTTTTTGCAAAGTGCCTACCTGTAGATTTTGGCCTGTAGCTCAGCCGCCACCTAGGGAAACCTACCAAACCTGTGCATTTCTGAAAACTAGAGACCTAGGGGAATCCAAGATGGGGTGACTTGTGTGGCTCGGACCAGGTTCTGTTACCCAGAATCCTTTGCAAACCTCAAAATTTGGCTAAAAAAACACATGTTCCTCACATTTCTGTGGCAGAAAGTTCTGGAATCTGAGAGGAGCCACAAATTTCCTTCCACCCAGCGTTCCCCCACGTCTCCCAATAAAAATGATACCTCACTTGTGTGGGTAGGCCTAGGGCCCGCGTCAGGAAACGCCCCAAAGCGCAACGTGGACATATCCAAATTTTTGAAGGAAAACAGAGGTGTTTTTTGCAAAGTGCCTACCGGTAGATTTTGGCCTGTAGCTCAGCCGCCACCTAGGTAAACCTACCAAACCTGTGCATTTCTGAAAACTAGAGACCTAGGGGAATCCAAGATGGGGTGACTTCAGTGGCTCGGACCAGGTTCTGTTACCCAGAATCCTTTGCAAACCTAAAAATTTGGCTAAAAAAACACATGTTCCTCACATTTCTGTGGCAGAAAGTTCTGGAATCTGAGAGGAGCCACAAATTTCCTTCCACCCAGCGTTCCCCCACGTCTCCCAATAAAAATGATACCTCACTTGTGTGGGTAGGCCTAGCGCCCGCGACAGGAAACGCCCCAAAGCGAAACGTGGCACATCCAAATTTTTGAAGGAAAACAGAGGTGTTTTTTGCAAAGTGCCTACCTGTAGATTTTGGCCTGTAGCTCTGCCGCCACATAGGGAAACCTACCAAACCTGTGCATTTCTGAAAACTAGAGAGCTAGGGGAATCCAAGATGGGGTGACTTGTGTGGCTCGGACCAGGTTCTGTTACCCAGAATCCTTTGCAAACCTCAAAATTTGGCTAAAAAAACACATGTTCCTCACATTTCTGTGGCAGAAAGTTCTGGAATCTGAGAGGAGCCACAAATTTCCTTCCACCCAGCGTTCCCCCACGTCTCCCAATAAAAATGATACCTCACTTGTGTGGGTAGGCCTAGCGCCCGTGACAGGAAACGCCCCAAAGCGCAACGTGGCACATCCAAATTTTTGAAGGAAAACAGAGGTGGTTTTTGCAAAGTGCCTACCTGTAGATTTTGGCCTGTAGCTCAGCCGCCACCTAGGGAAACCTACCAAACCTGTGCATTTCTGAAAACTAGAGACCTAGGGAAATCCAAGTTGGGGTGACTTGTGTGGCTCGGACCAGGTTCTGTTACCCAGAATCCTTTGCAAACCTAAAAATTTGGCTAAAAAAACACATGTTCCTCACATTTCTGTGGCAGAAAGTTCTGGAATCTGAGAGGAGCCACAAATTTCCTTCCACCCAGCGTTCCCCCACGTCTCCCGATAAAAATGATACCTCACTTGTGAGGGTAGGCCTAGCGCCCGCGTCAGGAAACGCCCCAAAGCGCAACGTGGACACATCCAAATTTTTGAAGGAAAACAGAGGTGTTTTTTGCAAAGTGCCTACCTGTAGATTTTGGCCTGTAGCTCAGCCGCCACCTAGGGAAACCTACCAAACCTGTGCATTTCTGAAAACTAGAGACCTAGGGGAATCCAAGATGGGGTGACTTGTGTGGCTCGGACCAGGTTCTGTTACCCAGAATCCTTTGCAAACCTCAAAATTTGGCTAAAAAAACACATGTTCCTCACATTTCTGTGGCAGAAAGTTCTGGAATCTGAGAGGAGCCACGAATTTCCTTCCACCCAGCGTTCCCCCACGTCTCCTGATAAAAATGATACCTCACTTGTGTGGGTAGGCCTAGCGCCCGCGACAGGAAACCCCCCAAAGCGCAACGTGGACACATCCAAATTTTTGAAGGAAAACAGAGGTGTTTTTTGCAAAGTGCCTACCTGTAGATTTTGGCCTGTAGCTCAGCCGCCACCTAGGGAAACCTACCAAACCTGTGCATTTCTGAAAACTAGAGACCTAGGGGAATCCAAGATGGGGTGACTTGTGTGGCTCGGACCAGGTTCTGTTACCCAGAATCCTTTGCAAACCTCAAAATTTGGCTAAAAAAACACATGTTCCTCACATTTCTGTGGCAGAAAGTTCTGGAATCTGAGAGGAGCCACAAATTTCCTTCCACCCAGCGTCCCCCCACGTCTCTTGATAAAAATGATACTTCACTTGTGTGGGTAGGCCTAGCGCCCACAACAGGAAACGCCCCAAAGTGCAACGTGGACACAGCCAAATTTTTGAAGGAAAACAGAGGTGTTTTTTGCAAAGTGCCTACCTGTAGATTTTGGCCTGTAGCTCAGCCGCCTCCTAGGGAAACCTACCAAACCTGTGCATTTCTGAAAACTAGAGACCTTTGGGAATCCAAGATGGGGTGACTTGTGTGGCTCGGACCAGGTTCTGTTACCCAGAATCCTTTGCAAACCTCAAAATGTGGCTAAAAAAACACATGTTCCTCACATTTCTGTGGCAGAAAGTTCTGGAATCTGAGAGGAGCCACGAATTTCCTTCCACCCAACGTTACCCCATGTCTCCTGATAAAAATGATACCTCACTAGTGTGGGTAGTCCTAGCGCCCGCAACAGGAAACGCCCCAAAGCGCAACGTGGACACATCCAAATTTTTGAAGGAAAACAGAGGTGTTTTTTGCAAAGTGCCTACCTGTAGATTTTGGCCTGAAGCTCAGCCGCCACCTAGGGAAACCTACCAAACCTATGCATTTCTGAAAACTAGAGACCTAGGGGAATCCAAGATGGGGTGACTTGTGTGGCTCGGACCAGGTTCTGTTACCCAGAATCCTTTGCAAACCTCAAAATGTGGCTAAAAAAACACATGTTCCTCACATTTCTGTGGCAGAAAGTTCTGGAATCTGAGAGGAGCCACAAATTTCCTTCCACCCAGCGTCCCCCCACGTCTCTCGATAAAAATGATACCTCACTTGTGTGGGTAGGCCTAGCGCCCGCAACAGGAAACGCCCCAAAGTGCAACGTGGACACAGCCAAATTTTTGAAGGAAAACAGAGGTGTTTTTTGCAAAGTGCCTACCTGTAGATTTTGGCCTGTAGCTCAGCCGCCACCTAGGGAAACCTACCAAACCTGTGCATTTCTGAAAACTAGAGACCTAGGGAATCCAAGATGGGGTGACTTGTGTGGCTCGGACCAGGTTCTGTTACCCAGAATCCTTTGCAAACCTCAAAATTTGGCTAAAAAAACACATGTTCCTCACATTTCTGTGGCAGAAAGTTCTGGAATCTGAGAGGAGCCACAAATTTCCTTCCACCCAGCGTTCCCCCACGTCTCCCGATAAAAATGATACCTCACTTGTGTGGGTAGACCTAGCGCCCGCGACAGGAAACACCCCAAAGCGCAACGTGGACACATCCAAATTTTTGAAGGAAAACAGAGGTGTTTTTTGCAAAGTGCCTACCTGTAGATTTTGGCCTGTAGCTCAGCCGCCACCTAGGGAAACCTACCAAACCTGTGCATTTCTGAAAACTAGAGACCTAGCGGAATCCAAGATGGGGTGACTTGTGTGGCTCGGACCAGGTTCTGTTACCCAGAATCCTTTGCAAACCTCAAAATTTGGCTAAAAAAACACATGTTCCTCACATTTCTGTGGCAGAAAGTTCTGGAATCTGAGAGGAGCCACAAATTTCCTTCCACCCAGCGTCCCCCCACGTCTCCCGATAAAAATGATACCTCACTTGTGTGGGTAGGCCTAGCGCCCGCGACAGGAAACGCCCCAAAGTGCAACGTGGACACAGCCAAATTTTTGAAGGAAAACAGAGGTGTTTTTTGCAAAGTGCCTACCTGTAGATTTTGGCCTGTAGCTCAGCCGCCACCTAGGGAAACCTACCAAACCTGTGCATTTCTGAAAACTAGAGACCTAGGGGAATCCAAGATGGGGTGACTTGTGTGGCTCGGACCAGGTTCTGTTACCCAGAATCCTTTGCAAACCTCAAAATGTGGCTAAAAAAACACATGTTTCTCACATTTCTGTGGCAGAAAGTTCTGGAATCTGAGAGGAGCCACAAATTTCCTTCCACCCAGCGTCCCCCCACGTCTCCCGATACAAATTATACCTCACTTGTGTGGGTAGGCCTAGCGCCCGCAACAGGAAACGCCCCAAAGTGCAACGTGGACACAGCCAAATTTTTGAAGGAAAACAGAGGTGTTTTTTGCAAAGTGCCTACCTGTAGATTTTGGCCTGTAGCTCAGCCGCCACCTAGGGAAACCTACCAAACCTGTGCATTTCTGAAAACTAGAGACCTAGGGGAATCCAAGATGGGGTGACTTGTGTGGCTCGGACCAGGTTCTGTTACCCAGAATCCTTTGCAAACCTCAAAATTTGGCTAAAAAAACACATGTTCCTCACATTTCTGTGGCAGAAAGTTCTGGAATCTGAGAGGAGCCACGAATTTCCTTCCACCCAGCGTTCCCCCACGTCTCCCGATAAAAATGATACCTCACTTGTGTGGGTAGGCCTAGCGCCCGCGACAGGAAACACCCCAAAGCGCAACGTGGACACATCCACATTTTTGAAGGAAAACAGAGGTGTTTTTTGCAAAGTGCCTACCTGTAGATTTTGGCCTGTAGCTCAGCCGCCACCTAGGGAAACCTACCAAACCTGTGCATTTCTGAAAACTAGAGACCTAGCGGAATCCAAGATGGGGTGACTTGTGTGGCTCGGACCAGGTTCTGTTACCCAGAATCCTTTGCAAACCTCAAAATTTGGCTAAAAAAACACATGTTCCTCACATTTCTGTGGCAGAAAGTTCTGGAATCTGAGAGGAGCCACAAATTTCCTTCCACCCAGCGTCCCCCCACGTCTCCCGATAAAAATGATACCTCACTTGTGTGGGTAGACCTAGCGCCCGCGACAGGAAACACCCCAAAGCGCAACGTGGACACATCCAAATTTTTGAAGGAAAACAGCGGTGTTTTTTGCAAAGTGCCTACCTGTAGATTTTGGCCTGAAGCTCAGCCGCCACCTAGGGAAACCTACAAAACCTATGCATTTCTGAAAACTAGAGACCTAGGGGAATCCAAGATGGGGTGACTTGTGTGGCTCGGACCAGGTTCTGTTACCCAGAATCCTTTGCAAACCTCAAAATGTGGCTAAAAAAACACATGTTTCTCACATTTCTGTGGCAGAAAGTTCTGGAATCTGAGAGGAGCCACAAATTTCCTTCCACCCAGCGTCCCCCCACGTCTCCCGATACAAATTATACCTCACTTGTGTGGGTAGGCCTAGCGCCCGCAACAGGAAACGCCCCAAAGTGCAACGTGGACACAGCCAAATTTTTGAAGGAAAACAGAGGTGTTTTTTGCAAAGTGCCTACCTGTAGATTTTGGCCTGTAGCTCAGCCGCCACCTAAGGAAACCTACCAAACCTGTGCATTTCTGAAAACTAGAGACCTAGGGGAATCCAAGATGGGGTGACTTGAGTGGCTCGGACCAGGTTCTGTTACCCAGAATCCTTTGCAAACCTCAAAATTTGGCTAAAAAAACACATGTTCCTCACATTTCTGTGGCAGAAAGTTCTGGAATCTGAGAGGAGCCACAAATTTCCTTCCACCCAGCGTTCCCCCCACGTCTCCCAATAAAAATGCTACCTCACTTGTGTGGGTAGGCCTAGCGCCCGCGACAGGAAACGCCCCAAAGCGAAACGTGGCACATCCAAATTTTTGAAGGAAAACAGAGGTGTTTTTTGCAAAGTGCCTACCTGTAGATTTTGGCCTGTAGCTCTGCCGCCACCTAGGGAAACCTACCAAACCTGTGCATTTCTGAAAACTAGAGACCTAGGGGAATCCAAGATGGGGTGACTTGTGTGGCTCGGACCAGGTTCTGTTACCCAGAATCCTTTGCAAACCTCAAAATTTGGCTAAAAAAACACATGTTCCTCACATTTCTGTGGCAGAAAGTTCTGGAATCTGAGAGGAGCCACAAATTTCCTTCCACCCAGCGTTCCCCCACGTCTCCCAATAAAAATGATACCTCACTTGTGTGGGTAGGCCGTACGCCCGTGACAGGAAACGCCCCAAAGCGCAACGTGGCACATCCAAATTTTTTAAGGAAAACAGAGGTGTTTTTTGCAAAGTGCCTACCTGTAGATTTTGGCCTGTAGCTCAGCCGCCACCTAGGGAAACCTACCAAACCTATGCATTTCTGAAAACTAGAGACCTAGGGGAATCCAAGATGGGGTGACTTGTGTGGCTCGGACCAGGTTCTGTTACCCAGAATCCTTTGCAAACCTCAAAATGTGGCTAAAAAAACACATGTTCCTCACATTTCTGTGGCAGAAAGTTCTGGAATCTGAGAGGAGCCACAAATTTCCTTCCACCCAGCGTCCCCCCACGTCTCTCGATAAAAATGATACCTCACTTGTGTGGGTAGGCCTAGCGCCCGCAACAGGAAACGCCCCAAAGTGCAACGTGGACACAGCCAAATTTTTGAAGGAAAACAGAGGTGTTTTTTGCAAAGTGCCTACCTGTAGATTTTGGCCTGTAGCTCAGCCGCCACCTAGGGAAACCTACCAAACCTGTGCATTTCTGAAAACTAGAGACCTAGGGAATCCAAGATGGGGTGACTTGTGTGGCTCGGACCAGGTTCTGTTACCCAGAATCCTTTGCAAACCTCAAAATTTGGCCAAAAAAACACATGTTCCTCACATTTCTGTGGCAGAAAGTTCTGGAATCTGAGAGGAGCCACAAATTTCCTTCCACCCAGCGTTCCCCCACGTCTCCCGATAAAAATGATACCTCACTTGTGTGGGTAGACCTAGCGCCCGCGACAGGAAACACCCCAAAGCGCAACGTGGACACATCCAAATTTTTGAAGGAAAACAGAGGTGTTTTTTGCAAAGTGCCTACCTGTAGATTTTGGCCTGTAGCTCAGCCGCCACCTAGGGAAACCTACCAAACCTGTGCATTTCTGAAAACTAGAGACCTAGCGGAATCCAAGATGGGGTGACTTGTGTGGCTCGGACCAGGTTCTGTTACCCAGAATCCTTTGCAAACCTCAAAATTTGGCTAAAAAAACACATGTTCCTCACATTTCTGTGGCAGAAAGTTCTGGAATCTGAGAGGAGCCACAAATTTCCTTCCACCCAGCGTCCCCCCACGTCTCCCGATAAAAATGATACCTCACTTGTGTGGGTAGGCCTAGCGCCCGCGACAGGAAACGCCCCAAAGTGCAACGTGGACACAGCCAAATTTTTGAAGGAAAACAGAGGTGTTTTTTGCAAAGTGCCTACCTGTAGATTTTGGCCTGTAGCTCAGCCGCCACCTAGGGAAACCTACCAAACCTGTGCATTTCTGAAAACTAGAGACCTAGGGGAATCCAAGATGGGGTGACTTGTGTGGCTCGGACCAGGTTCTGTTACCCAGAATCCTTTGCAAACCTCAAAATGTGGCTAAAAAAACACATGTTTCTCACATTTCTGTGGCAGAAAGTTCTGGAATCTGAGAGGAGCCACAAATTTCCTTCCACCCAGCGTCCCCCCACGTCTCCCGATACAAATTATACCTCACTTGTGTGGGTAGGCCTAGCGCCCGCAACAGGAAACGCCCCAAAGTGCAACGTGGACACAGCCAAATTTTTGAAGGAAAACAGAGGTGTTTTTTGCAAAGTTCCTACCTGTAGATTTTGGCCTGTAGCTCAGCCGCCACCTAGGGAAACCTACCAAACCTGTGCATTTCTGAAAACTAGAGACCTAGGGGAATCCAAGATGGGGTGACTTGTGTGGCTCGGACCAGGTTCTGTTACCCAGAATCCTTTGCAAACCTCAAAATTTGGCTAAAAAAACACATGTTCCTCACATTTCTGTGGCAGAAAGTTCTGGAATCTGAGAGGAGCCACGAATTTCCTTCCACCCAGCGTTCCCCCACGTCTCCCGATAAAAATGATACCTCACTTGTGTGGGTAGGCCTAGCGCCCGCGACAGGAAACACCCCAAAGCGCAACGTGGACACATCCACATTTTTGAAGGAAAACAGAGGTGTTTTTTGCAAAGTGCCTACCTGTAGATTTTGGCCTGTAGCTCAGCCGCCACCTAGGGAAACCTACCAAACCTGTGCATTTCTGAAAACTAGAGACCTAGCGGAATCCAAGATGGGGTGACTTGTGTGGCTCGGACCAGGTTCTGTTACCCAGAATCCTTTGCAAACCTCAAAATTTGGCTAAAAAAACACATGTTCCTCACATTTCTGTGGCAGAAAGTTCTGGAATCTGAGAGGAGCCACAAATTTCCTTCCACCCAGCGTCCCCCCACGTCTCCCGATAAAAATGATACCTCACTTGTGTGGGTAGACCTAGCGCCCGCGACAGGAAACACCCCAAAGCGCAACGTGGACACATCCAAATTTTTGAAGGAAAACAGAGGTGTTTTTTGCAAAGTGCCTACCTGTAGATTTTGGCCTGAAGCTCAGCCGCCACCTAGGGAAACCTACAAAACCTATGCATTTCTGAAAACTAGAGACCTAGGGGAATCCAAGATGGGGTGACTTGTGTGGCTCGGACCAGGTTCTGTTACCCAGAATCCTTTGCAAACCTCAAAATTTGGCTAAAAAAACACATGTTTCTCACATTTCTGTGGCAGAAAGTTCTGGAATCTGAGAGGAGCCACAAATTTCCTTCCACCCAGCGTCCCCCCACGTCTCCCGATACAAATTATACCTCACTTGTGTGGGTAGGCCTAGCGCCCGCAACAGGAAACGCCCCAAAGTGCAACGTGGACACAGCCAAATTTTTGAAGGAAAACAGAGGTGTTTTTTGCAAAGTGCCTACCTGTAGATTTTGGCCTGTAGCTCAGCCGCCACC
Source organism: Pleurodeles waltl (assembly GCF_031143425.1). Classification (NCBI taxonomy): domain Eukaryota; kingdom Metazoa; phylum Chordata; class Amphibia; order Caudata; family Salamandridae; genus Pleurodeles; species Pleurodeles waltl. The sequence continues at coordinate 1,217,944,912 of NC_090447.1, forward strand.
TAAGGAAACCTACCAAACCTGTGCATTTCTGAAAACTAGAGACCTAGGGGAATCCAAGATGGGGTGACTTGAGTGGCTCGGACCAGGTTCTGTTACCCAGAATCCTTTGCAAACCTCAAAATTTGGCTAAAAAAACACATGTTCCTCACATTTCTGTGGCAGAAAGTTCTGGAATCTGAGAGGAGCCACAAATTTCCTTCCACCCAGCGTTCCCCCCACGTCTCCCAATAAAAATGCTACCTCACTTGTGTGGGTAGGCCTAGCGCCCGCGACAGGAAACGCCCCAAAGCGAAACGTGGCACATCCAAATTTTTGAAGGAAAACAGAGGTGTTTTTTGCAAAGTGCCTACCTGTAGATTTTGGCCTGTAGCTCTGCCGCCACCTAGGGAAACCTACCAAACCTGTGCATTTCTGAAAACTAGAGACCTAGGGGAATCCAAGATGGGGTGACTTGTGTGGCTCGGACCAGGTTCTGTTACCCAGAATCCTTTGCAAACCTCAAAATTTGGCTAAAAAAACACATGTTCCTCACATTTCTGTGGCAGAAAGTTCTGGAATCTGAGAGGAGCCACAAATTTCCTTCCACCCAGCGTTCCCCCACGTCTCCCAATAAAAATGATACCTCACTTGTGTGGGTAGGCCGTACGCCCGTGACAGGAAACGCCCCAAAGCGCAACGTGGCACATCCAAATTTTTTAAGGAAAACAGAGGTGTTTTTTGCAAAGTGCCTACCTGTAGATTTTGGCCTGTAGCTCAGCCGCCACCTAGGGAAACCTACCAAACCTGTGCATTTCTGAAAACTAGAGACCTAGGGAAATCCAAGTTGGGGTGACTTGTGTGGCTCGGACCAGGTTCTGTTACCCAGAATCCTTTGCAAACCTCAAAATTTGGCTAAAAAAACACATGTTCCTCACATTTCTGTGGCAGAAAGTTCTGGAATCTGAGAGGAGCCACAAATTTCCTTCCACCCAGCGTTCCCCCACGTCTCCCGATAAAAATGATACCTCACTTGTGAGGGTAGGCCTAGCGCCCGCGTCAGGAAACGCCCCAAAGCGCAACGTGGACACATCCAAATTTTTGAAGGAAAACAGAGGTGTTTTTTGCAAAGTGCCTACCTGTAGATTTTGGCCTGTAGCTCAGCCGCCACCTAGGGAAACCTACCAAACCTGTGCATTTCTGAAAACTAGAGACCTAGGGGAATCCAAGATGGGGTGACTTGTGTGGCTCGGACCAGGTTCTGTTACCCAGAATCCTTTGCAAACCTCAAAATTTGGCTAAAAAAACACATGTTCCTCACATTTCTGTGGCAGAAAGTTCTGGAATCTGAGAGGAGCCACGAATTTCCTTCCACCCAGCGTTCCCCCACGTCTCCTGATAAAAATGATACCTCACTTGTGTGGGTAGGCCTAGCGCCCGCGACAGGAAACCCCCCAAAGCGCAACGTGGACACATCCAAATTTTTGAAGGAAAACAGAGGTGTTTTTTGCAAAGTGCCTACCTGTAGATTTTGGCCTGTAGCTCAGCCGCCACCTAGGGAAACCTACCAAACCTGTGCATTTCTGAAAACTAGAGACCTAGGGGAATCCAAGATGGGGTGACTTGTGTGGCTCGGACCAGGTTCTGTTACCCAGAATCCTTTGCAAACCTCAAAATTTGGCTAAAAAAACACATGTTCCTCACATTTCTGTGGCAGAAAGTTCTGGAATCTGAGAGGAGCCACAAATTTCCTTCCACCCAGCGTCCCCCCACGTCTCTCGATAAAAATGATACCTCACTTGTGTGGGTAGGCCTAGCGCCCGCAACAGGAAACGCCCCAAAGTGCAACGTGGACACAGCCAAATTTTTGAAGGAAAACAGAGGTGTTTTTTGCAAAGTGCCTACCTGTAGATTTTGGCCTGTAGCTCAGCCGCCACCTAGGGAAACCTACCAAACCTGTGCATTTCTGAAAACTAGAGACCTAGGGAATCCAAGATGGGGTGACTTGTGTGGCTCGGACCAGGTTCTGTTACCCAGAATCCTTTGCAAACCTCAAAATTTGGCTAAAAAAACACATGTTCCTCACATTTCTGTGGCAGAAAGTTCTGGAATCTGAGAGGAGCCACGAATTTCCTTCCACCCAGCGTTCCCCCACGTCTCCTGATAAAAATGATACCTCACTTGTGTGGGTAGGCCTAGCGCCCGCGACAGGAAACCCCCCAAAGCGCAACGTGGACACATCCAAATTTTTGAAGGAAAACAGAGGTGTTTTTTGCAAAGTGCCTACCTGTAGATTTTGGCCTGTAGCTCAGCCGCCACCTAGGGAAACCTACCAAACCTGTGCATTTCTGAAAACTAGAGACCTAGGGGAATCCAAGATGGGGTGACTTGTGTGGCTCGGACCAGGTTCTGTTACCCAGAATCCTTTGCAAACCTCAAAATTTGGCTAAAAAAACACATGTTCCTCTCATTTCTGTGGCAGAAAGTTCTGGAATCTGAGAGGAGCCACAAATTTCCTTCCACCCAGCGTCCCCCCACGTCTCTTGATAAAAATGATACTTCACTTGTGTGGGTAGGCCTAGCGCCCGCAACAGGAAACGCCCCAAAGTGCAACGTGGACACAGCCAAATTTTTGAAGGAAAACAGAGGTGTTTTTTGCAAAGTGCCTACCTGTAGATTTTGGCCTGTAGCTCAGCCGCCTCCTAGGGAAACCTACCAAACCTGTGCATTTCTGAAAACTAGAGACCTTTGGGAATCCAAGATGGGGTGACTTGTGTGGCTCGGACCAGGTTCTGTTACCCAGAATCCTTTGCAAACCTCAAAATGTGGCTAAAAAAACACATGTTCCTCACATTTCTGTGGTAGAAAGTTCTGGAATCTGAGAGGAGCCACAAATTTCCTTCCACCCAGCGTCCCCCCACTTCTCCCGATACAAATTATACCTCACTTGTGTGGGTAGGCCTAGCGCCCGTGATAGAAAACGCCCCAAAGCGCAACGTGGACACATCCAAATTTTTGAAGGAAAACAGAGGTGTTTTTTGCAAAGTGCCTACCTGTAGATTTTGGCCTGTAGCTCAGCCGCCACCTAGGGAAACCTACCAAACCTGTGCATTTCTGAAAACTAGAGACCTAGGGGAATCCAAGATGGGGTGACTTGTGTGGCTCGGACCAGGTTCTGTTACTCAGAATCCTTTGCAAACCTCAAAATTTGGCTAAAAAAACACATGTTCCTCACATTTCTGTGGCAGAAAGTTCTGGAATCTGAGAGGAGCCACGAATTTCCTTCCACCCAACGTTACCCCATGTCTCCTGATAAAAATGATACCTCACTAGTGTGGGTAGTCCTAGCGCCCGCAACAGGAAACGCCCCAAAGCGCAACGTGGACACATCCAAATTTTTGAAGGAAAACAGAGGTGTTTTTTGCAAAGTGCCTACCTGTAGATTTTGGCCTGTAGCTCAGCCGCCACCTACGGAAACCTTCCAAACCTGTGCATTTCTGAAAACTAGAGACCTAGGGGAATCCAAGATGGGGTGACTTGTGTGGCTCGGACCAGGTTCTGTTACCCAGAATCCTTTGCAAACCTCAAAATGTGGCTAAAAAAACACATGTTCCTCACATTTCTGTGGCAGAAAGTTCTGGAATCTGAGAGGAGCCACAAATTTCCTTCCACCCAGCGTTCCCCCACGTCTCCCGATAAAAATGATACCTCACTTGTGTGGGTAGACCTAGCGCCCGCGACAGGAAACACCCCAAAGCGCAACGTGGACACATCCAAATTTTTGAAGGAAAACAGAGGTGTTTTTTGCAAAGTGCCTACCTGTAGATTTTGGCCTGAAGCTCAGCCGCCACCTAGGGAAACCTACAAAACCTATGCATTTCTGAAAACTAGAGACCTAGGGGAATCCAAGATGGGGTGACTTGTGTGGCTCGGACCAGGTTCTGTTACCCAGAATCCTTTGCAAACCTCAAAATTTGGCTAAAAAAACACATGTTCCTCACATTTCTGTGGCAGAAAGTTCTGGAATCTGAGAGGAGCCACAAATTTCCTTCCACCCAGCGTCCCCCCACGTCTCTTGATAAAAATGATACTTCACTTGTGTGGGTAGGCCTAGCGCCCGCAACAGGAAACGCCCCAAAGTGCAACGTGGACACAGCCAAATTTTTGAAGGAAAACAGAGGTGTTTTTTGCAAAGTGCCTACCTGTAGATTTTGGCCTGTAGCTCAGCCGCCTCCTAGGGAAACCTACCAAACCTGTGCATTTCTGAAAACTAGAGACCTTTGGGAATCCAAGATGGGGTGACTTGTGTGGCTCGGACCAGGTTCTGTTACCCAGAATCCTTTGCAAACCTCAAAATGTGGCTAAAAAAACACATGTTCCTCACATTTCTGTGGCAGAAAGTTCTGGAATCTGAGAGGAGACACGAATTTCCTTCCACCCAACGTTACCCCATGTCTCCTGATAAAAATGATACCTCACTAGTGTGGGTAGTCCTAGCGCCCGCAACAGGAAACGCCCCAAAGCGCAACGTGGACACATCCAAATTTTTGAAGGAAAACAGAGGTGTTTTTTGCAAAGTGCCTACCTGTAGATTTTGGCCTGAAGCTCAGCCGCCACCTAGGGAAACCTACCAAACCTATGCATTTCTGAAAACTAGAGACCTAGGGGAATCCAATATGGGGTGACTTGTGTGGCTCGGACCAGGTTCTGTTACCCAGAATCCTTTGCAAACCTCAAAATGTGGCTAAAAAAACACATGTTCCTCACATTTCTGTGGCAGAAAGTTCTGGAATCTGAGAGGAGCCACAAATTTCCTTCCACCCAGCGTCCCCCCACGTCTCTCGATAAAAATGATACCTCACTTGTGTGGGTAGGCCTAGCGCCCGCAACAGGAAACGCCCCAAAGTGCAACGTGGACACAGCCAAATTTTTGAAGGAAAACAGAGGTGTTTTTTGCAAAGTGCCTACCTGTAGATTTTGGCCTGTAGCTCAGCCGCCACCTAGGGAAACCTACCAAACCTGTGCATTTCTGAAAACTAGAGACCTAGGGAATCCAAGATGGGGTGACTTGTGTGGCTCGGACCAGGTTCTGTTACCCAGAATCCTTTGCAAACCTCAAAATTTGGCTAAAAAAACACATGTTCCTCACATTTCTGTGGCAGAAAGTTCTGGAATCTGAGAGGAGCCACGAATTTCCTTCCACCCAGCGTTCCCCCACGTCTCCTGATAAAAATGATACCTCACTTGTGTGGGTAGGCCTAGCGCCCGCGACAGGAAACCCCCCAAAGCGCAACGTGGACACATCCAAATTTTTGAAGGAAAACAGAGGTGTTTTTTGCAAAGTGCCTACCTGTAGATTTTGGCCTGTAGCTCAGCCGCCACCTAGGGAAACCTACCAAACCTGTGCATTTCTGAAAACTAGAGACCTAGGGGAATCCAAGATGGGGTGACTTGTGTGGCTCGGACCAGGTTCTGTTACCCAGAATCCTTTGCAAACCTCAAAATTTGGCTAAAAAAACACATGTTCCTCACATTTCTGTGGCAGAAAGTTCTGGAATCTGAGAGGAGCCACAAATTTCCTTCCACCCAGCGTCCCCCCACGTCTCTTGATAAAAATGATACTTCACTTGTGTGGGTAGGCCTAGCGCCCGCAACAGGAAACGCCCCAAAGTGCAACGTGGACACAGCCAAATTTTTGAAGGAAAACAGAGGTGTTTTTTGCAAAGTGCCTACCTGTAGATTTTGGCCTGTAGCTCAGCCGCCTCCTAGGGAAACCTACCAAACCTGTGCATTTCTGAAAACTAGAGACCTTTGGGAATCCAAGATGGGGTGACTTGTGTGGCTCGGACCAGGTTCTGTTACCCAGAATCCTTTGCAAACCTCAAAATGTGGCTAAAAAAACACATGTTCCTCACATTTCTGTGGCAGAAAGTTCTGGAATCTGAGAGGAGCCACAAATTTCCTTCCACCCAGCGTCCCCCCACGTCTCCCGATACAAATTATACCTCACTTGTGTGGGTAGGCCTAGCGCCCGTGATAGAAAACGCCCCAAAGCGCAACGTGGACACATCCAAATTTTTGAAGGAAAACAGAGGTGTTTTTTGCAAAGTGCCTACCTGTAGATTTTGGCCTGTAGCTCAGCCGCCACCTAGGGAAACCTACCAAACCTGTGCATTTCTGAAAACTAGAGACCTAGGGGAATCCAAGATGGGGTGACTTGTGTGGCTCGGACCAGGTTCTGTTACTCAGAATCCTTTGCAAACCTCAAAATTTGGCTAAAAAAACACATGTTCCTCACATTTCTGTGGCAGAAAGTTCTGGAATCTGAGAGGAGCCACGAATTTCCTTCCACCCAACGTTACCCCATGTCTCCTGATAAAAATGATACCTCACTAGTGTGGGTAGTCCTAGCGCCCGCAACAGGAAACGCCCCAAAGCGCAACGTGGACACATCCAAATTTTTGAAGGAAAACAGAGGTGTTTTTTGCAAAGTGCCTACCTGTAGATTTTGGCCTGTAGCTCAGCCGCCACCTACGGAAACCTTCCAAACCTGTGCATTTCTGAAAACTAGAGACCTAGGGGAATCCAAGATGGGGTGACTTGTGTGGCTCGGACCAGGTTCTGTTACCCAGAATCCTTTGCAAACCTCAAAATGTGGCTAAAAAAACACATGTTCCTCACATTTCTGTGGCAGAAAGTTCTGGAATCTGAGAGGAGCCACAAATTTCCTTCCACCCAGCGTTCCCCCACGTCTCCCGATAAAAATGATACCTTACTTGTGTGGGTAGGCCTAGCGCCCGCGACAGGAAACACCCCAAAGCGCAACGTGGACACATCCAAATTTTTGAAGGAAAACAGAGGTGTTTTTTGCAAAGTGCCTACCTGTAGATTTTGGCCTGTAGCTCAGCCGCCACCTAGGGAAACCTACCAAACCTATGCATTTCTGAAAACTAGAGACCTAGGGGAATCCAAGATGGGGGGACTTGTGTGGCTCGGACCAGGTTCTGTTACCCAGAATCCTTTGCAAACCTCAAAATGTGGCTAAAAAAACACATGTTCCTCACATTTCTGTGGCAGAAAGTTCTGGAATCTGAGAGGAGCCACAAATTTCCTTCCACCCAGCGTCCCCCCACGTCTCTCGATAAAAATGATACCTCACTTGTGTGGGTAGGCCTAGCGCCCGCAACAGGAAACGCCCCAAAGTGCAACGTGGACACAGCCAAATTTTTGAAGGAAAACAGAGGTGTTTTTTGCAAAGTGCCTACCTGTAGATTTTGGCCTGTAGCTCAGCCGCCACCTAGGGAAACCTACCAAACCTGTGCATTTCTGAAAACTAGAGACCTAGAGGAATCCAAGATGGGGTGACTTGTGTGGCTCGGACCAGGTTCTGTTACCCAGAATCCTTTGCAAACCTCAAAATTTGGCTAAAAAAACACATGTTCCTCACATTTCTGTGGCAGAAAGTTCTGGAATCTGAGAGGAGCCACAAATTTCCTTCCACCCAGCGTTCCCCCACGTCTCCCGATAAAAATGATACCTCACTTGTGTGGGTAGGCCTAGGGCCCGCGTCAGGAAACGCCCCAAAGCGCAACGTGGACATATCCAAATTTTTGAAGGAAAACAGAGGTGTTTTTTGCAAAGTGCCTACCTGTAGATTTTGGCCTGTAGCTCAGCCGCCACCTAGGGAAACCTACCAAACCTGTGCATTTCTGAAAACTAGAGACCTAGGGGAATCCAAGATGGGGTGACTTGTGTGTCTCGGACGAGGTTCTGTTACCCAGAATCCTTTGCAAACCTCAAAATTTGGCTAAAAAAACACATGTTCCTCACATTTCTGTGGCAGAAAGTTCTGGAATCTGAGAGGAGCCACGAATTTCCTTCCACCCAGCGTTCCCCCACGTCTCCCGATAAAAATGATACCTCACTTGTGTGGGTAGGCCTAGCGCCCACGACAGGAAACACCCCAAAGCGCAACGTGGACACATCCACATTTTTGAAGGAAAACAGAGGTGTTTTTTGCAAAGTGCCTACCTGTAGATTTTGGCCTGTAGCTCAGCCGCCACCTAGGGAAACCTACCAAACCTGTGCATTTCTGAAAACTAGAGACCTAGCGGAATCCAAGATGGGGTGACTTGTGTGGCTCGGACCAGGTTCTGTTACCCAGAATCCTTTGCAAACCTCAAAATTTGGCTAAAGAAACACATGTTCCTCACATTTCTGTGGCAGAAAGTTCTGGAATCTGAGAGGAGCCACAAATTTCCTTCCACCCAGCGTCCCCCCACGTCTCCCGATAAAAATGATACCTCACTTGTGTGGGTAGGCCTAGCGCCCGCGACAGGAAACGCCCCAAAGTGCAACGTGGACACAGCCAAATTTTTGAAGGAAAACAGAGGTGTTTTTTGCAAAGTGCCTACCTGTAGATTTTGGCCTGTAGCTCAGCCGCCACCTAGGGAAACCTACCAAACCTATGCATTTCTGAAAACTAGAGACCTAGGGGAATCCAAGGTGGGGTGACTTGTGTGGCTCGGACCAGGTTCTGTTACCCAGAATCCTTTGCAAACCTCAAAATGTGGCTAAAAAAACACATGTTCCTCACATTTCTGTGGCAGAAAGTTCTGGAATCTGAGAGGAGCCACAAATTTCCTTCCACCCAGCGTCCCCCCACGTCTCCCGATACAAATTATACCTCACTTGTGTGGGTAGGCCTAGCGCCCGCAACAGGAAACGCCCCAAAGTGCAACGTGGACACAGCCAAATTTTTGAAGGAAAACAGAGGTGTTTTTTGCAAAGTGCCTACCTGTAGATTTTGGCCTGTAGCTCAGCCGCCACCTAGGGAAACCTACCAAACCTGTGCATTTCTGAAAACTAGAGACCTAGGGGAATCCAAGATGGGGTGACTTGTGTGGCTCGGACCAGGTTCTGTTACCCAGAATCCTTTGCAAACCTCAAAATTTGGCTAAAAAAACACATGTTCCTCACATTTCTGTGGCAGAAAGTTCTGGAATCTGAGAGGAGCCACAAATTTCCTTTCACCCAGCGTTCCCCCACGTCTCCCAATAAAAATGATACCTCACTTGTGTGGGTAGGCCTAGCGCCCGCGACAGGAAACGCCCCAAAGCGCAACGTGGCACATCCAAATTTTTGAAGGAAAACAGAGGTGTTTTTTGCAAAGTGCCTACCTGTAGATTTTGGCCTGTAGCTCAGCCGCCACCCAGGGAAACCTACCAAACCTGTGCATTTCTGAAAACTAGAGACCTAGGGGAATCCAAGATGGGGTGACTTGTGTGGCTCGGACCAGGTTCTGTTACCCAGAATCCTTTGCAAACCTCAAAATTTGGCTAAAAAAACACATGTTCCTCACATTTCTGTGGCAGAAAGTTCTGGAATCTGAGAGGAGCCACAAATTTCCTTCCACCCAGCGTTCCCCCACGTCTCCCAATAAAAATGATACCTCACTTGTGTGGGTAGGCCTAGCGCCCGTGACAGGAAACGCCCCAAAGCGCAACGTGGCACATCCAAATTTTTGAAGGAAAACAGAGGTGTTTTTTGCAAAGTGCCTACCTGTAGATTTTGGCCTGTAGCTCAGCCGCCACCTAGGGAAACCTACCAAACCTGTGCATTTCTGAAAACTAGAGACCTAGGGAAATCCAAGTTGGGGTGACTTGTGTGGCTCGGACCTGGTTCTGTTACCCAGAATCCTTTGCAAACCTCTAAATTTGGCTAAAAAAACACATGTTCCTCACATTTCTGTGGCAGAAAGTTCTGGAATCTGAGAGGAGCCACAAATTTCCTTCCACCCAGCGTTCCCCCACGTCTCCCGATAAAAATGATACCTCACTTGTGTGGGTAGGCCTAGCGCCCGCGTCAGGAAACCCCCCAAAGCGCAACGTGGACACATCCAAATTTTTGAAGGAAAACAGAGGTGTTTTTTGCAAAGTGCCTACCTGTAGATTTTGGCCTGTAGCTCAGCCGCCACCTAGGGAAACCTACCAAACCTGTGCATTTCTGAAAACTAGAGACCTAGGGGAATCCAAGATGGGGTGACTTGTGTGGCTCGGACCAGGTTCTGTTACCCAGAATCCTTTGCAAACCTCAAAATTTGGCTAAAAAACACATGTTCCTCACATTTCTGTGGCAGAAAGTTCTGGAATCTGAGAGGAGCCACAAATTTCCTTCCACCCAGCGTCCCCCCACGTCTCTTGATAAAAATGATACTTCACTTGTGTGGGTAGGCCTAGCGCCCGCAACAGGAAACGCCCCAAAGTGCAACGTGGACACAGCCAAATTTTTGAAGGAAAACAGAGGTGTTTTTTGCAAAGTGCCTACCTGTAGATTTTGGCCTGTAGCTCAGCCGCCTCCTAGGGAAACATACCAAACCTGTGCATTTCTGAAAACTAGAGACCTTTGGGAATCCAAGATGGGGTGACTTGTGTGGCTCGGACCAGGTTCTGTTACCCAGAATCCTTTGCAAACCTCAAAATGTGGCTAAAAAAACACATGTTCCTCACATTTCTGTGGCAGAAAGTTCTGGAATCTGAGAGGAGCCACAAATTTCCTTCCACCCAGCGTCCCCCCACTTCTCCCGATACAAATTATACCTCACTTGTGTGGGTAGGCCTAGCGCCCGTGATAGAAAACGCCCCAAAGCGCAACGTGGACACATCCAAATTTTTGAAGGAAAACAGAGGTGTTTTTTGCAAAGTGCCTACCTGTAGATTTTGGCCTGTAGCTCAGCCGCCACCTAGGGAAACCTACCAAACCTGTGCATTTCTGAAAACTAGAGACCTAGGGTAATCCAAGATGGGGTGACTTGTGTGGCTCGGACCAGGTTCTGTTACTCAGAATCCTTTGCAAACCTCAAAATTTGGCTAAAAAAACACATGTTCCTCACATTTCTGTGGCAGAAAGTTCTAGAATCTGAGAGGAGCCACGAATTTCCTTCCACCCAACGTTACCCCATGTCTCCTGATAAAAATGATACCTCACTAGTGTGGGTAGTCCTAGCGCCCGCAACAGGAAACGCCCCAAAGCGCAACGTGGACACATCCAAATTTTTGAAGGAAAACAGAGGTGTTTTTTGCAAAGTGCCTACCTGTAGATTTTGGCCTGTAGCTCAGCCGCCACCTACGGAAACCTACCAAACCTGTGCATTTCTGAAAACTAGAGACCTAGGGTAATCCAAGATGGGGTGACTTGTGTGGCTCGGACCAGGTTCTGTTACCCAGAATCCTTTGCAAACCTCAAAATGTGGCTAAAAAAACACATGTTCCTCACATTTCTGTGGCAGAAAGTTCTGGAATCTGAGAGGAGCCACAAATTTCCTTCCACCCAGCGTTCCCCCACGTCTCCCGATAAAAATGATACCTCACTTGTGTGGGTAGGCCTAGCGCCCGCGACAGGAAACACCCCAAAGCGCAACGTTGACACATCCAAATTTTTGAAGGAAAACAGAGGTGTTTTTTGCAAAGTGCCTACCTGTAGATTTTGGCCTGAAGCTCAGCCGCCACCTAGGGAAACCTACCAAACCTATGCATTTCTGAAAACTAGAGACCTAGGGGAATCCAAGATGGGGTGACTTGTGTGGCTCGGACCAGGTTCTGTTACCCAGAATCCTTTGCAAACCTCAAAATGTGGCTAAAAAAACACATGTTCCTCACATTTCTGTGGCAGAAAGTTCTGGAATCTGAGAGGAGCCACAAATTTCCTTCCACCCAGCGTCCCCCCACGTCTCTCGATAAAAATGATACCTCACTTGTGTGGGTAGGCCTAGCGCCCGCAACAGGGAACGCCCCAAAGTGCAACGTGGACACAGCCAAATTTTTGAAGGAAAACAGAGGTGTTTTTTGCAAAGTGCCTACCTGTAGATTTTGGCCTGTAGCTCAGCCGCCACCTAGGGAAACCTACCAAACCTGTGCATTTCTGAAAACTAGAGACCTAGGGGAATCCAAGATGGGGTGACTTGTGTGGCTCGGACCAGGTTCTGTTACCCAGAATCCTTTGCAAACCTCAAAATGTGGCTAAAAAAACACATGTTCCTCACATTTCTGTGGCAGAAAGTTCTGGAATCTGAGAGGAGCCACAAATTTCCTTCCACCCAGCGTCCCCCCACGTCTCTCGATAAAAATGATACCTCACTTGTGTGGGTAGGCCTAGCGCCCGCAACAGGAAACGCCCCAAAGTGCAACGTGGACACAGCCAAATTTTTGAAGGAAAACAGAGGTGTTTTTTGCAAAGTGCCTACCTGTAGATTTTGACCTATAGCTCAGCCGCCACCTAGGGAAACCTACCAAACCTGTGCATTTCTGAAAACTAGAGACCTAGGGGAATCCAAGATGGGGTGACTTGTGTGGCTCGGACCAGGTTCTGTTACCCAGAATCCTTTGCAAACCTCAAAATGTGGCTAAAAAAACACATGTTCCTCACATTTCTGTGGCAGAAAGTTCTGGAATCTGAGAGGAGCCACAAATTTCCTTCCACCCAGCGTCCCCCCACGTCTCCCGATACAAATTATACCTCACTTGTGTGGGTAGGCCTAGCGCCCGCGACAGGAAACGCCCCAAAGTGCAACGTGGACACAGCCAAATTTTTGAAGGAAAACAGAGGTGTTTTTTGCAAAGTGCCTACCTGTAGATTTTGGCCTGTAGCTCAGCCGCCACCTAGGGAAACCTACCAAACCTGTGCATTTCTGAAAACTAAAGACCTAGGGGAATCCAAGATGGGGTGACTTGTGTGGCTCGGACCAGGTTCTGTTACCCAGAATCCTTTGCAAACCTCAAAATTTGGCTAAAAAAACACATGTTCCTCACATTTCTGTGGCAGAAAGTTCTGGAATCTGAGAGGAGCCACAAATTTCCTTCCACCCAGCGTTCCCCCACGTCTCCCAATAAAAATGATACCTCACTTGTGTGGGTAGGCCTATGGCCCGCGTCAGGAAACGCCCCAAAGCGCAACGTGGACATATCCAAATTTTTGAAGGAAAACAGAGGTGTTTTTTGCAAAGTGCCTACCTGTAGATTTTGGCCTGTAGCTCAGCCGCCACCTAGGGAAACCTACCAAACCTGTGCATTTCTGAAAACTAGAGACCTAGGGGAATCCAAGATGGGGTGACTTGTGTGTCTCGGACCAGGTTCTGTTACCCAGAATCCTTTGCAAACCTCAAAATTTGGCTAAAAAAACACATGTTCCTCACATTTCTGTGGCAGAAAGTTCTGGAATCTGAGAGGAGCCACAAATTTCCTTCCACCCAGCGTTCCCCCACGTCTCCCGATAAAAATGATACCTCACTTGTGTGGGTAGGCCTAGCGCCCGCGACAGGAAACACCCCAAAGCGCAACGTGGACACATCCACATTTTTGAAGGAAAACAGAGGTGTTTTTTGCAAAGTGCCTACCTGTAGATTTTGGCCTGTAGCTCAGCCGCCACCTAGGGAAACCTACCAAACCTGTGCATTTCTGAAAACTAGAGACCTAGCGGAATCCAAGATGGGGTGACTTGTGTGGCTCGGACCAGGTTCTGTTACCCAGAATCCTTTGCAAACCTCAAAATTTGGCTAAAAAAACACATGTTCCTCACATTTCTGTGGCAGAAAGTTCTGGAATCTGAGAGGAGCCACAAATTTCCTTCCACCCAGCGTCCCCCCACGTCTCTTGATAAAAATGATACTTCACTTGTGTGGGTAGGCCTAGCGCCCGCAACAGGAAACGCCCCAAAGTGCAACGTGGACACAGCCAAATTTTTGAAGGAAAACAGAGGTGTTTTTTGCAAAGTGCCTACCTGTAGATTTTGGCCTGTAGCTCAGCCGCCTCCTAGGGAAACCTACCAAACCTGTGCATTTCTGAAAACTAGAGACCTTTGGGAATCCAAGATGGGGTGACTTGTGTGGCTCGGACCAGGTTCTGTTACCCAGAATCCTTTGCAAACCTCAAAATGTGGCTAAAAAAACACATGTTCCTCACATTTCTGTGGCAGAAAGTTCTGGAATCTGAGAGGAGCCACAAATTTCCTTCCACCCAGCGTCCCCCCACGTCTCCCGATACAAATTATACCTCACTTGTGTGGGTAGGCCTAGCGCCCGTGATAGAAAACGCCCCAAAGCGCAACGTGGACACATCCAAATTTTTGAAGGAAAACAGAGGTGTTTTTTGCAAAGTGCCTACCTGTAGATTTTGGCCTGTAGCTCAGCCGCCACCTAGGGAAACCTACCAAACCTGTGCATTTCTGAAAACTAGAGACCTAGAGGAATCCAAGATGGGGTGACTTGTGTGGCTCGGACCAGGTTCTGTTACCCAGAATCCTTTGCAAACCTCAAAATTTGGCTAAAAAAACACATGTTCCTCACATTTCTGTGGCAGAAAGTTCTGGAATCTGAGAGGAGCCACAAATTTCCTTCCACCCAGCGTTCCCCCACGTCTCCCGATAAAAATGATACCTCACTTGTGTGGGTAGGCCTAGGGCCCGCGTCAGGAAACGCCCCAAAGCGCAACGTGGACATATCCAAATTTTTGAAGGAAAACAGAGGTGTTTTTTGCAAAGTGCCTACCTGTAGATTTTGGCCTGTAGCTCAGCCGCCACCTAGGGAAACCTACCAAACCTGTGCATTTCTGAAAACTAGAGACCTAGGGGAATCCAAGATGGGGTGACTTGTGTGTCTCGGACGAGGTTCTGTTACCCAGAATCCTTTGCAAACCTCAAAATTTGGCTAAAAAAACACATGTTCCTCACATTTCTGTGGCAGAAAGTTCTGGAATCTGAGAGGAGCCACGAATTTCCTTCCACCCAGCGTTCCCCCACGTCTCCCGATAAAAATGATACCTCACTTGTGTGGGTAGGCCTAGCGCCCGCGACAGGAAACACCCCAAAGCGCAACGTGGACACATCCACATTTTTGAAGGAAAACAGAGGTGTTTTTTGCAAAGTGCCTACCTGTAGATTTTGGCCTGTAGCTCAGCCGCCACCTAGGGAAACCTACCAAACCTGTGCATTTCTGAAAACTAGAGACCTAGCGGAATCCAAGATGGGGTGACTTGTGTGGCTCGGACCAGGTTCTGTTACCCAGAATCCTTTGCAAACCTCAAAATTTGGCTAAAGAAACACATGTTCCTCACATTTCTGTGGCAGAAAGTTCTGGAATCTGAGAGGAGCCACAAATTTCCTTCCACCCAGCGTCCCCCCACGTCTCCCGATAAAAATGATACCTCACTTGTGTGGGTAGGCCTAGCGCCCGCGACAGGAAACGCCCCAAAGTGCAACGTGGACACAGCCACATTTTTGAAGGAAAACAGAGGTGTTTTTTGCAAAGTGCCTACCTGTAGATTTTGGCCTGTAGCTCAGCCGCCACCTAGGGAAACCTACCAAACCTATGCATTTCTGAAAACTAGAGACCTAGGGGAATCCAAGGTGGGGTGACTTGTGTGGCTCGGACCAGGTTCTGTTACCCAGAATCCTTTGCAAACCTCAAAATGTGGCTAAAAAAACACATGTTCCTCACATTTCTGTGGCAGAAAGTTCTGGAATCTGAGAGGAGCCACAAATTTCCTTCCACCCAGCGTCCCCCCACGTCTCCCGATACAAATTATACCTCACTTGTGTGGGTAGGCCTAGCGCCCGCAACAGGAAACGCCCCAAAGTGCAACGTGGACACAGCCAAATTTTTGAAGGAAAACAGAGGTGTTTTTTGCAAAGTGCCTACCTGTAGATTTTGGCCTGTAGCTCAGCCGCCACCTAGGGAAACCTACCAAACCTGTGCATTTCTGAAAACTAGAGACCTAGGGGAATCCAAGATGGTGTGACTTGTGTGGCTCGGACCAGGTTCTGTTACCCAGAATCCTTTGCAAACCTCAAAATTTGGCTAAAAAAAACACATGTTCCTCACATTTCTGTGGCAGAAAGTTCTGGAATCTGAGAGGAGCCACAAATTTCCTTTCACCCAGCGTTCCCCCACGTCTCCCAATAAAAATGATACCTCACTTGTGTGGGTAGGCCTAGCGCCCGCGACAGGAAACGCCCCAAAGCGCAACGTGGCACATCCAAATTTTTGAAGGAAAACAGAGGTGTTTTTTGCAAAGTGCCTACCTGTAGATTTTGGCCTGTAGCTCAGCCGCCACCCAGGGAAACCTACCAAACCTGTGCATTTCTGAAAACTAGAGACCTAGGGGAATCCAAGATGGGGTGACTTGTGTGGCTCGGACCAGGTTCTGTTACCCAGAATCCTTTGCAAACCTCAAAATTTGGCTAAAAAAACACATGTTCCTCACATTTCTGTGGCAGAAAGTTCTGGAATCTGAGAGGAGCCACAAATTTCCTTCCACCCAGCGTTCCCCCACGTCTCCCAATAAAAATGATACCTCACTTGTGTGGGTAGGCCTAGCGCCCGTGACAGGAAACGCCCCAAAGCGCAACGTGGCACATCCAAATTTTTGAAGGAAAACAGAGGTGTTTTTTGCAAAGTGCCTACCTGTAGATTTTGGCCTGTAGCTCAGCCGCCACCTAGGGAAACCTACCAAACCTGTGCATTTCTGAAAACTAGAGACCTAGGGAAATCCAAGTTGGGGTGACTTGTGTGGCTCGGACCTGGTTCTGTTACCCAGAATCCTTTGCAAACCTCTAAATTTGGCTAAAAAAACACATGTTCCTCACATTTCTGTGGCAGAAAGTTCTGGAATCTGAGAGGAGCCACAAATTTCCTTCCACCCAGCGTTCCCCCACGTCTCCCGATAAAAATGATACCTCACTTGTGTGGGTAGGCCTAGCGCCCGCGTCAGGAAACCCCCCAAAGCGCAACGTGGACACATCCAAATTTTTGAAGGAAAACAGAGGTGTTTTTTGCAAAGTGCCTACCTGTAGATTTTGGCCTGTAGCTCAGCCGCCACCTAGGGAAACCTACCAAACCTGTGCATTTCTGAAAACTAGAGACCTAGGGGAATCCAAGATGGGGTGACTTGTGTGGCTCGGACCAGGTTCTGTTACCCAGAATCCTTTGCAAACCTCAAAATTTGGCTAAAAAACACATGTTCCTCACATTTCTGTGGCAGAAAGTTCTGGAATCTGAGAGGAGCCACAAATTTCCTTCCACCCAGCGTCCCCCCACGTCTCTTGATAAAAATGATACTTCACTTG
The DNA here is from genome assembly GCF_031143425.1 of Pleurodeles waltl. Taxonomy (NCBI): domain Eukaryota; kingdom Metazoa; phylum Chordata; class Amphibia; order Caudata; family Salamandridae; genus Pleurodeles; species Pleurodeles waltl. The sequence continues at coordinate 1,217,962,003 of NC_090447.1, forward strand.
TGTGGGTAGGCCTAGCGCCCGCAACAGGAAACGCCCCAAAGTGCAACGTGGACACAGCCAAATTTTTGAAGGAAAACAGAGGTGTTTTTTGCAAAGTGCCTACCTGTAGATTTTGGCCTGTAGCTCAGCCGCCTCCTAGGGAAACATACCAAACCTGTGCATTTCTGAAAACTAGAGACCTTTGGGAATCCAAGATGGGGTGACTTGTGTGGCTCGGACCAGGTTCTGTTACCCAGAATCCTTTGCAAACCTCAAAATGTGGCTAAAAAAACACATGTTCCTCACATTTCTGTGGCAGAAAGTTCTGGAATCTGAGAGGAGCCACAAATTTCCTTCCACCCAGCGTCCCCCCACTTCTCCCGATACAAATTATACCTCACTTGTGTGGGTAGGCCTAGCGCCCGTGATAGAAAACGCCCCAAAGCGCAACGTGGACACATCCAAATTTTTGAAGGAAAACAGAGGTGTTTTTTGCAAAGTGCCTACCTGTAGATTTTGGCCTGTAGCTCAGCCGCCACCTAGGGAAACCTACCAAACCTGTGCATTTCTGAAAACTAGAGACCTAGGGTAATCCAAGATGGGGTGACTTGTGTGGCTCGGACCAGGTTCTGTTACTCAGAATCCTTTGCAAACCTCAAAATTTGGCTAAAAAAACACATGTTCCTCACATTTCTGTGGCAGAAAGTTCTAGAATCTGAGAGGAGCCACGAATTTCCTTCCACCCAACGTTACCCCATGTCTCCTGATAAAAATGATACCTCACTAGTGTGGGTAGTCCTAGCGCCCGCAACAGGAAACGCCCCAAAGCGCAACGTGGACACATCCAAATTTTTGAAGGAAAACAGAGGTGTTTTTTGCAAAGTGCCTACCTGTAGATTTTGGCCTGTAGCTCAGCCGCCACCTACGGAAACCTACCAAACCTGTGCATTTCTGAAAACTAGAGACCTAGGGTAATCCAAGATGGGGTGACTTGTGTGGCTCGGACCAGGTTCTGTTACCCAGAATCCTTTGCAAACCTCAAAATGTGGCTAAAAAAACACATGTTCCTCATATTTCTGTGGCAGAAAGTTCTGGAATCTGAGAGGAGCCACAAATTTCCTTCCACCCAGCGTTCCCCCACGTCTCCCGATAAAAATGATACCTCACTTGTGTGGGTAGGCCTAGCGCCCGCGACAGGAAACACCCCAAAGCGCAACGTGGACACATCCAAATTTTTGAAGGAAAACAGAGGTGTTTTTTGCAAAGTGCCTACCTGTAGATTTTGGCCTGAAGCTCAGCCGCCACCTAGGGAAACCTACCAAACCTATGCATTTCTGAAAACTAGAGACCTAGGGGAATCCAAGATGGGGTGACTTGTGTGGCTCGGACCAGGTTCTGTTACCCAGAATCCTTTGCAAACCTCAAAATGTGGCTAAAAAAACACATGTTCCTCACATTTCTGTGGCAGAAAGTTCTGGAATCTGAGAGGAGCCACAAATTTCCTTCCACCCAGCGTCCCCCCACGTCTCTCGATAAAAATGATACCTCACTTGTGTGGGTAGGCCTAGCGCCCGCAACAGGGAACGCCCCAAAGTGCAACGTGGACACAGCCAAATTTTTGAAGGAAAACAGAGGTGTTTTTTGCAAAGTGCCTACCTGTAGATTTTGGCCTGTAGCTCAGCCGCCACCTAGGGAAACCTACCAAACCTGTGCATTTCTGAAAACTAGAGACCTAGGGGAATCCAAGATGGGGTGACTTGTGTGGCTCGGACCAGGTTCTGTTACCCAGAATCCTTTGCAAACCTCAAAATGTGGCTAAAAAAACACATGTTCCTCACATTTCTGTGGCAGAAAGTTCTGGAATCTGAGAGGAGCCACAAATTTCCTTCCACCCAGCGTCCCCCCACGTCTCTCGATAAAAATGATACCTCACTTGTGTGGGTAGGCCTAGCGCCCGCAACAGGAAACGCCCCAAAGTGCAACGTGGACACAGCCAAATTTTTGAAGGAAAACAGAGGTGTTTTTTGCAAAGTGCCTACCTGTAGATTTTGACCTATAGCTCAGCCGCCACCTAGGGAAACCTACCAAACCTGTGCATTTCTGAAAACTAGAGACCTAGGGGAATCCAAGATGGGGTGACTTGTGTGGCTCGGACCAGGTTCTGTTACCCAGAATCCTTTGCAAACCTCAAAATGTGGCTAAAAAAACACATGTTCCTCACATTTCTGTGGCAGAAAGTTCTGGAATCTGAGAGGAGCCACAAATTTCCTTCCACCCAGCGTCCCCCCACGTCTCCCGATACAAATTATACCTCACTTGTGTGGGTAGGCCTAGCGCCCGCGACAGGAAACGCCCCAAAGTGCAACGTGGACACAGCCAAATTTTTGAAGGAAAACAGAGGTGTTTTTTGCAAAGTGCCTACCTGTAGATTTTGGCCTGTAGCTCAGCCGCCACCTAGGGAAACCTACCAAACCTGTGCATTTCTGAAAACTAAAGACCTAGGGGAATCCAAGATGGGGTGACTTGTGTGGCTCGGACCAGGTTCTGTTACCCAGAATCCTTTGCAAACCTCAAAATTTGGCTAAAAAAACACATGTTCCTCACATTTCTGTGGCAGAAAGTTCTGGAATCTGAGAGGAGCCACAAATTTCCTTCCACCCAGCGTTCCCCCACGTCTCCCAATAAAAATGATACCTCACTTGTGTGGGTAGGCCTATGGCCCGCGTCAGGAAACGCCCCAAAGCGCAACGTGGACATATCCAAATTTTTGAAGGAAAACAGAGGTGTTTTTTGCAAAGTGCCTACCTGTAGATTTTGGCCTGTAGCTCAGCCGCCACCTAGGGAAACCTACCAAACCTGTGCATTTCTGAAAACTAGAGACCTAGGGGAATCCAAGATGGGGTGACTTGTGTGTCTCGGACCAGGTTCTGTTACCCAGAATCCTTTGCAAACCTCAAAATTTGGCTAAAAAAACACATGTTCCTCACATTTCTGTGGCAGAAAGTTCTGGAATCTGAGAGGAGCCACAAATTTCCTTCCACCCAGCGTTCCCCCACGTCTCCCGATAAAAATGATACCTCACTTGTGTGGGTAGGCCTAGCGCCCGCGACAGGAAACACCCCAAAGCGCAACGTGGACACATCCACATTTTTGAAGGAAAACAGAGGTGTTTTTTGCAAAGTGCCTACCTGTAGATTTTGGCCTGTAGCTCAGCCGCCACCTAGGGAAACCTACCAAACCTGTGCATTTCTGAAAACTAGAGACCTAGCGGAATCCAAGATGGGGTGACTTGTGTGGCTCGGACCAGGTTCTGTTACCCAGAATCCTTTGCAAACCTCAAAATTTGGCTAAAAAAACACATGTTCCTCACATTTCTGTGGCAGAAAGTTCTGGAATCTGAGAGGAGCCACAAATTTCCTTCCACCCAGCGTCCCCCCACGTCTCTTGATAAAAATGATACTTCACTTGTGTGGGTAGGCCTAGCGCCCGCAACAGGAAACGCCCCAAAGTGCAACGTGGACACAGCCAAATTTTTGAAGGAAAACAGAGGTGTTTTTTGCAAAGTGCCTACCTGTAGATTTTGGCCTGTAGCTCAGCCGCCTCCTAGGGAAACCTACCAAACCTGTGCATTTCTGAAAACTAGAGACCTTTGGGAATCCAAGATGGGGTGACTTGTGTGGCTCGGACCAGGTTCTGTTACCCAGAATCCTTTGCAAACCTCAAAATGTGGCTAAAAAAACGCATGTTCCTCACATTTCTGTGGCAGAAAGTTCTGGAATCTGAGAGGAGCCACAAATTTCCTTCCACCCAGCGTCCCCCCACGTCTCCCGATACAAATTATACCTCACTTGTGTGGGTAGGCCTAGCGCCCGTGATAGAAAACGCCCCAAAGCGCAACGTGGACACATCCAAATTTTTGAAGGAAAACAGAGGTGTTTTTTGCAAAGTGCCTACCTGTAGATTTTGGCCTGTAGCTCAGCCGCCACCTAGGGAAACCTACCAAACCTGTGCATTTCTGAAAACTAGAGACCTAGAGGAATCCAAGATGGGGTGACTTGTGTGGCTCGGACCAGGTTCTGTTACCCAGAATCCTTTGCAAACCTCAAAATTTGGCTAAAAAAACACATGTTCCTCACATTTCTGTGGCAGAAAGTTCTGGAATCTGAGAGGAGCCACAAATTTCCTTCCACCCAGCGTTCCCCCACGTCTCCCGATAAAAATGATACCTCACTTGTGTGGGTAGGCCTAGGGCCCGCGTCAGGAAACGCCCCAAAGCGCAACGTGGACATATCCAAATTTTTGAAGGAAAACAGAGGTGTTTTTTGCAAAGTGCCTACCTGTAGATTTTGGCCTGTAGCTCAGCCGCCACCTAGGGAAACCTACCAAACCTGTGCATTTCTGAAAACTAGAGACCTAGGGGAATCCAAGATGGGGTGACTTGTGTGTCTCGGACGAGGTTCTGTTACCCAGAATCCTTTGCAAACCTCAAAATTTGGCTAAAAAAACACATGTTCCTCACATTTCTGTGGCAGAAAGTTCTGGAATCTGAGAGGAGCCACGAATTTCCTTCCACCCAGCGTTCCCCCACGTCTCCCGATAAAAATGATACCTCACTTGTGTGGGTAGGCCTAGCGCCCGCGACAGGAAACACCCCAAAGCGCAACGTGGACACATCCACATTTTTGAAGGAAAACAGAGGTGTTTTTTGCAAAGTGCCTACCTGTAGATTTTGGCCTGTAGCTCAGCCGCCACCTAGGGAAACCTACCAAACCTGTGCATTTCTGAAAACTAGAGACCTAGCGGAATCCAAGATGGGGTGACTTGTGTGGCTCGGACCAGGTTCTGTTACCCAGAATCCTTTGCAAACCTCAAAATTTGGCTAAAGAAACACATGTTCCTCACATTTCTGTGGCAGAAAGTTCTGGAATCTGAGAGGAGCCACAAATTTCCTTCCACCCAGCGTCCCCCCACGTCTCCCGATAAAAATGATACCTCACTTGTGTGGGTAGGCCTAGCGCCCGCGACAGGAAACGCCCCAAAGTGCAACGTGGACACAGCCAAATTTTTGAAGGAAAACAGAGGTGTTTTTTGCAAAGTGCCTACCTGTAGATTTTGGCCTGTAGCTCAGCCGCCACCTAGGGAAACCTACCAAACCTATGCATTTCTGAAAACTAGAGACCTAGGGGAATCCAAGGTGGGGTGACTTGTGTGGCTCGGACCAGGTTCTGTTACCCAGAATCCTTTGCAAACCTCAAAATGTGGCTAAAAAAACACATGTTCCTCACATTTCTGTGGCAGAAAGTTCTGGAATCTGAGAGGAGCCACAAATTTCCTTCCACCCAGCGTCCCCCCACGTCTCCCGATACAAATTATACCTCACTTGTGTGGGTAGGCCTAGCGCCCACAACAGGAAACGCCCCAAAGTGCAACGTGGACACAGCCAAATTTTTGAAGGAAAACAGAGGTGTTTTTTGCAAAGTGCCTACCTGTAGATTTTGGCCTGTAGCTCAGCCGCCACCTAGGGAAACCTACCAAACCTGTGCATTTCTGAAAACTAGAGACCTAGGGGAATCCAAGATGGGGTGACTTGTGTGGCTCGGACCAGGTTCTGTTACCCAGAATCCTTTGCAAACCTCAAAATTTGGCTAAAAAAACACATGTTCCTCACATTTCTGTGGCAGAAAGTTCTGGAATCTGAGAGGAGCCACAAATTTCCTTTCACCCAGCGTTCCCCCACGTCTCCCAATAAAAATGATACCTCACTTGTGTGGGTAGGCCTAGCGCCCGCGACAGGAAACGCCCCAAAGCGCAACGTGGCACATCCAAATTTTTGAAGGAAAACAGAGGTGTTTTTTGCAAAGTGCCTACCTGTAGATTTTGGCCTGTAGCTCAGCCGCCACCCAGGGAAACCTACCAAACCTGTGCATTTCTGAAAACTAGAGACCTAGGGGAATCCAAGATGGGGTGACTTGTGTGGCTCGGACCAGGTTCTGTTACCCAGAATCCTTTGCAAACCTCAAAATTTGGCTAAAAAAACACATGTTCCTCACATTTCTGTGGCAGAAAGTTCTGGAATCTGAGAGGAGCCACAAATTTCCTTCCACCCAGCGTTCCCCCACGTCTCCCGATAAAAATGATACCTCACTTGTGTGGGTAGGCCTAGCGCCCGCGACAGGAAACACCCCAAAGCGCAACGTGGACACATCCAAATTTTTGAAGGAAAACAGAGGTGTTTTTTGCAAAGTGCCTACCTGTAGATTTTGGCCTGAAGCTCAGCCGCCACCTAGGGAAACCTACCAAACCTATGCATTTCTGAAAACTAGAGACCTAGGGGAATCCAAGATGGGGTGACTTGTGTGGCTCGGACCAGGTTCTGTTACCCAGAATCCTTTGCAAACCTCAAAATGTGGCTAAAAAAACACATGTTCCTCACATTTCTGTGGCAGAAAGTTCTGGAATCTGAGAGGAGCCACAAATTTCCTTCCACCCAGCGTCCCCCCACGTCTCTCGATAAAAATGATACCTCACTTGTGTGGGTAGGCCTAGCGCCCGCAACAGGGAACGCCCCAAAGTGCAACGTGGACACAGCCAAATTTTTGAAGGAAAACAGAGGTGTTTTTTGCAAAGTGCCTACCTGTAGATTTTGGCCTGTAGCTCAGCCGCCACCTAGGGAAACCTACCAAACCTGTGCATTTCTGAAAACTAGAGACCTAGGGGAATCCAAGATGGGGTGACTTGTGTGGCTCGGACCAGGTTCTGTTACCCAGAATCCTTTGCAAACCTCAAAATGTGGCTAAAAAAACACATGTTCCTCACATTTCTGTGGCAGAAAGTTCTGGAATCTGAGAGGAGCCACAAATTTCCTTCCACCCAGCGTCCCCCCACGTCTCTCGATAAAAATGATACCTCACTTGTGTGGGTAGGCCTAGCGCCCGCAACAGGAAACGCCCCAAAGTGCAACGTGGACACAGCCAAATTTTTGAAGGAAAACAGAGGTGTTTTTTGCAAAGTGCCTACCTGTAGATTTTGACCTATAGCTCAGCCGCCACCTAGGGAAACCTACCAAACCTGTGCATTTCTGAAAACTAGAGACCTAGGGGAATCCAAGATGGGGTGACTTGTGTGGCTCGGACCAGGTTCTGTTACCCAGAATCCTTTGCAAACCTCAAAATGTGGCTAAAAAAACACATGTTCCTCACATTTCTGTGGCAGAAAGTTCTGGAATCTGAGAGGAGCCACAAATTTCCTTCCACCCAGCGTCCCCCCACGTCTCCCGATACAAATTATACCTCACTTGTGTGGGTAGGCCTAGCGCCCGCGACAGGAAACGCCCCAAAGTGCAACGTGGACACAGCCAAATTTTTGAAGGAAAACAGAGGTGTTTTTTGCAAAGTGCCTACCTGTAGATTTTGGCCTGTAGCTCAGCCGCCACCTAGGGAAACCTACCAAACCTGTGCATTTCTGAAAACTAAAGACCTAGGGGAATCCAAGATGGGGTGACTTGTGTGGCTCGGACCAGGTTCTGTTACCCAGAATCCTTTGCAAACCTCAAAATTTGGCTAAAAAAACACATGTTCCTCACATTTCTGTGGCAGAAAGTTCTGGAATCTGAGAGGAGCCACAAATTTCCTTCCACCCAGCGTTCCCCCACGTCTCCCAATAAAAATGATACCTCACTTGTGTGGGTAGGCCTATGGCCCGCGTCAGGAAACGCCCCAAAGCGCAACGTGGACATATCCAAATTTTTGAAGGAAAACAGAGGTGTTTTTTGCAAAGTGCCTACCTGTAGATTTTGGCCTGTAGCTCAGCCGCCACCTAGGGAAACCTACCAAACCTGTGCATTTCTGAAAACTAGAGACCTAGGGGAATCCAAGATGGGGTGACTTGTGTGTCTCGGACCAGGTTCTGTTACCCAGAATCCTTTGCAAACCTCAAAATTTGGCTAAAAAAACACATGTTCCTCACATTTCTGTGGCAGAAAGTTCTGGAATCTGAGAGGAGCCACAAATTTCCTTCCACCCAGCGTTCCCCCACGTCTCCCGATAAAAATGATACCTCACTTGTGTGGGTAGGCCTAGCGCCCGCGACAGGAAACACCCCAAAGCGCAACGTGGACACATCCACATTTTTGAAGGAAAACAGAGGTGTTTTTTGCAAAGTGCCTACCTGTAGATTTTGGCCTGTAGCTCAGCCGCCACCTAGGGAAACCTACCAAACCTGTGCATTTCTGAAAACTAGAGACCTAGCGGAATCCAAGATGGGGTGACTTGTGTGGCTCGGACCAGGTTCTGTTACCCAGAATCCTTTGCAAACCTCAAAATGTGGCTAAAAAAACACATGTTCCTCACATTTCTGTGGCAGAAAGTTCTGGAATCTGAGAGGAGCCACAAATTTCCTTCCACCCAGCGTCCCCCCACGTCTCTCGATAAAAATGATACCTCACTTGTGTGGGTAGGCCTAGCGCCCGCAACAGGAAACGCCCCAAAGTGCAACGTGGACACAGCCAAATTTTTGAAGGAAAACAGAGGTGTTTTTTGCAAAGTGCCTACCTGTAGATTTTGACCTATAGCTCAGCCGCCACCTAGGGAAACCTACCAAACCTGTGCATTTCTGAAAACTAGAGACCTAGGGGAATCCAAGATGGGGTGACTTGTGTGGCTCGGACCAGGTTCTGTTACCCAGAATCCTTTGCAAACCTCAAAATGTGGCTAAAAAAACACATGTTCCTCACATTTCTGTGGCAGAAAGTTCTGGAATCTGAGAGGAGCCACAAATTTCCTTCCACCCAGCGTCCCCCCACGTCTCCCGATACAAATTATACCTCACTTGTGTGGGTAGGCCTAGCGCCCGCGACAGGAAACGCCCCAAAGTGCAACGTGGACACAGCCAAATTTTTGAAGGAAAACAGAGGTGTTTTTTGCAAAGTGCCTACCTGTAGATTTTGGCCTGTAGCTCAGCCGCCACCTAGGGAAACCTACCAAACCTGTGCATTTCTGAAAACTAAAGACCTAGGGGAATCCAAGATGGGGTGACTTGTGTGGCTCGGACCAGGTTCTGTTACCCAGAATCCTTTGCAAACCTCAAAATTTGGCTAAAAAAACACATGTTCCTCACATTTCTGTGGCAGAAAGTTCTGGAATCTGAGAGGAGCCACAAATTTCCTTCCACCCAGCGTTCCCCCACGTCTCCCAATAAAAATGATACCTCACTTGTGTGGGTAGGCCTATGGCCCGCGTCAGGAAACGCCCCAAAGCGCAACGTGGACATATCCAAATTTTTGAAGGAAAACAGAGGTGTTTTTTGCAAAGTGCCTACCTGTAGATTTTGGCCTGTAGCTCAGCCGCCACCTAGGGAAACCTACCAAACCTGTGCATTTCTGAAAACTAGAGACCTAGGGGAATCCAAGATGGGGTGACTTGTGTGTCTCGGACCAGGTTCTGTTACCCAGAATCCTTTGCAAACCTCAAAATTTGGCTAAAAAAACACATGTTCCTCACATTTCTGTGGCAGAAAGTTCTGGAATCTGAGAGGAGCCACAAATTTCCTTCCACCCAGCGTTCCCCCACGTCTCCCGATAAAAATGATACCTCACTTGTGTGGGTAGGCCTAGCGCCCGCGACAGGAAACACCCCAAAGCGCAACGTGGACACATCCACATTTTTGAAGGAAAACAGAGGTGTTTTTTGCAAAGTGCCTACCTGTAGATTTTGGCCTGTAGCTCAGCCGCCACCTAGGGAAACCTACCAAACCTGTGCATTTCTGAAAACTAGAGACCTAGCGGAATCCAAGATGGGGTGACTTGTGTGGCTCGGACCAGGTTCTGTTACCCAGAATCCTTTGCAAACCTCAAAATTTGGCTAAAAAAACACATGTTCCTCACATTTCTGTGGCAGAAAGTTCTGGAATCTGAGAGGAGCCACAAATTTCCTTCCACCCAGCGTCCCCCCACGTCTCTTGATAAAAATGATACTTCACTTGTGTGGGTAGGCCTAGCGCCCGCAACAGGAAACGCCCCAAAGTGCAACGTGGACACAGCCAAATTTTTGAAGGAAAACAGAGGTGTTTTTTGCAAAGTGCCTACCTGTAGATTTTGGCCTGTAGCTCAGCCGCCTCCTAGGGAAACCTACCAAACCTGTGCATTTCTGAAAACTAGAGACCTTTGGGAATCCAAGATGGGGTGACTTGTGTGGCTCGGACCAGGTTCTGTTACCCAGAATCCTTTGCAAACCTCAAAATGTGGCTAAAAAAACACATGTTCCTCACATTTCTGTGGCAGAAAGTTCTGGAATCTGAGAGGAGCCACAAATTTCCTTCCACCCAGCGTCCCCCCACGTCTCCCGATACAAATTATACCTCACTTGTGTGGGTAGGCCTAGCGCCCGTGATAGAAAACGCCCCAAAGCGCAACGTGGACACATCCAAATTTTTGAAGGAAAACAGAGGTGTTTTTTGCAAAGTGCCTACCTGTAGATTTTGGCCTGTAGCTCAGCCGCCACCTAGGGAAACCTACCAAACCTGTGCATTTCTGAAAACTAGAGACCTAGAGGAATCCAAGATGGGGTGACTTGTGTGGCTCGGACCAGGTTCTGTTACCCAGAATCCTTTGCAAACCTCAAAATTTGGCTAAAAAAACACATGTTCCTCACATTTCTGTGGCAGAAAGTTCTGGAATCTGAGAGGAGCCACAAATTTCCTTCCACCCAGCGTTCCCCCACGTCTCCCGATAAAAATGATACCTCACTTGTGTGGGTAGGCCTAGGGCCCGCGTCAGGAAACGCCCCAAAGCGCAACGTGGACATATCCAAATTTTTGAAGGAAAACAGAGGTGTTTTTTGCAAAGTGCCTACCTGTAGATTTTGGCCTGTAGCTCAGCCGCCACCTAGGGAAACCTACCAAACCTGTGCATTTCTGAAAACTAGAGACCTAGGGGAATCCAAGATGGGGTGACTTGTGTGTCTCGGACGAGGTTCTGTTACCCAGAATCCTTTGCAAACCTCAAAATTTGGCTAAAAAAACACATGTTCCTCACATTTCTGTGGCAGAAAGTTCTGGAATCTGAGAGGAGCCACGAATTTCCTTCCACCCAGCGTTCCCCCACGTCTCCCGATAAAAATGATACCTCACTTGTGTGGGTAGGCCTAGCGCCCGCGACAGGAAACACCCCAAAGCGCAACGTGGACACATCCACATTTTTGAAGGAAAACAGAGGTGTTTTTTGCAAAGTGCCTACCTGTAGATTTTGGCCTGTAGCTCAGCCGCCACCTAGGGAAACCTACCAAACCTGTGCATTTCTGAAAACTAGAGACCTAGCGGAATCCAAGATGGGGTGACTTGTGTGGCTCGGACCAGGTTCTGTTACCCAGAATCCTTTGCAAACCTCAAAATTTGGCTAAAGAAACACATGTTCCTCACATTTCTGTGGCAGAAAGTTCTGGAATCTGAGAGGAGCCACAAATTTCCTTCCACCCAGCGTCCCCCCACGTCTCCCGATAAAAATGATACCTCACTTGTGTGGGTAGGCCTAGCGCCCGCGACAGGAAACGCCCCAAAGTGCAACGTGGACACAGCCAAATTTTTGAAGGAAAACAGAGGTGTTTTTTGCAAAGTGCCTACCTGTAGATTTTGGCCTGTAGCTCAGCCGCCACCTAGGGAAACCTACCAAACCTATGCATTTCTGAAAACTAGAGACCTAGGGGAATCCAAGGTGGGGTGACTTGTGTGGCTCGGACCAGGTTCTGTTACCCAGAATCCTTTGCAAACCTCAAAATGTGGCTAAAAAAACACATGTTCCTCACATTTCTGTGGCAGAAAGTTCTGGAATCTGAGAGGAGCCACAAATTTCCTTCCACCCAGCGTCCCCCCACGTCTCCCGATACAAATTATACCTCACTTGTGTGGGTAGGCCTAGCGCCCGCAACAGGAAACGCCCCAAAGTGCAACGTGGACACAGCCAAATTTTTGAAGGAAAACAGAGGTGTTTTTTGCAAAGTGCCTACCTGTAGATTTTGGCCTGTAGCTCAGCCGCCACCTAGGGAAACCTACCAAACCTGTGCATTTCTGAAAACTAGAGACCTAGGGGAATCCAAGATGGGGTGACTTGTGTGGCTCGGACCAGGTTCTGTTACCCAGAATCCTTTGCAAACCTCAAAATTTGGCTAAAAAAACACATGTTCCTCACATTTCTGTGGCAGAAAGTTCTGGAATCTGAGAGGAGCCACAAATTTCCTTTCACCCAGCGTTCCCCCACGTCTCCCAATAAAAATGATACCTCACTTGTGTGGGTAGGCCTAGCGCCCGCGACAGGAAACGCCCCAAAGCGCAACGTGGCACATCCAAATTTTTGAAGGAAAACAGAGGTGTTTTTTGCAAAGTGCCTACCTGTAGATTTTGGCCTGTAGCTCAGCCGCCACCCAGGGAAACCTACCAAACCTGTGCATTTCTGAAAACTAGAGACCTAGGGGAATCCAAGATGGGGTGACTTGTGTGGCTCGGACCAGGTTCTGTTACCCAGAATCCTTTGCAAACCTCAAAATTTGGCTAAAAAAACACATGTTCCTCACATTTCTGTGGCAGAAAGTTCTGGAATCTGAGAGGAGCCACAAATTTCCTTCCACCCAGCGTTCCCCCACGTCTCCCAATAAAAATGATACCTCACTTGTGTGGGTAGGCCTAGCGCCCGTGACAGGAAACGCCCCAAAGCGCAACGTGGCTCATCCAAATTTTTGAAGGAAAACAGAGGTGTTTTTTGCAAAGTGCCTACCTGTAGATTTTGGCCTGTAGCTCAGCCGCCACCTAGGGAAACCTACCAAACCTGTGCATTTCTGAAAACTAGAGACCTAGGGAAATCCAAGTTGGGGTGACTTGTGTGGCTCGGACCTGGTTCTGTTACCCAGAATCCTTTGCAAACCTCTAAATTTGGCTAAAAAAACACATGTTCCTCACATTTCTGTGGCAGAAAGTTCTGGAATCTGAGAGGAGCCACAAATTTCCTTCCACCCAGCGTTCCCCCACGTCTCCGAATAAAAATGATACCTCACTTGTGTGGGTAGGCCTAGCGCCCGCGTCAGGAAACCCCCCAAAGCGCAACGTGGACACATCCAAATTTTTGAAGGAAAACAGAGGTGTTTTTTGCAAAGTGCCTACCTGTAGATTTTGGCCTGTAGCTCAGCCGCCACCTAGGGAAACCTACCAAACCTGTGCATTTCTGAAAACTAGAGACCTAGGGGAATCCAAGATGGGGTGACTTGTGTGGCTCGGACCAGGTTCTGTTACCCAGAATCCTTTGCAAACCTCAAAATTTGGCTAAAAAACACATGTTCCTCACATTTCTGTGGCAGAAAGTTCTGGAATCTGAGAGGAGCCACAAATTTCCTTCCACCCAGCGTCCCCCCACGTCTCTTGATAAAAATGATACTTCACTTGTGTGGGTAGGCCTAGCGCCCGCAACAGGAAACGCCCCAAAGTGCAACGTGGACACAGCCAAATTTTTGAAGGAAAACAGAGGTGTTTTTTGCAAAGTGCCTACCTGTAGATTTTGGCCTGTAGCTCAGCCGCCTCCTAGGGAAACATACCAAACCTGTGCATTTCTGAAAACTAGAGACCTTTGGGAATCCAAGATGGGGTGACTTGTGTGGCTCGGACCAGGTTCTGTTACCCAGAATCCTTTGCAAACCTCAAAATGTGGCTAAAAAAACACATGTTCCTCACATTTCTGTGGCAGAAAGTTCTGGAATCTGAGAGGAGCCACAAATTTCCTTCCACCCAGCGTCCCCCCACTTCTCCCGATACAAATTATACCTCACTTGTGTGGGTAGGCCTAGCGCCCGTGATAGAAAACGCCCCAAAGCGCAACGTGGACACATCCAAATTTTTGAAGGAAAACAGAGGTGTTTTTTGCAAAGTGCCTACCTGTAGATTTTGGCCTGTAGCTCAGCCGCCACCTAGGGAAACCTACCAAACCTGTGCATTTCTGAAAACTAGAGACCTAGGGTAATCCAAGATGGGGTGACTTGTGTGGCTCGGACCAGGTTCTGTTACTCAGAATCCTTTGCAAACCTCAAAATTTGGCTAAAAAAACACATGTTCCTCACATTTCTGTGGCAGAAAGTTCTAGAATCTGAGAGGAGCCACGAATTTCCTTCCACCCAACGTTACCCCATGTCTCCTGATAAAAATGATACCTCACTAGTGTGGGTAGTCCTAGCGCCCGCAACAGGAAACGCCCCAAAGCGCAACGTGGACACATCCAAATTTTTGAAGGAAAACAGAGGTGTTTTTTGCAAAGTGCCTACCTGTAGATTTTGGCCTGTAGCTCAGCCGCCACCTACGGAAACCTACCAAACCTGTGCATTTCTGAAAACTAGAGACCTAGGGTAATCCAAGATGGGGTGACTTGTGTGGCTCGGACCAGGTTCTGTTACCCAGAATCCTTTGCAAACCTCAAAATGTGGCTAAAAAAACACATGTTCCTCACATTTCTGTGGCAGAAAGTTCTGGAATCTGAGAGGAGCCACAAATTTCCTTCCACCCAGCGTTCCCCCACGTCTCCCGATAAAAATGATACCTCACTTGTGTGGGTAGGCCTAGCGCCCGCGACAGGAAACACCCCAAAGCGCAACGTGGACACATCCAAATTTTTGAAGGAAAACAGAGGTGTTTTTTGCAAAGTGCCTACCTGTAGATTTTGGCCTGAAGCTCAGCCGCCACCTAGGGAAACCTACCAAACCTATGCATTTCTGAAAACTAGAGACCTAGGGGAATCCAAGATGGGGTGACTTGTGTGGCTCGGACCAGGTTCTGTTACCCAGAATCCTTTGCAAACCTCAAAATGTGGCTAAAAAAACACATGTTCCTCACATTTCTGTGGCAGAAAGTTCTGGAATCTGAGAGGAGCCACAAATTTCCTTCCACCCAGCGTCCCCCCACGTCTCTCGATAAAAATGATACCTCACTTGTGTGGGTAGGCCTAGCGCCCGCAACAGGGAACGCCCCAAAGTGCAACGTGGACACAGCCAAATTTTTGAAGGAAAACAGAGGTGTTTTTTGCAAAGTGCCTACCTGTAGATTTTGGCCTGTAGCTCAGCCGCCACCTAGGGAAACCTACCAAACCTGTGCATTTCTGAAAACTAGAGACCTAGGGGAATCCAAGATGGGGTGACTTGTGTGGCTCGGACCAGGTTCTGTTACCCAGAATCCTTTGCAAACCTCAAAATGTGGCTAAAAAAACACATGTTCCTCACATTTCTGTGGCAGAAAGTTCTGGAATCTGAGAGGAGCCACAAATTTCCTTCCACCCAGCGTCCCCCCACGTCTCTCGATAAAAATGATACCTCACTTGTGTGGGTAGGCCTAGCGCCCGCAACAGGAAACGCCCCAAAGTGCAACGTGGACACAGCCAAATTTTTGAAGGAAAACAGAGGTGTTTTTTGCAAAGTGCCTACTTGTAGATTTTGGCCTGTAGCTCAGCCGCCACCTAGGGAAACCTACCAAACCTGTGCATTTCTGAAAACTAGAGACCTAGGGGAATCCAAGATGGGGTGACTTGTGTGGCTCGGACCAGGTTCTGTTACCCAGAATCCTTTGCAAACCTCAAAATTTGGCTAAAAAAACACATGTTCCTCACATTTCTGTGGCAGAAAGTTCTGGAATCTGAGAGGAGCCACAAATTTCCTTCCACCCAGCGTTCCCCCACGTCTCCCGATAAAAATGATACCTTACTTGTGTGGGTAGGCCTAGCGCCCGCGACAGGAAACACCCCAAAGCGCAACGTGGACACATCCAAATTTTTGAAGGAAAACAGAGGTGTTTTTTGCAAAGTGCCTACCTGTAGATTTTGGCCTGTAGCTCAGCCGCCACCTAGGGAAACCTACCAAACCTATGCATTTCTGAAAACTAGAGACCTAGGGGAATCCAAGATGGGGTGACTTGTGTGGCTCGGACCAGGTTCTGTTACCCAGAATCCTTTGCGAACCTCAAAATGTGGCTAAAAAAACACATGTTCCTCACATTTCTGTGGCAGAAAGTTCTGGAATCTGAGAGGAGCCACGAATTTCCTTCCACCCAGCGTCCCCCCACGTCTCTCGATAAAAATGATACCTCACTTGTGTGGGTAGGCCTAGCGCCCGCAACAGGAAACGCCCCAAAGTGCAACGTGGACACAGCCAAATTTTTGAAGGAAAACAGAGGTGTTTTTTGCAAAGTGCCTACCTGTAGATTTTGGCCTGTAGCTCAGCCGCCACCTAGGGAAACCTACCAAACCTGTGCATTTCTGAAAACTAGAGACCTAGGGGAATCCAAGATGGGGTGACTTGTGTGGCTCGGACCAGGTTCTGTTACCCAGAATCCTTTGCAAACCTCAAAATTTGGCTAAAAAAACACATGTTCCTCACATTTCTGTGGCAGAAAGTTCTGGAATCTGAGAGGAGCCACAAATTTCCTTCCACCCAGAATCCCCCCACGTCTCTTGATAAAAATTATACCTCACTTGTGTGGGTAGGCCTAGCGCCCACAACAGGAAACGCCCCAAAGTGCAACGTGGACACAGCCAAATTTTTGAAGGAAAACAGAGGTGTTTTTTGCAAAGTGCCTACCTGTAGATTTTGTCCTGTAGCTCAGCCGCCTCCTAGGGAAACCTACCAAACCTGTGCATTTCTGAAAACTAGAGACCTAGGGGAATCCAAGATGGGGTGACTTGTGTGGCTCGGACCAGGTTCTGTTACCCAGAATCCTTTGCAAACCTCAAAATGTGGCTAAAAAAACACATGTTCCTCACATTTCTGTGGCAGAAAGTTCTGGAATATGAGAGGAGCCACAAATTTCCTTCCACCCAGCGTCCCCCCACGTCTCCCGATACAAATTATACCTCACTTATGTGGGTAGGCCTAGCGCCCGCGACAGGAAACGCCCCAAAGTGCAACGTGGACACAGCCAAATTTTTGAAGGAAAACAGAGGTGTTTTTTGCAAAGTGCCTACCTGTAGATTTTGGCCTGTAGCTCAGCCGCCACCTAGGGAAACCTACCAAACCTGTGCATTTCTGAAAACTAGAGACCTAGGGGAATCCAAGATGGGGTGACTTGTGTGGCTCGGACCAGGTTCTGTTACCCAGAATCCTTTGCAAACCTCAAAATTTGGCTAAAAAAACACATGTTCCTCACATTTCTGTGGCAGAAAGTTCTGGAATCTGAGAGGAGCCACAAATTTCCTTCTACCCAGCGTTCCCCCACGTCTCCCAATAAAAATGATACCTCACTTGTGTGGGTAGGCCTAGGGCCTGCGTCAGGAAACGCCCCAAAGCGCAACGTGGACATATCCAAATTTTTGAAGGAAAACAGAGGTGTTTTTTGCAAAGTGCCTATCTGTAGATTTTGGCCTGTAGCTCAGCCGCCACCTAGGGAAACCTACCAAACCTGTGCATTTCTGAAAACTAGAGACCTAGGGGAATCCAAGATGGGGTGACTTGTGTGTCTCGGACCAGGTTCTGTTACCCAGAATCCTTTCCAAACCTCAAAATTTGGCTAAAAAAACACATGTTCCTCACATTTCTGTGGCAGAAAGTTCTGGAATCTGAGAGGAGCCACGAATTTCCTTCCACCCAGCGTTCCCCCACGTCTCCCGATAAAAATGATACCTCACTTGTGTGGGTAGGCCTAGCGCCCGCGACAGGAAACGCCCCAAAGTGCAACGTGGACACAGCCAAATTTTTGAAGGAAAACAGAGGTATTTTTTGCAAAGTGCCTACCTGTAGATTTTGGCCTGTAGCTCAGCCGCCACCTAGGGAAACCTACCAAACCTATGCATTTCTGAAAACTAGAGACCTAGGGGAATCCAAGATGGGGTGACTTGTGTGGCTCGGACCAGGTTCTGTTACCCAGAATCCTTTGCAAACCTCAAAATGTGGCTAAAAAAACACATGTTCCTCACATTTCTGTGGCAGAAAGTTCTGGAATCTGAGAGGAGCCACAAATTTCCTTCCACCCAGCGTCCCCCCACGTCTCCCGATAAAAATGATACCTCACTTGTGTGGGTAGGCCTAGCGCCCGCGACAGGAGACGCCCCAAAGTGCAACGTGGACACAGCCAAATTTTTGAAGGAAAACAGAGATGTTTTTTGCAAAGTATTTACCTGTGGATTTTGGCCTGTAGCTCAGCCGCCACCTAGGGAAACCTACCAAACCTGTGCATTTCTGAAAACTAGAGACCTAGGGGAATCCAAGATGGGGTGACTTGTGTGGCTCGGACCAGGTTCTGTTACCCAGAATCCTTTGCAAACCTCAAAATGTGGCTAAAAAAATACATGTTCCTCACATTTCTGTGGCAGAAAGTTCTGGAATCTGAGAGGAGCCACAAATTTCCTTCCACCCAGCGTTCCCTCACATCTCCCAATAAAAACGATACCTCACTTGTGTGGGTAGGCCTAGCGCCCGCGACAGGAAACGCCCCAAAGTGCAACGTGGCACATCCAAATTTTTGAAGGAAAACAGAGGTGTTTTTTGCAAAGTGCCTACCTGTAGATTTTGGCCTGTAGCTCAGCCGCCACCTAGGGAAACCTACCAAACCTGTGCATTTCTGAAAACTAGAGACCTAGGGGAATCCAAGATGGGGTGACTTGTGTGTCTCGGACCAGGTTCTGTTACCCAGAATCCTTTCCAAACCTCAAAATTTGGCTAAAAAAACACATGTTCCTCACATTTCTGTGGCAGAAAGTTCTGGAATCTGAGAGGAGCCACGAATTTCCTTCCACCCAGCGTTCCCCCACGTCTCCCGATAAAAATGATACCTCACTTGTGTGGGTAGGCCTAGCGCCCGCGACAGGAAACGCCCCAAAGTGCAACGTGGACACAGCCAAATTTTTGAAGGAAAACAGAGGTATTTTTTGCAAAGTGCCTACCTGTAGATTTTGGCCTGTAGCTCAGCCGCCACCTAGGGAAACCTACCAAACCTATGCATTTCTGAAAACTAGAGACCTAGGGGAATCCAAGATGGGGTGACTTGTGTGGCTCGGACCAGGTTCTGCTACCCAGAATCCTTTGCAAACCTCAAAATGTGGCTAAAAAAACACATGTTCCTCACATTTCTGTGGCAGAAAGTTCTGGAATCTGAGAGGAGCCACAAATTTCCTTCCACCCAGCGTCCCCCCACGTCTCCCGATAAAAATGATACCTCACTTGTGTGGGTAGGCCTAGCGCCCGCGACAGGAGACGCCCCAAAGTGCAACGTGGACACAGCCAAATTTTTGAAGGAAAACAGAGGTGTTTTTTGCAAAGTATTTACCTGTGGATTTTGGCCTGTAGCTCAGCCGCCACCTAGGGAAACCTACCAAACCTGTGCATTTCTGAAAACTAGAGACCTAGGGGAATCCAAGATGGGGTGACTTGTGTGGCTCGGACCAGGTTCTGTTACCCAGAATCCTTTGCAAACCTCAAAATGTGGCTAAAAAAATACATGTTCCTCACATTTCTGTGGCAGAAAGTTCTGGAATCTGAGAGGAGCCACAAATTTCCTTCCACCCAGCGTTCCCCCACATCTCCCAATAAAAACGATACCTCACTTGAGTGGGTAGGCCTAGCGCCCGCGACAGGAAACGCCCCAAAGTGCAACGTGGCACATCCAAATTTTTGAAGGAAAACAGAGGTGTTTTTTGCAAAGTGCCTACCTGTAGATTTTGGCCTGTAGCTCAGCCGCCACCTAGGGAAACCTACCAAACCTGTGCATTTCTGAAAACTAGAGACCTAGGGAAATCCAAGTTGGGGTGACTTGTGTGGCTCGGACCAGGTTCTGTTACCCAGAATCCTTTGCAAACCTAAAAATTTGGCTTAAAAAAACACATGTTCCTCACATTTCTGTGGCAGAAAGTTCTGGAATCTGAGAGGAGCCACAAATTTCCTTCCACCCAGCGTTCCCCACGTCTCCCGATAAAAATGATACCTCACTTGTGTGGGTAGGCCTAGCGCCCGCGTCAGGAAACGCCCCAAAGCGCAACGTGGACACATCCAAATTTTTGAAGGAAAACAGAGGTGTTTTTTGCAAAGTGCCTACCTGTAGATTTTGGCCTGTAGCTCAGCCGCCACCGGGGGAAACCTACCAAACCTGTGCATTTCTGAAAACTAGAGACCTAGGGGAATCCAAGATAGGGTGACTTGTGTGGCTCGGACCAGGTTCTGTTACCCAGAATCCTTTGCAAACCTCAAAATTTGGCTAAAAAAACACATGTTCCTCACATTTCTGTGGCAGAAAGTTCTGGAATCTGAGAGGAGCCACAAATTTCCTTCCACCCAGCATCCCCCCACGTCTCCCGATACAAATTATACCTCACTTGTGTGGGTAGGCCTAGCGCCCGCGACAGGAAACGCCCCAAAGTGCAACGTGGACACAGCCAAATTTTTGAAGGAAAACAGAGGTGTTTTTTGCAAAGTGCCTACCTGTGGATTTTGGCCTGTAGCTCAGCCGCCACCTAGGGAAACCTACCAAACCTGTGCATTTCTGAAAACTAGAGACCTAGGGGAATCCAAGATGGGGTGACTTGTGTGGCTCGGACCAGGTTCTGTTACCCAGAATCCTTTGCAAACCTCAAAATTTGGCTAAAAAAACACATGTTCCTCACATTTCTGTGGCAGAAAGTTCTGGAATCTGAGAGGAGCCACAAATTTCCTTCCACCCAGCGTTCCCCCACGTCTCCCAATAAAAATGATACCTCACTTGTGTGGGTAGGCCTAGGGCCCGCCTCAGGAAACGCCCCAAAGCGCAATGTGGACATATCCAAATTTTTGAAGGAAAACAGAGGTGTTTTTTGCAAAGTGCCTACCTGTAGATTTTGGCCTGTAGCTCAGCCGCCACCTAGGGAAACCTACCAAACCTGTGCATTTCTGAAAACTAGAGACCTAGGGGAATCCAAGATGGGGTGACTTGTGTGTCTCGGACCAGGTTCTGTTACCCAGAATCCTTTGCAAACCTCAAAATTTGGCTAAAAAAACACATGTTCCTCACATTTCTGTGGCAGAAAGTTCTGGAATCTGAGAGGAGCCACGAATTTCCTTCCACCCAGCGTTCCCCCACGTCTCCCGATAAAAATTATACCTCACTTGTGTGGGTAGGCCTAGCGCCCGCGACAGGAAACACCCCAAAGCGCAACGTGGACACATCCACATTTTTTAAGGAAAACAGAGGTGTTTTTTGCAAAGTGCCTACCTGTAGATTTTGGCCTGTAGCTCAGCCGCCACCTAGGGAAACCTACCAAACCTGTGCATTTCTGAAAACTAGAGACCTAGCGGAATCCAAGATGGGGTGACTTGTGTGGCTCGGACCAGTTTCTGTTACCCAGAATCCTTTGCAAACCTCAAAATTTGGCTAAAAAAACACATGTTCCTCACATTTCTGTGGCAGAAAGTTCTGGAATCTGAGAGGAGCCACAAATTTCCTTCCACCCAGCGTTCCCCCACGTCTCCCAATAAAAATGATACCTCACTTGTGTGGGTAGGCCTAGGGCCCGCGTCAGGAAACGCCCCAAAGCGCAACGTGGACATATCCAAATTTTTGAAGGAAAACAGAGGTGTTTTTTGCAAAGTGCCTACCTGTAGATTTTGGCCTGTAGCTCAGCCGCCACCTAGGGAAACCTACCAAACCTGTGCATTTCTGAAAACTAGAGACCTAGGGGAATCCAAGATGGGGTGACTTGTGTGTCTCGGACCAGGTTCTGTTACCCAGAATCCTTTGCAAACCTCAAAATTTGGCTAAAAAAACACATGTTCCTCACATTTCTGTGGCAGAAAGTTCTGGAATCTGAGAGGAGCCACGAATTTCCTTCCACCCAGCGTTCCCCCACGTCTCCCGATAAAAATTATACCTCACTTGTGTGGGTAGGCCTAGCGCCCGCGACAGGAAACACCCCAAAGCGCAACGTGGACACATCCACATTTTTTAAGGAAAACAGAGGTGTTTTTTGCAAAGTGCCTACCTGTAGATTTGGGCCTGTAGCTCAGCCGCCACCTAGGGAAACCTACCAAACCTGTGCATTTCTGAAAACTAGAGACCTAGCGGAATCCAAGATGGGGTGACTTGTGTGGCTCGGACCAGGTTCTGTTACCCAGAATCCTTTGCAAACCTCAAAATTTGGATAAAAAAACACATGTTCCTCACATTTCTGTGGCAGAAAGTTCTGGAATCTGAGAGGAGCCACAAATTTCCTTCCACCCAGCGTCCCCCCACGTCTCCCGATAAAAATGATACCTCACTTGTGTGGGTAGGCCTAGCGCCCGCGACAGGAAACGCCCCAAAGTGCAACGTGGACACAGCCAAATTTTTGAAGGAAAACAGAGGTGTTTTTTGCAAAGTGCCTACCTGTAGATTTTGGCCTGTAGCTCAGCCGCCACCTAGGGAAACCTACCAAACCTGTGCATTTCTGAAAACTAGAGACCTAGGGGAATCCAAGATGGGGTGACTTGTGTGGCTCGGACCAGGTTCTGTTACCCAGAATCCTTTGCAAACCTCAAAATTTGGCTAAAAAAACACATGTTCCTCACATTTCTGTGGCAGAAAGTTCTGGAATCTGAGAGGAGCCACAAATTTCCTTCCACCCAGCGTTCCCCCACGTCTCCCGATAAAAATGATACCTTACTTGTGTGGGTAGGCCTAGCGCCCGCGACAGGAAACACCCCAAAGCGCAACGTGGACACATCCAAATTTTTGAAGGAAAACAGAGGTGTTTTTTGCAAAGTGCCTACCTGTAGATTTTGGCCTGTAGCTCAGCCTCCACCTAGGGAAACCTACCAAACCTATGCATTTCTGAAAACTAGAGACCTAGGGGAATCCAAGATGGGGTGACTTGTGTGGCTCGGACCAGGTTCTGTTACCCAGAATCCTTTGCAAACCTCAAAATGTGGCTAAAAAAACACATGTTCCTCACATTTCTGTGGCAGAAAGTTCTGGAATCTGAGAGGAGCCACAAATTTCCTTCCACCCAGCGTCCCCCCACGTCTCTCGATAAAAATGATACCTCACTTGTGTGGGTAGGCCTAGCGCCCGCAACAGGAAACGCCCCAAAGTGCAACGTGGACACAGCCAAATTTTTGAAGGAAAACAGAGGTGTTTTTTGCAAAGTGCCTACCTGTAGATTTTGGCCTGTAGCTCAGCCGCCACCTAGGGAAACCTACCAAACCTGTGCATTTCTGAAAACTAGAGACCTAGGAGAATCCAAGATGGGGTGACTTGTGTGGCTCGGACCAGGTTCTGTTACCCAGAATCCTTTGCAAACCTCAAAATTTGGCTAAAAAAACACATGTTCCTCACATTTCTGTGGCAGAAAGTTCTGGAATCTGAGAGGAGCCACAAATTTCCTTCCACCCAGAATCCCCCCACGTCTCTTGATAAAAATTATACCTCACTTGTGTGGGTAGGCCTAGCGCCCGCAACAGGAAACGCCCCAAAGTGCAACGTGGACACAGCCAAATTTTTGAAGGAAAACAGAGGTGTTTTTTGCAAAGTGCCTACCTGTAGATTTTGTCCTGTAGCTCAGCCGCCTCCTAGGGAAACCTACCAAACCTGTGCATTTCTGAAAACTAGAGACCTAGGGGAATCCAAGATGGGGTGACTTGTGTGGCTCGGACCAGGTTCTGTTACCCAGAATCCTTTGCAAACCTCAAAATGTGGCTAAAAAAACACATGTTCCTCACATTTCTGTGGCAGAAAGTTCTGGAATCTGAGAGGAGCCACAAATTTCCTTCCACCCAGCGTCCCCCCACGTCTCCCGATACAAATTATACCTCACTTATGTGGGTAGGCCTAGCGCCCGCGACAGGAAACGCCCCAAAGTGCAACGTGGACACAGTCAAATTTTTGAAGGAAAACAGAGGTGTTTTTTGCAAAGTGCCTACCTGTAGATTTTGGCCTGTAGCTCAGCCGCCACCTAGGGAAACCTACCAAACCTGTGCATTTCTGAAAACTAGAGACCTAGGGGAATCCAAGATGGGGTGACTTGTGCGGCTCGGACCAGGTTCTGTTACCCAGAATCCTTTGCAAACCTCAAAATTTGGCTAAAAAAACACATGTTCCTCACATTTCTGTGGCAGAAAGTTCTGGAATCTGAGAGGAGCCACAAATTTCCTTCCACCCAGCGTTCCCCCACGTCTCCCGATAAAAATGATACCTTACTTGTGTGGGTAGGCCTAGCGCCCGCGACAGGAAACACCCCAAAGCGCAACGTGGACACATCCAAATTTTTGAAGGAAAACAGAGGTGTTTTTTGCAAAGTGCCTACCTGTAGATTTTGGCCTGTAGCTCAGCCTCCACCTAGGGAAACCTACCAAACCTATGCATTTCTGAAAACTAGAGACCTAGGGGAATCCAAGATGGGGTGACTTGTGTGGCTCGGACCAGGTTCTGTTACCCAGAATCCTTTGCAAACCTCAAAATGTGGCTAAAAAAACACATGTTCCTCACATTTCTGTGGCAGAAAGTTCTGGAATCTGAGAGGAGCCACAAATTTCCTTCCACCCAGCGTCCCCCCACGTCTCTCGATAAAAATGATACCTCACTTGTGTGGGTAGGCCTAGCGCCCGCAACAGGAAACGCCCCAAAGTGCAACGTGGACACAGCCAAATTTTTGAAGGAAAACAGAGGTGTTTTTTGCAAAGTGCCTACCTGTAGATTTTGGCCTGTAGCTCAGCCGCCACCTAGGGAAACCTACCAAACCTGTGCATTTCTGAAAACTAGAGACCTAGGGGAATCCAAGATGGGGTGACTTGTGTGGCTCGGACCAGGTTCTGTTACCCAGAATCCTTTGCAAACCTCAAAATTTGGCTAAAAAAACACATGTTCCTCACATTTCTGTGGCAGAAAGTTCTGGAATCTGAGAGGAGCCACAAATTTCCTTCCACTCAGAATCCCCCCACGTCTCTTGATAAAAATTATACCTCACTTGTGTGGGTAGGCCTAGCGCCCGCAACAGGAAACGCCCCAAAGTGCAACGTGGACACAGCCAAATTTTTGAAGGAAAACAGAGGTGTTTTTTGCAAAGTGCCTACCTGTAGATTTTGTCCTGTAGCTCAGCCGCCTCCTAGGGAAACCTACCAAACCTGTGCATTTCTGAAAACTAGAGACCTAGGGGAATCCAAGATGGGGTGACTTGTGTGGCTCGGACCAGGTTCTGTTACCCAGAATCCTTTGCAAACCTCAAAATGTGGCTAAAAAAACACATGTTCCTCCCATTTCTGTGGCAGAAAGTTCTGGAATCTGAGAGGAGCCACAAATTTCCTTCCACCCAGCGTCCCCCCACGTCACCCGATACAAATTATACCTCACTTATGTGGGTAGGCCTAGCGCCCGCGACAGGAAACGCCCCAAAGTGCAACGTGGACACAGTCAAATTTTTGAAGGAAAACAGAGGTGTTTTTTGCAAAGTGCCTATCTGTAGATTTTGGCCTGTAGCTCAGCCGCCACCTAGGGAAACCTACCAAACCTGTGCATTTCTGAAAACTAGAGACCTAGGGGAATCCAAGATGGGGTGACTTGTGTGTCTCGGACCAGGTTCTGTTACCCAGAATCCTTTGCAAACCTCAAAATTTGGCTAAAAAAACACATGTTCCTCACATTTCTGTGGCAGAAAGTTCTGGAATCTGAGAGGAGCCACGAATTTCCTTCCACCCAGCGTTCCCCCACGTCTCCCGATAAAAATGATACCTCACTTGTGTGGGTAGGCCTAGCGCCCGCGACAGGAAACGCCCCAAAGTGCAACGTGGACACAGCCAAATTTTTGAAGGAAAACAGAGGTATTTTTTGCAAAGTGCCTACCTGTAGATTTTGGCCTGTAGCTCAGCCGCCACCTAGGGAAACCTACCAAACCTATGCATTTCTGAAAACTAGAGACCTAGGGGAATCCAAGATGGGGTGACTTGTGTGGCTCGGACCAGGTTCTGTTACCCAGAATCCTTTGCAAACCTCAAAATGTGGCTAAAAAAACACATGTTCCTCACATTTCTGTGGCAGAAAGTTCTGGAATCTGAGAGGAGCCACAAATTTCCTTCCACCCAGCGTCCCCCCACGTCTCCCGATAAAAATGATACCTCACTTGTGTGGGTAGGCCTAGCGCCCGCGACAGGAGACGCCCCAAAGTGCAACGTGGACACAGCCAAATTTTTGAAGGAAAACAGAGGTGTTTTTTGCAAAGTATTTACCTGTGGATTTTGGCCTGTAGCTCAGCCGCCACCTAGGGAAACCTACCAAACCTGTGCATTTCTGAAAACTAGAGACCTAGGGGAATCCAAGATGGGGTGACTTGTGTGGCTCGGACCAGGTTCTGTTACCCAGAATCCTTTGCAAACCTCAAAATGTGGCTAAAAAAATACATGTTCCTCACATTTCTGTGGCAGAAAGTTCTGGAATCTGAGAGGAGCCACAAATTTCCTTCCACCCAGCGTTCCCCCACATCTCCCAATAAAAACGATACCTCACTTGTGTGGGTAGGCCTAGCGCCCGCGACAGGAAACGCCCCAAAGCGCAACGTGGCACATCCAAATTTTTGAAGGAAAACAGAGGTGTTTTTTGCAAAGTGCCTACCTGTAGATTTTGGCCTGTAGCTCAGCCGCCACCTAGGGAAACCTACCAAACCTGTGCATTTCTGAAAACTAGAGACCTAGGGAAATCCAAGTTGGGGTGACTTGTGTGGCTCGGACCAGGTTCTGTTACCCAGAATCCTTTGCAAACCTAAAAATTTGGCTAAAAAAACACATGTTCCTCTTTTCTGTGGCAGAAAGTTCTGGAATCTGAGAGGAGCCACAAATTTCCTTCCACCCAGCGTTCCCCACGTCTCCCGATAAAAATGATACCTCACTTGTGTGGGTAGGCCTAGCGCCCGCGTCAGGAAACGCCCCAAAGCGCAACGTGGACACATCCAAATTTTTGAAGGAAAACAGAGGTGTTTTTTGCAAAGTGCCTACCTGTAGATTTTGGCCTGTAGCTCAGCCGCCACCGGGGGAAACCTACCAAACCTGTGCATTTCTGAAAACTAGAGACCTAGGGGAATCCAAGATGGGGTGACTTGTGTGGCTCGGACCAGGTTCTGTTACCCAGAATCCTTTGCAAACCTCAAAATTTGGCTAAAAAAACACATGTTCCTCACATTTCTGTGGCAGAAAGTTCTGGAATCTGAGAGGAGCCACAAATTTCCTTCCACCCAGCATCCCCCCACGTCTCCCGATACAAATTATACCTCACTTGTGTGGGTAGGCCTAGCGCCCGCGACAGGAAACGCCCCAAAGTGCAACCTGGACACAGCCAAATTTTTGAAGGAAAACAGAGGTGTTTTTTGCAAAGTGCCTACCTGTAGATTTTGGCCTGTAGCTCAGCCGCCACCTATGGAAACCTACCAAACCTGTGCATTTCTGAAAACTAGAGACCTAGGGGAATCCAAGATGGGGTGACTTGTGTGGCTCGGACCAGGTTCTGTTACCCAGAATCCTTTGCAAACCTCAAAATTTGGCTAAAAAAACACATGTTCCTCACATTTCTGTGGCAGAAAGTTCTGGAATCTGAGAGGAGCCACAAATTTCCTTCCACCCAGCGTTCCCCCACGTCTCCCAATAAAAATGATACCTCACTTGTGTGGGTAGGCCTAGGGCCCGCGTCAGGAAACGCCCCAAAGCGCAATGTGGACATATCCAAATTTTTGAAGGAAAACAGAGGTGTTTTTTTCAAAGTGCCTACCTGTAGATTTTGGCCTGTAGCTCAGCCGCCACCTAGGGAAACCTACCAAACCTGTGCATTTCTGAAAACTAGAGACCTAGGGGAATCCAAGATGGGGTGACTTGTGTGTCTCGGACCAGGTTCTGTTACCCAGAATCCTTTGCAAACCTCAAAATTTGGCTAAAAAAACACATGTTCCTCACATTTCTGTGGCAGAAAGTTCTGGAATCTGAGAGGAGCCACGAATTTCCTTCCACCCAGCGTTCCCCCACGTCTCCCGATAAAAATTATACCTCACTTGTGTGGGTAGGCCTAGCGCCCGCGACAGGAAACACCCCAAAGCGCAACGTGGACACATCCACATTTTTGAAGGAAAACAGAGGTGTTTTTTGCAAAGTGCCTACCTGTAGATTTTGGCCTGTAGCTCAGCCGCCACCTAGGGAAACCTACCAAACCTGTGCATTTCTGAAAACTAGAGACCTAGCGGAATCCAAGATGGGGTGACTTGTGTGGCTCGGACCAGGTTCTGTTACCCAGAATCCTTTGCAAACCTCAAAATTTGGCTAAAAAAACACATGTTCCTCACATTTCTGTGGCAGAAAGTTCTGGAATCTGAGAGGAGCCACAAATTTCCTTCCACCCAGCGTTCCCCCACGTCTCCCAATAAAAATGATACCTCACTTGTGTGGGTAGGCCTAGGGCCCGCGTCAGGAAACGCCCCAAAGCGCAACGTGGACATATCCAAATTTTTGAAGGAAAACAGAGGTGTTTTTTGCAAAGTGCCTACCTGTAGATTTTGGCCTGTAGCTCAGCCGCCACCTAGGGAAACCTACCAAACCTGTGCATTTCTGAAAACTAGAGACCTAGGGGAATCCAAGATGGGGTGACTTGTGTGTCTCGGACCAGGTTCTGTTACCCAGAATCCTTTGCAAACCTCAAAATTTGGCTAAAAAAACACATGTTCCTCACATTTCTGTGGCAGAAAGTTCTGGAATCTGAGAGGAGCCACGAATTTCCTTCCACCCAGCGTTCCCCCACGTCTCCCAATAAAAATTATACCTCACTTGTGTGGGTAGGCCTAGCGCCCGCGACAGGAAACACCCTAAAGCGCAACGTGGACACATCCACATTTTTGAAGGAAAACAGAGGTGTTTTTTGCAAAGTGCCTACCTGTAGATTTGGGCCTGTAGCTCAGCCGCCACCTAGGGAAACCTACCAAACCTGTGCATTTCTGAAAACTAGAGACCTAGCGGAATCCAAGATGGGGTGACTTGTGTGGCTCGGACCAGGTTCTGTTACCCAGAATCCTTTGCAAACCTCAAAATTTGGCTAAAAAAACACATGTTCCTCACATTTCTGTGGCAGAAAGTTCTGGAATCTGAGAGGAGCCACAAATTTCCTTCCACCCAGCGTCCCCCCACATCTCCCGATAAAAATGATACCTCACTTGTGTGGGTAGGCCTAGCGCCCGCGACAGGAAACGCCCCAAAGTGCAACGTGGACACAGCCAAATTTTTGAAGGAAAACAGAGGTGTTTTTTGCAAAGTGCCTACCTGTAGATTTTGGCCTGTAGCTCAGCCGCCACCTAGGGAAACCTACCAAACCTATGCATTTCTAAAAACTAGAGACCTAGGGGAATCCAAGATGGGGTGACTTGTGTGGCTCGGACCAGGTTCTGTTACCCAGAATCCTTTGCAAACCTCGAAATGTGGCTAAAAAAACACATGTTCCTCACATTTCTGTGGCAGAAAGTTCTGGAATCTGAGAGGAGCCACAAATTTCCTTCCACCCAGCGTCCCCCCACGTCTCCCGATAAAAATGATACCTCACTTGTGTGGGTAGGCCTAGCGCCCGCGACAGGAGACGCCCCAAAGTGCAACGTGGACACAGCCAAATTTTTGAAGGAAAACAGAGGTGTTTTTTGCAAAGTATTTACCTGTGGATTTTGGCCTGTAGCTCAGCCGCCACCTAGGGAAACCTACCAAACCTGTGCATTTCTGAAAACTAGAGACCTAGGGGAATCCAAGATGGGGTGACTTGTGTGGCTCGGACCAGGTTCTGTTACCCAGAATCCTTTGCAAACCTCAAAATGTGGCTAAAAAAATACATGTTCCTCACATTTCTGTGGCAGAAAGTTCTGGAATCTGAGAGGAGCCACAAATTTCCTTCCACCCAGCGTTCCCCCACATCTCCCAATAAAAACGATACCTCACTTGTGTGGGTAGGCCTAGCGCCCGCGACAGGAAACGCCCCAAAGCGCAACGTGGCACATCCAAATTTTTGAAGGAAAACAGAGGTGTTTTTTGCAAAGTGCCTACCTGTAGATTTTGGCCTGTAGCTCAGCCGCCACCTAGGGAAACCTACCAAACCTGTGCATTTCTGAAAACTAGAGACCTAGGGAAATGCAAGTTGGGGTGACTTGTGTGGCTCGGACCAGGTTCTGTTACCCAGAATCCTTTGCAAACCTAAAAATTTGGCTAAAAAAACACATGTTCCTCACATTTCTGTGGCAGAAAGTTCTGGAATCTGAGAGGAGCCACAAATTTCCTTCCACCCAGCGTTCCCCCACGTCTCCCGATAAAAATGATACCTCACTTGTGTGGGTAGGCCTAGCGCCCGCGTCAGGAAACGCCCCAAAGCGCAACGTGGACACATCCAAATTTTTGAAGGAAAACAGAGGTGTTTTTTGCAAAGTGCCTACCTGTAGATTTTGGCCTGTAGCTCAGCCGCCACCGGGGGAAACGTACCAAACCTGTGCATTTCTGAAAGCTAGAGACCTAGGGGAATCCAAGATGGGGTGACTTGTGTGGCTCGGACCAGGTTCTGTTACCCAGAATCCTTTGCAAACCTCAAAATTTGGCTAAAAAAACATATGTTCCTCACATTTCTGTGGCAGAAAGTTCTGGAATCTGAGAGGAGCCACAAATTTCCTTCCACCCAGCGTCCCCCCACGTCTCCCGATAAAAATGATACCTCACTTGTGTGGGTAGGCCTAGCGCCCGCGACAGGAAACGCCCCAAAGCGCAACGTGGACACAGCCACATTTTTGAAGGAAAACAGAGGTGTTTTTTGCAAAGTGCCTACCTGTAGATTTTGGCCTGTAGCTCAGCCGCCACCTAGGGAAACCTACCAAACCTGTGCATTTCTAAAAACTAGAGACCTAGGGGAATCCAAGATGGGGTGACTTGTGTGGCTCGGACCAGGTTCTGTTACCCAGAATCCTTTGCAAACCTCAAAATTTGTCTAAAAAACACATGTTCCTCACATTTCTGTGGCAGAAAGTTCTGGAATCTGAGAGGAGCCACAAATTTCCTTCCACCCAGCGTCACCCCACGTCTCCCGATAAAAATGATACCTCACTTGTGTGGGTAGGCCTAGCGCCCGCGACAGGAAACGCCCCAAAGTGCAAATTGGACACAGCCAAATTTTTGAAGGAAAACAGAGGTGTTTTTTGCAAAGTGCCTACCTGTGGATTTTGGCCTGTAGCTCAGCCGCCACCTAGGGAAACCTACCAAACCTGTGCATTTCTGAAAACTAGAGACCTAGGGGAATCCAAGATGGGGTGACGTGTGTGGCTCGGACCAGGTTCTGTTACCCAGAATCCTTTGCAAACCTCAAAATGTGGCTAAAAAAACACATGTTCCTCACATTTCTGTGGCAGAAAGTTCTGGAATCTGAGAGGAGCCACAAATTACCTTCCACCCAGCGTCCCCCCATGTCTCCCGATACAAATTATACCTCACTTGTGTGGGTAGGCCTAGCGCCCGCGACATGAAACGCCCCAAAGTGCAACGTGGACACAGCCAAATTTTTGAAGGAAAACAGAGGTGTTTTTTGCAAAGTGCCTACCTGTAGATTTTGGCCTGTAGCTCAGCCGCCACCTAGGGAAACCTACCAAACCTGTGCATTTCTGAAAACTAGAGACCTAGGGGAATCCAAGATGGGGTGACTTGTGTGGCTCGGACCAGGTTCTGTTACCCAGAATCCTTTGCAAACCTCAAAATTTGGCTAAAAAAACACATGTTCCTCACATTTCTGTGGCAGAAAGTTCTGGAATCTGAGAGGAGCCACAAATTTCCTTCCACCCAGCGTTCCCCCACGTCTCCCAATAAAAATGATACCTCACTTGTGTGGGTAGGCCTAGCGCCCGCGACAGGAAACACCCCAAAGCGCAACGTGGAGACATCCAAATTTTTGAAGGAAAACAGAGGTGTTTTTTGCAAAGTGCCTACCTGTAGATTTTGGCCTGTAGCTCAGCCGCCACCTAGGGAAACCTACCAAACCTATGCATTTCTGAAAACTAGAGACCTAGGGGAATCCAAGATGGGGTGACTTGTGTGGCTCGGACCAGGTTCTGTTACCCAGAATCCTTTGCAAACCTCAAAATGTGGCTAAAAAAACACATGTTCCTCACATTTCTGTGGCAGAAAGTTCTGGAATCTGAGAGGAGCCACAAATTTCCTTCCACCCAGCGTCCCCCCACATCTCTCGATAAAAATGATACCTCACTTGTGTGGGTAGGCCTAGCGCCCGCAACAGGAAACGCCCCAAAGTGCAACGTGGACACAGCCAAATTTTTGAAGGAAAACAGAGGTGTTTTTTGCAAAGTGCCTACCTGTAGATTTTGGCCTGTAGCTCAGCCGCCACCTAGGGAAACCTACCAAACCTGTGCATTTCTGAAAACTAGAGACCTAGGGGAATCCAAGATGGGGTGACTTGTGTGGCTCGGACCAGGTTCTGTTACCCAGAATCCTTTGCAAACCTCAAAATTTGGCTAAAAAAACACATGTTCCTCACATTTCTGTGGCAGAAAGTTCTGGAATCTGAGAGGAGCCACAAATTTCCTTCCACCCAGCGTTCCCCCACGTCTCCCGATAAAAATGATACCTTACTTGTGTGGGTAGGCCTAGCGCCCGCGACAGGAAACACCCCAAAGCGCAACGTGGACACATCCAAATTTTTGAAGGAAAACAGAGGTGTTTTTTGCAAAGTGCCTACCTGTAGATTTTGGCCTGTAGCTCAGCCGCCACCGGGGGAAACCTACCAAACCTATGCATTTCTGAAAACTAGAGACCTAGGGGAATCCAAGATGGGGTGACTTGTGTGGCTCGGACCAGGTTCTGTTACCCAGAATCCTTTGCAAACCTCAAAATGTGGCTAAAAAAACACATGTTCCTCACATTTCTGTGGCAGAAAGTTCTGGAATCTGAGAGGAGCCACAAATTTCCTTCCACCCAGCGTCCCCCCACGTCTCTCGATAAAAATGATACCTCACTTGTGTGGGTAGGCCTAGCGCCCGCGACAGGAGACGCCCCAAAGTGCAACGTGGACACAGCCACATTTTTTAAGGAAAACAGAGGTGTTTTTTGCAAAGTATTTACCTGTGGATTTTGGCCTGTAGCTCAGCCGCCACCTAGGGAAACCTACCAAACCTGTGCATTTCTGAAAACTAGAGACCTAGGGGAATCCAAGATGGGGTGACTTGTGTGGCTCGGACCAGGTTCTGTTACCCAGAATCCTTTGCAAACCTCAAAATGTGGCTAAAAAAATACATGTTCCTCACATTTCTGTGGCAGAAAGTTCTGGAATCTGAGAGGAGCCACAAATTTCCTTCCACCCAGCGTTCCCCCACATCTCCCAATAAAAACGATACCTCACTTGTGTGGGTAGGCCTAGCGCCCGCGACAGGAAACGCCCCAAAGCGCAACGTGGCACATCCAAATTTTTGAAGGAAAACAGAGGTGTTTTTTGCAAAGTGCCTACCTGTAGATTTTGGCCTGTAGCTCAGCCGCCACCTGGGGAAACCTACCAAACCTGTGCATTTCTGAAAACTAGAGACCTAGGGAAATCCAAGTTGGGGTGACTTGTGTGGCTCGGACCAGGTTCTGTTACCCAGAATCCTTTGCAAACATAAAAATTTGGCTAAAAAAACACATGTTCCTCACATTTCTGTGGCAGAAAGTTCTGGAATCTGAGAGGAGCCACAAATTTCCTTCCACCCAGCGTTCCCCACGTCTCCCGATAAAAATGATACCTCACTTGTGTGGGTAGGCCTAGCGCCCGCGTCAGGAAACGCCCCAAAGCGCAACGTGGACACATCCAAATTTTTGAAGGAAAACAGAGGTGTTTTTTGCAAAGTGCCTACCTGTAGATTTTGGCCTGTAGCTCAGCCGCCACCTGGGGAAACCTACCAAACCTGTGCATTTCTGAAAACTAGAGACCTAGGGGAATCCAAGATGGGGTGACTTGTGTGGCTCGGACCAGGTTCTGTTACCCAGAATCCTTTGCAAACCTCAAAATTTGGCTAAAAAAACACATGTTCCTCACATTTCTGTGGCAGAAAGTTCTGGAATCTGAGAGGAGCCACAAATTTCCTTCCACCCAGCATCCCCCCACGTCTCCCGATACAAATTATACCTCACTTGTGTGGGTAGGCCTAGCGCCCGCGACAGGAAACGCCCCAAAGTGCAACGTGGACACAGCCAAATTTTTGAAGGAAAACAGAGGTGTTTTTTGCAAAGTGCCTACCTGTAGATTTTGGCCTGTAGCTCAGCCGCCACCTAGGGAAACCTACCAAACCTGTGCATTTCTGAAAACTAGAGACCTAGGGGAATCCAAGATGGGGTGACTTGTGTGGCTCGGACCAGGTTCTGTTACCCAGAATCCTTTGCAAACCTCAAAATTTGGCTAAAAAAACACATGTTCCTCACATTTCTGTGGCAGAAAGTTCTGGAATCTGAGAGGAGCCACAAATTTCCTTCCACCCAGCGTTCCCCCACGTCTCCCAATAAAAATGATACCTCACTTGTGTGGGTAGGCCTAGGGCCCGCGTCAGGAAACGCCCCAAAGCGCAATGTGGACATATCCAAATTTTTGAAGGAAAACAGAGGTGTTTTTTGCAAAGTGCCTACCTGTAGATTTTGGCCTGTAGCTCAGCCGCCACCTAGGGAAACCTACCAAACCTGTGCATTTCTGAAAACTAGAGACCTAGGGGAATCCAAGATGGGGTGACTTGTGTGTCTCGGACCAGGTTCTGTTACCCAGGATCCTTTGCAAACCTCAAAATTTGGCTAAAAAAACACATGTTCCTCACATTTCTGTGGCAGAAAGTTCTGGAATCTGAGAGGAGCCTCGAATTTCCTTCCACCCAGCGTTCCCCCACGTCTCCCGATAAAAATTATACCTCACTTGTGTGGGTAGGCCTAGCGCCCGCGACAGGAAACACCCCAAAGCGCAACGTGGACACATCCACATTTTTGAAGGAAAACAGAGGTGTTTTTTGCAAAGTGCCTACCTGTAGATTTTGGCCTGTAGCTCAGCCGCCACCTAGGGAAACCTACCAAACCTGTGCATTTCTGAAAACTAGAGACCTAGTGGAATCCAAGATGGGGTGACTTGTGTGGCTCGGACCAGGTTCTGTTACCCAGAATCCTTTGCAAACCTCAAAATTTGGCTAAAAAAACACATGTTCCTCACATTTCTGTGGCAGAAAGTTCTGGAATCTGAGAGGAGCCACAATTTCCTTCCACCCAGCGTTCCCCCACGTCTCCCAATAAAAATGATACCTCACTTGTGTGGGTAGGCCTAGGGCCCGCGTCAGGAAACGCCCCAAAGCGCAACGTGGACATATCCAAATTTTTGAAGGAAAACAGAGGTGTTTTTTGCAAAGTGCCTACCTGTAGATTTTGGCCTGTAGCTCAGCCGCCACCTAGGGAAACCTACCAAACCTGTGCATTTCTGAAAACTAGAGACCTAGGGGAATCCAAGATGGGGTGACTTGTGTGGCTCGGACCAGGTTCTGTTACCCAGAATCCTTTGCAAACCTCAAAATTTGGCTAAAAAAACACATGTTCCTCACATTTCTGTGGCAGAAAGTTCTGGAATCTGAGAGGAGCCACAAATTTCCTTCCACCCAGCGTTCCCCCACGTCTCCCGATAAAAATGATACCTTACTTGTGTGGGTAGGCCTAGCGCCCGCGACAGGAAACACCCCAAAGCGCAACGTGGACACATCCAAATTTTTGAAGGAAAACAGAGGTGTTTTTTGCAAAGTGCCTACCTGTAGATTTTGGCCTGTAGCTCAGCCGCCACCGGGGGAAACCTACCAAACCTATGCATTTCTGAAAACTAGAGACCTAGGGGAATCCAAGATGGGGTGACTTGTGTGGCTCGGACCAGGTTCTGTTACCCAGAATCCTTTGCAAACCTCAAAATGTGGCTAAAAAAACACATGTTCCTCACATTTCTGTGGCAGAAAGTTCTGGAATCTGAGAGGAGCCACAAATTTCCTTCCACCCAGCGTCCCCCCACGTCTCTCGATAAAAATGATACCTCACTTGTGTGGGTAGGCCTAGCGCCCGCGACAGGAGACGCCCCAAAGTGCAACGTGGACACAGCCAAATTTTTTAAGGAAAACAGAGGTGTTTTTTGCAAAGTATTTACCTGTGGATTTTGGCCTGTAGCTCAGCCGCCACCTAGGGAAACCTACCAAACCTGTGCATTTCTGAAAACTAGAGACCTAGGGGAATCCAAGATGGGGTGACTTGTGTGGCTCGGACCAGGTTCTGTTACCCAGAATCCTTTGCAAACCTCAAAATGTGGCTAAAAAAATACATGTTCCTCACATTTCTGTGGCAGAAAGTTCTGGAATCTGAGAGGAGCCACAAATTTCCTTCCACCCAGCGTTCCCCCACATCTCCCAATAAAAACGATACCTCACTTGTGTGGGTAGGCCTAGCGCCCGCGACAGGAAACGCCCCAAAGCGCAACGTGGCACATCCAAATTTTTGAAGGAAAACAGAGGTGTTTTTTGCAAAGTGCCTACCTGTAGATTTTGGCCTGTAGCTCAGCCGCCACCTGGGGAAACCTACCAAACCTGTGCATTTCTGAAAACTAGAGACCTAGGGAAATCCAAGTTGGGGTGACTTGTGTGGCTCGGACCAGGTTCTGTTACCCAGAATCCTTTGCAAACATAAAAATTTGGCTAAAAAAACACATGTTCCTCACATTTCTGTGGCAGAAAGTTCTGGAATCTGAGAGGAGCCACAAATTTCCTTCCACCCAGCGTTCCCCACGTCTCCCGATAAAAATGATACCTCACTTGTGTGGGTAGGCCTAGCGCCCGCGTCAGGAAACGCCCCAAAGCGCAACGTGGACACATCCAAATTTTTGAAGGAAAACAGAGGTGTTTTTTGCAAAGTGCCTACCTGTAGATTTTGGCCTGTAGCTCAGCCGCCACCTGGGGAAACCTACCAAACCTGTGCATTTCTGAAAACTAGAGACCTAGGGGAATCCAAGATGGGGTGACTTGTGTGGCTCGGACCAGGTTCTGTTACCCAGAATCCTTTGCAAACCTCAAAATTTGGCTAAAAAAACACATGTTCCTCACATTTCTGTGGCAGAAAGTTCTGGAATCTGAGAGGAGCCACAAATTTCCTTCCACCCAGCATCCCCCCACGTCTCCCGATACAAATTATACCTCACTTGTGTGGGTAGGCCTAGCGCCCGCGACAGGAAACGCCCCAAAGTGCAACGTGGACACAGCCAAATTTTTGAAGGAAAACAGAGGTGTTTTTTGCAAAGTGCCTACCTGTAGATTTTGGCCTGTAGCTCAGCCGCCACCTAGGGAAACCTACCAAACCTGTGCATTTCTGAAAACTAGAGACCTAGGGGAATCCAAGATGGGGTGACTTGTGTGGCTCGGACCAGGTTCTGTTACCCAGAATCCTTTGCAAACCTCAAAATTTGGCTAAAAAAACACATGTTCCTCACATTTCTGTGGCAGAAAGTTCTGGAATCTGAGAGGAGCCACAAATTTCCTTCCACCCAGCGTTCCCCCACGTCTCCCAATAAAAATGATACCTCACTTGTGTGGGTAGGCCTAGGGCCCGCGTCAGGAAACGCCCCAAAGCGCAATGTGGACATATCCAAATTTTTGAAGGAAAACAGAGGTGTTTTTTGCAAAGTGCCTACCTGTAGATTTTGGCCTGTAGCTCAGCCGCCACCTAGGGAAACCTACCAAACCTGTGCATTTCTGAAAACTAGAAACCTAGGGGAATCCAAGATGGGGTGACTTGTGTGTCTCGGACCAGGTTCTGTTACCCAGGATCCTTTGCAAACCTCAAAATTTGGCTAAAAAAACACATGTTCCTCACATTTCTGTGGCAGAAAGTTCTGGAATCTGAGAGGAGCCTCGAATTTCCTTCCACCCAGCGTTCCCCCACGTCTCCCGATAAAAATTATACCTCACTTGTGTGGGTAGGCCTAGCGCCCGCGACAGGAAACACCCCAAAGCGCAACGTGGACACATCCACATTTTTGAAGGAAAACAGAGGTGTTTTTTGCAAAGTGCCTACCTGTAGATTTTGGCCTGTAGCTCAGCCGCCACCTAGGGAAACCTACCAAACCTGTGCATTTCTGAAAACTAGAGACCTAGTGGAATCCAAGATGGGGTGACTTGTGTGGCTCGGACCAGGTTCTGTTACCCAGAATCCTTTGCAAACCTCAAAATTTGGCTAAAAAAACACATGTTCCTCACATTTCTGTGGCAGAAAGTTCTGGAATCTGAGAGGAGCCACAATTTCCTTCCACCCAGCGTTCCCCCACGTCTCCCAATAAAAATGATACCTCACTTGTGTGGGTAGGCCTAGGGCCCGCGTCAGGAAACGCCCCAAAGCGCAACGTGGACATATCCAAATTTTTGAAGGAAAACAGAGGTGTTTTTTGCAAAGTGCCTACCTGTAGATTTTGGCCTGCAGCTCAGCCGCCACCTAGGGAAACCTACCAAACCTGTGCATTTCTGAAAACTAGAGACCTAGGGGAATTCAAGATGGGGTGACTTGTGTGTCTCGGACCAGGTTCTGTTACCCAGAATCCTTTGCAAACCTCAAAATTTGGCTAAAAAAACACATGTTCCTCACATTTCTGTGGCAGAAAGTTCTGGAATCTGAGAGGAGCCACGAATTTCCTTCCACCCAGCGTTCCCCCACGTCTCCCGATAAAAATTATACCTCACTTGTGTGGGTAGGCCTAGCGCCCGCGACAGGAAACACCCCAAAGCGCAACGTGGACACATCCACATTTTTGAAGGAAAACAGAGGTGTTTTTTGCAAAGTGCCTACCTGTAGATTTGGGCCTGTAGCTCAGCCGCCACCTAGGGAAACCTACCAAACCTGTGCATTTCTGAAAACTAGAGACCTAGCGGAATCCAAGATGGGGTGACTTGTGTGGCTCGGACCAGGTTCTGTTACCCAGAATCCTTTGCAAACCTCAAAATTTGGCTAAAAAAACACATGTTCCTCACATTTCTGTGGCAGAAAGTTCTGGAATCTGAGAGGAGCCACAAATTTCCTTCCACCCAGCGTCCCCCCACGTCTCCCGATAAAAATGATACCTCACTTGTGTGGGTAGGCCTAGCGCCCGCGACAGGAAACGCCCCAAAGTGCAACGTGGACACAGCCAAATTTTTGAAGGAAAACAGAGGTGTTTTTTGCAAAGTGCCTACCTGTAGATTTTGGCCTGTAGCTCAGCCGCCACCTAGGGAAACCTACCAAACCTATGCATTTCTAAAAACTAGAGACCTAGGGGAATCCAAGATGGGGTGACTTGTGTGGCTCGGACCAGGTTCTGTTACCCAGAATCCTTTGCAAACCTCGAAATGTGGCTAAAAAAACACATGTTCCTCACATTTCTGTGGCAGAAAGTTCTGGAATCTGAGAGGAGCCACAAATTTCCTTCCACCCAGCGTCCCCCCACGTCTCCCGATATAAATGATACCTCACTTGTGTGGGTAGGCCTAGCGCCCGCGACAGGAGACGCCCCAAAGTGCAACGTGGACACAGCCAAATTTTTGAAGGAAAACAGAGGTGTTTTTTGCAAAGTATTTACCTGTGGATTTTGGCCTGTAGCTCAGCCGCCACCTAGGGAAACCTACCAAACCTGTGCATTTCTGAAAACTAGAGACCTAGGGGAATCCAAGATGGGGTGACTTGTGTGGCTCGGACCAGGTTCTGTTACCCAGAATCCTTTGCAAACCTCAAAATGTGGCTAAAAAAATACATGTTCCTCACATTTCTGTGGCAGAAAGTTCTGGAATCTGAGAGGAGCCACAAATTTCCTTCCACCCAGCGTTCCCCCACATCTCCCAATAAAAACGATACCTCACTTGTGTGGGTAGGCCTAGCGCCCACGACAGGAAACGCCCCAAAGCGCAACGTGGCACATCCAAATTTTTGAAGGAAAACAGAGGTGTTTTTTGCAAAGTGCCTACCTGTAGATTTTGGCCTGTAGCTCAGCCGCCACCTAGGGAAACCTACCAAACCTGTGCATTTCTGAAAACTAGAGACCTAGGGAAATCCAAGTTGGGGTGACTTGTGTGGCTCGGACCAGGTTCTGTTACCCAGAATCCTTTGCAAACCTAAAAATTTGGCTAAAAAAACACATGTTCCTCACATTTCTGTGGCAGAAAGTTCTGGAATCTGAGAGGAGCCACAAATTTCCTTCCACCCAGCGTTCCCCCACGTCTCCCGATAAAAATGATACCTCACTTGTGTGGGTAGGCCTAGCGTCCGCGTCAGGAAACGCCCCAAAGCGCAACGTGGACACATCCAAATTTTTGAAGGAAAACAGAGGTGTTTTTTGCAAAGTGCCTACCTGTAGATTTTGGCCTGTAGCTCAGCCGCCACCGGGGGAAACCTACCAAACCTGTGCATTTCTGAAAACTAGAGACCTAGGGGAATCCAAGATGGGGTGACTTGTGTGGCTCGGACCAGGTTCTGTTACCCAGAATCCTTTGCAAACCTCAAAATTTGGCTAAAAAAACATATGTTCCTCACATTTCTGTGGCAGAAAGTTCTGGAATCTGAGAGGAGCCACAAATTTCCTTCCACCCAGCGTCCCCCCACATCTCCCGATAAAAATGATACCTCACTTGTGTGGGTAGGCCTAGCGCCCGCGACAGGAAACGCCCCAAAGCGCAACGTGGACACAGCCACATTTTTGAAGGAAAACAGAGGTGTTTTTTGCAAAGTGCCTACCTGTAGATTTTGGCCTGTAGCTCAGCCGCCACCTAGGGAAACCTACCAAACCTGTGCATTTCTAAAAACTAGAGACCTAGGGGAATCCAAGATGGGGTGACTTGTGTGGCTCGGACCAGGTTCTGTTACCCAGAATCCTTTGCAAACCTCAAAATTTGTCTAAAAAACACATGTTCCTCACATTTCTGTGGCAGAAAGTTCTGGAATCTGAGAGGAGCCACAAATTTCCTTCCACCCAGCGTCACCCCACGTCTCCCGATAAAAATGATACCTCACTTGTGTGGGTAGGCCTAGCGCCCGCGACAGGAAACGCCCCAAAGTGCAAATTGGACACAGCCAAATTTTTGAAGGAAAACAGAGGTGTTTTTTGCAAAGTGCCTACCTGTGGATTTTGGCCTGTAGCTCAGCCGCCACCTAGGGAAACCTACCAAACCTGTGCATTTCTGAAAACTAGAGACCTAGGGGAATCCAAGATGGGGTGACGTGTGTGGCTCGGACCAGGTTCTGTTACCCAGAATCCTTTGCAAACCTCAAAATGTGGCTAAAAAAACACATGTTGCTCACATTTCTGTGGCAGAAAGTTCTGGAATCTGAGAGGAGCCACAAATTACCTTCCACCCAGCGTCCCCCCATGTCTCCCGATACAAATTATACCTCACTTGTGTGGGTAGGCCTAGCGCCCGCGACATGAAACGCCCCAAAGTGCAATGTGGACACAGCCAAATTTTTGAAGGAAAACAGAGGTGTTTTTTGCAAAGTGCCTACCTGTAGATTTTGGCCTGTAGCTCAGCCGCCACCTAGGGAAACCTACCAAACCTGTGCATTTCTGAAAACTAGAGACCTAGGGGAATCCAAGATGGGGTGACTTGTGTAGCTCGGACCAGGTTCTGTTACCCAGAATCCTTTGCAAACCTCATAATTTGGCTAAAAAAACACATGTTCCTCACATTTCTGTGGCAGAAAGTTCTGGAATCTGAGAGGAGCCACAAATTTCCTTCCACCCAGCGTTCCCCCACGTCTCCCAATAAAAATGATACCTCACTTGTGTGGGTAGGCCTAGCGCCCGCGACAGGAAACGCCCCAAAACGCAACGTGGCACATCCAAATTTTTGAAGGAAAACAAAGGTGTTTTTTGCAAAGTGCCTACCTGTAGATTTTGGCCTGTAGCTCAGCCGCCACCTAGGGAAACCTACCAAACCTGTGCATTTCTGAAAACTAGAGACCTAGGGGAATCCAAGATGGGGTGACTTGTGTGGCTCGGACCAGGTTCTGTTACCCAGAATCCTTTGCAAACCTCAAAATTTGGCTAAAAAAACACATGTTCCTCACATTTCTGTGGCAGAAAGTTCTGGAATCTGAGAGGAGCCACTAATTTCCTTCCACCCAGCGTCCCCCCACGTCTCCCGATAAAAATGATACCTCACTTGTGTGGGTAGGCCTAGCGCCCGCGACAGGAAACGCCCCAAAGAGCAACGTGGACACAGCCACATTTTTGAAGGAAAACAGAGGTGTTTTTTGCAAAGTGCCTACCTGTAGATTTTGGCCTGTAGCTCAGCCGCCACCTAGGGAAACCTACCAAACCTGTGCATTTCTGAAAACTAGAGACCTAGGGGAATCCAAGATAGGGTGACTTGTGTGGCTCGGACCAGGTTCTGTTACCCAGAATCCTTTGCAAACCTCAAAATGTGGCTAAAAAAACACATGTTCCTCACATTTCTGTGGCAGAAAGTTCTGGAATCTGAGAGGAGCCACAAATTTCCTTCCACCCAGCGTCCCCCCCACGTCTCCCGATACAAATTATACCTCACTTGTGAGGGTAGGCCTAGCACCCGCGACAGGAAATGCCCCAAAGTGCAACGTGGACACAGCCAAATCTTTGAAGGAAAACAGAGGTGTTTTTTGCAAAGTGCCTACCTGTAGATTTTGGCCTGTAGCTCAGCCGCCACCTAGGGAAACCTACCAAACCTGTGCATTTCTGAAAACTAGAGACCTAGGGGAATCCAAGATGGGGTGACTTGTGTGGCTCGGACCAGGATCTGTTACCCAGAATCCTTTGCAAACCTCAAAATTTGGCTAAAAAAAGACATGTTCCTCACATTTCTGTGGCAGAAAGTTCTGGAATCTGAGAGGAGCCACAAATTTCCTTCCACCCAGCGTTCCCCCACGTCTCCCAATAAAAATGATACCTCACTTGTGTGGGTAGGCCTAGCGCCCGCGACAGGAAACGCCCCAAAGCGCAATGTGGCACATCCAAATTTTTGAAGGAAAACTAAGGTGTTTTTTGCAAAGTGCCTACCTGTGGATTTTGGCCTGTAGCTCAGCCGCCACCTAGGGAAACCTACCAAACCTGTGCATTTCTGAAAACTAGAGACCTAGGGGAATCCAAGATGGGTTGACTTGTGTGGCTCGGACCAGGTTCTGTTACCCAGAATCCTTTGCAAACCTCAAAATTTGGCTAAAAAAACACATGTTCCTCACATTTCTGTGGCAGAAAGTTCTAGAATCTGAGAGGAGCCACAAATTTACTTCCACCCAGCGTCCCCCCACGTCTCCTGATACAAATTATACCTCACTTGTGTGGGTAGGCCTAGCGCCCGCGACAGGAAACGCCCCAAAGTGCAACGTGGACACAGCCAAATTTTTGAAGGAAAACAGAGGTGTTTTTTGCAAAGTGCCTACCTGTAGATTTTGGCCTGTAGCTCAGCCGCCACCTAGGGAAACCTACCAAACCTGTGCATTTCTGAAAACTAGAGACCTAGGGGAATCCAAGATGGGGTGACTTGTGTGGCTTGGACCAGGTTCTGTTACCCAGAATCCTTTGCAAACCTCAAAATTTGGCTAAAAAAACACATGTTCCTCACATTTCTGTGGCAGAAAGTTCTGGAATCTGAGAGGAGCCACAAATTT
The DNA here is from genome assembly GCF_031143425.1 of Pleurodeles waltl. Classification (NCBI taxonomy): domain Eukaryota; kingdom Metazoa; phylum Chordata; class Amphibia; order Caudata; family Salamandridae; genus Pleurodeles; species Pleurodeles waltl. The sequence continues at coordinate 1,218,005,592 of NC_090447.1, forward strand.
CCTTCCACCCAGCGTTCCCCCACGTCTCCCAATAAAAATGATACCTCACTTGTGTGGGTAGGCCTGGCGCCCGCGAGAGGAAACGCCCCAAAGCGCAATGTGGCACATCCAAATTTTTGAAGGAAAACTAAGGTGTTTTTTGCAAAGTGCCTACCTGTAGATTTTGGCCTGTAGCTCAGCCGCCACCTAGGGAAACCTACCAAACCTGTGCATTTCTGAAAACTAGAGACCTAGGGGAATCCAAGATGGGGTGACTTGTGTGGCTCGGACCTGGTTCTGTTACCCAGAATCCTTTGCAAACCTCAAAATTTGGCTAAAAAAACACATGTTCCTCACATTTCTGTGGCAGAAAGTTCTGGAATCTGAGAGGAGCCACAATTTTCCTTCCACCCAGCGTCCCCCCACGTCTCCCGATAAAAATGATACCTCACTTGTGTGGGTAGGCCTAGCGCCCGCGACAGGAAACGCCCTAAAGCGCAACGTGGACACAGCCACATTTTTGAAGGAAAACAGAGGTGTTTTTTGCAAAGTGCCTACCTGTAGATTTTGGCATGTAGCTCACCCGCCACCTAGGGAAACCTACCAAACCTGTGCATTTCTGAAAACTAGAGACCTAGGGGAATCCAAGATAGGGTGACTTGTGTGGATCGGACCAGGTTCTGTTACCCAGAATCCTTTGCAAACCTCAAAATGTGGCTAAAAAAACACATGTTCCTCACATTACTGTGGCAGAAAGTTCTGGAATCTGAGAGGAGCCACAAATTTCCTTCCACCCAGCGTCCCCCCACGTCTCCCGATACAAATTATACCTCACTTGTGTGGGTAGGCCTAGTGCCCGCGACAGGAAACGCCCCAAAGTGCAACGTGGACACAGCCAAATTTTTGAAGGAAAACAGAGGTGTTTATTGCAAAGTGCCTACCTGTAGATTTTGGCCTGTAGCTCAGCCGCCACCTAGGGAAACCTACCAAACCTGTGCATTTCTGAAAACTAGAGACCTAGGGGAATCCAAGATGGGGTGACTTGTGTGTCTCGGACCAGGTTCTGTTACCCAGAATCCTTTGCAAACCTCAAAATTTGGCTAAAAAAACACATGTTGCTCACATTTCTGTGGCAGAAAGTTCTGGAATCTGAGAGGAGCCACAAATTTCCTTCTACCCAGCGTTCCCCCACGTCTCCCAATAAAAATGATACCTCACTTGTGTGGGTAGGCCTAGGGCCTGCGTCAGGAAACGCCCCAAAGCGCAACGTGGACATATCCAAATTTTTGAAGGAAAACAGAGGTGTTTTTTGCAAAGTGCCTATCTGTAGATTTTGGCCTGTAGCTCAGCCGCCACCTAGGGAAACCTACCAAACCTGTGCATTTCTGAAAACTAGAGACCTAGGGGAATCCAAGATGGGGTGACTTGTGTGTCTCGGACCAGGTTCTGTTACCCAGAATCCTTTGCAAACCTCAAAATTTGGCTAAAAAACACATGTTCCTCACATTTCTGTGGCAGAAAGTTCTGGAATCTGAGAGGAGCCACGAATTTCCTTCCACCCAGCGTTCCCCCACGTCTCCCGATAAAAATGATACCTCACTTGTGTGGGTAGGCCTAGCGCCCGCGACAGGAAACACCCCAAAGCGCAACGTGGACACATCCACATTTTTGAAGGAAAACAGAGGTGTTTTTTGCAAAGTGCCTACCTGTAGATTTTGGCCTGTAGCTCAGCCGCCACTTAGGGAAACCTACCAAACCTGTGCATTTCTGAAAACTAGAGACCTAGGGGAATCCAAGATGGGGTGACTTGTGTGTCTAGGACCAGGTTCTGTTACCCAGAATCCTTTGCAAACCTCAAAATTTGGCTAAAAAAACACATGTTCCTCACATTTCTGTGGCAGAAAGTTCTGGAATCTGAGAGGAGCCACAAATTTCCTTCCACCCAGCATCCCCCCACGTCTCTTGATAAAAATGATACCTCACTTGTGTGGGTAGGCCTAGCGCCCGCAACAGGAAACGCCCCAAAGTGCAACGTGGACACAGCCAAATTTTTGAAGGAAAACAGAGGTGTTTTTTGCAAAGTGCCTACCTGTAGATTTTGTCCTGTAGCTCAGCCGCCTCCTAGGGAAACCTACCAAACCTGTGCATTTCTGAAAACTAGAGACCTAGGGGAATCCAAGATGGGGTGACTTGTGTGGCTCGGACCAGGTTCTGTTACCCAGAATCCTTTGCAAACCTCAAAATGTGGCTAAAAAAACACATGTTCCTCACATTTCTGTGGCAGAAAGTTCTGGAATCTGAGAGGAGCCACAAATTTCCTTCCACCCAGCGTCCCCCCACGTCTCCCGATACAAATTATACCTCACTTGTGTGGGTAGGCCTAGCGCCCGCGACAGGAAACGCCCCAAAGTGCAACGTGGACACAGCCAAATTTTTGAAGGAAAACAGAGGTGTTTTTTGCAAAGTGCCTACCTGTAGATTTTGGCCTGTAGCTCAGCCTCCACCTAGGGAAACCTACCAAACCTGTGCATTTCTGAAAACTAGAGACCTAGGGGAATCCAAGATGGGGTGACTTGTGTGGCTCGGACCAGGTTCTGTTACCCAGAATCCTTTGCAAACCACAAAATTTGGCTAAAAAAACACATGTTCCTCACATTTCTGTGGCAGAAAGTTCTGGAATCTGAGAGGAGCCACAAATTTCCTTCCACCCAGCGTTCCCCCACGTCTCCCAATAAAAATGATACCTCACTTGTGTGGGTAGCCCTAGGGCCCGCGTCAGGAAACGCCCCAAAGCGCAACGTGGACATATCCAAATTTTTGAAGGAACACAGAGGTGTTTTTTGCAAAGTGCCTACCTGTAGATTTTGGCCTGTAGCTCAGCCGCCACCTAGGGAAACCTACCAAACCTGTGCATTTCTGAAAACTAGAGACCTAGGGGAATCCAAGATGGGGTGACTTGTGTGTCTCGGACCAGGTTCTGTTACCCAGAATCCTTTGCAAACCTCAAAATTTGGCTAAAAAAACACATGTTCCTCACATTTCTGTGGCAGAAAGTTCTGGAATCTGAGAGGAGCCACGAATTTCCTTCCACCCAGCGTTCCCCCACGTCTCCCTATAAAAATGATACCTCACTTGTGTGGGTAGGCCTAGCGCCCGCGACAGGAAACACCCCAAAGCGCAACGTGGACACATCCACATTTTTGAAGGAAAACAGAGGTGTTTTTTGCAAAGTGCCTATCTGTAGATTTTGGCCTGTAGCTCAGCCGCCACCTAGGGAAACCTACCAAACCTGTGCATTTCTGAAAACTAGAGACCTAGCGGAATCCAAGATGGGGTGACTTGTGTGGCTCGGACCAGGTTCTGTTACCCAGAATCCTTTGCAAACCTCAAAATTTGGCTAAAAAAACACATGTTCCTCACATTTCTGTGGCAGAAAGTTCTGGAATCTGAGAGGAGCCACAAATTTCCTTCCACCCAGCGTCCCCCCACGTCTCCCGATAAAAATGATACCTCACTTGTGTGGGTAGGCCTAGCGCCCGCGACAGGAAACGCCCCAAAGTGCAACGTGGACACAGCCAAATTTTTGAAGGAAAACAGAGGTATTTTTTGCAAAGTGCCTACCTGTAGATTTTGGCCTGTAGCTCAGCCGCCACCTAGGGAAACCTACCAAACCTATGCATTTCTGAAAACTAGAGACCTAGGGGAATCCAAGATGGGGTGACTTGTGTGGCTCGGACCAGGTTCTGTTACCCAGAATCCTTTGCAAACCTCAAAATGTGGCTAAAAAAACACATGTTCCTCACATTTCTGTGGCAGAAAGTTCTGGAATCTGAGAGGAGCCACAAATTTCCTTCCACCCAGCGTCCCCCCACGTCTCCCGATAAAAATGATACCTCACTTGTGTGGGTAGGCCTAGCGCCCGCGACAGGAGACGCCCCAAAGTGCAACGTGGACACAGCCACATTTTTGAAGGAAAACAGAGATGTTTTTTGCAAAGTATTTACCTGTGGATTTTGGCCTGTAGCTCAGCCGCCACCTAGGGAAACCTACCAAACCTGTGCATTTCTGAAAACTAGAGACCTAGGGGAATCCAAGATGGGGTGACTTGTGTGGCTCGGACCAGGTTCTGTTACCCAGAATCCTTTGCAAACCTCAAAATTTGGCTAAAAAAATACATGTTCCTCACATTTCTGTGGCAGAAAGTTCTGGAATCTGAGAGGAGCCACAAATTTCCTTCCACCCAGCGTTCCCCCACATCTCCCAATAAAAACGATACCTCACTTGTGTGGGTAGGCCTAGCGCCCGCGACAGGAAACGCCCCAAAGCGCAACGTGGCACATCCAAATTTTTGAAGGAAAACAGAGGTGTTTTTTGCAAAGTGCCTACCTGTAGATTTTGGCCTGTAGCTCAGCCGCCACCTAGGGAAACCTACCAAACCTGTGCATTTCTGAAAACTAGAGACCTAGGGAAATCCAAGTTGGGGTGACTTGTGTGGCTCGGACCAGGTTCTGTTACCCAGAATCCTTTGCAAACCTCAAAATGTGGCTAAAAAAACACATGTTCCTCACATTTCTGTGGCAGAAAGTTCTGGAATCTGAGAGGAGCCACAAATTTCCTTCCACCCAGCGTCCCCCCACGTCTCCCGATAAAAATGATACCTCACTTGTGTGGGTAGGCCTAGCGCCCGCGACAGGAAACGCCCCAAAGCGCAACGTGAACACAGCCACATTTTTGAAGGAAAACAGAGGTGTTTTTTGCAAAGTGCCTACGTGTAGATTTTGGCCTGTAGCTCAGCCGCCACCTAGGGAAACCTACCAAACCTGTGCATTTCTAAAAACTAGAGACCTAGGGGAATCCAAGATGGGGTGACTTGTGTGGCTCGGACCAGGTTCTGTTACCCAGAATCCTTTGCAAACCTCAAAATTTGTCTAAAAAACACATGTTCCTCACATTTCTGTGGCAGAAAGTTCTGGAATCTGAGAGGAGCCACAAATTTCCTTGCACCCAGCGTCACCCCACGTCTCCCGATAAAAATGATACCTCACTTGTGTGGGTAGGCCTAGCGCCCGCGACAGGAAACGCCCCAAAGTGCAAATTGGACACAGCCAAATTTTTGAAGGAAAACAGAGGTGTTTTTTGCAAAGTGCCTACCTGTGGATTTTGGCCTGTAGCTCAGCCGCCACCTAGGGAAACCTACCAAACCTGTGCATTTCTGAAAACTAGAGACCTAGGGGAATCCAAGATGGGGTGACGTGTGTGGCTCGGACCAGGTTCTGTTACCCAGAATCCTTTGCAAACCTCAAAATGTGGCTAAAAAAACACATGTTCCTCACATTTCTGTGGCAGAAAGTTCTGGAATCTGAGAGGAGCCACAAATTTCCTTCCACCCAGCGTCCCCCCATGTCTCCCGATATAAATTATACCTCACTTGTGTGGGTAGGCCTAGCGCCCGCGACATGAAACGCCCCAAAGTGCAACGTGGACACAGCCAAATTTTTGAAGGAAAACAGAGGTGTTTTTTGCAAAGTGCCTACCTGTAGATTTTGGCCTGTAGCTCAGCCGCCACCTAGGGAAACCTACCAAACCTGTGCATTTCTGAAAACTAGAGACCTAGGGGAATCCAAGATGGGGTGACTTGTGTAGCTCGGACCAGGTTCTGTTACCCAGAATCCTTTGCAAACCTCAAAATTTGGCTAAAAAAAGACATGTTCCTCACATTTCTGTGGCAGAAAGTTCTGGAATCTGAGAGGAGCCACAAATTTCCTTCCACCCAGCGTCCCCCCACGTCTCCCGATAAAAATGATACCTCACTTGTGTGGGTAGGCCTAGCGCCCGCGACAGGAAACGCCCCAAAGCGCAACGTGAACACAGCCACATTTTTGAAGGAAAACAGAGGTGTTTTTTGCAAAGTGCCTACGTGTAGATTTTGGCCTGTAGCTCAGCCGCCACCTAGGGAAACCTACCAAACCTGTGCATTTCTAAAAACTAGAGACCTAGGGGAATCCAAGATGGGGTGACTTGTGTGGCTCGGACCAGGTTCTGTTACCCAGAATCCTTTGCAAACCTCAAAATGTGGCTAAAAAAACACATGTTCCTCACATTTCTGTGGCAGAAAGTTCTGGAATCTGAGAGGAGCCACAAATTTCCTTCCACCCAGCGTCCCCCCATGTCTCCCGATACAAATTATACCTCACTTGTGTGGGTAGGCCTAGCGCCCGCGACATGAAACGCCCCAAAGTGCAACGTGGACACAGCCAAATTTTTGAAGGAAAACAGAGGTGTTTTTTGCAAAGTGCCTACCTGTAGATTTTGGCCTGTAGCTCAGCCGCCACCTAGGGAAACCTACCAAACCTGTGCATTTCTGAAAACTAGAGACCTAGGGGAATCCAAGATGGGGTGACTTGTGTAGCTCGGACCAGGTTCTGTTACCCAGAATCCTTTGCAAACCTCAAAATTTGGCTAAAAAAAGACATGTTCCTCACATTTCTGTGGCAGAAAGTTCTGGAATCTGAGAGGAGCCACAAATTTCCTTCCACCCAGCGTTCCCCCACGTCTCCCAATAAAAATGATACCTCACTTGTGTGGGTAGGCCTAGCGCCCGCGACAGGAAACGCCCCAAAGCGCAATGTGGCACATCCAAATTTTTGAAGGAAAACTAAGGTGTTTTTTGCAAAGTGCCTACCTGTAGATTTTGGCCTGTAGCTCAGCCGCCACCTAGGGAAACCTACCAAACCTGTGCATTTCTGAAAACTAGAGACCTAGGGGAATCCAAGATGGGGTGACTTGTGTGGCTCGGACCAGGTTCTGTTACCCAGAATCCTTTGCAAACCTCAAAATTTGGCTAAAAAAACACATGTTCCTCACATTTCTGTGGCAGAAAGTTCTAGAATCTGAGAGGAGCCACAAATTTCCTTCCACCCAGCGTCCCCCACGTCTCCCGATACAAATTATACCTCACTTGTGTGGGTAGGCCTAGCGCCCGCGACAGGAAACGCCCCAAAGTGCAACGTGGACACAGCCAAATTTTTGAAGGAAAACAGAGGTGTTTTTTGCAAAGTGCCTACCTGTAGATTTTGGCCTGTAGCTCAGCCGCCACCTAGGGAAACCTACCAAACCTGTGCATTTCTGAAAACTAGAGACCTAGGGGAATCCAAGATGGGGTGACTTGTGTGGCTTGGACCAGGTTCTGTTACCCAGAATCCTTTGCAAACCTCAAAATTTGGCTAAAAAAACACATGTTCCTCACATTTCTGTGGCAGAAAGTTCTGGAATCTGAGAGGAGCCACAAATTTCCTTCCACCCAGCGTTCCCCCACGTCTCCCAATAAAAATGATACCTCACTTGTGTGGGTAGGCCTGGCGCCCGCGAGAGGAAACGCCCCAAAGCGCAATGTGGCACATCCAAATTTTTGAAGGAAAACTAAGGTTTTTTTTGCAAAGTGCCTACCTGTAGATTTTGGCCTGTAGCTCAGCCGCCACCTAGGGAAACCTACCAAACCTGTGCATTTCTGAAAACTAGAGACCTAGGGGAATCCAAGATGGGGTGACTTGTGTGGCTCGGACCAGGTTCTGTTACCCAGAATCCTTTGCAAACCTCAAAATTTGGCTAAAAAAACACATGTTCCTCACATTTCTGTGGCAGAAAGTTCTGGAATCTGAGAGGAGCCACAAATTTCCTTCCACCCAGCGTCCCCCCACGTCTCCCGATACAAATTATACCTCACTTGTGTGGGTAGGCCTAGCGCCCGCGACAGGAAACGCCCCAAAGTGCAACGTGGACACAGCCAAATTTTTGAAGGAAAACAGAGGTGTTTTTTGCAAAGTGCCTACTTGTAGATTTTGGCCTGTAGCTCAGCCTCCACCTAGGGAAACCTACCAAACCTGTGCATTTCTGAAAACTAGAGACCTAGGGGAATCCAAGATGGGGTGACTTGTGTGGCTCGGACCAGGTTCTGTTACCCAGAATCCTTTGCAAACCACAAAATTTGGCTAAAAAAACACATGTTCCTCACATTTCTGTGGCAGAAAGTTCTGGAATCTGAGAGGAGCCACAAATTTCCTTCCACCCAGCGTTCCCCCACGTCTCCCAATAAAAATGATACCTCACTTGTGTGGGTAGCCCTAGGGCCCGCGTCAGGAAACGCCCCAAAGCGCAACGTGGACATATCCAAATTTTTGAAGGAACACAGAGGTGTTTTTTGCAAAGTGCCTACCTGTAGATTTTGGCCTGTAGCTCAGCCGCCACCTAGGGAAACCTACCAAACCTGTGCATTTCTGAAAACTAGAGACCTAGGGGAATCCAAGATGGGGTGACTTGTGTGTCTCGGACCAGGTTCTGTTACCCAGAATCCTTTGCAAACCTCAAAATTTGGCTAAAAAAACACATGTTCCTCACATTTCTGTGGCAGAAAGTTCTGGAATCTGAGAGGAGCCACGAATTTCCTTCCACCCAGCGTTCCCCCATGTCTCCCGATAAAAATGATACCTCACTTGTGTGGGTAGGCCTAGCGCCCGCGACAGGAAACACCCCAAAGCGCAACGTGGACACATCCACATTTTTGAAGGAAAACAGAGGTGTTTTTTGCAAAGTGCCTACCTGTAGATTTTGGCCTGTAGCTCAGCCGCCACCTAGGGAAACCTACCAAACCTGTGCATTTCTGAAAACTAGAGACCTAGCGGAATCCAAGATGGGGTGACTTGTGTGGCTCGGACCAGGTTCTGTTACCCAGAATCCTTTGCAAACCTCAAAATTTGGCTAAAAAAACACATGTTCCTCACATTTCTGTGGCAGAAAGTTCTGGAATCTGAGAGGAGCCACAAATTTCCTTCCACCCAGCGTCCCCCCACGTCTCCCGATAAAAATGATACCTCACTTGTGTGGGTAGGCCTAGCGCCCGTGACAGGAAACGCCCCAAAGTGCAACGTGGACACAGCCAAATTTTTGAAGGAAAACAGAGGTATTTTTTGCAAAGTGCCTACCTGTAGATTTTGGCCTGTAGCTCAGCCGCCACCTAGGGAAACCTACCAAACCTATGCATTTCTGAAAACTAGAGACCTAGGGGAATCCAAGATGGGGTCACTTGTGTGGCTCGGACCAGGTTCTGTTACCCAGAATCCTTTGCAAACCTCAAAATGTGGCTAAAAAAACACATGTTCCTCACATTTCTGTGGCAGAAAGTTCTGGAATCTGAGAGGAGCCACAAATTTCCTTCCACCCAGCGTCCCCCCACGTCTCCCGATAAAAATGATACCTCACTTGTGTGGGTAGGCCTAGCGCCCGCGACAGGAGACGCCCCAAAGTGCAACGTGGACACAGCCACATTTTTGAAGGAAAACAGAGGTGTTTTTTGCAAAGTATTTACCTGTGGATTTTGGCCTGTAGCTCAGCCGCCACCTAGGGAAACCTACCAAACCTGTGCATTTCTGAAAACTAGAGACCTAGGGGAATCCAAGATGGGGTGACTTGTGTGGCTCGGACCAGGTTCTGTTACCCAGAATCCTTTGCAAACCTCAAAATGTGGCTAAAAAAATACATGTTCCTCACATTTCTGTGGCAGAAAGTTCTGGAATCTGAGAGGAGCCACAAATTTCCTTCCACCCAGCGTTCCCCCACATCTCCCAATAAAAACGATACCTCACTTGTGTGGGTAGGCCTAGCGCCCGCGACAGGAAACGCCCCAAAGCGCAACGTGGCACATCCAAATTTTTGAAGGAAAACAGAGGTGTTTTTTGCAAAGTGCCTACCTGTAGATTTTGGCCTGTAGCTCAGCCGCCACCTAGGGAAACCTACCAAACCTGTGCATTTCTGAAAACTAGAGACCTAGGGAAATCCAAGTTGGGGTGACTTGTGTGGCTCGGACCAGGTTCTGTTACCCAGAATCCTTTGCAAACCTAAAAATTTGGCTAAAAAAACACATGTTCCTCACATTTCTGTGGCAGAAAGTTCTGGAATCTGAGAGGAGCCACAAATTTCCTTCCACCCAGCGTTCCCCCACGTCTCCCGATAAAAATGATACCTCACTTGTGTGGGTAGGCCTAGCGCCCGCGTCAGGAAACGCCCCAAAGCGCAACGTGGACACATCCAAATTTTTGAAGGAAAACAGAGGTGTTTTTTGCAAAGTGCCTACCTGTAGATTTTGGCCTGTAGCTCAGCCGCCACCTAGGGAAATCTACCAAACCTGTGCATTTCTGAAAACTAGAGACCTAGGGGAATCCAAGATGGGGTGACTTGTGTGGCTCGGACCAGGTTCTGTTACCCAGAATCCTTTGCAAACCTCAAAATTTGGCTAAAAAAACATATGTTCCTCACATTTCTGTGGCAGAAAGTTCTGGAATCTGAGAGGAGCCACAAATTTCCTTCCACCCAGCGTCCCCCACGTCTCCCGATAAAAATGATACCTCACTTGTGTGGGTAGGCCTAGCGCCCGCGACAGGAAACGCCCCAAAGCGCAACGTGGACACAGCCACATTTTTGAAGGAAAACAGAGGTGTTTTTTGCAAAGTGCCTACGTGTAGATTTTGGCCTGTAGCTCAGCCGCCACCTAGGGAAACCTACCAAACCTGTGCATTTCTAAAAACTAGAGACCTAGGGGAATCCAAGATGGGGTGACTTGTGTGGCTCGGACCAGGTTCTGTTACCCAGAATCCTTTGCAAACCTCAAAATTTGTCTAAAAAACACATGTTCCTCACATTTCTGTGGCAGAAAGTTCTGGAATCTGAGAGGAGCCACAAATTTCCTTGCACCCAGCGTCACCCCACGTCTCCCGATAAAAATGATACCTCACTTGTGTGGGTAGGCCTAGCGCCCGCGACAGGAAACGCCCCAAAGTGCAAATTGGACACAGCCAAATTTTTGAAGGAAAACAGAGGTGTTTTTTGCAAAGTGCCTACCTGTGGATTTTGGCCTGTAGCTCAGCCGCCACCTAGGGAAACCTACCAAACCTGTGCATTTCTGAAAACTAGAGACCTAGGGGAATCCAAGATGGGGTGACGTGTGTGGCTCGGACCAGGTTCTGTTACCCAGAATCCTTTGCAAACCTCAAAATGTGGCTAAAAAAACACATGTTCCTCACATTTCTGTGGCAGAAAGTTCTGGAATCTGAGAGGAGCCACAAATTTCCTTCCACCCAGCGTCCCCCCATGTCTCCCGATACAAATTATACCTCACTTGTGTGGGTAGGCCTAGCGCCCGCGACATGAAACGCCCCAAAGTGCAACGTGGACACAGCCAAATTTTTGAAGGAAAACAGAGGTGTTTTTTGCAAAGTGCCTACCTGTAGATTTTGGCCTGTAGCTCAGCCGCCACCTAGGGAAACCTACCAAACCTGTGCATTTCTGAAAACTAGAGACCTAGGGGAATCCAAGATGGGGTGACTTGTGTAGCTCGGACCAGGTTCTGTTACCCAGAATCCTTTGCAAACCTCAAAATTTGGCTAAAAAAACACATGTTCCTCACATTTCTGTGGCAGAAAGTTCTGGAATCTGAGAGGAGCCACAAATTTCCTTCCACCCAGCGTTCCCCCACGTCTCCCAATAAAAATGATACCTCACTTGTGTGGGTAGGCCTAGCGCCCGCGACAGGAAACGCCCCAAAACGCAACGTGGCACATCCAAATTTTTGAAGGAAAACAGAGGTGTTTTTTGCAAAGTGCCTACCTGTAGATTTTGGCCTGTAGCTCAGCCGCCACCTAGGGAAACCTACCAAACCTGTGCATTTCTGAAAACTAGAGACCTAGGGGAATCCAAGATGGGGTGACTTGTGTGGCTCGGACCAGGTTCTGTTACCCAGAATCCTTTGCAAACCTCAAAATTTGGCTAAAAAAACACATGTTCCTCACATTTCTGTGGCAGAAAGTTCTGGAATCTGAGAGGAGCCACTAATTTCCTTCCACCCAGCGTCCCCCCACGTCTCCCGATAAAAATGATACCTCACTTGTGTGGGTAGGCCTAGCGCCCGCGACAGGAAACGCCCCAAAGAGCAACGTGGACACAGCCACATTTTTGAAGGAAAACAGAGGTGTTTTTTGCAAAGTGCCTACCTGTAGATTTTGGCCTGTAGCTCAGCCGCCACCTAGGGAAACCTACCAAACCTGTGCATTTCTGAAAACTAGAGACCTAGGGGAATCCAAGATAGGGTGACTTGTGTGGCTCGGACCAGGTTCTGTTACCCAGAATCCTTTGCAAACCTCAAAATGTGGCTAAAAAAACACATGTTCCTCACATTTCTGTGGCAGAAAGTTCTGGAATCTGAGAGGAGCCACAAATTTCCTTCCACCCAGCGTCCCCCCCACGTCTCCCGATACAAATTATACCTCACTTGTGAGGGTAGGCCTAGCACCCGCGACAGGAAATGCCCCAAAGTGCAACGTGGACACAGCCAAATTTTTGAAGGAAAACAGAGGTGTTTTTTGCAAAGTGCCTACCTGTAGATTTTGGCCTGTAGCTCAGCTGCCACCTAGGGAAACCTACCAAACCTGTGCATTTCTGAAAACTAGAGACCTAGGGGAATCGAAGATGGGGTGACTTGTGTGGCTCGGACCAGGTTCTGTTACCCAGAATCCTTTGCAAACCTCAAAATTTGGCTAAAAAAAGACATGTTCCTCACATTTCTGTGGCAGAAAGTTCTGGAATCTGAGAGGAGCCACAAATTTCCTTCCACCCAGCGTTCCCCCACGTCTCCCAATAAAAATGATACCTCACTTGTGTGGGTAGGCCTAGCGCCCGCGACAGGAAACGCCCCAAAGCGCAATGTGGCACATCCAAATTTTTGAAGGAAAACTAAGGTGTTTTTTGCAAAGTGCCTACCTGTAGATTTTGGCCTGTAGCTCAGCCGCCACCTAGGGAAACCTACCAAACCTGTGCATTTCTGAAAACTAGAGACCTAGGGGAATCCAAGATGGGGTGACTTGTGTGGCTCGGACCAGGTTCTGTTACCCAGAATCCTTTGCAAACCTCAAAATTTGGCTAAAAAAACACATGTTCCTCACATTTCTGTGGCAGAAAGTTCTAGAATCTGAGAGGAGCCACAAATTTCCTTCCACCCAGCGTCCCCCACGTCTCCCGATACAAATTATACCTCACTTGTGTGGGTAGGCCTAGCGCCCGCGACAGGAAACGCCCCAAAGTGCAACGTGGACACAGCCAAATTTTTGAAGGAAAACAGAGGTGTTTTTTGCAAAGTGCCTACCTGTAGATTTTGGCCTGTAGCTCAGCCGCCACCTAGGGAAACCTACCAAACCTGTGCATTTCTGAAAACTAGAGACCTAGGGGAATCCAAGATGGGGTGACTTGTGTGGCTTGGACCAGGTTCTGTTACCCAGAATCCTTTGCAAACCTCAAAATTTGGCTAAAAAAACACATGTTCCTCACATTTCTGTGGCAGAAAGTTCTGGAATCTGAGAGGAGCCACAAATTTCCTTCCACCCAGCGTTCCCCCACGTCTCCCAATAAAAATGATACCTCACTTGTGTGGGTAGGCCTGGCGCCCGCGAGAGGAAACGCCCCAAAGCGCAATGTGGCACATCCAAATTTTTGAAGGAAAACTAAGGTGTTTTTTGCAAAGTGCCTACCTGTAGATTTTGGCCTGTAGCTCATCCGCCACGTAGGGAAACCTACCAAACCTGTGCATTTATGAAAACTAGAGACCTAGGGGAATCCAAGATGGGGTGACTTGTGTGGCTCGGACCAGGTTCTGTTACCCAGAATCCTTTGCAAACCTCAAAATTTGGCTAAAAAAACACATGTTCCTCACATTTCTGTGGCAGAAAGTTCTGGAATCTGAGAGGAGCCACAATTTTCCTTCCACCCAGCGTCCCCCCACGTCTCCCGATAAAAATGATACCTCACTTGTGTGGGTAGGCCTAGCGCCCGCGACAGGAAACGCCCTAAAGCGCAACGTGGACACAGCCACATTTTTTAAGGAAAACAGAGGTGTTTTTTGCAAAGTGCCTACCTGTAGATTTTGGCATGTAGCTCACCCGCCACCTAGGGAAACCTACCAAACCTGTGCATTTCTGAAAACTAGAGACCTAGGGTAATCCAAGATAAGGTGACTTGTGTGGCTCGGACCAGGTTCTGTTACCCAGAATCCTTTGCAAACCTCAAAATGTGGCTAAAAAAACACATGTTCCTCACATTACTGTGGCAGAAAGTTCTGGAATCTGAGAGGAGCCACAAATTTCCTTCCACCCAGCGTCCCCCCACGTCTCCCGATGCAAATTATACCTCACTTGTGTGGGTAGGCCTAGCGCCCGCGACAGGAAACGCCCCAAAGTGCAACGTGGACACAGCCAAATTTTTGAAGGAAAACAGAGGTGTTTATTGCAAAGTGCCTACCTGTAGATTTTGGCCTGTAGCTCAGCCGCCACCTAGGGAAACCTACCAAACCTGTGCATTTCTGAAAACTAGAGACCTAGGGGAATCCAAGATAGGGTGACATGTGTGGCTCGGACCAGGTTCTGTTACCCAGAATCCTTTGCAAACCTCAAAATTTGGCTAAAAAAACACATGTTCCTCACATTTCTGTGGCAGAAAGTTCTGGAATCTGAGAGGAGCCACAAATTTCCTTCCACCCAGCGTTCCCCCACGTCTCCCAATAAAAATGATACCTCACTTGTGTGGGTAGGCCTAGCGCCCGCGACAGGAAACGCCCCAAAGCGCAATGTGGCACATCCAAATTTTTGAAGGAAAACTAAGGTGTTTTTTGCAAAGTGCCTACCTGTAGATTTTGGCCTGTAGCTCAGCCGCCACGTAGGGAAACCTACCAAACCTGTGCATTTCTGAAAACTAGAGACCTAGGGGAATCCAAGATGGGGTGACTTGTGTGGCTCGGACCAGGTTCTGTTACCCAGAATCCTTTGCAAACCTCAAAATTTGGCTAAAAAAACACATGTTCCTCACATTTCTGTGGCAGAAAGTTCTGGAATCTGAGAGGAGCCACAATTTTCCTTCCACCCAGCGTCCCCCCACGTCTCCCGATAAAAATGATACCTCACTTGTGTGGGTAGGCCTAGCGCCCGCGACAGGAAACGCCCTAAAGCGCAACGTGGACACAGCCACATTTTTGAAGGAAAACAGAGGTGTTTTTTGCAAAGTGCCTACCTGTAGATTTTGGCATGTAGCTCACCCGCCACCTAGGGAAACCTACCAAACCTGTGCATTTCTGAAAACTAGAGACCTAGGGTAATCCAAGATAAGGTGACTTGTGTGGCTCGGACCAGGTTCTGTTACCCAGAATCCTTTGCAAACCTCAAAATGTGGCTAAAAAAACACATGTTCCTCACATTACTGTGGCAGAAAGTTCTGGAATCTGAGAGGAGCCACAAATTTCCTTCCACCCAGCGTCCCCCCACGTCTCCCGATACAAATTATACCTCACTTGTGTGGGTAGGCCTAGCGCCCGCGACAGGAAACGCCCCAAAGTGCAACGTGGACACAGCCAAATTTTTGAAGGAAAACAGAGGTGTTTATTGCAAAGTGCCTACCTGTAGATTTTGGCCTGTAGCTCAGCCGCCACCTAGGGAAACCTACCAAACCTGTGCATTTCTGAAAACTAGAGACCTAGGGGAATCCAAGATAGGGTGACATGTGTGGCTCGGACCAGGTTCTGTTACCCAGAATCCTTTGCAAACCTCAAAATTTGGCTAAAAAAACACATGTTCCTCACATTTCTGTGGCAGAAAGTTCTGGAATCTGAGAGGAGCCACAAATTTCCTTCCACCCAGCGTTCCCCCACGTCTCCCAATAAAAATGATACCTCACTTGTGTGGGTAGGCCTAGCGCCCGCGACAGGAAACGCCCCAAAGCGCAATGTGGCACATCCAAATTTTTGAAGGAAAACTAAGGTGTTTTTTGCAAAGTGCCTACCTGTAGATTTTGGCCTGTAGCTCAGCCGCCACGTAGGGAAACCTACCAAACCTGTGCATTTCTGAAAACTAGAGACCTAGGGGAATCCAAGATGGGGTGACTTGTGTGGCTCGGACCAGGTTCTGTTACCCAGAATCCTTTGCAAACCTCAAAATTTGGCTAAAAAAACACATGTTCCTCACATTTCTGTGGCAGAAAGTTCTGGAATCTGAGAGGAGCCACAAATTTCCTTCCACCCAGCGTCCCCCCACGTCTCCCGATAAAAATTATACCTCACTTGTGTGGGTAGGCCTAGCGCCCGCGACAGGAAACGCCCCAAAGCGCAACGTGGACACAGCCACATTTTTGAAGGAAAACAGAGGTGTTTTTTGCAAAGTGCCTACCTGTAGATTTTGGCCTGTAGCTCAGCCGCCACCTAGGGAAACCTACCAAACCTGTGCATTTCTGAAAACTAGAGACCTAGGGAAATCCAAGATAGGGTGACTTGTGTGGCTCGGACCAGGTTCTGTTACCCAGAATCCTTTGCAAACCTCAAAATGTGGCTAAAAAAACACATGTTCCTCACATTTCTGTGGCAGAAAGTTCTGGAATCTAAGAGGAGCCACAAATTTCCTTCCACCCAGCGTCCCCCCACGTCTCCCGATACAAATTATACCTCACTTGTGTGGGTAGGCCTAGCGCCCGCGACAGGAAACGCCCCAAAGTGCAACATGGACACAGCCAAATTTTTGAAGGAAAACAGAGGTGTTTTTTGCAAAGTGCCTACCTGTAGATTTTGGCCTGTAGCTCAGCCGCCACCTAGGGAAACCTACCAAACCTGTGCATTTCTGAAAACTAGAGACCTAGGGGAATCCAAGATGGGGTGACTTGTGTGGCTCGGACCAGGTTCTGTTACCCAGAATCCTTTGCAAACCTCAAAATTTGGCTAAAAAAACACATGTTCCTCACATTTCTGTGGCAGAAAGTTCTGGAATCTGAGAGGAGCCACAAATTTCCTTCCACCCAGCGTTCCCCCACGTCTCCCAATAAAAATGATACCTCACTTGTGTGGGTAGGCCTAGCGCCCGCGACAGGAAACGCCCCAAAGCGCAATGTGGCACATCCAAATGTTTGAAGGAAAACAGAGGTGTTTTTTGCAAAGTGCCTACCTGTAGATTTTGGCCTGTAGCTCAGCCGCCACCTAGGGAAACCTACCAAACCTGTGCATTTCTGAAAATTAGAGACCTAGGGAAATCCAAGTGGAGGTGACTTGTGTGGCTCGGACCAGGTTCTGTTACCCAGAATCCTTTGCAAACCTCAAAATTTGGCTAAAAAAACACATGTTCCTCACATTTCTGTGGCAGAAAGTTCTGGAATCTGAGAGGAGCCACAAATTTCCTTCCACCCAGCGTTCCCCCACGTCTCCCGATAAAAATGATACCTCACTTGTGTGGGTAGGCCTAGCGCCCGCGTCAGGAAACGCCCCAAAGCGCAACGTGGACACATCCAAATTTTTGAAGGAAAACAGAGGTGTTTTTTGCAAAGTGCCTACCTGTAGATTTTGGCCTGTAGCTCAGCCGCCATCTAGGAAAACCTACCAAAGCTGTGCATTTCTAAAAACTAGAGACCTAGGGGAATCCAAGATGGGGTGACTTGTGTGGCTCGGACCAGGTTCTGTTACCCAGAATCCTTTGAAAACCTCAAAATTTGGTTAAAAAAACACATGTTCCTCACATTTCTGTGGCAGAAAGTTCTGGAATCTGAGAGGAGCCACAAATTTCCTTCCACCCAGCGTCCCCCCACGTCTCCCGATAAAAATTATACCTCACTTGTGTGGGTAGGCCTAGCGCCCGCGACAGGAAACGCCCCAAAGCGCAACGTGGACACAGCCACATTTTTGAAGGAAAACAGAGGTGTTTTTTGCAAAGTGCCTACCTGTAGATTTTGGCCTGTAGCTCAGCCGCCACCTAGGGAAACCTACCAAACCTGTGCATTTCTGAAAACTAGAGACCTAGGGAAATCCAAGATAGGGTGACTTGTGTGGCTCGGACCAGGTTCTGTTACCCAGAATCCTTTGCAAACCTCAAAATGTGGCTAAAAAAACACATGTTCCTCACATTTCTGTGGCAGAAAGTTCTGGAATCTAAGAGGAGCCACAAATTTCCTTCCACCCAGCGTCCCCCCACGTCTCCCGATACAAATTATACCTCACTTGTGTGGGTAGGCCTAGCGCCCGCGACAGGAAACGCCCCAAAGTGCAACATGGACACAGCCAAATTTTTGAAGGAAAACAGAGGTGTTTTTTGCAAAGTGCCTACCTGTAGATTTTGGCCTGTAGCTCAGCCGCCACCTAGGGAAACCTACCAAACCTGTGCATTTCTGAAAACTAGAGACCTAGGGGAATCCAAGATGGGGTGACTTGTGTGGCTCGGACCAGGTTCTGTTACCCAGAATCCTTTGCAAACCTCAAAATTTGGCTAAAAAAACACATGTTCCTCACATTTCTGTGGCAGAAAGTTCTGGAATCTGAGAGGAGCCACAAATTTCCTTCCACCCAGCGTTCCCCCACGTCTCCCAATAAAAATGATACCTCACTTGTGTGGGTAGGCCTAGCGCCCGCGACAGGAAACGCCCCAAAGCGCAATGTGGCACATCCAAATGTTTGAAGGAAAACAGAGGTGTTTTTTGCAAAGTGCCTACCTGTAGATTTTGGCCTGTAGCTCAGCCGCCACCTAGGGAAACCTACCAAACCTGTGCATTTCTGAAAATTAGAGACCTAGGGAAATCCAAGTGGAGGTGACTTGTGTGGCTCGGACCAGGTTCTGTTACCCAGAATCCTTTGCAAACCTCAAAATTTGGCTAAAAAAACACATGTTCCTCACATTTCTGTGGCAGAAAGTTCTGGAATCTGAGAGGAGCCACAAATTTCCTTCCACCCAGCGTTCCCCCACGTCTCCCGATAAAAATGATACCTCACTTGTGTGGGTAGGCCTAGCGCCCGCGTCAGGAAACGCCCCAAAGCGCAACGTGGACACATCCAAATTTTTGAAGGAAAACAGAGGTGTTTTTTGCAAAGTGCCTACCTGTAGATTTTGGCCTGTAGCTCAGCCGCCATCTAGGAAAACCTACCAAAGCTGTGCATTTCTAAAAACTAGAGACCTAGGGGAATCCAAGATGGGGTGACTTGTGTGGCTCGGACCAGGTTCTGTTACCCAGAATCCTTTGAAAACCTCAAAATTTGGTTAAAAAAACACATGTTCCTCACATTTCTGTGGCAGAAAGTTCTGGAATCTGAGAGGAGCCACAAATTTCCTTCCACCCAGCGTCCCCCCACGTCTCCCGATAAAAATTATACCTCACTTGTGTGGGTAGGCCTAGCGCCCGCGACAGGAAACGCCCCAAAGCGCAACGTGGACACAGCCACATTTTTGAAGGAAAACAGAGGTGTTTTTTGCAAAGTGCCTACCTGTAGATTTTGGCCTGTAGCTCAGCCGCCACCTAGGGAAACCTACCAAACCTGTGCATTTCTGAAAACTAGAGACCTAGGGAAATCCAAGATAGGGTGACTTGTGTGGCTCGGACCAGGTTCTGTTACCCAGAATCCTTTGCAAACCTCAAAATGTGGCTAAAAAAACACATGTTCCTCACATTTCTGTGGCAGAAAGTTCTGGAATCTAAGAGGAGCCACAAATTTCCTTCCACCCAGCGTCCCCCCACGTCTCCCGATACAAATTATACCTCACTTGTGTGGGTAGGCCTAGCGCCCGCGACAGGAAACGCCCCAAAGTGCAACATGGACACAGCCAAATTTTTGAAGGAAAACAGAGGTGTTTTTTGCAAAGTGCCTACCTGTAGATTTTGGCCTGTAGCTCAGCCGCCACCTAGGGAAACCTACCAAACCTGTGCATTTCTGAAAACTAGAGACCTAGGGGAATCCAAGATGGGGTGACTTGTGTGGCTCGGACCAGGTTCTGTTACCCAGAATCCTTTGCAAACCTCAAAATTTGGCTAAAAAAACACATGTTCCTCACATTTCTGTGGCAGAAAGTTCTGGAATCTGAGAGGAGCCACAAATTTCCTTCCACCCAGCGTTCCCCCACGTCTCCCAATAAAAATGATACCTCACTTGTGTGGGTAGGCCTAGCGCCCGCGACAGGAAACGCCCCAAAGCGCAATGTGGCACATCCAAATGTTTGAAGGAAAACAGAGGTGTTTTTTGCAAAGTGCCTACCTGTAGATTTTGGCCTGTAGCTCAGCCGCCACCTAGGGAAACCTACCAAACCTGTGCATTTCTGAAAATTAGAGACCTAGGGAAATCCAAGTGGAGGTGACTTGTGTGGCTCGGACCAGGTTCTGTTACCCAGAATCCTTTGCAAACCTCAAAATTTGGCTAAAAAAACACATGTTCCTCACATTTCTGTGGCAGAAAGTTCTGGAATCTGAGAGGAGCCACAAATTTCCTTCCACCCAGCGTTCCCCCACGTCTCCCGATAAAAATGATACCTCACTTGTGTGGGTAGGCCTAGCGCCCGCGTCAGGAAACGCCCCAAAGCGCAACGTGGACACATCCAAATTTTTGAAGGAAAACAGAGGTGTTTTTTGCAAAGTGCCTACCTGTAGATTTTGGCCTGTAGCTCAGCCGCCATCTAGGAAAACCTACCAAAGCTGTGCATTTCTAAAAACTAGAGACCTAGGGGAATCCAAGATGGGGTGACTTGTGTGGCTCGGACCAGGTTCTGTTACCCAGAATCCTTTGAAAACCTCAAAATTTGGTTAAAAAAACACATGTTCCTCACATTTCTGTGGCAGAAAGTTCTGGAATCTGAGAGGAGCCACAAATTTCCTTCCACCCAGCGTCACCCCACGTCTCCCGATAAAAATATTACCTCACTTGTGTGGGTAGGCCTAGCGCCCGTGACAGGAAACGCCCCAAAGTGCAACGTGGACACAGCCAAATTTTTGAAGGAAAACAGAGGAGTTTTTTGCAAAGTGCCTACCTGTGGATTTTGGCCTGTAGCTCATCCGCCACCTACGGAAACCTACCAAACCTGTGCATTTCTGAAAACTAGAGACCTAGGGGAATCCAAGATGGGGTGACTTGTGTGGCTCGGACCAGGTTCTGTTACCCAGAATCCTTTGCAAACCTCAAAATGTGGCTAAAAAAACACATGTTCCTCACATTTCTGTGGCAGAAAGTTCTGGAATCTGAGAGGAGCCACAAATTTCCTTCCACCCAGCGTCCCCCCACGTCTCCCGATACAAATTATACCTCACTTGTGTGGGTAGGCCTAGCGCCCGCAACAGGAAACGCCCCAAAGTGCAACGTGGACGCAGCCAAATTTTTGAAGGAAAACAGAGGTGTTTTTTGCAAAGTGCCTACCTGTAGATTTTGGCCTGTAGCTCAGCCGCCACCTAGGGAAACCTACCAAACCTGTGCATTTCTGAAAACTAGAGACCTAGGGGAATCCAAGATGGGGTGACTTGTGTGGCTCGGACCAGGTTCTGTTACCCAGAATCCTTTGCAAACCTCAAAATTTGGCTAAAAAAACACATGTTCCTCACATTTCTGTGGCAGAAAGGTCTGGAATCTGAGAGGAGCCACAAATTTCCTTCCACCCAGCGTTCCCCCACGTCTCCCAATAAAAATTATACCTCACTTGTGTGGGTAGGCCTAGCGCCCGCGACAGGAAACGCCCCAAAGCGCAACGTGGCACATCCAAATTTTTGAAGGAAAACAGAGGTGTTTTTTGCAAAGTGCCTACCTGTAGATTTTGGCCTGTAGCTCAGCCGCCACCTAGGGAAACCTACCAAACCTGTGCATTTCTGAAAACTAGAGACCTAGGGGAATCCAAGATGGGGTGACTTGTGTGGCTCGGACCAGGTTCTGTTACCCAGAATCCTTTGCAAACCTCAAAATTTGGCTAAAAAAACACATGTTCCTCACATTTCTGTGGCAGAAAGTTCTGGAATCTGAGAGGAGCCACAAATTTCCTTCCACCCAGCGTTCCCCCACGTCTCCCAATAAAAATGATACCTCACTTGTGTGGGTAGGCCTAGCGCCCGCGTCAGGAAACGTCCCAAAGCGCAACGTGGACACATCCAAATTTTTGAAGGAAAACAGAGGTGTTTTTTGCAAAGTGCCTACCTGTAGATTTTGGCCTGTAGCTCAGCCGCCACCTAGGGAAACCTACCAAACCTGTGCATTTCTGAAAACTACAGACCTAGGGGAATCCAAGATGGGGTGACTTGTGTGGTTCGGACCAGGTTCTGTTACCCAGAATCCTTTGCAAACCTCAAAATTTGGCTAAAAAAACACATGTTCCTCACATTTCTGTGGCAGATAGTTCTGGAATCTGAGAGGAGCCACGAATTTCCTTCCACCCAGCGTTCCCCCACGTCTCCTGATAAAAATGATACCTCACTTGTGTGGGTAGGCCTAGCGCCCGCGACAGGAAACACCCCAAAGCGCAACGTGGACACATCCAAATTTTTGAAGGAAAACAGAGGTGTTTTTTGCAAAGTGCCTACCTGTAGATTTTGGCCTGTAGCTCAGCCGCCACCTAGGGAAACCTACCAAACCTGTGCATTTCTGAAAACTAGAGACCTAGGGGAATCCAAGATGGGGTGACTTGTGTGGCTCGGACCAGGTTCTGTTACCCAGAATCCTTTGCAAACCTCAAAATTTGGCTAAAAAAACACATGTTCCTCACATTTCTGTGGCAGAAAGTTCTGGAATCTGAGAGGAGCCACTAATTTCCTTCCACCCAGCGTCCCCCCACGTCTCCCGATAAAAATGATACCTCACTTGTGTGGGTAGGCCTATCGCCCGCGACAGGAAACGCCCCAAAGCGCAACGTGGACACAGCCACATTTTTGAAGGAAAACAGAGGTGTTTTTTGCAAAGTGCCTACCTGTAGATTTTGGCCTGTAGCTCCGCCGCCACCTAGGGAAACCTACCAAACCTGTGCATTTCTGAAAACTAGAGACCTAGGGGAATCCAAGATAGGGTGACTTGTGTGGCTCGGACCAGGTTCTGTTACCCAGAATCCTTTGCAAACCTCAAAATGTGGCTAAAAAAACACATGTTCCTCACATTTCTGTGGCAGAAAGTTCTGGAATCTGAGAGGAGCCACAAATTTCCTTCCACCCAGCGTCCCCCCACGTCTCCCGATAAAAATTATACCTCACTTGTGTGGGTAGGCCTAGCGCCCGTGATAGAAAACGCCCCAAAGCGCAACGTGGACACATCCAAATTTTTGAAGGAAAACAGAGGTGTTTTTTGCAAAGTGCCTACCTGTAGATTTTGGCCTGTAGCTCAGCCGCCACCTAGGGAAACCTACCAAACCTGTGCATTTCTGAAAACTAGAGACCTAGGGGAATCCAAGATGGGGTGACTTGTGTGGCTCGGACCAGGTTCTGTTACTCAGAATCCTTTGCAAACCTCAAAATTTGTCTAAAAAAACACATGTTCCTCACATTTCTGTGGCAGAAAGTTCTGGAATCTGAGAGGAGCCACGAATTTCCTTCCACCCAACGTTACCCCATGTCTCCTGATAAAAATGATACCTCACTAGTGTGGGTAGTCCTAGCGCCCGCAACAGGAAACGCCCCAAAGCGCAACGTGGACACATCCAAATTTTTGAAGGAAAACAGAGGTGTTTTTTGCAAAGTGCCTACCTGTAGATTTTGGCCTGTAGCTCAGCCGCCACCTACGGAAACCTACCAAACCTGTGCATTTCTGAAAACTAGAGACCTAGGGGAATCCAAGATGGGGTGACTTGTGTGGCTCGGACCAGGTTCTGTTACCCAGAATCCTTTGCAAACCTCAAAATGTGGCTAAAAAAACACATGTTCCTCACATTTCTGTGGCAGAAAGTTCTGGAATCTGAGAGGAGCCACAAATTTCCTTCCACCCAGCGTTCCCCCACGTCTCCTGATAAAAATGATACCTCACTTGTGAGGGTAGGCCTAGCGCCCGCGACAGGAAACACCCCAAAGCGCAACGTGGACACATCCAAATTTTTGAAGGAAAACAGAGGTGTTTTTTGCAAAGTGCCTACCTGTAGATTGTGGCCTGAAGCTCAGCCGCCACCTCGGGAAAACTACCAAACCTATGCATTTCTGAAAACTAGAGACCTAGGGGAATCCAAGATGGGGTGACTTGTGTGGCTCGGACCAGGTTCTGTTACCCAGAATCCTTTGCAAACCTCAAAATGTGGCTAAAAAAACACATGTTCCTCACATTTCTGTGGCAGAAAGTTCTGGAATCTGAGAGGAGCCACAAATTTCCTTCCACCCAGCGTCCCCCCACGTCTCTCGATAAAAATGATACCTCACTTGTGTGGGTAGGCCTAGCGCCCGCAACAGGAAACGCCCCAAAGTGCAACGTGGACACAGCCAAATTTTTGAAGGAAAACAGAGGTGTTTTTTGCAAAGTGCCTACCTGTAGATTTTGGCCTGTAGCTCAGCCGCCACCTAGGGAAACCTGCCAAACCTGTGCATTTCTGAAAACTAGAGACCTAGGGGAATCCAAGATGGGGTGACTTGTGTGGCTCGGACCAGGTTCTGTTACCCAGAATCCTTTGCAAACCTCAAAATTTGGCTAAAAAAACACATGTTCCTCACATTTCTGTGGCAGAAAGTTCTGGAATCTGAGAGGAGCCACAAATTTCCTTCCACCCAGCGTTCCCCCACGTCTCCCGATAAAAATGATACCTCACTTGCGTGGGTAGGCCTAGCGCCCGCGACAGGAAACACCCCAAAGCGCAACGTGGACACATCCAAATTTTGGAAGGAAAACAGAGGTGTTTTTTGCAAAGTGCCTACCTGTAGATTTTGGCCTGTAGCTCAGCCGCCACCTAGGGAAACCTACCAAACCTATGCATTTCTTAAAACTAGAGACCTAGGGGAATCCAAGATGGGGTGACTTGTGTGGCTCGGACCAGGTTCTGTTACCCAGAATCCTTTGCAAACCTCAAAATGTGGCTAAAAAAACACATGTTCCTCACATTTCTGTGGAAGAAAGTTCTGGAATCTGAGAGGAGCCACAAATTTCCTTCCACCCAGCGTCCCCCCACGTCTCTCGATAAAAATGATACCTCACTTGTGTGGGTAGGCCTAGCGCCCACAACAGGAAACGCCCCAAAGTGCAACGTGGACACAGCCAAATTTTTGAAGGAAAACAGAGGTGTTTTTTGCAAAGTGCCTACCTGTAGATTTTGGCCTGTAGCTCAGCCGCCACCTAGGGAAACCTACCAAACCTGTGCATTTCTGAAAACTAGAGACCTAGGGGAATCCAAGATGGGGTGACTTGTGTGGCTCGGACCAGGTTCTGTTACCCAGAATCCTTTGCAAACCTCAAAATTTGGCTAAAAAAACACATGTTCCTCACATTTCTGTGGCAGAAAGTTCTGGAATCTGAGAGGAGCCACAAATTTCCTTCCACCCAGCGTCCCCCCACGTCTCTTGATAAAAATGATACCTCACTTGTGTGGGTAGGCCTAGCGCCCGCAACAGGAAACGCCCCAAAGTGCAACGTGGACACAGCCAAATTTTTGAAGGAAAACAGAGGTGTTTTTTGCAAAGTGCCTACCTGTAGATTTTGGCCTGTAGCTCAGCCGCCTCCTAGGGAAACCTACCAAACCTGTGCATTTCTGAAAACTAGAGACCTAGGGGAATCCAAGATGGGGTGACTTGTGTGGCTCGGACCAGGTTCTGTTACCCAGAATCCTTTGCAAACCTCAAAATGTGGCTAAAAAAACACTTGTTCCTCACATTTCTGTGGCAGAAAGTTCTGGAATCTGAGAGGAGCCACAAATTTCCTTCCACCCAGCGTCCCCCCACGTCTACCGATACAAATTATACCTCACTTGTGTGGGTAGGCCTAGCGCCCGCGACAGGAAACGCCCCAAAGTGCAACGTGGACACAGCCAAATTTTTTAAGGAAAACAGAGGTGTTTTTTGCAAAGTGCCTACCTGTAGATTTTGGCCTGTAGCTCAGCCGCCACCTAGGGAAACCTACCAAACCTTTGCATTTCTGAAAACTAGAGACCTAGGGGAATCCAAGATGGGGTGACTTGTGTGGCTCGGACCAGGTTCTGTTACCCAGAATCCTTTGCAAACCTCAAAATTTGGCTAAAAAAACACATGTTCCTCATATTTCTGTGGCAGAAAGTTCTGGAATCTGAGAGGAGCCACAAATTTCCTTCCACCCAGCGTTCCCCCACGTCTCCCAATAAAAATGATACCTCACTTGTGTGGGTAGGCCTAGGGCCCGCGTCAGGAAACGCCCCAAAGCGCAACGTGGACATATCCAAATTTTTGAAGGAAAACAGAGGTGTTTTTTGCAAAGTGCCTACCTGTAGATTTTGGCCTGTAGCTCAGCCGCCACCTAGGGAAACCTACCAAACCTGTGCATTTCTGAAAACTAGAGACCTAGCGGAATCCAAGATGGGGTGACTTGTGTGGCTCGGACCAGGTTCTGTTACCCAGAATCCTTTGCAAACCTCAAAATTTGGCTAAAAAAACACATGTTCCTCACATTTCTGTGGCAGAAAGTTCTGGAATCTGAGAGGAGCCACAAATTTCCTTCCACCCAGCGTCCCCCCACGTCTCCCGATAAAAATGATACCTCACTTGTGTGGGTAGGCCTAGCGCCCGCGACAGGAAACGCCCCAAAGTGCAACGTGGACACAGCCAAATTTTTTAAGGAAAACAGAGGTGTTTTTTGCAAAGTGCCTACCTGTAGATTTTGGCCTGTAGCTCAGCCGCCACCTAGGGAAACCTACCAAACCTATGCATTTCTGAAAACTAGAGACCTAGGGGAATCCAAGATGGGGTGACTTGTGTGGCTCGGACCAGGTTCTGTTACCCAGAATCCTTTGCAAACCTCAAAATGTGGCTTAAAAAACACATGTTTCTCACATTTCTGTGGCAGAAAGTTCTGGAATCTGAGAGGAGCCACAAATTTCCTTCCACCCAGCGTCCCCCAACGTCTCCCGATAAAAATGATACCTCACTTGTGTGGGTAGGCCTAGTGCCCGCGACAGGAAACGCCCCAAAGTGCAACGTGGACACAGCCAAATTTTTGAAGGAAAACAGAGGTGTTTTTTGCAAAGTGCCTACCTGTAGATTTTGGCCTGTAGCTCAGCCGCATCCTAGGGAAACCTACCAAACCTGTGCATTTCTGAAAACTAGAGACCTTTGGGAATCCAAGATGGGGTGACTTGTGTGGCTCGGACCAGGTTCTGTTACCCAGAATCCTTTGCAAACCTCAAAATGTGGCTAAAAAAACACATGTTCCTCACATTTCTGTGGCAGAAAGTTCTGGAATCTGAGAGGAGCCACAAATTTCCTTCCACCCAGCGTCCCCCCACGTCTCCCGATAAAAATTATACCTCACTTGTGTGGGTAGGCCTAGCGCCCGTGATAGAAAACGCCCCAAAGCGCAACGTGGACACATCCAAATTTTTGAAGGAAAACAGAGGTGTTTTTTGCAAAGTGCCTACCTGTAGATTTTGGCCTGTAGCTCAGCCGCCACCTAGGGAAACCTACCAAACCTGTGCATTTCTGAAAACTAGAGACCTAGGGGAATCCAAGATGGGGTGACTTGTGTGGCTCGGACCAGGTTCTGTTACTCAGAATCCTTTGCAAACCTCAAAATTTGGCTAAAAAAACACATGTTCCTCACATTTCTGTGGCAGAAAGTTCTGGAATCTGAGAGGAGCCACGAATTTCCTTCCACCCAACGTTACCCCATGTCTCCTGATAAAAATGATACCTCACTAGTGTGGGTAGTCCTAGCGCCCGCAACAGGAAACGCCCCAAAGCGCAACGTGGACTCATCCAAATTTTTGAAGGAAAACAGAGGTGTTTTTTGCAAAGTGCCTACCTGTAGATTTTGGCCTGTAGCTCAGCCGCCACCTACGGAAACCTACCAAACCTGTGCATTTCTGAAAACTAGAGACCTAGGGGAATCCAAGATGGGGTGACTTGTGTGGCTCGGACCAGGTTCTGTTACCCAGAATCCTTTGCAAACCTCAAAATGTGGTTAAAAAAACACATGTTCCTCACATTTCTGTGGCAGAAAGTTCTGGAATCTGAGAGGAGCCACAAATTTCCTTCCACCCAGCGTTCCCCCACATCTCCCGATAAAAATGATACCTCACTTGTGTGGGTAGGCCTAGCGCCCGCGACAGGAAACACCCCAAAGCGCAACGTGGAGACATCCAAATTTTTGAAGGAAAACAGAGGTGTTTTTTGCAAAGTGCCTACCTGTAGATTTTGGCCTGTAGCTCAGCCGCCACCTAGGGAAACCTACCAAACCTATGCATTTCTGAAAACTAGAGACCTAGGGGAATCCAAGATGGGGTGACTTGTGTGGCTCGGACCAGGTTCTGTTACCCAGAATCCTTTGCAAACCTCAAAATGTGGCTAAAAAAACACATGTTCCTCAAATTTCTGTGGCAGAAAGTTCTGGAATCTGAGAGGAGCCACAAATTTCCTTCCACCCAGCGTCCCCCCACGTCTCTCGATAAAAATGATACCTCACTTGTGTGGGTAGGCCTAGCGCCCGCAACAGGAAACGCCCCAAAGTGCAACGTGGACACAGCCAAATTTTTGAAGGAAAACAGAGGTGTTTTTTGCAAAGTGCCTACCTGTAGATTTTGGCCTGTAGCTCAGCCGCCACCTAGGGAAACCTACCAAACCTGTGCATTTCTGAAAACTAGAGACCTAGGGGAATCCAAGATGGGGTGACTTGTGTGGCTTGGACCAGGTTCTGTTACCCAGAATCCTTTGCAAACCTCAAAATTTGGCTAAAAAAACACATGTTCCTCACATTTCTGTGGCAGAAAGTTCTGGAATCTGAGAGGAGCCACAAATTTCCTTCCACCCAGCGTTCCCCCACGTCTCCCGATAAAAATGATACCTTACTTGTGTGGGTAGGCCTAGCGCCCGCGACAGGAAACACCCCAAAGCGCAACGTGGACACATCCAAATTTTTGAAGGAAAACAGAGGTGTTTTTTGCAAAGTGCCTACCTGTAGATTTTGGCCTGTAGCTCAGCCGCCACCTAGGGAAACCTACCAAACCTATGCATTTCTGAAAACTAGAGACCTAGGGGAATCCAAGATGGGGTGACTTGTGTGGCTCGGACCAGGTTCTGTTACCCAGAATCCTTTGCAAACCTCAAAATGTGGCTAAAAAAACACATGTTCCTCACATTTCTGTGGCAGAAAGTTCTGGAATCTGAGAGGAGCCACAAATTTCCTTCCACCCAGCGTCCCCCCACGTCTCTCGATAAAAATGATACCTCACTTGTGTGGGTAGGCCTAGCGCCCGCAACAGGAAACGCCCCAAAGTGCAACGTGGACACAGCCAAATTTTTGAAGGAAAACAGAGGTGTTTTTTGCAAAGTGCCTACCTGTAGATTTTGGCCTGTAGCTCAGCCGCCACCTAGGGAAACCTACCAAACCTGTGCATTTCTGAAAACTAGAGACCTAGGGGAATCCAAGATGGGGTGACTTGTGTGGCTCGGACCAGGTTCTGTTACCCAGAATCCTTTGCAAACCTCAAAATGTGGCTAAAAAAACACATGTTCCTCTCATTTCTGTGGCAGAAAGTTCTGGAATCTGAGAGGAGCCACAAATTTCCTTCCACCCAGCGTCCCCCCACGTCTCCCGATACAAATGATACCTCACTTGTGTGGGTAGGCCTAGCGCCCGCGACAGGAAACGCCCCAAAGTGCAACGTGGACACAGCCAAATTTTTGAAGGAAAACAGAGGTGTTTTTTGCAAAGTGCCTACCTGTAGATTTTGGCCTGTAGCTCAGCCGCCACCTAGGGAAACCTACCAAACCTGTGCATTTCTGAAAACTAGAGACCTAGGGGAATCCAAGATGGGGTGACTTGTGTGGCTCGGACCAGGTTCTGTTACCCAGAATCCTTTGCAAACCTCAAAATTTGGCTAAAAAAACACATGTTCCTCACATTTCTGTGGCAGAAAGTTCTGGAATCTGAGAGGAGCCACAAATTTCCTTCCACCCAGCGTTCCCCCACGTCTCCCAATAAAAATGATACCTCACTTGTGTGGGTAGGCCTAGGGCCCGCGTCAGGAAACGCCCCAAAGCGCAACGTGGACATATCCAAATTTTTGAAGGAAAACAGAGGTGTTTTTTGCAAAGTGCCTACCTGTAGATTTTGGCCTGTAGCTCAGCCGCCACCTAGGGAAACCTACCAAACCTGTGCATTTCTGAAAACTAGAGACCTAGGGGAATCCAAGATGGGGTGACTTGTGTGTCTCGGACCAGGTTCTGTTACCCAGAATCCTTTGCAAACCTCAAAATTTGGCTAAAAAAACACATGTTCCTCACATTTCTGTGGCAGAAAGTTCTGGAATCTGAGAGGAGCCACGAATTTCCTTCCACCCAGCCTTCCCCCACGTCTCCCGATAAAAATGATACCTCACTTGTGTGGGTAGGCCTAGCGCCCGCGACAGGAAACACCCCAAAGCGCAACGTGGACACATCCAAATTTTTGAAGGAAAACAGAGGTGTTTTTTGCAAAGTGCCTACCTGTAGATTTTGGCCTGTAGCTCAGCCGCCACCTAGGGAAACCTACCAAACCTGTGCATTTCTGAAAACTAGAGACCTAGCGGAATCCAAGATGGGGTGACTTGTGTGGCTCGGACCAGGTTCTGTTACCCAGAATCCTTTGCAAACCTCAAAATTTGGCTAAAAAAACACATGTTCCTCACATTTCTGTGGCAGAAAGTTCTGGAATCTGAGAGGAGCCACAAATTTCCTTCCACCCAGCGTCCCCCCACGTCTCCCGATAAAAATGATACCTCACTTGTGTGGGTAGGCCTAGCGCCCGCGACAGGAAACGCCCCAAAGTGCAACGTGGACACAGCCAAATTTTTGAAGGAAAACAGAGGTGTTTTTTGCAAAGTGCCTACCTGTAGATTTTGGCCTGTAGCTCAGCCGCCACCTAGGGAAACCTACCAAACCTATGCATTTCTGAAAACTAGAGACCTAGGGGAATCCAAGATGGGGTGACTTGTGTGGCTCGGACCAGGTTCTGTTACCCAGAATCCTTTGCAAACCTCAAAATGTGGCTTAAAAAACACATGTTTCTCACATTTCTGTGGCAGAAAGTTCTGGAATCTGAGAGGAGCCACAAATTTCCTTCCACCCAGCGTCCCCCCACGTCTCCCGATAAAAATGATACCTCACTTGTGTGGGTAGGCCTAGCGCCCGCGACAGGAAACGCCCCAAAGTACAACGTGGACACAGCCAAATTTTTGAAGGAAAACAGAGGTGTTTTTTGCAAAGTGCCTACCTGTAGATTTTGGCCTGTAGCTCAGCCGCATCCTAGGGAAACCTACCAAACCTGTGCATTTCTGAAAACTAGAGACCTTTGGGAATCCAAGATGGGGTGACTTGTGTGTCTCGGACCAGGTTCTGTTACCCAGAATCCTTTGCAAACCTCAAAATTTGGCTAAAAAAACACATGTTCCTCACATTTCTGTGGCAGAAAGTTCTGGAATCTGAGAGGAGCCACGAATTTCCTTCCACCCAACGTTACCCCATGTCTCCTGATAAAAATGATACCTCACTAGTGTGGGTAGTCCTAGCGCCCGCAACAGGAAACGCCCCAAAGCGCAACGTGGACACATCCAAATTTTTGAAGGAAAACAGAGGTGTTTTTTGCAAAGTGCCTACCTGTAGATTTTGGCCTGTAGCTCAGCCGCCACCTACGGAAACCTACCAAACCTGTGCATTTCTGAAAACTAGAGACCTAGGGGAATCCAAGATGGGGTGACTTGTGTGGCTCGGACCAGGTTCTGTTACCCAGAATCCTTTGCAAACCTCAAAATGTGGCTAAAAAAACACATGTTCCTCACATTTCTGTGGCAGAAAGTTCTGGAATCTGAGAGGAGCCACAAATTTCCTTCCACCCAGCGTACCCCCACGTCTCCCGATAAAAATGATACCTCACTTGTGTGGGTAGGCCTAGCGCCTGCGACAGGAAACACCCCAAAGCGCAACGTGGAGACATCCAAATTTTTGAAGGAAAACAGAGGTGTTTTTTGCAAAGTGCCTACCTGTAGATTTTGGCCTGTAGCTCAGCCGCCACCTAGGGAAACCTACCAAACCTATGCATTTCTGAAAACTAGAGACCTAGGGGAATCCAAGATGGGGTGACTTGTGTGGCTCGGACCAGGTTCTGTTACCCAGAATCCTTTGCAAACCTCAAAATGTGGCTAAAAAAACACATGTTCCTCAAATTTCTTTGGCAGAAAGTTCTGGAATCTGAGAGGAGCCACAAATTTCCTTCCACCCAGCGTCCCCCCACGTCTCTCGATAAAAATGATACCTCACTTGTGTGGGTAGGCCTAGCGCCCGCAACAGGAAACGCCCCAAAGTGCAACGTGGACACAGCCAAATTTTTGAAGGAAAACAGAGGTGTTTTTTGCAAAGTATTACCAGTGGATTTTGGCCTGTAGCTCAGCCGCCACCTAGGGAAACCTACCAAACCTGTGCATTTCTGAAAACTAGAGACCTAGGGGAATCCAAGATGGGGTGACTTGTGTGGCTCGGACCAGGTTCTGTTACCCAGAATCCTTTGCAAACCTCAAAATGTGGCTAAAAAAATACATGTTCCTCACATTTCTGTGGCAGAAAGTTCTGGAATCTGAGAGGAGCCACAAATTTCCTTCCACCCAGCGTTCCCCCACGTCTCCCAATAAAAACGATACCTCACTTGTGTGGGTAGGCCTAGCGCCCGCGACAGGAAACGCCCCAAAGCGCAACGTGGCACATCCAAATTTTTGAAGGAAAACAGAGGTGTTTTTTGCAAAGTGCCTACCTGTAGATTTTGGCCTGTAGCTCAGCCGCCACCTAGGGAAACCTACCAAACCTGTGCATTTCTGAAAACTAGAGACCTAGGGAAATCCAAGTTGGGGTGACTTGTGTGGCTCGGACCAGGTTCTGTTACCCAGAATCCTTTGCAAACCTAAAAATTTGGCTAAAAAAACACATGTTCCTCACATTTCTGTGGCAGAAAGTTCAGGAATCTGAGAGGAGCCACAAATTTCCTTCCACCCAGCGTTCCCCCACGTCTCCCGATAAAAATGATACCTCACTTGTGTGGGTAGGCCTAGCGCCCGCGTCAGGAAACGCCCCAAAGCGCAACGTGGACACATCAAAATTTTTGAAAGAAAACAGAGGTGTTTTTTGCAAAGTGCCTACCTGTAGATTTTGGCCTGTAGCTCAGCCGCCACCGGGGGAAACCTACCAAACCTGTGCATTTCTGAAAACTAGAGACCTAGGGGAATCCAAGATGGGGTGACTTGTGTGGCTCGGACCAGGTTCTGTTACCCAGAATCCTTTGCAAACCTCAAAATTTGGCTAAAAAAACATATGTTCCTCACATTTCTGTGGCAGAAAGTTCTGGAATCTGAGAGGAGCCACAACTTTCCTTCCACCCAGCGTCCCCCCACGTCTCCCGATAAAAATGATACCTCACTTGTGTCGGTAGGCCTAGCGCCCGCGACAGGAAACGCCCCAAAGCGCAACGTGGACACAGCCTCATTTTTGAAGGAAAACAGAGGTGTTTTTTGCAAAGTGCCTACCTGTAGATTTTGGCCTGTAGCTCAGCCGCCACCTAGGGAAACCTACCAAACCTGTGCATTTCTAAAAACTAGAGACCTAGGGGAATCCAAGATGGGGTGACGTGTGTGGCTCGGACCAGGTTCTGTTACCCAGAATCCTTTGCAAACCTCAAAATGTGGCTAAAAAAACACATGTTCCTCACATTTCTGTGACTGAAAGTTCTGGAATCTGAGAGGAGCCACAAATTTCCTTCCACCCAGCGTCCCCCCATGTCTCCCGATACAAATTATACCTCACTTGTGTGGGTAGGCCTAGCGCCCGCGACATGAAACGCCCCAAAGTGCAACGTGGACACAGCCAAATTTTTGAAGGAAAACAGAGGTGTTTTTTGCAAAGTGCCTACCTGTAGATTTTGGCCTGTAGCTCAGCCGCCACCTAGGGAAACCTACCAAACCTGTGCATTTCTGAAAACTAGAGACCTAGGGGAATCCAAGATGGGGTGACTTGTGTAGCTCGGACCAGGTTCTGTTACCCAGAATCCTTTGCAAACCTCAAAATTTGGCTAAAAAAACACATGTTCCTCACATTTCTGTGGCAGAAAGTTCTGGAATCTGAGAGGAGCCACAAATTTCCTTCCACCCAGCGTTCCCCCACGTCTCCCAATAAAAATGATACCTCACTTGTGTGGGTAGGCCTGGCGCCCGCGAGAGGAAACGCCCCAAAGCGCAATGTGGCACATCCAAATTTTTGAAGGAAAACTAAGGTGTTTTTTGCAAAGTGCCTACCTGTAGATTTTGGCCTGTAGCTCAGCCGCCACCTAGGGAAACCTACCAAACCTGTGCATTTCTGAAAACTAGAGACCTACGGGAATCCAAGATGGGGTGACTTGTGTGGCTCGGTCCAGGTTCTGTTACCCAGAATCCTTTGCAAACCTCAAAATTTGGCTAAAAAAACACATGTTCCTCACATTTCTGTGGCAGAAAGTTCTGGAATCTGAGAGGAGCCACAATTTTCCTTCCACCCAGCGTCCCCCCACGTCTCCCGATAAAAATGATACCTCACTTGTGTGGGTAGGCCTAGCGCCCGCGACAGGAAACGCCCTAAAGCGCAACGTGGACACAGCCACATTTTTGAAGGAAAACAGAGGTGTTTTTTGCAAAGTGCCTACCTGTAGATTTTGGCCTGTAGCTCACCCGCCACCTAGGGAAACCAACCAAACCTGTGCATTTCTGAAAACTAGAGACCTAGGGGAATCCAAGATAGGGTGACTTGTGTGGCTCGGACCAGGTTCTGTTACCCAGAATCCTTTGCAAACCTCAAAATGTGGCTAAAAAAACACATGTTCCTCACATTTCTGTGGCAGAAAGTTCTGGAATCTGAGAGGAGCCACAAATTTCCTTCCACCCAGCGTCCCCCCACGTCTCCTGATACAAATTATACCTCACTTGTGTGGGTAGGCCTAGCGCCCGCGACAGGAAACGCCCCAAAGTGCAACGTGGACACAGCCAAATTTTTGAAGGAAAACAGAGGTGTTTATTGCAAAGTGCCTACCTGTAGATTTTGGCCTGTAGCTCAGCCGCCACCTAGGGAAACCTACCAAACCTGTGCATTTCTGAAAACTAGAGACCTAGGGGAATCCAAGATGGGGTGACTTGTGTGGCTCGGACCAGGTTCTGATACCCAGAATCCTTTGCAAACCTCAAAATTTGGCTAAAAAAACACATGTTCCTCACATTTCTGTGGCAGAAAGTTCTGGAATCTGAGAGGAGCCACAAATTTCCTTCCACCCAGCGTTCCCCCACGTCTCTCGATAAAAATGATACCTCACTTGTGTGGGTAGGCCTAGCGCCCGCGACAGGAAACGTCCCAAAGCGCAACGTGGACACAGCCACATTTTTGAAGGAAAACAGAGGTGTTTTTTGCAAAGTGCCTACCTGTAGATTTTGGCCTGTAGCTCAGCCGCCAGCTAGGGAAACCTACCAAACCTGTGCATTTCTGAAAACTAGAGACCTAGGGAAATCCAAGATAGGGTGACTTGTGTGACTCGGACCAGGTTCTGTTACCCAGAATCCTTTGCAAACCTCAAAATGTGGCTAAAAAAACACATGTTCCTCACATTTCTGTGGCAGAAAGTTCTGGAATCTAAGAGGAGCCACAAATTTCCTTCCACCCAGCGTCCCCCCACGTCTCCCGATACAAATTATACCTCACTTGTGTGGGTAGGCCTAGCGCCCGCGACAGGAAACGCCCCAAAGTGCAACATGGACACAGCCAAATTTTTGAAGGAAAACAGAGGTGTTTTTTGCAAAGTGCCTACCTGTAGATTTTGGCCTGTAGCTCAGCCGCCACCTAGGGAAACCTACCAAACCTGTGCATTTCTGAAAACTAGAGACCTAGGGGAATCCAAGATGGGGTGACTTGTGTGGCTCGGACCAGGTTCTGTTACCCAGAATCCTTTGCAAACCTCAAAATTTGGCTAAAAAAACACATGTTCCTCACATTTCTGTGGCAGAAAGTTCTGGAATCTGAGAGGAGCCACAAATTTCCTTCCACCCAGCGTTCCCCCACGTCTCCCAATAAAAATGATACCTCACTTGTGTGGGTAGGCCTAGCGCCCGCGACAGGAAACGCCCCAAAGCGCAATGTGGCACATCCAAATGTTTGAAGGAAAACAGAGGTGTTTTTTGCAAAGTGCCTACCTGTAGATTTTGGC
This sequence comes from Pleurodeles waltl, assembly GCF_031143425.1. Taxonomy (NCBI): domain Eukaryota; kingdom Metazoa; phylum Chordata; class Amphibia; order Caudata; family Salamandridae; genus Pleurodeles; species Pleurodeles waltl. Next base: position 1,218,041,740 of record NC_090447.1, read on the forward strand.
CTGTAGCTCAGCCGCCACCTAGGGAAACCTACCAAACCTGTGCATTTCTGAAAATTAGAGACCTAGGGAAATCCAAGTTGGGGTGACTTGTGTGGCTCGGACCAGGTTCTGTTACCCAGAATCCTTTGCAAACCTCAAAATTTGGCTAAAAAAATACATGTTCCTCACATTTCTGTGGCAGAAAGTTCTGGAATCTGAGAGGAGCCACAAATTTCCTTCCACCCAGCGTTCCCCCACGTCTCCCGATAAAAATGATACCTCACTTGTGTGGGTAGGCCTAGCGCCCGCGTCAGGAAACGCCCCAAAGCGCAACGTGGACACATCCAAATTTTTGAAGGAAAACAGAGGTGTTTTTTGCAAAGTGCCTACCTGTAGATTTTGGCCTGTAGCTCAGCCGCCATCTAGGAAAACCTACCAAAGCTGTGCATTTCTAAAAACTAGAGACCTAGGGGAATCCAAGATGGGGTGACTTGTGTGGCTCGGACCAGGTTCTGTTTCCCAGAATCCTTTGCAAACCTCAAAATTTGGCTAAAAAAACACATGTTCCTCACATTTCTGTGGCAGAAAGTTCAGGAATCTGAGAGGAGCCACAAATTTCCTTCCACCCAGCGTTCCCCCACGTCTCCCGATAAAAATGATACCTCACTTGTGTGGGTAGGCCTAGCGCCCGCGTCAGGAAACGCCCCAAAGCGCAACGTGGACACATCAAAATTTTTGAAAGAAAACAGAGGTGTTTTTTGCAAAGTGCCTACCTGTAGATTTTGGCCTGTAGCTCAGCCGCCACCGGGGGAAACCTACCAAACCTGTGCATTTCTGAAAACTAGAGACCTAGGGGAATCCAAGATGGGGTGACTTGTGTGGCTCGGACCAGGTTCTGTTACCCAGAATCCTTTGCAAACCTCAAAATTTGGCTAAAAAAACATATGTTCCTCACATTTCTGTGGCAGAAAGTTCTGGAATCTGAGAGGAGCCACAACTTTCCTTCCACCCAGCGTCCCCCCACGTCTCCCGATAAAAATGATACCTCACTTGTGTCGGTAGGCCTAGCGCCCGCGACAGGAAACGCCCCAAAGCGCAACGTGGACACAGCCTCATTTTTGAAGGAAAACAGAGGTGTTTTTTGCAAAGTGCCTACCTGTAGATTTTGGCCTGTAGCTCAGCCGCCACCTAGGGAAACCTACCAAACCTGTGCATTTCTAAAAACTAGAGACCTAGGGGAATCCAAGATGGGGTGACTTGTGTGGCTCGGACCAGGTTCTGTTACCCAGAATCCTTTGCAAACCTCAAAATTTGGCTAAAAAACACATGTTCCTCACATTTCTGTGGCAGAAAGTTCTGGAATCTGAGAGGAGCCACAAATTTCCTTCCACCCAGCGTCACCCCACGTCTCCCGATAAAAATGATACCTCACTTGTGTGGGTAGGCCTAGCGCCCGCGACAGGAAATGCCCCAAAGTGCAACGTGGACACAGCCAAATTTTTGAAGGAAAACAGAGGTGTTTTTTGCAAAGTGCCTACCTGTGGATTTTGGCCTGTAGCTCAGCCGCCACCTAGGGAAACCTACCAAACCTGTGCATTTCTGAAAACTAGAGACCTAGGGGAATCCAAGATGGGGTGACGTGTGTGGCTCGGACCAGGTTCTGTTACCCAGAATCCTTTGCAAACCTCAAAATGTGGCTAAAAAAACACATGTTCCTCACATTTCTGTGACTGAAAGTTCTGGAATCTGAGAGGAGCCACAAATTTCCTTCCACCCAGCGTCCCCCCATGTCTCCCGATACAAATTATACCTCACTTGTGTGGGTAGGCCTAGCGCCCGCGACATGAAACGCCCCAAAGTGCAACGTGGACACAGCCAAATTTTTGAAGGAAAACAGAGGTGTTTTTTGCAAAGTGCCTACCTGTAGATTTTGGCCTGTAGCTCAGCCGCCACCTAGGGAAACCTACCAAACCTGTGCATTTCTGAAAACTAGAGACCTAGGGGAATCCAAGATGGGGTGACTTGTGTAGCTCGGACCAGGTTCTGTTACCCAGAATCCTTTGCAAACCTCAAAATTTGGCTAAAAAAACACATGTTCCTCTCATTTCTGTGGCAGAAAGTTCTGGAATCTGAGAGGAGCCACAAATTTCCTTCCACCCAGCGTTCCCCCACGTCTCCCAATAAAAATGATACCTCACTTGTGTGGGTAGGCCTGGCGCCCGCGAGAGGAAACGCCCCAAAGCGCAATGTGGCACATCCAAATTTTTGAAGGAAAACTAAGGTGTTTTTTGCAAAGTGCCTACCTGTAGATTTTGGCCTGTAGCTCAGCCGCCACCTAGGGAAACCTACCAAACCTGTGCATTTCTGAAAACTAGAGACCTACGGGAATCCAAGATGGGGTGACTTGTGTGGCTCGGTCCAGGTTCTGTTACCCAGAATCCTTTGCAAACCTCAAAATTTGGCTAAAAAAACACATGTTCCTCACATTTCTGTGGCAGAAAGTTCTGGAATCTGAGAGGAGCCACAATTTTCCTTCCACCCAGCGTCCCCCCACGTCTCCCGATAAAAATGATACCTCACTTGTGTGGGTAGGCCTAGCGCCCGCGACAGGAAACGCCCTAAAGCGCAACGTGGACACAGCCACATTTTTGAAGGAAAACAGAGGTGTTTTTTGCAAAGTGCCTACCTGTAGATTTTGGCCTGTAGCTCACCCGCCACCTAGGGAAACCTACCAAACCTGTGCATTTCTGAAAACTAGAGACCTAGGGGAATCCAAGATAGGGTGACTTGTGTGGCTCGGACCAGGTTCTGTTACCCAGAATCCTTTGCAAACCTCAAAATGTGGCTAAAAAAACACATGTTCCTCACATTTCTGTGGCAGAAAGTTCTGGAATCTGAGAGGAGCCACAAATTTCCTTCCACCCAGCGTCCCCCCACGTCTCCCGATACAAATTATACCTCACTTGTGTGGGTAGGCCTAGCGCCCGCGACAGGAAACGCCCCAAAGTGCAACGTGGACACAGCCAAATTTTTGAAGGAAAACAGAGGTGTTTATTGCAAAGTGCCTACCTGTAGATTTTGGCCTGTAGCTCAGCCGCCACCTAGGGAAACCTACCAAACCTGTGCATTTCTGAAAACTAGAGACCTAGGGGAATCCAAGATGGGGTGACTTGTGTGGCTCGGACCAGGTTCTGTTACCCAGAATCCTTTGCAAACCTCAAAATTTGGCTAAAAAAACACATGTTCCTCACATTTCTGTGGCAGAAAGTTCTGGAATCTGAGAGGAGCCACAAATTTCCTTCCACCCAGCGTTCCCCCACGTCTCTCGATAAAAATGATACCTCACTTGTGTGGGTAGGCCTAGCGCCCGCGACAGGAAACGTCCCAAAGCGCAACGTGGACACAGCCACATTTTTGAAGGAAAACAGAGGTGTTTTTTGCAAAGTGCCTACCTGTAGATTTTGGCCTGTAGCTCAGCCGCCAGCTAGGGAAACCTACCAAACCTGTGCATTTCTGAAAACTAGAGACCTAGGGAAATCCAAGATAGGGTGACTTGTGTGACTCGGACCAGGTTCTGTTACCCAGAATCCTTTGCAAACCTCAAAATGTGGCTAAAAAAACACATGTTCCTCACATTTCTGTGGCAGAAAGTTCTGGAATCTAAGAGGAGCCACAAATTTCCTTCCACCCAGCGTCCCCCCACGTCTCCCGATACAAATTATACCTCACTTGTGTGGGTAGGCCTAGCGCCCGCGACAGGAAACGCCCCAAAGTGCAACATGAACACAGCCAAATTTTTGAAGGAAAACAGAGGTGTTTTTTGCAAAGTGCCTACCTGTAGATTTTGGCCTGTAGCTCAGCCGCCACCTAGGGAAACCTACCAAACCTGTGCATTTCTGAAAACTAGAGACCTAGGGGAATCCAAGATGGGGTGACTTGTGTGGCTCGGACCAGGTTCTGTTACCCAGAATCCTTTGCAAACCTCAAAATTTGGCTAAAAAAACACATGTTCCTCACATTTCTGTGGCAGAAAGTTCTGGAATCTGAGAGGAGCCACAAATTTCCTTCCACCCAGCGTTCCCCCACGTCTCCCAATAAAAATGATACCTCACTTGTGTGGGTAGGCCTAGCGCCCGCGACAGGAAACGCCCCAAAGCGCAATGTGGCACATCCAAATGTTTGAAGGAAAACAGAGGTGTTTTTTGCAAAGTGCCTACCTGTAGATTTTGGCCTGTAGCTCAGCCGCCACCTAGGGAAACCTACCAAACCTGTGCATTTCTGAAAATTAGAGACCTAGGGAAATCCAAGTTGGGGTGACTTGTGTGGCTCGGACCAGGTTCTGTTACCCAGAATCCTTTGCAAACCTCAAAATTTGGCTAAAAAAATACATGTTCCTCACATTTCTGTGGCAGAAAGTTCTGGAATCTGAGAGGAGCCACAAATTTCCTTCCACCCAGCGTTCCCCCACGTCTCCCGATAAAAATGATACCTCACTTGTGTGGGTAGGCCTAGCGCCCGCGTCAGGAAACGCCCCAAAGCGCAACGTGGACACATCCAAATTTTTGAAGGAAAACAGAGGTGTTTTTTGCAAAGTGCCTACCTGTAGATTTTGGCCTGTAGCTCAGCCGCCATCTAGGAAAACCTACCAAAGCTGTGCATTTCTAAAAACTAGAGACCTAGGGGAATCCAAGATGGGGTGACTTGTGTGGCTCGGACCAGGTTCTGTTACCCAGAATCCTTTGCAAACCTCAAAATTTGGCTAAAAAAACACATGTTCCTCACATTTCTGTGGCAGAAAGTTCTGGAATCTGGGAGGATCCACAAATTTCCTTCCACCCAGCGTCACCCCACGTCTCCCGATAAAAATATTACCTCACTTGTGTGGGTAGGCCTAGCGCCCGTGACAGGAAACGCCCCAAAGTGCAACGTGGACACAGCCAAATTTTTGAAGGAAAACAGAGGTGTTTATTGCAAAGTGCCTACCTGTAGATTTTGGCCTGTAGCTCAGCCGCCACCTAGGGAAACCTACCAAACCTGTGCATTTCTGAAAACTAGAGACCTAGGGGAATCCAAGATGGGGTGACTTGTGTGGCTCGGACCAGGTTCTGTTACCCAGAATCCTTTGCAAACCTCAAAATTTGGCTAAAAAAACACATGTTCCTCACATTTCTGTGGCAGAAAGTTCTGGAATCTGAGAGGAGCCACAAATTTCCTTCCACCCAGCGTTCCCCCACGTCTCTCGATAAAAATGATACCTCACTTGTGTGGGTAGGCCTAGCGCCCGCGACAGGAAACGTCCCAAAGCGCAACGTGGACACAGCCACATTTTTGAAGGAAAACAGAGGTGTTTTTTGCAAAGTGCCTACCTGTAGATTTTGGCCTGTAGCTCAGCCGCCAGCTAGGGAAACCTACCAAACCTGTGCATTTCTGAAAACTAGAGACCTAGGGAAATCCAAGATAGGGTGACTTGTGTGACTCGGACCAGGTTCTGTTACCCAGAATCCTTTGCAAACCTCAAAATGTGGCTAAAAAAACACATGTTCCTCACATTTCTGTGGCAGAAAGTTCTGGAATCTAAGAGGAGCCACAAATTTCCTTCCACCCAGCGTCCCCCCACGTCTCCCGATACAAATTATACCTCACTTGTGTGGGTAGGCCTAGCGCCCGCGACAGGAAACGCCCCAAAGTGCAACATGAACACAGCCAAATTTTTGAAGGAAAACAGAGGTGTTTTTTGCAAAGTGCCTACCTGTAGATTTTGGCCTGTAGCTCAGCCGCCACCTAGGGAAACCTACCAAACCTGTGCATTTCTGAAAACTAGAGACCTAGGGGAATCCAAGATGGGGTGACTTGTGTGGCTCGGACCAGGTTCTGTTACCCAGAATCCTTTGCAAACCTCAAAATTTGGCTAAAAAAACACATGTTCCTCACATTTCTGTGGCAGAAAGTTCTGGAATCTGAGAGGAGCCACAAATTTCCTTCCACCCAGCGTTCCCCCACGTCTCCCAATAAAAATGATACCTCACTTGTGTGGGTAGGCCTAGCGCCCGCGACAGGAAACGCCCCAAAGCGCAATGTGGCACATCCAAATGTTTGAAGGAAAACAGAGGTGTTTTTTGCAAAGTGCCTCCCTGTAGATTTTGGCCTGTAGCTCAGCCGCCACCTAGGGAAACCTACCAAACCTGTGCATTTCTGAAAATTAGAGACCTAGGGAAATCCAAGTTGGGGTGACTTGTGTGGCTCGGACCAGGTTCTGTTACCCAGAATCCTTTGCAAACCTCAAAATTTGGCTAAAAAAATACATGTTCCTCACATTTCTGTGGCAGAAAGTTCTGGAATCTGAGAGGAGCCACAAATTTCCTTCCACCCAGCGTTCCCCCACGTCTCCCGATAAAAATGATACCTCACTTGTGTGGGTAGGCCTAGCGCCCGCGTCAGGAAACGCCCCAAAGCGCAACGTGGACACATCCAAATTTTTGAAGGAAAACAGAGGTGTTTTTTGCAAAGTGCCTACCTGTAGATTTTGGCCTGTAGCTCAGCCGCCATCTAGGAAAACCTACCAAAGCTGTGCATTTCTAAAAACTAGAGACCTAGGGGAATCCAAGATGGGGTGACTTGTGTGGCTCGGACCAGGTTCTGTTACCCAGAATCCTTTGCAAACCTCAAAATTTGGCTAAAAAAACACATGTTCCTCACATTTCTGTGGCAGAAAGTTCTGGAATCTGGGAGGATCCACAAATTTCCTTCCACCCAGCGTCACCCCACGTCTCCCGATAAAAATATTACCTCACTTGTGTGGGTAGGCCTAGCGCCCGTGACAGGAAACGCCCCAAAGTGCAACGTGGACACAGCCAAATTTTTGAAGGAAAACAGAGGAGTTTTTTGCAAAGTGCCTACCTGTGGATTTTGGCCTGTAGCTCATCCGCCACCTACGGAAACCTACCAAACCTGTGCATTTCTGAAAACTAGAGACCTAGGGGAATCCAAGATAGGGTGACTTGTGTGGCTCGGACCAGGTTCTGTTACCCAGAATCCTTTGCAAACCTCAAAATGTGGCTAAAAAAACACATGTTCCTCACATTTCTGTGGCAGAAAGTTCTGGAATCTGAGAGGAGCCACAAATTTCCTTCCACCCAGCGTCCCCCCACGTCTCCCGATACAAATTATACCTCACTTGTGTGGGTAGGCCTAGCGCCCGCAACAGGAAACGCCCCAAAGTGCAACGTGGACACAGCCAAATTTTTGAAGGAAAACAGAGGTGTTTTTTGCAAAGTGCCTACCTGTAGATTTTGGCCTGTAGCTCAGCCGCCACCTAGGGAAACCTACCAAACCTGTGCATTTCTGAAAACTAGAGACCTAGGTGAATCCAAGATGGGGTGACTTGTGTGGCTCGGACCAGGTTCTGTTACCCAGAATCCTTTGCAAACCTCAAAATTTGGCTAAAAAAACACATGTTCCTCACATTTCTGTGGCAGAAAGTTCTGGAATCTGAGAGGAGCCACAAATTTCCTTCCACCCAGCGTTCCCCCACGTCTCCCAATAAAAATGATACCTCACTTGTGTGGGTAGGCCTAGCGCCCGCTACAGGAAACGCCCCAAAGCGCAACGTGGCACATCCAAATTTTTTAAGGAAAACAGAGGTGTTTTTTGCAAAGTGCCTACCTGTAGATTTTGGCCTGTAGCTCAGCCGCCACCTACGGAAACCTACCAAACCTGTGCATTTCTGAAAACTAGAGACCTAGGGGAATCCAAGATGGGGTGACTTGTGTGGCTCGGACCAGGTTCTGTTACCCAGAATCCTTTGCAAACCTCAAAATTTGGCTAAAAAAACACATGTTCCTCACATTTCTGTGGCAGAAAGTTCTGGAATCTGAGAGGAGCCACAAATTTCCTTCCACCCAGCGTTCCCCCACGTCTCCCAATAAAAATGATACCTCACTTGTGTGGGTAGGCCTAGCGCCCGTGACAGGAAACGCCCCAAAGCGCAACGTGGCACATCCAAATTTTTGAAGGAAAACAGAGGTGTTTTTTGCAAAGTGCCTACCTGTAGATTTTGGCCTGTAGCTCAGCCGCCACCTAGGGAAACCTACCAAACCTGTGCATTTCTGAAAACTAGAGACCTAGGAAAATCCAAGTTGGGGTGACTTGTGTGGCTCGGACCAGGTTCTGTTACCCAGAATCCTTTGCAAACCTCAAAATTTGGCTAAAAAAACACATGTTCCTCACATTTCTGTGGCAGAAAGTTCTGGAATCTGAGAGGAGCCACAAATTTCCTTCCACCCAGCGTTCCCCCATGTCTCCCGATAAAAATGATACCTCACTTGTGTGGGTAGGCCTAGCGCCCGCGTCAGGAAACGCCACAAAGCACAACGTGGACACATCCAAATTTTTGAAGGAAAACAGAGGTGTTTTTTGCAAAGTGCCTACCTGTAGATTTTGGCCTGTAGCTCAGCCGCCACCTAGGGAAACCTGCCAAACCTGTGCATTTCTGAAAACTAGAGACCTAGGGGAATCCAAGATGGGGTGACTTGTGTGGCTCGGACCAGGTTCTGTTACCCAGAATCCTTTGCAAACCTCAAAATTTGGCTAAAAAAACACATGTTCCTCACATTTCTGTGGCAGAAAGTTCTGGAATCTGGGAGGAGCCACAAATTTCCTTCCACCCAGCGTTCCCCCACGTCTCCCAATAAAAATGATACCTCACTTGTGTGGGTAGGCCTAGCGCCCGCTACAGGAAACGCCCCAAAGCGCAACGTGGCACATCCAAATTTTTTAAGGAAAACAGAGGTGTTTTTTGCAAAGTGCCTACCTGTAGATTTTGGCCTGTAGCTCAGCCGCCACCTACGGAAACCTACCAAACCTGTGCATTTCTGAAAACTAGAGACCTAGGGGAATCCAAGATGGGGTGACTTGTGTGGCTCGGACCAGGTTCTGTTACCCAGAATCCTTTACAAACCTCAAAATTTGGCTAAAAAAACACATGTTCCTCACATTTCTGTGGCAGAAAGTTCTGGAATCTGAGAGGAGCCACAAATTTCCTTCCACCCAGCGTTCCCCCACGTCTCCCAATAAAAATGATACCTCACTTGTGTGGGTAGGCCTAGCGCCCGTGACAGGAAACGCCCCAAAGCGCAACGTGGCACATCCAAATTTTTGAAGGAAAACAGAGGTGTTTTTTGCAAAGTGCCTACCTGTAGATTTTGGCCTGTAGCTCAGCCGCCACCTAGGGAAACCTACCAAACCTGTGCATTTCTGAAAACTAGAGACCTAGGGAAATCCAAGTTGGGGTGACTTGTGTGGCTCGGACCAGGTTCTGTTACCCAGAATCCTTTGCAAACCTCAAAATTTGGCTAAAAAAACACATGTTCCTCACATTTCTGTGGCAGAAAGTTCTGGAATCTGAGAGGAGCCACAAATTTCCTTCCACCCAGCGTTCCCCCATGTCTCCCGATAAAAATGATACCTCACTTGTGTGGGTAGGCCTAGCGCCCGCGTCAGGAAACGCCCCAAAGCGCAACGTGGACACATCCAAATTTTTGAAGGAAAACAGAGGTGTTTTTTGCAAAGTGCCTACCTGTAGATTTTGGCCTGTAGCTCAGCCGCCACCTAGGGAAACCTACCAAACCTGTGCATTTCTGAAAATTAGAGACCTAGGGAAATCCAAGTTGGGGTGACTTGTGTGGCTCGGACCAGGTTCTGTTACCCAGAATCCTTTGCAAACCTCAAAATTTGGCTAAAAAAATACATGTTCCTCACATTTCTGTGGCAGAAAGTTCTGGAATCTGAGAGGAGCCACAAATTTCCTTCCACCCAGCGTTCCCCCACGTCTCCCGATAAAAATGATACCTCACTTGTGTGGGTAGGCCTAGCGCCCGCGTCAGGAAACGCCCCAAAGCGCAACGTGGACACATCCAAATTTTTGAAGGAAAACAGAGGTGTTTTTTGCAAAGTGCCTACCTGTAGATTTTGGCCTGTAGCTCAGCCGCCATCTAGGAAAACCTACCAAAGCTGTGCATTTCTAAAAACTAGAGACCTAGGGGAATCCAAGATGGGGTGACTTGTGTGGCTCGGACCAGGTTCTGTTACCCAGAATCCTTTGCAAACCTCAAAATTTGGCTAAAAAAACACATGTTCCTCACATTTCTGTGGCAGAAAGTTCTGGAATGTGAGAGGATCCACAAATTTCCTTCCACCCAGCGTCACCCCACGTCTCCCGATAAAAATATTACCTCACTTGTGTGGGTAGGCCTAGCGCCCGTGACAGGAAACGCCCCAAAGTGCAACGTGGACACAGCCACATTTTTGAAGGAAAACAGAGGAGTTTTTTGCAAAGTGCCTACCTGTGGATTTTGGCCTGTAGCTCATCCGCCACCTACGGAAACCTACCAAACCTGTGCATTTCTGAAAACTAGAGACCTAGGGGAATCCAAGATAGGGTGACTTGTGTGGCTCGGACCAGGTTCTGTTACCCAGAATCCTTTGCAAACCTCAAAATGTGGCTAAAAAAACACATGTTCCTCACATTTCTGTGGCAGAAAGTTCTGGAATCTGAGAGGAGCCACAAATTTCCTTCCACCCAGCGTCCCCCCACGTCTCCCGATACAAATTATACCTCACTTGTGTGGGTAGGCCTAGCGCCCGCAACAGGAAACGCCCCAAAGTGCAACGTGGACACAGCCAAATTTTTGAAGGAAAACAGAGGTGTTTTTTGCAAAGTGCCTACCTGTAGATTTTGGCCTGTAGCTCAGCCGCCACCTAGGGAAACCTACCAAACCTGTGCATTTCTGAAAACTAGAGACCTAGGTGAATCCAAGATGGGGTGACTTGTGTGGCTCGGACCAGGTTCTGTTACCCAGAATCCTTTGCAAACCTCAAAATTTGGCTAAAAAAACACATGTTCCTCACATTTCTGTGGCAGAAAGTTCTGGAATCTGAGAGGAGCCACAAATTTCCTTCCACCCAGCGTTCCCCCACGTCTCCCAATAAAAATGATACCTCACTTGTGTGGGTAGGCCTAGCGCCCGCTACAGGAAACGCCCCAAAGCGCAACGTGGCACATCCAAATTTTTTAAGGAAAACAGAGGTGTTTTTTGCAAAGTGCCTACCTGTAGATTTTGGCCTGTAGCTCAGCCGCCACCTACGGAAACATACCAAACCTGTGCATTTCTGAAAACTAGAGACCTAGGGGAATCCAAGATGGGGTGACTTGTGTGGCTCGGACCAGGTTCTGTTACCCAGAATCCTTTGCAAACCTCAAAATTTGGCTAAAAAAACACATGTTCCTCACATTTCTGTGGCAGAAAGTTCTGGAATCTGAGAGGAGCCACAAATTTCCTTCCACCCAGCGTTCCCCCACGTCTCCCAATAAAAATGATACCTCACTTGTGTGGGTAGGCCTAGCGCCCGTGACAGGAAACGCCCCAAAGCGCAACGTGGCACATCCAAATTTTTGAAGGAAAACAGAGGTGTTTTTTGCAAAGTGCCTACCTGTAGATTTTGGCCTGTAGCTCAGCCGCCACCTAGGGAAACCTACCAAACCTGTGCATTTCTGAAAACTAGAGACCTAGGGAAATCCAAGTTGGGGTGACTTGTGTGGCTCGGACCAGGTTCTGTTACCCAGAATCCTTTGCAAACCTCAAAATTTGGCTAAAAAAACACATGTTCCTCACATTTCTGTGGCAGAAAGTTCTGGAATCTGAGAGGAGCCACAAATTTCCTTCCACCCAGCGTTCCCCCATGTCTCCCGATAAAAATGATACCTCACTTGTGTGGGTAGGCCTAGCGCCCGCGTCAGGAAACGCCCCAAAGCGCAACGTGGACACATCCAAATTTTTGAAGGAAAACAGAGGTGTTTTTTGCAAAGTGCCTACCTGTAGATTTTGGCCTGTAGCTCAGCCGCCACCTAGGGAAACCTGCCAAACCTGTGCATTTCTGAAAACTAGAGACCTAGGGGAATCCAAGATGGGGTGACTTGTGTGGCTCGGACCAGGTTCTGTTACCCAGAATCCTTTGCAAACCTCAAAATTTGGCTAAAAAAACACATGTTCCTCACATTTCTGTGGCAGAAAGTTCTGGAATCTGAGAGGAGCCACGAATTTCCTTCCACCCAGCGTTCCCCCAAGTCTCCTGATAAAAATGATACCTTGCTTGTGTGGGTAGGCCTAGCGCCCGTGACAGGAAACGCCCCAAAGCGCAACGTGGCACATCCAAATTTTTGAAGGAAAACAGAGGTGTTTTTTGCAAAGTGCCTACCTGTAGATTTTGGCCTGTAGCTCAGCCGCCACCTAGGGAAACCTACCAAACCTGTGCATTTCTGAAAACTAGAGACCTAGGTGAATCCAAGATGGGGTGACTTGTGTGGCTCGGACCAGGTTCTGTTACCCAGAATCCTTTGCAAACCTCAAAATTTGGCTAAAAAAACACATGTTCCTCACATTTCTGTGGCAGAAAGTTCTGGAATCTGAGAGGAGCCACAAATTTCCTTCCACCCAGCGTTCCCCCACGTCTCCCAATAAAAATGATACCTCACTTGTGTGGGTAGGCCTAGCGCCCGCTACAGGAAACGCCCCAAAGCGCAACGTGGCACATCCAAATTTTTTAAGGAAAACAGAGGTGTTTTTTGCAAAGTGCCTACCTGTAGATTTTGGCCTGTAGCTCAGCCGCCACCTACGGAAACCTACCAAACCTGTGCATTTCTGAAAACTAGAGACCTAGGGGAATCCAAGATGGGGTGACTTGTGTGGCTCGGACCAGGTTCTGTTACCCAGAATCCTTTGCAAACCTCAAAATTTGGCTAAAAAAACACATGTTCCTCACATTTCTGTGGCAGAAAGTTCTGGAATCTGAGAGGAGCCACAAATTTCCTTCCACCCAGCGTTCCCCCACGTCTCCCAATAAAAATGATACCTCACTTGTGTGGGTAGGCCTAGCGCCCGTGACAGGAAACGCCCCAAAGCGCAACGTGGCACATCCAAATTTTTGAAGGAAAACAGAGGTGTTTTTTGCAAAGTGCCTACCTGTAGATTTTGGCCTGTAGCTCAGCCGCCACCTAGGGAAACCTACCAAACCTGTGCATTTCTGAAAACTAGAGACCTAGGGAAATCCAAGTTGGGGTGACTTGTGTGGCTCGGACCAGGTTCTGTTACCCAGAATCCTTTGCAAACCTCAAAATTTGGCTAAAAAAACACATGTTCCTCACATTTCTGTGGCAGAAAGTTCTGGAATCTGAGAGGAGCCACAAATTTCCTTCCACCCAGCGTTCCCCCATGTCTCCCGATAAAAATGATACCTCACTTGTGTGGGTAGGCCTAGCGCCCGCGTCAGGAAACGCCCCAAAGCGCAACGTGGACACATCCAAATTTTTGAAGGAAAACAGAGGTGTTTTTTGCAAAGTGCCTACCTGTAGATTTTGGCCTGTAGCTCAGCCGCCACCTAGGGAAACCTACCAAACCTGTGCATTTCTGAAAACTAGAGACCTAGGGGAATCCAAGATGGGGTGACTTGTGTGGCTCGGACCAGGTTCTGTTACCCAGAATCCTTTGCAAACCTCAAAATTTGGCTAAAAAAACACATGTTCCTCACATTTCTGTGGCAGAAAGTTCTGGAATCTGAGAGGAGCCACGAATTTCCTTCCACCCAGCGTTCCCCCAAGTCTCCTGATAAAAATGATACCTCACTTGTGTGGGTAGGCCTAGCGCCCGCGACAGGAAACACCCCAAAGCGCAACGTGGACACATCCAAATTTTTGAAGGAAAACAGAGGTGTTTTTTGCAAAGTGCCTACCTGTAGATTTTGGCCTGTAGCTCAGCCGCCACCTAGGGAAACCTACCAAACCTGTGCATTTCTGAAAACTAGAGACCTAGGGGAATCCAAGATGGGGTGACTTGTGTGGCTCGGACCAGGTTCTGTTACCCAGAATCCTTTGCAAACCTCAAAATTTGGCTAAAAAAACACATGTTCCTCACATTTCTGTGGCAGAAAGTTCTGGAATCTGAGAGGAGCCACTAATTTCCTTCCACCCAGCGTCCCCCCACGTCTCCCGATAAAAATTATACCTCACTTGTGTGGGTAGGCCTAGCGCCCGCGACAGGAAACGCCCCAAAGCGCAACGTGGACACAGCCACATTTTTGAAGGAAAACAGAGGTGTTTTTTGCAAAGTGCCTACCTGTAGATTTTGGCCTGTAGCTCAGCCGCCACCTAGGGAAACCTACCAAACCTGTGCATTTCTGAAAACTAGAGACCTAGGGGAATCCAAGATAGGGTGACTTGTGTGGCTCGGACCAGGTTCTGTTACCCAGAATCCTTTGCAAACCTCAAAATGTGGCTAAAAAAACACATGTTCCTCACATTTCTGTGGCAGAAAGTTCTGGAATCTGAGAGGAGCCACAAATTTCCTTCCACCCAGCGTCCCCCCCACGTCTCCCAATAAAAATGATACCTCACTTGTGTGGGTAGGCCTGGCGCCCGCGAGAGGAAACGCCCCAAAGCGCAATGTGGCACATCCAAATTTTTGAAGGAAAACTAAGGTGTTTTTTGCAAAGTGCCTACCTGTAGATTTTGGCCTGTAGCTCAGCCGCCACCTACGGAAACCTACCAAACCTGTGCATTTCTGAAAACTAGAGACGTAGGGGAATCCAAGATGGGGTGACTTGTGTGGCTCGGACCAGGTTCTGTTACCCAGAATCCTTTGCAAACCTCAAAATTTGGCTAAAAAAACACATGTTCCTCACATTTCTGTGGCAGAAAGTTCTGGAATCTGAGAGGAGCCACAATTTTCCTTCCACCCAGCGTCCCCCCACGTCTCCCGATAAAAATGATACCTCACTTGTGTGGGTACGCCTAGCGCCCGCGGCAGGAAACGCCCTAAAGCGCAACGTGGACACAGCCACATTTTTGAAGGAAAACAGAGGTGTTTTTTGCAAAGTGCCTACCTGTAGATTTTGGCCTGTAGCTCACCCGCCACCTAGGGAAACCTACCAAACCTGTGCATTTCTGAAAACTAGAGACCTAGGGGAATCCAAGATAGGGTGACTTGTGTGGCTCGGACCAGGTTCTGTTACCCAGAATCCTTTGCAAACCTCAAAATGTGGCTAAAAAAACACATGTTCCTCACATTTCTGTGGCAGAAAGTTCTGGAATCTGAGAGGAGCCACAAATTTCCTTCCACCCAGCATCCCCCCACGTCTCCCGATACAAATTATACCTCACTTGTGTGGGTAGGCCTAGCGCCCGCGACAGGAAACGCCCCAAAGTGCAACATGGACACAGCCAAAGTTTTGAAGGAAAACAGAGGTGTTTTTTGCAAAGTGCCTACCTGTAGATTTTGGCCTGTAGCTCAGCCGCCACCTAGGGAAACCTACCAAACCTGTGCATTTCTGAAAACTAGAGACCTAGGGGAATCCAAGATGGGGTGACTTGTGTGGCTCGGACCAGGTTCTGTTACCCAGAATCCTTTGCAAACCTCAAAATTTGGCAAAAAAAACACATGTTCCTCACACTTCTGTGGCAGAAAGTTCTGGAATCTGAGAGGAGCCACAAATTTCCTTCCACCCAGCGTTCCCCCACGTCTCCCAATAAAAATGATACCTCACTTGTGTGGGTAGGCCTAGCGCCCGCGACAGGAAACGCCCCAAAGCGCAATGTGGCACATCCAAATGTTTGAAGGAAAACAGAGGTGTTTTTTGCAAAGTGCCTACCTGTAGATTTTGGCCTGTAGCTCAGCCGCCACCTAGGGAAACCTACCAAACCTGTGCATTTCTGAAAATTAGAGACCTAGGGAAATCCAAGTTGGGGTGACTTGTGTGGCTCGGACCAGGTTCTGTTACCCAGAATCCTTTGCAAACCTCAAAATGTGGCTAAAAAAACACATGTTCCTCACATTTCTGTGGCAGAAAGTTCTGGAATCTGAGAGGAGCCACAAATTTCCTTCCACCCAGTGTTCCCCCACGTCTCCCGATAAAAATGATACCTCACTTGTGTGGGTAGGCCTAGCCCCCGCGTCAGGAAACGCCCCAAAGCGCAACGTGGACACATCCAAATTTTTGAAGGAAAACAGAGGTGTTTTTTGCAAAGTGCCTACCTGTAGATTTTGGCCTGTAGCTCAGCCACCATCTAGGAAAACCTACCAAAGCTGTGCATTTCTAAAAACTAGAGACCTAGGGGAATCCAAGATGGGGTGACTTGTGTGGCTCGGACCAGGTTCTGTTACCCAGAATCCTTTGCAAACCTCAAAATTTGGTTAAAAAAACACATGTTCCTCACATTTCTGTGGCAGAAAGTTCTGGAATCTGAGAGGAGCCACAAATTTCCTTCCACCCAGCGTCACCCCACGTCTCCCGATAAAAATATTACCTCACTTGTGTGGGTAGGCCTAGCGCCCGTGACAGGAAACGCCCCAAAGTGCAACGTGGACACAGCCAAATTTTTGAAGGAAAACAGAGGAGTTTTTTGCAAAGTGCCTACTTGTGGATTTTGGCCTGTAGCTCATCCGCCACCTACGGAAACCTACCAACCCTGTGCATTTCTGAAAACTAGAGACCTAGGGGAATCCAAGATGGGGTGACTTGTGTGGCTCGGACCAGGTTCTGTTACCCAGAATCCTTTGCAAACCTCAAAATTTGGCTAAAAAAACACATGTTCCTCACATTTCTGTGGCAGAAAGTTCTGGAATCTGAGAGGATCCACTAATTTTCATCCACCCAGCGTCCCCCCACGTCTCCCGATACAAATTATACCTCACTTGTGTGGGTAGGCCTAGCGCCCGCAACAGGAAACGCCCCAAAGTGCAACGTGGACACAGCCAAATTTTTGAAGGAAAACAGGTGTTTTTTGCAAAGTGCCTACCTGTAGATTTTGGCCTGTAGCTCAGCCGCCACCTAGGGAAACCTACCAAACCTGTGCATTTCTGAAAACTAGAGACCTAGGGGAATCCAAGATGGGGTGACTTGTGTGGCTCGGACCAGGTTCTGTTACCCAGAATCCTTTGCAAACCTCAAAATTTGGCTAAAAAATCACATGTTCCTCACATTTCTGTGGCAGAAAGTTCTGGAATCTGAGAGGAGCCACAAATTTCCTTCCACCCAGCGTTCCCCCACGTCTCCCAATAAAAATGATACCTCACTTGTGTGGGTAGGCCTAGCGCCCGCGACAGGAAACGCCCCAAAGCGCAACGTGGCACATCCAAATTTTTGAAGGAAAACAGAGGTGTTTTTTGCAAAGTGCCTACCTGTAGATTTTGGCCTGTAGCTCAGCCGCCACCTAGGGGAACCTACCAAACCTGTGCATTTCTGAAAACTAGAGACCTAGGGAAATCCAAGTTGGGGTGACTTGTGTGGCTCGGACCAGGTTCTGTTACCCAGAATCCTTTGCAAACCTCAAAATTTGGCTAAAAAAACACATGTTCCTCACATTTCTGTGGCAGAAAGTTCTGGAATCTGAGAGGAGCCACAATTTTCCTTCCACCCAGCGTCCCCCCACGTCTCCCGATAAAAATGATACCTCACTTGTGTGGGTAGGCCTAGCGCCCGCGGCAGGAAACGCCCTAAAGCGCAACGTGGACACAGCCACATTTTTGAAGGAAAACAGAGGTGTTTTTTGCAAAGTGCCTACCTGTAGATTTTGGCCTGTAGCTCACCCGCCACCTAGGGAAACCTACCAAACCTGTGCATTTCTGAAAACTAGAGACCTAGGGGAATCCAAGATAGGGTGACTTGTGTGGCTCGGACCAGGTTCTGTTACCCAGAATCCTTTGCAAACCTCAAAATGTGGCTAAAAAAACACATGTTCCTCACATTTCTGTGGCAGAAAGTTCTGGAATCTGAGAGGAGCCACAAATTTCCTTCCACCCAGCGTCCCCCCACGTCTCCCGATACAAATTATACCTCACTTGTGTGGGTAGGCCTAGCGCCCGCGACAGGAAACGCCCCAAAGTGCAACATGGACACAGCCAAATTTTTGAAGGAAAACAGAGGTGTTTTTTGCAAAGTGCCTACCTGTAGATTTTGGCCTGTAGCTCAGCCGCCACCTAGGGAAACCTACCAAACCTGTGCATTTCTGAAAACTAGAGACCTAGGGGAATCCAAGATGGGGTGACTTGTGTGGCTCGGACCAGGTTCTGTTACCCAGAATCCTTTGCAAACCTCAAAATTTGGCAAAAAAAACACATGTTCCTCACATTTCTGTGGCAGAAAGTTCTGGAATCTGAGAGGAGCCACAAATTTCCTTCCACCCAGCGTTCCCCCACGTCTCCCAATAAAAATGATACCTCACTTGTGTGGGTAGGCCTAGCGCCCGCGACAGGAAACGCCCCAAAGCGCAATGTGGCACATCCAAATGTTTGAAGGAAAACAGAGGTGTTTTTTGCAAAGTGCCTACCTGTAGATTTTGGCCTGTAGCTCAGCCACCACCTAGGGAAACCTACCAAACCTGTGCATTTCTGAAAATTAGAGACCTAGGGAAATCCAAGTTGGGGTGACTTGTGTGGCTCGGACCAGGTTCTGTTACCCAGAATCCTTTGCAAACCTCAAAATTTGGCTAAAAAAACACATGTTCCTCACATTTCTGTGGCAGAAAGTTCTGGAATCTGAGAGGAGCCACAAATTTCCTTCCACCCAGTGTTCCCCCACGTCTCCCGATAAAAATGATACCTCACTTGTGTGGGTAGGCCTAGCGCCCGCGACAGGAAACGCCCCAAAGTGCAACATGGACACAGCCAAAGTTTTGAAGGAAAACAGAGGTGTTTTTTGCAAAGTGCCTACCTGTAGATTTTGGCCTGTAGCTCAGCCGCCACCTACGGAAACCTACCAAACCTGTGCATTTCTGAAAACTAGAGACCTAGGGGAATCCAAGATGGGGTGACTTGTGTGGCTCGGACCAGGTTCTGTTACCCAGAATCCTTTGCAAACCTCAAAATTTGGCTAAAAAAACACATGTTCCTCACATTTCTGTGGCAGAAAGTTCTGGAATCTGAGAGGAGCCACAAATTTCCTTCCACCCAGCGTTCCCCCACGTCTCCCAATATAAATGATACCTCACTTGTGTGGGTAGGCCTAGCGCCCGTGACAGGAAACGCCCCAAAGCGCAACGTGGCACATCCAAATTTTTGAAGGAAAACAGAGGTGTTTTTTGCAAAGTGCCTACCTGTAGATTTTGGCCTGTAGCTCAGCCGCCACCTAGGGAAACCTACCAAACCTGTGCATTTCTGAAAACTAGAGACCTAGGGAAATCCAAGTTGGGGTGACTTGTGTGGCTCGGACCAGGTTCTGTTACCCAGAATCCTTTGCAAACCTCAAAATTTGGCTAAAAAAACACATGTTCCTCACAATTCTGTGGCAGAAAGTTCTGGAATCTGAGAGGAGCCACAAATTTCCTTCCACCCAGCGTTCCCCCATGTCTCCCGATAAAAATGATACCTCACTTGTGTGGGTAGGCCTAGCGCCCGCGTCAGGAAACGCCCCAAAGCGCAACGTGGACACATCCAAATTTTTGAAGGAAAACAGAGGTGTTTTTTGCAAAGTGCCTACCTGTAGATTTTGGCCTGTAGCTCAGCCGCCACCTAGGGAAACCTACCAAACCTGTGCATTTCTGAAAACTAGAGACCTAGGGGAATCCAAGATGGGGTGACTTGTGTGGCTCGGACCAGGTTCTGTTACCCAGAATCCTTTGCAAACCTCAAAATTTGGCTAAAAAAACACATGTTCCTCACATTTCTGTGGCAGAAAGTTCTGGAATCTGAGAGGAGCCACGAATTTCCTTCCACCCAGCGTTCCCCCAAGTCTCCTGATAAAAATGATACCTCACTTGTGTGGGTAGGCCTAGCGCCCGCGACAGGAAACACCCCAAAGCGCAACGTGGACACATCCAAATTTTTGAAGGAAAACAGAGGTGTTTTTTGCAAAGTGCCTACCTGTAGATTTTGGCCTGTAGCTCAGCCGCCACCTAGGGAAACCTACCAAACCTGTGCATTTCTGAAAACTAGAGACCTAGGGGAATCCAAGATGGGGTGACTTGTGTGGCTCGGACCAGGTTCTGTTACCCAGAATCCTTTGCAAACCTCAAAATTTGGCTAAAAAAACACATGTTCCTCACATTTCTGTGGCAGAAAGTTCTGGAATCTGAGAGGAGCCACTAATTTCCTTCCACCCAGCGTCCCCCCACGTCTCCCGATAAAAATTATACCTCACTTGTGTGGGTAGGCCTAGCGCCCGCGACAGGAAACGCCCCAAAGCGCAACGTGGACACAGCCACATTTTTGAAGGAAAACAGA
Source organism: Pleurodeles waltl (assembly GCF_031143425.1). NCBI lineage: Eukaryota > Metazoa > Chordata > Amphibia > Caudata > Salamandridae > Pleurodeles > Pleurodeles waltl. The sequence goes on from NC_090447.1 coordinate 1,218,061,983, forward strand.
GGTGTTTTTTGCAAAGTGCCTACCTGTAGATTTTGGCCTGTAGCTCAGCCGCCACCTAGGGAAACCTACCAAACCTGTGCATTTCTGAAAACTAGAGACCTAGGGGAATCCAAGATAGGGTGACTTGTGTGGCTCGGACCAGGTTCTGTTACCCAGAATCCTTTGCAAACCTCAAAATGTGGCTAAAAAAACACATGTTCCTCACATTTCTGTGGCAGAAAGTTCTGGAATCTGAGAGGAGCCACAAATTTCCTTCCACCCAGCGTCCCCCCCACGTCTCCCAATAAAAATGATACCTCACTTGTGTGGGTAGGCCTGGCGCCCGCGAGAGGAAACGCCCCAAAGCGCAATGTGGCACATCCAAATTTTTGAAGGAAAACTAAGGTGTTTTTTGCAAAGTGCCTACCTGTAGATTTTGGCCTGTAGCTCAGCCGCCACCTACGGAAACCTACCAAACCTGTGCATTTCTGAAAACTAGAGACGTAGGGGAATCCAAGATGGGGTGACTTGTGTGGCTCGGACCAGGTTCTGTTACCCAGAATCCTTTGCAAACCTCAAAATTTGGCTAAAAAAACACATGTTCCTCACATTTCTGTGGCAGAAAGTTCTGGAATCTGAGAGGAGCCAAAATTTTCCTTCCACCCAGCGTCCCCCCACATCTCCCGATAAAAATGATACCTCACTTGTGTGGGTACGCCTAGCGCCCGCGGCAGGAAACGCCCTAAAGCGCAACGTGGACACAGCCACATTTTTGAAGGAAAACAGAGGTGTTTTTTGCAAAGTGCCTACCTGTAGATTTTGGCCTGTAGCTCACCCGCCACCTAGGGAAACCTACCAAACCTGTGCATTTCTGAAAACTAGAGACCTAGGGGAATCCAAGATAGGGTGACTTGTGTGGCTCGGACCAGGTTCTGTTACCCAGAATCCTTTGCAAACCTCAAAATGTGGCTAAAAAAACACATGTTCCTCACATTTCTGTGGCAGAAAGTTCTGGAATCTGAGAGGAGCCACAAATTTCCTTCCACCCAGCGTCCCCCCACGTCTCCCGATACAAATTATACCTCACTTGTGTGGGTAGGCCTAGCGCCCGCGACAGGAAACGCCCCAAAGTGCAACATGGACACAGCCAAAGTTTTGAAGGAAAACAGAGGTGTTTTTTGCAAAGTGCCTACCTGTAGATTTTGGCCTGTAGCTCAGCCGCCACCTAGGGAAACCTACCAAACCTGTGCATTTCTGAAAACTAGAGACCTAGGGGAATCCAAGATGGGGTGACTTGTGTGGCTCGGACCAGGTTCTGTTACCCAGAATCCTTTGCAAACCTCAAAATTTGGCAAAAAAAACACATGTTCCTCACACTTCTGTGGCAGAAAGTTCTGGAATCTGAGAGGAGCCACAAATTTCCTTCCACCCAGCGTTCCCCCACGTCTCCCAATAAAAATGATACCTCACTTGTGTGGGTAGGCCTAGCGCCCGCGACAGGAAACGCCCCAAAGCGCAATGTGGCACATCCAAATGTTTGAAGGAAAACAGAGGTGTTTTTTGCAAAGTGCCTACCTGTAGATTTTGGCCTGTAGCTCAGCCGCCACCTAGGGAAACCTACCAAACCTGTACATTTCTGAAAATTAGAGACCTAGGGAAATCCAAGTTGGGGTGACTTGTGTGGCTCGGACCAGGTTCTGTTACCCAGAATCCTTTGCAAACCTCAAAATTTGGATAAAAAAACACATGTTCCTCACATTTCTGTGGCAGAAAGTTCTGGAATCTGAGAGGAGCCACAAATTTCCTTCCACCCAGTGTTCCCCCACGTCTCCCGATAAAAATGATACCTCACTTGTGTGGGTAGGCCTAGCCCCCGCGTCAGGAAACGCCCCAAAGCGCAACGTGGACACATCCAAATTTTTGAAGGAAAACAGAGGTGTTTTTTGCAAAGTGCCTACCTGTAGATTTTGGCCTGTAGCTCAGCCACCATCTAGGAAAACCTACCAAAGCTGTGCATTTCTAAAAACTAGAGACCTAGGGGAATCCAAGATGGGGTGACTTGTGTGGCTCGGACCAGGTTCTGTTACCCAGAATCCTTTGCAAACCTCAAAATTTGGTTAAAAAAACACATGTTCCTCACATTTCTGTGGCAGAAAGTTCTGGAATCTGAGAGGAGCCACAAATTTCCTTCCACCCAGCGTCACCCCACGTCTCCCGATAAAAATATTACCTCACTTGTGTGGGTAGGCCTAGCGCCCGTGACAGGAAACGCCCCAAAGTGCAACGTGGACACAGCCAAATTTTTGAAGGAAAACAGAGGAGTTTTTTGCAAAGTGCCTACCTGTGGATTTTGGCCTGTAGCTCATCCGCCACCTACGGAAACCTACCAAACCTGTGCATTTCTGAAAACTAGAGACCTAGGGGAATCCAAGATGGGGTGACTTGTGTGGCTCGGACCAGGTTCTGTTACCCAGAATCCTTTGCAAACCTCAAAATTTGGCTAAAAAAACACATGTTCCTCACATTTCTGTGGCAGAAAGTTCTGGAATCTGAGAGGATCCACTAATTTCCATCCACCCAGCGTCCCCCCACGTCTCCCGATACAAATTATACCTCACTTGTGTTGGTAGGCCTAGCGCCCGCAACAGGAAACGCCCCAAAGTGCAACGTGGACACAGCCAAATTTTTGAAGGAAAACAGGGGTTTTTTGCAAAGTGCCTACCTGTAGATTTTGGCCTGTAGCTCAGCCGCCACCTAGGGAAACCTACCAAACCTGTGCATTTCTGAAAACTAGAGACCTAGGGGAATCCAAGATGGGGTGACTTGTATGGCTCGGACCAGGTTCTGTTACCCAGAATCCTTTGCAAACCTCAAAATTTGGCTAAAAAATCACATGTTCCTCACATTTCTGTGGCAGAAAGTTCTGGAATCTGAGAGGAGCCACAAATTTCCTTCCACCCAGCGTTCCCCCACGTCTCCCAATAAAAATGATACCTCACTTGTGTGGGTAGGCCTAGCGCCCGCGACAGGAAACGCCCCAAAGCGCAACGTGGCACATCCAAATTTTTGAAGGAAAACAGAGGTGTTTTTTGCAAAGTGCCTACCTGTAGATTTTGGCCTGTAGCTCAGCCGCCACCTAGGGGAACCTACCAAACCTGTGCATTTCTGAAAACTAGAGACCTAGGGAAATCCAAGTTGGGGTGACTTGTGTGGCTCGGACCAGGTTCTGTTACCCAGAATCCTTTGCAAACCTCAAAATTTGGCTAAAAAAACACATGTTCCTCACATTTCTGTGGCAGAAAGTTCTGGAATCTGAGAGGAGCCACAATTTTCCTTCCACCCAGCGTCCCCCCACGTCTCCCGATAAAAATGATACCTCACTTGTGTGGGTAGGCCTAGCGCCCGCGGCAGGAAACGCCCTAAAGCGCAACGTGGACACAGCCACATTTTTGAAGGAAAACAGAGGTGTTTTTTGCAAAGTGCCTACCTGTAGATTTTGGCCTGTAGCTCACCCGCCACCTAGGGAAACCTACCAAACCTGTGCATTTCTGAAAACTAGAGACCTAGGGGAATCCAAGATAGGGTGACTTGTGTGGCTCGGACCAGGTTCTGTTACCCAGAATCCTTTGCAAACCTCAAAATGTGGCTAAAAAAACACATGTTCCTCACATTTCTGTGGCAGAAAGTTCTGGAATCTGAGAGGAGCCACAAATTTCCTTCCACCCAGCGTCCCCCCACGTCTCCCGATACAAATTATACCTCACTTGTGTGGGTAGGCCTAGCGCCCGCGACAGGAAACGCCCCAAAGTGCAACATGGACACAGCCAAATTTTTGAAGGAAAACAGAGGTGTTTTTTGCAAAGTGCCTACCTGTAGATTTTGGCCTGTAGCTCAGCCGCCACCTAGGGAAACCTACCAAACCTGTGCATTTCTGAAAACTAGAGACCTAGGGGAATCCAAGATGGGGTGACTTGTGTGGCTCGGACCAGGTTCTGTTACCCAGAATCCTTTGCAAACCTCAAAATTTGGCAAAAAAAACACATGTTCCTCACATTTCTGTGGCAGAAAGTTCTGGAATCTGAGAGGAGCCACAAATTTCCTTCCACCCAGCGTTCCCCCACGTCTCCCAATAAAAATGATACCTCACTTGTGTGGGTAGGCCTAGCGCCCGCGACAGGAAACGCCCCAAAGCGCAATGTGGCACATCCAAATGTTTGAAGGAAAACAGAGGTGTTTTTTGCAAAGTGCCTACCTGTAGATTTTGGCCTGTAGCTCAGCCACCACTTAGGGAAACCTACCAAACCTGTGCATTTCTGAAAATTAGAGACCTAGGGAAATCCAAGTTGGGGTGACTTGTGTGGCTCGGACCAGGTTCTGTTACCCAGAATCCTTTGCAAACCTCAAAATTTGGCTAAAAAAACACATGTTCCTCACATTTCTGTGGCAGAAAGTTCTGGAATCTGAGAGGAGCCACAAATTTCCTTCCACCCAGTGTTCCCCCACGTCTCCCGATAAAAATGATACCTCACTTGTGTGGGTAGGCCTAGCCCCCGCGTCAGGAAACGCCCCAAAGCGCAACGTGGACACATCCAAATTTTTGAAGGAAAACAGAGGTGTTTTTTGCAAAGTGCCTACCTGTAGATTTTGGCCTGTAGCTCAGCCACCATCTAGGAAAACCTACCAAAGCTGTGCATTTCTAAAAACTAGAGACCTAGGGGAATCCAAGATGGGGTGACTTGTGTGGCTCGGACCAGGTTCTGTTACCCAGAATCCTTTGCAAACCTCAAAATTTGGTTAAAAAAACACATGTTCCTCACATTTCTGTGGCAGAAAGTTCTGGAATCTGAGAGGAGCCACAAATTTCCTTCCACCCAGTGTCACCCCACGTCTCCCGATAAAAATATTACCTCACTTGTGTGGGTAGGCCTAGCGCCCGTGACAGGAAACGCCCCAAAGTGCAACGTGGACACAGCCAAATTTTTGAAGGAAAACAGAGGAGTTTTTTGCAAAGTGCCTACCTGTGGATTTTGGCCTGTAGCTCATCCGCCACCTACGGAAACCTACCAAACCTGTGCATTTCTGAAAACTAGAGACCTAGGGGAATCCAAGATGGGGTGACTTGTGTGGCTCGGACCAGGTTCTGTTACCCAGAATCCTTTGCAAACCTCAAAATGTGGCTAAAAAAACACATGTTCCTCACATTTCTGTGGCAGAAAGTTCTGGAATCTGAGAGGAGCCACAAATTTCCTTCCACCCAGCGTCCCCCCACGTCTCCCGATACAAATTATACCTCACTTGTGTTGGTAGGCCTAGCGCCCGCAACAGGAAACGCCCCAAAGTGCAACGTGGACACAACCAAATTTTTGAAGGAAAACAGAGGTGTTTTTTGCAAAGTGCCTACCTGTAGATTTTGGCCTGTAGCTCAGCCGCCACCTAGGGAAACCTACCAAACCTGTGCATTTCTGAAAACTAGAGACCTAGGGGAATCCAAGATGGGGTGACTTGTGTGGCTCGGACCAGGTTCTGTTACCCAGAATCCTTTGCAAACCTCAAAATTTGGCTAAAAAAACACATGTTCCTCACATTTCTGTGGCAGAAAGTTCTGGAATCTGAGAGGAGCCACAAATTTCCTTCCACCCAGCGTTCCCCCACGTCTCCCAATAAAAATGATACCTCACTTGTGTGGGTAGGCCTAGCGCCCGCGACAGGAGACGCCCCAAAGCGCAACGTGGCACATCCAAATTTTTGAAGGAAAACAGAGGTGTTTTTTGCAAAGTGCCTACCTGTAGATTTTGGCCTGTAGCTCAGCCGCCACCTAGGGAAACCGACCAAACCTGTGCATTTCTGAAAACTAGAGACCTAGGGGAATCCAAGATGGGGTGACTTGTGTGGCTCGGACCAGGTTCTGTTACACAGAATCCTTTGCAAACCTCAAAATTTGGCTAAAAAAACACATGTTCCTCACATTTCTGTGGCAGAAAGTTCTGGAATCTGAGAGGAGCCACAAATTTCCTTCCACCCAGCGTCCCCCCACGTCTCCCGATAAAAATGATACCTCACTTGTGTGGGTAGGCCTAGCGCCCGCGACAGGAAACGCCCCAAAGCGCAACGTGGACACATCCAAATTTTTGAAGGAAAACAGAGGTGTTTTTTGCAAAGTGCCTACCTGTAGATTTTGGCCTGTAGCTCAGCCGCCATCTAGGAAAACCTACCAAAGCTGTGCATTTCTAAAAACTAGAGACCTAGGGGAATCCAAGATGGGGTGACTTGTGTGGCTCGGACCAGGTTCTGTTACCCAGAATCCTTTGCAAACCTCAAAATTTGGCTAAAAAAACACATGTTCCTCACATTTCTGTGGCAGAAATTCTGGAATCTGAGAGGATCCACAAATTTCCTTCCACCCAGCGTCACCCCACGTCTCCCGATAAAAATATTACCTCACTTGTGTGGGTAGGCCTAGCGCCCGTGACAGGAAACGCCCCAAAGTGCAACGTGGACACAGCCAAATTTTTGAAGGAAAACAGAGGAGTTTTTTGCAAAGTGCCTACCTGTGGATTTTGGCCTGTAGCTCATCCGCCACCTACGGAAACCTACCAAACCTGTGCATTTCTGAAAACTAGAGACCTAGGGGAATCCAAGATGGGGTGACTTGTGTGGCTCGGACCAGGTTCTGTTACCCAGAATCCTTTGCAAACCTCAAAATGTGGCTAAAAAAACACATGTTCCTCACATTTCTGTGGCAGAAAGTTCTGGAATCTGAGAGGAGCCACAAATTTCCTTCCACCCAGCGTCCCCCCACGTCTCCCGATACAAATTATACCTCACTTGTGTGGGTAGGCCTAGCGCCCGCAACACGAAACGCCCCAAAGTGCAACGTGGACACAGCCAAATTTTTGAAGGAAAACAGAGGTGTTTTTTGCAAAGTGCCTACCTGTAGATTTTGGCCTGTAGCTCAGCCGCCACCTAGGGAAACCTACCAAACCTGTGCATTTCTGAAAACTAGAGACCTAGGTGAATCCAAGATGGGGTGACTTGTGTGGCTCGGACCAGGTTCTATTACCCAGAATCCTTTGAAAACCTCAAAATTTGGCTAAAAAAACACATGTTCCTCACATTTCTGTGGCAGAAAGTTCTGGAATCTGAGAGGAGCCACAAATTTCCTTCCACCCAGCGTTCCCCCACGTCTCCCAATAAAAATGATACCTCACTTGTGTGGGTAGGCCTAGCGCCCGCTACAGGAAACGCCCCAAAGCGCAACGTGGCACATCCAAATTTTTTAAGGAAAACAGAGGTGTTTTTTGCAAAGTGCCTACCTGTAGATTTTGGCCTGTAGCTCAGCCGCCACCTAGGGAAACCTACCAAACCTGTGCATTTCTGAAAACTAGAGACCTAGGGGAATCCAAGATGGGGTGACTTGTGTGGCTCGGACCAGGTTCTGTTACCCAGAATCCTTTGCAAACCTCAAAATTTGGCTAAAAAAACACATGTTCCTCACATTTCTGTGGCAGAAAGTTCTGGAATCTGAGAGGAGCCACAAATTTCCTTCCACCCAGCTTTCCCCCACGTCTCCCAATAAAAATGATACCTCACTTGTGTGGGTAGGCCTAGCGCCCGTGACAGGAAACGCCCCAAAGCGCAACGTGGCACATCCAAATTTTTGAAGGAAAACAGAGGTGTTTTTTGCAAAGTGCCTACCTGTAGATTTTGGCCTGTAGCTCAGCCGCCACCTAGGGAAACCTACCAAACCTGTGCATTTCTGAAAACTAGAGACCTAGGGAAATCCAAGTTGGGGTGACTTGTGTGGCTCGGACCAGGTTCTGTTACCCAGAATCCTTTGCAAACCTCAAAATTTGGCTAAAAAAACACATGTTCCTCACATTTCTGTGGCAGAAAGTTCTGGAATCTGAGAGGAGCCACAAATTTCCTTCCACCCAGCGTTCCCCCATGTCTCCCGATAAAAATGATACCTCACTTGTGTGGGTAGGCCTAGCGCCCGCGTCAGGAAACGCCCCAAAGCGCAACGTGGACACATCCAAATTTTTGAAGGAAAACAGAGGTGTTTTTTGCAAAGTGCCTACCTGTAGATTTTGGCCTGTAGCTCAGCCGCCACCTAGGGAAACCTACCAAACCTGTGCATTTCTGAAAACTAGAGACCTAGGGGAATCCAAGATGGGGTGACTTGTGTGGCTCGGACCAGGTTCTGTTACCCAGAATCCTTTGCAAACCTCAAAATTTGGCTAAAAAAACACATGTTCCTCACATTTCTGTGGCAGAAAGTTCTGGAATCTGAGAGGAGCCACGAATTTCCTTCCACCCAGCGTTCCCCCAAGTCTCCTGATAAAAATGATACCTCACTTGTGTGGGTAGGCCTAGCGCCCGCGACAGGAAACACCCCAAAGCGCAACGTGGACACATCCAAATTTTTGAAGGAAAACAGAGGTGTTTTTTGCAAAGTGCCTACCTGTAGATTTTGGCCTGTAGCTCAGCCGCCACCTAGGGAAACCTACCAAACCTGTGCATTTCTGAAAACTAGAGACCTAGGGGAATCCAAGATGGGGTGACTTGTGTGGCTCGGACCAGGTTCTGTTACCCAGAATCCTTTGCAAACCTCAAAATTTGGCTAAAAAAACACATGTTCCTCACATTTCTGTGGCAGAAAGTTCTGGAATCTGAGAGGAGCCACAAATTTCCTTCCACCCAGCGTTCCCCCACGTCTCCCAATAAAAATGATACCTCACTTGTGTGGGTAGGCCTAGCGCCCGCGACAGGAAACGCCCCAAAGTGCAACGTGGACACAGCCAAATTTTTGAAGGAAAACAGAGGTGTTTATTGCAAAGTGCCTACCTGTAGATTTTGGCCTGTAGCTCAGCCGCCACCTAGGGAAACCTACCAAACCTGTGCATTTCTGAAAACTAGAGACCTAGGGGAATCCAAGATGGGGTGACTTGTGTGGCTCGGACCAGGTTCTGTTACCCAGAATCCTTTGCAAACCTCAAAATTTGGCTAAAAAAACACATGTTCCTCACATTTCTGTGGCAGAAAGTTCTGGAATCTGAGAGGAGCCACAAATTTCCTTCCACCCAGCGTTCCCCCACGTCTCCCAATAAAAATGATACCTCACTTGTGTGGGTAGGCCTAGCGCCCGCGACAGGAAACGCCCCAAAGCGCAATGTGGCACATCCACATTTTTGAAGGAAAACTAAGGTGTTTTTTGCAAAGTGCCTACCTGTAGATTTTGGCCTGTAGCTCAGCCGCCACCTAGGGAAACCTACCAAACCTGTGCATTTCTGAAAACTAGAGACCTAGGGGAATCCAAGATGGGGTGACTTGTGTGGCTCGGACCAGGTACTCTTACCCAGAATCCTTTGCAAACCTCAAAATTTGGCTAAAAAAACACATGTTCCTCACATTTCTGTGGCAGAAAAATCTGGAATCTGAGAGGAGCCACAAATTTCCTTCCACCCAGCGTCCCCCCACGTCTCTCGATAAAAATGATACCTCACTTGTGTGGGTGGGCCTAGCGCCCGCGACAGGAAACGTCCCAAAGCGCAACGTGGACACAGCCACATTTTTGAAGGAAAACAGAGGTGTTTTTTGCAAAGTGCCTACCTGTAGATTTTGGCCTGTAGCTCAGCCGCCAGCTAGGGAAACCTACCAAACCTGTGCATTTCTGAAAACTAGAGACCTAGGGAAATCCAAGATAGGGTGACTTGTGTGACTCGGACCAAGTTCTGTTACCCAGAATCCTTTGCAAACCTCAAAATGTGGCTAAAAAAACACATGTTCCTCACATTTCTGTGGCAGAAAGTTCTGGAATCTAAGAGGAGCCACAAATTTCCTTCCACCCAGCGTCCCCCCACGTCTCCCGATACAAATTATACCTCACTTGTGTGGGTAGGCCTAGCGCCCGCGACAGGAAACGCCCCAAAGTGCAACATGGACACAGCCAAATTTTTGAAGGAAAACAGAGGTGTTTTTTGCAAAGTGCCTACCTGTAGATTTTGGCCTGTAGCTCAGCCGCCACCTAGGGAAACCTACCAAACCTGTGCATTTCTGAAAACTAGAGACCTAGGGGAATCCAAGATGGGGTGACTTGTGTGGCTCGGACCAGGTTCTGTTACCCAGAATCCTTTGCAAACCTCAAAATTTGGCTAAAAAAACACATGTTCCTCACATTTCTGTGGCAGAAAGTTATGGAATCTGAGAGGAGCCACAAATTTCCTTCCACCCAGCGTTCCCCCACGTCTCCCAATAAAAATGATACCTCACTTGTGTGGGTAGGCCTAGCGCCCGCGACAGGAAACGCCCCAAAGCGCAATGTGGCACATCCAAATGTTTGAAGGAAAACAGAGGTGTTTTTTGCAAAGTGCCTACCTGTAGATTTTGGCCTGTAGCTCAGCCGCCACCTAGGGAAACCTACCAAACCTGTGCATTTCTGAAAATTAGAGACCTAGGGAAATCCAAGTTGGGGTGACTTGTGTGGCTCGGACCAGGTTCTGTTACCCAGAATCCTTTGCAAACCTCAAAATTTGGCTAAAAAAATACATGTTCCTCACATTTCTGTGGCAGAAAGTTCTGGAATCTGAGAGGAGCCACAAATTTCCTTCCACCCAGCGTTCCCCCACGTCTCCCGATAAAAATGATACCTCACTTGTGTGGGTAGGCCTACCGCCCGCGTCAGGAAACGCCCCAAAGCGCAACGTGAACACATCCAAATTTTTGAAGGAAAACAGAGGTGTTTTTTGCAAAGTGCCTACCTGTAGATTTTGGCCTGTAGCTCAGCCGCCATCTAGGAAAACCTACCAAAGCTGTGCATTTCTAAAAACTAGAGACCTAGGGGAATCCAAGATGGGGTGACTTGTGTGGCTCGGACCAGGTTCTGTTACCCAGAATCCTTTGCAAACCTCAAAATTTGGCTAAAAAAACACATGTTCCTCACATTTCTGTGGCAGAAAGTTCTGGAATCTGAGAGGATCCACAAATTTCCTTCCACCCAGCGTCACCCCACGTCTCCCGATAAAAATATTACCTCACTTGTGTGGGTAGGCCTAGCGCCCGTGACAGGAAACGCCCCAAAGTGCAACGTGGACACAGCCAAATTTTTGAAGGAAAACAGAGGAGTTTTTTGCAAAGTGCCTACCTGTGGATTTTGGCCTGTAGCTCATCCGCCACCTACGGAAACCTACCAAACCTGTGCATTTCTGAAAACTAGAGACCTAGGGGAATCCAAGATAGGGTGACTTGTGTGGCTCGGACCAGGTTCTGTTACCCAGAATCCTTTGCAAACCTCAAAATGTGGCTAAAAAAACACATGTTCCTCACATTTCTGTGGCAGAAAGTTCTGGAATCTGAGAGGAGCCACAAATTTCCTTCCACCCAGCGTCCCCCCACGTCTCCCGATACAAATTATACCTCACTTGTGTGGGTAGGCCTAGCGCCCGCAACAGGAAACGCCCCAAAGTGCAACGTGGACACAGCCAAATTTTTGAAGGAAAACAGAGGTGTTTTTTGCAAAGTGCCTACCTGTAGATTTTGGCCTGTAGCTCAGCCGCCACCTAGGGAAACCTACCAAACCTGTGCATTTCTGAAAACTAGAGACCTAGGTGAATCCAAGATGGGGTGACTTGTGTGGCTCGGACCAGGTTCTGTTACCCAGAATCCTTTGCAAACCTCAAAATTTGGCTAAAAAAACACATGTTCCTCACATTTCTGTGGCAGAAAGTTCTGGAATCTGAGAGGAGCCACAAATTTCCTTCCACCCAGCGTTCCCCCACGTCTCCCAATAAAAATGATACCTCACTTGTGTGGGTAGGCCTAGCGCCCGCTACAGGAAACGCCCCAAAGCGCAACGTGGCACATCCAAATTTTTTAAGGAAAACAGAGGTGTTTTTTGCAAAGTGCCTACCTGTAGATTTTGGCCTGTAGCTCAGCCGCCACCTACGGAAACCTACCAAACCTGTGCATTTCTGAAAACTAGAGACCTAGGGGAATCCAAGATGGGGTGACTTGTGTGGCTCGGACCAGGTTCTGTTACCCAGAATCCTTTGCAAACCTCAAAATTTGGCTAAAAAAACACATGTTCCTCACATTTCTGTGGCAGAAAGTTCTGGAATCTGAGAGGAGCCACAAATTTCCTTCCACCCAGCTTTCCCCCACGTCTCCCAATAAAAATGATACCTCACTTGTGTGGGTAGGCCTAGCGCCCGTGACAGGAAACGCCCCAAAGCGCAACGTGGCACATCCAAATTTTTGAAGGAAAACAGAGGTGTTTTTTGCAAAGTGCCTACCTGTAGATTTTGGCCTGTAGCTCAGCCGCCACCTAGGGAAACCTACCAAACCTGTGCATTTCTGAAAACTAGAGACCTAGGGAAATCCAAGTTGGGGTGACTTGTGTGGCTCGGACCAGGTTCTGTTACCCAGAATCCTTTGCAAACCTCAAAATTTGGCTAAAAAAACACATGTTCCTCACATTTCTGTGGCAGAAAGTTCTGGAATCTGAGAGGAGCCACAAATTTCCTTCCACCCAGCGTTCCCCCATGTCTCCCGATAAAAATGATACCTCACTTGTGTGGGTAGGCCTAGCGCCCGCGTCAGGAAACGCCCCAAAGCGCAACGTGGACACATCCAAATTTTTGAAGGAAAACAGAGGTGTTTTTTGCAAAGTGCCTACCTGTAGATTTTGGCCTGTAGCTCAGCCGCCACCTAGGGAAACCTACCAAACCTGTGCATTTCTGAAAACTAGAGACCTAGGGGAATCCAAGATGGGGTGACTTGTGTGGCTCGGACCAGGTTCTGTTACCCAGAATCCTTTGCAAACCTCAAAATTTGGCTAAAAAAACACATGTTCCTCACATTTCTGTGGCAGAAAGTTCTGGAATCTGAGAGGAGCCACAAATTTCCTTCCACCCAGCGTTCCCCCACGTCTCCCAATAAAAATGATACCTCACTTGTGTGGGTAGGCCTAGCGCCCGCGACAGGAAACGCCCCAAAGTGCAACGTGGACACAGCCAAATTTTTGAAGGAAAACAGAGGTGTTTATTGCAAAGTGCCTACCTGTAGATTTTGGCCTGTAGCTCAGCCGCCACCTAGGGAAACCTACCAAACCTGTGCATTTCTGAAAACTAGAGACCTAGGGGAATCCAAGATGGGGTGACTTGTGTGGCTCGGACCAGGTTCTGTTACCCAGAATCCTTTGCAAACCTCAAAATTTGGCTAAAAAAACACATGTTCCTCACATTTCTGTGGCAGAAAGTTCTGGAATCTGAGAGGAGCCACAAATTTCCTTCCACCCAGCGTTCCCCCACGTCTCCCAATAAAAATGATACCTCACTTGTGTGGGTAGGCCTAGCGCCCGCGACAGGAAACGCCCCAAAGCGCAATGTGGCACATCCAAATTTTTGAAGGAAAACTAAGGTGTTTTTTGCAAAGTGCCTACCTGTAGATTTTGGCCTGTAGCTCAGCCGCCACCTAGGGAAACCTACCAAACCTGTGCATTTCTGAAAACTAGAGACCTAGGGGAATCCAAGATGGGGTGACTTGTGTGGCTCGGACCAGGTACTCTTACCCAGAATCCTTTGCAAACCTCAAAATTTGGCTAAAAAAACACATGTTCCTCACATTTCTGTGGCAGAAAAATCTGGAATCTGAGAGGAGCCACAAATTTCCTTCCACCCAGCGTCCCCCCACGTCTCTCGATAAAAATGATACCTCACTTGTGTGGGTAGGCCTAGCGCCCGCGACAGGAAACGTCCCAAAGCGCAACGTGGACACAGCCACATTTTTGAAGGAAAACAGAGGTGTTTTTTGCAAAGTGCCTACCTGTAGATTTTGGCCTGTAGCTCAGCCGCCAGCTAGGGAAACCTACCAAACCTGTGCATTTTTGAAAACTAGAGACCTAGGGAAATCCAAGATAGGGTGACTTGTGTGACTCGGACCAGGTTCTGTTACCCAGAATCCTTTGCAAACCTCAAAATGTGGCTAAAAAAACACATGTTCCTCACATTTCTGTGGCAGAAAGTTCTGGAATCTAAGAGGAGCCACAAATTTCCTTCCACCCAGCGTCCCCCCACGTCTCCCGATACAAATTATACCTCACTTGTGTGGGTAGGCCTAGCGCCCGCAACAGGAAACGCCCCAAAGTGCAACATGGACACAGCCAAATTTTTGAAGGAAAACAGAGGTGTTTTTTGCAAAGTGCCTACCTGTAGATTTTGGCCTGTAGCTCAGCCGCCACCTAGGGAAACCTACCAAACCTGTGCATTTCTGAAAACTAGAGACCTAGGGGAATCCAAGATGGGGTGACTTGTGTGGCTCGGACCAGGTTCTGTTACCCAGAATCCTTTGCAAACCTCAAAATTTGGCTAAAAAAACACATGTTCCTCACATTTCTGTGGCAGAAAGTTCTGGAATCTGAGAGGAGCCACAAATTTCCTTCCACCCAGCGTTCCCCCACGTCTCCCAATAAAAATGATACCTCACTTGTGTGGGTAGGCCTAGCGCCCGCGACAGGAAACGCCCCAAAGCGCAATGTGGCACATCCAAATGTTTGAAGGAAAACAGAGGTGTTTTTTGCAAAGTGCCTACCTGTAGATTTTGGCCTGTAGCTCAGCCGCCACCTAGGGAAACCTACCAAACCTGTGCATTTCTGAAAATTAGAGACCTAGGGAAATCCAAGTTGGGGTGACTTGTGTGGCTCGGACCAGGTTCTGTTACCCAGAATCCTTTGCAAACCTCAAAATTTGGCTAAAAAAATACATGTTCCTCACATTTCTGTGGCAGAAAGTTCTGGAATCTGAGAGGAGCCACAAATTTCCTTCCACCCAGCGTTCCCCCACGTCTCCCGATAAAAATGATACCTCACTTGTGTGGGTAGGCCTAGCGCCCGCGTCAGGAAACGCCCCAAAGCGCAACGTGGACACATCCAAATTTTTGAAGGAAAACAGAGGTGTTTTTTGCAAAGTGCCTACCTGTAGATTTTGGCCTGTAGCTCAGCCGCCATCTAGGAAAACCTACCAAAGCTGTGCATTTCTAAAAACTAGAGACCTAGGGGAATCCAAGATGGGGTGACTTGTGTGGCTCGGACCAGGTTCTGTTACCCAGAATCCTTTGCAAACCTCAAAATTTGGCTAAAAAAACACATGTTCCTCACATTTCTGTGGCAGAAAGTTCTGGAATCTGAGAGGATCCACAAATTTCCTTCCACCCAGCGTCACCCCACGTCTCCCGATAAAAATATTACCTCACTTGTGTGGGTAGGCCTAGCGCCCGTGACAGGAAACGCCCCAAAGTGCAACGTGGACACAGCCAAATTTTTGAAGGAAAACAGAGGAGTTTTTTGCAAAGTGCCTACCTGTGGATTTTGGCCTGTAGCTCATCCGCCACCTACGGAAACCTACCAAACCTGTGCATTTCTGAAAACTAGAGACCTAGGGGAATCCAAGATGGGGTGACTTGTGTGGCTCGGACCAGGTTCTGTTACCCAGAATCCTTTGCAAACCTCAAAATGTGGCTAAAAAAACACATGTTCCTCACATTTCTGTGGCAGAAAGTTCTGGAATCTGAGAGGAGCCACAAATTTCCTTCCACCCAGCGTCCCCCCACGTCTCCCGATACAAATTATACCTCACTTGTGTGGGTAGGCCTAGCGCCCGCAACAGGAAACGCCCCAAAGTGCAACGTGGACACAGCCAAATTTTTGAAGGAAAACAGAGGTGTTTTTTGCAAAGTGCCTACCTGTAGATTTTGGCCTGTAGCTCAGCCGCCACCTAGGGAAACCTACCAAACCTGTGCATTTCTGAAAACTAGAGACCTAGGTGAATCCAAGATGGGGTGACTTGTGTGGCTCGGACCAGGTTCTATTACCCAGAATCCTTTGAAAACCTCAAAATTTGGCTAAAAAAACACATGTTCCTCACATTTCTGTGGCAGAAAGTTCTGGAATCTGAGAGGAGCCACAAATTTCCTTCCACCCAGCGTTCCCCCACGTCTCCCAATAAAAATGATACCTCACTTGTGTGGGTAGGCCTAGCGCCCGCTACAGGAAACGCCCCAAAGCGCAACGTGGCACATCCAAATTTTTTAAGGAAAACAGAGGTGTTTTTTGCAAAGTGCCTACCTGTAGATTTTGGCCTGTAGCTCAGCCGCCACCTAGGGAAACCTACCAAACCTGTGCATTTCTGAAAACTAGAGACCTAGGGGAATCCAAGATGGGGTGACTTGTGTGGCTCGGACCAGGTTCTGTTACCCAGAATCCTTTGCAAACCTCAAAATTTGGCTAAAAAAACACATGTTCCTCACATTTCTGTGGCAGAAAGTTCTGGAATCTGAGAGGAGCCACACATTTCCTTCCACCCAGCTTTCCACCACGTCTCCCAATAAAAATGATACCTCACTTGTGTGGGTAGGCCTAGCGCCCGTGACAGGAAACGCCCCAAAGCGCAACGTGGCACATCCAAATTTTTGAAGGAAAACAGAGGTGTTTTTTGCAAAGTGCCTACCTGTAGATTTTGGCCTGTAGCTCAGCCGCCACCTAGGGAAACCTACCAAACCTGTGCATTTCTGAAAACTAGAGACCTAGGGAAATCCAAGTTGGGGTGACTTGTGTGGCTCGGACCAGGTTCTGTTACCCAGAATCCTTTGCAAACCTCAAAATTTGGCTAAAAAAACACATGTTCCTCACATTTCTGTGGCAGAAAGTTCTGGAATCTGAGAGGAGCCACAAATGTCCTTCCACCCAGCGTTCCCCCATGTCTCCCGATAAAAATGATACCTCACTTGTGTGGGTAGGCCTAGCGCCCGCGTCAGGAAACGCCCCAAAGCGCAACGTGGACACATCCAAATTTTTGAAGGAAAACAGAGGTGTTTTTTGCAAAGTGCCTACCTGTAGATTTTGGCCTGTAGCTCAGCCGCCACCTAGGGAAACCTACCAAACCTGTGCATTTCTGAAAACTAGAGACCTAGGGGAATCCAAGATGGGGTGACTTGTGTGGCTCGGACCAGGTTCTGTTACCCAGAATCCTTTGCAAACCTCAAAATTTGGCTAAAAAAACACATGTTCCTCACATTTCTGTGGCAGAAAGTTCTGGAATCTGAGAGGAGCCACGAATTTCCTTCCACCCAGCGTTCCCCCAAGTCTCCTGATAAAAATGATACCTCACTTGTGTGGGTAGGCCTAGCGCCCGCGACAGGAAACACCCCAAAGCGCAACGTGGACACATCCAAATTTTTGAAGGAAAACAGAGGTGTTTTTTGCAAAGTGCCTACCTGTAGATTTTGGCCTGTAGCTCAGCCGCCACCTAGGGAAACCTACCAAACCTGTGCATTTCTGAAAACTAGAGACCTAGGGGAATCCAAGATGGGGTGACTTGTGTGGCTCGGACCAGGTTCTGTTACCCAGAATCCTTTGCAAACCTCAAAATTTGGCTAAAAAAACACATGTTCCTCACATTTCTGTGGCAGAAAGTTCTGGAATCTGAGAGGAGCCACAAATTTCCTTCCACCCAGCGTTCCCCCACGTCTCCCAATAAAAATGATACCTCACTTGTGTGGGTAGGCCTAGCGCCCGCGACAGGAAACGCCCCAAAGTGCAACGTGGACACAGCCAAATTTTTGAAGGAAAACAGAGGTGTTTATTGCAAAGTGCCTACCTGTAGATTTTGGCCTGTAGCTCAGCCGCCACCTAGGGAAACCTACCAAACCTGTGCATTTCTGAAAACTAGAGACCTAGGGGAATCCAAGATGGGGTGACTTGTGTGGCTCGGACCAGGTTCTGTTACCCAGAATCCTTTGCAAACCTCAAAATTTGGCTAAAAAAACACATGTTCCTCACATTTCTGTGGCAGAAAGTTCTGGAATCTGAGAGGAGCCACAAATTTCCTTCCACCCAGCGTTCCCCCACGTCTCCCAATAAAAATGATACCTCACTTGTGTGGGTAGGCCTAGCGCCCGCGACAGGAAACGCCCCAAAGCGCAATGTGGCACATCCAAATTTTTGAAGGAAAACTAAGGTGTTTTTTGCAAAGTGCCTACCTGTAGATTTTGGCCTGTAGCTCAGCCGCCACCTAGGGAAACCTACCAAACCTGTGCATTTCTGAAAACTAGAGACCTAGGGGAATCCAAGATGGGGTGACTTGTGTGGCCCGGACCAGGTACTCTTACCCAGAATCCTTTGCAAACCTCAAAATTTGGCTAAAAAAACACATGTTCCTCACATTTCTGTGGCAGAAAAATCTGGAATCTGAGAGGAGCCACAAATTTCCTTCCACCCAGCGTCCCCCCACGTCTCTCGATAAAAATGATACCTCACTTGTGTGGGTAGGCCTAGCGCCCGCGACAGGAAACGTCCCAAAGCGCAACGTGGACACAGCCACATTTTTGAAGGAAAACAGAGGTGTTTTTTGCAAAGTGCCTACCTGTAGATTTTGGCCTGTAGCTCAGCCGCCAGCTAGGGAAACCTACCAAACCTGTGCATTTCTGAAAACTAGAGACCTAGGGAAATCCAAGATAGGGTGACTTGTGTGACTCGGACCAGGTTCTGTTACCCAGAATCCTTTGCAAACCTCAAAATGTGGCTAAAAAAACACATGTTCCTCACATTTCTGTGGCAGAAAGTTCTGGAATCTAAGAGGAGCCACAAATTTCCTTCCACCCAGCATCCCCCCACGTCTCCCGATACAAATTATACCTCACTTGTGTGGGTAATCCTAGCGCCCGCGACAGGAAACGCCCCAAAGTGCAACATGGACACAGCCAAATTTTTGAAGGAAAACAGAGGTGTTTTTTGCAAAGTGCCTACCTGTAGATTTTGGCCTGTAGCTCAGCCGCCACCTAGGGAAACCTACCAAACCTGTGCATTTCTGAAAACTAGAGACCTAGGGGAATCCAAGATGGGGTGACTTGTGTGGCTCGGACCAGGTTCTGTTACCCAGAATCCTTTGCAAACCTCAAAATTTGGCTAAAAAAACACATGTTCCTCACATTTCTGTGGCAGAAAGTTATGGAATCTGAGAGGAGCCACAAATTTCCTTCCACCCAGCGTTCCCCCACGTCTCCCAATAAAAATGATACCTCACTTGTGTGGGTAGGCCTAGCGCCCGCGACAGGAAACGCCCCAAAGCGCAATGTGGCACATCCAAATGTTTGAAGGAAAACAGAGGTGTTTTTTGCAAAGTGCCTACCTGTAGATTTTGGCCTGTAGCTCAGCCGCCACCTAGGGAAACCTACCAAACCTGTGCATTTCTGAAAATTAGAGACCTAGGGAAATCCAAGTTGGGGTGACTTGTGTGGCTCGGACCAGGTTCTGTTACCCAGAATCCTTTGCAAACCTCAAAATTTGGCTAAAAAAATACATGTTCCTCACATTTCTGTGGCAGAAAGTTCTGGAATCTGAGAGGAGCCACAAATTTCCTTCCACCCAGCGTTCCCCCACGTCTCCCGATAAAAATGATACCTCACTTGTGTGGGTAGGCCTAGCGCCCGCGTCAGGAAACGCCCCAAAGCGCAACGTGGACACATCCAAATTTTTGAAGGAAAACAGAGGTGTTTTTTGCAAAGTGCCTACCTGTAGATTTTGGCCTGTAGCTCAGCCGCCATCTAGGAAAACCTACCAAAGCTGTGCATTTCTAAAAACTAGAGACCTAGGGGAATCCAAGATGGGGTGACTTGTGTGGCTCGGACCAGGTTCTGTTACCCAGAATCCTTTGCAAACCTCAAAATTTGGCTAAAAAAACACATGTTCCTCACATTTCTGTGGCAGAAAGTTCTGGAATCTGAGAGGATCCACAAATTTCCTTCCACCCAGCGTCACCCCACGTCTCCCGATAAAAATATTACCTCACTTGTGTGGGTAGGCCTAGCGCCCGTGACAGGAAACGCCCCAAAGTGCAACGTGGACACAGCCAAATTTTTGAAGGAAAACAGAGGAGTTTTTTGCAAAGTGCCTACCTGTGGATTTTGGCCTGTAGCTCATCCGCCACCTACGGAAACCTACCAAACCTGTGCATTTCTGAAAACTAGAGACCTAGGGGAATCCAAGATAGGGTGACTTGTGTGGCTCGGACCAGGTTCTGTTACCCAGAATCCTTTGCAAACCTCAAAATGTGGCTAAAAAAACACATGTTCCTCACATTTCTGTGGCAGAAAGTTCTGGAATCTGAGAGGAGCCACAAATTTCCTTCCACCCAGCGTCCCCCCACGTCTCCCGATACAAATTATACCTCACTTGTGTGGGTAGGCCTAGCGCCCGCAACAGGAAACGCCCCAAAGTGCAACGTGGACACAGCCAAATTTTTGAAGGAAAACAGAGGTGTTTTTTGCAAAGTGCCTACCTGTAGATTTTGGCCTGTAGCTCAGCCGCCACCTAGGGAAACCTACCAAACCTGTGCATTTCTGAAAACTAGAGACCTAGGTGAATCCAAGATGGGGTGACTTGTGTGGCTCGGACCAGGTTCTGTTACCCAGAATCCTTTGCAAACCTCAAAATTTGGCTAAAAAAACACATGTTCCTCACATTTCTGTGGCAGAAAGTTCTGGAATCTGAGAGGAGCCACAAATTTCCTTCCACCCAGCGTTCCCCCACGTCTCCCAATAAAAATGATACCTCACTTGTGTGGGTAGGCCTAGCGCCCGCTACAGGAAACGCCCCAAAGCGCAACGTGGCACATCCAAATTTTTTAAGGAAAACAGAGGTGTTTTTTGCAAAGTGCCTACCTGTAGATTTTGGCCTGTAGCTCAGCCGCCACCTACGGAAACCTACCAAACCTGTGCATTTCTGAAAACTAGAGACCTAGGGGAATCCAAGATGGGGTGACTTGTGTGGCTCGGACCAGGTTCTGTTACCCAGAATCCTTTGCAAACCTCAAAATTTGGCTAAAAAAACACATGTTCCTCACATTTCTGTGGCAGAAAGTTCTGGAATCTGAGAGGAGCCACAAATTTCCTTCCACCCAGCTTTCCCCCACGTCTCCCAATAAAAATGATACCTCACTTGTGTGGGTAGGCCTAGCGCCCGTGACAGGAAACGCCCCAAAGCGCAACGTGGCACATCCAAATTTTTGAAGGAAAACAGAGGTGTTTTTTGCAAAGTGCCTACCTGTAGATTTTGGCCTGTAGCTCAGCCGCCACCTAGGGAAACCTACCAAACCTGTGCATTTCTGAAAACTAGAGACCTAGGGAAATCCAAGTTGGGGTGACTTGTGTGGCTCGGACCAGGTTCTGTTACCCAGAATCCTTTGCAAACCTCAAAATTTGGCTAAAAAAACACATGTTCCTCACATTTCTGTGGCAGAAAGTTCTGGAATCTGAGAGGAGCCACAAATTTCCTTCCACCCAGCGTTCCCCCATGTCTCCCGATAAAAATGATACCTCACTTGTGTGGGTAGGCCTAGCGCCCGCGTCAGGAAACGCCCCAAAGCGCAACGTGGACACATCCAAATTTTTGAAGGAAAACAGAGGTGTTTTTTGCAAAGTGCCTACCTGTAGATTTTGGCCTGTAGCTCAGCCGCCACCTAGGGAAACCTACCAAACCTGTGCATTTCTGAAAACTAGAGACCTAGGGGAATCCAAGATGGGGTGACTTGTGTGGCTCGGACCAGGTTCTGTTACCCAGAATCCTTTGCAAACCTCAAAATTTGGCTAAAAAAACACATGTTCCTCACATTTCTGTGGCAGAAAGTTCTGGAATCTGAGAGGAGCCACGAATTTCCTTCCACCCAGCGTTCCCCCAAGTCTCCTGATAAAAATGATACCTCACTTGTGTGGGTAGGCCTAGCGCCCGCGACAGGAAACACCCCAAAGCGCAACGTGGACACATCCAAATTTTTGAAGGAAAACAGAGGTGTTTTTTGCAAAGTGCCTACCTGTAGATTTTGGCCTGTAGCTCAGCCGCCACCTAGGGAAACCTACCAAACCTGTGCATTTCTGAAAACTAGAGACCTAGGGGAATCCAAGATGGGGTGACTTGTGTGGCTCGGACCAGGTTCTGTTACCCAGAATCCTTTGCAAACCTCAAAATTTGGCTAAAAAAACACATGTTCCTCACATTTCTGTGGCAGAAAGTTCTGGAATCTGAGAGGAGCCACAAATTTCCTTCCACCCAGCGTTCCGCCACGTCTCCCAATAAAAATGATACCTCACTTGTGTGGGTAGGCCTAGCGCCCGCGACAGGAAACGCCCCAAAGTGCAACGTGGACACAGCCAAATTTTTGAAGGAAAACAGAGGTGTTTATTGCAAAGTGCCTACCTGTAGATTTTGGCCTGTAGCTCAGCCGCCACCTAGGGAAACCTACCAAACCTGTGCATTTCTGAAAACTAGAGACCTAGGGGAATCCAAGATGGGGTGACTTGTGTGGCTCGGACCAGGTTCTGTTACCCAGAATCCTTTGCAAACCTCAAAATGTGGCTAAAAAAACACATGTTCCTCACATTTCTGTGGCAGAAAGTTCTGGAATCTGAGAGGAGCCACAAATTTCCTTCCACCCAGCGTTCCCCCACGTCTCCCAATAAAAATGATACCTCACTTGTGTGGGTAGGCCTAGCGCCCGCGACAGGAAACGCCCCAAAGCGCAATGTGGCACATCCAAATTTTTGAAGGAAAACTAAGGTGTTTTTTGCAAAGTGCCTACCTGTAGATTTTGGCCTGTAGCTCAGCCGCCACCTAGGGAAACCTACCAAACCTGTGCATTTCTGAAAACTAGAGACCTAGGGGAATCCAAGATGGGGTGACTTGTGTGGCTCGGACCAGGTACTCTTACCCAGAATCCTTTGCAAACCTCAAAATTTGGCTAAAAAAACACATGTTCCTCACATTTCTGTGGCAGAAAAATCTGGAATCTGAGAGGAGCCACAAATTTCCTTCCACCCAGCGTCCCCCCACGTCTCTCGATAAAAATGATACCTCACTTGTGTGGGTAGGCCTAGCGCCCGCGACAGGAAACGTCCCAAAGCGCAACGTGGACACAGCCACATTTTTGAAGGAAAACAGAGGTGTTTTTTGCAAAGTGCCTACCTGTAGATTTTGGCCTGTAGCTCAGCCGCCAGCTAGGGAAACCTACCAAACCTGTGCATTTCTGAAAACTAGAGACCTAGGGAAATCCAAGATAGGGTGACTTGTGTGACTCGGACCAGGTTCTGTTACCCAGAATCCTTTGCAAACCTCAAAATGTGGCTAAAAAAACACATGTTCCTCACATTTCTGTGGCAGAAAGTTCTGGAATCTAAGAGGAGCCACAAATTTCCTTCCACCCAGCGTCCCCCCACGTCTCCCGATACAAATTATACCTCACTTGTGTGGGTAGGCCTAGCGCCCGCGACAGGAAACGCCCCAAAGTGCAACATGGACACAGCCAAATTTTTGAAGGAAAACAGAGGTGTTTTTTGCAAAGTGCCTACCTGTAGATTTTGGCCTGTAGCTCAGCCGCCACCTAGGGAAACCTACCAAACCTGTGCATTTCTGAAAACTAGAGACCTAGGGGAATCCAAGATGGGGTGACTTGTGTGGCTCGGACCAGGTTCTGTTACCCAGAATCCTTTGCAAACCTCAAAATTTGGCTAAAAAAACACATGTTCCTCACATTTCTGTGGCAGAAAGTTCTGGAATCTGAGAGGAGCCACAAATTTCCTTCCACCCAGCGTTCCCCCACGTCTCCCAATAAAAATGATACCTCACTTGTGTGGGTAGGCCTAGCGCCCGCGACAGGAAACGCCCCAAAGCGCAATGTGGCACATCCAAATGTTTGAAGGAAAACAGAGGTGTTTTTTGCAAAGTGCCTACCTGTAGATTTTGGCCTGTAGCTCAGCCGCCACCTAGGGAAACCTACCAAACCTGTGCATTTCTGAAAATTAGAGACCTAGGGAAATCCAAGTTGGGGTGACTTGTGTGGCTCGGACCAGGTTCTGTTACCCAGAATCCTTTGCAAACCTCAAAATTTGGCTAAAAAAATACATGTTCCTCACATTTCTGTGGCAGAAAGTTCTGGAATCTGAGAGGAGCCACAAATTTCCTTCCACCCAGCGTTCCCCCACGTCTCCCGATAAAAATGATACCTCACTTGTGTGGGTAGGCCTAGCGCCCGCGTCAGGAAACGCCCCAAAGCGCAACGTGGACACATCCAAATTTTTGAAGGAAAACAGAGGTGTTTTTTGCAAAGTGCCTACCTGTAGATTTTGGCCTGTAGCTCAGCCGCCATCTAGGAAAACCTACCAAAGCTGTGCATTTCTAAAAACTAGAGACCTAGGGGAATCCAAGATGGGGTGACTTGTGTGGCTCGGACCAGGTTCTGTTACCCAGAATCCTTTGCAAACCTCAAAATTTGGCTAAAAAAACACATGTTCCTCACATTTCTGTGGCAGAAAGTTCTGGAATCTGAGAGGATCCACAAATTTCCTTCCACCCAGCGTCACCCCACGTCTCCCGATAAAAATATTACCTCACTTGTGTGGGTAGGCCTAGCGCCCGTGACAGGAAACGCCCCAAAGTGCAACGTGGACACAGCCAAATTTTTGAAGGAAAACAGAGGAGTTTTTTGCAAAGTGCCTACCTGTGGATTTTGGCCTGTAGCTCATCCGCCACCTACGGAAACCTACCAAACCTGTGCATTTCTGAAAACTAGAGACCTAGGGGAATCCAAGATAGGGTGACTTGTGTGGCTCGGACCAGGTTCTGTTACCCAGAATCCTTTGCAAACCTCAAAATGTGGCTAAAAAAACACATGTTCCTCACATTTCTGTGGCAGAAAGTTCTGGAATCTGAGAGGAGCCACAAATTTCCTTCCACCCAGCGTCCCCCCACGTCTCCCGATACAAATTATACCTCACTTGTGTGGGTAGGCCTAGCGCCCGCAACAGGAAACGCCCCAAAGTGCAACGTGGACACAGCCAAATTTTTGAAGGAAAACAGAGGTGTTTTTTGCAAAGTGCCTACCTGTAGATTTTGGCCTGTAGCTCAGCCGCCACCTAGGGAAACCTACCAAACCTGTGCATTTCTGAAAACTAGAGACCTAGGTGAATCCAAGATGGGGTGACTTGTGTGGCTCGGACCAGGTTCTGTTACCCAGAATCCTTTGCAAACCTCAAAATTTGGCTAAAAAAACACATGTTCCTCACATTTCTGTGGCAGAAAGTTCTGGAATCTGAGAGGAGCCACAAATTTCCTTCCACCCAGCGTTCCCCCACGTCTCCCAATAAAAATGATACCTCACTTGTGTGGGTAGGCCTAGCGCCCGTGACAGGAAACGCCCCAAAGCGCAACGTGGCACATCCAAATTTTTGAAGGAAAACAGAGGTGTTTTTTGCAAAGTGCCTACCTGTAGATTTTGGCCTGTAGCTCAGCCGCCACCTAGGGAAACCTACCAAACCTGTGCATTTCTGAAAACTAGAGACCTAGGGAAATCCAAGTTGGGGTGACTTGTGTGGCTCGGACCAGGTTCTGTTACCCAGAATCCTTTGCAAACCTCAAAATTTGGCTAAAAAAACACATGTTCCTCACATTTCTGTGGCAGAAAGTTCTGGAATCTGAGAGGAGCCACAAATTTCCTTCCACCCAGCGTTCCCCCATGTCTCCCGATAAAAATGATACCTCACTTGTGTGGGTAGGCCTAGCGCCCGCGTCAGGAAACGCCCCAAAGCGCAACGTGGACACATCCAAATTTTTGAAGTAAAACAGAGGTGTTTTTTGCAAAGTGCCTACCTGTAGATTTTGGCCTGTAGCTCAGCCGCCACCTAGGGAAACCTACCAAACCTGTGCATTTCTGAAAACTAGAGACCTAGGGGAATCCAAGATGGGGTGACTTGTGTGGCTCGGACCAGGTTCTGTTACCCAGAATCCTTTGCAAACCTCAAAATTTGGCTAAAAAAACACATGTTCCTCACATTTCTGTGGCAGAAAGTTCTGGAATCTGAGAGGAGCCACGAATTTCCTTCCACCCAGCGTTCCCCCAAGTCTCCTGATAAAAATGATACCTCACTTGTGTGGGTAGGCCTCGCGCCCGCGACAGGAAACACCCCAAAGCGCAACGTGGACACATCCAAATTTTTGAAGGAAAACAGAGGTGTTTTTTGCAAAGTGCCTACCTGTAGATTTTGGCCTGTAGCTCAGCCGCCACCTAGGGAAACCTACCAAACCTGTGCATTTCTGAAAACTAGAGACCTAGGGGAATCCAAGATGGGGTGACTTGTGTGGCTCGGACCAGGTTCTGTTACCCAGAATCCTTTGCAAACCTCAAAATTTGGCTAAAAAAACACATGTTCCTCACATTTCTGTGGCAGAAAGTTCTGGAATCTGAGAGGAGCCACTAATTTCCTTCCACCCAGCGTCCCCCCACGTCTCCCGATAAAAATTATACCTCACTTGTGTGGGTAGGCCTAGCGCCCGCGACAGGAAACGCCCCAAAGCGCAACGTGGACACAGCCACATTTTTGAAGGAAAACAGAGGTGTTTTTTGCAAAGTGCCTACCTGTAGATTTTGGCCTGTAGCTCAGCCGCCACCTAGGGAAACCTACCAAACCTGTGCATTTCTGAAAACTAGAGACCTAGGGGAATCCAAGATAGGGTGACTTGTGTGGCTCGGACCAGGTTCTGTTACCCAGAATCCTTTGCAAACCTCAAAATGTGGCTAAAAAAACACATGTTCCTCACATTTCTGTGGCAGAAAGTTCTGGAATCTGAGAGGAGCCACAAATTTCCTTCCACCCAGCGTCCCCCCCACGTCTCCCAATAAAAATGATACCTCACTTGTGTGGGTAGGCCTGGCGCCCGCGAGAGGAAACGCCCCAAAGCGCAATGTGGCACATCCAAATTTTTGAAGGAAAACTAAGGTGTTTTTTGCAAAGTGCCTACCTGTAGATTTTGGCCTGTAGCTCAGCCGCCACCTAGGGAAAACTACCAAACCTGTGCATTTCTGAAAACTAGAGACGTAGGGGAATCCAAGATGGGGTGACTTGTGTGGCTCGGACCAGGTTCTGTTACCCAGAATCCTTTGCAAACCTCAAAATTTGGCTAAAAAAACACATGTTCCTCACATTTCTGTGGCAGAAAGTTCTGGAATCTGAGAGGAGCCACAATTTTCCTTCCACCCAGCGTCCCCCCACGTCTCCCGATAAAAATGATACCTCACTTGTGTGGGTACGCCTAGCGCCCGCGGCAGGAAACGCCCTAAAGCGCAACGTGGACACAGCCACATTTTTGAAGGAAAACAGAGGTGTTTTTTGCAAAGTGCCTACCTGTAGATTTTGGCCTGTAGCTCACCCGCCACCTAGGGAAACCTACCAAACCTGTGCATTTCTGAAAACTAGAGACCTAGGGGAATCCAAGATAGGGTGACTTGTGTGGCTCGGACCAGGTTCTGTTACCCAGAATCCTTTGCAAACCTCAAAATGTGGCTAAAAAAACACATGTTCCTCACATTTCTGTGGCAGAAAGTTCTGGAATCTGAGAGGAGCCACAAATTTCCTTCCACCCAGCGTCCCCCCACGTCTCCCGATACAAATTATACCTCACTTGTGTGGGTAGGCCTAGTGCCCGCGACAGGAAACGCCCCAAAGTGCAACATGGACACAGCCAAATTTTTGAATGAAAACAGAGGTGTTTTTTGCAAAGTGCCTACCTGTAGATTTTGGCCTGTAGCTCAGCCGCCACCTAGGGAAACCTACCAAACCTGTGCATTTCTGAAAACTAGAGACCTAGGGGAATCCAAGATGGGGTGACTTGTGTGGCTCGGACCAGGTTCTGTTACCCAGAATCCTTTGCAAACCTCAAAATTTGGCAAAAAAAACACATGTTCCTCACATTTCTGTGGCAGAAAGTTCTGGAATCTGAGAGGAGCCACAAATTTCCTTCCACCCAGCGTTCCCCCACGTCTCCCAATAAAAATGATACCTCACTTGTGTGGGTAGGCCTAGCGCCCGCGACAGGAAACGCCCCAAAGCGCAATGTGGCACATCCAAATGTTTGAAGGAAAACAGAGGTGTTTTTTGCAAAGTGCCTACCTGTAGATTTTGGCCTGTAGCTCAGCCGCCACCTAGGGAAACCTACCAAACCTGTGCATTTCTGAAAATTAGAGACCTAGGGAAATCCAAGTTGGGGTCACTTGTGTGGCTCGGACCAGGTTCTGTTACCCAGAATCCTTTGCAAACCTCAAAATTTGGCTAAAAAAACACATGTTCCTCACATTTCTGTGGCAGAAAGTTCTGGAATCTGAGAGGAGCCACAAATTTCCTTCCACCCAGTGTTCCCCCACGTCTCCCGATAAAAATGATACCTCACTTGTGTGGGTAGGCCTAGCCCCCGCGTCAGGAAACGCCCCAAAGCGCAACGTGGACACATCCAAATTTTTGAAGGAAAACAGAGGTGTTTTTTGCAAAGTGCCTACCTGTAGATTTTGGCCTGTAGCTCAGCCACCATCTAGGAAAACCTACCAAAGCTGTGCATTTCTAAAAACTAGAGACCTAGGGGAATCCAAGATGGGGTGACTTGTGTGGCTCGGACCAGGTTCTGTTACCCAGAATCCTTTGCAAACCTCAAAATTTGGTTAAAAAAACACATGTTCCTCACATTTCTGTGGCAGAAAGTTCTGGAATCTGTGAGGAGCCACAAATTTCCTTCCACCCAGCGTCACCCCACGTCTCCCGATAAAAATATTACCTCACTTGTGTGGGTAGGCCTAGCGCCCGTGACAGGAAACGCCCCAAAGTGCAACGTGGACACAGCCAAATTTTTGAAGGAAAACAGAGGAGTTTTTTGCAAAGTGCCTACCTGTGGATTTTGGCCTGTAGCTCATCCGCCACCTACGGAAACCTACCAAACCTGTGCATTTCTGAAAACTAGAGACCTAGGGGAATCCAAGATGGGGTGACTTGTGTGGCTCGGACCAGGTTCTGTTACCCAGAATCCTTTGCAAACCTCAAAATTTGGCTAAAAAAACACATGTTCCTCACATTTCTGTGGCAGAAAGTTCTGGAATCTGAGAGGAGCCACAAATTTCCATCCACCCAGCGTCCCCCCACGTCTCCCGATACAAATTATACCTCACTTGTGTGGGTAGGCCTAGCGCCCGCAACAGGAAACGCCCCAAAGTGCAACGTGGACACAGCCAAATTTTTGAAGTAAAACAGGTGTTTTTTGCAAAGTGCCTACCTGTAGATTTTGGCCTGTAGCTCAGCCGCCACCTAGGGAAACCTACCAAACCTGTGCATTTCTGAAAACTAGAGACCTAGGGGAATCCAAGATGGGGTGACTTGTGTGGCTCGGACCAGGTTCTGTTACCCAGAATCCTTTGCAAACCTCAAAATTTGGCTAAAAAATCACATGTTCCTCACATTTCTGTGGCAGAAAGTTCTGGAATCTGAGAGGAGCCACAAATTTCCTTCCACCCAGCGTTCCCCCACGTCTCCCAATAAAAATGATACCTCACTTGTGTGGGTAGGCCTAGCGCCCGCGACAGGAAACGCCCCAAAGCGCAACGTGGCACATCCAAATTTTTGAAGGAAAACAGAGGTGTTTTTTGCAAAGTGCCTACCTGTAGATTTTGGCCTGTAGCTCAGCAGCCACCTAGGGGAACCTACCAAACCTGTGCATTTCTGAAAACTAGAGACCTAGGGAAATCCAAGTTGGGGTGACTTGTGTGGCTCGGACCAGGTTCTGTTACCCAGAATCCTTTGCAAACCTCAAAATTTGGCTAAAAAAACACATGTTCCTCACATTTCTGTGGCAGAAAGTTCTGGAATCTGAGAGGAGCCACAATTTTCCTTCCACCCAGCGTCCCCCCACGTCTCCCGATAAAAATGATACCTCACTTGTGTGGGTAGGCCTAGCGCCCGCGGCAGGAAACGCCCTAAAGCGCAACGTGGACACAGCCACATTTTTTAAGGAAAACAGAGGTGTTTTTTGCAAAGTGCCTACCTGTAGATTTTGGCCTGTAGCTCACCCGCCACCTAGGGAAACCTACCAAACCTGTGCATTTCTGAAAACTAGAGACCTAGGGGAATCCAAGATAGGGTGACTTGTGTGGCTCGGACCAGGTTCTGTTACCCAGAATCCTTTGCAAACCTCAAAATGTGGCTAAAAAAACACATGTTCCTCACATTTCTGTGGCAGAAAGTTCTGGAATCTGAGAGGAGCCACAAATTTCCTTCCACCCAGCGTCCCCCCACGTCTCCCGATACAAATTATACCTCACTTGTGTGGGTAGGCCTAGCGCCCGCGACAGGAAACGCCCCAAAGTGCAACATGGACACAGCCAAATTTTTGAAGGAAAACAGAGGTGTTTTTTGCAAAGTGCCTACCTGTAGATTTTGGCCTGTAGCTCAGCCGCCACCTAGGGAAACCTACCAAACCTGTGCATATCTGAAAACTAGAGACCTAGGGGAATCCAAGATGGGGTGACTTGTGTGGCTCGGACCAGGTTCTGTTACCCAGAATCCTTTGCAAACCTCAAAATTTGGCAAAAAAAACACATGTTCCTCTCATTTCTGTGGCAGAAAGTTCTGGAATCTGAGAGGAGCCACAAATTTCCTTCCACCCAGCGTTCCCCCACGTCTCCCAATAAAAATGATACCTCACTTGTGTGGGTAGGCCTAGCGCCCGCGACAGGAAACGCCCCAAAGCGCAATGTGGCACATCCAAATGTTTGAAGGAAAACAGAGGTGTTTTTTGCAAAGTGCCTACCTGTAGATTTTGGCCTGTAGCTCAGCCGCCACCTAGGGAAACCTACCAAACCTGTGCATTTCTGAAAATTAGAGACCTAGGGAAATCCAAGTTGGGGTGACTTGTGTGGCTCGGACCAGGTTCTGTTACCCAGAATCCTTTGCAAACCTCAAAATTTGGCTAAAAAAACACATGTTCCTCACATTTCTGTGGCAGAAAGTTCTGGAATCTGAGAGGAGCCACAAATTTCCTTCCACCCAGTGTTCCCCCACGTCTCCCGATAAAAATGATACCTCACTTGTGTGGGTAGGCCTAGCCCCCGTGTCAGGAAACGCCCCAAAGCGCAACGTGGACACATCCAAATTTTAGAAGGAAAACAGAGGTGTTTTTTGCAAAGTGCCTACCTGTAGATTTTGGCCTGTAGCTCAGCCACCATCTAGGAAAACCTACCAAAGCTGTGCATTTCTAAAAACTAGAGACCTAGGGGAATCCAAGATGGGGTGACTTGTGTGGCTCGGACCAGGTTCTGTTACCCAGAATCCTTTGCAAACCTCAAAATTTGGTTAAAAAAACACATGTTCCTCACATTTCTGTGGCACAAAGTTCTGGAATCTGAGAGGAGCCACAAATTTCCTTCCACCCAGCGTCACCCCACGTCTCCCGATAAAAATATTACCTCACTTGTGTGGGTAGGCCTAGCGCCTGTGACAGGAAACGCCCCAAAGTGCAACGTGGACACAGCCAAATTTTTGAAGGAAAACAGAGGAGTTTTTTGCAAAGTGCCTACCTGTGGATTTTGGCCTGTAGCTCATCCGCCACCTACGGAAACCTACCAAACCTGTGCATTTCTGAAAACTAGAGACCTAGGGGAATCCAAGATGGGGTGACTTGTGTGGCTCGGACCAGGTTCTGTTACCCAGAATCCTTTGCAAACCTCAAAATGTGGCTAAAAAAACACATGTTCCTCACATTTCTGTGGCAGAAAGTTCTGGAATCTGAGAGGAGCCACAAATTTCCTTCCACCCAGCGTCCCCCCACGTCTCCCGATACAAATTATACCTCACTTGTGTGGGTAGGCCTAGCGCCCGCAACAGGAAACGCCCCAAAGTGCAACGTGGACACAACCAAATTTTTGAAGGAAAACAGAGGTGTTTTTTGCAAAGTGCCTACCTGTAGATTTTGGCCTGTAGCTCAGCCGCCACCTAGGGAAACCTACCAAACCTGTGCATTTCTGAAAACTAGAGACCTAGGGGAATCCAAGATGGGGTGACTTGTGTGGCTCGGACCAGGTTCTGTTACCCAGAATCCTTTGCAAACCTCAAAATTTGGCTAAAAAAACACATGTTCCTCACATTTCTGTGGCAGAAAGTTCTGGAATCTGAGAGGAGCCACAAATTTCCTTCCACCCAGCGTTCCCCCACGTCTCCCAATAAAAATGATACCTCACTTGTGTGGGTAGGCCTAGCGCCCGCGACAGGAGACGCCCCAAAGCGCAATGTGGCACATCCAAATTTTTGAAGGAAAACAAAGGTGTTTTTTGCAAAGTGCCTACCTGTAGATTTTGGCCTGTAGCTCAGCCGCCACCTAGGGAAACCGACCAAACCTGTGCATTTCTGAAAACTAGAGACCTAGGGGAATCCAAGATGGGGTGACTTGTGTGGCTCGGACCAGGTTCTGTTACACAGAATCCTTTGCAAACCTCAAAATTTGGCTAAAAAAACACATGTTCCTCACATTTCTGTGGCAGAAAGTTCTGGAATCTGAGAGGAGCCACAAATTTCCTTCCACCCAGCGTCCCCCCACGTCTCCCGATAAAAATGATACCTCACTTGTGTGGGTAGGCCTAGCGCCCGCGACAGGAAACGCCCCAAAGCGCAACGTGGACACATCCAAATTTTTGAAGGAAAACAGAGGTGTTTTTTGCAAAGTGCCTACCTGTAGATTTTGGCCTGTAGCTCAGCCGCCACCTAGGGAAACCTACCAAACCTGTGCATTTCTGAAAACTAGAGACCTAGGGGAATCCAAGATGGGGTGACTTGTGTGGCTCGGACCAGGTTCTGTTACCCAGAATCCTTTGCAAACCTCAAAATTTGGCTAAAAAAACACATGTTCCTCACATTTCTGTGGCAGAAAGTTCTGGAATCTGAGAGGAGCCACAAATTTCCTTCCACCCAGCGTTCCCCCACGTCTCCCAATAAAAATGATACCTCACTTGTGTGGGTAGGCCTAGCGCCCGCGACAGGAGACGCCCCAAAGCGCAATGTGGCACATCCAAATTTTTGAAGGAAAACAAAGGTGTTTTTTGCAAAGTGCCTACCTGTAGATTTTGGCCTGTAGCTCAGCCGCCACCTAGGGAAACCTACCAAACCTGTGCATTTCTGAAAACTAGAGACCTAGGGGAATCCAAGATGGGGTGACTTGTGTGGCTCGGACCAGGTTCTGTTACCCAGAATCCTTTGCAAACCTCAAAATTTGGCTAAAAAAACACATGTTCCTCACATTTCTGTGGCAGAAAGTTCTGGAATCTGAGAGGAGCCACTAATTTCCTTCCACCCAGCGTCCCCCCACGTCTCCCGATAAAAATTATACCTCACTTGTGTGGGTAGGCCTAGCGCCCGCGACAGGAAACGCCCCAAAGCGCAACGTGGACACAGCCACATTTTTGAAGGAAAACAGAGGTGTTTTTTGCAAAGTGCCTACCTGTAGATTTTGGCCTGTAGCTCAGCCGCCACCTAGGGAAACCTACCAAACCTGTGCATTTCTGAAAACTAGAGACCTAGGGGAATCCAAGATAGGGTGACTTGTGTGGCTCGGACCAGGTTCTGTTACCCAGAATCCTTTGCAAACCTCAAAATGTGGCTAAAAAAACACATGTTCCTCACATTTCTGTGGCAGAAAGTTCTGGAATCTGAGAGGAGCCACAAATTTCCTTCCACCCAGCGTCCCCCCACGTCTCCCGATACAAATTATACCTCACTTGTGTGGGTAGGCCTAGCGCCCGCAACAGGAAACGCCCCAAAGTGCAACGTGGACACAGCCAAATTTTTGAAGGAAAACAGAGGTGTTTTTTGCAAAGTGCCTACCTGTAGATTTTGGCCTGTAGCTCAGCCGCCACCTAGGGAAACCTACCAAACCTGTGCATTTCTGAAAACTAGAGACCTAGGTGAATCCAAGATGGGGTGACTTGTGTGGCTCGGACCAGGTTCTGTTACCCAGAATCCTTTGCAAACCTCAAAATTTGGCTAAAAAAACACATGTTCCTCACATTTCTGTGGCAGAAAGTTCTGGAATCTGAGAGGAGCCACAAATTTCCTTCCACCCAGCGTTCCCCCACGTCTCCCAATAAAAATGATACCTCACTTGTGTGGGTAGGCCTAGCGCCCGCTACAGGAAACGCCCCAAAGCGCAACGTGGCACATCCAAATTTTTTAAGGAAAACAGAGGTGTTTTTTGCAAAGTGCCTACCTGTAGATTTTGGCCTGTAGCTCAGCCGCCACCTACGGAAACCTACCAAACCTGTGCATTTCTGAAAACTAGAGACCTAGGGGAATCCAAGATGGGGTGACTTGTGTGGCTCGGACCAGGTTCTGTTACCCAGAATCCTTTGCAAACCTCAAAATTTGGCTAAAAAAACACATGTTCCTCACATTTCTGTGGCAGAAAGTTCTGGAATCTGAGAGGAGCCACAAATTTCCTTCCACCCAGCGTTCCCCCACGTCTCCCAATAAAAATGATACCTCACTTGTGTGGGTAGGCCTAGCGCCCGTGACAGGAAACGCCCCAAAGCGCAACGTGGCACATCCAAATTTTTGAAGGAAAACAGAGGTGTTTTTTGCAAAGTGCCTACCTGTAGATTTTGGCCTGTAGCTCAGCCGCCACCTAGGGAAACCTACCAAACCTGTGCATTTCTGAAAACTAGAGACCTAGGGAAATCCAAGTTGGGGTGACTTGTGTGGCTCGGACCAGGTTCTGTTACCCAGAATCCTTTGCAAACCTCAAAATTTGGCTAAAAAAACACATGTTCCTCACATTTCTGTGGCAGAAAGTTCTGGAATCTGAGAGGAGCCACAAATTTCCTTCCACCCAGCGTTCCCCCATGTCTCCCGATAAAAATGATACCTCACTTGTGTGGGTAGGCCTAGCGCCCGCGTCAGGAAACGCCCCAAAGCGCAACGTGGACACATCCAAATTTTTGAAGGAAAACAGAGGTGTTTTTTGCAAAGTGCCTACCTGTAGATTTTGGCCTGTAGCTCAGCCGCCACCTAGGGAAACCTACCAAACCTGTGCATTTCTGAAAACTAGAGACCTAGGGGAATCCAAGATGGGGTGACTTGTGTGGCTCGGACCAGGTTCTGTTACCCAGAATCCTTTGCAAACCTCAAAATTTGGCTAAAAAAACACATGTTCCTCACATTTCTGTGGCAGAAAGTTCTGGAATCTGAGAGGAGCCACGAATTTCCTTCCACCCAGCGTTCCCCCAAGTCTCCTGATAAAAATGATACCTCACTTGTGTGGGTAGGCCTCGCGCCCGCGACAGGAAACACCCCAAAGCGCAACGTGGACACATCCAAATTTTTGAAGGAAAACAGAGGTGTTTTTTGCAAAGTGCCTACCTGTAGATTTTGGCCTGTAGCTCAGCCGCCACCTAGGGAAACCTACCAAACCTGTGCATTTCTGAAAACTAGAGACCTAGGGGAATCCAAGATGGGGTGACTTGTGTGGCTCGGACCAGGTTCTGTTACCCAGAATCCTTTGCAAACCTCAAAATTTGGCTAAAAAAACACATGTTCCTCACATTTCTGTGGCAGAAAGTTCTGGAATCTGAGAGGAGCCACTAATTTCCTTCCACCCAGCGTCCCCCCACGTCTCCCGATAAAAATTATACCTCACTTGTGTGGGTAGGCCTAGCGCCCGCGACAGGAAACGCCCCAAAGCGCAACGTGGACACAGCCACATTTTTGAAGGAAAACAGAGGTGTTTTTTGCAAAGTGCCTACCTGTAGATTTTGGCCTGTAGCTCAGCCGCCACCTAGGGAAACCTACCAAACCTGTGCATTTCTGAAAACTAGAGACCTAGGGGAATCCAAGATAGGGTGACTTGTGTGGCTCGGACCAGGTTCTGTTACCCAGAATCCTTTGCAAACCTCAAAATGTGGCTAAAAAAACACATGTTCCTCACATTTCTGTGGCAGAAAGTTCTGGAATCTGAGAGGAGCCACAAATTTCCTTCCACCCAGCGTCCCCCCCACGTCTCCCAATAAAAATGATACCTCACTTGTGTGGGTAGGCCTGGCGCCCGCGAGAGGAAACGCCCCAAAGCGCAATGTGGCACATCCAAATTTTTGAAGGAAAACTAAGGTGTTTTTTGCAAAGTGCCTACCTGTAGATTTTGGCCTGTAGCTCAGCCGCCACCTAGGGAAAACTACCAAACCTGTGCATTTCTGAAAACTAGAGACGTAGGGGAATCCAAGATGGGGTGACTTGTGTGGCTCGGACCAGGTTCTGTTACCCAGAATCCTTTGCAAACCTCAAAATTTGGCTAAAAAAACACATGTTCCTCACATTTCTGTGGCAGAAAGTTCTGGAATCTGAGAGGAGCCACAATTTTCCTTCCACCCAGCGTCCCCCCACGTCTCCCGATAAAAATGATACCTCACTTGTGTGGGTACGCCTAGCGCCCGCGGCAGGAAACGCCCTAAAGCGCAACGTGGACACAGCCACATTTTTGAAGGAAAACAGAGGTGTTTTTTGCAAAGTGCCTACCTGTAGATTTTGGCCTGTAGCTCACCCGCCACCTAGGGAAACCTACCAAACCTGTGCATTTCTGAAAACTAGAGACCTAGGGGAATCCAAGATAGGGTGACTTGTGTGGCTCGGACCAGGTTCTGTTACCCAGAATCCTTTGCAAACCTCAAAATGTGGCTAAAAAAACACATGTTCCTCACATTTCTGTGGCAGAAAGTTCTGGAATCTGAGAGGAGCCACAAATTTCCTTCCACCAAGCGTCCCCACACGTCTCCCGATACAAATTATACCTCACTTGTGTGGGTAGGCCTAGTGCCCGCGACAGGAAACGCCCCAAAGTGCAACATGGACACAGCCAAATTTTTGAATGAAAACAGAGGTGTTTTTTGCAAAGTGCCTACCTGTAGATTTTGGCCTGTAGCTCAGCCGCCACCTAGGGAAACCTACCAAACCTGTGCATTTCTGAAAACTAGAGACCTAGGGGAATCCAAGATGGGGTGACTTGTGTGGCTCGGACCAGGTTCTGTTACCCAGAATCCTTTGCAAACCTCAAAATTTGGCAAAAAAAACACATGTTCCTCACATTTCTGTGGCAGAAAGTTCTGGAATCTGAGAGGAGCCACAAATTTCCTTCCACCCAGCGTTCCCCCACGTCTCCCAATAAAAATGATACCTCACTTGTGTGGGTAGGCCTAGCGCCCGCGACAGGAAACGCCCCAAAGCGCAATGTGGCACATCCAAATGTTTGAAGGAAAACAGAGGTGTTTTTTGCAAAGTGCCTACCTGTAGATTTTGGCCTGTAGCTCAGCCGCCACCTAGGGAAACCTACCAAACCTGTGCATTTCTGAAAATTAGAGACCTAGGGAAATCCAAGTTGGGGTCACTTGTGTGGCTCGGACCAGGTTCTGTTACCCAGAATCCTTTGCAAACCTCAAAATTTGGCTAAAAAAACACATGTTCCTCACATTTCTGTGGCAGAAAGTTCTGGAATCTGAGAGGAGCCACAAATTTCCTTCCACCCAGTGTTCCCCCACGTCTCCCGATAAAAATGATACCTCACTTGTGTGGGTAGGCCTAGCCCCCGCGTCAGGAAACGCCCCAAAGCGCAACGTGGACACATCCAAATTTTTGAAGGAAAACAGAGGTGTTTTTTGCAAAGTGCCTACCTGTAGATTTTGGCCTGTAGCTCAGCCACCATCTAGGAAAACCTACCAAAGCTGTGCATTTCTAAAAACTAGAGACCTAGGGGAATCCAAGATGGGGTGACTTGTGTGGCTCGGACCAGGTTCTGTTACCCAGAATCCTTTGCAAACCTCAAAATTTGGTTAAAAAAACACATGTTCCTCACATTTCTGTGGCAGAAAGTTCTGGAATCTGTGAGGAGCCACAAATTTCCTTCCACCCAGCGTCACCCCACGTCTCCCGATAAAAATATTACCTCACTTGTGTGGGTAGGCCTAGCGCCCGTGACAGGAAACGCCCCAAAGTGCAACGTGGACACAGCCAAATTTTTGAAGGAAAACAGAGGAGTTTTTTGCAAAGTGCCTACCTGTGGATTTTGGCCTGTAGCTCATCCGCCACCTACGGAAACCTACCAAACCTGTGCATTTCTGAAAACTAGAGACCTAGGGGAATCCAAGATGGGGTGACTTGTGTGGCTCGGACCAGGTTCTGTTACCCAGAATCCTTTGCAAACCTCAAAATTTGGCTAAAAAAACACATGTTCCTCACATTTCTGTGGCAGAAAGTTCTGGAATCTGAGAGGAGCCACAAATTTCCATCCACCCAGCGTCCCCCCACGTCTCCCGATACAAATTATACCTCACTTGTGTGGGTAGGCCTAGCGCCCGCAACAGGAAACGCCCCAAAGTGCAACGTGGACACAGCCAAATTTTTGAAGTAAAACAGGTGTTTTTTGCAAAGTGCCTACCTGTAGATTTTGGCCTGTAGCTCAGCCGCCACCTAGGGAAACCTACCAAACCTGTGCATTTCTGAAAACTAGAGACCTAGGGGAATCCAAGATGGGGTGACTTGTGTGGCTCGGACCAGGTTCTGTTACCCAGAATCCTTTGCAAACCTCAAAATTTGGCTAAAAAATCACATGTTCCTCACATTTCTGTGGCAGAAAGTTCTGGAATCTGAGAGGAGCCACAAATTTCCTTCCACCCAGCGTTCCCCCACGTCTCCCAATAAAAATGATACCTCACTTGTGTGGGTAGGCCTAGCGCCCGCGACAGGAAACGCCCCAAAGCGCAACGTGGCACATCCAAATTTTTGAAGGAAAACAGAGGTGTTTTTTGCAAAGTGCCTACCTGTAGATTTTGGCCTGTAGCTCAGCAGCCACCTAGGGGAACCTACCAAACCTGTGCATTTCTGAAAACTAGAGACCTAGGGAAATCCAAGTTGGGGTGACTTGTGTGGCTCGGACCAGGTTCTGTTACCCAGAATCCTTTGCAAACCTCAAAATTTGGCTAAAAAAACACATGTTCCTCACATTTCTGTGGCAGAAAGTTCTGGAATCTGAGAGGAGCCACAATTTTCCTTCCACCCAGCGTCCCCCCACGTCTCCCGATAAAAATGATACCTCACTTGTGTGGGTAGGCCTAGCGCCCGCGGCAGGAAACGCCCTAAAGCGCAACGTGGACACAGCCACATTTTTTAAGGAAAACAGAGGTGTTTTTTGCAAAGTGCCTACCTGTAGATTTTGGCCTGTAGCTCACCCGCCACCTAGGGAAACCTACCAAACCTGTGCATTTCTGAAAACTAGAGACCTAGGGGAATCCAAGATAGGGTGACTTGTGTGGCTCGGACCAGGTTCTGTTACCCAGAATCCTTTGCAAACCTCAAAATGTGGCTAAAAAAACACATGTTCCTCACATTTCTGTGGCAGAAAGTTCTGGAATCTGAGAGGAGCCACAAATTTCCTTCCACCCAGCGTCCCCCCACGTCTCCCGATACAAATTATACCTCACTTGTGTGGGTAGGCCTAGCGCCCGCGACAGGAAACGCCCCAAAGTGCAACATGGACACAGCCAAATTTTTGAAGGAAAACAGAGGTGTTTTTTGCAAAGTGCCTACCTGTAGATTTTGGCCTGTAGCTCAGCCGCCACCTAGGGAAACCTACCAAACCTGTGCATATCTGAAAACTAGAGACCTAGGGGAATCCAAGATGGGGTGACTTGTGTGGCTCGGACCAGGTTCTGTTACCCAGAATCCTTTGCAAACCTCAAAATTTGGCAAAAAAAACACATGTTCCTCTCATTTCTGTGGCAGAAAGTTCTGGAATCTGAGAGGAGCCACAAATTTCCTTCCACCCAGCGTTCCCCCACGTCTCCCAATAAAAATGATACCTCACTTGTGTGGGTAGGCCTAGCGCCCGCGACAGGAAACGCCCCAAAGCGCAATGTGGCACATCCAAATGTTTGAAGGAAAACAGAGGTGTTTTTTGCAAAGTGCCTACCTGTAGATTTTGGCCTGTAGCTCAGCCGCCACCTAGGGAAACCTACCAAACCTGTGCATTTCTGAAAATTAGAGACCTAGGGAAATCCAAGTTGGGGTGACTTGTGTGGCTCGGACCAGGTTCTGTTACCCAGAATCCTTTGCAAACCTCAAAATTTGGCTAAAAAAACACATGTTCCTCACATTTCTGTGGCAGAAAGTTCTGGAATCTGAGAGGAGCCACAAATTTCCTTCCACCCAGTGTTCCCCCACGTCTCCCGATAAAAATGATACCTCACTTGTGTGGGTAGGCCTAGCCCCCGTGTAAGGAAACGCCCCAAAGCGCAACGTGGACACATCCAAATTTTAGAAGGAAAACAGAGGTGTTTTTTGCAAAGTGCCTACCTGTAGATTTTGGCCTGTAGCTCAGCCACCATCTAGGAAAACCTACCAAAGCTGTGCATTTCTAAAAACTAGAGACCTAGGGGAATCCAAGATGGGGTGACTTGTGTGGCTCGGACCAGGTTCTGTTACCCAGAATCCTTTGCAAACCTCAAAATTTGGTTAAAAAAACACATGTTCCTCACATTTCTGTGGCAGAAAGTTCTGGAATCTGAGAGGAGCCACAAATTTCCTTCCACCCAGCGTCACCCCACGTCTCCCGATAAAAATATTACCTCACTTGTGTGGGTAGGCCTAGCGCCTGTGACAGGAAACGCCCCAAAGTGCAACGTGGACACAGCCAAATTTTTGAAGGAAAACAGAGGAGTTTTTTGCAAAGTGCCTACCTGTGGATTTTGGCCTGTAGCTCATCCGCCACCTACGGAAACCTACCAAACCTGTGCATTTCTGAAAACTAGAGACCTAGGGGAATCCAAGATGGGGTGACTTGTGTGGCTCGGACCAGGTTCTGTTACCCAGAATCCTTTGCAAACCTCAAAATGTGGCTAAAAAAACACATGTTCCTCACATTTCTGTGGCAGAAAGTTCTGGAATCTGAGAGGAGCCACAAATTTCCTTCCACCCAGCGTCCCCCCACGTCTCCCGATACAAATTATACCTCACTTGTGTGGGTAGGCCTAGCGCCCGCAACAGGAAACGCCCCAAAGTGCAACGTGGACACAACCAAATTTTTGAAGGAAAACAGAGGTGTTTTTTGCAAAGTGCCTACCTGTAGATTTTGGCCTGTAGCTCAGCCGCCACCTAGGGAAACCTACCAAACCTGTGCATTTCTGAAAACTAGAGACCTAGGGGAATCCAAGATGGGGTGACTTGTGTGGCTCGGACCAGGTTCTGTTACCCAGAATCCTTTGCAAACCTCAAAATTTGGCTAAAAAAACACATGTTCCTCACATTTCTGTGGCAGAAAGTTCTGGAATCTGAGAGGAGCCACAAATTTCCTTCCACCCAGCGTTCCCCCACGTCTCCCAATAAAAATGATACCTCACTTGTGTGGGTAGGCCTAGCGCCCGCGACAGGAGACGCCCCAAAGCGCAATGTGGCACATCCAAATTTTTGAAGGAAAACAAAGGTGTTTTTTGCAAAGTGCCTACCTGTAGATTTTGGCCTGTAGCTCAGCCGCCACCTAGGGAAACCGACCAAACCTGTGCATTTCTGAAAACTAGAGACCTAGGGGAATCCAAGATGGGGTGACTTGTGTGGCTCGGACCAGGTTCTGTTACACAGAATCCTTTGCAAACCTCAAAATTTGGCTAAAAAAACACATGTTCCTCACATTTCTGTGGCAGAAAGTTCTGGAATCTGAGAGGAGCCACAAATTTCCTTCCACCCAGCGTCCCCCCACGTCTCCCGATAAAAATGATACCTCACTTGTGTGGGTAGGCCTAGCGCCCGCGACAGGAAACGCCCCAAAGCGCAACGTGGACACATCCAAATTTTTGAAGGAAAACAGAGGTGTTTTTTGCAAAGTGCCTACCTGTAGATTTTGGCCTGTAGCTCAGCCGCCATCTAGGAAAACCTAGCAAAGCTGTGCATTTCTAAAAACTAGAGACCTAGGGGAATCCAAGATGGGGTGACTTGTGTGGCTCGGACCAGGTTCTGTTACCCAGAATCCTTTGCAAACCTCAATATTTGGCTAAAAAAACACATGTTCCTCACATTTCTGTGGCAGAAAGTTCTGGAATCTGAGAGGATCCACAAATTTCCTTCCACCCAGCGTCACCCCACGTCTCCCGATAAAAATATTACCTCACTTGTGTGGGTAGGCCTAGCGCCCGTGACAGGAAACGCCCCAAAGTGCAACGTGGACACAGCCAAATTTTTGAAGGAAAACAGAGGAGTTTTTTGCAAAGTGCCTACCTGTGGATTTTGGCCTGTAGCTCATCCGCCACCTACGGAAACCTACCAAACCTGTGCATTTCTGAAAACTAGAGACCTAGGGGAATCCAAGATAGGGTGACTTGTGTGGCTCGGACCAGGTTCTGTTACCCAGAATCCTTTGCAAACCTCAAAATGTGGCTAAAAAAACACATGTTCCTCACATTTCTGTGGCAGAAAGTTCTGGAATCTGAGAGGAGCCACAAATTTCCTTCCACCCAGCGTCCCCCCACGTCTCCCGATACAAATTATACCTCACTTGTGTGGGTAGGCCTAGCGCCCGCGACAGGAAACGCCCCAAAGTGCAACATGGACACAGCCAAATTTTTGAAGGAAAACAGAGGTGTTTTTTGCAAAGTGCCTACCTGTAGATTTTGGCCTGTAGCTCAGCCGCCACCTAGGG
This sequence comes from Pleurodeles waltl, assembly GCF_031143425.1. NCBI lineage: Eukaryota > Metazoa > Chordata > Amphibia > Caudata > Salamandridae > Pleurodeles > Pleurodeles waltl. The sequence continues at coordinate 1,218,104,518 of NC_090447.1, forward strand.
AAACCTACCAAACCTGTGCATATCTGAAAACTAGAGACCTAGGGGAATCCAAGATGGGGTGACTTGTGTGGCTCGGACCAGGTTCTGTTACCCAGAATCCTTTGCAAACCTCAAAATTTGGCAAAAAAAACACATGTTCCTCACATTTCTGTGGCAGAAAGTTCTGGAATCTGAGAGGAGCCACAAATTTCCTTCCACCCTGCGTTCCCCCACGTCTCCCAATAAAAATGATACCTCACTTGTGTGGGTAGGCCTAGCGCCCGCGACAGGAAACGCCCCAAAGCGCAATGTGGCACATCCAAATGTTTGAAGGAAAACAGAGGTGTTTTTTGCAAAGTGCCTACCTGTAGATTTTGGCCTGTAGCTCAGCCGCCACCTAGGGAAACCTACCAAACCTGTGCATTTCTGAAAATTAGAGACCTAGGGAAATCCAAGTTGGGGTGACTTGTGTGGCTCGGACCAGGTTCTGTTACCCAGAATCCTTTGCAAACCTCAAAATTTGGCTAAAAAAACACATGTTCCTCACATTTCTGTGGCAGAAAGTTCTGGAATCTGAGAGGAGCCACAAATTTCCTTCCACCCAGTGTTCCCCCACGTCTCCCGATAAAAATGATACCTCACTTGTGTGGGTAGGCCTAGCCCCCGCGTCAGGAAATGCCCCAAAGCGCAACGTGGACACATCCAAATTTTTGAAGGAAAACAGAGGTGTTTTTTGCAAAGTGCCTACCTGTAGATTTTGGCCTGTAGCTCAGCCACCATCTAGGAAAACCTACCAAAGCTGTGCATTTCTAAAAACTAGAGACCTAGGGGAATCCAAGATGGGGTGACTTGTGTGGCTCGGACCAGGTTCTGTTACCCAGAATCCTTTGCAAACCTCAAAATTTGGTTAAAAAAACACATGTTCCTCACATTTCTGTGGCAGAAAGTTCTGGAATCTGAGAGGAGCCACAAATTTCCTTCCACCCAGCGTCACCCCACGTCTCCCGATAAAAATATTACCTCACTTGTGTGGGTAGGCCTAGCGCCCGTGACAGGAAACGCCCCAAAGTGCAACGTGGACACAGCCAAATTTTTGAAGGAAAACAGAGGAGTTTTTTGCAAAGTGCCTACCTGTGGATTTTGGCCTGTAGCTCATCCGCCACCTACGGAAACCTACCAAACCTGTGCATTTCTGAAAACTAGAGACCTAGGGGAATCCAAGATGGGGTGACTTGTGTGGCTCGGACCAGGTTCTGTTACCCAGAATCCTTTGCAAACCTCAAAATGTGGCTAAAAAAACACATGTTCCTCACATTTCTGTGGCAGAAAGTTCTGGAATCTGAGAGGAGCCACAAATTTCCTTCCACCCAGCGTCCCCCCACGTCTCCCGATACAAATTATACCTCACTTGTGTGGGTAGGCCTAGCGCCCGCAACAGGAAACGCCCCAAAGTGCAACGTGGACACAACCAAATTTTTGAAGGAAAACAGAGGTGTTTTTTGCAAAGTGCCTACCTGTAGATTTTGGCCTGTAGCTCAGCCGCCACCTAGGGAAACCTACCAAACCTGTGCATTTCTGAAAACTAGAGACCTAGGGGAATCCAAGATGGGGTGACTTGTGTGGCTCGGACCAGGTTCTGTTACCCAGAATCCTTTGCAAACCTCAAAATTTGGCTAAAAAAACACATGTTCCTCACATTTCTGTGGCAGAAAGTTCTGGAATCTGAGAGGAGCCACAAATTTCCTTCCACCCAGCGTTCCCCCACGTCTCCCAATAAAAATGATACCTCACTTGTGTGGGTAGGCCTAGCGCCCGCGACAGGAGACGCCTCAAAGCGCAACGTGGCACATCCAAATTTTTGAAGGAAAACAGAGGTGTTTTTTGCAAAGTGCCTACCTGTAGATTTTGGCCTGTAGCTCAGCCGCCACCTAGGGAAACCTACCAAACCTGTGCATTTCTGAAAACTAGGGACCTAGGGGAATCCAAGATGGGGTGACTTGTGTGGCTCGGACCAGGTTCTGTTACCCAGAATCCTTTGCAAACCTCAAAATTTGGCTAAAAAAACACATGTTCCTCACATTTCTGTGGCAGAAAGTTCTGGAATCTGAGAGGAGCCACAAATTTCCTTCCACCCAGCGTCCCCCCACGTCTCCCGATAAAAATGATACCTCACTTGTGTGGGTAGGCCTAGCGCCCGCGACAGGAAACGCCCCAAAGCGCAACGTGGACACATCCAAATTTTTGAAGGAAAACAGAGGTGTTTTTTGCAAAGTGCCTACCTGTAGATTTTGGCCTGTAGCTCAGCCGCCATCTAGGAAAACCTACCAAAGCTGTGCATTTCTAAAAACTAGAGACCTAGGGGAATCCAAGATGGGGTGACTTGTGTGGCTCGGACCAGGTTCTGTTACCCAGAATCCTTTGCAAACCTCAAAATTTGGCTAAAAAAACACATGTTCCTCACATTTCTGTGGCAGAAAGTTCTGGAATCTGAGAGGATCCACAAATTTCCTTCCACCCAGCGTCACCCCACGTCTCCCGATAAAAATATTACCTCACTTGTGTGGGTAGGCCTAGCGCCCGTGACAGGAAACGCCCCAAAGTGCAACGTGGACACAGCCAAATTTTTGAAGGAAAACAGAGGAGTTTTTTGCAAAGTGCCTACCTGTGGATTTTGGCCTGTAGCTCATCCGCCACCTACGTAAACCTACCAAACCTGTGCATTTCTGAAAACTAGAGACCTAGGGGAATCCAAGATAGGGTGACTTGTGTGGCTCGGACCAGGTTCTGTTACCCAGAATCCTTTGCAAACCTCAAAATGTGGCTAAAAAAACACATGTTCCTCACATTTCTGTGGCAGAAAGTTCTGGAATCTGAGAGGAGCCACAAATTTCCTTCCACCCAGCGTCCCCCCACGTCTCCCGATACAAATTATACCTCACTTGTGTGGGTAGGCCTAGCGCCCGCAACAGGAAACGCCCCAAAGTGCAACGTGGACACAGCCAAATTTTTGAAGGAAAACAGAGGTGTTTTTTGCAAAGTGCCTACCTGTAGATTTTGGCCTGTAGCTCAGCCGCCACCTAGGGAAACCTACCAAACCTGTGCATTTCTGAAAACTAGAGACCTAGGTGAATCCAAGATGGGGTGACTTGTGTGGCTCGGACCAGGTTCTGTTACCCAGAATCCTTTGCAAACCTCAAAATTTGGCTAAAAAAACACATGTTCCTCACATTTCTGTGGCAGAAAGTTCTGGAATCTGAGAGGAGCCACAAATTTCCTTCCACCCAGCGTTCCCCCACGTCTCCCAATAAAAATGATACCTCACTTGTGTGGGTAGGCCTAGCGCCCGCTACAGGAAACGCCCCAAAGCGCAACGTGGCACATCCAAATTTTTTAAGGAAAACAGAGGTGTTTTTTGCAAAGTGCCTACCTGTAGATTTTGGCCTGTAGCTCAGCCGCCACCTAGGGAAACCTACCAAACCTGTGCATTTCTGAAAACTAGAGACCTAGGGGAATCCAAGATGGGGTGACTTGTGTGGCTCGGACCAGGTTCTGTTACCCAGAATCCTTTGCAAACCTCAAAATTTGGCTAAAAAAACACATGTTCCTCACATTTCTGTGGCAGAAAGTTCTGGAATCTGAGAGGAGCCACAAATTTCCTTCCACCCAGCGTTCCCCCACGTCTCCCAATAAAAATGATACCTCACTTGTGTGGGTAGGCCTAGCGCCCGTGACAGGAAACGCCCCAAAGCGCAACGTGGCACATCCAAATTTTTTAAGGAAAACAGAGGTGTTTTTTGCAAAGTGCCTACCTGTAGATTTTGGCCTGTAGCTCAGCCGCCACCTAGGGAAACCTACCAAACCTGTGCATTTCTGAAAACTAGAGACCTAGGGAAATCCAAGTTGGGGTGACTTGTGTGGCTCGGACCAGGTTCTGTTACCCAGAATCCTTTGCAAACCTCAAAATTTGGCTAAAAAAACACATGTTCCTCACATTTCTGTGGCAGAAAGTTCTGGAATCTGAGAGGAGCCACAAATTTCCTTCCACCCAGCGTTCCCCCATGTCTCCCGATAAAAATGATACCTCACTTGTGTGGGTAGGCCTAGCGCCCGCGTCAGGAAACGCCCCAAAGCGCAACGTGGACACATCCAAATTTTTGAAGGAAAACAGAGGTGTTTTTTGCAAAGTGCCTACCTGTAGATTTTGGCCTGTAGCTCAGCCGCCACCTAGGGAAACCTACCAAACCTGTGCATTTCTGAAAACTAGAGACCTAGGGGAATCCAAGATGGGGTGACTTGTGTGGCTCGGACCAGGTTCTGTTACCCAGAATCCTTTGCAAACCTCAAAATTTGGCTAAAAAAACACATGTTCCTCACATTTCTGTGGCAGAAAGTTCTGGAATCTGAGAGGAGCCACGAATTTCCTTCCACCCAGCGTTCCCCCAAGTCTCCTGATAAAAATGATACCTCACTTGTGTGGGTAGGCCTAGCGCCCGCGACAGGAAACACCCCAAAGCGCAACGTGGACACATCCAAATTTTTGAAGGAAAACAGAGGTGTTTTTTGCAAAGTGCCTACCTGTAGATTTTGGCCTGTAGCTCAGCCGCCACCTAGGGAAACCTACCAAACCTGTGCATTTCTGAAAACTAGAGACCTAGGGGAATCCAAGATGGGGTGACTTGTGTGGCTCGGACCAGGTTCTGTTACCCAGAATCCTTTGCAAACCTCAAAATTTGGCTAAAAAAACACATGTTCCTCACATTTCTGTGGCAGAAAGTTCTGGAATCTGAGAGGAGCCACTAATTTCCTTCCTCCCAGCGTCCCCCCACGTCTCCCGATAAAAATTATACCTCACTTGTGTGGGTAGGCCTAGCGCCCGCGACAGGAAACGCCCCAAAGCGCAACGTGGACACAGCCACATTTTTGAAGGAAAACAGAGGTGTTTTTTGCAAAGTGCCTACCTGTAGATTTTGGCCTGTAGCTCAGCCGCCACCTAGGGAAACCTACCAAACCTGTGCATTTCTGAAAACTAGAGACCTAGGGGAATCCAAGATAGGGTGACTTGTGTGGCTCGGACCAGGTTCTGTTACCCAGAATCCTTTGCAAACCTCAAAATGTGGCTAAAAAAACACATGTTCCTCACATTTCTGTGGCAGAAAGTTCTGGAATCTGAGAGGAGCCACAAATTTCCTTCCACCCAGCGTCCCCCCCACGTCTCCCAATAAAAATGATACCTCACTTGTGTGGGTAGGCCTGGCGCCCGCGAGAGGAAACGCCCCAAAGCGCAATGTGGCACATCCAAATTTTTGAAGGAAAACTAAGGTGTTTTTTGCAAAGTGCCTACCTGTAGATTTTGGCCTGTAGCTCAGCCGCCACCTAGGGAAACCTACCAAACCTGTGCATTTCTGAAAACTAGAGACGTAGGGGAATCCAAGATGGGGTGACTTGTGTGGCTCGGACCAGGTTCTGTTACCCAGAATCCTTTGCAAACCTCAAAATTTGGCTAAAAAAACACATGTTCCTCACATTTCTGTGGCAGAAAGTTCTGGAATCTGAGAGGAGCCACAATTTTCCTTCCACCCAGCGTCCCCCCACGTCTCCCGATAAAAATGATACCTCACTTGTGTGGGTACGCCTAGCGCCCGCGGCAGGAAACGCCCTAAAGCGCAACGTGGACACAGCCACATTTTTGAAGGAAAACAGAGGTGTTTTTTGCAAAGTGCCTACCTGTAGATTTTGGCCTGTAGCTCACCCGCCACCTAGGGAAACCTACCAAACCTGTGCATTTCTGAAAACTAGAGACCTAGGGGAATCCAAGATAGGGTGACTTGTGTGGCTCGGACCAGGTTCTGTTACCCAGAATCCTTTGCAAACCTCAAAATGTGGCTAAAAAAACACATGTTCCTCACATTTCTGTGGCAGAAAGTTCTGGAATCTGAGAGGAGCCACAAATTTCCTTCCACCCAGCGTCCCCCCACGTCTCCCGATACAAATTATACCTCACTTGTGTGGGTAGGCCTAGCGCCCGCGACAGGAAACGCCCCAAAGTGCAACATGGACACAGCCAAATTTTTGAAGGAAAACAGAGGTGTTTTTTGCAAAGTGCCTACCTGTAGATTTTGGCCTGTAGCTCAGCCGCCACCTAGGGAAACCTACCAAACCTGTGCATTTCTGAAAACTAGAGACCTAGGGGAATCCAAGATGGGGTGACTTGTGTGGCTCGGACCAGGTTCTGTTACCCAGAATCCTTTGCAAACCTCAAAATTTGGCAAAAAAAACACATGTTCCTCACATTTCTGTGGCAGAAAGTTCTGGAATCTGAGAGGAGCCACAAATTTCCTTCCACCCAGCGTTCCCCCACGTCTCCCAATAAAAATGATACCTCACTTGTGTGGGTAGGCCTAGCGCCCGCGACAGGAAACGCCCCAAAGCGCAATGTGGCACATCCAAATGTTTGAAGGAAAACAGAGGTGTTTTTTGCAAAGTGCCTACCTGTAGATTTTGGCCTGTAGCTCAGCCGCCACCTAGGGAAACCTACCAAACCTGTGCATTTCTGAAAATTAGAGACCTAGGGAAATCCAAGTTGGGGTGACTTGTGTGGCTCGGACCAGGTTCTGTTACCCAGAATCCTTTGCAAACCTCAAAATTTGGCTAAAAAAACACATGTTCCTCACATTTCTGTGGCAGAAAGTTCTGGAATCTGAGAGGAGCCACAAATTTCCTTCCACCCAGTGTTCCCCCACGTCTCCCGATAAAAATGATACCTCACTTGTGTGGGTAGGCCTAGCCCCCGCGTCAGGAAACGCCCCAAAGCGCAACGTGGACACATCCAAATTTTTGAAGGAAAACAGAGGTGTTTTTTGCAAAGTGCCTACCTGTAGATTTTGGCCTGTAGCTCAGCCACCATCTAGGAAAACCTACCAAAGCTGTGCATTTCTAAAAACTAGAGACCTAGGGGAATCCAAGATGGGGTGACTTGTGTGGCTCGGACCAGGTTCTGTTACCCAGAATCCTTTGCAAACCTCAAAATTTGGTTAAAAAAACACATGTTCCTCACATTTCTGTGGCAGAAAGTTCTGGAATCTGAGAGGAGCCACAAATTTCCTTCCACCCAGCGTCACCCCACGTCTCCCGATAAAAATATTACCTCACTTGTGTGGGTAGGCCTAGCGCCCGTGACAGGAAACGCCCCAAAGTGCAACGTGGACACAGCCAAATTTTTGAAGGAAAACAGAGGAGTTTTTTGCAAAGTGCCTACCTGTGGATTTTGGCCTGTAGCTCATCCGCCACCTACGGAAACCTACTAAACCTGTGCATTTCTGAAAACTAGAGACCTAGGGGAATCCAAGATGGGGTGACTTGTGTGGCTCGGACCAGGTTCTGTTACCCAGAATCCTTTGCAAACCTCAAAATTTGGCTAAAAAAACACATGTTCCTCACATTTCTGTGGCAGAAAGTTCTGGAATCTGAGAGGAGCCACAAATTTCCATCCACCCAGCGTCCCCCCACGTCTCCCGATACAAATTATACCTCACTTGTGTGGGTAGGCCTAGCGCCCGCAACAGGAAACGCCCCAAAGTGCAACGTGGACACAGCCAAATTTTTGAAGGAAAACAGGTGTTTTTTGCAAAGTGCCTACCTGTAGATTTTGGCCTGTAGCTCAGCCGCCACCTAGGGAAACCTACCAAACCTGTGCATTTCTGAAAACTAGAGACATAGGGGAATCCAAGATGGGGTGACTTGTGTGGCTCGGACCAGGTTCTGTTACCCAGAATCCTTTGCAAACCTCAAAATTTGGCTAAAAAATCACATGTTCCTCACATTTCTGTGGCAGAAAGTTCTGGAATCTGAGAGGAGCCACAAATTTCCTTCCACCCAGCGTTCCCCCACGTCTCCCAATAAAAATGATACCTCACTTGTGTGGATAGGCCTAGCGCCCGCGACAGGAAACGCCCCAAAGCGCAACGTGGCACATCCAAATTTTTGAAGGAAAACAGAGGTGTTTTTTGCAAAGTGCCTACCTGTAGATTTTGGCCTGTAGCTCAGCCGCCACCTAGGGGAACCTACCAAACCTGTGCATTTCTGAAAACTAGAGACCTAGGGAAATCCAAGTTGGGGTGACTTGTGTGGCTCGGACCAGGTTCTGTTACCCAGAATCCTTTGCAAACCTCAAAATTTGGCTAAAAAAACACATGTTCCTCACATTTCTGTGGCAGAAAGTTCTGGAATCTGAGAGGAGCCACAATTTTCCTTCCACCCAGCGTCCCCCCACGTCTCCCGATAAAAATGATACCTCACTTGTGTGGGTAGGCCTAGCGCCCGCGGCAGGAAACGCCCTAAAGCGCAACGTGGACACAGCCACATTTTTGAAGGAAAACAGAGGTGTTTTTTGCAAAGTGCCTACCTGTAGATTTTGGCCTGTAGCTCACCCGCCACCTAGGGAAACCTACCAAACCTGTGCATTTCTGAAAACTAGAGACCTAGGGGAATCCAAGATAGGGTGACTTGTGTGGCTCGGACCAGGTTCTGTTACCCAGAATCCTTTGCAAACCTCAAAATGTGGCTAAAAAAACACATGTTCCTCACATTTCTGTGGCAGAAAGTTCTGGAATCTGAGAGGAGCCACAAATTTCCTTCCACCCAGCGTCCCCCCACGTCTCCCGATACAAATTATACCTCACTTGTGTGGGTAGGCCTAGCGCCCGAGACAGGAAACGCCCCAAAGTGCAACATGGACACAGCCAAATTTTTGAAGGAAAACAGAGGTGTTTTTTGCAAAGTGCCTACCTGTAGATTTTGGCCTGTAGCTCAGCCGCCACCTAGGGAAACCTACCAAACCTGTGCATTTCTGAAAACTAGAGACCTAGGGGAATCCAAGATGGGGTGACTTGTGTGGCTCGGACCAGGTTCTGTTACCCAGAATCCTTTGCAAACCTCAAAATTTGGCAAAAAAAACACATGTTCCTCACATTTCTGTGGCAGAAAGTTCTGGAATCTGAGAGGAGCCACAAATTTCCTTCCACCCAGCGTTCCCCCACGTCTCCCAATAAAAATGATACCTCACTTGTGTGGGTAGGCCTAGCGCCCGCGACAGGAGACGCCTCAAAGCGCAACGTGGCACATCCAAATTTTTGAAGGAAAACAGAGGTGTTTTTTGCAAAGTGCCTACCTGTAGATTTTGGCCTGTAGCTCAGCCGCCACCTAGGGAAACCTACCAAACCTGTGCATTTCTGAAAACTAGGGACCTAGGGGAATCCAAGATGGGGTGACTTGTGTGGCTCGGACCAGGTTCTGTTACCCAGAATCCTTTGCAAACCTCAAAATTTGGCTAAAAAAACACATGTTCCTCACATTTCTGTGGCAGAAAGTTCTGGAATCTGAGAGGAGCCACAAATTTCCTTCCACCCAGCGTCCCCCCACGTCTCCCGATAAAAATGATACCTCACTTGTGTGGGTAGGCCTAGCGCCCGCGACAGGAAACGCCCCAAAGCGCAACGTGGACACATCCAAATTTTTGAAGGAAAACAGAGGTGTTTTTTGCAAAGTGCCTACCTGTAGATTTTGGCCTGTAGCTCAGCCGCCATCTAGGAAAACCTACCAAAGCTGTGCATTTCTAAAAACTAGAGACCTAGGGGAATCCAAGATGGGGTGACTTGTGTGGCTCGGACCAGGTTCTGTTACCCAGAATCCTTTGCAAACCTCAAAATTTGGCTAAAAAAACACATGTTCCTCACATTTCTGTGGCAGAAAGTTCTGGAATCTGAGAGGATCCACAAATTTCCTTCCACCCAGCGTCACCCCACGTCTCCCGATAAAAATATTACCTCACTTGTGTGGGTAGGCCTAGCGCCCGTGACAGGAAACGCCCCAAAGTGCAACGTGGACACAGCCAAATTTTTGAAGGAAAACAGAGGAGTTTTTTGCAAAGTGCCTACCTGTGGATTTTGGCCTGTAGCTCATCCGCCACCTACGTAAACCTACCAAACCTGTGCATTTCTGAAAACTAGAGACCTAGGGGAATCCAAGATAGGGTGACTTGTGTGGCTCGGACCAGGTTCTGTTACCCAGAATCCTTTGCAAACCTCAAAATGTGGCTAAAAAAACACATGTTCCTCACATTTCTGTGGCAGAAAGTTCTGGAATCTGAGAGGAGCCACAAATTTCCTTCCACCCAGCGTCCCCCCACGTCTCCCGATACAAATTATACCTCACTTGTGTGGGTAGGCCTAGCGCCCGCAACAGGAAACGCCCCAAAGTGCAACGTGGACACAGCCAAATTTTTGAAGGAAAACAGAGGTGTTTTTTGCAAAGTGCCTACCTGTAGATTTTGGCCTGTAGCTCAGCCGCCACCTAGGGAAACCTACCAAACCTGTGCATTTCTGAAAACTAGAGACCTAGGTGAATCCAAGATGGGGTGACTTGTGTGGCTCGGACCAGGTTCTGTTACCCAGAATCCTTTGCAAACCTCAAAATTTGGCTAAAAAAACACATGTTCCTCACATTTCTGTGGCAGAAAGTTCTGGAATCTGAGAGGAGCCACAAATTTCCTTCCACCCAGCGTTCCCCCACGTCTCCCAATAAAAATGATACCTCACTTGTGTGGGTAGGCCTAGCGCCCGCTACAGGAAACGCCCCAAAGCGCAACGTGGCACATCCAAATTTTTTAAGGAAAACAGAGGTGTTTTTTGCAAAGTGCCTACCTGTAGATTTTGGCCTGTAGCTCAGCCGCCACCTAGGGAAACCTACCAAACCTGTGCATTTCTGAAAACTAGAGACCTAGGGGAATCCAAGATGGGGTGACTTGTGTGGCTCGGACCAGGTTCTGTTACCCAGAATCCTTTGCAAACCTCAAAATTTGGCTAAAAAAACACATGTTCCTCACATTTCTGTGGCAGAAAGTTCTGGAATCTGAGAGGAGCCACAAATTTCCTTCCACCCAGCGTTCCCCCACGTCTCCCAATAAAAATGATACCTCACTTGTGTGGGTAGGCCTAGCGCCCGTGACAGGAAACGCCCCAAAGCGCAACGTGGCACATCCAAATTTTTTAAGGAAAACAGAGGTGTTTTTTGCAAAGTGCCTACCTGTAGATTTTGGCCTGTAGCTCAGCCGCCACCTAGGGAAACCTACCAAACCTGTGCATTTCTGAAAACTAGAGACCTAGGGAAATCCAAGTTGGGGTGACTTGTGTGGCTCGGACCAGGTTCTGTTACCCAGAATCCTTTGCAAACCTCAAAATTTGGCTAAAAAAACACATGTTCCTCACATTTCTGTGGCAGAAAGTTCTGGAATCTGAGAGGAGCCACAAATTTCCTTCCACCCAGCGTTCCCCCATGTCTCCCGATAAAAATGATACCTCACTTGTGTGGGTAGGCCTAGCGCCCGCGTCAGGAAACGCCCCAAAGCGCAACGTGGACACATCCAAATTTTTGAAGGAAAACAGAGGTGTTTTTTGCAAAGTGCCTACCTGTAGATTTTGGCCTGTAGCTCAGCCGCCACCTAGGGAAACCTACCAAACCTGTGCATTTCTGAAAACTAGAGACCTAGGGGAATCCAAGATGGGGTGACTTGTGTGGCTCGGACCAGGTTCTGTTACCCAGAATCCTTTGCAAACCTCAAAATTTGGCTAAAAAAACACATGTTCCTCACATTTCTGTGGCAGAAAGTTCTGGAATCTGAGAGGAGCCACGAATTTCCTTCCACCCAGCGTTCCCCCAAGTCTCCTGATAAAAATGATACCTCACTTGTGTGGGTAGGCCTAGCGCCCGCGACAGGAAACACCCCAAAGCGCAACGTGGACACATCCAAATTTTTGAAGGAAAACAGAGGTGTTTTTTGCAAAGTGCCTACCTGTAGATTTTGGCCTGTAGCTCAGCCGCCACCTAGGGAAACCTACCAAACCTGTGCATTTCTGAAAACTAGAGACCTAGGGGAATCCAAGATGGGGTGACTTGTGTGGCTCGGACCAGGTTCTGTTACCCAGAATCCTTTGCAAACCTCAAAATTTGGCTAAAAAAACACATGTTCCTCACATTTCTGTGGCAGAAAGTTCTGGAATCTGAGAGGAGCCACTAATTTCCTTCCTCCCAGCGTCCCCCCACGTCTCCCGATAAAAATTATACCTCACTTGTGTGGGTAGGCCTAGCGCCCGCGACAGGAAACGCCCCAAAGCGCAACGTGGACACAGCCACATTTTTGAAGGAAAACAGAGGTGTTTTTTGCAAAGTGCCTACCTGTAGATTTTGGCCTGTAGCTCAGCCGCCACCTAGGGAAACCTACCAAACCTGTGCATTTCTGAAAACTAGAGACCTAGGGGAATCCAAGATAGGGTGACTTGTGTGGCTCGGACCAGGTTCTGTTACCCAGAATCCTTTGCAAACCTCAAAATGTGGCTAAAAAAACACATGTTCCTCACATTTCTGTGGCAGAAAGTTCTGGAATCTGAGAGGAGCCACAAATTTCCTTCCACCCAGCGTCCCCCCCACGTCTCCCAATAAAAATGATACCTCACTTGTGTGGGTAGGCCTGGCGCCCGCGAGAGGAAACGCCCCAAAGCGCAATGTGGCACATCCAAATTTTTGAAGGAAAACTAAGGTGTTTTTTGCAAAGTGCCTACCTGTAGATTTTGGCCTGTAGCTCAGCCGCCACCTAGGGAAACCTACCAAACCTGTGCATTTCTGAAAACTAGAGACGTAGGGGAATCCAAGATGGGGTGACTTGTGTGGCTCGGACCAGGTTCTGTTACCCAGAATCCTTTGCAAACCTCAAAATTTGGCTAAAAAAACACATGTTCCTCACATTTCTGTGGCAGAAAGTTCTGGAATCTGAGAGGAGCCACAATTTTCCTTCCACCCAGCGTCCCCCCACGTCTCCCGATAAAAATGATACCTCACTTGTGTGGGTACGCCTAGCGCCCGCGGCAGGAAACGCCCTAAAGCGCAACGTGGACACAGCCACATTTTTGAAGGAAAACAGAGGTGTTTTTTGCAAAGTGCCTACCTGTAGATTTTGGCCTGTAGCTCACCCGCCACCTAGGGAAACCTACCAAACCTGTGCATTTCTGAAAACTAGAGACCTAGGGGAATCCAAGATAGGGTGACTTGTGTGGCTCGGACCAGGTTCTGTTACCCAGAATCCTTTGCAAACCTCAAAATGTGGCTAAAAAAACACATGTTCCTCACATTTCTGTGGCAGAAAGTTCTGGAATCTGAGAGGAGCCACAAATTTCCTTCCACCCAGCGTCCCCCCACGTCTCCCGATACAAATTATACCTCACTTGTGTGGGTAGGCCTAGCGCCCGCGACAGGAAACGCCCCAAAGTGCAACATGGACACAGCCAAATTTTTGAAGGAAAACAGAGGTGTTTTTTGCAAAGTGCCTACCTGTAGATTTTGGCCTGTAGCTCAGCCGCCACCTAGGGAAACCTACCAAACCTGTGCATTTCTGAAAACTAGAGACCTAGGGGAATCCAAGATGGGGTGACTTGTGTGGCTCGGACCAGGTTCTGTTACCCAGAATCCTTTGCAAACCTCAAAATTTGGCAAAAAAAACACATGTTCCTCACATTTCTGTGGCAGAAAGTTCTGGAATCTGAGAGGAGCCACAAATTTCCTTCCACCCAGCGTTCCCCCACGTCTCCCAATAAAAATGATACCTCACTTGTGTGGGTAGGCCTAGCGCCCGCGACAGGAAACGCCCCAAAGCGCAATGTGGCACATCCAAATGTTTGAAGGAAAACAGAGGTGTTTTTTGCAAAGTGCCTACCTGTAGATTTTGGCCTGTAGCTCAGCCGCCACCTAGGGAAACCTACCAAACCTGTGCATTTCTGAAAATTAGAGACCTAGGGAAATCCAAGTTGGGGTGACTTGTGTGGCTCGGACCAGGTTCTGTTACCCAGAATCCTTTGCAAACCTCAAAATTTGGCTAAAAAAACACATGTTCCTCACATTTCTGTGGCAGAAAGTTCTGGAATCTGAGAGGAGCCACAAATTTCCTTCCACCCAGTGTTCCCCCACGTCTCCCGATAAAAATGATACCTCACTTGTGTGGGTAGGCCTAGCCCCCGCGTCAGGAAACGCCCCAAAGCGCAACGTGGACACATCCAAATTTTTGAAGGAAAACAGAGGTGTTTTTTGCAAAGTGCCTACCTGTAGATTTTGGCCTGTAGCTCAGCCACCATCTAGGAAAACCTACCAAAGCTGTGCATTTCTAAAAACTAGAGACCTAGGGGAATCCAAGATGGGGTGACTTGTGTGGCTCGGACCAGGTTCTGTTACCCAGAATCCTTTGCAAACCTCAAAATTTGGTTAAAAAAACACATGTTCCTCACATTTCTGTGGCAGAAAGTTCTGGAATCTGAGAGGAGCCACAAATTTCCTTCCACCCAGCGTCACCCCACGTCTCCCGATAAAAATATTACCTCACTTGTGTGGGTAGGCCTAGCGCCCGTGACAGGAAACGCCCCAAAGTGCAACGTGGACACAGCCAAATTTTTGAAGGAAAACAGAGGAGTTTTTTGCAAAGTGCCTACCTGTGGATTTTGGCCTGTAGCTCATCCGCCACCTACGGAAACCTACTAAACCTGTGCATTTCTGAAAACTAGAGACCTAGGGGAATCCAAGATGGGGTGACTTGTGTGGCTCGGACCAGGTTCTGTTACCCAGAATCCTTTGCAAACCTCAAAATTTGGCTAAAAAAACACATGTTCCTCACATTTCTGTGGCAGAAAGTTCTGGAATCTGAGAGGAGCCACAAATTTCCATCCACCCAGCGTCCCCCCACGTCTCCCGATACAAATTATACCTCACTTGTGTGGGTAGGCCTAGCGCCCGCAACAGGAAACGCCCCAAAGTGCAACGTGGACACAGCCAAATTTTTGAAGGAAAACAGGTGTTTTTTGCAAAGTGCCTACCTGTAGATTTTGGCCTGTAGCTCAGCCGCCACCTAGGGAAACCTACCAAACCTGTGCATTTCTGAAAACTAGAGACATAGGGGAATCCAAGATGGGGTGACTTGTGTGGCTCGGACCAGGTTCTGTTACCCAGAATCCTTTGCAAACCTCAAAATTTGGCTAAAAAATCACATGTTCCTCACATTTCTGTGGCAGAAAGTTCTGGAATCTGAGAGGAGCCACAAATTTCCTTCCACCCAGCGTTCCCCCACGTCTCCCAATAAAAATGATACCTCACTTGTGTGGATAGGCCTAGCGCCCGCGACAGGAAACGCCCCAAAGCGCAACGTGGCACATCCAAATTTTTGAAGGAAAACAGAGGTGTTTTTTGCAAAGTGCCTACCTGTAGAT
Organism: Pleurodeles waltl; assembly: GCF_031143425.1. Lineage (NCBI taxonomy): Eukaryota > Metazoa > Chordata > Amphibia > Caudata > Salamandridae > Pleurodeles > Pleurodeles waltl. The sequence continues at coordinate 1,218,119,793 of NC_090447.1, forward strand.
TTTGGCCTGTAGCTCAGCCGCCACCTAGGGGAACCTACCAAACCTGTGCATTTCTGAAAACTAGAGACCTAGGGAAATCCAAGTTGGGGTGACTTGTGTGGCTCGGACCAGGTTCTGTTACCCAGAATCCTTTGCAAACCTCAAAATTTGGCTAAAAAAACACATGTTCCTCACATTTCTGTGGCAGAAAGTTCTGGAATCTGAGAGGAGCCACAATTTTCCTTCCACCCAGCGTCCCCCCACGTCTCCCGATAAAAATGATACCTCACTTGTGTGGGTAGGCCTAGCGCCCGCGGCAGGAAACGCCCTAAAGCGCAACGTGGACACAGCCACATTTTTGAAGGAAAACAGAGGTGTTTTTTGCAAAGTGCCTACCTGTAGATTTTGGCCTGTAGCTCACCCGCCACCTAGGGAAACCTACCAAACCTGTGCATTTCTGAAAACTAGAGACCTAGGGGAATCCAAGATAGGGTGACTTGTGTGGCTCGGACCAGGTTCTGTTACCCAGAATCCTTTGCAAACCTCAAAATGTGGCTAAAAAAACACATGTTCCTCACATTTCTGTGGCAGAAAGTTCTGGAATCTGAGAGGAGCCACAAATTTCCTTCCACCCAGCGTCCCCCCACGTCTCCCGATACAAATTATACCTCACTTGTGTGGGTAGGCCTAGCGCCCGAGACAGGAAACGCCCCAAAGTGCAACATGGACACAGCCAAATTTTTGAAGGAAAACAGAGGTGTTTTTTGCAAAGTGCCTACCTGTAGATTTTGGCCTGTAGCTCAGCCGCCACCTAGGGAAACCTACCAAACCTGTGCATTTCTGAAAACTAGAGACCTAGGGGAATCCAAGATGGGGTGACTTGTGTGGCTCGGACCAGGTTCTGTTACCCAGAATCCTTTGCAAACCTCAAAATTTGGCAAAAAAAACACATGTTCCTCACATTTCTGTGGCAGAAAGTTCTGGAATCTGAGAGGAGCCACAAATTTCCTTCCACCCAGCGTTCCCCCACGTCTCCCAATAAAAATGATACCTCACTTGTGTGGGTAGGCCTAGCGCCCGCGACAGGAGACGCCTCAAAGCGCAACGTGGCACATCCAAATTTTTGAAGGAAAACAGAGGTGTTTTTTGCAAAGTGCCTACCTGTAGATTTTGGCCTGTAGCTCAGCCGCCACCTAGGGAAACCTACCAAACCTGTGCATTTCTGAAAACTAGGGACCTAGGGGAATCCAAGATGGGGTGACTTGTGTGGCTCGGACCAGGTTCTGTTACCCAGAATCCTTTGCAAACCTCAAAATTTGGCTAAAAAAACACATGTTCCTCACATTTCTGTGGCAGAAAGTTCTGGAATCTGAGAGGAGCCACAAATTTCCTTCCACCCAGCGTCCCCCCACGTCTCCCGATAAAAATGATACCTCACTTGTGTGGGTAGGCCTAGCGCCCGCGACAGGAAACGCCCCAAAGCGCAACGTGGACACATCCAAATTTTTGAAGGAAAACAGAGGTGTTTTTTGCAAAGTGCCTACCTGTAGATTTTGGCCTGTAGCTCAGCCGCCATCTAGGAAAACCTACCAAAGCTGTGCATTTCTAAAAACTAGAGACCTAGGGGAATCCAAGATGGGGTGACTTGTGTGGCTCGGACCAGGTTCTGTTACCCAGAATCCTTTGCAAACCTCAAAATTTGGCTAAAAAAACACATGTTCCTCACATTTCTGTGGCAGAAAGTTCTGGAATCTGAGAGGATCCACAAATTTCCTTCCACCCAGCGTCACCCCACGTCTCCCGATAAAAATATTACCTCACTTGTGTGGGTAGGCCTAGCGCCCGTGACAGGAAACGCCCCAAAGTGCAACGTGGACACAGCCAAATTTTTGAAGGAAAACAGAGGAGTTTTTTGCAAAGTGCCTACCTGTGGATTTTGGCCTGTACCTCATCCGCCACCTACGTAAACCTACCAAACCTGTGCATTTCTGAAAACTAGAGACCTAGGGGAATCCAAGATAGGGTGACTTGTGTGGCTCGGACCAGGTTCTGTTACCCAGAATCCTTTGCAAACCTCAAAATGTGGCTAAAAAAACACATGTTCCTCACATTTCTGTGGCAGAAAGTTCTGGAATCTGAGAGGAGCCACAAATTTCCTTCCACCCAGCGTCCCCCCACGTCTCCCGATACAAATTATACCTCACTTGTGTGGGTAGGCCTAGCGCCCGCAACAGGAAACGCCCCAAAGTGCAACGTGGACACAGCCAAATTTTTGAAGGAAAACAGAGGTGTTTTTTGCAAAGTGCCTACCTGTAGATTTTGGCCTGTAGCTCAGCCGCCACCTAGGGAAACCTACCAAACCTGTGCATTTCTGAAAACTAGAGACCTAGGTGAATCCAAGATGGGGTGACTTGTGTGGCTCGGACCAGGTTCTGTTACCCAGAATCCTTTGCAAACCTCAAAATTTGGCTAAAAAAACACATGTTCCTCACATTTCTGTGGCAGAAAGTTCTGGAATCTGAGAGGAGCCACAAATTTCCTTCCACCCAGCGTTCCCCCACGTCTCCCAATAAAAATGATACCTCACTTGTGTGGGTAGGCCTAGCGCCCGCTACAGGAAACGCCCCAAAGCGCAACGTGGCACATCCAAATTTTTTAAGGAAAACAGAGGTGTTTTTTGCAAAGTGCCTACCTGTAGATTTTGGCCTGTAGCTCAGCCGCCACCTAGGGAAACCTACCAAACCTGTGCATTTCTGAAAACTAGAGACCTAGGGGAATCCAAGATGGGGTGACTTGTGTGGCTCGGACCAGGTTCTGTTACCCAGAATCCTTTGCAAACCTCAAAATTTGGCTAAAAAAACACATGTTCCTCACATTTCTGTGGCAGAAAGTTCTGGAATCTGAGAGGAGCCACAAATTTCCTTCCACCCAGCGTTCCCCCACGTCTCCCAATAAAAATGATACCTCACTTGTGTGGGTAGGCCTAGCGCCCGTGACAGGAAACGCCCCAAAGCGCAACGTGGCACATCCAAATTTTTGAAGGAAAACAGAGGTGTTTTTTGCAAAGTGCCTACCTGTAGATTTTGGCCTGTAGCTCAGCCGCCACCTAGGGAAACCTACCAAACCTGTGCATTTCTGAAAACTAGAGACCTAGGGAAATCCAAGTTGGGGTGACTTGTGTGGCTCGGACCAGGTTCTGTTACCCAGAATCCTTTGCAAACCTCAAAATTTGGCTAAAAAAACACATGTTCCTCACATTTCTGTGGCAGAAAGTTCTGGAATCTGAGAGGAGCCACAAATTTCCTTCCACCCAGCGTTCCCCCATGTCTCCCGATAAAAATGATCCCTCACTTGTGTGGGTAGGCCTAGCGCCCGCGTCAGGAAACGCCCCAAAGCGCAACGTGGACACATCCAAATTTTTGAAGGAAAACAGAGGTGTTTTTTGCAAAGTGCCTACCTGTAGATTTTGGCCTGTAGCTCAGCCGCCACCTAGGGAAACCTACCAAACCTGTGCATTTCTGAAAACTAGAGACCTAGGGGAATCCAAGATGGGGTGACTTGTGTGGCTCGGACCAGGTTCTGTTACCCAGAATCCTTTGCAAACCTCAAAATTTGGCTAAAAAAACACATGTTCCTCACATTTCTGTGGCAGAAAGTTCTGGAATCTGAGAGGAGCCACGAATTTCCTTCCACCCAGCGTTCCCCCAAGTCTCCTGATAAAAATGATACCTCACTTGTGTGGGTAGGCCTAGCGCCCGCGACAGGAAACACCCCAAAGCGCAACGTGGACACATCCAAATTTTTGAAGGAAAACAGAGGTGTTTTTTGCAAAGTGCCTACCTGTAGATTTTGGCCTGTAGCTCAGCCGCCACCTAGGGAAACCTACCAAACCTGTGCATTTCTGAAAACTAGAGACCTAGGGGAATCCAAGATGGGGTGACTTGTGTGGCTCGGACCAGGTTCTGTTACCCAGAATCCTTTGCAAACCTCAAAATTTGGCTAAAAAAACACATGTTCCTCACATTTCTGTGGCAGAAAGTTCTGGAATCTGAGAGGAGCCACTAATTTCCTTCCTCCCAGCGTCCCCCCACGTCTCCCGATAAAAATTATACCTCACTTGTGTGGGTAGGCCTAGCGCCCGCGACAGGAAACGCCCCAAAGCGCAACGTGGACACAGCCACATTTTTTAAGGAAAACAGAGGTGTTTTTTGCAAAGTGCCTACCTGTAGATTTTGGCCTGTAGCTCAGCCGCCACCTAGGGAAACCTACCAAACCTGTGCATTTCTGAAAACTAGAGACCTAGGGGAATCCAAGATAGGGTGACTTGTGTGGCTCGGACCAGGTTCTGTTACCCAGAATCCTTTGCAAACCTCAAAATGTGGCTAAAAAAACACATGTTCCTCACATTTCTGTGGCAGAAAGTTCTGGAATCTGAGAGGAGCCACAAATTTCCTTCCACCCAGCGTCCCCCCCACGTCTCCCAATAAAAATGATACCTCACTTGTGTGGGTAGGCCTGGCGCCCGCGAGAGGAAACGCCCCAAAGCGCAATGTGGCACATCCAAATTTTTGAAGGAAAACTAAGGTGTTTTTTGCAAAGTGCCTACCTGTAGATTTTGGCCTGTAGCTCAGCCGCCACCTAGGGAAACCTACCAAACCTGTGCATTTCTGAAAACTAGAGACGTAGGGGAATCCAAGATGGGGTGACTTGTGTGGCTCGGACCAGGTTCTGTTACCCAGAATCCTTTGCAAACCTCAAAATTTGGCTAAAAAAACACATGTTCCTCACATTTCTGTGGCAGAAAGTTCTGGAATCTGAGAGGAGCCACAATTTTCCTTCCACCCAGCGTCCCCCCACGTCTCCCGATAAAAATGATACCTCACTTGTGTGGGTACGCCTAGCGCCCGCGGCAGGAAACGCCCTAAAGCGCAACGTGGACACAGCCACATTTTTGAAGGAAAACAGAGGTGTTTTTTGCAAAGTGCCTACCTGTAGATTTTGGCCTGTAGCTCACCCGCCACCTAGGGAAACCTACCAAACCTGTGCATTTCTGAAAACTAGAGACCTAGGGGAATCCAAGATAGGGTGACTTGTGTGGCTCGGACCAGGTTCTGTTACCCAGAATCCTTTGCAAACCTCAAAATGTGGCTAAAAAAACACATGTTCCTCACATTTCTGTGGCAGAAAGTTCTGGAATCTGAGAGGAGCCACAAATTTCCTTCCACCCAGCGTCCCCCCACGTCTCCCGATACAAATTATACCTCACTTGTGTGGGTAGGCCTAGCGCCCGCGACAGGAAACGCCCCAAAGTGCAACATGGACACAGCCAAATTTTTGAAGGAAAACAGAGGTGTTTTTTGCAAAGTGCCTACCTGTAGATTTTGGCCTGTAGCTCAGCCGCCACCTAGGGAAACCTACCAAACCTGTGCATTTCTGAAAACTAGAGACCTAGGGGAATCCAAGATGGGGTGACTTGTGTGGCTCGGACCAGGTTCTGTTACCCAGAATCCTTTGCAAACCTCAAAATTTGGCAAAAAAAACACATGTTCCTCACATTTCTGTGGCAGAAAGTTCTGGAATCTGAGAGGAGCCACAAATTTCCTTCCACCCAGCGTTCCCCCACGTCTCCCAATAAAAATGATACCTCACTTGTGTGGGTAGGCCTAGCGCCCGCGACAGGAAACGCCCCAAAGCGCAATGTGGCACATCCAAATGTTTGAAGGAAAACAGAGGTGTTTTTTGCAAAGTGCCTACCTGTAGATTTTGGCCTGTAGCTCAGCCGCCACCTAGGGAAACCTACCAAACCTGTGCATTTCTGAAAATTAGAGACCTAGGGAAATCCAAGTTGGGGTGACTTGTGTGGCTCGGACCAGGTTCTGTTACCCAGAATCCTTTGCAAACCTCAAAATTTGGCTAAAAAAACACATGTTCCTCACATTTCTGTGGCAGAAAGTTCTGGAATCTGAGAGGAGCCACAAATTTCCTTCCACCCAGTGTTCCCCACGTCTCCCGATAAAAATGATACCTCACTTGTGTGGGTAGGCCTAGCCCCCGCGTCAGGAAACGCCCCAAAGCGCAACGTGGACACATCCAAATTTTTGAAGGAAAACAGAGGTGTTTTTTGCAAAGTGCCTACCTGTAGATTTTGGCCTGTAGCTCAGCCACCATCTAGGAAAACCTACCAAAGCTGTGCATTTCTAAAAACTAGAGACCTAGGGGAATCCAAGATGGGGTGACTTGTGTGGCTCGGACCAGGTTCTGTTACCCAGAATCCTTTGCAAACCTCAAAATTTGGTTAAAAAAACACATGTTCCTCACATTTCTGTGGCAGAAAGTTCTGGAATCTGAGAGGAGCCACAAATTTCCTTCCACCCAGCGTCACCCCACGTCTCCCGATAAAAATATTACCTCACTTGTGTGGGTAGGCCTAGCGCCCGTGACAGGAAACGCCCCAAAGTGCAACGTGGACACAGCCAAATTTTTGAAGGAAAACAGAGGAGTTTTTTGCAAAGTGCCTACCTGTGGATTTTGGCCTGTAGCTCATCCGCCACCTACGGAAACCTACTAAACCTGTGCATTTCTGAAAACTAGAGACCTAGGGGAATCCAAGATGGGGTGACTTGTGTGGCTCGGACCAGGTTCTGTTACCCAGAATCCTTTGCAAACCTCAAAATTTGGCTAAAAAAACACATGTTCCTCACATTTCTGTGGCAGAAAGTTCTGGAATCTGAGAGGAGCCACAAATTTCCATCCACCCAGCGTCCCCCCACGTCTCCCGATACAAATTATACCTCACTTGTGTGGGTAGGCCTAGCGCCCGCAACAGGAAACGCCCCAAAGTGCAACGTGGACACAGCCAAATTTTTGAAGGAAAACAGGTGTTTTTTGCAAAGTGCCTACCTGTAGATTTTGGCCTGTAGCTCAGCCGCCACCTAGGGAAACCTACCAAACCTGTGCATTTCTGAAAACTAGAGACATAGGGGAATCCAAGATGGGGTGACTTGTGTGGCTCGGACCAGGTTCTGTTACCCAGAATCCTTTGCAAACCTCAAAATTTGGCTAAAAAATCACATGTTCCTCACATTTCTGTGGCAGAAAGTTCTGGAATCTGAGAGGAGCCACAAATTTCCTTCCACCCAGCGTTCCCCCACGTCTCCCAATAAAAATGATACCTCACTTGTGTGGGTAAGCCTAGCGCCCGCGACAGGAAACGCCCCAAAGCGCAACGTGGCACATCCAAATTTTTGAAGGAAAACAGAGGTGTTTTTTGCAAAGTGCCTACCTGTAGATTTTGGCCTGTAGCTCAGCCGCCACCTAGGGGAACCTACCAAACCTGTGCATTTCTGAAAACTAGAGACCTAGGGAAATCCAAGTTGGGGTGACTTGTGTGGCTCGGACCAGGTTCTGTTACCCAGAATCCTTTGCAAACCTCAAAATTTGGCTAAAAAAACACATGTTCCTCACATTTCTGTGGCAGAAAGTTCTGGAATCTGAGAGGAGCCACAATTTTCCTTCCACCCAGCGTCCCCCCACGTCTCCCGATAAAAATGATACCTCACTTGTGTGGGTAGGCCTAGCGCCCGCGGCAGGAAACGCCCTAAAGCGCAACGTGGACACAGCCACATTTTTGAAGGAAAACAGAGGTGTTTTTTGCAAAGTGCCTACCTGTAGATTTTGGCCTGTAGCTCACCCGCCACCTAGGGAAACCTACCAAACCTGTGCATTTCTGAAAACTAGAGACCTAGGGGAATCCAAGATAGGGTGACTTGTGTGGCTCGGACCAGGTTCTGTTACCCAGAATCCTTTGCAAACCTCAAAATGTGGCTAAAAAAACACATGTTCCTCACATTTCTGTGGCAGAAAGTTCTGGAATCTGAGAGGAGCCACAAATTTCCTTCCACCCAGCGTCCCCCCACGTCTCCCGATACAAATTATACCTCACTTGTGTGGGTAGGCCTAGCGCCCGAGACAGGAAACGCCCCAAAGTGCAACATGGACACAGCCAAATTTTTGAAGGAAAACAGAGGTGTTTTTTGCAAAGTGCCTACCTGTAGATTTTGGCCTGTAGCTCAGCCGCCACCTAGGGAAACCTACCAAACCTGTGCATTTCTGAAAACTAGAGACCTAGGGGAATCCAAGATGGGGTGACTTGTGTGGCTCGGACCAGGTTCTGTTACCCAGAATCCTTTGCAAACCTCAAAATTTGGCAAAAAAAACACATGTTCCTCACATTTCTGTGGCAGAAAGTTCTGGAATCTGAGAGGAGCCACAAATTTCCTTCCACCCAGCGTTCCCCCACGTCTCCCAATAAAAATGATACCTCACTTGTGTGGGTAGGCCTAGCGCCCGCGACAGGAAACGCCCCAAAGCGCAATGTGGCACATCCAAATGTTTGAAGGAAAACAGAGGTGTTTTTTGCAAAGTGCCTACCTGTAGATTTTGGCCTGTAGCTCAGCCGCCACCTAGGGAAACCTACCAAACCTGTGCATTTCTGAAAATTAGAGACCTAGGGAAATCCAAGTTGGGGTGACTTGTGTGGCTCGGACCAGGTTCTGTTACCCAGAATCCTTTGCAAACCTCAAAATTTGGCTAAAAAAACACATGTTCCTCACATTTCTGTGGCAGAAAGTTCTGGAATCTGAGAGGAGCCACAAATTTCCTTCCACCCAGTGTTCCCCCACGTCTCCCGATAAAAATGATACCTCACTTGTGTGGGTAGGCCTAGCCCCCGCGTCAGGAAACGCCCCAAAGCGCAACGTGGACACATCCAAATTTTTGAAGGAAAACAGAGGTGTTTTTTGCAAAGTGCCTACCTGTAGATTTTGGCCTGTAGCTCAGCCACCATCTAGGAAAACCTACCAAAGCTGTGCATTTCTAAAAACTAGAGACCTAGGGGAATCCAAGATGGGGTGACTTGTGTGGCTCGGACCAGGTTCTGTTACCCAGAATCCTTTGCAAACCTCAAAATTTGGCAAAAAAAACACATGTTCCTCACATTTCTGTGGCAGAAAGTTCTGGAATCTGAGAGGAGCCACAAATTTCCTTCCACCCAGCGTCACCCCACGTCTCCCGATAAAAATATTACCTCACTTGTGTGGGTAGGCCTAGCGCCCGCGACAGGAAACGCCCCAAAGTGCAACATGGACACAGCCAAATTTTTGAAGGAAAACAGAGGTGTTTTTTGCAAAGTGCCTACCTGTAGATTTTGGCCTGTAGCTCAGCCGCCACCTAGGGAAACCTACCAAACCTGTGCATTTCTGAAAACTAGAGACGCAGGGGAATCCAAGATGGGGTGACTTGTGTGGCTCGGACCAGGTTCTGTTACCCAGAATCCTTTGCAAACCTCAAAATTTGGCAAAAAAAACACATGTTCCTCACATTTCTGTGGCAGAAAGTTCTGGAATCTGAGAGGAGCCACAAATTTCCTTCCACCCAGCGTTCCCCCACGTCTCCCAATAAAAATGATACCTCACTTGTGTGGGTAGGCCTAGCGCCCGCGACAGGAAACGCCCCAAAGCGCAATGTGGCACATCCAAATGTTTGAAGGAAAACAGAGGTGTTTTTTGCAAAGTGCCTACCTGTAGATTTTGGCCTGTAGCTCAGCCGCCACCTAGGGAAACCTACCAAACCTGTGCATTTCTGAAAATTAGAGACCTAGGGAAATCCAAGTTGGGGTGACTTGTGTGGCTCGGACCAGGTTCTGTTACCCAGAATCCTTTGCAAACCTCAAAATTTGGCTAAAAAAACACATGTTCCTCACATTTCTGTGGCAGAAAGTTCTGGAATCTGAGAGGAGCCACAAATTTCCTTCCACCCAGTGTTCCCCCACGTCTCCCGATAAAAATGATACCTCACTTGTGTGGGTAGGCCTAGCCCCCGCGTCAGGAAACGCCCCAAAGCGCAACGTGGACACATCCAAATTTTTGAAGGAAAACAGAGGTGTTTTTTGCAAAGTGCCTACCTGTAGATTTTGGCCTGTAGCTCAGCCACCATCTAGGAAAACCTACCAAAGCTGTGCATTTCTAAAAACTAGAGACCTAGGGGAATCCAAGATGGGGTGACTTGTGTGGCTCGGACCAGGTTCTGTTACCCAGAATCCTTTGCAAACCTCAAAATTTGGTTAAAAAAACACATGTTCCTCACATTTCTGTGGCAGAAAGTTCTGGAATCTGAGAGGAGCCACAAATTTCCTTCCACCCAGCGTCACCCCACGTCTCCCGATAAAAATATTACCTCACTTGTGTGGGTAGGCCTAGCGCCCGTGACAGGAAACGCCCCAAAGTGCAACGTGGACACAACCAAATTTTTGAAGGAAAACAGAGGTGTTTTTTGCAAAGTGCCTACCTGTAGATTTTGGCCTGTAGCTCAGCCGCCACCTAGGGAAACCTACCAAACCTGTGCATTTCTGAAAACTAGAGACCTAGGGGAATCCAAGATGGGGTGACTTGTGTGGCTCGGACCAGGTTCTGTTACCCAGAATCCTTTGCAAACCTCAAAATTTGGCTAAAAAAACACATGTTCCTCACATTTCTGTGGCAGAAAGTTCTGGAATCTGAGAGGAGCCACAAATTTCCTTCCACCCAGCGTCCCCCCACGTCTCCCGATAAAAATGATACCTCACTTGTGTGGGTAGGCCTAGCGCCCGCGACAGGAAACGCCCCAAAGCGCAACGTGGACACAGCCACATTTTTGAAGGAAAACAGAGGTGTTTTTTGCAAAGTGCCTACCTGTAGATTTTGGCCTGTAGCTCAGCCGCCACCTAGGGAAACCTACCAAACCTGTGCATTTCTGAAAACTAGAGACCTAGGGGAATCCAAGATGGGGTGACTTGTGTGGCTCGGACCAGGTTCTGTTACCCAGAATCCTTTGCAAACCTCAAAATTTGGCAAAAAAAACACATGTTCCTCACATTTCTGTGGCAGAAAGTTCTGGAATATGAGAGGAGCCACAAATTTCCTTCCACCCAGCGTTCCCCCACGTCTCCCAATAAAAATGATACCTCACTTGTGTGGGTAGGCCTAGCGCCCGCGACAGGAAACGCCCCAAAGCGCAATGTGGCACATCCAAATGTTTGAAGGAAAACAGAGGTGTTTTTTGCAAAGTGCCTACCTGTAGATTTTGGCCTGTAGCTCAGCCGCCACCTAGGGAAACCTACCAAACCTGTGCATTTCTGAAAATTAGAGACCTAGGGAAATCCAAGTTGGGGTGACTTGTGTGGCTCGGACCAGGTTCTGTTACCCAGAATCCTTTGCAAACCTCAAAATTTGGCTAAAAAAACACATGTTCCTCACTTTTCTGTGGCAGAAAGTTCTGGAATCTGAGAGGAGCCACAAATTTCCTTCCACCCAGCGTTCCCCCACGTCTCCCGATAAAAATGATACCTCACTTGTGTGGGTAGGCCTAGCCCCCGCGTCAGGAAACGCCCCAAAGCGCAACGTGGACACATCCAAATTTTTGAAGGAAAACAGAGGTGTTTTTTGCAAAGTGCCTACCTGTAGATTTTGGCCTGTAGCTCAGCCGCCATCTAGGAAAACCTACCAAAGCTGTGCATTTCTAAAAACTAGAGACCTAGGGGAATCCAAGATGGGGTGACTTGTGTGGCTCGGACCAGGTTCTGTTACCCAGAATCCTTTGCAAACCTCAAAATTTGGTTAAAAAAACACATGTTCCTCACATTTCTGTGGCAGAAAGTTCTGGAATCTGAGAGGAGCCACAAATTTCCTTCCACCCAGCGTCACCCCACGTCTCCCGATAAAAATATTACCTCACTTGTGTGGGTAGGCCTAGCGCACGTGACAGGAAACGCCCCAAAGTGCAACGTGGACACAGCCAAATTTTTGAAGGAAAACAGAGGAGTTTTTTGCAAAGTGCCTACTTGTGGATTTTGGCCTGTAGCTCATCCGCCACCTACGGAAACCTACCAAACCTGTGCATTTCTGAAAACTAGAGACCTAGGGGAATCCAAGATGGGGTGACTTGTGTGGCTCGGACCAGGTTCTGTTACCCAGAATCCTTTGCAAACCTCAAAATTTGGCTAAAAAAACACATGTTCCTCACATTTCTGTGGCAGAAAGTTCTGGAATCTGAGAGGAGCCACAAATTTCCATCCACCCAGCGTCCCCCCACGTCTCCCGATACAAATTATACCTCACTTGTGTGGGTAGGCCTAGCGCCCGCAACAGGAAACGCCCCAAAGTGCAAGGTGGACACAGCCAAATTTTTGAAGGAAAACAGGTGTTTTTTGCAAAGTGCCTACCTGTAGATTTTGGCCTGTAGCTCAGCCGCCACCTAGGGAAACCTACCAAACCTGTGCATTTCTGAAAACTAGAGACCTAGGGGAATCCAAGATGGGGTGACTTGTGTGGCTCGGACCAGGTTCTGTTACCCAGAATCCTTTGCAAACCTCAAAATTTGGCTAAAAAATCACATGTTCCTCACATTTCTGTGGCAGAAAGTTCTGGAATCTGAGAGGAGCCACAAATTTCCTTCCACCCAGCGTTCCCCCACGTCTCCCAATAAAAATGATACCTCACTTGTGTTGGTAGGCCTAGCGCCCGCGACAGGAAACGCCCCAAAGCGCAACGTGGCACATCCAAATTTTTGAAGGAAAACAGAGGTGTTTTTTGCAAAGTGCCTACCTGTAGATTTTGGCCTGTAGCTCAGCCGCCACCTAGGGGAACCTACCAAACCTGTGCATTTCTGAAAACTAGAGACCTAGGGAAATCCAAGTTGGGGTGACTTGTGTGGCTCGGACCAGGTTCTGTTACCCAGAATCCTTTGCAAACCTCAAAATTTGGCTAAAAAAACACATGTTCCTCACATTTCTGTGGCAGAAAGTTCTGGAATCTGAGAGGAGCCACAATTTTCCTTCCACCCAGCGTCCCCCCACGTCTCCCGATAAAAATGATACCTCACTTGTGTGGGTAGGCCTAGCGCCCGCGACAGGAAACGCCCTAAAGCGCAACGTGGACACAGCCACATTTTAGAAGGAAAACAGAGGTGTTTTTTGCAAAGTGCCTACCTGTAGATTTTGGCCTGTAGCTCATCCGCCACCTAGGGAAACCTACCAAACCTGTGCATTTCTGAAAACTAGAGACCTAGGGGAATCCAAGATAGGGTGACTTGTGTGGCTCGGACCAGGTTCTGTTACCCAGAATCCTTTGCAAACCTCAAAATGTGGCTAATAAAACACATGTTCCTCACATTTCTGTGGCAGAAAGTTCTGGAATCTGAGAGGAGCCACAAATTTCCTTCCACCCAGCGTCCCCCCACGTCTCCCGATACAAATTATACCTCACTTGTGTGGGTAGGCCTAGCGCCCGCGACAGGAAACGCCCCAAAGTGCAACGTGGACACAGCCAAATTATTGAAGGAAAACAGAGGTGTTTATTGCAAAGTGCCTACCTGTAGATTTTGGCCTGTAGCTCAGCCGCCACCTAGGGAAACCTACCAAACCTGTGCATTTCTGAAAACTAGAGACCTAGGGGAATCCAAGATGGGGTGACTTGTGTGGCTCGGACCAGGTTCTGTTACCCAGAATCCTTTGCAAACCTCAAAATTTGGCTAAAAAAACACATGTTCCTCACATTTCTGTGGCAGAAAGTTCTGGAATCTGAGAGGAGCCACAAATTTCCTTCCACCCAGCGTCCCCCCACGTCTCCCGATAAAAATGATACCTCACTTGTGTGGGTAGGCCTAGCGCCCGCGACAGGAAACGCCCCAAAGCGCAACGTGGACACAGCCACATTTTTGAAGGAAAACAGAGGTGTTTTTTGCAAAGTGCCTACCTGTAGATTTTGGCCTGTAGCTCAGCCGCCACCTAGGGAAACCTACCAAACCTGTGCATTTCTGAAAACTAGAGACCTAGGGAAATACAAGATAGGGTGACTTGTGTGGCTCGGACCAGGTTCTGTTACCCAGAATCCTTTGCAAACCTCAAAATGTGGCTAAAAAAACACATGTTCCTCACATTTCTGTGGCAGAAAGTTCTGGAATCTGAGAGGAGCCACAAATTTCCTTCCACCCAGCGTCCCCCCACGTCTCCCGATACAAATTATACCTCACTTGTGTGGGTAGGCCTAGCGCCCGCGACAGGAAACGCCCCAAAGTGCAACATGGACACAGCCAAATTTTTGAAGGAAAACAGAGGTGTTTTTTGCAAAGTGCCTACCTGTAGATTTTGGCCTGTAGCTCAGCCGCCACCTAGGGAAACCTACCAAACCTGTGCATTTCTGAAAACTAGAGACCTAGGGGAATCCAAGATGGGGTGACTTGTGTGGCTCGGACCAGGTTCTGTTACCCAGAATCCTTTGCAAACCTCAAAATTTGGCAAAAAAAACACATGTTCCTCACATTTCTGTGGCAGAAAGTTCTGGAATCTGAGAGGAGCCACAAATTTCCTTCCACCCAGCGTTCCCCCACGTCTCCCAATAAAAATGATACCTCACTTGTGTGGGTAGGCCTAGCGCCCGCGACAGGAAACGCCCCAAAGCGCAATGTGGCACATCCAAATGTTTGAAGGAAAACAGAGGTGTTTTTTGCAAAGTGCCTACCTGTAGATTTTGGCCTGTAGCTCAGCCGCCACCTAGGGAAACCTACCAAACCTGTGCATTTCTGAAAATTAGAGACCTAGGGAAATCCAAGTTGGGGTGACTTGTGTGGCTCGGACCAGGTTCTGTTACCCAGAATCCTTTGCAAACCTCAAAATTTGGCTAAAAAAACACATGTTCCTCACATTTCTGTGGCAGAAAGTTCTGGAATCTGAGAGGAGCCACAAATTTCCTTCCACCCAGTGTTCCCCCACGTCTCCCGATAAAAATGATACCTCACTTGTGTGGGTAGGCCTAGCCCCCGCGTCAGGAAATGCCCCAAAGCGCAACGTGGACACATCCAAATTTTTGAAGGAAAACAGAGGTGTTTTTTGCAAAGTGCCTACCTGTAGATTTTGGCCTGTAGCTCAGCCACCATCTAGGAAAACCTACCAAAGCTGTGCATTTCTAAAAACTAGAGACCTAGGGGAATCCAAGATGGGGTGACTTGTGTGGCTCGGACCAGGTTCTGTTACCCAGAATCCTTTGCAAACCTCAAAATTTGGTTAAAAAAACACATGTTCCTCACATTTCTGTGGCAGAAAGTTCTGGAATCTGAGAGGAGCCACAAATTTCCTTCCACCCAGCGTCACCCCACGTCTCCCGATAAAAATATTACCTCACTTGTGTGGGTAGGCCTAGCGCCCGTGACAGGAAACGCCCCAAAGTGCAACGTGGACACAGCCAAATTTTTGAAGGAAAACAGAGGAGTTTATTGCAAAGTGCCTACCTGTGGATTTTGGCCTGTAGCTCATCCGCCACCTACGGAAACCTACCAAACCTGTGCATTTCTGAAAACTAGAGACCTAGGGGAATCCAAGATGGGGTGACTTGTGTGGCTCGGACCAGGTTCTGTTACCCAGAATCCTTTGCAAACCTCAAAATGTGGCTAAAAAAACACATGTTCCTCACATTTCTGTGGCTGAAAGTTCTGGAATCTGAGAGGAGCCACAAATTTCCTTCCACCCAGCGTCCCCCCACGTCTCCCGATACAAATTATACCTCACTTGTGTGGGTAGGCCTAGCGCCCGCAACAGGAAACGCCCCAAAGTGCAACGTGGACACAGCCAAATTTTTGAAGGAAAACAGAGGTGTTTTTTGCAAAGTGCCTACCTGTAGATTTTGGCCTGTAGCTCAGCCGCCACCTAGGGAAACCTACCAAACCTGTGCATTTCTGAAAACTAGAGACCTAGGGGAATCCAAGATGGGGTGACTTGTGTGGCTCGGACCAGGTTCTGTTACCCAGAATCCTTTGCAAACCTCAAAATTTGGCTAAAAAAACACATGTTCCTCATATTTCTGTGGCAGAAAGTTCTGGAATCTGAGAGGAGCCACAAATTTCCTTCCACCCAGCGTTCCCCCACGTCTCCCAATAAAAATGATACCTCACTTGTGTGGGTAGGCCTAGCGCCCGCGACAGGAAACGCCCCAAAGCGCAACGTGGCACATCAAAATTTTTGAAGGAAAACAGAGGTGTTTTTTGCAAAGTGCCTACCTGTAGATTTTGGCCTGTAGCTCAGCCGCCACCTAGGGAAACCTACCAAACCTGTGCATTTCTGAAAACTAGAGACCTAGGGGAATCCAAGATGGGGTGACTTGTGTGGCTCGGACCAGGTTCTGTTACCCAGAATCCTTTGCAAACCTCAAAATTTGGCTAAAAAAACACATGTTCCTCACATTTCTGTGGCAGAAAGTTCTGGAATCTGAGAGGAGCCACAAATTTCCTTCCACCCAGCGTTCCCCCACGTCTCCCAATAAAAATGATACCTCACTTGTGTGGGTAGGCCTAGCGGCCGTGACAGGAAACGCCCCAAAGCGCAACGTGGCACATCCAAATTTTTGAAGGAAAACAGAGGTGTTTTTTGCAAAGTGCCTACCTGTAGATTTTGGCCTGTAGCTCAGCCGCCACCTAGGGAAACCTACCAAACCTGTGCATTTCTGAAAACTAGAGACCTAGGGAAATCCAAGTTGGGGTGACTTGTGTGGCTCGGACCAGGTTCTGTTACCCAGAATCCTTTGCAAACCTCAAAATTTGGCTAAAAAACACATGTTCCTCACATTTCTGTGGCAGAAAGTTCTGGAATCTGAGAGGGTCCACAAATTTCCTTCCACCCAGCGTTCCCCCACGTCTCCCGATAAAAATGATACCTCACTTGTGTGGGTAGGCCTAGCGCCCGCGTCAGGAAACGCCCCAAAGCGCAACGTGGACACATCCAAATTTTTGAAGGAAAACAGAGGTGTTTTTTGCAAAGTGCCTACCTGTAGATTTTGGCCTGTAGCTCAGCCGCCACCTAGGGAAACCTACCAAACCTGTGCATTTCTGAAAACTAGAGACCAAGGGGAATCCAAGATGGGGTGACTTGTGTCGCTCGGACCAGGTTCTGTTACCCAGAATCCTTTGCAAACCTCAAAATTTGGCTAAAAAAACACATGTTCCTCACATTTCTGTGGCAGAAAGTTCTGGAATCTGAGAGGAGCCACGAATTTCCTTCCACCCAGCGTTCCCCCACGTCTCCTGATAAAAATGATACCTCACTTGTGTGGGTAGGCCTAGCGCCCGCGACAGGAAACACCCCAAAGCGCAACGTGGACACATCCAAATTTTTGAAGGAAAACAGAGGTGTTTTTTGCAAAGTGCCTACCTGTAGATTTTGGCCTGTAGCTCAGCCGCCACCTAGGGAAACCTACCAAACCTGTGCATTTCTGAAAACTAGAGACCTAGGGGAATCCAAGATGGGGTGACTTGTGTGGCTCGGACCAGGTTCTGTTACCCAGAATCCTTTGCAAACCTCAAAATTTGGCTAAAAAAACACATGTTCCTCACATTTCTGTGGCAGAAAGTTCTGGAATCTGAGAGGAGCCACAAATTTCCTTCCACCCAGCGTCCTCCCACGTCTCTTGATAAAAATGATACTTCACTTGTGTGGGTAGGCCTAGCGCCCGCAACAGGAAACGCCCCAAAGTGCAACGTGGACACAGCCAAATTTTTGAAGGAAAACAGAGGTGTTTTTTGCAAAGTGCCTACCTGTAGATTTTGGCCTGTAGCTCAGCCGCCTCCTAGGGAAACCTACCAAACCTGTGCATTTCTGAAAACTAGAGACCTTTGGGAATCCAAGATGGGGTGACTTGTGTGGCTCGGACCAGGTTCTGTTACCCAGAATCCTTTGCAAACCTCAAAATGTGGCTAAAAAAACACATGTTCCTCACATTTCTGTGGCAGAAAGTTCTGGAATCTGAGAGGAGCCACAAATTTCCTTCCACCCAGCGTTCCCCCACGTCTCCCGATAAAAATTATACCTCACTTGTGTGGGTAGGCCTAGCGCCCGTGATAGAAAACGCCCCAAAGCGCAACGTGGACACATCCAAATTTTTGAAGGAAAACAGAGGTGTTTTTTGCAAAGTGCCTACCTGTAGATTTTGGCCTGTAGCTCAGCCGCCACCTAGGGAAACCTACCAAACCTGTGCATTTCTGAAAACTAGAGACCTAGGGGAATCCAAGATGGGGTGACTTGTGTGGCTCGGACCAGGTTCTGTTACTCAGAATCCTTTGCAAACCTCAAAATTTGGCTAAAAAAACACATGTTCCTCACATTTCTGTGGCAGAAAGTTCTGGAATCTGAGAGGAGCCACGAATTTCCTTCCACCCAACGTTACCCCATGTCTCCTCATAAAAATTATACCTCACTAGTGTGGGTAGTCCTAGCGCCCGCAACAGGAAACGCCCCAAAGCGCAACGTGGACACATCCAAATTTTTGAAGGAAAACAGAGGTGTTTTTTGCAAAGTGCCTACCTGTAGATTTTGGCCTGTAGCTCAGCCGCCACCTACGGAAACCTACCAAACCTGTGCATTTCTGAAAACTAGAGACCTAGGGGAATCCAAGATGGGGTGACTTGTGTGGCTCGGACCAGGTTCTGTTACCCAGAATCCTTTGCAAACCTCAAAATGTGGCTAATAAAACACATGTTCCTCACATTTCTGTGGCAGAAAGTTCTGGAATCTGAGAGGAGCCACAAATTTCCTTCCACCCAGCGTTCCCCCACGTCTCCCGATAAAAATGATACCTCACTTGTGTGGGTAGGCCTAGCGCCCGCGACAGGAAACACCCCAAAGCGCAACGTGGACACATCCAAATTTTTGAAGGAAAACAGAGGTGTTTTTTGCAAAGTGCCTACCTGTTGATTTTGGCCTGTAGCTCAGCCGCCACCTAGGGAAACCTACCAAACCTATGCATTTCTGAAAACTAGAGACCTAGGGGAATCCAAGATGGGGTGACTTGTGTGGCTCGGACCAGGTTCTGTTACCCAGAATCCTTTGCAAACCTCAAAATGTGGCTAAAAAAACACATGTTCCTCACATTTCTGTGGCAGAAAGTTCTGGAATCTGAGAGGAGCCACAAATTCCCTTCCATCCAGCGTCCCCCCACGTCTCCCAATAAAAATGATACCTCACTTGTGTGGGTAGGCCTAGCGCCCGCTACAGGAAACGCCCCAAAGCGCAACGTGGCACATCCAAATTTTTTAAGGAAAACAGAGGTGTTTTTTGCAAAGTGCCTACCTGTAGATTTTGGCCTGTAGCTCAGCCGCCACCTAGGGAAACCTACCAAACCTGTGCATTTCTGAAAACTAGAGACCTAGGGGAATCCAAGATGGGGTGACTTGTGTGGCTCGGACCAGGTTCTGTTACCCAGAATCCTTTGCAAACCTCAAAATTTGGCTAAAAAAACACATGTTCCTCACATTTCTGTGGCAGAAAGTTCTGGAATCTGAGAGGAGCCACAAATTTCCTTCCACCCAGCGTTCCCCCACGTCTCCCAATAAAAATGATACCTCACTTGTGTGGGTAGGCCTAGCGCCCGTGACAGGAAACGCCCCAAAGCGCAACGTGGCACATCCAAATTTTTGAAGGAAAACAGAGGTGTTTTTTGCAAAGTGCCTACCTGTAGATTTTGGCCTGTAGCTCAGCCGCCACCTAGGGAAACCTACCAAACCTGTGCATTTCTGAAAACTAGAGACCTAGGGGAATCCAAGATGGGGTGACTTGTGTGGCTCGGACCAGGTTCTGTTACCCAGAATCCTTTGCAAACCTCAAAATTTGGCAAAAAAAACACATGTTCCTCACATTTCTGTGGCAGAAAGTTCTGGAATCTGAGAGGAGCCACAAATTTCCTTCCACCCAGCGTTCCCCCACGTCTCCCAATAAAAATGATACCTCACTTGTGTGGGTAGGCCTAGCGCCCGCGACAGGAAACGCCCCAAAGCGCAATGTGGCACATCCAAATGTTTGAAGGAAAACAGAGGTGTTTTTTGCAAAGTGCCTACCTGTAGATTTTGGCCTGTAGCTCAGCCGCCACCTAGGGAAACCTACCAAACCTGTGCATTTCTGAAAATTAGAGACCTAGGGAAATCCAAGTTGGGGTCACTTGTGTGGCTCGGACCAGGTTCTGTTACCCAGAATCCTTTGCAAACCTCAAAATTTGGCTAAAAAAACACATGTTCCTCACATTTCTGTGGCAGAAAGTTCTGGAATCTGAGAGGAGCCACAAATTTCCTTCCACCCAGTGTTCCCCCACGTCTCCCGATAAAAATGATACCTCACTTGTGTGGGTAGGCCTAGCCCCCGCGTCAGGAAACGCCCCAAAGCGCAACGTGGACACATCCAAATTTTTGAAGGAAAACAGAGGTGTTTTTTGCAAAGTGCCTACCTGTAGATTTTGGCCTGTAGCTCAGCCACCATCTAGGAAAACCTACCAAAGCTGTGCATTTCTAAAAACTAGAGACCTAGGGGAATCCAAGATGGGGTGACTTGTGTGGCTCGGACCAGGTTCTGTTACCCAGAATCCTTTGCAAACCTCAAAATTTGGTTAAAAAAACACATGTTCCTCACATTTCTGTGGCAGAAAGTTCTGGAATCTGTGAGGAGCCACAAATTTCCTTCCACCCAGCGTCACCCCACGTCTCCCGATAAAAATATTACCTCACTTGTGTGGGTAGGCCTAGCGCCCGTGACAGGAAACGCCCCAAAGTGCAACGTGGACACAGCCAAATTTTTGAAGGAAAACAGAGGAGTTTTTTGCAAAGTGCCTACCTGTGGATTTTGGCCTGTAGCTCATCCGCCACCTACGGAAACCTACCAAACCTGTGCATTTCTGAAAACTAGAGACCTAGGGGAATCCAAGATGGGGTGACTTGTGTGGCTCGGACCAGGTTCTGTTACCCAGAATCCTTTGCAAACCTCAAAATTTGGCTAAAAAAACACATGTTCCTCACATTTCTGTGGCAGAAAGTTCTGGAATCTGAGAGGAGCCACAAATTTCCATCCACCCAGCGTCCCCCCACGTCTCCCGATACAAATTATACCTCACTTGTGTGGGTAGGCCTAGCGCCCGCAACAGGAAACGCCCCAAAGTGCAACGTGGACACAGCCAAATTTTTGAAGTAAAACAGGTGTTTTTTGCAAAGTGCCTACCTGTAGATTTTGGCCTGTAGCTCAGCCGCCACCTAGGGAAACCTACCAAACCTGTGCATTTCTGAAAACTAGAGACCTAGGGGAATCCAAGATGGGGTGACTTGTGTGGCTCGGACCAGGTTCTGTTACCCAGAATCCTTTGCAAACCTCAAAATTTGGCTAAAAAATCACATGTTCCTCACATTTCTGTGGCAGAAAGTTCTGGAATCTGAGAGGAGCCACAAATTTCCTTCCACCCAGCGTTCCCCCACGTCTCCCAATAAAAATGATACCTCACTTGTGTGGGTAGGCCTAGCGCCCGCGACAGGAAACGCCCCAAAGCGCAACGTGGCACATCCAAATTTTTGAAGGAAAACAGAGGTGTTTTTTGCAAAGTGCCTACCTGTAGATTTTGGCCTGTAGCTCAGCAGCCACCTAGGGGAACCTACCAAACCTGTGCATTTCTGAAAACTAGAGACCTAGGGAAATCCAAGTTGGGGTGACTTGTGTGGCTCGGACCAGGTTCTGTTACCCAGAATCCTTTGCAAACCTCAAAATTTGGCTAAAAAAACACATGTTCCTCACATTTCTGTGGCAGAAAGTTCTGGAATCTGAGAGGAGCCACAATTTTCCTTCCACCCAGCGTCCCCCCACGTCTCCCGATAAAAATGATACCTCACTTGTGTGGGTAGGCCTAGCGCCCGCGGCAGGAAACGCCCTAAAGCGCAACGTGGACACAGCCACATTTTTTAAGGAAAACAGAGGTGTTTTTTGCAAAGTGCCTACCTGTAGATTTTGGCCTGTAGCTCACCCGCCACCTAGGGAAACCTACCAAACCTGTGCATTTCTGAAAACTAGAGACCTAGGGGAATCCAAGATAGGGTGACTTGTGTGGCTCGGACCAGGTTCTGTTACCCAGAATCCTTTGCAAACCTCAAAATGTGGCTAAAAAAACACATGTTCCTCACATTTCTGTGGCAGAAAGTTCTGGAATCTGAGAGGAGCCACAAATTTCCTTCCACCCAGCGTCCCCCCACGTCTCCCGATACAAATTATACCTCACTTGTGTGGGTAGGCCTAGCGCCCGCGACAGGAAACGCCCCAAAGTGCAACATGGACACAGCCAAATTTTTGAAGGAAAACAGAGGTGTTTTTTGCAAAGTGCCTACCTGTAGATTTTGGCCTGTAGCTCAGCCGCCACCTAGGGAAACCTACCAAACCTGTGCATATCTGAAAACTAGAGACCTAGGGGAATCCAAGATGGGGTGACTTGTGTGGCTCGGACCAGGTTCTGTTACCCAGAATCCTTTGCAAACCTCAAAATTTGGCAAAAAAAACACATGTTCCTCTCATTTCTGTGGCAGAAAGTTCTGGAATCTGAGAGGAGCCACAAATTTCCTTCCACCCAGCGTTCCCCCACGTCTCCCAATAAAAATGATACCTCACTTGTGTGGGTAGGCCTAGCGCCCGCGACAGGAAACGCCCCAAAGCGCAATGTGGCACATCCAAATGTTTGAAGGAAAACAGAGGTGTTTTTTGCAAAGTGCCTACCTGTAGATTTTGGCCTGTAGCTCAGCCGCCACCTAGGGAAACCTACCAAACCTGTGCATTTCTGAAAATTAGAGACCTAGGGAAATCCAAGTTGGGGTGACTTGTGTGGCTCGGACCAGGTTCTGTTACCCAGAATCCTTTGCAAACCTCAAAATTTGGCTAAAAAAACACATGTTCCTCACATTTCTGTGGCAGAAAGTTCTGGAATCTGAGAGGAGCCACAAATTTCCTTCCACCCAGTGTTCCCCCACGTCTCCCGATAAAAATGATACCTCACTTGTGTGGGTAGGCCTAGCCCCCGTGTCAGGAAACGCCCCAAAGCGCAACGTGGACACATCCAAATTTTAGAAGGAAAACAGAGGTGTTTTTTGCAAAGTGCCTACCTGTAGATTTTGGCCTGTAGCTCAGCCACCATCTAGGAAAACCTACCAAAGCTGTGCATTTCTAAAAACTAGAGACCTAGGGGAATCCAAGATGGGGTGACTTGTGTGGCTCGGACCAGGTTCTGTTACCCAGAATCCTTTGCAAACCTCAAAATTTGGTTAAAAAAACACATGTTCCTCACATTTCTGTGGCAGAAAGTTCTGGAATCTGAGAGGAGCCACAAATTTCCTTCCACCCAGCGTCACCCCACGTCTCCCGATAAAAATATTACCTCACTTGTGTGGGTAGGCCTAGCGCCTGTGACAGGAAACGCCCCAAAGTGCAACGTGGACACAGCCAAATTTTTGAAGGAAAACAGAGGAGTTTTTTGCAAAGTGCCTACCTGTGGATTTTGGCCTGTAGCTCATCCGCCACCTACGGAAACCTACCAAACCTGTGCATTTCTGAAAACTAGAGACCTAGGGGAATCCAAGATGGGGTGACTTGTGTGGCTCGGACCAGGTTCTGTTACCCAGAATCCTTTGCAAACCTCAAAATGTGGCTAAAAAAACACATGTTCCTCACATTTCTGTGGCAGAAAGTTCTGGAATCTGAGAGGAGCCACAAATTTCCTTCCACCCAGCGTCCCCCCACGTCTCCCGATACAAATTATACCTCACTTGTGTGGGTAGGCCTAGCGCCCGCAACAGGAAACGCCCCAAAGTGCAACGTGGACACAACCAAATTTTTGAAGGAAAACAGAGGTGTTTTTTGCAAAGTGCCTACCTGTAGATTTTGGCCTGTAGCTCAGCCGCCACCTAGGGAAACCTACCAAACCTGTGCATTTCTGAAAACTAGAGACCTAGGGGAATCCAAGATGGGGTGACTTGTGTGGCTCGGACCAGGTTCTGTTACCCAGAATCCTTTGCAAACCTCAAAATTTGGCTAAAAAAACACATGTTCCTCACATTTCTGTGGCAGAAAGTTCTGGAATCTGAGAGGAGCCACAAATTTCCTTCCACCCAGCGTTCCCCCACGTCTCCCAATAAAAATGATACCTCACTTGTGTGGGTAGGCCTAGCGCCCGCGACAGGAGACGCCCCAAAGCGCAATGTGGCACATCCAAATTTTTGAAGGAAAACAAAGGTGTTTTTTGCAAAGTGCCTACCTGTAGATTTTGGCCTGTAGCTCAGCCGCCACCTAGGGAAACCGACCAAACCTGTGCATTTCTGAAAACTAGAGACCTAGGGGAATCCAAGATGGGGTGACTTGTGTGGCTCGGACCAGGTTCTGTTACACAGAATCCTTTGCAAACCTCAAAATTTGGCTAAAAAAACACATGTTCCTCACATTTCTGTGGCAGAAAGTTCTGGAATCTGAGAGGAGCCACAAATTTCCTTCCACCCAGCGTCCCCCCACGTCTCCCGATAAAAATGATACCTCACTTGTGTGGGTAGGCCTAGCGCCCGCGACAGGAAACGCCCCAAAGCGCAACGTGGACACATCCAAATTTTTGAAGGAAAACAGAGGTGTTTTTTGCAAAGTGCCTACCTGTAGATTTTGGCCTGTAGCTCAGCCGCCATCTAGGAAAACCTAGCAAAGCTGTGCATTTCTAAAAACTAGAGACCTAGGGGAATCCAAGATGGGGTGACTTGTGTGGCTCGGACCAGGTTCTGTTACCCAGAATCCTTTGCAAACCTCAATATTTGGCTAAAAAAACACATGTTCCTCACATTTCTGTGGCAGAAAGTTCTGGAATCTGAGAGGATCCACAAATTTCCTTCCACCCAGCGTCACCCCACGTCTCCCGATAAAAATATTACCTCACTTGTGTGGGTAGGCCTAGCGCCCGTGACAGGAAACGCCCCAAAGTGCAACGTGGACACAGCCAAATTTTTGAAGGAAAACAGAGGAGTTTTTTGCAAAGTGCCTACCTGTGGATTTTGGCCTGTAGCTCATCCGCCACCTACGGAAACCTACCAAACCTGTGCATTTCTGAAAACTAGAGACCTAGGGGAATCCAAGATAGGGTGACTTGTGTGGCTCGGACCAGGTTCTGTTACCCAGAATCCTTTGCAAACCTCAAAATGTGGCTAAAAAAACACATGTTCCTCACATTTCTGTGGCAGAAAGTTCTGGAATCTGAGAGGAGCCACAAATTTCCTTCCACCCAGCGTCCCCCCACGTCTCCCGATACAAATTATACCTCACTTGTGTGGGTAGGCCTAGCGCCCGCGACAGGAAACGCCCCAAAGTGCAACATGGACACAGCCAAATTTTTGAAGGAAAACAGAGGTGTTTTTTGCAAAGTGCCTACCTGTAGATTTTGGCCTGTAGCTCAGCCGCCACCTAGGGAAACCTACCAAACCTGTGCATATCTGAAAACTAGAGACCTAGGGGAATCCAAGATGGGGTGACTTGTGTGGCTCGGACCAGGTTCTGTTACCCAGAATCCTTTGCAAACCTCAAAATTTGGCAAAAAAAACACATGTTCCTCACATTTCTGTGGCAGAAAGTTCTGGAATCTGAGAGGAGCCACAAATTTCCTTCCACCCTGCGTTCCCCCACGTCTCCCAATAAAAATGATACCTCACTTGTGTGGGTAGGCCTAGCGCCCGCGACAGGAAACGCCCCAAAGCGCAATGTGGCACATCCAAATGTTTGAAGGAAAACAGAGGTGTTTTTTGCAAAGTGCCTACCTGTAGATTTTGGCCTGTAGCTCAGCCGCCACCTAGGGAAACCTACCAAACCTGTGCATTTCTGAAAATTAGAGACCTAGGGAAATCCAAGTTGGGGTGACTTGTGTGGCTCGGACCAGGTTCTGTTACCCAGAATCCTTTGCAAACCTCAAAATTTGGCTAAAAAAACACATGTTCCTCACATTTCTGTGGCAGAAAGTTCTGGAATCTGAGAGGAGCCACAAATTTCCTTCCACCCAGTGTTCCCCCACGTCTCCCGATAAAAATGATACCTCACTTGTGTGGGTAGGCCTAGCCCCCGCGTCAGGAAATGCCCCAAAGCGCAACGTGGACACATCCAAATTTTTGAAGGAAAACAGAGGTGTTTTTTGCAAAGTGCCTACCTGTAGATTTTGGCCTGTAGCTCAGCCACCATCTAGGAAAACCTACCAAAGCTGTGCATTTCTAAAAACTAGAGACCTAGGGGAATCCAAGATGGGGTGACTTGTGTGGCTCGGACCAGGTTCTGTTACCCAGAATCCTTTGCAAACCTCAAAATTTGGTTAAAAAAACACATGTTCCTCACATTTCTGTGGCAGAAAGTTCTGGAATCTGAGAGGAGCCACAAATTTCCTTCCACCCAGCGTCACCCCACGTCTCCCGATAAAAATATTACCTCACTTGTGTGGGTAGGCCTAGCGCCCGTGACAGGAAACGCCCCAAAGTGCAACGTGGACACAGCCAAATTTTTGAAGGAAAACAGAGGAGTTTTTTGCAAAGTGCCTACCTGTGGATTTTGGCCTGTAGCTCATCCGCCACCTACGGAAACCTACCAAACCTGTGCATTTCTGAAAACTAGAGACCTAGGGGAATCCAAGATGGGGTGACTTGTGTGGCTCGGACCAGGTTCTGTTACCCAGAATCCTTTGCAAACCTCAAAATGTGGCTAAAAAAACACATGTTCCTCACATTTCTGTGGCAGAAAGTTCTGGAATCTGAGAGGAGCCACAAATTTCCTTCCACCCAGCGTCCCCCCACGTCTCCCGATACAAATTATACCTCACTTGTGTGGGTAGGCCTAGCGCCCGCAACAGGAAACGCCCCAAAGTGCAACGTGGACACAACCAAATTTTTGAAGGAAAACAGAGGTGTTTTTTGCAAAGTGCCTACCTGTAGATTTTGGCCTGTAGCTCAGCCGCCACCTAGGGAAACCTACCAAACCTGTGCATTTCTGAAAACTAGAGACCTAGGGGAATCCAAGATGGGGTGACTTGTGTGGCTCGGACCAGGTTCTGTTACCCAGAATCCTTTGCAAACCTCAAAATTTGGCTAAAAAAACACATGTTCCTCACATTTCTGTGGCAGAAAGTTCTGGAATCTGAGAGGAGCCACAAATTTCCTTCCACCCAGCGTTCCCCCACGTCTCCCAATAAAAATGATACCTCACTTGTGTGGGTAGGCCTAGCGCCCGCGACAGGAGACGCCTCAAAGCGCAACGTGGCACATCCAAATTTTTGAAGGAAAACAGAGGTGTTTTTTGCAAAGTGCCTACCTGTAGATTTTGGCCTGTAGCTCAGCCGCCACCTAGGGAAACCTACCAAACCTGTGCATTTCTGAAAACTAGGGACCTAGGGGAATCCAAGATGGGGTGACTTGTGTGGCTCGGACCAGGTTCTGTTACCCAGAATCCTTTGCAAACCTCAAAATTTGGCTAAAAAAACACATGTTCCTCACATTTCTGTGGCAGAAAGTTCTGGAATCTGAGAGGAGCCACAAATTTCCTTCCACCCAGCGTCCCCCCACGTCTCCCGATAAAAATGATACCTCACTTGTGTGGGTAGGCCTAGCGCCCGCGACAGGAAACGCCCCAAAGCGCAACGTGGACACATCCAAATTTTTGAAGGAAAACAGAGGTGTTTTTTGCAAAGTGCCTACCTGTAGATTTTGGCCTGTAGCTCAGCCGCCATCTAGGAAAACCTACCAAAGCTGTGCATTTCTAAAAACTAGAGACCTAGGGGAATCCAAGATGGGGTGACTTGTGTGGCTCGGACCAGGTTCTGTTACCCAGAATCCTTTGCAAACCTCAAAATTTGGCTAAAAAAACACATGTTCCTCACATTTCTGTGGCAGAAAGTTCTGGAATCTGAGAGGATCCACAAATTTCCTTCCACCCAGCGTCACCCCACGTCTCCCGATAAAAATATTACCTCACTTGTGTGGGTAGGCCTAGCGCCCGTGACAGGAAACGCCCCAAAGTGCAACGTGGACACAGCCAAATTTTTGAAGGAAAACAGAGGAGTTTTTTGCAAAGTGCCTACCTGTGGATTTTGGCCTGTAGCTCATCCGCCACCTACGTAAACCTACCAAACCTGTGCATTTCTGAAAACTAGAGACCTAGGGGAATCCAAGATAGGGTGACTTGTGTGGCTCGGACCAGGTTCTGTTACCCAGAATCCTTTGCAAACCTCAAAATGTGGCTAAAAAAACACATGTTCCTCACATTTCTGTGGCAGAAAGTTCTGGAATCTGAGAGGAGCCACAAATTTCCTTCCACCCAGCGTCCCCCCACGTCTCCCGATACAAATTATACCTCACTTGTGTGGGTAGGCCTAGCGCCCGCAACAGGAAACGCCCCAAAGTGCAACGTGGACACAGCCAAATTTTTGAAGGAAAACAGAGGTGTTTTTTGCAAAGTGCCTACCTGTAGATTTTGGCCTGTAGCTCAGCCGCCACCTAGGGAAACCTACCAAACCTGTGCATTTCTGAAAACTAGAGACCTAGGTGAATCCAAGATGGGGTGACTTGTGTGGCTCGGACCAGGTTCTGTTACCCAGAATCCTTTGCAAACCTCAAAATTTGGCTAAAAAAACACATGTTCCTCACATTTCTGTGGCAGAAAGTTCTGGAATCTGAGAGGAGCCACAAATTTCCTTCCACCCAGCGTTCCCCCACGTCTCCCAATAAAAATGATACCTCACTTGTGTGGGTAGGCCTAGCGCCCGCTACAGGAAACGCCCCAAAGCGCAACGTGGCACATCCAAATTTTTTAAGGAAAACAGAGGTGTTTTTTGCAAAGTGCCTACCTGTAGATTTTGGCCTGTAGCTCAGCCGCCACCTAGGGAAACCTACCAAACCTGTGCATTTCTGAAAACTAGAGACCTAGGGGAATCCAAGATGGGGTGACTTGTGTGGCTCGGACCAGGTTCTGTTACCCAGAATCCTTTGCAAACCTCAAAATTTGGCTAAAAAAACACATGTTCCTCACATTTCTGTGGCAGAAAGTTCTGGAATCTGAGAGGAGCCACAAATTTCCTTCCACCCAGCGTTCCCCCACGTCTCCCAATAAAAATGATACCTCACTTGTGTGGGTAGGCCTAGCGCCCGTGACAGGAAACGCCCCAAAGCGCAACGTGGCACATCCAAATTTTTTAAGGAAAACAGAGGTGTTTTTTGCAAAGTGCCTACCTGTAGATTTTGGCCTGTAGCTCAGCCGCCACCTAGGGAAACCTACCAAACCTGTGCATTTCTGAAAACTAGAGACCTAGGGAAATCCAAGTTGGGGTGACTTGTGTGGCTCGGACCAGGTTCTGTTACCCAGAATCCTTTGCAAACCTCAAAATTTGGCTAAAAAAACACATGTTCCTCACATTTCTGTGGCAGAAAGTTCTGGAATCTGAGAGGAGCCACAAATTTCTTTCCACCCAGCGTTCCCCCATGTCTCCCGATAAAAATGATACCTCACTTGTGTGGGTAGGCCTAGCGCCCGCGTCAGGAAACGCCCCAAAGCGCAACGTGGACACATCCAAATTTTTGAAGGAAAACAGAGGTGTTTTTTGCAAAGTGCCTACCTGTAGATTTTGGCCTGTAGCTCAGCCGCCACCTAGGGAAACCTACCAAACCTGTGCATTTCTGAAAACTAGAGACCTAGGGGAATCCAAGATGGGGTGACTTGTGTGGCTCGGACCAGGTTCTGTTACCCAGAATCCTTTGCAAACCTCAAAATTTGGCTAAAAAAACACATGTTCCTCACATTTCTGTGGCAGAAAGTTCTGGAATCTGAGAGGAGCCACGAATTTCCTTCCACCCAGCGTTCCCCCAAGTCTCCTGATAAAAATGATACCTCACTTGTGTGGGTAGGCCTAGCGCCCGCGACAGGAAACACCCCAAAGCGCAACGTGGACACATCCAAATTTTTGAAGGAAAACAGAGGTGTTTTTTGCAAAGTGCCTACCTGTAGATTTTGGCCTGTAGCTCAGCCGCCACCTAGGGAAACCTACCAAACCTGTGCATTTCTGAAAACTAGAGACCTAGGGGAATCCAAGATGGGGTGACTTGTGTGGCTCGGACCAGGTTCTGTTACCCAGAATCCTTTGCAAACCTCAAAATTTGGCTAAAAAAACACATGTTCCTCACATTTCTGTGGCAGAAAGTTCTGGAATCTGAGAGGAGCCACTAATTTCCTTCCTCCCAGCGTCCCCCCACGTCTCCCGATAAAAATTATACCTCACTTGTGTGGGTAGGCCTAGCGCCCGCGACAGGAAACGCCCCAAAGCGCAACGTGGACACAGCCACATTTTTGAAGGAAAACAGAGGTGTTTTTTGCAAAGTGCCTACCTGTAGATTTTGGCCTGTAGCTCAGCCGCCACCTAGGGAAACCTACCAAACCTGTGCATTTCTGAAAACTAGAGACCTAGGGGAATCCAAGATAGGGTGACTTGTGTGGCTCGGACCAGGTTCTGTTACCCAGAATCCTTTGCAAACCTCAAAATGTGGCTAAAAAAACACATGTTCCTCACATTTCTGTGGCAGAAAGTTCTGGAATCTGAGAGGAGCCACAAATTTCCTTCCACCCAGCGTCCCCCCCACGTCTCCCAATAAAAATGATACCTCACTTGTGTGGGTAGGCCTGGCGCCCGCGAGAGGAAACGCCCCAAAGCGCAATGTGGCACATCCAAATTTTTGAAGGAAAACTAAGGTGTTTTTTGCAAAGTGCCTACCTGTAGATTTTGGCCTGTAGCTCAGCCGCCACCTAGGGAAACCTACCAAACCTGTGCATTTCTGAAAACTAGAGACGTAGGGGAATCCAAGATGGGGTGACTTGTGTGGCTCGGACCAGGTTCTGTTACCCAGAATCCTTTGCAAACCTCAAAATTTGGCTAAAAAAACACATGTTCCTCACATTTCTGTGGCAGAAAGTTCTGGAATCTGAGAGGAGCCACAATTTTCCTTCCACCCAGCGTCCCCCCACGTCTCCCGATAAAAATGATACCTCACTTGTGTGGGTACGCCTAGCGCCCGCGGCAGGAAACGCCCTAAAGCGCAACGTGGACACAGCCACATTTTTGAAGGAAAACAGAGGTGTTTTTTGCAAAGTGCCTACCTGTAGATTTTGGCCTGTAGCTCACCCGCCACCTAGGGAAACCTACCAAACCTGTGCATTTCTGAAAACTAGAGACCTAGGGGAATCCAAGATAGGGTGACTTGTGTGGCTCGGACCAGGTTCTGTTACCCAGAATCCTTTGCAAACCTCAAAATGTGGCTAAAAAAACACATGTTCCTCACATTTCTGTGGCAGAAAGTTCTGGAATCTGAGAGGAGCCACAAATTTCCTTCCACCCAGCGTCCCCCCACGTCTCCCGATACAAATTATACCTCACTTGTGTGGGTAGGCCTAGCGCCCGCGACAGGAAACGCCCCAAAGTGCAACATGGACACAGCCAAATTTTTGAAGGAAAACAGAGGTGTTTTTTGCAAAGTGCCTACCTGTAGATTTTGGCCTGTAGCTCAGCCGCCACCTAGGGAAACCTACCAAACCTGTGCATTTCTGAAAACTAGAGACCTAGGGGAATCCAAGATGGGGTGACTTGTGTGGCTCGGACCAGGTTCTGTTACCCAGAATCCTTTGCAAACCTCAAAATTTGGCAAAAAAAACACATGTTCCTCACATTTCTGTGGCAGAAAGTTCTGGAATCTGAGAGGAGCCACAAATTTCCTTCCACCCAGCGTTCCCCCACGTCTCCCAATAAAAATGATACCTCACTTGTGTGGGTAGGCCTAGCGCCCGCGACAGGAAACGCCCCAAAGCGCAATGTGGCACATCCAAATGTTTGAAGGAAAACAGAGGTGTTTTTTGCAAAGTGCCTACCTGTAGATTTTGGCCTGTAGCTCAGCCGCCACCTAGGGAAACCTACCAAACCTGTGCATTTCTGAAAATTAGAGACCTAGGGAAATCCAAGTTGGGGTGACTTGTGTGGCTCGGACCAGGTTCTGTTACCCAGAATCCTTTGCAAACCTCAAAATTTGGCTAAAAAAACACATGTTCCTCACATTTCTGTGGCAGAAAGTTCTGGAATCTGAGAGGAGCCACAAATTTCCTTCCACCCAGTGTTCCCCCACGTCTCCCGATAAAAATGATACCTCACTTGTGTGGGTAGGCCTAGCCCCCGCGTCAGGAAACGCCCCAAAGCGCAACGTGGACACATCCAAATTTTTGAAGGAAAACAGAGGTGTTTTTTGCAAAGTGCCTACCTGTAGATTTTGGCCTGTAGCTCAGCCACCATCTAGGAAAACCTACCAAAGCTGTGCATTTCTAAAAACTAGAGACCTAGGGGAATCCAAGATGGGGTGACTTGTGTGGCTCGGACCAGGTTCTGTTACCCAGAATCCTTTGCAAACCTCAAAATTTGGTTAAAAAAACACATGTTCCTCACATTTCTGTGGCAGAAAGTTCTGGAATCTGAGAGGAGCCACAAATTTCCTTCCACCCAGCGTCACCCCACGTCTCCCGATAAAAATATTACCTCACTTGTGTGGGTAGGCCTAGCGCCCGTGACAGGAAACGCCCCAAAGTGCAACGTGGACACAGCCAAATTTTTGAAGGAAAACAGAGGAGTTTTTTGCAAAGTGCCTACCTGTGGATTTTGGCCTGTAGCTCATCCGCCACCTACGGAAACCTACTAAACCTGTGCATTTCTGAAAACTAGAGACCTAGGGGAATCCAAGATGGGGTGACTTGTGTGGCTCGGACCAGGTTCTGTTACCCAGAATCCTTTGCAAACCTCAAAATTTGGCTAAAAAAACACATGTTCCTCACATTTCTGTGGCAGAAAGTTCTGGAATCTGAGAGGAGCCACAAATTTCCATCCACCCAGCGTCCCCCCACGTCTCCCGATACAAATTATACCTCACTTGTGTGGGTAGGCCTAGCGCCCGCAACAGGAAACGCCCCAAAGTGCAACGTGGACACAGCCAAATTTTTGAAGGAAAACAGGTGTTTTTTGCAAAGTGCCTACCTGTAGATTTTGGCCTGTAGCTCAGCCGCCACCTAGGGAAACCTACCAAACCTGTGCATTTCTGAAAACTAGAGACATAGGGGAATCCAAGATGGGGTGACTTGTGTGGCTCGGACCAGGTTCTGTTACCCAGAATCCTTTGCAAACCTCAAAATTTGGCTAAAAAATCACATGTTCCTCACATTTCTGTGGCAGAAAGTTCTGGAATCTGAGAGGAGCCACAAATTTCCTTCCACCCAGCGTTCCCCCACGTCTCCCAATAAAAATGATACCTCACTTGTGTGGATAGGCCTAGCGCCCGCGACAGGAAACGCCCCAAAGCGCAACGTGGCACATCCAAATTTTTGAAGGAAAACAGAGGTGTTTTTTGCAAAGTGCCTACCTGTAGATTTTGGCCTGTAGCTCAGCCGCCACCTAGGGGAACCTACCAAACCTGTGCATTTCTGAAAACTAGAGACCTAGGGAAATCCAAGTTGGGGTGACTTGTGTGGCTCGGACCAGGTTCTGTTACCCAGAATCCTTTGCAAACCTCAAAATTTGGCTAAAAAAACACATGTTCCTCACATTTCTGTGGCAGAAAGTTCTGGAATCTGAGAGGAGCCACAATTTTCCTTCCACCCAGCGTCCCCCCACGTCTCCCGATAAAAATGATACCTCACTTGTGTGGGTAGGTATAGCGCCCGCGGCAGGAAACGCCCTAAAGCGCAACGTGGACACAGCCACATTTTTGAAGGAAAACAGAGGTGTTTTTTGCAAAGTGCCTACCTGTAGATTTTGGCCTGTAGCTCACCCGCCACCTAGGGAAACCTACCAAACCTGTGCATTTCTGAAAACTAGAGACCTAGGGGAATCCAAGATAGGGTGACTTGTGTGGCTCGGACCAGGTTCTGTTACCCAGAATCCTTTGCAAACCTCAAAATGTGGCTAAAAAAACACATGTTCCTCACATTTCTGTGGCAGAAAGTTCTGGAATCTGAGAGGAGCCACAAATTTCCTTCCACCCAGCGTCCCCCCACGTCTCCCGATACAAATTATACCTCACTTGTGTGGGTAGGCCTAGCGCCCGAGACAGGAAACGCCCCAAAGTGCAACATGGACACAGCCAAATTTTTGAAGGAAAACAGAGGTGTTTTTTGCAAAGTGCCTACCTGTAGATTTTGGCCTGTAGCTCAGCCGCCACCTAGGGAAACCTACCAAACCTGTGCATTTCTGAAAACTAGAGACCTAGGGGAATCCAAGATGGGGTGACTTGTGTGGCTCGGACCAGGTTCTGTTACCCAGAATCCTTTGCAAACCTCAAAATTTGGCAAAAAAAACACATGTTCCTCACATTTCTGTGGCAGAAAGTTCTGGAATCTGAGAGGAGCCACAAATTTCCTTCCACCCAGCGTTCCCCCACGTCTCCCAATAAAAATGATACCTCACTTGTGTGGGTAGGCCTAGCGCCCGCGACAGGAGACGCCTCAAAGCGCAACGTGGCACATCCAAATTTTTGAAGGAAAACAGAGGTGTTTTTTGCAAAGTGCCTACCTGTAGATTTTGGCCTGTAGCTCAGCCGCCACCTAGGGAAACCTACCAAACCTGTGCATTTCTGAAAACTAGGGACCTAGGGGAATCCAAGATGGGGTGACTTGTGTGGCTCGGACCAGGTTCTGTTACCCAGAATCCTTTGCAAACCTCAAAATTTGGCTAAAAAAACACATGTTCCTCACATTTCTGTGGCAGAAAGTTCTGGAATCTGAGAGGAGCCACAAATTTCCTTCCACCCAGCGTCCCCCCACGTCTCCCGATAAAAATGATACCTCACTTGTGTGGGTAGGCCTAGCGCCCGCGACAGGAAACGCCCCAAAGCGCAACGTGGACACATCCAAATTTTTGAAGGAAAACAGAGGTGTTTTTTGCAAAGTGCCTACCTGTAGATTTTGGCCTGTAGCTCAGCCGCCATCTAGGAAAACCTACCAAAGCTGTGCATTTCTAAAAACTAGAGACCTAGGGGAATCCAAGATGGGGTGACTTGTGTGGCTCGGACCAGGTTCTGTTACCCAGAATCCTTTGCAAACCTCAAAATTTGGCTAAAAAAACACATGTTCCTCACATTTCTGTGGCAGAAAGTTCTGGAATCTGAGAGGATCCACAAATTTCCTTCCACCCAGCGTCACCCCACGTCTCCCGATAAAAATATTACCTCACTTGTGTGGGTAGGCCTAGCGCCCGTGACAGGAAACGCCCCAAAGTGCAACGTGGACACAGCCAAATTTTTGAAGGAAAACAGAGGAGTTTTTTGCAAAGTGCCTACCTGTGGATTTTGGCCTGTACCTCATCCGCCACCTACGTAAACCTACCAAACCTGTGCATTTCTGAAAACTAGAGACCTAGGGGAATCCAAGATAGGGTGACTTGTGTGGCTCGGACCAGGTTCTGTTACCCAGAATCCTTTGCAAACCTCAAAATGTGGCTAAAAAAACACATGTTCCTCACATTTCTGTGGCAGAAAGTTCTGGAATCTGAGAGGAGCCACAAATTTCCTTCCACCCAGCGTCCCCCCACGTCTCCCGATACAAATTATACCTCACTTGTGTGGGTAGGCCTAGCGCCCGCAACAGGAAACGCCCCAAAGTGCAACGTGGACACAGCCAAATTTTTGAAGGAAAACAGAGGTGTTTTTTGCAAAGTGCCTACCTGTAGATTTTGGCCTGTAGCTCAGCCGCCACCTAGGGAAACCTACCAAACCTGTGCATTTCTGAAAACTAGAGACCTAGGTGAATCCAAGATGGGGTGACTTGTGTGGCTCGGACCAGGTTCTGTTACCCAGAATCCTTTGCAAACCTCAAAATTTGGCTAAAAAAACACATGTTCCTCACATTTCTGTGGCAGAAAGTTCTGGAATCTGAGAGGAGCCACAAATTTCCTTCCACCCAGCGTTCCCCCACGTCTCCCAATAAAAATGATACCTCACTTGTGTGGGTAGGCCTAGCGCCCGCTACAGGAAACGCCCCAAAGCGCAACGTGGCACATCCAAATTTTTTAAGGAAAACAGAGGTGTTTTTTGCAAAGTGCCTACCTGTAGATTTTGGCCTGTAGCTCAGCCGCCACCTAGGGAAACCTACCAAACCTGTGCATTTCTGAAAACTAGAGACCTAGGGGAATCCAAGATGGGGTGACTTGTGTGGCTCGGACCAGGTTCTGTTACCCAGAATCCTTTGCAAACCTCAAAATTTGGCTAAAAAAACACATGTTCCTCACATTTCTGTGGCAGAAAGTTCTGGAATCTGAGAGGAGCCACAAATTTCCTTCCACCCAGCGTTCCCCCACGTCTCCCAATAAAAATGATACCTCACTTGTGTGGGTAGGCCTAGCGCCCGTGACAGGAAACGCCCCAAAGCGCAACGTGGCACATCCAAATTTTTGAAGGAAAACAGAGGTGTTTTTTGCAAAGTGCCTACCTGTAGATTTTGGCCTGTAGCTCAGCCGCCACCTAGGGAAACCTACCAAACCTGTGCATTTCTGAAAACTAGAGACCTAGGGAAATCCAAGTTGGGGTGACTTGTGTGGCTCGGACCAGGTTCTGTTACCCAGAATCCTTTGCAAACCTCAAAATTTGGCTAAAAAAACACATGTTCCTCACATTTCTGTGGCAGAAAGTTCTGGAATCTGAGAGGAGCCACAAATTTCCTTCCACCCAGCGTTCCCCCATGTCTCCCGATAAAAATGATCCCTCACTTGTGTGGGTAGGCCTAGCGCCCGCGTCAGGAAACGCCCCAAAGCGCAACGTGGACACATCCAAATTTTTGAAGGAAAACAGAGGTGTTTTTTGCAAAGTGCCTACCTGTAGATTTTGGCCTGTAGCTCAGCCGCCACCTAGGGAAACCTACCAAACCTGTGCATTTCTGAAAACTAGAGACCTAGGGGAATCCAAGATGGGGTGACTTGTGTGGCTCGGACCAGGTTCTGTTACCCAGAATCCTTTGCAAACCTCAAAATTTGGCTAAAAAAACACATGTTCCTCACATTTCTGTGGCAGAAAGTTCTGGAATCTGAGAGGAGCCACGAATTTCCTTCCACCCAGCGTTCCCCCAAGTCTCCTGATAAAAATGATACCTCACTTGTGTGGGTAGGCCTAGCGCCCGCGACAGGAAACACCCCAAAGCGCAACGTGGACACATCCAAATTTTTGAAGGAAAACAGAGGTGTTTTTTGCAAAGTGCCTACCTGTAGATTTTGGCCTGTAGCTCAGCCGCCACCTAGGGAAACCTACCAAACCTGTGCATTTCTGAAAACTAGAGACCTAGGGGAATCCAAGATGGGGTGACTTGTGTGGCTCGGACCAGGTTCTGTTACCCAGAATCCTTTGCAAACCTCAAAATTTGGCTAAAAAAACACATGTTCCTCACATTTCTGTGGCAGAAAGTTCTGGAATCTGAGAGGAGCCACTAATTTCCTTCCTCCCAGCGTCCCCCCACGTCTCCCGATAAAAATTATACCTCACTTGTGTGGGTAGGCCTAGCGCCCGCGACAGGAAACGCCCCAAAGCGCAACGTGGACACAGCCACATTTTTTAAGGAAAACAGAGGTGTTTTTTGCAAAGTGCCTACCTGTAGATTTTGGCCTGTAGCTCAGCCGCCACCTAGGGAAACCTACCAAACCTGTGCATTTCTGAAAACTAGAGACCTAGGGGAATCCAAGATAGGGTGACTTGTGTGGCTCGGACCAGGTTCTGTTACCCAGAATCCTTTGCAAACCTCAAAATGTGGCTAAAAAAACACATGTTCCTCACATTTCTGTGGCAGAAAGTTCTGGAATCTGAGAGGAGCCACAAATTTCCTTCCACCCAGCGTCCCCCCCACGTCTCCCAATAAAAATGATACCTCACTTGTGTGGGTAGGCCTGGCGCCCGCGAGAGGAAACGCCCCAAAGCGCAATGTGGCACATCCAAATTTTTGAAGGAAAACTAAGGTGTTTTTTGCAAAGTGCCTACCTGTAGATTTTGGCCTGTAGCTCAGCCGCCACCTAGGGAAACCTACCAAACCTGTGCATTTCTGAAAACTAGAGACGTAGGGGAATCCAAGATGGGGTGACTTGTGTGGCTCGGACCAGGTTCTGTTACCCAGAATCCTTTGCAAACCTCAAAATTTGGCTAAAAAAACACATGTTCCTCACATTTCTGTGGCAGAAAGTTCTGGAATCTGAGAGGAGCCACAATTTTCCTTCCACCCAGCGTCCCCCCACGTCTCCCGATAAAAATGATACCTCACTTGTGTGGGTACGCCTAGCGCCCGCGGCAGGAAACGCCCTAAAGCGCAACGTGGACACAGCCACATTTTTGAAGGAAAACAGAGGTGTTTTTTGCAAAGTGCCTACCTGTAGATTTTGGCCTGTAGCTCACCCGCCACCTAGGGAAACCTACCAAACCTGTGCATTTCTGAAAACTAGAGACCTAGGGGAATCCAAGATAGGGTGACTTGTGTGGCTCGGACCAGGTTCTGTTACCCAGAATCCTTTGCAAACCTCAAAATGTGGCTAAAAAAACACATGTTCCTCACATTTCTGTGGCAGAAAGTTCTGGAATCTGAGAGGAGCCACAAATTTCCTTCCACCCAGCGTCCCCCCACGTCTCCCGATACAAATTATACCTCACTTGTGTGGGTAGGCCTAGCGCCCGCGACAGGAAACGCCCCAAAGTGCAACATGGACACAGCCAAATTTTTGAAGGAAAACAGAGGTGTTTTTTGCAAAGTGCCTACCTGTAGATTTTGGCCTGTAGCTCAGCCGCCACCTAGGGAAACCTACCAAACCTGTGCATTTCTGAAAACTAGAGACCTAGGGGAATCCAAGATGGGGTGACTTGTGTGGCTCGGACCAGGTTCTGTTACCCAGAATCCTTTGCAAACCTCAAAATTTGGCAAAAAAAACACATGTTCCTCACATTTCTGTGGCAGAAAGTTCTGGAATCTGAGAGGAGCCACAAATTTCCTTCCACCCAGCGTTCCCCCACGTCTCCCAATAAAAATGATACCTCACTTGTGTGGGTAGGCCTAGCGCCCGCGACAGGAAACGCCCCAAAGCGCAATGTGGCACATCCAAATGTTTGAAGGAAAACAGAGGTGTTTTTTGCAAAGTGCCTACCTGTAGATTTTGGCCTGTAGCTCAGCCGCCACCTAGGGAAACCTACCAAACCTGTGCATTTCTGAAAATTAGAGACCTAGGGAAATCCAAGTTGGGGTGACTTGTGTGGCTCGGACCAGGTTCTGTTACCCAGAATCCTTTGCAAACCTCAAAATTTGGCTAAAAAAACACATGTTCCTCACATTTCTGTGGCAGAAAGTTCTGGAATCTGAGAGGAGCCACAAATTTCCTTCCACCCAGTGTTCCCCACGTCTCCCGATAAAAATGATACCTCACTTGTGTGGGTAGGCCTAGCCCCCGCGTCAGGAAACGCCCCAAAGCGCAACGTGGACACATCCAAATTTTTGAAGGAAAACAGAGGTGTTTTTTGCAAAGTGCCTACCTGTAGATTTTGGCCTGTAGCTCAGCCACCATCTAGGAAAACCTACCAAAGCTGTGCATTTCTAAAAACTAGAGACCTAGGGGAATCCAAGATGGGGTGACTTGTGTGGCTCGGACCAGGTTCTGTTACCCAGAATCCTTTGCAAACCTCAAAATTTGGTTAAAAAAACACATGTTCCTCACATTTCTGTGGCAGAAAGTTCTGGAATCTGAGAGGAGCCACAAATTTCCTTCCACCCAGCGTCACCCCACGTCTCCCGATAAAAATATTACCTCACTTGTGTGGGTAGGCCTAGCGCCCGTGACAGGAAACGCCCCAAAGTGCAACGTGGACACAGCCAAATTTTTGAAGGAAAACAGAGGAGTTTTTTGCAAAGTGCCTACCTGTGGATTTTGGCCTGTAGCTCATCCGCCACCTACGGAAACCTACTAAACCTGTGCATTTCTGAAAACTAGAGACCTAGGGGAATCCAAGATGGGGTGACTTGTGTGGCTCGGACCAGGTTCTGTTACCCAGAATCCTTTGCAAACCTCAAAATTTGGCTAAAAAAACACATGTTCCTCACATTTCTGTGGCAGAAAGTTCTGGAATCTGAGAGGAGCCACAAATTTCCATCCACCCAGCGTCCCCCCACGTCTCCCGATACAAATTATACCTCACTTGTGTGGGTAGGCCTAGCGCCCGCAACAGGAAACGCCCCAAAGTGCAACGTGGACACAGCCAAATTTTTGAAGGAAAACAGGTGTTTTTTGCAAAGTGCCTACCTGTAGATTTTGGCCTGTAGCTCAGCCGCCACCTAGGGAAACCTACCAAACCTGTGCATTTCTGAAAACTAGAGACATAGGGGAATCCAAGATGGGGTGACTTGTGTGGCTCGGACCAGGTTCTGTTACCCAGAATCCTTTGCAAACCTCAAAATTTGGCTAAAAAATCACATGTTCCTCACATTTCTGTGGCAGAAAGTTCTGGAATCTGAGAGGAGCCACAAATTTCCTTCCACCCAGCGTTCCCCCACGTCTCCCAATAAA
The DNA here is from genome assembly GCF_031143425.1 of Pleurodeles waltl. Taxonomy (NCBI): domain Eukaryota; kingdom Metazoa; phylum Chordata; class Amphibia; order Caudata; family Salamandridae; genus Pleurodeles; species Pleurodeles waltl. Next base: position 1,218,160,223 of record NC_090447.1, read on the forward strand.
AATGATACCTCACTTGTGTGGGTAAGCCTAGCGCCCGCGACAGGAAACGCCCCAAAGCGCAACGTGGCACATCCAAATTTTTGAAGGAAAACAGAGGTGTTTTTTGCAAAGTGCCTACCTGTAGATTTTGGCCTGTAGCTCAGCCGCCACCTAGGGGAACCTACCAAACCTGTGCATTTCTGAAAACTAGAGACCTAGGGAAATCCAAGTTGGGGTGACTTGTGTGGCTCGGACCAGGTTCTGTTACCCAGAATCCTTTGCAAACCTCAAAATTTGGCTAAAAAAACACATGTTCCTCACATTTCTGTGGCAGAAAGTTCTGGAATCTGAGAGGAGCCACAATTTTCCTTCCACCCAGCGTCCCCCCACGTCTCCCGATAAAAATGATACCTCACTTGTGTGGGTAGGCCTAGCGCCCGCGGCAGGAAACGCCCTAAAGCGCAACGTGGACACAGCCACATTTTTGAAGGAAAACAGAGGTGTTTTTTGCAAAGTGCCTACCTGTAGATTTTGGCCTGTAGCTCACCCGCCACCTAGGGAAACCTACCAAACCTGTGCATTTCTGAAAACTAGAGACCTAGGGGAATCCAAGATAGGGTGACTTGTGTGGCTCGGACCAGGTTCTGTTACCCAGAATCCTTTGCAAACCTCAAAATGTGGCTAAAAAAACACATGTTCCTCACATTTCTGTGGCAGAAAGTTCTGGAATCTGAGAGGAGCCACAAATTTCCTTCCACCCAGCGTCCCCCCACGTCTCCCGATACAAATTATACCTCACTTGTGTGGGTAGGCCTAGCGCCCGAGACAGGAAACGCCCCAAAGTGCAACATGGACACAGCCAAATTTTTGAAGGAAAACAGAGGTGTTTTTTGCAAAGTGCCTACCTGTAGATTTTGGCCTGTAGCTCAGCCGCCACCTAGGGAAACCTACCAAACCTGTGCATTTCTGAAAACTAGAGACCTAGGGGAATCCAAGATGGGGTGACTTGTGTGGCTCGGACCAGGTTCTGTTACCCAGAATCCTTTGCAAACCTCAAAATTTGGCAAAAAAAACACATGTTCCTCACATTTCTGTGGCAGAAAGTTCTGGAATCTGAGAGGAGCCACAAATTTCCTTCCACCCAGCGTTCCCCCACGTCTCCCAATAAAAATGATACCTCACTTGTGTGGGTAGGCCTAGCGCCCGCGACAGGAAACGCCCCAAAGCGCAATGTGGCACATCCAAATGTTTGAAGGAAAACAGAGGTGTTTTTTGCAAAGTGCCTACCTGTAGATTTTGGCCTGTAGCTCAGCCGCCACCTAGGGAAACCTACCAAACCTGTGCATTTCTGAAAATTAGAGACCTAGGGAAATCCAAGTTGGGGTGACTTGTGTGGCTCGGACCAGGTTCTGTTACCCAGAATCCTTTGCAAACCTCAAAATTTGGCTAAAAAAACACATGTTCCTCACATTTCTGTGGCAGAAAGTTCTGGAATCTGAGAGGAGCCACAAATTTCCTTCCACCCAGTGTTCCCCCACGTCTCCCGATAAAAATGATACCTCACTTGTGTGGGTAGGCCTAGCCCCCGCGTCAGGAAACGCCCCAAAGCGCAACGTGGACACATCCAAATTTTTGAAGGAAAACAGAGGTGTTTTTTGCAAAGTGCCTACCTGTAGATTTTGGCCTGTAGCTCAGCCACCATCTAGGAAAACCTACCAAAGCTGTGCATTTCTAAAAACTAGAGACCTAGGGGAATCCAAGATGGGGTGACTTGTGTGGCTCGGACCAGGTTCTGTTACCCAGAATCCTTTGCAAACCTCAAAATTTGGCAAAAAAAACACATGTTCCTCACATTTCTGTGGCAGAAAGTTCTGGAATCTGAGAGGAGCCACAAATTTCCTTCCACCCAGCGTCACCCCACGTCTCCCGATAAAAATATTACCTCACTTGTGTGGGTAGGCCTAGCGCCCGCGACAGGAAACGCCCCAAAGTGCAACATGGACACAGCCAAATTTTTGAAGGAAAACAGAGGTGTTTTTTGCAAAGTGCCTACCTGTAGATTTTGGCCTGTAGCTCAGCCGCCACCTAGGGAAACCTACCAAACCTGTGCATTTCTGAAAACTAGAGACGCAGGGGAATCCAAGATGGGGTGACTTGTGTGGCTCGGACCAGGTTCTGTTACCCAGAATCCTTTGCAAACCTCAAAATTTGGCAAAAAAAACACATGTTCCTCACATTTCTGTGGCAGAAAGTTCTGGAATCTGAGAGGAGCCACAAATTTCCTTCCACCCAGCGTTCCCCCACGTCTCCCAATAAAAATGATACCTCACTTGTGTGGGTAGGCCTAGCGCCCGCGACAGGAAACGCCCCAAAGCGCAATGTGGCACATCCAAATGTTTGAAGGAAAACAGAGGTGTTTTTTGCAAAGTGCCTACCTGTAGATTTTGGCCTGTAGCTCAGCCGCCACCTAGGGAAACCTACCAAACCTGTGCATTTCTGAAAATTAGAGACCTAGGGAAATCCAAGTTGGGGTGACTTGTGTGGCTCGGACCAGGTTCTGTTACCCAGAATCCTTTGCAAACCTCAAAATTTGGCTAAAAAAACACATGTTCCTCACATTTCTGTGGCAGAAAGTTCTGGAATCTGAGAGGAGCCACAAATTTCCTTCCACCCAGTGTTCCCCCACGTCTCCCGATAAAAATGATACCTCACTTGTGTGGGTAGGCCTAGCCCCCGCGTCAGGAAACGCCCCAAAGCGCAACGTGGACACATCCAAATTTTTGAAGGAAAACAGAGGTGTTTTTTGCAAAGTGCCTACCTGTAGATTTTGGCCTGTAGCTCAGCCACCATCTAGGAAAACCTACCAAAGCTGTGCATTTCTAAAAACTAGAGACCTAGGGGAATCCAAGATGGGGTGACTTGTGTGGCTCGGACCAGGTTCTGTTACCCAGAATCCTTTGCAAACCTCAAAATTTGGTTAAAAAAACACATGTTCCTCACATTTCTGTGGCAGAAAGTTCTGGAATCTGAGAGGAGCCACAAATTTCCTTCCACCCAGCGTCACCCCACGTCTCCCGATAAAAATATTACCTCACTTGTGTGGGTAGGCCTAGCGCCCGTGACAGGAAACGCCCCAAAGTGCAACGTGGACACAGCCAAATTTTTGAAGGAAAACAGAGGAGTTTTTTGCAAAGTGCCTACCTGTGGATTTTGGCCTGTAGCTCATCCGCCACCTACGGAAACCTACCAAACCTGTGCATTTCTGAAAACTAGAGACCTAGGGGAATCCAAGATGGGGTGACTTGTGTGGCTCGGACCAGGTTCTGTTACCCAGAATCCTTTGCAAACCTCAAAATGTGGCTAAAAAAACACATGTTCCTCACATTTCTGTGGCAGAAAGTTCTGGAATCTGAGAGGAGCCACAAATTTCCTTCCACCCAGCGTCCCCCCACGTCTCCCGATACAAATTATACCTCACTTGTGTGGGTAGGCCTAGCGCCCGCAACAGGAAACGCCCCAAAGTGCAACGTGGACACAACCAAATTTTTGAAGGAAAACAGAGGTGTTTTTTGCAAAGTGCCTACCTGTAGATTTTGGCCTGTAGCTCAGCCGCCACCTAGGGAAACCTACCAAACCTGTGCATTTCTGAAAACTAGAGACCTAGGGGAATCCAAGATGGGGTGACTTGTGTGGCTCGGACCAGGTTCTGTTACCCAGAATCCTTTGCAAACCTCAAAATTTGGCTAAAAAAACACATGTTCCTCACATTTCTGTGGCAGAAAGTTCTGGAATCTGAGAGGAGCCACAAATTTCCTTCCACCCAGCGTCCCCCCACGTCTCCCGATAAAAATGATACCTCACTTGTGTGGGTAGGCCTAGCGCCCGCGACAGGAAACGCCCCAAAGCGCAACGTGGACACAGCCACATTTTTGAAGGAAAACAGAGGTGTTTTTTGCAAAGTGCCTACCTGTAGATTTTGGCCTGTAGCTCAGCCGCCACCTAGGGAAACCTACCAAACCTGTGCATTTCTGAAAACTAGAGACCTAGGGGAATCCAAGATGGGGTGACTTGTGTGGCTCGGACCAGGTTCTGTTACCCAGAATCCTTTGCAAACCTCAAAATTTGGCAAAAAAAACACATGTTCCTCACATTTCTGTGGCAGAAAGTTCTGGAATATGAGAGGAGCCACAAATTTCCTTCCACCCAGCGTTCCCCCACGTCTCCCAATAAAAATGATACCTCACTTGTGTGGGTAGGCCTAGCGCCCGCGACAGGAAACGCCCCAAAGCGCAATGTGGCACATCCAAATGTTTGAAGGAAAACAGAGGTGTTTTTTGCAAAGTGCCTACCTGTAGATTTTGGCCTGTAGCTCAGCCGCCACCTAGGGAAACCTACCAAACCTGTGCATTTCTGAAAATTAGAGACCTAGGGAAATCCAAGTTGGGGTGACTTGTGTGGCTCGGACCAGGTTCTGTTACCCAGAATCCTTTGCAAACCTCAAAATTTGGCTAAAAAAACACATGTTCCTCACATTTCTGTGGCAGAAAGTTCTGGAATCTGAGAGGAGCCACAAATTTCCTTCCACCCAGCGTTCCCCCACGTCTCCCGATAAAAATGATACCTCACTTGTGTGGGTAGGCCTAGCCCCCGCGTCAGGAAACGCCCCAAAGCGCAACGTGGACACATCCAAATTTTTGAAGGAAAACAGAGGTGTTTTTTGCAAAGTGCCTACCTGTAGATTTTGGCCTGTAGCTCAGCCGCCATCTAGGAAAACCTACCAAAGCTGTGCATTTCTAAAAACTAGAGACCTAGGGGAATCCAAGATGGGGTGACTTGTGTGGCTCGGACCAGGTTCTGTTACCCAGAATCCTTTGCAAACCTCAAAATTTGGTTAAAAAAACACATGTTCCTCACATTTCTGTGGCAGAAAGTTCTGGAATCTGAGAGGAGCCACAAATTTCCTTCCACCCAGCGTCACCCCACGTCTCCCGATAAAAATATTACCTCACTTGTGTGGGTAGGCCTAGCGCACGTGACAGGAAACGCCCCAAAGTGCAACGTGGACACAGCCAAATTTTTGAAGGAAAACAGAGGAGTTTTTTGCAAAGTGCCTACTTGTGGATTTTGGCCTGTAGCTCATCCGCCACCTACGGAAACCTACCAAACCTGTGCATTTCTGAAAACTAGAGACCTAGGGGAATCCAAGATGGGGTGACTTGTGTGGCTCGGACCAGGTTCTGTTACCCAGAATCCTTTGCAAACCTCAAAATTTGGCTAAAAAAACACATGTTCCTCACATTTCTGTGGCAGAAAGTTCTGGAATCTGAGAGGAGCCACAAATTTCCATCCACCCAGCGTCCCCCCACGTCTCCCGATACAAATTATACCTCACTTGTGTGGGTAGGCCTAGCGCCCGCAACAGGAAACGCCCCAAAGTGCAAGGTGGACACAGCCAAATTTTTGAAGGAAAACAGGTGTTTTTTGCAAAGTGCCTACCTGTAGATTTTGGCCTGTAGCTCAGCCGCCACCTAGGGAAACCTACCAAACCTGTGCATTTCTGAAAACTAGAGACCTAGGGGAATCCAAGATGGGGTGACTTGTGTGGCTCGGACCAGGTTCTGTTACCCAGAATCCTTTGCAAACCTCAAAATTTGGCTAAAAAATCACATGTTCCTCACATTTCTGTGGCAGAAAGTTCTGGAATCTGAGAGGAGCCACAAATTTCCTTCCACCCAGCGTTCCCCCACGTCTCCCAATAAAAATGATACCTCACTTGTGTTGGTAGGCCTAGCGCCCGCGACAGGAAACGCCCCAAAGCGCAACGTGGCACATCCAAATTTTTGAAGGAAAACAGAGGTGTTTTTTGCAAAGTGCCTACCTGTAGATTTTGGCCTGTAGCTCAGCCGCCACCTAGGGGAACCTACCAAACCTGTGCATTTCTGAAAACTAGAGACCTAGGGAAATCCAAGTTGGGGTGACTTGTGTGGCTCGGACCAGGTTCTGTTACCCAGAATCCTTTGCAAACCTCAAAATTTGGCTAAAAAAACACATGTTCCTCACATTTCTGTGGCAGAAAGTTCTGGAATCTGAGAGGAGCCACAATTTTCCTTCCACCCAGCGTCCCCCCACGTCTCCCGATAAAAATGATACCTCACTTGTGTGGGTAGGCCTAGCGCCCGCGACAGGAAACGCCCTAAAGCGCAACGTGGACACAGCCACATTTTAGAAGGAAAACAGAGGTGTTTTTTGCAAAGTGCCTACCTGTAGATTTTGGCCTGTAGCTCATCCGCCACCTAGGGAAACCTACCAAACCTGTGCATTTCTGAAAACTAGAGACCTAGGGGAATCCAAGATAGGGTGACTTGTGTGGCTCGGACCAGGTTCTGTTACCCAGAATCCTTTGCAAACCTCAAAATGTGGCTAATAAAACACATGTTCCTCACATTTCTGTGGCAGAAAGTTCTGGAATCTGAGAGGAGCCACAAATTTCCTTCCACCCAGCGTCCCCCCACGTCTCCCGATACAAATTATACCTCACTTGTGTGGGTAGGCCTAGCGCCCGCGACAGGAAACGCCCCAAAGTGCAACGTGGACACAGCCAAATTATTGAAGGAAAACAGAGGTGTTTATTGCAAAGTGCCTACCTGTAGATTTTGGCCTGTAGCTCAGCCGCCACCTAGGGAAACCTACCAAACCTGTGCATTTCTGAAAACTAGAGACCTAGGGGAATCCAAGATGGGGTGACTTGTGTGGCTCGGACCAGGTTCTGTTACCCAGAATCCTTTGCAAACCTCAAAATTTGGCTAAAAAAACACATGTTCCTCACATTTCTGTGGCAGAAAGTTCTGGAATCTGAGAGGAGCCACAAATTTCCTTCCACCCAGCGTCCCCCCACGTCTCCCGATAAAAATGATACCTCACTTGTGTGGGTAGGCCTAGCGCCCGCGACAGGAAACGCCCCAAAGCGCAACGTGGACACAGCCACATTTTTGAAGGAAAACAGAGGTGTTTTTTGCAAAGTGCCTACCTGTAGATTTTGGCCTGTAGCTCAGCCGCCACCTAGGGAAACCTACCAAACCTGTGCATTTCTGAAAACTAGAGACCTAGGGAAATACAAGATAGGGTGACTTGTGTGGCTCGGACCAGGTTCTGTTACCCAGAATCCTTTGCAAACCTCAAAATGTGGCTAAAAAAACACATGTTCCTCACATTTCTGTGGCAGAAAGTTCTGGAATCTGAGAGGAGCCACAAATTTCCTTCCACCCAGCGTCCCCCCACGTCTCCCGATACAAATTATACCTCACTTGTGTGGGTAGGCCTAGCGCCCGCGACAGGAAACGCCCCAAAGTGCAACATGGACACAGCCAAATTTTTGAAGGAAAACAGAGGTGTTTTTTGCAAAGTGCCTACCTGTAGATTTTGGCCTGTAGCTCAGCCGCCACCTAGGGAAACCTACCAAACCTGTGCATTTCTGAAAACTAGAGACCTAGGGGAATCCAAGATGGGGTGACTTGTGTGGCTCGGACCAGGTTCTGTTACCCAGAATCCTTTGCAAACCTCAAAATTTGGCAAAAAAAACACATGTTCCTCACATTTCTGTGGCAGAAAGTTCTGGAATCTGAGAGGAGCCACAAATTTCCTTCCACCCAGCGTTCCCCCACGTCTCCCAATAAAAATGATACCTCACTTGTGTGGGTAGGCCTAGCGCCCGCGACAGGAAACGCCCCAAAGCGCAATGTGGCACATCCAAATGTTTGAAGGAAAACAGAGGTGTTTTTTGCAAAGTGCCTACCTGTAGATTTTGGCCTGTAGCTCAGCCGCCACCTAGGGAAACCTACCAAACCTGTGCATTTCTGAAAATTAGAGACCTAGGGAAATCCAAGTTGGGGTGACTTGTGTGGCTCGGACCAGGTTCTGTTACCCAGAATCCTTTGCAAACCTCAAAATTTGGCTAAAAAAACACATGTTCCTCACATTTCTGTGGCAGAAAGTTCTGGAATCTGAGAGGAGCCACAAATTTCCTTCCACCCAGTGTTCCCCCACGTCTCCCGATAAAAATGATACCTCACTTGTGTGGGTAGGCCTAGCCCCCGCGTCAGGAAATGCCCCAAAGCGCAACGTGGACACATCCAAATTTTTGAAGGAAAACAGAGGTGTTTTTTGCAAAGTGCCTACCTGTAGATTTTGGCCTGTAGCTCAGCCACCATCTAGGAAAACCTACCAAAGCTGTGCATTTCTAAAAACTAGAGACCTAGGGGAATCCAAGATGGGGTGACTTGTGTGGCTCGGACCAGGTTCTGTTACCCAGAATCCTTTGCAAACCTCAAAATTTGGTTAAAAAAACACATGTTCCTCACATTTCTGTGGCAGAAAGTTCTGGAATCTGAGAGGAGCCACAAATTTCCTTCCACCCAGCGTCACCCCACGTCTCCCGATAAAAATATTACCTCACTTGTGTGGGTAGGCCTAGCGCCCGTGACAGGAAACGCCCCAAAGTGCAACGTGGACACAGCCAAATTTTTGAAGGAAAACAGAGGAGTTTATTGCAAAGTGCCTACCTGTGGATTTTGGCCTGTAGCTCATCCGCCACCTACGGAAACCTACCAAACCTGTGCATTTCTGAAAACTAGAGACCTAGGGGAATCCAAGATGGGGTGACTTGTGTGGCTCGGACCAGGTTCTGTTACCCAGAATCCTTTGCAAACCTCAAAATGTGGCTAAAAAAACACATGTTCCTCACATTTCTGTGGCTGAAAGTTCTGGAATCTGAGAGGAGCCACAAATTTCCTTCCACCCAGCGTCCCCCCACGTCTCCCGATACAAATTATACCTCACTTGTGTGGGTAGGCCTAGCGCCCGCAACAGGAAACGCCCCAAAGTGCAACGTGGACACAGCCAAATTTTTGAAGGAAAACAGAGGTGTTTTTTGCAAAGTGCCTACCTGTAGATTTTGGCCTGTAGCTCAGCCGCCACCTAGGGAAACCTACCAAACCTGTGCATTTCTGAAAACTAGAGACCTAGGGGAATCCAAGATGGGGTGACTTGTGTGGCTCGGACCAGGTTCTGTTACCCAGAATCCTTTGCAAACCTCAAAATTTGGCTAAAAAAACACATGTTCCTCATATTTCTGTGGCAGAAAGTTCTGGAATCTGAGAGGAGCCACAAATTTCCTTCCACCCAGCGTTCCCCCACGTCTCCCAATAAAAATGATACCTCACTTGTGTGGGTAGGCCTAGCGCCCGCGACAGGAAACGCCCCAAAGCGCAACGTGGCACATCAAAATTTTTGAAGGAAAACAGAGGTGTTTTTTGCAAAGTGCCTACCTGTAGATTTTGGCCTGTAGCTCAGCCGCCACCTAGGGAAACCTACCAAACCTGTGCATTTCTGAAAACTAGAGACCTAGGGGAATCCAAGATGGGGTGACTTGTGTGGCTCGGACCAGGTTCTGTTACCCAGAATCCTTTGCAAACCTCAAAATTTGGCTAAAAAAACACATGTTCCTCACATTTCTGTGGCAGAAAGTTCTGGAATCTGAGAGGAGCCACAAATTTCCTTCCACCCAGCGTTCCCCCACGTCTCCCAATAAAAATGATACCTCACTTGTGTGGGTAGGCCTAGCGGCCGTGACAGGAAACGCCCCAAAGCGCAACGTGGCACATCCAAATTTTTGAAGGAAAACAGAGGTGTTTTTTGCAAAGTGCCTACCTGTAGATTTTGGCCTGTAGCTCAGCCGCCACCTAGGGAAACCTACCAAACCTGTGCATTTCTGAAAACTAGAGACCTAGGGAAATCCAAGTTGGGGTGACTTGTGTGGCTCGGACCAGGTTCTGTTACCCAGAATCCTTTGCAAACCTCAAAATTTGGCTAAAAAACACATGTTCCTCACATTTCTGTGGCAGAAAGTTCTGGAATCTGAGAGGGTCCACAAATTTCCTTCCACCCAGCGTTCCCCCACGTCTCCCGATAAAAATGATACCTCACTTGTGTGGGTAGGCCTAGCGCCCGCGTCAGGAAACGCCCCAAAGCGCAACGTGGACACATCCAAATTTTTGAAGGAAAACAGAGGTGTTTTTTGCAAAGTGCCTACCTGTAGATTTTGGCCTGTAGCTCAGCCGCCACCTAGGGAAACCTACCAAACCTGTGCATTTCTGAAAACTAGAGACCAAGGGGAATCCAAGATGGGGTGACTTGTGTCGCTCGGACCAGGTTCTGTTACCCAGAATCCTTTGCAAACCTCAAAATTTGGCTAAAAAAACACATGTTCCTCACATTTCTGTGGCAGAAAGTTCTGGAATCTGAGAGGAGCCACGAATTTCCTTCCACCCAGCGTTCCCCCACGTCTCCTGATAAAAATGATACCTCACTTGTGTGGGTAGGCCTAGCGCCCGCGACAGGAAACACCCCAAAGCGCAACGTGGACACATCCAAATTTTTGAAGGAAAACAGAGGTGTTTTTTGCAAAGTGCCTACCTGTAGATTTTGGCCTGTAGCTCAGCCGCCACCTAGGGAAACCTACCAAACCTGTGCATTTCTGAAAACTAGAGACCTAGGGGAATCCAAGATGGGGTGACTTGTGTGGCTCGGACCAGGTTCTGTTACCCAGAATCCTTTGCAAACCTCAAAATTTGGCTAAAAAAACACATGTTCCTCACATTTCTGTGGCAGAAAGTTCTGGAATCTGAGAGGAGCCACAAATTTCCTTCCACCCAGCGTCCTCCCACGTCTCTTGATAAAAATGATACTTCACTTGTGTGGGTAGGCCTAGCGCCCGCAACAGGAAACGCCCCAAAGTGCAACGTGGACACAGCCAAATTTTTGAAGGAAAACAGAGGTGTTTTTTGCAAAGTGCCTACCTGTAGATTTTGGCCTGTAGCTCAGCCGCCTCCTAGGGAAACCTACCAAACCTGTGCATTTCTGAAAACTAGAGACCTTTGGGAATCCAAGATGGGGTGACTTGTGTGGCTCGGACCAGGTTCTGTTACCCAGAATCCTTTGCAAACCTCAAAATGTGGCTAAAAAAACACATGTTCCTCACATTTCTGTGGCAGAAAGTTCTGGAATCTGAGAGGAGCCACAAATTTCCTTCCACCCAGCGTTCCCCCACGTCTCCCGATAAAAATTATACCTCACTTGTGTGGGTAGGCCTAGCGCCCGTGATAGAAAACGCCCCAAAGCGCAACGTGGACACATCCAAATTTTTGAAGGAAAACAGAGGTGTTTTTTGCAAAGTGCCTACCTGTAGATTTTGGCCTGTAGCTCAGCCGCCACCTAGGGAAACCTACCAAACCTGTGCATTTCTGAAAACTAGAGACCTAGGGGAATCCAAGATGGGGTGACTTGTGTGGCTCGGACCAGGTTCTGTTACTCAGAATCCTTTGCAAACCTCAAAATTTGGCTAAAAAAACACATGTTCCTCACATTTCTGTGGCAGAAAGTTCTGGAATCTGAGAGGAGCCACGAATTTCCTTCCACCCAACGTTACCCCATGTCTCCTCATAAAAATTATACCTCACTAGTGTGGGTAGTCCTAGCGCCCGCAACAGGAAACGCCCCAAAGCGCAACGTGGACACATCCAAATTTTTGAAGGAAAACAGAGGTGTTTTTTGCAAAGTGCCTACCTGTAGATTTTGGCCTGTAGCTCAGCCGCCACCTACGGAAACCTACCAAACCTGTGCATTTCTGAAAACTAGAGACCTAGGGGAATCCAAGATGGGGTGACTTGTGTGGCTCGGACCAGGTTCTGTTACCCAGAATCCTTTGCAAACCTCAAAATGTGGCTAATAAAACACATGTTCCTCACATTTCTGTGGCAGAAAGTTCTGGAATCTGAGAGGAGCCACAAATTTCCTTCCACCCAGCGTTCCCCCACGTCTCCCGATAAAAATGATACCTCACTTGTGTGGGTAGGCCTAGCGCCCGCGACAGGAAACACCCCAAAGCGCAACGTGGACACATCCAAATTTTTGAAGGAAAACAGAGGTGTTTTTTGCAAAGTGCCTACCTGTTGATTTTGGCCTGTAGCTCAGCCGCCACCTAGGGAAACCTACCAAACCTATGCATTTCTGAAAACTAGAGACCTAGGGGAATCCAAGATGGGGTGACTTGTGTGGCTCGGACCAGGTTCTGTTACCCAGAATCCTTTGCAAACCTCAAAATGTGGCTAAAAAAACACATGTTCCTCACATTTCTGTGGCAGAAAGTTCTGGAATCTGAGAGGAGCCACAAATTCCCTTCCATCCAGCGTCCCCCCACGTCTCCCAATAAAAATGATACCTCACTTGTGTGGGTAGGCCTAGCGCCCGCTACAGGAAACGCCCCAAAGCGCAACGTGGCACATCCAAATTTTTTAAGGAAAACAGAGGTGTTTTTTGCAAAGTGCCTACCTGTAGATTTTGGCCTGTAGCTCAGCCGCCACCTAGGGAAACCTACCAAACCTGTGCATTTCTGAAAACTAGAGACCTAGGGGAATCCAAGATGGGGTGACTTGTGTGGCTCGGACCAGGTTCTGTTACCCAGAATCCTTTGCAAACCTCAAAATTTGGCTAAAAAAACACATGTTCCTCACATTTCTGTGGCAGAAAGTTCTGGAATCTGAGAGGAGCCACAAATTTCCTTCCACCCAGCGTTCCCCCACGTCTCCCAATAAAAATGATACCTCACTTGTGTGGGTAGGCCTAGCGCCCGTGACAGGAAACGCCCCAAAGCGCAACGTGGCACATCCAAATTTTTGAAGGAAAACAGAGGTGTTTTTTGCAAAGTGCCTACCTGTAGATTTTGGCCTGTAGCTCAGCCGCCACCTAGGGAAACCTACCAAACCTGTGCATTTCTGAAAACTAGAGACCTAGGGAAATCCAAGTTGGGGTGACTTGTGTGGCTCGGACCAGGTTCTGTTACCCAGAATCCTTTGCAAACCTCAAAATTTGGCTAAAAAAACACATGTTCCTCACATTTCTGTGGCAGAAAGTTCTGGAATCTGAGAGGAGCCACAAATTTCCTTCCACCCAGCGTTCCCCCATGTCTCCCGATAAAAATGATACCTCACTTGTGTGGGTAGGCCTAGCGCCCGCGTCAGGAAACGCCCCAAAGCGCAACGTGGACACATCCAAATTTTTGAAGGAAAACAGAGGTGTTTTTTGCAAAGTGCCTACCTGTAGATTTTGGCCTGTAGCTCAGCCGCCACCGAGGGAAACCTACCAAACCTGTGCATTTCTGAAAACTAGAGACCTAGGGGAATCCAAGATGGGGTGACTTGTGTGGCTCGGACCAGGTTCTGTTACCCAGAATCCTTTGCAAACCTCAAAATTTGGCTAAAAAAACACATGTTCCTCACATTTCTGTGGCAGAAAGTTCTGGAATCTGAGAGGAGCCACGAATTTCCTTCCACCCAGCGTTCCCCCAAGTCTCCTGATAAAAATGATACCTCACTTGTGTGGGTAGGCCTAGCGCCCGCGACAGGAAACACCCCAAAGCGCAACGTGGACACATCCAAATTTTTGAAGGAAAACAGAGGTGTTTTTTGCAAAGTGCCTACCTGTAGATTTTGGCCTGTAGCTCAGCCGCCACCTAGGGAAACCTACCAAACCTGTGCATTTCTGAAAACTAGAGACCAAGGGGAATCCAAGATGGGGTGACTTGTGTGGCTCGGACCAGGTTCTGTTACCCAGAATCCTTTGCAAACCTCAAAATTTGGCTAAAAAAACACATGTTCCTCACATTTCTGTGGCAGAAAGTTCTGGAATCAGAGGAGCCACGAATTTCCTTCCACCCAGCGTTCCCCCACGTCTCCTGATAAAAATGATACCTCACTTGTGTGGGTAGGCCTAGCGCCCGCGACAGGAAACACCCCAAAGCGCAACGTGGACACATCCAAATTTTTGAAGGAAAACAGAGGTGTTTTTTGCAAAGTGCCTACCTGTAGATTTTGGCCTGTAGCTCAGCCGCCACCTAGGGAAACCTACCAAACCTGTGCATTTCTGAAAACTAGAGACCTAGGGGAATCCAAGATGGGGTGACTTGTGTGGCTCGGACCAGGTTCTGTTACCCAGAATCCTTTGCAAACCTCAAAATTTGGCTAAAAAAACACATGTTCCTCACATTTCTGTGGCAGAAAGTTCTGGAATCTGAGAGGAGCCACAAATTTCCTTCCACCCAGCGTCCTCCCACGTCTCTTGATAAAAATGATACTTCACTTGTGTGGGTAGGCCTAGCGCCCGCAACAGGAAACGCCCCAAAGTGCAACGTGGACACAGCCAAATTTTTGAAGGAAAACAGAGGTGTTTTTTGCAAAGTGCCTACCTGTAGATTTTGGCCTGTAGCTCAGCCGCCTCCTAGGGAAACCTACCAAACCTGTGCATTTCTGAAAACTAGAGACCTTTGGGAATCCAAGATGGGGTGACTTGTGTGGCTCGGACCAGGTTCTGTTACCCAGAATCCTTTGCAAACCTCAAAATGTGGCTAAAAAAACACATGTTCCTCACATTTCTGTGGCAGAAAGTTCTGGAATCTGAGAGGAGCCACAAATTTCCTTCCACCCAGCGTTCCCCCACGTCTCCCGATAAAAATTATACCTCACTTGTGTGGGTAGGCCTAGCGCCCGTGATAGAAAACGCCCCAAAGCGCAACGTGGACACATCCAAATTTTTGAAGGAAAACAGAGGTGTTTTTTGCAAAGTGCCTACCTGTAGATTTTGGCCTGTAGCTCAGCCGCCACCTAGGGAAACCTACCAAACCTGTGCATTTCTGAAAACTAGAGACCTAGGGGAATCCAAGATGGGGTGACTTGTGTGGCTCGGACCAGGTTCTGTTACTCAGAATCCTTTGCAAACCTCAAAATTTGGCTAAAAAAACACATGTTCCTCACATTTCTGTGGCAGAAAGTTCTGGAATCTGAGAGGAGCCACGAATTTCCTTCCACCCAACGTTACCCCATGTCTCCTGATAAAAATGATACCTCACTAGTGTGGGTAGTCCTAGCGCCCGCAACAGGAAACGCCCCAAAGCGCAACGTGGACACATCCAAATTTTTGAAGGAAAACAGAGGTGTTTTTTGCAAAGTGCCTACCTGTAGATTTTGGCCTGTAGCTCAGCCGCCACATACGGAAACCTACCAAACCTGTGCATTTCTGAAAACTAGAGACCTAGGGGAATCCAAGATGGGGTGACTTGTGTGGCTCGGACCAGGTTCTGTTACCCAGAATCCTTTGCAAACCTCAAAATGTGGCTAAAAAAACACATGTTCCTCACATTTCTGTGGCAGAAAGTTCTGGAATCTGAGAGGAGCCACAAATTCCCTTCCACCCAGCGTCCCCCCACGTCTCTCGATAAAAATGATACCTCACTTGTGTGGGTAGGCCTAGCGCCCGATACAGGAAACACCCCAAAGCGCAACGTGGACACATCCAAATTTTTGAAGGAAAACAGAGGTGTTTTTTGCAAAGTGCCTACCTGTAGATTTTGGCCTGTAGCTCAGCCGCCACCTAGGGAAACCTACCAAACCTATGCATTTCTGAAAACTAGAGACCTAGGGGAATCCAAGATGGGGTGACTTGTGTGGCTCGGACCAGGTTCTGTTACCCAGAATCCTTTGCAAACCTCAAAATTTGGCTAAAAAAACACATGTTCCTCACATTTCTGTGGCAGAAAGTTCTGGAATCTGAGAGGAGCCACAATTTTCCTTCCACCCAGCGTCCCCCCACGTCTCCCGATAAAAATGATACCTCACTTGTGTGGGTAGGCCTAGCGCCCGCGACAGGAAACGCCCTAAAGCGCAACGTGGACACAGCCACATTTTAGAAGGAAAACAGAGGTGTTTTTTGCAAAGTGCCTACCTGTAGATTTTGGCCTGTAGCTCATCCGCCACCTAGGGAAACCTACCAAACCTGTGCATTTCTGAAAACTAGAGACCTAGGGGAATCCAAGATAGGGTGACTTGTGTGGCTCGGACCAGGTTCTGTTACCCAGAATCCTTTGCAAACCTCAAAATGTGGCTAAAAAAACACATGTTCCTCACATTTCTGTGGCAGAAAGTTCTGGAATCTGAGAGGAGCCACAAATTTCCTTCCACCCAGCGTCCCCCCACGTCTCCCGATACAAATTATACCTCACTTGTGTGGGTAGGCCTAGCGCCCGCGACAGGAAACGCCCCAAAGTGCAACGTGGACACAGCCAAATTTTTGAAGGAAAACAGAGGTGTTTATTGCAAAGTGCCTACCTGTAGATTTTGGCCTGTAGCTCAGCCGCCACCTAGGGAAACCTACCAAACCTGTGCATTTCTGAAAACTAGAGACCTAGGGGAATCCAAGATGGGGTGACTTGTGTGGCTCGGACCAGGTTCTGTTACCCAGAATCCTTTGCAAACCTCAAAATTTGGCTAAAAAAACACATGTTCCTCACATTTCTGTGGCAGAAAGTTCTAGAATCTGAGAGGAGCCATGAATTTCCTTCCACCCAGCGTTCCCCACGTCTCCCAATAAAAATGATACCTCACTTGTGTGGGTAGGCCTAGCGCCCGCGACAGGAAACGCCCCAAAGCGCAATGTGGCACATCCAAATTTTTGAAGGAAAACTAAGGTGTTTTTTGCAAAGTGCCTACCTGTAGATTTTGGCCTGTAGCTCAGCCGCCACCTAGGGAAACCTACCAAACCTGTGCATTTCTGAAAACTAGAGACCTAGGGGAATCCAAGATGGGGTGACTTGTGTGGCTCGGACCAGGTTCTGTTACCCAGAATCCTTTGCAAACCTCAAAATTTGGCTAAAAAAACACATGTTCCTCACATTTCTGTGGCAGAAAGTTCTGGAATCTGAGAGGAGCCACAAATTTCCTTCCACCCAGCGTCCCCCCACGTCTCCCGATAAAAATGATACCTCACTTGTGTGGGTAGGCCTAGCGCCCGCGACAGGAAACGCCCCAAAGCGCAACGTGGACACAGCCACATTTTTGAAGGAAAACAGAGGTGTTTTTTGCAAAGTGCCTACCTGTAGATTTTGGCCTGTAGCTCAGCCGCCACCTAGGGAAACCTACCAAACCTGTGCATTTCTGAAAACTAGAGACCTAGGGAAATACAAGATAGGGTGACTTGTGTGGCTCGGACCAGGTTCTGTTACCCAGAATCCTTTGCAAACCTCAAAATGTGGCTAAAAAAACACATGTTCCTCACATTTCTGTGGCAGAAAGTTCTGGAATCTGAGAGGAGCCACAAATTTCCTTCCACCCAGCGTCCCCCCACGTCTCCCGATACAAATTATACCTCACTTGTGTGGGTAGG
Organism: Pleurodeles waltl; assembly: GCF_031143425.1. Lineage (NCBI taxonomy): Eukaryota > Metazoa > Chordata > Amphibia > Caudata > Salamandridae > Pleurodeles > Pleurodeles waltl. The sequence continues at coordinate 1,218,177,467 of NC_090447.1, forward strand.
CCTAGCGCCCGCGACAGGAAACGCCCCAAAGTGCAACATGGACACAGCCAAATTTTTGAAGGAAAACAGAGGTGTTTTTTGCAAAGTGCCTACCTGTAGATTTTGGCCTGTAGCTCAGCCGCCACCTAGGGAAACCTACCAAACCTGTGCATTTCTGAAAACTAGAGACCTAGGGGAATCCAAGATGGGGTGACTTGTGTGGCTCGGACCAGGTTCTGTTACCCAGAATCCTTTGCAAACCTCAAAATTTGGCAAAAAAAACACATGTTCCTCACATTTCTGTGGCAGAAAGTTCTGGAATCTGAGAGGAGCCACAAATTTCCTTCCACCCAGCGTTCCCCCACGTCTCCCAATAAAAATGATACCTCACTTGTGTGGGTAGGCCTAGCGCCCGCGACAGGAAACGCCCCAAAGCGCAATGTGGCACATCCAAATGTTTGAAGGAAAACAGAGGTGTTTTTTGCAAAGTGCCTACCTGTAGATTTTGGCCTGTAGCTCAGCCGCCACCTAGGGAAACCTACCAAACCTGTGCATTTCTGAAAATTAGAGACCTAGGGAAATCCAAGTTGGGGTGACTTGTGTGGCTCGGACCAGGTTCTGTTACCCAGAATCCTTTGCAAACCTCAAAATTTGGCTAAAAAAACACATGTTCCTCACATTTCTGTGGCAGAAAGTTCTGGAATCTGAGAGGAGCCACAAATTTCCTTCCACCCAGTGTTCCCCCACGTCTCCCGATAAAAATGATACCTCACTTGTGTGGGTAGGCCTAGCCCCCGCGTCAGGAAATGCCCCAAAGCGCAACGTGGACACATCCAAATTTTTGAAGGAAAACAGAGGTGTTTTTTGCAAAGTGCCTACCTGTAGATTTTGGCCTGTAGCTCAGCCACCATCTAGGAAAACCTACCAAAGCTGTGCATTTCTAAAAACTAGAGACCTAGGGGAATCCAAGATGGGGTGACTTGTGTGGCTCGGACCAGGTTCTGTTACCCAGAATCCTTTGCAAACCTCAAAATTTGGTTAAAAAAACACATGTTCCTCACATTTCTGTGGCAGAAAGTTCTGGAATCTGAGAGGAGCCACAAATTTCCTTCCACCCAGCGTCACCCCACGTCTCCCGATAAAAATATTACCTCACTTGTGTGGGTAGGCCTAGCGCCCGTGACAGGAAACGCCCCAAAGTGCAACGTGGACACAGCCAAATTTTTGAAGGAAAACAGAGGAGTTTATTGCAAAGTGCCTACCTGTGGATTTTGGCCTGTAGCTCATCCGCCACCTACGGAAACCTACCAAACCTGTGCATTTCTGAAAACTAGAGACCTAGGGGAATCCAAGATGGGGTGACTTGTGTGGCTCGGACCAGGTTCTGTTACCCAGAATCCTTTGCAAACCTCAAAATGTGGCTAAAAAAACACATGTTCCTCACATTTCTGTGGCTGAAAGTTCTGGAATCTGAGAGGAGCCACAAATTTCCTTCCACCCAGCGTCCCCCCACGTCTCCCGATACAAATTATACCTCACTTGTGTGGGTAGGCCTAGCGCCCGCAACAGGAAACGCCCCAAAGTGCAACGTGGACACAGCCAAATTTTTGAAGGAAAACAGAGGTGTTTTTTGCAAAGTGCCTACCTGTAGATTTTGGCCTGTAGCTCAGCCGCCACCTAGGGAAACCTACCAAACCTGTGCATTTCTGAAAACTAGAGACCTAGGGGAATCCAAGATGGGGTGACTTGTGTGGCTCGGACCAGGTTCTGTTACCCAGAATCCTTTGCAAACCTCAAAATTTGGCTAAAAAAACACATGTTCCTCATATTTCTGTGGCAGAAAGTTCTGGAATCTGAGAGGAGCCACAAATTTCCTTCCACCCAGCGTTCCCCCACGTCTCCCAATAAAAATGATACCTCACTTGTGTGGGTAGGCCTAGCGCCCGCGACAGGAAACGCCCCAAAGCGCAACGTGGCACATCAAAATTTTTGAAGGAAAACAGAGGTGTTTTTTGCAAAGTGCCTACCTGTAGATTTTGGCCTGTAGCTCAGCCGCCACCTAGGGAAACCTACCAAACCTGTGCATTTCTGAAAACTAGAGACCTAGGGGAATCCAAGATGGGGTGACTTGTGTGGCTCGGACCAGGTTCTGTTACCCAGAATCCTTTGCAAACCTCAAAATTTGGCTAAAAAAACACATGTTCCTCACATTTCTGTGGCAGAAAGTTCTGGAATCTGAGAGGAGCCACAAATTTCCTTCCACCCAGCGTTCCCCCACGTCTCCCAATAAAAATGATACCTCACTTGTGTGGGTAGGCCTAGCGGCCGTGACAGGAAACGCCCCAAAGCGCAACGTGGCACATCCACATTTTTGAAGGAAAACAGAGGTGTTTTTTGCAAAGTGCCTACCTGTAGATTTTGGCCTGTAGCTCAGCCGCCACCTAGGGAAACCTACCAAACCTGTGCATTTCTGAAAACTAGAGACCTAGGGAAATCCAAGTTGGGGTGACTTGTGTGGCTCGGACCAGGTTCTGTTACCCAGAATCCTTTGCAAACCTCAAAATTTGGCTAAAAAACACATGTTCCTCACATTTCTGTGGCAGAAAGTTCTGGAATCTGAGAGGGTCCACAAATTTCCTTCCACCCAGCGTTCCCCCACGCCTCCCGATAAAAATGATACCTCACTTGTGTGGGTAGGCCTAGCGCCCGCGTCAGGAAACGCCCCAAAGCGCAACGTGGACACATCCAAATTTTTGAAGGAAAACAGAGGTGTTTTTTGCAAAGTGCCTACCTGTAGATTTTGGCCTGTAGCTCAGCCGCCACCTAGGGAAACCTACCAAACCTGTGCATTTCTGAAAACTAGAGACCAAGGGGAATCCAAGATGGGGTGACTTGTGTCGCTCGGACCAGGTTCTGTTACCCAGAATCCTTTGCAAACCTCAAAATTTGGCTAAAAAAACACATGTTCCTCACATTTCTGTGGCAGAAAGTTCTGGAATCTGAGAGGAGCCACGAATTTCCTTCCACCCAGCGTTCCCCCACGTCTCCTGATAAAAATGATACCTCACTTGTGTGGGTAGGCCTAGCGCCCGCGACAGGAAACACCCCAAAGCGCAACGTGGACACATCCAAATTTTTGAAGGAAAACAGAGGTGTTTTTTGCAAAGTGCCTACCTGTAGATTTTGGCCTGTAGCTCAGCCGCCACCTAGGGAAACCTACCAAACCTGTGCATTTCTGAAAACTAGAGACCTAGGGGAATCCAAGATGGGGTGACTTGTGTGGCTCGGACCAGGTTCTGTTACCCAGAATCCTTTGCAAACCTCAAAATTTGGCTAAAAAAACACATGTTCCTCACATTTCTGTGGCAGAAAGTTCTGGAATCTGAGAGGAGCCACAAATTTCCTTCCACCCAGCGTCCTCCCACGTCTCTTGATAAAAATGATACTTCACTTGTGTGGGTAGGCCTAGCGCCCGCAACAGGAAACGCCCCAAAGTGCAACGTGGACACAGCCAAATTTTTGAAGGAAAACAGAGGTGTTTTTTGCAAAGTGCCTACCTGTAGATTTTGGCCAGTAGCTCAGCCGCCTCCTAGGGAAACCTACCAAACCTGTGCATTTCTGAAAACTAGAGACCTTTGGGAATCCAAGATGGGGTGACTTGTGTGGCTCGGACCAGGTTCTGTTACCCAGAATCCTTTGCAAACCTCAAAATGTGGCTAAAAAAACACATGTTCCTCACATTTCTGTGGCAGAAAGTTCTGGAATCTGAGAGGAGCCACAAATTTCCTTCCACCCAGCGTTCCCCCACGTCTCCCGATAAAAATTATACCTCACTTGTGTGGGTAGGCCTAGCGCCCGTGATAGAAAACGCCCCAAAGCGCAACGTGGACACATCCAAATTTTTGAAGGAAAACAGAGGTGTTTTTTGCAAAGTGCCTACCTGTAGATTTTGGCCTGTAGCTCAGCCGCCACCTAGGGAAACCTACCAAACCTGTGCATTTCTGAAAACTAGAGACCTAGGGGAATCCAAGATGGGGTGACTTGTGTGGCTCGGACCAGGTTCTGTTACTCAGAATCCTTTGCAAACCTCAAAATTTGGCTAAAAAAACACATGTTCCTCACATTTCTGTGGCAGAAAGTTCTGGAATCTGAGAGGAGCCACGAATTTCCTTCCACCCAACGTTACCCCATGTCTCCTCATAAAAATTATACCTCACTAGTGTGGGTAGTCCTAGCGCCCGCAACAGGAAACGCCCCAAAGCGCAACGTGGACACATCCAAATTTTTGAAGGAAAACAGAGGTGTTTTTTGCAAAGTGCCTACCTGTAGATTTTGGCCTGTAGCTCAGCCGCCACCTACGGAAACCTACCAAACCTGTGCATTTCTGAAAACTAGAGACCTAGGGGAATCCAAGATGGGGTGACTTGTGTGGCTCGGACCAGGTTCTGTTACCCAGAATCCTTTGCAAACCTCAAAATGTGGCTAATAAAACACATGTTCCTCACATTTCTGTGGCAGAAAGTTCTGGAATCTGAGAGGAGCCACAAATTTCCTTCCACCCAGCGTTCCCCCACGTCTCCCGATAAAAATGATACCTCACTTGTGTGGGTAGGCCTAGCGCCCGCGACAGGAAACACCCCAAAGCGCAACGTGGACACATCCAAATTTTTGAAGGAAAACAGAGGTGTTTTTTGCAAAGTGCCTACCTGTTGATTTTGGCCTGTAGCTCAGCCGCCACCTAGGGAAACCTACCAAACCTATGCATTTCTGAAAACTAGAGACCTAGGGGAATCCAAGATGGGGTGACTTGTGTGGCTCGGACCAGGTTCTGTTACCCAGAATCCTTTGCAAACCTCAAAATGTGGCTAAAAAAACACATGTTCCTCACATTTCTGTGGCAGAAAGTTCTGGAATCTGAGAGGAGCCACAAATTCCCTTCCATCCAGCGTCCCCCCACGTCTCCCAATAAAAATGATACCTCACTTGTGTGGGTAGGCCTAGCGCCCGCTACAGGAAACGCCCCAAAGCGCAACGTGGCACATCCAAATTTTTTAAGGAAAACAGAGGTGTTTTTTGCAAAGTGCCTACCTGTAGATTTTGGCCTGTAGCTCAGCCGCCACCTAGGGAAACCTACCAAACCTGTGCATTTCTGAAAACTAGAGACCTAGGGGAATCCAAGATGGGGTGACTTGTGTGGCTCGGACCAGGTTCTGTTACCCAGAATCCTTTGCAAACCTCAAAATTTGGCTAAAAAAACACATGTTCCTCACATTTCTGTGGCAGAAAGTTCTGGAATCTGAGAGGAGCCACAAATTTCCTTCCACCCAGCGTTCCCCCACGTCTCCCAATAAAAATGATACCTCACTTGTGTGGGTAGGCCTAGCGCCCGTGACAGGAAACGCCCCAAAGCGCAACGTGGCACATCCAAATTTTTGAAGGAAAACAGAGGTGTTTTTTGCAAAGTGCCTACCTGTAGATTTTGGCCTGTAGCTCAGCCGCCACCTAGGGAAACCTACCAAACCTGTGCATTTCTGAAAACTAGAGACCTAGGGAAATCCAAGTTGGGGTGACTTGTGTGGCTCGGACCAGGTTCTGTTACCCAGAATCCTTTGCAAACCTCAAAATTTGGCTAAAAAAACACATGTTCCTCACATTTCTGTGGCAGAAAGTTCTGGAATCTGAGAGGAGCCACAAATTTCCTTCCACCCAGCGTTCCCCCATGTCTCCCGATAAAAATGATACCTCACTTGTGTGGGTAGGCCTAGCGCCCGCGTCAGGAAACGCCCCAAAGCGCAACGTGGACACATCCAAATTTTTGAAGGAAAACAGAGGTGTTTTTTGCAAAGTGCCTACCTGTAGATTTTGGCCTGTAGCTCAGCCGCCACCGAGGGAAACCTACCAAACCTGTGCATTTCTGAAAACTAGAGACCTAGGGGAATCCAAGATGGGGTGACTTGTGTGGCTCGGACCAGGTTCTGTTACCCAGAATCCTTTGCAAACCTCAAAATTTGGCTAAAAAAACACATGTTCCTCACATTTCTGTGGCAGAAAGTTCTGGAATCTGAGAGGAGCCACGAATTTCCTTCCACCCAGCGTTCCCCCAAGTCTCCTGATAAAAATGATACCTCACTTGTGTGGGTAGGCCTAGCGCCCGCGACAGGAAACACCCCAAAGCGCAACGTGGACACATCCAAATTTTTGAAGGAAAACAGAGGTGTTTTTTGCAAAGTGCCTACCTGTAGATTTTGGCCTGTAGCTCAGCCGCCACCTAGGGAAACCTACCAAACCTGTGCATTTCTGAAAACTAGAGACCAAGGGGAATCCAAGATGGGGTGACTTGTGTGGCTCGGACCAGGTTCTGTTACCCAGAATCCTTTGCAAACCTCAAAATTTGGCTAAAAAAACACATGTTCCTCACATTTCTGTGGCAGAAAGTTCTGGAATCAGAGGAGCCACGAATTTCCTTCCACCCAGCGTTCCCCCACGTCTCCTGATAAAAATGATACCTCACTTGTGTGGGTAGGCCTAGCGCCCGCGACAGGAAACACCCCAAAGCGCAACGTGGACACATCCAAATTTTTGAAGGAAAACAGAGGTGTTTTTTGCAAAGTGCCTACCTGTAGATTTTGGCCTGTAGCTCAGCCGCCACCTAGGGAAACCTACCAAACCTGTGCATTTCTGAAAACTAGAGACCTAGGGGAATCCAAGATGGGGTGACTTGTGTGGCTCGGACCAGGTTCTGTTACCCAGAATCCTTTGCAAACCTCAAAATTTGGCTAAAAAAACACATGTTCCTCACATTTCTGTGGCAGAAAGTTCTGGAATCTGAGAGGAGCCACAAATTTCCTTCCACCCAGCGTCCTCCCACGTCTCTTGATAAAAATGATACTTCACTTGTGTGGGTAGGCCTAGCGCCCGCAACAGGAAACGCCCCAAAGTGCAACGTGGACACAGCCAAATTTTTGAAGGAAAACAGAGGTGTTTTTTGCAAAGTGCCTACCTGTAGATTTTGGCCTGTAGCTCAGCCGCCTCCTAGGGAAACCTACCAAACCTGTGCATTTCTGAAAACTAGAGACCTTTGGGAATCCAAGATGGGGTGACTTGTGTGGCTCGGACCAGGTTCTGTTACCCAGAATCCTTTGCAAACCTCAAAATGTGGCTAAAAAAACACATGTTCCTCACATTTCTGTGGCAGAAAGTTCTGGAATCTGAGAGGAGCCACAAATTTCCTTCCACCCAGCGTTCCCCCACGTCTCCCGATAAAAATTATACCTCACTTGTGTGGGTAGGCCTAGCGCCCGTGATAGAAAACGCCCCAAAGCGCAACGTGGACACATCCAAATTTTTGAAGGAAAACAGAGGTGTTTTTTGCAAAGTGCCTACCTGTAGATTTTGGCCTGTAGCTCAGCCGCCACCTAGGGAAACCTACCAAACCTGTGCATTTCTGAAAACTAGAGACCTAGGGGAATCCAAGATGGGGTGACTTGTGTGGCTCGGACCAGGTTCTGTTACTCAGAATCCTTTGCAAACCTCAAAATTTGGCTAAAAAAACACATGTTCCTCACATTTCTGTGGCAGAAAGTTCTGGAATCTGAGAGGAGCCACGAATTTCCTTCCACCCAACGTTACCCCATGTCTCCTGATAAAAATGATACCTCACTAGTGTGGGTAGTCCTAGCGCCCGCAACAGGAAACGCCCCAAAGCGCAACGTGGACACATCCAAATTTTTGAAGGAAAACAGAGGTGTTTTTTGCAAAGTGCCTACCTGTAGATTTTGGCCTGTAGCTCAGCCGCCACCTACGGAAACCTACCAAACCTGTGCATTTCTGAAAACTAGAGACCTAGGGGAATCCAAGATGGGGTGACTTGTGTGGCTCGGACCAGGTTCTGTTACCCAGAATCCTTTGCAAACCTCAAAATGTGGCTAAAAAAACACATGTTCCTCACATTTCTGTGGCAGAAAGTTCTGGAATCTGAGAGGAGCCACAAATTCCCTTCCACCCAGCGTCCCCCCACGTCTCTCGATAAAAATGATACCTCACTTGTGTGGGTAGGCCTAGCGCCCGATACAGGAAACACCCCAAAGCGCAACGTGGACACATCCAAATTTTTGAAGGAAAACAGAGGTGTTTTTTGCAAAGTGCCTACCTGTAGATTTTGGCCTGTAGCTCAGCCGTCACCTAGGGAAACCTACCAAACCTATGCATTTCTGAAAACTAGAGACCTAGGGGAATCCAAGATGGGGTGACTTGTGTGGCTCGGACCAGGTTCTGTTACCCAGAATCCTTTGCAAACCTCAAAATGTGGCTAAAAAAACACATGTTCCTCACATTTCTGTGGCAGAAAGTTCTGGAATCTGAGAGGAGCCACAAATTTCCTTCCACCCAGCGTCCCCCCACGTCTCTCGATAAAAATGATACCTCACTTGTGTGGGTAGGCCTAGCGCCCGCAACAGGAAACGCCCCAAAGTGCAACGTGGACACAGCCAAATTTTTGAAGGAAAACAGAGGTGTTTTTTGCAAAGTGCCTACCTGTAGATTTTGGCCTGTAGCTCAGCCGCCACCTAGGGAAACCTACCAAACCTGTGCATTTCTGAAAACTAGAGACCTAGGGGAATCCAAGATGGGGTGACTTGTGTGGCTCGGACCAGGTTCTGTTACCCAGAATCCTTTGCAAACCTCAAAATTTTGCTAAAAAAACACATGTTCCTCACATTTCTGTGGCAGAAAGTTCTGGAATCTGAGAGGAGCCACAAATTTCCTTCCACCCAGCGTTCCCCCACGTCTCCCGATAAAAATTATACCTCACTTGTGTGGGTAGGCCTAGCCCCCGCGTCAGGAAACGCCCCAAAGCGCAACGTGGACACATCCAAATTTTTGAAGGAAAACAGAGGTGTTTTTTGCAAAGTGCCTACCTGTAGATTTTGGCCTGTAGCTCAGCCGCCATCTAGGAAAACCTACCAAAGCTGTGCATTTCTAAAAACTAGAGACCTAGGGGAATCCAAGATGGGGTGACTTGTGTGGCTCGGACCAGGTTCTGTTACCCAGAATCCTTTGCAAACCTCAAAATTTGGTTAAAAAAACACATGTTCCTCACATTTCTGTGGCAGAAAGTTCTGGAATCTGAGAGGAGCCACAAATTTCCTTCCACCCAGCGTCACCCCACGTCTCCCGATAAAAATATTACCTCACTTGTGTGGGTAGGCCTAGCGCCCGTGACAGGAAACGCCCCAAATTGCAACGTGGACACAGCCAAATTTTTGAAGGACAACAGAGGAGTTTTTTGCAAAGTGCCTACCTGTGGATTTTGGCCTGTAGCTCATCCGCCACCTACGGAAACCTACCAAACCTGTGCATTTCTGAAAACTAGAGACCTAGGGGAATCCAAGATGGGGTGACTTGTGTGGCTCGGACCAGGTTCTGTTACCCAGAATCATTTGCAAACCTCAAAATGTGGCTAAAAAAACACATGTTCCTCACATTTCTGTGGCAGAAAGTTCTGGAATCTGAGAGGAGCCACAAATTTCCTTCCACCCAGCGTCCCCCCACGTCTCCCGATACAAATTATACCTCACTTGTGTGGGTAGGCCTAGCGCCCGCAACAGGAAACGCCCCAAAGTGCAACGTGGACACAGCCAAATTTTTGAAGGAAAACAGAGGTGTTTTTTGCAAAGTGCCTACCTGTAGATTTTGGCCTGTAGCTCAGCCGCCACCTAGGGAAACCTACCAAACCTGTGCATTTCTGAAAACTAGAGACCTAGGGGAATCCAAGATGGGGTGACTTGTGTGGCTCGGACCAGGTTCTGTTACCCAGAATCCTTTGCAAACCTCAAAATTTGGCTAAAAAATCACATGTTCCTCACATTTCTGTGGCAGAAAGTTCTGGAATCTGAGAGGAGCCACAAATTTCCTTCCACCCAGCGTTCCCCCACGTCTCCCAATAAAAATGATACCTCACTTGTGTGGGTAGGCCTAGCGCCCGCGACAGTAAACGCCCCAAAGCGCAACGTGGCACATCCAAATTTTTGAAGGAAAACAGAGGTGTTTTTTGCAAAGTGCCTACCTGTAGATTTTGGCCTGTAGCTCAGCCGCCACCTAGGGAAACCTACCAAACCTGTGCATTTCTGAAAACTAGAGACCTAGGGAAATCCAAGTTGGGGTGACTTGTGTGGCTCGGACCAGGTTCTGTTACCCAGAATCCTTTGCAAACCTCAAAATTTGGCTAAAAAAACACATGTTCCTCACATTTCTGTGGCAGAAAGTTCTGGAATCTGAGAGGAGCCACAATTTTCCTTCCACCCAGCGTCCCCCCACGTCTCCCGATAAAAATGATACCTCACTTGTGTGGGTAGGCCTAGCGCCCGCGACAGGAAACGCCCTAAAGCGCAACGTGGACACAGCCACATTTTTGAAGGAAAACAGAGGTGTTTTTTGCAAAGTGCCTACCTGTAGATTTTGGCCTGTAGCTCACCCGCCACCTAGGGAAACCTACCAAACCTGTGCATTTCTGAAAACTAGAGACCTAGGGGAATCCAAGATAGGGTGACTTGTGTGGCTCGGACCAGGTTCTGTTACCCAGAATCCTTTGCAAACCTCAAAATGTGGCTAAAAAAACACATGTTCCTCACATTTCTGTGGCAGAAAGTTCTGGAATCTGAGAGGAGCCACAAATTTCCTTCCACCCAGCGTCCCCCCACGTCTCCCGATACAAATTATACCTCACTTGTGTGGGTAGGCCTAGCGCCCGCGACAGGAAACGCCCCAAAGTGCAACGTGGACACAGCCAAATTTTTGAAGGAAAACAGAGGTGTTTATTGCAAAGTGCCTACCTGTAGATTTTGGCCTGTAGCTCAGCCGCCACCTAGGGAAACCTACCAAACCTGTGCATTTCCGAAAACTAGAGACCTAGGGGAATCCAAGATGGGGTGACTTGTGTGGCTCGGACCAGGTTCTGTTACCCAGAATCCTTTGCAAACCTCAAAATTTGGCTAAAAAAACACATGTTCCTCACATTTCTGTGGCAGAAAGTTCTGGAATCTGAGAGGAGCCACAAATTTCCTTCCACCCAGCGTTCCCCCACGTCTCCCAATAAAAATGATACCTCACTTGTGTGGGTAGGCCTAGCGCCTGCGACAGGAAACGCCCCAAAGTACAATGTGGCACATCCAAATTTTTGAAGGAAAACTAAGGTGTTTTTTGCAAAGTGCCTACCTGTAGATTTTGGCCTGTAGCTCAGCCGCCACCTAGGGAAACCTACCAAACCTGTGCATTTCTGAAAACTAGAGACCTAGGGGAATCCAAGATGGGGTGACTTGTGTGGCTCGGACCAGGTTCTGTTACCCAGAATCCTTTGCAAACCTCAAAATTTGGCTAAAAAAACACATGTTCCTCACATTTCTGTGGCAGAAAGTTCTGGAATCTGAGAGGAGCCACGAATTTCCTTCCACCCAGCGTCCCCCCACGTCTCCCGATAAAAATGATACCTCACTTGTGTGGGTAGGCCTAGCGCCCGCGACAGGAAACGCCCCAAAGCGCAACGTGGACACAGCCACATTTTTGAAGGAAAACAGAGGTGTTTTTTGCAAAGTGCCTACCTGTAGATTTTGGCCTGTAGCTCAGCCGCCACGTAGGGAAACCTACCAAACCTGTGCATTTCTGAAAACTAGAGACCTAGGGAAATCCAAGATAGGGTGACTTGTGTGGCTCGGACCAGGTTCTGTTACCCAGAATCCTTTGCAAACCTCAAAATGTGGCTAAAAAAACACATGTTCCTCACATTTCTGTGGCAGAAAGTTCTGGAATCTGAGAGGAGCCACAAATTTCCTTCCACCCAGCGTCCCCCCACGTCTCCCGATACAAATTATACCTCACTTGTGTGGGTAGGCCTAGCGCCCGCGACAGGAAACGCCCCAAAGTGCAACATGGACACAGCCAAATTTTTGAAGGAAAACAGAGGTGTTTTTTGCAAAGTGCCTACCTGTAGATTTTGGCCTGTAGCTCAGCCGCCACCTAGGGAAACCTACCAAACCTGTGCATTTCTGAAAACTAGAGACCTAGGGGAATCCAAGATGGGGTGACTTGTGTGGCTCGGACCAGGTTCTGTTACCCAGAATCCTTTGCAAACCTCAAAATTTGGCAAAAAAAACACATGTTCCTCACATTTCTGTGGCAGAAAGTTCTGGAATCTGAGAGGAGCCACAAATTTCCTTCCACCCAGCGTTCCCCCACGTCTCCCAATAAAAATGATACCTCACTTGTGTGGGTAGGCCTAGCGCCCGCGACAGGAAACGCCCCAAAGCGCAATGTGGCACATCCAAATGTTTGAAGGAAAACAGAGGTGTTTTTTGCAAAGTGCCTACCTGTAGATTTTGGCCTGTAGCTCAGCCGCCACCTAGGGAAACCTACCAAACCTGTGCATTTCTGAAAATTAGAGACCTAGGGAAATCCAAGTTGGGGTGACTTGTGTGGCTTGGACCAGGTTCTGTTACCCAGAATCCTTTGCAAACCTCAAAATTTGGCTAAAAAAACACATGTTCCTCACATTTCTGTGGCAGAAAGTTCTGGAATCTGAGAGGAGCCACAAATTTCCTTCCACCCAGCGTTCCCCCACGTCTCCCGATAAAAATGATACCTCACTTGTGTGCGTAGGCCTAGCCCCCGCGTCAGGAAACGCCCCAAAGCGCAACGTGGACACATCCAAATTTTTGAAGGAAAACAGAGGTGTTTTTTGCAAAGTGCCTACCTGTAGATTTTGGCCTGTAGCTCAGCCACCATCTAGGAAAACCTACCAAAGCTGTGCATTTCTAAAAACTAGAGACCTAGGGGAATCCAAGATGGGGTGACTTGTGTGGCTCGGACCAGGTTCTGTTACCAAGAATCCTTTGCAAACCTCAAAATTTGGTTAAAAAAACACATGTTCCTCACATTTCTGTGGCAGAAAGTTCTGGAATCTGAGAGGAGCCACAAATTTCCTTCCACCCAGCGTCACCCCACGTCTCCCGATAAAAATATTACCTCACTTGTGTGGGTAGGCCTAGCGCCCGTGACAGGAAACGCCCCAAAGTGCAACGTGGACACAGCCAAATTTTTGAAGGAAAACAGAGGAGTTTTTTGCAAAGTGCCTACCTGTGGATTTTGGCCTGTAGCTCATCCGCCACCTACGGAAACCTACCAAACCTGTGCATTTCTGAAAACTAGAGACCTAGGGGAATCCAAGATGGGGTGACTTGTGTGGCTCGGACCAGGTTCTGTTACCCAGAATCCTTTGCAAACCTCAAAATGTGGCTAAAAAAACACATGTTCCTCACATTTCTGTGGCAGAAAGTTCTGGAATCTGAGAGGAGCCACAAATTTCCTTCCACCCAGCGTCCCCCCACGTCTCCCGATACAAATTATACCTCACTTGTGTGGGTAGGCCTAGCGCCCGCAACAGGAAACGCCCCAAAGTGCAACGTGGACACAGCCAAATTTTTTAAGGAAAACAGAGGTGTTTTTTGCAAAGTGCCTACCTGTAGATTTTGGCCTGTAGCTCAGCCGCCACCTAGGGAAACCTACCAAACCTGTGCATTTCTGAAAACTAGAGACCTAGGGGAATCCAAGATGGGGTGACTTGTGTGGCTCGGACCAGGTTCTGTTACCCAGAATCCTTTGCAAACCTCAAAATTTGGCTAAAAAAACACATGTTCCTCACATTTCTGTGGCAGAAAGTTCTGGAATCTGAGAGGAGCCACAAATTTCCTTCCACCCAGCGTTCCCCCACGTCTCCCAATAAAAATGATACCTCACTTGTGTGGGTAGGCCTAGCGCCCGCGACAGGAAACGCCCCAAAGCGCAACGTGGCACATCCAAATTTTTGAAGGAAAACAGAGGTGTTTTTTGCAAAGTGCCTACCTGTAGATTTTGGCCTGCAGCTCAGCCGCCACCTAGGGAAACCTACCAAACCTGTGCATTTCTGAAAACTAGAGACCTAGGGAAATCCAAGTTGGGGTGACTTGTGTGGCTCGGACCAGGTTCTGTTACCCAGAATCCTTTGCAAACCTCAAAATTTGGCTAAAAAACACATGTTCCTCACATTTCTGTGGCAGAAAGTTCTGGAATCTGAGAGGAGCCACAAATTTCCTTCCACCCAGCGTTCCCCCACGTCTCCCGATAAAAATGATACCTCACTTGTGTGGGTAGGCCTAGCGCCCGCGTCAGGAAACGCCACAAAGCGCAACGTGGACACATCCAAATTTTTGAAGGAAAACAGAGGTGTTTTTTGCAAAGTGCCTACCTGTAGATTTTGGCCTGTAGCTCAGCCGCCACCTAGGGAAACCTACCAAACCTGTGCATTTCTGAAAACTAGAGACCAAGGGGAATCCAAGATGGGGTGACTTGTGTGGCTCGGACCAGGTTTTGTTACCCAGAATCCTTTGCAAACCTCAAAATTTGGCTAAAAAAACACATGTTCCTCACATTTCTGTGGCAGAAAGTTCTGGAATCTGAGAGGAGCCACGAATTTCCTTCCACCCAGCGTTCCCCCACGTCTCCTGATAAAAATGATACCTCACTTGTGTGGGTAGGCCTAGCGCCCGCGACAGGAAACACCCCAAAGCGCAACGTGGACACATCCAAATTATTGAAGGAAAACAGAGGTGTTTTTTGCAAAGTGCCTACCTGTAGATTTTGGCCTGTAGCTCAGCCGCCACCTAGGGAAACCTACCAAACCTGTGCATTTCTGAAAACTAGAGACCTAGGGGAATCCAAGATGGGGTGACTTGTGTGGCTCGGACCAGGTTCTGTTACCCAGAATCCTTTGCAAACCTCAAAATTTGGCTAAAAAAACACATGTTCCTCACATTTCTGTGGCAGAAAGTTCTGGAATCTGAGAGGAGCCACAAATTTCCTTCCACCCAGCGTCCCCCCATGTCTCTTGATAAAAATGATACTTCACTTGTGTGGGTAGGCCTAGCGCCCGCAACAGGAAACGCCCCAAAGTGCAACGTGGACACAGCCAAATTTTTGAAGGAAAACAGAGGTGTTTTTTGCAAAGTGCCTACCTGTAGATTTTGGCCTGTAGCTCAGCCGCCTCCTAGGGAAACCTACCAAACCTGTGCATTTCTGAAAACTAGAGACCTTTGGGAATCCAAGATGGGGTGACTTGTGTGGCTCGGACCAGGTTCTGTTACCCAGAATCCTTTGCAAACCTCAAAATGTGGCTAAAAAAACACATGTTCCTCACATTTCTGTGGCAGAAAGTTCTGGAATCTGAGAGGAGCCACAAATTTCCTTCCACCCAGCGTTCCCCCATGTCTCCCGATAAAAATGATACCTCACTTGTGTGGGTAGGCCTAGCGCCCGTGATAGAAAACGCCCCAAAGCGCAACGTGGACACATCCAAATTTTTGAAGGAAAACAGAGGTGTTTTTTGCAAAGTGCCTACCTGTAGATTTTGGCCTGTAGCTCAGCCGCCACCTAGGGAAACCTACCAAACCTGTGCATTTCTGAAAACTAGAGACCTAGGGGAATCCAAGATGGGGTGACTTGTGTGGCTCGGACCAGGTTCTGTTACTCAGAATCCTTTGCAAACCTCAAAATTTGGCTAAAAAAACACATGTTCCTCACATTTCTGTGGCAGAAAGTTCTGGAATCTGAGAGGAGCCACGAATTTCCTTCCACCCAACGTTACCCCATGTCTCCTGATAAAAATGATACCTCACTAGTGTGAGTAGTCCTAGCGCCCGCAACAGGAAACGCCCCAAAGCGCAACGTGGACACATCCACATTTTTGAAGGAAAACAGAGGTGTTTTTTGCAAAGTGCCTACCTGTAGATTTTGGCCTGTAGCTCAGCCGCCACCTACGGAAACCTACCAAACCTCTGCATTTCTGAAAACTAGAGACCTAGGGGAATCCAAGATGGGGTGACTTGTGTGGCTCGGACCAGGTTCTGTTACTCAGAATCCTTTGCAAACCTCAAAATTTGGCTAAAAAAACACATGTTCCTCACATTTCTGTGGCAGAAAGTTCTGGAATCTGAGAGGAGCCACAAATTCCCTTCCACCCAGCGTCCCCCCACGTCTCTCGATAAAAATGATACCTCACTTGTGTGGGTAGGCCTAGCGCCCGCAACAGGAAACGCCCCAAAGTGCAACGTGGACACAGCCAAATTTTTGAAGGAAAACAGAGGTGTTTTTTGCAAAGTGCCTACCTGTAGATTTTGGCCTGTAGCTCAGCCGCCACCTAGGGAAACCTACCAAACCTGTGCATTTCTGAAAACTAGAGACCTAGGGGAATCCAAGATGGGGTGACTTGTGTGGCTCGGACCAGGTTCTGTTACCCAGAATCCTTTGCAAACCTCAAAATTTGGCTAAAAAAACACATGTTCCTCACATTTCTGTGGCAGAAAGTTCTGGAATCTGAGAGGAGCCACGAATTTCCTTCCACCCAACGTTACCCCATGTCTCCTGATAAAAATGATACCTCACTAGTGTGGGTAGTCCTAGCGCCCGCAACAGGAAACGCCCCAAAGCGCAACTTGGACACATCCACATTTTTGAAGGAAAACAGAGGTGTTTTTTGCAAAGTGCCTACCTGTAGATTTTGGCCTGTAGCTCAGCCGCCACCTACGGAAACCTACCAAACCTGTGCATTTCTGAAAACTAGAGACCTAGGGGAATCCAAGATGGGGTGACTTGTGTGGCTCGGACCAGGTTCTGTTACCCAGAATCCTTTGCAAACCTCAAAATGTGGCTAAAAAAACACATGTTCCTCACATTTCTGTGGCAGAAAGTTCTGGAATCTGAGAGGAGCCACAAATTCCCTTCCACCCAGCGTCCCCCCACGTCTCTCGATAAAAATGATACCTCACTTGTGTGGGTAGGCCTAGCGCCCGATACAGGAAACACCCCAAAGCGCAACGTGGACACATCCAAATTTTTGAAGGAAAACAGAGGTGTTTTTTGCAAAGTGCCTACCTGTAGATTTTGGCCTGTAGCTCAGCCGCCACCTAGGGAAACCTACCAAACCTATGTATTTCTGAAAACTAGAGACCTAGGGGAATCCAAGATGGGGTGACTTGTGTGGCTCGGACCAGGTTCTGTTACCCAGAATCCTTTGCAAACCTCAAAATGTGGCTAAAAAAACACGTGTTCCTCACATTTCTGTGGCAGAAAGTTCTGGAATCTGAGAGGAGCCACAAATTTCCTTCCACCCAGCGTCCCCCCAAGTCTCTCGATAAAAATGATACCTCACTTGTGTGGGTAGGCCTAGCGCCCGCAACAGGAAACGCCCCAAAGTGCAACGTGGACACAGCCAAATTTTTGAAGGAAAACAGAGGTGTTTTTTGCAAAGTGCCTACCTGTAGATTTTGGCCTGTAGCTCAGCCGCCACCTAGGGAAACCTACCAAACCTGTGCATTTCTGAAAACTAGAGACCTAGGGGAATCCAAGATGGGGTGACTTGTGTGGCTCGGACCAGGTTCTGTTACCCAGAATCCTTTGCAAACCTCAAAATTTGGCTAAAAAAACACATGTTCCTCACATTTCTGTGGCAGAAAGTTCTGGAATCTGAGAGGAGCCACAAATTTCCTTCCACCCAGCGTCCCCCCACGTCTCTTGATAAAAATGATACCTCACTTGTGTGGGTAGGCCTAGCGCCCGCAACAGGAAACGCCCCAAAGTGCAACGTGGACACAGCCAAATTTTTGAAGGAAAACAGAGGTGTTTTTTGCAAAGTGCCTACCTGTAGATTTTGGCCTGTAGCTCAGCCGCCACCTAGGGAAACCTACCAAACCTGTGCATTTCTGAAAACTAGACACCTAGGGGAATCCAAGATGGGGTGACTTGTGTGGCTCGGACCAGGTTCTGTTACCCAGAATCCTTTGCAAACCTCAAAATTTGGCTAAAAAAACACATGTTCCTCACATTTCTGTGGCAGAAAGTTCTGGAATCTGAGAGGAGCCACGAATTTCCTTCCACCCAGCGTTCCCCCACGTCTCCTGATAAAAATGATACCTCACTTGTGTGGGTAGGCCTAGCGCCCGCGACAGGAAACACCCCAAAGCGCAACGTGGACACATCCAAATTTTTGAAGGAAAACAGAGGTGTTTTTTGCAAAGTGCCTACCTGTAGATTTTGGCCTGTAGCTCAGCCGCCACCTAGGGAAACCTACCAAACCTGTGCATTTCTGAAAACTAGAGACCTAGGGGAATCCAAGATGGGGTGACTTGTGTGGCTCGGACCAGGTTCTGTTACCCAGAATCCTTTGCAAACCTCAAAATTTGGCTAAAAAAACACATGTTCCTCACATTTCTGTGGCAGAAAGTTCTGGAATCTGAGAGGAGCCACAAATTTCCTTCCACCCAGCGTCCCCCCATGTCTCTTGATAAAAATGATACTTCACTTGTGTGGGTAGGCCTAGCGCCCGCAACAGGAAACGCCCCAAAGTGCAACGTGGACACAGCCAAATTTTTGAAGGAAAACAGAGGTGTTTTTTGCAAAGTGCCTACCTGTAGATTTTGGCCTGTAGCTCAGCCGCCTCCTAGGGAAACCTACCAAACCTGTGCATTTCTGAAAACTAGAGACCTTTGGGAATCCAAGATGGGGTGACTTGTGTGGCTCGGACCAGGTTCTGTTACCCAGAATCCTTTGCAAACCTCAAAATGTGGCTAAAAAAACACATGTTCCTCACATTTCTGTGCAGAAAGTTCTGGAATCTGAGAGGAGCCACAAATTTCCTTCCACCCAGCGTTCCCCCATGTCTCCCGATAAAAATTATACCTCACTTGTGTGGGTAGGCCTAGCGCCCGTGATAGAAAACGCCCCAAAGCGCAACGTGGACACATCCAAATTTTTGAAGGAAAACAGAGGTGTTTTTTGCAAAGTGCCTACCTGTAGATTTTGGCCTGTAGCTCAGCCGCCACCTAGGGAAACCTACCAAACCTGTGCATTTCTGAAAACTAGAGACCTAGGGGAATCCAAGATGGGGTGACTTGTGTGGCTCGGACCAGGTTCTGTTACTCAGAATCCTTTGCAAACCTCAAAATTTGGCTAAAAAAACACATGTTCCTCACATTTCTGTGGCAGAAAGTTCTGGAATCTGAGAGGAGCCACGAATTTCCTTCCACCCAACGTTACCCCATGTCTCCTGATAAAAATGATACCTCACTAGTGTGAGTAGTCCTAGCGCCCGCAACAGGAAACGCCCCAAAGCGCAACGTGGACACATCCACATTTTTGAAGGAAAACAGAGGTGTTTTTTGCAAAGTGCCTACCTGTAGATTTTGGCCTGTAGCTCAGCCGCCACCTACGGAAACCTACCAAACCTGTGCATTTCTGAAAACTAGAGACCTAGGGGAATCCAAGATGGGGTGACTTGTGTGGCTCGGACCAGGTTCTGTTACTCAGAATCCTTTGCAAACCTCAAAATTTGGCTAAAAAAACACATGTTCCTCACATTTCTGTGGCAGAAAGTTCTGGAATCTGAGAGGAGCCACAAATTTCCTTCCACCCAGCGTTCCCCCACGTCTCCCGATAAAAATGATACCTCACTTGTGTGGGTAGGCCTAGCGCCCGCGACAGGAAACACCCCAAAGCGCAACGTGGACACATCCAAATTTTTGAAGGAAAACAGAGGTGTTTTTTGCAAAGTGCCTACCTGTTGATTTTGGTCTGTAGCTCAGCCGCCACCTAGGGAAACCTACCAAGCCTATGCATTTCTGAAAACTAGAGACCTAGGGGAATCCAAGATGGGGTGACTTGTGTGGCTCGGACCAGGTTCTGTTACCCAGAATCCTTTGCAAACCTCAAAATGTGGCTAAAAAAACACATGTTCCTCACATTTCTGTGGCAGAAAGTTCTGGAATCTGAGAGGAGCCACAAATTCCCTTCCACCCAGCGTCCCCCCACGTCTCTCGATAAAAATGATACCTCACTTGTGTGGGTAGGCCTAGCGCCCGCAACAGGAAACGCCCCAAAGTGCAACGTGGACACAGCCAAATTTTTTAAGGAAAACAGAGGTGTTTTTTGCAAAGTGCCTACCTGTAGATTTTGGCCTGTAGCTCAGCCGCCACCTAGGGAAACCTACCAAACCTGTGCATTTCTGAAAACTAGAGACCTAGGGGAATCCAAGATGGGGTGACTTGTGTGGCTCGGACGAGGTTCTGTTACCCAGAATCCTTTGCAAACCTCAAAATTTGGCTAAAAAAACACATGTTCCTCACATTTCTGTGGCAGAAAGTTCTGGAATCTGAGAGGAGCCACGAATTTCCTTCCACCCAACGTTACCCCATGTCTCCTGATAAAAATGATACCTCACTAGTGTGGGTAGTCCTAGCGCCCGCAACAGGAAACGCCCCAAAGCGCAACGTGGACACATCCACATTTTTGAAGGAAAACAGAGGTGTTTTTTGCAAAGTGCCTACCTGTAGATTTTGGCCTGTAGCTCAGCCGCCACCTACGGAAACCTACCAAACCTGTGCATTTCTGAAAACTAGAGACCTAGGGGAATCCAAGATGGGGTGACTTGTGTGGCTCGGACCAGGTTCTGTTACCCAGAATCCTTTGCAAACCTCAAAATGTGGCTAAAAAAACACATGTTCCTCACATTTCTGTGGCAGAAAGTTCTGGAATCTGAGAGGAGCCACAAATTCCCTTCCACCCAGCGTCCCCCCACGTCTCTCGATAAAAATGATACCTCACTTGTGTGGGTAGGCCTAGCGCCCGATACAGGAAACACCCCAAAGCGCAACGTGGACACATCCAAATTTTTGAAGGAAAACAGAGGTGTTTTTTGCAAAGTGCCTACCTGTAGATTTTGGCCTGTAGCTCAGCCGCCACCTAGGGAAACCTACCAAACCTATGCATTTCTGAAAACTAGAGACCTAGGGGAATCCAAGATGGGGTGACTTGTGTGGCTCGGACCAGGTTCTGTTACCCAGAATCCTTTGCAAACCTCAAAATGTGGCTAAAAAAACACGTGTTCCTCACATTTCTGTGGCAGAAAGTTCTGGAATCTGAGAGGAGCCACAAATTTCCTTCCACCCAGCGTCCCCCCAAGTCTCTCGATAAAAATGATACCTCACTTGTGTGGGTAGGCCTAGCGCCCGCAACAGGAAACGCCCCAAAGTGCAACGTGGACACAGCCAAATTTTTGAAGGAAAACAGAGGTGTTTTTTGCAAAGTGCCTACCTGTAGATTTTGGCCTGTAGCTCAGCCGCCACCTAGGGAAACCTACCAAACCTGTGCATTTCTGAAAACTAGAGACCTAGGGGAATCCAAGATGGGGTGACTTGTGTGGCTCGGACCAGGTTCTGTTACCCAGAATCCTTTGCAAACCTCAAAATTTGGCTAAAAAAACACATGTTCCTCACATTTCTGTGGCAGAAAGTTCTGGAATCTGAGAGGAGCCACAAATTTCCTTCCACCCAGCGTCCCCCCACGTCTCTTGATAAAAATGATACCTCACTTGTGTGGGTAGGCCTAGCGCCCGCAACAGGAAACGCCCCAAAGTGCAACGTGGACACAGCCAAATTTTTGAAGGAAAACAGAGGTGTTTTTTGCAAAGTGCCTACCTGTAGATTTTGGCCTGTAGCTCAGCCGCCACCTAGGGAAACCTACCAAACCTGTGCATTTCTGAAAACTAGAGACCTAGGGGAATCCAAGATGGGGTGACTTGTGTGGCTCGGACCAGGTTCTGTTACCCAGAATCCTTTGCAAACCTCAAAATTTGGCTAAAAAAACACATGTTCCTCACATTTCTGTGGCAGAAAGTTCTGGAATCTGAGAGGAGCCACGAATTTCCTTCCACCCAGCGTTCCCCCACGTCTCCTGATAAAAATGATACCTCACTTGTGTGGGTAGGCCTAGCGCCCGCGACAGGAAACACCCCAAAGCGCAACGTGGACACATCCAAATTTTTGAAGGAAAACAGAGGTGTTTTTTGCAAAGTGCCTACCTGTAGATTTTGGCCTGTAGCTCAGCCGCCACCTAGGGAAACCTACCAAACCTGTGCATTTCTGAAAACTAGAGACCTAGGGGAATCCAAGATGGGGTGACTTGTGTGGCTCGGACCAGGTTCTGTTACCCAGAATCCTTTGCAAACCTCAAAATTTAGCTAAAAAAACACATGTTCCTCACATTTCTGTGGCAGAAAGTTCTGGAATCTGAGAGGAGCCACAAATTTCCTTCCACCCAGCGTCCCCCCATGTCTCTTGATAAAAATGATACTTCACTTGTGTGGGTAGGCCTAGCGCCCGCAACAGGAAACGCCCCAAAGTGCAACGTGGACACAGCCAAATTTTTTAAGGAAAACAGAGGTGTTTTTTGCAAAGTGCCTACCTGTAGATTTTGGCCTGTAGCTCAGCCGCCTCCTAGGGAAACCTACCAAACCTGTGCATTTCTGAAAACTAGAGACCTTTGGGAATCCAAGATGGGGTGACTTGTGTGGCTCGGACCAGGTTCTGTTACCCAGAATCCTTTGCAAACCTCAAAATGTGGCTAAAAAAACACATGTTCCTCACATTTCTGTGGCAGAAAGTTCTGGAATCTGAGAGGAGCCACAAATTTCCTTCCACCCAGCGTTCCCCCATGTCTCCCGATAAAAATTATACCTCACTTGTGTGGGTAGGCCTAGCGCCCGTGATAGAAAACGCCCCAAAGCGCAACGTGGACACATCCAAATTTTTGAAGGAAAACAGAGGTGTTTTTTGCAAAGTGCCTACCTGTAGATTTTGGCCTGTAGCTCAGCCGCCACCTAGGGAAACCTACCAAACCTGTGCATTTCTGAAAACTAGAGACCTAGGGGAATCCAAGATGGGGTGACTTGTGTGGCTCGGACCAGGTTCTGTTACTCAGAATCCTTTGCAAACCTCAAAATTTGGCTAAAAAAACACATGTTCCTCACATTTCTGTGGCAGAAAGTTCTGGAATCTGAGAGGAGCCACGAATTTCCTTCCACCCAACGTTACCCCATGTCTCCTGATAAAAATGATACCTCACTAGTGTGAGTAGTCCTAGCGCCCGCAACAGGAAACGCCCCAAAGCGCAACGTGGACACATCCACATTTTTGAAGGAAAACAGAGGTGTTTTTTGCAAAGTGCCTACCTGTAGATTTTGGCCTGTAGCTCAGCCGCCACCTACGGAAACCTACCAAACCTGTGCATTTCTGAAAACTAGAGACCTAGGGGAATCCAAGATGGGGTGACTTGTGTGGCTCGGACCAGGTTCTGTTACTCAGAATCCTTTGCAAACCTCAAAATTTGGCTAAAAAAACACATGTTCCTCACATTTCTGTGGCAGAAAGTTCTGGAATCTGAGAGGAGCCACAAATTTCCTTCCACCCAGCGTTCCCCCACGTCTCCCGATAAAAATGATACCTCACTTGTGTGGGTAGGCCTAGCGCCCGCGACAGGAAACACCCCAAAGCGCAACGTGGACACCTCCAAATTTTTGAAGGAAAACAGAGGTGTTTTTTGCAAAGTGCCTACCTGTTGATTTTGGTCTGTAGCTCAGCCGCCACCTAGGGAAACCTACCAAACCTATGCATTTCTGAAAACTAGAGACCTAGGGGAATCCAAGATGGGGTGACTTGTGTGGCTCGGACCAGGTTCTGTTACCCAGAATCCTTTGCAAACCTCAAAATGTGGCTAAAAAAACACATGTTCCTCACATTTCTGTGGCAGAAAGTTCTGGAATCTGAGAGGAGCCACAAATTCCCTTCCACCCAGCGTCCCCCCACGTCTCTCGATAAAAATGATACCTCACTTGTGTGGGTAGGCCTAGCGCCCGCAACAGGAAACGCCCCAAAGTGCAACGTGGACACAGCCAAATTTTTGAAGGAAAACAGAGGTGTTTTTTGCAAAGTGCCTACCTGTAGATTTTGGCCTGTAGCTCAGCCGCCACCTAGGGAAACCTACCAAACCTGTGCATTTCTGAAAACTAGAGACCTAGGGGAATCCAAGATGGGGTGACTTGTGTGGCTCGGACCAGGTTCTGTTACCCAGAATCCTTTGCAAACCTCAAAATTTGGCTAAAAAAACACATGTTCCTCACATTTCTGTGGCAGAAAGTTCTGGAATCTGAGAGGAGCCACGAATTTCCCTCCACCCAACGTTACCCCATGTCTCCTGATAAAAATGATACCTCACTAGTGTGGGTAGTCCTAGCGCCCGCAACAGGAAATGCCCCAAAGCGCAACGTGGACACATCCACATTTTTGAAGGAAAACAGAGGTGTTTTTTGCAAAGTGCCTACCTGTAGATTTTGGCCTGTAGCTCAGCCGCCACCTACGGAAACCTACCAAACCTGTGCATTTCTGAAAACTAGAGACCTAGGGGAATCCAAGATGGGGTGACTTGTGTGGCTCGGACCAGGTTCTGTTACCCAGAATCCTTTGCAAACCTCAAAATGTGGCTAAAAAAACACATGTTCCTCACATTTCTGTGGCAGAAAGTTCTGGAATCTGAGAGGAGCCACAAATTCCCTTCCACCCAGCGTCCCCCCACGTCTCTCGATAAAAATGATACCTCACTTGTGTGGGTAGGCCTAGCGCCCGATACAGGAAACACCCCAAAGCGCAACGTGGACACATCCAAATTTTTGAAGGAAAACAGAGGTGTTTTTTGCAAAGTGCCTACCTGTAGATTTTGGCCTGTAGCTCAGCCGCCACCTAGGGAAACCTACCAAACCTATGCATTTCTGAAAACTAGAGACCTAGGGGAATCCAAGATGGGGTGACTTGTGTGGCTCGGACCAGGTTCTGTTACCCAGAATCCTTTGCAAACCTCAAAATGTGGCTAAAAAAACACGTGTTCCTCACATTTCTGTGGCAGAAAGTTCTGGAATCTGAGAGGAGCCACAAATTTCCTTCCACCCAGCGTCCCCCCAAGTCTCTCGATAAAAATGATACCTCACTTGTGTGGGTAGGCCTAGCGCCCGCAACAGGAAACGCCCCAAAGTGCAACGTGGACACAGCCAAATTTTTGAAGGAAAACAGAGGTGTTTTTTGCAAAGTGCCTACCTGTAGATTTTGGCCTGTAGCTCAGCCGCCACCTAGGGAAACCTACCAAACCTGTGCATTTCTGAAAACTAGAGGCCTAGGGGAATCCAAGATGGGGTGACTTGTGTGGCTCGGACCAGGTTCTGTTACCCAGAATCCTTTGCAAACCTCAAAATTTGGCTAAAAAAACACATGTTCCTCACATTTCTGTGGCAGAAAGTTCTGGAATCTGAGAGGAGCCACAAATTTCCTTCCACCCAGCGTCCCCCCACGTCTCTTGATATAAATGATACCTCACTTGTGTGGGTAGGCCTAGCGCCCGCAACAGGAAACGCCCCAAAGTGCAACGTGGACACAGCCAAATTTTTGAAGGAAAACAGAGGTGTTTTTTGCAAAGTGCCTACCTGTAGATTTTGGCCTGTAGCTCAGCCGCCTCCTAGGGAAACCTACCAAACCTGTGCATTTCTGAAAACTAGAGACCTAGGGGAATCCAAGATGGGGTGACTTGTGTGGCTCGGACCAGGTTCTGTTACCCAGAATCCTTTGCAAACCTCAAAATGTGGCTAAAAAAACACATGTTCCTCACATTTCTGTGGCAGAAAGTGCTGGAATCTGAGAGGAGCCACAAATTTCCTTCCACCCAGCGTCCCCCCACGTCTCCCGATACAAATTATACCTCACTTGTGTGGGTAGGCCTAGCGCCCGCGACAGGAAACGCCCCAAAGTGCAACGTGGACACAACCAAATTTTTGAAGGAAAACAGAGGTGTTTTTTGCAAAGTGCCTACCTGTAGATTTTGGCCTGTAGCTCAGCCGCCACCTAGGGAAACCTACCAAACCTGTGCATTTCTGAAAACTAGAGACCTAGGGGAATCCAAGATGGGGTGACTTGTGTGGCTCGGACCAGTTTCTGTTACCCAGAATCCTTTGCAAACCTCAAAATTTGGCTAAAAAAACACATGTTCCTCACATTTCTGTGGCAGAAAGTTCTGGAATCTGAGAGGAGCCACAAATTTCCTTCCACCCAGCGTTCCCCCACGTCTCCCAATAAAAATGATACCTCACTTGTGTGGGTAGGCCTAGGGCCCGCGTCAGGAAACGCCCCAAAGCGCAACGTGGACATATCCAAATTTTTGAAGGAAAACAGAGGTGTTTTTTGCAAAGTGCCTACCTGTAGATTTTGGCCTGTAGCTCAGCCGCCACCTAGGGAAACCTACCAAACCTGTGCATTTCTGAAAACTAGAGACCTAGGGGAATCCAAGATGGGGTGACTTGTGTGGCTCGGACCAGGTTCTGTTACCCAGAATCCTTTGCAAACCTCAAAATTTGGCTAAAAAAACACATGTTCCTCACATTTCTGTGGCAGAAAGTTCTGGAATCTGAGAGGAGCCACGAATTTCCTACCACCCAGCGTTCCCCCACGTCTCCCGATAAAAATGATACCTCACTTGTGTGGGTAGGCCTAGCGCCCACGACAGGAAACACCCCAAAGCGCAACGTGGACACATCCAAATTTTTGAAGGAAAACAGAGGTGTTTTTTGCAAAGTGCCTACCTGTAGATTTTGGTCTGTAGCTCAGCCGCCACCTAGGGAAACCTACCAAACCTGTGCATTTCTGAAAACTAGAGACCTAGCGGAATCCAAGATGGGGTGACTTGTGTGGCTCGGACCAGGTTCTGTTACCCAGAATCCTTTGCAAACCTCAAAATGTGGCTAAAAAAACACATGTTCCTCACATTTCTGTGGCAGAAAGTTCTGGAATCTGAGAGGAGCCACAAATTTCCTTCCACCCAGCGTCCCCCCACGTCTCCCGATACAAATTATACCTCACTTGTGTGGGTAGGCCTAGCGCCCGCGACAGGAAACGCCCCAAAGTGCAACGTGGACACAGCCAAATTTTTGAAGGAAAACAGAGGTGTTTTTTGCAAAGTGCCTACCTGTAGATTTTGGCCTGTAGCTCAGCCGCCACCTAGGGAAACCTACCAAACCTATGCATTTCTGAAAACTAGAGACCTAGGGGAATCCAAGATGGGGTGACTTGTGTGGCTCGGACCAGGTTCTGTTACCCAGAATCCTTTGCAAACCTCAAAATGTGGCTAAAAAAACACATGTTCCTCACATTTCTGTGGCAGAAAGTTCTGGAATCTGAGAGGAGCCACAAATTTCCTTCCACCCAGCGTCCCCCCATGTCTCCCGATAAAAATTATACCTCACTTGTGTGGGTAGGCCTAGCGCCCGTGACAGAAAACGCCCCAAAGCGCAACGTGGACACATCCAAATTTTTGAAGGAAAACAGAGGTGTTTTTTGCAAAGTGCCTACCTGTAGATTTTGGCCTGTAGCTCAGCCGCCACCTAGGGAAACCTACCAAACCTGTGCATTTCTGAAAACTAGAGACCTAGGGGAATCCAAGATGGGGTGACTTGTGTGGCTCGGACCAGGTTCTGTTACTCAGAATCCTTTGCAAACATCAAAATTTGGCTAAAAAAACACATGTTCCTCACATTTCTGTGGCAGAAAGTTCTGGAATCTGAGAGGAGCCACGAATTTCCTTCCACCCAACGTTACCCCACGTCTCCTGATAAAAATGATACCTCACTAGTGTGGGTAGTCCTAGCGCCCGCAACAGGAAACGCCCCAAAGCGCACCGTGGACACATCCAAATTTTTGAAGGAAAACAGAGGTGTTTTTTGCAAAGTGCCTACCTGTAGATTTTGGCCTGTAGCTCAGCCGCCACCTAGGGAAACCTACCAAACCTGTGCATTTCTGAAAACTAGAGAGCTAGGGGAATCCAAGATCGGGTGACTTGTCTGGCTCGGACCAGGTTCTGTTACCCAGAATCCTTTGCAAACCTCAAAATGTGGCTAAAAAAACACATGTTCCTCACATTTCTGTGGCAGAAAGTTCTGGAATCTGAGAGGAGCCACGAATTTCCTTCCACCCAGCGCCCCCCCCACGTCTCCCGATAAAAATGATACCTCACTTGTGTGGGTAGGCCTAGCGCCCGCGACAGGAAACGCCCCAAAGCGCAACGTGGACACAGCCAAATTTTTGAAGGAAAACAGAGGTGTTTTTTGCAAAGTGCCTACCTGTAGATTTTGGCCTGTAGCTCAGCCGCCACCTAGGGAAACCTACCAAACCTGTGCATTTCTGAAAACTAGAGACCTAGGGGAATCCAAGATGGGGTGACTTGTGTGGCTCGGACCAGGTTCTGTTACCCAGAATCCTTTGCAAACCTCAAAATTTGGCTAAAAAAACACATGTTCCTCACATTTCTGTGGCAGAAAGTTCTGGAATCTGAGAGGAGCCACAAATTTCCTTCCACCCAGCGTCCCCCCACGTCTCTTGATAAAAATGATACCTCACTTGTGTGGGTAGGCCTAGCGCCCGCAACAGGAAACGCCCCAAAGTGCAACGTGGACACAGCCACATTTTTGAAGGAAAACAGAGGTGTTTTTTGCAAAGTGCCTACCTGTAGATTTTGGCCTGTAGCTCAGCCGCCTCCTAGGGAAACCTACCAAACCTGTGCATTTCTGAAAACTAGAGACCTTTGGGAATCCAAGATGGGGTGACTTGTGTGGCTCGGACCAGGTTCTGTTACCCAGAATCCTTTGCAAACCTCAAAATGTGGCTAAAAAAACACATGTTCCTCACATTTCTGTGGCAGAAAGTTCTGGAATCTGAGAGGAGCCACAAATTTCCTTCCACCCAGCATCCCCCCACGTCTCCCGATAAAAATTATACCTCACTTGTGTGGGTAGGCCTAGTGCCCGTGATAGAAAACGCCCCAAAGCGCAACGTGGACACATCCAAATTTTTGAAGGAAAACAGAGGTGTTTTTTGCAAAGTGCCTACCTGTAGATTTTGGCCTGTAGCTCAGCCGCCACCTAGGGAAACCTACCAAACCTGTGCATTTCTGAAAACTAGAGACCTAGGGGAATCCAAGATGGGGTGACTTGTGTGGCTCGGACCAGGTTCTGTTACTCAGAATCCTTTGCAAACCTCAAAATTTGGCTAAAAAAACACATGTTCCTCACATTTCTGTGGCAGAAAGTTCTGGAATCTGAGAGGAGCCACGAATTTCCTTCCACCCAACGTTACCCCATGTCTCCTGATAAAAATGATACCTCACTAGTGTGGGTAGTCCTAGCGCCCGCAACAGGAAACGCCCCAAAGCGCAACGTGGACACATCCAAATTTTTGAAGGAAAACAGAGGTGTTTTTTGCAAAGTGCCTACCTGTAGATTTTGGCCTGTAGCTCAGCCGCCACCTACGGAAACCTACCAAACCTGTGCATTTCTGAAAACTAGAGACCTAGGGGAATCCAAGATGGGGTGACTTGTGTGGCTCGGACCAGGTTCTGTTACCCAGAATCCTTTGCAAACCTCAAAATGTGGCTAAAAAAACACATGTTCCTCACATTTCTGTGGCAGAAAGTTCTGGAATCTGAGAGGAGCCACAAATTTCCTTCCACCCAGCGTCCCCCCACGTCTCCCGATACAAATTATACCTCACTTGTGTGGGTAGTCCTAGCGCCCGCGACAGGAAACGCCCCAAAGTGCAACGTGGACACAGCCAAATTTTTGAAGGAAAACAGAGGTGTTTTTTGCAAAGTGCCTACCTGTAGATTTTGGCCTGTAGCTCAGCCGCCACCTAGGGAAACCTACCAAACCTGTGCATTTCTGAAAACTAGAGACCTAGGGGAATCCAAGATGGGGTGACTTGTGTGGCTCGGACCAGGTTCTGTTACCCAGAATCCTTTGCAAACCTCAAAATGTGGCTAAAAAAACACATCTTCCTCCCATTTCTGTGGCAGAAAGTTCTGGAATCTGAGAGGAGCCACGAATTTCCTTCCACCCAGCGTTCCCCCACGTCTCCCGATAAAAATGATACCTCACTTGTGTGGGTAGGCCTAGCGCCCGCGACAGGAAACACCCCAAAGCGCAACGTGGACACATCCAAATTTTTGAAGGAAAACAGAGGTGTTTTTTGCAAAGTGCCTACCTGTAGATTTTGGCCTGTAGCTCAGCCGCCACCTAGGGAAACCTACCAAACCTATGCATTTCTGAAAACTAGAGACCTAGGGGAATCCAAGATGGGGTGGCTTGTGTGGCTCGGACCAGGTTCTGTTACCCAGAATCCTTTGCAAACCTCAAAATGTGGCTAAAAAAACACATGTTCCTCACATTTCTGTGGCAGAAAGTTCTGGAATCTGAGAGGAGCCACAAATTTCCTTCCACCGAGCGTCCCCCCACGTCTCTCGATAAAAATGATACCTCACTTGTGTGGGTAGGCCTAGCGCCCGCAACAGGAAACGCCCCAAAGTGCAACGTGGACACAGCCAAATTTTTGAAGGAAAACAGAGGTGTTTTTTGCAAAGTGCCTACCTGTAGATTTTGGCCTGTAGCTCAGCCGCCACCTAGGGAAACCTACCAAACCTGTGCATTTCTGAAAACTAGAGACCTAGGGGAATCCAAGATGGGGTGACTTGTGTGGCTCGGACCAGGTTCTGTTACCCAGAATCCTTTGCAAACCTCAAAATTTGGCTAAAAAAACACATGTTCCTCACATTTCTGTGGCAGAAAGTTCTGGAATCTGAGAGGAGCCACAAATTTCCTTCCACCCAGCGTTCCCCCACGTCTCCCGATAAAAATGATACCTCACTTGTGTGGGTAGGCCTAGCGCCCGCGACAGGAAACACCCCAAAGCGCAACGTGGACACATCCAAATTTTTGAAGGAAAACAGAGGTGTTTTTTGCAAAGTGCCTACCTGTAGATTTTGGCCTGTAGCTCAGCCGCCACCTAGGGAAACCTACCAAACCTATGCATTTCTGAAAACTAGAGACCTAGGGGAATCCAAGATGGCGTGACTTGTGTGGCTCGGACCAGGTTCTGTTACCCAGAATCCTTTGCAAACCTCAAAATGTGGCTAAAAAAACACATGTTCCTCACATTTCTGTGGCAGAAAGTTCTGGAATCTGAGAGGAGCCACAAATTTCCTTCCACCCAGCGTCCCCCCACGTCTCTCGATAAAAATGATACCTCACTTGTGTGGGTAGGCCTAGCGCCCGCAACAGGAAACGCCCCAAAGTACAACGTGGACACAGCCAAATTTTTGAAGGAAAACAGAGGTGTTTTTTGCAAAGTGCCTACCTGTAGATTTTGGCCTGTAGCTCAGCCGCCACCTAAGGAAACCTACCAAACCTGTGCATTTCTGAAAACTAGAGACCTAGGGGAATCCAAGATGGGGTGACTTGTGTGGCTCGGACCAGGTTCTGTTACCCAGAATCCTTTGCAAACCTCAAAATTTGGCTAAAAAAACACATGTTCCTCACATTTCTGTGGCAGAAAGTTCTGGAATCTGAGAGGAGCCACAAATTTCCTTCCACCCAGCGTCCCCCCACGTCTCTTGATAAAAATGATACCTCACTTGTGTGGGTAGGCCTAGGGCCCGCAACAGGAAACGCCCCAAAGTGCAACGTGGACACAGCCAAATTTTTGAAGGAAAACAGAGGTGTTTTTTGCAAAGTGCCTACCTGTAGATTTTGGCCTGTAGCTCAGCCGCCTCCTAGGGAAACCTACCAAACCTGTGCATTTCTGAAAACTAGAGACCTAGGGGAATCCAAGATGGGGTGACTTGTGTGGCTCGGACCAGGTTCTGTTACCCAGAATCCTTTGCAAACCTCACAATGTGGCTAAAAAAACACATGTTCCTCACATTTCTGTGGCAGAAAGTTCTGGAATCTGAGAGGAGCCACAAATTTCCTTCCACCCAGCGTCCCCCCACGTCTCCCGATACAAATTATACCTCACTTGTGTGGGTAGGCCTAGCGCCCGCGACAGGAAACGCCCCAAAGTGCAACGTGGACACAGCCAAATTTTTGAAGGAAAACAGAGGTGTTTTTTGCAAAGTGCCTACCTGTAGATTTTGGCCTGTAGCTCAGCCGCCACCTAGGGAAACCTACCAAACCTATGCATTTCTGAAAACTAGAGACCTAGGGGAATCCAAGATGGGGTGACTTGTGTGGCTCGGACCAGGTTCTGTTACCCAGAATCCTTTGCAAACCTCAAAATGTGGCTAAAAAAACACATGTTCCTCACATTTCTGTGGCAGAAAGTTCTGGAATCTGAGAGGAGCCACAAATTTCCTTCCACCGAGCGTCCCCCCACGTCTCTCGATAAAAATGATACCTCACTTGTGTGTGTAGGCCTAGCGCCCGCAACAGGAAACGCCCCAAAGTGCAACGTGGACACAGCCAAATTTTTGAAGGAAAACAGAGGTGTTTTTTGCAAAGTGCCTACCTGTAGATTTTGGCCTGTAGCTCAGCCGCCACCTAGGGAAACCTACCAAACCTGTGCATTTCTGAAAACTAGAGACCTAGGGGAATCCAAGATGGGGTGACTTGTGTGGCTCGGACCAGGTTCTGTTACCCAGAATCCTTTGCAAACCTCAAAATTTGGCTAAAAAAACACATGTTCCTCACATTTCTGTGGCAGAAAGTTCTGGAATCTGAGAGGAGCCACAAATTTCCTTCCACCCAGCGTCCCCCCACGTCTCTTGATAAAAATGATACCTCACTTGTGTGGGTAGGCCTAGGGCCCGCAACAGGAAACGCCCCAAAGTGCAACGTGGACACAGCCAAATTTTTGAAGGAAAACAGAGGTGTTTTTTGCAAAGTGCCTACCTGTAGATTTTGGCCTGTAGCTCAGCCGCCTCCTAGGGAAACCTACCAAACCTGTGCATTTCTGAAAACTAGAGACCTAGGGGAATCCAAGATGGGGTGACTTGTGTGGCTCGGACCAGGTTCTGTTACCCAGAATCCTTTGCAAACCTCACAATGTGGCTAAAAAAACACATGTTCCTCACATTTCTGTGGCAGAAAGTTCTGGAATCTGAGAGGAGCCACAAATTTCCGTCCACCCAGCGTCCCCCCACGTCTCCCGATACAAATTATACCTCACTTGTGTGGGTAGGCCTAGCGCCCGCGACAGGAAACGCCCCAAAGTGCAACGTGGACACAGCCAAATTTTTGAAGGAAAACAGAGGTGTTTTTTGCAAAGTGCCTACCTGTAGATTTTGGCCTGTAGCTCAGCCGCCACCTAGGGAAACCTACCAAACCTATGCATTTCTGAAAACTAGAGACCTAGGGGAATCCAAGATGGGGTGACTTGTGTGGCTCGGACCAGGTTCTGTTACCCAGAATCCTTTGCAAACCTCAAAATGTGGCTAAAAAAACACATGTTCCTCACATTTCTGTGGCAGAAAGTTCTGGAATCTGAGAGGAGCCACGAATTTCCTTCCACCGAGCGTCCCCCCACGTCTCTCGATAAAAATGATACCTCACTTGTGTGGGTAGGCCTAGCGCCCGCAACAGGAAACGCCCCAAAGTGCAACGTGGACACAGCCAAATTTTTGAAGGAAAACAGAGGTGTTTTTTGCAAAGTGCCTACCTGTAGATTTTGGCCTGTAGCTCAGCCGCCACCTAGGGAAACCTACCAAACCTGTGCATTTCTGAAAACTAGAGACCTAGGGGAATCCAAGATGGGGTGACTTGTGTGGCTCGGACCAGGTTCTGTTACCCAGAATCCTTTGCAAACCTCAAAATTTGGCTAAAAAAACACATGTTCCTCACATTTCTGTGGCAGAAAGTTCTGGAATCTGAGAGGAGCCACAAATTTCCTTCCACCCAGCGTCCCCCCACGTCTCTTGATAAAAATGATACCTCACTTGTGTGGGTAGGCCTAGGGCCCGCAACAGGAAACGCCCCAAAGTGCAACGTGGACACAGCCAAATTTTTGAAGGAAAACAGAGGTGTTTTTTGCAAAGTGCCTACCTGTAGATTTTGGCCTGTAGCTCAGCCGCCTCCTAGGGAAACCTACCAAACCTGTGCATTTCTGAAAACTAGAGACCTAGGGGAATCCAAGATGGGGTGACTTGTGTGGCTCGGACCAGGTTCTGTTACCCAGAATCCTTTGCAAACCTCACAATGTGGCTAAAAAAACACATGTTCCTCACATTTCTGTGGCAGAAAGTTCTGGAATCTGAGAGGAGCCACAAATTTCCGTCCACCCAGCGTCCCCCCACGTCTCCCGATACAAATTATACCTCACTTGTGTGGGTAGGCCTAGCGCCCGCGACAGGAAACGCCCCAAAGTGCAACGTGGACACAGCCAAATTTTTGAAGGAAAACAGAGGTGTTTTTTGCAAAGTGCCTACCTGTAGATTTTGGCCTGTAGCTCAGCCGCCACCTAGGGAAACCTACCAAACCTATGCATTTCTGAAAACTAGAGACCTAGGGGAATCCAAGATGGGGTGACTTGTGTGGCTCGGACCAGGTTCTGTTACCCAGAATCCTTTGCAAACCTCAAAATGTGGCTAAAAAAACACATGTTCCTCACATTTCTGTGGCAGAAAGTTCTGGAATCTGAGAGGAGCCACGAATTTCCTTCCACCGAGCGTCCCCCCACGTCTCTCGATAAAAATGATACCTCACTTGTGTGGGTAGGCCTAGCGCCCGCAACAGGAAACGCCCCAAAGTGCAACGTGGACACAGCCAAATTTTTGAAGGAAAACAGAGGTGTTTTTTGCAAAGTGCCTACCTGTAGATTTTGGCCTGTAGCTCAGCCGCCACCTAGGGAAACCTACCAAACCTGTGCATTTCTGAAAACTAGAGACCTAGGGGAATCCAAGATGGGGTGACTTGTGTGGCTCGGACCAGGTTCTGTTACCCAGAATCCTTTGCAAACCTCAAAATTTGGCTAAAAAAACACATGTTCCTCACATTTCTGTGGCAGAAAGTTCTGGAATCTGAGAGGAGCCACAAATTTCCTTCCACCCAGCGTCCCCCCACGTCTCTTGATAAAAATGATACCTCACTTGTGTGGGTAGGCCTAGCGCCCGCAACAGGAAACGCCCCAAAGTGCAACGTGGACACAGCCAAATTTTTGAAGGAAAACAGAGGTGTTTTTTGCAAAGTGCCTACCTGTAGATTTTGGCCTGTAGCTCAGCCGCCTCCTAGGGAAACCTACCAAACCTGTGCATTTCTGAAAACTAGAGACCTAGGGGAATCCAAGATGGGGTGACTTGTGTGGCTCGGACCAGGTTCTGTTACCCAGAATCCTTTGCAAACCTCACAATGTGGCTAAAAAAACACATGTTCCTCACATTTCTGTGGCAGAAAGTTCTGGAATCTGAGAGGAGCCACAAATTTCCTTCCACCCAGCGTCCCCCCACGTCTCCCGATACAAATTATACCTCACTTGTGTGGGTAGGCCTAGCGCCCGCGACTGGAAACGCCCCAAAGTGCAACGTGGACACAGCCAAATTTTTGAAGGAAAACAGAGGTGTTTTTTGCAAAGTGCCTACCTGTAGATTTTGGCCTGTAGCTCAGCCGCCACCTAGGGAAACCTACCAAACCTATGCATTTCTGAAAACTAGAGACCTAGGGGAATCCAAGATGGGGTGACTTGTGTGGCTCGGACCAGGTTCTGTTACCCAGAATCCTTTGCAAACCTCAAAATGTGGCTAAAAAAACACATGTTCCTCACATTTCTGTGGCAGAAAGTTCTGGAATCTGAGAGGAGCCACAAATTTCCTTCCACCGAGCGTCCCCCCACGTCTCTCGATAAAAATGATACCTCACTTGTGTGGGTAGGCCTAGCGCCCGCAACAGGAAACGCCCCAAAGTGCAACGTGGACACAGCCAAATTTTTGAAGGAAAACAGAGGTGTTTTTTGCAAAGTGCCTACCTGTAGATTTTGGCCTGTAGCTCAGCCGCCACCTAGGGAAACCTACCAAACCTGTGCATTTCTGAAAACTAGAGACCTAGGGGAATCCAAGATGGGGTGACTTGTGTGGCTCGGACCAGGTTCTGTTACCCAGAATCCTTTGCAAACCTCAAAATTTGGCTAAAAAAACACATGTTCCTCACATTTCTGTGGCAGAAAGTTCTGGAATCTGAGAGGAGCCACAAATTTCCTTCCACCCAGCGTCCCCCCACGTCTCTTGATAAAAATGATACCTCACTTGTGTGGGTAGGCCTAGGGCCCGCAACAGGAAACGCCCCAAAGTGCAACGTGGAGACAGCCAAATTTTTTAAGGAAAACAGAGGTGTTTTTTGCAAAGTGCCTACCTGTAGATTTTGGCCTGTAGCTCAGCCGCCTCCTAGGGAAACCTACCAAACCTGTGCATTTCTGAAAACTAGAGACCTAGGGGAATCCAAGATGGGGTGACTTGTGTGGCTCGGACCAGGTTCTGTTACCCAGAATCCTTTGCAAACCTCACAATGTGGCTAAAAAAACACATGTTCCTCACATTTCTGTGGCAGAAAGTTCTGGAATCTGAGAGGAGCCACAAATTTCCTTCCATCCAGCGTCCCCCCACGTCTCCCGATACAAATTATACCTCACTTGTGTGGGTAGGCCTAGCGCCCGCGACAGGAAACGCCCCAAAGTGCAACGTGGACACAGCCAAATTTTTGAAGGAAAACAGAGGTGTTTTTTGCAAAGTGCCTACCTGTAGATTTTGGCCTGTAGCTCAGCCGCCACCTAGGGAAACCTACCAAACCTATGCATTTCTGAAAACTAGAGACCTAGGGGAATCCAAGATGGGGTGACTTGTGTGGCTCGGACCAGGTTCTGTTACCCAGAATCCTTTGCAAACCTCAAAATGTGGCTAAAAAAACACATTTTCCTCACATTTCTGTGGCAGAAAGTTCTGGAATCTGAGAGGAGCCACAAATTTCCTTCCACCGAGCGTCCCCCCACGTCTCTCGATAAAAATGATACCTCACTTGTGTGGGTAGGCCTAGCGCCCGCAACAGGAAACGCCCCAAAGTGCAACGTGGACACAGCCAAATTTTTGAAGGAAAACAGAGGTGTTTTTTGCAAAGTGCCTACCTGTAGATTTTGGCCTGTAGCTCAGCCGCCACCTAGGGAAACCTACCAAACCTGTGCATTTCTGAAAACTAGAGACCTAGGGGAATCCAAGATGGGGTGACTTGTGTGGCTCGGACCAGGTTCTGTTACCCAGAATCCTTTGCAAACCTCAAAATTTGGCTAAAAAAACACATGTTCCTCACATTTCTGTGGCAGAAAGTTCTGGAATCTGAGAGGAGCCACAAATTTCCTTCCACCCAGCGACCCCCCACGTCTCTTGATAAAAATGATACCTCACTTGTGTGGGTAGGCCTAGGGCCCGCAACAGGAAACGCCCCAAAGTGCAACGTGGACACAGCCAAATTTGTGAAGGAAAACAGAGGTGTTTTTTGCAAAGTGCCTACCTGTAGATTTTGGCCTGTAGCTCAGCCGCCTCCTAGGGAAACCTACCAAACCTGTGCATTTCTGAAAACTAGAGACCTAGGGGAATCCAAGATGGGGTGACTTGTGTGGCTCGGACCAGGTTCTGTTACCCAGAATCCTTTGCAAACCTCAAAATGTGGCTAAAAAAACACATGTTCCTCACATTTCTGTGGCAGAAAGTTCTGGAATCTGAGAGGAGCCACAAATTTCCTTCCACCCAGCGTCCCCCCACGTCTCCCGATACAAATTATACCTCACTTGTGTTGCTTAGGCCTAGCGCCCGCGACAGGAAACGCCCCAAAGTGCAACGTGGACACAGTCAAATTTTTTAAGGAAAACAGAGGTGTTTTTTGCAAAGTGCCTACCTGTAGATTTTGGCCTGTAGCTCAGCCGCCACCTAGGGAAACCTACCAAACCTGTGCATTTCTGAAAACTAGAGACCTAGGGGAATCCAAGATGGGGTGACTTGTGTGGCTCGGACCAGGTTCTGTTACCCAGAATCCTTTGCAAACCTCAAAATGTGGCTAAAAAAACACATGTTCCTCACATTTCTGTGGCAGAAAGTTCTGGAATCTGAGAGGAGCCACAAATTTCCTTCCACCCAGCGTTCCCCCACGTCTCCCGATAAAAATGATACCTCACTTGTGTGGGTAGGCCTAGCGCCCGCGACAGGAAACACCCCAAAGCGCAACGTGGACACATCCAAATTTTTGAAGGAAAACAGAGGTGTTTTTTGCAAAGTGCCTTCCTGTAGATTTTGGCCTGTAGCTCAGCCGCCACCTAGGGAAACCTACCAAACCTATGCATTTCTGAAAACTAGAGACTTAGGGGAATCCAAGATGGGGTGACTTGTGTGGCTCGGACCAGGTTCTGTTACCCAGAATCCTTTGCAAACCTCACAATGTGGCTAAAAAAACACATGTTCCTCACATTTCTGTGGCAGAAAGTTCTGGAATCTGAGAGGAGCCACAAATTTCCTTCCACCCAGTGTCCCCCCACGTCTCTTGATAAAAATGATACCTCACTTGTGTGGGTAGGCCTAGGGCCCGCAACAGGAAACGCCCCAAAGTGCAACGTGGACACAGCCAAATTTTTGAAGGAAAACAGAGGTGTTTTTTGCAAAGTGCCTACCTGTAGATTTTGGCCTGTAGCTCAGCCGCCTCCTAGGGAAACCTACCAAACCTGTGCATTTCTGAAAACTAGAGACCTAGGGGAATCCAAGATGGGGTGACTTGTGTGGCTCGGACCAGGTTCTGTTACCCAGAATCCTTTGCAAACCTCACAATGTGGCTAAAAAAACACATGTTCCTCACATTTCTGTGGCAGAAAGTTCTGGAATCTGAGAGGAGCCACAAATTTCCTTCCACCCAGCGTCCCCCCACGTCTCCCGATACAAATTATACCTCACTTGTGTGGGTAGGCCTAGCGCCCGCGACTGGAAACGCCCCAAAGTGCAACGTGGACACAGCCAAATTTTTCAAGGAAAACAGAGGTGTTTTTTGCAAAGTGCCTACCTGTAGATTTTGGCCTGTAGCTCAGCCGCCACCTAGGGAAACCTACCAAACCTATGCATTTCTGAAAACTAGAGACCTAGGGGAATCCAAGATGGGGTGACTTGTGTGGCTCGGACCAGGTTCTGTTACCCAGAATCCTTTGCAAACCTCAAAATGTGGCTAAAAAAACACATGTTCCTCACATTTCTGTGGCAGAAAGTTCTGGAATCTGAGAGGAGCCACAAATTTCCTTCCACCGAGCGTCCCCCCACGTCTCTCGATAAAAATGATACCTCACTTGTGTGGGTAGGCCTAGCGCCCGCAACAGGAAACGCCCCAAAGTGCAACGTGGACACAGCCAAATTTTTGAAGGAAAACAGAGGTGTTTTTTGCAAAGTGCCTACCTGTAGATTTTGGCCTGTAGCTCAGCCGCCACCTAGGGAAACCTACCAAACCTGTGCATTTCTGAAAACTAGAGACCTAGGGGAATCCAAGATGGGGTGACTTGTGTGGCTCGGACCAGGTTCTGTTACCCAGAATCCTTTGCAAACCTCAAAATTTGGCTAAAAAAACACATGTTCCTCACATTTCTGTGGCAGAAAGTTCTGGAATCTGAGAGGAGCCACAAATTTCCTTCCACCCAGCGTCCCCCCACGTCTCTTGATAAAAATGATACCTCACTTGTGTGGGTAGGCCTAGGGCCCGCAACAGGAAACGCCCCAAAGTGCAACGTGGACACAGCCAAATTTTTGAAGGAAAACAGAGGTGTTTTTTGCAAAGTGCCTACCTGTAGATTTTGGCCTGTAGCTCAGCCGCCTCCTAGGGAAACCTACCAAACCTGTGCATTTCTGAAAACTAGAGACCTAGGGGAATCCAAGATGGGGTGACTTGTGTGGCTCGGACCAGGTTCTGTTACCCAGAATCCTTTGCAAACCTCACAATGTGGCTAAAAAAACACATGTTCCTCACATTTCTGTGGCAGAAAGTTCTGGAATCTGAGAGGAGCCACAAATTTCCTTCCATCCAGCGTCCCCCCACGTCTCCCGATACAAATTATACCTCACTTGTGTGGGTAGGCCTAGCGCCCGCGACAGGAAACGCCCCAAAGTGCAACGTGGACACAGCCAAATTTTTGAAGGAAAACAGAGGTGTTTTTTGCAAAGTGCCTACCTGTAGATTTTGGCCTGTAGCTCAGCCGCCACCTAGGGAAACCTACCAAACCTATGCATTTCTGAAAACTAGAGACCTAGGGGAATCCAAGATGGGGTGACTTGTGTGGCTCGGACCAGGTTCTGTTACCCAGAATCCTTTGCAAACCTCAAAATGTGGCTAAAAAAACACATGTTCCTCACATTTCTGTGGCAGAAAGTTCTGGAATCTGAGAGGAGCCACAAATTTCCTTCCACCGAGCGTCCCCCCACGTCTCTCGATAAAAATGATACCTCACTTGTGTGGGTAGGCCTAGCGCCCGCAACAGGAAACGCCCCAAAGTGCAACGTGGACACAGCCAAATTTTTGAAGGAAAACAGAGGTGTTTTTTGCAAAGTGCCTACCTGTAGATTTTGGCCTGTAGCTCAGCCGCCACCTAGGGAAACCTACCAAACCTGTGCATTTCTGAAAATTAGAGACCTAGGGGAATCCAAGATGGGGTGACTTGTGTGGCTCGGACCAGGTTCTGTTACCCAGAATCCTTTGCAAACCTCAAAATGTGGCTAAAAAAACACATGTTCCTCACATTTCTGTGGCAGAAAGTTCTGGAATCTGAGAGGAGCCACAAATTTCCTTCCACCCAGCGACCCCCCACGTCTCTTGATAAAAATGATACCTCACTTGTGTGGGTAGGCCTAGGGCCCGCAACAGGAAACGCCCCAAAGTGCAACGTGGACACAGCCAAATTTTTGAAGGAAAACAGAGGTGTTTTTTGCAAAGTGCCTACCTGTAGATTTTGGCCTGTAGCTCAGCCGCCTCCTAGGGAAACCTACCAAACCTGTGCATTTCTGAAAACTAGAGACCTAGGGGAATCCAAGATGGGGTGACTTGTGTGGCTCGGACCAGGTTCTGTTACCCAGAATCCTTTGCAAACCTCAAAATGTGGCTAAAAAAACACATGTTCCTCACATTTCTGTGGCAGAAAGTTCTGGAATCTGAGAGGAGCCACAAATTTCCTTCCACCCAGCGTCCCCCCACGTCTCCCGATACAAATTATACCTCACTTGTGTTGCTTAGGCCTAGCGCCCGCGACAGGAAACGCCCCAAAGTGCAACGTGGACACAGTCAAATTTTTGAAGGAAAACAGAGGTGTTTTTTGCAAAGTGCCTACCTGTAGATTTTGGCCTGTAGCTCAGCCGCCACCTAGGGAAACCTACCAAACCTGTGCATTTCTGAAAACTAGAGACCTAGGGGAATCCAAGATGGGGTGACTTGTGTGGCTCGGACCAGGTTCTGTTACCCAGAATCCTTTGCAAACCTCAAAATGTGGCTAAAAAAACACATCTTCCTCCCATTTCTGTGGCAGAAAGTTCTGGAATCTGAGAGGAGCCACGAATTTCCTTCCACCCAGCGTTCCCCCACGTCTCTTGATAAAAATGATACCTCACTTGTGTGGGTAGGCCTAGCGCCCGCGACAGGAAACACCCCAAAGCGCAACGTGGACACATCCAAATTTTTGAAGGAAAACAGAGGTGTTTTTTGCAAAGTGCCTACCTGTAGATTTTGGCCTGTAGCTCAGCCGCCACCTAGGGAAACCTACCAAACCTATGCATTTCTGAAAACTAGAGACTTAGGGGAATCCAAGATGGGGTGACTTGTGTGGCTCGGACCAGGTTCTGTTACCCAGAATCCTTTGCAAACCTCAAAATGTGGCTAAAAAAACACATGTTCCTCACATTTCTGTGGCAGAAAGTTCTGGAATCTGAGAGGAGCCACAAATTTCCTTCCACCCAGCGTCCCCCCACGTCTCTCGATAAAAATGATACCTCACTTGTGTGGGTAGGCCTAGCGCCCGCAACAGGAAACGCCCCAAAGTGCAACGTGGACACAGCCAAATTTTTGAAGGAAAACAGAGGTGTTTTTTGCAAAGTGCCTACCTGTAGATTTTGGCCTGTAGCTCAGCCGCCACCTAGGGAAACCTACCAAACCTGTGCATTTCTGAAAACTAGAGACCTAGGGGAATCCAAGATGGGGTGACTTGTGTGGCTCGGACCAGGTTCTGTTACCCAGAATCCTTTGCAAACCTCAAAATTTGGCTAAAAAAACACATGTTCCTCACATTTCTGTGGCAGAAAGTTCTGGAATCTGAGAGGAGCCACAAATTTCCTTCCACCCAGCGTTCCTCCACGTCTCCCGATAAAAATGATACCTCACTTGTGTGGGTAGGCCTAGCGCCCGCGACAGGAAACACCCCAAAGCGCAACGTGGACACATCCACATTTTTGAAGGAAAACAGAGGTGTTTTTTGCAAAGTGCCTACCTGTAGATTTTGGCCTGTAGCTCAGCCGCCACCTAGGGAAACCTACCAAACCTATGCATTTCTGAAAACTAGAGACCTAGGGGAATCCAAGATGGGGTGACTTGTGTGGCTCGGACCAGGTTCTGTTACCCAGAATCCTTTGCAAACCTCAAAATGTGACTAAAAAAACAAATGTTCCTCACATCTCTGTGGCAGAAAGTTCTGGAATCTGAGAGGAGCCACAAATTTCCTTCCACCCAGCGTCCCCCCACGTCTCTCGATAAAAATGATACCTCACTTGTGTGGGTAGGCCTAGCGCCCGCAACAGGAAACGCCCCAAAGTGCAACGTGGACACAGCCAAATTTTTGAAGGAAAACAGAGGTGTTTTTTGCAAAGTGCCTACCTGTAGATTTTGGCCTGTAGCTCAGCCGCCACCTAGGGAAACCTACCAAACCTGTGCATTTCTGAAAACTAGAGACCTAGGGGAATCCAAGATGGGGTGACTTGTGTGGCTCGGACCAGGTTCTGTTACACAGAATCCTTTGCAAACCTCAAAATTTGGCTAAAAAAACACATGTTCCTCACATTTCTGTGGCAGAAAGTTCTGGAATCTGAGAGGAGCCACAAATTTCCTTCCACCCAGCGTCCCCCCACGTCTCTTGATAAAAATGATACCTCACTTGTGTGGGTAGGCCTAGCGCCCGCAACAGGAAACGCCCCAAAGTGCAACGTGGACACAGCCAAATTTTTGAAGGAAAACAGAGGTGTTTTTTGCAAAGTGCCTACCTGTAGATTTTGGCCTGTAGCTCAGCCGCCTACTAGGGAAACCTACCAAACCTGTGCATTTCTGAAAACTAGAGACCTAGGGGAATCCAAGATGGGGTGACTTGTGTGGCTCGGACCAGGTTCTGTTACCCAGAATCCTTTGCAAACCTCAAAATGTGGCTAAAAAAACACATGTTCCTCACATTTCTGTGGCAGAAAGTTCTGGAATCTGAGAGGAGCCACAAATTTCCTTCCACCCAGCGTCCCCCCACGCCTCCCGATACAAATTATACCTCACTTGTGTGGTAGGCCTAGCGCCCGCGACAGGAAACGCCCCAAAGTGCAACGTGGACACAGCCAAATTTTTGAAGGAAAACAGAGGTGTTTTTTGCAAAGTGCCTACCTGTAGATTTTGGCCTGTAGCTCAGCCGCCACCTAGGGAAACCTACCAAACCTGTGCATTTCTGAAAACTAGAGACCTAGGGGAATCCAAGATTGGGTGATTTGTGTGGCTCGGACCAGGTTCTGTTACCCAGAATCCTTTGCAAACCTCAAAATTTGGCTAAAAAAACACATGTTCCTCACATTTCTGTGGCAGAAAGTTCTGGAATCTGAGAGGAGCCACAAATTTCCTTCCACCCAGCGTTCCCCCACGTCTCCCAATAAAAATGATACCTCACTTGTGTGGGTAGGCCTAGGGCCCGCGTCAGGAAACGCCCCAAAGCGCAACGTGGACATATCCAAATTTTTGAAGGAAAACAGAGGTGTTTTTTGCAAAGTGCCTACCTGTAGATTTTGGCCTGTAGCTCAGCCGCCACCTAGGGAAACCTACCAAACCTGTGCATTTCTGAAAACTAGAGACCTAGGGGAATCCAAGATGGGGTGACTTGTGTGGCTCGGACCAGGTTCTGTTACCCAGAATCCTTTGCAAACCTCAAAATTTGGCTAAAAAAACACATGTTCCTCACATTTCTGTGGCAGAAAGTTCTGGAATCTGAGAGGAGCCACGAATTTCCTTCCACCCAGCGTTCCCCCACGTCTCCCGATAAAAATGATACCTCACTTGTGTGGGTAGGCCTAGCGCCCGCGACAGGAAACACCCCAAAGCGCAACGTGGACACATCCAAATTTTTGAAGGAAAACAGAGGTGTTTTTTGCAAAGTGCCTACCTGTAGATTTTGGCCTGTAGCTCAGCCGCCACCTAGGGAAACCTACCAAAC
This sequence comes from Pleurodeles waltl, assembly GCF_031143425.1. Classification (NCBI taxonomy): domain Eukaryota; kingdom Metazoa; phylum Chordata; class Amphibia; order Caudata; family Salamandridae; genus Pleurodeles; species Pleurodeles waltl. The sequence goes on from NC_090447.1 coordinate 1,218,221,644, forward strand.
CTGTGCATTTCTGAAAACTAGAGACCTAGCGGAATCCAAGATGGGGTGACTTGTGTGGCTCGGAACAGGTTCTGTTACCCAGAATCCTTTGCAAACCTCAAAATTTGGCTAAAAAAACACATGTTTCTCACATTTCTGTGGCAGAAAGTTCTGGAATCTGAGAGGAGCCACAAATTTCCTTCCACCCAGCGTCCCCCCACATCTCCCGATAAAAATGATACCTCACTTGTGTGGGTAGGCCTAGCGCCCGCGACAGGAAACGCCCCAAAGTGCAACGTGGACACAGCCAAATTTTTGAAGGAAAACAGAGGTGTTTTTTGCAAAGTGCCTACCTGTAGATTTTGGCCTGTAGCTCAGCCGCCACCTAGGGAAACCTACCAAACCTATGCATTTCTGAAAACTAGAGACCTAGGGGAATCCAAGATGGGGTGACTTGTGTGGCTCGGACCAGGTTCTGTTACCCAGAATCCTTTGCAAACCTCAAAATGTGGCTAAAAAAACACATGTTCCTCACATTTCTGTGGCAGAAAGTTCTGGAATCTGAGAGGAGCCACAAATTTCCTTCCACCCAGCGTCCCCCCACGTCTCCCGGTAAAAATTATACCTCACTTGTGTGGGTAGGCCTAGCGCCCGTGATAGAAAACGCCCCAAAGCGCAACGTGGACACATCCAAATTTTTGAAGGAAAACAGAGGTGTTTTTTGCAAAGTGCCTACCTGTAGATTTTGGCCTGTAGCTCAGCCGCCATCTAGGGAAACCTACCAAACCTGTGCATTTCTGAAAACTAGAGACCTAGGGGAATCCAAGATGGGGTGACTTGTGTGGCTCGGACCAGGTTCTGTTACTCAGAATCCTTTGCAAACCTCAAAATTTGGCTAAAAAAACACATGTTCCTCACATTTCTGTGGCAGAAAGTTCTGGAATCTGAGAGGAGCCACGAATTTCCTTCCACCCAACGTTACCCCATGTCTCCTGATAAAAATGATACCTCACTAGTGTGGGTAGTCCTAGCGCCCGCAACAGGAAACGCCCCAAAGCGCAACGTGGACACATCCAAATTTTTGAAGGAAAACAGAGGTGTTTTTTGCAAAGTGCCTACCTGTAGATTTTGGCCTGTAGCTCAGCCGCCACCTAGGGAAACCTACCAAACCTGTGCATTTCTGAAAACTAGAGACCTAGGGGAATCCAAGATGGGGTCACTTGTGTGGCTCGGACCAGGTTCTGTTACACAGAATCCTTTGCAAACCTCAAAATTTGGCTAAAAAAACACATGTTCCTCACATTTCTGTGGCAGAAAGTTCTGGAATCTGAGAGGAGCCACAAATTTCCTTCCACCCAGCGTCCCCCCACGTCTCTTGATAAAAATGATACCTCACTTGTGTGGGTAGGCCTAGCGCCCGGAACAGGAAACGCCCCAAAGTGCAACGTGGACACAGCCAAATTTTTGAAGGAAAACAGAGGTGTTTTTTGCAAAGTGCCTACCTGTAGATTTTGGCCTGTAGCTCAGCCGCCTACTAGGGAAACCTACCAAACCTGTGCATTTCTGAAAACTAGAGACCTAGGGGAATCCAAGATGGGGTGACTTGTGTGGCTCGGACCAGGTTCTGTTACCCAGAATCCTTTGCAAACCTCAAAATGTGGCTAAAAAAACACATGTTCCTCACATTTCTGTGGCAGAAAGTTCTGGAATCTGAGAGGAGCCACAAATTTCCTTCCACCCAGCGTCCCCCCACGTCTCCCGATACAAATTATACCTCACTTGTGTGGTAGGCCTAGCGCCCGCGACAGGAAACGCCCCAAAGTGCAACGTGGACACAGCCAAATTTTTGAAGGAAAACAGAGGTGTTTTTTGCAAAGTGCCTACCTGTAGATTTTGGCCTGTAGCTCAGCCGCCACCTAGGGAAACCTACCAAACCTGTGCATTTCTGAAAACTAGAGACCTAGGGGAATCCAAGATTGGGTGACTTGTGTGGCTCGGACCAGGTTCTGTTACCCAGAATCCTTTGCAAACCTCAAAATTTGGCTAAAAAAACACATGTTCCTCACATTTCTGTGGCAGAAAGTTCTGGAATCTGAGAGGAGCCACAAATTTCCTTCCACCCAGCGTTCCCCCACGTCTCCCAATAAAAATGATACCTCACTTGTGTGGGTAGGCCTAGGGCCCGCGTCAGGAAACGCCCCAAAGCGCAACGTGGACATATCCAAATTTTTGAAGGAAAACAGAGGTGTTTTTTGCAAAGTGCCTACCTGTAGATTTTGGCCTGTAGCTCAGCCGCCACCTAGGGAAACCTACCAAACCTGTGCATTTCTGAAAACTAGAGACCTAGGGGAATCCAAGATGGGGTGACTTGTGTGGCTCGGACCAGGTTCTGTTACCCAGAATCCTTTGCAAACTTCAAAATTTGGCTAAAAAAACACATGTTCCTCACATTTCTGTGGCAGAAAGTTCTGGAATCTGAGAGGAGCCACGAATTTCCTTCCACCCAGCGTTCCCCCACGTCTCCCGATAAAAATGATACCTCACTTGTGTGGGTAGGCCTAGCGCCCGCGACAGGAAACACCCCAAAGCGCAACGTGGACACATCCAAATTTTTGAAGGAAAACAGAGGTGTTTTTTGCAAAGTGCCTACCTGTAGATTTTGGCCTGTAGCTCAGCCGCCACCTAGGGAAACCTACCAAACCTGTGCATTTCTGAAAACTAGAGACCTAGCGAAATCCAAGATGGGGTGACTTGTGTGGCTCGGACCAGGTTCTGTTACCCAGAATCCTTTGCAAACCTCAAAATTTGGCTAAAAAAACACATGTTTCTCACATTTCTGTGGCAGAAAGTTCTGGAATCTGAGAGGAGCCACAAATTTCCTTCCACCCAGCGTCCCCCCACGTCTCCTGATAAAAATGATACCTCTTTTGTGTTGGTAGGCCTAGCGCCCGCGACAGGAAACGCCCCAAAGTGCAACGTGGACACAGCCAAATTTTTGAAGGAAAACAGAGGTGTTTTTTGCAAAGTGCCTACCTGTAGATTTTGGCCTGTAGCTCAGCCGCCACCTAGGGAAACTTACCAAACCTATGCATTTCTGAAAACTAGAGACCTAGGGGAATCCAAGATGGGGTGACTTGTGTGGCTCGGACCAGGTTCTGTTACCCAGAATCCTTTGCAAACCTCAAAATGTGGCTAAAAAAACACATGTTCCTCACATTTCTGTGGCAGAAAGTTCTGGAATCTGAGAGGAGCCACAAATTTCCTTCCACCCAGCGTCCCCCCACGTCTCCCGATAAAAATTATACCTCACTTGTGTGGGTAGGCCTAGCGCCCGGGGCAGAAAACGCCCCAAAGCGCAACGTGGACACATCCAAATTTTTGAAGGAAAACAGAGGTGTTTTTTGCAAAGTGCCTACCTGTAGATTTTGGCCTGTAGCTCAGCCGCTACCTAGGGAAACCTACCAAGCCTGTGCATTTCTGAAAACTAGAGAGCTAGGGGAATCCAAGATGGTGTGACTTGTGTGGCTCGGACCAGGTTCTGTTACCCAGAATCCTTTGCAAACCTCAAAATGTGGCTAAAAAAACACATGTTCCTCACATTTCTGTGGCAGAAAGTTCTGGAATCTGAGAGGAGCCACGAATTTCCTTCCACCCAGCGCCCCCCCACGTCTCCCGATAAAAATGATACCTCACTTGTGTGGGTAGGCCTAGCGCCCGCGACAGGAAACGCCCCAAAGCGCAACGTGGACACAGCCAAATTTTTGAAGGAAAACAGAGGTGTTTTTTGGAAAGTGCCTACCTGTAGATTTTGGCCTGTAGCTCAGCCGCCACCTAGGGAAACCTACCAAACCTATGCATTTCTGAAAACTAGAGACCTAGGGGAATCCAAGATGGGGTGACTTGTGTGGCTCGGACCAGGTTCTGTTACCCAGAATCCTTTGCAAACCTCAAAATGTGGCTAAAAAAACACATGTTCCTCACATTTCTGTGGCAGAAAGTTCTGGAATCTGAGAGGAGCCACAAATTTCCTTCCACCCAGCGTCCCCCCACGTCTCCCGATAAAAATTATACCTCACTTGTGTGGGTAGGCCTAGCGCCCGCGACAGAAAACGCCCCAAAGCGCAACGTGGACACATCCACATTTTTGAAGGAAAACAGAGGTGTTTTTTGCAAAGTGCCTACCTGTAGATTTTGGCCTGTAGCTCAGCCGCCACCTAGGGAAACCTACCAAACCTGTGCATTTCTGAAAACTAGAGACCTAGGGGAATCCAAGATGGGGTGACTTGTGTGGCTCGGACCAGGTTCTGTTACTCAGAATCCTTTGCAAACCTCAAAATTTGGCTAAAAAAACACATGTTCCTCACATTTCTGTGGCAGAAAGTTCTGGAATCTGAGAGGAGCCACGAATTTCCTTCCACCCAACGTTACCCCATGTCTCCTGATGAAAATGATACCTCGCTAGTGTGGGTAGTCCTAGCGCCCGCAACAGGAAACGCCCCAAAGCGCACCGTGGACACATCAAAATTTTTGAAGGAAAACAGAGGTGTTTTTTGCAAAGTGCCTACCTGTAGATTTTGGCCTGTAGCTCAGCCGCCACCTAGGGAAACCTACCAAACCTGTGCATTTCTGAAAACTAGAGACCTAGGGGAATCCAAGATGGGGTGACTTGTGTGGCTCGGACCAGGTTCTGTTACCCAGAATCCTTTGCAAACCTCAAAATTTGGCTAAAAAAACACATGTTCCTCACATTTCTGTGGCAGAAAGTTCTGGAATCTGAGAGGAGCCACGAATTTCCTTCCACCCAGCGTTCCCCCACGTCTCCCGATAAAAATGATACCTCACTTGTGTGGGTAGGCCTAGCGCCCGCGACAGGAAACACCCCAAAGCGCAACGTGGACACATCCAAATTTTTGAAGGAAAACAGAGGTGTTTTTTGCAAAGTGCCTACCTGTAGATTTTGGCCTGTAGCTCAGCCGCCACCTAGGGAAACCTACCAAACCTGTGCATTTCTGAAAACTAGAGACCTAGCGAAATCCAAGATGGGGTGACTTGTGTGGCTCGGACCAGGTTCTGTTACCCAGAATCCTTTGCAAACCTCAAAATTTGGCTAAAAAAACACATGTTTCTCACATTTCTGTGGCAGAAAGTTCTGGAATCTGAGAGGAGCCACAAATTTCCTTCCACCCAGCGTCCCCCCACGTCTCCTGATAAAAATGATACCTCTTTTGTGTTGGTAGGCCTAGCGCCCGCGACAGGAAACGCCCCAAAGTGCAACGTGGACACAGCCAAATTTTTGAAGGAAAACAGAGGTGTTTTTTGCAAAGTGCCTACCTGTAGATTTTGGCCTGTAGCTCAGCCGCCACCTAGGGAAACCTACCAAACCTATGCATTTCTGAAAACTAGAGACCTAGGGGAATCCAAGATGGGGTGACTTGTGTGGCTCGGACCAGGTTCTGTTACCCAGAATCCTTTGCAAACCTCAAAATGTGGCTAAAAAAACACATGTTCCTCACATTTCTGTGGCAGAAAGTTCTGGAATCTGAGAGGAGCCACAAATTTCCTTCCACCCAGCGTCCCCCCACGTCTCCCGATAAAAATTATACCTCACTTGTGTGGGTAGGCCTAGCGCCCGCGACAGAAAACGCCCCAAAGCGCAACGTGGACACATCCACATTTTTGAAGGAAAACAGAGGTGTTTTTTGCAAAGTGCCTACCTGTAGATTTTGGCCTGTAGCTCAGCCGCCACCTAGGGAAACCTACCAAACCTGTGCATTTCTGAAAACTAGAGACCTAGGGGAATCCAAGATGGGGTGACTTGTGTGGCTCGGACCAGGTTCTGTTACTCAGAATCCTTTGCAAACCTCAAAATTTGGCTAAAAAAACACATGTTCCTCACATTTCTGTGGCAGAAAGTTCTGGAATCTGAGAGGAGCCACAAATTTCCTTCCACCCAGCGTCCCCCCACGTCTCCCGATAAAAATTATACCTCACTTGTGTGGGTAGGCCTAGCGCCCGGGGCAGAAAACGCCCCAAAGCGCAACGTGGACACATCCAAATTTTTGAAGGAAAACAGAGGTGTTTTTTGCAAAGTGCCTACCTGTAGATTTTGGCCTGTAGCTCAGCCGCTACCTAGGGAAACCTACCAAGCCTGTGCATTTCTGAAAACTAGAGAGCTAGGGGAATCCAAGATGGTGTGACTTGTGTGGCTCGGACCAGGTTCTGTTACCCAGAATCCTTTGCAAACCTCAAAATGTGGCTAAAAAAACACATGTTCCTCACATTTCTGTGGCAGAAAGTTCTGGAATCTGAGAGGAGCCACGAATTTCCTTCCACCCAGCGCCCCCCCACGTCTCCCGATAAAAATGATACCTCACTTGTGTGGGTAGGCCTAGCGCCCGCGACAGGAAACGCCCCAAAGCGCAACGTGGACACAGCCAAATTTTTGAAGGAAAACAGAGGTGTTTTTTGCAAAGTGCCTACCTGTAGATTTTGGCCTGTAGCTCAGCCGCCACCTAGGGAAACCTACCAAACCTATGCATTTCTGAAAACTAGAGACCTAGGGGAATCCAAGATGGGGTGACTTGTGTGGCTCGGACCAGGTTCTGTTACCCAGAATCCTTTGCAAACCTCAAAATGTGGCTAAAAAAACACATGTTCCTCACATTTCTGTGGCAGAAAGTTCTGGAATCTGAGAGGAGCCACAAATTTCCTTCCACCCAGCGTCCCCCCACGTCTCCCGATAAAAATTATACCTCACTTGTGTGGGTAGGCCTAGCGCCCGCGACAGAAAACGCCCCAAAGCGCAACGTGGACACATCCAAATTTTTGAAGGAAAACAGAGGTGTTTTTTGCAAAGTGCCTACCTGTAGATTTTGGCCTGTAGCTCAGCCGCCACCTAGGGAAACCTACCAAACCTGTGCATTTCTGAAAACTAGAGACCTAGGGGAATCCAAGATGGGGTGACTTGTGTGGCTCGGACCAGGTTCTGTTACTCAGAATCCTTTGCAAACCTCAAAATTTGGCTAAAAAAACACATGTTCCTCACATTTCTGTGGCAGAAAGTTCTGGAATCTGAGAGGAGCCACGAATTTCCTTCCACCCAACGTTACCCCATGTCTCCTGATGAAAATGATACCTCGCTAGTGTGGGTAGTCCTAGCGCCCGCAACAGGAAACGCCCCAAAGCGCACCGTGGACACATCAAAATTTTTGAAGGAAAACAGAGGTGTTTTTTGCAAAGTGCCTACCTGTAGATTTTGGCCTGTAGCTCATCCGCCACCTAGGGAAACCTACCAAACCTGTGCATTTCTGAAAACTAGAGACCTAGGGGAATCCAAGATGGGGTGACTTGTGTGGCTCGGACCAGGTTCTGTTACCCAGAATCCTTTGCAAACCTCAAAATGTGGCTAAAAAAACACATGTTCCTCACATTTCTGTGGCAGAAAGTTCTGGAATCTGAGAGGAGCCACAAATTTCCTTCCACCCAGCGTCCCCCCACGTCTCCCGATAAAAATTATACCTCACTTGTGTGGGTAGGCCTAGCGCCCGGGGCAGAAAACGCCCCAAAGCGCAACGTGGACACATCCAAATTTTTGAAGGAAAACAGAGGTGTTTTTTGCAAAGTGCCTACCTGTAGATTTTGGCCTGTAGCTCAGCCGCTACCTAGGGAAACCTACCAAGCCTGTGCATTTCTGAAAACTAGAGAGCTAGGGGAATCCAAGATGGGGTGACTTGTGTGGCTCGGACCAGGTTCTGTTACCCAGAATCCTTTGCAAACCTCAAAATGTGGCTAAAAAAACACATGTTCCTCACATTTCTGTGGCAGAAAGTTCTGGAATCTGAGAGGAGCCACGAATTTCCTTCCACCCAGCGTCCCCCCACGTCTCTTGATAAAAATGATACCTCACTTGTGTGGGTAGGCCTAGCGCCCGCAACAGGAAACGCCCCAAAGTGCAACGTGGACACAGCCAAATTTTTGAAGGAAAACAGAGGTGTTTTTTGCAAAGTGCCTACCTGTAGATTTTGGCCTGTAGCTCAGCCGCCTCCTAGGGAAACCTACCAAACCTGTGCATTTCTGAAAACTAGAGACCTTTGGGAATCCAAGATGGGGTGACTTGTGTGGCTCGGACCAGGTTCTGTTACCCAGAATCCTTTGCAAACCTCAAAATTTGGCTAAAAAAACACATGTTCCTCACATTTCTGTGGCAGAAAGTTCTGGAATCTGAGAGGAGCCACGAATTTCCTTCCACCCAGCGTTCCCCCACGTCTCCCGATAAAAATGATACCTCACTTGTGTGGGTAGGCCTAGCGCCCGCGACAGGAAACACCCCAAAGCGCAACGTGGACACATCCAAATTTTGGAAGGAAAACAGAGGTGTTTTTTGCAAAGTGCCTACCTGTAGATTTTGGCCTGTAGCTCAGCCGCCACCTAGGGAAACCTACCAAACCTGTGCATTTCTGAAAACTAGAGACCTAGCGGAATCCAAGATGGGGTGACTTGTGTGGCTCGGACCAGGTTCTGTTACCCAGAATCCTTTGCAAACCTCAAAATTTGGCTAAAAAAACACATGTTTCTCACATTTCTGTGGCAGAAAGTTCTGGAATCTGAGAGGAGCCACAAATTTCCTTCCACCCAGCGTCCCCCCACGTCTCCTGATAAAAATGATACCTCACTTGTGTGGGTAGGCCTAGCGCCCGCGACAGGAAACGCCCCAAAGTGCAACGTGGACACAGCCAAATTTTTGAAGGAAAACAGAGGTGTTTTTTGCAAAGTGCCTACCTGTAGATTTTGGCCTGTAGCTCAGCCGCCACCTAGGGAAACCTACCAAACCTATGCATTTCTGAAAACTAGAGACCTAGGGGAATCCAAGATGGGGTGACTTGTGTGGCTCGGACCAGGTTCTGTTACCCAGAATCCTTTGCAAACCTCAAAATGTGGCTAAAAAAACACATGTTCCTCACATTTCTGTGGCAGAAAGTTCTGGAATCTGAGAGGAGCCACAAATTTCCTTCCACCCAGCGTCCCCCCACGTCTCCCGATAAAAATTATACCTCACTTGTGTGGGTAGGCCTAGCGCCCGCGACAGAAAACGCCCCAAAGCGCAACGTGGACACATCCAAATTTTTGAAGGAAAACAGAGGTGTTTTTTGCAAAGTGCCTACCTGTAGATTTTGGCCTGTAGCTCAGCCGCCACCTAGGGAAACCTACCACACCTGTGCATTTCTGAAAACTAGAGACCTAGGGGAATCCAAGATGGGGTGACTTGTGTGGCTCGGACCAGGTTCTGTTACTCAGAATCCTTTGCAAACCTCACAATTTGGCTAAAAAAACACATGTTCCTCACATTTCTGTGGCAGAAAGTTCTGGAATCTGAGAGGAGCCACGAATTTCCTTCCACCCAACGTTACCCCACGTCTCCTGATAAAAATGATACCTCACTAGTGTGGGTAGTCCTAGCGCCCGCAACAGGAAACGCCCCAAAGCGCACCGTGGACACATCAAAATTTTTGAAGGAAAACAGAGGTGTTTTTTGCAAAGTGCCTACCTGTAGATTTTGGCCTGTAGCTCATCCGCCACCTAGGGAAACCTACCAAACCTGTGCATTTCTGAAAACTAGAGACCTAGGGGAATCCAAGATGGGGTGACTTGTGTGGCTCGGACCAGGTTCTGTTACCCAGAATCCTTTGCAAACCTCAAAATGTGGCTAAAAAAACACATGTTCCTCACATTTCTGTGGCAGAAAGTTCTGGAATCTGAGAGGAGCCACAAATTTCCTTCCACCCAGCGTCCCCCCACGTCTCCCGATAAAAATGATACCTCACTTGTGTGGGTAGGCCTAGCGCCCGGGGCAGAAAACGCCCCAAAGCGCAACGTGGACACATCCAAATTTTTGAAGGAAAACAGAGGTGTTTTTTGCAAAGTGCCTACCTGTAGATTTTGGCCTGTAGCTCAGCCGCTACCTAGGGAAACCTACCAAGCCTGTGCATTTCTGAAAACTAGAGAGCTAGGGGAATCCGAGATGGGGTGACTTGTGTGGCTCGGACCAGGTTCTGTTACCCAGAATCCTTTGCAAACCTCAAAATGTGGCTAAAAAAACACATGTTCCTCACATTTCTGTGGCAGAAAGTTCTGGAATCTGAGAGGAGCCACGAATTTCCTTCCACCCAGCGTCCCCCCACGTCTCTTGATAAAAATGATACCTCACTTGTGTGGGTAGGCCTAGCGCCCGCAACAGGAAACGCCCCAAAGTGCAACGTGGACACAGCCAAATTTTTGAAGGAAAACAGAGGTGTTTTTTGCAAAGTGCCTACCTGTAGATTTTGGCCTGTAGCTCAGCCGCCTCCTAGGGAAACCTACCAAACCTGTGCATTTCTGAAAACTAGAGACCTTTGGGAATCCAAGATGGGGTGACTTGTGTGGCTCGGACCAGGTTCTGTTACCCAGAATCCTTTGCAAACCTCAAAATGTGGCTAAAAAAACACATGTTCCTCACATTTCTGTGGCAGAAAGTTCTGGAATCTGAGAGGAGCCACAAATTTCCTTCCACCCAGCGTCCCCCCACGTCTCCCGATAAAAATTATACCTCACTTGTGTGGGTAGGCCTAGCGCCCGTGATAGAAAACGCCCCAAAGCGCAACGTGGAAACATCCAAATTTTTGAAGGAAAACAGAGGTGTTTTTTGCAAAGTGCCTACCTGTAGATTTTGGCCTGTAGCTCAGCCGCCACCTAGGGAAACCTACCAAACCTGTGCATTTCTGAAAACTAGAGACCTAGGGGAATCCAAGATGGGGTGACTTGTGTGGCTCGGACCAGGTTCTGTTACTCAGAATCCTTTGCAAACCTCAAAATTTGGCTAAAAAAACACATGTTCCTCACATTTCTGTGGCAGAAAGTTCTGGAATCTGAGAGGAGCCACGAATTTCCTTCCACCCAACGTTACCCCATGTCTCCTGATAAAAATGATACCTCACTAGTGTGGGTAGTCCTAGCGCCCGCAACAGGAAACGCCCCAAAGCGCAACGTGGACACATCCAAATTTTTGAAGGAAAACAGAGGTGTTTTTTGCAAAGTGCCTACCTGTAGATTTTGGCCTGTAGCTCAGCCGCCACCTACGGAAACCTACCAAACCTGTGCATTTCTGAAAACTAGAGACCTAGGGGAATCCAAGATGGGGTGACTTGTGTGGCTCGGACCAGGTTCTGTTACCCAGAATCCTTTGCAAACCTCAAAATGTGGCTAAAAAAACACATCTTCCTCCCATTTCTGTGGCAGAAAGTTCTGGAATCTGAGAGGAGCCACGAATTTCCTTCCACCCAGCGTTCCCCCACGTCTCCCGATAAAAATGATACCTCACTTGTGTGGGTAGGCCTAGCGCCCGCGACAGGAAACACCCCAAAGCGCAACATGGACACATCCAAATTTTTAAAGGAAAACAGAGGTGTTTTTTGCAAAGTGCCTACCTGTAGATTTTGGCCTGTAGCTCAGCCGCCACCTAGGGAAACCTACCAAACCTGTGCATTTCTGAAAACTAGAGACCTAGGGGAATCCAAGATGGGGTGACTTGTGTGGCTCGGACCAGGTTCTGTTACCCAGAATCCTTTGCAAACCTCAAAATTTGGCTAAAAAAACACATGTTCCTCACATTTCTGTGGCAGAAAGTTCTGGAATCTGAGAGGAGCCACAAATTTCCTTCCACCCAGCGTTCCCCCACGTCTCCCAATAAAAATGATACCTCACTTGTGTGGGTAGGCCTAGGGCCCGCGTCAGGAAACGCCCCAAAGCGCAACGTGGACATATCCAAATTTTTGAAGGAAAACAGAGGTGTTTTTTGCAAAGTGCCTACCTGTAGATTTTGGCCTGTAGCTCAGCCGCCACCTAGGGAAACCTACCAAACCTATGCATTTCTGAAAACTAGAGACCTAGGGGAATCCAAGATGGGGTGACTTGTGTGGCTCGGACCAGGTTCTGTTACCCAGAATCCTTTGCAAACCTCAAAATGTGGCTGAAAAAACACATGTTCCTCACATTTCTGTGGCAGAAAGTTCTGGAATCTGAGGGGAGCCACAAATTTCCTTCCACCCAGCGTCCCCCCACGTCTCCCGATAAAAATTATACCTCACTTGTGTGGGTAGGCCTAGCGCCCGCGACAGAAAACGCCCCAAAGCGCAACGTGGACACATTCAAATTTTTGAAGGAAAACAGAGGTGTTTTTTGCAAAGTGCCTACCTGTAGATTTTGGCCTGTAGCTCAGCCGCCACCTAGGGAAACCTACCAAACCTGTGCATTTCTGAAAACTAGAGACCTAGGGGAATCCAAGATGGGGTGACTTGTGTGGCTCGGACCAGGTTCTGTTACTCAGAATCCTTTGCAAACCTCAAAATTTGGCTAAAAAAACACATGTTCCTCACATTTCTGTGGCAGAAAGTTCTGGAATCTGAGAGGAGCCACGAATTTCCTTCCACCCAACGTTACCCCATGTCTCCTGATGAAAATGATACCTCGCTAGTGTGGGTAGTCCTAGCGCCCGCAACAGGAAACGCCCCAAAGCGCACCGTGGACACATCAAAATTTTTGAAGGAAAACAGAGGTGTTTTTTGCAAAGTGCCTACCTGTAGATTTTGGCCTGTAGCTCATCCGCCACCTAGGGAAACCTACCAAACCTGTGCATTTCTGAAAACTAGAGACCTAGGGGAATCCAAGATGGGGTGACTTGTGTGGCTCGGACCAGGTTCTGTTACCCAGAATCCTTTGCAAACCTCAAAATGTGGCTAAAAAAACACATGTTCCTCACATTTCTGTGGCAGAAAGTTCTGGAATCTGAGAGGAGCCACAAATTTCCTTCCACCCAGCGTCCCCCCACGTCTCCCGATAAAAATTATACCTCACTTGTGTGGGTAGGCCTAGCGCCCGGGGCAGAAAACGCCCCAAAGCGCAACGTGGACACATCCAAATTTTTGAAGGAAAACAGAGGTGTTTTTTGCAAAGTGCCTACCTGTAGATTTTGGCCTGTAGCTCAGCCGCTACCTAGGGAAACCTACCAAGCCTGTGCATTTCTGAAAACTAGAGAGCTAGGGGAATCCAAGATGGGGTGACTTGTGTGGCTCGGACCAGGTTCTGTTACCCAGAATCCTTTGCAAACCTCAAAATGTGGCTAAAAAAACACATGTTCCTCACATTTCTGTGGCAGAAAGTTCTGGAATCTGAGAGGAGCCACGAATTTCCTTCCACCCAGCGTCCCCCCACGTCTCTTGATAAAAATGATACCTCACTTGTGTGGGTAGGCCTAGCGCCCGCAACAGGAAACGCCCCAAAGTGCAACGTGGACACAGCCAAATTTTTGAAGGAAAACAGAGGTGTTTTTTGCAAAGTGCCTACCTGTAGATTTTGGCCTGTAGCTCAGCCGCCTCCTAGGGAAACCTACCAAACCTGTGCATTTCTGAAAACTAGAGACCTTTGGGAATCCAAGATGGGGTGACTTGTGTGGCTCGGACCAGGTTCTGTTACCCAGAATCCTTTGCAAACCTCAAAATTTGGCTAAAAAAACACATGTTCCTCACATTTCTGTGGCAGAAAGTTCTGGAATCTGAGAGGAGCCACGAATTTCCTTCCACCCAGCGTTCCCCCACGTCTCCCGATAAAAATGATACCTCACTTGTGTGGGTAGGCCTAGCGCCCGCGACAGGAAACACCCCAAAGCGCAACGTGGACACATCCAAATTTTTGAAGGAAAACAGAGGTGTTTTTTGCAAAGTGCCTACCTGTAGATTTTGGCCTGTAGCTCAGCCGCCACCTAGGGAAACCTACCAAACCTGTGCATTTCTGAAAACTAGAGACCTAGCGGAATCCAAGATGGGGTGACTTGTGTGGCTCGGACCAGGTTCTGTTACCCAGAATCCTTTGCAAACCTCAAAATTTGGCTAAAAAAACACATGTTTCTCACATTTCTGTGGCAGAAAGTTCTGGAATCTGAGAGGAGCCACAAATTTCCTTCCACCCAGCGTCCCCCCACGTCTCCTGATAAAAATGATACCTCACTTGTGTGGGTAGGCCTAGCGCCCGCGACAGGAAACGCCCCAAAGTGCAACGTGGACACAGCCAAATTTTTGAAGGAAAACAGAGGTGTTTTTTGCAAAGTGCCTACCTGTAGATTTTGGCCTGTAGCTCAGCCGCCACCTAGGGAAACCTACCAAACCTATGCATTTCTGAAAACTAGAGACCTAGGGGAATCCAAGATGGGGTGACTTGTGTGGCTCGGACCAGGTTCTGTTACTCAGAATCCTTTGCAAACCTCAAAATTTGGCTAAAAAAACACATGTTCCTCACATTTCTGTGGCAGAAAGTTCTGGAATCTGAGAGGAGCCACGAATTTCCTTCCACCCAACGTTACCCCACGTCTCCTGATAAAAATGATACCTCACTAGTGTGGGTAGTCCTAGCGCCCGCAACAGGAAACGCCCCAAAGCGCACCGTGGACACATCAAAATTTTTGAAGGAAAACTGAGGTGTTTTTTGCAAAGTGCCTACCTGTAGATTTTGGCCTGTAGCTCATCCGCCACCTAGGGAAACCTACCAAACCTGTGCATTTCTGAAAACTAGAGACCTAGGGGAATCCAAGATGGGGTGACTTGTGTGGCTCGGACCAGGTTCTGTTACCCAGAATCCTTTGCAAACCTCAAAATGTGGCTAAAAAACACATGTTCCTCACATTTCTGTGGCAGAAAGTTCTGGAATCTGAGAGGAGCCACAAATTTCCTTCCACCCAGCGTCCCCCCACGTCTCCCGATAAAAATTATACCTCACTTGTGTGGGTAGGCCTAGCGCCCGGGGCAGAAAACGCCCCAAAGCGCAACGTGGACACATCCAAATTTTTGAAGGAAAACAGAGGTGTTTTTTGCAAAGTGCCTACCTGTAGATTTTGGCCTGTAGCTCAGCCGCTACCTAGGGAAACCTACCAAGCCTGCGCATTTCTGAAAACTAGAGAGCTAGGGGAATCCGAGATGGGGTGACTTGTGTGGCTCGGACCAGGTTCTGTTACCCAGAATCCTTTGCAAACCTCAAAATGTGGCTAAAAAAACACATGTTCCTCACATTTCTGTGGCAGAAAGTTCTGGAATCTGAGAGGAGCCACGAATTTCCTTCCACCCAGCGTCCCCCCACGTCTCTTGATAAAAATGATACCTCACTTGTGTGGGTAGGCCTAGCGCCCGCAACAGGAAACGCCCCAAAGTGCAACGTGGACACAGCCAAATTTTTGAAGGAAAACAGAGGTGTTTTTTGCAAAGTGCCTACCTGTAGATTTTGGCCTGTAGCTCAGCCGCCTCCTAGGGAAACCTACCAAACCTGTGCATTTCTGAAAACTAGAGACCTTTGGGAATCCAAGATGGGGTGACTTGTGTGGCTCGGACCAGGTTCTGTTACCCAGAATCCTTTGCAAACCTCAAAATGTGGCTAAAAAAACACATGTTCCTCACATTTCTGTGGCAGAAAGTTCTGGAATCTGAGAGGAGCCACAAATTTCCTTCCACCCAGCGTCCCCCCACGTCTCCCGATAAAAATTATACCTCACTTGTGTGGGTAGGCCTAGCGCCCGTGATAGAAAACGCCCCAAAGCGCAACGTGGAAACATCCAAATTTTTGAAGGAAAACAGAGGTGTTTTTTGCAAAGTGCCTACCTGTAGATTTTGGCCTGTAGCTCAGCCGCCACCTAGGGAAACCTACCAAACCTGTGCATTTCTGAAAACTAGAGACCTAGGGGAATCCAAGATGGGGTGACTTGTGTGGCTCGGACCAGGTTCTGTTACTCAGAATCCTTTGCAAACCTCAAAATTTGGCTAAAAAAACACATGTTCCTCACATTTCTGTGGCAGAAAGTTCTGGAATCTGAGAGGAGCCACGAATTTCCTTCCACCCAACGTTACCCCATGTCTCCTGATAAAAATGATACCTCACTAGTGTGGGTAGTCCTAGCGCCCGCAACAGGAAACGCCCCAAAGCGCAACGTGGACACATCCAAATTTTTGAAGGAAAACAGAGGTGTTTTTTGCAAAGTGCCTACCTGTAGATTTTGGCCTGTAGCTCAGCCGCCACCTACGGAAACCTACCAAACCTGTGCATTTCTGAAAACTAGAGACCTAGGGGAATCCAAGATGGTGTGACTTGTGTGGCTCGGACCAGGTTCTGTTACCCAGAATCCTTTGCAAACCTCAAAATGTGGCTAAAAAAACACATGTTCCTCACATTTCTGTGGCAGAAAGTTCTGGAATCTGAGAGGAGCCACAAATTTCCTTCCACCCAGCGTCCCCCCACGTCTCCCGATACAAATTATACCTCACTTGTGTGGGTAGGCCTAGCGCCCGCGACAGGAAACGCCCCAAAGTGCAACGTGGACACAGCCAAATTTTTGAAGGAAAACAGAGGTGTTTTTTGCAAAGTGCCTACCTGTAGATTTTGGCCTGTAGCTCAGCCGCCACCTAGGGAAACCTACAAAACCTGTGCATTTCTGAAAACTAGAGACCTAGGGGAATCCAAGATGGGGTGACTTGTGTGGCTCGGACCAGGTTCTGTTACCCAGAATCCTTTGCAAACCTCAAAATGTGGCTAAAAAAACACATCTTCCTCCCATTTCTGTGGCAGAAAGTTCTGGAATCTGAGAGGAGCCACGAATTTCCTTCCACCCAGCGTTCCCCCACGTCTCCCGATAAAAATGATACCTCACTTGTGTGGGTAGGCCTAGCGCCCGCGACAGGAAACACCCCAAAGCGCAACATGGACACATCCAAATTTTTAAAGGAAAACAGAGGTGTTTTTTGCAAAGTGCCTACCTGTAGATTTTGGCCTGTAGCTCAGCCGCCACCTAGGGAAACCTACCAAACCTGTGCATTTCTGAAAACTAGAGACCTAGGGGAATCCAAGATGGGGTGACTTGTGTGGCTCGGACCAGGTTCTGTTACCCAGAATCCTTTGCAAACCTCAAAATTTGGCTAAAAAAACACATGTTCCTCACATTTCTGTGGCAGAAAGTTCTGGAATCTGAGAGGAGCCACAAATTTCCTTCCACCCAGCGTTCCCCCACGTCTCCCAATAAAAATGATACCTCACTTGTGTGGGTAGGCCTAGGGCCCGCGTCAGGAAACGCCCCAAAGCGCAACGTGGACATATCCAAATTTTTGAAGGAAAACAGAGGTGTTTTTTGCAAAGTGCCTACCTGTAGATTTTGGCCTGTAGCTCAGCCGCCACCTAGGGAAACCTACCAAACCTGTGCATTTCTGAAAACTAGAGACCTAGGGGAATCCAAGATGGGGTGACTTGTGTGGCTCGGACCAGGTTCTGTTACCCAGAATCCTTTGCAAACCTCAAAATTTGGCTAAAAAAACACATGTTCCTCACATTTCTGTGGCAGAAAGTTCTGGAATCTGAGAGGAGCCACGAATTTCCTTCCACCCAGCGTTCCCCCACGTCTCCCGATAAAAATGATACCTCACTTGTGTGGGTAGGCCTAGCGCCCGCGACAGGAACCACCCCAAAGCGCAACGTGGACACATCCAAATTTTTGAAGGAAAACAGAGGTGTTTTTTGCAAAGTGCCTACCTGTAGATTTTGGCCTGTAGCTCAGCCGCCACCTAGGGAAACCTACCAAACCTGTGCATTTCTGAAAACTAGAGACCTAGCGGAATCCAAGATGGGGTGACTTGTGTGGCTCGGACCAGGTTCTGTTACCCAGAATCCTTTGCAAACCTCAAAATTTGGCTAAAAAAACACATGTTCCTCACATTTCTGTGGCAGAAAGTTCTGGAATCTGAGAGGAGCCACAAATTTCCTTCCACCCAGCGTCCCCCCACGTCTCCCGATAAAAATGATACCTCACTTGTGTGGGTAGGCCTAGCGCCCGCGACAGGAAACGCCCCAAAGTGCAACGTGGACACAGCCAAATTTTTGAAGGAAAACAGAGGTGTTTTTTGCAAAGTGCCTACCTGTAGATTTTGGCCTGTAGCTCAGCCGCCACCTAGGGAAACCTACCAAACCTATGCATTTCTGAAAACTAGAGACCTAGGGGAATCCAAGATGGGTGACTTGTGTGGCTCGGACCAGGTTCTGTTACCCAGAATCCTTTGCAAACCTCAAAATGTGGCTAAAAAAACACATGTTCCTCACATTTCTGTGGCAGAAAGTTCTGGAATCTGCTAGGAGCCACAAATTTCCTTCCACCCAGCGTCCCCCCACGTCTCCCGATAAAAATTATACCTCATTTGTGTGGGTAGGCCTAGCGCCCGGGGCAGAAAACGCCCCAAAGCGCAACGTGGACACATCCGAATTTTTGAAGGAAAACAGAGGTGTTTTTTGCAAAGTGCCTACCTGTAGATTTTGGCCTGTAGCTCAGCCGCCACCTAGGGAAACCTACCAAACCTGTGCATTTCTGAAAACTAGAGACCTAGGGGAATCCAAGATGGGGTGACTTGTGTGGCTCGGACCAGGTTCTGTTACTCAGAATCCTTTGCAAACCTCAAAATTTGGCTAAAAAAACACATGTTCCTCACATTTCTGTGGCAGAAAGTTCTGGAATCTGAGAGGAGCCACGAATTTCCTTCCACCCAACGTTACCCCACGTCTCCTGATAAAAATGATACCTCACTAGTGTGGGTAGTCCTAGCGCCCGCAACAGGAAACGCCCCAAAGCGCACCGTGGACACATCAAAATTTTTGAAGGAAAACAGAGGTGTTTTTTGCAAAGTGCCTACCTGTAGATTTTGGCCTGTAGCTCAGCCGCCACCTAGGGAAACCTACCAAACCTGTGCATTTCTGAAAACTAGAGAGCTAGGGGAATCCAAGATGGTGTGACTTGTGTGGCTCGGACCAGGTTCTGTTACCCAGAATCCTTTGCAGACCTCAAAATGTGGCTAAAAAAACACATGTTCCTCACATTTCTGTGGCAGAAAGTTCTGGAATCTGAGAGGAGCCACGAATTTCCTTCCACCCAGCGCCCCCCCACGTCTCCCGATAAAAATGATACCTCACTTGTGTGGGTAGGCCTAGCGCCCGCGACAGGAAACGCCCCAAAGCGCAACGTGGACACAGCCAAATTTTTGAAGGAAAACAGAGGTGTTTTTTGCAAAGTGCCTACCTGTAGATTTTGGCCTGTAGCTCAGCCGCCACCTAGGGAAACCTACCAAACCTGTGCATTTCTGAAAACTAGAGACCCAGGGGAATCCAAGATGGGGTGACTTGTGTGGCTCGGACCAGGTTCTGTTACCCAGAATCCTTTGCAAACCTCAAAATTTGGCTAAAAAAACACATGTTCCTCACATTTCTGTGGCAGAAAGTTCTGGAATCTGAGAGGAGCCACAAATTTCCTTCCACCCAGCGTCCCCCCACGTCTCTTGATAAAAATGATACCTCACTTGTGTGGGTAGGCCTAGCGCCCGCAACAGGAAACGCCCCAAAGTGCAACGTGGACACAGCCAAATTTTTGAAGGAAAACAGAGGTGTTTTTTGCAAAGTGCCTACCTGTAGATTTTGGCCTGTAGCTCAGCCGCCTCCTAGGGAAACCTACCAAACCTGTGCATTTCTGAAAACTAGAGACCTTTGGGAATCCAAGATGGGGTGACTTGTGTGGCTCGGACCAGGTTCTGTTACCCAGAATCCTTTGCAAACCTCAAAATGTGGCTAAAAAAACACATGTTCCTCACATTTCTGTGGCAGAAAGTTCTGGAATCTGAGAGGAGCCACAAATTTCCTTCCACCCAGCGTCCCCCCACGTCTCCCGATAAAAATTATACCTCACTTGTGTGGGTAGGCCTAGCGCCCGTGATAGAAAACGCCCCAAAGCGCAACGTGGACACATCCAAATTTTTGAAGGAAAACTGAGGTGTTTTTTGCAAAGTGCCTACCTGTAGATTTTGGCCTGTAGCTCAGCCGCCACCTAGGGAAACCTACCAAACCTGTGCATTTCTGAAAACTAGAGACCTAGGGGAATCCAAGATGGGGTGACTTGTGTGGCTCGGACCAGGTTCTGTTACTCAGAATCCTTTGCAAACCTCAAAATTTGGCTAAAAAAACACATGTTCCTCACATTTCTGTGGCAGAAAGTTCTGGAATCTGAGAGGAGCCACGAATTTCCTTCCACCCAACGTTACCCCATGTCTCCTGATAAAAATGATACCTCACTAGAGTGGGTAGTCCTAGCGCCCGCAACAGGAAACGCCCCAAAGCGCAACGTGGGCACATCCAAATTTTTGAAGGAAAACAGAGGTGTTTTATGCAAAGTGCCTACCTGTAGATTTTGGCCTGTAGCTCAGCCGCCACCTATGGAAACCTACCAAACCTGTGCATTTCTGAAAACTAGAGACCTAGGGGAATCCAAGATGGGGTGACTTGTGTGGCTCGGACCAGGTTCTGTTACCCAGAATCCTTTGCAAACCTCAAAATGTGGCTAAAAAAACACATGTTCCTCACATTTCTGTGGCAGAAAGTTCTGGAATCTGAGAGGAGCCACAAATTTCCTTCCACCCAGCGTCCCCCCACGTCTCCCGAAACAAATGATACCTCACTTGTGTGGGTAGGCCTAGCGCCCGCGACAGGAAACGCCCCAAAGTGCAACGTGGACACAGCCAAACTTTTGAAGGAAAACAGAGGTGTTTTTTTGCAAAGTGCCTACCTGTAGATTTTGGCCTGTAGCTCAGCCGCCACCTAGGGAAACCTACCAAACCTGTGCATTTCTGAAAACTAGAGACCTAGGGGAATCCAAGATGGGGTGACTTGTGTGGCTCGGACCAGGTTCTGTTACCCAGAATCCTTTGCAAACCTCAAAATGTGGCTAAAAAAACACATCTTCCTCCCATTTCTGTGGCAGAAAGTTCTGGAATCTGAGAGGAGCCACGAATTTCCTTCCACCCAGCGTTCCCCCACGTCTCCCGATAAAAATGATACCTCACTTGTGTGGGTAGGCCTAGCGCCCGCGACAGGAAACACCCCAAAGCGCATCGTGGACACATCCAAATTTTTGAAGGGAAACAGATGTGTTTTTTGCAAAGTGCCTACCTGTAGATTTTGGCCTGTAGCTCAGCCGCCACCTAGGGAAACCTACCAAACCTATGCATTTCTGAAAACTAGAGACCTAGGGGAATCCAAGATGGGGTGACTTGTGTGGCTCGGACCAGGTTCTGTTACCCAGAATCCTTTGCAAACCTCAAAATGTGGCTAAAAAAACACATGTTCCTCACATTTCTGTGGCAGAAAGTTCTGGAATCTGAGAGGAGCCACAAATTTCCTTCCACCCAGCGTCCCCCCACGTCTCTCGATAAAAATGATACCTCACTTGTGTGGGTAGGCCTAGCGCCCGCAACAGGAAACGCCCCAAAGTGCAACGTGGACACAGCCACATTTTTGAAGGAAAACAGAGGTGTTTTTTGCAAAGTGCCTACCTGTAGATTTTGGCCTGTAGCTCAGCCGCCACCTAGGGAAACCTACCAAACCTGTGCATTTCTGAAAACTAGAGACCTAGGGGAATCCAAGATGGGGTGACTTGTGTGGCTCGGACCAGGTTCTGTTACTCAGAATCCTTTGCAAACCTCACAATTTGGCTAAAAAAACACATGTTCCTCACATTTCTGTGGCAGAAAGTTCTGGAATCTGAGAGGAGCCACGAATTTCCTTCCACCCAACGTTACCCCACGTCTCCTGATAAAAATGATACCTCACTAGTGTGGGTAGTCCTAGCGCCCGCAACAGGAAACGCCCCAAAGCGCACCGTGGACACATAAAATTTTTTGAAGGAAAACAGAGGTGTTTTTTGCAAAGTGCCTACCTGTAGATTTTGGCCTGTAGCTCAGCCGCCACCTAGGGAAACCTAACAAACCTGTGCATTTCTGAAAACTAGAGAGCTAGGGGAATCCAAGATGGGGTGACTTGTGTGGCTCGGACCAGGTTCTGTTACCCAGAATCCTTTGCAAACCTCAAAATGTGGCTAAAAAAACACATGTTCCTCACATTTCTGTGGCAGAAAGTTCTGGAATCTGAGAGGAGCCACGAATTTCCTTCCACCCAGCGCCCCCCCACGTCTCCCGATAAAAATGATACCTCACTTGTGTGGGTAGGCCTAGCGCCCGCGACAGGAAACGCCCCAAAGCGCAACGTGGACACAGCCAAATTTTTGAAGGAAAACAGAGGTGTTTTTTGCAAAGTGCCTACCTGTAGATTTTGGCCTGTAGCTCAGCCGCCACCTAGGGAAACCTACCAAACCTGTGCATTTCTGAAAACTAGAGACCTAGGGGAATCCAAGATGGGGTGACTTGTGTGGCTCGGACCAGGTTCTGTTACCCAGAATCCTTTGCAAACCTCAAAATTTGGCTAAAAAAACACATGTTCCTCTCATTTCTGTGGCAGAAAGTTCTGGAATCTGAGAGGAGCCACAAATTTCCTTCCACCCAGCGTCCCCCCACGTCTCTTGATAAAAATGATACCTCACTTGTGTGGGTAGGCCTAGCGCCCGCAACAGGAAACGCCCCAAAGTGCAACGTGGACACAGCCAAATTTTTGAAGGAAAACAGAGGTGTTTTTTGCAAAGTGCCTACCTGTAGATTTTGGCCTGTAGCTCATCCGCCTCCTAGGGAAACCTACCAAACCTGTGCATTTCTGAAAACTAGAGACCTTTGGGAATCCAAGATGGGGTGACTTGTGTGGCTCGGACCAGGTTCTGTTACCCAGAATCCTTTGCAAACCTCAAAATGTGGCTAAAAAAACACATGTTCCTCACATTTCTGTGGCAGAAAGTTCTGGAATCTGAGAGGAGCCACAAATTTCCTTCCACCCAGCGTCCCCCCACGTCTCCCGATAAAAATGATACCTCACTTGTGTGGGTAGGCCTAGCGCCCGTGATAGAAAACGCCCCAAAGGGCAACGTGGACACATCCAAATTTTTGAAGGAAAACAGAGGTGTTTTTTGCAAAGTGCCTACCTGTAGATTTTGGCCTGTAGCTCAGCCGCCACCTAGGGAAACCTACCAAACCTGTGCATTTCGGAAAACTAGAGACCTAGGGGAATCCAAGATGGGGTGACTTGTGTGGCTCGGACCAGGTTCTGTTACCCAGAATCCTTTGCAAACCTCAAAATGTGGCTAAAAAAACACATCTTCCTCCCATTTCTGTGGCAGAAAGTTCTGGAATCTGAGAGGAGCCACGAATTTCCTTCCACCCAGCGTTCCCCACGTCTCCCGATAAAAATGATACCTCACTTGTGTGGGTAGGCCTAGCGCCCGCGACAGGAAACACCCCAAAGCGCAACGTGGACACATCCAAATTTTTGAAGGAAAACAGAGGTGTTTTTTGCAAAGTGCCTACCTGTAGATTTTGGCCTGTAGCTCAGCCGCCACCTACGGAAACCTACCAAACCTGTGCATTTCTGAAAACTAGAGACCTAGGGGAATCCAAGATGGGGTGACTTGTGTGGCTCGGACCAGGTTCTGTTACCCAGAATCCTTTGCAAACCTCAAAATGTGGCTAAAAAAACACATCTTCCTCCCATTTCTGTGGCAGAAAGTTCTGGAATCTGAGAGGAGCCACGAATTTCCTTCCACCCAGCGTTCCCCCACGTCTCCCGATAAAAATGATACCTCACTTGTGTGGGTAGGCCTAGCGCCCGCGACAGGAAACACCCCAAAGCGCAACGTGGACACATCCAAATTTTTGAAGGAAAACAGAGGTGTTTTTTGCAAAGTGCCTACCTGTAGATTTTGGCCTGTAGCTCAGTCGCCACCTAGGGAAACCTACCAAACCTATGCATTTCTGAAAACTAGAGACCTAGGGGAATCCAAGATGGGGTGACTTGTGTGGCTCGGACCAGGTTCTGTTACCCAGAATCCTTTTCAAACCTCAAAATGTGGCTAAAAAAACACATGTTCCTCACATTTCTGTGGCAGAAAGTTCTGGAATCTGAGAGGAGCCACAAATTTCCTTCCACCCAGCGTCCCCCCACGTCTCTCGATAAAAATGATACCTCACTTGTGTGGGTAGGCCTAGCGCCCGCAGCAGGAAACGCCCCAAAGTGCAACGTGGACACAGCCAAATTTTTGAAGGAAAACAGAGGTGTTTTTTGCAAAGTGCCTACCTGTAGATTTTGGCCTGTAGCTCAGCCGCCACCTAGGGAAACCTACCAAACCTGTGCATTTCTGAAAACTAGAGACCTAGGGGAATCCAAGATGGGGTGACTTGTGTGGCTCGGACCAGGTTCTGTTACCCAGAATCCTTTGCAAACCTCAAAATTTGGCTAAAAAAACACATGTTCCTCACATTTCTGTGGCAGAAAGTTCTGGAATCTGAGAGGAGCCACAAATTTCCTTCCACCCAGCGTTCCCCCACGTCTCCCGATAAAAATGATACCTCACTTGTGTGGGTAGGCCTAGCGCCCGCCACAGGAAACACCCCAAAGCGCAACGTGGACACATCCAAATTTTTGAAGGAAAACAGAGGTGTTTTTTGCAAAGTGCCTACCTGTAGATTTTGGCCTGTAGCTCAGCCGCCACCTAGGGAAACCTACCAAACCTATGCATTTCTGAAAACTAGAGACCTAGGGGAATCCAAGATGGGGTGACTTGTGTGGCTCGGACCAGGTTCTGTTACCCAGAATCCTCTGCAAACCTCAAAATGTGGCTAAAAAAACACATGTTCCTCACATTTCTGTGGCAGAAAGTTCTGGAATCTGAGAGGAGCCACAAATTTCCTTCCACCCAGCGTCCCCCCACGTCTCTCGATAAAAATGATACCTCACTTGTGTGGGTAGGCCTAGCGCCCGCAACAGGAAACGCCCCAAAGTGCAACGTGGACACAGCCAAATTTTTGAAGGAAAACAGAGGTGTTTTTTGCAAAGTGCCTACCTGTAGATTTTGGCCTGTAGCACAGCCGCCACCTAGGGAAACCTACCAAACCTGTGCATTTCTGAAAACTAGAGACCTAGGGGAATCCAAGATGGGGTGACTTGTGTGGCTCGGACCAGGTTCTGTTACCCAGAATCCTTTGCAAACCTCAAAATTTGGCTAAAAAAACACATGTTCCTCACATTTCTGTGGCAGAAAGTTCTGGAATCTGAGAGGAGCCACAAATTTCCTTCCACCCAGCGTCCCCCCACGTCTCTTGATAAAAATGATACCTCACTTGTGTGGGTAGGCCTAGCGCCCGCAACAGGAAACGCCCCAAAGTGCAACGTGGACACAGCCAAATTTTTGAAGGAAAACAGAGGTGTTTTTTGCAAAGTGCCTACCTGTAGATTTTGGCCTGTAGCTCAGCCGCCTCCTAGGGAAACCTACCAAACCTGTGCATTTCTGAAAACTAGAGACGTAGGGGAATCCAAGATGGGCTGACTTGTGTGGCTCGGACCAGGTTCTGTTACCCAGAATCCTTTGCAAACCTCAAAATGTGGCTAAAAAAACACATGTTCCTCACATTTCTGTGGCAGAAAGTTCTGGAATCTGAGAGGAGCCACAAATTTCCTTCCACCCAGCGTCCCCCCACGTCTCCCGATACAAATTATACCTCACTTGTGTGGGTAGGCCTAGCGCCCGCGACAGGAAACGCCCCAAAGTGCAACGTGGACACAGCCAAATTTTTGAAGGAAAACAGAGGTGTTTTTTGCAAAGTGCCTACCTGTAGATTTTGGCCTGTAGCTCAGCCGCCACCTAGGGAAACCTACTAAACCTGTGCATTTCTGAAAACTAGAGACCTAGGGGAATCCAAGATGGGGTGACTTGTGTGGCTCGGACCAGGTTCTGTTACCCAGAATCCTTTGCAAACCTCAAAATTTGGCTAAAAAAACACATGTTCCTCACATTTCTGTGGCAGAAAGTTCTGGAATCTGAGAGGAGCCACAAATTTCCTTCCACCCAGCGTTCCCCCACGTCTCCCAATAAAAATGATACCTCACTTGTGTGGGTAGGCCTAGGGCCCGCGTCAGGAAACGCCCCAAAGCGCAATGTGGACATATCCAAATTTTTGAAGGAAAACAGAGGTGTTTTTTGCAAAGTGCCTACCTGTAGATTTTGGCCTGTAGCTCAGCCGCCACCTAGGGAAACCTACCAAACCTGTGCATTTCTGAAAACTAGAGACCTAGGGAAATCCAAGATGGGGTGACTTGTGTGGCTCGGACCAGGTTCTGTTACCCAGAATCCTTTGCAAACCTCAAAATTTGGCTAAAAAAACACATGTTCCTCACATTTCTGTGGCAGAAAGTTCTGGAATCTGAGAGGAGCCACAAATTTCCTTCCACCCAGCGTCCCCCCACGTCTCTTGATAAAAATGATACCTCACTTGTGTGGGTAGGCCTAGCGCCCGCAACAGGAAACGCCCCAAAGTGCAACGTGGACACTGCCAAATTTTTGAAGGAAAACAGAGGTGTTTTTTCCAAAGTGCCTACCTGTAGATTTTGGCCTGTAGCTCAGCCGCCACCTAGGGAAACCTACCAAACCTATGCATTTCTGAAAACTAGAGACCTAGGGGAATCCAAGATGGGGTGACTTGTGTGGCTCGGACCAGGTTCTGTTACCCAGAATCCTTTGCAAACCTCAAAATGTGGCTAAAAAAACACATGTTCCTCACATTTCTGTGGCAGAAAGTTCTGGAATCTGAGAGGAGCCACAAATTTCCTTCCACCCAGCGTCCCCCCACGTCTCCCGATAAAAATTATACCTCACTTGTGTGGGTAGGCCTAGCGCCCGCGACAGAAAACGCCCCAAAGCGCAACGTGGACACATCCAAATTTTTGAAGGAAAACAGAGGTGTTTTTTGCAAAGTGCCTACCTGTAGATTTTGGCCTGTAGCTCAGCCGCCACCTAGGGAAACCTACCAAACCTGTGCATTTCTGAAAACTAGAGACCTAGGGGAATCCAAGATGGGGTGACTTGTGTGGCTCGGACCAGGTTCTGTTACTCAGAATCCTTTGCAAACCTCAAAATTTGGCTAAAAAAACACATGTTCCTCACATTTCTGTGGCAGAAAGTTCTGGAATCTGAGAGGAGCCACGAATTTCCTTCCACCCAGCGCCCCCCCACGTCTCCCAATAAAAATGATACCTCACTTGTGTGGGTAGGCCTAGCGCCCGCGACAGGAAACGCCCCAAAGCGCAACGTGGACACAGCCAAATTTTTGAAGGAAAACAGAGGTGTTTTTTGCAAAGTGCCTACCTGTAGATTTTGGCCTGTAGCTCAGCCGCCACCTAGGGAAACCTACCAAACCTGTGCATTTCTGAAAACTAGAGACCTAGGGAAATCCAAGATGGGGTGACTTGTGTGGCTCGGACCAGGTTCTGTTACCCAGAATCCTTTGCAAACCTCAAAATGTGGCTAAAAAAACACATGTTCCTCACATTTCTGTGGCAGAAAGTTCTGGAATCTGAGAGGAGCCACAAATTTCCTTCCACCCAGCGTCCCCCCACGTCTCCCGATAAAAATTATACCTCACTTGTGTGGGTAGGCCTAGCGCCCGCGACAGAAAACGCCCCAAAGCGCAACGTGGACACATCCAAATTTTTGAAGGAAAACAGAGGTGTTTTTTGCAAAGTGCCTACCTGTAGATTTTGGCCTGTAGCTCAGCCGCCACCTAGGGAAACCTACCAAACCTGTGCATTTCTGAAAACTAGAGACCTAGGGGAATCCAAGATGGGGTGACTTGTGTGGCTCGGACCAGGTTCTGTTACTCAGAATCCTTTGCAAACCTCAAAATTTGGCTAAAAAAACACATGTTCCTCACATTTCTGTGGCAGAAAGTTCTGGAATCTGAGAGGAGCCACAAATTTCCTTCTACCCAACGTTACCCCACGTCTCCTGATAATAATGATACCTCACTAGTGTGGGTAGTCCTAGCGCCCGCAACAGGAAACGCCCCAAAGCGCAACGTGGACGCATCCAAATTTTTGAAGGAAAACAGAGGTGTTTTTTGCAAAGTGCCTACCTGTAGATTTTGGCCTGTAGCTCAGCCGCCACCTAGGGAAACCTACCAAACCTGTGCATTTCTGAAAACTAGAGACCTAGGGGAATCCAAGATGGCGTGACTTGTGTGGCTCGGACCAGGTTCTGTTACCCAGAATCCTTTGCAAACCTCAAAATGTGGCTAAAAAAACACGTTCCCCCACGTCTCCCTATAAAAACGATACCTCACTTGTGTGGGTGGGCCAGGTGCCTGCAACAGAATAAGGCTCAAAACCTGTAGAGATAGAGGGGATAGCACAGCGAGTTTATAAGGCCATTTTCTTTTATACATCTTTAGACTGACTCTGCTGTGGGGACCCACATAAGTGAGGTGTCATTTTACTTGGGAGACTGAGGGGAACACTGGGGAGTAGGAATTTTGTGCTGGAGTGGTGATCCTTCGAGGAAAAGTCAGGAAAATATGCTTTTTTAAGCAAATTTTGAGGTTTACAGAGGAGTCTGGGTAAGAAAATGTTGGGGGATCCATGCAAGCCACACCTCCCTGGACTCCTTGGGGTGTCTAGTTTTAAAAAATGTCTGGGTTTGGTAGGTTTCCCTAGATGAAGGCCGCACACAGGACCAAAAACATAGGTGCCCTCTCCCCCCCAAACACAGGTAGTTTTGTAATATATCGTTTTGATGTGCCCACATACGTCCGTGATGTGCCAAACACTACAATTTTGAAAAGAAACACACTTAGGTTATGTGAAAAAGACCCCTCACCCACCAACCAGGTTGGTGGCATGCTTCATCATCGGGGTCCCACCTGAGGCACCTAGCGTGTCACAGGTGTGCCGCGACGCCTGATTACAGCGGAGCAGGCTTTGTCATTTTTACCACACATACTGTTTGGATTTGGCACGAGGGTGAGTGATGGTTCAGTGGATCAAATTTTACTAACAAGAGCTTTCACAAAAATGAAATGCACTGTTAGTAACTGAAAGGCAAAAAACTGAACCAATGACTCACAGCTCGTGAGCTGTAAAGCCGTGACAAGGCACAACCGCTTTACAGTCCATTCACACAACTTTCATACATGACACACACAAGGCCATTCACACCGCCAGCCACGGGCCCAGCACATTACAACTCTCACATCGACAGACAGCGCCACTCAAGGGTCCATCACTTACATACGCCCACATGCCTGATACAACAATCACACCAGCTGATGGGAGTGTGTGGACTGGTGTTTGGCTGGCAGTGTGTTGCAGTAGCCAACAGCAAGTCAATATGTACACTCTCAGACAAGCCCCACTCCACACACAATGGCATCATTTTTTTTTTTTTTTTTTAAACAGAGGAACCCCTAACTAAGTAGAAAGAATTACAAAACTACGAACACAAAAGCTTCAAGAACATGACAGAAAGGCTAACCATGAAACTAAACACATGAAAATACAAAACAGACATGAGTTTACACTCATGGTTGTTCCCAGAAATTCTTCTGGGTGTGGTAATTCTTAAAACAACCACCGACACACAGCCCAGGCTTTGAAGGACAATCTGGGCAGTACATTCGAGTCTCCCTCCGGATACCTCTTCGAAAACACACTCTACATTTCTTAGCTGGAAAGTCTTTTTGGGTGTGGGAGGAATGTGCTCAGCATCCCTCTTGTCTGAAAATTTCAAAGCTAGCAGCTCCTCGTTCCGCAAGGCACAGCACTGTCCCCTCTCAAGTTTTTTACAGACAAGCTCCCTTGGATAGCCTTTCCGGTTAGAACGGATTGTGCCACAAGCAACTGTGTCCACTCTAAACAATTCCTTGAACAACTGCACACCAGTATAGAAGTTATCTACATACAAATGGTGACCTTTGTTGAACAATCGTCTACCAAGATCCCACACAATTTTCTCAGTAACTCCAAAAGTGGGAGGACAACCAGGGGGGTCAATATTGGAATCCCTACCAGTGTACACACGGAAACTATACACATATCCTGTCCTACTTTCAGACAGCATATACAATTTAATTTCATATCGTGCCCTTTTGCTAGGAATGTACTGCCTAAAAACCAAACGACCCTTGAAGAGGACCAAAGACTCGTCCACACTTAACTCTTTGCCTGATTGGTGGGTGAGGGGTCTTTTTCACATAACCTAAGTGTGTTTCTTTTCAAAATTGTAGTGTTTGGCACATCACGGACGTATGTGGGCACATCAAAACGATATATTACAAAACTACCTGTGTTTGGGGGGGAGAGGGCACCTATGTTTTTGGTCCTGTGTGCGGCCTTCATCTAGGGAAACCTACCAAACCCAGACATTTTTTAAAACTAGACACCCCAAGGAGTCCAGGGAGGTGTGGCTTGCATGGATCCCCCAACATTTTCTTACCCAGACTCCTCTGTAAACCTCAAAATTTGCTTAAAAAAGCATATTTTCCTGACTTTTCCTCGAAAACCGATCTACAAAATGATCAAGGACAGGCCTAATCTTAAAAAGACGGTCAGAATCTGGGTGATCTCGGGGCAAGGCTAATGCATTGTCAACAAAATGCAGCATCCTAAGAAGAAGCAAATACCGATTACGACTCATGGTCGCTGGAAATATAGCTGTTGCCATCAAGGGACTAGTAGACCAATAAGAAGCCAGTGACGGCTTCCTTATCAACCCCATCAAAAAAGTCAAACCCAAAAACTTTTTTATCTCCTCCAAATTTGTGGAAATCCACTGGGCAGCTCTAGAGTGTGGCCTAAGTCTAGCAGCGTTGTCCCTCAAATGCTGCTCCGCATACAAATTAGTCTGCTCAACAATCTCTTCCAAAAACATATCATCCATGAATAACTCAAAGAAATTGATAGGCATAAAGTTCTCTGTATTGGCGTTACACCCCGGGAGACCAGTAAAGGCAGGCAACTCTGGCTGCTCCATGTTTGGGGCAACCCAGACATCAGGTCTTATAACGGGAAACCTTTCAGCCCCAGGTTGCTGCACTATTGGCACATCAATGTCCTCCTCTAAAACAGGCCCTTCATCTGCACTGAGTGTGGCTTCATCATCATAAGATTCCCCTCCAACAGAAACATCACTGCCAGAATCTCTGACTTCCTCCTCTGCCTCAGATGCAGAGTCCGTGTCATAGTCATGATCAGACTGTGACTCAAAAAGCATACCAACCACCTGCTGAGCGGTCATCCTGCCGCTAGCCATGATCTCTCCTGCTAAAATTAACTGGACAAATTCACCACCAACAACTAGCACTGTGTAAGACAAGTAACAAAGTGTAGCTTTGTTAGTAAGAGTTATCAACTCAAAAACTATACCGCTCACTTGCCTGAAAAAGCTTGATTCACCAGCAACTACACAGCAATCACCAATGATATCTCACTAAAAATAAAGAAAGAAAGGCAAATTAGAAATAAGATAAAACAAATATCATTGTGCACAAACCTATGAACAGTTTCACACACAATCCTGCATTTAGTACACCCCCTACAAACATGTCATTCATGCATGGCAACAATACTCCTTTGTAAATTGTTTTTACTTACCTAAAACATGCAACTGTGCAAACTGCAGGTCAACCACCGCCAAAACCGCAAGGAGCCACAGCAAATAAAGCAAAAGCTTTGAACTAGAACACAAAGGAGGAAAACATTTTTTATCACAAATGCAAAGACTTCTTCAGTTGACAAACACCCCACCATCAAACATTTAGAAATTGGTGCCTAAGTGGATTCTGCCATAGGGGCAGATGGGCCTACTAAAAAAATAGGCCTGTCTGCCCCAAGGAAGCCAGAAAATACATTTAGTAGTGTGCCCCAATGGAGAGCGACCCTTGCCAAAGGGGACAGCCCTCAAACAAAAAAAAACAAAAAAACACACACAACACTATCCCTGGTGCCTAAGTGGCTTCTGCCCCCCTTGGGGGCAGGTGGGCCTAAGAAAATAGGCCCATCTGTCCCCAGGGGGTGCAGAAATGGCCAACAGGTCAATGCTCCCCTTGGGGGGGGGCGCCCCGTGACCAAGGGGACGCCCCCCCACAAAAATAAACAAATAAAAAAAATCCCTGGCGTTCTAGTGGTTTCTGCCCCCCTTGGGGGCAGATCAGCCTAAAAATAATAGGCTGATCTGTCTCCAAGGGGTGCAGAAATGGCCTGGGTACATGTGCCCCCAAAGTGGGGGGCGACCCTTGCCCAAGGCCCCCCCCCCATCCACTAACACACACACACACACAATCCCTGGTGTCTAAGTGGCTTCTGCCCCCCTTGGGGGCAGGTGGGCATAAAAAAATAGGCCCATCTGCCCCCAGGGGGTGCAGAACTGGCCAACATGTCAATGCCCACCTTGGGGGGGGGCGCCCCGTGACCAAGGGGACGCCCCCCCACAAAAATAAACAAATAAAGAAAATCCCTGGCGTTCTAGTGGTTTCTGCCCCCCTTGGGGGCAGATCAGCCTAAAAATAATAGGCTGATCTGTCTCCAAGGGGTGCAGAAATGGCCTGGGTACATGTACCCCCAAAGTGGGGGGCGACCCTTGCCCAAGGCCCCCCCCATCCACTAACACACACACACACACACTATCCCTGGTGTCTAAGTGGCTTCTGCCCCCCTTGGGGGCAGGTGGGCCTAAAAAAATAGGCCCATCTGCCCCCAGGGGGTGTACAAATGGCCAACAGGTCAATGCCCCCCTTGGGGGGGCGCCCCGTGACCAAGGGGACGCCACCCCACAAAAATAAACAAATAAAAAAAATCCCTGGCGTTCTAGTGGTTTCTGCCCCCCTTGGGGGCAGATCAGCCTAAAAATAATAGGCTGATCTGTCTCCAAGGGGTGCAGAAATGGCCAGGGTACATGTGCCCCCAAAGTGGGGGGCGACCCTTTCCCAAGGCCCCCCCCCAACCACTAACACACACACACACACACACACACACTATCCCTGGTGTCTAAGTGGCTTCTGCCCCCCTTGGGGGCAGGTGGGCCTAAAAAAATAGGCCCATCTGCCCCCAGGGGGTGTACAAATGGCCAACAGGTCAATGCCCCCCTTGGGGGGGCGCCCCGTGACCAAGGGGACGCCACCCCACAAAAATAAACAAATAAAAAAAATCCCTGGTGTTCTAGTGGTTTCTGCCCCCCTTGGGGGCAGATCAGCCTAAAAATAATAGGCTGATCTGTCTCCAAGGGGTGCAGAAATGGCCAGGGTACATGTGCCCCCAAAGTGGGGGGCGACCCTTGCCCAAGGCCCCCCCCCAACCACTAACACACACACACACACACACACACTATCCCTGGTGTCTAAGTGGCTTCTGCCCCCCTTGGGGGCAGGTGGGCCTAAACAAATAGGCCCATCTGCCCCCAGGGGGGGCAGAAATGGCCAACAGGTCAATGCCCCCCTTGGGGGGGGCGCCCCATGACCAAGGGGACGCCCCCCCACAAAAATAAACAAATAAAAAAAATCCCTGGCGTTCTAGTGTTCTGCCCCCCTTGGGGGCAGATCAGCCTAAAAATAATAGGCTGATCTGTCTCCAAGGGGTGCAGAAATGGCCTGGGTACATGTGCCCCCAAAGTGGGGGGCGACCCATGCCCAAGGACCCCCCCATCCACTAACACACACACACACACACACACACACACACACACACTATCCCTGGTGTCTAAGTGGCTTCTGCCCCCCTTGGGGGCAGGTGGGCCTAAATAAATAGGCCCATCTGCCCCCAGGGGGTGCAGAAATGGCCAACAGGTCAATGCCCCCCTTGGGGGGGCGCCCCGTGCCCAAGGGGACGCCCCCCCCACAAAAATAAACACATTAAAAAAATCCCTGGCGTTCAAGTGGTTTCTGCCCCCCTTGGGGCAGATCAGCCTAAAAATAATAGGCTGATCTGCCCTCAAGGGGGGCAGAAATGGGCCTAAAAGACATGCCCCCCAAAGGGGAGCGACCTTTGCCCAAGGGGGCGCCACCCCATCCACTACACACATAATCCCTGGTGCCTAAGTGGCTTCTGCCCCCCTTGGGGGCAGATGGACCTAAAAAAAAAGTGGGGCAGAAAAGGCCAACAGTTCTCTGCCCCCTTGGGGGGGGCGCCCCTTGCCCAAGGGGGCACCCCCCCCCACATAAATACACATAAAAATAAAAAACCCTGGTGATCTAGTGTTTTCTACCCCCCTCGGGGGCAGATCTGGCTAAAAAGTAGCCAATCTGCCCTCAAGGGGGGCAGAAATGGCCCTAAAAGACATGCCCCCTAAAGGGGAGCAGGGGAGCGACCCTTGCCCAAAGGGGCACCCCCCCTCCACTACACACACAATCCCTGGTGCCTAAGTGGCTTCTGCCCCCCTTGGGGGCAGATGGACCTAAAAAAAATAGGCCGATCTGCCCCCAAGGGGGGCAGAAAAGGCCAACAGTTCTCTGCCCCCTTGGCGGGGGCGCCCCTTGCCCAAGGGGGCACCCCTCCCACATAAATACACATAAAAATACAAAACCCTGGTGATCTAGTGTTATCTGTCTAAAAAGTAGCCAATCTGCCCCCAAGGGGGGCAGAAATGACCGTAAATGATTGCCCCCTAAAGGGGAGCGACCCTTGCTCAAGGTGGTGGGGTTCTCCCCGCGTGCCAGAAACAGTACATAAATACAGAAAAATAAAATCCCTGGTGTCTAGTGGGCATTCCTGCTGCCCGATCGCAATGCGATCGGGCAGCAGGAATGCTCAAAGAGACACCGGGGGAAAGGAAAAGCCTTTCCTTTCCCCCGGTGCCTCTTTAGCCCAAACCCCCCACCCACCGGGAAGAGGAACTCACCTCTTCTCTCAACGCCGCACAGGAAGCAAATGGCTTCCTGTGCAGCGTTATCCCCATAATGAAGTCAGCGCGCGATCGCGCGCTGACGTCATTATGGGGGTGTGGGGGGTCGGGGGTGGAAGGGCTTCCCCTTCCATCCCTGACTTTGGGGGGTGGGGGGAAGCACACAGAGGGAGCGAGAGCGCTCCCTCTGGGCTGTGTGCCGAGGACGTAGTGGTTACGTCCTCGGCACAGCAGCACTGTGCCGAAGGACATAACCACTACGTCCTCGGCACAGAAGGGGTTAAAGATTAAAGGTGGCTGGTAGGCCGGAGGAAGGGAAGGTGTTGCAAAATCAGTGATCCTTCGGATGCCTGACAGCCGGGACACTAAGGTGCTCTGGTGAGAATCTGAAAAGTAACTGAGGGCGGCACTGAAAGACAAAAAGTAGAAAACCCCAAAGAATGAAATGGGGGAGCCGCCTGGGGACGTAAGGCCCGCAGATGGCGTGGCAGTAAAAGTGGCACATTAGTTGGTAAAGGAGGCACACCGGTGGGTGGTGTGCTGGAGAAAGGCTACTTACCTTGGGATGGCTTACAGCAGGGTAAGTAGGCTGATGGGGGAGTAAGCTGAGCATGGCACTCACAACCCAGAGACGCCTGTTGGCAGGCCACAGAATGGACAGACAAGGTAGCGAGTTGAGCCAAACAGCAGTAACCCCCCCACGATCAGAGAAAGTACGAACAAAAGACCAACAAAACTGGATGACCCCAAAAGCGGCATGGAGGACGGCCTCAACAACAATAGGTATCAGAATTATGACAAGCAAATCACAAGGACTTGATCGATTTAAAGCAGAGATTATGTCATGCAGCAAAGTTATGATCCTGGCAAAATGAGTTATGTATGACGGAGAGGATGTATGCCCTATCAACTGTGATCTATGACCTGTCTCCGAATTATGATTTATGATCATGACAAAAGCAATGTATGGCATTCAGAATAATTTATGACATTGT
Source organism: Pleurodeles waltl (assembly GCF_031143425.1). Taxonomy (NCBI): domain Eukaryota; kingdom Metazoa; phylum Chordata; class Amphibia; order Caudata; family Salamandridae; genus Pleurodeles; species Pleurodeles waltl. Next base: position 1,218,257,296 of record NC_090447.1, read on the forward strand.
AATAATGTTTTATGGCCTTGTTGTGGCAAAAGTCCATGCATGTAATAAGTATTCCCACAGCAAAATACAAACACCCACAGCTGTTGTGAGTTTATTCAAAAATGTACATGAGGAATTACACTAATTGGAGTAGGCCAAGTGTGGGAGTTATACCCCTGGCCCACAGTCTCCCTTTCTCGTGCCCCGTCACTATGTGCCTCTCAGTAGCACGGTTGGGTGAGGAGACACTCCTAACCAGGTACCCATCCATTGCAGCTGAATGGCTCTACAGTTCAGCAATCTCAAGAGCCAGGCCTCTGAAGTCAGGGGCAACATCATGTTGCTGCCTCCTTGATTGTTCAGGCCAGAGGAAATTGCCCTTAACATGGCCTCATCAACAGTCCTTCAACGTGCCTCAGTCATCCTTGAGCATACCCCGGTAATCCAGGGTTTTCTCTAGTTGAGGAGGGTGTAATATTTGAGCCCCCACCAATGCTCTCAATGAGGGAGGCTGCTCTCACCCTTTCCCGTCACGGTGTCCCTCAGCACAGGGCAGCCAGCTCCCTCCTCGCTAACCTCATGTTCTGCCTGCCATTCCGGGAAGGCACATGGAGAGCCGAGAAACCATCTTCATTGTGGTGGTGCTGCCACATTCAGCCTGTCGCTCCACAGACTTCAAATCCATATTGGATTTTTACAGACAGATGGCAATGTTCAACAAAGAGCGGCTGCCATGTTCTGTATTGCAGCCATGCCCTGTTGTAACCCCCACTTGTGGCCTGTTTGTGAGTATATGTCAGGGTGTTTTCACTGTCTCACTGGGATCCTGCTAGCCAAGGCCCAGTGCTCATAGTGAAAACCCTATGTTGTAAGTGTGGTTGTTATGTGTCACTGGGATCCTGCTAACCAGGACCCCAGTGCTCATAAGTTTGTGGCCTATATGTATGTGTTCCCTGTGTGATGCCTAACTGTCTCACTGAGGCTCTGCTAACCAGAACCTCAGTGGTTATGCTCTCTCTGCTTTCCAAATTTGTCACGAACAGGCTAGTGACTAATTTTACCAATTCACATTGGCATACTGGTACACCCATATAATTCCCTAGTAGATGGTACTGAGGTACCCAGGGTATTGGGGTTCCAGGAGATCCCTATGGGCTGCAGCATTTCTTTTGCCACCCATAATGAGTCTGACAATTCTTACACAGGCCTGCCAGTGCAGCCTGAGTGAAATAACATCCACGTTATTTCACAGCCATTTACCACTGCACTTAAGTAACTTATAAGTCACCTATATGTCTAATCTTCACCTGGTGAAGGTTGGGTGCAAAGTTACTTAGTGTGTGGGCACCCTGGCACTAGCCAAGATGCCCCCACATTGTTCAGGGCAAATTCCCCGGACTTTGTGAGTGTGGGGACACCATTACACGCGTGCAGTGTACATAGGTCACTACCTATGTACAGCGTCACAATGGTAACTCCGAACATGGCCATGTAACATGTCTAAGATCATGGAATTGTCACCCCAATGCCATTCTGGCCTTGGGGGGACAATTCCATAATCCCCCGGGTCTCTAGCACAGAACCCGGGTACTGCCAAACTGCCTTTCTGGGGTCTCCACTGCAGTTGCTGCTGCTGCCAACCCCTCAGACAGGTTTCTGCCCTCCTGGGGTCCAGGCAGCCCTGGCCCAGGAAGGCAGAACAAAGGACTTCCTCTGAGAGAGGATGTAACACCCTTTCCCTTTGGAAATAGGTGTGAAGGCTGGGGAGGAGTAGCCTCCCCCAGCCTCTGGAAATGCTTTGATGGGCACAGATAGTGCCCATCTCTGCATAAGCAAGTCCACACTGGTTCAGGGATCTCCCAGCCCTGCTCTGGCACGAAACTGGGCAAAGGAAAGGGGAGTGACCACTCCCCTGACCTTCACCTCCCAGGGGAGGTGCCCAGAGCTCCCCCAGTGTGTCCCTGTCAACACCAGGGCAGTGTGCGCTCTATTGACGACTAGAATGCAAAAACCCGGCACTCTCAAAACAACATCATTTATGCATTGTGCTGATATGTTGTTGTTTAACCTTTTGCATTGCAGAGTTCAATCCTGAAGACTTATTTTTAATGTGCTTACAAATGCTGTTCATTTGCAATGTATTGCTGCAGGCTTTCAGAGTGTGTTAGGGTGTGGTCCCTTTCCAGGGCCTTCTAGAGACTTTCCCTGCAACATGCCTGGGTGTGGTTGTGGGCTGGGCCAAGACTCTATGAAAAGGAGCCAGCCCAGCTCCAAGTGCTCACTATTCAGAGGTCCCGGTGCAGAGCAGCAGCTACTTCCTGAGCTCCTGTCCCGGTGGCCTATTTGATCTTCCAGACATCTGACTTTCATTCTTCATTTGGAGATACTTGTTCTGGGTGGTAAGACGGTAGTTGGTTGGGTCTAATTCTTTTATGATTTGACAGAGTACTTTGTGCGTGTGAAATATGCGCTTGAGTGTTTGTGACAATTGCAGGGTGACTTGTGAATCGGCAAGACGCGCGATTCGTTTCATGATAATTTAATTTTGTTAATTACTGCACGCTACCATTTCTTGACATTTACATGGTGGCTTAAGAATCAGCAAGACGCGTGATTCGCTTTATGGTGTTCTAACTTTGTTGTTCATTGTGCGCTACCATTTCTTGACATTTACATGGTGGCTTAAGAATCGGCAAAAGACGCGCAATTCGTTTCATTGTACTTTGAGCTTGTTATTCATTGTGAGCTGTTATTTCTTGCCATTTACATTGTGGTTTACGAATTGGCAAGACACATGATTCTCTCCTCGAGTTTAATTCATGTTGTTTATTGTATGCCACTATTCTAAGATATTTATAATGTAATATTTGAGTTGACAAGTTATGTGATTTGTTTTTCCTGAATCCATATTGTGTTATTCATGGTGCACAATCCTTTTATGGTGTTTACTATATATATATATATATATATAAATCTGCAATTTGTGTTGAAACATTTTAAGAGTACACAGAAGATCAGAGTGTCTAGATGCAATATTGTATGGTCCTAGTATGCATTCTCAAAAAAGGATTTATATGACTGGTTTAAAATTTAGTCAGAAAGTTTTTCTGATTCTCATGTAAAGGAAAGTACTTGAATAAGAAAGTTTTCATTTAATCCATCTTGATTCCCTTCCGACCATCTTGAAACTTAGTCATTTTAAACTTAATTCTTAGGTTGTTCATGTTTTCAGAATGACTATGCTTAGAATCATAGTCTAGTATTGATTTCAGGAGATATAATTTTCATATTGTGTGTTCTAACCTTTTTCTTACTACAGGCCTCCTTCCCAGCTGTTTCCCTTCCTAATCCCCTCTTCCCCTCTTGAACTCTCTTAGCCTCTGTGATTTATCTATCAGAGTCTTGGAGCTGTTTAGTGGTGGACGTGTTGGGAACGTGCGCAGACCCGAGGATCTGGTGACTCTGACAGTCCCAGACCTCTGCCATCTTGGAAACAGAGGTGTTTGTGGCACACTGGACTCTGAGTGGCCAGTGCCAGAAGGTGACGTCAGAGGCTCCTTCTGATAGGCTCTTACCTCTCTTGGTAGCCAATCCTCCTTCCTAGGTAGCCAAACCTCCTTTTCTGGCTATTTAGGGTCTCTGCTTTGGGGATCACACCAGATAACGAATGCAAGAGCTCACCAGAGTTCCTCTGCATCTCCCTCTTCACCTTCTGCCAAAGGATCGACCGCTGACTGCTCAGGACGCCTGCAATACTGCAACAAAGTAGCAAGACGGCTGCTAGCAACCTTGTATCGCTTTATCCTGCCGGCTTTCTCAACTGTTTCCAGGTGGTGCATGCTCTGGGGGTAGCCTGCCTCCTCTCTGCACCAGGAGCTCTGAAGAAATCTCCCGTGGGTCGACAGAATCTTCCCCCTGCAACCGCAGGCAACAAAAGACTGCATCACCGGTCCTCTGTGTCCCCTCTCAGCACGACGAGCGTGGTCCCTGGAACTCAGCAACTCTGTCCAAGTGACTCCCATAGTCCAGTGACTCTTCAGTCCAAGTTTGGTGGAGGTAAGTCCTTGCCTCCCCACGCTAGACTGCATTGCTGGGTACCGCATGATTTGCAGCTGCTCCGGCTCATGTGCACTCTTCCAGGATTTCCTTCATGCACAGCCAAGCCTGGGTCTCCGACACTCTAACCTACAGTGCACAACCTTCTGAGTTGTCCTCTGGCGTCGTGGGACTCCCTTTTGTGACTTCGGGTGGACTCCGGTTCACTTTTCTTCTAAGTGTCTGTTCAGGTACTTCTGTGGGTGCTGCCTGCTTCTGTGAACACTCCCTACATTGCTGGGTGCCCCTTCTGTCTCCTCATCCAAGTGGCGACATCCTGGTCCCTCCTGGGCTACAGCAGCACCCAAAAACCCTAACCACGAGCCTTGAAGCTAGCAAGGCTTATTTGCGGTCTTTCTGCATGGGAACACCTCTGCAAGCTTCTTCACGACGTGGGACATCCATCCTCCAAAGGGGAAGTTCCTAGTCCTCTTCTTTCTTGCAGAACTCCAAGCTTCTTCCAACCTATGGCAGCTTCCTTGCACCCGCAGCTGGCATTTCCTGGGCTCCTGCCCACTCTCAACACTTTTGCGACTATTGGACTTGGTCCCCTTGTCTTACAGGTACTCAGGTCTGGAAATCCACTGTTGTTGCATTGCTGGTGTTTGTTCTTCCTGCAGAATCCCCCTATCATGACTTCTGTGCTCTCTGGGGGTAGTAGGTGCACTTTATACCTACCTTTCTGGGTCTTGGGTTGGGCTATTTTTCTAACCCTCACTGTTTTCTTACAGTCCCAGCAACCCTCTACAAGCTCACATAGGTTTGGGGTTCATTCGTGGTTCACATTCTACTTTTGGAGTATATGGTTTGTGTTGCCCCGTACCTATGTGCTCCTATTGCAATCTCCTGTATTTAACATTGCTTGTATTACTTCATTTTGCTATTATCTACATAATTTTGGTTTGTGTACATATATCTTATGTATATAACTTATCCTCATACTGAGGGTATTCACTGAGATACTTTTTGGCATATTGTCATAAAAATAAAGTACCTTTATTTTTGGTACTTCTGTGTATTGTGTTTTCTTATGATATTGTGCATATGACACCAGTGGTATAGTAGGAACTTTGCATATCTCCTAGTTCAGCCTAAGCTGCTTTGCCATAGCTACCTTCTATCAGCCTGAGCTACTAGAAACACCTCTTCTACGCTAATAAGGGACAATTGGACCTGGCACAAGGTGTAAGTACCTCTGGTACCCACTACAAGCCAGGCCAGCCTCCTACATGCCCTCCTTTTGTGTTCCACCTTTTTGAGTGCCGTTCATAGTCTTCCAATTTGACCTCAATTTATTTTTCATTACAGATTCTTTCCAGCTGCTCCCTCAAAGCCTCTGTGGCCTCATTTAGAATTGATAGCAATTTTTCCAGCACTTGTGAATCTTTCTCCCATTTCCAGGAGTCTATCGTTAGGATGCTTATTTCAACTGTCAATTAATCGATTTGGGACTTCAATAAGTGTTTTATGATTAAAAATTGTTTTCATACTAGCAGTCAATGAGAATTCAGTGTTATCTCATGTCCCATCCACATTCTCCTCTGGTGCTAAATGGCCTTTTTGCGAAGCAGTGTCTCCGACTGCCAGGCGCACTGTGTATTTATCCATTTTGCTGTGTTTGCTTCCTCATCCTTCTCCGCTCAGCAGCCTGTCCACATTCTGTGAATGCCCATGGTAGGATTGGCCTCTGTGTTACTAGTGTTTGACTCTACAGCCTCCTAAGCACATCTATCACCACAAAATATTATTCACCTTCTGTGAGGGGGAGGGTCAGTACTCACCAGAACCTACCAAGGGCAGGGTGGCTTTAACCTTCAATTCAATCTTGGGCCCCCATTCCTCCTAGCCTCTCGGCTTTCTCTATCCCACACCCTGGTTGAATAACAAGTTGAGGCCTTACAATATGTGTCTTTCACTTTTATAATAGGCAGTCCATCATCGATATGTGTTGCCTTACCAGGCCCTCAATGTCTTGCCTTGCCCAGTGGGGAAAGAAAGTTCATCCCTGTCTTTCCCAGTGTGTCAGTTCATAGTACCAGGTTAGGACAAACAGTCTCTCTGTAGCGTCTTCTATGACATAGTTGCCCCACCTGCTAATCTACAAGCTCAGGGTGGGGAAGTGTCTCAATATTCACCCGGATTTCCAAAGGGTCTTCATTGTTGTCTCACCTTTGTACGGAGAGATTCCCACTGGTCTCACCCGCTGTCTTTCTCTCGCAGCTGTACTTCTCACCATGTTGGCTTAGGGTGCATAGACCTCCACAAACCTCTCTGATCACCCCAATATGGATGCTATAGCCCTCCCATCCTAAGGAGAAGGCACCAGACCTCAGAGGACCCTGCAAACCTGCAGCGCACACTGTCTCTGCTGGGAGAGCAGCCCTCATTGCAAGTCTCTTCAAGCACATCCTCCGGGTCAGTGATTCATAATAGCCACATCCTCTCTACACCATGCATCAATCTAGGGAAGGCTCTGTGGCCTGGGGTAGGACGCAGCCTCACTCACTAACGCCCATCCGGTCTCTGCTGAATTTTCAACACAAATGACATTCCTGTTGCTTAAAAGCACTCATAATCACTGTACTAGTGTGGCAGGATGGATACTGCAGCAGATGTTGGTAGATTTCCCTTGTAGCCGGGAGCAAGTGTATATTGCGCCTATCATGCATGTTTCCCGGCTACTCCTCGGCTTACGGTTAATACTGATAAGTTCAAGATAGGTATCTGTCTTTATCCTGCAAAGGAATGAAGATAATTTTAATTAATTTTAACAGGATATTTTTTCATGTGTACTGTCAAAGAAAAATACCTTAGATTTGTCAACAAACTTGTGAAGTATAAATCTTTGTCCAACATTCGCATCTATGCTAATAGTGTTTTCCGCACGTCAGCAAATGAAAAAGAAAGCTGGGGGAATAGAACTTCCTCTATCCATGTATCCTCTATCCATGTAGATTCCATTCTGCAAAAGCTTTCCTTCCTCTTTCATGAATGAAAATTACAACCAAATTACAACTTATCAATGTCTGTGACATGACATCACTAGAACAAATGGCTTTGGGGAGAGTTCATTGACCCTCAAAGCACACCCTGGTACACAAAATATGAATTCTGAGAGAAAGTTAAAGCTGCCTCTGTCTTGGTGGACTATTATCTTTACTACTTTTTGTATTTTGTTCATTATTTGTTAGGTTTTACAGTTCACAAGAAAGGCTGGTTATTAATGCATGACTGCCATGGTTGGCAGCATTGCAGGGTTTTGTGCTAAATGGGGTGTTATCCCTTATTAGTAGATTAGTAGTGTACTAGCAGCTTAGGCTGATAGAGGTAGCTATAGCAGAGCAGCTTAGGCTGAACTAGGAGACATGCAAAGCTCCTACTATACCATTTATATCATATAGCACAATATCATAAGAAACACAATACTCAGAGTTTCTAAAAATAAAGGTACTTTATTTTACTGACAATATGCCAAAAGTATCTCAGAGGATATACTCCCTTAGGAGGTAAATAATATACACAAAATATATACACACAACCCAAAATCAGGTAAGTAACAGTTAGAAAAGTAGTTCAAACACTGTAGAATACAATAGGATGCAACAGGCCTATGGGCAACACAAACCATATACTAAGAAAGTGGAAGGCGAACCACAAAGGGACCCCAGGCCTAGTGTAGTGTGCAGAGGGTCGCTGGGAGTGTAAGAAAACACTAAGGTTGTCCAAGATATCCCACCCCAAGACCCTGAAAAGTAGGAGTAAAGTTACCCTACTTCCCCAGAAACACACTAAAGCCGTGATAGGAGATTCTGCAAAGGCAACAACTGATTGCAAAGCACTGAAGACGTATTCCTGGACCTGAGGACCTGTAAAGGAACAGGACCAAGTCCAAGAGTCACGCAAGTGTCCAGGAGGGGCAGGAGCCCACTAAACCCCGGATGAAGGTGCAAAGGGGCTGCCTCCGGGTGGAAGAAGCTGAAGATTCTGCCACAACGGAAGAAGCCAGGAACTTCTCCTTTGCACAGAAGATGCCCCACAGCGTGCTGGAGGATGCATAGTTGTTTCCACGCAAAAAGACTACAAACAAGCCTTGCTAGCTGCAAGAGTCGCTGTTAAAGAAAATGGGTGCTGCCAGGGCCCAGGAAGGACCAGGAGGTAGCCCCTTGGAGGATTAGACAGAGGGGCCACTCAGCAGCACAGAGAGCCCATGCAGAAGCAGGCAGCACCCGCAGGAGCACTTGAACCATTGTTCAAGAAATCTGAGCACGGCAGTCGTCTCAACACTACAAAGGAGGGTCCCACGAAGTCGGTGGTCAACTCAGCAAGTTGAGCAATGCAGGACAGAGTGCTGGGGACCTGGGCTATGCTGTGCACAAAGGATTCCTTGCAAAAGTGCACAGACGCCCTAGCAGCTGCAGTTCACACAGTACACAGGATTACTGTCTGGCGTGGGGAGGCAAGGACTTACCTCTACCAAATTTGGACAGAAGGACTACTGGACGTCGGGGTCACTTGGATCCAGCTCCTGTGTTCCAGGGACCACGCTCGTCAAGATGAGAGGGGACCCATAGGACCGGTGATGCAGGAGTTTGGTGCCTGCATTAGCAGGGGGAAGATTCCATCGACCCACTGGAGATTTCATCTTGGCTTCCAGTGCAGGGTGAAGGCAGACAGCCCTCAGAGCATGCACCACCAGGAAACAGTTGAGTAAGCTGGCAGGATTAGGCGCTAAAATGTTGCTGGTAGTCTTCTTGCTACTTTGCTGCGGTTTTGCAGGCGTCCTGAAGCAGTCGATCCTTGGCAGAAGTTGAAGAGAGAGATGCAGAGGAACTCTGTTGAGCTCTTGCATTCGTTATCTGAAGAGAAACCCACAGGAGGGACCCTAAATAGCCCTCAGAGGAGGATTGGCCACTTTACCAGCTAAGCACCTATCAGAAGGGGTCTCTGACGTCACCTGCTGGCACTGGCCACTCAGAGGCCTCCATTGTGCCCTCACACCTCTGCATTCAAGATGGCAGAGGTCTGGGACACACTGGAGGAGCTCTGGGCACCACCCCTGGGGTGGTGATGGACAGAGGAGTGGTCACTTCCCTCTCCTTTGTCCAGTTTCACGCCAGAGCAGGGGCTGGGAGATCCCTGAACCTGTGTAGACTGGTTTATGCAAAGAGGGCACCATCTGTGCCCTTCAAAGCATTCCCAGAGGCCAGGAGAGGCTACTCCTCTCAGGCCCTTAACACCTATTTCCAAAGGGAGAGGATATAACACCCTCTCTCAGAGGAAATACTTTGTTCTGCCTTCCTGGGTCTGGGCTGCCCAGACCCCAGGAGGGCAGAAACCTGTCTGTGGGTTGGCAGCAGCGGTAGCTGCAGTGAAAACCCCAGAGAGTTAGTTTTGCAGAACCCGGGGTCCATGCTGGAGCCTTGGTGATGCATGGGATTGGCACCTTAATACCAGATTTGGAATGGGGGGACCATTACATGATCTTAGGCATGTTACATGGCCATGTTCGGAGTTACCATTGTGAAGCTACATGTAGGTATTGACCTATATGTAGTGCACGCGTGTAATGGTGTCCCCGCACTCACAAAGTCCGAGGAAATTGCCCTGAACTATGTGTGGGCACCTTGGCTAGTGCCAGGGTGTCCTCACACTTAGTAACTTTGCACCTAACCTTCACTAAGTGAGGGTTAGACATATAGGTGACTTATAAGTTACTTAAGTGCAGTGTAAAATGGCTGTGAAATATAGTTGAAGTCATTTCACTCAGGCTGCAGTGGCAGTCCTGTTTAAGAATTGTCTGAGCTCCCTATGGGTGGCAAAAGAAATGCTGCAGCCCATAGGGATCTCCTGGAAACCCCAATACCCTGGGTACCTAGGTACCATATACTAGGGAATTATAAGGGTGTTCCAGTGTGCCAATCAGAATTGGTAAAAATGGTCACTAGCCTGCAGTGACAATTTTAAAAGCAGAGAGAGCATAAGCACTGAGATTCTGGTTAGCAGAGCAGTGACACAGTTAGGTTCCACACAGGGAACACATATAGGCCACAAACTATGAGCAGTGGGGTCCTGGCTAGCAGGATCCCAGGGAGACAGGCATAAACGAACTGACACACAAGTAAACATGGGGGTAACATGCCAGGCAAGATAGTACTTTCCTACACCATGTGAGCCAAAAGCATCAATGTGACTAATTTACCCCTATTATAATTTACTAATATTTCTTACCTAAGGATTACATGGAGGTTCTCGCCTGAGGCTTGTGACAAAAAGTGAAAGAAAGTCTTTGTCAACTGCACGGCTGTCTGGAGTCTAACACGTACCACTTCGGTGGAGTCCAGATCTTGGTTGTGGTAGTTTTTCTGACTACTTTTACCTGCAGCACGTCATTTTACGAAGGACTAAAGAGGTTATTCCCCATAGTTAGGTGAGGATCTTACCATGGTTACCTTGGTTTTGTATTTCCCGTCAAAACACTTTATGTTGGCTTGCTGGCATACAGTTTCTTTTCTTTCTTCACAGCACTGTGCACCCAGTCTAAGAGGTCCCTGGGAATTAGCAGCTGATGCTGAAGCATTTTATTTATGTTGAGCTTAAACCTACATTCCTGCTGGACATCGTTAGGCAGCAGGAAAAGGCATGGCCTGCCAAGCAAAGATTAAGCAGTATAAAGCTTGTTTTAAAATGGACACACAAACAGTTTGTTTTTGTAGGGACATAAACAACACACCATCAGGAATAGATGTTATGTTGTCAGTGTGTATGGGTCTCACTTTGAAGGCTCTCTTGAATGACAGCAAGTACAACAGCACAATTAACAAAGCTGATAAGTGTTTCACATTAAAGTATAAATTAACCTCCAAACAAAAAATATGCCTATCATTTTTTTAAAACGTTGTTCCCCTTTGGCCAAAAATCTATTTTCAGTGTTCATTACTTATAAAAACAATTGACTTGAGTGCTAACTTGTAGATGTGACTACTCGTGTGTATTTTCCATTTTATTTAGGACTGATCTTATGTATGCAAACCAGGAAAGCCTGGAGACACCAGTAAAATCCAAATCATCAAAAATGTAGTTTCTAGCAAATATGGAAAACACTTTACCACAATGTAAGCAATACTTCTTGAGATTAGTGAAAATTCATTGTGGCACTGGCAACCCTGATTGAGAATTAGGCTATGATGTTTTTAAAGTGCCAACAGCCTCTCCAAAACTAGCACTCATTATCAACTCTTAGGTCCTTCATTAGATTATAAAGCTCTGCGTGAAGCCACACTGAGTTGTCTATCTTAACATATCTCACCTACAAATGATTATTTTAAGATGTTCAACCTAGTTTTATCTAACACTTCTACTTAGTCTCTTGTAATAATGGCAGCTTTCTCAGGTATTTCCATGAGCCAACAAGCAGACCTGAAGTCTTTTTACCCGAAACAGAGGAGAAAGACGTAGTAAATTCCTCCCCAGATAAAAGACTCCAGCAGTACAAACAATGGGTTGCATCATGGTAAAATGAAAGAGTAGCCTTGAAATATTACTAGCCAGATCTCATGCCTCCATTTAATCTGAAATGGTCTTACAGTTTTTCAAAGTGAAGGGCATTTATCACCCCAAGGATTATAAAACCCTCTCTCTGTCCCAGTCTCTCCACCAAGTTTGTTTTCAATTGTAAATGGAATATTAAAACATCAGAAAATGTGTCGTTTAGTTATGCATTGGCTTATATATATAGAAATGCATTTTGCTGTAAAGAACATGCCATGAGATCCCTCAGAAAGGCAGAGATTTTGTATATTTATGAATATGAATCAAGATGCCCTGATGAAGACTCATCGATGAGTCCTATGAGCAGATCGTTTTGTAGATGAATTTTCTCTAATGTTTGTGACCTGTGGTCTGTAGACCCTTCCTAATGTATGGTGATTGTCTGTCACATTATTCTATTGCTTTCTGTTATAGATATATTCATTGCTGACATTTTGAATCTGTTCATGTGCCATTGACAGCCCTTGTCCGGATTGAAATGCATAGTAGGGGCTGTTTAATAGGAGCATTACCCTGCATGGTCATCCACGATTTACATCTGATTTTAAACAACTACAAAGAAATATCAATGCAATTTTGAGGTGTGAACCCTCAAAGTCACTAAATTACCCTGAGCTCAACCCCCTGGTAGCTATGGAACAGAGCTGCCAGGCTTAATTAGAGCAATGTGTAAAATATTTATGAAGTACCAAAACAGCAAAAAAGTTGAAACACAAAACAATAAAAATCCCAAATTGATAAAGAAACATAGAATAAAATGTAATAAGCAATGGCACCAAAATTACAATTTCCAATAAGGGGAACCAAAGATATGAATTTTTAAGGAGAAATGGTACTAAAAATCACAAAGTTCCAATGATAGTCAATAGCCCTGGCAGACCGAGACCTATGGGAAAACTGATGCTGATCTGTGGCACAGATCGGATATACTGACCAGGTTTGTACTGGTCAAAGATTTTGCCTTCTGTCTTAAGGCCTGGCTTATATTGAGGCGGGCAACCCATTTCTCTGCTATGGCGATGAAGTAAGTTACTCTGTCACCCTGGCCGAAATGTTGCCTGTCTAATTTAGACATGAATGCTAAGCTTGTAATTTCAAAAGCATTGCATGAAACTCTATCACTGCAATACCTTTCAATGCCTTTTCCAGTTTGGTGCAGGGATCCATCAACATGACTGAGCTTTCCCCAGTGTTTTTTTTTTATTTCCTTTGTTTAGAAAGAATATCCCAAAACAGGATTTTCTTTTTGCAAATAAAAAAAGATAATGCACCCCTGACCATGGGAGTGCTCCCATACCAAGGGGGCATTTTTTGCCACCGACGTTGGCTGGCAGTGACAGACAGTAAGAAAAAAACAGCTATATGTCCACCCATTCAAAGTTAGGCAGATGTACATAGAGCCATTTCTCTGATGGAATCTGTCTATTCTATCTATCTATCTATCTATCTATCTATCTATCTATCTATCTATCTATCTATCTATCTATCTATCTATCTATCTGTCTTTCTTTCTACTACATCAGTCACCCATGTAGCCCATATTTAAAAAGTGCTACCCATTGGGCCCACCTTTCCATAATGCCCTCGGACGCAGTTAAAAAAACATATAGACACTCTTCTGTTTGAGTCCCCACAAGCAAGGCTCGATTCATTTTTGACGTTTTTCAATGTCTGTTGTCCTAACCTGGTGCTTTCATCTAGACTAAAAGATGTTTTACACATGAGGTTCAACACAATCAGAGTTGCAAAAAAGATATGGTTCCATTTCAAAGATATAATCCAACTTCGAGCTTATATTGCAGGTCTGCTACTTCTCTTTGCTTTTAAGCACTGTTCTTACTATTATCCATTGTAATACTAAATTTTCTGATGGAGGAAGAATAGAGAGCTGAGCTTGATCTTATGAGCTGCAGGTGACAGCAGATGTCATTGGTCAGCATTAAGACAGTTTTCCAGTGTTCTGCATGTACAAGGTACGTGTCTTTAAAACAGCTACCCTCTGCTGGTACAGCCATAAGGGGAAGCTGTAGGGGTTACAAAACCAGCATAAACACTCCTGTGTACTCAGGGGACAGAGGCGGATGGCCATGCCAGCGACCAAGATGGCTGTCTCACTGTGAAAGTCTGGAACTTGAACCTCTTTATTGCTGGGTTTCAGAGCCTTTCACCAATCAGGACCCATCAGCGATGTCATTGCAGTCCTCCCTACCTGCTGCAGTCCCGAATGAGCTCCCTGCCTGGAACAAAGCGGCTCTGACAACGGCTAGCAGAATCATCAGGTTAAGGCAGCATGGTCCTAGGAGACCCCACGTCTACAGGGGCCGCAGGGGAGTCTGATGCCGAGGCTGCCAAGTCTCGCTGATCCATTTGACTGGCAATCACCACCTCGGGGCTGGTATGAGCTGGAATGATGAGACATTCCACAACATGACTGGAGAAGGGAGGATCAACCCTCTAAATCTAGGACTGAGGCTGCCACGGCAAACAGCAGAGGGCTGTCACTGCCGAACTGCAGCCTACGAGTGAGTCTAAGACGCCATCGGTTGGGAGGCCAGGTGAAGATCGGCCGTGCCACCATCACACCAGTCCCAATACTTGCTATGTGAAGCTGCCGCAGGTGAGAACTACTTCATCAGATCCTGTGGGTTTGTACCTTTGGCAGAGGGGAGGCCTGCGGACCCACCTTCTGTTGGGCGCCTGTCTTCCTACGAGGGCTGAGACTGATGAGGGGGGCCACAACGGCCTTATTGCTCTGTAAGAAATGCCTCCCCGACCCAGGTGTGTCCTGCCTGCGACAATGCCGGCCTGGCAGAGACTATGATGTCAGGGATGAGCACCAAGGTCCCATTTGTACAGGTCTGCCTCGCCGCTTAATTGGCGAGCCTCTACTCACCCTCCATATCTCTGACCATGTTCACTCTGAGAGAACCATATGGCATTGCCCACTACTGCCTGTTGATGGGTAATCAGCACATAGCATCACCCGTGAGAGTGCAGCTTTACTGATGTGTTGTGCCCTCTTTTCTCTCCCTCCACTTCGGAATGGGGAGAGGAGATCCTAAGTAGTGCAAGCTCCAATTTGAACAGACCAAGGCTGCGCAATGTCAACAATCCCTTTTTCACACTAAGAAGGGCCCTGTGGGGGACACTATGTTTAGGGCTGCAGACTACACCACAACAAAAATGGAGGAACTTCCTGTTGGATTATTCCTGCTTTAACACCCTCGCGAGTAGGCTGGATCGCATAGGTGAGCGGCTGGACAGTCAAAACAGAAGGATGGATGGCATTGAGGGGTGCATCTCTGAGACAGAGGATGGTGCTGCATCGTTTGTGAAATGCCTCAAGGAGATTGAGAAGATGCTCAAGACCGTTATAGATCAGAATGAAGACCTAGAGGACAGCCGGGTAGTATTTCAAGCGAATGACAATTTATTTCTGCTGGTGCAGTAGAACTCCAGGGCATTTGGTAGATTCCTCACACCAGGACAGAGGGGGCTTCAGCACCTTCTCACTGCTGCCTCAGTGAGAGGAAAGGTTCTGACTTGCCCTACTTGATGGTGAGGCCAGAAGGGCCACCAAACTGAATAACTTAGTGTATGAAAGGAGTGAGGTTATCCGCAGTGTTTCTCACAAAGAGCAGGATGTCATCCGTGTACATAGATACCAATAAGGGGCATGGACCAAATTGTACACCCCAGGGAAGGTGCTTCTCCTGTAATTGTCTAACCAGGGGTCTATACCAAAGATAAAGAGTAAACAAAAGAGAGCGCACACCCCTGATGCGTACCTCTAGTCACTGGGAACAAAGCAGTGAGGGACCCACTGGTCCTCAGTCAAACCACTGAACTCGAGTAGAGCAAAATCATAAGAGAGATGTAACCACATGGCAATCAGCATCCAGAAGGGCAACCGTCACCGGGACATCAGGGGACATCCACTTCAGCACAACAAACACTGCATGCAGATTAAAGGCTTTGGGCATGTGGGGGACAAAACTGTTTTATATTGGTGATAGGATTTGCTCTATCAAGAGAGTGAGATGTGTAGCGACCATCTTGGCCAGAATTTTCTTATCCTGATTAAGAAGTGAAAGTGGACGATATGATGGACAGAGGTTGGGTGCCTTACCAGGCATTAGGAGCAGAATGATCACAGGTTGCAGAAGCGCGGGTAGGAGAGCCCTTGCTTCAAGTGCCTCTGCATATACCCCAGAACGTGTGTCAACTAAATGCTTATAACCCTTGTAAAATGCACTGGCGAGCCCATGCAGCCCTGGGGGCTTAGATGCATGAAGGGCATCTATCACTTGTATTATCTCTACTAAAGAGATGGGCTAACTCAAGAACTGTTTCTGCCCATCCTCCATAAGGATGCTGGGGGCAGGCTAGGACAGCGGAGGCCATCAGGCTCCGCCCGCGGTCCTCTCACTTTCTTTCTTGCTCTCTTCCATCCCATAATAGGATGAAAGATGGATAGAGAGAAAAAGAGAGAGAGAGATTGGTATTTCAATTGTCTTTCCATATGATAACCTCAAAGCGTCACACTAGCAAGATGTTTGTTTGGCATGTTATAGGTTACGTTTTGATGCATAGCATAACAGAGTCACATCTGGCCTACTCATAAAACTCTTGGATTGTCACTCAATAGGTTGAAGGTTCAAATCCTGGTATCTCATGGCAGTGTGTGTGTTTATTTACTCATGCTTTGAATTTTAAATATATCTAGTGATGGAACATTTACATCTTATTCCCCATACCATCTTTGGCTTGAATATCATAGAGATGCGTTGACATTGAACACGAAGGAGTTTTCTGTGGCCTAGTGATTAAGGTCTCAGACTCTCACACAGAAGTTTGATGGTTTCAGTCTAGGTGTGTCAGCTGTCATTTCTCAGCTTTAAATCTTTTCAACTTCAAAACTTTAAGGTATATTGAAAAAGGTGATCTCACTGTTCTTACTTGTCAAATATTTTTTTTTTCTTTTTGCCAGAACATTTCGCCTTGTAACTGGCATGGAGTTGGGTGGTTGTAGGGGGTTGGCTGCAGGGCCTGGCCTGCTGGCCAATCACTGCCACATACGGCCAAAGGCCATGCATGTTGCAGGATTGGGTAGTTATATGGGGTTGGCCGCAAGACCTGGCTGCAGGCCGGGCCCTGCGGCCAACCCCCAGCATGCACATTTAAAGGCGTGTGGGGAGCAGGGTTGGGTGTTTCTAGGGGGTGGATGCAAGGCCTGGCCACAGACCATGCCCTGACGCCAACCCTGACTGCACAAGGCCTTTGGCCGTGTGTGGCGGTGGTTGGATCAACGTATAGTAATTAAATTTACTTTATGTTAAAAAAAAAATAGAAAGTCACTGAAAAAAACCCAAAGGTTACAGGTACATTATAGTTACAATAAAGTTTTTTTTTTAATAAAACAGAAATTCACATAAAAACTCAAAGGTTACAGGGACGTTATAGTTAGGCTCACATATTAAATGTACAAAACAATAGTAATTCAGCAGTTATAGTTAGTTATTTCAAGTAACCAGAACTCATGCCCTACTGTAACTACAAATCATACCCTTGCCATGCACTAATTACTCCAGCTACTGCAGCACTCATGACATCTTTTATAACATCATTGATAATATCACTGTAATTTTTTATCTAAATTATTCATAAAAAACTGTTCATTGCAGGGGCGCAAGTTATAGTTACTTTTGGGCACGAGTTCTTGTTGCTTGAAATAACTCTACCTCTAACTGCTGAATTTCTATGTGTTTGTACTTTTAAAATGTGAGCCTAACTATAACGTCCATACAACCTTTGTTTTTTTAAGTGAAAAATATATATGTATGTGTATATATATATATATATATATATATATTTCTTTTTTTCACTAAAAACCCAATTTTACAGGTACACTATAATTAAGCTCAGATTTTACATGCACAAAAGCACAGACATTTTAAAGTTTTTTTTTACCCTGTTTCTTAACTATTACGTCCCTGATACCTTTGTTTTTTTTTCAGTCAATATTTTTGACATTAAGTAAAATGGCCTTCACAATGCATGGTGGGGAGTGGTTTGGGCACCGGGACTGGCCTGGCATCATGCTATCCACCCCTCACCCCCAAGATTGCAGCTCCTGCCCCCTTCCTTCCTTGTCATCTGTTGTCCAAAGTCCATGCCCCTGCTCCTTCATTACAGTCTTGTGTGGCTGTTGTTCTGCCACTGCCCGTACTGCCTGCCCTGACAGTTAGTTTGCTGCCCCATCCACCTCCTCTATACCCTCTGTTGTCCGAGTCCATGCCCTGCATGGTCTGATGGGTTGCCACTGCTCTCCCTTTAGCTTGACATCCCTGCCCACTCCACCTGCCCTCCGTTGCCCAATTCTATGCCCCATCATTGCACTCCTGCTTAGCCTCTTTGCTTAGCTTGCTGCACTACCCTCCTTCCCCAGCCCTCCTATTTGGCATTTTTGCCCACCGTGTTCCATGGACCTAACACTGCCCCTCCTATCTACTCTGAGTGTTCTGGTTGGCTTCCACTGCTCCTCCCACCTGCCTAGTATGGTCTGATGGCTGCTGCCAGCCCCTGCCACTTCCACCCTGTCTGTCCAAGTTCCATGCCCCTATCCTGTCCCTTCTGTCCCTTGGTCCATTTTGCTGCCACTCCCTTCTGCCCTTCATGCTCTGTTGTGCTGCAACAGCTCCTCCTGCCTGCCCTATGTGGCATGTTGGGAAGCCCCTTCCTCTGCCCTTTCATGTCTGTGTCCAGCCCCTACCCCTCCCTTCTGTCCTCCATTGTTCTTTGTGTATACCCTTGCCCCTCCCTCTTGTCCACAATGGCTGTTATGCTGCCACTAACCCTCATCTTGAAATGCATGGTCTTCTGTGCTGCCACAGCCCCCTCAACTGCTGAGTATGGTCATCTTGCGGCCTCTGTCCCCCTTACACCTTCCCTCTGTTGTCTGTGTATAAGCCTTTATACTCTAACTGTTGCCCATGGTGTGTTGTGCTTTCAGTGCAAATCCCACCTGCCGTCCATGGTTAGCTTGTAGCTTCTGCCCTGCCTCTTTGCGCCCTGATACCTGTTTTCAAGATGGAAGCCCCTCTCTCCTGGCTTGTCTGGTCCGTTGTTGTGTCCCTGCAGGCTCTCTTCTGCCCTTTATGGTCTGTTATGCTGCAGCTGCCCCTCCTGTCTGTTTGGTATGGTCCGCTTGCTGCCCTTGCCTCTTTCCCCTCTGCTTTCTGTTGTTCATGTGCATGGCCATGACCCCACCCCACCCCATTTCTTTCCATGGTCCGTTATGCTGCACTACCGCCCGCTTGTCCTGTGTGGTGTATTACACACCTGCGACTCCTGACTCCTGCCCTATAATATCAGTTTGGTGCCCCTGCCCATCTCACTCCTGCCTTCTGCTCGCCGAGTCCATGTCCCTACTAAATTCCTCCTGGCCTCCGTGATCTAATGTACCATATTTGTCAACATTTTGAACTTGGTAAGGAGATTTTAGAAAAAAAAAACCTAAGGAATTGATTTTTGTCATCGAAAAGGAGTGGATTTTAGGCAGGAGAAAGATAAAATAAAGCCCTTTTGAGCCTAAAAACATTGGGAGTCTCCTGCCTGAGTCGGGTCTTTTGGCATGCATGGTTGTATTGCCACTGCTTCTTTCTTCTGCCCTCAATGGTATGTTACATTACCACAGCCTCTCTTGCCTGTCCTGCATGATTGGTCTGTTGCCCCCACCCCCCTTTCCTCTACCCTCCATAGTCCGTTGTGCTGCCACTGCCCCTCCTCCCTGCCCAGCGTGGGCAACTGGTACCTCTGCACCCTCCTCACTGCCCTCAATTAACAGAGTCCATGCCTTAGACCTGTGCCTCCCCACAGTATTCTAATGAACAAGTGTTGTGCTAACATTGTTTGTTACAAAAGTGTGGCACACCTGACTGCGCTATATAAAAGTGCAAAAAAAATAAATAAATAAGGAGCGTATTTACAAGCCCTTTGCGCTGAAGATGCATCACTCTTTCCCCATATAAAAAGTGATGCACCATTGGCACAACAGGCTTGTAAATAAGCCCATAAGTGTTTTGCAGACTTTTGACATTGGGCTATACATGGGCTACATTTAGGTGACATTTAGGCTATTTTTCCCCGCTGGCCATCTTGGGAGACCAAATTGTTATGAAGCTCCTAATTTCCTCATTTACTGCAGTATCCTCAGTAGAGATTGCTTTCGTTTTTCCACTTTGATTTCGCCAAGATGGCGTTCAGACGTGCCACACTTTTGGCATTAATTCAGAATGTTAGTACTCTAGTTGCTCATGAGAACATTCTAATAAAGATGCTGTTCACAGGGTGTAAGCTAACAGTCTGCTGCTGGTGTTGAAAATGCAGTCTGCATATCAGAATGTTTTAGAAGAGGAAGATATTTGAGAACTGACTTAAAACATGTCCTAATTTTTCTTTCTAGAGAACTAACCATAATTTCTATGACGAAATGTAGCCCCTCATTTTGTTCCTTTCTAAATTAAATGTTTTACGCTTTACCAGTTTGATCCAATGAAGATGGCTTCAGATGTGCCACACTTCTGGAATATGTGTTAGCACTTTAACTGTTCTTTAGAAAACTCTAGAGGGAAACAGTAGAACACCAGGAAACCAACTGATAGGCTGCTACTGCTGAAAGCACGTTTTACTTAGAATATCAGACTTAATTTCATTACAAAACCAGAGGCATCATTAAGAATTAATATCCTTTAGTGTCTCTCCAAGCAGCAGTCCTTTAAAAAACACAAAAGAACATTGCAGAACACAACACATAAATAGTCCATGAACAGAATCCTCCCTAGTCGTTGCTCCTGAGCAGACAAGTAGCCGTTCTCTCTGGTTAATTTATATGAAACTGTTAGCATTTTTAACATTTCCAATTTTTAGCAACGTGCTTCATAGGAATTGCTTTTTACATAGGAAGTCTGTGCATGTGACTTTTATGATTTATTACATTTTCTTTGGTAAATATTGTATATATGGGTTTTAATATTATTATGTGGAGTATGGTTGTATTCTTGCTAGTGGTTTTGGTGACCTTGAAGGGGGTCGCTTTTAGTGATGGACTGCATTTCAGGTTAGCAGTTGTGGTGTGATTTTTTCTAAAAGCACTGCTCATGCTGAGGGTTTTTACATGCCACCTGGGCATACCTTATTTTCCAAGGTCACATGCAGTGTTAGTTTGAATGCGCAGTTTTCTCACGCCGCCTGGGCATACTTTATTATAATAGGTTGGGCGCAGTCTAAGGGCCTCATTACAAGTGTGGCAGTCAAGAGACTGCCACACTTGTGGTGGCAGTCAGACCGCCAGCATCCATTATCCCTGCGGCCTGGAGGTGGTGGAGATCATAATCCGCCAGGGCAGCACTACAAGCAGCGCTGCCCTATTGATGACAACCTTGTTTTCCACCAGCCCTTTGATAGCGGTTACACCGCCATGAAAAGGCTGGTGGAGAACAGGTGCAGGGGGGCAGAAAGGGGGCCCTGCCTTGCCCATGTGTGAGAAAGTAACCTCTTTCT
Source organism: Pleurodeles waltl (assembly GCF_031143425.1). Lineage (NCBI taxonomy): Eukaryota > Metazoa > Chordata > Amphibia > Caudata > Salamandridae > Pleurodeles > Pleurodeles waltl. Next base: position 1,218,278,479 of record NC_090447.1, read on the forward strand.
AGCATAGTTACCCCCATTTTTGGCCCACTTTTGGTCTGTTTGTCAGTTTGTTTATCTGTGTCACTGGGATCCTGCTAACCAGGATCCCAGTGCTTATGCTCTTTCTCCTTCCAAATTTGTCACTACATACTGGTGACCCAGTATTTCATCCTAAATTGGCAAACTGTTGCCCCCTTATAAGTCCCTAATATGTGGCACTTAGGTACCCAGGGCATTGGTGCTATTTTGGGTCTCTCTCCTGGGTGTTTCCTCAGATTCAGATTCAAGACTCCAGCAGGAATCGTCTGCAGCCTTTACTTCACCTTCTAATGATAAAACTGCATCTGAACCCTCCAGGAACTCTACAAACTAAAACAAAGAAGCGAAGATGACTTCTGCAAAAGTTTATCTTCAGCTCCTGTCAACAACTGCAACTGTTTCCAGGTCATCCATCCTCCGAGGACTACCTGTCTTCAGCCTGCACCAGAAGAAGCAAAGTAATCTCCCTTGAAGTGAAAGAGTCACTTTCCTGCTTTGGAAGGTACCCCTCTGCAGCGATGACTGGTGGCGTGGGTCCCTCTCCTGATGACGAGCTTGGATCCAGCAACACGGGTGGTGGACTGAAGTGACCCCGTCTGTCCCAAGGTTCAGCTGTCCAACTTTGGTGTAGGTAAGGGCTTGCCTCCCCAAGCAAAACAGTACCCCTGTACACTGCATGATTTGCAGTTGACAGGGCTTGTGTGCGACCTTCCACAAAGTTCTTTGTGCACAGCACAGTTCAGGCCCCCATCACTCCTTCCTGCAACGCACAGCTTCCTGAGTGTTTCTCCGGTGACATGGGATCCCTTTGTGTCATGCTGCGTAGGCCTCCATTTGCACCTTCTTTGTCCCTGTGCTGTGGTCTCCAGTTTGTGGTGTCTGGTCTTCTGAGGGCTCTCAGAGTTGCTGTGAGCCCCCTCTGCCTACCCCTCCTGGGTAGAGGCACCAGGTCCCTCCTGGTCCCGGGCAGTGCCATTTTCCGCCAACTGTGAGCTTTGCGTGTGCCAAGGCTTGTTGGCGGAGTCCAGCGGCACAAACCAGACTGCAATCTTCCATCCGGTGTGGGACATCATCTGCACCAACCAGGAACGTGCATCCGTCTTCTTGGGTGCAGTACTGACTGCTCTTCCTTAACAGTGGTTCTTCTTTTGCACCTTCATCCGGGTCAGCAGGAGCTCCTGTTTTCCCTGGACTCTTCTGTGCTTCTTGGACTTGGTCCCCTTCTTTCAGAGTTCTTCAGGTCCAGGAATCCATTGTTTGTGTGTTGCAGTCTCTTCTGATTCTTGCATTATCATCTATCACATTTTCTTGTGTGTTCTCGGAAACTTACTGTGATTTACTCCTACTTCCCTGGGCTCTGTGGTAGATTCTATTACTTACATTTGGGGTTTCCTTACACTCCCAACACCCGTCTACACACTATGCTTGCCAAGGAGAGAAACCAACTTTCTCATTCCAGTATTTTAGTATATGGTTTGTGGACCCCCTAGGCCCATTGCCATCTATAGTGATTTTCACAATTTTCACTTAACTGTTTTTAGAACTATTATTGCATTCTAGTGCATATACTGTGTATATTACTTACCTCCTAGGGAGTATAGTCTCTAAGGTATTTTTGGCATTTGTGTCACCAAAAATAAAGTACCATTATTTTTGTAACACTGAGTATTTTCTTTCATTTGTGTACGTACTGTGTGACTACAGTGATACTGCATGAGCTTTGCATATCTTCTATATAAGCCTTGGCTGCTCAGCTACAGTTACCCCTAGACAGCCTGGCTTCTAGAAACTGACTACATTTCACTAACAAGGGATAAGTCAAACTGGTATAAGGTGTAAGTACTGTTGGTACCCACTACAAACCAGACCAGCCTCCTATATTTAAAACAGCTCTTTTGGAGGGGTTTGGTCTCACCACTAAACAGTATAGGATCAAGTTCAGGGAGAGCAAAAAAGAGGCCTCACAGGTCTGGGTTGACTTTGTGGGACTGTTCTGTTAAAGTTTTATAAGGCTGGTTACATGGCAGCAAAGTGTCAGACTATGAGGGCGTGTACAATCTGTTGTTAAGAGAGCATATTTTGAATAACTGTGTGTCTGACTTGTTGCACCAGTACTTGGTAGACTCCGATCTGACCTCTCCCCAAGAACTGGGAAAGAAGGCAGACAAATGGGTCCGAACAAGAGTGAGAAGAAAAGCTCATACAGGGGGTGACAAGGACAAGAAGAACGATGGTAAGTCACATGACAAGGGTGAGGACAAGGATAAAAACAAAGTATTCATCAGGCCCACAAAACTCTTCTGGGGGTGAATCTAAATCCTCTTCACACCACCATCAGAATAAAAAGCTTTGGTGCTATATCTGTAGGAATAAAGGCAATATGGCAGTAGACAGCTCTTGCCCTCAGAAAAGCACCAAGCCTCCCACCACCACAACCCCCACTGCTTCAACTAGTACCCTTAGCAATAGCAGTGGTTGGGGGAAAACTAACACTACAAATAGTCAGTCCAAGGGCGTAGCAGGGCTCACTCTGTGAAATGTAGTGGGGCTGGTTTAGTTAGGGAAACCACTTAGGCTGTTTTAGTCTCTGATGGTGGCATTGACCTTGTCACCCTTGTTGCTTGTCCTGTTAATATGGACAAGCAACAACCCCTAATAAATGGTGGTCAGTTTGAGGCCGATAGGGACACATGTGCCGGTGTCACAATGGTGACTGAAAAACTGGTGGCCCCTGGGCAACACTTGGTCATTAGTACCAAGTGACTGAGGCCCATAACACTGTAAGCCACACCATGGCTGTTGTTGATCTGAATTTGGGGGGGGGGGGGGGCGATTTTGGGGTACTGGTCCTAAAGGTGTTGTGGTATTCACAGACCTACCTGTAGAGTGTCTAATAGGGAACAACTTGGAGACTTCAGCCGAGACTGAAGTAGAGTTGGAGGCCCATGCAGCAATGCTGGGTATTCCTGGGCATATCTTTGCTTTGACAAGAGCTCAGGCCCAGGAAGTGAAGAGGACAGGGAAACTTGGATCCTGAAAATATATACCAAGAGCTTCTCAAAATCAGGGATAGAAAGGGTAAAATGTTATCCTCCATCCCTCCCTCCACTGATGATGTCCCCCTTTGAGGAGGAACTCCCTGGACAGAACCTATACCCAAAGAACTGCAAGCTGATACAGCTGAACTCTTAGGTGCAGGGAGCCTGTCAGGGAGGAGTTAAGTGTGACACAGCAAACCTGGCCCACACTTGAGGGTATGAGACAACAAGCTGTCAAAGAAGAAGCAGGGGATATCAGTGGCACCAACAGGGTGTACTGGGAGAACAATCTCTTGTATTCTGAGGCAAGGGACCCAAAACCTGGTGCCACCAGGAGACTGGTCATTCCCTTGCAATACAGAGAATTTTTGTTAACCTTGACACGTGATATTCCCCTTGCTGGCCATCTAGGGCAATTTAAGACCTGGGACAGACTGGTCCCTCACTTTTACTGTCCTCACATATTTCTGAAGATACTAATGAGTTTTGTCGATCCTGTGTCACTTTCAAGCCAGTGGTAAGAGAGGTGGCACCCCAAAGGCCCCCTTAATCCCACTGACAGTGGTTGGGGTACCCTTTGAAAGGGCAGGGGTTGATAATGTTGGCCCCCCTGACCCTCCCACAGCTTCTGGAAACAGATTTATTCTGGTGGTGGTGGACCATGCCACTGGGTATCCAGAAGCCATACCTCCTAGGTCTACTACAGCTCCTGCAGTGGCCAAGGCCCTACTGGGAATATTTTCCAGGGTGGGTTTCCCAAATTAGATGGTATCAGACAGAGGTAGTAACTTCATGGGTGCATCCTTAAAATCAATGTGGAAAGAGTGTGGTGTAACCTATAAATTCACTACACCTTAACATCCCCAGACAAATGGGTTGGTTGAGCATTTTAACGACACACTCAAAGGCATGATAATGGGCCTCTGAAAAACCCAGGAGGAGATGGGATGTCCTGTTACCATGGCTCCTCTTTGCCTACAGGGAGGTACCCCGAAAAGGAGTGGGATACAGCCCCTTTGAACTCCTCTTTGGTCACCTTGTTAGGGGTCCATTAGCTCTTGTGAAGGAGGGTTGGGTGCAACCCCTGAAGCCCCGGAAACAAGATATAGTGGACTATGTGCTTGGCCTAAGATCAACAATGGCTGAGTACATGAAGAAGGCCACTAAGATCCTTCAGGCAAGCCAAGAATTGCAGAAGCAATGGCAAGACCAGAAGGGTGTCCTGACAGTGTACCAACCAGGGTAAAAAGTGTGGTGCTGGAGCCTTTGGGACCAAGAGCACTACAACACGAATTGAGTGGACCACACATCATAGTGGAGAAAAAGGATGAGTTCACTTATTTAGTTGATCTTGGCACTCCAAGAAGCCCTCTCAGAGTAATTCATGTGAACCGTCTACAGCCCTAGTATGACAGTGCTGACTTAACTCTGCTCATGGCCACTGATGAGGGACAGGAGAAAGAGAGTGACCCTCTCCCTGATCTCTTCTCTAATACTGCAGCTGAAGGCTCAGTAGTTGGAGTAGTCCTGGCAGACTGCCTTACTGAATCTCAGGAGGATTGGAGGAATCTGAACTGTTTTCTCTAAAACCCGGTCAGACGACATGGTGTGAACACACCATTGATCCAGGAGCCAGCTTGCCTGTTAAAAGTAAAATTTATAGGCAACCTGATGATGTTAGGGCTTGCATCAAAGCAGAAGTGCAGACGATGCTTGACCTAGGAGTGATTGAGCACTCTGACAGCCCTCAACTAGCCCAGTGGTGCTGGTACCAAAACCTCACTCCCAAAATGGAAAAGGAGAGATGAGGTTCTGTGCAGATTATAGAGGGCTCAATACAGTCACTAAAACTGATGCTAACCCTATACCCAGGGCAGATGAGCTCACAGATACAATGACATCTGCCAAGTATCTAAACTCTTTTGACTTGACTGCAGGGCATTGGCAGATCAAATTGTCACAAGATGTAAGACCCAAAACTGCTTTCCCAAGCATTGGAGGGAATTATCAGTTTACAGTTATTTCCCTTGGTTTGAAGAATGCACATGCCACTTTTCAGAGGTTGGTGAACACAGTCCTCCAAATTCCGGAAGCGGTTAGTGCAGCATACTAGATGATATAGCTGTCTCTAGCTCCACTTGGGAGGATAACCTGATCCACCTATGGAAAGTTTTGGAGACTCTCCAAAAAACAGGCCTCACTGTCAAAGCTTCAAAATGCCAGATAGGGCAGGGGGAGGTGGTTTATCTGGGACACCTAGTAGGTGGAAAACAGATTCAGCCAATGCAGGGAAAGATACCTCTCCTCAAAGAAGATGGACAGCCAGCAGTCAAAAACATTTGGGGAGCTAAGACAGGCCATGTGCTCTGCACCTGTCCTAAAAAGCCCAACCTACTCCAAGAAGTTCATAGTTCAGACTGATGCTTCAGAGGCAGGGGTTGGAACAGTTCTATCACAGCTTATTACAGAGGGCCAGGATCAACCAGTAGCTTTTATCAGCAGAAGGTTGACCCCCAGAGAAAAGTGTTGGTCAACTATAGAGAGGGAGGCCTTTGCTGTGGTCTGGGACTTGAAGAAGTTGAGACCATACCTCTTTGGTACTCACTTCATTGTTCAGACAAATCACAAACCTCTCATGGCTTAAGCAGATGAAAGGAGAAAACCCAAAATTGTTGAGGTGGTCCATTTCTCTAAAGGGTATTGTAGGAAAGTACCATCTTACGTGGCATGGTACCCCCATTTTTTACTTGTGTGTCAGTTTGTGTTTGCCTGTCTCACTGGGATCCTGCTAGCCAGGACCCCAGTGCTCATAGTTGTGGCCTGAATGTGTTCCCTGTGTGGTGCCTAACTGTGTCACTGAGGCTCTGCTAATCAGAACCTCAGTGCTTATGCTCTCTCTGCCTTTAAAATTGTCACTGCAGGCTAGTGACCATGTTTACCAATTCTAATTGGCACACTGGAGCACCCTTATAAGTCCCTAGTATATGGAACCTAGGTACCCAGGGTATTGGGGTTCCAGGAGATCCCCATTGGGCTGCAGCATTTCTTTTGCCGCCTATAGGGAGCTCAGACAATTCTTACACAGGACTGCCGCTGCAACCAGAGTGAAATAACATCCATGTTATTTCACAGCCATTTTACACTGCACTTAAGCAACTTATAAGTCACCTATATGTCTAACCCTCACTTAGTGAAGGTTAGGCGCAAAGTTACTAAGTGTGAGGGCACCCTGGCACTAGCCAAGGTGCCCCCACATAGTTCAGGGAAATTTCCCCGGACTTTGTGAGTGCGGGGACACCATTACACGCGTGCACTACATATAGGTCACCTACCTATATGTAGCTTCACAATGGTAACTCCAAATATGGGCATGTAACATGTCTAAGATCATGGAATTGTCCCCCATGCCAAATCTGGTATTGGGGTGCCGATCTCATGCATCCCCGGGAATCCATCATGGACACAGGGTACTGCCAAACCAGCTCTCTGGGGTTTTCACTGCAGTGACCGCTGCTGCCAACCCACAGTCAGCCTTCTGCCCTCCTGGGGTCCGGGCAGCCCAGTCCCAGGAAGGCAGAACAAAGGATTTCCTCTGAGAGAGGGTGTTACACCCTCTCCCTTTGGAAATAGGTGTTAAGGGCTGAGGAGGAGTAGCTTCCCCCAGCCTCTGGAAATGCTTTGAAGCGCACAGATGGTGCCCTCCTTGCATAAGCCAGTCTACACCAGTTCAGGGATCGCCCAGCCCCTGCTCTGGCACAAAACTGGACAGAGGAAAGGGGAGTGACCACTCCCCTGTCCATCACCACCCCAGGGCTGGTGCCCAGAGCTCCTCCAGTGTGTCCCAGACCTCTGCCGTCTTGAATGCAGAGGTGTGAGGGCACAATAGAAGCCTCTGAGTGGCTAAGTGGATAAGTACTTGTAACTGGTTTACCACTTTGTCATGTGGTGCTTTTCATAAGAAAGTCATATAAAAAATAGTTCAGTATATGTTCATTGAACCAAAACAGGTTACTTTTCTGCTCTGGTCTAGTGGGCTCCTGGCCCCCCTGGACACTTTCGTGACTCTTGGACTTGGTCCCCTTCCTTTACAGGTCATCAGGTCCAGGAATCCGTCTTCAGTGCTTTACAGCCAGTTGTGGTCTTTGCAGAATCTCCTATCACGACTTTAGTGTGTTTCAGGGGAAGTAGGGTAACTTTACTCCTACTTTTCAGGGTCTTGGGATGGGGTATCTTGGACACCCTTAGTGTTGTCTTACACTCCCAGTGACCCTCTACACACTACACTAGGCCTGGGGTCACTAAGTGGTTCACATTCCATTTTCTTAGTATGTGGTTTGTGTTGCCCCAAGGCCTATTGCATCCTATTATATTCTACAGTATTTGCACTACTTTTCTAACTGTTTACTTACCTGATTTTGGTTTGTGTGTATATTGTGTATTTTATCTACCTCCTAAGGGAGTATATCCTCTGAGATATTTTTGGCGCATTGTCACTAAAATAAAGTACCTTTATTTTTAGCAACTCTGAGATTCTTATGATATAGTGCTATATGATATAAGTGGTACAGTATGAGCTTTGCATGTCTCCTATTTCAGCCTAAGCTGCTCAGCTATAGCTACCTCTATCAGCCTAAGCTGCTAGAACACTACTAACCTACTAATAAGGGATACCTGGACTGGGCACAAGGTGTGTGTACCTTCAGGTACCCAATATAAGCCAGGCCAGCCTCCAACAATGGGGTACCCAGCAAGAATCAGGGGAGGATCCTGAGGATGCTGGGGAGGATTCATCCAAAGACCTGCCAGCTAACAGGCCATCTAGTGACACTTGTAGTGGGAGGGGGTCACACACTGGTGCGGCACCTTTCACTCCAAAAGGCCAAGTAACTATAGTCCAGACAGTTAGAGACAGGTCCACTTCTGCCAATTCCCACATTTCCTCTGTGTCTCAGAATTCCCAAGCCTCTCACCCTAAGGATAACACCATAGAGAGGGAACTCAGAAAGCTGAGGTTGGAAGAGGCCAGACTGAAGCTAAGACAGCAACAATTGGCCTTAGACAGGGAATCTATAGATGTAGAGAGGGAAAGGCAGAGGTTGTGGTTAGTTCCCTATGGTGGCAGCAGCAGTGTCCTTGATAGTAATCCCGTAAGAGAACAAGATTCTAGGAACCTGCATAGGATAGGCCCCCCCTTACAAGGAGGGGAATGTCATTAACAAGTGGTTTGCTGCACTTGAGAGGGCCTGTATGGTACAGTTGGTCCCTCAAAGGCAGTGGGCTGCTATCTTGTGGCTATCTTTCACTGGTAAGGGTAGAGATAGGCTCCTTACTGTCAAATAAAGTGATGCTAATAATTACAAAGTTTTAAAGGATTCAGTCTTAGATGGATTTGGCTTAACCACTGAACAATACAGGATAAAGTTCAGAGATAACAGAAAAGAATCCTCACAAGACTGGACAGACTTTGTAGACTGTTCATTGAAGGCCTTGGAGGGATGGTTACATGGCAGTACGGAGACTGACTATGAAAGCCTGTATAATCTAATCCTGAGAGAGCATATTTTGAATAGTTGTGTGTCTGACTTGTTGCATTAGTACTTGGTAGACTCAGATCTGACCTCTCCCCAAGAATTGGGAAAGAAGGCAGGCAAATGGGTCAGAACAAGAGTGAACGGAAAAGTTCATACAGGTGGTGACAAGGATGGCAAGAAGAAGGATGGTAAGTCTTCTGACAAGGGAGGGGACAAAGATAAAAAACATTCTGAGTCTTCATCAGGCCCACAAAAATCCTCTGGGGGTTGTGGGTCCAAATCCTCTTCCAACAATCAAAAGAATCTATGGTGTTATTTATATAAAAGTAAAGGCCATTGGGCAAGTGATTCCACCTGCCCAAAGAAAAACACCAAGGCTCCCACTCCCCCAACCCCAACTGCGTCCTCTAGTGCACCTAGTAATAGCAGTGGTGGTGGGAAGTCTACTACAAATAGCCAAACAAAGGGTGTAGCTGGGCTCATCATTGGTAGTGTAGTTGGGTTGGTCTTGTTAGGGAGACCACAGAGGCTGTTTTAGTCTCTGATGGCGGTATTGACTTTGCCACCTTGGTTGTTTGTCCCCTTAATATAGCTAAGTACATGCAACTTCCCATAATAAATGGTGTTGAGGTTGAGGCCTACAGGGATACACGAGCCAGTGTCACTATGGTGATTGAGAAACTGGTTCACCCTGATCAACACCTACTTGGTCAGCAGTACCAAGTGACTGATGCTCATAACAACACTCTTAGCCACCCCATGGATGTTGTGAATCTCAACTGGAGGGGTGATGGTCCAAAGAAAGTTGTGGTAGCCACTGATTTACCTGTAGACTGCTTACTAGGCAATGATTTGGAGACACCAGCTTGAGCTTAAGTGGAGTTGGAGGCTCATGCAGCAATGCTGGGCATTCCTGGCCATATCTTTGCTTTGGCAGATTAAACTATCAGAAGATGCTAAACCTAAAACTGCATTTTCCACCATTGGAGGGCACTATCAGTTCACAGTAATACCCTTTGGTTCGAAGAATGCACCTGCCACTTTTCAGAGGTTGGTGAACACAGTCCTGCAAGTTTTAGAAGCTTTTAGTGCAGCATATCTAGATGGTATAGCAGTCTTTAGCTCAACCTGGGATGAGCACCTGGTCCACCAGGTTTTGGAGGCCCTGCAAAAGACAGGCCTCACTATCAAGGCTTCAAAGTGCCAGATAGGGCAGGGGAAAGTGCTTTATCTGGGCCACCTGGTAGGTGGGGAACAGGTTGCACCACTGCAGGGGAAGATCCAGACCATTATGGAATAGTCTCCCCCTACAACTCAAACCCAGGTGAGAGCCTTCTTAGGCCTCACAGGGTAGTATAGGAGGTTCATTAGGAACTATTGCTCCATTGCAGCTCCTCTTAATGACCTCACTAATAAGAAGATGCCCAAAAAGGTATTGTGGACAGCTAGCTGTCAAAAGGCTTTTGATGAGCTAAAATAGGCCATGTGCTATGCATCTGTCCTAAAAAGCCCTTGTTACTCCAAGAAGTTCATAGTCCAGACTGATGCTTCTGAATTAGGGGTAGGGGCAGTACTATCACAGCTTAACACTGAGGGCCAGGAGCAACCTGTTGCTTTTATCAGCAGGAGGTTGACCCCTAGAGAAAAGTGTTGGTCTGCCATAGAGAGGGAGGCCTTTGCTGTGGTCTGGGCACTGAAAAAGTTGAGGCCATACTGTAGGAAGCTGGCCTGGCTTGTAGTGGGTACCAGAGGTACTTACACCTTGTGCCAGGTCCAGTTATCCCTTATTAGTGTAGAAGAGGTGTTTCTAGCAGCTTAGGCTGATAGAAGGTAGCTATGGCAAAGCAGCTTAGGCTGAACTAGGAGACATGTAAAGCTCCTACTATACCACTGGTGTCATATGCACAATATCATAAGAAAACACAATACACAGAAGTACTAAAAATGAAGGTACTTTATTTTTATGACAATATGCCAAAGTATCTCAGTAAGTACCCTCAGTATGAGGATAAGTTATATACACAAGATATATGTACACAGACCACAATAATGCAGGTAATAGCAAAAAACGTAATGCAAGCAGTGTAAAATTACAGTAGATTGCAATAGGAGCACATAGGTATGGGGCAACACAAACCATATACTCCAAAAGTGGAATGCAAACCACGAATGGACCCCAAACCTATGTGAGCTTGTAGAGGGTCGCTGGGACTGTAAGAAAATAGTGAGGGTTAGAAAAATAGCCCACCCCAAGACCCTGAAAGTTAGGTGTAAAGTGCACCTACTACCCCAGAGACCACAGAAGTTGTGATAGGGGGATTCTGCAGGAAGAACAAACACCAGCAATGCAACAACAGTGGATTTCCGGATCTGAGTACCTATAAGACAAGGGGACCAAGTCCAATAGTCGTGACAGTGTCGAGAGTGGGCAGGAGCCCAGGAAATGCCAGCTGAGGGTGCAAGGAAGCTGCCACTGGTTGGAAGAAGCTTGGAGTTCTGCAAGAAGGAAGAGGACTAGGAACTTCACCTTTGGGGATGGATGTTGCACGTCGTGATGAAGCTTGCAGAGGTGTTCCCACGCAAAAAGACTGCAAACAAGCCTTGCTAGCTGCAAGGGTTGCTTTAGAGGTTTTCGGGTGCTGCTGTGGCCCAGGAGGGACCAGGATGTCGCCATTTGGAGGAGGAGACAGAAGGGGCGCCCAGCAAGTCACGGAGCCCTCACAGAAGCAGGCAGCACCCGCAGAAGTACCTGAACAGGCACTTGGAAGAAGAGTGAACCGGAGTCCACACGAAGTCACAAAAGGGAGTCCCACGACGCAGGAGGACAACTCAGAAGGTTGTGCACTGCAGGTTAGAGTGTCAGGGACCCAGGCTTGGTTGTGCCAGAAGGAAATCCTGGAAGAGTGCACAGGAGCCGGAGCAGCTGCAAATCATGCGGTACCCAGCAATGCAGTCTAACGTGGGGAGGCAAGGACTTACCTCCACCAAACCTGGACTGAAGACTCACTGGACTGTGGGAGTCACTTGGACAGAGTTCCTGAGTTCCAGGGACCACGCTCGTCGTGCTGAGAGGGGACCCAGAGGACCAGTGATGTAGTCTTTTGGTGCCTGCGGTTGCAGGGGGAAGATTCCGTCGACCCACGGGAGATTTCTTCAGAGCTCCTGGTGCAGAGAGGAGGCAGGCTACCCCCAGAGCATGCACCACCTGGAAACAGTCGAGAAAGCTGGCAGGATGAAGCAATACAAGGTAGCTAGTAGTCGTCTTGCTACTTTGTTGTGGTTTTGCAGGCGTCCTGAGCAGTCAGCGGTCGATCCTTTGGTAGAAGGTGAAGAGGGAGATGCAGAGGAACTCTGATGAGCTCTTGCATTCGTTATCTGGTGAGATCCCCAAAGCAGAGACCCTAAATAGCCAGAAAAGGAGGTTTGGCTACCTAGGAAGGAGGATTGGCTACCAAGATAGGTAAGAGCCTATCAGAAGGAGCCTCTGACATCACTTGCTGGCACTGGCCACTTAGAGCAGTCCAGTGTGCCACAGACACCTCTGTTTCCAAGATGGCAGAGGTCTGGAACACACTGGAGGAGCTCTGGGCACCTCCCCTGGGAGGTGCAGGTCACGGGAGTGGTCACTCCCCTTTCCTTTGTCCAGTTTTGCGCCAGAGCAAGGCTGGGGGTCCCTGAACCGGTGTAGACTGGCTTATGGAGAGATGGGCACCATCTGTGCCCATCAAAGCATTTCCAGAGGCTGGGGGAGGCTACTCCTCCCCAGCCCTCACACCTCTTTCCAAACGGAGAGGGTGTTACACCCTCTCTCAGAGGAAGTCCTTTGTTCTGCCCTCCTGGGCCAGGGCTGCCTGGACCCCAGGAGGGCAGAAACCTGTCTGAGGGGTTGACAGCACCAGCAGCTGCAGTGGAGACCCCGGAAAGGCAGTTTGGCAGTACCCGGGTTCTGTGCTAGAGACCCGGGGGATCATGGAATTGACCCCACCAATGCCAGAATGGCATTGGGGTGACAATTCCATGTTCTTAGACATGTTACATGGCCATGTTCGGAGTTACCATTGTGACACTGTACACAGGTGGTGACCTATGTACAGTGCACGCGTGTAATGGTGTCCCCGCATTCACAAAGTCCGGGGAATTTGCCCTGAACGATGTGGGGGCACCTTGGCTAGTGCCAGGGTGCCCACACACTAATTAACTTTGCACCCAACCTTCACCAGGTGAAGGTTAGACATATAGGTGACTTATAAGTTACTTAAGTGCAGTGGTAAATGGCTGTGAAATAACATGGACGTTATTTCACTCAGGCTGCACTGGCAGGCCTGTGTAAGAATTGTCAGAGCTCCCTATGGGTGGCAAAAGAAATGCTGGAGCCCATAGGGATCTCCTGGAACCCCAATACCATGGGAACCTCAGTACCATATACTAGGGAATTATGTGGGTGTACCAGTATGCCAATGTGAATTGGTAAACTTAGTCACTAGCCTGTAAGTGACAAATTTGGAAAGCAGAGAGAGCATAACCACTGAGGTTCTGGTTAGCAGAGCCTCAGTGAGACAGTTAGGCATCACACAGGGAACACATACATATAGGCCACAAACGTATGAGCACAGGGGTCCTGGCTAGCAGGGTCCCAGTGACACATAAAAAACATACTGACAACATAGGGTTTTCACTATGAGCACTGGGCCCTGGCTAGCAGGATCCCAGTGAGACAGTGAAAACACCCTGACACATACCCACAACCAGGTCAAAAGTGGGGTAACAAGGCTAGAAAGAGGCTACTTACTCAGACAACCCCTCCCAAACGAAGGACAATAAGGCTAACCTTGGCCAGTTGAGTCTTTATTGTCTAAGTGGTGATAAGTGGAGAGTAGCTCTGCAATAAACTGGTTACTCCCTTTATCATCCACTATATGGTTACTTCCCTGTGGGGATGTAAACCACCCTGTTTGAACTTGTTTAGCTAACCAACAATGTGAAGATATATTTTCAGAGTTCCTATCAGTAAGTTTTAGTTTAGAGCAGTGGGAGTTGTCCATTGAACCTATTTCTAGTGATGAGAATCCCAGACAGGGATGCTGTCTCAGTAAAGCCATAGCTGGGCAAAAACTTTGTCCATATGGCTGTAAGAGAGAACAGGGATGCTGTTTCTCTTTAGTTGGAGCAGGGCAGGGATGCTGTCCTATGAGCTCCACACTAGGGCAGTGCTGCTGTCCTAAGTGTTGTGAGGCAGTGCAGGGTTGGAGGGATGCTCCATGTTAACTAAAATGGTGCCCTTTTTCTCACCAACATTAGTTATCCCACAGAGAGGTACTTCCACCTCAGGGAGTACAGCTGTGCCAGCTGATGGTTCCCTTGGGACAGGTGCCACCCCAGGAAAGGTTTCTCCTACCACAGGAATGGCATCCTGAATGGCAGGGTGGGTAAGTGATACTGTGATGCCCTTTTTACCTGTTGTTGGAGAAGGATCCTGAGTTTTCAGGCCTGTCCCTTTCCTTTGCTTTTTCATTTCAGCAGAAATGAGAGGAAGCAATTCCTCAGGGATATCCAGCATGGCTGCATGGGTATAAAACTCTACCTCAGCCCAACCTGAGTTCTGTAGGTAATTACCTAAGAGACGGTCTACAGGTAAGCTAGGTGACACTACCACCTGCTTAGGGCCAGTAACTCCACCCCAACTAAGCTGAACTATAGCTAAGGGAAGAAACTTAGTGGAGTTATGGACATCAGTAATCTTGTACTGTTGTCCAATGATGTGTTGTTCAGGAGGCACTAGGTTTTCAGTCACCAAAGTGATACTGACACCTGTGTCCCTATAGGCCTGGGCCTCAACACCATTTATTGAAACTGTCTGCCTATACTTCTCCATTGTAAGGGGACAAGCAGCCAGTGTGGCAAGGCCAATGCCACTAGGTGTGACAGAAACTGTCTTGGGACTGACTACCCCAGTTTCTATGATGGAGCCATAAGTGAACCCAACTACACCCTTACTTTGACTGTTGCCAGCAGTCCCACCACTATTACCACTACTGCTAGGGGCACTAGAGTTTGATGTATTAAAGGTGGTTGGCTCAGGGGGTTTACCTGGACAGGACTTATCCCCTGGCCAATGGCCTTTATTTTTACACACATAGCACCAAGGCTTTTTAATGTGTTCATGTTGTGAAGAAGAGAAAGAATTTGATTTATCCCCACCCCCGAAGAGTGTTTAAGATTTGAAAAAGGATCTTTGGTTTTACCCTTATCCCCATGCTTATCCTGAGATTTCTCACCATCTTTCTTCTTGCCATCCTTGTCACCCCCTGTATGACCTTTTCTGTTCACTCTTGTTCTGACCCATTTGTCTGCCTTCTTTCCCAATTCTTGGGGAGAGGTCAGATCTGAGTCCACTAGATATTGGTGTAACAAGTCAGACACACAGGTATTCAGAATATGCTCTCTCAGAATAAGATTATACAGGCTTTCATAGTCCGAAACTTTACTGCCATGTAACCACCCCTCCAAGACCTTCACTGAACAGTCAACAAAGTCTATCCAGTCTTGTGAGGACTCTTTTCTTGTATCTCTGAACTTAATCCTGTATTGTTCAGTGGTTAAGCCAAATCCACCCAAGAGTGCATCCTTCAAAACTGCAAAATTGTTAGCATCACGTTCTCTAACAGTAAGGAGCCTATCCCTACCCTTTCCATTGAAAGATAGCCACAATATAGCAGCCCACTGCCTTTCAGGGACCCCCTGTACCATACAGGCCCTCTCAAGTGCAGCAAACCACTTGTTGATGTCATCCCCCTCCTTGTAAGGGGGGACTATCTTGTGCTCCTGGAATCATGCTCTCTAACAGGATTACTATCAGGAATACTGCTGCTGCCACCATAGGGTCCAAACCCCAATCTCTGTCTCTCCTTCTCCAGGTCTAGGGATTCCCTATCTAAGGCCAGCTGTTGCTGTTTAAGCTTCAGTCTGGTCTCTTCCACTCTCAACATTTTGAGTTCCCTTTCTAACATGTCTTCATGGTGGGTGGGTTGGGAATGCTTGGACACAGAAGATAAATTGGAAACAACAGAGGGAGATCTGTCCCTAACTGACTGGACTCTAATAACCTGGCCTCCAGGAATAAAGACACCCCTACTATGATGGGAGCCTCCATTACTACCAGCATTACTAGGTGGTCTGCTAAGGGGCAGATTTGGAACAGAACACTCCCCACCTCCCTCAAGGAGATCCCCTGAGTCAGAATGGGAGCCTTCTATTAACCTCTCATTTGAAGTGCCTGCTTGGGACTCATCATTCACAATAAGCATGTTATATAGAAACTCTTTTGTGGTGTTCATTCCTATCACTAAACCTCTATCTAAGCAGAGACTCCTTAGGCTCTTGTAATTTAAATTGTCATAGGTAGTATTGACCATATGTAGAGCAGACTCTACATCAGACATGATAGAAGGTTTAGAGACAGTGAGAAGAAAGAAAAAGTTTCAGAACTTTTTAAAGAACAGAGAAAAAAACGTTTTCAAACTTTTAGAAACTTTTAGAAGTTTAGAGAAACTTTTCAGAACTTTGTAAAAAGTTTAAGTGGAGAAAAGCAAAACTTTTTGGTTAGGTGTACATACACTGAACTTGTTTTGTATATTATTCTCTTATGAAAAGTACACAATGACAAAGTGGTAAGTAGTCACAAGTACTTATCCAAGCGCCCCACAACCCCTTGTGCCAGGTCCAGTTATCCCTTATTAGTGTAGAAGAGGTGTTTCTAGCAGCTTAGGCTGATAGAAGGTAGCTATGGCAAAGCAGCTTAGGCTGAACTAGGAGACATGTAAAGCTCCTACTATACCACTGGAGTCATATGTACAATATCATAAGAAAACACAATACACAGAAGTACTACAAATAAAGGTACTTTATTTTTATGACAATGTGCCAAAAGTATCTCAGTGAGTACCCTCAGTATGAGGATAAGTTATATACACAAGATATTTGTACACAGACCAAAATTATGCAGGTAATACCAAGAAAAGTAATGCAAGCAGTGTAAAATTACAGTAGATTGCAATAGGAGCACATAGCTATAGGGGCAACACAAACCACATACTCCAAAAGTGGAATGCGAACCACGATTGGAACCCAAAGCTATGTGAGCTTGTAGAGGGTTGCTGGGACTGTAAGAAAACAGTGAGGATTAGAAAAATTGCCCACCCCAAGACCCTGAAAGGTAGGTGTAAAGTGCACCTACTACCCCCAGAGAGCACCAAAGTCGTGATAGGGGGATTCTGCAGGAAGAACAAACACCAGCAATGCAACAACAATGGATTTCCGGACCAGAGTACCTGTAAGACAAGGGGACCAAGTCCAATAGTCACGACAGTGTCGAGAGTGGGCAGGAGCCCAGGAAATGCCAGCTGAGGGTGCAAGGAAGCTGCAACCGGTTGGAAGAAGCTTGGAGTTCTGCAAGAAAGAAGAGGACTAGGAACTTCCCCTTTGGAGGATGGATGTCCCACGTCGTGATGAAGCTTGCAGAGGTGTTCCCACGCAGAAAGACCGCAAACAAGCCTTGCTAGCTGCAAGGGTCGCGGTAGAGGTTTTTGGGTGCTGCTGTGGCCCAGGAGGGAACAGGATGTCGCCACTTGGAGGAGGAAACAGAGGGGCACCCAGCAAGTCAGGGAGCCCTCACAGAAGCAGGCAACACCGCAGAAGTACCTGAACAGGCACTTGGAAGAAGAGTGAACCGGAGTCCATGCGAAGTCACAAAAGGGAGTCCCACGATGTCGGAGGACAACTCAGAAGGTTGTGCACTGCAGAAAGAAGTGTCGGGGACCCAGGCCTGGATGTGCATGAAGGAAATCCTGGAAGAGTGCACAGGAGCCGGAGCAGCTGAAAATCACACGGTACCCAGCAATGCAGTCTAGCGTGGGGAGGCAAGGACTACCTCCACCAAACTTGGACTGAAGAGTCACTGGACTGTGGGAGTCACCTGGACGGAGTTGCTGAGTTCCAGGGACCACGCTCGTTGTGCTGTGAGGCGACCCAGAGGACCAGTGATGCAGTTTTTTGGTGCCTGCGGTTGCAGGGGGAAGATTCCGTCGACCCATGGGAGATTTCTTCAGAGCTCCTGGTGCAGAGAGGAGGCAGGCTATCCCCAGAGCATGCACCACCTGGAAACAGTCAAGAAAGCCGGCAGGATGAAGCGATACAAGGTTGCTAGTAGTCGTCTTGCTACTTTGTTGCGGTTTTGCAGGCATCCTGAGCAGTCAGCGGTCGATCCTTTGGTAGAAGGTGAAGAGAGAGATGCAGAGGAACTCTGATGAGCTCTTGCATTCGTTATCTGGGGAGATCCCCAAAGCAGAGACCCTAAATAGCCAGAAAAGGAGGTTTGGCTACCTAGGAAGTAGGATTGGCTACCAAGGGAGGTAGGAGCCTATCAGAAGGAGCCTCTGACGTCACCTGCTGGCACTGGCCACTCAGAGCAGTCCAGTGTGCCACAGACACCTCTGTTTCCAAGATGGCAGAGGTCTGGGACACACTGGTGGAGCTCTGGGCACCTCCCCTGGGAGGTGCAGGTCAGGGGAGTGGTCACTCCCCTTTCCTTTGTCCAGTTTCGCACCAGAGCAGGGCTGGGGGATCCCTGAACTGGTGTACACTGGCATATGCAGAGATGGGCACCATCTGTGCCCATCAAAGCATTTCCAGAGGCTGGGGGAGGCTACTCCTCCCCAGCCCTCACATCTATTTCCAAAGGGAGAGGGTGTTACACCCTCTCTCAGAGGAAGTCCTTTGTTCTGCCTTCCTGGGCCAGGGCTGCCTGGATCCCATGAGGGCAGAAACCTGTCTGAGGGGTTGGCAGCAGCAGCAGCTGCAGTGGAGACCCCGGAAAGGCAGTTTGGCAGTACCCGGGTTCTGTGCTAGAGACCTGGGGGATCATGGAATTGTCCCCCAATGGCAGAATGGCATTGGGGTGACAATTCCATGATCTTAGACATGTTACATGGCCATGTTCGGAGTTACCATTGTGACGCTGTAAATAGGCAGTGACCTATGTATAGTGCACGCGTTTAATGGTGTCCCCGCACTCACAAAGTCCGGGGAATTTGCCCTGAACGATGTGGGGGCACCTTGCCTAGTGCCTGGGTGCCCACACACTAAGTAACTTTGCACCTAACTTTCACCAGGTGAAGATTAGACATATAGGTGACTTATAAGTTACTTATGTGCAGTGGTAAATGGCTGTGAAATAACGTGGACGTTATTTCACTCAGGCTGCAGTGGCAGGCCTGTGTAAAAATTGTCAGAGCTCCCTATGGGTGGCAAAAGAAATGCTGCAGCCCATAGGGATCCCCTGGAACCCCAGTACCCTGGGTACCTCAATACCATATACTAGGGAATTATATGGGTGTACCAGTATGCCAATGTGAATTGGTAAACTTAGTCACTAGCCTGTTAGTGACAAATTTGGAAAGCAGAGAGAGCATAACCACTGAGGTTCTGGTTAGCAGAGCCTCAGTGAGACAGTTAGGCATCACACAGGGAACACATACATATAGGCCACAAACTTATGAGCACTGGGGTCCTGGCTAGCAGGATCCCAGTGACACCTAACAACCACACTCACAACGTATGATTTTCACTATGAGCACTGGGCCCTGGCTAGCAGGATCCCAGTGAGACAGTAAAAACACCCTGACATATAGTCACAAACATGCCAAAAGTGGGAGTGACAAGGCTAGAAAGAAGCTACTTTCCTACACACATTGTCACTAAAATAAAGTACCTTTATTTTTAGTAACTCTGAGATTCTTATGATATAGTGCTATATGAAATAAGTGGTACAGTAGGAGCTTTGCATGTCTCCTTATTTCAGCCTAAGCTGCTCTTTTATAGCTACCTCTATCAGCCTAAGCTGCTAGAACACTACTAATCTACTAATAAGGGATAACTGGACCGGGCACAAGGTGTAAGTACCATCAGGTACCCACTATAAACCAGGCCAGCCTCCTACAGGTATAGACCGTACAGTGGAACATAGACCTAGGAGTAACCACTCCAGTGCAGATGGACTTTCCAGATATCTCCACTTAGAGAATAAAGAGTCGTCTGGGCAAGGTTACCCTTATTGTCCCTCG
The DNA here is from genome assembly GCF_031143425.1 of Pleurodeles waltl. Lineage (NCBI taxonomy): Eukaryota > Metazoa > Chordata > Amphibia > Caudata > Salamandridae > Pleurodeles > Pleurodeles waltl. The sequence continues at coordinate 1,218,298,183 of NC_090447.1, forward strand.
TTTGGGGATGGGGATTGTGTAGGAAAGTACATTCTTTTTGCCATGGTTTTGCCAGTTAGGTGTTCGCCTTCATGGACATAGGAGGTGAAGGTGGTAGTTGGGTGTGTGAGGGAGTTCCCTTTATGGACTAGGTGGTTTCACACACAATATAGTGTCATGATACATCATATGACCACCTAGCCCCACCCAGGTAAGATGATACTACCAGGGCGAACTCAACCTCGTTGTTAAAAGAACTCTGAAGGATGTGCTGAAAATGTTATCTTGCTGGATAAGTCGAGGAATCAAGTTGAAAGGTGGAATAAATAATAAAATTACCTTACAAATCACCTGTTAGATATAAAAATTTAATATAGGTGTTTGTAGGTAAGGTTAAAAGAACAGTGGGGACACAGTTGAGTTTTATGATTTAAAGTGTCTGAAAACAGTGGGGGCTTTTCGGCATCCTTCCTTGAAGTTCTTCGTGCACCTTACAGCTCGTAGGTATTGACCTATATGTACTGCACGCGTGCAATGGTATGCCCCCACTCACAAAGTCTGGGGAATTTGCCCTGAACTATGTAGGGGCACCTTGGCTAGTGCCAGGGTGCCCTCACACTAGTAACTTTGCACCTAACCTTCACTAAGTGAGGGTTACACATATAGGTGACTTATAAGTTACTTAAGTGCAGTGTAAAATGGCTGTGAAATAACATGGACATTATTTCACTCAGGCTGCAGTGGCAGTCGAGGGTAAGAATTGTCTGAGCTCCCTATGGGTGGCAAAAGAAATGCTGCAGCCCATAGGGATCTCCTGGAACCCCAATACCCTGGGTACCTCAGTACCATATACTAGGGAATTATATGGGTGTACCAGTATGCCAATGTGAATTGGTAAATTTAGTCACTAGCCTGTTAGTGACAAATTTGGAAAGCAGAGAGAGCATAACCACTGAGGTTCTGGTTAGCAGAGCCTCAGTGAGACAGTTAGGCATCACACAGGGAACACATACATATAGGGCACAAACTTATGAGCACTGGGGTCCTGGCTAGCAGGGTCGCAGTGACACATAACAAACATACTGACAACATAGGGTTTTCACTATGAGCACTGGGCACCGGCTAGCAGGATCCCAGTGAGACAGTGAAAACACCCTGACATATACTCACAACCAGGCCAAAAGTGGTGGTAACAAGGCTAGAAAGAGGCTACTTTCTCACACATACCTGTTTGGTACTCATTTTATTGTTCAGACAGACCACAAACCTCTATTATGGCTTAAACAAATGAAAGGTGAAAACCCTAAATTGTTGAGGTGGTCCATCTCCCTACAGGGAATGGACTATACAGTGGAACATAGATCTGGGAATACCCACTCCAATGCAGATGGACTCTCCAGATATTTCCACTTAGACAATGAAGACTCATCTGGCAAGGTTAGCCTTATTGTCCCTCGTTTGGGGGGGGTGGGGGATTGTGTAGGAAAGTACCATCTTGCCTGGCATGGTATCCCCATTTTTTACTTGTGTGTCAGTTTATTTTTGCCTGTCTCACTGGGATCCTGCTAGCCAGGACCCCAGGGCTCATAGTTGTGGCCTGAATGTGTTCCCCGTGTGGTGCCTAACTGTGTCACTGGGGCTCTGCTAATCAGAACCTCAGTGCTTATGCTCGCTCTGCCTTTAAAATTGTCACTGCAGGCTAGTGACTAATTTTACCAATTCTCATTGGCACACTGGAACACCCTTCTAATTCCCTAGTATATGGTACCTAGGTACCCAGGGTATTGGGGTTCCAGAGGATCCAGCAATGCAGTCAAACTTGGACTGAAGAGTCACTGGACTGTGGGAGTCACTTGGACAGAGTTTCTGAGTTCCAGGGACCACGCTCGTCAGGATGAGAGGGGACCCAGAGGACCAGTGTTACAGTCTTTTGGTGCCTGCGTTAACAGGGGGAAGTCTCCGTCGACCCACAGGAGATTTCTTCTTGGCGACCAGTGCAGGGTGAAGGCAGGCAGCCCCCTGAGCATGCACCACCAGGAAACAGTTGAGAAAGCCGGCAGGATTGGCACTACAATGTCGCTGGGAGTCTTCTTGCTACTTTGTTGCAGTTGTGCAGGTGTCCTGGAGCAGACAGAGGTCGATCCTTGGGAGAAGTTAAAGAGGGAGATGCAGAGGAACTCTGGTGAGCTCTTGCATTCGTTAGCTGAAGAGACGCCCACAGGAGAGACCCTAAATAGCCCTCAAAGGAGGATTGGACAACTAGTCAGGTAAGCACCTATCATGAGGGGTCTCTGATGTCACCTGCTGGCACTGGCCACTCAGTGGCCTCTATTGTGCCCTCACACCTCTGCATTCAAGATGGCAGAGGTCTGGGACACACTGGAGGAGCTCTGGGCACCACCCCTGAGGTGGTGATGGACAGGGGAGTGGTCACTCCCCTTTTCTTTGTCCAGTTTCGCACCAGAGCAGGGGCGGGGGATCCCTGGACCGGTGTAGACCGGATTATGCAAGGAGGGCACCATCTGTGCCCTTCAAAGCATTTCCAGTGGCTGGGGGAGGCTACTCCTGCCCAGCCCTTAACACCTATTTCCAAAGGGAGAGGGTATAACACTCTCAGAGGAAATCCTTTGTTCTGCCTTCCTGGGATTCGGCTGCCCAGACCCCAGGAGGGCAGAAGCCTGTCTGTTGGTTGGCAGCAGCGGTAGCAGTGTAGTCCCCCTCTGACTCCCTGTCCTCAGTAGAGTCCACCGATTGTATGTCGGAACGCCGTCTGCCGAAACAACGAGTACCTGAACAACAAGGTCGGAACACCGACCTCGTTGTTACCACTAATGCCTTTACCACGAATGCCTTAACAGCAATATTTTGTTGTAAAGGCATTCCTGGTAAAGGTATTAGTAATAGGCACCCATTGATCCTGCATGCGTCACCCCAACCACCCAACCCCGCCCCAAAACCTAAAACCCCCCGCCCCCCACCATGCCCCAAAACCTAAAACCCCCGACCCCCCACCCCGCCCCAAAACCTAAAACTCCCGCCCCCAACCCCACCCCAAAACATAAAACCCCCCGACTCCCCAACCCAAAACCTAAAACGCCCCGCCCCCCAACCCCGCCCCAAAACCTAAAACCCCCCACCCCGCCCCAAAACCTAAAACCCCCTGACCCCCCACCCCAAAACATAAAACACACCGCCGCCCCACCCTGCCCCAAAATCTAAAACCCCCCGACCGTCCACCCCTGCCCCAAAACCTAAACCCCCCCAATCCCGTCCCAAAACCTAAAACCCTCCAACCGCCGGCCCAAAACCTAAAACCCCCCCACCCCCGCCCCAAAACCTAAAACGCCCCATCCCCCCAACCCTGCCCTAAAACCTAAAACCCCCCGCCCCCGTACTTACCTGAGTCGTCGCCTCGTCATCCGCGTCGTCATCCTCAGCCGACTCCCTTGTTTGTGCCTTAGCCATGCATGTTCGTTGTTCAGGACATGCGTGGTTAAGGCACAAAATAACGAAGTCGTGGTTAAAAAAGCTTTCTTCTGCTTTCGTTAACCAGGACTTTGTTATTAAAGAGTCGGCGCAGAGGACGTTTCCCGAGTCCACCTGGTCCCTCCTAGCACCAGGCAGCGCCATTTCCCACGAAACCCAAGCTTTGCATGTGCCAAGGCTTGTTGGCGGACTCCAGCGACGCAAACCAGATTGCAATCCTCCATCCGGCGTGGGAAACATCATCTGCACCAACCAGGAACCCAAATCCATCTTCTTGGGTGCAGTATTGACTGTTCTTCTTCACCGGTGGTTCTTCTTTTGCACCTTCATCTGGGTCAGCAGGGGCTCCTGTTCTTCCTGGACTCTTATGTGCTTCTAAGACTTGGTCCCCTTCTTTCACAGGTCCTCAGGTCCAGGAATCCACTGTTGGTGTCTTGCAGTCTCTTCTGATTCTAGCCTAATCTTTCTCATTTCTATGTGTGTTCTGGGTAAGTTACTGTGATTTACTCCTGCTTTCCTGGGCACTGGATGAGTTCTAGTGCTTACCTTTGGGGTTTTCTGGTACTCCCTGCTCCCCTCTACACACTACACTTGCCTAGGTGGGAGACTGACATTCGCATAACAGTTTCTTAGTATATGGTTTGTGCTCCCCTCGCCCCATTACTAACTATTGTGATTTTCACTAATTGCACTGTTTACTAACTGTTTTTACATCTGTTTCTGCATACTAGTGTATTATTTACCTCCTAAGGGAGTATAGCCTCTATGGTAATTTTGGTATTTGTGTCACCCAAATTAAAGTACGTTTATTTTTGTAGCACTGAGTGTTTTCTTTCACGTGTGTGAGTACTGTATGACTACAGTGATATTGCATGAGCTTTACATGTCTCCTAGATAAGCCTTGGTTGTTCATCCACAGCTACCTCTAGAGAGCCTGGCTCCTAGACATTGCCTACAGTACACTAATAAGGGATAACTGGACCTGGTATAAGGTGCAAGTTCTATAGGTACCCACTATAAACCAGGCCAGCCTCCTACAATTCTGGAATGTAATTTTGTGTTCTTTAAAGGACTGTTGCTTGGAGTGGCATTAAAGGATATTATTGCATAATGCTACACTTGAAGAATCACCTTACTCATATGGCTGAGAAAGCACCATCCATAACCTCTATGGGAAAATCGAGAAAAAACTGTTTTCTCTCAAATATGATTAATGAAATCCCAGCCGAAGGCTTTTTCACAGGGTAAAATCACCTTAGAACGCAACACAGTTCCTAAAAGCAGTATGGTACCATTTACAAATGATTTAAATTGTAACTAAAATCTGTTATCACCCTTTATATGTTCTCCTTTTTGTAACCCTCAAAACCTGGCATTCACTACCAGGCATTTGAATGGGTGCTATCATGTATATTGGCCCTAAAATGGCTGCCAGCTCTTCTTGGCTGAGGTACTGTGTAGAGGACGTGGGATGTCCCAGAGGGATGGAGACGTTTAATAATCGGGTCAGAGTCAGGATACAGTTTAATCCTGATATTATTTTTATTATTGTCTTCAGGCTGTTGTCAAGACTGTAAATCTCAATGTTACGATTTGGTTACTACTTGAGTCTCTTTATTCTTAACAGGGTCTGTATTTCTCCCTCTTCTTCTCTCTTGCTTTTTCTTCTTTGTTCCTTTCTTTTCTTCTTTCTTTTCCTGGTTTTAATATGTTTCTTTTCTTCTTTTCTTTCTTTTAGGAGTATCCCTCCCAAGCGTGGTGGAGACGGGTGGAAGAGCGATTCCAACAAAAAAGAAATGAAAACCAAAAGAAGATGGTAAGTATTTTTACTCTTCATTTCTTATTTTAATCTGGTTAGAGGGGTAGTGCGGTGTGGTGGGAAAACAGGCAATTCTGTGAGTGCTCCCCATTGTTTGTCAAAAAGAAATGGCTTTTCTCGATATTTTGGAGTTCTGTTAACTTCACAGGACTCTCTCCAACCATCAATAAGTAGTGAAGGTTAGTAAAATAAAAAATAAAAATAATAATAACTAAAATATAAAATTAGGAAGACGGAGAGATGGACCGTCTATGTGTTCTGTCTCTCCTTCACTGCCTCGCACCGTCCGCGCTCCCCTCTCCCACCCAGTAACAGCCCGGGTTTAGTTAGGCAGGCATGTACCTGCAAAAGTGATTCCTCCCTGTTGACGGTGTGCCGTCCCGTCGCGGTGTCGCTGGTTCCTTTGTGTCTCCGTTATCCGCTCCGGTCTCCCTACGCGGTTCTCCCTTGTGGGCCTCCTCGGATGAGACTCCTCTCTCTTCCTTCTGATGCCGGTTTTCCTCTCCTTCTTCTTCAAACGCCACACGCCTCTTTAGTCCGTCCTTCCTTTTTAGTTCTGTAACCCGGGTGGCGAACAGGCGTTCCTGTGGTTGTGCTGTCGCCGATGCCCCTGGGGCACTGTATCACCGGTCTTCGGGCATCATTGAGGAACAGGGTCCCCGTGACCCTGTTAGATACTGACAGCCTATCAGATTTCACCATGAGAGACAGCTCTATATTTCTTGCTGAATCAGATCTCAGCAGGAAATCTCCATGGATCTGTGACCCTAGATGTACAAATTTGTCTTCCCTTTAATATCCAAGAAAAAACTGAACAGATTTATACCAATTTAAAAAATGGTGATATGTAGACGAAAAGCTACCTTTTTGCCAAATTTAGTGTAATTCCATCCAGAAGTTCGGGCTGCAAGCATGTCTAAAGAGTCTCTGGGAAATAACATGGAAAATGCACTTGGTTTTGAGTCCCCCCTTTTTTTTTGGCCCTACTTGACAGATCACCCCAAAACTTTCCATGCACAACAAGACTCTTGGTCACACTCATTTTGGAATATTTTGTGAAGATTCATCAAACAGCGCCAAAGATATAGGCAGTCACAAAATGCTTTTACAATGGGAACTAGGTCCTAACTATAACTACCTACTAGTGACTGCTAGTATGCTATATATATATAGATATAGATATATATCCTACTGGAGCTCACACTACGTAGTTATAGTTAGGATTTTCTTTTGCTTTTTTACCATAGATGGGGCATTTTTGTTTTGCCAATAACAATATATATATATATATATATATATATATATATATATATATATATATAATCTTACTGGAGCTCACCACTAGGTAGTTATAGTTAGGATTTCTTTTTTTTTTTGCCATAGACAGGGCATTTTAGTTTTTTCGCCACATGACGAATCATCATGAAATTTTCAAAACTTCTACTTTCATCAGTTTAGCTGCTTTCTAGAACGTTTCAGGGTGATCTGTCCCAAGAAAAAGGGGGTGGCGGTCCCTTAAAACTTTTTCCCCATTCTATTTCAATGGGATTTTTGAAACTTTTCAACACTACTGCTGCCCGAACCTCTGAACAGAATTACACCAAATTTAAAATGCTAGATCTCGGTCATGAAATCACACTTTTTGTGATTTGGTTTAAATCTACTGAGTAGTTTTGAAGAAAGAGTTAAAAAAATATAGGTATATTTCTTGGTCATAAAAGCACACTTTTTGTGATTTGGTGTAAATCTGTTCAGTAGTTTTGAATAAAGAGTTAAAAAAAAATATAGGTATATAGGGCCGTGGATCCTCCGGTGGATCTGACTGTCCCAATGCAGATATCTGATTGGCTGCCAACACTTCAACTAGGAAGATCTGTGAGCCATCTAGGCTTGAGCCGAGAACCAGAAATAAAAGTTACAAATAATAATAAAAGGAGCCAGGGTGAGGACACCCTTAGTAATAGTGCTGGGGCCCCAGAGGGACCTCCACCTGGGTTTAAATGAATTTTTCTAAAAACATTGAAAAATCCACGGATCCAGAGATTTGTTTGATATCTTAAAAAAAGAAAAAAACTGGTGGTTTTCCTCCCTTTTCACTAAGCCCCAAGGTGGCCCAAGTCTCAGGGACATGTGAGAAATAAGGAGGGGGGTGCATGGTGGCCCCATCCTGGGCTTCCCAAAGACCCAGGGACTGTCACCTTCCTGGGGTTGAAGATTTAGATGTATGCAGGAGGGCTTTGTGGCCCCCTGGAGCCCCAGGGACCTCCACCTCCCCATGGCTTCAAAGATATCACAAGCGGGGGGCGCCCAGCCCCCCACAGCTCCAGGGACTGCAACCTCCCCGGGGCTAATTTAAAAAGACATAGGGGGGCTGATGTGAACCCCAGGGACCACCACCTCCCCAGGGCTACTAATGTTGGAGGGGACTGCCACCCCTCAGGGCTGGCTCCTGTTATGTCCCAGGGTACCCACCCCCAGGACAAAGCTGTTTGTTGTGACTTGGTGGGAGCTTTGACAGCACCCACCAAGAAAGTGCAAACAGATCCCACCAAGTCAGAGCAAACACTGTTCGCAGTGAGGAAGAGCTGTCAAACAGCTCTCCCTCACCATGAGCAGAGGTTTCCTCTGTTTCCCTACCTGCATTAGCAGCTCCCTCTCTGTGACAGCAATGCCAGCTCTTACAGTAGGTGGGGAGCCGGCTGGGATGGCGGGGTCCTGAGACTGGCCCTGGGGAGGTGGGCCACGCAGCCTCTCTCCAAAAATAAATTAAAATAATTATGCTGGGCCCAGGGGGATGGGAAAACCGGGTCTGAGATTGACCTCAGGAGAGGGGCTTCGCTGCTCATATCCCCCAAAAACAAATACTTAGGCAGGGCCCTGGGGGATGGGGTCCCTAAGTCCAAAATCGGCCTGGGGAGGGGGACCACATAGCGCCCCCCCAATTTTTTTTTTTTTATTTAGGCTGGGTCCTGGGGGATGTGGTCCAGGGGTTGGGTGGTTATAGGCCTGCGGCCAATGAATGCTGCACTTTGCTGTAGGTCATACAGGGGTTTGCCGCAGATGTTGTGGGCAACATCTGTTGTGCATTGCCAAAGGCCATGCATAGAGTGGGGTTGGGTGGATATAGGCGTTAGCCACAGGGCCTGGCCACAGGCCAGGCTCTGCAGCCAGCACTTGCAGTGCATGCCAGAAGGCTGTGTGCAGCGAGTGATTGGCTGGATATAGGGGCTGGCTGCAGGCTCTGCAGCTAACCCTCTCTGCGTATGGCCAAAGGCAGTGAAAGGGTGGGTGGTTATAGGGGTTGGCCGAAGGTGGCTGGACTAACGAATATGAAAATTACTTTACACTAAAAAAAAAAACATGGAAATTCACTGAAAGAAAACAAAGGTTAGAGGGACGTTATAATTAGGAAATACAATACAAACGAACACAGAAATTCACAGAAAAAAACAAAGGGTACAGGGATGTTATAGTTAGGCTCATTTCACACGTACAAAACCAGTGAAATTCAGCAGTAATAGTTATCTTAGCTAACTATAACTTGCTCCCCTGTATTGCACTGCTTATGACCTTACATATTATTTCACTCATGACATGGTCAGTGACATCACTGATGACATTTAAAACTCACTGATGACATTATCAAATGAGTGTATGTGGTTGTATAGATGGGTGCGTTTTTGCTCTTATAGGTGAGTGACAGAGTATGTTTGTGACTGCATCATTGAATGAGTGGGTGACCCTGTATGGGTCGATGTATCATGTGTGTGGATGTGTCAGTGCCTTTATGGGAGAGTGAATGGATGTGTAAGTAGCTATATCAATTGATCTTAAAGGCAACAAGATAGGGATGCCCCATGATTGCTATTCATGCTGACACTGGAGCCAGTGGTGATAGCCAATATGTCAGCATCCTGATATCTGAGGCATACTTACCTCTGCTTGGAAACTTATGGCATAGTAATACGACAATGACATCTTGTTGACATTGTCAGGCTCCTCTCCCTTCTTGTCACACCTTACTTCTTTGATCTCTTCCTGTGCAGCCTTCACGAGCTAATGGCATTACCTGGGGAAAATGTGAGGCAATGCCTTTGACCAACACCCCCACGATAGCTGCGCAAGGGCAGCACCCTTTTCAGTAGCAGCCCTCCAAACTAAAATATTTAGGCATGCTCTTGAATCTCAGATTTTCTAAAGTAATAGAGGATAATCTGAATCCTCTTAACTAGGATCTGCCAGGATCTGGAGAGATGGACAATCTTAAATCTGACACTATGGAAAAGGTGCAAGTGATTAAAATGAATATGGCACTAAGGATCCACTATATATTCACTATGCTCCCATACTGTTGCCCAGATCAATCCTCACAGATCTTTCTTGATTGATCAAACTGTTCGTTTGGAGTGCCAGAAGACCCATTTGAAGCTCTATGCTAGGATGTAATGAGGAGGCCTCAGTTTACCCAACCTTCAAATTTTTCAGCTATTGTTCCAACTTGTACATCTTTCATGTCACACTTGAAACACAAAGATGGGTGTCCATTGAAAAATCCTTGATGGGTAAACAGGATGTCTGGGGGTGCTTTACTCTAAGGAGAAACATCAGCTGATCAAAGCCCACCCTGTCCTCAAGGCCACTTCATATGTGTGGCATAAAGCCCACATCCCACTGAGAGTGGACAGGTGACTACATACAGGGGTGCCTTGGTGGGGCAACACCAGATTTCAGGCTTCTGAGAACCCATGTGGACCGACTTTATTAGTTGAGGGATACTCCCCATTCAACATTTACTACAGGACAGCAGAGTACTGCTGTTTGAGGATGTCCATACCACTAACATACTTTCAGTATGAAAGTCATGGAGATACCACCATTTGCCACACAGCTTACATGCCACTTTGGGAGGCCCTACTACTGTTCTGCTGACATCTCCCCTACAATCCTACTTTAAAAAATGGTGAACTTACAAGGTAGTGGCCTCCCTGTTGCATTATGCTGTTATTGACCACACAGGTTGTGATGTCTTAAAGAAGTATGGAAGCAAGGTATTTGTCTTTATTTGTCTTTATTGTCAAGTAACACTATCAATATGTAATTCTCTGGTGATGACCTCTTGCCTCCTTTATAGGCAGGGTTAATGATGAGCCTCCTCAAAAGTTGGGGACCACGTTGATCTGCAATGCATGAGTAAACATATCAACATTGTGGCAGCCAAAAATGATGGGTTGAGCTTATAAATAGCCTGTGGGGTGCTGTTGGGGTCTGGTGCTCCATCACATTGTCCTTCGCAATATCCTTGGTAATTTGAGGTGTGAGAACAACAGGGCTGCTTCTTTGTTGAATTCCTGCACAGCGCTCAAAAGTGCTCAAAGCACTTTATGATAGTCAAAATATTTGAAGCTTGATTTTTCCCATTTTGTTTTGGAGGTATTGCTCTTTGTAATAATGGATGATTTCTGCTGAAGAGGTGAACCCTTTTTGTCAATGCTGAAATTAAAACATATGTAAAACAAAAATTACAAGGCAGAGGACAATCAAGAAAATTAGCACAAATCAAGTTGTCAGAACATCAAAAATAATTTTAAAACAATCTTTATCAACATGCAATATAATAAACATACCTGGAAACAACAACATTCCTTTATTCCACTATTGTGATGATCTAATTGTACAGCTATTGTTTGAAACTCTGTTGTAACAATTACATTGCATTGAGTATCAATAGTGAAAAGATTGCTGGCAAAACGATCATCCATGCTATTAAAAGTAAGCTTAATGGCTCCGAGTTTTTTTTTAATAATGCAGAATGCCTAACTCGCGTACCATACCAACTGCAGGCCACTCTTCTGTGAGAGTAGTTGTGAGGGATAGCATGGCTGCTTACCTGTGTTTTTAGTCTAACAGTTCACAAGATTGAAAATGAACACCACTCTAACTTTGGCAGCAGGCAGGCCACCCCATCTACTGTTATGTCAGATAAGTGTGTTTGAATTGTATGCAGCCTGTATACATGAAAAACCATAATATCTAACTCACAGGATTAAATGAAGTCATGAGCGTAAATGGTGCACATATAGGAATGTGCAATTTGGATAAAAGATCTTGCAGGCTAGACTGGTAGGATGAAAAAGTTGCTTACCTTTGGTAAGGTTCTTTCTGGTAGATAATCTGTCTAGCCCCAGAATGCACACCTTTTGAATATTCCCCTGGCATCAGAGTGGATCTGGAAACTTTTCAGCAATACTTTATAGCAGCAATAGGCAGTACCTTGTGGCCCTGCACTGATGCCGTTCTACTCTGGAAATCAGATGCTAGGCCTATGTAGACACCACTCCTGTATGCTGATGTCAGTTGCTTTCAAAACTGTCCACACCCCCAGATGCAGGGCCCCAAAAACCAATTGGTAGACAGTGTGCAGATTCCTGGACTTGGGATCTTATTACTCAATAGAGTCTAATCACAGAACAGGGAGGATGAGAGGGTTGGTGAGGAATCTGCAGCTAGCGAGACCCTTTGCCAGAAAGTGTTACCAAATCTAAGCGATTTGTTCTTCTGATAGAGACTTCTAGATGCAGATTCCTCACCTTTTGAATCGATCATACCAGTACATAGTTGGAGGCAGATCTGTGAAAGGACTCAAACCAGGCAGTCCTGCAGGACTGAGCAGGCAACGTGCCCCTCTTGGTGGACAAGGTATAGGAGGCTGGCCTGGTTTATAGTGGGTACCTAAGGTACTTACACCTTATACCAGGTTCAGTTATCCATTATTAGTGAAATGTAGGCAGTGTCTAGATGCCAGGCTCTCTAGGGGTAGTGTGGGTGAGCAGCCAAGGCCTAAGTAGGAGACATGCAAAGCTCATGCAATACCACTGTAGTCACACAGTACTCACACACATGAAAGAAAATACCCAGAGTTACAAAAATAAAGGTCCTTTATTTTGGTGACACAAATGCCAAAAATACCACAGAGAATATACTCCTTTAGGAGGTAAGTAATACACAAATTAAATACACCAATATGCAGAAATAGTTGTAAAAACAACTAGAAATCAGTGCAAATAGTGAAAATCACAATAGTTAGAAATGGGCCTTGGGGGAACACAAACCATATACTATGAAACTAGAATGCGAAAATCAGATTCCCATCTAGGCACGTGTAGTGTGTAGAGAGGCTCTGGTAGCATTAAAAAATACCAAAGATAATAGAACCCACCCCAGAGCCCTGGAAAGCAGGAGTAAATCACAGTAACTTTTCTAGAACACATAAGAACACAAGAAAGAAGATTATGCAAGAACCAGAAGAGACTGTAAGACACCAATGATGGATTCCTGGACCTGAAGACCTGTGGAAGAAGGGGACCAAGTCCAAGAAGCACAGAAAAGTCCAGGGAGAACAGGAGCCCCTGCTAACCCGGAGGAAGGTGCAAAAGAAGAACTGAAGAACAACAGTCAGTACTGCCTCCAAGAAGACAGATGTGGTTTCCTGGTTGGTGCAGAAGATGTCCCACGCCGGATGGTTGATTGCAGTCTGATTCTGCCAACAAGCCTTGGCACATGCAAAGCTTGTGGTAAGCGAAAAATGGCGCTGCCTTGGACCAGGAGGGACCTGGTGGACTCCACCTAGGAGAGGGAGTCAGAGGGGACTCTCAGCAACTCAGAGAGCCCTCAGAAGACCAGGTGGCATGCATAGGAGTACCAAAGCACGGGGAGAAAGAAGGTGCAAAATGAGGCCCACGCAGCACTACAACAAAGGGTCCCACACCGCCAAAGAACCACACAGGAAGCTGTGCATCGCCGGAAGGAGTGCAGGGGTCCAGAGCTCCACGGTGTACGAAGAACTTCGTAGGATGCCAACAAGCCTTGGCAACTGCAAAACACATGGTGCACAGGTGTACTGTCTTGCGTGGGGAGGCAATTTCTTACCTCCAGCAAAGTTGGACAGTTGGTTGTCAGGACCATCAGGACCACTTCAGTCCACCACCCGTGAGGCAGGATCCACGCAGCTCTTCAGGAAAGGGGACCCACGCCGCCGGTCCTCAATGCAGAGAGGTGCCTGCTGAGCAGGAGTAACTCCAAGGGAGATTCCTTCATTCTTCTGTTGCAGGCTGAAGACTGCTGTCCTCTGAGAATGCATGACCGGGAAACAGTTGCAGGCAGGAGCTAACCCTCCCAAGCCTTTAACACCTATTTCCAAATGGAGAGGGTTTAACATCCTTTGTTCTGCTTTCCTGTGCTTGAGCTGCTCAAGCAACAGGAGGGCAGAAACCTGTCTAAGAGGTAGCAGGAGCTGGGGCTGCCTGGAAAACCTCAGAAAGCTGGAATGGCAATACTGGGGGTCCTCTGAGGAGCCCCCAGAGTGCATGGAATCATACAATCAATGCTTGCAAAAGCATTGGGGTATGATTCCAAAGTGTTTGATACCAAACATGCCTATGTTCGGAGTTACCATTATGGAGCAGGCCATAGGTAGTGACCGATGTCAAGTACATGCGTAAAATGGCATCCCCACACTCATGAAGTCCGGGAAAATGGTCGTGGAGGTCGGGGGCACCTCTGCTAGTGCAGTCTGATACCTGCTTGAAGGAAGGAATCTCACACACAGGAACTCTGCACCCTGCACTCAGGGCTGGAAGGCCTGCTAAAGGGGTGACTTATAGGTGCCCTGGTGCAGTGTAAATGGCAGTAAAAGGGTGCTTGCACCTTTTCACACCGGCTGCAATGGCAGTCCTGTAGAAGCCTTTGCATGGGCTCCCTATGGATGGCAGAAGAAATGCTGCAGCCCATAGAGATCCCCTGGAACCCCAATGCCCTGGGTACCTAGGTAACACATACTAGGGACTTATAAGGGGGCACCAGTATGCTAATTGTGGATGAAATACTGGGTTACCAGTATGTAGTGACAACATTTGTGGGTGAGAGAACATAGGGCCAGATGTATCAAAGGGTTTTACCCATTGTGTGTCTATGGAAAAATGTTTTCTTATTGACATCACCTCTGCTCGCAGAGTGAGAGAGCTTCAAGCACTTTCGTCCAAGCCACCATTTTTGTCTATCCACCCTGACAAAGCGGTGCTTTGTACAAGGGCCTCCTTCCTTCCTAAGTTTGTTACCACTTTTCAAGTAGGCCAATCTATCACTTTGTCTACTTTTTACGCACCCCCACATCCCTCTCGTGAAGAGGAGAGATTCCACCATCTTGATCCAAAAAGAGCATTGGCATTCTACCTCAATTGTACTAAAGATTTTCAGGTGGATGATCAACTCTTTGTTGGATCTGTGGGTGCAAAGAAAGGGAAGGTGGTGCAGAAACGTACCATCTCATGATGGATATTGCTCTGCATCAAAATCTGCTACGCTCTGGCGAAGAAGAAACCCCTGAGGGCTTGCGTGCTCACTCAACCAGAGCAACTGCTGCTACCACAGTGTTAGCACGCAGAGTTCCTGCCCATGATATCTGCCAGGCAGCAGCGTGGGCATCTCTGCACACATTCACAAGACATTACTGCTTGGACAGTCAGGTCCACAGAGGCAGCTACTTTGGTTATTCGATCCTGCAGGACATTTTTAGTATGATCTTGGTTCGCAGCCCACCACCGAGGAGGGCATTTCTTGGGTATCTATTCTAAGGTAAGAAATCTGGAACTAGAAGTCCCTATCATATGATCAAGTTATTTACCTTTGTTAATGATTTATCTGGTAGAGACATATTCTAGTTGCAGATTCCTTACTGACCCACCCATCCTCCCTGCATGCAAACTGGTTTCTAGGGACAGGGATTTCCCTTTCCGGGCCTTAGCTCAGCTGCACCAATTCCATTGTTCTTCATGGTGCCACGCTATTGGTGTGGAAAGCCGTAAAAAAACTGATGACGTCTGTGACAGTTGTGGAGTCGACCGATGCCACCTGATGGTAGAAAAATCTCAGGATCCAGTCTGATACCTGCTTGAAGGAAGGAATCTGTAACTAGAATGTCTCTCCCAGATAAATCATCACCGATGGTAAGTAACTTGTTCACCAGCGCCTGAACACTGGTTACCTTAGGGTGCGTTTGTGACTTACCCCGACTAGGATTGTGGTTCCCGCTTGGACAGGGTACATACCTCTGCCAACCAGAAACCCAATTTCTAACAAGGACATAGCTAGCAAGTGGGGGAGCTTGAGCCCTCCCACAAAACAACAAAGGGATTTAGGCAGGTCTCCTGCACAGAGGCAGACTTAGGAGGCACCTAGGAGGCACATAGTTGCCAGAGGAAGTTTCAGAAAGTCTGGGGACAATGTAGGGTCTATCACAACCTAGTCTGTGACACACACACACAATAACAAGATGAAAACACCACAAAAAGACTTCCCACAGGTTTAGAAAAATAGATAATAATTGTATAAGTAAATCAAGATTAAAACGAGAAAAATCCAATAAACAGATGTTGAGATATGAATTTTTAAAGAATAAGAATTCTAGCAATTAGAAGCAATCAACGCTTCAAGGGTTACTTTAGGTTGTTCTGGAATGGGGCAAAGTCTAAGTTCGGGCTGACCTCGATGGGGCACCAGACAGCAAAGAACCTTTCCTGGTCCCAACAGCGAGATGCATGATGAGATGCGTTGCTTGGGTCCATACAGGGATAGCAATGCATTGATTTGTCCCATGCACTGAAGGTGATGCGTCAGCTCTGAAAAACAAGAGCTGGAGCCAAGATGTGTTAGTTCTAAGTGCGATGCCCTGGGGTTCTTCACACAGTCGAGGGATGCATTGATATCCATAGTTTGCTATGGCGGCAATGCATAGTTTTGATGCGTCAGGCTCACAAGGCAATGTGGTGGTTCTGAGAGCAATGCACCAATTCTGATCCCACAACCAAGTTGATGTGCCAGTTCTGTTACACACACCCAGGGAATGCGTAGATTTCAGTGATGCAAGTATCTGAGTCCACTTCCAGTGAACCAGGCACAGGAGCAGGAGTAGAGACTTTGATATCCAGTGATGTGTCTGCTATCTGTGCTGTTGGTGCTAATATTGACCCTGTGCTCCCTCTCTCTCTCTCCGCTCTCTTTATGTCATCCCGTCCATGTGTGCTCTAGCATCATCTGGCAAAGGAGCAGGGGCACCGGTGAGTGAGAGAGCTGCAACCCTCAGGACCAGTCCACCGATGCCGAGGGACCAGTGGGACAGAGGGCGAGGGAAGCACCACGGCAGGGACAGGAGATGACACCACTGACTCTAATTTGTCCTCTGATGGGAGCTCCCTGCTGGTGGCAGATCCCTCAGGACCACCCCAGCTACAGGTTCTACCACCACCCCGTACCAGCACAGCCCTCTCAGTAGCCCCCACCAAGTTGCCGGTGCCCGCTCACCCAGGAGGGTGGGCATCATCTTTGCCCCAGGCACCTCAGGCCCTGCCCCAGTCAGCCATGCTGCCCTCAGTGAGGAGGCTATTGACCTGAGATCCATCTCTGTAGGGCAGTCAACCATTGTGAATGCTATCCATGGGCTGGCATCCCCAATGCAGTAATGCAGTGCCTTTTCTGGAGGGCATCTACTGTGGGTTGGCGGCCTTACAGAGATAGGTTAAGGCTCTGGTCTCTTCACTGACGGCAGCCAGTGTCCCTGTTTCATCCGTCTCCCCTCCAAGTACTACTTGCCAGTCCCACTCTCCTCACCCCCAACCCATCCCAAGCACACATTCTGACAAGCATGCACTCAAAACAACACACAAGACGCGCACAGGCAAACACAAGCAGCACACTTCAGTTATTTTCTTGTGCATGTGTTTATGGGTGTGTGTACGGTGTGTGTTGTGCATGTGTGTGTCACTCTCCCCCCCCTTGTGTGCCAGGTGGCTGTACTCACCATTGTCGTCTTCATCGGCATTGGTGCTCTGGGACGGCCATGGCGTGGTACAGCATCGGGAATACTTGCAGTTGAGGTTCCAT
Source organism: Pleurodeles waltl (assembly GCF_031143425.1). Taxonomy (NCBI): domain Eukaryota; kingdom Metazoa; phylum Chordata; class Amphibia; order Caudata; family Salamandridae; genus Pleurodeles; species Pleurodeles waltl. The sequence goes on from NC_090447.1 coordinate 1,218,315,401, forward strand.
GGTGGCCATGGACTACTGTGTGTCCCTAGAGGTGAGTGTCTCCTTTTAAATGATGTCTTTCTGCCAGTCCTTTGGTGTTGTTGCTACCGCCCCGGAAATCTTATTGGTGTGCTATATCATAATATGGTGGGCAGATCCTTGTCTTCAGCCTACCTATAGGTGGCTACCGCCATCTTCGGTGCTCATACCAAGCTGGCGGTTGGTGTAATACATTGGCTGTCTACGGGAGGGATCACCACCATGGTCATAAATTGATGGTCATTACCACCAGCCTCTTGGCGGTGATAGCGCCACGTTAACCCTGGCGGTCTTCATAATGACCACCTATGTGAATTGGAATGTTGATATAGGTTAACAGATCACTCCATGTATGAACCACACTGACAATGTTATTTCAGCTACAGTGAAAGGCAGCTTTTCTAATTTCTCAATGTTAAGCATGCTGCAACTAGCTTCCTTCTTAGCCATTGTCTGTTGTTTCCTTGTGAGGTTAAATGCAACAAAAAACGTGTTAGAGTTAACATACTTTCAAGGCACGCAGCCATTGTTCAAAACCTATGAAGTCCAGCTCAACACCATGATGGACCTAAGTTGATTCTGTCCATCATGTGAAAGTGACAATATTTTGAACAATGTCAATAGTTATGGATACATCTACCAGTTCTCTTTCACTAGCACCAGCTCCAGCTTTTGCACAGACTACTTCTTGTTACTTTGCCAACACTGATGACTTCTCTTCAAATTCTTCAGCATCAGCTACTTCATCTGTGTCTAAAATACATAAGCTTTTTGATAATTATTTAGTTTGTCCATGGTACTATCTGTGGATACTAGTGACATTGCTTGTCTTTTTTCTATGGATCAGATTTGTTATTATCTTCTTTTTACTGGTGCATGGTTACAATGTTATTTAATGTGTGAATGTGGTTGGACAATGTGTTCAATCCATTATCAACAAGGGCCAAGACTTTCTCTAAATTCTCTTTATTTGCCTCAAACATGCAGCAGCTTCCATTTGCTAAAATGCTCATATTTCATTATATATTGCATGTAAGAAACGTTTTGTGCATGGTTTTCTAACAAAACATCTTTTAAGTCAACATCTTCAGAAAGGAGAGAAAGGTTTTTTTTACAGCTGTTAATGTGAAAGATGGTAACCATTGGAGGCAAAGTGTACCTTGAGTGGTGTGTGATGACATAACAAGAGCCCAGCCTGCTCAATCTAAAACCCAGTTTAGAATTAATAAAACGTACATGACAACCATTTGTGTCAACTTGCAGCAATACGCATCCGTGGGGACCTGAAACTGATGAATTAAAGGTACAGTTCTGAACCCAACCATTGAGCTGTTTTCTGTAACATTCAGAATATTCTGCCAACTTTAACATTTAGCTGCTGAGGGAATACTGGGCGCTTTAATTTCTTTTATTTTCGCTAACCCAAGGCAAGTTGTTTGCTGTATGGTGTCATCTAAAAATAACATTTGCAGCAGGATTAAACATGCACTGAATAAAGCATCCATGCCTTATATTTGTCAATCCCTTGTTCCCCAAAGGCTTTTCAAATCAATTGATCTCTTCCAATAGTCATAACCTTCTATTGCTAACTGTTAAACAAAGGAATCAGAATAAATTAATTTAGTGTTGGTTAGCAATATTTTCCTTCCTTTCAAATGTGGTCATCTGAAATAATAGGACCCAGTATTTCTTACATCATGCCAGGTAAAATAAACTTTTTTAAGTTTTAGAACTCCCCACTGGTGGAGTCAGACAATGTTCCTATCTTCAGAAAGGAGAGAAAGGTGTTCTTTTACAGCTGTTAATGTGGAAGATTGTAACCATTGCTGGCAAAATTACTTACACTATGGCCCTAATTAAGACCCTGACGGTCTTTTGACCACCAGGGTTAATGTGGTAGTATCACCGCCAACAGGCAGGCAGTGTATACCGTCACATTATGAGTGTGGCGGCTTGGCCTCTGCCAACCCACCACATCTCCACTCATACCACCATGGCAGTACATCTCTGACCCAGCGGGCCACAGCAGACTACCGCCAGCATTACGAGCCGACCTACTTCCATGGTTTCCACAGTGGTAGCACCGCCACAAAAACCATGGCGGTAAGGCTACCGGTGACAGTGAATTCCTTCCCTGTCACCGGTAGATGTCTCCCCTATCCCACCAGCAAGCACCTGATTCCCCTACCCACCTACACACATAGCGCCCCCAACCCTCCTACAGTCACAGTGCACCCACCCCCCCTATAGTCACAGCACCCTCCCACCCTCCTATTTACATGACGCCCCCACCCCTCATGCATGTACACATACACCCACACCACCACTCATACACCCATTCACTTACACTTCCAGGCACACATCCACTGGCACTCATCCATACACGCACCCATTCACACTTATCCATACAGGCATCCACTCACACTCATCCAAACATGCATTCACTCACACTCATCCATACACGCATTCACTCACACATACTCACACTCATTTAGGCATGCATTCACACATACTTACTCACACACATTCAGGCACACATACACACGAACATCCAAACATGCATACTCACATGCATACACACTGACATGCAGACACACTCATTTCAACATTCATACACACATTCACTTCAACATTCATACACGAATACACTCACATGTATACACCACAATACTCACAGTCTCATTCACACACACACACACACACACACATTCATACACACAAGCAGACACCACACACTCACACACAACACTTCCCAACCTCCCATACCCTGCCTGTCGGATGCCCTACTTACCTTGTCCGTCGAGGAGGTCATCCGGCAGGGAAGGGACTCTGCCACCAACGGCAGTGCCCCGCCAGCAGGACATCGCCAGGCCGTATTAATGGTCTTAATATGGCTGGCGGCATCCTTCTGGCGGGGCGGTGCAGGTGGTAGCAACACAAGTGTGCCACCATCCACCAGCAAGGCTACTGCTGGATTTCTGCCCAAAGTGTAGCGGAAATCCGGCAGTACCCATTATATGGCAGGCGGAAGATCTTTTGTCGCTTAGTGACTGCCAAATTCATAATGAGGGCCTATATGCGGTGATGATACCCGAGTGCTGTATAATGACATAACAAGGGTCCAGTCCACTCTCTCTAAAACTCAGTGTAGAATTAATAAGACGTGCATGACAACCATTTGTGTCCACTTGCAACAATAACCACCCATGGGGATCTCAAAGTGATGAATTAAAGGTACAGTTCTGAACACAACCATTGAGCGATTTTTCTGTAACATTCAGAATATTCTCCCAATTTTCAAATTTAACTGCAGAGGGAATATTGGGCACTTTCATTTCTTTTATTTTTGCTAACTCTAGGCAAGTTGTTTGCTGTATGGTGTCGTTTAAAAATAACATTTGCAGAGGATTAAACATGCTCTAAATAAAGCATCCATGCATTGTATTTGTCTTGTCAATTTCTTGTTCCCTAAACACTTTTCAAATCAATTGATCTCTTCAATATTCATAACAATGTATGGCTTACTGTTAAACAAAGGAATTTGAATAAACTTAGGGGGTCATTACAACATTGGCGGTTTAAGGCGCTTACCGCCGTGCAGAAGACCGCCAATACACCGCGGGGGCGGCGGTAGACCGCTACAGCTATTAAGACACACATCACGGAATCCGCCGAAATTCAGACACCCACACAATACCACCACACCAAAGGTCAGCGATAAACATGCAGAAACAAATCCTCCACCTCCACGCCAACAGAAACACGCTCATGCCATTACGACCCACGAATCCACGCGGCGGTCTTTCAACCGCGGTATTCCATTGGCGGTACACACTGCCGCGCTCAAAATACACACACATTTACAATACACCGCCACATTGGACAATTCAAAATACACACACCTGATACACATACACACACCACACCCACACATCCAATACAATATAAAACACACACTCACATCACCCACAAACCCATACAACCAAAAATTCTGAGAGAAGGCGAGAGAGAGAGCACAGAATAGACAACCCCATCACACAGAGGCACACAACACCATCACCCACACAACATCCACGCACAAAACACCACATAATCCTACACTCACCACACTCATCAACACATACACCACCCCACCCCACACATCACACACACCACCCCATGTCACGCCAAAGACACCCCGCTTCTCCGAGGAGGAGCTCAGGGTCATGGTGGAGGAAATCCTACGGGTAGAGCCACAGCTATTTGGCTCACAGGTACAGCACACATCCATAGCCAGGAAGATGGAGCTATGGCAAAGAATAGTGGACAGGGTCAACGCAGTGGGACAGCACCCAAGAAATAGGGAGGACATCAGGAAGAGGTGGAACGACCTATGGGGGAAGGTGCGTTCCACGGTCTCCAGGCACCACATCGCGGTACAGCAGACTGGCGGCAGACCCCCACCTCCTCCCCCACAACTAACAACATGGGAGAAGCAAGTCTTGTCCATCTTGCTTCCTGAGGGCCTCGGAGGAGTCCTTGGAGGAACGGACACTGGTAAGTCAAATCTTCACTATCATATCCCCCACCCTACCTGCATGCTATCACACACCCCCACCCTCACACCCTCCCCTATCACCCTAACTCCTCACTAATGTACCCATAACACCAACTACACATCCCAACCCCAAGACCTGCATGACACAACTAAGTATGGACACCCATCACTAAAGCATGCCCACTGCACATACCCAGAACATCCCCCAACCATCACCACACAAGCCCCCACACAGGAATGCCTGCACTGGGGTTCACGCACACCCAACCATTGCACACCATGAAACACACACATGCAATAATCAGGTACTTATACCCCCGCAGGAACCCGAAGGAACGTCACCACACCAGAGGGTCCAGACAACACCACTCCACCCCCAGAAGAGGCCCACAGTGACGAGAGCAGCTCTGCCCTACTGGATCTTGATGACCAGCCCGGACCATCGTGGGCCTCAGGACAGTTGGTTCCCCTTGCCCAGCCACAGCCCAACACCGAACTTCCACCCTCTGGTAACACCAGCACAGCACCCACCCAGCGGGCCCAAACCTCCCTACCCAGGACAGGTCAATCAGCGGTGTGTCCACCACTACAGGGCACCCAGGCTAACCCAACACCCCAACAACAACAGGGACCTGGGGGCAGTGGTAGTGGGCACACGGTCCAAGGGACGGAGGCCCAGGAACATAGGTGAACTAAGAGGGCTGCTGTGCGACAGAGGGAGGACAGGCCAAGGGAACCAACTCTCCACGAGGCCCTCTCCTCCATCATGGGAGCATACCACCACTCCCAGGAGACGATGGCGACGGTCCTGGACAAGTTGCAGGAGACCCTGCGCCTGCAGAAGGAGCAGTCTTTGGGGTTCAGGGAGGAGCTCAGGACCATCAGCTCCGCCCTGGGCACCATCGTAGGGGTGCTGACGGACATTCAAAAGACTTTGAGGGACACCGTGGCACTCCAAGGGGCCCCTGACACTAGCCAGGACGACGAACTGCCCACCACCTCCGCCGGCGCTAGTGGACAGGACGCCCCGCCACAGGACCACCACACAAGCACCCCATCCCCTGCAGACGGACAACCACCACGAAAGCGGGCCCTGAGATCCAGGAACAGGACAGAGCAAGATGACAAGACCCCCGCCAGGAAATAAGACCACCCTGATTGTCCCCCCACTCTCCCACTTTGTTACCCTGTCCAAATCGGAACTGCCCCAGCTCCACTTCCAATGGCCAGATGTGCAATGTACCTGTGAGACTAATAGACTGGACTCTGCCATGGACATTCCTCCACCATCACCCATCCCCATTTCACAACCCCCCTTCATTTTCTAGCACTTAAATAAACACCCTTGAAACACTAAATAAAATCAGTCCATGATTTTGAACTTTGTATTATCAATTACAGTGTCATAATGGGTTACCCATTGGAAGGCTAACATACCAATGTCACACATCACAAGCCCTTCAAGGATGCAAGCAGTTGACACGTAGGTTACCACATTTGTGAAACTTAAATGGAAGGGGACAACTCAGTTAACAAATAGTGAGTGAAATGTCGGTACAGGATAGAGGTAGACGTGTGAAAGTTAAAATAATGTGAAACCTGAAAATGTACTCATCTCTGTTTCACTGGAAATATTGCTGTATGACCGACTCCCTGTTGTCGTTTTCTTCTTCCTCAGCTTCATCCTCATCACTGTCCACAGGCTCCACAGACTCCACAGCTGCTACAACACCGTCATCTGGATCATCCTCCTGTAGAAAAGGCACCTGGCGTCGCAATGCCAAATTATGGAGCATGGAGCAGGCGATGATGATGTCGCACACCTTCTTCTGTGAGTAGAATAGGGACCCACCTGTCATATGTAGGCACCTGAACCTGGCCTTCAGGAGGCCGAAGGTGCGTTCGATAACCCTCCTAGTCCGCCCATGGGCATCATTGCACCGTTCCTCTGCCCTGGTCCTGGGATTCCTCACTGGGGTCAGTAGCCAGGAAAGGTTGGGGTAACCAGAGTCCCCCAATAGCCATATACAGTGCCTCTGGAGTTGACCCATCATATCAGGGATGCTGCTATTCCGCAGGATGTAGGCGTCATGCACAGAGCCAGGGAACATTGCATTTACCTGCGAGATGTACTGGTCTGCCAAACAGACCATCTGGACATTCATCGAATGATAACTCTTCCTGTTCCTGTACACCTGTTCACTCCTGCGGGGGGGACCAGAGCTACATGGGTCCCATCAATGGCACCTATGACGTTGGGGATGTCCAAGGGCATAGAAGTCACCTTCCCCTGTAGGCAAATCCTCCACCTCAGGGAAAATGATATATCTCCTTACATGTTTCAGCAGGGCAGACAACACTCTGGACAATACGTTGGAAAACATAGGCTGGGACATCCCTGATGCCATGGCCACTGTTGTCTGAAAAGACCCACTTGCAAGGAAATGGAGCACTGACAGCACCTGCACGTCAGGGGGGATTCCAGTGGGATGGCGGATTGGTGACATCAGGTCTGGCTCCAACTGGGTACATAGTTCCTGGATTGTGGCACAGTCAAACCGGTAGGTGACGGTTAAATGTCTCTCTTCCATTGTCAACAGGTCCACCAGCGGTCGATACACCGGAGGATTCCGCCATCTTCTCATATGTCCCAGCTGACGGTGCCTAAGAAGGACAACAGCGAAGAAACAGTCACTATTCCTCCAGGTATGTACCCACAGTCACACACAAGACTACACCAGACAATAAACCCTTCCTGGATGTGTGTTGAGTGTAGGCCTCAGTATGTGTGACGCAGTAGTAAATGAAGCCATGTGGGCCCCTGAAATGGCGGCTGCCTGACCTCTAAACTGGGACAATGGGATTGTGGGGTAACAGCGCTGGCGTTGCACACCGTCGCGGTAGGCGGTCGTAGACCGCGGCGCAATCCTGCATTGGTTAACATTGAACCCTATGGGTCCCAGGAGCCAATGAACAGGTGCGCCGGCGGTGATGATGCGCACCGCCGCGGACGACACCGCCGCGGACGTCACCGCCATTTTCTATCTGTTCAATCACTAGATACCTGACCTTCGACAGGAGAGGAGCTACACTGCTAGTGCTGCTGTGACTTCGGTCTGGAAGCGAGAATGGCTGCTGCGTCTGGGGAAAGGGCCCCTGCCTTCACTGCACAGGAGTTGGAGAAACTTGTGGATGGGGTCCTCCCCCAGTATATGCTACTCTATGGTCCTCCAGACCAACAGGTTAGTACACAGGGAGCACGTTGTATGGGCTAGCCCTGGGTGGACAGGGCTGGGTGGGAGAGGGAAGGGTGCAGAGTTGATAGAACATTAATGCATGGGAATGAATGGGCCACATGGCCAGAGTAGGGAGGGGGCCACTCACATTGACGGTGCAGTTGGTAATGACTGTTCCTCTTTCCTTTTGCATGTCATGTAGGTCAGCGCCCACCAGAAGAGGGACATTTGGCGTGCCATCGCCAAGGAAGTCCGGACCCTGGGGGCCCACCAGAGACGGGGCACCCACTACCATAAGAGATGGGAGGACATTCGCCGCTGCAGCAAGAAGACGGCGGAGGCTCAGCTGGGGATGGCCTCCCAACGTGGGAGGGGTGCCCGTGGCACCATGACCCCCCTGATGTTCCGGATCCTGGCGGTGGCCTACCCGGAGTTGGATGGGCGCTTAAGGACATCACAGCAGACACAAAGGGGTGAGTACAACCTCATTCTGCAGAGTTTGCGTGCAGTGGAGGGGTCTGGGTGGGGAGGTGGGCTGTGTGTGTCCCTAGGCCAGGGCGAGTTAGGTAGGCAAGGCCCCTCCGTAATGTAGGACATGTGGCACTCTACCCCACCTCAGAAGAGTGGCAAGTTGAGGTATAGTTGCCCCTGTGGCATCCATGTGCGCAGATTTCCACCATTGCCATGTAGGCCATATCCCAGAAATTGCATGTGCAGAGGCCAGGAGCACAGCGTTATGCATGGGGCTGCTGCGTCTGTCTTGTCCGCCAACTGTAGCGGTATGCCATGCACTAAAACTCTCTTTCTTCTGTCTCCCCCCCCCCTTTTCCTGCTCTCCCTGTCCTTTTGTACATCAGCATCATCAGGCGGAGGTACAGTGGCACCGGAGCACAAGGGAGCTACATCCCACATGGCCATGGAGGGCCACACCACAGACTCTGAATGCACCAGTGGGACAGAGGGGAGCTTCACATCGGCCACCGGATCACCAACCAGCGACACAGACTCGTTCGCCGATGGTAGCTCCCCTGTGGTGGCGGCACCATCTGTGCTCCCCCCTTCTACAGGTACAGCCGCCACCTCCCCTACCAGCACCGCCCTCCCAGCAGCCCCTCAGCGTTCGCCCCGTGCCCGCTCACCCAGGAGGGTGGGCATCACCTTCGCCCCAGGCACCTCAGGCCCTTCCCCAGTCACCCCTGCTGCCCTCAGTGAGGAGGCCATTGGCCTCCTCAGGTCACTCACTGTTGGGCAGTCTACCATTGTGAATGCCATCCAGGGTGTAGAACGAGAGTTGCAACACGGTAATGCATTCCTGGAGGGCATTCATTCTGGTCAGGCTGTCCTTCAGCAAACCCTGCAATCTCTGGCCTCAGCACTGATGGCAGCCATTGTCCCTGTGTCCAGCCTCCCCCCTCCAACTTCCTCCACCCAGACCCAATCCCTTGTACCCCAGCCCATCCCAAGCACACCTACAGACCAGCATGCACACAAGTCAACACCCAAAAGTACCTCAAGCAAACATAGGCACCACACACACCACAGACACACACACAAGCATCACACCCATACAGACACAGCAACATCCACTGCCTCCACTGTGTCCCCCTCCTCCTCTTCTCCCTCCTCCCTCCCAGTCTCGGCTACACACACACCTGCCTACACCACATCTACAGGCACTAGGACTCGCACCAGGACACCCAGCACCACAAGCCACTCACCTGCACTCACCACCTCCACTGCCATTTACACGTCCCCTGTGTCCTCTCCCAGTGTGTCTGTGACGCCCCCTCCCAAAGTACACAAACGCCGGCAATCACTCACCCAACATCTATCTACCTCACGACAGCCTCCAGTACCTGCACCTGCACCCAAAACACCTAAAGTGACACCTACAACCACCTCCTCTTCCTCCACTCCCAGACCCCCTCCAGCTACCCATTCCAGTGTCCGTCAGAAACTGTTCCTCTGTCAAATTGACCTTTTTGCCACCACCCCCCCTCCAATTCATCAGTCCCGTCGTAGCGCCTCAGCCAAAAAGCCTCCAGTACCAGTGGTGCGTGTTCCAGGTTTTTGGAGTGCACCGTCCACCAGGGAAGGCAGTGTGACCCGGAGCCAAGGCACTGGCAGCCCACCCCCTGTAAAGGCTCTGAAATTGGGGAGTGGACGACGGGACCGTGTCAAGACTCCTGGTGGGACAACAAGTAAAATGGGATCCAAGGCGATTGGTGAGTCAGCTGTAACTCCAAAGAAGGTGGGGAAGGACCAGAGGAAGTCTCCCCAGCCTGTTGTGAGTGTCACGGCGGAGAAGTGCGCCATCATTTCCGGTGGTCCAGACACAACCGCCAGCACCGTCGTCACTGGTCCAGAGACCACTGCCGGAGTCACAGCCCAGGAGGGCCCAAGTATCGTTACTGGTCAGGAGACCACCGCCGGAGTCACAGCCCAGGAGGGCCAAAGTATTGTTACTGGTCAGGAGACCACCGCCGGAGTCACAGCCCAGGAGGGCCCAAGTATCGTTACTGGTCAGGAGACCACTGCCGGAGTCACAGCCCAGGAGGGCCCAAGTATCGTTACTGGTCCAGAAACCACCGCCGGAGTCACAGCCCAGGAGGGCCCAAGTATCGTCACTGGTCAGGTGACCACCGCCAGAGTCACAGCCCAGGAGGGCACAAGTATCGTTACTGGTCCAGAAACCACCGCCGGAGTCACAGCCCAGGAGGGGCCAAGTATTGTTACTGGTCAGGAGACCACCGCCAGAGTCACAGCCCAGGAGGGCACAAGTATCGTTATTGGTCCAGAAACCACAGCCGGAGTCACAGCCCAGAAGGGCACAAGTATCGTCACTGGTCAGGAGACCACCGCCAGAGTCACAGCCCAGGAGGGCCCAAGTATCGTTACTGGTCCAGAAACCACCGCCGGAGTCACAGCCCAGGAGGGGCCAGGATGCCACAGCCCCGCTGGGCAAGAATGGAACGTCATGCCACACACCAATGTCCAGTGTGGAGATCGTCATGCCACACACCAATGTCCAGTATGGAGATCGTCATGCCACACACCAATGTCCAGTGTGGAGATCGTCATGCCACACACCAATGTCAGTATCAGAACCGCCATGTCAAAGCACCGCTGAACAGGGCAAAGACCGCCATGTCAAAGCACCGCTGAACAGGGCAAAGACCGCCATGTCAAAGCACCGCTGAACAGTCCTGAACCGCCATGTCAAAGCACCGCTGAACAGGGCATGCACCGTGTAGGAATGAATGTACCGCCACTTCAAGCATCCTTATCCCATGTGCAGCTGGGACAGTGACAGGACAGGAACTTTCACGGGGAGACTCATCAAGTCTGGGCACCAGTCCCCCTCCAGAACCAGTGGAGACCTGCATCTACTTGAGAGACTGTGGCTTTGCACTCCCCAGGATGGCACAGTGGGAAAACCACCCACTGTAGAGACTTGGGAGACTGTGGCTTTGCACTCCCCTGGATGGCAGACTGGGCAACCCACCCACTGTAGAGACTTGAGAGACTGTGGCTTTGCACTCCCCAGGATGGCAGAGTGGGCAACCCACCCACTGTAGATACTTGAGAGACTGTGGCTTTGCACTCCCCAGGATGGCAGAGTGGGCAACCCACCCACTGTAGAGACTTGAGAGACTGTGGCTTTGCACTCCCCAGGATGGCAGAGTGGGCAACCCAGCCACTGTAGAGACTTGAGAGACTGTGGCTTTGCACTCGCCAGGATGGCACAGTGGGTAAACCACCCACTGTATAGACTTGAGAGACTGTGGCTTTGCACTCCCCAGGATACATCAATGGGCATGGTGCCCCGTCGTGGATCTGGCTTTGCAGTCATCCGGCTGAGGTGCCCCCCTTCCCTTCCCCCGAGGTGCCTGTTGTGTTTCTATCTGATGCCCCGGCAGTGTTCTCTCCGATTTTGGCCAGGTATCTGTTGTGGGCCTCGCCCATGCATTTTTGGACTGTTGGTGCATGGACATTGTTGTGTACATATCTGCACTACTTATTGTATTGTATATATAATTATGAGTGATTTAGAGACATATATCTGTATATTTTTGTATGACATGTATATTGGCACATTACAATGTTTGACCGAAATTCGCTTTGTGTTTTCATTCATCCGGGGGAATTGTGGGTTGTTAATGTGATATTTTTTTAATGCATTGGTGTGTATGTTGTAATATGTGGGGGTGGGGGTGTTTGGTGGGTGTCCCCCTGACTTTTGCCTCCCCTCCCCCGTGTCGTAGATGCAGTACTCACCGGTATCTTCTGTGCCTACGTCACTGTTGGTCGTAAACGAGCACAAGGGCAGGGAGTATTTGGAGTTCCGGGTCCATGGAGTCGTCGTTCCTCGTGGGATGTGTTCAGGTCAGCGTTTTCCCATAGCAAAAGCTGTTTCCGCCGTGTTTTTATCCACGGTGAATCCGCCCCGGAAAACGGATTGGCGGGTTGTAATGGTGTGGGCGGTACATTGTCTTCCGCCTGTCTGTTGGCGGTAACCGCAGCGCTGCTTGTCTGTACTGCCGTGGCGGGCGGTGTGTTAAAGTGGCTGTCTTTGTTGGCTGTTTCCGCCAGGGTCATAATTCCCTTTTTTTGTCCGCCGGCCTGTTTGCGGTATTACCGCACCTTTTCCACCATCCGCCAGGGTTGTAATGACCACCTTAGTGTTGGTTAGTAATATTTTCCTGCCTTTTGAATGTGGTCATTTGAAATAATAGGACTCAGCATTTCTAAGATCATGCCAGGGAAAATAATAAACTTTTCTACATGTTTTAGAACACCCCACTAGTGAAGTCAGACAATGTTCCCATTGTGTGTAACTGAAAATTGCTCTTGCAGTATTAGCTCGATGTAAATAATGGTTTCCATAATGATGATAACATAACATTTCCCTGTAATTTGCGGTACTCCTGTAAACATCTGCACTTTCAAATAGAGTATAATATTCAAGGTCAGAAAGCATAAAATCAACTGTTTTTACATCCTAGTCATCAGGAACAAACCCAGGTGTAATAATATCACTCATTGACACTTTAAACACATATGAACTTTTAATCATTTCTGTAGAGCCAAATAGATCAAAAGGAACTTGATCCCTAACAATCTCATAAGGAACCAGAACAGCTAAAACGTTCACAAGGGACAAGTCTCATTATACATTGTCTGAGGACAAGTAAGGTGTCATAACCTCAGCCACCATTTCATCAGCAGAGCATTCAGGAAGATAGTGACCATGTATCAGTAACAAGATGACAATAACAAATCTGATCCATAGAAGAAAGGCAAGCAATGTCAGTATTATCCACAGATAGTTCCATAGATGCACTAAATAATTATGTTTAAGCCAATCAAAAAGCGTACATATTTTTGGCACAGATGCAGTAGCTGATGCTGAAGAATTTGACGAGAAGTCATCAATGATGGCAAAGTAACCAGAAGCAGTCTGTGCAAAAGCTGGAGCCTGTGGTGGTGAAAGAGTTCTGCTAGATGTATCCATAGGTGGGTCGTCAAATATTTTCATCCGTTGTTGCATTTGAAAACTGCAGATTTTTATTTTGGACATTTCTTGACAGCATTAGTCAGTGCCTGAAGAGGTATATCCTGAATGATAGTAAGGGAACTACCTAGTAATCCTGTGTAGTATCAGCCGCATGATGCATTTTGATGTTGTCAATGGTGACAACACAGTTGTCTTGCGAACCAGGCATCAGTGGAAGAATGACAGTTCTGGTATTCTGTATTCCTAAAACTGAAACTGGTGCTCAGTAGGATGGGTCAAGCTCCTTCACAGGTATCTTTTCTTGAGCTAGAACCTTATAAATCCAGGCTGTTGATGTTTGAAAATCCCTCATTTCCTATGTGGCAGCATGTTCTGATGAGTTTTCATCACAGTATTCTATTTCCTGTAAAACAGTGACACAATTTACGTCAAAAGGTGCTTTTGCCACAACTGTGCCAGGCCCATTAAGATCTGGGACGTACATGGGGATCATAAGGCGTTCACCCTCCCAAAGACCTTCTGGCAGATTGTTTAATGCTCTCTGGACTCCACATAGGCGATGGCGTCTACTATAACCTGAACCTAATAACCGGCTGTTAAGAATTGCTTTAAGTCTTGGTTCTTCCTCTCCCCCACAGATTTTCCCTCGGAAGGATAATGAAAAGTAATAATGCACCCTAATATGACTTGTTGTCTTGGTATCCCTGAATGCCCTGAGGCAAACAGAGGCCCCTGGTCTGAGTGGAATGCTGTGATTGCTTATGTCTGGATAAAAACTTGCAAATCTTTACTAACAGTCCAAGCGTCAGCCATCATTTCGGCCACACCCATAGAAATCAAACGCATGGCTCAATAGCACGTAAAATATATTTGTATGACCAATTAAGAGGGATGTCTACGGTGGGCACTTGACTGTGGACCCTTTCATTGGTTGGCAAATGTCACAAGTAAGGATATACTGTTTGGATAGACCAGGCCACCAGTAACATTTCTCAAGTAAAGAGATGCTGGCCTCCACACTTGCTGGGCAGAAGCAACACCGACATGAGATGCTTCAAGCGGATCTAATCTGTGATCTTGTTTGGGATCACACAGTCACCCACCCAAGGTATTGTAGCAAAGGCAATGTTTTGGTCACTTAAATGGTAGTAATATTTTCATGGGTATGCTTTTGGTAATGGTTTACAACAGCCAAGGCTTTCAGAGCAGCCAGAACAAGTTATTGCAGTGACAGTAGCCGTAGCAACTGCAGTCTTGGCCGCTTCATCAGCCAACTAGTTCCCTACAATGTGTATTCCAGAACGTTGATGACCCCATGAATGTACTACATGAGTCTGTGGCAACTTGTCCAAGATCTGACACTCCTCCCCTCACCAACCCCCAGAATCTGTGTTTTATGGTGTTTCCCTCTGAATCTCTGTACCCATTAAAACACCAGTAGTGTAAGTATTCATTGAAGGACTGGACACAATAGTACAAATCACACTGAATCAGTTTATAAAGTTTTGGATCTATGTGTTACAGTGCCAAAATCAAAGCCTTGAGATCTGCAGGTTATGCTATGCAGTCTCCTAGAGTCTGTGCAGGCTAAGGGAGGAATTTACAAACCCTCATTAACCCACAAACGGCTGCACAAGATGTGGACTATTGATGTTTGGTACCAGATCAGTGACATAATATGGATTCAACTAATATTGAGAAACACAAATATCAGAAATTTTCTACTGAGCACAAAAATATCACCTCTGTATACTTAAGTAAAAAAACACTAATATCAACAACACAAATAACATGATCAAAAACTTCTATTTTTTACAAATATCGATAACACAAATATGCGACACACATATAGTGTCACTTCTAAATACACTTAGAACTTGTCAGAAATATAGAGACTCATAATATCATAGACCAAAATATTATATAAATAACTAAAAAATGAAAATTAAACACCAAAATGCCATACCAATATTACTTTAAATTATTTACTTAAAATCAATACTACACTTATCATTAAAATCTATAGTTAAAATACATTATATTAACCACATTAGTGTATGTGTTGGCCAATAGCTGACACATGCACACCCTCAGTGATGTGGGCCACGACCACTGGCCGACACCAGGAAGTGCTTTTCACCAGAGGATTTTTTTTTCAATGCGCTTGGGCGATGAGCAAGAGTTTCCATGTCTCCCGATGCCCTCCTGTGATGTCTGAGCATTGACATCACACTTTCCACACCTGAGGATCGAGGACAAGGTAAGCAGCATCCTCTCCCCACTCCAGTGGGGAAAAAAAGCCAAAGCAGCCTCCCCAGATGCCAGGGAGGCATTGATTAAAGGGGAAATTCTCCCCTTTCCATCAATGCCTTTCTGGCACCATTTTCTGGCCATGGATCGCAGCGCGGCAGTGATCCGTGGCCAGGAAATGCCCCTAGGCACCAGGAATCTTGTTTGGCGTGGTCAGCCCCTTTGTATGTGGGCTGTTCTCCTCTACTAAACTAAAGATTTCTTCCCTGGGGGGTGATTGTGCCCCCCCAGGAGATTTAACAAAAAAAAGGTTTTTAAAAATTGAAATAAAAAATATATTAGTAAATATGCATGTCTGCCCTCCTGGCACAGGCCAACCCCCTAATTTTCTTTTTTTTTGTTTTTTCCATGTGGTTTTACTTGGAGTTGCCATTGTCCCTCAGGGAAACCATGTGTATAAAAAAAATGATAGAGATCTTTTGCTCCTATATATATACATATATATAAACAAAACTTCTCCAAAAAGAAAGAAGTACGCCGTATGCCATCGCTTGCAGCAATGTTAAGCATTTTATTTTCCATCATTAAACGGCAGTGACAAACTGTATTTCCTGATGCATTTCGGCTGACAACACAAGCCTTAATCATAGGTACAAAGTTCGTCTGGTTTAAAAATGACCATGTGGTAAAACCCTCCACCTTTATATCCCGTGGCCTTAAAGTCATAAGGTCCATTTTGAGTCTCATCATTACGCATTCAATCCTAAACTGCGAACATTAAGCTGTGCCTTTGTTGTATTGTTGTTCCATTACAAAGCAGTTATATATTGTTATGCAATTACCTCATGTTCCAGAATTCACATCTAATTATCACAATATCGTGAGCATACTGCCATTTTTCAACTTGTTCCCAGACAGTGTTATATTATTAATTAGCCTTACTTGGCCATCTTATTACGATTGCCTTGATTGCGTGTAAAGTCCTCGAACAAAAATAATAAACCTTATGTTTGCAGTATCATTTCTTGAATATAGAATATGTTGCCATTTTATATCATCATATAATATCCATGATTAAAACTGTAGAGTCTCTTACTTCAAAGGTCCGCCTCTTAGTTCTGAATGTTCTTCAAAATTGCATTTCAGTTAGATTTGGCCTTCTTGGTTTCACCACTTCGCTTCAGTGCCCCTTAAATGCTAACAAGCAGTGAATGGAATTTAAATCATACCCCATTCACCTCCCTTGCCCTTTTCCAAATTAATATTATCCTCCTTGGCAACTGTCACCCATTATAGATTATATTATTTAATTTTCTCCAATAATATCATCAATGAAAATTCTACCCTAAGGGAAGGACGTGGGATGTCATTATCCCTTTTGCATTTTATTGTCAAATAACACGTCCTCCTTACTTTTACCAAAAGTCAATAATATGCTTCTGTTCAGTCGCAAATTACCCTAAAGCTTTTTAATGTATTTGTAAAACATGTTCGAGGTCACCATAGTTAGAACTTTTTAATCAAGTCTGATTCAAGCAATGTTCTACAGTGCAATCTATTTCCCCACAATACTAATGAATCATGGTTTTTTATCATTGGTATAGTTCTTAATATAAAGCCACACAGACTTCTAACCTCATTCTAAAAACAGCTTTAGATCAACTTATAAGCCGTCGCTCACAGGTAACGCCATAAGAATACCTTCTGTTATTTCACAAATTGGTGCAGCCATTTCGACACCTCCCATTATTCCGGAGTTCAAAGAGATGGTAATAGTACCCAATCGTCAATATGCAGTATGTTCCGACAAACCAAACTATACAGGAACAACAAGATTTTAAATAGACCACCCGTTCATTGTTCACAGGTGCATGCACCCAATGTAAAAAATGTAATAACCCGGAACTACGGTCCCATATATCGGAAGACGTCCTACATCAAAATTGCTTGTGTTAATGTTGCCATCTTGGACTATGTTATTTATCAATACCTTTCAATCAAGCGAAAAGTCTAACATTCTTTAACATCAGCCATATATTAATAGATCTAATTGCTGCTACAATGGCCAGTCAATTTTTTCAAATTTCCAAGAATCTTCATATTAAAAGATTTGTTTCTTATACTACTACTCAATCATTTTATAATTGTAGTAATCCAACTTAATCGCTTTCATGACAGCGTAAAATACTCTGCCTGTCCATTGCACATCGTTACATATATCCAATATAAGACCGTCATGGCACAAAGAAACGGTCATAAGTGCCGAACAACGGCCTTTGTTGAATTCAGCTAAATTCGTGGTCGCCATCTTGAACTGTGTTAATCCTCCAATAACCTTAAGCTTAGATCAAACCAAAGACCAGACATTGTCTGTAATAAATCATATTGGAATATATCCAATTCCTGGTCCCAAATAGCAATCCAATCTGAAAGTCATATTTTCAACAATTCTTTCCTGATAAAAATCCAAAATCATCATAATCATCACCACCATCATCTCACCAATCCTTTATTTCAAATGTCATACTAATGTAATTTTCTTACCCTAATTTGTATCTGTTTGTTTATAACAATTTTAAACATATAGTCATATTGCAACCGTGGATCAGAGAATCGGGCAGATCACAAAACGATGTTCATCAGGTTGGTTAGTGTTTCTGTCAACCCATTTCAACACCAATACACAGGCAACAGATTATAAGAAATAATGAAGTTCGTCATTTGTATTACGGCCCATTTAAACTGCCCGAAGGCGACATATCCATGCAGCCTCCTTTTGACGTAAGATTAGATCTCTATTTCCTCCTCTCTGGTCAGGGGGTATATAATCCACTCCATGAAACCAAATACGAGCATCACCAGAGTGATGTTGCATCATGTGGAGTGTTAAAGGATATCTAGTATCTTTTTTCTTTATGGAACGGACATGGTCCTGTACCCACAATTTCAAAGACATTACAGTACTTACCACATAAATTTTATTACACGTGCAACCCAGGACAGACACAACATATTGGGGGTCATTACAACATTGGCGGTAAAAGCCGCTGACCGCCGTGCAGAAGACCGCCAACACACCACCGCGGCCGCGGAATTCCACCACAGCTATTATAACCCACATTTCGGAAACCGCCAAAATTCAGACACCCACACAAGTCCACCACACCAAAGGTCAGTGATAAACTGACGAAAACAAAACCTCCACCATCACGCCAACAGAAATACGCCCACATTATCACGACACACGAATCCACGCGGTGGTCTTTCAACCGCGGTATTCCATTGGCGCTACACAGCGCTGCGCTCAAAATACACACACTTCTACAAAACACAGCCACATTGGACAATTCGAAATGCACACACCTGATACACATACACACACCACTCCTACACATACAATATAAAAACACACACCCACATCACCCACAAACCCCTACGACAAAAAATTCTGAAAGAAGGCCAGAGAGAGACAGCACCAGCAAGAACAACAGCATCCACAGGCACACAACACCATCACCCACAGAACTTCCACACACAACACACCACTACATATCAGCACACTTATCACCCCACACATCACCGACAACACCCCATGGCACGGCAAAGACACCCCAGGTTATCGGAGGAGGAGCTCAGGGTCATGGTGGAGGAAATCATCCGGGTAGAGCCACAGCTATTCGGAGCACGGGTGCAGCACACCTCCATTGCAAGGAAGATGGAGCTACGGCGAAGAATAGTGGACAGGGTCAACGCAGTGGGACAGCACCCAAGAAATCGGGAGGACATCAGGAAGAGGTGGAACGACCTACGGGGAAGATGCGTTCCGTGGTCTCAAGACACCACCAGGCGGTTCAGCAGACTGGCGGCGGACCCCCACCACCTCCCCCACAACTAACAACATGGGAGGAGCATGTCTTGCCGATTCTGCATCCTGAGGGCGTCGCAGGAGTAGGTGGAGAAATGGACTCTGGTAAGACAAATCTTAATTATTACATCCCCCACCCTACCTGCATGCCAGCACATACCCTCAACCTCACCCCCAGCACCCCAACTCCTCACATATATCCCAAAATCACAATCCACCCATCCCAACACCAAGCCCTGCATGCAACAACAAAGCATGGACACCCATCACTAAAGCATGCCCACTGCACATACCCATACACCCCCCTAAACCATTGTTGGACTTTTGCTTATGCAGGGTCATCCTGAATCTTTTTGCCTCCTGCCTCCTATTTTTTTCTGACCTGTCGCTGTTGGCTTTTGAACTCTGAGCACTTTCCCACTGCTAACCAGTGCTAAAGTGCATATGTTCTCCGTGTAAATTGTATGTAATTGGTTTATCCATGATTGGCCTATTTGATTTACTAGAAAGTCCCTAGTAAGGTGCACTAGAGGTGCCAGAGCCTGTATATCAAATGCTACTAGTGGGCCTGCAGCACTGGTTGCGCCACCCACATAAGTAGCTCTGTAATCATGTCTCAGACCTGCCACTGCAGTGTCTGTGTGTGTATTTTTACACTGTAAATTCGACTTGGCAAGTGTACCCACTTGCCAGGCCTAAACCTTCCCTTTTCTTACATGTAAGGCACCCCTACGGTAGGCCCTAGGTAGCCCCAAGGGCAGGGTGCAGTGTATGGATAAGGTAGGACATATAGTAATGTGATTTATATGTCCTGACAGTGAAATACTGCCAACTTCGTTTTTCACTGTTGCAAGGCCTGTCTCTCTCATAGGATAATATGGGGGCTACCTTTAAATATGATTAAAGTGTAGATTCTCCTAGAGAGTAGATGGACATGTGGAGTTTGGGGTCCCTGAACTCACAATTAAAAAATACATCTTTTAGTAAAGTTGATTTTAAGATTGTGCGTTTGAAAATGCCACTTTTAGAAAGTGAGCATTTTCTTGCTTAAACCATTCTGTGACTCTGCCTTGTTTGTGAATTCCCTGTCTGGGTCAGTTTAACAGTTGGGTTGTTTTTCACCTCGCACTAGACAGTGACACAAAGGGGGCTGGGGTGTAACCTGCATTTCCTGATTAGCCATCTCTGCTAGGAGGGACGGGTGGAGTGGTCACTCTCATCTGAAAGGACTGTGCCTGCCTCCGACAATGCCGGCTCCAACCCCCTGCTTTGTGTCTGATGCCTTGCCTGGGCAAGGCAGGATTTCACAAGTAGGTGTGAGTCCCCTTTGAAGAAAGGTGACTTCAAAGACTAACATGGGTATAAGAAGGGCACCCAAATCTACAGACTTTAGAAACACTTCTGGAACCAAGAGGAACCTCTGCCTGGAGAAGAGCTGATAGCTGAGGAAGAAGTGCTGCCCTGCCTGTGACTGTGCTTTGTGGAGCTTTCCTGCAGTGCTGCTTCTGCCAGAGTAAGAGGGCAAAGACTGGACTTTGTGTGCCTTCCATCTTGTGAAGAAATCTCCAAGGGCTTGAGTTAGAGCTTGCCTCCTGTTGTTTGAAGTCTCAGGGACAGCAAAGACTTCTCTCTGCCAGCACCTGGAGTCTCTGGAGAGACTCCTGCTCTGACAAGTGGTGCCCTATCCAGTTCCTGGGCCCTTGAAAGGAAAGCTGGTGGAATCCAAGGAAATCGACTTCGGACCGACGCCGCTGCTGAATCCGGTAACGCCGCCTGCACCTGACGCCGTGACCTTCGCTGGAACGCGACGCTCTTCGCAGGCCCAACGCCGCAGCAGGCCCGCTGAAGTCCGCGACTCCGTGGAAGTCGCCGCACCACGTCGTGACCGACGCCGCTCGAAGTGCACGGATTCAACGTTTCGCACAGACGCCGCGATTCCCGACTTCGCGCATCGGCTTGTTTTCACTCTTCACCAAAGGTACTGTACTTGGGGGTCTACACGACTCCGTGTCCGGCGCCGCAGGAGTCGGCTTGTTGGGAACGACTCCGTCACAACGCCGTGTTAACATCTCATCGAAGCATTTTTTTGTTTCTAAGCGCTATTTTTGAGTTTAATCTTTAAAAATTCATAACTTTACTTGTGTATGTCGGATTTTTGTCGTTTTGGTCTTGTTTTGTTTGAATAAATATTCCTTATTTTTCTAAACTTGTGTTGTGTCATTTTGTAGTGTTTTCATTAAGTTACTGTGTGTGTTGGTACAAATACTTTACACCTAGCACTCTGAAGTTAAGCCTACTGCTCTGCCAAGCTACCAAGGGGGTAGGCAGCGGGTTAGCTGAGGGTGATTCTCTTTTACACTGACTAGAGTGAGGGTCCTTGCTTGAACAGGGGGTAACCTGACTGTCAACCAAAGACCCCATTTCTAACAACCATCATCACACAAGGTCCCACACAGGAATGCAAGCACTGGGGTACATGGACACCTACCCATTGCGCACCATGGCACACACAGATGTAATAACCATCCTTTTATACCCCTGCAGGACCCCTATCCAAAGTCACCGGACAGGAGGGTCCACACATGTCCACACCACCAACAGAAGAGGCCCACAGTGATGACAGCAGCTCTGTACAACTGGATCTAGATGACCAGCCCGGCCCATCTGGGACCTCGGAACAGTCGGTTTCCATTACCCAGTCACAGGCCACCACAGACCTTGCCCCCTCTGGAAACACCAGCCCACACCCACCCAGCGGGCCCATACCTCTGTCCCCAGGACACGTCAATCAGCTGTGTGTCCACCACTACAGGGAACCCAGGATAACCCACCACACAAACAACAACAGGGACCTAGTGGCAGTGGGCACACCGTTCAGGGGACGGAGGCTCAGGAACACAGGGGAACTGGGAGGGCTTCTGTGCGACAGGGGGAGGACAGGCCAAGGGAACCCACTCTCCACGAGGCCCTCTCCTCCATCATGGGAGCCTACCACCATTCCCAGGAGATGATGGCAACGGTACTGGCTAAGTTTCAGGAGACAGTACGGGGTTCTCTAAAAGAGGACGTCACGGATATCAGCGTAGCCCTGGATTGTATATGTTCCTATTTGGAAGGGTAATGTCAGTGAAATGTCAGTTGGTAACTGCAGAGTACATGTGCGGGGAGGAACAACGGGGGGAGGGAATTCCATTTACGGACTAGGTGGTCTCACACACTATATAGTGTCATGCTTCATCATTTGACCACCTAGACCCACCAAGGTAGGACAGTGCCACCTGGGCGGACTCAACCTCACTGTTAAAAGAACAGGAGGGAGTGCGTAAATAAACTTGTTTCTGGAAAGATCAGGATCCAGCTAATCTACTGAAAAAAACTAAAAACACCTAAGCAGACACCTGTGAGGAGTAACAAATTTAATAGTGTTGTCTGACTGGTGTAGTTAAAACGGGGGTTGGGACACCTCTGTGAGGACAAGGACTCACAGGGTCACCTAACTAATAGCCAACATGTTTCTGCCCTCAGAAGTGAGCCAATGAAGGTCTCGGGGCATTCGTCAGGGGCTAGGATCCCTACGTCTCACGTTGGAGGAAATTACTCTATGTGCAAGTCAACGAGTGTGAAAATAAGAAGTCTACCTTACCCAAGGAATTACCTTGAGGCGGCCCTTTTCATAGAGGCTACTAGCCTCTGGTATCCAGGAGGGGGAGTGTCCCCTTATAGTCACACATACATCAAAGGGGACGCTCGACGTGCGCCTATCTCCTCCTCTCCTTGGACCGCTTGTGGCCCTTCCAAATAGGAACATATACAATCCAGGGCTACGCTGATATCCGCGATGTCCTCTTTTAGAGAACCCCGTACTGTCTTGTGTATTTTGAGTTATAGGGAGCTAAGTATGGCGTGTTCCTCCACATTTATCCCCCCTCCTCCCTCCTCCTCTCTCCATGTGTAATGTAAGTTTCAGGAGACCCAGCGCCTGCAGGAGGAACAGTATATGGGCTTTAGGGAGGAACTCAGAACAATCAGCTCCACCCTGGGCACCATCATAGGGGTAATGAAGGAAGTACTCAACACCAGGAGGGACACTGTGGCACTACAAGGGGTCCCTGACACTAGCATGGGCGATGAACTGCCCCCCACCTCCGCCGGCGCTAGTGGACAGGACGCCCCGCCACAGGACACCACACCAGCACCCCACCCCCTGCAGAGGGAGAACCACCTCGTAAACGGTCCCTGAGATCCAGGACAAAGACAGAGCACAATGCCAAGACCCCCGCCAAGAAATGAGACCACCCTGATTGTCACCCTACTGTCCCACTGTGTCACCCTGTCCATACTTAAACTGCCCCAGCTCCAGTTCCTATGCCCATATGGGCAATGCACCTGTAAGACTAATAGACTGGACTCCGCCATGGACATTCCTCAGCCATCACCCCTCACCATTTCACTACCCCCTCCAATATTGAGCACTTAAATAAACACACTTAAAACACAAAACAATCTGGAGTCTGTCTGTGATTTCGAAATAGTGTATTAGCAATTACAGTGACAAAATGCTCTTTCAATTGTAATGTCAACATACCTATGTCACACAGCTCTAGTCCAGGAGGAATCTAAGCAGATGTCACACAGTGGGACCCACCTCTGTGAAATCTTAAGGGAAAGTGACAACTCAGTGACCATACACTGGGTGAAAATGACAGACAGTAGAGAGGTAGTAGTGTTTAAGTACATGTAGTAGGCAGGTCTGTACTCTTACCTGTGTCTCACTGGAAATATTGCTGGATCACTGAGTCCCTGTTGTTCATGTCTTCTTCCTCTGCTTCCTCGTCTTCACTGTCCACAGGCTCTACAGCTGCCACAACACTGCCATCTGGACCATCCTCCTGCAGAAAAGGCACCTGTCGTCGCAAAGCCAAGTTGTGAAGCATACAGCAGGCCACGATGATCTGGCACACCTTCTTTGGTGAGTAGAATAGGGATCCACCTGTCATATGGAGGCACCTGAACCTGGCTGTCAGGAGCCCGAAGGTCCGCTGGATCACCCTCCTAGTTCACCCATGGGCCTCATTGTAGCGTTCCTCTGCCCTTGTACTGGGATTCCTCACTGGGGTCAGTAGCCATTACAGGTTGGGGTAACCAGAGTCACCTGCAAATGGCGAAGGACAACTGATAGACACACACTAACCTGGAGGGATATCCCCAGACAACCATTTCCACTGTCTTGCTTCCAGGTGCTCACCTAATAGCCACTCACAGTGCCTCTGGAGTTGACCCATCACATAAGGGATGCTGCTATTCGGCAGGATGTATGCATCATGCACTGAGCCAGGGAACATGGCATTCACATGGGAGATGTACTGGTCGTCCAAACATACCATCTGTACATTCATCGAATGATAACTCTTCCGGTTTCTGTACACCTGTTCACTCCTGTGGGGGCGGACCAAAGCCACATGGGTCCCATCAATGGCACCAATGATGTTGGGGATATGTCCCAGGGCATAGAAATCACCTTTCACTGTAGGCAAATCCTCCACCTGAGGCAAAAACGATGTATCTCCGCATATGTTTCAGAAGGGCATACAACACTCTGGACAACACGTTGGAAAACATAGGCTGGGACATCCCTGATGCTATGGCCACTGTTGTTTGAAAAGACCCACTTGCAAGGAAATGGAGCACTGACAGCACCTGCACTTGAGGGGGGATTCCTGTGGGATGGCGGATTGCTGACATCAGGTCTGGCTCCAACTGGGTACACAGTTCCTGGATTGTGGCACGGTCAAGCCTGTATGTGATAATCACATGTCGCTCCTCCATTGTCGACAGGTCGGTACACCGGAGGATGCCACCATCTCCTCACATGTCCCAGCGGACGGTGCCTATGAAGGACAACAGCGAGCACAGAGTCAACCAACTCAGAGGTACGTACCCACAGTTTACACCGAACACCATTCCTACACAAAAGATGGCCAGTATGTGTATACAATCTGGGCCTAGGTATGTGTGACGCAGTTGAAAATTAAGCCATGTGGGCCTCTGAAATGGCGGCTGCCTGACCTGTAAAGTGGGACAATGGGATGTGAGGTAACTGCGCTGGTGTTGTACACCGTTGCGGTAGGTGGTCGAAGACCGCGGCGCAATGCTGCATTGGTTAACATTTGACCCTATGGGTCCCAGGAGCCAATGACGATGTACGCCGGGGGTGACGGTACGCACCGCAGAGTTCGTGACCGCCATTTTCTATCTGTTCAATCACTTGATTCCTGATCTTTGACAGGAGAGGACCTACACCACAAGTGCTGCTGTGACCTCGGTCTGGAAGAGACAATGGCTCGAGTGTCTGAGGAAAAGGCCCCTGCCTTCACATCGGAGGAGTTGGAGAAGCTCGTGGATGGGGTCCTCTCCAGTACACGCTACTCTACGGTCCTCCAGACAAACAGGTAAGTACACAGGGAGCATGTTGTATGGGCTATGCCTGTGTGGAGAGGGCTGGATGTAAGAAAGAAGGGGGGAGAGTGCTGCGTGCATGAAAGACGATGAATGCATGTGCCACATGCCAAGAGTAGGGATGGGGCCAATCACTTTGACGGTGCAGTTGGTAATACCTTCTCTTTTTCCTCTGTACATTTCATGTAGGTCAGCGCCAAGGACGTCTGGACCCGGGGGGTCTACCACAGACAGAGCACCCACTGCTGTAAGAGATGGGAGGACATTTGCCGCTGGAGCAAGAAGACGGCGGAGGCTCAGCTGGGGATGGTCTCCCAAAATGGGAGGGGTGCCCGTCGCACCATGACCCCCCTGATGTTCAGGATCCTGGCGGTGGCCTACCCGGAGTTGGATGGGTGCTTGAGGGCATCACAGCAGACACAAGGGGGTGAGTACACTCTCATTCTGCTGACTTTGCGCGCAGTGGAGGTGTCTGGGTGGGGGAGGTGGGCTGTGGGTTTCCCTAGGCCATGTCACGTACTGCGCTGGACTTCTCACCTCTGGATTTCAGATTGGCGAATACACCAAGTCTTCTACAGGTCCTGGATACTCCCAGTTAAGGGCGACCCCTTCTAGTAGCCAAGGTGTCGCTTGACAGGCTACGCCAAAGCAGACCGTACCCTCCAGAAGGAGTCCCAGAGGGAAAAAACCCCAACACTGGGGAAAAAACCTCTAACAGGAGCTCCTAAAGGAAAACAAGAAAAAACAGGACTTGACCACAGGAAACAAAAATAGGCAGTATCCAGGGTAAAGGCAGGAAAAAAGGAACAGGTAAAAAATATCCCAAGGCAAAAGCTGGAACAAAGAACAGGCAAAAATCTCCCAAGGCAAAAGCAGGAACAAAGAACAGGCAAAATCTCCCAAGGCAAAAAAGCAGGAACAAAGAACAGGAGCGAACAGCACAACCAGAAGGAAGTGTTTGCAACGCAAGGAGGAACAAGACTGACTGACTTATATACTGAGAAAAGGGAAGTGACATCACAGGAAAGGGAAGTAACACCATCTTGGATTGGGAAAAGCCCATAGACCAGTATAGGAAAAAGGAAGTAGTATAAAAGAAAAACAGAGCATGCTGGGACAAAAACATGAAGAAGACAAGATGGACACAACATGGATAGAGACAGGCAAAAGGACCAACAAAAAACCCACCACCAACAACAAAAGAAGAAAAAAGGCTACCAGTAAGTGTAGCGCATCCGGAAGCGAAATATATGCTTCCCAGAAAGCATAGTCAAAAAACGCGGGGAACGGCGCTCCGAATATCGGTAGCGCGTTCCACCCGCGAGGACAGAAAGAGACGCCGCGTCAGAGCGCGGCGTTACAGTAGGTCCCCTCCCCGAGGCACCAGGTTTGTCAGGATGATTGTCAAAAAACAGGCGAACCAAACGGGGAGCATGGACGGAGGAAGCATCCTCCCAAGAACAGTCACTGAGGGGGTATCCTTTCCAATGGACCAAAAACTGTAGCTTGCGTCGAAAAATTCTGGAATCACAGATCTCCTGGACTTCATACTCAGGCTGTCCGTTGATAGACAGAGGAGGTGGACGTTGGAACTGACGATGGTAAGGATCAGGAACAAAGGGTTTTAACTGGGACACATGGAAAACAGGATGATCCCTCCAGGTATGAGGTAAGCGGAGGCGCACAACTACAGGATTCAGGATGTGCGAAATTCGAAAGGGTCCTTAAAAACGTGGTTTGAACTTATTGGTGGAAAACCGGGATGGTAGAAATCTGGAAGAAAGCCATACCTTGTGGCCCACTTGATACAAAAGTGCGGCTTGCCGATAATGATCCGCCTTTCGCTTCATAGCTTGTTTCGAAGCTAGGAGAGTTGTGTGAAATAGGCCCTGGATTCTACGGATCTGTCGTGAAAAAGAAGTGACTGCAGGCACAGAAGAGGATGTTCGAGAAACAGTAGTGAAAGTCCTCGGATGAAATCCATAAGTACAATAAAAGGGTGTGGTCTTGGTCGCACTATGTATTGTGTTATATGAGAACTCGGCAAGAGCAAGATATTCCGACCAATTGCTTTGTGTGGCATTACAGTAACATATCAGATACTGCTGAAGTTCTTGATTCACTCGTTCAGTTTGCCCGTTCGTTTGTGGATGGAAAACCGAGGATAAAGAAATGTCAATGTTAAAGAAGGCACAGAAGGCTCTCCAGAAACGTGATATATATCGAGGTCCTCTGTCCGAAATGACCTCTTGAGGAAGACCATGGAGGCGAAAAATATCCCGTAGAAAAATGCGACTCATTTCTGGGGCCGTTGGTAGTTTCTTCAAGGCTGAAAAATGGGCCATCTTTGTGAATGAATCTACGGTCACCATGATTACTTGGTTACCAGAGGAGGTAGGTAGAGAGCATATGAAATCCGTGGATAGAGTACACCAAGGAGCGGAAGGAATCGGTAAAGGTCTTAATAAACCTGCCACCTTAGTTCGGGGTGTCTTAGTCTGGGCACAGACTGGGCATGCTGACACATAGGTTTCAGTGTCTGTCTTTAGCGAAGGCCACCAAAAAGATCGCTGAAGCAGCTCCTGGGTCTTCCTGATACCTCGATGACCGGCTATAGGAGAATCATGGCACATTTTCAGGGCTTCTGTCTGCACTTTCTTGGTAGGTAGGAAAAGAGCATGTTGATGATAGAAGTAGTTGTCCTTTTTCTGCAAAAAAGTAGTCACTTTATCCCATTCTGAAGCAGACAGAAACTGGTACTCAGATTGAATGCGTTCTTGAAAAGATTGAGGCCCATATTTATACTTTTTGACGCTAAACTGCGCTAACGCAGTTTAGCGTCAAAAAATGTTGCGCCGTCTAACGCCATTCTGAAGCGCCATGCGGGCGCCGTATTTATGGAATGGCGTTAGCCGGCGCAAGCAGACCGGCGCTGCCTGGTTTGCGTGGAAAAAAACCACGTACACCAGACAGCGCCGGCGTAGGGGGAAAATGGCGTATGGGCGTCTTAAAATGGGGCAAGTCAGGTTACGTCGAAAAAATCGTCGTAACCCGACTTGCGCCATTTTTTTCCGACGCCCATCCCCCATCAACATGACTCCTATCATTGTAAAGATAGGAGTCATGCCCCCTTGCCCAATGGCCATGCCCAGGGGACTTCTGTCCCCTGGGCATGGTCATTGGGCATAGTGGCATGTAGGGGGGCACAAATCAGGCCCCCCTATGCCACAAAAAAAATTGAAAAATAACAAAAATTATACTTACCTGAACTTACCTGTACTTCACTGGGATGGGTCCCTCCATCCTTGGGTGTCCTCCTGGGGTGGGCAGGGGTGGCAGGGGGGGTCCCTGGGGGCAGGGGAGGGCACTGTGGGCTCATTTTGAGCCCACTTGTCCCTTAACGCCATCCCTGACCCAGGCGTTAAAAAGCGGCGCAAATGCGCCGTTTTTGGCCACGCCCACTCCCGGGCGTCATTTTTGCCCGGGAGTATAAATACCACGTAAAGGCCTGGGAGTCATTTTTTAAGACGGGAACGCCTCCCTTGCACCTCATTAACACAAGGAAGGGGTTCACGCTAAAAAATGACGCTCACTCCGGGCACTTTGGCGCCCGAAGCGTCTAACGCCATAGTATAAATATGGCGTTAGTTGGCGTTAGTTTAGCGTCGAATTTGCGTCGAAAAAAACGACGCAAATTCGGCGCAACCAGAGTATAAATACGGCCCTGAGTAGCTCCGATGATCCTGCTAGCCTCAATAAAATGTGGAGAGGAGTTCTGGGCTATGTCAGGATATCTTCAGGATAAGGCATCTGCCACTAAATTCTGGGAACCAGGTATGTACGTGATCACGAAATCGTACTGGCTAAAGAAGAAAGCCCATCGAGCCTGACGACTGTTGCGACACTGAAAGCTCTGAAGACACTGGAGATTACGGTGATCAGTCCTAGCTTCAAAAGGCTCTCTGGAACCCATCAGGAAATGCCTCCATTCCTTACAAGCTACTTTGAGAGCGAGTAGTTCACGTTCCAGTACAGAATAATTTCGTTCAGCCTCTGATAGAATATGAGACAGATAAAAGATAGGATGTTCCAATCCATCATTGTCTTGCTTCTGCAGCAGAACTGCTCCAATAGCTCTGTCTGAGGCATCAGTCACGACGATAAATTTCTTGGTATTGTCAGGATGACGCAACACGGGTGCTTGGGTAAAGGCTGTCTTTAATTCTTGAAACGCGTGTTCAGCCTCCTTGGTCCAAATGAAACCCTTCTTCAGGTTCTCTTTCTTAATTGTTTGTGTTATGAAACTTCGTAGGTGGGCAAAGTTATGAATAAACTGACGATAAAAGTTTGATAAACCAAGAAAACATTGCGTTTCTTTAATGGACGTTGAAGAAGGCCAATCTAATATGGCACTGACCTTGTCAGGATCCATGGATATTCCGTGTTGATTAATACAAAACCCGAGATACCTTACTTCAGATTTATGGAACTCACACTTCTCAGGTTTACAAAACAATTGGTTCTTCTTGAGTCTTTCCAGGACTTGCAGGACATGATTTACATGGTGCTCAGGATCACAGGAATATATCAAGATATCATCCAAATAAATGACTACATATTGATTGAGTACATCAGAGAACACTGAATCCATAAATCGTTGAAAAACAGAAGGGGCATTGGTCAGTCCAAAGGGCATAACACGATACTCATAGTGCTCAAAAGGGGTACGGAACGTAGGCTACCATTCATCTCCTTCCTTGATCCGAAGGAGATGATAGGCACCCCGTAAGTCTAATTTAGTAAATATCTTGGCTCCTTGAATGGCATCCAATATATCTCTGATTAAAGGCAGTGGATATCGATCCTTAATCGTTATTCTGTTGAGTTCACGAAAGTCCACACAAGGACGCAGATCCTTAGTCTTCTTTGGGACGAAGAAGAGAGGAGCCCCAGCGGGGGATGTGGAAGGAGCAATCAAACCGTTGTGTAAGTTGTCATCTAAATATTCCCTTAGCACCTTCTTTTCTTGGTCTGTCAGAGAATACATTCGACCGAAGGGGACGACTTCATCAGGAATCAAAGGAATAGCACAGTCATAACTGCGATGAGGTGGCAAAATAGGATTACTAGGTTTCTGAAAAATCCTGATATATTCCTGATAACAATCTGGAACCCCCTGGATAATATTGATAGAGTTAGTGTTATCCTTAGTTGACTGACAGGACCTTTTTGGAGTCCAATAAGAAGTAGTGGAATAACAATTCTGTTGACAAAATGAAGACGTTAGGGATATAGTTCGTGTTTCCCAATTGATGTAGGGGTTGTGTCGGGCTAACCAGGGAATTCCCAAAATCATGATGTGATTTGGTGAGGCTAGGAGATCAAAGGCAACGTGTTCTTGATGCCCCCCAAATGTCAAACAAAGAGTAGGAGTTGAGGCCACCACAGGTCCTGAGGTTAATGGAGAGCCATCCACTGTGTGAACCTGCTCAGGAGTTTCTTTAGGAATGCTCAGAATTCGTTTACTCGTAGCCCAGGTCTCATCCAGATAGAGTCCACTGGCTCCACAGTCAAGGAGAGCCAGAAGATGTTCGTCTTGATCTTGTGAACTTTGTAACTTGACCGAGAGGATAAACAGGGTGGACATGCTTTCTTTGGAGGAACATATTGATGGTACTTCAGCCCCTCCCGTCTCCTTCCTCCTTACAGGGGACGGGAGCTGGCGTTTCCCGCAGGCCTAGTGGGACGTACCGGACAACTACGGATCAGGTGGCCAGCCTTACCACAGTATAGGCAAAGTCCCCTTCATCGTCGTTCCTCCCTTTCTGACTCCGTCAATGACCCACAAACCAGATCTATCTGCATGGGCTTTTCATGGGGAGGTGGAGAGGCTTCAGATGGACTATCTTCCGTTCGCTGACTGCTAGCACGTAAGGTACCGGACTGGTATGGAGCTCTAGTTCTACGTCTTTCCATCTTGCGCTCTCGAAGTCTATACTCGATGTTCATAGATTGATCCATTAATTCTTTTAAAGAACAAGCTGGAGAAGAGTGTACAAGCTCATCTTTAATTTCTTCACGCAGGCCTCGGCGGAAAAGGGTTACGAAGGTGCGTTCTACCCAGGAGGTTTCAGCTGCCAGCTGTTTGAAGCGGGTTCTATACTGCAGTACATCCTGATTACCCTGCTGAATGTCACATAAGGCTTCTTCAGCTGCTGCTTCTACCCCAGGTCTCTCAAACATTTGTTTGAAAACAGTCAGAAAAGCGGAATAATTAGCCAGGACTGGGTCATCTGCAGAAACCAGAGGAGTCGCCCAAGCAAGCGCTGGACCAGACAAGGCACTGATCAGATAGCCCACCTTAGCCTTATCCGAAGAAAACTGGAGTGGACGAAAAGCAAAGAAAACCGTCAGGGCGTCCAAAAATTCCTTCATCTTTAAAGGATCTCCGGAATTCGAGGAATAGTAGTAGATACGGGTGGTATGTCCATTGATCAGGAAGACAAGACCTGTCGTACCGCAGTGTTTTCTGCCCGTAACTGTTGTAACTCTTGGGCTTGCTGTTGGACAGTCTGTAACATGGCTTGAGCATTTTCTGACGCCTCTCCCTGTGGATCTTCCATGGCGCTTTTGCAACGCAGAATCTTTTGGCGTTGCAATCTGTCACGTACTGCGCTGGACTTCTCACCTCTGGATTTCGGATTGGCGAATACACCAAGTCTTCCAAAGGTCCTGGATACTCCCATATAAGGGCGACCCCTTCTAGTAGCCACGGTGCCGCTTGACAGGCTACGCCAAAGCAGACCGTACCCTCCAGAAGGAGTCCCAGAGGGAAAAACCCCAACACTGCGGGAAAAACCTCTAACAGGAACTCCTGAAGGAAAACAAGAAAAAACAGGACTTGACCACAGGAAACAAAAATAGGCAGTATCCAGGGTAAAGGCAGGAAAAAAGGAACAGGTAAAAATATCCCAAGGCAAAAGCTGGAACAAAGAACAGGCAAAAATCTCCCAAGGCAAAAGCAGGAACAAAGAACAGGCAAAATCTCCCAAGGCAAAAAAGAAGGAACAAAGAACAGAAGCGAACAGCACAACCAGAAGGAAGTGTTTGCAACGCAAGGAGGAACAAGACTGACTGACTTATATACTGAGAAAAGGGAAGTGACATCACAAGAATGGGAAGTAACACCATCTTGGATTGGGAAAAGCCCATAGACCAGTATAGGAAAAAGGAAGTAGTATAAAAGAAAAACAGAGCATGCTGGGACAAAATCACGAAGAAGACAAGATGGACACAACATGGATAGAGTCAGGCAAAAGGACCAACAAAAAACCCACCACCAACAACAAAAGAAGAAAAAAGGCTACAAGTAAGTGTAGCGCGTCCGGAAGCGAAATATATGCTTCCCAGAAAGCATAGTCAAAAAACGCGGGGAACAGCGCTCCGAATATTGGTAGCGCGTTCGACCCGCGAGGACAGAAAGAGACGGCGCGCTCTGACGCCAGGGTGAGTTCCGTAGGCAATGCACCTCCGTAAGGCAGGCAATGTGGCACCCCACCCCACCTCTGTAGAGTGCCAAGTACACCTAGTCATGTCCCTGTGTCATCTATGTGTGCAGATGTCGTCCATAGCCTTGTAGGCCATTTCCCAGGAATTGAATAGAGGACCCCTAGAGCGCGGCGTAGTGCAGGGGGCTTCTATGTCTGTCGTGTCCGCCAACGGTAGCGGTAATTCATGCACTCAACATGTTTTTCTTCTGTCATCCCCCCCCCCCCCCTTTTTGTGGTCTCCCTGTTCTTGTGTGCATTAGCATCATTAGGTGGAAGAGCAGTGGCACCGGAGCACGAGGGAGCTGTATCCCACATGGCCCTGGAGGGCGAGACTACGAACTCAGAGTTCACCTGTGGGACGGAGGGCGAGGGGAGCTCCACGGCGGGGACAGGAGCTGACACCAGCAACACAAACTCGTCCTCTGATGGAAGCTCCCTTGTGGTGGTGGCCACATCTTCCCCCCGCATCTACAGGTACAGCCGCCACCCCCCTACCAGCACCGCCCTCCCAGCAACCCCTCAGCGCGTGCCCCATGCCCGCTCACCCAGGAGGGTGGGCATCACCTTCACCCCAGGCACATCAGGCCCTGCCCCAGTCACCCCTGCTGCCCTCAGTGAGGAGGCAATTGACCTCCTCAGGTCCCTCACTGTTGGGCATTCTACCATTTTGAATGCCATCCAGGGTGTAGAGAGGCAGTTGAAACAAACAAATGCATTCCTGGAGGACATTCATTCTGGTCAGGCGGCCCTTCTCAGAGCTTTTCAGACTCTGGCCTCAGCACTGATGGCAGCCATTGTCCCTGTGTCTAGCCTCCCCCCTCCAACTTACTCCACCCAGACCCAATCCCCTGTACCTCTGCCTATCCCAAGCACACCTACAGACCAGCATGCAGACACATCTACACACAAGGGAAGCTCTGGCAAATATAAGCACCACACATCCCACAGGCACTCATGCAAGCATCAGACACATGCAGACACACCAACATCCACTGCCTCCACTGTGTCCCCATCCTCCTCATCTCCCTCCTCCCTCCCACTCTCGTCTACACTCACACCTGCATGCACTACCTCTACAGCCACTACGTCCCTCTTCAGCACACCCACCACCACACCCCGCTCACATGCAGTCACCACCCCCACTACCATTCACACGTCCTCTGTGTCCTCTCCCAGTGTGTCTGTGACGCCACCTCCCAAGATACACAAACGCAGGCACACACCCACCCAACAGCCATCCACCTCACGACAGCCTTCAGCCCATGCACCTTCACCCAAAGTCACCAAACGTACACCTCCTACAACCACAACCTCTTCCTCCACTCCCAAACCCCCTCCAGCTACCTGTCCCAGTGTGTCAAAAAAACTTTTCCTGTCCAACCTTGACTTCTTTCCCGCACCTCCCCCACCCCGTCCGTCTCATAGGTCCCTAACTAGTACCTCAGCCACAACATCTCCGGGACCAGTGGTGCCTGTAGTCACCGGAATCTGGAGTGCACCGGCCACCAGAGCAGGGCAGCCAGTGTGGCACAGAGCCACATCACAGACAGTCCCCCACCTGTGAAGCATCAGAAGTTGGCCAGTGCCCGGCCGGAGAGGGGGAAGACTCCAGCCACCAAAGCCGCTCCCAGGGGTCCCGGTGGGAGTGTGCAGTCAGCTGTGACACCTTTCAAGGTGGGGAAGGGCCACAAGAAACCCGGCAAGTCTGGGAAGAGCAGCACGGCGGAGAACACCGCCATCATCCCCGCTGCCCAGGACAGGACCGCCAGCACCAGCCCAGCTGCCCAGGAGGCCAGCATCAGCCCAGCTGCTCAGGAGGCCAGCACCAGCCCAGCTGCCCAGGAGGCCAACGCCACCACCAACCCAGCTGCCCAGGAGGCCACCGCCAGCACCAGCCCAGCTGCCGAGGAGGCCACCACCAGCACCAGCCCAGCTAGGCCATGAAGGACCGCCAGCAAAAGCCCTGCTGGGCCACGAAGGACCACCAGCAAAAGCCCCGCTGGGCCATGAAGGACCACCAGCAGCTGAGATCCTACAATGGAGACCTCCATCTCAAGCACCGCTGAACAGCGCACCGCCAACTCAAGCACCGCGGAACAGGGCACCGCCGTCTCAAGCACCGAAGAACAGTGCACCGCCAACTCAAGCACCGCTGAACAGGGCACCGCCAACTCAAGC
This sequence comes from Pleurodeles waltl, assembly GCF_031143425.1. Classification (NCBI taxonomy): domain Eukaryota; kingdom Metazoa; phylum Chordata; class Amphibia; order Caudata; family Salamandridae; genus Pleurodeles; species Pleurodeles waltl. The sequence goes on from NC_090447.1 coordinate 1,218,351,009, forward strand.
ACCGCTGAACAGGGCACCGTCATCTCAAGCACCGCTGAACAGGGCACCGCCGTCTCAAGCACTGCTGACCCATGAGCGGCAAGGGCACTGACGCAACTGAGTCCGTCACGGGTGAATGATGCACTCTGGGCACCATGCCCCCTCCAGAACCAGTGGAAAGATCCATCCACTACCTCAGTCCTTAGCAGGATGAAGCACTCTGGGCACCATTCCCCCTCCAGAACCAGTGGATATATCCATCCACTACCTCTGTCCTTAGCAGGATGAAGCACTCTGGGCACCATGCCCCCTCCAGAACCAGTGGAGAGATCCAGGCACTACCTCTGTCCTTAGCAGGATGAAGCACTCTGGGCACCATGCCCCCTCCAGAACCAGTGGAGAGATCCATCCACTACCACTGTCCTTAGCAGGATGAAGCACTCTGGCTACCATGCCCCCTCCAGAACCAGTTGAGAGATCCATCCACTACCTCTGTCCTTAGCAGGATGAAGCACTCTGGGCACCATGCCCCCTCCAGAACCAGTGGTGACTGTTGTCCACTTGAGAGACTGTGGCTTTGCACTCCCCAGGATATGGCAGTGGGCAAGCCACCCACTGTAGAGACTAGAGAGACTGCGGCTTTGCACTCCCCAGGATTGAACAGTGGGCAAGCCACCCACTGGAGAGACTAGAGAGACTGTGGCTTTGCACTCCCCAGGATTGAACAGTGGGCAACCCACCGGCTGGAGAGACTTGAGAGACTGTGGCTTTGCACTCCCCAGGATTGACCAGTGGGCAACCCACCCACTGTAGAGACTTGAGAGACTGTGGCTTTGCACTCCCCAGGATTGAACAGTGGGCAACTCACCCACTGTAGAGACTAGAGAGACTGTGGCTTTGCACTCCCCAGGATGTGACAGTGGGCATGTGGCCCCCTCGTGGATTTGGCGTTGTGCACTCATGCGGCTGAGGTGCCCCCCCTTTCCCTCCCCCTGAGGTGCCTATTTAGTTGTTGTCTGATGCCCCTGCAGTGTTCTCCCCGTCCTGGTCGGGGAACTTCTGTGGGCCTCGCCCATACCATGTGGTCCCAGTGTTCCACGGACTTTCCTAGAGCACTACCTGGACTACTATGCTTGGCATATATTATGTACATGGTGTATATATATATTTCTGCCTACTTGCTTTTAATATATTACAATGGTTACACTCATTTTCTATTGTCTTTGCATTCTTCCGGTGGGTTTGGGGGTGTAACTGTGATGTGTTGATATGCATTAGTGTGTGTGTTGTAGTGGGGGGGTGTTGCGTGTGTGTGTGTCTGTTTTTTGCCTCCCCTGTGTTGTGGTTCTAAAAATTCTGGACCCATGTAATTTACTTTGCCACAGCAGTACGATTTTAGTATCAAAAGACCGATAATGACTAGTACACTAAGCATGAGCATTTTCGCTCAATTCCAGCAGCGTTTTCACCTCGAAATCGCCATTTTCGTCCTGCACTCGTGGCTCCCATTTTATACACGGCAGCCATTTTTAAAAGTTGCCCTCACATAGGCTTATAATACAGTCAGATTTGATTCCAAGGACACATACACCTTGATTGACTTTTCTCTGACCTGGGCAAGCTGGAACCATTGCCTCAGGCCAAACCTGTTTGGTCAGTCCCTCTCCCAGTGGCCGAATCAGATAGCATCAAGGCACACCAGGCCATAAAACCCTTATTATCGCTCACACACCCTGCCTAACTTGCTCACACCTGCACCTGCTCTTTTCTTCTTCTTACTTTACGAGGGGGAGGTGCCCGTTTTTATTGGGGGTCCACACTTATCTGATGTGAAATTCTAGGCCTTGCTGGGTAATTTATTATGGGCTGGATGGCATGAAATATGAGGTTTCATCATGACACTGGTTTTTCCTTTGTAGTGAAAACATGTGAATGACCAACCAAAATGTCAAGAATGTTTGCCTGAAGCTTAAAAAACTGTATATAAGGAAACCTGATTTTGCATTGACACACAGTCTCCTGAGAACATACAAATCGTGCTGTTGTACTTCTAGGACACTTGTCAATTGGTTGCAGCCAATAAATTCGATCTTTGACTTCACCTAGAAGACTCTGAGTTTCTGTAGTCTGAATCAGGAAAGTACCCGAGGTCTTTGGGTGTACCCTGGCACGGCTGGGTTACCGGATCAGTACTGGTTCTGAAAAACCCAGTACCTCAGTTGGCGCCCAACGTGGGGCGATACCAGCGGTACCGGTCCAAGCCTGAGGTCCGTGGGGAGCTTCGTGTGAAAATTCTGGAGGAAGGCCGCCACTTCATCGACCCCTGCATGTCGACGTGGTCCGAAAGTCTTTGTTGCGAGGTTCCCCGCTTCCCGACGGCTATGAAGGACTGCTGCCCTGGCTATCGCCCTGATTTGGACCCTTGATTTTTGGTAGAGCGAAACGATAAGACGAGTCTTCTGGTGACGTCATTGATATTTTCAGTTAAGTATAAGTGGAGCGTCTCCCAGTCCTTAGTTGGACACTTGGTTTGGTCCTTAGTTGGACACTTGGTTTGGTCCTTAGTTGGACATTTGGTTTGGTATCCCTTTGGGATCACTTTGATTTGGAACTTGCAAGTACCAAAGCCGAAGGACTCGTGTATTCACGAGACTATCGTAAACGATAATCCTTTGAAGTTTGAAGCTAGACTAGTGAGCGAAGATGCCTGGTCTTAGCAGACTTGGAAATTTGTTTTGTCTTGGTTGTAAAAGGGACTTCCGGTTGGAGGACTCATGTCCGGTTCCTCCGATTGGAACTCCAACCTATGAACTATATGTGAAGCACGGAGTGGGCCCCATCACGTTTAATAAAGTATGGGTCCGCTATTCTTGGAAATAATTGAGAAAAGTTTTCTTTTTTTTTCTCTTGTAAATATGACTTACAACTAGGATCTGCAAACGGTTCTGTAAGTAAATTGCGACGGCGCTATTTATGAAAAATGGCTAAAGCGCGCGGTATTATGTGTACTGAATGTTTTCTGTTTATATCTGAAATGAGCTCAATGTGTGTTTGTGGGTCTTCTTGATGTTTACAGTTTGTTAAGTAAAATGTTGGTTAATTAATATTAAGTAGAAACTTAGAAAAAATCCAGAAATGAACCATGTGATGTGCTAACATAGCTATATGTTGCTCTTTAATTTATAGAATGAGCAATTGTCCACATATACAAAACTGCAGTTAAATGCTTAATAAATTAGAAAACACATTCAATAGATATAAATAGGGCCCCCCCCAAAAAAAAAAAAAATTATCTATTTTCAATTCAGCCAGCACTTTCCCAGTTAAACATGGGTGGAATTTTGCATAACCTTCCTTTTAAATGAAAGTGGCGCAAAAATGTGACGCATTTCAAGTTAGGCTTATGCGCTTAGGCTTGTGAGTTAATGTATCCCAAATAATAGGCAAGGGATGCAGCTTGCTTTTATATGTGGAATTATCACAAAAAAAAAAAAAATGGGTTTTTATTTTTTTTTAAAGAAAATTATTAATTATGGAAAAATTATTTAAAAAAATAAGTGCCTTTCAAAATCGTTTTTTAATATTTATAAAGCTTAATACCTATACTATGACCTCCTAACATTAAAATTTAATTCAAGTTATGTTGCACCACTAAAATGACATTTGTATGTGCAATTTTCCCTTGGCGCAGGAGCAAACAAGCTCATTTCTATAAAGTATAAGTTAATATTTTCAATGGCTGACTCATGGATTGTGTGATAGACATTCTGGTAATGCATATTATGCAAGAAAATTGTAGGATATTGATTTTTTAATGCCTAAAATATCAAAGTCGATTTTGGGCAAAAGCACTGTTTAAACTGCATTTTCTTTCATTCAGAGTACTTTTTAAAGTGTCTCAGGCTTCAGTAAATGCATACATTTAGGTTTGATATATATTTGCAGGTTGTGCCTTCTTATGATTCAATGAGTCAATGTGCCAGTACAAAGGCTTGTTTTAATATCAAGGTTGAAGGTTCTAACTTCAGCTGGGCCTACTGAGACGTTCATTCATTCGAGGTTGATGAAATATGTACCATTGCATGGGATTGCAACAAGCATTTAGTCTAACAACTGGTATGTGTGTTATTAAGGTGTGTGAATTATTCACAGTAAATGTAGTTTAATAATCTGGAAATAGAGATGATTTTTTTTTACAGTGGAAATTGTAGGTGCCAAATTAATATGGAGTGTCAGTGTAACAATTTTTACTTTTAGAAAGGTAAAACTAAGGTGGCTTGATGTTGCGAAGTAACTGACAAGAGGGTAACAGTTAAGTAATGGAAATTTATTTTCATGTATTTGGTCCTATCATGAATTGTTCTTGCTGGTCCTGTATGTTAGACGAGAAACAGTAAAGTTATATTTGACAGCAGATTTCCATTGCCTGGTGATCTACTGTCAAAAGGAGGGTAAGGATTTTAAACCTGACAAATTAAACAGGCCCAAATATTGGGTTTTGGGCTGCAGGTTTACAGTGCATAAAGTACATGACATGGTGTTGTGTGCCACCGCTTATTCACACATGCTATTGTTTTGTCTATGCTTTTTGTGCTTGATACACAGCAAGTATATCTGATGGCTTGACGTTTTGTGCGTTTTTATTATTTTTTATTTGTTTTTTGCATGTTTGTTGCTGCTTTTGATACTATTACAAGCTCCCCTGTGTTGTGAGGGGATGGTCATAACGATGCCCATCGCTACGCAACAGTTGGTTGAACTTGTTCTGGTTACTAAATTCCACAGATAATGATATTTCATGCTGTGAACATAAAAGACAACACTTCACCAGTGAATGTCTATTTGGCTATAATGATATTGAAGGAAAATAAAAAGAGATATACAGGATCAAAGTGTGTCACCTGCAGTTAGTCACGTTACTGCCCCTTCCCTTAAAGGAACAGGCAGCCCTACATTTATGTATCCTTGATTGGAACTAAGGATGAAATTATAGATCTGTGACTCAAGGTGGCCTAATTTCTATATTACATTAGTTAACGATGTTGTGTTTCCTAAGTAGCATATGGCTTTCGTTCCTTAAAAGAAAACCAGGTTTTCATTTTTTCCTGAAGAAGGAACTGAAATATTAGCTAGGAGTACCGTATATGTTGTAGTCGCCAACGGTAGAGTTAAAATTTGTGTAACTTTGGCCTTTGTGTATCACCCGTACTCTCGGTGTTGTGTCACATGCCTGACTATCACCCAAATAATTTTTTTTTGTTCTTCCTATAGATTTTTTCTTTTGTTACTTCCCCTGACCAATGTCGCATCATGCTTAGTTATTGAGATTTTAGCTATGTCCTAGTCCCATTTCTCTTTTTCGAATTCCTTTCACCAGTCAGCCCTTTTATTATTATTGATGTATTGTTCAGGTTCACATTTCCAGACTGCAGTGATATACCAGGGACCCCCATGTTATGTATAATTCCCTTTGGTATGACCAGACTGGTTTTCAAGAATTTGCCTTAGGCCTGCTTCAATGTTTTCCAGCCTGACTGTCAGGGTAGCGATAGACTGGTTAACTGACTCAATATTATAGTAAGACAAGTTTTCCATCTCAATAGGAGATATCTTATGTTTACCTTTTTGAACATGACGAATTTTCAATGTCTATTTTAATTTGGTTTTCGGTTCCCTTCTGTTCCTGCTACTTTAATTTTTGGTGGGATCAGATGTGTCCTAATCATGCAAATATCAGGACCCTCTAGTTCTTGTCTTTTTGTTTGCACATTTGACTATTAGCCTGTGTATTGCATAGTGCACCTGATGCACAGTTTTTAAAGGAAGGTTTCTACATGTCCCTGATAATCGGTATCATGTGATTTCTCTATTGAGATGTTCTAAGGTAAGGAGGAACACCTAGACTTAATCATTGAGGCAAATATGTGTTTACCCCATTAGACAATGCCACTGTGTGAGGAAATCCATTCAGATAGAATTCTCATGTAGCTATTGATGGCAGAGAATAATGGAGAGAACCCAATTAAAGATGCTAGAGACCCTGTTTTGCCCTTCTGCCTTTGTCTTTGTATTTTATGCCCATGGTGTATGGCTACTCCTTTGAAGATTGCAGACCACCTGCTTGCAGTCCCCTTGTTAAAAACCATGAACTGTTTTTGTACTAAATTGAAGGAAACTAACAGCTGTGGCACACTTCCTACGTCAATAGATTCTGCAGGTATCAAGTCATAATAACCTGCAGGACATTGATTTAAGCCTAATTCCCATCAGTGACAGCTACAGATGAAAGACGGACGTCTTGGCCCTACAGTCTCAGCACCCAGAAAGTAGCAAAGCTGGACAGCGATCGCCAGCGCATGGTATCGTACTTGCTCCATCAGACGGCGTTGGACATCACAAAACCAAAGTTTCAGTGTAAAAGAGCTAAAGAGAAGGATTCCTGTTGTTGATGGCAGAGCTGTTTTGAGGTTTCATTTCTCTACCTGTCATGTGCTGGTAACCTCTGACAGTGTGCAATCCCTTGAGCCCCTTGGCCTGAGTTTTGGCCACACACCCCCTTTTCTTTGCTCCAACGGAAGAAGGGCAGTGCACCGGAGATTTCAAGTTTGGAAAAAGGCACTATATTTTGGTGCCCATGAAAGAGCAGCTTGAGCGTCCTCTGACACTAAATAATGAGTGTTGGAGTCTGAAAGTGCTGCTGAGCTTGAGCTATTTCCCAATTAATGGTGCTTGGGTCTGCACGAGATGATTTGTGCCCTTGATCAATGAAGAGCACATTGTTTGTAGTATCTGCCACAGAGGAGAGACACTGGTGCATTGCTTTAAGACATTGAGACTTTCGAGTGAGCTGTGGGTGTTTGCCAGGAGGGCACTCCAACTAAGCAGTACTTTTCTCACGAAGAGGCCTGAATTGAGAGGCCCATGCGAAAGAAAACAACAAAAGAGAATTTGATGGACAATAGAAGCCTGCCAGAGAGGCTTTTTGAACGGACTCTGGGCATAGTTGGTTTCACAAGAGGTTTCCGTGTGATTGTATAGACTAGGTGTTAGGAGACTGATTGTTTTGCTGGCATTGTTTTAAAGTACTATTCTGTTTAGTAAAAGCAGAATAAAGTCCATTTTCTGTGGAAAGAGTACCCCCTTTTCACCTTAGAGCATTGATGAGAGTCACCACTGTTCCACCTGAACATACAAAAATTACTGAAATGCAGAGGAGCCCTAAAAATGTTATTAGATAATTTTAGGATTTGCTTTTTGGTTAGGGTTGTGAAAAATTATTATTTCATAGTGGTCACTACTTTCTCCCGTTGTCTATATGTTCTTAATAACGTGTTTTCTAGTGTCTTTTAAACATGACGTTGTCATTTATGGGTAGGATTGTTTTTCTCTACTCAATTGACTTCTGCACCCACTTCCCAACCTATGTCTTTTCCTACTATTGTTTCTTTGCACTCTTTTCACCCTTTTCCTGAACATGAGCAGGTTAGAAGATCAGAATTCGTAAGCAATTATTTTGTACAGCTTCTGCATCAACACTAGTTAGTAGTGAACATCACTAATTGTTGGGTGTGTGATCTTATGCCACCTACTGCAGATAGAGGTATTCCTTATTTTGTCCTGCCATATGTGGCCTTTTGTGCTACTTCATGTTCAAGGAGACCTGTCCAGAGAGAGTTACCAAGTACTAGAATTTTGCTCCAGCAACATCTCCATGGCCTTATAAACATAGACCTGGACTCAGATTAGCATGAGAATAGGTTTATTGCCTATGTAAGGGCAAAAGGAGGGTTTGTGGTTCTAAAAATTCTGGACCCATGTAATTTACTTTGCCACAGCAGTACGATTTTAGTATCAAAAGACCGATAATGACTAGTACACTAAGCATGAGCATTTTCGCTCAATTCCAGCAGCGTTTTCACCTCGAAATCGCCATTTTCGTCCTGCACTCGTGGCTCCCATTTTATACACGGCAGCCATTTTTAAAAGTTGCCCTCACATAGGCTTATAATACAGTCAGATTTGATTCCAAGGACACGTACACCTTGATTGACTTTTCTCTGACCTGGGTAAGCTGGAACCATTGCCTCAGGCCAAACCTGTTTGGTCAGTCCCTCTCCCAGTGGCCGAATCAGATAGCATCAAGGCACACCAGGCCATAAAACCCTTATTATCGCTCACACACCCTGCCTAACTTGCTCACACCTGCACCTGCTCTTTTCTGCTTCTTACTTTACGAGGGGGAGGTGCCCGTTTTTATTGGGGGTCCACACTTATCTGATGTGAAATTCTAGGCCTTGCCGGGTAATTTATTATGGGCTGGATGACATGAAATATGAGGTTTCATCATGACACTGGTTTTTCCTTTGTAGTGAAAACATGTGAATGACCAACCAAAATGTCAAGAATGTTTGCCTGAAGCTTAAAAAACTGTATATAAGGAAACCTGATTTTGCATTGACACACAGGGCCGTATTTATACTCCGTTTGCGCCGAATTTGCGTCGTTTTTTTCGACGCAAATTCGACGCTAAACTAACGCCAACTAACGCCATATTTATACTATGGCGTTAGAGGCGAATAGCGCCAAAGTTCCCGGAATGTGCGTCATTTTTTAGCGTGAACCCCTTCCTTGCGTTAATGATATGCAAGGGAGGCGTTCCCGTCTAAAAAATGACTCCCAGGCCTTTACGTGGTATTTATACTCCCGGGCAAAAGAGACGCCCGGGAGTGGGCGTGGCTAAAAACGGCGCATTTGCGCCGCTTTTTAACGCCTGGGTCAGGCATGGCGTTAAGGGACAAGTGGGCTCAAAATGAGCCCAGAGTGCCCTCCCCTGCCCCCAGGGACCCCCCCTGCCACCCTTGCCCACCCCAGGAGGACACCCAAGGCTGGAGGGACCCACCCCAGGGACATTCAGGTAAGTTCAGGTAAGTATTTTTTTATTTTTTTTTAATAATTTTTTTTGGCATAGGGGGGCCTGATTTGTGCCCCCCTACATGCCACTATGCCCAATGACCATGCCCAGGGGACAGAAGTCCCCTGGGCATGGCCATTGGGCAAGGGGGCATGACTCCTATCTTTACAATGATAGGAGTCATGTTGATGGGGGATGGGCGTCGTTAAAAAATGGCGCAAGTCGGGTTAAGACGATTTTTTCGACGTAACCTGACTTGCCCCATTTTAAGACGCCCATACGCCATTTTCCCCCTACGCCGGCGCTGTCTGGTCTACGTGGTTTTTTCCCACGCAAACCAGGCAGCGCCGGTCTGATTGCGCCGTCTAACGCCATTCCATAAATACGGCGCCCGCATGGCGCTTCAGAATGGCGTTAGACGGCGCAAAACTTTTTGACGCTAAACTGCGTTAGCGCAGTTTAGCGTCAAAAAGTATAAATATGGGCCACAGTCTCCTGAGAACATACAAATCGTGCTGTTGTACTTCTAGGACACTTGTCAATTGGTTGCAGCCAATAAATTCGATCTTTGACTTCACCTAGAAGACTCTGAGTTTCTGTAGTCTGAATCAGGAAAGTACCCGAGGTCTTTGGGTGTACCCTGGCACCGCTGGGTTACCGGATCAGTACCGGTTCTGAAAAACCCAGTACCTCAGTGTCGTAGGTGCAGTACTCACAGTGGTCTTTGCCGCCGGTGTTCGTGCTCCTGGTACAGGAGCAGGAAGACTATTGCAGGGAGAATTTGGAGTTCCGGGTCCATGGCGTCCTCGTTCCTCGTGGGGTGTGTAGAGGTGAGCGTTTTCCCTTCGGGATTCCTGTTTCCGCCGTGTTTTTATCCGCGGTGAATCTGCCCCGGAAAAGGTGGCGGATTGGCCTGTCATAATAGTGTGGGCAGTACATTGTCTCCCGCCTGTCTGTTGGCGGTGACCACCGCGCTGTTTGTTTGTACCGCCATGGCGGTCGGAGTGTTAAAGTGGCTGTCTTTGTTGGCAGTTTCCGCCACTGTCGGAATTGCACATTTTTTACCACCGGCCTGTTTGCGGTCTTACCGCCGCTTTAACACTGACCGCCAGGGTTGTAATGACCAACATTATGTCTTGCAGTTGATAAAGTGTCTGATTATATATTTTCTTGTCGTACTGTAACAAAAAACTTTTGTTTTATCCAAACCCAACATACACATGTTGCACTCATGACAAACATAAAACCCTTTAGGTGTAATGGGAAGCCACATTTCTTTCTTGGTCATAGTAATGTAACTCGGACACAAGTGGTCCCTTAATGTCTTGCCTCTGCAGTAAGTGACCTTGGGTAGTTTAGATATACACCCCTTTAAACCAGGTGTTTCTATAAGCAAATGCCAATACTGTCTTAAGACCTTCTAAATCTCATCACTCAACATTGAGTATTGGGTCACGATCAACTGATCAAATTTTTTACTACTATTCTTAGGTTTCACATATAGGCCCACATTACAACCCTGGCAGTCGGTGATAAAGTGGCAGTAATACTGCCAACAGGATGGCAGTAAAAAAATGGAATTATGACCACAGCAGAAACCGCCAACACAGAGAGCCACTTTAACACACCAACTGCCACTGTGGTAGCAACAAGCACCGCAGCGGTAACCACCAACAGCCAGACAGAAGACAAGGTTCCGCCCACTGTATTATGAGACACCAATCCGCCAGCTTTACCGGGGCTATACCAACGCCATCAAAAGCACGGCGGAAACAGTACACAGAAGGGAAACAACTCACCTCTGGACACTCAAGGAAGAATGACAACGCCATGGAGCCCGAACTACAGGTGTTACCCATGCTGGTTTACCTCCTTCTACACCAGGAATACCAACTGCGGCGAAGACTACCACAGTGAGTACCGCCCCTAGCAAACAAGGTAGGGAGGGAGGAAAAAGAGAGTGACACACACACACACACAAGCAACACGCAACATCCCTGACCCCAACAACATACACACAAACAGATGCAACAACATTACATATCCACCTCGTAGCCCTCAGGAATAACGCAAGGACAAAAGAAAGTGAGCATCAGGTTGATAATACACAGGCACCTCAGGGGGAAAGTGAAGGGGGGCACCTCAGTCAGAAGATGGTACAACGCCACTGCTCCTGGAGGGGGCCACATGCCCATCTCTCTGTCCTGGGGAGTGCCAAGCCACAGTCTCTCTAGTGGGTGGTTTGCCCACTGCTCGTTCCTGGAGAGTGCAAAGCCACAGTCTCTCAAATGGGTGGTTTGCCCACTGTTTGGTCCTGGGGAGTGCAACGCCACAGTCTCTCTAGTGGGTGGTCTGCCCACTGCTTGGTCCTGGGGAGAGTAAGGCTACAGTCTCTCAAGTGGATGGCTTCTCCACAGGTTCTGGAGGGGGCTTTGTGCCCAGTGTGTGTCATTCTGACAAGGAGGGGGTGAGTGGATGCCTTCTTCCACTGGGTCTGGATGAGGCTTTGTGCCCAGTGTGCTTCATCCTGACAAGGAGGGGGTGATTGGATGCCTTCTTCCACTGGTTCTGGAGGGGGCTTTGTGCCCTGTGATGCAGATCTTGGGGAGTGCAAGGTCACAGTCTCTTACCTGGGTGTCACACCTACAGTTTTTGCAGGGGCCACAATTCACTTCCGCCCATGGAGGCACGACTACACACTGGCCGCCGGCGGTGACGGCTGCTCAGTGGTGGCAGTGGCGGGGCTGGCGGGGCTGGCGGAGGTGCTGCCAGTGGTGGGGGGAGGCTCTAGCCCTTCCCCTGCAGCCTCGGACGGCTGCCCACTGGGGCTGCTGTTGCTGGCAGTGGTGCTGGTGGCGATGCAGGTGGCGGTGCTGCCGGCGGTGCTGCCGGTGGTGGGGGGAGACTCCAGGCCATCCCCTACAGACTCGGACAGCTGAAGTGCTGGTGTTGTTTGCTCAGATGCTGCTCCAGCCCCAGGCTCCATATCCATCCTGCCTGTGGCATCCGTGCCTTTGTCATTGCCATTGGCAGCTGGTGGTCCCTTCCTGCCCTTGGCAGCTGGTGGCCCCTTCTTGCCTTTGCCAGCTGGTGGTGTCTCCTTGCCTTTGCAAGCTGGTGCTGCCTCCTTGCCTTTGCTAGCAGGTGATGCCGCCTTGCCTTTTGCCAGCTGGTCGTGCTTCCTAGCCTTTGCCAGCTAGTGCTCCCTTTTTGGCTTTGCCAGCTGGTGCTCCCTTTTTGGTTTTGCCAGCTGGTGCTCCCTTTTTGGCCCTGGCAGCTGGAGCAGGCACACTGGCTGTGTGGATGGGTGTCTCCTCAGAGCCTCTCACAACTGCAGTGGCTGCAGAAACGATGGTGGCCGTGGACTGGGTGGCTGAGGTGCTAGCCTGGGTCCTGACCACCATGGCCTGAAGTGAAGGACGGAGGGGAGGGGCAGGGAATAGGTCCAGGGTGGAGAGGAAAAGCTTTTTAGGGACACTGGGGCTGGAAGAGGGTGAAGGTTTGGGAGTGGAGGTGATGGTGTGCTTGGGAGAGGCTGGGGTTGAGGGGAATGGGACTGGCTAGAGACAGGAACAGTGGTGCCATCAGGGAGGAGGCCAGAGCTTGGAATGATCTATGTTCAGCCACCAGGTCAGAGTGAATGCCCTCCAGGAATGGATTTGTTTGTTGCAAATGCCCTGCCAGACCCTGGATGGCATTCCCTATGGTTGACTGCCCAAGAGAGACGGATCGCAGGAGGTCAATAGCCTTCTCACTGAGGGCAGCAGGGCTGACTGGGGTAGGGCCTGAGGTGCCTGGGGCGAAGGAGATGCCCACCCTCCTGGGTGAGCGGGCACGAGAAACACACTGAGGGGCTGCTGGGAGGGCAGTGCTGGTTCAGGGGGTGGCAGCTGTACCTCTAGTTGGGGTGGCCACAGAGCTGTCCGCCACCACCAGGGAGCTTCCATCAGAGGAGGTGTCGCTGTCTGAACTGTCCCCTCCAGTCTCCGCCGTGGTGCTCTCCTTGCCCTCTGTCCCACTGGTGCCCTCACTGTCGGTGGATTCGGCCTCATGGGCTATGGGGGATGCAGGTCCCTCCGTCGCCGGTGCCTCTTCTCCTCCGCCAGATGATGCTAATGCACAATGCTTGGCACTTGGCCTAGTAACTAATTTTGCTATTGGACTTAACATGGTCCATATCTCTGGTTACCATTCATCGATTTTGGACTTTGTTACCATTGAGGCACACTTATACCAGATAGCCTGATTACAGAAGCAAAGACTTGCTCTACTTTGTGATTGACGTATTGATCTCATTTTTACTACTTCGTTCAATAGCCGTGAAAAAGTCAACAGTGTGACGAAACACGTGTTGGCTGTGTTTGGAATAATGTTTTTTTTCACTGAATGTGACTTCGCCTATAAATAAAGAGATCATATTTCAAGAAAAGATGTGAACACCAACGTGCCTGTTTTCTTCATCTATTCGACAGAAACCATACATTACGGACTGTAAAGACTTGTGTCGTACTGTTGGATACTGTGTGCTGTGGTCTGTTTTGCTTACTAATGCACACAAGGACAGGGTGACAAAACAAAAAGGGGGGGGAGACAAAGGATACACTTGGTCAATGCCAGCAACAAGACCACCGTTGACGTACACAACACACAGGGAACAGCCCCGTGCACTAGGCCATGCACTACCAGTTACAATGCTAGTCACCAGGCCATGGAGTACAATGCCTAACGCCAATAGCAAGACATCTGGAACCCGAAAGGGCCCTGCCCAGTAGTAGATGCCCACTAGCATATATGGGGCTGTAGTGCATCAGAGCCTGCTCAACATGGAACCTACCCTACCATGTTCGTCCTGGCCTAGGGGCACCCACAGGCCCACATCCACCACCCAGAATACACCCCACCAAGCGCAATTTTCTGATTCTGAAACTGTACTCACCCCCTTGTGGCTGCTGTGATGCCTTCAAGCGCTTATCCAACTCTGGATAGGCCACCGCCAGGAAGCAGAACATCAGAGGGGTCAGGGTTTGACAGCCACCCCTTCCTCGTTGGGAGGCCATCCCCAGCTGGGCCTCCGCCATCTTGATTGCCCAGCGGCGCAAGTCCTCCCACCGTTTGCGACAGTGGGTGCTCCGTCTGTCAAAGACCCCAAGGGTCTGCACATACTTCACGATGGCATGCCAAATACCCTTTTTCTGATGGGGGCTGACCTGTAGAGAAAGATACATAGGAAATGGTATCAGCCATACCGTCCGGCCTGTTACACTCATGACACACCAAATCCCTCCCATCCCCTTACGCACAGACATTGACCACCACACATACAGCACTCTGCCCAGGACTCCAGCAGCCACCCCCCCCCCTTACACAAGGCTTACACACACAGCACTCCATGCATTCATGCCCCATGCATCATGCTCACAGTGTACTCACCTGTTGGTCTGTAGGACTGTAGGAAGGTAGCCACTTTCTAGCCTTGTTATCCCACTTTTGGCCTGTTTGTGAGCATATGTCAGTGTGTTTTTACTGTCTCACGGGGATCCTGCTAGCCAGGACCCCGGTGCTCTTTTTGAAAACCCTATTTGTCAGTGTGTTTTATATGTCTCACTGGGACCCTGCTAGCCAGGAACCCAGTGCTCATAGGTTGTGGCCTGAATGTGTGTTCCCTGTGTGGTGCCTAACTGTGTCACTGAGGCTCTGCTAACCAGAACCTTAGTGCTTATACTCTCTCTGCCTTTAAAATTGTCACTGCAGGCTAGTGAGGATTTTCACCAATTATAATTGGCACACTGGAACACCCTTATAATTCCCTAGTATATGGTACCTAGGTACCCAAGGTATTGGGGTTCCAGGAGATCCCTATGGGCTGCAGCGTTTCTTTTGCCACCCATAGGGAGCTCAGACAATTCTTACACAGGACTGCCACTGCAGCCTGAGTGAAATAACGTTCACGTTATTTCACAGTCAATTTACACTGCACTTAAGTAACTTATAAGTCACCTATATGTCTAACCCTCATTTGGTGAAGGTAAGGTGCACAGTTATTAAGTGTGAGGGCACCCTGGCACTAGCCAAGGTCCCCCACATAGTTTAGGACAAATTCCCCGGACTTTGTGAGTGCGTGGACACCATTACAAGCGTGCACTACATATAGGTCAATACCTATATGTAGCTTCACAATAGTAACTCCGAATATGACAATGTAACATGTCTAAGATCATGGAATTGTCCCCCATGCCAAATCTGGTATTGGGGTGCCAATCCCATGCATCCCCGGGGCTCCAGCATGGGCCCCGGGTACTGCCAAACCAGCTCTCTGGGGTTTTCACTGCAGCTACTGCTGCTGCCAACCCACAGACAGGCTTCTGCCCTCCTGGGGTCTGGGCAGCCCAAGTCCCAGGAAGGCAGAACAAAGAATTTCCTCTGAGAGAGGGTGTTACACCCTCTCTCCTTGGAAATAGGTGTGAAGGGCTGGGGAGGAGTAGCCTCCCCCAGCCTCTGAAAATGCTTTGAAGGGCACAGATGGTGCCCTCCTTGAATAACCCAGTCTACGCCGGTTAAGGGATCCTCCAGCCCCTGCTCTGGCGTGAAACTGGACAAAGGAAAGGGGAGTGACCACTCCCCTGTCCATCACCACCCCAGGGGTGGTGCCCAGAGCTCCTCCAGTGTGTCCCAGACCTCTGCCATCTTGAATGCAGAGTTGTGAGGGCACAAGGGAGACCTCTGAGTGGCCAGTGCCAGCAGTTGACATCAGAGACCCCTCCTGATAGGTGCTTACCTCTCTTGGTAGCCAAACCTCCTCTGAGGGCTATTTAGGGTCTCTTCTGTGGGCTTCTCTTGAGATAACGACCTGCAAGAATTCACCAGAGTTCCTCTGCATCTCCTCTTCGACTTCTGCCAAGGATCGACCGCTGACTGCTCCAGGACGCCTGCAAAACTGCAACAAAGTAGCAAGAAGACTACCAACGACATTGTAGCGCCTAATCCTGCCGGCTTTCTTGACTGTTTCCTGGTGGTGCATGCTCTGAGGGCTATCTGCCTTCACCCTGCACTGGAAGCCAAGAAGAAATTTCCTGAGGGTTGACGGACTCTTCCTCCTGCTAATGTAGGCACCAAACTTCTGCTTTACGGGTCCTCTGGGTCCCTTCTCATCGTGATGAGCGTGGTCCCTGGAACACAGGAGCTGTATCCAAGTGACACCGACAGACCAGTGGTCCTTCTGTCCAAATATAGTGGAGGTAAGTCCTTGCCTCCCCACGCCAGACAGTAATCCTGTGTACTGCGTGAACTGCAGCTGCTAGGGCTTCTGTGCACTCTTACAAGGATTCCTTCGTGCACAGCCTAGCCCATGTCCCCAGCATTCCATCCTGCATTGCTCAACTTGCTGAGTTGACCTCCAGCTTCGCGGGACCCTCCTTTGTAGTGCTGAGACGACCACCATGCTCAGATTTTTTGAACCCCTGTTCAAGTTCTTCTGCAGGTGCTGCCTACTTCTGCATAGGCTCCCTGTATTGCTGAGCACCCCCTCTGTCTCCTCATCCAAGTGGCGACCTCCTGGTCCTTCTTGGGCCCTGGCAGCACTCTTTTTCTTCAACCATGACCTTTGCAGCTAGCAAGGCTTGTTTGCGGTCTTTCTACGTGGAAACAACTCTGCATCCTCCAGCACGCCATGGGACATCTTCTGTGCCAAGGAGAAGTTCCTGGCACCTTCCGCTGTTGCAGAATCTTTGGCTTCTTCCACCCGGAGGCAGCCCTTTTGCACCTTCATTCAGTGTTTAGTGGGCTCCTGCCCCCCCTGGACACTTGCGTGACTCTTGAACTTGGTCCCCTTCCTTTACAGGTCCTAAGGTCCAGGAATCCGTCTTCAGTGTTTTGCAGTCAGTTGTTGTTTTTGCAGAATCCCCTATCTTGACTTTATTGTCTTTCTGGGGCAGTAGGGTAAGTTTACTCCTACTTTTCAGGGTCTTGGGGTTGGGAATCTTGGACACCCTCAGTGTTTTCTAACAGTCCCAGCGACCCTCTAGACACTACACTAGGCCTGGGGTCCATTCGTGGTTCGCATTCCACTTTTGGAGTATATGGTTTGTGTTGCCCCTGGGCCTATTCCTACCTATTGCATTCTATTGTGATTCTACATAGTTTGCACTATTTTTCTAGCTGTTACTTACCTGATTTTGGCGGTTTGTGTGCATATAATTTGTGTGTATTGACCATTTGCGGGGTGCTTCTCCTTCTGCAGGGCCTGTTGTTCCTGTGGTGGGGCCTCCTGTCCACTAGCGTCAACGGAGGTGGAAGGCTGTTCATCAGTGTGGCTAGTGTCAGGGGCCTGTTGGTGTGCCACTGCCTCCCTCATCATGTTGGCCATGTCTGTCAACACCCCTGCAATGGTGACCAGGGTGGTGTGGATGTCCCTCAGGTCCTCCCTGATCCCCAGGTACCGTCCCTCCTGCAGCCGCTGGGTCTCCTGCAACTTGGCCAGTATCTGGCCCATGGTCTCCTGGGAATGGTGGTATGCTCCCAGGATGTTGGTGAGTGCCTCGTGGAGAGTCGGTTCCCTGGGTCTGTCCTCCCCCTGTCGCACAGCAGTCCTTCCAGCTTCCCTGTTGTCCTGTGCCTCTGTTCCCTGAACCATGCGCCCACTGCCACTGACCCAGGTCCCTGATCGTCCTGTGTTTGTTGGGTTGCCTAGGGTCCCTGTAGTGGTGGACACACTGCTCATTGACGTGTCCTGAGGACAGAGGAATGGGCCCACTGGGTGGGTGCTGTGCTGGTGTTTCCTGAGTGGGGAGGCTCTGTGGTGGGATGGGGCTGTGCCTGGGTAACCGACTGTCCAGAGGTCCCTGATGGGCCAGGTTGGTCATCATGATCCAGTCGTGCAGAGCTGCTGTCATCACTGAGGGCCTCTTCTGTGGGGGGGAACTGGATGTTCCTGGCACCTCCTTTCCTGTGACGTTGTGTGGGGGTCCTGTGGGGATGTAAATGCAGTGTTATTATTTCTGCGTGTGACATCTTGTGCATGGGTATGTTTTCCTGTATGATTGTTATTACCAAGGCAGCTTTGCCTTGTGTGAGTTGTTATTTGGTTGGCTGAGTGATTGTCACTAGTGTGCATGAAGTGGTGATGGTTGTCCATGCAGACCTGTGACGGTGTCCATGCTTTAGTGTTGCATGCAGGGCTTGGTATTGGGATGGGAGGGTTGTGATGGTGGGGTATATGGGAGGTGGTGGAGTGATGGGAGGAAGGGTGACGGTGGGGGCATGTGATGGCATGCAGGTAGGGGGGTGAAAGTAGTAAAGATTTGACTTACCAGAGTCCAGTCCCCCTGCTACTCCTGCGAGGCCCTAAGAATGCATGATTGCCAAGACTTGCTCTTCCCATGTTGTTAGTTGTGGGGTAGGAGGTGGGGGTCCACCGCCAGTCCTCTGTACAGCTATCTGGTGTCTTGCAACCACAGAACGCACCTTCCCCCATAGGTCGTTCCACCTCTTCCGGATGTCATCCCTTGTTCTGGGGTGCTGTCCCACGGCTTGACCCTGTCCACGATCGTCCGCTGTAGCTTCATCTTCCTTGCAATGGATGTCTGCTGCACCTGTGATCCGAATGGCTGTGGCTCTACCCGGGTGATTTCCTCCACCAGGACCCTTAGCTCCCCGTATGAGAACCTGGGGTGTCTTTGTGGTGCCATGGGTGTAGTGTGTGTAGTGTGTGTGAGTGTGTGTGGGGTGATGTGTTGGGGTGTGTGCTGTGAGGTGCGTGGATGGTGCATGGTTGATGGTGTTCTGTGGCTCTGGTTCTGTGGGTGTTCCTGGTGTGTGTCTCTCTCTGTTGTAAATTGTTTGTAGTGGTAAAGGGTTGTGGGTAATGTGTGTATGTGTTTTATAGTGGTGTGTGTGTCAGGTGTGTATAGTTTGAATTGTCCAATGTGTTGTTGCTTAGTTAGTGTGTGTGTATTTTGAGTGCAGCAGTATGTACCACCAATGGTTTACCGCGGTTGAATGTCCGCGGTTATTCGTGGGTCATAATGCTGTGGGTGTAGTTCTGTTGGCGTAACGGTGTGGGTTTTGCTACCACCAGTTTATCACTGACCTTTGATCTGGCGGACTTGTGTGTGGGTCTATATCGTGATCGATTTCTATGTGTGGGTCATAATACGGGTAGCGGTATACCGCCGCGGTATGTTGGCAGCAGTCAGCACGGCAGTAAGCGGCACTTACCGCCAATGTCATAATGAGGGCCATAGCGTGCACGGAGTCCAGAGGTTCCCCAAGAGACTTGACAGAGGCAATCATAGATAATACTAATGCTATATTTGTGGTAATGTGCTCGAGCAGTAAGTACCAGCAACACAGGGCCAGTCAGGTGCAGAGGTCAAACAGGAGCCAATATAACATGGGTGCCTATGGAGTGTACTCCGGTTCCATTCTGCTTGCAGGTAAGTACCCGCGTTGTCAGAGAGTTAGACTGGGGGGTTTGGAGGAGTACTGGAGGGGCCCCAAGTAGGGACAAAAACCACACCCTCAAAAGCACTGGGGTGCCTGGGTGCAGTGTGCAAACAGGATGTGGGGTTCTCAATAGAACTCTATGGAGCAATATGGGGGTCACTTAGGCGCTACAGGCAGGGCACGGGGCCCCTTAGGCAACCCACTGACTGGGTAAGGGTGAGGGCCGCCTGATGATCGTGCTGTACCAGTGGTCAGTTTCTCTCAGGCCTGGGGGGTGCGGGTGCAGTGCTTCTCCAAGCGTCAGATATCTTATTCCCGGGCAGTTGCGGTCAGAGGGCCCTCGGGATTCCCTCTGCAGGCGTTGTCATCAGGGTGCAGAGAGGTCAGCCCAGGGTGGACACGTTGTTGGAGTAGCATGGGGTCCTCTCTGTATAGTTGGTTTCTCTGGACACATGCTGGGGGCGTCGGGTGCAGAGTAGTTGGACTCACGCTTCTGGAGTGAGGTGAGAGTCCCTTTAAAGTTGTTTTCTCGTCTTCTTGTTGGACAGGTCTGCTGTCCACAGGAGTTTCTTGGTCCTCGGTGATGCAGGCAGTACCCTGGAGGCTTTTCAGGGGTCACTGGTCCTGCAGGATGAGTTGCTTCTTTTCTTGCAGCTTTTCGAAGTAGGAGACGGGCTGGTATGGCTGGGGCCAAGTCAGTTGTTGTTGTTTCCTTCTCTTTTCTGCGGGTTTTTCAGCTCTGCAGTCCTCCTTCTTTCTTGAGGTCATCAGGAATCTGCTGATCTGGG
The DNA here is from genome assembly GCF_031143425.1 of Pleurodeles waltl. NCBI lineage: Eukaryota > Metazoa > Chordata > Amphibia > Caudata > Salamandridae > Pleurodeles > Pleurodeles waltl. The sequence goes on from NC_090447.1 coordinate 1,218,371,127, forward strand.
TTCGGGGTCACCCCTAAATACTAAATTTAGGGGTGTGTTAGGGTCAGGGGGCAGTAGTCAATAGCTACTGTACCTGAGGGTGGCTAAACCCTCCTTGTGCCCACTCCCTCTGGGGAGGGGGGTACATCCCTATCCCTATTGGTCCTATCCCTCCAAAGAAAGATGGAGGATTTCTCAAGGAGGGGAGTCACTTCAGCTCTGGTCACCTTAGAGGTGGATCTGACTGAGGGGGGTTACTACTCCTTATTTTTCTCATTATCCTTCTGGACTTGCCACCAAAAGTGGGGGCTCGTCCAGGGGGCAGGAATCTCTACTGGTTGTAGTGCCCTGGGGGAATTGTAACACCAGGCCTGAGCCTTTGAGGCTCACCGCCAGGTGTTACACTTCCTGCAGGGGGGAGGTGTGAAACACCTCCACACAGTGCAGGCTTTGTTTCTGGCCCCAGAGACCACAAAGGCTCTCACCCCATGGGGTCAGAAACTCATCTCTCAGTGGCAGGCTGGCACAGACCAGTCAGTCCTGCACTGAAGGATTGAGTAAAAGATAGGGGACATATCTAAGATGCCCTCTCTGTGCATTTTTTGATAAATCCAACTGGCATCAGTGTGAGTTTATTATTCTGAGAAGTTTGAAACCAAACTTCCCAGTATTCAGTGTAGCCATTATGGAACGGTGAAGTTTGTTTTGACAAACTCCCAGACCATATACTTAATATGGCCACACTGTACTTACAATGTTTAAGAATGGACTTAGACACTGTAGGGGCATATTGCTCATACAGCTATGCCCTCACCTTTGGTATAGTGCATCCTGTCTTGTGGCTTTATGACCTGCTAGAGGGGTGACTTACCTATGCCACAGACAGGGCTTTGTGTGCATGGCACTCTGAGGGGGATGCCATGCCGACTTTGCCTTTTTCTCCCCACCAACACAGGCAATCTGCCATGGCAGCGTGCATGTGTTAGGTGAGGGGTCCCTTAGGGTGGCACACAACATGCTGCAGCCCTTAGGGACCTTCCCTGTTCACAGAGCTCTTGGTACCACTGGTACCTTTTACAAGGCACTTATCTGTGCACCAGGGGTGTGCCAATTGTGGAAACAATAGTACATTTTTAGTGAAAGAATCCTGGTGCTGGGGCCTGGTTAGCAGGGTACTAGCACACTCTCAGTCAAGTCAGCATCAACATCAGGCACAAAATGGGGGGTAACTGCAACAAGGAGACATTTTCCTAAACCAACTTTTGCTTTGAAAGTGAAGCTACAAATGAGTTTACACACTTTCAAACAAGTAGAAATGTTAGTGAATATGTCCCACAGGGCATTTCTTTGACTTACTATGCTTAATCTGGTTCTCGTTGGCAGTCATGGTGGTCTTTGCGTGGCATGCACAATCACTTCAAAATTCATTCACACCTCTAATATTTTGTCACACAGGGTATTCAATGACAATGTTGCATATGTGCAGTGTAGGGACTATAATGCACATTAATCGAACAGAACACCTACCACGTTCTGACAGTGGATAAAGGTGTTGAGCAGGCAATACAAAAGTCCATGATTTCCTCAAGTAGATGAACTAAAATTCTGTGGCTACTTGCCTAAAAAGCAGTGGCCTATGGACGTTTGGTATACATGCACAGCCACTGAAAGGTTTACCCAACGGCAGCTCCACCTCAGCCGATTTCCTAGAACTTTGCATTAGTATAATACAACGTATAGCAAGTAGGGAAACAGGGGCCTGACTTAGATGGGCACTGCGGACAGTAATAATGACTCTCCTGCCGCTCTCTGTGCTTCGAGCACACTGTACAGCAATGACAAGGACCGTCCTTTTTGGATGTTTTAAGAATGCAGTCAGCAAAGTGTCACTCCTGTAGCCTTGCCACATCCTCCAGAACCTATGAAATGGAGGCTGCTTCTTCTGTAGCAGCAGTGAGGCTTTCAGTGACAACTGGAAGTCAAGGAAAGATATGAGTCTTCCTGTGGTTGTATGAGAAGAAACAACATACACATTGTACGTTGCCATCTGGATCAGGTGGGTAAACAGTTTTGTTGTACCAAGTGCAGGTTTTACGACGCACATTGTATGGTTGAAGAACCTGGTCTTTCTTGTCCACCCCGCCAATGTACTTATTGTAATCAAGTATATGGGTGGGCTTGTGGACTTTGGTCATCTGACCCCAAACCATGATGGGGGAAGTGATCTCATCATGAATTGTAGTGAGCACGGATACATCACGCCTGTCCAAGAACTTGACTGCGAGCACTGGAACGCAACGCAGTACTCTGGGATTTCTGGAGATTCTTTTGAACAAGCTCCTGCTAGAATCCACAGTGATACTGTAATTGGGGATTATGTTGGAAATAATCCTATTAATTTTCAGAAATATATGACAAAACATTGCCTATGTATACTGACTCATGAATACTATTATTTTTCATGTTACAATGAGTGCCTCTTGTACTTTATATTAGAATCCATTGTGGTTACAACAAACTGTACCTCAGGCCAGAGTGCCAGCTTTGTAGAGCTCATTGAACAGCTCTTCTCCTGTATAGAAATTGTCCACATAAAGGTTATAACCTTTGTGAAGGAGTGGCAGGACAAGCTCCCATACAATCTTCCCTGGGACCCCCTAATGTGGTAGGCAACTTACAGGGTTCAGCGTGGAGTCCTTCCATGTATACACTTTCAAGCTGTACATAGCCAGAAGAGCTCTCACACAACAGCTTGATGCCATAGCGAGCTCTTTTGCTCGCAATGTACTGTCTGACCAGCAGCTCCCCTTTGTACAGAATCAAGGACTCATCTACTGCTATACTCTTTCCAGGAGTATAGATCTCTGGAAACCTGGAAGACAAATGTTCCACAACAGGCCGAATTTTGAACGACCTGTCATGGTCTGGATGGACCCGGGGCAATGCAGCAGAGTTTTCACTGAAAGCTAATATGCACTGCAATAGCAACAAATTAACTCTGCTCATGTACGGTGCAAGGATGGGGGTTACCCAACCATGCGATTCGTCCAGTAGGACTGCAATGTGGGTTTATGCATTAACCCCATTTTGAACATAAGACCCAAATATATCTTCAAATCCTCAGGCGAAGTGGTAATCCACTGGCGTGCCCTAGAAAAGGGGCCTACAGTGCCTACATACTCCCTCAGAAATTGTTCTGCATGCACATTTGTTTGCTGCACAATTTGTAAGGAAGTCAACATCCAAAAAGAGATCAATGTAGTTGACTAGCAAAAGGTTGACCGTATCAACTTTACATCCAGCATCACCAGTAAAATGTGGACTTTGGGGCTGAGATAAATTGGGGGCCTGCCAAGAGAGCACTCAGTCTGTGCTTGCTGCTGCATACACCTTCTCTCTGGGTTGGGCTAACACACTGTTGTCCTGCTGCACAGACTGTACTTGCAAAGGGACAGTGTGACAGTCCTCATCATCTCCCTCAGAATCACTGGAAGAGGTGTCGTCGGATGGGACTCTGAAAAATCACTCCCAGATTCTGCTCCTTTCCCTCAGATGCCGTCTCAGTCTCTGATCCTGCCTCAGAGCTGCCCGCCACAACCCAAGTTACGGCTTCAGTAGCAGTCCTCCAATGAGTGCACACAAAGGATAATAAATCCTCTTTGAATTTTTTCATACTTGTAGAAACATTGGGGTAGGTGCGTTGATTATGAGCCTGCTGCTGTTCAGTTCTTAGAAGATTAAGTTAATAATGGTCTTTCGCACTACCCCACTCTAGTAATATTGCATAAAATGTCACTTTTCAAAGATAAGCAATAAGAAATGGCAAGGGACTTATTTTCAAATCAAATGAGACAATGTAATGGGTGCAAAAGAGCAGAGTTCTGATAGTTTAAAAGTAAAATTTCAAAAGTTGGAGCAATTGAAAAAACAAGAGATGGCTAGATGGTGGGATGGTACAACCTTACAAAAATAATTAGATAACTGTAAAATTCCTAGAGGATTGAGAATCCTCATTTTCCCAACTTTCGAAGACGTGGATGATGAATCTCTCAAAGAATGGGAGGAAAATTTACAGAATGCATCATTTATGATAATGCGCATACTAATAAAACATACAGACAAAAAGGTTAGGAAACTTCAAGTGGATATAGATAGAATGGAGAAAGATATTGAAAATGTTCCCCAAAAAGATCTAGTTAAAAAGAATTATGAGATCTTAGATAAAATAATGGAGGATTATCAGATATGTCTACGCGACAAGAAGTTATGAAAAGTAATCTGGATTATAAAGAGGGCAGAATTTACACTTTTGCCTGCAATATGACAATGTGAGAATTCCTTGTATAGGAAAAAGAACACGAGGAGAAATAAGTGATATTGATTTGACTAGTGAAAGCTCTGTGACTTCATTGGACAGTATGAAATCAAATGAAGTAAGTCCATCTACATCCACTTCTCAAGGTGTATCAATTTTGTTAGTAGAAATGGAAAGGTTATGTTTAGGAACAACGTTGACTCGAAAAGAACAAAGACCAGAAGGGGCGGGAAGTGATGGAAACAAAAACAAACGACCTGTAAGTCAAGGTGTGCAAACACATTCCAAGAGGAACTAAGGAACCTAGAATCTCATTGCCATTCAACAAATGAGAGTGAACTGGTCATTGTAAATCTGTCTGACCGTCCTCTCAAAAAATAGAAAAATAATAATTTGATGTACTTAGCAAGGGTTTGGGATTTTATCCTACACAAAAGAATGATCCAGTTGATGTTTTTGTGGATGTGTTTATATTCATATGTTTACTTAAATTAAAAGAACATTTTAACTCCCTTCAAGGAGCAACTGTCTTTAAGGAGGTGCTGGATAGCACACACTGAAGATGTACTGGCACCGATGCACCTTGTTTCAGATCTATGTGATCTACATCTTATAATGTCATTGACGGATGATGAATTGATGGATAGTAATGATTTGAGGGCTGACTTAGGCATTGAGGAGAACTTGGATGTAAACAGTGGACTAAAGTCACGTTCTAAATTCATGCCTGTCAGAACACATCACAATATTGATTTTTTTGCTACAAACGTTACAAAAGATTTACACAAATGTTTGGACAAATTGATCAATAAACAGCATGTGAGTGGAAATTTAACTAAAACAGAGAGGAAAGCTCTATCATCTTTAAAATCTGACCAAACAATAGTGATCTGAGAAGCAGACAAGAGAGGGAATGTGGTTGTGATGAACAATCTGATTATTTTGGGGAAATAGACAGACAATTAGCAGATTCCGCTTGCTATAAAAATATCCCGGATAATCTGATTAAAAGATTGGGTGAATATATCAATATGAAATTGACTGATTGGCATGAAAGTGGTCTTATTACTGATGAAGAATACAAATATCTATTTGTTAAGAACCCACGGTACCCGTGTTTATATATTCTACCAAAGATACACAAGGGAGGTGACTTTCCGCCTGGAAGACCAATAATATCTGGCATTTACTCCCCCACTGAAACACTGTCAGAATATGTGGACTCTTTCTTACAAAAGTTGGTATGCAATTTACCATCATTTATACAAGATAGTAAGGACATTCATATGGTCGGAAGACCTGATGTTTGTTACAATGGATGTCAATAGTCTATACACTTGCATACAAAAACAATTTGGAATCAGAGCTATTGAGTCCTTTTTAAATACTATAACAGCGGACCATTATGAGCACAATAATACGATCATATAAATGATTGACATAATATTGTCAAAAAAATATTTTTTACATAATTGCAGATGGACCCATCAAATACAGGGCACTGCGTTGGGTTCAAGATTCGCTCCATCGTATGCTTGCAATTTCATGGGCTGGTATGAAAGAGAACACACGTGGGATAAATATGCCTCCCCCTGTGCAGACTTTATTGTCTTTTGGGGGAGGTACATCGATGATATTATCATGTTGTGGAATGGATGGATTAAACCCAGATCTGTGACTGGGGGTGAGTGTTTGACAATGTTCAGCATTCCGTCCATCACTTGTTGTTTTTGCTTTGTCGCCCTAAGTGGGAAGGGTATGCCCAGACGTGGGTCCCGTGCTTCCCATGCCACTGGATTCAAGCTAGCCTGGCTGATGAGGGGTGAAACCCCGAAACCGGTCCCAGGATGCTTGTTTCCGGTCCAGTGAGGACCTGGCTTGGCAGTTCGGGCTGGACTGTTCCCATGAGGAACAGGGTCAAGACTGATTTGCATATGGCTGGGTCCAAACTGGGGTGGCATGGTGAGCAAAAGAACGATGGATTAAACCAAGATCTGTGACTGGGGGTGAGTGTTTGACAATGTTCAGCATTCCGTCCATCACTTGTTGTTTTTGCTTTGTCGCCCTAAGTGGGAAGGGTATGCCCAGACGTGGGTCCCGTGCTTCCCATGCCACTGGATTCAAGCTAGCCTGGCTGATGAGGGGTGAAACCCCGAAACCGGTCCCAGGATGCTTGTTTCCGGTCCAGTGAGGACCTGGCTTGGCAGTTCGGGCTGGACTGTTCCCATGAGGAACAGGGTCAAGACTGATTTGCATATGGCTGGGTCCAAACTGGGGTGGCATGGTGAGCAAAAGAACGATGGATTAAACCCAGATCTGTGACTGGGGGTGAGTGTTTGACAATGTTCAGCATTCCGTCCATCACTTGTTGTTTTTGCTTTGTCGCCCTAAGTGGGAAGGGTATGCCCAGACGTGGGTCCCGTGCTTCCCATGCCACTGGATTCAAGCTAGCCTGGCTGATGAGGGGTGAAACCCCGAAACCGGTCCCAGGATGCTTGTTTCCGGTCCAGTGAGGACCTGGCTTGGCAGTTCGGGCTGGACTGTTCCCATGAGGAACAGGGTCAAGACTGATTTGCATATGGCTGGGTCCAAACTGGGGTGGCATGGTGAGCAAAAGAACGATGGATTAAACCCAGATCTGTGACTGGGGGTGAGTGTTTGACAATGTTCAGCATTCCGTCCATCACTTGTTGTTTTTGCTTTGTCGCCCTAAGTGGGAAGGGTATGCCCAGACGTGGGTCCCGTGCTTCCCATGCCACTGGATTCAAGCTAGCCTGGCTGATGAGGGGTGAAACCCCGAAACCGGTCCCAGGATGCTTGTTTCCGGTCCAGTGAGGACCTGGCTTGGCAGTTCGGGCTGGACTGTTCCCATGAGGAACAGGGTCAAGACTGATTTGCATATGGCTGGGTCCAAACTGGGGTGGCATGGTGAGCAAAAGAACGATGGATTAAACCCAGATCTGTGACTGGGGGTGAGTGTTTGACAATGTTCAGCATTCCGTCCATCACTTGTTGTTTTTGCTTTGTCGCCCTAAGTGGGAAGGGTATGCCCAGACGTGGGTCCCGTGCTTCCCATGCCACTGGATTCAAGCTAGCCTGGCTGATGAGGGGTGAAACCCCGAAACCGGTCCCAGGATGCTTGTTTCCGGTCCAGTGAGGACCTGGCTTGGCAGTTCGGGCTGGACTGTTCCCATGAGGAACAGGGTCAAGACTGATTTGCATATGGCTGGGTCCAAACTGGGGTGGCATGGTGAGCAAAAGAACGATGGATTAAACCCAGATCTGTGACTGGGGGTGAGTGTTTGACAATGTTCAGCATTCCGTCCATCACTTGTTGTTTTTGCTTTGTCGCCCTAAGTGGGAAGGGTATGCCCAGACGTGGGTCCCGTGCTTCCCATGCCACTGGATTCAAGCTAGCCTGGCTGATGAGGGGTGAAACCCCGAAACCGGTCCCAGGATGCTTGTTTCCGGTCCAGTGAGGACCTGGCTTGGCAGTTCGGGCTGGACTGTTCCCATGAGGAACAGGGTCAAGACTGATTTGCATATGGCTGGGTCCAAACTGGGGTGGCATGGTGAGCAAAAGAACGATGGATTAAACCCAGATCTGTGACTGGGGGTGAGTGTTTGACAATGTTCAGCATTCCGTCCATCACTTGTTGTTTTTGCTTTGTCGCCCTAAGTGGGAAGGGTATGCCCAGACGTGGGTCCCGTGCTTCCCATGCCACTGGATTCAAGCTAGCCTGGCTGATGAGGGGTGAAACCCCGAAACCGGTCCCAGGATGCTTGTTTCCGGTCCAGTGAGGACCTGGCTTGGCAGTTCGGGCTGGACTGTTCCCATGAGGAACAGGGTCAAGACTGATTTGCATATGGCTGGGTCCAAACTGGGGTGGCATGGTGAGCAAAAGAACGATGGATTAAACCCAGATCTGTGACTGGGGGTGAGTGTTTGACAATGTTCAGCATTCCGTCCATCACTTGTTGTTTTTGCTTTGTCGCCCTAAGTGGGAAGGGTATGCCCAGACGTGGGTCCCGTACTTCCCATGCCACTGGATTCAAGCTAGCCTGGCTGATGAGGGGTGAAACCCCGAAACCGGTCCCAGGATGCTTGTTTCCGGTCCAGTGAGGACCTGGCTTGGCAGTTCGGGCTGGACTGTTCCCATGAGGAACAGGGTCAAGACTGATTTGCATATGGCTGGGTCCAAACTGGGGTGGCATGGTGAGCAAAAGAACGATGGATTAAACCCAGATCTGTGACTGGGGGTGAGTGTTTGACAATGTTCAGCATTCCGTCCATCACTTGTTGTTTTTGCTTTGTCGCCCTAAGTGGGAAGGGAATGCCCAGACGTGGGTCCCGTGCTTCCAATGCCACTGGATTCAAGCTAGCCTGGCTGATGAGGGGTGAAACCCCGAAACCGGTCCAAGGATGCTTGTTTCCGGTCCAGTGAGGACCTGGCTTGGCAGTTCGGGCTGGACTGTTCCCATGAGGAACAGGGTCAAGACTGATTTGCATATGGCTGGGTCCAAACTGGGGTGGCATGGTGAGCAAAAGAACGATGGATTAAACCCAGATCTGTGACTGGGGGTGAGTGTTTGACAATGTTCAGCATTCCGTCCATCACTTGTTGTTTTTGCTTTGTCGCCCTAAGTGGGAAGGGTATGCCCAGACGTGGGTCCCGTGCTTCCCATGCCACTGGATTCAAGCTAGCCTGGCTGATGAGGGGTGAAACCCCGAAACCGGTCCCAGGATGCTTGTTTCGGGTCCAGTGAGGACCTGGCTTGGCAGTTCGGGCTGGACTGTTCCCATGAGGAACAGGGTCAAGACTGATTTGCATATGGCTGGGTCCAAACTGGGGTGGCATGGTGAGCAAAAGAACGATGGATTAAACCCAGATCTGTGACTGGGGGTGAGTGTTTGACAATGTTCAGCATTCCGTCCATCACTTGTTGTTTTTGCTTTGTCGCCCTAAGTGGGAAGGGTATGCCCAGACGTGGGTCCCGTGCTTCCCATGCCACTGGATTCAAGCTAGCCTGGCTGATGAGGGGTGAAACCCCGAAACCGGTCCCAGGATGCTTGTTTCCGGTCCAGTGAGGACCTGGCTTGGCAGTTCGGGCTGGACTGTTCCCATGAGGAACAGGGTCAAGACTGATTTGCATATGGCTGGGTCCAAACTGGGGTGGCATGGTGAGCAAAAGAACGATGGATTAAACCCAGATCTGTGACTGGGGGTGAGTGTTTGACAATGTTCAGCATTCCGTCCATCACTTGTTGTTTTTGCTTTGTCGCCCTAAGTGGGAAGGGTATGCCCAGACGTGGGTCCCGTGCTTCCCATGCCACTGGATTCAAGCTAGCCTGGCTGATGAGGGGTGAAACCCCGAAACCGGTCCCAGGATGCTTGTTTCCGGTCCAGTGAGGACCTGGCTTGGCAGTTCGGGCTGGACTGTTCCCATGAGGAACAGGGTCAAGACTGATTTGCATATGGCTGGGTCCAAACTGGGGTGGCATGGTGAGCAAAAGAACGATGGATTAAACCCAGATCTGTGACTGGGGGTGAGTGTTTGACAATGTTCAGCATTCCGTCCATCACTTGTTGTTTTTGCTTTGTCGCCCTAAGTGGGAAGGGTATGCCCAGACGTGGGTCCCGTGCTTCCCATGCCACTGGATTCAAGCTAGCCTGGCTGATGAGGGGTGAAACCCCGAAACCGGTCCCAGGATGCTTGTTTCCGGTCCAGTGAGGACCTGGCTTGGCAGTTCGGGCTGGACTGTTCCCATGAGGAACAGGGTCAAGACTGATTTGCATATGGCTGGGTCCAAACTGGGGTGGCATGGTGAGCAAAAGAACGATGGATTAAACCCAGATCTGTGACTGGGGGTGAGTGTTTGACAATGTTCAGCATTCCGTCCATCACTTGTTGTTTTTGCTTTGTCGCCCTAAGTGGGAAGGGTATGCCCAGACGTGGGTCCCGTGCTTCCCATGCCACTGGATTCAAGCTAGCCTGGCTGATGAGGGGTGAAACCCCGAAACCGGTCCCAGGATGCTTGTTTCCGGTCCAGTGAGGACCTGGCTTGGCAGTTCGGGCTGGACTGTTCCCATGAGGAACAGGGTCAAGACTGATTTGCATATGGCTGGGTCCAAACTGGGGTGGCATGGTGAGCAAAAGAACGATGGATTAAACCCAGATCTGTGACTGGGGGTGAGTGTTTGACAATGTTCAGCATTCCGTCCATCACTTGTTGTTTTTGCTTTGTCGCCCTAAGTGGGAAGGGTATGCCCAGACGTGGGTCCCGTGCTTCCCATGCCACTGGATTCAAGCTAGCCTGGCTGATGAGGGGTGAAACCCCGAAACCGGTCCCAGGATGCTTGTTTCCGGTCCAGTGAGTACCTGGCTTAGCAGTTCGGGCTGGACTGTTCCGGCTGGACTGTTCCCATGAGGAACAGGGTCAAGACTGATTTGCATATGGCTGGGTCCAAACTGGGGTGGCATGGTGAGCAAAAGAACGATGGATTAAACCCAGATCTGTGACTGGGGGTGAGTGTTTGACAATGTTCAGCATTCCGTCCATCACTTGTTGTTTTTGCTTTGTCGCCCTAAGTGGGAAGGGTATGCCCAGACGTGGGTCCCGTGCTTCCCATGCCACTGGATTCAAGCTAGCCTGGCTGATGAGGGGTGAAACCCCGAAACCGGTCCCAGGATGCTTGTTTCCGGTCCAGTGAGGACCTGGCTTGGCAGTTCGGGCTGGACTGTTCCCATGAGGAACAGGGTCAAGACTGATTTGCATATGGCTGGGTCCAAACTGGGGTGGCATGGTGAGCAAAAGAACGATGGATTAAACCCAGATCTGTGACTGGGGGTGAGTGTTTGACAATGTTCAGCATTCCGTCCATCACTTGTTGTTTTTGCTTTGTCGCCCTAAGTGGGAAGGGTATGCCCAGACGTGGGTCCCGTGCTTCCCATGCCACTGGATTCAAGCTAGCCTGGCTGATGAGGGGTGAAACCCCGAAACCGGTCCCAGGATGCTTGTTTCCGGTCCAGTGAGGACCTGGCTTGGCAGTTCGGGCTGGACTGTTCCCATGAGGAACAGGGTCAAGACTGATTTGCATATGGCTGGGTCCAAACTGGGGTGGCATGGTGAGCAAAAGAACGATGGATTAAACCCAGATCTGTGACTGGGGGTGAGTGTTTGACAATGTTCAGCATTCCGTCCATCACTTGTTGTTTTTGCTTTGTCGCCCTAAGTGGGAAGGGTATGCCCAGACGTGGGTCCCGTGCTTCCCATGCCACTGGATTCAAGCTAGCCTGGCTGATGAGGGGTGAAACCCCGAAACTGGTCCCAGGATGCTTGTTTCCGGTCCAGTGAGGACCTGGCTTGGCAGTTCGGGCTGGACTGTTCCCATGAGGAACAGGGTCAAGACTGATTTGCATATGGCTGGGTCCAAACTGGGGTGGCATGGTGAGCAAAAGAACAATGGATTAAACCCAGATCTGTGACTGGGGGTGAGTGTTTGACAATGTTCAGCATTCCGTCCATCACTTGTTGTTTTTGCTTTGTCGCCCTAAGTGGGAAGGGTATGCCCAGACGTGGGTCCCGTGCTTCCCATGCCACTGGATTCAAGCTAGCCTGGCTGATGAGGGGTGAAACCCCGAAACCGGTCCCAGGATGCTTGTTTCCGGTCCAGTGAGGACCTGGCTTGGCAGTTCGGGCTGGACTGTTCCCATGAGGAACAGGGTCAAGACTGATTTGCATATGGCTGGGTCCAAACTGGGGTGGCATGGTGAGCAAAAGAACGATGGATTAAACCCAGATCTGTGACTGGGGGTGAGTGTTTGACAATGTTCAGCATTCCGTCCATCACTTGTTGTTTTTGCTTTGTCGCCCTAAGTGGGAAGGGTATGCCCAGACGTGGGTCCCGTGCTTCCCATGCCACTGGATTCAAGCTAGCCTGGCTGATGAGGGGTGAAACCCCGAAACCGGTCCCAGGATGCTTGTTTCCGGTCCAGTGAGGACCTGGCTTGGCAGTTCGGGCTGGACTGTTCCCATGAGGAACAGTGTCAAGACTGATTTGCATATGGCTGGGTCCAAACTGGGGTGGCATGGTGAGCAAAAGAACGATGGATTAAACACAGATCTGTGACTGGGGGTGAGTGTTTGACAATGTTCAGCATTCCGTCCATCACTTGTTGTTTTTGCTTTGTCGCCCTAAGTGGGAAGGGTATGCCCAGACGTGGGTCCCGTGCTTCCCATGCCACTGGATTCAAGCTAGCCTGGCTGATGAGGGGTGAAACCCCAAAACCGGTCCCAGGATGCTTGTTTCCGGTCCAGTGAGGACCTGGCTTGGCAGTTCGGGCTGGACTGTTCCCATGAGGAACAGGGTCAAGACTGATTTGCATATGGCTGGGTCCAAACTGGGGTGGCATGGTGAGCAAAAGAACGATGGATTAAACCCAGATCTGTGACTGGGGGTGAGTGTTTGACAATGTTCAGCATTCCGTCCATCACTTGTTGTTTTTGCTTTGTCGCCCTAAGTGGGAAGGGTATGCCCAGACGTGGGTCCCGTGCTTCCCATGCCACTGGATTCAAGCTAGCCTGGCTGATGAGGGGTGAAACCCCGAAACCGGTCCCAGGATGCTTGTTTCCGGTCCAGTGAGGACCTGGCTTGGCAGTTCGGGCTGGACTGTTCCCATGAGGAACAGGGTCAAGACTGATTTGCATATGGCTCGGTCCAAACTGGGGTGGCATGGTGAGCAAAAGAACGATGGATTAAACCCAGATCTGTGACTGGGGGTGAGTGTTTGACAATGTTCAGCATTCCGTCCATCACTTGTTGTTTTTGCTTTGTCGCCCTAAGTGGGAAGGGTATGCCCAGACGTGGGTCCCGTGCTTCCCATGCCACTGGATTCAAGCTAGCCTGGCTGATGAGGGGTGAAACCCCGAAACCGGTCCCAGGATGCTTGTTTCCGGTCCAGTGAGGACCTGGCTTGGCAGTTCGGGCTGGACTGTTCCCATGAGGAACAGGGTCAAGACTGATTTGCATATGGCTCGGTCCAAACTGGGGTGGCATGGTGAGCAAAAGAACGATGGATTAAACCCAGATCTGTGACTGGGGGTGAGTGTTTGACAATGTTCAGCATTCCGTCCATCACTTGTTGTTTTTGCTTTGTCGCCCTAAGTGGGAAGGGTATGCCCAGACGTGGGTCCCGTGCTTCCCATGCCACTGGATTCAAGCTAGCCTGGCTGATGAGGGGTGAAACCCCGAAACCGGTCCCAGGATGCTTGTTTCCGGTCCAGTGAGGACCTGGCTTGGCAGTTCGGGCTGGACTGTTCCCATGAGGAACAGGGTCAAGACTGATTTGCATATGGCTGGGTCCAAACTGGGGTGGCATGGTGAGCAAAAGAACGATGGATTAAACCCAGATCTGTGACTGGGGGTGAGTGTTTGACAATGTTCAGCATTCCGTCCATCACTTGTTGTTTTTGCTTTGTCGCCCTAAGTGGGAAGGGTATGCCCAGACGTGGGTCCCGTGCTTCCCATGCCACTGGATTCAAGCTAGCCTGGCTGATGAGGGGTGAAACCCCGAAACCGGTCCCAGGATGCTTGTTTCCGGTCCAGTGAGGACCTGGCTTGGCAGTTCGGGCTGGACTGTTCCCATGAGGAACAGGGTCAAGACTGATTTGCATATGGCTGGGTCCAAACTGGGGTGGCATGGTGAGCAAAAGAACGATGGATTAAACCCAGATCTGTGACTGGGGGTGAGTGTTTGACAATGTTCAGCATTCCGTCCATCACTTGTTGTTTTTGCTTTGTCGCCCTAAGTGGGAAGGGTATGCCCAGACGTGGGTCCCGTGCTTCCCATGCCACTGGATTCAAGCTAGCCTGGCTGATGAGGGGTGAAACCCCGAAACCGGTCCCAGGATGCTTGTTTCCGGTCCAGTGAGGACCTGGCTTGGCAGTTCGGGCTGGACTGTTCCCATGAGGAACAGGGTCAAGACTGATTTGCATATGGCTGGGTCCAAACTGGGGTGGCATGGTGAGCAAAAGAACGATGGATTAAACCCAGATCTGTGACTGGGGGTGAGTGTTTGACAATGTTCAGCATTCCGTCCATCACTTGTTGTTTTTGCTTTGTCGCCCTAAGTGGGAAGGGTATGCCCAGACGTGGGTCCCGTGCTTCCCATGCCACTGGATTCAAGCTAGCCTGGCTGATGAGGGGTGAAACCCCGAAACCGGTCCCAGGATGCTTGTTTCCGGTCCAGTGAGGACCTGGCTTGGCAGTTCGGGCTGGACTGTTCCCATGAGGAACAGGGTCAAGACTGATTTGCATATGGCTGGGTCCAAACTGGGGTGGCATGGTGAGCAAAAGAACGATGGATTAAACCCAGATCTGTGACTGGGGGTGAGTGTTTGACAATGTTCAGCATTCCGTCCATCACTTGTTGTTTTTGCTTTGTCGCCCTAAGTGGGAAGGGTATGCCCAGACGTGGGTCCCGTGCTTCCCATGCCACTGGATTCAAGCTAGCCTGGCTGATGAGGGGTGAAACCCCGAAACCGGTCCCAGGATGCTTGTTTCCGGTCCAGTGAGGACCTGGCTTGGCAGTTCGGGCTGGACTGTTCCCATGAGGAACAGGGTCAAGACTGATTTGCATATGGCTGGGTCCAAACTGGGGTGGCATGGTGAGCAAAAGAACGATGGATTAAACCCAGATCTGTGACTGGGGGTGAGTGTTTGACAATGTTCAGCATTCCGTCCATCACTTGTTGTTTTTGCTTTGTCGCCCTAAGTGGGAAGGGTATGCCCAGACGTAGGTCCCGTGCTTCCCATGCCACTGGATTCAAGCTAGCCTGGCTGATGAGGGGTGAAACCCCGAAACCGGTCCCAGGATGCTTGTTTCCGGTCCAGTGAGGACCTGGCTTGGCAGTTCGGGCTGGACTGTTCCCATGAGGAACAGGGTCAAGACTGATTTGCATATGGCTGGGTCCAAACTGGGGTGGCATGGTGAGCAAAAGAACGATGGATTAAACCCAGATCTGTGACTGGGGGTGAGTGTTTGACAATGTTCAGCATTCCGTCCATCACTTGTTGTTTTTGCTTTGTCGCCCTAAGTGGGAAGGGTATGCCCAGACGTGGGTCCCGTGCTTCCCATGCCACTGGATTCAAGCTAGCCTGGCTGATGAGGGGTGAAACCCCGAAACCGGTCCCAGGATGCTTGTTTCCGGTCCAGTGAGGACCTGGCTTGGCAGTTCGGGCTGGACTGTTCCCATGAGGAACAGGGTCAAGACTGATTTGCATATGGCTGGGTCCAAACTGGGGTGGCATGGTGAGCAAAAGAACGATGGATTAAACCCAGATCTGTGACTGGGGGTGAGTGTTTGACAATGTTCAGCATTCCGTCCATCACTTGTTGTTTTTGCTTTGTCGCCCTAAGTGGGAAGGGTATGCCCAGACGTGGGTCCCGTGCTTCCCATCCCATGCCACTGGATTCAAGCTAGCCTGGCTGATGAGGGGTGAAACCCCGAAACCGGTCCCAGGATGCTTGTTTCCGGTCCAGTGAGGACCTGGCTTGGCAGTTCGGGCTGGACTGTTCCCATGAGGAACAGGGTCAAGACTGATTTGCATATGGCTGGGTCCAAACTGGGGTGGCATGGTGAGCAAAAGAACGATGGATTAAACCCAGATCTGTGACTGGGGGTGAGTGTTTGACAATGTTCAGCATTCCGTCCATCACTTGTTGTTTTTGCTTTGTCGCTCTAAGTGGGAAGGGTATGCCCAGACGTGGGTCCCGTGCTTCCCATGCCACTGGATTCAAGCTAGCCTGGCTGATGAGGGGAGAAACCCCGAAACCGGTCCCAGGATGCTTGTTTCCGGTCCAGTGAGGACCTGGCTTGGCAGTTCGGGCTGGACTGTTCCCATGAGGAACAGGGTCAAGACTGATTTGCATATGGCTGGGTCCAAACTGGGGTGGCATGGTGAGCAAAAGAACGATGGATTAAACCCAGATCTGTGACTGGGGGTGAGTGTTTGACAATGTTCAGCATTCCGTCCATCACTTGTTGTTTTTGCTTTGTCGCCCTAAGCGGGAAGGGTATGCCCAGACGTGGGTCCCGTGCTTCCCATGCCACTGGATTCAAGCTAGCCTGGCTGATGAGGGTTGAAACCCCGAAACCGGTCCCAGGATGCTTGTTTCCGGTCCAGTGAGGACCTGGCTTGGCAGTTCGGGCTGGACTGTTCCCATGAGGAACAGGGTCAAGACTGATTTGCATATGGCTGGGTCCAAACTGGGGTGGCATGGTGAGCAAAAGAACGATGGATTAAACCCAGATCTGTGACTGGGGGTGAGTGTTTGACAATGTTCAGCATTCCGTCCATCACTTGTTGTTTTTGCGTTGTCGCCCTAAGTGGGAAGGGTATGCCCAGACGTGGGTCCCGTGCTTCCCATGCCACTGGATTCAAGCTAGCCTGGCTGATGAGGGGTGAAACCCCGAAACCGGTCCCAGGATGCTTGTTTCCGGTCCAGTGAGGACCTGGCTTGGCAGTTCGGGCTGGACTGTTCCCATGAGGAACAGGGTCAAGACTGATTTGCATATGGCTGGGTCCAAACTGGGGTGGCATGGTGAGCAAAAGAACGATGGATTAAACCCAGATCTGTGACTGGGGGTGAGTGTTTGACAATGTTCAGCATTCCGTCCATCACTTGTTGTTTTTGCTTTGTCGCCCTAAGTGGGAAGGGTATGCCCAGACGTGGGTCCCGTGCTTCCCATGCCACTGGATTCTAGCTAGCCTGGCTGATGAGGGGTGAAACCCCGAAACCGGTCCCAGGATGCTTGTTTCCGGTCCAGTGAGGATCTGGCTTGGCAGTTCGGGCTGGACTGTTCCCATGAGGAACAGGGTCAAGACTGATTTGCATATGGCTGGGTCCAAACTGGGGTGGCATGGTGAGCAAAAGAACGATGGATTAAACCCAGATCTGTGACTGGGGGTGAGTGTTTGACAATGTTCAGCATTCCGTCCATCACTTGTTGTTTTTGCTTTGTCGCCCTAAGTGGGAAGGGTATGCCCAGACGTGGGTCCTGTGCTTCCCATGCCACTGGATTCAAGCTAGCCTGGCTGATGAGGGGTGAAACCCCGAAACCGGTCCCAGGATGCTTGTTTCCGGTTCAGTGAGGACCTGGCTTGGCAGTTCGGGCTGGACTGTTCCCATGAGGAACAGGGTCAAGACTGATTTGCATATGGCTGGGTCCAAACTGGGGTGGCATGGTGAGCAAAAGAACGATGGATTAAACCCAGATCTGTGACTGGGGGTGAGTGTTTGACAATGTTCAGCATTCCGTCCATCACTTGTTGTTTTTGCTTTGTCGCCCTAAGTGGGAAGGGTATGCCCAGACGTGGGTCCCGTGCTTCCCATGCCACTGGATTCAAGCTAGCCTGGCTGATGAGGGGTGAAACCCCGAAACCGGTCCCAGGATGCTTGTTTCCGGTCCAGTGAGGACCTGGCTTGGCAGTTCGGGCTGGACTGTTCCCATGAGGAACAGGGTCAAGACTGATTTGCATATGGCTGGGTCCAAACTGGGGTGGCATGGTGAGCAAAAGAACGATGGATTAAACCCAGATCTGTGACTGGGGGTGAGTGTTTGACAATGTTCAGCATTCCGTCCATCACTTGTTGTTTTTGCTTTGTCGCCCTAAGTGGGAAGGGTATGCCCAGACGTGGGTCCCGTGCTTCCCATGCCACTGGATTCAAGCTAGCCTGGCTGATGAGGGGTGAAACCCCGAAACCGGTCCCAGGATGCTTGTTTCCGGTCCAGTGAGGACCTGGCTTGGCAGTTCGGGCTGGACTGTTCCAATGAGGAACAGGGTCAAGACTGATTTGCATATGGCTGGGTCCAAACTGGGGTGGCATGGTGAGCAAAAGAACGATGGATTAAACCCAGATCTGTGACTGGGGGTGAGTGTTTGACAATGTTCAGCATTCCGTCCATCACTTGTTGTTTTTGCTTTGTCGCCCTAAGTGGGAAGGGTATGCCCAGACGTGGGTCCCGTGCTTCCCATGCCACTGGATTCAAGCTAGCCTGGCTGATGAGGGGTGAAACCCCGAAACTGGTCCCAGGATGCTTGTTTCCGGTCCAGTGAGGACCTGGCTTGGCAGTTCGGGCTGGACTGTTCCCATGAGGAACAGGGTCAAGACTGATTTGCATATGGCTGGGTCCAAACTGGGGTGGCATGGTGAGCAAAAGAACAATGGATTAAACCCAGATCTGTGACTGGGGGTGAGTGTTTGACAATGTTCAGCATTCCGTCCATCACTTGTTGTTTTTGCTTTGTCGCCCTAAGTGGGAAGGGTATGCCCAGACGTGGGTCCCGTGCTTCCCATGCCACTGGATTCAAGCTAGCCTGGCTGATGAGGGGTGAAACCCCGAAACCGGTCCCAGGATGCTTGTTTCCGGTCCAGTGAGGACCTGGCTTGGCAGTTCGGGCTGGACTGTTCCCATGAGGAACAGGGTCAAGACTGATTTGCATATGGCTGGGTCCAAACTGGGGTGGCATGGTGAGCAAAAGAACGATGGATTAAACCCAGATCTGTGACTGGGGGTGAGTGTTTGACAATGTTCAGCATTCCGTCCATCACTTGTTGTTTTTGCTTTGTCGCCCTAAGTGGGAAGGGTATGCCCAGACGTGGGTCCCGTGCTTCCCATGCCACTGGATTCAAGCTAGCCTGGCTGATGAGGGGTGAAACCCCGAAACCGGTCCCAGGATGCTTGTTTCCGGTCCAGTGAGGACCTGGCTTGGCAGTTCGGGCTGGACTGTTCCCATGAGGAACAGTGTCAAGACTGATTTGCATATGGCTGGGTCCAAACTGGGGTGGCATGGTGAGCAAAAGAACGATGGATTAAACACAGATCTGTGACTGGGGGTGAGTGTTTGACAATGTTCAGCATTCCGTCCATCACTTGTTGTTTTTGCTTTGTCGCCCTAAGTGGGAAGGGTATGCCCAGACGTGGGTCCCGTGCTTCCCATGCCACTGGATTCAAGCTAGCCTGGCTGATGAGGGGTGAAACCCCAAAACCGGTCCCAGGATGCTTGTTTCCGGTCCAGTGAGGACCTGGCTTGGCAGTTCGGGCTGGACTGTTCCCATGAGGAACAGGGTCAAGACTGATTTGCATATGGCTCGGTCCAAACTGGGGTGGCATGGTGAGCAAAAGAACGATGGATTAAACCCAGATCTGTGACTGGGGGTGAGTGTTTGACAATGTTCAGCATTCCGTCCATCACTTGTTGTTTTTGCTTTGTCGCCCTAAGTGGGAAGGGTATGCCCAGACGTGGGTCCCGTGCTTCCCATGCCACTGGATTCAAGCTAGCCTGGCTGATGAGGGGTGAAACCCCGAAACCGGTCCCAGGATGCTTGTTTCCGGTCCAGTGAGGACCTGGCTTGGCAGTTCGGGCTGGACTGTTCCCATGAGGAACAGGGTCAAGACTGATTTGCATATGGCTGGGTCCAAACTGGGGTGGCATGGTGAGCAAAAGAACGATGGATTAAACCCAGATCTGTGACTGGGGGTGAGTGTTTGACAATGTTCAGCATTCCGTCCATCACTTGTTGTTTTTGCTTTGTCGCCCTAAGTGGGAAGGGTATGCCCAGACGTGGGTCCCGTGCTTCCCATGCCACTGGATTCAAGCTAGCCTGGCTGATGAGGGGTGAAACCCCGAAACCGGTCCCAGGATGCTTGTTTCCGGTCCAGTGAGGACCTGGCTTGGCAGTTCGGGCTGGACTGTTCCCATGAGGAACAGGGTCAAGACTGATTTGCATATGGCTGGGTCCAAACTGGGGTGGCATGGTGAGCAAAAGAACGATGGATTAAACCCAGATCTGTGACTGGGGGTGAGTGTTTGACAATGTTCAGCATTCCGTCCATCACTTGTTGTTTTTGCTTTGTCGCCCTAAGTGGGAAGGGTATGCCCAGACGTGGGTCCCGTGCTTCCCATGCCACTGGATTCAAGCTAGCCTGGCTGATGAGGGGTGAAACCCCGAAACCGGTCCCAGGATGCTTGTTTCCGGTCCAGTGAGGACCTGGCTTGGCAGTTCGGGCTGGACTGTTCCCATGAGGAACAGGGTCAAGACTGATTTGCATATGGCTGGGTCCAAACTGGGGTGGCATGGTGAGCAAAAGAACAATGGATTAAACCCAGATCTGTGACTGGGGGTGAGTGTTTGACAATGTTCAGCATTCCGTCCATCACTTGTTGTTTTTGCTTTGTCGCCCTAAGTGGGAAGGGTATGCCCAGACGTGGGTCCCGTGCTTCCCATGCCACTGGATTCAAGCTAGCCTGGCTGATGAGGGGTGAAACCCCGAAACCGGTCCCAGGATGCTTGTTTCCGGTCCAGTGAGGACCTGGCTTGGCAGTTCGGGCTGGACTGTTCCCATGAGGAACAGGGTCAAGACTGATTTGCATATGGCTGGGTCCAAACTGGGGTGGCATGGTGAGCAAAAGAACGATGGATTAAACCCAGATCTGTGACTGGGGGTGAGTGTTTGACAATGTTCAGCATTCCGTCCATCACTTGTTGTTTTTGCTTTGTCGCCCTAAGTGGGAAGGGTATGCCCAGACGTGGGTCCCGTGCTTCCCATGCCACTGGATTCAAGCTAGCCTGGCTGATGAGGGGTGAAACCCCGAAACCGGTCCCAGGATGCTTGTTTCCGGTCCAGTGAGGATCTGGCTTGGCAGTTCGGGCTGGACTGTTCCCATGAGGAACAGGGTCAAGACTGATTTGCATATGGCTGGGTCCAAACTGGGGTGGCATGGTGAGCAAAAGAACGATGGATTAAACCCAGATCTGTGACTGGGGGTGAGTGTTTGACAATGTTCAGCATTCCGTCCATCACTTGTTGTTTTTGCTTTGTCGCCCTAAGTGGGAAGGGTATGCCCAGACGTAGGTCCCGTGCTTCCCATGCCACTGGATTCAAGCTAGCCTGGCTGATGAGGGGTGAAACCCCGAAACCGGTCCCAGGATGCTTGTTTCCGGTCCAGTGAGGACCTGGCTTGGCAGTTCGGGCTGGACTGTTCCCATGAGGAACAGGGTCAAGACTGATTTGCATATGGCTGGGTCCAAACTGGGGTGGCATGGTGAGCAAAAGAACGATGGATTAAACCCAGATCTGTGACTGGGGGTGAGTGTTTGACAATGTTCAGCATTCCGTCCATCACTTGTTGTTTTTGCTTTGTCGCCCTAAGTGGGAAGGGTATGCCCAGACGTGGGTCCCGTGCTTCCCATGCCACTGGATTCAAGCTAGCCTGGCTGATGAGGGGTGAAACCCCGAAACCGGTCCCAGGATGCTTGTTTCCGGTCCAGTGAGGACCTGGCTTGGCAGTTCGGGCTGGACTGTTCCCATGAGGAACAGGGTCAAGACTGATTTGCATATGGCTGGGTCCAAACTGGGGTGGCATGGTGAGCAAAAGAACGATGGATTAAACCCAGATCTGTGACTGGGGGTGAGTGTTTGACAATGTTCAGCATTCCGTCCATCACTTGTTGTTTTTGCTTTGTCGCCCTAAGTGGGAAGGGTATGCCCAGACGTGGGTCCCGTGCTTCCCATCCCATGCCACTGGATTCAAGCTAGCCTGGCTGATGAGGGGTGAAACCCCGAAACCGGTCCCAGGATGCTTGTTTCCGGTCCAGTGAGGACCTGGCTTGGCAGTTCGGGCTGGACTGTTCCCATGAGGAACAGGGTCAAGACTGATTTGCATATGGCTGGGTCCAAACTGGGGTGGCATGGTGAGCAAAAGAACGATGGATTAAACCCAGATCTGTGACTGGGGGTGAGTGTTTGACAATGTTCAGCATTCCGTCCATCACTTGTTGTTTTTGCTTTGTCGCCCTAAGCGGGAAGGGTATGCCCAGACGTGGGTCCCGTGCTTCCCATGCCACTGGATTCAAGCTAGCCTGGCTGATGAGGGTTGAAACCCCGAAACCGGTCCCAGGATGCTTGTTTCCGGTCCAGTGAGGACCTGGCTTGGCAGTTCGGGCTGGACTGTTCCCATGAGGAACAGGGTCAAGACTGATTTGCATATGGCTGGGTCCAAACTGGGGTGGCATGGTGAGCAAAAGAACGATGGATTAAACCCAGATCTGTGACTGGGGGTGAGTGTTTGACAATGTTCAGCATTCCGTCCATCACTTGTTGTTTTTGCGTTGTCGCCCTAAGTGGGAAGGGTATGCCCAGACGTGGGTCCCGTGCTTCCCATGCCACTGGATTCAAGCTAGCCTGGCTGATGAGGGGTGAAACCCCGAAACCGGTCCCAGGATGCTTGTTTCCGGTCCAGTGAGGACCTGGCTTGGCAGTTCGGGCTGGACTGTTCCCATGAGGAACAGGGTCAAGACTGATTTGCATATGGCTGGGTCCAAACTGGGGTGGCATGGTGAGCAAAAGAACGATGGATTAAACCCAGATCTGTGACTGGGGGTGAGTGTTTGACAATGTTCAGCATTCCGTCCATCACTTGTTGTTTTTGCTTTGTCGCCCTAAGTGGGAAGGGTATGCCCAGACGTGGGTCCCGTGCTTCCCATGCCACTGGATTCTAGCTAGCCTGGCTGATGAGGGGTGAAACCCCGAAACCGGTCCCAGGATGCTTGTTTCCGGTCCAGTGAGGATCTGGCTTGGCAGTTCGGGCTGGACTGTTCCCATGAGGAACAGGGTCAAGACTGATTTGCATATGGCTGGGTCCAAACTGGGGTGGCATGGTGAGCAAAAGAACGATGGATTAAACCCAGATCTGTGACTGGGGGTGAGTGTTTGACAATGTTCAGCATTCCGTCCATCACTTGTTGTTTTTGCTTTGTCGCCCTAAGTGGGAAGGGTATGCCCAGACGTGGGTCCTGTGCTTCCCATGCCACTGGATTCAAGCTAGCCTGGCTGATGAGGGGTGAAACCCCGAAACCGGTCCCAGGATGCTTGTTTCCGGTTCAGTGAGGACCTGGCTTGGCAGTTCGGGCTGGACTGTTCCCATGAGGAACAGGGTCAAGACTGATTTGCATATGGCTGGGTCCAAACTGGGGTGGCATGGTGAGCAAAAGAACGATGGATTAAACCCAGATCTGTGACTGGGGGTGAGTGTTTGACAATGTTCAGCATTCCGTCCATCACTTGTTGTTTTTGCTTTGTCGCCCTAAGTGGGAAGGGTATGCCCAGACGTGGGTCCCGTGCTTCCCATGCCACTGGATTCAAGCTAGCCTGGCTGATGAGGGGTGAAACCCCGAAACCGGTCCCAGGATGCTTGTTTCCGGTCCAGTGAGGACCTGGCTTGGCAGTTCGGGCTGGACTGTTCCCATGAGGAACAGGGTCAAGACTGATTTGCATATGGCTGGGTCCAAACTGGGGTGGCATGGTGAGCAAAAGAACGATGGATTAAACCCAGATCTGTGACTGGGGGTGAGTGTTTGACAATGTTCAGCATTCCGTCCATCACTTGTTGTTTTTGCTTTGTCGCCCTAAGTGGGAAGGGTATGCCCAGACGTGGGTCCCGTGCTTCCCATGCCACTGGATTCAAGCTAGCCTGGCTGATGAGGGGTGAAACCCCGAAACCGGTCCCAGGATGCTTGTTTCCGGTCCAGTGAGGACCTGGCTTGGCAGTTCGGGCTGGACTGTTCCAATGAGGAACAGGGTCAAGACTGATTTGCATATGGCTGGGTCCAAACTGGGGTGGCATGGTGAGCAAAAGAACGATGGATTAAACCCAGATCTGTGACTGGGGGTGAGTGTTTGACAATGTTCAGCATTCCGTCCATCACTTGTTGTTTTTGCTTTGTCGCCCTAAGTGGGAAGGGTATGCCCAGACGTGGGTCCCGTGCTTCCCATGCCACTGGATTCAAGCTAGCCTGGCTGATGAGGGGTGAAACCCCGAAACTGGTCCCAGGATGCTTGTTTCCGGTCCAGTGAGGACCTGGCTTGGCAGTTCGGGCTGGACTGTTCCCATGAGGAACAGGGTCAAGACTGATTTGCATATGGCTGGGTCCAAACTGGGGTGGCATGGTGAGCAAAAGAACAATGGATTAAACCCAGATCTGTGACTGGGGGTGAGTGTTTGACAATGTTCAGCATTCCGTCCATCACTTGTTGTTTTTGCTTTGTCGCCCTAAGTGGGAAGGGTATGCCCAGACGTGGGTCCCGTGCTTCCCATGCCACTGGATTCAAGCTAGCCTGGCTGATGAGGGGTGAAACCCCGAAACCGGTCCCAGGATGCTTGTTTCCGGTCCAGTGAGGACCTGGCTTGGCAGTTCGGGCTGGACTGTTCCCATGAGGAACAGGGTCAAGACTGATTTGCATATGGCTGGGTCCAAACTGGGGTGGCATGGTGAGCAAAAGAACGATGGATTAAACCCAGATCTGTGACTGGGGGTGAGTGTTTGACAATGTTCAGCATTCCGTCCATCACTTGTTGTTTTTGCTTTGTCGCCCTAAGTGGGAAGGGTATGCCCAGACGTGGGTCCCGTGCTTCCCATGCCACTGGATTCAAGCTAGCCTGGCTGATGAGGGGTGAAACCCCGAAACCGGTCCCAGGATGCTTGTTTCCGGTCCAGTGAGGACCTGGCTTGGCAGTTCGGGCTGGACTGTTCCCATGAGGAACAGTGTCAAGACTGATTTGCATATGGCTGGGTCCAAACTGGGGTGGCATGGTGAGCAAAAGAACGATGGATTAAACACAGATCTGTGACTGGGGGTGAGTGTTTGACAATGTTCAGCATTCCGTCCATCACTTGTTGTTTTTGCTTTGTCGCCCTAAGTGGGAAGGGTATGCCCAGACGTGGGTCCCGTGCTTCCCATGCCACTGGATTCAAGCTAGCCTGGCTGATGAGGGGTGAAACCCCAAAACCGGTCCCAGGATGCTTGTTTCCGGTCCAGTGAGGACCTGGCTTGGCAGTTCGGGCTGGACTGTTCCCATGAGGAACAGGGTCAAGACTGATTTGCATATGGCTCGGTCCAAACTGGGGTGGCATGGTGAGCAAAAGAACGATGGATTAAACCCAGATCTGTGACTGGGGGTGAGTGTTTGACAATGTTCAGCATTCCGTCCATCACTTGTTGTTTTTGCTTTGTCGCCCTAAGTGGGAAGGGTATGCCCAGACGTGGGTCCCGTGCTTCCCATGCCACTGGATTCAAGCTAGCCTGGCTGATGAGGGGTGAAACCCCGAAACCGGTCCCAGGATGCTTGTTTCCGGTCCAGTGAGGACCTGGCTTGGCAGTTCGGGCTGGACTGTTCCCATGAGGAACAGGGTCAAGACTGATTTGCATATGGCTGGGTCCAAACTGGGGTGGCATGGTGAGCAAAAGAACGATGGATTAAACCCAGATCTGTGACTGGGGGTGAGTGTTTGACAATGTTCAGCATTCCGTCCATCACTTGTTGTTTTTGCTTTGTCGCCCTAAGTGGGAAGGGTATGCCCAGACGTGGGTCCCGTGCTTCCCATGCCACTGGATTCAAGCTAGCCTGGCTGATGAGGGGTGAAACCCCGAAACCGGTCCCAGGATGCTTGTTTCCGGTCCAGTGAGGACCTGGCTTGGCAGTTCGGGCTGGACTGTTCCCATGAGGAACAGGGTCAAGACTGATTTGCATATGGCTGGGTCCAAACTGGGGTGGCATGGTGAGCAAAAGAACGATGGATTAAACCCAGATCTGTGACTGGGGGTGAGTGTTTGACAATGTTCAGCATTCCGTCCATCACTTGTTGTTTTTGCTTTGTCGCCCTAAGTGGGAAGGGTATGCCCAGACGTGGGTCCCGTGCTTCCCATGCCACTGGATTCAAGCTAGCCTGGCTGATGAGGGGTGAAACCCCGAAACCGGTCCCAGGATGCTTGTTTCCGGTCCAGTGAGGACCTGGCTTGGCAGTTCGGGCTGGACTGTTCCCATGAGGAACAGGGTCAAGACTGATTTGCATATGGCTGGGTCCAAACTGGGGTGGCATGGTGAGCAAAAGAACAATGGATTAAACCCAGATCTGTGACTGGGGGTGAGTGTTTGACAATGTTCAGCATTCCGTCCATCACTTGTTGTTTTTGCTTTGTCGCCCTAAGTGGGAAGGGTATGCCCAGACGTGGGTCCCGTGCTTCCCATGCCACTGGATTCAAGCTAGCCTGGCTGATGAGGGGTGAAACCCCGAAACCGGTCCCAGGATGCTTGTTTCCGGTCCAGTGAGGACCTGGCTTGGCAGTTCGGGCTGGACTGTTCCCATGAGGAACAGGGTCAAGACTGATTTGCATATGGCTGGGTCCAAACTGGGGTGGCATGGTGAGCAAAAGAACGATGGATTAAACCCAGATCTGTGACTGGGGGTGAGTGTTTGACAATGTTCAGCATTCCGTCCATCACTTGTTGTTTTTGCTTTGTCGCCCTAAGTGGGAAGGGTATGCCCAGACGTGGGTCCCGTGCTTCCCATGCCACTGGATTCAAGCTAGCCTGGCTGATGAGGGGTGAAACCCCGAAACCGGTCCCAGGATGCTTGTTTCCGGTCCAGTGAGGATCTGGCTTGGCAGTTCGGGCTGGACTGTTCCCATGAGGAACAGGGTCAAGACTGATTTGCATATGGCTGGGTCCAAACTGGGGTGGCATGGTGAGCAAAAGAACGATGGATTAAACCCAGATCTGTGACTGGGGGTGAGTGTTTGACAATGTTCAGCATTCCGTCCATCACTTGTTGTTTTTGCTTTGTCGCCCTAAGTGGGAAGGGTATGCCCAGACGTAGGTCCCGTGCTTCCCATGCCACTGGATTCAAGCTAGCCTGGCTGATGAGGGGTGAAACCCCGAAACCGGTCCCAGGATGCTTGTTTCCGGTCCAGTGAGGACCTGGCTTGGCAGTTCGGGCTGGACTGTTCCCATGAGGAACAGGGTCAAGACTGATTTGCATATGGCTGGGTCCAAACTGGG
The DNA here is from genome assembly GCF_031143425.1 of Pleurodeles waltl. Lineage (NCBI taxonomy): Eukaryota > Metazoa > Chordata > Amphibia > Caudata > Salamandridae > Pleurodeles > Pleurodeles waltl. Next base: position 1,218,398,329 of record NC_090447.1, read on the forward strand.
GTGGCATGGTGAGCAAAAGAACGATGGATTAAACCCAGATCTGTGACTGGGGGTGAGTGTTTGACAATGTTCAGCATTCCGTCCATCACTTGTTGTTTTTGCTTTGTCGCCCTAAGTGGGAAGGGTATGCCCAGACGTGGGTCCCGTGCTTCCCATGCCACTGGATTCAAGCTAGCCTGGCTGATGAGGGGTGAAACCCCGAAACCGGTCCCAGGATGCTTGTTTCCGGTCCAGTGAGGACCTGGCTTGGCAGTTCGGGCTGGACTGTTCCCATGAGGAACAGGGTCAAGACTGATTTGCATATGGCTGGGTCCAAACTGGGGTGGCATGGTGAGCAAAAGAACGATGGATTAAACCCAGATCTGTGACTGGGGGTGAGTGTTTGACAATGTTCAGCATTCCGTCCATCACTTGTTGTTTTTGCTTTGTCGCCCTAAGTGGGAAGGGTATGCCCAGACGTGGGTCCCGTGCTTCCCATCCCATGCCACTGGATTCAAGCTAGCCTGGCTGATGAGGGGTGAAACCCCGAAACCGGTCCCAGGATGCTTGTTTCCGGTCCAGTGAGGACCTGGCTTGGCAGTTCGGGCTGGACTGTTCCCATGAGGAACAGGGTCAAGACTGATTTGCATATGGCTGGGTCCAAACTGGGGTGGCATGGTGAGCAAAAGAACGATGGATTAAACCCAGATCTGTGACTGGGGGTGAGTGTTTGACAATGTTCAGCATTCCGTCCATCACTTGTTGTTTTTGCTTTGTCGCCCTAAGTGGGAAGGGTATGCCCAGACGTGGGTCCCGTGCTTCCCATGCCACTGGATTCAAGCTAGCCTGGCTGATGAGGGGTGAAACCCCGAAACCGGTCCCAGGATGCTTGTTTCCGGTCCAGTGAGGACCTGGCTTGGCAGTTCGGGCTGGACTGTTCCCATGAGGAACAGGGTCAAGACTGATTTGCATATGGCTGGGTCCAAACTGGGGTGGCATGGTGAGCAAAAGAACGATGGATTAAACCCAGATCTGTGACTGGGGGTGAGTGTTTGACAATGTTCAGCATTCCGTCCATCACTTGTTGTTTTTGCTTTGTCGCCCTAAGCGGGAAGGGTATGCCCAGACGTGGGTCCCGTGCTTCCCATGCCACTGGATTCAAGCTAGCCTGGCTGATGAGGGGTGAAACCCCGAAACCGGTCCCAGGATGCTTGTTTCCGGTCCAGTGAGGACCTGGCTTGGCAGTTCGGGCTGGACTGTTCCCATGAGGAACAGGGTCAAGACTGATTTGCATATGGCTGGGTCCAAACTGGGGTGGCATGGTGAGCAAAAGAACGATGGATTAAACCCAGATCTGTGACTGGGGGTGAGTGTTTGACAATGTTCAGCATTCCGTCCATCACTTGTTGTTTTTGCGTTGTCGCCCTAAGTGGGAAGGGTATGCCCAGACGTGGGTCCCGTGCTTCCCATGCCACTGGATTCAAGCTAGCCTGGCTGATGAGGGGTGAAACCCCGAAACCGGTCCCAGGATGCTTGTTTCCGGTCCAGTGAGGACCTGGCTTGGCAGTTCGGGCTGGACTGTTCCCATGAGGAACAGGGTCAAGACTGATTTGCATATGGCTGGGTCCAAACTGGGGTGGCATGGTGAGCAAAAGAACGATGGATTAAACCCAGATCTGTGACTGGGGGTGAGTGTTTGACAATGTTCAGCATTCCGTCCATCACTTGTTGTTTTTGCTTTGTCGCCCTAAGTGGGAAGGGTATGCCCAGACGTGGGTCCCGTGCTTCCCATGCCACTGGATTCTAGCTAGCCTGGCTGATGAGGGGTGAAACCCCGAAACCGGTCCCAGGATGCTTGTTTCCGGTCCAGTGAGGATCTGGCTTGGCAGTTCGGGCTGGACTGTTCCCATGAGGAACAGGGTCAAGACTGATTTGCATATGGCTGGGTCCAAACTGGGGTGGCATGGTGAGCAAAAGAACGATGGATTAAACCCAGATCTGTGACTGGGGGTGAGTGTTTGACAATGTTCAGCATTCCGTCCATCACTTGTTGTTTTTGCTTTGTCGCCCTAAGTGGGAAGGGTATGCCCAGACGTGGGTCCCGTGCTTCCCATGCCACTGGATTCAAGCTAGCCTGGCTGATGAGGGGTGAAACCCCGAAACCGGTCCCAGGATGCTTGTTTCCGGTTCAGTGAGGACCTGGCTTGGCAGTTCGGGCTGGACTGTTCCTATGAGGAACAGGGTCAAGACTGATTTGCATATGGCTGGGTCCAAACTGGGGTGGCATGGTGAGCAAAAGAACGATGGATTAAACCCAGATCTGTGACTGGGGGTGAGTGTTTGACAATGTTCAGCATTCCGTCCATCACTTGTTGTTTTTGCTTTGTCGCCCTAAGTGGGAAGGGTATGCCCAGACGTGGGTCCCGTGCTTCCCATGCCACTGGATTCAAGCTAGCCTGGCTGATGAGGGGTGAAACCCCGAAACCAGTCCCAGGATGCTTGTTTCCGGTCCAGTGAGGACCTGGCTTGGCAGTTCGGGCTGGACTGTTCCCATGAGGAACAGGGTCAAGACTGATTTGCATATGGCTGGGTCCAAACTGGGGTGGCATGGTGAGCAAAAGAACGATGGATTAAACCCAGATCTGTGACTGGGGGTGAGTGTTTGACAATGTTCAGCATTCCGTCCATCACTTGTTGTTTTTGCTTTGTCGCCCTAAGTGGGAAGGGTATGCCCAGACGTGGGTCCCGTGCTTCCCATGCCACTGGATTCAAGCTAGCCTGGCTGATGAGGGGTGAAACCCCGAAACCGGTCCCAGGATGCTTGTTTCCGGTCCAGTGAGGACCTGGCTTGGCAGTTCGGGCTGGACTGTTCCCATGAGGAACAGGGTCAAAACTGATTTGCATATGGCTGGGTCCAAACTGGGGTGGCATGGTGAGCAAAAGAACGATAGATTAAACCCAGATCTGTGACTGGGGGTGAGTGTTTGACAATGTTCAGCATTCCGTATGCCCAGACGTGGGTCCCGTGCTTCCCATGCCACTGGATTCAAGCTAGCCTGGCTGATGAGGGGTGAAACCCCGAAACCGGTCCCAGGATGCTTGTTTCCGGTCCAGTGAGGACCTGGCTTGGCAGTTCGGGCTGGACTGTTCCCATGAGGAACAGGGTCAAGACTGATTTGCATATGGCTGGGTCCAAACTGGGGTGACATGGTGAGCAAAAGAACGATGGATTAAACCCAGATCTGTGACTGGGGGTGAGTGTTTGACAATGTTCAGCATTCCGTCCATCACTTGTTGTTTTTGCTTTGTCGCCCTAAGTGGGAAGGGTATGCCCAGACGTGGGTCCCGTGCTTCCCATGCCACTGGATTCAAGCTAGCCTGGCTGATGAGGGGTGAAACCCCGAAACCGGTCCCAGGATGCTTGTTTCCGGTCCAGTGAGGACCTGGCTTGGCAGTTCGGGCTGGACTGTTCCCATGAGGAACAGGGTCAAGACTGATTTGCATATGGCTGGGTCCAAACTGGGGTGGCATGGTGAGCAAAAGAACGATGGATTAAACCCAGATCTGTGACTGGGGGTGAGTGTTTGACAATGTTCAGCATTCCGTCCATCACTTGTTGTTTTTGCTTTGTCGCCCTAAGTGGGAAGGGTATGCCCAGACGTGGGTCCCGTGCTTCCCATGCCACTGGATTCAAGCTAGCCTGGCTGATGAGGGGTGAAACCCCGAAACCGGTCCCAGGATGCTTGTTTCCGGTCCAGTGAGGATCTGGCTTGGCAGTTCGGGCTGGACTGTTCCCATGAGGAACAGGGTCAAGACTGATTTGCATATGGCTGGGTCCAAACTGGGGTGGCATGGTGAGCAAAAGAACGATGGATTAAACCCAGATCTGTGACTGGGGGTGAGTGTTTGACAATGTTCAGCATTCCGTCCATCACTTGTTGTTTTTGCTTTGTCGCCCTAAGTGGGAAGGGTATGCCCAGACGTGGGTCCCGTGCTTCCCATGCCACTGGATTCAAGCTAGCCTGGCTGATGAGGGGTGAAACCCCGAAACCGGTCCCAGGATGCTTGTTTCCGGTTCAGTGACATGCCAAAAGAACGATGGATTAAACCCAGATCTGTGACTGGGGGTGAGTGTTTGACAATGTTCAGCATTCCGTCCATCACTTGTTGTTTTTGCTTTGTCGCCCTAAGTGGGAAGGGTATGCCCAGACGTGGGTCCCGTGCTTCCCATGCCACTGGATTCAAGCTAGCCTGGCTGATGAGGGGTGAAACCCCGAAACCAGTCCCAGGATGCTTGTTTCCGGTCCAGTGAGGACCTGGCTTGGCAGTTCGGGCTGGACTGTTCCCATGAGGAACAGGGTCAAGACTGATTTGCATATGGCTGGGTCCAAACTGGGGTGGCATGGTGAGCAAAAGAACGATGGATTAAACCCAGATCTGTGACTGGGGGTGAGTGTTTGACAATGTTCAGCATTCCGTCCATCACTTGTTGTTTTTGCTTTGTCGCCCTAAGTGGGAAGGGTATGCCCAGACGTGGGTCCCGTGCTTCCCATGCCACTGGATTCAAGCTAGCCTGGCTGATGAGGGGTGAAACCCCGAAACCGGTCCCAGGATGCTTGTTTCCGGTCCAGTGAGGACCTGGCTTGGCAGTTCGGGCTGGACTGTTCCCATGAGGAACAGGGTAAAAACTGATTTGCATATGGCTGGGTCCAAACTGGGGTGGCATGGTGAGCAAAAGAACGATGGATTAAAGCCAGATCTGTGACTGGGGGTGAGTGTTTGACAATGTTCAGCATTCCGTATGCCCAGACGTGGGTCCCGTGCTTCCCATGCCACTGGATTCAAGCTAGCCTGGCTGATGAGGGGTGAAACCCCGAAACCGGTCCCAGGATGCTTGTTTCCGGTCCAGTGAGGACCTGGCTTGGCAGTTCGGGCTGGACTGTTCCCATGAGGAACAGGGTCAAGACTGATTTGCATATGGCTGGGTCCAAACTGGGGTGACATGGTGAGCAAAAGAACGATGGATTAAACCCAGATCTGTGACTGGGGGTGAGTGTTTGACAATGTTCAGCATTCCGTCCATCACTTGTTGTTTTTGCTTTGTCGCCCTAAGTGGGAAGGGTATGCCCAGACGTGGGTCCCGTGCTTCCCATGCCTCTGGATTCAAGCTAGCCTGGCTGATGAGGGGTGAAACCCCGAAACCGGTCCCAGGATGCTTGTTTCCGGTCCAGTGAGGACCTGGCTTGGCAGTTCGGGCTGGACTGTTCCCATGAGGAACAGGGTCAAGACTGATTTGCATATGGCTGGGTCCAAACTGGGGTGGCATGGTGAGCAAAAGAACGATGGATTAAACCCAGATCTGTGACTGGGGGTGAGTGTTTGACAATGTTCAGCATTCCGTCCATCACTTGTTGTTTTTGCTTTGTCGCCCTAAGTGGGAAGGGTATGCCCAGACGTGGGTCCCGTGCTTCCCATGCCACTGGATTCAAGCTAGCCTGGCTGATGAGGGGTGAAACCCCGAAACCGGTCCCAGGATGCTTGTTTCCGGTCCAGTGAGGACCTGGCTTGGCAGTTCGGGCTGGACTGTTCCCATGAGGAACAGGGTCAAGACTGATTTGCATATGGCTGGGTCCAAACTGGGGTGGCATGGTGAGCAAAAGAACGATGGATTAAACCCAGATCTGTGACTGGGGGTGAGTGTTTGACAATGTTCAGCATTCCGTCCATCACTTGTTGTTTTTGCGTTGTCGCACTAAGTGGGAAGGGTATGCCCAGACGTGGGTCCCGTGCTTCCCATGCCACTGGATTCAAGCTAGCCTGGCTGATGAGGGGTGAAACCCCGAAACCGGTCCCAGGATGCTTGTTTCCGGTCCAGTGAGGACCTGGCTTGGCAGTTCGGGCTGGACTGTTCCCATGAGGAACAGGGTCAAGACTGATTTGCATATGGCTGGGTCCAAACTGGGGTGGCATGGTGAGCAAAAGAACGATGGATTAAACCCAGATCTGTGACTGGGGGTGAGTGTTTGACAATGTTCAGCATTCCGTCCATCACTTGTTGTTTTTGCTTTGTCGCCCTAAGTGGGAAGGGTATGCCCAGACGTGGGTCCCGTGCTTCCCATGCCACTGGATTCAAGCTAGCCTGGCTGATGAGGGGTGAAACCCTGAAACCGGTCCCAGGATGCTTGTTTCCGGTCCAGTGAGGACCTGGCTTGGCAGTTCGGGCTGGACTGTTCCCATGAGGAACAGGGTCAAGACTGATTTGCATATGGCTGGGTCCAAACTGGGGTGGCATGGTGAGCAAAAGAACGATGGATTAAACCCAGATCTGTGACTGGGGGTGAGTGTTTGACAATGTTCAGCATTCCGTCCATCACTTGTTGTTTTTGCTTTGTCGCCCTAAGTGGGAAGGGTATGCCCAGACGTGGGTCCCGTGCTTCCCATGCCACTGGATTCAAGCTAGCCTGGCTGATGAGGGGTGAAACCCCGAAACCGGTCCCAGGATGCTTGTTTCCGGTCCAGTGAGGACCTGGCTTGGCAGTTCGGGCTGGACTGTTCCCATGAGGAACAGGGTCAAGACTGATTTGCATATGGCTGGGTCCAAACTGGGGTGGCATGGTGAGCAAAAGAACGATGGATTAAACCCAGATCTGTGACTGGGGGTGAGTGTTTGACAATGTTCAGCATTCCGTCCATCACTTGTTGTTTTTGCTCCGTGGAATGGAACGGTCCATCACTTATTAATGTATCATGCCTTTCTTAATGATAATCCTTACAATGTCAAAATAAGTATGCAACACAGTAAGGAAAGAATAGATTTTTGGATATTCATTTTTTTGTAGAAAACAATAAGATACAGAGTGCAATATTTAGAAAACCTACAGCTTGCAATATTATCTTAGATGCAACAAGTGCCCATCCCAAGTCAGTTGTTCGTAATATCCCTTTAGGGAAATGGTACGTATAAGACGCAATTGTAGTACTGCTAACATTTTCTTGGCCCAGATTGACAATACAAAACAGAGATTCAAAGAAAGAGAATATGATGACAAAGTTTTATCTAAGGCAGTAAAACAGATCAAACAAATGACCAGAAAAGAAACACTATGGGCCTGAATACAACTTTGGCGGAGGAGGTTAATCCGTTCCAAATGTGACAGATATCCCGCCCACCGTATTACGAGTTCCATAGGATACAATTGACGCGTAATACAGCGGGCGGGATATCCGTCACATTTGGGACGGATTAACCCCCTCCGCCAAAGTAGCAATCAGGCCCATAATGTGTAGCTCTGAGGATATGGTAATAGGACTCAAACTCACCCCTTACCTTCATCTAGGGATGACAGAGCTAAGGACCCTCTGTAAGCTAAGAAAAATTAAAACTGGTTCCAACCCTACCAAGGTCAAGCTCTAGGACCTCTTCCCAGAGTACAGCAGGGACCACCCTACTGAAAGGGAAGACCTCCCTTCAGATGGGGAAGAAGTTGGGGATCAGGAGATAGAACTCTACCCTCCTACCCTAACTAGGGAGACCAGGGTTCCAAGACTCCTGTCTCCACAAATCAGACTCAGAGATTCTGGTTCTTCCACAGAGGAGTCCTGTTCCTCTGTGAACATTGAGGGTAGCCTCAATGAAGAAGACATCCATTTAGCAAGGATGGCCAAAAGATTAGCTTTGGGGAAAAAGCTCCTAGCTATAGAAAGGGAGAGAAAAGAAATGGGTTTAGAACCCATAAATGGTGGCAGCAACAAAATAACTGGGGACAGAGAGTATTCTGACACCCATAAAGGGATTGTCCCCAAATATGAGGATGGTGATGACATCACCAAGTGGTTCATAGCCTTTGAGAGGGTCTGTGGAACCAGAAGATTACAAAAGTCTCATTAGGAGCTCTCCTTTGGGAACTGTTAAGAGAAAGTACCCTCTTTCTAGCCTTGTTACCCCCACTTTTAGCCTGTATGTGAGTATACGTCAGGGTGTTTTCACTGTCTCACTGGGACCCTGCTAGCGAGGACCCCAGTGCTCATAAGTTGTGGCCTATATGTATGTGTTTCCTGTGTGATGCCTAACTGTATCACTGAGGCTCTGCTAACCAGAACCTCAGTGGTTATGCTCTCTCTGCTTCCCCAATTTGTCACTAACAGGCTAGTGACTAAATTTACCAATTCACATTGGCATACTAGTACACCCATATAATTCCCTAGAATATGGTACTGAGGTGCCCAGGGTATTGGGGTTCCAGGAGATCCCTATGGGCTGCCGCATTTCTTTTGCCACCAATAGGGAGCTCTGACAATTCTTACACAGGCCTGCCAGTGCAGCCTGGGTGAAATAACATCCATGTTATTTCAGAGCCATTTACCACTGCGCTTCAGTAACTTAGAAGTCACCTATATGTCTATCCTTCACCTGGTGAAGGTTGGGTGCAAAGGTACTTAGTGTGTGGGCACCCTGCTGCTGCTGCCAACCCCTCAGACAGGTTTCTGCCCTCCTGGGGTCCAGGCAGCCCTGGCCCAGGAAGGCAGAACAAAGGACTTCCTCTGAGAGAGGTGTAACACCCTCTCCCTTTGGAAATAGGTGTGAAGGCTGAGGAGGAGTAGCCTCCCCCAGCCTCTGGAAATGCTTTGATGGGCACAGATGGTGCCCATCTCTGCATAAGCCAGTGTACACCGGTTCAGGGATCCCCCAGCCCTGCTCTGGCGCGAAACTGGACAAAGGAAAGAGAAGTGACCACTCCCCTGACCTGCACCTCCCAGGGGAGGTGCCCAGAGCTCCTCCAGTGTGTCCCAGACCTCTGCCATCTTGGAAACAGAGGTGTTTGTGGCACACTGGACTGCTCTGAGTGGCCAGTGCCAGCAGGTGACGTCAGAGGCTCCTTCTGATAGGCTCTTACCTCTCTTGGTAGCCAATCCTCCTTCCTAGGTAGCCAAACCTCCTTTTCTGGCTATTTAGGGTCTCTGCTTTGGGGATCTCACCAGATAACGAATGCAAGAGCTCACCAGAGTTCCTCTGCATCTCCCTCTTCACCTTCTGCCAAAGGATCGACCGCTGACTGCTCAGGACGCCTGCAAAACCGCAACAAAGTAGCAAGACGACTACTAGCAACCTTGTATCGCATCATCTTGCCGGCTTTCTCAACTGTTTCCTGGTGGTGCATGCTCTGGGGGTAGCCTGCCTCCTCTCTGCACCAGGAGCTCTGAAGAAATCTCCTGTGGGTCGACGGAATCTTCCCCCTACAACCGCAGGCAAGAAAAGACTGCATCACCGGTCCCCTGGGTCCCCTCTCAGCATGACGAGCGTGGTCCCTGGAACTCAGCAACTCTGTCCAAGTGACTCCCACAGTCCAGTGACTCTTCAGTCCAAGTTTGGTGGAGGTAAGTCCTTGCCTCCCCACGCTAGACTGCATTGCTGAATACCGCATGATTTGCAGCTGCTCCGGCTCCTGTGCACTCTTCCAGGATTTCCTTCGTGCACAGCCAAGCCTGGGTCCCCAACACTCTAACCTGCAGTGCACAACCTTCTGAGTTGTCCTCCGACGTCGTGGGACTCCCTTTTGTGACTTTGGGTGGACTCCGCTTCACTTTTCTTCTAAGTGCCTGTTCAGGTACTTCTCCTGGTGCTGCCTGCTTCTATGAGGGCTCCCTGACTTGCTGGGCGCCCCCTGTGTCCCCTCCTCCAAGTGGCGACATCCTGGTCCCCCCGGGCCACAGCAGCACCCAAAAACCCTAACTGCAACACTTGCAGCTAGCAAGGCTTGTTTGTGGTCTTTCTGCGTGGGAACACCTCTGCAAGCTATTTTACGACATGGGACATCCATCCTCCAAAGGGGAAGTTCCTAGTCCTCTTCGTTCTTGCAGAACTCCAAGCTTCTTCCAACAGGTGGCAGCTTCCTTTCACCCTCAGCTGGCATTTCCTGGGCTCCTGCCCACTCTCGATACTGTCGCGACTATTGGACTTGGTCCCCTTGTCTTACAAGTACTCAGGTCCGGAAATCTACTGCTGTTGCATTGCTGGTGTTTGTTCTTCCTGCAGAATCCCCCTATCACGACTTCTGTGCTCTCTGGGGGTAGTAGGTGCACTTTACACCTACCTTTCAGGGTCTTGGGGTGGGCTATTTTTCTAACCCTCACTGTTTTCTTTCAGTCCCAGCGACCCTCTACAAGCTCACATAGGTTTGGGGTCCATTTGTGGTTCGCATTCCACTTTTGGAGTATATGGTTTGTGTTGCCTCTATACCTATGTGCTCCTATTGCAATGTACTGTAACTTTACACTGCTTGCATTACTTTTCTTGCTATTACCTGCATAATTTTGGTTTGTGTACATATATCTTGTGTATATATCTTATCCTCATACTGATGGTACTCACTGAGATACTTTTGGCATATTGTCATAAAAATAAAGTACCTTTATTTTTAGTACTTCTGTGTATTGTGTTTTCTTATGATATTGTGCATATGACACCAGTGGTATAGTAGGAGCTTTACATGTCTCCTAGTTCAGCCTAAGCTACTTTGCCATAGCTACCTTCTATCAACCTAAGCTGCTAGAAACACCTCTTCTACACTAATAAGGGATAACTGGACCTGGCACAAGGTGTAAGTACCTCTGATACCCACTACAAGCCAGGCCAGCCTCCTACAACTGTTTACTGGTAAGTGTAGGGATTGGCTCCTCACACTCACTGGTGCAGATGCTAAATCTTATGACCTCATGAAGAATACCCTGATTGAGGGCTTTGGATTCACCACTGAGGAGTATAGAAATAGGTTCAGGGGGGCTCACAAAACCTCGAGGCAGTCCTGGGTTGATTTTGTAGACTACTCAGTGAAAACACTGGATGGTTGGGTAACTGGACATGAAGTGCATGACTTTGATGGGCTTCATCATTTTATTTCTGAATTAACATATTTTAAGTGACTGTTTTAATGAAAAGTTGCATCAATATCTGGTAGACCTAGGCCCAATTGCCCCCCAAGAATTGGGAAAGAAGGCAGACCACTGGGTCAAGACTAGGGTAACAAAAAACCTCCACTGGGGGTGACCAAAAGAAAGAGGTTATAAAGCCTCCCCAGGAGAAAGTGGGTGATACTCCTAGAAGTAAACAAAAAGAGTCCTCTGTAGGCCCCCCAAAAACTGTCCAGGTGGGTGGGCCCCCAGACACATCCCAAAACAAAAGTGCGTACCAGGGTAAGAACTGGGATGCCACTAAGGCACGGTGCCACAACCGTAGACAGGGCACCACACCAAGGACACTTCGGCCCATATTTATACTTTTTGACGCTAAACTGCGCTAACGCAGTTTAGCGTCAAAAAGTTTTGCGCCGTCTAACGCCATTCTGAAGCGCCAAGCGGGCGCCGTATTTATGGAATGGCGTTAGACGGCGCAATCAGACCGGCGCTGCCTGGTTTGCGTGGGAAAAAACCACGTAGACCAGACAGCGCCGGCGTAGGGGGAAAATGGCGCATGGGCGTCTTAAAATGGGGCAAGTCAGGTTACGTCGAAAAAATCGTCTTAACCCGACTTGCGCCATTTTTTATCGACGCCCATCCCCCATCAACATGACTCCTATCATTGTAAAGATAGGAGTCATGCCCCCTTGCCCAATGGCCATGCCCAGGGGACTTCTGTCCCCTGGGCATGGTCATTGGGCATAGTGGCATGTAGGGGGGCACAAATAAGGCCCCCCTATGCCACCAAAAAAAAATATAAAAAATAAAAAATTATACTTACCTGAACTTACCTGAATGTCCCTGGGGTGGGTCCCTCCATCCTTGGGGGTCCTCCTGGGGTGGGCAAGGGTGGCAGGGGGGGTCCCTGGGGGCATGGGAGGGCACCTGTGGGCTCATTTTGAGCCCACAGGCCCCTTAACGCCTGCCCTGAGCAGGCGTTAAAAAGTGGCGCAAATGCGCCGTTTTTAGCCACGCCAACTCCCGGGCGTCTCTTTTGCCCGGGAGTATAAATACCACGTAAAGGCCTGGGAGTCATTTTTTAGACGGGAACGCCTCCCTTGCATATCATTAACGCAAGGAAGGGGTTCACGCTAAAAAATGACGCACATTCCGGGAACTTTGGCGCTATTCGCCTCTAACGCCATAGTATAAATATGGCGTTAGTTGGCGTTAGTTTTGCGTCGAAATTGCGTCAAAAAAAACGACGCAATTTTGGCGCAAACGGAGTATAAATATGGCCCTTCTTGTCCCAAAAATAAACTCCCTAGCAAAACACCATGGGTGACCAGTGTAGCCATTGGGATAACTCCTAAGATGAGGAGGTCATCATAGCTTTCAAATGGAGAAAGGGCTCAACAGGTGAGTTGGAGATTCCAGAGGAAAGTAGAAACTTCCACCACCTACTGCTGAATGGAATCCCAGCCACTGCCCTAAGAGATACTGTAGGAGGCTGGCCTAGTTTGTAGTGGGTACCTAAGGTACTTACACCTTATACAAGGTCCAGTTATCCCTTATTAGTGAAAGGTAGGAAGTGTTCTAGCAGCTTAGGCTTTCTAGAGGTAGCTGTAGCAGAGCATCCAAGGCTGAATTAGGAGACATGCAAAGCTCCTGCAATACCACTATAGTTATACAGTACTTATACACAATAAAAGACAATTGCCCTCATTACAACCCTGGTGGTAAATGCCGCCTACCGACGTGCTGACAGCCGTCAACATACCTTGACCTTGGCAGTATACCGCTACGGGTATTATGACCCACACAGAGAAATCTGCCACTATACAGACACCCTCACAGGTCGGCCAGATCAAAGGTCAGTGATAAACTGGTGGTACCAAAACCCACACCGTTACGCCAACAAAACTACACCCACAGCATCAGGACCCACGAATCACAGTGGCGGTCTTTCAACTGCGGTAAACCATTGGTGGTACAGACCGCCACGCTCAAAATACACACACACTAACAAAACTACACCACATTGGACAATTCAAACTACACACACCTCACAAACATACACACCCACACATTCAGACCACTATAAAACACACCCACATTACCCACAACCCTTTCAACGAAAAAAAAAGATTGCGAACAGAGAGAGAGACAAGCCAGGAGCACCCACTCAATCTGAGCCACAGAACACCCTCACCCATACACCATCCACGCACCTCACAGCACACACCACAACACATCACCCCACACATCCTCACAAATACCACTCACACCCCATCCATGGCACCCCAAAGACACCCCAGGTTTTCTGAGGAGGAGCTAAGGGTCATGGTGGAGGAAATCATCCGGGAAGAGCCACAGCTATTCGATCACAGGTGCAGCACACGTCCATTGCTAGGAAGATGGAGCTATGGAGGCGAGTCGTGGACAGGGTCAACGCCGTGGGATAGCACCCAAGAACACAGGATGACATCAGGAAGAGGTGGAACGACCTACGGGGGAAGGTGCGTTCCGTGGTTGCAAGACACCAGGTAGCTGTACAGAGGACTGGCAATGGACCCCCACCTCCTCCCCCGCAACTAACAACATGGGAGGAGCAAGTCTTGGCGATCATGCATCCTGAGGGCCTCGCAGGAGTAGCAGGAGAACTGGACTCTGGTAAGTCAAATCCTTACAACTATATTCCCCACCCTACCAGCATGCCATCACAAACTCCTACCCCTACTCTCACCCCCATCACTCTACCACCTCACATATACCCCACTATCACAACCCACCCATCCGAATACCAAGCCCTGCATGCCACACCAATGCATGCACCCCATCACAGACCTGCATGGACACCCATCACCACAGCATGCCCATTAGAGAGAATCACCTAGCCCACAAAATCACCACGCACACAAGGAAAAGCTGACAGGGCAATCACAACCATACAGGGAAACATACCCATGCACAAGATGGCACACGCAGATACAGTAATTTTCATCCCCAAAGGACCCCCACTCAACTTCACGAGGAAGGAGGTTCCAGCCACATCCAGTGGCCCCACAGTAGAGGCCCATAGTGATGACAGCAGCTCTTCACGCTTGGATCACGATGACCAACCTGGCCCATCATGGACCTCTGGACAATCGGTGTAGGAGGCTGGACTGGCTTGTAGTGAGTACCAAGGGGTACTTGCACCTTGCACCAGGCCCAGTTATCCCTTATTAGTGTATAGGGTGTCTAGCAGCTTAGGCTGATAGATAATGGTAGCTTAGCAGAGCAGCTTAGGCTGAACTAGGAGACGTGTGAAGCTACCACAGTACCACTTAGTGTCATATGCACAATATCATAAGAAAACACAATACACAGTTATACTAAAAATAAAGGTACTTTATTTTTATGACAATATGCCAAAGTATCTTAGAGTGTACCCTCAATGAGAGGATAGGAAATATACACAAGATATATATACACAATAGCAAAAATATGCAGTATAGTCTTAGAAAACAGTGCAAACAATGTATAGTTACAATAGGATGCAATGGGGAAACATATGGATAGGGGCAACACAAACCATATACTCCAAAAGTGGAATGCGAACCACGAATGGACCCCAAACCTATGTGACCTTGTAGAGGGTCGCTGGGACTATTAGAAAATAGTGAGAGTTAGAAAAATAACCCTCCCCAAGACCCTGAAAAGTGAGTGCAAAGTGCACTAAAGTTCCCCTAAGGACAAAGTAGTCGTGTTAGAGGAATAATGCAGGAAAGACACAAACCAGCAATGCAACAACTGTGGATTTCCAATCTAGGGTACCTGTGGAACAAGGGGACCAAGTCCAAAAGTCACAAGCAAGTCGGAGATGGGCAGATGCCCAGGAAATGCCAGCTGCGGGTGCAAAGAAGCTTCTACTGGACAGAAGAAGCTGAGGTTTCTGCAGGAACGAAAAGGGCTAGAGACTTCCCCTTTGGTGGACGGATCCCTCTCGCCGTGGAGAGTCGTGCAAAAGTGTTTTCCCGCCGAAAGGACGCAAACAAGCCTTGATAGGCGCAAATCGTGCGTTTGGCATTTTTGGAAGCTGCTGGGGCCCAGGAGGGACCAGGAGGTCGCAAGTTGGACCTGAAGAGAGAGGGGACGTCGAGCAAGACAAAGAGCCCTCACTGAAGCAGGTAGCACCCGGAGAAGTGCCAGAAACAGGCACTACGAGGATGCGTGAAACGGTGCTCGCCGAAGTTGCACAAAGGAGTCCCACGTCGCCGGAGACCAACTTAGAAAGTCGTGCAATGCAGGTTAGAGTGCCGTGGACCCAGGCTTGGCTGTGCACAAAGGATTTCCGCCGGAAGTGCACAGGGGCCGGAGTAGCTGCAAAGTCGCGGTTCCCAGCAATGCAGCCCAGCGAGGTGAGGCAAGGACTTACCTCCACCAAACTTGGACTGAAGAGTCACTGGACTGTGGGGGTCACTTGGACAGAGTCGCTGGATTCGAGGGACCTCGCTCTTCGTGCTGAGAGGAGACCCAAGGGACCGGTAATGCAGCTTTTTGGTGCCTGCGGTTGCAGGGGGAAGATTCCGTCGACCCACGGGAGATTTCTTCGACGCTTCTGGTGCAGAGAGGAGGCAGGCTACCCCCACAGCATGCACAAGCAGGAAAACAGTCGAGAAGGCGGCAGGATCAGCGTTACAGAGTTGCAGTAGTCGTCTTTGCTACTATGTTGCAGGTTTGCAGGCTTCCAGCGCGGTCAGCAGTCGTTTCCTTATCAGAAGGTGAAGAGAGAGATGCAGAGGAACTCGGATGAGCTCTTGCATTCGTTATCTACCGTTTCCCCAGAGACAGAGACCCTAAATAGCCAGAAAAGAGGGTTTGGCTACTTAGGAGAGAGGATAGGCTACTAACACCTGAAGGAGCCTATCAGCAGGAGTCTCTGACGTCACCTGGTGGCACTGGCCACTCAGAGCAGTCCAGTGTGCCAGCAGCACCTCTGTTTCCAAGATGGCAGAGGTCTGGAGCACACTGGAGGAGCTCTGGACACCTCCCAGGGGAGGAGCAGGTCAGGGGAGTGGTCACTCCCCTTTCCTTTGTCCAGTTTCGCGCCAGAGCAGGGGCTAAGGGGTCCCTGAACCGGTGTAGACTGGCTTATGCAGAATTGGGCACATCTGTGCCCAAGAAAGCATTTCCAGAGGCTGGGGGAGGCTACTCCTCCCCTGCCTTCACACCATTTTCCAAAGGGAGAGGGTGTCACACCCTCTCTCAGAGGAAGTTCTTTGTTCTGCCATCCTGGGCCAGGCCTGGCTGGACCCCAGGAGGGCAGATGCCTGTCTGAGGGGTTGGCAGCAGCAGCAGCTGCAGTGAAACCCCAGGAAGGGCAGTTTGGCAGTACCAGGGTCTGTGCTACAGACCACTGGGATCATGGGATTGTGCCAACTATGCCAGGATGGCATAGAGGGGGCAATTCCATGATCATAGACATGTTACATGGCCATATTCGGAGTTACCATGGTGAAGCTACATATAGGTAGTGACCTATATGTAGTGCACGCGTGTAATGGTGTCCCCGCACTCACAAAGTTCAGGGAATTGGCTCTGAACAATGTGGGGGCACCTTGGCTAGTGCCAGGGTGCCCTCACACTAAGTAACTTTGCACCTAACCTTTACCAGGTAAAGGTTAGACATATAGGTGACTTATAAGTTACTTAAGTGCAGTGTAAAATGGCTGTGAAATAACGTGGACGTTATTTCACTCAGGCTGCAGTGGCAGGCCTGTGTAAGGATTGTCAGAGCTCCCTATGGGTGGCAAAATAAATGCTGCAGCCCATAGGGATCTCCTGGAACCCCAATACCCTGGGTACCTCAGTACCATATACTAGGGAATTCTAAGGGTGTTCCAGTAAGCCAATGTAAATTGGTAAAAATGGTCACTAGCCTGTTAGTGACAATTTGGAAAGAAATGAGAGAGCATAACCACTGAGGTTCTGATTAGCAGAGCCTCAGTGAGACAGTTAGTCACTACACAGGTAACACATTCAGGCACACTTATGAGCACTGGGGCCCTGGGTTACCAGGGTCCCAGTGACACATACAACTAAAACAACATATATACAGTGAAAAATGGGGGTAACATGCCAGGCAAGATGGTACATTCCTACACAACCCCCCCCCCCAAACGAAGGACAATAAGACTAGCCATGACCTGATGAGTCTTCATTGTCTAAGTGGACATATCTGGAGAGTCCATCTGCATTGGAGTGGCTACTCCCAGGTCTATGTTCCACTGTATAGTCCATTCCCTGTAGGGATATGGACCACATCAACAATTTAGGATTTTCACCTTTCATTTGTTTTAGCCAAAGTAGAGGTTTGTGGTCTGTCTGAACAATGAAGTGAGTGCCAAACAGGTATGGCCTCAACTTCTTCAGAGCCCAGACCACAGCAAAGGCCTCCCTCTCAATGGCAGACCAACGCTTTTCTCTAGGGGTCAACCTTCTACTAATAAAAGCAACAGGTTGATCCTGGCCCTCAGAATTAAGTTGTGATAGGACTGCCCCTACTCCTAATTCAGATGCATCAGTTTGGACATAGAATTTTTTAGAGTAACAAGGGCTTTTCAGGACAGGTGCAGAGCACATGGCCTGCTTCAGCTCCTCAAAAGCTTTCTGACAGTTTGCTGTCCACAATACCTTTTTAGGCATTTTCTTGGATGTGAGGTCATTAAGAGGGGCTGCAATGGAGCCATAGTTCTTAATGAACCTCCTGTAATACCCAGTGAGGCCTAGGAAGGCTCTCACCTGAGTCTGAGTGGTAGGGGGAACCCAATCAATAATAGTTTGGATTTTCCCCTGAAGTGGTGCAATCTGTTCCCCACCAACAAGGTGTCCCAGATAAACCACCTTACCCTGCCCTATCTGGCACTTTGAAGCCTTGATAGTGAGGCCTGCCTTTTGCAGGGCCTCCAAAACCTTCCATAGGTGGACCAGGTGATCATCCCAGCTGGAGCTAAAGACAGCTATATCGTCCAAATATGCTGCACTGAAAGCTTCCAGCCCTTGCAGGACTGTGTTCACCAACCTCTGAAAAGTGGCAGGTGCATTTTTCAAACCAAAAGGCATTACAGTAAACTGGTAATGTCCTCCAATGGTAGAAAATGCAGTCTTAGGTTTAGCATCTTCTGATAATTTAATATGCCAATACCCTGCAGTCAAATCAAAAGTGCTTAGATACTTGGCAGATGCCAGTGTATCTATAAGCTCATCTGCCCTGGGTATAGGGTGAGCATCAGTTTTGGTTACCAAGTTGAGACCTCTATAGTCTACACAAAACCGCATTTCCTTCTTTCCATCTTTAGAATTGGGTTTTGGTACCAGTACCACAGGAGAAGCCCATGGACTGTCAGAGTGCTCAACCACTCCTAGTTCCAACATTTTCTGAACTTCTTGCTTTATGCAGTCCCTGACATGGTCAGGCTGCCTATAGATCTTACTTTTGACAGGTAAACTGTCTCCAGTATCTATAGTGTGCTCACACCAAGAAGTGGTACCTGGCACAGTAGAGAAGAGTTCAGAGAATTGATCTAGGAGATTTATGCAATTATCTTTCTGCTCAGCAGTAAGACAATCAGCCAAAACTACACCTTCCACAAGAGCATCTTGTTCTGTGGAAGAGAAGAGATCAGGTAGAGGATCACTGTCTTCTTCCTGTCCCTCATCAGTTGCCATGAGCAGGGTGAGATCAGCCCTGTCATAGTAGGGTTTCAGGCGGTTGACATGGAGCACCCTAAGGGGACTCCTGGCAGTGCCTAAGTCAACTAAATAGGTGACTTCTCCCTTCTTTTCAACAATTGTGTGGGGACCACTCCATTTATCTTGGAGTGCTCTTGGGGCCACAGGCTCCAAGACCCACACTTTCTGCCCTGGTTGGTACTGAACCAAAACAGCCTTCTGATCATGCCATTGCTTCTGGAGCTCTTGGCTGGCCTGAAGGTTTTTACTGGCCTTTTTCATGTACTCAGCCATCCTTGATCTGAGGCCAAGTACATAATCCACAATATCCTGCTTAGGAGCTTTTAAAGGTTGTTCCCAACCCTCCTTTACAAGTGTGAGTGGACCCCTAACAGGGTGTCCAAAAAGAAGTTCAAAGGGGCTGAAGCCCACTCCTTTCTGGGGTACCTCCCTGTAGGCAAAAAGGAGGCATGGTAGAAGGATATCCCATCTCCTGCGGAGTTTTTCAGGGAGACCCATAATCATGCCTTTGAGAGTTTTATTAAATCTCTCCACCAGTCCATTTGTTTGTGGATGATAGGGTGTTGTGAACTTGTACGTTACACCACACTCCTTCCACATGGCTTTTAAGTATGCAGACATGAAATTGCTTCCTCTGTCTGATAGATACTACTTCCTTTGGGAAGCCCACCCTGGAAAATATTCCCAGGAGGGCCTTTGCCACTGCAGGTGCTGTAGTGGTCCTTAAAGGAATAGCTTCAGGATATCTTGTGGCATGGTCCACTACCACTAAGATAAACCTATTGCCTGAAGCAGTAGGAGGGTCAAGGGGGCCAACTATGTCAACCCCTACCCTTTCAAAGGGAACCCCAACCACAGGCAGTGGGATAAGGGGTGCCTTTGGGGTGCCACCTGTCTTGCCACTGGCTTGACAGGTTTCACAGGACTTGCAAAATTCTTTTGTGTCCTCAGACATCCTAGGCCAATGAAACAGGGGAACAAGCCTGTCCCAAGTTTTCATTTGTCCTAGATGCCCAGCTAAGGGAATGTCATGTGCCAGTGTTAGGAGGAACTTTCTGTACTCCTGAGGAATCACTAATCTCCTGGCAGCTCCAGGTTTAGGATCCCTATGCTCAGTGTACAAGAGGTTGTCCTCCCAGTAAACTCTGTGAGAGTCACTGACATCCCCATTAGCCTGTTTGACAGCTTGCTGTCTGAGACCCTCTAATGTGGGACAGGTTTGCTGTGCCACACTCAGCTCCTCTCTGCAGGCCCCCCTTCACCCAAAAGCTCAGCAGTGTTTGCTTCCAGCTCCTCTGGTGTAGGTTCTGCACAGGGAGGGAATTCTTCTTCCTCAGAAGTAGAATCCACTGTAGAGGGAGGGATAGTAGGAAGTGGTTTGCTTCTACTAGCCCTTGCTTTAGGGAGCACTTGGTCCATTGTTCCAGGATCCAAGCTTCCCTGTCCTTTTTGCTTTTTGGCCTGAGCCCTTGTCAAAGCAAAAATATGCCCTGGGATGCCCAGCATTGCTGTATGGGCCTCCAACTCCACATCTGACCAAGCTGATGTCTCCAAATCATTCCCTAATAGACAGTCTACAGGTAATTCTGAAGCTACCACAACTTTCTTTGGACCAGTTACCCCCCCCCAGTTGAGATTTACAACAGCCATGGGGTGGCTTTGTGTTATGTTGTGAGCATCGGTTACTTGGTACTGGTGTCCAAGTATGTGTTGTTCAGGGTGCACCAGTTTCTCAATCACCATTGTGACACTGGCACCTGTGTCCCTGTAGGCCTGGACCTCAACACCATTTATTAGGGTTAGTTGCTTGTACTTCTCCAAGTTATGGGGGCAAGCAACCAAAGTGGCTAAATCAATAGCCCCTTCAGAGACTAAAGTAGCCTCTGTGGTCTCCCTAATCAGACCAACCCCAACTAAATTACCAAAAGTGAGCCCAGCTACTCCCTTGGATTGGCTATTAGTAGGTTTGCTCCCACCACCACTGCTATTAGTAGGGACACTAGGTGTAGCAGTAGGGGTTGTAGTGGTATGAGCTGTGGTGCCTTTCTTTGGACAACTGGGATCTGTTGTCCAATGGCCTTTTATTTTACATAAATAGCACCATGGTTTCTTTTCCTTGTTCTGATTAAAAGAGGATTTGGACCCACCACCCCCACCAGAGTGTTTTTGTGGGCCTGATGAAGACTCATTTTTAGATTTGTCCCCACCCTTGTCAGAAGACTTACCATCCTTCTTTTTGTTGCCATCTTTGTCACCCCCTGTATGAACTTTTCTGTTCACTCTTGTTCTGACCCATTTGTCTGCCTTCATTCCCAATTCTTGGGGAGAGGTCAGATCAGAGTCCACCAAGTACTGGTGCAACAAATCAGACACACAATTATTAAGAATATGCTCTCTCAGGATTAAGTTATACAGGCTGTCATAATCAGTAACTTTACTGCCATGTAACCACCCCTCCAAGGCCTTCACTGAATGGTCAATAAAATCAACCCAGTCTTGTGAAGACTCCTTTTTGGTCTCTCTGAACTTTATCCTGTACTGTTCAGTGGTTAAGCCATAACCATCCAGGAGTGCATTCTTAAGAACTTGGAAATTGTTGGCATCATTTTCTTTCACAGTAAGGAGCCTATCCCTACCTTTTCCACTAAATGATAGCCATAGGATAGCAGCCCACTGCCTTTGAGGGACATCCTGTACAACACAGGCCCTCTCAAGTGCAGCAAACCACTTGTTAATGTCATCCCCCTCCTTATAAGGGGGAACTATCTTGTGCAGATTCCTGGAATCATGCTCTTTTGCAGGATGACTATGGGGAATACTGCTGCTGCCACCATGGGTTTCTAAACCCAACTTCTGTCTTTCCTTCTCTAATTCAAAAGACTGTCTATCCAAATCCAGCTGTTGCTTTTTAAGCTTCAGTCTGGTTTGTTCCACCCTCAACTTATTGAGTTCCCTCTCTAACATTCTGTCATCAGGGTTGGTGGGAGGGACATTCCTAGAAACAGAGCTATGATGGGAATGAACAGAAGGAGACCTGTCCCTTACAGAAGCCACCCTAACAGCTTGGTTAACAGAAACATTACTACCAGTATGGTGAGAATAAATGCTTTTGCTATGATGTGAGACAACACTATTTCTATGGTGTGGCTCATCATCATTACCATCTATGCTAGACTGTCTAGTAATGGGCAGGCTAGGAAGTTTCTTTCCTGAATCTTTTCCTGGGGGAGTCCCTGAATCAGATTGAGAACTATTAGGTACTTTTTCAACAGATGAGGCACCTATGGCCTTATCCTGTTCTCTAAGCATGTTAAGTAACAGTTCCAAGGAAGGATTCTTCCCTACACTCAAACCTCTCTCTATACAGAGACTCCTTGCTCTTTTCCAGCTAAGGTTGTCATATGCAAGTTTGGACAGATCAACACTTTGGCCTGTGCCAGACATTTTTTAGAGTGAGTTAAAGTGATAGAAAAAGAGAAAAAAGTTTTCAGAACTTTTTGGAAAGACAGAAAAAAAACTTTTTAAACTTTTAAGAACTTTTTGAAAGTTTAGAAGTACTTTTCAGCACTTAGAAAAGAGTGAAAAGAGGAAATGCAAAACTTTTTGGCTATGTGTATATACACTGACCTTGTTTTGTATATTTTTATCTTATGAAAAGTACAATGACAAGAGTGGTAAGTAGTCTCAAGCACTTATCCCACCACTGCACAACCAATGTAGGAGGCTGGACTGGCTTGTAGTGAGTACCAAGGGGTACTTGCACCTTGCACCAGGCCCAGTTATCCCTTATTAGTGTATAGGGTGTCTAGCAGCTTAGGCTGATAGATAATGGTAGCTTAGCAGAGCAGCTTAGGCTGAACTAGGAGACGTGTGAAGCTACCACAGTACCACTTAGTGTCATATGCACAATATCATAAGAAAACACAATACACAGTTATACTAAAAATAAAGGTACTTTATTTTTATGACAATATGCCAAAGTATCTTAGAGTGTACCCTCAGTGAGAGGATAGGAAATATACACAAGATATATATACACAATAGCAAAAATATGCAGTATAGTCTTAGAAAACAGTGCAAACAATGTATAGTTACAATAGGATGCAATGGGGAAACATAGGGATAGGGGCAACACAAACCATATACTCCAAAAGTGGAATGCGAACCACGAATGGACCCCAAACCTATGTGACCTTGTAGAGGGTCGCTGGGACTATTAGAAAATAGTGAGAGTTAGAAAAATAACCCTCCCCAAGACCCTGAAAAGTGAGTGCAAAGTGCACTAAAGTTCCCCTAAGGACAAAGTAGTTGTGTTAGAGGAATAATGCAGGAAAGACACAAACCAGCAATGCAACAACTGTGGATTTCCAATCTAGGGTACCTGTGGAACAAGGGGACCAAGTCCAAAAGTCACAAGCAAGTCGGAGATGGGCAGATGCCCAGGAAATGCCAGATGCGGGTGCAAAGAAGCTTCTACTGGACAGAAGAAGCTGAGGTTTCTGCAGGAACGAAAAGGGCTAGAGACTTCCCCTTTGGTGGACGGATCCCTCTTGCCGTGTACAGTCGTGCAGAAGTGTTTTCCCGCCGAAAGGACGCCAACAAGCCTTGCTAGGCGCAAATCGTGCATTTGGCGTTTTTGGACACTGCTGGGGCCCAGAAGGGACCAGGAGGTCGCAAATTGGACCTGACGAGAGAGGGGACGTCGAGCAAGACAAAGAGCCCTCACTGAAGCAGGTAGCTCCCGGAGAAGTGCCAGAAACAGGCACTACGAGGATGCGTGAAACGGTGCTCGCCGAAGTTGCACAAAGGAGTCCCACGTCGCCGGAGACCAACTTAGAAAGTCGTGCAATGCAGGATAGAGTGCCGTGGACCCAAGCTTGGCTGTGCACAAAGGATTTCCGCCAGAAGTGCACAGGGGCCGGAGTAGCTGCAAAGTCGCGGTTCCCAGCAATGCAGCCCAGCGAGGTGAGGCAAGGACTTACCTCCACCAAACTTGGACTGAAGAGTCACTGGACTGTGGGGGTCACTTGGACAGAGTCGCTGGATTCGAGGGACCTCGCTCGTCATGCTGAGAGGAGACCCAAGGGACCGGTAATGCAGCTTTTTGGTGCCTGCGGTTGCAGGGGGAAGATTCCGTCGACCCACGGGAGATTTCTTCGGAGCTTCTGGTGCAGAGAGGAGGCAGGCTACCCCCACAGCATTCACAAGCAGGAAAACAGTCGAGAAGGCGGCAGGATCAGCGTTACAGAGTTGCAGTAGTCGTCTTTGCTACTATGTTGCAGGTTTGCAGGCTTCCAGCGCGGTCAGCAGTCGTTTCCTTATCAGAAGGTGAAGAGAGAGATGCAGAGGAACTCGGATGAGCTCTTGCATTCGTTATCTACCGTTTCCCCAGAGACAGAGACCCTAAATAGCCAGAAAAGAGGGTTTGGCTACTTAGGAGAGAGGATAGGCTACTAACACCTGAAGGAGCCTATCAGCAGGAGTCTCTGACGTCACCTGGTGGCACTGGCCACTCAGAGCAGTCCAGTGTGCCAGCAGCACCTCTGTTTCCAAGATGGCAGAGATCTGGAGCACACTGGAGGAGCTCTGGACACCTCCCAGGGGAGGTGCAGGTCAGGGGAGTGGTCACTCCCCTTTCCTTTGTCCAGTTTCGCGCCAGAGCAGGGGCTAAGGGGTCCCTGAACCGGTGTAGACTGGCTTATGCAGAATTGGGCACATCTGTGCCCAAGAAAGAATTTCCAGAGGCTGGGGGAGGCTACTCCTCCCCTGCCTTCACACCATTTTCCAAAGGGAAAGGGTGTCACACCCTCTCTCAGAGGAAGTTCTTTGTTCTGCCATCCTGGGCCAGGCCTGGCTGGACCCCAGGAGGGCAGATGCCTGTCTGAGGGGTTGGCAGCAGCAGCAGCTGCAGTGAAACCCCAGGAAGGGCAGTTTGGCAGTACCAGGGTCTGTGCTACAGACCACTGGGATCATGGGATTGTGCCAACTATGCCAGGATGGCATAGAGGGGGCAATTCCATGATCATAGACATGTTACATGGCCATATTCGGAGTTACCATGGTGAAGCTACATATAGGTAGTGACCTATATGTAGTGCACGCGTGTAATGGTGTCCCCGCACTCACAAAGTTCAGGGAATTGGCTCTGAACAATGTGGGGGCACCTTGGCTAGTGCCAGGGTGCCCTCACACTAAGTAACTTTGCACCTAACCTTTACCAGGTAAAGGTTAGACATATAGGTGACTTATAAGTTACTTAAGTGCAGTGTAAAATGGCTGTGAAATAACGTGGACGTTATTTCACTCAGGCTGCAGTGGCAGGCCTGTGTAAGGATTGTCAGAGCTCCCTATGGGTGGCAAAATAAATGCTGCAGCCCATAGGGATCTCCTGGAACCCCAATACCTCAGTACCATATACTAGGGAATTATAAGGGTGTTCCAGTAAGCCAATGTAAATTGGTAAAAATTGTCACTAGCCTGTTAGTGACAATTTGGAAAGAAATGAGAGAGCATAACCACTGAGGTTCTGATTAGCAGAGCCTCAGTGAGACAGTTAGTCACTACACAGGTAACACATTCAGGCACACTTATGAGCACTGGTGCCCTGGGTTACCAGGGTCCCAGTGACACATACAACTAAAACAACATATATACAGTGAAAAATGGGGGTAACATGCCAGGCAAGATGGTACTTTCCTACAATCGGTTATCCTGCCACAGTCCCAAACCACCACAGAGCCTCCCCCCCTCAGGAAACACCAGCACAGCACCCACCCAGTGGGCCCATACCACTGTCCCCAGGACACGTCAATCAGCAGTGTGTCCACCACTACAGGGACCCCAGGCAACCCCACAAACCCAAGAAAATCAGGGACCTGGGGTCAGTGGAAGTCGGCGAACGGTTCAGGGGACAGAGGCACAGGACAACAGGGAAGCTGGGAGGACTGCTGTGCCACAGGGGGAGGACAGACCCAGGGAACCCACTCTCGATTAGGCACTTGCAGGGATCCTGGGAGCATACCACCATTCCCGGGAGACCTTGGGCCAGATACTGGCCAAGTTGCAGGAGACCCAGCGGCTGCAGGAGGGACAGTACCTGGGGATCAGAGAGGACCTCAAACACATCCACACCATCCTGGTCACCATTGTAGGGGTGCTAGATGACATGGCCAACACCATGAGGGAGGCAGTGGCACAACAACCGGCCCCTGACACTAGCCACACTGATGAACAGCCCTCCACCTCCGCCG
Organism: Pleurodeles waltl; assembly: GCF_031143425.1. Taxonomy (NCBI): domain Eukaryota; kingdom Metazoa; phylum Chordata; class Amphibia; order Caudata; family Salamandridae; genus Pleurodeles; species Pleurodeles waltl. Next base: position 1,218,424,188 of record NC_090447.1, read on the forward strand.
GCGCCAGTGGACAGGAGGCCCTGCCACAGGAACAGGCCACCAGCACCCCACCCCCTGCAGAAGGAGAACCACCCAGCAAACGGTCCTTGCGATCCAGGCAGAAGCCAGAGAACATTGCCAAGACCCCTGCCAGGAAACAAGACTCTCCTGATTGTCACCCTTCTGTCCCACTCTGTCACCCTGTGCACCTTGAACTGCCATTGTTCCACTTCCTAGTCCCCAATGGACAATGCACCTGTGATACCAAGAGACTGGACTCTAACTGAACATTCCTTCACCATCACCCCAGCCCATTGCACATCCCCCTCTACTTATTAGCACTTAAATAAACACCCTTGGAACAAATACAATTCTGGAGTCTGTCAATTGATTGAAATATGTATTAGTACAACATTCGGAAAACATTGCAATTCATATGTACAGTTATTTATACATTGGTATGACCTGTAGTAGGAAGCAGTAAACACACCAGGAGCCAGAGTGGGGCACAGAGATCTGAAAATAGAGATGCCAAAGGGTACAGTAAGTGGCCATAGACATAGGGAAATCATGCTGCCATGTACAATGTCCAACAGAAAACTGAAAAGTAAAGTGAAGTTACAGTGTCTTACCTGTGTGTCACTGGAAGTACTGCTGTATGATATTACTTCTGTTGTCCACATCTTCTTCCTCTGCCTCCTCTTCCTCACTGTCCACAGGCTCCACCTCTGCCACAAGACCATCTCCAGGCTCACCCTCATTGCAGAAAAGGCACCTGGCGTCTCAAGGCCAGGTTGTGCAACATGCAACATGCAATGATGATCTGGCACACCTTCTTGGGTGAGTAGTATAGGGATCCACCAGTCAGATGGAGGCACCGGAACCTGGCCTTCAGGAGGCCAAAGGTTCTCTCAATAATCCTCCTTGTTCGCCCGTGTGCCTCATTGTAACGTTCCTCTGCCCTTGTCCTGGCATTCCTCACTGGGGTCAGTAGCCATGAGAGGTTGGGGTAACCAGAGTCACCTGCAAATATCGAGGGACAACTGTTCGACACACACTAACCTTTAGGGACAGCCCCATACCCAGACTCCAACATATATTGGGTGGGGACCTTGGGCTCACCTATTAGCCACACCCAGTGCCTCTGGAGTTGACCCATCACATATAGGATGCTGCTATTTCTCAAGATAAAGGCGTCATGCACAGAACCAGGATACTTGGCATTCACATGGGAGATGTACTGGTCAGCCAAATATACCATCTGCACATTCATAGAGTGATAGCTGTTCCTATTCTCGAACACCTGTTCATTTCTCCGGGGGGGGGGAAGGGGGGACAAATGCTACATGTGTACCATCAGTGGCACCAATGATGTTGGGGATATGTCCCAGGGCATAAAAGTCAGCTTTCACTGTGGCCAAATCCTCCACCTGGGGGAATACGATGTAGCTGCGCATGTGTTTCAGCAGGACAGATAACACTCTGGTCAACACGTTTGAGAACATTAGCTGAGATCCCTGATGCCATGGCCACTGTTGTTTGGAAGGAACCACTTGCCAGGAAATGGAGCACTGACTGGACCTGCACTAGAGGGGGGATACCTGTGGGCTGGCGGATAGCTGATGGCAGGTCTGGCTCCAATTGGGGACACAGTTCTTGGATTGTGGCCTGATCAAGTCTGTATGTTAGGATAATGTGTCTGTCCTCCATTGTTGCAAGGTCCACCTGGGGTCTGTACACTAGATGATTGTCTCTATCTCATATTCATCCTCAGCGGTTGAAGCCTAGGGAGGAAAACGGCGAGCAGAGGGTCATATTTACACATCTATTGCAGTAATGATGCATCTCTTCATTTACAGAACCAGTATGTGAATCTGAGAGTCAGTTGATGTGGCAATATCTTCTGTGACGCAGTTAGGTGCCATCGCCTGTGCCCCCCTGAAATGGCAGCTGCCTGACCTATGAGGAGGGGCAAGTGGAAATGAGGTAATTACGCTGTAGTTGTGTGACATTGCGGTGGGCGGTTGATGACCGCCTCGCAACTTTTCATTGTTTATCATTGGGCCCTATGGGTTCCAGGAGCCAATGGTGACGTCACCGCCACTTTTCTATCTATTCACTCACTTGCTATCTGCCCTTCAACAGAAGAGGACCTACACTGCAAGTGTTGCTATGACCTGAAGCAACCATGACTCATGTGTCTGGGGAAAGGGCCCCTGCCTTCACTGCGGAGGAGTTGGAGAGACTTGTGGATGGGGTCCTACCCCAGTTCACTTAACTCTATGGTCCTCCAGACAAACAGGTGAGTACACTGTGAGCATGATGCGTGGGCCATGAATGTATGGAGTGCTTTGTGTGTAAGCCACATGTAGGGGGGGATGAGGCCCTCCAATGGTTTTAGTGGGCATCTAGGGTCCTGTAGGTTTCAGGTGTGCAGCTGATGGCGTTATGCCATGTCTCCCATGGGCTGGTGACTAGTATTGTGACTGGTAGTGCATGGCCTAGTGTATAGGGCAGCTCCCTGTATGTTGCGTACACCATCGGTAGCGTTGTTGCTGACCAAGTGTATCCTTTGTCCCTCCCCACCTTTTTGTTTTTTCACCCTGTCCTTATGTGCATTAGCATCATCTGGCTGAGGAGCAGAGGCACCGTCAACGGAGGGAGCTGCATCCCACATGGGCCATGTGGCCCAATCCACTGACGGTGAGGGCACCAGTGGGACGGAGGGCAAGCGGAGCACCACAACGGAGATTGGAGGGGACTCTACAGACAGTGACTCCTCCTCCGATGGCAGCTCCCTGGTGGTGGCGGACACCTCTGTGCCCACCCCAACAACAGGTACAGCAGCCACCCCGCTATCAGCACCGCCCTCTCAGCAGCCCTTCAGCCTGTTTCCCGTGCCCGCTCATCCAGGAGGGTGGGCATCTCTTTCGCTCCAGGCACCCCAAGCCCTGCCCCAGTCAGCCCTGCTGCCCTCAGTGAGGAGGCTATTGACTTCCTGAGATCCCTCACTGTTGGGCAGTCAACTATTCTGCATGCCATCCAGGGTGTCGAGAGGCATTTACAACAAATGCAGACCTGGAGGGCATTCACTCTGGCGTGGCAGCCCAACAGAGAGCATTTCAGGCTCTGGCCTCCGCACTGGTGGCAGCCATTGTCCCTGTCTCTAGCCTTCCCCCTCCAACTTCCTCTACCCAGTCCCAATCCCCTCATCCCCTGCCTATCCCAAGCACACCTTTAGACGAGGATTCACTCAAATCAACACACAGAAGTGGCTCAGGCAAACACAAGCACTACACTTCATCTCACAGGCACTCACACAAGCATCATCCCCATGCAGACACACCAACATCCATTGCCTCCACTGTGCCCCTCTCCTCCTCCAGTGGGAAGCCGTCCGAGGCTGCAGAAGAAGGGCTGGAGACTCCCCCCACCACTGGCAGCACCGGCACCTGCACCATGGCCAACACCGTCATCTGCACTGCCGCAAGCACCGCCACCTGCACCGCTGACAGTAGCACCACTGCCAGCAGCAGCAGCCCCAGTGGCAAGCCGTCTGAGGCTGCAGGAGAAGGGCTGAAGCCTCCCCCCACCACTGGCAGCACCCCCACTACCACAGGCACTACCACCACTGTGCAGCCGTAGCCGCTGGGAGATGGACTGTAGCCCTGCCTCCATGGACTATCATGCATCCTGACCACTGCAAATCTCGTGGCTCTGACACCCAGGTGAGGGACTGTGACCTGACACCCCCCAAGTGCTGCATCACAGGGCACAAAACCCCCTCCAGAACCAGCGGAGAAAGGCATCCACTCATCCTATCCTTGGCGGGATGAACCACACTGGGCACAAAGCCCCCTCCAGAACCAGTGGAGGAAGGCATCCACTCACCCTATCCTTGGCAGGATGAACCACACTGGGCACAAAGCCCCCTCCAGAACCTGTGGAGAAGCCATCCACTTGAGACTGTGGCCTTGCACTCCCCAGGACCAAGCAGTGGGCAGACCACCAACTTGAGAGACTGTGGCTTTGCACTCCACAGGAGCAAGCAGTGGGCAAACCACCCACTTGAGTGACTGTGGCTTTGCACTCCACAGGACCAAGCAGTGGGCAAACCACCCACTTGAGAGACTGTGGCGTTGCACTCCCCAGGAGCAAGCAATTGGCAAACCACCCATTTGAGAGATGTGGCTTTGCACTCCCCAGGAGCAAGCAGTGGGCAAATCACCCACTGGAGAAACTTGACAGACTGTGGCCTTGCACTCCCCAGGACATCGCTGTGAGCATGGAGCCCCCTCCAGGAACAGTGGCACTGTACCATCTTCTGGCTGAGGTGCCCCCCCCCCTCGCCGTCCCCCGGAGGTGTCTGTGTGTTTTCGACCTGATGCCCCTGCAGTGTTCTCTCCGTAATGAGGCAAGAATAAAGTGTGGGCTTGGCCTATGTGTTTTGGCCGTGTGGGCCACGGACATTTTGGGTGGACATTGTCTCGCCTTTTGTACATATTGTATATTTTGTAAATTCAGTTTTTGAGATATTAACGTATTTCTGAGTCATTCTAATATAACACTAATTTGACTAAATTACTTTTCTCCTTGCATTATTCTAGAGGGTTAAGGGGTGTATATGTAATGTTGTTGCATGTGTTTGTGTGTATGTTGTTGGGGGTGAGGGTGGGGGTGGGGATGTTGCATGTTGTGTCACTCTTTTTCCTCCCCCCTCCCGTCTACTAGGTGCTATACTCACGTGGTCGTTGTCGCCGCCGTTAGTACTCCTGATATATGAGAAGATACACCAGAATGGACAGGACGTGCAGCTCGGGCTCTATGGCGTCCTGGTTCTTCCTTGAGTGTTGAGAGGTGAGTGGTTTCCCTTCCAAGTACTGTTTCCACCGTGCTTTTGATGGTTTTGGTACCGCCCCGGAAAAGCTGGCAGATGGGCGTATTGTAATGGGGTGGGTGGTACATTGTCTTCCGCTTGGCTGTTAGTGGTTACCGCCGTGGTGTTTGTTGCTACTGCCGTGACGGTCGGAGTGTTAAAGTGGCTGTATGTGTTGGTGGTTTCTGCCATGGTCGTGATTCCATTTTTTTTACCGCTGACCTGTTGGCGGTATTACTGCCACTTTAACACCGACCGCCAGGGTTGTAATGAGGGGCAATATTCAGTGTCACTAAAAATAAAGGTACTTTATTTTAGCGACACAAGGCCAAAAATATCTTAGAGGCCATACTCCTTCTGGAGGTACGTATTATACACAATTTATACACTAGTAACCAATGTCAGGTAAGTACACAATAAGAAAATAGTGCAAACAGTAAAAAACACAATAGATTGCACTAGGCCTAAGGGCAACACAAACCATATACTAAAATAGTGAAATGCAAATAACGAATTTCTGCCTAAGCAAGTGTAGTGTGTAGAGGGGCGCTGGGAGTGTAAGAAAACACCAAAGGTAAGTATAATACCCCACTCCAGAGCGCAGGAAAACAGGAGTAAAGTACAGCAAGTTTCCTCAGGACACACTATAAGTCTTGATGAAGGATTTTGCAAGGACCAAGCAAGACTGCAAGAAAACAACGATGGATACCCTGACCTGAAGACCTGTGAAGAGAGGAGTCAAAGTCCAGTATTCAAAGAAGAGTCCAGGAAGTACAGGAGCCCCTGCCAACCTGGAAGAAGGTGCAAAAGTGGATTCTCTGGTTGGAAGAAAAGTACAGAAATGCACCAAAGAAGATAGCTGCGGGTTCCTGCTTTGTGCAGGAGATGTCCCACGTTGAGTTCCTGGATGCAGGCTGTTTGCATTGCTGGATTCCACCATCAAGCCTTGGTTCAAGCAAATATGTGGTTTGCTTCAAAGAGGAGTTACTCGGACCCAGGAGGGACCTGGGGGTTTCAACTCAGACTGAGAAGACAGAGGGGGCTCTCAGCACTTCAGAGATCCCTCAGAAGACCGGGCAGCACCCACGGGAATCCCAGAACACGGAGACAAAGAAGATGTAAAGTGCGGTCATCACAGCACTACACTGGAGGGTCTCACGCCGCTGGAGAACTACTCAGGGAGCTGAGCGTTGCAGGATAAAGTGCTGGGGTCCTGGGCTACGCAGTGCACAAAGGACATTTGGAAGAGATGCACAGAATTCCAGGGTTCTGCAGAAGACGCGATACTCAGGGGTACTGTCAGAACAGGGAGGAAAGCTCTAAAATCCACCAAATTTGGATAGCTGGACCTATGGACACTCTGGGTCACTTCAGACCACCACCTATATTCCAGGGATCACGCTCATCACAGCAGAGGAGTCCCAGAGTACTGGTTGTTGTCGCAAAACGGTGTCTGCTGAAGCAGGGAAGTGACTACTTCACTCCACAGGAGATTCCTTCGGTGCTTCTGGTGCAGGATGAAGACAGGCAGTCCTCAGAGAGTGCACATTTTGGAAACTGTTGCATTTGCTGGATGGTGCTGAAGTTGCAGGTCACAGTAGCCTTCCTGGAAACTTTGTTGCAGTTACAGCGGTTCCTGCAGCAGTCTGCATTTGATTCGACAGTCAGAAGTTGAAGCCAAGGATGCAGAGGAGTCCTGGAGGAGTGTTGCAAAACTAATCAGAGGAAACACTAAGAGAGGAGACCCTCAATAGCCCTGAGAGGGTGATTGGCTACCTACCCAGGTGTGCACCTATCAGGAGGGGTCTCTGACTTCACCTGCTGGTACTGGTGTAGGAAAGTACCATCTTGCCTGGCATGTTACCCCCATTTTTACATTTATGTCAGTTTGTTTTTGCATGTCTCACTGGGATCCTGCTAGCCAGGACCCCAGTGCTCATATTTTGTTGCCTGAATGTGTGTACCTGTGTAGTGACTAACTGTGTCACTGAGGCTTTGCTAATCAGAACCTCAGTGCTTATGCTCTCTCTGCCTTTAAAATTGTCTCTGCAGGCTAGTGACTAATTTTACCAATTCTCATTGGCACACTGGTACACCCATATAAATCCCCTGTATATGGTACCTAGGTACCCAGGGTATTGGGGCTCCAGGAGATCCCTATGGGCTACAACATTTCTTTTGCCACCCAGAGGGAGTGCAGACAAATCTTACACGGGACTGCCACTGCACCCTGAGTGAAATAACGCATGTGTTATTTCACAGCTATTTTACACTGCACTTAAGAAACTCATAAGTCACCTATATGTCTAACCCTCACTTAGTGAAGGTTAGGTGCAAAGTTACTAAGTGTGAGGGCACCCTTGCACTAGCCAAGGTGCCCCCACATAGTTCAGGGCAATTTACCCGGACTTTGTGAGTGCGGGGACACCATTACACGTCTGCACTACATATAGGTCAATACCTATATGTAGCTTCACAATGGTAACTCCGAATATGGCCATGTAACATGTCTAAGATCATGGAAGTGTCCCTCCATGCCAAATCTGGTATTGGGGTGCCAATCCCATGCATCCCCGGGGCTCCAGCATGGACCGCGGGTACTGCCAAACCAGCTCTCTGGGGTTTTCTCTCCTCACAGACAGGGTTCTGCCCTTCTGGGGTCAGGGCAGCCCAGTACCAGGAAGGCAGAACAAAGAATTTCCTCTGAGAGAGGGTGTTACACCCTCTCCCTTTGGAAATAAGTGTTAAAGCTGGGGAGGGGTAGCCTCCCCCAGCCTCTGAAATGCGTTGAAGGGCACAGATGGTGCCCTTCTTGCATAAGCCAGTCTAAACCGGTTGAGAAAACCCCCAGTCCCTGCTCTGGCGCGCAACTGGACAAAGGAGAGAGGAGTGACCACTCCCCTGTCCATCACCACCCCAGGGCTGGTACCCTGAGCTCCTCCAGCGTATCCCAGACCTCTGCCATCTTGAATCCAGAGGTGTGAGGGCACTCTGGAGGCCTCTGAGTGGCCAGTGCCAGCAGGTGCCGCCAGAGACCCCTCCTGATAGGTGCTTACCTGACTAGGTGGCCAATCCTCCCCTGAGGGCTATTTAGGGTCTCTCCTGTGGGCTTTTCCTCAGATAACGACTTGCAAGAATTTACCAGAGTTCTCCTGCACCTCTCTCTTCGACTTCTGCCAAGGATCAACTGCTGACTGCTCTAGGATGCCTGCAAAACTGCAACAAAGTAGCAAGAAGACTACCAGCGACATTGTAGCACCTAATCCTGCCAGCTTTCTCGACTGTTTCCTGGTGGTGCATGCTTTGCGGGCTGCCTGCCTTCACCCTGCACTGGAAGTCATGAAGAAATCTCCTGTGGGTCGACTGAATCTTCCCCCTGCTTCAGCAGGCACCAAACTTCAGCATCACCAGTACTCTGGGACCCCTCTCATCCTGACGAGTGTGGCCCCTGGAACACAGGTGGTAGACCCAAGTGACCCAGACTGTCCAGTGGTCCAACTGTCCAAATTTGCCTCCCCTCTCCAGATAGAAATCCTGTGCACCATGTGAACTGCAGCTGCTACGGCTTCTGTGCACATTTCCAAAGGAATCCTTTGTGCACAGCCAAGCCCAGGTCCCCAGCCCTCTGTCCTGCATTGCTCAACTCCCTGAGTTGACCTCCGGCTTTGTGGGACCCTCTTTTGCAGTGTTGAGACGACCGCTGTGTTCAGATACCTTGAACCCGTGTTCAAGTACTTCTGTGGGTGCTACCTTCATGTGCATGGGCTCTCTACGTTGCTGAGGGCCCCCTCTGTCTCCTCTCCCAAGTGGCGATATCTTGGTCCTGCCTAGGCCCAGGTAGCACCCTTTTTCTTCAACAGTGACTCTTGCAGCTAGCAAGGTCTGTTTGTGGTCTTTTGCCAATGAAACAACTCTTCATCCTCCACCACTCCATGGTACATCTTCTGCACAAAGGAGAAGATCCTAGCACCTTTCATTGTTGCAGAATCTTCAGGTTCTTCCATCCGGAGGCAGCCATATTGCACCTTCATCTGGGGTTTTGTGGGCCCCTTCCCCCCAGACATGTTCACGACTCTTGGACTTGGTCCCCTTCCTTTGCAGGTGCTCAGGTCCAGGAATCCGTTTTCAGTGTGTTGCAGTCTGTTGTGGCCTTTGCAGAATCCTTTATCACAAGTTTAGTGTGTTTCTGGGGAAATAGTAGTACTTTACTCCTACTTTCCAGGGTCTTGGGGTGGGGTATCTTGGACACCCTTAGTGTTTTCTTACGATCCCAGCAACCCTCTACACACTACACTAGCCTAGGGGTCAATTTGTGGTTTGCATTCCACTTTCATAGTATATATGGTTTATACTACTATTGCATCCTATTGTATTCTTCAGTCTTTGCACTATTTTTCTGTTTACTTACCTGATTTCGGTTTGTGTATATATTTTGTGTATTTTACTTACCTCCTAAGAGAGTATATCCTCTGAGATATTTTTGGCACATTGTAACTAAAATAAAGTACCTTTATTTTTAGTAACCCTGAGTGTTGTCTTTCTTATGATATAGTACCTATATGATATAAGTGGTACAGTAGGAGCTTTGCATGTCTCCTAGTTCAGCCTAAGCTGCTCTGCTTTAGCTACCTCTATCATCCTAAGCTGCTAGAACACTACTAATCTACTAATAAGGGATAACTGGACCTGGCACTAGGTGTAAATACCATCAGGTACCCACTATAAGCCAGACCAGCCTCCTACACTCCCACTTGATTGTCTCCTTGGAAATGACCACTCAGAGGTTGGTCAGAGCCCAAGAGAGGAACTTGTCCACTGCCAGTCCTCTCCCAAGAATTCTAGAGGTACTGCCCCTGGAGTAACTGCAAGTAGGCCCCAGAAGAAAAAGAGGTGAAAATAGTGCAGGAAAGGTGGACAACCTTTAGCCAAGGTTCCAGTAAGCCCAGGAGTTTCTGCTCCAGTAGGGGAGAACTTCAAATGTGGCACTGGTAAAGTCCAACCTGACCCCCAAGAAGTCCTGACTAGTCACGTAACTGTTAAGCATGAGTGGGTGGCTCCTCAGCTAACAGAAGAAAGAAGGGTGTTCACTACAAGAAGTAGCAACCCCCCACTCTACTACAGCAGACAGGCACCCTGAACCCAAAGAAGCCTGTAACCTAGCCCCTTCCCTTGTTGCTGAAGAGCTGAAGGTGTGGTTCTGGTCACTGACACCTGTCAGTGGCCTCTGCTGGATATTAGCCTCTATGGCTGCACTGTCCTTGGCATGGTGGTCTGACCCCATGCCAAATAGCAAGTTAGGCCCCCTGACCCTGTTAGTAATGGTGGGGTTACTCCAGCTATGGGTAACCGCTTTGGATAAGCTAGGGGTGACCTTGGCGAAGATAAGATTAGCAGAGGTGAATACCTCTAGCCCAAAAATAAAAAGAATTGGTGAAGACACTAAACACACAGACACACAGATAAGAGGCAATTCAGACTGGATCGTATCACTGTGGAAGTAGGTCAGTTCCCCAGAGGGAATGACCGCAAAAGGCCCCTCAACAAACCAGCCTGTTTTCCCTACCTTTTACTTTGCCCCTATCTGGTGCAACCAGATATCCCCAGTTGGTACTTCTTGCCTCTAAGCACTATTTTACAGTTTAATCTTTAAAAAATCAGAACAATTTATACTTATAGGATTTTAGATCATGTTTTGTTTATAAATTCTGCTCTCTCTTTCTAAACTGGTGTGGAATTTTTTGTGTGGTTTTCACTGTTATACTGTTGGATGTTTTGCACAAATACTTTGCACATTGCCTCTAAGTTAAGCATGACCGCTCTGTGCCAAGATACCAGAGGGTGAGCACAGGTTAATGTAGGGTTTGCCTGACACTCACTCTAACTAGGATCATGGTTGCTACTTCACCATGGTTTACACCCCAGTAACTCAACAACCCAATCTCTAAATAGGCCGGGCAGAACTAATGGAGTTTCTCTCTGTGGAGTTCTGCAGAGTTACATAAAATCTCAAGAGTTTCTGCAAGGCTCCACAAGCGGAAGGAATTCAGGCATGTTGCACTTATTTTTAGCATAGGGAGGTTGTTCCACACTGTAAAATCAGAGCTAATGACACCGCGCAGTGCTCCAGAGCGCACTTCTTCTTTCTGTCTCTATAATATGGTATTTGCTTGGGTCGCAGTTTTTCAACGTAAAAGGTCACGACCTTCCGCAACCACCCGCATTGAGAAATCTCACAGGAAGGCATTCTAGCACCGAAAATCACACCAGGGGGTGCAGATTCTTGCTTGCACTTACCAACTTATCATTGGCAAAATGTGGGCAAGAAAAAACTCTGCCATGTGGTAGACGTTTACCGCAACTCCACACTCCAAGAGGAACACAAAGTGGAGAAAACTCCACCAGTGGGGTGTACTTTTTCACCCACCCTTTTTTCTAACACAACAATATTGTTTTTACTATGCTTTGTCTGTGACCAGTGTTAGGGGCTTGGATATAGGTAAGTAGTAGGTTCCTACCCATTACCTCTTCACTAAAGTGGAAAATAGGTTAAGATTTTTAAAATATATTTTTTTAATATTTTTAAATACGGTTATTCATGTACTGCGGTATTTTCATAAAATGTTGTGAAATTTCATTAAAGTACCACATGGTGACAGATGTCACTTTGCTTAAATGCCTTATAACTTAAAAAAATACTTACCCTACTTAACTTCAGTACACAAAAACCATAAATTCTGCACCATAATGTATAATCCTGCCAAATTTCATGTAAATCCATTCCTTTATTTTCACTCCACAACAAATACATTAGTCTTTGGTGGAAAAACATGCTTTGAGACTCCCTTTTTACCTTTGCTCCCCTCAACGATTCAGCACAACAATTTACACCATCTCAAAATGTAGAAAATGCTATAGGTCTGGAAAGTTTTCTGATGATTCATCGAAAGGGTGGAAGGTTATTAGGGAGGTACTATCCAAGGAATTCATTTCTTTGAGGATACTAATTGTAACTACAGAGTAGTAATCCGATTTAATGTGATTACCTTCTTTTTATCTATGTAGGTGTTATGTTGCAGAGGCTCTCATTAGCTTAATGAAGCTGCTGGACTCGGGCAGCAGAATCACCTGAATCGTGTCCAATCCCACACCATGTAAAACTGTCGGCCTAATCCGGGTTCTGACCAACTAGCAGCGCCTCACCTTGGCCCAAGAGCAGGTGTGATTTGTGGCAACCGGGCACATGACAAGAATGACTTCTCAGGCAAATTGTGGTATATCAGATCTCATCCTTTTCTCCTGTTACATTAGTCTCACACATGCAAAGACAAACAGAGGCAGAGAATGGCTCGATAGGGATTACTGAATTAGCCTCATTTTTGATAAAATGGCATAAATTCCAATAACTAGGATGATAAAAAACAAACAACGAAAAATGGTGAAAAGAAGAGTGAAACACTGGAAAATACCTACCATACTGTCACTATGTGTGATATATGTGGTTCCTACCTAAGCTATGTTAGAGCACAGTGTGATTATCTCTAATCTGCCCTTCAGGATTCCCCGCTGGGAAGACATCATCCCCCATACCTGAGCAGGGAAGCCTGTTCTTTAGAGATACACCATCTCCATGTAGGTCAGGGATCTGATAGTCTATGTAAGCAGCTGTAGCAAAGTGAATCAACAATCGACATGTGGTCGTGGTCATCTGGCTTGAGTCGCCCCCTAAGGTGCATGGGACAGAGAAGTATTTTTATAAAAAAACAGCTGATGTTCTGAGAAAATGTTCCCACTTAAGGATGTATGTTTCTGTGAATGTTAGAGACGCTGTGAACCACTTATCGGCAATCCTATCTCGCTGCAGCCTTGAGGGAAGCACAAAGTGAAAAGAATGTCTTGCTAAAGATGCAATGCTTTCCTAGACGAAAGAACAGCTAAAGAAAAAAATAAAAGCACCGCAAAAGTGACCTATGCTAAAATTATAAAATTAAGCTGAATAAAATGTAACTGGGTGAAAGGGCATAAGCGGCAGGCCTAGTTGCTAAAATAACGCACCTAAAAACATGACTAAAATGGATTTACAACACCCTCCCTTGCAGGTTCAAAGGTGGTAAAAAAGCCTAACATTAAAATTATAAAAGCAACTAAAATGCTGATAATTAAAACAGATATGCGTGAATGGCGATGACAAGTTAAAAGACACTTGAGCATAAAAAACTGTTTGAAAAGGGGTCAGTTTGAAATGGCAACAGTGGCACCAATAAAACCAAATTAAAAAGTCAATGTAATTTTTTTTTTTTTAAATAACCAATTACATCCAGGACAATTGAAGCCAGGAAAGGTTCCACTCCGGCAGGTGGTAAGGTAGACAAATCGTTGCCAAGGTAAACCAAGGAGCACTCATGTTCCAAAGCCAGAGCTCCAGCTGAAGCAGCAGAATTCCGTGTTGTGCCCAATTTTATGTCAAGAGCTGTATGATCCATGAAAAGCAACTCATAGACAGCCTCCTGTAGCAAACGTACCCTCAATGCGCATATCTAGTATAGAGCCCTTAGCAAGAACATCGACAGATCAGTGTCCAATAAAAGTAAGCACACGTAGAAAGATACACTTTCAGTGCAAATTTGAAAAGGCACCAGAGGCATTGAAAAACAGGCTGCACACAATCCAAAACCAGTCGGAATGACTCAGACCAGCTGCACTCCAGTTCCTCGAGTAGTGGTGTTCCGAAGTATTGCATCTTGTGATCAGGATACAATTGGCGCTGGTGGAAGCGCTTTCATACCCTGTTGTGAAGGGACAGCCATTGCAAATAAAAAATAGCAACAGCAAGATGCCATCTATTATAGCCAAATTAAATGGAAATCCGCAAACATACTTAAAAATGTTGAAAGTGTGGCCGAAGGTATTATGCCAAATATAGAGGAGCAGGTGTAAATGAAACCAGAACCAACATCCTTAAATAAATGTGCAATCCCAGTATTACTAGATGTGTTAAATATTTATCCCAGGAGTTCACCAAAGTGTCTCGGAAATATTGTACTTAAAAGGGAATGTATTTCTGCAGATGACCTCGCAACTTGAAGCGCATAGGTCTAGCATGCAGATGTAAGCGCCATTTGCTTTTGAAACAAAGCCCAATTTGTCAAAACTCACATTTGAAGTAGCAATGTGAGGTCAAATGTCTGCTACTTTTGTCTGTTGTGTAGGAGTAAAAAGAACATTCCCGAAAAAGGTGACAATTTGGGAGACTGAAACAACATAAGCTATTCCGGCTCACATTCCACAACAGCTCTCACTGTTAAGAAGCATTTAGCTTCCATTAGAGATCACCTGAAACGCAGGTCTAATCAAGGGGATGGAAATCCCTTTAGAAAGCAAGCTAAGTTTGCTGCCCGTGCAAGGACAGCTGCTTACAAACCATTGAATGGCTCACAGAAGTCTTGCATTAATTGCTGTTAAGAAAAACCTCTTTCATGCCATTGAAACATTTGTGCGAAAAGGGAGGTTCCCACACCTCATGGATGTAACTATCTCCTAGCCTCTCCTATCTGCTTACTGGAATGTGTTTCAAGCAGGATGTGAATTGAAGTATTGAAATGAGCAGATTAATAACCCTGTGTATTAACCATTCAGCAAATGGTATTTCAGCTACAATAAAAGGCAACTTTTCTAATTTCTCGATATTTAGCATGACATATTTTGCTTCCTTCTTGGCCATTATTTGTTGTTGTCACATTAAATTAAATGTTAAGATATGTCCCTTGTGCTAACATATTGCCAGGGAATGTGACCTGCTTTCAGTGTTTGTAGTGTCCATCCTAACTGCATAATGGACCTTAGCCGACTTTGTCCATGTTGTAAAGATGACACGTGGCTTTGCACTATGTCTATTGCAGAAGAAACAATGTTGCTTAAAGTGTATATGCAGTCGGACATGGTGTTAATTCCATTATCTACAACGGCTAATGCGTTCTGCAAATTGTCCTCATCTATTTGCCTTAACTGGGCAGCAGCTTATTGTTGGTAAAGTTTCCAAATGCCATTATATACTGCATAAAAGAAGCACTTTTTACGTTGTCTTCCTGGGCCTAACAGGAAATCCTGCAAATCTGTATCATTGGACAGGAGACTGAAGTGTTCTTTAACAGCATTTAGGGCCAGATGTAGCAAGTAGGCAATTTGCGACTTGCAAATTGCGAGTCCCTGCGACTCGCAATTTGCAAGTCGCAAATTGCTATGCAGTACGGTGTCTCAGACACCGACTGCAACTCGCAATGGGGTCGCAATGACCCACCTCATGAATATTCATGAGGTGGGTTGCAAATTGCAGCCCCATTGCGAGTATAGGCACTCGCTAACATGGAGGCCTGCTGTCGTCAGCAGACCTCCATGTTCGCGACCTGCTTTTCAATAAAGCAGTTTTTTTTTTTTTGAAGTGTAGCCCGTTTTCCTAACAGGAAAACGAGCTGCACTTCAAAAAAAACGAAACCTTTAGTTTCGGGTTTTTTTCAGGGCAGGGACTGGTCCCTTGGACCACTCCCTGCCCTGAAAAAATAATTTGGGGTCCAGTCACAAACTGGAAGGGGCCCCATGGGGACCCCTTCCAATTTGCGAGTGGGTTACCATCCACTTGAAGTGGATGGTAACTGCGACTCCATTTGCGACCGCGTACGCGGTCGCAAATGGAATTGCATCCCACTGCGAGTCGCAAATAGGAAGGGAACACCCCTTCCTATTTGCGAGTCGGAAATGCTTTTTGCGAGTCGGAGCAGACTCGCAAAATGCATTTCTGAATGGCAAAGTGGCTTTTGCGCCTCGCAAACGGCGATTTTCGCCGTTTGCGAGGCGCAAACACTTTGCTACATCTGGCCCATAGTGAGGAACTTTTTAACCATTGCTGACATAATTTCCCTACATTGTATGTTGTTATCATACCTAAATGCTCTGATGACACATACCGAGGTCTGGTCTATTTGTTCCAACCCCCCCATGTGGAGTTTCCAAAACGTGCATGACAACCATTTGTGTCTACTGGCCACAATAACCACCCACCAGGACGTGAAAGTGATGTGTCAAATGTTCCATTTTGGACCCAATCATTGAGCTGATCTTCAGGTGCATTAATGTATTTTTGACAATTGCAAAATTTAACAGGAGCAAGGATACTGGGTGCATTCAAGTCCTTATTTTTTCTTAAGTCCAAGCAACTTTTCTATTGTACATTTTCATTAAAAAAAATAATTTGAACAGGCATAAGGCATTCTCTAAATAAAGCTTGCTTTCCCCTTATTTGCCAATTTTTAGTTCCCTACACACTTTTAAAGACAATCAACTTGAGTCAATATTCATTGCCTTTTATAGACAACTGAGAAACAAAAGAATCAGAATAAAGAATGTTTGTGTCAGTTAATAAAATATGTTGACTTTACATCACTGGCTTTTTAAAATATTACGACTCAGCATTTTTAACATTGTCCCCAGAAAAATATGCATACTTTTCTGAATATGCTTTGGAACTCCCCACTTGCAGAGTTGGACAGTGTTCCCATTGTGTTTAATTAACAAATAGCCTTTGGGGTACTGGCTCTGCGAATGGAATGATGCCCATAATAATTATAAAAGACATATCTCCATAATTTTCCTTCAATTGATAAACTTCTTCACTTTTAAATACAGTAAAATATTCAAATTCAGACATCACAGAAACAACTGTTTTATATCCCAATCATCAGAAACAACTCCAGGTGTTATTGCATCATTCATGGAAAGTTTGAATACATGTGAAATTTGGATGACCTCCGCCCGGCCGTATACATCAAAGGGTACTTTATATCAAACAATCCAATCAGGAATTGGTATAGCTAAAATATTCACTAGGGACAAGTCTATGCAGACCTTATGGCCGGAAATGTGATTTTAGGACCTCCTCCACCAGTTCGACTGTAGAGCATACAGGAGGGTAATCACCATGTATAAATATGAAAAAGACGATGACAAACCCAATTCAAAGAAGGAAGGCAAGTACAGTTAAGTCACAGATAGTTCCATGGAATGATGAAATAGTTAATTTTGAGCCAAATTATCAGCTAACATGCTCTTGACAGTTCTGTTGCAGAAGAGGCAAATGAGTCGGTAAAAGTGTCATTGACATCGGCAATGTATCCAGAAGCAGTTTGTGCAAAAATTGGAGCTGTGTTTGGAAGGGGAGAGCTGCAAGAAGTCTCCCTTGGTGGTTCATAGTAGACTCACTCAACATTGTTGGCATTACTTGTTGCAGAAGAAGTTAATGGCATTAATGAAAGTTCATTTTCCACCCTCCCCAAGCTCAGGGAGGTGTCAGCTTAAAACCTGTAGAGGAACATCATAGTCTGTAGTGAGAGGAATTTGGGTATTACCAGGTGTTCTCTAGGTCTACTGTACAGGATCGGCCATATGGTGTAGCTTGACATTGTCGATGGAGACAAAGCGTTTTTCTTTAGAACCAGCCAGCGGTGGTAGAATGACGATTCTGGTACTGTGTATTCTCAGGACTGGAACCGGTGCATTATAGGAAGGACCAAACTCCTTTTTCAGAGCAATCTTATCACGCACAAGAATCTCAACTTTAGGAATCAAGCCGGTAGGTGTTATTGGTGCATCCCCTATTTCCAAGAGGTGGCAGATGCGTTGTCGTCACAGAATTACTATAAGTCCTGCAAGACAGTGACGCGTTCATTTATGTCAAAAGGTGTTTCTGCTGCCTCCCCGCCAGGACCATCAAGATCTGGAAAAACATTTGAGTTCTGAACAGGCATTCATATGAGGTACGCCACCCAGGGACCTTCTGGGCAGATTATTAAGTGCTCTCTGGACTCCATACAGCTGAGTAAGCTAACTACGACAGTGCCTAATACTTTGGCTGGTAAGGATTGCTTTAAATCTAGTTTTTGTCCATTGCACAACACTATTCACCTTGGGATGAAATGGAGATGAATAATACAGTTGGACCCCTAACAAAACCATGGCATCCCTGAATGCCCTTGAAGTGAAAGCAGGGCCCTTGTCCGAGTGCAAAGCCGCAACTGCATATGTGCAGATGAAGACTTGCAAATCTTTAATAACAGTCTGAGCATCAGCCAAGCTTGTGGCCAAACCCATGGAAATCTGGAGCATGAGTCAACACCGACTGAGATGTATTTGTATGCACTATCAGGTGCCAAGGGACCACAGTGGTACAAGTACACACACTGTAAAGGTTTGTTGGAAATTAAGAAGGGTGTCTGCACTGGGTGTTTGACGGTAGACACTTATTTGCTGGCAGATGTCACAGCAAAAGACATACTGGTTGGTCTGTTTGAATAGACCTGGCCAACAATAGCATGTTTGTAAGAGTTAAATAGTAGCCACCACACCGGCATGGGCAGAAGCAACTCCCTCATGTGCTGCTTTAATCAATTCTTGTCTTTGATCTTTGTTAGGGATCACCCGCCCCTGGTATTGTTATTAGAGCAGTATTGAGGCTAGATATGAGGTAGTAATATTTTGCAGGATATGCCTTTTGCATGGGCTTGCCATCTACCAAAGCTTTCACAATAGCCAGTGTTTCATCATCCAACCTCGTCCATGAACGAGTTATTGCAGCAACAGAAGTCATAGCTACTGCTGACTTGGCTGCTTCAGCAGCCAAGGTATTGCCAGTAACGTGTATTCCAACACGTTGATGTCCCAATGTATGAACAACATGGGCAATGGGTAGCTTTTCCTTCAGATCCGCTAATTTCCCCCACAGGAGTCTGTGTTTAATGGTGTTGCCTTTTGAATCTCTGAACCCATTCTGGCGCCAGTAATGCAGATATTCATTGAAGGACTAGAACCAATAGTATGAATCACAGATAATTGATGTTAACTGCTCCGGATCTGTGTGTTCCAGTGCCATCGCCAGAGTCTTGCACTCTGCTAACTGTGCAATGCAGTCCCCGAAGGTCTGCTTGTAATTGTGTTGTGGATGGAATTCACCATCTTTCATGTGGCCACTCACGACCGCGCAAGTGGCAGAGTATTGATGTTTTGTGTCTACTGTGGGCTGGGCTGAGCGTATCTTAGTGTACCTAATTGTTTGATATTGTTGAATAGGCAATGTGTTTACAGGAACAGGGTACCTGAATCATATTGTAAAAATTATTGAGTTTGTAACTTTGGGCCAAAAACATAGTCAATATCATTGGCCATCAGTGACGTTGCCAATTGAATCCAACATGGATGTAGTGCTTCTGCATTAGGAACGCTAGCTTTGGTGTCAGCCTCAAGGGCTGGGATCGGAGATACGACAATAATGTGTTTCCCCTGGGCTAGAGGCTTCTCTTTAATGAAAGCCATCTGAACAGCAGTGAGAATTTTCTCTGTGGGAGCAAAGGGAGTTCTGCTGTTGAATATAAATGTGATTTGTATGCAATCGGGACGGGTTCACCCTCCTTGAATGTTACATAGGTAAAACCAATTCCACCAGCAAATGCTCTGATGAACAAGTTTGCTTTGTTGTCCTTTGTATTTAAGTGTTTAGCTGCAAGCATGTCTTGTTGTAATGCTCTGAGAATGCGTGTGTGTTCGACTGCCCAAAATGTACTTGAAAAGTCAGGAAGTATTAAGTCGCATAAAGGTTTAATGCATTGTGCATGATCTGGAATGTATGTTCTGCCACAGTTTAAAAAGCCCAACAGTGAATGGAGTTTTAGATAGTGTTTGGTGGTTATAGTTATGCGCGTTTCTCTAACAATTGGGGCGCTAGGCACTTGCCTTCATCTTAAAATTTGTATCCCAAAAACAGGACAGTAAGGAAGGCTATTTTTGTTTTATTTTTTAATTAAATTTGTAGCCTAATTTGGCAAATCCCACAATGATGCAAGCTACTCGTCTTACATGTTGTACGAGATCATCATCCGTAAGGTAGATCTCATCTACGTAGGACCACGCCTCAGGGTCAGTGTTGTGTAAAATTGAAGTAACATGAGCTGAAAACAGTACTGGACTGTTCTTGTACCCTGGTGGGAGATGGAAAAACTTTTTTTGAGAGCCTAAAGTGATAAAACTTGTTAAGTCACTACTGTCAGGTGCTATATTTTGGCAGAAAAAAACATTGTACATTTTTACGCACTACATTGTTTGTAGGTTCTGTACTGTATGCATTTTGTATGGCAAATGTGCGTATCTGACTGTTTAAATGTCTGTTGTCTAAGACTATTCTATATGAATGGTCCAGTTTAGCTACAGGAAACAAAGGATTGTTCATTGGTGAGACACAGGGTTCAATTACGCCCTGGTAATATAGGCGTGTGAGGATTTTCCTCACAGGTGCATTAGCTTTATGCATTGCTGGATATTGGGGATGAGGTTGGAGTTGAGATCTAATTGGTATTATATGGAAGGGGGAGTCTTTATCCCACCTTAAGTGGTTGCAATACAAAGCGGGTGCTTGCACCAATGCCCAATCGATAGCATAAGCTTCCCTGAGCTCTATGGGAACAAGGGGCAAGAAAGAGGGTTTAATCACTTCTTCCCCATATGGGAGATTATGGACAAATTCAAGTGGTCAGTCTTTTTCAGCCAGCAAGATATCATTAATGGTAATTATGCAATCCCAAAAGATAGCTTCTATTGAGCGATCAATGTCTCCTTCTAACTGTAATTTTAATTTGTGGAGATGTGCATGTCTGTAGTCTCAACTTGTAAGAAGTCATCAGTTGCTTACACCTCCAGATGCTCTTGAAGATTCTGGCAAACTATTGTGACTTCTGCTGTGCTCTCTAGCAGTGCCAGTGCCCACTTCTTGTTTTTCAGTAAAGCTCTCATCCTGAGTGGCATTTCGTGTAGCAAGTGTTGCCACTTTTTTCTTTTTGAATTGGGATTTTTGTTAGGGAATTTTCTCTTTTCTTAACAGAAACGTCTTACAACCAATGTGAGTCCTTTCTTGGTTTCACGTTCTTGGTTTGCTGCTCTAACTTCCCACCTCTCTCACTGCGTTTATCCAGTGAGTCTTGAAAGGAACGAGATTGGCGTGTATCAGTATATTGATAGCTATCAGGTGTTTTTATATTATCTCAATTTCTAAGATAATAGCGATTCTGAGGGGTCTCCGAATGTGGAAATTCTCCTCTTTTTTTAAGGTATTTGCTTGGTAGAACCTTTATTAGATTTATCCTGTAATTATGGTTTAATAGGTCTGGCCCCCAGACCATCTCGACCAATGCTAGAGTAGGTCTAGAGAAATCTTTGGCAGCTCTTGTTCTTGATCCTGTGCAGGAATGTCCCACAGCCGCATGCTCAGTGCTAGTGAGACTGCTTCCCCTTTAAGATTACTCAAAATTATTGAAGATACATTGGCCATTAATTGCACCCCCAAGTTCAAGGCAGCCTGTATTCATCTTGAATCTGTTTTTACGCTTCTGGAAGACTGGCAAGTGTCGGTGTACCATGTGTGGTAGTATAGAGCGTGGCAAATACTGTGCCCCAAGTATTACAGTTATCTGTTGTTGGAACCAAATCAAATGGCAAGCACATACTGAGAATTCTGTGTTTATCCTGAGCTCCCCTATGGGGAATAACTAATTCCAGCGCATTTATTTTTTGAGCAAACCAGAACGGAATCTCCTCCCGTTTGGCAGGCTTTTTGTTCATGATCAAATGTACAGTTGCAGGATTGGTGCCTGGCGTGACTGCATGTGGTTGCACTTGGGGCAGCATGTGCTGTGTCAGTGTTTAATGTCTGCATTTCAAACTGTACTAATAGTCTATATATTGCTGAACGCTCAGTGTATAAGCAGCAAACCTCACCTACCCGCTAAGGTTGCTGCATCAGGATGCGGTGTATATGTGGCCAATAAAGGCCAGGTAGGACCACCATTACTCAAAGGACCTATCCTAACATGTAATATTGTGTGTGGTAGGGTGCCATCAAGCCAGGTATAATGGCTATAAGCTTTGTACTGTGCAGGTATATTAGCAGGTGTGTTATGGTGGAATGTATTAGTGTTCCCATCAACTGCTGGAATGGTGACCCAAGAGTAGAATATTTCCGTTCCGTAGAACCTGGAAGAGCCTCAACTACAAATGTTACAGGACCCCTCTGGGCTGTAAGACCAATTGCTAGCAAATCAGCAGTGAGGGGAGGTTGCATGTTTACTGCAATTACCACCCATTGTGGGTTTGCCATGGTAGATATACCAATTCAGAGAGAAGGACACCAAATGGGGATTGACCCCTTTAACGTTCAATCTTGAACAACCTACAGCGTTGGATAGGTAGTGCCTACCTAGCTGAGGAGAAATACTCAATACCACGGATGTCTCTGTATATGGTATTGAGGTGCCTTTAGCACATAGTGAGACAGAGATACTTAGGCGGATCTGAAAATTAATACCTGAACAAACGTTTGTGGCTATCCTAATGAGACTGCTGGATTTGGGTGGCAGAATCACCTGAATTGTGGGGACTGAGTCCAATCCCGCACCATGTGACAACTGTCGACCTAATCAGGTTCGGGACAACTAGCAGAGCCTTACCATTGCCCAAGAGCAAAGGTGATTGTGGCAACCGGGCACAGGACAAAAATGACTTCTCAGGGAAATTGTTCCTACCTAAGCTATGTTAGAGCACAGCGTGATAAACCCTAATCCACCCTTCAGGATTCCCCCCTAGGAAGACATCATCCCCCATACCCGAGCAGGTAAGCCGATTGTCTAGAGAGACACCATCCCCAGTTAGGCCAGGGGTCCGGTAGTCTAAGCAAGCAGCTGTAGTGAAGCCAATCAGCATACGGCTGAGGACATCTGGCTGGATTCTCCCTTTAACGTATCTGGGACAGAGAAGTGTTTTTATGATAAAACAGCTGATGTTCTCGTAAAATGTCCCCATGTAAGGATGTGTATGCTACTGTGAATGTTGGAGATGCTGTGTACCACTTTGCAGGAAATCCTAGCTCAAAGCCTTGAGCGCAAAGTGAAAAGAATGTCTTGCTAAAGATACAATGATTTCCAAGGCGACAGAACAGCTAAATAAAGAAAATAAAACAGCACCGCAAATGTGGTCTATGCTAAAATAATAAAATTAGCTGAATAAAGTGTAACTGGGCGAAAGGGCACAACCGGCAGGCCTAGTTGCTAAAATAACATGCCTAAAAAAACATGATTAAAATGGCTATACAAAGGTTATGTATTTGTTTATTGGTTTACATAATCATGTGACCATTGCATAAATGTCAACCCATTCAGATTCAGACAGGAAACTACAGATTTCAAGTTTGGTCTCCTGCCTCACGATTCCTACATGCAACAACCCAACATGCAAAATCCCAGTCAGTGGGCTTCAGCTGACAGGAAATGGTCTTGAATGACTGCCAGTAACCTGCTTTTGCACGCCAATGTGCAACATTTTCTAACTCTCTCTCTGCCTGCCAAAGCACTTTCTCCTTGCTCCTCAGAGGTAAAGAAAAAAAACGATATTTACATTTAGTCTCATACATGACAAAAGACCCGATTCAGGCCTCAATGGCAGTCAATGGGAGAAATGAATTCACCTGATTATTTTTGAAAAATTTCCCACTTTCCTCTTCCAAAATCTTGACATGTATGCCATAAATCTGTCCTTTAGTTGTTCCTGTAGAAATTCTGAAACTTGACATATTCAGCCTAATTTATTTGTTGGGCCTCCTTACTACATTTAGCAGGATTGTGCTACAAATGAAGGCCAAGGCCAAAGTGAATGAAAGGCAATTATTGTTATTATTATAAAATTGAGCTTTTTATTTTTTTCCTAGTGGCTAAATATCATGCCACTATGTGTGGCTCACTGCCTTGTAAATTTTTCATTTTGTTGCATGGGGCGCATAGGAAAGATTTCTTTTGTTGGACCAGTTTGAATTTGTGAGCCAGAGAGCATGCAAGGAAACCCTGTGTACATTAAGATGTATTCTATTTGCTATGTGTTTGTTTATAGGTTTCCATAGCATGTGACCATATATTATTATTTCAGTTGTTCATGTACTAAACCTGAAACTTTACATATGCAGCCTAGTTTATTTTTGGGCTTCCTTGCTACTTTTAGCAGTATTGTGCTACAAGATATCACTACATTGAAAAACCTTATAACTTAACATTGCTTACTTTGCCTACCTGCAGTACCTCCACAGAATCATCTGTGTCCCCTAATATGTATTACTGCCAAATTTAATTAAAAAACAGCTGATGTTTTTTGATCTATACAACAAAAAAAACGTCAATGGAAAATGCATTGGATTTGAACCGTGTTTTGGGACCCCTCTTTTTTTCTTTACACCTCCTTAACTCAATTCCAAAAAACTTTCATTTCTTCCAAAATAAAATGGAGGCAGCAAGCCTTCAATGTTTCATGCACATTCGTTAAACAGGTTAAAAGTTATCAAGGAGCAAAAATCTGAAACATCTCTATCTGTGGTCACCCTAACTGAAACTACAGATCAGCTTCCCCTACTTTTTAATATATACAATATACATATACACACACACATGTGTATGTGTATATACATATATAAACATACACACACACATTCACAAACCTAGAAGAAGGACAATTTGTCTGACTGATACAAGGAAGGACTTTATGATTAAAATCTGGTTTAAAGGATGTCAAAATATCTTTGAAGCCACCAGAAATAAGCTTCAAGCTTTGCAATCAATGATCAGACAAGGCATTTTCATGGCGTGAATGTAATGTATTATTTTTGAGATATGATATTTTTAATTAGTTAATCTGTATAAAATATTAGACGTTGCTGGAATTAATTTTTAAGAAGCTTAGGGTGATCCAATTAATAGGCGAGAAATCATTACAGAAAAATGCAAGTCCTATTTAGTTTCATTGTTTTAAGATGGGCAGGGTGGGGGGCTGTTTTTTTGTTTTTGGTTTTTTTTAGGGCTTAGGGTGGGGGTGTCAGGCTGTTTTTTTTTAGGGGTAGGAGTGAGGGGGTTTGGGTATGTTTTTTATTTAGGGCTTAAGGTGGAGGTGGGGTAGTTTATTTTTAAAACGGTGGGGGAAGGTTTAAAAAAGGGCGGTAGGAGAGAAGAGGAAGAAAGATCAGGAGGATGCAATGAGGTAAGTGGGCTTGGCTTGGGGCAGGGTTGGTGGGTCATTTTTAGCCGGGGCTGGATTTAGGGCATTTGGTGGGTGGAGGGGTACTTTAGTTTTTAGGGGTGGGGGCTGGGATAGTTTTTTTTTTGTAGAGCTTAGGATAGGTGGGGGGGCAGGGTAGTTTACTAATTAGGGGGGAAGGTTTTAGGGCTTGTGTCAGGGTAATTTAGTTTTTAGGGGCATGGGTGGAGGGGTTGGGGTAGCTTTTTTTAGGGTTCTATGGGTACTTTAGTTTACAGAGGTCGGTGGGGAGGTCTTGATAACTTTTTTTTTTTAAGGCTCACAGTAGGTGGTGGGATTGGGGTAGTCTAGGTATTAAGGGTGGGAATAGTTTTGGTCCCCAAGTCGGGTGGGGGGTTGCATAACAGAACCACACATGCCATTTTGCATGCCTTTCCACGCATGCCTTTACTAGGCATGCTTTTACAACAAAACGTGTTGTAAAGGTATGAGTGGAAACGACGACGTCTGGGTTCTGACCGTGTTAAGGCATGGGTTGTTTGGGCATGCATGGTTCCATCATACAACCAGCCAAAGGCCATGCACAGCATGGGGTTGGGTTCATGTGGGAGGGTCAGCTACGGGGGGCAGTGCACAGCAGTGGTTGTATTGATGTGCCCTAATTATCTATTACTTTATGTTAAAAAACAAAAATTCACGAAAAAAAAAAAAGGCGTCACAGGGACGTTATAGTTAGGTTAACAATTTTACTCACACAAAACCATTGAAATTCAGCAGTTGTAGCTCTACTTATCTGACAAAAACTATAATTCGTGGCGGAAAGTAACTTCAAGCTTCGAGTTCTGGTTTCCTAACAAAAGTATAACTATGTTGCTGAATTTCTATGGTTTTGTGTGGGTAAAACTTAAACCTAATTATAACATCCCTGTAGCCTTTGTTTTTTTTTCTTTCAGTGAATATATATATATGTATATATATAATGTATATAGCTACTCTGAAGTTATTGCCAGGATTCCCAGAGATAGGAATTCCTTCGATTTTGGACCATTAATAACTTTCCACCCAATGTAATGATCCCCAAAAAACACTGCAGACATATTGCTATTTCTAAACTGGCGGATTTTGCAGCCTCTCAGCTTGTCTGTGAATTCCCAGCCTCTGACACCTTACCTGGCTCTTCAAAATGTATTTATTTCCCTAACTGGTCAGCATCTTTTTATTCTCCTGCTTTCCTTCTCCTTTTCTGCCTGCCTGGCTGCCCATCCATCCACCCACTCCTAGCATCTTCCCTTTCCAAATCCTCTGCTCTTTCACTTCAGAATCTTCCCTTGAACATTTCTCATTGACTTGTCTGAAGAACTGTGCTCTTTTTTCCCTTCCTCATATTTCCAATCAACTCATTCTTTCATTGGCCTTTTCCATTGTAGCCTATCCCTAGAATCGTCATCCTTAGTCAATCATTATCCAAGCCTCCCCCTTATTCTTAAAGTTCATCTACTTTTCCTGTTTTTATTGCTTAACACAGTGAGCACCATTTATTCCCATTGATTTCCTGCCTCACCTCATTCTTCTTTTTGATCTGGTCTCTCCCTGCACCAAGCGTCTATTCTTCTCTTCTGCCTAATCATCCTAGTCTTCTGACTCCTAAGCCTCTCCATTTATTTCTCTCCAACCCAGTTATTCTCTTGATGAGCAGATCCCTCTTCCCACACTTTTTTAGCTCTCTTGAACAAGTCCAACATAACCTCCTTCCAGTTCAACCCCACCCTCTTCTCATATTGACACCCTGTCTTTTTCACTGGATTTCCTTGCTATCAATGTTTTCCCCACCAAAATGTTTCTACTTATCCAGATGCCTCTGCGTTCCCCAATAATGGCAGTGATTATGTTTACCCATGATACTTTACATCAGAAGGAAAGGCAAAATCAGGCCATAGCACATGAAAGATCACGAGCTGTGGATGTTTCATACAGCAGCCTCATTTTCTTGGATGCTTCTATTCAAGTACTTGCTGGGTCAGTCTGGAAAATTGCCTTTCCATGTGTAACAATTAGACAGGCCAGTTTAGACAGTGTAGTCTCTCAGAATCTGCCCCTCATTTGACTGGTCTCTAGGACATTGCTTGATTTCTCGAAAAGGCCAATCTGTTGTGGGAAGGTTGGCCATAAGTATAATATGTACAAGATGCACATTAAGCTATAGCAAAGGATACCTGAAAGAAAGCACCACATCCAGCACTTCTTACCTCAAGGCAAGAATATCTCTGCTTTGGAAAGCTTAGTCTTTTCCAGATTCAAAGGCCAGTGAGTTAAGATGCATATTTAATAAAAGCTAAGCAAAACCCAGACTCAAGTACAATTCGCTTTCTTCAGTCACAAAAGAGGAATCGAGTTATACATGATGAGGCTTTAAAGCATGCATCTGGTATGGGGAAATGTAGAGAAATGTGGTACCTCCAATCAAATATGCCTGTCAAAAGTAAAGTCTCCTCCCCCGTTTTACAGAGAACAGCTTTATGTTTTCAATTTTAAATTATTGTCATGATGCTTTTCTGCAGTGTAATATGTTATGTGCTGTTCATATTATACAGCCTAAATGATGCAAGCCTGTACACACGGTATTGTAGGGTTTGGAGCTGATGGATGCATAACTTGCATATTTCTAAGACCTACATAGTGTACCTGTACCAGAAGCCTGCATACTGTCCACATATCAAAGGTCTGCTGTGTTTACTATGCCAATGCAAGAGGTGTGCATACATGATTGTGTCCAAGGCGAGCATACTGTGTAGCCTATACTTAGTGTTCAGGTTAATAGATTCAGGGATCGCAAAATTCTCACTTCTATACAGATAGCCACTTGGATGGATATGGAGGCCACTGATCAAACATTTAGCAGATATTTTTTAAGCTGACATTTTGGACCACTTAAGGGTGAGATTGTGACAAAGAAATATGGGAATTTGATATGGCAGACACGTGGGTACAAATATTGTCAGTTATTTAATACAACAACGACAAAGAATATGTGCAGATGTTATTTTTCTTAAGAATGAAAGATGTATGTAGAACCGTATTGAGTTAAGATGAGTCAGAATGACACCATCATAAAAAAAATTTACATTTTGCATTGATCAGACGATGTGGCACATTGTTATATAGTTGGAAAGCAACAGCACAGTACTTTTCTCACGTTTAAATATCTAATTGCAGAACATTCCTAAAGTGAAAAAAGTACCCTATAACCCCAGTCATCAATACTCCTGAATCCTTTGTTGATTCCTTCTATTTTGTCATCTGTGGGGCCACGTCCTCCGAAACATATTCTCCTGGCTACAGACCTGCAATTAATTATTCCCTAAAAACCATGTAAATAGTCTGATTGTCTTCATAAAAGCTGGAAATCCCTCAGGACAAGCTTCCACTGGCATAATTAACTTACTCATAAGTCCCAAGCAGAGTGCACTACACACGCCCAGGGCCTCCTAATTAAATGATACTAGTGGGCCTGTTTCAGGCTGCCACTGCAGAGCCTGTGCTCCAGCCAAGTAAAGCTTTTTCCAGACGCAAACCTTCCTTTACGTGACCCCTAAGAAAGGCACTAGACAGGCCCAAGGGCAGGATGTAGTGTGTAATTCACATTCTCAAAGAGATAGGCCCTCATTATGGTATTGGCAGTAAATGCTGCCTACTGCTGCGGCGATGGCTGTCAAAAGACCGTCACTGCGACTACCAGCTGTCTGCCATAATATGACCACAGCTGGAGTTCCACCACAAGAATGGCGGAAATCTGTCTGTGGCCATACTGGCGGATGGCGGTAAGGTGGCGCTGCTATCACCAGCAGTGCCATGCCAGTACACCGCCACAAGCCGTATTATGAAAAATAATACGGCCTGGCGGTGTTCTTCTGGTGGGTGCTGCTGGCGGTAGCAGCGCCCCATCCCGTCTCCTGCCAAAGGACCCCTGGATCTAAGTATGTCGGGTCTCTGACAGGGAAGGGGAGTGAGGGGGGGTGTGTGTGTGTATGTGTGTGGGGGTGTGTGAATGTATGTGTGTGCTTGTATGCGGTTGTGTGTTGAGTGTTGAATGCGTGTGTGCATGTACGGACATGTGAGTGCGTGTATGTTGTGAAATGTGAATGTGCGTCTGCGTCTATGTTTGGAAGTGTGTGCGGATGTGTCTGCGATATGAGTGTATGTATGTGTGAATGAGTGTGTGTATGCATGTGTGTGTGTGTGAAGGGGCGTGGATGTAGTGGGGGGCGGGGGTTTGGAGAGGTTGGGGGGTGAGGGGGTATCTGGAGAGGTGGGGGGGACCCCTATCAGTGACAGGGAAGAAATTTCCTGTCACTGATATGACTTACCAACATGGTTTTCGTGGCTTTACGAACACCACGAAAACCATGGCGGTAGATGGGGTCATTATCCCGCAGGCTGCACAATGGCAGCAGCCGAGCTGGAGATGGATATCTCCAGCCCGGCGGCTGTTGCCACTGTGGCGGTCGGAGTGGTACATTTGTGAGTTGCCTTCAGCCAACACGCCAATGTCATAATGTGGTGGTAAGTACAGCCAGCCTGTTGGCGGTACTACTGCCACATTATCGCTGACCGCCGGGGTTGTAATGACCCCCATAGTCTTTTCCAGTTTAGTGTCTCTGGTAGAACAATTTAATAATCACAATGTATGTTAAAGTCGGATTTTAAATTGGAGTTCTGAAAATGCCACTTTTAGAAAGTTAGCATTTTCTTACATTAGCCATTTGGTGCCTACTGCCTGTCTCTGATCAAATGGCTGGGTTCAGGTGATAGCTGGGCTTTGTCTTTTCGTCCTATACAGCCGCAAATAATGAAAGCTTAGATGTGCCTTGATGGGCCTTTATGGGCCATCTTGACAGGATGGGAGGGATGAGCTGGGCACAGCCTCACTTACACCTCAATAGGCTAGCTGCACACAGAGGGCTGCATAACCCTCTGTAGTGAGTCTGAAGCCGCAGCAGGAAGGACATTCTTCAAAGGCCCAACTGGGTAGGAGTACTGGACCTCTGACATCACCACTTCAGTACTCTTCTGGACTTGTGGACACCCTGCTAGGAAGAAGGACTGCTGTGCTGCTGAAGGTCTGCCACTATGTTGGACCACTGTCTGTTGGACTCCTGCTCTGCTGTGCTGATGAGTGCCTTCTGTCCTCTTGCCTGGAAGTAAGAAGGACTGGACCTGAATCTCTCCAACCCAGAACTCAAAGTGACTCCAGCGGCTAGTTGACTGGCCTCCTGATCTGAAGTCTCAGGGAAACATCAGACTTCCAACCACCCTGCTCCTGAACTCTGCCATCTGTGAATCTGTCCAGCCAAGTGGTGCCGCCCCAGGTCTGGGCCCTCTGAAATAGACATAAGTAATTTGCTTCAGTGAAACTGATGCATCCTCTACTGCGTGGGCAGAACTGACGCATCACTGCCTCTGCACCCATCAGAATAAACGCATCACCTCAACATCAAAGGATCCAGAAATCCACTGCATCTCAGCACAGAAAAATTGCCATCGCTGTGTGGTAAACTTTGATGCATCTCCTCAACTGCGTGGGTGAATTTGATGCATCTCCCCAACAGCATGGTCCAGAACCAAAGCAACTCTCCACAACCAGGATTTTAAGGTACTTTGGTTCAGCAGGCCATATAGGGTCCCTGTAGTCGGCCTGCATTCCATCACAGTAAACCTGAACTTTTGGCTTTGTCCCAATCCAGTGCGACCAGATGTCCCCAATTGGTGTTTTGGGCTTCTAAGTGATGTTTTACAGTTTATCTTTTAAACATTCATAATTCAAATTGTATTTCTTGGATGTTTGTTGTTTTATCCTTCTTTCATTCATTAAATACAGTTCTATGTTTCTAAACTTGTCTGGGACCTTTCTTGTGTGGTGTTTTACTCTTTTACTATCTGAAGTGTTCCACAAATACTTTACACCTTGCCTTCCAGTTATGCCCGACTGCTCTGTGCCAAGCCACCAGAGGGTGAGTACAGGTTAGTTTGGAGTTTGCTTTTGCAAAACCCTGGCAAGAATTGTGGTTGCTGCTTGAACAGGGCTCACATCCCTGTCAACCAACAACCCAATTTCTGACAAATTGTAATTAGCCTTACAACAAACAAGTCAGTGTAGTGGCCTAGAGGCAGCTATTCGCAAGAGTGGAGTGTGGCATTTGCATCAGATTAGACCGTGGCTAAATAACAAACATTGGCAAATCCAAATAATATAAATCATAAATGAAAAAAAAAAACGATTTTTTTCCATTAACCCTGGCATGGTAATACACTACTTTTAAAGGTTGATGGGTAATGTGCACAGGGAAAATGCTGTCACTCACAAAGCTAGTGTCGGAAGTGGATTGAGTCTGTACCTCATGCTTTAGAGGGTGGAAGCTAAACAGGCCACTGGCTACAAAGGATTGAAAAAACAGCTAATATCTTAATGTATAATAGACAACATTTTTTCTTTGAAACAATAGTCTGCCGGTATAGCTAAAGCTGTCTCAAATACCAGACCCAAAAAGGCCTCTGCCCCTTCAATTCTTCAGCCCATTGCATGGCCAGGGAATCTCATGTAACTATTTTAGCACACCAAAAGGGTGGGTTTTAGGGCTTGATTTACCCCCCAAAAACTTTTTTTCCTGAGAGGTGTGGCCAACTCCTAGAAAATCTGCAGATACTTGCACCTAGCTGCACAATAAATGTTTGTGAATCAAGCATTGTTTTTCTCCATATCCAAGCTACTGGTTCCTTTTAAGGATACAGCCAGGTGGTAATGAATTAAATAGAAAGTACCTATGTTGATTAACCCAGGTTATAGGAAAGCAGTTCTTTCTTCTCTATCCTGGGCTACTCATTAATATGTATGACCATGGAAGACATTAGCAGGCTCTCAATGTTGGCAGAAAAACAAGGAGGCAGAGGGAAAAAGGAAAGAAGAAAATATTTTAACCATTGCTTGTTAAAACTTAATGGAGGAACTGCTTGTAAAATTGCAACAGTGAAAAATTTATTATTACCTCTGCAACAGGGCCTGATCTTCACCAGCAGCAAAAAAATGGCCTGAAAAGAGAGCATACAGTATTAATGGACATACTTTTTCAGTAGGTTATCACAATAACAATTCAGAAGTATTCTAACAAAGAAATTAACAGTAATCCAACATGTGATGTGCCCCACATCGAGCTGAGAACCATCTAGTGTACATCACAAGCATGACCTGAAGCTGCAGTGTTGTCTGGCTACAGAAGCTTTGCTGCCTGGTAAGACATCAGATGAGCACATAACCGCAATAGACACATACAGCACACAACAAACAAAACAGGGCTTTGGGCCAGTAGCTTAACTCAATTCCGATTTCTGCAAGACTTAGGGTCAGATGTAGAGTTTGGTGGATGGGATTGCTCCGTCACAAATGTGACAGATATCCCGTCCACCTTATTACGATTCCATTATATCCTATGGGCATCGTAATACCCATCTGCCAAACTCAAAATCAGGCTTGGGATTGGGCTTCCTAATCGGTCCTTTACTTTTTGGGACCATCCCATTACATTCTGAGGATGTTTACATTTCCAGTAGCAGTCTGTATTGGAGTACAAAAGGTACTTCATGTCAGTTATTTCATGCTGGTGTCTTAACCCAGATCGTAATTATAACCGTGCTTTCTTATTTTTTTACACTGTTACTGATGGAGTAGCAGGATGCACATGGCTGCAGTGCACAACCACTGAGAAAAAAATGTACACTCAAAGTATGTGGTTGGAAAGAAACCTAGCATCTCTTGCAAACCATATTATCTTCGGATGCAGGAGACAGTCATGACAGGGAAATATGTTTGGTAGCCCTACATGCATTAACTAGAGTGCAGGGGGTCAAATTCCCCTTAACTCTGTCTCTTGAGCAATGCCATGGCTGCCAGCAAGACAGAAAGAGGCTGCTGGATATTGATTATTCATTGTTCAGAGTTGGACTCAATCCCATGCACTCATTAAATATCCAAACATACCCTGACCTTCTCACTTGTGCAGGGCCTGCAATCTTTGGTCATCAGCAGTGATATTTCCCCAACTAGTCTGCTGCCACACCCAAAAAAGGCTGTATCAACTAAAACAAAATGTTTACTATTAAGAGCTGTTCTAATTTAGAAATGTGGTCCTGTGGTCCCACCAGCCTATGCCTGTCTATTCCTTTGGCCTTAGTCCAAACTTTATGACATTATCCTGTGAAGACAAGCAGGCAGTTTCTCTTCTTTACTCATGGACTAAAAGAAAAAAGATGCAGGGATGCGGCTCTGACGTGCATACACATTGCATACTTATCGGACGATTAAAAGGCTATGCATAATATCAATGCCGTATTTAACCTCTCAGACCTGGCGCTCTTTTACATAATACTGCGAACCTTGTTTGCAAGGGTGCACCTTTCAAAATGTGCACCCTGCACAAACAAAGAGAGTCCACTGCATTCAACTGAATGCTCTGCCCCCAGGGCAGCCGCAAACTTGAGGTACTTGGGCAGTACATTTAAGTGAAATACAGAACAGCTTTAAAGCAACCTTTATATGTTTTACTGTGGAAGCTACAACCTGCCTACACTTTTAAGAGGGGTGAGAGATCCCCTTGAGGCGGGTATACCTCCAAGGGAATGTTCACCCCCTCCAGAGGACTGCCATCAGGAGGCTCTTCGACAGTGCACTACCTTTTTGTGGCTCACTGTCAGTGCACTTCCTGATGGCTTCTTTGACTTTATGCCCACGCTATAATACTGCACGGGTACATAGGCAAAGAGATTCCCTCACTTGCGTTGGTAAAAGCCCTCATGCAAATGAAGGCATGCCCCCTGATGATAGCACTAGCTCTATACGTGAGCTAGCTCTATCTGTACTATAGAAAGAGCACACAAGCATGTGCGGCCCCTCCAGCAATACCAAATAGTCCCTGGGGACACAAAGCGGGCGCAAACGCCTGCTGCAGCCCGGGCACATTTTATGATATGGCCCCCAGTAGTAAGGCTTGTAAAGGGTGAACATGCTTATTTTCTAGGGTGTTGACTGAAGGAACTGACTTACTTTGGCTCCAAAAGGATGGTAGCAGCAGTATGCAAGCTCTCCCTGGATAGATGATGAAACTATCAGTGCTCTAATGCCCAACATTGCCATGTCCTCCAAGACTGAGCTGTTTGTTCTGCCTATGTTTATGACATTTCTTTCTGTATGTCACTGCGTGTCTGAAGTACAACTTACTTAGGTTCAGTAATCCGTTTTTCTGGTGGATAAAGTGTATACCTGCAGGTTGCACACCTTTTGAATAATCCCATGGGTAGCATTCCAAAGAAACTTTCTTGAAAACTCTCCCATGTTAACAAGGGCTTCCGAATCTTCACGACTCAGCGTAATCACATGTGATGTCACCAGAGCGATAAGAAGACCTCATCAGCGTTCTGATGTCAGTTTCTACCCATTTTTATGTGCCTTTGAGGCAAGCAGATGGAACTAACTCAGAATTGTAATTACAGTTCATGGAATCTCAAGTCTAATATATAGAAGAAAAAACTCATATTATATATACAAAAACATAAACAAAACTATTTTTGGTTTAAGCAAAAGGCAACGGGGAGCTAGGTGGGTCAGTGAGGAATCCACAGGTAGATACTGCATCCACCAGAAAAAGTGTTATTGCAGGTAAGTAACTTGTGATTGATATATTCTCCCTGTGTTTCTTCACATTTCGAATAGAGTACCCCAGCAGTACTACACTTGGAAGTGATGAGTGCATGTCTGCCTATACCAAAATATCCTGCAAAACAGAACGAGTGAAGTGACTGCCACTCCTCACTTTGGGGTCTGAACAACAGTGCTTTGCAAAAGTGTGAAGAGAGGTCCAAGTCACTGTGTTACAAATACCTTCTGGAGGTTCCTTGTGTGCCATGGCATAGTTGATCTTAATGCAAAGTATGATCCATCTTGAAAAGTTCTTTTGTGGATTGCCTTTCCATTCATTTTGCTAGCATGTCCCACACAAAGATCGTCACGTGTTCTGTCTATATTAAAACTGACAACCCTTTTTGGGTCCCAGCGATAAAGCTTCTCCTCCTCTTTAAATGGATGGGGAGGAAGTTAAAACGTGGGAAAGGTGATGGACTGACACAAATGGAAGGGAGTAACCACTTTTGGCAGGAAGGCAGCTATGGTTCTCAGAACCAACGCATCAGAAAAGAAAGTTGTAATTGGAGGCTTTACACTTAAGGCTTCTAACTCATAAACTTGTCATGCATATGTTACGGCAATAAGAAAAGCCAACTTAAAAGTAAGAAGTCACCACGGACAACCATGTAAAGGTTCAAATAAGATGTAACTTTCGGTGGAGGAATACATTTGGGTCCCCATTCCGGTAATTTGTCTAAACCACTTGCCTTTGCCATACTCTCAAAGTGTAGATCCAGACACACAGTCTCACTCTTTTCTACTTGTAGAGGATCTTTTTCACCAAAGAAGTGCTGCTTCTCTTCAAGAAGTCTCTAAGCCTCCTTCAAAACCTATGCCTCAACCTCAAAAATGGCGTTGGTGATGCTGTCACTGGCAACATCGACAACAGCCCCAGTGATGTTGGCACCTGTTTTGGAGAGGAAAGAGGAGGCACTGGAGTCAAAGCATGCAACACCAGAATAGATCCAGCGAAGCCACAACTGGTGCCTACTGGAGACAGAGTTGTCTTCCCATCTTCATAAAAGGTGCCTGCTGATAATGCACTGGAAACCCTCACAAGCAATACAAGAGTGGACCCATGGAGCCCACAAGGGCACCAGATGGAGTCAACTCCCTACTGAAAATGCTAAACATATCATTATGAAAATTGGAAGGGTCCACTCCTGAAGCAGGGAAGGATGGATATTCCCACTCCTGTCAAGGTGGAGGCACTGGATCAATATCCGGCATCAGATCAGGATGTCTAGGCAAAGTCGGTGGTAGCCTTGGACTCAAAGGCGACACAGGAAAGGCCACTTGAGTTACTTCACTTCGATGTAAATGTGACACCAGACATGGAGATAACTTCAGTAACTCATCTCCTGACTAGCACCAGGAACCATGACGCTGCTTCTTCTTGTGGTTCCTTCTCGCTGACTTCAATGAACGATTAGACAGTGACTTTGAATGAGGACAAGACTTCCAATGCCTTCTCTTGGGCATGAAAAACGTTGCCTCTCTTTATTTCAGTGCCTTAGGGTTCATCTTCTGGAATGATGAACAAGCTTCGGCCTAGTGGTCTGAACTCAAGCATCAAAGACACATATCATGTGGGTCAGTGATAGACATCTGACCCTCACACTCTTACAAGGCTTGAATCCAGACATCCTGGGTGGGGACATGTTTCCCAAACCAATTTTGCAATTCTGGAGAAATGTCAAAAGACTTCTACCGTTCCCTAATGGAGAGCAACTGAAAACCATTACACGTCATAGGCATGGAAAAAAGGGATCTGACATCAGCACGCTGACGAGGGCATCTTGTGGCTCCATTGATGTCACGCAAGGTCACACGCCGAGTCATGAAGACACATAAGCCTTTGTCTATGTGGCAGAGCTTTCAAGAAACTTTCTGTGGAATGCTGGCACATACGAGGAGTTAAAAGGTGACAAATCCACAGGTAGGTGTATCGATCAGAAACTACTGTATAGTTGACTTTACTGTATCGCAACATTACTGTATTTAGGTTGATATAACTTCTGTGCATCTGACATCACACTGTTTGATATTGCTGTGTTTTGATATCATGACTGCTTTTTACTTTGCTGTCTATATGTGTAGGAAAGTACCATCTTGCCTGGCATATTATCCCCATATTTCACTGTATATATGTTGTTTTAGTGTATGTGTCACTGGGACCCTGCCAGCCAGGGCCCCAGTGCTCATAAGTGTGCCCTGTATGTGTTCCCTGTGTGATGACTAAATGTCTCACTGAGGCTCTGCTAACCAGAACCTCAGTGGTTATGCTCTCTCTGCTTTCTAAATTGTCACTAACAGGCTAGTGACCAATTTTAGCAATTCACATTGGCATACTGGAACACCCTTATAATTCCCTAGTATATGGTACGGAGGTACCTAGGGTATTGGGGTTCCAGGAGATCCCTATGGGCTGCAACATTTCTTTTGCCACCCATAGAGAGCTCTGACAATTCTTACACAGGCCTGCCACTGCAGCCTGAGTGAAATAATGCCCACATTATTTCACAGCCATTTTACACTGCACATAAGTAACTTATAAGTCACCTATATGTCTAACCTTCACCTGGTGAAGGTTGGGTGCAAAGTTACTTAGTGTGTGGGCACCCTGGCACTAGCCAAGGTGCCCCCACATCATTCAGGGCAAATTCCCCAGACTTTGTGTGTGCGGGGACACCATTTCACGCGTGCACTATACATAGGTCACTACCTATGTATAGCCTCACAATGGTAACTCCGAACATGGCCATGTAACATGTCTAAGATCATGGATTGGGGAGACAATTCCATGATCCCCGAGTCTCTAGCACAGACCCGGGTACTGCCAAACTGCCTTTCCCTGGGTTTCACTGCAGCTGCTGCCAACCCCTCAGACAGGTTTCTGCCCTCCTGGGGTCCAGCAGGCCTGGCCCAGGAAGGCAGAACAAAGGACTTCCTCAGAGAGAGGGTGTTACACCCTCTCCCTTTGGAAAAAGGTGTCAGGGCTGGGGAGGAGTAGCCTCCCCCAGCCTCTGGAAATGCTTTGATGGGCACAGATGGTGCCCATCTCTGCATAAGCCAGTCTACACCGGTTCAGGGATCCCCCAGCCCTGCTCTGGCGCGAAACTGGACAAAGGAAAGGGGAGTGACCACTCCCCTGACCTGCACCTCCCAGGGGAGGTGACCAGAGCTCCTCCAGCGTGCCCCAGACCTCTGCCATCTTGGATTCAGAGGTGTGCTGGCACACTGGACTGCTCTGAGTGGCCAGAGACAGCAGGTAAAGTCAGAGACTCCTTCTGATAGGCTCTTACATGTGTTACTAGCCTATTCTCCTTCCTAGGTAGCCAAACCTCCTTTTCAGGCTATTTAGGGTCTCTGCTTTGGGGAATTCTTCAGATACCAAATGCAAGAGCTCACCAGAGTTCCTCTGCACTTCTCTCTTCACCTTCTGCCAAAGGATCGACCGCTGACTGCTCAGGACGCCTGCAAAACCGCAACAAAGTAGCCAAGACGACTACTGCAACCTTGTATCGCTTCATCCTGCTGGCTTTCTCGCCTGTTTCCTGGTGGTGCATGCTCTGGGGGTAGCCTGCCTCCTTCTTGCATCAGGAGCTCTGAAGAAACCTCCAGTGGGTCGACGGAATCTTCCCCCTGCAACCGCAGGCAACAAAAGACTGCATCACCGGTCCTCTGGGTCCCCTCTCAGCATGACAAGCGTAGTCTCTGGAACTCAGCAACTCTGTCCAAGTGACTCCCATAGTCCAGTGACTCTTCAGTCCAAGTTTGGTGGAGGTAGACTGCATTGCTGGGTACCGCGTGATTTGCAGCTGCTCCGGCTCCTGTGCACTCTTCCAGGATTTCCTTCGTGCACAGCTAAGCCTGGGTCCCCGACACTCTAACCTGCAGTGCACAACCTTCTGAGTTGTCCTCCGACGTCGTGGGACTCCCTTTTCTGACTTCGGGTGGACTCCAGTTCACTCCTCTTCCAAGTGCCTGTTCCAGTACTTCTGTGGGTGCTGCCTGCCTGCTTCTGTGAGGGCTCTCCGACTTGCTGGGCACCCCCTCTGTCTCTTCATCCAAGTGGTGACATCCTGGTCCCTCCTGGGCCACAACAGCATCCAAAAACCCTAACCGTGACCCTTGCAGCTAGCAAGGCATGTTTGCGGTCTTTCTGCGTGGGAACACCTCTGCAAGCTTCTTCACGACGTGGGACATCCATACTCCAAAGGGGAAGTTCCCAGTCCTCTTCGTTCTTGCAGAAACCAAAGCTTCTTCCATCCGGTGGCAGCTTCTTTGCACCCTCAGCTGGCATTTCCTGGGCATCTGCCCACTCTCGAAATTGTCGCGACTCGTGGACTTGGTCCCCTTGTTTCACAGGTACTCAGGTCCGGGAATCCACTGTTGTTGCTTTGCTGGTGTTGGTCTTCCTTGCAGAAACCCCCTATCACGACTTCTATGCTCTCTGGGGGTTATAGGTGCAACTTACACCTCCTTTTCAGGGTCTTGGGGTGGGCTATTTTTCTAACCCTCACTGTTTTCTTACAGTCCCAGCGACCCTCTACAAGTTCACATAGGTTTGGGGTCCATTTGTGGTTCGCATTCCACTTTTGGAGTATATGGTTTGTGTTGCCCCTATACCTATGTGCTCCTGTTGCAATCTACTGTAACTTTGACATTGCTTGCATTACTTCCGTTTGCTATTACTGCATATTTTTGGTATTGTGTACATACATCTTGTGTATATTTGGCATCCTCATACTGAGGGTACTCACTGAGATACTTTTGGCATATTGTCATAAAAATAAAGTACCTTTATTTTTAGTATATCTGTGTATTGTGTTTTCTTATGATATTGTGCATATGACACCAGTGGTATAATAGGAGCTTTGCATGTCTCCTAGTTCAGCCTAAGCTGCTCTGCTATAGCTACCTTCTATCAGCCTAAGCTGCTAGAAACACCTCTTCTACACTAATAAGGGATAACTGGACCTGGTTCAGAGTGTAAGTACCCCTTGGTACCCAGTACAAACCAGGCCAGCCTCCTACAATATGTCTAATCCGCCGATATCAATGTGTGTGTCTGACATCACTGCTGTGTCTGATATGAATTTCTATGAATCAAAAATTGCTGTCTGTGTGCGCTATATTGCTATACTTGTTTTTGACATATGTACCTAACATCACCATCTGTATGCAATTCTTAACTGACACACAATGCAAGTCTCTCACTGACATGCAAACATCTTGAACAGTGGCTTCACTCATTCCATCATTCCCAAAGGGTGCAGTTATCCTGATGATGAAGAGTGTCACAATGAGAGGGGGGTTTAATTATCACAGAGTCATGTGCCATACTGCCCCACAAGGAAGGACATAGTTTAAAAGAATCTAGCTTAGGAGTACAATCAGTGTGAATAGTACTTTTTAGGTCTGGTTTGAAAGTTACCAAACCTTACATGATCAACAAGAAAAGAGCTTTTGGAGTACTAGAG
Source organism: Pleurodeles waltl (assembly GCF_031143425.1). NCBI lineage: Eukaryota > Metazoa > Chordata > Amphibia > Caudata > Salamandridae > Pleurodeles > Pleurodeles waltl. The sequence goes on from NC_090447.1 coordinate 1,218,464,353, forward strand.
GGGGCTCCACCCACATTTTGGGTTCCCCGAGTACAAGATGTCATTGGACTGAAGTTGTGTGCTTCCACTGAAAAGAGCACTTGTACTGCACTTTATGTCTTCTGGCACAGCCTATACTCAATATAGGAGATTTCAGTTTGTTATGGTGGCAAGCCAATCATCATGGCTATAGGCCTAATCTGTTATGAAATGTGATAAAAGCAATAGGAGAGGCATATTATTATCAAAAGCATATGTGAACATCTAACCAGTTAAAGGTGCATTGTTCTTATTCCCTGCTAGTAAATTTTTTGTTACATGGAATCTCACAGATTACTGGAGAAGGAAAGGATTTTGGTGTGGGGTGCCCCTCCCCCCCCCTATGATGAAAGGACAACCAATAGGCAGGATTTGCGCACTGGGAAATGTTATGTCCAATACCATAGGCCTGATCAGCCTGATCAGCTTTTTCTGACAAGTTACAATGAAGGCAGTAAGCCTAGCTTATTTAGTGTGTGAAAAATTGGACAATTTGTTAAAGGCTGTAGACCTTTAATAGCCAGTTGCTACCACATCAAAATTCCAGATATGGACAGGTATTTTGTTTTATATTAAAGCACAGATTACTGTAGTAGGCAAGGGTTTGTTGTTGGGCACTGGCTCAGACAAGCCATTAGTGGCTTCACTGTGATGATTGCTAGGCCCTATTGAGAGGGTTGTATATTGTTTTGCAACCTATGTTGTTGGATATGATGTCAATGATGAAGGCGTTTGGGTTTATTGGCTCACTGGGAAAAAGTTATGCCAAATTCTACAAGCTTGATCAGTTATTACAAAATGTTAGTATAAAATCAGTTAGCCTCACGTATTGAGCATTCGTTAAAGGCAAAACCTTTAAAAGGTGGATTGGTATTATACTGTGCTGAATCCTCTAGACAGGTCATTTTGTTATAATATATCTACAGTTACCAAAAAGGGAAGGCATTTGGGGTTGGTGACTTACTCGAAAAAACAAAGAGATAAACATTTTGCACTGTGGTAATTCTTATTATGCTCTAATAGAAGAGATTTTATTTTAACTGTAATTTTGAACTTGTTTATAATTTTATAATGGTATATGTGATGGAGGCTTTGTTGGAAAGTTCATGAACTTATTTATAATTTTATAATGGTATATGTGACGGAGGCTTTGTTGAAAAGTTTATGCTCAACACAGTAAGTCTGCGATGGTTATGGTGACAAGTCCATGATAAGGTTTTAAGGCAGTGGACCGTGGAAAAGCACGCATTAAACTCAATAGGCATGTAATGATGACTTGTTATTACTCTGTATTAAATTGTATATATATATATATATATATATATGTGCTGTGTTAAAGGTAATCTGACTGATTATAAGGCTGTTGGTGCTGGTTACACCCTCTTACAAACTGGCTATAGAAGATCTGCACTATGATAATCCTTTTTGGTCTCTATTAAGAGAGCTAGTATTATGCTTTGCTAACTGTAATTTTGCATCATTTAATATTTTTATGACTGAGAGTGCCTTAAGGGAAGGCTTAAGCTCAAAGCTGTAGACCTGAATTGGTTATGGTGACAAGTCAACGATAACCGCTACAGGACTGATGGGTTAACTAGGACAAGGTATTACAGATGCCATACGTCTGATATAATATGAAATGTTATGACAAAGGCAGTAGGCATGATTGATTTACTATGTAACACAATTGTTGAAGCCAACAGGCTTTAGGGGTGGGTTATTTTGGCACTGTCATAAAGCCTGCAGTTAGGTATTTTGTTTCATGAAACCTCCAGGATATCCTTAGTAAGAAAAGATTTTGGCTTTTGAAAACCCCTTTCACAAATACGGCTGGTAGAAGATTTGAACTAGACTAATTCCTGTTCTACAGGCCTAGCTTATTGCCAAGATCTTGTAATAGAAAAATCATCCAGTATCTTTATCTATCTATCTAGCTACATTATCCAGTGGTGGACCCCACTGGGTAGCTATTGTTAGAATCATGTTTCCATATGTTTTCTTGTGTTGCTAATAACTTTGGAGCCATTTAAAGAATCTCCAAAAAAGCGTTTAGGAAAAGTGCTACTTTTTTTTACTAGTTTGCGCATGGAAGCTTTTGAAAGATCCAAACAGATGTAAACCAAATGTGACAGAAAGCTTGATCTTGGTCCAGAAAGAGTGTGTTTTGTGTTTTGGTGTAAATCCATTCAGTAGTTTGGAGAAACAGATCTTAACGTGAGATCTGATTTGCTGCCTCCACCTCAACCAGGAAGTGGAGGTTGCCATTTTAGGACTCAGGAGTCGTTACCGACTCGCAAAATGCATTTCAGACTCGCAAATAGGAAGGGGTGTTCCCTTCCTATTTGCGAGTCGCATTGGGATGCAATACCATTTGTGACCGCATATGCGGTCGCAAATGGCATCGCAGTTACCATCCACTTCAAGTGGATGGTAACCCAATCGCAAATTGGAAGGGGTCCCCATGGGACCCCTTCCAGTTTGTGACTGGACCCCAAAATATTTTTTCAGGGCAGGGAGTGGTCCAAGGGACCACTCCCTGCCCTGAAAAAAAACCGAAACTAAAGGTTTCGGTTTTTTTTAAGTGCAGCTCGTTTTCCAGTAAGGAAAACGGGCTAGACTTCAAAAAAAAAAAAACTGCTTTATTTAAAAGCAGGTCGCTAACATGGAGGTCTGCTGACGTCAGCAGGCCTGCATGTTAGCGAGTGCCCATACTCGCAATGGGGCCGCAATTTGCGACCCACCTCATGAATATTCATGAGGTGGGTCATTGCGACCCCATTGCGAGTTGCAGTCGGTGTCTGAGACACCGTACTGCATAGCAATTTGCGACTTGCAAATTGCGAGTCGCAGGGACTCGCAATTTGCAAGTAGCAAATTGCTTTTTTCCTACATCTGGCCCCTGTTCACAAAGGTAAATTCAGACCAAAAGTCTCATTTTAGAATTTTTGGTATTCACAAAGGTAGGCTATGAGCAGTATCTTTACGTCCGCACTCAGGGGGAGTGCAGAGATTCCATTCCGAACCCAAATAAAATCTCTGCACTCGGGGTGGAATCCCTGCACTAGTGCAGAAATTCCACCCAAGTGCAGATGTAAAGATACTACTCATAACTTATCTTTGTGAATATCGAGATGTAGTAACGTTAGACTTTTGGTCTGAACTTTTAGACTAAAAAGTCTAACATTATGTTTATTAATTAGGCCCAAAGTCTGCTTTCAGCCATCGGGAGCTTTGAAAATGCTCTTGTCACCGTGGAGCAGATATTTGATCCGTTTCTCTGCCTGCAGTTATATGGGCAGGGAAACAGATAAAAATGTTGGTTACATCTAGAGGGGCCACCTTCGTTAGCGGCTCCTTGCAGCTGGGAGCACTGCTAGCTTTTGCTGCATACAAGGAACTGGGTAGGGCTGTGGGTACCTTGGGCATCCCCCCACAGCCTCCACCTTTCTGGGGCCAATACTGGCTCAGAGATGGGGGTTGGAGGCCCCTCTCCTTTATTAAAGGTAGTTGCCCGGGGCATGGATCTACAGGGATTAAGGATAAGGAAGGGGGTAGGGATGTGGCCCATCGTCCCCTTTAATAAAATAATGGCCCTTCTGGATGGGGTCCCCAGGGACCAATAATGCTCGGGGAGGGGGTGCATGGCCCCCTCTCCTTTAAAAATATGTGTGCCCCCGCTATGTACAGAATTTTCTTAAATAATTTGACTGCTAATATTTCATTGGTATTTTTCATTGATGTTATAAAAGTTGTCATGAATGCTAGAATATCTGAGGTAAGTAGTGGTGCATCACGAGGGTACAAGCTATAGTTACCTCAGGGCGTGAGCTGTAGTTACTTGAAATAACTAACTGCTGAATTTATATGGGTTTGTGCGAGTAAATTCAGCACCTAACTATAACATGCCACAACCTTTGTTTTGTGAATTTCAATCTTTAATTCTATTTCCTAACTATAGCGTCCCTGTAACCTTAGATGATTTCAGTGAATTGCTATGGTTTTTGTATCATACAGTATTTTTCATTACTATATGTTAATCCAACCGTCAGCCGTGCATGGCGGGGGTTGGCCGCAAGGCCTGGTCTGGGGCCAGCTCATGTGGCTGACTACTCAATCCCATGCTGCACACAGCTTTGGGCCATGCACAGTGGAAGTTGGTCGTAGAGCCTATCTTTCGGGGTAAGAGAATAGGTGTGAGAGGATGTCTCTGGGTGTGAGAGTGGCTGTGAGAGTGTCTGTTTGGGTGTGAGAGTGGATGAGAGGGGATCTATGTGGGTGTAATAGTGTCTGGTTGTGCTCCAATAGATGAGAGATATGTGCCCCTCCACCAAGGATTTCAGATCCTTTTTCAATATGAAATCACAAAGTAAATGGACTTGTTTTGCCTTCACCAAGCCCAGGAGTTAGGATAATTTTTCCTTTCCAGAAATGGATCTTCAACTAGGACACCTGCTATGTATAGGTTTAATTACTGTGAAATGAGCATCATGGGCAGAACGGAAGCTCATCTGCTCATTTATACAACAAGAGTCCACAGTTTTGCACAAAATATCTATCCAACTGGAGTACTTTTTACTGGTTAGTTAGTAAGTGCTACCTCCTTGAATGAATGGCCAGTGTGATGGAAGGGGACCGTGCGGCCCCTATGCCCAAGCCGAATTCTGTCCGAGACCCATCCCTCTTGCCCCACTACAATACAATGGGGCAGGAGCATGCGGCTCCATGGGCCGATCTCGGTCCTGGGGACACCTCCCCTGGTGCCTGACCTTCATTAAATGGAGAAGAGGGGTGGCCGTGTGGCCCTTCTCCCCAGGCAGATGTTAACCCCGGGAACTCTGCATACTGTTGAATATAAGCCCCGGGCAGGTGGCAGTCCCAGGATATAAATAAGCCCAGTAGTTGGACCTCGTGTGCCCCATCTTTTATTTATGATATGCCCTCTGCTTCAGCCAATATAATATGCATTTGGCTCACCTGGGTGCTTTATTAAAACAACACAGGAGACCACGTTTGTTTTTTAATTATTTGAGTATTGCTGTGAACTTGTGGCGTCGTTAATTTGCTGCAAATCGGGATCCGTCAGGAACCCCTGCACCAGAGATAAGGGGTCAGGGTGTCCATAACCTGGCCCCTTTTCTTTTTTCCCCCCATTTTCCAGGGACTCGTCTGAAGTAGAGTGCCAAGATGTCTGCCAACACTTCCTCGTGGAAGTGTTGCCAGTCAATCAAAGCTCTGCAGATCTCTGCACAAGCTTGTTATTATTCTCAAAGTCATCAGGGAGGAACTGCGGCCCTAGATATGTAAATTTGGTTTTATTTTAATTTCTGTTAAAGAACTGAACTGATTTACATCAAATAACAAAAAAGCAGACCAAAAGCAAACTTTCTGCTAAATTTGGTCTAGTTCCATCCAGCAGCTTGGGCTTTAGTTGTGTTGAAAACATGGGAAACTCACCTCTTTTGACCCCCTTTTTCTCTGCCCCCGTGTTGATGGATCACTCTGAAACTTCCCATGCCCAACAAGAATCACTAGCACATTTTTTGGGGAAAATTGTGTGAAGATTCATCAAATGGCACCAAAGATTTAGGCAAGTCAAAAAATGCCTTTTCTATGGAAACATGGTCCTAACTGTAAATACCTACTGGCAACTGCCAGTAGGTAAAATAAATATATATATGTATTCATTTACAAAAGAGCAGTTACCAGTAGGGAGTTATAGTTGGGACCATGCTACCATAGAAAAAGCATTTATCCCCGTGCAACTTCCAAAAGGGAAATTGAAAACAGATACAACAGAAATGGCTCAACAGAACTACAACAAATTTGACAGAAAGCTGGATCTTGGTTCCGAAAGCATGCATTTTGAGATTTGGTGTAAATTTGTTCAGAAATTAAGGTTAAGAAAATTGTATATTTCACGCCAAGGAGAATGTGCTGATTCAACAGATATGTAGATAAGCTCTGACCTAGGGACTAAGGCCCTAATTATGAGTTTGGTGGTCAGAAAAGGCCGCCCGACAAACTCCATCGGTCAGGCTACTGCCTATGCAGCAGCCCTCCCGCAGCCCCTATTAAGAGTTTCCTGCTGTGCCAGCAAGCAGAAACTGTTTTTCCGCCCACTGGCACAGCAGGAAACGCACAATAACATTGACGCCGGCCCATAATAGAGCCAGCGGCAATGCTGTTGTTCGTCGAGTGACTTGCGTGATGGGGATGGCCAAGGGGGCACCCACACTGCCCATGCTAAGTGCATGGGCAATGTGGGGGCCCCCGGCACCCCGACTCCGACAGCCTTTACATGGCGGTTTCACTATGTAAACGCCAGCGGAGAGATTGGTCGTAATCCCCAGGGCAGCGCTGCCCTAGCAGATTGGGACCGCCAACACTGCCAGGCCGTTGGGTGCCCAAAAAGTGGCAGCGCCGGTGGTCCGACCGTGGCGGTAATGCCACACTCGTAATGGCGGAGTCGGACAGCCGCACTGAAGACCGCCATCCTCGTGATGAGGGCCTAAGTCTCCAGTCCTGAAAAAATGTTGAGGAAAACATCTACAGGGACTAAAAACTTACTTAGCTTTTTAAACATTTAAAAAACTTTTTAACCCCCACCCTGTGGGTTTTGCCAGGGCCCAAGGGGGGAGGCTCAACATTTTTCATGGGGAGGGGGGCGTGCAGCCCTTCTCTCTGAGCCTTTTCAAGATCCTGGGGTCCCAATCCCCTGGGGCCAATCAATGTGTAAATGGGAGGGGGCACACAGCCCCCTTCCCAAGCCTTTGCAGGGCCTCCATCCTCCAGGGTTGGCTCTGTGACATTAGGCAGGTAAGAATCCTGTGCCACCACGTGTGAGTACAATGTTTCTCATTGCCTGCACTCTCACAGGCTGGGAAATGCAGAATTGTCCCCACCGGCAGGAGCAGAAAGAAAAGCTGATCCCACCAAGTGGGAGTAATTTCTGCTCCTGCTGCACCTGGGATTGGTGCTGGCAGGGGTGCTGGTGGGACTGTGGGGTTCATGGCCTCCCCCCCCCCCCCCCAGCAGCCCCCAATTGTAAAAAATGCAGAGGGTGTCCCATGTAGGCGCTGGCGCACCCCAAAGTAAAGAAAAAAAAAAACATAACAGAAAATATGGACAGCTTGTGTGGCTTCATAGAATGGGGCTGTTTGGTGAAAGCCAACGGGGGCCCTGGGCCTTCCCCAGTGACCCCAAATAAAAATGAAGGCTCGGAGTGTCTGGGTGGGACTGGAAAACTTATAACAAATAAAAAGTAAAGGGAAGAATAAGAAACTAGAGACCAGAGCCTATCATTATTCACTGCTTCTAGCACCAAGAGCCACATATTGCTCTATATGGGGTAATTTACATATGTTTAGCTGCTGGATGTGCCCCCAGTCTGGGAAGAGGCACCACCAGCATGTTTTTGTTGATGTGTTTAGGTGGGCTGCAGCGAATGCAGAAGCATAATTACTTTAAAAAAAAAATGAACCCTACATTTCTTGCGTTCTATAGACTATGACCCCAGGTTACTGGTTTTTAAGAATTCTCTGAGTTGGCACTTCTGGTTTTCAGCTTGGGAATGCAGGGACACCATGTGGTTGGTTTTATGGCTATATTATGGAACTTGCGGAATGTAAAAAAAAAAAGTTTAATGTTTTTTTTTACTATAAATGTTTTATTCAAATGTTTATTGAAAGACACATTTAAAAAATCTTTAATCACTGAAAAAAAACAAAGGCTAAAGTGACCTTATAGTTTGGTGGAAATAAACTATAAAAAACACTGAAATTCCCCAGCTATAGTTATCTCAAGTAACTATAACTTGCATGCTCACCATGCACTGCTAATTCCCACATATAACATCACTCATGACATGTTCCATGACATCATTGATAATATCACTGCAACATTTGAAATGACATCACGATGTCTGGTGGGGGTGCATGTTATAGTTATTTTACAGCACAAGTTAAAATTACCTGTGATAACTTTAACTGATAAATTTCAGTGTTTTTATTTCAAAATGGTATGTTTTAACTGACATTTTCACCTAGCTAGAACATCACTTTTGGCGATGTTTTTTTTCAGTGAATACCCTCTGTGAAGTAAGGGTGGAGGTGTTCCATCAAGTTCGGGAACACTATTTGTACCAAGGCATATTGAGCGTGGGCATAAAACCCCTTCAGGCACATGGCATTGAGGAACTTGAGAGCCATGCGTCCAGCCAAAAAACATTTGTTCCTACTATTTACCACACAGAGATCTCTGACCCAAATGCAAAGCCTTCAAATTAATGTACTGAAATATTTATTTAAAAAATGAATGTGAATTCATTTTACATATTGCCTTTACATGTAGAAAAAAATAAAAACAACTGCTACAGTACTAGTACTTTCATTTGAACTAAACTTTAATTGAAATATATTAAATGACATTATAATTATTTTGTGGATTTTAAATAAAAAATTAATTTAAACCAAAAGAAAAAAATGTATTTTTCTATGTCCATTAATAAATATTAGAAGTGATTTATTTGAAATTAATTTACATTTTTTATAAACATTTATTGCAACACTATTTTTTATATTCAAAATAGGTCATTAAAATATTTTATTTATAATTTAAAAATAAATATGTATGATTTGTGTAGATTTTTTTAACAGTAATTTAGTTGATTTATATTTTGTTGTATTTTAAACAGTTTAATGTGATTTCATTTACCAGTATTTCTTCTGGGGTTTCATTTATGTCCCTTCACCCATGATTTTCTCTGAGAGGATGTTGCAGTAACAGTGGTGGCCACATGCACAGCTGAAGTTGCTATTTTTTTTTTTTGTTTACCAACTTACACAAAAGTGTAAACTCACTTAAAAGTGTAGGTTACCTTTGTGATTCCGACCTTCAGTTTGAGTGTAGTGGGAAAAGCCAATGGAAAAAGTTTAGAGGTGCAGGAAGTTTGAAAGACCAGGCTTTAAGGTGACTGGTGTGTTGAAAAGGTGATGCTACCAGTAGGGGTGGGCGGAACTTGTGGAGTTACATAAAAACTCAGTGGGATTCTGCAGAGTTCAGCGAGCTGGCAGAATATGGGCATGTCACTTTGGTGATATTGCTTTATAGCACTCAGAGCTTTTCCGGCACTGTAAAATCAGCATGGATGGCATCACGAGGTGAGCCAAAGAGCGCTGCTTCTTTCTGATGTGCAAGTACATTTTCTACTCAAACGTCAGCTTTCTCAAAACAGTCACTTGTATAAGGTGTTACAGCAGTTTAGTAACTTGTTCAACTCATAGAGACATCTAGCTGCAGATTCCTTACCTTAGAATAGATACCCAAGCATACCTTCCCCAGAGGTGGGTCTGCAGACGAATTTCAGACAAGGAAATACTGCAGGACCGAATGCAAAGGGCCCATCACAATGAACCTGACTGTATAGGCAGTAGTATTTTGTAACCATGTGCAATGAGGCCCACTTTGCTGCCTGACAGATGTCCAGGACCTGAACTCCAGATGCTGATGCAGAGGTTGCAGCATTAGCTCTAGTTGAATGAGCTCCCAATCGCTCAGGGGGGGTGCTCCTTGGTAAATGCATAGCAGTTCTTGATACTGAGCACACTCCATCTGGAGATGGTCTGCTTCTGTATGGCCTGTCCTTTCTTTGCCCAGATGTAACCACAAAGAGTTGTTTGTCTACCAAGAACTCTATATTTCGGTCAAGGTAGAACAATAACACTTTTTGGGCCCAGGCAGTGGAGTTGTTCCTCTTGCTTGAAGGGATGGGGTGGAGCGTAAAAAGTAAGCAGGGTGATGGACTGGTCTATCAAACTGGAATGACCACCTTCAGAAGAAAGATTCTCATGAAAAGCACAAGTTTGCCAGGATAGATAATGAGACATTGAGACTTGGATGCTAAAGCCTTATGCTCACTGACCCTCTGGGCAGATGTTATCTCCACAAGGAAGGCTATCTTGATGGGAAGTAGCCTGAAGGGCAATATGAAGAGACTCAAACGTACCACGCATTAGAAATGTCAAGACAATATTCAGCTCCCACTGAGGCAGGATAAAGAATGAAGAAGGGAACTCATGTTGAAGACCTTTCAAAAAACCATTTACAACAAGGGATTTGAAGAGGGATGTCAACCAAGCCAACAGAGAATTTGAAGAGAGCTGCCAAAAGAGCCTCTGTGGGCAAGAGAAAAAAACTAAGAAGAACTTGAAAAAGGGAGACAGAAAGGGGATCAACTTGCTTTTCTAAATACCATGGCACAACTTTTTCCAAAAGCAGGCGTATACTGTTTTGGCAGACGGATGCATGGCTGCCAAGATAACATCACAGACTACAGGAGGAAGGTCAATAGCTATCAACTGCTGCCAATCAATCTCCATGCAAGAAGGAGAGTTGATAGGTTCGAGTGGAGGACATTCCCTGCTGCTGCAATAGAAGATTGTCCTGAAGGGGCAGCCTGATTGGAGGATCAATAGCTGTGTTCAACAGATTGGGATACCAAACTCTCTGTGCCTTTTTCAGGGCAAAGAGATGACTTGGGCCCGCAATTTCAGATCTTCTTCAAAACTCTGGGCAGGAGTGGTATGGGCAGCAAGGTGTACAGGAAGCCTGAGCTCCACTCAAGAAAACTGCAGACAAGAGCTAACATTGCAATTTCTCGGCGGTGGCGAACAGATCTAACCAAGGCTCTTCCAACTGTTGAAAGAGACCTTGCACCACCTCTGAGCAGAGACACCATTCTTAATAAGCTAGACAGTTTTGACTGAGTTTGTCCACTGTGGCGCCCGGAAAGCCAACCAGGTTTTAAACTACCAGGGAAATGCACTGCAATTCAAGCCATGTCAAAGGGCCCAAAACCTTGGCAAAGGGCCCCTGACCCCAAACCGCTCTGTTGCAGTACCACATGGTGGTGGTGTTGCCTGTGAGCACCTGCACCAGCTTTCCCTTGATGGAGGGTAGAATGGCTTTCAGTGCACCAGGATTCAAAAGGTTGATATGGAGTCTGGATTCTGCCAGAGACCAGAGTCCTCTGATATCCACCTCTCTGAGATGGCCACTCCATTCCATAAGCGGTGCATCTGTCACCACTGTGAGATCTGGATGGGGAAGGGAAAGGGGTCTGTCGCTCCCCACTCCCAGGAAGACTTATTTGGTTATGCAGGAGACACCTTAGCTCCCTTTGTGTCACTGTCTAGAGGGAATTCACAGCACACCTGTCGGTCTCACCCTTGTGTGGATTTCGCAGGCAGAAGGAGGCACAGAATGGTTAAGCAAGAAAATGGCCACTTTCTAAAAGTGCCATTTTCAAACTGACAATCTAAAAACCAACTTAATCAAAAGGTGTATTTTTAAATTGTGAGTTCAGACGTCCCAAACTCCACATCCCTATCTGCTTCCAATGGGAAACTGCACGTAAAAGGTATTTAAAGAGAGTCCCCAGGTTAACCTATAGGAGAAATAGGCCTTGCAATAGTGAAAAACAAATTTGGCAGTATTTCACTATCAGGGCATGTAAAAACACCAGCACATGTCCTACCTTTTAAATGAACCCTGCCCATACGGGTACCTAAGACCTACTTTAGGGATGACTTACATGTAGGAAAAAGGAAGGTTAGGGCCTGCAAGTGGTTATACTTACCACGTCGAATTGGCAGTGCAAGTCTGCACACACAGACACTGCAGTGGCAGGTCTGAGGCATGTATACAGGACCACTCATGTATATAATCACAATTTATACAGGGAACACTTGCACTTTAGCACTGGTCAGCAGTTATAAAGTGCTCATTGCACAAAAAAACAGCAAAATGAAGTCCAGCACACAGTCAAATATACAGGAAGCAGAGTCAAAAAGATAGGGGAAACCATGCCAAGGATGTCAGGTCTAACACCCGGGTTTCCTCAAGAACTGTAGTCAGCAGTTGCGCAACCCTATCTCTCACAGTATGATAATTTCAGCCCACAAAGCATGCAGTGTTGACAGACTGGAATGTAAGGCTGGTGGAAGAAAAATCCTCTTCCCAAAGGTATCCAGCATTATAGATTCCCATGCTGGTGATGTGGTAGGGAATGTGCCAGGGTTGATCTATGAGGTAGAGCAGCTGACCACCAGGCTTTTAGGAGTAGGGTGCTGCGTGGGGAAGCCTGGGTCCCTGGCTGGAAGCAGAGCAACTGCAGAGGGCGATGTTCCTTTGCACAGGGGTGCCTTTTCATGGCTTGGTCAAGGTCCCAAGTAGGACATCATTGAGGGCTTCATTAAAGCAAAAGGAGAGATAATGAGGGGGATCCCCCGGATTGAAGCACCTCAGTCAAGATGTTAATCTTGGCTTCTACCACGGGCAGCGTTAGGTCCAAGACATCAGCTGCCCTCCGGACAGCATTGCAAAGAAGGCCCCTTTCTCTGTAGACACTGTAGAATGCAAGAAGAGACTAGTGTTTGGCGGGGTACCCAGGCCATTGGCATCTGCCAGTTCCTCATAACAGTTACCCTCAACCATGGACTCTTCTAGGTCATTGAGATAACTATAAAGATATTCAGATCCACTCCATTTGTGCTCCTCACAAGGCTGTTCATGGAAATAAGGCCTTTTTCTGATCCAGACTGAGTCCAGTAGGTACTATTACCCGCATTGTGCAACACCATCCAGCTCCTTATGGATAACAGACATCATATTCGGGTTGTCTCACTGATGGGAGCCAGCAGCGGCAGAAATGATGTCACTGGATGGACCCCAGAGGAGGTTGTGAAGTTGTGATCAGAGGTGGTAGAGATCCACAAATGGATCCTGAGGGTCCGACCGTTGCCGAGGGCTAACAAACCAGCGGAAATCCACTTGGTGTCCCTCTCTGACCCATGGGGCCCAAAGGCGATCTAGAGGGGTCCAACCACCCAAAAAAGAAGGTTCATGGCCTCACAACACTCTGAGTTGGGCAGGGATCGTTCCAGCTCTGGGAAACATAGCGAGGCATGGAGCGGCCCCAGGCTCAAGCTCCATAGGGATCATGAGGAAGCAAGGCCTAGATTTGTGATTATGTTCATGTGCCTCACCCAAGGACTTGGCACAGAGAAATTGAAGAATGCCTTGACTTCTTGGACTCCTTCTTGTGGGACTTATCTTTAAAAGTACAGGACAGTAACATTGACTAGCATGAATGACTACGAGACTGGTCCCAGGATATCCCTCTTAACCAGGACCTGGAAGGGTGCAGAGTTGTGTGTCAAAGAGCTTCATGGCTAGCTCAAAGATTGCCTTTGCACTCATGGTCTTGCAATCTGGGGACGCCCTGGAGTCGTGGTTCAGGTCCAGTGGAGATCTGTCACAGATTTTTCCTGTAACAGGCACCACAATTTTAAAAACCAGCAGTTTTTTGGGAGGGCATAGTCCAAAAAAGAGAGGGACAAAAGGGGACACTGGTTTGAAGTGTTGACCAAAAGCCACAAAAGACAGTCAAAAAATGACTGAGGGGAGCTCGATCCGGATCCACACTGATGCCACAGAAAAAAAGTACCTGAAGTCAGTGTGCTGGTGTGGTGCCTATGTGAGTACTTCACATGTCGCTTTCGGAGTGGACAACACTGACAAGGCCACTGAGAGCTAAACAACGCCATCTAACAGCACGCAAGTAGACTGTTTCCAAAGTTTCCGGATCCAGTCAGACACCTGGGGAATATTCTAAGGCAAGAAATTTGTGGCTGGAAGTCTCTACCAGACAATGTACTATATCAGAAGGGCTTTGATGAACACAAGTCCCTGCAAAGGAGGCAGGTGTGGCAGGTTGGTCAAAAGCCCTAAAGATGTCAAGAGGCTCGCCATTGTCTGGAGATGGTTAACGCTGACAGTGGTAAGCCTGCCAACAACAGCCAGTCGACAACACACAAGAAGACTGGTAGATCCAATCTCTGAAGGTGTGCTGCAAACATCATCACTTTGATCAACACTCATGGAGCGCTGGCAAGGCTGAAGGAGTGCACGTAAAACTGAAAATCCCTGTGGTTCACCTTGGGCCTCAAGTACTGCCTCTGGGAGTGCAACACGGGGGCATGAAAAATTGAGTCCTGCAGATCTAGTGCTACCATCCAGTCTCCTGAATCTAGGGGAGATAGAATCTGGGCCAAACTAAGCATCTTGAATTTGTTCTTTTTCAGGAAGTAATTTAGAGGGCAAGGATCTAAATTTGGATGAAGTCCCCCACCCTTTTTCGGCACCAGTAAATAACAGGAGTAATATTCAGTCCCTATTGGGTTTGTCAGCACCCTCCCTATAGCTCCTGTGTCCAAAGGAGCCTGAAATCTCTGCCACAGAATAGATAAATTGTCTTCCAAAAGCCACTCTGATGTGGGTGGATTATGCGGCTGGTCTGATAGGAATAGCAGGGTGTGTTCTTGTTGAATAATAAAAAGAAAAGAAGTTGCAGGATTTTGTAATTATGCTCATGACTGTCAGATCCTACTTCAGCTTGATATCTTGACGCCAGCACAAGATCAGTTTAAAGATATGTTGTGCTTTATTAGTAGATGGATGAGACCTAACCACCTAAAATGAGTGGCTGAAAAGACAGACATTATGGTGTAACTCCTCAATATGGACGAGTTGCTAGTGGCCTTCAGAAATAGGCATGTTACTATCCTTAAAGCCAGTTATGAAACGCCTTGTGCTCTGTTCTATCAACATCTTACTTTTAGTCCTCAAATAAATATGGTAGTTTCTAAATGTGTATACGTGTACTGATTAGTAAGAAGATCCAACTGTTCCCTTCATCTGAAGCTATGGAAACTATTATGGCTGTTGATATTCGTTCAAGATTGGATTATGCCAACATTATATTTTGGTCTCCCTGAGAATGCTGTGGTGAGACAAGTTTTTATAATTCCCAGAAGAAAACAGATTACTCATTATTTAAAGAGCCTCAGTTGGTTAACGATTAGACAGCATAATGCATTTAAGATTTGCTGCCTAATTTTCAAACCATTAAAGGGATAGATAGGCTCCATATGTTTAAGAGACCGATTAGACAGACTTGTTTCTGGGAGAATTCTCCACTCTGCTTCTGCCAATTTCCTGTTGGTGCCTAGATTTTGGTAAATAAGGACTGGAGGGTGTAGATTCTTTACTTTAGCACCAAAGGAATTGAATGCTCTCACAACGGAGAGTCACTCTATCATAGACTTGGCCCCATTTAGAAAAGCTTTAAAGACCTGTCTTTTTAAACAGGCTATTGATAATTATATACATTTTCAACTTAGTGCTACTCTCCTGGCTTGACAGTACCAACAGACTGGTGTTCATTGTGTTTTTTAATGTCCTAGAATGTAACACTCATTTGTCAGATGTGATGCTTTGCCACACTTGGAAGTCATACCTTACCTGCCAGTTCAAGGGTAACCTTATGTTGCTGAGGTCACTCAGCTTTCATTTACTGCAACATCACCAATGGACTTGGAAACTCATGGTGCATCAGAATAAGTTGGGCGATCGGGCCCCCTGTAGGTCAACCAGCATCTTGTCGTCTGCACAACCTCTTGAGTCAAGAATGGCAGGTCAAGGAAGAATTTTACTTCAGCTTCTTGCTTTTAATTTTCCTTGACTTACCTGAGGACTTTAAAGGACAAGGGTTTATATTGCAAGAGCTGCCTCAAGTGCAGCAGTGGGCCCGCAGCTTTGACTGGGATTGCATGCCTACGTCTGTGTTCGGCAACATAGTTTGGCTTCACAATCTTGGATCACCTTGGGTTCATGCTGACACAGGATCTGCAGACCCTGCAATCGTTAGCTGACACCAGAGGCAGACCTTGTACCTATCTGTCACATCTCCTTTTAACAGCGTGTAAAAGACTTAAACGCTTTTGCTTACGATTGTGAAATGTTCCCATGCACATGGAATTAGATCTTGGTAAACAAACATCTCATCAGAGGCAAGGAAAAGGTTTGGGAACAGGCTCGGATGTGTGTCTCAAGGCGCAGAAGGAAAGACACTAATGTCTGTGAGCTTGGGTGGCCCTTGTACCTAGCTCTGATGTCACTTCTGGGGTGGAGTGAAGTTGGAGTTTGGGGGCACTGCTGAGAAAAGTCACAGGATCCAGACTGGTGCCTCGTGATATTCACAAGGTAAGGGATCTGTGTTTAGAAGCATCCATAGAAGACCATGTTAACACAGCTCCAACAGCAAGCTTTCAATCACTTAACATGGGCAAGCTCCACTCGCTCAGGCCATTCAATAAAGGCAAAATTGGTATTCAGTGTATTTGCCTAATGTTACAGTATTAAATAGCCCTTTCCAAATATTGTATGCACCACTAGACAATAGAATAAATGTTGCTACCTTGGCTCTATTTAGATGACTAAGGAATATCTCCATTTCAGTATACTGGTGAGAGGCAAAGCTGGATAACAATCAAGCAAATGGCATTAAAGAAACTACTAATAATTGCATTCAACTGAGTAAATGGCCTTACCCCTTACCATTTATAACACTGCACACTGACTTGGAACCACCAAAGATGCACCAATGACAACCTTCAACTGTGGCCTAAGCCCCAGTGTGCTGAGTTAACGTTCTTGGCTTTCTACCTTCCCCCTTCACATGAACTACTAATCAACATTCAGCCTCCCATTCTCTTCAAGAGTTTGAATTTGTACTGAAAACACATCTGTGGCAACATAAACAGTAAGCAGAGAAATACCCAGTTTGATATAAATATGTACAGTGGATGACTTTTTCTTTAGCTAGTGATACAACGTTGTCCTAGGCTTGTGTTTTCTCCAACAGTCAAGTACCTACAACTTCTCAGTTACCAACCCAAAACAATTACTTTCAGTAATGATGTAAACTACCCTGCATACATAGATTATGTACCATCATTGTGTTTAAGCACAACATCACTAATTGAAATGTACATAAATACGTTTTGAATTGTTTAGATAAAATATGTGAAGGGAAGTCTATGGCGGTTGCAAGAAAGTAATTGGACATGCATACTTAGGGAAGGAAACTGTGGGTGCCAGAGACAGAGGCCCATTTTCATGGGCGAGCACAAAGTGCTCTGTCCATTCTGTAATCTCTCTTTGGGCTTGAAACCACGCCCATGCCACATCAGTCACTTACATTGGTTTGTGGGCTTGCCTTTTAAAATCTGCTTGCTTTCATTTGTGAAAGGCATACATAAGTCATGCCTTTTACGGTGTTTATCTCACCTACACAGCACCGGTAATGTACCAAAAACATACGAGGCTCGATGTTTTCAGCCTGGAGTCCAGACTACTTTATCTGTTTATTTTCCATGCAGCGCGATTGTGCTGCATTTTACATAGCGCGATCGCGCTGCATTTTTTTTTTGCTTTACAACGCTAATAGCTCTAACTCGAACAAATGTGAGACCTGTTGCATTGAAAATGCTTTTTGGTTCTTGTTGTAAAGGTGCAGGAACGAACCCGAGAAGCAATGGTGCTTCTTGGATCACCCAACTGCCAATAGGCTGGGGCAAGCGATTCCCTTATTCCTTAACTGAGAGACCTGCAGAGCACTATTACTCATTGAAAAGGCAACTCCAAACCCTCAGCCATCTTGTGGACAATTGAGTATGTGCTCATCTGGCATTGAAACTTCAGGCGAGGAGTTTAGTCTTCCACTCTGGAGGTACAAGAGCCACATCTCTAAATGTTCTACTGCAAGTACACTACCACCCTCATAATCCTCTTCATCCAAATATATTTTCCTCCTTGAGAAAATAATGCTTCCGAGTTAGAAGTTATAATGACAGAAAACCTGAAAAATGCATTGAATCATTTGGGTCTGGTCACCTTCTTGATCCAAAGTAGTTGTAAGTAGTCCTGGACAGTTTCTTAACTACGCACATAATTAAATTCTGTCAGAAGAGTAGGTACAAGTATCAACTTTGTGCCCGGACCTAGCCACTAATACTGGTGCAGACAGTGCTGAAACTGGCATGCCAAGCTTAATTCGGAAGGAACATTATAGATGAGGTTGAGGGTGGATGCCAAACCGGCAGTCTGTCGGGATCTGAAAGGAGTTAGTTAGCCTTGAAGAGGCTGTTTTGAATCTAGCCTTTCAACGTGTATGTGGGAGATACTGGGCTTTGGACTAAAAACGGCCAACACAGCATGTTCAAAAGCGTTAATTTGTCTAGTGGAAGAGCATTTGACAACAAAGGGGCATGGAGAGAGAATGGCCAATCAGGTCCTATACACTGGGAAAATAGAACACAAGAAGGCTGGTAAAGAACGAAGTGTCAAATCTTGCGATTTCAACAGTGTCTTGTGCAAAAGGCACAGAATTTTCAATTTGATTCTGATAGAGATGGGTAGCTAGTCCAGAGAATTGAATAGAGGAGTAGCATAAACGAACCAGAGAACATTTGTGACCAATCCGGCTGCTGTAACTTGTATGACCTGAAGACACTAGGGCCAAGATGAAGCAAATTGCCGTAATAACGCTTGGAGCCAAATTGGGCCTGCAGAAGTGGATTCTTCCATTCATGTATGATGTATTGTATATTTCCTGTGGGTATTTCAGCTGAAGTTTTACAGAGGAAACAATTAAAACTAGTAGTAAGCCCATCCTTACTAGAAAACAGTGGAAGAAACAATAGGATCGTAAAAAAATTACAAGTCAGAATCATCTAACAAAATATATCTCATTTAGTGACCACTAATTAGTATCTGTCCTGGAGATTAAATACAGTTAAAAGTAATATGCCAGTAAAGCTGCAGTAAAACCTTTCTTTCTTTTGAAACGCTGCTTGGGTGTTACATGCAACATTTTTATTTGCTTTCTGATAGCATGTGATTGTGCAGGTAGCAAGTAATTTACAAATAAACTGTTTAAATGTAGGCATGCCTGCTATATTGACTCCATTATTGATAAACAGAAGCTTTGATTTCCTAACAATATTAGGTCTGGTTTAAAAACCAGATTACTTGTCTACTATCTAGCAATGTTTATGATTGTCTTTAAACTGGAAAGGTGTGCTTCTGTTGGCACATATAATGCCTGGTTAACATGTAAATAATCTGACACTAAGAGGCTGCTTTATATGTTGTCATGGAGGGAACAGCAACTGATCTGCCTCCCTAGCAACATAGTGGTCCACCTGCCCAACTGAAATGTGGGTGAACTGTAGGTTTGGCCACGGCAGTGACTTACTCCCCTGTCTCCACCATATCCAAACTTCTCGGACATCCCAATGGAAGGAGTATGGGTCATTGGAGAAATGGCTTTATGTCCATCCGCCCAATCAGGATGGGCAGATATAAAGCCAATATTCACTCTCTGTCACTGCCAGGCAAATACTGGCAGGGAATGACAGTAAAAAACAAAAATGCCCCACACCATAAGAGACAACTCTCATAGTGACGGTGACATAATCTTTTTTTACTTTCATAAAGAAAATTCTGCTTTGTTTTTTTGTTTTGTTTTTTTTTTTAAATAAAAAAGTAATACGTTTGGTGCAGGACTCCATCATGCCTTAAGACCCCTGCACCAATCCGCAGAAAGCATTTACAGAATCTGCTGTGATAATCGTTCCTGCTAATGCTTTATAACGCTGCTAGCTTGATGGTCATTTATACATTAGGTGGGCAGCATCTCTATATGGGCCACAGAGTAATTAATTAAATAATTTAATGTGACCCTAAATCAGACAAAAAGAAGTATGTGTGATCAAAATTTTTTTCGAATGCGCTTTCTACCTGATCCCATCGGCAATTTTTTTTTACTTTTCTCCTTTTTCAAAAGAATGAGTAAAGTTAACTTTAAAAATTGCCTTTAGCTGTTGAGTATTAGTAATCACAAACTGTCATGTGTTAAAAAAGAAAAGCAATTATATTTTATAAATACAGCCTTTAGATAGGCTATTTCAAATTTCTGTGTTTAAATTGCCAGTTTTAAAATATAGTGAAGCTTTCTTTAAAAGCTGGACAAATTAAATATATATTGCTTGAATGAAGATCCCACAACAGACAGCGTTTTCCTTTACTGTTTGCCAATGTGCATGGATGCCCTTATAATCTGTGCTCATTTGGCACCTTTATGTCTTCTGTCATGACTGTGTTAACATGTTCTGTGCTCCGGTAGGCAAGTATGCTCTGTGCCTTTGTGTGCATGCAATGTACAAATACCAAACTTTAGCTTTGTCAATGCTTGTTTTATGTTTCTAAAAAATGTATCTCTTTAGAGGTGGTACTTTCTCTTCTGAGCTTGAGGAAAATTTAGATTGAGACTAAACCTATAAAAAAAAAAACAAGTACCTCCTATGGGAGTTACACTTTCATTTCATTCATGATGATTTATAATGTGAAGCTGATTCCAATGCCTTTTTAGGGGACTTTAACCTAACCACTGTATGTTCCCACTGCCTTGGATGTGACAGAGGTACTGGTATTAGGACCACACTGTCACTTGCCAAAGACCACTCCTTCTGAACTATTTGGATGCAAAGCTGTTTGCGATCACCATGGTGTACATCACTAATGTCAACATCTGTTTTAAGCAATTTATGCAGAAAAAGCTTAGCCAGAGAACCAAAAAAATTATTGGGTTTTAGAAAAGAATGTATACAAAACGGACAAAATTATATAGTATGCGTCAAATGACTATCACATCAAAAAATGATGTAATGATGGTGCTAATGTGCGTATGCATTTGAGAGCTTTTTTTCTTATCACACCTACTCAGTCATGATCTTTCTTACTCAGAGAAGAACCACAGATTGTAATGCATTTGCATGTTTCAGGATGCTCTCTAATGGAAGGAACTTAAAAAAAAAACGCACACCAAGGAATGTTATGGTATATTTGAAGCCAGAGATGTCTACATTATTGCCTGGGGTGACTGTACATTTTCTTTAAACTGTTATGAACACTTATCAGGCAGATTTATATTGAATACCAATGCAAAGACACTCAGTATGGTTGCTGGGAAGAAGAACGTTTCTTCTTTACAGTGAGCCACTAACATATAATATTATTCGACCCTCAAGCCAGAGACACAGGATGCAGTCAACGACCAGGGGAGGTGCTGTGCTGCCAGTTCGTTCGTAGAGCCGTGACTGATTTAAAAGATAAGCAGAGACAAAGGCAATGTTCTGCCGTGCATGAACAGATAGGCACAAGCACACACAATGTGCTACAGACTTGTGCCATGTGTAGGAGGCTGGCCTGGCTTGTAGTGGGTATCAGAGGTACTTACACCTTGTGCCAGGTCCAGTTATCCCTTATTAGTGTAGAAGAGGTGTTTCTAGCAGTTTAGGCTGATAGAAGGTAGCTATGGCAAAGCAGCTTAGGCTGAACTAGGAGACATGTAAAGCTCCTACTATACCACTGGTGTCATATGTACAATATCATAAGAAAACACAATACACAGAAGTACTAAAAATAAAGGTACTTTATTTTTATGAAAATATGCCAAAAGTATCTCAGTGAGTACCCTCAGTATGAGGATAAGTTATATACACAAGATATATGTACACAAACCAAAATTATGCAGGTAATAGAAAGAAAGGTAATGCAAGCAGTGTAAAATTACAGTAGATTGCAATAGGAGCACAAAGGTATAGGGGCAACACAAACCATATGCTCCAAAAGTGGAATGCGAACCACAAATGGACCCCAAACCTATGTGAGTTTGTAGAGGGTCGCTGGGACTGTAAGAAAACAGTGAGGGTTAGAGAAACAGCCCACCCCACGACCCTGAACGGTAGGTGTAAAGTGCACCTACTACCCCCAGAGAGCACAGAAATCGTGATAGGGGGTTTCTGCAGGAAGAACAAACACCAGCAATGCAACAACAGTGGATTTCCGGACCTGAGTATCTGTAAGACAAGGGGACCAAGTCCAATAGTCGCGACAGTGTCGAGAGTGGGCAGGAGCCCAGGAAATGCCAGCTGAGGGTGCAAGGAAGCTGCCACCTGTTAAAAGAGGCTTGGAGTTCTTCAAGAAAGAAGAGAGCTAGGGACTTCTCCTTTGGAGGATGGATGTCCCACGTCGCGATGAAGCTTGCAGATGTGTTCCCATGCAGAAAGACCACAAACAAGCCTCGCTAGCTGCAAGGGTTGCGGTAGAGGTTTTTGGGTGCTGCTGTGGCCCAGGAGGGACCAGGATGTCACCACTTGGAGGAGGAGACAGAAGGGGCGCCCAGCAACTCAGGGAGCCCTCACAGAAGCAGGCAGCACCCGCAGAAGTACCTGAACAGGCACTTGGAAGAAAAGTGAACCGGAATCCACCTCAAAAGGGAGTCCCACGATGCCGGAGGACAACTCAGAAGGTTGTGCACTGCAGGAAGGAGTGTCGGGGACCTAGGCTTGGCTGTGCATGAAGGAAATCCTGGAAGAGTGCACAGGAGCCGGAGCAGCTGCAAATCACGTGGTACCCAGCAATGCAGTCTAGCGTGGGGAGGCAAGGACTTACCTCCACCAAACTTGGACTGAAGAGTCACTGGACTGTGGGAGTCACTTGGACAGAGCTGCTGAGTTCCAGGGACCACGCTCGTCGTGCTGAGAGGAGACCCAGAGGACCAGTGATGCAGTCTTTTGGTGCCTGCGGTTGCAGGGGGAAGATTCCGTCGACCCACGGGAGATTTCTTCAGAGCTCCTGGTGCAGAGAGGAGGCAGGCTACCCCCAGAGCATGCACCACCTGGAAACAGTTGAGAAAGCCGGCAGGATGAAGCGATACAAGGTTGCTAGTAGTCGTCTTGCTACTTTGTTGCATTTTTGCAGGCGTCCTGAGCAGTCAGTGGTCGATCCTTTGGCAGAAGGTGAAGAGGGAGATGCAGAGGAACTCTGGTGAGCTCTTGCATTCGTTATCTGAAGAATTTCCCAAAGCAGAGATCCTAAACAGCCAGAAAAGGAGGTTTGGCTACCAAGGAAGGAGGATTGGCTACCAAGAGAGGTAAGAGCCTATCAGAAGGAGCCTCTGACGTCACCTGCTGGCACTGGCCACTCAGAGCAGTTCAGTGTGCCACAAACACCTCTGTTTCCAAGATGGCAGAGGTCTGGGACACACTGGAGGAGCTCTGGGCACCTCCCCTGGGAGGTGCAATTCAGGGGAGTGGTCACTCCCCTTTACTTTGTGGAGTTTCACGCCACAGCAGGGCTGGGGGATCCCTGAACCGGTGTAGACTGGCTTATGCAGAGATGGGCACCATCTGTGCCCATCAACGCATTTCCAGAGGCTGGGGGAGGCTACTCCTCCCCAGCCCTCACACCTAATTCCAAAGGGAGAGGGTGTTACACCCTCTCTCAGAGGAAGTCCTTTGTTCTGCCCTCCTGGGCCAGGGCTGCCTGGACCCCAGGAGGGCAGAAACCTGTCTGAGGGGTTGGCAGCAGCAGCAGCAGCAGCTGCAGTGGAGACCCCGGAAAGTCAGTTTGGCAGTACCAAGGTACTATGCTAGAGATCCGGGGGATCATGGAATTGTCCCCCCCAATGCCAGAATGGCATTGGGGTGACAATTCCATGATCTTAGAAATGTTACATGGCCATGTTCGGAGTTACCATTGTGACGCTGTACATAGGTAGTGACCTATGTACAGTGCATGCGTGTAATGGTGTCCCCGCACTCACAAAGTCCAGGGAATTTGCCCTGAACGATGTGGGGGCACCTTGGCTAGTGCGCAGGGTGCCATCACACTAAGTAACTTTGCACCCAACCTTCACCAGGTGAAGGTTTGACATATAGGTGACTTATAAGTTACTTAAGTGCAGTGGTGAATGGCTGTGAAATAACGTGGATGTTATTTCACACAGGCTGCAGTGGCAGGCCTGCGTAAGAATTGTCAGAGCTCCCTATGGGTGGCAAAAGAAATGCTGCAGCCCATAGGGATCTCCTGGAACCCCAATACCCTGGGTACCTCAGTACCATTTACTAGGGAATTATATGGGTGTACCAGTATGCCAATGTGAATTGGTAAATTTAGTCACTAGCCTGTTAGTGACAAATTTGGAAAGCAGAGAGATTATAACCACTGAGGTTCTGGTTAGCAGAGCCTCAGTGAGACAGTTAGGCATCCCACAGGGAACACATACAGGGCACATACCACATACTTATGAGCACTGGGGCCCTATATATATATATATATATATATATATATATATATATATATATATATAGTGAAATATGGCAGTAACATGCCAGGCAAGATGGTACTTTCCAACACCATGGTGCAGCCTCATTCAAAGCTGAATGTTCAGGTGCTAACAGTCTCCCCATTGTACTTCTTTTCAGGCCCTCTAATCTCCATCATTCCTCCTAGGTACTGACACCATACACAAGCGAAATAAAAATTACGAATAAAAGAAAAAGGACAAGGGTGGAAGAAAGCATACTAAACAGAGTACTAAGTGAGAGTTTGTGCCCACTGTCACAAACTATTAAGAGTTTGATTATTTTACCAGAATTGACGTGAGGTTTTGTGTGGGCAGTTCTGTAGTTGCATCCAAAATTGCAAGTAAACGAGGTACTCTAGAACCATAATGCTGAATCACTGTGTTCTTCCTTCACACAAAAGAGTGCAGTATCGGCCAATAACGTGCTAATTTATTGTTTTTATACAACTAACTTGCTAAAATGCCATACTGCCCAGGGAAGCAAATATAATCAACAATTCTATGGAGTTTTGAAATCGCCCAACATGCAACAGGGCGACGATTCCAATGAACAAGCCAAAAAATTTAAACTGAAAGTCAGTGTCAGAAATGAAGTAATTTTTCCCCTGTGCTTCAGCGGTGATACAGTCATTGGCTCTCTAGCAGAGCTCATGTAACTCAGCGAGGTTATGTTCACTGCTGTTAAGGCAGTCAGATGCCACTGGCCCAAGCCAATTAAAATACTTGGCAAAAGCATCAAAATTAGTTATTTAATTCCTTTTCAAAATATAAACCTAAAACCACAAACACTCGAAGAAATCAATTGAAAATGATTTGAGAACTGTCTACATTAGGTCTAGATGATTATTAAAGCAAGCAGAGAGATACCTTTATGTTACAAAAGAATATTGAAAATTTAACACAAATTATTTTCACTTACCAACTCTAGGTCTCATCCAAAAATAGCAAAATGTAAACTAATGGGTGTTATATTTTTCTGAGAAGGGTGGACATTTTAACCTGGATAGATGCTTGCGCACCTGCTTATCAGACCCTGAGAGAACCAACCTGCTAAGGACCACCAACAGAAGAAGTCTTCCTCTCTTCAGATTGCATGTCACTGCAACAAAAGAAGGATTGCATATACCAAGCTTGCCAATATAGATGCCAAAGAGGATGAGGTACTTCCTTCCAAACTAGCCCTATTTCAAGATGGCACTTTTATTTTACTTTTCCCTCATAATGTTCCAAACCAAGATGAAAGATTTAAACAGAAAGTTCAATACATGTGATACCATAGAGCAGACTTCTCCTACCCTTAGCTCCTGAGCTACTCGTCGCTCCCCAACTCCCTGTAAGTATCTCACCTGTGTGCAGCTCAGCCTACTAAATAAGAATCCTTTTATTGGTTGAATTAATCATAATTAATTATTAATATATGCATATCAAAAATCGAAAAGCATATTTTCAAGATGAAAATGGGTGTATTAGAACTCATAAGCTGATGTTTTGAAAAATAAATGGTTGAAATTCTAAAATATTTTTAAGCCGATATTTGAGGAGTAAATTAAGCATTACTGAAAAGGCGTTTTACTAATATTGGGCCAGATGTAGCAAAGGTTTTTCCCCATTCTGTGTCTATGGGTAAAAGTGTTCATACATATGGCCCATTATTACCCAGGTGCTAAGTGGACTGCAGCGGTGACTTTTATGTATTATCCATATACAAGCATTCAAAATTGCCCACCCCTTTTTATGTAATTGCTGGCAGTCGTACATGATGCACACACATGATCACATTTGGTAATCTTGCATAGGGAGGTTACTAATGTAATCTGTCCTGATGTGCTCAAGATTACAACAGTAACAATATTAGTAGTTCAGGATGATTTTCATTGAATATAAATAGCTCTCCTCACAGAAAATGTTGGAGATCCCAGCCACAGATTATTAAAAGCCAGACGAAAAATTAGACCATGGCTTGCAGTGCCTTGACCTATTTTTGCCAACAAAATTGTTACCTTCCTTTCTCTGTTTTGTCCATGTGTTTGTTCCAAAATTCTGCCTTGCATTACTCTTTCAGTTGTTGTACACTTCTTTGGGTCACCACACTCTACAATAGGCACTGTCTCGATGAACAAGTTACTTACCTTTGCTAAAGCTCTTTCTGGAAGAGACACTAACTGCAGATTCCTCACCTTTTTGAATATTCCCCAGGAGTCAGACTGGATCTGCAAACTTTTGAGCAGTATCTCTGTGCACCAGTAGGAGGTGCCATGCTGCTCAGCACTGGAGCTGTTCTGCTCTGGAAATGGCATTCAGGCGCTTCTGCCAGTTGCTTTGAATCTGTCCGTGCCCCCAGATACAGAGCTTCAACAGCAAATTGGCTTTGACCAATATACTGATTCTTGGACATGAGATCTTATTAACTAATGAAGTCAATTTACAGAAAGGGGAAAACTGCAGCGTCAGTGAGGAATCTGCAGTTATGTAGAGATTCTGCCAGAAAGAGCGTTATGGAGGGTGAGTAACTTTTTCTTCTGATAGACACTTCTAACCACAGATTCCTCTCTTTTTGAATAAATATTACAGCAGTCCCAATTTAGAGGTGGCCCCGTGAACTCACTCAAATCAAAATGTCCTGTGGGACAGAGTGTACAAAATGCCTTCCTCAGCGAGCCTGGCTGTTTTTGCTTTGCGAACGTATAAATTCACATCCATGCAGCTGCCTGGCAGATGTCCAGAACAGGAGCTTCATGTGGCCAATCAGTGGTAGAAGCTTTAGCAATTCTGGAATGAACTTGCATTCCTTCCAAAAGTTAGCCATGATACAGAGTAGGATCCGGAAGGAGAAGGATATGGTCCTTTTCTCTGTGACCTTGACTTTTTTTCTTCCAGCAAACCCCACAGAGATGATCGTTCCTCAGTTGCTTTCTGGTATGATTAATGTAGGAGCTCAAAGTCATTCTGTGGTCTAAGCAATGGAGTCTCTTCTCCTCCTTAGCGGGTGAGGCAGAGCAAAGAACACCAGTATTGTGACCAACATGAAACAGTCACAACCTTTGTCAAGAATGATGCTTGCTTCCACGGAACCAGTTTGCCTGGTAAAAACATTGTGTACAGTGGATTGACACAGAGAAACTGATGCTCACCCATTCACAGCACCACTGTTATGGCGATGAGGAACACTCGCTTGAAGGTAAGACACTTAAAGGGCAGCTGCGAAGTGGCTTCAAGGAAGTGCACATCAAATATTTGAGGACCAAGTTGTGGTGCAACTGTGGAATGACAAAGGGAAAGGGAGGAACGGATGTAGGCCTTTCAAAACATGCATCACAAGTCATTTACAAAATGAGGGCTCGTCCAGCAACTGTAATGCTCAAAGTGCCGAAAGATACCCTTTAATGGTGCACAAAGCTAAGACTTGCAGAGTGAGGGACAGAAAAAACAACAAAGCGTCAGAAAACTGAGCCTGAAGAGGTTCACTCTGACTTGTGCCGCATCCTACTACAAATTTGGCCCAAGACAGGCGTATACTGACAAGGAACGTCAGTATGCCAAGATGACATCAACCTCCTCCAGAAAATGTTGGAAGGTGTTCAGCTGTTGCCACTCAATCTCTAAGCACAAACGTAGAGATTGCAAAGACTAAGGTGCAGAATCCTGTCCTGTTGCTGTAACAGCAGGTTTTTCAGGAGAGGCAGTCTGATCAGATGGCAGATGGTTATATCCAGGATTGTTGGATACCATACTCTCTGTTCCCAGACAGGATGACTTGTGCCAGGTCGATCCAGATCTTCAGAAATCATAGCAGAAGAGGTATCAGTGGGAAGACATACAGAAGTCCTAAGTTCCACCCTAGGTGGAACGCATCTCCTAGCAAGAGACACATTGGAAACTCCAATGTGCCAAACTACTGAGATTGTACATTATTGGTGGTGGTGAAAAGATGAAGCCAAGTGTTAGAAATGGGGTTTTTGGTTGACAGTCAGGTTACCCCTGTTCAAGCAAGGACCCTCACCCTAGTCAGGGTAAAAGAGAATCACCCTCTGCTAACCCCTGCTTACCCCCTTGGTAGCTTGGCAGAGCAGTAGGCTTAACTTCAGAGTGCTAGGTGTAAAGTATGTGTACCAACACACAAATGAACTTAATGAAAACACTACAAAACACTACAAAATGACACAGCACAGGTTTAGATAAACAGGAAAAATTTATCTAAACAAAACAAGACCAAACCGACAAAAATCCACAATACACAAGTCAAGTTATCTATTAAAAAGCAAAAAGAGTTATTATGTAGTTTTAAACAAACTAACACTGTAAGCGTGAAAATGTACCTTGGGCGCGCCAAAAATAAACCTGCACGGGCGAGTGTGTGTCAAAAAGGGCTTGCGATGCGCTGATTTCATTCACGAGCGATACCTTGCGTTGTTTCTCCTTTCATCGGGTCAGGCGCGTTGTTTCTTCTCTCTGCAGGAGAGCGATGTGTAGATCCGGTCAGCACTCTCGGGTCCGGGCAGGCCTTGCGTTGTTTTTACACGTCCATCGGTACTTGCGTCGGAGAACCAGCATCACGATGATTCAAAAACCATGCAGCGCGGGTTTCGATCTCCCAGCCTCCGTCAGCGATTCTGCACATCGTTTCTCCAGCTCCGTGTGGCGATTCTTCAGTCGCGTTTCCGGCGAGCGTTGATTTTCAGCTGCGGAGCTGGCGGCGCGTCGTTTCTTCAGCCGCAAATCGGAGTCGCGGCCATCACTTTCCCACCCTCTGGATTACAACCCGGCCTACCACCATGGTTTCCATGATTATTGTACTGCCACAAAACCATGGCGATAGGTACTATGGCCCATATTTATACTTTTTGACGCTAAACTGCGCTAACGCAGTTTAGCGTCAAAAAGTTTTGCGCCGGCTAACGCCATTCTGAAGCGCCATGCGGGCGCCGTATTTATTGAATGGCGTTAGCCGGCGCAAGCAGACCGGCGCTGCCTGGTGTGCGCGAGAAAAACCACGTACACCAGGCAGCGCCGGCGTAGGGGGAAAATGGCGCATGGGCGTCTTAAAATGGGGCAAGTCAGGTTACGTCGAAAAAATCGTCGTAACCCGACTTGCGCCATTATTTTTCGACGCCCATCCCCCATCAACATGACTCCTATCATTGTAAAGATAGGAGTCATGCCCCCTTGCCCAATGGCCATGCCCAGGGGACTTCTGTCCCCTGGGCATGGTCATTGGGCATAGTGGCATGTAGGGGGGCACAAATCAGGCCCCCCTATGCCAAAAAAAATTATTAAAAAAAAATAAAAAAATACTTACCTGAACTTACCTGAATGTCCCTGGGGTGGGTCCCTCCGTCCTTGGGTGTCCTCCTGGGGTGGGCAAGGGTGGCAGGGGGGGTCCCTGGGGGCAGGGGAGGGCACTCTGGGCTCATTTTGAGCCCACTTGTCCCTTAACGCCATGCCTGACCCAGGCGTTAAAAAGCGGCGCAAATGCGCCGTTTTTAGCCACGCCCACTCCCGGGCGTCTCTTTTGCCCGGGAGTATAAATACCACGTAAAGGCCTGGGAGTAATTTTTTAGACGGGAACGCCTCCCTTGCATATCATTAACGCAAGGAAGGGGTTCACGCTAAAAAATGACGCACATTCCGGGAACTTTGGCGCTATTCGCCTCTAACGCCATAGTATAAATATGGCGTTAGTTGGCGTTAGTTTAGCGTCGAATTTGCGTCGAAAAAAACGACGCAAATTCGGCGCAAACGGAGTATAAATACGGCCCTATCAGTGCCAGGGAATCCCTTCCCCTGGCACTGATAGGGGTCACCCCCGCCCCCACTCACTCCCCAGAGTCCTCCCCCACCCGCTTCAGCCCCCCCTGCACATATACACACCCCCATGCGCATCCATATACACACATGCACGCACACATACCCACCTCCACCCACGCATGCACACATACATACCCCCACATCACAACACACAAACATACCTTGTCACACACATGCATCCACAACACACAACACTCACAATCACTCATTCACGCATGCATCCAACTCGACTCACACCCGCATCCCAAAACATACATACACACACCCCACATACACACAAGACCCCCACCTCCCTCTCCGGTCGGAGAACCCGGCTTACCTGCTTGCAGGGGGTCCTCCGGCTGGAGACGGTGCACGGCGCTGCTGTCAGCAGCAGTGTCCGCCAGCAAAACAACGCCAGACCGTATCATTGCTCATGATACGGTCGGCAGTGTTTTGCTGGCGTGGTGGTGCTGCTGTCAGCAGCGCCGGCTTACCGCCGCCATTACTGTCGCCGGTATTCCGTCAGATTTCTGGCGGAATACAATTGGTGGTCATAATACGCGTAGACGGCTGGTAGTTACAGCGGCGGTATGTTGGCGGCCGTCGCGGTAGGCAGTCAATACCGCCAATGTTGTAATGAGGGCCTATATATCTTACACTGCACCCTGCCCTTGGGGCTACCTAGGGCCTACCTTAGGGGTGTCTGACATGTAAGAAAAGGGAAGGTTTAGGCCTGGCAAGTGGGTACACTTGCCAAGTCGAATTTACAGTTAAAACTGCACACACAGACACTACAGTGGCAGGTCTGAAACATGATTACAGAGCTACTAATGTGGGTGGCATAACCAGTGCTGCAGGCCCACTAGTAGCATTTGATGTACAGGCCCTGGCACCTTTAGTGCACTTTACGAGGGACTTACTAGTAAATCAAATATGTGGATAAACCAATCAACAATACAATTTACACAAAGAGCATATGTACTTTAGCACTGGTTAGCAGTGGTAAAGTGCTCAGAGTTCAAAAAGCCAACAGCAACAGGTCAGACAAATTAGGAGGCAGGAGGCAAAAAGATTAGAGATGACCCTGCATAAACTCAGAAGTCTAACACAACCCCCTACCAGCCTAAAGCCAGGGGAGAACAATCAGTACCTTGATGTACTTTCCTGACTGAGGTGATAGAACAAAGAACCAGACCAACAACAGCAGGGGCATGTTCCAGTTCTACGCCTTCCTGATTCCAGTTGGATCCCTCTGTCCATATTCTCAGGGCCCACTAAGCTAACCCATGGGGGACCTTTCTCCACATCTGCAGATACCATCTGTGCAGCACCTAACTTTACTTTGCTCACACATGCATCCCAATGGCCAGATAGTACCACCAGTGGTGTTGCCCACTCCAACCCCAAGGTGTGACTCTCTTACCCCCCCCAGGGGCAACTCTGTCCACCAGGACAGCAAGCTACAGTGATCCCTAACAACTGTCAGGGATGTGAGCCCGACCTCAGGCCTCTCCAACCACTGTGACTGTG
The DNA here is from genome assembly GCF_031143425.1 of Pleurodeles waltl. Taxonomy (NCBI): domain Eukaryota; kingdom Metazoa; phylum Chordata; class Amphibia; order Caudata; family Salamandridae; genus Pleurodeles; species Pleurodeles waltl. The sequence goes on from NC_090447.1 coordinate 1,218,495,800, forward strand.
GAGAGTGGAGGGGGGCCGTAGCCCCAGGTGCCTGCCACCCTTTGACCACTCTCCCTTCCACCAGGTCAGGGATGACAACCTGACCCTGGTCTTCCCCTCTGGGGCTCTGTACCCTCCCTCTAGGAGTGGCACCCTCAGAGTCCAGAATTGTCAGGATGTTTGTAGTAGCAGTCCTGCACAATTCCTCCACCATTGTAGGGATGTTAACCTGCAACTGGTCTTCCCCTTAGGGGCTCTGTACCCTCCCTGCAGGAGCGGAACCACCAGAGTCCAAATTTGTCAGGGTGCTTGTAGAAGCAGTCCGGCACAATTCTTCCACCAGTGCAGGGATGTTAACCTGCCACTGGTCCTCCAACCAGGGGTCTGTACCTTCAGGTTAGACCAGGGCCAGGGGTGAGGTTTCTCTCCCCCTGCCCTATGTTCTGGGGTCCTGCACCTTCCAACTAGGTGTTGCCCCCCAGAAGACAACATGGTAGGGGCACTGTTAGCAGTAGCCCCTTCCTCCAGGTCAGGGGGGACACCCTGAACCAGGTCTTCCAATCCACGGACTGTACCCTTAGATTGCACTGGGGTCAGGGGTGAGTCTCTCTCTCCCCCCTATCTCTACTCTTAGGGTTCTGCACCCTCCCCTTCAGGGAGAGTACCCCTATAAATCACACCAGGGAGGGTGATTGGGCAAACTGCCCCCCCCTTCAGGTCAGGGTTTACCCCCTGCGCCTGATCCTCCGGTCCAGGGTCTGAAACCACAGACTGGACCACTGCCTGGCAACCCAGGACTTCCTGGGGGGTATACCTACCCCCCACCAGGTCAGAGTTTACCCTTTGAACCTGGCCATCCAACCCAGAGTCAGCACCCTGGGGTTGAACCACTGCCTGGCGCACCAGGACTTCCTTGGGCGCACACCTACCCCCCCATCAGGTCAGAGATTACCCCCTGAACCTGATCATTCAACCCAGAGTCACCACCCTGCGGTTGAACCATTTCATGGCACACCAGGACTTCTAAGGGGGCACACTTAGCCCCCTGACCCTCGCTATATATCGCCAGGACATGCTGACATAATAACTACATATAGTGTGGGAAAATTGTGCCAACAATGGTTGAAATCCTCCTCGCTAGATGCAGTTAAGGCACATCTCACTCTCCTGTCTAATAATACTGACTTACAAGACTTTTTGTCAGGCCCAAAGACACCACGTAGGAAGCGTTTCCTCTATGAGGTTTACAATGAAATATGGAAACTTTCCCAGCAGGAGGCAGCAGCCCGGTTAAGGCAGACAGATCAGGAAAATATGGAAAAGGCATTAGCTGTTGTGGATAATGGAATTCACACCTTGTCCGACCGCATATATACAATTAACAACATTGTTTCTTCTGCGATAGACATAACTACGATCTGATATGTCTTCTTTATGTCATGGATAAAGTCAGACCAGGTCCATTATGCAGTTGGGTTGGACACTTCAGACATTGAATGCGGGTCGCGTTCCGTGGCAGCACATCAGTGCCAGGGAGATCTTTTCTTCCTTTAATTTAACACAACAACTAATGGCTAAGAAGGAGGCGACTTATGTCATGCTCAACATTGAGAAATTAGAAAGATTGCCTTTTACTGTGGCCGAGATCCCCTCTGCAGAGTGGATGATACACGGGGTTATTCATCTGCCTATTTCTACGTTACAATTCACTTCTTGTTTGAAACATGTTCCGGTAGGCAGATATGAGAAGTTGGGGGATAGTTATATCCATGAGGTGTGGGAGCTTCCCTTCTTGTACAAATGCCTCAATGGCATGAAATAGGTCTTTCTTAGCGGTAGTGAAGCAAAGATTCAGTCAGCCATTCGATGATTTGTAAGCAGCTGTCCTTGCATGGGGCATGTAATGCCTCGGTTGCGAACTTGGCTTGCTTTCTGAAGGGAGTTCCGGACCCCTTGATTAAACGCACATTCCAGGTGCTTTCAAACGGCAGCTACGTCCTCCTCAATAGTGAAGTCTGTTGTGGCATGCGGGCCGGAATAGTTTACGTTGTTTCGGTCACTAAGGTTGTTACTTGCTGCGGGAGTGTGTTGTTTCCCCCCACTCAATTGAGGGAGGTAGCAGATATCTGGCACCATTGCCACTTCCAAGGTGAATTTTGACAAGTTAAGAAGATTAAAGGCTTTATTGCTTCAGAAGTATGTGGCCCTTACATCTGCACGCAAGACCTACGCACTTCAGGTGGCAAGGTCATCGGCGGAAATACAGTCCCTGTTAAATACCAACTTTCCGAGCCACTTTGGTGAACTCGTGGGACATTTATTTAATGCGTCCAGCACGACTGGACTAGCACATTTTTTTAAAGCCGTTGGTATTGGTTTCATTCACACCTTCTCTTCCATATTCGGTTTGATACCTTCGGCTATTCATTCAATTTGCGGAAGCATTTTTGGGGGATTTCTGATTACTTTGGCCTTATTATCCGGCATTTTGCTGTTGCTGTTGTTTTTCCGCAATGGCTGTCCCGCCGCAACAAGGACGAATGTGGGCGCTCCCATCAGCGCAGCTGTGTCGTGAACGCATGATGCAGCACTTTGGAGCTACACTCCTGGGACATTTGGAGTATGACTGGTCTCTTTCATTCAGACCGGTTTTGGATTGAGTGCAGCCCGTATTTCAGTGCCGTTCGTGCAATTTGGAACATGCACTAGCCGCCTGTCTCTCACAGCAACGCTCCCCAGTAGTTGATGCTGATCTGTTGATGTTCCTGATGAGGGCTCATTACCAGACTTGCGCGCTGCGGCTGCGTTTGCTTCCTGAGGCTGATTACGAGATACCCTTCCAAGAGGAGGTTGATATTAACTCGTTCACAGGCCTTGTACGGGATGCCGCCCTGGTTGACACTGGGGCTTTGGAACACACCTGCTCCTTGATAGTCTTTGGCGTGGATTTTCCGTTTTTATCGTCTGCTGAAGTGGAGAATCTTCTGCTTTCCGTGACCGATGTTTGAATTGGATATGATCTATATTGACACTGTTAACTGAATTCGGCATTCAGCCACATGCTTATTTTTAAATTGAGGATTAGTGTGCTTTGTTGTCCTCTTGACTTGTTGAAATTCTGTAGGTTTTTTAGTCATGTTTTTAGCTTAGGGCGTTTTTTAGAAACTTTTTGAATTGAACCATTTTCTACCGACAAGGGGAAGGTGTAGTGTGCCCATTTTTTAATGTAGCTTTATGCACGTTTGCTTAACGTGTTACGCCTCTGTGCACTCTGCCCTAGATGCATTTTATTTAGCCTCGCACTGTTATTTTACAATAGCCAGTTTCACGGTCTTGTTTTATTTCCTTCTACCACACTGTTTAGCTTACTTCAGCACTGTGTTCGCAAACAATACATTCCTGCTCCCTCTGTACTTCAGTCAAGGATACAGTCTGGTACATTGCCGATAGACATGGTAGACGTTTAGTCTTTATGGTTCGTAGACAGTACACATTCTTACGCAGGGACATCGAGGTGTTAGTTCACATCAATAGTATAAAAACACTTTCTAGTCCCAGTACAAGGGAGAGGGAGATTCCAACCAGGAACCCACAACTAGATGCTGACTGCCCTGTTGCAGATGCTGATCCAGATCACAGGCCTTTGCTCAGTTATGAGGGTTGATGTCCTCCCAGGGAAACCAGAAAGGCAGGCTTAGAGCTTCACATGCTGTGCTCGAAATATAACATAGAGAGAACATAATTTAGTTACAATATGATAGCCTTATTTTTATGTTTCACTCTCCTCGTTACTATTTCCATCTTACTGTGTAGTATGGTTCTGGTTATTGCGGCTCACGCCTTGTTATCTAAAATGCAGTCGTTTTTATTAAACTAATCTTTAAAACTCAAACTGCCTTTGTTATTTATATATAAGACCTTACTTTGTATGAGAGAACTGGTTGTGACCTGAGTGACCACGACTTCCCTGGGAAGTACTAAGATGTCATGCGCTCGGCTGCCCAATTGTCTCTTCCCTTCGGGAGAGATGAGGCACTGCTAGTTAGCCAGAGCATAACCCGGATTTAGAGTGACCAGGGTCCTTCACCGTGGGTCAGACTTAGTCCCCCACACTGTGAACAATCTTGTTGCTCAAAAAATCCAGTAGTCTCATTAGGATAATGAGAGCCTACGCGACGGGACTGGGCTGCCCAGACCCCAGGAGGTCAGAACCCTGTCTGTGGGTTGGCAGCAGCGGTAGCTGCAGAGAAAACCCCAGAGAGCTGGTTTGGCAGTACCTGGGGTCCATAGTGGAGCCCCGGGGATGCACGGGATTGGCACCCCAATATCAGATTTGGCATGGGGGGACAATTCCATGATCTTAGACATGTTACATGGCCATTTTCGGAGTTACCACTGTAAAGCTACATAAAGGCATTGACCTATATGTAGTGCACGCGTGTAATGGTGTCCACGCACTCACAAAGTCCGGGGAAATTGCCCTGAACTATGTGGGGGCACCTTGGCTAGTGCCAGGGTGGACTCACACATAGTAACTTTGCACCTAACCTTCCCTAAGTGAAGGTTAGACATATAGGTGATTTATAAGTTACTTAAGTGCAGTGTAAAATGGCTGTGAAATAACATGTGCGTTATTTCACACAGGCTGCAGTGGCAGTCCTGTGTAAGATTTGTCTGAGCTCCCTATTGGTGGCAAAATAAATGCTGCAGCCCATAGGGATCTCCTGGAACCCTAATACCCTGGGTACCTAGGTACCATATACTAGGGAATTATAAGGGTGTTCCAGTGAGCCAATTAGAATTGGTGAAATTGGTCACTAGCCTATAGTGACAATTTTAAAGGCAGAGAGAGCATAAGCACTAAGGTTCTGGTTAGCAGAGCCTCAGTGGCACAGTTAGTCACTACACAGGCATACACATTCAGGCCACAAACTATGAGCTCTGGGGTCCTGGCTAGCAGAGTCCCAGTGAGACAGTAAAAACGCAATGACATATACTCACAAACAGGCCAAACATGGGGGTAACAATGCTAGACAGAGGCTACCTTCCTACAGACATGGGGTCCCTCACCCATCCCACTACACTGGGACCTACCTGGGACACTACAATCCTTCCCTACCTCACCTGGTTGGGAAATACCTAGGCCACTCCGTTCAGGAGCACCCCCAAATGCCATTTCAGACTCTCTGGTACTCACCCAGAAGTCTGCCTCCATTGTAAGCTCCCTGGGGTCAGAGAACTCACACTCCACCTAGTGCTGGCGTAGCTGTTGAAAATAAGGACTAGACATATGCTCTCCAGCAATTACATCACACAGCCCCTCACAAGAATTAACCAAAGTACCCTTCACCCAACCATCCAGTGACTCTGCTTTGAAAAAGCACCCCACATCAACCTCCTGAGTCTGGTGAGACAGTACCTGACTGTCCCTGACACTCAACCCACACTCTTCTGGGATGTCTTCATACTCCATAACCAGGACTTCTACCTGGGGGAAACCCCTCTCCCTGTCACTTTCACCTAGAGTCAGTAGAGTGTCCCTCCCACTAGTAGGAATATGACTCCCCATGATAGTTCCCCAATCCACCTCAGGGATCCTGCGCATCACTGGAGCTACCTCATACCACTGAACCTCCTGGTGTGTGTTAACTCCCTCCTTCAAGTAGGGCACCACGTCTCTGGGCATGTGCACTTCTTCAGCAGCACTGGATATAAAATTGTTGGTGCCACCTTTCCAGCTGGACTCAGCCCTCATGACTTCTAACTCCTTCATTTTGAGCTCATAAGCCCAAATCCTCTTTTTGATCTCTAAGTCCCTCCTCCTTTCTTCCAACTCCTTCTTCCATTGCATCCTCTACTCCTTGAACTTCAACCGGTGAGTCCTCTCTGCCTGTCTGTTCTGTAACTCTTCAGGAGTCAGACCCTTGGGTGACACCCTGCTACCCTTCCTGGGGACCCTCCCCCCAGGTGTAACAGGTACCTCCACTACACCACTGTGTATCCTCTGCACTTCCCACCCACATTCCCCTCCTCTGTGTGCCCTCCAGCCTCCTTGACATCACCCAGGCCCTCTGTGCCTTTTGCAGCTCCCCCTCCCTGGTGGAGCTCTCAGTGGGACAGTCAAGATCTTTAACGAACTGTTTCAATTGAGCAACTGAGTACTCCTTCATTTTCTCTGTTTCAAACACAGCTCCAGCTGTTGCATCTCCAGATTGAGACACGATGGTCACAAGTGCAAAGTTCCCAATGAAGTAAAAAGAATCAGCCAAGGGATCAGCAAAATCATGAAAGTAGAACAAAAAGGTGTCCTTAAGAGAAAAAGCACAGTCACAAGACAAGTAGTATGTGGTCACGTAATGGTCTGAAATCAAAACAGTAGTGTACACTTCATCACTGTATGTCAAGTACAAATGCAAGTCCAAATCCCAACCGCTGATCACCAATATTAGAAATGGGGTCTTTGGTTGACTGTGAGGCTACCCCCCATTCAAGCAAGGACCCTCACTCTTGTCAAGGCAAAAGAGAATCACCCTCAGATAACCCCTGCTCACCCCCTTGGTAGCTTGGCAGAGCAGTAGGCTTAACTTCAGAGTGCTAGGTGCAAAGTATTTATACCAACACACACATTAACTTAATGAAAACGCTACAAACTGACAACACAAATTCAGAAAAACAGGAAAAATGTACCTAAACAAAACAAGACTAAAACGACAAAAATCCTCAATACACAAGTCAAGTTCTCAATTAAAAAGCAAAAAGAGTCTTTATGTAGTTTTAAACACATACTAACACTGTTAGCGTGAAAACTTACCTTGGGTGCATCAAAAATAACCCCGCACAAGCGAGTGTGCATCAAAAAAGGCTTGCGATGCATCACTCATGAGCGATACCTTGCGTCGTATCACCTTTCGTCGGCGGGGGCGTGTCGTTTCTTCTCTCCACAGGAGAGTGATGCGTTGATCCGGTCAGCGCTCCCGGGTCCCAGCAGGCCTTGCGTTGTTTTTACATGTCCAGCGGTACTTGCATCGGAAATCCAGCCGCACAATGATTAAAAATCACACAGCGCGGGTTTCGATCTCCCAGCCTCCGTCAGCGATGTTGTGCATCGTTTCTCCAGCTCCGTGCAGCGATTCTTCAGTCGTGTTTCCGGTGAGCAGCGATTTTCAGCTGCGGAGCCGGCGGAGTGTCGTTTCCTCAGCGGCAGATCGTAGTTGCATCGATCTTTTCCCCGCACGGCACTCTGGCTTAGATTTCCTCCTCTTAGGCTAGCAGCTTCTCCTTTCAGGGTCCCAGGAACTGGATTGGCACCATAGGGCAGAGTAGGAGTCTCTCCAGAGACTTCAGGTGCTGGCAGAGAGACGTCTTTGCTGTCCCTGAGACTTCACACAACAGGAGGCAAGCTCTAAATCAAGCCCTTGGAGAGTTCTTCTCAAGACAAAAGGCACACCAAGTCCAGTCTTTGCCCTCTTACTCTGGCAGAAGCAGCAACTGCAGGATAGCTCCACAAAGCACAGTCACAGGCAGGGCAGCTCTTCTCCAGGCAGAGGTTCCTCTTGGTTTCCAGAAGTGTTGTAAAGTCTGTGATTTTGGGTGCCCTTCTTATACCCAATTTCTCCTTTGAAGTAGGCCTACTTCAAAGCAAAGTCTCTCCTGAATGTGAAATCCTGCCTTGCCCAGGCCAGGTGCTAGACACACACCAGGGCGTTGGAGACTGCATAGTGTGAGGGCAGGCACAGACCTTTCAGGTGTGAGTGCCCACTCCTCCCCGCCCTCCTAGCACAGATGGCTCATAAGGAAATGCAGACTACGCCTTTGTGTCACTGTCTAGTGTGAGGTGCAACCAGCCCAACTGTCAAACTGACCCAGACAGGGAATCCACAAACAGGCAGAGTCACAGAAATGGTATAAGCAAGAAAATGCTCACTTTCAAAAAGTGGCATTTTCAAACACACAATCTTAAAATCAACTTTACTAAGAGATGTATTTTTAAATTGTGAGCTCAGAGACCCCAAACTCCACATGTCCATCTGCTCCCAAAGGGAATCTACACTTTAATCAGATTTAAAGGTAGCCCCCATGTTAACCTATGAGAGGGACAGGCCTTGCAACAGTGAAAAACTAATTTAGCAATATTTCACCGTTAGGATATATAAAACACATTACTGTGGCCCTCATTACAACCCTGGCGGTCGGTGATAAAGCGGCGGTAATACCGCTAACAGGCCGATGGTCAAAAAAATTGAATAACGACAATGGCGGAAACCGCCAACACAGACAGCCACTTTAACACTCCGACCGCCATGGCGGTAGCAACAAACACTGCGGCGGTAAACGCCAACAGACAGACGGAACACAATGTATCGCCCACACTATTACAAGACACCAATCCGCCAGCTTTTCCGGGGCGGTACCAACGTCATCAAAAGCATGGCGGAAAGAGTCTTTGGAAGGGAAACCACTCACCGCTCGACACTCAATGAAGAACCAGGACGCCATGGAGCCCGAACTACAGGTGTTACCAATGTTGGTGTATCTTCTCATCTACCAGAAGTACAAACGGCGGCGGCGATGACCACGGTGAGTACTGCACTTGCACACAGGGGAGGGGAGGAAGGAAAAGAGAGTGACACCCACACGCAAAACACAACACCCCCACCCCCCACCCAGAACAACACACACACATATCCAATAAAATCACAGATATACCCCGTCACCCCCTGGAAGAACGCAAGGACCAAACAAAATGAGTTTAACAAGTGCAATATTCAAACAATCAGATAGCCCAAGGAACAGTAAATAATCAGTATACACAAATATTTACAGCACGTACACAAGTCCGTACACTGTCCCATTAAATGTCCGCAGACCAGTGGTCCCAAAAAGCATGGGCGAAGCCCAGACATGACACCTGCCTCAAAATGGAGAAAACACTGCAGAGGCATCAGGTAAAAAAAAACAGGCACCTCAGGGGGAAGGGGAGGGGAGCACCTCAGCCGGATGATGGTACGATGCCACTGCTCCTCGAGGGGCCTCCATACCCACTGCCTGGTCCTGGGGAGTGCAAAGCCACAGTCTCTCAAGTGGGTGGGTTGCCCACTGCTTGGTCCTAGGGATTGCAGAGCCTCAGTCTCTCAAGTCTCTCAAGTGAGTTCACTGCCCACTGCTTGGTCCTGGGGAGTACAAAGCCACAGTCTCTCAAGTGGGTGGTCTGCCCACTGCTTGGTCCTGGAGAGTGCAAAGCCACAGTCTATCAAGTCTCTCAAGTGGTTGGTTTGCCCACTGCTTGCTCCTGGGGAGTGCAAAGCCACAGTCTCTCAAGTGGGTGGCGTCTTCCAATGGTTCCGGAGGGGGCTTTGTGCCCAGAGTGCTTCATCCTGCCAAGGACTGTATTAGTGGATGCTCTTCTCCACTGGTTCTGGAGGGGGCTTTGTGCCCGGAGTGCTTCATCCTACCAAGGACTGTGTTAGTGGATGTTTTTTTCCACTGGTTCTGGAGGGGGCTTCGTGCCCAGTGATGCTGCTCCTGGGGTGCGGCATGCTGACTTCGTCTCACCTGTGTGTCACAGCCACGCGACGTACCTGGTACAGGTAGCATGATACTCCATGGAGGCAGACCCACAATCCATCCTGCGGTGACTTGGGCTGCCAAATGCGGGTTTGTGTCAGTGCTGGAGGTGGTGTATCAAGTGGCATGTCCAGGACATCACCTGCAGACTCTGACGGCTGCACACTGGGTATGGGGCTGAAGTCCGACAGAGTGGCATCGGCTGTGCACGTGGCGGTGCTGATAGTGGTGCAGGCGGTGGCTGCGGTGGAGATGCTGCCAGTGCAGCCTTGGTGCAAGTGACTTTTGGGATGGATGGAGACACCATACCGTCTCCGGCAGCCTCGGATGGCTGATCCTTGCTGAGGATGCTGCAGACTGATGTTGTGGCAGCGGTGGTGCAGGTGGCAGTGCAGGTGGTGGTCGGAGCGGCAGTGGTGACTGGGGTGCATGTGGCTGCCATCCCTGATGATTTGGTGGTCACCAGCCCCTCTCCAGGTGACATCGTGCCCAGAGGTGATATGCCCTTTGGCTTGTGGCCCTTCCCCATCTTGACAGCCGCTGCAGAGACCTTGGCACTGTCCACTCTGTGTTTGTGCGAGGCCTTGCTCGGTGGGTGGTGTGACTGTCACCTGCTTGAATCCGGTCCCTTTTTCTTTGTCTTTTCTGTTGGCGGCACACTGGCAGCTCTGACAGGTGCCCCCTTTGACCGTACTGGAGTAGCAGGGACCACAGCGGTGGTAGCTGAGGTGCTGGGCTGGGATCTAGACATCCTGGCCCTAGGAGAAGGTGTGGAGGTGTAGGGAAGAGCTCCAGGTTAAGCTAGGTACATTTTTTTGGACACACTGGGACGGGAAGATGGAGGGGGTTTGGGAGTGGAGGAAGAGGTAGTGGTTGTAGGAGATGTACGTCTGCTGAGTTTGGGTGAAGGTGCATGGGTTGGAGGCTGTTGTGAGGTGGATGTCTGTTGAATGGGTGTGTGCCTGCATTTGTGTACTTTGGAAGGAGGGCTCACAGACACACTGGGAGAGGACACAGGGGGCGTGTGAATGGTAGTAGGGGTGGTGATTGCACGTTAGCGGTGTGTAGTGATGGGTGTGCTGGCGATGGAGGTAGTGGCTGAGGATGTAGTGCATTCAGGTGTGAGTGGAGATGAGACAGGGAGGCAGGTGGAAGACGTGGAGGAGGGGGACACAGTTGAGGCAGTGGATTCTGGTGTGTCTGCATGGGGATGGTGCATGTGTGAGTGCCTGTGGGATGTGTGGTGCTTATGTTTGCCTGTGTGTTGATGCGTGTTCATGCTGGTCTGATGGTGTGCTTGGGATAGGCTGAGGTAGAGGGGATTGGGTCTGGGTAGTGGAAGTTGGAGGGGGAGGCTGGACACAAGGACAATGGCTGTCATCAGTGCTGAGGCCAGAGCCTGAAATGCTCTCTGTTGGGCTACCACTCCAGGATGAATGCCCTCCAGGTATGCATTTGTTTGCTGTAAATGCCTCTCGACACCCTGGATGGCATTCAAAATGGTTGACTGCCCAACAGTGAGGGACCGCAGGAGGTCAATAGCCTCCTCACTGAGGGTAGCAGGGCTAACTGGGGCAGGGCCTGAGGTGCCTGGGGCGAAGGAGATGCCCACCCTCCTGGGTGAGCCTGCACGGGAATCCTGCTGAGGGGCTGCTTGGAGGGCACTGCTGGTAGGGGGGGTGGCGGCAGTACCTGTTGTTGCGGTGGGCACAGAGGTGCCCACCACCGCAAGGGAGCTCCCATCAGAGGATGAGTCGCTGTCGCTGGTGTCCCCTCCTGTCCCCGTCGTGGAGCTCCCCTCGCCCTCCGTCCCACTGGTGCCCTCACCGTCAGTGGATTCACCCTCCTGGGCCATGTGGGATGCAGCTCCCTCCGTCTCCGGTGCCTCTGCTCCTCCGCCAGATGATGCTAATGCACACAAGGACAGGTTGACAGAACAAGAAGGGGGGAAGACAGAGGAGACACATGGTTAATGCCAGCAACACCACTACTGTTGGTGGACACAACACACAGGGAGCAGCCCTATTCACTAGGCCATGCACTAGCAGTTAGTAGTAAATTCACCTGACCACGGGGGAATATGCCTAACACCATTTGCTGCACACCTGGAACCCACAGGAGGCTGACTAGTTGTAGATGCCCACTACGACTATTAGGGTTGGAGTGCCTCAGAGGCTGCCTAACAAGTGACCTACCCTAACAAGTTTGCCCTGGCCTAGGGGAACCCACAGCCCACATCCCCCACCCAGACACCTCGTAAAGCACGCAGAGTCAGCTGAATGAGACTGTACTCATCCCCTTGTGGCACGCTAAATACCCTTCTTCTGGTGGGCGCTGACCTAGAGGAAAGGTATAGGATGAAAGGAAATTACTCTCCCGTCCGGTTCATTATACTCATTGCCCACCAGTTCCCACCCATGCCCTGACACACATACACTCACCATCCTCACATGCAGGCCTCAGCCCCCACCCCCACATGTATCTTCCATCCACACCACTCCATACATTCATGGCCCAAGCATCATTCTCACAGTGTACTCACCTGTTTGTCTGGAGGACCGTAGAGATGCGTGTACTGGGGGAGGACCCCATCCACTAGTCTCTCCAACTCCTCTGAAGTAAAGGCAGGGGCCCTTTCCCGAGACACTCAAGCCATTGTTGCTTACAGACACAGGTCAGAGCAGCACTTGCAGTGTAGGTCCTCTCCTGTTGAAGGTCAGGTAGCAAGTGAGTGAACAGATAGAAAAGGGCGGTCATGTCCACAGCGGTGGGTACCATCACCACCAGCGTGCATCGTCATTGGCTCCTGGAACCCATAGAGCCCAATGATAACCAATGCTGAATTGTGTGGCGGTCTTCGACCGCCTAGCGCTATGCTGCACAACGCCAGCGCAGTTACCTCATTTCCCCTTGTCCCTCCTTACATGTCAGGCAACTGCCATTTCAGGGTGGCTCATGGCATGGCACCTAACTGCGTGTCAGCACATTTGGGCAGAAATACGGACAGACAACGCCACACACTGATTTACTCACATTACAGCAAAAACACTTGTGCAACCTATGTGGTACATGACCCTCTGCTCACCATTCTCCTCGATAGGGCACATCCGTTGGGGCAGATGATGAGATGGCATCATCCTCCAGTGTACAGACCCCTGGTGGACCTGTCGACAATGGAAGACAGACACATCATTATCACCTACAAACTTGATCGTGCCACAATCCAAGAACTATGTGCCCAATTGGAGCCTGACCTGATGTCAGCTATCTGCCATCCCACAGGAAATACCCCCTCTAGTGCAGGTCCTGTCAGTGCTCCATTTCCTGGCAAGAGGCTCCTTTCAAACTACAGTGGCCATGGCATCAGGGATGTCTCAGCCAATGTTCTCCAACGTATTGACCAGAGTGTTGTTTGCCATGTTGAAACACATGCGCAGCTACATTGTATTCCCCCAGGCGGAGGATTTGCCCACAGTGAAGGCTGACTTCTATGCCCTGGGACATATCCCCAACATAATTGGTGCCATTGATGGTATACATGTGGCATAAGCATAAGAGCATAAACACTGAGGTTCTGGTTAGCAGAGCCTCAGTGATACAGTTAGGCACCACACAGGGAACACATACAGGGCATATACTATGAGCACTGGGGTCCTGCCTACCAAAGAAGACGTTTCTAGCAGTGACACAGGGGCTTAAACATACATACAGTGAAAAATGGAGGTAACATGCCAGGCAAGATGGTACTTTCCTACAGGCGGGACCTCCTGTCCACTAGCGCCGGCGAACGTGGAAGGCTGTTCATTGTTTGGGCTGGTGTCAGGGGCCCGGTGGTATGCCACTGCCTCCCTCATGGTGTTGCCCATGTCTGCCAGCACCCCTGCAATGGTGGCCAGGGTGGTGTTAATGGACTTCAAGTCCTCCCTGATCCTCAGGTACTGTCTGTCCTGCAGCCGCTGGGTCTCCTGAAACTTGCCCAGTACCGTGCCCATGGTCTCCTGGGAATGGTGGTATGCTCCCATGATGTTTGAGAGTGCCTCGTGGAGAGTAGGTTCCCTGGGCCTGTCCTCCCCCTGTCGCACAGCAGGCCTCCCAGCTTCCCTGTTATCCTGTGCCTCTGTCCCCTGAACCGTGTGCCCACTGCCACTGACCCCAGGTGCCTGATTGTCCTGTGTTTGTGGGGTTGCCTGGGGTCCCTGTAGTGGTGGACTCACTGCTGATTGACATGTCCTGGGGACAGTGGCATGGACCGGCTGGGTGGGTGCTGTGCTGGTGTTTCCTGAGGGGGGAGGTTCTGTGATGGTTTGGGACTGTGGCAGGGGAACCGACTGTCCAGAGGCCCCTGATGTGCTGGGCTGGTCATCTTGATCCAGGCGTGCAGAGCTGCTGTCGTCACTCTGGGCCTCTTCTGTGGGGGGACTGGATATGGCTGGCACCTCCTGTCCGGTGGCATTGTGTAGGGGTCCTGTTGGGGTGGAAATGTATTGGTATTGTATCTGTGTGTGCCATCTTGGGCAATGGATGTGTTTCCCTCTACTACTGTGCTTGCAATATTGCCTTGGCCCTTGTGTGAGTGGTGATTGTGTGCCCTGGGTGAGTCTCTCCCTTGGACATGCTTTGGTGATGGGTGTCCATGCAGGTCTGTGATGGGTGTCCATGCATTGGTGTAACATGCAGGTCTTGGTATTGGGATGTGTGGGTTGTGATAGTGGGGTATATGTGAGGTGGTGGAGTGATGGGTGTGAGGGTAGGAGTTAGTGAAGGCATGCAGGTGGGGTGGGGAATATAGTAGTATAGATGTGCCTTACCAGAGTCCAGTCCTCCTGCTACTCCTGTGAGGCCCTCAGGATGCATTATCCCCAAGACTTGCTCCTCCCATGTTGTGAGTTTTGGGGGAGGAGGTGGGGGTCCACTGCCAGTCCTCTGTACCGCCATCTGGTGTCTGGATACCACGGAACGTACCTTCCCCCGTAGGTCGCTCCACCACTTCCTGATGTCATCCCGTGTTCTTGGATGCTGTCCCACTGCGTTGACCCTGTCGACAATTCTCCGCCATAGCTCCATCTTCCTAGCAATGGATGTCTGCTGCACCTGTGATCCGAATAGCTGTGGCTCTACCCAGATGATTTCCTCCACCATGACCCTGAGCTCCGCCTCAGAAAACCTGGGGTGTCTTTGAAGTGCCATGATGTGGTGTGAGTGATGTGTGAGGTGATGGTTGATGTGATGTGTGGGGTGATGTTTTGGGGTGTGTGGTGTTTTGTGCGTGGATGGTGTATGAGTGATGGTGTGTGCCTCTGGATGCTGGTGTTGTCTTTGCTTTTCTCTCTCTCTGCTTCTTCAAACTTTCTTTGTAAGGGGTTGTGGGTAATGTGGGTGTGTGTTATATATTAGATTGGGTGTGGTGTGTGTATGTGTTTCAGGTGTCTGTATTTTGAATTGTCCAATGTGTTTGTGTTTTGTAAATGTGTGTGTATTTTGAGCGCAGCGGTGTGTACCGCCAATTGTTTACAGCGGTTGAATGACCGCTGCATTGATTCGTGGGTCGTGATAGTGTGGCCGTATTCCTGTTGGCATAACGGTGTGGGTTTTGGTACGGCCAATGTATCACTGATCTTTGGTGTGGCAGACTTGTGTGGTTGTCTGTATTGTTGAGGATTTCTAAGTGTGGGTCATAATACTCGTAGAGGATTTCCGCTGCGGACATGGTATGTTGGCGGCCGTCGGCAGGGCGGTCAGCAGACTTCACCGCCAGGGTTGTAATGATGGCCTATATGTCTTACCTTAACCATACACTGCACCCTACCCTCGGGGCTACCTAGGGCCTACCTTAGGTGTGTCTGACATAGAAGAAAAGGGATGGTTTAGGCCTGACAAGTGGGTACACTTTTCAAGTCGAATTTACAGTTAAAACTGCCCACACAGACACTGCAGTGGTAGGTCTGAGACATGATTACAGAGCTATTAATGTGGGTGGCACAACCAGTGCTGCAGGCCCACTAGTAGCATTTTATTTACAGGCCCTGGCACCTCTAGTGCAGTTTATGAGGGACTTACTAGTTAATCAAATATACCAATCATGGATAAACCAATCAACAATACAATTTAAACAGAGAGCATATGCACTTTAGCACTGGTTAGCAGTGGTAAAGTGCTCAGAGTTCAAAAGCCAACAGCAACAGGACAGAAAAAATAGGAGGCAGGAGGCAAAAAGATTGGGGGTGACCCTGCATAAACGCAAAAGTCTAACACCAAGGTTTTCCCCAATTGTGCAAGACACCTTTTACACATCTGGGCACAGCTGGTACTCATGATCCATTAGGCATCAATGACTGAGGCTGTCTACCCTGGCATTCAGAGATTCTGCCATGTGGTTCACTACCAGGAAAAGCCTTGATGGTGCGGCCATTTCCTGAGGTATAGTGCCTCCTGGCACAGGGCCAAGTGCCTTACCATCTTTGTTGTATTACCACGTGGTGGTGGAGTTGACCGTAAGCAACAGTACCAGTCTCCCCTCAATGGATGGAAGGAAGTCTATCACCACCAAACAGATGGAGTTTGATATGGAGTTGCTATGCTACCTAAGACCAGAGACGCTGAACTCCACCTCTCCCACCTGACCCCAATGCAGAAGTGACAAATTAATCACCACTCTCAGATCTGGATGGGGTAGGAAGATAGGTCTGCCACTGACCCAATGGTGTAACAGTAACCAAAGGGGCAGATCTTCTGCTGTCCCCACTACAATTTGAACATGTTCAGAGAGGCTGCCTTTATGTTGGTCCCACTGTAACATTAGATCTCACAGCCCTCATACTCCTTCTTGAATGTTGACCAGCAGGATGCAGACAGTAACAGTCCCAGCAGCCTTACAAACTACCTTACTGAAATCCAGGACCGAGGCTGAAAGATTGAGATCTAGCTTGAATGTCCTGGGGGAAAGACATGAAACTGAACCATGTCCAGAATGGCTCTAAATAAGGGACACGTCTGTGAAGTCAGGTGTGACTAAGGTACATTGATAGTGAACCCCAACAATGAGATTTGACGTGGTCTGAAGGTGGTTGAAGTCATGATCACCAGAGGGGCACTGGTGAGACCAAAGGGGACAACTGTGAACTGAAAATGCTCCTGTTCTACCACTAGCCATGGGTAGCGCCAATAGGTCTGCAATACAGGTACATGGAAATAGGTGTCCTGAAGATCCCGCTCCACTATCCAGTCTCTAAGGTACTGGACAGAAAAGACCAGGGTGTAGCATCTTGAATTTCTCCTTCTGCAGGAAGGTGTTCAGAGGACACATTATCCCCAGGCATCAGACTGAATCCAGAAAATCTCGAGCAGTACCCCTGCATGCCAGTAGGTGGTGGTGTTAGGCTCTACGCTGTCAGTGCAGGAAGTGACATGTGTGGTGACTATTGACACACCACCCAGCAGCCTGACATCAGTTTCTTTTCATGATCTTTCCACACCAGAAGCGCAAAGCTACAAATGAAGCTGATGTACTGGTGTGCAGTGCTAAAGGCCTCAGACAAATGTGACCCCATACAGAAATATGTTTGCAGAGAAGGGAGGATGGGAGGGTTAGTAAGGAATCTAAGGCTAGATAGGGTCTCTAGCAGACAAGGTGCTTTCAAAGGTAAGTAACTTGTTCATCTCAGAGATGTTCAGCTGCAGACTCTCTACCTTAGAATAGACACTAAAGCAATACCCTTCAGAGGTGGGTCTTTGAACTGTTAAACCATAATGTTCAGTAGGACCAAATGGCAAAGTTCCTGTCAAAATGGACCTGACTGTACTGTGCAGAGAGGCCAATATAGCTGTCTGCCATGTCCGGGACAGGGACATCATGAGGTAATATATGGTCCCAGCCTTTACGCTAGTGGAATGAGTTTGCAAGATGTTTGTGGGATGCTTCTTGGCCAATGCATAGCTGTTTTTTATGAAGCAAACTATCCATCATGAGATGGTCCTTTTCTACACTACCTTTCCTTTCTTCACCCCAACGTAGCCCACGAAGAGTTGATCTTCCACCCGGAACTATCAAAATGGAATGACAATGCTCTTCTTCAGTACAGGCAGTAGAATCTCTCCTCTATTTTAAAAGGGAGAGGCAGAGCAAAGTAGGTAGGTAAGGTGATTTTTTGATCCACATGAAAAGGTGCCACCACTTTTGGGAGAAAAGAGGCACAAGTCCTTAGAACCAGTCTATTGGGTTGATTGTTGTGTGGGGTGGGGGTGAATAGAGAGACTGCTTGCAGTTCACTAACCCCCTTCCCCCTGGCTACTGCTATGGCCACCTGGCAAAATATAAACAGAGTGGACAGTTGAGAAGAGGCTTGAATGGTGCACACATTAGAGAGAACTGGGGCAAGGAAGGCTGGTCCAGCAAACTGCAAGAAAAGCTAAAATGGCTGAAAGGGAGCCTCTTACAGTGCCTAGAGCAGAGCCCTGCTGGGCCAAAGAGAGAATAAAAAAACTAAATGGGGGATAAGGGTGCATGATCAACATTCCTGGAGGCACGCCATGTCACAAATTTGTTCCTATTGCCAATGTATACCATTTTAGTGGAGGAACACCTGGCTGCCAGTATAACATTAAAGACTTCAAAGGGATGGTCAAAAGCTGCCAACTGCCACTGCTCAATCTCTAAGCATGAAGAAGAAGCATGCACAGGTTTGGGTGCAGCACTCTGCCCACTGCTGCGACAGACGGTGCTCTCGAAAGGGCAGCCTGATTGGAGGACTGATGCTCATGCTCAGGAGTACGGAATACCACCCTCTCCATTTCCAGTCCAGACCCAAAAGAATGACTTGGACTTGGTCAGTACTGATATTCTTGAGAGCTCTTACCATAAGAGGTATAGGCAGAAAAGCATACAGGAGGACTGATCTCCACTTGAGACAAAAAGTGTCTTTAAGCAAGAGTTTCTTTGGCAACTCAAGCACGCAGAAGTGCTGGCCGTGCATGTTCTCAGCAGTGGCAAACAGACCTAACCAAGGTTCTCACCAATCTCGAAAAAGAGCTTGCACTACCTCCGGATGGAGATACCATTTGTAATCCACTAGGCATCGACAGCTGAATATGTCTGCTCTGGTATTCAGAGAGCCCACCAAGTCCAGAGATGCTGGGTCTCTTGACACAGGATCCTGACCTCACCACACCCTGTTTGTTGAGGTACCACAAGGCAGTGTTGTTGCCCATGAATACCAGTACAAGCCTTCACTTGATCGGAGGCAGAAAGGCCTTCAATGCCAGTCCAATTCCCCATAGCTCCAGCAAGTTGATGTGAAGCCTGGGCTCTACTGCAGATCAGAGTCCTCTGAGCTGAGCTCCCCCTCTCCCAGATGGTGGCCCCAGCCCAGGGGAGATGTATTTGTCACTACAGTGAAAGGAGAGAGGTCTGCCACTGACCAAATCATGGTTTGTTTAGCCATCATTGCAGGTATTTTGCAGTTCCAAGATCTGTACTAGGTCGGAGAGGTTCTCCTGATGCTGCACCCACTGGAATTTCAGGTCCCACTGCAGAGCCCACCTTCACCAAGGGGCAGGATGTAGAAGGCCATGAGGCCCAGAAGCCGCAGACTAAGTCTCACCAAAATACAGGATAGAGGCTGAAACTTTCCAATATATAGCTCAAATATCCTGCACTCACCATTCCGGCGGATAGGCCCAAAAGTGCACTGTGCCCAGAATACCTCAGATGAAAGAAAGTTTATAAGAGGGAGTCAGTGTTACTTTACCATATTGATAGTGAACACCAGCGAATGCAGGCTGTTTGTCTTATTCTGGAGGTGGGGGACAACCACCTGGGTCAAGCCTGCCTTTAACAGCAAATGATCGAGGTAGGGGAAGACAGTAACCACAACGGTCACCTTGGGGAACACCTGCTGGGCACTGACATAGCCCAAGGGGAGCACAGCAAACTAATAATGCATGTGGCCTTCTATGAACCGCAGATCCTGTGGGTAGGCAAGATAGGGATGTGGACGGTGGCATCCTGCGATTTCAGTGCTACATTCTGGTCTCCAATATTGAGTGCAGACAGAACCTGAGCTACTGGAAATGTCTTGAGCTTCAGGAAAAAGATATGAGCGCAGGTATATAACAGGGTGGAGGCCTCCATCGTTTTTGGGCACCAGAAAGTTGCATGAATAGAATCCACAACCTAAGAGAAGAATGAAACCACGGCACATCACGGGATCACGGTGAGAACACTTTATTCCTCAGTGTTAAATCAGGGTGAAGGTCCACTGATAACATGAAAGGCAATAGATGCGTACTATGGAAGCACTGTACAATTCTCATGTCTGTGAGAAAACAGCCGACACGTGTTTCGTCATCATTGACTTTTTCAAGGCTTGTAGAGTATGAACTATATGGTTACTGTTGGTGAAGTTCCAAGGATCATGAGCTGTACAGCAGAGTGTACAGATGGTGACAAAAGGCGTAATTAGATTCCAGAGACCATGGTAAGTCTGCGAAGCAACCAGGTTTAATTTGAGCCGTAAGTGTATGGTGTCGTCATGGGAACACAGCCACAAATTGTAGAATCCACAACCTACTTTTGATCCAGGCACCCTCTGAACAGCTCTCATTGACAAAAAAGCCAACATTTCCTGACAGAGCAAGGAAAGACGGTCCTCTGTGAACCGGTCATGAGAAGGTGGAATGGGTGGTGGGTTTCCTGAAAAGGGATGGAGTATCCCTGCTGGATGGTTTGGAATACCCATTTAATAATATTATGGACTGCCAGTGGGGCAGGTGATGGTCAATCCTACTTCCCTGCCCCACTGCGTGCCCATGGTGGTATGAGGGCAAACTAAAGGAATTTTGAGACCGCAGCTGCTGGAGGGCGGCGGACTGAACCAAACTCTGGCTGGTGGTCCCAGATGGTCTGTGGTAACCACATCCATGGCCACGAAAAGGCTGGGAAGTATGTTGGCATTGGTGGGAGGGTGTATTATTACATGGTTGGGAGCCCCTACCATAGCCACAGAATGGATGAAAGGCAGGTAAGCCACGGACTGAGACAAAGACCTGGCTGTAGCTCTGCTGTCTTTAAAGTGCTCCAGCACTGAGTCTGGTTTTTCATAAAAAAAAGATGAGCACCATCACAGGGCATGTCCATGAGGGAAACCTGGGCATCCGCTGCAAAGCCAGTGGTTCTAAACCAAGCAAAGTGTCTGAGTATCACTGGCAATTCAATCATTCTGTCCAGTGAGTCGTCGTGTCCAGAATGGTGAACTCTGCTGCATCTCAGCTATTATCAAAAGCTTGGGTGAGTATGGCTCGGACATCCTCAGAGATCATGGGCAGCACTTGCTAAACTAAATCTCACATAGTGCGAGTGTATTGGCCCAAAAGGCATGCAGTGTTCAACAACCACAGTGCTGGGCCAGCAGAAGAGAATATAATCTTGCTAAAGGTGCCCAACCTTTTGAATTCCCTATCTGGTGGAGTGGTAGGGAATATACTAGCATTTATTCAGGCAGTGGAGGCTTGGACAACCAAGCACTCCAAGGGTAGAGTGCTTGGTGAGGAAACTGGGGTCCAGAGGAGCACGGTGATGGAATCAGCCAATTGACCTATACACAGGAGCACCTGTGACAGGCAGGGACAAAGCCCAAGCAGTACATCTGTGAGGGCCTCACTGAATGAGAAGAGAGGGTCAGCAGTGGTTAAGTACCTCTGTGAAGACATTAGTCTTAACTGCCACTGAGGGCAGGACTTCAGCCACCCTCTGGACCACCACTGCAAAAGAGTGTCCCTCCTCTATAGCTGGGGTAGGAAGAGAGACCAAGCCAGTGCCTTGTGAGGCGTCCAAACCACGGGCATCCACCGGTTCCTCATACTAGTCGCCTTCTGGTTGTCAAAGGGGTGGTGAAATCTATAAGGGCCTGTAGACCCTCTCTAATAGCCCCCCCTTCTCCAGGCCTGCCAAAAGAAAAAGGCACTGGGTCCAACTTGGAAGGTATGGTACTGGCCAATGCAGGCACTGATCTGGCTCTGTATCAAGTCAGGATCGACAATAGCACTTGATCCAGGGGGCCTAGCTGGTGCTGAGGGAGGGCCCGCTAGCAGGAATCCATTAGGGGTGCCTTCTGAACCCATGGAGCCCTGAAAGGTCTTTAGAGGGATTGGGCTGCTGAAGTGTGAGAAGCATGGCCTCACAAAATGCTTTGAGTTGTGTGGGAATCACTTAGGCTCAGGGGAAACTCTTGGAGACACTGAGCAGAGCCAAGCAAAGACTCTGGGGTGGAATGAGGCCTTGAGCGGTGTGGTCGTTCCCAAACATCGTCCGAGGTCTTCGGCTGATGTAGTGAAGTCGAATATTGCATCAACTTCTTGGACTTCATACGTTTGTGGGACTTACCTGACCACTTCAACTGGGATGATCTTTGATAGCAGCTCCACGAGTGGTCCCGTGATCTTACACACAACCAAGATGGAGAACATTTCAAGCTCATCCAACATTGTGTGCATTTCCGCAGTGCCTTTGGGTTTACAGTGTGGCAGCTGTCGCTGGCCTCAGATTTGGGGTCCCTCTCCCAGCAGCAGAGAAAAACCAAGTGTGGATCTGTCAAAGACATCTGCCTGTGACAGGAACCACAGAGTTTCAAACCTGCTGTTTTTTTAGGGGACATCCATAGCACAGCAGGAGACAAAGCTCGAAAAATTGTTTTGTCAAAATGTCAAAAAAAGTAGTCAAATTTGACTGGGGATTGCCATCCCATCTCCGGATCTGCGCTGTCGAGGAAAGAAAAGAACTGATATCACTGCGCTGGGGTGGCACCTATATAAGCATTGTGCATGTCACTTCAAGAGCAAATAATGAACGCCACACTAACATTGAGCCAAATGATTCCACTGGTCCACCTGTTAACCTTAAGGTGACCTCAATCCATAGTTTTTACCTGCTAGCCTCCATTTCTGGATTTGTGCTCTGTCATTCTCTACTGACTAGAACCAAAGGGCTTCTGCTCACTCCCCTAAACAAAGTTTGATAGGCATATACCTGATTGGTATATTTAATTTACATTTAAGTCACTTGTAGAGTGGAATTTCATATAAACAGGGCCTGTAAATGAAATGCCACCAGTGGGCCTGCAGCACTTATTGTGCTACCAGCTTAAACAGCACTCTATAAAACATGTCCCAGGCCTGCCATGGAAGCCTGAATGCAATGCCTCACTGCCATATCAACTTGGCATTTAATACCCCTTGTCAAGCCTTAAACTCCCCGTTTATTACATGTCACCCCTAAGGTAGGCCTTAGGTAGCCCATAGGGTACGGTTGTAGGAGGCTGGCCTGGCTTGTAGTGGGTACCAAGGAGTACTTACACTCTGTACCAGGTCCAGTTATCCCTTATTAGTGTAGAAAAGGCGTTTCTAGCAGCTTCGGCTGATAGAGGGTAGCTATAGCAGAGCAGCTTAGGCTGAACTAGGAGACATGCAAAGCTCCTACTATACCACTGGTGTCATATGCACAATATCATAAGAAAACACAATACATAGATATACTAAAAATAAAGGTACTTTATTTTTATGACAATATGCCAAAAGTTTCTCAGTGAGTACCCTCAGTATGAGGATGCCAAATATACACAAGATATAGGTACACAATACCAAAAATATGCAGTAATAGCAAAAGGAAGTAATGCAAGCAATGTAAAGTTACAGTAGATTGCAATAGGAGCACATAGGAATAGGGGCAACACAAATCAGATACTCCAAAAGTGGAATGCGAACCACGAATGGACTCCAAACCTATGTGAGCTTGTAGAGGGTCGCTGGGACTGTAAGAAAACAGTGAGGGTTAGAAAAATAGCCCACCCCAACACCCTGAAAAGTAGGTGTAAAGTACACCTATATTCCCCAGAGAGCACAGAAGTCGTGATAGGGGAATTCTGCAAGGAAGACCAACACCAGCAATGCAACCAAAGTGGATTTCTGGAAGGGAGTACCTGTGGAACAAGGGGACCAAGTCCAAGAGTCGCGACAAAGTCGAGAGTGGGCAGATGCCCAGGAAATGCCAGCTGAGGGTGCAAAGAAGCTGCCACTGGATGGTAGAAGCTGTGGATTCTGCAAGAACGAAGAGGGCTAGAAACTTCCCCTGTGGAGGATGGATGTCCCACGTCGTGAATAACCTTGCAGAGGTGTTCCCACGCAGAAAGACCGCAAACAAGCCTTGCTAGCTGCAAGGGTCGCGGTTAGGGTTTTTTGATGCTGCTGTGGCCCAGGAGGGACCAGGATGTCGCCACTTGGATGAGGAGACAGAGGGGGCGCCCAGCAAGTCAGGGAGCCCTCACAGAAGCAGGCAGCACCCGCAGAAGTACCGGAACAGGCACTTGAAAGAGGAGTGACCCAGAGCTCACCCGAAGACACAAAAGGGAGTCCCACGACGCCGGAGGACAACTCAGGAGGTTGTGCACTGCAGGTTAGAGTGTCAGGGACCCAGGCTTGGCTGTGCACAAAGGAAATCCTGGAAGAGTGCACAGGAGCCGGAGCAGCTGCAAATCACGCGGTACCCAGCAATGCAGTCTAGCGTGGGGAGGCAAGCACTTACCTCCACCAAACTTGGACTGAAGAGTCACTGGACTGTGGGAGTCACTTGGGCAGAGTTGCTGAGTTCCAGGGACCACGCTCGTTGTGCTGAGAGGGGACCCAAAGGAGTGGTGATGCAGTCTTTTGTTGCCTGCGGTTGCAGGGGGAAGATTCCGTCGACCCACGGGAGATTTCTTCAGAGCTCCTGGTGCAAGAAGGAGGCAGGCTACCCCCAGAGCATGCACCACAAGGAAAACAGTCGAGAAAGCGGCAGGATCAGCGATACAAGGTTGCAGTAGTCGTCTTTGCTACTTTGTTGCGGTTTTGCAGGCGTCCTGAGCAGTCAGCAGTCGATCCTTTGGCAGAAGGTGAAGAGAGATGCAGAGGAACTCTGATGAGCTCTTGCATTCGTTATCTAAAGAATTCCCCAAAGCAGAGACCCTAAATAGCCAGAAAAGGAGGTTTGGCTACCTAAGAAGGAGGATAGGCTAGCAACACAGGTAAGAGCCTATCAGAAGGAGTCTCTGACGTCACCTGCTGGCACTAGCCACTCAGAGCAGTCCAGTGTGCCAGCAGCACCTCTGTTTCCAAGATGGCAGAGGTCTGGAGCACACTGGAGGAGCTCTGGGCACCTCCCCTGGGAGGTGCAGGTCAGGGGAGTAGTCACTCCCCTTTCCTTTGTCCAGTTTCGCGCCAGAGCAGCGCTGGGGGATCCCTGAACTGGTGTAGACTGGCTTATGCAGAGATGGGCACCATCTGTGCCCATCAAAGCATTTCCAGAGGCTGGGGGAGGCTCCTCCTCCCTAGCCCTGACACCTTTTTCCAAAGGGAGAAGGTGTAACCCCCTCTCTCTGAGGAAGTCCTTTGTTCTGCCTTTGTCCTCCCTGCCTGCAGCCTGCCTTTGGTCACATGAGTGGGTGTAACTGACAGTTGAGACTTTGTGGATTCACCCCAGACAGACACATAATAGTGCAATCAGCAGAGCCAGAATGGTCTTTCCACTGGTCTCCAGGTGGAGAGGTGAAGCTGAGCGCAACCTCAATTGCAACTGGATAGGCTGCGCCCTGCCACCACACAATAGGCTTAACAACCCTGTACTGTCAGTGCAGCCAGCTATAAATCAAGGCAGGTAAGGCAGGAAACTCCTGGAACTTCAAAGAACCTTTCTGGAAACTTCTTCGACCATCTAGAAGCACAGCACCAAGGTACGAAAATATGAATCTCAGGACCCACTCATCAGTTCACTACGGGACCTGTGGGAGGACTCTCAGAGGACTGCCTACTGCTGTAACCTGCTGTGCACTCTATCAGTCTGGTGCATCAGATAGAGTGCACAGCAGGTCACAGGATGACTGCTTTCTTGCCTGGACCCTGCTTAGAACCCTCAGAGGCCATCTCTGCTGTTGATCCTTGTATGTTCACCTGCACCCAGAACTTCTAAAAGTGACTCCAAGGGCTAGTTTACTGGGGTCCTGTTCAGAGCCACAGGGACATGACAGGCTCCCACCATCTTCAACCTGCACCTGGACCCAGCCTGAATGAGTTCTGAACCCACAAGAGGTCTCCATCCACTCCTGGACCTTTGATGGTGGTGCTAAATGTGCCCAGGTGGCCAACGTTCGAAACTGAGGACTTTGACAAAACTTAGCCAAAAAGAACTTTGTGAGCAAGGAGGCGACCGGGAACAACCTGCTCACCTATCCGCCCGATGTGCACTGCCGGTCGGATTCACTTAGTAGCTTCTCTCGCTATGCTCTTCTCTGGTGCGGCAAATCCATTTCAGTGGTCCTTCACGTAAAGGGTATCTGCCCTCGAGGAACAGTCTTCTGCTACAGCCTTCTGCACCGAACCACTGGAGATTTTCAAATTGCATCTCAAAGACTAAGCCTGAAAGTAAAAAAACTTCACCACAGCTTCACTCCATGACTAGCCAACTGTGATGAAGCTCCCTCCTCCGACACACAAGCAGCCTTGCCCCACTGAACTTCTACCATCTCAGAGACTTTTTTCCCAAATGTTCTATGACCGAAGGTAAACAATGACTGTGGCCTAATCCACTTTGTGTACCTGAACCGTGCTCCATCATGGTCGGCCTTAACTTTTAACTTTCCCCGGTTTAACATGACCAGATGTATGTAGTTGGCTCTTTTTGCTTTTAAGTGCTATTTTGAACGTAAAACTTAAAAAAAATCATAACTCTGATCTACTGATTGGATTTTGTTGTTTTGGTTTCAAATAACTTATTCATTAAAATTGACTATTTTTCTAAATTGGTTTGGGATTTATACTGTATTGTGTTTTAACTATATTGTTCTTTGGGTGATGCATAAATACTTTACACATTGCCCCTATGTTTAGCCTGCCTACTTTTTGTGGCAAGTTACCCAGGTTTAAGCACATTTTAAATTAGTGGCTTTTTGTGGTTCACCCTGCAAGCAATTGCAGCTGATGTTTAACCAGGTGGTAACTGTGAGAACCAATTAATTTCTCACAGTGACCTGTTGGCACGCAATAATAATGCTCAAGAATTTACAGATCCAATATAATGCCTAGGTGTAGGAAAGTACCATCTTGCCTGGCATGTTACCCCCATTTTTCACTGTATATATGTTGTTTTAGTTGTATGTGTCACTGGGACCCTGGTAACCCAGGACCCCAGTGCTCATAAGTGTGCCTGAATGTGTTACCTGTGTAGTGACTAACTGTTTCACTGAGGCTCTGCTAATCAGAACCTCAGTGGTTATGCTCTCTCATTTCTTTCCAAATTGTCACTAACAGGCTAGTGACCATTTTTACCAATTTACATTGGCTTACTGGAACACCCTTATAATTCCCTAGTATATGGTACTGAAGTACCCAGGGTATTGGGGTTCCAGGAGATCCCTATGGGCTGCAGCATTTCTTTTGCCACCCATAGGGAGCTCTGACAATTCTTACACAGGCCTGCCACTGCAGCCTGAGTGAAATAACGTCCACGTTATTTCACAGCCATTTTCCACTGCACTTAAGTAACTTATAAGTCACCTATATGTCTAACCTTTACCTGGTAAAGGTTAGGTGCAAAGTTACTTAGTGTGAGGGCACCCTGGCACTAGCCAAGGTGCCCCCACATTGTTCAGAGCCAATTCCCTGAACTTTGTGAGTGCGGGGACACCATTACACGCGTGCACTACATATAGGTCACTACCTATATGTAGCTTCACCATGGTAACTCCGAATATGGCCATGTAACATGTCTATGATCATGGAATTGCCCCCTCTATACCATCCTGGCATAGTTGGCACAATCCCATGATCCCAGTGGTCTGTAGCACAGACCCTGGTACTGCCAAACTGCCCTTCCTGGGGTTTCACTGCAGCTGCTGCTGCTGCCAACCCCTCAGACAGGCAGCTGCCCTCCTGGGGTCCAGCCAGGCCTGGCCCAGGATGGCAGAACAAAGAACTTCCTCTGAGAGAGGGTGTGACACCCTCTCCCTTTGGAAAATGGTGTGAAGGCAGGGGAGGAGTAGCCTCCCCCAGCCTCTGGAAATGCTTTGTTGGGCACAGATGTGCCCAATTCTGCATAAGCCAGTCTACACCGGTTCAGGGACCCCTTAGCCCCTGCTCTGGCGCGAAACTGGACAAAGGAAAGGGGAGTGACCACTCCCCTGACCTGCACCTCCCCTGGGAGGTGTCCAGAGCTCCTCCAGTGTGCTCCAGACCTCTGCCATCTTGGAAACAGAGGTGCTGCTGGCACACTGGACTGCTCTGAGTGGCCAGTGCCACCAGGTGACGTCAGAGACTCCTGCTGATAGGCTCCTTCAGGTGTTAGTACCTATCCTCTCTCCTAGGTAGCCAAACCCTCTTTTCTGGCTATTTAGGGTCTCTGTCTCTGGGGAAACTTCAGATAACGAATGCATGAGCTCAGCCGAGTTCCTCTGCATCTCTCTCTTCACCTTCTGATAAGGAAACGACCGCTGACCGCGCTGGAAGCCTGCAAACCTGCAACATAGTAGCAAAGACGACTACTGCAACTCTGTAACGCTGATCCTGCCGCCTTCTCGACTGTTTTCCTGCTTGTGCATGCTGTGGGGGTAGTCTGCCTCCTCTCTGCACCAGAAGCTCCGAAGAAATCTCCAGTGGGTCGACGGAATCTTCCCCCTGCAACCGCAGGCACCAAAAAGCTGCATTACCGGTCCCTTGGGTCTCCTCTCAGCACGACGAGCGAGGTCCCTCGAATCCAGCGACTCTGTCCAAGTGACCCCCACAGTCCAGTGACTCTTCAGTCGAAGTTTGGTGGAGGTAAGTCCTTGCCTCACCTCGCTGGGCTGCATTGCTGGGAACCGCGACTTTGCAAGCTACTCCGGCCCCTGTGCACTTCCGGCGGAAATCCTTTGTGCTCAGCCAAGCCTGGGTCCACGGCACTCTAACCTGCATTGCACGACTTTCTCAGTTGGTCTCCGGCGACGTGGGACTCCTTTGTGCAACTTCGGCGAGCACCGTTTCACGCATCCTCGTAGTGCCTGTTTCTGGCACTTCTCCGGGTGCTACCTGCTTCAGTGAGGGCTCTTTGTCTTGCTCGACGTCCCCTCTCTCTTCAGGTCCAATTTGCGACCTCCTGGTCCCTCCTGGGCCCCAGCAGCGTCCATAAAAGGCCAAACTCACGATTTGCGCCTAGCAAGGCTTGTTGGCGTCCTTCCGGCGGGAAAACACTTCTGCACGACTCTACAAGGCAAGAGGGATCCGTCCACCAAAGGGGAAGTCTCTAGCCCTTTTCGTTCCTGCAGAAACCTCAGCTTCTTCTGTCCAGTCGAAGCTTCTTTGCACCCGCAGCTGGCATTTCCTGGGCATCTGCCCATCTCCGACTTGCTTGTGACTTTTGGACTCGGTCCCCTTGTTCCACAGGTACCCTAGATTGGAAATCCACAGTTGTTGCATTGCTGGTTTGTGTCTTTCCTGCATTATTCCTCTAACACGACTATTTTGTCCTTAGGGGAACTTTAGTGCACTTTGCACTCACTTTTCAGGGTCTTGGGGAGGGTTATTTTTCTAACTCTCACTATTTTCTAATAGTCCCAGCGACCCTCTACAAGGTCACATAGGTTTGGGGTCCATTCGTGGTTCGCATTCCACTTTTGGAGTATATGGTTTGTGTTGCCCCTATCCCTATGTTTCCCCATTGCATCCTATTGTAACTATACATTGTTTGCACTGTTTTCTAAGACTATACTGCATATTTTTGCTATTGTGTATATATATCTTGTGTATATTTCCTATCCTCTCACTGAGGGTACACTCTAAGATACTTTGGCATATTGTCATAAAAATAAAGTACCTTTATTTTTAGTATAACTGTGTATTGTGTTTTCTTATGATATTGTGCATATGACACTAAGTGGTACTGTAGTAGCTTCACACGTCTCCTAGTTCAGCCTAAGCTGCTCTGCTAAGCTACCATTATCTATCAGCCTAAGCTGCTAGACACCCTATACACTAATAAGGGATAACTGGGCCTGGTGCAAGGTGCAAGTACCCCTTGGTACTCACTACAAGCCAGTCCAGCCTCCTACATTGGTTGTGCAGTGGTGGGATAAGTGCTTGAGACTACTTACCACTCTTGTCATTGTACTTTTCATAAGAGAAAAATATACAAAACAAGGTCAGTGTATATACACATAGCCAAAAAGTTTTGCATTTCCTCTTTTCACTCTTTTCTAAGTGCTGAAAAGTACTCCTAAACTTTCAAAAAGTTCTTAAAAGTTTAAAAAGTTTTTTTTCTGTCTTTCCAAAAAGTTCTGAAAACTTTTGTCTCTTTCTCTATCACTTTAACTCTCTCTAAAAAAAATGTCTGGCACAGGCCAAAGTGTTGATCTGTCCAAACTTGCATATGACATTCCCTTAGCTGGGCACCTGGGTCAAATGAAAACTTGGGACAGATTGGTACCATTGTTTCATTGGCCTAGGATGTCTGAGGACACAAAGGAATTTTGTAAGTCCTGTGAAACCTGTCAAGCCAGTGGCAAGACAGGTGGCACTCCAAAGGCACCCCTTATCCCACTGCCTGTGGTTGGGGTTCCCTTTGAAAGGGTAGGGGTTGACATAGTTGGCCCCCTTGACCCTCCTACTGCTTCAGGCAATAGGTTTATCTTGGTGGTAGTGGACCATGCCACAAGATATCCTGAAGCTATTCCTTTAAGGACCACTACAGCTCCTGCAGTGGCAAAGGCCCTCCTGGGAATATTTTCCAGAGTGGGCTTCCCAAAGGAAGTGGTATCAGACAGGGGAAGCAATTTCATGTCTGCATACTTAAAGGCCATGTGGAAGGAGTGTGGTGTAACGTACAAGTTCACAACACCCTATCATCCACAAACAAATGGACTGGTGGAGAGATTTAATAAAACTCTCAAAGGCATGATTATGGGTCTCCCTGAAAAACTCCGCAGGAGATGGGATATCCTTCTACCATGCCTCCTTTTTGCCTACAGGGAGGTACCCCAGAAAGGAGTGGGCTTCAGCCCCTTTGAACTTCTTTTTGGACACCCTGTTAGGGGTCCACTCACACTTGTAAAGGAGGGTTGGGAACAACCTTTAAAAGCTCCTAAGCAGGATATTGTGGATTATGTACTTGGCCTCAGATCAAGGATGGCTGAGTACATGAAAAAGGCCAGTAAAAACCTTCAGGCCAGCCAAGAGCTCCAGAAGCAATGGCATGATCAGAAGGCTGTTTTGGTTCAGTACCAACCAGGGCAGAATGTGTGGGTCTTGGAGCCTGTGGCCCCAAGAGCTCCAAGATAAATGGAGTGGACCCCACACAATTGTTGAAAAGAAGGGTGAAGTCACCTACTTGGTTGACTTAGGCACTGCCAGGAGTCCCCTTAGGGTGCTCCATGTCAACCGCCTGAAACCCTACTATGACAGGGCTGATCTCACCCTGCTCATGGCAACAGATGAGGGACAGGAAGAAGACAGTGATCCTCTACCTGATCTCTTTTCTTCCACAGAACAAGATGCTCTTGTGGAAGGTGTAGTTTTGGCAGATTGTCTTACTGCTGAGCAGAAAGACAATTGCATAAATCTCCTAGCACAATTTTCAGAACTCTTCTCTACTGTGCCAGGCACCACTTCTTGGTGTGAGCACACTATAGATACTGGAGACAGTTTACCTGTCAAAAGTAAGATCTATAGGCAGCCTGACCATGTCAGGGACTGCATAAAGCAAGAAGTTCCGAAAATGTTGGAACTAGGAGTGGTTGAGCACTCTGACAGTCCATGGGCTTCTCCTGTGGTACTGGTACCAAAACCCAATTCTAAAGATGGAAAGAAGGAAATGAGGTTTTGTGTAGATTATAGAGGTCTCAACTTGGTAACCAAAACTGATGCTCACCCTATACCCAGGGCAGATGAGCTTATAGATACACTGGCATCTGCCAAGTATCTAAGCACTTTTGATTTGACTGCAGGGTACTGGCAGATCAAATTGTCAGAAGATGCTAAACCTAAGACTGCATTTTCTACCATTGGAGGACATTACCAGTTTACTGTAATGCCTTTTGGTTTGAAAAATGCACCTGCCACTTTTCAGAGGTTGGTGAACACAGTCCTGCAAGGGCTGGAGGCTTTCAGTGCAGCATATTTGGACGATATAGCTGTCTTTAGCTCCAGCTGGGATGATCACCTGGTCCACCTATGGAAAGTTTTGGAGGCCCTGGAAAAGGCAGGCCTCACTATCAAGGCTTCAAAGTGCCAGATAGGGCAGGGTAAGGTGGTTTATCTGGGACACATTGTTGGTGGGGAACAGATTGCACCACTTCAAGGGAAAATCCAAACTATTATTGATTGGGTTCCCCCTACCACTCAGACTCAGGTGAGAGCCTTCCTAGGCCTCACTGGGTATTACAGGAGGTTCATTAAGAACTATGGCTCCATTGCAGCCCCTCTTAATGACCTCACATCCAAGAAAATGCCTAAAAAGGTATTATGGACAGCAAACTATCAGAAAGCTTTTGAGGAGCTGAAGCAGGCCATGTTCTCTGCACCTGTCCTGAAAAGCCCTTGTTACTCTAAAAAATTCTATGTCCAAACTGATGCATCTGAATTAGGAGTAGGGGCAGTCCTATCACAACTTAATTCTGAGGGCCAGGATCAACCTGTTGCTTTTATTAGTAGAAGGTTGACCCCTAGAGAAAAGCGTTGGTCTGCCATTGAGAGGGAGGCCTTTGCTGTGGTCTGGGCTCTGAAGAAGTTGAGGCCATACCTGTTTGGCACTCACTTCATTGTTCAGACAGACCACAAACCTCTACTTTGGCTAAAACAAATGAAAGGTGAAAATCCTAAATTGTTGAGGTGGTCCATATCCCTACAGGGAATGGACTATACAGTGGAACATAGACCTGGGAGTAGCCACTCCAATGCAGATGGACTCTCCAGATATTTCCACTTAGACAATGAAGACTCATCAGGTCATGGCTAGTCTTATTGTCCTTCATTTGGGGGGGGGTTGTGTAGGAAAGTACCATCTTGCCTGGCATGTTACCCCCATTTTTCACTGTATATATGTTGTTTTAGTTGTATGTGTCACTGGGACCCTGGTAACCCAGGACCCCAGTGCTCATAAGTGTGCCTGAATGTGTTACCTGTGTAGTGACTAACTGTCTCACTGAGGCTCTGCTAATCAGAACCTCAGTGGTTATGCTCTCTCATTTCTTTCCAAATTGTCACTAACAGGCTAGTGACCATTTTTACCAATTTACATTGGCTTACTGGAACACCCTTATAATTCCCTAGTATATGGTACTGAAGTACCCAGGGTATTGGGGTTCCAGGAGATCCCTATGGGCTGCAGCATTTCTTTTGCCACCCATAGGGAGCTCTGACAATTCTTACACAGGCCTGCCACTGCAGCCTGAGTGAAATAACGTCCACGTTATTTCACAGCCATTTTCCACTGCACTTAAGTAACTTATAAGTCACCTATATGTCTAACCTTTACCTGGTAAAGGTTAGGTGCAAAGTTACTTAGTGTGAGGGCACCCTGGCACTAGCCAAGGTGCCCCCACATTGTTCAGAGCCAATTCCCTGAACTTTGTGAGTGCGGGGACACCATTACACGCGTGCACTACATATAGGTCACTACCTATATGTAGCTTCACCATGGTAACTCCGAATATGGCCATGTAACATGTCTATGATCATGGAATTGCCCCCTCTATACCATCCTGGCATAGTTGGCACAATCCCATGATCCCAGTGGTCTGTAGCACAGACCCTGGTACTGCCAAACTGCCCTTCCTGGGGTTTCACTGCAGCTGCTGCTGCTGCCAACCCCTCAGACAGGCAGCTGCCCTCCTGGGGTCCAGCCAGGCCTGGCCCAGGATGGCAGAACAAAGAACTTCCTCTGAGAGAGGGTGTGACACCCTCTCCCTTTGGAAAATGGTGTGAAGGCAGGGGAGGAGTAGCCTCCCCCAGCCTCTGGAAATGCTTTGTTGGGCACAGATGTGCCCAATTCTGCATAAGCCAGTCTACACCGGTTCAGGGACCCCTTAGCCCCTGCTCTGGTGCGAAACTGGACAAAGGAAAGGGGAGTGACCACTCCCCTGACCTGCACCTCCCCTGGGAGGTGTCCAGAGCTCCTCCAGTGTGCTCCAGACCTCTGCCATCTTGGAAACAGAGGTGCTGCTGGCACACTGGACTGCTCTGAGTGGCCAGTGCCACCAGGTGACGTCAGAGACTCCTGCTGATAGGCTCCTTCAGGTGTTAGTAGCCTATCCTCTCTCCTAGGTAGCCAAACCCTCTTTTCTGGCTATTTAGGGTCTCTGTCTGTGGGGAAACTTCAGATAACGAATGCATGAGCTCAGCCGAGTTCCTCTGCATCTCTCTCTTCACCTTCTGATAAGGAAACGACCGCTGACCGCGCTGGAAGCCTGCAAACCTGCAACATAGTAGCAAAGACGACTACTGCAACTCTGAAACGCTGATCCTGCCGCCTTCTCGACTGTTTTCCTGCTTGTGCATGCTGTGGGGGTAGTCTGCCTCCTCTCTGCACCAGAAGCTCCGAAGAAATCTCCCGTGGGTCGACGGAATCTTCCCCCTGCAACCGCAGGCACCAAAAAGCTGCATTACCGGTCCCTTGGGTCTCCTCTCAGCACGACGAGCGAGGTCCCTCGAATCCAGCGACTCTGTCCAAGTGACCCCCACAGTCCAGTGACTCTTCAGTCCAAGTTTGGTGGAGGTAAGTCCTTGCCTCACCTCGCTGGGCTGCATTGCTGGGAACCGCGACTTTGCAAGCTACTCCGGCCCCTGTGCACTTCCGGCGGAAATCCTTTGTGCACAGCCAAGCCTGGGTCCACGGCACTCTAACCTGCATTGCATGACTTTCTAAGTTGGTCTCCGGCGACGTGGGACTCCTTTGTGCAACTTCGGCGAGCACCGTTTCACGCATCCTCGTAGTGCCTGTTTCTGGCACTTCTCCGGGTGCTACCTGCTTCAGTGAGCTTTGTCTTGCTTGACGTCCCCTCTCTCTTCAGGTCCAATTTGCGACCTCCTGGTCCCTCCTGGGCCCCAGCAGCGTCCGAAAACGCCAAACGCACGATTTGCGCCTAGCAAGGCTTGTTGGCGTCCTTCCGGCGGGAAAACACTTCTGCACGACTCTACAAGGCAAGAGGGATCCGTCCACCAAAGGGGAAGTCTCTAGCCCTTTTCGTTCCTGCAGAAACCTCAGCTTCTTCTGTCCAGTCGAAGCTTCTTTGCACCCGCAGCTGGCATTTCCTGGGCATCTGCCCATCTCCGACTTGCTTGTGACTTTTGGACTCGGTCCCCTTGTTCCACAGGTACCCTAGATTGGAAATCCACAGTTGTTGCATTGCTGGTTTGTGTCTTTCCTGCATTATTCCTCTAACACGACTATTTTGTCCTTAGGGGAACTTTAGTGCACTTTGCACTCACTTTTCAGGGTCTTGGGGAGGGTTATTTTTCTAACTCTCACTATTTTCTAATAGTCCCAGCGACCCTCTACAAGGTCACAGAGTTTTGGGGTCCATTCGTGGTTCGCATTCCACTTTTGGAGTATATGGTTTGTGTTGCCCCTATCCCTATGTTTCCCCATTGCATCCTATTGTAACTATACATTGTTTGCACTGTTTTCTAAGACTATACTGCATATTTTTGCTATTGTGTATATATATCTTGTGTATATTTCCTATCCTCTCACTGAGGGTACACTCTAAGATACTTTGGCATATTGTCATAAAAATAAAGTACCTTTATTTTTAGTATAACTGTGTATTGTGTTTTCTTATGATATTGTGCATATGACACTAAGTGGTACTGTAGTAGCTTCACACGTCTCCTAGTTCAGCCTAAGCTGCTCTGCTAAGCTACCATTATCTATCAGCCTAAGCTGCTAGACACCCTATACACTAATAAGGGATAACTGGGCCTGGTGCAAGGTGCAAGTACCCCTTGGTACTCACTACAAGCCAGTCCAGCCTCCTACACTAGGGCTAATTCTAAGAAAAGGAATCTGTGTCTAGAAATCTATCAGATAGGCTGTAGACCACAACCAGAAATGGCACCAAATAGAAACACTAGTGCAATTGCTCATCAGATGCACTCTGTGGTGTCCATCCCACAATGGATCGTGAACTTAGAAGCTTCACGGCCATCTAATATGACCTGTGTCAGTAAGGCGGCAAAGGTCTTCTGGTACACCTGGAAGTATTTGAGTAACCAAATATCAGAGGGTGTAGGAATAGCAGCCCACCAGGCAATTGGATTTAACCAACCAGAGGACAAACCAGCAGAAAATTAAAATTACCCTCTTCCTGAAGATCTACACTCTCTTGGACTTCCTATTTGGGAAAGTAGTTTGGAAAGTATTCAAATTCATCTGAGTAGTGGAAGCCTGTACCACCAAGCTCTCAGGAGATGGGTGCTAAGACAAAAATGGCTGGTCACCTGGGGTAGATTGGAGGCACCTCACAATCTGAAAATGTTTTGAGGGGCCAGGCCAAGGTTGGGCCAAGGCCCCTAAGAGGGTGCTGGTGAGAGCATCATTAAAATCGCACTAGCCATCAGTCAACATGGTCTGGATGGGGTTCCTTAATACTTTTTTACTTTGGATATCAGTGCTGCACTTCTGTCTAATATTTTAAGTTACTGTGGGGCAACACATTTTCCCCCATCATGGTCAACTTCAATTATAGTTCATATTTTTGAAAAAAAGTAACACACTGTTACAGGTTCATCTCACTCATTGAGTTCTTGGTCAAGGTTTTGGTAAGAGTGAAATTCAATAGAATTTGGGAGTGGGTGCACATGTCAGCATGGTTTTAGAGAGAAGGTAGGCAGTTTAAAGCAATGCCTCCATTTAAATGTATTGACCAGTAAGCATACTATAACAAAACAAAGTAATTTACAATTAACATTCATGGGCCTTTCAAATGCTTTGGAAAGAATTAATAGTTCCAAGCTTTGGCATCTTTTATTACAGTCAGGTCTGAATCAAGCACTGATCACTTTTCTGGCAAACTTGCACACTAACTGTAAACACAAGATTTGAACCCAGCAGGACACTCACAGAATCTTTTAGGCTAGAAAAAGTAGTATGCCAAGGATGTTTTGTGACCTGTATATTATTAATTCTGGATATTGAAAAGAACAATTCTTATTTATTGGCTTTAAGCAGAGGTGTCACAAAGATCAAGGGATCTCCAGTTCCCATGTTATGAGCCAACAAAGAGGTGCTACTGGCCAATACACTAAGGGGCCTTAAGTAATCTAGTGGATTCCTTTACTAATGTATTTCCAATTTGGATCGGACTACAAATATTGCTGAATCACAAAATACTTTGTGTAGCAATGTTAGTTCAAATTTACACGCATTTTCAGTAGATGATAACACACTTGTAAAAGATGCTAACTTCCTTTACTTGAGTATAGTTTTTGACAGTAGTTTAGCTTTGAAGTCTAACAATGGTGGTCCACGCCTGAAATTCCTTCATTCTGTGGGCTCCCTACAAACTCACCACCTAAGCCTTTGGGAAAAGCTGGATTCCCTTGTTGGAACTTTATCAGTGCCAATGCATTCCAGATGCCGTATATGGGGCTGGAGTGGGGGGATATGCCACATGCTCCTCTCTGCAGCTTGAGGAGAACTGCTTTCGTAGATACCTTCTCTCTGGTCCACCCTGTACTCTGCACTATCTTTCATGAGGAGTTTGGTTTGCAGAAGTTAGAGGATTCCATTAAATTACCCCTGCTTTTGGTTTGGATTTCTATTTGGTTGAATGCACATGTTGCTTCAAACCACTCGATTATATGGAATGTCTGTTTTGAAGCAAAAAGATGTCCATACTTTAGCCACAGAAAGTTAAGCCTAAGGAAACCAGATAGGGTTCTCCAGAGCTATTTGAACACCCTCTACCAATTACAAAAAAAAAACGAGCATGGATTGAAAAAATATTTCCTTGAAGAAAATTAACTTATAAAGTCCACCATCAGATAATTAGTGATTACTGAATCTTGCACCAGTATGGAACCATACTTGTCCTTTGCCTAGGGATACTGGGAGCATGCTTTACTGTATCATTCGTAGTGTCATGTTTTTTTTTGGCCACTTTCTTTCATCTGATATTTGTATCTGTCCTTGCGATGGAATATCTAATCAGAATTTGCTGTGTTTTACAGATTTTGCACTTTTTATATAAGGTTTACAAGACGTTTTTAATGACTTTCCCGTCGACCCAGTGCATGTCATAAGTCCATTACCTAATCATTTTTAAATATATTTTGTCTAATCTTTATTGCACTTTTTGTGTGTGTCTATGGCACTGAAATAAAGCTTTTTGAACTCAACTGAGTGTCACACTGAAAGGCATCAGGTGGTCGGTATTGGTCTGCCCTGGCTGGGGGACTTCTGTCAGATTTGACCTCTAAGTTGGAGTCTGAAAACTTTGGCTGCCCCCCGCATGACAGACCCCAGTCAACCAATAACTCAATTGGCTGCCCACTGCATGACAGACCCCAGTCAACCAATAACACAATTGACTGCCCTCAGCATGACACACGCTAGTCAGCCAATAACTCAATTTCTCACAGCGACCTACTGGCAACCAAAGGGTACTGCTCAAGGTAAACCAGGCACTTTCTTCATTGGCAGGATACAGGGTGAGATGAGGTTGTAATCTGGTAGGTTTGGCCAATTTTATTACCCTCAGTTTAGTCATTTTTGGAGTCAGTCCCAGTCAAAGAATGTAGCTCTGTATCTGTATCTGGTGAAATAGGAAGAAAGGAATTGTCATCAGCACATGGGAGTGGTGCCTCTATGGGCCCCACAAGTCATTTCCCGACAGACTGTCATTGGTGGAGAGCTGCAAGGAGCCACCTAGTGGCACACATGGGTACTGCTAAAAGGTTTCTGGATCCAGTCTAACGCCTGGGGAATATTAAAACGGTGAGAAATCTGTAGTTATAAGTCTCTATCAGAAACACATAGATAGTGGTATACAGACACAGTGTCTAGAAGACGGGGTTGTCATTACATTTGGATACCTAGGAAAACCATCAAGGACTGAACCAGACACCCACAACTTTATAATTGGTCACATTTCTTGAATATAACATGTATACCTAGTGTCCTTTCTACAATTAAGCAGTTTTGTAACCAGTGCTTTGGTCACTGACCTCATTAATGTGGTCTCATAGGTTTTCAAATTTATGACACATTCCTGTTTATGTTGCATTAGTTACTCTTTGCAAGGCTGACCTACTAGTCATATGATCTTTGCCCCCAATGTGTGAGCTAGACTGCTTCCAATTTCAAATAAACACCAATTTGCAAATTGTCTTGACTGCAATTATAATTATCAAATGCAATTGTGTATATTTTAAATATTTACTTTAATATTTCAAATATTGAAAATGAAATTAAATGAACAAATTATCCAACATTAAATAGTTCTCTCTACAACTTCTGAAAAAAGACCTACCTACACCAGTATCTTCCTATTGTCAGGTTGGAAAGTCGATATCTGGAGTGAGAAATAAGAGGGGTTTACAGTCTGATTTTCTTACCTGCAGGTTGATTGCTACATGTTGGATTTAGAAAAGCCTATTTTAAAGATGGTCTATGAATATGTCCTTACCATATTCTATCACAAGAACATTAAGAACAATAAAAAGATTACACTATTGAGCAGAACACTTGATATGAGTTATTTCAAACAGAAGAGCTCACATCTATTGTGGTGGAACTGCAATTAACTGTGTAAGCAAACCAGTGCTGTCCTCAGTGTGTTGATGAACTCTTCATTTGTGTATTACGGGGGTCACTACCCTGTTTCTGTCTGCCACCGCATTGAGGCGCAGGACTTGGCAACTTTACTTATATACATATATTTATATGTATATGTATGTGTATATATATTTATATGTATATATATATATAATATATATACAGTACATATATATATATATATATATATTCACACACAAAAAACAAAGGTTAAAGGAACATTTTTAGGTGTTATAGTTAGTTATTTCAAGCACCTATAACTTGTGCCCCAAGGTAACTATAACTTGTGCCCTCACCATGCACTGCGGCCAACCCACAGTGTGCATACAACCCCACAACATGACTGAAAAGCAAGGAGAAAGTAGTGAAAACTAGTGACAAGAAAGAAGGCACACATAAAACAAGGGAAAGAGCAGCGAAAATAAGAGAAAAGCAAGGAGCGGGCACACTAAAACCCACTAAAATAGCAAGGAGAAAGCAGTGAGAACGGGGTAAAAGCAATGAGAAGGCACACATAAAACAGGGGAAAAAGCAAGGAGAAGACAGTAGCAATAGTGGTGCAGAAGCACAGGGAGAGCTTGGCCTTTTTTTAAAAAAATTGCCACAGATTTGCAGATCCACCACAATTCTGAGGCAAAAATTTTAAAAATATATATATATATATGTTTTTGGTCCTCCTTCATGGTTGAAGTAGTGCCACCCCATCCGATCTCAGTATGAGATCTGTTAGATCCACATAGGATCCGCGTCCTTAGATATACAAATGTTTTTTCTTTATTAACTCCAAAACTACTGAACAGATTTACACCACATCACAAAAAGATCTTTCTGGACTAGGATCTACCTTTCTGCCAAATTTGGTGTAATTCCTTCCGTTCAGCGGTTCAGGCAGTAGTCATGTTTCAAGTCTCTAAGGGAAATTGCATGGGGAAGGCGTGCTTTGGGACACCCCCTTCTTCTGGGCCTGCTACGTTAGGTTGATGTTTTACCCATACACAAGCAGAAATTCAGCAGTTATAGTTATATCTATATTAAGAAACTATAAATCGTGGCCTAAAGTTACTTAAAGGCACAAGTTCTAGATTCTTCAGATAAGTCTAACTATAAGTATAAGTGTTGGAAAATGGCCCTCTCTGAAGGGTCACTGTAGGAGGCTGTCCTGGTTTGTAGTGGGTACCAACGGTACTTACACCTCATACCAGGTCCAGTTATCCCTTGTTAGTGAAATGTAGTCAGTGTCTAGAAGCCAGGCTCTCTAAGGATAGTGTGAATGAGCAGCCAAGGCCTAACTAGGAGACATGTACAGCTCATTCAATGCCACTGTAGTCACACAGTACTCACACACATGAAAGAAAATACTCACTGTTACAAAAATAAAGCTACTTTATTTTGGTGACACAAATGCCAAAAATACCTTAGAGACTATACTCCCTTAGGAGGTAAGTAATATACACAGTATATACACTATAATGCAGAATTAGCTGTTAAAACAGTTAGAAAACAGTGCAAATAGTGAAAATCATAATAGTTAGAAATGGGCCTAGGGCACACAAACCATACACTAAAAAAGTGGAATGCAAAAGTCAGTTTCCCACCTAGGTAAGTAATGTGTGTAGAGGGGCGCTGGGACTATTAGTAAACACCAAAAGTAAGTAATAGAACCCACCCCAGAGCCCAGGAAAGCAGGAGAAAATCACAGTAACTTTCCTAGAACACACAAGAACATGTGATATACCCTCGAAGTAGGTAAAGGAATTCCCGCCTTTTACCAGGATGATGGACAGCTTTCCAAAACGACCCCAATGCGTTTACCGCCGATTCCGGTGGTGCGTTGTTGATGCTCAGAAGCACAAGGACATCTCCACAAAGACGCAGTAGTAACAATCACATTGCCAAAGGCACACAAGGTTGCTGGAGACGTTTACCCCGTGGCCCATCACGTACCCTTAGTGTACAATATAAACGGGGCGTATAAAACATGCTAGGTTACGCTTACTGACATACTCGTAGAAAATACTCCGGTTGGGTAGACCACGATGCTCATTTTACAGAAACTAAACCTCAAAGGAAGCACTTACAAATATAATCGTAGCAGGTGCCTCAGTTGAAGCTCAGCTTCTGGAAAGGACAAGCCACCCTAACTCTTGGGCTTGGCAAAGATAAAGCAAGGCTGTGCACTCAGAGATCCCATAGCAGAAAAGATCTAGAATCCATCCTGGAGGTGAACTGATGATGTACTGGAGCGTAATCTGTATCTGACTGAGACGCGCGGGTTCTATCTTCCTCTGCTGGAGACACAGAGTAGAAGGTTCTCCCTTTATAAAGCACCTCTAAGCTCCGCCCGCTGAGCCACGCCCCGTCCACCCTCGAAGTAGGTAAAGGAATTCCCGCCTTTTACCAGGATGATGGACAGCTTTCCAAAACGACCCCAATGCGTTTTACCGCCGATTCCGGTGGTGCGTTGTTGATGCTCAGAAGCACAAGGACATCTCCACAAAGACGCACTAGTAACAATCACATTGCCAAAGGCACACAAGGTTGCTGGAGACGTTTACCCCGTGGCCCATCACATACCCTTAGTGTACAATATAAACGGGGCGTATAAAACATGCTAGGTAACGCTTACTGACATACTCGTAGAAAATACTCTGGTTGGGTAGGCCACGATGCTCATTTTACAGAAACTAAACCAATAACAATAAAATACACACACACTCTTTTAAACCTGTCTGACTAAGTATTTTTTACCCATGATTCTAATTATGTATTGTATGTGCATATGTGTGTGTATTCATGTGTGTGTGTGTATAAATATATATATATATATGTGTATGTATGTGTATATGTTGTTTCTGTGCCTGGCATGTTTGTGGATCATTGCATGGCTCCTGGTTTTTTTTTGGGTTGTTATACTAGATATCTATGAATTTCTGCTCTCTTTTTATCACACTTATCTACTCATCACTCTTATGTCATGTCTCTATCAAACTATCCTCCATTCTCACTCGGACTCATCCCAAATCCCTTCGACCACTTTCATCTCCTAAATATCTCTGCCTAAGCTCTTCCCTCCACCTCCACATCTAACTCACCAAACCTCACTCTACCTCTGTGACCTCCCACACAACCCTACTAAATTTTCCTGCATTCATCTCACCCTGCTACTATGCTCTCCCTAACCCTTCCACATCCTCTTTCCCCTCCGCTCCCCTTTTATTCATCTCAAGCCTTTGGATTGAGTAAATGAAGGATAAACTCCCAATTAACACTTCTGGATTTCTTTCCTCCTCCACCCCTCCATTACTCCAGTCAATCTAACTAACAAACTCTCATATCCGCAACTCAAATTAACTCATAATATTACTAAAACTGTACTCCTTATTAAATTATACTAATCCATCACTAATTCTTGTTGGGTACCGGAGTAGCGTGCTACTCATCGAAAAGCGCTTCGACGCCTCGTCAGGGGTAGTAAGCGCTATATAAATACGATTACAATTACAATTACAATTTTGCAAGAACCAGAAGAGACTGCAAGACACCAATGATGGATTCCTGGAACGGAAAACCTGTGAGAAAGAGGCTGGCCTGGCTTGTAGTGGGTACCAAGGGGTACTTACACTCTGTACCAGGTCCAGTTATCCCTGATTAGTGTAGAAGAGGTGTTT
This sequence comes from Pleurodeles waltl, assembly GCF_031143425.1. Lineage (NCBI taxonomy): Eukaryota > Metazoa > Chordata > Amphibia > Caudata > Salamandridae > Pleurodeles > Pleurodeles waltl. The sequence continues at coordinate 1,218,538,826 of NC_090447.1, forward strand.
CTAGCAGCTTAGGCTGATAGAAGGTAGCTATAGCAGAGCAGCTTAGGCTGAACTAGGAGACATGCAAAGCTCCCACTATACCACTGGTGTCATATGCACAATATCATAAGAAAACACAATACACAGATATACTAAAAGTAAAGGTACTTTATTTTTATGACAATATGCCAAAAGCATCTCAGTGAGTACCTTAGTATGAGGATGCCAAATATACACAAGATATATCTACACAATACCAAAAATATGCAGTAATAGCAAAAGGAAGTAATGCAAGCAATGTAAAGTTACAGTAGATTGCAATAGGAGCACATAGGTATAGGGGCAACACAAACCATATACTCCAAAAGTGGAATGCAAACCACGAATGGACCCCAAACCTATGTGAGCTTGTAGAGGGTCGCTGGGACTGTAAGAAAACAGTGAGGGTTAGAAAAATAGCCCACCCCAAGAGCCTGGAAAGTAGGTGTAAAGTGCACCTATTTTCCCCAGAGAGCACAGAAGTCGTGATAGGGGAATTCTGCAAGGAAGACCAACACCAGCAATGCAACCAAAATGGATTTCCAGACGAGAGTACCTGTGAAACAAGGGGACCAAGTCCAAGAGTCGTGACAAAGTCGAGAGTGGGCAGATGCCCAAGAAATGCCAGCTGAGGCTGCAAAGAAGCTGCAAACCGGATGGTAGAAGCTGTGGATTCTGCAAGAACGAAGAGGGCTAGAAACTTCTCCTTTGGAGGATGGATGTCCCACGTCGTGAAGAAGCTTGCAGAGGTGTTCCCATGCAGAAAGACCACAAACAAGCCTTGCTAGCTGCAAGGGTCACAGTTAGGGTTTTTGGATGCTGCTGTGGCCCAGGAGGGACCAGGATGTCGCCACTTGGATGAGGAGACAGAGGGGGCGCCATGCAAGTCAGAGAGCCCTCACAGAAGCAGGCAGCACCCACAGAAGTACTGGAAAAGGCACTTGGAAGAGGAGTGAACCGGAGTCCACCCAAAGACACAAAAGGGAGTCCCATGACGCCGGAGGACAACTCAGAAGGTTGTGCACTGCAGGTTAGAGTGTCGGGGACCCAGGCTTGGTTGTGCACGAAGGAAATCCTGGAAGAGTGCACAGGAGCCGGAGCAGCTGCAAATCACGCGGTACCCAGCAATGCAGTCTAGCATGGGGAGGCAAGGACTTACCTCCACCAAACTTGGACTGAAGAGTCACTGGACTGTGGGAGTCACTTGGACAGAGTTGCTGAGATCCAGGGACCACACTCTTTGTACTGAGAGGGGACCCAGAGGACCGGTGATCCAGTCTTTTGTTGCCTGCGGTTGCAGGGGGAAGAATCCGTCGTCCCACTGGAGATTTCTTCAGAGCTCCTGGTGCAGAAAGGAGGCAGGCTACCCCCAGAGCATGCACCACCAGGAAACAGTCGAGAAGGCGGCAGGATCAGCGATACAAGGTTGCAGAAGTCGTCTTTGCTACTTTGTTGCGGTTTTGCAGGCGTCCTGGGCAGTCAGGGGTCGATCCTTTGGCAGAAGGTGAAGAAAGAGATGCAGAGGAACTCGGATGAGCACTTGCATTCGTTATCTCCAGAATTCCCCAAAGCAGAGACCCTAAATAGCCAGAAAAGGAGGTTTGGCTACCTAGGAAGGAGGATAGGCTAGCAACACAGGTAAGAGTCTATCAGAAAGAGTCTCTGACGTCACCTGCTGGCCCTGGCCACTCAGAGCAGTCCGGTGTGCCAGCAGCACCTCTATTTCCAAGATGGCAGAGGTCTGGAGCACACTGGAGGAGCTCTGGGCACCTCCCCTGGGAGGTGCAGGTCAAGGGAGTGGTCACTCCCCTTTCCTTTGTCCAGTTTTGCGCCAGAGCAGGGCTGGGGGATCCCTGAACTGGTGTAGACTGGCTTATGCAGAGATGGGCACCATTTGTGCCCATCAAAGCATTTCCAGAGGCTGGGGGAGGCTACTCCTCCCCAGCCCTTACACCTTTTTCCAAAGGGAGAGGGTGTAACACCCTCTCTCTGAGGAAGTCCATTGTTCTGCCTTCCTGGGCCAAGCCTGGCTGGACCCCAGGAGGGCAGAAACCTGTCTGAGGGGTTGGCAGCAGCTGCAGTGAAACCCCGGGAAAGGTAGTTTGGCAGTACCCGGGTCTGTGCTAGAGACTCGGGGGATCATGGAATTGTCTCCCCAATGCCAGAATGGCATTGGGGTGACAATTCCATGATCTTAGACATGTTACATGGCCATGTGCGGAGTTACCATTGTGACGCTATACATAGGTAGTGACCTATGTATAGTGCACACGTGAAATGGTGTCCCCGCACTCACAAAGTCCGGGGAATTTGCCCTGAACGATGTGGGGTCACCTTGGCTAGTGCCAGGGTGCCCACACACTAAGGGGGTTATTACAACTTTGGAGGAGGTGTTAATCCGTCCCAAAAGTGACGGTAAAGTGACAGATATACCACCAGCCGTATTACAAGTTCCATAGGATATAATGGCCTCGTAATACGGCTGGTGGTATATTCGTCACTTTACCGTCACTTTTGGGACGGATTAACACCTCCTCCAAAGTTGTAATAACCCCTAAGTAACTTAGCACCCAACCTTTACCAGGTAAAGGTTAGACATATAGGTGACTTATAAGTTACTTAAGTGCAGTGGTAAATGGCTGTGAAATAACGTGGACGTTATTTCACTCAGGCTGCAGTGGCAGGCCTGTGTAAGAATTGTCAGAGCTCCCTATGGGTGGCAAAAGAAATGCTGCAGCCCATAGAGATCTCCTGGAACCCCAATACCCTAGGTACCTCAGTACCATATACTAGGGAATTATAAGGGTGTTCCAGTATGACAATGTGAATTGGTGAATTTGGTCACTAGCCTGTTAGTGACAATTTAGAAAGCAGAGAGAGCATAACCACTGAGGTTCTGATTAGCAGAGCCTCAGTGAGACAGTCATCACACAGGGAACACATACAGGGCACACTTATGAGCACTGGGGCCCTGGCTGGCAGGGTCCCAGTGACACATACACTGAAACAACATATATACAGTGAAATATGGGGTAACATGCCAGGCAAGATGGTACTTTCCTACACAACCCCCCCCAAACGAAGGACAATAAGACTAGCCAGTACCTGATGAGTCTTCATTGTCTAAGTGGAAATATATGGAGAGTCCATCTGCATTGGAGTGGGTACTCCCAGGTCTATGTTCCACTGTATAATCCATTCCCTGTAGAGATATGGACCACCTCAACAATTTAGGGTTTTCACCTTTCATTTGTTTTAGCCAAAGTAGAGGTTTGTGGTCTGTCTGAACAATGAAGTGAGTGCCAAACAGGTATGGCATCAACTTCTTCAGTGCCCAGAGCACAGCAAAGGCCTCCCTCTCTATGCCAGACCAACACTTTTCTCTAGGGGTCAACCTCCTGCTGATAAAAGCAACAGGTTGATCCTGGCCCTCAGAATTGAGTTGTGATAAGACTACCCCTACCCCTAATTCAGATGCATCAGTTTGAACAATAAATTTCTTGGAGTAACATGGGCTTTTTAGGACAGGTGCAGTGCACATGCCCTGTTTCAGCTCCTCAAAAGCTTTCTGACAGCTAGCTGGCCACAATACCTTTTTAGGCATTTTCTTGGAGGTGAATTCATTAAGTGGGGCTGCAATGGAGCCATAGTTTTTAATGAACCTCCTGTAATACCCAGTGAGGCCTAAGAAGGCTCTCACCTGGGTCTGAGTTGTAGGGGGAACCCAATCCATGATAGTTTGGATTTTCCCCTGAAGTGGTGCAATCTGTTCTCCACCTACCAGGTGTCCCAGATAAACCACTTTTCCATGCCCTATCTGGCACTTTGAAGCCTTGATAGTGAGGCCTGCCTTTTGCAGGGCCTCCAAAACTTTCCACAGGTGGACCAGGTGATCATCCCAGGTTGAGCTAAAGACAGCTATATTGTCCAGATATGCTGCACTAAAAGACTCTAACCCCTGCAGGACTGTATTCACCAACCTCTGAAAAGTGGCAGGTGCATTTTTCAAACCAAAGGGCATTACGGTGAATCGGTAGTGCCCTCCAATTATCGAAAATGCAGTTTTTGCTTTAGCATCCTCTGATAACTTGATCTGCCAATACCCTGCAGTCAAATCAAAGGTGCTTAGATACTTGGCAGATGCCAGTGTATCTATGAGCTCATCTGCCCTGGGTATAGGGTGAGCATCAGTTTTAGTTACCTGGTTGAGACCTCTAATCTACACAAAACCTCATTTCCCTTTTTCCATCTTTGGAATGAGGTTTTGGTACAAGCACCACAGGAAAGGCCCATGGGCTTTCAGAATGTTCAACCACTCCCAGTTCAAGCATTTTCTGAACTTCTTGTTTTATGCAGTCTCTGACATGGTCAGGCTGCCTATAGATCTTACTTTTGACAGGCATGCTGCCTCCAGTATCCATAGTGTGCTCACACCAAGAAATGGTGCCTGGCACAGTAGAAAAGAGTTCAGAAAACTGACCCAGGAGATTTATGCAGTTGACTTTCTGCTCAGCAGTAAGACAGTCTGCCAAGACTACACCTTCCACTAGAGTATCTTGTTCTGTGGAAGAGAAGAGATCAGGGAGAGAGTCACTCTCTTCTTCCTGTCCTTCATCTGTTGCCATGAGCAGGGTGAGATCAGCCCTGTCATAGTATGGTTTTAGGCAATTGACATGGAGCACCCTAAGGGGACTCCCGGCAGTGCCCAACTCAACCAAGTAGGTGACTTCTCCCTTCTTTTCAACAATGATGTGGGGTCCACTCCATTTGTCTTGGAGTGCTCTTGGGGCCACAGGCTCCAATACCCACACCTTCTGTCCTGGTTGGTACTGAATCAGAACAGCCTTCTGGTCATGCCATTGCTTTTGGAGCTCTTGGCTGGCCTGAAGGTTTTTACTGGCCTTTTTCATGTACTCTGCCATTCTGGACCTTAGGCCGAGTACATAGTCCACTATGTCTTGCTTAGGAGCTTTTAAATGTTGTTTCCAACCCTCCTTCACAAGTGTTAGGGGACCTCTTACAGGGTGTCCAAATAGGAGTTCAAAGGGGCTGAAGCCCACTCCTTTCTGGGGTACCTCCCTGTAAGCAAAAAGGAGGCAAGGTAACAGGACATCCCATCTCCTCCTGCGTTTTTCAGGGAGTCCCATTATCATTCCTTTGAGAGTTTTATTAAACCTCTCTACCAGTCCATTTGCTTGTGGGTGATAAGCTGTGGTGAATTTGTGTGTTACACCACATTCCTTCCACATGGCCTTTAAGTATGCAGACATAAAGTTGCTACCCCTGTCTGATACAACCTCTTTTGGGAAACCCACCCTGGAAAAGATTCCCAGGAGGGCTTTTGCCACTGCAGGTGCTGTAGTGGTCCTTAGAGGGATTGCTTCAGGATATCTTGTGGCATGGTCCACTACCACTAAGATAAACATATTGCCTGAAGCAGTAGGAGGGTCAAGGGGGCCAACTATGTCGACCCCTACCCTTTCAAAGGGAACCCCAACCACAGGCAGTGGAATAAGGGGAGCCTTTGGGGTGCCACCAGTCTTGCCACTGGCTTGGCAGATCACACAGGACTTACAAAAGTCTTTTGTGCCTCTGACATCCTAGGCCAATGAAACAGGGGGACAAGCCTTTCCCATGTTTTAATTTGACCCAAATGTCCAGCCAAGGGAATGTTGTGTGCCAGAGTTAGGAGGAACTCTCTGTATTGCAGGGGAATGACCAATCTCCTGGCTGCTCCTGGTTTTTAGTCCCTTGCCTCTGTATACAAGAGGTTGTCCTCCCAGTAAACTCTATGTGAGTCACTGACATCCTCATTTTGCTGTTTGACAGCTTGCTATCTTAGACCCTCTAATGTGGGACAGGTTTGCTGTGCCACACTCAGCTCCTCCTTGGGCAGCCCCCCCTCCACCCAAAAGCGCAGCAGTGTATGCTGCCAGCTCCTCTGGTGAACGTTCTGCACGGGGGGGAAATTCGTCTTCCTCAGAAGTAGAATCATCTGTAGAGGGAGGGATAGTGGGTAGGGATTTACCCATACTAACCCTAGCTTTAGGGAGCACTTGGTCACCCTGTCCTTTTTGCTTTTTGGCCTGAGCCCTGGTTAAAGCAAAAATATGCCCAGGAATGCCCAGCATTGCTGCATGAGCCTCCAACTCCACTTCTGCCCAAGCTGATGTCTCTAAATCGTTCCCTAGTAGATAGTCTACAGGTAAATCTGAGGCAACCACAAGTTTCTTTGGATCTGTAACCCCCCCCCCCCAGATGAGATTCACAACAGACATGGGGTGGCTAAGAGTGTTGTTATGAGCGTCTGTCACTTGGTGCTGGTGACCAAGTAGGTGTTGTTCAGGGTGTACCAGTTTCTCTATTGCCGTGGTAACAATGGCACCTGTGTCCCTGTAGGCCTGAACCTCAACACCATTGATTAGGGGAAGTTGCTTGCACTTATCCATATTAAGGGGACAAGCAACCAAGGTGGCCAAATCAATAGCACCTTCAGAGACTACCACAGCCTCTGTGGTCTCCCTAACAAGACCAACCCCAACTAAGTTACCAAAAGTGATCCCAGCTACTCCCTTGGATTGGCTATTAGTAGGTTTGCTCCCACCACCACTGCTATTACTAGGGGCACTAGAGGTTGCAGTAGAGGTTGTGGTAGTGGGAGACTTGGTGCTTTTCTTTGGACAACTGGCATCAGTTGTCCAATGGCCTTTTACTTTACATAAATAGCACCATGGTTTCTTTACTTGATTAGAAGAGGATTTGGACCCACCACCCCCACCAGAGTGTTTTTGTGGGCCTGATGAAGACTCATTTTTAGATCTGTCCCCACCCTTGTCTGAAGACTTACCATCCTTCTTCTTGCCATCCTTGTCACCCCCTGTATGAACTTTTCTGTTCACTCTTGTTCTGACCCATTTGTCTGCCTTCTTTCCCAATTCTTAGGGAGAGGTCAGATCTGAGTCCACGAGATATTGGTGTAACAAATCAGACACACAGTTATTCAGAATATGCTCTCTCAGGATCAGATTATACAGGCTTTCATAGTCAGAAACTTTACTGGCATTTAACCACCCCTCCAAGGCATTCACTGAATAGTCAACAAAGTCTACCCAGTCTTGTGAGGACTCTTTTCTGGTTTCTCTGAACGTAATCCTGTATTGTTCAGTGGTTAAGCCAAATCCATCCAAGAGTGCATTCTTCAAAACTGTAAAATTATTGGCATCACTTTCCTTCACAGTAAGGAGCCTATCCCTACCCTTTCCACTGAAAGATAGCCATAGGATAGCAGCCCACTGCCTTTGAGGGATCCCCTATACCATACAGGCCCTCTGAAGTGCAGCAAACCACTTGTTAATGGCACCCCCCTCCTTGTAAGGGGGAATTATCTTATGCAGATTCCTAGAATCATGCTCTTTCACAGGATTACTATCAGGAATACTGCTGCTGCCACCATGGGGTCCAAACCCCAACCTCTGTCTCTCTTTTTCTAAGTCTAGAGATTCCCTGTCTAGAGCCAGCTGTTGCTGTTTAACCTTCAGCCTGGACTCTTCCACTCTCAATCTATTGAGTTCCCTTTCTAACAGTCTGTCATCAGGGTGGGTGGGTTGGGAATGCTTTGACACAGAAGAATGATGAGAATGAACAGAGGGAGACCTGTCCCTAACAGTTGGCACTCTAGCAACCTGGTCTGCAGGAACAAAACTATCCCTACTGTAATGTGAGCTTACATTACTACCAGCTATGCTAGGTGGTCTGCTAAGGGTCAGGTTAGGAATGGCACCCTCTAACACTCTTACTGGGGGCTCCCCTGAGTCAGAGTGTGAGCTATCTCCGAACTTCTCAATTGAAGTGCCAGCTAAGGCCTTATCATTTTCAATAAGCATGTTAGACAATAATTCTCTAGAGAGGTTCTTTCTCACCACTAAACCTCTATCAATGCAGAGACTCTTTAAACCTTTCCAGTTAATGTGGTCATAAGCTGAGCTGACCAAATTGAGAGGAGTTCCTACATCAGACATGGTAGAAAAGGTTTAGGGACAGATAAAAGATAGAAAAAGTTTCAGGACTTTTTAAAGAAACAGTAAAAAAACTTTTTCAATTTTTTAGAAACGTTTTGAAAGTTTAGGAGTACTTTTCAGCACTTAGCAGATAGTGTAAGAGAAGAAAAGCAAACCTTTTTGGTTAGGTGTACATACATTGAACTTGTTTTGTATATTATTCTCTTATGAAAAGTACACAATGACAAAGTGGTAAGTAGTCGCAAGTACTTATCCCACTGCTGCACAACCAATGTAGGAGGCTGGCCTGGCTTGTAGTGGGTACCAAGGGGTACTTACACTCTGTACCAGGTCCAGTTATCCCTTATTAGTGTAGAAGAGGTGTTTCTAGCAGCTTAGGCTGATAGAAGGTAGCTATAGCAGAGCAGCTTAGGCTGAACTGGGAGACATGCAAAGCTCCCACTATACCACTGGTGTCATATGCACAATATCATAAGAAAACATAATACACAGACATACTAAAAAATAAAGGTACTTTATTTTTATGACAATATGCTAAAAGTATCTCAGTGAGTACCCTCAGTATGAGGATGCCAAATATACACAAGATATATGTACACAATACCAAAAATATGCAGTAATAGCAAAAGGAAGTAATGCAAGCAATGTAAAGTTACAGTAGATTGTAATAGGAGCACATAGGTATAGGGGCAACACAAACCATATACTCCAAAAGTGGAATGCGAACCACGAATGGACCCCAAAACTATGTGAGCTTGTATAGGGTCACTGGGACTGTAAGAAAACAGTGAGGGTTAGAAAAATAGCCCACCCCAAGACCCTGGAAAGTAGGTGTAAAGTGCTCCTATATTCCCCAGAGAGCACAGAAGTCGTGATAGGGGAATTCTGCAAGGAAGACCAACACCAGCAATGCAACCAAAGTGGATTTCCGGACGAGAGTACCTGTGAAACAAGGGGACCAAGTCCAAGAGTTGCGACAAAGTCGAGAGTGGGCAGATGCCCAAGAAATGCCAGCTGAGGATGCAAACTAGCTGCCACCGGATGGTAGAAGCTATGGATTCTGCAAGAACGAAGAGGGCTAGAAACTTCTCCTTTGGAGGATGGATGTCCCACGTCGTGAAGAAGCTTGCAGAGGTGTTCCCACGCAGAAAGACTGCAAACAAGCCTTGCTAGCTGCAAGGATCACGGTTAGGGTTTTTGGATGCTGCTGTGGCCCAGGAGGGACCAGGATGTCGCCACTTGGATGAGGAAACAGAGGGGGCGCCCAGCAAGTCAGGGAGCCCTCACAGAAGCAGGCAGCACCCGCAGAAGTACCAGAACAGGCACGTGGAAGAGGAGTGAACTGGAGTCCACCCGAAGACACAAAAGGGAGTTCCACAACGCCGGAGGACAACTCAGAAGGTTGTGCACTGCAGGTTAGAGTGTCGGGGACCCAGGCTTGGCTGTGCACGAGGAAATCCTGGAAGAGTGCACAGGAGCCGGAGCAGCTGCAAATCACGCGGTACCCAGCAATGCAGTCTAGCGTGGGGAGGCAAGGACTTACCTCCACCAAACTTGGACTGAAGAGTCACTGGACTGTGGGAGTCACTTGGACAGAGTTGCTGAGATCCAGGGACCACACTCTTTGTGCTGAGAGGGGACCCAGAGGACCGGTGATACAGTCTTTTGTTGCCTGCGGTTGCAGGGGGAAGATTCCGTCGTCCCACTGGAGATTTCTTCAGAGCTCCTGGTGCAGAAAGGAGGCAGGCTACCCCCAGAGCATGCACCACCAGGAAACAGTCGAGAAGGCGGCAGGATCAGTGATACAAGGTTGCAGTAGTCGTCTTTGCTACTTTGTTGCGGTTTTGCAGGCGTCCTGAGCAGTCAGGGGTCGATCCTTTGGCAGAAGGTGAAGAAAGAGATGCAGAGGAACTCGGATGAGCACTTGCATTCGTTATCTCCAGAATTCCCCAAAGCAGAGACCCTAAATAGCCAGAAAAGGAGGTTTGGCTACCTAGGAAGGAGGATAGGCTAGCAACACAGGTAAGAGCCTATCAGAAAGAGTCTCTGACGTCACCTGCTGGCCCTGGCCACTCAGAGCAGTCCAGTGTGCCAGCAGCACCTCTGTTTCCAAGATGGCAGAGGTCTGGAGCACACTGGAGGAGCTCTGGGCACCTCCCCTGGGAGGTGCAGGTCAAGGGAGTGGTCACTCCCCTTTCCTTTGTCCAGTTTTGCGCCAGAGCAGGGCTGGGGGATCCCTGAACTGGTGTAGACTGGCTTATGCAGAGATGGGCACCATTTGTGCCCATCAAAGCATTTCCAGAGGCTGGGGGAGGCTACTCCTCCCCAGCCCTTACACCTTTTTCCAAAGGGAGAGGGTGTAACACCCTCTCTCTGAGGAAGTCCATTGTTCTGCCTTCCTGGGCCAAGCCTGGCTGGACCCCAGGAGGGCAGAAACCTGTCTGAGGGGTTGGCAGCCGCTGTAGTGAAACCCCGGGAAAGGTAGTTTGGCAGTACCCAGGTCTGTGCTAGAGACTCGGGGGATCATGGAATTGTCTCCCCAATGCCAGAATGGCATTGGGGTGACATTTCCATGATCTTAGACATGTTACATGGCCATGTGCGGAGTTACCATTGTGACGCTATACATAGGTAGTGACCTATGTATAGTGCACACGTGAAATTGTGTCCCCGCACTCACAAAGTCCGGGGAATTTGCCCTGAACGATGTGGGGTCACCTTGGCTAGTGCCAGGGTGCCCACACACTAAGGGGGTTATTACAACTTTGGAGGAGGTGTTAATCCGTCCCAAAAGTGACGGTAAAGTGACAGATATACCACCAGCCGTATTACAAGTTCCATAGGATATAATGGCCTCGTAATACGGCTGGTGGTATATTCGTCACTTTACCGTCACTTTTGGGACGGATTAACACCTCCTCCAAAGTTGTAATAACCCCTAAGTAACTTAGCACCCAACCTTTACCAGGTAAAGGTTAGACATATAAGTGACTTTTAAGTTACTTAAGTGCAGTGGTAAATGGCTGTGAAATAACGTGGACGTTATTTCACTCAGGCTGCAGTGGCAGGCCTGTGTAAGAATTGTCAGAGCTCCCTATGGGTGGCAAAAGAAATGCTGCAGCCCATAGAGATCTCCTGGAACCCCAATACCCTGGGTACCTCAGTACCATCTGCTAGGGAATTATAAGGGTGTTCCAGTATGACAATGTGAATTGGTGAATTTGGTCACTAGCCTGTTAGTGACAATTTAGAAAGCAGAGAGAGCATAACCACTGAGGTTCTGATTAGCAGAGCCTCAGTGAGACAGTCATCACACAGGGAACACATACAGGGCACACTTATGAGCACTGGGGCCCTGGCTGGCAGGGTCCCAGTGACACATACACTAAAACAACATATATACAGTGAAATATGGGGGTAACATGCCAGGCAAGATGGTACTTTCCTACACTGTGGAAGAAGGGGGCCAAGTCCAAGAAGCAGTGAAGAGTCCAGGGAGAACTGGAGCCCCTGCTAACCTGGATGAAGGTGCAAAAGAACCACCGGTGAGGAACAGTCACTATTGCACCCCAAGAAGACAGATGCAGGTTCCTGGTTGGTGCAGATGTCCAAGGCCGGATGGATGAATGCAGTCTGGTTTGCGTCGCTGGATTCTGCCAACAAGCCTTGGCACACGCAAAGCTCACAGTTAGCCGCAAAATAGCGCTGTCCGGGACCAGGAGGTACCTGGTGGTCTCTACTCAGGAGTGGGAGACAGAGGGGGCTCTCAGCAACTCAGAGAGCCCTCAGAAGACCAGGCAGCACACACATGAGTCCCACAGGATGGGGACAAAGGAGGTGCAAAAGGAGGCCCACGCAGCACTACACAAAGGGATCCCACGCCACCGGAGAACCACACAGGAGGCTGTGCGTCGCCGGAAGGAGTGGAGTGGTGGGTGGTAGAGCTGCACGAAGAACTTCGAGGAAGGATGCCAACAAGTCTTGGCAACTGCAAACACGCGGTGCAGGGAGTACTGTCTTGCGTGGGAAGGCAAGCTCTTACCTCCACCAAAGTTGGACAGCTGGACGTCTGGACCATCGGGACCACTTCAGTCCACCACCTGTGTTGCTGGATCCACACACTCTTCAGGAGAGGGGACCCAAGCCACTGGTCGTCAAGCAGGGAAGTGACTCCTTCACTTCAAGGGAGATTCCTTTGTTCTTCTGGTGCAGGCTGAAGACACGCAGTCCTCAGAGGATGCATGAACTGGAAACAGTAGCACTTTCTGGTAGGAGCTGAAGACACAATGTTGCAGAAGTCGTCTTTGCTTCTTTATTGTAGTTTGTAGAGTTCCTGGAGGGTCCAGATGCAGTTTCTTCAGTAGAAGGTAAAGTAAAGGATGCAGAGGATTCTGAAGAACCACTCAAGAGAGAGACCTTAAATAGCCCTGAAAGCGGGGATTGGTCAGCTTATTAGGTAAGTACCTATCAGGGGAGGGCTCTGACATCACCTGCTGGCATTGGCCACTCAGATGCTCCCAGAGTGCCCTGCCAACTTGCAATCCAAGTTGGCAAAACTCAGGGACACTCTGGAGGAGTGATGGAGAGGGGAGTGGTCACTCCCCTTTCTTTTGTCCAGTTTCGCACCAGAGCAGGGACTGGGGGTCCCTGAACTGGTGTAGACTGGATTATGCAAGGAGGGCACCATCTGTACTCTTCAAAGCATTTCCAGAGGCTCTGTGAGGCTACCCCTCCCATGGCTGTAACACCTATTTCCAAAGGGAGAGGGTGTAACACCTGCCTCCCAAAGGAAATGCTTTGTTCTGCTTTCCTGAGCTCGAGCTGCTTGAGCAACAGGAGGGCAGAAACATGTCTGGGAGGTGGCATTAGCTGGGGCTGGAAAACCTCAGAAGACTGTAATGGCAGTACTGGGGTGCCTCTAAGGAGCCCCAAGAGTGCATGGAATCATACAAGCAATGTTTGCAAAAGCCTTGGGGTATGATTCCAACATGTTTTATACCAAACATGGCCATATTTGGAGTTACCACTTTGAAGCTGTACATAGGTAGTGACCTATGTCCAGTGCATGTGTAAAATGGTGTCCCCCCACTCACCAACTCTGAGGAAATGGTCCTGGATGACATGGGGACACTTCTGCTAGTGCAGGGGTGCCCTCACACACAGGTACGCTGCACCTAGCCTTCAGGGTCGGAAGGCCTGACATATAGGTGACATATTGGTGCATTGTAAATGGCAGTGTAAGGGTGTATGCACTATTCCACACAGGCTGTAATGGCAGACCTGTAGAAGCCTTTGCATGGGCTCCTTATGGGTGGCAAAGAAAATGCTGAGGCCCATAGGGATCCCCTGTTCCACCAATGCTCTGGGTACCATATACTAGGGACTTATAAGAGACACCACTATGCCAATTAAGAGTGGAATACTGTGTTAACAGTATCCAACAACTAAATTTAGGGGGAGAGAGCATAGCTACTGGGGTCCTGGTTAGCAGGATCCCAGTAGACACAGCCAAACACACTGACAAACAGGCCAAAAATGGGGGTAACCATGCAAGAAAGAGGCTACTTTCCTACAGTCACCCTAAACTTTTTGCCTTCCTCCTGCTCTTTTTTTAACCTCATTTTTGTTGGCTTTAGGAATCTGGACACTTTACCACTGCTAACCAGTGATAAAGTGCATGCTCTGTCTCCCTAAAAACATGGTACCATTGGCTCATACCCAATTGGCATATTGCGTTTACTTGTAAGTCCCTAGCAAAGTGCACTGCATGTGCCCATGGCCTGTAAATTAAATGCTACTAGTGGGGCTGCAGCACTGACTATGCCACTTACATAAGTAGCACTGTAACCATGTCTCAGGCCTGCCATTGCAAGGCGTGGGTGTGCAGCTTCACTGACACTTCGATGTGGCATTTAAATCTACTTACTGAGCCTTAAAAGTCTCTTTTGTTTTAAATATAAGTCTCCCCAAAGGTAGGCCCTAGGGCATGGTGCTATGTAAGTAAATGGCAGGACATGTACTTATGTGTTTTACATGTCCTGGTAGTGAAAAACACACAAATTAGTTTCTCACTACTGTGAGGCCTGCTCCTCTCATAGGTCACCATTTGAACTGCCCTTATATACTTTAAGTGGTAGAGTCTGATCTGAAAGGAGTAGCCCTGTCATGTTTAGTATGGCCAGAATGATAATAGAAAATCCTGCTTACTGGTGAAATTGGATTTAATAGTACTATTTTAGAAATGGCACTTTTCGAAAATGGTCATTTCTCTGCACTTACTGCCATCTGTGCCTTACAGCCGGTCTCCAATCCATGTCTGGTCTGTGCTGGTTGACAGCTTCCCTTCTGCAGTCCACCCAGGCAGCCATAAACACAGGACACTCAGTCACACCTGCATTCATCTGCATACTGAATGGGTCTCCCTGGGTTGGAAGGGTGGAGAGAGCTCTCTTTTATACTTCAAAGGCCAATGGCCTGCCCTCACACAAAGGACTGATAATCACATAAAAGGATCCTGGCAGATAGGGCTCGGATGAAAGGGGAACGTGTGCACTTCAAGACCACTCTTTGAAGTTTCCCGCCACTTCAAAGGCATTTTGGGGTACATACACTTGGTCTGTGACCCTCCAAAATAAGACACTTCTGGAGCTTCCCCTTGACTCCGTCAGAGGAACCACCTGGCTGCCCAAAGGACTCATCTGAACTGTTTTGCTGGGATGGACTGTTAACCTGCTTGTTGCCCTGCTGCCTGCTGCCCCTGACTCTGCTGAAAGGACTCTGCCTTCCCCACAAGTGCTCTCCAAGGGTTGGGATTGAGCTTGCCTACTGTTCTGAAGTCTCAGGGCCACAAAGACTTCACCAAAGTGAAGACAATCCCTGTGCAACAGGGAAAATAAAAATCCCCCCCAAAAAACATCAAAGCAGCGCCTGCCTTGTGGCTGAAAAATCACCCAATTGCCTACCGGATCCAAGCAGCGCCTACTCCTTCTTACCAGGCTGTTGTTTAAAAGGGATATTTCTTCATTTATCTTGATTCTATCTTGTGTTATATATGATTTGGGACCTGACCTTCACATAATAATTTGTCATATTTTCTCAATTAATTGCAACCAGCGTATACTGCTGTTTGTTGTGGTTGTGCGATTTAAGCAGTTCTTAAATTTAAATCATATTCTCTTGTTATGTCAATTGCATTCTGTCATGTTGACCACACTCTGGCATTCTGGCCTTAGTACTTAAGTAAACATTTTATCTGGTGGCGATCTCAGTTTGCACCAAATTTACTGGCCAATTTTCAGATAGGGTTTTTTTCAGCCATTTTTCCACAGCATTGTGAGTTTCTGGATATCATGTCATTCCCTTCTTTGTATTATACGGAAAGAGATTCTGGGATTTTCTGAACTTTCTCCATTCTTGTTTTTTCAATTTGTTATATTGGTACTTTCTGCTATCATTGTTGTTATACTGTTTTCATATCTGCTTAATTTTTAGTTTAGTTTATTTTCAATATCACCTTTATGTTAAAAGGTGCCTGGTAAACACTAATGACTTGGTTCAATCAATTCATATTAACCTAGATATTTCTTCCATGAACAGTGTTCTTGTAGTGAGACTATTTTAATTGTGTGGGAGTAACATGGCAAATTTTCTTATTGCTCATAATTCATAAGTGCATATAGAGTTCTTCATCATTGTGCAGTCCATACAGAATTCCTGTTTGCAATCTTATACCATATTCAGACTATTTTCATAGCTGCCACCTTCCCCCTAATTTTTAAAAATTAGATCAATGCCATAATATGCCATATTCTGCCATCCTACTTTGTAATGATGTATGCAGTGCTGGCAATAGCATACGTTGGATCTTTGTTTTGTACTTTGCTTGCTTGTTACACGATTATTTCGTGCAGGAGGCATGTCTTATTTCAGACCATATATGCATTTTAGAGGATGCATGGCATATTGTGGTTCACATGTGATTCTTTTTTCAATTCTGATCTGTTGATTGTTCGTCTGATTTCTCTTGTGTTTTTTGCAATCCTGCATGCTTTTCCTGTTCTACCCTGAGATGCCTCAAGAACATTTTGATATTTTTTTGTCTATTGGAAGTGGCTCCTAACCAACCTAACCTTCAAAGCTACTGTCTGTGGAACAAACTAATATTGTATGACCACAACTGTACTCCAATTAGAGGATCCTGATTAATTAGACTCCCATATTTTTGGAAAATCTTCCAGATCTGATTACGTCCCTTACTGTAGGATCAGTCTCACCTTGTTCTGCTTTGTCTTTTATTGGCAATGAGGGTCGCCATTCTTGTTTCTATTTTTGATCTCTGTAATCCATCTTCTATAGTTTGGGTTGAGTATCCACTCCTTTGAAAGCAAGGTTTTACGTTAGCACAGTTTTCCTGCAGGGTCACTAAATTTGAACAAAGTATTTGAATTCTAACACATTCTCCATGTTGTATACTTCTTAGGAAAGCTTTGGGATGGAAACTTGTTTCATGTAAAATAGTGTTTGTCGATTTTCTTTACCTCATGTGAATTGGAGGCCATGCTGGTTGGTATTTAGGAAGAAAAAAGTATTTCAAACCCTGCTGTGTTAAGCATTTTCAGATACCAAACAGGTCATCTTTATACCTGGCCCACATTATTATTTGTATAGATAATGTTCATTGGATAACACCACCCCCCAACACCCTCCACGCTACTTTCTTTTGTACCAGCCCTTGGTGTGATTCACAAAGCTTTGAAATAAATAAATCCCCATAGTAGTTCCTCATTTTTATGTATATAACTGATGGATTAATAGGAAGACTTTTGCGTTAAGACACGTCATTATTATCTAGTAGCATCATTGAGTGTTGCAATTCTCCAGTATTACACAGCTTTACTGTTTCACAAAGTATTCATATGCTTTGAGTCCTATATTGTGATGAACAGATGTGTATAATGGTGCAAAATCAATTGTTATTAGGAGATATTTTTTGTGTTTGCCAAGTTATGTTTGATAGCATCCATAAGAGATAACCCATATCATTGATTTATCAATTTAAGTGTTTGACTATTGGTGGTAAAAGGTTTCCCACATAGCTAGATGATCTTTTATGTATGGAGTCACAGATCAACACTATTGGCCTACCTGGTGAATCAATTAGGCCTTTATGAATGTTGGCAAAACTATAGATAGCAGGTATTGTTGATTATCTGTGCGTACATATCAATGTCCATCTTTGCAAATTACTAACTGAGTGTCAATTTTCCAAACGTTTTGTATATATTTCTTTGGTTGGGTTGTCCTTTAATTCTTCACACGGCTGTATCTTCAACGTGTTGATTCACTTTCACATATTTTCCTTAGTACAGTTCTCAGCCTTTATCGGCTGGTTTGATAATTATTTGTCCATTATCTTGTTGTCAGAACAAGCAGGGGTCACCAGGCCCAGCCATGACAGTTGAGGCCTTTTACTCCTGCTGTCCCGGGGCCGGACCCGCTATGGATCCTGAACAACTGGGCTAAGTACCCCTTCAGTGCATGACTCTGAATGCTAGTATGGGTCAGGCAGCGCATAAGACTCGCAATACACTCAGCAACTCCAATAAAATTTCCAGCCCGATAATCATTTTTATGACAAAAGCTGTATCCGTGCACAAATACAAAGTAAAATAAGGTCCACAACAAATAATAAACACAATCTTCATAAGGTCAACATCCTAGCATTGTCTGAGAAACATCCTGACATTCACGTTAGGCCCCACTTGTGAGTGCAAGTCTTAGACGTTCCACAATTTCTTTAAAAGTCAAAGTCAGAGTACTATCATGAGAGCAACTTCCCATGGGGCTCGGCAATGAGGTCATTAGTCCTACTCACTCCTGTTCCTGGTACAATTCAGAAGGCCCTGGTGCGTTAAGTGATCCAGCTTTGTAGAAAGCAAGAGAAGATGCTTGTCGATGAGCGGTTGTTTTGTGGCTGCAGGCAAGACAGCTGGACTTCAACGGTGTACCTGCCATTGTGTGGTAAATACTCCTGAGTCCAACTGCAGAGGTTCGAGTGACTGTATGAGGGGTCTTCAAACTGGGGGGCGGGACCCCCTATGGGGGCCTCAAGTCATCCTTGGGGGGGGGGGCAGTCTCTGGCCAAAATGAGCATTACACAGATAACAGTGCATTGTTTTAAGCAGAAACATGCTATTGCATTTTTTTTAAGGCAACAGACATATTTAAAAGTTGCCAACTTTATTAAAAAATTGTGAAAAATTCTTTGGGGGGGCAATGATTTTAATTTTTGAACTTGGGGGCTGCAGCATTGAAAAGTTTGGAGACCACTGGTCTATATGATGCTCACATAGATGCTCTGGTTGCACTGGTCACAACCCACTTGCACATTACGCTTGCTGCATGATAGCAATGCCACCACGTATTTTCGAGAAAAACACAGTGGCACACAAGGCAAAAGACTCTTTAGGTTGCAGTTGTGCAAACGGCCATGATCGTTAATCTTCATTGTGGTCACCTCTGGTACACTGTGTGGCCTACGTACACAGGACAATGCCGTAGGTTCCAATTAGAGATGGCGATCACTATTCTTAGTCGCTCTGGCATACGGGGTCACTGACTTGAGGGGCACATACAAGCAAAAGGCCTTATCGGTGCGGTGATCTCTAACCTTCAGGGAGGCAGGCTCTGGTATAAAATGGCACCGACATGAGTGGCACATGGGCGAAATGCCTAATCTGTGCGGTGGCCTCGACTGGACCATGAATCTCACACTTTGTTGATGGAATCCACTCAGCAGGATCCACACTGGATCTCACTTGCTCCTGGCAATTTCCTCCTCCTCATAGGGTCCTCTTGCCACAGGGGGCTGGCAGATGTGGGTAATCCGGGCTCCAGGGAAAGTGATTTTGTCTCTCCTGGGCGATGTTCCCTCACACAGCATAGAGAGTGGCAGACCTTGGACCCCAGTCCTGGTCACAACAGGCAGAGTTTGTCATGAGCTTTGCCTTAATGATTGTCAGACAGTATTTGATTATTGATGTTTCACCACTTGACAAACTCAAATTTCCCGTTTTATAATCAGTTTCCATGCACAGATGTGATTTAATGTCTCATTGTTTCAAGTTTGTGTTGCGGGATTGCCTCCTTTCAAGCGTCCACTCCTCTATCTCGTCCTTTGCACAGGAAACAATCTGTCACAGCAAGGGGAACTCCAACCTTAATAGAACCACAGAAAAGGCCATGAAATTGACTGGAGGATAGCACCTGGATTTCAGCCTCAGTGATATATGCCTATCAAAACAGGACAAATATTCCCATCCCTGCTCCGTATGAGTCCCTGCCTCTGCAGTGTCTCCCTTATCAGTCCCATCATCTTGCTGACAGTTTTCACAAGTTGCACAGATCAGTAACCTTTCACAGACTCAAAGAACCCTTTCGTAGAAAACAGGAGAGCCTAGGTCCCCAGTCCTCCAGTGTGTGTGTCCAACTGTACTGTCAGGAATGTGGAAATCTACAAACATGCCTGGGATGGCTATTGCACATTCCTTTCTAAGGCCCTGGGTCTCCAAAAAGGAACCCACAGGCCTCCATGTTGTGTACCACATGCAGGCACACATACACCACAGTACGCACACTCAAATACATGCGCACTGTACAGTGCTACATACCAACACAATGCAGACCGAGGGCAAGTTAAGCAGCAGAATTTTATGTAAGTGGCCTGTTAAGATTCACTCCTGTGACACAGCTAAAAATGCTTCTTCAGACCACTGAACAGTATGCTGCCAAACTGTGATTCTACCAATTAACTCTTGGTAATGGCAGTAGCCCTTTACTACTACAAGGATAAAGCTTTGTGCACTCCTCCCAGTATACCAAGACTGCAGTCAGTCAAACAGACGTAGGTCATGGGGAAATGCTTTATCAGCATTTGCCCATGACCAAAAATTGGTACAAGGATGCAGATATCGTTGCAGCTGGGATACTCAGGGCAGGGGTGAAAATCCGTCACCATGAAGGAAACATTTCCATTCCAGCACTTGTAAAGTTTTAATGACTTCCCTTCCTCTTTGTAAAGACCTTTTCTTATGTTTGTAAATTTATTACATTTCTCAATATATTGAGATATAAATGGCAGATGTTGAATTTGTTCTCAAGTGACAGGACATAATTTGCATTCTTCTTTCAGAGCACTATATTCATGTGTGTTTCTTGTCAATCACTGTTGTAGGATTCAGATTTCAGTTTTCACGATCAGATGTAGGTCATTTGACACTTAATATAAATGTATTTAATCCAGCAATGGATCACTTCCTAAGCATGCAATTCTTCATTGCTTGTCCCATGCTGTTGTCATTTTATTACTCTTTATTAATCTTGTCCTTGATTGCTGAGTGTATTTTAGCTAATTTTAACTTTCTCATTTCTCAATTTGCAAACATCTGTCTGTGTTTCCAGACAATTAAAAATGTGTCCCTGGGTAGAACGACAAGCCTCTCTTCAACAGTGATTATTCTTCCTGTGTGAGCTTCTGTTCAGACAGATTAACAATTACATTTCCTCCAAATGGTGCTGTTTTATCTTCTTTGAATTGCGCATGGGATATTCTCACTTCCACCGCTTCTCTGTGTTTTCCTTTTCCTTTTCCTTTTGATTTTCCATGGTCATGTCCCCTTCCCCTGGTCTTTCTGTGTATGCACATTAGTCTAATTTTTTTTTCATTGTTTTTTTCGATTGAGGATGATGTTCCTCCTCCACTCTATTTGTTGGTGTCCTATAATAATGAGGGCTCTATTGTGGTTCTGTGATTGTTTTTCAAGAGTGAATCTTTTGGCAAATGTGGAAATTGTTCCTTCACTATTATCTCTTTCATCCCGGCTGGTGCTTCCTCTGTTTGCGTTGTTTGATTTCATCCTCAAAGCTGTTGCTGACGCAGAAATAGAGAGTTCAACATATATTCACATATTGTATAATCAAAATCGTATAATGCAGTGTGATTTTAGTAAAGAAAATAATGTACGAGGGAAATTGTGCCCTCAGGGTAGTTCGCCATCATTGTAAACAAGCTTTATTAATCATGAAGAATTGAAAAATTTAGTAATCCGTCATAATTGCAAATGTATGCCATGATTTCTTATTTGAAACTGTTTTGCTTAGCTTAAATTTAGTAGAGGCTTTGGCCTAGTTGCCTGGTCTCAAATTCTAACTGCGTGGCTTCTCCTTGAACTAATGAAACTTATATTCTTGCTTGAAGTTGTATTTTTCCAGCAGAGATGACTAATACACTTATCTCCAAGGTTTCGTAGTAGGCCGGTTTCATCCCCTTTGATACAAGGTCAGTCACTGCAGGTGCGGACAATGAAGGTACAGATACCAAAAATAATTGGCAACCCATGTTGCAACTTGTGTTCCAAGGCTCCAAGGACAATGTATGCATAAATGAGCGCTAGTAAAAAGACAGTTTTCATTGGACAATTTGAAGCCAACCTATGAACCCTCCAATGGAAGACCCTGCAGAATTTGGAATGTTTCTTACTTAAACCCACTGGACAAAGAGAAGTCAGCCATTTTCCTTGATGCCAATTTGAAGCCAGATGCCAGACTCCATTTTGGGACGACACCCTGATGCCCTTTTCTCTATCTGAGAGAAAGAGACTTTAAGAATTCTCACCCTAGAGACTTTAACTTTGATTTGCCCCGTCTTGCCCATGCAGTAACTTTGCCCCATTCTCCTTGCCGCTGCAAGGAAACTTGCCCTTAACTTTGCCCCTTTCAAAACTGCCCCATGCTGATCGAACCGGTACCTGAGGGACAAAGACTTTCTTGAATGCTGATTGTATTTGGTAAATATGAAAGGATAAATGTATTATGCATTGTGTTTTTCCTTTTAGGTACCAACTGCTATTTTGATAGAGCCCAAGCTAGAAGTTTTCCAAATTTGTGTTGACTAAATTCGTTTTGCATGAAACCCCACATGCCAATGTTAATTAGAGGTTAGCAGAGGTATTCATTCGATGCACCATGCTAAATTGAAATCTTGTTATGCTGACCAATGTATGAAATTAGTCAAATACAGTTAGTCATATTAGTGATTTGCATTGCCATAACTGAGTGTATCATTATCCAGATTTTGCGTAGATTGCGTTTCTTCCGCCGCTATGGACAGCTAGTAATGTTCATATACATGTATCATTTGGTGTTGAGACTTATATATATCGTGCTAGCTTTGTTAATATAGGGAAATAAATTCACTAACTTTTAATAAACTGGTGTGGTTATTCATGACTGAAAGGTCATGGTGCGCCGAAATACCAACTGCTATTGATTTTTGATATGTTATTCCGGTCTATTAATTGAGTATTGATTGCCGAATACAGTAGTTATTGATTATTGATCTGAGTGACCCGACTATTCTAGGATGAGGAGAACCCGACTCGGCTAAAAGATTCACCGACCTCCAACGTGTCCAGGTACAGGCAAGGCATGTCTTTCATATTCGCAAGTTACTTCTCATGATCTTTTTAGCATGTTGGATTACAAATTTTATCATAATTCTGGAACATTCCATATTATTTTCTCCCCGTTCTTGCAAAAAAATATTTCATTCCCCTATCGTTTGAATCTACTTTAATGAATTTTTAATGTGATTATCTCCCATCCTTTGCTTAATTTGTTATTTTGCAAATGTTACAACAGATCATGGCATGTCTTGGATCAGGTTTCCCTATTTCTATGCTCCGTTTATATATTTCACTTGGTCCCAATCTTATTGTCATTTACAAATAGGTTTGGAGCTTCACTGACATGTGTAGTAACTTTCATTTCTATGCGCACTACCACCACCTCTTACATATACACCCTGTGAACGTTCGGTCAAATTTTTTAAAAAAATCCCACAATTGTAGCTTTTACTCCTCGTCTCTTTGTGGTGTAAGTTCAATTTACCATGTTATTTATGTCAAAGACTGGGCCGCTGCCATTATCTCCATATATACTTCACTCTTTTAGATTTGCTTCATAATGGTCTTCCATTTAAGTCTTACCTTTACCTGGAGAGACTCCTGTCAAGGTGAGACCCTCAGATTCCCTGTGTGCAATGCTCAAGCCTCAGATCAAGATTCCGGTTAAAGGCTTTCATTGCATGGTTGAAGATCATTGGGCACTGCCACCGAGCATTATTTGTACTGTGCATGGCACACACTTCTTGCAGGTACTGTCTTGAGGCAGATTGTTTCCGCCATTATTCCTAATAATCCATGAATGTGCCACTCCATCAGTTTATGCTATTTAAAATATCCTTTAACTGAGAACAGATAGTGATTAATTATGTGAAGATTGGATGCCAACATATTTATAGCAAGATATAATCATGATGACCTAGGAAAGACTTTTCAAGCCAGAGTGTGAAACACAGGAACTTCCACTGCCAGAATGCCACTTGATGGCATGATGGGAAGAGGATATGTATGGACATAAAAGAAAGATTTGCAAGCTGTGATCAGACCAGGATAGATCAAAACTTATCAACCTTTTTAATTGTTTCACCACCATGTATTAGTAACAAAGGGATAATGGAATAAACTCCTAGAGTGCTGAATTCTTAGGAATAACACAGGCAACAGTGTGCCTAAAGTGAGCACCAGGAGGTAGGAGGAGAGAGTGGACGAGAGCAGTAGGAAAAGTGAGGGAAGGAGGGAGAGAGAGAGAGAGAAAAAGAGAGAGAGAGAGAGCACGTGCATGTGTTTTGCAGGTGTCCGCTTTTAAGGAAAAGTTACTTACCTGTGGGGTAACAAATTTTAATTTAAGGTGGACACTCTATCTACCTGCAGATTCCTTCCCTGTAAAACAACCTCAGATGTCACACTGGATCTAGAATTCAAAGCAACAAGGTCACCAATAGAGGAGACTGGACTCAGTCAGCACCAGAAAAGAGGTCAGGTCACACCAAAGAGGCCATATACTGCCCACAAAGGCATACCAATGTAAGGCTAGCATCTATAATACCTTACTACAGCAACAAACAACCAATTTAGGTGTCACCAGGTACTCCAGTGTGCTCACGCAATCCACTAAGCCCCCTATAATAAGAAGGTTTGCTCCTCTGGGGATATCTCTTTATCATAAGGAACTTTTTTGGGACAGTTTAAGTCAAGCTACTATATCACTAATGCCTCGTCTAGATACTTGCTGCTTTACTTGTGGATGAAGAAAATTAAGTTTGAAGGGTACTAGTATTTTAGCTTGGAATTGTAAAGTGTAATTAGGGAAACAACAATATGGTACACCTTACTCTAGTACATAAACAATATAAAAAGGTCAGAGAAGTTGTGGGATAGAATCTTATCAACTTTGGTTGCATGTTTAGCTTATCCATGAAATGTCAAGGTATCTGTCCATGTCCATGGAGGGGGGGTGGAGTTAAAGGGGGAGGCATAAATATCCACATATTTGCTACCAGCTTTTGTCTTGTTTGATGAACCATGAATTTCAGGTTTTGTAGATTCAAAGGAGGGGGAAATGTTAAAAAGGAAGGTTTATTTCACAGAACTATACATTTAAAGCCTACCAGTATCTACATCTGAACTTTGCCACACACGGCTGAGGCAGAACATGGCAGGCCATATGCATAAAACAGGTCATGCAAGGCCCTGGTACGAGGCCTGGAAGCAAGACAGATCCTATGTCTATGCTTTGTGCCCACTGCTAAGGGCTGTGCACAGCTAACAAGGTGGTAAGGTGATTATGTAAGGTCTTCTCCCAAGAGCTATTCACAGTGGCGACAATTATTCAGAGGAATCAGCGGCATGGGCACTTGCATGCATCCTGTGCCCTGATCTATTTGTAACTTGCTGAAGGTTGTGCAAAATGGCCCAGTTGAAGAAACTGTCAAAATAGAGCTTGCTTACAATTAAGAATAAAACTGCCATTGTTGTCATCTTGTCAAATATTTATTGTGAAATGGGCCCTGAGCAACTGACTCATGTTGGTCGCTGGCTGCACTGACTGAATATGTCACACCATAACTCCCAAAGATCTGAAAGAGAATATTTCACTACAATAAGCTATAGCTACTCTTTTAATTAAGATCCGCATATTGGTTTACACCTAGTAAGGCTGCCTGGGTCTTCCCTGATGTTACCCTAGCATAGTGAACATACAACAATCGAGTATATCTCTTCTCAAGTTACCATCACACTTTGTTTCTTTTTCCAGGCTAGAGGATGCAACTGTTGTAGTATCTGTAGCTATGATCAGATAAACCATACTAGATTGAGACACTGCACTGCAGCAACAGTTTTGCCTGTCATGTTCTGTAAACAGAAGAGCAAGCAAATGCATGGCACCAAGTTCACCATATTTTCCTTAAATGTATAACCTTTATTTATGTCTGTTAGGCATAAATGGGCAATCGCATATTTTACAAGTAAACAAGTAGTTCTTGGTGACTAAAACATTTGGCATTGTCTATAATGGTGTTGTTTGGGCACATTTACTTCCTTCTCGGAGTCCTCTGGAGAAAGGAAGGAACTGCAGGTACCAACTGACCCTGATCTTGATAATTTTAGAGGCAGATGTAACACCTGTCGTAAACGATAGTAACTCTTCAATTTATTTTGAATATGAACCACTGTATAAAGGAAACACTCATGTGCCACCTACCATACTCTGACCTTTAATCCAGGTGAAAAGTTCTTTGTATAAATGACACATTGTTGAGATCAGTACAAAGTCTTTAAAGTTATAATTAGTATTTTGTAAAGCTTTCAGGATCTTAAAGGTTGGAATAATTATAAGTGAATGGTCTGGAGTCTGAATCGCCCCAGCTGTAGTACGATAAGGCTCGAGAAACCCTTGTTTAACTGGCAAAGAAATGGTGTGCACATTTTCAGATAATATTGGTCTTAAACAACTTTGTGGACATTTTGGGAACTCAAAATCCAAATATTTCATTCCAGTTTTCATTCAGCAGATGTGATCTGAGATCCCTGACTAAAGGAGAGTTACAGTATTTTTTAAAATCTTTTTTATAGCATGAGCTTGACCCAAGGTATTAGACCGATTTACATGAGATGGAGAAGTTACACATTTTTCTGCAGGTTAAGTAATTTGTCAAAAAACATGGGATGGTGATCCAAAGCCAGAATTCAAACTTCAATCTATAGCTCCAAAAGTCGGCAGCACTAAATGCTAGGCCCCATATCCCAGGAGCAAGTCTACTGAAACAGTGATAGGTACCACATACCTTGATATTTGAGATCAAACAAAAGCTCAGGGGGCAATTACATCAAGGACTAAAGGAGAAATCTGACTGTGAAAATAAATAATCCCAAAATAAGGGTCTCGTTCTCAGTTCTATGAAAATAAAAATACAAGTAAATGTATGTGGCTAAGTATAAAGCTGGAACATGCAAGCTGCTGAGAACGTGCATCGACAGAGATCCGTTCTTTAAGGATACATATGTAACATAATTGTATGGCAAGCAGCCAGGATAGTTTACATGTGTACCAAACTTCCTGTTTCTGTGGTAGCTAATTATCTTGTTCAGCTTTATGTCTAAGTTGCAAACAGGGAATAAAATAAGTATTCCATGTGCCCTTTGTTTCTTAGGGGGTCATTATGAACATGGCGGTAAACACCATTCAGTGCCCTGGCGACGATGAACAGAAACCCGCCATTGGCAGTGAACAGAAACCCGCCATATAAAAATGCAAAAATCAGAATCTGCCCAAAATTTCCCAGCCACCAGTCACCGCCAGGGCCTTGTCGGCGTAAATGCAGTACATCCCACCCACCACCACCGAGCACACAAACTCCCCACCCTCCAAATAATGATGCCCAAATCACTGCAGCGGTCAGTGGTAGTCGTATGACCATAGGCGGTACAGACGTCCACTGCCAGCTATGGGTCCAACAGTAAGAACTGCACACATTGGCAAGTTTGAAACCCACACACCTGATACACATCCACAACACTATAAAACACTCACAGACACACCCCACAATCCTTTGCATCACCAATAGGACAACTGAGATTGAGAACTCCGCAAGCAGACACTGAACACCACAACACACGTATCACACACCCAAAAACACAACAGCACCTTCACCCAGATCCACACAACACATCACTCACAACACACACCATGGCACCCCCAAGCACCCACACTTCACAGAAAGGGAGCTAAGGACCCTGGTGGACAAGATATGGAAGGTCGAGCCACAATTATTCGGGGCACAGGTCCAGCACACACCCATCGCCAGGAAGATGGAGTTATGGCAGACCATTGTCAACAAGGTCAATGCAGTGGGACACCATCCACGCACGAGGGACCACATCCACAAGAGATGGAATGAACTGCGTGGGAAGGTGAGGTCCATGGCATTCCGGCACAACATTGCAGTCCAGAAGACTGGGGGAGGACCTCCGCCAACACCATGCAACTACACTGACTGGGAGGAAAAGGTATTGGCCATCCTGCACCCTGAGGACCTCACTGTACTCACTGGAGGAATGGACTAGGCTAAGTTGTCTAAAATTACCCCATATCCATCGCACCTGTATTGCATGCAGCACCCCACCCTTCCAACATCCACCAGGACCACTGCCCCACTCAGGCCACATTCACAACATCCAGTCACCCTGTATGCCGACAATTCCATGAAGAGGCCCACATACCTCCCCTTGTGCATAGCCTCCTACCCCTGCAAGTGATCACAAAGACACTATACCACCAACAATGCATCTCCACATCCTAAGCAAAATGCAATGGCAACCTCACAAAGGCGCCCTCCATGGCCCAAAAGTGAAAAACCTGCACAAAACAGCCCAGCCCTGTGCACCCCATCTGATTATGCAATTGTAACAGATGTGTCCATTCCCCCCAACAGGCACCACCACCCATGCCACCCTGACGGACAGGACAAGGAGTGGCAGTGCCCCACATGGAGACAGAGGCACCACCCGGGACATTGGAGAGGGAACCCTGGACAGTGAGGAATACCCTGGCCCCTCACACAGTCCTGGACTGCCACCATCCAGCAGCCCCACCCAGGACACCACTGACACCCCTACCACACACCCAACAACATCATGCCAGGGCAACCGGTCCCACACCTGTGTATCCGGCCGCCTGTGTTCCTGGTGGAACACAAGGACAGAGGCCACAGTCACCACCAACCAACAGGAAGGAAGACGATGGCCCCAGTACAAGTGGTACCGCCAGACTTGTGCAGGGGACACAGGTACAGGGGGATAGGCCAAGTGGGAGGGCATCAGTGGCCGGGGGGGGAGCACAGGATGGATGCTGCAGCTTAGGACGTGATCTCTGAGGTCCTGGGAGCATACCACCATACCCAGGACAGATTGGCCCAGATTGTAGCCACCCTGGACCAGAGTCACAGGCTGCAGAGAGCCCAACACCAAGAGACCATGGAGCAGTGGAAACTGCACAATACCACCATGGCCACCATAGCAGGTGCGCTGCTGCACCTTGTCCCAACCCAGCATGAGACCCCCACAGTCCAGAAAGCCCCTGCTACAGGCCAAAATACAGCTCAGCCAACAACAGCGGCAACTGGACTTGTGCCACCATCTGAGGACACACAGGAGACCTGCACCTCAAGTCGTACAGACCAACACCAGGCACCCAAACGGTCCCTCGAGCTTAGATATGGCATTAGAACACCTGCTAAGACCAGGGCCCCCTCTAAGAAGTGACTTTGACAAGAACTGTCCTCCAAGTGTGCCACTGAACCACCGTCCACACTGTGCAATAACCCCAAAAACTGTAAATAACAGATGGACATATTACCACTGCCACCAATCGCTGAGACCATGTAGCCAATATGGACATCCACCAGTAGCCCACTCCCATCACTGTAAAGAGCACCATGGCATCCATGACACCAAATAAAACACCTGTTCACCAATGTAAATGTCATTATGTTGAATCAAATGGAAGTGTGCATGCAATTGTCATTGAAATAATGTATTCATTTCTTAATTGCAGGAATGGCACCCCACACATAACATGGGGTTGTGCCAACAGAAATGTCAAACAAGTTGTCCATAATGTCACATGTCCCATGCAACCATGGTCACAGTGACAATGTTTATAGACCCTATACCCCCATTGAGGATAAGGCATACCGACAGTATGCTGCACAGATAGCAACAGCATCAAATAGTACCACTTAGTTACTGGAAGTACATTTGGATCAGTTGGTTCCTGAAGTGTACATCGTCCCCCTCCTCATCATCATCACCATCACTCCCATTCCCTCTCTGAGGAAGCTGGTCTGGATATACAGCCCCCTCCTCCTCCAAGAGGGGAATAGATTTCCTCACAGCCACGTTGTGCAGCATGCAACAGGCCACCACTATTCTACACACCTTTTCAGGCTCATAGGCCAGGGATCCCCCAGAGGTATGCAGGCAATGGAATCTAGCCTTCAGGAGACCTATTGTGTGCTCTATCACCCTCCTAGTATGTCCATTGGCCTCATTGTAATTCCTTTCTGCATCTGTCCAAGGATTCTTCACTGGTGGCAGTAGCCAACACATGTTGGGATAGCCAGAATCACCTGCAAAAGGGGGCAAAACAGGACTGTCACTGACAACCCTCAGTTGCAGACAACCTGGCTGTCTGCTGTGTGCCAACAAGTGTCAGACATACTTACCTATGATCCATCCACTGTCCCCTTGTAGTTGTTCCATCATGTGTGGCACACTGCTGTTCCTCAGCACAAAGTAATCATGGACCGATTCAGGGAACATGGCATTCACATGGGAGATGTACTGCTCTGCAGTACTACCAATTAAATGTTCATGGAGTGAAAGTTCTTTCTGTTTCTGTACACCTGTTCACTTACTCTTGGGGGGATGAGAGTTATGTGGGTTCCATCAATGGCACCTATCACATGGGTAATGTTGGCAAAGGCATAGAAGTCTGACTTGATGGCAGGGAGGTCAGCACTTTGGGGAAACCTCACATAGGACTGCAGGTGTTGTACAAATGCATTCAGGAATCTGGACAGTATAATGCAAAACATTGGTTGTGAAAAACCTGCACCCATGCCCACTGTCAATTGAAATGGGCCCGTGGCCAGGAAATGGAGTGCAGAGAGCACTTGCACTTCAGTAGGGATGGCATGCTGATTCCAATTAGCCAGTCTCACTGCTGGATCCAGTAATGCACAAAGTTCATGAATGGTAGCGCAGTTGAGTCTGTAATTGATAATGATGTGACGCTCCACCATGGTCCCCAAATCAACAAGTGGTCTGTACACCAATGGGGCTCTCCCTCATCACATGGATCTGTACCCAGGAGGAGTTGAGAACACATGTGAGGAACACACATACATCTGCCCAACATGTTAAAAATGCAGCACTGCTGGCATACAAGTCGATGACACATATGCATAGTAGGATTTTAAACTGGAGTGACATGTCCTCAATGATACATCAGGACGGTTGTGGTGAGTAAATGTATTTTTGTTTATGCCGATGGGGGTTGGGGAAAATAGGGCGTGCATGGGGCAAATGAGAAATTAATAATTGAGTAGTAATGGCCAAAATGTCTGTCCCCTGTAATCCAGAAATGGTGTAGTGGATGTGTCCTCATACTGCTAGCGGTTGTCATAATAGCATAAGGCGGTGTTCACCGCCGTGTGACCATTCATTGGTTAACATGGTTGTCAATGGGGAATATTAGCGTAATATGATCTCCGCCAGCGGTGACGTTGCACACCGTTACAGATCATACGCCATCTCGTCACCCCAACTTCACTTGACTCCCGGATTACGTGCATGCAGGTATTCCACTGAGTGTGCTGCTGTGTCCTGACTCTGGACCTGGAAATGGCACAAATGGCAAGGGAAAGGGCCCCAGGCTTCACCAGCGAGGAACTGGACAAGCTCGTGGACGGGGTCCTACCCCTGTATGCCAAGCTCCATGGTCGACCAGAGGTACAGGTGAGTAGATGGATTGGGGAGCATGGATGTGTGTAACGGTCAGAGATGGCTGTAAACGTGTGCACGTTTGACACTGTTCAGTCGTGGGATTCCTGACATGCTGCGTCTATGAGGTCCTGTTCTGCTGTTGTGAGCGTCCATCCCATAGGGGACATATAGCCAGCTGTATCTAATGGGCAATTTCTGACCTCTGAGTTACTTTTTCTGTGTGTCCCATATAGGTCAGCGCCCATCAGAGGTGGGGACCCTGGAGCAGCGGAGCACCCACTGCAGGAAGCGGTGGGAGGACCTGTGGTGCTGGGCGAGGAGGACCTGCGAGGCCCAGCTGGGAAAGTCCTCCCAACGAGGAAGGGGTGCCCGTCGGGCCCTGACCCCCCCTAATGTGCCGTATTCTGGCAGTGGCATATCTGGACCTGGATGGGCGCTTGAAGGCTGCACAGCAGACAAAAGGGGGTGAGTACAGAAACCATTGTATGCCTCCTTCATGGATGTGTGAGTGTGCTGTAGTATGTATCCTGTCTATTGGCAGGGACTCTGACTAATGTCATTTTACATAATGGCCCTCATGGGAAGTAAGGTTGTAAGGGACAGGTCTGCAGTACTTCACGTCCCTCTGTGCTGTAGGAAATGGCTGTAGAACAGGGTTGTGGCCACTAGTCAGCGGCACAGCCATGCATATAGCGGTAGGTGCTGCATGGTGGAATATTTGCAGGGTGGGTGTTTGTGTGAACCAGTTATGTACCTCCATTCAGCTATTTACAAGTGTCTCTCCTATTTTGTCTCCCCATACCTGTTCTCTTGTGTTGTCTGTGTACATCAGCATCATCTGGTGAGGGAGATGTGGCACCGGTGAGTGGGGATGCAGCAGCCCACGATTCCACGGAGGCAGAGTCGAGCGACGCCAAGGGGACCAGTGGGTTGGAGGGTGAGGGGAGTACCATGGGGGAGGCAACTACCACTGGAGGGAGTGACTCTGATACCTCCTCCGATGGGAGCTCCCTGGCAGTGGCGGACCCTAGTGGGCCCACCCATTTCGTGTCATCTTCTGCCACCCCCATACCATCACTGACCACCCATTTGCTCCCCACCGAGTTGCCCGTGCCCGCTCACCCAGAAGGGTGGGCGTCTCCTTTGTCTCAGGCACCTCATCTCCTGCCCCAGTCAGCCCTGCTGCCCTCACGGAGGAGGCTATTGACCTCCTGAGGACCATCTCTGTAGGGCAGACAACCATCGTCATGCCATCCAGGGGCTAGCATCAGAGGTGCAGCAGACCAATGCCTACCTGGATGGCATTTACAGTGCCATGTCTGGCCTACAGAGATCTTTTCAGGCTCTGGCTTCCTCTTTGATGGCAGCCAGTGCCCCTGGTTATTCCATCCCCCCTCCAACCACCACTACCCCTTCCAGCACCCCACTCCCTTCACCTGTCCCAAGCACACATTCTGCCGGCCATGCACACATCTCAACACACAAGAAGCACACTGAAAAACACAAGCACCATACGTCCCACCACAGGCATACACACAACCAACATACAAAGGCAAACACACCAACATCCACTTCCCCCAGTGTGTCCACCTCTTCCGCCTCCCTGTCTGTCACCTCTACATGCACACTCACAGGCACTGCACCCTCATTCACTGATGCTGACCCCAGTCTGGCAGTCACCACAAAATCAGACATCCATTCATGCACCCCATACACCACACCTGCACTCACCACAACGACCTTGGTTGACCCATGCAGCACACTCACCACACTTGCAGACACACAGACAACATACATTTACACTGGCATCCTGTCTTGTTCCACTGTGTCCACCCCCCTCCCAAGACACTCAAATGTCCCAATACACCCAACCAACACACATCCACCAACCTCAGCATACTGTATAGTCACCTGCACCCATGTCACGCACACCTACACCTGTCACAACCACCCCCCCCACCTCCACTCCTACGTCTTTCCTCCAGGTCCACCCCGATTGCCCCTAAAAAACATTTCTATCCTGTGTTGACCTATTCGAACCCACTGGCCCACCCTGTCTTGTCCCTAAATGTGCCCACCTCCTTGCCCTGTCCACTGCTCCCACGTCACAGCTCGCCCCTGTCCGCCCTTCTCATTCCCGTGCTACCTCCCCTTTGAGCAAGGACCCCGTGCTGGCCCAGGTACATCTGCCGCACCCCAGTCCAAGGCCGCTCCACCAGCTTCAAAGACCAGGCCCAAGCCTCCTCCACCTCCCAAATGTAAAGCCAAGTCCCACCCTCCCAGTCATAAGACGCCACCCCCACCACCCCTGCCCCTGTTCCCTGAGGTTCCCAGATGCCCCATTGTTGCCCCTTTAAGGTGGAGTACCATTTGCACTTGTGGGAGTCAAGTTGGGGCCATTTGAGCCCATCAGTCTTTGAGCTATGGACTGGCCACTGGCCTTCTGTTGGACTTCTGCTGCTCTTGGAGCTTAATAAAAAGCGGCCAGTGTTTGTTTAGGTACACTCTGTATCCGTGGTTCGTTTACTTGTGGGGGGTGTTGTGTATATATTGTACCTTGGGCAAGTTGTCTTGGCCTTGTGTCGGATAAGTACCTCTTCCTCTGGGGTGTGTGGCTTGTGCTGTTGTGAGGGGTTGTGGGTGCGTTGCATGGTGGGTGGA
The DNA here is from genome assembly GCF_031143425.1 of Pleurodeles waltl. NCBI lineage: Eukaryota > Metazoa > Chordata > Amphibia > Caudata > Salamandridae > Pleurodeles > Pleurodeles waltl. The sequence goes on from NC_090447.1 coordinate 1,218,572,487, forward strand.
GTGGGTGGGTATGTAACTGTGCCCTTTCTTCCCTTGTTTAGTAGGTTGCTGTACTTACCGTTGTCATCTTCGTTGGTGGTCTCAGTCGTGGAGGTATATGGCAAGGAGCAGGACTGGCATGATTTGCATCTCTCTCTCTATGTCTGCTTCGGTGTGTTGTGTGAGCCTCTGGTGAGTGTTTCCTTATATTTGGTTTGTTTCCACCTGGCTTTGCGTGGCGGTGGTTCCCGGCCCAGAACTGACGGTGGTCTAGTGCTTCAATACTTGATGGGTGGGTAGGGCCTTTCCGTTGGACTGTGGGTGGCCTCTGCCGTCATTGTCAGCACTCCTCTGCTGGCAGAGAGTGGTTTTCAGGCTGCCTGTTTTTCAGGTGGTTCATTATATGGAAGCCCAGACCGCCTGACTGTTGGCAGAAGTTACGACCATCGCCGGCGGAGGGGTCTTTCCCGCCGTGTTCATAATGAGGGACTTAGGGCCAGATGTAGCAAAAATCCAAATTGCGACTTGCAATTTGCGAGTCCCTGCGACTCGCAAATTGCAAGTCGCAATTTGGTATGCAGAAAGGTGTCTCAGACACATTCTGCAACTCGCAATGGGGTCGCAAAGACCCACCTCATTAATATTAATGAGGTGGGTCGCAGTTTGCGACCCCATTGCGAGTATGGGCACTCACGGGGATGGTGGCCTGCTGGAGACAGCAGACCACCATGTCCGTGACTGCTTTTTAATAAAGTAGTTTTTTTTCCTTGAAGGAAAACGAGCTGCACTTTGAAAAAAAAAAACGAAACTTTTAGTTTCTGATTTTTTCAGGGCAGGTAGTGGTCCATTGGACCACTGCCTGCTCTGAAAAAATATTTATTGTTCCAGTCACAAAGGGGAAGGGGTCCCCTGGGGGCCCCTTCCCGTTTGCGACTGGGTTACCATCCTCTTCAAGTGGATGGTAACTGCGATTCCATTTGCGACCGCAAAAGCGGTCGCAAATGGAATTGAATTGCATTGCGAGTCGCAAATAGGAAGGGAACACCCCTTCCTATTTGCGTGTCGGAAATGCATTTTGCAAGTCGGATCCGACTCGCAAAATGCATTTCTGAATACCGGTGAGGCTTTTGCACCTCGCAAACTGCGTTTTTCGCCGTTTGCGACTCGCAAACGCTTTGGTACATCTGGCCCTTAGTCTCCTAATTTCACAAAGTCTCCAGTTCTCTAGCCATAATGAAAAGTCATGCGCCAGTTTAATGATCAGAGAGTCTGCAAACAGCAGAGTAAAGCGGTCTGGAGCAATATCCGCAACACAATTGCAATCATCCCCAGAGCCCTTCATTTTCAGTTGCCCCATGCTAATTTCGGAGCCAAGGAATTCAAGAACGGAGTATGTCTTCTGTTCTGGACATATATGCTGCACATCATTTGGATGTCACACAAACTTCCCTGCACTAGAACATATCTTCTTTCCCTATTTATATGGGTGACAGTAACCTCAAACAGCACCCTTTATTCAAATAAATGAGCCTCTTGCATTGTACAAGTAGCTTGCAGCATACACCTGGTCCTTCCCACATAATCTAGTCACTTCGGGGCTTGTTAAATGGGTTCCTTGGAGGAAGGCATCATCCACTCATCTTCACTTCAAGTTGGGTAGGACTTTATGTCTATTGATCAGAGACCCACATTCTAAGTAAGAAATGTGCATTTATGTAGGCATTGTGCCATCATCTTAGAATGGATCTATAACGCACCCTTGTATTTTCTACCACCCCTAAGTACCTTCTCCAAGCTTGCTGCTGTCTCCTTATTGCTTGTTATTATGGGGTGATTCACGCGGAGGTGCTAGGACTGGGCATGCACAACAAAACTTTATTCAGTTTCTCCATCCCTGGTCAGAGTAGCAACGACGATCAATATAGTGAACCATAAATTTAACTGGAATATAATTTGTTCTCCCATGTCTCCTCTGGCTAAAAGAGTACTAAAAAGTGGTAGCCTGTTCTCGCTCATCACAACTCCTCTCAAATAAAGGTCCAAGATTGCCCTTTTTACTCAGAAGGCCGAACAGCACCTGGCCAAGTTAATTGTTCTCATCCTTACTTGACAGCCTCTATATTTATTTGTCCATGGCCTCTTCAAATATTTAAGCTACAGCTGACCCATTGCTATGGTAGTGTCTGAGCTCTCCCAAGTGGCATATGATGTGTTTCCACCTATTTCTTGCTGTGCCAGGCTGTGGAAGGTAGATGCTGGCTGCACTGCAGCTGCTCTCGACTGTTCTGTCTGCATCCTAGTTGGTTTGTTTAATTCTGGTATTGGCTTGTTGTCTTTTTCACAGTCACTATAGAGGGTGCTGCTGTGTTGCACTTCCTTTTTAACCCCCTAGTATTGCACACTTTTATGCTGGGTAGTGTGTCGTCTGGAAACATAGCCATTGACTTCCATCTTTTTTAAGCTTGCCAGAGTATCTCTGTAGTGAAGAGGAGATTTGAGGGAGACAAGGGAGTGGTGGTTCATCTTTTTTCACTGATGGACATACAAACCCTCTGTTGAGCTGAAAAACATTAAGTCAATCTTTTCTGTTTGAACCAGCTGTTCTTTCATTATACAAAGCACAATAGAGTTTTTTTTTTTTGCTGCTGATGGTAAATGTTTTGAGTGTCCAAACAAATGCCACATAGGCCCCCATTACAACCCTGGCAGTCGGTGATAAAGCAGTGCGACAGGCCGGCGGTAAAAAAAATGGAATCATGACCACAGCAGAAACCGCCAACACAGACAGGCACTACAACATACGGACCGCTGCGGTAGCAACAAACACTGCGGCGGTAACTGCCAACAGCTAGGCGGACAACAGTGTACAGTCCACTGCATTACAATACGCCTATCCGCCACCTTTTCCGGGGCGGTACCAACACCATCAAAAGCATGGCGGAAACAGTACTCTGAAGGGAAACGACTCACCTTTCTACACTCAAGGAAGAATCACTATGCCATGGAGTCCGAGCTGCACTTTTTCCCAATGCTGGTGTACCTTCTCATCCACCAGGAACATGAACGCCGGTGAAGATGACCACAGTGAGTACTGCACCTAGCACACAAGGGAGGGGCGGAGGAAAAAGAGAGTGACACACACACGCAACACGCAACATCCCCACCCCCACCCCAACACTATACACACAAACAGATGCAACAACATTACATATACACCCCGTAAACCTCAGGAATAACACAAGGACAAAAGGAATGGAGTAAAATGAGTGTATTAGTACAGTTTTAGAAAAATATGTACTTAAATCAATAAACAGTATGTACAATATATACAGAAGGAGGGACAATGCCCACTTCAAAATGTCCGTGGCCCACTGGGCCAAAACATATAGGCCAAGGCCACACTTGACTCCTGCCTCAATATGTAGAGAACACTGCAGGGGCATCAGGTCGAAAACACACAGGCACCTCAGGAGGAATGGGGGGCACGTCAGCCGGAAGATGGTACAACGCCACTGGCCTGGAGGGGGCTCCATGCCCAAAGCTTGGTGCTGGGGAGTGTAAGGCCATAGTCACTCAAGTGGGTGGTTTACCCACTGCTTGGTCCTGGGGAGTGCAAAGCCACAGTCTCTCTAGTGAGTGGTTTGCCCATTGCTTGGTCCTGGGGAGTGCAAGGCCACAGTCTCTCAAGTGGGTGGTTTGCCCACTGCTTGGTCCTGGGGAGTGCAAAGCCACAGTCTCTCAAGTGGATGCCTTCTTCCAGTGGTTCTGGAGGGGGTTTTGTGTCCAGTGTGCTTCATCCTGGCAAGGAGGGGCTGAGTGGATGGCTGCTTCCAGTGGTTCTGGAGGGGGCGTTGTTGCCAGTGTGCTTCATCCTGGCAAGGAGGGGCTGAGTGGATAGATTCTTCCACTGTTTCTAGAGGGGGCTTTGTGCCCAGTGTGCTTCATCCTGGCAAGGAGGGGTGAGTGGATGGCTTCTTCCACTGGTTCTGGAGGGGGCTTTGTGCCCAGTGTTCTTCACCCTGGACGGGGCAAGGTCACAGTCTCTCACCTGAGTGTCACACCGACAGGTGTTGCAGGGGCCAGGATGCACTACAGCCCATGTAGTCCCCACTACACACTGCTCACCGGTGGTGATGGGTGCTCAGTGGATGCCAGTTGCGCTGCAGGTGGCAGTGCTGGCAGTGGTGGTGGTAGCATCCAGGCCTTCACCTGCAGCCTCAGACGGCTGCTCACTGGGGCTGCTGCTGCTGGCAGTGGTGCTACTGGCAGCAGTGTTGCAGGCAGCAGTGCATGTGGCGGTCCTAGTGGCTGTGCATGTTGCGGTGCTGGAGGCGGTGCATGTGGTGGTACTGGCCGCGCTGGTGTTGTGTGCCCCTTTCTGCCCTTGGCAGATTGTGGTGCCTCCTTGCTTCCCCTTAATGGCTGGTGTCCCCTTCTTGCCCTTGCTAGGTGGTGGAACCTTCTTGGCCTTGGCAGATGGTGGTGGCTCACTGGCTGTGCTGATGGGTGCCTCCTTGGAACCGCTCACACCTGCAGTTGCTGCGGCTGAGGTGCTGGGCTGGGTTCTGGCCATCCTGGCCCGAGGTGAAGGATGGGGGGGAGGGGTAGGGAATAGGTCAATGTTGGCGAGGAAAAGCTTCTTAGGGACACTGGGGTGGGAAGAGGGTGAAGGTTTGGGTGTGGAGGAAAAGGGAGTGGTTTGAGGAGGTGTCAGTCTGCTGTTTTTGGGTGCAGGTGCATGGGCTGGATTGTGAGGTGGATGGCTGTTGGGTGTCTGTGTTCTTGCGTTTGTGTACTTTGGGAGGAGGGTTCAGAGACTCAGTGGTAGAGGACACAGGGGACGTGTCCATGGATCCAGGGGTGGTGACTGCCAGTGAGGGACGTGCTGTGATAAGTCTGCTGGTGATGGAGGTGGTGGATGAGGATGTAGTGCATGCAGGTGTGAGTGGAGATGCTACTGGGAGGGAGGTGGACGAGGAGGAGGAGGGGGACACAGTGGAGCAGTGGATGTTGGTGTGTCTGCATCTGGATGGTGCTTGTGTGAGTGCCTGTGAGATGAAATGTGGTGCTTGTCTTTGCCTGATCCACTTCTGTGTGTTGATTTGGGTGATTGCTGGTCTGAAGGTGTGCTTGGGATAGGCTGGGGTTGAGGGGATTGGGACTGGGTAGAGGAAGTTGGAGGGGGGAGGCTGGAGACAGGGACAATGGCTGCCATCAGTGCATTGGCCAGAGCCTGGAATGCTCTCTGTTGGGCCGCCACATCAGAGTGAATGCCCTCTCTGTATGCATTTGTGTATTACAAATGCCTTGCTACACCCTGGATGGTATTCAGTATGGTTGACTGCCCAACAGGGAAGGATCTCAGGAGGTCAATAGCCTCCTCACTGAGGGCAGCAGGGCTGACTGGGCAGGGCCTGAGGTACCTGGGGCGAAGGAGATGCCCACCCTCCTGGCTGAGCGGGCACGTCAAACACGCTGAGGGGCTGCTGGGAAGGTGATGCTTGTACGGCGGTGGCTATACCTGTAGTTGGTGTGGGCACAGAGGTGTCCGCCACCGTCAGGGAGCTGCCATCGGAGGAGGTGTTGCTGTTGGTACTGTCCCCTCCTGTCTCTGTCGTGGTGCTCCCCTTGCCCTCCGTCCCACTGGTACCCTCACCGTCGGTGGATTCGGCCCTCCATCGCTGGTGCCTCTGCTTCTCTGCCAGATGATGCTAATACACACAAGGACAGGGTGACAAAACAAAAAGAGGGGGAGAGACAGAGGATACACTCGGTCAATGCCAGCTACAACACTACCGTTGGCATACACAACTCACAGAGAACAGCCCTATGCACTAGACCATGCACTTCCAGTTACAATGCTAGTCACCATCCCATGGTGTACAATGCCTAACGCCATTAGCTGCACACCTGAAACCCACAGGACCCTGTCCAGTAGTAAATGCCCACTAGCATTATTGGGGTTGGAGTGCATCTGAGCTTGCCCATCATTCAACATACCATGCCATGTTCGCCCTGGCCTAGGGGCACCCACAGCCCACATCCCCCATCCAGGTAATACCTTAAAGCGCGCAAAGTCATGAATCAGAATCAGTACTCACCCTCTTGTGGCTGCTGTGATGCCTTCAAGCGCCCATCCAACTCCAGATAGGCCACCGCCAGGATGCAGAACATCAGGGGGCACCCCTTCCTCATTGGGAGGCCAGCCCCAGCTAGGCCTACGCCGACTTCACTGCCCAACTGCTCAGGTCCACCCACCGTTTGCGGCAGTGGGTCCCCCGCCTGTCAAAGACCCCCAGGGTCCGCCTCTCCTTGGCAATGGCACGCCAAATACCCTTTTTCTGATGGGTGCTGACCTGCAGAAAAAAACAGCAGAAAAGGTATTAGTCATACCGTCCGAACTGTTACACTCATGGCCCAACATATCCCCCACCCCCTTATGTACATACATTGACCACCATACATGCAGCACTCTGCCCAGGACATGTCAGACCCTCCCCCCAACATGAGGCTTACACACACACCAATCCATACATTCATGGCCCACGCATCATGCTCACAGTGTACTCACCTGTTTGTCTGGAGGACCATAGATTAAAGGGTACTGGGGCCTCAGCCTGGATCGCACAGACCGTTTGCATGTTGGTTCTCCTTCTGCAGGGGGTGGGATGCTGGTGGTCTGTTTTTCCTGTGGTGGGGCCTTCTGTCCTCTAGCGTCGGCGAAGGTGGAGGGCTGTTCTTCGATTTGGCTAGTGCCCGTTGGTGTGCCACTGCCTCCCTTATTGTGTTGGCCATGTCTGCCAGCACCCCTGCAATGGTGACCAGGGTGGTGTGGATGTCCCTCAGGTCCTCCCTGATCCTCAGGTACTGTCCCTCCTGCAGACGCTGGGTCTCCTGCAACTTGGCCTCCCAGCTTCCCTGTTGTCATGTGCCTCTGTCCTCTGAACCGTGTGCCCACTGCCACTGACCCCAGGTACCTGATCGTCCTGTGTTTGTGGGGTGTCCTGGGGTCCCTGTAGTGGTGGACACATGGCTGAATGACTTGTCTTGGGGACAGAAGGATGGGCCTGCTGGGTGGGTGCTATGGCAGTGTTTCCTGAGGGGGGAGGCTCTGTGGTGGTTTGGGACTGTGCCTGGGTAACCAACTGTCAAGAGGGCCCTAATGGGCCAGGTTGGTCATCGTGATCCAGGCGTGGAGAGCTGCTGTCATCACTGTGGGCCTCTTTTGGGGGGGGACTGGATGTGGTTGGCACCTCCTCTCTGGTGACGTTGAGTGGGGGTCCTGTGGGAATGTAAATGCAGTGTTATTGTTTCTGCGTGTGACATCTTGTGAATGGATATGTTTCCCTCTAAGGTTGTTATTAGTAAGGCACCTTTGGGTTGTGTGAGTGGTGATTTTGTGGGCTGGGTGAGTCTCTCTACTGGGCATGCTGGGGTGATGGCTGTCCATGCAGGTCTTTGATGGGGGTCCATGCATTGGTGTTGCGTGCAGGGCTTGGTATTGGGATGAGTGGGTTGTGATGGTGGGGTATATCTGAGGTGGTGGAGTGATGGGGTGAGGGTGGGGGTAGGAGTTTGTGATGACATGCAGGTGGGGGGGGGTGATAGTAATAGAGATTTGACTTACCAGAGTCCAGTCCTCCTGTTACTCCTGCCAGGCCCTCAGGATGCATGATCGCCAAGACTTGCTCCTCCCGTGTTGTTAGTTGTGGGGGAGGAGGTGGGGGTCCATCACCAGTCCTCTATACAGCTATCTGGTGTCTTGCTACCACAGAACGCACCTTCCCCCGTAGGTCATTCCACCTCTTCCTGATGTCATCCCTTGTTCTAGGGTGCTGTCCCATGGCGTTGACCCTATCCACGACTCTATGCCATAGCTCCATTTTCCTTGCAATAGAGGTCTGCTTCACCTGTGCTCCGAATAGTTGTGACTCCACCCGGAGGATTTTCTCCACCATTACCCTTAGCTCCTCCTCTAAGAACCTGGGGTGTCTTTGTGGTGCCATGGGTGTAGTATGAGTGGTATGTGTGAGGGTGTGTGGGTGATGTGTTGGGGTGTGTGCTGTGAGGTGTGTGGATGGTTTGTGGGTGATGGTGTTTTGTGGTCAGATTCAGTGGGTGCTCTTGGCTTGTCTCTCTCTCACTTGCCTAAATCCTTGGGTCGTAAGGGGTTGAGGGTAATGTGGGTGTGTGTTTTATAATGCTGTGGGTGTGGTGTCTGTATGTTTGTCAGGTGTGTGTAGTTTGAATTGTCCAATGTGGTATTGTTTTGTTAGCGTGTGTGTATTTTGAGCACGGCGGTCTGTACCGCCAATGGTTTACCACGGTTAATGACAGCCGCGCTGATTCGTGGGTCATTATGCTGTGGGTGTATTTCTGCTGGCTTAACGGTGTGGGTTTTGGTACTGCCAGTTTATCACTGACCTTTGGGCTGGTGGACTTGTATGTGTGTCTGTATAGTGGCGGATTTCTATGTGTGGGTCATAATACGGGTAGCGGTATACCACCGCGGTCGCCGTGTGATGGTGGCAGTCAGCATGGCGGTAAGCTGCAGTTACCACCAATGTTATAATGAGGGCCATAATCTCTTACAATCTAAGCTTCCTAGTTGATCATGGACAATAATTTAATCTTCAGAAATTTCATGACCATATTTGAGGAAAAGCTTACCTGATATCGTCGAGCCACATCTCCAGTTCTCTTACACATCCATAGGGTCTGTTGAGAGATTGAAAATGAACAAAAAACTTTAACATATATTAAAATACAGCATCCATTTTAGCATGCTCCTACTCATCTCATACTGCTCCCTGACAAGAGAAAGTTATACCTAACAACAATGTTATACCCCGAATATTTATACCATTAGTGTGTGGAATTCGTGCCCTATCAGGAATGGATGTATAAGGTTTCATTCATAAAATTATGTAACTATAAAAATCACACATTATAATTACCTTTTTTCCAAACTCAGCGAAAACTGAATTATTGAAGTGTTTTTCAATTTCTCATACTAGACATCATGAGCCTGATTCACAAATTTAAACGTACCCTTTTGTGGGCAGTCCCATCTTTTTATGTTCAGAGACTCTGCAGTCATAAAGATAGCACTTGTAAAATACAATTGTGAAAGGAAAATAATCATAAAAGTACACAACGGTGTATGTTTCCCTTCGTGAATCAGGCCCAGAAAGGGTAAAACATATGAAGGAGGACAAACATTGGGAATATAGTAAACAAATTTACCAAAGGCAATATTCCATCTTTCTTTTTTCTTAAAATAAATCACATAGGGGAACTGATATAATATTTTAAGCATAACAGCTAAGGTGTGCAAGGAACTTTAGAGGTAGTCACAAAATTGTGTCAAAAATATTAATATTACATATTGCCAATATGTTATCAGCACAACCTCTATAGGGTGGGAGCTGAAGGACCTCAAATGTGAAGGTGAAACTATATTTCTGGTCAGGCTCCTCCACCTTCTCGCAAGACCTAATTGAAGTATTTTATTAACATTGTTGATGAAGTATATTATAAATGTTGAAAAGGGGACAATCTCTTTGCATAGTCACAATGTCACAACCTTATCTATTTTTATGGCTATTTTTAAGTCTCCGGGTCCCTTAGTAGGACAGTGTATCACTCTTCTTCTGGTGCTGTGCCTTTGTTCCCTGATTGCTCTGTCAGTGTGATTGCACTTATTGATCTTCCAATGAGTTTGAATTTGTCAGTTCCAAAATAACTTTTTTCTCTTCAGGTCTACAAGTAATATGGGCATATAAATTCAAGTCAAACGCCAGTTCAAATGGGAATGCCAATGAATGCCTGATCTGCCCTTTTCTGAAAAATGAGTCAAAAATGACCACTACTTGCCAGTTCGTGGGTAGCCCAAAATCCCGTAGAGAATAAATACTGCACTGGGTCTCTGGACTTTGTCTGTCCATCAACGTCAAGCCCAATGCTGCCCTCAACCTGTGGAGGACACAAATGACCTCACGGTAGAAGAGAAAAAGTTTCTAGGTTCGAAGATAAAGTCTTGACATGGACTGACCTTGCACCACATTCAACTTCCATTGCAGTCGGCCTGACACTGACTTTTTCCCTGGACACTTGCATTCAAGGATTCTCAATTACGGCTAAGAGTGAAAAGAAAATGTTACTTGCCTGCCGTAATGATCTTTCTGAAGGATGCTCCATCTTCCTGCAGATTCTTCACCTGAACAAAAGGAGGAACCTCTGCCAAAGTCACTAAAGTGACAAAAGGAGTTGAAGTTCTTGGGTTGTGGTGGTGTTTAAAAGCTCAGTGGACATGACAAGGCCTTTGAAGTCTTAAATCATTCCAGCTCTGAATCCTCTTCAGTTTGGAAGAAGCGTAGGCCAGCCAAGGGTAGATCCATCAGACTGGATTAGACATCTGAGACGTTGGAAGTTCTGAGAAAAACATTGATGGAAACTGAGCTCCCCATGGCACAAGCAACTGAGTTAGCTGTGTCTAGCCCTGATTTAATGATATGTAGAGAAGCATTCTGACTATTCGTGGTGACCTCCTGAAAATGGTCCTTCACATCTGTGGGGATTTGTAGTAACATCATTTGGGGCCATGTCTAATAAGGCATGGGTCTAACATGTGAAAAGGAAATTGGCATTTAATGGTTTTAGTGCCATTCTCCATTTTGGGAGAGCTGTCTTGACCCAAGCCTCCAACCTTTCAGAAACTTGATTACCAGGCACTTTGGGGATGGGAGCACAGAGAAAAATGGTTGGCTGCCTGGTGCTAAACTGTAGTGACGGGCAACTAGTTTTGCCCACTCCAGACATGGATGATGGTGATTGCCAAGCCGCTTGGGCAAGTGTCAGCAAGGTCCATTTGGAGGACAGCAAGAGTTCTGATGTGGCTGATGATGTTAAAAGAACCTTTGTAATAACATTGGTATTTGTATCTGCTGAAAACAGCTGCAAATCCAAGCCCCCCTCGGCTTCTAGTATTACTTTATGGAGGGACACCACCTCAGGTTCTGGTGGACCAGTCGGAAATTCCATGGCCAATTTCAGTGAGGTATCCAGGCCACTTGCCAATGACAGGCCTTGAAATTATTGGAAGGGATCCTTGTCTAGGTCGTAATAGGGTAGAAACTCCACAGTGTCTGAGACTGTGCTAAAGATTTCCTCAATGAGTGAATGTAGGAAAGTACCATCTTACCTGGCATGTTACCCCCATTTTTCACTGTATATATGTTGTTTTAGTTGTATGTGTCACTGGGACCCTGGTAACCCAGGGCCCCAGTGCTCATAAGTGTGCCTGAATGTGTTACCTGTGTAGTGACTAACTGTCTCACTGAGGCTCTGCTAATCAGAACCTCAGTGGTTATGCTCTCTCATTTCTTTCCAAATTGTCACTAACAGGCTAGTGACCATTTTTACCAATTTACATTGGCTTACTGGAACACCCTTATAATTCCCTAGTATATGGTACTGAGGTACCCAGGGTATTGGGGTTCCAGGAGATCCCTATGGGCTGCAGCATTTCTTTTGCCACCCATAGGGAGCTCTGACAATTCTTACACAGGCCTGCCACTGCAGCCTGAGTGAAATAACGTCCACGTTATTTCACAGCCATTTTACACTGCACTTAAGTAACTTATAAGTCACCTATATGTCTAACCTTTACCTGGTAAAGGTTAGGTGCAAAGTTACTTAGTGTGAGGGCACCCTGGCACTAGCCAAGGTGCCCCCACATTGTTCAGAGCCAATTCCCTGAACTTTGTGAGTGCGGGGACACCATTACACGCGTGCACTACATATAGGTCACTACCTATATGTAGCTTCACAATGGTAACTCCGAATATGGCCATGTAACATGTCTATGATCATGGAATTGCCCCCTCTATGCCATACTGGCATAGTTGGCACAATCCCATGATCCCAGTGGTCTGTAGCACAGACCCTGGTACTGCCAAACTGCCCTTCCTGGGGTTTCACTGCAGCTGCTGCTGCTGCCAACCCCTCACACAGGCATCTGCCCTCCTGGGGTCCAGCCAGGCCTGGCCCAGGATGGCAGAACAAAGAACTTCCTCTGAGAGAGGGTGTGACACCCTCTCCCTTTGGAAAATGGTGTGAAGGCAGGGGAGGAGTAGCCTCCCCCAGCCTCTGGAAATGCTTTCTTGGGCACAGATGTGCCCAATTCTGCATAAGCCAGTCTACACCGGTTCAGGGACCCCTTAGCCCCTGCTCTGGCGCGAAACTGGACAAAGGAAAGGGGAGTGACCACTCCCCTGACCTGCACCTCCCCTGGGAGGTGTCCAGAGCTCCTCCAGTGTGCTCCAGACCTCTGCCATCTTGGAAACAGAGGTGCTGCTGGCACACTGGACTGCTCTGAGTGGCCAGTGCCACCAGGTGACGTCAGAGACTCCTGCTGATAGGTTCCTTCAGGTGTTAGTAGCCTATCCTCTCTCCTAAGTAGCCAAACCCTCTTTTCTGGCTATTTAGGGTCTCTGTCTCTGGGGAAACTTCAGATAACGAATGCAAGAGCTCATCCGAGTTCCTCTGCATCTCCCTCTTCACCTTCTGATAAGGAAACGACCGCTGACCGCGCTGGAAGCCTGCAAACCTGCAACATAGTAGCAAAGACGACTACTGCAACTCTGTAACGCTGATCCTGCCGCCTTCTCGACTGTTTTCCTGCTTGTGCATGCTGTGGGGGTAGCCTGCCTCCTCTCTGCACCAGAAGCTCCGAAGAAATCTCCTGTGGGTCGACGGAATCTTCCCCCTGCAACCGCAGGCACCAAAAAGCTGCATTACCGGTCCCTTGGGTCTCCTCTCAGCACGACGAGCGAGGTCCCTCGAATCCAGCGACTCTGTCCAAGTGACCCCCACAGTCCAGTGACTCTTCAGCCCAAGTTTGGTGGAGGTAAGTCCTTGCCTCACCTCGCTGGGCTGCATTGCTGGGAACCGCGACTTTGCAGCTACTCCGGCCCCTGTGCACTTCCGGCGGAAATCCTTTGTGCACAGCCAAGCCTGGGTCCACGGCACTCTAACCTGCATTGCACGACTTTCTAAGTTGGTCTCCGGCGATGTGGGACTCCTTTGTGCAACTTCGGCGAGCACTGTTTCACGCATCCTCGTAGTGCCTGTTTCTGCCACTTCCCCAGGTGCTACCTGCTTCAGTGAGGGCTTTTTGTCTTGCTCGACGTCCCCTCTCTCTTCAGGTCCAATTTGCGACCTCCTGGTCCCTCCTGGGCCCCAGCAGCGTCCAAAAACGCCAAACGCACGATTTGCAACTAGCAAGGCTTGTTGCTGTCCTTCCGGCAGGAAAATACTTCTGCACGACTCTCCAAGGCAAGAGGGATCCATCCACCAAAGGGGAAGTCTCTAGCCCTTTTCGTTCCTGCAGAAACCTCAGCTTCTTCTGTCCAGTCGAAGCTTCTTTGCACCCGCAGCTGGCATTTCCTGGGCATCTGCCCATCTCCGACTTGCTTGTGACTTTTGGACTTGGTCCCCTTGTTCCACAGGTACCCTAGATTGGAAATCCACAGTTGTTGCATTGCTGGTTTGTGTCTTTCCTGCATTATTCCTCTAACACGACTACTTTGTCCTTAGGGGAACTTTAGTCCACTTTGCACTCACTTTTCAGGGTCTTGGGGAGGGTTATTTTTCTAACTCTCACTATTTTCTAATAGTCCCAGCGACCCTCTACAAGGTCACATAGGTTTGGGGTCCATTCGTGGTTCGCATTCCACTTTTGGAGTATATGGTTTGTGTTGCCCCTATCCCTATGTTTCCCCATTGCATCCTATTGTAACTATACATTGTTTGCACTGTTTTCTAAGACTATACTGCATATTTTTGCTATTGTGTATATATATGTTGTGTATATTTCCTATCCTCTCACTGAGGGTACACTCTAAGATACTTTGGCATATTGTCATAAAAATAAAGTACCTTTATTTTTAGTATAACTGTGTATTGTGTTTTCTTATGATATTGTGCATATGACACTAAGTGGTACTGTAGTAGCTTCACACGTCTCCTAGTTCAGCCTAAGCTGCTCTGCTAAGCTACCATTATCTATCAGCCTAAGCTGCTAGACACCCTATACACTAATAAGGGATAACTGGGCCTGGTGCAAGGTGCAAGTACCCCTTGGTACTCACTACAAGCCAGTCCAGCCTCCTACATTGGTTGTGCAGTGGTGGGATAAGTGCTTGAGACTACTTACCACTCTTGTCATTGTACTTTTCATAAGAGAAAAATATACAAAACAAGGTCAGTGTATATACACATAGCCAAAAAGTTTTGCATTTCCTCTTTTCACTCTTTTCTAAGTGCTGAAAAGTACCTCTAAACTTTCAAAAAGTTCTTAAAAGTTAAAAAAGTTTTTTTCTGTCTTTCCAAAAAGTTCTGAAAACTTTTTTCTCTTTTTCTATCACTTTAACTCTCTCTAAAAATTGTCTGGCACAGGCCAAAGTGTTGATCTGTCCAAACTTGCATATGACAACCTTAGCTGGAAAAGAGCAAGGAGTCTCTGTATAGAGAGAGGTTTGAGTGTAGGGAAGAATCCTTCCTTGGAACTGTTACTTAACATGCTTAGAGAACAGGATAAGGCCATAGGTGCCCCATCTGTTGAAAAAGTACCTAATAGTTCTCAATCTGATTCAGGGACTCCCCCAGGAAAAGATTCAGGAAAGAAACTTCCTAGCCTGCCCATTACTAGACAATCTAGCATAGATGGTAATGATGATGAGCCACACCATATAAATAGTGTTGTCTCACATCATAGCAAAAGCATTTATTCTCACCATACTGGTAGTAATGTTTCTGTTAACCAAGCTGTTAGGGTGGCTTCTGTAAGGGACAGGTCTCCTTCTGTTCATTCCCATCATAGCTCTGTTTCTAGGAATGTCCCTCCCACCAACCCTGATGACAGAATGTTAGAGAGGGAACTCAATAAGTTGAGGGTGGAACAAACCAGACTGAAGCTTAAAAAGCAACAGCTGGATTTGGATAGACAGTCTTTTGAATTAGACAAGGAAAGACAGAAGTTGGGTTTAGATACCCATGGTGGCAGCAGCAGTATTCCCCATAGTCATCCTGCAAAAGAGCATGATTCCAGGAATCTGCACAAGATAGTTCCCCCTTACAAGGAGGGGGATGACATTAACAAGTGGTTTGCTGCACTTGAGAGGGCCTGTGTTGTACAGGATGTCCCTCAAAGGCAGTGGGCTGCTATCCTATGGCTATCATTTAGTGGAAAAGGTAGGGATAGGCTCCTTACTGTGAAAGAAAATGATGCTAATAATTTCCAAGTTCTTAAGAATGCACTCCTGGATGGTTATGGCTTAACCACTGAACAGTACAGGATAAAGTTCAGAGAGACCAAAAAGGAGTCTTCACAAGACTGGGTTGATTTTATTGACCATTCAGTGAAGGCCTTGGAGGGGTGGTTACATGGCAGTAAAGTTACTGATTATGACAGCCTGTATAACTTAATCCTAAGAGAGCATATTCTTAATAATTGTGTGTCTGATTTGTTGCACCAGTACTTGGTGGACTCTGATCTGACCTCTCCCCAAGAATTGGGAAAGAAGGCAGACAAATGGGTCAGAACAAGAGTGAACAGAAAAGTTCATACAGGGGGTGACAAAGATGGCAACAAAAAGAAGGATGGTAAGTCTTCTGACAAGGGTGGGGACAAATCTAAAAATGAGTCTTCATCAGGCCCACAAAAACACTCTGGTGGGGGTGGTGGGTCCAAATCCTCTTTTAATCAGAACAAGGAAAAGAAACCATGGTGCTATTTATGTAAAATAAAAGGTCATTGGACAACAGATCCCAGTTGTCCAAAGAAAGGCACCTCTGCTCCTACTACTACAACCCCTACTGCTACACCTAGTGTCCCTACTAATAGCAGTGGTGGTGGGAGCAAACCTACTAATAGCCAATCCAAGGGAGTAGCTGGGCTCACTTTTGGTAATTTAGTTGGGGTTGGTCTGATTAGGGAGACCACAGAGGCTACTTTAGTCTTTGAAGGGGCTATTGATTTAGCCACTTTGGTTGCTTGCCCCCATAACTTGGAGAAGTACAAGCAACTAACCCTAATAAATGGTGTTGAGGTCCAGGCCTACAGGGACACAGGTGCCAGTGTCACAATGGTGATTGAGAAACTGGTGCACCCTGAACAACACATACTTGGACACCAGTACCAAGTAACCGATGCTCACAACATAACACAAAGCCACCCCATGGCTGTTGTAAATCTCAACTGGGGGGGGGTAACTGGCCCAAAGAAAGTTGTGGTAGCTTCAGATTTACCTGTAGACTGTCTATTAGGGAATGATTTCGAGACATCAGCTTGGTCAGATGTGGAGTTGGAGGCCCATGCAGCAATGCTGGGCATCCCAGGGCATATTTTTGCTTTGACAAGGGCTCAGGCCAAAAAGCAAAAAGGACAGGGAAGCTTGGATCCTGGAACAATGGACCAAGTGCTCCCTAAAGCTAGGGCTAGTAGAAGCAAACCACTTCCTACTATCCCTCCCTCTACAGTGGATTCTACTTCTGAGGAAGAAGAATTCCCTCCCTGTGCAGAACCTACACCAGAGGAGCTGGAAGCAGACACTGCTGAGCTTTTGGGTGAAGGGGGGCCTGCCAGAGAGGAGCTGAGTGTGGCACAGCAAACCTGTCCCACATTAGAGGGTCTCAGACAGCAAGCTGTCAAACAGGCTAATGGGGATGTCAGTGACTCTCACAGAGTTTACTGGGAGGACAACCTCTTGTACACTGAGCATAGGGATCCTAAACCTGGAGCTGCCAGGAGATTAGTGATTCCTCAGGAGTACAGAAAGTTCCTCCTAACACTGGCACATGACATTCCCTTAGCTGGGCATCTAGGACAAATGAAAACTTGGGACAGGCTTGTTCCCCTGTTTCATTGGCCTAGGATGTCTGAGGACACAAAAGAATTTTGCAAGTCCTGTGAAACCTGTCAAGCCAGTGGCAAGACAGGTGGCACCCCAAAGGCACCCCTTATCCCACTGCCTGTGGTTGGGGTTCCCTTTGAAAGGGTAGGGGTTGACATAGTTGGCCCCCTTGACCCTCCTACTGCTTCAGGCAATAGGTTTATCTTAGTGGTAGTGGACCATGCCACAAGATATCCTGAAGCTATTCCTTTAAGGACCACTACAGCACCTGCAGTGGCAAAGGCCCTCCTGGGAATATTTTCCAGGGTGGGCTTCCCAAAGGAAGTAGTATCTATCAGACAGAGGAAGCAATTTCATGTCTGCATACTTAAAAGCCATGTGGAAGGAGTGTGGTGTAACGTACAAGTTCACAACACCCTATCATCCACAAACAAATGGACTGGTGGAGAGATTTAATAAAACTCTCAAAGGCATGATTATGGGTCTCCCTGAAAAACTCCGCAGGAGATGGGATATCCTTCTACCATGCCTCCTTTTTGCCTACAGGGAGGTACCCCAGAAAGGAGTGGGCTTCAGCCCCTTTGAACTTCTTTTTGGACACCCTGTTAGGGGTCCACTCACACTTGTAAAGGAGGGTTGGGAACAACCTTTAAAAGCTCCTAAGCAGGATATTGTGGATTATGTACTTGGCCTCAGATCAAGGATGGCTGAGTACATGAAAAAGGCCAGTAAAAACCTTCAGGCCAGCCAAGAGCTCCAGAAGCAATGGCATGATCAGAAGGCTGTTTTGGTTCAGTACCAACCAGGGCAGAAAGTGTGGGTCTTGGAGCCTGTGGCCCCAAGAGCACTCCAAGATAAATGGAGTGGTCCCCACACAATTGTTGAAAAGAAGGGAGAAGTCACCTATTTAGTTGACTTAGGCACTGCCAGGAGTCCCCTTAGGGTGCTCCATGTCAACCGCCTGAAACCCTACTGTGACAGGGCTGATCTCACCCTGCTCATGGCAACTGATGAGGGACAGGAAGAAGACAGTGATCCTCTACCTGATCTCTTCTCTTCCACAGAACAAGATGCTCTTGTGGAAGGTGTAGTTTTGGCTGATTGTCTTACTGCTGAGCAGAAAGATAATTGCATAAATCTCCTAGGACAATTTTCAGAACTCTTCTCTACTGTGCCAGGCACCACTTCTTGGTGTGAGCACACTATAGATACTGGAGACAGTTTACCTGTCAAAAGTAAGATCTATAGGCAGCCTGACCATGTCAGGGACTGCATAAAGCAAGAAGTTCAGAAAATGTTGGAACTAGGAGTGGTTGAGCACTCTGACAGTCCATGGGCTTCTCCTGTGGTACTGGTACCAAAACCCAATTCTAAAGATGGAAAGAAGGAAATGCGGTTTTGTGTAGACTATAGAGGTCTCAACTTGGTAACCAAAACTGATGCTCACCCTATACCCAGGGCAGATGAGCTTATAGATACACTGGCATCTGCCAAGTATCTAAGCACTTTTGATTTGACTGCAGGGTATTGGCAGATCAAATTGTCAGAAGATGCTAAACCTAAGACTGCATTTTCTACCATTGGAGGACATTACCAGTTTACTGTAATGCCTTTTGGTTTGAAAAATGCACCTGCCACTTTTCAGAGGTTGGTGAACACAGTCCTGCAAGGGCTGGAAGCTTTCAGTGCAGCATATTTGGACGATATAGCTGTCTTTAGCTCCAGCTGGGATGATCACCTGGTCCACCTATGGAAAGTTTTGGAGGCCCTGCAAAAGGCAGGCCTCACTATCAAGGCTTCAAAGTGCCAGATAGGGCAGGGTAAGGTGGTTTATCTGGGACACCTTGTTGGTGGGGAACAGATTGCACCACTTCAGGGGAAAATCCAAACTATTATTGATTGGGTTCCCCCTACCACTCAGACTCAGGTGAGAGCCTTCCTAGGCCTCACTGGGTATTACAGGAGGTTCATTAAGAACTATGGCTCCATTGCAGCCCCTCTTAATGACCTCACATCCAAGAAAATGCCTAAAAAGGTATTATGGACAGCAAACTGTCAGAAAGCTTTTGAGGAGCTGAAGCAGGCCATGTGCTCTGCACCTGTCCTGAAAAGCCCTTGTTACTCTAAAAAATTCTATGTCCAAACTGATGCATCTGAATTAGGAGTAGGGGCAGTCCTATCACAACTTAATTCTGAGGGCCAGGATCAACCTGTTGCTTTTATTAGTAGGAGGTTGACCCCTAGAGAAAAGCGTTGGTCTGCCATTGAGAGGGAGGCCTTTGCTGTGGTCTGGGCTCTGAAGAAGTTGAGGCCATACCTGTTTGGCACTCACTTCATTGTTCAGACAGACCACAAACCTCTACTTTGGCTAAAACAAATGAAAGGTGAAAATCCTAAATTGTTGAGGTGGTCCATATCCCTACAGGGAATGGACTATACAGTGGAACATAGACCTGGGAGTAGCCACTCCAATGCAGATGGACTCTCCAGATATTTCCACTTAGACAATGAAGACTCATCAGGTCATGGCTAGTCTTATTGTCCTTCGTTTGGGGGGGGTTGTGTAGGAAAGTACCATCTTGCCTGGCATGTTACCCCCATTTTTCACTGTATATATGTTGTTTTAGTTGTATGTGTCACTGGGACCCTGGTAACCCAGGGCCCCAGTGCTCATAAGTGTGCCTGAATGTGTTACCTGTGTAGTGACTAACTGTCTCACTGAGGCTCTGCTAATCAGAACCTCAGTGGTTATGCTCTCTCATTTCTTTCCAAATTGTCACTAACAGGCTAGTGACCATTTTTACCAATTTACATTGGCTTACTGGAACACCCTTATAATTCCCTAGTATATGGTACTGAGGTACCCAGGGTATTGGGGTTCCAGGAGATCCCTATGGGCTGCAGCATTTCTTTTGCCACCCATAGGGAGCTCTGACAATTCTTACACAGGCCTGCCACTGCAGCCTGAGTGAAATAACGTCCACGTTATTTCACAGCCATTTTACACTGCACTTAAGTAACTTATAAGTCACTTATATGTCTAACCTTTACCTGGTAAAGGTTAGGTGCAAAGTTACTTAGTGTGAGGGCACCCTGGCACTAGCCAAGGTGCCCCCACATTGTTCAGAGCCAATTCCCTGAACTTTGTGAGTGCGGGGACACCATTACACGCGTGCACTACATATAGGTCACTACCTATATGTAGCTTCACAATGGTAACTCCGAATATGGCCATGTAACATGTCTATGATCATGGAATTGCCCCCTCTATGCCATCCTGGCATAGTTGGCACAATCCCATGATCCCAGTGGTCTGTAGCACAGACCCTGGTACTGCCAAACTGCCCTTCCTGGGGTTTCACTGCAGCTGCTGCTGCTGCCAACCCCTCACACAGGCATCTGCCCTCCTGGGGTCCAGCCAGGCCTGGCCTAGGATGGCAGAACAAAGAACTTCCTCTGAGAGAGGGTGTGACACCCTCTCCCTTTGGAAAATGGTGTGAAGGCAGGGGAGGAGTAGCCTCCCCCAGCCTCTGGAAATGCTTTCTTGGGCACAGATGTGCCCAATTCTGCATAAGCCAGTCTACACCGGTTCAGGGACCCCTTAGCCCCTGCTCTGGCGCGAAACTGGACAAAGGAAAGGGGAGTGACCACTCCCCTGACCTGCACCTCCCCTGGGAGGTGTCCAGAGCTCCTCCAGTGTGCTCCAGACCTCTGCCATCTTGGAAACAGAGGTGCTGCTGGCACACTGGACTGCTCTGAGTGGCCAGTGCCACCAGGTGACGTCAGAGACTCCTGCTGATAGGTTCCTTCAGGTGTTAGTAGCCTATCCTCTCTCCTAAGTAGCCAAACCCTCTTTTCTGGCTATTTAGGGTCTCTGTCTCTGGGGAAACTTCAGATAACGAATGCAAGAGCTCATCCGAGTTCCTCTGCATCTCCCTCTTCACCTTCTGATAAGGAAACGACCGCTGACCGCGCTGGAAGCCTGCAAACCTGCAACATAGTAGCAAAGACGACTACTGCAACTCTGTAACGCTGATCCTGCCACCTTCTCGACTGTTTTCCTGCTTGTGCATGCTGTGGGGGTAGCCTGCCTCCTCTCTGCACCAGAAGCTCCGAAGAAATCTCCCGTGGGTCGACGGAATCTTCCCCCTGCAACCGCAGGCACCAAAAAGCTGCATTACCGGTCCCTTGGGTCTCCTCTCAGCATGACGAGCGAGGTCCCTCGAATCCAGCGACTCTGTCCAAGTGACCCCCACAGTCCAGTGACTCTTCAGCCCAAGTTTGGTGGAGGTAAGTCCTTGCCTCACCTCGCTGGGCTGCATTGCTGGGAACCGCGACTTTGCAGCTACTCCGGCCCCTGTGCACTTCCGGTGGAAATCCTTTGTGCACAGCCAAGCCTGGGTCCACGGCACTCTAACCTGCATTGCACGACTTTCTAAGTTGGTCTCCGGCGACGTGGGACTCCTTTGTGCAACTTCGGCGAGCACCGTTTCATGCATCCTCGTAGTGCCTGTTTCTGGCACTTCCCTGGGTGCTACCTGCTTCAGTGAGGGCTCTTTGTCTTGCTCGACGTCCCCTCTCTCTTCAGGTCCAATTTGCGACCTCCTGGTCCCTCCTGGGCCCCAGCAGCGTCCAAAAACGCCAAACGCACGATTTGCAACTAGCAAGGCTTGTTGGCATCCTTCCGGCGGGAAAACACTTCTGCACGACTCTCCAAGGCGAGAGGGATCCGTCCACCAAAGGGGAAGTCTCTAGCCTTTTTCGTTCCTGCAGAAACCTCAGCTTCTTCTGTCCAGTCGAAGCTTCTTTGCACCCGCAGCTGGCATTTCCTGGGCATCTGCCCATCTCCCACTTGCTTGTGACTTTTGGACTTGGTCCCCTTGTTCCACAGGTACCCTAGATTGGAAATCCACAGTTGTTGCATTGCTGGTTTGTGTCTTTCCTGCATTATTCCTCTAACACGACTACTTTGTCCTTAGGGGAACTTTAGTGCACTTTGCACTCACTTTTCAGGGTCTTGGGGAGGGTTATTTTTCTAACTCTCACTATTTTCTAATAGTCCCAGCGACCCTCTACAAGGTCACATAGGTTTGGGGTCCATTCGTGGTTCGCATTCCACTTTTGGAGTATATGGTTTGTGTTGCCCCTATCCCTATGTTTCCCCATTGCATCCTATTGTAACTATACATTGTTTGCACTGTTTTCTAAGACTATACTGCATATTTTTGCTATTGTGTATATATATCTTGTGTATATTTCCTATCCTCTCACTGAGGGTACACTCTAAGATACTTTGGCATATTGTCATAAAAATAAAGTACCTTTATTTTTAGTATAACTGTGTATTGTGTTTTCTTATGATATTGTGCATATGACACTAAGTGGTACTGTAGTAGCTTCACACGTCTCCTAGTTCAGCCTAAGCTGCTCTGCTAAGCTACCATTATCTATCAGCCTAAGCTGCTAGACACCCTATACACTAATAAGGAATAACTGGGCCTGGTGCAAGGTGCAAGTACCCCTTGGTACTCACTACAAGCCAGTCCAGCCTCCTACAGTGAACTGTAAGGCTCCTCTTCAAGCAAGCATTAAAGGTCCCTACCGGAATGGATCCCTGGATGGACATTGGTCTACGGCACCAGTGGCTCCAAATCTTGTGACTTAGCTGGTCAAGACGGTGGTGGAGGTGCTGTCCATTTAGCCATTGTTGTGAAGCAGAAGGAGATGCACCAATTGCTGTCTGTTAGAAAGGCAACAACAGATAAAGTCGAGGTGGAGCTGATTAGACAAAAGTCGCTCTGTATAGCATTCGCACAAAAAGGTGAAGATTCTGTATCCGGCATTGAGAAACGCCACCAGGTCCGAGCCCAGAGCTGGGAATGTAGTTAATTATAGAGTTAGAAGCTCAGGCATGGTGCTGGAGGTGAGGGCAGAAGACACTACAACCATTCTAAAGCCCTTTTGGACCTGATCTTACTGTCTCAAGGCTGCACTTCTTTCTTGTGCTCCTCTCACCCTCTTCCACATCCTTTTCTATGTTTGCAACCTTTTCCACTCTTCTCTCGCTCTCTCTCTTGGGCTGCTTTGTGCCAGTTTGTCCACCCTCCACTCTCTCGAGTAGGCCTCTTTGTGCCCTGCTTTTTCCCTCTTTGTGCATTTTGTGCCCCGCTTTTCCTACTTTGTACCTCTTTTGTGTTCCACTTTTCCTTCATGACCGCCTCCGCCCACCTACGCTTAGCCACCGCCCCCACTCCTTACCTGCGTGCCTTCTCCAAACTCTTGACTGTGCTGCTAGTGTGGAAAAGTTGTGATGAAGGCAAGCTGATCTGCACCAGTCCATGTTTGGACCACACCCGGCACCATGGACTCTAGTCCGACAGAACACCACAAGCTCACAGTCTTCCGCCTACTTGCACCCCAACACCTACTGCTGCCACACCAGCTGTTTTCATGACTCTCCTCTCTCCATGGAAGGTCCTTTCTCATGCACTCACTGCCGTATCACCTGCATCAACAAGCACTCCTCACATGCCTGACACACCTCACCCCAACTGACATGCTTGCTCCTCATCACCAGATCGAGATCTGGGACACCACTGAGGAGCACTCCCTGGAAATCTTTTTTCTGACAGAGACCTGGCTAAACCACACTTTGAAACCTACCATCACCCCAGCCATCCAACCGGACTAAAAGGGCTATAAGCAGGACACACCAAACAAGCCAGGAGAAGGTCTCACCTTTATCCATAAGGACTACCTCACCTGCACCACCTCCACCAACCAAAACACAACCTTCATAGAACACATGCACTCCTGACTTCAGATTGGCAACCACACCTCCAAGCACCCACCCTAGGTTAACGACCACCGGACCAGGTACCACCTTCAGCTATCTCCTCACACTTAATCGCCCCGTTGCTATCTACTCAAATGATTTCATCTAATTTGGAGACCTCAACTTCCACCACAACGATCAACAGATCAACCCTCCACAGATCTACTCAAGAGCCACAAGATTCTTGGACTCACCCATATTATCCAGGACCCCACCCACAATGCGGGACACACCTTCGACCCTAAATTCAGAGCCAACAACAAGATCAATTTCAGCCACTACACTCTGCTCACCAGAGCAAACCACTCAATCGTTCACTTCTTCATCGACCGACCTCAACCACCCTCTGCCAAGACTACCCACAATCTCATATGTAGCTGGAACAAGATAAAGGCACTGACTGGACCAACAGCCACACCTCGCACCAACCTAATCTCACTGGCCTTCGACAACTAGATCACTACCAGACACTTAGCATCCCTGAAGAAAGTCAGCAACTCAAGAACCAACATATGAGCTAAGTGGTACACCTAAAACCTTAGAAGCTCCAAAAAAGTATGCATCAAAAGACTGGTGCCAGACTCTCTTACAAGTCGGTACTCAGGAAATGCCATAGCCAACTCAAAGAGGCAAGAAAAACAAGCATAGCTATCAAATTGGAAAACACTAACAACTACAAACAGCTCTGCAATATTGTAAAGGAATTCCCCAACCCTCCGGCTGCCACCAACTCCATCACCCCATCGCAAAAACTCTGTGACAACCTCCCCAATTTATTCCTCAACATTTACAGTAACCTCAGCTCCCCAACTCAAGACATAAGAACTCATCATCAGCAGCCTACTACCATCAAATTGGAACACCAGATCACTAACTGGAAACCCCTCTCCCCAGAAGACATTGCTGAAATCATGAGAACAGTCCACTCCGGGGCCCCTATCATATCTTCAACTAAGGAGGAATCTTGATTAGCTCCCACCCCTCCACCTATCATCAACACTTCCATCCAAAGTGGAACCTTCAAGTAGAACTGCAAACACAGCAATCACAGACTTCCTGAGAAAAAACATGGTAGACCCTAAGGAGTTCAACAACAACAGATCCATTTCACTCCTGCCCCTCCAGGGTCCCGTATTGATCTATCTGGCCTCCTTCCTCTCTGACTGGACCCAGTTAATCAGGCTCAAGTCCTACACTTTTGAACCTAAGACACTCATCTGTGGGATCCCTCAAGGATCATCACTGAACCCTACCATCTTCAAGGTCTACATGCTAGCACTCACCCATGTCATAGGTTCCAATGGAATCAACATTGTATCCTACACAGACAACACCCAGCACAATTTGTACCCTCCCAATCAGCAACCATACCACCATGACTAACTTTGGCACCTGTATGTCCAGCATAGCTAACTGGATCAAATATAGCTGCCTAAAGATCAACACTGATAAAATGTAAGTCCTGATCTTCGGCAACAAAAACTCTCCATGGGACTCTTCCTGGTGGTCAACAGCCTTGCGACCCATGCCCACCCCACTCACCACACAAAAAACCTCAGTATTATCATAGACAACAAAATCACAATCGCCAAACAAGTGAAGCCTGTCACTTAATTCTGTTTCTTCATCTTGGCATGCTCTGCAAAATATTCCATGGGCTCCCCACTGACACCAGACACATGGTCATACAGGACCTCATCACCAGCAGACCTGACAAAGCCACTGCACTCTATGCTGGCTTCACCAATTAGGTCTTACAGAGACTCTGGACCACGCACAAAACAGCTGCAAGACTAATCCTCAACATCCCATGCAACACACTCATCACATCCCACACCAGAAAACTACACTGGCTACCAGTCCAGAAGCAATGTCTCAGCTTCCAACAACCCAAGAGACAAATGCACTCAGCCTCACTCATTCTCACCAAGCACCTCACATCCCTGGAGCAAGTCCTACAACACAGTCAAATCCTGGAGCACCCTTCCTCACCACATCAGGACCTCCCCATCTCTTGAAATCCACAAGAAACTGAAGACCCGGCTTTTCAACTAGGAGATTGATCGACCTACTCACCTACTCCAGCACCTGGATACCCATGAGGTGATAAGCACACTATACAAACTCTCATAACATAACTGCAGAAGTCTATCCAAAGCAGGTCTTGATGGAGAAGCAAGGCATGTGGAGGATCTTAAAGGTGGTATCCCAACCAACTCTGGTTCCTAGGATGTAGACCCTGTGGGAGAGAGGGAACATCTGGGAAACTTACCTCACAAGTGCCTTTTTGTCTTCCTATGGTGCTTTCTGTGTTTGGTAGGAACAGCATCAGGAACGCTTTTGACACTGGTAGCCATCCTTCAGCCTTGCCTAAAGCACTTGGCCTCCAGTTTCTTGATGACCTTGGGATGCTAAGGTATGAGGAGCAAGCTTTGGAATCATGGTTAAATTCCAGACACCACTAATAGAGTGAGTGGGGGTCTGTGATGGTGATCTGTTCTTCATAATCCTTACAGGGTTTAAAACCTGACTTTCTGGGAGGTGACATTGGTGCTGCCTTTAGTCAAATTTGTAAGAGGAATTTCCTCAGAAAGTGAAGCTCTAGATCTATGTTGGATGTGCAGAATAAAAGGTAACTGACGGTGATGCTGAGGTGTGGCTTGAGACCACGATTGAGTTAATCAGACTCTGTGCCCAATTCACAAAGGTAAAGTTAGACCAAAAGTCTAACTTAGACCAAAAGTCTAACTTTACTACTTTTCGGTATTCACAAAGGTAACTTACTATGAGTAAAGTTAGACTTTTGGTCTAAGTTAGACTGTTGGTCTAACTTTACTAGTGTGTATACCAAAAAGTAGTAAAGTTAGACTTCTGCCTTTGAATCGGGCTGTAAGGCTTTAGGATTCATAAAGGTAGAGTTAGACCAGAAGTCCAACTGTACTACTTTTGGTAGTCACAAAGGTAAGTTACTACAAGCAAAGTTAGACTTTTGGCCTAAGTTAGACTTTTGATCTAAGTTTACATTTGTGAATGCCAAAAAGTAGTAAAGTTAGACTTTTGGTCTCAGTCAGACTTTTGGTCCAACGTTACCTTTGTAAATTGGGCCTTCTACCGGCAACATGGTTTCTTTGAAGCTTTCTGGATCCAGTCTAATGCCCAGAGTTGTTCTACAGGTGAGAGTCTTCAGGTAGAAGTCTCCATCAGATGCAGTAATCTACGAACTTTTTAAGGTGAAATAGAAATAGAAATGTATAAAAATCTTGAAAAATCCTAACTCCAGTTACCTTTATCTGATTTTTGTTATTTTAGTGTATATTTAAAGATTAAAAATATGTGCAACATTTATAAATTGGAGTGGAACTTTTATTGTGTATTATTTCTTATCAACTGTTTTTGTACAGATAAATGTTTTACACTTATTTTTCCTTGAAGTAAGCCTGACTGTTCTGTGCCACACCTTCTCAGGACTGAGCAAAGGTTTGATATAAATAACCCTAACCGGACACAGAATAGTGACATTAATCATAATACATTTTTCTCACACTTTGCTTTACTATTTGGTAGGTTGGCCAAAGAGGTCAAGCTTAACCTGTAGGCAATGTGTAAAGTATTTCTTGCAAAATGTAAACAGTAATACATTGAAAACACAACACAACAAAAATCCAACACCATTTTAGAAAAATAGAGAATGTTTCAATTAATCAAATGAAACCAAAATGAGGGAACCAGAGTCCCCATACTTTGCTAAATTTGAAGTGTTCCTACAAATTCAGCAAAGTATGGGGACCCTGGTTGCATTTCTATGACCTGGAATATGAATCGCTTCAGGTTGGTGACTTGTGACTCGGATCTGTGGATTCTGTGTCTGAGAAGTGTGGGTAGACTGACACCAATTGTAGTGTACCTGGGGCTCCTTGATCTGCCATATTGTTGAGTACTGTATGAAGTAGTAATTGATTGGATGGGTGTTGAGGGGCAGAAGCCACATAGACAATAGGGATTGTTTTTTGTGTGTGTTTTGATTGTTTGGGGGGCTTGGTCAATGGTCTCTCCCCTTGGGGAGGCAATCATTTTGGCCGTTTCTGTTCCCCTTGGGGGCAGATCAGCTTGTTTATGTTAGGTCCATCTGACCCCATGGGGTTCAGAAACCACTAGAAACCAGGGAAACCTTTTAAATGTTTGGTGGCGGGGTGTCGACTGGCAAAGTATTTGCTTTTGTGATTATAATGTTTTATTTCTCCTTTTTGTTCTAGTTCAAAGTTTTTGATTCATTTGCTGTAACTCCTTGTGGTTTTGGCAGTGGTTGACCTGCATTTTTCTTAGTTGCATGTGTTAGTTAAGAAAAACTATTTACTCCAAATGAGTATCGTTGCCATTCATGAATGACTTTTTTGTAAGTGGTGTACTGAATGCAGGATTGTGTGTGAAATTGTCCTTAGATTTGTCTTATGTGCATTTTTTTTCTTTTTCCTTTTTAGTGGGATATCATTGTGCTTGCTGTGTCTGTGCAGAGTCGTTGCTGGTGAGTCTAGATTTCAGGCAAGGGTGTGGTGTTGTTTCTGAGTACATATGTCTTTGTTATAAAGCCACATTTTGTTTACTACTTAGTTTACATAGTCTTGGCTGTTGTTGGTGCATTTGTCAAGTTACTTTTCTTAGGAAGGATAATGGCTAGCCGCAGGATGACTGCTCAGAAGGTTGTTAGGATGCTTTTTATGTTGTCTTCTGGCCATGATTATGTGACTGGCTCTGCATCTGAGGCAGAGGAGGAAGTGCAAGATTCGAACAGTGATTATTTTTTATGTCCTAGAGGAATTATCTGATGATGAAGCCACTATCAGTGCAGATGACGTGCCTGTTTTAGAAGAGGACACTGATGTGCCAATGGTACAGAAGCCTGGGGCTGAAAGGCTTCCCATTGGAAGACCTTAACTCTAGGTTGTCCTAAACATGGAGCAGCCGATGTTGCCTGCCTTTACTGGTCTCCCAGTGTTTTGAGTGAACATGGAAAACTTTTTGCCTATCACTTTCTTTCATTTGTTTATGGATAATGTATTTTTGGAAGAGATTGTTGAGCAGACTAATTTGTATGCTACGTAGTAATGGAGGGACAACAGTGCCAGACTTAGGCAGCACTCTGGAGCCACCTGGTAGATTCCCACAAATCTGAAATAGTTGAAAAAGGTCTTGGGTTTAACTTTTTTTGATTGGACTGATAAGGAAGCTTTTACTGTTTTCATACTGGTCTACTACTTCCTTGATGGCAACGGCTATGTTCCCTGCAACCATGAGTCTTAATTGGTATTTACTTCTTCTTCGGGTGCTGCATTATGTTGATAATGCTTCAGTGTTGCCACAAGATCACCTTGATTCTGACCGTCTATTTAAGATATGGCTTGTACTTGATCACTTGGTAGATCGGTTTTTAGAGATCTATGTTCCAGAAAAAGAAATAGCTGTGGATAAGTCTTTGGTCGTGTTCAAGGGCAGTTTGATTTTTAGGCATTACATTCCTAGCAAGTGGGCCGTTATGTAACTAAGATGCATATGCTGTCTGAGAGTAGTACAGGGCATGTTTATAATTTCCTGGTCTACATTGTTAGGGATTCCAGTACTGACCACCCCTTGTTGTCTGTCTACTTTTGGAGGTAGTGAGAAAAGTGTGTGGGAACTTGGTAGACAACTGTTTAACAAAGGTCACCATTTGTATCTAGAAAGCTTATACACTGGAGTGCAGTTGTTCAGGGAATTGTTCAAAGTGGACACTGTTGCTTGTGGCACAATCTGCTGTAACCGTAAAGGCTATCCAAGGGAGTTTGTATGTAAAAAACTTGAGAGGGGACAGTGCAGCGCCTTCCATAATGATGAGCTGCTAGCTGTGAAACTTGCAGACAGGAAGGATGTCTACAACCTGATTACCATCCACGATAAGCGTACTCCCCTTGTGACTGTTTTGGTCAGGTTGCTGAAGTGCGCAAACATGCATGCATTTTAGACTAGAATAAGCCCATGGGAGTTGTAGATAGAGTAGATAAGAGGTTGAAACCTTACACTACTGTTTGTAAGGCTTATGTTTGATATAAACAGTTAGCTATACATCTCTTCCATTTAGTTTAATACTTTTATTGTGCTCAAGGATTGTTCCCTGAGCCAAAGATGATATTTGTTAAGTTTTAGCAGTCTGTGATAAAGAGCCCTTTTGTAGTGGAACAGGCAAGAGTTCCTAAAGAAGCAGTGGTGGAGGATGTAGCTAGATTGAAAGACAGCCACTTTCCTGATCACATTCTTTCCACGCCCTAAAAATAATTCCTTGCTATGAAATGCTCGAATACATATCCGGAGGGAGAATAGTATGTACTGCCCCGATCATCCTTCTTACCCTGGGCTATGTGGGGCTGGCTGTTTCTGAAGTTACCACACCCAAAAGAATAATTGAGAACTACAGTGAGCGTAAAAGGAAATTGACTGTTCTGTATTGTTTTATATTTTTTGTTCAGTTTCACGGTTGGCATTACTGTCATGTATTTATTTAGAGCTTTTTGTGTTTGTAGTTTTGTACTTAGTATTTTTTTTGTGATGGCAGTGTGCGTTGAGTGGTGCTTGGCTGGTGGTGTACGAGAAGTGGCACTTGCCTGGCAGTGTAAATAGTGACTTGCTATTGGTCACTACAACACACTGCTAGCCAAACGCCATTTCACAGACCCCGTCAGCTGGTGTGATTGGTGTGTCAGGCATGTGGGCTAATAAAATGATGGGCCCTTGAATGACGCTGTCTGGTGATATGAGTGATGTAATGTGCTTGACCCGCGGCGTGAATGGTCTTGTGCATGTCACTTATAAAAGATGTTTGAATGGACTGTAAAGTGGTTGGTGCCTTGTCATCGCTTTACAGCTCTCGAGCTGTGAGCCATTGGTTCAGTTTTTTGGCCTTTCAGCTATTAACAGTGCATTTAATTTTTCTGAAATCTCTTGTTAATAAAATGTCATCTATCAAACCATCACTCACTCTCTTGCCAAATCCTACCAGTATGTGTGGTAAAATAAACAAAAAACCTGCTCAATTGTAATCAGGCATCGAAGCACACCAGTGACATGCTAGGTGTCTCGGGTTGGACCCCATTTAAGCATGCCACCAACTAGGTTGGTGGTTAAGGGTCTTTTTTAAAAAATGTAATGGCGATTCTTTTCACAATTTGACTATTTCGAACATCACAGAAGTAAGAGTCTTGGTAGCATGCTCGCTTCTTCTCTAGGGAGAATGTACCAACCCTAGATCCGTTCAAAAACTAGACTCCTAGTGAATGAGTGGTGTGCCTCTTGTAGAGCCAACAAGTTTATTAACCACAATGCCCTGTAAACTTCAAAATGTGATTAATATCATACATTATTCTTGCAGTTCTGTGCCATATTCTTCCAGAAGCAAAAATAAACAGGAAAAGCCCTACCACCCACCATTCCCCCTCAATCTTCTGA
This sequence comes from Pleurodeles waltl, assembly GCF_031143425.1. Lineage (NCBI taxonomy): Eukaryota > Metazoa > Chordata > Amphibia > Caudata > Salamandridae > Pleurodeles > Pleurodeles waltl. The sequence goes on from NC_090447.1 coordinate 1,218,603,690, forward strand.
TAAAAATGCTACCTCACTTGTGTGGGTGGGCCAAGTGCTCACAACAGGGAAGGGGCCATAACACAACATGGACAAATTAAAATTATCCATTACAAAACTACCGGCTTTTGCAAGGTGGGTAGGGGGCATCTGCATTTTTGGTCCCAGGCGCGGTGGTCATCTAGGGAATCCTACCAAACCTAGACATTTTTGAAAACTAGACAGCCATGGGAGTCCAGGGAGGTTTGGCTTGAATGGGTCACCCAACATTTTCTTGCCCACACTCCTCTGCAAACCTTAACATTTACTTAAAAAAGCACATTTGTAAGAGGCTGGCCTGGTGTGTGATGGGTATCTATGGTAGTTACACCTTATACCAGGTATCCCTTATTAGTTTAGTGTAGCCAGTGTCTAGATGCCAGGCTCTCTAAAGGTAGCTGTGGATGAGCAGCCAAGGCTTATCTAGGAGGCATGCAAAGTTCATGCAATACCACTATAGTCACACAGTACTTACACACATGAAAGAAAACTCTGTGTTCCAAAAATAAAGGTACTTTATTTGGTGACACACATACCAAAAATATCAGACATTATATTCCCTCAGGAAGTACGTAATACACAAATTATATACACGAGAATGCAAAAATAGGCATAAGGAATGGTTTCTTACCTGTAACTCCAGTTCTCTCGTAGGGGTATTTCCATGATAGTCATAAGCACTGAATAGTTCCGCGCGCCTGCGGGGACCCCGGAGCACTGTTGTGTAATATATTCTTAAGTGCAATCATCAGCTCCTTGACAAAAAAGGTCTGTGAAAAACACTTAAGAATAACAATGTGCAGCCTATGTGAACAGCTACACAGGCCAAATTGATAGAAGAAAAAACAGTTGTAGTGTAAATTCACATTTAAACCTCAATTTATTCTATAAATACATAAATAAATACATTCTCATATTTTATTTACACCTCTCATGAGAATAAAACAATGTAGGGCAGTGTAGCCCATAGGCTGCCATTATACAGAATGAAAATAGAGCTGTGCCTTTAAGAAAGTAAAGTCTTCCTGTTTCCCATCATGCACAGCAAAAGGCAGTTGCCTCAGTTCTTTTTTGGAGGCTAGTAACCTGACATAAAGAAACAAAACATTTGTTGGAGTACCAACCTCAATAATATTCATGTTCTATGTCAACTCCACCGGGGAGGAGGGAGGGTTGCTTATGACTATCATGGAAATACCCCTACGAGAGAATTGGAGTTACAGGTAAGAAACCATTCCTTCTCTCGTAGGGGATTTCCATGTATAGTCATAAGCACTGAATAGAGTAGCAAGCCCATCCCCATAACCGCGGTGGAGTAGACATAAGAATACTGAGAAAACATGAATCATGCAAACAAATTCTTGAGCAAGGCCTGTCCAACCTGCGCATCTGCCCTAGCGTCTGTATCAAGGCAGTAATGCTTAGTAAAGGTATGGACCGACCTCCAAGTGGCAGCCTTGCATATTTCTGCCAAAGGGACATTTCTCATCAAGGCTACAGTAGCTGCTTTCCCTCTGGTAGAGTGGGCTTTTGGCCTACCACCAAGGGATTTGTTTGCTAACTGATAACATAACATTATACATGAAACAATCCACCTGGATAAAGATTGTTTAGATGTGCCCAAACCTGTTCTGATTGGGCCATAGTTAATAAAAAGCTGTTGTGATTTTCGTAAGCTTTTTGTCCTGTCCAAGTAAAATTTCAAGACTCTCTTTACATCCAGAGAGTGCAGAGTTCTCTCAGCAGGAGTAGCTGGATTCTGAAAGAAAGTCGGTAATGAAATTGTTTGGTTCACATGGAAGTCGGAGACTACCTTAGGTAAAAATTTTGGATGAGTTCTCATTACCACTTTCGCAGAATGAAAAACCGTGTAGGGTTCCTGAGCACAAAGGGCCTGGATTTCGCTGACCCTACGCGCTGAAGTGATTGCCACCAGAAAAGCAGCTTTCCATGTGAGATGCTGCAGCGATGCCTTATGTATCGGCTCGAATGGCGGCAGCATCAGACGTGATAAGACAACGTTCAGTTCCCATGGAGGAGAAGGCTTTCTAATGGGAGGAAAAACCTTCTTTAAACCTTCTAGGAAATCCTTAATAATCGGAATCCGAAAAAAGGAAGTTTGTGAAGGACTCTTTCTGTATGCCGTTACCGCCGCCAAGTGAACTTTTATTGACGACAGTTGTAAGCCGATTTTGCCAAACTTAACAAGTATGGCAGGATAGATTGTTCTCCACAGGAAACCGGGTCAATGTTGTTGTGTAAACACCAAATGCAGAATCTCTTCCACTTGCTTGCATAGGCTGATCGTGTGGAAGGGCGCTTTGCTTCCTTCAGAATTTCCATACAGTCCTGAGGTAGGTTCAAGTGTCCATATTGCACTAGCTCAGGAGCCATGTTGCCAAACTCAACGATGAGGGGTTGGGATGAGATATCTGCCCTCTGAACTTCGTGAGAAGGTCCGGACGATATGGTAGCCTGATGTGTGGTTTGAGTGACCGGTGAAGAAGGTCTGGGAACCACCACTGGCGTGGCCACTCCAGAGCAATTAGGATCATTTTGGTCTGAGCATTGGACAGCTTCTGGAGGACCGCCGGAATCAGGGGAAGCGGTGGAAAAGCGTAAAGAAATGCTCCTGACCAGCTTATCCATAGGGCATTCCCCAATGTCCCTGGATGGTAATATCTGGAGACGAAGTTTTGGCATTTTTTGTTTTCTGGGGTTGCGAATAGGTCTGTAGAGGGGGTACCCCAGAGTGCGAAAATGGAATTAATGACGTCGTCGTGTAGTACCCATTCGTGGTTCTCGTCCATTACCCGACTGAGGGCATCCGCTTGAACATTCTGGATGCCGGGCAGGTGAGTTGCCACTAGCGACAGGTTCCTGGCTAGAAGCCAATGCCAGATTGTCTGAGCCTCTCTGGATAAAATTCTGGACCTGGTGCCTCCTTGTTTGTTCACGTAGTACATAGTGGCCACGTTGTCTGTCTGGAGAAGGAGAGTTTCCGTTCTCAGAGAGGGAAGGAAGGCTTTGAGCGCAAGGTGGACTGCGCGAAGTTCCAGCAGGTTGATGTGATAGAGACTCTCTCTCTGTGACCACTCGCCTTGGACTCGAAGATGTTCCATGTGCGCCCCCCATCCGAGCAGTGACGCATCTGTTACGATGGTTTGAGATGGAGGCCGTTGTTGGAACGGAATCCCCACCAAGAGATTGCTGGGTAAAACCCACCACTTGAGGGACTGTAGGGTGTGAGGAGAAAGAAGGACTTTGTTCTCCCAATCGTCCCTCAGTTGACACCACTGATCCTCCAGATTTTCCTGCAATGGTCTCATATGGAGGCGAGCATTGGGAACCAGATGGATACAAGACGCCATCGAGCCCAGTAGAGAAGCTATTATTCTTGCAGTGGCTTGAGGTCTTTCCTGCAGTTGTTTGCACTTTTGGAGAATCGATAACCGTTGTTCCTCCGAAGGAAACACCTTTCCTAGCCTGGTATCTACAATGGCCCCTAAGTAATGCAACCTCTGAACAGGTGTTGCTGTAGATTTCAGGAGATTGACTTGAAGACCAAGTTTTTGCAGCAGTTGTAGAGTCCATTCGAAATGTTGTTGTGCCTCGAGACAACTGGAGGCCTTTATGAGCCAATCGTCTAGATAGGGGTAGACGAATATTCGCTGTTTCCTCAAGTGGGCGGCTACTACCGCCATGCATTTGGAAAAAGTTCTCGGCGTTGATTTTAGGCCGAAAGGTAGAACTGCAAATTGGTAATGGCATTTTCCGACGGTGAACCTTAGGAATTTTCGATGTTTCTTGGTTACTGGGATATGAAAGTAAGCGTCGCAAAGATCTATCGCACAGAGCCAGTCGCCCTGACGTAGATGTGGGTAAATTTGGTGTAAGGCTAACATCCTGAATTTTTCTTTGCGAATCCATTTGTTTGCTGTCCTCAGATCTAAGATGGGACGAAACTCTTGTTTGTCTTTTTTCGGTACAAGGAAATATCTCGAATAAATCCCCTTCCCTTGTTGGCTGATGGGAACGGGTTCTATGGCTCTTTTTTGCAATAGGATATTGACCTCTAACTGTAGAGCTTCGAGATGGTGGTTGGCTGTTTTGGGTGGAACAGATGGTGGAGAACTGGTGAATCTGAGAGCGTAACCATGTCTAACAATATTCAATACCCAGGCGTCTGTTGTGATGCGTAGCCACTCGTCCAGATGATTTGAGATACTTCCCCCTACCGGAGTGGATAACGGAGGAGGGGGAAGCAAAGATTCAGGGCTTAGACGTGGGAGCCTGTCGAGTTGCCTGAGTTTGAGGTGTTGAACGACCCCTTGTCGACCTTCGCTGAGTGGAGAAACCCCTTTGATGCTGCTGTTGTTGCTGCTGCTGGGGGCGCGAAGACATCCAGAGTGGCGACTGATACCGGTGGGTGAAAAGTTGTCGTTGATATGGCCGGAAAACCTTTCTTTGTTCTTTCGGTCTTTCCATGCCTACCGCTTTCAGGGTATCTAGTTCAGCCTTCATTCTAGCCATCTCGTCATCGGCATGAGAACCGAACAAGGTGGAGCCCGAGAAAGGCAAGTTTTGTATTCTCTGCTGCGCTTCAGGTTTGAGTGATGTAAGTCTCAACCATGCATGCCTTCTGAGCGCTATCCCGTGTGCATAATTGTGTGCGGATAGCACCGAAGAGTCAGCTGCAGCACTTATAATTTGGTTAGAAACCATGGCTCCCTCACCCACGACCTCCAGGAAATCTTCCCTTTTATCCTTAGGAAGATGTTCCGCAAACTGCATTAAAGAGTCCCAGAGGGCACGGTCGTATCGCCCTAATAACGCAGTAGCGCTGGCTGCCTTCATCGTGACGGCTGCAGTAGAACATACTTTTCGTCCTGCAGCATCTATCTTTCTGCTCTCTTTATCTGGAGGCGAAGAAGAAGACGGTGAGGTTGAATGCCGCTACTATGACCACCGAATCAGGTACTGGGTCCGACCTCAAGAATAGAGGATCTTGTTCTGGTGGACGATATTTTTTAATAAGTCTGGAAGGAGCAGACTTTGTTGCGGCCGGTGCAAGGAAAATATCCATTGCTGGTTCAAGGAGACCTGGAACCAGTGGAAGCAAAGGTCTGGAAGATGTCCTGTGATGCAAGGTCTCGAAGATCACTGACGTCGATGGGGCTGGTACCGCCAGCGGGATGTTCAGCTTGGTCGCCCCTCGTACTAAGACCTCCTGGAACGTATTCACATCATCTATGGGGGACACTCTCGGGGACGGTGAGTCCGATAGGGTTGGAGAGTAGTCCCGTGTAGACGAAGAAGAACGCCTGTGATGTGAATGCTGAGATCTCTGTGATTCATGACGGTGCCGAGAGGAAGAAGAGCGTCTAGAGGAATGTCCCGAACGTCTTACAGACCGCGTTGGAGTCCTCAAAACAGACTCTGAAGGAGGAGCCGGAAGAGGCGCCGTAGGTGTTACCGGCGTCTGTGGCAATGGTGATTGTCGAGGAGAGAGTTGTGGAGACGCTGGAAGGAGGATGAGTGAAGCCGAGGATTCTGAGGTTGTATAAACCCTTCTAGGTCTTTTTGATTGTCTCGACATCGACACACTCCTCGACGTCGAAGTACGCTGACGGCGAGTGCCCTTCGCCGTCGATTCTTCTCGCCGTTGAGAATCTCTCGACGACGACCCTCGACGTCGCCATGATGACGGTGAACGCCTACGACGTCGAGCACCCCTCGACGTTGATCGCTCTCGCCGTGTCGACGGCGAGCCGGATTCAGATCTCCTCGACGTGGAACGTCCTCGCCGTGTCGACGGCGACCCAGATCTCGACGGCGAAAGTCCACGCCGTCTCGACGGCAAAATCGTCGTCGACGGCGAGCGATGTCTCTTTCTCGCCGGCGAACCAGTCCTCGACGGCGAGCATGTTGGCGCCGTTCCTTGCCTCGACGTCGACGCCCTCGACGTCGTCGGAGACCTGTGCCGTTTTTGAGCCGGTCTGGTCGGAGTTATAGAGGAAACAGTGTGAGCCCTGGTAGAAGACTGACCTTCTCCTCGCTCTGTGGTAGATTGACCACTTTTCCTCCTGTCCTCTTTCGCCTGGAGTCGGATCTTCTCCCTGTCACGAAGGGTCCTTCTGGAGAAGGTTTTGCAGATGTCACACGACTCCGGTTTGTGGCTGGATGGAAGGCAAATTATGCAGACCCGATGTGGATCTGTTTTGGCCTTTTTTCTGCCACAAGAAGGGCAATTGTCAAACAGTGAAGGCATTTCTGAAGTAGAAAAACCTCAAAATTCTGTCAGAATCTAACAGAAAAAAATAGAAAATTATCACTCAATGTTAAAAACGTTGAGTGAAATTGAAATTCAAAAGATTTTAAATGAATTTCTGTCACAAAAGGATTTTGTGAGGTAGAGCTCAATGCTTCAGGGTCCTGTCAGAAAGGAGCCGGAAAAAAGAACTGAGGCAACTGCCTTTTGCTGTGCATGATGGGAAACAGGAAGACTTTACTTTCTTAAAGGCACAGCTCTATTTTCATTCTGTATAATGGCAGCCTATGGGCTACACTGCCCTACATTGTTTTATTCTCATGAGAGGTGTAAATAAAATATGAGAATGTATTTATTTATGTATTTATAGAATAAATTGAGGTTTAAACGTGAATTTACACTACAACTGTTTTTTCTTCTAACAATTTGGCCTGTGTAGCTGTTCACATAGGCTGCACATTGTTATTCTTAAGTGTTTTTCACAGACCTTTTTTGTCAAGGAGCTGATGATTGCACTTAAGAATATATTACACAACAGTGCTCCGGGGTCCCCGCAGGCGCGCGGAACTATTCAGTGCTTATGACTATACATGGAAATCCCCTACGAGAGAAAAACAGTTAGAAAACAGTGCAATTAGTGAAAATCACAATAGAGAGAAATAGCCCTAGAAGGAGCACAAACCTTAGTATTAAAAAAAATAATAATAAAATTGGAATGCGAAAGTTGGTCCCCCACCTGGGTAAGTGCAGTGTGTAGAGGGGTGCTGGGAGTACTAGGAAAGCCCAAAGGTAAGTAACACAACCCACCCCAGTGACCAGGAAAGCAGAGGATTGCAGTCGGTTTTGCATCTTTGGATTCTGCCAACAAGCCTTGGCACATGCAAAACTTGCGGTTAGCGGAAAGTGGAGCTGCTGGGGACCAGGAAGACCAGGCAGCACCCACAGGACGGGGACACGAACGTTGATGAAGAGGCCCACGCAGCACTAGGAAAAGTCTCCCATGCCGCCGGAGAACCAATCAGGGAGCTGTGCATTGCAGGATGGAGTGCTGGGGGCTCGAACTTCACGATGCCTGAAGATCTTATGGAAAGGTTGCCAACAAGCCTTGGCAGCTGCAAAAAAATGTGGTGCAAGTGGGTACTGTCCTGCTTGGGCAGACAAGGACTTACCTCCACCAAAGTGGGATAGGTGGAAGAGAGGACCGCTGGGACACTTCAGTCCACCACCCATGATGCAGGATCCATGCAACTCAGCAGGAGAGAGGATCCATGCAGTCATTCGTTGTTGCAGTTGGTGCCTGCAGAAGCAGGGGAGTGACTCCTTTACCCCAAGCCCGATGCAGGCTGAAGACGGGCTGTCGTCAGATTATGCACGACTGGGGAAATGTTGTAGTTGCTGGAATGAGCCGGGGATACATTGTTGCAGGAGGCATCTTGCCTCTTTGTTGCAGCTTGTAGGGTCCTGAAGGGGCCACATGCAGTTTCTTCGGTCAGAAGTCGAAGTAGAGGTTGCAGAGGATTTCTGCTGAAGTCTTGCAATCAGAATCTTAGATACCTCCCGGAGAGACACCCTAAATAGCCCTGAAAGGGGGATTGGTCACGCTGCTGGGTGACCACCTATCAGGAGGGGGCTCTGACATCACCTGCTGACTACTCAGATGCTCCCAGAGTTCACTACCAACATTGAATCCAAGATGGCAAAACCCAGGGATGCTGTGGGGAAGCTCTGAGCACTACCCCTGGGGTGATGATGGACAGGGAGTGGTCACTCTCCTTTCCTTTGTCCAGTTTCGCACCAGAACAGGGACTGGGAGTCCCTGAACCGGTGTAGACTGGTTTATGCAAAGAGGGCACCAAATGTGCCCTTTCAAAGCATTGCCAGTGGCTTGGGGAGGCTACCCCTCTCAAGCTTGTAACACCTATTTCCAAATGGAGAGGGTTTAACACCCCCGTCCCAAATGAAACCCTGTCTTCTGCCTTCCTGGGCTTGAGCTCCCCAAGCTGCAGAAACCTGTCTGGGAGGTGGCAGCATCTTGGGCTGCCTGGTTACCCTCAGAAAGCTGTAATGGCAATACTGGGGGTCCCCTAAGGAGCACCCCGAATGCATGGACTCATTCCACCAATGCTTGCAAAAGCATTGGGATATGATTCCAACATGTTTGATACCAAACATGCCTATGTTCAGAGTTACCGTTATGTAGCTGGACATAGGTATTGACCTATGTCCAGTACACGCGTAAAATGGCATCCCGGCACTCAGAAGTCTCGGAAAATGAGCCTGGAGTTCGTGGAGGCACCTCTGCTAGTGCAGGGGTGCCATCACACACAGCTACTTTGTACCCTGCCCTCTGGGCTGGAGGGCCTTTCATGGGGTGACTTATAAGTGACCTGATGTAGTAAAAAGTGACAATGAAAGGGTGCTTGCATCTTTTCACGCAGGCTGCAATGGCAGTCCTGCAGAACCCTTTGCTTGGGGTCCATTGGGGTGGCAAACTATATGCTGCAGCCCACAGGGATCCTCTGGAACCCCAATGCCCTGAGTAGCTAGATACCATATACTTTGGACTTACAATGGGGCACCAGTACGCCAATTGTGGGGTGAAATACAGTGATAACAGTTACTCACAACTACATTTAATGGAGAGAGTATAACTAGTGGGTAGCACTACTGGGATCCATAGCAGGATCCCAGTAGACACAAACAAACACACTGACAAACAGGCCAAAAGTGGGGCAACAAAGCTAGAAAGAGGCTACTTTCCTACAACTCTTTCCTCATTTTTCTTTGTAGGATCACCACACAGGCACAAATGTCCTACCATCCAGCGTTCCCCTCGGTCTCCTAAGTAAAATTATACCTCACTTGTGTGGGTCAGAAAAGCAGAGTCAGCCTAAAAATGTATATTAAAAAAGTGTGCTCATCAACTCTCTGTGATATCCCCTCAATCTCTTTATGTTTTAGGCCCTTCCCCATCGCAGGCACTTGGGCCACCCACACAAGTAAGGTACCATTTTTATCAGGAGATCGAAGGAAACACTGGGTGGTAGAAAATCTGTGGTGCCGCTTTGATTCTACACAGAAGTGTGAGGAAAATCTGCTTTTTTTGCTAAATTAGCGGTTGCGTTGTGGGCGTTCATTGTCGCAGGCAGTCGGCCTACTCTCACAAGTGAAGTACCATTTTTAATAGGAGAATTGGGGGAACGCAGAATAGAAGAAAAAGTATTATTGCCAATTGTTATTCTCTATATTTTTACCTTCCAAATGTAAGACAGTGTGTAAGAAATAAGGCCCTATCTAAGACATTGGAGGTAAATGCCACCTACTGCTGCAGCGACAGCCACAAAAAGACCATCGCCGCGGCTAACATCCGTCTGCCAAATTATGACCCCAGACGGATTTCTGACACAAGAAGGGCAGCAATCCAGCTGTGGCCATACTGGCGGATGGTGTTAAGGTGGCGATGCTACCACCAGCAGCGCCATGCCAGTAGACCGCCGCCAGCCATAATATCAAAAATAATATGGCCTGGCGGTGCTCTGCTGGCAGACACTGCTGGTGATAGCAGCGCCTGTCCCGTTCCCTGCCGGAAGACCCCCTGGATGCAGGTAAGTTGGATTTCTGACAAGGGAGGGGGGTGGGGGTTGCTGTGTGTGTGCGTGTGGGGTTGTGTGCATGAATGTGAGAGTGTGTGCGTGAATGTGAATGTGTGTGCAGTGTAGTTTGCGAGTGTGTATGCATGCATGAGAATGCGTGTATGAATGGAAATGTGAATGTATGTCTACGTGTCAGTGTAAATATGTGTACAGATGTGTGCAAGAATGAATGGAAGCGTGCATGACTGAATACATGTTTGCCTGTGTGAGTGTGTGGATGCGTAGTGTGTGTCTGCGAGTGTCCGTGAATGGGGGACTGGAAGGGGAGGCATCTGGGAAGTGTTTGGGGGTGGTTGAGCCTCCTACCAGTGACAGGGAAGGAGTTCCCTGTCACTGGTAGGGCTTACCCCTATGGTTTTTGTGGCGTTGTGAACGCCATGAAAACCATGACGGTAGGCAGGGTCATGATGCCACCAGTGGTACAATAGTGGCCGTTGGGCTGGAGATACTTATCTCCGGGCCGGGGGCTGCAACATCCATGGCGTTCAGAATGGTAAATTGGCGGGTTGGCTGCAGCCAACCCGCCAAAGTCATAATGTGGCGGTATGTACCACTAGCCTGTTGGGGGTACTACCGCTACATTATCACCAACTGCCGCGGTCATATTGATCCCCTAAGTCATTTTGAGAAATGCCCTGTAATTCACATGCTAGTATGGGGATGCCCGAATTTAGAAATGTGCAAATACCCACTGCTCCTAAACTCCTTATCTTGTGCCCATTTCGGAAATACAAAGGTTTCCTTGGTAACGATGTTTCACTCTTTATTTTTTACCAAATGAAAACCCATTGTAGGGTGCAGCACATTTATTGGCTTTGCGTACCTTGGTTTCTTGATGAACTTAAAAGCCCTATAAATCCCCACAACCATAAGAGTCCAGGGGACGTAATGGTACATTTCTTTCAAAAATCTGCCATATCTGGTAAAAGTTACAGAAGAAAACAAAGACAGAAATGGCTGTTTTTTCTACTCAATTTAAATTTTCTTTAATTCCACTCTTACTTTCTGTAGGAAAACTTGAAGGATCTACACAAATGACCCCTTGCTGAATTCAGAATTCTGTCTACTTCTCAGAAACATTTACTGTCCGGGATCCACCATTAATTTCAGACTAATTTCTGTCACTAACTGGAAGGAGACTGAACGCACAAGAAATTGTGAAATGGGGCATGTTCCAGTAAAATACCAAAACTGTGTTGAAAAATGTGGTTTCTGATTCAAGTCTGCCTGTTCCTGGAAGGTAGGAAGATGATGATTTTAGCACCGCAACGCCTTTGCTCATTTAGTTGTTGCCATTTGCAGGAAAAAAAACTGTACTTTCTTATGCAGCACTTTTTGCCATTTTTCCCAAAAAACACAACTTTTTGCTGTATTTTGGTCTCCAACAGGGGAACCCTCAAACTCTGGGTACCTTTAGAATCCCCAGGATGTTGGAAAAAAAGGATGCAAATTTGGTGTGGATAGCTGATGTGGACAAAAGATTATGAGGGCCTAAATGCAAACTATCCCACATGGCCAAAAAAAGCTTGGCACAGGAGAGGGAAAAGGTCTGGCAGCGAAAGGAGTTTAAAAAAATGGCACCAGAAATTACACATCTCCAACTGTTGTTTTCAAAGGTGGCTCAAAGTCCAACCTAGGCCAGCAGCAGGGTCCAAGGCAGTCCCAGTTGGTACTTGCCAGCAGGGAAATTGCAGAAAATGGCCTCTGGACGCAAGTTGTGTTTCTGTAGCTCACACAGGTGGTCAGCAAACTGGCCCTTGGAGTAAGATATGGGGTTCTGGATTCAAGGTCTTCATGATTCAGACAGCAGGGCAGTCCTGCTTCTGGTCTTCACAGGTCCAAGAGTAATTTTATTTCAGGTGTTGGGAATGCCATTTTAATGCCCAGTGTCAGCCTGTGGGTGAGGAACGATCTTGTTGTCTATCTTGTAAACTAGTTTTGGCCAGTACTCCCCTTTCCTCTAGGCTTAGATCCAGCCTGGCTGGTAAAACAAAGACAGGGGCAGGATTGGTATCAGGTTCTTCTGTATGAGCCAGAGTAGGTTCTTTTGAAGTGTAATCTATGCAGGACAGATCTCCTCCTAGCCATCTTGTCAGAAAGTCCCATGCCCCTCTACACCCAGGCCCTTTGTCTGCTATCTGGCTCCAATACACATTTCCCAGTGGGTAAGCTATCAACAGTTCAAGGCAGCTGCCCACACACATGAAAGGCCCAGAAACTTTAGGCAGGAAAATGCCAACTTTCCTAAAATCCAACTTTACTGTTAAAGAGGATGAAACAAGTATTTTTCCGGATGCTCCCAGACTGAATTTAGCACTTATTAAATTATCAGGTAAATCAGTGTCAATGTGGTGAGGGCCAGCCTTACCACAGTGAAAACAACGGGGCGGGGTCACTGCCAGGACATGTAAATCTTTAAATATGCATATCCTACTTTTTAAATAGCATGCACCCTGTCCTATGAGCATTTCAGGGTTACCTTATGGTTGACTTGTAGGCAATAAAAAAAAGCTTTAGGGGTGGCAAAGGGGTTATTTTGCCAAGTCAAAATGTCAGTTTAAACTGCCCTACAGACTGCAAAGGAATTCCCAAGACAAGTTTTAAGGGGATACTCTACTAGGTGGCACAATGAGTGCTGCATTCCACTAGCAGAATTTAATCTAGAGAGCCTTGGCACAACAAGTACCATATACAAGGGACTTTTAAGTAAATTAAATGTGCCAATCATGTATATGCCAATTCTACCCTGTTGAAATCGAAGAGCACATGCACTTTACCACTGGTTAGCAGAGGTAAAGTGCTCAGAGTTCTAATGCCAACAAAAATGGGTTCATCAAAATTATGGTAGTGAAGGTAAAAACCTGGGTGACTGCCACACAAAAGATGGGCATTTATAACAATAGGTTTAAACTTCTTAGGAGGGCTATTTTGATATTTAAAGGTTCACATGGGTGTCCAGACTGAATCCTAAAGAATGTACTACCAGTTTAACAGAGGTGATGCATATTGCCTAAAGAATGTAGCATTTATTCAAATGAAGAAGTTACTTGCCTTCGGTAATGCCTTATCTTGTAGAGACTATGGCCCTCATTACAACCTTGGCAGTAAATCCCACTTACTGCTGTGCTGATGCCGGTCAAGATACCGTTGCTGCGGCGGAAATCCGCTACAGGTATTACGACCCACATCCCATAATCCGCCACAATACAGACACCCACACAAGTACGCCACACCAAAGGTCAGTGATAAACTGGCGATAGCAAAACCTACTCCATCACGCCAACAGGAATACGCCCACACTATCAGGACCCACGAATATACGCAGCGGTCATTCAACCGGGGTAAACCATTGGCGGTACACTACGCCGCACTCAAAATACACACACACTTACAAAACAAAACCACATTGAACAATTCAAAATACACACATCTGACACACATAAACACACCACACCCACACACCCAACCCAATATAAAACACACACCCACATTACCCACAACCCCTTACAACAACCTGTTTGGAAGAAGCCCAGAGAGAGAGAAATAGCAAACACAATACCAGCATCCCCAGGCACACAACACCATCACTCATACAACATCCACCCACCTCAAACAACACACACCAACACATAACCCCACACATCACAACAGACAGCACCTCACACATCACCGACACCACATCATGGCACCTCGCAGGAATAGCAGGACTCTGGTAAGTCATATCTTTACTACTATATCCCCCCACCCTACCTGCATGCTATCACAAACTCCTACCCCTACCCTCACACCCATCACCCCAACACCCCACAGATACCCCACTATCACAACCCACACATCACAATCCCAAGGCCTGCATGTCACACCAATGCATGGACACCCATCACCAAACAGTACAGATACTGTAGGAAGGTACCATATTGCCTGGCATGTTACCCCCATTTTCACTGTATGTATGTTTGTTTTTGCCCTTGTGTCACTGGGATCCTGCTAGGCAGGACCCCAGTGCTCATAATGTATGCCCTGTATGTGTTCCCTGCGTGGTGCCTAACTGTATCACTGAGGCTCTGCTATCCAGAACCTCAGTGTTTATGCTCTCTCTGCTTTGTAAAATTGTCACTGCAGGCTAGTGACTAATTTGACCAATTCTTATTGGCACACTGGTACACCCATATAATTTCCTTGTATATAGTACCTAGGTACCCAGGGTATTGGGGTTCCAGGAGATCCCCATGGGCTGCAGCATTTCTTTTGCCACCCATAGGGAGCTCAGGCAATTCTGACACAGGCCTGTCACTGCAGCTTGAGTGAAATGATGTCCAAATTACTTCACAGCCATTTTTCACTACACATAAGTAACTTTTAAGTCACCTCTATGTCTAACCCTCACTTGGTGAAGGTTAGGTGCCAAGTTACTTAGTGTGTGGGCACTATGGCACTAGCCAAGGTGCTCCTACATCGTTCAGGGCAAATTCCCTGAACTTTGTGAGTGCGGGGACACCATTACATGCGTGCACTGCACATAGGTCACTACCTATGGTATTGGGGGGACATTTCCATGATCCCAGGCGTCTCTAGCACAGAAACCGGGTACTGCCAAACTGCCTTTCCGGGGTTTCCACTGCAGCTGCTGCTGCTGCCAACCCCTCAGACAGGATTCTACCCTCCTGGGGTGTGGGCAGCCCCGGCCCAGGAAGGCAGAACAAAGGATTTCCTCTGAGAGAGGGTGTTACACCCTCTCCCTTTGGAAATAGGTGTGAAGGGCTGGGGAGGAGTAGCCTCCCCCAGCCTCTGGAAATGCTTTGATGGGCACAGATGGTGCCCATCTCTGCATAAGCCAATCTACACCGGTTCAGGGATCCCCCAGCCCTGCTCTGGCGCGAAACTAGACATAGGAAAGGGAAATGACCACTCCCCTGACCAGTACCTCCCAGGGGAGGTGCCCAGAGCTCCTCCAGTGTGTCCCAGACCTCTGCCATCTTGGATTCAGAGGTGTTGGGGGCACAATGGACTGCTCTGAGGGGCCAGTGCCAGCAGGTGACGTCAAGAGACCCCTCCTGATAGGTTCTTACCTCTCTTGGTAGCCAAATCTCCTTTCTTGGTAGCCAAACCTCATTTTCTGGCTATTTAGGGTCTCTCCTCTGGGCTATTCCTCAGATAACGAATGCAAGAGCTCACCGGAGTTCCTCGGCACTTCCCTCTTTGACTTCTGCCAAGGATTGACCGCTGACTGCTCCAGGACGCCTGCACAACTGCAACAAAGGGGCAAGACGACTACCAGCAACATTGCAGCGCCTCATCCTGCCGGCTTTCTTGACTGTTTCCTTGTGGTGCATTCTCTGAGGGCTGTCTGCCTTCACCCTGCACTGGAAGTGAAGAAGAAATCTCCTGTGGGTCGACGGAATCTTCCCCTTGCTAACGCAGGCACCAAAAGACTGCATCACCGATCCTCTGGGTCCCCTCTCATCCTGACGAGCATGGTCCCTGGAACAAAGGCGCTTGGTCCAAGAGTCTCCCACAGTCCAGTGGCCCTTCTGTCCAAATTTGGTGTAGGTAAGTCCTGCCACCCCACGCCAGACATCAAACATGTGTACTGCGTGATTGGCCAGTGTTCAAGTATTTCTGCAGGTGCTGCCTGCTTCTGCATGGGCTCTCTGTGTTGCTGAGTGCCCCCTCTGTCTCCTCCTCCAAGGGGCGACATCCTGGTCCTTCCTGGTCCCCAGCAGCACCCAACAACCTCTACCGCAACCCTTGCAGCTGGCAAGGCTTGTTGGCGGTAATTCTGCGTGGAAACACTTCTGCAACATCCAGCACGCCGTGGGACATCTTCCATCCAAAGGAGAAGTTCCTAGCCCTTTCCGTTGTTGCAGAATCTTTGGCTTTTTCCACCCGGAGGCAGCCCTTTTGCACCTTCATCCGGGGCTTCCTGGGCTCCTGCCCCCCCTGGACACTATCGCGACTCTTGGGCTTGGTCCCCTTGCTTTGCAGGTCCTCACGTCCAGGAATCCGTCTTCAGTGTTTTGCTGGTGCTTGTGGTTCTTGCAGAATCCCCCTATCACGACTATTGTGTCTCTCTGGGGTAGTAGGGTAACTTTACTCCTACCTTTCAGGGTCTTGGGGCGAGATATCTTGAACACCCTGACTGTTTTCTTACAGTCCCAGCGACCCTCTACAACCTCCCATAGGTCTGGGGCCCATTCGTGATTCACATTCCACCTTTGGAGTATATGGTTTGTGTTGCCCCTCAACCTATGTTCACCTGTTGCATCCTATTGTGATTCTACATTGTTTGCACTACTTTTCTTACTGTTACTTACCTGTTTTGGGTTTGTGTACATATAACTTGTGTATATTACTTACCTCCTAAGGGAGTATATCCTCTGAGATACTTTTGGCATATTGTCACTAAAATAAAGTACCTTTATTTGTAGTAACTCTAAGTATTGTGTTTTCTTATGATATTGTGCTATATGATATACGTGGTATAGTAGGAGCTTTGCATGTCTCCTAGTTCAGCCTAAGCTGCTTTGCCATAGCTACCTTCTATCAGCCTAAGCTGCTAGAAACACCTCTATTCTACTAATAAGGGATAACTGGACCTGGCACAGGGTGTAAGTACCACAAGGTACCCACTATAAGCCATGCCAGCCTCCAACAGATACCCACTGTTAGAAATGGGATTTCTGGTAGGCTAGGATATGTACCTCAGCCAGGCAGAACTTACCCACTCTAGTCAGGGCAAGGGAGTTACACGTCCAAGATAACCCCTGCTCACCCCCTTGGTAGCTTGGCACGAGCAGTCAGGCTTAACCCGGAGGCAATGTGTAAAGCGTTTGCACAACACACACACACATGTGACGCAATATCCCCACCACAAAGGAAACACAACACCAGATTATATGAAAATATACTGTATTGTACACAACGTAATTATTAGACCAACATCACATAACAGTACTATCCTGCTACCTTAGCAGTTGTCAGAACGTTACACATTAGTTACTCTGCAAACTAGCAGTAGTCACACATAACACACAGGTTACTCAGTATTCTGCAACATAAGCAGTAGTCAGGAAACACGTTATCACATTAGGACACTTGTCATAAGAATATCATAAAACGCCCATAGTAGGAACATTAGAAAATCTGTGGCAAGTTAGGGAAACATATTAGCAAGTCATGCCCATAAAAGGAACATGTGCACCTATATGTAAAAGCATCATAGAACAGGTAGGCAATATATCATAATAGCAAAGTCTGTAGAAAGAACTTTAGATTAGGAACATATTGGTCCATTTAAAAGTACCCCCCGGCGCTCCTCTGCGCAAAACGGGGGCCTCCCTGATCTCCTGGGGTCAGGGGAGGGCGGCACGCACCTCCTCTATGTCCAAAATGAGCCCCTCTAGGGACCGTAAACACTGGGGGCCCCCCTAGGCCTCCACCGGCCCTCTCGAGGGGGGGCCCAGGTCAGGGAAACCTTTGAAGGGGGAGGGGGGCGCCTCGCGCTCCTTCCTAGCTGAAACACGGGCCCCTCCGGGGACCCGCTAACTCCTGGGGTCTCCCTGGGCCTCCATGGGCCCTTCCACTAAGGGAGACCCCTAAATAAAATACTACCGGCCCGCGAGGGGGCGAACAAGAGAGCCGGGGGCCCGGGCGAGCCTCCGGTGAGGCTGCCGCCCGGCCCGTAGTAGCAGGAGAGTCCTCCGGGACTCCTGCATGCGAGGGAGAGGCGTCCTCCTCTCCCTCTACGTCCGGATGACGTTGCGGCCCAAGGTGGGGCCTGTTGGTGCCCCGGGGGCGCTCCGAAAAGCACGCGTCCCCCGGGGGCACGATAGGAGCGTGCTAGCTCCTTCCTTTGCTTCAGGAAGTGCCCCGGGGGCACTAGAGACAGCGCGAACCTCGCGCTCAAACGCAAATGCTCTGCCCGGGCTGCGGCGGTGATCCCATCAAAGAAAAGGCACCGTGGAGAGCGCGAGGGCACATTGAGGCTCCCGGGCTGCGGTGGTGTTCTTGGGGGCCAAAAATAAAGCGCTTCCCAAAGCGCTAAAGCCACCTAAAACTCGGGCTGCGGCGGTGATCTTTCCCAGCTCTTTTGAAAGATAGCGCTTTTGCTAAGCGCTTCAGCAAAGCTGTGGAGATCGTGGCAGGGGCCAGGGGCCACAGCACCCTGCCCCTGGGAACAAAAATGCAAGGAAGAGGTACAGGGCTGGTGGGCCCAGCTACAGGCCAGCACAAGGGGAGCAGATGGTGGCAGTTCCTCCTAGTGACCATGCAGGTCACAGGTCAGCACAGCAGCAGCAGTCCAAGGCGGTTTCCTGGTGAGTCCATTCATCAGCGTTCTGTGTCCAGTTTCAAGTTCCAAGAATGTTCAAATAGTGGGGAAAATTCCCCTGTACTTATAGTCCTGTTTTTACAGTGTTTTACAATGATAGGGAGAGGAGGTTCCAGCCAGTTACAACTGGTTCTGGGAGTGCCCCCTCTCTCCTTTCAGCACAGGCTCCAAACATCAGTGGGGGGTTAACGACCCTATTGTGTGAGGCCAGGGCACAGCCTTTACAAATGCAGGTGTGCCCTGCGTCTCCCTTCTCTCAGCCCAGGAATACTATTCAGCATGCAGATGCACCTTGGTGACACCTCCACCCTCCCTGTGTACAGGCTGTCTGAAAAGTATGCACAAAGCCCCAACTGTCACTCTGCCCAGACGTGGATTGGAGTCAAGCTGCAAAACACCAGAGTCATAAGCACAGATAAATGCGCACTTTCTAGAAGTGGCATTTCTGTGATAGTAATAAAAAATACACACACACCAGTAAGCAGTATTTATTATCACCATCACAACCATACCAAACACGCCTACGCTACCCCTCATAAATCAGACAATACCCTTTACACATAAGGCAGGGCATTTCTAATGCAATCCTATGAGAAGGCAGCACTCACAGCAGTGAGACACCAAGTTAGGCTGTTTGTCACTACCAGGACAGGCCATGCAATATGGCACATGTCCTGCCTTTCTACATACATGGCACCCTGCCTATAGGGCTAGCTAGGGCGTACTTTAGGTGCGCACACAGGCCCTGCGCTAGCAGGCCTGAGACAGGTTTGAAAGTCTACTTCAGTGGGTGGCGCAAGCAGCGCTGCAGGCCCACTAGTAGTATTTAATTTACAGGCCCTGGGTATAGAGATACCACTGTACAAGGGACTTATAGGTAAATTAAATATGCCGATTAGGTATAAGCCAATCATACCAACTTTAGATGGGAGAGCACCTGCACTTTAGCACTGGTCAGCAGTGATAAAGGGCTCAGAGTCCTAGAGCCAACAGCGAGAGGTCAGAAAAACCAGGAGGAAGGAGGCAAAAAGACTAGGGATGACCATGCGTATGGCCAAAAGCCCAACACAACCCCCTACCAGCCAAAAGCCAGGGGAGAACAATCAATACCTTGATGTACTTCCCTGATTGGGGCGATAGAACAAGGACCCAGGCCCACAACAGCAGGGGCATGTTCCAGTTCTACGCCTTCCTGACTCCACTGGGATCTCTCTGTCAATGCGTCCCAGGCAGCCTAGACCAACCCACGGGGATTCTCTAGCTGCCAATGGCCAGAACCAGGCCCCAGGCCATCTAGGAGCCTCTGGTCTCTGAAACCATAATGAGTGGGGGGCGGTAGCCCCAGGTGCAAAGCAACCTGTCTCCACTCCATTTCCGATCAGTTCAGGGGCTCTACCCTGCCACTGATCCACCAACCTAGGGTCCGCACCCATAGGTTCTACAGGGGCTAGAGGCGAGGCTCTCCTCCCTCTACCCCTCCTTCTAGGATCCCGCCATCCTCTCCTAGGAGGGGTATCACCAGAATCCACACTTGCCAGGGTGCTGGGTACAGCAGCCCTGCACAACTTTCTCGCCAGCCCAGGATCACTACCTGGCGACTGACCACCCAACCTAGGGACGACACCCTTGGGTTGCACCGGGGTCCGGGACGGGCTTCCCCCTCCCTGAACCCCACTTCCAGAGTCCTGCGTCTCCCCACCTCGGGAGAAGCCACCAGAAGTTTCACACGGGGGGATGAGCACACTAACCGCCCCCCAACCAGATCAGAGTTTACCCCCTGAACCTGTCTATCTAGTCCAGGGACGACACCCTTAGACTGGACCATTGCCCAGCGAACCAGGACTTCCTTGGGAGCCCACCTACCCCCTACCAGATCAGAGCTTACCCCCTGAATCTGGCAATCCAACCCAGAGTCACTACCCTGCGGTTGAACCACTGCCTGGCGCACCAGGACTTCCTTGGGAGCACACGTACTCCCCATCAGGTCAGAGTTTACCCCCTGAACCTGATCATCCAACCCAGAGTCACCACCCTGCGGTTGAATCATTGCCTGGCGCACCAGGACTTCCTGGGGGGCACACCTACCCCCCACCAGGGAAACACCTTCCCCAAGGGCCACACAAGAGTCTGGCTGGCGCAGGTCTCCTGACCTCTGCCCATCTGACAGAGTCTGGATTCCTCCCAGCCCAGAAATGGTCTCACCAAGGTCATTCCTCGGGGGCTCTGCTCTCAGAGCTGACCCTCCAGGTTCTCCACTGGGGCTCGCAGCCCCCTCTCAACCCTATGCCTGGATTTCCGCCTCCTCTGCTGTAGAGCGAGACTACCAGACACCAGGACCGGCGGAACGCTATCACCAGCCACCCGCCTAAGTCCTAATGACAAAATGGGATCCTTCTGAACAGCTGGCCCTACGCCACAGGTTAGGCTCACCTCCTGGCGTTCACTCATGGAACCTTCCAGGACCTGGGACGGGATCTCGGGCACCTTGGGCCTCAGCCCAGCCCCATTCCCTCTCCTCTGAGACGGGACATGGGGTCCCTCACCCACCCTAGTCCACTGGGACCTACCTGGGACACTCCATTCCTTTCCCACCCCACCTGGTTGGGAAACACCTAGACCACTCTCATAGGGAACACCCCCTAATGCCACACCAGACCCTCTGGTACGCAACCAGAAGTCTGCCTCCTTTGCGAGCTCCCTGGGGTCAGAGAGCTCACACACTGACAAGTGTTGACGTAACTCTGAAAAACAACAACGAAACAGGTGCTCTCTGAGAATCAGATTAAACAGCCCTTCAAAATTGTTTACTGTGCTACCCTTCACCCATCCATCTAGTGCAATGCAGCAATCCTCCACAAACTCCTCCCAAGACTGGTGGGACAGTTTCTTACCACCCCTAAACCTTTTCCTGTATTCCTCAGGGGAAAAACCATACTTCACAATCAGTGCGTTCTTCACAGCGGAGTACCCCTCCTTGTCACTCTCTTCTAGAGTCAGTAGGGCATCCCTCCCCTCCTCAGGAATAAAACTCCCTAGGCCAGTTCCACAATCCTTCTCAGGGAACCTGCGCTCTACCAGAGCCTTCTCATATTCCTTTAACCACTGACGTATGTCACCCCCCTCTTGGAACCTAGGTACCAGATCTATGGGTATGTGAGGAACATCTTTGCTGCAGCACTGTACATTGCTGCCACCACTGTACTCCACCTGCAGCGCTGGTGAGTCCAGAACCTTCAGACTGCGCTCTAGAGCGAGTCTTTTTCTGGCAAATGCCCTCTGTGCCTCTGCCATTCTCTCCTGTACTAAGGCCTTCTCTACCTCAGCCCTTCTCTCCTCAACAGCTAGGCGCGCTAACTGCAACTTCAGGTCCCTCTCTTCCCGCCTATCTCTTAGCTCATCAGGCGTCAAGGAATGAGAGGTAGCCCTGCTTCTTACACTGGACCCAGCAAGGGACTCCCTATCACTGGGGCCTTCCCTGTCAACTGGCGTCCCCAACCGGTCATTCTCACCCTCCTGATCAGTCTCTCTACCACTCTCTAGGGATGAGGTCTGGGAGCCCTCCCATTGGGAACCCTCGCTACACTCAGGATCCTCTGGGTACCCCCTAAGCACACTCCCTCCCTGGGTAAATGTCACAAACCTTTCAAAGAAATTCAGAGATCTCCTGAGGTCCCCTTCTACAGGCAACCCTCTCTCTCTACAGAACCCCGCTAATTCCCCCTGCGTGTAAAACGGCAGGTCCTCTAAATCAAAGGTAAGCCCCATCTTGAAAAGGTACAAATAACTCAACTGTGAAAATCACAATACCCAAGCGTGAGAACTGAAAACAGGAAAAATGACCAAAGAGAGAAAGTTAAGAGAAGTCAAACATGTGATGGTCTAAACGCAATCCTTGTAGTGAAATAATGAGTCACAATGGTATTGTGCAAGCTCAAGTCCTATCCTCGCCGCTGACAACCAATGTTAGAAATGGGGTTTCTGGTTGGCTAGGGTATGTACCTCAGCCAGGCAGAACTTACCCACTCTAGTCAGGGCAAGGGAGTTACACGTCCAAGATAACCCCTGCTCACCCCCTTGGTAGCTTGGCACGAGCAGTCAGGCTTAACCCGGAGGCAATGTGTAAAGCGTTTGCACAACACACACACACATGTGACGCAATATCCCCACCACAAAGGAAACACAACACCAGATTATATGAAAATATACTGTATTGTACACAACGTAATTATTAGACCAACATCACATAACAGTACTATCCTGCTACCTTAGCAGTTGTCAGAACGTTACACATTAGTTACTCTGCAAACTAGCAGTAGTCACACATAACACACAGGTTACTCAGTATTCTGCAACATAAGCAGTAGTCAGGAAACACGTTATCACATTAGGACACTTGTCATAAGAATATCATAAAACGCCCATAGTAGGAACATTAGAAAATCTATGGCAAGTTAGGGAAACATATTAGCAAGTCATGCCCATAGAAGGAACATGTGCACCTATATGTAAAAGCATCATAGAACAGGTAGGCAATATATCATAATAGCAAAGTCTGTAGAAAGAACTTTAGATTAGGAACATATTAGTCCATTTAAAAGTACCTGGTAGATGGTAGAGGCACCTCCAGTGCCTAAAACGAATAATGGGGCCCCCGGCGCTCCTCTGCGCAAAACGGGGGCCTCCCTGATCTCCTGGGGTCAGGGGAGGGTGGCACGCACCTCCTCTATGTCCAAAATGACCCCCTCTAGGGACCGTAAACACTGGGGGCCCCCCTAGGCCTCCACCAGCCCTCTCGAGGGGGGGCCCAGGTCAGGGAAACCTTTGAAGGGGAGGGGGGCGCCTCGCACTCCCTCCTAGCTGAAACACGGGCCCCTCCGGGGACCCGCTAACTCCTGGGGTCTCCCTGGGCCTCCGAGGGCCCTTCCACTAAAGGAAACCCCTAAATAAAATACTACTGGCCCGCGAGGGGGCCAACAAGAGAGCCGGGGGCCAGGGCGAGCCTCCGGTGAGGCTGCCGCCCGGCCCGCAGTAGCAGGAGAGTCCTCCGGGACTCCTGCACGCGAGGGAGAGGTGTCCTCCTCTCCCTCTACGTCCGGATGACGTTGCGGCCCAAGGTGGGGCCTTTTGGTGCCCCGGGGGCGCTCCGAAAAGCACGCGTCCCCCGGGGGCACGATAGGAGCGTGCTAGCTCCTTCCTTTGCTTCAGGAAGTGCCCCGGGGGCACTAGAGACAACGCGAACCTCGCGCTCAAACGCAAATGCTCTGCCCGGGCTGCGGCGGTGATCCCATCAAAGAAAAGGCGCCGTGGAGAGCGCGAGGGCACATTGAGGCTCCCGGGCTGCGGCGGTGTTCTTGGGGGCCAAAAATAAAGCGCTTCCCAAAGCGCTAAAGCCACCTAAAACTCGGGCTGCGGCGGTGATCTTTCCCAGCTCTTTTGAAAGACAGCGCTTTTGCTAAGCGCTTCAGCAAAGCTGTGGAGATCGTGGCAGGGGCCAGGGGCCACAGCACCCTGCCCCTGGGAACAAAAATGCAAGGAAGAGGTACAGGGCTGGTCGGCCCAGCTACAGGCCAGCACAAGGGGTGCAGATGGTGGCAGTTCCTCCTAGTGACCATGCAGGTCACAGGTCAGCACAGCAGCAGCAGTCCAAGGCGGTTTCCTGGTGAGTCCATTCATCAGCGTTCTGTGTCCAGTTTCAAGTTTCAAGAATGTTCAAATTGTGGGGGAAATTCCCCTGTACTTATAGTCCTGTTTTTACAGTGTTTTACAATGATAGGGAGAGGAGGTTCCAGCCAGTTACAACTGGTTCTGGGAGTGCCCCCTCTCTCCTTTCAGCACAGGCTCCAAACATCAATGGGGGGTTAACAACCCTATTGTGTGTGGCCAGGGCACAGCCTTTACTTTAAACGTAGGTGTGCCCCGCCTCTCCCTTCTCTCAGCCCAGGAAGACTATTCAGCATGCAGATGCACCTTGGTGACACCTCCACCCTCCCCTGTGTACAGGCTGTCTGAAAAGTATGCACAAAGCCCCAACTGTCACTCTGCCCAGACGTGGATTGGAGTCAAGCTGCAAAACACCAGAGTCATAAGCACAGATAAATGCGCACTTTCTAGAAGTGGTATTTCTGTGATAGTAATAAAAAATACACCCACACCAGTAAGCAGTATTTATTATCACCATCACAACCATACCAAACACGCCTACGCTACCCCTCATAAATCAGACAATACCCTTTACACATAAGGCAGGGCATTTCTAATACAATCCTATGAGAAGGCAGCACTCACAGCAGTGAGACACCAAGTTAGGCTGTTTGTCACTACCAGGACAGGCCATGCAATATGGCACATGTCCTGCCTTTCTACATACATGGCACCCTGCCTATAGGGCTAGCTAGGGCGTACTTTAGGGGTGACTTACGTGTAGTAAAAGGGGAGTTCTGGGCCTGGCAAGTAAATTTAGATGCCAGGTCCCTGTGGCAGAAAACTGCGCACACAGGCCCTGCGCTAGCAGGCCTGAGACAGGTTTGAAAGTCTACTTCAGTGGGTGGCGCAAGCAGCGCTGCAGGCCCACTAGTAGTATTTAATTTACAGGCCCTGGGTATAGAGATACCACTGTACAAGGGACTTATAGGTAAATTAAATATGCCGATTAGGTATAAGCCAATCATACCAACTTTAGATGGGAGAGCACCTGCACTTTAGCACTGGTGAGCAGTGATAAAGGGCTCAGAGTCCTAGAGCCAACAGCGAGAGGTCAGAAAAACCAGGAGGCAAAAAGACTAGGGATGACCATGCGTATGGCCAAAAGTCGAACACCCACCCAGGCCCCAAAATGAACAATCACATAGGACCAAAGACAATAAGCCAACCCCAGAAGAAGAGGGTAACTCACACATTGGACAAGGGGGCACACACAGATACAATAACTATACATTTACCCCCCAACAGGACCCCTACCCAATGTCACCGGACAGGAGGTGCCAGCCATTTCCAGTCCCCCCACAGAAGACTCCCACAGTGACGACTGCAGCTCTGCACACCTGGATCAAGTTGACCAGCCCGGCCCATCAGGGACCTCGGGATATTCGGTTCCCCTGCCACTGTCACAAACAACCACAGAACCTCCTCCCTCAGGAAACACCACCACAGCACCCACCCAGCGGGCCCATGCCACTGTCCCGAGGACACGTCAATCAGCAGTGTGTCCACCACTACAGGAACCCCAGGCAAACCCACTAACCCAAGACAATCAGGGACCTGGGGTCAATGGCAGTCAGCACACGGTTCAGGGGAAAGAGGCACAGGATAACAGGGAAGCAGGAAAGACTGCTGTGCGACGTGGGAGGACAAGCCCATGGAACCCACTCACCACAAGGCACTCTCAAACATCATGGGAACATACCATCATTCCCAGGAGACCATGGGCACGGTTCTGGCCAAGTTTCAGGAGACCCAGCGGCTGCAGGAGAAACACTACCTGGGGATCTGGGAGGACCTGAAGTCCATTAACAACACCCTGGTCTCCATTACAGGGGTGCTGGCAGACATTGGCCACATCAAGAGGGACACAGTGGCAAACCAACGGGCCCCTGACACTAGCCTGAACGATGAACAGCCCTCCACCTCCGCCGGCGCTAGTGGATAAGAGGTCCCGCCACAGGACCAACAGGCCACCAGCACCCCACCCCCTGCAGAAGGAGAACCAGCCCGCAAATGGTCCCTGCGATCCAAGCACAAGACAGAGAACATTGCCAAGACCCCCACCAGGAAATAGGACACTCCTGATAGTCACCCTTCTGTCCCACTCTGTTACTGTATCCACCTTCAACTGCCATTACTCTACTTCCTATGCCCCCTTGGACAATGCACCTGTGATGCCAAAATAGTGGAATCCACTATGGACATTCCTCTACCATCACCCCAGCCCACTGCACAGCCCCCTCCACTAATTAGCACAGAAATAAACACCCCTGAATCACAAATCAATCTGGAGTCAGATTTTCACAAATGTGTTACTGCAAACTTTCAGAAAAATAGCAATGTCAATGTTCATTTTTACATACCAATGTTAGACAGTTGTTGGGCAGCTGTAAACATAGCAGAGGGCAGAAAGCGGTACACAGATCTGTAAAATGGAAAGCCAAAGTGAACTGTCAGGGTCCTTACATAGAGGCAAAAAGGCAGAATCATGCAATTTCCTATTGTAGTCTGATATGAGAGGAGCAGTGCCAGTCTCTTACCTGTGTCTCACTGGAAGTATTGCATGATTATGTTGGTTCGGTTGTCTACATCTTCTTCTTCTGCCTCCTCTTCTTTACTGTCCGCAGGCTCCACAACTGCCACAAGACCTACATCAGGCCCATCCTCCTGCAGAAAAGGCACCTGGCGTCGCAAAGCCAGGTTGTGCCACATACAGCATGCCACGATGATCTGGCACACCTTCTTCGGTGAGTAGTATAGGGAGACACCTGTCAGATGGAGGCACCGGAAACTGGTCTTCAGGAGGTCGAAAGTACGCGCAATTATCCTCCTAGTCCGCCCATGTGCCTCACTGTAGTGTTCCTCTGCCCTGGTCCTGGGATTCCTCACTGGGGTCAGTAGCTATGACAGGTTGGGGTAACCAGAGTCACCTGTAAATATAGAGGGACAACTGTGAAACATACACCAACCATTAGGGACTCTACCATAGCCAGACACCTGTGTAATCTGTGTTGGGACCTTGGGCTCACTTATTAGCCACACACAGTGCCTCTGGAGTTGCCCCATCACATAAGGGATGCTGCTATTCCTCAAAATGTAAGCGTCATGCACTGAGCCAGGATACTCATGGGAGATGTACTGGCCTGCCAAACACATCATCTCCATATTCATAGAATGGTAGCTCTTGCGGTTTCTGTACACCTGTTCATTTCTGCGGGGGACAAATGCCACATTTGTACCATCAATGGCACCAATGATTTTGGGGATATGTCCCAGGGCATAGAATTCACCTTTCCCTGTGGGCAAATCCTCCACCTGGGGGAATACGGTGTAGCTGCGCATGTGTTTCAGCAGGGCAGGCAACACTCTGGACAACAAATTAGAGAACATTAGCTGTGACATCCCTGATGCCATGGCAACTGTTGTTTGAAAGGACCCACTGGCCAGGAAATGGAGTACTGACAGGACCTGCACTAGAGGGGGGATTCCGGTGGGATGGCGGATAGCTGACATCAGGTCTGGCTCCAACTGGGCACACAGTTCATGGATTGTGGCACGATCAAGTCTGTAGGTGATGATAATGTGTCTGTCTCCCATTGTCGACAGGTCCACCAGGGGTCTGTATACCGGAGGACGATGCCATCTCATCATCTACCCCAGCGGACGTGGCCTATGGAGGAGAAGGTTGAGCAGAGGGTCATACACCACAGAGGTTTTACAAGGGTGTTTAGAACAAATGTGATGTAATCTGTGTTTCGCGCTGTATGTCCGTAGTCCTGCACAAAACTGCTGTGACACAGTTAGCTGGCCTGCCATGTGGCCACCTGAAATGGCGGCTGCCTGACGTGTAAGGAGGGACAAGGGGAAATGAGGTAACTGCGCTGGCTTTGTAGACCGTCGGGGTAGGCGGATGAAGACCGCAGCGCAATTCAGCATTGGTTATCATCGGACCCTATGGGTTCCAGGAGCCAATGACAATGTACGCCGGCGGTGACGGTAAGCACCGCCGCGGACGTGACCGACATTTTCTATCTGTTCACTTACTTGATACCTGACCTTGATACCTACACAGGACCTACACTGCAAGTGCTGCTGTGACCTGAGTCTGGAAGCGACAATGGCTACAGTGTCTGGGAAAAGGGCCCCTGCCTTCACTGCGGAGGAGTTGGACAAACTGCTGCATGGGGTTCTTCCCCAGTACAAGCAACTCCACGGTCCACCAGACAAACAGGTGAGTACACTGTGAGCTTGATGGATGGGACATGAATGTATGGAGTGCGGTCGATGGAAGATACAGGTGGGAGGTGGGCAGAGGCCAGCATCTGAGGATGGTCAGTGTATATGTTTGTGGGCCAGGGTGGATGGTTGTGGCCAATGAGTAAGAATAACCAGACGGGGGAGTAAAATCCATTCCTACTTTATATTTCCTCTAGGTCAGCACCCGCCAGAAGAAGGGTATTTGGCGTGCCATCGCCAAGGAAGTGCGGGCCCTGGGGGTCTACCATAGACGGAGCACCCACTGCAGCAAAAGATGGGAGGACCTGCGCTTCAGGACCAAGAAGATGGGGAAGGCCCAGCTAGGGATGGCCTCCCAAAGTGGAAGGTGTGCCCGTCGCACCATGACCCCCCTGATGTACCGTATCCTGGTGGAGGCATATCCAGAGTTGGATGGGCGCTTGAGGGCATCACAGCAGCCAAAAGGGGGTGAGTACTGTCTCATGCAGCTGACTCTGCGCGCTTTATGAGGTTTCTGGGTGTGGGAAGAGAGCTGTGGGTTCCCCTAGGGCAGGGCAAGCATGCCAGGGTAGATCCATTATTAGGCAGGCTCAGTGCCAGTCCAACCCCAAAGGTGGTAGTGGCCCTCTGCACCTAGTCAGGCTCCTGTGGGTTCCAGATGTGCATCAAATGGGTTTAGGCACAGTCCCCCATGGGCATGTGGTTTTAGTTAGTGCATTGCCTAGTGCGTAGGGCTGCTCCCTGTGTGTTGTGTCCGCCAATGGTGGTGTTGTTGCAGGCATTGGCCATGTGTCTCCTCTGTCTTTCCCCCCTTTTTGTCACCCTGTCCTTGTGTGCATTAGCATCATCTGGCAGAGGAGCAGTTGTACCGGACCAGGAGGGAGCTGCAACCCACATGGCCCTGGAGGGTGAATGTACGGAGTCTGAAGGCACCAGTGGGAGGGAGGGCAAGGAGAGCTCCACGACAGGGACAGGAGGAGACACCAGCGACAGCGACTCCTCCTCGGATGGGAGCTACCTTGCAGTGGCAGTCACCTCTGTGCCTACTGCAACAGGTACAGCTGCCACACCCCTTACCAGCACCGCCCTTCCAGCAGCCCCTCATCGAGTTTCCCATGCCCCCTCACCCAAGAGGGTGGGCATCTCCTTCACCCCAGGCACCTCAGGCCCTGCCCCAGTCAGCCCTGCTGCCCTCAGTGAGGAGGCTATTGACCTCCTGAGATCCCTCACTGTTGGGCAATTAACCATTTTGAATGCCATCCAGGGTGTCGAGAGGCATTTGCAGCAAACAAATGCATACCTTGAGGGCATTCATTCTGGCGTGGGTGCCCAACAGGCTTTTCAGGCTCTGGCCTCAGCACTGATGGCAGCCATTGTCCCTTTATCCAGCCTCCCCCCTCCAACTTCCACTACCCAGACCCAATACCCTCTACCTCAGCCTATCCCAAGCACACCATCAGACCAGCATACACCAGAGTGGACATGGCAAACATAAGCACCACACATCCCACAGGCACTCACACAAGCACCATACCCATGCAGACACACCAACATCCACTGCCTCCACTGTATCCCCCTCCTCCACGTCCTCCTCCTCCCTCCCAGTTCCGTTTCCACTCACACCTGCATGCACTACATCCTCAGCCACTACCTCCATCACCAGCATGCCCATCACCACACACCGCTCACGTGCAATCACCACCCCCACTACCATTCACACGTCCCCTGTGTCCTCTCCCAGTGTGTCTTGTGAGCCCTCCTCCCAAACAACACAAAGGCCGGCAAACACCCACTCAACAGCCATCCACATCACAACAGCCTCCAGCCCATGTACCCTCATCCAAATTCAGCAGATGTACACCTCCTACAACCACTACCTCTTCCTCCACTCCCAAACCGCCTCCATCTTCCCGTCCCAGTGTGTCTAAAAAACGTTTCCTCGCTAAGTTTTACCTCTTACCTACACATCCCCCCGTCCTTCCCCTAGGGCCAGGATGTCCAGTTCCCAGCCCAGCACCTCAGCCACAAACTCCTCCAGCAGTGTGGTCTCTGCACGTCCTGTAACATCTTGGGCTGCACCCATTAGGGCTTCCAGTGCGCACCTAATGAGGCCAAGGATCACCCTATTCCGCCACCTGCCAAGGTGAAGAAGGGGACAACAAGCCATAAGGACAAGCCGCACCAACCAAGCAGCAAGGCGTCCTCCATGACAAGAGGACAGTGCCAAGGTCCCAGCAGCGACTTCCAATGTGGGGAAGGGACACAAAAATAAAGGGAAGTCAGCTCAGGGCACAGAGCCTCAGGGTGAGGGACTGGTGACACCCCTTCTTCAGGTCAGAACAGCAACCTGTACTACGGTGGACACTGCCACCTGCACCGCCACCTGCACGTCTGCTGCCTCTGGTCCTGTCCCCAGCATCATCCCCAGTGGGCAGCCATCCGAGGCTGCAGGAGACGTCCTGGTGTCTCCCTCCACAGGTGCTGACACATGCACCACCGCCAGCATGTCTGCCGCTGACACCGCCGCAACCACCGCCACCTGCTCCTCGACCAACTCAGACAGTGCCACCACAGCCGACATGGACATCATCCCCAGTGGGTAGTCGTCCGGGGGGCTGCAAGAGACGTCCGGGACCCTGCACAGGGTACATGAGGCACCACAACCAGCACTGGCAGCACCAGCACTTTGCAGGCTGAGTTGCCACAGGGTGGAGTGTGTCTCTGCCTCCATGGAGTATCATGCTACCTGTTCCCAGGAAATCTCGTGGCTCTGACACTCAGGTGTGGGAATGGGAACTGCCACACACCATGTGAAGCACTCTGGGCACTAAGCCCGCTCCAGAACCAGTGGAGAACAGCATCCACTACTCCAGTCCTTGGCAGGATGAAGCACTCTGGACACAAAGCCCCCTCCAGAACCAGTGGAGAACAGCATCCACTACCCCAGTCCTTGGCAGGATGAAGCACTCTGGGCACAAAGCCCCCTCCAGAACCAGTGGAGAACAGCATCCACTACCCCAGTCCTTGGCAGAATGAAGCACTCTGGGCACTAAGCCCCCTCCAGAACCAGTGGAGAACAGCATCCACTACCCCAGTCCTTGGCAGGATGAAGCACTCTGGGCACAAAGCCCCCTCCAGAACCAGTGGAGAACAGCATCCACTACCCCAGGCCTTGGCAGGATGAAGCACTCTGGGCACTAAGCCCCCTCCAGAACCAGTGCAGAACAGCATCCACTAGAGAGACTGTGGCTTTGCACTCCCCAGGACCAATTAGTGGGCAAACCACCCACTTGAGAGACTGTGGCTTTGCACTCCCCAGGACCAATCAGTGGGCAAACCACCCACTTGAGAGACTGTGGCTTTGCACTCCCCAGGACCAATCAGTGGGCAAACCACCCACTTGAGAGAGTTGAGAGACTGTTGCACTCCCCAGGACCAATCAGTGGGCAAACCACCCACTTGAGAGACTTGAGGGACTGTGGCTTTGCACTCCCCAGGACCAATAAGTGGGCATGGAGCCCCCTCGAGGAGTAGTGGCATTGTCCCATCACCCGACTGAGATCCCCCCCTCCCCTTCCCCCTGAGGGGCCTGCTTTTTTTCAACCTGATGCCCCAGCAGTGTCCTCTGTTTTGAGACAGGTATCATGTGTGGGCTTCGCCCATGCATTTTGGGACCACTGGTCCATGGACAATGAATGGAACACTATCCAGACTTGTGTAGTTGCTGTACATATTTGTATATACTGCTCTGTTACAGACCTGTTTCCATATCTGAATTTTAGATGATTACACTGGTTACAATAATTTCCTTTTGTCCTTGCATTCTTCCAGGGTGGTTACGGGGTGTAAATGTAATGTTGCTGCATATGTTTGTGTGTATGGTGTTGTGGGTGAGGGTGGGGGTGGGGGTGTTGCGTGTGTTATTCACTCTCTTTTTCCTCCCCCTTCCCCTGTGTACTACGTGCAGTACTCACCGTGGTCGTCGCCGCCGTCTTTGCTGCTCCTGGTAGAAGAGGAGGTAAACCAACATTAGTAGCACCTGTAATTCGGGCTCCATGGCGTCCTGGTCCCTCGCTGGGTGTCGAGAGGTGAGTGGTTTCCGTTCCAAGTACTGTTTCCGCCGTGCTTTTGATGGCGTTGGCACCACCCCGGAAAAGGTGGCGGATTGGTGACTTGTAATACTGTGGGCGGTACATTGTCTTCCGCCTTTCTGTTGGCGGTTACCACCACGGTGTTTGTTCCTACCGCCGTGGCGGTCGGAGTGTTAAAGTGGCTGTCTGTGCTTGCGGTTTCGTGATTCCATTTTTTTTTACCGCCGGCCTGTTGGCGGTATTACCGCCGCTTTCACACCAACTGCCAGGGTTGTAATGAGGGCCTATGTCTAGCTACAGATTCCTTACCCTAGAATTTCCCCTTGTGTCAGACAGGATTCGGAAGATTTTTCATGAGCAGCACCTCTTTGCGCCTGTGCATGCACTTAGTCAATTCCCCCACAAAACATTCATTCATTCACACACTCACTCAGTTGCCCAGATACACACATTCTTTCACTCACTCCATACACCACTCATAAATTCGCACATTATTGCACTCATTCATCTATTAACTCATGCATTCCCTCAGTCACCCACACATGCACTTATACACAGTCACCAGTATAGTACTCAGGCACTCACACGCACTCATACTGTTTCAATTCTCCATGCACAACTCATGCACTCACTCACCCATACATGCACTCATGCACCCACTCCCCCATAGAGACATTCATGTACCCACTCACTCATACATGCAATGATACACTCACATACTCACCCATGCATGCACTCATGACTCAATCACCAACATAACCCTCCTTCAGTTGCTCTTACAGTCATGCACTCAATCATCGATAAAATCACTGATACACTAACTTATACATACTTTTGCACTCACCTACTCATTCTTACATGCATTCATGCACTCACTAACTTGCTCCCAGATACACTCATACACTCAGTCAGTAAACCATACCACTCATGCAGTCAGTCACTTACTCACTGATACATGCATTTATACAATTGTTCACTCACCCATGCACTACTCACACACTCACCCATACATGCACTAATGTGCCTGCTCACCCTTGGAGGCATTCATGCACTAACATGTTCACTCGTACACACACTCATGCACTCAGTTAATCCAAATACATGCACTCAGTGTATCACCCATACCACACTCATTCGCATACTCCCTTGCCCTTACATGTAATCATACTTTTGCTCACTCACACATACATATATGCACTCATACACTTTTAGTCACCCATGCACCAGATAGTCATTGACTCACCCAAAGTACCAGTCATGCACGCACTCACCTAAATATTCTTTAAAGAATCTATTCACTTACCTGGAAACACACTCATGACCACCCGCAATCAGCCGCACACCATCCATTCACTGAATTACTCATCCAAACAAAGGTCATGCACTCATTCACTCTCCCGTATACCAGTTACACACTCAGATATTCAAAGATACACCATTCAAACAATTTCTCACCAACAGTCATTTAGTCACCCAGACTACTTCTTTCTTACATACACATACACATGTAGCTTATCTTTTTTTAACCATGAAATCTGGTTCTAAAAACAACTCTTTTTTATTCTTTTTTGGAGTTTGTTTTTTTTCTAACATTTTGTACATTTTTATGTATTTACTTTTCAAACAACATGGCAACAAGTGGAAAAAAGGAGGGGAGAACAAACACAAAAATAGTGAAAAAATTGTGCAAAAGACAAAAAAAGTAGCCAATATGTTGTCTAGCTGTCCCCAAAATAGCATCAACTGACTGTTCTCCAGCTGTCAGATTTGTATTGCAGTCAAGGCACTAGGTTCCAACATGCCTAAGCGCTGGACACATTTCTTGGAGTTTACTAAAAACTTCAGCTGGAACTTACTGTGCAGCAGCAGATAGTGGAGCCCTGGAAGTTGATGGTGTGCCTTCCTCTCTCTCCTCTTAGCTCTTCTGAGTTTTCTCTTTTTATTGCTGCCCGTGATAATATCTTGTCGCACAAGCTGCATTTTACTAGTTTTGCAACTGTTTTTGATCCCCCTGAAGGAATTGTAAAAAAATAATCCCCTGGCAATACATTGTCTTTTTGGGGCTGGTTCCTCTTCACGGTAATCTCCTTCAAGTTGTTCCTGCTCCTGGTGCTGCTGCAATGGTTCCTGAGGGACCTATTGCTGTTCATTCCCTCCTGTTGCCATTTTGACTGTGGAAAAAGAAAATCACAAAAAAACACCTCCAACTCTAATCCTGGCTGTAGATCAACAAAGCACCTCCAATCAATGATCATCCAATCATATCCATTTGTTTTCAGGTCACATGGGAATCACGTTCCTCGCGTCACTGCGACGTACTCCCAACAGCTGGTGTTGTTACAATAACAGAAGATACGTTTTATGAGTGCTACATTTTCACATTTTTTTAAGCTATAATTGTTTAAACACCACACTAGGACACTCCTGTTCTCAAGCATTAATTAAAATATGTATATGTGGTTTACCCTTTGCAAAATACAAGCCATATTCAGATTTTGTCGCGAAACCAGACCATACATAGTACAAGATTTCCCAGTGCAATTGTGAACATTTAAAGAAATTAGAAAGAAAAAAAAAATACCAAAATACTGCAACTACAATAACTGAACCAACTACGAAAGTATTTATTTATACTTAGGTGGTTACATAATATCAAATATTTCTAACTGTTGTTAGCATCTGTTTTCAAATGGGTTTTCCTATTCTACCTTATTCATGAGAACTACTACTCTACGGTTACCATAGCTCTACATATACTCATTAGCAAACTTCTTCATTCTTTCTAAAGAACAATTACTAAATTAAACTGCCTTTGTCATAGTATTTAATGCAACAGTGTATAATTACTTTCTACACATATACAGTCTCTCAATTAGTCATACAGTAATCATCCACCCACTGACACACATAGATCCACTGAACTCATTTACGCATACATACAAAGGGGCACTGTTATTCACACATACATGTCTTCAATGACTCACCCATACATATACTTAAGCACTCACTCACCTAAAGCATACACAAACATTATAGATAGGAAACAGATTTTAGAAAATGGTAGAAATTCACTGAAAAATCTAAAAGTTACTTGGTCCTTATAGTTATATTCTGATTTTACTTGTTCAAAACCACAGACATTCAGCAGTTATAGTTACCTCAGCTAGCTATAACTTGCTTCCCCGTAATGAACAGCTTATGACCTAGCATAATACATCACTCATTACATGGTCAGTGACATCACTGATGACATCACTGATGGCATCTCAAATGGCATCAATGATGACAATCATCCACACAACCACTCACACACCCACTTACATCCCCATATACTTTCTTATAATGCAACTCTCACACAACTGACATACTACCTCAAAGAACCATACAACACACACATACACTGAACAATAGAGCTACTCCTATATCAAGTCACCTATACAGCTACTAACATAACCAACTTACATATACAGGCACTCACGCACCTACTAACAGACCAACACAGTCTCTGATATATCCAGTCACAGAGAAACGTACACACCAACTCATACACCCATACAAACACTCACACACTGAGTGAGTCATCCATACAGCTACTGACACACCTACTCACTCACCCATACACTCACTTACACAGCCTCTCACTGAGCCATATAGTTGATCCCACACACTTACTCATACACACAGCAAATACCAACTTGTAATTTATACAGTTACTGAAACACTTACTCTCCCATGCTACCTCTTTCACGCTAGTTTAATTATTCATATGGTCACTAATTTACCTCTTTACTCACCCATACAGCCACTCATACATCCACTCACTCATCCATAAAAGCACTTCACACTCATTCATACACCCATACATCCACTCATGTACTGTATCACTCACCCACACAGACACTTGTTTTTCTGCTCCATCACTCATTTACCCACTCATACACCCTCTCTTTCACCATTTATAGCAACTGACAATACTATGCTCACGACAGCTGCTGTACAGAAAGCTTTGGAGTGATCCATGAAGCAGAGACCGAGAAAAAGGATGGGTTCCAAAACGTGTTTTCCATTTGTTTATTCTCATAGTGTTTTTGAACAGGACTATACCCTGAAACACTGGACAGAATTACACCACATTTGGCAGGAAGGTAGATCTTGGTCAAGATAGCACCCTTTTTGTTGTTTTGGTGTAAATCCGTTTAGTAGTTTTTGAAATACTAATGAAAATTCAAATTTATATATATGGGGACCTGAAGGCTTCCTGAACCCTCCCAATCATGTGCTGAGATCTGATTGGCTGCCAACACTTCAACAAGGAAGTGTTGCCAGCCATCTTGAGACTTAGCTTCAGTCAATTCCCAGAAAATAGACAAAATAAATAAGAAAAGGGGCAGGGAAAGGACACCCTAACTCCTTAGCTTCGGTGTTGGTGTCCCAGAAGAACTCCCCGCCAGGGCCAAAAAGCAATTTTTAACATTTTTGCTTCAAATTCGTGGGGGGGACACAAATCCACATGAAATTTAAAAAATAAATAAATAAATAAACTGCTTTGGTCTCCTGCTCTTGTTTTAGTGAAACCCCTTGGGGAAATATTAAAAAGAAAAAATGAGGGCACGCACAGGGGTTCCCTCCCTGTGGCAAAGTTAAATGTTGGAGGGGGGCTGCGAGGCTCACCTCAAGGAGCCAATATTGGCCCTGGGGACCACCACCCTGAGGGCCAGCTCCTGGTATGTCCCAGGGACCCCGGGGGATGGGGATCCCTGGGCCTGAAATCGGCCAGGGATAGGGTTGTTCCTGCTCCTCCTCCTCTTCCCCAGCCTCTACTGACCATTAACCCAATGAGGTAGCACTTACTAACTAAACAGTAGAAAGTACTCCATTTGGATAGACATTTTGTGCAAAACTGTGAACTCTTGTTTGATAAACAAGCAGGTGAGCTTCTGTTCTGGCCATGATGTTCATTTCACAGAAATTAAACCTCAACCAGAAGCACTTACGAATATATACAAAACAGGTGCCACGGTTGAAACTCCACTTCTGGAAAGGTCAAATGATCCTAACTCCTAGGATGGCAAAGGCAAAGCAAGTGTGTTTACTCCACAATTTCATATAGAAAAATGATCTAAAATCCTTCATGGAGGTAAATGCATCTTTCAACTATTGGAGTACAAAGAGACACTCTCACACACAGACACTCTCACAGCCACACAGAGACCCTTTCATAACTAATTTCACACCCAGAGAGACAAGCCCTGCTGCCAGCTCCTATATATATGGCCAAAGGTTGTGTGCAGCGTGGGGCTGGGAGGATAGGGGTGTTGGCTGCAGGACAGCCGTTATAGTTACCTTAGGCTGCACGTTATACTTACATGAAATGACTAACTATAACTGCTGAAGTTC
The DNA here is from genome assembly GCF_031143425.1 of Pleurodeles waltl. Classification (NCBI taxonomy): domain Eukaryota; kingdom Metazoa; phylum Chordata; class Amphibia; order Caudata; family Salamandridae; genus Pleurodeles; species Pleurodeles waltl. The sequence goes on from NC_090447.1 coordinate 1,218,641,385, forward strand.
AGTGGTTTTGTGTGAGTAAATTCAGAACCTAACTACACTTTCCCCATAACCTTTGTTTTTTAAGTGAATTTCTAAGTTGTATTTAATATCATTTCCTAACTGTGATGTCCCAGGAACCTTTGTTGTTTTTAGTGAAAAAAAAAAAATATATATATATATAAATACAAACAAAAAATGGTTCACCTTATTTAAATATATGGTATGACACTGCGTTACTCAAATTCCAGACAATAATGTTGCCTGAACCTACGTGTGTTCTTCCATTTTGATGCTCAACATGTATTTCAATAGATACCTCAGCAAAGAAAGTGGTTGCGGTAGAGACCGCTCCAATGGAGTGATCCTTGACCTTATTTGGCAAAGGTCTTCCATGCTTGGAATTACAGAATTGGATAGCAGCTGAAATCCATTGAGTTATACTTGCCATTGGGACTGGACCACCTCTACGATAATTCCCATATGCTACTAACAGTTGGTCTTTCTTTCTGAACCACTTGATGCGATGTAAATACAATTTCAGGCACTTTTAACATCCAGTGCATGCAGTGATTTTTCAGGTGCAGACTGTCAATTTGGAAAGAAAGATTTTAGTATAATGGGTTCATAAAGATGGAAATCCGAAAGAAATCTGGGGATGAATCTAGGATTGGTTCAGGAGTATCACAGCCTTAATCTTTAAACTGCAAAAAAGGTAAACTAATGGTGAAGGCTTGTATTTGACAAACCCTTCTGGCTCATGCAGGACCCAATAGCAATGTCACTTTTCACATCAGAAATTTGACCTATGCCTCATGTATAGGTTCAAATGGATTCTTCATTAGTTGTGCAATACTGTATTAAGTTGCCACAAAGGAGGAGGTGCATTTACTGGAAGGGAGACTCTGATAATATGTTTAAGAAACTGCCTAACGATTCTGTTATACCCAAAAGATGGTGAACCCGAGGAAGGTCTATACCTTGAGACTCCTGCTAGATGCACTTTAATAGAAGTGTGGACTAAGCCCTATTTTGCCTATGTCAAAAGCTAAGGCATCAGATGCCAAAATAGGGTGCCAAAATAGGATGAATATTAATTTTCTGGTACCATACAAACAAATGCTTCCACTTTAATTTATACGTTTTATTGGTAGTGTCAGCTCTAGCTTTTGCAAGAATGTCTCAGCAGTTTTGAAAGTGGTTTACACCTGCAAACTCATGATATTCAGGAGCCAGGCAGATAAGTGAAGGGAAGTCGGGTTAGGGTAAAGTACCTGGTTGTGGGTCATTCTCAAAAGTGTTCTGAGAGGTTTCAGCTGAATGAACATCGTCTCTCATGATATATCAGCTCTGTGAACAAGCCTGGGCCACCATGGGGAAATAAAAATTCTTCAACATGGTTCTCTCTTCATTTTGCTGACAAGCCTGGGTATTAGAGTTATTGGGGAAAAGTGTAAGCAAAGATCCTTTAATGATTGAAAACATCACCCAACAACCGTTGTAGTGGGTGCCAACTTGCATAAAATTGGCATTTCCAGTTCTCTTGCACTGCAAAGAGATCCAGTGTCGGTTTGCCCCACTGGTGGAAGATGTTGTTCAGAATTGACTGATTGAGCTCCCATTTGTGGTAGCTGTTCTTGGTTCTGCTCAATGTGTTAGCTAAGATCTTGTTTGTACCAGGAACATGTTCTGCTCACAATGTTATTTGGTTGTCATAACCCAGTTCCAGATTTCTTGTACTTCCTTGGATACGGCCAGAGATCTTGTGCCCCCTTGTTTGTTCACATTGTGCATACTGGTGGATTTGTCTGTGCAAATTAACACTGACAAGCCTGTTATGAGTTCCAACCAATTTATATGCATGTTCATCTGACTCGGATCATTTTTCACTTATTTGTAGAGGTCTTGCAAATGTGCACCCCAACCTTCTAAAGAAGCAACTATGGTGGTCCCATAATCAGGGAATTTGAGTAAGAATGTTAGTCCCATTTAGAGCGTGTTGGCTCCTTTCCACCAGGGTATATCCTCAGTCATGTCTGGAGTGATCTTTTTCTGATCGTCGAATGCTCCTGTCTGAATCCATTGTTTGTCCAATTTTTCCTGGAAATGCATCAGACAACAAAAAAGGTACTAGTGATATGGTAGAGGACATCATCCCTAGAAGCGATTTGAATAGGCATACTGAAATTGACTATCTTTCCAACAGCCTGTGTGCTAATTGTATGAACCTATTTTGTATTTCCTGTGATAAGATTGTGTTAAGGTTGCATCTAAAACTTTTTCCAGGAACATTATTCTTTTTGATGGAAGAATTGATGACTTCTGGTGACTATTTGATGGTGAGACCTAAACTTTTGAATAATGAGAAGCAGTTTTGGCACTCAATGCTTAATGGGCCATTGATGCTTTTCTCAACCAATCTTGCAGGTCTGGGAGCACCTAGAAATGCTTCTGCCTTAGGGAGGCTGCCACTGGCACTAGACATTTTTTAAGGATGCGGGGGGCTGACCTGAGCCCTAAAGAGAGGACTTTGGACTGATAGTGAGGGCCAGCTACCCTGAATCCTAGAAATGTTTGATGTTTCAGATGAAAGTAAGCAACCTGTAGATCCAAGGCTCTCATGTAATCTCCATGGTTGAGGAGACCAAGGATGTCTTGAAGGGTTACCAGGAAAAAATTGTTTCCTCAAGTATTTTTTGTTTTCAGGAGTTCCAAAATGGATCACCATTCCCTTGATTTCTTTTTGATTAGGGAAAAAACGGGAGCAGAAACCCATTCCATTTTGGAAGTGGGGTACTTTTTCTATTTCTCCTGTGTTTAGCATGATGATGACTTCCTTTTGAAGTAACTAGAGATGAGATGGGAGCATTGCCTTTGGTGGAGTGTTTAGGGGAATTATATGAATTCTACAGTATAACTGTAAGTGATCAGTTCCAACACTCATCTATCGGATGTTATTTGCTGCAACTGATGGGAGAAGCTGGAAAGTTTTGCTCCCACAGGTTGGTGGTTGGAAAAGAGTATAACTGGCACTTCTATAGGATCACTGCTTTCTGTCATTGTCTCTTGCCTGTGAGGTTTGTTTCCTTCTAGGCACTTGCTTTGTGGAAGCTGCCGCTGGTAGTGATCTAAACGTTAGTAGGATGGTTAATGTTGCTGATGAAAGGCCTAATATTGTTGGTACTTCTGGTAACTTCCTCTATATGAGAAGAAACCTATATCTTGTGCTCTTTGAAATGGCATCTTCTTGAATTGCAAGTTTTTGTCTCCACTTAATAGCCTGTAAGGTGTCATCAACAAGCTTGCCAAATATTGCCTCCTAATCCTAAGGCATATCTAAAAAAAATCTCTGGACCTCAGGCATGAATAACATGGCCTGTAGCCATCCTCATCGCCTTAGAACTGCAGCTCCCAACAGTTTCCTGAATCTAGTTGATGCTATATTCATAGCTTGGTCTATTATTCTGAAAGAGATTCTTTCATCCTCAAGAAGAATTTTATTTGATTCCTCTCTTTTTTGTCATGAGTTAAAAGATCTGTATATGTGGTGATATCTGACCACATTTGCCTGCCGTACCGGCTCAATATGGCCAATGAATTAGTAGCTCGAACTCTAATTGCCAACATTGTAGAAAATCTTTTACCAACATTAGCCAGACGCCTGTCTGGCAGAGTTGATATGGGTGTTAAAGGATTCTTGGACCAGCGCTGAGCCGCCTATGTTAGGGTGCCCATCCAACATGCAGGTGAGGTCTTGGATGGCTTATTTTTATATTCAGTCCTTGGCAGGACAGTAGTGACTGTATCAGGAATTTTCTGCCTTCCTCCCAAATGTAATCCGCTATTGGATTACTCTAATAGATCTCTTGATAGGCTCTTTAAAATCATACAAGAAGCAGTCTGAATGTTTAACAGTCAAAAGCAATTGAAATCTTTTGGCAGCTCTTTCCATGAGAATATGGAAACCTCTAGTGCCATTGGGTGGAGAGTGCACTGATAGGTGCAGGTAGAGATCGAGTTAGAATTAAATAGTCATCACATTCTGTGGGAGTGAATTAACTATCAGGCAATACCCTTCCTCTCTGCCATCATCTGAGGAGAATGGGTTATTCCTAGGAGGCAAAGCGATGTTGGAGGCTGGAGTTATTCTAGGTGTTAAAAGTGAAGGAATAGGATGAGGAGTTCAGTGAGCTGGAGGTAGCATGCCTTGAAGCTCTTGGACCAAGGCAAATGGAAGTTGGACCATGCCTTCTTGGGATGGAGAGTGAGTACAGTGTTTGAAATGTTCCTCATATTGTTTAGGCCTTTCCATGTATTGCTGTTGTTGGGAACATAGAAATCTTGGTAATTGTCTTTTTGTCATCCTCCTCCTGACACTTGATATTTAGTTTGGAGGGGCTATGGGCCATTCCATATAGACCCTGATCGTCTTGGCAGGAGAGGAGAGACCCTGCTTGGTGATGTATGTACTGGAAGCAAGAATTCTAGAGATATTACCTCTCTCATCAACTGTATCATCAACAAATTTGGTCTTGACTCTGTGGTTGTGTTCGCCCATTGTGGAAGCTTTTTTGCTGGTTTCAATGTTAACAATGATGTTTTTGTTGATGGTCCTTCCTTTGATGGTATTGTTGACGACAACGGCAGTCAATGGAGCCCTTATCAAAGAGGTCTTTGCTGACAGGATCGGTGACGTGGTTGTAGTTGACATGGATGTTGACAGTACTATTGTCGTGTCGTGCCTGCCACTGCCAATGTTTAAAGTCAGTTTTACCTTAACTGTCAATGGTTCCGAGCATGATTTCTCCAGGCGTACCACCAAGTTGAAAGACAGAGTGGCAGGCTCTGACCTCACACTTTGAGGAGATTTTTTCTTTTTTCCAGAGAGCTATCTCTTGAAGACCCATGATGAGTTTTTTTCAAGGCCTTCCTATACAACTCTGATTCCCTTTTCTGTGACTTTTCCCGAGAGTTAGTAGACTCTTCACTATTCAGGATTTCAATTTCTGCAGCCATCAGGGAAGCCTCTCTTCTCCATCTTTAAGAATTTTAGAGGCAAAAGAGTGACATATTTTTAGTCCTTTACTTTTTGAGCAGGGCGTAGGTAGGAGATACACTCCTTGTGTGGATCTTCAGAATTATGGGTCTCATTACAAGCTTGGCGGGCGGCAACCGCCGCCCGTCAAGACGTAACCGCTGTGCGGCCGCACTCCCGCCGTGCCCATTCTGATATCCCCGCTGGGCCGCAACATGGGAGCCGGCTCCAAATGGAGCCGGCAGTGTTGCGGCTGTGCAACAGGTGCAGCTGCACCCTTAGCGTTTTTCAAAAAGTAGTGTGGGGCTGTGCCTAGGGGCCCCTGCACTGCCCATGCCAAGTGCATGGGCAGTGCAGGGGCCCCCAGGGGCCTCGCGACTCCCCTTCCAGCCAGCCTTTGGCTGGCGGGAACGGGACTCGTAATCCCCTGGGCAGCGCTGCAAGCAGCGCTGCCCTGACGGTTTACAACTGCCGGGACCACAGTGGCGGAAAACCACCGGTCCCGGCGGTGCGTCCGCGGTGCGTCCGCGGTGCGACCGCGGCGCTTCCGCTGCGGTCGAAATAGGCAAGATTGCACCGCCCGCCTGCTGGCGGTGCAATCGACAAAACAGCCCTGGCAGTCTTTGACCGGCAGGGTTGTAATTAGGGCCTAAGTCTCTTTTTCCCACAGGTTCCACAGGGTCTGGCAAGTCCTATCCTTGATGGCTATAACATGATAATGGACAGCATCTGTTTTTTGTAGGAAAACGTTAGAAATGTAGTTGAGAAACTGAGCAGAGCTCAGGAAGACTTCCTTCACATGACGTGTGGTAGAAAATCTGGTGGGATCAACCTCTATTGGGAGTATTCTAGAAAGTGATTGGCTGCAGCATGGTTCTTTTTATATGATGTGGATAAGCTATTAATGTGAAAGTTTCTTTGTTATTATGGGATATGGTAATCTTCTATGTTGCTTTACTACTTCCGCATTGGACTCTTACTTCAATGACGGGGAAATGATTCAACTATGTGAATCTATGAAAGATCCAATTCTGGAGACAATTAGGTTATGAGCAAGCCTAAATTAAATTCTCTATTTCAGATGTGTTGAATGAAAGGCAAACATGGTTTTAATGATCAGTAACATAATAAACACCAAATGCTTCATCACTAAGCAGGTGTCACAACTCAATCCCATCATGTGTAAAATCTCATTGAGAACTAGAAGGTTGTCGGACTTGGTTCTATATTTGAGCTAAAACTAGGTGTGTACTGAGCAGAACTTTGCAATTTACTGGCTTAAGTTCAACAAAAGATCAGGGTTAATGTTGGGGGCATTTGACCAGTCAGTACTGCAGCTAGGAAGAATTCTTGACTCAATTACTAGTTTCAAATAAATGAGGCCACAAAGAGAATGTGGTCTCTGAGTGGACTCTCTCTGATCTATTGTGCTGGCATGAGGTTCCCTGTGAAAATTGATGGTATAAAAAGTGCTAGGTTTTTATATATTAAGGTATGATCAGCATCCCTGTACCAGTAGGTATGGAATAGTTACATGGGTTGATCATGGATTTTGTGGATGGATTAACTTTTTTAAATTTCTGATTACGTTTAAAGGAAGGTCTCAGTGAAAAAGTAAGATTTTTTGGTGATACTAGATTTAGACAAGTCTGAGATAGTATGGCTAGGATTAAGATTGCAGTGTCAACATAAAGGTATTGTTGCTATGCTGTTGCATAGGTTCTTGTCTATAATAAGATTAAGAGTAGATTTAGTAGAAAATCAGAAAGACAGGAGCCAAAGTGCAGTTTTATACCTCAACAAATGTGTGGAGAATTTCTAGACAAATTTGTACAATTCTGGTAGAAGATTTAAAAAATAAAGTGAGTTCAAGTACAGGTACATGCCTGAAGAATACCACCAATACCACTTAGCCCCGGTGAAGTTTGCCCTAACACTATTTGGAGGCTGGGATACATCCAGAGTTAGATAATGCCTCTGGCGCTGTTGGCTTTAGCAGACACTTGGTCAGTATCATTGCTTCAAAATGGTTTAAAAAGCTGGTATGATTAATGCACATTCCTTATTCTGTCTTTATAGAAGCTCAAGGTGTACTTAACATATCCTCAGATGCAATGGAGTGAGGACATAAGGCAAAAACACACTTTTCTTTTACATGCAATTGTGACAGTGCTTTCGATATGAAGGAAGAGTTAATCCATAGAACTACCTGGTTTCAAAATGCTCAGAGGAAAAGAGGAAAATAGGGGTTGTAGCTTACTTATGTGTCTGGACAATGTTAGAGAAACCAAAAAAAGCTGCTTTCCTTGAATGGCACTTTATGTCTCATGACAATATTGGTTAAAAAAGATCTGTGTATTAACCAGTTCAAATATAGGCCTAGGTACACGAGACCCCTTACTCAAGAGGTCAATTTAGCCTGCAATGTCTGATAGCCACATTGGCTGTGGTGATGGATTCCCCAGGATTTTTCTGGTAGGTCTTGGTGGCCGCAAGGAGGTTTTTGCTATGCGCCAGTCTCAGCAAGGTGACAAGAGAAATGCAAAAAGTTTGATGTTTTTCACTTATGGACAAGAACAGCCACTTAGATAATGAGCAGAAATGTGGGTGTCTGAGGCATACTGAATATGTCTTTTCACCATACCTTTTTTTGACAAATATAAATTAACTATCGGACTGCAGCATTAATCATGTCACATAAACATTCAGCCACATGCAGTTCATCATCAAACATCAATTTAACGTTAAACATTAACACCTGAATAAATGCTTGAAATATCTTCCATGCCGATCTTATCGTACTAAAGTTAAAAAAAATACTTTACCTCAGTGGTTGCATTTGTTCGATATCTAAATAAAACGGGAAATACAGGAAAAGTTAGGATAACTACAGTATTAGTTTGGCACAGGACCTCATCTAATAATTCACAGATGATGGATATCTATATATATATATATATATATATATATATATATATATATATATATATATATATATATATATATATATACATATATATATATATGTATATATATATATATATATATATATATATATATATATATATATATGTATATATATATATATATATTTTTATATATATATGTATTACATACATTCATACAAATACCTAAAGTCTATAGAAAAAAGTTACTTTCGGGTGGGTACTCTACCTGCAGATTCCTCATCTATAGAACAATGGTTCCCTCCCTTTTGACCCCTGTGGATCCCCATTTAATCATTACTGGAACACAGGGACCCCCAATGAATTACTGTTGAAATCCGTGTATTCAACTGAGTAATTACTTGAAGCATGAAACCTCAGCCTAAGCACTTGATGATTTGAACCACAAAACAATACACAAAAAATATAGAAACATGCATTCACTGAACAAATACCCAAAATAATTAATCATTTAATGAAATCCTCAGATGAATGTACAAAAAACTTTACATTTTAAGGGGAGGTTGAACCTTTTCCAAATTTAATTGAGGCCATTAGTCATCCATACTATATTCTGATGAACTTGCACTGCTTCCACTAGTCAAAATAAGGACACTAACCTAATTTTAGCCTCCAATTTTAAATTTATCGAAATGTTCAGATTAACGTTTTGCTTTTTTGTAAATTTATGTAACCTTCATTAATCTGCTAACCTTATCAATTTTCTAAGCAGTTGCATGCTCCCCCAACCCCACCTGGGTAAGCTTTGCGGACCATGAGTGTTCATCGAAACACATGTTGGGAGCCACTGCTATATAGAACAACCCCAGGTGGCAGACTGGATCCAGAAAACTTCAAAGCTCTCAAGAAGGCACTGGACTCGGTTGATGCCAGTCGTGACATCACGCAGCGTCACTGAGGCCATAAAGTGCCAGCCCCGGTTTACCTTCATTAGTTCCCAACCTTTGGGGTGATAGGCTAGATCAACAGTGATGTAGGTTTGTATGATGGATGTTTAGATGAGGAAATCTTGCTGAACAGATCTGGTAAAGTTTCTCTTTCTCTATGCACCTCAGAATCTAGGCAGGAGTGCTTTGGGAAGGTGTACAAGGAAGCCCACGTCCCTACCTTACAAATGACTGCAATTGGGACTTCTCTGGCAAGTTCAGAAGTGGTTGACGTGGCCCTGGTAGAATGAGATCTTGTACCTTCAGGAGAGTCTCTTGGCTAAGGCACTGCAAATCTTGATGCTGAGGATGGTCCAACATGCGAGAGTCCTCTTTTGCACTGCCTTACCTTTTTTGGCATTACAGTACCCAATAAATAGCTGGTCATCCGATCAGAATTCCTTTGCGTTTCCAGGTAGTAAGTGACTGCCTGCCTAGGATCCAATCAATTAAACTGTCAATCCTCTTTCCTAGGATGTGGGGGAGTGTTGAAGGCTGGGAAGATGATGAATTGACCTAGGTGGAAAGGGGTCACCATCTAAGGAAGAAAAGTGGCTCTCACTCTCCGAACCAACTTATCTGGAATGAAAGAAATTATGGAGGGTGACAGGTAAGGGCTACCAGCTAGCTTACTCTTCTAGCAAAAGGGATAGAAACCAAAAACAGTTTTGAGGGTAAACATTTGTAAGGTACAACTGTGAAGGGGCTCTAACATTGTCCCCAACAAAAAGATAACAACTAGATTCACACACCACTGGCGAACCACAAAGGGAGTTGGAGGAAACCTATTTATCACACCCTTAAGGAATAGCATAACAATAGGGATTTTAAGAAGGGACAACCTGTCCAACAGTCAGAGGAACACAAACAAGGCAGCCAAATATCCCTTACCAGAACTAATAGCATAACCTCTTTCAGCAAGGGAAAGAGGACATTTTAATACCTTCAACAACTTGGCCGCATAGGGGACCAGAAATTGCCTTTTACCATCTGCTGGTAGGCTTATTGGAGAGGCGACAAGCTGACATGATTATGGTAATCACCTCTGGTGGCAACGGAAAGGAGCTCCGTTGTCCCCACATAATCTCCATGCTTGCATCCTTGACCCTGGCAATGAAGAGCTTGGCCTTCTGATCTTTGATGGCTTTAGAGTGCACATTGAGGCAGGAAGAGTAAGCCTAGGAGTCGAGGTCTGATTTCATACACCAAAGACAGACTGAAGAAGGGTCTGTATTGCACATCTGTCCATCACAATCCTTGCATGGTTTGAACCCAGATTTCCTGGGAGGAGACATTTTGTTTCTTTTTTTATGATTTCTAGGAGAAAAACTCAGGGTGAAGCTCCAGATCTGCATTTAAGGTGCAGAAAAAGGCAAACCTGTGTTGTTGCACCAATGCAAGTGCTTTATGTCCTAGGGTAGGCTGCCTGACTCCACTTCCAGCATCGACTGAGTCAACTGCTCGTTACCAGCGACTTGAGAGCTTTGACGTTTTCCAGATCCAGTCTTGCACTGGGGTTGGTGATCCATCTGCAGGTAGAAGTATCCATCAGAAACAGAAAAAATACATGATATTCACTTATTAGATTTATTCAAGTACAAATAACAAGTAAGTTATTATTTTAAACAATTGTTTGTAACTGGACTTCCCACCATGGATCCACATGCCATCGTTTGTGGAAATGAAGGTGTATAGGACATCATTGTCAGTGGTGATATCCGTTCCTGCTTTGCGCCTAGGACTCACAGAGATGAGGAGAAAGAAAGAATCAAATGCCCCTAGCAAGCAGGTTGGTGACAAGGCTCTGGAGTGTACAGAACAATTCTAATCAAATTATGTTACCACAGCAAAGTATGTTGTCCTTTGAATGGATACACCTTCCTGCCACCTTCTCATCTTAAAGCTCTCCCGAAAGAACATCATGTAAGGAGTTGGGCAGTGCTTTAGGTGGAATGAAAACATGAATGGAGAGGTTTCTAAAAGGGGTATGGCCTATATAGTTACAGACATAGCTTAAACAAATAAACTATATTTCTGTGAGTTCTGTAGTGTGCCACTTGGCCCGCATTTTTGTGTCTATATATGATTTGTTACAGCATCCAATATAACACACCAATGGACATACACCTACAGTCAGCCAAGACCATGAACAGTGAATTAAACATTGGGGTTTTGGAAGGCTTAGAGGTCTTCAGAGTGTCTCTCCTGTTATGTTCACTCTATCTTAGACATGTACCCATCTTTGGTCTGCATCTCCTCCATCTGCATTTCTTATATTTCTTATATCTCCTCTCCTCTTCAGCATGCTCTTTTCACTCTCTCCTAAATCCACTTCCTCACATCTCATTCACTTTACCACCTAAACATACAACACAACCACTCATCTGTAATCAAGCCATTTTATTTTTCTTTCGCCTTGGCAATATTTTGACAACTGTGCCCCTTCTACACACACACTTGCAAAGAATCAGAATTGCAACTGGAATACATGCCCGTTGCCTTGTGCCCTTTGAAGTGATACTACAGATAGGATGACAATACATTTTGAACACCTTCTATGACACACTTACATACATGCACTATAAGAAACTCCCACTGATTTTAGCCTCAACGCAACACTTCTTAATTGTGACTCATTTGAAATACTCGGAGATGGCTTTATTAGAAGAATATGAAGAGTAATATACTACCTGGATTAACAAATACAGAAAAATTAGATTATGGAAACAGTATCACTACTAAGTAATGCAACCAGAGTGAGTAATTAATATGTAAAAGATAACGAGGAACTAAACCGCTGTTCCAGAACACCTTAACCTTTTTATTTTAATTACTCAAAAATAAATCTGTGTTTTTCCCAGTACAGTTGAGGATGTGAACATTAAGCCCAATAGGGACCCGTTTCAATACGTGATGTAAGTTACTGCTAGAGGAATCCGACCTACTTAAAGCCCTGAAGATTGGGTTCTGAAAATCAAATCCTACAGAAGGCTGGCCTAAGATACTGCATTTCTAAATTGTGAGTTATTTCTAGTCCATAATTTCAGTTGGTGGTTCCAGGTGGGGCACACTAGCACTCATTTTTTGGGGCTGGAACTTATTTTTCCTCAACATACTTTGATCCAGAGCAATGGAGGGAAAAACACAGAAGGGTGAAGAAGAAGTAAGAGAAAGACAGACAAATAGTGACGAAAAGAGAAAGCAGTGATGAAAAAGATCCTGCAATAATGAAGCAGTGTTTTTGGTGCTGAGTCAGAGGCACAAGGTGAAATCAAAACTTTAAAGCCATTTATTCTTATACAAATTAACCACTGGTAATTTCTCACTTATGTGAAAAGGCACTAACATCTAGTGAAATGAAAAGTAAATCAAATGTAGTCAACTGACAAATGCTCAAGAGAGGAACTCCTCTCAATAGCAGAAAATTGGCTCCTTTCCATGAGAATAAACAAGGCTTTACACCTTGAGACATTTCATTTTTTGAAACATTAACACCCCTCAATGCTCAAGGTAATGCATCTCCTAGGATATCATTTATGTAATTCTCCTTCTTCTGCTATAATACTTTTCTCCTAGTTTGCAAGGAAAGGTGATTTCTCTGTGTATAGGTAAGAGACAGGATGCCTATGGCTCAGTGACCATAGCAAAAAGAAGGGGCAACCAATAGGGCACAGCTAATTATTGCCCCTGAACTCCCTAAGGGTTGGGAGGTATAGGCATTAGTATGCACATGGGCTGTGAGTTCATGTACTGTAACTGAAATAAATCCAAGATATTATGGGTGAGGGCCATTCTTCTCAGAACTGCAAGCAAGAACAACCATTCTAGTGAATCAAACAAGCTCCCTGAGTCAAGACACACAGAGAGATCATCAATCTCTGGTTTAATCTGATTCATTTATGCAAACAGGATACACACATTATAAATCCTGAATGGTCCATAGTCTGAGGCAGAGCATTGAGGGATACATCTAGTGGTGATTACTTAGGTAAGGATTCTATTATCTAAATTCATAAGTGAAAGTGGACAGTAGATTTTACATACTGGCACAACCTGAAGCCATTTACTTATACACTCCTGACCCTGCATACCTTAAAAGTATTAATGAGACTCCTGGAGTACAGAGAAGTGGCTGACAGGAAAAGTGAAAGACCCAGTAGGGCACTGTCCTGGATATAGGGAAAAAACAAAAATACAATTGTCCCCATCCATTAGGGATAGGAGAGGAGATGACTGGGAAAGCTGACATCCTAGAAGAATTCAAAACATAGTATAAGGACCTATGCTCCTTACCTGGGACAGCATACTCAGCACAGACCAAAGATTACCTGGAAGGGGTGGCAGTTGCCTGGTGAAAAAGGGGCATGCGTTCCCATTTAATTGAACCTATGTCTCTTATCCTGATCACTGTCAGTGTGGATGCTGTTAGCTAGTTGCTGAATGCTCACACCTCTTTATGTCTTTGTGTGGGTACTCCAACCTGGACATTACCCTTCTGTGAGGAGCATCACTTTAGGTCAGTGTTTCCCGAAGTTTATAGTACTACAAGTTTTTAGAACAATAAACATTTGTGACTCACCTATCCTTAATAGACATGAGCCAGGTGAGTCTTTAATGTAACTAAAGCATGATGTGGTAGCGCACTGTCATTTGCACACAGCACATTTTCCATTGAAATAGACACTAAAATTTCCGCAGACCTACAGTTTTACTAATAAAAAATATTTATTTTACACAAATGATAATGTGTGGAAATCAGGTTTTGGTGAATATTTATCCTCTGTGTATCACTAAGTAAAGTGTCTTGATTTGCTTCAATTCTATTAGCACTTTGTTTTCATTTCACTTCAGATGTATCTAAAAACATGCTTTTCTAACTGCTGAATGTGTACAGTTCATTTATAGGTATTTACATTTTGTTGTGTGTTACAAAAAAAAATAATTACATCTTGGAGCCATTCCTTTCACACTCCCTGAACCATTGCACGATTGGCACATAGCTCACTTTGCTTTTCTATGACTGCAAAGAGTCTGTAAACACCAATCAACATGGTAAAAATGCATCCGTGTGTCAGAAGACATAGCCTGACATTTGACCTCTGTCCTTGAAGCATAGCAAGTGTGACAAGATAAATGCAGGATTTAAAGGAATCTTTATTTATTATTTGGACTTTTATACCCACCAAAATAGGCTTGTGATCCAGAGTTTTGGAAAAAAACTGATGTGGACAAGGCTGAGTCTACAAATCAGCCTGAGAAGGACACATGAAAGAAGAAGTGACCCAAGCTGGTTCTGAAATTCCACATTGAGAATACATTCATGTACCTTTATAAATGTTGTAACTGTTGACCCCACCTGTTGTTCCAATTCCAAGTTCTTTCGATAAAGGGGTGCTCCAGAGTACTAAGAGGACTGCTGCACAAACATCTAGTGTCTTCCTGACAGTTGGCTTCCTAAAGGAAGGGGACATCACCTGGAATCTGAATTGAAGGAGGAACTGTCTTCCTTTCCTAGAACACATGGAAGGGAGCTGCCTGACAGAAAAGGGAAGGAGGAAATCAATCCTGCAGGATCTGACTGCAGCATGGTCAACAGCAGTTGACCACAAAGCTGAGGATTTGCCCACCAGAGACAACCAAGAGAACGAACAGTGTACTAATGTTCCAGAGTCTGTCAACTGATTTGAAAAGGAAGATCTGTATGAGAACCTGAAAGGACACCTGCCATCGCAGCAAGTGGCATTTTCCCCAGTGGGTATGAGCAGCCATCCTACTGAAGAAATGATTGTTGGACTGTCCCAGTCAAGAGGGGTGTACCCCCCCTCACCCTTCCGGGTGCACTACCCAGTGCATACTACTCAGAAATCATCCACTTCCCAGATTCTTGTAGACCTTGGTCATATTAATTCCACCATTAACTGATCTATAATTCTAAATTAAATACTTTATTTGTGGTTGATTAGTTAAACGTCATTCTTGTTTGCTGAAATTTCTCACTTTATACATTGAGCAATATTTCACCCAACCCACAATGCATTTCAGGCACGCTAAATTGACTTTGGAGGATGGCAATGTCTGAATCTCAAAAATAACAAGGTTGGTCTTGCAAGTCTACAGACACCTCTCGTGTGCAGAGGTGTGTGCAAAGGAATTTGCAGATACCTTTGGTCTCTATTCTTCTGCATCCACTTTACCCCTGTCTCAGGCAGTAAATTCCCCCTAAAATCCAGCACCTCACACCGTGCTTGATGCTGTGAAAGTTGGCGCAAATGGAGTTAGGGGGTCATTCCTACCCTGGCGGTCCGAGACCGCCAGGGTAGGGGACCGCGGATGCACCGCCAACAGGCTGGCGGTGCATCCCAGGGCATTCTGACCGCGGCGGTATAGCCGCGGTCAGAAACGGAAAACCGGCGGTGTCCCGCCGGTTTCCCGCTGCTCTGAGGAATCCTCCATGGCGGCGCTGCAGGCAGAGCCGCCATGGGGATTCCGACCCCCTTACCGTCAGCCCGGAAACTCAGAATAACCGCGGCGGTCTTTTGACCGCGCAGCGGTATTCTGGCGGTTCCCGTTTGGCTGGCGGCGCCCACCGCCAGCCAAACTTGGAATCACCCCCTTAGAGTGGTTAGCCCACAGCACTTGTTCAAAGTGTGCCTGAGTGAACAATGCCACTATAATTGAAGCTGCTGCATTCAGGCATTTGTCCATTTTGTGTACAAGTGACTGTGTGGCTGCCTGAAGAGCTGACCGATGTGTGCCTGATTAAACTTTGCCACTGCCGCTGAACTCTGATGGACCTAGAAGCAGTCCAACTGTTACCAACTGGACCAAGAGCAAAAGTAGACTTCATCACATCCTCAATCACAAGGAGGTATGTCAAGATGAGCCACAGGCTCATCCTTCCAGCCTGGGTAGAGGATGATCCTCTTTAGACCTGTGGATCCAGGACTCCAGCCAGCTCACTGTGTGCGCAGAAGAGGACTAATGATCCAAGTACAGCTACATGCCTGCCTGTCGCCACCTCTGATTTCTGCAGTGTGGCCAGGCTCAACAATCAGGCACAGAGAAGAGAGACAGCATATATTTCCACACTGAGAGGACACCAACTGAAGTATGTAGAGCCTAGTTTTTCACTAGCTGAGGCCCACCACAAACACCCACATTCAGTGAGACACCCAAGACTAAGGCCCTCATTACAACCCTGGCGTTCGGTGTTAAAGCGGCGGTATTACCGCCAACAGGCCGAAGGAAAAAAAAAATGGGATCATGACCACGGCGGAAACCGCCAACACAGACAGTCACTTTAAAACTCTGATCGCCATGGCGGTAGCAACAAACACCGCAGCGGTATCGCCAACAGACCGGCGGAATTCAATGTACTGCCCACCTCATTACAACCCGCCAATCCGCCAGCTTTTCCATGGCGGTACCAACGCCATCAAAAGCACAGTGGAAACAGAACACAGAAGGGAAACCGCTCACCTCTCAACACTCAACAAAGAACCAGGACGCCATGGAGCCCGAGTTACAGGTCCTGCCCATAACGGTCTACCTCCTCATACACGAGGAATATCAAAGGTGGCGGCGACGACCACGGTGAGTACTGCACCTAGCACACAAGGGAGCGGAGAAGGAAAAAGAAAGTGACACACACACGCAACGCGCAACATCCCCACCCTCACCCACAACACCATACACACAAACACATGCAACATTACATTTACACCCCGTAACCCCTGGAAGAAAGCAACAACAAAAGGAATTGAGTGAAATCAGTGATATATTAGAAATAGGCAGATATACGTAACAAATAGAAAAACAGTATATACAAATATTTACAATATCTACAGAAGGCCATACATTGTCCTTTACAAATGTCTGTGGCCCACTGGGCCAAAAATCATAGGCCAAGCCCACAGTTGACTCCTGCCTCAATACGGAGAGAACACTGCAGGGGCATCAGGTCAAAAACACACAGGTACCTCAGGGGGACTAGGAAGGGGGGGGCACCTTAGCCGGAAGATGGAATAACACCACTGCTCCTCGAGGGGTCTCCATGCCCACTGATAGGTCCTGGGGAGTGCAAAGCCACAGTCTCTCAAGTCGCTCAAGTGGGTCGGTTGCACACTGCTTAGTCCGTGGGAGTGCAAGACCAGAGTGTCTCATGTGGACGGCTTCTACACTGGTTCTGGAGGGGGCTTAGTGCCCAGTGTGCTTCATCCTGCCAAGGATAGGGTGAGTGGATGCATATCTCCACTGGTTCTGGAGGGGGCTTTGTGCCCAGTGAGGCAGTTCACATTCCCTCACCTGGGTGTCTGAGTCACGAGATTTGCAGGGACAAGGTAGCATGATACTCCATGGAGGCAGGGCCAGACTCCATCCTGCGGCGACTAAGGCTGCAAACTGGTGGTATTGCCTGTGCTGGTGGGGGTGCTTCCAGTGGTGATGGGAGGCTCCTGGCCGTCTCCTGCAGCCTCGGATGGACACACACTGGGGCTGCTGGTAGTGCGGTGCTTGCGACAGGGATGCTGGCGGTGCTGCCCATGGTGCAGGTGCTGGTGCTGCCAGTGGTGGAGGGAGGCACCAGCCCGTCTCCTGCAGCCTCGGACCGCTGCCCACTGGGGATGCTGCTGCTGACAGTAGTGGTGGCAGCTGCGGGGCAGGTGGTGGTGCTGTCGGTTCTGATGGTGGCCACCAGGCCCTCACCTGGGGACTCCAAGCCTGAAGTGCCTTAGCTTGGCTTTTCTGCCCCTTCCTCACCTTGGCAAATGCTGCTGGGAGCTTGGCTCTGGCAGCTGGAGTGATGGAGGAGGCCTTGCTGGGTGGGTCGTGCTCCTTGCCCTTGCTGCATGCTGTCCCTTTCTTCACCTTGGCAGGTGGCAGAACAGTTTGGTCCTTTGCAGGGGTCGGTGGCACACTGCCTGGCCTGACGGTGCCCCCTTTGATCCTCTGGGAGTTGCAGGTACCACAGTGGACGCCGATTTGGTGGCTGAGGTGCTGGCCTAGGATCTGGACACCTTGGCCCAAGGGGAAGGACGGGGGGTAGGGAACAGATCAATGTTTGCCAGGAAAAGTGTTTTAGACACACTGGGATGGGAAGATGGAGAGGGTTTGGGAGTGGAGGAAGAGGGAGTGGTTATAGGAGGTATCTGTCTGCTGAGTTTGGGTGAAGGTACCTGGGCTGGATGGTGTTGTGAGGTGGATGGCTGTTGGGTGGGTGGGTGCTTGCGTTTGTATACTTTGGGAGGAGGGGTCACAGACACACTGGGAGAGGACACAGGGGACGTGTGCATGGTTGTGGGGGTGGTGACTGCTCGTGAGAGGCGTGTTGTGAAGGGCGTGCTGGTGATCGAGGTAGTGGATGAAGATGTAGTGCATGCAGGTGTGAGTGTGGACGCTACAGAGAGGGAGGTAGACGAAGAGGAGGAGGGGGACAAAGTGGAGGCAGTGGTGTGTTTGCATGGGAATGGTGCCTGTGTGAGTGCCTGTGAGATGAAGTGTGGTGCTTATGTTTGCCTGAGCCACTTTTGTGTGGTGATTTGGGTGAATACTGGCATGAAGGTGTTCTTGGGATAGGCTGCAGTTGAGAGGATTGGGTCTGGGTAGAGGAAGTTGGAGGGGGGAGACTAGACACAGGGACAAGGGCTGCCATCAGTGCTGAGGCCAGAACCTGAAATGCTCTCTGTTGGGCTGCCACACCAGAGTGAATGCCCGCCAGAGTGAATGCCCTCCAGGTATGCATTTTTTTGTTGCAAATGCCTCTCGACACACTGCATGGTATTCAGTATGGTTGACTGCCCAACAGTGAGGGATCTCAGGAGGTCAATAGCCTCCTCACTGAGGGCTGAATGGGGCAGGGCCTGAGGTGCCTGGGGCAAAGGAGATGCCCACCCTCCTGGGTGAGCAGGCACAGGAAACACGCTGAGGGGCTGCTGGGAGGGTGGTTCTGGTAGGGGGAGTGGCAGCTGTACCTGTTGTTTGGGGTGGGCACAGAGGTGTCCGCCACCGCAAGGGAGCTGCCATCGGAGGAGGAGTCGCTCCCCTCGACCTCCGTCCAACTGGTGTCCTCACCCTTGGTGGATTCAGCCTCCAGGCCCATGTGGCATGCATCTCCCTCCGTCACCGGTGTCTCTGCTCCTCCGCCAGATGATGCTAATGCACATAAGGACAAGGTGACAAAACATAAAGGTGGGGAAACACTTGGTCAATGCCAGCAACACCGCTACATTTGGTGTACATACCACACAGTGAGCAGCCCTATGCACTAGGCCATGCCCAACCATTTACTAAGACAGTCACCAGCCCATGGGGTCCAATGCCTAACGCCAGCATCTGCACATCAGAAACCCACAAGACCCTGCCCAGTAGTAGATGCCCACTTATACTATTGAGGTAGGAGTGCTCCAGAGCCTGCCCAACAAGGGACCTACCCTGCCATGTTCGCCCTGGCCTAGGGGCACCCACAGCCCACATCCCCCACCCAGGTACCTCCTAATGCGCGCAAAGTCACCTTTCAGAATCTGTACTCACCCTCTCGTGGTTGCTGGGATGCCTTCAAGCACCCATCCAATTCCGGATAGGCCACCACCAGGATGCGGAACATCAGGGGGGTTATGGTGCGACGGGCACCCCTTCCTCGTTGAGAGGCCAGCACCAGCTGGGCCTCTGCCGTCTTCTTTGCCCAGCGGCGCAGGACCTCCCATCTCTTGCGGCAGTGGGTGCTCTGCCTGTCTAAGACACCCAGGGTCCGCACCTCCTTGGTGATGGCATGCCAAATACTCTTTTTCTGGTGAGCACTGACCTGGAGAGAAAAGACATCAGAAAAGGGAATTATTCACCCGTCTGGACCGTCAGACTCATTGCCCACAACTTCCCACACATCCCCTGATGCAGATACATTGACCACCTTACATGCTGCACTCTGGCCAGGATGCCTCAGCACTCCCCAACATGTGACTTACATACACAGCACTCCATACAATCATGGCCCATGCATCATGCTCACAGTGAACTCACATGTTTGTCTGGAGGACATTCACCAGTTTCTCCAACTCCTCTGCAGTGAAGGCGGGGACCCTTTCCCCAGACACATGAGCCATGGTCGGTTCCAGACACAGGTCACAGCAGCACTTGCAGTGTAGGTCCTCTCCTACCTGTTGAAGGTCAGGTAACAAGTGAGTGAACAGATAGAAAATGGCGGTCACGTCCGCCGCGGTGCGTACCGTCACCACCGGCGTACATCGCCATTGGCTCCTGGAACCCATAGGGCCCAATGATAAGCAATGCGAAGTTGCGCCGCGGTCATCGACCGCCTACTGCGACGGCGCACAACGCCAGTGCAATTACCTAATTTCTACTCTTCACAGGTCAGGCAGCCGCCATTTCAGGGGGACACAGGGCATTGCACCTAACTGCGTCACAGCAGACATTGGCACATCAACTGACTCCCGAGTTCACATACTGTTTCTGTAAAGTAAAAAAAAATCTACATTAGTGGAATAGATGTGGGAACATGACCCTCTGCTCACCGTTCTCTTCCATAAGCTTCAACTGCTCAGGCAGAATATGAGATGGCGGTGTGCAGACCCCTGGTGGACCTTGCGACTATGGAGGAAAGACACATTATCATTACCTACAGACTTGATCGTGCCACAATCCAAGAACTGTGTGCCCAATTGAAGCCAGACCTGATGTCAGCTATCCCTCAGCCCCTCAGGAATCCCCCTCTAGTGCAGGTGCTGTCAGTGCTCCATTTCCTGGCAAGTGGTTCCTTCCAAACAACAGTGGCCATGGCATCAGGGATGTCTCAGCCAATGTTCTTAAATGTGTTGACCAGAGTGTTGTCTGCCCTGCTGAAACACGCACAGCTACATAATGTTCCCGCAGGCGGAGGATTTGGCCACAGTGAAGGCTGACTTGTATGCCCTGGAACATATCCCCAACATCATTGGTGCCATTGATAGTACACCTGTGGCATTTATCACCTCCCCGGAGGATAAATGAACAGGTTTACAGGAATAGAAAAAGCTATCACTCGATGAATGTGCAGATGGAGTGTTTGGCGGACCAGTACATCTCCCATGTGAATGCCAAATATCCTGGCTCTGTGCATAATGCCTTTATCTTGAGGAATAGCAGCATTCCATATGTGATGGGCCAACTCCAGAGGCACGGGTGTGGCTAATAGGTGAGCCAAAGGTCCCCTCCCAGTATGAATTGGGGTATGGGGTTGTCCCCAAGGGTGAGTGTGCGGTTAACAGGTTTCCCTCGATATGTGCAGGTGACTCTGGTTACCCCAACCTCTCATGGCTACTGACCCCAGTGAGGAATGCCAGGACAAGGGCAGAGGAACGCTACAATGAGGCACATGAGCGTACAAGGAGGATCATTGAAAGGACCTTTGGCCTCCTGAAGGCCAGGTTCCTGGTGCCTCCATCTGACTGGTGGATCCCTGTACTACTCACCCAAGAAGGTGTGCCAGATCATCGTTGCATGTTGCACAACCTGGCCTTGAGACGCCAGGTGCCTTTTCTGCAGGAGGAGATGGTTGTGTGTCAGCGGTGGAGCTTGTGGACAGTGAGGAAGATGAGGCAGAGGAAGAAGATGTGGACAACAGAACAAATATAATACAGCAGTACTTCCAGTGACACACAGATAAGACACTGTAACTCCACTTTACAATTCAGTTATCTGTTGGACATTGTACAAGGCAGCCTCTTTCCCTATGTCTATGACCAGTGACTGGTCCCTTTCCAAGCTGGCTCCTGCTATGTGTACTGCTGTCCACCAAAGGTCACCCTAAAGTATATGTCACTGTACATTTGAGTTGCAATGCTTTGCTGATGTTGTACTACTACTTTTGTGAATCATTAGACAGACTCCAGATTGGTATTTGTTCCAAGGGTGTTTATTTAGGTGCTCATAAGTATATAGGGATGTGCAAGGGGCTGGGGTGATGGTGGAGGAAAGTCCAGGACAGAGTCCAGTCCCTTGGTATAAGAGGTGCATTGTCCAATGGGGCGTAGGAAGGGGAGCAATGGCATTTCAAGGTGGACAGGGTAACAGAGTGGGACACAAGGGTGACAATCAGGAAAGTCTTATTTCCTGGCGGGGGTCTTGGCAATGTTCTCTAGCTTCTGCCTGGATTGTAGGGACTGTTTGCAGGGTGGTTCTCCTTCTGCAGGTGGTGGGGTTCTGGTGGCCTTTTGTTCCAGTGGCGGGGCCTCCTGTCCCCTAGCGCCGGTGGAGGTGGAAGGCTGTTCCTCGGTTTGGCTAGTGTTAGGCACCCGTTGTTGTGCCACTGCCTCCCTCATGGTCTTGCCCATGTCAGCCAGCACGCCTGCAATGGTGACCAGGATGGTGTATATTTTTTTTAGGTCATCCCTGATCCCCAGTTACTGTCCCTCCTGCAGCTGCTGGGTCTCCTGCAACTTGGCCAGTATCTGGCCCTTCGTCTCCTGGGAATGGTGGTATGCTCCCAGGATGTTGCAGAGTGCCTCATGGAGAGTGGGTTCCCTGGGCCTGTCCTCCCCCTGTCACACAGCAGTCCTCCCAGCTTCCCTGTTGTCCTGTGCCTCTGTCCCCTGAACCGTGTGCCCACTGCCACTGACCCCAGGTCCCTGATTGTCTTGGGTTTTTTGGGTTGCCTGGGGTCCTTGTAGTTGTGGACACACTGCTGATTGACATGTCCAGGGGACAGTGGCATGGGCCCGGTGGGTGGGTGTTGTGCTGGTGTTTCCTGAGGGGGGAGACTCTGTGGTGGGTTGGGACTGTGGCAGGGAAACCAAATGTCCGGAGGTTCCAGGTGGGCAGGTTGGTCATTCTGATATATGCGTGCAGAGCTGTTGTTGTCACTGTGGGCCTCTTCAGGTGGGGGATTGGATGTGGCTGGCACCTCCTCTCCGGTGACATGGAGTATGGGTCCTGTGGGACTGCAAGTGCATTGTTGATGTGTCTGCATGTGCCATCTTGTGCATGGGTGTGTTTCCCTGTATAATTGTGAATTCCCAGTCAGCTTGGCCTTGTGAGAGTGGTGATTTTGTGGGCTGGGTGAGTCTATCTACTGGGAATGCTGGGGTGATGGCTGTCCATGCAGGTCTGTGATGGGTGTCCATGCATGGTTGTTGCATGCAGGGCTTGGTATTGGGATGGGTGGGTTGTGTAATCGGGGTAAATGTGAGGTGGTGGAGTGATGGGGTGAGGGTAGGAGTAGGAGTTGTGATGGCATGCAGGTAGGGTGGGGGGATAAAGTGGTTAAGATTTGACTTACCAGATTCCAGTCCTCCTGCTACTCCTGCAAATCCCTCAGGATGCATGATTGCCAACACTTGCTCCTCCCATGTTGTTAGTTGTGGGGGTCCACCACCAGTCCTCTGTACTGCTACCTGGTGTCTTGCAACCACGGAATGCATCTTCCCCCGTAGGTCGTTCCACCTCTTCCTGATGTCATCCCTGGTTCTTGGGTACTGTCCCACGGCATTGATCCTGTCCACGATTCTCCACCTTAGCTCCATCTTCCTTGCAATGGACATCTGCTGCATCTGTGATCCAAAACGCTGTTGCTCTACCTGGATGATTTTCTCCACCATGACCCTTAGCTCCTCCTCAGAAAAACTGGGGTGTCTTTGGGATGCCATGGATGTGGTGTGTGTGATATGTGTGAGGATGTGTGGCGTGATGTGTTGAGGTGTATGCTGTGAGGTGCGTGAATGGTGTATGGGTGATGGTGTTCTGTGGCTCTGATTAAGTGGGTGCTCCTGGCTTGTCTCTCCCTGCCTGATGTCTAGTTTTCCGCTGTAAGAGGTTGTGGGTAATGTTGGTGTGTGTGTTATAGTGGTGTGAGTTTGTGGATGTGGTGTGTGTATGTGTGTCAGGTGTGTGTAGTTTGAATTGTCCAGTGTGGTGTGGTTTTGTAAGTATGTGTGTATTTTGAGCAAGGCGTTGTGTTCCGCCAATGGTTTACCGCGATTGAAAGACCGCCGCATGGATTGATGGGTCGTGATACTGTGGGCGTATTCCTGTTGGTGTGACGGTGTTGGTTTTGCTATCGCCAGTTTATCACTGACCTTTGGTGTGGCGGACTTGTGTGGGTGTCTGTATTGTGGTGGAATTCTCAGTGTGGGTCATAATACCCGTGGCAGAATACCGCCGCAGTCACGGAATGTTGACGGCCGTCAGCACGGCGGTAGGCAGCATTTACCGCCAGGGTTGTACTGAGGGCCTAAATGTTTGACCCTGCCAACGGGTTGAAGGATTTCATTGTATCTGTGCTTCGGACCCACTCCAGGTTTTACCTAAGGCTGCAAAGGAGTGGGGAGAGGTGGAAGGGGGAGCAGACAAGGGTAACAGGACAGTGGGAGAGGAGCAGAGACTCTGAATGCCTGAGTATTGTAGTGTGTAGTACTATGCTTGAGATTGTTATACTTCTTTTAGATGAAGATAAGCACCTGAAAGGACAATCCAGTTATTATTCTGTTGGGTAGTTGTTGAGTGCTGAGGTTGTTGTGCCACCATATCAACCTCCCCCAGAAGCCTCCGACAGTCCACCATTGCTACCTGTGATTTGTAATGATTTGTTTGTGATGATGAATATTTTAAACTTGTATTTTTTAACATGCAAGTTATTTTTATGCAAGTCATCCTTACAATGCTTTTAGCATGCAGAATAAGATTTGTTCTGTAATGTTTTTTAATAATTATACATATATCTCCGTATATAGCTATATCAATGTATATATGTCAGAGTCACCAGATCCTCAGGGTCTGTGCACGTTCCCAACACTTTCACCACAAGACATCTCCGATACTTTGATTAGAATTGTCACAGAGTCTAAGAGAGTCCAAGAGGGGAAAAGGGGATTAGGAAGGGAACAGCTGGAAAGGAGACCTGTAGGAAGCAAAAAGGTTAAAACAAACAATATCAAAATTACATCATGTGAATATCAATACCAGGCTATGACTCTAAGCATTGTCATTCTGAAAAAATGGACAACCGAAGCATAGCCTTCAAAATGATTAGGCTTCAAGATGACTGGATACCTGTGAGGCAATCAAGAAAGGTTAAATGCAATTTTCAAATTCAAGAATTATCATTTACATGAGGATCAGGAAAGAATCAGAATGATTTCTAAACCATTATATGAATCATGTTTGAGAAACATATTAGGAACACACAACATTACATCTAGAAACCTGGTTCTTTGTTCTCTCAAATTGCTGGAACATGACTTGCGCACATTGCAGATCTTTACATAGGTAGTAAAAATACCATAGGTTGATTGTGCACCATGAATAACACAAATTAGACTCGAGAAATAAATCATGCGACTTGCCAACTCAAAAGCCACCAAGTAAATTCCTTAAAATGGTAGCGCGTAATGAACACCGTGATTTTAAGCACCAGAAACGAATCGCGCGTCTTGCCGATTCGAATGCCACCCATTTAACTGTCAAGGAATGGTAGCGCACAATGAACATCATGAATCAAGCACGATAAAACGAATTTTGCGTCTTACCGATTCAAATGCCACCATGCAATTGTCAAGGAATGGTAGCGCACAATGAATATCAAGGGTTAAAGCACAAGATAACGAATCACGCGTCTTGCTGATTCGAATGCCACCATGTAACTGCCAAGGAATGGCAGCACACAATGAATAACAAGAATTAAGCACGAGGAAAGAATCGCGCGTCTTGCCGATTCAAGTGCCACCATGTAATTGTCAAGGAATGGTAGCGCACAATGAATAACATGAATTAAACACGCGGAAAGAATCGCACGTCTTGCCGATTCGAATGCTACATTTGTAAATGCCATAAAATGGTAGCGCACAATGAATATCAAGAGTTAATACACAAGAAAACAAATTGTGCGTCTTGCCGATTTGAATATTACCATGTAACTGCCTAGGAATGGTAGAACACAATGAATATCAAGAATTAAGCACGAGAAAATAATTGCGCATCTTGACGATTCGAGTATCAGCATGCAAATGCCTCGAAACTACCAAGAGCACATTCACACGCACAAGAGTACTTTAGATTATCATGCAAAGATTAGGCCCAAGAACTCAAGAGTTTTCGATAACAGGGTCGGTGGCCCAGCCCGACCTCCGTCTTACCGCCCTGATCTAGGATCACCAATGAAAGTGAAAAAAGGGCAAGGCCTGGAGGATCAAAGTAGGCCGCCGGAACAGGAGCTCAGGAAGTTGCTGCTGCTCTGCACCGGGACCTCTGAATAGTGAGCACGTGGAGCTGGGCTGGCTCCCTTTTATAGAGTCTTAGCCCAGCCCACCAACCACACCCAGGCATGCTGCAGGGAAAGCTTCTAGAAGGCCTCAGAAAGGGACCACACCCTGACACAGTCTGAAAGCCTGCAGCAGAAAATTACATGAGAACAGTATTTATGTGCATGCTGAACATAAGTCCTCACGATTAAACTCTGCAATGCAAAAGGTTAAACAACATCATATCAGCACAATGCATAAATTATGTTAGCTTGAAATTATTTGGTTTTTGCATTGTAGTTGCCCATAGAGCGCGCACTGCCCTGAAGTTGACAATATATATATATATATTTATTCACTGAACAAAGAATTTCACTTAAAAAAATAAAGGTTAAGGGAACATTATAAGTAAGTTCACATTTTACTCACACAAACCATAGAAAATTATCAGTTATAGAGTATGGTTATCTCAAGTAAACATAACTTGTGCCCTATGGTAACTATAACTCACACCCCGCCATGCATAGTCATCTCATCAATAATTTTACTGCAATTGCTACACCGATACTATTAATGATGTTATAAAGGTGTCATCAGTGATGTAATATCAGGGGTAATTACCAGTGCATGCTAAATATGTGGCTCCCTGCATGCGGGAGCCATTTTTCTTCTGTTTCCCTGCTTGCGGAACAACAGGCAGGCAGGCAAAATATCTGAAAAGTCAACTTCTAGCAAGCGGGAACAGTTTGACAGGTAGGTGGTGGTACCCGGGGCATAGAGGAGCTCAAATGGAGAGGAGGGGGCACATGCAGCCCCCCTCAAATGTTTTTGTAAAGCCTCAACCTTCTTTTTTTAACATTGGAACATGCCCCCTCGACATGGACCACCCGGGGACTGAACTGAGAACAAGCACAGGAGACTGCATTTGTTTTTTATTTACTTTTTTTGGGCTCATTCACAGATCAAGCTGAAATTTAAAAAACAAAATTCTTTTTTGCCCTGATAGGTTCTCAGGGGGACCTCAGCACCAAGGTTAGAGGGTCAGTGTATTACTGCTCTGTCCCTTTTTGTTTGTTTTTACATTTTCTTTTGGGACTTGGCTGAAGCACAGTCCCAAAATGGCTACCAACACTTCCTGGTTGAAGTGTTGGCAACCAATCAGATCCCACCATGAGCTCTCTGCAATCTGTGGAGCCTTCGCATCCCTAAATACTAATATTTCTCATTCTTTTAATAGCCCTAAAACTACTGAATGGATTTACACCATATAATAAAAAGCACACTTTCTGGACCAAAAGCTAGCCTTCTGCCAAATTTCGTTTAATTTCATCCAACTATTTGGGCTGTAGTCGTGTTCAAAATTCCTATGGTAATTTGCATGAGGATAAAAAGTTTTGGGACCCTCCCATTTTTCTCAGCCCCACTTGACGAATCAGCCTGAAACTTTCAAGACAGCTTCTGAACCGTCGTTCATATTAATTTTGAAAATTTCATGAAGATTCATTCAACAGCGTCAAAGTTATTCGCAAAAAAACACTTTTCCTATGGAAACTTGGTCCAATCCAAACTATAACTACCTACTGACAATTAGGATGGATGTGTGTATTTATATATATATATATATTTATATATATATAAAAATATACTAACCACTGGCGGTCACCAGTAGGGAGCTATAGTTAGGACCATATTTCCATAGGAAAACATTTTTTTTGACTTGCCTATATCTTCAGCGTCATTTGATTAATCTTCACGATATTCAAAAACAAAAAGTATGCTGTGATTTGTGTTGCACATGGAAAGATTCAGGGTGATCTGTCAAGCAGGGCAAAGAAAAAGTGGGATGTCAAAAAATTTGCGTTTTCCATGTTAACCCCTATAGGCGTTATGAACATGACTGAAGCCCGAACCGCTGGATGGAATTACATCAAATTTAGCAGAAAGCTAGATTTTGTTCCGCAGTCCATGCTTTTTAAAAATTTGGTGTAAATCCGTTCAGTAGTTTAGGAGAAATTAAAGGAAACCAAAATGTGTATATCTGGGCGGAGCCTAAGCACA
Source organism: Pleurodeles waltl (assembly GCF_031143425.1). NCBI lineage: Eukaryota > Metazoa > Chordata > Amphibia > Caudata > Salamandridae > Pleurodeles > Pleurodeles waltl. Next base: position 1,218,669,568 of record NC_090447.1, read on the forward strand.
ATTTTCATGGTGAGATTTTGAGACAGATATTGAGGGTCAGAAAAAGGAGAACATTTAAAGGGTGATAACACATTTTAGTTACAACATAAATCACTGTTAATGGTACTATACTCATTTTAGGAATTGTGGTGTGTTCTAAGATGATTTGATCCTCCTAGGATTTCCTAAGTTATGTTTGAGGGAAAACTGATTTCTCATAATTTTCCCATAGAGGTGATGGAAGGTGCTCCAGAATCTAAAATACGGGGATACTATCTCTCTCAGCCATATGAGAATGAAGTCTGGCATTCTATGTCAGGGCCAGAAGTGAGGATTATGCATTTCTTTCTTAACTTTTTATTTAACAGCAGGTTCAAGGTAAAGAAAAATATACACAACATAACACATCCCAAAATCCAATGGATAACAATCAATTGCGAATCCAAATGCAGTCCGAAAGTAAATATATATATATATATATATATATATATATATATATATATATATATATATATATATATATATATATATATATATATATCTATTTCAATGGCTCCCCAAATCCTTCCCCTTTCTTCACTGCTGACCGTCAGTTATGTTTTCTCACTATCCTCAAATGGTGTAAGTTGGTGGGAATAGATTGTACTGCTTGATTATTCTGCTAGTGCGCATATTTCTTTTAGAATTGTCATTGCTTGTGCTCGCTCCTTGCGCAGTAGGCATCGGCCCAAGTGCATTTTCTTGATACTGCATGGGCACACCTGGTGGCACCCTTTGCCGCGGACTGTGGTGAATGTGAGGCACTTTGCGATCTGTTTGAAGTGCACTGTTCACTAGCGCTCAACAGATCAGCGTTGTGAGTCAGGGGACTGCAGTGGCTTCTCCTGTTCTCCTGCTAAACCCAGGGATCCCCAGTGATTTTATTACCCTACCAACCCTCACCTGACACAGTGATCGCAGTACGAATATTTACTGCTCTCAGGCTTTCCCTTCTACCTTTGCAACACCACCTGTTGGCCTCTTACTACAGAATATTCTCTGTTGTTGGTTGGAGCATCGGCAAGGGGGCTGTCCTTTATTTATTAGGGTGTATATATTTTTTGTCTGGTGTTCACACCCTCTTTCTGATGTAGTCCTTTCAAGATCACGAATATTACCCCAACCTGGCTTCTGAGGGGTAATGGCCCCCTCAATGTCACCTTCCTTCGGAGGCAGACAAGCTCCTTTCACAGGATATCGCCAAGGTACTCGCCCCCTCCATGAAAGCGTGTCCAAATTGACAGCCCAGGTCTCTCAAGGTGCTGGAATACTGGGGGCAGGCCCTAGTGGCATTGGCTTGTCTGCTCCCAAGAAGGGACACAAATGCAACACAGGACCCCTGGAAGGCTTCAATCGTTTGAGAGAAGCCTTCCTTTTGAGTGCACACACATAAAAAAAACACATCCTACCAGGAGGCCAACTCACCCGGGGAGCTAGGCGACCAGGTCACCCCAGAAGTGGACTCTGATGAGGGATTACCAGTACAAGAAGACGATGAGACAGACAATGTCTCCTGTGTCGAGGACCGTAACTCTGGCCGTCACTGACACCTGGCTTCGGCCCTATCAGATCCCTATGAGGGAACTCCAAAACATCGGACATGTTTGACCCAGAGGGCATATTCCACCCTAAATCCTCAGTATGGCGGCCAGAGCAGAAGTCATGAGTTACATGGCCAGCAAAATCCACCAACACTTCAATAAGAGGGTCTGGGCCTAGATACAGGCCGAATGTCCTAGACCCACATTGGAGGGCAAGGGTGCTGTGATACCCGAGATAGATCCCAAGATGTATATTTTTTTACCAAATGCACGAGGGACCTCACAAAAGGGTTTGACTGCTCCTGGAGGGTATGTCAGAATAAGTTACTAGATGTCCTGGGCGCCCTCACCCAAATTATCCAACAGGCAGAGTAGCAGGATGGGCTTAGAGGGTGGAGTGCCTATTGGTCAATGCCAACTGTACTGCTCCCTTCTGATTAAGTTCAGTGATCCCTCTGTAAAGAAGTTAGGGACATTGGTAGCCACCTTCTCTGTGCTGGATCAGGGGTAACCTCAATAAAGAAACTTTTCCCCAGAAAGGTTTGACAGGGCCGGAAGAGGCAAGGGTTGCTCCCCCCAGCCGCTCCAACTTCCAAGGCCCAAACAGAAGCCAAGCCAAGAGAAATAATGGATAGCACGATGGCTGTCAGGGAGCATTCTTCCCCAACAGGGGAGGTGGGGCAGGAGCAGCCACAACACCCGCAGCAGTGCTAACGCACCTGGAGGACCTAACGGTAAGCAATAACCTTTCTTCCCCTCAAGATCTGAGGGGGAGATTGAGGCTTTTTGCACAAACATGGGTAGACATTACATCAGACCCTTCTGCAAAAGGGGAAAGGTTTCCACATCGAGTTCCTCAGGACCTGGGTTCAGGTGGCAAAGCCAAAACCGTTCTTCTTTTCAGAAACTGACATGGCGGTGATCGATGCAGAGGTATAAGTGCTCCTCAGGAAAGAGGCTATTCACAGGTCAGTATTACACCCTCAAGGCTTCTTGAACAATCTGTTCCTGGTGGAAAAGGAAGACAAGGTCTTTCACGCAGTCATAAACCTATTGGCATTCAACGTGTGGGTAAGATACCAACACTTTAAGATGGAGAGTATTTATCTCCTCAGGGAACTTTTATTGCATGTGAACTGGATGATGCCCCTGGATCTCAAGGATGTGTATGTCACTGACTCAATATTTCCACATCATTGCTGATTCCTGCAATTCATTTATAGACAACAAGTCTTCAAGTTCCGATCTCTCCAGTTTGGACTTTTGTCAGCATCTTGGCGCTTCACAAAACTCCTCAATCCCATAGTAAAGGCCCTCAGAACGAAGGGGATCAGGTTGATAATTTCCTTTTGATGGCCTCGGTCTCAACTTGTATCTTACTTGAACACAACTATTGCTTTATTGCAAGACTTAGGCTTTGTCATAATTTAGGAGAAATCAGAACTAGCCCCGTCGTAGACCGTAACTTCCTTGGGTTTCCTCATACACTCCAATACAGCCTCTCCTTGAGGAGAGAGAGACTTTCCCTCAGGCAACTGGCCAGGATAGTCAGGTCATTATCCTCTTCTATCCAGGCCATATTTCTGGGCCCTCTGCATTACAGTGCTCTACAATACCTGAAAGCCTCCCACCTCAGAAGAGGTCTCACATATTCAGAACAGATTTTTCTCAACTCAGCGGCATGGCATGGAATGGATAAGCGACCTTTGTATCCTCTCCAGACATGATTATAGAATCCGATGCCAGATGCTAATGCGGAGGCACCAGGTGCAGGGACATCTACATGGGGGCGGAAAGATGGACTCAGGAGGAACTCTGATTCTGGACATGGTCTCCTGCTGCATTCTACTCAGAATGGACTGTGTGTCAGTGGTCCAATACATAAGCCGACTGGGCGGTACTCGCTTGAGGGCACTAGCGGAGCTGGCAAAGGACTTCTGGCACTACTTCGTCCACCACCAGATTTCAGTGATGGCAGAATATCTTCCAGGGTCTCAGAACATTCTAGCAGACTGAAACTCCGGTCATGTTGGAGACTCCAACGGCTGGCAACTGGACACACCGACCTTACGGGCCCTCATGAACTGGTGGGGTCTGTGCTCTCTGGATCCGTTCATGTCCAGGTTAAACATGCAACTCCTGAGGCACTTCAGCTAGCGTCTGACCTGGGGGCCTTTTTTCCAGTGGATGCCTTCCTGCAGGACTGGTCGACAGAACAAGCCTACACATTTCCTCTGCTTCTCCTGATCCTGAGAGCGACAGCTCACGTGCGTCGTCATGTGGCTTCGGTCATTCTTATAAATCCTCCTTGGTAATGACAAGCATTACTCTCTGCCCTTTTGGAACAGTCTTGGGATGAACCGATTTAGATACCATTGTTCCATTCGATAATGTGGGATTCCTCCAGCCATCCATATCCTCTTGCATTGCAGGGCCATCTAATTTTCATGGCGTGGAGAATTTCATATCTAGATAGGAAGTCGTCCAACTTTCGAAGGATGCTGAAAAAAACGTTCAGCAGGCATGGGCCCCAAAAACAAGCAAGCAATACAAGTCAGCCTGGGCCAGATGGGTTTGTTGGTGTGTGGAGAGACACCTGATTACAGATATTGTGAACTTGTTAGCCGAGTTAGCGAATTCAGGCTTAGCTTACTGTATGGTGAACTCCTCTAAGTCAGCAATCTCAGCAGGCCATCCACCCATCAACAATACTCCTATAGGGGAACACCCTTGGGTCTGTAAGTTACTTAAATGCATTAGGATGGCTAAACCTCTGGAACCCATATACTTTGGTCCGTGGGACATAAATCTAGTACTACTTTTTTTGTCAAATTGCCAAGGTACTCAATATCTCTCCAGGAAAGAGATTTCAGCGGTTAGCTATTCTTCTCTGTCTCATTTCTTGTAAGAGTCTCAGATGTCAGGGCTCTGGATATCACAGCAAGAGTGTTCGCCACAGATGGGGTCGCGTTTACCATTTTGAGGCCGAACAAATCCAATACCCAGTCAGTGACATATCCCACCTTTGAGGATGCTCCCAAGCTGTGTGTGGTAAGGTGACTTAAGGCTTATGAGGAAATGATGGTGAAGATCAGACCACCAGGGGAACAGCAATTATTGATAGCCATTTAAAAAAACAAAAAAAACATTCAATGCTGTTCTGTCTCCCTCCATTACAAGATGGGTACGGTGGATTATGGTAGAGGCAAGGATTAATATAACCATGTTTTTGGAGCTCATTCAACAAGGGTAGCTATGGATTCGAAGGACACCCAGGTAGGTGGCAGATTAGAAGACATCATGAATGTACACGTGGGAAGCTGGAAATAAAAATAAAAAGCGGACTATGTGAAAAAAGGGGGACAGGGAATAAAGAACTTTAACCTATCAAAAAGTACAAAGCAGATGTTACTTTATAAATCCTAATGTGGAAATGTAATGGTATTATGATTAGACAGGAGGTCTAGTAATAGCATTGGTATGAAGACGTAAAAGTGTGGAAGACAGATATATAGATAAAAATAAAAATAAAAATTTTATATAAAAAAAGAACCACATGCAAATTAGGTTAGGCCGAAATGAAAAAAGTACGTTTACAGTAAGGGAAAGGCAGAAAGAGATGTATATGTGAGTGCGCACACAGTTAAGACTAAGTGGCTTAGAAAATTAGAGTACAATCATATGTATGCAGGAACAACCCAAATTATCTACATCTATTGTAACACATGGCGTATAGTAGCTAGCCCCTAATAGGAGAAAGCCATATTTATGCAACATTATGACAGCGATACACATGAAACATACGCCACAAAGCACCTAATTAGTCCTGTGTATTATAACATTTAGATATTAGGTATTAGTTCTTCGAATAATATAGATATAAATACACCTATTGTCGGGCATATCCCCTGAGAACAAAAACACGTGCAGGAGACCAAGCCCCAAAATGAAGGGAGACCGAATACACAACATTATAGGAACATATGTAGGTCCTTATGAATATTCAGGCCCTTTTCCACAGCCCTTAGTTTTATGATCCACCTGCCCTCAAGGCGTCTTAAGGCCAAAGTATTATTGCCACCTCTCAGTGGTTTATTTATTGAGTCAATTCCATGTATCACAATATCCAATACTTCTTTGTCCATGTACCTCATTGTAGTGTGTCGCAAATGGATAGTTTGTATTAGAAGACCGGATGGCTTTCAGGTGTTCCTGTATTCTTTCTTTCAGAGGCCAGATGGTGCTTCCAACATAAATGAGACCACAGGTACAAACAATACAATACACACAAATTCCGTATTACAATTGATGAAATGCTTAATTCTAGGTGTGACATGTGTGTTATACTGGAAACACACTGCCTTGTCCTTAATGTAACTGCAAATATTACAGTGGCCACACTTATATGTGCCTGGTGGGGGTTTGGGCAACCAGGTGTCATTATTAACAGATGGAATAAAACTGTGGCATAGGTGGTCACGTAGGGTAAGACCTCTCTTATAAATAATGCTCGGTCCTGTTGACAAACCGCTCTTTAGTGTGTTATCTGTTAATAGTAGCGGCCAATGTTTACATATAGTTTTGAAAATCTGTGAACTGAGTGCACTATGATTCATAATGAGAGAGAGTTGCTTGTGTGTCTTCTCTTTTTTGGAATTAATAAGGGGGTCAGAACGTTTGATCTTCTTAATCTTATTACTGGTCTCTTTCAAGAGATGGGAGTGATAACCCTTATAGCTAAATCATAGCTCCATGTAATGCAATTCCTCCTGAAAAACCCGGTCCTCACTACAATTTCGGCGAATCCTAGTCATTTCCCCAAAGGGGATGGATTTTATCTGAGATATAGGGTGTGAGCTAGTAGCATGTAAAATCGCATTGCATGCTGTGGGTTTCCTAAAAAGTTCGGTGCAGATCTTCCCATGTTCAATGTAGAGTGTAAGATCCAGGAAATTTATGGAAGACTGACTGGCTTCATGTGTAAACTTGATGTTAAACGTATTGGCATTGAGATGTTGAATGAAAAGCCCCAATGTCTATGCATCTCCCGACCAGAAAACCAAAATATCATCAATGTACCTTCCCCAATACAAGATGTGTTGTGTCAAAGTGGGAGGACAGAAATGCCATATATGTGTTTTTTCCAGGTACCCCATATACAGGTTAGCATAAGATGGAGAAAACTTACCCCTCATGGCCACTCCTTGTATCTGTTGATACCAGCAGCCATCATGCATGAAGATGTTATTATCTAAGACCGTGCCTATAAGATCCAACAGCATGTTTGTGTGTTCCAGTAGAGAGGCATCTCTAGTATCAAGATAATGTTGAATGGCTAGCAAGCCATCTGCTTTGGGAATGCTAGTGTATAAAGAAGTGACATCAAAGGTAACTAGGTAATGTCCCTCCGTCCATTCAAAGTCTGCAACCTTACAAAGTAGATCCTTGGTATCCCTGATATATGAAGGTAGATTATGGACAAAGGGCTGAAGAAAATTATCAATATATTCTGATAATTTCTCCGTGGGGGAACCATTGCCCGAAATGATGGGTCTGCCTGGGGGGGAAGGTGCCTGATTTGTGTATCTTTGGTAATATGTAAATGCATGGCGAGGTGGGTGTAGTGTTACACAGAAATTTGAATTCCATATCCGAGACGAGATCAAGATTCAGCCATGTTTGTAGTTTTCGTTGTACGCAACTGTTTACCCCCATCATGGGGTTGGGGTTGAGTTTCTGATTTGCGGTACTATCAGAAAGTTAGCGATCCAACTCAGAGATGTAGTCTACTTTGTCCATAATGACAATGTTCCCTCCCTTGTCGGCTTCCTTAATTACAATGTCTTTGCATGTACTCAGAGAATGTAAAGCCCGTTTTTCTGCTTTAGTGATATTGTGCAGGGAGATCGCCTTTTGTCCTAGAAGATATTGTTCCTCCAAAGAGTAGAGGTCATTAGTTATTTTACTGTAGGAGGAATCAATTGCATAGTCCCTGGGTATGACAGGTGTAAATTTTGAGGTGGTTTTCAAGCCGCTGGGTGCCCTGGTGTTCGGGGCTATGCTCAGATCAGCAAGAATCTCTGAAAGTGGTGGAAGAGGACCCTCCTTATGTTCAATGGATAACAGGGTTTGGAAATCCTTAGCATCTTTAATGGACATGGTACTAGAGGTGTTACAAAGAGCAGTTACAACTTGAGGTGGGGTATTACTGCCTTGGAAATATTTGTAAAGTTTACATTTACGTATAAACTTAAAAAGACTAATATGAAGTTGCGTAAAGTCAGGTAATGCAGTGGGTACAAACCCTAAGCCTTTTTTAAGGATATTTATTTGTTCAGGATTCAGAATGACGGATGAAATATTGATAATGGAGATTGACTTGGGGGTATGTATCAAAGGGACAGGCTCCCCTGTCACTGTTGTGAGTTGTTGAGTGTGTGGTGACTCCCTCCGATCTTTTGCTTACGTTTGGATTTGTGTTTTCCCCGCCTGATGGTCTTACTGGTACCTCCTCCCTCCTCTGCAGTTGTTTTTGGCCCTTTCGGTACCTCTCCAGTTCCAATAAAAAAGGTGACCTATGGGAGGAACATGGGAGTGATGCTTGTTCCCTCATATCTTCACTAGCACTGCTAGATACTGGATAAATCTGAGTCACTATTTGTGGTATTGGCAGGGGGGGATCTTTTTTTGTAAGTTCCCTGATACTGTCCAATATGGCATTGTCATATTTTCGTGCAAAAGTGAATACCCTACCATTTTTATAATCATTATCATCTCTCCTAAGTTTGCGAAGTTTTTTATCTTTTCTGTATAGCTGATGTTTCTGAAGAGCCTCCTTGAGGATATTAAAGTTTTTCGCTTTGGTCTCTGTTGAGCCAATACCGTTGATGTCCTTTTCTAATAGTGCTATGTCCTGTAGTAATTAGTCCCTTTTTGCCTTGGCATCACGAATGAGAATGTCCATCATACCAAATGATGATGTATTGAGGAGTTGTTCCCATTCCTTTAGTAAATCGGGGCTAAGATCGTTAAAAGAGGGGAATAGGATGACCCTCAGTCCCCTCGGTATTTGTTTGTTATCCATGTATCTTTGCAATATTGTGTAGTCCCACCAACGTGAAAGTTCCTGTTTCTTTAAACGCTCTAGTTTGATGAACTTGATTTTCAGACCCTCCTGTGAGGTGTTGTGTACATGAGATGCTACATTGTGAGTGCCTGTCTGAAATAATTCTTCTAAGAGAGTATCTCTATTATCATCTAAAGTAGCCATAGTTAGCACGTAGAGTTACAATGTAGGGGAAAGTAGATTAATATGCAACACAATCAACAATAATCAAAGTGTTTTATACAGAGTCAAAGTGACAGAGTGCTGAACCGCATCTAATAACAACTGATAGAAGTAACTGAAAAAGTGGTTGATGCTTGCAAATCGCGCATCTGCAACAAAAAACAGAAATGTCCAGGTGGAAATTACAAAGTCATGGGAAGGGTGCCGACCTGGTATACATACCCAACCACCAAGGGTATTATGGTGCACAGACACAGAGGGAACGGGAAATGTCTCCTCTGTGTAGTGCTGTGTACACAAATGAAAACAGAAAGTAAGTATAATACAACTATTAAGAGGTAGTATTACTGCCATTCATTTGATTAATGGAAGGTTTGTCTGTTTGTTCTCAATATTTCTCTAAAAGAATATTAATTTGATTTGATGGACTTATTGGTATGTAATATTAAGATTATGGCTATGTTTACTCTGAATTCATTATTGGGCATTTGACATGTGTAATACATTGGTGAGAATGGATTTAACATAATGGGTTTTATCCATAAGTTTTGATTCCAAGATGGATTGATGGTGCTTGAACATAACCTCCAACAGTGAACGAGGAAAGACTTGCGTAGTGGTGCATGTTTTTTCTTTACCCTTTGAACCTGCTGTTTAATGAAAAGTGAAGAAAGACATGCATAATCCTCGTGTCCGCTTCCTCAAAAGAATTGAATCTTTCCTTCTTCCTAGCTAGGAAATTTCTTATTCTCCATAAAACATGTACTTTCAACAGGACCAGGATGTTAGTTGACTCCCTGCAGTTTCCCCAAAGTGTTCTAAAGAACAACTAGAGTGTGAACAGTCTTACTTATGATCAATGTATGGAACACCTGAAGGCATCTTCACTTAGTCAAACTGGTAAAACTTGAAATAGTTAGGGCCTCAATTATGAGGAAGTGGCACTTTGCTGCATCTCAATTAGCAGCACCACTTCAGAACTTTATGAAAATACGATGCGCTCCTGTGTTTCCCCTAGCGCTGGCACTAAAATTAGTTGCCTAGCGCCAATGCTGGTCACCCTTGATCCATAGTGCAAGGGTGCATGTGTTGCAGTTAATGATTGTTAATGTGCAGGAAGGTGCCTCTTCCCACACATAAACAATCATTAATGGTAATTTGCTCTTTCTATGTATGCCGCAGAAAAAGCAAAAACAAGGAGAAATACAATTATTTCTCCTTGTTATGCCATGATAACGCCACCCCTGGGGTGACGTTAGCTTTTGCCACTGCCTCAGGTTTAGGATTCCTCAAAAATCTGGTGTACCCTCAAAATGCAATGGGTGTTTCAGTATAACACCCACAACAACACCCATTGCAAGCCCCTTCCTCACTAAGTGATGCATGTGGAAGGGCCTTATTTACAAGGTGGCATTAAGTCACAAAATGTGGCATAATGCCGGCTTGTAAATATATTGCAGGGCATTGTGCCACCGGAGAGTCGCTAAAAGTGACAATCCTATTGGTGCAGGGGGTTTGTAAATGAGGCCCTTAATTTATAAAGGAACAACATAAGGGGGTTAACTGCGTCACAGAAATAACAGTTAGTGCTTTAGGGGAATCAACGAAGGCTGAGCCCCCACATGTCAATACCACAGAGTCTTAACTTTTGGGTGGCAAGGTTAATTTTAAGGTTAAGGTAGGTATGCAGTTTTGGGTGGCAAGGGAATTGTTAGACTTTAGGGTGGGTATGGGTTTTTAGGTGTCAAGGGTAATTACATTACAGAAATGTAGAAATTCACAGAAAACAACAAAGGGTACAGGGGCATTATAGTTAGGCTCACATTTTAAAATTACAAAACAATAGAAATTCAGCTATTTTAGGTAGCTATTTCAAGTAACTATAACCAACGCACTATGCATGGTTGGGGCACAAGTTACAGTTAGTTACCTTAGGCACGAGTTATAGTTATTTGAAATAACTAACTATAATAGCAGAATTTCTATGGTTTTGTATGTTTAAACTGCAAGCCTAACTATAACATCCCTGTAACCTTTGTTTTTTTTAAGTGATTATACAGATATATATATATATATATACACACACACCCACATAAACATTATCTAGTGGCAGTCACCAATAGGTATTTATAGTTCAGCCTTTAGGAACTAGCTTCTATAAAAAAGCGTTTTTGTTTTGCTAATAACTTTGGCACTGTTCGATGAATCTTCACAAAATGTTCCCCAAAAAATATGATGCTCACTTCAGCTGCTGTCTGGAATGTTTCATTATGATTCGTCAAGCGGGGGCCAAGAAAAAGAGAGTAGGGTGGTCCCAATGCATTTTTCCATAGGTATTTTTAACAGGAATAGCACCAGAACCACTGGATAGAATTACACCAAATTTGGCAGCAAGGTAGCTCTTGGTTCAGAGAGCACCCCATCTGTTCAGCAGTTTCTGAGAAATTAAAGGAAAAACAAATCTGTATAACACATATACATATATATACATATATATATATACATACATATATATATATATATATATATATATATATATATATACATATATATAAATACATATATATATATATATATTTATTTTTTTCTCCAACTCGGTGTACAGAAAATAGCACACCACTCGGGCAGGTGGTCCCAGGAGGTTAGACCAACTCCAGACAATTTAAAACACAAAAGAATAGGAAGCGCTCAGTCATGAACAAGACAGTACTGTTATGGTTGAAACGCGTTGAATGTTTATAAATAAACAGCTAAGTCTGTATACATATATCATGAACGCTCTCGATCTTCTGCTCCTGCTGAGATCTCATTGGGAGCCAGCACTTCAACAAGGAAGTGTTGCCAACCATCCTGGGACTCTGCTTCAGCCAAGTCCCAGAAAAACAAAAAAAAATAAAAACAAAAACCAAACAAAAACAGGCCAATTGTGAACAGCCCCCGGGTGGTCAGGGTCCTGGAGGCATTGACATTTTGAATACGAGGAGTCCGTGGAGACTGCCACCTCCCCAGGGCCGAACACAGAGGGGGAGAGGCACCTAACCCCACCTCTGCAGCTCCGGGGACCACCATCTTCCCGGGGCAAATATTTAATAAAATGCAAGGAGAGGCACCAATCCACCTTGCAGCCTTGGGGACCATTACCTCATAGCGGGGAACAAGAAAATATTCAATGTGTGGCCACCTGGTCCTCTCACAGGGACCGTCACCTCCCTGGGGCTGAACCTAAATAAAGTAGGGGGTCCATTGCAGATCCCCTGCCACGGTGGCCACCACTTCTCTGGGGACATCTGATATATTGGAGTAGGGCCACCCCACTTCCCTTTTGTGGAGTCAATAAAGGCCCTGGGCACTGGCACCCTCCAGGGCTGGCTTCTGCTATTTCCCAGGTGACAGCTCCCACCAAGTCAAAGCAAACACTCCGGTTCCAGTAAGTGAGAGCTGTCAAACAACTCCCATCTGATGGAAGTGGAGGTTTCCTCTATTTCCCTGCCTCCAGAGATGCAAGCAGGGAAACAGAGGAAACTATTGCTCAGACAGAGCAGCTCCCTCTCTGTGATAGTAATACTGGCTGCTGCAGTAGGCGGGACACAGGTTGGGACCATGGGGGCCTTCAGGCTCTCCCACGGTCCCCACCCATTTTGTCTGGGTACTCTGGTGGGCACCCATGTGACAAGGCAGAGCCCAGGGGGATGGGAACCCTGGGGCTGAGATCAACCTGGGAAGGGAGTTCTTTTAGACAGATAGCCAAGATCCAATTCTCCCTTCCTCAAGAGTGCCCAGAATAACATATACATGGATTGTAATTCAGTTATCTAGACTTTGAATCAACATGGCGAGCTATCAAACCAGATGAGAACAAAGAAGAAGTAGACTTGACCAAGTTTTCAACACGTCTGGTGCTGGCTTGAATCAACCTAATAATACAAACTTTTCTTCTGCTAAAAGCATTTTCTTAGTCCTGGAACGGGCCGTCAAAAAAGAAACATCAAAATGGGGGGAAGCTGCCTCACTTAAAAAATACCTTGAACATGACCTCATACCACGGGGTTTAAGAATCTTGATTTTTCCTCCAACTGATCACCCGAAAGGCTTTAACAGTGGGAAGCTACCCTGCAGACGGCCTCCAACAATATGTTAAGATTACTAATTGACATTGCCCAGGAGGAATATGAAAAATACCGACAGAAAGTAGACAGTCTAAACAAACAAATTGAGGAGGCAAATTGGGGTGATATCTCCATAAAAACTATGACACTCTCAATAAAAACATTGATCAATATGAAGAAGATATAATTCAGAAACAAAATAGGAAATTCAGAAGAGATCTCACTGACTGCCAACTCAGTAGAGTGTATATCTTTGGTAAACAATATGAAAACATTAAGGCACCCAGTCTGGCTACAGAATTACCTAGTTGCTCAGAGACCTTACCTTCTTCTGAGATAGAATCACCAAAAGAAACAGAAAGAAGTCAACCATGCAAACCAACAGTACATTTTTGCGAAGAAGTCAGAAGAAATCGTCTTGGTACAGCACAAGACAGTCGCATAAAACCACCAGGTATTACAACACAAGAGCCAAAAACGCTAGGTATACAGACCACAGCATGCAGCAAGGAAGCCAGACACAGAGATCAAGCGAAGAGCTAATTGTCAATTTATCTGACATACACTTATAGATACCTCAAGTTGACATCTTAAGTAAGGGACTCTCTTTTTGCCCTACTTACAGCTGGGATCTAGTGCAAACCAACATTGACTTATTCAAATTTACACGAAAACTCAAACTCAAATCTTACTTTTCCACCTTACCACCTAAATCTGAACTACCTCAACAACAACCTATTGTAAGTGAATTTTCAGTCCAAGACTTAGAGATAATACAACTTCTTAGCAATCTCTCAAGAAATGAAGAACAAGAGCAATCTCTCAATGAAATAGCTAACAAACTCTACATCGATACGGCAACTCACCAACACTTTGACTTACCAATAAAATCAATTTTCACCCCTACACTGCCTGCTGGCAACTCTATAGATTTGTTTTTCACAGCTATGATGGAAGATCTGGATCAAGAATACAGAAAGTATGCTAAAAAACAGAAATATTTTCCTTCCAACATTAACCCTGCACAAAGAAAGGCCATTCAAGAACTACAAAAGGAAAATAGTGTCCTTATAAAAGAAGCAGATAAGGGAGGAAATATTGTCATCCTTAACAAAAGGGATTACCTGAAAGAAGTTCAATCAATGACACCACTTGTTACAAAATTCAAGCTAAATTTAAGGACCTTCTGGACCACTGGTGCGCAAGACAAATTCTTACCCAAGAAGAGCGAAACTTCCTTTTCATTCAACACCCTACTACTCCTACTCTATATCTTTTACTCAAAATACACAAGGGTGGTCATCCCCTTAAAGGACGTCCCATAATCTCTGGCATCAATTCTATATGCTTCAATCTGGGTATCCTTATTGACTCTGAATTACAACCATTTATGATGAACCTTCCCTCGTTTATCAAAGACACTAAAGACATTCTGCAGAAACTGCAAAACATTGACTGGCAACCTGATTTTATACTTGCGACCATTGATGTAGTGAGTCTGTATACTTCCATGAAACACCAGGATGGGATTGAGGCTGTTCAGAGCTGTCTTTCTACGCGATCGGTACACCTATTTGAAAGGAACAAAATGATCATTGAACTGTTATCTCTCTGCCTTACCAACAACTTTTTTCTCTTTGAAGGACAATATTTTCTCCAATTACAAGGTACAGCAATAGGAGCTAAATTTGTGCCACCATAAGTATGTATCCTCATGGGTGCAGTCGAACGCCACTGGCTCTGGAATAATGCCCTGGAACATCTCTCACAACACATCTTCTGGGGCCGTTACATTGACGATATTCTCCTTATCTGGCAGGGTCAAGAGTATCTCCTTCAACTTTTTCTCAATTCCCTTACACCAAACAGGTGGAACATTGATATAATGTATCAAATCTCTAAGACGACACTTGAATACTTGGCCCTTACCTTGTATATTGAGAATAATAGACTACATACCCGACTTCACAGAAAAAGTACAGCAGCCAACTCTATCCTACCAGCATCTAGTTGCCATCCCCACAGCACAATTCGCAATATACCAGCTGGAGAACTCAGACGGGCTAGACTCAATTGCAGCAACCAAATTGACTCTGAGACGATATCTTCTGAAATTGCTGACCGTCTCTCCATCAGAGGATACAATACCTCCAACTTAAAACATATTAAGGAACATTTTGCTAAAATAGATCGCAGCACAATGCTTAACAAGATAAAACCAATTACTCAAGAGACTCCTATCCGTTTCATCACACATTTTCATAATGGACACCAACATATCCGTAAATTACTCCACAAACATTGGTATTTACTCCATAAAAATTCTTCGATTACTCAACATATCTCTCCTTTCCCTCAGATTGCCTTCAAAAGAGCCCCTAATCTCCTTGATAAATTATGCTCATCCTTCTATCTAGACAAAATACCTACACAATCTTACCTGCAACCTCCATCTGGATTCTATACCTGTACAAAGTGTTCTATTTGCAAATTTGGTTTGACCAAATCCAAACGGATTTTGATCAATGGACTACCATTTGAAATACGTGACTTTAACAACTGCGAAAGTACTAACGTAATCTATCTCATCACCTGCCCTTGCAAGAAGCCCTATGTAGGAAGTACCACCAGAACACTCAAAGTATGAATACAGGAACATTTTCGTAACATTCAGAAGGACGACATAAAATTCCCATTGGTTGAACATCTTGTCAAATGTCATCCAAATCCACGTTCCTTCACATTCTGTGGCCTAATGCATCTCAAACGACATCCTCGGATGGCAACCTTGAACTCTAACTGTGACAGAATGAAAGTAGACTAATCATTCGTTTTGACACTGTACAACGTGGCCTAAACGAGGATCCAGAATGGCACTACTGGCTCCACTAATGCATTTCATTTGTATTCGCCTGCGTCGATAACTTTACCCAATGTTCATTGTCTTACTCTGTTGTTTTTGACTCAGCACCTTTCAGACTGTTTGTTTTGCTTGGACACCGGGTAAGAAGTATATTGATTACTTTGAGGCCTTTACATTTTCACTTGCACATGCCTGAAATACCTAGACATATAGCGGCCTTGACTCCAACTTGCTTTCTTGCTCCAACTCATAATTATTTTGGGTTCCGGCACTAAATTGTTAAGGTTGTGCCTTTGATATGCATTTCACTTGGACAATGCTTCATTTATAGAACTATAATTAGATATTTAATGACATGGCTATTGTTGCAAGCAGTGATATTAAAATAGGACCTTGTCTATATTCAAATCGCCACCATATTCAGGCGTTAGATATCCAGTATTGGAACTGATTCAATCATACACATGACAACCTGTATTGTCCGATTTCCCCATTTCGTGCTGTGTAACATTTGTTTATGTTTAAAGACATGAACAAGATGGCTGATGCCACTCTCCATGCTCCCTTCCCACCGATAGAGTAGTAGGACTTCCTTCATATCAGCACTATCATTAAAAGAACAGAGGGACTCAGGTGGACGCACCCCCCCTTTTTTTAATCTGGTATAAGAAACAACATGTAGGACTTTACGAATGTTGCCACCTATAGTTTATTTAGCTGTAGAATCTGAGGGCTAAAGACCAGTCCAAGATTGCCGACACCACCTTCCCTGCTCTCTTTCAATCGATTGAGAAGTAGGACTTTCTCTAAACCAGCACTATTATTAAAAGAGCAGAGGGACACAGGAGGCCGCTCCCTCTCTTAAATCGGGTCCAAGAAATAAATGTAGCACTATATGTACGTCTTCACATATAGCTTAAAAACCTGGAGGACTCGAGCAGACATCTTTTCTTCTTCCAACATGGTGCTCGCCATGAACGCTGTGATCACAAATGCAGGATTACTCTGAGGAGTTCCCTAATAGGAATCTTGGTAAGGATCAAAGCCCTACGCTATGCATGATTGCTTTGACCACCTTTTTCTTTTTCTTTTTCACTTTCTAAGTTTGATTCTGCATCGTCAATAACTCAATTTACCCATGCTACATGATGGATGTAACCATCACTATTATTACAGCTGTTATTTGTTGATTACCGGGTTCCCTGCTCGGCTCAATTTGTGTTTCCCCAATGATTATAATTCTTTGTATACCACATGGTTAGCTTTATAAGAGTTATTTAGCCTTTAATTTTATTCAGATGGTGATGAAATCTGTACAATGTTTTCCTTATCTTCAATTATGATGGGTTTTTGGTTAGTGATTGGATTTACCATAACTGTGTGAACTATTAGTGGGAAGCCTGTTTTTTCGGTTCATTCACTTATGTTTCTAATTGGCTAGTTTGATTACATACTTCTATTTGTATTAGGAGTGTCTCAGAATATGTATTTATAATAATTTCCACTATCAGGCATTTCTTAATACACAAGTAAAATCTATCAATATACGGGCAAATATACAGAGCGTTTTTATTTCACTCCTTGCTTCTGCCCAGACTTTCTGCACTTAGAAAATGAATTTGCTTTGAGGATCAACAAAAATGTTATGATGTGTTTTGACTAATACCTTAGATATAATATTTTTAACTCTCTTTGACTATTTACTACATTTCTAATTACATTTGATTACTAATACATAATATACTAATGGGTTTAACTTCATTTTAATTCCACAGAGCCAGCACTTATTTTTACTCTTACTTTTAATACATCAAATGATAACTCACTACTGCATTTTTCATATTTTCCTTCACACCCGTTCACGCTTGTTACAAGCCTATGAAACTATCTTTCTTGGTTCCTCTCAGCGTTGGACTTCGATATCTGGGACTACCATCTGGACATGATCACCACTCTAATATTTTTTTTCTGCTTTTTGATACAATTTTATTCAAGCACCATTGGATGGTATGACTCTCGGGTTCTTACTAATTTTTCACCCACCTTTTCTGTCAATAATATTATTTTGGTCTGATTACCTTTCATTACTTTACAGCCTTGAAAAAGCCCCAGGTGAACACACCACAAGGGGGCAAAACACGTGTCGGCTGTTTCTTTTTGTACTCTCAGAAATAACCACTATGGATGGGACCAATAAATGAACTTAACTCAAAAACGTGGATTTCATGTCTTATTATTTGAACACAACAAATATTTCTGAATTTCTCATTGTGGGTTTTCAACCTTTTTGGAACTTCGACTTGGGGAAGGGGCCTGCACTGCCTGCCTCCCCCCCAAAAATAAAATGTTTATGCCGGGCCCCAGGGGATGGGGTGCCCGGGGCCAAGATTGGTTCTGGAAGGGAGGCCACATGGCCCCTCCACCCAAAAACTGAATTCCCATGTTATACTTAGACTTATCTCAGGTAACTATACCTCATGCCCTAAGGTATCCATAATTTGCACCCTCGCCATGCACTGCTAATCACCCCACAAATTGTGGCAATCATGATAACATCTGATATCCATGTAATATTTGAAGTACATTTTTCGACGAACAAAACGTGCATGGCAAGGGCATGAGTTATAGATACTTGGGATAACTAAAAGGCTCACATTTTAAATGTACAAAACCATAGAAATTCACCTAACTATAACGTCTCTGTAACCTTTGGTTTTAGGAAAAGCATTTTTTCTTTTGCTAAAAACTTTGATGCTGGTTGAAGAATCTTTACAAAATGTTCAAAAAATCAAAGTGCCGTCTAGGGTCTCATTGTGCATGGAAAGGTTAGTGGCGATCCGGCAAGCAGGATCCAAGAAAAGGGGGGACTCCAAAAAAAGCATTTTTTCCATGTGAATTCCCATAGGGATTTTAAACAAGATTGCAGTTCGAAGCGCTGGACGGAAGTACACCAGATTTGGCTGAAAGATGGCTTTTGGACCATAAAGCACAATTTTTGTTATTTGGTATAAATCCATTAAGTAGTTTTAGAGAAATTGAAGGAAATCCAAATTTGTATATCTAGGGTCGCAACAACTTCACAAATACTGCTGATCTTGTGCATAGATCAAATTGGCTGCCAGCACTTCAACCAGGAAATTTTGCCAGCCATTTTGAAACTCTGCTTCAGCAAAAACAAACAAAAAAGTGCAGGGCATGTTTATCCTAACTACCTAGCCTTGGTGCAGGGATTGTCCTGGTACCCTGCCAGGGCAAAAAAAACTTTTTTTTTTTTAATTCACAGCAAAATAATAATAATAAAAAAGTAGCCGAGTTGATGAGCAGTGCAAAACACAATTCTAAAATACATAAATATAACATGTTAATTATAAAAGTGTAAGTAATATAAACTGCTGTTTGCATGCATTGCATTGTACAACCATATCCATTGTGATAGCACAGTGGGGATTCCAGAAGATCAAATTCCTCTTTTCACATTTTCACTAAACTCTCAGGAGAGAGACAAAAACTTTCAATTAGTAATGCAAAATGACAGGAAAAGTCTATTTCTACTTAAACGTGGAAAAACAACACCATCAATAAATGTTCAGAATTATTAGGATGTGGGTGGATTACTATACAACTTTAGTGTGGCACACTTAATTTCAAAATACAACATGCCTGCTATTCATTAACACCACCCCTTTTTTTTAATTAGCAATTTGCAGTGAATAATTAGAATAAGTTCAAAATAAAGAATGTTATCATTCAGGTCAGGTGCACCATATTCATTTTGCTTTTTACACTCCAGTGTCACGATGGATAACTGTGAGAAAGTGAAATAGCAATTAAAAGAAAACTTTAGAAAAGCGAGTTATTGTGATATTTTTAACTTGGTTGAAATCATTTACCACAAGTTAATATCTAAAAATAAGACACGACTAATAGTCTGTGGGTGGTGCAGCTTGCGCACAGAAGTGCGTATTCATGGAATCATTTGTCACTAAAATGATTATTAAAAGACCTGCATGTCCTGAAACACAGATGCTTTGGATACACCCTCCATTAGATTTTTCCAAAACAGAAAACAGTAACATGTTATACATTTTCATTTTTTTTAAATGAAACCAAGTAAAAAAGAAACATTAGCTATTTGAAAGCAATGCAGCGTAAAGTTCCTAACTTTTGCACAGACCAGGCAGAATCCAGTATTCTGACAAGTGTGAGAAAGTCTAATTGAAGCGTTCTCACGATGTTTGTATGCTCAGCACTTATGGTCCTTAAGTTTCAAGTTTCCCCTTGATAATGAATGGGTAAACAAAACATATATGATACTTAGAAAGTTCAACAAAAGTGTGCTAACATCAACTCAAAAGCATAGAGCGCAGTACAGTGAGATCACTGGCAGAAAATGCAGTTTTTACTGTCAAATGAATAGCGTTTTAGGGAAGCTGGATGCATAATGATGCTGAGTTATTGGGTATCAGTTCTGTCAGTTTGTTAGTCATTGGCAATTGTAAAGCACACAATCAGCCATGTGTTACTCACTAAGCTAAGGGTGATTATTTGGCATAAGATTGTGGTGGTCCAATGGCGCTACCATTTGTTAGCTTACCAACGTTTCAGGTTGATAAAAGCTGGGCATTTAAAGATAGTGGGCCTGATTCACAAAAGGTAAAATACTTTTGGTCTAAATTTAGACCATAAGTCTATTTTTTACAATTTTCCAGTATTCACAAAGATAAGTTACGAGTAGTATCTTTCTACCATAATTGGGGGGGAGATTCCGCTCCAGGGGCCATATGTACGAACACATTTTCCCATTGACACAGAATGGGAAAAACCCTTTGATATATCTGGCCCCAGGTGTGGAGATTACACTCTAGATGAGAGTGTAATCTCCGCACTCGGTGTGTAGATACCACCCCAAGTGCGGACATAAAGATAGCCTGGCCCATGGTCAACCCCCACCATGCACACTCAAAGGCTGTGTGCGGCTGGGTGTTTATTGGGGCTAGCTGCAGGATCTGGCCGCTGCCCAGGACCTGCGACCAACCCCCGCCAAGCCAAAGTGCATGCTTTGCATGTCTTTGGGTGTACATCGGGGAAAGGCTGTAGGCACTCCAACCAACCACCGCCATGCACTACTGAAGGTCATGTGTGGCAGTGGTTGGATTAACCTAAAGTAATTCAAATTACTTAACGTTTTAGAAATCCACTGAAAAAACACAAAGGTTACATGGATGTTATAATTAGGATGTAATTTCACATGTGGAATACCATAGAAAAGATGATGTTAATAGAGTTATTTCAAGTAATTATCTATCATGCTATAAAGTATTTAGAACCCGCTCTACCTCCATGCAGTTTTCTCAACAATGTTATTGCAAATGTTACAGTAATATTATCAATAGTGTTATAAAAGATATAATGAATGCTGCAATATCTGAGGTAATTAGTAGTGTGTGACTAGAGTTATAGTTACCTTAGGGCACTAGTTATAGTTACTTGAAATAACTGACTATAACAGCTGAGTTCTATGGTTTTGTATGTTTAAAATAAGAGTAACTATAACGTCCCTGTAACATTTGATTTTTAAGTGAATTTCTATTCTTTTTCCATTTCCATTTCCCAACATTAACATCCCTGTACTCCTTTATTTAGTGAATTTCTATTTTTTTTTTTTTTTTTTTTACATAGTAATTTTAATTACTTTACATTAATACAACCACTGCTGCACACAAACTTCAGCCGTGCGCAGCGGGGGTTGGCCACAGGGCCTGCCTGCAGGTCATGCCCTGCAGCGAACCCCCTATAACTACCCAACTCTGTGCCACACATGGCCTTTGGCAACCAGGCCTGCAGCCTAACTCACAGCAATCATGAAGTGCTTCTTTATTTGGTGGCGATATAATCATATTCCTGTGCATCAAGAATTCTTCTCCTAAATCGGCGGGAAACACACTTGGGGGATCCTTTTAGTAAGCTATCTTCCTTGGAAAATGGGGGAAAGAGTTTGTATTTCACTAATGTATATGGGGCGGGGCCAAGAGGGCAGAGCTGCTAGCCCATTTTACATACTTGTTGCATCTCCACGAGCAGGGAAGGAGATGAAAATTCCACTTCCAGCAAGCGGAAGCATTTTGACAGCTCCTGCTTGCTGGAAGCAGAGAGTTTGTTTTTGCTTGTGGCTGCACCAAATGGTCATCTCCCAAGGGTGGGCAACCCGGAAGGTAGCAGAAGCCAGCTCCTGGGGGGGGGGCATTTTAGTTCTTAAGGCAATATAGCACCCCCACCATGCACAGTTGTCTCTTCAATAATTTGACTGCTAATGTTTCACTGTTATTTTTAATGATGTTATAAAAGTTGTCATGAGGGCTTTAATATCTGGAGTAATTAGCAGTGCATAGTGAGGGCACAAGTTATAGTTACCTTAGGGAGCGAGTTATAGTTACTTAAAATGACTAACGAAAACTGCAGAAGCTAACTATAACATCCCTGCAACCTTTATGTTAAACCATAGAAATTCTTGAAAAAACTAAAGTAATTTGAATTACTATACATCAATCTAACCACCGCAGCCGTTAGCCTTGCGCGTTGGTGGTTGGAAGCAGGCCTGCAGCCAACCCCCTATAACCACTCATCCTCACGTTACTTACAAATAGAAATCTTCTTACAATTGGAAGAAAAAAAATATTTGACAAGTTAAGAGTGGTTTCACCTTTCTGTATGTACCTTAAATAGTTAATGTTGAAAATAATTTAAAGCTGAGAAATGACAACTGACATACATATACTGGGACCCTCAACCTTTTGTGCGAGGTTCTGATACCTTAAACACCAGGCCGCAGGTAACTCCTTATTGTGCATTGTCCAGACATTTCTATCACGTTTAAACCCAAAGATTTTGATGGCAAAAAAAAAGTAAATGTTCCATCACCACCAATGGTCAACAATGTTTAGTAATGTTTAACATTAAAAACATGAGTAAATATACAGACACACTGCCATGAGACACCAGGATTTTAACTTTCAACATACTGACAGTCCAAAATCTTTCTCAGAAGACCAGATGTGACTCTGTTCTGCTGTGCATCAAAAGTTAAATATAACATCCCAACCAAAGATCTTGTTTGTGTGCCGCTTTGAAGACATTCTATGGAGAGACCATTACAATAACAATCTCGCTCCAATTATAGGATGGAAGAAAGAGAGAGAAACAGACAAGGAGGGACAAAGAAGACAGTGAGGGAAGCCTCAATGCCCACAAGGTCCTAGTCGGCTCCCCATATCCTGTGGGAATCTTCATTGTTCCCGCACGTCCTACGTGCATGAGCAATGTTTTCATCTCTTTCACTCCCCGCATGTCAGGAGAGGGAGAGAAGGGGTTGAAGACTCTGCTTTCAGCAAGCAGAAGCAATTTGACAGATCCTGCTTTCTAAAACCTGAGTGTTTGCTTTTGCTTGGCAGGTGCTGTCAGCTACCACCAAGTGAAAGCAAGCAGCTACCTCCCGAGGGTGGGCACCTCGGCAGGTAGCAGGAGCCAGCCCTGGGGGGTGGTGGTCCAAAGGGCCATATATGACTTCAAAAGGGGGGGTCATGCCCTCCTTTTTGTTTTCAATGTGGTGGTCCCCGGGGCCATGATGGACCCCCTTCTTAAATGTATTTGCATCCGCAGGGTGGCGACGTTCCCTAGGGGTCTCTGCAGAACCCCCCTATATTTTATCAGATGTTGCAATGGGGAGGTGGTGGACCCTGAGGTGCAGACGCCCACAAGGCCCTCCTGCATATTTTTAAGACATTGCCCCGAGGAGGTGGTGGTCCTGGGGGCTCCTGAAAGCCCTTGGAGGGGGGCATGCATGCCTCCCTCTTTTTTAAAATTCTTTTTAAAAAATGTCCTACACAAAAATAAAAAACAGCAGCAACTTTAATGTTACCTGGGAGCAATTTCCATCAACGGAGCTTAAAATGGAGCATCTCCTACTGGGATTTTTTTTAAGGATAAACTGAACTGCTCAGAGGTTGAAGTAAAAGACAGGCACAACAAGGAAATACTTCAACGATTCAGGGATAGAAGATACCTCCTGAAACCAATCACAATGGGCTGAAAAAGAGCACGAGAGAGAAGCAAAGTCACTTTGTTACAAGAAAAAGTAGAGAAAACCACCAGTGAATCAATTAGATCCATCACAAAATATTCCCAAGAATGTAATGAAGTTTGCAAAATCATGAAAAAGCATCACAGTGTTTTAAATTGGACCCCTCATTAAATAGCAACATAGGAGGTAATACAGAAATGACCTTCCAATGAGACACAAATTTGAAATATGGTGGTTATGACGGCCCTGGTTTGAAATGTGAGTGCCAAACAGCTAGGAAGAAGCCGACAAAAGCAGTAAGGACGTAGGGCTTGTTAGGCTGAACTACCTGGAAAGATGCCCACAACTGTATAAGAAAGAAGTATGATGCATTGAAAAACAGTGCCATGAAGCAGGCTTCTTACAAGTCAAACTGGGATCAAATGATTATTACTCTCTAGGAGAATTTTTTTTAACCTAGTTCAGAAAGGGTGTGCAAGGTTGAATCTCCTGATAAGGTGTACAGTTCCTGAAAATACTTGGGGGACCTACCTATGTTATATTTGTAAAGCTGGAGATGTACTCACGAGAGGAGCCTTGGCCCTTAATAGGAGAGAGGTCCTTCTCAGCACAATATTTAGTAAAACGTATAGCTTCCCTAAAATAAACCAAGGCGGCAGGTCCTAATAATCTTCCGGGAATTGCAATAAAGTTGAATCCTGTTTGGTGGATGACCTTCTTTTTCAAAAGCCTTTATATTTATAACAAAGACAGGTGTATTTCTGTCAAGATGAAAAGATGCAATCATTAAATCAATACATAAAGGGAAGACAAACGACACATGTAACTTTTGTCTGATAAGTCTCCTTGACATGTATGCTAAACTATACTCATCTCCTTGAACTGGATGAGGGTAATGGTATCGTCCCTATCGAGCAGGGGGGGGACTCCAAGCAAGGGCATTCTACACTTGATCACTGTTTTAGTTTGTGGGCTCTGGGGAGAAAAGTAATTGAATCAATAGGGAATATGTATTGCAGGTTTGTTAATTTTAGCTCTGCATTTGATTTAGTAGATCATAGTATCTTGTGGAAAAAGTTCTGTCAACTTCCTATACCCCTCTAGTTTATTAGGAATACTCCAGGAACGCCATTCACAGAATTTGGCAAAAGTGGAGCTCCATCTAAATGGGGCCCTTTCAAAAAGAACCCCCCTAGATAATGAGCTGAGGCAGTGGTGTGTTTCGGCCCCTATATGCTGTTCTCTTTGTTTCTTGCAGATCAGTCAATAATATAAGCCAATACCTACGCCTTCTCACCAAAGATTAGAGGGGTAGGCATGTTTCATGTCTCCTTTACGCAGATGACCTGACTATTTTAGATTTGACCCAGGTAGGACTTCAGAGGAAATTACCTATATTTAATAACTATTGTGAGGCAAATTACCTGAAAGTTAACTTGGAAAAAACTAAAATGATTATGCTTGGGAAAAACATTAAACCATTTAACTGGTGATTAAGAAATAGGAAGGTGGAGGTGGTTATATCTTATAAATATCTTGAAATTATGTTTACCAAGAAACTGAATTTGGCCCTACATAAAGAAACTGTGGCGATGTGGACAGACTCAATATAGGAATGGTGTGCTTTAGGAACCTATTTAGTGGTCCCTCTTAGTCCCCTCTTTTAACTGCCTATAATTCAATAGTGCCACCTCAATGTCAGTATGGGGCTGAGTTAGTGGCCTTAAGGTCAGAGACAAGTTGGGATAAGGAGCAGTGGAAATGTTTTAAAAACACCATTTGGTCTGCCCAATTGTTCAATGACCTCAGCGATAAGATTGGAAGGGGATTGGAATTTCCTGGTCTATAAATCAATGCTGAGGTTCTGCGATAAACTGTGGACCTCGGAGGCACTAAAAGACTCATGCCTGTGTGTAACAGAAATTGTTAAGAGAGAGTTATTATGGATGGTGCAGAACAGGAGTAGATTAGGGAAAATTGCTGCAGACATTGAAAAAATTCAAATTGGAAGAGGCCTCTGCTTTTACAAAAAGTGACTTAAAAAGAGCTTCTAAAAAAAACAAGAAAAAAAAACTGTCAAGGTTGTCTGACCTAGAGTATGTAATAATTAAACCCTCAGCAAATTATATGCTGGAATCCTGAATTAATCAGAGAGTATTCCCATATGTAGTTGTTTTGCCTAATGGCCGGTTACACTTGATACTTTTGAAATTCCAGGTTGCCTCAAATGTGAGTCATTTAAGAAAAGAGAAGTTTCATATATTTTTGAATGCGAAGTGTAAGTGAACGTGTGGCCTAAGTTTTCAAAATTTTTATGTTCATCTTTTATTATCTTTTATTAGATTGCTTGACTTTTTATAGTGCTTGTTGTGTGTTCATAAAATCAATTTTTTAAAAATATAATGTTTTGTATCCGGCTGATGCACTTGCTCTTTTGATGAACATGGAATATTTGGAAGTTGCTTGTGCTCTAGCAAAGTTCTATAAAGCAACTCTGGCATAGAAATTCTGTGTTATGGTTAGAGGATGCATGTAATGGACTGGATGTTAGAAGTTATTCAGAGCCAAGTGTAGACTTTTCTTGCTGGGCAGAGCAGAATCGACATCCCAGGGTAGTTGAAGGGGTGGAGTGGAGGGCGTGGGAGGTTTTCGTGGAGCGGGGCTATTACTATTTTCTAATATTGCATATTTATGTATGTATTTAGTGTTTTAAGGACTATCTAAACAGAAGAAAATGTTGAACTAGAACAATAAACCGGTACATACCCATTACAGTAACAAACGTAATTCATGGATAAACAAGCTGGGGATTTTGCAAGTGTGCACATTATAAAGTTTGCAGGATTGCAATTAACAAACACGATTTTGAAACAGCAAGTGACCACGAACAAAAATAACAGCACATTACCTGTAAAAGTAAATTTATAATTTACATCACTGAAAGCCCATGCGGGCTCAACTACATTGGGAGCACAATCTATGAAGCCAAAGAGAGAATTTTGGAACACTTCAATGATAAACAAAAACAGAGGCAAACAGAGGAAATACAGTGGCAAGACACATGGAACAAAAACATAAGAGGCAAAGGGAACAGATGAAATACTACACAATTGATGAAGCAGAAAAACCTGAAAAAGTGGGGAAAAGAGATACAATGATAAGACAAAAAAGAATCAAAAATATATCTAGTCGCTCAGAACACTACCTCAACAGGCTTCCATCAGGTTGAAGAGGTACATGGGCATTTACAAGCTTCAGTGGGACAAACTTCACAATATCTCCCTAAGTCTGGAGCTGAGACACTTGATCTAATCAGGCTAACAAAAGCCGTCCAAAACAGTGCAATGGCAAAGCAGGGACCGGGCCAATTAGATCCCAATGCATAAAAGAAATCCATAAATAGGAGAGGTGCAAAGGAAAAGAAAAAGAAAAAAGAAAAAAAAGTAATCTATTCAGGCCCAATAGACAAGTGTGGACCCCCATCAATGGTCTAAAATAGATACAATTAAAATACAGGCAGTAACGGATATCGCAGAGACTAAAAAGCTCACCCACTAGGGGGTTCAAATGAGCAAAAAGTAACTATTCTATAATTGTGCACTTATAGATTCAGTAAATCAATTATTAGAGTTTCAGGGCCTCATTACAACCTTGGCGCATGGGATTCTCAGTCGCAAACATGACGGATACCCTGCCCATTGTATTACGAATTCCATTATATCCTATGGGACTTGTAAAACGGCGGGCGGGATATCCGTCACGTTTGTGACCGAGTATCCCAGCCGTTAAGGTTGTAATCAGGCCCTGAGTTTGACAAAGCATATGTGAGACATTACATTGCATAAATTAGATAATAATCAAACATAAAAGCGCGTTTAACAACACTTTTGAATTGAGACAGACAAGTTGGTTACTGCTCGTGCAGCGAATCAGAATCAAGAATGATGTGGCCACAAAGGGTCCAAGAACGGCTGATCATCCATATGGGATGGCTCGTTCTGTAAACTAAAACGGCAATCAAACGTTTCAGGAAACATACTGCACGCAATGTGTGGGGTGCCTCAAGGGACACGAACTTCCTACCTCACAGTTTGCATTGAACAGTTTTGATGCTTTTAATTGATACAGTTTGGTTCAGTAATCAGTTATTTTCACTGTTTTCTGTATAAATACAGAACGATCTAAACACAAACTAGGAACAGAAGGGGTTAATAATAGCAAGTGAAACTATGTGGCTTTACAATGAAAAGCTTTGTAGGATGATGACAGATCATCCTGTGATCAAGGTCCTGGTGACAGAAACACATTGGGCATACCTGTAAGAATTATTCTTTTTGAATAATGCACCAACCAAATCCATTTGGCAGTGGGTCTTTCATTGCTTTACGTATGGGGAGAGAAGTGGAAATCTGATGCGGCGTAGCCCTGCCGAGGGAAGACACAGCAAGCCACAACTCCACCCCCTGCACCTGAGACCCAGCAGCCCTTCCTTGTCCCATGCTCCCTCCCAAACAGGATCTGACAATGCCATATATAATTCCATTATCCTGGGTAATTGTGGGACCCATACTTCCATCTTCAGCCTTAGACTTGCTAGCTATGCAATGTTGAAAAGACACTTCACTGCAGATGTTAGTAAGTGATATCAGTAACATGGTTCAGGAAGTCTTTCTATAGTCCTTTATGCTGCTGGGCAGGATGACATCACAATTCTGTTGAGTCAGTTTGTGCTGGCAATCACGACTGTTTACCTGGAGATAAATCAATAATAGATACAATGGAACTGACCTGAGCCCCAAAGCACCAGTACTTCAGCAAATTGCTCCCAAAATAATCCTTATGCTTAATGGGACCAGAATAAAATGGAGCCTCAAGCTGACGCTACGAAATGGAGAAATTATGCATCAGGCTAGAAGAACTGCTAGTGTTTGATAATCAGGCACTTGCTATATCCAAGAGTCCAACTACTGTCTCAGTCTGCTAACAAGAATCCACTAGCACTTTTGAAATACTTGTGTAAGTATCAACCGTGTGTTACTTAATTTATCACACTATTTCTTAGTCCATTTACTGGTAGAGTATAGGAAACTATAGTGTTTCATTTACTTTTGTAAACAACTGTGCTTTGGAACGTGTCCTGGACTGTTGATGTTGCCTAGAACACTTGTCATCGTTGCATACCATTACTTTTTATGGGTGCTTGCGTTAAGTGCGCCGGGGGACTGGTGAGTGCGCGTTGCAACAGGGGCACTTGTGAGTGCAGTTGCTATCAGGTTTTGAGACTTGTGTAAAGCATAACATCTAGTGTTTCTGTGAAAATCACTTAATCTCTCCCTGCCTGTGAAGTGCGCACTGATACCTTCATGATGCTCACACTATATGTAAAGTGGCAAATGAATTAACAAAAGAAGTTACATAACCAAAGCAGATGAAGATAGTACTTGGGACACTGATAAGAGCAAAGAAACAAGGAACACTCATTGGTAAGTTCAGGAAATAGTGCTACAGCCAATAGAAACTGAGGAAAAGCAAGTGGCAAGCACAGAGCCAATGAAAAGCAAGGGGGCTAGATCAAAGCCCCTTTTAAGATGTATATTGAATACAATATATTTCACAAGCACAGCGTTTGCGCTGTGCAGGCAAAACCTAAAAAAGGAGATTGCAGCCCCAACTGATGTCAGGGAGGACAGGCTGGTCCTGTGTTTCTGGCACTGAATTTGCCACATCTGAGACCAAGGGTCAGAAATGCAGTGCTAGGGGTCACAATGGGCAAGCCAGGTCTCACAGTACCCTGGCGAGCCCTAAATGATGTTCCTGGGTGAGAGCAGAAGCCGGCATAAAATGAAATAAAATAAGAGCTTGTTAAGCACAAATCCTGTCCCATGGGGCATCTTGGCACTAGCCTATGATCACTATTGTGAAGCGGATGAATGATCTTCTTTAAGGAGCCCGAGGTAAAGGGCAGAAGGGGAAGTGTAACAACCAAAGGCCTCATTTACAATAACATATGCATCTCTGCGTTGTAGCAGCAATGAGCAAAATATTTAAAAATAAAATAAAAAAACTTGTGCCACATCAAAAACAATTACGCCATGGATGTATATGCTGGACCGTGAAGCGGAAATACACATTACCACCTTGGGTGTACTTACTGGTTGCCCTTTGGAGTACTCCGACCTAGACTTGAGGACCCATTACTCCCTGGAGAAGTGACAATGCTGGCATATCCCTTGCAAAAAAGACACAACATTACACTTCCTTGCTGCAGTGAGTGATGGGATAACAGATGCCATGGTCCCAGACTGGTCAAGGGGTCATACAACAACATTGGCACATGTGTAGACCTACTACAAACAGGGGGGAGGTACAAAACAGACATCTTCCAGGGTGTGAAATAACTTTGCATGCCAGATTCCTGTTTTAAAGCCTCTGCGTCAGTTCCTACGCTTGGCTTTTGGTGGCGTAGGAATTCTGACACATTGCAGGCAATGCGTGACATCTTGAAAAAGCATCAGAAAAGGAATATCTTGTAAATATCACTGATGTAAGGCTGAATTGTCCCTCAAAGAGCTGAATAATTCCATGATATTTAGGTAAAGAAAGTAGAAAACTATGTGACTTACAACTGACTGCGTTATCCATGTCTTGTCTCTGAAATAGAATTAAAAGTGATGTATTTTACTTATTTTACTTGTCTTTCTCAAACACACACCATCTCGTGTGCATTGGTGGACTTAAACTGCAAACAACCAATTCAACTGTTTGATACTAATTGTACATAAACCTAACAAAAGGCAGTAATTTGGCCAATGTTAAAAAAATGTACATGTTAACCATGCTAGCCACGATCTTTTACAGTAGCTGATTTTTTAAAGCCTTGTGACGAGACTTCTAGTTATTAGACTAGCCATTCCAGGCCACAATGGTCAGATTAGGACAGAAAGTAGTCCCAGGCGCCATAACAAAATTGGCCCATAGAAACAAAACTGATAGTTAAAAAAGTGACCCATGTTTTCAAATTGGGTCAGTTTCAGTTTTGAGCTTGTAAAGGCATGCTTGCTATTCCCTGCACTCATAGGGATGGTGGCTTGCTGGAGACAGCAGACCACCATGTCTGTGACTGCTTTTTTAATAAAGCAGTTTTTTGTTTTTTTTGTATTGCAGCCCATTTTCCTTAAAGGAAAACGAGTTGCAATACACTCGGGAAAATGAAACCATTTGGTTTTATTTTTTCCAGAGTAGGCAGTGGTCCATAGGACCACTGCCTGCTCTGAAAAAATATTTTTGGAGCCATTCACAAAGGGGAAGGGGTCCCATGGGGACCCCTTCCCTTTTGCGAATGAGTTAGCACCCATATCACATGGGTGCTAACTGCAAATTGCTTCTGCATCGCGGTGCGACTCGCAAATAGGAAGGGTAACTCCCCTTCCTATTTGCGAGTTGCATTCCCATTTTGCGAGTCGGTACCGACTCGCAAAATGGGAATGTGCATTGCAAGGCCCGCTTTGCATGGCGCAAACTGCGAATTTCGCAATTTGTGCCATGCAAAACGTTACCTACATCTGGCCCTAGCTTCCTTGGTGTTCAATAACAGCTCACTGTCTTGAAGGAGGCGATAATTGTTTCAAAGAAACCTGAGGAGCATGGCTCCTTCTCATTCATTTGATATACAAATGTGCCAAACTCCTTTCTTCAGGAATACTGTAGCACTAAGATTCACAAATGGCATCTTTTTGGGTAGTGGTGTGTGAAATTTCTATTATGCAAGTTTAGCCTTGAATAAACCTAGATTATTGAGCTAAGTGTACCATGAGTTTTTTCCTCATGTTCACACCAATTGCACCTTTGTTTCAGCTCAAAATGTCTCTCTGGAGCTGTGAATCTGGCCCTGCTCTGAAGCCATGTGTATTTTTTTTATTCTCAAAAATAGGTGGGTGAAAGTGGAACCATGCCCAGAAGTAGGCCAGCCATGACTGTACACATGCTCATCCAGCGTCTCAACCTAACCAGGTGTTTGTCACTGTAAAAGGGTGATTGGCAGCCACAAAGTCTTATGATAGCTTTTAAAGGCTCTATAATGTCACAGAACTCAGGATATGATTGTGTGTGGTGAATCAAGGTAGTCTGCAATAACTTTCATGCACCTTCCTAATAGTGAGTGACAAACCCTATTTTGCGAGTCGGTAACAGGTCACGACTCGCAAAATAGGATTGGAACGTGGTGGAATGCCATTTAGCAGTTGCAAACAGCAAATCTCACCATTTTTGACTGCTACATAGCTTTGTACATCTGGCCCTTAGTCCTACGACTCCAACAGTACATCGAGGAGTAACATGCACCCCAAGTATTGGGGATCTTCACAAGGTTTTTATCAATAGAAATTAAAATGGTGAGCATTTATTGTGGAAATACAGAACCCTCGTTCCTAACAATGTGCTTCTAAAGGTGTGCTACTTAGAACATATGAGATGGAGACTCTTAACAATAGACAATGGAGGAAAATTAAAGATGTAATGCAAGGAATGCTGTAAACTTACCATGTAGGACATTTCTCGACTTACTCCTGCCAGTACTGACTTATTTTGTATACTGAAAGACAAAATGATGGGGACATTTGAGTGGCACACAAATAGGCCTCAGAAAACCTTTGTTACTTACCTGTAACTCTAGTTCTTCAGTATTGCTATCTTTCGTAGATTCATATGTTCGAATCACTCCCTATTGTCTAGGTGGGAGTCCCACAGTACCTTCTAAAGCAAGTAGAAGCAGTATATGCACAAAATAACAATACACATATAACTCAATGTAAGGCTCAACTTTTTGGGAAAAAAAAATGCAACACTATATGACCATCAGATGCATCACTGTGATGCGACGAATCCTGGCAATAATGCTGAATGAACATATGCCTGTTTTTCAAAGTATCTGCACTGCATATGATTTCAATAGGCACTCCAGCAAGTGGGGCTGCTGTTTTTGAGATCGCCCCTGCAATAAGAGTCTGTCTGGGGAATGGGGTCTCCGGTGAGCTAGGAACACGGGGAGGGGGACCAACGCATGCCCTCTATCCCAACAATATAGGTCTACCTTTACTGCCCAGTCCTCCAGGCCCTGGCCCACTCCTAGGGAATTTTACTAAACATGCAGAGGAGCCAGACGTGCTAGTGGCAGAGAAGGTCAATAACCCTGCTCAAGGTAGGCAACCCCAAGCAATCCTAAGGTGCCACATCCCCTCTCCACCACTGTCCTAACCCTCCTGCACGGCATGTTGGGACAATACAAAATGGCATCATCAAGGAGCCACTGGTCACATCAGGTCCTCAGCTCCATCACTCCCTGACATGATGGCCAGGGACTAGCACACTAGAATTTTAAAGACAGCCTCCCAGTGGTATGACTCCATTTGTCTGGGCACTATCCTTTGTTCAGTTAACTTGTGTAGGCCCATCCCTGGTGCAGTGTGACAGCTGGGTGGTAGATACAGGTAATTTCAACCCCATCTCTTCCCTCCCCAGGAGCAAGGATAAGTAGTGCTAATTGCTCCCTTTTGTGTGGGGTGGCCTTTGTTCCGTCGGCTGGAGAAAATGTCATTACTGGACACAGCAGGGTGACAACAGGCCTGGCTCTGATCCTGAGCGGAGCCAGAAACATAGGAAAACTCTGAATGGCTCACAAGATGTACAGGTATAATTTTGGAAGTGGCAAATTTGATTTTCTCGCACAGGTTACACTAATTCAAGATGCCTTCTGTAGGCCAAGGTGGAGGGAAACTACACATTAAGGCAGCACCCTCCTTATGTGTATAATGGGGTGTCATCATAGTTAAAACAGTAAAGATCTCTGATTTTCCCTAATGGTGTACACTACCCTCATGAGGCCCATCCCAGATAAATATCCATCCCTGCAGAGACGTGTGCACTCTCATTCACATGTAACCAGCCAACTTCCCCTTTACCCGTGCTACGTTGCAGTGGCCTGATCTTAAAAGGCGGACTTATAGTGAAAACCAACAGTTTGTTTACCATGTGATTATAGTGGGTGAGGCACCAGTGGTGAGCCTCACGCACAGTAACAAGTCCAAAAAAATGGGTGAGTAAAAAAATAAAAAAATAATACTAATAATACTAATAATACTAATAAAGCAAAAGAATCTGGGCATACTGTTAGGGCAGAACATACTGGAATATTATTCCTCCCACCCTGAAGTAGGCAACAATTGGAATTACTCTTACAGTCCTTCTTGTTTGTTGTTTAAAGTCCTATAGAAAGCAACCTAATTGGTATAGGAAGCTGAAAAAGTTTGGTCATTCTCTCTCCATAAGGGAGTCAAAACCACAAATATCATTAGATCAGGAGTCCAACACTTGGGGTCCAGGAGGTGAGGGTGTGGTAATGAGATAATCATCCCACTCAGTAGTTCAGATTGAGCATCTGGGATTTCACCTCTCTCTCTATTATCAACTGAGGACAACTTCTTATCCCAAGGTGGCATGGCGATATTAGACACTGAGGTCATTCATGAAGCTGCAGGTAGCGGCATGGGATCAGGCAATGTCAGCATTGGAGGCTGCAGATGCATCAGAAAGGAAGACTTTGCGGGTTCAGGAAAGTGTTTGCAATAGTCTTAACATCAACGGAAGGCCTGGCACTAGAGCCACAGGCACCTGAACCATGACCTCGGGTGGTGGTACAAAATGCTCACAGTGTTCCACATATTGCCTAGGTTTCTTTATATATATTGTTGCCTGCCAAAGACATGTTCATAATAGTCCCCTTCACCATCCTCCTGGTACTTAACATTAAGTTCTGAGGGTCGGTGAGTTGTAACAAATGGTTCATCGTCCTCACCGGAATCCTCTAAATCCAATAGATGACTTGGTGGTAAGGGAGGATACCTTGCTAAGTGAATTATGTCCTGGCATTGGTTTATGCATTGTTGAGGGTGTTGTCGCCAATGTCTTCAGCGTGTAAAGCATCAGGTGCAAAATTGGTGGCTTCTTTGATTGTTTTGTCATTGATGATTGAATTTTCGTCACTGGTTGTACCTTAGACGGTGTCACCTACGGCATTGTTGCCAACAGTGACGGCAAAGTAGCTTTCGCTGAGGTAGTCAACGGAGCTATGCTAGTCGATGTGGTTGTCATTGGAACTGCCGGTGATGATGTTCTTGACGGCAGTGTTGTCATCGTAAAGACCTTCATCACAAGCTTAGATTTAACCATGGGTGGGTTTGAGGAGGATTTCCCTGGATATAAAACCAGGATTGAAGAGGGAGTAGTAGGCTCTGTTTTTTGTGACCTTGGATGAGGTTTTCTCTCTGTAAAAAGTGCCTTTTCAAGAATCTTGACAAGTCTTTTTATGGCATTTTTGGGTACCTCTGGTGACCCCTGTCGTGACCTCACCCTTTTCTTTGGCCTTTCCTGTGAGGAAACGGAATGCTCACCATCCTCCTCATCAGAAACATTTGTTCTTGATTTTCAACTTTTGCAGCCACAATAGAAGCCTCATCTTCTGATGTAATTCACAGTCCTTTACCTTGTAGGCAGGATAAGGGCAGCAGATACACTCCTTGTGATTATCTTCATAGTGTAACCTCTTCTTTCAACAGGTCCCGCAGGGTCTGAAAAGTCCTTTCTTGAATGGTTTGGACATGTTAATGACAAGCTCTGATAAATGAAACAGCAGAAGTGTTTCAGGATGAGTAAACTCAAGGTAATAGCTGATGAACTGAGCAAATTCTCAGGGAGACTACCTTTTACATGCTGTGGGATAGAAAATCTAATGGAAGATGCCTCTGCAATAAAATGGTGCAATTGCTTGATTGACTGGAGTTCTGAATTTTTTTTATAAATTATGTAGCTAGTTATTAAAGTCAATGTCTTTTGCCATTATAAATTGTGTATACTGCTTTAGAAAGTACAGTGGGACCCCTACCTTAACAACAGGGATGATTCAAGAATGTAAATAATTGAAAATCCAATACTAGAGAATATAACAAATTAATAGACTGTGCTGATTCACTGCTGCTTTCATTACATTTTACCTCCAAGAAAAACTTTGACTAGTGAAATCATCCTTTTAGTTGGAGTGTAGAACAGAGAGTACTCATTAGGTGATTGACAGTGCCTAGAAAGCTGACTTCAAACTAGGTATACACCCCTACAGACTCCTCTTAGGCATAAACAGGCCATCCATTCCAGAGATATTGCATTTCAACCGGGTACAGTATTTCTCCAGGAGGTGGAAAAAGAGTGCTGTGTGTGTAGCAGGGATCACACGGTTTGTGTCCTGTGCTGCAAGGGTCATTCAGCACTCCCCCGTCCCTGTTAGAAGATCATTCATTGTAACACTCCCCTTTCTTGACTTAGAATATATTACCTGAATAACCAACACAATTTACCAGCATACCATGTAGCAATCCAGTCAAGGAAGTCCCAATACCAAAGGAAAACAAATCCCAGAATTTAAAGCTTATGGGGTGGGAGGGTGGTGGGGTCCCAAAGTCTCTTTATAGCTGATGCCCTGAATTGCCATTGTGGCAGTTGCATTTCAACTACTTGGACACATTTATCCCAAGAGTTTCTTTGCAGACTCTAAAATGCTCTGACAGGACTGTCTCTCCATGGTGCAGTGAAACAGCTTTCTGAAGACAGTGAAAAATGCAACAGTGTGTGACAATGTGGAGGGATATGTAGGATATATACTTTTACATTTTTGTCCTGTTGAGTGAAGGAGTGTAAGAGAGGCATTTGGGAGGCAGGGAAGGAGGTCCTGACTGAAATTGGTGACTACAAGAACCAGAGTCAATTGTTAAAGTATGACTTCTGCCCTTGAGTCAAACTTTACTCTTGTCAACACACAATCATTTTTTAACACAAACGTTATTGCATTTTTATATACAGACATACACCACAGGACAGTAAAGGCACAGCATATGCATACATCTTTGGGCCATGAGAAAATGCTACCAGAAATTGGAGATAGGCACAGCACAAGTAGTAAAAATGTGGAGAAACATAAGTATGCCAAATTCAAAGATTGGGAAACGTGAGTAGTGTAACTTGAAAACATAAACAATCAACTACCCTCCTCCCCCTCACCCAAACTGGTCATCATCCCGGTTTGCAGTTATTTTCCCATATTGTGCTTCTGGGTAGATGTTTCATGTGGGGACAGGATCAGCAGGACCTACTAATCCATCAAGATCACAGGTCTTAATGGTGGAGGGTATCCTGGACCAAAAAACACCCCCCTGTACATAGTACTGAAACGTAAAAGGGTATTGTAGGGGCATCACATCATGGTTAAGGGCTGTGGCTGCACACCATGGAGGACAAAAAAACAACATGAGGCAGGATATATGAGGGCCACCCCTCCACCAGCCTTAGTCATCAATAGCCTCCTGAGATGTGAAGGATTCTAGCACTGCATCCCATTCAATATTGAAGGGCCACTTCTGCAGGCCTCTGTATTGTTTCCTACATAAATCACCCACCTCAGTGCACTACATCCTCACGCCATTGTGAAATAAGGGCAGCATTGTGAATAAGGGTGCTGCTGGAGACTTTCAGTGCCTCGTGAATATTAAATGTGCTAAGTTTACAAAGCACACCATCACACAGTGTTCTGTCATGCACGAGTAGCTGAACTCAGTCAGCTCCGTTAAAGCACTCCTGATATCCGGAGTGCAGCAACAGGGGCAAGCAGAGAATACCCTAGGAAACAGAGTGAAGTCTATGTGGTGTGAAATAGGGAGTTGTGAAAGATTTGGATCGGGTAGTGAAGAAGATCTTGCACAAGATCCTCTTCCTACATGGTTCACAGGGACGCTAAGGATACCATCAATTGTGTGCACAAACCCCAGTATAGCCAATCAAGGAGGTGGCTGCCATGACCCATAACATGCATCATCTGTATAAAGTAATGAGTGATCGGTTCCGAATTGCCTGACACCCAATGTCAATGAGAAGGAACCATTGGAGCAGGGCACAGTGAGCCAAGCCCCATGTTTACATCAGAAGGGTCCCATCAGAATGCCCTGCCGAGTAAAGAGATGAGGCTTTTGAGTTACTTTTATGCAGTGTAATTTCTTGGGCCAGACAGTCCCCAAGCAACAGAGGGTCCTGCAGGTCTTACCACAGCAGGGCAGCACAGACATCAATCATTGTCCCAATGCATTAAGGACATTCAAGTGTCAGCCAATCAATGCAGGTTCAGTGGGCGGTGTACAATGGTATGCCACATCACTTACATTGATTTGAGGGGTATCAACGCTGCTTAAATCTGGTGCGGTCACACCTCTGTACCGCTCTGTTTTTGGCCCACAAGATCACTGCAGCTATCCATCTTTCCTCCAAACCCTCTGTGCCACTCCTCCTGCACTGCAATTTCTGCTCACCTCCTCCACGTGTGCAGCTGGGAGTCGCTGCAGGGTCAGGTACTGCACCTCCGGGCCCGCAGCTGCATCAGGTATGGGGTCACCTCGTCTCACTAGACCACAACTTTCAGTCTGGGTAAATACAATCTCGTCATTATGGTCCCCACTGCTGCACAAGAGGGGGCGCAGTTGTAGCTGTAGGCTGAGGCATCATGACAGTGCTCTTCGTGGTCTGAATCGGCAATTGACTGTCCACCTCGTTCACAGGTCAGCCTCTACTGGTAACGACAGCAGGCTTGCTGAGGGCCGTGGACCTCTCTGGTACACCGTGACACCTGGGATGCCCACAGATATATTCAAGGAGGGCAGATTCTGGTACTCAGTACGGAAGCACTCAGCTTATGCAGCTGCCACTGCCGGCAGTTAGCCACGCCCCCCCCATCCACATGTTACCAATGGAGCCATGTTCAATGCTGGATTCTATATAATAGTCTGGTGTCCTTGGAGACTGGGCAAAAATAGCAGGTTAAAATAAAGTACTATTTATTAGTAATATAATAAGACTTATGTCACTGCTAAATGTCATCAGAAAGAAAAGGTATAAGATTCTGGCGCAAAACAAGGAAAATAATGGCTATGTGGTGGTTAAAGAGAAAGTGCGAGGCAGAAATAAATAATGAGATAGATCCATAGTAGGAAGCACGCAGCACCTGCAAGGACATAAGAGAATGACTGGAACATTTAGGAATCAATAGAGATTTGTAAATCAGGGCAAGAGATCAGACTCAGCAGAGATGCAAGAGAATGGCCTCAAGAGGCAAATATGCACTTGTGATATGTGGGTATCTACTGTAGGAGGCTGGCCTGGCTTGTAGTGGGTACCAGAGGTACTTACACCTTGTGCCAGGTCCAGTTTTCCTTTATTATTGTAGAAGAGGTGTTTCTAGCAGCTTAGGCTGATAGAAGGTAGCTATGGCAAAGCAGCTTAGGCTGAACTAGGAGGCATGTAAAGCTCATACTATACCACTTGTATCATATGCACAATATCATAGGAAAACACAATACACAGAGTTACTAAAAATAAAGGTACTTTATTTTGATGACAATATGGCAAAAGTATCTCAGCGAGTACCCTTAGTAAGATAATAAGATATATACACAAAATATATGTACACAAACCAAAATTAGGTAAGTAATAGCAAGAAAAGTAATGCAAACAGTGTAGAATTACGATAGATTGCAATAGGAGCACATAGGTATAGGGGCAACACATACCATATACTCCAAAAGTGGAATGCGAGCCACGAATGGGCCCCAAACCTATGTGAGCTTGTAGAGGGTCGCCGGCACTGTAAGAAAACAGTGAGGGTTAGAAAAATACCCCACCCCAAGACCCTGAAAAGTAGGTGTAAAGTGCACCTACTACCCCCAGAGAGCACAGAAGTCGTGATAGGGGGACTCTGCAGGAAGACCAAACACCAGCAATGCAACAACAGTGGATTTCCAGACCTGAGTACCTGTAAGACAAGGGGACCAAGTCCAATAGTTGCGACAGTGTCGAGAGTGGGCAGGAGCCCAGGAAATGCCAGCTGAAGGTGCAAAGAAGCTGCCACTGGTTGGAAGAAGCTTAGAGTTCTGCAAGAAAGAAGAGGACTAGGAACTTTTCCTTTGGAAGACGGATGTCCCACGTCGCGATGAAGCTTGCAGAGGTGTTCCCACGCAGAAAGACCGCAAACAAGCCTTGCTTGCTGCAACGGACACGGTAGAGATCTTTGGGTGCTGCTGTGTCCCAGGAGGGACCAGGATGTTGCCACTTGGAGGAGGAGACAGAGGAGGCGCCCAGCAACTCAGGGAGCCCTCACAAAAGCAGGCAGCACCTGCAGAAGAACCCCAACAGGCACTTAGAAGAGAAGTGAACTGGAGTCCACGTGAAGTCACAAAAGGGAGTCCCACGACGCCGGAGGACAACTCAGAAGGTTGTGCACTGCAGGATGGAGTGTCGGGGACTCAGGCTTGGCTGTGCATGAAGGAAATCCTGGAAGAGTGCACAGGAGCCGGAGCAGCGGCACATCACGCAGTACACAGCTTTGCAGTCTAGCGTGGGGAGGCAAGGACTTCCCCCCAACAAACTTGGACTGAAGAGTCACTGGACTGTGGGAGTCACTTGGACAGAGTTGCTGTGTTCCAGGGACCACGCTCATCAGGATGAGAGGGGACCCAGAGGACCAGTGTTGCAGTCTTTTGGTGCCTGCATTAGCAGAGGGAAGATTCCATCGACACACTGGAGATTTCTTCGGAGCTTCTGGTGCAGGGTGAAGGCAGGCTACCCCCGAGCATGCACCTCCTGGAAATAGTCGAGAAAGCTGTCAGGATTAGGCGCTACAATGTTGCTGGTAGTTGTCTTGCTACTTTGTTGCGGTTTTGCAGGTGTCCTGGGCAGTCAGCGGTCGATCCTAGTGGTAGAAGGTGAAGAGGGAGATGCAGAGGAACACTGGTGAGCTCTTGCATTCGCTATCTGAAGAATTCCCCAAAGCAGAGACCCTAAATAGCCAGAAAAGGAGGTTTGGCTACCAGGTTAGGAATATTGGCTACCAAGAGAGGTAAGAGCCTATCAGAAGGAGCCTCTGACATCACCTGCTGGCACTGGCCACTCAGAGCAGTCCAGTGTGCCCCCAACACCTCTGTTTCCAAGATGGCAGAGGTCTGGGACACACTGGAGGAGCTCTGGGCACCTCCCCTGGGAGGTGCAGGTCAAGGAATGGTCACTCCCCTTTCCTTTGTCCAGTTTTGCGCCAGAGCAGGGCTGGGGGATCCCTGAACCGGTGTAGACTGGCTTATGCAGAGATGGGCACCATCTGTGCCCATCAAAGCATTTCCAGAGGCTGGGGGAGGCTCCTCCTCCCCAGCCCTTCACACCTATTTCCAAAGGGAGAGGGTGTAACACCCTCTCTCAGAGGAAATCCTTTGTTCTGCCTTACTGGGCCAGGGCTGCCTGGACCCCAGGAGGGCAGAAACCTGTCCGA
Organism: Pleurodeles waltl; assembly: GCF_031143425.1. Taxonomy (NCBI): domain Eukaryota; kingdom Metazoa; phylum Chordata; class Amphibia; order Caudata; family Salamandridae; genus Pleurodeles; species Pleurodeles waltl. Next base: position 1,218,710,862 of record NC_090447.1, read on the forward strand.
GGGGTTGGCAGCAGCATCAGCTGCAGTGGAGACGCCGGAAAGGCAGTTTGGCAGTACCCGGGCTCTGTGCTAGAGACACGGGGGATCATGGAATTGTCACCCCAATACCAGAATGGTATTGGGGTGACAATTCCATGATCTTAGACATTTTACATGGCCATGTTCGGAGTTACCATTGTGACGCTATACATAGGTAGTGACCTATGTATAGTGCACGCGTGTAATGGTGTCCCCGCACTCACAAAGCCGAGGACTTTTCCCTGAACGATGTGGGGGCACCTTGGCAGGTGAAGGTTAGACATATAGGTGACTTATAAGTTACTTAAGTGCAGTGGTAAATGGCTGTGAAATAACGTGGACTTTTTTTCACGCAGGCTGCACTGGCAGGCCTGTGTAAGAATTGTCAGAGCTCCCTATGGGTGGCAAAATAAATGCTGCAGCCCATGGGGATCTCCTGGCACCCCAACACCCTGGTACCTCAGTACTATATACTAGGGAATTATATGGGTGTACAAGTATGCCAATGTGAATTGGTAAATTTAGTCACTAGCCTGTTAGTGACAAATTTGGAAAGCAGAGAGAGCATAACCACTGAGGTTCTGGTTAGCAGAGCCTCAGTGAGGCAGTTAGGCATCACACAGGGAACACATACAGGGCACATACTTATGAGCACTGGGGCCCTGCCTGGCAGGGTCCCAGTGACACATAAACTAAAACAACATATATACAGTGAAATATGGGGGTAACATGCCAGGCAAGATGGTACTTTCCTACATTTACCAAATAGTGTAATGTGAAATAACAATTGAACAATAGCTTATACAAAAGAAATGTTCCTCAAAACAGTGATGCCAAGAAAGTGGTTTACTGAGTGGTAACGTTTTATTCATAATTTATTATGCATTTAACAATTTTGAGTGTCATCAAATTGAGGTGCAGAGCATCAAAAATGATTGTTTTGGATAACACAAATCAGAGCAACAGAGATCAACTTCAGACTCAGAAACCATTGTTTAGGTAAGGGAGAGGAGAATGTACAAAATATACACAAACATCTGACAGCAGAGAAATGAAAAATATTCCTGTGGAACATTCAAAGGAAAAAAACAATAGCTCTAAAATACTTTACCATGTTTCCCCAAAAATGTTTCCTGTAAGGAAGTAGATGGAGACATTTTGAATATTTGATAAACAACAAACATAACTAAGAAATTGAAGGGTAACATGCTTTGACTACATAAGATATAAGCACAACCTAAAAGCATTTCACAGTGGCATTTATGATGAACATGTGCTGTATTTGATTGCCTCTCTGCCAATTCAAAGCAAATAAGTAATCTTTCATTTCATATACACCAAGGAGCAAAGATATTGGGAGTTATTTTGACCCTGGTAGGCAGCATACTGGCTGGCCTTGTCAACAGAGGATATCTCTTCATTCAAAGGAGCTGCAGCAGCTATTTAGTAGTCACAAGTTTGATTTGGCCACTTGAGCAAAGTAGAAAGAAAAAAATCCCAGATAGGAATTTGTTTCTGGTGAAGAGAAAAAACAGTGGTCCTTTCTCTTTATCAATACACAATGCAATCATTTTGCACATTTGCCAGCCTGGACTGTTATACCTCATGTGGTGGTCCAGGGAAGGTAAGACGAGAAATAGTCTCACACTCCATTTGACCACTTCAGCATGAAGACCCTTTTGTAGATGGGCCTTCAGGTCGAATGTTTATGCCGCTGAAGCCAGTGCTGGAGCTCCTGCTCCGGATCTGTCACTAGTCTAGATCAACTGGGGTGACATTTGAGCTAATACTATGCAAAAACTGCCAACAAAACACATTCGTGGTGGGTAGAATATCAATGTTGTGGTTGTGGTCTGTGAACTGGAGCAGCCCCCCAACCGGAGACAAGAAGCTTCACAGAGTTCCATAAACTGGTATGCATCATTCATGCAGCACTCTAAGGTTGTAAGGGTTAGGATTATATTGTGCAAAGGTTTTTACTTCTTTTGTATGCTGTTTAAAAGATCTACTACTTCAGTGTTGTGGAATTCCTATAATCCAATGCCCAGGACATAGTGCTTGGGGTCAAGAACAACATGTTTTCAGCAGGGATGGGGAATTCCTATCACCTGGCGCCCAGGACATATGGTTTGGGGTCAAGGGCAACAAGTTTTCATGTTTATTTTGTCCTTGGAACAAGTAGGCCCAAACCCCTGCAGCACAAACTGTGGCTGCCAGTTTATAGAGAAGGGAACTCTGTAGTTGAGGTAATATGTGCTCCCACTGGTTAATACTATTCAAACTTGTATTTACGGTTCATTAATGAAACGCCTTCATTATTAGGGTATGCACTGTAAATAAACTTTTTAAGGTCACACTGCACTACTGACAGTGTTTTCAGTAAAAAGAAAAAGAAAAGTATACACGTTTGAAAAGTTTAACAATATAAGGCTAAGTATAATGCTCTCAGGATGCTCTCTGATTAGACGCAAATGTTTACAGAAGTTTGTAAGCAAGAGTAATGATTCTTTGCTTTCAAAATAAAATTTTCAGAAAAAAAGTTTCACTACTAAGGAATTTTAGGTGCTATTTCTTTGAAGAGTCATTTAGTAAAATGTGTTGACACATGCTTGTATTTCGCCCAAAAAATATTCCTAATGGAAAATCAGTGTAACCATTTTCAACAAGGTTATGGGAAGCATGAACATAAACAAGCACTGGCAAAGCCAACCAAACTGACATTTGTTGTGAGTCTTTTCGTTTCGTCAATGCGTGTCTTGTTTTGACATGACTTTTATAACACTTCATTCTTTTGGGACTAGCTAGGCCCTCACCATTGTAACAAACACTGGCAAAAAGAAAACAAGTTTTTGGTCTCAAAAAGCACACATTGCCAACACGAGCAACAAAGGCCCAACAGCTCCCCTACAGGGGGGGCCCTCAGCACAGCACCTGCCCTGAATGAGTCTGGAAGGGGGGGTTCCTTGTTCTTTGCAGGGGGCCCCCTCCAGTTTCGTTACACCACTGATTGCCTGAGTAGTTCCTGGCATTGAACAAATCTACTTTGTGTGCCAATATGCTCCTTGTGGAAGAGCGGAACGTGATTACTCACAGTAAAGCCATCCGATAGAGAGAGAAATAGAAGTTTAATAAGAACAAACTGTCTTTGTTAAAGCTAGACACAATTAGGGACCCAATTATTATAAAAAAGTCACAAAAGTGCCCCCATGGTATATGTCTTTGAATTAGTTGCTTTCATGAATTCACAAGAACTTTCAGAAGTAGACCACAAAATTGTACTGCTAGAAAATATTTCTGAACTGTATTTTAGCATGAGCAAAAATGCATGTGTAGATTTGCTTACATGAAAAAAATAGATTGAGAATTTACAAGTTTACTTTCCCTCCAACCACTTTCTTTCCAACCCTAGGAGAACTTTTACTTCTGCCATTGTCAGGAGTACATTTCCAACCTTTCTCATTATGGGAAAAGATTAGAACTTGGAACCTGAAACTTTTGCTTACTGCTCCTTCCAACCTCAGTATGTAGATCTGCAGAAAGATGGCAAACTAAGGAAATTGTTATGGTAGGGATTGAAATTGCAAGTATTCAAGCCCTACTATAGAAGTAGCCATGGCATAAGCATAGAGGCTATTATCAAAGCTCTTACATAATGAGATTTCTGCCCTAATTTTTCACTGCAATACATGGCACTGGACAAGTAGATCTTTTTTTCCTGGACAAGTAGATTTAATAAACAGCCTGATCCTTGGACCAGTAGATATTTTATTAAATTCCACACCCCTGATTTTCATGTCCACTGGACAAGCAGAACAACCCCTGCAGCACAAACCCTTTAGCTCCATTTTTACAAAAGAATATTATTGGATCCATAATGGAGGACTGATTACAACTGAGAAAAGATTTGCATCTATAGGTGTACGCTATTTAGACTTGTACACATGGGTCATTAATGCAAAACCTTTATTATTAATATGGGTTTTCCTGGGAAATGCATTGAGCTGTGAGCTCAGCTTGCAAGTACAGTCAGGAGCCTGAGAGCAGTTTTGGTGATTGTTTGCTTTCAGAATAAAATATACACAAAAATAGGCAACTTCAAAAAAAATATTGTACTATTTTAGAAACCATTTCTTTGAGCCATCATTTAATGCATATCAATATTTTTTTTTAAACGCTTAATGAAGGAGAATTGTTGTGAAAACTAAGATGAATAATGGAGAGTCGCCATAAAATCAACAATGGGCAACATGACAATTAATTAGGAACCCAGATATTAAAAAAAAGTCCAAACAAAGGACACTTGCAAGTATATGTCTTGAATTGATTGAGATTTATGATTTTCCGAAATTAACAAGTTTACAGGAGTATATCTGGAAACTGTAGCACTAGAAATATGTATGAATTCCATTTTGAATGAGAAAATACACACACATATATTTATTTGCTCTTGAAAATTTCTGCTGAGCAGTTAGAAATTCACTTTCCATACACTCCCCTTTTTCACCACGATAGAAAATGCTTAACTTCAACCTGTGTCAGGAGTAAATTTCCAAACTTTTCCAGGATGGAAAAATGTTGGAGAGGCATTAGTGAATACCCTAAGATACATAGGTTTGTAGGTGTGCACAGACGTCCGTGGCATTGGAATGACCACTTTTTGCTTACTTCCAACCCATTGCGTGCAGGAAGGTGCCATAATCAAAAGCCAGTTAGAATCCACACCTTGTTATAATATGAGTCCTGGCCTAATCAAAAGGGCAATCATTTTAGCTTGGGTATGAGGATGATGCCATATTTCTTATCTCATTACATATCTCCAAAAGGGACAAGTGGATTTTTTTACAGGTCAAGCAGATGTAGGAAGCATCTCACCCACGCCTAAGTAGATAGTATATAAAATTCCACACCTACATACTTCATTTGATGATTCAATAAACCCCTAATTTGCCTCTACAAACTTGTTTCTGCCATAACAATAGGGAAAACTTACTGAAATCTTTCTGTTCTGCGATGTCTTTTTGCTGAAAAAATAAAGAAGGATTTTATTACATAGAAGCCTTTAGGTGTATAAGGTGGTCATACAAATTCCATGCCATCCAGCCTGCTTCAAATCATGAATTTATTACTACAATCAAATCAAACTTTATATATGTTGTAATACTGACAAAGTGCACCATAGCTATAAAGCACGATAGCGCTGTACAGATAAAACCACATTTATGATGGATCTTGGGCATCTGAGCTTGTTCGTAATACCAATGTATGTAAAAGTGGTGCAACATTGTGATGAGACTTAAGTAGGTTTGCCGTTATGGAATTTTTGCTTTAGCAGTTTGTGTTAGCCAATGCATGTTAGGGACTGATATATTCTGATAGCACATTTTACCGTCAGTGCCTACTAACTCATTACTAGACATTGGACATGGGAACAGGAAGGATCGTGGCAATTAATTTTCAATGTTACAACTGTCTTGCTGTTTGGATGGAGAAATAGCCTCAAAGAGAATACACCCTTACGTTGAGCTCAGCTTAACAAGGTCTAGATTTTTGACACCCATCTCAGGACACACAATAATTTTGCATGTGTGCAAGCAACCTTTGTGACATAGATTAAGATTGACAGTAGGGTTCTGTGGTCCTGCAGGGGCATACCATGTGCATCCTTCATACCAATTATGGCTACCATTAGTTGATTAAGTTGTAGAGGACTGAGCAGGGGCTACAGAGGGGTTCTTGTGGGTGTGCACCCCCAAAATAAATACATTTTTCCATGGCAGTTGGGCCTGGGGACCCATAGTAGGGTCTACTAGGTCTGTGTTGTTTTTTTCTTGTCATTCTGATTTCACTAAGAGGTTTTAACATGTTAATTATTTGAATGAGAAGAATAAATATATTTACACACAGATTTACAAAGATTTAAAGTTGCATCAGGCTCTATGGCTGGTGCATGGGCATTCTATGTATCCACCCACGGATTTTGGTGCAAAGCCATAGAGTTGAAGTTTATTAAAAAATAGCCATAATATACAATGAAAAAAATACAAAAAGAAATATAACAGAAAACCTAAAGCATAAAACAAAAAAAGAATAGTAATGATGCAAATAATTAAATACTCTAAAAAAATAAAGATAAAAAATTCACCTGATTAAGCCAATGTAAGGCACTTTTTAAAAAGGATCTAACCCTGCAGCAAAATGTCATCAGGCACCATATGCAGATATATTAGGGATGGGTGACAGTGTAAAAAAAGTTCCCCTTCAAAATGGGGACTAAAATCCTGCGCCTAATAGGAGCATAAAACTCACAAAAAAAGATGAAGTGCAAAAATTGTCTGTAAAGAAGCACCATCACATGGACAAATAAGAATGCTTTTGGGATCAAACTGGCATAAGGGAAAACACAAGTTGGACCTAATAGACCCAAAATGAAATCTGGTAATAAGCAACCTTTCCCTCACATTATTAACTAAAGACAGGTAGGTCTCAATTCCTGGGGTAGCCTTAATCAACACAAAATCCCTAACAGAGGGTTTCAACAATTCCTTATCCTCCCTCTGTCTCAGCCTAAATTGTCACAAGATAAAACAATATACAATAACTTCCCTGTTAAAAATAGCATATTCATTAGAGCAAACAGAAATCCAAAGGAGCAGTGGGGCTCACTTAGTACTGTCCTCCACATAACCTAGATCTAGTTCCTCGTGCAGGCAGAACCTCGAGCTATTTGGTCCCACACATTGCAGCCTTCTACAGAATCTGTCTTCTTCTCTTTGGAGAGAGGGGCAATTTCGGTATCCCTCTAATCAGTGCCCCATACACCAGGACTGGAAAAGATTTAAGCCTATACACCTCCAATAAGGGCATCAATCAATCAATGAATCAATAATTTGTCAAGCGCGCTACTCACCCGGTAGGGTCTCAAGGCGCTGGGGATAACCGGTTTGCACCCAACCCTCGAGGAAAAATCAAAAGTTGCACCAACTGCAGCATTAAAGCGCAAACAGTGCTTAGAAATACAGGGATACCAATTTCTTTTTTCATCAAACACCTAAGTAAGCAAACTCACGAAGCCAGCTAATTTCATTATCATTAATGATCAAAGGGCCCAGCTTGCTCTGAGGCGTACCGCACACCATACAGTGCATCTCTAAAATATTTTCTTCCAAGTCTAAATTGGCCTTAAAATCCACAAAAGCATGTACTGCCCCAGGTAAGCCATTCAAAGTGCGTGCTAGTAGAACCACGCTGCCAGCATATAACAGAGTTGGCATCCCTTTACCATTAATTACTGAGACATCTTTACACATTTACACTAAAAAAATCATACAAACCATTAACATTGGGGCAAGAATATATCCCTGACGCACCCCTCAGCAAAGCTCAAAAAATTCAGTGCATTCACCAGTCTGCCAATACCTAACACTTGCATTAGTACTGTCATGCAGCAGGCACAAGAAATCCACAATTGCATTTGGGATTTGCAACTTGTACAATGAACCCCATACCTTATCTCCATTTTCTCTGTCAAAAGCACTACTAAGGTCAATGAAGGCCAAATAAAGGGTACCCTTCTTATCAAATCGTACATTTATCAAGGATTAGCAACAGCCAACATTGCTCATGTGTACCTAGCTCTCCCTGAACCCGTACTGTACCAGGCTCATAATATTCTGTTCAACCACCTACTCCTCTGTCCGCCACATTACAACACGGCCCAAGATCTTCGGCAAGGAGTCTAACAGGGAGATAGGGCGGTAACATTTATGGTCACTACGGTTTCCTCTTTTTTAAACGGGCACTGTGCATGCAGACTTTCTTGAGGGTGGGATCCTATGGCTCAAAGCAACACTTAAGATGTTGACAACAATGGGAGCCCAGAAAAAGACTTTCGCTTTGAAAAGATCCATGGGGATACCATACAGCACCAGCGCTTTAGTAGGAGGGCTCTCTTGCACTGCAGCAATCACATCATCCATTCCAAAAGTAGGCCCTCATTATGAACACGGCGGAAAAGACAGCACTGTCGGCGGTACCTACCACCAACAGGCTGGTGGTCTGGACCGCCAAATAATGAAGCACATGAAAAACAGGCAGCCTGCAAACCACTTACCGCCAGCAGAGGAGTGACAAAAACGACGGAAGATGCCGCCCACTGGCCAACGGAAAGGCCCTACCTGCCCAACAAATAATGAAGCATAAGACCGCTGTCAGTTCCAGGGCGGGAACCACTGCCACACAAAGCCTGGCAGAAATGAACCAAATAAAAGGAAACACTCACCGTAGGCACACACAACACGCCAAAGCAGACATGGAGAGAGAATTGGAAATCATGCCAGTGCTGCTCCTTTCCATATAACTCTGTGACCGTGACCGCCCACAAAGACGATGACGGTAAGTACCACAACCTACCAAACATGGGAAGAAAGGGCACAGTAACATACCCACCCACCCCGCAACACACCCATGCCCCCTCACAACATCACAAGCCATACACACCTGAGCAAGAGGTACTTACCCGACACAAGGCCAAGACAACCTGCCCAAAGTACACATATGTGCCCATGTGTGTACTTTGGGCAACACCCCCCCTGCAATGAAATGATGAACAATGTATCCAGAGTGTGCCAACACCAACACTGGGCACACAAACTTTATTTCAGAACTTGTAAGAGCTGATTGTCCGAATGAGGCCATTGGCCAGTCCAACACAAAAAGGCTGATGGGCCCAACTGGCTCGAACTTGACTCCCACATGTGCACATGGTACTCCACCATAAAGGGACATCAATGGGGCAGCCGGGCACCTCAGGGAACAAGGGGCCGGGGGAGGTGGGGTGGGGACTTACGTCTGGCATGGGGGGGGCATGGGCTTCCGTTTGGGAGGTGCAAAATGTTTTGGTTTAGACTTGGAAGATGGGGGAGTGGGCTTGGACCGGGGGTGGCAGATGGACCATGGTCAGCACTTGGCTTCTTGCTCACTGCGGAACGGGCACAGGAATGGGAAGGGCAGACAGGGGTGGTCTTGGAGGTGGAAGGAGTGAACAGGGCAAGGAGGTGGGCTAATGAGTTTGAAAAGGTCAACACAGGATAGGAAAAGTTTTTTAGGGGCCGTCAGGGTGGACATGGAGGAAGGTGTGGGAGTGGAGGTAGAGGGAGTGGTTGTTAAAGGTGTAGGTGTGAGTGAAGTGGATGCAGGTGCCTGTACAGTATGCTGAGGTATGCTGAGGTGTGGTGGATGTGTGTTGGGTGGGTGTCTGGGAACGTTTGAGTGTCTTGGGAGGAGGGGGGTGAACACAGTAGGACAAGACAGGCTGCAAAATGGAATGCCTGCATTGGACGAGGGTAACAAGGAGAAATATTTGTATTTCTCCTCTTGTTTTTTCCTTGCATGTTTGCTGCATTCTGCAGCAAAATACTTGACCACCAAACTCTAAAATAGACCAAGAGGGCCACCTCATGCAAATCAGCACTGTCCTGCTCCTTGTGGAACAGTACATCCCGAACCTTTGACACCATACACATTCATTCTATGGCCCAATGCTTTTTTAGTTGGGAAATTTGAGTTTCACCCTGCCACCCTCCAAACCTTAGTGACATAGCTACTCCCTTGGAGCTCGCAGTAGTGGCAGCAATATTGTTTATAGTGGCAAATTCGGACTTTTGGAATTCCAGTGTCAGGGAGAATCACCATCTGAACTCACCCATCTTTTATGTAAATTGGTATCTCAGTCCCTTGGAACTGGGTCCTTCTGCCATCCATATGGCACAAGGATACTGTATGGGTGCTCCTTTCTGCATGTACAATTGGCAGTTGTATGTAGCAGGATACGTGATGTGCATCCACCCCATTTGCCATATTCCTCTACTGGAATGCATTGTCTTCACATCAATGGCAATAAGAAACTCTCTGTGCTCCAGGGTTTGTGTATACACCACCAATACCTACCTGTTGCCAGGTTTTGGACTGATAGCATGAGCTCTCCAACCAAACTTGCCAGGAGTGGCTTCCTGGATCCTGCTTCAATGACACGAGCTGCTCAGAAGGAGCATAGGGCACACCCTTTCATGAAGAAGACATGTCCAGAAGAAGTGGAGCTGTGAGCATTAACAGTTCAGAATGAGCTAAAGGTGTCTACTGTGCAAACCAAAAAAAAGTACAAAGTTCCTAAACAAAAGGGATGAAGGCACAGGATCAACACCGAAACTTCTAATACCCCAGGAGGGCAGAAGCCTGTCTGTGGGTTGCAAGCAGTGGTAGCTGCAGTGAAAACCCCAAAAAGCTAGTTTGGCAGTACCGGGGCCCATACTGGAGCCCCAAGGATGCATGGGATTGGCACCCCAATACCAGATTTGGCATGAGGGTACAATTCCATGATCTTAGACATGTTACATGGCCATTTTTGGAGTTACCATTGTGAAGCTACATTTAGGTATTGACCTATATGTAGTGCACACGTGTAATGATGTCCCCGCACTCACAAAGTCTGGGGAATTTGCCCTGAACAATGTCGGGGCACCTTTGCTGGTGCCAGGGTGCCCACACACTAAGTAACTTTGCACCTAACCTTCACCAAGTGAGGGTTGGACATATAGGTGACTTATAAGTTACTTAAGTGCAGTGGTAAATGGCTGTGAAATAATGTGGATGTTATTTCACTCAGGCTGCAGTGGCAGTCCTGTGTAAAAATTGTCTGAGCTCCCTATGGGTGGCAAAAGAAATGTTGCAGCCCATAGGGATCTCCTGGAACCCCAAAACCCTGGGTACCTAGGTACCATATACTCCACTGGAGTTAGGGAATTATAAGGGTGTTCCAGTGTGCCAATCAGAATTGGTAAAATTAGTCACTAGCCTGCAGTGACAATTTTTAAAGGCAGAGAGAGCATCAACACTGATGTTCTGGTTAGCAGAGCCTCAGTGATACAGTTAGGCATCACACAGGGAACACATATAGGCCACAAACTTATGAGCACTGGGGTCCTGACTAGCAGGATCCCAGTGATACATATCAAACACACTGTCAACATAGTGTTTTAACTATGAGCACTGGGTCCTGGCTAGCAGGATCCCAGTGAGACAGTAAAAACACCCTGACATATACTCACAAACAGGCCAAAAGTGGGGGTAACAAGGCTAGAAGGAGGCTACCTTCCTGCATACCCCCCCCCCCTAAACAAAGGACAATAAGGCTAATCTTGGCCAGTTGAGTCTTTATTGTCTCTAAGTGGTGATAAGTAGAGAGTAGCTCTGCAATAGATTAGTTACTCCCTTTATCATCCACTATTTGGTTACTTCCCTACGGGGATCTAACCACCCTGTTTGAAGTTTTTTAGCTAGCCAACAATGTGAAGTTATATTATCAGAGTTCCTATTAGTATGTTTAAGTTTAGAGCAGTGGGAATTGTCCACTTGACCTATATCAAGTGATGAGAATGCCAAACAGAGAAGCTGTCTCAGTAAAGCCATAGCTGGGCAAAAACTTTGTCAATATGGCTGTAAGAGAGAACAGGGATGCTGTTTCTCTTGAGTTGGAGCAGGGCAGGGATGCTGTCCTATGAGCTCCACACTAGGGCAGGGCTGCTGTCCTAAGTGTTGTGAGGCAGTGCAGGGTTGTTGCCCTAAAGTTTCTCTGGGAGGGTTGGAGGGATGTTCCATGTCAACTAAAATGGTGCACTTTTTTTCACCAATATTAGTTATCCCACAGAGAGGTACTTCTACCTCAGGGAGTACAGCTGTGCTAGCTGATATTTCCCTTTGTACAGGTGCCACCCCAGGAGAGGTTTCTCCCACCACAAGAATGGTATCCTGAATGGCAGGGTGTGTAAATACTTTGATGCTTTTTTTACCTGTTGTGGGAGAAGGATCATGTGTTTTCGGGCCTTTTTCTCTCCTTTGCTATTTCATTTCAGCTGAAATGAGAGGAAGCAATTCCTCAGGGATACCCAGCATGGCTGCACGGGTATTAAACTCTGCCTCAGCCCAACCTGAGGCCTCTAGGTCATTATCCAAGAGACAAGCTACAGGTAGGCTATGTGATACTACCACCTGCTTAGGGCCAGTAACTCCACCCCAACTAAACTGAATTATAGCTAAGGGAAGGAACTTAGTGGAGTTATGGACATCAACAATCTTGTACTGTTGTCCAAGGATGTGTTGTCCAGGAGACACTAGGTTTTCAGTCACCAAAGTGATACTGGCACCTGTGTCCCTGTAGGCCTGAGCTTCAACACCATTTATTGAAACTGTCTGTCGGTACTTATCCATTGTAAGGGGACAAGCAGCCAGTGTGGCAAGGCCAGTGCTACCCGGTGTGACAGAAACTGTCTTGGGACGAACTACCCCAGTTTCTATGATGGACCCATAAGTGAACCCAACTACACCCTTATTTTGACTGCTGCCAGCAGTCCCACCACTATTACCACTACTACTAGGGGCACTAGAGTTTGATGTATTAGTGGTGGTAGGCTCAGTGGGTTTACCTGGGCAGGACTTATCCCCTGGCCTATGGCCTTTATTTTTACACACGTAGCACCAAGGCTTTTTAATGTGTGTGGGTTGTGTAGAAGAGGAAGAAGATGATTTATTCCCACCCCCTGAAGAGTGTTTAGGATTTGAAGAAGGATCTTTAGTTTTACCCTTATCCCCAAGCTTATCCTGAGATTTCTCACCATCTTTCTTCTTGCCATCCTTGTCACCTCCTGTATGAACCTTTCTGTTCACTTTTGTTCTGACCCATTTGTCTGCCTTCTTTCCCAATTCTAGGGGAGAGGTCAGATCCGAGTCTACCAAGTACTGGTGCAACAAATCAGACACACAATTGTTCAAAATATGCTCTCTCAGGATCAGATTATACCGGCTTTCATAGTCAGTCACCTTACTGCAATACAACCAACCCTCCAAGGCCTTCACTGAACAGTCTACAAAGTCTGTCCAGTCTTGAGAGGACTCTTTTCTGGTGTCTCTGAACTTAATCCTGTATTGTTCAGTGGTTAGGCCAAATCCATCCAAGAGTACATCCTTCAAAACTTTGTAGTTATTAACATCGCTTTCTCTGACAGTAAGGAGCCTATGCCTACCCTTATCAGTGAAAGATAGCCACAAGATAGCAGCCCACTGCCTTTGAGGGACCAACTGTACCATACAGGCCCTCTCAAGTGCAGCAAACCACTTGTTAATGTTATTCCCCTCCTTGTAAGGGGGGGACTATCTTAAGCAGGTTTATGGAATCTTGCTCTCTAACAGGATTGCTATTAAAAACATTGCTGCTGCCACCATGGGGAACTAACCCCAATTTCTGCCTTTCCCTCTCTACATTCAGAGATTCCCTGTCTGAGGCCAGCTGCTGCTGTTTAAGCTTCAGTCTGGCCTCTTCCAACCTCAGCTTTCTGAGTTCCCTTTCCATTAAGTTATCCTCCGGGTGGGAGGCTTGGGAATTGTGAGACACAGAGGAAATGTGGGAATTGGCAGAGAGAGACCTGTCCCTAAATGTCTGGACCCTTGTAACTTGGCCTTTAGGAGTGAAAGGTGCCCTTCTAATGTGTGACCCCCTCCCACTACCAGTTTCACTAGGTGGCCTGCTAGCTGGTAGGTCTTTGGAAAAAACCTCCCCAGTCTCTTCAGGGAACTCCTCTGAGTCTGAGTGGGTACCCTCCCCTCCTACCTCCTGTTCCTGTGATGGGCCAGACTGTTTCTGGTCACTTTCTAGGAGAAGGTTGAAGATAAAGTCTTTGGTAGGATTCTTGCCAATGCTTAAACCTCTTTCTATGCAGAGACCCCTCAAACTTTTAAAGTTTAAACTCTCATAGGTTGCCTGAACAATTTTGGGAGTGAGCTCTACTGCAGACATGATATAAAAGGTTTAGGAAAGAGAGAGAAAAAGTTTTAGAACTATTGAAAGCACAGAGAAAAAAACTTTCAAACTTTTTGAAAACTTTAGAAAGTTTTCTGAAACGTTTTAGAAACTTTTAGGAACGTTTTTAGAAAAGGAGAGTTAAACTGTTTAGTTCAATGTGTATATCTTGAAATATTTGGTATATGATTTTCTCATGAACAGCACCAATGACAAAGTGGTAAAGCAGTTACAAGTACTTATACCACCGCTGCACCACCAATGTAGGACGCTGGCCTGGCTTATAGTGGGTACCTTGGGGTACTTACACCTTGTGCCAGGTCCAGTTATCCCTTATTAGTAGATTAGAGGTGTTCTAGCAGCTTAGGTTGATAGAGGTAGCTATAGCAGAGCAGCTTAGGCTGAACTAGGAGACATGCAAAGCTCCTACTAACCACTTATATCATATAGCACTATATCATAAGAAAACACAGTACTCAGAGTTACTAAAAATAAAGGTACTTTATTTTAGTGACAATATACCAAAAGTATCTCAGAGGATATACTCCCTTAGGAGGTTAGTGATATACACAAAATATATACACACAGACCAAAATCAGGTAAGTAACAGTTAGAAAAATAGTGTAAACAATGTAGAATCACAATAGAATGCAATAGGGAGAAATAGGCCTAGGGGCAACACAAACCATATACTCTAAAAGTGGAATGCGTACCATGAATGGACCCCAGGCCTAGTGTAGTGTGTAGAGGGTCACTGGGAGTGTAAGAAAACACTAAGGGTGTCCAAGATACCCCACCCCAAGACCCTGGAAAGTAGGAGTAAAGTTACCCTACTACCCCAGAAAGACAGTAAAGTCGAGATAGGGGATTCTGCAAGGCCAACAACTGACTGCAAAACACTGAAGACGGATTCCTGAACCTGAGGACCTGTAAAGGAAGGGGACCAAGTCCAAGAGTCATGCAAGTGTCCGGGGGGGCAGGAGCCCACTAAACCCCGGATGAAGGTGCAAAAGGGCTGCCTCAGGGAAGAAGAAGCTGAAGATTCTGCAACAACGGAAGGTGCCAGGAACTTCTCCTTTGGTCAGAAGATATCCCACGGCATGCTGGAGGATGCAGAGTTGTTTCCACGCAGAAAGACCTCAAACAAGCCTTGCTAGCTGCAAGAGTTGTGGATGAGGATTTTGGGTGCTGCCAGGGCCCAGGAAGGACCAGGAGGTTGCTCCTTAGAGGAGGAGACAGAAGGGGTGCACAGCAACACAGAGAGCCCATGCAGAAGCTAGCAGCCCCCACAGAAGCACCTGAACAGGCGTTTAGAAGATCTGAGCACAACGGTTGACTCAGCACAACAAAAGCGGGTCCCGCAAAGTCGGAGTCTAACTCAGCGAGTTGGGCAATGCAGGACAGAGTGCTGGGGACCTGGGCTAGGCTGTGGACAAAGGAAGTCTTGCAAAAGTGCACAGAAGCCTGAGCAGCTCCAGTTCACGCAGTACACAGGATTACTGTCTGGCGTGGGAGGCAAGGACTTTCCTCCACCAAATGTGGACAGAAGTGCCACTGGACTGTCGGGGACACTGGGATCCAGCTCCTGTGTTCCAGGGACCACGCTCGTCAAGATGAGAGGGGACCCAGAGGACCGGTGATGCAGAAGTTTGGTGCCTACGTTGGCAGGGCGAAGATTCCGTTGACCCATGGGAGATTTCTTCTTGGCTTCCAGTGCAGGGTGAAGGCAGATAGCCCTCAGAACATGCACCACCAGGGAACAGTCGAGAAAGCCGGCAGGATGAGGCGCTACAATGTTGCTGGTAGTCTTCTTGCTACTTTGTTGCAGTTTTGCAGGCGTCCTGGAGCAGTCAGCGGTCGATCCCTGGCAGAAGTCGAAGAGAGAAGTGTAAGGAAATGGCTCCCTGTTGCAATTACCCCCCACTTGTTGCCTGATACTGATGCTGACTTGACTGAGAAGTGTGCTGGGACCCTGCTAACCAGGCCCCAGCACCAGTGTTCTTTCACCTAAAATGTACCATTTTCTCCACAATTGGCACAACCCTGTCACCCAGGTAAGTCCCTTGTAACTGGTACCCCTGGTACCAAGGGCCCTGATGCCAGGGAAGGTCTCTAAGGGCTGCAGCATGTCTTATGCCACCCTAGGGACACCTCACTCAGCACAGACACACTGCTTGCCAGTTTGTGTGTGCTGGTGGGGAGAAAATGACTAAGTCGACATGGCACTCCCCTCAGGGTGCCATGCCAACCTCACACTGCCTGTGGCATAGGTAAGTCACCCCTCTAGCAGGCCTTACAGCCCTAAGGCAGGGTGCATTATACCACAGGTGAGGGCATAGGTGCATGAGCACTATGCCCCTACAGTGTCTAAGCAAAACCTTAGAAATTGTAAGTGCAGGGTAGCCATAAGAGTATATGGTCTGGGAGACTGTCAAAAACGAACTCCACAGCACCATAATGGCTATACTGAATACTGGGAAGTTTGGTATCAAACTTCTCAGAATAATAAACCCACACTGATGCCAGTGTTGGATTTATTAAAAAATGCACACAGAGGGCATCTTAGAGATGCCCCCTGTATTTTACCCAATTGTTCAGTGCAGGACTGACTGGTCTGTGCCAGCCTGCTGCTGAGAGACGAGTTTCTGACCCCATGTGGTGAGAGCCTTTGTGCTCTCTGAGGACAGAAACAAAGCCTGCTCTGGGTGGAGGTGCTTCACACCTCTCCCATGCAGGAACTGTAACACCTAGCAGTGAGCCTCAAAGGCTCAGGCTTCGTGTTACAATGCCCCAGGGCACTCCAGCTAGTGGAGATGCCCGCCCCCTGGACACAGCCCCCACTTTTGGCAGCAAGTCCAGGAGAGATAATGAGGAAAACAAGGAGGAGTCACCCACCAGTCAGGACAGCCCCTAAGGTGTCCTGAGGATGAGGTGACCCCTGCCTTTAGAAATCCTCCATCTTGATTTTGGAGGATTTTGGAGGATTCCCCAATAGGAATAGGGATGTGCCCCCCTCCCCTCAGGGAGGAGGCACAAAGAGGGTGTAGCCACCCTCAAGGACAGTAGCCACTGGCTAATGCCCTCCAAGACCTAAACACACCCCTAAATTGAGTATTTAGGGGCTCCCAGAACCAAGCAAGATAGATTACTGCAACCTAAGACGAAGAAGGACTGCTGAGCTGACAACCTGCAGAGAAGACGGAGACACCAACTGCTTTGGCCCCAGCTCTACCGGCCTGTCTCCCCACTTCTAAAGACACTTCTCCAGCGGTGAGTTCCACAGGGTCCAGCGACCTCTGAAGCCTCAGAGGACTACCCTGCATCTAGAAGGACCAAGAACTCCGGAGGACAGTGGCTCTGCTCCACAAAGACTGCAACTTTGCAACAAAGAAGCAACTTTGAAACAACATGTTTCCCACCGGAAGCGTGAGACTTTGCACTCTTTACCCGACGCCCCCGGCTCGACTTGTGGAGAACAAACACCACAGGGAGGACTCCCCAGCGACTACAAGACCGTGAGTAGCCAGAGTTGACCCCCCTGGGCCCCCACAGCGACGCCTGCAGAGGGAATCCCGAGGCTCCCCCTGATCGCGACTGCCTGCTTCAAAGACCCGACGCCTGGTAAAGACACTGCACCCGCAGCCCCCAGGACCTGAAGAATCTGACCTCCAGTACAGAAGCAACCCCCAGGTGGCCCTCTCCCTTGCCCAGGTGGTGGCTACCTCGAGGAGCCCCCCCCTTGCCTGCCTGCATCGCTGAAGAGACCCCTTGGTCTCCCATTGATTCTTATTGCGAACCCGACGCCTGTTTGCACACTGCACCCGACCGCCCCCGTGCCGCTGAGGGTGTACTTTTTGTGCTGACTTGTGTCCCCCCTGGTGCCCTACAAAACCCTCCTGGTCTGCCCTCCGAAGACGCGGGTACTTACCTGCTGGCAGACTGGAACCGGAGCACCCCCTTCTCCATTGAGGCCTATGCGTTTTGGGCACCACTTTGACCTCTGCACCTGACCGGCCCTGAGCTGCTGGTGTGGTAACTTTGGGGTTGCCCTGAACCCCCAATGGTGGGCTAGCTTGGACCCAACTTTGAACCCTGTAGGTAGTTTACTTACCTGCAAAACTAACAAACACTTACCTCCCAGGAACTGTTGAAAATTGCACTGTCTAGTTTTAAAATAGCTATATGCCATTTGTGTGAAAACTGTATATGCTATGTTGCTAATTCAAAGTTCCTAAAGTTCCTAAGTGAAGTACCTTTCATTTAAAGTATTGTTTGTAAATCTTGAACCTGTGGTTCTTAAAATAAACTAAGAAAATATATTTTTCTATATAAAAACCTATTGGCCTGGAATTGTCTTTGAGTGTGTGTTCCTCATTTATTGCCTGTGTGTGTACAACAAATGCGTAACACTACCCTCTGATAAGCCTACTGCTCGACCACACTACCACAAAATAGAGCATTGGAATTATCTCTTTTTGCCTCTATCTTACCTCTAAGGGGAACCCTTGGACTCTGTGCATGCTATTTCTTACTTTGAAATAGTACATACAGAGCCAACTTCCTACATTGGTGGATCAGCAGTGGGGTACAATACTTTGCATTTGCTGGACTACTAAGCCAACACCTGATCACACAACTAAATTCCAAAAATTGTCATTAGAAACTGATTTTTTAAATTTGAGCTATTTTTCTAAATTTTTAAAAGTCCTGCTAGGGCCTTGTGTTAGACCCTGTTAGCATTTCTTTTAGAGTTTAAAAGTTTTGTAAAAGTTTGAATTAAGTTCTAGAGATAGTTTTAGAGTATTCCAACTTTTAGAAACAAAATGTCTGCTGTAGAAGAGATAGTGATGGAACTCAACCTCACCCCTTACCTGCATCTTAGGATGTCAGAGCTAAGGTCTCTCTGCAAAATCAAAAAAATAAAAACTGGTTCAAACCCTATCAAAGTACAGCTCCAGGAGCTTTTGGCAGAGTTTCTTAAAAACATCCCCTCTGATGATGGCCTCACAGAGGGGGACACTAGTGATGTGGAGGATTTCCCACCTCCAGTCCTAGATAGAGAGCCCAGTGTTTCTCTAACCCTGACTCCAGAAGTGATAGTCAGAGATGTTGCTTCTCTCACAGGAGAGTCCAACAGCTCTAGAAGCATTGAGAGCAGTCTCAGTGAAGATGACCTCTTGTTAGCCAGGATGGCCAAAAGATTGGCTTTGGAGAGACAGCTCCTAGCCATAGAAAGGGAAAGACAAGAGATGGGCTTAGGTCCCATCAATGGTGGCAGCAATTTAGATAGGGTCAGAGATTCTCCTGACATGCTAAAAATCCCCAAAGGGATTGTAACTAAATATGAAGATGGTGATGACATCACCAAATGGTTCACAGCTTTTGAGAGGGCTTGTGCAACCAGAAAAGTAAACAAATCTCACTGGGGTGCTCTCCTTTGAGAAATGTTCACTGGAAAGTGCAGGGATAGACTCCTCACACTCTCTTGAAAAGAGGCAGAATCCTATGACCTCATGAAGGCTACCCTGATTGAGGGCTTTTATTCTCCACTGAGGAGTACAGGATTAGGTTCCGGGGGGGGTTAAAAAATCCTCAAGCCAGACCTGGGTTGATTTTGTAGACTACTCAGTAAAAACACTGGATGGTTGGGTAGCTGGAAATGAAGTGCATGACTATGTTGGGCTTTATAATTTGTTTATGAAAGAACACATTTTAAGTAACTGCGTCAATGAAAAGTTGCATCAGTGTCTGGGAGACCTAGGTCCAAATTCTCCCCAAGAATTGGGAAAGAAGGCAGACCACTGGGTCAAGACTAGGGTAACCAAAACGTCCATTGGAGGTGACCAAAAGAAAGGGGTTACAAAGCCTCCCCAGGAGAAAGTGGCTGACACTAGAAATAAAGAAAAAGAGTCCTCTGTAGGCCCCCAAAAACCAGACCAGGTGGGTGGGCTCCAAGACACAACCCAAAACAAAGGTGGGTACCAGGGTAAGAACTGGGATGCCACTAAGGCATGGTGCCAAAACTGTAGACAGACAGGGCACCACACCAAGGACACTTCTTGTCCCAAAAACAAACCACCTACCAAAATCCCAGGGGTGACTAGTGTAGCCATTGGGGATGACTCCTCAGATGAGGAGGTCTTCATAGCTTTCAACTGGAAAAAGGGCCCAACAGGTGAGTTGGAGATTCCAGAGGGAAGTAGACACTTCCACCACCTACTGGTGAATGGAATCCCAGCCACTGCCCTGAGAGACACTTGTGCCAGTCACACTATTGTGCACGACAGGCTGGTGTTCTCAAACCAGTACATCCCAGGTGAGACTGCCAGAGTAAGAGTTAGCCCAGACAGGGTCACTAATAGACCTGTGGCTTTTGTGCCCATAGAAGTGGGTGGGACTTTTAGCTGGAGAAGGGTGGTAGTCAGTACAGACCTCCCCCTTGATTGTCTCATTGGAAATGACTACCCAGAGGTTAGTCAGAGCCTAAGAGAGGAACTGGTCCAGTGCCAGTCCTCTCCCAAGGATTCTGGAGGTGCTACCCCTGCAGTAACTGCAAGTAGGCCCCAGAAGAAAAAGAAAAGAAAACAGAGTAGGAAGGGTGAACAACCTTTAGCCAAGGTCCAGCAAGCCAAGGATATTCTGCTCCAGTAGGGGAGAACTCCAAAAGTGGCACTGGTAAAGTCCAACCTGACCCACAAGAAGTCCTGGCTAGTCAGGCAACTGTTAAGCCTGAGTGGGTGGCTCCTCGGCTAACAGAAGAAAGAGTGGAAGAAGGATGTTTACTACAAGATGTAGTAACCCCCCACTTTAATACAGCCGACAGGCACCCTGAACCCAAAGAAGCCTGTAACTTAGCCCCTTCCCTTGTAGGTGAAGAGCTAAAGGTGTGGTTCTGGGCACTGACAGCTGTCAGTGGCCTCTGCTGGGTGTTAGCCTTTATGGCTGCACTATCCTTGGCATGGTGGTCTGACCCCATGCCACATAGCAAGTTAAGCCCCCTGACTCTGTTGGTCATGGTGGGGTTACTCCAACTCTGGGTAACCTCTTTGGGTAAGCTAGGGGTGACCCTGGCTAAGATAAGATTAGCGAGGTGGATACCTCTAACCCCAAAAAAAAGAGAATGGGTGAAGACATTAAAGGCACAGACAAGAGGCAATTCAGACTAGGTCCTAACACTGTGGAAGTGGGTCAGTTCCCTAGAGGGAATGACCTGAACAGGAGAATGTAAGGCAGAGTAGGCCCTGCAACAAACCAGCCTATTTCCTCTACTCTTCCTCGTCTGACAGACTAGGAAGACTCTCCCATCTTAGGCTGAGTCTCCTAGCCTGTGGGCTGGGGGGGGGGGCTTGTGTAAGGAAATGGCTCCCTGTTGCAATTACCCCCCACTTTTTGTCTGATACTGATGCTGACTTGACTGAGAAGTGTGATGAGACCCTGCTAACCAGGCCCCAGCTCCAGTGTTCTTTCACCTAAAATGTACCATTGTCTTCACAATTGGCACAACCCTGGCACCCAGGTAAGTCCCTTGTAACTGGTACCCCTGGTACCAAGGGTCTTGATGCCAGGGAATGTCTCTAAGGGCTGCAGCATGTCTTATGCCACCCTAGGGACCCCTCACTCAGCACAGACACACTGTTTGCCAGCTTGTGTGTGCTGGTGGGGAGAAAATGACTAAGTCGACATGGCACTCCCCTCAGGATGCCATGCCAACCTCACACTGCCTGTGGCATAGGTAAGTCATCCCTCTAGCAGGCCTTACAGCCCTAAGGCAGTTTGCATTATACCACAGGTGAGGGCATAGGTGCATGAGCACTATGCCCCTACAGTGTCTAAGCAAAACCTTAGACATTGTAAGTGCAGGGTAGCCATAAGAGTATATGGTCTGGGAGTCTGTCAAAAACGAACTCCACAGCACCATAATGGCTACACTGAATACTGGGAAGTTTGGTATCAAACTTCTCAGAATAATAAACCCACACTGATGCCAGTGTTGGATTTATTAAAAAATGCACACAGAGGGCATCTTAGAGATGCCCCCTGTATTTTACCCAATTGTTCAGTGCAGGACTGACTGGTCTGTGCCACCCTGCTGCTGAGAGACGAGTTTCTGACCCCATGTGGTGAGAGCCTTTGTGCTCTCTGAGGACAGAAACAAAGCCTGCTCTGGGTGGAGGTGCTTCACCCCTCCCCCCTGCAGGAACTGTAACACCTAGCAGTGAGCCTCAAAGGCTCAGGCTTCATGTTACAATGCCCCAGGGCACTCCAGCTAGTGGAGATGCCCGCCCCCTGGACACAGCCCCCACTTTTGGCGGCAAGTCCAGGAGAGATAATGAGAAAAACAAGGAGGAGTCACCCACCAGTCAGGACAGCCCCTAAGGTGTCCTGAGCTGCGGTGACCCCTGCCTTTAGAAATCCTCCATCTTGATTTTGGAGGATTCCCCCAATAGGAATAGGGATGTGCCCCCTCCCCTCAGCTCAGGGAGGAGGCACAAAGAGGGTGTAGCCACCCTCAAGGACAGTAGCCATTGGCTACTGCCCTCCCAGACCTAAAAACACCCCTAAATTGAGTATTTAGGGGCTCCCAGAACAAAGCAAGATAGATTCCTGCAACCTAAGACGAAGAAGGACTGCTGAGCTGAAAACCTGCAGAGAAGACTGAGACACCAACTGCTTTGGCCCCAGCTCTACCGGCCTGTCTCCCCGCTTCTAAAGACACTGCTCCAGCGACGCGTTCCACAGGGTCCAGCGACCTCTGAAGCCTCAGAGGACTACCCTGCATCTAGAAGGACCAAGAACTCCTGAGGACAGCAGCTCTGCTCCACAAATACTGCAACTTTGCAACAAAGAAGCAACTTTGAAACAACACACGTTTCCCGCCGGAAGCGTGAGAATTTGCACTCTGCACCCGACGCCCCCGGCTCAACTTGTGGAGAACAAACACCACAGGGAGGACTCCCCAGCGACTACGAGACCGTGAGTAGCCAGAGTTGACCCCCCCTGAGCCCCCACAGCGACGCCTGCAGAGGGAATCCCGAGGCTCCCCCTGATCGCGACTGCCTGCTTCAAAGACCCGACGCCTGGTAAAGACACTGCACCCACAGCCCCCAGGACCTGAAGGATCAGACCTCCAGTGCAGGAGCGACCCCCAGGTGGCCCTCTCCCTTGCCCAGGTAGTGGCTACCCCAAGGAGCTCCCCCCCTTGCCTGACTGTATTGCTGAAGAGACCCCTTGGTCTCCCATTGAATCCTATTGCGAACCCAACACCTGTTTGCACACTGCACCCGGCCGCCCCCGTGCCGCTCAGGGTGTACTTTTTGTGCTGGCTTGTGTCCCCCCCGGTGCCCTACAAAACCCCCCTGGTCTGCCCTCTGAAGACGCGGGTACTTACCTGCTGGCAGACTGGAACCGGGGCACCCCCTTCTCCATTGAAGCCTATGCGTTTTTGGCACCACTTTGACCTCTGCACCTGACCGGCCCTGAGCTGCTGGTGTGGTAACTTTGGGGTTGCCCTGAACCCCCAACGGTGGGCTACCTTGGACCCAACTTTGAACCCTGCAGGTAGTTTACTTACCTGCAAAACTAACAAACACTTACCTCCCAGGAACTGTTGAAAATTGCACTGTCTAGTTTTAAAATAGCTATATGCCATTTGTGTGAAAACTGTATATGCTATGTTGCTAATTCAAAGTTCCTAAAGTTCCTAAGTGAAGTGCCTTTCATTTAAAGTATTGTTTGTAAATCTTGAACCTGTGGTTCTTAAAATAAACTAAGAAAATATATTTTTCTATATAAAAACCTATTGGCCTGGAATTGTCTTTGAGTGTGTGTTCCTCATTTATTGCCTGTGTGTGTACAACAAATGCTTAACACTACCCTCTGATAAGCCTACTGCTCGACCACACTACCACAAAATAGAGCATTGGAATTATCTCTTTTTGCCACTATCTTACCTCTAAGGGGAACCCTTGGACTCTGAACATGCTATTTCTTACTTTGAAATAGTACATACAGAGCTAACTTCCTACAAGAAGTGCATAGGAACTTTGGTGAGCTCTTACATTTGTTATCTGACGAGAAACCCACAGGAGAGACTCCCTCAGAGTAGGATTGGCTACAGAGAAAGGTAAGCACCCATCAGGAGGGGTCTCTGACGTCACCTGCTGGCACTGGCCACTCAGAGGTGTCCATTGTGCACTCACACCTCTGCATCCAAGATGGCAGAGGTCTGGGACACACTGGAGGAGCTCTGGGCTCCTCCCCTTGTGAGGTGCTGGTCAGAGCAGGGCTGGGGGGATCCCTGAAAGGGTGTAGACTTGCTTATGCAAGGAGGGCACCATCTGTGCCCTTCCAAGCATTTCCAGAGGCCAGGAGAGGCTACTCCTCTCAGGACCTTAACACCTACAGTATTTCCAAAGGGAGTGGGTGTAACACCCTCTCTCAGAGGAAATATTTTGTTCTGCCTTCCTGGGACTGGGCTGCCCAGGGGGGCAGAAACCTGTCTGAGAGTTGGCAGCAGCGGTAGCTGCAGAGGAAGCCCCGGAGCGTTTGTTTGGCAGTACCCGGGCTCTATGCTGTAGACCCGGGGATGCATGGAATTGTTCACCCAATACCAGAATGGTATTGGGGTGACAATCCCATGATCCTAGACATGTTACATGGCCAAGATCGGAGTTACCATTGTGACGCTACATATAGGTATTGACCTATATGGAGTGCACATGTGTAATGGTGTCCCCGCACTCACAAAGTCTGGGGATTTTTTGCCCTGAACAATGTGGGGG
Source organism: Pleurodeles waltl (assembly GCF_031143425.1). Taxonomy (NCBI): domain Eukaryota; kingdom Metazoa; phylum Chordata; class Amphibia; order Caudata; family Salamandridae; genus Pleurodeles; species Pleurodeles waltl. Next base: position 1,218,735,507 of record NC_090447.1, read on the forward strand.
CACCTTGGCTAGTGCCAGGGTGCCCTCACACTAAGTAACTTTGCACCTGACCTTCACTAAGTGAGACTTAGACATATAGGTGACTTATAAGTTACTTAAGTGCAGTGTACAATGGCTGTGAAAAAATCTGGACGTTATTTCACTCAGGCTGCAGTGGCAGTCCTGTGTAAGAATTGTCTGAGATCCCTCTATGTCTAACCTTCACTTGCTGAAGGTTAGGTGCAAATTTACTAAGTGTGAGGGCACCCTTGCACTAGCAAAGGTGCCCCCACATAGTTCAGGGCTCTTTCCCTGGACTTTGTGAGTGCGGGGACGCCATTACACGCGTGCACTACATATAGGTCAATACCTATATGTAGCTTCACAATGGTAACTCCGAATATGGCCATGTAACATGTCTAAGATCATGGAATTGTCCCCCCATTCCAATTATGGTATTGGGGAGCCAGTTCCATGCATCCTGGGGGCTCCACCATGAATCCCCAGTACTGCCAGACCAGATCTCTAAGGCTTGCACTGCAGCTACAGCTGCTGCCACCTCACAGACAGGGTTCTGCCCTCCTGGGCTATGGGCAGCCCAGTCCCAGGAAGGCAGAACAAAGCATTTCCTATGAGAGCAGGGTGTTACACCCTCTCCCTTTGAAAATAGGTGTTACAGGCTGGGGAGGGGTAGCCTCCCCCAGCCTATGGGAATGCTTTGAAGGGCACAGATGGTGCCCTCCTTGCATAAACCAGTCTACACCGGTTCACGGACCCCTTCTCCCCTGTTCTGGCGTGAAAGTGGACAAAGGAAAGGGAAGTGACCACTCCCCTGTCCATCACCACCCCAGGGGTGTTGCAGAGAGCTACTCCAGTGTGTCCCAGATTTCAGCCATCTTACTTTGCAAAGTGTGGGGGTACTCTAGAGGGCTCTGAGTGGCCAGTGCCAGCAGGTGACGTCAGAGACCCTTCCTCATAGGGCCATACCTGATAAGGTAGCCAATCCCCCTCTCAGGGCTATTTAGAGTCTCTCCTGTGGGTTCTCTTCAGGTTCTGCTTGTAAGTTTCCTTCAGGAATCCTCTGCAACAATTTCAGGCTCTTCTGACCTCAGATCAACCGCTGTAACGCTGTAACTGAAACAAAGTGTCGACAAGAGACACTTTTCTTCAGCAACCTCAGCTCCAAGTCAGCAACTGCAACAGTTTCCATGGTGCGCACGCTCTGGGGACTCCCCTGCTCCAAGCAGGCACCTTCCAAGACGATGACCGGTACCATGGGACTCCTCTCACTATGACAAGTGTGCTCCTAAGGACACAGAGGGTGGACATCATCAACATAGACTGTCCTGAGGTCCTGCTGACGCAATTTGGAGGAGGTAAGACCTTGCCTGCCCTGAGAACAACAGTACCCCTATGTGTTGTGTCTTCTTCACCTCCTGAGGCCTCTGTGCACTCTTTGCAAAATTCCTTCATGCACAGCCTGGCCCAGGCCCCCAGCACTCCACCCTGTGACGCTCAACTCCCTGAGTTGTTCTCCGGCAGCGTGGGGCCTTTTTTTATTGTGCTGCACCAACCGTGTTTTGCACCTCCTTTGAACCCAGATCCTGCAGCTTCTGGGGGTCGAGGCCTCCCGGTCCCTTCTGGGTCCATCCAGGGCTATTTTGATGAAAAATTCACTTTTGCCATAGCCAAGGCTTGTTGGTGACTTCTAACATGAAAGCTCATCTGCAACAATCTTCACACCGTGGGAAATCTTTTGCATCATGCAGGAACCCGCTGGCTTCTTCCTAGGGTGCATTTCTGCAGTCTTCGACTAACCTGGGACTCTTCTTTTGCACCCTCTTTTGGGTTGGCAGGGGTTCCTGTCCTTCCTGGAACTTCTTTTGACTTCTGGACTTGGTCCCCTTCCTTTGCAGGTCTTCAGGTCCAATAATCCAGCAGTTGTTCTTTGCAGACTTGGTTGGCTGCTGCAAAATCGCCAAAACGAGGTTCAGTGTATCCTAAGGAAACTTACAGTACTTTACTCCTGCTTTTCTGGGCTTTGGTGTGGGGTAAGCTACTTACCTTTACTGTATTCTTACTCTCCCAGCGAATCTGCACACACTACACTTGTCTAGGGGGGAATTTGTGATTCATATTCCACTTTTTTAGTATATGGTTTGTGTTGCCCCTAGACCTATTTTTATCCCTTTGCATTCTATAGGGTTTCCTACTGTTTGCATTGTTCCATGACTATTTACTTGTCTAATTTTGGTATCTAGTGTATATTTTGTGTATAATACTTACCTCCGGAAGGAGTATTGCCTCTAAGATATTTCTGGTACTGTGTCACCCCAAATAAATACCTTTATTTTTGGTAACACTGAGTATTGTATTTACTTGTGTATAAGTACTGTGTAACTATAAGTGGTATTGCATGAGCTTTGCATGTCTCCTAGTTCAGCCCAAGCTGCTCTGTTATAGCTACCTCTATTACCCTAAGCTGCTAGAACACTACTACATTCGCTAACAAGGGATAACTGGACCTGGTGTAAGGTGTAAGTACCCAAGGTACCCACTACAAACCAGGCCAGCCTCCTACAGGGGAACATAAACCATATACTAAAATAGTGGAATACCAAAGTCGGTTTCCCACCTAAGCGAGTGTAGTGTGTAGAGCGGCTCTGGGAGTGTAATAAAACACCAAAGACAAGTAATAGACCCCAGAGAAAGCAGGAGTAACTCACAGTAAGTTTCCTAGTACCCACAAGAACACGTGAAAGAAGATTGTGCAAGAACCAGAAGAGACTGCAAGACACCAACAATGGATTCCTGGACCTGAAGACCTGTGGAAGAAGGGAACCAAGTCCAAGAAGCACTGAAGAGTCCAGGGAGAACAGGAGCCCCTGCTAACCCGGATGAAGGTGCAAAAGAAGAACCACCGGTGAAGAAAAACAGTCAGTACTGGAACCCAAGAAGATGGATGCAGGTTCCTGGTTGGTGCAGATGATGTCCCTCACTGGATGGATGATTGAAGTCTGGTTTGCATCGCTGGATTCCGCCTACAAGCCTTGGCACACGCAAAGGATGCGGTTAGCGGAAAATGGTGCTGACCGGGACCAGGAGGGACCTGGTGGACTCTACCCAGGAGGGGGAGACAGAGGAGACTCTCAGCAACACAGAGAGTTCTCAGAAGACGTGCAGAGAAGTCCCACACCTCCGGGACAAAGAAGGTGCAAAAGGAGGCCCACGCAGAACTACAAAAGGGATCCCACGCCTGGAGAATGACTCAGGAACTGTGCATTTCAGGATAGAGTGCTGGGGGCTGGAGATGAACCGTGCACAAAGAACTTTGTGGAAGGATGCCAACGAGCCTTGGCAACTGCAAAACACGTGGTGAACGGGGGTACTGTCTTGCGTTGGGAAGCAAGCTCTTACCTCCACCAAAGTTAGACAGCTGGACCTTGGGACTGTCAGGGTCACTTTAGTCCATCACCCGTGTTGCTGGATCCACGCTCGTCATCTGGAGAGGAGACCAGAGCCACTGGTCGTCGCTGTAGAGAGGTACCTGCTGAAGCAGGGAAGTGACTTCGTCACTCCACTGGAGATTCCTTCAGTTCTTCTGGTGCAGGCTGAAGACAGGCAGTCCTCAGAGGATGCACAACCTGGAAACTGTTGCAGTTACTAGCAGGAGCTGAAGATACAATGTTACAGAAGTCGTCTTGGCTTCTTTGTTGCAGTGTGTAGAGTTCCTGGAGGGTTCAGCACCGGTTCCGTCAGAAGAAGATGAGGTAAAGGATGCAGAGGAATCCTGCTGGAGCCACACAATCTGAATCTGAGGAAACACCCAGTAGAGAGACCCTAAATAGCCCTGAAAGGGGGATTGGCTAGCTACACAGGTAAGCACCTATCAGGGGAGGGCTCTGACGTCACCTGCTGACACTTGCCACTCAGAGGCTCCCAGAGTGCTCCATTACCGTGGAATCGAAGATGTCAAAATCCAGGGACACTCTGGAGGAGCTCTGGGCACCACCCCTGAGGTGGTGATGGACAGGGGGGTGGTCACTCCCCTTTCCTTTCTCCAGTTTTGTGCCAGAGAAGAGATTGCGGGCCCCTGAACCGGTGTAGACTGGATTATGCAAGGAGAGCACCATCTGCGCCCTTCAAAGCATTTCCAGAGGCTCTGTAATACCCCTCTCCCAAAGGAAATGCTTTGTTTTGCCTTCTGGGGCTTGAGCTGCTGAAGCAACAGGAGGGCAGAAACTTGTCTGTGGGGTGGCAGCAGTTTGGGCTTCCCGGAAAACCCAGTGAAGGCTGGTAGGAGCAATGCTGGGGTCCTCTAAGGAGCCCCCAGAGTGCATGGAATCATACTTCCAATACTGCCAACAGTATCCGGGTATGATTCCGACATGTTTGATACCAAACATGCCTAGGTTTGGCGTTACCATTTTGTAGCTGGGCATTGGTAGTGACCTATGTCGAGTACAGGCATAAAATCACTTCTTCGCACTCACGAAGTCCAGGAAAAATTAATTGGAGTTTGTGGGGGCACCTCTGCTAGTGCAGGGGTGCCCTCACACACAGGTACTTGCACCCTGCCCTCTGGGCTAGGAGGGCCTGCCATGGGGGTGACTTACAGTGACGTGGTACAGTGACCTTTAGTGAAAAGGGTGAATGCACCCTTTCACGCTGGCTGCAATGGCAGGCCTTCAGATGCACTTTGCATGGCTCACCATGGGTGGCATAATACGTGCTGCAGCCCATGGGGATCCCCTGGTACTCCAATGCCCTGGGTACCTGGGTATCACGTACTAGGGACTTCCATGGGGGCACGAGTATGCAAAATAAGGGGGTGTATGTGGTTCAAGTAAGTAATTTAAAGGGAGGGAGCATAATCACTGGGGTCCTGGTTAGCAGGATCTCAGTGAACACAGTCAAACACACTGACAAACAGGCAAAAAGTGGGGGTAACCATGCTGAAAAGAGCCTACTTTCCTACATAACCCCACCTCCCCCAAACGAAGGACAATAAGGCTAACCTTGGCTAGATGGGTCTTTCTTTTCTAAGTGGAGCTAGCTGGAACGTAGCTCTGAAGTAGAGAGGTTACTCCCAGTATCATCCACTGTTTGGCCCCTTACCTGTGGGAGGTGGACTACCCTATCAGTTTGAGATTTTCTCCTGAAATATGTTTAAACTGTGGGCCCTTTAGTTCCCGCTGTGGTGGTTGTGGACTAAAGTGTATCTGAGTAGGGTAGGGTTGCTGTCCTAAGGGGTTTAGAGCAGGACAGGGGTGCTGCCCTAAAGGCTCTAGAGGTGAACAGGTTTGCTGTCCTAACAGGTGTAGAGAAGCACAGGGTTGTTGTCCTAAAGGTTCTAAAGGAGGGGAGGGTGGCTGCCCTAAGTTGTCAGAGGTGGTACAGTGTTGCTGCCCCCAAGTTTCCCTGGAAGGGCAGGAGGGCTGCTCCAAGTTTTCTAAGACAGGGCAGGGTTGCTGTTCTATCTTAGGTTCCTTCTAGAGGGATTATTTTACCCTTGGGAGCTCAGCTGTGGTAGCTTTTGATTCCACCCTGCGGGTGGTTTTCTTCCCTCAGAGGGGTGGAATCCTCAGTGGGAGTGTGGACCGGAGGCAATCTTATATCTTGCCTGTCTCAGTTTTTAGGAGTGTCCTGGCCAATTATTCCAGGCTCCAGGGCCCCTTCCCTACTTTGCTCTTTAGCCTGTGTTAAGGTTGAAGTTAGCAAATGTTTGGAGATGCCCAGCATGGCTGCATTGGCAAAGAACTCTACTTCAACCCAATCTGATGTCTCTAGGCCATTACTTAGGAGGCATTCAACAGGTAGGTTAGAAGAGGCTATCACCTGTTTAGGGCCAGTAACCCCACCCCTGCTGAAGTCTACAATAGCTATGGAGAGGCACTGAATGGAGTTATTCACATCAGTGACTTGGTACTTGTGACCAAGTAGGTGTTGTTCAGGTGATACCTTCTTTTCTGTTACTATGGTGACACTGACACCTGTTTCTGTAGGAGGCTGGACTGGCTTGTAGTGAGTACCAAGGGGTACTTGCACCTTGCACCAGGCCCAGTTATCCCTTATTAGTGTATAGGGTGTCTAGCAGCTTAGGCTGATAGATAATGGTAGCTTAGCAGAGCAGCTTAGGCTGAACTAGGAGACGTGTGAAGCTACTACAGTACCACAAGTGTCACTTGCACAATATCATAAGAAAACACAATACACAGTTATACTAAAAATAAAGGTACTTTATTTTTATGACAATATGCCAAAGTATCTTAGAGTGTACCCTCAGTGAGAGGATAGGAAATATACACAAGATATATGTACACAATACCAAAAATATGCAGTATAGTCTTAGAAAACAGTGCAAACAATGTATAGTTACAATAGGATGCAATAGGGACACATAGGGGCAACACAAACCATATACTCCAAAAGTGGAATGCGAACCACGAATGGACCCCAAACCTATGTGACCTTGTAGAGGGTCGCTGGGACTATTAGAAAATAGTGAGAGTTAGAAAATTAGCCCTCCCCAAGACCCTGAAAAGTGAGTGCAAAGTGCACTAAAGTTCCCCTAAGGACAAAGAAGTCGTGATAGAGGAATAATGCAGGAAAGACACAAACCAACAATGCAACAACTGTGGATTTCCAATCTAGGGTACCTGTGGAACAAGGGGACCAAGTCCAAAAGTCACAAGCAAGTCGGAGATGGGCATATGCCCAGGAAATGCCAGCTGTGGATGCAAAGAAGCTTCTACTGGACAGAAGAAGCTGAGGTTTCTGCAGGAACGAAAAGGGCTAGAGACTTTCCCTTTGGTGGACGGATCCCTGTCGCCGTGGAGAGTCGTGCAGAAGTGTTTTCCCGCCGAAAGAACGCCAACAAGCCTTGCTAGCTGCAAATCGTGCGGTTAGCATTTTTGGACGCTGCTGTGGCCCAGGAGGGACCAGGAGGTCGCAAATTGGACCAGGAGGTAGAGGGGACGTCGAGCAAGACAAGGAGCCCTCTTAGCAGCAGGTAGCACCCGGAGAAGTGCCAGAAACAGGCACTACGAGGATGCGTGAAACGGTGCTGACCCGAAGTTACACAAAGGAGTCCCACGTCGCCGGAGACCAACTTAGAAAGTCGTGCAATGCAGTTTAGAGTGCCGTGGACCCAGGCTTGGCTGTGCACAAAGGATTTCCGCCGGAAGTGCACAGGGGCCGGAGTAGCTGCAAAAGTCGCGGTTCCCAGCAATGCAGTCTAGCGAGGTGAGGCAAGGACTTACCTCCACCAAACTTGGACTGAAGAGTCACTGGACTGTGGGGGCCACTTGGACACAGTTGCTGGATTCGAGGGACCTCGCTCGTCGTGCTGAGAGGAGACCCAAGGGACCGGTAATGCAGCTTTTTGGTGCCTGCGGTTGCAGGGGGAAGATTCCGTCGACCCACGGGAGATTTCTTCGGAGCTTCTGGTGCAGAGAGGAGGCAGGCTACCCCCACAGCATGCACAAGCAGGAAAACAGTCGAGAAGGCGGCAGGATCAGCGTTACAGAGTTGCAGTAGTCGTCTTTGCTACTATGTTGCAGGTTTGCAGGCTTCCAGCGCGGTCAGCAGTCGATTCCTTATCAGAAGGTGAAGAGAGAGATGCAGAGGAACTCGGATGAGCTCTTGCATTCGTTATCTAAAGTTTCCCCAGAGACAGAGACCCTAAATAGCCAGAAAAGAGGGTTTGGCTACCTAGGAGAGAGGATAGGCTACTAACACCTGAAGGAGCCTATCAGAAGGAGTCTCTGACGTCACCTGGTGGCACTGGCCACTCAGAGCAGTCCAGTGTGCCAGCAGCACCTCTGTTTCCAAGATGGCAGAGGTCTGGAGCACACTGGAGGAGCTCTGGACACCTCCCAGGGGAGGTGCAGGTCAGGGGAGTGGTCACTCCCCTTTCCTTTGTCCAGTTTTGCGCCAGAGCAGGGGCTAAGGGGTCCCTGAACCGGTGTAAACCGGCTTATGCAGAATTGAGCACATCTGTGCCCAAGAAAGCATTTCCAGAGGCTGGGGGAGGCTACCCCTCCCCTGCCTTCACACCATTTTCCAAAGGGAGATGGTGTAACACCCTCTCTCAGAGGAAGTCCTTTGTTCTGCCATCCTGGGACAAGCCTGGCTTGACCCCAGGGGGGCAGAAACCTGTCTGAGGGGCTGGCAGCAGCAGCAGCTGCAGTGAAACCCCAGGAAAGGCAGTTTGGCAGTACCAGGGTCTGTGCTACAGACCACTGGGATCATCGAATTGTGCCAACAATGCCAGGATGGCATAGAGGGGGCAATTCCATGATCTTAGACATGTTACATGGCCATATTCGGAGTTACCATTGTGAAGCCACATATAGGTATTGACCAATATGTAGTGCACGCGTGTAGTGGTGTCCCCGCACTCACAAAGTTCAGGGAATTGGCTCTGAACAATGTGGGGGCACCTTGGCTAGTGCCAGGGTGCCCTCACACTAAGTAACTTTGCACCTAACCTTTACCAGGTAAAGGTTAGACATATAGGTGACTTATAAGTTACTTAAGTGCAGTGTAAAATGGCTGTGAAATAACGTGGACGTTATTTCACTCAGGCTGCAGTGGCAGGCCTGTGTAAGAATTTTCAGAGCTCCCTATGGGTGGCAAAAGAAATGCTGTAGCCCATATGGATCTCCTGGAACCCCAATACCCTGGGTACCTTAGTACCATATACTAGGGAATTATAAGGGTGTTCCAGTAAGCCAATGTAAATTGGTAAAATTGGTCACTAGCCTGTTAGTGACAATTTGAAAGAAATGAGAGAGCATAACCACTGAGGTTCTGATTAGCAGAGCCTCAGTGAGACAGTTAGGCACCACACAGGGAACACATACATATAGGCCACAAACTTATGAGCACTGGGGTCCTGACTAGCAGGGTCCCAGTGACACATAACAAACATACTGAAAACATAGGGTTTTCACTATGAGCACTGGGCCCTGGCTAGCAGGATCCCAGTGAGACAGTGAAAACACCCTGACATACACTCACAAACAGGCCAAAGGTGGGGGTAACAAGGCTAGAAAGAGGCTACTTTCTCACACAACCCCCCCCCCAAACGAAGGACAATAAGGCTAACCTTGGCCAGTTGAGACTTTATTGTCTAAGTGGTGATAAGTAGAGAGTAGCTCTGCAATAGACTGGGTACTCCCTTTATCATCCACTATATGGTTACTTCCCTGTGGGGATGTAAACCACACTGTTTGAAGTTTTTTAGCTAAGCAACAATGTGAAGATGTATTTTCAGAGTTTCTATCAGTAAGTTTTAGTTTAGAGCAGTGGGAGTTATCCACTGAACCTATTTGTAATGATGGAAATGCCAGACAGGGATGCTGTCTCAGTAAAGCCATAGCTGGGCAAAAACTTTGTCCATATGGCTGGAAGAGAGAACAGGGATGCTGTTTCTCTTGAGTTGGAGCAGGGCAGGGATGCTGTCCTATGAGCTTCACACTAGGGCAGGGATGCTGTCCTAAGTGTTGTGAGGCAGTGCAGAGTTTCTGCACTAAAGTTTCTCTGGGAGGGTTGGAGGGATGCTCCATGTTAACTAAAATGGTGCTCTTTTTCTCACCAATGTTAGTTATCCCACAGAGAGGTACTTCTACCTCAGGGAGTCCAGCTTTGCCAGCTGATGATTCCCTTGGAACAGGTGCCACCCCAGGAGAGGTTTCTCCCACCACAGGAATGGTATCCTGAATGGTAGGGTGGTTAGGGGATACTGTGATACCCTTTTTACCTGTTGATGGAGAGGGATCCTGAGTTTTCAGGCCTTCTCTCCTTTGCTTTTCCATTTCAGTAGAAATGAGAGGCAACAATTCCTCAGGGATGCCCAGCATGGCTGCATGGGCATAAAACTCTACATCAGCCCAACCTGAGGCCTCTAGGTCATTACCTAAGAGACAGTCTACAGGTAAGCTGGTGATACCACCACCTGCTTAGGGCCAGTAACTCCACCCCAACTAAACTGAATTATAGCTAAGGGAAGAAACTTAGTGGAGTTATGGACATCAATAATCTTATACTGTTGTCCAATGATGTGTTGATCAGGGTGCACTAGATTTTCAGTCACCAAAGTGATACTGGCACCTGTGTCCCTGTAGGCCAAGGCCTCAACACCATTTATTGAAACTGTCTGCCTGTACTTATCCATTGTAAGGGGACAAGCAGCCAGTGTGGCAAGGCCAATGCCACTAGGTGTGACAGAAACTGTCTTGGGACTGACTACCCCAGTTTCTACTATGGACCCATAAGTGAACCCAACTACACCCTTAACTTGACTGTTGCCAGCAGTCCCACCACTAGTACCACTACTGCTAGGGGCACTAGAGCTTGATGTATTAGTGGTGGTAGGCTCAGGGGGTTTACCTGGACAGGACTTATCCCCTGGCCTATGGCCTCTATTTTTACACACAAAGCACCAAGGCTTTTTAAATTGTGTAGGTTGAGAAGAAGAGGAAGAATTTGTTTTATCCCCACCCCCTGAAGAGTGTTTAAGATTTGAAGTGGGATCTTTGGTTTTACCCTTATCCCCATGCTTATCTTGAGATTTTTCACCATCTTTCTTCTTATTGTTCTCTTTGTCACCACCTGTATGAACTTTTCTGTTCACCCTTGTTCTGACCCATTTGTCTGCCTTCTTTCCCAATTCTTGGGGAGAGGTCAGATCAGAGTCCACTAAGTACTGGTGCAACAAATCAGACACACAATTATTAAGAATATGCTCTCTCAGGATCAAGTTATACAGGCTGTCATAATCAGTAACTTTACTGCCATGTAACCACCCCTCCAAGGCCTTCACTGAATGGTCAATGAAATCAACCCAGTCTTGTGAAGACTCCTTTTTGGTCTCTCTGAACTTTATCCTGTATTGTTCAGTGGTTAAGCCATAACCATCCAGGAGTGCATTCTTAAGAACTTGGAAATTATTGGGATCACTTTCTTTCACAGTAAGGAGCCTATCCCTACCTTTTCCACTAAATGATAGCCATAGGATAGCAGCCCACTGCCTTTGAGGGACATCCTGTACAACACAGGCCCTCTCAAGTGCAGCAAACCACTTGTTAATGTCATCCCCCTCCTTATAAGGGGGAACTATCTTGTGCAGATTCCTGGAATCATGCTCTTTTACAGGATGACTATGGGGAATACTGCTGCTGCCACCATGGGTTTCTAAACCCAATTTCTGTCTTTCCCTCTCTATCTCTAAAGACTGTCTATCCAAATCCAGCTGTTGCTTTTTAAGCTTCAGTCTGGTTTGTTCCACCCTCAACTTATTGAGTTCCCTTTCTAACAATCTGTCATCAGGGCTGGTGGGAGGGACATTTCTAGATACAGAGGTATGATGGGAATGAACAGAAGGACACCTGTCCCTTACAGAGGCCACCCTAACAGCTTGGCTGACCGTGTAATGTGAGAGCACATCATCTGTATGATGTGACTCCACCTCAGTACCAAGTATGCTAGACTGTCTAGTAATGGGAAGGCTAAGAAGTTTATTTCCTGAACCTTTTCCTGGGGGAGTCACTGGATCGGATTGAGAACCATTAGCTACTTTTTCAACAGATGGGGCACTTATGACCTTATCTTGTTCTCTAAGCATGTTAATTAACAGTTCTAAGGAAGGATTCTTCCCTACACTCAAACCTCTCTCTATGCAGAGACTCCTTGCTCCTTTCCAGCTAAGGTGATCATATGCAAGGTTGGACAGATCAACATTTTGGCCTGTGCCAGACATTTTTAGAGAGAGTTAAAGTGATAGAAAAAGAGAAAAAAGTTTTCAGAACTTTTTTAGAAAGACAGAAAAAAAACTTTTTTAACTTTTAAGAACTTTTTGAAAGTTTAGAAGTACTTTTCAGCACTTAGAAAACAGTGAAAAGAGGAAACGCAAAACTTTTTAGCTATGTGTACACACACTGAACTTGTTTTGTATATTTTTCTCTTATGAAAAGTACAATGGCAAGAGTGGTAAGTAGTCTCAAAGCACTTATCCCACCGCTGCACAACCAATGTAGGAGGCTGGACTGGCTTGTAGTGAGTACCAAGGGGTACTTGCACCTTGCACCAGGCCCAGTTATCCCTTATTAGTGTATAGGGTGTCTAGCAGCTTAGGCTGATAGATAATGGTAGCTTAGCAGAGCAGCTTAGGCTGCACTAGGAGACGTGTGAAGCTACTACAGTACCACAAGTGTCACTTGCACAATATCATAAGAAAACACAATACACAGTTATACTAAAAATAAAGGTACTTTATTTTTATGACAATATGCCAAAGTATCTTAGAGTGTACCCTCAGTGAGAGGATAGGAAATATACACAAGATATATGTACACAATACCAAAAATATGCAGTATAGTCTTAGAAAACAGTGCAAACAATGTATAGTAACAATAGGATCTAATGGGGACACACAGGGATAGGGGCAACACAAACCATATACGCCAAAAGTGGAATGCGAACCACGAATGGACCCCAAACCTATGTGACCTTGTAGAGGGTCGCTGGGACTAATAGAAAATAGTGAGAGTTAGAAAATTAGCCCTCCCCAAGACCCTGAAAAGTGAGTGCAAAGTGCACTAAAGTTCCCCTAAGGACAAAGAAGTCATGATAGAGGAATAATGCAGGAAAGACACAAACCAACAATGCAACAACTGTGGATTTCCAATCTAGGGTACCTGTGGAACAAGGGGACCAAGTCCAAAAGTCACAAGCAAGTCGGAGATGGGCATATGCCCAGGAAATGCCAGCTGTGGATGCAAAGAAGCTTCTACTGGACAGAAGAAGCTGAGGTTTCTGCAGGAACGAAAAGGGCTAGAGACTTCCCCTTTGGTGGACGGATCCCTCTCGCCGTGGAGAGTCGTGCAGAAGTGTTTTCCCGCCGAAAGAACGCCAACAAGCCTTGCTAGCTGCAAATCGTGCGGTTAGCGTTTTTGGACGCTGCTGTGGCCCAGGAGGGACCAGGAGGTCGCAAATTAGACCAGGAGGTAGAGGGGACGTCGAGCAAGACAAGGAGCCCTCTTAGCAGCAGGTAGCACCCGGAGAAGTGCCAGAAACAGGCACTACGAGGATGCGTGAAACAGTGCTGACCCGAAGTTACACAAAGGAGTCCCACGTCGCCGGAGACCAACTTAGAAAGTCGTGCAATGCAGGTTAGAGTGCCGTGGACCCAGGCTTGGCTGTGCACAAAGGATTTCCGCCGGAAGTGCACAGGGGCCGGAGTAGCTGCAAAAGTCGCGGTTCCCAGCAATGCAGTCTAGCGAGGTGAGGCAAGGACTTACCTCCACCAAACTTGGACTGAAGAGTCACTGGACTGTGGGGGCCACTTGGACACAGTTCCTGGATTCGAGGGACCTCGCTCGTCGTGCTGAGAGGAGACCCAAGGGACCGGTAATGCAGCTTTTTGGTGCCTGCGGTTGCAGGGGGAAGATTCCGTCGACCCACTGGAGATTTCTTCGGAGCTTCTGGTGCAGAGAGGAGGCAGGCTACCCCCACAGCATGCATAAGCAGGAAAACAGTCGAGAAGGCGGCAGGATCAGCGTTACAGAGTTGCAGTAGTCGTCTTTGCTACTATGTTGCAGGTTTGCAGGCTTCCAGCGCGGTCAGCAGTCGATTCCTTATCAGAAGGTGAAGAGAGAGATGCAAAGGAACTCGGATGAGCTCTTGCATTCATTATCTAAAGTTTCCCCAGAGACAGAGACCCTAAATAGCCAGAAAAGAGGGTTTGGCTACCTATGAGAGAGGATAGGCTACTAACACCTGAAGGAGCCTATCAGAAGGAGTCTCTGACGTCACCTGGTGGCACTGGCCACTCAGAGCAGTCCAGTGTGCCAGCAGCACCTCTGTTTCCAAGATGGCAGAGGTCTGGAGCACACTGGAGGAGCTCTGGACACCTCCCAGGGGAGGTGCAGGTCAGGGGAGTGGTCACTCCCCTTTCCTTTGTCCAGTTTCGTGCCAGAGCAGGGGCTAAGGGGTCCCTGAACTGGTGTAGACTGGCTTATGCAGAATTGGGCACATCTGTGCCCAAGAAAGCATTTCCAGAGGCTGGGGGAGGCTACCCCTCCCCTGCCTTCACACCATTTTCCAAAGGGAGAGGGTGTAACACCCTCTCTCAGAGGAAGTCCTTTGTTCTGCCATCCTGGGACAAGCCTGGCTTGACCCCAGGGGGGCAGAAACCTGTCTGAGGGGTTGGCAGCAGCAGCAGCTGCAGTGAAACCCCAGGAAAGGCAGTTTGGCAGTACCAGGGTCTGTGCTACAGACCACTGGGATCATCGAATTGTGCCAACAATGCCAGGATGGCATAGAGGGGGCAATTCCATGATCTTTGACATGTTACATGGCCATATTCGGAGTTACCATTGTGAAGCCACATATAGGTATTGACCTATATGTAGTGCACGCGTGTAATGGTGTCCCCGCACTCACAAAGTTCAGGGAATTGGCTCTGAACAATGTGGGGGCACCTTGGCTAGTGCCAGGGTGCCCTCACACTAAGTAACTTTGCACCTAACCTTTACCAGGTAAAGGTTAGACATATAGGTGACTTATAAGTTACTTAAGTGCAGTGTAAAATGGCTGTGAAAGAACGTGGACGTTATTTCACTCAGGCTGCAGTGGCAGGCCTGTGTAAGAATTTTCAGAGCTCCCTATGGGTGGCAAAACAAATGCTGTAGCCCATATGGATCTCCTGGAACCCCAATACCCTGGGTACCTTAGTACCATATACTAGGGAATTATAAGGGTGTTCCAGTAAGCCAATGTAAATTGGTAAAATTGGTCACTAGCCTGTTAGTGACAATTTGAAAGAAATGAGAGAGCATAACCACTGAGGTTCTGATTAGCAGAGCCTCAGTGAGACAGTTAGGCACCACACAGGGAACACATACATATAGGCCACAAACTTATGAGCACTGGGGTCCAGACTAGCAGGGTCCCAGTGACACATAACAAACATACTGAAAACATAGGGTTTTCACTATGAGCACTGGGCCCTGGCTAGCAGGATCCCAGTGAGACAGTGAAAACACCCTGACACACACTCACAAACAGGCCAAAGGTGGGGGTAACAAGGCTAGAAAGAGGCTACTTTCTCACACAACCCCCCCCCCCAAACGAAGGACAATAAGGCTAACCTTGGCCAGTTGAGACTTTATTGTCTAAGTGGTGATAAGTAGAGAGTAGCTCTGCAATAGACTGGTTACTCCCTTTATCATCCACTATATGGTTACTTCCCTGTGGGGATGTAAACCATACTGTTTGAAGTTTTTTAGCTAAGCAACAATGTGAAGATGTATTTTCAGAGTTTCTATCAGTAAGTTTTAGTTTAGAGCAGTGGGAGTTATCCACTGAACCTATTTGTAATGATGGAAATGCCAGACAGGGATGCTGTCTCAGTAAAGCCATAGCTGGGCAAAAACTTTGTCCATATGGCTGGAAGAGAGAACAGGGATGCTGTTTCTCTTGAGTTGGAGCAGGGCAGGGATGCTGTCCTATGAGCTTCACACTAGGGCAGGGATGCTGTCCTAAGTGTTGTGAGGCAGTGCAGAGTTTCTGCACTAAAGTTTCTCTGGGAGGGTTGGAGGGATGCTCCATGTTAACTAAAATGGTGCTCTTTTTCTCACCAATGTTAGTTATCCCACAGAGAGGTACTTCTACCTCAGGGAGTCCAGCTTTGCCAGCTGATGATTCCCTTGGAACAGGTGCCACCCCAGGAGACGTTTCTCCCACCACAGGAATGGTATCCTGAATGGTAGGGTGGTTAGGGGATACTGTGATACCCTTTTTACCTGTTGATGGAGAGGGATCCTGAGTTTTCAGGCCTTCTCTCCTTTGCTTTTCCATTTCAGTAGAAATGAGAGGCAACAATTCCTCAGGGATGCCCAGCATGGCTGCATGGGCATAAAACTCTACATCAGCCCAACCTGAGGCCTCTAGGTCATTACCTAAGAGACAGTCTACAGGTAAGCTAGGTGATACCACCACCTGCTTAGGGCCAGTAACTCCACCCCAACTAAACTGAATTATAGCTAAGGGAAGAAACTTAGTGGAGTTATGGACATCAATAATCTTATACTGTTGTCCAATGATGTGTTGATCAGGGTGCACTAGATTTTCAGTCACCAAAGTGATACTGGCACCTGTGTCCCTGTAGGCCAAAGCCTCAACACCATTTATTGAAACTGTCTGCCTGTACTTATCCATTGTAAGGGGACAAGCAGCCAGTGTGGCAAGGCCAATGCCACTAGGTGTGACAGAAACTGTCTTGGGACTGACTACCCCAGTTTCTACTATGGACCCATAAGTGAACCCAACTACACCCTTAACTTGACTGTTACCAGCAGTCCCACCACTAGTACCACTACTGCTAGGGGCACTAGAGCTTGATGTATTAGTGGTGGTAGGCTCAGGGGGTTTACCTGGACAGGACTTATCCCCTGGCCTATGGCCTCTATTTTTACACACAAAGCACCAAGGCTTTTTAAATTGTGTAGGTTGAGAAGAAGAGGAAGAATTTGTTTTATCCCCACCCCCTGAAGAGTGTTTAAGATTTGAAGTGGGATCTTTGGTTTTACCCTTATCCCCATGCTTATCTTGAGATTTTTCACCATCTTTCTTCTTATTGTTCTCTTTGTCACCACCTGTATGAACTTTTCTGTTCACCCTTGTTCTGACCCATTTGTCTGCCTTCTTTCCCAATTCTTGGGGAGAGGTCATATCAGAGTCCACTAAGTACTGGTGCAACAAATCAGACACACAATTATTAAGAATATGCTCTCTCAGGATCAAGTTATACAGGCTGTCATAATCAGTAACTTTACTGCCATGTAACCACCCCTCCAAGGCCTTCACTGAATGGTCAATGAAATCAACCCAGTCTTGTGAAGACTCCTTTTTGGTCTCTCTGAACTTTATCCTGTATTGTTCAGTGGTTAAGCCATAACCATCCAGGAGTGCATTCTTAAGAACTTGGAAATTATTGGCATCACTTTCTTTCACAGTAAGGAGCCTATCCCTACCTTTTCCACTAAATGATAGCCATAGGATAGCAGCCCACTGCCTTTGAGGGACATCCTGTACAACACAGGCCCTCTCAAGTGCAGCAAACCACTTGTTAATGTCATCCCCCTCCTTATAAGGGGGAACTATCTTGTGCAGATTCCTGGAATCATGCTCTTTTACAGGATGACTATGGGGAATACTGCTGCTGCCACCATGGGTTTCTAAACCCAATTTCTGTATTTCCCTCTCTATCTCTAAAGACTGTCTATCCAAATCCAGCTGTTGCTTTTTAAGCTTCAGTCTGGTTTGTTCCACCCTCAACTTATTGAGTTCCCTTTCTAACAATCTGTCATCAGGGCTGGTGGGAGGGACATTTCTAGATACAGAGGTATGATGGGAATGAACAGAAGGAGACCTGTCCCTTACAGAGGCCACCCTAACAGCTTGGCTGACCGTGTAATGTGAGAGCACATCATCTGTATGATGTGACTCCACCTCAGTACCAAGTATGCTAGACTGTCTAGTAATGGGAAGGCTAAGAAGTTTATTTCCTGAACCTTTTCCTGGGGGAGTCCCTGGATCGGATTGAGAACCATTAGCTACTTTTTCAACAGATGGGGCACTTATGACCTTATCTTGTTCTCTAAGCATGTTAATTAACAGTTCTAAGGAAGGATTCTTCCCTACACTCAAACCTCTCTCTATGCAGAGACTCCTTGCTCCTTTCCAGCTAAGGTGATCATATGCAAGTTTGGACAGATCAACATTTTGGCCTGTGCCAGACATTTTTAGAGAGAGTTAAAGTGATAGAAAAAGAGAAAAAAGTTTTCAGAACTTTTTTAGAAAGACAGAAAAAAAACTTTTTTAACTTTTAAGAACTTTTTGAAAGTTTAGAAGTACTTTTCAGCACTTAGAAAACAGTGAAAAGAGGAAACGCAAAACTTTTTAGCTATGTGTACACACACTGAACTTGTTTTGTATATTTTTCTCTTATGAAAAGTACAATGGCAAGAGTGGTAAGTAGTCTCAAAGCACTTATCCCACCGCTGCACAACCAATGTAGGAGGCTGGACTGGCTTGTAGTGAGTACCAAGGGGTACTTGCACCTTGCACCAGGCCCAGTTATCCCTTATTAGTGTATAGGGTGTCTAGCAGCTTAGGCTGATAGATAATGGTAGCTTAGCAGAGCAGCTTAGGCTGAACTAGGAGACGTGTGAAGCTACTACAGTACCACAAGTGTCACTTGCACAATATCATAAGAAAACACAATACACAGTTATACTAAAAATAAAGGTACTTTATTTTTATGACAATATGCCAAAGTATCTTAGAGTGTACCCTCAGTGAGAGGATAGGAAATATACACAAGATATATGTACACAATACCAAAAATATGCAGTATAGTCTTAGAAAACAGTGCAAACAATGTATAGTAACAATAGGATCTAATGGGGACACATAGGGATAGGGGCAACACAAACCATATACGCCAAAAGTGGAATGCGAACCACGAATGGACCCCAAACCTATGTGACCTTGTAGAGGGTCGCTGGGACTAATAGAAAATAGTGAGAGTTAGAAAATTAGCCCTCCCCAAGACCCTGAAAAGTGAGTGCAAAGTGCACTAAAGTTCCCCTAAGGACAAAGAAGTCATGATAGAGGAATAATGCAGGAAAGACACAAACCAACAATGCAACAACTGTGGATTTCCAATCTAGAGTACCTGTGGAACAAGGGGACCAAGTCCAAAAGTCACAAGCAAGTCGGAGATGGGCATATGCCCAGGAAATGCCAGCTGTGGATGCAAAGAAGCTTCTACTGGACAGAAGAAGCTGAGGTTTCTGCAGGAACGAAAAGGGCTAGAGACTTCCCCTTTGGTGGACGGATCCCTCTCGCCGTGGAGAGTCGTGCAGAAGTGTTTTCCCGCCGAAAGAACGCCAACAAGCCTTGCTAGCTGCAAATCGTGCGGTTAGCGTTTTTGGACGCTGCTGTGGCCCAGGAGGTCACAAATTGGACCAGGAGGTAGAAGGGACGTCGAGCAAGACAAGGAGCCCTCTTAGCAGCAGGTAGCACCCGGAGAAGTGCCAGAAACAGGCACTACGAGGATGCGTGAAACAGTGCTCACCCGAAGTTACACAAAGGAGTCCCACGTCGCCGGAGACCAACTTAGAAAGTCGTGCAATGCAGGTTAGAGTGCCGTGGACCCAGGCTTGGCTGTGCACAAAGGATTTCCGCCGGAAGTGCACAGGGGCCGGAGTAGCTGCAAAAGTCGCGGTTCCCAGCAATGCAGTCTAGCGAGGTGAGGCAAGGACTTACCTCCACCAAACTTGGACTGAAGAGTCACTGGACTGTGGGGGCCACTTGGACACAGTTCCTGGATTCGAGGGACCTCGCTCATCGTGCTGAGAGGAGACCCAAGGGACCGGTAATGCAGCTTTTTGGTGCCTGCGGTTGCAGGGGGAAGATTCCGTCGACCCACTGGAGATTTCTTCGGAGCTTCTGGTGCAGAGAGGAGGCAGGCTAACCCCACAGCATGCATAAGCAGGAAAACAGTCGAGAAGGCGGCAGGATCAGCGTTACAGAGTTGCAGTAGTCGTCTTTGCTACTATGTTGCAGGTTTGCAGGCTTCCAGCGCGGTCAGCAGTCGATTCCTTATCAGAAGGTGAAGAGAGAGATGCAAAGGAACTCGGATGAGCTCTTGCATTCATTATCTAAAGTTTCCCCAGAGACAGAGACCCTAAATAGCCAGAAAAGAGGGTTTGGCTACCTATGAGAGAGGATAGGCTACTAACACCTGAAGGAGCCTATCAGAAGGAGTCTCTGACGTCACCTGGTGGCACTGGCCACTCAGAGCAGTCCAGTGTGCCAGCAGCACCTCTGTTTCCAAGATGGCAGAGGTCTGGAGCACACTGGAGGAGCTCTGGACACCTCCCAGGGGAGGTGCAGGTCAGGGGAGTGGTCACTCCCCTTTCCTTTGTCCAGTTTCGTGCCAGAGCAGGGGCTAAGGGGTCCCTGAACCGGTGTAGACTGGCTTATGCAGAATTGGGCACATCTGTGCCCAAGAAAGCATTTCCAGAGGCTGGGGGAGACTACCCCTCCCCTGCCTTCACACCATTTTCCAAAGGGAGAGGGTGTAACACCCTCTCTCAGAGGAAGTCCTTTGTTCTGCCATCCTGGGACAAGCCTGGCTTGACCCCAGGGGGGCAGAAACCTGTCTGAGGGGTTGGCAGCAGCAGCAGCTGCAGTGAAACCCCAGGAAAGGCAGTTTGGCAGTACCAGGTTCTGTGCTACAGACCACTGGGATCATCGAATTGTGCCAACAATGCCAGGATGGCATAGAGGGGGCAATTCCATGATCTTAGACATGTTACATGGCCATATTCGGAGTTACCATTGTGAAGCCACATATAGGTATTGACCTATATGTAGTGCACGCGTGTAATGGTGTCCCCGCACTCACAAAGTTCAGGGAATTGGCTCTGAATAATGTGGGGGCACCTTGGCTAGTGCCAGGGTGCCCTCACACTAAGTAACTTTGCACCTAACCTTTACCAGGTAAAGGTTAGACATATAGGTGACTTATAAGTTACTTAAGTGCAGTGTAAAATGGCTGTGAAAGAACGTGGACGTTATTTCACTCAGGCTGCAGTGGCAGGCCTGTGTAAGAATTTTCAGAGCTCCCTATGGGTGGCAAAAGAAATGCTGTAGCCCATATGGATCTCCTGGAACCCCAATACCCTGGGTACCTTAGTACCATATACTAGGGAATTATAAGGGTGTTCCAGTAAGCCAAAGTAAATTGGTAAAATTGGTCACTAGCCTGTTAGTGACAATTTGAAAGAAATGAGAGAGCATAACCACTGAGGTTCTGATTAGCAGAGCCTCAGTGAGACAGTTAGGCACCACACAGGGAACACATACATATAGGCCACAAACTTATGAGCACTGGGGTCCAGACTAGCAGGGTCCCAGTGACACATAACAAACATACTGAAAACATAGGGTTTTCACTATGAGCACTGGGCCCTGGCTAGCAGGATCCCAGTGAGACAGTGAAAACACCCTGACACACACTCACAAACAGGCCAAAGGTGGGGGTAACAAGGCTAGAAAGAGGCTACTTTCTCACACAACCCCCCCCCAAACGAAGGACAATAAGGCTAACCTTGGCCAGTTGAGACTTTATTGTCTAAGTGGTGATAAGTAGAGAGTAGCTCTGCAATAGACTGGTTACTCCCTTTATCATCCACTATATGGTTACTTCCCTGTGGGGATGTAAACCATACTGTTTGAAGTTTTTTAGCTAAGCAACAATGTGAAGATGTATTTTCAGAGTTTCTATCAGTAAGTTTTAGTTTAGAGCAGTGGGAGTTATCCACTGAACCTATTTGTAATGATGGAAATGCCAGACAGGGATGCTGTCTCAGTAAAGCCATAGCTGGGCAAAAACTTTGTCCATATGGCTGGAAGAGAGAACAGGGATGCTGTTTCTCTTGAGTTGGAGCAGGGCAGGAATGCTGTCCTATGAGCTTCACACTAGGGCAGGGATGCTGTCCTAAGTGTTGTGAGGCAGTGCAGAGTTTCTGCACTAAAGTTTCTCTGGGAGGGTTGGAGGGATGCTCCATGTTAACTAAAATGGTGCTCTTTTTCTCACCAATGTTAGTTATCCCACAGAGAGGTACTTCTACCTCAGGGAGTCCAGCTTTGCCAGCTGATGATTCCCTTGGAACAGGTGCCACCCCAGGAGACGTTTCTCCCACCACAGGAATGGTATCCTGAATGGTAGGGTGGTTAGGGGATACTGTGATACCCTTTTTACCTGTTGATGGAGAGGGATCCTGAGTTTTCAGGCCTTCTCTCCTTTGCTTTTCCATTTCAGTAGAAATGAGAGGCAACAATTCCTCAGGGATGCCCAGCATGGCTGCATGGGCATAAAACTCTACATCAGCCCAACCTGAGGCCTCTAGGTCATTACCTAAGAGACAGTCTACAGGTAAGCTAGGTGATACCACCACCTGCTTAGGGCCAGTAACTCCACCCCAACTAAACTGAATTATAGCTAAGGGAAGAAACTTAGTGGAGTTATGGACATCAATAATCTTATACTGTTGTCCAATGATGTGTTGATCAGGGTGCACTAGATTTTCAGTCACCAAAGTGATACTGGCACCTGTGTCCCTGTAGGCCAAAGCCTCAACACCATTTATTGAAACTGTCTGCCTGTACTTATCCATTGTAAGGGGACAAGCAGCCAGTGTGGCAAGGCCAATGCCACTAGGTGTGACAGAAACTGTCTTGGGACTGACTACCCCAGTTTCTACTATGGACCCATAAGTGAACCCAACTACACCCTTAACTTGACTGTTACCAGCAGTCCCACCACTAGTACCACTACTGCTAGGGGCACTAGAGCTTGATGTATTAGTGGTGGTAGGCTCAGGGGGTTTACCTGGACAGGACTTATCCCCTGGCCTATGGCCTCTATTTTTACACACAAAGCACCAATGCTTTTTAAATTGTGTAGGTTGAGAAGAAGAGGAAGAATTTGTTTTATCCCCACCCCCTGAAGAGTGTTTAAGATTTGAAGTGGGATCTTTGGTTTTACCCTTATCCCCATGCTTATCTTGAGATTTTTCACCATCTTTCTTCTTATTGTTCTCTTTGTCACCACCTGTATGAACTTTTCTGTTCACCCTTGTTCTGACCCATTTGTCTGCCTTCTTTCCCAATTCTTGGGGAGAGGTCAGATCAGAGTCCACTAAGTACTGGTGCAACAAATCAGACACACAATTATTAAGAATATGCTCTCTCAGGATCAAGTTATACAGGCTGTCATAATCAGTAACTTTACTGCCATGTAACCACCCCTCCAAGGCCTTCACTGAATGGTCAATGAAATCAACCCAGTCTTGTGAAGACTCCTTTTTGGTCTCTCTGAACTTTATCCTGTATTGTTCAGTGGTTAAGCCATAACCATCCAGGAGTGCATTCTTAAGAACTTGGAAATTATTGGCATCACTTTCTTTCACAGTAAGGAGCCTATCCCTACCTTTTCCACTAAATGATAGCCATAGGATAGCAGCCCACTGCCTTTGAGGGACATCCTGTACAACACAGGCCCTCTCAAGTGCAGCAAACCACTTGTTAATGTCATCCCCCTCCTTATAAGGGGGAACTATCTTGTGCAGATTCCTGGAATCATGCTCTTTTACAGGATGACTATGGGGAATACTGCTGCTGCCACCATGGGTTTCTAAACCCAATTTCTGTCTTTCCCTCTCTATCTCTAAAGACTGTCTATCCAAATCCAGCTGTTGCTTTTTAAGCTTCAGTCTGGTTTGTTCCACCCTCAACTTATTGAGTTCCCTTTCTAACAATCTGTCATCAGGGCTGGTGGGAGGGACATTTCTAGATACAGAGGTATGATGGGAATGAACAGAAGGAGACCTGTCCCTTACAGAGGCCACCCTAACAGCTTGGCTGACCGTGTAATGTGAGAGCACATCATCTGTATGATGTGACTCCACCTCAGTACCAAGTATGCTAGACTGTCTAGTAATGGGAAGGCTAAGAAGTTTATTTCCTGAACCTTTTCCTGGGGGAGTCCCTGGATCGGATTGAGAACCATTAGCTACTTTTTCAACAGATGGGGCACTTATGACCTTATCTTGATCTGTAAGCATGTTAATTAACAGTTCTAAGGAAGGATTCTTCCCTACACTCAAACCTCTCTCTATGCAGAGACTCCTTGCTCCTTTCCAGCTAAGGTGATCATATGCAAGTTTGGACAGATCAACATTTTGGCCTGTGCCAGACATTTTTAGAGAGAGTTAAAGTGATAGAAAAAGAGAAAAAAGTTTTCAGAACTTTTTTAGAAAGACAGAAAAAAAACTTTTTAAACTTTTAAGAACTTTTTGAAAGTTTAGAAGTACTTTTCAGCACTTAGAAAACAGTGAAAAGAGGAAATGCAAAACTTTTTAGCTATGTGTACACACACTGAACTTGTTTTGTATATTTTTCTCTTATGAAAAGTACAATGGCAAGAGTGGTAAGTAGTCTCAAAGCACTTATCCCACCGCTGCACAACCAATGTAGGAGGCTGGACTGGCTTGTAGTGAGTACCAAGGGGTACTTGCACCTTGCACCAGGCCCAGTTATCCCTTATTAGTGTATAGGGTGTCTAGCAGCTTAGGCTGATAGATAATGGAAGCTTAGCAGAGCAGCTTAGGCTGAACTAGGAGACGTGGGAAGCTACTACAGTACCACAAGTGTCACTTGCACAATATCATAAGAAAACACAATACACAGTTATACTAAAAATAAAGGTACTTTATTTTTATGACAATATGCCAAAGTATCTTAGAGTGTACCCTCAGTGAGAGGATAGGAAATATACACAAGATATATGTACACAATACCAAAAATATGCAGTATAGTCTTAGAAAACAGTGCAAACAATGTATAGTTACAATAGGATCTAATGGGGACACATAGGGATAGGGGCAACACAAACCATATACTCCAAAAGTGGAATGCGAACCACGAATGGACCCCAAACCTATGTGACCTTGTAGAGGGTCGCTGGGACTATTAGAAAATAGTGAGAGTTAGAAAATTAGCCCTCCCCAAGACCCTGAAAAGTGAGTGCAAAGTGTACTAAAGTTCCCCTACGGACAAAGAAGTTGTGATAGAGGAATAATGCAGGAAAGACACAAACCAACAATGCAACAACTGTGGATTTCCAATCTAGGGTACCTGTGGAACAAGGGGACCAAGTCCAAAAGTCACAAGCAAGTCGGAGATGGGCATATGCCCAGGAAATGCCAGCTGTGGATGCAAAGAAGCTTCTACTGGACAGAAGAAGCTGAGGTTTCTGCAGGAACGAAAAGGGCTAGAGACTTCCCCTTTGGTGGACGGATCCCTCTCGCCGTGGAAAGTCGTGCAGAAGTGTTTTCCCGCCGAAAGAACGCCAACAAGCCTTGCTAGCTGCAAATCGTGCGGTTAGCATTTTTGGACGCTGCTGTGGCCCAGAAGGGACCAGGAGGTGGCAAATCGGACCAGGAGGTAGAGGGGACGTCGAGCAAGACAAGGAGCCCTCTTAGCAGCAGGTAGCACCCGGAGAAGTGCCAGAAACAGGCACTACGAGGATGCGTGAAACGGTGCTCACCCAAAGTTACACAAAGGAGTCCCACGTCGCCGGAGACCAACTTAGAAAGTCGTGCAATGCAGGTTAGAGTGCCGTGGACCCAGGCTTGGCTGTGCACAAAGGATTTCCGCCGGAAGTGCACAGGGGCCGGAGTAGCTGCAAAAGTCGCGGTTCCCAGCAATGCAGTCTAGCGAGGTGAGGCAAGGACTTACCTCCACCAAACTTGGACTGAAGAGTCACTGGACTGTGGGGGCCACTTGGACACAGTTCCTGGATTCGCGGGACCTCGCTCGTCGTGCTGAGAGGAGACCCAAGGGACCGGTAATGCAGCTTTTTGGTGCCTGCGGTTGCAGGGGGAAGATTCCGTCGACCCACGGGAGATTTCTTCTGAGCTTCTGGTGCAGAGAGGAGGCAGGCTACCCCCACAGCATGCATAAGCAGGAAAACAGTCGAGAAGGCGGCAGGATCAGCGTTACAGAGTTGCAGTAGTCGTCTTTGCTACTATGTTGCAGGTTTGCAGGCTTCCAGCGCGGTCAGCAGTCGATTCCTTATCAGAAGGTGAAGAGAGAGATGCAAAGGAACTCGGATGAGCTCTTGCATTCGTTATCTAAAGTTTCCCCAGAGACAGAGACCCTAAATAGCCAGAAAAGAGGGTTTGGCTACCTAGGAGAGAGGATAGGCTACTAACACCTGAAGGAGCCTATCAGAAGGAGTCTCTGACGTCTAATGGTGGCACTGGCCACTCAGAGCAGTCCAGTGTGCCAGCAGCACCTCTGTTTCCAAGATGGCAGAGGTCTGGAGCACACTGGAGGAGCTCTGGACACCTCCCAGGGGAGGTGCAGGTCAGGGGAGTTGTCACTCCCCTTTCCTTTGTCCAGTTTCGTGCCAGAGCAGGGGCTAAGGGGTCCCTGAACCGGTGTAGACTGGCTTATGCAGAATTGGGCACATCTGTGCCCAAGAAAGCATTTCCAGAGGCTGGGGGAGGCTACCCCTCCCCTGCCTTCACACCATTTTCCAAAGGGAGAGGGTGTAACACCCTCTCTCAGAGGAAGTCCTTTGTTCTGCCATCCTGGGATAAGCCTGGCTTGACCCCAGGGGGGCAGAAACCTGTCTGAGGGGTTGGCAGCAGCAGCAGCTGCAGTGAAACCCCAGGAAAGGCAGTTTGGCAGTACCAGGGTCTGTGCTACAGACCACTGGGATCATCGAATTGTGCCAACAATGCCAGGATGGCATAGAGGGGGCAATTCCATGATCTTAGACATGTTACATGGCCATATTCGGAGTTACCATTGTGAAGCCACATATAGGTATTGACCTATATGTAGTGCACGCGTGTAATGGTGTCCCCGCACTCACAAAGTTCAGGGAATTGGCTCTGAACAATGTGGGGGCACCTTGGCTAGTGCCAGGGTGCCCTCACACTAAGTAACTTTGCACCTAACCTTTACCAGGTAAAGGTTAGACATATAGGTGACTTATAAGTTACTTAAGTGCAGTGTAAAATGGCTGTGAAAGAACGTGGACGTTATTTCACTCAGGCTGCAGTGGCAGGCCTGTGTAAGAATTTTCAGAGCTCCCTATGGGTGGCAAAAGAAATGCTGTAGCCCATATGGATCTCCTGGAACCCCAATACCCTGGGTACCTTAGTACCATATACTAGGGAATTATAAGGGTGTTCCAGTAAGCCAATGTAAATTGGTAAAATTGGTCACTAGCCTGTTAGTGACAATTTGAAAGAAATGAGAGAGCATAACCACTGAGGTTCTGATTAGCAGAGCCTCAGTGAGACAGTTAGGCACCACACAGGGAACACATACATATAGGCCACAAACTTATGAGCACTGGGGTCCTGACTAGCAGGGTCCCAGTGACACATAACAAACATACTGAAAACATAGGGTTTTCACTATGAGCACTGGGCCCTGGCTAGCAGGATCCCAGTGAGACAGTGAAAACACCCTGACATACACTCACAAACAGGCCAAAAGTGGGGGTAACAAGGCTAGAAAGAGGCTACTTTCTCACAGTTTCCCCGTAGGCCTCGGCCTCAAAACCATTCACCAGGATGTGCTGCTTGTACTTATTCATGTTAAGGGTAGTAAGGCCAGTGCCACCCTGGGAGACAAAGTTGTCTTATATCTACCCCAGATCCCACTATAGACCGAAAGGTGAACCAAACTACTCTTTTGGGCTGACTACTGCCATTAGTCCCACTACTACTACTACTACTATTAGGGGCACTGGGAGTGGAACACTATTCACACCTATACACCACTCATGCACCTCACCTCACATCACACCCCAACACATTACCCAACACACCCTCACCAACACACCTCACACAACACCCATGGCACCACAAAGACACCCCCATTTCACAGAGGAGGAGCTAAGGGTCATGGTGGAGGAAATTATCAGGGTAGTGCTAAAGTTATTTGGAGCACAGGTGCAGCAGATATCTATTGCTAGGAAGATGGAGCAATGGCAGATAATCGTGGACAGGATCAATGCCCAAGAACTAGGGATGATATCAGGAAGAGGTGGAATGACCTATGCGGTAAGGTGCGTTCCATAACAGCAAGACACCAGCTCACTGTACAGAGGACTGGCCGTGGACCCCTACCTCCTCCCCCGCAACTCACAGTATGGGAGGAGCAAGTCTTGGCAATACTGCATCCTGGGGGCCTGGCTGTAGTAGGAGGAGGACTGGACTCTGGTAAATTAGCTCTCTACTACTACTAACCCCCTACCTGCAAGCCATCACATCCCACCACCCTCACCCTCACTCCCATCAATCCACCACTTCCCACACACCCCACCATCACATCTCACTCATCCCAATGCCAAGCCCTGCATGCTGTACCAATGCATGGACACCGCTTATAGCCCTGCATGGGCACTCATCACTAAAGCATGCACACTATAGAGGACTAACTATCCCACCATATACCAACGTACACAAGTGAAAGCTGCCAGGGAAAATCCACTCAAAGAGGGCAAGCCACAGATACACAATATGTCAGCCAAAGAAACCATAACACATCATTTACACCCCCACAGTTACACCAGCCAATGTCAGCGGAGAGGAGGTGCCAGCACTATCCAGTCCCCCAACTGAAGAGGCCCACAGTGATGATAGCAACTCTGGTCTTCAGGATCTGGATGACCTACCTGGCCCATCAGGGACCACTGGACAGCTGGTTGGCCAAGCTAAGTCACAGCACACCACAGAGCCTCCCCCATCAGGAAACATCACGGCAGCACCCACCCAGCGTACCCATACCTCTGTCCCCAGGACACGTCAATCAGCAGTGTGTCCACCTCTACAGGGACCCCAGGCCATACCTTGCACACAAGATAGTCAGGGACCTGGGGTCAGTGGCAGTGGGCATACCGTTCAGGGGACAGAGGCACAGGACAACTGGGAAACTGGGAGGACCGCTGTGCCCCAGGGAGAGGACAGGCCCAGGGAACCAACTCTCCAGGAGCCACTTGCAGAGATCCTGGGACCTTATCAACATTCCCAGGACACGATGGGCCAGATCCTGGACACTGTGCAGGAGAACGGGGCTTGTAGGAGGGACAGTACCAGGGGATCAGGGAGGACTTGCAGGCCATCAACAACACACTGATATCCTTAGCAAGGGTGCTGACAGACATGGCCAATATTATGAGGGAGGCAGACTGACACCAGCAGGCCCCTGCCACTAGCCAGACATCTGAACAGCCCTCCACTTCCGTCGCAGCTAGTGACCAGGAGGCCCGCCACAGGACTCACAGGCCACCAGCACCCCTCCCACTGCAGAAGGTGAACCACCCCACAAACGTTCCCTGTGATCTAGACAGAAGCCAGGGACACTTGCCAAGATCACTGCCAGGAAATGAGACTCTCCTGAGTGTCACCCTTGTGTTCCATCCTGTCACCCTGTCCACTTTGAACTGCCATTGCTCCCTTTCCTATGTCCCCATGGACAATCGACCTGTGCCACATACAGACTGGAACAATACGCTGGCCTTTCCTCCATCATCACCCCATCCCATTGCACTTGCCCCTTTATATTTTAGCACTTCAATAAACACCCTTGGGAAAAAAACATTTTTTGAAGTATGTCATGTATTTCAAATATGTATTCATTGAAACAGGTACAAACATTGCAAAGTCAAATGTACAGCGAATGAGCATAAATTAATGACCTGTAGCTGGCTGCAGTGATCACACCAGGAGTATATGTCAGGTCACCAACATCTGCAAAATGAATTTTCTAGAGGGAACAGTAAGTGGGCATAGAAGTGGGAAATCTCAGCATGGCTTTGCCACACAAAATCAAACAAATATAATTGAAATGTGAAGTAACACTATCCTACCTGTGTGTCATTGGAAGTATTGTCGGATCACAGATGTTCTGCTGTCCTCATCCTCTGCCTCCTCATCCTCACTGTCCACAGGCTCTGCTACTGCCACACGGACATCTCCAGCCTCCTCCTCCTGCAGGAATGGGACATGGTGTCTGAGGGCCAGGTTATGCAACATGCAGCATGCCACCACTATCTGGCAGACCTTCTTTGGTGAGCAGCACAGGGATCCACCTGTCAGATGGAGGCACCGGAAACTGGCCTTAAGGAGGCCAAGGGTCCTTTCAATTATCCTTCTGGTTCGCCCATGGGTCTCATTATAATGTTCTTCTGCCCTTGTCCTGGCATTCCTCACAGGGGTGAGCAGCCATGATAGGTTGGGGTAACCAGAGTCACCTGCAAATTTTGAGGGACAACATTTAGCCACACAATATCCCATATGGCCCACACCATACCCATACACCAACATATACTGTGTGAGAACCATGACTCACCTATTAGCCACACCCTCTGCCTCTGTAGTTGGGCCAACACATGTGGGATGCTGCTATTCCTCAGGACAAAGGCATCATGCACCGACCCAGGATACTTAGCATTTGTAGGAGGCTGGACTGGCTTGTAGTGAGTACCAAGGGGTACTTGCACCTTGCACCAGGCCCAGTTATCCCTTATTAGTGTATAGGGTGTCTAGCAGCTTAGGCTGATAGATAATGGTAGCTTAGCAAAGCAGCTCAGGCTGAACTAGGAGACGTGTGAAGCTACTACAGTACCACTTAGTGTCATATGCACAATATCATAAGAAAACACAATACACAGTTATACTAAAAATAAAGGTACTTTATTTTTATGACAATATGCCAAAGTATCTTAGAGTGTACCCTCAGTGAGAGGATAGGAAATATACACAAGATATATATACACAATAGCAAAAATATGCAGTATAGTCTTAGAAAACAGTGCAAACAATGTATAGTTACAATAGGATGCAATGGGGAAACATAGGGATAGGGGCAACACAAACCATATACTCCAGAAGTGGAATGCGAACCACGAATGGACCCCAAACCTATGTGACCTTGTAGAGGGTCGCTGGGACTATTAGAAAATAGTGAGAGTTAGAAAAATAACCCTCCCCAAGACCCTGAAAAGTGAGTGCAAAGTGCACCAAAGTTCCCCTAAGGACAAAATAGTCTTGTTAGAGGGAGAATGCAAGGAAAACACAAATCAGCAATGCAACAACGATGGATTCCTGTCTGAAGGTACCTGTGGAGCAAGGGGACCAAGTCCAAAAGTCACAAGCAGCTCGGAGATGGGCAGATGCCCAAGAAATGCCAGCGGTTGGTGCAAAGAAGCTCTTACTAGGCTGAAGAACTGTGAATACTGCAGGAACGACAAGGGCTAGAGACTTCCCCTTTGGAGGATGGATCCCCCACGCCTTGGAGAGTCGTGCAGAAGTGTTTTCCCGCCGGATGGACGCCAACAAGCCTTGCTACACGCAAATCGTGCGTTTGGCGTTTTTGGACGCTGCTGGGGCCCAGGAGGGACCAGGAGGTCGCAAATTGGACCTGCAGAGAGAGGGGACGTCGAGCAAGACAAAGAGCCCTCACTGAAGCAGGTAGCACCCGGAGAAGTGCCAGAAACAGGCACTACGGGGATGCGTGAAACGGTGCTCGCCGAAGTTGCACAAAGGAGTCCCACGTCGCCGGAGACCAACTTAGAAAGTCGTGCAATGCAGGTTAGAGTGCCGTGGACCCAGGCTTGGCTGTGCACACAGGATTTCCGCCGGAAGTGCACAGGGGCCGGAGAAGCTTGCAAAGTCGCGGTTCCCAGCAATGCAGCCCAGCGAGGTGAGGCAAGGACTTACCTCCACCAAACTTGGGCTGAAGAGTCACTGGACTGTGGGGGTCACTTGGACGGTGTCGCTGGATTCGAGGGACCTCGCTCGTCGTGCTGAGAGGAGACCCAAGGGACCGGAAATGCAGCTTTTTGGTGCCTGCGGTTGCAGGGGGAAGATTCCGTCGACCCACGGGAGATTTCTTCGGATCTTCTGGTGCAGAGAGGAGGCAGACTACCCCCACAGCATGCACAAGCAGGAAAACAGTCGAGAAGGCGGCAGGATCAGCGTTACAGAGTTGCAGTAGTCGTCTTTGCTACTATGTTGCAGGTTTGCAGGCTTCCAGCGCGGTCAGCGGTCGATTCCTTATCAGAAGGTGAAGAGGGAGATGCAGAGGAACTCGGCTGAGCTCATACATTCGTTATCTAAAGTTTCCCCAGAGACAGAGACCCTAAATAGCCAGAAAAGAGGGTTTGGCTACCTAGGAGAGAGGAAAGGCTACTAACACCTGAAGGAGCCTATCACAAGGAGTCTCTGACGTCACCTGGTGGCACTGGCCACTCAGAGCAGTCCAGTGTGCCAGCAGCACCTCTGTTTCCAAGATGGCAGAGGTCTGGAGCACACTGGAGGAGCTCTGGACACCTCCCAGGGGAGGTGCAGGTCAGGGGAGTGGTCACTCCCCTTTCCTTTGTCCAGTTTCGCGCCAGAGCAGGGGCTAAGGGGTCCCTGAACCGGTGTAGACTGGCTTATGCAGAATTGGGCACCTCTGTGCCCAACAAAGCATTTCCAGAGGCTGGGGGAGGCTACTCCTCCCCTGCCTTCACACCATTTTCCAAAGGGAGAGGGTGTCACACCCTCTCTCAGAGGAAGTTCTTTGTTCTGCCATCCTGGGCCAGGCCTGGCTGGACCCCAGGAGGGCAGATGCCTGTCTGAGGGGTTGGCAGCAGCAGCAGCTGCAGAGAAACCCCAGGAAGGGCAGTGTGGCAGTACCAGGGTCTGTGCTACAGACCACTGGGATTATGGAATTGTACCAATAATGCCAGGATGGCATAGAGGGGGCAATTCCATGATCATAGACATGTTACATGGCCATATTCGGAGTTACCATGGTGAAGCTACATATAGGTAGTGACCTATATGTAGTGCACGCGTGTAATGGTGTCCCCGCACTCACAAAGTTCAGTGAATTGGCTCTGAACAATGTGGGGGCACCTTGGCTAGTGCCAGGGTGCCCTCACACTAAGTAACTTTGCACCTAACCTTTACCAGGTAAAGGTTAGACATATAGGTGACTTATAAGTTACTTAAGTGCAGTGTAAAATGGCTGTGAAATAACGTGGACGTTATTTCACTCAGGCTGCAGTGGCAGGCCTGTGTAAGAATTGTCAGAGCTCCCTATGGGTGGCAAAAGAAATGCTGCAGCCCATAGGGATCTCCTGGAACCCCAATACCCTGGGTACCTCAGTACCATATACTAGGGGATTATAAGGGTGTTCCAGTAAGCCAATGTAAATTGGTAAAAATGGTCACTAGCCTGTCAGTGACAATTTGGAAAGAAATGAGAGAGCATAACCACTGAGGTTCTGATTAGCAGAGCCTCAGTGAGACAGTTAGTCACTACACAGGTAACACATACAGGCACACTTATGAGCACTGGGGCCCTGGGTTACCAGGGTCCCAGTGACACATACAACTAAAACAACATATATACAGTGAAAAATGGGGGTAACATGCCAGGCAAGATGGTACTTTCCTACACAACCCCCCCCCAAACGAAGGACAATAAGACTAGCCATTACCTGATGAGTCTTCATTGTCTAAGTGGAAATATCTGGAGAGTCCATCTGCATTGGAGTGGCTACTCCCAGGTCTATGTTCCACTGTATAGTCCATTCCCTGTAGGGATATGGACCACCTCAACAATTTAGGATTTTCACCTTTCATTTGTTTTAGCCAAAGTAGAGGTTTGTGGTCTGTCTGAACAATGAAGTGAGTGCCAAACAGGTATGGCCTCAACTTCTTCAGAGCCCAGACCACAGCAAAGGCCTCCCTCTCAATGGCAGACCAACGCTTTTCTCTAGGGGTCAACCTTCTACTAATAAAAGCAACAGGTTGATCCTGGCCCTCAGAATTAAGTTGTGATAGGACTGCCCCTACTCCTAATTCAGATGCATCAGTTTGGACATAGAATTTTTTAGAGTAACAAGGGCTTTTCAGGACAGGTGCAGAGCACATGGCCTGCTTCAGCTCCTCAAAAGCTTTCTGACAGTTTGCTGTCCATAATACCTTTTTAGGCATTTTCTTGGATGTGAGGTCATTAAGAGGGGCTGCAATGGAGCCATAGTTCTTAATGAACCTCCTGTAATACCCAGTGAGGCCTAGGAAGGCTCTCACCTGAGTCTGAGTGGTAGGGGGAATCCAATCAATAATAGTTTGGATTTTCCCCTGAAGTGGTGCAATCTGTTCCCCACCAACAAGGTGTCCCAGATAAACCACTTTACCCTGCCCTATCTGGCACTTTGAAGCCTTGATAGTGAGGCCTGCCTTTTGCAGGGCCTCCAAAACTTTCCAAAGGTGGACCAGGTGATCATCCCAGCTGGAGCTAAAGACAGCTATATCATCCAAATATGCTGCACTGAAAGCTTCCAGCCCTTGCAGGACTGTGTTCACCAACCTCTGAAAAGTGGCAGGTGCATTTTTCAAACCAAAAGGCATTACAGTAAACTGGTAATGTCCTCCAATGGTAGAAAATGCAGTCTTAGGTTTAGCATCTTCTGACATTTTGATCTGCCAATACCCTGCAGTCAAATCAAAAGTGCTTAGATACTTGGCAGATGCCAGTGTATCTATTAGCTCATCTGCCCTGGGTATAGGGTGAGCATCTGTTTTGGTTACCAAGTTGAGACCTCTATAGTCTACACAAAACCTCATTTCCTTCTTTCCATCTTTAGAATTGGGTTTTGGTACCAGTACCACAGGAGAAGCCCATGGACTGTCAGAGTGCTCAACCACTCCTAGTTCCAACATCTTCTGAACTTCTTGCTTTATGCAGTCCCTGACATGGTCAGGCTGCCTATAGATCTTACTTTTGACAGGTAAACTGTCTCCAGTATCTATAGTGTGCTCACACCAAGAAGTGGTGCCTGGCACAATGGAGAAGAGTTCTGAAAATTGTCCTAGGAGATTTATGCAATTATCTTTCTGCTCAGCAGTAAGACAATCAGCCAAAACTACCCCTTCCACAAGAGCATCTTGTTCTGTGGAAGAGAAGAGATCAGGTAGAGGATCACTGTCTTCTTCCTGTCCCTCATCTGTTGCCATGAGCAGGGTGAGATCAGCCCTGTCATAGTAGGGTTTCAGGCGGTTGACATGGAGCACCCTAAGGGGACTCCTGGCAGTGCCTAAGTCAACCAAGTAGGTGACTTCACCCTTCTTTTCAACAATTGTGTGTGGACCACTCCATTTATCTTGGAGTGCTCTTGGGGCCACAGGCTCCAAGACCCACACTTTCTGCCCTGGTTGGTACTGAACCAAAACAGCCTTCTGATCATGCCATTGCTTCTGGAGCTCTTGGCTGGCCTGAAGGTTTTTACTGGCCTTTTTCATGTACTCAGCCATCCTTGATCTGAGGCCAAGTACATAGTCCACAATATCCTGCTTAGGAGCTTTTAAAGGTTGTTCCCAACCCCCCTTTACAAGTGTGAGTGGACCCCTAACAGGGTGTCCAAAAAGAAGTTCAAAGGGGCTGAAGCCCACTCCTTTCTGGGGTACCTCCCTGTAGGCAAAAAGGAGGCATGGTAGAAGGATATCCCATCTCCTGCGGAGTTTTTCAGGGAGTCCCATAATCATGCCTTTGAGAGTTTTATTAAATCTCTCCACCAGTCCATTTGTTTGTGGATGATAGGGTGTTGTGAACTTGTAAGTTACACCACACTCCTTCCACATGGCCTTTAAGTATGCAGACATGAAATTGCTTCCTCTGTCTGATACTACTTCCTTTGGGAAGCCCACCCTGGAAAATATTCCCAGGAGGGCCTTTGCCACTGCAGGAGCTGTAGTGGTCCTTAAAGGAATAGCTTCAGGATATCTTGTGGCATGGTCCACTACCACCAAGATAAACCTATTGCCTGAAGCAGTAGGAGGGTCAAGGGGGCCAACTATGTCAACCCCTACCCTTTCAAAGGGAACCCCAACCACAGGCAGTGGGATAAGGGGTGCCTTTGGAGTGCCACCTGTCTTGCCACTGGCTTGACAGGTTTCACAGGACTTACAAAAATCTTTTGTGTCCTCAGACATCCTAGGCCAATGAAACAGTGGTACCAATCTGTCCCAAGTTTTCATTTGACCCAGGTGCCCAGCTAAGGGAATGTCATGTGCCAGTGTTAGGAGGAACTTTCTGTACTCCTGAGGAATCACTAATCTCCTGGCAGCTCCAGGTTTAGGATCCCTTTGCTCAGTGTACAAGAGGTTGTCCTCCCAGTAAACTCTGTGTGAGTCACTGACATCCCCATTAGCCTGTTTGACAGCTTGCTGTCTGAGACCCTCTAATGTGGGACAGGTTTGCTGTGCCACACTCAGCTCCTCTCTGGCAGGCCCCCCTTCACCCAAAAGCTCAGCAGTGTCTGCTTCCAGCTCCTCTGGTGTAGGTTCTGCACAGGGAGGGAATTCTTCTTCCTCAGAAGTAGAATCCACTGTAGAGGGAGGGATAGTAGGAAGTGGTTTGCTTCTACTAGCCCTAGCTTTAGGGAGCACTTGGTCCATTGTTCCAGGATCCAAGCTTCCCTGTCCTTTTTGCTTTTTGGCCTGAGCCCTTGTCAAAGCAAAAATATGCCCTGGGATGCCCAGCATTGCTGCATGGGCCTCCAACTCCACATCTGACCAAGCTGATGTCTCCAAATCGTTCCCTAATAGACAGTCTACAGGTAAATCTGAAGCTACCACAACTTTCTTTGGACCAGATACCCCCCCCCAGTTGAGATTTACAACAGCCATGGGGTGGCTTTGTGTTATGTTGTGAGCATCGGTTACTTGGTACTGGTGTCCAAGTATGTGTTGTTCAGGGTGCACCAGTTTCTCAATCACCATTGTGACACTGGCACCTGTGTCCCTGTAGGCCTGGACCTCAACACCATTTATTAGGGTTAGTTGCTTGTACTTTTCCAAGTTATGGGGGCAAGCAACCAAAGTGGCTAAGTCAATAGCCCCTTCAGAGACTAAAGTAGCCTCTGTGGTCTCCCTAATCAGACCAACCCCAACTAAATTACCAAAAGTGAGCCCAGCTACTCCCTTGGATTGGCTATTAGTAGGTTTGCTCCCACCACCACTGCTATTAGTAGGGACACTAGGTGTAGCAGTAGGGGTTGTAGTGGTAGGAGCTGTGGTGCCTTTCTTTGGACAACTGGGATCTGTTGTCCAATGGCCTTTTATCTTACATAAATAGCACCATGGTTTCCTTTCCTTGTTCTGATTAGAGGAAGGTTTGGGCCCACCACCCCCACCAGAGTGTTTTTGTGGGCCTGATGAAGACTCATTTTTAGATTTGTCCCCACCCTTGTCAGAAGACTTACCATCCTTCTTTTTGTTGCCATCTTTGTCACCCCCTGTATGAACTTTTCTGTTCACTCTTGTTCTGACCCATTTGTCTGCCTTCTTTCCCAATTCTTGGGGAGAGGTCAGATCAGAGTCCACCAAGTACTGGTGCAACAAATCAGACACACAATTATTAAGAATATGCTCTCTCAGGATTAAGTTATACAGGCTGTCATAATCAGTAACTTTACTGCCATGTAACCACCCCTCCAAGGCCTTCACTGCCTGGTCAATGAAATCAACCCA
The DNA here is from genome assembly GCF_031143425.1 of Pleurodeles waltl. NCBI lineage: Eukaryota > Metazoa > Chordata > Amphibia > Caudata > Salamandridae > Pleurodeles > Pleurodeles waltl. Next base: position 1,218,772,676 of record NC_090447.1, read on the forward strand.
GTCTTGTGAAGACTCCTTTTTGGTATCTCTGAACTTGATCCTGTACTGTTCAGTGGTTAAGCCATAACCATCCAGGAGTGCATTCTTAAGAACTTGGAAATTGTTAGCATCATTTTCTTTTACAGTAAGGAGCCTATCCCTACCTTTTCCAGTAAATGATAGCCATAGGATAGCAGCCCACTGCCTTTGAGGGACATCCTGTACAGCACAGGCCCTCTCAAGTGCAGCAAACCACTTGTTAATGTCATCCCCCTCCTTGTAAGGGGGAACTATCTTATGCAGATTCCTGGAATCATGCTCTTTTGCAGGATGACTATGGGGAATACTGCTGCTGCCACCATGGGTATCTAAACCCATCTTCTGTCTTTCCCTCTCTATTTCTAAAGACTGTCTATCCAAATCCAGCTGTTGCTTCTTGAGCTTCAGTCTGGTTTGCTCCACTCTCAATCTATTGAGCTCCCTTTCTAGCAATCTGTCATCAGGGTGGGTGGGAGGGACATTTCTAGATACAGAGGTATGATGGGAATGAACAGAAGGAGACCTGTCCCTTACAGAGGGCACCCTAACAGCTTGGCTACCAGTATAATGTGAGAGCACATCATCAGTATGATGTGATTCAACCTCTGTACCAACTATGCTAGACTGTCTAGTAATGGGCAGGCTGAGAAGTTTCTTTCCTGAACCTTTTCCTGGGGGAGTCCCTGGATCAGATTGAGAACCATTAGCTACTTTTTCTACAGATTGGGCACTTATGGCCTTATCTTGTACTCTGAGCATATTAATTAACAGTTCTAAAGAAGGATTCTTCCCTACACTCAAACCTCTCTCTATGCAGAGACTCCTTGCTCCTTTCCAGCTAAGGTGATCATATGCAAGTTTGGACAGTTCAACTTTTTGGCCTGTGCCAGACATTTTTTAGAGAGAGTAAAAGTGATAGACAAAGAGAAAAAAGTTTTCAGAACTTTTTGCAAAGACAGAAAAAAACTTTTTAAACTTTTAAGAACTTTTTGAAAGTTTAGAAGTACTTTTCAGCACTTAGAAAAGAGTGAAAAGAGGAAATGCAAAATTTTTTGGCTATGTGTATATACACTGACCTTGTTTTGTATATTTTTCTCTTATGAAAAGTACAATGACAAGAGTGGTAAGTAGTCTCAAAGCACTTATCCCACCACTGCACAACCAATGTAGGAGGCTGGACTGGCTTGTAGTGAGTACCAAGGGGTACTTGCACCTTGCACCAGGCCCAGTTATCCCTTATTAGTGTATAGGGTGTCTAGCAGCTTAGGCTGATAGATAATGGTAGCTTAGCAAAGCAGCTCAGGCTGAACTAGGAGACGTGTGAAGCTACTACAGTACCACTTAGTGTCATATGCACAATATCATAAGAAAACACAATACACAGTTATACTAAAAATAAAGGTACTTTATTTTTATGACAATATGCCAAAGTATCTTAGAGTGTACCCTCAGTGAGAGGATAGGAAATATACACAAGATATATATACACAATAGCAAAAATATGCAGTATAGTCTTAGAAAACAGTGCAAACAATGTATAGTTACAATAGGATGCAATGGGGAAACATAGGGATAGGGGCAACACAAACCATATACTCCAGAAGTGGAATGCGAACCACGAATGGACCCCAAACCTATGTGACCTTGTAGAGGGTCGCTGGGACTATTAGAAAATAGTGAGAGTTAGAAAAATAACCCTCCCCAAGACCCTGAAAAGTGAGTGCAAAGTGCACCAAAGTTCCCCTAAGGACAAAATAGTCTTGTTAGAGGGAGAATGCAAGGAAAACACAAATCAGCAATGCAACAACGATGGATTCCTGTCTGAAGGTACCTGTGGAGCAAGGGGACCAAGTCCAAAAGTCACAAGCAGCTCGGAGATGGGCAGATGCCCAAGAAATGCCAGCGGTTGGTGCAAAGAAGCTCTTACTAGGCTGAAGAACTGTGAATACTGCAGGAACGACAAGGGCTAGAGACTTCCCCTTTGGAGGATGGATCCCCCACGCCTTGGAGAGTCGTGCAGAAGTGTTTTCCCGCCGGATGGACGCCAACAAGCCTTGCTACACGCAAATCGTGCGTTTGGCGTTTTTGGACGCTGCTGGGGCCCAGGAGGGACCAGGAGGTCGCAAATTGGACCTGCAGAGAGAGGGGACGTCGAGCAAGACAAAGAGCCCTCACTGAAGCAGGTAGCACCCGGAGAAGTGCCAGAAACAGGCACTACGGGGATGCGTGAAACGGTGCTCGCCGAAGTTGCACAAAGGAGTCCCACGTCGCCGGAGACCAACTTAGAAAGTCGTGCAATGCAGGTTAGAGTGCCGTGGACCCAGGCTTGGCTGTGCACACAGGATTTCCGCCGGAAGTGCACAGGGGCCGGAGAAGCTTGCAAAGTCGCGGTTCCCAGCAATGCAGCCCAGCGAGGTGAGGCAAGGACTTACCTCCACCAAACTTGGGCTGAAGAGTCACTGGACTGTGGGGGTCACTTGGACGGTGTCGCTGGATTCGAGGGACCTCGCTCGTCGTGCTGAGAGGAGACCCAAGGGACCGGAAATGCAGCTTTTTGGTGCCTGCGGTTGCAGGGGGAAGATTCCGTCGACCCACGGGAGATTTCTTCGGATCTTCTGGTGCAGAGAGGAGGCAGACTACCCCCACAGCATGCACAAGCAGGAAAACAGTCGAGAAGGCGGCAGGATCAGCGTTACAGAGTTGCAGTAGTCGTCTTTGCTACTATGTTGCAGGTTTGCAGGCTTCCAGCGCGGTCAGCGGTCGATTCCTTATCAGAAGGTGAAGAGGGAGATGCAGAGGAACTCGGCTGAGCTCATACATTCGTTATCTAAAGTTTCCCCAGAGACAGAGACCCTAAATAGCCAGAAAAGAGGGTTTGGCTACCTAGGAGAGAGGAAAGGCTACTAACACCTGAAGGAGCCTATCACAAGGAGTCTCTGACGTCACCTGGTGGCACTGGCCACTCAGAGCAGTCCAGTGTGCCAGCAGCACCTCTGTTTCCAAGATGGCAGAGGTCTGGAGCACACTGGAGGAGCTCTGGACACCTCCCAGGGGAGGTGCAGGTCAGGGGAGTGGTCACTCCCCTTTCCTTTGTCCAGTTTCGCGCCAGAGCAGGGGCTAAGGGGTCCCTGAACCGGTGTAGACTGGCTTATGCAGAATTGGGCACCTCTGTGCCCAACAAAGCATTTCCAGAGGCTGGGGGAGGCTACTCCTCCCCTGCCTTCACACCATTTTCCAAAGGGAGAGGGTGTCACACCCTCTCTCAGAGGAAGTTCTTTGTTCTGCCATCCTGGGCCAGGCCTGGCTGGACCCCAGGAGGGCAGATGCCTGTCTGAGGGGTTGGCAGCAGCAGCAGCTGCAGAGAAACCCCAGGAAGGGCAGTGTGGCAGTACCAGGGTCTGTGCTACAGACCACTGGGATTATGGAATTGTACCAATAATGCCAGGATGGCATAGAGGGGGCAATTCCATGATCATAGACATGTTACATGGCCATATTCGGAGTTACCATGGTGAAGCTACATATAGGTAGTGACCTATATGTAGTGCACGCGTGTAATGGTGTCCCCGCACTCACAAAGTTCAGTGAATTGGCTCTGAACAATGTGGGGGCACCTTGGCTAGTGCCAGGGTGCCCTCACACTAAGTAACTTTGCACCTAACCTTTACCAGGTAAAGGTTAGACATATAGGTGACTTATAAGTTACTTAAGTGCAGTGTAAAATGGCTGTGAAATAACGTGGACGTTATTTCACTCAGGCTGCAGTGGCAGGCCTGTGTAAGAATTGTCAGAGCTCCCTATGGGTGGCAAAAGAAATGCTGCAGCCCATAGGGATCTCCTGGAACCCCAATACCCTGGGTACCTCAGTACCATATACTAGGGGATTATAAGGGTGTTCCAGTAAGCCAATGTAAATTGGTAAAAATGGTCACTAGCCTGTCAGTGACAATTTGGAAAGAAATGAGAGAGCATAACCACTGAGGTTCTGATTAGCAGAGCCTCAGTGAGACAGTTAGTCACTACACAGGTAACACATACAGGCACACTTATGAGCACTGGGGCCCTGGGTTACCAGGGTCCCAGTGACACATACAACTAAAACAACATATATACAGTGAAAAATGGGGGTAACATGCCAGGCAAGATGGTACTTTCCTACAGCATTGACTTGGGAGATGTACTGGTCAGCAAGGCACACCATCTCTACATTCATAGAGTGGAGACTCTTCCGATTCCTGAGCACCTGTTCATTCTGGCGGGGGGGACAAATGCAATATGTGCTCCATCAATCGCTCCAATTATGTTGGGGTTATGTCCCATTGCATAGAACTCGGCATTCACTGTGGCCAAATCTTCCATTTGGGGGAAAACAATGTAGATGCACATGTGTTTTATCAGGGCAGACAACACTCTGGTCAGCACTATTGAGAACATTGGCTGTGACATTCCTGCTGCCAAGCCCACTGTCACTTGGAAAGAACCAGTTACGAGGAAATGGAGTACAGACAGCGCTTGCACAAGAGGGGGGATCCCAGTGGGGTGACGGATAGCAGATATCAGGTCAGGTGCCAATTGGGCATGCAGCTCTGTGATTATGGTTCTGTCCACTCTATAGGTGAGGATAATGTGCCTGTCCTCCAGTGTTGTCAAGTCCACCAGGGGTCTGTACACGGGCGTATGTCTCCATCTCTTATTCATCCGCAGCGGTAGCAATCTAAGGCACACAAGAGTGAGGATCTGGTCACACACTGTACAATGGAGCTACAGCAGAACTTTGCATCCTGTAAACACGTAATAGGTCACTGTGATTTTTCCAGTATGTCCTAACATATCATGTGATGCAACATTATTCCAGGGCCTGCCCCCCTTCCACTGAAATGGCATTCGCCTGTCCTGTGTAGAGGGGCAGGTGGAAGTGAGGTAATTCTGCTGACGTTGTGCACCGTTGCGGGAGGCGGTCGGTGAATGCCGTGCAACTCCTCATTGGTTAACATTGGGCTATATGGGGTACAGTGCCCACTAGTGATCTATGCCAGTGATGACATTATGCACTGCCTTGGACATGACTGCCATTTTCTATCATATTCCTCACTTACTACCTGACCCTCCAAAGGAGAGGACCTACACTGCATGTGCTGCTGTGACCTGTGTCTGGAACCTACGATGGCCCATGTGACTGGGGATAGGGCCCCAGCCTTCATTTCAGAGGAGTTGGAGAGACTGGTGGATAGGGTCCTTCCCCAGTACGGACTGCTGTATGGGCCTCCAGACCAACAGGTGTGTACACTGTGAACAGGATGCATGTGGCATGAATGCATGAAGTTGTATGTGTGAGGGCCTCGTGTAAGGGGGGTGGGTGGATGTCCTCTGGGTTGCGTACAGGTTGTGTGCTGGGCCATATGTGTGTAAATGGTAATGGAAACTGGTATGGTGGGCCATATGTGTAAAAGGCAAGACTGTTTGTCTAAATCAATTTTCCTGTGTGTATTGCCTCTGCAGGTTGGCACCCATCAAAAGAAGGGTATATGGCATGCCATCGCCAAGGAGGTGTGGACTCTGGCGGTCTATGGCAGGCAGAGCACCCACTGTCAAACGGTGGGAGGACCTGAGACGGTGGGCACGGAAGACGGCAGAGGCCCAGCTGGGGATGGCCTTCCAATGAGGAAGGGGTGCCCATCGAACCCTGACCCCCATGATGGCCTGCATACTGGCAGTGGCCTATCCAGAGCTGGATGGGCGCTTGAGGGCATCACAGCAGCCACAAGGAGGTGAGTTCAGTGCCCATCATTACAACCTACGCATGGTAGGGTTGTATCCGGGTGGTGGATGTGTGTCAGTGGATGCCCCTAGACCAGGCCTGACATTGCAGCGTAGGTCCCCTGGTGGCTTGGGTTCTGGAGGGACAATCCTGCTACCTAGCTCGTAGGCATCCACTACTGTTCAGGGCTGCGTGGGTCCCAGGTGTGCTGCATTTGTCGGTGTGTGGCCCTCCCCATGCCTTGGTGGCTATCAATATCACTGGTAGTGCAATGCATAGTGCGTAGGCCTGTTCCCTGTGTGTGAGTGTTCTGTGTACGCCAACGGTGGTGTTGGTGCAGCCATTGACCCAATGTATTCTTTGTCTCTTCCCCCGTGTTTGTTTTATCATCCTGTCGTTATGTACATTAGCATCATCTGGCGGAGGAGCAGAGGCACCGGCAATGGAGGAGTTGCATCCCACAGGATCCAGGAGGCAGAGTCCACCGACGGTGAGGACACCAGTGGGACGGAGGGTGAGGGTAGCACCACGGCAGAGACTGGAGGGGACAGTTCTGACAGGGATGCCTCATTTGATGAAAGCTCCCTGGTGGTGGCGGACACTTCTGGGACCACCCCAGATACAGGTACAGCCGCCACCCCCATACAAACACCACCCTCCCAGCAGCCCCTCAGGGAGTTGCCCGTGCCCACTCACCCAGGAGGGTAGGCATCTCCTTCACCCCAGGCACCTCAGGCCCTACCCCAATGAGCTCTGCTGCCCTGACTGAGGAGGCTATTGACCTCCTGAGATCCATCTCTGTAGGGCAGTCAACCATTGTGAATGTCAGTCAGGGCCTGGCAGCCCAGATGCAACAATCTAATGTATTCCTGGAGGGCATTCGCACTGGATTGGTGGCCCAACGGAGATTGATCCAGGCTCTGGCCTCCTTTCTTATGGCAGCCATTGTCCCTGTTCCTACCGCCCCCCCCTCCAATTTCCACTGCTTAGTCCCATTTCCCTCAATCCCAACCTATCCCAAGCACACATACAGACGAACATGCACACAAGACAACACCCAAAAGTGTCACAGGCAAACACAAGCGCCAAACTTCATCCCACAGGCACTCACACAAACACCATCCAGTTGCAGACACAACAGCATCTACTATTTCCACTGTCTCCCCCTCCTTATTATCCACCTCCCACCCAGTTCCGTCCACACTCACACCTGCATGCACTCCATTATCATCCACAACCAGCATCATCACCACACCAAGCAGAACACACATCTCACTGGCAGACACCTCCACAACAGCCATGCACATGTCCCCTGTGTCCTCTCTCACTGTGTCTGTCCCCCCTCCTAAAATACAGTAACGCAAGCACTCAGACACCCAACAGCCATCCACCTCACAACAGCATATAGCCCATGCACCTGCACCCAAAATCATCAGACAAACACCTCCAACAACCACTCCCTCATCCTCCACTCGTATTCCTTCTCCCTCTTCCTGTCCCAATATCCCTAAAAAACTGAGCCTGCCACCCAAAATGCCAAGGAGGTTGCACCAGCAGGCAGGAGGAGCAAGGTGTCTCCATCTGCCATCCGAAAGGCCAAGGAGACTGCACCAGCAGGCAGGAAGTGCAAGGGGCCTGCACCAGCAGGCAGAAAGAGCAAGGAGACTGGACTAGGTAATGTGATGAAGCTCCCACCAACAGCCATGGTTGTGTAGCCATCCAAGGTTGCTGGGGACGGGCAGGAGCCTCCCCCACCTGCAGCACCACCACTGTGCAGCCGTCTGAGGTTACAGGGGATGGGCAGGAGCCTCTCACCACCAGCAGCACCACCACTGTGCAGCCGTCCAAGGTTGCAGGGGATGGGCAGGTGCCTCCTCCCACCAACAGCACCACCACTCTGCAGCCATCACTGCCGGCGGACGGTATGCCATCCTGCCTCCATGGGCTGCTGTGCTGCCTGTCCACTGCAGAACCAGTGGGCAAGATACCCACCTAAGACACTGTGGCTTATCTCTCCCCGGGACCAAGCACACAGCAGGTTGCCCCCTCCAGAACCAGTGGGCGAGGCACCCACCTGAGAGACTGTGGCCCATCACTCCCCAGGACCAAGCACAGGGCAGGTTGCCCCCTCCAGAACCAGTGGGCGAGACACCCACCTGAGAGACTGTGGCCCAATACTCCCCAAGACCAAGCACAGAGCAGGTTGCCCCCTTTAGAACCAGTGGGCGAGACAGCCACCTGAGAGACTGTGGCCCATCACTCCCAAGGATCAAGCACAGGGCAGGTTGCCCCCTCCAGAACCAGTGGGCGAGACACCCACCTGAGACACTGTGGCCCATCACTCCCAAGGATCAAGCACAGGGCAGGTTGCCACCTCCAGAACTAGTGGGCAAGATACCTACCAGAGAGACTGTGTCCCATTACTCCCCAGGATCAAGCACAGGGCAGGTTGCCCCCTCCAGAACCAGTGGGTGAGTCACCCACATGAGAGACTGTGGTCCATTACTCCCCAGGTTCAAGCAACGGGCTGGTTGCCCCCTACAGAACCAGTGGGTGAGACACCCACATGAGACGGTGGTCCACCACTCAACAGGACCAAGCACAGCGCATGTTGCCCCCTCCAGAACTAGTGGTCTGGTTATATCTCCCGTAAGACGTGCCCCCCCCATCCCCCTGAGGTGCCTGGCTATTTACCAACTGATACCTCTGCAGTGTTCTCTCCGTGTTGAAGCAGGTGACATGTGTGGCCTTGGACTTTGGCCTGTGGCCATGTGGCCTACGCAAATTGAGGACTGGGATGTGTCCTTTTTTCTGTACATATTTATATATCTATTATCTTGCCTAACTTATTTTTCCAACTGTGTTAATTTCTTTACATTTACTTTAGCAAAATCGTTTTGTCCTTGCATTAGTCAGCCGAGTTAGGGGGTAAAATTGTTTTTGTAATGCATTTAGTTGTGTGTATGGTGTGTGTGTGGGGTGTGAGTTGTGTGTGTGTGTCACTCTCTTTTTCCGCCCCCCTCGCTTGTGTGCTAGGTGGCTGTACTCACCGTCATCGTCTTCGCCGGCGTTGGCGTTCGTAGTGGAGCAGAACGTAGAAAATCAGTGGGAAAACATGCAGTTCAGGCTCCATGGCGGCATAGTTCTTCCCTGTGTCTCAAATGGTGAGTCCTTTCCATTCAGTTTCCGCCAGGCTTTTGATGTTGTTGGTACCGCCCCGGAAAAGGTGGCGGTTTGCAGTGTCTTAATATGCAGAGCGGAACATTGACTTCTGCCTGGTTGTAGGCAGCTACCGCCGTGGTGGCTGTTGTTTTCTCCCTGGTAGTCAGTTTGGTACATTGGCTGTCTATCGGAGATCTTTCCGCAATGGTCATAATTTGGCGGTAGTTACTGCCGGCCTGTTGGCGGTATTACTGGTGCTTTATCACTGACCGCCAGGGTCGTAATGAGGGCCTTACACCTTATACCAGGTCCAGGTATCCCCTTTTAGGGTAGTGAAAGCAGTGTCTAGAAGCCAGACTATCTAGAAGTAGATGTTGATGAGCAGCCAAGGCTTATCTAGGAGACATGCAAAGCTCATGCAATACCACTGTAGTCTCACAGCACTTACACACAAAGAAAACTTTCAGTGTTACTTTATTTTAGTGACACAATTACCAAAACGTATTAGAGAGGCAATCCTCAAATAGGAGGTAAAACATTAAATATGTACACTATTAATCAGAAATAGGCATAGAAAGTGATAGAAAAGGGTGCAAATGCAAATAGACAATAGTGACCGTAGGGGGAGCACAAAGAATATACTAAAAAAATAGAATACGAATACAGGACAGGGTACTAGGAAACCCTAAAGGTAAGTACCACAGTGCCCCCTAGCAACCAGGAAGAAAGGAGTAAGTTACTGGATTTTCTCCACACCACCCAAAAAAAAGGAAAATAAGAAATGCAACACCCAGACAAGACTGCAAGAAACCAGTGGTGAAGTCCAGAAGTCACAGAAGACTCCAGATGGAGCAGGAGCTACTACCCACCCAGCCGTGGTTGCAGGAGTTGGTCGACGGTAGGACGAGGACAATCAGGAATGCAGCCCTGGAGCAGGTGAAGAATTTCTGGAGGATGTAGTCTATGTCCCACGCCGGATGGATGATTGCAGTTGGTCAGTGGCATGGAAAAGCCACCAACAAGCTTTTGCAAAAGCAGAGGGAACGGTAAGGCAAAAGTGGAGCTGCCGGGTACAGGCAAGGTCAAGGAGGACTCAACCCATGAGGGAGTTTAAGGGGGTGTAGGAGGCTGGCCTGGCTTATAGTAGGTACCTGATGGTACTTACACCTTGTGCTAGGTCCAGTTATCCCTTATAAGTAGATTAGTAGTGTTGTTAGAGGTAGGTAGAGGTAGCTATAGCAGAGCAGCTTAGGCTGAACTAGGAGACTTGCAAAGCTCCTACTATACCACTTATATCATCACAATACTCAGAGTTGCTAAAAATAAAGGTACTTTATTTTAGTGACAATGTGGCAAGAATATCTCATAGGATATACTCCGTTAGGAGGTAAGTAAAATACACAAAATATATACACAAACCAAAATCAGGTAAGTAAACAGTTAGAAAAGCAGTGCAAACACTGTAGAATACACTAGGATGCAGTAGGCCTAGGGGCAACACCAACCATATACTATGAAAGTAAAATGCGAACCACTTAGGGACCCCAGGTCTAGTGTAGTGTGTAGAGGGTCGTGGGAGTGTAAGAAAACACCAAGGGTGTCCAAGATACCCCACCCCAAGACCCTGAAAAGTAGGAATAAAGTTCCCCAGAAACACACTAAAGTCATGATAGGAGATTCTGCAAAGACCACAACTGACTGCAAAGCACTGAAGATGGATTCCTGGACCTGAGGACCTGCAAAGGAAGGGGACCAAGTCCAAGAGTCACGAAAGTGTCCATGGGAGGCAGGAGCACACTAAACCGAGGATGGAGGTGCAAAATGTCTGCCTCAGGGTGGAAGAAGCTGAAGATTCTGCAACAACGGAAGATGCCAGGAACTTCTCCTTTGCACAGAAGATGTCACACGGCATGCTAGAGGACGGGTTTTTTTCACGCAGAAAGACCGCAAACAAGCCTTGCTAGCTGCAAAGGTCGTGGTTGAAGAAAATGGGTGCTGCCAGGGCCCAGGAAGGACCAGGAGGTCGCCCCTTGGAGGAGGAGACAGAGGGGGTGTTCAGCAATACAGAGAGCCCATGCAGAAGCAGGCAGCACCTGCAGAAGTACTTGAACACTGGTTGAAGAAAACTTGAGCACGGTAGTCGTCTGAACACTACAATGGAGGGTCCCACGAAGCCGATGGTCAACTCGGCGAGTTGAGCAATGCAGGACAGAGTGCGGGGATCTGGGCTGTGCTGTGCAGGAAGGATTCCTTGCAAAAGTACACAGAAGCCCTAGCAGCTGCAGTTCACACAGTACACAGGATTACTGTCTGGCGTGGGGAGGCAAGGACTTACCTCCACAAAATTTGGACAGATGGACCACTGAACAGTCGGGGTCACTTGGATCCAGCTCCTGTGTTCCAGGGACCATGCTCATCATGATGAGAGGGGACCCAGAGGACAGGGAAGCAGAAGTTTGGTGCTTGCGTTAACTGGGAGAAGATTCCGTCGACCCATGGGAGATTTCTTCTTGGCTTCCAGTGCAGGGTGAAGGCAGACAGCCCAGAGAGCATGCACCACCAGGAAACAGTCGAGAAAGCCGGCAGGATTAAGTGCAACAATGTTGCTGGTAGTCTTCTTGCTACTTTGTTGCGGTTTTCCAGGCATCCTGGAGTAGTCAGCGGTTGATCCTTGGCAGAAGTCGAAGAGGGAGATGCCGAGGAACTCTGGTGAGCTCTTGCATTCGTTATCTGAAGAGAAGCCCACAGGAGAGACCCTAAATAGCCCTCAGAGGAGGATTGGCCACCTAGTCAGGTAAGCACTTATCAGGAGGGGTCTCTGATGTTACCTGCTGGCACTGGCCACTAAGAGGCCTCCATTGTGCCCTCACACCTCTGCATTCAACATGGCAGAGGTCTGGGACTCAGTAGAGGAGCTCTGGGCACCACCCCTGGGGTGGTGATGGACAGGGGAGTGGTCACTAACCTTTCCTTTGTCCAGTTTCGCGCCAGAGCAGGGGCTGGTGGATCCCTGAACTGGTGTAGCCTGGCTTATGCAAGGAGGGCACCATCTGTGCCCTTCAAGGCATTTCCAGAGGCTGGGGGAGGCTACTCCTCCCCAGCCCTTAACACCTATTTCCAAAGGGAGAGGTTGTAACACCCTCTCTCAGAGGAAATTCTTTGTTCTGCCTTCCTGGGACTGGGCTGCCCAGAGCCCAGGAGGGCAGAAACCTGTCTGTGGGGTGGCAGCAGCGGTAGCTGCAGTGAAAACCCCAGAGAGCTGGTTTGGCGGAACTCGGGGTCCATGCAGGAGCCCCGGGGATGCATGGGACTGGCACCCCAATACCAGATTTGGCATGGGGGGACTATTCTATGATCTTAGAAATGTTACATGGACATATTTGGAGTTACCATTGTGAAGCTACATATAGGTATTGACCTATATGTAGTGCACATGTCTAATAATGTCCCCGCACTCACAAAGTCCAGGGAATAAGCCCTGAACTATGTGGGGGCACCTTGGCTAGTGCCAGGGTGCCCTCACACTTAGTAACTTTGAACCTAACCTTCACCAGGTGAGGGTTAGACATATAGGTGACTTATAAGTTACTTAAGTGCAGTGTAAAATAGCTGTGGACGTTATTTCACTCAGGCTGCAGTGACAGTCCTGTGTAAGAATTGTCTGAGCTCCCTATGGGTGGCAAACGAAATGCTGCAGCCCATAGGGATCTCCTGGAACCCCAATACCCTGGGTACCTAGGTACCATATACTAGGTAATTATAAGGGTGTTCCAGTGTGCCAATAAGAATTGGTAAAAATGGTCACTAGCCTGCAGTGACAACTTTAAAAGCAGAGAGAGCATAAGCACTGAGGTTCTGATTCGCAGAGCGTCAGTGACACAGTTAGGCACCACACAGGAAACACATTCAGGCCACAACTATGAGCACAGGGGTCCTGGCTAGCAGGATCCCAGTGAGACAGGCCAAAACAAACTGACACACAAGTGAAAAATGGGAGTAACATGCAGGCAAGATGCTACTTTCCTACACAACCTCAACCCCCACACAAGGGACAATAAGGCTAACCTTGCCCAGTTGAGTCTTCATTGTCTAAGTGGAAATATCTGGAGAGTCCATCTGCCTTGGAGTAGGTACTCCCAGGTCTATGTTCCACTGTATAGGCCATTCCCTGTAGGGAGATGGACCACCTCAACAATTTGAATTTGAGGTTTTCACCTTTCATTTGTTTAAGCCATAATAGAGGTTTGTGGTCTGTCTGAACAATAAAGTGAGTACCAAACAGATATGGTTTCAACTTTTTCTGTTCCCAGACCACAGCAAAGACCTCCCTCTCTATGGCAGACCAACGCTTTTCTCTGGGGGTCAACCTCCTGCTGATAAAAGGAACAGGTTGATCCTGGCCCTCAGTGTTAAGCTGTGATATCACTGCCCCCACCCCTAATTCAGAAGCATCAGTCTGGACTATGAACTTCTTAGAGTAACAAGGGCTTTTTAGGACAGGTGCAGAGCACATTGCCTGTTTTAGCTCATCAAAAGCCTTTTGACAGCTAGCTGTCCACAATACCTTTTTAGACATCTTCTTACCAGTGAGGTCATTAGGAGGAACTGCAATGGAGCCATAATTCTTAATGAACCTCCTATAGTACCCAGTGTGGCCTAAGAAGGCTCTCACCCGGGTTTGAGTTGTAGGGGGAGCCCATTCCATAATGGTCTGGATCTTCCCCTGCAGTTGTGCAATCTGTTCCCCACCTACCAGGTGGCCCATATAAACCACTTTTCCCTGCCCTATCTGGCACTTTGAAGCCTTGATAGTGAGGCCTGCCTTTTGCAGGGCCTCTAAAACTTTCCATAGGTGGACCAGGTGCTCATTCCAGGTGGAGCTAAAGACAGCTGTATCATCTAGATATGCTGCACTAAAAGCTTCCAAATCTTGCAGGACTGTGTTCACCAACCTCGAAAAGTGTCAGGTGCATTCTTCAAACCAAAGGGCATCACAGTGAACTGATAGTGCCCTCCAATGGTGGAAAATGCAGTTTTGGGTTTAGCATCTTCTGCCAACTTAATCTGCCAATACCCTTCAGTTAAGTCTAAAGTACTTAGGTCCTTGGCAGAAGCCAGTGTATCGATCAGCTCTTCTGCCTTTGGTATAGGGTGAGCATCAGTTTTGGTTACTTGATTGAGACCTCTATAGTCCACACAAAACCTAATTTCCTTTTTGCCATCTTTACTGTGAGGTTTAGGGACAAGCACCACTGGGCTATCCCAGGGACTTTCGGAAGGTTCAATCACTCCTAGATCTAACATTTTCTGTACCTCTTGTTTAATGCAATCTCTGACATGGTCAGGCTGCCTATAAATCTTACTTTTGACAGGTAGACTGTCTGCAGTGTCGAATATGTGCTCACACCAGGTAGTTGTACCTGGGATCAGTGAGAAGAGGTCAGAGAACTACGCTAGGAGATTTATGCAATTGTCCCTCTGCTCAGCAGTAAGGCAATCTGCAAGCACAATTCCCTCCACTAAGCCATCAGCTTCCGTGGTGGAGAAGAGGTGAGGGAGAGGGTCACTCTATTCTTCCTGCCCCTCATCAGTGGCCATGAGCAGGGTTAAGTCAGCCCTGTCATAATAAGGTTTCAGGCGGTTGACATGAAGCACCCTAAGGGGACTTCTGGCAGTGCCCAGGGCTACCAAATAGGTGACCTCACTTTTTTTTCCTCTATGAGATGGTGTCCAATCCATTTATCCTAGAGTGCTCTAGGGGCTACAGGCTACAATACCAACAACTTCTGTCCTGGGTGATACTGAGTCAGGACAGCCTTCTGGTCATGCCATTGCTTTTGGAGCTCTTGGCTGGCCTGAATGTTTTTACTGGCCTTTTTACGTACTCAGCCATTCTAGATCTTAGGCCAAGTACATAATCCAGAATGTCTTGCTTTGTAGCTTTTAACAGTTGTTCTCAACCCTCCTTTTCAAGAGCAAGGGGACCTTTTACAGGGTGCCCAAAGAGGAGTTAAAGGGGCTAAAACCTACTCCTTTTTGGGGTACCTCCCTATAAGCAAAAAGGAAGCATGGCAACAGAACATCCCATCTCCTTCTGAGTTTTTCAGGGAGTCCCATGATAATGCCTTTGAGAGTTTTATTAAACCTCTCAAACAGACCATTTGTCTGTGGATGATAAGGAGTAGTGAACTTGTAAGTTACACCACACTCCTCTCACATAGCTTTGAGGTATGCAGACATGAAGTTACTACCTCTGTCTGACACCACTTCCTTAAGGAAACCCACTCTGGAAAATATTCCCAGGAGGATTTTTGCCACTGCAGGCCCTGTAGTGGTCCTTAAGGGAATAGCTTCAGGATACCTAGTGGCATGGTCCACTGCCACAAGGATAAACCTATTGCCTGAAGCTGTTGGAGGGTCAATCGGGCCAACAATGTAAACCCCTACCCTGTCAAAGGGCACACTAACCCCAGGAAGTGGAATAAAGGGGGCCTTAGGTGTGCCACCAGTTTTGCCACTGGCTTGGCAGGTCACACAAGAGCGACAAAACTCTTTAGTGTCCTCTGACATATGAGGCCAGTGAAACAATGGAACAAGTCTGTCCCAAGTTTTGCTCTGGCCCAAATGCCCAGCCAAGGGAATATCATGACCCAAAGTCAGAAGAAACTCCCTATACTGCAAAAGGATGACCAATCTCCTGGCAGCTCCAGGTTTAGGGTCCCTTGACTCAGTGTAGAGAAGGTTATCTTCCCAATACACTTTGGCCCTAATTCTAACCTTGGCGGACGGCGGAGGCCGTCCGCCAAGGTACCGCCGTCAGAACACCGCACCGCGGTCGAAAGACCGCTGCGGTGATTCTGACATTTGCCCTGGGCTGGCGGGCGGCCGCCAAAAGGCCGCCCGCCAGCCCAGGGCAAATCAACCTTCCCACTAGGATGCCGGCTCAGAATTGAGCCGGCGGAGTGGGAAGGTGCGACGGGTGCAGTTGCACCCGTCGCGTATTTCAGTGTCTACTAGGCAGACACTGAAATACTTTGTGGGGCCCCCAGGGGCCCCGCGGCACCCCCTACCGCCATCCTGTTCCTGGCGGGCGAACCGCCAGGAACAGGATGGCGGTAGGGGGTGTCAGAATCCCCCATGGCGGCGCAGCAAGCTGCGCCGCCATGGGGGATTCTAAGGGCAGCGGTAAACCGGCGGGAGACCGCCGGTTTACCCTTTCTGGCCGCGGCTGAACCGCCGCGGTCAGAATGCCCTGCGGGGCACCGCCGGCCTGTCGGCGGTGCTCCCGCCGACCCTGGCCCCGGCGGTCTTAGACCGCCGGGGTCAGAATGACCCCCTTTATGTCTATCCGTGATATCCCCATTCTGCTGTTTGACAGCTTGCTGTCTTACACCCTCTATGGTGGGACAGGTCTGCTGGGCCACACTCAGCTCTTCCCTAGCAGGCCCCCATGCACCCAAAAGCTCAGCAGTGTCTGCTGCCAGCTCATCTGATGTAGGTTCTGCACAGGGAGAGGATTCCTCTTCCTCAAAAGGGGAATCTTCTGGAGAGGGAGTGATAGTGGGCAAGTATTTACCCTTTCTACCCCTAGCTTTTGGGAGCACTTGGTCCATTTTTCCAGGATCCAAGTTTCCCTGTCCTCCTTGTTTCTGGGCCTGACCCCCTGTGAGAGCAAAGATATGCCCTGGAATGCCCAGCATTGCTGCATGAGCCTCCAACTCCACTTCAGCACAAGCTGATGCCTCAAAATTATTGCCTAGTAAGCGGTCTACAGGAAAATCAGTGGCTACCACAACTTTCTTTGGACCAGTAAACCCACCCCCCAGTTGGGATTCACAACAGCCATGGGGTGGCTAAGAGTGTTGTTATGAGCATCAGTCAGTTGGTACTGCTGACCAAGTAGGTGCTGGTCAGGGGCAACCAGTTTCCCAATCACCATAGTGACACTGGCTCCTGTATCCCTTAGGCCACAACAGCATTTATTAGGGGAAGTTGCTTGTACTTACCCATATTAAGGGGACAAGCAACCAAGGTGGCAAAGACAATACCACCATCAGAGACTAAAACAGCCTCTGTGGTCTCCCTAACACGACCAACCCCAACTACATTATCAATGGTAAGCCCAGCTACACCCTTTGATTGGCTATATGTAGTATTCTTCCCACCACCACTGCTATTACTAGGGGCACTAGAGGACGCAGTTGGGGTTGTGGTAGTGGGGGCCTTGGTGTTTTTCTTTGGACAAGTGGAATCACTTGCCCAATGGCCTTTACTTTTACATAAATAACACCATGGCTTCTTTTGACTGTTTAAAGACGATTTGGACCCACCTCCCCCAGAGGACGTTTGTGGGCCTGATGAAGACTAAGAATTATTTTTATCTTTGTACCCACCCTTGTAAGAAGACTTGCCATCCTTCTTCTTGCCATCCTTATCACCACCTGTATGAGCTTTTCTACTCACTCTTGTTCTGACCCATTTGCCTGACTTCTTTCCCAATTCTTGGGGAGAGGTCAGATCCGAGTCTACCATGTACTGATGAAACAAATCAGACACACAACTATTCAAAATATGCCCTGTCAAAATAAGATTATATAGGCTTTCATAGTCAGTCACCTTACTGCCATGTAACCATCCCTCCAAGGCCTTCACTGAACAGTCTACAAAGTCTGCCCAGTCTTGAGAGGACTCTTTTCTGGTATCTCTGAACTTTATCCCATATTGTTCAGTGGTTAAGCCAAATCCATCTAAGAGTGCATCTTTCAAAACTTTGTAGTTGTTGGCACCACACTCCCTGACAGTAAGGCGTCTGTCCCTACCTTTGCCAGTGAAAGATAGCCACAAGATAGTAGCCCACTGCCTTTGAGGGACTAACTGTATCAAACAGGCCCTCTCAAGTGCAGAAAACCACTGGTTTATGTCATGCCCCTCCTTGTAAGGGGGGACAATCTTATGCAGGTTCCTTGAATCTGTTTCTTTAACAGGATGACAATCAAGAATACTGCTGCTGCCACCATGGGGAACTCACCCCAACTTCTGTCTTTCCCTCTCTACATCTAGGGACCTGTCTAAGGCCAACTGCTGCTGTCGCAGCTTCAGTCTGGCCTCTTCCAACCTCAGCTTTCTGAGTTCCCTGTCTAGGGTGTTATCCTCAGGGTGGGAGGCTTGGGATTTCTTTGACACAGAGACGCTGTGGGAATGGGCAGAAGCAGACCTATCTCTAACTACCTGAACTCTAGTTACCTGGCCTTTTGGAGTGAAAGGTGCCCTACTAGTGTGTGACCCCCTCCCACTACCAGCTTCACTTGATGGCCTGTTAGTTGAAAGGTCCTTAGAAGTACCCTCCCCAGAGTCCTCAGGGCCCTCCCCTGATTTTACCTGGGTACCCTCCTCCTCTACCTCCTGATCGTGGGTTTGACCAGACTGGTTCTGGTCACTTTCAAGGAGAAGGAGAAGGAGAAGACCTTTAGTAGGGTTCTTACCAATCCCTAAACTCCTTTCTATACAGAGACCCCTCAAACTTTTAAAGTTTAAATGATCATAAGTTGTCTGCACAACTTTGGGAGGGGCCTCTTCTACAGACATAGTTATAAGAAAGAGTTTAGGAGAGAGAGAAAAAGTTTAGCAAACTTTTAAAGAAAAGAGAAAAAACTTTTTAAACTTTTCTGAAACTTTTTAGAAAGTTTTTAGAGAGTAACTAAAACTGTTTAGGTTAACTGTGTATATTTCTAAGTATTTAGAATATGGTTTTCCTATGAAAAGCACCAATAACTAAGTGGTAAAGCAATTACAAGTACTTATCCCACCGCTGCACCACAAATGTAGGAGGCTGGCCTGGCTTATAATGGGTACCTGATGGAACTTACACCTTGTGCCAGGTCCAGTTATCCCTTATTAGTAGATTAGTAGGGTTTTAGCAGCTTAGGCTGATAGAGGTAGCTATAGCAGAGCAGCTTAGGGTGAACTAGGAGACATGCAAAGCTCCTACTTTACCACTTACATCATATAGGTACTATATCATAAGAAACACAATATCCAGAATTATTAAAAATAAAGGTACTTTATTTTAGTGCCAATGTGCCAAAAATATCTCAGAGGAGATACTCCCTTAGGAGGTAAGTAAAATACACAAAATATACACACAACCCAAAATCAGGTAAGTAAACAGTTAGAAAAATAGTGCAAACACTGTAGAATACAATAGGATGCAATAGGACTAGGGGCAACACAAACCATATACTATGAAAGTGGAATCAGAACCATGAATGGACCCCTAGGCTAGTGTAGTGTGTAAAGGTTCGCTGGGAGTGTAAAAAACACTAAGGGTATCCAAGATACCCCACACCAAGACCCTGGAAAGTAGGAGTAAAGTACTACTATTTCCCCAGAAACACACTAAAGTCGTGATGAGGGATTTTGCAAAGACCACAACAGACTGCAAAGCACTGAAGATGGATTCCTGGACCTGAGGACCTGCAAAGGAAGGGGACCAAGTCCAAGAGTCATGAAAGTGTCCCATGGGGGCATGAGCCAACTAAATACCGGATGAAGGTGCAAAATGGCTGCCTCAGGATGGAAGAAGCTGAAGATTCTGCAACAACGAAATATGCTAGGAACGTTTCCTTCATGCACAAGATATCCCACAGAGAGCTGGAGGATGCATAGTTGTTTCCTTGGCAAAAGACCACAAATAAGCCTTGCTAGCTGCAAGAGTCGCTGTTGAAGAAAAAGGGTGCTGTCCGGGCCCAGGAAGGACCAGGATGTCACCACTTGGGTGAGGAGACAGAAGGAGCCCTCAGCAATGTAGAGAGCCCATGGACAAGCAGGAAGCACCCGCATAAGTCATTCAGCATGGGTGCAAGATGTCTGAACATGGCAGTCATCTCAACACTGTAAAAGAGGGTCCCACAACACCGGAAATCAACTCAGGGAGCTGAGCATCACAGGACAGAGTGCTGGGGACCTAGGCTTGGCTGTGCATGAAGGATTTTGTTGAAATGTGCACAGAAGCCCTTGTACCTGCAGTTCACACTGAGCACAGGATTACTGTATGTAGACGGGAGGCAAGGACTTCCCTCCTCCAAATTTGGACAGTTGGACCACTGGACAGTCTGGGTCACTTGGGTCTACCACCTGTGTTCCAGGGGCCACGCTCGTCAGGATGAGAGGGGTACCAGTGTACCAGTGACGCTGAAGTTTGGTGCCTGTTGAAGCAGGGGGAAGATTCCGTCAACCCACGGGAGATTTCTTCGTGGCTTCCAGTGCAGGATGAAGGCAGGCAGCCCCCAAAGCATGCACCACCAGGAAACGGTAGAAAAAGCCGGCAGGATTAGGCACTACAATGTCGCTGGTAGTCTTCTTGCTACTTTTTTGCAGTTTTGCAGACGTCCTGGAGCAGTCAGCGGTCAACCCTTGGCAAAAGTTGAAGAGAGAGGTGCAGAGGAACTCTGGTGAATTCTTGCAAGTCATTATCTGAGAAAAAGCCCACTGGAGAGACCCTTAATAGCCCTCAGAGGAGGATTGGCCACCTAGTCAGGTAATCACCTATCAGGAGGGGTCTCTGACGTCACCTGCTGGCACTGGCCACTCAGAGGCCTCCAGAGTGCCCTCACACCTCTGGATCCAAGATGGCAGAAGTCTGGGACACACTGGAGGAGCTCTGGGCACCACCCCGGGGTGGTGATGGACAGGGGAGTGGTCACTCCCCTTTGCTTTGTCCAGTTTCACGGCAGAGCAGGGATGGGGGATCCCTGAACTGGTATAGACTGGCTTATGCAAGAAGGGCACCAACTGTGCCCTTCAAAACATTTCCAGAGGCTGGGAGAGGCTTCACTGCCCCAGCCCTGAACACCTATTTCCAAAGGGAGAGGGTGTAACACCCTCTCTGAGAGGAAATTCTTTGTTCTGCCTTCCTGGGACTGGGCTGTCCAAAGCCCAGGAGGGCAGAACCCAGTCTGTGGGGTGGCAGCAGTGGTAGCTGCAGAGAAAACCCCAGAGAGCTGGTTTTGCAGTACCCGGGGTCCATAGTGGAGCCCCGGGGATGCATGGAATTGGCACCTCGATACCAGATTTGCCATGGGGGGACAATTCCATGATCTTAGACATGTTGCATGGCCATATTCGGAGTTACAATTGTGAAGCTACATATAGGTATTGACCTATTTGTAGTGCACGCGTGTAATGGTGTCCCCGCACTCACAAAGTCCTGGGAAATGGCCCTGAACTATGTGGGGGCACCTTTGCTAATGCAAGGGTGCCCTCAAACGTAGTAAATTTGCACCTAACCTTCAGAAAGTGAAGGCTAGACATACAGGTTACTTATAAGTTACTTAAGTGCAGTGAAAATGGCTGTTATTTCACTCAGGCTGCAGTGGCAGTCCTGTGTAAGATTTGTCTGAGCTCCCTATGGGTGGCAAAAGAAATCCTGCAGCCCATAGGGATCTTCTGGAACCCCAATACCCTGGGTACCTAGGTACCATATACTAGGGAACTATAAGGGTGTTCCAGTGTGCCAATTAGAGTTGGTAAAAATGGTCACTAGCCTATAGTGACAATTTTAAAGGCAGAAAGAGCATAAGCACTGAGGTTCTGATTAGCAGAGCCTCAGTGACACAGTTAGTCACTACTCAGGTACACACATTCAGGCCACAAACTATGAGCACTGAGGTCCTGGCTAACAGGATCCCAGGGAGACAGGCAAAAACAAACTTACATACATGTAAAATTGGGGGTACCATGCCAGGCAAGATGGTACTCTCCTACAGATTGTGATTACTGCTTGACCACGGCGTATAGCCCAGTCAACCAGGAACCCGATTTCTAACACCAACAACCTATGTGACAGGATGTGTAAAGGACCATTGCATCAGTAGTATCACTACCAAAGTCCCAAGTTGCATCATCAGATTTCACAAGGACAGGACGACATGCAGGTGCATAAGCAACCATGCCTTGCCCTGTTCCTTTAGCATCCAGAATTGTTTAGCGCTTTAGGGCATCAGAAGATCAGAGGACCATCAGATGTGGTAGGCAAGCTGTACAGGGAGTACTCATTGTCAAACAAATGTTACCAAAAAAGGTACACAGATTTTTGTTCTGTTTGATATTAGTCCCCCTGTGGATGCGCAAAAATTCACCAGCAATACCTAACAATTTCCATGGCGCCTCAAACAACCTATGACAAAAGGAGACATGTACTGAATCACCATCTTTTAAACAAAGTCTCTGACCTAAACCATTCTGAGTTAGAAAAAAAGCAATGATCCACAATATTGCTTGTACAATGGTCAGTAGTAGTTAATAAACTGGTTTGAAAGGAATGCTTGTTTAATAATAAAACGGAGACCTTCTTTTAAGAATAGGCAGACTTTAATGCAATAGACAAAAGCTGCACAGGAAGACCAGCAAACTCCAAATTAAAGCAATTGTGCATTTACACTCATACTCTGTGCACCCCATGAATGTGAAAACACTGGACAAAAACAACAGTTGCTCACATGACCATTTCAGTTTTCTAAATTTTCAATCAATACGGTAGCAAAAGAACTGAAGACTTCAAAAGGAGGAGAGTGGGTGACAGCAAATCTGGTGGGAGAGGGGCATCGCTTGGCAGCCTACATGGCCAACGCATCTCAGTAACTCTTCATCCACAGGTACCTGAATCTTGCATAATCCTACAGAAGATGACTCCCTTAGAGAGATAATTCAGAGGCGGTGGATCGACTAACCAAGTTACAACTGCTGCCTACCTCA
Source organism: Pleurodeles waltl (assembly GCF_031143425.1). NCBI lineage: Eukaryota > Metazoa > Chordata > Amphibia > Caudata > Salamandridae > Pleurodeles > Pleurodeles waltl. The sequence continues at coordinate 1,218,795,366 of NC_090447.1, forward strand.
AATGTCACACAAGGGCCTCACCAAAGTGAAGGAGTGGCAGGTGTGCCACTGCCATGAAAACCAACCACTCCACTCTATGAGGCTAGTCCAGTTGGCACTACCCCCTATCAGATCCTGACCTTCCCTCTGGTTGCCTGCTGGGGGATCCTGTGCCATGGACTCAAAATTGGGCAGAAACCAGTGCTCCATTGAACTGCAATACCCCAAGTGGTGTCCATTTTTCGGGTTGGGCAATGCTGCAAGGAGATATGCAGACCTGTGCTTCTCTGGCCATTCATGTTGCCTCTAACATTCTGCAGGGTAAGCTAGCCACAGATTTAACACTTGCCTCTGTCGGCGGGCTGAGTGGGATGGCAACTGCGCTAGCTGTGAACAGAGACAGTGGCATGGAAGCATGGCGATGTCCGTGCCTATCTATAGTGCAGGCTTTAACAATCAGGAGTTTCAGGTTTTCCTGCTGGTATGCAGAGATTGGTTTGTGAGCCACTTTCTTTTTTCACTCGCAGTGACCTTTGAGAGAGACTTGGTAGTTGGATAAAACAGAGAGGGAACTAACCTGAAACCTTCAGTGGTTTGACTTGAATGGTGCCATACAATGCAGTAAATGATAAATTTGGATACTCAACTATCCCCTCAGTGAACACTTATCAAAATACATTCCTTTATCCCTTACTATACTGGGGATTTGGAGGACTCCCTACTAACTTCTGAATAAAGGCCCGCCACAATGTGAGCATAATCATTTCCTACATCTAGGTCCCTTTTCAAGGGGGCATAGACTGCACAACACCTGACCTGGGCGGATGCCTCCAACTAAGGACCAATCCCAATGAAGCAAAGGAAAAATGAAAAATATACCAAACCACCAGGGGTGTACTCCGACTCAGTTGAGACAAGTGCACTTGGAATGAAAGGAGTGAGATACGTGCCAACCAGCAATGATGGCCCTTATTCTTCAAGCCATCAAGGACTCGAAGCAGGCCCTCTAAACAAAATAGGAGAGGAGGACTGATGTCACCCTCCTGACATAGGCCCGTCCGAAATGCAGTTGCAAGGCTAACAGTGGTGGAAAGTTGGATAACAGAGCGGGAGGATATTGTAAAAGAACCCAAGACTGCTGTGACGTGGCTCTCTGTCGAATCTTGCACACTGACCTTGCACATGGAAGATGCAGAGGGCCAGTATGACAGGAAAAGTCTACCCTTTGTAGTCTTCCCCTAAAGGGGCTAAAGGAGTAGACCTGGACCTCTTTTTCAAAACCTGGTTGGAGAACACAATTCTCAAACATGAGGGTTCATCATGTTTTGTTCTTCAGCAAGTTCACAGATCCCTCTGTCCACACACTCTTCTCTGTACCCATATCTATCCACTCACTGCAAGATTTCTTCATTTTCAGAATTGTGATATGGTACTGCAGGTGATGAGAACTGGAAACTGAGGGCCCGAGATAGATCCTGGCAGAAGGACAACTACTCCATCACAAATATGACGGATATCCCATCTGCCATATCTCAATCCCATAAGAGATATAGGGATCATAATATGGTGGAATGGCTATCTGTCACATTTGTGAATGAGTATTTCCCTCCGCCAAGACCTAAATCAGGCTCTGAGTCAGCTATGACTCTCACGAGATCATGAATTTCCCCAAAATAAACCAAACACATTCAGAAACTAAGAAAGACTGTTGATTCAGTTAAAGAAATGCACATGGCCATGGGGATTCAATATAGGCTCCTGTTGCCTGCTAAACTCAAAGTAATCCAATAATCAAAGCCATTATTTTTTTAATCCCCTACACTAATTTGTAGATAGATACAAGAAAGAACCTACTAGCATTCATACTTCCCCAAGGGACTTGCAGAGCAACTAATGACAGGTGTCGGGAGCAGGTCACAGGCAGCTATTGTGCAGATAACATCGAATAAGAGACTGGGTCCATCACCCTGGCTCTTGGATAGATGTTTTAGAACCACAATCATACAGACTCGGAGTCCCCGCAGGACAAGTCTCTGATGCGCTCAGTGGGGCGTGCCTTGTCATTCCCTAGTTCGGAGGCAGAGCTAGATGTTATATTGAAGCCTTCTTAAACATAAGGGTGGCGATGTCCCAGATTTCTTGTAGTCCCATTAGCAAAACAGTTTGGGCCACCTCTCTAATCCCTATACCTTTTCATGAATGACTTAGAACTCTGTGGCTAGCACGCGGAAAGGTAACTTATGTGGCATTGCGGTTGTATGACACTACTATGCATGCCGAAACCATGCATGCCTTAACATCGCAATCTGAACCACGACCCCGTCTTTTCCATGCATGGCTTTACCAAGCACGCCTTTACAACAAATGTAGTCGTAAAAGCATGCTTAGTCAAGAGATATGTGGAAACAACATGCATGGTTGTGTCATACAACCCCTCTCTTACCCTAAAGAACTACCCCAACATCCCCTCACCCCTCTTAGGCCCAAAACTACCCCCACCTCTAAACAACCCCCAAACCTTGGCACCTGTTTACATAAAAAAATTACCCTGACCCCCCATCCACCCTGAGCCCTAAAACCTTCCCCACCCCTTAAAACAAAACTACTCCAACACACCACCACCCGAGCCCTAAAACGTTCACCCACCTCACCCACCCCTAATAAATAAACTACCCTTACCCCCACACCCACCCTAAGCCCTAAAAAAACCTACCCTGACCTTCCACCCCTGCCCCTGAAAAACAAACTTCCCGACACACACCACCCATCCTGAGCCCTAAAAAACTACCCCTGATCCCCCACTCCCGCCCCTAACAAATAAACTAGCTTGACCCACCACCCACCCTACGTTCTAAATTCACCCCAATGCTAAAAACTACCCCCAAACCATGCCCCAGCCCCACTTACCTCATCGTGTCCTCTCTGAATCCTTCATCTTCTCCTTCCCTCTTTGCCCTTCCATAAATCTTCACCTCCCTAAACCTTCCCCGCCCAACCACCCCTAAAAAATAAATGACCCCGAAAGTCCACCCACCCTAAGCCCTAAATTCACCCCACCCTTAAAAACTACCCCAAACCCTGCCCCAGCTCCACTTACATCACAACATCCTCTCCTGATCCTTCCTCCTCTCCTCCTTCCTACCGCTCTTTCTTAAATCTTCCCCTGCACCTAAAAAATAAACTACCCCGCCCCCAGCCCTACCCCTAAAAAATATAACTACCTTCCCCACCACCCCTGCTTCTAAAAAATAAACTAGCCTGTAAGCCCTAAAATATGTACTTGCCCAACCCCACAACCCCACCCCTAAAAAATAAAATACCCCAAATCCCCCACCTTCCCTAATCCCTAAATCCACCCCAATCTTAAAAAACTACCCCAAACCGTGCCCCAGCCCCACTTACCTCACCGCAGCCTCTCCCGATCTTCCCTCCTCTCCTCCCTCCTCCACTCTTTCTTAAACCTTCCCCTTAAAAATTAACTACCCCGCCCCGCCCCTACCCCTAAATAATAAACCACCCGCCCCCACACCTCTAAAAAAATAATTTACACCCTCCACCTACCCTGCCCCAAAAAATAAACTACCGACCACTCGCTCACGCTAAGCCCTAAATCCACCCCACCCCTTTAAACCACCCCCAAACCCTGTCCCAGCCCCACTTCCTCTCCTGTTCCGTTAGACTGTTCTCTGCCCTTTTTCTGCCTTAACCATGCATATGTGTGGTTAAAGCATTGAAAAAAGGAAGTCATTTAGGCAAGCGTTGTTGCGCTTGCATGGAAAACGTCAGCGTTGTTTAGAGCCCATTACCTCCCGTCCCTCCCTCGCCTTCCTTGTAACCAATGAGTCTCGCTGCCTCCCCATAGACCCCTCCCATTCCCCTTAAACCCCCCCACCACCTCCTGTACTGGGTGGACAGGCCTGGACGTTCTTCGGCTGCCCGTCCTCCTGGGGCTGCAGAAGGGTCCTCTTCTTGTGATGATGATGCGCCTTCTACTTCTTCTGGTGGGAAATATGTCTCCAGGGAAGAGATGTGGGAGGTGATGTCTCATGTTCGGGACAATTTAGGTTTTCCTGTTTTTCAACCTGCGGGGACGGATTTGCACTTGTTGCCTCAGTATCAAACGCCTTTGAGGTTTGCCATGCCTTTCCAGGGCCCTGTGAAGGATATGGCACTCCAGGAGTGGAAGGATGTGGACAAGTCTCAGGTTCCAAGGTTCCTTCAGAAACTATACTTGCTGGAAGGGGAAGATGTGTTGCCACCCACAGTTAAACTAGATTCCATTCTGGCAACTCTTATTGGCAAGACGGCGGTCAATCCGGAGGATTGTGTGCCTGCTGATGCCACTGACTGTAAGGGGGATTCTGGTCTTAAAAGGGCATTTGCGGCGGAGAATTTGGCCCTAAGAGCAGGTATTTTTTCTGCTTATTCGGCACAATCTTTGGTGCAGGATTTTGACAAGCTGGCGGTGGCTGTTCAGGAAAGTTCGGAATGCTCGAAACTTCTGGCTGTTATGGAGCAGCAGGCCAGGTTGCTGGCGGACATGTCTTCTGATGTGGTCCGTACTTCGGCTCTAACATCGGGAGCTTTAATTGGGGCTCGTAGGTCCCTCTGGTTGAGGATGTGGAAGGCGGATCCTGGGGAGAAATGTGCTCTCCTGAGACTGCCTTTTGAGGGGTGCAATTTATTTGGTGATCAGTTGCCTTCCATGCTTTCGAAGGGCTTTAAGGAAGGGAAACACGCCTTGCCTTACAAAGGTGGTTCTTCTTCTGGCAATGGTTGGCGGAAGCATTCGCGATCTTCTCCCAAAATGGATTCCAAATCTTTTTCTTTCAGGAAACGTCGTTTTCAGCCCCGTTTTTCTCCTAAGAAGTCGGCTCCTTCGAGCCGGGGTGAATTCAAGAAGGGGTTCTGACAATCATTGTGGGACTGGCATAGGGCCAGTTGGGGGACAGCTGAGGCACTTTCTTTCCATTTGGCAGGAGAGTGTCAGCGATCGTTGGGTGCTGGGCATTGTGGACAATGGCTACGCCATAGTTTTCGAAGTGGTGCTTCCAGATTCTGGGGTGCGTCCCACTCCTCTGCCTAAGGACGGGGCTCAGAGATAGGCGTTGTTGGAGGGGGTCCGGGACTTGCTTCTCTAGGGGGCCATCTCCCAGGTTCCTGTGGGGGAGAGAGGTCTGGGCACATATTCCGTCTTGTTTCTGGTTCCAAAGGTGTCAGGTGGTTTTCGTCCTGTCCTCAATCTAAAGGGGGTGAATTCCTGGATCAGGACTGTGCATTTCCATATGCTTTCCATTTAGGCAATTTTTCCTCTGGTCAGTCCAGGGGATTTCCTGGCATCTCTGGATCTGCAGGATGCTTACCTGCATGTTCCAGTGGCTCGGTCTTCTCAGCGATTCCTACGCTTTGCGGTGGGCCTGGACCATTTTCAGTTTTGTGTTCTACCATTCGGCCTCAAGTCTTCTCCCCGTATTTTCACCAAGGTGCTGGACCCTCTGGTGGCTCTTCTACATTTTGAAGGGGTGTTTATTCATCCTTATCTGGACGATATTCTAATCCAAGCACCCTCTCAGGGGATGTTGCGGAGGCATGTGGCCTGGGTTCTGTTGGTTCTGCAAAACCACTGTTTTTTGGTCAACTGGGGGAAGTCATATTTGGTTCCTTCCCAGGATCTAGTTTTTCGCAGGGCTCGGTTTCTGACTCTTCAAGGCTTGGTGACTGTGTCGGAGAAGCGGTTAATGGGCCTCCAGTCTCTGGTGAGGTCGCTCTTGTCGCAGCCTGCTCCCAAAGCCCTTCAGTGGTTGCTTCTGCAGGGTAATTTGGCGTCGGTGATTTTTCTAGTGCCATGGGCACGGTTCCATCTTCTTTGCCAGGTAAACTGGTTCCTTGTTCATTGGTCTCCGAGGTCGATTTCTCTTTGGGCGTGGATTCTGGTGTCAGGGTTGGTAAGCAGGGAGTTGGGTTGGTGGCTGGTGCCAGCTCATCTTCATGTAGGGGTGTCTTTATCTCCTCCTCTCCCGGTGGTGGTGACGACCGATGCCAGCCTCTCAGGATGGGGAGCCAGGATAGAGTCGGCTCAGGTTCAGGGGTTTTGGTCACCTCTGGAAGCCAGACGTTCATCGAATTGGCGGGAGTTGAAGGCAGTGCTTCTGGCTCTGCTTCATTTTCAGGATTCCCTGAAAGGTTTAGTGGCTCTTATTCGGACAGACAACTTGGTGACCAAGGCCTATGTGAACAGGCAAGGGGGGACCAGGTCGTGGGCGTTGTTCCGCCCTGCAAGGAATATTTTTGTTTGGGCACAGAAATGGGTTCTTTCCCTGCGGGCCACCTACATTCAGGGGGTGGTGAATGTTTGGGCAGATCTTCTGAGGAGGGTAATTCCTTCATCTCAGCTTTTCTCCCTCCGGGGGTCTCTGTTTCATCACCTGGTCCACCTATGGGGTCTTCCGGTGGTGGATGTGTTTGCGTCTCCAGAGAATTAAAAACTCAGTCGCTTTTGCTCCTGGTTTTGTTGTCCTCAGGCTTGGGCGGTGGACGGGATGTCGTGTCCTTGGTCTCAGGGTCTTTTGTACGCTTTCCCGCCCTTCCAGTTGCTCTGTGTGTTTCTGGTGAGGGTACATCTTCTGAAGGCCAGGGTTCTCTTGATCGCGCCCCATTGTCAAAGGGCAAATTGGTTTCCGTTGCTTCGGTTGATGGCTTCGGATCACGTGTGGACTCTTCCCCTCTGTCTGTCGCCTCTGGAGTTTCCTTTCCTCTCGATGGGGTCGTTGAGGCGGTTGCACTTGACGGCCTGGAAGTTAAACGACAGGGTTTGACGGGTTTGGGGGTTCCGGTAGCTTTGAGTTCTACTTTACTGGCTTCCCGACAGCGTTCCACTTTGCTGTCTTATGGTCGGCAGTGGAAAGTTTTTTCTTCTTGGTGTTTCAGACATGGGTTGGATCCTACGTCTGCTTCTCTTTTTGATGTGATGCAGTTTTTACAGGATGGGGCCCAGTTGGTTTTGTCTGTGGCTTCTCTGAGGGTGCAGTGGGCGGTGATTCAGGCTTTTAGGGGTCCATGGCGTAATCTGTTGGATGAGGGTCATTTGATGCCTCGATTTTTCCAGGGTCTTCTTAACTTGTTTCCTCGTCCGGTGCGGTCCTTTCCTTCCTGGGATCTTTAATTGGTATTGGATGCTTTGGCTGTTTATCCCTTTGAAGCTCTGGTTTTCTGTGACTTGCATCATCTTTCTTTGAAAACTTTTTTTCTGGTGGCCATTACTTCGGCCCGCCGTTTAGGGGAATTAGGGGCCTTGGCCTGCTCTTTTCCTTTTTGTAAGGTTTTTCCGGATTGAGTGGTGCTTATCCCGGTTCCTTTGTTTGTTCCCAAAGTGAATTTGTCTTTCCATGCTCGCCAGGAGGTTATCCTTCCTTCTTTTTGTCCAGAACCTTCCTCGGATGAGGAGGTTCAGTTGCATTCCTTAGATGTGCGTCGGGCCTTGTTCGAGTATCTCCGGGTGGTTGCTCCTTTCCGGAAGGGTGATTCTCTATTTGTGAATTTCGGTCCGGCTCGGAAAGGGGAAAAGCCATCCACGGCTTCCTTGAGTCGGTGGGTTCGCTCGCTGATATTGATGGCTTATTCTTTAAAGGGGGTGATTCCACCCCAAGAGATTCAGGGCCGTTCTACCAGGGGTATGGCTGCTACGGTGGAAATTTCCAGGGCCGCTACTTGGGCCTCACCTTCGACCTTTGTTCGTCATTACAGACTGGCGGACTTGGGCAGTTTGGAGACGGTATTAGGTCACCGTGTCTTGTCCTCTATGATGTAATAGGGGGATGGTTATTCAGTGGTCTTTGTTCGTTGTGATTAAACTTGTTGCAACTCAGTGTCCATCTCCTGTTTTCTCTTGCTATGTCTCATTGGTTAAAAGGAAGGCGACGGAGGGAGGCAATGCGTCCATTACTTACGTTAATGGCATTACTCCTAGTCCTACTCCCTCGCCTTCCTTTCCGTTCCCTCCCACCCTCCGGGTACGGACCGCCTGAGTTGATACTTGGGCTTGTTTTTGTACAGGAGGTGGTGGGGGTGGATTTTAAGGGGAAGGGAGGGGTCTATGGGGAGGCAGGGAACCTCATTGGTTACAAGGAATGCGAGGGAGGAGGACTAGGAGTAATGCCATAAACGTAAGTAATGGACGCATTGTTTAGGATGTTCTCCCTGCCTTACACAATACTATTTTATCATTGACCTTTTGTGCGTCTTTGTGTGATTTCTTGGTACACCTTTTCAGGCCGAAACCCTAATAGATACAGCTTATATTTCTTGAACCAGTCCTTAATCGATTGTAGAAGGGGTCTTCTTCCCCCTTTTTTTTGTTTTTGTTGCGGTTGTGGTACATCACACACCTGCGCCGCCACTGTGAGCTGCTCTCACCACACCCCTGGTACAGCACCAATACATAACACAGGCAAGCCTCTCCTATATGTCTCTTGGAATATAAATGGCCTTGTTAACAAGGTCAAACGGAGTGTTGTGCTAAAGAGAGAAAATCAAATGAATGTAGACAGAATTTTGCTCCAGGAAACTCACTCATTGGAAAATAACTGCAGGTATCTCCGGCAATGTGGTTTGACTGTCGCATAACATCCAGGGTTTAACAAGGGCTCTAGGTGAGTGGCAAAACTGGGTACTCCCACCTTTACGAGTGAACCAGGTTAAATTTGACAGATTGAGGCAATACATCTGGCTGACAGGCACACAACGGGGATACCCTTTGATACCCTGCTCAGTCTATCTGCCACTCTCCCTGAAATCAGTGCTTGTATATGGATGTCCTTGTGGTAAGGCTGTACAACAAATATAGGCCTTAAAAAACATGTGCTCTTCTGTAAAACCGAAATGTCTGGTGAGAAAGCACCTCGACACTTCTTTGTCTTTGTTGCCACTGGCATTACAGAGAGAAAGTGGTTCTTCTGAGTTTCAGTTGCCAAAGGCATGCTGCTGCGTGCCGCACGCATTCACATATTCTCCCTCAGTTGAACTCATGCCACCGAACCTCCCTCTTGGAGTAGAATTAGTGTTTCCAGTTCATGCCTCAGTTTCTCTCACAAACCGTAAAGAAATATGAATTTTGCAAAACTCTGTAATTATTTAGGCTTTTTTAATTTTGTAGGAAAGTACCATCTTGCCTGGTGTGTTACCCCCATTTTTCACTGTATATATGTTGTTTTAGTTGTATGTGTCACTGGGACCCTGTTCACCAGGGCCCCAGTGCTCATACGTGTGCCTGAATGTGTTACCTGTGTAGTGACTAACTGTCTCACTGAGGCTCTGCTAATCAGAACCTCAGTGGTTATGCTCTCTCATTTCTTTCCAAATTGTCACTAACAGGCTAGTGACCAATTTTACCAATTCACATTGGCTTACTGGAACACCCTTATAATTCCCTAGTATATGGTACTGAGGTACCCAGGGTATTGGGGTTCCAGGAGATCCCTATGGGCTGCAGCATTTCTTTTGCCACCCATAGGGAGCTCTGACAATTCTTAAACAGGCCTGCCACTGCAGCCTGAGTGAAATAACGTCCACGTTATTTCACAGCCATTTTACACTGCACTTAAGTAACTTATAAGTCACCTATATGTCTAACCTTTACCTGGTAAAGGTTAGGTGCAAAGTTACTTAGTGTGAGGGCACCCTGGCACTAGCCAAGGTGCCCCCACATTGTTCAGAGCCAATTCCCTGAACTTTGTGAGTGCGGGGACACCATTACACGCGTGCACTACATATAGGTCAATACCTATATGTAGCTTCACAATGGTAACTCCGAATATGGCCATGTAACATGTCTAAGATCATGGAATTGCCCCCTCTATGCCATCCTGGCATTGTTGGTACAATTCCATGATCCCAGTGGTCTGTAGCACAGACCCTGGTACTGCCAAACTGCCTTTTCTGGGGTTTCACTGCAGCTGCTGCTGCTGCCAACCCCTCAGACAGGTTTCTGCCCCCCTGGGGTCAAGCCAGGCTTGTCCCAGGATGGCAGAACAAAGGACTTCCTCTGAGAGAGGGTGTTACACCCTCTCCCTTTGGAAAATGGTGTGAAGGCAGGAGAGGGGTAGCCTCCCCCAGCCTCTGGAAATGCTTTCTTGGGCACAGATGTGCCCAATTCTGCATAAGCCAGTCTACACCGGTTCAGGGACCCCTTAGCCCCTGCTCTGGCGTGAAACCGGACAAAGGAAAGGGGAGTGACCACTCCCCTGACCTGCACTTCCCCTGGGAGGTGTCCAGAGCTCCTCCAGTGTGCTCCAGACCTCTGCCATCTTGGAAACAGAGGTGCTGCTGGCACACTGGACTGCTCTGAGTGGCCAGTGCCACCAGGTGACGTCAGAGACTCCTTCTGATAGGCTCCTTCAGGTGTTAGTAGCCTATCCTCTCTCCTAGGTAGCCAAACCCTCTTTTCTGGCTATTTAGGGTCTCTGTCTCTGGGGAAACTTGAGATAACGAATGCAAGAGCTCATCAGAGTTCCTCTGCATCTCTCTCTTCACCTTCTGCCAAGGAATCGACTGCTGACCGCGCTGGAAGCCTGCAAACCTGCAACAAAGTAGCTAAGACGACTACTGCAACTCTGTAACGCTGATCCTGCCGCCTTCTCGACTGTTTTCCTGGTGGTGCATGCTGTAGGGGTAGTCTGCCTCCTCTCTGCACTAGAAGCTCCGAAGAAATCTCCCGTGGGTCGACGGAATCTTCCCCCTGCAACCGCAGGCACCAAAAAGCTGCATTACCGGTCCCTTGGGTCTCCTCTCAGCACGACGAGCGAGGTCCCTCGAATCCAGCAACTCTGTCCAAGTGGCTCCCACAGTCCAGTGACTCTTCAGTCCAAGTTTGGTGGAGGTAAGTCCTTGCCTCACCTCGCTGGACTGCATTGCTGGGAACCGCGACTTTTGCAGCTACTCCGGCCCCTGTGCACTTCCGGCGGAAATCCTTTGTGCACAGCCAAGCCTGGGTCCACGGCACTCTAACCTGCATTGCACGACTTTCTAAGTTGGTCTCCGGCGACGTGGGACTCCTTTGTGTAACTTCAGGTGAGCACCGTTTCACGCATCCTCGTAGTGCCTGTTTCTGGCACTTCTCCGGGTGCTACCTGCTGCTGAGAGGGCTCCTTGTCTTGCTCGACGTCCCCTCTACCTCCTGGTCCAATTTGAGAACTTCTGGTCCCTCCTGGGCCACAGCAGCGTCCAAAAACGCTAACCGCACAATTTGCAGCTAGCAAGGCTTGTTGGCGTTCTTTCGGCGGGAAAACACTTCTGCACGACTCTCCACGGCGAGAGGGATCCGTCCACCAAAGGGGAAGTCTCTAGCCCTTTTCGTTCCTGCAGAAACCTCAGCTTCTTCTGTCCAGTAGAAGCTTCTTTGCATCCACAGCTGGCATTTCCTGGGCATATGCCCATCTCCGACTTGCTTGTGACTTTTGGACTTGGTCCCCTTGTTCCACAGGTACCCTAGATTGGAAATCCACCGTTGTTGCATTGTTGGTTTGTGTCTTTCCTGCATTATTCCTCTATCACGACTTCTTTGTCTTTGGGGGAACTTTCGTGCACTTTGCACTCACTTTTCAGGGTCTTGGGGAGGGCTAATTTTCTAACTCTCACTATTTTCTAATAGTCCCAGCGACCCTCTACAAGGTCACATAGGTTTGGGTTCCATTTGTGGTTCACATTCCACTTTTGGAGTATATGGTTTGTGTTGCCCCTATCCCTATGTATCCCCATTGCATCCTATTGCAACTATACATTGTTTGCACTGTTTTCTAAGACTATACTGCATATTTTTGGTATTGTGTACATATATCTTGTGTATATTTCCTATCCTCTCACTGAGGGTACACTCTAAGATACTTTGGCATATTGTCATAAAAATAAAGTACCTTTATTTTTAGTATAACTGTGTATTGTGTTTTCTTATGATATTGTGCAAGTGACACTTGTGGTACTGTAGTAGCTTCACACGTCTCCTAGTTCAGCCTAAGCTGCTCTGCTAAGCTACCATTATCTATCAGCCTAAGCTGCTAGACACCCTATACACTAATAAGGGATAACTGGGCCTGGTGCAAGGTGCAAGTACCCCTTGGTACTCACTACAAGCCAGTCCAGCCTCCTACATATTTCAAATGAGTAATTCAGATTCTACCCATGTGACAGCACTGATAGTGAAGGACGCATCTATCTTGTGCTGTCTAACCTGAATTTATTTCTGCCCTGACTAGACATGCTTGTGAACTGCACTTGTCTCATTATCCATATTTGTTGTGCACCCCTTTCCTCTATGTGTAATTTTTCCAGCTGAAAGATTTTGTTCTCTGAATCCCTCTCACTTGCTTTTTAAAGACATTCTGGAAGTGCCATGCTTTTTTTATTTTTTTATTTTATTTGAATCATTCACAAAGTACTGCAAGCATCAATTGTGTGTCTAATGCACATTTGTGACTGGTGAATTGCCCTGCATTGGCTAGTTGAGTGAGGGCTCATGGTGCATTGCATTGCGTTCTGAAGTATGGAGGCTGAGGTGTTTAGAATGAAAGGGAGATAATGGGTTGTTTCTTTCTAAAGCCTGGTCATTTGGAGTAGCGGTGAACAGGGATGCCTTAAATACAGGTCTGGATTTGAAGGAAAGAGGTAGTGTCTTGAGATGTTTACTTTTTGATGCAAAACAGGTGAGACATGACTTGTGAATCACATTTCCTCAAGGGTTTAAATCAGCACCTCTTTATGTCAGCACTGAGGGCCCTGGAAGCTTCTGCAATTGCACCTCTCAATATCTAACATGAAGCCATGTCATAAAGTACAGCTTTGAAAGCGCTCCATTCTCAAGTGCCCCCACCCTACTGCGCTAGCTGTCGCTCCCCAGGATTGCGTCTGACATGCACCTGACACCTATTCACAGCGTCTAATGAAAAAACCGCTGCTCTCCTTATCGGAAGGCAATTATCATGCGCCTATTTTCCACAGCCAAAGAATTGCAATCTTTCTTTACTTTGGCGTTGAGCTGGTACAAAGCGAATAGTTTTTTATTTTTATTTTTATGAATGCAGCTCAATAATAGAGTGGGCGGAACTCTGGAAAATCATGAGAACTCCGAAGAATTACAGGAAGTACAACTCCGTGCTTTCCTCCCACCCCTAATCATTTCCTTGGTCTGATGTTGAGGGCGGCAACCTGACCTTTTTGGTTCTTCCCAACAAATCCATTTGAGAGCAGATCTTTGTATGCCAATCTTGTAAAATCTTCTGATGAGGATGTTATGGGAGATAGTGTTGAAGGGCGCAGCAAAGTCAAGCATTATGAGTGCTGCTGTTTTTCCTTGGTCCAGGATGATTCTAATGTAGTTGGTGGTTGTAATGAGTGATTATTAGGTGCTCTGGTCCTTACTGAATCCTGATTGAACGTTTGTGAATATCTAAGATGATAACATGGTATTGAACAAATTATGTTGTATTTCTATCAAACCGTAGGTCACCTAATGTAGACCTGAAAACGCAGAGAAACATTTATGACTAGGCATATTCTCTATTTCTGTGGCTACCATTGACATTTTTCAATAATTTTTCTATTTTGTTCTCTCGCTACACACTTTCCTTCATGTTTTCTGTGGAGTTCCAAGTCTAAAACCAAATATACTTGTCATTTATTAATTTATTTTTAGAATGAGTTTGAATCATATATATATGTAAAAAAAAAATATGTATATATATTACATATGTTGTTACACATGCGTTGTAAGTAAGCTTTTACAACCTTAACATCTGAAATAGATTATACCTTACCTGCAAGCATGTGTGGGGTATTACGTGTCTGTGTTTAACCTTTTTAATGCATTCTCAGTCTCAACAGGTCTATCACGATGGTAGGCTTCGTACCATTAGGGAGTTGTGGAGCGGTATGGTGGGAATGCAATTTCTTATTGAGATGTGTCAAGATTGAAAAAAATATATATCAGTGGAGGTGAAAGTAGAGGTAATCATTTTTTTAAGTAAGCATTATAGAATCAGTGTCGAAGAGAAAGCTATCTCATAAGGATTTGCTGAAGTCTGCAGTGGGCTTATAAAATAGAACTTTAAACAGGGAATGATCTCTGACAGTTGCACATGCATGCAAATAAGGCCTAGTGCTGCCTAATACATTCCTATTATGATTGGACATTGACAAAGATATTTAGTTTAAAGCAGGGTAATCTTACGAGTTCTTTGACCTTCCGCTCTGTAGCTCTTAAAAGAGCATCTCTTTCGTCACTAGAAGACAAAACAATGAGAACATTTCAGTAATAAAAATCGAGGTAAGCTCTGACTGCAGAATCTAATACTAAAAGCATCAATAATGAAAAAATGATCAAGGAGAGTCTGCGCAATTCAAGCTTACTTATTCAAACATAGAACCAATAAAGAATGACTACAGAGAAAGCGAGGTTAAGGGGCAGAAAAAAACGAAAGAGACAGGACTGAAAGTTACTTACTTTTGCCACTTTTTTTTTGGTGGATCCAAGATCTATCTGCAGACTCTATGTCAGGACAGGGGGCAAAGATTATGCTTTACTTCCTTTGCTTTAGTGCAGAATTTTACAGCCATTTTATGATTAACCACAGAAAACAAACTAACATTCCCAGAAGAACTTGTTAGTATCAATAGCCAATCAGATATAAACTGTCCATATAAAGTACTTCGTATCTTTTGAAGTTCCTATTTTCTCGCTGCGGAGAGGCCATGATAAATCTCATGCTCCTTCCTCTCTCTTTCGTGTGCGTATGCTTGGTTTGACTTTGATGCCATTGTTCACTTTGTACCTGTTATCATTAACAGGTTTTGGGTTTTGTGTGCTGATGGATCCTGAGAGAGCTATTGCACTGCCTACTCGACCAACTAAATCCTTAATTTACAGTGGGACCGCAAGTGTGGGGCGGTCCTTCGCTCACTAGGTAGAGCTGCAGGGCCCAAGTAGGGTGACTGATGCATGGGAGCTGCCTGAGCCTTGTCTCTGGGGTGAATAACAATGCATTTGATCCTTTAAAGAAGGTTTTTCGTGGCACAAGCTAAGCCATTAGGCAGGCCCTCACCAGCACGACTTACCGGATCACCCAGAGGGGGAAGACTCCCATTGGGATTTTGAGAAGGAAGAGGGCCACTCAAGGCCCTGCCATCCATCATTTAATTCAGTCCCTTCCCTGGGACACTCTTCCTCTGACACAGTGGCAAGTATGCTGGATTCAATGATGTAATACACCCTAGACCCCCTGACTGGGCACCGGTGGATAAGGTGTCCAAATATGTGACAGGGCACTTGCGCAAGCTATTGGAGAAGGAGACTCACAGCCACAACTGAATGGAATGGCCTTGTTCCCTGGTGGGAAAGGTTGTCCTTAACCTGCAGATTGATGCCAGGATGGTGAAGTTTATTAAAGACCCCAAGAAGGGAATCAATAGATCTTGACGCTCTTGCCAAGAAAAACTATTTAATGTTGTAAGTCTGCTTACCAAACGTTTTGGATATGACTGAGGAAGCAATTATGTTTGGGTCTCTAATCTTTCCCAATGTCTTCTACAGCTGGCCGATGAATGCAGTAATTTTTTTGAGAAACACCAACTCTGCGCTATCCACAGAATGCTGCTGGCATTTTGCTTACCAAGGTGGACCCAAAGTTGGAAGACCTTGAACCCTTGGAAGTGGGGGCAGTGGCCCATGGTGGTCTTTTTGGTGACCCTTTCATTAAGGAGTTGGGGAAGTTTGTGGAGCCATTTGTGTTTTAGATAAGGCCTAGGTTTCCATTAAGATGATCTTCAACTCCCTGGTTTTCCAAGGGTCGATTGAGGCAGGGACTGCTCGTCTGGCCGTTTTTCATTCCCAAATTCCCTCTAGGGGACAAGGCTCCAAGACCGACCAATGGCAAGAATAATCTCACTTTGTGACATTCTGCTCCACCAGGGGCCAGCAGTTCCATGGGAGAGGAGTCTTGAAGGGACAACCGATCCACCCCTCCACCAATGGTGAGTGTTTGCCTTTCTTCCCAACAAAAAGTAGGGGGCATGCTGGTGAATACTTTCCAGGCTTGGTTATCCATCACAACAGACCAGTTGGTCTTACTGACAGTCTAGGGCTTCCAGATCGAGTTTTATGGTTCCCTCTCACTATGACTTCTCCCCGTGTCCAATCAAGTTCCCTTTGCAGGCTGTCAGGCTCCTGTAAAATGGAAGTCGAGGCCCTCATAGACAAAGGGGTCATTTCCTCATCCATGAGTCACCCCAACAGATTTATCAGCAACTTGTTCTTGTTTGGCAATAGCAATGGAGGACAGAGACTAATCATCAATCTCCAAGAGTTCAGGGAGTCACTGGTTTAATGCCACTTCAAGTTGGAGAGTGTTCATTTCCTGCGACCTTTTGATTGGATGGTGCGTCTGGACCTAAAGGACACTTACTACAATCCCTATCTTTCCCCCCCACCAATGATTCCTCCTGTTTGTGTAGGGCCATCAGACTTTCAAATCCACTGCACTGCCAACTGAGCTATTGTTATCCCCTTGGTGCTTCATGAAGGTCTTCAAGCCAGTTGTGGAACACCTGCGAGCACAGGAGATGCAGATTATCACCTATTTAGACAACTCTTTTATTTGGTCAGTACGCCCGTACACTGTGCGTTCAACTGCAGTCAGCAGTAAACCTCCTAGAAGGCTTAGGATTTGTAATCAATGAGAAAAAGTCACCCCTGACTCCTTCTCAGAACTGGGATTTATGATAGATTCCACCAGAGCCTCCCTTGAGACTGCCAAGTGGCAAAGATCAGGCACAAATTTTAGAAAACTCTCTCCAGGCAGCACACATCACTCCGGCAAATTGCATGCCTAGAGGGCTTACTTTTGTATTCCATGCAAGCGATTTTCCCAAGCTTGCTACATTATCAGGTTTTGCAATGACTCCAAGTACACCACTAGCAGAAGGGGCTAACTTTCTTCCAATTAGTGCCCTTGTTGGATGAGGTGAAGGAGGAAATAGTTTGGTGGCTATCCCACATGGAAGCCTGGAACAGGAGAGTGATCTTTAGTTCAACCCCAGACCTCATCATGGAGTCCGACGCCAACAGGTTAGGCTGGGGCGTGAGGTGTAGGTAACTATCCACAGGTGGAAACTGGTCACAAGAACAGAGGTTACATATCAGTTGTTTGGAGCTTGTTGCCCGCTCCTTTGTGGTTCGATCTTGGGCCATGGGTCAGGATCCAATCCTGTGTCGTCCTCAAGATGGACAATGTGAGGGCAGTGCATTATATCAATCATCTAGGAGGAACAAAATCCAAACTTGTTTCAGACCTGGTGAATAACTTCAGGCAGTACTGCCTGGACCATCACATATCTGTCACTGCAGAGTATCTTTCTGGTCAGGCGAACCAAGTGGCAGGCTGACACTCTCACCACTTCCAGGATTACGGCCTGAGGAACCTGAATCCTTTTGATGCACCTGTATGCCTTCTGTCTGAACCACCACTTGGTCAGGAGGAGACCGGATCCACAGGCAGTGGCGACTGATGCATTCCTCCAAATTGGAGTCAGGAGATATGTTACACGTTTCCCTCACTCTCAATGTTCACAAGTCTTTCTGGCCAGGTGCGGAGACAGCAGGCAGAGGGTGTCCTTGTAACTCCCACTTAAAGTCTCATGTTTGTCTTCCAGTTTGGATGGAACTTTCTTGGGATTCTCCAATCCTTCTCCACACACTTCAGACTGAACCTGGATCAGATTCTGCATGGGATGATGATCGAGGGTTCCCTGCATCTGATGACATTGCAGTTTACAGAGGACACTGGAAGAGCCCAGGACGTTTGAGACAGGATGAGACGCCATTGTCTAAGGCTTAGGCAGACAGTACGGTCAAATGGTATAGGTTGGCCTGAATTGGATGGTTGGGTTGGTGTTTGCAGTGGGTGTGAATCCAAGGGTCTCCGAATTAGTATAGGTGCTAAATAGTTTGTCCAGCTTGGCTTCCGATGGTCTGCCCTTCTGGTTGAATAATGCCTTCTGTCTTGCTATTTCTGCAGGACATGCCCCAGTTGGTAGTTCTCCTGTGGGGGAACATTGTTTTATTTGCAGATTGATACATGGGATGGGGCTCTCCCTTCCCCAGTACCTGGATATTCTCCTCATTAGGATGTTAACCAGGTTCTTAACTTATTTTTGTCCTGGTAACCTAACAGGTTTTTGTCACTGAAAATGCTTTCTGCAAAAATGGCCATGCTTTTTTGTCTGGGGTAATGCAGACAGGCTTTTGACATCAGGGTCCCCGATATTACAGGTAATGTATTCTCCCTGGAAAGTGTCTCTTTAACAGTTGGTAGATGGACTAAGTCTAGTACTAGTGTTATCACTTTTCCAACTTTCCTTGATGTCCTCAAGCTGTGTTGTACAGTGCCTAAAGGCCTGTGAGGGGATGACTGAAGATTTTCATTTGACAGGCAAGTGGCAACTCATTACACTGTGTAAACCGCATAAAGCTTTCTCCTCAGCCACGATAACCTGTTGGGTATGTTGGGTCATGCAAGAAACTGGCATAGACATAGACACCAGGGTGTTTGGGACGTACTCAGCGAGAGGAGCGATGGCTTCAAAGCCATTCAGCCTGGGTCCCGATTTAGAGGAAGTTATGAATGTAGTGGACTAGTCCTCAGATTCCACCTTAAAGAGATTCTACTTTAAGCCGGTGTTGGATGTGGCTCAGTTGGTGATGTGCAAGCTTTGAACTAGCATATTCCTCGCTCTGGTCCTGACAAAATGAAAATGTCCTAGCTTTCAATCTTAAGGACTCAGAGGAGAGGAGTACCCATGCTGGTGCGGAATCTCTGCTGTGTCCCCACTACAGTATCGGTAAGTATTTCAAATTCTGCTTGTTTTCTATTGGTTGAAGTCCAACGCTGGCTGGAGGCATGCTCGTTGCTGAAGTTCAAGGCTAATTGTCATGTTTATTCTTAGCGCTGGTTATTTATAGACACCTTTATTTATAGGTTTCTCTCTTTTTAGAGGTTGACTGTTCCAAACAGGATGCATGAGGAGCGTGCAGCGGCAACATTCACATGAAGAAAGAGAGAGTTTCAATAGATACTTTATATGGACTGTTAAAATCGGATTATCTGTTGACACTATTGATAAGTTCTTCTGGTAATGTTAGTTTTTGCAATTTAGTTGATCATAAAATAAATGCTGTTTGTGAATTTATGAATTTATGCAATAAAGTGAAGGAAGCAAGTTATAATCCTCACCGCCAAGTCCTTAATGGAATTGAAACTTTTCGTCACAAAAGCTAGGAAATTTTATGTTCCTCATAGTTAGAATATTCCAGGCTCCAGTCTGGATCTGAAAACATTTTTTCCAATAATATTCCCATGCCTTCAAGACTAACTAATGAGACTAAAATAAATAAGATAGGTGCAATACTCATAATATCTATAAGTATACAACCTCAGATGGATATCCATGTGGTATGTGCAATATAATCTTTAATTATAAAAGAATTCTTGAAATAGAAAGCCATGCGATGAGGAAGGGGGTGGGTTGGTGAGGAATCTGTAGGAAGATCTTGTATTTGCCACAAAAAGCATTTCCAAAGGTATGTAACGTGTCCTTGTAATGGATATATCTACTAAATGATTCCTCACCTTTCAAATAGATTCTCCAAGCCATACAACAACCAGAGGTGGAACTGTAGCTTAATAGATCAAGAAGTCTTGAAAGCATGAGTGAGTGAAGTGAACATCCCTTCTCACATCAGAACTCAAATAGTAGTGTTTCACAAAAGAGTGAAGGGGGGACCAAGTTGCTGTTTTGCAGATGTATGCCTGTGGAACCCCTCTAGTTAGGCCCGAAGTAGAGGATTTACCTCTGGTACATTGAGCACGAATACCTTCAGGCTGATCCTTGTGTGGCATGGAGTAGCATATTTTGATAGACAGTTATCCATTTGGACAAAGGTACTTTGTGGACAGCCTTTCCTTTCATCTTTCAAACATATCCCATGAAGAGTTGGTCATCGAGCCTGAACTCACAGTGTCAGCCTATGTAAAAGTGTATCACCCTTTTGGGGTCAATACAATGAAGTCTTTCCTCCTCCTTAGTAGGGTGATAAGGTGGATAGAGTGTTGAAATAGCAATAAATTGACGTTAGTGAAATGGAGTAGCCACTTTTGGCAGGAACCCAACCTTGGTTTCTAGTACCAGTTTGTCAGGAAAGAAGGTTGTGAAAGGTGGTTTTACACTTATAGCCGGTATTTTGCTGATATATTGAGCTGACGTGACAACAACCAGGAAACGTACTTTGAAAGACAGAAACCTTAATAGGTAACTATGCATACTCTATATTTCTCGGACAGTCCTGAGCAATTAGGATTGCTTGGGCCTGGTCTAAGCGATTCTTCCTAAACATTTAAGAAATGAAGGGTATGAGAGGAAATGCGTACAGGAGTGGTGCAGTCCACTTGAGGTTAAATGCGTCTCCTAAGGCTTCCTAGATTCTGGAGGGCATAGAATTTTGGGTGGTGAGCATTTTCTTGAGTAGCAAACAAGTCCACATGAGGACTCCCAGATAACTGAAAGATGTCCTGGACCACCCCTGGGTGAAGATGCCACTCGTGGTCTGCCAGATGACATCAGCTGACTGTCCACTTGCATGTTGAGCTCTCTGGCCAGGTGATTTGCTACCTCACAAATCTGAATCGTAGACCTTCTCTGCAGGGAAGAGAGGACTTCACTCCTCCCAGTTCTTCCATATGAACTCCCCACCCGAGGGTAGAGGCATCCATGATGACTGTGGCCACAGGTGGAGAAGCGTGAAGTGGTTTTCCTTGAGACAGGTTTCCACTCACACTCCACCACTGTATAACCACTGCATTGTTGCTTGAGATCTTCATACATGCCTGCACATCTTTGATGTGTTGAAACCTTTGTAGTATCGACCTAGTGTGTGGAAGCCACTGTGACGCAAAAGGTTAAATTAGCTAATGCGGTGTTGATGAGTAAAAATGAATGTAGAAAACACGTACCACAATGAGATAGCAGATGGCCTTGTGACAAAAATTTTTTGTCATTTTTGATAGACACATCTATCTGCCAAGGTGCTTTGTTGAGTTTGTACTGACCCCAAACGAGCCTAGCAGTAGTTTCAAAGCCCTGGGAGAATGATTGATTGGTAACAGTGAGAGAAAGAGTTGGGAGGATCCTAGGTTAGCAAAAACACTGAAACCATTATAAGAACCACTGGTGTGGGAAAGGAACATGATATTGAATAAGCCATCTTTTAGTTTATAAAAATGAGGGGTGCATATGCCTCCGGGAACTCACAGACGTGTTTTATTTTATGAGGGATCCATCTTGTCTTGTTCATGTTTTGTGATACTCAATGATGACACAGGCCTGACAAGTGTGTTCAGAATTGGGATGATTGCAACAAACTAATGTACCCAGATGAATAGCTTGTAGTGCAAAACTTTCTAAAACAACATCTCCCTTGACATGCATTGCTTTATTGGTCCAGCCAGATACCCTGTTGTCCACATAGACCTGAGGCCAAGAGGCTACAAATGATTGGACAGGTATAGTCAAAATAATTTTGATGATGCCTTGGAAAGTCCCAACCATTTGAGTAATGTGAAGGTCACACTTGTATTCAGCTTGTATCAAGCTCCCATAAATAAATGTTATTTTACTGTGATTGGTTAGATACTTAATGCATGTGTAACCCTTCCATCTTCTGATCAACATCACACCATGTATTTGTCCTTAGTAATGAAGAAATCACCTTTTTCTGTTTAATGATTGGTTTCCATGCATTTGTGGTTTTCAGGTATATAAGACCTGATGAAGGCTCCTCTTATTGGACATGTTGTGTAACGTGCATGGCCCCATGAGTCAATTTGACATTTGCCTATGTTCATTTCATTTAGCTTCTATATTTGGTGAATAATGGGGACCTAGGCTTGGTAGCCAGTCTTGACACTAGACACTAAACACAGCTCTTTGACTTCACTCTGGATCAATGTACGGATGGTGCAATGCCTCTGACATGACATGCTATGTCCTCCCTACCTATGTGGTGTGAGATTCCTGTCTTTTGAGTCTCTCCACTTCTGAGCAGTGAACAATTGTAAGTATCAGTATCCACACTGCACCCTCCTTAGCAGTTTTCTGCTCATACTGATTTGTTCCTTCATCTTTTCTTGACCAGTTTTGCTTCTCATTTTATATTGTGACATTTCAGGTTTCACACGCAGCCTACTTCAGGATATCCAGCCAAATGCAATATTGTAATATTTTCTTTTGTTAGATATTTCCTTGATATGGTTTCTTTGCTGGTTCTATGGCTTTATATTTTCCCTCCCTGACACACTGACCGCGATGGACTGTGTGATACAATTCAAACTGTGCCGCTACCAGGGGTGGGTGAAGAATTCTGCTCAGCTGGTGGTGTTCCGAGTTTTTCCCACTCTGCTCTGAAAAACTCTGCAAAGTGAAACAGAGCTGAGCTTTTTTTCTCTCGGACGACTCGCTAGCATTAAGTTGGCCAGCTCTAGATATTGCTAAGTTTGTGAGCAAGATTTCTGAATGCGGTCGGTCGCAGCAGGTCACTTCCGCTCGCATTGAGAAAGCTACTGCTTGCTTTCTTACTTTTCTTTAAATTCTCCTGCCATCATGTCGACAGCTTTGTGCCAAGTGCACAAAACCCTTGAATAAAATCTATGGTCTCTGTAGAAGAGATAGTACTGCATGGTTATTGAGACCCAGGTGGGGTGATGCCCCCTCCATTTTTGAAGACACAGTACCCGACCGTACAGCATCAAAGAGAATTTCACTCTTACTGGAGAAAGGTTGTGGCAGGATGTCTGTGGGACTAGTTCTCAGAGCTCATACTTGTGGATGACAGGAGGAAATCACATTCACATTTGTCGTATGCATTCAGCCATGCTCAATATTATTACTCGGAAGCAGGAGGAGCACTCAATCAGACAAACGTTTGGGCACAAGGTCTGCAATACTAGTTCACCATCAGCTTGCATACAAGTGTGAAAGTGTCCTTAGAGACAATTGGTGCTATAGTTGCTGGTTCCCCAGTGTCCTTACCACCAAAATAAAGGGGACAAATGCTGAGTTCATGCGTCAGTAAAACACATAGATACTCTTACAATGGTGTACCCTCTTTCAGTCAGATATGGATTCACCTAGAACACACAAAGAAGCAGGGAAACTAACGCTAATAGCCTAGGTATGTCCTACCCACACACCAGAATCAATTCCAAAGTCACAAAGCCCTATCCTGCGGAACAATGAGAGTGGAAAAAGGAATGGCTACAATATGAATAGGCAATATAAGGTGTATGTGATATATAAAATATAGCACATAAAAAGTGTAAATCACCTTAACTTCCTCCTGCCACCCTCCTCTTGTCACCAGGGTGTTGTGCCCCTGGTGACAACTGGAGATCCCCTAGGTGTCAGGCAACTGGAACTTAGTGACACCCAACCGCTGGCGCCCCTCTCAATATGAGTAGGTCAGGAGGTTGACAGAGGAGACAAGTGTAATCAGCCGAGCACCAACTGCTACCAGGCAGCCCAGGAAGGACAATATAACTCATCATACTTCTGGTATACCGAAATCTAACAAACTGAGATATACTCATATCCACTCCTGGAATAACCCCCAGCGCGTAAACACAATCACCTGATAGCCCACCAGTACGAAATCAAAAAACCCTAGTCAATCCGCTGGGATATCCCACCAGCATGACATTGAAAACACCCTTTTGTGGGGGCCGGGTCCAACCCAAGGAACTTAATCCATCAAAAACCATCTTAGTACGAGGTATGTCATATGCGTCAGAAGCCAAGTGAGGGACACCCAACCGGTAGGTACGGCTAGGCCTGGGTGGATTTCATGGAGTTCTGCTATGCAGAACTCTGCGAAGTGCCTAAAAAACTATTCCACGCAATGCGGAGTTCCACAAGCAATGGAGTTTGGATAAGTTGCGCTGTTCACACTAATTTTCGGCACCAGGAGTTTCCCCTGCTCTGTAAAATGAGTGCAAACGGCATCACGCAGAGCGCTAGTGGGTGCTAACTTCTTTCTGCCACTTGAGTACATTTTTCTACTCAAGCGGCAGCTTCCTCAACGCAAACAGTTGCTCTCTCAGTGTGGGCGGTAGTAACCTCCTGTGACTGCCTGCATTCAGATATGTTGCTTGTGCACTTAGCAATTTCTGTGTGTTTACTGTGGGAAAATATTGATCCCATATTTCCACTGTCTTTCCACATGATGATAGTTCACCTGAAAGACATACCATGTCATAACAATTGTAATTGTGGTGGTCATTACAACCCTGGTGGTCAGTGTTAAAGCGGCGGTAAGACCGCCAACAGGCCGGCGGTAAAAAAATTGTAATTACGACCGTGGCGGAAACCCCCAAAGACAGCCACTTTAACACTCCGACCGCCACGGCAGTACAAACAAACAGCTTGGCGGTCACCGCCAACAGACAGGCGGAAGACAAAGTAACGCCCACAGTATCACAACCTACCAATCCGCCACTTTTTCCGGGGCGGATTCACCAAGGATAAAAACACAGCGGAAACAGGATTTCGAAGGGAAAACGCTCAGCTCTACACACCCCACGAGGAACCAGGACACCATGGAGCCAGAACTCCAAATTCCCCCTGCGATAGCCTTCCTGCTCCTCTACCAGAAGCACGAACGCCGGCGGCGAAGACCACAGTGAATACTGCACCTACGACACAGGGGAAGGGGGAGGGAAAAAACAGGGACACACACACGCAACACCCCCACCCCCACCCCCACCCACTACAATACACACACTTATACATATTTATACATGATAGTTACACCCCCAACCCCC
Organism: Pleurodeles waltl; assembly: GCF_031143425.1. NCBI lineage: Eukaryota > Metazoa > Chordata > Amphibia > Caudata > Salamandridae > Pleurodeles > Pleurodeles waltl. The sequence goes on from NC_090447.1 coordinate 1,218,820,253, forward strand.
CCCCAAAGAATGAAAAGACAAAAGAAAATGAGTGTAACCATTGTAATATATTTAAATCAAGCAGGCAAAAAAATATATATACACCATAAACAAAATATACACAAAGCATATTAGTCCAGGTAGTGTTCCAATTAAGTCTGTGGAACACTGGGCCCACACGATATGGGAAGGCCCACACAAGATCCCCGACCATGACGGAGAGACCACTGCAGGGGCATCAAAGAGCAAGAAAACAGGCACCTCAGGGAGAGGGAAAGGGGGGGCACCTCAGCCGTTTGAGTGCACGACACCGAAAGCACGAGAGGGCCACATGCCCACTGTTCAATCCTGGGGAGTGCAAAAACACAGTCTCTCAAGTCTCTACAGTGGGTGGGTTGCCCACTGTTCCATCCTGGGTAGTGCAAAGCCACAATCTCTCAAGTCTCTACAGTGGGTGGGTAGCCCACTGTTCAATCCTGGGGCTGTGCAAAGCCACAGTCTCTCGAGTCTTTCCAGTGGGTGGGTTGCCCACTGCTTTATCCTGGGGAGTGCAAAGCCACAGTCTCTCAAGTCTCTACAGTGGGTGGGTTGCCCACTGTTCAATCCTGGGGAGTGCAAAGCCACAGTCTCTCAAGTCTATACAGTGGGTGGGTTGCCCACTGCTTTATCCTGGGGAGTGCAAAGCCACAGTCTCTCAAGTCTCTACAGTGGGTGGTTTGCCCACTGTTCAATCCTGGGGAGTGCAAAGCCACAGTCTCTCAAGTGGATACCAGTCTCCACTGGTTCTGGAGGGGGATTTGTGCCCAGAGTGCTTCATCCTGCTAAGGACAGAGGTAGTGGATGAAACTCTCCACTGGATCTGGCGGGGGCCTTGTGCCCAGAGTGCTTCATCCTGCTAAGGACAGAGGTAGTGGATGTAACTCTCCACTGGTTCTGGAGGGGGCCTTGTGCCCAGAGTGCTTCATCCTGCTTGTGACGGACTCAGTAGCGTCAGTGCCCTTGGCGCTCATGGGCCAGCGGTGCTTGAGGCGGCGGTGCCCTGTTCAGCGGTGCATGGAGCGGCGGTGCCCTGTTCAGCGGTGCTTGAGGCGGCGGTGCCCTGTTCAGCGGTGCTAGAGGCGGCGGTGCCCTGTTCAGCGGTGCTTGAGGCGGCGGTGCCCTGTTCAGCGGTGCTTGAGGCGGCGGTGCCCTGTTCAGCGGTGCTTGAGGCAGCGGTGCCCTGTTCAGTAATGCTTTGAGCGGCGGTCTCCTTTGCAGTGACTCAGCTGCTGGCGGTCCTCTCTGTCCCAGCGGGGCTTGCGGTGGCAGTCCTCTCTGTCCCAGCGGGGCTTGTGCTGGCGGTCCTCTCTGTCCCAGCGGGGCTTGTGCTGGCGGTCCTCTCTAGCCCAGCAGGGCTTGTGCTGGCGGTCCTCTCTGTCCCAGCGAGGCTTGTGCTGGCGGTCCTCCCTGTCCCAGCGGAGCTTCTCCTGGCGGTCCTCTCTAGCCCAGCGGGGCTTGTGCTAGCGGTCCTCTCTAGCCCAGCGGGGCTTGTGCTGGTGGTCCTCTCTAGCCCAGCGGGGCTTGTGCTGGCGGTCCTCTCTGTCCCAGCGGGGCTTGTGCTGGCGGTCCTCTCTAGCCCAGCGGGGATGATGGTGGCAGCCTCCTGGGCAGCGGGGATGATGGTGGTGGCCTCCTGGCCAGAGGGGATGACGGCTGTGGCCTCCTGGCAGGGATGATGGCAGTCTCCTCCACCGTGCTGCTCTTCCCAGACTTTCCTGGTTTCTTGTGCCCCTTCCCCACCTTGGAAGGTGTCGCAGCTGACTCCACACTCCTACCGGGACCCCTGGGAACAGCTTTGGTGGCTGGAGTCTTCTCCCTCTCCCGCTGGGCACTGGCCAACTTTTGATGCTTCACAGGTGGGGGACTGTCCGTGCTGTGGCTCAGTGCCACACTGGCTGCCCTGGTGGCCGGTGCACCCCAGATTCCGGTGACTACAGGCACCACTGGTCCCGGAGATGTTGTGGCTGAGCTGCTAGTTCAGGACCTAGGAGACGGACGGGGTGGGGGAGGTGTGGGAAAGAGGTCAAGGTTGGACAGGAAAAGTTTTTTGGAGACACTGGGACGGGTAGCTGGAGGGGGTTTGGGAGTGGAGGAAGAGGTTGTGGTTGTTGGAGGTGTTCGTTTGGTGACTTTGGGTGAAGGTGCATGCGCTGGAGGCTGTCGTGAGATGGATGGATGTTGGGTGGGTATGTGCCTGAGTTGGGTATCTTGGGAGGTGGAGTCACTGACACACTGGGAGAGGACACAGGGGACGTGTGAATGGTAGTGGGGGTGGTGACTGCACGTGAGCGGGGTGTGGTGGTGTGTGTGCTGGTGATGGCAGTAGTGGCTGTAGATGTAGTACATGCAGGTGTGAGTGGAGATGAGAATGGGAGGGAGGAGGGAGAGGAGGAGGACGGGGACACAGTGGAGGCAGTGGATGTTGGTGTGTCTGCATGTGTGTGATGCGTGTGTGAGATGTGTGGTGCTTATGTTTGCCTGAGCTTCCCTTGTGTGTTGACGTGTGTGCATGCTGGTCTGTAGGTGTGCTTGTGATAGGCTGGGGTACAGGGGATTGGGTCTGGGTGGAGGAAGTTCAATCAATCAATCAAGGAATTACAGAGCACACTAATCACCCGCTAGGGTCTCAAGGCGCTGGGGGGGAGCTACTGGTCATAGAGCCATGTCTTTAGGTGTTTCCTGAATGTCAAGAGGTCTTGAGTCTGGTGAAGGTGGAGCGGTAGGGAGTTCCAGGTCTTGGCAGCTAGGTGAGAGAAGGATCTTCCTCCGGCGGTGGTGCGGCGGATGTGGGGGATGGAGGCGAGGGCGAGGCTGGCGGAGCGAAGATTGCGGGTTGGGGTGTGGAAGGTGAGTCTGTAATTGAGGTAGGCTGGGCCTGTGTTGTGGAGGGCCTTGTGTGCGTGAATGAGGAGTTTGAAGGTGACCCTCTTTGACACTGGTAGCCAGTGAAGGTCTCTGAGGTGGGAGGAAATGTGGTCACGGCATGGGATGTCCAGAATGAGGCGGGCGGATGTTTGGAGGGGGGAGGCTAGACACCGGGACAATGGCTGCCATCAGTGCTGAAGCCAGAGCCTGAAAAGCTCGCTGAAGGGCCGCCTGACCAGAATGAATGCCCTCCAGGAATGCATTGGTTTGTTGCAACTGCCTTTCGACACCCTGAATGGCATTTAAAATGGTAGACTGCCCAACAGTGAGGGACCTGAGGAGGTCAATGGCCTCCTCACTGAGGGCAGCAAGGGTGACTGGGGCAGGGGCTGAGGTGCCTGGGGCGAAGGTGATGCCCACCCTCCGGGTGAGCGGGCACGGGGCAAAGGCTGAGGGGCTGCTGGGAGGGCGGTGCTGGTAGGGGGGGTGGCGGCTGTACCTGTAGATGCAGGGAGGCACAGATGTTGCCGCCACCACAATGGAGCTCCCATCAGAGGACGAGTCAGTGTCGCTGGTCTCAGCTCCTGTCCCCGCCGTGGAGCTCCCCTCGCCCTTCGTCCCACTGGTGAACTCTGAGTCCGCAGTGTGGCCCTCCATGGCCATGTGGGATGCAGCCCCCTCGTACTCCGGTGCCACTGCTCTTCCGCCTGATGATGCTAATGCACACAAGAACAGGGAGACCACAAAAAGGGGGGGACGACAGAAGAAAGACATGTTGAGTGCATGCATTACCGCTACTATTGGCGGACACGACAGACACAGAAGCCCCCTGCACTACGCCGCGCTCTTGGGCTCCACTGTTCAATTCCTGGGAAATGGCCTACTAGGCTATGGACGACATCTGCACACATGGATGACACAGGAGCATGACTAGGTGTACTTGGCACTCTACAGAGGTGGGGTGGAGTGCCACATGGCCTGCCTTACGGAGGGACCTTGCCTACGGAACTCGCCCTGGCCTAAGGAAACCCACAGCCCACCTCCCCCACCAAGACACCTTCACTGCATGCAAAATCAGCAGGATGAGAGTGTACTCACCTCCTTATGGCTGCTGTGATGCCCTCAAGCGCCCATTCAACTCCGGGTACCCCACCGCCAGGATCCTGAACATCAGGGGGGTCATGGTGCAACGGGCACCCCTCCCACGTTGGGAGGCCATCCCCAGCTGAGCCTCCACAGTCTTCTTGCTCCAGCGGCGAATGTCCTCCCATCTTTTCCGGCAGTGGGTGCTCCATCTGTGGTAGACCTCCAGGGTCCGGACGTACTTGGCGATGGCACGCCAAATATCTTTTTTCTGGTGGGCGCTGACCTCATCAATTGTACAGGGGGAAAAGAAACTTACTACCAGCTGTACCGTCACAGTCATTGGCCCCCATCCCTACCCTTGCCATGTGGCACATGCACTCACCCTCGTTTCATGCACCCCGCAATCTCCCCCTGCCTTCTTACATCCACCCCACTCCACAGAGGCATAGCCTATACAGCATGATCCCAGTGTACTTACCTGTTTGTCTGGAGGACCGTAGAGTAGCGGGTACTGGGGGAGGACCCCGTCCACGAGTTTCTCCAACTCCTTCGATGTGAAGGCAGGGGCCCTTTCCCCAGACACTCGAGCCGTTGTCTCTTCCAGACCGAGGTCACAGCAGCACTTGCAGTGTAGGTCCTCTCCTTTCGAAGATCAGGTATTGAGTGATAGAACAGATAGAAAATGGCTGTCACGTCCACGGCGGTGCGTACTGTCACTGCCGGGGTACATCGTCATTGGCTCCTGGGACCCATAGGGTACAATTTTAACCAATGCAGCATTGCGCTGCGGTCTTCGACCGCCTACCGCAACGGTGTACAACGCCAGCGCAGTTACCTCACATCCCATTGTCCCACTTTACAGGTCAGGCAGCCACCATTTCAGGGGCCTATATGGCTTAATTTTTAACTGCGTCACACATACCTAGGCCTAGACTCAACACACATACAGGCCACTTTTTGGATCATGATTCGTGTTCTGTGTAAACTGTGGGTACGTACCTCTGAGTTGGTTGACTCTGTGCTCGCTGTTGTCCTTCATAGGCACCGTCCGCTGGGACATGTGAGGAGATGGCGGCACCCTCCGGTGTACCGACCGTTGGTGGACCTGTCAACAATGGAGGAAAGACATGTGATCATCACCTACAGGCTTGACCGTGCCACAATCCATGAACTGTGTACCCAGCTGGAGCCAGACCTCATGTCAGCTATCCGCCATCCCACAGGAATCCCCCCTCAAGTGCAGGTGCTGTCAGTGCTCCATTTCCTTGCAAGTGGGTAATTTCAAACAACTGTGCCCATAGCATCAGGGATGTCCCAGCCTATGTTTTCCAACGTGTTGTCCAGAGTGTTGTCTGCCCTGCTGAAACACAGGCGGAGCTACATCGTTTTCCCTCAGGTGGAGGATTTGCCTACAGTGAAAGGTGATTTCTATGCCCTGGGACATATCCCCAACATCATAGGTGCCATTGATGGGACCCATGTGGCTTTGGTACCCCCCCCGCAGGAGTGAGCAGGTGTACAGAAACAGAGTTACCATTCCACGAATGCACAGATGGTATGTTTGGCAGACCAGTACATCTCCCATGTTAATGCCAAGTTCCCTGGCTCAGTGCATGACGCCTACATCCTGCGGAACAGCAGCATCCCTTATGTGATGGGTCAACTCCAGAGGCACCGTGTGTGGCTATTAGGTGAGCACCTGGAAGCAAGACAGTGGTAATGGTTGTCTGGGTCTGTGGATATCCCTACAGGTTAGTGTGTGTCTGACAGTTGTCCCTCGCCATTTGCAGGTGACTCTGGTTACCCCAACCTGTCATGGCTACTGACCCCAGTGAGGAATACCAGGACAAGGGCAGTGGAACGCTACAATGAGGCACATGGGGGTACACAGCGGATAATTGAGCGGACCTTCGGCCTCCTTAAGGCCGGGTTCAGGTGCTTCCATATGACAGGTGGATCCCTATTCTACTCACCAAAGAAGGTGTGCCACATCATCGTGGCCTGCTGTATGCTTCACAACTTAGCTTTCGATGAAAGGTGCCTTTTCTGCAGGAGGATGGTCCAGATGGCGGTGTTGTTGCAGCTGTGGAGCCTGTGGACAGTGAAGACGAGGAAGCAGAAGAAGAGGACATGGACACCAGGGATTCAGTGATCCAGCAATATTTCCAGTGAGACACAGGTAAGAATACAAACCTGCCTATTACATGTACTTTAACACTACTACCTCTATTCTGTCTGTCATTTTCACCCAGTGTATGGTCACTGAGATGTCACTTTCCCTTATGATTTCACAGATGTGTGTCCCACAGTGTGACTTCTGCTTTGATTCCTCATGGACTACAGCTGTGTGACATAGGTATGTTGACATTACAAATGAAAGAGCTTTTTGACACTGTAATTGTTAATACACCATTCCGAAATCACAGACTCCAGATTGTTTTGTGCTTTAAGGGTGTTTATTTTAGTGCTCAATATTGGAGGGGGTAGCAAAATGGTGAGGGGTGATAGCGGAGGAATGTCCATGGAAGAGTCCAGTCTATTAGTCTCACAGGTGCATTGCCCAAATGGGCATAGGAAGTGGAGCTGGGGCAGTTTAAGGATGGACAGGGTGACAAAGTGGGACAGAAGGATGACATTCAAGGTGGTCTCATTTCTTGGCGGGGGTCTTGGCATCGTTCTCTGCCTTTGTCCTGGATCTCAGGGACCGTTTGTGAGGTGGTTCTCCCTCTGCAGGGGGTGGGGTGCTGGTGTGGTGGTCCTGTGGCGGTGCCTCCTGTCCACTAGCGCTGGAGGAGGCTGTGGGAAATTCATTGTCCAGGCTAGTGTCAGGGGCCCCTTGTAGTGCCACAGTGTCCCTCCTGGTGTTGAGTACTTCCTTCAGCACCCCTACGATGGTGCCCAGGGTGGAATTGATTGCTCTGACTTCCTCCTTGAAGCCCAAATACTGTTCCTCTTGCAGGCACTGGGTCTCCTGAAACTTGGCCAGTACCGTTGCCATTGTCCTCTGGGAGTGGTGGTAGGCTCCCATGATGTTGGAGAGGGCCTCGTGGAGAGTGGGTTCCATTGGCTTGTCCTCCCCCTGTCGCACAGCAGCCCTCCCAGTTCCCCTGTGTTCCTGGGCCTCCGTCCCCTGGACCGTGTGCCCACTGCCACTGGCCCCAGGTCCCTGTTGTTGAAGGGGGGGGTGGGTTAGCAAGGGTTTCCTGTAGTGGTGGACACACTGCTGATTGACGTGTCCTGGGGACGGAGGTATGGGCCCGCTGAGAGGGTGCTGTGCTGGTGTTTCCAGAGGGGGGAAGCTCTGTAGTGGCCTGTGACTGTGTGATAGGAACCGACTGTCCCGAGGTCTCCGATGGGCCGGGCTGGTCATCTAGATCCAGTTAGTCAGAGCTGCTGTCATCACTGTGGGCCTCTTCTGTTGGTGGTGTGGACATGTGTGGACCCTCCTGTCCAGTGAGGTTGGGTAGGGGCTTAGCAGGGGTATAAAAGGATGTTTATTACATCTATGTGTGCCATGGTGTGCAATGGGTGGGTGACCATGTACCCCAGTGCTTGTATTCCTGTGTGGGACCTTGTGTGATGATGGTTTGGGGGGGCGTATGGGTATGTGCAGTGGACATCCTTTAGTGATGTGTGTCCATGCTTTGTTGTTGCATGCAGGGCTTGGTGTTAGGATGTGTGGTTTGTGATGTTGGGACATTTGTGAGGCTTTAAGAGTGATGGGGGTGGGAGTGACGGTGGAGGTATGTGACGGCATGCAGGTAGGGTGGGGGATGTAATAGTTATGATTTGACTTACCTGAGTCCATTCCTCCAGCTACTCCTGCGAGGCCCTCAGGATGCAGAATCGCCAAGACCTGCTCCTCCCATGTTGTTAGTTGTGGGGGAGGAGGTGGGGGTCCGCCGCCAGTCCGCTGAACCGCAAGGTGGTGTCTTGAGACCACGGAATGCACCTTCCCCCGTAGGTCGTTCCACCTCTTCCTGATGTCATCCCGATTTCTTGGGTGCTGTCCCACTGCATTGACCCTGTCCACTATTCTTCGCCATAGCTCCATCTTCCTTGCAATGGAAGTGTGCTGCACCTGTGATCCAAATAGCTGTGGTTCTACCCGGATGATTTCCTCCACCACGACCCTGAGCTCCTCCTCTGAGAACCTGGGGTGTCTTTGCTGTGCCATGGGGTGGTGTGGGTGATGTGTGGGGTGGTGTGTGGGGTGATAAGTGTGCTGATGTGTAGTGGGGTGTTGTGTGAGGTACGTGGAAGTTATGTGGGTGATGGTGTTGTGTGTCTGTGGATGCTAGTATTGTTGATGGTGGTGTCTCTCTCTGTGCTTCTTTCTCAATTGTGGTCGTAGGGGTTTGTGGGTGATGTGGGTGTGTGTTTTATATTGTATTGGGTGTGTGGTAGTGGTGTGTGTATGTGTATCAGGTGTGTATTTCGAATTGTCCAATGTGGCTGTGTTTTGTAAATGTGTGTGTATTTTGAGCGCGGCGGTGTGTACCGCAGTTGAAAGACCGCCGCGTGGATTCGTGGGTCGTGATAGTGTGGGCGTATTTCTGTTGGTGTGACGGTGTTGGTTTTGTTTTCGCCAGTTTATCACTGCCCTTTGGTGTGGCGGACTTGTGTGGGTGTCTGAATATTGGCGGATTCTGTGCTGTGGGTCATAACTGTGGCGGAATTCTGCAGCCGCGGCGGTGTGTTGGCGATCTTCTGCACAGCGGTAAGCGGCTTTTACCGCCAATGTTGTAATGACCGCCTGTATTTTTTGTATTCTATGAACAGCACCGAGCACACATTTTCCATTTATTTGCAAATGAGATGGTGACAATTCACACCATCTATAATTAATTAAGATATTAATAATAGTAAATGTTGCTAGGTCCCCTGTGTCAGTTATGCCAGTGAAGATTAACTTTCCCATTTCTGCTCACCACAGACCCCAAGCATGGCTCCAAGTGCGAAGCCACAGATTGTCTCAAAATAACGTGACAGGGCTAACAGAAGTGTACTGTACACAGTAGACAGGATAACTTAATGGGTTTAGTGTGTGTTCTTGGTGCAGAGAATGCACAACATGAACAGCGAATGCACAAACTTAATGTTAATACCTGATGAAAATATTTGGATTTTCTTCATTTTTAAGATTTGTATGATTTTCTATACACATTGGATGCATGGCTGTATAACTATGTAGATGATTAAATAATTGGATGGTGTAAAAGTCCTTTTTCTTCCCTGTTTTTCCTAGGTTTCAGTACATGGATGTTGAGACTGATGTCATGACGGTCCTGATATCCTACTGCCCAACTTTGGTGGAGGTAGGAGCTTGCCTTCCCACCCAAGACAGTACTCCTATGCACTGCATGTTTTGCAGTTACCAAGGCTTGTTGGTATCCCTCCACGAAGTTCTTTGTGCACCATGCAGTTCGGGCCCCAAGCACTCTATCCTGCAATGCACAGCTTCCTGCCTTGTTCTCCGGCGGCGTGGGATCCTTTGTTGTAGTGCTGCATGGGCCTCCTTTTGCACCTCCTTTGTCCCCATGCTGTGGGACCCCTGTGCATGCTGCCTAATCTTCTGTGGGCTCTCTGAGTTGCTGAGAGCCCCCTCTGACTCTTCCACCTGGGTAGAGTCCACCAGGTCCCTTCTGATCCCAGCCAGCACCATTTTCGCTAACCACGAGCTTTGCCTGTGCTAAGGCTTGTTGGAAGAATCCAGTGACGCAAACCAGACTGCAATCTTCCATCCGGCGTGGGACATCATCTGTACCAACCAGGAACCCACATCAGTCTGCTTGGGTGCAGTACTGACTGTTGTTCTTTACTGATGGTTCTTCTTTTGCACCTTCATCCGGGTAAGCAGGGGTTCCTGTTCTCCCTGAACTCGTCTGTGCTTCTTGGACTTGGTCCCCTTCTTCCACAGGTCTTCAGGTCCAGGAATCCACCGTTGGTGTATTGCAGTCTCATCTGGTTCTTGCATTATCTTCTTTCTCATGTTCTTGTGTGTTCTAAGAAAGTAACTGTGATTTACTTCTGCCTTCCCAGGCTCTGGTGTGGGTTCTATGTCTTACCTTTGGTGTTTTCTAATACTCCCAGAACCCCTCTACAAACTACACGTGCCTAGGTGGGAAACTGACATTCGCATTCCCCTTTCTTAGTATATGGTTTGTGTTCCCCCAGGCCCATTTTTACCTATTGTGATTTTCACTATTTGCACTGTTTTCTAACTTTTTTACACCTGTTTTTGCATACTAGTGTATATAATTTGTGTATTAATTACCTCCTAAGGGGGTATAGTCTCTATGGTATTTTTGGTATTTGTGTCACCAAAATACCTTTATTTTTTAACACTGGGTACTTTCTTTCATGTGTGTGAGTACTGTGTGACTATAGTGGCACTGCATGAGCTTTGCATGTCTCCAAGATAAGCCTTGGCTGTTTAGCTACAGCTACCTCTAGAGAGCCTGGCTTCTAGACACTACCAACATTTCACTAACTGAAACCTGTATAAATGGACCTGGTATAAAGGTGTAAGTACCATAGGTACCCACTACAAACCAGGCCAGCCTCCTACACCTAGTAAATGGTACCCAAGGTACACAGTGCATAAGTGGTAAAGGGGTCCCCAGGGCTGAAGCACAAATTTGTGCCACCCTAGAGGATCCCGTCAAACTACGGATGCTTCTGCAGCCCAGGAGGCAGGGGGCATTAAATCTCAGATGCAGGCATGTAAGCACTAGCTTATATGCCTCTATAGCATCCTTTCCATTAAGGTACATGTAGGAAAGTACCATCTTGCATGGCATGTTACCCTCATATTTCACTGTATATATGTTGTTTTAGTCTATGTGTCACTGGGACCCTGCCAGGCAGGGCCCCAGTGCTCATAAGTATGTGCCCTGTATGTGTTCCCTGTGTGATGCCTAACTGTCTCACTGAGGCTCTGCTAACCAGAACCTCAGTGGTTATGCTCTCACTGCTTTCCAAATTTGTCACTAACAGGCTAGTGACTAAATTTACCAATTCACATTGGCATACTGTTACACCCATATAATTACCTAGTATATGGTACTGAGGTACCCAGGGTATTGGGGTTCCAGGAGATCCCTATGGGCTGCAGCATTTCTTTTGCCACCCATAGGGAGCTCTGACAATTCTTACACAGGCCTGACAGTGCAGCCTGAGTGAAATAACGTCCACGTTATTTCACAGCCATTTACCACTGCACTTAAGTAACTTATACGTCACCTATATGTCTAACCTTCACCTGGTGAAGGTTGGGTGTAAAGTTACTTAGTGTGTGGGCATCCTGGCACTAGCCAAGGTGCCCCCACATCGCTCAGGGCAAATTCCCTGGACTTTGTGAGTGTGGGGACACCATTACACGCGTGCACTATACATAGGTAGTGACCTATGTATAGCGTCACAATGGTAACTCCGAACATGGCCATGTAACATGTCTAAGATCATGGAATTGTCACCCCAATGCCATTCTGCCATTGGGAGGACAATTCCATGATCCCCCGGGTCTCTAACACAGAACCTGGGTACTGCCAAACTGCCTTTCCGGAGTCTCCACTGCTGCTGCTGCCAACCCCTCAGACAGGTTTCTGCCCTCCTGGGTTCTAGGCAGCCCTGGCCGAAGAAGGCAGAACAAAGGATTTCCTCTGAGAGAGGGTGTAACACCCTCTCTCTTTGGAAATCGGTGTGAGGGCTGGGGAGGAGTAGCCTCCTCCAGCCTCTGGAAATACTTTGATGGGCATAGATGTTGCCCATCTCTGCATAAGCCAGTCTACACCAGTTTAGGGATCCCCCAGCCCTGCTCTGCCGCGAAACTGGACAAAGGAAAGGGGAGTGACCACTCCCCTGACCTGCACCTCCCAGGTTAGGTGCCCAGAGGTCCTCCAGTGTGTCCCAGACCTCTTGCATCTTGGAAACAGAGGTGTTTGTGGCACACTGGACTGCTCTGAGTGGCCAGTGCCAGCAGGTGACATCAGAGGCTCCTTCTGATAGGCTCTTACCTCTCTTGGTAGTCAATCTCCGTTCCTTGGTAGCCAAACCTCTTTTTCTGGCTATTTAGGGTCTCTGCTTTGGGGAATTCGTCAGCTAACGAATGCAAGAGTTCACCAGAGTTCCTCTGCATCTCCTTCTTCAACTTCTACCAAAGGATCAACCGCTGACTGCTCAGGACGCCTGCAAAACCGCAACAAAGTAGCAAGATGATTACTAGCAACCGTGTATCGCCTCATCCTGCCGGCTTTCTCGACTGTTTCCAGCTGGGGCATCCTCTGGGGGTAGCCTGCCTCCTCTCTGCACCAGGAGCTCTGAAGAAATCTCCTGTGGGTTGACGGAATCTTCCCCCTGCAACCGCAGGCACCAAAAGACTGCATCACTGGTCCTCTGGGTCCCCTCTCAGCACGACAAGCGTGGTCCCTGGAACTCAGCAGCTCTGTCCAAGTGACTCCCACAGTCCAGTGACTCTTCAGTCCAAATTTGGTGGAGGTAAGTCCTTGCCTCCCCACGCTAGACTCCATTGCTGGGTACCGCATGATTTGAGGCTGCACCAGCTCCTGTGCACTCTTCCAGGATTTCCTTTGTGCACAGCCAAGCCTGGGTCCCCGACACTCTAACCTGCAGTGCACAACCTGAGTTGTCCTCCGGTGTCGTGGGACTCCCTTTTGTTACTTCGCGTGGACTCCGGTTCACTCTTCTTCCAAGTGCCTGTTCAGGTACTTCTGTGGGTGCTGCCTGCTTCTGTGAGGGCTCCCTGAGTTGCTGGGCACCCCCTCTGTCTCCTCTTCCAAGTGGCGGCATCCTGGTCCCTCCTGAGCCACAGCAGCACCCAAAAACCTCTACCGCGACCCTTGCAGCTAGCAAGGCTTGTTTGCGGTCTTTCTGCGTAGGAACACCTCTGCAAGCTTCATCGCGACGTGAGACATCCATCTTCCAAAGGAGAAGTCCCTAGCTCTCTTCTTTCTTGCAGAACTCTAAGCTTCTTCCATCTGGTGGCAGCTTCCTTGCACCCTCAGCTGGCATTTCCTGGGCTCCTGCCCACTCTTGACACTGTTGCGACTATTGGACTTGGTCCCCTTGTCTTACAGGTACTCAGGTCTGGAAATCCACTGTTGTTGCATTGCTGGTGTTCGTTCTTCCTGCAGAATCCCCCTATCACGACTTCGGTGCTCTCTGGGGGTAGTAGGTGCACTTTACACCTACGTTTCAGGGTCTTGGGGTGGGCTATTTTTCTAACCCTCACAGTTTTCTTACAGTCCCAGCGACCCTCTACAAGCTCACATAGGTTTGGGGTCCATTTGTGGTTCGCATTCCACTTTTGGAGTATATGGTTTGTGTTGCCCCTATACCTATGTGCTCTTATTGCAATCTATTGTAATTCTACACTGTTTGCATTACTTTTCTTGCTATTACTTACCTAATTGTTGGTTTGTGTACATATATCTTGTGTATATATCTTATCCTCATATTGAGGGTACTCACTGAGATACTTTTGGCATATTGTCATAAAAATAAAGTACCTTTATTTTTAGTACTTCTGTGTATTGTGTTTTCTTATGATATTGTGCATATGACACCAGTGGTATAGTAGGAGCTTTGCATGTCTCCTAGTTCAACCTAAGCTGCTCTGCTATAGCTACCTTCTATCAGCCTAAACTGCTAGAAACACCTCTTCTACACTAATAAGGGATTACTGGACCTGGCACAAGGTGCAAGTACCTCTGGTACCCACTACAAGCCAGGCTAGCCTCCTACATATACAAAAGGCAGGACATTGCCCACTCAAAATGTCCGTGGCCGACTGGGCCAAAATACAGAGGCCAAGCCCACACCTGACTCCTGCCTCAATATGGAGAGAACACTGCAGTGGCATCAGGTCGACAACACACAGGCACCTAGGGGGACGAGGCGGGGGGGGGCACCTCAGCCGGAAGACGGTACAACGCCACTGCTCCTGGAAAGGCTCTATGCCCACTGCTTGGTCCTGGGGAGTGCAAAGCCACAGTCTCTCAAGTGGGTGGTTTGCCCACTGCTTGGTCCTGGGGAGTGCAAAGCCACAGTCTCTCAGGTGGGTGGTTTGCCCACTGCTTGGTCCTGGGGAGTGCAAAGCCACAGTCTCTCTAGTGGGTGGTTCGCCCACTGCTTCGTCCTGGGGAGTGCAAGGTCTAAGTCTCTCTAGTGGATGCCTTCTTCTACTAGTTCTGGAGGGGGCATTGTGCCCAGTGTGCTTCATCCTGGCAAGGAGGGGGTGGGTGTATGCCTTCTTCCACTGGTTCTGGAGGGGGGCTTTGTGCCCAGTGTGCTTCATCCTGGCAAGGATAGGGTGAGTGGATGCCTTCTTCCACTGGTTCTGGAGGAGGCCTTGGCCCAGTGTGCTACATCCTGGCAAGGAGGGGATGAGTGGATGGCTTCTTCCACTGGTTCTGGAGGGAGCTTTGTGCCCAGTGTCCTTCATCCTGGCAAGGAGGGGGTGAGTGGATGCCTTCTTCCACTGGTTCTGGAGGGGGCCTTGTGCCCAGTGTGCTTCATCATGGCAAGGTGGGGGTGAGTGGATGCCTTCTTCCACTGGTTCTGTGGGGGGCTTTGCGCCCTGTGATGCAGCACATGGGTGTCAGACCCACATGATTTTCTGTGGGCAGGATGCATGACGCTCCATGGAGGCAGGACTACAGTCCATCCGCCGGTGGGTACAGCTGTACAGAGGTGGCAGTGCCGGTGCTGGTGTTGGTGCTGAAAGTGGTTTGGGGAGGCTCCAGCCCTTCCCCTGCAGCCTCGGACAGCTGCCCACTGGGGCTGCTGCTACTGGCAGTGGTGCTGCTTGCGGCACTGAAACTGGCGGTGTTGGCCACGGTGCAGGTGGTGGGGCTGGCGGTTGTGGTGGTGGTGGTGCTGGCCGCGGTGCAGGTGGCGGTGCTGGCGGTTGTGGTGGTAGCCTCCAGGCCTTCACCTGCAGCCTCCAACGGCTGAAGTGCCCTGGCTGGTGTTCTGTGCCCCTTCCTGCCCTTGGCTGATGGTGGTGCCTCCTTGCTTCTGGCAGCTGGAGTCTTTGACTTGGGCTTGCTGGCTGGTTGTGCCTCCTTCTCCTTGCTGGATGCTGTCCCCTTCTTGCCATTACCAGGTGGCGGAACCTTCTTGGCCTTGGCAGGTTTTGGTGGCACACTGGCTGGGCTGACGGGTGCCTCCTTAGAGCCTCTCACAGCTGCAGAAACCACAGCAGACGTGGACGTGGACTTGGTGGCTGAGGTGCTGGGCTGGGTTCTGGCCACTCTGGCCCTAGGTGAAGGGCGGGGGAGGGGTAGGGAATAGGTCAATGTTGGCTAGGAAAAGCTTCTTAGGGACATTGGGTGGGAAGAGGGTGAAGGTTTGGGAGTGGAGGAAGAGGGAGTGCTTGTAGGAGGTGTCAGTGTGCTGTGTTTGGGTGCAGGTGCATGAGCTGGATGCTGTTGTGAGGTGGATGGCTGTTGGGTGGGTGTGTGCTTGCGTTTGTGCACTTTGGGGGGAGGGGTCACAGGCACAGTGGGAGAGGACACAGGGGACGTGTGCATTGATGTGGGGGTGGTGACTGTCAGTGAGGGGCGTGTAGTGATAGGCGTGCTAGTGATGGAGGTAGTGGATGAAGATGTAGTGCATGTAGGTGTGAGTAGAGATGCAACTGGGAGGGAGGTGAACGAGGAGGAGAGGGGGACACAGTGGAGGCAGTGGATGTTGGTGTGTCTGCATGGGGATGATGCTTGTGTGAGTGCCTGTGAGATGAAGTGTGGTGCTTGTGTTTGCCTGAGTCACTTGTGTGTGTTGATTTGGGTGACTGCTGGTCTGAAGGTGTGCTTGGGATAGGTTAGGGTTGAGGGAATTGGGCCTGGGTAGAGGAAGTTGGATGGGGGAGGCTAGAGACAGGGACAATGGCTGCCATCAGTGCGGAGGCCAGAGCCTGAAATGCTCTCTTTTGGGCCGCCACGCCAGAGTGAGTGCCCTCCAGATATGCATTTGTTTGTTGCAAATGCCTTTCGACATCCTGGATGGCATTCAGTATGGTTGACTTCCCAACAGTGAGGGATCTCAGAAGGTCAATAGCCGCCTCACTGAGGGCAGCAGGGCGGACTGGGGCAGGACAGAAGGTGCCTGGGAGAAGGAGAAGCCCACCCTCCTGGGTGAGGGGGCACAGGAAACACGCTGATGGGCTGCTGGGAGAGTGGGGCTGGTACGGAGGGTGGTGGCTGTACCTGTTGTTGGGGTGGGCACAGAGGTGTCTGCCACCACCAGGGAGCTTCCATCGCAGGAGGAGACGCTGTCATTAGTGTCCCCTCCTGTCTCCGTTGTGGTGCTCCCCTTGTTCTCCTCCCCACTGGTGCCCTCATCGTCAGTGGATTCGGCCTCCAGAGCCATGTGGGATGCAGCTCCTTCTGGTGCCTCTACTCCTCTGCCAGATGATGCTAATGCACACAAGGACAGGTTGACAAAACGAGAAGGGGGGGAGAGACAGAGGATGGCTCACGCATCATGCTCACAGTATCCTCACCTGTTTATCTGGAGGACCATAGAGTAAAGTGTACTGGGGTAGGACCTCATCCACCAGTCTCTCCAACTCCCCTGAAGTGAAGGTGGGGGCCCTCTCCCCAGACACTTGAGCCATTGTCGCTTCCAGACACCGGTCACAGAAGCACTTGCAGTGTAGGTCCTCTCCTGGTGAAGGTCAGGTAGCAAGTCAGTGAACAGATAGAAAATGGCAGTCAGGTCCACGGCGGTGCGTACCGTCACAGCCGGCGTACATCGCCACTGGCTCCTGGAACCCATAGGGTCCAATGATAACCAATGCAAAGTTGTGCAGCGGTTATCGACCACCGACCGCAACGGTGCACAACGCCAGCGGAATTACCTAATTTCCACTTGTCTCTCCTCAAAGGAAGTCCTGGAAAAGTGCACAGAAGCCGGAGCAGCTGCAAATCACACAGTACACAGGTTTGCTGTCTGGCGTGGGGAAAAAGGACTTGCCTCCACCAAATTTGGACAGAAGGGCCACTGGACTGTGGGAGACACTTGGACCCAGGGACCTCGCTCGTCAGGATGAGAGGGGACCCAGAGGACCGGTAATGCAGATGTTTGGTGCCTGCGTTAGCAGGGGGAAGATTCCATCGACCCACGGGAGATTTCTTCTTGGCTTCCAGTGCAGGTGGAAGGCAGACAGCCCTCAGAGCATGCATCACCAGGAAACAGTCCAGAAAGCTGGCAGGATGAGGCGCTACAATGTTGCTGGTAGTCTTCTTGCTACTTTGTTGTGGTTTTGAGACCCCTCTCATCCTGAAGAGCGTGGCCCCTGGAACACAGGTGGTGGACCCAAGTGACCCAGACTGTCCAAATTTGGAGGAGGTTAGTCCTTGCCTCCCCTCTCCAGACAGTTATCCTGACCGTGAACTGCAGCTGCTAGGGCTCCTGTGCACATTTCCACTGAAATCCTTCATGCACAGCCAAGCCCAGGTCCCCAGCACTCTGTCCTGCATTGCTCAACTCCCTGAGTTGGCCTCCGGCTTCGTGGAAGCCTCTTTTGCAGTGTTGAGATGACTGCTGTGATCAGACTTCTTAAACCCTTGTTCAAGTGCTTCTGGGGGTGCTATCTTCTTGTGCATGGGCTCTCTAAGTTGCTGAGGGCCCCCTGTGTCTCCCCTCCCAAGTGGCAACATCCTGGTCCTTCCTAGGCCCGGGTAGCACCTTTTTTCTTCAACCATAACTCTTGCAGCTACCAAGGCTTGCTTGCGGTCTTTTGCCAAATAAACAACTCTGCATCCTCCAGCACTCCATGGGGCATCTGTTGCAGAATCTTCAGCTTCTTCCATCCAGAGGCAGCCATTTTGCACCATCATCCGGGGTTTAGTGGGCTCCTGCCCCCTGGACACTTTCACGACTCTTGGACTTGGTTCCGTTCCTTTGCAGGTATCCAGGTCAAGGAATCTGTCTTCAGTGCTTTGCAGTCTGTTGTGGTCTTTGCAAAGTCCTTTATCACGACTTTAGTGTGTTTCTGGGGAAATAGTAATACTTTACTCCTACTTTCCAGGGTCTTGGGGTGGGGTATCTTGGACACCCTTAGTGTTTTCTTACACTCCCAGTGACCCTCCACACACTACACTAGCCTAGGGGTCCACTCATGGTTCGCATTCCACTTTCATAGTATATGGTTTGTGTTGCCCCTAGGCCTATTGCATCCTTTCGTATTCTGCAGTGTTTGCATTATTTATCTAACTGTTTACTTACCTGATTTTAGGTTGTGTGTATATTTTGTGTATTTTACTTACCTCCTAAGAGAATATATCCTCTGATATATTTTTGGCATATTGTCACTAAAATTAAGTACTTTTATTTTTTAGTAACTCTGAGTATTGTCTTTCTTATGATATAGTACCTATGTGATATAAGTGGTATAGTAGGAGCTTTGCATGTCTCCTAGTTCAGACTAAGCTGCTCTGCTATAGCTACATCTATCAGCCTAAGCTGCTAGGACACTACTAAATTACTAATAAGGGATAACCGGACCTGGCACAAGGTGGAAGTACCTTCAGGTACCTAGTATAAACCAGGCCAGCCTCCTGCAAGTGGTTCCTTCCAAGCAACAGTGGTATGGCATCAGGGATGTCTTAGCCAATGTTCTCCAACGTGTTGACCAGAGTGTTGTCTGCCCTGCTGAAACACATGCGCAGCTATATCATATTCCCCCAGGGGGAGGATTTGGCCACAGTGAAGGTTGACTTTTATGCCCTGGGACATATCACCAATATCATTGGTGCCATTGATGGTACACATATTGCATTTGTCCCCCCCTCCCCAGAGAAATTAACAACTGTTCAGGAATAGAAAAAGCTTTCACTCTCTGAATGTGCAGATGGTGTGTTTGGCAGACCAGTACATCTCCCATGTGAATGCCAAGTATCCTGGCTCTGTGCATGATGCCTTTATCTTGAGGAATAGCAGCATCCCATATGTGATGTTTCAACTGCAGAGGCACAAGGAGTGGCTAATAGGTGAGCCCATGGTCCCCACCCAGTTGATGTAGGCATATGGGTGTGGGGTTGGCCCTGAGGGTGAGTGTCTGGCTAACAGGTATATCTCGATATTTGCAGGTGACTCTGGTTACCCCAACCTCTAATGGCTACTGACCCCAGTGAGGAATGCCAGGACAAGGGCAGTGGAACATTACAATTGGGCACATGGGCAAACAAGGAGGATAATTGAGAGAACCCTTGGCCTCCTGAAGGCCAGATTCTGGTGCCTCCATCTGACAGGTGGATCCCTGTACTATTCACCCAAGAAGGTGTGCCAGATCATTGTTGCATGTTGCACAACCTGGCCTTGAGACACCAGGTGCCTTTTCTGCAGGAGGATGTGCCTGGAGATGGTCCTGTGGCAGCAGTGGAGCCTGTGGACAGTGAGGAAGAGGAGGAAGAGGAAGAAGATGTGGGCAACATAAGTTCACTTATTCAACAGTACTTCCAGTGACACACAGGTAAGACACTGTAACTTCACTTTCCATTGCAGTTTTGTGTTGGACATTGAACATTACAGCCTGATTTCCCTATGTCTATGGCCACTTACTGTATCATTTGGCATCTCTATTTTCAGATCTCTGTGCCCCACTCTGGTTCCTGGTGTGCTTACTGCTGCCCACTACAGGTGATACCTATTATTAATATAACTGTACATTTGAACAGCAATGTTTACAGCTTGTTAAACTAATAAATATTTCAATCATTTGACAGACTCCATACTTGTATTTGTTCCAAAGGTGTTTATTTATGTGCTAATAAGTAGAGGGGCTATTGCAATGGGCTGCGCTGCTGATGAAGGAAAGTCCAGGGTAGTGTGCAGTCTATTTGTATCAGAGGTGCATTGTCCAAGGGGGCATAGGAAGGGGAACAATGGCAGTACAAGGAGGACAGGGTGACAGAGTGGGACAGAAGGGTGACATTCAGGAGAGTCTTCTTCCTGGCGGGGGTCTTGGTAACGTTCTCTGGCTTCTGCCTGGATTGCAGGGACCGTTTGCTGGGTGGTTCTCCTTCTGCAGGGGGCCTGTTGGTCCTGTGGCAGGGCTTCCTGTCCACTAGCGTTGGCGGAAGTGGAGGGCTGTTCTTCAGTGTGGCTAGTGTCAGGGGCCCATTGTTGTGCCATTGCCTCCGTCATGGTGTTGGCCATGTCTGCCAGCACCCCTGCAATGGTGACCAGGGTGGTGTGGATGTCTTTCAGGTCCTTCCTTATCCCCAGGTACTGTCCCTCTTGCAGCCGCTGGGTCTCCTGGGAATGGTGGTATGCTCCCAGGATCCCTCCAAGTGCCTTGTGAAGAGTGGGTTCCCTGAACCTGTCCTCCCCCTGTCGCACAGCAGTCCTCCCAGCTTCACTGTTGTCCTGTGCCTCTGTCCCCTGAACCGTGTGCCCACTGCCATTGACCCCAGGTCTCTGATTGTCTTGGGTTTGTGGGGTTGCCTGGGTTCCCTATAGTAGTGGACACACTGCTGATTAACATGTCCTGGGGACAAAGGTATGGGCCCGCTGGGTGGGTGCTGTGCTGGTGTTTCCTGAGAGGGGAGGCTCTGTGGTGGGTTGGGAGTGTGGCAGGGTAACTCACCGTCCAGAGGTCCCTGATGGGCCAGGTTGGTCATCGTGATCCGGCCGTGTAGAGCTGCTGTCATCACTGTGGGCCTCTTCTGTGGGGGGACTGGATGTTGGTGGCACCTTCTCTCCGGTGACGTTGAGAGGGGGTCTTGTCGGGATGTAAATGCAGTGTTATTGGATCTGCGTGTGCCATCTTGTACATGGATATGTTTCCCTCTATGGTTGTTATTAGCAAGGCAAGTTTGGGTTGTGTGAGATGTTATTGGTTTGGCTAAGTGATTGTCACTAGTGTGCACGTTGTGGTGGTGGGTGTCCATGCAGGTCTGTGATGGGTGTCCATGCATTGGTGTTGCATGCAGGGCTTGGTATTGGGATGGGTGGGTTGTGATAGTGGGGTATATGTGAGGTGGTGGAGTGATGGGGGTGTGGGTAGGGGTAGGAGTTTGTGATTGCATGTAGGTAGGGTGGGGGATATAGTAGTAAAGATTTGACTTACCAGAGTCCAGTCCTCCTGCTACTCCTGCCAGGCCCTCAGGATGCAATATTGCCAAGATATGCTCCTCCCATGTTGTTAGTTGTGGGGAAGGAGGTGGGGGTCCACCGCCAGTCCTCTGTACGGCTACCTGATGTCTTGCTATCACAGAACGCACCTTCCCCCGTAGGTCGTTCCACCTCTTCCTGATGTCATCCCTTGTTCTGGGGTGGTGTCCCATGGCGTTGACACCATCCATGACTCTCCGCCATGTCTCCATCTTCCTAGCAATGGAAGTCTGCTGCTCCTGTGATCCGAATAGCTGTGGCTCTACCCGGATGATTTCCTCCACCATGACCCTTAGCTCCTCCTCAGAGAATCTGGGGTGTTGTTGTGGTGCCATGGGTGTAGTGTGAGCGGTATGCGTGAGGGTGCGTGGGGTGATGTGTTGGGGTGTGTGCTGTGAGGTGCGTGGATGGTGTATGGGTAATGGTGTTATGTGGCTCTGATTCCGTGGGTGCTCCTGGCTTGTCTCTCTCTCTCAGTTGGCAATATTTTTTGTTGTTGTAAGGGGTTGTGGGTATTGTGGGTGTGTGTTTTATATTGGATTGGGTGTGTGGGTTTGGTGTGTCTATGTGTGTCAGGTGTGTATAGTTTGAATTGTCCAATGTGGTGTAGTTTTGTTAGTGTGTGTGTGTATTTTGAGCATGGCAGTGTGTACGGCCAATGGTTTACTGCGGTTGAATGACCGCCGCAGTGATTCGTGGGTCATGATGCTGTAGGCATATTTCTGTTGGCGTAACGGTGTGGGGTTTGGTACCACCAGTTTATCACTGACTTTTGGGCTGGCGGACTTGTGTGGGTGTCTGTATAGTGGCGGATTTTTCTGTGTGGGTCACAATACCGTAACGGTATACTGCCGCGGTCACAGTATGTTGGCGGCTGTCAGCAAGGCGGG
Organism: Pleurodeles waltl; assembly: GCF_031143425.1. Taxonomy (NCBI): domain Eukaryota; kingdom Metazoa; phylum Chordata; class Amphibia; order Caudata; family Salamandridae; genus Pleurodeles; species Pleurodeles waltl. The sequence continues at coordinate 1,218,842,254 of NC_090447.1, forward strand.
CGGTGGCATTTACCACCAGGGTTGTAATGAGTGCCTGTATATCCACGACATTGTGGTATTCCGGTATATAGAACCTGACATGGTGTGTAAGATGCATGGCTGCATGAGTCACATAAAAAGCTGCCTAAGAAATTTGACTTTTGTCTGTGTTTATTTAATCCAACTTCTACAGATTAAGTCGTGCAGATTTGCCATTGTGCCCACAGCCACTGCCCCTGATGCACCATTCCTAGGCATGAAGAGACAGAGAGAGGTTGGAGAGGTTTTCCTGGTGCTATCAAGTTAAGTACCAGGGGTTGAAAGGCCAGATTCTCCTGCGCTATCCTGATTTACAGAATTATTTTTATGCTTTTAATTTACTGCATTGTCAGTGATTTCAGTCTGTTTCTTTCTTGCAACGTTATTGAGCTAGCACTGCATTATTATAAATATTATTGCAACCATTCTGCTACTGTATAATAATCATTGCCAAGATATGCGTTTATTCTAGTGTTTTATTAAAGTCATATTGCATCCTCTAGCGGTGTGTTGCTCCTTACTGAGTGTCCGTAGAGATTTTTCCTTGATTGATATTGCTTGGGTTGGTTGCCAGCAGCCAGTCCAAAATAACTAGTACCAGGAGTGGAGTATAAATCAATAATGCCTCTGTGGGAATGCAAAAGAGATAAAGCAGATGGAGAAGTGCTGATAGGGGCAGAGACCAAACGCATTCCCAGGCATTTGACGTCAGACCCATTTTCTGGTATTACAGGAATCCTAAAATGAGGAGTGGCAGTGGTTGCAGGTTAAGACTTAGATGAAAAGGAGACTCCTCCTTTAGTGAAAAATGCCGTTAAGAGAGTAACGCTAAAAGTGGGGAAGCTGGACAAGTAGAATGGCTTTTCCTGTCAGCGCACCGCATGGTGTGTAAGGATATATTAATACAAGATGCTGGGATAGGAAAACTGCTGGATGAGTTAGCAGCCTTACAGAAGAGACCGCTTAGTATGAGTGAGACTGTGGAAAGTGCCCTAGCAAGGGGATCACATGGAGGTAAATTGAACCCCATTAGCATTGCAGGTAGCTCTGAAAGACAAGCACAAGCCTAGGGCACCCCCAGCGGTGCACGTGAGGGTGTTTGCTCAAAAAGAGGATTTGAATTCCCATACATGTTATGAGTCAGTTTCTGACAGTGATGAGTGGGACTGGAATTATGAGGTAGAGGTATGTGTGGTAAAATCAGAATCCTCTAGTGCAAAACACGTCAAAAGAAATGGCTGGGGGTCAAGTGCAAATACCAGTCGGGTGAAGGATTATACACAATGTGAGGTTTGGAAATAACACACATGTTCAGGCAGATGCATGGAGAGCCCCTGTTCAAATAGCTAGTTTGGCTATGGGATACAGGGGCAAATGGAATATTCTTATCACTTGCTGAATGTTTGAAAATGGGATCAGTCATGATGCATGCCATGTTGGTGGAGCAGTTGTGAGGTGCACACAGGCAGCAAGCATTTTCCTTTGTGGGTTGGTTGATAGAGAGATTGATTGACTACTTACAGCAGAGAGGGTGGGCCATCCATCCCAAAAAGGTGCAGGGTCCTGCATAATAGGTCAGAATTTTGGTTAGTGACTGATCAAGACTGGTGAAATGAATACCACAGAAAGTGATTGATATGGAGGAGCAGTTGAAAAGCCCTACAGCAACCTCAAAATCACAGGGGTTCATTGAGTTTATAGGGGTGTGGAAACAGCACATTCCTCATTCAGAAAAAATACTGTAACCATTTTACAAAATAACTTGGAAAACAACTCTTTTCATTGGGGCCTGACCCACAAGAAGCCTTCAAAGGAGCAAAAGATACATTACAGAATGACTTTACATGAGGTCCCAGCACTGAGCAGGGTCTTCTTGGGTTAGAGGTCACAATGCAGGATGATGTGGCAGTGTGGAGTCTGTAGCAAAGGCAGGGAAGGAAGAAGGTTCCACAGAGATTTTGGTTGAGGAAACTGACACAGTTATTGAATAATTATACCCCTCTAGAGAAGGAGTTTGCAGAAGCATACTGGGCACTATTAGAGACCGAGCACATCCATGGGGACCGGTCAATTGCCCTAAAAACACAAGTTCCCTTGTTGGGCTGAGTGAGAGAAAGAGGAGAAGGTGCTAGAGTAGGTAGGCCACAAGAGCCTACCATTGTGAAGTGGAAATGGTATCTGCAGCAAAAAGCAAAGCCCAGACCAACAAGGATGTCTAAGTTACAAGAGGATATGTTGTGGGCTGTGAACTTACAAACAATAGCCCCTCATCAGAAGTGACTGAGATTGAGCCTTCTTCATTCAAACCTGCCCCAAATTTTGAACACCTCACTGAGGAAGAGCAGCGGAATGTATGGTTCACTGATGGGACAGCCCAATACCACCAGGGCAAAAGACAATGGCAACCAGTTGAATTCCAACCTTTTACAGAGATGGTGTTGCTGAGAAGAAGAGACAAAGGTTTGAGACAGTTTGCTACATTGCAAGGGGTGGCTGTAGTGATTAGGCAAGCCCCTGTTGGAGAAAGAACCTTTGTGTATACTGACAGCTTGGCCACCTATCAAGGACTGTAGACCTGGGCACCGATCTGGCACTGAGATGGGTGCAAAATTAAAGAAACTCCTATCTAGGGTGGTGAGCAGTTGTAGGAAGACATGTGGAAGAAAGGGCAGATGTGTCAAATCTATGTGGGTCATCTTGATGCCCATTGTCTGTCGAACACCTCCCTTGCATCACTTTTCAACAATGAAGTGGATCAAATGACCAAAGCATGACCTGTGGTAAAAGCTGAACTGACCTTAGCAAACTGGGCTCACACAACTTCAGGGAATCTGGGTGAGATTACCTAATCAGACCCAATGAGGTGCCAGCACAGATCCAGACAGACAGAGGTACCCATTTCTCAGGGAAAACTGTACATGACTAGGCTCAGGAGTGAGGGGTTTGCTGTATGTTACACAGTAGTTATTACCCACAAGTGGCAGGAATAATTGAGAGATATAAAGGTTTGAGGAAGGGCCATTTGAGGAAGTCAACAGCACATCAGAACTTGAAAGGGAGCAACAAAATAAACAGAGCCTTGTTTGAGTTAAACAAGAAGCCAGTGTGGCAACAGACTTCATTTATTAAATTAGCAGGACAGGACATTGAACCTACATCTACTTTGATTATTTGGAAAACAGACCCTGAGCTAGACTTCCATTACACAACACATCTCACAGCACAGGGTTGAATCTATTTGCCCTTGCGGAGGGTGAAATTCAGACAAGACAGGCAAAGGTAATACCCTTGGGAGTAGGAATTAAAGTGCCAGTGGGAACATATGGCAGGATTGCCCCATGGTCCAGCTTGGCTATCAATCGAATATCAGTGTTGGGAGGCATTATTGATCCAGATTACAGAGGGGAAGTCAAAGTGGTACTACTGAATCAGGGAGATACTGCTGTATCCTATCAGACACATAACAGGATTGCACAACTGACTTGTGAGACACCATAAATCTCACAAATAGAGAGATCTTGGCCCCCTGATAGTACCCAAAGAGGGGAAGGAAGATATGGGTGCATCATGTTATCTGGGAAAGAAGGCAAAAACTGGAGAGATGCTAAGCCAGGCTGTAAGGAGCACATATGTTGTGCTTTTGAAAAGAAACCTAATTGTCCTGATTTACACATGCAGTGAAGCTCACTTCGCAATGGTGAATGGGGGGAACCATGTCAAGGATGTAGTTTCAGTGCACTGTAATGATTGCAATGGTGCAAGTCACATGGGTCATATGGGTGGAGCCTAATGTATATGAGAACATTACCTCTGATCTTCATGTCTTTTGTGTACTGCAAGCACCCAACATCACAGCTAAAAAAAGGGATGGTTTCACTCTCCAACATGCCTTGACTCAAATAGATAGCACCAGAGCAATGACTTGGGAGGTGACAAGGCAACTAATTTATCAGTCCCATGATTTAAGTGAGCTACAAGGTACACCTGCAATGGTGCAGGCGTTGGAATATACAGTATTATGAACATGAAATGCAAATACACTAACAAAACATTGCCTTTTGTGCTATCTTTTGAGTATCACTGTAAGCACTATGAAAGCACTAAGTAACAGATTCTTCTTCTAGGGAATATTGTGGTGGTCACCATGCTAAATGGGACATTGGGAGCCGGAGGTTCTAAACCTCCCACAATCGTGTAGTATGTAGCAGAGAAGTGTATGGCTAGCAACTTTGGCAATTACTCTGTAGTTACATATTGGGTAGTATATAAACAAGCTCTGCATGCAAGTATTAATCAAGTATGTTGGAAATAGCCCTCTCTACAAGGTCACCCCACACATATTGCCTTCCTCCTCCTACATTTTGAGGATTTTTGCTTGTTGGACTTAAGACTCTGTACACTTTACCACTACTAACGAGTGCTAAAGTGCTTGTGCTCACTCCCCTGATTGTCACATTTGATTTACATATAAGTCCCTTCTGGAGTGGTATAACATATACCTAAGGCCTGTATATCAAATGCTACCAGTGGGTCTGTGTAGGAAAGTACCATCTTGCCTGGCATGTTACCCCCATATTTCACTGTATATATGATGTCTTAGTCTATGTGTCACTGGGACCCTGCCAGGCAGGGCCCCAGTGCTCATAAGTGTGCCCTGTATGTGGTCCCTGTGTGATGACTAACTGTCTCACTGAGGCTCTGCTAACCAGAACCTCAGTGGTTATGCTCTCTCTGCTTTCTAAATTGTCACTAACAGACAAGTGACCAATTTCACCAATTCACATTGGCATACTGGAACACCCTTATAATTCCATAGTATATGGTACTGAGGTACCCAGGGTATTGGGGTTCCAGGAGATCCCTATGGGCTGCAGCATCTCTTTTGCCACCCATAGGGAGATCTGACAATTCTTACACAGGCCTGCCAGTGCAACCTGAGTGAAATAACATCCACGTTATTTCACAGCCATTTACCACTGCACATAAGTAACATATAAGTCACCTGTATGTCTAACCTTCACCTGGTGAAGGTTGGGTGCAAAGTGAAGTTACTTAGTGTGTCGGCACCCTGGCACTAGCCAAGGTGCCCCCACATTGTTCAGAGTTACTTAGTGTGTGGGCACCCTGGCACTAGCCAAGGTGCCCCCACATTGTTCAGGGCAAATTCCCCGGACTTTGTGAGTGCGGGGACACCATTACACGCGTGCACTGTACATAGGTCTCTACCTATGTACAGCGTCACAATGGTAACTCCGAACATGGCCATGTAATATGTCTAGGATCATGGAATTGTCACCCCAATGCCACTCTGGCATTGGGGGGACAAATCCATGATCCCCCGGGTCTCTAGCACAGAACCCGGGTACTGCCAAACTGCCTTTCCGGGGTTTTCACTGCAGCTGCTGCTGCTGCCAACCCCTCAGACAGGTTTCTGCCCTCCTGGGGTCCAGCCAGGCATGGCCCAGGAAGGCAGAACAAAGGACTTCCTCAGAGAGAGGGTGTTACACCCTCTCCCTTTGGAAAATAGGAGTCAGGGCTGGGGAGGAGTAGCCTCCCCCAGCCCCTGGAAATGCTTTGATGGGCACAGATGGTGCCCATCTCTGCATAAGCCAGTCTGCACCGGTTCAGGGATCCCCCAGCCCTGCTCTGGCGCAAAACTGGACAAAGGAAAGGGGAGTGACCACTCCCCTGACCTGCACCTCGCAGGGGAGGTGCCCAGAGGTCCTCCAGCGTGTCCCAGACTTCTGCCATCTTGGATTCAGAGGTGTGCTGGCACACTGGACTGCTCTGAGTGGCCAGGGCCAGCAGGTGACGTCAGAGACTCCTTCTGATAGGGTCTTACCTTTCTTACTAGCCTATCTTCCTTCCTAAGTAGCCAAACCTCATTTTGTGGCCATTTAGGGTTTCTCCTTTGAGGAATTCTTCAGACACCAAATGCAAGAGCTCACCAGAGTTCCTCTGCATTTCCCTCTTCACCTTCTGCCAAAGGATCGACCGCTGACTGCTCAGGACGCCTGCAAAACTGCAACAAAGTAGCAAGGACGACTACTGCAACCTTGTATCGCTTCATCCTGCCGGCTTTCTTGCCTGTTTCCTGGTGGTGCATGCTCTGGGGGTAGCCTACCTCCTTCTTGTACCAGGAGCTCTGAAGAAATCTCCTGTGGGTCAACGGAATCTTCCCCCTGCAACCGCAGGCAACAAAAGACTGCATGACCGGTCCTCTGGGTCCCCTCTCAGCACAACGAGCGTGATCCCAGGAACTCAGCAACTCTGTGCAAGTGACTCCCACAGTCCAGTGACTCTTCAGTCCAAGTTTGGTGGAGGTAAGTCCTTGCCTCCCCACGCTAGACTGCATTGCTGGGTATCACATGATTTGCAGCTGCTCCGGCTCCTGTGCACTCTTCCAGGATTTCCTTCGTGCACAGCCAAGCCTGGGTCCCCGACACTCTAACCTGCAGTGCACAATCTTCTGAGTTGTCCTCCGGCGTTGTGGGACTCCCTTTTCTGACTTCAGGTGGACTCCGGTTCACTCCTCTTCTAAGTGCCTATTCCGGTACTTCTGCGGGTGATGCCTGCTTCTGTGAGGGCTCCCTGACTTTCTGGGCACCCCCCCTGTCTCCTCATCCAAGTGGTGACATCCTGGTCCCTCCTGGGCCACAGCAGCATGCAAAAGGCCTAACCACAACCCTTGCAACTAGCAAGGCTTGTTTGCGGTCTTTCTGCGTGGGAACACCTCTGCAAGCTTCTTCACGACGTGGGACATCCATCCTCCAAAGGGGAAGATCCTAGTCCTCTTCGTTCTTGCAGAACACTAAGCTCCTTCCATCCGGTGGCAGCTTCTTTGCATCCCCAGCTGGCATTTCCTGGGCATCTGCCCACTCTCGACACTGTCGCGACTCTTGGACTTGGTCCCCTTGTCTTACAGGTACTCAGGTCCGGAAATCCACTGTTGTTGCATTGCTGGTGTTGGTCTTCCTTGCAGAATCCCCCATCACGTCTTCTGTGCTTTCTGGGGGTTGTAGGTGCACTTTACACCTACCTTACAGGGTCTTGGGGTGGGCTATTTTTCTAACCCTCACTGTTTTCTTACAGTCCCAGCGACCCTCTACAAGCTCACATAGGTTTGGGGTCCATTCGTGGTTCGCATTCCACTTTTGGAGTATATGGTTTGTGTTGCCCCTATACCTAGGTGCTCCTATTACAATCTATTGTAACTTTACACTGCTTGCATTACTTCCTTTTGCTATTACTGCATATTTTTGGTATTGTGTATCTTGTGTATATTTGGCATCCTCATACTGAGGGTACTCACTGAGATACTTTTGGCATATTGTCATAAAAATAAAATACCTTCATTTTTAGTATATCTGTGTATTGTGTTTTCTTATGATATTGTGCATATGACACCAGTGGTACAGTAGGAGCTTTGTATGTCTCCTATTTCAGCCTAAGCTGCTCTGCTATAGCTACCTTCTATTAGCCTAAGCTGCTAGAAACACCTTTTCTACACTAATAAGGGATAACTGGACCTGGTACAGAGTGTAAGAACCCCTTGGTACCCACTACAAGCCAGGCCAGCCTCCTACAGTCTGTAACACTTATTGCGGCACCCATCTAAGTAGCACCTTAAAACTTGTCCCAATCCTGCAATTGGGGCTTGAAGGCAGTGCCCATTACCGTGTCAACTTGGCATGTAAAACCCCTTGCCAAGCCTTAAACTCCCCTATTATTACATACAGTTCACCACTGTGGAAGGCCCTAGGTATAAAAAGGGAGGTGTGTAATTAGAAAGTCAGACATGTTCTTTTAGGTTTTACATGGTCTGGTAGTGAAAAACTCCCCAATCTGTTTAACACTAGTGTGAGACCTACCCCTTCCATAGGATAGCATAGGAGATTCCTTATTTCATTTAAAAAGCTGTAATTCCATATGAAAGGAGGTAATATGGCATTTTGGTATCTATGAACTTGTAATGATAAACTCTCTTTAATGGTAAAGTCAAATTTATCATTACAAGTTAGAAATGCCACTTTTAGAAAGTTGTAATTTTCCTACCCTTAGCCCTCTGTGCTGCAGCCTGCCTTATGTCACATGAGTGGGTATAACTGGCAGTTGAGTCTTTGTGAATTCACCCCAAACAGTCACACAATAATGGGATTAGCAGAACCTGAATGGCCTTTCCACTGGCAGGATGAAGGGGCGGAGCTGAGCACAGCCCTTCCTACACCTGAATAGACTGCGCTCTGCCACCACTCTATAGGCAAACAAAAGCTTGTATTGTCAGTGCAGCCAGCGGGGAGCCAGGGCAGGGGAGGCAGGAAACTCCTGGAAATACAAATACCCTTTCTGGAAACTTGCCCCACCGTCTAGGAGCAGGGCACCAGGGTATACAAAAAAGGCTCTCAGTCCCAGTCTTCAGTTCACTACTGGACCTGTGGAAGGACTATCAGAGGACTGACTGCTACTGTGACCTGCTTTGCACTGTTCTAGACCGCTGCTGTACCTGGAAGGACTGCTTTGCTGTCTGAAGCCTGCCTGCCCTGTGGTTGAGCCCTGCATTTTTGCCTGCACACAGGATTTCCAAAAGTGACTGCCAGGGCAAGTTTGCTGGTCTCCTGTTCAGAGCCACAGGGACAAAACAGGCACCCACCATCTTGACCCCCACACCTGAACCCAGCCTAAACCCTCAAGGCGTCTCCATACACACCTGGATCCTTGGTTGTGGTGCTGAAGGTGCCCAAATGGTCAATTTCTAAAACTGAGGACTTTCATAAAATGTGGCTAAAAAAGTAATCTGAGAACTAGGAGAAGACCGCCACCAACCTGCTCACCTATCACCAGATTGACCTTACTGCTCCTCCTGCTAATTCTTCTCCACAGCAACAAATCCATTTCAGCGGTCCTTCGTGAAAGGGGTATCCGACCTCATGGAACAGTCTTCAACTACAGTCTTCTGCTTTGTCCTGCTGGAGATTTTCAACTTCCATCTCAAGGACTTAATCCAAAGGTAAAAATATTCACCAGTGCTTCGCTCCACAGCTATACAACGACAACACTCCCTCCTCTGACACTGCTGCAGCCTTTCCCTTCTAAACTTCTACCTTCTCAGAGACATTTCCTCCAAAAATGTTCAAAATATGAAGGTATGCGCTCACTGGGCCAAATCCACTTTGTGTATCCAACCCACACTCCATTGAGGTTGGCCTTAACTTTTGACTTTGCCCCGGCTAGTGCAAACAGCTGTCCGCAGTTGGTGCTTTTTGTTTGTAAGCACTATTTTGAACCTTAAACTTTAACTAATTGGATTTTGATGGTTTTGTTGTTAAATCATTATTATTTTTTCCTATTTTTCCTAATTGGTTTGGGGATTCTATTTTATTGTGTATTCACCTTGTCACTGTTTGTGTACAGCATAAATATTTAACACATTGCCTCTAAGTTTAGCCTGAATGCTTTCTGTGACAAGCTACCCAGAGTTAAGCACAGGTAAAATTTTTGACTTTTTGTTGTTCACCCTACAAGGGAATGTAGCTGTTGCTTTACCAAGCCCTCACACCCCAGTCTACCAACAACCCAGTTTCTCACAAAGGCATATTACAGATTGTACGAAAGTAGCCCCTTTCTACCTTGGCCTGTTTGTCACTGTGTTTGACTGTTCATTGGGATCTTGCTAACCAGGTCCCCAGTAATTAAGCTCTCTCTCCCAACTGTATTTCATCCCACAACTGGCATACTGGTGGCCCCATGTAAACCCATAGTATATGGTACCCAGGTACTCAGGTCAATGGGAGACCAGGGTATGCTGCCACCTCACAGACAGGTTTCTGCCCTCCCATTGCTTGAGCATCTCAAGCCCAGGAAGGCAGAACAAAGGATTTCCGTTGCCAGAGGAGTTTTGCACCCTCTCTCTTTGGAAATAGGTATTACAATGCTTGGGAGGAGTAGCCTCCCAGAGCCACTGGTATGCTTTGAATGTCACATTTCGTGCCTTCCGTGCATATACCAGTCTGCACCAGTTCAGGGTCCTCCAGTCTCTGCTCTGGCGCAAAACTGGACAATGGAAAGGGAAGTGGCCACTCCCCTGTCCATCACCACCCAGGGAAGGTGCCCACAGCTCCTCCAGAGAGTCCCTTGGTTTGGCCATCTTGAATCCAAGGTTGGCAGGGAACTCTGGGAGAATCTAAGTGGCCAGGCCAGGCAGGTGACATCAGAGCCAACTTCAGATAGGTGGTTACCCAGCTAGGTGCCAATCCCCCTTTCAGGGTTATTTAAGGTCTCTCTTTTGGGTTGTTTGCAAGATTCCAGCATGATTCCCCTGCATCCCTTAATTTGACTTCTGATCAAAAAAACTGCATCTGGACTCTCCAGGACCCGACAATCTGCAATAAAGACGAAGACTTCGCCTGAAACATTGTTTCTCCGGCTCCTTCCAGCTTCTGCAACATTTCCCCAGTCGTGCATCCTCTGAGGATGGCCCATCTTCTGTCTGATCAGGAAAAAAGAAGGAACCTCCCTTGGCCTGAAGGAGTCACTCCCCTGCATCTACAGGCACCAACAGCAACACCGACAGGCTGCCTGGGTCTCTTCTCCTGCTGAGGTGCATGGATTCTGCAACATGGGTGGTGGTCAGATGTGGTCCAGACAGTCCTCTCCACCAGCTGTCCAACTTGGGTGGAGGTAAGCCCTTTACTGCCCACGCAGGACAGTACCCCTGTGCACCTCCTTTGCAGCTGTCAAGGCTTGTTGGTACTTCTTCCAAGGGGCCTTCAGTTTTCACGTAGCTCCAGCCACCTGCACTCCCTCTTGTGATACACAGCTTCCTGACAGACTCTTCTGCGGTGTGGGATTCCTTTTTGTAGTGCTGCGTGGGCTCATTTTGCTACTTCCGTATCCCCGTCCTGTGAGACTCCTGTGTATGCTGCCTGTGCTTCTGTGGAATCTCTGTGACGCTGAAGGTATACTATGACTCCCCCCCACACCCCCTGGGTTGAGCCCTCCTGGTCCTTGCTGGTCCCCAGCAGCACCACTTTCCACCAAATGCAAGTTTTGCCTGTGCCAGGGCTTGTTGGTGGAATCCAGACATGTAAACCTAACTGAAATCTCCTTCCAGCGTAGGACATTACCTTCATCCTCCAGGAACTCAACACCGACTCCAGGGCTGCAGTGCTGGCTCTTCTTCCTCACTGTCAACCAACTCCTGCAGTTCTGAGCTTGGTGGGTAGGGGCACCTGCCCCCACTAGACTCTGCTGTATCTTCCGGACTTCGGGCCAGATGTATCAAGCGATTTTGCATTCGCAAACGGTGCGAATTGCAAAATACGTCCGTTTGCGAATGCAAAAATGCCTTTCAGAATGTATGAAAGGCATTCGCAGTGAAATTTTAAATTAAGGAATCGCAAAAAAAGCGATTCCTTAAAATTGGGACCCCATTTAGAGAATCACAAATTGCGATTCTCTAAATAAGAAATTGCAAATTAGGAATCCTTATTTGCGATTTCTTAAGCACATGTATCAAGCATTTCCTAAATGCAAATTGGGCATTTAGGAAATGCAATTACCACAAACAAAAGTTTGGTGGTAACCATGTGCAAATTTTAAAAATGCATTTTAATTGCATTTTTAAAACTGACATGTAGCGCACACATGCCCCTAAGGCATGTGTGTGCTTCACATGTCCGTACAAATAATTTTGGGGTGCAGCAGAGGGGGCCTTAGGCCCCCAGCACCCTGGGATTTGCATTTCCCAAATTGCAAATTCCTAACTGGAATTCGCAATTTAGGAAATGCAAAACCATTCGCAACAGGCCCATAGGTGCAAATGGGGTTGGATTCTCTATTTGCGATTCGGTAATAGCATTTGCGAATTTTAAGAAATCGCTATTACCGAATCGCAAAAAGAATACATACCATTTTGCATTTCTTAAATAGCGATTTCTTAAAATTCGCTATTTAAGACATGCAAATCGTTTTTTTGATAAATCTGGCCCTTCGTCCCCTATTTCCACAGGTCTTCTTCTTAGCAATCCACCATTGGTTTCTTGCACTCATCTCTGGGTTTTGCAATTCCCTTCTTTTCTTCTAAGTGAGTGTTCTAGAGAAATTCCAGTAATTTACTCCTGCTTTCCTGGTTGCTAGGGGGTGTTGTGGTACTTCTCTTTGTGCCTTCCTAGTACCCCTAGAGACCCTCTACACACTCCACTTACCTGGGTGGGGTGACACTCTTGCATTCCATTATTTTATTATATGGTTTGTGCTCCCCCTAGGTCCACTGTTCTCTGCTGTGTTATACACTACTTGCACTGTTTTCTAACTTCTTATGCCTATTTATGACAACTAGTGTATATATATATCTTGTGTATTACTTACCTCCTAAGGGAGTATTGCCTCTATAGTAATTTTGGTGTTGTGTTACCATAATAAAGTACCTTTATGTTTGTCACACTGAGTGTATTCTTTCATGTGTGTAAGTGCTGTGTGGCTATAGTAGTATTGCATGAGCTTTGCATGTCTCCTAGATAAGCCTTGGCTGTTTATCCACAGCTACCTCTTGAGAGCCTGGCTTCTAGACACTGTCTACATTTCACTATTAGAGGATACCTGGACCTGGTATAAGGTGTAAGTACCTTTGGTGCCCACTACAAACCAGGCCAGCTTCTTACATGGGTAGTGCACCAGTGACAGAGTGATCAGGGAGGTGGAGAAAGTAGGCAGTGTGATGGTTTGCCCGATGTGTACAGTTGTGACCACTTGGGGTAAAAATGAGGCATGGGTCCTACTGACTAGTTCATCCAGAAAAAAGGTGGTGCAGAGGTGGGATACGCACCTACGTTTGCCTTATCACTCTGTCACCTGGTACTTTCCACAGGAAAGACCAATCCTTACTTAGAGGTACACATAGTACCTAGTGTTAGGAATCTAATCTCTGGGTTTGGGTAACCTAGGGGTTTAGGCATAGCCCTTGCTGCAAACTTCTTGAGAGAGATTAGAAGTTAGGGAGGTTAGGCACACCCTACACCACTGTAACACATACCATGTTTGCAGCTGGGCACACCTTTAAGGCCATGGATTCTCCTTATGAGAACCTGACCTTGAAGGACTTGAAAGGGATGTGTGCAGAAAGGAAGTTAGACATGGGGAGGAATCCTTATAAGAGCCTGCTCTTAGGCCTCCTCTTTCAGGATGACCATGAACAAGCTGGTGACCAGGGGTAGAACAGAGAAGATTCTAACTCCTCAGAGGTGGAAACAGATATTCTAGATCTGGGAGAGGATCAGCAGGATTCCTCACAGGGTCACAAAGTTCTTAGCAGACCCACTACCATAGCTGGAAACACTGGAAGAAGTGGGAGGGAAAGCCATACTAGTAGGGCTCCCTTTACACCCAGAGGGCTAGTGAAAAGGATCAGTAATCCTAGGGACAGAGCCTCCTCTGCCCATTCCCATGTCACCTCAGTGTCTGAGGGGACAAATTGTTCCAACCCAGAGGGAGACTCCATAGACAGGGAGCTCAGGAAACAGAAGTTGGAAGAGGCCAAGCTGAGGCTGCAGAAACAACAGCTAACCCTAGATAGGGAGGCCTTAGCAGTTGAAAGGGAAAGGCAGGGGTTAGGGCTAACACCCCATGGTGGCACAAGCTCAGGTTTTAGAGAGCACAGGGTCAGGGAGGATTCTTGTGACTCTAGAAACCTATGAGAGCAGACCAATGGGTCAGAACAATGGTGAGGAGAAAAGCTCATACAGGGGGTAACAAAGACAAGAAATAGAAAGTTGGTAAGTCTCATGACAAAGGTAGGGACAAGGATAAAAGTAAAGAATCCTCATCAGGCCCACAAAACTCTGGGGGTGGGTCTAAAACTTCTTCCTCCTCTGCACACAATAAAAAGCCTTGGTGCTATGTGTGCAGAAATAAAGGCCATAGGCCAGGGGAGAGCTCCTGTCCTGATAAAGGTCCTAAGCCTTCCACCACTTCTACCTCCACTTCCACTCCTAGTGCCCCTAGAAGTAGTAGTAATAGTGATGGGAATACTGGCAGAAGTCAGTCCAAAAGTGTAGCTGGGTTCACATTTGGGTCTGTAGTAGGAACTGGGGTAGGTATAGAAACCCCCAAGACAATTTCTGCCTCACAGGGTGGGGCTGGCCTTGCCACCCTAGCTGCTTGTCCCCTTAATGTGGATAAGAACAAGCAGCACATTCAGATAAATGGTGCCAGTATCACCATTGTTACTGAAAACTTAGGCCAATATTTATACTTTTTTAGCGCCGCATTTGCGCCACTTTTTTACACACAAACAGCACAAACTTCCAAAATACAGTTGTATTTTAGAAGTTTGCGCAAAATTGTATTTTGGAAGTTTGTGCCATTTGTGCGTAAAAAAACAGCACAAATGCGATGCTAAAAAAGTATAAATATGGGCCTAAGTTTTCAGTAACTATGGTGATACTGGCACCATTTATCTGAATGTGCTAAAGGAGCCATGGAGCCTGAAATAATGGCCCAGGACATTCCTAAAAACACAGGCATTCAGGATACCAAATTATCCCTTGCCCACCCTCCCACTAAAGATCACATTTCTCTGAGGGAGGATACCGCCCCCAGGGTGGAGCCTGTACCACAGGAGCCAAAAGCTGCCACAGCTGAGCTCACAGGGGTAAACGTACCACTCTGTGAGGAAGCTAAGACAGAACAGCAAACCTGCCCCGCTTCCAACCCTCCCAGAGAAACCTTAGTGCAGCATCCCTGCACCACCCCTAACAACGTAGGACAGCAAACCTGTCCTTATGTAGAGCCCTTGTAATAACCATTTTGTCCCGCTCTAGACCTACTCAGACAGCACCCCTGTCTAGCATTACAACCCTTAGGACAGCAACCTTGTCCTAACGTAGGGACCCAGGGACAGTCTGTGAGAAGCTGACCTGCTTTGTAGTGGTACCAGAGGTACTTACACCTTATACCAGGTCCAGTGATCCACCTTTGTGAAATGTAGGCAGTATCTAGCAGCTTAGGCTGTCTAGAGGTAGCTGTAGCAGAGCAGCCAAGGCTGAACTAGGAGACATGCAAAGCTCTTGCAATTCCACTATAGTCACACAGTACTTATACACAATAAAAGACAATACTTAGTGTTACCAAAAATAAAGGTACTTTATTTTAGTGACACAAGGCCAAAAATATCTTAGAGGCAATACTCCTACTAGAGGTAAGCATTACACACAATATATACACTAGTAACCAAAATCAGGTAAGTACATAGTAAGAAAAACACAATAGGTTGCAATGGACCTAGGGGCAACACAAACCATATTCTAAAATAGTGAAATGCGAATGTCGAATTCCCCCCTAGGCAAGTGTAGTGTATAAAGGCGCGATGGGAGTGTAAGAAAACACCAAGAGTAAAGTTTTCCTTAGAACACACTTGAAGTCATGATGAAGAATTATGCAAGCACCAAGCAAGACTGCAAGAAATTAACAATGGATTCCTGGACCTGAAGCCCTGTGGAAAGAGGAGACCAAGTTCAGAAGTCGATGAAGAGTCCAGGAAGAACAGGAACCCCTGCCAACCTGGAAGAAGGTGCAAAAGTGGATCCTCCGGTTAGAAGACAAGTACAGAAATGCATCAAAGAAGATAGCTGCAGGTTCCTGCTTGGTGCAGGAGATGTCCCACGTCGAGTCGTTGGATGCAGGCTGTTTCTGTCGCTGCATTCCGCCAATAAGCCTTGGTTCACGCAAGAACACATTTTGCATCAAAGAGGGGCTGCCTGGACACAGGAGGGACCTGGGGGTCTCAACTTGGACTGAGGAGACAGAGGGGCTCTCAGCATTTCAGAGAGCCCTCAGAAGGCCAGACAATACCCACAGAAGTCTCAGGACAGGGGGACAAATGAGTTGTAAAGTGCGGTCATCGCAGCACTACACAAAAGGATCAATACATGGAAAAATGTGGACATGTCTGCGTGTGTGTCCTGTGATGTAGGTTTGTCTTTGAAGGAAACAGTACATGGAAGAAAGCGCATTTCTGCCTGTGCACACTGGGATGCAGGTGTGCCTGTGAAGGGTGCAGCACCTGGAAGCGAGCAATGTTTGAGTGTGAACACTGGGATTTATGTGTGCCTGAGAAGTGATACAATACATAGGAGCCTGCAAATGAGTGTTGTGTGAGCACACAGAGATGTATGTGTGCCTGAGAAGGACCAATACATGGAAGCCTTTGGGTTTCATTTTTGGAGACACATGGCCTGCAGGAGGAGCATGTGGAGGTAGAAGAGCCCCCAGACAGATTTGTGGATTGCTGCATTCCTGAGAGCTGTGTGGGATCCACACACTGGAGGAAGGAAGACAGAGGCTCTTCAGTACACGTCAAAAGAGTTCTTTGATTTTCACAGAGGTCACTGGTCAAAGAGGCGCACATATCAGGAAGGAGGTAGGGGTGATAACGAAATCATGAAGAGTAGGGCTGGAGGCATTTGGAACCTTTTGATAATCTTATATTCATGTGGCAGACAGCCAGTTGTTATTTACTGGTCACTCTGATGGCCTGTGTTTGGGGCTATGAGGTTTGGAGACACTCCTGCTATGATAGTCTTCTCTCAGAGCAAGGGCAAGCTGTAGGAATAGGCACTTCAAAGACTTCAAAGTCTTGAGGCTCCCAAATCATCTACCTGAACCTGACATCAGCATGGAGAAGCTCTGCACAAATTCTTCCTGTTGTGACCAGGACTAGGGACAGAGGGTCTTTCCATCTCCCTGCCTGGTGAGTGTAGGAGGCTGGACTGGCTTGTAGTGGGTACCAAGGGGAACTTACACTCTGTACCAGGTCCAGTTATCCCTTATTAGTGTAGAAGAGGTGTTTCTAGCAGCTTAGGCTGATAGAAGGTAGCTATAGCAGAGCAGCGTAGGCTGAACTAGGAGACATGCAAAGCTCCTACTATACCACTGGTGTCATATGCACAATATCATAAGAAAGCACAATACACAGATATACTAAAAATAAAGGTACTTTATTTTTATGACAATAAGTCAAAAGTATCTCAGTGAGTACCCTCAGTATGAGGTTGCCAAATATACACAAGATATATGTACACAATACCAAAAATATGTAGAAATAGCAAAAGGAAGTAATGCAAGCAATGTAAAGTTACAGTAGATTGCAATAGGAGTATATAGGTATAGAGGCAACACAAACCATATACTCCAAAAGTGGAATGTGAACCACGAATGGACCCCAAACCTATGTGAGCTTGTAGAGGGTCGCTGGGACTGTAAGAAAAAGTGAGGGTTAGAAAAATAGCCCACCCCAAGACCCTGAAAAGTAGGTGTAAAGTGCACCTATATTCCCCAGAGAGCACAGAAGTCGTGATAGGGGAATTCTGCAAGGAAGACCAACACCAGCAATGCAACCAAAGTGGATTTCCAGACCTGAGTACCTGTGGAACAAGGGGACCAAGTCCAAGAGTCGCGACAATGTCGAGAGAGGGCAGATGCCCAGGAAATGCAAGCTGAGGGTGCAAAGAAGCTGCCACCGGATGGTAGAAGCTGTGGGTTCTGCAAGAACGAAGAGGACTAGGAACTTCCCCTTTGGAGGATGGATGTCCCACGTCGTGAAGAAGCTTGCAGAGGTGTTCCCACGCAGAAAGACCGCAAACGAGCCTTGCTAGCTGCAAGGGTCACGGTTCGGGTTTTTGGATGCTGCTGTGGCCCAGGAGGGGCCAGGATGTCGCCACTTGGATGAGGAGACAGAGGGGGCACCCAGCAAGTCAGGGAGCCCTCACAGAAGCAGGCAGCACCCGCAGAAGTACCGGAACATACACTTAGAAGAGGAGTGAACCAGAGTCCACGCAAACTCACAAAAGGGAGTCTCACGACGCCGGAGGACAACTCAGAAGGTTGTGCACTGCAGGTTAGAGTGTCGGGGACCCAGGCTTGGCTGTGCACGAAGGAAATCCTGGAAGAGTGCACAGGAGCCGGAGCAGTTGCAAATCACGCGGTACCCAGCAATGCAGTCTAGCATGGGAAGGCAAGGACTGTGGGAGTCACTTGGACAGAGTTGCTGGATTCAAGGGACCTCGCTCGTCGTGCTGAGAGGGGACCCAGAGGACCGGTGAGGCAGTCTTTTGTTGCCTGAGGTTGCAGGGGGAGGATTCCGTTGTCCCACTGGAGATTTCTTCAGAGCTCCTGGTGTAGAGAGGAGGCAGGCTACCCCCAGAGCATGCACCACCAGGAAACAGTCGAGAAGGCGGCAGGAGAAGCGATACAAGGTTGCAGTAGTCGTCTTTGCTACTTTGTTGCGGTTTTGCAGGCGTCCTGAGCAGTCAGCGGTCGATCCTTTGGCAGAAGGTGAAGAGAGAGATGCAGAGGAACTCGGATGAGCACTTGTATTCGTTATCTAAAGAATTCCCCAAACCAGAGACCCTAAATAGCCAGAAAAGGAGGTTTGGCTACCTAGGAAGGAGGATAGGCTAGTAACACAGGTAAGAGCCTATGAGAAAGAGTCTCTGACATCACCTGCTGGCACTGGCCACTCAGAGCAGTCCAGTGTGCCAGCAACACCTCTGTTTTCCAAGATGGCAGAGGTCTGGAGCACACTGGAGGAGCTCTGGACACCTCCCCTGGGAGGTGCAGGTCAGGGGAGTGGTCACTCCCCTTTCCTTTGTCCAGTTTCGCGCCAGAGCAGGGCTGGGGGATCCCTGAACCGGTGTAGACTGGCTTATGCAGAGATGGGCACCATCTGTGCCCATCAAAGCATTTCCAGAGGCTGGGGGAGGCTACTCCTCCCCAGCCCGGACACCTTTTTCCAAAGGGAGAGGGTGTACCACCCTCCTCTCTCTGAGGAAGTCCTTGGTTCTGCCTTCCTGGGCCAAGCCTGGCTGGACCCCAGGAGGGCAGAAACCTGTCTGAGGGGTTGGCAGCAGCTGCAGTGAAACCCCGGGAAAGGTAGTTTGGCAGTAGCCGGGTCTGTGCTAGAGACTCGGGGGATCATGGAATTGTCTACCCAATGCCAGAATGGCATTGGGGTGACAATTCCATGATCTTAGACATGTTACATGGCCATGTTCGGAGTTACCATTGTGACGCTGTACATAGGTAGGGACCTATGTACAGTGCGCGCGTGTGTAATGGTGTCCCCGCACTCACACAGTCCGGGGAATTTGCTCTGAACGATGTGGGGGCACCTTGGCTAGTGCCAGGGTGCCCACACACTAAGTAACTTAGCACCCAACCTTCACCAGGTGAAAGTTAGACATATAGGTAACTTATAAGTTACTTAAGTGCAGTGGTAAATGGCTGTGAAATAACGTGGACGTTATTTCACTCAGGGTGCAGTGGCATTGTCTAAGTGGAAATATCTGGAGAGTCCATCTGCATTGGAGTGGGTACTCCCTGGTCTATGTTCCACTGTATAGTCCATTCCCTGTAGAGATATGGACCACCTCAACAATTTAGGGTTTTCACCTTTCATTTGTTTTAGCCAAAGTAGAGGTTTGTGGTCTGTCTGAACAATTAAGTGAGTGCCAAACAGGTGTGGCCTCAACTTCTTCAGTGCCCAGACCACAGCAAAGGCCTCCCTCTCTATGGCAGACCAACGCTTTTCTCTAGGGGTCAACCTCCTGAGGATAAAAGCAACAGGTTGATCCTGGCCCTCAGAATTGAGTTGTGATAAGACTGCCCCTACCCCTAATTCAGATGCATCAGTTTGAACAATTCATTTCTTGGAGTAACATGGGCTTTTTAGGACAGGTGCAGTGCACATGGCCTGTTTCAGCTCGTCAAAAGCTTTCCGACAGCTAGCTGTCCACAATACCTTTTTAGGCATTTTCTTGGAGGTGAGGTCATTAAGTGGGGCTGCAATGGATCCATAGTTCTTAATGAACCTCCTGTAATACCCAGTGAGGCCTAAGAAGGCTCTCACCTGGGTCTGAGTTGTAGGGGGAACCCAATCTATGATAGTTTGGATTTTCCCCTGAAGTGGTGCAATCTGTTCTCCACCTACCAGGTGTCCCAGATAAACCACTTTCCCCTGCCCTATCTGGCACTTTGAAGCCTTGATAGTGAGGCCTGCCTTCTGCAGGGCCTCCAAAACTTTCCACAGGTGGACCAGGTGATCATCCCAGGTGGAGCTAAAGACAGCTATATTGTCCAGATATGCTGCACTGAAAGCCTCCAACCCTTGCAGGACTGTATTCACCAACCTCTGAAAAGTGGCAGGTGCATTTTTCAAACCAAAGGGCAATACTGTGAATGGGTAGTGCCCTCCAATAGTCGAAAATGCTGTTTTTGCTTTTGCATCCTCTGATAACTTGATCTGCCAATACCCTGCAGTCAAATCAAAAGTGCTTAGATACTTGGCAGATGCCAGTGTATCTATGAGCTCATCTGCCCTGGGTATAGGGTGAGCATCAGTTTTAGTTACCTGGTTGAGACCTCTGTAATCTACACAAAACCTCATTTCTCTTTTCCCATCTTTTGAGTGAGGTTTTGGTACAAGCACCACAGGAGAGACCCATGGGCTTTCAGAATGTTCAACCACTCCCAGTTCAAGCATTTTCTGAACCTCTTGTTGTATGCAGTCCCTGACATGGTCAGGCTGCCTATAGATCTTAATTTTGACAGGCATGCTGTCTCCAGTGTCTATAGTGTGCTCACACCAAGAAGTGGTGCCTGGCACAGTAGAGAAGAGTTCAGAAAACTGACCCAGGAGATTTATGCAGTGGTCTTTCTGCTCAGCAGTAAGACAGTCTGCCAAAACTACACCTTCCACTAGAGCATCTTGTTCTGTGGAAGAGAAGAGATCAAGGAGAGGGTCACTCTCTTCTTCCTGTCCTTCATCTGTTGCCATGAGCAGGGTGAGATCAACCCTGTCATAGTAGGGTTTTAGGCGATTGACATGGAGCACCCTAAGGGGACTCCTGGCAGTGCCCAAGTCAACCAAGTAGGTGACTTCTCCCTTCTTTTCATGAATGATGGGATGTCCACTCCATTTGTCTTGGAGTGCTCTTGGGGCCACAGGCTCCAATACCCACACCTTCTGTCCTGGTTGGTACTGAATCAGAACAGCCTTCTGGTCATGCCATTGCTTTTGGAGCTCGTGGCTGGCCTGAAGGGTTTTACTGGCCTTTTTCATGTACTCAGCCATTTTGGATCTTAGGCAGAGTACATAGTCCACCATGTCTTGCTTAGGAGCTTTTAAAGGTTGTTCCCAACCCTACTTTACAAGTGTTAGAGGACCTCTTACAGGGTGCCCAAATAGGAGTTCAAAGGGGCTGAAGCCCACTCCTTTCTGGGGTACCTCCCTGTAAGCAAAAAGGAGGCAAGGTAACAGGACATCCCATCTTCTCCTGAATTTTTCAGGGAGTCCCATTATCATTCTTTTAAGAGTTTTATTAAACCTCTCTACCAGGCCATTTGTTTGTGGATGATAAGGAGTGGTGAATTTGTATATTACTCCACATTCCTTCCACATGACCTTCAAGTATGCAGACATAAAGTTGCTACCCCTGTCTGATACAACCTCTTTTGGGAAACCCACCCTGGAAAAGATTCCCAGGAGGGCTTTAGCCACTGCAGGAGCTGTAGTGGTCCTTAGAGGAATTGCTTCAGGATATCTTGTGGCATGGTCCACTACAACCAAGATAAACCTATTGCCTGAAGCAGTAGAAGGGTCAAGGGGGCCAACTATGTCAACCCCTATCCTTTCAAAGGGAACCCCAACCACAGGCAGTGCAATAAGGGGAGCCTTTGGGGTGCCACCAGTCTTGCCACTGGCTTGGCAGGTCACGCAGGACTTACAAAAATCCTTTGTGTCCTCTGACATCCTAGGCCAGTGAAACAGGGGGACAAGCCTTTCCCATGTTTTAATCTGACTCAAATGTCCAGCCAAGGGAATGTTGTGTGCCGGAGTTAGGAGGAACTCTCTGTATTGCAGGGGAATGACCAATCTCCTGGCTGCTCCAGGTTTTGGGTCATTTGCCTCTGTATACAAGAGGTTGTCCTCCCAGTAAACTCTATGTGAGTCACTGACATCCCCATTTTGCTGTTTGACCGCTTGCTGTCTTAGACCCTCTAATGTGGGACAGGTTTGCTGTGCCATACTCAGCTCCTCCCTGGCAGGCTCACCTCCACCCAAAAGCTCAGCAGTGTCTGCTGCCAGCTCCTCTGGTGAAGGTTCTGCACAGGGGGGAAATTCTTCTTCCTCAGAAGTAGAATCATCTGTAGAGGGAGGGATAGAGGGTAAGGATTTACCCTTACTAACCCTAGCTTTAGGGAGCACTTGGTCCATTGCTTCAGGATCCAAGTCACCCTGTCCTTTTTGCTTTTTGGCCTGAGCCCTTGTCAAAGCAAAAATATGCCCAGGAATGCCCAGCATTGCTGCATGAGCCTCCAACTCCACTTCTGCCCAAGCTGATGTCTCTAAATCATTCCCTAGTAGACAGTCTACAGGTAAATCTGAGGCAACCACAACTTTCTTAGGACCAGTATCTCCCCCCCCAGTTGAGATTCACAACAGACATGGGGTGGCTAAGAGTGTTGTTATGAGCGTCTGTCACTTGGTACTGGTGACCAAGTAGGTGTTATTCAGAGTGTACCAGTTTCTCTATTACCATGGTACCACTGGCACCTGTGTCCCTGTAGGCCTGAACCTCAACACCATTTATTAGGGGAAGTTGCTTGTACTTACCATATTAAGGGGACAAGCAACCAAGGTGGCCAAATCAATGGCACCTTCAGAGACTAGCACAGCCTCTGTGGTCTCCCTAACAAGACCAACCCCAACTAAATTACCAAAAGTGAGCCCAGCTACTCCCTTGGATTGGCTATTAGTAGGTTTGCTCCCACCACCACTGCTATAACTAGGGGCACTAGAGGTTGCAGTAGGGGTTGTGGTAGTGGGAGGCTTGGTGATTTTCTTTGGACAACTGGCATCAGTTGTCCAATGGCCTTTTACTTTACATAAATAGCACCATGGTTTCTTTACTTGATTAGAAGAGGATTTGGACCCACCAACCCCACCAGAGTGTTTTTGTGGGCCTGATGAAGACTCATTTTTAGATTTGTCCCCACTCTTGTCTGAAGACTTACCATCCTTCTACTTGCCATCCTTGTCACCCCCTGTATGAACTTTTCTGTTCACTCTTGTTCTGACCCATTTGTCTGCCTTCTTTCCCAATTCTTGGGGAGAGGTCAGATCTGAGTCCACTAGATATTGGTGTAACAAATCAGACACACAGTTATTCAGAATATGCTCTCTCAAGATTAGATTGTACAGGCTTTCATAGTCAGAAACTTTACTGCCATGTAACCACCCCTCCAAGGCCTTCACTGAATAGTCAACAAAGTCTACCCAGTCTTGTGAGGACTCTTTTCTGGTTTCTCTGAACTTAATCCTGTATTGTTCAGTGGTTAAGCCAAATCCATCCAAGAGTGCATTCTTCAAAACTGTAAAATTATTGGCATCACTTTCCTCCACAGTAAGGAGCCTATCCCTACCCTTTCCACTGAAAGATAGCCATAGGATAGCAGCCCACTGCCTTTGAGGGACCCCCTGTACCATACAGGCCCTCTCAAGTGCAGCAAACCACTTGTTAATCTCATCCCCCTCCTTGTAAGGGGGAACTATCTTATGCAGATTCCTAGAATCATGCTCTCTCACAGGATTGCTATCTGGAATACTGCTGCTGCCACCATGGGGTCCAAACCCCAACCTCTGTGTCTCTTTTTCTAAGTCTAGGGATTCCCTGTCTAGAGCCAGCTGTTGCTGTTTAAGCTTCAGCCTGGTCTCTTCCACTCTCAACTTACTGAGTTCCCTTTCTAACATCATGTCATCAGGGTGGGTGGGTTGGGAATGTCTTGACACAGAAGAATGATGTGAATGAACAGAGGGAGACCTGTCCCTAACAGTTGGCACCCTAACAACCTGGCCTCCAGGAACAAAAACATCCCTACTGTAATGGGAGCTTCCATTACTACCAGCTATGCTAGGTGGTCTGCTAAGGGGCAGGTTAGGAAGGGCACCCTCTAACATTCTTACTGGGGGCTCCCCTGAGTCAGAGTGTGAGCTATCTCCTAACTCATCAATTGAACTGCCAGCTAAGGCCTTATCATTTTCAATAAGCATGTTAGACAGTAACTCTCTAGAGGGGTTCTTTCCTACCACTAAACCTCTATCAATGCAGAGACTCTTTAGGCCCTTAAAGTTAATGTGGTCATAAGCTGTGCTGACCAAATTAAGAGGAGTTCCTACATCAGACATGATAGAAAAAGTTTTAGGGACAGATAAAAGAGAGAAAAAGTTTTAGGACTTTTAATGAACAGGAAAAAAACGTTTTCAACTTTTTTAAACTTTTTGAAAGTTTTAGAGGACTTTTCAGCACTTAGCAGATAGTGTAAGAGAAGAAAAGCAAAACCTTTTGGTTAGGTGTACATACACTAAACTTGGTTTGTATATTATTCTCTTATGAAAAGTACACAATGACAAAGTGGTAAGTAGTTGCAAGTACTTATCCCAGCGCTGCACAACCAATGTAGGAGGCTGGCCTGGCTTGTAGTGGGTACCAAGGGGTACTTACACTCTGTACCAGGTGCAGTTATCCCTTATTAATGTAGAAGAGGTGTTTCTAGCAGCTTAGGCTGATAGAAGGTAGCTATAGCAGAGCAGCTTAGGCTGAACTAGGAGACATGTAAAGCTCCTACTATACCACTGGTGTCATATGCACAATATCATAAGAAAACACAATACACAGAAATACTAAAAATAAAGGTACTTTATTTTTATGACAATATGCCAAAAGTATCTCAGTGAGTACCCTCAGTATGAGGATGCCAAATATACACAAGATATATGTACACAATACCGAAAATATGTAGTAATAGCAAAAGGAAGTAATGCAAGCAAGGTAAAGTTACAGAAGATTGCAATAGGACCATATAGGTATAGGGGCAACACAAACCATATACTCCAAAAGTGGAATGCGAACCACGAATGGACCCCAAACCTATGTGAGCTTGTAGAGGGTCACTGGGACTGTAAGAACACAGTGAGGGTTAGAAAAATAGCCCACCCCAAGACCCTGAAAAGTAGGTGTAAAGTGCACCTATATTCCCCAGAGAGCACAGAAGTCGTCATGGGGAATTCTGCAAGGAAGACCAACACCAGCAATGCAACCAAAGTGGATTTCCGGACCTGAGTACCTGTGGAACAAGGGGACCAAGTCCAAGAGTCGCGACAATGTTGAGAGAGGGCAGATGCCCAGGAAATGCCAGCTGAGGGTGCAAAGAAGCTGCCACCGGATGGTAGAAGCTGTGGGTTCTGCAAGAACGAAGAGGACTAGGAACTTCCCCTTTGGAGGAAGGATGTCCCACGTCGTAAAGAAGCTTGCAGAGGTGCTCCCATGCAGAAAGACCGCAAAAAACCCTTGCTAGCTGCAAGGGTCGCGGTTAGGGTTTTTGGATGCTGCTGTGGCCCAGGAGGGGCTAGGATGTCACCACTTGGATGAGGAGACAGAGGGGGCACGCAGCAAGTCAGGGAGCCCTCACAGAAGCAGGCAGCACCCACAGAAGTACCGGAACAGGCACTTAGAAGAGGAGTGAACCGGAGTCCACATGAAGTCACAAAAGGGAGTGCCACGACGCCGGAGGACAACTCAGAAGGTTGTGCACTGCAGGTTAGAGTGTCGGGGACCCAGGCTTGGCTGTGCACGAAGGAATTCCTGGAAGAGTGCACAGGAGCCGGAGCAGCTGCAAATCACGTGGTACCCAGCAATGCAGTCTAGCGTGGGAAGGCAAGGACTTACCTCCACCAAACTTGGACTGAAGAGTCACTGGACTGTGGGAGTCACTTGGACAGAGTTGCTGAGTTCCAGGGACCACGCTCGTCGTGCTGAGAGGGGACCCAGAGTACCGGTGATGCAGTCTTTTGTTGCCTGCGGTTGCAGGGGGAGGATTCCGTCGTCCCACGAGAGATTTCTTCAGAGCTCCTGGTGCAGAGAGGAGACAGGCTACCCCCAGAGCATGCACCACCAGGAAACAGTCGAGAAGGCGGCAGGAGAAGCGATACAAGGTTGCAGTAGTCGTCTTTGCTACTTTGTTGCGGTTTTGCAGGCGTTCTGGAGCAGGCAGCGGTCGATCCTTGGCAGAAGTCAAAGAGGGAAATGCATAGGAACTCTGGTGAGCTCTTGCATTCGTTATCCGAAGAATACCCCAGAGGAGAGACCCTAAATAGCCAGAAAAGGGGGTTTAGCTACCAAGGAAGGAGGTTTGGCTACCAAGAGAGGTAAGAACCTATCAGAAGGGGTCTCTGACGTCACCTGCTGGCACTGGTCACTCAGAGCAGTCCAGTGTGCCCCCAACACCTCTGAATCCAAGATGGCAGAGGTCTGGGACACACTGGAGTAGCTCTAGGCACCTCCCCTGGGCGGTACTGGTCAGGGGAGTGGTCACTCCCCTTTCCTTTGTCCAGTGTCACGCCAGAGCAGGGCTGGGGGATCTCTGAACCGGTGTAGACTGGCTTATGCAGAGATGGGCACCATCTGTGCCCATCAAAGCATTTCCAGAGGCTGGGGGAGGCTACTCCTCCCAAGCCCTTCCCACCTATTTCCAAAAGGGAGAGGGTGTAACACCCTCTCTCAGAGTAAATCCTTTGTTCTGCCTTCCTGGGCCGGGGCTGCCCAGACCCCAGGAGGGCAGAATCCTGTCTGAGGGGTTGGCAGCAGCAGTAGCTGCAGTGGAAACCCCGGAAAGGCAGTTTGGCAGTACCCTGGTTCTGTGCTAGAGACCCGGGGGATCATGGAATTGTCCCCCCAATACCAGAATGGTATTGGGGTGACAATTCCATGACCTTAGACAAGTTACATGGCCATGTTCGGAGTTAGCATTGTGACGCTACACATAGGTAGTGACCTATGTGCAGTGCACACGTGTAATGGTGTCCCCGCACTCACAAAATTCGGGGAATTAGCCTTGAACGATGTGGGGGCACCTTGGCTAGTGCCAGGGTGGCCACACACTAAGGCGGTCATTACAACATTGGCGGTAAAAGCCGCTCACCGCCGTGCAGAAGACCGCCAACACACCGCCGCGGCCGTGGAATTCCACCACAGCTATTATGACTCACAGCTCGGAATCTGCCAAAATTCAGACACTCACATAAGTCCGCCACTCCAAAGGTCAGTAATAAACTGGCGATAACAAATCCTCCACCGTCACGCCAACAGAAATACGCCCACACTATCACGATCCACGAATCCACGCGGCGGTCTTCCAACCGCGGTATTCCATTGGCGGTACACACCGCTGCGCTCAAAATACACACACTCTTACAAAACACAACCACATTGGACAATTCCAAATACACACACCTGATACAAAATACACACACCATTCCCACACACCCAATACAATATCAAAAACACACCCACAAACCCTTACGACCACAAATCACGAACGAAGGCCAGATAGAGACACCACCATCAACAATACAAGCATCCACAGGCACACAACACCATCACCCACAGAACTTCCACGCACCGCACACTACACACCACTACATATCAGCACACTTATCACCCCACACACCACCCCACACATCACCCCCACCACCCCATGGCACGTCAAAGACACCCCAGGTTCTCAGAGGAGCAGCTCAGGGTCATGGTGGAGGAAATCGTCCGGGTAGAGCCACAGCTATTCGGATCACAGGTGCAGCACACCTCCATTGCAAGGAAGATGGAGCTATGACGAAGAATAGTGGACAGGGTCAACGCAGTGGGACAGCACCCAAGAAATCAGGAGGACATCAGGAAGAGGTGGAACGACCTACGGGGGGAAGGTGCGTTTCGTGGTCTCAAGACACCACCTGGCGGTTCAGCGGACTGGCGGCGGACTCCCACCTCCTCCCCGACAACTAACAACATGGGAGGAGCAGGTCTTGGCGATTCTGCATCCTGAGAGCCTCGCAGGAGAGGGGGAGGAATGGACTCTGGTAAGATAAATCTTAACGATTACATCCCCCACCCTACCTGCATGCCACCTCATACCCCCACCCTCACCACCATCACTCCAACCCCTCACAAATGTCCCAACATCACAAACCACACATCCTAATACCAAGCCCTGCATGCAATAACAAAGCATGGACGGCCATCACTAAAGCATGCCAACTGCACATACCCATATACCCCCCTAAACCATCATCACACAAGGTCCCACACAGGAATGCTAGCACTGGGGTACACAGTCACCCACCCATTGCACACCATGACACACACAGATGCAATAATCATGCTTTTAAACCCCTACAGGACCCCTACCCAACGTCACCGGACAGGAGGGACCACACGTCCACACCACCAACAGAAGAGGCCCACAGTGATGACAGCACCTCTGTCCAACTGGATCTAGATGACCAGCCCGGCCCATCGGGGACCTCGGGACAGTCGGTTACCCTCACAGGCAACTACAGAGCATCCCCCCTCTGGAAACACCAGCACAGCACCCACCCAGCAGGCACATACCTCCATCCCCAGGACACGTCAATCAGCTGTGTGTCCACCACTACAGGGGACCCAGGCTAACCCACCACCCCAACAACAACAGGGAACTGGGGCAGTGGTAGTGGGCACACGGTCCAGGGGACGAAGGCACAGGAACACAGGGGAACTGGGAGGGCTGCTGTGCGACAGGGGGCGGACAGGCCCAGGGAACCCACTCTCCACGAGGCCCTCTCCTCCATCATAGGAGCCTACCACCACTCCCAGGAGACGATGGCAACAGTACTGGCCAAGTTTCAGGAGACCCAGCTCCTGCAGGAGGAACAGTATATGGGCTTCAGGGAAGAACTCAGAACCATCAATTCCACCCTGGGCACCATCGTAGGGGTGCTGAAGGAAGTACTCAACACCAGGAGGGACACTGTGGCACTATAGGGGGCCCTGACACTAGCATGGACGATGAACTGCCCACCACCTCCGCTGGCGCAAGTGGACAGGAGGCACCGCCACAGGACCACCACGCCAGCACCCCACCCCCTGCAGAGGGAGAACCACCTCGCAAACGGTCCCTGAGATCCAGGACAAAGACAGAGAACGATGCCAAGACCCCCGCCAAGAAATGAGACCACCCTGATTGTCATCCTACTGTCCCACTTTGTCACCCTGTCCATCCTTAAACTGCCCCAGCTCTACTTCCTAAGCCCATATGGGCAATGCACCTGTGAGACTAATAGACTGGACTCTGCCATGCACATTCCTCCGCCATCACCCCTCACCATTTTACAACCCCTCCAATATTGAGCACTTAAATAAACACCCTTAAAGCACAAAACAATCTAGAGTCTGTCTGTGATTTCGGAATACTGTATTAGCAATAACTGTGGCAAAAAGCATGTTCATTGGTAATGTCAACATACCTATGTCACACAGCTCTAGTCCATGAGGAATCAAAGTAGATGTCACACTTTGGGACCCACATCTGTGAAATCTTAAGGGAAAGTGACAACTCAGCGACCATACACTGGGTGAAAACGACAGACAGTAGAGGTAGTAGTGTATGAGTACATGTAGTAGGCAGGTTTGTATTCTTACCTGTGTCTCACTGGAAATATTGCTGGATCACCGAGTCCCTGTTGTCCATGTCTTCTTCCTCTGCTTCCTCGTCTTCACTGTCCACAAGCTCCACAGCTGCAACACCACCATCATCTGGACCATCCTCCTGCAGAAAAGGCACCTGTCGTCGCAAAGCCAAGTTTTGAAGCATACAGCAGGCCACGATGATCTGGCACACCTTCTTTGGTGAGTAGATTAGGGATTCACCTGTCATATGGAGGCACCTGAACCTGGCCTTCAGGAGGCCGAAGGTCAGCTCGATCACCCTCCTAGTTCGCCCAGGGGGCCTCATTGTAGCGTTCCTCTGCCCTTGTCCTGGGATTCCTCACTGGGGTCAGTAGCATGACAGGTTGGGGTAAACAGAGTCATCTGCAAATGGTGAGGGACAACTGTTAGACACACACTAACCTGGAGTGATTTCCCCAGACCCAGACAACCATTCCCACTGACTAGCTTCCGGGTGCTCACTTAATAGCCACACACAGTGCCTCTGGAGTTGACCCATCACATAAGGGATGCTGCTATTCCGCAGGATGTAGGCGTCATGCACTGAGCCAGGGAACATGGCATTCACATGGGAGATGTACTGGTCTGCCAAACATACCATCTGTACATTCATGGAATGATAACTCGTCCGGTTTCTGTACACCTGTTCACTCCTGTGGGGGGGTACCAAAGCCACATGTGTCCCATCAATGGCACCTATGATGTTGGGCATATGTCCCAGGGCATAGAAATCACCTTTCACTGTAGGCAAATCCTCCACATGAGGGAAAACGATGTAGCTCCGCATGTGTTTCAGCAGGGCAGACAACACTCTGGACAACACGTTGGAGAACATAGGTTGGGACATCCCTGATGCTATGGCCACTGTTTGAAATGACCCACTTGCAAGGAAATGGAGCACTGACAGCACCTCCACTTGAGGGGGGATTCCTGTGGGATGGCGGATAGCTGACATCAGGTCTGGCTCCAACTGGGTACACAGTTACTGGATTGTGGCACGGTCAAGCCTGTATGTGATGATCACATGTCTTTCCTCCATTGTCGACAGGTCCACCAACGGTCGGTACACCGGAGGATGCCGCCATCTCCTCACATGTCCCAGTGGACGGTGCCTATGAAGGACAAGAACGAGCACAGAGTCAAACAACTCAGAGGTACATACCCACAGCTTACACAGAACACCATTCATAATCAAAAAGTGGCCAGTATGTGGGTTGAGTCTAGGCCTGGGTATGTGTGACACAGTTGAAAATGAAGCCATGTGGGCCCCTGAAATGGTGGCTGCCTGACCTGTAAAGTGGGACAATGGGATGTGAGGTAACTGCGCTGGCATTGTACACCGTTGCGGTAGGCGTCGAAGACCGCGGCGCAATGCTGCATTGGTTAACATTGGACCCTATGGGCCCCAGGAGCCAATACCGGTGTACGCCGGCGGTGATGGTACGCACCGCCGCGGACGTGACCACCATTTTCTATCTGTACAATCACTCGATACCTGATCTTCGACAGGAGAGGACCTACACTGCAAGTGCTGCTGTGACCTTGGTCTGGAAGAGACAATGGCTCGAGTGTTTGGGGAAAGTTGGAGAAACTCATGGACGGGGTTCTCCCCCAGTACACGCTACTCTACGGCCCTCCAGACACACAGGTAAGTACACTGGGAGCATGCTGTATGGGCTATGCCTGTGTGGAGAGGGGTGGATGTAAGAAGGAAGGGGGGAGAGTGCGGTGTGCATGAAACGACAGTGAGTGCATGTGCCACATGGCAAGGGTAGGGATGGGGGCCAATCACTTTGACGGTGCAGTTGGCAATAACTTTCTCTTCCACCTGTACATGTGGGTCAGCACCCACCAGAAAAAACATATTTGGCGTGCCATCCCCAAGGACGTCCGGACCCTGGGGGTCTACCACAGACAGAGCACTCACTGCTGGAAAAGATGGGAGGACATTCACCGCTGGAGCAAGAAGACGGCGGAGGCTCAGCTGGGGATGGCCTCCCAACGTGGGAGGGGTGCCCATCACACCATGACCCCCCTGATGTTCAGAATCCTGGCGGTGGCGTACCCGGAGTTGGATGGGCGCTTGAGGGCATCACAGCAGCCACAAGGGGGTGAGTACACTCGCATTCTGCTGATTTTGCGTGCAGTGGAGGTGTCTGGGTGGGGGAGGTGGGCTGTGGGTTTCCCTAGGCCAGGGCGAGTTTAGTAGGCAAGGTCCCTCCGTAAGGCAGGCCATGTGGCCCCCCACCCCACCTCTGTAGAGTGCCAAGTACACCAAGTCATGCCCCTGTGTCATCCATGAGTGCAGATGTCGTCCATAGCCTTGTAGGCCATATCCCAGGAATTGAACAGTGAAGCCCAAGAGCGCGGCGTAGTGCAGGGGGCTTCTGTGTCTTTCTTGTCCACCAACAGTAGCAGTAATCCATGCACTCAACGTGTCTTTCTTCTGTCTCCCCCCCCTTTTTGTGGTCTCCCTGTTCTTGTGTGCATTAGCATCATCAGGTGGAGGAGCAGTGGCACCGGAGCACGAGGGGGTTGCATCCCACATGGCCATGGAGGGCCACACTACGGAATCGGACTTCACCTGTGGGCCGGAGGGCGAGGGGAGCTCCACGGCGGGGACAGGAGCTGAAACCAGTGACACGGACTCGTCCTCTGATGGGAGCTCCCTTGTGGTGGCGGCAACATCTGTTCCACCGCCATCTACAGGTACAGCCGCCACCACCCCCTTCCAGCACTGCCCTCCCAGCAGCCCCTCAGCCTTCGCCCCATGCCCGCTCACCCGGGAGGGTGGACATCACCTTCGCCCCAGGCACCTCAGGCCCTGCCCCTGTCACCCCTGCTGCCCTCAGTGAGGAGGCCTTGTGACCTCCTCTGGTCCCTCACTGTTGGGCAGTCTGCCATTTTGAATGCCATCCAGGGTTTAGAAAGGCAGTTGCAACAAACAAATGCATTCCTGGAGGGCATTCATTCTGGTCAGGCGGCCCTTCTCCGAGCTTTTCAGACTCTGGCCTCAGCACTGATGGCAGCCATTGTCCCTGTGTCTAGCCTCCCCCCTTCAACTTCCTCCACCCGACCCAATCCCCTGTACCTCAGCCCATCCCCAGCACACCTACAGAGCAGCATGCAAACACGTCAACACCCAAGGGAAGCTCAGGCAACCATAAGCACCACACATCCCACAGGCACTCACGCAAGCATCACACACATGCAGACATAGCAACATCCACTGCCTCCACTGTGTCCCCCTCCTCCTCGTCTCCCTCCTCCCTCCCTGCCTCGTCTACACTCACACCTGCATGCACTACCTCTACAGCCACTACTACCATCGCCAGCACACCTATCACCACACCCCGCTCACGTGCAGTCACCACCCCCACTACCATTCACATGTCCCCTGTGTCCTCCCCCAGTGTGTCTGTGACACCCCCTCCCAAGATACACAAACGCAGGCACACACCCACCCAACAGCCATCCACTTCATGACAGCCACCAGCGCATGCACCTTCACCCAAAGTCAGAAAACGAACACTTCCAACAAACACAACCTCTTCCTCCACTCTCAAACCCCCTCCAGCTACCCATTCCAGTGTGTCCAAAAAATGTTTCCTGTCCAACCGTGACCTCTTTCCCACACCTCCCCCACCCCGTCCGTCTCATAGGTCCCGAACTAGCACCTCAGCCACAACATCTCTGGGACCAGTGGTGCCTGTAGTCACCGGAATATGGAGTGCACCAGCCACCAGGGCAGCCAGTGTGGCACGGAGCCACAGCACAGACAGTCCCCCACCTGTGAAGCATCAGCCACCGCCAGCACCAGCCCAGCTGCCCAGGAGGCCACCGCCAGCACCATTCCAGCTGCCCAGGAGGCCACCACCAGAACAAGCCCAGCTGCCCAGGAGGCCACCGCAGCACAAGCCCCGCTGGGCCATGAAGGACCGCTAGCAAAAGCCCCGCTGGGCCATGAAGGACCACCAGCAAAAGCCCCGCTGGGCCATGAAGGACCACCAGCACAAGCCCCGCTGGCCCATGAAGATCCGCCAGCAGCGGAGTCACTGCAATGGAGACCGCCTTCTCAAGCACCGCTGAACAGGGCACCGCTGTCTCAAGCACCGCTGAACAGGGCACCGCCGTCTCAGGCACCGCTGAACAGGGCACCGCCGCCTCAAGCACCGCTGAAAGGGCACCGCCGTCTCAAGCACCGCTGAACAGGGCACCGCCGTCTCAAGCACCGCTGAACAGGGCACCGCCGTATCAAGCACCGCTGAACAGAGCACCGCCGTCTCAGGCACCGCTGCACAGGGCACCGCCACCTCTAGCACCGCTGAACAGGGCACCGCCGCCTCAAGCACCGCTGGCCCATGAGCGCCAAGGGCACTGACTCTACTGAGTCCGTCACGGGCAGTATGAAGCACTCTGGGCACAATGCACCCTCCAGAACCAGTGGAGAGATCTATCCACTACCTCTGTCCTTAGCAGGATGAAGCACTCTGGGCACCATGCCCCCTCCAGAACCAGTGGAAACTGTCATCCACTACCTCTGTCCTTAGCAGGATGAAGCACTCGGGGCACCATGCCCCCTCCAGAACCAGTGGAGAGATCTATCCACTGCCGATGTCCTTAGCAGGATGAAGCACTCTGGGCACAATGCCCCCTCCAGAACCAGTGGAGACTGTCATCCACTACCTCAGTCCTTAGCAGGATGAAGCACTCTGGGAACCATGCCCCCTCCAGAACCAGTGGAGACTGTCATCCACTACCTCTGTCCTTAGCAGGATGAAGCACTCTGGCCACAATGCCCCCTCCAGAACCAGTGGAGAGTGTCATCCACTACCTCTCTCCTTAGCAGGATGAAGCACTCTGGGCACAATGCCCCCTCCAGAACCAGTGGAGACTGTTATCCACTACCTCTCTCCTTAGCAGGATAAAGCACTCTGGGCACAATGCCCCCTCCAGAACCAGTGGAGACTGTTATCCACTACCTCTTTCCTTAGCAGGATGAAGCACTCTGGGAACCATGCCCCCTCCAGAACCAGTGGAGAGTGTCATCCACTACCTCTGTCCTTAGCAGGATGAAGCACTCTGGCCCCAATGCCCCCTCCAGAACCAGTGGAGAGTGTCATCCACTACCTCTCTCCTTAGCAGGATGAAGCACTCTGGGCACAATGCCCCCTCCAGAACCAGTGGAGACTGTTATCCACTTGAGAGACTGCGCCTTTGCACTCCCTAGGATGAAACAGTGGGCAACCCACCCAGTGTAGAGACTTGAGAGACTGTGGCTTTGCACTCCCCAGGATGGAACAGTGGGCAAGCCACCCACTGTATAGACTTGAGAGACTGTGGCTTTGCACTCCCCAGGATGGAACAGTGGGCAAGCCACCCACTGTATAGACTTGAAAGACTGTGGCTTTGCACTCCCCAGGACTGAAGAGTGGGCATGTGGCCCGCTCGTGGATTTGGCGTCGTGCATTCAACCGGCTGAGGTGCCCCCCCTTTTCCTCCCCCTGAGGTGCCTGTTTTGTTGCTCTCTGATGCCCCTGCAGTGTTCTCTCCGCCATGGTCGGGAATCTTGTGTGGGCCTCGCCCATACCGTGTGGGCCCAGTGTTCCACGGACTTAATTGGAGCACTACCTGGACTACTATGCTTGGTATATATTTTGAACATGGTGTATATATATATATTTTTGCCTACTTGATTTTAATAGATTACAATGGTTACATTCATTTTCTATTGTCTTTGCATTCTTCCGGGGGGTTGAGTGGTGTAACTGTGATGTATCAACATGCATTAGTGTGTGTGTTGTAGTGGGTGAGGGTGGTGGTGTTGTGTGTGTGTGTCCCTGATTTTTTCCCTCCTCTCTCCCCTGTGTCGTAGGTGCAGTACTCACTGTGGTCTTTGCCGCCGGCGTTCGTGCTCCTGGTAGAGGAGCAGGAACACTATTGCAGGGAGAATTTGGAGTTCCGGGTCCATGGTGTCCTCGTTCCTCGTGGGGTGTGTAGAGGTGAGCGTTTTCCCTTCGGAATTCCTGGTACCGGCATGTTTTTATCCACGGTGAATCCGCCCTGGAAAAGGTGGCGGATTGGTGGGCTGTAATAGTGTGGGCGATACATTGTCCTCCGCCTGTCTGTTGGGGGTGACCGCTGCGCTGTTTGTCTGAACCGCCGTGGAGTGTTAAAGTGGCTTTCTTTGTTTGGTGGTTTCCGCCATGTTCGTAATTGCACATTTTTTACCGCCGGCCTGTTGGCGGTCTTACCGCCGCTTTAACACCATCTGCCAGGGTCGTAATGACCACCTAAGTAACTTGGCACCTGACCTTCACCAAGTGAGGGTTAGATATATAGGTGACTTATAAGTTACTTATGTGCAGTGGAAATGGCTGTGAAATAACGTGGACGTTATTTCACTCAGGCTGCAGTGGCAGTCCTGTGTAAGAATTGTCAGAGCTCCCTATGGGTGGCAAAAGAAATGCTGCAGCCCATAGGGATCTCCTGGAACCCCAATACCCTGGGTACCTAGGTACAATATACATGGGAATTATATGGGTGTACCAGAGTGCCAATGAGAATTGGTAAAATTAGTCACTAGCCTGCAGTGACAATTTTAGAAAGCAGAGAGAGCATAAACACTGAGGTTCTGGTTAGCAAAGCCTCAGTGATACAGTTAGGCACCACACAGGGAACACTTACAGGGCATACATTATGAGAACTGGGGTCCTGCCTAGCAGGATCCTAGTGACACAAGGGCAAAAACAAACATACATACATTGAAAATGGGGGTAACATGCCAGGCAAGATGGTACTTTCCTACACACAGTGTAGCCCAGGTCCTCATCACTCCATGCTGCGACGCAGAGCTCCCTGAGTTGCTCTCCAGTGGTGTGGGACCCTCCAGTTTAGTGCTGCACACTTTGCATCTTCTTTCCCATGTTCTGGGACTCCTTGGGTGCTGCCTGGTCTTCTGAGGGCTCTCTGACGTGCCAAGAGCCTCCTCTGTCTCCTCAGTCCAAGTTCAGTCCCTCCTGGGTCAAGGCAGCTCCGTTTTCACGCAAACTGTGTACTTGCTTGAACCACAGCTTGTTGGCGGAATCCAGTGATATAAACAGCCTGTGTCCAACAACTTTACATGGGACATCTCCTGTAAAACACAGGAACCTGCAGTCATCTTCTTTTGTGCTCTCGTGTACTTTTCTCCTGACCATAGAATCCACTTTTGCACCTTATTCTAAGTTGGCAGGGGGACCTGTCCTTCCTGGACTCTTCTTCGACTTTTAGAATTGGTCTCTTCTCTCCACAGATCTTCAGGTTCAGGAATCCATCGTTGTTTGCTTGCAGTCTTGCTTGGTTCTTGCAAAATCCTTCATCATGACTTGTAGTGTGTCCTGAGGAAACTTGCTGTACTTTACTCCTGCTTTCCTGGGTTCTGAGGTGGGGTACTTTACTTACATTTCGTGTTTTCCTACACTCCCAGCCCCCCTCTGCACACTACACTTGCCTAGGGGGTAATTCGACATTCACATTCCACTATTTTAGTCCATGGTTTGTGCTGCCCCTACGCCCATTGCAATCTATTGTATTTTCTACTGTTTGCACTATTCTATGATTGTTTGCTTACCTGATTTTGGTTACTAATGTATATATTGTGCGTAATACTTACCTCCAGAAGGAGTATTGCCTCTAAGATATATTTGGCCTTGAGTCACTAAAATAAAGTACCTTTATTTTTGGTAACACTGAGTATTGTCTTTTATTGTGTATAAGTACTGTGTAACTATAGTGGTATTTCATGAGCTTTGCATGTCTCCTAGTTCAGCCTAAGCTGCTCTGCTACAGCTACCTCTAGAAAGCCTAGGCTGGTAGAACACTGACTACATTTCACTAATAAGGGATAACTGGACCTGGTATAAGGTTTAAGTACCTTAAGTACTCACTATAAACCAGAAGGCAGCCTCCCACATTCCCTCTGAACCCTTGGGGCCCAAAGGCACTCCAAAGGGGTCAGGCCACCCAAATATGATGGGCGTGACCTCATAAAACTCTTAATGTTGGACGGGGGTTGCTCCGGTAACTCAGGGAGGTGTGGAGCAGACCGAGGAACAGGTTCCAAGGTGGAAGTGTAGATGTGGGACCTAGTCATGTATTATCATTGTAGGAAGCTGGCCATCTATGTAGTGTGCAAAACTAGGCACACTATGCACTTGTAAGTCTCATCCTGGTTGTCCAAAGAGTGTTGTTGGGTCTGGTTGTGATTTCCGGTTGTGGAGCTGTTGGCTGGTCAGTGAAGTGACCCTCACTGGCTTGTTCGTTGTTGCTTGGTTGTTGAGGGGTGCCTCCATTCAGAAGGGAGAATTGGGGTCATTCTTGAAGCCTGGTGATCTCCAGGGTTTCTTGAGGCTAGTCTAGTGTCCAGCTCTTCCGCAGCAGAGTTTTTCGGGTCTTTGGTGCCGCAGGCAGGGTTTGGCTCCTTTTCTTGAGCAGCAGGTCTACAGTTCTCTTGCTTTGGATCTTCTTTGGTGCTGGTCTTTCAAATCTGCTTTCTTGGTCTAGGGGAGCCCACTAAATACTGATCTCAGTGGGCGTTTTAGGGGGAACCTGGTAGTGTCCAATGGGATACTTACTCTTGGGTGGCTACACCCACTACAGTGATCATTTCCTGTGGGAAGGGTCACTACCTTAAACCTAATAGTTGGCTATTTTCCCCCATTCCAAGATGGAGGAAACTGAATTTGAGGGACCACTTCTCAGGCCACTCCTCCTACCCTTTGTTTGGTTTCCCGCCTTTGCTCCCTCCAGAAGTGGGGGTTTGCAAAGGGGAAGACCATCTGCTGCTAGCAGCAACCCTTGGGATCGAGTTTCAAGGGTGATAGCCCTTTAAAAGGTCACTGTAAAGGCAGTGCACATTCCTGAGGGAGGGGGTGTTAGCTCCTCCACCCAGGAAAGGCATT
This sequence comes from Pleurodeles waltl, assembly GCF_031143425.1. Classification (NCBI taxonomy): domain Eukaryota; kingdom Metazoa; phylum Chordata; class Amphibia; order Caudata; family Salamandridae; genus Pleurodeles; species Pleurodeles waltl. The sequence continues at coordinate 1,218,880,805 of NC_090447.1, forward strand.
GTTATTCAAACCAGAGAGACAGGGCTCTCCCCAAGGTTTGTGTATTGGTTGTCTGGATGCAGCAGGCTGGCTTGAACCAGTCAGTAACCATGACAAGATAGTTAGCTTTTGCAGGGGGCACCTTTAAGGTGACCCCGGGTACATTGTATAATAAATTCAGTACTGGTACCAGTTTGTATTTACCATTTTGAGTTTTTTTTATACCAAACAACCCAGGGTTCAGAGTAGCCATTATGTAGCTGGGAAACTCGTATTGACCAGTGTCCAGCACATACATTAAAATGGCTGTTCTGTTCACTTACTATGTCCAAGGTGTGGCAGGAACACAGTGGGGGCATATTGCTCATGCAGCTATGCCCTAACATATAATATGGAGCACCCTGCCTTAGGGCTGTAAGGCCTGCTAGAGGGGTTTCTCATCCATAGTAAATGCAGTGTATGATGGACAGGGCACACAGGTAGTGTGCCCAGTCGAGTTTGTGTGTTAGGTTTGCACCAGAACACTCAGGCTGCTATGGCAGTGCTGGGTGCAATCAAGATGCAAGGCTTTAAAGGGTGACACAATCAGTGCTGCTGCACTCAAGGGCTTACCCATAGCACCCCATGCCCTAGGTACCTAAGTACCATTTACTAAGGACTTATAGTGGTAGCTAAAGGTGTATCCTATTACTTTTACAATGTTTTAGGGAAAGGACACTGGCACTGGGAACCTGGTTAGCAGGATCCCAGTGCACTTCAGTCCAAGTTGCATTCAGAAACCAGGCAAAAAGTGGGGGGTACTGCAATAACGTGCCTGTTTCACACAATCGTTCCCACACCTCATTAGAAGACTTGGTCCAGCGAGATATGGACTTTATCTTTTTGTTGGACTTACCCGATGAAGACTGTGATGATGAGCTTTGACAGCGGCTCCTCAAATGATCCCGGGACCTTCCACACAACAAGGTTCTTAATCGTTGTGGGGTCATCTAACGTTTGGCGGTAAGGAGGTTCAAGGAGCAATCCTGCAACACCTATGGGTTCATGGCATGACAGTCCAAGCAGGCCTTAGAGTTTTGGCCTCACTCCAGGCAAACAAGGTGTTGGCCTGTAACAGGCACCACAGGGTTTGAAACCTGCTGATTTTAGGGGACGTTCCTAGCACTCCAGGAAAAAAAGTCTCAATAAAGGGCTTAGGAAACTTCTAAAAAAAAGTCAGACATAAAATGACTCACAACAGGTCTTTCCCTGATCAGTGCTGACTGGCATGGACAGAAAAGAACGGGTGTCAGTGCACTGGGGTGGCGCCTATTTAGGTGCTGCACAAGGCACTTCTGGCACGGGCAACGCGGGGTGATGCTAATGCAGAGCCGACCAACACCATCTACCAGTGTGCAGAGGCACTTCTCAAAAAGTTTCTAGATCCAATCTGACACCTAGGTGTACATCTAAGGTAAGAAGTCTGAGGCTAGAAGACACTATCAGATATTAAAACTTCACGTCAGGATGGTAACATTAGGTGAGCAATTATGTTGTATATAAACATGCCTGAATGTAATGTCAGCAAAACATACAAACACAAGATCTGGAGTAGTAAGATTTTGTAATAAAAAACTGTAATATGAAGCTTCTTAAATATCTTACCGTTCGCGGATGATTTTTTGGTCTACAGAGAAAAAGAAAAATGATGATGGAATATTAATTGCACACAAGGGTAAGAAACCTAATAAACTGTAGCTCAATTAATATATTCAAGCATAATCCTTAGGAATATTTCTGTACATTATAACCAAAATGTATACAAGTCAGTTTAAACTGGAGTAGCTATGACAGCCACATGCAGCTCTGAACATCCCAGCAGTTTTCAAATCACCTGCGGAAAATAGCACTTCAAATGAGATAGCTCTACAGATCAGTCATACACATTAAATAAATGGGAATGATTCATGTATTACCTTTTCTCCTCTCAGCAGACCTCTTGCACTGTGCTCCAAGGTCCCTTGAATTAACTAATCTGTTCACTGAGTCATGCGTGATGTCATTTAGGTGTTTGTTTTCATTTGATTGCTATTCAATTAAGTTGTCTTTCTGAAAAATAACAGGTTTCTGGACTAAAATGGAAGACTGTGATTGATTGAAAGTGTTTTATAGTAGAAAAGCTACTTAGAATAAATATGAATTTGTGTTCCTTTATATATCGATGGTCATTTATATTTAGTATCCTGGTTGATGTATGATAGCTCCAGATATGGGTACATCAAAAAGTAAAGGTGCAATTGCAACTGGATCTCAGTAGTTACAGTGCTTGTAAATTGTAAACACAGAAGGTCCAATAGAGAAAGTAGTCAATAGCTGTGTCATTCCACCTTCTGCCTGCGATAGGTAGAAGATGATGTGTTCCACCCATACAGATATGGGTGGGATAGATATGCTTTAGATCTGGGGCCTCCAACCCTTTCTGTAGTGAGAGCTACTTCTAATCAGTGCAAATAAGAATGAGCTACTGAAGGTCAAGGAACTCTTGCATTGTTACCAAAGACCCCCACACCCAGCTTCATTGACTCTAGGCCTAATGTCCATAGAACCAGATACTGACCAAAACAAGGGCACTATGGCATGGCTGCTGTGTGTGCCAGTTAGAGAGTGTATGTAGAGATGTATGGAAATGTGTGCATATGAATGGGATATATGTGTATAGGTGACTGAGAGAGATATATGTGTATGGGTGACTGAGAGACTGGGATATGTGTATGGGTGTCATATGTACTTCTGGCAGAGGACATACCTTTCACCATATGTAGCACCGTTAGATGTACAATACAAATGTGGATTTTTTTTTTACATTGGAGCAATTTAAAGTATAGAAAAATGGTTTTTCAAAAATCTTCATAACATAGAACATTTTTCTGCATTTTAAATTTCTCCCATTTGAAACAATGTCTACCAGCCACTGTTAGCAGGAAGCCTGCCATGTGTAATTGTGACAATTTGGGAGAAAATTAAACTGAAGAGTTAACTTTATGTTAATATGGATTCCATAAAAATCATCATTTAAATTTTCTCCCATTTCAAAGTATAGTATTTACGAACAGCGGGCATCTTGCTCCAAGTGGCCTGTAGACTCGTTGCCTTAGTTATAACAGAAAAATACAGACATTTGTTTAAATTGCAAGTATTTAAAATGAAGAAATAGGTTTCATAAAACATTAGGACGTAATTGGCTTAATTGAAAGTGGACAACAAATTAAGACTTAGGGCCTGATTACGATCTTGTAGGATAAGAAAATGTGACTGATATGAAAGAGTATCCCATCCACCAAGATTGTAATCAGGCCCTTAATGTTTCATAGAAATATACTTCTTAATTTTACATTTATCAAATTTAGAACAATGACTGTAATTTTCAGTTATACATATGGCAGTGTGTACTTGCCACTAGAAGCAAGAGGATTGCTTTTTATAAAATGATGATAATGAAATGTTAACTTAGTCATTATCAGACCCTTCTATATGCAGCCTATGTAATAATGTAAAATAAACACAGTTTTCCCTTAACTTTTAAAGGAAAACATGACCCACTGCAACACATTGAAACTGACTACAACCCCCTTGTGAATGCTCAGATATTGAAGATGAAAATTATTCTGGTCTTGCATTCCTATGTGGGTGAAGCTCATCCACTATTTTTTGGGTGTTTTAGAGCAGTCCCTTCCACACTGAGAAATTATGCATACCTATGATAATATACTGACCACTTTAAGACCTTGCTGTTATCACCCAAAAATAGCTAAAGTTGCCCATAAGACAAGTTTGTAAATCGTTGCACTGGTGCTAAAAGCAGCATTAATATTAGGCATGGGAAAAGATGATCTCAAAATAATACAGACGTTTTTATACGTACAAGAAGGCAATTAAACCTTTATTGAAAAGACGAAAAATGTGAGCTATGCTTGAGCAGACTCAACCTTGGCATATTCCTCCTAATTTAGCAAAAGTTATAGAGAGAATAAGTTGGGCATAGCATGCAAGGTTGTCTGAGACTTACAAACCTTCACACAACACAATACATTTCTTATGTTTTTTAGCCTCATAAGTTCTCATTTCCCAGTTGACCCCAATTGACATGTTTAAGGCCTTTGAGGAATGACACCAACTACTTCAGGCAGCTTAGCACCAACGCAGATGCCCTTGCCTCATGGCACAATGGTGCCAGCGTTAAGGAGACAATTGTTTTGTGCAGAAAGGGGTATCTTCCTGCCTAAAAACAAACCTTAGTGGCATATTCTTGTTTTACGCGTGCTGCAGAATGCAGCACATATGGAAAGCGGAACTAAGGAGAAGAAATGAAGATATTCTCCTAGCAAAACCTCTCTCGGGTAAACGCACCACTCTAGTGCAAACCCAGGTTTGCTGACTTTAGTAAATCTGGATTTGCATAAAAAACCATGGATGGATGCATGAGAATGCCCATGCTCCAAAACGAAACACCTCCCCAATGCAAAGTAATGCAGGAAAGCACTATGAGCTGCCTTGTGTCCTTTTTTTGTAATAAGCCACTGAATTCCGCACAAATCAAGCTTTGCATGGCTCAGTAAATACAGAAATAAATTTTGATTAAAAAAGTAAAGGAAGTTTATATGGGTGACACAAGGCCAAAAATATCTTAGAGGCAATACTCCTTCTGGAGGTAAGTATTATACACAATATATACACTAGACACCAAAATAGGGTAAGTAATTATACATAGGTTAGTGCAAACAATAGAAAATGCTATAGAATGCAATGGGAGAAAATAGGTCTAGGGGCAACACAAACCATATACTAAGAAAGTTGAATGTGAAACACAAATTCACCCCTAGACACGTGTAGTGTGTAGAGAATCGCAAAGGAAGCAGACCAAGTCCAGAAGTTGAAAGATGTTCCAGGAAGGAAAGGACCCCTTAACAACCCAGAAGAGGGTGAAGAAGAAGAGTCCCAGTTGGATGAAGACTGCGGAAATGCACCCAAGAAAGATGTCAGCAGGTTCCTGCATGATGCACTGGATGTCCCATGAAGAGACGTTGGATGCAGGTGAGTTTTGGCACTGGATTCCTCCAAAAAGCCTTGGTTCTGGAAAAAACATTTTTTTGGGTCAAAGTGGCGCTATCTGAACCCAGGAGGGTGCTAGGGGCCTCAACTCTGTGTGAGGAGGAAGAGGGGGCTCTCAGCACTTTAGAGAACACCAGTTAGCACCCATGGGAGTCCCAGGACACAGGGACAAGGGAGGTGCAAAATGCGGTTGGTGCAGCACTACAAAGGAGGGTCCCATGCCGCCGGATGTCAACTCAGCGAGTTGAGCATCGCAGGATGGAGTGCTGAGGGCCTGGGCCAGGCTATGCACAAAGGAATTTTTCAAATAGTGCACAGAGGCTTCGGGAGGTGAAGAAGACGCGGTGCACAGGGGTACTGTCGTTCTCGGGGAAGGCAAGATCTTACCTCCTCCAAATTGGGACAGCAGGACAGTCTGTGTCTAAGGGGGTCCACCCTCTGTGTTCCAAGGAGCACGCTCGTCGCCAGCAGAGGAGTCCAAGAGAACTGGTCATTGACTTAGAAGGTGCCTGCTTGAGCAGGGCAGTGTTTCCGTCAGCCATGGGAGATTTCTTTGGTCCTTATGGTGCAAGGTGAAGACAGGGAGTCCCTAGAGTGTGCACACCGTGGAAACTGTTGCAGTTGCTGGCTGGAGCTGAAGCTGCAGAGGAAAAGTAGCCCTTCTGGATACTTTGTTGCTGTTACAGCGGTTCCTGGAGCAGTCTGTGGTTGATCCAAGGTCAGAGGATGAAGTAGCAGTTGCAGAGGCTTCCTGCTGAAAACTTGCAAGTAGAATCTGAAGGCGAACCTTAAATAGCCCTGAGAGGGGGATTGGCTACCTTAGCAGGTATGGACATATCAGGAGGGGTCTCTGACATCAGCTGCAGGCAGTGGCAACTCAGAGGCCTCCAGAGTGTCCCCACACTTTGGAAAACAAGAGTGCTGAAGTCTGGGAAACACTGGAGGATCTCTGGGCACCACCCCTGGGGTGGTGATGGACAGGGGAGTCGTTATTTCCCTTTCCTTTGTCCAGTATCACGCCAGAGCAGGGACTGGGGGTCCCTGAACCGGTGGAGACTGGTTTATGCAAGGAGGGCACCATCTGTGCCCTTCAAAGCACTTCCAGAGGCTGAGGGAGGCTACCCCTCCCCAGCCTGTAACACCTATTTCCAAAGGGAGAGGTTGTAACACCCTCCTCCCAAAGGAAATGCTTTGTTTTGCATTCCTGGGAGTGAGCTCCTATTGCAAACTACTGTAACTTTACATTGCTTGCATTACTTCCTTTTGCTATTACTGCATATTTTTGGTTTTGTTGTACATATATCTTGTGTATATTTGGCATCCTCATACTGAGGGTACTCACTGAGATACTTTTGGCATATTGTCATAAAAAATAAAGTACCTTTATTTTTAGTATATCTGTGTATTGGTTTTCTTATGATATTGTGCACATGACACCAGTGGTATAGTAGGAGCTTTGCATGTCTCCTAGTTCAGCCTAAGCTGCTCTGCTATAGCTACCTTCTATCAGCCTAAGCTGCTAGAAACACCTATTCTACACTAATAAGGGATAACTGGACCTGGCACAAGGTGTAAGTACCTCTGGTACCCACTACAAGCCAGGCCAGCCTCCTACATTGGTTGTGCAGCGGTGGGATAAGTACTTGCAACTACTTACCACTTTGTCATTGTGTACTTTTCATAAGAGAATAATATACAAAACAATTTCAGTGTATGTACACCTAACCAAAAAGTTTAGCTTTTCTTCTCTTACACTATCTGCTAAGTGCTGAAAAGTACCTCTAAACTTTCTAAAAGTTTTAAAAAGTTTGAAAAAGTTTTTTTCTGTTCTTTAAAAAGTCCTGAAACTTTTTCTATCTTTTATCTGTCTCTGAACCTTTTTCTATCATGTCTGGTGTAGGAACTCCTCTTAATTTGGTCAATACAACTTATGACCACCTTAACTTTAAGAGCCTAAGGAGTCTCTGCATTGATAGAGGTTTAGTGGTAGGAAAGAACCCTTCTAGAGAATTATTGTTTAACATGCTCATTGAGAATGATAAAGCCTTAGCTTGCAGTTCAATTGAAAAGTTAGGAGATAGCTCACACTCTGACTCAGGGGAGCCCCCAGTAGGAGTGTTGCAGGGTTCCCTTCCTAATCTGCCCTTTAGCAGACCACCTAGCAATGCTGGTAGTTCTAGAAGCTCCCATCACAGTAGGGATGTTTTTTATTCCTGTAGGCCAGGTTGTTAGGGTGCCAACTGTTAGGGACAGGTCTCCCTCTGCTCATTCAAATATTTCCTCTGTGTCAAAACATTACCAACCCACCCACCCTGATGACAAGATGTTAGAAAGGGAACTCAATAAGTTGAGAGTGGAAGAGACCAGGCTGAAGCTTAAACAGCAACAGCTGGCTCTAGACAGGGAATCCCTAGACTTAGAAAAAGAGAGACAGAGGTTGGGGTTTGGACCCAATGGTGGCAGCAGCAGTATTCCTGATAGCAATCCTGTTAAAGAGCATGATTCTAGGGATCTGCACAAGATAGTTCCCCCTTACAAGGAGGGGGATGCCATTAACAAGTGGTTTGCTGCACTTGAGAGGGCCTGTATGGTAAGGGGGTCCCTCAAAGGCAGTGGTCTGCTATACTATGGCTATCTTTCAGTGGAAAGGGTAGGGATAGGCTCCTTACTGTGAAGGAAAGTGATGCCAATAATTTTACAGTTTTGAAGACAGCACTCTTGGATGCATTTGGCTTAACCACTGAACAATACAGGATTAAGTTCAGAGAAACCAGAAAAGAGTCCTCACAAGACTGGGTAGACTTTGTTGACTATTCACTGAAGGCCTTGGAGGGGTGGTTACATGGCAGTTAAGTTTCTAACCATGAAAGCCTGTACAATCTAATCCTGAGAGAGCATATTCTGAATAACTGTGTGTCTGATTTGTTACACCAATATCTAGTGGACTCAGATCTGACCTCTCCCCAAGAATTGGGAAAGAAGGCAGACAAATGGGTCAGAACAAGAGTGAACAGAAAAGTTCATACAGGGGGTGACAAGGATGGCAAGAAGAAGGATGGTAAGTCTTCAGACAAGGGTGGGGACAAATCTAAAAATGAGTCTTCATCAGGCCCACATAAACACTCAGGTGGGGGTGGTGGGTCCAAATCCTCTTCTAATCAAGTAAAGAAACCATGGTGCTATTTATGTAAAATAAAAGGCCATTGGACAACTGATGCCAGTTGACCAAAGAAAAGCACTAAGCCTCCCACTACCACAACCCCTACTGCAACCTCTAGTGCCCCTAGTAATAGCAGTGGTGGTGGGAGCAAACCTACTAATAGCCAATCCAAGGGAGTAGCTGGGCTCACTTTTGGTAATTTAGTTGGGGTTGGTCTTGTTAGGGAGACCACAGAGGCTGTGCTAGTCTCTGAAGGTGCCATTGATTTGGCCACCGTGGTTGCTTGTCCCCTTAATATGGATAAGTACAAGCAACTTCCCCTAAGCAATGGTGTTGATGTTCAGGCCCACAGGGACACTGGTGCCAGTGTTACCATGGTACTAGAGAAACTGGCACACCTTGAAAAACACCTACTTGGTCACCAGTACCAAGTGACAGACGCTCATAACAACACTCTTAGCCACCCCATGGCTGTTGTGAATCTCAATTGGGTGGGTGAGGGGGGGGGGTTACTGGTCCAAAGAAAGTTGTGGTTGCCTCAGATTTACCTGTAGACTGTCTACTAGGGAATGATTTAGAGACATCAGCTTGGGCAGAAGTGGAGTTGGAGGCTCATGCAGCAATGCTGGGCATTCCTGGGCATATTTTTGATTTGACAAGGGCCCAGGCCAAAAAGCAAAAAGGACAGGGTGACTTGGATCCTTGAACAATGGACCAAGTGCTCCTTCCCTAAAGCTAGGATTAGTAAGGGTAAATCCCTACCCACTATCCCTCCCTCTACAGATGATTCAACTTCTAGGGAAGAAGAATTTCCCCACTGTGCAGAACCTTCACCAGAGGATCTGGCAGCAGACACTGCTGAGCTTTTGGGTGGAGGGGGGGCCTGCCAGAGAGGAGCTGAGTGTGGCACAGCAAACCTGTCCCACATTAGAGGGTCTCAGACAGCAAGCTGTCAAACAGCAAATGGGGATGTCAGTGACTCACAGAGTTTACTGGGAGGACAACCTATTGTACACAGAGGCAAGGGACCCAAAACCTGGAGCAGCCAGGAGATTGGTCATTCCCCTGCAGTGCAGAGAGTTCCTCCTAACTCTGGCACATGACATTCCTTTGGCTGGACATTCGTGTCAGATTAAAACATGTGCCCCTGTTTCACTGGCCTAGGATGTCTGAGGACACAAAAGACTTTTGTAAGTCCTGTGTGACCTGCCAAGACAGGGGCAAGACTGGTGGCACCCCAAAGGCTCCCCTTATTTCATTGCCTGTGGTTGGGGTCCCCTTTGAAAGGGTAGGGGTTGGCATAGTTGGCCCCCTTGACCCTCCTACTGCTTCAGGCAATAGGTTTATCTTGGTGGTAGTGGACCATGCCACAAGATATCCTGAAGCAATCCCTCTAAGGACCACTACAGCACCTGCAGTGGCAAAGGCCCTCCTGGGAATCTTTTCCAGGGTGGGCTTCCCAAAAGAGGTTGTATCAGACAGGGGTAGCAACTTTATGTCTGCATACTTGAAAGCCATGTGGAAAGAATGTTGTGTAACATACATATTCACCACACCTTATCATCCACAAACAAATGGACTGGTAGAGAGATTTAATAAAACTCTCAAAGGAATGATAATGGGACTCCCTGAACAACTCAGGAGGAGATGGGATGTCCTGTTACCTTGCCTCCTTTTTGCTTACAGGGAGGTACCCCAGAAAGCAGTGGGCTTCAGCCCCTTTGAACTCCTATTTGGACACCCTGTAAAAGGTCCCCTAACACTTGTGAAGGATGGTTGGGAACAACCTTTAAAAGCTCCCAAGCAAGATATAGTGGACTATGTACTCGACCTAAGATCCAGAATGGCTGAGTACATGAAAAAGGCCAGTAAAAACCTTCAGGCCAGCCAAGAGCTCCAAAAGCAATGGCATGACCAGAAGGCTGTTCTGATTCAGTACCAACCAGGACAGAAGGTGTGGGTATTATGCCTGTGGCCCCAAGAGCACTCCAAGCCCAATGGAGTGGACCCCACATCATTGTTGAAAAGAAGGGAGAAGTCACCTACTTGGTTGACCTGGGCACTGCCAGGAGTCCCCTTAGGGTGCTCCATGTCAATCGCCTAAAACCCTACTATGACAGGGCTGATCTCACCCTGTTCATGGCAACAGATGAAGGACAGGGAGAAGAGAGTGACCCTCTCCCTGATCTCTTCTCTTCCACAGAACAAGATGCTCTAGTGGAAGGTGTAGTTTTGGCAGACTGTCTTACTGCTGAGCAGAAAGACAACTGCATAAATCTCCTAGGTCAGTTTTCTGAAATCTTTTCTATTGTGCCAGGCACCACTTCTTGGTGTGAGCACACTATAGACACTGGAGACAGCATGCCTGTCAAAATTAAGTTCTATAGGCAGCCTGACCATGTCAGCGACTGCATAAAACAAGAGGTTCAGAAAATGCTTGAACTGGGAGTGGTTGAACATTCTGAAAGCCCATGGGCCTCTCCTGTGGTGCTTGTACCAAAACCTCACTCAAAAGATGGGAAAAGAGAAATGAGGTTTTGTGTAGATTACAGAAGTCTCAACCAGGTAACTAAAACTGATGCTCACCCTATACCCAGGGCAGATGAGCTCATAGATAAACTGGCATCTGACAAGTATCTAAGCACCTTTGATTTGACTGCAGGGTATTGGCAGATCAAGTTATCAGAGGATGCAAAAGCAAAAACAACATTTTCGACTATTGGAGGGCACTACCCATTCACAGTAATGCCATTTGGTTTGAAAAATGCACCTGCCACTTTTCAGAGGTTTGTGAATACAGTCCTGCAAGGGTTGGAGGCTTTTAGTGCAGCATATCTGGACGATATAGCTGTCTTTAGCTCCACCTGGGATGATCACCTGGTCCACCTGTGGAAGGTTTTGGAGGCCCTGCAGAAGGCAGGCCTCACTATCAAGGCTTCAAAGTGCCACATAGGGCAAGGGAAAGTGGTCTATCTGGGACACCTGGTAGGTGGAGAACAGATTGCACCACTTCAGGGGAAAATCCAGACAATCATGGATTGGGTTCCCCCTACAACTCAAACCCTGGTGAGAGCTTTCTTAGGCCTCACTGGGTATTACAGGAGTTTCATTAAGAACTATGGCTCCATTGCAGCCCCACTTAATGACCTCACTTCCAAGAAAATGCCTAAAAATGTGTTGTGGACAGCTAGCTGTCAGAAGGCTTTTGAGGAGCTGAAACAGGCCATGTCCTAAAAAGCCCATGTAACTCCAAGAAATTCATTGTTCAAACTGATGCATCTGAATTAGGGGTAGGGCCAGTCTTATCACAACTCAAATCCAGGACCCAAGACCCAAGAGCCTGAGGGCTTTTATCAGCAGGAGGTTGACCCCTAGAGAAAAGCGGTGGTCTGCCATAGAGAGGGAGGCCTTTGCTGTGGTCTGGGCACTTTAGAAGGTGAGGCCATACCTGTTTGGCACTCACTTCATTGTTCAGACAGACCACAAACCTCTACTTTGGCTAAAACAAATAAAAGGTGAAAACCCTAAATTGTTGAGGTGGTCCATATCTCTACAGGCAATGGACAATACAGTGGAACATAGACCTGGGAGTACCCACTCCAATGCAGATGGACTCTCCAGATATTTCCACTTAGACAATGAAGACTCGTCAGGTCATGGCTAGTCTTATTGTCCTTCGTTTCGGGGGGTTGTGTAGGAAAGTACCATGTTGCCTGGCATCTTACCCCCATATTTCACTGCATATATGTTTTAGTGTATGTGTCACTGGGACCCTGCCAGCCAGGGCCCCAGTGCTCATAAGTGTGCCCTGTATGTGTTCCCTGTGTGATGACTAACTGGCTCACTGCTAACCAGAACCTCAGTGGTTTTGCTCTCGCTGCTTTCAAAATTGTCACTAACAGGCTAGTGACCAATTTCACCAATTTAAATTGGCATACTAGAACACCCTTATAATTCCCTAGTATATGGTACTGAGGTACCCAGGGTATTGGGGTTCCAGGAGATCCTTATGGGCTGCAGCATTTCTTTTGCCACCCATAGGGAGCTCTGACAATTCTTACACAGGCCTGCCACTGCAGCCTGAGTGCAATAACGTCCATGTTATTTCACAGCCATTTACCACTGCACTTGAGTAACTTATAAGTCACCTATATGTTTAATCTTCACCTGGTGAAGGTTGGGTGCTAAGTTACTTAGTGTGTGGGCACCCTGGCACTAGCCAAGTTGCCCCCACATCGTTCAGGGCAAATTCACCGGACTTTGTGAGTGCGGGGACACCATTTCACGCGTCCTATGTATAGCGTCACAATGGTAACTCAGAACATGGACATGTAACATGTCTAAGATCATGGAATTGTAACCCCAATGCCATTTTGGCATTGGGGAGAAAATTCCATGATCTCCTGAGTCTCTAGCACAGACCCGGGTACTGCCAAACTACCTTTCCCGGGGTTCCACTGCAGCTGCTGCTGCTGCCAACCCCTCAGACAAGTTTCTGCCCTCCTGGGGTCCAGCCAGGCCTGGCCCAGGAAGGCAGAACAAAGGACTTCCTCAGGGAGAGGGTGTTGCACCCTCTCCCTTTGGAAAAAGGTGTCAGGGCTGGGGAGGAGTAGCCTCCCCCAGCCTCTGGAAATGCTTTGATGGGCACAGATGGTGCCCATCTCTGTATAAGCCAGTCTACACCGGTTCAGGGATCCCCCAGCCCTGCTCTGGCGCGAAACTGGACAAAGGAAAGGGGAGTGACCACTCCCCTGACCTGCACCTCCCAGGGGAGGTGCCCAGAGCTCCTCCAGTGTGCTCCAGACCTCTGCCATCACTTACACAGTCTGGGGAATTTGCCCTGAACAATGTGGGGGTACCTTGGCTAGTGCCAGGGTGCCCACACACTAAGTAACTTTGCACCTAACCTTCACCAAGTGAGGGTTAGACATATAGGTGACTTATAAGTTACTTAAGTGCAGTGTAAAATGGCGGTGAAATAACGTGGATGTTATTTCACTCAGGCTGCAGTGGCAGTCCTGTGTAAGAATTGTCTGAGCTCCCTATGGGTGGCAAACTAAATGCTGCAGCCCATAGGGGTCTCCTGGAACCCCAATACCCTGGGTACCTAGGTACCACATACTAGGGAATTATGAGTGTTCCAGTGTGCCAATCAGAACTGGTAGAATTAGTCACTAGTCTGCAGTGACAATTTTATAAGCAGAGAGAGCATAAACACTGAGGTTCTGGTTATCAGTTAGGCACCACACAGGGAACACATGTAGACCACAAACGTATGAGCACTCGGGTCCGGGCTAGCAGGATCCCAGTGACACATATCAAACACACTGACAACATAGGGTTTTCACTATGAGCACTGGACCCTGGCAAGCAGGATCCCAGTGAGACAGTAAAAACACCCTGACATATACTCACAAACAGGCCAAAAGTGGGGGTAACAAGGCTAGAAAGAGGCTACCTTCCTACACAACCCCCCCTCCAAACGAAGCACAATAAGGCTACCCTTGGCCAGTTGAGTCTTTATTGTCTAAGTGTTGATAATTGGAGAGTAGCTCTGCAATAGATTGGTTACTCCCTTTATTATCCACTATATGGTTACTTCCCTGTGGGGATGTAAACCACCCCGTTTGAAGTTTTTTAGCTAGCCAACAATGTGAAGTTATATTCTCAGAGTTCCTATTAGTATGTTTACGTTTAGAGCAGTGGGATTTGTCCACTGGACCTATATCAAGTGATGAGAATGCCAGACAGGGATCTTGTCTAAGTAAAGCCATAGCTGGGCAAAAACTTTGTCCATATGGCTGTAAGGGCGAACAGGATTGCTGTTTCTCTTGGGTTGGAGCAGGGCAGGGATGTTGTCCTAGGAGCTCCAAACTAGGGCAGGGCTGCTGTCCTAAGTGTTGTGAGGCATTGCAGGGTTGCTGCACTAAGGTTTCTCTGGGAGGGTTGGAGGGATGCTCCATGTTAACTAAAATGGTGCACTTTTTCCTCACCACTATTAGTTATCCCACAGAGAGGTACTGCTACCTCAGGGAATACAGCTGTGTTGGCTGATGTTTCCCTTGGTACACATGCCACCCAGGAGAGGTTTCTCCTTCCACAGGAATGGTATCCTGAATGGCAGGGTGGGTAGGGGATAAGTTGATGCCCTTTTTACCTGTTGTTGGAGAAGGATCCTGACTTTTCAGGCCTTTTTCTCTCCTTTGCTTTTTCATTTCAGCTGAAATGAGAGGAAGCAATTCCTCAGGGATACCCAGCATGGCTGCATGGGTATTAAACTCTACCTCGGCCCAACCTGAGGCCGCTAGATCATTACCTAAGAGACAGTCTACAGGTAAGCTAGGTGATACTACTACCTGTTTAGGGCCAGTAACTCCACCCCAACTAAACTGAATTATAGCTAAGGGAAGGAACTTAGTGGAGTTATGGACATCAATAATCTTGTACTGTTGTCCAATGATGTGTTGTGCAGGAGACACTAGGTTTTCAGTCACCAAAGTGATTCTGCCCCCTGTGTCCCTGTAGGCCTGGGCCTCAACACCATTTATTGAAACTGTCTGCCTGTACTTATCCATTGTAAGGGGACAAGCAGCCAGTGTGGCAGGGGCAATGCCACCAGCTGTGACAGAAAATGTCTTGGGACTGACTACCCCAGTTTCTATGATGGACCCATAAGTGAACCCAACTACACCCGTATTTTGACTGTTGCCAGCAGTCCCACCACTATTACCACTACTGCTAGGGGCACTAGAGTTTGATGTATTAGTGGTGGTAGGCTCAGGGGGTTTACCTGGGCGGGACTTATCCCCTGGCCTATGGCCTTTAATTTTACACACATAGCACCAAGACTTTTTAATGTGTGTGGGTTGTGTAGAAGAGAAAGAAGTTGATTTATCCCCACCCCCGAAGAGTGTTTAGGATTTGAAGAAGGATCTTTAGTTTTACCTTTATCCCAATGCTTATCCTGAGATTTCTCACCATCTTTCTTCTTGCCATCCTTGTCACCTCCTGTATAAACCTTTCTGTTCACTCTTGTTCTGACCCATTTGTCTGCCTTCTTTCCCAATTATTAGGGAGAGGTCATATCTGAGTCTACCAAGTACTGGTGCAACAAATCAGACACACGATTGTTAAGAATATGGTCTCTCAGGATCAGATTATACAGGCTTTCATAGTCAGATACTTTACTGCCATGTAACCAACCCTCCAAGGCCTTCACTGAACAGTCAACAAAATCTGTCCAGTCTTAAGAGGACTCTTTTCTGGTGTCAATGAACTTAATCCTCTATTGTTCAGTGGTTAAGCCAAATCCATCCAAGAGAGCATCCTTCAAAACTTTGTAATTATTGGCATCACTTTCTCTGACAGTAGGAGCCTATCCCTACCTTTTCCAGTGAAGGATAGCCACAAGATAGCAGTCCACTGCCTTTGAGGGACCAACTGTACCATACAGGCCCTCTCAAGTGCAGCAAACCACTTATTAATGCCATCCCCCTCCTTGTAACAGGGGACTATTTTATGCAGATTCCTGGAATCTTGCTCTCTAACAGGATTGCTATCAGAAATACTGCTGCTGCCACCATGGGGAACTAACCCCATTCTCTGCCTTTCCCTCTCTATATCTAGGTATTCCCTATCTAAGGCCAGCTGTTCCCGTTTAAGCTTCAGTCTGGTCTCTTCCAACCTCAGCTTTCTGAGTTGCCTTTCCATTAAGTTATCCTCAGGGTGGGAGGCTTTGGAATGTTTGGATACAGAGGAGATTTGGGAATTGGCAGAGAGAGACCTATGCCTAACTGGCTGGACCCTAGTAACCTGGCCTCTAGGAGTGAAAGATGCCCTACTAATGTGTGACCCTCTAACACTACCAGTGCCCCTAGGTGGCCTGCTAGATGGCAGGTCTTTGTAAGAACCCCCCCAGCTTCTTCAGGGAACTCTTCTGAGTCTGACTGGGAAGCTTCCCCTCCTACCTCCCTTTTCTGAGATGGGCCAGACTGGTCATCCTCTAAGAGCAGGTTAAAGAGAAACTCTTTTGTTGGATTCTTACCAAGGCTAAAACCTCTTTCTAAGCAGAGACTCCTCAAACGTTTGTAGTTTAAACACTCATAAGTTGCCTGAACAACTTCTGGAGTGACCTCTACTGAAGACATGATAGAAAAGGTTTAAGACAGAGAGAGAAAAACGTTTTCAAACTTTTAAAAGTTTTCAGAACTTTTCAGAAACTTAGAAAGTTTTAGAGCAGAAAAGTGAACTGTTTTGGTTCAATGTACATATACTGAACTATTTGGTATAAGATTTTCTTATGAAAAGCACCAAATGACAAAGTGGTAAAGCAGTTACAAGTACTTATCCCACCGCTGCACCACCAATGTAGGAGGCTAGCCTGGCTTATAGTGGGTACCTAGTGGTACTTACACCTTGTGCCAGGTCCAGTTATCCCTTATTAGTAGAATAGAGGTGTTTCTAGCAGCTTAGGCTGTTAGAGGTAGCTATGGCAAAGCAGCTTAGGCTAAACTAGGAGACATGCAAAGCTCCTACTATACCACTTGTATCATATAGCACAGTATCATAAGAAAACACAATACTCAGAGTTACTAAAAATAAAGGTACTTTATTTTAGTGACAATATGCCAAAAGTATCTCAGAGGATACCTTCACTTAGGAGGTACGTAATATACACAAATTATATGTAAACAAACCCAAAACAGGTAAGTAACAGTAAGAAAAGTAGTGCAAACAATGTAGAATCACAATAGGATGCAATAGGTAGACATAGCCCTGGGGCAACCCAAACCATATACTCCAAAAGTGGAATGTGAATCACGAATGGACCCCAGGCCTATGGGAGGCTGGGACTGTGAGAAAACAGTAAGGGTGTCCAAAATACCTCACCCCAAGACCCTGAAAAGTAGGAGTAAAGTTACCCTACTACCCCAGAAAGACATTATAGTCGAGATAGGGGATTCTGCAAGAGCCACCACCACCAGCAAAACACTGAAGATGGATTCCTGGACCTGAGGACCTGTACAGGAAGGGGAACAAGTCCAAGAGTCACGCAAGTGTCCGGGAGGGCAGGAGCCCCCTAAACCCCGGATGAAGGTGCAAAAGGGCTGCCTCTGGGTGGAAGAAGCCAAAGATTCTGCAACAACGGAAGAAGCCAGGATCCAAGATGGCAGAGGGCTGGAACACAATGGAGGAGCTCTGGGCACCACCCCTGGGGTGGTGATGGACAGGCGAGTGGTCACTCCCCTTTCCTTTGTCCAGTTTTGCACCAGATCAGGGACTGGGGGTTCCCTAAACCAGTGTAGACTGGCTTATGCAGGGAGGGCACCATCTGTGCCCTTCAAAGCATGTCCAGAGGCTGGTAGAGCTGGTGGTGCTTGTTTTGGGGGCTGCTTGCCTTCATCCTGCACTGGAAGCCACGAAGAAATCTCCCGTGGGTCGACAGAATCTTCCCACTGCTTCAGCAGGCACCAAACTTCAGTATCAGCAGTACTCTGGGACCCTTCTCATCCTGACGAGCGTGGCCCCTGGAACACAGGTGGTGGACCCAAAAGACCCAGAATGTCCAGTGGTCCAACTGTCCAAATATGGAGGAGGTAAGTCGTTGGCTCCCCTCTCCAGACAGTAATCCTGTGCACCACGTGAACTGCAGCTACAAGGGCTTCTGTGCATATTTCCACAAAATCCTGCATGCACAGCCAAGCCTAGGTCACCAGCACTCTGTCCTGCGATGCTCAGCTTCCTGAGTTGATCTCCGGTGTCGTGGAACCCTATTTTGCAGTGTTGAGACGACCGCCGTGTTCAGACTTCTTGAACCTGTGTTAAAGGACTTTTGCGGGTGCTACCTTCTTCTGCATGGGCTCTCTACATTACTGAGGGCCCCCTCTGTCTCCTCTCCCAAGTGGTGACATCCTGGTCCTTCCTGAGCCTGGGCAGCACCCTTTTCCTTCAACTGCAACTCCTGCAGCTATCAAGCCTTGTTTGCAGTATTTTGACAAGGAAACAACTCTGCATTCTCCAGCACTCCGTGGGACATCTTTTGCATGAAGCAGAAGTTCCTATCGCCTTTCGTTGTTGCAAAATCTTCAGCTTCTTCCATCCAGAGGCAGCCATTTTGCACCTTCATCCGGGTTTAGTGGGCTCTGTCAGAGTCACCAGATCCTCGGGGTCTGTGCACGTTCCCAACATATCCACCACTGAACAGCTCCAAGACTCTGATAGATAAATCACAGAGACTGAGAGAGTCCAAGAGGGGATTAGGAAGGGAACAGCTGGGAAGGAGACATGTAGTAAGAAAAAGGTAGAACACACAATATGAAAATGATATCCCCTGAAATCAATACTAGACTATGATTCTAAGCCTAGTCACTCTGAAAACATGAACAATCTAAGAGTTAAGTTTAAAATGACTAAGTTTCAAGATGGCCGGATACCTGTAGGGAAATCAAGATGAATTAAATGAAAACTTTCTTATTGAAGCACTTTCCTTTACATGAGAATCAGAAAAAAACATTCTGACTAAATTTTAAACCAGTCATATAAATCCTGTTTTGAGAATGTATACTAGGACCATACAATATTGCATCTAGAATCTCTGGCCTTCTGTGTACTCTTACAATGTTTCAACACAAATTGCGCATATTGCAGATATGGAATGGTTTCTTACCTGTAACTCCAGTTCTCTCGTAGGGGTATTTCCATGATAGTCATAAGCACTGAATAGTTCCGCGCGCCTGCGGGGACCCCGGAGCACTGTTGTGTAGTATATTCTTAAGTGCAATCATCAGCTCCTTGACAAAAAAGGTCTGTGAAAAACACTTAAGAATAACAATGTGCAGCCTATGTGAACAGCTACACAGGCCAAATTGTTAGAAGAAAAAACAGTTGTAGTGTAAATTCACGTTTAAACCTCTATTTATTCTATAAATACATAAATAAATACATTCTCATATTTTATTTACACCCTTCATGAGAATAAAACAATGTAGGGCAGTGTAGCCCATAGGCTGCCATTATACTGGATGAAAATAGAGCTGTGCCTTTAAGAAAGTAAAGTCTTCCTGTTTCCCATCATGCACAGCAAAAGGCAGTTGCCTCAGTTCTTTTTTGGAGGCTATTAACCTGACATGAGGAAAACAAAACATTTGTTGGAGTACCAACCTCAATAATATTCATGTTCTATGTCAACTCCACCGGGGAGGAGGGAGGGTTGCTTATGACTATCATGGAAATACCCCTACGAGAGAACTGGAGTTACAGGTAAGAAACCATTCCTTCTCTCGTAGGGGATTTCCATGTATAGTCATAAGCACTGAATAGAGTAGCAAGCCCATCCCCATAACCGCAGTGGAGTAGATATAAGAATACTGAGAAAACATGAATCATGCAAACAAATTCTTGAGCAAAGCCTGTCCAACCTGAGCATCTGCCCTAGCGTCTGTATCAAGGCAGTAATGCTTAGTAAAGGTATGGACCGACCTCCAAGTGGCAGCCTTGCATATTTCTGCCAAAGGGACATTTCTCATCAAGGCTACAGTAGCTGCTTTCCCTCTGGTAGAGTGGGCTTTTGGCCTACCACCAAGGGATTTGTTTGCTAACTGATAACATAACATTATACATGAAACAATCCACCTGGATAAAGATTGTTTAGATGTGCCCAAACCTGTTCTGATTGGGCCATAGTTAATAAAAAGCTGTTGTGATTTTCGTAAGCTTTTTGTCCTGTCCAAGTAAAATTTCAAGACTCTCTTTACATCCAGAGAGTGCAGAGTTCTCTCAGCAGGAGTAGCTGTATTCTGAAAGAAAGTCGGTAATGAAATTGTTTGGTTCACATGGAAGTCGGAGACTACCTTAGGTAAAAATTTTGGATGAGTTCTCATTACCACTTTTGCAGAATGAAAAACCGTGTAGGGTTCCTGAGCGCAAAGGGCCTGGATTTCACTGACCCTACGCGCCGAAGTGATTGCCACCAGAAGAGCAGCTTTCCATGTGAGATGTTGCAGCGATGCCTTGTGTATCGGCTCGAATGGGGGCAGCATCAGACGTGATAAGACAACGTTCAGTTCCCATGGAGGAGAAGGCTTTCTAATGGGAGGAAAAACCTTCTTTAAACCTTCTTGGAAATCCTTAATAATCGGAATCCGAAAAAAGGAAGTTTGTGAAGGACTCTTCCTGTATGCCGTGACAGCCGCCAAGTGAACTTTTATTGACGACAGTTGTAAGCCCGATTTTGCCAAACTTAACAAGTATGGTAGGATAGATTGTTCTCCACAGGAAACCGGGTCAATGTTGTTGTGTAAACACCAAATGCAGAATCTCTTCCACTTGCTTGCATAGGCTGATCGTGTGGAAGGGCGCTTTGCTTCCTTCAGAATTTCCATACAGTCCTGAGGTAGGTTCAAGTGTCCATATTGCACTAGCTCAGGAGCCATGCTGCCAAACTCAACGATGAGGGGTTGGGATGAGATATCTGCCCTCTGAACTTCGTGAACAGGTCCGGACGATATGGTAGCCTGATGTGTGGTTTGAGTGACCGGTGAAGAAGGTCTGGGAACCACCACTGGCGTGGCCACTCCGGAGCAATTAGAATCATTTTGGTCTGAGCATTGGACAGCTTCTGGAGGACCGCCGGAATCAGGGGAAGCGGTGGAAAGGCGTAAAGAAATGCTCCTGACCAGCTTATCCATAGGGCATTCCCCAATGTCCCTGGATGGTAATATCTGGAGGCGAAGTTTTGGCATTTTTTGTTGTCTGGGGTTGCGAAAAGGTCTGTAGAGGGGGTACCCCAGAGTGCGAAAATGGAATGAACGACGTCGTCGTGTAGTACCCATTCGTGGTTCTCGTCCATTACGCGACTGAGGGCATCCGCTTGAACATTCTGGATGCCGGGCAGGTGAGTTGCCACTAGCGACAGGTTCCTGGCTAGAAGCCAATGCCAGATTGTCTGAGCCTCTCTGGATAAAATTCTGGACCTGGTGCCTCCTTGTTTGTTCACGTAGTACATAGTGGCCACGTTGTCTGTCTGGAGAAGGAGAGTTTCCGTTCTCAGAGAGGGAAGGAAGGCTTTGAGCGCAAGGTGGACTGCGCGAAGTTCCAGCAGGTTGATGTGATAGAGACTCTCTCTCTGTGACCACTCTCCTTGGACTCGAAGATGTTCCATGTGCGCCCCCCATCCGAGCAGTGACGCATCTGTTACTATGGTTTGAGATGGAGGCCGTTGTTGGAACGGAATCCCCACCAAGAGATTGCTGGGTAAACACCACCACTTGAGGGATTGTAGGGTGTGAGGAGAAAGAAGGACTTTGTTCTCCCAATCGTCCCTCAGTTGACACCACTGATCCTCCAGATTTTCCTGCAATGGTCTAATATGGAGGCGAGCATTGGGAACCAGATGGATACAAGACGCCATCGAGCCCAGTAGAGAAGCTATTATTCTTGCAGTGGCTTGAGATCTTTCCTGCAGTTGTTTGCACTTTTGGAGAATCGATAACCGTCGTTCCTCCGAAGGAAACACCTTTCCTAGCCTGGTATCTACAATGGCCCCTAAGTAATGCTTCCTCTGAACAGGTGTTGCTGTAGATTTCAGGAGATTGACTTGAAGACCAAGTTTTTGCAGCAGTTGTAGAGTCCATTCGAAATGCTGTTGTGCCTCGAGACAACTGGAGGCCTTTATGAGCCAATCGTCTAGATAGGAGTAGACGAATATTCGCTGTTTCCTCAAGTGGGCGGCTACTACCGCCATGCATTTGGAAAAAGTTCTCGCCGCTGATTTTAGGCCGAAAGGTAGAACTGCAAATTGGTAATGGCATTTTCCGACGGTGAACCTTAGGAATTTCCGATGTTTCTTGGTTATTGGGATATGAAAGTAAGCGTCGCAAAGATCTATTGCACAGAGCCAGTCGCCCTGACGTAGATGTGGGTAAATTTGGTGTAAGGCTAACATCCTGAATTTTTCTTCGCGAATCCATTTGTTTGCTGTCCTCAGATCTAAAATGGGACGAAACTCTTGTTTGTCTTTTTTCGGTACAAGGAAATATCTCGAATAAATCCCCTTCCCTTGCTGGCTAATGGGAACGGGTTCTATGGCTCTTTTTTGCAATGGAATATTGACCTCTAACTGAAGAGCTTCGAGATGGCGGTTGGCTGTTTTGGGTGGAACAGATGGTGGAGAACTGGTGAATCTGAGAGCGTAACCATGTCTCACAATATTCAATACCCAGGCGTCTGTTGTGATGCGTAGCCACTCGTCCAGATGATTTGAGATACTTCCCCCTACCGGAGTGGATAACGGAGGAGGGGGAAGCAAAGATTCAGGGCTTAGACGTGGGAGCCTGTCGAGTCGCCTGAGTTTGAGGTGTTGAACGACCCCTTGTCGACCTTCGCTGAGTGGAGAAACCCCTTTGATGCTGCTGTTGTTGCTGCTGCTGGGGGCGCGAAGACATCCAGTGTGGCGACTGATACCGGTGTGTGAAAAGTCGTCGTTGATATGGCCGGAAAACCTTTCTTTGTTCTTTCGGTCTTTCCATGCCTACCGCTTTCAGGGTATCTAGTTCAGCCTTCATTCTAGCCATCTCGTCATCGGCATGAGAACCGAACAAGGTGGAGCCCGAGAAAGGCAAGTTTTGTATTCGCTGCTGCGCTTCAGGTTTGAGTGATGTAAGTCTCAACCATGCATGCCTTCTGAGCGCTATCCCGTGTGCATAATTGTGTGCGGATAGCACCGAAGAGTCAGCTGCAGCACTTATAATTTGGTTAGAAACCATGGCTCCCTCACCCACGACCTCCAGGAAATCTTCCCTTTTATCCTTAGGAAGATGTTCCGCAAACTGCATTAAAGAGTCCCAGAGGGCACGGTCGTATCGCCCTAATAACGCAGTAGCGCTGGCTGCCTTCATCATGACGGCTGCAGTAGAACATACTTTTCGTGCTGCAGCATCTATCTTCCTGCTCTCTTTATCTGGAGGCGAAGAAGAAGAAGGTGAGGTTGAATGCAGTTTCTTTGCCGCTACTATGACCACCGAATCAGGTACTGGATCCGACCTCAAGAATAGAGGATCTTGTTCTGGTGGACGATATTTTTTAATAAGTCTGGAAGGAGCAGACTTTGTTGCGGCCGGTGCAAGGAAAATATCCATTGCTGGTTCGAGGAGACCTGGAACCAGTGGAAGCAAAGGTCTGGAAGATGTCCTGTGATGCAAGGTCTCGAAGATCACTGACGTCGATGGGGCAGGTACCGCCAGCGGGATGTTCAGCTTGGTCGCCCCTCGTACTAAGACCTCCTGGAACGTATTCACATCATCTATGGGGGACACTCTCGGGGACGGTGAGTCCGATAGGGTTGGAGAGTAGTCCTGTGTAGATGAAGAAGAACGCCTGTGATGTGAATGCTGAGATCTCTGTGATTCATGACGGTGCCGAGAGGAAGAAGAGCGTCTAGAGGAATGTCCAGAACGTCTTACAGACCGCGTTGGAGTCCTCAAAACAGACTCTGAAGGAGGAGCCGGAAGAGGTGCCGTAGGTGTTACCGGCGTCTGTGGCAATGGTGATTGTCGAGGAGAGAGTTGTGGAGACGCTGGAAGGAGGATGAGTGAGGCCGAGGATTCTGAGGTTGTATAAACCCTTCTAGGTCTTTTTGCTTGTCTCGACGTCGACACACTCCTCGACGTCGAAGTACGGTGACGGCGAGTGCCCTTCGACGTCGATTCTTCTCGCCGTTGAGAATCTCTCGACGACGACCCTCGACGTCGCCGTGATGACGGTGAACGCCTACAACGTCGAGCACCCCTCGACGTTGATCGCTCTCGCCGTGTCGACGGCGAGCCGGATTCAGATCTCCTCGACGTGGAACGTCCTCGCCATGTCGACGGCGACCCAGATCTCGACGGCGAAAGTCCACGCCGTCTCGACGGCGAAATCGTCGTCGACGCGAGCGATGTCTCTTTCTCGCCGGCGAACCACTCCTCGACGGCGAGCATGTTGGCGCCGTACCTTGCCTCGACGTCGACGCCCTCGACGTCGTCGGAGACCTGTGCCGTTTTTGAGCCGGTCTGGTCGGAGTTATAGAGGAAACAGTGTGAGCCCTGGTAGAAGACTGACCTTCTCCTCGCTCTGTGGTAGAATGACCACTTTTCCTCCTGTCCTCTTTCGCCTGGAGTCGGATCTTCTCCCTGTCACTAAGGGTCCTTCTGGAGAAGGTTTTGCAGATGTCACACGACTCCGGTTTGTGGCTGGAAGGAAGGCAAATTATGCAGACCCGATGTGGATCTGTTTTGGCCTTTTTTCTGCCACAAGAAGGGCACTTGTCAAACAGTGAAGGCATTTATGAAGTAGAAAAACCTCAAAATTCTGTCAGAATGTAACAGAAAAAAATAGAAAATGATCACTCAATGTTAAAAACGTCGAGTGAAATTGAAATTCAAAAGATTTTAAATGAATTTCTGTCACAAAAGGCTTTTGTGAGGTAGAGCTCAATGCTTCAGGGTCCTGTCAGAAAGGAGCCGGAAAAAAGAACTGAGGCAACTGCCTTTTGCTGTGCATGATGGGAAACAGGAAGACTTTACTTTCTTAAAGGCACAGCTCTATTTTTATTCTGTATAATGGCAGCCTATGGGCTACACTGCCCTACATTGTTTTATTCTCATGAGAGGTGTAAATAAAATATGAGAATGTATTTATTTATGTATTTATAGAATAAATAGAGGTTTAAACGTGAATTTACACTACAACAGTTTTTTCTTCTAACAATTTGGCCTGTGTAGCTGTTCACATAGGCTGCACATTGTTATTCTTAAGTGTTTTTCACAGACCTTTTTTGTCAAGGAGCTGATGATTGCACTTAAGAATATACTACACAACAGTGCTCCGGGGTCCCCGCAGGCGCGCGGAACTATTCAGTGCTTATGACTATACATGGAAATCCCCTACGAGAGAAATATATATATATATATATGCGCATGTATATATATATATATATATATATATTAAACACCATAAAAGGATTGTGCACCATGAATAACACAATATGGATTGAGGAAACAAATCACATAACGTGTCAACTCGAATATTACATAATAAATATCTTAGAATAGTAGCATACAATAAACAACATGAATTAAACTCGAGGAGAGAATCGTGTGTCTTGCCAATTCGAGTGTTACCATGTAAAATACCAAGAAATGGTAGCACGCAATGAATATCAAAGTCAAATGATCATTAATCGAATCGCGCGTTTTGCCGATTCGTAAAACACGATGTAAATGTCATGGAATAACAGCTCGCAATAAATAACAAGATCAAAGTACAATGAAACGAATCGCGCTTCTTTTGCCGATTCTTAAGCCACCATGTAAAATGTCAAGAAATGGTAGCGCGCAATGAACAACAAAGTTAAATGCTCATGAAACGAGTTGCGCGTCTTGCCAATTCGTAAAACATCATGTAAATGTCAAGAATAAGTAGCGCGCAATGGACAACAATGTTTAAACACCATAAAACGAATCGCGCGTCTTGCCGATTCTTAAGCCACCATGTAAATGTCAAGAAATGTTAGCGCGCAATGAATAACAAAGTCAAACCTTTATGAAATAAATTGCGTGTCTTGCCTATTTGTAAACTACCATATAAATGTCAAGAAATGGTAGCGCGCAAGTAATCTGTTACTCATTTAAGAATTTAAATCAAGAATATGAAAATTCTAAATAACGGTGTCGGGACAGTCCAACCACCGTCTTACCACCTGGAACAATGATCACCAAAGAAGGATTAGGGCAGAAGACTGGAAGATCCAAATAGGCCGCCGGGACAGGAGCTCAGGAAGAAGCTGCTGCTCTGCACCGGGACCTCTGAATAGTGAGCACTGGGAGTTGGGCTGGCTCTCTTTTGTAGAGTCTTGTCCCAGCTCAGAACCACGCCCGGGCATGTTGCAGGGAAAGTCTCTGGAAGGCCCTGGAAAGGGGCCACACCTTAAAACACTCTGAAAACCTGCAGCAATACATTGCAAAGGAACAGTATTTGTAAGCATATTAAAAATAAGTTTTTAGGATTGAACTCTTCAATGCAAAAGGTTAAACCACAACATATCAGCACAATGCATAAATTACTTTGTTTTGAGAGTGCTGGGTTTTTGCATTTTTGTCGCCAATAGAGCGCATATTGCTCTGGTGTTGACAGGCTCCAGCCCCCCTGGACACTTTTGCGACTCTTGGACTTGGTCCCCTTCTTTTGCAGGTCCTCAGGTCCAGGAATCCATCTTCAGTGCTTTGCAGTCTGTTGTGATCTTTGCACAATCCTCTATCACAACTTTAGTGTGTTTCCGGGGAAATAGTAGTACCTTACTTCTACTTTCCAGGGTCTTAGGGTGGGGTATCTTGGACATCTTTAATGTTTTCTTACACTCCTAGCTACCCTCTACACACTACACTAGTCTGTGGGTCCATTTGTGGTTCACATTCCACTTTCCTAGTATATGGTTTGAGTTGCCCCTAGGCCTATTGTATCCTATTGTAATCTACAGTGTTTGCACTACTTTCTGACTATTTTACGTAGCTGATTTTGGTTTGTGTGCATATTTTGTGTATTTTACTTACCTCCTAAGGGAGTATATCCTCTGAGATCTTTTTGGCACATTGTCACTAAAATAAAGTACCTTTATTTTTAGTAACTGAGTATTGTCTTTCTTATGACATAGTACCTATATAAGTGGTATGGTAGGAGCTTTGCATGTCTCCTAGTTCAGCCTAAGCTGCTCTGCTATAGCTACCTTGATCAGCCTAAGCTGCTAGAACACTACTAAGCTACTAATAAGGGATAACTGGACCTGGCACAAGGTGCAAGTACCATTGGTACCCACTATAAGCCAGGCCTGCTTCCTACACCTCTCCCTCAGGAATGCGCACTGTACTGTTGGCGAGCTTCAAAGGGCTTACTGCCTTTGAAACTCAACCTCCAGGCCTGCTGCTAGCAGGAGATAGCTGCCCTGTTACAAACCCCCCACTTTTGGTGGGAGCAACAGCAGGAAATACATTGCTAGGACAGGAAGAGTGGGCCTACCTAACATGCACCACCCCTAAGGTGTTGCATGCGAGGTGCACTCTCCATTTCATTTCCTCCATCTTGGATAGAAGGAAAATAGCCAATCAGGGGTAGGGACATGACCTCTACCCACCAGAAGTGGTCACTTAGTGTGTGTAGCCACCCTAAGTTAGATGACCCATTGGTCACTACCAGGTTCCCCCTAAAATGTCCACTAAATACAGTATTTAGTGGGCATCCCTAGTCTAAGAACTTAGATTCAACAGACAGAAAAAGACCAGCAACAAGAAGATCCAAAGGCATGAGAGGTGTGGACCTGCTGCATAAAGAAAATGCACCAAACCCTGCCTGCTGCACCCAGGACCGACAATCACCGCTGAGGAGATACTGGACCATTGGACAACTCTAAAGAAACCCCAGAGGACTTCCAAGCTATGCAAATTGCCCCAGAAATCCCTCCAGAGTGGAGGTAACACTCTAAATCAAAAATGAACCAACAGCCTAGTGAGGTCCACTTCACTGACCAGACACTAACTCTGAAACCGGATGCCAGAACCAGACCAAACTTCACACCAATGACCATGAGGACAAATCCTGCCAGTGTGGCAAGTTTAGTGGGACTGCATCCTATAGCGGCTGAACCACACCAATAACCAGGATATTGGTGACCTAGCTTCCGACATCCCTAAAAGCAATCCAACTGGGACTGAGAAAGGACCAGGAGGAAGTCCCAGTCAAGGACTATAGAAGCAGCTTTGACCTTCTTTTAGAGTGCCCCCATTGTCCTGCAATTGACCCCTGAACCGGCCTACCTCCTGCTACCAAGGGCGTACTTGCACACAGCTCCTGGACTACCAATTAGCTCTTCACCCGGCCACCCTGTACCCTGCAACAAAGAACCAACAATGCCTTAAGGGTCCTCACCCCTTGCGACTTCGACACTCCAAGGGAACACCCAGGGTTCACCCTGAAACTTGCGTGTGCAGTCGTTTTCCAAGTGGTCCCTCGCAGTGGCCCTGCACCAGCTCCAGAGACCGTTTCCCGCTGCTCCCACCAGAATGGGGAGCTGCCTGAATTTCTTCAGCTGGCACAGTGTGCCCAGCGACGACCTCGACCAACCTGCAAAAGAAGAACTTAGTAAAGCTACTGTGTGATTTTATGTGTATTTTTAAAGATTATCCTCCATTGATTCCTATGGTGCGTAATTACACACAGAAAGACCATTTTTATAAAAACTTAAAAAATTCATATCTCGAAGAGTACTTAACCAATTCTGCTGATCTTGGTCTTAAAATGTATATATAAAATTGAAGTTGTTTTATAAATTGGTCTCAAATTATTCCTTTGAGTGTGTGAGTTGCAATATTGATGCTATGAGTACAACAAATGCTTTGCACTTCTCCAAGATTGGCCTAACTGCTCCACAAAGCTACCATAAAAATTAGAGCATTAGGTGGCCTACTTTTTACCCCTGTAAACCAATGTGTGATTGCCTGGACTTCCTTCACAGTGTGCCTAGCTTTACACACTACATAGAGAGCAAACCTCCTACAATAAGATAATTCTGTACATTTAATAAAATCAAATCAAAGTTTCAATTAGATTTCCTTGATGACAATTATGAGGAAATGGGGTATATTATATAGCCTCATAGCCTGCCATAGAGGCTATACCGGCCATTAAAGGCCGGCTCAAACTTTAACAAGGGAGGAGGCCTTTAATAGTTAGTATAGCGCAGCTATGGCAGGCTATAAGGCTATTTGAACTTTCCACCACTAGAGGCAGAACATTCTAATAAATAAAACAAAGGCCTCACAGAGCCAGAGGGGATTGGGATCCCCTCGGGCTCCGAGAGGCCATTGTACATAGCTGTTACTGTGAGACAAACATTGTAGTGTTGGCACTCTGGACTTTTACCAGCCATTAGAAGCCCTGAGCACTCCACTGTCTTCAGTAGAGCTCCCAAGATTCCAATGTTCTAATATGAAGTGGTTGTGTGGCATCAATGTGCAATACAATTACCATCTTCTTAAGGACCAGTAGGTTTTGTTTGTTAAACACTCTAGCTCAACCTTGGGTAGCTGTGGCTCTAAGAAGCAAGGCTTATGCACAGGAATAAGAGTGAATCATTTAAACATCACCAAAACAATTGAAACATGTTGGACCTGGCCCTTTTACAGGGTCATTCCCCAGACGTTTTGCCTTTTTCCTCCTTGTCTTTCTGACCTTTGTTGGCTGACGTTATGACTCTGTCCACTTTTTCACTGCTAATCAGTGCTAAAGTGCATGTGCTCTCCCTGGTAAAATTGGTATGATTGGCGTATACCTGATTGGCATATTTAATTTACCTATATGTCCCTTGTAAAGTGGTATCCCTATACCCAGGGCCTGTAAATTAAATGTTACTAGCGGGCCTGCAGTGCTGCTTGCACCTACCACTAAAGTAGCCTTTCAAACCTATCTCAGGCCTGCTAGAGCAGGGCCTGTGTGCGCAGTTTTCTGCCACGGGGACCTGGCATCTAAAGTTACTTGCAAGGCCCAGAACTCCCCTTTTACTACATGTAAGTCTCCCCTAAGGTATGCCCTAGCTAGCCCTATGCGCAGGGTGCCATGTATGTAGAAGGCAGGACAAATGGCAGGTTGCGTGGCCTGTCCTGGTAGTGACAAACAGCCTTACTTGGTGTCTCACTGATGTGAGTGCTGCCTTCTCATAGGATTGCCTTAGAAATGCCCTGCCTTATATGTAAGGGGTATTGTGTGATTTATGAGAGGTAAGAAATGCTTCTTACTGGTGTAGGTGTATTTTTTATTATTATTACAGAAATGCCACTTCTAGAAAGTGAGCATTTCTCTGTGCTTATGACTCTGGTGTTTTGCAGTTTGACTCCAACACACATCTGGGCAGACTTACAGTTGGGCTGTGTGCATACTTTTCAGACAGCCTGTACACAGGGAGGGTAG
Source organism: Pleurodeles waltl (assembly GCF_031143425.1). Lineage (NCBI taxonomy): Eukaryota > Metazoa > Chordata > Amphibia > Caudata > Salamandridae > Pleurodeles > Pleurodeles waltl. Next base: position 1,218,911,022 of record NC_090447.1, read on the forward strand.
AGGTGTCAGAGGTGCATCAACATATTGTATAGTCTTCCTGGGCTGAGAGAAGGGAGAGGCGGGGCACACCTGCATTTGTAAAGGCTGTGCCCTGGCCTCCCACAATAGGGTTGTTTACCCCCCACTGATGTTTGGAGCCTGTGCTGGAGGAGAGAAGGGGCTCTCCCAGAACATGTTGTAACTGGCTGAAATCCCCTCTCCTCCTGATTGTAAAAGACACTGTAAACTGATTGTAAGTACAGGTGAAGTTTCCCCACAATTTGGACATTCTTGAGGACTGAAGAGACTTATCTGAAACTGGACACTGGATGCTGCTGAAAGGACTCACCAGGACCCACCTTGGACTGCTGCTGCTGTGCTGACCTGTGACCTGCCTGGTCATTAGGAGGAACTGCCACCATCTGCATCCCTTGTGCTGGCCTGTAGTTGGGCCCACCAGCCCTGTGCTCCTTTTCTCACTTGTCTCCAGGGGCAAGGTGCCGGGCCCCTGACCCCTGCAATTATCGCCTTCACGAGGAGTGCTGGCTCGGATATTTGAAGCACCTAGAAGAGCACCTCCTTGTGCTCCTGGCGTCTCCTGCTCACAGTTGCCGGGATACAAGATGTGCCCCAAGAGCTGTTAAAAAGCGCTCCATTGCTGCCTGATTACACTGCTGCAGCCCAAGTGTGTTAGGGTGTTCTGAGCCCATCACGCTCCATCCTGTGACCCCAGAGCACCAAAAGCAAGAAGAAAGGAGCGAGTGCGCTCCAACCATGCCTCAGGAGCGAATTGCGCTTTCAGACGCGCCCCCGGGGCACCAGCAGGCACCTTCCTTGGTGACTGCTAACCGTTGCGGCCAGGAAAGGACAGAAGAGCGGCTCACGCACCGTGTCTGGTGCGGCCACAGTAGAGCAGGAGGAAAGCCTCATCAGAGGCCCCTGCTCCACCTCTCCTTTTTGGGCAGCTGCACCGAGGACACGGGCGGCTGCCTACACAACACGGGGCACAGGGCGGAAAGGGAGTTCCTTTCCCCCCAGCCACTGCCTTAGAGGCACAATCACCCCAATAACTTACCTTTGGCAGAGATCACCGGCCCCAGGAGGGGCCCCTTAGGTGCAACAGAGAGGGTGCCGACCGCCCCTCTCCCCCAGGAGCCAAACGTGGCCCCTGTTGAGCGCACAGGAGCGCCAGGGGCCCCACCTTACTCTTCCAGGCACTAGGAGTGCCTTTTTCTCCAGAAACAGGTACTTCTGGGGACATTTTAGGGTCTTAGGAGCCTATTATGGACACTGGGAGGGTGATATGCTCCAGGCTTATTTTGCTAATCCAATATATTTTTGCTACATGTTCCTGTTATGGGCATGACATGGTGATATATGTTTTTCATGACTTGCCATATGATTTTATAATGTTCCTGATATAGGCCTTTATGATATTTTTTATGACAAGTGCATTTATGTATTTACTGTGATTCCTGACTACTGCTTATGTTGCAGAATCCTGAGTACTTACGTGTTCTAATGTGACTACTGCTCATTCTTGCAGGATATTAGTAACTTGTGTAATGTTCTGACAACTGCTAGGGTAGCAGGGTATTACTGACATGTAATGTTTGGTCTAATTATGTTTTGTGCAATACAGTTTATTTTTACGTATCTCAGTGTTGTGTGTACATTTTGCTTCACGTGTGTTGTGTGTGTGTTGGGCAAACCATTTACTCATTGCCTCTGGTTTAGGCCTGACTGCTCGTGCCTAGCTACCAATTGGGTGAGCAGAGGTTATCTTCGACATGTAACTCCCTTGCCCTGACTAGACTGGGTGGGTTCTGCCTGGCTTAGGTGCATACCCAGAAACCCCATTTCTAACAAAAAAAGAAATACACAAGACACTTAAGAAATGGAAATCAATTTTTAAAAATAAAGTGTATTTTGACACCACAGTGAATTTAATTCACCGGAGGGCTCTGGACATATCAAGTTTATAAGGTATAGTAAAGCAAAGCATTTTACTCAAATGCAAACTAGCATTGACATATTAAACACATTTGACACTTAGAAACTTTTTCAGCAAAAAGTTGAGCTAGTTGTATTGTGGCCAAGTAGTGTCACTTTAGGAGACCAACTCCAGTAGGTAGGCAGATGGGGGACCAGCAAGATCCTCAGAAACAGTTACCTAGCAGGTAAAGCAGACTTCAGTCAATTCCAGGCACTTTTGCAGTGTTTTTCTTTTGAAGTGGCCCGAATGCAAAGGGATATAGGATGCTGAAGATAATCAAGGATGCAGTGGATGTGTTGAGGTCTTTCAGTAGCTACACCTTGGTAGAAGAAGTAGGTGAGGTGGTCCTAGTCACAGGGTCGAAGTACACTGGGTGCTGGTAGATGCACTGGGCTACCAGTCGCCTGGTATCACGGTCGCAGTCAAATCCTTCCCTGGGCAATATCTAAGCTTTTGGGTGACCAAACTGCACTCCGACTACTCTCTTGGGCTCAACAAACTCAGGAGCAATTTTGAGCATCATGAACCGGTCCCTGGTGCTGCACAGTGGTGGTTAGCAGTGGGGTGAAGATTCTTCCAACCTGCCCCAGTAGGCCTCTCAGCTGCTGTACCCCCCTGCTGTTAAGAGGAGGTCTGCCAACTGACTCTTGGAGTCTCTTGGCTTTGGTTGGGCTCAAGAGAGGACTTCCCCAAGAGCAGGACCCAGCAGGCACAGTCCCTCATCTTTGCTAGCCACCAGGTTTAGCAGGTCCAGTCCATGCCACTGCAGCCTTTCTTCGCCCATTCCTTGGTGCCGCAGGTCAGTCCTTATTTGGCCCTTTTTTCATTCCAATCAAGATATGAGTTCTGGGAGCCAGGGGTGCCCATGATATGCTCAGAAAGTGCCCTGAGGATAGATACAGTCTGTAGCCAATGGGCTACCAGATTTTCTTCCACCTGATGACCACTTCCTGGAAAGTGTGATATCTGGCTATCCCAAGGTGCACCATTGTGTCCACTCCCAACATGGCAGAAGCCCTCTCTGAGTGTCTAGAGCTCCTTCGGCACTTTGTCATTTTTCTAGGCCTCCTCGCCTTCGGAGCCTTTTTCCCGCCGCTTTTTTGCCGCTTTTTTCCCCCTACCCGCCCTCCTCCCGCCTCCCAGCTGACCCCGCCTCCCCGGCTACCCCTTAAATGGCGGCGCTGCGAGGCCGCGCAGCGGGCGCGCCGCTGGCGCGCCAAAGGCAAGCCTAAGGCAAGCCCGTCTGCGCCCGTCCGCGCCTGGACCGCGCACAGCGCCCGAACCCCTGGCCCCCGCGCCCCCCGCCTGACCTACGACTCCGCCACCCTCGTCAACCTCAACCCCGGCCGCACTCTGGACTGCTACCGCGCCCCCCCCAAACGGACCCACGGACCCTTTACCTGCAGCAACTGTCACTTCACCTGCCTACGGACCAACACCGCTCCCGTCAAGAACGACTCCCCCGGAAGCAATCTCCACTGCATCCTGGTCAACACCCGTTCCGTCCACAGGCACGCCATCGAACTGTGGAACCTCATCAACTCTACGAACCCGGACATCGCCTTCCTCACCGAGACCTGGATGAATCCCTCCTCGGCACCCGACATCGCCATAGCCATCCCCGACGGCTACAAAATCATCCGGAAAGACCGCACCAACCGCATCGGAGGAGGCATCGCCATCGCACACAAAAACTCCATCCGCATCTCAACCAACACCGACAACTCACTCCCCGACGCCGAACATCTCCACTTCACGATCCACAGCGACCCCAAGACCACCCTCGGAGGCACCCTCATGTACAGACCACCAGGACCCCGCACCAAATTCAGCGAAGACATCGCAGACTTCGTCAACCCTCACGCACTCCCGTCCACCGACTACATCCTCCTAGGAGACCTCAACTTTCACCTGGAGAACCTCACCGACAACAACACCACCGCCTTACTGGACAGCCTCGCCAACCTGGGACTGAATCAGCCAGTCAACACCCCCACCCACTACGCCGGACACACGCTCGACCCCATCTTCTCCTCCAGCAAACACATCACCTTCAGCCACACCACCGAACTCACCTGGTCGGACCACAGCTGCGTCCACTTCATCTTCAAGAAGACCACTGTGCACCACCACACCCAGCAACCACCAAGAAGACACTGGAATCGTATCACCACGGATCAGCTCGCATCAACCCTCTCCCAGAACCGACCCATCAGCACCACCGACCCAAACGAAGCCGCCAACAACCTCACCAACTGGATCTCCGACTGCGCCAACCTCCTGGCCCCCCTGAAAACTCCAGCCAGCACCAACAACCACAAGAAAAACTCCTGGTTCACCCCCGACCTCAAGGACTCCAAGAAAGAATGCCGCGCCCGCGAGAAGACGTGGCGCCTCAACCAGACCGAAGAGAACATGTCAGCTCTCAAGGACGCCACCCGCCAACACCACCAACACCTCCGCGCCGCACGAAAAACAGCCTACCGGAACAGACTTGACAACAACGCCCACAACAGCAAGGAACTATTTGGAATCGTCAAAGAGCTCTCCAACCCGGACGCAGAAAACAACTCCATCCCTCCATCACAGGACCTCTGCGACTCCCTCGCGACCTTCTTCCACCACAAGATCACCGACATATACAACAGCTTCCCGACCACCGACGCGAACCCCCCCCCGGAACCCGCTACCGACATCACCACCATCCTCACCTGGAGCCCAACCACCACCGAGGAGACCACCCGCGTCATGAACTCGATCCACTCCGGATCCCCATCGGACCCCTGCCCGCACCACATCTACAACAAAGCCGACGACATCATCGCACCGCACCTCCGAGATGTCATCAACGCCTCCCTCACCACCGCCACCTTCCCGGAAAGCTGGAAACACGCAGAGCTCAACGCCCTCTTAAAGAAACCCACAGCAGACCCCACCAAACTCAAAAACTTCCGGCCCATCTCTCTCCTGCCGTTCCCCGCCAAAGTGATTGAGAAAATTGTCAACACTCAACTCACCAACGCCCTGGAAACCAACGACTCCCTCGACCCCACACAGTTCGGTTTCAGGACCAACCATAGCACCGAAACCGCCCTCATCGCAGCCACGGACGACATCAGAGCCCTGACCGACAAGGGTGAGACCGTGGCCCTCATACTTCTGGACCTCTCCGCAGCCTTCGACACGGTCTGCCACCGCACCCTGATACGACGCCTCAGCAACGCCGGCATCAGAGGCAAGGCCCTCGAATGGATCATCTCCTTCCTCTCCGGAAGGACTCAGAGAGTCCGCCTGCCCCCCTTCAGATCCACAGCCACGGAGATCATCTGCGGCGTACCTCAAGGATCCTCCCTCAGCCCCACTCTCTTCAACATCTACATGACCCCCCTGGCGAACATCGCACGCAAACACGGACTCGACCTAATATCATACGCCGACGACACCCAGCTCATCTTATCCCTCACAAACAACCCCACCTCAGCTAGGACCAGATTACATGAAGGAATGAAGGAAGTGGCGAACTGGACGACAGACAGCCGCCTGAAACTGAACACCGACAAGACGGAGGTCCTCATCCTCGGCCCCACTCCCACCGCATGGGACGACTCCTGGTGGCCCCCCGCCCTAGGCAGCACTCCCCAACCCACCGACCACGCGCGCAACCTCGGCTTCATCCTGGACTCATCCCTCACCATGACCAGACAGGTGAACTCGGTGACCTCGGCATGCTTCAACACCCTACGCATGCTCCGCAAGATCTTCCGCTGGATCCCCACCGACACCAGGAAGACCGTCACCCACGCCCTCGTCACCAGTCGCTTGGACTACGGGAACACCCTGTACATGGGCATCACCACCAAGCTGCTGAGGAAACTCCAACGGATCCAGAACGCTGCCGCAAGACTCATCCTGGACACCCCTCGCCACCACCACATCTCAGGACACCTGAAAAAACTCCATTGGCTCCCCGTCAACAAGAGGATCACCTTCCGACTCCTCACCCACGCACACAAAGCCCTTCACAACCTCGGACCCAAACTCATCAACAACCGCGTCTCCTTCTACACTCCTCCGCGCACTCTACGATCCGCCGGACAGGCCCTGGCAGCCATACCCCGCATCCGCAAAGCCACCGCCGGAGGAAGATCCTTCTCTTTCCTGGCACCGAAGACCTGGAACTCTCTGCCCAGCCACCTTCGCGCCATACCTGAACACCTCTCCTTCAGAAGGCAGCTCAAGACCTGGCTCTTCGAGCACTGACCCCCCCCCCCCAGCGCCTTGAGACCCTTTATGGGTGAGTAGCGTGCTTTATAAATGCGAATGATTGATTGATTGATTGCTTAGTCCAACCCAGAGGTGTGGCTACCAACAAGGCTACATGTCCCTGAAAAACAGGTTTGACTATAGGTTTTCCCTCTCCTTCCTGGGTGCCAGCTAGCCTGCCTAAACAGTGGGACTGCCAGTCTCCTAAGTGTCCCCCTTTGCTCTTCAGAGCAGCTTTAGCTTTGAAGCTTTCCTTTTGAAGAACACCTGTGTTTCTTCCTGCAGGAGGGAGGAAAAACCTCTCTCCAGCACAGGCCTCTATTGTTTCCTTTTCTGGAAGTCATTAGCACGTCTTCCTAGGTGTGCAGAAAGGTGTCTCGGGTTAAAGCCCCTTGTGTAGTGTAACTATTAAGGGCAGAAGAGATTGAAAGCAGCAAAGTGGCAACATTGTAAAAATTGCACAGCAAATCCTATCTCACACCACATCCTGTTACATTAATTTCTGCTAGAGAATCTAGTTGGGCCCAATGTAAAAGGATGTTTGATACTTTGGAGTATCCACTTTAGTTGCACCATTCAGGAGTTAGCGCAGCGGACGGGTTACCATGAAACCCTTTTCTCATCAGTGGGACGACCAAGCCTTTTCAGAGTAAAAATGTCTGTTTTGCATTTTTGCTGCCATATCATGTGAAATACATGTTTTGCCCATGAAATATACTGGGTCCTCCCTTATGGCTTAGTAAGCCTGCCGGAGGGTGCCTTACACATGTTTCTGGCGATTTATCCGTGGCAATTTATCCTTGCCTTTAATTGGCAAACTTGGGGTAGAAGTTGGAAACTGCTCTTACATTCTGCGATGACATGCTCTTACTTTCTGCGATGACATAATGAGAACTCACTCTACCTGTGTCACACCCAGTGTGGCACAACTAGTGCCGCAATACCTGGGGAGACCCTCTAACTTACCTGCCAGGGTACCTAGGGTATCATATACTAGGGGCTTATTAGTAAGCTAACTTATGCCAATTTGGTGCAAGCCAATGTAATATAGACGTTTTACGGTCACAACACCAAGGTCTGGGTAGCGGGCATAAGTGCACTCTCATAGTAGCAAAACCAGCAGCATCGGTCCAAAAACTTAGGGGTGACTTAAGCTGGTCCCTTGCAGCATAAGGGCCTGATTTAGAGTTCGAAAGATGGATTACTCCATCACAAAAGTGACGGATATCCCATCTGACGTATTACGATCTCCATAGGCCATTATGGGATCGCAATACAGTGGATGAGATAACTGTCATGTTTGTGATGGAGTAACTCCTCTCCCAAACTGTAAATCAGACCCTGAGTCTTTTATCAATGACCCTTTTGGGGGTTTGGCACCTTCGTACACAGTCTTGTCACCTCATTTGCCACACCTTAACTGTAACTTGCCACTGTACCATGCACTGTGTCATGGTAAATAATAAAATATTAGAAGTAATAAGTGTTTTAATTAATGTAATGATTTCTTATGCTATATCATATGTAATATCCAAGGAAATAGCTAGAGAGTTTTAGTTAACATAGTGTTGCATGAGCTGTCAAGACTGTGTATGCAGGTGTGCAACTGATATTAATTTTTAAAGGTTGTAGGCAACTATAAATGGGGGTAATAGCTATGAATTATAGTAATTTGAAAGGTGTGCTTAAAGTATAAATTGAACACAAAATTATAACTTTTGAGTTTCATAGTTTAAGTTGGGGTTGTCACAAACAAGAAATAAATAAGTGGCAACCACCATGTACTACCTGAGAAAGGCGGAAACTGAAACGTTGTAGTAGAAATATATTTTTGTTCTTTAATGGGATCATCTGTTTGAGTCACTTCTTTCTTATATATATATATATATATATATATATATATATATATATATATATATAAATATATAGTTATAGTTAGATAGTTAGGACCATGTTTCCATAGAAAAAGCTTTTTTTGACTTGCCTATATCTTTGGCGCGATTTGACGAACCTTCACAAAATTTTCCCAAAAAAGTGGCCCTGTGATTTGAGTTGCGCATGGAAAGTTTTGGGGTCATCTTTTAAAGGGGTCCAAGGAAAAGAGGGGTTAAAAAAAAGTTGTGTTTCCATTTTAATTCGCGTAGGACCTTTAGACATGACTACAGTCAGAACCCCTGGATGGAATGACAAGAAAGTTTGGCAGAAAGTTAGCTTTCTGTACGCAGATTAAGCTTTCGTTTATTTGAAGTAAATCTATTAAGAGGCTTAGGAGATCTTAAGGGAAAACAAATTTGTATACCTAAGGCCGCCAATCCTTCACGATGAATTCACGCGTAATGACAAGCTCATACAGAGAAATGCACAGCTCTGATTGGCCGCCAACACTTCGACCAGGAAGTGTTGCCAGCCATCTTGGGACGTGGCTTCAAAAAAGAAAAGGGTCCAGGGTAGAGACACTCAAGGCAAAAAAAGGCATTTTCTAAAAAAAAGAAAAAATGCCACAAATGTACAAAATTTGTGGCAAAAAATGTTTTAAAAAACAAGCGCAGGCTCCTGTGCTTGTTTTTTTAAAGCCCCCCGGGAGCAAAGTAGAAAATAAGCCTCCCTACTGGGCTTTTCAGTACCCCCAGGAATCAACTATCTGAGGCTTATTTTTCTTTAATGTGTGGGGGGCGTGGCGCTTCATAGCCCCCCCGTGGACCGCCACTTCGCTGGGGCTTCCTTCTATTTAGAAGCAGAAGGGCCACTCCCCCTCCCCCGTCCCCGGCGGCCCTGGGGACCACTACCTCCCTGGGGCAAACCGGAAAAAAGGAGGTCAATTTCAACCCCCCGCAGCCCTGGGGACTGCCCCCTTACCGGGGCCCCCCTCGAGAAGCCAAGGATGACTCTGGGGACCACCATCCCATAAAGTTGGCTTCTGCTATGTCCCGGGGTCCCCGCCCTCAGGACATAGCAGTTTGCTTTTTCGTCAGCTTCGACCAAGCAAAGTGCGCTTTCTGCAATTAAGAGCTGTCAAGCAGCTCTCACTAGCAGAAAGCTGAGCTTTCATCTGTCTTCCTTGCACACAAATATGGAAGACAAATGAAAACATTGCTTCCACAAGCAGGGAACTGCTATTAAAAGCGACTCCCTGCTTGGGGGAGCAATGCCGGCTCACACAGTATGCAGGGAGCCGGACAGGACAAAAGGGGCCTTGAGGCTCCCCCTGCAGTCTGGTCACTCTCTCTCTCTCTCTGTTCCACCCCTTAACGGGATGGAACAGAGAGAGAGGGACTTTAAAGCATTGTATCAACAAGATAACTGGTCAGGATGTTTTACTTACGTTTTGAAGGATGGCATTATAAAGGCACTTGTGACCTACTGATAAAGCTCTTGGCATGTCAGTCAATAGGCTGAATGCTGAAATCCTGGTAACTCATGGCAGTATGTGTGAGAAAGTAGCCTCTTTCTAGCCTTGTTACCCCCACTTTTGGCCTGTTTGTGAGTATAAGTCAGGGTGTTTTCACTGTCTCACTGGGATTATGCTAGCCAGGGCCCAGTGCTCATAGTGAAAACCCTATGTTGTCAGTATGTTTGTTATGTGCACTGGGACCCTGCTAGCCAGGACCCCAGTGCTCATAAGTTTGTGGCCTATATGTGTTCCCTGTGTGATGCCTAACTGTCTCACTGAGGCTCTGCTAACCAGAACCTCAGTGGTTATGCTCTCTTTGCTTTCCAAATTTGTCACTAACAGGCTTGTGACTAAATTTACCAATTCACATAGGCATACTGGTACACCCATACAATTCCCTAGCTTACGGGACAGAGGTACCCAGGGCATTGGGGTTCCAGGAGATCCCTATGGGCTGCAGCATTACTTCCGCCACCCATAGGGAGCTCTGACAATTCTTACACAGGCCTGCCATTGCAGCCTGCGTGAAATAACGTCCACATTATTTCACAGCCATGTACCACTGCACTTAAGTAACTTATAAGTCACCTATATGTCTAACCTTCACCTGCTGAAGGTTGGGTGCAAAGTTACTCAGTGTGTGGGCACCCTGGCACTAGCCAAGGTGCCCCCACATTGTTCAAGGCAAATTCCCCGGACTTTGTGAGTGCGGGGACACCATTACACGCGTGCACTATACATAGGTATAGCGTCACAATGGTAACTCCGAGCATGGCCATGTAACATGTCTAATATTATGGAATTGTCACCCCAATGCCATTCTGGCATTGGGGGGACAATTCCATGATCCCCTGGGTCTCTAGCATAGTACCCGGGTACTGCCAAACTGCCTTTCTGAGGTCTCCACTGCAGCTGCTGCCAACCCCTCGGACAGGTTTCTGCCCTCCAGGGGTCCAGGCAGCCCTGGCCCAGGAAGGCAGAACAAAGGACTTCCTCTGAGAGAGGGTGTTACACCCTCTCCCTTTGGAAATAGGTGTGAGGGCTTGGGAGGAGTAGCCTCCCCCAGACTCTGGAAATGCTTTGATGGGCACAGATGGTTCCCATCTCTGCATAAGCCAGTCTACACCGGTTCAGGGATCCCCCAGCCCTGCTCTGGCACGAAACTGGACAAAGGAAAGGGAAGTGACCACCCCCCTGACCTGCACCTCCCAGGGGAGGTGCCCAGAGCTCCTCCAGTGTGTCCCAGACCTCTGCCATCTTGGATTTAGAGGTGCTGGGGACACACTGGACTGCTCTAAGTGGCCAGTGCCAGCAGGTGACATCAGAGACTCCTTCTGATAGGCTTTTACCTCTGTTGGTAGCCAATCCTCCTTCCTTGGCAGCCAAACCTCCTTTCCTGGCTATTTAGGGTCTCTGCTTTGGGGAATTCTTTAGATAACGAATGCAAGAGCTCACCAGAGTTCCTCTGCATCTCCCTCTTCACCTTCTACCAAAGGATAGACGCCTGACTGCTCCAGTATATGGTACTGAGGTACCCAGGGTATTGGAGTTCCAGGAGATCCCTATGGGCTGCAGCATTTCTTTTGCCACCCATAGGGAGCTCTGAATATTCTTACACAGGCCTGCCACAGCAGCCTGAGTGAAATGATGTCCACATTATTTCACAGCCATTTACCACTGCACTTAAGTAACTTATAAGTCACCTATATGTCTAACCTTCACCTGGTAAAGGTTGGGTGCAAAGTGACTTAGTGTGTGGGCACCCTAGCACTAGCCAAGGTGCCCCCACATCGTTCAGGGCAAATTCCCTGGACTTTGTGAGTGCGGAGACACCATTTCACGTGTGCACTATACATAGGTCACTACAGATGTATAGCGTCACAATGGTAACTCCGAACAGGGCCATGTAACATGTCTAAGATCATGGAATTGTCACCCCAATGCCATTTTGGCATTGGGGAGACAATTCCATGATCCCCCGAGTCTCTAGCACAGACCCGGGTACTGCCAAACTACCTTTCCCGGGGTTTCACTGCAGCTGCTGCTACTGCCAACCCCTCAGATAGGTTTCTGCCCACCTAGGGTCCAGCCAGGCCTGGCCCAGGAAGGCAGAACAAAGGACTTCCTCAGAGAGAGGGTGTTACACCCTCTCCCTTTGGAAAAAGGTGTCAGGGCTGGGGAGGAGTAGCCTCCCCCAGCCTCTGGAAATGCTTTGATGGGCACAAATGGCGCATAAGCCAGTCTACACCGGTTCAGGGATCACCCAGCCCTGCTCTGGCGCGAAACTGGACAAAAGAAAGGGGAGTAACCACTCCCCTGACCTGCACCTCCCAGGAGAGGTGCCCAGAGCTCCTCCAGTGTGCTCCAGACCTCTGCCATCTTGGAAACAGAGGTGTTGCTGGCACACTGGACTGCTCTGAGTGGCCAGTGCCATCACGTGACGTCAGAGACTCCTTCTGATAGGCTCTTACCTGTGTTACTAGCCTATCCTCCTTCCTAGGTAGCCAAACCTCCTTTTCTGGCTATTTAGGGTCTCTGCTTTGGGGAATTCTTCAGATACCAAATGCAAGAGCTCACCAGAGTTCCTCTGCACTTCTCTCTTCACCTTCTGCCAAAGGATCGACCGCTGACTGCTCAGGACGCCTGCAAAACCGCAACAAAGTAGCAAAGACAACTACTGCAACCTTGTATCGCTGATCCTGCTGCCTTCTCGACTGTTTCCTGGTGGTGCATGCTCTGGGGGTAGCCTGCCTCCTTTCTGCACCAGGAGCTCTGAAGAAATCTCCCGTGGGACGACGGAATCCTCCCCCTGCAACCGTAGGCAACAAAAAGACTGCATCACCGGTCCTCTGGGTCCCCTCTCAGCACGACGAGCGTGGTCCCTGGAACTCCGCAACTCTGTCCAAGTGACTCCCACAGTCCAGTGACTCTTCAGTCCAAGTTTGGTGGAGGTAAGTCCTTGCCTCCCCACGCTAGACTGCATTGCTGGGTACCGCGTGATGTGCAGCTGCTCCGGCTCCTGTGCACTCTTCCAGGATTTCCTTCGTGCACAGCCAAGCCTGGGTCCCCGACGCTCTAACCTGCAGTGCGCAACTTTCTGAGTTGTCCTCCGTTATCGTGGGACTCCCTTTTGTGTCTTCGGGTGGATTCCGGTTCACTCCTCTTCCAAGTGCCTGTTCCGGTACTTCTGCGGGTGCTGCCTGCTTCTGTGAGGGATCCCTGACTTGCTGGGTGTCCCCTCTGTCTCCTCATCCAAGTGGCGACATCCTGGTCCCTCCTGGGCCACAGCAGCATCCAAAAACCCTAACCGCGACCCTTGCAGCTAGCAAGGCTTATTTGCGGTCTTTCTGCGTGGGAACACCTCTGCAAGCTTCTTCACGACGTGGGACATCCATCCTCCACAGTGGAAGTTTCTAGCCCTCTTCGTTCTTGCAGAATCCATAGCTTCTACCATCCGGTGGCAGCTTCTTTGCACCCTCAGCTGGCATTTCCTGGGCATCTACCCACTCTCAACATTGTCGCGACTCTTGGACTTGGTCCCCTTGTTTCACAGGTACTCAGGTCTGGAAATCCACTTTGGTTGCTTTGCTGGTGTTGGTCTTCCTTGCAGAAACCCCCTATCACGACTTCTGTGCTCACTGGGGGTTATAGGTGCACTTTACACCTACTTTTCAGGGTCTTGGGGTGGGCTATTTTTCTAACCCTCAATGTTTCCTTACAGTCCCAGCGACCCTCTACAAGCTCACATAGGTTTGGGGTCCATTCGTAGTTTTAGTTCCAAAAAAAGTAGTATTTTAATTCTAACTCCATACAGGCAATAAAAAGTGACATTCAACTGCAACAACACAATTTCCTTGAGGTCAGAGTTCTAGTAGTTGTGAGGTGAATCCCCGTCCTATCCTCCCTCGTACAAAGTGCTCAGGGTTATTCCCAATTCACTGGTGGTGACATCAAAGAATGCAAACTATTAGGCCATACTGAAGAGTTCTCCCTTCTGACCTCTTAGAAATCTTTTTAAAAGTGTGTATGGTGTTGCAGCACCATTTGCAGCAAGTTCTTTTGTGGCCCAACTGGCCTAGTTTTCGTCTTATCCACTCTTGCAGCACAGAAAGGTTCAGCAATGCAGTGATCATCTTCAAAAGGGCACAGAAGTCTTGCTCAGTTTGGAGTGATCCAGCTGCTTGCAGCCCATGCACCAGCAACCAAGGCTATCTCACTGGAGCGACACTGTCGGAGGTCTCTCAGATGTTGGTGTAGCTAAGAAGAAGTGATGAGTTGACTTGGTTCAACGAGGGTGGCAAATCCTTTCCCCATCTCCCAACTGTACCCAGCGAGGAGGTGACCGTGTCCACAGCACCTCAGTCAGTTCCCCTTGGTAAGCACTTAAAAGAAGCTCTATCGCAGTGAGGGCCCATTACACGAGTAACAGCATCAGCGTGAATCATTTGGCAACATTGGTACCAGTAGTCCTTCCTGGCAAAGTTCAGAAGTCTCCTGAATAAATTCTGTATATTTTTTTTCAAAATGCGGCCCCTTGAAGATACCAAATTCTAGAGCAGGGGTCTCCAAACTACAGCCCGCTGGCCACATCTGGCCCTCGACAATATTTTATTCAGCTCTCTGTTGTTTTCAAAAGCAGCGGATTCTGATGTTCAAAGGGAAATATGTATCCAACTCCTTTGGCAGCCTATAGGTGGCAGCACAGCCCCTTGAATCTTCTCAGCTGTTAATTTTTAACCAGCCATGTCCTGCATGCCAGATCTTTAATAAATGCAAGTTACTAGTGGAGATAATCCACGCTGCAGAAAACTCCAAATGTCAGAATTGTATAGAAAGGAGCAGACTGAATTATTTTTGTAAGACCTTTATTAATGCTTCAAGTTTATTTTCAATTTCTTTGTTTTGTTTTACTGAAGTTATTTCTTGGCGTGTGTTTATTTTTCTTACTGTGTGTTACAAAGTTGGGCAAAATCAAATTTCATGTAAATTTGTAAATTTTCATCGTTGAAATAAATTAAAAGATAAATAGACAACATTTATTATCTACAGTTAAGTAATTGATCATTTTGTCAGAGCATTTGCTAATTTTTGACATTTCTACTCACTATATACCAATTTTCAGTTTAAGCCCTGTGTTGTTTCTTTGTAATTGTTACATATCTCTTTTGTTCTAAATCATATCATGCTGATTGCAAAAATGATCCAAGTAAACTTTATTAATTCATTCAAGTTTTATTCATTCATTTATAAAAACTAATTTTTTCAGCCTGTGTATGTATGTAAAATGTGCAAAGTGGCCCTTGTACTGAAAAGTTTGGAGACACCTGTTCTAAAGGATTAATTCCTTAAAAATGCAGATTCGTGTATTCTATCTTACAGTGTCAGTCAGACCTATGAGCAAGTACTACAATTGGGGAAAAATAGCATTTGCATTCATGTTAGCACACTGCTCCCTCTATTGGCTAGGTGTAAATTCTACTTGTTCCTGTTTTCACACAGGGCGTCACCATAAGTGGGCAATTTGTGAGGGGGAAAAAAGGCACTAGATGTTCGGTGCCTTTGTATCTGACTTTTTTTTAACCTGTAATGAACTTTTCGGTCTAGATGCCTGTGCCTTCTCTACAGTAAGGATGTATACCTTTTTCTTGTTTTAGTGTTTGTTGAGGCTTATATAAGAATCCTTTACCATATGGCACTCTTCAACTCTGTTTTACAATGTTTCACTGTTGGCATTTTACCGCTAGTTTTGTATATCACTTTTACATATTTATGGTTAGTTTCTTATCTTGACGGTACTCCATTTCATGTTTTTTTTTCATGGAAGTAGTTTTCATTTCAGTTATTTATTCTTTAATATAATTGCAAATCTAATTGATAAACCCGAATGCCCACAATTCTCATGAATTGATTTGTTTCTTCTATAAAAAGGGTAGAACTTACTGCGCTCTTCTTTCTTGCGGAGTTGCTGTTGCTGAAAAAAAAAGGAGAATCATGTTACACTTCACATCCAGGGTGGAGCATGCATTTACTAGTACATGAGTGTAAAGTTATGTATGTATGCATGCACAATACCTAAGCATCAGACAGAAGGATTCAGGATGCTGCGTAAGAGTACAGATATAGCCACATTTATAATGCGCCCCGTAAACATCTTGTAGAGACTTTTTCTAACTCTAGCAGAGAAGGAGTAACCAAAGTTAAGTAACTTGTTCATCTGACATAGACTTCTTGCCGCAGATTCCTTAACTTAGAATAGATACCCAAGCAATGCCTCCCCAGAGATGGGTCTGTGAACAGAATAGACCAGGAGGTCTGAGAGGACTGAGCAGGCTAAATGCCCATTATGACAGACCTGACTGTCCAGGCAGTAGTGTTTGGTAAACGTGTACAAAGACGTACACAATGCCGCCTGAAAGATGCCCAGGACAGGGATTGTGTGAGCTAAAGCAGTGATCGTAGCCTTGGCTCTGGTGGAAGGAGCATGCATGACTTTAGAGGTTGTTTCTTGGCCTATGCTTAGCAGATGTTAATGCAGAACACAGTCCATTGTTAGATGATCCATTTCTGCTCAGCCTTTCCTTTCTATGCCCCAATATTCACAATGTCCACCAAGAACTCTCTGTTACGAGCAATGTAAAGCGACAATACTCTTTTTGCTCTAGTTGATCGAGTCTCTCCTTTATTTGGAAGGGTAAGGCGGAGCAGAGAAGGTAGTCAATATGATGGTCTGGTCTATGTGAAAGGTTGGCATCAGTTTTGGAAAGAAAGAAGCACAGGTTTTCACCACCAGTTTGTCTGGGAAAAATTGTGTGTAAGCAGGGTGCACAGAAAACGCTTGCAGTTCACTAACCTTCCTGGATGATGTAAGGACCAGTAGAAAGACAGTTTTTATGGTCAACAAATGAAGAGCATAATTGTGTGAAGCCTTGAAGAGCGCACACATAAGGAAAGTTAAAACTTGGTTCAGGTACCAATGGGGCATGATGAAGGGTTTTGAAGGGAACAAATATGTTGTAGCCATTTGAGAAAACTAATCACAACTGGTGACAAACAGGGAGGGCTGATCCAACAACCACAAGAAAACAATATTGATGAACGGTATCCTTTAACAGTGCTCAGAGCAAAACATTGTTTGGTCTATTAGAGAACAAGCAACAAAATCTGAGACAAAGATGCAAACGGGGGATCAACATTTTTGGAAGCACACCAAGCTACAAATTTGTCCCAACAGCAGGCTTTTAATGTTTTGGTTGATGGACGCTTGGCCGCCAGAATGACATCACAGACTTCAGAAAGGAGGTGAAAAGGTATCAACTGCTGCTGATTAATCTCCATGCAAGAAGGTGGAAGTCTGATGCTCATGTTGAGGAGCTTGGGATACTATACTCTGCCTAATCAGTAGCCACACGGATGGCTTGTGCCTAAGCTCCATCTGAGTTGAAAAGCATCTCTGAATGAGTCTTGCCTTGGAAACTCCACCGAGCAGAAGAACTGAGATTACACGTTCTCTGCAGTGGCAAAGAGATCTAACCAAGGTTGCCTTTAATATGTGAAGTTAACTTGCACCACCTCCGGTTGGAGGAACCATTTGTGTTCTGTTAGGCATTAATGGCTCTGGTAATCAGAGTGTCTACTAGATGTTGAACCCCCAGGGAAAGCCCAAGCGTGCCAGCCATGTAAAGACAAAAGGCCTCCTCACACAAGGTCCACTGGGACCAGGTGGGAAAGATTCAGGTCCCACTACAGAGCCCGCAGAACCCAATGGGCATGTGTCAACAACATGATGCAGTGGGTCTTGAGACCCAGCAGCCTCATTGTCAGTCTCACTAAAATCCAGGAGAGAGACTGAAACATCAGAATCATAGCCCACAAATCCTGGACTCGTCATTCTGAAGGAAAGGCCCAAAAGAACGAGTTACTTACCTTCGGTAACGACTTTTCTGGTGGATACATTAGCTACCTGTGGATTCCTCACCTAATGAATACTCCCATTGCACCAGCATTCAACGGAAATCTTCTTCCTAGCTTCTGCACTTCGACGAGGACGTCATAATTGCCCACGCGACGCCGTCTGACGTCATAGAGGCAATAAGAGGTCCTCGCTGACATGCCGACGCCAGTACCAACATTTATTTACGTGCCTGAGAATAATAGGCCATTGAGATAAAAGAACAAATAGCAATATTTAATGATATTCCAAATAAATACATCATCCTAAGAACTTAATTCATCCTTTTTCTTTCTTTTTTTTTTTTTTCTAAAAACAAATGAATAAATATATGAACAATATATATACATATAAACATATATACAAAATATATACAAGTCCTCAAAACCAAGAGGAGCACACCCAAGAACAACTTGGTTAGACCAGACAGGCAACGGGGAGGCGGGTGGGACCGTGAGGAATCCACAGGTAGCTAATGTATCCACCAGAAAAGTTGTTACCGAAGGTAAGTAACTCATTCTTCTGATGGATACAACTACCTGTGGATTCCGCACCTAATGAATAGAGTCCCAAAGCAGTACCGCACTCGGTGGTGGGTGCCTGAATGGTCAAACCAAGAAATCCTGCAGCACCGACCGTGCAAAATGGCCATCCCTTCTGACCTCAGAGTCCAAGCAGTAGTGCTTCACAAAAGTGTGAAGGGATGACCAAGTTGCTGCCTTACAGATGTCAACCACAGGAAAGAGGCTGACTTAGCTCTGGTGGAATGAGCTCTTATACCATCAGGAGGTTCTTTCTTTGCTAACGAGTCACACATTTTAATGCAAAGAACAACCCACCTGGAGAGTGTTCTCTTGTGGACTGCCTCTCCTCTTTCCCATGTACCCGATGAAGAGCTGATCCTCCAGCCTGAAATCCTTCGTTCTATCCATATAAAAGCTTAGCGCCCTCCTAGGATCTAAGCAGTGAAGTCTCTCTTCTTCCTTTGAAGGATGAGGCGGAGGATAAAACGTGGAAAGAGTAATCGTTTGGGCCATATGAAAGGGTGAAACAACCTTCGGTAGGAAAGCAGCCTTGGTCCTCAACACCACCTTATCCCCATAAAAAGATGTATAAGGGGGCTTCACAGATAGAGCTTGCAACTCACTCACCCTCCTTGCAGAAGTAATTGCAACCAGAAAAAACGTCTTTAGGACCAATAATCTTATGGGGCAAGAGTGCATGGGCTCAAAAGGGGACCCCACAAGGAAAGTTAGAACCAAATTTAAATCCCATTGAGGCATAACAAAAGGAGTAGGAGGGTATTTATTAACAAGACCTTTCAAGAATCTAAGTACTATAGGGGATTTGAACAAAGAAGGCTGGTCTGGAAGGCAAAGAAAGGCTGAAAGAGCAGACAAGTACCCCTTAACCGTAGCCACTGCACAACCCTTCTGTGCTAGAGACAATGCAAAAGATAAAACATCTGACAAGTGAGCACATCAGGGATCAATCTGCCTCTCTCCACACCAAACCACACATTTAGACCACCTCTTAGCGTAGATAGATTTAGTGGAGTGTCGCCTGGCCGCTAAGGTAACATCCACTACATCAGGCGGGAGAGAGAAAGAACTCAGGTTGCCTTGTTCAATCTCTAGGCATGAAGGTGCAGGTTCTGGAGGTGGGGGTGTAAAACCTGCCCCTGCAACTGCGAGAGGAGGTCTGCCCTGAGAGGGAGAAGGAGCGGAGGGCAGAGAGAGAGTTGGAGAAGGTCCGTGTACCATACCCTCCTTTGCCAATCCAGAGCTATTAAGATGACTTGGGCCCAGTCTTGGCGTATTTTCCTCAAAACTCGAGGAATCAAAGGTATGGGGGGAAACGCGTAAAGCAACTGGTCGCACCAGGTCATCTGGAGCGCGTCCCCCAATGCTCCTTGTAGCGGATACTGGAGGCTGCAGAATAACGGGCAGTGCGAGTTCTCCCGAGTGGCAAACAGATCTATCCAAGGAAACCCCCACATCTGGAAGATTAGACGGACTTGATCCGGATGGAGGTGCCACTCGTGATCGGCCGAGAAATGGCGACTGAGACTGTCCGCACGTACGTTCAAGACTCCGGCCAGATGATTTGCTACCAAGCAAATCTGATGGTCCTTTGCCCAGGACCATAGTCGAAGAGCTTCTCTGCAGAGAAGGTACGACCCTACCCCTCCCTGTTTGTTTATATACCACATCGCGGTAGTATTGTCTGTCAGGACCTGAACCAACTGACCGCGAAGGGATGGGAGGAAGGCCTTGAGAGCCAGACGTACAGCCCGTAACTCCAACAGATTTATATGAAACATCTGTTCTACTGGAGACCAAAGACCTTTGATCTCCAGGTCCCCCAGATGAGCTCCCCACCCTAGAGTGGAAGCATCCGTTATTACTGTGGCCACAGGTGGAGGTTTCGAGAACGGTCTTCCTCAGGAAAGATTGCCGTCCGCAATCCACCATTTCAAATCTGTGGCAGCATCTCTGGAGATCCTCACCGAGCCTTCGAGATATCCTTTGTGTTGAGACCACTGCCTTCGGAGGCACCACTGAAGAGCCCTCATGTGCCAGCGAGCATGTGTTACCAACAGTATGCAAGAAGCAAACAGACCGAGCAGATGTAGGACCTTGAGGACCGGAATAACCGCTTGAATTCGAAACATTGGAACCAACGCCTGAATGTCCTGAATCCGCTGAGGCGGAGGAAAGGCTTGATTCAATGTTGTATCCAGTACTGCCCCTATGAACAGGAGGCGCTGTGAGGGCTCTAGGTGAGATTTGGGCACGTTCACCGAAAAACCCAGGTCGAACAACAACTGAGTGGTCGACTGAAGGTGATGCAACACGAGCTCCGGAGACTTGGCTTTGATCAACCAGTCGTCCAGATAAGGAAATACTGCTATCCCGTTCCTTCTGAGCTCCGCTGCAACCACAGACATCACCTTCGTGAAGACTTGAGGTGCCGAAGTAAGACCAAATGGGAGGACCACAAACTGATAGTGCTGTGACCCCACCACAAACCGGAGATACTTCCTGTGCGACTTGAGTATCGGGATATCAAAGTAAGCATCCTGCAAGTCGACAGACACCATCCAATCTCCATTGTTCAGCGCCAAAAGCACCTGAGCTAGGGTCAGCATCTTGAACATTTCCTGTTTGAGGAACCAATTCAAGATCCTCAGGTCCAGGATTGGCCTCAACTGACCATCCTTCTTAGGAATCGGGAAGCATCTCGAGTAACAACCTTGACCCCTTTCCTGCTCTGGAACCAACTCCACTGCACCCTTTGAAAGGAGGACTTGAACCTCTTGTTCTAGTAACAGGAGGTGTTCTTCTGAACAGTAGGAAGGACAGGGCGGGATGGGGGGGCGGAAACTCCCGAAAGGGTAGGGTATAGCCTTTTCCCACAATGCTGGTAACCCAGGAGTCTGATGTCATGACTTCCCACTTGTGGAGAAAATCCAGTAACCTCCCCCCTACAGGAGTGGAGTGAGAAGGAATTGGCGGAAGCCTAAGGCTACTTCCTATGCTGCACCCGTCCAGAGGAAGAGGCAGAGTGCTGCTGAGTGGCTCCCCTGGTACGGACCCTACCCCTCCCTCTAAAAGATCTATAGGAGAGAGCAGAGCTGGGTTGTTGGAATTTTCCTCGAAAGGAGGAGGAGGAACCATGACCAAATCCTCGAAACCTCCTAAAAAATCTGGACGAAGTAGAAGAAGTGGCTTGCAAGCCCAACGACTTGGCAGTGGCCCTACTGTCCTTGAACCTTTCTAAGGCCGAATCCACCTTGGCGCCAAAAAGCTTGTCACCATCAAAAGGAAGGTCCAATAATGTTGATTGCACAACCGAGGAAAATCCAGAGCTACGAAGCCAGGCCTGCCTCCTCGTAGCCACAGCAGTGCCCATTGCTCTAGCAACCGAGTCAGATGTATCCAACCAAGATTGAATAACCTGGGTTGCAGCTGCATGTGCATCAGAGACCAGGCTTAATAATTCCTGAGGAACCTCTGTGTGCGTTGATTTGATCTCATCCATCAGGGCGTAAATATATCTTCCTAGGATGCAAGTAGCATTGGTGGACTTCAACGCCATGCTACATGATGATAAAACTTTCTTGGATGACATGTCCATCTTCTTAGAGTATCTGTCTGAGGGTACAGTTGGAAATGACCCCGGAGCAGATCGAGCTGAGCATGAAGCCTGGACCACTAGGCTTTCAGGTGTTGGATGCCTGGAAAGAAAGCCTGGATCAGCCGGTGCAACCCGATACCTCTGAGCCACAGATCTATTGATGGCTGAAGAAGACACTGGCTTCTTCCAGACTTCCATAATGGGATCCAGTAGTGCTTCGTTGAAAGGCAAAGTTGGCTCTGCAGATGTAGAGGCAGGGTGCAATACCTCAGTCAAGATGTTCTGCTTGGCTTCAGTCACAGGCAAAGGGAGGTCCAGAAAGTCAGCCGCCTTTCTAATGACAGCATGAAAAGAGGCTGCCTCCTCCGTGTACTCCCCGGGTGATGACAAGTCCCATTCAGGGGAGGTATCTAGACCACTGGCAGTGTCAAGTCCATGGAGACCCTCACAAGAGTCCTCAATCTCCCCTTCCTCCAAAGCTTGTCTCCGGTACTCCTGTTCTTCCAGGAGGCGAAGAGCCAGCCTCCTCGAATGCAGCCTCTCCTCTATCCTCGGCGTCGACATGGCGTCAGCGGACATCGA
The DNA here is from genome assembly GCF_031143425.1 of Pleurodeles waltl. NCBI lineage: Eukaryota > Metazoa > Chordata > Amphibia > Caudata > Salamandridae > Pleurodeles > Pleurodeles waltl. The sequence goes on from NC_090447.1 coordinate 1,218,933,321, forward strand.
AGATTGACGCCGATCCTCGGATCCGTCAGACGCCGGATCTAAAGGCACCATGGTTTTCTTCGGCACCGAATATGGAGCCGGACGGAGAGAAGACTGTCCCGGAGTCGGAGGAGGTCTAGTCGGCGTCGCTGGCTGAGACGTCGAAGCCGCAGGAGCCGAAGTCGTAGGAGCCGAAGCCACAGGAGCGAAGCTACCGGAGTTGATACCGGCGCCGAGCCCACATTTCCCAGGGGAAGAAAGGGCATAAAGGGTGCCGGTCGAAGTGGAGCCGGAGCACCCATGTTGAAGGCCAAAGGGCCTGAAGGACCAGCCGGTCCACCACCTGAAGCCATCTGTTGGAAGATGGAAAACACGCATTCAGAAATGAGGTACTATCGGCTCCAGGGGCCGGGAAAGCCGGGTACTGAGGTGCCTGGTTAGAAGGCGACATCGATGCCGGTCTCGACGTATGCATAGACGGAGAAAACACCTGAGGCTGCGGAACCTCAAACACTGAAGGAGGATGAACCGATGACATGGGTGAAGTCGGTGAATCCGGAGAAGGTAACGGCGGCGGCGACTGGGGAGAGGCCGTGGGACTGACTTGCCAAGTCTTCCGACGTCGAGTTGATGGTGACCTCGACCGAGACCTCTCCCTGCTCGACCTGCGCCGAGATTCTCGACGACGCTGGGAGTCTCGATGAGGCCAATGAGACTTTGGTGACGATGATTTTCGGTGACGTCTCTTCTTCTTTTTCGATTTCGCAAGAAAAAGCTTGGCCTCACGTTCTTTCAGGGCCTTAGGATTCATATGTTGACAAGAATCGCACTTATCAACATCATGGTCGGAACTAAGACACCACAAGCAGTCAGAATGTGGGTCCGTTACCAAAATGTTGCCACCACACTCACGGCAGGGCTTGAATCCTGACTTTCTTTGCGAGATTGTAATGTATCAAAGTAAAAATAGCCAAAAACACACTGTAACTGTCGATACAGCAACAGTAGATCCCTCGAAGACAACCGTTTCGAATGGCACGGAAAAAAGGGAACTGACGTCGGCACGTCGGCGAGGACCTCTTATTGCCTGTATGATGTCAGATGGCGTCGCGTGGGCAATTGTGACGTCCTCGTCGACGTGCAGAAGCTAGGAAGAAGATTTCCGTTGAATGCTGGCGCAATGGGAGTATTCATTAGGTGAGGAATCCACAGGTAGTTGTATCCATCAGAACTGCACTGTATCCAGAACAGCACTGATGAAAGGGAGGGTCCCAGAGGGTGTCAGGTATAACTTTGGCATATATATAGTGAACCCTGGCAAATACAGAAATTCCGCCATAGTCTAGAGGTGGGAGACGTGCTGCCTGGAGTGAACCTGCCTTCAATAGCAAGTCGTCAAATTAGGTGAAGACTGGAACCCCTGACCTATGCAGATGAGAGGCAACCACCCCCATCATATTAGTGAACCCCTGAGTGGAACTGGTAAAGCCAGAAGGGAGCACAGCAAACTGGTAATACTTGTTGCCCCCTGTGAACCACAGGTAATGCCTGTGGGCGAGAAGGATGGGAATTTGGATCAGTGTTACTATCCAGTCTCCAGGATCAAGGGCAAACAGAACCTTAACTAATGTGAGCATCTGAATGTCTTCTTCAGGAAGAAATTTAGATGTTGCAGGTATATAATAGTTCAGAGGCTTCCTTCCTTCTTTGGCACTAGAAAGCAGCGGGAACAGTAACCACAACCTATTTCTGATGCTAGCACCCTCACAACAGCTCCTTTGACCAAAAGAGTGTGAACTTCCTGGGAGGTGGTTCTCTGTCAGTGAGTCTAAAGATGGTGGCATGGGAGGTGGGGTTTCTAGAAAAGGGATGGAGCAACCCAGCTGAACTGTCTGAAGTAATAAGTTGCCCGATAGTGTGGACTGCCAGTGAGGAAGGTGTACTCAGATCCTGCTGCAAATTGGGTGCCTGTGATGGTACAACAGCAAACTAAAGTGGTTTGTGGATGCAGTGGTGGGGGGAGTGGTGGACTGGGTCGACCTCTGGCTGGTTGTTCCATGATGCTTATGGCAACCACACCCGCAGCAACGGAAGAGCTGAGGAGCCTTTTAGCCTTGGTGGCTGGGCGGTAATGATATCCTGCTAGTAGCACCTACTCTAGCCACAGATGGAAAGAAAGGCAGAAAAGGGTTAGTGAGGGTCCATGTAGAGGCCCAAGAACCTGGCAGTAGGACGGTTTTCCTCAAATCGCGCTGGCACTGAATATGCCTTGTTATCAAAGTCACTGATAACAGCGAAGGACATTTCCATAAAGGATGCCTAGAAAGCCACGAAAGCCAGTAAACCTCAACCAGGCTAAGTGCCACTGATGATGCAATCGCTCTGCCTAGTAAGTCGTTGTGTTCTGTCCTCAGCCAATAGTGAACCTTGTGGCATCTTTGCTGTAAGAAACCGAGTTGTTGGATGGCTGTGGTGTGAACCCTGGTCAAGCAACAGCCACAGTCCCTTGCAGGGAGAACCACATATTGTCACTAAATTAACATGTGCTTAACCCTGGGTAGCCTGGCACAAAAAAACAATAAGGCTAAACGTAGAGGCAATATGTAAAGTATTTATGCAGCACACACACAGTAATAAAGTGAGAACACAACACAATAAAATTTCCTAATCAATTAAAAAAACTAAAGTAAATTTTATTACATTTCTTGACACCAAAATGAAAAAAATCGAATGAGTTCAACCAGAGTTATACATTTTTAAAGTTTAGGGTTCAAAATAGTATCTAAAAGATAAAAGCTCAAACCACAGATATCTAGTCAATTCTAGCCCTGGATCCAGGAGTGTATGGAGACCTCATGTGGGTTCAGGACTCACTCAGGCTGAGACCAAGTATAGGTTCACAATGGTGCGATTCTGTTGTGTTCCTCTGGCTCTGAACAGGAGTCCAGCAAACTAGCCCTTGAAGTCACTTCTGGATATCATGTGTGCAGTGTATGATGCAGGGCTGAACAGCAGGGCTGGCCTCTGAGGGTTCAAGGCAGGCTCCAGGCAGCAAAGTAGTCGTTCCAGGTACAGCAGCAGACTGGTAGAGTGCACAGACGGTCACAGCAGCAGGCAGTCCCCTGAGAGTCCTACCACAGGTCCAGCAGTAAACTGAAGTGTGGGTTTGAGAGGCCTATTTGTATACCCTGGTCCCTACTCCTAGAAAGTGGAAGAAGTTTCTGGAAATGTTTGTTGCAGTTCTGAGAACTTCTGCCTCCCCTTCTCTGGCTCCAAGCTGGCTGCAGTGACAATGCAGGGTCGTTAGGTCTATTGTGAGAAGACAGTGCTCAGCTTATTCAGGTGCAAGTGGGGCTGTGCAATAGCTCAGCCCCCTCATTAAGGGAGCCAATGGGCCATTCAGGCTATGCTAATCCCACTAATGTGTTACAGTCTGGGAGGAATTCACAAAGTCCTAACCGTCACTTACACCAAGTCATGTGACCCAAGACAGGCTGCAGGCACCAAGGGCTAAGGGCAGGAAAATGTCAACTTTCTAAAACTGGCATTTTCAAAATCCAACTACCTATAAAGAGAGTTTATCATTAAAAGTTCATAGATATTAAACATGGCATATCTACCTCCTCTCATTTAGAGATCATAGCTTATGGAATGTAATAAGGAATCCCAATGTATCCCTTGGGAGGGGTATATCACTACCAGGACATGTTAAACTTAAATGTATATGTCCTAACTTTTAATTACATAGCACCCTGCCCAATGGGCTCCCTATAGTCTACCTCATGGGTGACCCATATGTCATACAAATTGAGTTTAAGGCTTGGAAAGGGGTTTTAAATGCAAAGTTCACATGGCAATGTGACACTGTATTTAGGCTGCAGCGGCTTGCCTGAGACATGTTTTGAAATGCTATTTAAGTGGGTGGCACAATGAGTGCTGCAGGCCCACTAGTAGCATTTAATTTCCTGTCCGTGGGTATATGGTACCCAACTCTACAAGGAATTGAGATGTAAATTAAATATACCAATTAGGTATATGTCAATTGTACCATGTTCTAGGAAAGGAGGACAAGCACTTTAGCACTGGTTTATAGTGGTGAAGTACACAGCGGCATAAGGCCAACAAGCAAAAATCAAGCAAAACGCAGGGGGAGGAAGTTAAAACATTTGAGGGTGACCCTGTAGACACAACCCTTTTCAGCATCTGCCATCTGCAATAGTTATGACAGTATGGCTTGGGCCTCTTCTGGGGACAACACTTGTGCAACTGAAGTCCAAGCCATGTGGGTGTATTGGCCCAAAAGGCATTCAGTGTTCACTGAGCACAATGCTAGGCTGGGGTGGCAGAAGAGATCATCTTTCCAAATGAATCTAGCCTCTTGGATTGGTATGGTAGGGGATGTGAATGTACCTGGACTGGCACTGGAGGTAGAGGCTTAGACACCCAGGTTCTTTGGGGTAGGGTGATGTGTTTGGAAAGCTGGACACCTGTAGAAAAGTAGCCTCTTTCTAGCATGGTTACCCCCACTTTTGGCCTATATGTCAGTGTGTTTTGCCTGTGTCACTGAGATCCTGCTAGTCAGGACCCCAGTGCTCAAAGTTTGTGGCCTAATATGTATGCCTGTATAGTGCCTAACTGTGTCACTGAGGCTCTGCTTACCAGAACCTCAGTGCTTATGCTCTCTCTGCTTTAAAATTTGTCACTGTAGGCCAGTGACTTCATTTACCAATTTCTATTGGCATACTGGACCCCCCTTATAAGTCCAGAGTATATGGTATCTAGGTACCTAGGGCAAGTGTGAGGGCACCCTTGCAATAGCAAAGGTGCCCCACATAGTTCAGGGCCATTTCACCGGACTTTGTGAGCGCGGGGACACCATTACACGCGTGCACCACATATAGGTCAATACCTATATGTAGCTTCATAATGGTAACTCCAAATATGGCCATGTAACATGTCTAAGATCATGGAATTGTCCCCCATTCCAAATCTGGTATTGGGGAGCCAATTCCATGCATCCTGGGGGCTCCACCGTGGACCCCCAGTACTGCCAAACCAGCTCTCTGAGGCTCGCACTGCAGCTACAGCTGCTGTTACCTTACAGACAGGGTTCTGCCCTTCTGGGGTCTGGGCAGCCTAGTCCCAGGAAGGCAGAACAAAGCATTTCCTCTGAGAGCAGGGTGTTACACCCTCTCCCTTTGGAAATAGGTGTTACGGACTGGGGAGGGACCTCTGTGAAAGACTTGACCCAGGCCCAGAACAGGGTATCAGTGAGTAATTCATTAAAGAGGAGAATGGGTTCTCAGGGGAGTGACTCCGGGTAGAAGTACCTCTGTTAAGACATTCGCCTTATGACAAACACTGGCATCTGTCAGATACTCATGCCAGTTATTTCCGGCCTCCTCATGGGCAGGAGATGTATCCACAGGGACCCTTCCAAATTATCCACCTCTCCAGCCATGTCAAAAAGGAGGCCATGGCTCCAACTTTGAAGGTCTAATTTTGGCTGGTGCCAGAGATGGCCTTGGGCAACACTGGTCTGGCTCTGTACTGGAGTAGCCACAGGCGATGAGAACAACATCTCTAAAATGGGTTCCAGGGAAGGTTGTAGTCTTGCAGGTGGAGCTGATCCAGATCCAACTCTGGATCCAAAGAGCCAGGCTGGTGCTGAGGGTGGAAGCGCCATGAGAAATCCATTGGTGGCACCCACCCAAACCATGGGGCTCAAAGATGCTCTAAAGGGGTCAGCCTGCCCAAATATTAGGTGCATGGCCTCATAGTACTCATGGAGTTGGAAGAGGTTGCTCTGGTTCCAGGTACCTCATTGAGACATAGAGAGGACTGTAGGAGGCTGGCCTGGTTTATAGTGGGTACCAAAGGTACTTACAACTTATAACAGGTCCGGTTATCCCTTATTAGTGAAATGTAGTCAGTGTCTAGAAGCCAGACAGCCTAGAGGTAGCTGTAGATGAGCAGCCAAGGCTGAACTAGGAGACATGCAAAGCTCTTGCTATACCACTGTAGTCACACAGTACTCACACACATGAAAGAAAATACTCAGGTGGTCATTACAACCCTGGCGGTCGGTGTTAAAGCGGCGGTAAAACCGCTAGCAGGCCAGCGATAAAAAAAAATGGAATCACAACCGTGGCGGAAACCGCCAACACAGACAGCCACTTTAACACTCCGGCCGCCACGGCGGTACAAACAAACACTGCGGCAGTAACAGCCAACAGACAGGTGGAACACAATGTACCGCCCACAGTATTACAACAGTCCAATCTGCCACCTTTTCCAGGGCGGATTCACCGCAAACAAAAAAAAGGCGGAAACAGGACTTGGAAAGGAAAACGCTCACCTCTACACAACCCACAAGGAACCAGGATGCCACCGAACCGGAACTCCAGATTCTCCCAGCCTTTGTCTTCCTGCTCCTCTACCAGGAGCACGAACGCCGGCAGCGAAGACCACAGTGAGTACTGCACCTACGACACAGGAGAGGGGGAGGGAAAAGAGAGTGACACACAAACGCAACACGCAACACGCAACACCCCCACCCTCACCCACTACAACACACACACTAACACATCATGATACATAACAGTTACACCCCCAACCGCCCTGGAAGAATGCAATGACAAAAGGAAATGATTTGAAAGTTTGTAATAGATTAAAATCCAGAACTCAAAAAATATATATACACTATAAACAAATATATACACCAAGAATACAAGTCCAAGGTATTGCACCATAAAAGTCCGTGGACCACTGGGCCCAAAATGCATGGGCGTGGCCCACACAAGATACCTGATCAAAATGGGGAGAACACTGCAGGGGCATCAGATAGAAATACAACAGGCACCTCAGGGGGAAGGGAAGGGGGGCACCTCATCCGGATGAGTGCAAAACGCCAGATCCACGAGGGGGCTCCATGCCCACTGCGGTATCCTGGGGAGTGCAAAGCCACAGTCTCACAAGTCTCTCCAGTGGGTGGTTTGCCCACTGCTTTATCCTGGGGAGTGCAAAGCAACAGTCTCACAAGTCTCTCCAGTGGGTGGTTTGCCCACTGCTTTATCCTGGGGAGTGCAAAGCCACAGTCTCACAGGTCTCTCCAGTGGGTGGTTTGCCCACTGCTTTATCCTGGGGAGTGCAAAACCACAGTCCCTCTAGTGGATAACAGTTTCCACTGGTTTTGGAGGGGGCTTTGTGCCCAGAGTGCTTCATCCTGCCAAGAACTGAGGTAGTGGATGCCTTTCTTCACTGGTTCTGGAGGGGGTTTTGTGCCCAGAGTCCTTCTTCCTGCCAAGGACTGAGGTGGTGGATGCCTTTCTCCACTGGTTCTGGAGGGGGCTTTGTGCCCAGAGTGCTTCATCCTGCCAAGGACTGAGGTAGTGGATGTGAATCTCCACTGGTTCTGGAGGGGGCTTTGTGCCCGGAGTGCTTCATCCTGCCAAGGACTGAGGTAGTGGATGTGAATCCCCACTGGTTCTGGAGGGGGTTTCGTGCCCAGAGTGCTTAATCCTGCCAAGGACTGAGGTAGTGGATGCCTTTCTCCACTGGTTCTGGAGGGGGCTTTGTGCCCAGAGGGCTTCATCCTGCCAAGGACTGAGGTAGTGGATGTGAATCTCCACTGGTTCTGGAGGGGGCTTTGTGCCCACAGTGCTTCATCCTGCTTGTGACGGCCTCAGTGGCGTCGGAGCTTTCGGCGCTCATTGGACAGTGGTGCTGGTGGCGGCGGTGTCCTTGGCAGCGGTGCTTGTGGCGGCGGTGTCCTTGGCAGCGATGCTTGTGGCGGCGGTGTCCTTGGCAGCGATGCTTGTGGCGGCGGTGTCCTTGGCAGTGGTGCTGGTGGCGGCGGTGTCCTGTGAAGCGGTGCTTGTGGCGGCGGTGTCCTTGGCAGAGGTGCTGGTGGCGGCTTTCTGGTGGCGGTGTCCTTGGCAGCGGTGCTGGTGGCGGCAGTGTCCTTGGCAGCGGTGCTGGTGGCGGTCTTGTCCGCCGTGCAGGTTTTCGGAGACTTGCCTGTCTTTCTGTGCCCCTTCCCCACCTTAGATGGTGGCGCAGCTGTCTTCCCACTCCCAAATGTACTCCTGGGAGAGCCTTTGGTGGTAGATGTTTTGCCTTTCTCCCGCCGGGCAGTGGCCAACTTTTTATGCTTCTGAGGTGGGGGACTGTCCGTGGTCTCGCTCCTTGGTACACTGGCTTCCCTGCTGCTTGGCGCACTCCAGAAGCCAGTTACTGCTGCTACCACTGTTCCCGCTGATGTTGTGGCTGAGGTGCTGGGTTGGGACCTGGAAAGGCGGGCTCTAGGGGACTGAAGGGGTGGGGGAGGTGAGGGGAAGAGGTCAAGGTTGGACAGGAAAAGTTTTTTGGACACACTGGGACGGGTAGATGGAGGGGGTTTGGGAGTGGAGGAAGAGGTAGTGGTTGTAGGAGGTGTACGTTTGCTGACTTTGGGTGAAGGTGCATGGGCTGGAGGCTGTCGTGAGGTGGATGGCTGTTGGGTGGGTGTGTGCCTGCGTTTGTGTACTTTGGGAGGTGGGCTCACAGACCCAATGGGAGAGGACACAGTGGATGTATGAATGGCAGTGGGGGTGGTGAGTGCAAGTGAGCGGGGTGTGGTGATGGGTGTGCTGGTGATGGAGGTAGTGGCTGAAGATGTAGTGCCTGCAGGTGTGAGTGGAGACGAGACAGGGAGGGAGGAGGGAAACGAGGAGGAGGGGGACACAGTGGAGGCAGTGGATGCTGGTATGTCTGCATGGGTATGATGCTTGTGTGAGTGCCTGAGGGATGTGTGGTGCTTATGTTTGCCAGAGCTTTTCTTGTGTGCTGAGGTGGGTGCATGCTGGTCTGATGGTGTGCTTGGGATAAGCTGAGGTACAGGTGTGTGGGTCTGGGTGGAGGAAGTTAGAGGGGGGAGGCTGGACACAGGGACAATGGCTGCCATCAGTGCTGAGGCCAGAGTCTGAAAGGCTGCCTGACCAGAATGAGTGCCCTCCAGGTATACATTGGTCTGTTGCAACTGCCTCTCTACACCCTGGATGGCATTCAAAATGGTACACTGCCCAACAGTGAGGGACCTGAGGAGGTCAATGGCCTCCTCACTGAGGAGATGCCCACCACCCTCCTGGGTGAGGGGCCACGGGGCACACGCTGAGGGGCTGCTGGGAGTGTGGTGCTGGTAGGGGGGGTGGCAGCTGTACCTGTAGATGTGGTGGGCACATGGGGCCGTAGGAAAGTACCATCTTGCCTGGCATGTTACCCCCATTTTTCACTGTATATATGTTGTTTTAGTTGTATGTGTCACTGGGACCCTGCCAGCCAGGGCCCCAGTGCTCATAAGTGTGCCTGAATGTGTTACCTGTGTAGTAACTAACTGTCTCACTAAGGCTCTGCTATCCAGAACCTCAGTGGTTATGCTCTCTCATTTCTTTCAAATTGTCACTAACAGGCTAGTGACCAATTTTACCAATTTACATTGGCTTACTGGAACACCCTTATAATTCCCTAGTATATAGTACTGAGGTACCCAGGGTATTGGGGTTCCAGGAGATCCCTATGGGCTGCAGCATTTATTTTGCCACCCATAGGGAGCTCTGACAATTCTTACACAGGCCTGCCACTGCAGCCTGAGTGAAATAACGTCCACGTTATTTCACAGCCATTTTACACTGCACTTAAGTAACTTATAAGTCACCTATATGTCTAACCTTTACCTGGTAAAGGTTAGGTGCAAAGTTACTAAGTGTGAGGGCACCCTGGCACTAGCCAAGGTGCCCCCACATCGTTCAGGGCAAATTCCCCGGACTTTATGAGTGCAGGGACACCATTACACACGTGCACTACATATAGGTCACTACCTATATGTAGCTTCACAATGGTAACTCCGAATATGGCCATGTAACATGTCTATGATCATGGAATTGCCCCCTCTATGCCATCCTGGCATAGTTGGCACAATCCCATGATCCCAGTGGTCTGTAGCACAGACCCTGGTACTGCCAAACTGCCTTTTCAGGGGTTTCACTGCAGCTGCTACTGCTGCCAACCCCTCAGACAGGTTTCTGCCCTCCTGGGGTCCAGCCAGGCGTGTCCCAGGATGGCAGAACAAAGGACTTCCTCTGAGAGAGGGTGTTACACCCTCTCCCCTTGGAAAATGGTGTGAAGGCAGAGGAGGAGTAGCCTCCCCCAGCCTCTGGAAATACTTTCATGGGCACATTTGGTGCCCATTTCTGCATAAGCCAGTCTACACCGGTTCAGGGACCCCTTAGCCCTGCTCTGGCGTGAAACTGGACAAAGGAAAGGGGAGTGACCACTCCCCTGACCTGCACCTCCCCTGGGAGGTGTCCAGAGCTCCTCCAGTGTGCTCCACACCTCTGCCATCTTGGAAACAGAGGTGCTGCTGGCACACTGGACTGCTCTGAGTGGCCAGTGCCACCAGGTGACGTCAGAGACTCCTTCTGATAGGCTCCTTTAGGTGTTGCTAGCCTATCCTCTCTCCTAAGTAGCCAAACCCTCTTTTCTGGCTATTTAGGGTCTCTGCTTTGGGGATTTCCTGAGATAAAGAATGCAAGAGCTCATCCGAGTTCCTCTGCATCTCTCTCTTCACCTTCTGCCAAGGAATCGACTGCTGACCGCGCTGGAAGCCTGCAAAACTGCAACAAAGTAGCAAAGACGACTACTGCAACTCTGTAACGCTGATCCTGCCGCCTTCTCGACTGTTTTCCTGGTGGTGCATGCTGTGGGGGTAGTCTGCCTCCTCTCTGCACTAGAAGCTCTGAAGAAATCTCCCGTGGGTCGACGGAATCTTCCCCCTGCAACCGCAGGCACCAAAGAACTGCATCACCGGTCCCTTGGGTCTCCTCTCAGGACGACGAGCGAGGTCCCTTGAATCCAGCAACTGTGTCCAAGTGACTCCCACAGTCCAGTGACTCTTCAGTCCAAGTTTGGTGGAGGTAAGTCCTTGCCTCCCCACGCCAGACTGCATTGCTGGGAACTGCGACTTTTGCAGCTACTCCGGCCTCTGTGCACTTCTGGCGGAAATCCTTTGTGCACAGCCAAGCCTGGGTCCACGGCACTCTAACCTGCATTGCACGACTTTCTAAGTTGGTCTCCGGCGACGTGGGACTCCTTTGTGCAACTTTGGGTGAGCACCGTTTCACTCCTCTTCGTAGTGCCTGTTCTGGCACTTCTGCGGGTGCTGTCTGCTTCTGAGAGGGCTCCTTGTCTTGCTCGACGCCCCCTCTGTCCCCAGACGCAATTGGCGACATCCTGGTCCCTCCTGGGCCACAGCAGCATCCAAAAACGCTAACCGCACGACTTGCAGCTAGCAAGGCTTGTTGGCAATCTTTCGGCGGGAAAACACTTCTGCACAACTCTCCACGGCGTGGGGATCCATCCTCCAAAGGAGAAGTCTCTAGCCCTTGTCGTTCCTGCAGAATCCTCAGCTTCTACTGTCCAGTAGCAGCTTCTTTGCTCCCACAGCTGGCATTTCCTGGGCATCTGCCCATCTCCGACTTGCTTGTGACTTTTGGACTTGGTCCCCTTGTTCCACAGGTACCCTCGACTGGAAATCCATTGTTGTTGCATTGCTGGTTTGTGTCTTTCCTGCAGAATTCCCCTATCACGACTTCTATGTCCTTTGGGGAACTTTAGTGCACTTTGCACTCACTTTTCAGGGTCTTGGGGTGGGCTATTTTTCTAACCCTCACTATTTTCTAAAAGTCCCAGCGACCCTCTACAAGGTCACATAGGTTTGGGGTCCATTCGTGGTTCGCATTCCACTTTTGGAGTATATGGTTTGTGTTGCCCCTATCCCTATGTGTCCCCATTGCATCCTATTGTAACTATACATTGTTTGCACTAAGACTATACTGCATATTTTTGGTATTGTGTACATATATCTTGTGTATATTTGCTATCCTCATACTGAGGGTACACTCTGAGATACTTTGGCATATTGTCCTAAAAATAAAGTACCTTTATTTTTAGTATATCTGTGGATTGTGTTTTCTTATGATATTGTGCAAGTGACACTAGTGGTACTGTAGGAGCTTCACTCGTCTCCTAGTTCAGCCTAAGCTGCTCTGCTAAGCTACCAATATCTATCAGCCTATGCTGCTAGACACCCTATACACTAATAAGGGATAACTGGGCCTGGTGCAAGGTGCAAGTACCCCTTGGTACTCACTACAAGCCAGTCCAGCCTCCTACAGGGGCCCTCCACCGCAAGGGAGCTCCCATCAGAGGAGGAGTCCGTGTCGCCGGTCTCAGCTCTTCTCCCTGCCGTGGAGCTCCCCTCGCCCTCCGTCCCACTGGTGGCTGCAGACTCTGTTGTGTCGCCATCCAGGGCCATGTGGGATGCAGCTCCCTTCTGCTCCGGTGTCTCTGCTCCTCCACCTGATGATGCTAATGCACACAAGAACAGGGAGACCCCAAAAAGGGGGGGGGGGAACAGAAGAAAGACATGTTGAGTGCATGCAATACCGCTACAGTTGGCGGACACCACATACACAGAAGCCCCCTGCACTACACCGTGCCCTTTGAGTTTCCTAATTAATCACAGGGACATGGGGTACAAGGCCTCTGCATGATTGCTGCACACATGGAAGTCACAGAAGTCTGACTAGGTGTAGTTGGCTCTGAACATAGGTGGGGTGGGGTGCCACATGGCCTGCCTTACGAAGGGACCTTGCCTACTAAATTAGCCCTGGCCTAGGGGAACCCACAGCCCACCTCCCCCACCCAGACACCTCCAATGTGTGCTGAATCAGCTGAATGAGAGTGTACTCACCCCCTTGTGGCTGCTGTGATGCCCTCAAATGCCCATCCAACTCCAGATACGCCACCGCCAGGATCCGGAACATCAGGGGGGTCATGGTGCGACGGGCACCCCTCCCACGTTGGGAGGCCATCCCCAGCTGGGCCTCCGCCATCTTCTTGCTCCAGTGGTGAATGTCCTCCCATCTTTTCCAGCAGTGAGTGCTCCGTCTGTGGTGGACTCCCAGGGTCCAGACTTCCTTGGCGATGGCACGCCAAATATCCTTCTTCTGTTGGGCGCTGACCTACAGGAATAGTACAGGGGAAAAGTAGAAGATATAACCGTCCGCACCGTCACAGTCACTGGCCCACATCCCTACCCTTGCCATGATGCATATGCACTCACCGTCGTTTCATGCACACCTCATTATCCCCCCCCTCCCATCTTCCATCCACACCACTTCACACACAAGCATTGCCCCTTCGGCATGCTCACAGTGTACTTACTTGTTTGTCTGGAGGACCATAGAGTAGCGTGTAGTGGGGGAGGGCCCAATCCACTAGTTTCTCCAACTCCTCTGTGCTGAAGGCAGGGGCCCTTTCCCCATACACATGAGCCATTGTCTCTTCCAGACTGAGGTCACAGCAGCACTTGCAGTGTAGGTCCTCTCCTGTCGAAGATCAGGTATCAAGTGACTGAACAGAGAGAAAATGGTGGCGACGTCCGCGGCAGTGCGTACCGTCACCGCCGGCATAAATCTCATTGGCTCCTGGGACCCATAGGGTCCAATGTTAACCAATGCAGGATTGCGATGCGTTCTTCGACCGCCTTTCGCGACGGTGTACAACCCCAGCGCAGTTACCTCATATCCCCATGTCCCACATTACAGGTCAGGCAGGCGCCATTTCAGGGGGCCACATGGCATTAATTTTAAATGCTTCATACATATCTAGGCCTTGCATACACACTAATACAGGCACATCGCGGATTAAAAAAATTGTGGAATAAAGTTGTGTTTTTGCACCTCAGTGTTGGCTGACTCTCTGCTCGCTGTTCTCCTCCATAGAGCACGTCTGCTGGGCCAGGTGAGGAGATGGCGGCATCCTCTGGTGTACAGACAGCTGGTGGACCTGTCGACAATGGAGGAGCAACATGTAATTGTCACCTACAGACTGGACTGTGCCACAATCCAGAACTATGGAGCCAGACCTGATGTCAGCTATCCGCCATCCCACAGGAATCCCCCCTCTAGTGCAGGCGCTGTCAGTACTCCATTTCCTGGCAAGTGGGTCTTGTCAAACTACAGTGGCCATTGCATCAGGGATGTCCCAGCCTATGTTCTCTAACGTGTTGTCCAGAGTGTTGTCTGCCCTGCTGAAACACATGAGCAGCTACATCGTTTTCCCTCAGGTGGAGGATTTGCCTACAGTGAAAAGTGACTTCTATGCCCTGGGACATATCCCCAACATCATAGGTGCCATTGATGGGACACAAGTGGCCTTGGTCCACTCCCCCGCAGGAGCGAACAGGTGTACAGAAACCGGACGAGTTACCATTCGATGAATGTGCAGATGGTGTGTTTGGTCGACCAGTACATCTCCCATGTGAATGCCAAGTTTTCTGGCTCAGTGCATGACGCTTACATTCTGAGGTATAGCTGCATCCCTTATGTGATGGGGCAACTCCAGAGGCACAGTGTGTGGCTATTAGGTGAGGACATGAACCCTATACAGTGTGACTAGGTGTCTGGGTCTGGGGATGTCCCTAAGAGTTAGTGTGTGTCTAACAGTTGTCCCTTGACATTTGCAGGTGACTCTGGTTACCCCAACCTGTCATGGCTACTGACCCCAGTGAAGAATCCCAGGACAAGGGCAGAGGAACGCTACAATGAGGCCCATGGGCGAACTAGGAGGGTTATAGAGAGGGCCTTCGGCCTCCTGAAGGCCAGGTTCCGGTGCCTCCATATGACAGGTGGTTCCCTAGTCTGCCCACCAAAGAAGGTGTGCCAGATCATCGTGGCCTGCTGTATGCTTCACAACTTGGCTTTGCGACGACAGGTGACTTTTCTGCAGGAGGATGGTCCAGATGAAGGTGTTGTGGCAGCTGTGGAGCCTGTGGACAGTGAAGATGAGGAAGCAGAAGAGAATATCAACAACAGAAACACAGTGATTCATCAATACTTCCAGTGAGACACAGGTAATAAGACATCACTGCCTGCTACATCTGTTACCATTGTTCTACCTCTCATCTGTCTGTCACTTTCACCCAGTGTATGGACCCTGAGTTGTCACTTTCCCTTTCAATTTCACAGATGTGGGTCCCACTGTGTGACATCTGCTTTGTTTCCGCATGGACTAGAGCTGTGTGACATAGGTATGTTGACAATACAATGGATATAGCAGTTTTCCACAGTTATTGCAAATACACATTTTCAAAAGCACAGACTGACTCCAGATTGTTTTGTGCTTTAAGGGTGTTTATTTAAGTGCTAAATATTGGAGGGTGTTGTAAAATGGTCAGGGGTGATGGTGGAGGAATGTCCATGGCTGAGTCCAGTCTATTAGTCTCACAGGTGCATTGTCCAAAGGATCATGGGAAGTGGAGCTAGGGCAGTTGATGGATGGACAGGGTAACAAAGTGGGACAGAAGGATGACAGTCAGGGTGGTCTCATTTTTTGGCAGGGGTCTTGGCATTGTACTCTGTCTTTGTCCTGGATCTCAGGGACTATTTGTGGGGTGGTTCTCCATCTGCAGGGGGTGGGGTGCTGGTGTTGTGGTCCTATGGCGGTGCCTCCAGTCCACTAGCGCCGGCAGAGGTGGTGGGAAATTCATCGTCCAGGCTAGTGTCAGGGGCCCCTTGTTGTGCCACAGTGTCCCTCCTGGTGTTGATGAGTTCCTTCAGTACCCCTACAATGGTACCCAGGGTAGTATTGATGGATTTGAGTTCCTCCCTGAACCCCAAATACTGTTCCTCCTGCAGCCGCTGGGTCTCCTGAAACTTGGCCAGTACCGTTGCCATTGTCTCCTGGGAATGGTGGTAGACTCCCATGATGTTGGAGAGGGCCTCGTGGAGAGAGGGTTCCCTGGGCCTGTCCTCCCCCTGTCACACAGCAGCACGCCTAGTTCCCCTGTGTTCCTGAGCCTCTGTCCCCTTAACGGTGTGCCCACTGCCACTGCCCCCAGGGCCCAGGTGTTGTTGGGGTGGTGGGTTAACCTGGGTTCCCTGTAGTAGTAGACACAATGCTGCTTGACGTGTCCTGGGGACAGAGGTATGGGCCCGCTGGGTGGGTGCTGTGCTGGTGTTTCCAGAGTGGGGATACTCTGTTGCGGCTTGTGCCAGTGTGAGGGGAACCAACTGTCCTGAGGTCCCAGATGGGCCGGGCTGGTCATCTAGGTCCAGTTGGACAGAGCTGCTGTCATCACTGTGGGCCTCTTCTGTGGGTGGAGTGGACATGTCTGGCACCTCCTGTCCGGTGACGTTGGGTAGGGGTCCTGCAGGGGTGGAAAGGCATTATTATTGCATCTGTGTGTGCCATGGTGTGCAATGGGTGGGTGACCCTGTACCCCAGTGCTTGCATTCTTGTGTAGGACCTTGTGTGCTAAATGTTTAGGGGTGTGTGTTGGTATGTGCAGTGGCCATGCATTGGTGATGGGTGACCATGCTTTGGTGTTGCATGCAGGATTTGGTGTTGGCATGGGTGGGTTGTGATAGAGGGACATATGTGAGGAGTTGGAGTGATGGGGGGTGAGGGTGGGGGTATGTGATAGCATACAGGTAGGGTAGGGGATGAAGTAGTGAAAGATTTGCCTTACCAGAGTCCATTCCTCCAGCTATTCCTGCGAGGCCCTCAGGATGCAGTATAACCAAGACCTGTTCCTCCCATGTTGTGATAGAAGATGATGCAAGAACCAGAAGAGACTGCAAGACACCAATGATGGATTCCTGGACCTGAAGGCCTGTGGAAGAAGGGGACTAAGTTCAAGAAGCACAGAAGAGTCTCGAGAGAACAGAGAAGCCCCTGCTGACCCGGATGAAGGTGCAAAAGAAGAACTACCGGTGAGAAGACAAAGTGAGTTGTGCACCCAAGAAGACAGATGCGGGATCCCGGTTCGTGCAGAAGATGTCACACGCCGGATGGATGATTGCAGTCTGGTTTGCGTTTCTGAATTCTGCAAATAAGCCTTGGCACACGCAAAGTTTGTAGTTAGTGGAAAATGCTGCCTGGGACTAGGAGGGACCTAGTGGCCTCTACCCATGAGGAGGAGACAGAGGGGGCTCTCAACAACTCAAAGAGCCCTCAGAAGACCAGGCAGCGTGCACAGGAGTCCCACAGAACAGGGACAAAGAACGTGCAAATGGAGGCCCATGCAGCATGACACAAAGGTATCCCAGGCCGCCGGAGAACCACTCAGGAAGCTGTGCATCACAGGATACAGTGCTGGGGGCTTGAGCTGCACGGTGCATGAAGAACATCATGGAAGGATGCCAACATGCCTTGGCAACTGCAAAACACACCTTGCACGGGGTACTGTCTTGGGTGGGGAGGCAAGTTCTTACCTCCACCAAAGTTGGACAGTTGGATGTCAGGACCTTCGGGACTGTCTGGGTCATTTTAGTCCACCTCAACATCTGGAGAGGGGACCCACGGCAGTGGTCGTCACTGCAGAGAGGTGTCTGCTGAAGCAGGGAAGTGACTCTGTCAATCCATGGGAGATTCCTTTGGTTCTTCTGGTGCAGGCTGATGACAGGCAGTCCTCAGAGAATGCACGGCCTGGAAACTGTTGCAGTTACTGGTAGGAGCTGAAGCTACAGTGTTGCATAAGTTGTCTTTGCTTCTTTGATGATGTTTGTAGAGTTCCTGGAGGGTTCATCTGCGGTTCCGTCGGTAGAGGATGATGTAAAGGATGCAGAGGATTTCTGCTGGAGTCTTGCAACCTGAATCCGAAGAAACATCCCAAGGAGAAACTAAGTAGCCGTGGAAAGGGGATTGGTCAATTAACCAGGTAAGCACCTATCAAGGGAGGGCTCAGACGTCACCTGATGGCACTGGTCACTCATACTCCCAGAGTGCCCCACCACCTTGGAATGCAAGAAGGCAAAACCCAAGGACACTCTGCGGGAGCTCCGGGCACCACCCCTGGGGTGGTCATGGACAGGGGAGTGGTCACTCCCCTTTCCTTTGTCCATGTTCATGCCAAAGCAGGAACTGGGTGTCCCTGAGCCAGTGTAGGCTGGATTATTCAAGGAGGGCACCATCTGTGTCCTTCAAAGCATCTCCAGAGGCTTTGGGAGCCCCCCCAGGCCTTTAACACCTATTTCCAAAGGGAGAGGGTATAAAACCCCTCTCCCAAAGGAAATCCTTTGTTATGCATTCCTGGGTTTGAGCTCCTCCATCAGCAAGAGGGCAGAAACCTGTCTGTGAGGTGACAGCAGCTGGGGCTGCCTGGAAAACCTCAGAAGGCTGGTATGGCAATACTGGGGGTCCACTGAGGCACCCTCAGAGTGCATGTAATTGTGCAACCAATACTAGAATCAGTATTGGGGTACAATTCTGAGATGTTAGATACCTCACATGGCCATATTCGGAGTTACCATTGTACAGCTGGACATAGGTGTGCCCTCACACATAGGTACTTTGCACCCAGCATTCAGGGTTGGAAGGCCTGACATACAGGTGACGTATAAGTGACCTGGTACAAGGAAAATGGCTGTGAAAGGGTGTATGTACCATTTCACGCAAGCTGGAATGGCAGTCCTGTAGAAGCCTTTGCATGGGCTCCCTATGCATGGCAAAAGTAACACTGCAGCCCAAATGGTTCCCCTGGAACGCCAATGTCCTGGGTACCTAGGTACCATATACTATGGACTTATAAGGGGGGGGCCAGTATGCCAATTTGAAGTGAAATACTGGGTTACCAGCATGTAGTGACAAATTTGGAAACAGAGAGAGCATAAGCACTGGGGTCCTGGTTTGCAGGACTCCAGTGACACAGTCAAGCATACTTTAAAAAACAGTGAAACTTACTGACAAGCAGGCCAACCACCATAAGCACTGGGGTCCTGATGAGCAGGATCGCAGTGACACAGTCAAAACACACTGACATCAGGCAGAAATTGGGGGTAACATGCAAAAAGAGGGTACTTTCATACAGAACCCCCCTTCCCCGAAACAAGGGACAATAAGGCTAACCTTGCCCAGATGAGTCTTCATTGTCTAAGTGCAAATATCTGTAGACTCTATCTGCATTGGAGTAGTTACTCCCAGGTCTATGTTCCACTGTAAAATCCATCCCCTGTAGGGAAATGGACCACGTCAACAATTTAGGGTTTTCACCTTTCATTTGTTTTAACCATAAGAGACGTTTGTGGTCTGTCTGAACTATGAAGTGATTCCCAAAAAAGTAGGGTCTTAGCTTCTTCAGGGCACAGACCACAGCAAAGGCCTTCCTCTCTATGGCTGACCAATGCTTTTCTCTCTAGGGGTCAACTTTCTACTAATAAAAGCAACAGGTTGATCCTGGCCCTCTGAATTTAGTTTTGATAACACTGCTCCATCCCCTACCTCAGAAGCATCTGTCTGGACAATAAACGTCTTAGAATAGTTTGGGCTTTTCAGGATGGGTGCAGTACACATAGCCTGCTTAAGTTCCTTGAAAGCTTTTTGACAGCTGGCTGTCCATAATACCTTAATGGGAATTTTCTTGGAAGTGAGGTCATTAAGAGGGGCTACAATGGAGCCATAGGCTCTCATCATGACATTGGCGGTAAATCCTGCTTACTGCCACGCTGATGGCCGCCAACTTACCGCCACAGCAGTGGAAATCCGTTCATCATATTATGACACACACCAATCTGAAAGAATTGAGCCACAGACACAAATCCGCCAGACCAAAGGTCAGTGATAAAGTGGCGGTATCAAAACCCACACCGTTACTCCAACAGAACAGCGCTCACCACATTATGACCCACAAATCACCACAGCGGACATTCAACAGCGGTAAACCTTTGGCGGTACACACCGCCGCACTCACAATGGACACATACAGACAAAACACCACCACATTGGACAATTCAAACAACACACCCTGACACCCATACACACACCACACCCATACCCACACACCCACATCACCCACAACCCTTTACAATTACAATTCATTGGCACAAGACTGACACAAAGACCACTGACACAACTACATACACACACCACGTACACCCATACATCCCTCACACACCCCACTTTACACATCCCAAAACATTACCCAACACACCCATACCAACACACATCACAAAACACCCATGGCACCACAAAGGCACTCCCGTTTCACAGAGGAGGATTTAAGGTGGAGGGAATTGACAGGGTAGAGCCACAGCTATTTGGAGCACAGGTGCAGCAAATATCAATAGCCAGGAAGATGGAGCTATGGTGGAGAATCATTGACAGGGTCAACGCCGTGAGACAGCACCCCAGAACAAGGGACGACATCCGGAAGAGGTAGAACGACCTACGGGGGAAGGAATGTTTTCTTACCTGTAACTCCAGTTCTCTCGTAGGGGTATTTCCATGATAGTCATAAGCACTGAATAGTTCCGCGCGCCTGCGGGGACCCCGGAGCACTGTTGTGAAGTATATTCTTAAGTGCAATCATCAGCCCCTTGATAAAAAAGGTCTGTGAAAAACACTTAAGAATAACAATGTGCAGCCTATGTGAACAGCTACACAGGCCAAATTGTTAGAAGAAAAACCAGTTGTAGTGTAAATTCACGTTTAAACCTCTATTTATTCTATAAATACATAAATAAATACATTCTCATATTTTATTTACACCTCTCATGAGAATAAAACAATGCAGGGCAGTGTAGCCCATAGGCTGCCATTATACAGAATGAAAATAGAGCTGTGCCTTTAAGAAAGTAAAGTGTTCCTGTTTCCCATCATGCACAGCAAAAGACAGTTGCCTCAGTTCTTTTTTGGAGCCTAGTAACCTGACATGAAGAAACAAAACCATTTGTTGGAGTACCAATCTCAATAATACTCATGTTCTATGTCAACTCCACCGGGGAGGAGGGAGGGTTGCTTATGACTATCATGGAAATACCCCTACGAGAGAACTGGAGTTACAGGTAAGAAACCATTCCTTCGCTCGTAGGGGATTTCCATGTATAGTCATAAGCACTGAATAGAGTAGCAAGCCCATCCCCATAACCGCGGTGGAGTAGACAGAAGAATACTGAGAAAAAATGAATCATGCAAATAAATTCTTGAGCAAGGCCTGTCCAACCTGCGCATCTGCCCTACCGTCTGTATCAAGGCAGTAATGCTTAGTAAAGGTATGGACCGACTTCCAAGTGGCAGCCTTGCAAATTTCTGCCAAAGGGACATTTCTCATCAAGGCTGCAGTAGCTGCCTTCCCTCTGGCAGAGTGGGCTTTTGGCCTACCACCGAGGGATTTGTTTGCTAATTGATAACATAACATTATACATGAAACAATCCACCTGGATAAAGATTGTTTAGACATACCCAATCCTGTTCTGATTGGGCCATAGTTAATAAAAAGCTGTTGTGATTTTCGTAAGCTTTTTGTTCTGTCCAAGTAAAATTTCAAGACTCTCTTTACATCCAGAGAGTGCAGAGTTCTCTCAGCAGGAGTAGCTGGATTCTGAAAGAAAGTCGGTAATGAAATTGTTTGGTTCACATGGAAGTCGGAGACTACCTTAGGTAAAAATTTTGGATGAGTTCTCATTACCACTTTCGCAGAATGAAAAACCGTGTAGGGTTCCTGAGCGCAAAGGGCCTGGATTTCGCTGACCCTACGCGCTGAATTGATTGCCACCAGAAAAGCAGCTTTCCATGTGAGATGTTGCACCAAATGCAGAATCTCTTCCACTTGCTTGCATAGGCTGATCGTGTGGAAGGGCGCTTTGCTTCTTTCAGAATTTCCATACAGTCCTGAGGTAGGTTCAAGTGTCCATATTGCACTATCTCAGGAGCCATGCTGCCAAACTCAACGATGAGGGGTTGGGATGAGATATCTGCCCTCTGAACTTCGTGAGCAGGTCTGGATGATATGGTAGCCTGATGTGTGGTTTGAGTGACCGGTGAAGAAGGTCTGGGAACCACCACTGGCGTGGCCACTCCGGAGCAATTAGGATCATTTTGGTCTGAGCATTGGACAGCTTCTGGAGGACCGCCGGAATCAGGGGAAGCGGTGGAAAGGCGTAAAGAAATGCTCCTGACCAGCTTATCCACAGGGCATTCCCCAGTGTCCCTGGATGGTAATATCTGGAGGCGAAGTTTTGGCATTTTTTGTTTTCTGGGGTTGCGAAAAGGTCTATAGAGGGGGTACCCCAGAGTGCGAAAATGGAATGAACGACGTCGTCGTGTAGTACCCATTCGTGGTTCTCGTCCATTACCCGACTGAGGGCATCCGCTTGGACATTCTGGATGCCGGGCAGGTGAATTGCCACTAGCGACAGGTTCCTGGCTAGAAGCCAATGCCAAATTGTCTGAGCCTCTCTGGATAAAATTCTGGACCTGGTGCCTCCTTGTTTGTTCACGTAGTACATAGTGGCCACGTTGTCTGTCTGGAGAAGGATAGGTTCTGCTCTCAGAGAGGGAAGGAAGGCTTTGAGCGCAAGGTGGACTGCGCGAAGTTCCAGCAGGTTGATATGATAGAGACTCTCTCTCTGTGACCACTCGCCTTGGACTCGAAGATGTTCCATGTGCGCCCCCATCCGAGCAGTGACGCATCTGTTACGATGGTTTGAGATGGAGGCTGTTGTTGAAACGGAATCCCCACCAAGAGATTGCTGGGTAAACACCACCACTTGAGGGATTGTAGGGTGTGAGGAGAAAGAAGGACTTTGTTCTCCCAATCGTCCCTCAGTTGACACCACTGATCCTCCAGATTTTCCTGCAATGGTCTCATATGGAGGCGAGCATTGGGAACAAGATGGATACAAGACGCCATCGAGCCTAGTAGAGAAGCTACTAATCTTGCAGTGGCTTGAGGTCTTTCCTGCAGTCGTTTGCACTTTTGGAGAATCGATAATCGTCGTTCCTCCGAAGGAAACACATTTCCTAGCTTGGTATCTTCAATGGCCCCTAAGTAATGCAACCTCTGAACAGGTGTTGCTGTAGATTTCAGGAGATTGACCTGAAGACCAAGTTTCTGCAGCAGTTGTAGAGTCCATTTGAAATGTTGTTGCGCCTCGAGATAACTGGAGGCCTTTATGAGCCAATCGTCTAGATAGGGGTAGACGAATATTCGCTGTTTCCTCAAGTGGGCGGCTACTACCGCCATGCATTTGGAAAAAGTTCTCGGCGCTGATTTTAGGCCGAAAGGTAGAACTGCAAATTGGAAATGACGTTTTCCGACGGTGAACCTTAGGAATTTTCGATGTTTCTTGGTCACCGGGATATGAAAGTAAGCATCGCAAAGGTCTATTGCACAGAGCCAGTCGCCTTGACGTAGCTGTGGGTAAATTTGGTGTAAGGCTAACATCCTGAATTTTTCTTTGCGAATCCATTTGTTTGCTGTCCTCAGATCTAAGATGGGACGAAACTCTTGTTTGTCTTTTTTCGGTACAAGGAAATATCTCGAATAAATCCCCTTCCCTTGCTGGCTGATGGGAACGGGTTCTATGGCTCTTTTTTGCAATAGGATATTGACCTCTAACTGAAGAGCTTCGAGATGGCGGTTGGTTGTTTTGGGTGGAACAGATGGTGGAGAACTGGTGAATCTGAGAGCGTAACCATGTCTCACAATATTCAAAACCCAGGCGTCTGATGTGATGTTTAGCCACTCGTCCAGATGATTTGAGATACTTCCCCCTACCGGAGTGGATAACGGAGGAGGGGGAAGCAAAGATTCAGGGCTTAGACGTGGGAGCCTGTCGAGTTGTCTGAGTTTGAGGTGTTGAACGACCCCTTGTCGACCTTCGCTGTGTGGAGAAACCCCTTTGATGCTGCTGTTGCTGCTGCTGTTGGGGGCGCGAAGACATCCAGTGTGGAGACTGATACCGGTGGGTAAAAAGTCGTCGTTGATATGGCCGGAATACCTTTCTTTGTTCCTTCGGTCTTTCCATGCCTACCGCTTTCAGGGTATCTAGCTCAGCCTTCATTCTAGCCATCTCGTCATCGGCATGAGAACCGAACAAGGTGGAGCCCGAGAAAGGTAAATTTTGTATTCTCTGCTGTGCTTCAGGTTTGAGTGATGTAAGTCTCAACCATGCATGCCTTCTGAGCGCTATCCCGTGAGCATAATTGTGTGCGGATAGCACCGAAGAGTCAGCTGCAGCACTTATAACTTGGTTAGAAACCATGGCTCCCTCACCCACGACCTCCAGGAAATCTTCCCTTTTGTCCTTAGGAAGATGTTCCGCAAACTGCATTAAAGAATCCCAGAGGGCCCGGTCGTATCGCACTAATAACGCAGTAGCGCTGGCTGCCTTCATCGTGATGGCTGCAGTAGAACATACTTTTCGTCCTGCAGCATCTATCTTCCTGCTCTCTTTATCTGGAGGCGAAGAAGAAGACAGTGAAGTTGCATGCAGTTTCTTTGCCGCTACTATGACCACCGAATCCGGTGCTGGATCCGACCTCAAGAATAGAGGATCTTGCTCTGGTGGACGATATTTTTTAATAAGTCTGGAGGGAGCAGACTTCGTTGCGGCCGGTGCAAGGAAAATATCCATTGCTGGTTCAAGGAGACCTGGAACCAGTGGAAGCAAAGGTCTGGAAGATGTCCTGTGGTGCAAGGTCTCGAAGATCACTGACGTCGATGGGGCAGGTACCGCCAGCGGGATGTTCAGCTTGGTAGCCCCTCGTACTAAGACCTCCTGGAACGTATTCACATCATCTATGGGGGACACTCTCGGGGACGGTGAATCCGATAGGGTTGGAGAGTAATCCCGTATAGACGAAGAAGAATGTCTGTGATGTGAATGCTGCGATCTCTGTGATTCTTGACGGTGCCGAGATGAAGATGAGCGTCTAGAGGAATGTCCAGAACGTCTTACAGACCGCGTTGGAGTCCTCAAAACAGACTCTGAAGGAGGAGCCGGAGGAGACGCCGTAGGTGTTACCGGCGTCTGTGGCAGTGGCGATTGTCGAGGAGAGAGTTGTGGAGACGCTGGAAGTAGGATGAGCGAGGCCGAGGATTCTGACGTTGTATAAACCCTTCTAGGCCTTTTTGCTTGTCGTCTCGACGTCGACACACTCCTCGACGTCGAAGTACGGTGACGGCAAGTGCCCTTCGACGGCGATTCTTCTCGCCGTTGGGAATCTCTCGACGACGACCCTCGACGTCGTCTTGGTGACGGTGAACGTCTACGACGTCAAGCACTCCCCCTCGACGTTGATCGCCCTCGCCGTGTCGACGGCGAGCCGGACTCAGATCTCCTCGACGTGGAACGTCCTCGCCGTGTCGACGGCGACCCAGATCTCGACGGCGAGAGTCCACGTCTTCTCGACGGCGAAATAGTTGTCGACGGCGAGCGATGTCTCTTTCTCGCCGGCGAACCACTCCTCGACGGCGAGCATGTTGGCGCCGTTCCTTGTCTCGACGTCGACGCCCTCGACGTCGTCGGAGACCTGTGCCGTTTTTGAGCAGGTCTGGTCGGAGTTATAGAGGAAACAGGGTGAGCCCTGGTAGAAGACTGACCTTCTCCTCGCTCAGTGGTAGAATGACCACTTTTCCTCCTGTCCTCTTTCGCCTGGAGTCGGATTTTCTCCCTGTCACGAAGGGTCCTTCTGGAGAAAGTTTTGCAGATGTCACACGACTCCGGTTTGTGGCTGGATGGAAGACAAATTATACAGACCCGATGTGGATCTGTTTTGGCCTTTTTTCTGCCACAAGAAGGGCATTTGTCAAACAGTGAAGGCATTTCTGAAGTAGAAAAACTTCAAAATTCTGTCAGAATCTAACAGAAAAAGGTAGAAAAAGATCACTCAATGTTAAAAACGTTGAGTGAAATTGAAATTCAAAAGATTTTTAAATGAATTTCTGTCACAAAAGGCTTTTGTGAGGTAGAGCTCAATGCTTCAGGGTCCTGTCAGAAAGGAGCCGGAAAAAAGAACTGAGGCAACTGCCTCTTGCTGTGCATGATGGGAAACAGGAAGACTTTACTTTCTTAAAGGCACAGCTCTATTTTCATTCTGTATAATGGCAGCCTATGGGCTACACTGCCCTGCATTGTTTTATTCTCATGAGAGGTGCAAATAAAATATGAGAATGTATTTATTTATGTATTTATAGAATAAATAGAGGTTTAAACGTGAATTTACACTACGACTGGTTTTTCTTCTAACAATTTGGCCTGTGTAGCTGTTCACATAGGCTGCACATTGTTATTCTTAAGTGTTTTTCACAGACCTTTTTTATCAAGGGGCTGATGATTGCACTTAAGAATATACTTCACAACAGTGCTCCGGGGTCCCCGCAGGCGCGCGGAACTATTCAGTGCTTATGACTATCATGGAAATCCCCTACGAGAGAAAGTACGTTCCATAGCAGCAAGACACCAGCTCGCTATCCAGAGGACTGGCGGTGGACCCCCACCTCCTCCCCAACATCTCACAGCATGGGAGGAG
This sequence comes from Pleurodeles waltl, assembly GCF_031143425.1. Classification (NCBI taxonomy): domain Eukaryota; kingdom Metazoa; phylum Chordata; class Amphibia; order Caudata; family Salamandridae; genus Pleurodeles; species Pleurodeles waltl. Next base: position 1,218,959,652 of record NC_090447.1, read on the forward strand.
CAAGTTGTATCAATACTACATCCGGAGGGCCTGGCCGCAGTCGGCGGAGGAATGGACTCTGGTAAGTCTACTTTCAACATTTATCACCCCCCATACCTGCATGCCATCACATACCGTCACCCTCCCTCCCATCACTCCACTACATCCCATACACCCCATCACATCTCACTAAATCTCAATACCAAGCCCTGCTTGCTGTACCAATACATGGACACCCCTCACAGCCCTGCATGGACACTCATCACTAAGCCATGCATAGCATAGAGAACAAACACTCCCACCATATACCAACACACACAAGTAAAATCTGGCAAGGCAACACCAACCATAGAGGGGAAGTCAGGGATGTACAATATGTCATACACATTAACCATAACGCATCACTTACATCCTCACAGGTACCCCAGCCAATATCAATGGAGAGGAGGTGCCAGCACTATCCAGTCCCCCAACAGAAGAGGCCCACAGTGATGACAGTAACACTGGACTTCAGGATCTGGACGATCTACCTAGGCCCTCGGAGACCACTGGACAGCCAGTTACCCAAGCCTGTCACAGACCACCGCAGAGCCTCCCCCATCAGTATCCAACACCACAGCACCCACCCAGCATCCCCAAACCTCTGTCCCAAGGACACATCAATCAGCAGTGTACCCACCTGTACAGGGACCCCAGGCTACACCTCGCACCAAAGACAGTCAGGGACATGGGGTCAGTGGCAGTGGGCACATGGTTTAGGGGATAGAGGCACAGGCCACCAGGGACACTGGTAGCAATGCTGTGTGCCAGGGGGAGGACAGGCCCAGGGAAACGAATCTCCAGGAGGCACTCTCTGAGATCCTGCGAGCCTGTCAACGTTCCCAGGACACAATGGGCCAGATCCTGGATAATGTGAAGGAGAACAGGCAGCTGCAGGAGGGACAGTACCAGGGGATCAGGGAAGACTTGCAGACAATCAACAACACCCTGATCTCCATAGCAGGGGTGCTGGCAGACATGGCCAACATTATGAGGGAGGCAGTCTCACACCTGAGGGTCCCTGCCACTAGCCAGTCATCTGAACAGCCTTCCAGTTCCACTGCCACTAGTGCCAAGGAGGCCCCGCCACAGGACTCACAGGCCACCAGCACCCCTCCCAGTGCAGAAGTTGAACTACCCCACAAACGTTCCCTGTGATCCAGACAGAAGCCAGAGACACTTGCCAAAGCCCCGCCAGGAAATAAGACTCTCCTGATTGTCCCCCTTGTGTCCCACATAGTCACCCTGTCCACCTTGAACTGCCATTGTTCCCCTTCCTATGTCCCCTTGAACAATGCACCTGTGCTACAAACAGACTGGACCAATACCCTGGACTTTCCTCCATCATCACCACATCCCATTGCACTTTCCCACTATATGTTCGCACTTCAATAAACACCCATTGATAAAAATCGATTTCGAGTATGTCATGTATTTCAAATATGTATTGATTGAAACAGGTACAGCCAGTGCAAAAGAACTGTACATAGAATGAGCATAGAAGTAATGACCTGTAGCTGGCTGTTTTGATCACACCAGGAGTATTTGTCAAATCACCAACATCTGCAAAATGAATAGCTAGATGCAACAGTAAGTGGGCATAGAAGTGGTAAATACCAGCATGCCAATGCCACACAGAATACAACCAAAGTCATTGAAATGTAAAGTTACATTGTCTCACCTGTGTGTCATTGGAAGTACTGATGGATTACAGTTGTTCTGTTGTCCTCATCCTCTGCCTCCTCATCCTCACTGTCCACAGGGTCAACTGCTGCCACAGGGGCATCTCCAGTCTCTTCCTCCTGCAGAAAAGGGACATGGCGTCTGAGGGCCAGGTTGTGCAAAATGTAGCATACCACTATTATCTGGCAGACTTTCTTGGGTGAGTAGCACAGGGATCCACCTGTTAGAGGGAGGCAACGGAACCTGGCTTTCAGGAGGCCAAAGGTTCTCTCAATTATCCTTCTGGTTCACCCATGTGCCTCATTATAACGTTCTTCTGTCCTTGTCCTGGCATTCCTCACAGGGGTCACCAGCCATGATAGGTTTCGTTAACCAGAGTCACCTGCAAATATTGAGGGACCACATTTAGCCACACACTATCCTATATGCCCAACATCATACCCATACAGCAACATACACTGGATGGGAACCAGGGCTCACCTATTAGCCACACCCTATGCCTCCGTAGTTGGCCCATCACATTTGGGATGCTGCTATTCCTCAGGACAAAGGCATCCTGCACCGACCCAGGTTACTTAGCATTGACGTGAGAGATGAACTTGTCCGCAAAGCACACCATCTGTACATTAATGAAGTGCAAACTCTAACGATTCATGAACACCTGGTCATTCTGGCGGGGGGACAAATGCAATATGTGTTCCGCCGGTCGCCCCATATATATTGGGGATATGTCCCGTTGCATAAAACTCGGCCTTCACTGTGGCCAAATCTTCAACCTGGGGGAATGCAATGTAGCTGCACATGTGTTTTATCAGGGCAGACAATACTCTTGTCAGCACTGTTGAGAACACTGGCTGTGACATTCCCGCTGCCAAGCCCACTGTCACTTGGAAAGAACCAGTTGCCAGGAAATGGAGCACTGACAGAACTTGCACAAGAGGGGAGATCCCAGTGGGATGACGGATAGTAGCTATCAGGTCAGGCTTCAATTGGGCACATAATTCTGTGATTGTGTCCCTGTCCAGTCCATAGGTGAGTATTATGGGCCTGTGCTCCAGTGTAGTAAAGTCCACCAGGGGTCTGTACACGGGGGTATGACTCCATTTCCTATTCATCTGCAGTGGTAGGAATCTAAGGGACAAAAGAGTGAGGAGCCTGTCACAGTATGAACAATGGAACCAGCACCTCAGTGTGCAAACAGCATTAATGTGGTGGGACAGTGGGAATGGCAATGTATGTGAAATTTTCAGCAATGACGCAGTTATGGAAGATCTGTATGTAGTCCACCACCATGAAATGGCTACCGCCTGTCCTGTATCTAGGGACAGGTGAAAGTGAGGTAACTCCGGCGACGTTGGACGTCGTAGCGGAAGACTGTCTTGCACCGCCATGCAATTCCTCATTGGCTAATATGGGGCATGTGACCGGGGAAAGGGCCCCTGCATTCACTTCCATGGAGTTGGAGTGCTTGGTGGATGGGGTCCTGCCCCAGTATGGACAGCTGTATGGGCCTCCAGACCAGCAGTTGAGTACACCTTGGGCACGATGCATGTACGAAGGTTGCATGGAGATGTGTGAGCAGGCATTGTGTCATAATTGGGGGGGGGGGGTGCTCTGGTGGTAGTGTACATGGTGTGCGCCACTTGTTGTTTTTGCTTTGTCGCCCTAAGTGGGAAGGGTATGCCCAGACGTGGGTCCCGTGCTTCCCATGCCACTGGATTCAAGCTAGCCTGGCTGATGAGGGGTGAAACCCCGAAACCGGTCCCAGGATGCTTGTTTCCGGTCCAGTGAGGACCTGGCTTGGCAGATCGGGCTGGACTGTTACCATGAGTAACAGGGTCAAGACTGATTTGCATATGGCTGGGTCCAAACTGGGGTGGCATGGTAAGCAAAAGAACGATGGATTAAACCCAGATCTATGACTGGGGGTGAGTGTTTGACAATGTTCAGCATTCCGTCCATCACTTGTTGTTTTTGCCAGGCGATATGTGTGCCAAGGGATTTGGAAACGGGATTTGTGGGCCATATGTGAGACAGGCTGGATTGCATGTGTAAGGCTGTCCTCCTGTCTGTATAACCTCTGCAGGTCAGCACCCATCAAAAGAAGGGATTATGGCGTGCCATCGCCAAGGACGTGAGGAACCTGGCAGTCTACAGCAGGTGGAGCACCCACTTCAGGAAACAGTGGAAGGACCTGAGAAGCTGGGCACGGAAGACCGCGGAGGCCCAGCTGGGGATGGCCTCCCAATGAGGAAGGGGTGCCTGTCAGAACCTGACCCCCCTGATGGCCCGCATACTGGCAGTGGCCTACCCAGAGCTTCGTGGGCGCTTGAGGGCGTGAGTACAGTGGGCATTATTACAATAATTGGTAGGTGGCATGGGATCTGGGTGGTGGATGTGAGTTAGTGGGTGCTCCTTAATATCACGCTAGACATTGCACCGTGATCCAGCTCAAGGGTAGTGGGTGTATGGCAAATGCAGGTAATGTAGCTTGTTTGCATTACATGTCAGTAAGGGTTTTGTGGGTCCCAGGAGGTGTGCAGTTGGCGGTGTTTGGCCCTCATCTTGCTGTGGAATCTAGCAAATTCAATGCCAGTGCAATGCATAGTGCTCAATCCTGATCCCTGTGTGTCACGGTGCTGTGTATGCCAACTGTGGTGTTAGTGCTGTAATTGAAACAGTGCTCTCTTTCTCTCCATCCCCCTCTTTGTCCTTCTGTCATCTTGTTCATGAGTGCATTAGAATCATCTGGCAGAGGAGCAGGGGCACCGGTGACAGAGGTAGCTGCATTCTACAGGACCCAGGAGGCAGAGTCCACTGACGCCGAGGGAACCAGTGGGATGGAAAGCAAGGGGAGCTCCACAGCAGAGTCAGGAGGTGGCGACACAGACTCTGATTCTTCCTCCGACTGAAGATCCCTGGTGATGGTGGACACCTCTGCAACCACCCCAGCTGCAGGTACAGCTGCCACCCCCGTCCCAGCACCGCCCTCTCAGTAGCCCCTCAGCGAGTTGCCCTTGCCCCCTCACCCAGGAGAATGGGCATCTCCTTTGCCCCAGGCACCTCAGGCCCTGCCCTGGTGAGCCCTGCTACCCTGAGTGAGAAGGTTATTGACCACCTGAGATCCACCTCTGTAGGGCAGTCAACTATTGTGAATGCCATCTAGGTGCTGGCATCCCAGATGCATCAATGCAATGCATTCCTGGAGGGCATCCACTGTAGATTGGCAGCCCAACAGAGATCGATTCAGGCTCTGGCCTCCTCTCTGATGGCAGCCATTGTCCCTGATCCTACCGCCCCCCCCCCCCCTCCAACTACCAATTCCCAGTCCCAGTCTCCTGAACCCCAACCCATCCCATGCGCACATACACATGAGCATGCACACAAGTCATCACATAAATGGCACAGTCAAACACAGGCACCACACACACTCACACAAACAGTTGCACACACATCCACATCCACTGCCTCCACTGTCTCCTCCCCCTCCTCCTCCTCCTCCACCTCCTTCACAGTCACGTCCACACTCACACCTGCATACACTGCTACAACCGCCACCACCAGCATCACCACACCAAGCAGCACACACACCTCACTAGCAGACACCTCCACAACATCATCCAAGCGTCCCCTGTGGCCTCTTCCACCCTGTCTGTCCCCCCTAGTAAAGGACACAAACGCAGGCACTCAGACACCCAACAGCCACTCACCTCACTGGCCATACACCTGCACCCAACTTCAGCAGATGTACTCCCACAACCACTCCCTCAACCTCCACTCCCATCCCTCCTCCCTCATACCGCCCCAGCATCCCTAAGAAGCTTTTCCATGCCCAACTTGACCTCTTTCCTCCCTGTCTCCCCCATCCTGCCCATAAGAGCAGGGTCCCAACGACCCAGCCCAGCACCTCAGCCAAACAGTCCACCGGGACAGTGGAGGCACCTCTGAGTCGTGGAGGCAACACAGTGAAAGATCCCACTCCACCAGCCAGGAAAGGGAAGGATCCCACTCCACCAGCCAGGAAAGGGAAGGATCCCACTCCACCAGCCAGGAAAGGGAAGGATCCCATTCGACGAGCCAGGAAGAGTAAGGTTCCCACTCAACCACCAATGACTTAAGAGGTTCCCACTCAACCACCAATGACAGGCAAAAACCCATCACCTCCAGCTAGGACACAGCAGCCCTCACCTCCAGAAGTGGATGCCCAGGAGAGGAGACACCTCCCCCAGCAGAGACAATGCAGCCCTCACCTGCAGTGGAGGCTTCCCAGGAGACACCTCCACCAGCAGAGACAATGCAGCCCTCACCTCCAGCAGAGGGCATGTAGGCCACCCTACAAGGACTGTTGTACTAGGAGCCCCCTCCAGAAGCAGTGGGCAAGTTCCCTACCTCAGAGACTGAGACCTTCCACTCCCCAGCATTGGGAAATGGGCATGGAGCCTCCTCCAAAAGCAGTGGGCAAGTACCTGACTTCAGCTGAGGTGCCCCCCCAACCCCCTTCCGAGATGTTGCCCCTGCACAGTTTTGTGCAGTTAGGATAAAGTTGTGGCTTGACTGTGCCCTGTGGCCATGTGTGCCTTATATACTTTGGACTGGGCATTGGCCCTTTCTGGACAATTGTTCATGTATATTTGTTCTAAAATTGGTTCATATGGTGGCTGTTGCCTTGCAATTACAATTTCAGTACTGCTGACCTGTAGTCCTTGTATTATTATGCCGTGTGTACTGTGCCATTGGTTTACGTCTGCAGCTGGCTGTGTGTATGGTGTGTGTGTTTTTGGTGTGTGTGTCACTCTCCTTTTCCTCCCTTCACTGTGTGCTATGCGTCTGCAGTCACCATCGTCATCTTCGTCAGTGTTGGTGCTCCAGGTGGAGCATGGCGGAGAAGAGCATCGGTGTAGGAAAGTACCATCTTTCTTGGTATGTTACCCCCAATTTTACATGTATGTCAGTATGTTTTTGCCTGTCTCACTTGGATCCTGCTAGCCAGGACTCCAGTGCTCATAGTTTGTGGCCTGAATGTGTATACCTGTGTAGTGCCTAACTGTGTCACTGAGACTCTGCTAATCAGAACCTCAGTGCTCATGCTCTCTCTGCCTGTAAATTTGTCACTATAGGCTAGTGACCTCTTTTACCAATTTCAATTGACACACTGGAACACCCTTATAATTCCCTAGTACAAGGTACCTAGGTACCCAGGGTATTTGTGTTCCAGGAGATCCCTATGGGCTGCAGCATTTCTTTGCCACCCATAGGGAGCTCAGACAAACCTTTACACAGGACTGCCATTGCAGAATGAGTGAAATAACGCACACGTTCTTTCACAGCCATTTACACTGCACTTAAGTAACTTATAAGTCACCTATATGTCTAAACTTCACTTGCTGAAGGTAATGTGCAAAGTTACTAAGTGTGAGGGCACCCTTGCACTACCAAAGATGCCCCACAGAGTACAGGGCCATTTCCCCGGACTTTGTGAGTGTGGGACACCATTACACGTGTGCACTACGTATAGGTCAATACCTATATGTAGCTTCACAATGGTAACTCCGAATATGGCCATGTAACATGTCTAAGATCATGGAATTGTCCCCTCATTCCAAATATGGTATTGGAGAGCCAATTCCATGCATCCTGGGGGCTCCACTATGCACCCCGAGTACTGCCAAACCAGCTCTCTGGGGTTTTCTCTGCAGCTACCGCTGCTGACACCCCACAGACAGGGATCTGCCCTCCTGGGGTCTGGGCAGCCCTGTCCTAGGAAGGCAGAACAAAGCATTTCCTCTGAGAGCAGGGGGTTACACCCTTTCTCTTTGGAAATAGGTGTTAAAGGCTGGGGAGGGGTAGCCTCTCCCAGCCTCAGGAAATGCTTTGAAGGGCACAGATGGTGCCCTCCTTGCATAAGCCAGTCTACACCGGTTTAGGGAACCTCCCCAGTCCATGCTCTGGCGCAAAACTGGACAAAGGAAAGGGGAGTGACCCCTCCCCTGTCCATCACCACCCCAGGGGTGGTGCCCAGAGCTCCTCCAGTGTGTCTCAGACCTCTGCCATCTTGTTTTCAGAGGTGTGAGGGCACTCTGGAGGCCTCTGAGTGGCCAGTGCCAGCGGGTGACATCAGAGATCCCTCCTGATAGGTGCTTGCCTGACTAGGTGGCCAATCCTCCTCTGAGGGCTATTTAGGGTCTCTCCAGTGGGCTTTTCCTCAGATTATGACTTGCAAGAATTCATCACGGTTCCTCTGCACTTCTCTCTTCAATTTATGCCAAGGATCAACCGCTGACTGCTCCAGAACGCCTGCAAAACTGCAACAAAGTAGCCAGAAGACTACCAGCAACATTGTAGCACCTAATCCTGCCGGCTTTCTCAACTGTTTCCTGGGGGTGCATGCTCTGGGGGCTGCCTGCCTTCACCCTCACTGGAAGCCATGAAGAAATCTCCAGTGGGTCGACGGAATCTTCCCCCTGCTCTAGCAGACACCAAATTTCAGCTACACAGGTACACTGGGTCCCCTATCATCCTGACGAGCGTGGCCCCTGGAACACAGGTGGTGGACCCAAGTGACCCAGACTGTCCAGTTGTCCAACTGTCCAAATTTGGAGGAGGTAAGTCTTTGCCTCCCCTCCCCAGACAGTAATCCTGTGTACTGCATGATCTGCAGCTGCTAGGGCTTCTGTGCACTTTTGCAAGACTTCCTTCGTGCACAGTATAGCCCAGGTCCCCAGCACTCCGTCCTGCATTGCCCAACTCGCTGAGTTGACCTCTGGCTTCGTGGGATCCTCTTTTGCTGTGTTGAGACGACCGCCATGCTCAGATTTCTTGAACGCCTGTTCAAGTGCTTCTGCGGGTCCTGCCTGCTTTTGAATTGGCTCTATCTGTTGCTGAGCGCGGCCTCTGTCTCCTCCTCCAAGGGGCAACCTCCTGGTCCTTCCTGGGCCGTGGCAGCACCCAGTATCTTCAACCATAACTCTTATAGCTAGCAAGGCTTGTTTGCAGTCTTTCTGCTTGGAAACAACTCTGCATCCGCCAGCACGCCGTGGGACATCTTCTGACCAAAGGAGAAGTTCTTGGCACCTTCCGTTGTTGCAGAATCTTCAGCTTCTTCCACCTGGAGACAGCCCTTTTGCACCTTCATCTGGGGTTTAGTGGGCTCCTGCCCCCACCAGACACTTGTGTGACTCTTGGACCTGGTCCCCTTCTTTTGCAGGTCATCAGGTCCAGGAATCCGTCTTCAGTGCTTTGCAATCAGTTGTTGTCCTTGCAGAATCCCCTAACTCGACTTTACTGTCTTTCTGGGGTAGTAGGGTAACTTTACTCCTACTTTTCAGTGTCTTGGGGTGGGGTATCTTCGACACCCTTAGTGTTTTCTTACACTCTCAGCGACCCTCTACACACTACACTAGGCCTGGGGTCCATTCGTGGTTCGTATTCCACTTTTGGAGTATATGGTTTGTGTTGCCCCTAGGCCTATTGCATCCTATTGTGTTCTTTTGTGTTCTACAGTGTTTGCACTACTTTTCTAACTGTTTTACTTACCTGATTTGGTTTGTGTGTGTATATTTTGTGTATATTACTTACCTCCTAAGGGAGTATATCCTCTGAGATACTTTTGGCATATTGTCACTAAAATAAAGTACCTTTATTTTTAGTAACTCTGAGTATTGTGTTTTCTTATGATATAGTGCATATGACACCAGTGGTACAGTAGGAGCTTTGTATGTCTCCTATTTCAGCCTAAGCTGCTCTGCTATAGCTACCTCTATCAGCCGAAGCTGCTAGAACACCTCTAATCTACTAATAAGGGATAACTGGACCTGGCACAAGTTGTAAGTACCACAAGGTACCCACTATAAGCTAGGACACTCTCATACAGTTTGGGACAGGTCTGCTGTGCCACACTCAGCTCTTCCCTAGCAGGCCCCCCAGCACCCAAAAGATCAGCAGTGTCTGCTGCCAGCTCATCTGGTGAAGGTTCTGCGCAGGGAGAGGATTAATCTTCCTCAAAAGAGGAATCTTCTGGAGAGGGAGGGATAGTGGGCAAGGATTTACCCAGAAAAACAGTAAAGTCCAGGAAGTGACCACTCCCCTGTTCATCATGACCCCAAGGGTGGTGTTCAGAGCTCCTCCAGAGTGTCCCTAGGTTTTGCCATCTTGTATTCTAAGGTGGTGGGGCACTCTGGGAGCATCTGAGTGGCCAGTTCCAGCAGGTGAACTCAGAGCCCTCCCTTGATAGATGCTCACCTGTGTAGCTACCCTATCCCCCCTTTCAGGGTTATTTAGGGACTCTCCTCTGGGTGCTTCTTCAGATTTGGATTGCAAGACTTTAGAAGGAATCCTCTGCATCGTTTACTTCATCGTCTACCAACGGAACTGCATCTGGACCCTCCAGGAACTCTACAAACTGCAACAATGAGACAAAGATGACTTCTGCAACATTGTATCTTCAGCTCCTACCAGCAACTGCAACTGTTTCCAGGTCGTGCATCCTCCGAGGACTGCCTGTCTTCAGCCTGCACCAGAAGAAGCAACGGAATTTCCCTTGAAGTAAAGGAGTCACTTCCATGCTTCAGCAGGCACCCCTCTACAGCGACAAAAACCTACGTGAGGCACTCAAACTAATTTAACAAAGTAAAATCGTGTCATCATAAAAAATTAAATATTCTAATGAAATATTTCACAGTCCAAACAATCAATCAAGAATCAGTTTTTTATGCATGGTCCAGTCTTTATAATTTATTGAAGAATCATTTCTGGTACTCCGTTGTTCAAACTCTTGAATACTCAGCCAATTTTAGAATGTAGAGCACAGTTGCTCAATATCTTTGGAGATTCAGCCAATTCTTGAACACAATGCCAACACATGTTTCGTCTTGGGGAAATAACCCCTCTGACTTCTTCAGGGCTGTGGGGGATTTATGGAATATTAAATGTTTTTATGATAACACGATCTTACTTTGTTACATTTGTTTGAGTGCCTCATGTAAGTTTTTGTTTAGCTTTTGTTTACCTGGTAAACATATAGAGGGATTGGGTGTTGTCACTTGTGAAGGCACCTCCTGTACACTTTGTGCCTTTCATTATCCTTGAGCGCCTTTTCTTTTCTCTCACAATCGTACCCCATTTTTGTGACTATACCCCTCTACAGTGACGACCAGTGGCATGGGTCCCCTCTCCAGATGACGAGTGTGGATCCAGCAACACGGGTGGTGCACTAAAGTACCCCGACAGTCCCAAGGTCCAGCTGTCCAACTTTGGTGGCGGTAAGAGCTTGCCTCCCCATGCAAGACAGAACTCCCGTGCACCACGTGACTTGCAGTTGCCAAGGCTTGTGTGCCACAAATTTCTTTGTGCACAGCACAGCTTAGGTCCCCAGCACTCCATCCTGCGACGCACAGCTTCCTGAGTGGTGTCGTGGGATCCCTTTGTGTAGTGCTGCATGGGCCTCCATTTGCACCTTCTATGTCCTCGTGCTGTGGGACTCCAGTGCACACTGCCTGGTCTTCAGAGGGCTCTCTGAGTTCCTGAGAACCCCCTCTGTCTCTCCTTCCTGGTTAGAGGCCACCTGGTCCCTCCTGGTCCTGGGCAGTGCCATTATCTGCTATCCGCAAGCTTTCCGTGTGCCAAGGCTTGTTGGCCGAATTCAGTGATGCAAGTCAGACTGCAATCATCCATCCAGCATGGGATATCTTCTGCACCAATCATGAACCCTCATCGGTCTTCTTGGGTGCAGTACTGACTGTTGTTCTTCACCGGTGGTTCTTTTTTTGCACCCGGGTTAGCAGGGACTCCTGCTCTTCCTGGACTCTTCAGTGTTTCTTAGACTTGGTCCCTTTCATCCACAGGTTTTCAGGTCCAGGAATCCATTGTTGGTGTCTTGCAGTCTCTTCTGGTTCTTGCATAATCTTCTATCACAACTTCTGGTGTTTGCTATAAAACTTAGTGTGATTTACTCATGTTTTCCTGGGCTCTGGGGTGGGTTCTAGTACTTACCTTTGGTGTTTTCTGACACTCCCAGCGTCCTGCTACACACTACCTTTGCCTAGGTGGGAAACAACTTTCGCATTCCACTATTGTACTATATGGTTTGTGTTCCCCCTAGGCCCATCACAACCTATTGTGATTTTCACTATTTGCACTGTTTTCTAACTATTTTTACAGCTATTTCTGCATTCTAGTGTATATACTGTGTACTTACCTCCTAAGGGAGTATAATCTCTGAGGTATTTTTGACATTGTGAAACTACCTTTAGTTTTGTAACACTGAGTATTTTCCTTCATGTGTGTGAGTACTGTGTGACTACAGTGGTTTTGCAAGAGCTTTGAATGTCTCCTAGATAAGCCTTGGCTGCTCAGCTACAGCTACTCCTAAACAGCCTGGTTTCTAGACACTGACTACATTTCACTAATAAGGGATACCTGGACCTGGTATAAGTATCTTTGGTACCCACTACAAACAATGCCAGCCTCCTAGAGCAACCATGCCTGGGTGGTTAGGTTTTGAAGGGGCTACCTATAAGGTGACCCCTGGGTACATATTATAATACGTCCAACACTGGTACCAGTTTGGATATATCATTCTGAGTTATTTGATACCAAGGGTTCCTAGCGGTCATCATGTAGCTATGAAACTCGTACTGACCAGTGTCCAGCACATGAATTTAAAATGTCTGCTCTGTTCACTCACTATTTCCCAGGTTTGGCAAGGACACAGTGCGGGCATATTGTTCATGCAACTATGCCCTCACATACAGTATAGTGCACCCTGCCTTAGGGATGGAAGGTCTGCCAGAGGGGTGACTTAACTATATTGCATACAATGTGTAGTGGATAGGGCACATAGGTAGAGTGCCATGCAGAGTTTGCATTTTAGGACTGCACCAGAACACTATGCCTGCAATGGCAGTGCTGGGTACATCTGGATGCATGGCCCTAGAGGGTGGCACAATCAGTGCTGCTGCCCTCAGGTGTCTACCCTTAGTACCCCATGCCCTAGGTACCTAAGTACCATTTACTAGGGACTTAAAGTGGCAGCTAAAGGTGTTGCCAGTTACATTTGCAATTTTTAGGTAAAGAACACTGCCACTGGGAACCTGATTGGCAGAATCCCAGTGCACCCAAGTTGCATCCAGAAACCAGCCACAAAAAGGGGCGTACTGCAGCAAAGTGCCAGTTTTCCACAAGCAGTCCCCAGGGATACAGGGGGACTGGGCAGCCCCCACGTTATACATATTTAAAGCCCCAGGGAGGTGGTGGTCCCTGGGGCTGCCGGGGGTCAGGCACCCCCAGATTCATTTATTTAAATCCCCGGGGAGGTGGCAGCCCCCAATGCCTCCCCGTATTAAGTTTAAAGCCCCAGGGAGGCAGTGGATCCTGGAACTGCAGGGGCAGGCAGCCCCCCACTTTACACATACTTAAAGCTCCAGGGAGGTGATGGTCCCCAGGCTGTGGGTGGGGCGTTTGCACCCCATATCCATGGTTGTGAGAATGGGTGTGTGAGTGGCTGTATGGGTCAGTGAATGGGTGTGTAAGTGGCTGTATAGGTCTGTGAGTTGGTGTGTAGGTGGCATGGGGGGTTGGGTGCCCCCTGCATTCATTTATTTAAATCCCTGGGGAGGTGGTGATCCCCAGGGCTGCAGGTGTCCTGTAACCTTTGAGAGTAGGTGTGTGAGGGGCTGTATGGGTTGTGGAGTGGGTATGTGAGTGGCTGTATAGCTTTGAGAGTGGGTGTGTGAGTAAGTGAGTGTGCGTCTGTAAGTGTGTGTGTGTGTGTGTGTGTGTGGCTGTATGGGTCAATGAGTGAGTCTAAGTAGCTGTATGGGTCAGTCACTCAATCAATCAATCAATCAATCAGTATATTTATAAAGCGCACTACTCACCCGTTATGGTCTCAAGGTGCTGGGGGGGGAATGCTACTGGTCGAAGAGCCATGTTTTGAGGCGTTTCCTGAACGTCAGGAGGTCCTGGGTCTGGAGTAACTGGAGCGGTAACGAGTTCCAGGTCTTGACGGCGAGGTGTGAGAAGGACCTTCCTCCGGCAGTGGTGCGGCGGATGCGGGAGATGGTGGCGAGAGCGAGGCTGGCGGAGCAAGGATGATGTGTGGGAGCGTGAAAGGTGAGTCTTTCGTTGAGGTAGGCTCGACCTGTGCTGTAGAGAGCTTTGTGTGCTTGGGTCAGGAGCTTGAAAATTATCCTCTTCAGTATGGGTAGCCAGTGCAGATCTTTGAGGTGGGGGAAGATGTGGTTGTGGCGTGGGACGTTGAGGATGAGGCGGGCGGATGCGTTCTGGATTTGTTGTAATTTTGATTGCACCTTGTCTGTTGAACCTGCATATAAGGCGTTGCCGTAATCCAGTCTGCTGCTAACCAGGGCGTGGGTGACGGTTTTTCTGGTTTAGACGGGGATCCACTTGAAGATCTTGCGGAGCATGCGGAGAATGTTGTGGCAGGAGGAGGAGATTGCGTTGACCTGCTGAGTCATGCTGAGAGTGGAGTCCAGGATGAAGCCCAGGTTGCGTGCGTGGGTGCGGTAACTAGAGACTTGGGCCACCAGGAGTCGTTCCATGCTGAGGGGTTGGGGTGGAAGATGAGGACCTCAGTTTTATCGGTGTTAAGCTTGAGGCGGCTTGATTCCATCCAGCTGGAGATGGCGTGAAATCCGTTGTGAAGGTTGTTTTTCGCAGTTGTAGGGTCTTTCGTAAGGGAGAGGATCAGCTGGGTGTTGTCTGCGTATGATACTATGTTGATGTGGTGTGTCCGTGCGATGTTGGCAAGTGGGGCCATGTAGACATTGAAGAGCATTGGGCTGAGGGAGGATTCCTGGGGGACGCCACAGATGATCCTGGAGGCCTCTGACAGGAATGGCGGAAGGCGGACTCTCTGCGTTCTGCTGGTGAGAAGTGATGAGATCCAGTTGAAAGCCTTGTCATGGATTCTGGCATTGTAGAGACGTGTACGTAGGGTGTGATGACATACTGTGTCGAAGGCTGCAGAGAGGTCCAACAGGATGAGTGCTGCGGTTTCGCCTTTGTCGGCATGGTCCTTATGTCGTCAGTAGCATCGATGAGTGCAGTGCTGTGATTTTTTCTGAAACCGGATTGGGAGGTGTCGAGCGCCTTGCTGTCTTCTAGGAAACGGGAGAGTTGGGCGTTGACAACTTTTTCGATGACCCTGGCCGGGAAGGGGAGGAGGGAGATTAGCCGGTAGCTTTTCGGGCCGTCACGGTCTGCCTTGGGCTTCTTCAGTAGTGCGTTGACTTCTGCGTGTTTCCAGATTTCTGGGAAGGTGGCTGACTCAAAGGAGCTGTTGATGGTGTGGCAGAGGTGGGTTGCGATGATGTTGCTCGCCTTGTTGAAAATGTGGTGAGGGCAGGGGTCCGCTGGGGATCCGGAGCGGATGGAGGCCATGGTGTGTGCAATGTCATCTTTGTTGACAAGGGTTGAGGTATGAAGGAGGTTGGGGTTGCTGAGTGAGTGGTTATATGGGTGCATGAGTGGGTTTGTGAGTAGGTATCTGAATGTATAGGTGTGTGTGGTTTTGTAGGGTTTTGAGTGAGTGCATGAGTAGTTGCATGGTCCCCTTCTACAGACTGATTTTGACCCTGAGGACTCCATGTCCTGTGGCCCTGCCTAATTCTGAAAGGGGAGGAGCACATGCAGTCCCCTTCTCTGGATCAATACTAGCCTAAAGGACCCCATCCCTCAGGAACTATCTACTTAGTAACTGGGAAAGGGGGCTGATTTCAGCCCCAGAGACCCTAGGTCTCAGGTGGTGCGGTAACCAAAGCCCAACAGCGCCTCTATCATTGCTGCTGCTCTCTCATTCTAAACAGACAGCATGGTTTCTAAAAAATGCGACATTTCACCCTAATATGCCAACCGGTATATGAAGCCACCTCTCCACAAAGCTAGCGGTAAAGATTTCCCTTTAAATGCCCTGCCATCCATGAGCATTAGCATACCAATCTGCATTCAGCTCCACGGGTCAGCCTCCATGATTATTAGCATTGTCATACCATTGAGCGCACAACTTATAAACATTTGATGCTAAGATGCCTTTAAGAGACAGCATTTATTCCCAAAACTCCACCATATAGTGTAGAAATAATGGGCCACTCCGCCCTCCTGCCATGCCATCCTAGCGCAATGTGCCACTGACAGACAGATGCCCCTCATTTATCACAAATATCGATGTTCCCTGAACGTATTTCGACAACAGCATGTACTTTCATTGTCGTAGTTGGACTCTCGCTGGTTTAGGGATAATAGCACTTTTGTTTGTAGGCGACTAAGCCAATCCTCCAACAAGTCATAACTGTCGGCCCAACCCTCCCGGCTCACAAGCAGTACCTCACCAAAACCCAAACAGTAAAAAGTGATTTCTGGAGGCCATTAGGTATGGACTCTAGAATGTGACATCTCCGGGGAATTGTGGTGGAACAGAGATTACCCATTTCTCACTTGAGCAACAAGTCTTAGTCACACACAGGCAATGAAAGAGATGCAGGAGAGTTTTTCATAGATTTATTCAAAAGACTGGAATCTGCAATAAAATGCATGAGCTGCAATGAGTAGTATAATGCATAATGCAAGAAGCATAATTTTTAAAATGAGAGTTGTGAATACAAAGACTCTCCACCATCTTGCAATAAACATAACATGTAAAAAAATAATAATACCCTAGCATGGATAACCTAATCTGTAACCTAAAGAGAGCTAGATAAACCTAATCTGGCAGGGCCATGCCAAAGAGAAGTCCTGCACAACCCTTGTTACCTTGAAATGAGGCCTCTAGGGCAGACTCCGTGGGGGCACTAAGGATGGGTCTGCATAAAAATCAAGCCATGGCGTACAATAGATAGCGTTGATGGCATCTGGTAGGAATCCCTCTGATAACCTTGTCTGCATGAGATGTATTCATACAGATCTTGTAGGACCCCTGATCCAGGTACATTCCCAAACAAAAGTGCATTATGTTCCTGTCACACCTAAGTGGGAGAGGGTCATGATGTGAATACCTACATATATCACTTGTCTTTGATGCTGATAGGGACACCTTCACAAAGTATCACTGATAACGTGAAATCAAAACATTTTCCTAACTATAAACATAGCAGCCATCTTGAAAGAAATAATTAAATGAATGTGCTATAACGGAGCAGGGTAAGTAGGTTAAAAGTTACAAGATGACAGGGACACAGGCCTGCAAGCCACAAAGTTAAGCAAACTATTGATTCCCATTTAAACTAAATAGGAGCCACTACATCATCTGCCTGTCAAGGGGAACGTGAAGCAGCCAATGCACAGATCTTACATGTGTTTGTGGTGCGGGGGCGGAGTAAGTACACTAGAGTCCTGTCAGACACCAGTTGTCAAGGCGCCAAGGAAAATTTACCAGCTTGGATTTCCCACCCTTTAAAGCCAAGAGTCTTCTCTTTAAATTAATATTTACGGAAGATAATGGATTGCATTTGAAGAATGCAGCAATTACTTTTTAATGTTCTTTGTATAATTCTAGCCATGATTTTTTTCAAGAATGTCTTTGCTCACATGCTGCCCTTTACTGCAGAAAACACCTCAACAGCTCATTCATACATTTAAATGGCTCTTTCATTTATTCGCACATTAGACAAATAGTTTCGTTGAGCAGGTTACCACCACCAGCATGCTCGGCCCAGTTCGTGTGACAGACGAGCCCTGATATTGGTTCTGCTATGAGGGGCACTCTGCGCCAGAGGCAGTCGCTTCTCCAAGCTCACTCTCCCCCCATAGAAGCAGTCCGGACCTGCGGGGCCGCCTGGCAGATATGTAAAGCAAAGGCTGGTTCAAGAGCTGCCTGAGAATTCAGCCCCTGTAATCTGCAGACGAGAACAAGGTCTGTGCACGTGTTTATCCAAAGGGCACAGCAAAATGATGAAATCAGGTAAGGCAGCGTGGAGTGTCCTGGGACATTAGGCAACTCGGGGAGAGAGGAGCAGCAGCAACCTCTGATCAAGCAGCAGAAATGTGTCCTATGTCAAGCGCTGATTTAATAAACAGAGATTTCTCATGTTTCCAGTCCAGCTTTCTCTAAATGAAGAGGAAAAGTGGTGCACTTGAAAAACCAAATGTTACAGGGATATTATAGTTAGCTTCTGAATTTACACACACAAAATCAGACAAATCAGCAGTTATATTTAGAGTTATTTCAAGTAACTATAACTTGCAATCTAACGTAACTATAGCTCACGCCCCCCGTCATGCAGAGTGTTTTCCAAAAATCTTACTGCAAATATTAAGTGATCTTATCAATGATGTTATCAAAGATGTCATGAGTGTTGTAATTTGTGGGGTAAATAGCAGTGCATGTGGAGGCCTCGAGTTATAGCCACTATATATTTATAAATAAATTCCAATACAATAACCCAAAGACGAAAAATACATCAACTGGTGCATGTGGTGGGCAGACAGTAATCCCCAAAGTCAGTTTCAATGGCAGGTAAGCATTTCACTTAAAAACTGCTTAAATTATAAAAACAATCAATCACAACAACACCTTTCCACCATCTTGGTCTTTTTCTTGGTAGATGAGTCTATTTTTACTTTCACTAATATACACTAACATGGGTCCTCCCAGCAATGAAGCATTCTGGGTGCTTTAGTCATGTAAAACATATACTAACAAGAATGAAAACGTGTTTGACAGCTATCTCATCACTGACATAAATGTATGTTAATATGATGCATATATGAGAAAATGTTAGTAAAATGATAATCCATCTACTAATAGGTTGTAAAAAGAGCTAGGCCAAAGGACTCCCAATGCAACAAAATAGTGACAAATTGTAACCAGTACATTATGACTTACTTTTTACTAGAAATCCACAAGACACTTATAAATCCATGTTGAAAGCCAATCATCTTGGCATATGACTCAGTTTTTGAAAATGTATTGAATTGTGTAGATTAATTCCTGGCTTCTATAGTCAAGACACTGCTCGAACATAAGGGATACAGAAGATTTCTTACGAATACTAGCGGATATCAATTTGAACAGTGATTACCTTCTGGTAACTATTGATGTGCTAACATTGTACACCACCATCAGAAACAAGGTGGGGCGTAAGGTTTTTGAGTTTTTTTTTTTAAGCAACACAACATTGAAGATCTTTGACGCATAATATTTTCATTCATTCTGAAGTCTCAACAGGTCTACCATAATAGAAGACTAATGCCCAGGTGTAGAAAAACATAACAAAATGCAGGGCAGCAAGTGAAGTCATTGCGCTGCATCAAATAGAGAGACAAATTGCACAATATCTTCAAAGAAATGGATCAGTTTGTCTCCCTCAATGTGCAGGTGCACTTTGTGCTACCTAGCGCCAGTGCAGACACCCTTCCACCATAAAACTACCCTTTGAGGCAATTTCCACAAGGAAGAATGCAGCACACATGCAAATATGAAAAACAAAAAGAAATAAAGTTATTTATCCTCATTATTCCAGCCTCAGGTAGGCACAGGGTTTTGGTGAATTTCAATGTCTACACATTTCTGCATACATGGATTTGCATCAACACCCATTGGTGGATGCACTGCTATGGCCATGCATCATCCATAGAAAGCCTCCCTGTTGCAACGTAATGCAAGGAAGCGCTATAGGCTATCAAAACCTTGTAGTGGGTACCTTGGGAACTTACACCTTACACCAGGTCCAGTTATCCCCTGTTAATGAACGTAGTAGTGTTCCAGCAGCTTAGGCTGATAGAGGTATCTATAGCAGAGCAGCTTAGGCTGAACTAGGAGACATGCAAAGCTCCTGCAATACCACTTATAGTTACACAGTACTTATACACAAGTAAAGACAATACTCAGAGTTACCAAAAATAAAGGTATTTATTTGGGTGACACAGTACCAAAAATATCTTCAAGACAATACTCCTTCTGGAGGTAAGTATTATACACAATATACATTAGACACCAAAATTAGACAAGTAAATAGTCATAGAACAATGCAAACAGTAGGAAATCCTATAGAATACAATGGTAAAAAACAGGTCTAGGGGCAACACAAACCATATACTAAAAAAGTGAAATGTGAATCACAAATTCCCCCCTAGACAAGTGTAGTGTGTGCAGAATCGCTGGGAGAGTAAGAATACATTAAAGGTAAGTAAATTACCCCCCCAGAGCCCAGACAAGCATGGAGTAAAGTACTGCAAGTTTCCTTAGGACACACTGCACCTCATTTTGGGGATTTTGCAGCAACCAACCAAGTCAGCAAAGAACAACTGCGGGATTATTGGACCTCAAGACCTGCAAAGGAAGGGGACCAAGTCCAAAAGTCGAAAGAAGTTCCAGGAAGGACAGGAGCCCCTGCCAACCCAGAAGAGGGTGCAAAAGAAGAGTCCATGGTTAGTCAAAGACTGGAGAAATGCACCCTAGGAAGAAGCCAGTGGGTTTCTGCATGATGCAAAAGATGTCCCACAGCATGAAGATCGTTGCAGTTGAGATTTCGTGTTGGAAGGCACCAACAAGCCTTGACTACAACAAAAGTGTGTTTTTCATCAAAAAGGCACTGGATGGACCCAGGAAGGACCTGGGGACCTCAATTCTGTTTGAGGAGCGCTTTAGAGAGCCCTCAGGATGCCGGCCAGCACCCCCAGGATCTGGGTTCAAAGGAGCTGCAAAATACAGTTGATGCAGTACAACAAATGAAGGTCCCACGCTGCCGGAGAACAATTCAGCGAGTTGAGCATCACAGGGTGGAGTGCTGGGGACCTGGGCCCGGCTGTGCATTAAGGAATTTTGCAAAGAGAGCACAGAGGCCTCAGGAGGCCAAGAAGACACCATAAACAGTGGTACCATTGTTCTTGGGGAAGGCAAGGTCTTTCCTCCTCCAAATTGCGTCAGCAGGACCTCAGGACAGTCTATGTTGATGATGTCCACAATCTGTGTCCTTAGGAGCATGCTAGTCAGTGTGAGAGGAGTCCCAGGGTACCAGTCCTGGCCTTGGAAGGTGCCTGCTTGGAGCAGGGGAGTGACTCCGTCACTCCACAGGAGATTTCTTCGGTCCTTCTGGTGCAGGATGAGGACAGGGAGTTCCCAGAGCGTGCACACCATGGAAACTGTTGCAGTTGCTGACTTGGAGCTGAGGTTGCTGAAGAAAAGTGTCTCTTGTAGACACTTTGTTGCACTTACAGCATTTCTTTGAGCAGGCTGTGGTTGATCCAAGGTCAGAGAGTCTGAAGTTGTTGCAGAGGATTCCTGAAGGAAACTTGCAAGCAGAATCTGAAGAGAACCCACAGGAGAGACCCTAAATAGCCCAGAGAGAGGGATTGGCAACCTTATCAGCTAAGGACCTATCAGGAGGGGTCTCTGACATCACCTGATGGCACTGGCCAATCAGAGCCCTCCAGAGTGCCCCACACCTTGCAAAGCAAGATGGCGGAATTCTGGTACACACTGGAGGAGCTCTGGGCACCACCCCTGGGGTGGTGATGGACAGGGGAGTGGTCACTCTCCTTTCCTTTGTCCAGTTTCCTGTCAGAGCAAGGGAGAAGGGGTCCCTGAACTGGTGTAGACTGGTTTATGCAAGCAGTGCACCATCTGTGCCCTTCAAAGCATTTCCAGAGGCTGGGGGAGGCTACCCCTCCCCAGCCTGCAACACCTATTTCCAAAGGGAGAGGGTGTAGCACCCTGCTCTCAGAGGAAACGCTTTGTTCTGCCTTCCTGGGACTGGGCTACCCAGATCCCATGAGGGCAGAACACTGTCTGTGAGGTGGCAGCAGCTGTAGGTGCAGTGCAAGCCTCAGAGAGCTGGTTTGGCAGTACTGGGGGTCCATGGTGGAGCCCTCAGGATGCATGAAATTGGCTCCCCAATACCAGATTAGAATGGGGGGACAGTTCCATGATCTTAGACATGTTACATAGCCATATTCGGAGTTAGCATTGTGAAGCTACATATAGGTATTGACCTATATGTAGTGCACGTGTGTAATGGTGTCCTGCACTCACAAGGTCCAGGCAAATGGCCCTGAACTATGTGGGGGCACCTTTGCTAGTGCAAGGGTGCCCTCACACTTAGTAACCTTGCACCTAACCTTCAGTAAGTGAAGGTTAGACATATAGGTGACTTATAAGTTACTTAAGTGCAGTGAAACGGGCTGTGAAATAGAGTGTGCACTATTTCATGCAGGCTGCAATGGCAGTCCTGTTTAATGGTTTGTCTGAGCTCCCTATGGGTGGCAAAAGAAATGCTACAGCCCATATGGATCTCCTGGAACCCCAATGCCCTGGGTACCTAGTACCATATACTATGCACTTATAAGGGGGGTCCAGTGTGCCAACTGAAATTGGTAAATTAAGTCACTGGCCTAAAGTGACAAATTTAAAAGCAGAGAGAGCGTAGGCACTGAGGTTCTGGTTACCAGAGCCTCAGTGACGCAGTTAGGCACTATACAGGCATACACGTTAGGCCATAAACTATGAGCACTGGGGTCCTGACCAGCAGGATCCCAGTAAGACAGGCAAAACACACTGACATATAGGTTTTTAACTATGAGCAGTGGGGTCCTGGCTAGCAGGATCCCAGTGACACAGTAAAAACACACTGAGACACACTCACAAACAGGCCAAAAGTGGGGGTAACCATGCTAGAAAAAGGCTACTTTCTCACAAACCTTTTGCAAATATGCACCCTAATATGATTAGAGAGTTGAGCAGCAGCAAGATAGTGAAGTAATTTGTAGTTGAGATGGTTCTAAAATGGAAAGAACACAACCCCAATGGAGGGGCTGTCGTAGTTTGGACTCTTGCTCTGGGCAAGGCTGCTGGTTTAGGGATGACAGTACATTTGTTTGTAAGCAACTACGTCTTTCCTACAACAAATCACAGCTGTTGTCCCAACCTTACCGGCTCACTAGCAGCACCTCACCAGAAACACAATAGTAAAAGGTGATTTATGGCAGCCGTTACGCATGGACTCGAGAATAAGGTTTCTCAGGGAGTGTTGTGGTTAAACGGAGATTACCCTTTTCTCACAGATATATTATGTCTTATACAAACACAGGCAATGACACAGATGCAGTAGAGTTACTATAGTTTTTATTTAACATAACTGCAATGTGCGATACGTTGCATGGGCTGCAATGATTAGGATAATGAATAATGCAAGAAACAGAATTGTATAGACGGGAGTCATTATTACAAGGACCCCCACCATCTTGCAATACCTAGAAATGATACATGAGATGTAATATGCCCTAATACCCTAATGTGAAAGGCCTAACCTCCTACCTAGAGGAGAGCTGGGTTTGTTAAACCTAATCTACCAATGCCATGCCATTGAGAGGAGCCCCCAACCCTTGTTACCTTGGAATGAGGTCTCTATCTCAGACTCCGCAGGGACACGAAGACTGGGTCAGCGTCAAGACGACTGCAGCATTGGTATCAGCGATGGTGGCGATGCCTTCTGCTCGGAATCCCTCTGATTATCTGTCTAAAGTGTAATGTATTTATACAGATCTACAAGGTCCCCTGACGTAGGTGTGTTCCTAAACAATAGATAACAAACATACTTGGGACGGCAATTAATATCAACAATCCCTTGAAAGTATAGAGAGGGAAAATCCCTAAGTGTGAACACCTACTGTTTGTTTGTCTTTGGTGCTTGATCTTGATGCCTTGGCGCGGTGACACTGATAATGTTACCCATAAGAAGTGGCCTAACTATAAACAAAGCAGCCATCTTAGAAGAAATAAATAATAAAATGGGATAAGACAGAGCAAGCTAAGTAGGTTAAAAGTCACTAGGTGACGGGGGCACGAATCTACAAGCCAGAGGCTAAGCTAACTCCTGTTATCCCATTAAAACGAACTAGGATTCACTTCAGGGCCTGATTTAGATTTCGGCGGAAGGGTTACTCCATCACAATGGTGACAGATATCCCGTCCACGGAAACCTAAATCACATAGGAAACAATGGGATTTAGATTTCAGCTGACGGGATATCCATCACCATTGTCACGGAGTAACCCACTCTGTTGAAATCTAAATCAGGCCCTTTATCTTTTTTTTAAAAGAGTGTAAAGGTTGTGGACGGTGACATGCTTGCTAATATAGGCCTGATACATTCTGATATAGCTGTATTATGAATTGACATTGACTAAGACATTTGGTTTGAAGCAAAGTAATCTTACCAGTTTTTTTATTTTTACTGCAGAAGCAGCAAGTTGATTCTCCTGCTCAACTCTGGAAAACAAAACAATGAGAACATTTCAGTAATAAAATGGAGGTAGTTGTGGCTGCCAAATCTCACTTGAGAGGTTAAATTCACAAAGTCCAGGTGTAACCAGTGGTTTGTTAATTGGGAGGGGGAGAGAGAAGTTGAGTGATATATAATATTAACTTCCTAACGCCATACTACAATTCATCAAGGTATATTATAACCTACTGACCACATACTTGTAACGTTACGGCAAAAAAGGGTGGTTTATCCTGAGGAAAAAAAAAAATTAAAACCCTTACCAACAGTAGTAGTGGCATGCTTTGTTGGATCTCACATATGAATTAGGATGGCTTCTACCATTTTCTAGGGAGCACTTGCAATAGTTACCTACCTGGGTCTTCTCAAGGATAAAAATATCTTAAAACACCCAGGTATCCCTTGTAAAAATGGGTGTTCATGGTATGGATTAAAGATATGTACATCTATCTGGATGTACAACATAAAATATAGATCACGTAAAGGATCTACTCACCCTGATATTAACTTGCAAATCTGTACTCCCGAAAAAGAGGACACAGTCATCAAGGGTGCCATGTCACCCTTCAATACCTACATTTCAAATCAATCTCTTTTTGGCTACTAACCTCTTATTTGCTTGAATCTTTTGATTTCTTTTCATATAGAGACATTCAAACACAGATTATGTATGTCTACCGCAGTGTCAAAGTCAGGAGCACAACTCTCATGGCATAGCATTCGATTTGATCACGTTAACTGACAGTAAATCTTGCACCTGTTGACAGTTAGGGCGCACAACCAGAGCTGAAGTTTTGGTACATTGGGATTATGAAACATCACGTCACCGACCTGAGGGATGGTCATCAGCATGAGATACATCATGTATCAATAGATCTTTTCAATGGTCAGCTATCAGGCACTGCACAGTTAAGAAGTTAGGATTCAGTATAAATTTTACATACAACGATACAACAATACAACAACCCAACAATAACCTTGTCTGGAATCTGTTCCCTAGCCACCCACCCCCCATATCCCCACATCTTCACCCAGTCACTCAATTGGATCACGCCAATACACAGCCTCAGGACCCCCCCTCAGCTTGCTTTGCTGAGCCTCCCCCCTCAAGAGGGGGGGCAAGCATGCCACCCGGAGGGGCCAACATCGATCCACAGCACTCAACCATCTGCCGCCAGCACGATCACCACATGTGCAGCATCTGCATCAAACCCTTACTTTTGTTCCCGAAGATCCAGCAACATCTCATCCCATCTTGTGGACTTCCATCTCCTGCTGATGAGTCGCTTAGTCGTCAAAAGGCCCAAATCCAGAAATCTCATGGAGGCAGTATGTTTTTTAGCTGTGGGGAAAAGGCCCAAGAAACATTCTTCCCACGTGGTCAACTGTGGACGTGCCGTGTAGATTGACAGTTGTGCCGACACTTCACACCAATAAAAGCATTATGAGGGACAGGACCACAACATATGTAACAAGTCTGCCACCACCGACGCGCAGTGGGGCAGGCTGCACCTGTGCGATTAAAGTACTGAATAATCATTGCCAGCATAAGAAATGCACTTTGGAGTATATAGAATTGAATCAGACAGAATTGCATGGAATGTTAATGTGGCTTTTCCGGGGCCACTTCCCATTCATTATCTGCACAGGGCCTGGCCAGGTTGCCTGCCCAACTAATCCCCAGTGTGGCACAGGTGTGAACTGTGTGTGTCCGGAGCGCATCTGTGAGCCAACGATCTAAGTGGCTGCCCTGTCCCATAACATGCATTTATTGCACCAAGAGGTGCATTGGTGGTTCAATGAAAATGTCTCCCCAACACCAAGACAGCGACGCTATCAGGTAGTTATACAGTAGGAAATGCCCCAATGACAGGCCTAAGTCCTCTGCTAGTGTATCAAGTGGGGTTAACGCACCCTCAGTGTATAGATCTCCCAGTGCATGCAGACCAACAGCGTACCAAGGCGCCAGTTCCGTTTAAGTAATGCGTTGCATACTGCGCATCGTGTCCAGTTAGGCCAGAGCTGGGGCATAAGGAGTAACCGCGTGTGTGAGCTGCAGGCTCCTGTGGTAACAGTGATGCAGCACACTCACCAAGAGTGAATTTGGTGCCCTAGTTTGTGTGTTCGGGTGAAACAGATAAAACACCTCAGAAAGTGACCACGGGTGCACCACTACTGCCATGTCCGACAGCTGGAGTCCAGAAAGCCACTTGGCAAACCACTGCAGCAGTGCCTTACAGCTTGTCTCCAATCCATGTTTGGTCTGTGCTGGCTTACAGCTCCCCTTGTGCATTTCACCCAGACAGCCATAAACACAGAACACTCAGTCACATCTGCGTTCATCTGAATACTGAATGGGTCTCCATGGGATGGAAGGGTGGAGGGGCGCTCTCTTACATTTCAAAGGCCAGTGGCCTGCCCTCACACAAAGGACTGATAACCCCCCCAAAAGGATCCTGGGAGACAGGACTGGGCTGAAAGGGAAACTTGTGCACTTCAAAACCACTCTTCCAAGTCTTGCCCACTTCAAAGGTATTTTTGGGTATATAAACTGGGTCTCTGACCCCACCAAAAGAGACACTTCTGGATCTACACCTGAACTCTGTCAGAGGAACTGCTTTGCTGCCCAAAGGCCTCATATTGACTGCTTTGTTGGGAAGGCCTACTGCTGGGCTTGTTCTCCTGCCGCCTGCTGGCCTCTGACTTTACTAGAAGAACTCTGCCTTACCCAGAAGTGCTCTCCAAGGGCTTGGATTGAGCTTGCCTTCTGTTCTGAAGTCTCAGGACCAACAAAGACTTCACCTCCTAGCTTCTAGCTAGTTCACAGATTTCAGCAATGCCAGTACCGACTTCAGCGACTCCAGCACTGACACTGCTGCCTGAAGTCACACCGCTGCCTGCTGTGGCTCTGTGGTCCTCGCTGCACGCAGAGACCACGGTCTGAAACGTAAGTCTGATGTTGCTGTGATGCAGCTGACATCCTGCATTGTATTAGTGATACTGTGAAGCCGACACATCACGGCTTGACCGACCGGATCAATTGACCCTGCCGGGTCACAAGGAACTTACGGATCACCACCGACGCTGCACCAGCTTCCCTTGCATTCGGACGGAACTGATCCCTTGCCTCCCCTGCCTCGCAGTATGGAACAGACACCTCACCTCCCTGGATGCTGTAAGGGACCGATGATAAACCGGCTCCAGCGATGCCTCACCTCCACGACTCCGTGCAACTTCTTTGTTTCTTTGTTTTCAAAGCTACTGTGCCTGGGGGTCGGTGTGACTCCGTGACTGGTGCCTGAGGTGCCTGACTATTGGGAACGGCTCCTTTAGTGGTGCTGTGATAGCCTCAGTTGGAGCTATTGTGTTTCTAAGCGCTTTAGTAGAATTTAATCTTTAAAAAAATCATAACCTTGTTCGTGTACATTGGATTTTCATCGTTTTTATCTTATTTTATTCATATAAATATTACCTATTTTCCTAAACCTGTGTGTGTATTTTTGTGGTGTTTTCACTGTGTTACTGTATGAGTTATTGCACAAATACTTTACACATTGCTTTCTAAGTTAAGCCTGACTGCTCAGTGCCAAGCTACCAGATGGTAGGCATAGGATAATATGGATTGTTCTGGCCAGGAGTTCACTTGGCTCCAACAGCCTGCCCCTGTGCCCCTAACCCATCCGACTGCTGCCTCGACAACAGTACGAGGCCCTCCTCCACCCGCAGGCATCTGCCTGTGCCTCATCCCTGGTACCCAGTGGTAGGCAGCTCCAACTCCCGTGTAAGTATCCCTTTTTGTTTTATATTTCACTTTCTTTCCTCCTCTGCTTTTCTGTCACCGTTGTATGTATTTCCTACCTTCTGCTTCTAGCCGTGCCTTTCCTCCTCCTCTGTATCTCTCTAACTACTGTGTTTGTATTTTACATTGTGCCGAGTTTCCTAGGTCCTCTCCTGTTTCTTACTACCTCCGTGTACGTAGCCTTTAGTATTGCGCCGTATATTTTTCTCTCTTTCCCGTATTTGTGAATGCCAAGGACGTAGTTATTTTTAGTATTGGACCACCACTGCGTCCATTTCTCCTTCGCCAAAACCTCGACTCACCACCACCAACACACTACACATATTGCATGTGGTACAAGATCCCTGCAGAACACCTGAACTCCCAACTGTCGCACAACCCCCCCCCACTCAGACGACCCCAACAACGCAGCCAACAACCTCTCAAAATGGATCACTATCTGCGCAGACACATTAGCCCCCCTCAGAAAAAATATCACAGCCCGCAACATCAAGTACGCCCCATGGTTCACCACTGAACTCCAAGCGCATATGCCGCCAAGCGGAGAAAGCCTGGCGACAAGAACCCTCAACAACTAACTTCTCCAACTTAAAAAAAAAACACTCACACCCACCACCAACTGATACGCACCGCCAAACGAGCATAATACAAGGAACGCATTGACAACAACTCCCGTAACAGCAAAGAATTGTTCACCACTATTAAAGAGCTAACCAAACCCAAAGCCAGCAACATAGACCCCACACACACACACAAACCGTCTGTGACTCCCTCTCCAACCATTTCTACCACAAAATTTTGGACATATACAATAGCTTCACATCACACACACCCACCACACACACCTCTCACCCACCCAACCCAGACCCCTGTCACGCCCCCCCTTAACCTACTCACCACTTGGGCCCCAACCACCGACGAAGAGACTGAAAAAAACATGAATTCCATCCACTCTGGATCCCCCTCCAACCCCTGCCCCATCGCATTTTCAACAAAGCCAGCCCCACCATCGCCCGCAAGTTTCACGACATAATCAACACCTCATTCGCCACCGCCACCTTTCCAGACTCCTGGAAGCACGCAGAAATCACCGCTCTGCTAAAAAAAAACAAAGCCGACCCGGGCAACCTCTCCAACTACCGCCCCATTTCTCTCCTCTCTTTCCCCGCCAAGGTTGCAGAGAAAATAGTCAACGCTCATCTGTCCCACTTCCTGGAGGAAAATAACATACTGGACCCCTCACAATCCAGGTTCCGCAAAAACCACAGCACGGAAACCGCCCTCATCGCATGTACTGATGACATCAGAACCAGAGTCGAAGAGGGCGAGACCATCGCACTCATCCTCCTTGACCTCTCCGCAGCCTTTGACACTGTCTGCCACCACACACTCGGCACACGCCTCCACAACGCCGGCATCCGACACAAAGCCCTAGACTGGTTCACCTCATTCCTCACCAACAGAACCCAAAAAGTCCGCCTACCACCTTTCCACTCTACTGCCACCAAATTCATATGCGGAATCCCCCAAGGGTCCTCCCTCAGCCCCACTCTTTTCAACATTTACATGACCCCTCTCTCCAACATCCTCAGTCTACACGGAATCACCATCCTCTCCTACGCAGACGACACCCAACTCATCATCTCCCTCACCCCCAACCACAGAGCCGCCAAAACCAACCTCTACGCTGCACTCACTGACACCGTCACCTGGATGACGACAAACCACCTCAAGCTCAACTCCAACAAAACAGAAATCATAATTTTCGGCCCCAACAAAACCATATGGGGCGACTCCTGGTGGCCCACCGCACTAGGCCCTGCCCCCACCCCCGCAACCCACGCACACAACCTTGGCATCATCCTAGACCCCTCCCTCTCCATGACCCAGCAAATCAACGCCGTCACCTCATCCTGTTTCCACACTCTCCGCACGCTGAAAAAAAACTTTAAATGGATTCCCACAGACACCAGGAAGACCGACACACGTACTCATCAGCAGCAGGCTAGACTATGGTAACGCCCTCTACGCCGGCACCACACTCAAACTGAAACGCAAACTCTAGAGAATCCAGAACACTGCCGCACGCCTCATCCTGGACCTGCCCTGCCAAGAACACATTACACCACACCTCAAATCCCTTCAGTGGCTCCCTATAGACAAGCGGATCACCTTCAAGATTCTCATCCACACACACCAATCCCTCCACAACACCGGCCCAACCTACCTCAACGACAGAGTGAACTTCCACACTCCCACACGCCACCTTCGTCCGATCTGCTGACCTCGCACTAGCCACAACCCCCCGCATCCAACGCACCACCTCTGGAGGCAAATCCTTCTCCTACCTCGCCCCCAAGACCTGGAACTCCCTCCCCACCAACCTTCGCAAAACCCAAGACCTCCTGATTTTCAGAAAAAAACTCAAGACATGGCTGTTCGAACAGTAACCGCCCCCTACCCCACCTTATCCCCACCCCCTAGCGCCTTGAGATCCTCACGGGTGAGTAGGGCGTATAAATTTCTTTGATTGATTGATTGTGTTGTGACTTACCATGAATAGGATTGTGGTCCCTACTTGGACAAGGGTGTATACCTCTGCCAACTAGAGACCCCATTTCTAACATTGGTGATCAGCGGTGAGGATAGGACTTGTGTTTGTGCAGTGATAGTGGCTACCTGATGGTACCCACACCTTGTGTCAGGTCCAGTTATCCCTTATTAGTAGATTAGTAGTGTTCTAGCAGCTTAGGCTGATAGAGGTAGCTATAGCAGAACAGCTTAGGCTGAACTAGTAGACATGCAAAG
Source organism: Pleurodeles waltl (assembly GCF_031143425.1). Classification (NCBI taxonomy): domain Eukaryota; kingdom Metazoa; phylum Chordata; class Amphibia; order Caudata; family Salamandridae; genus Pleurodeles; species Pleurodeles waltl. The sequence goes on from NC_090447.1 coordinate 1,218,990,192, forward strand.
CTCCTACTATACCACTTATATCATATAACCCTATATCATAAGAATCACAATACTTGAAGTTACTAAAAATAAACATACTTTATTTTAGTGACAATGTGCCAAAAAGATCTCAGAGGATATACTCCCTTAGGAGGTAAATAAAATACACAAAATATACTCACAAACCAAAATCAGGTAAGTAAACAGTTAGAAAAGTAGTGCAAACACTGTAGAATACAATAGAATGCAATAGGCCTAGGGGCAACACAAACCATATAATAAGAAAGTGGAATGCAAACCACTTAGGGACCCAAGGCTTAGTGTAGTGTGTAGAGGGTCACTGGGAGTATATGAAAACACTAGGGGTGTCCAAGATAACCTAACCCAAGACCCTAAAAAGTAGGAGTAAAGTGTCCAAACTTCCCCAGAACACACTAAAGTCGTGATAGGAGATTCTGCAAAGACAACAACTGACTGCAAAGCACTGAAGACGGATTCCTGGACCTGAGGACCTGTAAAGGAAGGGTACCAAGACCAAGAGTCACAAAAGTGTCCGTGGGGGCAGAGCCCACTAAACGCCGGATGAAGGTGCAAAATGGCTGCCTCCAGGTGGAAGAAGCTGAAGATTCAGCAACAATGGAAGATGCCAGGAACTTCTCCTTTGCACAGAAGATGTCAGATGGCATGCTGGAGGATACAGAGTTGTTTCCACACAGAAAGACTACAAACAAGCCTTGCTAACTGCAAGGGTCGCAGTTGAAGAAAATGGGTGCTGCCTGGGCCCAGGAAGGACCAGGAGGTCGCCCCTTGGAGGAGAAGACAGAGGGGCGCTCGGCAGTACCGAGAGCCCACAAAGAAGCAGGCAGCACTCGTAGAAGCTCTTGAACAGGTGTTCAAGAAATCTGAGCATTGCGGATGTCTCAACACTACAAAGGAGGGTCCCACTAAGTCGGTGGTCAACTCAGCGAGTTGATCAATATAGGATGGAGTGCTGGGGACCTGGCCTATGCTGTGCACGAAGGGTTGCTTTCAAAAGTACACAGAAGCCCTAGCAACTGCAGATCACACTGGATTACTGTCTGGCGTGGGGAGGCAAGGACTTACCTCCACCAAATTTGGACAGATGGACCACTGGACTGTCAGGGTCACTTGGATCTAGCTCCTGTGTTCCAGGGACCATGCTCGTCAAGATGAGAGGAGACCCAGAGGACCGGTGATGCAGAAGTTTGGTGCCTGCGTTACCAGGCGGAGGATTCCGTCGACCCACTGGAGATTTCTTCTTGGCTTCCTGTGCAGAGTGAAGGCAGACCGCCCTCAGAACATGCACCACCAGGAAACAGTTGAGAAAGTGGCCAGATTAGGCACTACAATATTTCTTGCTACTGTGTTGCGGTTTTGCAGGTGTCCTGGAGCAGTTAGCGGTCAATCCTTGGCAGAAGTCGAAGAGGTAGATACAGTGGAACTCTGGTGAGCTCTTGCATTCGTTATCCGACGAGAAACCCACATGAGAGACCCTAAATAGCCCTCAGAGGAGGATTGACCACCTAGTCAGGTCCCCTCTGATGTCATCTGCTGGCACTGGCCACTCAGGGGTTTCCATTGTGCCCTCACAACCCTGCATTCAAGATGGCAGAGGTCTGGGGCACACTCGAGGAGCTCTGGGCACCACCCCTGGGGTGGTGATGGACAGGGGAGGTCACTCCCCTTTCCTTTGTCCAGTTTTGTGCCAGAGCAGGGGTTGGGGGATCCCTGAACTGGTGTAGACTGATGTATGCAAGAAGGGCACCATCTGTGCCCTTCAAAGTATTCCCAGAGGCCAGGAGAGGCTACTCCTGCCCAGACCCCAGGAAGGCAGAAGCCTGTCTGTGGGTTGGCAGCAGCGGTAGCTGCAGTGAAAACCCCAGAGAGCTGGTTTGGCAGTACCCGGGGTCCATGCTGGAGCCCCGGGGATGCATGGGATTGGCACCCCAATACCATATTTGGCATGGGGACAATTCCATGATCTTAAACATGTTACATGGCCATAGTCTGAGTTACCATTGTGAAGCTACATCTAGGTATTGACCTATATGTAGTGCACGCGTGTAATGGTGTCCCGCCACTCACAAAGTCCGGGCAATTTGCCCTGAACTATGTGGGGGTACCTTAGCTAGCGCCAGGGTGCCCTCACACTTAGTAACTTTGCACCTAACCTTCACTAAGTGAGGGTTAGACATATAGGTTACTTATAAGTTACTTAAGTGCACTGTAAAATGGCTGTGAAATAACATGGACATTATTTCACTCAGGCTGCAGTGGCAGTCCTGTGTAAGAATGGTCTGAGCTCCCTATGGATGGCAAAAGAAATGCTGCAGCCCATAGGGATCTCCTGGAACCCCAATACCCTTGGTACCTAGGTACCATATACTAGGGAATTAGAAGGGTGTTCCAGTGTGCCAATCAGAATTGGTAAAATGGTCATTAGCCTGCAGTGACAATTTTAAAGACAGAGAACATAAGCACTGTGGTTCTGGTTAACAGAGCATGAGCGATACAGTTAGGCACCACACAGGGAACACATTCAGGCCACAAACTATGGGCACAGGTGTCCTGGCTAGTAGGATCCCAGTGGGACAGGCAAAAACAAACTGACACACAAGTAAAAATGGGGATAACATGACAGGCAAGATGGCACTTTCCTACAGTGACCCTCCGTGCTACCGGGCCTTCCTATTGAGTCTGGCTCATGACATCCCCCTGGCCGGATATTTAAGGCAAGACAAGACCTTCGCCAGGCTTGTCCCCCACTTTTCTTGGCCCTGAATTTGGGTGACCTCAGATGCATTCTGTATGTCCTGCCCCACCTGCCAAGCTAGTGGGAAGACAGGGAAAAACCTCAAGGCCCCCCTAATCCTGCTCCCCATCACTGGCACCCCTTTTGAAAGGGTGGACATCGACGTCATTGGTCGCTTGGACCCCAAGACTGCCTTAGGCAATGGGTTTATCATGGTTTTGATGGACCATGCCACCCGCTACCCAGAGGCAATCCCTCTGACGACAGTAACTGCACCAGTGATGACCGGAGCTCTGATGGGGATATTTACCCGTGTGGGATTCCCAAAGGAGGTTGTGTCTGACAGAGGCACAAACGTTATGTCTGCATACATGAAGCCCTTGTGGGATGCCTGTGGGGTGACCTACTGGTTCACCACACCTCTTACCAACCTCAATCCAATGGTCTTGTGGAAAGATTCAACGAGACCTTGAAAGGCATGATCACAAGCCTCCCTGAGGCCAAGAGGCGTAAGTGGGATGTCCTCCTGCTGTGACTTCTCTTTGCTTGTAGAGAGGTGCCCCAGAAAGGGGTGGTGTTCAGCCCCTTTGAACTTCTCTATGGGTACCCTGTCAGGGACCCCTATGCATAGTAAAAGAGGGGTGGGAGAAAGCGCCCAGGAAACCACCCTAGGATGTGGTCAGTTACATGCTGGCCTTCTGCAACCAGATGCAGTGCTCCTGGAACATGAGCAACCTCGAGGCCATTACTGGGGGTTATGAAACAATGGTATGACCAGAAGGCCACCCTGGTGGAGTTTCAACTTGGCGACAAAGTTTGGGTGAAGGAGCCAGTAGAGCCCAGGGCCTTTCAGGACTGCTTGACTGGCCCATTTGAAATAAAGGAGCATAAGGGCGAAGCCACTTAATTAGTGGACCTCAAGTCCCCAGAAATCCTCTAAGGGTGGTCCATCTGAACTGACTGAAGCCTCATTTTGAGAGGTCCGAGGTCAGCATGCTTCTGGAGACAGATGAGGGTGTGGAAGAGGAGAGTGAACCTCTCCCCGACCACCTCTATGCCAAGGAAGGTGATGGGTCAGTGGAGGGTGTCAATCTCTCTGACTCCCTGACCCTGGATCAGAGAGGGGAAAACTACCAGTTACTGGAACAGTACTCCTCCCTGCTTTCCCTCACCCCTGGAGTCATACATTTGTGTGTCCATGACATTGACACAGGAAACTGTCCCCCTGTAAAGAACAAAATATACAGGTTGTCAGACTGGGTGAAGATCAGTATCAGGGAGGAAGTTGCCAAGATGCTGGCTCGTGGGGTGATTGTGAAGTCCAGCAGTTCCTGGGCCAGCCCTGTGGTGCTGGTTCCCAAGGCTGCCATTCCTGGTGCCAAGCCAGAACTTAGGTTCTGCATGGACTACCGGGGACTCTACTCTGTCACGAAGACAGACTCTCACCCCATCCCCCGAGCTGATGAGCTCGTAGACAGGCTAGGAGCTGCCTAATTGCTCAGTACCTTTGATCTCACATCAGGGTACTGGCAGATCACCTTGACTGAGGGGGCTAAAGAGTGATCTGCTTTTTCTACTCCTGAGGGACATTACCAGTTCAGAGTAATGCCCTTTGGATTGAAATATGTCTCTGCTACCTTCCAACAGTTGATTAACAGGGTTCTGGCTGAGAATGATGCGTTCTGCACAGCCTATGTAGACGACATAAACATCTACAGTTCCAGCTGGGAGGAACACCTGCTCCACCTCTGGAGGTGCTTCAGGCCCTGCAACAGGTCCATCAAGGTCAGTAAGTGCCAGATTGGGCAGGGTTCTTTGGTGTACTTGGGACTCCTAGTAGGTGGTGGTATGGTACAGCCCCTCTAGGACAAGATTAAGACAATCAAGGCCTGGCAACCACCTAGAACTCAAACTGAGGTGAGGGCCTTGCTGGGTCTCACCGGGCACTACTGCATATTGTTAAGGGTTATGGCTCCATAGTGGCCCCCTTAACAGAACTCACATGTTACGAAACAACCTAGGTTGGTGAATTGGACAGATACCTGTCAGACAGCCTTTGATTCTCTAAAGGAAGAACTATGCATGGCACTCGTGCTCAGGGCCTCTGACTACTCCAGGGAGTTCATCGTGCAGAGAGACACTTCAGAGCATGGCATAGCGGTGGGGGAGACATATGTCAGACCCAACAGCCTTAGGGTGGTCATCCCCCAACTTTTTGCCTGCCTCCCTCCACTTTTCTGACACTGTTTCTGCTGGTTTAGAACTCTGCAAACTTTACCACTGCTAACCAGTGCTAAAGTGCATATCACTCTCTCCCTACAAAGATGGTAACATTGGTTCATACCCAATAGGAATATTTGATTTACTTGTAAGTCCCTAGTAAAGTACACTACATGTGCCCAGGGCCTGTAACCTGAATTCTACTAGTGGGCTTGCAGCACTGGTTGTACCACCCACATAAGTAGTTCCTTAACCATGTCTCAGGCCTGCCATTGCAAGGCATGTGTGTGTGGTTTCACTGCCACTTCGACTTGGCATTTTAAAGTACTTGCCAAGCTCTAAACCTCCCTTTTTCTACAGGTAAGTCATCCCTAGGGTAGGCCCTAGGTAACCCATAGGGCAGGGTGCTATGTAATTAAAAGGCAGGACATGTACATGTGTGGTTTATATGTCCTGGTAGTGGAAAACTCCTAAATTAATTTTCCACTACTGTGAGGCCTGCTCCTTTCATAGGATAGCATTATGGCTACCCTCATATACTGTTTGAGTAGTAGGTTCTGATCATAAAGGGGTAACCAGGTCATTTTTAGTATGGCCAGCAGGGTAATAGAAAATCTGGCTTATTGGTGAGGTTTTATTTTATATTACTATTTTAGAAATGTCACTTTTAGAAAGTGAGCATTTCTCTTCACTTAAAATCCATCTGTGCCGTACAGCCTGTCTCCAATCCACATCTGGCTGGGCTGTTTGACAGCTCCCTTGTGCATTTCACCCAGACAACCACAAACACAGGATACTCAGTCACACCTGCATTCATCTGCATACTGAATGGGTCTTCCTGGACTGGGAGGGTGGAGGGCCTGAGACTAACATTTCAAAGGCTAGTGGCCTGCCCTCACACAATGGACTGTCAACCCCCCTACTGGGACCCTGGCAGGCAGAGCTGTACTCAAAGGGGAACGTGTGCACTTCAAAACCACTCTTTGCAGTCTCCCCCACTTCAAAGGCATTTTTGTGTATATAAACTGGGTCCCTGACCCCACTAAACTAGACACGTCTGGACCTGAACCTGTAAACTGTCAAGAAAAACTGCCTGGCTGCCCAGAACACTCATCCAGACTTCCTTGCTGTGAAGGACTGCTGCCCTGCTATTACCCTGCTGCCCTCTGACTTTGCTGAGAAATGCTCTCCAAGGGCTTGGCTTCGGCTTGCTTCCTGTTTACTGAAGTCCCAGGGCCGAAAATACTTCATCTCTTCAAGGAAACTCCTGTGCTCCAAAAATCGAGGCACAGCCTGCCAGAAACGATGCACAGCCTGCCCTGCAACAAGAAAAACGCTGCACAGCCGGACCGGAATGACGCAGCCCAACTTCCTGAGTGAAGATTGACGCACCGCTTGTGTTACGACCGGAAATTCAATGCACAGCCCTACTGCATTGATGCACAGCCAAGCCAGAATGACGCAGCCCGACTTCCTGAGTGAAGAATCAATGCAGCGCCTGCTGTGCGACAGAAAATTCGACGCAACGCCTACCGTATCAACGCAATGCCTGTAACCTCTTCCCGTACACCCAGGATTTTCTCTGCATCATCCCTCGGTGTCCAAAGACACCAGCATCGTAGTGAGGAACCAAGACTGTGTGTCAGAAATCGACACAAACGCCCCTCGCAGGATGGAAAGAAAGGGTGCCATCGTCTGTGCCACTTCAGAAAATCCGACGCACACCTTATTTTTCCATGCATCTCCCCCTCTGTGGTCTCCGTGCACGGTAATTTTGACGCAAACCAAGTACTTTCTGCAAACATGAGAAAACTGTGATTTCTTAGATTTAAGACTCTTTTTGAACTTTCAAAAGTGATATCTCATCTTATGCTTATTGAATCTTTATTGTTTTTACCTTAATTTAACCAGATAAATATCCTATATTTTTCTAAACCTGTGTGGTGTATTTCTGTGGTGTTTTCACTGTGTCACTGTATGGTTTATTGCAAAAATACTTTACACATTGCCTTTTAAGTTAAGCCTGACTACTCAGTACCAAGCTACCAGAGGGTGGGCACAGGATAATTTGGATTGTGTGTGAGTTACCCAGACCAGGATTGTGGTCCCTATTTGGACAAGGGTGTATATCTCTGCCAACTAGAGACCCGATTTCTAACACCGAGACAGCCTTAGCTTCTTCCTATTGCATGAGTTCATATCTCTGGTGAGATGAGGTTCTCAAAGAATGGTGGGTGACCTTCACTTTGATGAGGGTCCTTATAGTCACAGGTGAGTGATGGTTTTGTGGTCTCTCTTGTATGTGTCCACTGTTCTATCTCATAAGGGAATTTCCCCCCCCCCAACTGTCTCTTCTTCATCAGTTCTTTATGTCCTAAAAGAATGATGGTATTCTTCGTGTTAGACCTGACATCCTTGGTTTGGTCATCCCCCAACCTTTTGCCTTCACCCCTTATGTTTTTGGAATTCAGTTCTGCTGGCTTTGAGAGTTTGTGCACTTCTTAAACATAGTAACATTGGTCTACAATTGGCACATTTAAATTACTTATAAATCCCTAATATATGGTACTGCGTGTACCCAAGGCCTGTAAATTATGTGATACTCATTGTACCACTTACTAAAGTAGCACTTTAAAACATGTCTCAAGACTGCCATTGTAGCCTGTAGTGTAGTTTTAAACTGTCAATTCAACCTAGCAAAATACATCTTTTGCCAGGCAAAAGCCTTCCTTTTTAATAAATATGTCACCCCCTAATATAGGCTGTATACAACCCCTGTGGCAAGATGCATTATATTTAAACTGTTGGACATGTATTTCTAGGTTCTACATGTACTGGTAGAGAAAACCCAATTAGTTTTTCACTATTAAAAGACCTATCTATGCCTTCGGATAACATTGGGTCACCTTATTACATTTAATATGTGCTAACTTTTGGTTGGGAACAGATAGGAATGTCAAGTTTGCACTCAAATGAATTGTAATTTGAAATTATCTTTAATGGTAAAGTAACTTTGTAAATCAAAACTCTGATTACACTGCTAGAAAGCTTACAATTCTGTGTTCTAACTTTTGGTTCCTGCTGCTATTGTCCTGGAACCAGTGACTGTAAATAGCCGTTGGACTTTATATATTCTCTGCAGTCAATGAGAGAAAGAGGGGCTAGGTGTTGGCAGAATGGGGAAAGATGTTCCCTGCCCCTCTTACACTTCATAGGGCTGCGTCCAGCATATACACAAAGGAACCTGGCACTAGCTTTTTGGCAGCCCAGACTTCTTTGAGCCTTGGCAGTAGGAAGAAAAGAACTTTCCAGGACCAGATGTGGGGATAGCCTGGAACATTTCACTACTTCAAGGCTGGCACAAGTTATAAATATATTCAAGCTTCAGAGAAACTCTCCTGTAGACTCTTGAATTTGAAGACCTCAGAAGGACTGGCTGGACCCCCAGAGGATGGCCCTTTTGCTTCAGGCCTATCGTGTTTCTCAGAGGACTGCCCTACTGCTATCAGAGGACTGACCGGATGCTTGAGACCTGCTTTGCTTCCCAGATGATTGCCCTTCTGCTTGAGTCATGTCCTGTTGCTCCTAACTCGAGGGATATTTGGTTACCCATCTGTGTGAGAAACAGGGACATAACATGCTTCAGATACACTGATCCCTGTACCTGGTTTTTGTTGGAGTGAGTCCTAACCACCCCAAGGGTACCCCTTCAGTTCTGAAGCCTTAGAAGTGATTTTAGAAGTGCTGCTCCTGTCTTACCCAAAAATCTGAGAACTTTTCCTTAAAAAGAGCTCAAAGAACCGTTTGAACACCAGGCCTACCTGCCAGCCAATACCCTAAAGGTGCATCACTGGTGAGCCTGACTTCCTGGTGGCTCCCCGTATATTCTCCACAGGAGTAAATCCAGCTCAGCTGCACCTCTCAGGAACGGTATCCATCCTCCATAGACCTCTTTTCAGCTGCAGCTTCAACATCTTTACGCTGAAAGTTTTCAACTTCCAAAACGTTGTGTAAGTCTGAAGGTAAAAGATTTTTCCTGGGTTGATGGCAAAGGCTCCCTTTCAATGACAACAACCTCCTAGGTCTGGGAATCTGGCTTTTTCTGCCATTCTTCAGCGAGACTTTGTCCAGTGCTCCCCGCCAGCGATGGCTCATCCTCCGCCAAGGCCTAGTACCTTGCCCTACAGAACTCTACTTTCCTGGACTTTTTTCCAGAATTTCTTCTAAGGTGAGAGTAATTAGAGACCGGGCTCAAAACTGTTTGGATATCTGACCCACGGTTAATTGTGGTCTGCCTTAACTTATGACGTTGCCCCAGTCTGGTGCGACCAGATTCCAATGGTCTGCACTTTTATTTTAGGTGCTAGATTTCACTATAGCTTTACAAATTCATAACCCTGGTACTACTGATGGGATTTAATTGTTTTTGTTGTCATTTTATTTATTAAAATATAGCCTATTTTTGTAAATTGGTGTGAGGTTTTTCTTGTGTTGTGTTTTCACTCTATTACTATTTTGTGTGCTGCATAAATGCTCAACACAGTACCCCTAACTTAACCTGACTGCTTTAATGCCAAGCTACCATAGCTTTAAGAACAGGTTAATTTAGTGACTTTTGTGGTTCACCCTGACAGAGATTGTACTTGAGAAGGGTTTCCTCACCCCTAAACCAATAATCCAATTTCTTACACTTTGCTTCTATTTTCCTGCAGTAATTATTGTTTCTAAATCCCACCGAGCTAGGTGTGGTGATGACTTAAGCCTGCCACAATCTATTTCAGTGCTGTCCCTCACCTGCCACTAGAACAGTAGTGTTGGCAGGTAGGGAGTCAGTATATATATTCATAAAATGATATATGGTTCATTCTCTGTCTGTATTACTTTCTAGGCATATTCATAATACTTTGTTCAGTGTGTGCATGAGCTTCATAAGTTTCCTATTGGTCTGCAAGCAGAACAGTGAGATATTTCGATGGCTGATTCTCAGTTCCTCTAAGTATTAGTAAAACTCCCTAGAATAGGGGTCTATTTTGATTAACACATACCATACGTAAGCAGCAATGATCTTCTCCAGCATCTGGTTTACATGATCAAACTAAGGGCCTGATTTAGAGTTTGGCTGATGGTTTACTAAGTCACTAACGTGACAGATATCCCTATGGACAATGTTGTTTGTGACAGAGTAACCCCTCAGCCAAGATGTAAATGAGGCCCTAAGTCATTTTAACCATTTACACAACAGAGTATTTGGTACATGTGTCTATGGCAACCAGCAGTTGTCAATTGGGGAGGAGAAAGAAATCTGCAGTAATACTGACCAGGTCATCTTACAGGTTTGCTTGATGGTGACTTAAAGTATCAGTCAGATATGGGCCACAAGAGGAATAATAATCTCCAATGAAGTCCATGAGTGGCGTCAGTCAGGGTTGTATTTTAGCACTTTTTCTGTTCTTAATTTATATTAATGCTATTACAGATTATTTATTCTGCGCAGGTGTGGACGTCTCGAAGTTGGGGGATTGTTCTGTGCCAATACTCTTGTATGTGGATGATGCCGTTCTGATCGCTCGAACACCTATTGCACTCCAGAAGTTATTAGACCTTTTCACTGACTATATGGAAGGTCTGGACTTAAAAGTAAACCACTAAAAATCATATACCATGACATGCGGGCCATCGCACGAAAGCAACGCACTTTAGAATGGGGGGTACCATTTTAAAACATACAAAGGATTTTAGTTATTTAGGTATTGTTTTTAGCTCTTCCCTAGGGTGGAAATCACACATCCTTGCGAAAGAACAACAATTGGAAAGAAATGTGGAGGGCATTTTTTGAGGCCATAAACTTCTGGCAGATATAATCACCCTGTATAAAGCCAAATGCACTGCTGCAGCTATTTATGTGGCAAGGGTCTGGGGTTACCAGAAATTAGACAATTTCCAATATATTGAGAATGCCTTTACCCATAGGTTGCTTGTAGTTCCAAAGAATACAACAAATTTTAAATGCCACAAGGAGGTGGGATTCCCTTACATAACCAATCAAATAAAAGTTTTACCACTCTTATTGTGGATTAAGTTTTGGCAAAACCCAGTAGCAGACTTAGGGGGTCATTCTGACCCTGGCGGTCGGTGATAAAGCGGCAGCCAACCCGCCAACAGGCAGGCGGTCAAAAAAATGGAATTCTGACCCTGGCGGGAACCGCCAACACAGCCCGCCACTTTAACACTCCGACCGCCACGGCGGGACAAACAAACAGCGCAGCGGTCACCGACAACAGGCAGGCGGCAGACAATGTACCGCCCACCCTATCACAACTCACCAATCCGCCACCTTTTCCGGGGCGGGAGCCCCGCCGATAAAAACACGGCGGAAACAGACTACGAACGGGAAAACGCTCACCTCTACACACTCCACGAGGAATCTGGACAGCATGGAACCCGAATTAAACATCCTACCAGCTATTGTGTACCTGCTCCTCTACCAGGAGCACGAACACCGGCGCAGACGACAACGGTGAGTACTGCACCTACGACAGAGGGGATGGGGAGGAGAAAAGGTTACGGGCACACACATACGCGATACCCCCCCCCAAAATCCCTACACACCAATGCAGAGCAACAAGTCAGAGTGACATCCCCCAAACCCCACGGAAGAATGCAAAGACAACATAAATGATCATTAAAATCGAAGTATATTATTGGACATTTGAAGTAATGTGAAATATGAAATATGAAATATACATATCAAATAAATAACATATTTAAACATATATACATAGGCCAAAAGTCCGGCACATTTTGGCAAAGTTCCATCGTTCGTGGGCCAATGTGCACAAACACATGGGCAAAGCCCACACACGAGACCAGATTCCATTGGAGAGAACACTGCTGGGGCATCAGATGATAAAACTACAGGCACCTCAGGGGGAAGGGAAGGGGGGGCACCTCAGCCACATGAGTCCACGACGCCAGATATACGAGGGGCCTCCATGCCCACTGTACCATCCTGGGGAGTGCAAAGCCACAGTCTCTCAAGTCTCTACAGTTGGTGGATTGCCCAATGTACCATCCTGGGGAGTGCAAAGCCACAGTCTCACAAGTCTATACAGTGGGTGGATTGCCCACTGTACCATCCTGGGGAGTGCAAAGCCACAGTCTCTCAAGTCTCTACAGTGGGTGGGTTGCCCACTGCCATATCCTGGGGAGTGCAAAGCCACAGTCTCTCAAGTCTCTACAGTGGGTGGCTTGCCCACTGCCATATCCTGGGGAGTGCAAAGCCACAGTCTCTCAAGTCTCTACAGTGGGTGGCTTGCCCACTGTACCATCCTGGGGAGTGCAAAGCCACAGTCTCACAAGTCTCTACAGTTGGTGGACTGCCCACTGTTACATCCTGGGAAGTGCAAAGCCACAGACCATCAGGTGGATGACAGACTCCACTGGTCATGGAGGAGGCATGGTGGCCAGAGTGCTTTGTGAAGCCCTGCCCGACACAGATCCGGCCCTGCCAATGGGCCAGCGGTGCATGAGATGAAGGGCCCAGCAGAGCAGTTCAGAGACGGCGGTGCCCAGCGGAGCGGTGCTTGAGATGAAGGGCCCAGCGGAGCGGTGCTTGACAGGAAGTGCCCAGCAGAGCAGTTCAGAGACGGCGGTGCCCAGCGGAGCGGTGCTTGAGATGAAGGGCCCAGCGGAGCGGTGCTTGACAGGAAGGGCCCAGCAGAGCAGTTCAGAGACGGCGGTGCCCAGCGGAGCGGTGCTTGACAGGAAGGGCCCAGTAGAGCAGTTCAGAGACGGCGGTGCCCAGCGGAGCGGTGCTTGTTTGAAAGGGCCCAGTTCAGCGGTGCTTGAGACGGCGGTGCCCAGTTCAGCGGTGCTTGAGACGGCGGGCCCAGTTCAGCGGTGCTTGAGACGGCGGGGACCAGTTCAGCGGTGCTTGAGACGGCGGGGACCAGTTCAGCGGTGCTTGAGACGGCGGGGCCCAGTTCAGCGGTGCTTGTTTGAAAGGGCCCAGTTCAGCGGTGCTTGAGACGGCGGTGCCCAGTTCAGCAGTGCTTGTTTGAAAGGGCCCAGTTCAGCGGTGCTTGTTTGAAAGGGCCCAGTTCAGCGGTGCTTGAGATGGCGGTGCCCTGTTCAGCGGTGCTTGAGACGGCGGTGCCCAGTTCAGCGGTGCTTGAGACGGCGGTGCCCAGTTCAGCGGTGCTTGAGACGGCGGTGCCCAGTTCAGCGGTGCTTGTTTGAAAGGGCCCAGTTCAGCGGTGCTTGAGACGGCGGTGCCCAGTTCAGCGGTGCTTGTTTGAAAGGGCCCAGTTCAGCGGTGCTTGTTTGAAAGGGCCCAGTTCAGCGGTGCTTGAGACGGCGGTGCCCTGTTCAGCGGTGCTTGAGACGGCGGTGCCCAGTTCAGCGGTGCTTAAGACGGCAGTGCCCAGTTCAGCGGTGCTTGTTTGAAAGGGCCCAGTTCAGCGGTGCTTGTTTGAAAGGGCCCAGTTCAGCGGTGCTTGAGATGGCGGTGCCCTGTTCAGCGGTGCTTGAGACGGCGGTGCCCAGTTCAGCGGTGCTTGAGACGGCGGTGCCCAGTTCAGCGGTGCTTGTTTGAAAGGGCCCAGTTCAGCGGTACTTGTTTGAAAGGGCCCAGTTCAGCGGTGCTTGAGACGGCGGTGCCCAGTTCAGCGGTGCTTGTTTGGAAGGGCCCAGTTCAGCGGTGCTTGAGACGGCGGTGCCCAGTTCAGCGGTGCTTGAGACGGCGGTGCCCAGTTCAGCGGTGCTTGTTTGAAAGGGCCCAGTTCAGCGGTGCTTGAGACGGCGGTGCCCAGTTCAGCGGTGCTTGACACGGCAGTGCCCAGTTCAGCGGTGCTTGTTTGAAAGGGCCCAGTTCAGCGGTGCTTGAGACGGCGGTGCCCTGTTCAGCGGTGCTTGAGACGGCAGTGCCCAGTTCAGCGGTGCTTGAGACGGCGGTGCCCCGTTTAGCGGTGCTTGTTTGAAAGGGCCCAGTTCAGCGGTTCCGGCCCAGGCATGGGTGTCACTCGCCACCTGACATGTGGCTGGCGGGGCCTTCCTGCCCATCTGTCTTTTTGCTTGCGGGCCCTCCTGGGCTGCGTACCGGGCCTCTGGGTGTCCTCCTGCACACCTGGGAGGGGGCTGGTGGGGCACTCCTGGGCAGCTGGCCTGCTGCCGGACTTGTCGGGCGTGCTGCCCTTCCCATCCTTCTCTGGTCGTCTGTGGCCCTTTGACACCTTTGGCGGTGTGCCAGGTGGCACCCCACTTCCAGACGGAGCCAGGGTAGGGATTTTGGTCCCTGGTGTCCGTGGCCCCTCACACCGGGCACTGCTAATTTTCGGCTGCTTTTCCGGGGGTGGGCTGGCCGTGCCTTGGCTCCTAGCCGGAGTAGTTGCCCTTGAGGGTGGGGGACTCCAATGTCCTTGGACAACAGTCCTGATAGGTCCTGGTTTGGTGGTGGCTGAGGTGCAGATTGCAGTCTTATGAGATGGACGGGGTGGGGGAGTTGTAGGAAAGAGGTCAAGTTTTGAAAAGAAAAGCAATTTGGAAAGAGAGGGACGGTTAGGTGTAGTGGGTATGGGAGTGGAGGAAGAGGATGTGGTTGTAGGAGTGTGAAGTCTGGTGTCTTTGGGTGCAGGTGCTTGGGCTGGAGGCTGTCGTGAGGTGGATGGCTGTTGGGTGGGTGGCTGCTTGCGTTTGTGTGGTTTGGAAGAGGGGGTGACAGACACACAGGGAGAGGACACAGGGGACGTGTAAATGGTAGTGGGGGTGGTGACTGCACATGTGCGGAGTGTTCTGGTGGGTGTGCTGGTGATGGACGTAGTGGCTGAAGATGTTGTGCATTCAAGTGTGAGTGGAGACGTGACAGGGATGGAGGAGGGAGACGAGGAGGAGGGGGACACAGTGGAGGCAGTGGCTATTGGCATGTCTGCATGTGGATGTTGCTTGGGTGAATGCTTGTGTGATCTGTGGTGCTTATGTCTGGATGAGCTGCCCTTGGGTGTTGATGTGTGTGCAGGCTGGTCTGTAGGTGTGTCTGGGATAGGCAGAGGAACAGGGGAGTGGGACTGGGTTGAGGAAGTTGGAGAGGGGAGGCTAGACACAGGGACAATTGCTGCCGTCAGTGCTGAGGCCAGAGCGTTGAACGATCGCTGATGGGCAGCCTGACCCGAATGAATGCCCTCCAGGTATGCATTGCTCCGATGCACCTCCCTCTCTACACCCTGGATGGCATTCAAAAGGTTAGACTGCCCAACAATGATGGTCCTCAGGAGGTCAATGATCTCCGCACTGAGGGCAGCAGGAGTAACTGGGGCAGGACCTGAGGTGCCAGGGGCGAAGGAGATGGCCGGCTTCCTGGCCGAGCGGGCACGGGGCGAAGGCTGAGGGGCTGCTATGAGGGCGAGGCTGGTGCGCTGGGTGGCGGCTGTACCTGTTGTTGCGGTGGGCACGGATGTTGCCGCCACCACAAGGGAGCTCCCTTCCGAGGACGTGTCGGTGTCGCTGACGTCTCCACGGGTCCCCGTTGTGGAGCTCCCCTCGCCCTCCGTCTCACTGGTGTACTCGGAGTCGGTTGTATGGCCCTCCGGGCCCATGTGAGATGCAGCTCCCTCGTGCGCCGATGCCACTTCTCCTCCACCTGATGATGCTAATGCACACATGAACAGGAAAACCAAGAAAAAGGGGGGAGAAGAAAGAAAGACATGTTGAGTGCATGCATTGGCGACACCGTTGGCGGAGAGGACAGACACAGAAGCCCCCAGCACTACGGCGCGCACTCGGGGTACACTACTCAATTATTGTGACTTGGCCTACAGGTCTATGGACGACAAATGCACACATAGGTGAGGCCGGACCATGGATAGCTGTACTTAGCACCCTAAAAAATGTGGGGGGCGGGGGCACAGGGCCATGCCTAACGGAGGGGCCTAGCCTACAGAAAGCGCCCTGGCCTAGAGATAGCCACAGCCCTCCTCCCCCACCCAGACACCTCCACTGTGCACTAATATAGCAGAATGTGCTGATACTCACCCCCTTGTGTCTGCTGTGATGTCCTCACGCGCACATCCAAATCGGGGTAGGCCACCGCCAGGATCCGGGACATCAGGGGGGTCAAGGTACGACTGGCACCCCTCCTAAGTTGGGAGGCCATCCCCACCAGAGCCTCTGCGGTCTTTCTGCTCCCGCGGCGGATGTCCTCCCACCTCTTGCGGCAGTGGGTGCCCCGTCTGTTGTGGACCCCAGGGCCCGGACGTCCTTGGCGATGGCACGCCAAATTTCGATCTTCTGATGGGTGCTGACCTATGTGACATGTACAGGGTGGGAAAAAAGAAATATCATCACATTTCTGCATGGTCGATGTGAGTGGCCCCCCCTCCCAAACCTTGCATTGTGGCACATGCTCTCATCTGTCGTGCGTTGCACTCCTCATTCGCTCACCTCCCCACCATCTTACATCCACCCCACTCAACACAGGCATAGCCCATACTACGTGCTCCCTGTGTACTTACCTGTTGGTCTGGAGGACCGTAGAGTAGCGCATACTGGGGGAGGACCCCATCAACAAATTTCTCCAATTCTTCGGAAGTGAAGGCAGGGGCCCTTTCCCCAGTCGCAGCAGCCATTGTATCTCCCAGACCGAGGTCACAGCAGCACTTGCAGTATAGGTCCTCTCCTGTGGATGATCAGGTCTCGAGTGATTAAGCAGTTAGAAAATGGCGGTCACGCCCGCGGCGGAGCGTACCGCGACCGCCGGCGCACATCGTCATTGGCTCCTGAAACCCATAGGGTTCAATGTTAACCAATGCGGCTTAGCACCGCGGTCTTCGACCGCCTACCGCCACGGTGTGCCACACCAGCGCATTGACCTCACATCCCATTGTCACACTTCACAGGTCAGGCAGCCGCCATTTCAAGGGCCCACATGGCTTAATTTCTACTGCGTCACACAGGCCTAGGCCTTGCATTGCCACTCATACAAGCCATTCAATGCATAGCGAATCGTGTACTGTGCAAGCTGTGGGAACGTACCTGTGGGTTGATTGACTCTGTGCTCCATGTTGTCCTTCCTAGGCACCGTCCGCTGGGACTTGCGAGGAGATGGAGGAATCCTCCCGTGTACAGACCGCTGGTGGACCTGTCGACAATGGAAGAACGACATATCATACTGACATACCGGCTTGACAGAGCCACTATACATGAACTGTGTGCCCAGCTGGAGCCAGACCTGATGTCCCCCATTCGCCAACCCACAGGGATTCCCCCTCTAGTGCAGGTTCTGTCAGTACTCCATTTTTTGTCAAGTGGATCATTCCAAACAACAGTGGCCATATCATCTGGGATATCTCAGCCTATGTTTTCTAAGGTTTTGTCCAGAGTGTTGTTTGCCCTGATGAAATACATGCGGAGCTACATTGTGTTCCCTGAGGTGGGCGATCTGGCTACAGTGAAGGGTGATTTCTATGCCCTTGGACATATCCACAAAATCATTGGTGCCATTGATGGGACCCATGTGGCTTTGGTCCCCCCCAGTGGAAGTGAGCAGGTGTACAGGAACAGAAAAAGTTATCATTCGATGAATGTCCAGGTGGTCTGTTTGGCAGACCAGTACATCTCCCATGTAAATGCCAAGTTCCCTGGGTCAGTGCATGACGCGTATATCATGCGAAATAGCAGCATCCCTTATGTGATGGAACAGCTACAGAGACACCGTGTGTGGCTATTGGGGGAATCTGGTTACCCCAACCTGTCGTGGCTACTTACTCCAGTGAGGAATCCCAGGACCAGGGCAGAGGAACGCTACAATGAAGCCCATGGGCGAACTAGGAGGATCACAGAAAGAACCTTCGAGCTCCTGAAGGCCAGGTTTAGGTGCCTGCATATGACAGGTGGATCCCTAATGTACTCACCAAAGAAGGTGTGCCATATCATCGTGACCTGCTGTATGCTTCACAACCTGGCTTTGCGACGCCAGGTGCCTTTCCTGCAGGAGGATGGTCCAGATGGTGGCGTTGTAGCAGCTGTGGAGCCTGTGGAGAGTGAAGAGGAGGAAGACGACGGGGACCACACAGACAACAGGGACACAGTGATACAACAGTATTTTCAGTAGCACACAGGTAAGAATCAACCACGCCATTTTACATTTACTTAAAGCCTCCTGCCTCTCTACTGTCTGTGTTTCCCCCCCAGTTCCTGTTAACTGATTTGTGACTTTCCCTTCCCTTTTCAGAGCTGTAGGCCCCACTGCGCGACCTCTGCTTTGTTTGCCCATGGACTACAGCTGTGTGACAGTGGTATGTTGTCATCACAATGTAACTGAACATATTTGAACCGTTATGTCTAATAAATTTGTTAAGAATACAAGCAGACTCTTGATTTTTTAGGTGCAATAAGTGATTTAATTAAAGTGCTACATTTAGGTACATGATAGTAAACCGGTGATGGGTGATGGTGGAGTAATGTCCATGGCAGAGTCCAGTTCTCAGTCTCACAGGTGCATTGTCCATATGCCCATGGAAGGATGGAGCAGGGGCAGTTTAAGGTTGGACAGGGTGACAATGTGGGACAGTGGGATGACATCAGGGGGTATCGTTTGCTGGCGGGGGTCTTGGCATCCTACTCTGTCTTCTTGTGAGATCTCAGGTTCCGCTTGCGGGGTGGTTCTTCTTCTGCAGGAGGTGGGGTTCTGGTGGCCTGTCGTTGTGTGGGGGCCTCCTGTCCACTAGCGCCGGCGGAGGTGGTAGGCTGTTCCTGGTCTAGGCTAGTGACAGGGGCCCATTGGGGTGCCACATGGTCCCGCAATGTGGTGACTATTTGGTTAAGGGCCACGACGATGGTCCCCATTGCGGAACTAATGCTCCTCAGTTCCTCTCTGAACCTCATGTACTGCTCCTCCTGCAGTACCTGGATCTCCTGGAACCTGCCCAGTACCGTAGCCATCGTCTCCTGGGAGTGGTGGTATGCTCCCATGATGGAGGAGAGGGCCTCTTGGAGAGTGGGTTCCCTGGGCCTGTCCCCCCCCGTCGCACAGCAGCCCTCCCAGTTCCCCTGTGTTCCTGGGCCTCTGTCCCCTGGACGGTGTGCCCACTACCACTGCCCCCAGGTCCCTGTTGTTGTTGGGGTGGTGGGTCAACCTGGGTGCCCTGTGGTGGCGGACACACCGCTGATTGACGTGTCCTGGAGACAGAGGCATGGGCCCGCTGGGTGGGAGCTGTGCTGGTGTTCCCAGAGGGGGTTAGGTCTGCTGTAGCCTGTGGCTGTCTGTGGGGAACCGACTGTCCCGAGGTCCCCGATGGGCCGGGATGGTCATCTGGGTCCAGGGAGACAGAGCTGCTGTCATCACTGGGGGCCTCTTCTGGGGGTGGGATGGACATCTCTGGACCCTCCGTGGCGGTGTGGTGGCGTTCGGGTCCTGCAGGGGTATAAGGGTATGGTTATTGCTTCTGTGTGTGCCATTTCGTGTAATGGGTGGGTGGCCGTGTGCCCAAGTGCAGGCATTCCCGTGTGGGGGCTTTTGTGACGGTGGCTTGTGGGGGTGATGTGTGTGTGCAGTGGGCATGCTTTGGTGATGGGTGTCCATGCTTTGGGGACGCATGCAGGGCTAGGTTTTGGGATGGGTGGGTTGTGATGGTGAGCCATTTGCAAGGAGTTGGTGTGATGGGGGTGGGGGTGAGGGTGGGGGTATGATTTGGCATGCAGGTGGGGTGGGGGGAATGAAGTAGTGGAGATTTGACTTACCAGAGTCCATTCCTCCGCCTACTCCTGCGAGGCCCTCAGGATGCAGGATGTGCAAGACTTCCTCCTCCCATGCAGTAAATTCTGGGGGAGTAGGTGGGGGTCCGCCGCCAGTCTTCTGCACCGCAATGTTGTGCCTTGATACCATGGAACGCACCTTCCCCCGTAGGTCGTTCCAGCACTTCCTGATGTCATCCCAATTGCGTGCATGCTGTCCCACAGCGTTGACCCTGTTGACTATCCTTTGCCATAGCTCCATCTTCCTGGCAATTGTGGTGTGCTGCACCTGTGCCCCGAAGAGCTGGGGCTCTACACAAACTATTTCCTCCACCATGACCCTGAGTTCTGCGTCAGAGAACCTGGGGTGTCTTTGGGGTGCCATGGTGTGGTGTGGATGAGGTGAGGGGTGGTGTATGTGTTGTAGAGTGTGGTGTGTGTGGTGGTGTATGGTGTTTTGTGCGTGGTAATTGTGTGGGTGATGTTGTGATTTGCCTCTGTGTGATGGTCTACTCTAAGCAGTGCTGTCTCTCTCTGTCCTTCAGTCGCTATTGTGGTCGTAAGGGTTTGTGGGTGATGTGGGTGTGTGTTTTATATTTAATTGGGTGTGTGGGTGTGTTGTTTGTATGTGTATCAGGTGTGTGTGTTTCAAATTGTCCAATGTGGTTGTGTTTTGTAAGGGTGTGTGTATTTTGACGGCGGCGGTGTGTACCGCCAATGGAATACCGCGGTTAAAAGACCGCCACGTGGATTCGTGGGTCGGAATGGCATGGGCGTTTTTCTGTTGGTGTGACAGTGGAGGTTTGGTCATCGCCAGTTTTTCGCTGACCTTTGGTGTGGCGGACTTTTGTGGATGTCGGATTTTTGGCAGTTTGCCAGTTGCGGGTCAGAATGACCGTGGCGGTTTACCGCGGCGGCGGCGGCGTTATGGCGGTCTTCTGACCGGCGGTAAGCACCTTTTACCGCCGAGGTCAGAATGACCCCCTTAGTCAGAGCCTGTATGCTAGTTTGTCTAGCTCTAGATAATGTGAATAAGATGCCATGGTTGATGTATGTAAAATCGGGCCTTCAAGACTTAGGTTTAATTGACCGCTTTAATTCCCCCACATGTCTTTCAAGGAACGCCAAGGTGATTGTGAAAGACAGATATGCATCCTGCTGTGGGGAGGAGAAGCTAAGGGGTGTGCTGGATATGAAATCGGTAGACCTGCACTTGCAGATTTTTACAGTTAAAGCCCTGGAAACACATTAGAGGATCCACATCACTGGCTTCTTTTAACCTATTTTAGATTCAATCTGATCCATTTTAAAATAGCTTTCCAGTCACAAGATTTTTGGCTGCAGGACTTACCCCTGTGTTATTGTGATCATGTCACCAAACAAAGCCCATGTCACTTTATTTTGTTCTGTTCACTCTATGCAGATCCAATAAGGTATTTTATTACACCACTGTGGCAAATGGTATGATGAACCTGTAAATAAAGGGTACCAGGGGCTTGTGGTCTGTGAAACAGGGCTGGACTGGGAACCCAAAGCAGCACTGGCTATTTTGTGGGACCAAACCCCCCCAACTCCTCTCCCTAGGGGAGGGGGGCGCAAGTGTGAAGCACTGCTGTTTTTGTTACTGGACGATGATATTGCAGCACTGCTGCAATACCAGCCCCCAGTAATAGAACCGGCATACACTGCTGCAAAACAAGCCCCACCCTTCCAGCCTCCAGAGAAAACACCCGATGCGCACTATAGTCAGTCCAGGTCTGCTGTGACCATATAAAAGTATTAACCAAACAGGTATAAATGCAAGTGGGTGGGGGGGCGCAGCTTGCCTGGCTTCAAGATGGCCGCACATTGATGGAGCTCCGCTGGCCACCAATAATCAGCATAGAAATCCTACGGCTTTAACAGCACTGGACCCATAGGCCGTGCACCCCTGTAGTCGAGACATGCAGGGGACCCAAAGGTAAAAGAAGCGGCTCGTCTGCGGTGATCAGAGGGCAGCTGCGGCCTTGAGCAGATGACAGCATCGGACCCTGTGGCGGGGTATCAACGCAGGAGGAAGAGCCTGATCTAAAGCAGATACTAGCCGCAATGCAACAGAGTTTGGCTAAGATAGACAGTAAAATTGACTCTCTATCCTTCCGAATGGATAGAATAACCGAAAGACTTGATAAACATGCGGAGTGTGTTAAAAGACGGAAAGATGCATTTCAGATATAGAGGATGATTGCACAGCGGTGATCTCCGGCATGAACAAGATGCTAGCGGCCCTGCAGATGAAAGTTGAGCATTTGGAGGCTGGATTAGGAAGAAACAACCTACACATTGTGGGCATTGGGGAGTCAACCTCCATCGACAACATGGATTGATATATTGAATTCGTACTGGTCTAGTTAATTGGTCGTGAAGCGTTTTCTGACATGGTGGAGAGAGTGCACCGCTTGTTGGCGACCCGGCCTTTCCCAGGGGTACCACCTAGGCTGGTGGTAGCCAAACTATTGAATTACAGGGACCGCGATGCAACCCTACAATGACCGAGAGAACGAAAGACACTACAACATGAATCAATGGAAATCTCACTCTATACTGATTCCACACAGCAAGTACAGGAGGCAAGACAGCAGTTTATTGCGGGGAAGCGCCAACTACGAGAATTACAAATGGATTACCGTATGCTTTACCCGGCCAGGCTTCGAGTAATGGTGGATGGCAAGCCAATGCTATGCACAAACCATAAAATGCTTGCCCAATTCTTGAAGTGAAGGCTGGTCAAGGGGGGATGACAGGATGTCAATGGTGCCTCTCCCTGAGGGCAGATAGACAAAGAACGCATATGGGATGAATGCTACTGCTGTCAATATCAGAAATCAGTTAGACATAATAAAAGTGGCTTGGTGTGACATATATAGTTGCTCGAATTGGTCAACAAGACAAGGTTTGAATGAGAAGGCGTAATACAGGAGACATAATTTGGACATTAATATGAGGTCAATGATAGACACTGTTTGAGTTACAATGTGGTTCTGGGGGTTGCCAGGGTTGAAATATAATGTATGGCTACAGGTGCCTCATAGCTAGTGGGCACTCTCCACATGTGGGCGGGTGTACCATAACGATAAGGTGGCAGGAGGGATGAGCGGGGTAAAGGTGCAGCACAGTAACATCCACCCCCACTTGTATCTCACTTGTTTCAGTGATTGATTTCATATCAGAACAATGGGGGAGGGGGTGGTATGCATACACAAAAACAGGCAGATTGGGGGAACACCTTTTGTGGGTGGGGGAGGGGGAACATTTCATGAGTTAACAGAGGGGTTTGTTCAGTTATAATGGTTGCTTTAACAAGCCATAGCACATCATGCATCGAATGACAAACCACATATCTGAAGCCGATGGCCAGGCAGGGTCAGGTAGTCTGAGGATGCTGACATGGAACGTCAGAGGAATAAAAGATGCCAGGAAGGTGCGGAAGGTAGTAGCCTACCTTCAGCAGCACAGAGTTGACTTGGCCATACTGCAGGAAATGCATTTAGCCCCGGGCAACAAAAGGGAAGGGACAGTTTTTAGTGGTGGGATTCACTTCACACTCTAGAGGAGCTTGTGACGGACCCCAATGGCAGACATGTTGTGGCCGGCTGAGGCAGAGGAGACCTCACCTTTATTCTAGTTGAACTGTATGGTCCCAACTCTGATAATCCCAAGTTTTATTTTGACCTAGCTATGAAAGTGGAGATTTGGGGGAGCCTCCTGCAGATCTGGAGAGGAGACTTTAATTGCACATTAGATCCGACAAAGGATCGATCAGGGAGTACACACAGGGGACCAGCCACCACAGCCAGGACGGTGATCGAGATCGCAGCGGACACAGGGCTAGTAGACATATGGAAACACGGACACTCCACTGGGCTGGGGGGTTCACTCATTATTCATCAGGACATGATTTGCACACATGCATAGACCTCTGGTTGGTGTGCAGGACCCTTGGTCCAGAACATACTCAGATCACTCGCTGGTCCCGCTTGAGATGGAGGTGGGGCCCAAGTGAGTCACCCATTTATGTGGAGGTTCCCCCATACTCATTATTGGACACAATGGTCTGTGACAACCTAGCCACGGCTACCAAGTAATTCTTTCAGGTGACCATTGGCTCAGTTACTAGCATACGCATGGTGTGGGAAACATTCAAAGTTTATATCCGAGGGATCACAAGAGCCAAGCAGGTGGGGGTCCTGAAATCACTGTGTGATCGCTTAACCCTTCAGGAGCAGGAAACTGTGCACCTGAAGAGGGAACACCTGATAACGGCAGACAAACAACTCCCGGGCCGCATCCAGAAGACAACAGAATTTTTAGGATATAGCGCATAATGAAGTTTGTCACATGGGGAAATGCGCGACGGCCCTTGTATATGGAGACAGGCAACATCCGGGCGCGACACTGGTGGGGATGGCATATTCTAATAGGGAGAGGGACACTAATATAGCGATACAAGATGAAAATAGTCACCTAATCACCCGGCGCAGATTATGCACCGATTTTGTGACTAATATGAAGCACTCTATACAACTAAGATCATCCCAGATCTCAATGCAATATCCAACTATTTGATGAATATTACAATGCCATGGTTGAAAAATGCAGACAGAGAGTTTCTAATGGCACCTCCCGGACCCGCGGAGATTCATTGGGCCCTCAAAAACATGGCAGACAGAAAGGTCCCAGGCCCAGTCAGGCTGACAGTGACTTTCTATAAAACCTACCAAGATCTACTGATTCCCCACCTGATGGCAGTGTAATAGGAAATGGTGGGAGCCAAGGAGATGCCGCCCTCTATGAGAGAAGCATTAATCATTACATTTCTAAAGCCAGGAAAGTCCCCTTTACAGTGTCCATCACATGGGCCAGTATCCTTCATTAACATTGACACTAAAATGTATGCTAAACATTTGGCAGATAGACTGGCAGCACTGCTACCCAGATTGATAAAACCGTAGGAGTTGGGGTTTATTCCGGGCCGCAGTTTAACAGCAAATCACAGTTTCTGGTGCCATACAACATTTGGACCCAGAGGTGAGAGCGGTCACAGTCATTCTTGATGCCGAGACGGCCTTTGACTGGGTGGAATGGCAATTCATGATGGCAGTGCTTTGCCGCATGGGCGTAGGTGAAGTACTTCTGCAACTAGTGCAAACTCTTTACAAAGCACCCTTAGCAAGAGTTAGGATTGATGGATCGGTCTCTGAAATGACCGATCCAGTACCACGGGAACCAGACAGGGGTGTCCACTGTCACCTCTGCTGTATGCAATTGTAGCAGTTGTAGTAGAACTGCGCATGTGTGCACTGTGGGAATACCACAGACACCCAGGCCTCCAGTTCCCAGGTTATAACCTACTAGTCTCTGCATATGTGGATGATACTTTATTATATATACGCACCCCCAGATGCAATCTTGCGCTATCGCTCCCAGAGGTCATAAGATTTGGTGCTCTCTCTGGTTTGCGGATTGACTGGGATAAATCTATAGTGTTCCTCTTGACACCGATCACAACTCCCATAGATATGGACTTTCCCCTCAAGTGGGAGATGGGCTCGGTTCGCTACTTAGGAATCCAAATACACACAGATCCCAAGATAGTCATGTTAGATAATTACGGCAATGCAATAAAGAAATTGGTGGGAAATGTCGAGAAGTGAATTAGGCTTTTGCTCTCTCTGTTGGGATGTATAGCTCTCATGAAAATGGTGATACTCCCACTGTTCCTATTTGTTTCAGAATATCCCAATGCTGCTGCCAAAGTAAATTTTCTCTACCCTGAGGACTCTTCTCATTATTCTCTCATAGGCAGGAAAGCAACCAAGAGTGCAGTGGCGTGTTTTATATTTGCCATATGAAATGGGTGGACTCTACGCCCCTGACTTAGAGACATAATATAGAGTGACCCAATCCATATTTGTACATTCTTGGATACATGGTTCCCCTGAATTGCCTCAACTGACGTTGGAATGGCATATGTCATCCACGCTCCCATTGCCAAATCAGCTATTTCAGCCTCCCATTAGGCGGTATTGGGCACTCAACTCCCTAAATACGATTACCCACATGTGGCACAGTCTCACGGTCAGGCAGAGGCTTTCCTTGTTATACTGTCCTCGTATACCTTTGGGGTGGTGTGCCTGGCTCCCACTGGGGTGAGACAAGAACATGGGTGCCACATTTAAAAAATTGGGCATCAAGACAATGAAAGACTTCTTCCATGAGGGCACGATGTGCAGCTGGGCGTTAGTTACTGAACAGGTGCAAACAACAACCCCACTAATGCAATATCAGTACTATAGGGCTCGTCATGCTATGGGTGCACTGCTGCGGTAGGATATGCTAGAACCGCCAGACATGCATGCCCGTTCCATGATTATGGAAGACACTCAACCTCAAAGGCTAGTGACCAGACTCTATGCACATGCCCAGGAGGACAACGAGAATGGAATGATGAAAGGAAGGGTGGAATGGCAAAGAGATTTAGGGATACACTTAATGGATACACAGTGGCTCTACTGTTGCTCCATGACTCGTAACATGTCACTCAATGGCAGACAGTGCCTGATACACTTCAAATTCATTAATAGAACATATTACACACCTCTTAGGCTCTCCAAGTATAAGTTGCACAGTGTGGCAGATTGCCCCAGATGTGGAGAGGTGGGCTTTCTCTATATGGCATGGACCTGCAAACAGCATTTCTGGAAAAACATGTTTAATGTGCTGGAGGACACTGTGGAAAACCGGGTATGGTGCACACCCCTCCTTGCCCTCCTAGGCTATGACAGAGATGTAAAGGGAGGAGATCGACACTTGGAACCCATGGAGGTCCTGCTGGCAAAACACAGGGTGACCATGAGATGGGACCGTAGCCCTTTGCAGACTTTAAAAGAATGGCATGCTGATATGTTATATTGTAATACTCAGACAGATATATACAATGAGTTGATACCCCAAAAATAGACACAAACAGTACTGGAGAGCCTATTAGAAATATTTAATTGGAAAGGAGACAGGAGAACCTGAAGGCGATTAAGGGAGTGGTATTGGTGCATATAGATTGGGTAGATACAATGTTAACCCTTGGGTATGCCACAGGAACTGTGTGGCAGTGAATTAGCAAAATCCATTATGGTATTAGAGAGACTGGACCGATGAGCGGGCATCATCGTCATGATGAACTACACCCTGCCAATGGAGCTTAATACACATTTATTAGATTACTCTGGAAGCGTGTTTGTCCAACAAAGCTTTATCGAGTGAGAAGCAACTGTCATTTGTTTAAATTGTTGTAATGTAAAAGCGTAAATAAAATAATAAAATAAATAAATAAATAAAAATAATTGCAAGTGGGTGCAATTACACTTCAATCTGTGAAGATATGTGCTCAACTTCAGGTGGCGCTCGACCTGTGAAGGGTCTGCGAACCTTGAATGAATTTCTGCTTTTGGAGGAGGACTGCTTCAGGGCAGGCATAAACCAACAATTCGATTTGTAATGTGAAGATGAAGTATTTAATGATGGCATTCTGTAAGGTTCCCTCTTTCACTAAGAAGAATATTTCTTGTTGGGCCCGTGATCAATTCCAAGAGTGCCAAGCTCTGATTAGCTGCCTCAGAGGCTCTGTTTCAGTGACCCAAAGAGGGATAACATATCTGCTACCAGTGGTTATGTCAAAAAAGCTTCTGTGTATGAAGCCTTTACTTCAGTAATGCCCCTTTCCTTCTATGGATCTACACTCACTACTTGTTGGAAAAACACATATTCATAAAAGTTTATGTTGTCTGCCAGGAACTCACTCTTTTGACAATGAAGCATGAGGCCAGAGTCACAGATTCTCTATGGTTTTGTTATTCATCTCTGACAGTGTTCTAAGGTCTAAGACAATGTTCTGTGGCTGTTTTTGATTGAATTAGATGTCATCACTGAAATTTGGAACAGCCCAAAATAAACAATGCTTGCCTAATCACATTTTGGAGAACTTTGGCCGCTGAGGATATTCCAGAGCTAAGGCACTTGTAATGGTTTAGGCCTAAAAACACAGAGAATGTAATTACCTAGCAGCTTGCTTCATCTAGCAGCAGCTTATGGTACACCAAGTTAAGATCTAATTTTGAGAACCATGTTGCTCCCTTCAAATCTGTGTCATCAATGTTGCAAATGAACTGACCTTCTAGTTGTTTTGGTGTGACAACCACTGGTAATATAAAGGTGGAGGTGCAACGAGTACTAGTAGACATTTTGTGAATAGTAAAACAACGTTCAAAAGTACATTCAGATGGAGTCATGTAACTTTGCCCACACTTTTCCACTTGTCTTTGTGAAGTAGGCAGGGGCGGTTCCTCCATTAGGGGGGAGGAGCTTTGCCCCCGCCAGCAGCAGCAGCTGCAAAACCTTTACAAGGAAACAATGATAAACAGTGTTTATTATTGTTTCCTTGTAAAGGGGTGGGGCCACGAGATGACGAGCAGTGAGGGGGAATGCAGAGCTCTCCACCTCAGAGCGCATGTGTGTTTGGCCGGCTGTCTCGGGCCAGCCAAACACACATGCGCAGTAGGCTCTCTCCAGCCCGGCAACTAATCCTGACGCTGCTTAGCAGCATCATGATTGGCCGCAGGGCATGCTGGGAGCCTGTGCCTGTGAGAAGTGGATGGAGCGGACGGAGCTGTGCGGCTGCAGTGGCTGCGGCGACGAGCAAGTTAAGTGTTTTTTAAATTAGCCCCTCTTCTCCCCGCGCACCGCCCCTCTCCTCCCCGCGCACCGCCCCGCCCCTACCACGCGCTGCGAGCCACTTCTGGAAGTAGCTTAATTTTACCATCTGCAAATGCATGAGACAGTAATCCTGATACAAAATATGTACATTTCTTGGAGGAAGGTGACGTTTCACAGCCTAAAATGGCACACAAACTCCATAAAACTTTGAGTCATCTTCCATGAGGGCAAAATCAATGTAAGACAGTGTGAAAATCTTCTGAAGTCTAATTTAACATGAAACAAAGCCAGGCTGACTTTCTCAGACCATAAATACCCATTAGAGAATAATTTACTTCAGATCCCCAAAGGAGGAGCCGCTCTTTCGTCTACTAGTGCATGTTCCTGTCCATTACTGTCTACTTTCTCACAGGTAACATTTCTGGGAGATCAATTATAAAAATGCATAAATAGATGGAATGAGTAAATGAGGTATATTTCTCAGACGGATGGTAGCAACTGAGATAATTCTTCTGTCACTTCTCACTGTTTTAACAGTGATTGGGCTTCCATTAGCACTTGTTCAGAGTCCAAGCAGAGTTTACATAAATGAGAATAGTAAAGACAGATCATTGAAGTCAAGTAATCACAGATAGGCCCTGTCAAACGTAAGTTCTTTGGGGAACACCACCTAGGTAATAATCCCCATCAGCACCCTAGACATTGCTGGTGCATTCATAGTCCTCAGAGGAATAGCCACTGGTTATCTTTTGGCATGGTCCACCAAAACCAGGCTAAACCTTTTGCAGAATCTGGGACTCCAGGGCCTCAACTATGTTGATGCCCACTATTTCAACACAGAGTTCCAGTGAAAGGTAAAGAACCCAGGGAAACATTGAGCTCTTCCCCTGACTTCCCACTTACCTGGCAGGTGAGACAAGACCTGCAGAATGTATCTAAGGATATCTTCATGTGGTGCCAATAAAGGCGAGTGACACATCTGGCAAAAGTCTTGTCCTGCCCCCATGTCCAGCTAGAGTGTATCATGAGCCAGATCCAATAGGAAGACTCTGCAGTACTGGGGGACTACCAGGACACAAGTTGACTCAGGCTTAGGAAACATTAAGTTCACTATATAAGAGATAATTCTCCCAATACATAAGGTGATCTCCAGAGGTGTCACCAGCTGCCTAAGCCTCAGCTTGTCAAACTCAAGCTCTCAAAAGTTGAACACTCCTTGTGAGCTCTGCAGAGCTCCTCCCTGGTGGACCCACCTTCCACTTACAATCCAGCCAGCTCAAGCAGGTCTACCAGGGCATCAGTGTCCTCCCCTGTAGTCTCTGGGGCAGTGCACCCAGGCTCAGCCTCCTTCCAGACCGTGGGGGTTTCAGGGGCTGGTTTCCCATGCCTCTTGCCCTTCCTCTTTTTGGCAGCTATCTTGGCCATTTTTCCAGGCTCCACTTCTCCTTGACTACCTTCTCAGGCTACCAAAGACCTTGTGGGAAGACACAACCACTCAGGCAACCCTAACATCTCCTGTGAGACCTGAGCTCCATTTCCTTCCAGACAGTGTGCTCAAAGGCATTTCCTAACAGACAATCCACAGGGATATCAGGACTCACAGCTATTTGCAGAGAACCTGAAACTAACCCCCACTCAAAAGGATCCAGAGCCACTTGGTAGTGACTCTCATGTTTGCCTGCTGTTACAGCCTGTTGGAATGTATTGGGGGTGATGACCCATTATAGTAGACAGACTGGCTCCTGTGTCCCTCCGAGCCCTCCACTTTCTGCCCACTGATGGTGACCCAATGTCTATCCTTGTAATGTTTAGCAGGCATTTGGGCTTTGAGCACCACCTCCTTGCCATGAAGGGACACTAGAGTAATCGCTGCTTTACCCCCATATCAGCTGGGGCAATTTCTTCACCAAGCACTATACTGGCCAATCCTGTGGCCTGCCCACCAGTGGGTGGTTGTTCCCTCTAGGGGTACTTGCCATTCCTCCTCAAGTGCCCATATTGATAGCATTCATAGCAACTAAGGACAAACTGTCCTGCCTTTTTGTCAATTAAACCAATCTTCTTCTAATCAGGTTGGGTCTGGGAATTCATCCTCTGTTTTGGGAGCCTTTATGGCACTCTCTCTTCTGTTGGGGGCCCTGACCACCCTTGTGGGAGTCCCCGCCGGACACTCTGGTGCTGACCCATATGTCTGCCTCCTTTGCAAACTCCCTATGATCAGTTAGATTGCTGTTGATCAGGTATTGGTGTGACTGTAAAGCAACTACTGAGCATGTACTCTCCCAAAACTAGGTCATACGGTCCATTTAAACTACTTACTGTACTGCTCTCGCCCAGCTACTCAGTCCCTTGCTGGAGCAGTCTAAAAATTCCACCCATGGCTCATTTGGCAACTTTGGGATGCCCCTGAACGTGATGTGATATAGCTCAGGAGTGAACCCAAACTTGGGGTGTATTATAGGATTCATGGGATCATACCTCTCCTGATTCCCCATTTCCAATGTAATGAGGTATCTGTCCTCACTGTGGACATGTGTTTCCACAGGATTGCTCCCCAGTCCTCTGGCACCCTGTGGATCCTCAGGGCTACCTCACAGGCAGAAAACCACTAATCTATATCTTCCTCCACCACATAGGAGGGCACAGGTCTCGAAGTGTGCAGACACTCACCTCTCATAGGGACATTGGATTGTTGCCACCATTGCTAATGGATTCTAATGCATGCTTATCTTTATGGTCAAGCTCCTTCATACTCATTTAATGAGCCAATCTCCTTTCTTCCAGGACCAGCATCCTTTCCTCTAAGGCCTTCTTGGCAGCTGCCTTCTATTTGCCTACCTTGCTCTTGGCAGCTGTCTCCTCAATCTTGAGTTTGGTCAGCTGCAGCCTGAACTCTTTCAGTCTTCCTGCCCACAAGCTCCTCGAGAAACAGTTTTTGGAAGGACAAACTGTTTTCTGCCCTGGCAGGGGGCTCCATTCCTGTGAACAAATTGTCCTCCTTGTCCTAAGGTTGCTGTAACTCTGTGCTCAGTGCTAGGCCTTCCTCTTCCCCAAGTCCACCTTTTCCGGTCCTGTCTATTTCTGCTCCTCTGGGGTGGACTGCATCCTTTTGACCTTCTCAAAGGCTCTGAGGGTTACCTGGAGATCCACCTTTGTGGCCTTCTCCACCCAAATTCAGCCACCTATCGTTGCAAATCTTTTGCAGCTCTGCCTTGCTTAGGCAATCCACATTGATCAGCTCCATTTCCATTGTGAGAAAACAGGACTTGAAATAACTTAAATTCGGAAAAAGGAAAACATAGCCAAAAAGCTAAGGAACATTTAAAAAATGAATTTGATGTCACATAATTTCTAGGATCATAGTATTACACAAAACCACTAAAGTGCACAGCACATTTACACATACTGGATCCCACCACTGCCACTAATGTAGGAAATTGGGGGTTTTACCTGACAGGGGTGCAAACCCTTCTCAAACAACAACCACATTTGTGGACGCGCTTGCTGTTGGCGGCAGTGGCTGGAGGAGGGGCAGGAGCCCTTTAAATCTATTATTGCGCTCCCGCCTCGCGGGACGTGCTTGCTGTTGGCGGCTGGAGGAGGGGCAGGAGCCCTTTAAATCT
Source organism: Pleurodeles waltl (assembly GCF_031143425.1). NCBI lineage: Eukaryota > Metazoa > Chordata > Amphibia > Caudata > Salamandridae > Pleurodeles > Pleurodeles waltl. The sequence goes on from NC_090447.1 coordinate 1,219,022,259, forward strand.
ATTATTGCGCTCCCGCCTGGCGGGATGCGCTTGCTGTTGGCGGCGGCGGCTGGAGGAGGGGCAGGAGCCCTTTAAATCTGTTATTGAGCTCCCGCCTCGCGGGACGCGCTTGCTGTTGGCGGCGGTGGCTGGAGGAGGGGCAGCAGCCCTTTAAATCTATTATTGCGCTTCCGCCTCGAGGGATGCGCGCGGGCGGCGCCCGGGCAAAGCCCGGGCCAAGGGAGGGCCCGTCCTTCACCCGTCATCACCAGGAAGAGACTGGGCTGGGCCCTCCCCCTTTCAATTTCCCCCTTTCAATTCTGCTATTGGAGGCTCGGCGGAGGAGCTTGATTCATGGAGAGCTGCTGAAGCAAGGGAGGAGGAGAGGAGCTCTCGCCATTTTGGGGTATTTAAAATATTTCAATTCAGTCCCCCTGTGCCCTGTTGACTTATACACGCTTAAAGTGACAGCAAGGACTATTGTGTTGTAATTCCAGGGGCCTTTGTGGCAGGAAGTTGTGGCCGGATAATTTCCCTAAGATAGAAGATAGAAGTTGAGTATAACTTAGTTTCACTCTTTCCTAGTTAGAGGCACCGAAACCAGTAAAGAAACACACAGCGTTTTCTCCTTTGATAAAGGACTAGTTTGCCCTGATGAGGAAAACGCAAAGGAGACTGTGGGAGAAGGGATCCCATTCAGGAGGCTCCCCCTTCCCCCAGGTTGATAACTGGTTATTTAACCTCATTAATGGGTGCCATTGAGTCAGAGATAGGGAGAGTAGAAGCTACCTTAGAGTCATCCCTTGAGAAAATAGGGAAGGGTGGGGGGGAGGGAAGGATTCTGCCTGTAACATCTCCACTAGGCAAGACAAAGACAGGAAATCCTTCTGTAACAACGGAAATTGATGTAATTACTCCCATAACTCCAGAGAGTCCACCTTAAAAAAAAAGTAGGCAAGTAATCCCCCCCCACACTGTAGTAACTCCTTCAGTCTTAGCCCGATCTCCTACAAACAGTCACGGGCTCGGAAAGTTTTTAGCAGGAACAGAGAAGAAAAAGAGGAAATGTTTATCTAACCCTTCAAAAAAAAAAAATTATAGGAAAACAGCCAAAAGACAGAAAGAACTTGGATCCTCTTAATACCTGTCTCTCCCAGATTGAAGATCAACTCAGGGATATACAAAAGCTGTGTTCATTGGTTCTGGAGAGAATGGCTGTCCTTGAGGAGAAGGTTGAACTTATATCAAACACAACGACAATGAATTCCGTACTACCGAGGGTGGAACCCCAGAACAATCATCCCGCCCCTGTACGCTCACCTGTCCCGGCCATTCATCAGCACCAAAACTACAGGCGATTCCTGTTCAGAACCCAGCCCCAAAATCCCTGAACTCAGATGTATTTCAGGATTCTATAAATTTACAGCCTCAGTGGGGCATAACCAAGTGGGAAGGCTTAGTGGGTCAGGTGACTACAAGAACTCAAATAGCCTGCCCGCTGGTATGCACTCCCTATATTTTAATCCTGGAAAACATCCCTACATTAGAAAATACTCACTTTGAGTCCCATGCATCACTGTTAAATAAAGTGACGCATTGGGTAGGAAAGCATTCGGGAGGGAGGGTAGATTTCTATAGGGACATTTTAACTGTAAGATGGGTCCCCTGGGTTGGCCCATCCCCTAAAGCATCAGAAGGGGATTGTATCATTATAAACTTTAGGAGCCCCTGGATTGTCAATGCTTTGTATCACCATTTCTCAACTATGAGACCATCTGTAGGGTCTATAAGAGTACAACGTCTAAGTTCATTCCCTTGACATTTAATCCATGTCACTCTGATTTAATTCATTCTGGGAAACAGAACTTTGGCAATCCCGGTGTTTCCAATTCCTCTGATACTGTCCTGACACTGTCTAATAGATTTGAGCCCCTGGCCTCACTGGAGCAGCTAGATTGACCACCAGCAACTGGGCCCTCTTTGCAAGGCCCTCTGGAGATAAATATACCGCAACAGTCCCTCTCGCAGTCTAAGGGAGTTTCTGACAAACATGACACACAGAGTACGACAGCCTTAGGGATCATTTCTTGGAACGTGGCAGGCTTAAAACCAAAAATTGGAAACCCCGACTGGTTAAAACTAGTGACGGTTTTTATCTGCTGCCAGGAGACCTGGCTTGTAGAACCCCTGCATATTAATGGCTACACCACATATAGGGCCTGATTCTAACTTTGGAGGACGGTGTTAAACCGTCCCAAAAGTGACGGATATACCACCTACCGTATTACGAGTTCCATAGGATATAATGGACTCGTAATACAGTAGGTGGTATATCCGCCACTTTTGGGACGGTTTAACACCGTCCTCCAAAGTTAGAATCAGGCCCATAGTGTCCCTGCAATTAAGGCCTCTGCAGGTAGGGCTAAGGGTGGTCTGGTTACTTTCCTATCAGTAAAGGCCAGGGGGATGGAAGCACGTGTTGTGGGAACATCCCCTTTCTTTTTGGCTTTATTTTTTAAATTATCAGAGCCATTTGATATACTACTGATTAATTAATATAATAATACCTTTGATAACTCAGACACAAGTGTGGTTGGCAGCTTGGAGATGTTAATATATAAGGCAACAAACATTAGTAGAAAGGACCTAAGAATAATTTGGGTCGGCGATTTTAATGCCCATTTGTGTGAGCCAGAATATTTGGACTGCTGCGGACTCTTGGATGAAAACGATAATCCCATTCAGCATTTTAAACATTCTTCATATGGGAATGCTCTTAATTCTTTGATAACAGCTAATTCTCTACTTTTCCCCATACCAGCTACTAGAGGGGTACCAACATTAATAAGAGGAGATACTCACACTATTATTGATTATATTTTCTACTCTAGAGAACTATCCTCTCTTGTCGGGCAGTTCAGGGTGACCCCGACCTGTATTAGTGATCACAACCCTTTATCTATTGTAATAAATTTGGATCTGATGAGTGACTCAAGAAGAGAGAAGCGACACCCCGATATGAAATTTTCAGCCCAAAAAGGACTTACAACCAAATGGGGAAAGATAGATAGTAATAGCTTTTTCAAAGATTTAGGTGGTCATTCTGACCCTGGCGGTCTTTGACCGCCAGGGCGGAGGACCGCGGGAGCACCGCCGACAGGCCGGCGGTGCTCCAATGGGGATTCCGACCGCGGCGGTAAAGCCGCGGTCGGACCGGCACCACTGGCGGGGTCCCGCCAGTGTACCGCGGCCCCATTGAATCCTCAGCGGCGGCGCAGCTTGCTGCACCGCCGCGGGGATTCCGACCCCCCCTACCGCCATCCAGATCCCGGCGGTCGGACCGCCGAGATCCGGATGGCGGTAGGGGGGGTCGCGGGGCCCCTGGGGCCCCTGCAGTGCCCATGCCACTGGCATGGGCATTGCAGGGGCCCCCGTAAGAGGGCCCCTACATGTATTTCACTGTCTGCTGCGCAGACAGTGAAATACGCGACGGGTGCAACTGCACCCGTCGCACAGCTTCCACTCCGCCGGCTCGATTCCGAGCCGGCTTCATCGTGGAAGCCTCTTTCCCGCTGGGCTGGCTGGCGGTCTGAAGGCGACCGCCCGCCAGCCCAGCGGGAAAGTCAGAATTACCGCCGCGGTCTTTCGACTGCGGAACGGTAACCTGACGGCGGGACTTTGGCGGGCGGCCTCCGCCGCCCGCCAAGGTCAGAATGAGGGCCTTAATGTTGAATAAACAGTCAGATGTTATGATATTCTTGAGTGAAGATAGGGCCCCCCACAAAATTGTCTGTGCATTTCCCTCTCTGACAAAGTATATGGCTGAGAAATTACAGCCCTCTGGCATTATTAAAGTACATGGCCCGAGATGGTTTAACCACACATGTTCCATATCCTTAAGTAACCTTTAGAAAATAACCAGCGCATTTCCCCAAGACCGACAAGCAGTTAAAGCTGCTAGGAAAAATTACAAGGAAGCACTTGCCAAGAGGAAAGCCGAATGAAGTGAGTCTGCGTGGGAGGAATTGATGGAAGTAAGCAAAACTAAAGATACAACTGCGTTCTGGCGTGTGGTTAATTCTTCATTGCTGAATGACAAATATGAGATGTCCATGGATACTGCCATTCCAGCCAAAATGTGGGTGGACTCTTTTAAAAAAACTTTTGCAATAGAGACTAATGTTCAACTAAAAAAGATAAATTCTTTGAAGTTAAGAGGAAATGATCAGTCAAGTCTGGCTTTCAGTAATACTATAAGCATGGATGATGTAAAACAAGCTATTCAAGATTGCCCCTCTGAGAAAGCTCCCGGCCCAGACAGAATCCCTGCTGATTTATATAAAGCGCTTCCATATTTCTGGGGGCCACTGCTTACTAATGTCCTGAGATCAGCTGTGACAGGCCCTTTAGTAGATACCTGGAAAGAGGCAATCATTGTCCCGATTTTTAAGAAGGGAGACAGGGCAGATCCTTTATGCTATCGTCCAATTTCTTTATTGGATAGCTCGGTTAAAATCTTAGGCTGAGTGATCCTAAATAAGTTGGAAAATTGGGCGACTGAATCTCATTCCCTTTCAGAAGTTCAATTTGGCTTTCGGCCCGGTGTGGGCACAGTAGAACAAACTCTCAATTTGACCCTCATAGTTCAAAAATATACCAAAGTTAAAAGGGGGTGTATACATCTAGCATTTATGGATCTGTCCTGCGCCTTTGACACAGTTAACAGGGAGAAACTGTGGATGGTCATGCTGAATATGGGCGTGGATAAAGATATAATTATTTTACTTAGTAAACACCACTCCTGCACAGAGGCTCAGGTCCGCTATTCTTGGAAGGGTGGCCTGACAGAGAAGTTTCCCTCATTAAAGGGGGTTAGACAGGGTTGCGTCCTGGCCCCTTTTCTTTTTCTTTTATATATAAATGGGTTAGAGAAATTCCTCTGTGAATCGGGGAAGGATTCTCCAGTTATTAATAATTCCCCAATTCCTGTACTATTGTATGCGGACGACGCTGTACTCATCTCAAGGACAGCAAATGGCCTCCAGATTTTATTGAATGCTTTTAATACTTTTATGGGGAACCTTGGTCTTAAAATTAATAGAACTAAGTCATTTGTGATGAAGATCGGGCCCAAATTAGCAAAAACGAAAAAATTTGCTCTAGATGGGCATGAGATACTCAAGGTCCCACATTTTACGTATCTGGGGGCCCTCATTGACGTAGATTTTAATTGGAAATTTTTAGTAAATATACGCTCAATACAATTTCAAAAAGCCATAGAAGCAGTTTTTAGGTTTGCGAAAAGACTGCGACACAAACCTGTCAAAGAAATGATGACTCTTTTTTTGTCCAAATGTCTTTCTATTGCGACATTTGGAGCCGGGGTCTGGGAATATGCAGAATGTTCAGGCCTCCAGATCGTAGAAAACAAATTTTTAAGAAGGCTATTAGCAGTCTCCCAATCTACATCAGTAACGTTTTGTCATGAAGAAGTCGGTCTGAGATACATATCTAGTTATATAAAGCTTCAACCCGTATTATTATGGTTAAAAATTTGGACTAAGCCAGAAGCGTCCCTATGCAAAAAGGTGATTGATACAGGACTCCCACCTTTTATCACGATCTCTGGATATACCCTGGCTTAGATACGTTCATCTCTCCCTACTATCTTTAGGATTAGGAGATTTTTTTCTTAAACCGGATATTTTAACAAAACAGGACATTAAAAAGGTGAAAGATATGTATTGGCAGAAAAGCCAGGTCGTGAAGCCAGCCTCGGGCGCAAATAGATTATTGGTGAGGCACGAGATACAACAATTGCAACCAAAGCTATATTTGACTACCATTAACCATGAGAGACAAATGTTTTTACTCACAAGGCTACGTTTAAACACATTACATTACTTGGTAGCATTTCCAGTACGTGGAACCTGGTTCAAGAATCTTCCTCCTTGTTGCTGTGATAGAAAGACACCCCAGAGTACATTGCACTTTATGCTCTTTTGCACTTTATATGTTGTTCCGAGAAAAAGGTTTTTACATCCGCTATTTTTATCTAAAAGTATTAGAACTAGTCAGCTTGCTTATTTATACTTACATAACCTGGGAAATGCGGATATAATTCAGGCTGTGTTAAATTTTATATATGCTGCTTATGGTATTCGAAATATGTATTAATAACGCTTTTTAGTAATTTTATGATTAAGAAACTTGTATGTTTTATTTATTGGATGTCTTTTATGGTCTCTTTGTACCGAATAAAGTAATGATGATGATGAACAACCACAGTTCCTGCCTGTGTGAGTCCCAAAAAGCCACTAAATTAACCAAAGTTTAACCCTCTGGTAACTTGGCACAAAAGCATTCAGTATTAACTTAGAGGCATTATGGTGGTCATTATGACATCAGCGGTAAAACAATGCCTACCGCTGTGGTGACGGCTGCCAAAATACCGCCACCGCGGCTACCATCCATGCACTGTATTATGAGCACTGTCAGACTTCCACCACAAGAAGGGTGGAAATCCGGCAGTGTTTATGGTGGTGGACGGTGGTAAGGTGGCGCTGCTACTACTAGCACCGCCACGCCAGTAGAACGCCACCAGACGTATTATGAGAATTCATATGGCCTAGTGGTGTTCTGCTGGTGGGTAGCTGCTGGCAGTAGCAGCGCCCCTTTACGTTCCCTCCCAGAAGACCTCCTCGCTCAAGGTAAGTCAGGCTTCCGACAGAGGAGGTGGGTGGGAGGGTGGGGTGGTGTTGTGTGTGTGTGTCTGAATGTGTGCATGAATGTGTGAGTGAGTGTGTGAATGCATCTGTGTATTGTGTTGTTTGCATGGTTATATACGTGTGAGTATTACATGTAAGAATGGTGAAGTGAGTGCGTGTCTGCATGTCAGTGTGATCATTGTAAGAACGTGTGGGAGCATGTCTGGATGTATGCATGTATGAATGCGTGTATGCCAGTGTGAGTGATTGGGTATATGTGTGGTGCGTGTCTGAAGGTGTGTGCATCTATGGGGGCGGGGGATGTCTGGGCATCAGAGGGGGTGGGGTGTGTGTGTGTGTGTGTGTGTGTGAGGATCAGAAGGGGTGGAGCATCTGAGGATGGGATGGGAGTATGCCTGGGATGAAGAGGATGAGATGGCAGGAAGTGGAATTGTCCTGCCTTCGAAATCTGTACTGTGATGGGGACTTGCACTCCTTTCAGGACTTGCAAGATATCTGCGGTCTGGGTGATGGCCAATGTTTAGCTTACAATGCTCTTGTCCTGAAAATCAGAAATATCTGGACAGTGGGCCAGGAAGTCTCAACCCTACACCACGGATTACAGTACCGTCCTCGGTCGTAGTGCTATAACTGTTCTATACATGGCTCTACAAGCTGCGGATTCTGAACTTGCCTTTCTTGATATGCCTCAGTGGGACATGTGCCTGGGAATAGTGCTGATGACTAATCAGTGGGGGATGGTGCTAGAACAGGTAAAGCATGTGTCCAGCAATGCCCAACTAAAGTTCATCCAGTTCAATTACCTGCATCACACTTATCTCACACCGCATCATTTACATAGGATGTCCCTGGGGTTAGCCCCATTATGCCCCCGATGTGGCCACCACATTGCAACCTTTCTACACGTGGTGTGGGAATGTCCCGCCTTAGTGCAGGCATGGGTGCAAGTGATGAAACATATCTCGGCAGTGATTGGCATGCAGCTGCCATTCGACCCCCGCTCTGTTTGCTGGGAATCAATAAACACACAAAACGCAGTAAGCATTATTTGAAGCTGGCTGACCTGGCTCTGGCCCTCTTCAAGCGGCCAGTAGCTATGTCATGGAAGGCAGCACAGCCGCCTTGGATAGACTGCTGAGTTTGGGTTGTGCATAAGTGGGCGATCACTGAGGCTGACAATATGGCCTACGACACGCAAGTGTGAGGAGGTGGGGGTTCTGCCACCCTATGAGAGACCTATGTGCTCAAACAGCAGGATAAATTGGACGCTGTTACTTGATCGCTGACATGTGTATCACACATGACGGGCCACTCACACCACAGCGATGGCTACTAGAGCACTAATTAATGGGAGACACAGGAGCTTGGTCCACCTCCCCCACATGCAATAGAGACCCAACCACTTGCCCAGGCAGCAAACAGGATGAAACATGCCCCCCCCCCCGACTCAACTACACATAGATGCCCCTGGTACTTCCCATACACATCTTTCTTTCTGCTTTTATGTGGACTATATTATTGCATTGCCTTTGCCACCTCCAATTTCCCAGATTCCAGGACTGTTCTTGTATGTTTTTGTTTGTTAAGTATATACATTGTTTTGACTATGGGCCTGATTACGAGTTTGGAAGTCTCAGGACCGCTATGGTGGTGGCAGCGGTACGACTGCCAAATTACAATGTTGGCAGTGTTCTGAACTAGAGACTACCGGAGTCCAGCCAGCACAGCCAGCCATCTGCCAACCACCTTGACTGCAGCTAAGAAAAAGCTGTCACAGGGTGGTATGGGTAAGGGTACCGCCGTGGACATTATGATGTGCTGTTCTGTCGACAGTGGAGGGAGACACTGAAGGAGGCTTGCCCTCTATGTAGTGTGAAAAGCTAGGCACACTGTGCAGGGGGGTCTAGGCAAACACACATTGGTTTAAAAGGATCCTATTAGATACATCAGTAAACTGTCCATACCTGCCATGTCTTGGGGTGCTTCTGGGGGCAGCATCTTGCTTCATAGACTGCCCCCTCCTTCCCCATACAAAGGTCCATTCCATTCTTTCTTACTACCAAAGACCGAGGGGACATAGCCTTCCACTTGTGTGAAATGTCCCACTTTACTAAGGTCAGGCCTAAATATAGGAGACACAATCAATATCTATTACCACCTAAATCATTGGCGAGATGTTATGGGATGAGTTTTGGATTAATAGCAATCGACCAGGTGAGAACTCCGCCTAGACAGGCCATCACCCCATACCAGTATTTCTGTGGAGCCAGGCAGTTCCACACTTCTGAATGAATGTGCCTTTCTCTGTCACACCGAAGGCAGGTCGGGGACAACCATGTACCAGAGTCAATGTCATGTAAAGTATATTATGTAAAGATACTTAGGCCCGTATTTATACTTTTTGACGCTAAACTGCGCTAACGCAGTTTAGCGTCAAAAAGTTTAGCGCCGGCTAACGCCATTCTGAAGCGCCATGCGGGCGCCGTATTTATTGAATGGCGTTAGCCGGCGCTAGCAGACAGGCGCTGCCTGGTGTGCGTGGAAAAAAAACACGTACACCAGGCAGCGCCGGCGTTGGGGAAAATGGAGTTAGGCCGTCTTAAAAATGGTGCAAGTCAGGTTGACGCTAAAAAATCGCCTCCACCCGATTTGCGTCATTTTTAACGACGCCCAGACGCCATTTACATGACTCCTGTCTTAGTAAAGACAGGAGTCATGCCCCCTTGCCCAATGGCCATTGTCATAAGTCCCCTGGGCATGGTCATTGGGCATTGAGGCATGTAGGGGGGCACAAATCAGGCCCCCCCTATGCCAAAAAAAAATATAAAAAAAATAAAAATTTATACTTACCTGAATGTCCCTGGGATGGGTCACTCCATCCTTGGGTGTCCTCCAGGGGTGGGCAAGGGTGGCAGGGGGGGTCCCTGGGGGCATGGGAGGGCAGCTGTGGGCTCATTTTGAGCCCACAGGTCCCTTAACGCCTGCCCTGACCCAGGCGTTAAAAAGAGGCGCAAATGCGGGGTTTTTTGCCCCGCCTACTCCCGGGCGTGATTTTTGTCCGGGAGTATAAATACGACGCATTTGTGTCGCAGTCATTTTTTGGGACGGGAACGCCTACCTTGCATCTCATTAACGCAAGGAAGGCGTTCACGCAAAAAAATGACGCTCTTTCCTCATACTTTGGCGCTAGACGCGTCTAACGCCAAAGTATAAATATGGCGTTTGTTTTGCGCCGAATTTGCGTCGAAAAAAACGACGCTAATTCGGCGCAAACGGAGTATAAATATGCCCCTTAGATTGAATTAGCCTGAGTCAGGCCGATTTCACGGCCATACGCAGCACCCCAGTGCCTCCATCCAGTCCTCATTCTCTAGAAACCTGACATCTGCCTCCCACACAGCACTGAGACCCAAAACATGTTGGGTTGATTGAATATGAGTGTTTTGTATATTTGTGCAACCCTGTGGTCCTCCAGGACACCCATTAGTACTTGTCCTCAAATAAAATGAATTTGGATAGGGCCGGTAGGTCCTCTATATAAGGGGTCAGAGCATGGCAGAGTTAGAGAAAGATATGTAACTGACTATGATGACGTTGGTATTTCTTTTGTGCAGTTTGGAATGACTTTAGGACCGCCCCCTGCATTACATCCCCCAATGTAGAAATCCCAATGAGTTACCAATGAGGTCCCACGTACGGAAACCCTCCAGTGTGATTACGTGCACCTCTCCCAGGAAGGGACCCCATAACTTTGTAATTTGTTCAAAAAAGTTAGATTGAGGGGCATAGGGGCAAAAACACATATAAATGTGATGGATTCCCCATACAGTGCTCCTGTTACTGCATCGTCCAACAATGTTTTAATATGCTGATATGGGATGGTATTCCTAATCCGAATACCTGTACCCCCGGAACCGTTGTGAATCCAGAATGGAAGACCTGAGAATAACCAAATCTAGCCACACATGGGACCTTGTTGCTCAGCAGGTTTGTCACTTGGAGAAGGAGGACATCTGCATCCACCCGCTTGCCCTGTCGCAGCACCACCACTCTCTTAACCTTTAACGATCCATGATATTATCCGCAGATGGTATATCTAACCATTGAGTGAATGGTCACTCATTAAGGAGAAGAATGTGAGTATCAGCAGCTTTATCGTGTGGTTAGTCAGGTGTGCGGCAGACAAATTACACAATGAAAAACAAAACATCCAAAATGCCTCAAAACGGTTACCCAATCTCTCAAGAACCGGAGACCTCCAATCTCTCCCATATACTTCAGAAACATGAAGTATCTGTTGCGAAATAAACCACCCACAGGCCCCTAAGGGGAGGCCAGTCAGGTCTGACCCGTTGATTACCCATACCCAATATAAAAAGTTTTTAAAAAAGAGGAACAGTGGAGGAATGCAAGCAACCACTCCAAAGTTCTACAGCCACACCTAGGGCAAAGTTACTTCAGGGTTTTGAGAGAGCCCCCCGATGACTCAAAGATTTCAACAATGTTACTTGGATGGCACCAAGTAGCCTGGGAGTCTTGCACTCCACTTTTAGTTGACAGAGGGTCCTCCGTCTGCCGGGGGTTCCCCCATCAGGAACATAAGCATTTGCAATGTTTTGCTTGGGTCTTCGCTGGCTTGTTATGTCTCTTTTCCTGGGATGGATCCGAGTCCATCGGTGAAGGAGTGTGAGGTTTCAAACTCACCCTCTCGTCTGTCCATTGGAAAACTACTCCCAGCATTTTGAAGAATAAAGTTTGGGATTGATACAGGACCTTGAGTTTCATCGGTTAAAGGAGTATACAGCAAAGTTTGAATTCCCTGACATGCTGTTTATCCACCTTAAACAACTGCCACTACTGCTGGACCATTCTGGTATAATCCAGAAACCATAACAGGCTGCGATTGGTGTACAGTTTTGTCCTGGAGCCTGACAAACTTCAGTATAGGGACCCTATCAATATAGATAAGGACATTTACAGTGACTAGTGTCCGTCACTTACCAGGAGATGTACACCGCAGCAAGAGGAGAGAGCCTCCGGGGGTACCATTGAACCAGGAAACGTTCCATCGAAGGGTCCTTGCAACTCTCGGAGAAATCATAGGTTGTTGCTGCGGGCCCTACCTTCAGTATCCTTGACCCCTCCACTAGTTCCTTAGCTACTACTGGGAACTTTGTCACAGTGAGTTAACTGAGTCCTCAACCCAAAGGCCCTAGTTTCTACTTAAGTGATCCTCTCAATGGCATTCTACAGGGTTTGGCAGAGGAGATTAACCTCAGTTCCCACCACACCAATCTTGGCATACAGCATGTCTCATGATTGTGTGATGGCCGCCAGAAGAACAGTGCAGTCCGTGGTTGGCCTCGCCACTTGCTACCAGGAGTGCAGAGGGCCCCCACGTTGAGTGTATTCATCCATAGAGCTATGTTTTGCTCCGGACAGAGCCTTGTCTTTAGCCATGTTGGTGGTGGCAGATCTAGGTGCATCAATGAGGTAATCGAATGTTATCCTATGGGAGATGTAGGCCTCTCAGTAGTGAAAAACTAATTTGGCAGTAGTTAGGCCTGGCAAAACTTTTATGTTGCCAGGCCAAATTGGCAGTTTAAAACTGCACACATACTGAAATGGAAGGCTTGAGAACTTTTTAAAAAGCTAGTTAAGTTGGTGACACACTAAGTGCTGCAGGTCCACTCCTAACATTAAGGCCCTCATTATGACATTGGCGGTAAATGGCGCTTACCGCCGTGATGACGGCCACCAACTTACTGCCGCTCTGAAGAATATCCGTTCACCATATTATGACACACACACACACCAATCTGACAGAATACAGGCACATACACAAATCCGATATACCATAGGTCAGTGATAAACTGGCGGTCCCAAAACCCACACCGTTACGCCAACAGAACAACGCCCATCACATTATGACCCACGAATCACAACGGCAGACATTAAAAGGCAGTAAACCATTGGCGGTACATACCGCCATGCTCACAATGGACACCAAAATACAAAACAACACTACATTGTTCAACACACCTGACACCCATACACACACCACACCCACACACCCACACCACTATAAAACACAGACCCACATTACACACAACCCTTTATCAACAACTATTGCCACCACAAGACTGAGAAGAAGAGCACAGAGACAACTAGACACATATTCCACTGGCACCCATACACCCCTCAAGCATTCCACATCACGCACCCCACCACATTACCCAACACACCCTCACCAGCACTCATCACACAACACCCATGGCACCACAAAGGCACCCCTGTTTCACTGAGGAGGAGTTAAGGGTCATGGTGGAGGAAATCGTCAGGGTAGAGCCACAGCTCTTTGGCGCACAGGTGCAGCAGATATCAATAGCAAGGAAGATGGAGCTATGGCGGAGAATCGTGGACAGGGTCAAAACCGTGGGGCAGCATCCAAGTGTAGGAGGCTGGCCTGGCTTATAGTGGGTACCTGATGGTACTTACACCTTGTGCCAGGTCCAGTTATCCCTTATTAGTAGTGTTCTAGCAGCTTAGGCTGATAGAGGCAGCTATAGCAGAGTAGCTTAGGCTGAACTAGGAGACATGCAAAGCTCCTACTATACCACTTATCTCATACAGCACTATATCATAAGAAACACAATACTCAGAGTTACTAAAAATAAAGGTACTTTATTTTAGTGACAATATGCCAAAAGTATCTCAGAAAATATACTCCCTTAGAAGGTGAGTAAAATACACAAAATATACACGCAAACCAAAATCAGGTAAGTAAAACACTTAGAAAAGTAGTGCAAACACTGTAGAACACAATAGAATGCAATAGGAGACAATAGGCCTGGGGCAATACAAATCATATACTCCAAAAGTGGAATGCGAACTACGAATGGACCCTAGGCCTAGTGTAGTGTGTAGAGGGTCACTGGGAGTGTAAGAAAACACTAAGGGTGTCCAAGATACCCCAACCCAAGACCCTGAAAAGTAGGAGTAAAGTTACCCTACTACCCCAGAAAGACAGTAAAGTCAAGATAGGGGATTCTGCAAATACAACAACTAACTGCAAAGCACTGAAGATGGGTTCCTGAACCTGAGGATCTCCAAAGGAAGGGGACCAAGTCCAAGAGTCACGCAAGTGTCCGGGGGGGGCAGGAGCCCACTAAACCACGGATGAAGGTGCAAAAGGTCTGCCTCTGGGTGGAAGAAGCCGAAGATTCTGCAACAACGGAAGGTGCCAGGAACTTCTCCTTTGGTCAGATGATATCCCACGGCATGCTGGAGGATGCAGAGTTGTTTCCACACAGAAAGACTGCAAACAAGCCTTGCTAGCTGCAAGAGTCGTGGTTGAAGATAATGGGTGCTGCTAGGGCCCAGGAAGGACCAGGAGGTCGCCCCTTGGAGGAGGAGACAGAGGGGGCACTAAGCAACAGAGAGAGCCCACGCAGAAGCAGGCAGCACCCGCAGAAGCACTTGAACAGGCTTTCAAGCAATCTGAGCACGGCGGTCATCTCAACACAGCAAAAGAGGGTCCCACGGAGTCGGAGGTCAATTCAGCGAGTTGGGCAAATGCAGGACGAAGTGCTGGGGACCTGGGCTGTGCTGTGCACAAAGGAAGTCTTGCAAAAGTGCACAGAAGCCCTAGCAGCTGCAGATCACGCAGTACACATGATTAATGTCTGGCATGGGGAGGCAAGGACTTACCTCCACCAAATTTGGACAGAAGGACCACTGAACTGTTAAGGTCACTTGGATCCAGCTCCTGTGTTCCAGGGACCACACTTGTCGAGATGAGAGGGGACCCAGAGGACCGGTGATGCAAAAGTTTGGTGCCTGCGGTAGCAGGGGGAAGATTCCGTCGACCCACAGGAGATTTCTTCTTGGCTTCCAGTGCAGGGTGAAGGCAGACAGCCCTCAGAGCATGCACCACCAGGAAACAGTTGAGAAAGCCGGCAGGATGAAGCGCTACAATGTTGCTAGTAGTCTTCTTGCTACTTTGTTGCGGTTTTGCAGGCGTCCTGGAGCAGTCAGCGGTCGATTCTTGGCAGAAGTCAAAGAGAGAAGTGCAGAGGAACTTTGGTGAGCTCTTGCATTCGTTATCTGAAGGGGAACCCACAGGAGAGACCCTAAATATCCCTCAGAGGAGGATTGGCTACCTAACCAGGTAAGAGCCTATCAGGAGGGGTCACTGACGTCACCTGATGGCACTGGCCACTCAGAGGCCTCTATTGTGCCGTCACACCTCTGCATTCAAGATGGCAGAGGTCTGGGACACACTGGAGGTCACTCCCCTTTCTTTTGTCCAGTTTCGTGCCAGAGCAGGGGCTGCGGGCTCCCTGAACCGGCGTAGACTGGCTTATGCGAGGAGGGCACCATCTCCATTTCCAGAGGTTGGGGGAGGCTACTCCTCCCCAGCCCTTAACACCTATTTCCAAAAGGAGAGGGTGTAACACCCTCTCTCAGAGGAAATCCTTTGTTCTGCCTTCCTGGGACTGGGCTGCACAGACCGCATGAGGGCAGAAACCTGTCTGAGGGTTGGCAGAAGCGGTAGCTGCAGAGGAAACCCCAGAGAGCTAGTTTGGCAGTACCCGGGGTCCATGTTGGAGCCCTGGGGATGCATGGGATTGGCACCCCAATACCAGATTTGGCTTGGGGGACAATTCCATGATCTTAGACATGTTACATGGCCATGTTCAGAGTTACCATTGTGAAGCTACACATAGGTAATGACCTAAAGGTAGTTCACACATGTCATGGTGTCCCCGCACTCACAAAGTATGGGGAAATTGCCCTGAATAATGTGGGGGCACCTTGGCTAGTGCCAATGTGCCCTCACACTTAGTGACTTTTCACCTAACCTTCACTAAGTGAGGGTTAGACATATAGGTGACTTATAAGTTACTTAAGTGCAGTGTAAAATGGTTGTGAAATAACGTGGACGTTATTTCACTCAGGCTGCAGTGGCAGTCCTGTGTAAGAATTGTCTGAGCTCCCTATGGGTGGCAAAATAAATGCTGCAACCCATAGGGATTTCCTGGAATCCCAATACCCTGGGTACCTAGGTACCATATGCTAGGGAATTATAAGGGTGTTCCAGTATGCCAATGTGAATTGGTGAAGATAGTCACTAGCCTGCAGTGTCAATTTTAAAAGCAGAGAGAGCATAAACACTGAGGTTCTGGTTAGCAGAGCCTCAGTGATACAATTAGGCACCACACATGGAACACATATAGGCCTCAAATTATGAACACTGGGGTCCTGGCTAGCAGGATCCCAGTGACACAGGCAAGAACAAACAGACACACAAGTAAAAATGGGGGTAACATGCCAGGCAAGATGGTACTTTCCTGCACCAAGAACAAGGGACGACATCAGGAAGAGGTGGAACGACCTACGGGGGTAGGTATGTTCTATTGCAGCAAGACACCAGCTTGCCATACAGAGGACTGGTGGTGGACCCCCACCTCCTCCCCCACAACTCACAGAATGGAAGGAGCAAGTCTTGGCATTACTGCATCGTAAGGGACTCGCCGGAGTTGGAGGAGGACTGGACACTAGTAAGTCTACTTTTAACAATTATCACCCCCCATAACTGCATGGCATCACACACCCTCACTCCCATCACTCCACCACATCCCACGCGCTCCACCATCACATCTCACTAATCCCAATGCCAAACCCTGCATGCTGTACCAGTGCATGGACACCGCTCCCAGCCCTGCATAGACACTCATCACAATGTATAGCATAGACAGATATCTAGAATAGCCCATGAGGAAAGCAGGCACATGTAATCAGCAATTATTTTGAGTTAACAATTATTGTTTAGATGAAAGCTGTTCTGTAGCTATTTTCTCATTTAGGAGAGTGCGGTTGTCACAACTCTGTGAAGAACAAGCAGTTGGTAAAAGGTTTCAAGACAGTCGATGCACCTCTGCTGGAAACCTGTTGGTTTGCGCACCTCTAAATAAGGTAGGCAAAATCCAGTTTATTGGGTGGCTCATCTGTTGCTTTTTGGAAGATTCCAGCATCTGGTAATTCTGCAACCCCCCATCATCATATTTAATGATAAAATTGGAACTGCACAAATTCAGGCTGGTAACATCTGGTGAGCAAAAGTGTTGTGCATAGAGATGTCTGAGAGCAATATCAATAAAACATACATGCACATGAGTACAAGAGCAGTAAGATATTTGAATTAAAATTGTAAATATAATGTTTCTGGAATACTTTACCGTTTGCGCGAAATTATTTTGTCTACAGAGAAAAAGAAACATAATACTTAATATACATGAGGGTGGGAAACATAATTAACTGTAGCTTACTTAAAATACTTTAGCATACTCCTTATGAAAATCTCTGCACATTATAAACCAGTTAACAACACAAGTTAATATAGATTGGAGTGGCTATGATAGCCACATGCAGCATCGAAGAACATGTTACTTTCTATCTAGACACAGCTTCCTTACTTAAGAATTGGCCCCAGGTGACACACTTGATCTGGAAATCCTCAACCAGTACCCCGTGTATCTGTAGGTGGCATTGTTTGGCTCCGTATCTGCATTGTCCATACCAGAAGTGACAAATGCAGTAACTATATATGTACCAAATGGACACACTGATGTAAATTAATTTTTGCAACTTTACACACCAGAAGCACAGAGTCACAATGAAGACTGGCCACTGGTGTGAGCTTTTAGGACCCTTTGTAAGGGGAAACTCTCATCCTTTAATTAGGTCTCATAGCAGGTAGGACGATAGGGTTGGTAGGGAATCTGAGGCTAGGTAGAGTCTCTACCAGATAAGGCGTCACTGAAGGTAAGTAACTTGTTCATAGGATGGGGACTTCTAGCCACAGATTCTTTCCTTAGAATAGATACTCAATGCCTCCCCAGCGATGGATCTGCAAACACAACGTAGGGCCGGATTACGATCTTCGTGGATGGGGATACTCGGTCACAAAAGTGACGGATATCCCGTTCTCCAAGTTACAATACTTTTATATCCTATGAAAGTCGAAATAAGGACCGTTTGTTTGTGATGGAGTATTCCATCCACCAAGACCGTAATCAGGCCCTTAGATAAGGAAGTCCTGCGGGACCAAGTGTGGACAAAATGTCTATCCCAACAGCTCTGACTGTCCAGGCAGTTGTGCTTTTGTAGTTTTGTTTAGTATTTTTAATTGAATTTTCCCATTACGGAAACATTTCATGTGCTAAACGTTTTCGTTGTTGTAAGGTGGCGGGGAATCCTGTCTAAATGTATTTTCCAGTCCCAACCAGTTTAGAATATTGTAGAAAGTGATCAGGCCCCATATCAAACACTTGTTTTGCCTTTTGGAATGTGAGAAATGCATCACCAAGGTACAGTTCCCTCACTCCAGGCTGCCAATGTACTAACCCCGTCTATTCTCTTGAATAATTGCACCAACCAAATATCTATGTCCTTTGCAAAAGTGAGACGTTTAAGTATTCACTCGTTAATTCTTTGACCATATATTACTATTCTGACTCACTATGTATGGGTATTCCACCGAGCTATGACTATCTCTCATAAACAATTCCAGTAGGGAGACTTCTCCACATGTCCCTTCCACGAAGCGTTTCTCCCAGCTGTCTTCATTTGTTAGCCAACTGGCAGCTTGCTCAATCTCCATATTAGCATCCATGTACATTTCTAGTACTCCACGACCTCTCTCTTGAAGGATCATTTTCCATATATCCAGCACCACCCTGCTTCTCTTTCCCACCCGCACTAGGGAGACCAAAAAACTGTTCTAGACCTTGAATGTGACACTAGGCAATGGGGAATGTAAAATCTAAAGTACATAAAAACACATTGGTAGGAAGGCCATTTTTGCTATTGCCACACAACCACAGATTGAATAGGAAGGGAACCCAGAATTTCACTAATGTCTCAAATACCCTCAGGAACTACCAAACCCCAAAAATATAGTTATATTGTTTTCCCTGGTTGTACGCTACCATGATTCATAAAATATCGAAACTTGCCCATCTCCCATCTAAAATCCAGGTCCAGCAGCCTTTTTAGTGGACATCTGGAAACGTAAAAATAAGGCACTTCTGCTTATTTATTTTCAACCCAGAAACTTCCCAGAACCTTTCAAAACAATAAAAGGTGGGGTACATAATTTAATGCAAGTCGCAAATAAATAAATCAGTCATTCACACAGAAAGAGGCTATGTGGGTTACATCCCCAACTTTGATCCTCTATTCCACCAATTCAACCCGAAGTGGGTTCATATGTGGCTTTAAACCAGCAAAAAACAACAGGGGAGAGAGGGGACATCCCTGTCGATTTCTTTGCCCAATGCCCAACTGTCTGATAGAGCACCCCCCCACTAGTTAATTGTCCGTCTATAAATGTCTGGCTAGGGTCTCTATTAGGGCTGCCTGTCTCATAGCCACTGTGCCACAGGATTACTCAGCGCCAGAATAGAGGGAATATGCGTCTCCTATTTAAGTATCCATGCTAGCAACCTACTAGGCATATCCTTTTTTATGTGTAGTCGCTGGCAATACTCTTTCAGCATGAACTTGCCCAGCCTATCCCAAGTGTCTCCTAGAACCCTGCCTGCATCTAACATTCTGGCTATGTACCCCGGAGAGTTGTGTGAATGTTGTTATAAATTCTTCAGCTTCTCCGCTTGCTTCTTTAAGTCTTTCTGAAGTTGTCCCTTAGTCAGATGTATTAACCCTAGACATCTCCCCCTGCAGTGCTGCTTTCATTGTTTCCAATTTATTAACAGTGCCAGAGTTTCCCCTAATTTCCTTCAAAGTAGACCCTAATAACTGTTCCCATAGCATTAAGGGAATTGGGTCTGTGAGAGGCCCTAGGGGAAGCCTGCAGGTGAATGGTAATCCACCTGTCAACTCTAATGCACAATGCAACATCAGAGGTGAGTGGTACAACAGGAATCTACCTGGTTTTTTTGGACTGAAACTGCCGGAGTGGCCAGTCCTGACACTAAAGTGTGATCTAAACAACTACATGTGTCAAAAGAGTGTGAAAGACAAGAGTTTTCAATTGTTGATGGATTAAACACCTGCCATATCTATTGAGCCTTATGTTCTTCATGACTTCCCATAACACTTATCTTGGCTTTGTTCCTTGTTTTGGTAGAAACCTATCAAAGTGCCCATCCAGTATGCAATTGAACTTTCCTATAAATATGACTGGGATATCAGCATATAAGGCGAGAAAGCCTTGGATTCTATAAAAACTGTTAAACTTCTGTATTGGAAGCATAAATGCTTACTGCATATATCTCTTGCCCATCTAACATACCATGTATGAGCATATGATGCTCTCCACCCTAGACGTAGAGTCAAATTGATACTCCCCACGCATAGGCAGAGTGAGTACGCAAGTACAACTGTCTTACAGCATCACTAAGGAGCATCTCTTGCAGACATGCTGTGTCCAGTTTGTGTCTCCTGAAGAATGCCAATATTTTAAAATGTTTTGTATACGCATTCAATCAATGGGCATTCTACGTAATTATCCCATATTTTGTGGTCATCCATGCATCAGATGGAAACCCATCGCCAACCCCACCATCACCCCCTCTATTGTATCTGCAGGCCCCCCAGGCACTGGATAATGTGCTCTTGATTTTGTCTGATGTAATCTGACAGACATGTTTCCTCTTCAACAAACCAGCTACAAAATGTATAACATCCAATTTACAACGTTACCACCCACCACCTCAATTAAAGACTATTCTACACCATCAAATTGTGTCTACTTAATTCACTGTGATCAAGTGAAACTCAAAATGATCTCTAGGCATTCGCTAAGCAGAAGCCTTAACTTCCCAATAGCAAAAAGAAGGTCAAACGGTGGATACAGCGGAACGCTGTTATGAATTTATATTACAGTATTATCTAATAGTATTTTATGCTGGAGTGGATATAGTTCCCTCTCAGCCCCCAAGGGCTAAGGTCATGATATGAACACACACACATATATATACTGTATATGGTGTGCCTGCTAAGCAGAAGCCCTCACCTCCTAATACCAAGATGAAGAAAAAAGGTTGATATAACGGAACACTGCTATGAATGGATATTACAGTACTTTATATTCCAATTATATGCTGGAGTGCATATATTTCCCCCTCAGCCTCCAAAGCCTAAGTGCATAGTGCATGAAGACACACACACACACACATATATATATATAAATGGCCCACACAGTTTTCTCATCAGTAATTTGTTTGCAAATGTTACAGTGATATTATCAATGATTTCATAGATGATGTCATGAGGGATGGTAATTAGCAGTGCGTGGCGAAGGTGCAAGTTATAGTTACCTTACGGCATATATTCTAGTTACTTGAAATAACTCTAACTAAAACAGATTAATTTCTATGGTTTTGTGAATGTAAAATCTGAACCTAACTTTAATGTCCCTGTAACCTTTGGATTTTTTGTGAATTTCTGTTTTTTTTTTATGTTAAGTCAGATGTCCATCGCAATGCATGATGGGGGGGTTGGACGCAGGGCCTAGCTTGGCAGTGTTCTGCCCTCACCCAAGCTTGCTGCTCCTGCCCCCATCCCTCTTTGCCACCTATTGTCCATGTTCATGCCCCTGCTCCCTCATTACAGCCCTGGTTTGCTTTTGTTCTGCCACTGCTCTTCCAGCCTGCCCTGAACAGTTAGCTTGCTGCCCCGTCCACCACTTCCATACCCTCTGTTGTCCAAGTCCATACATCATCCCCCTCCCTCCTGCCCTGCATGTTCCAAAGTGCTGCCACTGCTCCATTTAGATTGATGTACCTGCCCACTCCCCCTTCCCTTTATTGCCCAATTCTATGCCACATCATTGCCCTCCTGCTTAGCCTATACCTAATGCAGCCTATACCCCTCCCTTCTGTCCTCCATGGTCCTTTGTACATGCCCTTGCCCAGTCCCTCTCCCACCATGACTGTTGTGCTGCCAGTGCCCTTCCCACTTTCCATGCATAATCTTCCTGCTGCCACAGCCCCTCCCACCTGCCCTGTGTGGTCAGCTTGGTGCCCCTGATCACCTTCCCTCCGTTGTCTGCATGTATACCATTATAGTCTCAAAGGTGCCCCCCAAGGTGAGTTGTGCTTCCAATGCCCATTCCCCCCTGTCCTCCATAGTCAGCTAGCTGCTCCTGCCCTGCCCTCCATTTTTCATGTGCAGGCCCGTATCTGATCCCTCCTATCTTGACTGGTCTGTTGCATTGCCCCTGCACCCTCCCTCCTACCCTTCATGCTCAGTTATACTGCAACTGTCTCTCCACTCTGACTGGTATGGTCAGCTTGCTGCCCTTGCCTTTTTCTGCTTTGCTCTCCGATATCCATGTGCATGGCCCTGTCCCCTCCTTATTGTTTTTCATGGTCTGTTGTGCTGCACTGCTATCCCGCTTGCCCTGTGTGGTGATCTGTGTTGAGGTGCAGCTCTCCTGTGTGTACTCAGATGGTGGCACAAGTTCAGTTGCTGCTGCTGATCTTGTTGGCTGGGCTGTATTTTGGCCTGTAGATGGGGGCTTCCTGGTATGTGGGGGTCTCAGGCTGGGTTAGGACAAGGTGCAGCAGTGCACCTGCTATGATGGCCATGATGGTATTGTGCAGTTTCCACTGCTCCATGGTCTGTTGGTGTTGGGCTCTCTGCAGCCTTTAACTCTGCTCCAGGTGGCCACAATCTAGGCCAATCTGTCCTGGGTATGGTGATATGCTCCCAGGACCTCAGTGATCACTTCCTGGGCTGCAGCATCCATCCTGTGGCCTCCCCCTTGGGCCACTGATGCCCTCCCACTGGGCCTAGCCCCCTGTGCCTGTGTCCCCTGCACAGGTCTGGAGGTACCACTTGTACTGGGGCCATCATCTTTCTGCTTGTTTGTAGGTGGTGACTGTGGCCTCCTTGTGTTCCACCAGTCTGTGGCCTGGATACACATGTGTGGGTCCGGTTACCCTGGCCTGATGATGGTGGGTGTATGGTAGGGGTGTCAGTGGTGTCCTGGGTGGGGCTGCTGGACGGTGACATTCCAGTACTGTGTGAGGTGCCAGGGTATTCCTCACTGTCTAGGGTTCCCTCTCCAGTGTCCTGGGTGGTGCCTCTTTCTCCATGTGGGGCACTGCCACTCCTTGTCCTATCCGTCAGGGTGGCATGGGTGGTGGTGCCTGTTTTTTTTTTCATGAATCTTTTTATTATTATTTTGGTTATGTCATGACATTTTATACCAATGATAATGTCCACATAGTAAACATTTACATCTGTTACATATATCGCAAATCAGTGGGTGTCAGCAGCAATGACTGGTACCTATATCACATTTGTAAAGGGTGGAATAGACCGTTACCCTAATATTATGCAACACATAGCACCTGTTGTAGGATTTATGTAGGTCTCAATATAGTCATTCTGTAGGAAGGATACTTGAATCTTCCTGCTGAAGCACAGTGTACCAGTAGTCCTTTCTCTCTGTTACTTTCGCCTTCCTATTTGAGTGCACGGACGCTTACATATGTATTTATTGATCCTGATCCAATATTAATATTAACATGTAAACAGTAACAGTTTCAAATAGTGGAGAACCTTGACTACAAATATTTTAATAATAGTGTGGCTATGACTTCATGAATGTGGAATCCCTTTGATGCTGTGTGAATGCATCTATTCATTTCGGACTGTGTATTAACTCGAAGTGTGTAGTAGCTACAGTTCTCTGATTTAGTTGCTTATGGGTATGGCGCAGCAATTATGAGTATGTCCTTACCCTGTTCTCGCAATGTCTCGACGATCTATAAGTCACTGGGTCCTCTGCTGACTATAGCATCTCCGTACAGTCAGAGTCCGTCTCTGGATCTTGTAGGTGGGTCAACATCGTCTACCAGCTGTCTGACAGGGGATATTTACCTAAACCAAGTGTGTCCTCCGTCTCAGTGCTACTCCCTCGGCCCTCGCCCAGATGAGGAATGATTGTTTCAAGGCCAGTGCAGTGGGCGCCATCAGCAGATTTCCATCTGCGAGTTATCAGCCTTTTAGCTGTTATGAATCCCAAATCTAAAAATCTTGCGGTGGCTCTGTGGCACGGGCCTCTGGGAAATAAACCGAGTACACATGTCTCACATGTATGTGGTATTGTACATGCTGTGCACACTGACAAGTTAGTGAATACTGCTTCCCAGTAATTATGTAAGGAGGGGCAAGTCCACAGCATATGCAGGAGATCTGTGTCTAAATATTTGCAACAGGAGCAGCCTACATCACAGTGAAGAAAGTATCTATTAATGGGCATTGGCGTAAGGTATGCCCTGTGTATAATGTAGAATTGTATGAGTCGGAATCTGGAGTTCCGGGGAATAGTAGTGTGGCTAGAGAGGGCTGACTGCCAATTTGAGTCTGTGAAGGTTGAGGCAGAGTCTCTCTCCCAGGCAGAGCGCAGCTTGCCTTGCCCCTGTGTCACATGGGCATGGATTGCTTCCGTGAACCACCTGACCAGGTGTCTACCCTGTCCTATCACCTGTATATATTGTATTAGAAGATGAGTTGGGGGGGCCGTTGTCATGTCTCCCCACCCTCTCGACAATGACCGTAGCAGCGAGTTATATAGCAGAAATTGTCCCACTGGGAGACCGGTGTCAGCGGCCAGAGTGGGAAATGCAATCAGCCCACCCTCACTGTATAGATCGCCCAGTGTGTGCAGGTTCACGCCATGCCATGTTCGTAGCTCTGCGCTAGTCGTGACCCCTAAGCCGCAAGGTGTGCCCAACAGAGCCAGAGACGGGGTGAACTGAACTATTCCTTTCGTGAGCTGCAGAGACGTGCGGTAACAGCGGCAGGCCACTCTGAGGAAGAGCTCTTCCAGCATCATCGAACGCGAAAGTGGGTGGAACAAATGCATCACTTGTGTGAGAGACCATGATCGTGTAGTGGTTGCTGTGTTGGAGAGATGAAGTCCTGCCAGCCATCTAGATACCCACTGGAGTTGGGACGCCAAATAATAATGCTCCAAATTAGGAGCTGAGAGACCACCTTGTGTTAATGTCAAATAAAGTTGCTTGAGGGCATCTCTGCAGCGACCCTTATTCCAGATGAATTTGCGTAATTTGGGTTCCAGTGCCCTAAAGAAACTGGCCGGTATATAATATGGGAGGTTGGAAAAGTAATATAATAGTCGTGGTAGCATGATCAGTTTTAGGAATGCTATGCGTCCTGCCACAGAAAGTGGCCGTGTTTGCCAGAAGGCCATCTGGGATCTAATGGACGTCACCACACATCCCAGGTTTCCGTCAAACAGATCCTCCTCTCGGTGATAGATGTGAATGCCTAAGTATCGGAATGTATGTGGTTGCCATGAAACGTCTATCCCAGAGATACTCAACCTTTGGTCCAGGAGATTGGGATCGAAGGGAAAGAGGCAGGATTTAGCCCAGTTAACCCGTAGTCCAGAGAGCTCAGAAAAGTGTTGTAGTATTGTCCCAACTACCGTGGGAACACGTGTGACATCCCCGAAATACAGTAAGAGGTTATCAATATAGAGTGATACAGTATGTAGGCCATCTCCCAATGCAATGCTCCACTGGAGACCCCGGTCATGTAGCATCGCCGCCAGAGGCTCCATGGCGAGGGAAAACAGCAACGGAGATAGGGGCGGCCTTGTCTTGTGCCCCTGTGTACTCCAAGCGACTCCGAAATACACCCCCCCCTATCTTGATCCGGACTTGAGGGTTAGTGTACAATAACCTGGTCATGCGGAGAAAACGAGGTCCTAAACTGAGCTGCTGCAGAGTTTCAAAAAGGTATGGCCATTCCAGTGAAGCAAAGGCCTTTTCCAGGTCAAGGACAAGACATCCCATCCGTGGCTAGTCTTGTTTCGAATAGTGCATAATACGGAATAGTCGTCTGATGTTATGGGAAGTGTCGCGGGCAGGAACAAAACCGTTCTGGTCAGTGTGTACAAGTTCCGGCACCATGGGTGCCAGGCGCATCGCTAGTGTCTTGTCCAATATTTTATAGTCTGTATTTAGCATCGCTAGTGGTTGATAGGAACCAAGCTCCAGTGGGTCTTTGCCTGGTTTGGGAAGTGATATCAAAATCGCTTCATGTTGCGATGTCGTCAGGGATCCTCCCTGTAAAGATTCCTCATAAATACTGAGGAGGTAAGGTGCCAGGACAAAGGAAAAAGTCTTATAAAAATCAGCGGGAAGGCCGTCCGGCCCAGGAGTTCTACCTGCAGACAGCTCGTGGATGCTAGCCTGAATTTCAGAGAGCTCTAAGGGTTCCTCCAGCATGGTCCGCTGAGCCTCCGTCAGTTGAGGTAGTTTGATTGATGAGAGAAAGTCTGCACAGGACTATTGAGTCGGTGATGCAGACGAGCCATAGAGGGCCCCATAGTGTTGTGTGAACGCTGAGTATCTCTGAGTGCGTATGGAGCATTACACCAGGCTCCGAACGTATCCCCGTGATTGGGCCATGGTCTCATTCACATTTAGTCAGCCAGGCCAAGAGTCTGCCCAACTTATCTGCAGAGGCTTGTGTGCGTGCTGTATGGGCGGCATAATTCAAACACCGTAGACGCTCTAGAAGAGATAAATGCTCAGCCTTTGCTGATAATAGTTGTGCCTGTCCCATGGGGCTTCAGGTATTCTCCCGATCAGGGCGTAGGAGGGTGCGCTCCACCCGTGTGAGAACGCTTTCCACTGAGCGTCGCAGACTCCACTGCATTCTCATACAGTGACGTCTAATAAAAACCTTAAAAGCATCCCACTCCACCAGACCGGAAGATGCTGTACCCTTGTTGTGTGCAAAATAGCTGGGTATTGCCTCATCCAATGATGCTTTGAATGCTGTCTTCTCGAAGCACTGGTCTGAGTCTCCAGGTAGGATCTGTCGGGGGAGAAATATCCCAGTCCATTCGCACAATTTGCGGATTATGATCCGAGTGTGTACGGCCCAGGTAATCAGTATCCAGCACTGCAGCGTATAAATTATGTGTGCATAATATTCTGTCAAGGCGTACATGTAAGGAGTGTGGGGCGGAGTAATATGAGTAAATTCTGTCTGTGTCGTTGCGGTGACGCCATATATCTAACAGGTGCCAGTGTGTAGTCCAGGTGTTTAATGCACGCACAGCAGTCACAGTGGGCCCCGTGGGCAGCGGGGGAAAGGAGCAGTCCAATTCAAGATCCAGTACACTATTAAAGTCGCCTCCCAGTAGCCAGACGGAGTCACTCCATCCTGATAGCTGTTCGGATAGGGAGTGGAGAAAGGAGGCCTAGTCTAGGTTTGGCGCATATATTAAACCCAGTACCAGAGCCTGTCCTGCTAGTCTCCCCTGTGCTAGCACGTAGCACCCCTGATCGTCAATAATTTGGTCTTCCGCTACAAAAGGGGTACCTGGCTTAATCCAAATAAGAGCACCTCTAGCATAGGAGGAATAACCTGTTGCATATAACTGCCCTCTCCATCACCGCTGCAAGCAGATTATTTCTGGGGACTCCAAATGGGTTTCTTGCAGAAAAGCTATTTGTATAGAGTGTCTTTTAAGGTAGGAGTATATAGAGTATCTTCTTTTTGGCGTACACATGCTGCGCACATTCCATGTGAGAGAGGTGTAATTATTCATGGCGGCTGTCGGTGGTAAGAGCAACTGACTATGTGTGTGATGTGTGTAAGCTGAGCTACGTGCGAAATAGCAGGGTTCCGACACTTCGGCAGACTAATACAATGTGGTCTCCATATCGACTCTAACAAACAAAATACCATCAGAGCAGAGGGACAACCAGTATCTGCCAAAACTAAACAACCCTCAAGGGCAACAAAACAATTATGCATAGTAAATCTCCACTAGTAGGAGCGTGGGGTAGGCCAAACGAGTTGGGGATGAGCGTGTGATGGGTTGCAGACCCCGGTATATATAAGTGATTTAAGTGTGGGACCAGCGGAAAAACATGTATGTGATCAGCAGTGGCATCTATAAAATGTATGCGCCCCTGTGGATAGGTTTCCTGCCATTCTGCCTAGCGACTCCAGTTTATCAGTTCATTGGTGCATGAGATAGCCATGAGCAGACCATGTCATGGGTACCAATTTAACTAGGGATTATGAGGTATATTCCTGGAAGGTCATCTATATGGCAAGAATAGTGTAGGAAATTATTAGAAAAGTTTGTCTGCTGTCTGGGGGGGTCACCCCCGGGCACGCCGGCAAGGCCGCCCCGGAAGGGTGGTCTGGAGTAGCAAGACCGTCGCCATTGGACTGTGAGATTTCAGTTTCTGCCTCCGAAGCAGCTGAGGAAGTATTAATGGCCGCTGCCGACTGCAACGCCTCGCGGCGTTCCCGGATGATTTGCTCCAAATCAGGGACATGCTTTACCCTCTCTGATGTTGTGTCTCGTGCCCTGCGGTCTCGCCTCACGCGGGTGCGTCTTCTCCTCGGCACCAGTGGGCTTCCCCCCGGGTCGCGACCGCTGGTGAGGCCAGTAGATTCCAGCCATTCCCAAGCACCTCTGGCGTGGTGAAAAAGTGGGATTTGTTCCCTGAGATTATGCGGAGCTTGGCTGGGAATAAAAGTGAGTATTCAAGATTCAGAGCCCAGAGCTTGCATTTTAAAGGTAAGTCGGAGGCACGGTGTGACAGGCTAGAGCCTGCGCGCCCGCACATGACTATCACTTGTGCTGACTCTGCCCCTGTTGCTCCGAAGCTTCCTGGTCATGCTGCCTGTGATTGGTCAATCGTTCTGCAGCGGCAGGACGCCAGCAGGTCAAATATACCAGAGTCAGCACTTTCAGCATTGAGAGGTGGAAAGGAGAGAGACGAGGAGCAGAGCTCGACGGTGAACCAGCCCCGAAGGTACCATCCGGGTATCGGAAGAGGAACCGGGAGGCAGTTCCGAGAAGTCCCTGTTCCAGGCGACCGGGAGGCCGAACTGCAGCATCCCGCCACGCTCCAGGAGAAGCGTGGCCATTCAGTTGCGTGGGACTACGTCCCTGAGTGACTGTAAATAAGAGAGAGAGAGAGAGAGAAAAGAGTGGAGTGAAAAGGGTAACACGGGGAAAAGGGAGGAGGATATAGACAATCACCGAGGAAACAGGAAGGCACGAGCACTAGGGAAACAGGAGGGGAAAGGGGAAAAACCCAAACGAGGAGCAGGGAGAAACACTAAAACTTACCGACAGATACCGTAGACCGCCATTACCATTAAAAGGGTCGCCGAAGCCCAAGTACAGAAACTGCTGAATACTAAGGGAAAACAGAAAGACAAGTAAGATTAGGAATCAGAAGAGTACGAAAACAGAAGACAAGTACTGGCTAACCTGAGGAAAAGAGAGTAATGTAATATTGACAAACAGAAAGACAGGAAAGATAACGATATTGTGTAAGAAAGAGATATCATTAAAAGATCACTTACAGCTCTTGTTCTTTTCTCTCCACATGCGCTTCCCGGGGTAAAGTCCTGTGAACAAGAAAGAGAGAGAAGGTCGAGTAAGGAACGAACCTCAAGAACAACCCACCAATTAAAGCCCCGCTTCGCAAAGACTGAAACAAACCTACCTGAAGTACACTATATACCATAACTTCAATAAAATCCTTCGTTTTTAAACCTTTAACGCAGTCTGGAGTGGTTCCTCCACACCCACACAGTTACACACGGTCTCTCTGTACATCCAGCGTGTAGTCCAGAAACAGCATACCTGCGCGTTTTCCACCCGAGGAGAAGGAGACGATCTAACAGATCGAAGGATGATGTCCCGGTCCGCATAATGGAGTAAGCGAAGTATGAAGGGACGGGGGCGCTGCCTGGTGGTCGTGCTCTGGTTGGGATCCTGTGGGCATGTTCCACTGAGAAGAAAGGCATCAGAGTTCCCTCCGGCACCAGTCCCTGAAGCCAAGTCTCGGAATATGCAACTACATCACGTCCCTCCACTCCCTCCGGTAGTCCAATGACTCGCATGTTGTTTCTTCTGGTACGACCTTCCGCGTCTTCGACACGCCACTCCAATCCACTTATGCGGGCTATTGCATCTGCCATAGTGGTCTCCAGTATGGATGTGACGGGTGCTAGCTCATCGACTCGCGCCTCAAGTGCACCTGTCTTTTCCGCTAATTTAAAGTGGTCAGCATGTAGCAAATCAAGTTCGCTGGCCACTGTGTCGATTTTGCCCTCTAGGGATGTTTGGGCTTGCTCCAGGGAGTCACTGATACGCTACTCCGCCGCAAGGACAGTGTCCAACTTTTGACTGTCTTGTGTTGCAGCCTCCTGCTTGTTCCTCCCATCGGTTCCAGAGCGGAGGGGACCAGCTCCTGCCATGCTTACAGTCTGCGAAGTTAACCGGGATGTTGTAGATCACTACTTCCGTCCCAGGACAGCCCCTCGCAGTTTCCGCCCAGGGAATATCGTCCGGGCACTACACCAGTCCATCTGGTCAGGTGCCGTCTTATTTTGGTGGGTGCAGCCCGTGACTCAGCTATGCTGTAGTGCGAGAACGCCCGAGCGTGCTCCTTTCCGTCAGTGCAGCTGATTTAACTGATCTTCTCTCTTAGCGCTCTGTTAGGGCGTATTTCCAGCTCCCAGATTCGTACAACTGCTGCGACCAGCCCAGGGAGCAGAAGCAAGACCTCCTTTAAGTTCCCTGCTAGTGGAGTGCAGTGCCGCCGCAGCTGCAAAGGTTAGGCTGGGCCCGCTTGCATGCGCATCAAGATGTCACCGCGCATCAGCACGAGCGGCCAAACCACCGAGAACCACACCGGCCGCCCAGAAGGCCGATCACCAGAGTCGGTCAGAGAATTCTATAGTCATGCGCGCCAGGAGTCGCAGCCTGTCTTAGGCGCTCAGGCATAGGTCCTCCACTACTCTGCCATGTCTGCGGCGCCACAGCCGGTGCCCGCGCCCTCTCCCAGATTCCGGGCACTCGGCCACAGCAGCCTCCGCAGCGATCCACCTTTCGCACGGACCACTCCTGCTTCTAGTGTCGGGCCATGTGCTGCCTCCGCTATAGGTCGTCCGCAGCAGCAGCAGCGTTGCACTCTGATGGGATCCCACCTCTGCGTTTCACCCACGTAGGCCATCGGCTGCGTCCGAACACGCCCCACTCCAGAGCGACACGGCGCAGCGAAACCGCTATCCGGATCCCCGACCGTCCAGGGGGACTCAGCACAGCGGAGCACTGGTTATTTAAGTGGTCACTGGCCCCACATATGTATTTTATTGCCTGATAAGTCAGAGCCAGGACACAGAGCTCTATCGGCTTGCGTCCGCCATCTTGGCCGGCTAGCCACGCCCCCAGTGGTGGTGCTTGTTGGGGGGGAATGGACATGTCTGTTACAATTGCATAATCGAATGGGGTGCACAGTGCTGGGCTGTTTTGCGCAGGTTTTCCACTTTTGGGCCATGCAGGGTGCCTTTGTGAGGTTGCCATTGCATTTTGCTTAGGATGTGGAGGTGCATTGTGGGTGGTGTAGTGCCTTTGTGATTACTTGCAGGGTAGGTGGCTGTGCACAGGGGGAGGTATGTGGGCCTGTTGGTGGAATTGTGGGCATGCAGGGTGACTGGATGTTGTGAATGTGGCCTGGGTGGGGTAGTGGTCCTGGTGGATGTTGGAGGGGTGGGGTGGTACATGCATTACAGGTGTTATGGATATGGGGTAATTGTAGATGACTTTCCTAAGTCCATTCCTCCAGTGAATCCAGTGAGGCCCTCAGGGTGCAGGATGGACAGTACCTTTTCCTCCCAGTCAGTGTAGTCAGTCAGGTGGTGTTGGCGAAGGTCCTCCCCCAGTCTTCTAGACTGCAATGTTGTGCCGGGATGCCATGGATCTCACCTTCCACGCAGGTCGCTCCATCTCTTGCGGATGTCGCCCCTTGTGCGTGGATGGTGTCCCACTGCATTGACCTTGTTGACAATGGTCTGCCATAACTCCATCTTCCTGGCGATGGGTGTGTGCTGGGCCTGTGCCCCGAATAATTGTGGCTTGACCTTCAGTATCTCATCCACCAGGGTCCTTAGCTCCCTTTCTGTGAAGTGTGGGAGCTTGGGGGGTGCCATGGTGTGTGTTGTGAGTGGTGTGTTGTGTGGATCTGGGTGAAGGTGCTGTTGTGTGATTAGGTGTGTGATTTGTGTGTTGTGGCGTTCAGTGTCTGATTGTGGAGTTCTCAATCTCAGTTGTCCTATTGGCGATGCGAAGGATTGTGGGGTGTGTCTGTGAGTGCTTTATAATGTTGTGGATATGTGTCAGGTGTGTGGGTTTCAAATTTGCCAATGTGTACAATTCTTACTGTTGGATTCTGTGGCGGTCTGTCCCACCAATGATCTTTCGACTTCCACTGACTGCCGCGGTGATTTGTGCATCATTATTTGGAGGGCGAGGAGTTTGTGGGCTCGGCGGTGGTGGGGTGGGATGTCCTGCATTTTCACCAACAGGTCCTGGCGGTGACTGGTGGCTGGGAAATTTTTGGCGGATTCTGATTTTTGCATCTTTAGAAGGTGGGTTTCTGTTTGCCGTTAAATGGCGGGTTTCTGTTCATCGTCGCCACAGCGGGGAACGGTGTTTACCGCCATGTTCATAATGAACTCCTAGGTGTTTTGCACACTTATGTCATTGGGCTTTACTTGGGCTACAGTTGGGCTCTTGTTTTCTCTTGCAGCCATCTTGGGATATGTATTTGTTACAAAGCTCACTAATCTCCTTATTTACTGCAGTATCCATAGCAGAAAATGCTTTCAGTTTTTGACTTCAATTCCATCATAATGGCATTCAGATGTGTCACAATTTTGTCATAAATTCAGAATTTTATCATTCTAGTGGCTCATGGGAACACTGCATGCTGTTGACCACCAGGGAGTTAACTGGCAGTCTGCTGCTGGTTTTGAAAGTGCATGTTTCAGTCTGCATGTTCAGTCACAATGTTAAAAAAAAAACAGAAAAGAAAGATATTGGAGAACTCACTTAAAACATGTCCTAATTTTACTTTCTAAAGCATGAACCATAGTTTCTATGACAAAATTAACCCCTTCATTTTGTTCCTTTCTAAATTAAATGTTTTAGGTTTTACCAGTTTTATGCAATCAAGGTGACTTCAGGTGTGCCAAGCTTTTGTCATTAAAGCACTCTAGTTGTTCTTTCGAACACTCTGGGAGGCTGCTATAATACACAAGGGAATCAACTGACAGGTTGTTCCTGTTGAAAGTACTGAGAAGGAGGGACTTTATTCTCATATGGCTGAGAAATATAGTGTGAATTTACAGAAAATATGCTTTCATTTTAGTTTCTGGAGCACCTTCCAAAATCCAATGGGAAAATCATGAAAAAAAAAGTTTGCTCTCAAACATGAGTCATGAAATCCTAGTAGGGTAAAATCACCTTAGAAGAACACACCACAATTCCTAAAATTAGTATTACGTTAGTACGGTACCTTAAAATTTTTTATTTATATTGTAAATAAAATATGTTTTCACCCTTTATAAGTGCTCCTTTTTGTGGACTTTCTTGTTGTCACCCTCAACACCTGCCATTCACTACAACGCACTTCAATGGGTGCTATCATGTATATTGGTCCCAAGATGGCTGCCATCACTTTATGGTTCAAGTGCTGACAGCCAATCAGCTCACCATGAGATCTGCGCTTAGTCTCCACCCAGATATATAAAATTTAATTTCCTTTAATATCTCGAAAACTACTGAACGGATTTATACAAAATAACAAAAAGGGTGCTTTCTGATCCAAGAGTTAGCTTTTTGCCATATTTGGTTTAAATCTATCCAGTAATTGGGGCTGCAGGCATGTCTAAAAATTCTATGAGAGTTAACATGAGAAATTCGCTTTTATTACCCCTCCCCCTTTGCTCAACCCCTGCTTGATAGATCATCCCAAATCTTTCCATGTACAACAATACCATACAAGACGCTTTTTATGGAAAGGTTTGTGAAGATTCATCATACAGTGCCTGTTAGACCTGACAGCCTTAGGGTGGTGATCCCCCACCTTTTTGCCTGCCTCGTTCCATTTTTCGGACCCTATTTTTGCTGATTTTAGGACTGTGCACACTTTACCACTGCTGACCAGTGTTGAAGTGCATGTGCTCTCCCCTACATATGGTAACATTGGTTCCTACCTGTTAGACCTGGCATCCTTGGTGTGGTCTCCCCTGTCTTTTTTGCCTCTGCTTCCCATGATTTGACTGTGTGCTGCACTCTGTTTTTGGAATTCTGGGTACTTTACCACTGCTGACCAGTGCTAAAGGTCAAGTGCTCCCGTGTAAAGTGTATGTATAATTGGCTTGTTCCTGACTAGCATATGTGATTTACAAGTAAGTCCCTAGTAAAGTGCACTAGAGGGGCCTAGGGCCTGTGAATCAAATGCTACTAATGGATCTGCAGCACTGGTTGTGCCACCCACATGAGTAGATCTGTAACCAAGGCTCAGACCTGCCACTGCAGTGTCTGTGTGTGCAGATTTATACTGCCAATTCGACCTGGCAAGTGTACCCACTTACCAGGCCTAAACCTTCTCTATTTCTACATGTAAGGTACCCCTACGGTAGGCCCTAGGTAGCCCCATGGGTATTGTTAGAAATGGGGTCTTTGGTTGACAGTCAGGGTACCCCTTGTTCAAGCAAGGACCCTCACTCTAGTCAGGGTAAAAGAGAATCACCCTCAGCTAACCCCTGCTTATCCCCTTGGTAGCTTGGCAGAGCAGTAGGCTTAACTTCAGAGCGCTAGGTGTAAAGTATTTGTACCAACACACACAGTAAATTAATGAAAACACTACAAAATGAC
Source organism: Pleurodeles waltl (assembly GCF_031143425.1). Classification (NCBI taxonomy): domain Eukaryota; kingdom Metazoa; phylum Chordata; class Amphibia; order Caudata; family Salamandridae; genus Pleurodeles; species Pleurodeles waltl. The sequence continues at coordinate 1,219,056,744 of NC_090447.1, forward strand.
AACACCAGTTTAGAAAAATAGGAAATATTTATCTAAACAAAACAAGACCAAAACGACAAAAATCCGACATACACAAGCCAAGTAATGGATTTTTAGAGATTAAACAAAAAAATAGCGCTTGAAAACAAAAATGCTTCGTTGAGATGTTAACACGGCATCGTGACGGAGTCGTTCCCAACAAGCCAACACCAGCGGCGCCGGACACAGAGTCGTGTAGACGCCCAAGTACAGTACCTTTGGTGAAGAGTGAAAACAAGCCAATGCGCGAAGTCGGGGATCGCGGTGTCTGTGCGAAACGCTGAATACGTGCACTTCGAGCGGCGTCGGTCACGACGAGGTGCGGCGACTTCCACGGAGTCGCGGACTTCAGCGGGGTTGCAGCGGCATCGGGCCTGCGAAGAGCTTCGCGTTCCAGCGAAGGTCACAGCGTCAGATGCAGGCGGGGTTACCGGTTTCAGCAGCGGCGGCGGTCCGGAGTCGTCCGAAGTAGATTTCCTTGGATTTCCACCAGCTTTTCTTTCAAGGGCCCAGGGACTGGATCGGGCACCACTTGTCAGAGCAGGAGTCTCTCCAGAGACTCCAGGTGCTGGCAGAGAGAAGTCTTTGCTGTCCCTGAGACTTCAAACAACAGGAGGCAAGTTCTACATCAAGCCCTTGGAGATTTCTTCACAAGATGGAAGGCACACAAAGTCCAGTCTTTGCCCTCTTATTCCGGCAGAAGCAGCACTGCAGGAAAGCTCCACAAAGCACAGTCACAGGCAGGGCAGCACTTCTTCCTCAGCTATCAGCTCTTCTCCAGGCAGAGGTTCCTCTTGGTTCCAGAAGTGTTTCTAAAGTCTGTAGATTTGGGTGCCCTTCTTTTACCCATTTTAGCCTTGAAGTCACCTTTCTTCAAAGGGGACTCACACCTACTTGTGAAATCCTGCCTTGCCCAGGCAAGGCCTCAGACACACACCAGGGGGTTGGAGTCTGCATTGTCAGAGGCAGGCACAGTCCTTTCAGATGAGAGTGACCACTCCACCCCTCCCTCCTAGCAGAGATAGCTAATCAGGAAATGCAGGTTACACCCCAGCTCCCTTTGTGTCACTGTCTAGTGTGAGGTGAAAAACAACCCAACTGTCAAACTGACCCAGACAGGGAATCCACAAACACGGCAGAGTCACAGAATGGTTTAAGCAAGAAAATGCTCACTTTCTAAAAGTGGCATTTTCAAACGCAGAATCTTAAAATCAACTTTACTAAAATATGTATTATTAACTTGTGAGTTCAGGGACCCCAAACTCCACATGTCCATCTACTCTCTAGAGGAATCTACATTTTAATCATATTTAAAGGTAGCCCCCATGTTATCCTATGAGAGAGACAGGCTTTACAACAGTGAAAAACGAAGTTGGCAGTATTTCACTGTCAGGACATATAAACCACATTACTATATGTCCTACCTTATCCATACACTGCACCCTGCCCATGGGGCTACCTAGGGCCTACCTTAGGGGTGCCTTACATGTAAGAAAAGGGAAGGTTTAGGCCTGGCAAGTGGGTACACTTGCCAAGTCTAATTTATAGTGTAAAGGTACACACACACACACAGACACTGCAGTGGCAGGTCTGAGACATGATTACAGGGTTACTTAGGTGGGTGGCACAACCAGTGCTGCAGGCCCACTAGTAACATTTGATTTACAGGTCCTGGACACCTCTAGTGCACTTTACTAGGGACTTAACAGTAAAAAAAATATGCCAACCATGGAGAACCAATTACGTACACATTTTGTACAGGAGCACTTGCCCTTTAGCACTGGTTAGCAGTGGTAAAGTGCCCAGAGTAACAAAAACAGTAACATCAGAGTCTAGCACACATCAACAACCTGGGGACCAGAGGCAAAAAGTTAAGGGAGACCACGCCAAGGATGAAAAGTCTAACAGGTATGGTGCAGTGTATGTTAAAGGTGGGACATATGCTGGTGTGTTTTACATGTCCTAACAGTGAAATACTGCTAAACTCAGCTTTCACTGTTGCAATGCCTCTCTCTCTCATAGGTTAACATGGGGGCTGCCTTTAAATATCATTAAAGTTCAGATTACCTGTGGGAGCAGATAGAAATAAGGAGTTTGGGGTCTCTGACCTCACAATACATCTTTTTAGTGAAGGTGGTTTTTAGATTATTAGTTTGAAAATGCCACTTTCAGAAATTGGGCATTTTCTTGTTTGAACCATTCTGTGACTCTGCCTGCCTGGGTCAGACTGATAGTTGGGCTGGTGTGAATTCCCTCTAAACAGTAAGACAAAGGGAGCTGGGGAGTACCGTGCATATCCTGATGGGCCATCTGTGCTAGAGTGGAGGGAGGAGTAGTCACTTACACCTGAATGGGCTGTGCCCGCCCCCTCACAATGCAGTCTCCAACCCTCTGGTGTGAGCCTGGAGCCTGGCCGGGCAAGGCAGGATCTTGTGAACAACAAAGACTTTCCTTTGAAGTTTGCCAACTTCAAAGGCAGAAAGAGGTATAAGTATTGGACCCAAAACCTCAAATTTTCAGACATCTTCAAGGATTCAAGAACCTCTGCCAAAGAAAAGAGCTGTAGAGCTGAGGGGAAGTGCTGGCTGTGACTGTTCTTTGTTGGGCTATCCTGCAGTTGCTGCTTCTGCCTGTGAAAGTAGACAAAGACTGGACTTTGTGGTGCATTCCTACTTGAGAAGAATCTCCAAGGGATTGAGTTGAGCTTGCCTCCTGTTGTTGAAGTCTCAGGGCCATCAATGACTTTGTCTGCCAGCACCTGGACTCTCTGGTGAGACTCCTGCCCTACCAAGTGGTGCCCTATCCAGTCCCTTGGCCCTTGAAAGGTGAAGCTGGAGGAAAAGGACTGAAATGCATGCAAACACTGCTGTGTGGGGAAATGTTCAATGCACCATGCTGCAAAGCGCCTGATAAACGATGCGCTGCTGCCTCACGGCTGAAATCGATGCTCCACCTGCATCACGGCTGGAAGATCGATGCATCACGGTTGGAGAAACGAAGTCCCACACCCGCTAGCAGCTGCTGATAATGACACAAACCCCACGCAGCGTGGTTTCAGGACACCGTGCAATGGGATTTTACCGCAACATGGCTGGGCATCAAAAATCGATGCAAAGCCTGCCCGGACTCAAGGTGCCCGTCCAGTGCACAATGCACAACCTTCACTTGCGTGTAAGGAATCAATGCATTGCTGACTTTTCAGATGCACGCTCGCTCGTGCTGCTTTATTTTTTACACAAACCAAGTACTTTTGTGTACAACAGCATTCTCACTGTTTTCTAAGGATTAAGACTCCTTTTCTTTTTAAAATTCATATCTTAACTTGTGTATGTTGGATTTTGTCGTTTTGGACTTGTTTGATTTAGATAAAGATTACCTATTGTTCTAAACTGATGTGGTGTCTCTTTTGTAATTTTTTCACTGTCTTATTGTGTGTGTTGGTACAAATACATTACACATTGCTTCTGGGGTTAAGCCTTTCTGCTCATGCCAAGCTACGAAGGGGGGTGAGCAGGGGTTAACCAGGTGTGTTTCTCCTTTACCCTGACTAGAGTGGTGGTCCCTGCTTGGACTGAGTGTAAAATGATTGCCAACCAGAGACCGCATTTATGTCATTGGTCTTCTCCTGCACCAAATGTCCCGCCAAAGGCACATCATCAGCCAGACCCAGTAGGAATGCTCTGAAACACTGGGGTACCACTAGCACATGGGCTTACCCAGGGCCCTTAGGCCCACAATACAGGAGGCTGTCCTCCCAGTAAATCAAATGTGATCCAGGCTCTTTGCCAGGCGCCTGGTCTGAAACCTGCTGCCGCAAACCCTCCAGAGTAGGGCATCTCTTCTGTGCCTCACAGAATGGTTCCCTCGTGGTCCCCTTTCCTGCTGCCAGTGAGCCAGCTCAAGGACCTCCCCCTGTTCAGCCACCTGCTCCCCTGTAGGCTCCAGGGCCTCACCCTCAGGTTCAGCCTCCTCCTAGACCGTGAAACTTTTGGATCGGGTTTCCAATGCCCCTTACCCTCCCTCCTTCTGGCAGACACCTCAGACTCTCTTCCAGGCTTCGCGGTCTCCTGATCACCCTCATGGGCTGGGACACACACACCCACCCAGGCAGACCCAGCATCTCCAAGTGAGACCTGTGTTCCACTTCCTTCCAAGGGGAATACTCCAGGTCATTGCCAAGCAGACAATCCACAGGCATGGTTGGACTCACACCTACCCTCAAGGAACCTGAGAATCCCCCCATTGAAAGGGAACCTGTGCCACTCTGCACAAGCACTCTGAATTGTTCACTGCAACTACTTGGTGAAGTGCATGGGAAACTACCTGCTCTTCAGACACCAGGTGACTCCTCACCATATATCACTGGCCCCAGTGTCTCTCAGAGTCTCCATTCTCTGCCCATTGATGGTCACCCACTGCCTGTATTTCTTAGTGTTCTCAGGCACGAGGGTCCTCTGGGCCATCTTACTGTCCCATAGTGAGACAAGGGTCATCTAAGCTGTCTCCCACCCACCTGGAACCAACTCCTCCCCAAAAGCTACTCTAGCCAACCCCTGTGACTGAGCACCAGCGGGCGCCTGTGTCCCCTTGGGACATTTGGGACCCCCCCTTATGTGACCACTTGATCACATGCAAAGCACTTGCGGGGACCCTTCTCTGCAGATTTTCCTGTCGAGATCCATGGTGTCTTCTGTACTGGGGGCTGAGAATCATTACCCTGGGAACTAGGTTGGGGCCCTTTAGAGAACTCCCCCTGTTTACCGTTAGCCCCCACTTCTTCTGATGGGGACTGTGCCCACCCTTGGCATGGTCTCCCCCATACCTCTTCTGGACCCTGGTGCTCTCCCACCTTCCTGCGCAAGCTTTCTGGGGTCAGTCAGCTTGCTGTCAATTAGGTGCTGGCGCAGGTATGTAAAACAAAGAATGGACAAATGCTCCCAAGCTACCAAATTGTACAGCCCGCTCATAAGCTGTCACCTTGCTTCGCTTCTCCCAACCATCCAGTGACCTGCAGAGGGAGACAACACATTCTAACCACATTTGGTATTCCTTCTTTTTGTAGGCCCTAAACTTATCCCTGTATTGCTTAGGGGTGAAACCATATCTTGTGAATATGGCATCCTTCTTGATAGAGTAGGTGAGCCTCTGAGGATCCCCTAAGGAAGTCAGAGTGTCCCTCCCCTCTACCTCAAAGTGTTTCCACAGACCCGCCCCCAGTGTGCTTCAGGGACCATGTTCATATGGAAAGCAGACTCATACCCCATGAACCACAGATATACGTCATCCTCCCTCTTGTAATCTTTCACTAAATCCTTTGGAATGAGTACCCTCTCAGGCAGCACTGGGGTACTGCTGCCATCCTCTCTACTAGACTGGTGCTCCCTACAAGCTGAGCTCATGAGCCAGCAGTAACCTCTTCTCTTCAATGGCCAGCCTCCTCCCTTCCATCTCCATTTTGAGCCTCTCCAGTTCTATCTGGTCAGCCCTCTCTGCCTGTCTGTCCTGCAACTCTTTAGGAGTCAAACCCTTGGATGACACATTGCTACCTGCCCGGGAGACCCTGCCCCTGGGCATAACAGGCACATTCCCTACACCATTGTGAACACTCTACACCTCCTCACCCTCATCCTCCTCCTCTGTGTGCCCCTCAGCCTCTTTGGCTGTCACCCAGGCCCCCTGTGCCTTTTGAAGCTCCTCCTTCCTGGTAGAGCTCTTAATGGGAAGAGCAAGATCCTTGCAAAACTGCTTCAGTTGAGCCACTGTGTACTCCTCCAGTTTCTACAACTCAAAAACAGCCTTGCAGACAAAGCTGATGCATCCCCAGATTGAGACATGATGGCAAGGTTCACTCACAGATGCAACGTTCCAAGGCATAAAAGGAGTTCTCAATGAGAGGTTCAAAAATCAACAAAAATATCACCAAAAATATGGAAGCAGGAAAAAAGTCCAAAAAGAGAAAAAGAGAAAATTACCAAGACAAGTAGTATGTGGTCACGTAATGGTTTGCACTAAAAAGAGTAGTGTACACTTAGGGGCATATTTATACTCTGTTTGCACCGAATTAGTGTCATTTTTTTTTACTCTAATTTGGTGCAAAACTAACTCCATATTTATACTTTGGTGCTAGACCCCTCTAGCACCAAATTTATGGAGTTAAAGTCATTTTTTGAAAGTGGAGACCTACTTTGCCTTAATGAGATGCAAGGTAGGCGTTTCCGTGCAAAAAATGACTCTATGGCCTTAACGCCATATTTAGGGGCATATTTATACTCTGCGGCATATTTATACTCTGTTTGCACCGAATTAGTGTCATTTTTTTTTACTCTAATTTGGTGCAAAACTAACTCCATATTTATACTTTGGTGCTAGACCCATTTAGCACCAAGGCCCTGATTTAAACTTTTTTTGCACCGCATTAACGTCATTTTGTGACACAAAAGTGGCGCAAACTTAAAAAATATTGGCCCTTATTTATACTTTTTGCTGCAAAACTGCACTAACTCAGTTTTGCACCAAAAAGTTTAGCACCGGCTTGCACCATTTCTGTGCACCAGCCGGGCACCATATTTATGGAATGGTGCAAGCCGGTGCAAAGGGTAGGCTAGAGTTTTAAAAAATGACTTTAGTGCAGTTTTGCACCAAAAAGTATAAATAAGGCCCTTAATCACTGCATGTCAAGTACAAATACAAGTCCAATCCCAACTGCTGATCACCAGTGTTAGAATTGGGGTCTCTGGTTGGCAGTCAGTTTGCACTTTGTTCAAGCAGGGACCCTCACTATAGTCAGGATAAAGGAGAAACACACCTGGTTAAGCCTTTCTGCTTGTGCCAAGCTACCAAGGGGGTGAGCGGGGGTTAACCAGATGTGTTTCTCCTTTACCCTGACTACAGTGAGGGTACCTGCTTGGACAGAGTGCAAACTGACTGCCAAACAGAGATCCCCATATCTAACACAACCCAATTGGCATTATTAAGTTTCTTGTAGGTCCCAAGTAAATGTGCACTAGAGGTGCCCAGGGCCAGTAAATTAGATGTTACTTGTGGGCCTGCAGCACTGGTTGTGCCACCCATATAAATAGCCTCTTAACCGTGTCTCAGGCCTGCCATTGCAGAGCCTGTGTGTGCAGTTTCACTGCCACTTCAAAATGGGACTTAATACTACTTGCCAAGTCTTAAACTCCCCTTTTTGTACAGATAAGTCTTCCGTAGGTAGGCCCTAGGTAACCCACAGGGCAGGGTGCTTTGTAAGTAAAAGGCAAGATATGTACTTATGTGTTTTACATGTCCTGGTAGTGGAAAACTCACAAATTAGTTTTCCATTACTGTGAGACCTGCTCCTCTCAAAGGCCAGCATTAGAACTACTCTTATATACTTTTAAGTGATAGATTCTTATCCGAAAGCAGTAGCCCTTTCATGTTTAGTATCACCAGAAAGATAATAGCAAATCCTACTTGCTGGTGAAGTTAGATTTAGTATTACTATTTTAGAAATGCCACTTTTAGAAAGTGAGCATTTCTCTGCACTTACTGCCATCTGTGCCTTATAGCCTATCTCCAATACACATCTAGGCTGATCTGGTTGACAGTTCCCCTTCCACCAAGACAGCCATGATCACAGGACACTCAGGGCCTGATTTCGCCCTTGGCGGATGAGATACTCCGTCCATAGGCTATTATGGAACTTATAATACGGCAGATGGGATATCCATCTCATTTGTGATGGAGTATCTCATCCGTCAAGGTCGTAATCAGGCTCTCAGGCACATCTACATTCATCTGCATACTGGATGGGTCTCCCTCAGCTGGAAGCGTGGAGGAGCTCTCTCTTGCACTTCAAAGGCCAGTGGCCTGCTCTCCCACAAAGGACTGAACCACCCACAGGGATCCTGACAGTCAGGTCTGAAAAGGGAATGTGTGCACTTCAAAACCACTCTTTGAAGTTTCTCCCACTTCAAAGTAATTTTTGGCTATATATACTGGGTCTCTGACCCCACCAAATTAGACACTTCTGGATCTACACCTGGACTTTGTCAGAGGGCTGCCTGGCCACCCAAAGGACTGATCTGGACTACTTTGCTGAGAAGGACTGCTGCTCTGCTTGTTGCCCTGATGCCTGCTGGCCTCTGTTTCTGCTGGAAGGACTCTGCTTTCCCCACAAATGCTCTCTAAGGGCTTGGATTGATCTTACCTCCTGTTCTGAAGTCTCAGGGCCACAAAGACTTCATGCCAGAGAAGAAAATCCCAGTGCATTGGAAACTCAACGCATCGCCTGCAGAATTTGACGCAGTGCCTGCCTTGCGGTGGACAAATCAATGCATCACCAACTGGATTATGCAGCGCCTGCTCCATCTACCAGCGCATCAAGGATTTTCAATGCATCATCCCTGGGCATCAAAATATCCCTGCATCACAATGTGGAATCAAGGTAGCGCTCCTGGAAATCAATGCTTCACCTTGCAGCGTGGAAAGAAATGATGCATCAACTGTGCCAGAAAATCCAAAGCAGTGCATTATTTGTCAACACATCTCCTCCTCTGCTGCCCCTGTGCGTTGTATTTTGGACTCATCCCAGGTATTGTGTGTTACAAGGATACAACCATTGATTCTTAAGGATTAAGACTCTTTTAAACCTTTAAAAAGTGATATTTGGGCTTGGGTATATTGGATGTTTGTCTTTTTTATCTTATTTTATTCATATAAATATTATCTATTTTCCTAAACTGGTGTGGAGTACTTTTGTCGTGTTTTCACTGTGTTACTGTATGAGTTATTGCACTAATACTTTACATTACATATTGCGTTCTAGGGTAAGCCTGCCTGCCCTCTGTCAAGCTACCAGAGGGTGAGCACAGGATAATTTGGATTGTGTTGTAACTTACCCTGACTATGACTGTGGTCCCTACTTTGATAACGGTGTATACCACTGCCACAAAGAGACCTAATTTCTAACAGTGCCAAAGATAAATGCTTTTCCTACAGAAACTAGGTCCTAAATATAACTACCTACTGGTAAATAAATACATATAAGAGTCTGTGATGAAGACCTTTTGTGGATTAAAGGCGTAGCTGAATAAATCACTGAAAGACGCTGACACGTTGTGAGCGATATTTCTTTCCGCATTATTATAACGCTGAAGGAACTGTTTTCAATTTAAAATGGGATCTGCACCTATTTTTCCAGCACCAGCTCTGATTGGCGGACGAGGCCGCGGGTTTGCAGAACTGTGTTGTATATATATATATATATATATATATATGTAAAATTACTTCTTTCCATGTGTGCTGCACTCAGGAGTATACATAGAAATAGGAATATGCCTCTTGGGAATGTTTTTGGGCAGGAAGGTAACCCTTCATGCACCAAAACAATCCTACCTGTAATGCATACTCCTTTGCACCATGGTGCAAGGGTGCCTACATTGGCATTCAGCAGCCTCAAGTGCGCCAGTGCAGAGAAAGAGCTAAAGAGTGTCAGATCCTAATAGATATGGTGCTTTTTAGCTCTCTCCCATTCATGCAATGCAGCAACTTTCTTTGCAACAATGTGTTGCAAGAATTCTTAATATATCTGCCCCAGGATCTTCAACCAGAAAGCATGCCTTCACTGAGCAGCTGTAATCTGTTCAGTAGTTGTTAAGAAATTAAGGTTCAAATTTATACATGTAGTGACAGTTGGGCTTGAATTTAAAAATTCAATCGCTCTGATTTCGTAGCCACAACATAAACAAGAATGTTTTGGCCACCATGATCTGCTAATGACCTCACAGATTGCATAACTCATAACGTTCACTGATGAAATCACTGATAACATCTCTAATCACATCATCAGTGAGAACACTGGACTTGGATAGGACACAAGTTCTAATTAACTCGGTAAACTTGTGAAGTTTTTCCTTTGGTAACTCCTTAGCTGGTAGAGACTCTATGTAGTCGCAGATTCATTAATTTAGGATTATCCCTAAGTGTCAGACTGGATCTGGAAATAATTTTGTGAGCAGTATACCTGTGTCGGTAGGTGACAATGTTTGACTACCCAAGGAGTGGTTTGAGTTGTCTGCAACGGAAGTGATGTTTATGGTACCTATATGTGCGACATTCCATGCCAGAAGTGCAGTGCCACAAAGTACAGACTACCTCTGTGAAAAACTAGGGCCCTGAAAGGGGAAAACCCCTGTCCCTAGAAATCGGGTTGCGGAGCGGGGAGCTTGGGTGGGTTGGTAAAGAATCTGCTGCTAGATAGAGTCTCTATCAGATAAGGCCTTACTGAAGGTAACTAGCTTGTTCATCTGATAGAGACTTCTAGCTGCAGATTCCTTATGTAATAATAGATATCCAGGCAATACCTCCCTGGAGGTGGGTCTGCGGACCAATTTCACATGAGGAAGTCCTGCAGGACCTAACAGGAAAAATGTCCACCCCTACAGGTCTGACTATCCAGGTAGTAGTGCTTAGTAAACAAGTGCACGGAAGCCCATCTTGCCACCTGGCAGCTGTGTAGGACCAGTTATGAGTTAATCAGTGGGTTACAGCTTTAGCTCTAGTGGCATGAGTGTGCAAACCCTCAGCAGGTGTCTTTTAAGCCAAAGTGTAGCAGATTTTGATGCAGAGTACAATCCATAGTGAGATAGTCCTCTTCTGTATGGCCCATCCTTTCTTCTCTCTGACACCCCACAAAGATTGGTTATCTTCCTGGAACTCTCATGTGCGAACAAGGTAGAACAACAATGCTCTTTTTTGGTCCAGATGGTGAAGTCAATCCTTTTCTTGTAGGGATGAAGTGGAACATAAAAAGTAGTGATGGATTGGCCTATGTGAAATGGAGTGTCCACTTTTGGAAGAAAGGAAGCTCTTATACAAAGCACCTTTTTGTCTGGGTAGATGTAAGATAAAGAGGCTTGGATGACAAGGCCTGAAGCTCATTGGCCCTCCAGGCATATGTTATTGCCACCAGGAAGGCTGTCTTGAGGGTAAGAGTGGACAATGGGGCAGAGGTTCCAAGGATAGCGCATATAAGGAAAGTGAGGACAAGATTGATGTCCCATTGGGGCATAATAAATAGAGAAGATGAAAATAAATGTTGTAAATCTTTCTGGAACCTTTTTAAAATGGCTGATCAGGCAACCACAGAAAAGATGAGGTGGCGGAGAGATAGCCCTTCAGAGAGCCCAAAGCAGAGCCCTGCTGGGCAAGGGAAAGGATGAACAGGAGAACCAAAAAAAAGGAGGGGACAGAATGAGGATCAATTTGTCTTTCTGCACACCATGCCTGAAATTTTGCCCAATGGCAGGTGTAAACCACGTTGGTGGAGGGTTGCCTGGCTGCCATGGATAATGTCACACTCTTTGGGGGGAAGATTGAGAACTGCCAACTGTTGTCACTCAATCTCCACTGAACAATGGGGAGTGTTAACAGGGTTGGGTGAAGAAGTGTCCCATGATGCTGCAACAGACAATCCTCCCGAGGGGCAGTCAGATTGAACGACTGGTAGCCATGCTCAACAGCTCGGGATACCAGACTCTCCATGCTCAATCCGGAGCCACAAGGATGACTTGGCCCCGGTCATTCCTGATCTTCTTGAGAACTCGAGGCAGGAGTGGTATGGGTGGAAAGGCTTACAGGAGGCATGAGCTCCACTCAACACAAAAAGCATCTCCAAGTGCAAGCCGCCATGGAAACTCCAGCACACAGAAGTGCTGGCATAGCACATTCTTATTGGTGGTGAAGAGATCTAACCAAGACTCTCCCCACTGCTGAAAGTGACCTTGCACCATCTTGAGATAGAGATGCCATTCATTGGCATTATCAGCTGAGTATATCCTCTCTAGTGTTCAGAGACTTTGCCTGATGTTGAACCAACAAGGAAATGCTCTGATGTTCCAGCCATGTCAAGAGCTGAAGGGCCTTTTGACAAAGAGGCCACTACCCCACACTGCCCTGTTTGTTGCAGTACCACATGGATGTGGTATTGTCTTTGATAACTTGGACCAGCTTTCCCCAGATGGAAGGCAGAAAGTCTTTCAATGCCAACTAGATCGATGGGAGCTCCAACAAGTTGATGTGCAGCCCAGATTCTCCCTGGGATCAGAGTCCTCTAATCTCCACCTCTCCTCATCCCAGAAGTGACACTTTTGTCACTACTGTGAGACCTGGTTGGGAAAGGGAGAGGGGCCTGCCACCAACCCAGTCGTGATTTCTTAACCGCCACTGCAGATCTTTTGTAGTTCCCTCTGAGATCTGGACTATGTGAGAGAACATCCCCTGATGCTGCACCCCACCGGAACCTGAGGTCCCACTGCATGGCCCGCATAAGCCAACAGACATGTGTCACCAGCAGGATACAGGAGGCCATGATACTCAGCAGCCTCAGAGTCAGGCTAACAAAAAACCAGGATAGAGGCTGAAACATCACTATCATAGCCTGAATATCCTGGACTTGCTGGAGTATAGGCCCACAACTGCACTGTGTCAGAACAGCTCAGATGAAAGCCAGTGTCTGAGAAGGAGTCAGGTGTGACATTGGCAGATTGATAGTAAACTCTAGTGAATGCAGGAGGTCTACCGTAGTCTAGAGGTTGGAGACAACAGCCTGGGGCAAGCCCACTTTTAACAGCAAGTCAATGAGATAGGGGAAAGACTGGTATCCCCAGATCTCTGCAGATGAGCTGCAACCACCGGCATCACCTTGGTGAACACCTGTGGGTGCTGGTGAAGCACAAGGGAGCACAGCAGACTGAAAGTGTTCGTGCCCCAGCGTGAACCATAGGTAACGCTTATGGACAGACAGGAAGGGAATATGGACACATACGTCCTGCAAGTCTAACGCTACGGTCAAGTCTCTTGGGTCCATGGCATATAGGACCTGAGAAAGAGTGAGCATTTTGAATTTATCCTTCTTGAGGAAGATATTGAGAAAGCACAGGTCGAGGATAGGACAAAGTCCTCTGTCTTTCTTGGGCACCACAAAGTAGCTGGAATAACAATCATCATCCACTTCAGGCATCGCCACTCTCTCTACAGCTCCTTTGGCCAAAAGACCCATCCTCCATCAGCCTGTTGTAAATAGGTGACATAGAGGTAGGGGTGGTCTCAAAGGGGAGGGAGTAGCCCCTTTAGACAATCTGCAAAACCCACCTGTCCAATGTTATGGACTTCCAGTGATTCAGGTGATGGCGAATCCTGCTGCCAACTGGGTTCCCATGATGGTAAATGGGCAGACTAGGGGGGTTTGGAGGCTGTGACTGCTAGGGGCATGGTAGTCTGATCCAGCCATTGACCACTAACTCATGGGATCCGGTAGCTACCACATCTGTGGCCATGCAGAAGCTGGAAGTATGCACGCCATGGTGGTTGGGCAGGTAAAGACGCGGCTGTACGTCCCTTCCTTGACCATGAAAGGAGCAAAAGATGGATTGCGGATTAATGAGTGGAAAAGGCCAAAGGACCTGGCCACAGCTCTTCTGTCCTCAAAGTGCTCCAGCACCAAACCCACTTTATCTCCTAAAATGCAGGAGCCATCAAAGGGCATGTCAATGAGTAATGTCTGGACATTCCTAGAAAATCCAGTAGTCCTCAACCAGGTGTGGCATTGCAGGGCCACTGTTGGTGAAACCAATCTGCCTAGTGAGTTGGTGGTATCTAGTCTATGCACGTGATTAATCATAAATCGGCTCTCTGGGTTGGTTGAATTTGGTAACTCTGCACTACGAGTGTAAAGTAGAATTCCAGCTAAAGTCCACCATCTGGCACGTGGAAGAATTATAATCCCATTGGCGAGCACAAGACTTGTGTTAGCGCGTGCTGGTGAGTGCAACAATATTTGTCAACTGCTAATGCAGCTTCAAGTCACCATGGAGTCTTCTGCTGCCATTTTCATGATGTTTGCGAACGTGAGTGTTCATGGCTGCTTCTGGAGCAGATTCTCTATTCGACAAGCAGCTAAAGCAACATGAAAAGATGCTTTGAAGGTAATATTCTACTCAAATTCAGGTATTTTTTTAGTGCAAAAAGCATTCTTTTTATTTTACTTTTTTTTCAACAAAAAGGAAGTGACCCAGAGACTTATTTGGAAGGATCACCCTCTTTGTCGGCCATTGCTGCTGCATAGATACCATTGGAATTTTAAGGACTTTGTTTCTAAGGGTTTTATTTGTTTAACAGAGGGCATGCACCTGTATTTATTTGTACTACTCAATTTTAAAATTAGATTGTTTTTATGGTGGCTGGCTTGGAGTCGGTAAGGGCCTAGTTATTTTTTTGCACTTCATTTTTTGCAAGGAAAAAAGGGTGCACAGCTCAGCACATTTTCTCCATGTTTGTTAAATTTGCACTATTCATTTATTTTACTATGTGGCCTAGTCTGCCGATGGGCCACCCAGTACTAGTCATTGGGAACATGAGACACCTGTTTGTGGTATATGTTGTTAAACATCATTTAGGTCAAGGATAGCATTGGATTAAATGTGTTTTTTTGATATGTCATGTTTTTTTCTGCAAAAACGTGTATTTTGGTGGGGTGATAATATACGAAGCCTTGGGAGAAAGTGTTTTGCTGTAAAATGTTTATAGCTCACTTAATTTTTATTGTTGGCATTGCTGAATGAATGGTAGTGTTTTCTTCACTGTGTACCGTGCCTCCTTTGTCTGGCCTGTGTGTGTGTTTGTTTGCCATAGGCCACTATTTGTCTTTGTTCTCCATGCCATGTGGCATGTGTTCATTGTTGTCTAGGCGTCCTTGCTTGTTGTTTGATTTGATGATGTGGCTGGCAGACATTTTTTGCAGCCAGCGAGAGCACTTCTGCCACAGGCCTGCATTTGTTCTTTGTTGTCCTTGCATCTTGTTGTTTGACCATGTGGCTGGCGGCCATTTTATGCAAACAACCAGTGTATTAAATCCCCCTTTTTCAGTTGTCTTACCCATTTTCTAGGGAGATTTATAGAGAAGGGCTATGCCTTTCTGTATGGCTTCATTTTGTAACTTTTTCCCTGGACATATATTTATATGATAGTGATCCTGAAGTACAGGATCACTATCATAAATATATGTCCAGTGTTTGATATATATTTTTTTCTATTTTTTCCACTGCACCTCCTTGCCTCCCAATTATCCCAATGAATGCCTCATAGTCTCTTAATATGCCAGCAATAACTTTTGTTAAATGTAATATTTAGTTTTTTATTTAATGTCATTATTTTAATTTTTTAAGCTTTTACTTTTTCCCTCCATCCCGTCGGCCACAGGCACCTGCAACACACCATCATTCATTTTTAGGTCGAGCGTTAGCGTTCGGCCTGCTGTATACTAAAATATGCAATAGAGTGAGTTCCACCGTTCTGATTTGTTAGTTGCAGTGCACTTCAAAAATCCTTGCTTGCTAGTGGTCCGTTCTGCATCTTTGTCCTGCCTTTTTTCACTTTGGGAGCAGCACAAAGTACTGTGTAATTACGCTATGTCTTGTTTATCTCTTCTGTAAAGGACTTTTTTGGGGCATTTGCCTGTTTCACCTTAACAGTGTGGGTGCTTGTTCAGTTACTCCTCCCCACCACCTCCCTCTGTAAACATAAACCAACAGCAGAGGGGGGCTTTTCCAGGGCCAGCTCACACTTTCTCTTCCTTTAGTTATTTTCAGTCTGTCTGGCAATAAAAGTCCAGTCAGTAATTTACAACACTATGAGCTCTAACTTGAGCAAACACAAGACTATTGCATTCCAAATGCTTGTCTTCTATTTTATCTGCTTTATGGTTGTGGTGGTGTTAGTGTACACTTCCAGTGTTTTGTCACCTGTTATGCTTTCAACATTACTTCTGGATTTATGTGACTAATACTGAGGTCGTGGAGCTGTGCTCACCCTCCCTCGCACCCCTCCCTTGTGGCCTTAACTCTCGACCATCGGAACGTGTACTTTACTCATTTCCGTTTCTTAATATCGGCAGAGAAGTGCCTGTAATTATCCAGTGTATTCACTTCTCACACGCCTTGATTGACCACCATTTAAAGAGAAAAGACACAAAGTTATTGAGTATATTGGAACAACTAAAGATTATACTTGGAAAATATTCTTTTTCGTCCACTGGAACAAGAAATACTAACATAATTAATCCTCCTAATATTGGTTGCATGGGTGCATGCTGTGTTAAGTTACCTACAGAAAACATCTATGATACAACGCTTTATCTATTAGTAGAGGTCACCAGGTTGTTGGACGCTGTTCCACGCAGATATCTTGAAAACGATTATTGATTGAACCTAAGCGCGCACACCGTCGAGAATAGTTTACTTGTTGAGGAAAACTGCAGTAATGGCGTTTAGTGCCTGTCGTTCGCAACTCATACATACATAGTATATCTGTAGGAGGCCAGTCACTGTCTCCCGACATCCCACTTGGAGACGATATTCTAACACGTTGTTGTGAAAGTTGCACGTTTTCCGGCGTGTGCAAGGTTATATCTGTTCGCACCCCAACAGGAGAGGCTCCCAGTTGACGTGTAGTTTTCATCCTTGTTTCTATATTAATGAGTTTGCTGTTCAGCTTTATGTGCACCTTCACTACTGTGAGTGTCTAGCACCCTCTATTGACTGCTTTTTCAATGTTGCGCTCACGTATGCACATACTGCACGCAATACTTGTGATGCATGTCTACGCTTCATGCTCATGAAGCTCTTTTGAATGTATTTTAGGTTATCAATCCGGTTCTAGTGCAGTATGACGAATTTGTATTCTACAAGCAGAGCAAGGCTGATTTCCCCAGTCTGTGGTTGAAAACCGTTACTATTGTCCTCTGTGGTAATACAACTGCCACCTGCAATTTACAGCGCCAAAAAAGAACACTAACTATTGCATTGTGTGCTAATCTAGTGCACTTCATGCGTAAATACGCAGTCCCAGGAAGAAGCAAAGGTTCGTATTTCAATCTTAGTCATGCTTTTAGGGTCGATCTCTCTGTGGGTTTTTAACGACGACCATGTTACACCCATCAGTTTGGTTGGTTTGTGGGCTTGCCTTTTAAAATTCGCTTGGTTTTGTTAGTGAAAGGCATGCATATGTCATCCCTTTTCCGGTGTTTAGCCCTCCTCGAGCGCACCAGTAAACTACTGAAAACATACAAGGCTCTGTGTTTTCCGAATGGCTTCTGAACTACTTTTTATTTTTATTTCCTATGCAGTGCGATCTCGCTGGGCAATAGTCGAGCGCTTTGTATGACATCTTCCCAGTTACATGCATAATAGCACTTTTGCCAGTGACATGGATAATTACACTTTTGCCGATACGTTTGACTGCAAGCGAACTTCAGTTTCCCTTTGTGTGTCTCCTTCACGCTCATGGCTGCTGTCAGCTCACTTATGTTAAACTGTTTTACTTTTCATTTTCAGTTCATGTGGCAAGAAAAGTCCGGTTGGGAGTACACAACACTAATAGCTCTAACCTGAGCAAATGCGAGACCCATTGCATTGCAAAAGCTTGTTTTAAGGATTGTCATTACTCATTTTTTCCTTCACCACCTGCCTGCCATAGATGTACATCAGCATTCCTTTTTTAAGGATTATTCAATTTTCCCCTGAATCCCTTGCCTGCCATAGGAGCAAACCACCATAATTACTTTAAGAATTTTTCTATTTTCTCTGCATCCCCTGCCCGTCACAGGTGTATTAACTTAGCTGCACATGCAGCAAAAAGTTACATCTGTATGTTGTTATCCTGATTGAAATATAATGTTACGGTGGTGTGGTTTGACTTTTGAATGGATACATTATTGTTAATTATTTGTGAATGATAACCTGACTAAATTATAATGTCGGTACTATGAATAATTCGAACTGCAAAAATGGCACATTTCACCAAATATATTTCTTGCTTGTTTGCTTTTAGGTACATAAGAAACTTTACCCACAGTACTGCCAGACAGAAGGCTGGTACAAAGTGGCGTGACCACAACCCATTAGTCCTCCTCTCTTCCACTTGCGCAGTCTTAGTATCAACTGAGAGAGCTGGTTGATGCCCTCAAAGAAAGGTGTTGCCAAGAGGCAGCCACTACAATCGCACAAAAAGCAGTGAGTCTGAATTGGATTTGTCTGAGCTGCAAACTAGTACCCAGTCATCCCAGGAAAATGAGCAAAGTGGACAACAGAAGCCTCAGCCAGCAATAGATCTTCCTGAACTAGGAGCAGAACAGGAGGCTGAGCAAGTCGAACCAGTGGCTTCCGATTTCCAATAAGAAAAAGAAAGCGTACTTCACTATCTTCTTTAAGCCCCCCTTCTGATGATCCTGACATGAATTGGACCCCAGCTGAGTCCGGGACCAGCCACGAGAGACAAGGGAAAAGTAAAGTTTCTGAAAGCCTTGAACTTCTGATGAGAAGGTAAGCCAATCACTGTCATGAAAGCTGGCTCAGAGGACACCAACATTACCCCTCCTATTCAATCTGCTCCAAGGGATGTGTCACTGGTTTCACCAGCACCACCACTACAGCTTCTATGTTTTTTAAGGCCAGTGCTGATATCTGCATCCATCGTTACCTCAGTTGAAGTAGGCACTTCTGAGAAGGCACTGACAACACACCCACCTTCCTCCATCTTCTTTAGGTGTTGGCAGTGGCACACTATGAAAATTATCCTCCCCAATTTGGGACTTCTTTCCAATTAGCAAGCAGGAGGATAACATTGCAATATGCTTCATTTGCCACACAAGTGTTCGTTGAGGTAAGCCTAGTTCACACTATGGGACTTGAGGCCAAACAACTCATATGAAAAAACATTACACAATCGGGAGGGAGGACCACCTGTAAAAATTGATGAGAGGGGAATCAGCTCTGATCATGGTGATGGGGGTGATAAAGAAGAAGTAGAAGACAACTTTACAACACCAAGCAGATCTGCCCTCAGCATCAGAGATGGCACAAGACTTAGATGCCAACACCACTGCGTACATTGACGATTCCCACTAGACACATTTTGAGTCATCCACCTCCTGGTTTAACTTATGTTGTGAAGTCTCATGCATCAGTGGTACCACAAATGGGAAAAAAAAAAATCCAAGCTACTTTTACAGGCATGTTTAGGTAGGAGAGGCCCTATGAGTGCAACCACCCAACAGACCATTGGTACAATGGGAAGCTGACTAAAATGTTAGCACTGGACACCTCCCTTTTTCTTTTGTGAAAGGAGTGGGAGTGTTAAAATTTCTAGCGGCCATCTGTCCAAAATGGAAGGTTTCCAGTCAGACCTATTTTGCCAGAATTGCTGTTCTAGCGCTCCACCACAATGTGGTGCTGCAATCCGTTGGACAACATATGCAGCGTGCCTGACAGACACATAGACGGTGCCAGCACATTGGAACTTAAACTTCTACATATTGCAACATCTGTTTATGCAGTACGGATTAAGGACTATGGGCCAGATGTAGCAACCAGTTTGCGAGTCGCAAACGGCGAAAATCGCCGTTTGCGACTCGCAAACGTGGGTTTGCTATGCAGAAATGCATTTTGCGAGTCGGATCCGACTCGCAAAATGCATTTCCGACTCGCTAATAGGAAGGGGTGTTCCCTTCCTATTAGCGACTCGCACTGGTATGCAATTCCATTTGCGGCCGCGAAAGCGGCCGCAAATGGACTCGCAGTTACCATCCACTTGAAGTGGATGGTAACCCAGTCGCAAACGGGAAGGGGTCCCCATGGGACCCCTTCCCCTTTGTGACTGGACCAGATATTAATTTTTCAGGGCAGGGAGTGGTCCAAGGGACCACTCCCTGCCCTGAAAAACCGAAACTAAAGGTTTCGGATTTTTTTAAAGTGCAGCTCGTTTTCCCTTAGGGAAAACGGGCTACACTTTAAAAAAAAAAAACCTGCTTTATTGACAAGCAGGTCGCTAACATGGAGGCCTGCTGACTACAGCAGGCCTCCATGTTAGCGAGTGCCTATACTCGCAATGGGGCCGCAATTTGCGACCCACCTCATGAATATTCATGAGGTGGGTCATTGCGACCCCATTGCGAGTTGCAGTCGGTGTCTGAGACACCGTACTGCATAGCAATTTGCGAGTTGCAAATTGCGAGTCGCAGGGACTCGCAATTTGCAACTCGCAAATTGCTTTTTTCGTACATCTGGGGCTATGTCCTTTAATGAAGTGGGATGAAACTGGCAAAAGTATCGCCATAAAGTTAGACAAATGGGTGCTAGTCAAATGCCTGACTCAAATGATACTTCCTTTTGAGATTTTCACACAGGAAGTAAGCAAGGAGGACAGTATGGTGGGGCAAACTATCTCATGGTTGCATCTGCTATAGGATCAGTTATAAAAGGCATTGTAAAGGTTTGCCAGTGTGAACCAAGAAGAGTGTCAGTTGGTTGAAAGCTTAATCCTCAGTTTATCTGTTAATCAAAGGCTACAAAGAGACATCATGTCCTCGAAAGAGTACATCGGTTCCACAACACTTGATCCATTATACAAAAAAATTACTGGCCACTTTCATTTCTTTTTTAAAAGGGGATGTGTCCCTCTACAAGACGTGAATTGCTTGGCAAGTGAGAAACCTGGAAGAAGAAGAACGGCTGCACATTAGAGTCCCAGGCAGAAGTTCTGGCATGCAGCCTTCAACCTCTGAGTCCAGAGAAGGCAGTGCTGTTGTCTACAGCAGCCAACACTAGCAACAACACCAGCAAAAACAAAAGCAGCAACTGAAGATTTGGACCCAATGTTTACAGTGACCTGGTTTCAAGTGGCAGGGCTTAAGTCATGTGCAGAGGCAAAGGCAACAGAGGTTGAGCAAGTGGCAGCACCAATGACCATTCAGAGGATGATCCAAGACTATCTGGATGAACCAAAAAAGGACTATGTGGACCACAACCCATTGGTCTATTGGTATGGGAAGATGTGTCAATGGTCAGGGCTCAGCAAGGTGGCAATAAAGTATCTGGCTTGTCAGGTAGCCAGTGTGTCTGCTGAGCTACGTTCAGTGGCACTGACGCAGATGTCACAGTGAGATGGACCAATCTCTACCCCAAAACCTGGAGAGATTGGACATGATTAAAATGAACCAACACTTTATACCACATAATTACAGTGTTCCTGAAACACCACAGGAGGAGGAAGAGGAGGGGGGGGGCAATTGGTAAGACTTAAGTGCATTAGCAGTCCAAGTTCTTGGTTAACCACCTGAGTTTGAGGACAAACTCTACTTCTCTGACTGAGTAGGCCACTATAGAACTTTCAGGCTATCATCAAACTGCTTTGCCAAAAAAAATGTATACACCTAGAGGAACATTATATATTGTTTGTGTCTGACTTATGCAGCCGCACCATTTAGGCACATGTAGGGCCGAATTGGCGTTGGTCCCGTGTGTAGTGAAGAAGCACCCCATTCACTGAAGACAATGTCTGCCTCGTCCTATGCCTATCCTTCTTTTTTCATTCTCTAGAAGGGCTGTCCCAATAAAAATCATTTAATTTACAAGACTGTCAATGTGTTGCTTCCATGGGAAAAGAGGAGCTAGAATATGACAATTGTGTACCACTGTGCTTGGATTGGAACAGGTAACTATTTCACCAGTTACAGCTGTGAGATACTCAATTGTAAGAGTGAGTAACATAATGATTAGCTGACAATCATGCCTTGAATCAGGCCAAGCAAGCACCTGCCTAGCTTACACTGGAACAGACGCTGGCGGTATCATTCACTTGACTTACACTATCCTCCTTGTATGTTCCCAAATTCCTACATCTTCCCCTTCAGAATGGCACCACGCACCACTACTTTACTCTATCAAGGATTTGTGTTGATCTTACCTTTAAGGATTGTATTCGTGAAAGGAGGCTAGCACGCTGTGCTATGTGTGTTGTGCTGTGTCTGTTTGTGTGTATGTGTATATGTATATATATATATATATATATATATATATATTTATATGCAGAGTTTTCTCATTAATGATTTTATTGCAAATGTTACAGTGATATTATCAAAGATGTCAAAAAAGATGTCATGAGTGATGTAATAGCTGTGGTAATTAGCAGTGCAGGGTTAGGGCGTAAGTTATAGTTACCTTAGGACAGGAGTCATATTTACTTGAAATAACTCTAACAGCTGTATTGCTAAGGTTTTGTGGTGTAAAATCTGAAACTAACTATAACGTCCCTTTAACACTTATTTTTTTAGTGATTTTCTAAAGTTTATTTTAAATTCTATTTCCTAACTATAATGTCCCTGTAACCTTTGTTTTTTTTCAGTGAATTTATAGGGATTTTTAACGTTAAGTAAGATGCTCATAATAATGCACAGTGGGGGGGACAGGGTTGGATGCAGGGACTGGCCCTGCATTGCGCTGTCCATACCCAAGCTTGCTGCTTCTGCTCCCTCCTCCTTGCCAACCATTATCCAAGTGAATGCCCCTGCTGCCTCATTACAGCCCTGTGTGGCCATTGTTTTGCCACTGCCTTTCACACCTGCTCTGAACAGTTAGCTTGCTGCCCTAACCACCTTCTCCCTACCCTCTGTTGTCTGAGTCCATGCACTTGCCCCATTTCTTCTGCCCTGCATGGTCTGATGTACTGCCACTGCATCCTCCTGCCCTTCAAGAGCAGTTATGCAACAGCTATCTCTCCTGTCTGTCCGATATGGTCAGCTTGCTGCCCTTGCCTGTTTCCCCTCTGCTCTCTATTGTTTATGTGCATGGCCCTGTCCCCTCCCTATTGCTTTCCATGGTCTGTTGTGCTGCACTGCTGTCTCGATTGCCCTATGTTGTGTATTGTGCTACTGCTACCCCTGACACTTGCCCTGTAAGGTCAGATTTAAAAGAAAAAACAGTGGAATTGACTTTCCCCATTGACCTATGTTGAAAAAGAGGAAATTGTAGACAAGGAGCACTTCGACTTCTTTTTCTTTTTGTGGGAATAAGACTTACCCAAATGGCTCTATGACTTGGAATGGGACGGTGACCTAGGACTACCTGACTGCTCCCAGGACCTTCCTCTCTAACAGGTTTTTGAGCACTGCAGTGTCACACAGTGAACCTCCTGGAGCTTCAGGATCGCACCCTCAAGGCCTTTGGATGCATAGCACAGCAGTCAGGACAGGCCTTCAGGTCGTTGTCTCGTTCAAGGCACCAGAGGCAAACAAGGTGCAGGTCTGTCACCAAATTCTGTTGATGGCAGGTGCCACAGGCATGAAGCCAGCCTTCCTAGATTATATTTCTGCTACATAGGAGGTAAAATGTCAAAAAAGACGGGGATGCAGGTTATAGTTACCTTAGAGGAAGAATTACGGTTTCTTGTGACAACTATAACTGCTGAATAGCTAAGGTGTTTACATTTTATTTCCTAACTATTAAGTCCCTGTAACCTTTTTTTTCAGTGAATATATATATATATATATATATATATATATATATATATATATATATATATATATATTTTTTTTTTTTTTTACTTGAAATAAATTTTTATTAAAGATTTTTCATAAAACAATATATGACCCTCAAGTCGGAGGCCACACCACATTTACATATGACAAAATAATAGTACAGTACAACAATATTTAAATGTCGAATGAGCACTAAAGATGTTACAGCTGTAGCGTACCCAGCGTACCCAGGCGTCGGATAGTCAAAATGGCCATGGGATAGGAGGCAGGGAGTGTAAAGCCTACAGTGCCTGTTATGTGACCTAGGACCTCCTTCCAAAAGTTCGTAATGAGAGATCATGAACTCCAAATGTGACATAGGTCCCTCAGTTCTGTTTGGCATCGCCAATAGAGAACAGAGGCAGTGGGGTAGATAGTGTTCAGGCGTGTCAGTGTTAGAGCCATTTGTGTCATGTTCTAGCACACTGTCTCTGGCTGGGGTGTCCTTCTGCAGGTTTTAGAGATATGGCAAAGTGTTTCTCCTTGTTTTGTGAAATGCCTCTGCAGTCTTAGTCTGCCATTGCGTTTGATACATGTGAGGTCGTAAGGGTGTAGTATGTTGGAGTATTTGGTAGGTTAGAGCAATCAAACCACTAGTACCATTGTATGCTGAACCAATTTCTTTGTGTGTCTCCCTATACATTTGGGGGTGGATCTCCCAATAATGTAGTTGGCAGTATTGTAATCACTTTGGTTCTAGGCCTTTGCATTGTTCAACAGATTTAATAGCGCCTCCCATGAAGAGGTCACTCAATATAACTCAAGTGCACCCCAGCTGGGAAATGTATGGGGGAGATTTGAACCTTGTTGCAGTACCCCCCCACTTTTTGCCTGGTTTCTGAATGCAACCTGGACTGGAGTGCACTGGGATACTGCTAACCAGGGGCCAGATGTTGCAAGGCTTTTGCACGCTGTTTGCGAGGTGCAAAAGCCACATCGCTATGCCCATTCCCATTTTGGGAGTCAGTTACCTGGTTACCCGACTCGCAAAATGGGAATGTGACTTGCAAATAGGAAGGGGTGTTTCCCTTCCTATTTGCGAGTCGCATCGCGATGCAGAATTGCTTTGTGACCGCGAATGCGGTCGCAAAGCAATTCGCAGTTACCACCATTGTCACACTGGTGGTAACCCATTCGCAAAAGGGAAGGGGTCCCCATGGCACTCCTTCCCCTTTGTGAATGGCCCTGAAAACATTTTTTCAGAGCAGGCAGGGGTCCTATGGACCACTGCCTGCCCTGAAAAAATAAAGCTGACACGTTTCATTTTTTTGTGTGTAATGCAACTCGTTTTTCTTTAAGGAAAAGGGGCTGCATTATAACAACAAAAAAACTGCTTTATTTAAAAGCAGTCACAGACATAGTGGTCTGCTGTCTTCAGCAGGCCACCATCCCTGTGAGTGCTGCGACTCGCAAGGGGGTTGCAAATTGCGACCCACCTCATCAATATTAATGAGGTGGGCCTTTGCAACCCCCATGCGACTCACAGATGGTGTCAGGGACACCATCCTGCATACGGCATTGCAACTTGCGAATTGCGAGTCGCTTAGACTCGCAACTTGCGAGTCGCAATGCCAGAATTTGCTACATCTGGCCCCAGGTTCCCATTGCCAGTGTTCTTTTCCTAAAACATTGTAAAAGTGATTGGATACACATTTAGCTACCACTCTACGTCCCTAGTAAAAAGTACTTAGGTATCCAGGGCATGAGTTGGTATGGGTAGACCCCTGAAGGCAGTAGCACTGATTTTGCCACCCTACAGGGTCATGCATCCAGATGCCCCCGCACTGCTAGTGCAGGCTGAGTGTCGTGGTGCAAACTTAAAAGCTCAAACCCGACACAGCACACTGTCTGTGCCCTGTCCACCATACACTGCATTTATTATGGGTAAGACACCCCACTAACAGGCCTTATTGCCCTATGATAGGGTGCTCCATATTATAGGTGAGGTCATAGCTGCATGAGCAATATGCCCCCACTGTGTCCCTGCCAAACCTGGGTCTTAGTGAGTGAAGATAGTAGCCATTTTAATGTATGTGCTGGGCACTGGTCAAAACGAGTTTCCCAGCTACATGATGGCTACTCTGAACCCTGGGATGTTTGGTATCAAACAACTCAGAATGATAAATTCAAACTGGATTTATTATAAACATATACCCAGGGGACACCTTAGAGGTGCCCCCTGCAAAAGCCAACTATCCTGGCATGGTTACTGACTGATTCCAGACAGACTGCCACATTCAGACAGCCAATCTACAAACTTTGGGTAGAGCCCTGTCTCTCTGGTTTGTAAAACAATGACCTTCCTGGGTGGAGGAACTGACAGTCCCTCCCTCAGGAATGTGCACTGCCCTGGCAGTGAGCTTCAAAGGGCTACCGCCCTTGAAACTCGATCCCCAGGCCTCCTGCTAGCAGCAGATGGCATCCCCCTTTGCAAACCTTTTGGAGGGAGCAAAGGTGGGAAACCCCACAAAGGGTAGGAGTGGCGGCCTCACCCGGCATGCACCACCCCTAAGGTGTTGCCTGCGAAGTGGACTCTCAAATTCAGTTTCCTCCATCTTGGAATGGAAGACAATAGCCAATCAGGTTTAGGGAAGTGACCCTTCCGACAGGAAGTGGTCACTGTAGTGAGTGTAGCCATCCAAGGGTAAGTGTCCCATTGGACAGTACCAGGTTTCCCCTAAAACGCCCACTAAATTCAGTATTTAGTGGGCTCCCCTAGACCAAGAAATCAGATTTGAAAAGACAAAGAAGACCAGCACCAAAGAAGATCCAAAGCAAGAGAACTGTGGACCTGCTGCACAAGAAAAGGTGCCAAACCATGCCTGCTGCAACCGGGACCTAAAAATAGCCACTCCAGAGGAACTGGACAGTGTACCAACCCCAAGAAACCCTGGGTACCTCCAGGCTTCAAGAATCACCGCAGGTCTTTCTGCTGAGTGGAGACTCCACTCAAAAACCAAGCAAGAACCAACAAGCCAGTGAGGGTCTCTTCACTGACTGGCTGATATCTCCACAACCAGAAGGTGCAGCGAGACCCGACGACACACTGACAACCACCCAGACATGGCCTACAAGTGTGCCAAGTTTGGTGGCACAGTGCTCTCCAGTGGCCAAGTTATATTCATACCCTGGGTACTAGTCAACCAAAAAGCCTGCTCCCTCAGAGTTGAAAAAGGATCAGAAGGAAGCCCCAGTTGAGGGACTTCAGGAACACTCCAGGCCTCTGACCAGAGGGCCCCTATTGTCCTATTAGCATCCCTCAAAGAGACTCACCTCCAGCTCCAAAGGACTCCGGTGTGCACAGCTCCTGGATTTCCAACTCATCCTGCATCTGGCCACCCTGCGCCCTACAATGAGGAACCAACTGAGCTCCACGGGCCCTCAATCCCTTGTGACCTCGACAGCACAAGGGGGACCCCAAGGCACCATCTTGAAATCTGCAAACCAGCTCTTTTTCCAAGTGGCTACTCTAGGTGGCTCTGTGCTTGTGCCAAAAGACTATCCAACGATGTTCCCGCCGGAACCAGGAGGCACCTCAAGCTCTCCAGCTGGCACAAGGTGCCCACCGACTGCTGCAATCACCCTGCAAAAGAAGAGACTGGTAACTCAAATGTACGATTTTTAAAAGTGACTACCTATTGATTCCAATAGTGAGTAAGTATGCACATGAAAACTAACTTTGACAAAGTTTTGAAATGTCATATCTCAAAAAGTACCTAGGGTATCTTAAAGATTTTGGTCTTAAAATGTATATTAAAGTCTGAAGTATTTTCATAAATTCTGGTCTAAAGTTATTCATTGTGTGTGTGTGGTGCATGATTGGATTTGATTTGTGAGTACAGCAAATGCTTAGCACATCGCCTGGATTAGCCTAACTGCTCGACCAGCTACCTTAAACATTGGAGCATTTGGTGGTCTAATTTTTACCTCTGGAAACCAATGTGTGGTTGTAGGAAAGTAGCTTCTTCCTAGCATGGTTACCCCAACTTTTGGCCTGTTTGTGAGTGTGTGTCAGTGTGTTTGTACTGTGTCACTGGGATCCTGCTAGCCAGGACCCCAGTGCTCATAGATAAAAACATACATGTCAGTGTGCTTTGCCTGTCTCAGTGGGATCCTGCTAGCCAGGACCCCAGTGCTCATAGTTTGTGGCCTAATGTGTATGCCTGTGTAGTGCCTAACTGTGTCACTGAGGCTCTGCTAACCAGAACCTCATTGCTTAAGCTCTCTCTGCTTCTAAATGTGTTACTGTAGGCCAGTGACTTTATTTATCAATTTCAATTGGCATACTGGACTCCCTTATAAGTCCCTAGTATATGGTATCTGGGTACCCAGGGCATTGGAGTTCCAGGAGATCCATATGGGCTTCAGCATTTCTTTTGCCACCCATAAGGAGCTCAGACAAACCCTTTCACAGGCCTGGCATTGCAGCCTGCATGAAATAACACACACGCTATTTCACAGCCATTTTCACTGCACTTAAGTAACTTATAAGTCACCAATATGTCTAACATTCACTTGCTGAAGGTTAGGTGCAAAGTTAATAAGTGTGAGGGCACCCTTGCACTAGCAAAGGTATCCCCACATAGTTCAGGGCCATTTACCCAGACTTTGTGAGTGCGGGGACACAATTACACATGTGCACTACATATAGGTCAATACCTATATGTAGCTTCACAATGGTAACTCCGAATATGGCCATGTAACGTGTCTAAGATCATGGAATTGTCCACCAATTCCAAATCTGGTACTGGGGAGCCAGTTCCATGCATCCTGGGGGCTCCACCATGGACCCCAGTACATCAAAACCAGCTCTCTGAGGCTTGCACTGCAGTTTCAGCTGCTGCCACCTCACAGACAGGATTCAGCCCTCCTGGGGTCTGGGCAGCCCAGTTCCAGGAAGGCAGAACAAAGCATTTCCTCTGAGAGCAGGGTGTTACGCACTCTCCCTTTGGAAATAGGTGTTAAAGGCTGGGGAGGGGTAGCCTCCCCCAGCCTCTGGAAATACTTTGAACGGCACAGATGGTGCCCTCCTTGCATAAGCAAGTCTACACCGGTTCAGGGATCCCTTCTCCCCTGCTCTGGTGTGAAACTGGACAAAGGAAAGGGGAGTGACCACTCCCCTGTCCATCACCCCCCCAGGGGTAGTGCCCAGAGCTCCTCCAGTGTGTCCCAGACTCCAGCCATCTTGCTTTGCAAGGTGTGGGGGCACTTTGGAGGCCGTTGAGGGGCCAGTGCCAGCAGATGACATCAGAGACCCCTCTTGGTAGGTCCTTTGCTGATAAGGAAGCCAATGCCCCTCTCAGGGCTATTTAGGGTCTCTCCTATGGGTTCTCTTCAGATTCTGCTTGCATGTTTCCTTCAGGAATCCTCTGCAACAGCTTCAGCTTCCTCTGACCTCAGATCAACTGCAGCCTGCTCCGAGAAACACTGTAACTGCAACTAAGTGTCTACAAGAGACACTTTTCTTTAGCAACCTCAGCTCCAAGTCAGCAACTGCAACAGTTTCCACAGTGTGCACGCTCTGGGGACTCCTTGTCTTCATCCTGCACCAGAAGGACCAAAGAAATCTCCCGTGGAGTGACGGAGTCACTACCCTGCTCCAAGCAGGCACTTTCCAAAACGACGAACGGTACCCTGGGACTCCTCTCAGAGTGACGAGCATGCTCCTAAGGACACAGAGGGTAGACATCATCGACATAAACTGTCCTGAGGTCCTGCTGAGGCAATTTGGAGGGGGTAAGACCTTTCCTTCCCGAGAGCGATGGTACCCCTGTGTGCTGTGTCTTCTTCGCCTCCTGAGGCCTCTGTACACTCTTTGCAAAATGCCTTCATGCACAGCCTGGCCCAGGTCCCCAGCACTCCATTCTATGATGCACAACTCACTGAGTTATCCTCCGGTGGCCTTCTTTTGTTGTGCTGCATCAACTGCATTTTGCACCTCATTTGAACCTAGAGCCTGTGGCTCCTGGGGGTGCTGACTGGTATCCTGAGAGCTCTCTAAAGTGCTGAGAGCCCCCTCTTCCTCCTCATACAGAGTTGAGGCCCCCAGGACCCTCCTGGATCCATCCAGGGCCATTTTGACACAAAACGCACTTTTGTGGTAGCCAGGGCTTGTTGGCGACTTCCAACAGGAAATCTCATCTGCAACAAACTTCATTCCTTGGAACATCTTTTGCATCATGCAGTAACCCGCTGGCATCTTCCTGGGGTGCATTCCTGCAGTCTTCGACTAACCGAGGACTCTTCTTTTGCACCCTCTTCTGGGTTGGCAGGGGCTCCTGTCCTTCCAGGAACTTCTTTCGACTTCTGAACTTGGTCCCCTTCCTTTGCAGGTCTTCAGGTCCAATAATCGAGCAGTTGTTCTTTGCAAACTTGGTTAGCTGCTGCAAAATCCCAAAAAACGAGGTGTAGTGTGTCCTAAGGAAACTTGCAGTACTTTACTCCTGCTTTTCTGGGCTCTGGGGTGGGGTAATTTACTTACACTTACTGTATTCTTACTCTCCCAGTGATTCTGCACACACTAAACTTGTCTGGGGGGGAATTCGTGATTCACATTCCACTTGCTTAGTATATGGTTTGTGTTGCCCCTAGACCTATTTTCTCCCATTCAATTCTTCAGGGTTTCCTACTGTTTGCATTGTTCTATGACTATTTACTTGTCTAATGTTGGTGCCTAGTGTATATATTATGTATGATACTTAGTATTGTCTCTAAGATATTTTTGGTACTGTGTGTAGGAAAGTACAGTCTTTCTTGGGATGTTCCCCCAATTTTACATGAATGTCAGTAGGTTTTTGCCTGTCTCACTGGGATCCTGCTAGCCAGAACCCCAGTGCTCATAAATTGTAGCCTAAATGTGTATGCCTGTGTAGTGCCTAACTGTGTCACTGAGGGTCTGCTATTCAGAAACTCGGTGCTCATGCTCTCTCTGCCTTTAAATTTGTCACTATAGGCTAGTGACTACATTTACCAATTCTGATTGGCATACTGGACCCCCCCTTATAAGTCCCTAGTATATGGTGCCTAGGTACCCGGGGCATTGGGGTTCCAGGAGATCCATATGGGCTGCAGCATATCTTTTGCCACCCATAGGGAGCTCAGAGAAGCCATTACACAGGACTGCCACTGCAGCCAGAGTGAAATAACAGACATGTTATTTCTCAGACATTTTCACTGCACTTAAGTAACTTATAAGTCACCTGTAAGTCTAAACTTCACTTGCTGAAGGACAGGTGCAAAGTTACTAAGTGTGGGCACCCTTGCACTAGCAAAGGTGCCCCCACATAGTTTAGGGCCATTTCCCCAGACTTTGTGAGTGCGGGGACACCATTACAAGTGCACTACATATAGGTCAATACCTATATGTAGCTTCACAATGGTAACACCGAATATGGCCGTGTAACATTTCTAGGATCATGGAATTTCCCCCCCCCATTCCAAATCTAGTATCGGGGAGCCAATTCCATGCATCCTTGGGGCTCCACTATGGACCCCCAGTACTGCCAAACCATCTCTCTGGGGTTTCTCTGCAGTTACAGCAACTGCCAACCCACAGACAGGGTTCTGCCCTCCTGGGGTCTGGGAAGCCAAGTCCCCGAAAGGCAGAACAAAGCATTTCCTCTGACAGCAGGGTATTACACCCTCTCTCTTTAAAAATAGGTGTTAAAGGCTGAGGAGGGGCCGCTGACTGCTCCAGGACATCTGCAAAACTGCAACAAAGTAGCCAGAAGACTCCTAGCGACATTGTAGTGCCTAATCTTGTCGGCTTTATTGACTGTTTCCTGGTGGTGAATGCTCTGGGGGCTGCCTGCCTTCACCCTGCACTGGAAGCCATGAAGAAATCCCCAGTGGGTCGGCAGAATCGCCCCCCTGCTTCAGCAGGCACCAAACTTCAGCTTCACCGGTACTCTGGATCCCCTCTCATCCTGAGGAGCTTGGCCCCTGGAACACAGGTGGTGGACCCAGACTGTCCAGTGGTCCAACTGTCTGAATTTGGAGGAGGTAAGTCCTGGCCTCCCCTCCCCAGACAGTAATCCTGTGCGCCTCGTGTTCTTCAGCTACAAGGGCTTCTGTGCACATTTCCAAGTTCCAAGAAATCTTGCATGCACAGCTGAGCCTAGGTTCCCAACACTCTGTCTTGCGATACTCAGCTACCTGAGTTGATCTCCGGTGCTGTGAGACCTCCTTTTGCAGTGTTGAGACGACTGTTGTGTTTAGTCTTCTTTAGCGCTGGTGATTATAATACTTCTGATGCAGAAATCAAAGGTGTAAAAGTCTAAACCGGCCATTGGAGGACACGTTTTTGAGTCTGTTCACTGTATGCCTATTGTGTTTCAGTGAGGTCATGTCAGAGCTCCCGCTCCCAACTGGATTTAATATGCGAAGAAGGATGTGGGAGCATGGAAGTAACTAAATAATACAGTACGGGACTAGATTGTCGGGTGCTGGATTTATGAAAAGTGTCATGGGAAGCTGACATTTTGGTGGTTCCTCTGGGATTAAGCAATATAGGTGTTGCACAACACTGCCTACCCTATAGTATATCAGTATATACAGGTGGTGGGAAGTAATACAGTGCAGGTAATTAGTGTATGATAGAAAGCTGCTATTTATGAATATGTCTGCCATAGTGTGGAGTGCTAACTCACACAGTTGCTTCTGCACTCCTGTTTACACCACAAGGAGCAGCAGAGGATTATTATGAAGTAGGATATTTGGGGAATATCATTCTACAACATAGTCATGGCCGGTAAATTGCGTTCTTGACCAGCACATGCATTGGGCATGTGTAGTGTTTCCCATGGTCAAGGGAGATTTCATAGTGTTGCCAGGTGCAATGGTATGGGATGTACCAACACCGCCTCCATATTCAGGAAGGGAGTGTGTCTCTTGTTGTGTATCCAGTGGTGTGCATACTGCCACTAAGAAACAGAGTTCAAAACTAGGGGCAGCAAAGCTGCCGACCTTGTGTGGAAGTTGCATTTTCAACCGTGCAATTTTAGGTTGTTGGCCATATCATGCATGTCTGAGCATGAGCATTTTGAGTTGGTCAAAGTATGTTCCGGTGAGCAGGATTGGCACAGTAGCTTGGGGATGAGCACCATTTTTATAAGGGCCACCCTTACCATTACTGATAACACCAGATTTATCTAGGGGTCCACAAGGTAAGTTACGTAGTCTAAACAACCTTCATAATTCACTCCAGTGAGGACTGCAATGTCAATGTGGTCGTGTATCCCTAGATATTGAACCAGACCTGTTTGCGATGTGAGTGGGTAGGGTTAGATTAGGCTGTTATGTATGCGGTGGAAGGGGCATCAGAATGTCATCCAATATATTTGTAGGCCATAGCAAAAGCTATTCATCTAGCACAGGACCTAAGTGTAGTGATGGATGTCCAATAATATGTAATATATAATTTGCATACATAGACAGTAATATTTGTTGCATTCCAAGTGTTATGCTGTGGTGGTGGTGAAACTCATGGAGGATAGTGTCTAATGGTTCCATAGTTAAGGCAAAATTAAAGGGAGAAAGTGGGCATCCTTGCCTGGTCCCCCTACCAATAGGGAACAGTGGGAGTTGACCCTAACCCTAGCCATGGGTCTGAAGTAAAGTAGTGTGAGTCATTTAAAAGATTCCGTCCACGCTCCCATACTCTTCATCACAGTCAACATGTAATTTCATTCAATCATGTCAAATGCTTTAACAGAGTCAAAGGAAGGCTGCAGTCACCAGCGAGTCCACATCTGTATGGTGAGAGATAGAGCACAGGGAGTGGAGATTGTCAGCAGTAGTTCTGCCAGGGATGAATTCAGATTGGTCTGGATGGATGGTGTTAAGCAGCAGTGAGTGCAGGTGGTTAGGGAGAATTTTGACCATATTTCATTATCTACGTTTATGTGGGAGAGGGGCTGATATGATTCACAGCAGTGAGGAGATTTGCCAGGTTTAAGTACTGTAATGATCACTGCTTCCTGCAAGGAGGGCCATAGAGAGCTCAGATCGAGTGCTTCATTGTATACTTCAAGCAGCACAAGTGCCAACTCTTCAACATATGTTTTATAGAATTCAATAATGGAGAGAGATTAGTTGACAGTGAGGTTTGCGTTGGTGCGGCTTCAACCAGACCAACGTAGCCCTGTTTAAGCAATCTATTGTGTGGTGAGTAGACATAGTCTTGGCTGTGTAAAGCTCTGAGTAGTGTTGGGTGTATGCATCAAGTATGTGCGCTTGGTGTATCCTCATGCGAGTCTGCCCTGATATTCTCAGAAGTGACCCATGGAGGATGTATAATACCAGCTAATGTTTTCCCTGGCTCATCTCCCTCCCCATATCAGTAGGCCACAGTGTATTTATTTAGAAATATCACCTCTCTCTTTATTTCTTCGCAGAACTCCACTCTTTTTAAGTTGAGTTCAACTATTCTTTGAGGGGGCAGTCTACCATTTCCATTCTATAGTAGATGTTGTATTTCTACTTTTAGTTTGTTGAGTCTAGTTTGTATTGATTTATGTATATGTGAGTTTTAGACATACATTCTCAATACAATGCCTTAGAAACATTCAATGGAGATCCCACAGTTGCCACTGTACTCTTATTAGGTTCAAAATCTGACAGAATAGCAGTGCAGGTGCCACTTACAAATGCTGTGTTCAGCAGGGTCTGTGGTTGGAGCAATCATATTCTGTGGGGAGTGGTGAGGATATTCAGTAACAGGACAGCTAAAGAATTATCTGACAGTGCCCTGGGCAGAAATGTTACAGATGACAATCAATCTGCTGCATCCCTAGAACCCAGCCAATACTCATGCCTGGAGTGAGACCGGAGGACCACAGAGTAAAAGGAGAAATCAATAGTGTCTGGGTTGAGTATCCTATATAAGTCTATGAGTTGAAAGTGGGGGAGTACTGGGCTAAGTCTCTCTCATGCTGACTTGTGTCTATCTGGCACACCTCCTTTATAATCTATGTGCGCTTGTAGCATGAGTTTAAAATCTCTAATTCAGAGTAGTGTGCATGGTGAAATTGTAGTACGATCCAGTTCAACCTCCAGAAATACCTCGGGATCATCTATGTTTGGCTCATAGATGTTCAGTGGTGTGAAATGCATACCAGTGAGCAGTCCCCTACACATGGATGTACCAGTGCTAGTCATCTGTCTTGTGAGGTAGCGGTGAAAATGACACTTTACGCCTTTAAAATAGGTTGAGTAGGAAGAAAACTATCTGTGTATATTCCACTTATTGGCAAAGTTACTCTCCAGTAACCCAATTAAGTGTATTTCTTGAAGGAAGTGATGTTGACTTTATGTCACGTCAGGTATACCAGTATTAGATACACTTTGTGTGGGCTATTAATCCCTCTGAGATTCCATGACATTAACTTGAGCAGAATTGTTTGGTTGGTGGTATAATATAGTAGTGGTTGCAGAGGGGTTGTCAGCCATATTGTGATTGTCTGCGCTATAGTTGCATGTCCCATTGATGCATTCAATGAATGTTTTGTGCCTGGAAGTCCATCTCCCCTCACACCTCCCACATCACCTCCAACTTGTCGACTTAGTGATTCCACCTGCTGAACAAAACTGGGTAGCATACCATAGTCTTTCAGTTGGTTTTAGTTATGATTAACACTAAGAACTGTCAAGTCAGCCAGAGGTATCCTTAAAGAGTTTCTAGTTCCAAGCAGGAAGTATGTTAGAGTGGCCATAGCTTGACTATGTGGGGCCTGGGTGCCGCCAGTAAGGTTCGCAGGGCCGTAACCCCAAACATCCCACATGGGGACACTGTTAATTACAGGACTGCAAACGATCCCTCCAGGCCATGAATATTATTACTTCTATGTCATCAAAAATGCTGGAAAGTGAGTTCTCGTTCTCTGCTCCGGGCACATTTTGCTGACTGGAAAGTTACTTGGCAATATTTTTTGCTGCATTGGGAGTGTCCAGGATGTCCATAGACAGTGACACGCAGTCAAGCCAGATAGAGCATGGTATATGGTAACCCATCTCACACAGGAAGAAATTTCCTTGTAGCGTCCTGGACGGCTGGATGAAGTTCAGGTAGAAGGAGAGTTCTGCAACAGATAGATTGTATTGTATTTTTCTCAGGCTAGGTGCAGTATACTATCTCTGTCCCTATAGTTAAGCAACTTTATGATGATTGGATGTGGTTGGGCCCTCACCACTGGTCTGGTAGAGAGTGAACAATATGTCCTCTTGACGACAACCATCTGAGACAGGTTTACACAGTGAATGTTCCAGTTAGCAGTGTTTCAGCAAATTTTGTCCCCGGAGCAGGATCACCACACCAGGGGAGGGGAGGTACTCCAAAAGTGAAATTTCAAAGTCACCCAAGCCTCACAGCAGTATAGGCCAACTTAAGTCAGCACAGCCCTCCCACTCCGATGTAATAACCCAACATCACACAAGTGCCAAGGTGCTTGATATGGTGGGGGTTGGAGGGCTCAGCTACAGCAAGCACAGACTCTTCATCGTACAGGATAATTCGGAATCAGCAGGCTCCCAATCAATGTTATCATCACGGACCTGGACGCATTGAGATGGTACCTCAGCCCCAGGTGAAGTCCAGCAGAGGAGAGGCACATGATGAGTAGAAGCAGCACAAGTACATAATAGTTAGCATGCAGTCTCCAATGTCAGTGGCAGTCTCGGTTGGGGCGCCAATGCAGCCCAAACATGGATGCAACAACCCTATACACTCTCTGTAGTGCTGACCTGAGATCAGGAGCGACAAGCAGGCAGTGTGGCCCTGCATCAGTCAAGTCCTTTCATAAGTTCAGTTGAGGGCCTGATTGGCAACCTTCAATAGTCATTTTTGACTTGTGTTCTAGGACGTCTGTCCCTGCGGTTGGGATTTGTTGCCAAATGCAGCTCCCCGATCTTAACCCCACCTCAAAAGGGGTGTTTAGTCTCCTGTAGTCCCTGTAATTTCTGTTTTTGGAAAAATGAACTTCCTTCCATGAAACAATTTGATTGGTTGCAAAACTTTCTTCTCAGTGGCTGCTTTTTAACCATCTCATTTAGTTCATCTTCAGCAGCTTGGTAAACATAGCTTTC
The DNA here is from genome assembly GCF_031143425.1 of Pleurodeles waltl. NCBI lineage: Eukaryota > Metazoa > Chordata > Amphibia > Caudata > Salamandridae > Pleurodeles > Pleurodeles waltl. The sequence continues at coordinate 1,219,093,228 of NC_090447.1, forward strand.
TCATTGGACCTCAACTGTTATGGTTCCAACCAAAAGGTTCTGCACCCTATTGCTGCACCTGCAAAAAATGCAGATTCCCATAGGGTGTCAAATGTTATACTGATAGGCACTGTGCTAGAGTCTCTCATTTGGGTAAAATGTCAGTTGGATCCTCCTTGTCCTGTGTAATGACTACATCTTGTGCCCTATGTGTGGTTGGCTTTACTTGTTGGCTCATGTCATCTTTCCCTTGTGGCACCTTCCTGCCCTGAGTACTCCAAGTCATGCTTCGCTTGTGGTGTCCTCCAGTCTCAAGCACTCTATTATTCCCCTCCCAGGAGGCCGGAACCATTGACCATCCTGTTCTGTTGCTATGCAAGTTTAGATGCTTGCATCTGCAGATTATCAAGTGTATTTTAGTACAAGTTATGTTATCCACTGTGACACATTAATTTGTACTATCATGCACTTGGGGTTCTGTAGTACTTGTTTATTATTGTCAATTGCAGTGTGCATCTGCCACCGGCAAGGCCTCATATCCATTGAATGCAACACATGATCTTCATCAGGTTCATTAGAATATTCCACATCTCCACATAGGACACATGCCTTTCTGGAACACTTGTCTCTTCCAGTATGAATACCCCCTTTGCACCTGCATCAGCTATTGGCCTCCGTCCTTTGCAAGCAATGTCCCTGCACTCACCTCCTGAGTCACCCGGAACTTCCAGTGCTCTAGTCTTCCAAGCCTTCCTGATGATTCCATGATCCAGGCCTCTGCAGCGCTTCCAGTGTCTTCCTTCATGAGCTACAATTTCACCTCCTCTTGAGCATCTTCCATCAAGTCTACTGTTGTCTTCGGATTCCAGTTCAAGTACTGTCACGGCTAAGTACCTTCCCTTCAGGTTACTGCATACTACTCCATAGGTCAGCAAATCATCCAAAATCTGATTCCTTTGAAGGCATGAGAACATTTTCTGAAATTGATCACTGTCTGAGTATTAACCATCATGAGGCCCAGAGTTACTGACTCTTTCATTGCAGCGCTCTGAACTCTATTGTACCCAAACAGAAAGTGCGCCATTGTGTATCTTGACAAGTTGTATTTGGTATTTTAGGAGAAAATTCTTGTTTGAGTATTAACCCCTTGAGGCCCAGCGCTAAGGACTCTCATTGATGTGCTCTGAACCCTACTGTACCCAAACAGAAAGTTTGCCACTGTTTTAATGACAAGTTGTATCTAGTATTTTGGGAGAAAGTTCTAACACTTTAAGTTGTATTAGAGTTTGAATCGGAATCCTGTGTGCTCCAGAGTGTCAGAAAATCTCCAGTTTATTCTTGAAATAGTTTCTGCTCTCTCTCATGCAGTATTTATGATGAAGTCCATACGTTTTCAAATAGTTTAAACAATTGCTACATCATTTTGTGATGGGAACCTACGGGTAACATTGAGGATAATGAGGTCCAAGGAGTCCCTATCCTACTAGGCAGTGCATGTGACTGCCAACCTGTGCTCTCAGTGACACAAGTTCACCTTTTCTTGTTTTATCCTATCCTCCTTTCCCTTCTGTGGGCACTGTTTGGAACCAGACAGTTGATAGTTGTTTTACTAAGCTGCCCAGCTGAGATTGGAGGTCCAGCATCGGCTCCACTGTAGGAACCAGGTGAGTGTGTGACATTCTGCATGCTGTATGGAGCAATATGAAGCATAAGCACTTATTCACAATCCAAAATTAGAAGTGGTATAAGCTTATTAGGACCAATTCAACCTTTTTCTCCACTTGATCTGACAGTGTCGATTTTTCTGATGACAGCGAGGAAGATGAAGCCATGGGGGAAAGAATAAAAATTACTTTGGGTAAAGTTCCCACAATTTTATCAATATTGTACTGCTTAATCAAGAATCTAGATAAATTTGGTTTATACACTCTTTACAGACCATGTCCTTAATCACATCATGAAGTGGGAGAAAATCATTAATAAATAAGCAGAAAAACCCTGAAGATTATTTCTCTGCGCAAATTTCACTCTTGGAGAATTGTACAAATCGTCATCTACATTGATTTTCACCCATTTGCCTTGTGAATCAGAACGTGCAGCATCCACAGCCTGATTAATCATCTTCTGGAACTGAGTCTTGAATATTTGTAAAATTTCCACATTATTTACTTTTTGTAAAGATTTGCCCTTTGCAGGTAATGACTCCATGATATCACCCCTCACGAAGCAAGAGTGAAGGCAGGAGTGCTAATGGCACTCCTTATATCTCTTTCTAAGCAACCAAGATCCTCATTTTTAGCGACGCTACGATGGTGCTGTGCCCTGCTGCATATCTAAAAGGCAGCGTTAAATCACTTTATGTGGCTTAATGCAGCCCTGTCAAAATGGATCGCCCAATGCAGTTTTCTGCAGCAACGGGGCGTGCAATGGGTGTTGCTGTGGGCAAACCCACACAACATTTATTGCTTTTTGACGCTTCCCCAAGATTTACAAAAAATCATAAACCTGTGGCAGTGCCAAAAACTAACACCCCACCAAGGGTGGCACAACGAGGAGAATACTTTTATTTCTCCTAATTATTTGCTCTTTCTATGAGTGCTGCATCGTGCAGCACACAGAAGGAGCAAATCGACTGGAACACAGGCATCCTTGTGCCATGGTGCAAGGATGGCTGCATTGGCCCTAGACAGCTGATTTAGCGCTGGTGCAGGGGAAAATACAGGGATAGCCCATATTCTTGTACATAAGGTGCATCCCTGCATTTTAGAAATGTTGCAGTGCAGCAATATTGCTTGTGGCGCCCTGCTGCGCCATTTCCTACTAAATGAAACTCCAAGTGTCACAATCTGAAAGAGTTTAGGTGCTTTGCAAGACTAGTTGCCTAAAAAACAGCATGCTAGCTTCCCCAAGCAAAGCGCACACTTACCCCCACCACTCCAAGCTCAAAGACTTGCTGGTTTCCGGTTCTCAAACAGCCCACTGGTGGCACACCGAAACCAGCTCCCTGCCACAGCCCTGCACATGAACGCATGGCTGCAGATGAGCACATGATATTTGCTGGCCCAGCACAGCAGTATGGACACACAACAAATAGGGTACATAATCAACACTGAAGAAAAAAAAAAACAAGGGTGTTCTTTACCTGTTGCTGACAGTATTGTAAAAGAGGAGGTGGGGAGGGAGAGAGTAGTCTTCGTCCATGTCTTCATGGATTAGCATATTAGAAGCCTATCTATGGACGGGGTTGCCCTCAGTTTGCAATGACTGGGAAGAGGTGGTCCTATGAGATGGTTTATAGCATTTGTGTCCATAGTAGCGAACGGCTCCCTGTATTGGATTAGTGCAAATTTGACCTTATCCTGTTTTTACACAGGAAGTCACCAAATGTCACTACAGCAAGGATGTATGCCTTTTTCTTGTTCTTGTGCTTGCCACAGCTTACATGAGAATCCTTTACCATTTGGCACTTTTCAAATCTGTTTTTCTATGTTTAACTGTTACATTTCTCTGCTTGTTTTGTGTCTCACTTTTACTTGTGGTTGTTTTTCATCTTGTCTGCACTTTGTATTTTGTTTTATCAACAAAAGTGGCTTTCATTTTCGTTGTTTATTGCTTCATAAAAATGCTATTGTAAATGCCAAATCCTCCAGCCCACAATTCTCATGTGTTGACTTGTTTCTTCTACAAAAATGGTTAAACTTACTGCGTTTTTTCTCCTTCTGGAGTTGATTCTCCTGAAAAATAAAGGAGAATCTTTTTTAACACCCAAGACAGGGGCATGAAAAAGAGTTGAGTACAATGCTCAGAGAATTAATTTACTACTTCATGTATCTTTAACAGTATGTATGCACAGCATCTAAAGCCCAGATATAAATAATTCCAGATGCTGCACACAAGAACAGGTAAAGTCACATTTACTTATAATGCATTCCGTGAACATGTATTCGCTCATAACACCACGTTACCCAAATCTGTTACCACAATGCAATGGGACGTAACATTGCTTAGTCAGCTAATTATTATTTCTCTTAGGAGTTTTTCTATGTTTCACAATGCATGTTAAATGCTGAGACGCTGTAAAAACAGTTACATTTTACAATCAAGGCCTAATAACTCATTGCTGTACATTCGATATGGGTGGATTAGGATTTGGGGCAAAGAAGTGTAAAGTTACTACTGTCATTTTCTGAGGTTTCAGGTACTGGCACATTATACTTAACCATCAGCAAATATCTTGAAGGATGTGACTCAAATATCCCCAAGTTAAGCAACAGTTATTATTATGGGCCAGGTGCATATAGGTTGTTTGTGATTACCAAATAGCAAATGTTTGCAATTTGCTCTTAGGTAATCACAAACAAACACCAATGTACAAATGTGTCTGACATATTTTGTGTTTTTCAGTGGTTCGCAAGTATACCTACCTTATGATTATTAATGAGCTAGATCTTGGTTTGCGATCCATTGGGAATCGCAAAAATCATAGGGATGGTGGTCTGCTGCCGTCAGCAGACCACCTAGTCTGTGATTGTTTTTAATAAACCAATATTTTCTTTTAAATGCAGCCCATTTTTCTTAAAGCAAAACAAGAAGTGTTTTCAAATAATTAAAAGTGTTCTTTGATGCACAAAAACCACCCAATCCCATGTTACTTAGAGCAATTGGACATTGTAAATGTATTAGTTTAGTGCAACTGTTGAATTGAAGTTTATCATAACAGTAGAGCAAGCTTGACATGAGAAAAAGACTGTCACTAATCCAGCTAACGACTTTACCATCTGCTCCTGCAAGGAGGTGATAGATAAACTGTCTCAACTGCCGCAAATCCTAGGAGGTATACTTAGAGAAATCGCCTCCGCCCAGAAGGATGAACACATTCATATAACTCCCCTCGCTACCTTGTTAACAGCTGTCCCACTTGCACACAATCAAGAGGAAAATCCTCGCTCACCTCAAACAGTTGTACCATCGAGCATAAGAGAGATAAGCTCTCAGGTAGAAAGTATTGCTTCAGTTAGCCCTAAACTGGAAGATATGGAGAATTATTTTCCATCGCAAGTCACTATCAAACCCGGGAATGGTGAGAAACCCCTCTCACGGATTTTATCTAAAAGAGAAAACAAACGGCCAAGAAAAGGAAGACAATCTGCTCGAGCACTTCAATTATCCATCCCAAAGACCACTGAAATCATCTCACATGAGCAAAGCCAGGAGCATCTGGTGCCAAGTGGTAGGCAACACGGTGATACCTACGTCCCAGCAAGCACTAGCAGTAACACAAAAGCAGGCCCCACGACCCCCTCTATCATAATAGGGGCGGTCCAGCTAACAAAGCCCCAGATGGGGCCGCACGCTGTGTATAGCAAACCCTCAGATAATCGTAATAGACCCCAAGAGGACTACCAGAGCATAAAACTAAAAACCACTAAGCCTGAACAACACAGACAGACATCGCAGGCAAATCCGATAGGCAAGAGGTATGTCCTTGGCACAAGGCCGGGTGAAGCGGCCTACATGGAACATGTCGACCACGTAGAGCAACTCCAGCCCCTTCACGAAGGCACCCAAAATGATGAACCAAACCCCCAGTTGCTGTGGGTTCCGGAGTTTATCCCAAGATCTACCACTGATATTCTCAATCGCTCATCTATTCTAAGACTGATAAAAGCTCTCCCGGATCTACAGCACGTGGGCTCAGACGACATTGCTGCAATTAAATTCATCCAAGCCAGAGGCTGGCAACACACGGACCCCACGCTCAGTATTTTTTCGGACCCGGCCCTACCCATGCAGATCTTAGAAAGAAAGGACCTACTGAAAACCTGGGGGTGAACGATACCCACCTCCATTATTAGCTTCTCGTCCTATGGAAACGCCAAAAGGCATGCGGTCCGTCTTGCACGGTGCATGTGCAGCCACCCCAGACAGCAGAGGGCCTGCAAAAACCATTTTCGAGAAAAGGCTTCCCGAATCCCCGTTGCAAGTCCAATTTTGGAAGCAGGAAGGCAAGAAAAGGCTGGTCCAAGTTCAGAGATCCCACCTTGGAAGGGAACGGGTACCACCGGCTCTTCCTTTGGGAGCATCGGGTAACAGCTGAACAGCTGGGGAATTACCCCCACAAATAGTATTGAATATCTGCTCGTGGAATATAGGTGGCCTGCGGGCAAAAATAGAGGACCCAGAGGTAACAAAGTTTTTTAGCACCTTTGATATTATACTTCTACAGGAATCCTGGGCAATGGATTCAATACCGTTAGTAGGATTCATTGAACATTTCAGTCCAGCCACAAAAATGAACAGGCCTAGCCGGCCAAGGGGAGGTCTAGTGACATACATTAGCACGAGCATCCGAGCAAAGATCACAGAGCACAAGGAGGAAGACTTACCCTTCCAACATATCAGGCTCGACGGATGGGGAAACAATATACAGGATCCAATGATCCTAGTCAATTTATACATCAATCCAAAAACTAAAATAATTGAAGCTAATAAGTTACTATCCGAATTGATAAGGGTGAAAAGCGTGGTACAATCAGCATATTGGCTAATACCGGGCGATTTTAATCTCAATCTATTCCACATGCCTGGCGAAAATCACATCCAAACAGTGGCAACAGTGCCCGCCCAATCTCTCCCAACTAAAATCAGGAAAGACAAATTAGGTGAGAGTTTCATCCGCACCTGTGAAGGTACAGGCCTCTTCACACTAAATGGTCGAAAGCTGCTCAACATTCCTCCAGCATGGACAAGATCCTCTGGGAAATCAGTCTCCTACCTAGACTATACACTGGTAACCCCAGCCCTGTACATATTAGTGAGTAATTTCATCATTGTGGACCGAGTGGAAAGTGATCACAAGCCTCAGGTAATAGGGATCCACCCATCACCACTCAAACCGGAAAAAGCAGTAGCTCTGGAAGGGGCTTTTGGCACCAAAAACCTAAAACGACTCAAATGGTCATCCGATACCATCGTAACCCAAGCAGAAGACGCTCTACTAAGGCTAGAATTAATGGCCACAGGTAGGGCAAATTTGACAGTGGTCTGGGAGAACTTTGCCACCAACCTCATTAACGCAGTCAACGTAGGAAGCACAAGAAAGGGAGCGCAATTGAGCCACCAAAAGTGTTTATATCTTCCACAGCCTATACGGAGGAGGAAAGCAATTGTAGCTAAATTATTAAGGCACATGCGAACACTCCCAGACAACGGTCCACTATTGGCCGCCCTGCTAGAGCAGAGGAAACTCTTAAAAAGCTAATTATGGTCTTTTAAAAAACTGCAGCAGGAGACGCTCTAGGCCAATCTATATTACGCATCTAAATCATCCGACTCCAAAAGATTCTGGAAAATCATCAACACAATGGACAAGGGACCAGTGGCAGTTAATAATGCTAATATTTCTGAGGAAGCTTGGGTACACCATCTAAAGTCACATCTAAAGGAATTGGATAGCGAATTCACTCTGCAATCCTAAGGGTTCTCGGAGAGTCAAGAACCCGAGGTTGCAGAATGCCTAAAGATCTCAGCATCAGAATTAATAAATATCATTGGGAAGTCGCGAACGGATTGTGCCCCAGGGCCTAATGGTTTACAGCAAGCCCTGTTTAAACAGGAAACAGAAAGATGGGCCAACTTCCTGGCTAAGATGTTCAACTGCGTGCTCACAACGGGAATTGTCCCGGCAACCTGGAGAGGCTCAATAATTCATCCCATCTACAAAGGAGGGAACGCAGTTTCCCCAAGTAATTACAGACTTATAAGCTCTCCTAGATGTCGACCTTAAGTATTTTTCATCCTGTGTGTTAAAACATCTATAGTCTTGGGTTACAGACAATAACATTTTGCCATTCAATCAAAGCGGTTTTACCAAACATCAAGGAACACTTATGAACCTGATGGCACTGGGACTCATCACAAATAGAGCAAAAGCAACCAGGACCCCCACCTACCTGTGTTTTGTTGACTTTAAAGCTGCCTTCGATTGTGTTCCCCGTGGTAAACTATGGGTTAAACTACAGCTTTGGGGACTTACAACTACCATTTCAAAAGCCATTGAATTAATTTATTCTGACACATGGGTGAAGGTAAAATTAGGGGGCGGCTCTCATTTATCTAGGGCAGTAAAAACAACAGCTGGTGTTAAACAAGGCTGCGTATTGGCCCCAACACTCTTTAACCTGTATATAGCGGATCTGTTTACAAAGCTAAACGTGGATCCATCCCACTCCCCCTCTTTGGGCGGCCAGCAATTATCTAATATGTTATATGCAGATGACCTACTACTAATTAGTAACACCAGAGTAGGCATGCAGAAACTGCTAAATAAATTAGATGAGTTTGCAAGGGTAAAAGAGTTAGAAATCAATCACAAAAAATCCAAAATGATTACCATCAATCGCAGGCTTACCGGCCAGCGTAAATGGCTCCTAAACGAAAAGATCCTGGCGGAAGTAAACTCTTACATATATCTAGGAGTCGTGGTCAATGCCAGGTGCAACTTTGTGGCTCAAAAAGAAGCAATAAAAAACAGGGCGCAGACCCTTGCTTACGCATTCTGCAAACTCGCTAATTCAATCTGTGGTCATGCCTTGAATCCCTTAACAACCATAATGAGAGGCAAACTATTGCCAACTCTCTCGTATGGGGCAGAAATAATGAGGGGTATGGAGGAAACTCTTTTGGAGAAGCTTTTGATAAAGACGTACAAGCGTGTCTTTCGGCTACCAAGGCATGCTCCCGCTGCCCAGGTCAGACTAGAATTCATGTTGGTTAAACAATCACTGGCTCGACCGGGAGCTTTCATCAAATGCTGTTACAAACTGAGCCGCGCCCAAGAAGGGTCTCTAGCCAAACTAGTCTGGCAGGAAATCATCCTGGAAAGAGGCAATGGAAACTACAAAAGGTATCTAGAAAGGAGTGTAAGCCTCTTGAATCTAGGTGGGGTTTGGATCAGTCACTTACCACAACAGCTTTTAACAAAGCAGTCAATAAGTCATGTAAACTGCTTAGTTGGTTAAAAGACAAAAGGGTCATTACAACATAGGCGGTAAAAGGAGCTTACCGCTGTGCAGAAGACCGCCAATACACCGCCGCAGCTGCGGAATTCCGCCACAGCTATTATGACCCACATCTCTGAATCCGACGAAATTCAGACACCCACACAAATCCGCCACACCAAAGGTCAGTGATAAACTGGCGGAAACAAAACCTCCACAGTCACGCCAACAGAAACACGCCCATGCTATCACGACCCACGAATCCACGCAGTGGTCTTTCAACCGCGGTATTCCATTGGCGGTACACACTGCCGCGCTCAAAATACACACACATCTCCAAAACACCGCCACATTGGACAATTCAAAATACACACACCTGACACACATACAAACACCACTCCCACACACCCAACACAATATAAAACACACACCCACATCACCCACAAACCCCTACGACATAAATTAGAGACGAAGGCCAAAGAGATACTACAGCAATAGACAACCCCACCACACAGAGGCACACAACACCATCACCCATACAACATCCACGTTCAAAACATCCCACACCACCACACATCACCACACTCATCAACACATACACCACCCCATTCATCACCTACACCACCCCATGTCACGCCAAAGACACCCCAGGTTTTCCGAGGAGGAGCTCAGGGTCATGGTGGAGGAAATCCTACGGGTAGAGCCACAGCTATTTGGAGCACAGGTGCAGCACACCTATATAGCCAGGAAGATGGAGCTATGGCGAAGAATCGTCAACAGGGTAAACGCAGTGGGACAACACACAAGAAATCGGGAGGACATCAGGAAGAGGTGGAACGACCTACGGGGGAAGGTGCGTTCAGTGGTCTCCAGGCACAACATCGCAATTCAGCGGACTGGCGGCGGACCCCCACCTCCTCCCCCAAACTAACAACATGGGAGGAGCAGGTCTTGACCATCATGCATCCAGAGGGCCTCGGAGGAGTCTGTGGAGGAATGGACACTGGTAAGTCAAATCTTAACTATCATATCCCCCACCCTACCTGCGTGCTATCACACACCCCCACCCTTACCCCCTCCCCTATCACTACAACTCCTCACTAATGTACTAATAACACAAACCACCCATCCCAACACCAAGCCCTGCATTACACAACTAAGCATGGACACCCAGCACTAAAGCATGCACACTGCACATACCCATAACATCCCCCCAACCATCAACATACAAGCCCCCACACAGGAATGCTTGCACTGGGGTACACGCACACCCACCCATTGCACACCATGACACACACACATGCAATAATCATGCTCTTATACCCCTGCAGGACCACTACGTAACGTCACCACACAGGAGGGTCCAGACATCTCCACTCCACCCACAGAAGAAGCCCACAGTGAAGACAGCAGCTCTGGCCAACTGGATCAAGATGACCAGCCAGGACCATCGTGGGCCTCGGGACAGTCGGTTTCCCTTGCACAGGCACAGCCCAACACTGACCTTCCACCCGCTGGTAACACCAGCACAGCACGCACCCAGGGGGCCCATACCTCCATACCCAGGACATGTCAATCAGCGGTGTGTCCACCACTACAGGGAACCCAGGCTAACCCACCACCCCAACAACAGGAACCTGGGGACAGTGGTAGTGGGCACACAGTCCAGGGGACGGAGGCACAGTAACACAGGGGAACTGGGAGGGCTGCTGTGCGACAGGGGGCGGACAGGCCAAGGGAACCCACCCTCCACGAGGCCCTCTCCTCCATCATGGGAGCCTACCACCACTCCCAGGAGATGATGGCAACGGTCCTGGCCAAGTTTCAGGAGACCCAGCGCCTGCAGGACGAACAGTATTTGGGGTTCAGGGATGAGCTCAGAACCAGAAGCTCCGCCCTGGGCACCATCGTAGGGGTGCTGAAGGACATACAAAAGACCATGAGGGACACAGTGGAACTCCAAGGGGCCCCTGACACTAGCCTGGACGATGAACTGCCCACCACCTCCGCCGGCGCTAGTGGACAGGACGCCCGGCCACAGGACCACCACACCAGCACCCCACCCCCTGCAGACAGAGAACCACCCCGCAAGCGGTCCTTGAGATCCAGGAACAGGACAGAGCAAGATGGCAAGACCCCCGCCATGAAATGAGACCACCCTGATTGTCCTCCCACTGTCCCACTTTGTTACCCTGTCCACATTGGAACTGCCCCAGCTCCACTTCCCATGCCCATATGGGCAGTACACCTGTGAGACTAATAGACTGGACTCTGCCATGGACATTCCTCCACCATCACCCCTCACCATTATGCCACCCCCTCCAATAATTAGCACTTCAATAAACACCCTTGAACCACAAAACAATCTGGAGTCAGTCTGTGATTTTGAAAATGTGTATTAGCGATGACAGTGACAAAATGCGTTTTCTAATGTAATGCCAACATACCTATGTCACACATCACATGTCCATGAAGGATGCAAGCAGATGAGACACGTTGGTAACCACACCTGTGAAACCATAATGGAAATGTACAACTCAGTTAACAAATACTGCTACTAATTGACAGACAGGATGGAGGTAGAAGTGTGAAAGTGAATGTAATAGTAAAAAAATTGCTCTCACCTGTGTGTCACTGGAAATATTGCTGTATGACTGACTCCCTGTTGTCTATGTCTTCTTCCTCAGCTTCCTCCTCATCACTGTCCACAGGCTCCACAGCTGCCACAACACCGTCATCTGGACCATCCTCCTGCAGAAAAGGCATCTGGCATCGCAAAGCCAAATATACAGGATCCAATGTGATTTCTGGCACACCTTCCTTGGTGAGTAGAATAGGGAACCACCTGTCATATGGAGGCACCTGAACCTGGCCTTCAGGAGGCCGAAGGTGCGTTCGATCACCCTCCTAGTCCGCCCATGGGCCTCATTGTAGCATTCCTCTGCCCTGGTCCTGGGATTCCTCACTGGGGTCAGTAGCCATGACAGGCTGGGGTAACCAGAGTCCCCTAATGCCACACCCGGTGCCTCTGGAGTTGACCCATCACATACGGGATGCTGCTATTCCGCAGGATGTAGGTGTCATGCACTGAGCCAGGGAACATAGCATTTACCTGGGAGATGTACTGGTCTGCCAAACATACCATCTGTACATTCATGGAATGATAACCGGTTCCTGTACACCTGTAGACTCCTGTGGGGGGGGGGCAAATCACATGGGTCCCATCAATAGCACCTATGCTGTTAGGGATATGTCCCAGGGCATAGAAGTCACCTTTAACTGTAGCCAAATCCTCCACCTGAGGGAAAACGATGTAGCTCCTTACGTGTTTCAGCAGGGCAGACAACACTCTGGACAACACGTTTGAAAACATAGGCTGGGACATCCCTGATGCCATGGCCACTGTTGTTTGAAAAGACCCACTTGCAAGGAAATGGAGCACTGATAGCACCTGCACTTGAGGGGGGATTCCTGTGGGATGGCGGATTGCTGACATCAGGTCTGGCTCCAACTGGGTACACAGTTCCTGGATTGTGGCACGGTCAAACCTGTAGGTAATGATCAAATGTCGCTCCTCCATTGTTAACAGGTCCACCAGCGGTCGGTACACCGGAGGATTCCACCATCTCCTCATATGTCCCAGCTGACGGTGCCTAAGAAGGACAACAGCGACCACAGAGTCAACAAATTCCCAGGTATGTACCCACAGCTACACAGAACACAACACCAAATACAAAACTCTTCCTGTATGTGTGTTGAGTGTAGGCCTAGGTATGTGTGACGCAATAGTAAATTAAGCCATGTGGGCCCCTGAAATGGCGGCTGCCTGACCTCTAAAGTGGGACAATGGGATGTGAGGTAACTGTGCTGGCGTTGTACACCGTCGTGGTAGGCGGTCGTAGTCCGCGGCGCAATGCTGCATTGGTTAACATTGGACCATATGGGTCACAGGAGCCAATGATGAAGTGCGCCGGCGGTGATGATACGCACCGCCGTGGACGTGACCGCCATTTTCTATCTGTTCAATCACTCGATACCTGATCTTCGACAGGAGAGGACCTACACTGCAAATGCTGCTGTGACCTCGGTCTGGAAGAGACAATGGCTGCTGCGTCTGGGGAAAGAGCCCCTGCCTTCACTGCTCAGGAGTTGGAGAAGCTAGTCGACGGGGTCCTCCCCCAGTACACACTACTCTACGGTCCTCCAGACCAACAGGTAAGTACACAGGGAGCACATTGTATGGGCTATTCTGGGTGGAGAGGGCTGGATGTCAGTAGGAAGGGGGCAGAGTTCAGCGACCATGAAGGACTGTGAATGCATGTGCCACATGGCAAGGGTAGGGATGGGGGCCACTCACTTCGACGGTGCAGTTGGTAATGACTTCTCTTCTTCCCCTGTAAAATTCCTGTAGGTCAGCGCCCACCAGAAGAAGGACATTTGGCATGCCATCGCCAAGGACGTCTGGACCCTGGGGGTCCACCAGAGACGGGGCACCCACTGCCGGAAAAGATGGGAGGACATTCGCCGCTGGAGCAAGAAGATGGCGGAGGCTCAGCTGGGGATGGCCTCCCAACGTGGGATGGGTGCCCGTCGCACCATGACCCCCCTGGTGTTCCAGATCCTGGCGGTGGCCTACCCTGAGTTGCATGGGCGCTTGAGGGCATCACAGCAGACACAAGGGGGTGAGTACAACATCATTCAGCAGACTTTGCGCGCAGTGGAGGGGTCTGGGTGGGGGAGGTCTCTTTGTGGGTTTCCCTGGGCCAGGGCGAGTTACGTAGGCTAAGCCCGTCCGTAAAGCAGGCCATGTGGCACCCCACCTCTGTAGAGTGCCAAGTACAGGTATTAATGCCCCTGTGTCATCTATGTGTGCAGATGTCCACCATAGACATGTAGGCCAGATCCCAGGAATTGCATCTGTAGAGGCCAACAGCGCGACGTAGTGCAGGGGGCTGCTGTGTCTGTATTGTCCCCCAACGGTAGCGGTAAGCCATGCACTCAACCTGTCTTTCTTCTGTCGCCCCCCCCCCTTTTTGTGCTCTCCCTGTTCTTTTGTGCATCAGCATCATCAGGTGGAGGTACAGTGGCACCGGAGCACGAGGGAACTGCATCCCACATGGCCATGGAGGGCCACACCACAGACTCTGAATACACCAGTGGGACGGAGGGAGAGGGGAGCTTCACGTCGGTCACCAGATCTGCAAACAGCGACACGGACTCGTCCGCCGATGGGAGCTCCCTTGTGGTGGTTGCACCATCTGTGCCCCCCACCTCTACAGGTACAGCCGCCACCCCCCCTACCAGCACCGTCCTCCCAGCAGCCCCTCAGCCTTCGCTCCATGCCCGCTCACCCAGGAGGGTGGGCATCACCTTCGCCCCAGGCGCCTCAGCCCCTGCCCCAGTCACCCCTGCTGCCCTCAGTGAGGAGGCCATTGACCTCCTCAGGTCACTCACTGTTGGGCAGTCTACCATTGTGAATGCCATCCAGGGTGTAGAAAGGGAGTTGCAACACGGTAATGCATTCCTGGAGGGCATTCATTCTGGTCAGGCTGCCCTTCATCGAACCCTGCAATCTCTGGCCTCAGCACTGATGGCAGCTATTGTCCCCGTGTCTAGCCTCCCCCCTCCAACCTCCTCCACCCAGACCCAATCCCCTGTAGCCCAGCCTATCCCAAGCACACCATCAGACAAGCATGCACACACCTCAACACCCAAAAGTAGCTCAGGCAAACATAAGCACCACACAACCCACAGGCACTCACACAAGCATCACACACATACAGACACACCAACATCCACTGCCTCCACTGTGTCCCCCTCCTCGTCGTCTCCCTCCTCCCTCCCAGTGTCATCTACACTCTCACCTGCATGCACTACATCTACAGGCACTAGGACTCGCACCAGAACACCCAGCACCACACCCTGCTCACCTGCACTCACCACCCACACTACCATTTACACGTCCCCTGTGTCCAATCCCAGTGTGTCTGTGACGCCCCCTCCCAAAGTACACAAACGCAGGCACCCACACACCCAACATCCATCCACCTCACGACAGCCTCCAGTACCTGCACCCAAATCACTTAAAGTTACACCTCCTACAACCACCTCCTCTTCCTCCACTCCCAGACCCCCTCCAGCTACCCATCCCAGTGTTCGTCAGAAATTCTTCCTCAGCAACGTTGACCTTTTTCCCACCATCCCCACCCCTCCACTTCATAGGTCCCGTAGTAGCACCTCAGCCAAAAAAAGTCCGGTACCAGTGGTGCGTGTCAAAGGTGTGTGGAGTGCACCGGCCACCAGGGCAGCCAGTGTGACACGGAGCCAAAGCACTGCCAGTCCACCCCCTGTAAAGCACCTTAAGTTGGAAAGTGGCCACAGCTCACAGGGCTCTCGGGGGGAGTACCGAGTCAGCTGTGATGCCTACCAAGGTGGTGAAGGGGCAGAAGAAGTCTCCAAAGTCTGGTAAGAGCAGCACGGCGCAGAAGGCCGCCATCCTCCCCGCTGGCCGGGACTCCACCGCCAGCACTGTCGTCACTGGTCAGGAGACCACCACCAGAGACCGTGCCCTGGAGGGCAGCAGTATCGTCACTGGTCAGGAGACCACCGCCAGAGTCAGTGCCCTGGAGGGCAGCAGTATCGTCACTGGTCAGGAGACCACTGCCAGAGTCAGTGACCTGGAGGGCACCGGCAGCCACAGCCCGGCTGGGCACTGAGGGACCATAATGCCACACACCGCTTAACAGGTCAGAGACAGCAAAGGCAAGCACCGCTGAACAGGGCAAAGACCGCCATGGTGAAGACCACTGAACAGGGCGAAGACCACCAAATCAAGTATTGTTAGCCCATGTGCAGCTGGGACAGTGACGGAACTGGGACCGTCACGGGGAGCGTGATGCACTCTGGGCACCAGCCCCCCTCCAGAACCAGTGGTGACCTGCATCCACTTGAGAGACTGTGGCTTTGCACTCCCCAGGATGGTACAGTGGGCAACCCACCCACTGTAGAGACTTGAGAGACTGTGGCTTTGCACTCCCAAGTATGGCACAGTGGGCAACCCACCCACTATAGAAACTTGAGAGACTGTGGCTTTGCACTCC
This sequence comes from Pleurodeles waltl, assembly GCF_031143425.1. Lineage (NCBI taxonomy): Eukaryota > Metazoa > Chordata > Amphibia > Caudata > Salamandridae > Pleurodeles > Pleurodeles waltl. Next base: position 1,219,109,306 of record NC_090447.1, read on the forward strand.
CCAGGATGGAACAGTGGGCAACCCACCCACTGTAGAGACTTGAGAGACTGTGGCTTTGCACTCCCCAGGATACATCAATGGGCATGGAGCCCCGTCGTGGATCTGGAGTGGTGCTGTCATCGGGCTGAGGTGCCCCCCTTCCCTTCCCCCTGAGGTGCCTGTTGTATTTCTATCTGATGCCCCTCAAGTGTTCTCTCCGTTTGTGGACAGGTATCTAGTGTGGGCCTCGCCCATGCATTGTTGGCCCAGTGGTCCACGGACATTGATATGTGCATACCTGCAGTACTACTCGTGATGTATGATTTATATGTATCTGTATATATTTGGTTACTCTATTTTAATACATTACAATGTTTGAACTGATTTCCTTTTGTCTTTGCATTCTTCCGGGGGGGTTGTGGGTTATTGCTGTGTTGTTTGGAAATGCATTGTTGTGTGTGTTGTAGTGGGTGAGGGTCGGGTTGGGGGTGAGGGTGTTGCGTGTGTCCCCCCCTAACTTTTGCCTCCCCCCTCCCTTATGTCGTAGGTGCAGTACTCACCGTTGTCTTCGGCGCCTACGTTGCTGATGTTCGTAGAAGAGCAGGTAGACAAGCGCAGGGAGTATTTGTAGTTCGGGGTCCATGGTGACCTCCTTCCTCGTGGAGTGTGTTAAAGTGAGCGTTTTCCCATTGCAAAAGCTGTTTCCGCCGTGTTTTTATCCACAGGACTGCCGCCTTTGTTATCGGGGGGTAGAAAACCTGATGCATGTGGTCTGCATTTGCCCGGCCCTGGCTGAAGATAGAAAACGTTTATTGAAAAAATAAATAAACGGCCTAAGGATTAGATCCTGCACTAATCGAAGCATTCAACCCACAAAACACCGTATTGAATATTAGATTGGTTCAATTTTTGGAAATTTACTCCGGTAAAATAACGTCTGCTGGATGAAGCCTGGGATAGGGAGGGCCCAAATAGAGACAAAGTCCAACCACTTTGAGTAAAAACGCTAAAGATAGAAAGGTATGTTGGTAATATTCGCCACACGGCCAGACCACTATGAAGTACTGTATTAGAACCCGGAGTCAAGTAGGGATTCTTCTTATTTGTGAAATATACCTCCTTTCAATTATTTAAAATTTTATGCAATTTATATGTTTGAATGTATGAGCACGGTTTTGTTTATGTTTTATGTAGAAGGATTACTTTTATGGTTTTAATTAACTAATAAAATAAACAAGTACAAGACTGTCACACATTGCATTTTACACTTACTTTATATATGTAACAGATTCTCCAAACGGTCGGAAGGTATTTTCAATTCCTCTATGGTACTGCACATATATCAACCCTTGCATCTTGGTTGTAGTTGAATTTCTCATTATTAAAAAAAAAAATTGCTGTGGCAAAGAACGTGTATGCAGTTGTACAGAATGTAATTTGCTGTTTACTACTATTTCTAAGGGAGGGGAGTGGCATCATGCCCCACTCCAAGCTTTATGTTTTTTTTTACCAGCAAGGAAAGAAAGACAAAATGCTGTGTTCACCATCCATTTGACTCATTTATTTGTTTAGAGATGCTAAATAGGCCGCAAATGAATTCAAGGCTCTGAAGTATGGGAAATAATTCACAGATAAGAGCTTTTTTCAGTGTGGAAATATGAGCTTTGAAACCATATTATTTTATGTTACTTTGTTTTCTTTTGCCTTCTGTATAGTGTACAATTTACATGGGAGTGTATCCTGTCACTGAACAAGGTGCGGCATGGGCTGGGCCAGAGTCAGGGGTAGCTTAACAGCCAGGTCTTCGGTTTCTTGCAAAATTCAAGAATGGGGGAGGAGGCTCTGATGTGCAGGTCATTCTTTTCTTTAGAAGCGAGGTAGGAACAGGCATGACTGCCGGATTTGACTCTACAGAGGGATGTGTAAGTAGGAGTCCTGCTGAGCAGGGATGTCTGTAGGTTTGTGGAAGTTAACCGGTTGTTGAGGTCCATGGGGACAATGTTGTGTAAGGCCTTGTGTGTGAGGAGTTTGAAGAGTGCGTGTTTCTGGACTGAGAGCAAGTAGAATACTTTGAGGTATGAGATGATGTGAGTGTAGGGTAGGAGGTTGAGGGTGAGTCTGCCTATTGAGTTTTGTATGGTCTGGAGTCTTCTGGTCAGTTGAGAGTTGATTCTACTAAAGAATGTGTTTCAGTATTCCAGTTTGCTGTTGAAAAATGCTTGGGTGACGGTTCTGCAATTGTTGGTGAGGAGCCATTTAAAGAACTTCTTGAGCATCTTGAGCGCGTGGAAGCTGAAGACAGTTCACTTTGAGTTGACTATTGATTACTATTCCTAGGTTATTTGCGTGTTGCCTGGAGAGGTGTAGGTCTGAGTTCAGCAGGTGATCAGGTGGAGTCCCAGAGCAAGGTGTCTTTGCATGCTGAAAAATTGGTCCTGTGTTTGGTGCCTTGTCAGTGAGGGAATGTATGAGACAAGTTTGGTCAACATAGGATATGATGTTGATTCCATGGGCATGAATGATGCTGATGAGTGGAATCAAGTACGCATTGAACAGAATGGAGCTGAGTGAGGATCCTTGCGGGACTCAGCAAACTAAGTTGATGTCGTCCAAGGTGAATGGGGCCAGGCTGACAGGCTGGGTGTGGCTTTGTTAAGAGAGATAAAATCCAGCAAAATGTGCTTCCTTTGATAACAGCTTTGTGCAGTCATTGGATAAGGATGGAGTGGGTAAAGGTGCCAAAGGCTGCAAAAAGTTCCAGTAGGATGAGGGGCATGGTGTCACTTCTGTCCTTAATCACCCAAATGCCATACATGGCAGCAATGAGGTTAGCCTCTATATTGTGGCTGATTGTGAATTCAGACTGTGTAATGAGGAGGCAGTTGTCAGTGAGGTTAATGGCGAGGCATTTGTTTATCATCTTCTTGTTGACTTTTGCTGTGTAGAGTAGCATTGATATAGGCCAGTAGTTGGCTAGCATCTTTGGGTTTGCTGCAGGTTTCCTGATGACAGGGAATACGGTGGCTCATTTCTAGGCAACCGGTAGGAGGCTGTGGTGATTGAGCCATTCAAGAACAGGATAAGGGCTACACTGATGGGGTCCAGTCCTTTGATGAAGACATGGTGAGAGAAGGCATCCAAGGATGCTCAGGAGTGTATGGACTCCATGGTCGTTGCAGTTTATTGAGTGGTGATGGTGGGCCAGATGATTGGGGTGGTCCTGTGGGTGATGGAAGGCAGGAGGGCTATGAGGATGGACGTACCCGGTTGGGGCTCAAAGTTTCTGTAGATCCTGGTAATCGTATTGGTGAGGAATAGGGACAGTTGAGTGCAGAGGTCCTGAGGAACAAGTTACTTACCTCTGGTAACCATTTATCTGCTAAAGACACTATCTAGCTGTAGATTCCTAGAACCTCAGCTGCCCTCCTCACCTCCATAGCAAACAAGGCTCCCTCGTCCATAGCCACAGTAGGAGGGGAGACCAAACCAGTATCTGTGGGGGTGTCCTGTTCACTGTCATCTGGCAAAGTCCTCACACCAGGCCATATTGTGGTCTAGAGGCTGGTATTCGTCAGGTTGCATTGGCCCCTCCAAACCTTCCCTATGTTCTAGCCTACAGGAATAGGGCTCAGGATCCGGTCTGAAAGGTATGGCTCCAGTCGGCAATGCCCCTCTGGCTCCATGTCAGGAAAGAATACAGTAGTTATGGAACTACAAAAGGGTGCCAGCGACACCGGGAGCACTGACATCAGGACTGCTGCCAGGGAAGCTCAAAGTGGCTCAACCAGCGTCAATCTGGATCCATCCGTGGATTCAAGGGCCTAACTGAGGTGTACCTGCTGACAGGAAAAAGGTAGGGGCTCCACCAGAACATGTGGTCCCAAAGCACTCAGACGGGGTTGGGCAGCCCAAATATGTGGTGCATGGCCTCATACAAATGCTCAAAGTTAGTCGAAGGCAGCTCCATTTCTCAAAAATGAATGGAGGCACAGAAACACCCAGGTCAGACTCAACCACAGGGCCAAGCTTCGAGTGACAATGATTCCTCATCTCATCAGATGACTTTGACTGATGGGGTTAAGTCAAAACCTCTTCTTCTTTTGGGACTTATTGAGGTGGGACAACTTCAATTGTGATGAATATCAATGGCTCTGTGACTGATACCAGGATCTACCTTTCGACCAGGATCAAGGCTGTTAGGAATGGGGTCTTTGGTGGGCAGTCAGGTTGCTTCCTGTCTAAGCAAGGTCCCTCACTCTAGCCAGGGTAAGTCACACACAATCCAAATTATCCTGTGCACACTCTCTGGTAGCTTGGCACTAAGCAGTCAGGCTTAACTTAGAAGGCACTGTGTAAATGTGTGCAATAAATCATGCAATAACACAGTATAAACACCACAAAAATACAGCACACAGGTTTAGAAAAATATAGAATATTTATCTGATTAAAATAAGGTCAAAACAATAAACATGCAATAACTACAAGTTGAAATATGAATTTCAGGAGTTGTAAAATAGTTTTTAGATAAGAAACAGACAGTTAATGCTTGGTTTTTCAAAGTACCTGGTGTGCGTGAAAAATTACACTCATGAGGATCGCAGAGGAGCAGGTTGCATGGAAAAAGAGAGGGTGTGCATCTGATTTTCTGGCGCCCACAGACGATGCGTTGTTTCTTTTCCCGCAACATGGGACTTGTTTCTTTAGCGTGAGGTCCAGGTTCCTCTCTGCGGTGCAGGGATCTTTGTTGCACCCAGGGACGATGCATGGAAATCCTGGGCATGCAGGGTGAAGTCACAGGCTTGCGTCGTTCCAGCAGTGCGATGTGTCGGATTTTCTGTCGCAATGCAGGCTCTGCGTCTATTCTCCGTCTGAGAAGTTGTGCTGTGTTGTTCCGGCTCGGCTGTGCGTCTATCCAGTGGGCTATGTGGCGCATTTCCGATTGCAATGCAGGCACTGCGTCAATCTTCACTCTGGAAGTCGGGTTGTGTCATTGCGGTTCTGCTGTGAGGCAATTTTTTCATCACTGTGTTGGCTGTGCGTTGTTTCCAGCAGGCTATGTGTCAAATTTTTTGCGCACAAGGATTTGTTTGCAGAAAGTGAAGTCTTTTTAGCCCTGAGACTTCAGCAACAGGAGACAAGCTCAATCCAAGCCCTTGGAAAGCACTTCTCAGCAGAGCCAGAGGCCAGCAAGGCAGCAGGGCAACAGAAAGGCAGCAGTCCTGATGAGTCCTTTGGGCAGCCAGGCAGCTTTTCTTGGCAGGTTGCAGGTTCTGGTTCAGAGTTTCTTCCCCAGGAGATGTCTTGTCAAGAAGTGTCTGAGTTGGTAGGGTCATGGACCCAGTTTATATACCCAATGTGCCTTTAAAGTGGGGGAGACTTCAAAGAGTGGTTTGAAGTGCACAAGGGCCCCTTTCAGTACAATCCAGTCTGCCAGGGTCATAGTAGGGGGTTTGGCAGTCCATTGTGTGAGGGCAGGTCACTGTTCTTTGAAATGCAAGTGTCAGGCCCTCCACCCTTCCAGCCCATGAAGTATGCAGATGTGTGCAGGTGTGACTGAGCATCCTCTGTGTGTGGTTGTCTGGGTGAAATCCACAAGGGAGCTGTTAACCATCCCAACCAGACATCGATTTGAGACAGGCTGTAAGGCACAGAAGGATATGAGTGTAGAGAAATGCTCACTTTCTAAGAGTGGCATTTCTAGAGTGGCAATATTAAATCCAACTTCACCAATAAGTAGGGGTTTCTATTACCATTCTGGCCATACTAAATATGACCTGCTTACCCCTTTCAGATCAGAATCTACCACTCAAACAGTAGATGAGGGTAACCCTAATGCTATCCCAAGAAAGGAGCAGGCCTCACAGTAATGGAAAATGAGTTTAGGAGTTTTACACTACCAGGCTACATAAACTACACAGGTACATGCTCTGCCTTTTACCTACATAGCACCCTGCCCTATGGGTTACCTAGGGCCTACCTTAGGGGTGGCTTAAATGTAGAAAAAGGGGAGTTTAAGGGTTGGCAAGTACTTTTAAATGTCAAGTCAAAGTGGCAGTGAAATTGCACACACAGGCCATGCAGTGGCAGGCCTGAGACATGGTTAAGGGCTACTTTTGTTGGTGGCACAACCAGTGCTGCAGGCTCACTAGTACTATTTAATTTACAGGCCCTAGGCACATGTAGTGTGTTTTGCTAGGGACTTACAAGTAAATTAAATCTGCCAATTGGGTATGAGCCAGTGTCATCATGTTTTAGGGAGAGAGCATATGCACATTAGCTGTGGTAAAGTATGCAGAGTCTTAAAGCCAGCAAAAATGAGGTCGGAAAAAGAGAAAAAAGTTTGGGGAGACCCTGTAGAAAGGCTGTTTCCACAAAGACCATCCAGCGTCCAACGTCAAGCGACAAGGAGCGTGAGGGGTCAGTCAATTCCTTTGAGCACATGGTGTGACAATTGTTGTAGGTCTTGGCGTCGTGGTCATGGTCAATACACTAGAGACAGAAGAGGTATGGGTCTGTCACTGACAGGTGCCACATAGCTTTTATCCAGTCGTCCTCATAGGCATCCCTACTACACCAGGAGACAAGTCTCAAAAAGCTTTGACAAAATGTTGAAAAATAGCAGTAAAATAATAACTAGAGGTAGCTCTCTCTGGATCTGTGCTCAGTGGTGCAGAAAGAAAACAACTGATGTCAGCGTGCTGAGGTGGCATCTATATGGGCACTGAGGACATCACTTCCGGTGTGTACGACACCACACAGAGCCGGACATGGGCCACATCCAGTACTGCTCACAAAAAATGTCTGAATACAGTCAGACACCTGGGGATAATTCTAAGGTAAGGAATCTGCAGCTAGAAGCCTCTATTTGATAGTGAGTTACTCTGTTGGAACTTGCTATCAGAGAGGTATAAGCTTTCACTATGCAAAGATTTCCTTACATTGTTGGTGCTGCTTCAAATGCAGTCAGTGAGCACGGAGTATTTGGCAGCTCTGAGTTGCTAATGCTAGTGTCTGAGTGCAGATTTGTAGGGAATTTTGTCTGTATTGTTCTGACTTTCTTTATCACCATCTACATTCAAGTTTCTTCCAGTGGTGTTTGGTGAGCCTGAGCTTGTGGGATTTGAGAGGAGTGAGGGTATCTCTGCAGGCTGTGATCCAAGCTTTGAAGTTAGAGATGGATTCGGAGAGGTTCTTGTTGTGTTGAGGCCAGTAGTGTAGGAGTCTGGAAAACAGTGATACTTCTGAGACCTTGTACCAGTTTCCTTGTGAAGATTTGGTGATGATGTTTCTGTGGTGATGTCAGATGTGTCTGCTGAAATTGATGAGGGTGTGGTTGGAGCAGGTGAATGGTGTGGGTGTATCTATTCTGTTGTTGCTGAAGCTGGTTAAGATTGGGTCTAGTAGGCATCCAGCAGAATGTGTGGTGCCTTTCACTAGCTGAGTGAGTGGGACGTTGGGCATATCCTTGAAGAGGTTGGTTGTGTTGGGATCGGTAAGGTAGTCCAGGTGGTAGTTGATGTTGCTGAGGAGGATTAAGGCACTGGAGACGAGGGTCAATCGGTGAAGTTTGGTTTGGTGTTATTCAAGTTAGCACGTAGTCCGGGAGGACATTAGAAGAGGGTGCTACTCAGGGTCTATTTAGTGGCAATGATGAGTTTGAAGATCAAGGCACAGATTTATCATACTTTCACCCAGCCACATTGCTGCACTATGTGAAAGGGCAAGGGCAGGAATAAGCTGTATTAAATATTATACATCACATTCCTGTCCTTTCCTTGTCCTGGGGCACAATGTGCTGGCTTGCGGCAATGCAGGTACCCTTGCACCAAGGGACACCTTCCTGCACAAAAACAATCTTCAGAGACATTTTCCTCTTTCTACATCTGCTCCAGAATGCAACACATGTAGAAAGAGGAAAAAACAAGGAGAAATAAATATATTTCTCCACATTACACCTCCTGGTGTAGCATTCCGACGCATACCCAGGTCTACTGCTAATGAGGAAGGCACCAAAATCCATGGGTGGATGTGTGGGAACACTCATGCTCCACCCATCGAACATATCCCTAGGGCAGAGTAATGTAAAGCAGCGATTTCTGCTGTCTTGCATTACTCAGAATGTATAAATCCATGTAGGGCCACACAAGGTGGCTTTGCGTGGCTTGATAAATCTGACTTTAGTGTTGCGCCACCCTTGTGCCCCCTTGCATGGTGCAAGGGTGATGCAACACTATGAACACTAAGATGAATATGGATCTGCGTATTACATGTTATTGATGATGATGTCTGATGTGATTGAGCATTGGAAGGATTCTTTGAAGATAGCAATTCCTCTTCCAGATCTGTTTAACCTATATTACGATCTTGTAATCGGGGTGGGGAGGTTGCTGTGTCAACTAAGTTTTGGTCAAGAGGAGGCGGTCCAGTGTGCAGTTGTGTTGCAGATCCCTAATTTCAGTGGTGTATTTACTGAGGGAAGGAGTGTTGAGGATTATGCAGGAGAGGGATGGGGTGTGTGTGATCCTGTGGGTTGAATGTTTTGGGTGTTTGGGATGCATGTTGCGAGTGAGGTGGGTGGAGAAGGGTGCCAGCAAAATTGCAGCTGGTGCAGAAGAACTCACCTTCAGTGATAGGAGGTGAGGAGCGGCAGCAGTGCTTGAAGATGGGAATGGGGTGCAGGCCATGGAGGATCACAGTGATTTACCAACAATGTGAGTTTGATGGGAGAAAGACTAGAAGTTCAGCTGCTGGGCACGGGGCATAAACAGGCTTTCTTTTTGTATGCCTCTATTAAGTGAAGACACTTTGGGGGAGGAAACTATTGACATCACTTCCTGTGCAGATGGATAATGTGAAATCCAGCGATGTCACATCCTGTGCAAATGGATGATGGGAATGACTCTTATTTGGCTTCTTCTTTTAAAGGCTATTTTGGCAGGAAACCAGTAAGACTGTTTGCTGTGGAGATGGATGATGGAAAATCAACTGAGGCCACCTCCTAAGAAAACTGGTGATGGGACAGCAAAGATGATATAACTTTCTCTCTAAATGGATGATAGGAAACGAGTCATCTTACTTCGCTTCTTTTAAATGCATTTTGGCAGGAAACCAATGATAATATTTCCTGTGCAGGTGGATGATGGGAAAAATAGTCAATAAGAAGATTGTTCCATCTTGTATATTTAAGCACATGCCCTTTATGCATGGTTACCTTTCATTTCTGTGCTGGAATTTACTGCTGGTGTCTGAACTCCTAATACTGGGGCACTGCCATTCAGTGGCCAATGTATGTGCTCTGACTCCTAAAAATATATACAATTGGCTAATCCCACATTGGCATATCTAACTTACTTAGATATCCCAAGTATATGATACTCTCTGTACCTATACCCCCCAATCTCCAAGCGTGGAGGTGGTGATTGCTCAGATCCGGTGCAGGACCCTGCCTTGCTGCTGTGACCGAAAATCCTTTCAAAGCGCTTCCTAATCGGACAACAGGTGTGTATACTCAGGATTTGTATGCTAAATGTCAAATTTCTATGTTGTCACTAGTGGACTTCAGCATTGATTCTGCCTCAAATAACGTGACACCTGAAAATTACTTTAGGCCTGCCACTGCAGCCTAGCTGGGCATATTTCAAACTGCAAAGTTGGCCTGGCAAGTTACCCCTTTGCCAGGCCTACAGCTTCATTTTTAATACCTTTAACTCATCCCTGAAGTAGGCCCCACATCGCAGATAGGACAGGGTACATGGTAATTTATAAATTACAGCATGTGTACTTGAGTTTTACATGCCCTAGCAGTGAAAAATCTCCAATGTCGTTTTTCACCCTGGCAAGGCTGGTTCTCCCCTAGTAAAGCACTGGCTTACAATTTAACACCTTATAATGTATAACTTCAATTTGGGAACAACTAGAACAATTAACAGAGGACTCAAATTAATTATAATTTGAAATCCTATCTAATGGCCAAGTTGGAATTATTTAAAGTACTATTTTTAAAGTACCACTTTCAGAACATTGGAGTTGTACTTTTTACTCCTCTAGTAGCCTTTAATCTCCAGTTAGCATCCTGGTGGCCCCCTAAAAGAGGTGTGAATAGCTCCCAGGAAAGAGAACAAAAGGGACATAAGTGGGAAAAGGTGTGACCTCCTCCCGACAGAAAGGCTTGGGGATGCACCCATCAACTAGCCCAGCTTCAAATGTGCATCCGGTGTCACTGGCAGATGTAACTCACGTCTGCCCTTTCTTTTGTTTAGGGAGCCAAGAGGGCACCCATCCCAGACAGGTGGCCAGGTGGTGACCTGTTTGAGAACTGGTTTGCTGGGTGAGTTTCTAATTTCCACACAAACACTACAAGGATATGCCCAGAATGTGACCAAATAGGATAAAGATGTTTCCATACTTGACTTGGGCAGAGCAATGCCCTGAGGAATGATTTAATGCCAAACTCACAAGAAATGATGTCATAGTGGGTAGGCTTGCCCCCAGCAATTTTTTTGTCCTTTGGTTAGGAAGTCTCCCCCTCTCACAAGCTAGTGTTGGGCTGAAGAGTGGCAGTATTGTCTTCAGAATACTGCTAATACAGAAAGATTGCACCTGCTGAGCTCTTTGGACTTCAGAAAAAGGACCGCGCCTATTGTAACCTGGAGAGAGAAATCCCAGGTGTTGGACCTGCTCCCTCTTGAACCCACAACAGAAGTGTGGAGTCCAATGGCTAGTTAGCTGGCCATCCATTAAGGTACAGGGACACATTCTACAATAAACAACTGACCAGTATCACCCAAACCTGCCATGAACAAAACTGTGATCTTCTGCTAAGATATTTTGATTGAAAAACACTACTTCATTCTTTCCTGCTTCAGGTGAAACTCTGATAGAACAAGGATTGAGGTAAGGGATGCAGTTAACCCATAGATTGAGGCTGTGCTCTTTTTGCGGGGGAGCACAGATTGTGGTATTTTGACAAAGAATGAATATTTCTACTACTGTTTTATTTCTCTATGTTGTCCTCTCTTTTCACTACTACCTCATCCTGAGCATTACTTAAAGGCAATTGATTTGTTTTGTTCTTGACTGTAAATCTTTAACAGTTGCTCAATGTGATAATGGGGTCATGTTGGCAGACTAGGAACTCTGATTAAAAAGGGGTTTTAAAAAGGCCTGTCGTTTGACCTAAACCTTCATAATGAACTGTGGCAGGAAACTGAGCAAGTCCTATAATATTACCATTCACGAGGATAAGGTGAAGATAGCTCCCACCTTCTCATACTTGGGCATAATGTTCGACAAACAGTCCACCTGGGCACACTGCGTGAAAAACAAAAAAAGATCAGATCATTAAAACAACGGCGGCTTTGAAGATTTTTTCCAAAAAACTAGGGGGGATTTCCCCGTCAAACATGGTAAAGATCTACAAAGCCAAATGCATCCCGGCGGCCACTTATGGAGCATGTATCTGGGGGTATACCAATTGCCATGCGATTCAGTTAGTGGAAAATGACTACCTCAGATACCTGCTAATGGCACCAAACAGCACATCATCATATATTAGCCATGCGGAACTAGGGGTCCACTTTGTAATTGATTTGATTAAGATACAGCCTCTATTATTATGGCATAAAGTGTGGACCTCTGAGTACACCGGATTAAATAAGGCCATTCTATCCGACTGCATGAGTCTAACACACTCGCTCAGAGTTCCCTGGCTGAGATATATTATGACCTTTTTTAAAAAATATGGGTTGCAAAGACTATTACCAAAACCCACAATCACTGAAAAAAATAACCAGCAGAGAATTGAGGGCTCTGACACTGAAGCACTTGGATGAACAGAGATGGGAAGTGGAATCAAAAAAACCTACAGTAATGTCTAACCAACTAATTCTGTCGACGGATGCCGTCCAGCCTTACCTAGTAACCGTGGTAAATCCCCGACATCGATTTGTTCTCACAAGATTCCGCTTAGATATCTTCCATCGGCTAGTAACTTTTCCGATCATGAGTGACTGGAGTACAGTTTTAAGAGCATGTCCTTGTGATTCTAAAGCTCCCCAGTCCACAATGCATGTGGTCCTCTTTTGTAAATATTATGATATACCTAGAAAACGTTTCTTATTGCCTTTTTTAAGATCGATTAATTTGCGTCAATGCCGTGACGCGTATTTTAGCTTAGAGATTTTATCCTCTATTGAAATGTGTGAAATTTTAGCAAACTTTTTATGTACAGTACTCTCCGTAAGGAAGTCTATGGGTTTACTGGATTAATTTTAACTGAACATTTGGAATCTCTGGCAAACTCCTTATTCTTTGGAAAATACTGTAACGAAACTCGATTTTGCACTGATGTAAATTTACTAAGTTTTATATACCTGTCCTTGAACGAATTAAGGATGTGTTTTATTACCTTCCCTATTTATTTATATATTTTTTTTCTTATACTTATTTATTACTAAATGTGTTACTATTTGATACTTTTATGGCTTGTTGAAAGTCGAATAAAGTTTGCTTGATGATGATGATGACCTAAACTTTATTTCACTTTTAAGGCTTACACTGTACAAAGGTTTGGGTGGCTCTTGTGGTCTTAGGGCCTCATAAAAAGCATTAATACATAAGTGTTGAGAGAACGCATATATGGGCAGTAAGAAACAAGTTACTTACGAGCAGTAATGCTCTTTTGGCCGATACTCTAGCTAACAGCAGATTCCTTATCTTTTAAATATTTTCCAGACACCACACTGGATCCAAAAATGTTGAAAGCATTACTTCTGCACGCCAGTAGGTGGCCTTGTACCTCTTTGTGCCAATGGCATTCTGCTCCAGACGTGACATGCAGAGACACATATAAGTGCCACTCATGCACGCTGATGTCATTTGCTATACAGACTGATTGTGACAACAGATGCAGAGCCCAACAGCAAATTGGCTTTGACCAGTATGCAGAACTCTAGACCTGTGATGTTTTAAGACCAAAAAAGAGTGCAGTTCATAGAACAGGGAGGATGGGCGATGGTAAGTGTTGCGAGTCCTAGGTTTTAGACTGCAGGGCCGAAGGATTTGGGTTCCTAACCCACAGGTGCAAGGAATTAGGTCAGTGCACCATCCCTTAGGAAAGAAGTCCTGTTTGATCTGCAGGCACACACCACCAACTTAGCAATCCTTTGAGGGAGCTGTTTTCTAGGGTATTAACATTTCCATACAAGGTTCATGGACAAAGTGGCAATTCAATTAGTCTTTCATTAATGCATTACACGCTCAAGGATCACTAGAAACACAATATACATTTTGACATATATATTGTTTAATATATTTTTTTCTAATTTCTGATCTAGTGCAAACAGAATGTGTATGTTAACATCTCAGAAGATACAATTAAGACGCATTTCATGAATAGTGGCAACCACAGGGAAATACGTACAGGTTGTAGCCCTAATATATTCACTGTGCTATCTTTAGATGCTGTGCTAGCTCTAGTAGATCAATAAATAATAATACAATTTCTTCAAGTTTCAGAGAGCTGGTATGCATAACTGGGACAACAAGATTTGTTGACTGGAAGGGACTGCAAGCTATTTTGATGGGCGAAGGCATGCTTATTCAGGGACAAAAATGGTCATAGCACCATTCAGTGCTGCCTGAGCCTCAGACGAATCATGTTGTACCCTTCTTTGGTTGAGGTGGAACCAGGTGCCATGCCATCTGGGTCTGTGCTCTGGGTGAAATTTCTCTCTCAATCAGTGGTCAATTCCGTTGATTTAGATATTGACCACTGTTTCTTATCCTATGTTATTGGAATAAAAATGGGGATTTTAAGACACTCACTATTGGTTACGGATGTGGAGAAGTCGAAGATCTCTTGTGGTGATTTGACTTACCCGAGTGACCCAATGACTTCAACAGTGACAAGGATCTTGGACACCACAGCCACTCCTGGGACCTTCCTCTTGACCAGGACCTCAATCTTTGCAGTGTTGTACATCAAGCCAGCAGGAGCTTGAGGCATCTCTCTGTCAGGGGTTTCGGTTTCATGGTGCAACAACCGGCTCAGCTCTTCGGGTCCTGGTTGCGCTTGAGACATCAGAGGCATAGAAGGTGTGGGTCTGTTACAGATATCGATCAGTGACAGGTGCTGCAGGGCTTGAAGCCGGCCTTCCTTGATGGCATCGTGACACACAAAGAGGAAAAACCTCAAAAAGGTGTTTACCATAAGTCTAAAAGGTTAGTCAAAAAATGACTAAGGGGCAGCTATTCCCGGATCTGTTTTGACTGGCAAGAACAAAATAAAAGAACCTAAGCAAGCGCACTGGGGTGCCACATATAGGCACCGCAAATATCTCTTCCAGCGCAGACAACACCAACATCAAGCGGAATAGAACAACGCCAACCGGACCTAGTCTGATGCCAGCAGATAATTCTAAGGTATAAAATCTGTCTAGAAGTCTCTGTCAGATCGTCCAATTAAAAAACTGTTTCTTTAAATAACATAAAAGAGCATACTGATGCAATCTGGTCACCTTTGCCTTTTTTCTGCTGATGATGTGGATGTGGGCTTTCCACAGAATTCGAAGGCAGAAGCCACAGAACATAGTTTAGCAATTGGCGACAAAATGCTGACTGTGAACCAACGTGCAAGGCAGGCTAATTAATGTGGAAACTAGCTTAAATGGAAAATGGAATCTATCCTACATGTGCTAATGAACCTCATACGTTCTGCTAAAACTAAAATAAAGAAGACAAAAAGCAAGTGATTCAAATTAATAAAATAATAGCGTTCTGAAGGGGAATGGTCATAGTGGTGATAGTGGTTATGACATCCCTAAAATAACATCTAAACAATCACAGAACTATTTAATATTGGAATAGTGCTTTTACATAAGTCAGTCAGTCAATAATATGTTTATTTGAGCCACAAGCTCCTAAACAATAAAAAGCAATACTTAGTATCCCTTAATAAACACTGAATCAAAAGAATATAAATAGCCCTCAATACAAATATCATAATACACAATCAGGATGCAAATTCTTTTAAAATTATTAAAAAGCTTGCCAAGTCAAAAGTTGCATCCATAGATTGCATCTAAAATTAAGAAAGGCTTTGCTACCAACCAGACCTTATGTTATATTATTAAATAAATGGGTTTTAAAATTTTCAGTGGGCTTGCAGTTAACCACACCAATGTAATGGCAATAGGAATAACTACCTTGTGGGTGAAAAGTCATAGGGGACTGCTGTGCAGCGGTTCAAACGGAGTACACATTAGAAAGACCAGAACCAAATGAAGGGACCACTAGTGCATAATGAAAGGGGAAGGCGGAAACATATGTTGCAAACATTTCAGTAAAAGCATCACAACAAGTAATTTAAACCAGGAGGGCTGATCCTGAAGCCGCAAAAAAGCCAAACGAACTACCATGTATCGATTGGCAGCACTCACAGAGATGTCTTCAGCAGATTTCCGCTGAGTTAAATAAAACATCTGTGCAATTCTGCAAAGTTCTCCCGTCCCATCCTGTACAAGACATGTTGAATCCTAAGGCATATTTCCTAAATAAACCACCCCAAGCATCTAAAAAAGTGGCTTAACAGTACATGTTTTCAAAACTCGTCAGGGTACAGGTCGCAGACAGTATACAAAATGAAGGGAGGGGTCTACCACTGGCCAAGTGGTCATCCCTCAGGTCTTTTGCAGTCTCATCCAAAATCTGGATGTCATCAGAGAGATCCCACTGCTGTTGTGTCTGCTGGGACTACAGATCCCACTGCATAACCTATATATCCTACCTGACATGGTTTACAAGCAGGATGCAGAAGGCCGTCAGTCCCAGCAGCACCAATGTAAGCCTGGTCAGAGAGCTTAACATCTGGGTTTTTTTGTACAATTTTTTAAATAACTGTTTTGTGAAGAGAGAAAGGCAAGCTCCAATCCATGTCTGGTGGTGCAGAAACAAATGAGCTGACTTCAATGAGTGAGTTTCATTTGTATATGGCTCGACAGTCACTTCCGGAGCAGTACGACATTGACATGGAGCCGCACAACATCACTTATTGGCGCACAGGGCTATTGCTTTAAAAGTTTCTGGAACAGGTTTGGCGCTTGAGGTATATTTAAAAGGTGTGGAATCACCAGAAAGAAGTGTCTATCAGAAAGGAAGGAACTAATGTTCAGCATGCTTGAGTGGCGCTTATTTGCAGCTCTGCATTGCACTTCCATATGGAAACAACATCAGCACAGAGTCACCTCAGCACCATCCATCGGCGCTCAGGAGTACTTTCAGAAAAGCTTTTAGATCTAGTCTGATGCCTGGTAAACATTCAAATGGCGAGGAATCTGTGGTGAGAAGTACCTATCAGAAATTCAATGCATATAAATATCAATGAAGATACCATGAAACAGAATCAACGATGCAGTCCTTCTGTCAAATGGCAGACCAGCTGACAAACAATACTTAGAAGGATTTGCAATGAGACCAAGGGGGTCATTACGACCCTTGCGAGGGGTGAAAGAAGACATTATCATTATAATTTCTCTAATTAAGAGAATTAAGAGATTAAGAGTGAAAAGGTCTCTGACGGCCACATGCTTGCCAGTAAACAACTGACACCTCTTAATACAACCGTACATGGGATTTTTACTAAGGTTTTAGTTGTAACAGAATAATCTTACCAGGCTTGTTATTTTCTCCTCTGAAACTTCAAGCAGAGTCCCTCTGGAAAACAAAACAATGGCAACATTTCAGTAAAAAAAAGTTGAGGTAAGTTGTGGCTGCAGAATCTAACTAAAGAGTTCTGTAAAACAAAACAATGAGAAAATTTCAGTATTAAACATCAAGGTAAGCTGTGGCTGCACAATCAAACCAGAGAAGCAACAATACAGAGAAATAAAGTATGAAAAGCATCTGCAGACATCAAGGTTACTTCATAAAGCACAGAACTAATAAGAAAGACAACGGATTGATTGAGGGGGAGAGGTAGAAAACAATTAAAGAAAACAGAGCAGACTTCAGGATATCAACCGCTTCCAAGATGTTAGAGAATAGGTATAAAAGACAGAACTGAATGTGAGAATTGGAGAGCATCACACCAGTGTATTAGAAAGTGAGACTATTACACTGCTACCTTTAAGTAATTTTTACAAATATTACACTTCTTCTTTTAAGTTCATGCATTGGACAAGATGGTAAATGGGCTCAGCCAGGGGTTCCTAAGATACCAGTACGTACCTTCGTAGTGACACCAATACAGGCGCTGTTGGTTTCACAGCGATCCTGACATCTAACTGCTATGAAGCCATGGCAGATATACATTGTCTTGACCAGGCTGCTGGGTCTGATTCTTAACTTGACTCTGCCCAGGAGGGTGGGTGACCAGTCAATTAAAGTTTTGCCACATCTTACAAGTTGATTTTCTACAATGTGGCAATGCTACAAAGTTGATGTGCCCTAAGTAGTACTCATTTATTGACACATATGATGTGTGTCTATTCCAAGAAACCTGATCACTTACACTTTTGCATGTGTGTGTAGGATTCACCACAAATTCCCAGAAAGCTGTTACTTCTAGGAGAGGTAGACCATCAGCTGGTGTCACTATTTGTATTAAAATAACCATATTAGGTAAGATCAAGGAAATCAAGTTAGCCCCACCTAATTTGGCAGGGGATAGTATGGTTCTTCTACATAATGGAGTTTGTAATATCTATATCTATTGTAGATCGGTAGGCAATAGATCAGAGGCAGTGGTAATTGAGGTGTTGTTCTAGCACTTAGCAGCAATTCCAGCTGAGGTTTTAAAAATTGTAGGAATCGACCTCAACTGTCAATTTGAACCACTTGATGCTAGTATGGACCACTGCATAACTGAGGAAGATGGTCCACCCAGAGTTAATGATCCCCCTGTAAAAAATGGTCCCCAGTGGCTACACAACTCAACACATACACAATGAACCAGGGCCTAATGGCATATCAAATTCTGACAGGGAAGACAGCCATACATTTAATCACCAGCAGCGTACCAACCCCATATACTATTTTTTGGGTGATGTTTGGCTCTGGCCGAAATTAATTGATATGTTTGTTATACCCCGGCAAGGTAATGATCATAATGCTCTGGCACTTGATATGAGATCATTGGTTCCTGTTTCTCCAGCTAATCACAATGAGCCCTTTGATAGAATGTTAACCGTGACCACCAATAGGTGTAGGTTTAAATGGAGCACCGGGTCCCAATCTAAGAAATCAGTTGAAGAACTATATGGATTGACTGCTGGGGGTATAAGGGGGTTGATACCGCTACTATAACTGCTGTTAGAGGAGGGGGAAGTCCTGACCAACATGAGTACACTCCACAATCAGTTGTTTGTGAGACTTAGAGATCTTTTCTATGTGTAAATTAGAGGATCAGTTAGGAAACGTACTGCGCCGATCTGATATAACAGTCAGTGCAGCAGAGTGAGAGTGGCCCTTACTGAAGCCATCAAACAGCAAGACAGGCCACTAATAAGAGTTAAAACAGGGGACATACAAAGATGCAAAAAACACATTTCAATGTCCAATTGGGTTGCTCACTTTTCAAAATTGTACTCTACTGTTGATCAGAGTGAAGCTCCTGTGCAGGTACTAAGTAGCTCATGTATCGACAGACATGATGGGAACCAACGGGGATAGACCCCACTTTATTGCTGAGCGACCAATTGGCACAACTGGCCTTTAAACCTGAGGAAATAAGACAAGCTATATGTACAATTGTTCTGCATAGAGCACCAGGGCTTGACAAGGTACCCATGGACCACTTTTTGGATAGGATTGATGTTTGGTGCCCCTATTTTTCCTTAACCTTTAGTGCTATAATGAAGGAGGTGTCCATTCCACCAACCTGGCCCGGGGCAGAGATTGTTCCCATTTTCAACAAGCATTGGCAATGCCAATAGGTTTCGCATTTACATGACTTAGAGCTACTGGCATTGTAAACGACAATGTCTTTTACCCATGTGTTTAGGTTTGGAGTAGAGTGGATGGATGTGGTTTGGAGTGGAATAATGTGGGTTGGACTGGAATTGTAAGTTGTGGAATTGTGTGGTGTGGAGTGGCTTTGTGCAGTGGAGTTATGTGGCATGGTGGAAAGTTAGGGGCTGTAAAGCTTAACTAGAAAGATAAACGCAGTAGCTAAAGCAGCAACAGGGATGTAGGAGAAAAACAAAGAAGCTGGGTGGGAAGTGGGCTGTCACTGCCTAAAACTAAACCTTGGCATTGTAAATGACAATGTCTTTCACCCATATGTTATGGAGTGGAGTGGATGTATGTGGTGTGGAGTACTATTATATTGGTTGGTTTGGAATTGTTAGTTGTGGGATAGGGTGTTGGGGAGTGATTTGTGGAGTGAAATTCTGTTGCTTGGTGTGCAGTAGATTTATGCGATTAGTAATTATGTGATATTGAGTGTGGAGTGTAATAATCAGGATTGGTATTTTGTGCTGCGGCGTGATATTTAGTGGAGTTTAATGATGTGGTGTGCTGTTGCATTTTGTGGCATGAAGTATAATTCTGTGGTGTGGTTTGGATGTATGTGCTGTGCTATGTAATTGTGTTGTTGAGTTAAATTTTGTGGTTTGTTGTTGAATTATGTGGTGTGGAAAGGATATGAGTGGAGTTGAATTATGTGGCATGGAACTGTGTGGCACTAAGTGAAATTATGCTGATTGTAATCATCTGGCATAGTGTGGAGTGTATTTATGTGGGTTGGTGATATGTGGCATAGAGTGGTTTTAAGTGGGATGTATCTATCTTGTATTGAGTAGAGTGTAATTATGTGGAGTTGAGTCATGTTGTGTTGAGTGGTATTATGTGGATTGTATTTATGTCAGATGATGGTGAATTGTGTGCTGAGGACTTGTGTGGTGTTGTATGTCACACTAAAGATCCAGGTATCCCACAAGGTACATTTTACATCTTATTTAGACTATTCAGATAGGATTCACATTATTGAAGATTATTGGATTTGCCCAAATTACACACTGTAGTCAAATGAGAGAGGCTGGATTAAGACCTAAATTTAGTTGTTCCACAGTCAACAATTTAGCTCCAGATCTTTTCTAAGAAATCAAATGTATATATGGCTGATGAGGTGTGTCCCAGTGTGTGCCCATTTTGTGATATGATGGCTGCTATTTTTGCAAACTATTTGAAAACTTTGATTTATATTTCAAAAATGGCTGATTTGTACTTAAGAATGAAAAAAAGAAAAGTTTGCACAATGATGCATGAGTGTGCTAATGTAAGAATCCTCCAAAACGCTTGCAGGGCAATCTGCAGCAGTAACAACTTTTCACTCACCACAGAGGATTTCAGAGCTAAGGAAAGCGAGCACTGGCATAGCCAATAGGTCTTGCCTATGGCTTTGCCAGTATGTTTTAGCTGTGTTGTACTCCAGTGTGGCTGCTATTCAGTATAGCTAAAAGTTATTGGTGTAAAGGGGCATGGAATGAATTGTTCTAAAATTGAGTGTGTGTAGTGTTATGGAGTGATGTGGAGTAGAGTGTTGTAGAATTGAGTTGAATGGTATGGTGTGTTATGGAGTGGCGTATCTTGTTGAGCAGTGCAATGTAGGGAGATAGTGTTATATAGTTCAAGTTCAAGTTTATTTATTCAATGCATAGTTAATAAAAAACAATACATCACATCACCTACAATAGACAGTCCAGAATATCAACTATAAAATCTAATATACATAAATAAAATATTATTTAGGATTTTTTCTAATAAGTGCCTCCTATTCTGAGGTCAGTGTAAATTACCCATACCCTTGTGGGTTTGACTCTAAAGGACTATGAGGAATATAAATTTACTATCTTACTTACCTAGGCCTAAAGATAATTTCTTGAATGGTGTACAGTGATTTATTGTTTTTAAAAGAGAATTAAAAAATACATTTCTGTAAATTCTGTACAAAAACTTAATATATTTGTGCTAATTAAGATATTATTTTAATGTTTTTTGTGATATTAAAAGTAAAAACTTAGTAAATTTGGCATTCAGAGCAACGTCAGAGGGTTTAAAACAGGCAATCACCGCTTGCCTGCAAGTCTGTATCCTCCTTTGATTGCATACTGCCTTCAATAAGGGTTTGCATTCATTTCGTAGGCTATTACAAATACAGATCAAATGGATTATATCTTCCTGACCACGGCCGCACAGCCTGCACTGAGGGGTTGTTGCGGGGCGTTCCCACGGGACTAGATGGGCACCACCAGGAATTATGCCAAATCGGTATTTGATAAAATGATCCTTGTCTGACTTTGTACACCCAGCTTTCAAGTAAGGCTGACATTTCAGGAGTTTATACTCGTTTATTATCATCTAGGAATGCGATCTGGAGGCCAATAAACTCTTATCCATAATCACTGGTCTTTTTCTTGCTATTTGGTTTAGGATTGTTTTAAAAGCAAAGTAGGAAAGGTTTGAGTCCCATAATTCCACTACTTCCAAGTCTGGTAATGCCTGAGTTTGAACTAATCTCCTTCCAAAGTGCTCGGCAGAGCTGATTTTCTTTTTGTTAGCTCTAAATGCTTCCAGGCCTTAATGTAACTGGCTTTCCTATCTATATATTGGTTTAAATAGCCAAATTCCAGCCTAATTTGTGCTTGGGAGGTATACCCCGGTAGCTGGAATAGGGACCTAAAGATCTTCCCAGTGATTTTATTTAGGATAACAGCATCTTGTCCACACAGGCCTTCACTTCTGTATGCTAAAGTTGGACTTAATTTGGCTGCAACAACTTGAAGCAACGGCCGGTAACTAGGGCCGGTAAGCTGTTTTTTTAAGGAGCGGAAATCGAACAGTAAAACATTTCCTTTTCTGTATAGCTCCTGTTTCTGGGGAAGAAAAGAGCCCCGTTCATCAAAAATTACACCCAGATATCTATACTGGTTTATTTGTTCCAAAGCCCCCTTTGGAGTATTCCATTTTTTAACTTTCGAAGTTTTTTTGCTAATTTCCATTACTTCAGTTTTTTTCTGATTTATTTCCAATCCATTTTTCTCTGCATACTCTAATATCTTTATAATAAGCCACTGTAGCCCTACTTTAGTTTGACTCAGGAGTACTACATTGTCAGCATATAACAAGTTTGAAATAGTCATATCACCAAGCTTTGGGGGGTGCGCATTTACCTTATTTAGTTTGGCAGTCAAATCTGATAAAAAGAGATTAAAAAGATATGGTGCCAGCACACAGCCATGTTTCAGTCCTTGTTTTGTTTTAATTTCCCTTGAAAGGAAAGATCCGTCCCCTATCTTAACTCTTACCCATGTATCTGTGTATTGCTGTTCAATTGCCTTTAACAGATTCTCCGGTATCCCCCAGGAGACTAATTTCTCCCATAGGAGAGGTCGCTGTACCAGGTCAAAGGCTGATTTAAAAACTACAAAAACACAGATACAAGGGTTGATTTTTTTTTGTTTATACTTATCAATAATCAAGGATAGTGTTAAATTGTTTGCGGCAGTACCCAGGCACTTAACTAAACCTGTCTGATTGGAGGGAATGATGCTATTTTGGATTGCCCACCTGCGAAGATGGTCCAGTAAGATCCCTGCGTAATATTTAGCTTCTACATCCGTTAAGGTAATTAATCGATAACTCTCAGTTTGTGATTTATTACCACCTTTGAATATTGGATGAATTATCGCCCCCTCCAAGATTTTGGAATACTTCCTAGCGCCATACAATGGTTGAAAATCAACGCCCATTTTTTCACCCCAAAAGGCAGGATTCAGTTTAAACAAGGCATTTGGGGTCCCATTTGGACCAGGAGCACCCCCAGTTCTGCTGGTTTATATTGAGCTCATAATTTCGGCCATTGTAAATATTATTTCTCTGGTTTCCTTTTGGTGTGTGAGGGGTTTTACTTTTACTCTTTTTAGGCTTAACTTTTTTGCTTCCTCTTCTAAATTTTTGCTGGCTCTCTTTTGGTCACCAAAATGGTGACTTAGGTAATCAAACCAGATGGCTTCCAAGATATTAGAGCGGGTCATGGTCATTGGGGCTTTATTCAGGGCATTCACCATTTTCCAAAAATCTTGTGTATTTGATTTTTTACTTAAGAATAGGGCCTTTGCCCCAAAATCATGGTTTTCCTGATGCTTGTATTCCCATGTTTGTTTCTGATATTTGTTGTTTAGATTTTGTAGGTCAGTTTTAAGATAAAGGTTTGTTGAATTCTTATTAAATAATCTTAAAGCTCTATTTCATTCTTTTCTTAATTTTATCATGTGTGCTGAAAAATGTATATTCCTCTTTGTCTTTGCACCTCACCCCTGGTTTTGATACCTCTCTTGTGGTTGATCTGCGAGAAGAATAGCCGCAAGTTGATCTAGGAAGGTAGACCAGATCGCTATTGGGTCCCCGGTTATGTCCATATGGCATTGGTCGATTATCGCCATTGACTGTTCACCAATAGATTTCTTTAACTTTTCAGTCCATCGAAGTTTTTTATAGTTTGTTGTATTAATATCCCTGGGTGTAGTTAGTGCAAGGTTAAAGTTAGGGGGACCACATCCTATCTCCGGGTATTGCTGGTCATGGTCACTCATATCTGATTTTACAATATAACATTTTGTAATAAGGGTAAGCAAAAATAAGGAGGCCACAGTATAATCAATTGTCGCTTGGGTTTCAGTTACGTAGCAGGTAGATGCTGGCAGATTATCTTGCGGATATCTTCCATTTAAAAGTCTAAGCCCAAAGTTAATTTGATTTTCCAGGAATGGAAAGTTGGAGGTAACAGGGGAAGGTGAAGACGACCTGAGGGTCAGTAATTTTAGGTCGTTAATTGAGCCCCAAACATTTTCTTTAGGATTATCTTCAATTTGATTATTTTTTTCCAAGGGTAGATTTTCCAGACTGTCCTTCCTCCTTAAACCTACTTTTATCATCTTGCTCATATAGCAGGCTGCATTCACTTTTTATGGGGGAGATTGGATGAGGTAGGGTCGCGGAGCCATTAGGTAGAGAAAACATTGCATCCAAAGGGGCCTTTAAAAAATCAGTTTTATGGGGGACCCTTACCGATTTCTGAGGCCTGCTGAAGAAAGGGGTTATATGGGAGATCGGGGATTAATGCTTTGTCTTCGTTTTCCCTTCCCATTTTGATGTTAATGGTGAAAGTATGGGCTTCATTTGCTTTTTGTTTCTCTTGGATTGCGGCTGAAATGCCCTTTCCTTCCCTGGCCTCATCTTCACCGTCTGTGAAGATTTCCTTTAGATATTCCTCCTTACTTTATCTGATAGTGCGCACTGCCACATCTCAGAGGTGAGGGGCAGGAACATCCGTGATCCTCTTCAAATGCTGCCCAAAATGACCTGCTGGCTCCTATTAAGGCCCAAGCAGTCTTCTTTCCTTTTTTCTTTTCCGTCAGATGGACACGCAACACTAGACAATGGCATTGGCACTCTACATAATAAATACACCTCCGAAATTGTGGAAGGGCAACAAAACATTCAGATACATATATAATTTTTTATCAGGACATATGATACCTCTGGATACCTCTGGATTGAGGGGCACGAGCATATGTACTATCTCAGCCAAAATACGTTTCAGGTCACAGAGGGGTTTATTAAAGGGAGTCTGTGGTTAAGGTAGCAAATCGCACCACGGGGATCCATGGCCGCTTCCGCTGCCCAAAAGAGCTGCTGGCTCCTGTTAATGTCCAAGCAATCTTCTTTCCTTGTTAGGGTCAAGCCTGCGTTGCATGGGCTTGCGCATGCGTATAGCAGCGAGACTCTTTTGTATTTAGAAAAGGGCTCGGAGCCCTGTCAACATCACGTCAGTGTTCTTTATTGGTTCTTCGGCTTCCCTAATAAAATCTGCTTGCTTTCATTAGTGGAAGGCACGCATGTTCATGCCTTATCCGGTGGCTAGCCCTCCTCGAGCGCAGCGTCCAAGTACAGAAAACATGCGAGGCTCACTGTTTTCTGTTCGACTCGTGGACTTCTTTTTCTCTATTTTCCTAGCGCGATTTCGCTTGGCAGAAGTCGAGCGCTTTACATAGTTGATTTCTTTTTTTTTGTTGCTTTTTTTGCTTGCCGTGGCTCGTGTATCAGCACGGCACCCACTTCAGGGACGCCGTGCTTCATGTCTGATATGGCGAAATATTCATATATATAAAATAACACTTAAAATTTGCATACAGGATTCGTGTGAGACGGGCACTGTTTAAAGGCTTACAATTGACCGAAATTGATTGCTTGGAGGAGTTGCTGAGCATCAGGTATAATTACAGCTCTGCCATCCTTTGAGATGTTTGAATCTCGGAAATGTTCTTTGTAGAACAACAGCAGCCCTAACAAAACCTCGAGATTAGCCGAAGGAATACCAATTTAGCCAATGTACGAAGTAGACCTCCTTAAATTTCTGCTGCTGAGAGGGAGTGTTGTGTCAGAGGCAAGTTAGGTCAAGATGTAGTCGGACTGAGATTTCTGTGAACCTCCAAAATATATTAAGTAATCAGTGGTATTGCATCAAACATTAATTCTTTTGGTATTTCTTTTGAACTCTTCATAACTAAACCCTTACACCCTACCTTCTCCTCCCACGCCTGACCCCAACCGTTAGTACGAATGGCCAGTTGTTAAAAGGGGCATGCCGGCCCTTCTCTGGGTTTCTAACAATGCCCCTTTAAATGTGCCTCATAGAAGCTGCCTAACATGAGCAAACGCGAGACCCGTTGCATTGTGCCTCTCTTTCTTGCTCATGGCGGCAATGGCACTTTGAATTGAATCAAATGTTTTACTTTTCATTTTCTGGTTGAGAAAGCCGTGCAAGCATGGTAAGTGGTGGAAAGCACACTTGCCATATTTTCTACTGATTCTTGCTCCTAAAAAAAAGCCCACACTGCTATGTTTAAGTGTTTTTATTTTTTGTTGGGGGGGGGGGGGGGGTTTAACCGTTCTTAACTTCCTCCGAAAGGTTGCTTTACAAGAGGGTTGGGGGTAGGCATTTTGGCCGCTTATTGGGCATGTTTAAGTAGGCTGTGTAATGTGGGGCCCTAGGCCCTCATGCTAGTAAAGGAAGGGACGCAGACACGGTGGTAGGGTGGTATTGAACTGGCCTCAGGCACGTGCGCCTGGCCTCTTTTATTGGCAGGGTCACCTGACTGGTGACGCCTGTGTTGGGTGGGTGTGGGTTATACCAGTAAGACCAGCCCTCAGCAGAGTGGCTGACAGAAACACTAGAATGAGTCCAGCTGGACTCTACATCCCTCCCAAACTTTATTGAGGAACCAAACAAAAGTCCAACCTGTAAAAGAAACAATAACAAAGCACCACAATCAGTCTCTCGGCCTCGAAAAGGCAGACTGCAGAATTGCAGTGGACATGTTGCAGCTGGGAGCATCCGGACACCTCCGCACGAGTCCATAATTTAACCAGGTACAGCTGGGCACGAACACAGTGTGGATGAAGTCCAGATACTTCAGTTGCTTGTCCACGACCTCACAGTTCACTGGATATAGTCGATCCGGTCCTGCCTGGGCTCATGTGGTCAAAGTCTATTTACAGTTTCTGATGCGGGTGCATCTGGAGCAGTGGTGAGTCCACTGTACACAGTTCTGGACGGCATTCTGACTCTGGAGATTGTCTACCTCCTAAGACTGCAGATGACGTGACGGCCTGGGGCGCCTGGGAGTCCAGCGGCAGAGAAGCGGCAGTCTTCCCTCTCGTGCCAGATCTCCATCAAGCAGGAGTCTCCTCGAGGCCCTTTCGCAGGCTTCCACAGGACTGTGTGGACTGTGCTTGCCTATCTCAGGCCCAGCAAAGACGTCTCAGAGGAACAGCCTACAGGACCACATCCTAGTCTCGCATGGAGCCACAAGGGTTGTTGATGCAGGGTCCGCTTTCTCGAGCCATCTGGATTCAGGTGCTCTGGCCATAGTGCAAAGTCTTCAGGTGACCAGTCTCTCGATATGAGACCTTCGTGCTTCCGGATGCCTGACGTGGAGCTGTCTCAGATGCATTCTCTCTCAGCGATATTCCGCTCTCACAGGAATTTGTTGGAGGCCCTTGTCCCTGGATTGCGACGGGACTGCATGGGCTGTGCGGGCCAACATCGGCCACGCCAAAGGAGTCTCTCTGAACTCCCAACAGGGCCACGTCCTAGTCTTGTGCAACCCCAAGGGTGGATGGTCCAAATGATCTGGTCTGCTCTCACCGGCAGGCGTCTGGTTCACAGTGCTCATGGCAAGTGTTCAGATGATAAGTTTCTACATTGCCAGACATGCCTTGTCAGCATCGGTTCTTGTTGCTGACTGTCTCCACTCAGGTGGTGCTGTGCTCCTCCTTCGATGATTGGGCGATGCACCACATCATGATGATGATGTTTTTTTTTCATCCTATTGCAGATCAAACAGGTGGCGGCGGCTTCTTCAGCGGAAGGACCACTTGATGGACATAGGGGCCACGGCGGGTCTTGTGTGGCCTGTGCAGTCGGCGTCAGGGATGCCATCACAGCCAAGCAGCCGGTGACAGGTCGGTCGTACTGGGAAGCGTGGGGGACCACCCACATCGCTGTCTTCAGTGACTTCTGCTCACCCCGGTGACTGTCTTGTACTGATGGGTACCTCCTCATCTGCTCGCACGAGTCCTCAGTTGTGTCACTCTACTTCCTTCTACTTTCACACCTGCGATGGAGTTGATCTGTTGTGTGACCGGTCTGTCACACTCCTCTCCTCATTTCTTGTTGGCATCGTGCCACTCTCTCTTCTCCTTGCTGTGGCATCGTGCCACAGGTCACATGTTGCGGCACATGGACCTTGCACTGCACCTCGCTGGTGCATCTTCCTCTTCGTCCTCGATGTGGCGTTGTGCCACAGGTCGCATGCTGCGTCACATGGACCTATCACTGCACCTCCTCTGGTGCATCTTGCTCGATCGCAGCCTCTCACGGGCTGAGTCCTGAGGGTAGGACATGATCTGCTCTTCAGGCAGACCTCTCCCGGTCTGGTCCGTTCCCGGATCCTCTTGGTGGACCTCTCTCTGGCAGGAGGGTCCCCGCTCTCTTCCTCCTTCTGTTCACTCGAGGGCGCCGCTCTTGCGCCTTGAGGCTGCGCTATTATGGCGCTCACTCCTGCCATCTGCTCTGGCAGGGTCGGTCAGTTCAGATGACCTGCTCACTGATGGGCCAACAGTGGCCATCTTCCGTCGCTGCGCGGCCAGCTGACATGGCCTCTTTTCCCGTGCGTTACGTCACGCTCTCGGGTACTCTCTCCATCTTCACAGACTTTACCCATGTCGTCACATTCTCGGGCGCAGCTCTCTGTGCTCGCTGCGCACGTGTCAGTCTCTTTTTTTTTTTTTTTGGGCGTCCTGTGGCAACGCCTGGCATGTCCCTTTCTTGTCCTGCGGTGATGTCCATCACTGCTTGGGCATGTGGCGTTCTCTCGTCGGTGGCGGCGGACGGCCGCCAGAGGCTGCGCAGACCATGCGCACTTTCTTCGTACCTCACGTGGCACTTGCGTCCGTTTCCCACTGTTGCAGCTTGGCTGGGACAGCTGCAGTCTTCTCCTTCCCTTTTGCAGCGTCGCCCGCGTCGCTTTCTTCTTCCTCGCTATTTCCATATTCTGCGCCGTTTCTGTCCACGGGCGCACTCTTGGTGTCTATCAGTCACTTTCTGAAGGTGCTGCTGTAAACTTGCCTTCCTTCCAAGCTTGTTTTCCCTTTAAAACAGAATTAGGGTGCAATACCAACTCTGGCCACTGGATGCCAGTAGTGCACTTTTTTTTCTAGCTTCAAGACGGTCTTTCCTATTACCGGCCTCGTTTATTTCAAGAGATGCCGGTGAGGAGGGCATGCTGCTGGGAGGACTTCGTCATGCTGGTGGGGGCTGCAGGTAAGTGCTATTTTATTTATCTTCTCTCCCTTTTCTCTTCTCTTTGTTTTTTTTTCTTTCTGTCCATTTTTTTTTTCTCAACCTGCACAGCCTCGTTTGAAGAGGCGTGTAGAGGGCTCAGTCAGCGTGGGGGTGTGGGGGCTCCGGGCACTGTTTGTTTTTCTATCTAGGTGCGTGTGTGCACCTCTCTACTTATAAGTTTGTTGGAGGTGGGGGCGGCCTTGGGCACCTGTTGCTTTGGTGCGTGGATGCACCATTTTATTTCTAGTTCGTATGGTGCGTGTCTGCACCTCATGGTTGAATTTCTGCCGGGACAAAGGGGGGCAGCTCCTGGGCATTTTCGTTGCTTTTGAGGTGCATTCCAGCACCATCGGGGATCTCACGTTGCGGCCGCAGCAGTCCTCCGTGCTGCGGCCGTTTTCCGGCATTTTTGTGGTGGGGGCGGCCCTGGGCATTTTCTTCGGTGCGCGAGTGCACCATTCTTAAATGAAAAGGGGCGACCAGCCCCGGCCACACTTTGGCACCTTCTCACGGTGCACGGCGCGCGACAGCGCCACTTTAAAAGTAAAAGGAGAAACGGCCCGGGTAATTTTCTTTTTCCTCGGTGCCGATTGCACCATGTTCACCACACACGGCCGCAGCAGCACGGAACACGCTGCGGACCGCGTTCTTTTCCTGGGCCGACCGGCCCCGGCCACATTTTCACACTTTCTTCGCTGGGGGGGTGGCGGGGCGGCCCTAGGCTTTTCTCCATTCCGGTGCAGGTCAGCACCGAGCGCTTGTGAAGAGGGGCGGCCCTGGGCATTCCTCTTTATTTTCTTCGGTGCGCGGGAGCACCATTATTTAAGATAAAACGGGCGATGGCCCCAATCATTTTTTCCTTTCTTCTGGACATTTATTTCTTCACGTCGCGCGCAACAGCGCCTTCTACATATGTGTTGACTCTGGGGAGGGCGCGCTCAGGGCAATTCCTTCTGGGGGCACCGGGAACACAAGCCTCACAGCGCTTTATTTACTTTCAGCACCGCAGCCGTTTTGGCAGCGCTGCGGGACGCTGTCATCGACAGCACTCACCCCTTCTTTCCTACCGATGGGGCTGGGACTGCACGGCCTCACTTCTCCTCTTCACCAAGTTGAGCCCATGTCTGCGACCACGTGGGGTTTCAGATCCCACTCGTCGCCAATGTAATGTGGGGCCCTAGGCCCTCATGCTAGTAAAGGAAGGGACGCAGACACGGTGGTAGGGTGGTATTGAACTGGCCTCAGGCACGTGCGCCTGGCCTCTTTTATTGGCAGGGTCACCTGACTGGTGACGCCTGTGTTGGGTGGGTGTGGGTTATACCAGTAAGACCAGCCCTCAGCAGAGTGGCTGACAGAAACACTAGAATGAGTCCAGCTGGACTCTACAGGCTGTTGTCTCTCAAGCATTGTTTGTCATCTGCGACCAGATAATTGCATCTGCACATGCTGGCAGAATCAAAGCGTAGAAAAAGATAAAGTAAAGCAGAGCTTAATCACGAAGAAATACCTATTACGTCCTTGACCTACTGTTAGTGGTTCTTTTTAATTCCGGGGAATGTGGTTATTTTGTGTTGATTACAGCCGTAAGTGGGAAGGCAGACTGTTTTCTTGCGCTTGTCACAGAAACGTCTCATTGCCTTGTATGAGATTGTCTATTATCTTATTTCCCAAAGCCATCATGGCTCTGCCCCACAGCTATTACAGTAATACTGGTATTTTGTCAAGAGGAAAAACACTTGAGAATGCCACGTTCGCAGCTCTGACCGCTGGGTGGCACCAGAGGTTTATCTTGTAAAGCGGAGATGATCTCATCGTTGTATGGCCAAACCTATACACACCGATAGCACACGTTCTCCAGCTCGAAAATGCACCATACTCTGGACTATGGTTCATTAAGGATGTTGCTTTTACGTCACAGTGACAAATTACTTCATTTATTTTTTCAACATACATAAAGTGCTTGTATGAACCTTTGGTATTGCACGGGAAAATATAAGCATGTATCACCGCCTGCACTTAGATGTGTGCATACAATGCCAAAATGTTTGTGTTTGTGTTTTTTACGCTTGATTTTTGTACCATTTCTCTCATCTATGTACAAGGCGTACATGCTCACAGGTAAATGTTTGTACAAGGGGTCAAACTGATGTTTTAGGCTCGGGCAGATCAAGTGACTCGCTCAGAATCACAGGATTTTGATCCGGCGCAGGGGTTTGAACATGGTTCCACAGCTCCAAAGTGGACAGCTCCACCCGTATCAACACACAACAATGCAGAGGATGGTACTACAGTTTGCATACTAAATTACTGATAAGGGACGACGTTTGCCCTTTTTCTTCAGTTTCACTGTGAATGCTTGAAAGATGGCTATTTTACTTACACATACAGTCCAATACGTCAAATGACAGCAACTGCCTTCACGCTCCTGTCCTTTGTATTGCACTTTTTGGTTTGGGCCCCTTTAGGTACACACCATTTCTCTTCCTATTAATACACAAAGCTTTATTTTTCAGAAAAAAATCCTTGACACTTTGTTGTATGTGTTTTTTGTTGAAGCACTCTATAGGATGACGTGTTTCCAGGTCCTTCCCTTGATGTGCTTTTCTCCCTGGCCTCCATTTCCCTTTCGTACCTGTTGGCTTTTGTCCCCCTCCGTGGTGTTGCTTGCCTGCCCTCCTCTGGCTGTCAGTATTGCTGCTTGTGCCCACCCTCCGTCCATGTTGTTGCCTGCCCCACACGTTGTCGGTGTTGTTGCTTGTTTTCTGTTGTTATACTGCCCCTTGTTAATCCATGGTGTTAATCCATGGTGGTTATACAACCAGCTTTATGGCAACCGGTTAGAAACCAGGTAAGATTAGCACCATCATGCTTCTTACTGCTATGAAATACCCACGAGCAGTGTGGCTAGGTGACTAGACTCCTTTTCTCTTAGCTGCAACATGTCCATATCTGGCACTTTGCGATAGAGGAAGAAGGTAAATGGAAGTGCTTTAGTTATATTCAGGGCCACTGGAATTATGTTGCTGGAGAAGACCAAATTATGAGGCGGGGTTGACCAATTTATGTGGTAAGAAAAGTTATGAATTTACAACGCCAATAGCTCTAGCTCAAGCAAATGCGAGACCCATTGCATTGCAAATGCTTGTTTTCTTTTCCGTCGGATGGACATGCCGCCACACCTCTGGGTTGAGGAGCACGAGCATGTGTAGTCCTCTTCTGGTACTATCCCAGCAAAAATAAGTTTCAGGTCACGGAGTTTGTTAAAGGGAGTCTGTGGTTGAGTCAACAAACCGCAACACGGAGATCCATGGCCGCTTCCTCTGACCAGACTCTGTTGGACACTCCTGTGTGTGCTCTCTTTTATGGAACCACCCCTCTGGAGCTCTGGGGAACCCTTGGGTTCGCCCGGGATCCCAATAGTCTTAATTTTTAACCATTTAATATGAGAGCTAGATTGCCAGCTGGTTGTGTAGCTAGGCCTCACAGCTTGGAGTTCAGCGTCTTTATGTCCTTCGGGGGGGCAGCCTGACTTAGCACAATCTTAGCAGTCTTGCGAGCAGTGGCGCTGACAGGCTGTACAGTATTATGCATGGGCCCTCAGGGGGCCGGGAGCTCGGGTACCAAAGGAGAGGCGGAAGGGTGGGTTTCTACAGCCTACAGTCCACAGTCTGCAGGTAGGTCAGGTAAGGCCAGGTAGGGCAAAGGCGGGGGGATGCTGGGGAGCAGGAGAGCAGAACACCCAAGCGGCACTTCTGCCTCTTATTGTAGCTTTCCTGGTCCTGATCCCGTCCTGTTCGTCCTGTCCAGCCGCTTTCTTCCCTGCCCCTTCCCTGCCTGTGGTGTGGTGCTTGCTGCTTCAGTGCCGGCTACCATCCACGTCTTGTGGTACTCCAGGCCCCCTGGCCCCCTGCTGTGGCTCTGTAATTCTCTGTAATTCTTGCTGTGCCTAGTGGCGTGGCTCCCGGCTGAAGTCCTCATCCTCACTTCTCCCGCGGTGCTGTGCGGCTCCCTCGCGGCTCTTTCGCCCTGCTACCGCTCCGCCGTGAACCGGAACCAGATTCCTCCGACGTGGCTTCAACACTAGCGCTTACGTCTCTTGCCGTCTCCCAGAGGCATCTGCACTTCCAGCAGAAGATCTTTATCACCCGAATGCCTAGGAGTAATGGATGCCAGCCGTCCGCACACGACAATCTACGTTTGTACCTTCACCTTCCTATGTTGCAACTGGTTGTACAGTGAAAGGGCATAGAATTGAGTGGAACAGATTGTTAAAGTAGAGTAGAGTTTTAGAGTGGAGAAAAGTGTTGTAGAGTGCTATAGAGTGTTGTGGAGTTGTGCAGAGCAGAGTTGAGGTGGCATAAAGGGTGTTGTGTAGATTGAAGCAGAGCACTGCAGAGTAGAGTGGCCTAGAGTGGAGTAGATTGTGAGAGTGCAGTGGCACAGAGTGGAGCAATGTTGCAGAGAGTGGAGTGACATAGCATGGTGTGGCGTAGAGAGGTTTTGCATGGATTGGAGTGCAGTTGCATAGAGTTGTGTAGCGCAGAGTGGAGTGGTGTTACATGGATGGGTATTGTGCGGAGTGGTGTGGTGTGACGTGGTGTAGAGCGTAGTGGAGTGGAGTGGTGTGGCGTAGAGTGGAGTGCAGCTGCATGGAGTACAGTTGCTTAGAGTAGACTGGCATTGCTTAGAGTGGAGTGTTGTTGCATGGAGTGCAGTTGTGTGGAGTGGAATTGCTTGGAGTGACATGGCGTAGAATGGTGTTCAGTAGCATGGAGTGGCATTGCATGGAGTGCAGTTGCATGGAGTGGTGTTTCATAGAGCGGAGTGGTGTTTCATAAAACTGCAATTCTGTTGTCCTCATCCTCTGCCTCCTCATCCTCACTGTGCACAGGGTCCACTGCTGCCACACGGCCATCTCCTGCCTCCTCCTCCTGCAGAAAAGGCACATGGCGTCTCAAGTTAAGGTTATGCAACATGCAGCAAGCCACGATTATCTGGGAGACCTTCTTGGGAGAGTAGCACAGGGATGCACCTGTTAGATGGAGGCACTGAAAACTGGCCGTCAGGAGGCCAAAGGTACATTCAATTATCCTTCTTGTTCGCCCATGTGCCTCATTTTAACATTCATCTGCCCCTGTCCTGGGATTCCTCACAGGGGTCAGTAGCCATGATAGGTTGGGGTAACATGAGTCACATGCAAATATTGAGGTACAACATTTAGCCACACACTATCCCATATGGCCCACACCATACCCATACACCAATATCCACTGGGAGGGAACCAGGGCTCACCTATTAGCCACACCCTGTGCCTCTGCAGTTGGGCCATCACATTTGGGATGCTGCTATTCCTTAGGATAAAGGCATAATTCACAGACCCAGGATACTTAGCATTGACATGGGAGATGTACTGGTCCGCCTGGCACACCATCTGGACATTCATTGAGTGAAAACTCTTTCGATTTCTGAACACCTGTTCATTTTGCCGTGGGGGAACAAATGCAATTTGTGCATCCTCAATTGCCCCAATGATGTTGGGGATACGTCCTATTGCATAGAAGTAACTCTACACTGTGGCCAAATCCTCCACCTGGGGTAAAACAATGTGGCTGCACGTGTGCGTAATCAGGGCATCCAGCACTCTTGTCAGCACTATTGAGAACATTGGCTGTGACATTCCTGTTGCCAAGCCCACTCTCACTAGGAAAGAACTAGTTGTCAAGATATGGAGTACAGATAGGACTTGCACAAGAGGGGGATCCCAGTGGGGTGACGGATAGCAGATATCAGGTCAAGCTCCAATTGGGCACCCAGCTCTATGATTGTGGCCCTGTCAAGTCTATAGGTGAGGATAATGTGCCTGTCCTCCATTGTTGCCAAGTCCACCAGTGGTCTGTACACAGGGGTATGTCTCCATCTCCTATTGATCCGCAGCGGTAGCAATCTATGATGTAAAAGAGTGAGGAGCCGGTCACAAACTGTACATTGTAGCCACAACAGTACAATGCATGAAGTTAATTTGAAATGTATAAATGGCATCTGTCCTGTATGTACAATTGTGAACTGTGACGCAGTTATATTACAGGGCCTGCCCCCCCTCAAATGGCGTCTGCCTGTCCTGTGTGGAGGGACAGGTGGAAGTGAAGTAATTCCGCTGATGTTGTGCACCATTGCGGGAGGTGGTCGGGAACCGCCGTGCAACGCCTCATTGGATAATATTGGGCCCTATGGGGTACAGTGGCCAATGGTGATGTACGCCGGTGGTGACGGTATGCACCGCCGCGGATGTCACCTCCATTTTCTATTTGTTCGCTCACTTGCTACCTGACCTTCAACAGGAGAGGGTCTACACTGCATGTGCCTCTGTGACCTGTGTCTGAAACCTACCATGGTGCGGGTGACTGGGGAAAGGGCCCCTGCCTTCACCTTGGTGGAGTTGGATTGACTAGTGGATGGGGTCCTACCCCAGTACCGACTGCTGTATGGGCCTCCAGACCAACAGGTGAGTACACTGTGAGCACGATGCATGTGAAGGCCTCGTGTGGGAGGGTTGGCGGATGTCCCCTGGGTGGAGTGCTGCTTGTGTGCTGGGCCAGGTCTGTGCAAATGGGGATGGGAAGGAGCATGGTGGGCCACGAGTATAACAGGCAGGATGATCCAGCTAATAGCTTTCCCTGTGTGTATTTCCTCTGCAGGTCAGCGCCCATCAAATGAAGGGTATATGGCGTGCCATCGCCAAGGACGTGCGGACCCTGGGGGTCTACGAAAGGCGGAGCACCCACTGTCAGAAACGGTGGGAGGACCTCAAGATGCTGGGCAAGGAAGATGGTGGAGGCCCAGCTGGGGATGGCCTCCAAATGAGGAAGGGGTACCCGTCGAACCCTGACCCCCCTGAGGGCCAGCATACTGGCGGTGGCCTATCTGGAGCTGGATGGGCGCTTGAGGGCCTCACAGCAGCCACAAGAGGGTGAGTACAGTGGCCATCATTACTACTTACGCCTGGTGGGGTGGTATCCAGGTGGGGGATGTGTTTTTGTGGGTGCCCCTAGGCCAGGCCTGACATTGCAGAGTAGGTCCCATGTAGACGAGGGTTCTGATGTGATAGTCCTCCTACCTAGCTTGTAGGTATCCACCACTGGGCAGGGTTGTGTGGGTCCCAGGTATGCTGCAGTTGGCAGTATGTGTCCCTCCCCATACCCTGGTGACTAGAATTGTTACTGGTAGTGCATTGTATAGTGCTTAGGCCTGTTCCCTGTGTGTGAGGGTGCTGTGTACGCCAACGGTGGTGTTTGTGCAGCCATTGACGAAGTGTATCCTTTGTCTCTCCCCCTCCTTTTTGCTATGTCATCCTGTCCTTATGTGCATTAGCATCATCTGGTGGAGGAGCAGAGGCACTGGTGATGAGAGAGCTGCATCCCACAGGACCCAGGAGGCAGAGTCCACTGACGGTGAGGCACCAGTGGGACGGAGGGCGAGGTGAGCACCACAGTGGAGACTGGAGTGGACAGTTCAGACACAGATACCACCTCCGATGGTGGTGGACACCTCTGTGCCCATCCTAGCTACAGATACATCTGCTACCCCCGTACTAGCACTGCCCTCCCAGCAGCGCCTCACTGAATTGCTCGTGCCCGCTCACCCAGGAGGGTGGGCATATTCTTCGCCCCATGCACCTCAGGCCCTGCCCCAGTTAGCCCTGCTGCCCTGAGTGAGGAGGCTATTGATCTCCTGAGATCCATCTCTGTTGGGCAGTCAACCACTGTGAATGCCATCTAGGGGCTGGCAGCCCAAATGCAACAGAGGAATGCATTTCTGGAGAGCATGGCTTAGCAACCCAATGGAGATCAATCCAGGCTCTGGCCTCCTCTCTGATGGCAGCCATTGTCCCTGTTTCCACCCTCCCCCCTCCAACTTTTTCTACCCAATCCAATTTCCCCTCAACCCCAACCTATCCCAAGCATACAGGTAGATGTGCATGCACACAGGGCAACACACAAGAGTGGCACAGGCAAAAACAAGCACCACACATCATCCCACAGGCACTCACACAAAAAGCATCCAGATGCAGACATACCAACATCCTCTGCCTCCACTGTGTCCCCGTCCTCCTCCTCCTCCTCCCTCAGTTGCGTCTACACTCACACCTGCATGCACTACATCCACATCCACTACCGCCATCACCAGCACACCTATCAGAATACACACCTCGCTGGCAGACACCTCCACAACAGCCATACACACATGCCCTGTGTCCTCTCCCGCTGTGTCTGTCCCCCCCCCAAGGTACACAAACGCAAGCACTCAGACACCCAACAGTCATCCATCTCACAATAGCATCCAGCCCATGCACCTGCACCCAAACACATGAGAAAGACACCTCCCACAACCACTCCCTTTTCCTCCACTCCCATACCTTCTCGCTCTCCCCGCCCCAATGTCCCTAAGCAGCTTTTCCTCCTCACCATTGACCTCTTCCCTACCCCTCCCCCGTCCTTCACGTCTGGCTAGGGTGGCTAAAACCCAGGCAAGCACCTCAGCCACCCAGTGCACGGGCCCAGTAGTGTCCACACCCACTAGTGGTGGGAAAGGATCCGGGGCACTAGGCTGCCTCACGGAAAAGGTGCCTGCCCCAAGTGCTGCCAGGAAGGGCAAGGAGCCATCCCCAGCTGATGCCAGGAAGGGCAAGGAGCCATCGCCAGCTGATGCCAGGAAGGCCAAGAAGCCATCCCCAGCTGCTGCCAGGAAGGCCAAGAAGCCATCCCCAGCTGCTGCCAGGAAGGGCAAGGGGCCTGCACCAGCAGGCAGGAAGGACAAGGGGCCTGGTGCTTGGACTCAGTCAGAGCCCCCACCTCCAACCATGGTTGTGAAGCCGTCCGAAGCTGCAGGGGATGGGCAGGAGCTTCCCTGCACAACCACCACCAACAGCAGCAGTCTGAGGCTGCAGGGATGGGCAAAGCTCCCCCCCCACAACCACCACCAGCAGCAGCACCACCATAACCACCACCAACACCAGCAGTTGGCAGCCGTCTGAGGCTGCAGGGGATCGCCAGGAGCCCCCCCCCTCCACAACCACCGCCAGCAGCAGAACCACCACCACCAGTGGGCAGCCGTCCAAGGCTGCAGGGGATGGGCAGAAGCTTCCCCACACAACCACCAGCAGCAGCAGCAACACCACCACCACTAGCAGTGGGCAGCCATCTGAGGCTGCAGGGGATGGGCAGGAGCTTCCCCTCACAACCACCGCCAGCAGCAACACCACCACCACCAGCAGTGGGCAGCTGTCCACGGCTGCTGGGGATAGGCAGGAGCTTCCCCCCCAACCCACCAGCAGCAGCGGCAGCACCACCACTGCCACCACTGAACAGCTGTCACCGCCGGCAGACATTCTGTAGATCTGCTTCCATGGGCTGTTGTGCGGCCTTCCCCTTGCAAATCCTGTGGGAATGACACCCACTTGAGAGACTGGGGACTTGCACTCCCCAAGATGTGCACCACAGGGCACGTTGCCCCCTCAGGAACCAGTGGGGAAGCCACCCACTCACCCCATCCTCCCCAGGATGAAGATCACAGGGCACAATGCCCCATGCAGAATAAAGTGGGAAGCCACCCACTCACCCCATCCTCCCCAGGATGAAGATCACAGGGCACAATGCCCCCTCCAGAGCCAGTGGTCAAGTCACCCACTCGAGAGACTGTGGCCTTACACTGCCCAGGACCAAGCAGTGGCCAAGTCACCACTCGAGACTGTGGCATTCACCAGTATCAAGGACGGGGCATGTTGTTCCCTCCAGGGCCAGTGGGTAAGTCACCCACTTGAGAGACTGTGGCCTTGCACTCCCCAGGACAGAGCAATGGGCATGTTGCCCCCTTCAGGACCAGTGGTGTTGTTCCATTTACCGTCTGAGGTGCCCCCCAGCTCCCCGTCCCCCTGAGGTGCCTGCCTATTTTCCAAATGATGCCTCTGCAGTGTTCCCTGTTGTGGCAGGAGACAAGTGGGGCCTTGAACTATGTCATGTGGCCCTGTGGCCCACGCACATTGAAGACTGGGCAGTGTCCCTTGAATTGTACACATGTATATACTTTTAGTTTGGATGTACGTATTTCAACTGTATTTATATTATTACACTCGATTTCATCTAGTCGTGTTGTCCTTGCATTATTCCTGAGGGGTACAGGGTATATCTGTTTTCTTACTGCATCTGATTGTGTGTTTGGTGTTGGGAGTGGGAGTGGGAGTGGGGGGGGGTGTGGTGCGTGTGTGTGTCACTCTCTTTTTCCTCCCCCCCTCCCCTGTGTGCTAGGCGGCTGTACTCACCGTGGTTGTTTTCGCCATCCTTGGTGTTCGTGATGGAGCAGGACGTTAAAGATCATCAGAAATATTTGCAGCTCGGGCTCTATGGTGGCATGGTTGTTCCCTGTATCTCCAATGGTGAGTCCTTTCCCTTCTGTGCAGTGTTAGCGCCAGGCTTTTGATGTTGTTAGTACCACCCCGGAAAAGGTGGCAGATTGGGCTGTCATAATACGGTGGGCGGAACATTGTTTTCTGCCTGGCTGTAGGTGGCTACCGCCGTGGTGGCTGTTGCTTCCCCCCTGGTGGTCGGTGTGGTAAAGTGGCTGTCTATCTGAGCTCTTTCTGCCATAGTCATAATTTGGCGGTAATTACCGCCAGCCTGTTGGTGGTATTACCACCACTTTATCACCGACCACCAGGGTTGTAATGAGGGCCTATATGTCACCCAAAACACTCCAATCTAGGGCATTTACAAACCACAGTAATATGAGGTTTCAGTAGCAGTGATGAGATATGACTACATTTCTGAATGATTTCTAGTCCAATGCTGTTGTAAGCCGATGCTCTTGTGCACCCCTGTCATTCCTGCCTCATACTGATGAGGAGGATGCTATGACATCTGAACAGAAAACAAGGGAGCAAGGCACATATCCTGTCCAGAGTAGAATACTGGAAATCAGAGAACAAAGGAATGCAGAAATTGCCAGATAAATTATGCAATGCAGCTACGATCATTCCTAAAGTGAGGCACATACAGCCAGTTCTGAGATTAATTATTCAATTCCAGGAAAGAGGAAAATTAGAATCTAGCTTCCTTTCAAGGTCTCAGTCGCATACCATGAGCGTGAGTAAAACCATTTTAGTACGATTATCAGGAAGACGTTTCCTACAGATCTGTGAGTCAAAATACATTTATAGTACCAAATAATTCTGAGGGTTGGACTGGGACAGAAAATAGGTCTGAATACTAAAATAATAGTGGCCCACATTGGCGAATCAAATACTTAAAAAGTAGCCCACATTCTGCAAATCAGGGCAGTGTTGAACTTGTACAGACATCCTGTAGAGGTGTTTTGTAAGGTTTGTGTTACTGCATTCATTTGTGCTTGATGCAAGCAATGACTGTGGTAATATCAGGTAAGTCAACAGAAAATGTGCCCACCAGACCATAAAGCAGGACAATAAACAGCAAAAAGAACAGCCCACACACTGACATGTCAGACCAGCCCTCCTGGCAATCTCAGATTTGCCTACAGCCAGTCCTACCCTGATAATAACCAAAAACAGCAGAGAAAAAGGGCTGATCAACAATGCTTTGTAGCTCTAGGCCCCATAATTTAGAATCGTCTAGCAAGCAAACTATTTTTGATGAAGAAACCTTTCCCATGCAGAAGAATCAAACACTTGCAAAGTCAATAGGTCTTGCCTTGTTGGTGGTTAATAAAAACCTATTGGTTTTGCTCACTTTGTCTTTCTTTGTGGCTTGAATGTTTGTGTGTCTTAGTATGTTTCTTTTGTATTTGTATGCATACTTTTCTATGTGTGTCTTTGTTTGTCTGCATAGTTGTATTATTATTAAATGATGTGTGTCTCTGTGCCCAAAGTGTGTCTGCATGTTCCTGTATCTGTGTGTCTATGTAGGTGTCCTTATGTGAGTATGCCCATCTGCATGTGCCATAGAATATGTCCATGTGTATCGGTCAGAATGAGGGTGTGTTTACATGTTTGGTTTTATTGGTGTCTGTGTGAATACACAGCTATGTGTCTGTCGATGTCCTGTCTGCATGTGTTTAAGTGTGAGGGTATGTGTCTTTATGAGTCTGTGCCTGGGCCTCCATGTATGAATCTGTGTGCAGGTGTCTATGTGTCTGAGTGTGGGTGTGTTCAACTAGAATGTAGCATTTCTATAGCAGTTGACTCTTCGTATAGCTGTGGGTACCCAATTGTGTTCCTGTGTCTGTATCCACATGTTTGTTTGCATGTATTGTTGTATGCCTGTGTCTGTATGCATCTATATGTGTTGGTGTGTGTGTGTGTGTGTGTGTGTGTGTAGGAGTCTTTGTCTTTAAGTGACTGTGTTTATTGTGATTTTAAACTATATGTGTGTCTATTCATGTGTGCAGTGCATGCAACCGTGTGTCTGTTTTGATGTGTGTTTGTATGATCATCTGTCTGTATACTCTATTTGTTTGTTTGTGCCTCTGTGCATCCCTGTATGGTTGTGTCTGTATATATCTGTTGGTCTGTGCACACCTATGTTTATCTGGGGGTGTAAAGCCACCATGTACCTGTATGTGTCTGTATGTCTGTCTCTTAGTGTATATATGCATCCCTCGGTGTCCTGTTTATGACGTTCAGAAGGTTAAAGCTCCTGCTGCAGCTAAATATGAAATTGGTGATGAAGTTTCCATGTACGCAGGGATTATTGATCAGCTAGCTACACATATGCAGGGGTAAAATGCAAAGTCTGTGCTAGAATTTCCGCCACTTTATGTGAAGAAACATTTTACTAGCTCTCTCCTGTAGGAGGCTGGCCTGGATTGTAGTGGGAACCTTGGGTACTTACACCTTATACCAGGTCCAGCTATCCTTATTAGTGAAGTAGTAGTGTTCTAGCAGCTTAGGCTGATAGAGGTAGCTATAGCAGAGCAGCTTAGGCTGAACTAGGAGACATGCAAAGCTCATGCAATACCAATAATAGTTACACAGTAGTTATACACAAGTAAAGACAGTACTCAGTGTTATAAAAAATAAAGGTAGTTTATTTGGGTGACAGTACCAAAAATATCTTAGAGGCAATGCTCCTTCTGGAGGTAAGTATTATACACAATATATACACTAGAAACCAAAATAAGGTATGTAATTTGACATAGGATAGTGCAAACAATAGGAAATTCTATAGAATGCAAGGGGAGAAAATAGGTCTGGGGGTAACACAAACCATATACTAAGAAAGTGGAATGCGAATCACAGATTGCCCCCTAGACAAGTGTAGTGTGTGCAGAATCGTTGGGAGAGTAAGAATACCGTAAACGTAAGTAAATTACCCCACCCAGAAAAGCAGGATTAAAGTACTGCAAGTTTCCTTAGGACACACTACACCTCGTGATTGGGATTTTGCAGTAACCAAGCAAGTCTGCAAACAACAACTGCTGGATTCTAGGACCTGAAGACCGGCAAAAGAAGGGGACCAAGTCCAGAATTTGAAAGAAGCTCCAGGATAGGCAGGAGCTCCTGCCAACCCAGAAGAGGGTGCAAAGAAGAGTCCCTGGTTGGATGAAGACTGCAGGAATACACCCTAGGAAGATGCCAGCGGGTTCCTGCATGATGCAGAAGATGTCCAACGACATGAAGATGGATGCAGATGTGATTTCGTGTTGGAAGTCACCAACAATCCTTGGTTACGACAAAAGTGTGTTCTGCATCAAAATGGCACTGGCTGGACCCAGGAGGAACCTGGGGGCCTCAACTCTGAGTGATAGAGGGGTCTCTCAGCACTTTAGAGAGCCCTCAGGATGCCAGGCAGCACCCACTGGAGTCCCAGGACACAGGGACAAAGAAGGTGCAAAATGCGGTTGGTGCAGCACAACAAAGGAATGTCCCACACCGCCGGAGAATGTGGTTCTAAAAATTCTGGACCCATGTAATTTACTTTGCCACAGCAGTACGATTTTAGTATCAAAAGACCGATAATGACTAGTACACTAAGCATGAGCATTTTCGCTCAATTCCAGCAGCGTTTTCACCTCGAAATCGCCATTTTCGTCCTGCACTCGTGGCTCCCATTTTATACACGGCAGCCATTTTTAAACGTTGCCCTCACATAGGCTTATAATACAGTCCGATTTGATTCCAAGGACACGTACACCTTGATTGACTTTTCTCTGACCTGGGCAAGCTGGAACCATTGCCTCAGGCCAAACCTGTTTGGTCAGTCCCTCTCCCAGTGGCCGAATCAGATAGCATCAAGGCACACCAGGCCATAAAACCCTTATTATCGCTCACACACCCTGCCTAACTTGCTCACACCTGTACCTGCTCTTTTCTTCTTCTTACTTTACGAGGGGGAGGTGTCCGTTTTTATTAGGGGTCCACACTTATCTGATGTAAAATACTAGGCCTTGCCGGGTAATTTATTATGGGTTGGATGACATGAAATATGAGGTTTCATCATGACACTGTTTTTTCCTTTGTAGTGAAAACATGTGAATGACCAACCAAAATGTCAAGAATGTTTGCCTGAAGCTTAAAAAACTGTATATAAGGAAACCTGACTTTGCATTGAAACACAGTCTCCTGAGAACATACAAATCGTGCTGTTGTACTTCTAGGACACTTGTCAATTGGTTGCAGCCAATAAATTCGATCTTTGACTTCACCTAGAAGACTCTGAGTTTCTGTAGTCTGAATCAGGAAAGTACCCGAGGTCTTTGGGTGTACCCTGGCACCGCTGGGTTACCGGATCAGTACCGGTTCTGAAAAACCCAGTACCTCAGTTGGCGCCCAAACGTGGGGCGATACCAGCGGTACCGGTCCAAGCCTGAGGTCCGTGGGGAGCTTCGTGTGAAAATTCTGGAGGAAGGCCGCCACTTCATCGACCCCTGCATGTCGACGTGGTCCGAAAGTCTTTGTTGCGAGGTTCCCCGCTTCCCGACGGCTATGAAGGACTGCTGCCCTGGCTATCGCCCTGATTTGGACCCTTGATTTTTGGTAGAGCGAAACGATAAGACGAGTCTTCTGGTGACGTCATTGATATTTTCAGTTAAGTATAAGTGGAGCGTCTCCCAGTCCTTAGTTGGACACTTGGTTTGGTCCTTAGTTGGACACTTGGTTTGGTCCTTAGTTGGACACTTGGTTTGGTCCTTAGTTGGACATTTGGTTTGGTATCCCTTTGGGATCACTTTGATTTGGAACTTGCAAGTACCAAAGCCGAAGGACTCGTGTATTCACGAGACTATCGTAAACGATAATCCTTTGAAGTTTGAAGCTAGACTAGTGAGCGAAGATGCCTGGTCTTAGCAGACTTGGAAATTTGTTTTGTCTTGGTTGTAAAAGGGACTCCCGGTTGGAGGACTCATGTCCGGTTCCTCCGATTGGAACTCCAACCTTTGAACTATATGTGAAGCACGGAGTAGGCCCCATCACGTTTAATAAAGTATGGGTCCGCTATTCTTGGAAATAAATGTCTGTGAGGCTGTTGTTGCAGTTTTTTGGAAACACT
Source organism: Pleurodeles waltl (assembly GCF_031143425.1). Taxonomy (NCBI): domain Eukaryota; kingdom Metazoa; phylum Chordata; class Amphibia; order Caudata; family Salamandridae; genus Pleurodeles; species Pleurodeles waltl. The sequence continues at coordinate 1,219,153,700 of NC_090447.1, forward strand.
ATTGAGAAAAGTTTTCTTTTCTCTTGTAAATATGACTTACAACTAGGATCTGCAAACGGTTCTGTAAGTAAATTGCGACGGCGCTATTTATGAAAAATGGCTAAAGCGCGCTGTATTGTGTGTCCTGAGTGTTTTCTGTTTATATCTGAAATGAGCTCAATGTGTGTTTGTGGGTCTTCTTGATGTTTTCAGTTTGTTAAGTAAAATGTTGGTTAATTAATATTAAGTAGAAACTTAGAAAAAATCCAGAAATGAACCATGTGATGTGCTAACATAGCTATATGTTGCTCTTTAATTTATAGAATGAGCAATTGTGCACATATACAAAACTGCCGTTAAATGCTTAATAAATTAGAAAACACATTCAATAGATATAAATAGGGCCCCCCCAAAAAAAAACGAAATTATCTATTTTCAATTCAGCCAGCACTTTCCCAGTTAAACATGGGTGGAATTTTGCATAACCTTCCTTTTAAATGAAAGTGGCGCAAAAATGTGACGCATTTCAAGTTAGGCTTATGCGCTTAGGCTTGTGAGTTAATGTATCCCAAATAATAGGCAAGGGATGCAGCTTGCTTTTATATGTGGAATTATCACAAAAAAAAGAATAATTGGGTTTTTATTTTTTTTTAAAGAAAATTATTAATTATGGAAAAATTATTTAAAAAAATAAGTGCCTTTCAAAATCGTTTTTTAATATTTATAAAGCTTAATACCTATACTATGACCTCCTAACATTAAAATTTAATTCAAGTTATGTTGCACCACTAAAATGACATTTGTATGTGCAATTTTCCCTTGGCGCAGGAGCAAACAAGCTCATTTCTATAAAGTATAAGTTAATATTTTCAATGGCTGACTCATGGATTGTGTAATAGACATTCTGGTAATGCATATTATGCAAGAAAATTGTAGGATATTGCTTTTTTAATGCCTAAAATATCAAAGTCGATTTTGGGCAAAAGCACTGTTTAAACTGCATTTTCTTTCATTCAGAGTACTTTTTAAAGTGTCTCAGGCTTCAGTAAATGCATACATTTAGGTTTGATATATATTTGCAGGTTGTGCCTTCTTATGATTCAATGAGTCAATGTGCCAGTACAAAGGCTTGTTTTAATATCAAGGTTGAAGGTTCTAACTTCAGCTGGGCCTACTGAGACGTTCATTCATTCGAGGTTGATGAAATATGTACCATTGCATGGGATTGCAACAAGCACTTATTCTAACAACTGGTATGTGTGTTATTAAGGTTTGTGAATTATTCACAGTAAATGTAGTTTAATAATCTGGAAATAGAGATAGTTTTTTTTAGCGCCTAAAAAGGAAAAAATATTTTTTTTAAATAGAGTGAATTATTGCAGGTTAGAAGGAAAATAGAAAGGCCTACTGTCTTTGACAGATTCAGAGTGGCAGAAGCTAGGAGAGCTACAGAGGCTGGCTCAAGTCATGCTGCTGAGATGCTATCTTTAGTTTTCCCATAAACAATGGAGGAGGCTGTCGTGTTGACACTTGTGACCTTTTAAATTAGGGCCTTGTCTCTGTAAAATGCAGAATGACCCTACAGGCCTCTAAAAGTGGGATTTCTGGTTTCTCCAGAAGAACATCAATACAATTAAAGAACTTAATTCCAAAGGGAAAATATAAAAAAAAGGGGTTTCTTCGAAAGTCCCAACATCATGTTAAATGCTCTGCAGAACTGATACATTTGTGTCTCCGCTCTAAAAAATAAAATGATGCCTGCTAGTTGCTTTTATTTGACAGAAAACGAAGTGTTGCATTAAGTCTTAGACAGAAAATAAGATGCAGCCCTTTTCTCAAATTTTGAAGGCTACATGCCTTAATGAGAACGATTTGCTAATTAAGACTTATTTTTCACAGTGGAAATTGTAGGTGCCAAATTAATATGGAGTGTCAGTGTAACCATTTTTACTTTTAGAAAGGTAAAACTAAGGTGGCTTGATGTTGCGAAGTAACTGACAAGAGGGTAACAGTTAAGTAATGGAAATTTATTTTCATGTATTTGGTCCTATCATGAATTGTTCTTGCTGGTCCTGTATGTTAGAAGAGAAACAGTAAAGTTATATTTGACAGCAGATTTCCATTGCCTGGTGATCTACTGTCAAAAGGAGGGTAAGGATTTTAAACCTGACAAATTAAACAGGCCCAAATATTGGGTTTTGGGCTGCAGGTTTACAGTGCATAAAGTACATGACATGGTGTTGTGTGTCACCGCTTATTCACACATGCTATTGTTTTGTCTATGCTTTTTGTGCTTGATACACAGCAAGTATATCTGATGGCTTGACGTTTTGTGCGTTTTTATTATTTTTTATTTGTTTTTTGCATGTTTGTTGCTGCTTTTGATACTATTACAAGCTCCCCTGTGTTGTGAGGGGATGGTCATGACGATGCCCATCGCTACGCAACAGTTGGTTGAACTTGTTCTGGTTACTAAATTCCACAGATAATGATATTTCATGCTGTGAACATAAAAGACAACACTTCACCAGTGAATGTCTATTTGGCTATAATGGTATTGAAGGAAAATAAAAAGAGATATACAGGATCAAAGTGTGTCACCTGCAGTTAGTCACGTTACTGCCCCTTCCCTTAAAGGAACAGGCAGCCCTACATTTATGTATCCTTGATTGGACCTAAGGATGAAATTATAGATCTGTGACTCAAGGTGGCCTAATTTCTATATTACATTAGTTAATGATGTTGTGTTTCCTAAGTAGCATATGGCTTTCGTTCCTTAAAAGAAAACCAGGTTTTCATTTTTTCCTGAAGAAGGAACTGAAACATTAGCTAGGAGTACCGTATATGTTGTAGTCGCCAACGGTAGAGTTAAAATTTGTGTAACTTTGGCCTTTGTGTATCACCCGTACTCTCAGTCAGGCATGTGACACAACACCATCACCCAAATATTTTTTTTTGTTCTTCCTATAGATTTTTTCTTTTGTTACTTCCCCTGACCAATGTCGCATCATGCTTAGTTATTGAGATTTTAGCTATGTCCTAGTCCCATTTCTCTTTTTCGAATTCCTTTCACCAGTCAGCCCTTTTATTATTATTGATGTATTGTTCAGGTTCACATTTCCAGACTGCAGTGATGTACCAGGGACCCCCATGTCATGTATAATTCCCTTTGGTATGACCAGACTGGTTTTCAAGAATTTGCCTTAGGCCTGCTTCAATGTTTTCCAGCCTGACTGTCAGGGTAGCGATAGACTGGTTAACTGACTCAATATTATAGTAAGACAAGTTTTCCATCTCAATAGGAGATATCTTATGTTTACCTTTTTGAACATGACGAATTTTCAATGTCTATTTTAATTTGGTTTTCGGTTCCCTTCTGTTCCTGCTACTTTAATTTTTGGTGGGATCAGATGTGTCCTAATCATGCAAATATCAGGACCCTCTAGTTCTTGTCTTTTTGTTTGCACATTTGACTATTAGCCTGTGTATTGCATAGTGCACCTGATGCACAGTTTTTAAAGGAAGGTTTCTACATGTCCCTGATAATCGGTATCATGTGATTTCTCTATTGAGATGTTCTAAGGTAAGGAGGAACACCTAGACTTAATCATTGAGGCAAATATGTGTTTACCCCATTAGACAATGCCACTGTGTGAGGAAATCCATTCAGATAGAATTCTCATGTAGCTATAGATGGCAGAGAATAATGGAGAGAACCCAATTAAAGATGCTAGAGACCATGTTTTGCCCTTCTGCCTTTGTCTTTGTATTTTATGCCCATGGTGTATGGCTACTCCTTTGAAGATTGCAGACCACCTGCTTGCAGTCCCCTTGTTAAAAACCATGAACTGTTTTTTTTTTTTACTAAATTGAAGGAAACTAACAACTGTGGCACATTTCCTACGTCACTAGATTCTGCGGGTATCAAGTCATAATAACCTGCAGGACATTGATTTAAGCCTAATTCCCATCAGTGACAGCTACAGATGAAAGACGGACGTCTTGGCCCTACCGTCTCAGCACCCAGAAAGTAGCAAAGCTGGACAGCGATCGCCAGCGCATGGTATCGTACTTGCTCCATCAGACGGCGTTGGACATCACAAAACCAAAGTTTCAGTGTAAAAGAGCTAAAGAGAAGGATTCCTGTTGTTGATGGCAGAGCTGTTTTGAGGTTTCATTTCTCTACCTGTCATGTGCTGGTAACCTCTGACAGTGTGCAATCCCTTGAGCCCCTTGGCCTGAGTTTTGGCCACACACCCCCTTTTCTTTGCTCCAACGGAAGAAGGGCAGTGCACCGGAGATTTCAAGTTTGGAAAAAGGCACTATATTGTGGTGCCCATTAAAGAGCAGTTTGAGCGTCCTCTGACACTAAATAATGAGTGTTGGAGTCTGAAAGTGCTGCTGAGCTTTAGCTATTTCCCAATTAATGGTGCTTGCCTCTGAACGAGATGATTTGTGCCCTTGATCAATGAAGAGCACATTGTTTGTAGTGTCTGCCACAGAGGAGAGACACTGGTGCATTGCTTTAAGACATGGAGACTTTCGAGTGAGCTGTGGGTGTTTGCCAGGAGGGCACTCCAACTAAGCAGTATTTTCTCACGAAGAGGCCTGAATTGAGAGGCCCATGCAAAAGAAAACAACAAAAGAAAATTTGATGGACAATAGAAGCCTGCCAGAGAGGCTTTTTGAACGGACTCTGGGCATAGTTGGTTTCACAAGAGGTTTCCGTGTGATTGTATAGACTAGGTGTTAGGAGACTGATTGTTTTGCTGCCATTGTTTTAAAGTACTATTCTGTTTAGTAAAAGCAGAATAAAGTCCATTTTCTGTGGAAAGAGTACCCCCTTTTCACCTTAGAGCATTGATGAGAGTCACCACTGTTCCACCTGAACATACAAAAATTACTGAAGTGCAGAGGAGCCCTAAAAATGTTACTAGATAATTTTAGGATTTGCTTTTTGGTTAGGGTTGTGAAAAATTATTATTTCATTTGTAAATAGTGGTCACTACTTTCTCCCGTTGTCTATATGTTCTTAATAACGTGTTTTCTAGTGTCTTTTAAACATGACGTTGTCATTTATGGGTGGGATTGTTTTTCTCTACTCAATTGACTTCTGCACCCACTTCCCAACCTATGTCTTTTCCTACTATTGTTTCTTTGCACTCTTTTCACCCTTTTCCTGAACATGAGCAGGTTAGAAGATCAGAATTTGTAAGCAATTCTTTTGTACAGCTTCTGCATCAACACTAGTTAGTAGTGAACATCACTAATTGTTGGGTGTGTGATCTTATGCCACCTACTGCAGATAGAGGTATTCCTTATTTTGTCCTGCCATATGTGGCCTTTTGTGCTACTTCATGTTCGAGGAGACCTGTCCAGAGAGAGTTACCAAGTACTAGAATTTTGCTCCAGCAACATCTCCATAGCCTTATAAACATAGACCTGGACTCAGATTAGCATGAGAATAGGTTTATTGCCTATGTAAGGGCAAAAGGAGGGTTTGTGGTTCTAAAAATTCTGGACCCATGTAATTTACTTTGCCACAGCAGTACGATTTTAGTATCAAAAGACCGATAATGACTAGTACACTAAGCATGAGCATTTTCGCTCAATTCCAGCAGCGTTTTCACCTCGAAATCGCCATTTTCGTCCTGCACTCGTGGCTCCCATTTTATACACGGCAGCCATTTTTAAAAGTTGCCCTCACATAGGCTTATAATACAGTCAGATTTGATTCCAAGGACACGTACACCTTGATTGACTTTTCTCTGACCTGGGCAAGCTGGAACCATTGCCTCAGGCCAAACCTGTTTGGTCAGTCCCTCTCCCAGTGGCCGAATCAGATAGCATCAAGGCACACCAGGCCATAAAACCCTTATTATCGCTCACACACCCTGCCTAACTTGCTCACACCTGCACCTGCTCTTTTCTTTTTCTTACTTTACGAGGGGGAGGTGCCCGTTTTTATTAGGGGTCCACACTTATCTGATGTAAAATACTAGGCCTTGCCGGGTAATTTATTATGGGTTGGATGACATGAAATATGAGGTTTCATCATGACACTGTTTTTTCCTTTGTAGTGAAAACATGTGAATGACCAACCAAAATGTCAAGAATGTTTGCCTGAAGCTTAAAAAACTGTATATAAGGAAACCTGACTATGCATTGAAACACAGTCTCCTGAGAACATACAAATCGTGCTGTTGTACTTCTAGGACACTTGTCAATTGGTTGCAGCCAATAAATTCGATCTTTGACTTCACCTAGAAGACTCTGAGTTTCTGTAGTCTGAATCAGGAAAGTACCTGAGGTCTTTGGGTGTACCCTGGCACCGCTGGGTTACCGGATCAGTACCGGTTCTGAAAAACCCAGTACCTCAAGAACAACTCAGCAAGTTGAGCGTCACAGGATGCAGTCCTGGGGACATGGGCCAGGCTGTGCACAAAGCGATTTTGCAAATAGTGCAGAGAGGCCTCAGAAGGTGAAGAAGACGCAGTATACAGAGGTACTGTCGCTTTCAGGGAAGGCAAGGTCTTACCTCCTTCAAATTGCGTCAGCAGGACCTCAGGACAGTCTCTGTCGATGGGATCCACCCTCTGTGTCCTTAGGAACACGCTCGTTGCTGTGAGAGGAATCCCAGGGTACTGGTCGTCATCTTAGAAGGTGCCTGCATGAGCAGGGGAAGGACTCCGTCACTCCACAGGAGATTTCTTCGGTCCTTCTGGTGTAGGATGAAGACAGGGAGTCCTAAGAGTGTCTACACCGTGGATACATTGTTGCTGTTACAGCGGTTCCTGGAGCAGGCTGCAGTTGATCTGAGGTCAGAGGATGAAGTAGTAGTTGCAGAGGATTCCTGAAGGAAACTTGCAAGCAGAATCTCAAAAGAACCCACATGAGAGACCCTAACAGCCCTGAGAGGGGGATTGGCTACTGTATCAGGTAAGAACCTATCAGGAGATCTCTGATGTCACCTGCTGGCACTAGCCACTCAGAGCCCTCCAGAGTGCCCCACACCTAGCAAAGCAAGATGGCTGAAGTCTGGGACACACTGAAGGAGCTCTGGGCACCACCCCTAGGGTGGTGATGGACAGGGGTAGTCACTCCCTTTTCCTTTGTCCAGTTTCGCACCAGAGCAGGGGACAAGGGGTCCCTGAACCGTTTTAGACTGGCTGATGCAAGGAGGGCACCATCTGTGTCCTTCAAGGCATTTCCAGAGGATGGGCGAGACTACACCTCCCCAGCCTGTAATACCTATTTCAAAAGGGAGAGGGTGTAACACCCTGCTCTCAGAGGAAATGCTTTGTTCTGCCTTCCTGGTACTGGGCTGCCCAGACCACAGGAGGGCAGAACCCTGTCTGTGAGGTGGCAGCAGCAGTAGCTGTAGTGCAAGCTTCAGACAGCTGGTTTGGCAGTACTTGGGGTCCACAGGGGGGCCCACAGGATGCTTGGAATTGGCTCCCCAATACCAGATTTGGAATGGGGGGGACAATCCCATGATCTTAGACACCATACATGGCCATATTCGGAGTTACCATTGTGGGGCTACATATAGGTATTGACCTATATGTAGTGCCCATATGTAATGTCATCCCTGCACTCACACAGTTCCGGGAATTGGCCATGAACTATGTGGGGGCACCTTTGCTAGTGCAAGGGTGCCCTCACACTTAGTAACTTTGCACCCAACCTTTAGTAAATGATGGTTAGACATATATCTGACTTATAAGTTACATAAGTGCAGTAAAAATGGCTGTGAAATAGTGTGTGCACTATTTCACACAGGCTGCAATGGCAGGCCTGGGGAAGGGTTTATCTGTGTTCCTTATGGGTGGCAAAAGAAATGCTGCAGCCCATAAGGATCTCCTGGAACCCCAGTGTCCTGGGTACCGAGGTACCATATACTAGGGACTTATAAGGGGGGGTCTGGTGTGCCAATTGAAATTGGCAAATGAAGTCACTAGCCTACAGTGACAAATTCTAAAGCAGAGAGAGCATAAGCACTGAGGTTCTGGTTAGCAGAGCCTCAGTGACACAGTCAAGCACTACTGACAACACACACATTAGGCCACAAGCTATGAGCACTGGGGCCCTGGCTAGCAGAATCCCAGTGAGACAGGCAAAACACACTGACATATAGGTTTTTATCTATGAGCACTGTGGTCCTGGCTAGCAGGATCCCATTGACACATGAGAAAACACACTGACACACACTCGCAAATAGGCCAAAAGTGGGTGTAACCACACTAGAAAGAGGCTACTTTCTCACAACTCATGTCACTTCAGTGTCTGGGGGATCACACTACACAACTCCAGGGGATGACTCTATAGATAGAGAGCTCAAGAAACTGAGGCTGGATGAGTCCAGGCTGAGGCTGCAGCAGCAAAGGCTATCCCTGGACAGGGAGGCCTTGGCAGTGGAGAGGGAGAGGCAGGGGTTGGGGTTAGCACATCATGGTGACAGCAGCAATAGCTCAAGTTTCAGGGATTACAGAGTCAGTGAGCACTCCTTGGATTCCAAAACTTGTTCCCCCATACAAGGTGGGGGGTGACATCTATAAGTGGTTTGCTGCCCTTGAGAGGGCCTGTAAAGTTCAGGGGGTCCCTCAAAGCCAGTGGGCTGCTATTCTCTGGCTGTCTTTCTCTGACAAGGGGAGAGACAGACTTGTCACTGTCAGAGAGGAAGGTGGACACAACTACAAAATACTGAAAACAGCACTCTTAGATGGTTTTGGTTTCACCACTGAACAGTATAGAAACAAGTTCAGGTTGAGCAGAAAAGAGGCCTCATAGGATTGCGTTGACTTTGTGAACTGTTCTGTTAAAGCTTTCGAAGGATGGTTACATGGCAGCAAAGTGTCTGACTATGAGGGCTTGTATAATCTATTACTGGGAGAGCATATTGTAAATAATTGTATGTAAGAGGCTGGCCTGGCTTGTAGTAGGTACCAATGGTACTTACACCTTATGCCAGGTCCACTTATCCCTTATTAGTAGAGTGTAGTAGTGTTCTAGCAGCTTATGCTGATAGAGGTAGCTATAGCAGAGCAGCCAAGGCTGAACTAGGAGACATGCAAAGCTCATGCAATACCACTTATATTATATAGGTACTATATAATAAGAAAGACAATACTCATAGTTACTAAAAATAAAGGTACTTTATTTTAGTGACAATGTGCTAAAAATATCTCAGAGGATATACTCCCTTAGGAGGTAAGTAACATACACACTATATACACAACTAACCAATTCAGGGAAGCAAAACAGTCAGAAAGTAGTGCAAACACTGTAAAACACAATAGGATACAATAGGCCTAGGGGCAACACAAACCATATACTAAGTAAGTGGAATGCGAACACGAATACACCCCTAGGAAAGTGTAGTGTGTAGAGGGTCGCTGGGAGTGTGAGAAAACACTAAGGGTGTAAAGGAGACCCCACCCCAGGACCCAGGAAAGCAGGAGTAAAGTACTACTATTTCCCCCAAAAGTTGTGATAAAGGATTTTGCAAGGACCACAACAGACTGCAAAGCACTGAAGACGGATTCCTGGACCTGAAGACCTGTAGAGGAAGGGGACCAAGTCCAAGAGTTGCTAAAGTGTCCAGGGGGAGCAGGAGCCCACGAAACCCCGGATGAAGGTGCAAAATGACTGCCTCTGTTTGGAAGAAGATGCTGGTTTTGCACTAATGAAAGGAGGTAGGAGATCCTGCTTTGTGCAGAAGATGTCCCACAGCGTGCTGGAGGATGCAGAAATGTTTCCTTGGCAAAATACTGCAAACAATCCTTGCTACCTGCAAGAGTCAAGGTTGAAGAAAAAGGGTGCTACCCGAGCCCAGGAAGGACCAGGATGTCGCCACCCAGGTGAGGAGACAGAGGAGGGCCTCAGCAATGTAAGGAGTCCACTGAAAGGAGGGAAGCACCCGCAGAAGTCCCTGAACATGGGTTCAAGAAGAGTGAACACGGCGGTCATCTCAACACTGCAAAGAGAGGTCCCACGACACCGGAGGTCAACTCAGGGAGCTGAGCATCGCAGGATGGAGTGCTGGGGACCTAGGCTCAGATGTGCATGCAGGATTTCTTGGAAATGTGCACAGAAGCCCTTATAGCTGCAGATCATCCGATGCACAGGATCACTGCCTGGAGAGGGCAGGCAAGGACTGACCTTCTCCAAATTTTGACAATTGGACCTCTGGACAGTCTGGGTCACTTGGGTCACCCAACTGTGTTCCAGGGGCCACGCTCGTCAGGATGAAAGGGGACCCAGAGTACCGGTGAAGCTGAAGTTTAGTGCCTGCTGAAGCAGGGGGAAGACTTCGTCAACCCACGGGAGATTTCTTTGTGGCTTCCAGTGCAGGGTGAAGGCAGGCAGATCTCAGAGCATACACCACCAGGAAACAGTTGAGAAAGCCACCAGGATTAGGCCGCTGGTAATCTTCTGGCAACTTTGTTGCAGTTTTGCAGGCGTGCTGGAGCAGTCAGTGGTCGATCCTTGGCAGAAGTCAAAAAGAGAAGTGCAGAGGAGTCCTGGTGGATTCTTGCAAGTCGTAATCTGAATAGAAGCCCACGGGAGAGACCCTAAATAGCCTTGAGAGGAGGATTGGCTACCTAGCCAGGTATGCACCTATCAGGAGGGGTCTCTGACATCACCTGCTGGCACTGCCCACTCAGAGGCCTCCAGAGTATCCCCACACCTCTGAAAACAAGATGGCAGAGGTCTGAGACCCACTGGAGGAGCTCTGGGCACCACCCCTGGGGTGGTGATGCACAGAGGAGAGGTCACTCTCCTTTCCTTTGTCCAGTTTCGTGCCAGAGCAGGTACTGGGGTTCCCTAAACCGGTGTAGACTTTCTTATGCAAGGAGGGCACCATCTATGCCCTTCAAAGCATTTCCAGAGGCTGGGGGAGGCTACCCCTTCCCAGCTTGTAACACCTATTTACAAAGGGAGAGGGCATAACACCCTGCTCTCAGAGGAAATGCTTTGTTCTGCCTTCCTTGGACTTGGCTGCCCAGACCATAGGAGTGCAGAGCCCTGTCTGTGACATTGCAGCAGCTGTACCTGCTGTGCAAGCCTCAGAGAGCTGGATTGGCAGTAATGAGGGTCCATAGTGGAGCCCCCAGAATGCATGGAATTGGCTCCCCAATACCAGATTTGGAGTAGGGGGACAATTCCATGATCTATATGTAGTGCACGCGTGTAATGGTGTCCCCGGAGTCACAAAGTCCAGGGAAATGGCCCTGAACTATGTGGAGGCACCTTTGCTAGTGCAAGGGTGCCCTCACACTTAGTAACTTTGCACCTAACCTTCAGCAACTGAAGGTTAGATATATAGGTGACTTATAAGTTAATTAAGTGCAGTAAAAATGTCTGTGAAATAGTGTGTGCACTATTTTACACAGGCTGCAATGGTAGTCCTGTGTAAGGGTTTGTCTGAGCTCCCTATGAGTGGCAAAAGAAATGCTCCAGCCCATTTGGATCTCCTGGAACCCCAATGCCCTGGGTATCTAGATACCATATAGTAGGGACATATAAGGGGGGTCCAGTATGCCAATTAGAATTGGTAAATGTAGTCACTAGCCCATAGTGACAAACTCAAAGGCAGAGAGAGCAAGAGCACTGAGGTTCTGAATAGCAGAGACTCAGTGACACAGTTAGGCACTACACAGGCATACACATTTAGGCCACAAACTATGAGCACTGGGGTCCTGGCTAGCATGATCCCAGTGAGACGGACAAAAACATACTGACATACATGTAAAATTGGGGGTAACATGCCAAGAAAGATGGTACTTTCCTACATTGTGTGTCTGACTTGGTGCAAGAATTGGGAAAGAAGGCAGACAAATGGGTCAGAACAAGAGTGAGCAGAAACGCTCATACAGGGGGAACAAAGACAAAAATAAAGACTCCTCATCAGGGCCACAAAACTCCTATGGGGATAGGAATAATACATTGTCTTCTTCTTCTGAACACAGTGAAAAGCCTTGGTGCTATGTGTGCAGAAATAAAGGCCATAGGCCAGGGACAAATCCTGTCCTGGAACAGCCCCTGCGCCTTCAACCACTACTACCTACACATCCACTTCTAGTGCCCCTAGTAGTAGTAGTAGTAGTAATAGTGGTGGGACTAATGTCAATAGTCAATCTAAAGGTGTAGTTGGGTTATCATTTGGGTTCATATTAGAAACTGGGGTAGGTGTAGAAACCCCCAAGACATTTTCTGTCTCACAAGGTGGCACTGGCCTTGCCACCCTAGCTGCTCGTTCCCTTAATATAGATAAGTGCAGCAGCAAATACAAAAACGTGGTGCTGAAACCCAGGGCTACAGGGACACAGGTGCCAGTATTACCATAGTCACTGGAAACATAGTGTTGCCTGCACAACAACTACTTGGTCAGAAATACCAAGTCACAGATTTTAACAACTCCACTCATTCCCTCCCCTTATCTGCAGTACAACTTAGCTGGGGTGGAGTTACTGGCCCCAACCAGGTGGTAGTATCTCCTAGCTTGCCTGTAGACTGCTAAAAACTTTGGCAACCATGACTTTTGTTTAGCTGCACCTTCCTGCAAGTTTTCTTAAGTACATATGTGGTGCTCAAACACTAAAAACATACCTGTTGCCAAAGTATGTATACTGTAATAGAAATGAAACTGAACCAGTTCATATCAAATCAAAAAACAATTACTGGAGCACACACACACACAAGTCCTAACTGTCCAAAATAATGAATTCAATAGTCACTATATGTCAGTAAAAATATGCAAAAATAGAATAAAGACTAAAAAGCGAAATGTAGCCAAAAACAGTAACTACTACAAATATGTACAGGTATGTGACAGATTACTATATATATCTCTCTATGTATTCAGCACAAATATTTCCATTGCAAAATACAATTCTTAAACATCATAATTCAAATACATTAGAAAAGATATTAAGTATTAATATATAATCCAGCCTAATTTTAAACAGTTAAAAAAAAAAACATCTGCTGGTATTCTCGCAAATGTTGACAGGATTCAGCCGACATGTGTTTCGTCCTGTTGCAGGACCTTTTCAAGGCTGATTAAATAACAACATATAAACACAATACTACCTATACCATAATAACATTAATCAATCGAAATGCAAAATATTGCAAAAAGAGAAAAGCTCCAAATATCTTGCCACCACATATTAAAAACAAATAGCAATATTTTAACTATTACAACATAATCAGAGAAATATACCACATACCCTAAAATTACCATGTGATGAGCAAAGTCGGTTTAAAAGCAAACACAACTATCCAAGTGTCCAAATACGAAGAAAAATAAAAAAGGGTAAACGATAAAAGAGAAACCTCGTGACCCTATAGCTCAGAAAGATAGTAGGGGTGATGATTTATAAATAAATAATATCCCATAGAATAAAGATTGTGTCACTAATTATACCTTCTTGCAACTGAAGAGATCCATTTTAGTCCAAAAGACCACTAGGGATATAGAAAAAGGGTCTGTTGTCATAAAACCACAAACTACACTATGTCATGTCACTCAAAAATATCCAACACAATTTGTCAACCAACCTTATACTTATTACTTGATATGAAGATATGTTCCTACAAAGTACATTAGTTAAAAAAAAAAAATCAAAAGTGGGATTCGTATTTGACAATGCCAATTTATTTCTCAAGTACCTCACACATATATATATATATATATATATATATATATATATATATATATATATATATAAAGTGAGCAAAAGAAAACAAGACAAACCAAATTAATGTCCTGCCACAGAATAAAAAATCCTTAAATATATCTATTCAAAAGTAAAATAAAATACCATTCCAGAAACAATTAACACCAGATGTATTAAACGACTGCACAGTTTCACTACTTACTAGTCTTGGTAGTGTTTATTTACGACTTAGAATTCACTAAAAATGTTATCCCCCAGCTTGTAATATGCGATGTCTCAGACAGCCATAAACTGTTGTATCATTCTTAAAGCTACAATCCATTTAAAACTATGTAATTTATCACCCAAAAAAGTTCATTCATGTTAATAATATTATATGTTGTATAGTTCCTATATGGTCCATATCAATACTAGTTCTGTCATCTACATAATAATCTAAACTTTTCATTATAAAAGAAAAATTAGGTGTATACCTTAGTGGTCTACATTCAACCACAAATACAAGCAGCATCCATATTAGTCACCAATCAACCCGAAATGAGAAAAACCATCTCCTCATAAAAAGCTGGAGACTCGAACCAGACGCATCCTAGAGCGTCATCAGAAAACGTCCTAACGATAGCGGTCGCCATATTTAAAAGGCATGTATCGCAAGTGTAACATCCCTAATATGTTATTCCAAAGCACATTAGGGGAAAATTCCACATTTAATTCGCCGATTATTAAACTCATATAATACTAGTACCCACTAGTCACAGCAAAATAATCATGCGCTAGAGTTACCGTTGCAACCGGACGCCCAAGCTTCTCATAAAGATCAAAATTCACGAAAATAATCAACTCAAATCGGCGACCATTTTGGAATGGGCTAACGTCCAGTTAAAATACGAAATGATACTGACTCAGATGTAACAGCCCATAGTTTTATAGATCAGTCTCTTATGTAAAACAGGGTAAGACAAAAAGAGCAAGTATGGTTCAACATTAATGTTAGTCACTTGTGACACATATATGTGCAATATACAAACACCTCTATATGGTAAATGTTTATTTCTCCATGTAGAGCACATGTCGTGATTTTAATATATTGCTCAGATGTTCAAATAAAAGCATATGGCTCAATCAAGAAATGCTTTTTAGTATCACAATCTTTAGGGTGTGAAAGATTAAGAAAAAGTAAAAGAGAAAAGATAGAAACCATACGGAGATTAGAATATATCAATGTGTAAGTGAAACCTAGGAAAGTGTCATCATCATTCGCAGTTTGTGAAGAAAGTTGTTTCCAATGATGTTAACAGAAATAAATATTCAATAACATTGACATACTCATCTAAATCAATAAAATAGCCATACAATATTGACAAATATGCTTTTTAAATCCTATAATCACAGGAAATGGTGCATGTCATGATCCACATTTATGCCCAGTTCTATGTTCCTGAGTCTAATTATCCACCTAGCCTCATTTGTTCTGCGTTCAGTCTCTCGATTGCCACCCCTAGGATGTATGGGGGTCTGACTGATACCCATATATTTGATCTGTGGTACCTCTGATGTTGGATGTTCCTTGAAAATATGACAGACTATAGGTGATGAAGGATCATTGTTTTTCAAGTAACGCGTGTGTTCTTAAATCCTCTCTTTTAGGGACCTAATGGTACTCCCTACATAGATTTTGCCACACTCACACAACAATAGGTAAACAACATATTTGGTATTACACTTAATCAAAGTCTGAATCTTTTATGTCTTACTACCATTAAAGTTAAAAGTAAGAGTTTTGTGCAGAGCTATACTACACAGATTTCATTTACTACATTTATAGAAACCAGTTAGCTTCACAGGTAACCATGTTTCCAAATTTTCCTTAGCTTGTGGTAAAAAGCTCTTAAAACTAAATCCCTAATAGTTGTACCCCTCTTGTGAATCATTTTGGGTTTAGACGGTAGAATTTGCTTTAAGGTACAGTCAGTATTCAGGACATTCCAATGTTTAGAGCATTTTCTTTTGTAGATGTCCTGACTATTCTATCTGAAAGGTGTACAGAACCATATAGACTTCTGTGATGCTGGATTTTTAGTCTTATTTTGTTTTCTCAAAAGAGACGATCTCTGTAGTTTATTGATCTTACTTCTAGCTATGTTTATGATCTGCTTCGAGTAACCCTGTTTAATAAATCTCTTTTCTAGACAATCCAATTCCAATTCACATAGGTCTAATTTACTGGAATTCCTTTTTATCCGAGTCATTTCTCCAAAAGGTATAGCAGCTATTTGGGTATTAGGGTGTGAACTGTCAGCATGAAGTAGTGCATTACAAGCTGTAGGTTTACAATATATATTTTAGAATGGACTATGCTGTTCTCAGTAAATATTTCCAGAGCCAAACCTTGTATATGATCCTTGTTCACATACCATTTTTGTATTAAAATCATTTGTATTGATGTAATTACCAAATTCTGACAGAAAAGACTCTATTCCTGTCCAAATCATTAATATATCGTCAATATAGCATCCCCAAAAAAAGATGTGTTCAGTCAGATGTGGGGGACGGTTTTTCCAAATATGTTTCTTTTCAAATACCTGTAGACTGTCTCTTATGAAATGACCTAGAGGGCTCACGTTGGGCTGAAGATGTGTTTCTTATCCATGAATTTATGCTGGGTATTCTCAAGCAATTGTTTCCGTAATCTCAAGAGACATTACAAAGTAAAAAAGGGAAGGAGCCCTGGAGCCTGAAAAAATGGCCCAGGACACTCCTAAAAACACAGGCATGGAAGATATCAAAGTATTCCCTGCCCACCCTCCAACTAAGGATGCCATTCCTCTCTCTGAGGGAGGATAACCCTGAGGACAGCAACCCTGTCCTAACATTGGGTCCCAGGGACAGTCATCCTGCCCCACTTTATCATTTTGTCCACACCTTAAAAATAGGAAACCACAGGATCCACAGTTTCAATGTACTTCAGGTAAAAGTAACCAAACAGGGTGGTTCAACTACCCACACAGAAGGAACCACATAGTGGATGATAAAGGGAGTAACCACTCTATTGCAGAGCTACTCTCCACTTATCACCACTTAGACAATAAAGTCTTAACTGGCCAAGGTTAGCTTTACTGTCCTTTGTTTTTGGGGGTGGGACATTGTGTAGGAAAGTAGCCTCTTTCTAGCTTGGTTACCCCCACTTTAGGCCTGTTTGTCAATGTGTTTGACTGTATCTACTGGGATCCTGCTAATCAGGACCCCATTAGTTATGCTCTCTCTCTTAAATTTGGTTATTGGTTACTGTTACCACAGTATTTCACCCACAATTAGCAATTAATTTCTGCCCTCCTGTTGCTTGAAAAGCCCAAGCCCAGGAATGCAGAACAAATGATTTCCTTTGGGAGATGGGTGTTACACCATCTCCCTTTGGAAATAGGTGTTACAGGCTTGGGAGGGGTAGCCTCCCCAAGCCATTGGAAATGCTTTGAAGGGCACAGATGGTGCCCTCCTTTCATAAACCAGTCTACACAAGTTCAGGGACCCCCAGTCCCTGCGCTGTAGCAAATTGGACAAAGGTAAGGGGAGTGACCTCGCCCCTGTTCATCACCACCCCAGGGGTGGTTCTCAGAGCTCCTCCAATGTGTCCCACACTTCATCCATCTTGCTTTGCAAGTTGTGGGACACTCTGGAGGCCTCTGTGTGGCCAGTGCCAGCAGGTGACGTCAGAGACCACTCCAGATATGTCCATACTTGATAAGGTAGCCAATTCCCCTCTCAGGGCTATTTAGGGTCTCTTCTGTGGGTTCTCTTCAGATTCTACTTGCAAGCTTCCAGCAGGAATCCTCTGCAACTACTACTTCATCCTCTGACCTCGGATCAACCACAGACTGCTCCAGGAACCACTGTAACAGCAACAAAGTATCCAGAATGGCCACTTTTCCTCTGCAACTTCAGCTCCAGCTCCAGCCAGCAACTGCATACAGTTTCCACGGTGTGCACGCTCGGAGGACTCCCTATCTTCACCCTGCACCAGAAGGACCGAATAAATCTTCCATGGAGTGATGGAGTCACTCCCCTGCTCAAGCAGGCACGTTCTAAGTCAATGACCGGTTGTCTTGGTCTCCTCTCCTGGTGACGCGCATATTCCCTGGAGCACAGAGGGTAGACCCCATCGACACAGACTTACCTGAGGTCCTGCTGTCCCAGTTTGGAGGAGGTAAGACCTTGCCTTCCCCGAGAACGTCAGTACCCCTGTGCACCGTGTCTTCTTCACCTCCTAAGGTCTCTGTGCACTATTTGTAACATTTCTTCGTGCACAGCCTGGACCAGGTCCCTAGCACTCCATTGTGTGATGCTCAACTCGCTGAGTTGATCTCCAGCGACGTGGGACCTCCCTTTGTAGTGCTGCACCAACCGCATTTTGCACCTCATTTGTCCCTGTTTCTTGGGACTCCCATGGGTGCTATCTGGTGCTCTAAGGGTTCTCTGAACTGCCGAGAGCCCCCTCTTCCTTATCACACAGAGGTTAGGCCCACAGGTCCTTCATGGGTCCAGTTAACGCCTACTTAATGCAAAACGCGACTTTGCTAGAACCAAGGCTTGTTGGAGGAATCCAGTGCCAAAACTCGCCTGCATCCAACTTCTCTCCTTGGGACATCCAGTGCATCATGCAGGAACCCACTGACATCTTCATAGGGTGCATTTCTGCAGTCTTCGTCCAACCCAGGACTCTTATTTTGAATGGTCTTCTGGTTTGGCAGGGGCTCCTGTCCTTCTTGGAACTTTTTTCAACTTCTGGACTTGGTCTCCTTCCTTTGCAGGTCTTCAGGTCCAGGAATCCACCATTTGTTGTTTGCAATAACTCTAATCACGACTTGTAGTGTATCCTAAAGAAACTTGCAGTACTTTACTCCTGCTTTTCTGGGCTCTGGGGTTGGGTAATTTACTTACCTTTACTGCATTCTTACCAATTCTGCACACACTACACTTGTCTAGGGGGGAATTCATGATTCCCATTCCACTTTCTCAGTATATGGTTTGTGTTGCCCCTAGACCTATTTTCTTCTATTGCATTCTATAGCATTTCCTATTGTTTGCACTATCCTATGTCTAATTACCTACCTTATTTTGGTGTCTAGTGTATATATTGTGTATAATACTTACCCCCAGAAGGAGTATTGCCTCTAAGATATTTCTGGCACTGTGTCACTGTAGGAAAGTACCATCTTGCCTGGCATGTTACCCCCATTTACACTGTATGTATGTTTGTTTTTGTCCATATGTCACTGGGATACTGCTTGGCAGGACCCCAGTGCTCATAATGTATGCCCTGTATGTATTCCCTGTGGGGTGCCTAACTGTATCACTGAGGCTCTGCTAACCAGAACCTCAGTGTTTATGCTCTCTCTGCTTTCTAAAAATTGTAACTACAGGCTAGTGACTAATTTTACCAATTCTCATTGGCACACTGGATAACCCATATAATTCCCTTGTATATGATAACTAGGTACCCAGGGTATTGGGGTTCCAGGAGATCCCTATGGGCTGCAGCATTTCTTTTGCCTCCCATAGGGAGCTCAGACGATTCTTACACAGGACTGCCACTGCAGCCTGAGTGAAATAACATCCACGTTATTTCTCAGCCACTTTTCACTGCACATAAGTAACTTATAAGTCACCTATATGTCTAACCCTCACTTGGTGAAGGTTAGGTGTCAAGTTACTTAGGGCCTGATTCTAACTTTGGAGGACGGTGTTAAACCGTCCCAAAAGTGGCAGATATACCACCTACCGTATTACGAGTTCCATAGGATATAATGGACTCGTAATACGGTAGGTGGTATATCCGCCACTTTTGGGACGGTTTAACACCGTCCTCCAAAGTTAGAATCAGGCCCTTAGTGTGTTGGCACCCTGGCACTAACCAAGGTGCCCCCACATTGCTCAGGGCAAATTCCCCGAACATTGTGAGTGCGGGGACACCATTACACGCGTGCACTGCACATAGGTCACTACCTATGTGTAGCGTCACAATGGTAACTCTGAACACGGCCATGTAACATGTCTAAGATCATGGAATTGTCCCCCCAATACCACTTTGGTATTGGGGGGACAATTCCATGATCCCCCGGGTCTCTACCACAGAACTCGGGTACTCCCAAACTGCCTTTCCGGGGTTTCCACTGCAGCTGCTGCCAACCCCTCAGACAGGATTCTGCCCTCCTGCGGCCTGGGCAGCCTGGTCCCAGGAAGGCTGAACAAAGGATGTCCTCTGAGAGAGGGTGTTACACCCTCTCTCTTTGGAAATAGGTGTGAAGGGCTGGGGAGGAGTAGCCTCCCCCAGTCTCTGGAAATGCTTTGATGGGCACAGATGGTGCCCATCTCTGCATAAGCCAGTCTACACCGGTTCAGGGATCCCCCAGCCCTGCTCTGGTGCGAAACTGGACAAAGGAAAGGGGAGTGACCACTCCCCTGACCAGTACCTCCCAGGGGAGGTGCCCAGAGCCCCTCCAGTGTGTCCCAGACCTCTGCCATCTTGGATTCAGAGGTGTTGGAGGCACACTGGACTGCTCTGAGTGGCCAGTGCCAGCAGAGACCGTCAGAGACCCCTCCTGATAGTTGCTTACCTCTTTCAGAAGCCAAGCCTCCTTTCTTAGTAGCCAAACCTCCTTTTCTGGCTATTTAGGGTCTCTCCTCTGGGCTATTCCTCAGATAACGAATGCAAGAGCTCACCAGAGTTCCTCTGCACTTTCCTCTTCGACTTCTGCCAACAATCGACTGTTGACTGCTCCAGGATGCCTGCAATAATGCAACAAAGTAGCACGATGACTACCAGCAACATTGTAGGCCTCATCCTGCAGGCTTTCTCAACAGTTTTTTGGTGATGCATGCTCTGAGGGCAGTCTGCCTTCACCCTACACTGGAAGCCAAGAAAAAATCTCCTGTGGGTTGACGGAATCTTCCCCCTGCTAACACTAACGCAGGCACCAAACTTCCTGGTCCTCTGGGTCCCCTCTCATCCTGACGAGCGTGGTCCCTGGAACATAGGAACTGGGTCCAAGTGTCTCCCACAGTCCAGGGGCCCTTCTGTCCAAATTTGGTGGAGGTAAGTCCTTGCCTCCCCACGCCAGACAGCAAACCTGTGTACTGCATGATTTGCAGCTGCTCTGGCTTCTGTGCACTTTTCCAAGGAATCCTATGTGCACAGCCTAGCCTGGGTCCCCAGCACTCCGTCCTGCAGTGCTCAACCCGCTGAGTTGGACTCTGACGTCATGGGACCCTCCTTTTGAGACTCTGAGTTCCAGATCTTCTAAGTGCCTGCCCCGGCACTTCTGCAGGGGGCTCTCTGAGTCGCTGAGTGCCCCCCCTGTCTCCTCCTCCAAGGGGCGACATCCTGGTCCTTTCTGGTCCCCAGCAGCACCCAAAATCCTCAACCGCGACTCTTGCAGCTAGCAAGACTTGTTTGCGGTATTTCTGCCTGGAAAAATGTTTGCAACCTCCAGCACACCGTGGGACATCTTCCAACCAAAGGAGAAGTTCCTAGCCCTTTTCGTTGTTGCAGAATCTTCGACTTCTTCCACCCAGAGGCAGCCCTTTTGCACCTTCATCCGGGGTTTTCTGGGCTCCTGCCCCCCACCCCCGGACACTATCGTGACTCTTGGACTTGGTCCCTTTCCTTTACAGGTCCTCAGGTCCAGGAATACATCTTCGGTGTTTTGCTGGTGCTTGTGGTTCTTGCAGAATCCCCTATCACAACTATTGTGTCTTTCTGGGGTAGTAGGGTAACTTTACTCCTACTTTTCAGGGTCTTGGGGTGGGGTATTTTGGACACCCTTACTGTTTTCTCACAGTCCCAGTGACCCTCTACAATCTCCCATAGGTCTGGGGTCCATTTGTGATCCGCATTCCACTTTTGGAGTATATGGTTTGTGTTGCCCCTAGACCTATGTCTACCTATTGCATCCGATTGTGATTCTATATTGTTTGCATTACTTTTCTTACTGTTACTCACCTGTTATGGGTTTGTGTACTTATAACTTGTGTATATTACTTACCTCCTAAGTGAGGGTATTCTCTGAGATACTTTTGGCATATTGTCACTAAAATAAAGTACCTTTATTTTTAGTAACTCTGAGTATTGTGTTTTCTTATGATATTGTGCTATATGATATACGTGGTATAGTAGGAGCTTTGCATGTCTCCTAGTTCAGCCTAAGCTGCTTTGCCACAGCTACCTTCTATCAGCCTAAGCTGCTAGAAACACCTCCATTCTACTAATAAGGGATAACTGGACCTGGCACAGGGTGTAAGTACCACAAGGTACCCACTATAAACCAGGCCAGCCTCCTACAGTCACCCAAATATACTACGTTTATTTTTGGTAACACTGAGTCTTTACTTGTGTATAAGTACTGTGTAACTATAAGTGGTATTGCAGGAGCTTTGCATGTCTCCTAGTTCAGCCTAAGCTGCTCCGCTATAGCTACCTCTATCAGCCTAAGCTGCAAGAACACTACTACATTTCACTAATAAGGGATAACTGGACCTGGTGTAAGTACCCACTACAAACCAGGCCAGCCTCCTACAGTTTTCTCCTTTCATCTGTTTAAGCCATAAGAGAGGTTTGTGATCTGTCCGAACAATAAAGTGAGTACCAAAGAGGTATGGTCTCAGCTTCTTCAATGGTCAGACCACAGCAAAGGCCTCCCTCTCTATGGCTGACCAACATTGTTCTATGGTGGACAACCTTCTGCTAATGAAAGCTACTGGTTGATCCTGGCCCTCTGTATTAAATTGAGAGAGAACTGCCCAACCCTCACCTCTGAAGCATCAGTCTGAACTATGAACTTAGAGTAGTTTGGGCTTTTTAGTACAGGTGCAGATCACATGGCCTGCTTGCGTTCCTCAAAAGCTGTTTGATAGCTGGCTGTCCATAATACCTTTTTAGGCATCTTCTTGGAGGTGAGGTGATTAAGAGGGGCAACAATGGAGCCACAGGCGGTCATTATGAACACTTCGGTAAACTCCGCTGACTGCCGTAGTACAGTGAACAGAAAGCCGCTGTTGGCGGTGAATAGAAACCTGCCATATAATGAACTAAAATCCCAACACCGCCGAGCACACCAATATCCCGCCCGTCACGCCATGACCTTGTCGGTGGAAATGCTGAACCTCCCCACCCCGCCACCACCGAGCACACCCACATCCCGCCCTCCAAATAATGATGCACAAATCACCTTGGCGGACAGTAGAGTACGGATGGCCATTGGCGGTGCCTACCGCCACGGGTGGCAAGTAGACTTAACAGCAAGAAGTGCACACATTGGACAAGCTTCAGTCCCACACACCCGACACACATCCATAACCCCATAAAACACTCATAGACACACCCCACAAACCCTTGCAAAGAAAGCAGGCCACAGAAGATGGAGAGCACCAGAAGCAGACAACGAACGCCTCAATACAGGAGAATCACACTGCCCCACAGAAAAGCATCCTCACCGCATACCCAACCCCGACACCCTTCACCACACTCACCATGTCTCCCCCCAAACATCAATGCTTCAAAGAGAGGGGGCTATGGGCCATGGTGGACGAGATCCCGAAGGTGGAGCCACAAATATTCGGGGTCCAGGTGCAGCACACACCCATCGCAAGGACGATGGAGCTATGGCAGACCATTGTCAACAGGGTCAATGCAGTGGGACACCATCCACGCACCAAGGACGTCATCCGAAAGAGATGGAACGACCTGTGGGGGAAGGTCAGGGGCATGGCATCAAGGCACTACATTGCAGTCCAGAAAACAGGGGGAGGCCCGCCACCAACACCACCTGAATACACCGACTGGGAGGAAAAGGTACTGGCCATCTTGCACCCTGAGGGACTCACTGGACTCACTGGAGGAATGGATTCGGGTAAGTCGTCTACATTTACCCCATTTACACCATACCTGTAATGCATGCACCACCCACCCCACCCACACCCACCAGGACCAATACCCCACCCAGGCAACAGCCACTGAATCCACCCCCCTACATGAACACAAACCCACTAACAGGCCCACATCCCTCCCCCATGCACAGCCAACTACCCCTGCAAGGATTCACAATGAAACTACAACCCCCAATGCAACTCCACACCCTAAGAAAAATGCAGTGTAAACCTCACAAAGGCACCCTGGATGGCCACTAAAAGTCACACCAGCACAAAATAGTCCAGTCCTGTGCATCCCAACCGTTCATGCATTTGTAACGGACATGTCTATGTCCCCCACAGGTGAATTAAATACCAGGGCACACCGTAAGCAGTCCTGTGTAGTTGATCCAAGTGGTCGTTAAATCAGAGTCTGAAGTAGAGTTTTAATAGTAGTGCTGCCAATATTCAGCAAGTAGGCCAATGTACAGCAAACAGCGTGATATGTAGCAAACAGCCGACACATGTTTCATCTCCCAGACTTTGTCAAGGCTGTGAATTAGATAGATAATATATGCATGTTGGTACACTAGAAAACGATGAATGCCACTGTTAATTAAAAATCTAATAACATGTTGAATACATGGTAGACAAAGTGAACCAAAGGGGGAGGCAAGAAAGGATGCTGGAAGCAGAGACCCATGTGTGACAAAAGTCATGAGGATAACAGAAACCAGAGTGCACTGTGATAAAGAATAGTAGCACCGTGTTTGATATATGAACTAGAACTTGTGAATATTAAGTAAGGGAAGGCAAATAGGTAAGATGAATAGAAAAATAAAATAAAAGAGAAAAAGGTCCATGTGAGATAGCACATGCATTGGATGTGAAGAACCCTCCAGACTGTAGGAAACCTCTCAAAACACCAAGGGGGTTATTACAACTTTGGAGGAGGTGTTAATCCGTCCCAAAAGTGACGGTAAAGTGACGGATATACCACCAGCCGTATTACGAGTTCCATAGGATATAATGGACTCGTAATACGGCTGGTGGTATATCCGTCACTTTACTGTCACTTTTGGGACGGTGGTACTGCCAGACCTGTCCAGGGGACACAGGCACAGGGGGCTAAGGCAAGTGCTAGGGTCTCAGTGGGCCAGGTGGGAGGCCACAGGATGGATGCAGCAGCCCAGGATGTGATATCTGAGGTATTGGGGGCCTACCAGCATACCCATGACAGGTTGGCACAGATAGTATCCACCGTGGAGCACAGTCAGAGGATGCAGAAGGAACACCACCAATATACCATATGCCATGGAGCAGTGGAAACAGCACAACGCCACAATAGGCAGCGTAGCAGGAGCACTGCTGGATCTGGTACAAACCCAGTCTGAGATCAACACAGGACAAGAGGCCCTCACTACAGCACCGGACACAGACCTGACAATTACACCATCATCAGAAACATCCAAGGAACTACCCTCAGAGATAACCCAAGGGCCAACCATGTCATCCCCTCAAGGTCAATAGCAGGCGCCCAAACGTACCCTCAGGCCAAGATATGGCACTGAAACCCCAGCAAAGAACAAGACCCCCTTCAAGAAGTAACTCAGCAATAATCTGCACAGCAACCATACCACTCAATCAACCACCACACAGTGCTAAGAAGCAATATTAACTAATGTAAGAATTGATGGACCCATCAATACTACCAATAAGGCTGCCATCATGTTGGTATTGAGGACAACCACCCATGACCACTTGCCATCACTGTAAATTGCACTATTCACTCCCTGCCACCAATAAAACACATATCACACCTATAACACTGTCCCCTGTCATAAACTGTGAACAAAGTGAAGTATGGTTGCAACTGGCTGATAACCACTTTATTGTCAATTCGTTGCATGAAAGGACTCCTGTGTGCCTAAATGTGGTCCCAAAGTAAATGCACTAAATTGTATTCTGTACCATTCAGTCCTGGACCTAGTTTCACATATAAGAATCAAGCCCCCCTATATGACAAAGCACACTGACAATATGTGTCACAAACCTCAATGTCAGCCCTTAGTCCCACATAGTTACTGGAAGTAGAGTTGTATCAGTTGGGTCCTGGAATTGACATCTTCCCCTTCGTCATCATCACCATCACTCTCCTCACCTCTTTGAGGTAGCTGGTTAGGACATACAGCACCCTTCACCTCCAAGAGGGGGATTGAATTTCACATTGCCACGTTGTGCAGCATGTAGCAGGCCACCACTATTCTCTACACCTTTTCAGGCCAGGAAACCCCCAGAGATATGTAGACAACTAAATCTAGCCTTCAGGAGACCTATTGTTCGCTCTATCACAATCCTAGTACGTCCATGGGCCCTTATTGTAATTCCTCTCTGCATCCGTCCCAGGATTCCTCACTGGTGTCAGGAACCAATGCATGTTTGGATAGCTAGAATCACCTTGAAAAAGGTGCCATACAGAGTAGTCATTGTCAAACCTCATAGTCAGACAGCCTGGCTGTCTGCTATGTGTCAGTTAGTGACAGAAACACTTACCTATGATCCACCCTCTGTCCTCTTGGAGTTGTTCCATCTTCTGTGGCACAATACTACTGTTCCTCAGCACAAAGGAATCATAGACTGAACCTGGGAACATGGCATTCACATGTGAGATGTACTGGTCTGCAGTACATACCAATTGGATGTTCATGGAATGAAAGTTCTTTCTGTTTCTGCACACCTGTTCACTGACTCTTGGGGGTATGATCGGTATGTGGGTGCCATCGATGGCACCTATCACATGGGGTATGTTGGCAAAGGTATAGAATTTCGACTTGATGGCAGGAAGGTCAGTACTTTGGGGAAATCTCACATAGGACTGCAGGTGTCGTACAAATGCATTTTGAAATGTTGTCAGTACCATGCTGAACATTGGCTGTGAAATTCCAGCACCCATGCTGTAGAAAGGTAGCCTCTTTCTAGCCTTGTTACCCCAACTTTTGGCCTGTTTGTGAGTATAAGTCAGGGTGTTTTTACTGTCTCACTGGGTTCCTGCTAGCCAGAACCCCAGTGCTCATAGTGACAACCCTATTTGTCAGTTTGTTTTTGCCTGTCTCACTGGGATCCTGCTAGCCAGGACCCCAGTACTCATAGTTTGTGGCCTGAATGTGTTCCCTGTGTGGTGTCTAACTGTGTCACTGAGGCTCTGCTAACCAGAACCTCAGTGTGTATGCTCTCTCTGTCTTTACAATTGTCACTGCAGGCTAGTGACCATTTTTACCAATTCTGATTGGCACACTGGAACACCCTTATCATTCCCTAGTATATAGTACAGAGGTACCCAGGGTATTGGGGTTCCAGGAGATCCTTATGGGCTGCAGCATTTCTTTTGCCACCCATAGGGAGCTCTGACAATTCTTACACAGGCCTGCCACTGCAGCCTGAGTGAAATAACATCTACGTTATTTCACAGCCATGTTACACTGCACTTAAGTAACTTAGAAGTCACCTATATGTCTAACCCTCACTTGGTGAAGGTTAGGTGCAAAGTTACTAAGCGTGAGGGCACCCTGGCACTAGCCAAGGTGCCCCCACATTGTTCAGGGCAATTTCCCCGGACTCTGTGTCAGTGCGGGGACACCATTACACGCGTGCACTACATATAGGTCAATACCTATATGTAGCTTCACAATGGTAACTCCGAACATGGCCATGTAACATGTCTAAGATCATGGAATTGCCCCCCCATGCCAAATCTGGTATTGGGGTGCCAATCCCATGCATCCCCAGGGCTCCAGCATGGAACCCGGGTACTGCCAAACTAGCTCTCTGGGGTTTTCACTGCAGCTACCGCTGCTGCCAACCCACAGACAGGCTTTTGCCCTCCCGACGCCGAAAAATAGGAAGGTGGATCGGAATATCTTCGGTTTCGAATTATGTAACTCACGTATGTACCGAAGTGTGCTCGCAAAGCATTGTAATAACTGACTACAACAGCCCTTTACCTATTTAAAACAGGCCAATAATAGAGATAATCTAATCTTCGAAGCAGCAGTGTGGACGTTATGGCCTGTTACTAGGAGGTATATATCACACACTTGGAAGAGAGTGTATCTTCTACCATAATGTTTATTTCGAGCGGCAGATATCTTCATCTCCAGTGGCATTTATCAATGCATCAGTACATCGTTCAACATATATGTCCGTCTGATGGTGTTGGTATCCCCTTCATGAATATAGATTTGGGAACGGCCCTGATGAAGGTGGCCTCCCTATGAGAGGATCCCTGAAAAGTGCGTAGGCCTTTGGTTCCTAATATGTCCTTGAAGTATCAAATAAGGATATTAAGATATTGCGCTTTAAAGTTTTGGTAACTGTACATACATACTGGTTTGTGTCATATTCTTTATGCTATATATGCTTTATAATAGATCATATTTTTGTATAGTGTTGTATATATTGGAATGAATGAGGTATGAATGTTTAAGTATTGTTTGTATCTATTATGTATTTGATATTGAATAATAAAATACTGATATTAATTTTGTGTTTTTATGTAATTACATCTATGATAGTGGAGGCTATGAATGTAATGTAGCCCTAGACTGGACATATAGTCGCTTAGTAATTGGTGACATACATTTGTAAGATGAATATTGGTACTTATTTTTTGTGGATATATATTTATGCATGAAATGTAATACTAGGGTAGCTCATTATTCTTTGTGCAGCTTCCGCTTCTGCCCGCCTGGGGTCTGGGCAGCCCAGTCCCAGGAAGGCAGAACAAAGGATCTCCTCTGAGAGAGGGTGTCACACCCTCTCCCTTTGGAAATAGGTGTTAAGGGCTGGGGAGGAGTAGCCTACCGCAGCCTCTGGAAATGCTTTGAAGGGCACAGATGGTGCCCTCCTTGCATAAGCCAGTCTACACCGGTTCAGGGATCCCCCACCCCCTGCTCTGGTGCGAAACTGGACAAAGGGGAGTGACCACTCCCCTGTCCATCACCACCCCATGGGTGGTGCCCAGAAATCCTCCAGTGTGTCCCAGACCTCTGCCATCTTGAATGCAGAGGTGTGAGGGAACAATGGAGGCCTCTGAGTGGCCAGTGCCAGCAGGTGACGTCAGAGACCCCTCCTCATAGGTGCTTACCTGGTTAGGTGGCCAATCCTCCTTTGAGGGCTATTTAGGGTCTCTCCTGTGGGTTTCTCTTCAGATAATGAATGCAAGAGCTCACCAGAGTTCCTCTGCATCTCTCTCATTGACTTCTGCCAAGGATCGACCGCTGACTGCTCCAGGACACCTGCAAAACCGCAACAAAGTAGCAAGACGACTACCCGCAACATTGTAGCACCTAATCCTGCCGGCTTTCTTGACTGTTTTCTGGTGGTGCATGCTCTGAGGGCCGTCTGCCTTCACCCTGCACTGGAAGCCAAGAAGAAATCTCCTGTGGGTCTACCAAATCTTCCCCCTGCTAACACAGGCACCAAACTCCTGCATTACCAGTCCTCTGGGTCCCCTCTCATCTTGACGTGCACGGTCCCTGGAACACAGGAATTGGATCCATGTGACCCCTACAGTACAGTGGCCCTTCCGTCCAAATTTGGTGGAGGTAAGTCCTTGTCTCCCCACGCCAGACAGTAATCCTGTGTACTGCGTGAACTGCAGCTGCTAGGGCTTCTGTGTACTCTTGCAAGGATTCCTTTGTGCACAGCATAGCCCAGGAACCCAGCATTCCGTCCTGCATTGCTCAACTCGCTGAGTTGACCACCGGCTTCGTGGGATCCTCTTTTGTGTTGCTGAGATGACTGCCATGCTCAGATTTCTTGAATGCCTGTTCAAGTGCTTCTGCGGGTGCTGCCTGCTTCTGCGTGGGCTCTCTGTGTTGCTGACCACCTCCTCTGTCTCCTCATCCAAGTGGCGACCTCCTGGTCTTTCCTGGGCCCGGGCAGCACCCTTTATCTTCAACTGCGACTTTTGCAGCTAGCAGGCTTGTTTGCGGTCTTTCTGCGTGGAAAAAACTCTGCGTCCTCCACCATGCCGAGGGACATCTTCTGACCAAAGGAGAAGTTCCTGGCACCTTCCGTTGTTGAAGAATCATCGGCTTCTTCCACCCGGAGGCAGCACTTTGCACCTTCATCCGGGGTTTAGTGGGATCCTGCCCCCACTGGACACTTGCGTGACTCTTGGTCTTGGTCCCCTTCCTTTGCAGGTCCTCACGTCCAGGAATCCATCTTCAATGCTTTGCAGTTAGTTGTTGTCTTTGGAGAATCACCTATCTTGACTTTACTGTCTTTCTGGGGTAGTAGGATAACTTTACTCCTACTTTTCAGGGTCTTGGGGTGGGGTATCTTCGACACCCTTAAGTGTTTTCTTACACTCCCAGCGACCCTCTACACACTACACTAGGCCTGGGGTCCCTTTGTGGTTCGCATTCCACTTTCAGAGTATATGTTGCCCCTAGGCCTATTGCATAATATTGTGTTCTATAGTGTTTGCACTATTTTTTTAACTGTTTACTTACCTGATTTTGGTGTGTGTGTATATTTTGTGTATTTTACTTACCTCCTAAGGGAGTATATCCTCTGAGATACTTTTGGCATATTGTCACTAAAATAAAGTACCTTTATTTTTAGTAACTCTGAGTATTGTGTTTCTTATGATATAGGGGGTCATTGTGACCCTGGCGGAAGGCAGTGAAGCGGCAGTAAGACCGCCAACAGGCTGGCGGTCTTTTTTTTCGAAAATTGACCATGGCGGTTACCGCCATGGTCATCCGCCGCTTCTCCGTTCCGCCCGCCAGGGCGGAGACGACCGCTAGGATGGAGACCAGGGTCTCCAGCCCGGCGGTCGTCACTATACCGCCGGCGGTATTTGGACCCGGCTTACCGCCATTGATTTCCTGCGGTTTGAACCGCCATGAAATACATGGCAGTAAGCTATATCTGTGCCAGGGAATTCCTTCCCTGGAACTGATAGGGGTCTTCCCACCCCCACCCCCACCCCGACTCCCTCCCCTACACCCCCCCACCCCTGCCACCCCGATAAGGTGGCAGGACCCCCCTCCCCACCCGACCCCCAACATCACTTCACTCATGCACACACGACAAGCACGCAGGCACCACCAACACACATACACGCACACACACTGACATACATGCAAACATCCACACTCATAGTCAGACACGCACACCACATTCAAACATACACGCACACAACCATGCAGACATATCTACAGACATACACGCACTCATTCTCATACTCACGACACCCACGCAAGCATACAGGTACTCAGACATCCCCACTACATACACACACGCACATCCCCATGCATGCACACAACATACAGCACTCCCCACCCCCCTCCCCTCACGGACGATCGACTTACCTGGTCCGACGATCCTCCGGGAGGGGACGGGAGCCATGGGGGCTGCTCCGCCGACACCACACTGACAACAGAACCGCGCCATGCCGAATCACAGGACGTGATTCGGTAGGCGGTGTTCTGTTGACGTGGCGGTGGAGGTGGAGCAACCTCCACTTCCCCGCCTACCAGTATGGCTGTTGGCGGCTCTCCTTCCAAAAAAGGACGGAGAGCTGCCAACAGTCATAATACGCCAAGCGGCAAACCGCCACCACTGGCGGTCTTCCACACGGCGGTCCCTCAGCGGTCTTGAGAAAAGACCGCCGAGGTCAAAATGACCCCTAAAGTGCTATATGATATAAGTGGTATAGTAGGAGCTTTGCATGTATCCTAGTTCAGCCTAAGCTTCTCTGCTATAGCTACCTCTATCAGTCTAAGTTGCTAGAACACTACTGATCTACTAATAAGGGATAGCTGAACCTGGCACAGGGTGTAAGTACCTCTTGGCACCCACTGTAAGCCAGGCAAGCCTCCTACACCCACCGAGTTGCCCATGCCCGCTCACCCAGGTGAGCATCTCCTTCGCCCCAGGCACCTCTTCCCCTGCTTCAGTCAGCCCTGCTGCCCTCAGAGGAGGCTATTGACCTCCTGAGAACCATCTCTGTAGGGCAGACAACCACTGTCAATGCCATCCAGGGGCTAGCATCAGAGGTGCAGCAGACCAATGCCTATCTGGATGGCATTCACGGTGCCATGTCTGCCCTACAGAGATCTTTTCAGGCTCTGGCCTCCTCTAGTGTCAGCCAGTGTACCTGGCCATTCCATCCCCCCTCCAACCTCCTCTACCCCTTCCAGCACCCCACTCCCTTCACCCGTCCAAAGCACACAATCTGACATGCAGTCAAGCACATCAACACACAAGACGCACACTTCAAAACACAAGCACCACACCTCCCACCACAAGCATTCACACAGCCAACATACACATGCACACACAACAACATCCACTTCCCCCAGTGTGCGCACTTCTTCCGCCTCCCTGACTGTCCCCTCTACATGCACACCCTCATGCACTGTACCTTCAGTCACTGTTGCTGCTCCTCTTACTGCATTCACCACAATAGCAGACATCCATACATGCACCCCAGACACCACACCTGCACTCACCACAACTACTGTAGTTGACACATGCAGTACACTCACCAGACTTGCAAACACCCATACAACATACATCCACACTGGCAGCCTGTCTTCTCCCACTGTGTCCACCCCACTCCTCCAAAAACACACAAACACTCCAAGACACCCACCTATGCCACATCCACACACCTCAGCATACTGCACCCACTAAACGTACCCCTACACCACATACATCCACACCCTCTGCCTCCACTCCCACACCCTCATACAGGACCTCTCCAATTGCTCTGAATAAACTTTTCCTCTCCCGTGCTGACCTCTTCCAACCCACTGGCCCACCCCGTCTTGTCCCTAAACGTGCACACCTCCTTGCCCTTTCCACTCCTTTCTCTTCACAGCCCACCCCTGTCCGCCCCTCACATTCCTGTGCCCCTTCCCCAGAGAAGAAGAAGCCCTGTGCAGAGCCAACCCCATCTGGCTCCACCCACTCAAAACAACCTCCCCAACCTTCGAAGGACAAATCCACACCCCCTCCACCTTCCAAGCGCAAGTCCAAGCCCCAACCCGGTCACAAGTCCCCACCCCCACGACCCCCGCTGCCCCCATTCCGTGAAGTGCCTGGATGCCCCTTTGTTGCCCCATTAGGTGGAGTACTGTGCACTTTTGTGAGTCACGTTGGGTCCGTTGTGGCCCATGGCACTTGTTGCGCTACGGACTGGCCATTGGCCTTGTTGAAAGTAGTTGGCTCTGTGAGCTTCAATAAATATTTCTGTGTGGCATGTGTTTTGGTGCCACACTGTTGAATCCTGGTCTTTCGTTTCACTGTTTGTGGGTGTGAGACATTTGTATGTACTATGGTCAGGTTGGATTTGCCTTGTGTCGGGTAAGTACCTCTTGCTGTGGGGTGTATGGGTTGTGCTGCTGGGAAGGGTTGAGGGGCGTTGCAAGGTGGGTGGAGTAGGTGGGTATGTAACTGTGCTCTTTTCTCCCTTGTTTTGTAAGTTGCAGTACTTACCGTTGTTGTCTTCGTCGGCGGTCTAGGTCGCGGAGGTATATGGCAAAGAGCAGGGCTGGCATGACCTGAAGTTCTCTATCCATGTCTGCTTAGGTGCATTGTGTGGGCCTCCGGTGAGTGTTTAATTGGATTTGGTTCATTTCCGCCTGCACTTGTGTGGCGGTGGTTCCCTCCCCGGAAATGGCGACAGACTAGTGGTTCATTATTTGATGGATGGGTTGGGCCTTTCCGTCGCCCTGTGGATGGATTCTGCTGTTGTTGTCGACACTCCTCTACTGGCGGTGGGTGGTTTTCTGGAAGCCTGTGTTCCGATTGGTTCATTATTTGGCGGTCCGGACCGCTCCTCTATTGGTGGTTTTTACCGC
The DNA here is from genome assembly GCF_031143425.1 of Pleurodeles waltl. Classification (NCBI taxonomy): domain Eukaryota; kingdom Metazoa; phylum Chordata; class Amphibia; order Caudata; family Salamandridae; genus Pleurodeles; species Pleurodeles waltl. Next base: position 1,219,187,139 of record NC_090447.1, read on the forward strand.
CACCGCCGGTGGCAGGGTAGGGACCGATGTGTTCATAATGAGGGCCATAGTTCTTAATGAACCTCCTGTAATACCCAGTGAGATCTAAGAAGGCTTTGATCTGGGTTTGTGTGGTGGGGGGAGTCCAATCCAAAATGGTTTGGATTTTCCCCTGTAGTGGATGCATCTGTTCCCCACCTACCAGGTGTCCCAGATAAACCACTTTACCCTGCCCTATCTGGCACTTTTAAGCCTTGATGGCGAGGCCTGCTTTTTGCAGGGTCTCTAAAACCTTTGAGAGGTGGACCAGGTGATCATCTGAGGTGGAGCTAAAGACAGCTTTATCATCTAGGCATACTGCACTGAAGGCTTCCAAACCTTGGATGACTTTGTTCACCAACCTTTGAAAAGTGGCAGGTGCATTCTTGATACCAAAGGGCATTACTGTAAATTGGTAATACCCTCTAACTGTAGAGAATGCAGTTTTAGGTGTAGCATCTTCTTATAACTTAATCTGCCAATAGCCAGCAGTAAGGTCAAAAGTGCTAAGAAACTTGGCAGAAGCCAGTGTATCTATGATCTCATCTGTCCTGGGGATAGGATGAGCATCAGTTTTGGTTACTGTATTGAGCCCTCTATAGTCAACACAAAACCTCATCGATCTTCTCCCATTTTGAAAGTGTGGTTTTGGGAACAGCACCACTGGGCTAGACTAGGGGGTATCTGAATGCCCAATGACTCCCAGGTCCAGCATCTTTTGCACTTCTGCTTTTATGCAGTCCCTTACATGGTCAGGATGCCTGTAGATTTTACTCTTCACAGATATGCTGTCCCCTGTATCAATGGTGTGTTCACACCATGTCGTTTGACCAGGTGTGAGGGAAAACTGTTCAGAGAACTGCCCTAGGAGATTTCTGCAGTCTTCTTTTTGAGGCTCGGAAAGGCAATCTGATGAGACTACCCCCTCAACTGAGCCATCAGCTACAGAACAGGAACAGAGATTGTAGGAAAGTACCATCTTGCCTGGCATGTCACCCCCATATTTCACTGTATATATGTTGTTTTAGTTGTGTGTGTCACTGGGACCCTGCCAGCCAGGGCCCCAGTGCTCATAAGTGTGCCCTGTATGTGTTACCTGTGTGATGACTAACTGTCTCACTGAGGCTCTGCTAACAGAACCTCAGTGGTTATGCTCTCTCATTTCTTTCCAAATTGTCACTAACAGGCTAGTGACTAATTTCACCAATTTACATTGGCATACTGGAACACCCTTATAATTCCCTAGTATATGGTACTGAGGTACCCAGGGTATTGTGGTTCCAGGAGATCCCTATGGGCTGCAGCATTTCTTTTGCCACCCATAGGGAGCTCTGACAATTCTTACACAGGCCTGCCACTGCAGCCTGAGTGAAATAACGTCCACGTTATTTCACAGCCATTTACCACTGCACTTAAGTAACTTATAAGTCACCTATATGTCTAACCTTTACCTGGTAAAGGTTGGGTGCTAAGTTACTTAGTGTGTGGGCACCCTGGCACTAGCCAACGTGCCCCCACATCGTTCAGGGCAAATTCTCCGGACTTTGTGAGTGCGGGGACACCATTACACGCGAGCACTATACATATGTCATTACATATGTATAGCGTCACAATGGTAACTCCGAACATGGCCATGTAACATGTCTAAGATCATGGAATTGTCACCCCAATGCCATTCTGGCATTGGGGAGACAATTCCATGATCCCCCAAGTCTCTAGCACAGACCCGGGTACTGCCAAACTACCTTTCCCGGGGTTTCAATGCAGCTGCTGCTGCTGCCAACCCCTCAGACAGCTTTCTGCCCTCCTGGGGTCCAGCCAGGCTTGGCTCAGGAAGGCAGAACAAAGGACTTCCTCAGAGAGAGGGTGTTACACCCTCTCCCTTTGGAAAAAGGTGTCAGGGCTGGGAAGGAGTAGCCTCCCCCAGCCTCTGGAAATGCTTTGATGGGCACAGATGATGCCCATCTTTGCATAAGCCAGTCTACACCGGTTCAGGGATCCCCCAGTCCTGCTCTGGCGCGAAACTGGACAAAGGAAAGGGGAGTGACCACTCCCCTGACCTGCACCTCCCCTGGGAGGTGCCCAGAGCTCCTCCAGTGTGCTCCAGACCTCTGCCATCTTGGAAACAGAGGTGCTGCTGGCACACTGGACTGCTCTGAGTGGCCAGGACCAGCAGGTGACGTCAGAGACTCCTTCTGATAGGCTCTTACCTGTATTGCTAGCCTATCCTCCTTCCTAAGTAGCCAAACCTCCTTTTCTGGGTATTTAGGGTCTCTGCTTTGGGGAATTCTTTAGATAATGAATGCAAGAGCTCATCAGAGTTCTTCTGCATCTCTCTCTTCACCTTCTGCCAAGGAACCGACCGCTGACTGCTCTGGACGCCTGCAAAACCGCAACAAAGTAGCAAAGACGACTACTGCAACCTTTTATCGCTGATCCAGCCACCGTCTCGACTGCTTTCCTGGTGGTGCATGCTGTGGGGGTAGTCTGCCTCCTCTCTGCACTAGACGCTCCGAAGAAATCTCCTGTGGGTCGACGGAATCTTCCCCCTTCAACCGCAGGCACCAAAAGACTGCATCACCGGTTCTCTGGGTCCCCTCTCAGCACGACGAGCGTGGTCCCTGGAACTCAGCAACTCTGTCCAAGTGACTCCCACAGTCCAGTGACTCTTCAGTCCAAGTTTGGTGGAGGTAAGTCCTTGCCTCCCCACGCTAGACTGCATTGCTGGGTACCGCGTGATTTGCAGCTGCTCCGGCTCCTGTGCACTCTTCCAGGATTTCCTTTGTGCACAGCCAAGCCTGGGTCCCGACACGCTAACCTGCAGTGCACGACCTCCTGAGTTGTCCTCCGGTGTCGTGGGACCTTCTTTTGTGACTTCGGGTGAGCTCCGATTCACTCTTCTTCGTAGTGCCTGTTCCAGCACTTCTGCCAGTGCTGCTTGCTTCTGAGGGGGCTTTTTGTCTTGCTGGACGCCCCCTCTGTCTCCTCACGCAATTAGCAACATCCTGGTCCCTCCTGGGCCACAGCAGCATCCAAAAACCCTAACCGCGACCCTTGCACCTAGCAAGGCTTGTTTGTGGTCTTTCTGCACGGAAACACCTCTGCAAGCTTTTTCACAACGTGGGACATCCATCCTCCAAAGGGGAAGTTCCTAGTCCTCTTCGTTCTTGCAGAATCCACAGCTTCTACCATCCGGTGGCAGCTTCTTTGCACCCACAGCTGGCATTTCTGGGCATCTGCCCACTCCCGACTTGAACGTGACTCTTGGACTTGGTCCCCTTGTTCCACAGGTACTCTCGTCTGGAAATCCATCATTGTTGCATTGCTGGTGTTGGTCTTCCTTGCAGAATTCCCCTATCACGACTTCTGTGCTCTCTGGGGAACTTAGGTGCACTTTGCACCCACTTTTCAGGGTCTTGGGGTGGGCTATTTTTCTAACTCTCACTGTTTTCTTACAGTCCCAGCGACCCTCTACAAGCTCACATAGGTTTGGGGTCCATTCGTGGTTCGCATTCCACTTCTAGAGTATATGGTTTGTGTTGCCCCTATACCTATGTGCTCTCATTGCAATCTATTGTGACTGTACATTGCTTGCATTGCTTTCTATTGCTATTACTGCATATTTTTGTATTGTGTACATATATCTTGTGTATATTTGCTATCCTCATACTGAGCGTACTCACTGAGATACTTTTGGCATATTGTCATAAAAATAAAGTACCTTTATTTTTAGTATATCTGTGTATTGTGTTTTCTTATGATATTGTGCATATGACACCAGTGGTATGGTAGGAGCTTTACACGTCTCCTAGTTCAGCCTAAGCTGCTCGCCTAAGCTACCCTTTTCTCTCAGCCAAAGCTGCTAGACACCTCTTCTACACTAATAAGGGATAACTGGACCTGGTGCAGAGTGTAAGTACCCCTTGGTACCACTACAAACCAGGCCAGCCTCCTACATTGGTTGTGCAGCGGTGGGATAAGTACTTGCAACTACTTAACACTTTGTCATTTTGTACTTTTCATAAGAGAAAAATATACAAATCAAGTTCAGTGTATGTACACCTAATCAAACAGTTTTGCTTTTCTTCTCTTACTCTATTGCTAAGTGCTGAAAAGTACCTCTAAACTTTCAAAAAGTTTCTTAAAAGTTGAAAACGTTTTTTTTTCTGTTCCTTAAAAAGTTCTGAAACTTTTTCTTTATTTTTCTGTCCCTTAAACCTTTTTCTATCATGTCTGGTACAGGTCAAACTCTGGATCTGACCAGCACTCCCTATGACCACCTTAGCTGGAAAAGTGCAAGGAGTCTCTGCATTGATAGAGGTTTAGGGGTAGGGAAGAATCCCTCTAGAGAATTGTTAGTTAATATGCTCATTGAAAATGATAAGACCATAGCTGGCACATCTGGTGAGAGATTAGCTGATGGTTCACACTCTGATTCTGGGGTAGCCCCAGAAAAAGTGTTAGAAGGGAACCTTCCCAACCTGCCCCTTAGCAGGCCACCTAGCAGGGCTGGCACTGATGTGAGTTCACATCACAGTAGGGAAATTACTCCTTTAGGCCAGGTTGTTAGAGTGCCATCTGTTAGGGACAGGTCTCCCTCTGTTCATTCACACCATTCTTCTGTGTCAAGGCATGCCCAACCCACCCACCCTGAAGACAGAGTGTTAGAAAGGGAACTCAATAGATTGAGAGTGGAAGAATCCAGGCTGAAGCTAAAAAAGCAACAGCTGGATCTAGACAGGGAAGCATTTGACTTAGAAAAAGAAAGACAGAGGTTGGGGTTTGGACCCCATGGTGGCAGCAGCAGTATTACAGATAGTAATCCTGTAAAAGAGCATAATTCTACGAATCTGCACAAGATAGTTCCCCCTTACAAGGAGGGGGATGACATTAACAAGTGGTTTGCTGCACTTGAGAGTGCCTGTGTTGTACAGGGGGTCCCTCAAAGGCAGTGGGCTGCTATCCTACGGCTATCTTTCAGTGGAAAGGGTAGGGATAGGCTCCTTACTGTGAAGGAAAGTGATGCCAATAATTTTACAGTTCTTAAGAATGCACTCCTTGATGGTTATGGCTTAACCACTGAACAGTACAGGATTAAGTTCAGAGAAACCAAGAAGGAGACTTCACAAGACTGGGTAGACTTTGTTGACCATTCAGTGAAGGCCTTGGAGGGGTGGTTACATGGCAGTAAAGTTTCTGACTATGAAAGCCTGTATAACTTAATCCTGAGAGAGCATATTCTTAATAATTGTGTGTCTGATTTGTTGCACGAGTATCTAGTGGACTCAGATCTGACCTCTCCCCAAGAATTGGGAAAGAAGGCAGACAAATGGGTCAGAACATGGGTGAACAGAAAAGTTCATGCAGGGGGTGACAAGGATGGCAAGAAGAAGGATGGTAAGTCTTCAGACAAGGGTGGGGACAAATCTAAAAATGAGCCTTCATCAGGCCCACAAAAACACTCTGGTGGGGGTGGTGGGCCCAAATCCTCTTCAAATCAAGTAAAGAAACCATGGTGCTATTTATGTAAAGTAAAAGGCCATTGGACAACTGATCCCAGTTGTCCAAAGAAAAGCACCAAGCCTCCACTACCACAACCCCTACTGCTACACCTAGTGCCCCTAGTAATAGCAGTGGTGGTGGGAGCAAACCTACTAATAGCCAATCCAAGGGAGTAGCAGGGCTCACTTTTGGTAATTTAGTTGGGGTTGGTCTTGTTAGGGAGACCACAGAGGCTGTGTTAGTTTCTGAACGTGCCATTGATTTGGCCACCTTGGTTGCTTGTCCCCTTAATATGGATAAGTACAAGCAACTTCCCCTAATAAATGGTGTTGAGGTTCAGGCCTACAGGGACACAGGTGCCAGTGTTACCATGGTAAAAGAGAAACTGGTCTACCCTGAACAACACCTACTTGGTCACCAGTACCATGTGAATGATGCTCATAACAATCTTAGCCACCCCATGGTTGTTGTGAATCTCAATTGGGGGGGGGGTCTACTGGTCCAAAGAAAGTTGTGGTTGCCTCAGATTTACCTGTAGACTGTCTACTAGGGAACGATTTAGAGACAGAAGTGGAGTTGGAGGCTCATGCAGCAATGCTGGGCATTCCTGGGCATATTTTTGCTTTGACAAGGGCTCAGGCCAAAAAGCAAAAAGGACAGGGTGACTTCGATCCTGGAACAATGGACCAAGTGCTCCCTAAAGCTAGGGTTAGTAAAGGTAAAACACTACCTACTATCCCTCTCTCTACAGTGGATTCAACTTCTGAGGAAGAAGAATTTCCACCCTGTGCAGAACCTACACCAGAGGAGCTGGAAGCAGACACTGCTGAGCTTTTGGGTGGAGGGGGGGCCTGCCAAGGAGGAGCTGAGTGTGGCACAGCAGACCTGTCCCACACTAGAGGGTCTAAGACAGCAAGCAGTCAAACAGCAAAATGGGGATGTCAGTGACTCTCACAGAGTTTACTGGGAGGACAACCTCTTGTATACTGAGGCAAGGGACCCTAACCCTGGAGCAGCCAGGAGATTGGTCATTCCCTTGCAATACAGAGAGTTCCTCCTAACTCTAGCCCACGACATTCCCTTGGCTGGACATTTGGGACAAATGAAAACTTGGGACAGGCTTGTTCCCTTGTTTCATTGGCCAAGAATGTCAGAGGACACAAAGGAATTTTGTAAGTCCTGTGTCACCTGTCAAGCCAGTGGCAAAACAGGTGGCACCCCAAAGGCACCCCTTATTCCACTACCTGGGGTTGGGGTTCCCTTTGAAAGGGTAGGGGTTGACATAGTTGGCCCCCTTGACCCTCCTACTGCTTCAGGCAATAGGTTTATCTTGGTGGTAGTGGACCATGCCACCAGATATCCTAAAGCAATTCCTCTAAGGACCACTACAGCTCCTGCAGTGGCAAAGGCCCTCCTGGGAATCTTTTCCAGGGTGGGCTTCCCAAAAGAGGTGGTATCAGACAGGGGAAGCAATTTAATGTCTGCTTACTTAAAGGCCATGTGGAAGGAATGTGGTGTGACATACAAGTTCACCACACCCTATCATCCACAAACAAATGGACTGGTTGAGAGGTTTAATAAAACTCCCAAAGGAATGATAATGGGACTCCCTGAAAAACTCCGGAGGAGATGGGATGTCCTGTTACCTTGCCTCATTTTTGCTTACAGGGAGGTACCCCAAAAAGGAGTGGGCTTCAGCCCCTTTGAACTCCTATTTGGACACCCTGAACAACCTTTAAAAGCTCCTAAGCAAGACATAGTGGACTATGTACTTGGCCTAAGATCCAGAATGGCTGTGTACATGAAAAAGGCCAGTAAAACCCTTCAGGCCAGCCAAGAGCTCCAAAAGCAATGGCATGACCAGAAGGCTGTTCTGATTCAGTTCCAACCAGGGCAGAAAGTGTCGGTCTTGGAGCCTGTGGCCCCAAGAGCACTCCAAGACAAATGGAGTGGTCCCCACATTGTTGTTGAGAAAAAGGGAGAAGTCACCTACTTGGTTGACTTGGGCACTGCCAGGAGTCCCCTTAGGGTGCTCCATGCCAATCGCCTGAAACCCTACTATGACAGGGCTGATCTCACCCTGCTCATGGCAACAGATGAAGGACAGGAAGAAGAGAGTGACCCTCTCCCTGATCTCTTCTCTTCCACAGAACAAGATGCTCTTGTGGAAGGTGTAGTTTTGGCAGATTGTCTTACTGCTGAGCAGAAAGATCACTGCATAAATCTCCTGGGTCAGTTTTCTGAACTCTTTTCTACTGTGCCAGGCACCACGTCTTGGTGTGAGCACACTATAGATACTGGAGACAGCTTGCCTGTCAAAAGTAAGATCTATAGGCAGCCTGACCATGTCAGGGACTGCATAAAACAAGAGTTTCAGACAATGCTTGAACTGGGAGTGGTTGAGCACTCTGAAAGTCCATGGGTCTCTCCTGTGGTACTTGTACCAAAACCTCATTCCAAAGATGGTAAAAGGGAAATGAGATTTTGTGTTGACTACAGAGGTCTCAACCAGGTAACTAAAACTGAAACTCACCCTATACCCAGGGCAGATGAGCTAATAGATACACTGGCATCTGCCAAGTATCTAAGCACCTTTGATTTGACTGCAGGGTATTGGCAGATCAAGTTATCAGAGGATGCTAAAGCAAAAACTGCATTTTCTACCATTGGAGGGCACTACCAATTACCAGTAATGCCCTTTGGTTTAAAAAATGCACCTGCCACTTTTCAGAGGTTGATGAATACAGTCCTGCAAGGGTTGGAGGCTTTTAGTGCAGCATATCTAGATGAAATAGCTGTCTTTAGCTCCACCTAGGATGATCACCTGGTCCACCTGTGGAAAGTTTTGGAGGCCCTGCAAAAGGCAGGCCTCACTATCAAGGCTTCAAAGTGCCAGATAGGGCAGGGGAAAGTGGTTTATCTGGGACACGTTGTAGGTGGAGAACAGATTGCACCACTTCAGGGGAAAATCCAAACTATTATAGATTGGGTTCCCCCTACAACTCAGATTCAAGTGAGAGCCTTCTTAGGCCTCACTGGGTACTACAGGAGGTTCATAAAGAACCATGGCTCCATAGCAGCCCCTCTCAATGACCTCACTTTAAAGAAAATGCCTAAAAAGGTATTGTGGACAGCTAACTGTCAGAAAGCTTTTGAGGAGCTGAAGCAGGCCATGTGCTCTGCACCTGTCCTCAAAAGCCCATGTTACTCCAAAAAATTCATTGTGCAAACTGATGCATCTGAATTAGGGGTAGGGGCAGTCTTATCACAACTTAATTCTGAGGGCAGGATCAACCTGTTGCTTTTATCAGCAGGAGGTTGACCCCTAGAGAAAAGCGTTGGTCTGCCATAGAGAGGGAGGTCTTTGCTGTGGTCTGGGCACTGAAGAAGTTGAGGCCATACCTGTTTGGCACTCACTTCATTGTTCAGACAGACCACAAACCTCTACTTTGGCTAAAACAAATGAAAGGTGAAAACCCTAAATTGTTGAGGTGGTCCATATCCCTACAGGGAATGGACTATACATTGGAACATAGACCTGGGAGTACCCACTCCAATGCAGATGGGCTCTCCAGATATTTCCACTTAGACAATGAAGACTCATCAGGGCATGGCTAGTCTTATTGTCCTTCGTTTGGGGGGGGGGTTGTGTAGGAAAGTACCATCTTGCCTGGCATTTTACCCCCATATTTCACTGTATATATGTTGTTTTAGTTGTATGTGTCCCTGGTACCCTGCCAGTCAGGGCCCCAGTGCTCATAAGTGTGCCCTGTATGTGTTACCTGTGTGATGACTAACTGTCTCACTGAGACTCTGCTAACCAGAACCTCAGTGGTTATGCTCTCTCATTTCTTTCCAAATTGTCACTAACAGGCTAGTGTCCAATTTCACCAATTTACATTGGCATACTGGAACACCCTTATAATTCCCTAGTATATGGTACTGAGGTACCCAGGGTATTGGGGTTCCAGGAGATCCCTATGTGCTGCAGCATTTCTTTTGCCACCCATAGGGAGCTCTGACAATTCTTACACAGGCCTGCCACTGCAGCCTGAGTGAAATAACATCCACGTTATTTCACAGCCATTTACCACTGCACTTAAGTAACTTATAAGTCACCTATATGTCTAACCTTTACCTGGCAAAGGTTGGGTGCTAAGTTACTTAGGGGGTCATTCTGACTCCCGCCGGCGGCGGTAACCGCACGCCCGGCGGGAGCCGCCGAATGACCGCACCGCGGTCAAATGACCATGGCGGCCATTCTGGCTTTCCCGCTGGGCCGGCGGGCGACCGCCAGAAGGCCGCCCGCCGGCACAGTGGGAAAGCGCCTTCAACGAGGAAGCAGGCTCCGAATGGAGCCGGCGGAGTTGAAGGCGTGCGACGGGTGCAGTGGCACCCGTCGCGATTTTCAGTGTCTGCTTGGCAGACACTGAAAATCAATGTGGGGCCCTGTAAGGGGGCCACACGACACCCGTTCCCGCCAGCCTGGTTCTGGCGATCAAAACCGCCAGAACCAGGCTGGCGGGAAGGGGGTCGGAATCCCCATGGGGGCGCTGCCTGCAGCGCCGCCATGGAGGATTCTTGAGGCCAGGGGAAAACCGGAGGGAAACCACCGGTTTCCCTTTTCTGACCGCGGCTTTACCGCCGCGGTCAGAATTGGCCTGGATGCACCGCCAGGGTTGGAATCAGGCCCTTAGTGTGTGGGCACCCTGGCACTAGCCAAGGTGCCCCAACATCGTTCAGGGCAAATTCAACGGACTTTGTGAGTGCGGGACACCATTACACGCGTGCACTATACATATGTCACTACATATGTATAGCGTCACAATGGTAACTCCGAACATGGCCATGTAACATGTCTAAGATCATGGACGCATTGGGGAGACAATTCCATGATCCCCGAGTCTCTAGCATAGACCTGGGTACTGCCAAACTACCTTTCCCGGGGTTTCACTGCAGCTGCTGCTGCTGCCAACCCCTCAGACAGGTTTCTGCCCCACCTGGGGTCCAGCCAGGCTTGGCTCAGGAAGGCAGAACAAAGGACTTCCTCAGAGAGAGGGTGTTACACCCTCTCCCTTTGGAAAAAGGTGTCAGGGCTGGGGAGGAGTAGCCTCCCCCAGCCTCTGGAAATGCTTTGATGGGCACAGATGATGCCCATCTCTGCATAAGCCAGTCTACACCGGTTCAGGGATCCCCCAGCCCTTTTGTGGTGCCACCTGGGGACCTTTGGAGTGCCACCTGTCTTGCCACTGGCTTGACAAGCGACACAGGAGCGACAAAACTCCTTGGTGTCTTCTGACATATGGAGCCAGTAAAAGTGAGGAACCTGACTGTCCCAAGTTTTACTTTTCCCCACGTGACCAGCAAAGGAAATGTCACGGGCTAAAGTTAACAATAACTATCTGTACTGCAGTGGAATGACCAATCTTCTGCTGGCACCAGGTTTGGGTTCCATTAGCTCTGAATACAGGAGGCTGTTTTTCCATTTCACCCTATGGGTGCCACTGACATCCTCTGCTTCTTGTTTGACAGCTTGCTGTCTCAAAACCTCAAGTGTGGGATAAGTCACATTTAACTCCCCCATGGAAAGCCCCCCTGCACCTAGGAGCTCAGCTGTGTCAGCTTGAAGTTCTTCAGGTGTAGGTTCAGTCCAAAGAGAAGATTCCTCCTCCTCAAAGGAGGAATCATCAGTGGAGGGAGGGACAGGGGATAATTTCTTACCCTCCCTACCCCTGCTTTTGGAAATCTTTTGGTCCATAGTTTCAGGATCCAAGTTTCCTTGTTCTCTTTGCTTCTTTGCCTGATCCCCTGTCAAAGCAAAGATATGCCCAGGAATGCCCAGCATGTCTGCATGGGCCTCCAACTCTACTTCAGCCCAAGCTGGAGTCTTCAATTCATTCCCTAATAGACACTCTACAGGTAGGTCTGCGGACACCATAACGTTTTTAGTACCACTGCCATGTTGTGGCTTACAGTATTGTTGTGGGTGTCAGTCACTTGATACTGGTGACCAGGTAGGTGCTGCTCAAGGGATACCAGTTTCTCAGTCACCATGGTGACACTGGTACCTGTGTCCCTGTAGGCCTCAGCCTGAACACCATTTACTAGTGTTTGTTGCTTGTACTTATCCATATTACGGGGACAAGCAACAAGGGTGTGAAGGTCAATGCCACCATCAGAGACTAAAACATCTTCAGAGGTTTACCTACTTAAACAAGCCCCCACTACACTTCCCAGAGTGAGCCCTGATACACCCTTGGATTGATTATTTGTAGTATTAGTCTACCCACCACCACTGCTATTGCTAGGTGCACTAGTTGTAGGAGTGGGGGTAGTAGTGGTGGCAGGTTTGGTGCGTTTCTTAGGACAGGAGCTGTCTCCATCCCTATGGCCTTTATTCCTACAAATATAGCACCAAGACTATATTTGTTCTGATTGTTTTGGGGAAATGATTTAGACCTACCCTGAGAAGAGTTTTGTGGACTTGATGAAGACTCTTTCTTTTCTTTGTCCCGATCTTTGTCATGTGACTTATCATCCTTCGTCTTGTCCTTGTCACCCTCTGTATGAGCTTTCCAGCTCACCCTTGTTCTGACCCATTTGTCCGCCTCCTTTCCCAAATCTTGGGGAGAGGTCAGATTGGAGTCTAGCAAGTACTGGTGCAACAAGTCAGACACACTATTATTCAAAATATGCTCTCTTAGTAATAGATTATACAAGCCCTCAGAGTCAGACACTTTGCTGCCATTTAACCAGCCTTCTAAAGCTTTAACAGAACAGTCCACAAAGTCAACCTGTTCTTGTGAGGCCTCTTTTCTGGTCTCTCTGAACTTGATCCTATATTGCTCAGCTGTGAGACCAAAACCCTCTAAGAGTGCAGTTTTTAGAATACTGCAATTGTCTGCATCCTCCTCTCTGACAGTGAGAAGTCTATCCCTCCCCTTGTCAGAGAAGGACAACCAGAGAATAGCAGCCCGCTGCCTTTAAGACCTTTGAACTTTACAGACCCTCTCAAGTGCAGTAAACCACTTGTAAATATCATACCCCACCTTGTATGGGGGAACAATCTTGTGTAAATTTCTGGAATCAAAGGAGTCCTCTTTGACTCTGTAATCACTGAAACTTGAGTTGCTGCGGTGACCATGGGTGCTAACCCCATCCCCTGTCTTTCTCGCTCCACTGTCAAGGCCTCCCTATCAAGGGCTTGCTGTTGCTGCTGCAGCCTCAAACTGGCCTCCTCCAGTCTCAGTTTCCTGAGTTCTCTATCTATAGAGTTTTCCTCCGGAGTTGTGCAGTGGGTTCCTTCAGATACTGAAGTGATGTTAGAATGAGCAGAGATGGATCTATTCCTATGTTTTGTAACCCTTTCTTCTTGCCCTCTGTGTGTGAAAGGAGCCATACCAGTGTATCTTCCCTTCCCACTACCAGCTGTGCTTGTTGGTCTACTAGGAATGTTGTGATCCTTTGAGGAACCCTCCCCAGGCCTAGAATGTCTTCCTCTACCTCAGTGGGGTCAGAGTCTTCGCTTTACACCTCCTCCTCCTCTTGGCCACCAGCGTGATCCTGGTTATCCTGTAGGAGAAGTCCCAAGAGCAGACTCTTGTTAGGATTCGTCCCCATGTCTAGCATCCTCTCTGTACACAGCCCCTTCAATTCCTGGAAGATGAGGTTCTAATAGGGAGAATCCATGACCTCAGAGCTAGGTCCAGCTGCAGAATAAGTGTGTTAGGACAGTATAGGGTGTACTTAACCTACCTAACTCCTAGTCTCTCAGAAAGAAGTTTAGAGCAAGTGCTATGTCTATACTCTAGCTTGCCTAAACTTTAGAGATTGGTTCTATGCACTAGGTACTATGCATACCTCTAGATGTGGAGTGATCTTTCCTGTGCAAAGCATCAGGTGACAGAGTGACAAGGCAATTGCAAGTACTTATCCAACCGCTGCACCACCAATGTAGGAGGCTGGCCTGATGTGCTGGGTACCAATGGTACTTACACCTTATACCAGGTGCAGTTCTCCCTTATTAGTGTAGTGTCGTCAGGGTCTATAAGCCAGGCTCTCTAGAGGTAGCTGTGGAAGAGAAGCCAAGGCTCATCTAGGAGACATGCAAAGCTCATGCAATACCATTGTAGTCACACAGTACTCACACACATGCAAAGAAAACACTCAGTGTCACAAAAATAATGGAACTTTATTTTGGTAACGCAAATACCAAAAATACCATAGAGGCTATACTCCCTTAGGAGGTAATTAATACACAAATTATATACACTAATATGCAGAAATAGGCATAAAAACAGTTAGAAAACAGCAATTACTAAAAATCACAAAAGAGAGAAATGGGCCTGGGGGAGCACACACCATATACTAAGAAAGTTGAATGCAAAAGTCGGTCCCCCACCTAGTCAAGTGTAGGGATGCTGGGAAAGCCCAAAGGTAAGTACCACAATCCACCCCAGCGACCAGGAAAGTAGGAGTAAATCACAATACGTTTCCTAGAACACACACAGAGAAGAAAAGAAGACTATTGCAAAACCCAGAAGAGACTACAAGACACCAACAGTGGATTCCTGGACCAGAGGACCTGTGGAAAGAGAGGACCAAGTCCAAGAAACACAGAAGAGTCCAGGAAGGGCAAGAGCCCCTACCACTAGGATGAAGGTGCAAGAAGTGAACCACCGGTGAAGAAGAAGAGTCAGCACTGCACCCAAGAAGTCAGGTTCCTGGAGGGTGTAGTTGATGTCTCATGCTAGAAGGAGGACTGCAGCCTTGTTTGCGTCATTGGGTACCTCCAACAAGCCTTGGCACACGCACAACTTGTGGTTAGCGATAAGTGGAGCTGCGGGGAACCAGGAAGGACCAGGTGGACTCTACCCAGGAGAGGGAGAAAGAGGGAGCCCTCAGCAACACAGGGAGCCCACAGAAGCCCAGGCAGCACCCACAGCAGTCACAGAAAAGTCCCATGCAGCACTACGAGAATGGCTCCCACGTCGCCAGAGAACCACTCAGGGAGCTGTGCATCGCAAGAACAAGTACTGGATGCCGGACCCTCAAGATGCATGAGGATCTTGCAGGAAGGATGCCAACAAGCCTTGGCAGCTGCAAGGGCCGTGATTCATGGGTGTATTGTCCTGCGCGGGCAAGCAAGGGCTTACCTCCACCCAAGTTAGACAGTTGGAAGAGAAGACTATCGGGACCACTTCAGTCCACAACCTGTGATGCAGGATCCACGCAGCTCAGCAGGAGAGGGGATCCATGCAGCCGGTTGTCGTTGCAGATGGTGCAGATAGTGCCTGCAGAAGCAGGGGAGTGACTCTTTCACCCCAAGGGATATTCCTTCTTACTTATGATGCAGGCTGAAGACGGGCTGTCCTCAGAGGATGCACAACCGGGAAATGTTGCAGTTGCAGGAAGGAGCCATGGATACAATGTTGCAGAAGGCATCTTGCTTCTTTGCTGCAGCTTGCTGGGTCCTGAAGCGTCCAGATGCAGTTTCTTTGGTCCGAAGTTGCAATGGAGAGTGCAGAGGATTCCTGCTGGAGTCTTGCAATCCGAATCTGAGGAATCACCCAAGAGAGAGACCCAAAATAGCCCTGAAAGGGGGATTGGTCACCTAACTGGGTGACCCCTTATCAGGAGGGGGCTCTGACGTCACCTGCTGGCACTGGCCACTCAGATGCTCCCAGAGTTCCCTGGCAACCTGGAATCCAAGATGGCAAAACCTAGGGACCCTCTGGAGGAGCTCTGAGCACCACCCCTAGGGTGGTGACAGACAGAGGGGTGGCCACTCTCCTTCCTTTGTCCAGTTTGGCACCACAGCAGGGACTGGGGGTCCCTGAACCGGTGTAGACTGGTTTATGAGAGGAGGGCACCAAATGTGCCCTTCAAAGCATTTGCCAGTGGCTTGGGGAGGTTACCCCTCCCCTGCCTGTGCAACCTATTTCCAAAGGGAGAGGGTGTAACAAACCTCTCCCAAAGGAAATCCTTTGTTCTACATTCCTGGGCTTGAGCTTCTCAAGCAACAGGAGGGCATAAACCTGTCTGGGAGGTGGCAGCAGCTTGGACTGCCTGGAAACCCTCAGACAGCTGAAATGGCAATACTGGGGGTCCTCTAAGGAGCCCCCAGAGTGTATGGAATCATACAACCAATGCTTGCAAAAGCCTTGTGGTATGATTCCAACATGTTTGATACCAAATATGCCTATGTCCGGAGTTGCCATTATGTAGCTGGACAGAGGCAGTGACCTAAGTCCAGTACACGCGTAAAATGGCAAGCCCGCACTCACAAAATCCTTGAAAATGGGCCTGGAGTTCATGGGGGTACTTCTGCTAGTGCAGGGGTGCACTCACACACAGGTACTTTGCACCCTGCCCTCTGGGCTGGAAGCCCTGCCATAGGGATGACTTATAAGTGATCTGGTGTAGTGAAAAGTGGCAGTGAAAGGCTGCTTGCACCTTTTCACACAGGCTGCAATGGCACCTGCAGAACCCTTTGCTTGGGCTCCCTATCAGTGGTAAAACATATGCTGCAGTAATAGGGATCCCCTGGAACCCCAACGCCCTGGGTACCTAGGTACCATATACTAGGGACTTAAAAAGGGACACCAGTGTCCCATTTGTGGGTGAAATACAGACTTTTGGAAAAGAGAACATAATCACTGGGGTCCTGGTTAGCAGGATCTCAGTGAACATAGTCACACTGACATCAGGTAGAAAAAGGGGGTAACAATGCCAAGAAAGAGGGATCTTCCCTACACAGGGCACTGGGCACTACCATTTCTACATTCATCATGCAAGAAGTGGGGGCTAACCATTTTAAAAAGAGGCCTTTCCTCACAGTGATCCATAGGTGTCTGGCTATTCGCCAGTTCTAAATTGTCTGGGTTTCATGAGACAGTGGCTTGAACTTTGCTCCCCTTTGCTTGTTGAGGTAGTACAACTTTGTTGTGTTGTTTGTCTGAACAAGCAGGGATTTTGTATTGAAGAATGGGAGAAAGTCTTCAACGCTAGGTGAACCGCTCGTTGCTCCAAGAGATTATTGTGATAAATCTCCCTGGATTTGTACGTAGTCTATATGCTCTCCCCACCCTAACAGAGAGTCATTTGACACTATTGCCTGAGAAAGGCATACCTTGGAGCAATGTGTCAGAAAGCACCACCATTTTAGAGACTGTTTTGCATGGGGAGAGAGGGTGATCTTCTCATTGTAATTGCTTGAAAATTGATCCCATTGATCTTTGAGACATTCCTGAAGAAGTTGCGTGTGGAGATGGCATTCAGAGTCAGAAAAATACAAAAAGCCATTGAGCCATAGAGATGTCACTGTTCTTACTGTGGGGTGGGAGACTTTCATGAGAGAGCGACACTTCAGATGGATTGATAAAAGTCTCTTCTCTGAAGGGCACATGCTTGCTTGAATAGCATTGACAGTGGCCCCCAAAAAGTATTGTTTGGACTGGAGTAGAGGTTGATTTTCGGTGTTTGTTATGAAACCCTAATTGGTGGAGAAGTTTTTTTGTAAACTGGTAATGCAGTTGGTCTTCTTGAGGTGTTAACTCCTTGATCAGCCAGTTATCTAGATATGGGTAGACCAAAATTCAGAGTTTTCTGAGGTATGCAGCTACCACTGCCATGCACTTTGAGAATGTTTTGAGGACTGAGTTAAGAAGTACTCTGTAATGGTTTGGATCATGATCGAGAAGAAACCTAAAGAATTTGCTGTGTTTTTTGGCTATCAGGACATGAAAGTTCGCATCTTTGAGGTCTATCTAATAGAGCCAGTCTCCCTGGTGCATCTGGGGATAGAGCTGATGTAGTGCAAGCACCCACAACTTATCTCTTCAAATCCATTTGTTGGCTAGTTTCAGATCGAGAATGGGTCTGAACTTATTTCTGGGACCTTTCTTTTTTCCCAGAAAATAACAGGAATAAATCCCCATGCCTCATTGTTTGGGCGGAACAGTCCCTACGGTATGCTTCTGCGGAAGGATGTTTACTTCTGAGCTCAACTTCTACAGATGTTGATTGGATGGTTTTGTTGGGGATATGTGGAGGAGAACTGGTAAATCCAAGACAATACCCATTCTGTAAAACATTTAAAACAGAGGCATCTTTTGTGACGGAGTGCCACTCTGTCATGAAATTAGAGTTACTTCCCCCTACCAGACTAGGTAATAGAAGAGGGGAGGAGTAGAGATTCATTATTTAGAGCCTGATGTATGTTTTCCCTCTTGGGCAGTCTGTTGACTAGCTCTTCCTCTAGGCTGTTGTTGTTGTTGGTAAGTTCTTTTTGGTTGGTTTTGTTTTTGGCGACATGGGCACCACTGAGGGGTTTGAAACATTTTGCATGTAAAAAAGTCCCTGGTAAGGCTTGTATGTGTGGTGTTGTTTTTCGAGACCCATTGCCTTTAGGGCCTCCATTTCGGAGTTCATGTGGGTCATTTCATCATCCATATGGCTGCCGAATAAGATGGATCCCAACAATGGATTCATGTTTAAGGGCTGTAAGTCGAAGTCAAGAATGCCTTCTCAAAGCCACACCATGACAGTATTTGTGGGCTCAGCAGCAGCACTAATTTATTGGCTGGAGACCATCATGCCCTTGTTAACTACTTCAAGGAAATCTTGTTTATGTCTAGGGAAGCATTTGTAGCAAAATCTCTACCTACCCGGCCTAATCCCTCTTGCTTACCCTGCTCTGAAGTACAGTAAGTTAAGTTCCTTTTCTTACTGTCAAGCGAAAGTATTTGTGCATAATTTGTGGTGGAGGGCGAGGCCAGAGAGAAAAGTGAGACTAACGCCCTCATTACAACCCTGCCGGTAAATCCCACTTACTGCCGTGCTGATGGACGTCAAGATACCGTGGCTGCGGCGGAAATCTGCTACAAGTATTACGACCCACATCTCGTAATCTGACACAATACAGACACCCACACAAGTCCACCACACCAAAGGTAATTGATAAACTGGTGATACCAAATCCTAAACCATCACGCCAACAGGAATACACCCACACTATCACGACCAACGAATCAATGCGGCGGTCTTTCAACCGCGGTAATCCATAGGCGGTACACACTGCCGCGCTCAAAATACACACACATTTACAAAACCCAACCACATTGGACAATTCAAAATACACACACCTGATACGCATACACACACCACACTCACACCACTATAAAACACACACTACATTACCCACAACCCCTTACAACGTATTTTTTGAAGAAGCAGAGAGAGAGAGAATAGGAAACAGAACACCAGCATCCAAAGGCACACAACATCATCACTCATACAACATCCACACACCTCAAGAAACACACCCCAACACAACACATCACACAGCACAATAAACATCACTTCACACATCACCCACACCACATTATGGCACCTCCAAGACATCCCAGGTTTTCTGAGGAGGAGCTCAGGGTCATGGTGGAGGAAATCATCCGGGTAGAGCAACAGATTTTCGGATCACAGGTGCAGCAGAGCTCCATTGCTAGGAAAATGGAGCTATGGCAGAGAATTGTCGACAGGGTCAACGCAATGGGACAGCACCCCAGAACACGGGATGACATCAGGAAGACCAACGGGGGAAGGTGCGTTCCCTGGTATCCAGACACCAGGTAGCAGTACAGAGGACTGGCGGTGGACCCCCACCTCCTCTCCAAAAACTAATAACATGGGAGGAGCAAGTCTTGGCAATCATGCATCCTTAGGGCCTCGCAGGAGTAGCAGGAGGACTGGACTCTGGTAAGTCAAATATTTACTACTACATCCCCCACCCTACCTGCATGCCATCACAAACTCATACCCCTACTCTCATCCCCATCACTCCGCCACCTCACATATGTCCCACCATCACAACCCACCCATCCAATACCAAGCCCTGCATGTAACACCTATGCATGGACCCCCATCACCAAAGCATGTCCAGTACAGATACCCACCCAGGCCCCAAAATCACTAATCACACAAGGGCAAACACAATAATCCAAGCACAGGAGTAGAGGGTAACTCACCCATTGCACAAGATGGCACACACAGATACTATAACTATGCACTTACACCCCAACAGGACCCATTCCCAACGTCACCGGACAGGAGGTGCCAGACATATCCAGTCCCCCCACAGAAGAGGCCCACAGTGATGACAGCAGCTCTGCATGCCTGGATCAAGATGACCAGCCCGGCCCATCAGGGACCTCTGGACATTCGGTTCCCCTGCCAAAGTCACAAACCACTACTGAACCTCCCCCCTCAGGAAACACCACCACAGCACCCACCCAGCTGGCTCATCCCTCTGTCCCCAGGACACATCAATCAGCAGTAGGCACAGGATAACAGGGAAACTGGGAGGACTGCTGTGCGACAGGGGGAGGACAGACCTACAGAACCCACTCTCCATGAGGCACTCTCCAACATCCTGGGAACATACCATCATTCCCAGGAGACCATGGGCATAGTACTGGCCTAGTGTCAGGAGACCCAGCGGCTGCAGGAGGAACACTACCTGGGGATCAGTGAGGACTTGAAGTCCATCAACACCACCCTGGTCACCATTGCAGGGGTGCTGGCAGACATGGCCAACACCATGAGGGACACAGTGGCACACAAACGGGCCCCTGACACTAGCCTGAACGATGAACAGCCCTCCACCTCCACTGGCGCTAGTGGACAGGAAGTCCCACCACAGGACCAACAGGCCACCAGCACCCCACCCCCTGCAGAAGGAGAACCAGCCCACAAACGGTCCCTGAGATCCAGGAACAAGACAGAGAACATTGCCAAGACCCCGCCAGGAAATAAGACTCTCCTGATTGTCACCCTTTTGCCCCATTATGTCACCCTGACAACTTTGAACTGCCATTACTCCACTTCCTATGCCCCCTTGGACAATGGACCTGTGATACAAAGAGACGGGACTCTACCATGGACATTCCTCCACCATCACCCAGCCCACTGCACAACCCCCTCCACTTATTAGCACAGAAATAAACACCCTTGAATCACAAATCAATCTGGAGTCAGTCTGTACTTTCACAAATGTGTAATTGCAACCTCTCCGAAAAATATCAATGTCAATGTTCATGTTCACATACCAATGTTCGACAGTTGTTGGGAATCAGTAAACATAGCAGAAGGCAGAAAGTGGGACCCAGATCTGTGAAATGGAAAGCCAAAGTGACATGTCAGGGTCCATACACAGAGGTGAAAAGGCAGATTCATGCAATGTCCAACAGTAGTATGATATGAGAGGAGCAGTGCCAGTCTCTTACCTGTGTCTCACTGGAAGTATTGCATGATGATGTTGTTTCGGTTGTCTATATCTTCTTCTTCTGCCTCCTCTTCTTCACTGTCCACAGGCTCCACAGCTGCCACAAGACCAACATCAGGCCCATCCTCCTGCAGAAAAGGCACCTGGCATCGCAAAGCCAGGTTGTGCAACATACAGCATGCCACAATGATCTGGCGCACTTTCTTCAGTGAGTAGTATAGGGAGCCACCTGTCAGATTGAGGCACCAGAATCTGGCCTTCATGAGGCTGAAAGTCCGCTCAATTATCCTCCTAGTTCACCCATGTGCCTCATTGTAGCGTTCCTCTGCCCTTGTCCTGGGATTCCTCACTGGGGTCAGTAGCCATGACCGGTTGGGGTAACCAGAGTCACCTTCAAATATTGAGGGACAACTGTTAGACATACTCCAACCCTTAGGAACTCACCCATACCCAGACACCTATGTCAACTGTGTTGGGACCTTGGGCTCACCTAGTAGCCCATCACATAAGGGATGCTGCTATTCCTCAAAATGTAAGCATCATGCACTGAGCCAGGATACTTGGCATTCACATGGGAGATGCACTGGTATGCCAAACACACCATCTGCACATTCATTGAATGGTAGCTTTTGCGGTTTCTGTACACCTGTTCATTCCTGCGGGGGACAAATGCCACATGTGTACCATCAATGGCACCAATGATGTTGGGGATATGTCCCACAGCATAGAAGTCACCTTTCACTGTGGGCAAATCCTCCACCTGAAGGAAAACGATGTAGCTGCGCATGTGTTTCAGCAGGGCAGACAACACTCTGGACAACACGTTAGACAGACATCGGCTGTGACATCCCTGATGCCATGGCCACTGTTGTTTGAGAGGAACCACTGGCCAGGAAATGGAGTACTGACAGGACCTGCACTAGAGGGGGGATTCCTGTGGGACGGCCGATAGCTGACATCAGGTCTGGCTCCAACTGGGCACACAGTTCATGGATTGTGGCACGACCAAGTCTGTAGGTGATAATGATGTGTCTGTCTTCCATTGTCGCCAGGTCCACCAAGGGTCTGTATACCGGAGGATGACGCCATTTTATCACCTGCCCAAGCGGAAGTGCTCTAAGGAGGAGAAGGGTGAGCAGAAGGTCATACATCACATAGGTTTCACAAGGGTGTTTAGAACAATCATGATGTAATCAGTGTGTGGCGCTGTCTGTCCGTATTCCTGGCCAAAAGTGCTGTGACGCAGATAGTTGCCCTGCCATGGGCCCCCTGAAATGGCGGCTGCCTGACCTGTAAGGAGAGACAAGGGGAAATGATGTAACTGCGCTGCCGTTGTGCTGTGTCGCGGTAGGCGGTCGAAGACCGCGGTGCAAATCAGCATTGGTCATCATTGGGCCCTATGGGTTCCAGGAGCCAATGCCGATGTACACCGGAGGTGACGATACGTACCGCGGCCGGACGTGACCGCCATTTTTTTATCTGTTCACTCACTTGATACCTGACCTTCAACAGGAGAGGACCTACACTGCAAATGCTGCTGTGACCTGAGTCTGGAAGCGACAATGGCTACAGTGTCTGGCGAAAGGGCCACTGCCTTCACCGCAGAGGAGTTGGACAACCTGGTGGCTGGGGTCCTACACGCTACTCTATGGTCCTCCAGACAAACAGGTAAGTACACTGTGAGCATGATGCATAAGACATGAATGTATGGAGTGGCGTGAATGGAAGATACAGGGGGAGGCAGAGGCCAGCATGTGAGGATGGTCGGTGTATGTTTTCCTGGGCTAGGGTGGGAGGTTGGTGGCCAATGAGTAAGAAGAACCAGATGGGGGAGTAAAATCCATTCTTACTTCACTTTTCCTCTAGGTCAGCGCCCACCAGAAGAAAGGTATTTGGCGTGCCATCGGCAAGAAGTGCGGACCCTTGGGGGTCTACCATAGACAGAGCACCTACTGCCGCAAAAGATGGGAGGACCTGCACCGCTGGAGCAAGGAGACAGCGGAGGCCCAGCTGGGGATGGCCTCCCAACGTGGAAGGGGTGCCTGTCGCACCATGACCCCCCTGATGTACCGGATCCTGGCGGTGGCATATCCTGAGTTGGATGGGCGCTGGAGGGCATCATAGCAGCCACAAGAGGGTGAGTACAGTCTCATTCAGCGGACTCTGTGTGCTTTATGAGGTTTCTGGGTGGGGGAAGTGGGCTGTGGGTTCCCCTAGGCCAGGGCAAACGTGCCAGGGTAGATCCATTGTTTAGCAGGCTCAGTGGCACTCCAAACCCAAAAGTGGTAGTGGCCCTCTACACCTAGTCAGGCTCCTGTGGGTTCCAGGTGTGCATCAAATGGGTCTAGGCACAGTCCCCCATGGGCATGTGTTTCTCCCCTGAACTGTTAGTGCATGGGCTAGTGCATAGGGCTGCTCCCTGTGTGTTGTGTCCGCCAACGATAGTGCTGTTGCAGGCATTGACCATGTGTCTCTTTTGTCATTCCTCCCCTTTTTGTTTTGTCACCCTGTCCTTGTGTGCATTAGCATCACCTGGCGGAGGAGCAGTGGCACCGGAGCAGGAGTGAGCTGCAACCCTGGAGGGTGAATGTACGGAGTCTGAAGACACCAGTGTGACAGGGGGGCGAGGGGAGCTCCACGACAGGGACAGGAGGAGATGCCAGCAACAGCGACTCCTCCCCTGATGGGAGCTCCCTTGTGGTGGTGGGCTCCTCTGTGCCCACCGCATCAACAGGTACAGCCGCCACCCCTCTACCAGCACCATCCTCCCAGCAGCCCCTCAGCGTGTTTCCCATGCCCGCTCACCCAGGAGGGTGGGCATCTCCTTCGCCCCAGGCACCTAAGGCCGTGCCCCAGTCAGCCCTGCTGCCCTCAGTGAGGAGGCTATTGACCTCCTGAGATCCCTCACTGTTGGGTAATCAGCCATTTTGAATGCCATCCAGGGTGTTGAGAGGCATTTGCAGCAAACAAATGCATACCTGAAGGGCATTCATTCTGGCGCGGCAGCCCAACAGAGAGCATTTCAGGCTCTGGCCTCAGTACTGATGGCAGCCATTGTCCCTGTGTCCAGCCTCCCCCCTCCAACTTCCACTACCCAGACCCAATCCTCTCTACCTCAGTCTATCCCAAGCACATCATCAGACCAGCACGCACACTCATCAACACACAAGAGTGGACATGGCAAACATCAGCACCACACATCCGACAGGCACTCACACAAGCACCATTCCCATGCAGACACGCCAGCATCCACTGCCTCCACTGTGTGCCTCTCCTCCACGTCCCCCTCCTACCTCCCAGTCTCGTCTACACTCACAACTGCATGCACTACATTCTCAGCCACTACCTCCATCACCAGCACGCCGATCACCACACACCGCTCATGTGTAATCACCACCCCCACTACCATTCACACGTCCCCTGTGTCCTCTCCCAGTGTGTTTATGAGCCCTCCTCCCAAACTACACAAAAGCAGGCCCATACCCACTCAACAGCCATCCACCTCACAACAGCCTCCAGCCCATGCACCCTCACCCAAACTCAGCAGACATATACCTCCTACAACCACTACCTCTTCCTCCACTCCCAAACCCCCTCCATCTTCCCATCCCAGAGTGTCTAAAAAGTGTTTCCTGGCTAACATTGACCTCTTCCCTAAACCCCCAATCCTTCTCCTAGGGCCTGGATGTCCAGATCCCAGACCAGCACCTCAGCCACCAAATCCTCGAGCACTGTGGTCCCTGCGAGTCCAGTAACATCGCAGGCGGCACCCATCAGGGTTGCCAGTGTGCCACCTAGTGAGGCCAAGGATCACCCTTTTCCTCCACCTGCCAAGGTGAAGAAGGGGCCCACATGCTGTAGGGAAAAGCAGCACCAACCACCCAGCAAGGACTCCTCCAAGACAAAGGAGGACAGTGCCAAGGTCTCAGCAGCGACTTCCAAGGTGGGGAAGGGACACAAGGCTAAAGGGAAGTCAGCTCAGGGCGCGGAGCCTCCTGTGGTGTCACCCCTTCTGCCAAACAGAACAGCAACCTGTACGGCGGTGGCCACCGCCACAACCACCGCCACCTGCACGTCTGCTGCCTCTGCAACTGTCCCAAGCATCATCCCCAGTGGGCAGCCGTCCGAGGCTGCAGGAGACGTCCTGCTGTCTCCCACCACAGGTGCTGACACATGCACCACTGGGAGCATCTCCACCACAAATACCTCCGCAACCACCACCACCTGCCCCGCAACGTGCACAGACATTGCCACCACAGCCGACATGAACAACATTCCCAGTGGGCAGCCGTCCGAGCCTGCAGGAGATGTCCTGGACCCTTTACAGACTACATGAGGTACCACAACCAGCACTGTTAGTACCAGCAGTTGGCAGGCAAAGTAGCCACAGGGTGGAGTGTGCCTCCATGGAGTTTCATGCTACATGTTCCCAGAAAATCTCGTGACACACACACCCAGGTGAGAGAATGGGAACTGCCACACATCATGTGCAGCACATTGGGCACCATGCCCCCTCCAGAACCAGTGGAGAACTGCCTGCACTAACACAGTCTCTGGCAGGATGAAGCACTCTGGGCACCATGCCCCCTCCAGAACCAGTGGAGAAAATCACCCACTAACACAGTCCTTGGCAGGATGAAGCACTCTGGCACCATGCCCCCTCCAGAACCAGTGGAGAAAATCATCCACTACCCCAGTTCCTGGCAGGATGAAGCACTCTGGGCGCCATACCCCCTCCAGAACCAGTGGAGAAAATCACCCACTAACACAGTCCTTGGCAGGATGAAGCACTCTGGCACCATGCCCCCTCCAGAACCAGTGGAGAAAATCATCCACTACCCCAGTCCCTGGCAGGATGAAGCACTCTGGGCGCCATACCCCCTCCAGAACCAGTGGAGAAAATCATCCACTAACACAGTCCTTGGCAGGATGAAGCACTCTGGGCACCATGCCCCCTCCATAACCAGTGGAAAAAATCATCCACTACCCCAGTCCTTGGCAGGATGAAGCACTCTGGGCACAAAGCCCCCTCCAGAACCAGTGTAGAACCGCATCCACTACCCCAGTCCTTGGCAGGATGAAGCACTCTGGGCACAAAGCCCCCTCCAGCACCAGTGGAGAACAGCATCCACTAGAGACACTGTGGCTTTGCACTCCCCAGGACCCATCAGTGTGCAAACCACCCACTTGAGAGACTTGTGAGATTGTGGCTTTGCACTCTCCAGGACCAATCAGTGGGCAAACCACCCATTTGAGAGACTTGTGAGACTGTGGCTTTGCACTCCCCAGGACCAATCTGTGGGCATGGAGCCCCCTCGTGGAGCAGTGGCGTTGTCCCTTCATCCGGCTGAGGTGCCCCCCCTCTTCTTCCCCCTGAGGTGCCTGTTTATTTTCAACCTAATGCCCCTGCAGTGTTCTCTCCGTTTAGAGGCAGGTATCATGTGTGGGCTTCCCCCATGCATTTTGGGACCACTGATCCACGGACAATGAATGGAACACTATCCGGACTTGTGTAGTTGCTGTACATGTTTGTATATTTTGATCTTTTACAGACCTGTCTGGATTTTCGATGATTACACTTCATTTCATTTGGTCCTTGCGTTCTTCCAGGGGGTGACGGGGTGTAAATGTAATGTTGATGGCGGGGGTGGGGGTGTTGCGTGTTGCGTGTTGCGTGTGTGTGTCACTCTCTTTTTCCTCCCCCCTCTCCTGTGTGCTAGGTGCAGTACTCACCGTGGTCTTTGCCGCCGTCTTTGATGCTCCTGGTAGAAGAGGAAGTAAACCAACATTGGTAACACCTGTAAGTCAGGCTCCATGGCGTCCTGGTTCCTCATTGGGTGTCAAAAGGTGAGTGTTTTCCCTTCCAAATCCTATTTCCGCCGTGCTTTTGATGGCATTGGTACCGCCCCAGAAAAGCTGGCGGATCGGTGCCTTGTAATACAGTGGGCGTTACATTGTGTTCTGCCTGTCTGTTGGCGGTTACCGCCGCGTTGTTTGTTTCTACCACTGTGGCGGTCGGAGTGTTAAAGTGGCTGTCTGTGTTGGCGGTTTCCGCCATGGTCGTGATTCCATTTTTGTTTCCGCCGGCCTATTGGTGGTACTACCACCGCTTTGACACCAAACGTCAGGGTTGTAATGATGGCCTAAGTGCCTGGTTTTGAGTTTTGTGAATGGGAAAAACTATGAGAAATGTGGCCATCAAATATAATCTGTATATTACGTTCCTTTTCCTTGTACTGTAGTGCTTTGTTTTTTTCCAGCGTCTACTTATGGCAGAGTCACAGGATATCCACTTTTTTATGTATGACATATGTGATGTACTATTATCTCTTTGGAGTGAGAGTAGAATTGAAAGTCATTTGGAGAAGAGCAGGGCCATTGGAATCAAAGTAAGATAATAATTGTCCATTAAAACTGCCCAGTGCAGAGTGCAGAGAGTAGAAAGTAGCATGCCTGCATTAATATAGCCAAACAATTATACCTGTACTCCATAGTGTATAATACCTTACCCACTAATGAGAATTAATTTATTTTTATTTCCACACAAAGTGTCTGCTTAGTTTTTTGTAATTTAGAAATCCTTTGAGAGAAAAAAATATTGTTTTTTTTAATCAGGTTTGCTGTTCTGCCTTAATTTCTTTTAGACAGTCAGCGCTTTTATGTGAGGCATGTGTGGGTTATAAATGGCTGTGTGATTCGTTATCAGTCACATCAAATTCCTATGGCCCTAGGAGACCAGAATTGTACTGCTACTGTACCACTATAATTTTAAACAAGTGTTTGCATGGAGTAATGCCTATACTTTGTCTTTTGTTCTTTATTTTTCTTTCTTGATATAGTTAATCCTGGTGGTTCACCGAAATGCCAGAAGATAGCATCCCAGCTGTGCTGGCAGAGGTTGGAGGCCCTCCATTTCGATTATCAGTGGCTGGTGCCTCGGCAGGAGGAGGCTTAGGTAGCTGCCTTTACCCTGGGCCCTAGTTCCTCCAGCCAGCACCTCCAGCCTCCCAGCAGCAACAATATTGGCAGTACCTCTGCCAGCTGGCACCTGCCTGTCCATGTTGGGCCACTGTGCCTCCCCCCCCAGGCAAACTGCATTTTCCAGTGCCACATTCTGCAATAACCATCAGCACCATGATAAACCAACAAACAAGGAGGCATTGAAAAGAAAAAAACACATTCAGGCCTATGGACATCGACTACACAAAAGGGCCACTGACCACACGGCATGGAGAACAAATATAAATACTGAACTATGGCAAACATTCAAACACACTGGCCAGGCAAAGGAGGCATGGAAACACTGAAGAAAACACAAACATTAATTCAGTAATACCAAATACGGAAATGAACCCAGGTATAAATATTTCACAACACACATCCTTCTATGGCATCAAATATTACCCCACATATACATGTTTTGCAGAAAGAAAATGTGAACTACAAAGAATAACCCACATTTTTAATTTAATCAAATGGCATCCTGGCTCTAAATAATATTTTTTAATTAAAAACACACATACCACAGCAACAGTTCTTTCATGCACTGATGACTAGTACTGAGCCCACTAGTTAAATTGCCCATTGGCGTGCTAGGCCACATAGCAAAATAAAATGAATATTGCAAATGGAACAAACAGGGAGAAAAGGGTTTGAACTGTGCAACATTTTTCCTTTACAAAATATGAAAAATTAAATGCAAAAAATAACTAGGTCTCTACTGAAACTCCAGGCCACCCAGCACAGTGAAAGCTAAATATCAAATAAACGTAAAAAGAAATACTGTTTACATGCCTTATTAAACAAACACCCTTATACAATACCCAAATGTGCCTTTGAAGTGGAGGAGACTTCAAAGAGGTTTTTGAAGATCACAAGGTCCCTGCCCTTCTTTACCTGCCTCCCGACGGTGGGTATGCAGCTTTTTATGTGAGGAAAGTCACAGTTCTATGCAGGTGTAAGTGTCAGCTCCTCCCTCTCCTCTAGCCCAGGGAGACCCATTAGTTTGGTGATGGGCCATTAGGATGCAAATGTCACACCCAAGCTCCCTTTGTGTATGTCTGGCTAGAGGGAATGTCATCCACCACAGACGTGCATTCAGAGACAGGCAGATGCACAGAATGGTTAAAGTAAGAAAATACAAACTTTCTAAAAGGCTAAAAGAACAAATTATGAACGGGTTGCTGAACAATGCACTTTTTCACCCCCAGTCACAGAGATCTGGGTTTAATCAATTGTTTATTTGTCCACCAGGCCACACCAGTTTGGACCCAGCCATATGCAAATCAAGTCTTTACCTTGCTCCCCATGGGAACAGTCCAGCCCAAACTGCCAAGCCTAGTCATCCCTGGACCGGAAACAAGCATCCTTGGGCTGGTTTTGGGCTATCTCCCGTCATCAGCCAGGCTAGCTTGAATTCAGTAGCATAGCGAGTATGTGGCCCACATTTGGGCATACTCTTCCCACTTAGGGTGACAAAGGCTTTCTAAAAGTGGCAATTTCAGACTTATAATTTAAAATCCAACTTCACCATAAGCTGTGATTTTAAATTGTGAGTCCGGAGACACCAAACTCTAAGTTTCTATATTTTCCCAACTGGGAGTTACACTTCAAGGTAACCCCAATGTTAACCTATGGGAGTTAACATTGTGCAGTAGTTTTGCAGTAGTCAAAACATATTTTAAGATTTTTCACTATCTGAACATGTTAAACTTAAGGCTACATGTCTAACTATTTACACACACTGCACCCTGTGCTTGGGGATAACCAGGGCCTACATTAGGGGTTACTTATATGTAATAAAAAGGAAGGTTTGGGTCTGGCAATTGGGTGCCCACACAGGCTCTGCAGTGGCAGGCCTCAGATATGATTATGGGGCAACTGCAGTGGGTGGCAAAATTAGTGCTGCATGCCTACTAGTAGCATTTAATATAATGGGCCTGGGCACATATAGTGCACTTTACTAGGGACGTACAAGTACATTTAATATGCCAATTTTGGATAAGCCAATATTTCCAAGTCTAGAGAACAGAGCATCTGCACTGGTCAACAGTGGGAAAGTGCCCAGAATCCTGCAGCCAGCAAAAATGAAGTAAAAACAACAGGAGGCCAGAAAGCAAAAAGTTAGGGAAACCCAACCCAAGGATGACAGGGCTAACAGAAGTCCCTTAGTTGTAGATAGTGGAAGCAGCTTCTACTGATGATATGACCTTTTAGTGAGAAAGAGAGAGTTGAGAAATCAATCCTGTGATGTCAATATGGGCCAAAAGCATGTGATGTCAGTTTGCTATCACTGGCATTTTGGTGAACTAACATTTATGACAGGAATGTGGGCAAATGAAAAGAAACTGCTGATTTAATGGGACTTGCCACAGGCAATGATGATACATACAATATCAAGCCTGGACTAGGAGATAAAAGTAGTGGGGAGAGGCTTGATATTGAACTAATTGGTATATTACAAGAGCGACCCAAATGTTCGCGCAAACGTAGGTATTAGTAATGGGACAGAAAACAAGCATTCACATAAAATGTATTTAAATAAACAATATGGAGTAAGTACTGCAATCAAATAGATCACGAAGGGCAACAAAGCTAATCATTTTAAACCTAAAGACAGCTTAAGAATCTGTCTTGTATATGTCCAGAAAATAGTAGGCAACCAGTATCTAAGCTTCTCTTGTAAGTTAAACAATACATTTATTCTAAAGACAAAAAGACATAGAGAATTGCATTGGTGGCAAAACCAACATAGTTAAAACGTGCAGCCCAAGTGAAAGAACACCAAATTAAAGAATTAGAAATATCTGTTTTAACCCCTTGACAGCCAAGGACTTAATGGTTATGTCCTTGGCTGTGGCGCTGAGGCACCAAGGACGTAACTGTTACGTCCTGGTACCGGATCATGGGGGGAGCGCCTCTCATCAGCACCCCCACTGAAGGGATGGCCCCTGTGGTGTCTGATGACGTCAGCATGCGATCGGGTGCCGACCTTATCAGAGGCCTGTCCCTCTGCGCTAACGGACGAGAAATGCTTTTGTATTTCTCCTCTGAGCACAGGAGGGCCAAGAAAGGCATGAAAGGAGAGGAAAGGCCTTTCATCTCCTTTCAAGTCTCTCTCCCTTGACCTATTTTTGAAAAGGCCCATCTGCCCCCAAGGGGGGGCAGAAAACCCATGAGAGACCAGGGAAGATTTATTTATTTTAAATACGAGGGTGGGGTTATGGCCATACCCCCACCCCAAATAAATGGGGCCAAAGTTATTCTGCCCGCCAGTGGGCAAATGGGGCAATTACCCCCGATCCACACCCCGGGTGGGGTGGGGGGCAGAAAGTCTACTATATGCCAGCAAATTAAAAAATAACACAAAATAGTGGGGTGGTGGCTACCACCCAGTATGGGCCTGGTTATGCCCCTACCCCAACTGAAAGGGGTAACAGACTTTCAGCTCTCCCCCTGCACACTAAAACATTTTATCCCACAGCAAGTAAGAGGACATTTGATTATTTTGGGTTTTCGTTTTACACTTTTGCCATGAGAGCTTGGCTAACTCTCAAAATCGTCCTGCTTGGAATGGTGAGGGCTGCACTTTTTGGACTTTGGGATGCTGCAATGTGGAAAAATCCACAAGACCTAGACACATCTGAAAACTAAACACCTGGGTGAGTCCAGGGTGGTGTGCTTCACATGCACCCTGCACCATTTTCTTACCAACAATGCCCTGCAATCCTCCAACTTTGATGGAAATCACACATTTTTCCCACATTTTTGTGATGGAACCTTCCGGAATTTGCAGCAATCCACAAAATTCCTACCACCCAGCATTGTCTCATCTATACTGATAAAAATTCTGCTGCACTTGTCAGCCTAAACATTTTTTTTTTTCAAACTATCCTTTTGGACCCACTTTGGTTCCCCCTCAGTTTCGACATGTTTTTGGCTCTTCCCTGTCACTGGCACTTGGCCCACCTACACAAGTGAGGTATCATTTTTACCGGGAGACTAGGCAGAACGTTGAGTGGTAGGAAATTTGTCCCAATGTAGTGATCCCACACAGAAATCTCAGAAAATGTGATTTTTTAGCTACATTTTAAGGTTTGCTGAGGATTCTGGGTATGAAAACATTGGGGGATCCTCGCAAGTCACACCTCCATGGACTCCCTCGGGTGTCTAGTTTTCAGAAATGTCTGGGTTTGGTAGGTTTACCTAGATGGCTGCTAAGCCCAGGACCAAAAACACAGGTTCCTCCCCCGCTAAAACAGGTAGTTTTGTATTGCATTGGTTTCACACCCATTTCTGTCACTAACCCGGAAGAAGGCTAAAATTACAAAAAATAGTAAAAATTGGGTTTGTCCCAGTAAAATGCCAAAATTGTGTTGAAAAATGGGGTTTTCTGATTCAAGTCTGCCTGTTTCTAAAAGCTGAGAAGCTGGTGGTTTTAGCACCGCAAAACCTTTGTTGGTGCCATTTTCAGGGAAAATAAACACAAGCCTTCTTCTGCAGCCCTTTTTTCCCATTTCTTTGAAAAAAGCTAAATTTTCGCTGTATTTTGGTTAATTTCTTGGTCTCCTTCAGGGGAACCCATA
Organism: Pleurodeles waltl; assembly: GCF_031143425.1. Taxonomy (NCBI): domain Eukaryota; kingdom Metazoa; phylum Chordata; class Amphibia; order Caudata; family Salamandridae; genus Pleurodeles; species Pleurodeles waltl. The sequence goes on from NC_090447.1 coordinate 1,219,219,524, forward strand.
AAGTCTGGGTACCTCTAGAATCCCTAGGATGTTGGAAAAAAAGGACGCAAATTTGGCGTGGGTAGCTTATGTGGACAAAAAGTTATGAGGGCCTGAGCGCGAACTTCCCCAAACAGCCAAAAAAAAGGTTTGGCACCTGAGGGGGAAAAGGCCTGGCAGCTAAGGGGTTAAACATAGTCATTGGTGTATTGATACAAATAAAAAGATGGCCACATTTGACAATTTAGCAAGTACAGCCACAGGGCAATTGTCCTTGTGGGATAAATATATGACAGGTCTGTCTTTTTACGTGTTTCAAGCCCACAAAGAGTACAGGGGTCTCATCAGGACAACGGATAACCTAGAGGATGGCTGCCCAAGCTAAGGAATTAACCTTATTACAGGTTACATTGCATTATAAACTACATCCTTCACTGTAAATAAAAAGGCCAGCCCTGTGAGTTCAATTTATCTGTATGAACCTTTGCCTCACAAAATAACTGCAGATTACGTTCCCAGTTGAATGTGGCTGTACACTGGAGTGATTGTTACAAAACCAGCCCTTGCCTCCAGAGTTCCAGTTTCCCAGGTGAAACTCCAATCGGGCTACTTGCTGCTTCTGTGATGGGCAGAGGTGGGTCCACTCTGGCTAAGTTCCTCGTGGCAGCCACCATTTTTTCCCTGGCTGCATACAGGGTTCACTCTTCTGCAGAAGGCTCCATGCACCTTTGGCTAAGCAGCTGCATTGCTACTGCTGGCGTCACCAGGACTCCTGTGCCTACGGCCACCATATGAGCTTACTTTGGGCCTGAGGGGCTTCAGGATAACTGCCTTTGAGGGCCTCGGACTCCAGAGCTTGGTATTCACACATCTCACTCCATGAGTCCTTGGCCACGACCCTCCGCCCCACCCCATCATCATATTTAGTGTTAAAATTGAGCTTGCACATTTTCAGGTTGGTAACCTTAAAGGACCAATGATGTTGTGTATGGAGGTGTCTGAGAGTACTGCCAATAATAATACACGGACAGAGGATCTACACCAGTAGGATAATTGAATAAATAATGTGAACATGATGCTCTTGAATACCTTACCGTTGATGCATGATTTGCCGGTCTACAGAGAAAGAGAAAAAATGATAATGGAATATTTATTACACACAAGTGTAAAAAACATAGTTAACTGTAGCTCACTTAATATACTGTAGCATAACCCTTAGGTAAATCACTGTACATCATAACGCTAGTGTACACCAGTTACCCACACACATCAGCTTGGCTTAGAGTGGATATACTAACCACATCCAGCATTGACTACCCTAGGAGTCTCCTAATCACCTGCGTGAAATAACATTGTAAATGAGATGGCACTACAAATTAGTCATACACAGAAAATCAATGGGAATGATTCATGTATTACCTTTCCTTAACTAGCTGTGCCTCAAAATCCCCTGAGTTAACTAATCCGGGCACTGAGTCCTGGCTGGGTGATGTAACTTCGGTGTTTGCATATGAGGGCAATCCCATTAAGTTGCTTTCCTCAAACAGAACTGATCGCAAGACTAAAATTGATGATAGGTATTGGAAGTCTTTTATGTAGACAAACTTCTTCAAAGAAATATGGCCTTGTGTTCCTTGATATATGTCGATAGACAATCATACTCTGTGTCCTGGCAAATATAAACTCCCAAGGAAATCTAGATTCTTAAATAGGTAAAGCAAGAGCTTAAAAATTCCAACTGGGTCTCTGAATATTCAGTGTTTGAATACTGTAAATGCAGAAAGGACAATACTGCATGTAACTTCGGTGTTTGCATCTGAGGGCAATCCCATTAAGTTGCTTTCCTCAAACAGAACTGATCTCAAGACTAAAATTGATGATAGGTATTGGAAGTCTTTTATGTAGACAAACTTCTTCAAAGAAATATGGCCTTGTGTTCCTTGATATATATCGACAGACAATCATATTCTGTGTCCCGGCAAATATAAACTCCCAAGGAAATCTAGATTCTTAAATAGGTAAAGCAAGAGCTTAAAAATTCCAACTGGGTCTCTGAATATTCAGTGTTTGAATATTGTAAATGCAGAAAGGACAATACTGCAAGTAGTTGTTAGCGCATCAGACCTTAATAAGTAAACTTACAAGGGAGACGCGAATTGGTCGATGAACCTCTTGACTCACGTCGAGGTTTTCCCACCATATATCCCGTACATGCAGATCAATAATCAATAACAATCAATAACATTAGCAATCAATATGAGTCAGAAATTGTCACACACCATGACCTTGCAGTCATGAATAACCACACCTTTATGTAAAACTTAGAATATTTATTTCCCTATATTAACAATGCTAACGTCACATGAATCATTCTCAAGATCAAATGATAAACATATGGAAACAACACTGGTTGTCCAAAGCGGCGAAAGAATTGCAATCTAATCAACCCTTGAGCCACTACACCCTCTAAAATTACAGTGCAAATTAATAGCAAGAATAACTGCGCAAACGATATTACATACATTTAGTTTGAGCAAGGAAAAGACATCAAATGTTATTACATGTAGTGAACTTCATCAGTAAACTCCCTAACTACCACCAGATTAGCATAGCAAGTTTGGGCTTGATGCAAAACAATTTAGTCAACATAAATTTGGAAAACATGTAACTATGCCTCTATCAAAATAGCGGTTGGTACCTAGAAACTAAGCAAATAGACATAGCAAACAACATCAGTGATAGTATACCTCTTTTTAACTGGATCAGCAAGCTAAAATAGTCTTTGTCTTCAGGACATCAGTCTGGTCAGCGAGGTATCAGGATTCAGCATCAAAGTTCAGAAAAGGCAAAGTCTTTAAGCAATAAAGTTAAGCACGTATTTTCTCACAACAGTAAAGAAAATAATGGCGGTCCTAACAGCAAGATAGCAAATGGGCAGATGTGCTGTCCTCCCTCAATGCAGTCTGGCTAAGTTAGATTTCCTAAAACTACTTCCCACCTCCTAATTGGTTCAAGAATCGCATGTTCATACTTTGTCCAATAAAATTAAAACTTCAAATCTTAATTTCTATTAGTACATAGTTCACATGTCGAAGATTGGCTCCTTTCATCCCGCTCCTGTCTTTTGGCTCGTCAGGTAACAATATTGTTGCAGCTTATACTCCAGTCAATATGGTCATTGTTCTCTCCTGAGGAAGTCAGTCTTATACACATTACATTAATAATGTTGCATTAGCTAGTACATCATCTCCTAGCAAATAGTTCTCATGAGAAAAGACTTTTAGCTACGAGCACATGGACAGTATAGTGGAAAATCACAATTTAACTATCTAGACAGCCATTTTATTAAACGCCTAAGAAATACAGCTTGACATGAGGCCATGCAACTAGGCCAAGACCTCACTAAGTTAAGACCTACAATGAATAACGCTAATACATAATGCATAACCCTTAATGTGACAAATTACTACATTAATCAAACATAAACTCATCATTTGATATTAATAAGCCATTAATAAGTACAGTTTGTGAATATTTACCGCCACACTGGTGGGCGCACTTTGAAATGCATGCATTATTTTTTCCTACATTATTACATTTTCTACCCAAATTCAACACACAGAATAAATAAATAATCATTAATAATTTCATTAAAAACTCAGCATGAACAGTCCCTCCTCTGATGACTAAGTCAGAGGAGGGATAACTAAATGATAAATGTGTCATCACACTAAGGCCCTCATTATGAAATTGGTGGTTAAACCTGCTTACCACCATGCTGACTGCCGCCAACATACCGCTGCCGCAGCGGATTGCTGCTACCCATATTATGACCCACACATAGCAATCCGTCACTGTGCAGCCACACACACAAGTCCGCCAGGCCAAAGGTCAGTGATAGCAGTAGCAAAACCCACACCGTTACGCCAACAGAACTACACCCACAGCATTATGACCCACGAATCACTGTGGTGGACATTCAAAGGCGGCAAACCATTGGCGCTACATACAGCCGCACTCAAAATACACACAACCTAACAAAACTACGTCACATTGGACAGTTCAAACTACACACACCTGACAGACATACACACACCACACCCACTCCCATACACCACGATAAAACACACACCCACATTACCCACAACCTTTTACCATTACAAACAAGTGCCACAAGACAGATAGCAAAACCACAGACAAGACCAAAGACACACACACCCTCACCCACACCCACACCACTCATAATACACCCAAGGCACTGCAACAAAACCCCAGGTTCTATGAGGAGGAACTAAGGGTCATGGTGGAGGAAATTATCCGGGTAGAGACACAGCTATTTGGATCACAGGTGCAGCAGACGTCCATTGCTAGGAAGATGGAGCTATGGCGGAGAATCGCAGACAGGGTCAACGCTGGGCAGCACCCAAGAACAAGGGATGACATCAGGAAGAGGTGGAACGACCTACGGGGAAAGGTACGTTCCACAGCAGCAAGACACCAAATAGCTGTACAGAGGACTGGTGGTGGACCCCCACCTCCTCCCCCACAACTAACAACATGGGGGGAGCAAGTCTTGGCAATCATGCATCCTGAGGGCCTGGCAGGAGTAGGAGGAGGACTGGACTCTGGTAAGTCAAATCTCTATAACTATAACCCCTCCTACCTGCATGCTATCACAAACCCCCACCCTTACCCACACTCCCATCACTCTACCACCTCCTACACACCCCACCATCACAACCCACTCCTGCCAATTCCCAAGCCCTGCATACAAAACCAATGCATGGATCCCATCACATACCTGCATGGACACCTATCACCAAAGCATGCACACTAGAGGGAAACAGCTAGCCCACCAAATAACTACTCACACAATGCAAAGCTGCCAGGGCAATAACAACCTTAGAGAGCAACATACCCATGCACAAGATGTTACACGCAGAAACAATAACACTGCATTTACATCCGTATAGGTCCCCCACCCAACGGCACCAGAGAAGAGGTGCCAGCAACTGCAAGTCCACCCCAAGAAGAGGCCCACAGTGATGACAGCAGCTCTGGACGCCTGGATCTGGATGACCAACCTGGCCCATCAGGGATCTCAGGACAGTCGGTAACCCAGGCACAGTCCCATACCACCACAGAACCTCCCCCTTCAGGAAACGCCACAACATTACCCACCCAGCAGGCCCATAACTCTGTCCTCAGGACACGTCAATCAGCAGTATGTCCACCACTACAGGGACACCAGGCTACCCCACAAACAAAGGACAATCAGGGACCTGGGGTCAGTGGCAGTAGGCACATGGTTCAGGGGACAGAGGCACAGGACAACAGGGAAGCTGGAAGGACTGCTGTGCAAAAGGGGGAGGACAGACCCAGGGAACCGACTTTCCAGGAGGCACTCACCAACATCCTCGGAGCATACCACCATTCCCAGGAGATGATGGGTCAGATACTGAAAAAGTTGCAAGAGACCCAGCAGCTGCAGGAGGGACAGTACATGGGGATCAGGGAGGACTGGAAGTCCATTAACACCACCCTGGTCTCCATTGTAGGGGTGCTGGCAGACATGGCCAACACCATGAGGGAGGCAGTGGCACACCACCGGGCCCCTGACACTAGCCAAACCGATGAACAGCCTTCCACCTCTGCTGCCGGTAGTGGACGGGTACACCCCACCCCCTGCCGAAGGAGAACCACCCCACAAACTGTCCCTGCGATCCAGGTAAGAGCCGGAGAACGTTGTCAAGACCCCCACCAGGAAATAAGACTCTCCTGAAAGTCACCTTTGTGTCCCACGCTGTCACCCTGTCCACCTTGAACTGCCATTGCTCCCCTTCCTATGCCCCCTTGGACAATGCACCTGTGATACAAATAGACTAGACTCTATCCTGGACTTTCCTCCATCATCACCCCAGCCCATTGCACATCCCCCTCTAATCATTAGCAGTTAAATAAACACAATTTGAATAAATACAAGTATGGAGTCTGTCAAATCATTTAATCATGTATTTGTTTAACAAGCTTTAAACACTGCAATATAACTGTACAGTAATGTAAATATAGGAATGACCCGTAGTTGGCTGCAGCCAACACATCAGGAGCGATAGTGGGGCACAAATATCTGAAAATAAAGATGCCAAAGGGTACAGTAAGTGGCCATAGAAGTAGGAAAATCAGCCTGCCAGTGCCAATGTCAAATACAAAACTGTCAATGTAAAGTGTGATTACAGTGTCTTACCTGTGTGTCATTGGAAGTAATGTCTTATAGCACTTCTGTTGTCCTCATCCTCATCCTCTGCCTCCTCATCTTCACTGTCCACAGGGTCCACTGCTGCCACACGCCCATCTCCAGCCTCATTCTCCTGCAGAAAAGGCACCTGGTGAAGTAAGGCAAGGTTGTGCAACATACAGCATGTCACAATGATCTGGCACACCTTCTTTGGTGAGTAGTACAGGGATCCATCTGTTAGATGGAGGCAACGAAACCTGGCCTTCAGGAGGCCGAATGTCCTTTCTATTATTTTTCTTGTTCGCCCATGTGCCTCATTGTAACGTTCCTCTGCCCTTGTCCTGGGTCAGTAGCCATGAGAGGATGGGATAACCAGAGTCACCTGCAAATATCGAGGGACAACTGTTAGATACACACTAACCCTTAGAGCCCACACTATACCCATACACCAACAACCCCTGGGTGTGAACCAGGGCTCACCTATTAGCCCCACCTGGTGCCTCTGGAGGTGAGCCATCACATATGGGATGCTGCTATGCCTCAGGATAAAGGCATCATGTACAGACTCAGGATACTTTGCATTGAAATGGGAGATGTACTGGTCAGCCAGGCACACTATCTGCACATTCATGGAGTGAAAGCTCTTTTGATTAATGAACACCTGTTCATTTCTCTGGGGGGGGGGGGGGCGTGAAATGCAATATGTGTACCATCAATAGCCCCAATCATTTTGGGGATATGTCCCATAGCACAGATATCAGCTTTCACTGTGGTCAAATCCTCCACCTGGGAGAAAACGATGTAGCTACACATGTGTTTAATCAGGGCAGATAATACTCTGGTCAGCACTATTGAGAATATTGGCTGAGACATTCCTGTTGCCAAACCCACTGTCACTTGGAAGGAGCCACTTGCCAGGAAATGGAGCACAGATAGAACTTGCACAAGATGGGGGACCCCAGTGGGCTGATGGATAGCAGATATCAGGTCAGATTCCAATTGGACACACAGCTCTGTGATTGTGGCCCTGTCCAGTCTATAGGTGAGGATAATGTGCCTGTCCTCCATTGTTGCCAAGTCCACCAGGGGCCTGTACATGGGGGGATGTCTCCATCTCCTATTCATCCACAGCGGTTGCAATCTAGGGGACAAACGGTGAGTAGCTGGTCAGTATTCCCTATTTCTAAACACTACTCTGCATTGCATGTTGAGACTGTAACACAATATTGTCGTATATGCACAAATGGTGCCTATGTGTACTGTGACGCAGTTAGGTGCCATGGCCTGTCCCCCACCCCCGAAATGGCGTCCGCCTGTCCTGTATGGAGGGACATGTGGAAATGAGGTAATTCCGCTGGCGTGATGCGCCGTTGTGGGAGGTGGTTGAAAACCGCAGTGCAAATCCTCATTGGATCCCATTGGGCCCTATGGGTTACAGTGGCCAATGGATATGTACACCGGCGGTGACAGTACACACCGCCGTGGACCCGACCACCATTTTCTATCTGTTCACCCACTTTCTACCTGACCTTGAACAGGAGAGGACTTACACTGCAGGTGCTGCTGTGACCTGTGTCTGGAACCGACCATGGCTCGTGTCACTGGGGAAAGGGCCCCTGCCTTCACCGCTGCGGAGCTGGAGAGAATGGTGGGTGGGGTCCTAACCCAGTACCGAATGCTCTATGGGCCTCCAGACCAACAGGTAAGTACACTGTGACCACGATGAATGGGGCATAAATGCATGGGGTGCTAGTTGAGAGCCTTGTGTAGGGGGCGTTGGGGTAAGGGCCCTGGGCAGCGTGCTGCATGTCTGGTAGGCAATGTCTGTGCGTAACGGGATGTGAGGACTATGCTGGGCCATGAGTGTAACAGGCAGGATGGTCTGACTGATACCTTTTCTTATGTGTATTTCTCTGCAGGTCAGTGCCCATCAAAAAAGGGCATTTGGCGTTCCATCGGCAAGGACGTGTGGACCCTGGGGGTCTATGGCAGATGGAGCACCCACTGTTGCAAATGATTGGAGGGCCTGGGACGCTGGGCACGAAAGACCGTGGAGGCCCAGCTGGGGATGGCCTGCCAATGAGGAAGGGGTGCCCGTGGAACCCTGACCCCCCTGATGGCCTGCATAGTGGCAGTGGCCTATTCAGAGCCAGATGGGCGCTTCGGGGCATCACAGCAGCCACAAGGGGGTGAGTACAGTGCCCCAATATACTACTTGCACGTGGTGGGGTGGCATCTGGGTGGGGGATGTGGGCCGGTGGGTGCCCCTAGGCCAGGGCAGCCAGTGCAGGGTAGGGCCTGATGTCAACCTCCTCCAAACAAGCTAGTAGGCCTCCACTACTGGGCAGGGGTCTGTGGGTCTCAGGTATGCTGCAATTGGCGTTAGGTATCCCTGTCAATGGGCTGGTGGCTAGCATTGTGACTGGTAGTGCATTGCCTAGTGTGTAGGGCTGTTCCCTGTGTCTTGGTTTGTTGTGTACGCCGACGGTGGTGTTGTTGCTGGCCCTGACCAAGGGTATCTTTTGTCTCGACCCCCCCTTTTTGTTTTGTCACCCTGTCCTTATGTGCATTAGCATCATCTGGCAGAGGAGCAGAGGCACCAGCGACGGGGAGAGCTGCATCCCACAGGGCCCAGGAGACCGAATCCATCAACAGTGAAGGCACCAGTGGGACGGAGGGCAAGGGGTGCACCACGACAGAGACTGGAGAGGACAGTTCTGGCAATAATACCTCCTCCAATGGAAGCTACCTGGTGGTGGCAGACACCTTTGTTTCCACCCCAACTACAGGTACAGCTACCACCCCATACCAGCACCGCCCTCCCAGCAGCCCCTCAGCATGTTTACTGTGCCCACTCACCCAGGAGGGTGGGCATCTTCTTTGCCCCAGGCACCTCAGGCCCTGTTCCAGTTAGCCCTTTTGCCCTGAGTGAGGAGGCTATTGATCCATCTCTGTTGGGCATTCAACCATTGTGAATGCCATCCAGGGGATGGCAGCCCATTTGCAACAAACAAATGCATTCCAGGAGGGCATTCACTCTGACATGGTGGCCCAACAGAGATCAATCCAGACTCTGGCCTCCTCCCTGATGGCAGCCATTGTCCTTGTTTCTAGCCTCCTCCCTCAAACCACCTGTACCCAATCCCATTCCCCTCAACCCCAACCTATCCCAAGCACACATGCAGACCAGCATGCACCCAGGACAACACAAAAGAGTGGTTCAGGCAAACACAAGCACCACATATCATCCCACAGGCACTCAGCCAAACACCATCAAGATGTAGACATCCCAACATTCACTGCCTCCACTGTGTCCCCCTCCGCCTCCTCGTCCCCCTCCCTCCAAGTAGTGCCCACACTCACACCTGCATGCACTACATCCTTATCCACTACCACCATCATGCCTATCACTACACGCCCCTCACTGGCAGTCTCCACCCCCACTTCCATGCACTCGTCCCCTGTGTCCTCTCCCACTGTGTCTGTGCCCCCTCCTTCCAAGGTACACAAACGCAAGCACTCAGACACCCAACAGACATCCACCTCACAACAGCATCCAGCCCATGCACCTGTACCCAAACACAACAGACACCTCCTACAACTACTTCCTCTTCCTCCACTACCAAACCTTCACCCTCTTCCTGCCCCAATGTCCCTAAGAAGCTTTTCCTCTCCACCACTGACCTCTTCCCTACTCCTCCTCCCCCCCACCGTTCGTATCAGGCCAGGGTCAAGAAAACCCAGGCAAGCACCTCAGCCACCCAGTCCAGGGGCACAGTAGTGTCGACAGCTACTGCAGGTGGAAGAGGATCCCGGGCACCGGGCAGCAACACTGACAGGGTGTCTGCACCAGATGCATCAAGGAAGGGCAAGTTGCACCACGAGCTGCGACTAGGAAGGGCAAGGAGGTACCAGCTATCAGTACCGCCACCAGGACCAGAGCCAGCAGCAGCAGCCCCGGTGGGCAGCCGTACGTGGCTGCAGGGGATGGGCTGGAGCCTCCCCCATCACTGCCAGCACCGCCACCAGCACCACTGCCAGCAGCATCAGCCCAGTGGCAGCTGTCCGAGGCTCCAGGGGATGACCTGGAGCCTCCCCCCACCACTGCCAGCACCGACACCAGCACCGCCACTGCCACCACTGAGCAGCCATCACCACCGACGGATAGAGTGTAGTCTTGCCTCCATGTGGCGTTGCACTCCCCAGGACCAAGCAGTGGGCAAACCACCCACTTGAGAGACTGTGGCCTTGTACTCCCCCGGACAGTGTAGAGGGCATGTAGCCCCCTCCAGGACCTGTGGTGTTGCACCATCCTCCAGCTGAGGTACCCCCCTATTCCCCGTCCCCCTGACGTGCCAGTGTATTTTCAACCTGATGCCCTTGCAGTGTTCTCTCCGTGTTGTTGCAAGAGTGAGGTAGGGCCTTGGACTATATGATGTGGCCCTGAGGCCCACGGACATTGAGGACTGGGCAGTGTCCCTCCATTTGTAAATATGTATATACATTTGTAATTTAATGCACTTATTCATGTTCTTTAATCGTATTATACTCACTTTCTTCCAATCATTTTGTCCTTGTATTATTCCTGAGGGGTACGGGGTGGATATGTAAAGTTACTTCATCTGTTTGTGTGTATGGTGTTGGGGGTGGGGGTGCTGCGTGTTGTGTGTGTGTGTCACTCTCTTTTTCCTCCCTCCTCCCTTGTGTGCTAGGCGGCAGTACTCACCGTGGTCGTCTTCGCCGGCGTTGTAGTTCGTAATGCAGGAAAAGGTAGACGAGCATGGGAAATGTGTACGACTCGGGCTCCATGGCGTTGTGGTGGTCCCCTGTGTCTCCAGAGGTGAGTCCTTTGACTTTTGTGTTCTGTTTCTGCTGTGTTTTTGATGTCATTGGTACCGTCCCGGAAATGGTGGTGGATAGGCCTGTTGTAATACTGTGGGCGATACATTGACTTCCGCCTGGCTGTTGGCAGTTACCGCAGTGGTGCTTGTTGCTACCGCTGTGGCAGTCGGTGTGTTAAAGTGGCTGTCTATCTGAGCAGTTTCAGCTATGGTCATTATTCCATTTTTGTTACCGCCGGCCTGTTGATGGTATTACCGTCGCTTTATCACCGACCCCCAGGGTTGTAATGAGGGCCTAAATCTTCTCACACAAATTTTGCTCCTGCTAAAATTCTGTTGTCTCTATCCCCTCATATTTCATTCCCTTTTCAAGTTTTCCCTAAACAAATGTTCCCTTTTCTTTTCTTCCCTCCTATGATTATTTTTTGTCTTCTTTAATTTGATCCTTTTACACAATCTGCATATTCCCCATATTCAAACTAAGCAAATCATAATAACCAATGTCCCATGTATTATTTTCAATAATATCCCTTTCCCAATGTTGCTGAACCAATTTCCCCCTGAAGCAAGTCCTTTGCCAACTTTCTCCCAAACACCTGGTTCCTTCAACTCTTTCAAATCACCATTAGTCAGATTAGCAAGCTTCTAATTTCTTTATTATTATCAGGAATAAATGAATAGCAATGTCTAAATGTAAGCATTTTGCAAACTCCACCATCCTTTGCTAAAAGAATGTCTAATGTAAGACGGTTCTGAAGAGTCATAGCTCTTTCCTCAGCTAACTCAGTATCGATCAGGAGTATGGCTCCTGAAAAATTTATCAGCATGTTATCCACAACAGTAGACAGCTTTTGAATCTTTATCGAATTCAGAACAACTCCAACTGAAGGTATCATTGCTCCATATATATCGCCCACTATACCAGAAGGAGACTCTCTCCATTGTCTAATGTGATGTAATTCAATCATTTTTGGAAATTTCCTTAAGCCGTCTAGTTGAAAAATCTTTGGGAAAACTATCCCCAAGTAACATGTGCCATACCATCCTCTTGGAAGATGATAATAAGCATTATACCCACAGATGTAATTTATGCCAGGAATCGCTGGATTCTGTCCATTCAACATAAATGTCAATTTACTCTGAAACAAAAACACATTACTACATTCAGTTGCTCCCACTAAGTGTCAATGTGAGAGTTAGGCCTATAGACGCAAAGCTTCCCTACGTGTTGGCCATCTAAAGCTAATTTCCCTTGTGTTTTTATTGCACTAAAGGCATACTCATTTCTAAAAGTCCTTTTCTCCTAACCCTTTTCTAATTTCTCTTTCAATGCCTTCTTCCTGTCATCTGTGTGATCTAAAAAGCTATTTTCTAAAGGTGTAAGCAAGCATGTCAGATTGTTTCTGTGGGCATACCCTGTGCCAAAAGTTAATGTAGGCTCGAAGAAACCCCTCTCTAATACTATGTCATTGTCCTTGGCTACTCTACTCAGGTTCATAATTATGGGGACAAAAGAAAGCAGCACATTGTGTTTGGAATAGAAAGACTGAATGTACTCCTGATTATAGAATCTTGTTAGTAACAGACTACAGCTTATCCCATAAGTAAGAGGCAAACTATGATAGGTAACTCCATCTTCGATAGATGAAGGAATCTGTGTACACACAAAACAATTATTTGCATCCATTGTCTCAAAATACTCAAACAATAAACGATAGAACACATTAGAAGACAGTTCCCCTTTGCACTGTCTACGTGCTGATATTTCTCATCTAACCTAAACTTCTCTGTAGCTGTTAATCCAGTAGTTGTCTCCAAATCTGAAACATGGTTGGCTTTACTCTTGTCAAGAACAGTCATACCCACAATCAACAACACAAACAAAATCACACACACAATTGCCAAACCAGCACTCATGTATTTACAGCACCTGCTCTTCCTACCCTATTGCCCATGATCTGTAAAGAATCAGTAAGTAGAAGGGACAATTTAGAACTATGCAGCCAAAGTCAAAAACATAAATCTTCTTTCAGCAGTTATCTACAGTTCTCACTCTTAATTCCAGGATCCTTTTTCTCAAAAATTGGTAAACTTATCAAAAATCGGTTTGGCAGCTTGTCAAATTAGGTTATCAAAGTCTCTTCTGGTTACTTTCAACAGTCTCTTTTTCTTTTGCACTTTTATCAATTTGTCACAACAGTTCAGTTCATTAGCTTCCTTCATATTCCCAAATATTGACCTGGAATGTCTCGATCAAAACAAAAAGACAAAAAATTATTTCTGCCATTCACTTGCAGTTGCATACGCCCATTCAGGACCTGCGTATCTTCGACTTGCTATTCTCTTTCTTTTCAACTTTCGATCTTCATTCAATTCCCCTTCACTTAGATCTCCTCTCCTTGCTGTATCTACTTCTTTCTCGATTGTTTCAACAACTGCATCCTTTCTCTTTGCTTGTGACTGCGGCCACTTATGTACTTTCAGTGGACCCTTTGTCAATGCTCTTTTCAGTGTTGAACTTGAAACTTCTTCTTGCTCTGCAGGATTTTCTCTTGAAAGACCTGCAACCGGTTCAGGAGGAGTCAGATCACATTGGCCTTGATCCGCCTCAACTCCTTCCACCTCAGGGTCTGGCGTTTGCTCTGTTTGACTCTCCTATTGCATCAATGGTGATTGGCTCACTGTCACCCTCCTGGAGGTCTTCTCCTTCGTCTCCCACAGAAGTGACTGAACTGTCCTCAATGTGCTCAGATCCGATCTCACTCTCTCTTTCTTCTCCTTCTGGTTCTGAGACTCTTGTTCGCACTCGCAACAACTCTTCTTCATCACCTAAAGGACATGCCACTTTCTTTGTGTGGCTGGCGTGGATCCAGTTTGGAACTCCAGCGCACCTAACAGATGTGGTAGTAAACAGAACCACCTGGAACTGTCCTTTCCAGTGAGGCTCCAAACACGTTTTCCACATGTGTTTCTGAACCACAACCCAATCACCGGCTCTCAGGTTGCGCCCTGGGTCATGGATCGGTGGCAGTGTGGGGGGAGAAAGAGCAAACCACATCAGCCAGACCTTTGCAGTAGTCCAACACCATAACATCTGTAATGCTCTCAAGTGCATTCGCAGGCACCACTGGCAACCTCATTGCTCGGCCCATGAGGATTTTGTGAGGTGACAAGCGGGTCTGCCTGTCGGGTGTGTTTCTCATTGTCATCAGAACTAACGGCAGTGCGTCAGGCCATTTCACATCCGTGGACGCACACATCTTTGCCACTTTTGGTTTCAAATTACCATTCATTTGTTCCACTAGTCCTGATGCTTCATGGCGGTAACTTCTGCTCAATGTTCAGTGCTACCCACAGTAATTTAATTACTTCATTGTCGTAGTGAGAGTTTCCCTATCTGATTCTAAGGAGTTTGGAAACCCAAAACATGGTATCAGTTCCCTAAACAGCAGTTTTGCAACTGTGAGGCGGTCATTTCTTTTTATAGGGTAAGCTTCAATCCAATGACTAAAAATGCAGACAATCATCAACACATATCTCAAACCTCCACACACCGGCATCTCAATAAAATCTATTAGCATTCTGCTGAATGGACCTCCTGCTCTTGCAGTGTGGCTCAAGTTAATCGCTGTCCCTTTTCCTGCTTTCATTTGCTGGCAAATGACGCAACAATGGCAAACTGCTTCAGCAACTTGTCTAAACTTTGGATTGAACCAATAATGCTTGAACAAAGGACCCATGACATTCCTCCAAACATGTGCTTGACCATGATAATATCGAGCCATTTGGGACAACAGACTGTTGGGCAAAACTAATTGACCCTCTTCTGAATCCCACAATTCATCTTGCATTTCATTTTGCTCCATGAACGTTTTCCCTCCCTGTCAACATTATTCTGCAATGTTTTACATTTTTCCAATGTATCTATTACTTTCAATGCAAAACTTGGACATGTTTTATCTTCTTCAGGTAACAATTTCCAATTATCTTTGAACGATATACAGTTCAGTGCGCAAAACCTTGCAACTTGATCTGCATATCCATTTCCCATTGACACTAAATCTTGCGATTTGAGATGTGCACTGCATTTCACCATGGCAATCTTTTCAGGCATTTGGATGGAATGCAACAATTCTTTAACTCTCTCACCATTTCTCACTGGTGAACCAGAAGAGATCATGAAACCTCTCTGTGACCACAACTGACCAAAGTCATGGACTATTCTAAATCCATACTGACTATTCATATAGATGGTAGCTTTCAGTTGGGCAGAAACATGGCACGCTCTAGTAAGGGCTACCAGTTCTGCTACTTGTGCAGAATATACCCCTCTAAGCCAAGACACTTCCAGGATACCAGAAATTGTGCACATGACATATCCTGCTCTCAGTGTCCCTGTATTGTCTCTTAGGCAAGAACCATCAACAAAGATAATTTGTTCTTTTTCTTCCAATCGGGTGTCTCTAATGTTAAGTCTCTGTTTTGTGTCAGTTACCTCAAGACAATCATGCTCAATATATCTTCCAACTTTTGAATTTCAACATTTTCATTTGGAAGTAAGGTTGCCTCATTCAGCACTGTACATCTTTTCAATGACACTTTTGGTGACCCCAGAATACTTGTCTCATTTCTGGTCAATCTTGCACCAGTCAGATATTGGGTCTTGGTGTGTGTAAGTAAAACACAGTAAGTGATGGACCATTATAGTTAGGGGGTGTCCCAACACAACGCCTTCCCACTGTGTGAGGCTCTGTTCAACCACTGCAACTGTACGCAAACAGCCTGGTAAAGCTGTTGTGACTGGGTCCAAAGTAGCTGAAAAATATTTACACCTGCATGGACCTGCGTCAAGACAGACAAAGAACATGCATCACGCTCATGACAAAACAATGTGAAAGACTTAGTCTAATCAGGTATACCCAAAGCCGGAGCTTTGCACAGACTCTCTCTCAACTCAGAGAACACTTTCATGCAAGCCTGGACTAATACTATGGGTTTTGTTTACCTCTTCATGGGTCAGCTTCTGCAAGGGCTTGGAAATGACTGAAAAATGGGGAGTCAATTGGCGGGAGTAGCCTACCATCTCTAAGAACATCCTGACATTTCTCTAAGTGGTTGGGGGACTCATCTGCAACATGGTTGTAACCCTTTCTCTAGATATTTTCCTTGATCCCTTCTCAATATGGTGACCCAAGTATTTCACTTCCTTCTCACAGTATTGGAATTTAAGTGGAGACACTTTATGACCTCTCTTTCCCAAATGGTTCAGTAAGGCAATCGTGTCATACCTGCACTCGTCCCTCGTTTTGGATGCTATCAGCAAATCATCAATGTACTGTACAATGGTTGATTGGAAAGGCAGTTCCAATGACTCCAAATTATTTTTCAAGATCTCATTGAATATGGAAGGTGACTCTGAAAACCCTTGAGGAATTTGACACCAACAGTAAACTTGGTTTAAAAGTTTGAAACAAAAGAGAAATTGGCTGTCCTCATGAACAGGCACAGAAAAGAAGGCTTGTGACAAGTCTATGACAGTGAACCATTCAGCATCACATGGAATCTGAAACATTATTACACCTGGATTTGGTACCAGGGGGCAACATTTGATCACAATGTCATTTTTTTTTCCTTAAGTCCTGGACAATTAGAACCTTCCCACAGGGCTTTTTCAAACCCATTATCATGAATTACATGGGTTGCTCAAAACTTCTTTCAAAACCCCTTGTTTTACAAATTTCACAATTATTTGGGCAACCTTTATAAGAACAACCTGTGGTACTGGGTAATCCGAGGAAAAATTGCATTTGGCTTTACATGAACCTTAACTGGCTCAGCTCCCTTTATCAGACCTATCTCTTTTCCTGTCAGATCCCACACTTTCTCTTTAACTGTCCCCTGTAAATTAGGAGGAAGCTTCTTCACTGTGAACACTGGAAAGAAATTAATCAGGGGGTGCTCCTCATTTATTGTTTCACACTCGGTCTCTGGATTTAGGTCATCTTCATCATCACTGTTCATCTGTATCTCAATTCCATCATTTGTGCAAGCAATCAAACACCTGGTCTTACACACCAAGGGCCTGATTCTGACCTTGGCGGTCTTTTCGCAAGACCGCCGAGTTACCGCCGCGGTAAAGACCGCCGACCGCGGCGGTATGCCGCTGCGCGTATTCCGACCGCTGGGAGCGTTCTGCCGGAATACCGCCAGCAGCCACACTGGCGGTCGGCGGGAAAGTGGAGACTGGTCAACCTCCACCGCCACGCCAGCAGAACACCGCCCCCAGAATTACGACCCACATTTCTGTGTGGCGGTCTTCTGTTGGCGGTCTTCTGTTGGCGGTCACGTCCCTATGGCTCCCGTCGCCTCCCGGAGGACCAACGCACAAGGTAAGTTGATCGTCCGTGAGGGGAGGGGGTGGGGGGGTGTTGTGTGATGTGTGCGTGCATGGGGGTGTGTAGAGGGGGTGTGTGAGTGCGTGCATGCGGGCGGGGGGTGCTGCTGTGCCTTTGGGCAATGTGTGTAGTTCGGCGGGTGCGCATGTCGGCATGTATGTGTGCGGGTATGTGCCCCCGTTGTGTATGTGTGTGTGTAGGGGGTGTGCATATGTGCATGTTGGGGGTGCGTGCATGTCGGGGTGCGTGTATGTGCATGTCGGGGTGGGGGGGGCAGGGGGTTCGTTCCACCTCTGGGGGGTGGCAGGGGGGTGGAGGGTGTGGGGGGAGGACTCGTGGGGGGCAGTGGGGGTGGGGGAGACCCCTATCAGTGCCAGGGAAGGAATTCCCTGGCCCCGATAGTGCCTACCGCCATGGTTCGCATGGCGGTTCCCGACCGCCAAAAACCGCGGCGGTAAGCAGGGTCATGATACGGTTGGCGGTCTTGGGTCGACCGCCGGGCCGGAGTGTGCGAACTCCAGCCCGTCGGTCATGACCGCCGTGGCGGTCGGAGTGGGGAAGTGGCGGTCGATCGCGGCGGTGACCGCCGCGGTCAGAATGCCATTTTTTGGACCGCCGGTCTGTTCGCGGTCCGACCGCCGCCTCTCCGCCGACCGCCAAGGTAAGAATCAGGCCCCAAGTCTCTTCTCAGTAGGGATACCGGACTTGAATCACAGACTATGAATTCGTGCAATCCTTTCAAGTTGGCCAATTTTAACCGGAATTGGTTCTGTAGTTGTGTTGGTCAAATACTGATTTACTACTCCTACAATCTGGGCTGTGTTTCCTAAAAGGGGCAAATTTAGAATTTCTGCACTTCTTACTGCAGAGTGGGTAGCTCCTGTGTCAACCAAGAATGAAACTCTGTGACCCACGACCTTTCCTTTCTCATAGGGACCTTTCTGATCTACTTCTAAGGACGCTGCAAGCACACAGTCTTCCTTATCCAAGCTCTGACTCACCCAATCATCGTTTATTCCAATCTCACTGTGTAATGGGAATTGGTGTACAGTGTTATTACTTTGGTTGGACCTCTGACATGTGACCTGTTGAGGAAGCATCACCTGCTGCTGTTCTATTGGGGCTTGAGGTATTTGAATTTATTGTCTAGGTACCATGGGAAACTGCTGTTGCATTGGCTACAACTGTGCCATTTGTACATGTGGCATTTGTACCTGCTGCATGGGTTGAAAATTCTGCATTTGATTCATATTATTTTGAAAATTCAGATGATGGGCTCTCATTCTCGGTCCTCTCATGTTTTGAAACTAGTTGATGTCATTAGTTTGCTGAACGTTATCTTCGTGCACCATCACTGGACACTCCCGTTTCCAATGTCCGACCACTCCGCAAGCATAACAAGGCAACACTGTCTTCATTCCCTGCACATCATTCTGAACCACTACAGCATTCAAATCAGGACTACGATTTCTATTACCCATTCCTCCGCAACCTCTACCTCTCATCTGATTTTGAAGCATCACATTTCCCTGCTGTTGTTGTGGAAAATTTCCCTGTATCCCTGTTTGGGCAGCTTTAATCTGCATCACCATTGCCTTCTCTTTCAGCTTTCACTGCTTCAATTCAATCTCATCACTACAGTACTTTGCATACTGCAACACCTCATCAATTGGGTTTGCTTGCCAGCAAATCAAATGACTCAATCATCTGGCTAATTTCAGGTCTCAATCATTCTACAAACCTGAACACAAAATGAATCATATCTTTTGGCTCAGTTGTTTCTGTACCACTGTAATGCTTGAACGCCTGCAACAGTCTCTCATAGTACAAATGTATCGACTCCTTTGCTTCATGAGCTGTCCTGTATATTCTCAATACCAGTCAATGTTTTTGGGCAAAATTTTCATCTTCAAAAATTCAATCACCTTGTAATAATATTTAATTACTTCAGGAGACAGCGCACCTGTAACTTGACCTCTTTATGGTTCTTTAGTTGGCCAATCTATACTCCTCTTACACTCCATCCACAAACCAGCTGGAACTACTATCTCTAAAAGAGTGTTCAAGTCTTCCCAAAGGCATTTTGCAAGTTTCACAAACCTGTCCATCTGTTGATACCATTCCACTGGCTTCTCTCTCAACCTGGGATAATCATTTGTAAAGGATAAAATGTCACTTCTGATCCAAGGTATATGAACTAAATTTCCTCCTGGAATCTCTCTCATTGGTAACATTTTCAACAGAGCCTTGACCTGCTGCACATTGGCAGCCAGCTCCGCAGAATCACTTTTCCTTTTCCTTTTATCTCTTTTCTTTGCCCATCTGCCTTCCCATTTGTCTAATGCTCCCCATGTCTGAACTCCCTAGGGTGTGCCTTCATCCCTGCAGATCTCATGTGTTCACAGTCTTTTTTAGTGAAAGTCTAACCTGTAACTCCTTTTCAAAAGCTTTGTCTTTTCTCTTTCTATGCCGTACTTCTCGGCCAGGTCTGCTAGCTTCTGGTGCACATTGCTCACTTCCCTCGTAATCTTCGGGCACAGACATCTCAATTCTGCTTCTGTGTAGGACTTTAATCTGTTCACACGCATAGTTCCTTCAATGAGCTCACCTGCTTCTATTCCTAGTCTCGTATAGTTCAAGTACTCCTCTCCCCTAGGAGCACTCTGCGGGGTACTCAGCTTGTCTAACCATTCAGTTAACTGCTGAGCAGTCAAACCTTGCAGTGAAATATTGCTGGCCTGGACAACTGTATTCAGTGACTGCGGCGTCAATAATTTCAGGCTCTGAATAACAGTTGACCCTATCACAGCATCCGGAGGAACTCCAAAGGGACTAAAGTCTAGCAATGATCTTGACCTGTCAAAGGTCTATCCCACAGGAGAGACTACTCTAATATTCTCAATAAGTCCTCTCCTCATTGGAGTCAGGATTCCCTGTCCATCTGCACTGTGTTTCTCTTGTGCGAACAAAGGCACAATCATACCTATGGTAACAGGTACAGATACAACATCTGGGCTTGGTCTAACATTCAGGTTCTGAGGGACATTAACTCCAGTGTTCTGGTCTATCAGTACAGACATATCTGACTGTGTCCCTGTTATCGTAGTGTACTTTGGCATTGTTTGTGACTGCACTAGAGGCAGTAAGAGTGGAGTTGGCTCTGTCTGAACCAACTTCAGTCTTGGGAAAGCCAGTCCCACTGGCACTATTAGGTTTGTGACACTTTCCACAATGGGCACATCAGGGTAAATTCTCTGGACATTTGACTGTGGCACCTGATTTTGGACTACTGGAGTAGTCTGGTAGGTGCATTAAGTCTGCTCTGCACTGGGCTCTGTGCCAGGCTAGGATTAACCTGCGCCGGACTGGAGGTCCCATTAACCGTGAGTCAGAGCTAAAGGGTTTACACTAGTGCTCATACCACTCTCATGTGCTGCAGATAGTGGTGGACGATTTCTCAATAACTGCAAAATAAATTCATTGTCTGACTCTTCCTCATATGTCAAAGATCTCCTAGCCTCCCCTGCTATCCACTCTCTACTCTCAGAAGGTCTCCTGTTTGTCTCTCTGGTAGCTTTTCTTCCTTTTCTCTCGCTTTCCTGTGTAATAGCCAGAAACAACGTAATTCCCTGTAAAGTCTTGGTTCTCCAAAACTTCTGCTCACTGTCCCATCTAGCCTCCACTAGTGTCTTTTCATGCTTTTCTCATTCTCCTCTCAAATTTATGTTGCTGTCTGCCTACTAGTTCCCAGATTGCTAATGCCTCGAACTGTGCTGGTCTCGGAGGGAGTTCCAGATCATACAGCACCCTCCTCAGATTCTCTAAACTCCTTAAATTAAATGTTCAGTTGATGGAAAATGGTAAGCTCCAATCCTTCTCTGTCACCTTGCACTATTGCTTTAGCCAAAGGCATGGCAAAACACCCTTTTCTTCAATTACAATGTAAGCTGCTGTACCTTCTGGTGGTGCAATATCTCCTATACTCGTTATAATGTATGTGTCGCCCCTTAAAGCACTCTTTAACACTTTGAAAAATGTCACTGTGTTTACGTTATTTAAAAACAAATCAGGAAGTGACTTTTAATCCCAGAATTCTCTTCAACCACCTTCTCAACTAATTGCGCCAATCTGCTGCACGACCCTTCTCACTACCCAACCTAACCCAGTGCTGATCCAATGACATCACACTCACATGCACTGCGGCTGACAAAGTCTTGCGGCTTGTCCTCCCAAACTCAATTTCACACAAAACGAATGCAAAATTATTGTGAGCACCAAACAAAATCAAAACCCAATTTGTCTGTTTACTATAGGTAAAGTAACACAATCGCTCCAGAAACTTTACAGATTTTTAACTGACGGCTTTCGCTCTAGCAGCTACTCCTTCTTTTTCAGTTTCCCTTATTCGCAAGCAAAATTCGACCCACAAATTATTTCACTCTCAACTGATCAGTGGGTCTGTCCTGTGCACATCAGATCTCAGTCAAAAAAATCTTTTACTCACTTTGACTCACACTCTGTCTTGTAGACTAAGCCCAAGCAACCTATTAAACCAGACATAGTATACAAAAGCCAAGTGCCTCGAACACTTTTCAATATACTCCGGAGTCTTAGACCACGCAGGATCCCTATACCAACAACCACATGGACAATTTTTTAGCACAAAGCACTACACATATGTGAAGTTCGACGACTTCCCTACTCTCACACTTCGGAGTACACACACTCCTTCTACAACTTCATTTATAGTAACCAAACTCCGTAAACCCTCACAAATATCACAATTCACCTGCAACTTGCATAAGCTTTGCAAGCGCACAACCTATTCCATTCACACCGTCATTAGAACACCAAGAACATCCTCAAACAACCATCAGCAAGCTCCAAGATTCTGGGAAAGTAACTTTAGGTACTTAGGGACACATTCCCTCTCCAATTTGTATCATTGATAAATAAATCCAGATTTCACCAATTTCGCCAACTCTGTGAATTATTTTGCTCTCTGTAGGTTATTAACCCTTGCCCTACTGTCATCCCTGGAGACACCTGTTATTTCTCGCTTAAAATCCCTGGGACCAAATACTCTGCTACCTCTCTTTCTGGACTGTATGATAGGCTCTTAAGGCGCCAAACCTTTACCGGGCCTCTATGATGGGCTCTTAAGGAGACAAATCATCGATCTCTGCTACCATCTCTGTTAGCGCGTCAGACCTTAATAAGTAAACTTAGAAGGGAGACGCAAATAGGTTGATGAACTTTTTGACTCACGTCGAGGTTTTCCCACCATATATCTCGTACATGTAGATCAATAATCAATAACAATCAATAACATTAGTAATCAATAGGACTCAGAAATTGTCACACACCATGGCCTTGCAGTCATGAATAACCACACCTTTATGTAAAAGTTAGAATATATATTTCCCTATATTAACAATGCTAAGGTCACATAACTCATTCTCAAGATCAAATGATAAACATATGGAAACAACACTGGCTGTCCAAAGCAGCGAAAGAATTTCAATCTAATCAAACCTTGAGCCACCACACCCTCTAGAGTTACAGTGCAAATTAATAGCAAGAATAACTGCACAAACGATATTACATACATTTAGTCTGAGCAAGGAAAAGACATCAAATGTTATTACATGTAGTGAACTTTATCAGTGAGCTCCCTAACTAACACCAGATTAGCATAGCAAGTTTGCGCTTCAATCAAAACAATTTAGTCAACACAAATTTGGAAAACATCTAACTATTCCTCTATCAAAATAGCGGTTGGTAACTAGAAACAAAGCAAATAGACATAGCAAACGACATCAGTGATAGTATACCTCTTCTCAATTGGATCAGCAAGCTAAGATAGTCTTCGTCATCAGGACATCAGTCTGTTCAGCTAGGTACCAGGATTCAACATCAAAGTTCAGAAAAGGCCAAGTCTTTAAGCAATAAAGTTAAGCATGTCTCTTCTTAAGACGGTCATGAAAATAATGGCACTCTTAACGGCAAGATAGAAAATGGGCAGAAGTGCTGTCCTCCCTCAATGCAGTCAAGCTAAATTAGATTTCCTAAAAAATAATTCCCACATCCTAATTGGTTCAAGAATCTCATGTTCACACTTTGTCCAATAAAACTAAAACTTCAAATCTACATTTCTGCTAGTATATGGTTTACAAGTCGATGATTGGCTCCTTTTGTCCTGCTCCCGTCATTCGGCTCGTTAGGTAACAATATTGTTGCAGCTTATGCTCCAGTCAGTATGGTCATTGTTCTCTCCTGGGAAAGTCAGTCTTACACCCATTACATTAACAATGTTGCATTAGCTAGTACATCATCTCCTAGTAAGCAGTTCTCATGAGAAAAGACTTTTAACTACAAGCACACGGACAGTACAGTGGGAAATCACAATTTAACTCTCTACACAGCCATTTTATTAAACCCCTAAGAAATACAGCTTGACATGAGGCCATACAACTAGGCCAAGACATCACTAAGTTAAAACCTACAACTAAAAACGCTAATACATAATGCATAATCCTTAATATGACAAATTACTATATTAATCAAACATAAACTCATCATTTCAGATTAATAAGCCATTAATAAGTACACTTTGCGAAAATTGTCGGCCACACTGGTGGGCGCTCTTTCAAATGCGTGCATTATTTTTCCCTACGTTATTACATTTTCTATGCAAATTCAACACTCAGAATACATGAATAATCATGAATAAGTTCATAAAAAACTCAGTGTTAACATAGTCAATAGCTGTGTCACTTCAACTTCCATCTGTAATAGGCAAAAGATGATGGAATTCCTCCATATGGTTTTGGTTGTCATAGATAGGATACAGACTAACACTAGATAGCTTACTTGTATGTTATGTAGTCCTTTGCCGGTGGATGAGCATAATTGTAAAATAAAGCATTAAATATGGCATTTTCCATTAATGAATACATGAGTTTGAATAATCATTGTGTGAGCATGGCAATATGAATGCTGGAGTGGTACATCCTTATTATGCAAACTAGCTCTGGTATTCCTACATTCTCCCATTTTTTAGCAGGTGCAAAGAAATGCAGAATTTGTTGTACTGCTTTGATTTAGCAAAGAGATACCTAGTTAACAAGTTGTGCATACTGCAACATTTGGGAAGTGCTATAACCCTTTTGTGAATGCTCAGTGTGAGGAAATGCCACTTTTTGTATAGTCACCACCATGTTTTTGAGCTGATGCTGCTGGTTTGTTGACTGTGAGAGTGCACTGTGCCCTTACTCGTAATCAGGAATGTCAAATTGGCTCCTACCAAATTGGCTAAGCTAGCATACCCGTAACTCCCTAGAATGTGGTACCCAGGACACACAAGTTAGAGGGTCAGCCCCAGGGGCTGCAGCACTGGTTGTGCCAGTATGGGCATGACTTGAGAACAACAAGAATTCCAGCACACAATGTGCATGCTGGAAGAGCAGTCTAAACTGCTAGCCTGGCATTTAAACTAATGGGAAAGCCAGACTTCCCCTTGATACATTTGCAAGTCACTCACATGGCAGGTCTATTAAGTCCTAAGGCAGAGTGTCATATATCTCATGGGCAGAACATTTATTTTACATATTCTGATAGTAAAAATGTGAAACTGTTGTTTTTACAGTGGAAAGGCTTGGTCCCCCAAATGGTGAGTACAGAGTTACACCTTGACCCCTCAGTTGTGCTAACTCTTGAACACTACAACTAAAGTGGACTATTCCACTTTAATGTAAAAATACAGTCTATTTCTATGAATTGGTGTTGGTTTTCTTCGGTGTCCTGTCCATTTTATGTTCAATTGTTTTGGTGCTGTTTAAATGCTTAACACTTGTTCCTTTTTGTAAGCCTAATGCTCAGAGCCACAACTACCCAGAGTAGAGCTGATGGTTTGACATTCGAAACCTAAGGGTCGTAAAGGGTTTGGTATAGTATAATACACGTGAGGTTGCACAACCACATCATATAATACACCTGATTTCCTCACAATGGTTCCTAGAGGAGGGATCCAGAGCTTGTGTTTAACACTACTGTACAGTTGTAGAAGTTGAGGCACTAGAATTATAAATAGGTAGACACCTAAAAAAGAAGTCTCTTTCCTCCCAAGTAATTCTCAGGTGTGTTGAACTCCAGAGGACTGTTACAAGGATTGCAGGAATGTCTTTAAGGAGTTGGGAAATATTTGAGAAAATTGTGACAACATTTCCTGCAATCTCAAAAAGGTATCAAACAACTTGACAAACTGACCCTGAATTGATTGTCAAGTCAAAGCTAAGGCAACAAGTTGCAAAGTGCAACATTAGCAAAGTTTCCACTGTCTTGTCTCTAGTCCTCTGCGCCCATAACAGTTGCACACAGGGTACTGTCAGTGAGACAACTTTATGCCCTCCTGGGAAGACATGCTTATTACTACCAGAAAAATATACAATAGGGGCCTGCTCTGGAATAAGGTGTCACCTCCCTCCTGGTGGAAGCCACACAGGTGTTGGCCCAAAAAGATGAGCTACAAAGGAGAAACCACCATTGAAGGGCAAATGGGTAACACTTGGGAGACCGGCTGCTCCATTGTACAGGGAGACAGGCTGGCACTAAGGACAGGAGAGGGGAACCAGTTGCTAAACAGTTTTTTCAGAGACCGGCATACTCCTTTGTAGGCACACCTCTGGGTGGGTCTAGAAATCACCACACATCGTGGAGAAGACTCCGGTCATATTAGAAGTGGGCAGAATGGTGCATTCTGGGATGCCCCGATGCCACATGTTGCAGGAAGTGGTCATAAATGTGGAGGGAACCTGGTAGCCCATTGGCTACCAACCACATCCTGCCCTGAGGGCTTTTTTTCTGAGCATAAGTAGGGCACTCCTGGCACCTCAAACCCAGTTCTCGACTGGGGTGGAAGAAGGACCAAGAAAGGAATGCTCTGGTGCACCACTGAAACGTCAAAGGGAACCTGCCCTGTTGTGGACTGTACCTGCTGCACCCAGTGACTATTAAAGGAAAGGGACTGTCTGCCATGTCCTATTCAAGCAGATGTCATCTCCTAAGCCCAGCTAAAGCCAAGAGACTCAAAGGAACAGCTGTCTGGCTTCCTGTTCAGAGCACGGGGACACAACAGGTAAAGAAGCCTGCAACAGCAAATTGGTAGCCCAAAGTTGTCAACCCACTGGCAACTGCCACTGTGCAGCACCAGGGATCGAGATCTAATGCATAAAGTTGCAACTCAGTTCTCTGAACCCGTGAGTGGTGTTGCAGTGCAGCTGGAACCTCCATAGGATGAGTCATTGGCTCAGGAAGGATGGGCCTGTCACCGCAAAACTCTAGCACCAGTAATCCAGTGGTGATTGGGCTTCTGCCAGCATCAAGAGGACTTGGAGGGATGTTGATCCTGTAACAAGGATCATATCACCTCCTTCGTGAATCAAGGAGTAGTCACAGCAAGGCTTCTATCAACAGCATCACATCTACAGCATCTTTAAGCATCTTCAGCATCCTTCATTCCTTGCCTCAGGACCATTCCCATAGAAAAGCCCTAAAAAAGCATGGTTGTTTGGTACGACACAGCAAAGGCAATCTAAGTAATCATAGACAACTGAGGTGCCAGACTGCTGAAAAAAGAGTGTTTTTCTATTTGGCACTTTTGCAGCTATTTAAACTTTGTCATTCTGAATCGAATTACTAGGTGAGTTTGGCTACTATGAAGACTCTAAAAAGCATACCATTGAATAGTCAATATTCCAAAGTACTTGAAAATGTCCAATGATAAAATTGGACAGGAAAAAACAATTGCTCTATAAGTAGCTAAGACACTTTTGCCCACAAGCTCTGCCTCACCATCAACAGCTCACTAGCTGCCGCCACCTTACCCGATGACTGGAAACAAACCTGACAAAACCAGAAGCAAATTCCACGAAGGCGTGGAAGCAGTCGCGAACTGGATAGGATACAGCTGACTTCAACTCAACGCAAACATGACAGAAGTACTCATCATGGGCCCTCAACCCAACGCATGGAACAACTCCTGGTGGCAACCCACCCTCGGAAATCCGCCAACCCCCACCAGCCAAGTCTACAACCTTGAAATCATCCTGGACTCCAACCTCAGCATGAACCAGCAAATCAACTCAGTCACCTCCACCTGCTTCCACACCCTCAGCCTCCTACGCAAGTCCTTCAAGTGGATCACAACGAAAATAGAAAGACTGTCACACATGCCCTGATCACTAAAAGACTGGACTACGGCAACACACTCTACACTGGAATCAACAAGAAACTCACCAGCAAACTACAAAACATCCAGAAAGCCACTGGCAGACTGGTCCTTGATCTACCTCGACACTGACACATCTTGCAACACCTGCGTACACTGCACTGGCTTCCCATAGAAAAAAGAATCACCTTCATGATCCTCACCCACACACACAAAGCCCTCCACAACACAGGACCAGCCTACCTGAACTAATGACTCTACCTCCACCTACCCCACAGGGCCCTATGCGCAGCCCAGCTCTCTCTCGCAGACGTACCCCACATCAGGAAAACCAGAATAGGAGGACGCTCCTTTTCCTACCTTGCAGCCACCACCTGGAACACCCTTACTCTTCACATCAGACAAATCACCTCCTTCCTCAGCTTCACGAAGGAACTGAAGACATGGCTTTTTTAATAACCACCTCACCGGCATACACTGCTCATTTCTCCCCTCCTCCCCAGCACCTTGAGACCCTAACGGGTGAGTAGTTGTGATTTACAAGCACTGATTGATTGATTGATTGAAGAGTTCATAAAGCAGCCAAAGTTTGGGACCTCAAAGTCAAGATCCACTTGGACAGCCAATAATTGAAAATGAAGCTGCTCTTGCAATTAATGAGGTGGAGATTAGATGGAACACGCGAGACAAGAAACAATTGATTTCACAGTTTAAGTTAGACAACTAAATGATGAGCAAAAGGAAATATATATGGAGGTGAAAGCCACAGTTGAGTATGGATTGCTTTATAACAAGAAAGAGTGTGCATTCGTAACATTTATGCCTATACTGTGGTATATCAGCATTCAAGCTGGTACCGGTAAAAGCTTCTTAATACAAGTTCTCATTGCTTTAGTACCTAAGACTAAAGACCGTAATTTGCCATGTGCAGTTACAGAACCCACTGGATTAGCTGTGCACAATATCAAAGGAATTACTTTAAATCAACTTTTGATGCTGCCTGTGGAACAGGACAACAAACTGGAATACCAAAAGTTATCTGGTGAAGCTTTCCATCAAGTTTCAATCGTCTCCACCATAATTCTTGTCTTTGTACATTTGAGAATGCAGATTTTGAGAACAGATTTGTTGTCCCACGGGCTATAGTTCGGCTTGCGCTGCTATCATCTCTACTGCTGCGGACCGCAGCACGGATCGCAGCACTGACTGCAGGGCCTCCCCTTCTTTTGGGGGATGCCGCTGTTCTGCTTGGTGGCCCATTATGGCTTTTTTGGCGTTGTAGACACACTCTGCAACACCTGCCTTTTTGCTATCGGGCACGCCACAGGTCTGCGAGGTGGCCCGTTAAATAAGCACATAAAAATGCTGCCGCTCCATTTGGAACTGTAGCCCACACATTATACTTACCTCTCCTCTGGGGGCCATGATCTTGCTTTTTCTTCTTCTTTCTATATTCAATCTTGTTCCCAGCACGCTGGGGGAGTGGTATTTATTTTCACCATTCGAATATGTCAATTAAAAAAATATATATATTTACTGTTTACCTAGCCAAGAAGGACGTTCTTTACCTCCTGTTATATCACTTCCTTTCTATGGGTATATAAGGGGCTGAACTTTCATTTCCTTTGTGTTGCAACACTCCTTGCTTCTGTTGGTGTGTCCTTGCTCGTGTTGGTGCATCCTGCTCCTGCTTGGTGTATTTTCATTACTTCTTAGTGCTTCCTGTACTTTTAGGAGTCTTTTGGGAACCCTTTATTATATTTTGCGTCCTGCTCTGGGTTTCCTCTGCTGATCTTGCTGGCCTCTGCTTGATCTACTTTTGTGGCCTTCTTCCTTCAGGAGCTCCTGTCTGCATCAGAGGTTTTTCCCTACGCGCTTTTCCCTCTTGGAATCCTTCTGGAGAACACAGTTTCCTCTGAATTTCTCCGTCAGCAGCAGTGTGGCTCCCCGAAAGGGTACTGCTTACCTCGGGCAGACCAGAACCCACAAGAGCTGAAGTCTAGAACCATCACAATGCCCTGAAATTGGAAGAAAAGGTACAGAACGTGACAGATTGCAATGCTCAAAACCCGTTGTGGTCCTAACGCTATGGATGTATCTCAAGTTGTACCCACAGAAGGGTCAGTGGAGACAGCACAAACCTTAATGCAGACTGTGCATCAACAAGGTCACGAACTGCAAAAAACTTAAATATAAGAACATGGCCTTGCGCCAAGCCCTAGCCACCAAGAAATCTGATGTGCTGATAGTCTCTACTGGTACTCCTCATTATTCTGGTGATCCGAACAAGCTGAATGAATTCCTGGATTCCCCTCCAGTGTTTTCTGCCTTTCGTCCTGCTCAGTTTTCAAAGACAGAACCAAGGTTGGTTATTTGATTAGCACCTTATCTAGTCCAGCACTGCTGTGGGCAACACCTTTGATAACCACAGAGGATCCTCAATTGTCTGATTATACAACCTCTTTGTTGCTGCTTTCAAACACATGTTTGAAAGACCTGGCTTAGAAACCTCTGCAGAAGAAGCCTTGTGTGAGATCCAGCAAGGGAACCAGGATGTCCTACAATATATAACTCATTTCAGGCAACAGGCTGCAGAAACCACTTGGGTGAAACGGACTCTGGTAATGCTCTTTCACAGAGGTTTGTGAGATGAATTTAAAGATGAGTTGGTGCATTCATGCCGAGCTGAGACCATATCTGGTCTTATGGATCTAGAGTTGTCTATAGGAGATCGCCTTCAGGAACGTCGGTTAGAGAGACGTAAAGCATGTGCTTCGCCGCATACAGGAATGACACATTCTACCACGCATCAACCAGTTACTTCCCAACTTGAAATGCCTCCTTTGACTGGAGAAAAACCAATGCAGATAGGTCTGACTCTAGGACCTCTATCAGAAACAGAACGAGAAAACAGGAGAAAATCAGGACTGTGCTTATGAGCCATATTTGTCCAACTCGTCCATCTAAGCCATCAGGAAATGTCAGATTCTGTTCTCTGTAAAAAGGGAGAGGATGGGATGGTCTGAAGTATCTTCAATCTGCTCCTCAAATAAAACTTCCAACTTGTTGTTTCTACTTCCTATGCTTCTGAGTTTACCCAGTGGAAATGAAGAAAAGGTATTGGCACTGTTGGACTGTGGAGCTCGTGGAATGTATCTGGATGACAGCTGGGCCATGGAAAGCCTGGTATTGCCTCCTTGTAGGGAATTAGATTGTTCCATCCCTCTTGAACCTGGAGCTACAGTGTCCTTTGGATGAATAAACTTTCTCATCCAAGCCAGAGAAAGAAATGCTAAGGCAATATCTTGAGGAGAACCTTCTGAATGGTCTGATCACATGATCCTCTTCGCCCACTAGGACACCTCTCTTTTTTGTACCAAAAAAGACCAAAGTTCTGCGGCCTTGTATCAACTTTAGGGGATTAAACAAGGCTCCTAATCAAGGATATTCTAGAGTTGGTTAGAGGAGCACAAAGATTTACCAAGTTGGAACCTTGAGGTGCCTATCCTCTCCATCGAATGAAGAAGGAGATGAATGGAATACAGCATTTAGAACACTGTTAGATCATTTTGAATATCAGGTTATACCCTTTGGCTGACCAATGCTCCTTCAATGTTCCAAAGATTCATGGATAATGTCTTTGTAGATCTTCTGTTTCTGATCCTAGTAATACATCTCAATGATGTATTGGTCTATTCTGTGGCTCCTAAGCTACATCAGACACACGTCATTCAAGTCTTGGATAGGTTACACCTGAACAGTTTGCTTTGTAAACCCCCAAAAATGTAAATTCGACAAATTAGGGGAGGAATTTCTGGGTTACCATATCAATAAGACAGGAATTGCCATAGATCCTCAAAAGGTACCGGCAATAATAGACTGGCCTTTGCCTTCCACCATTAAAGAAACCCAATGCTTTCTGGAATTGTCGCAGTTCTAACACCAGTTTTTTGGTAACTTAGTCCACCGAACAACCTACAACACACAAATCTTAAAAGGGAAAACCGTTGGCAGGGGTTCAATACCAGAAACAAGCCTTTACTGAAGCATCTATTTTATGTCATCATGATACTACAAAAACATTCATAGGGAAACAGAAGCTTCAGAGAGGACAGTAGGAGCTGTTGTCCTCTAGAGACAAGAACATGATGAGTTAGAACACCCTGTTGTCTACATGTCACATGTTTTTTTCTGATTCTGAGAAGAATTATTCTGTTCTGAAACGAGATATGTTAACGATGAAATTAGCCTGCCGTGAGTAGAGGCAGTTACTGATGGGCAGTAAGGAACCATTTAAAATCCAAACAGACCATACGAATTTGCAGTGTCTTCACAGCTTCCAATGCCAAAACAGCCACCAGGCCCAATGGGCATTCTTTTTTAAACAATACGATTTCACTATCACCTAGATACCTACGTCTCAGAACATTCTTGCTGATGCTCTATCCTGTTATCTGGAAAGTTCTAAAGTTCTACTCTTCTACAACAAAACATCATGGAATAATTGGCACTGTTCAGTCATTCATTGATAGGGTGCAGTTGGGATATACTTCCTTAACCAAAGAAGAATGGGAAAACATAGCCACTCAACTCAAACAACATGGCACATGCTATTACAAAGAGAAGGCCTTATACCTCTCTACTAGCGAGATACACTGAGAGGTCTTACAGATGTGCCATGATTCTCCCATTGCTGGTCACTGCGGTTTCAAGTTCACCCTGAAACGGGGGCGTGGCCTGCTGAGCAGCGAGATGGCCGCTCTTTGAGTGTGCTCCGCCGGCCGGACTGAAATCCTTTAATAATCCTTAACATCGGGGCGAGCCCAAACTGCCAAAACCTGTGCTAATGTGCGGATGATAGTGCGACGCAGATGGCGGCATGTGAATTGTTTTATTTTATTGCCTGCGTGGAATTGGGGGACAGCGCGGCCTGAGAGCGGAACCGGCGGCGTCGTCTGACAGAACTTCTGGTGGAGGAGCCTGGGCTCGGGCTGGAGGCGTGCGCCGGCGGCGGGACCAGTGAGGTGGCGGGGCAGGGACGCGGAATGTCCCGGCATTGTCGGGCTGCCCGGGGGATCTCGCCGGAGCTGTGGAGCTGGGGCGGCCCCGGGCTGCCTGGAAGGTAGGCCCGCGGAGCCGCGCTGCCGGCGGTGGCTCTGAGCGCGGAACACTGCTAAGGGGTGCAGACGACGCCTACAAGATTTGGGACCCCAGATGGCGGCAATAAAGGTGACATTTGGACTGCGCTCCGTCGGGCGGAGATGCTGGGCCTGCGGAGGGGGTCGATGTGGCGGACTTTAAAGGTGGCGACCGCCATTTTGGGGCCAAAAGTGCCGAATACAGATTGAGGAGGCGCGTGGTCCTGAGAAAAGCTGAGCACCGACACAGAATCCCGTAAATGCCGTGGGCGCCCTGCGGAGGAATTGAGAGCATTTGAAAAGGTGGAAGGGTTTGAACTACCCTGAGCCATGAATAGCGCGCTACGAAGATGCAGAGGTGAGATACCTGGGGACCCATGAGCAGACACAACTGGGCAAAAGGTGGAAAGTCGGGCAGCGCGGGTGCGGCGAAGGAGGCAGGGGTGCCCAACTGTGACTACGCGGGAATGGAGGTGGCTGTGAGACTTAGCTAATAACCTGTGGCAGTAACAGGTGGATCCTTTGCTGACATGGGAAAGCACGCCACTAAACAGCCGAAGCTGAACTTTGATCATAAGCGTTCTACGCGCCAGGGAGAGTTGGAGCAGGGGCTCCTGGCGGCAGAGGGGCGAGACCTGGCCGTAGACGACCAGGGCGAAGATTTGCGCACATTGATGCTTGAGATGCGCTCCAGCCTCCGTAATATTGATACTAAATTGGACAATCTCGCCAGTCAGTTAGACTCTGTTAAAACCCAGGTGGCCACACACGAGACGAGGTTGGACACGCTTGAGACCCGCCAGTCAGAATGTCATGAGTTTCAAGTAGAAACAAGGGACCAGCTCCTGCACATGGACAAATTATTAGGAATAATCCATGCAAAGAATGAGGACTTGGAGGCAAGGTCCCGGAGCAATAATCTACGCATCACAGGAATTCCGGAGACCACTGCCATAAATAAGATGGAAACATATACCACTGAACTCCTACACGAACTGTTTGATCCCAGTCTCTCGACGGTGTTTGCGGTGGAGAGGGCGCATAGGTCGCTGGGTCAGAGGCCCCCCGCGGGTGCACCGCCCCGTCCCATAATTGCGAGAATCCTGAACTACCAAGACAGAGATTTGATCCTTAAGATGGCAAGAGAGAGAGGATCCATCACACACAAAGGAATTAACATCTCCTTTTACCCTGACTTCACCCCGACGGTCCAGGCCGCCCGCCGAGAGTTTCTACCTGCAAAGCGGCTTCTTCTGCAGGCGCAGGTCCTGTACTCCCTCCTCTACCCGGCTAAATTGAAGGTATCCTTCGAGGGGTCTGCCCACATATTCACTGATGCCAAGGAGGCGCTGAAGTTCGCTAAACATGTGGGACGTAAATCCGCACAACGCTCCAGGGACACTGTGAGGTCAGAGGACAGCAGGCTCTGTGACAATGAGTAAACGTTGATCCTACTTAATATCCCCTGTGGGGAACTGTTCCTAGTTAAAAGTAACTCCTATCCGCTAGAGATGGAGACACACTTGTGTTGCTTGTTGTCTAATATTGCCATCTGCTATTCCAGATAGATTTGATTGCTAGGTTTTGTGCGGTGAGGATCCCCTGCAGTTATTCCGGCCACCCCGTTTCATACGGGGGAGTAGCCGGCATCGCCACACCCCCTCGGGAATGTTCCCTTGCTTATTAAAATGTCTCTTTGGGGATAGGGATGGGAAGGTTAATCTACGACCCGGTTGGGGGGTTGGAGTGGGTGGCGGGAGGGTGGCTGGGGCTGTTAGTTTGTTGTTTATTGCCAATATCTATTATATGATACATGTGCGGTGTCCTGAACGTACAGCCTGGTTATTGTCAACATGTCTTACTAAACTTTGCAAGATGTTTGTGTGAAATGCCAAGAGCGGATAAAACCTTGAACTGTCTCACCTGGAATGTTAGGGGGCTCAACGACCACAGGAAGACTAGGTTGGTACATGCATATTTGGTGCAACATGAGGTGGATGTTTGCCTATTGCAGGAAACGCATTTGAACACCGCCCAGGCCCAAAGACTTCGTCACACTAGATGGGGTCATGTTTATTCAGTAATCTATTCCAACTATGCCCGAGGGGTGGCAATACTCATAAGACGCGGACTGGACTGGCGTGAGGGTACAGTTCAATGTGACCCAGAGGGGAGATATGTTTGGGTACAGGGTATTGTGTGCGGTGTTTCGGTTGTATTCGTGGCTGTGTATGGGCCCAATACAGATTCTCCTGGGTTCTTCCATAAGCTTTGGGGACAAGAGAAAGCCACTGGATGCGATACAATTGTATGGGGAGGTGATTTCAATGCTGTAATTGATGACAAAGTAGATAGAAAGGGGGCAGCTCGCACATTGAACCCGCTGGCGGGTTCCGCCCTACGAGAGATAATGCTAGATGGTGCGCTGGTTGATGTATGGCGAGGTAGACACGGTGACCTGAGGGAGGGTACCTGTATATCATCCTATAGCGGCGCGTGGTCCCGGCTCGACTTCTGGCTCGTGTCGCGAGATGTGGCACTGTGGACGTCGCAGGTAGAGCACATGCCTCGTACACTGTCCGACCATGCGCCCTGTATGCTGAGGTTACTGCTCCCCGGGGGTCCCTCCCCGGCATTCTCGTGGCGACTCCCTCCCCAGGCACTACTTGATGTCGCATTCAGGGAGGAGATACGGACCGATATTACTGACTACTTTGAGCATAATGCGGGATCGGTGGACACGGAGGCGACTCTATGGGAGGCCTTCAAGGTCGTTATTAGAGGCCAATGTATAGCCCGGCAGGCGGGGGTATTGAAGGCGATACGGAGCACTCTGGTAGCACTTGAAGCCGATATTAAACGACTCGAATGCACTTTCTTAGAGACTGGGGAGCCAGTGGCGGCGGGGCAGTTGAAAACTAAACTACTGGAATATGAAGAGGAGGCATTGAGGGAGGTTAAGTTTCTGGGGAAATATGCGGAGGCGAGGCGCTATGGTGAAGGAGGGAGACCGGGGAAGGTCCTAGCAAACATGATTAGACCGCCGCGTCACGTGACATATATTCATGAGCTGCGCACAACTGATGGCGAACTGCTTCATGACAAGGAGAGCATTGTAGGAGCATTCTCCAAGTTCTATTCTCGTTTATATACTAACACTCAAGACGATTGTCCGGAAGGGCTTATATCCTATCTAGATTCCATTGCATTGATATGGTTCAATAATAACCACAGAGAATATATGGACCTTCCAATAGACGCCGGTGATGTGGCACAAGTTATCAGGAGCCTGCCGCCTGATAAGGCGCCGGGACCTGATGGTCTTACAACAGCCTTTTATAAGGCATAAGTAGATGAGCTGTCGCCCCGGTTGCTGGCTGTGTACGAGGAGGCCCCGGAAAAAGGGGTTTTACCTGCCACTATGCGCGAAGCGACGATCATCACGCTGTTGAAGCCGGATAAACCTGCTGACGATCTAAACTCATATAGGCCCTTATCTCTGATTAATGTAGATGTGAAAATCCTGGCCAAACTACTTCCGAATCGGGTGCAGCCACTGCTGTCGAGGGTCGCGCTCCCAGACCAATCCGGTTTTATACCAGGAAGGGCGACCTCCCTTAACCTGCGAACAATCTTTGCTGCATTACATTACCTACACCCCGAAGTTAAAGCTGCCGCTGTATTTTTAGATGTGATGTGACCCTTTATCTTACCAATCCTGCGGACAACTTGGATCCCATCCTGCGGGAATTTGTTCGCTTTGAGGGGTTCGCGGGCATCTCCATTAACTGGTCTAAATCGGTAATCTTTCCCCTTACGGATGGCACTGAGGAGGTGTGCACTGAGTACCCCCTGCGCTGGGAGGCGGAAAAAGTCAAATATCTGGGGATTTGGATAAGCCGGGATCTTCAGGAGATTTGGGGCCTCAACTTTGGCAGGGCTACGATGTGGCTAAGCGAGAAAGTGAAATCATGGGCCTCCCTGCCCTTATCACTAACCGGGCGGATCGCGCTGACAAAAATGATAGTGTTACCCAAATTCCTTTATCTATTTGTAAATATACCTATACCGCTCACAGCACACTTCTTTGCCACTCAAAGGTCATACCTGGTTGAGCTGGTGTGGACGGGTGGACAGGCCAGGGTAGCGTGGGACACGCTGGCACTGCCACTGCGGCAGGGAGGTTTGGGGGCCCCAGATATAAAACTGTATGCCCTCTGCGCTCAGGCTCAGTTCCTACATTTTTGGACCCACCCTGTCCCTTTTCAGCCTCACGTGGCGGTGGAGCGAGATATGGTGGCGCCCCTTCCACTTGGAGTGGCGATATGCGCTAAGGCTAGGCGCCCTAGAGAAGATGTAGATACGGCTAGGATGCTGCAATGGGTATGGGAGGAGTTGCGCAAGAGGGCCGGGGTCCCGCTGTTGTATGCTCCATCGCTGCCTCTGCTGCATAACCCGATGCTGCCTTGTGTGGCTGATGGTATAGCTGGTCACCTGATTGACAAGATGAATCTCCGCACTTTTGCTGACCTTTTTCCCAATGGCAAGTTTATGCCTCCCCCTGAGCCGGGGGAGGGAGGTGAGGTGCCCTTTTCCGAATCATTCCTATATCATAGACTACGTGCGGCGTGCCGGACACTGTGTGAGGGGTTCCCTGACCCGCCGCCGATATTTACAGCTTTGGAGGCGGTGGTGGGCTCCCCTTCTCCCAGAAAGCTAATAACTCGTATTTATCGACATATGCAAAACATGACACCAGAGGTAACGCCTAAATCTATGCTGTATTGGAACGAGGAGTTGCAGCCTGAGATCTCTGGGGAGCAGTGGGAGTTCTGCTGTGGGCAGCTTGCTGAGCTTTCGCCAAATTACAAGCTACGTTTAGTACATTTCAAATACCTACATAGGTTCTATAGAACCCCCATCAACCTGAAAAGAATGGGGCTTAGAGAGACGGATGAATGTTGGCGATGTGGGTCGGCCTTGGCCTCTTTTTTACATATAGCGTGGTCCTGCCCGAGGTTGAAGGATTATTGGTCTCAGGTTTTTGCATCGGTAAACCAGATAGTGGGCCGCTCAGACGCCCCTTCCCCTCTGCTTGGGCTACTAGGATATGTCAGAGACACTCCGCCAGAAATGCGCAGGCTGCATGCATTACTGTTACTGTTTGCTAAGAGACGTGTGGCGATTCACTGGGGTAGGCCGAGGGTGCCCGCGGTGAGAGATTGGCTGGCAGACGTGACTTACGGGCATACACAACTTACCACATTCTGGGAGTTAACGCCAGCTGCATCTAGACCCCGCGACATCTGGGATCCGTTTGTGTGCTGGGCCCGGGAACAACAGAGCCAGGAATAAGGTGGTGATAACATGAGTGAATGTCCCCCGGGAGGGGGGTGTCGATGGAGCTATACCACACTCCTCGCTTCTCACATCATGGAGGAAATAACTTTCACACCAGCATGACCCTAACCGATACCCCTGTGTTATTTTACAACTGACCAATCTGGGCACTAAGGTAGAACACTGCGACCCGTTTGAGCCCCTGTAACCAGGCAAGATGCTTGCAATCTCTATTGATATGACATGTTGACTATTGTAATATGTTTCTTTTTATAGGACACCGAACTGCATACTATATGTAACACACCAACGATGATAACTGGCAAGTTTGTTTGTTGTACTTACCATAAGTAAAATGCTCAATAAAAAAAAAAAAAACTTAATTTTAGCTATTATAAAATACCCATAATTTTCCATCATCTCTAATATAAAGAGAGTAACATGCTTATGAAATCAATATCTATTTTGCCTTAGACGCAAAAGTGCTGAAAATGCATCTATTAAACGCGCTGTTTAACAGCAAAACCAAGTCACTTCTACGCATGTATGTTTCCTGCAGAAATAATATATCACCTTTCTTTTGCGAACGTTCATTCCTTTTGCAGTCCAAGAAATTATATTTAATCTACAGATACATGTTTAGTGCAGTAGTTTTCTAATCACGGGATTGCTTGTTTAATCTGCCTCTTTTTATTTTATCGAATTCTTAGATAATAAAAACTATTTTAAAAGTTAAAAAAAAAAAAAAAAACAAGTTCACCCTGAAACTGATATTTTGCTCTTTTTGGTGGCAGTCAGCAAGAAACGAAAGGGAGACCTTTGTGTCTTCCTGTCCTGTCTGGGCTCAAGCCAAAACCCCTTATATTTGACCTGTAGGGTTGCTTCAGCCTTTGCTTGTTATTCCAACACCTTACATATAGGGGGTTATTCCAACTTTGGAGGAGTGTTAATCCGTCCCAAAAGTGACGGTAAAGTGACGGATATACCACCAGCCGTATTACGAGTTCCATAGGATACAATGGACTCGTAATACGGCTGGTGGTAAATCCGTCACTTTTCCGTCACTTTTGGGACGGATTAACACCTCCTCCAAAGTTGGAATAACCCCCATAGTGTCTACTAATTTCAGTATCTCCCTACCCCCATCTATAGGAAACCATGTCATTATGGTGACTATTGACTAATTTTCCAAGATAGCACATTTTACAATTTTACTTAAATTGCATACTGCACAAGAATTAGGAAATATCTTCATAAATGAGGTCTTTCGCCTATATGGTTTACCATGGGTCATTATATCTGACCAAGGCCCCCAGTATATATCATGGTTTTGTAAACATTTCTGTAACTCCCTTCACATAGAGGTAGACTTGTCCTCCGGGTTCCATCCCCAGACATGTCATTAAGGCCCTCAATTTGCCATTGGTGAGAAAAAACACCTACTACCCCAGCGACGGCTGGCAAAAGACTGTCGCCGCGGCTACCATCCATCTGCCATAATATGACCACAGTCGGATTTCCGCCACAAGAAGGGCGGAAATCTGGCTGTGGCCATACTGCCGGATGGCGGTAAGGTGGCACTGTTACCACCAGCAGCGCCACGCCAGTAGATCGCCACCAGCCATATTATTAAAAATAATACGGCCTGGCGGTGTTCTGTTGGTGGGCGCTGCTGGCTGTAGAAGCGCCCCGTCCCCTGCCAGAAGACCCCCTGGATCCAGGTAAGTCAGGTCTCTGACAGGGGAGGGAGGTGGGGATGTTGTGTGTGTGGGTGTGTGTGCATGTATGTGTGAGTGTGTGTGTATGTGAGTGTGTGTGTAGTGTTGTTTGCATGCATGTATGCATGTGTGTGAGTGCATGGATGATGGTGTGTGAGTGTGTGTATGTATGGTAATGTGTATGTATGTTGGCGTGTAAGTTATGATGTGTGTGTGGATGTGTTCATGAATGAATGAATGCATGTGTGAATCTATGTGTGGATGAGTGTGTGTGCGTGTGTGTGTCTGTGTTTTGGGGGAGCGTGGATGTAGGGGGTGGGTGGTGTCTGGGGAAGTTTGGGGGAGGGGGCCTGCTATCAGTGAGGGGGGAAGGAATTCCCTGTCACTGATAGGGCCTACTACCATGGTGTTCGTGGCGTTCCTAACCATGGCAGTAGGCAGGGACATGTTACCGCCGGCAGTACAATGGCAGCTGCCAGGCTGAAGATTCTCATCTCCAGCCTGGCAGCTGCTACCGCCATGGCGGTTGGAGTGGTACATAGGGGGGTTGGCTTCAGCCAACCCTCCAATGTCATAATGTGGCAGTAAGTACCGCCAGCCTGTTGGCGGTACTACCGCCACATTAGCACCGACCGCTGGTGTCATAATAACGCCCTAAATCCAGATCTGTGTGACTGGGTATGAATGTTTGCATTGTTCAGCATTCTGGCCATCATCTGTTCTTTTTGCTTTTTGTCACCCTAAGTGAGGAGGGTATAACCAGACGTAGGTCCTGTGCTCACAGTGCTACTTGATTCAAGCTAGCCTGGCTGATGAGGGGTGATGCCCCAAAAACGGTCCCATGAAGTTGGTTTCTAGATCAGAGAGAACTTGGCCTGGCAGTTTGGGCTGGACTGTTTCCTTTGGAAGTATGGTCAAGACTGATTTGCATATGCCTGGGTCCAAACTGGGGCAGCGTGGTGGGCAATAAAAATGATGGATCGAACCCAGATCTCTGTGACTGGGGCTATATGTTTGCCTTGCTCAGCATTCTGTCCATCATCTGTTCTTTTTTCTATAGAGCTGATGAAGCTGGATTGCTGAGGCAATGCTCCTTCTCTCTCTTGATCCCGAGAAGGCATTTAATTCTGTGGAATGGCCGTACCTCATAGCTATTCTTCGTAGGATGGGGATTGGTAAAAGGTGTTTGTCTTGGGTGGGGTTGGTGTAGAAGGACCCGGCGTTAATTAATTGACATGACTCAAAACAAATCCAACACCAAACTAGAAAATGAAAGCAGACTTTTCTAGAACTTTAGACATCAAAATGAGCAAAACTGAAGAAGTATAGCCAGGGTTTGGAATTTTGTAAGGAAAAGAAATTAGTGCATTAAAATACAGCAAAATAACCTTTGCAGTCAATTCAAAATGATAGTAGGGACAATCGTCACTTGCAGATCGAGTTATGTGGAGCTCACTGTGGGTGTAGGTGATGAAGGTCCCAAGACCAAAAAACAACAGTCAGTTGGATTTTACCTGACCCAAGAGGCTTGGGTGCAGAGTTGTCCTGGCTGTCCTTGGTGTTGAAAACAGGAGACGCAGTGATGCTGGTTTTACCAGTGGGACGGTGCGGAGGGGGGGAACGGATGCAAAAAGTCTACAACAGAGTCACTGCTGATGTCAGTCGATGATTGTGTGGAGTCCCCTACTGATACAGTGTCAAGTATAGATAGTGGTAGCTACGCTAGCCACCAACAAGCCTTGGTAATGGTAAAGACAGCAGAAAGTGATTTCAGTGTCCGGAGCTCCACAGGAAAACAGTAGCTGCTTGAGACTTGCTGGAGCTCAGGACTACATTTTCCACAAAGCACTGGACCATATAATTTTTGGTGATCTCTTGGAGGGCCCAATGGCCAGTGATTCTTTGGTTCCAGTGCTCGTTGCTTCCCTGCTGTGGTGGGACTAGTGCCTCTAGTCCAAGAGAGACTAAGATTGCTTCTGGCTCTCACAGGGATCCCTCTGTCTGGGGTAACTGAGCTTTGGGCTAGGACAAGTTGCAGTCATGCAGTTTCAGGAGAGTTTCCACAGGTGCAAGTTTTCCCTCGTTTTATTTGTGCTAGTCCTGTTGTCACAGATACAAGCCCTCAATATGACTTTGGCGGTCTATTCTGTATACTGGCAAGTCTCCGCTGCCATATGACCGAAAGTGTTGGCGGTCTGCAGACCGCCATATTGTAACTGCTGGCTGCTCTCCGCCACTATTTGGTGGGGAAGCCGCCAGTAGCCAGACTGCCGGTCGGCGGTCAAGTGGAGTTTGCTCTGCCACCACATCACCACAACACCACCCGCCGTATTACAACATTGTAAACGGTGTGGACGTGTTGTGTTGGTGGGGTGCTGGTAAGGTGATCGTCCGAAAGGGAAGTGGGGTGTTGAGTGTTGTGTGCATGAATGGGTGTGTGTGAATGGAGGGGTGTGGGAGGTGCTGTGTGTGTTTGTGTGTGTGAAAGTGTCTGTGTGCTTGTGTGAATGCGTGTATGTGGGGTTTGGGGGGAGTATGTGTGCATGTATGTGGGGGGTGTGGAGTTTTGTGGCCTTATGTGTATGTGTGTGTGAATGAGTGAGCATTGATGTGTGCGTGTAAGTATGGAGGTGTGGTGTGTGCATGTGGGGATGGGGGGTACGTACGAGGATCTGGGGGCTGGGGTTCACTACGGAGACCGGTGGGCTTCGCTGCTTGGGGGGGCTTCTGATGGGATCAGAGGTGGTGGGTGTTCTTCCTACATGGAGAGGGTGTTGGGGAGTCGTGATGTGGCGACAGGCATTAGTATTTCTGGCGCCTGCATCTTTCCGCCAGAGATTTTGTGGCAGGGCTGCCACCTCAGAATCCCTGGTGGAAAGGATACTCATAATACCGCGGGCAGTGTTAGGTGGACCATCAGGTCGAAGGAGGTCAAGATGGCGGTACAGGCGGTGAACTGGCTGTGATGCAGCCAGTTCACTGCTGAGGTCATAATTTGGCCGTCCTGTCCCGCCAAGCTGACGGTGGTCTGACTGTCACCGCCCGCGTGGCAGGGCACGGCCCCCAAAGTCATAATGACCATCACAGACTCTTCTTTGTCCTTTTAGATTGCAAGTTGATTCTTAACTGAGGTTCTGGTGCTGAAGTGCCCATTTAAATCTGAGATTTAGAGGAGTTGGGGTGTGGAAGCAAGTAGCCCCAGGGCTGCTAGTCCTTACAGCTAGTCCACTCCTGAGATGCCCACATCTGGGGGTATGGGTCACCGCTTCCACCCAGAGCCCTCTATTCTGACACTTTTAAAAGTGGCAGAACCCTTTCAGTGTACAGACTGGGCAGCCCGCCCTAATGGTGTGGCTAGCCTTCTGGAGGTCTACACCTTCTGACTACCTAGTTCTCCTGGTTGTCTGGTGCTAATATGCCTGGGGGTTGGGGGGCTGTTTCCTCCTCTGTGAGGCAGCCTGCTTGCATATCAGAGATGGTGCATTGTTGAAGCTCACTACCTTGATGTGCTAATTTGCTAGCCAGCCTGGTGGGGAAGGATGTATGACCTCCTTTCCAGGCCAT
Organism: Pleurodeles waltl; assembly: GCF_031143425.1. NCBI lineage: Eukaryota > Metazoa > Chordata > Amphibia > Caudata > Salamandridae > Pleurodeles > Pleurodeles waltl. The sequence continues at coordinate 1,219,262,962 of NC_090447.1, forward strand.
TGTTTCTGATTCCTGGGAGAGTTAACACCCACTGGCATGGGGTCAGATTTCTTTCTTGGTGGCAGCAAGTCAAGGCTGTCAGCCAGAGCACAGGAAATGCTGGGGGAACCAGATGGACAACCTCTAAGTACCTAATTGGGTACATGCCACATTGTCCTTGGCACATGAATCATGTCGGTGCTGCCAAGATACTTTGATTGATACCAAACATGACATATTTTGGTGGTATCTGGTTCCAATTTGCTGCATCATGTTTTAGAGAGACAGCACTGGGATCTGGATAGCAAACTCTAGTGCACTTTCAGAGTCATAGCCATCAGGATTTTGGAGCAAACAATTGGGGTGGGAAGTGACCATACGAAAATAATACTTTCCTATAGATATTTACCAGACCACTCTTTTCTGCTATTTGCCATTACATTAAGACTACTCTGGTCCAAAATATGTATGTGGAAACTGATGATGGATGTTTTAATGGATGCTGCTTTCTTATCCCACAGGTTATGTTGGTGGGGCAAGACTTGAAAGGTTCACAGTGATGTAAAGAGAGGGGCTGGGGGCTCCAATAGGTTTATAGGAAATTAGATAGGCATTTGAGGGGGTGACAAAACCCCAAGCTTGGATGGCATTCCAGCAGATTTATACCAGAAAATATTATTATTATTGTTGGATAAACTGTTGGACGTTTTTGAGCAGGTCAATAAGGTGGATCGGCTACCTGTTGCAATAAAAGAAGCTATGACTGTTCTAGTGACAAAAAAAGGGCAAGGATCAAGTGTCCTCGTATTGGCTGCTATCCCTAATATATACAGGCAATAAAGTGCTTAGCAAGGCCCTGACTAATAACTTATGTGGTGTCATTGGCTCCCATGTACATAAAGGCCACTCTGGGATTATTCCAGTAAGAGCACGATGTACAGTATCAGGCAGTTTATGAATGTTATGCAAGCTCTAGCTGAATCAAAGAATGACTATGCACTGACATCTTTAGATTTGAAAAAAACATTTGTTAAGGAGAGCTCAAGATACACGTTGGTGATGTTGGAACTTATGCGATTTGGTGCTAATTGTACTGGTTGGGTGAAACTGCTTAATATTGCTCCAATGGCTAAGGTGTGGCTGGTATGCATGATCTCAGATGCTTGGAATCTAAATGGGGGCAATATGCAGGGATGTGCACTTTCCCTGATGCTCTCTACACTGCCTACAAAGCCAGTGGCCTGCAGGCTCATGAAGAGGCTGGGATCCTTGGACGTCCCAGGGGCCATTCAGATACATACAGTATCCGTGTAAGCAGATGATGACTTAATATATTTAAAGTCCCCAGTGTACTCTGTACCATATATGCTAGCTGTTCTAGAAGAGTTTGGGAAGATATTGAGATGAAAGACTATCTAGGCTAAATCAAAGCTATTTTTCCCTGGGCAGACCGATAACAGATACAGTTGCCTGGGGCCTAAAGTGAGCTGGATGGATTTAGATATTTGGGGATCTGGATCATTGGAGACCCAGGACAGCAATACACTTGGAAAATGGGCAGAGTGATGACTGTTCTGCAAAGTGGAATTCTGGAAATCCTTTTCTTTGTCCATCCTGGGGCAAAGATGGTACTGGTGCCCTGATGTCCGTCTATTTTGCAGAACACTTGGGGGTCTGTTTTGCTTTACTTTCGACTGAGCCAAGAAATACACACTGAAAGGAGTCGAAAAGATTCTCTGGAATGCACTTCTTAATCTGAAGAAGACATTTATTATAGTTTTTTGCAAGGTTTGTGAAGGAAGGTTTGAATAGTAAACAGTGTACTTCCAAAATGTGCAACAACAACATGAGACTATGTATAAAAAGTCTTCAATCTATAAACAGCAAATATATACATGCAAGGATACAAACACAGATATATTGATACATAGATACATATTCATATGCAATACAAAGCAAATAATTAATAAAAATGTATCATCGTAGGGCCTGTCAAATGCTTCATCTTTCTCATGGCAGTAATTCGATGACCCCATGCTACTGCGAGAAAGAGATATCCAGCCTCACGGGAAAATGTCAGGCATTTGACGTCCAATCCTGATCGAGATCTCGGAATTCATCGCTACTGAGCAGGGCCATCTTTTTATATCTTAAACAACTATGAGAGAACCTTCTAGAAAGCCCTCCCTCTCAGCTGGAAGTATTAAAAAATGCTGGCTTGTTTAGGTAAACATTGACAGGAATGTGTCGGGAGCTGGCCATCGTCCTGAGACACGCCATTCAAAGTCAAACTGTTCTCTTGCCTATGGTAAACAATAGCTTGTTACGGCCTTATCGTACTAATTGCTCACCTCCTACATGTTGTGTACCAGCCCTGGCTCTTCGGTGAGAAGAAAAACACGTAGAAGTAGAAAAATACATTGCATAACATGTTTGCATAGAAAAATACTTTAACGTGGAGGCAAAGCTAAGCTGAACACACAATGGAGTCTGTAATCAGTGACCACTAAAGTGATAATAGGCAGCTAAGCTAGGTGCAAAGCAGTGTGACAAGACATCAGTGGTCAATACTCAAATAACATTACAGGGTCATAACGAGTCTATCGGTCACTAGACCACCAGACTCGCGGATGGTGGTCGGGCCGCTGCCAACGCGGTAGTCCAAGCACCACAATACAACCCTGGTGGTCGGGCCGACCGGCACCTGCCAGATCCGCCAGGATCGGAGATCAAGGTGGTCTGGAGGTGGTGGCGGTTCACCCTGGGGATTATGACCTCCTTCTCCACCAGTGGCTTCATGGCAGTACCACCACCATGTAAATGCTGGTGGAGAATGGATGCAGGTGGCCCCGGGGGGGCAATGCACTGCCCATGCACTTGGCATGGGCAGGGCACGGGTGCCTCTGGCAAGCACCATCGCAATGTTCACTGTCTGTTTGCAGGATACAGCATTGCTGCCAGCTCGATTACGAACCAGAGACAATGCTGCTGTAGCCTGTTCCCCGCTAAGCCAGTGGGTGGAAACTCAAGTCTCTAGCAGCAAACTCTTAATGGGGCTGGCGGGGAGGTAGCCTGTGTGTGACGGCAACCACCCCATCGGAAGTTCCACGGATTTTAAAGACCGTCCACCAATTTCATAATGACCCCATAAGTGCTGGATGGAGCTAGCTACATTATGTACATCAGACATTCTCCTTAGCCATATGGCATGACAGGTTGAAGCTGAAAACACTAAAACTACCCTTGCTGAAGAGTGGATTAGGACTGGCTGATTTATTCATATATTTTTAGGCTGTTCAACTGCAGCATGCAATGCACTGGTTCACGGAGGGCCCAAGCTGGCCTAAGTCCTTGCTAGAGGGATCATGTGGTTACTACACCCTATAGGAGAAGTTTTAGAGGAGGGCCTCTTAGACCAACAGATGAGTGAAGTGTAGCATGGGGTGGTAGTACAGGTGTTAAAGAGGTCCCCATATGCATTTGATGTTCTGTATGGGTGTTTTGACCATTTCAGAGTATACAGCGGGACATTTCCTTTCGGAACTGGCGAGAGGGTGATTTTAACATGATTTGAGATTTATTTATGAACGGTAGATTTCTGTCTTTTGCCCAGAGCCAGGAGTTGCCTGGCATAGGGCTGGGACAGTTTCTAAAAATGCAAAGATGGCACACACGGGCCGAGGCATTTAGAATTCTTTACCAGAAGGCGCGCCTTGGAACGTTATTATGAGCCAACTCTTGGAAATCGGTGGATGTATGATGTTGATTACGTTGCGTATGCAGCATCATTAGAAGGAAGGTACAGGAAGGGAAGAACGAGTAGAGCCTATATTAGATAGGTCCAAAGAGTGTCTAAAGGGACTATCTGTCAATGACTGAAGAAAGGCTTCTGAACTACTCATGGGCTTACCACTAATTCTTGCATTAAATTGATCCAGTTTCACTTCCTGCATAAAACACACGTTATGTACCTAAGACAGCTGCAGATTTATCCACACAAGAGAGTTGCCTATGCAAGATGTGGGGAAGTGAAGCTTTCTGCATTTGACCTGGATTTGTCCACGTTTGGAGAATTTTTAGGGAAACGTGTGCAGACATCTACCTTGTGACTAGTTAGAGCTAGGTGAATCTGTAAAGAATTGTTTGATGAGTGTATTATTCAAAAGGGCATAAAACGGGGATCTGCATGTTGGCTCCCTGTACAGTGTTATTGAAAGACACACAGTGATATTCTGGACTGCACCAACATCCCCTTAGAACGAGAGTGGAAAATAAGGCACAGGATTGGGCCCTGGCCAATGATCAATTAAGGAAGCGAGAAGAGAAAAAAAGCCAACAGAAGACGTGGTAGAGTGGGCTAAAATGTTAAATGAAATACTAGATCCTCTGAATAATTGACCACCTTGAGGGGGAGTGCGCCTCCCATGTCTATAAAATGATTTGTAATTCCTATTAAGCTGCATCAAAAATGCACAATGGTAGCTATTTGGGAATATGGTGGATTGTAAACTGAAATGCCTAACCAATGTCTATATTAGGAAATTGTGAGCATTTGTGGGGGTGCAGTGGACTTGCCTTGGCTGATTCCGTACTGTTAATAATGTTTAAGAATAGTATCTATCTTGATTAAATGTTGCAATGAGTGTACAGACGGAAGGGAACTCTATCTCCAGATGGTGAAGACAAAAATCCCATTACGAATTATGAGGTATTCTTGTAGGGGTCAGTAATCTCCATTTCCGCTCACATCGGATTTGGAAGGTCAGCAGATTTACATCGGACCTAGTTTAGTTCAACCACCATTTTCTTCTGCTTTTAACCAAAGAGAGAAATAAACTGATTTCTTGGTGAAATTTCAAGTGAAAATGATGAACTACCAGTGGAATCAGACCAGGGATTTCTGATTCCCCATTTCTCAGAGGAACAGCAAGGTTCCACCTGTGATCCTTATTTACACAAACTGAGTCTGACTATGACTAGGGAGTCACTCATTTTTTAAACAACTGTTATCTTTTGTAAACCCGAAATACTGGGATATTTGTATCAAGGATAAAGTCTGTTTTCCTTACACTTTTGCTGATGGCATAATTTTCTCTCCCAGGAGATCTCGTTTGACTACACGTCTCACAGCATATGTGAAATTGAATGTGTCCTGCATCCTTGTGCTGCACAAGCAACATTCACTGCATAACTAAAAAAAACTGTGTGGGCAATACAATGAACAGGTATCTGATGCCTTCAAAAGAGTAAATCATGAAATGTCCTGGCAATTCTTGCTCTACAACAGCATCCAGAAGCAATATTTATCTGAAGCCCCAAATTAGTTATATGATCTTCAAAAAATTGTATACCTCAGTGAAACAGTGGAGACACAAAAAACATATTTCATTAGCAGGAGAAGCATTGCCGGATGCAATGTATATAACTACAAAAATTCTACAGGTACGTTTAGAACTTTCATTTACAATTTATCAACCACCTTCAAGTTATTGTGAGTAGTGCACCTTCTTGCACACTTTTTTCAGCGTGGTAACCAGACAATACTAACTATAATTCGCCACTCTGTCATGCACTGTGTTGCGACAAATGATGTCATTTAAGAAGTGATAAATGTTATGAATGCTATGATTTCACATGCTACAGGTGTTGTATTATGCAAGGGTATAAAGAGTGCATGGAAAGCAATGAGTTATGGTTAATATAGTTTGGCGAGTGTGGTGACAAAAGTGTGTTTAGAGGTGCACAACATAGTAATTTGAAGGTAGTGCATAAACTGTAAATTGAAGTTATAATTATAACTTTATAATATGTAATATTTGTGTACTTTAAGTCAGGTTTGTATAGAAATACTACATAAGTTTTAAAGTTATTTCTAACTATAACTTATCCTTAAGCTTTGTATTTTTCATTATAATTAATGTTTTTTTAACAAAACAGTGCTTCAAATCGAAGTGTGAAGTAGCATTAATTATAGTGTCATAAAGTGGAGTATAGTACAGTACAGTAAATAAGAGTGTTGGAGGTCGTAGAGTCTAGTGCCGTTGAGTGGAGTATTGTAGACTGAATAGAGTGGAGTTGAGTAGAATGGAGTGATGTAGCATACAGTGGAGTAAAGTGCTATACAGTGGATGGTGGTGGTATGTTGTATCGTGGAGTGGCTGTCGTAGAGCAGAGAGGTGTGTTGTACAGTGTAGTGGCATGTCAAACAGTAGAGTGTTGTACTGTGGAGTGTTGTCGACTAGACTGTTGTGAAATGGAGTGTGGTGGAGAGAAGTGTCATCCAGAAGAGTATTGCAGAGTGACACAGAGTGTAGCAGAGTGTTGAAGAGTATAGTGGCATAGACTGGTGTTCAGTAGAGAAGAGTGTTGTATAGTTCAGTGTTGTCAAGTGCAGTGTTGTGCAGTAGAGTGGCAGATAATCTTGTATATGGTAGTGTTGTACATAAGAGCACAACTATTTGTAAGAACATACTGCATGGTAGAGTGGTGAGTTATAGTTAGTGTCGTCTGGTTAGTCAGCTGAAAAGTGCCACTTATAATATTTTGAAGGTGTGGCTAAATTGTAAATGAAAGTTATAATTATACTTTTTCAAGTTTTTAATGTCTGTGTAATTTAAACTTGGTTTGTATAGAGAAAATATGTTTTCCTAACTATAACTAAGCTGCAAACTTTGTTTTTTTCATTGAAATTCAAGTTGTTTTTTACATTTTTAATGAAATGCATTTCAAATTGCAGAGTCCAGTGTCACAAGTGGAGAGTTGTTATGCGGCGTGTGGTACAGTGCAGTAGAGAAGAGTGTTGTAAAGTCTATTGTCATAGAGTGGAATATCGTTGATTGGAATACAGTTGAGTAGAGAGTAGACGGATATCAGACAGTGTAGTAAAGTGTCATATATTGTAGTAGTACTGTGTCTCATATATGTGGAGCCAAGTATTGTAGTCTAGAACAGTGAGTTACAGAGTGCCGTGTCATGTCAAACAGTAAAGTAAGGTGTCATAAACTATCATAGAGTGGAGTAGAGTGCTTTAGAATGGAGTAGGGTGAAGTAGATTTTAATAAAGTCAAGCATCAGCAAGTGGAGTGTCATAAGGTACACAGGAAATACTGGTAAAATGAGTAGAGTCACCCTTGGGAATTTTTACTCCATCGGTTAGAGAGTGGCCAGGAGTTGCCCCACCCAGAAACCAGTGTTCTAGTGCTAGGCATAACTGCAGCACTCACAATACCCTGCTCAGAACACTACCGGCTTTATGAATAAATCAGAAGAGGACTACATTTGCTCTGTGAGCAGTGAAGAGCCCTAAAGACTAGACCTGCTCTTCCTTGTACCCAGGCCCAAGAAGCAGCTCGAAGAGTCAGTTGACAGACTTCCTCTTCAAGCTAATGGGATACAACAACTTACATGAGGTCTTTTCCTCTGCCTGGCCAGCTGACTAATTTCAACTAGACCGTGCTTCTGGCCTCTGCTGCTGGCTTCTGCTTGAATGAGTGTTGATCCCCAAGTGCTGTTCACAAGGGTACTTATACCCTTGGTTGGTATCACAGTGTACTCCGCATATCATCGCCTGAAAGCTGGGAACATTTTGGTTCGTAAGACGTCCAGAAGATCGAGGCCAACCTGCCAAGCCCATCTGACGAAGGAGGGTGTGTTGCTGCTGGGCCAAACATTGCTTAAGCTCCTTCTTTGAACTTTTCCACAGCAGCAAATTCTTTTAACTAGGACCTCCAACAATGGGACAATGGTATCTGGCCTCATAGAGTTCTGTCAGCTACAGCCTGCATCACTACCCTGGCCAAAAATGTGACTAAGGGCCTGATTTAGATTTTGTCAGAGGTGGTTACTCCATCACAAACGTGACGGATATCCTGCCCACCTTATCACAATCCAATAATAGCTTATGGAAATCATAATACAGTGGATGGTATATCTGTCATGTTTGGAACGGAGTAGCCCCTCTGCCAAACTCTGAATCAGGCCCTAAGTCTGAATGTAGAAATCTTCACAGGGTGAAGATACCAAACGTATCTGGCCAGTAAGGGACCTTCTCTGGGCACAAAATTAGAATTCCGCCCACTCAGAGCTTTCCCACCAATAGTCGGAAGCTTCACCGGGAATCCTTGAGGTGGCTACCTACCATCTCAACCAATACTCCAATTTTTACACTAATGTGTAGACAAATAGTTTACTTTAAGTGATCATGCAACAAAAAATGCCGAAGACTAAGTGTGTGTACTGATTTCTGGGTATATGGGATGGGTCTCTCTATATACCACATGCAGAGGAGAAAGCCTCTTGCAGGTTTGATTGACTCCTAACAATCTCACCCACCAAAACATACCTCAGAGGACTGAGAGACGTGACAATTCTCCTTTTCTCTGAAAAATCCAGTATTCTTTAGGGAAATGCAGGGTATGATCCCAAGTATTCTGGGGTAATGCAAAACCTCTCCTCTTGATACATAAAGTAAGCCTTCTTTTCCAATCTTTAAATCACTTCTAAACAACTGGCATTTTGCAAAAACACTGACATATGACCCCGGAATCCACCCTAAGTATTACCTCCAAGCATGAATTGCCATTTTCTGAGTGGTGCGTGTTGCAATCACATTTTCAGAGTTGTCTTTTTGTTATCAAACTGCATTGGACCCTATACTCTCCAACATTATTAAGTGGACATCAAATATTTAACCACATTACATACGCATTAAAACCATGGTTCAGTGTCTCCACTCTCACTTTACTAAAACATTTTGTACCACACAGGCAACACCATGTTAGGGAGGTTGGAATTGTTTTTATTAATAATTCCTCCCCATAACTCAATATTTCTCTCTCAATATATATTATGTAAACTGCATCCCTATGCAAGGTGTATTGGCTCTGATATGTTGTGGTAAACCTTGGCTTTGTTCCTTTTTTTAGCTCCATATTTTTCTTGCACCATCCGCAACCCTTCCACCTATTGTGCATCACCCGCAGCTTTCCTCTATATTGTACACATACCATCACTGACACCATTTTTACTATCCCTGTCAATTTGTGGAAAATGACATGACAGATGATTAATGTACTGTTGTTCACCAATCTGGAACCCAAATCAGTGAACTCTGCACCAAGGAATACAATATACCAATAAAATAATAAAGACAACATGTACAATTGTGTTCCATCATGATGTTCTGCTCTGTCAAGATGGCCCCTTAGAAAATGTTTTTTCTTTACAGCACTATTCTAAGTGTTATGCAGCTGCCTTTCTCCGAACAGTGATACACATGAGATTTGTACCACTGTACACTCTAACCACCATTGGGCTCAGACTAGGTTGAAATGAAGGAGCTGCCAAAGTGAGCTATTTGTAACATTTTGTAGCAATAACAGAGTTAACACACTTACCATTATTCAATATTGATATCTGGAAAAACAAACATAATTATTAGATATAACTATAGGGACAACACTGATATCATACTGGCATTATATTTATTATACTTATCATTCTCTGAACAAATGCTTATCATGGTGCATACAAAGTCACAGTGTGGGAATCAAGAATTGAATAGCTGAGAAACACCTCTCAACCAAGATGTAATAGAACTCTACTATGCCTTTGACAGCCTTTAACCCGTTGGTGCCTTGGACGTAACGATTACGTCCTGGGCACGTCCTGGGCAGCACCGCTTGGGTGCCCAGGATGTAACCGTTACGTCCTGCTAATGGCCCTCGGGGGAAGCACTAGCGCTCCCCCCTGTGGGCCTGGCACCATCCTCCCCTGGGCGGGGATGGAAGGGGAATCGCTTCCCCTGCCACCCACGTCCCCCCTGTGGCGTCTGATGATGTCATCTCGTGCTGACCTCATCAGAGGCTGGCCCCACCACGCTGGAAGCTCAGCTTGCAGTGCGGATCGGAAGAGAAATGCTTTAGCGTGCAGCAGAAATGTTCACTAGATACCAAGCAGTTTGTTTTTTTATTCATTCATAAGGGGAGCAGCGCCTCGGGCAAGGGCTGCTCCCCAGGGGGGCAAATTATTTGAAGGCCATTCCTGCCCCCCTCAGGGCCTTGGGGGAAGATCATCCTATTTTTATTAAGCCAACCTGCCCCCAAGGGGGGCAGAAACCACTAGACACCAGGGACTATTTTTTTTGCACCAATATCACGCAAGGGGAGTGAACCCTTAGGCAAGGGACGCTCCCCTGGGGGGGGGGCAAATTTATTTTAGGACATTTCTTCCCCCCTGGGGGGCAGATCGGCTGATTTCTAATTGGCCGATCTGCCCCCAGGGGGGCAGAAACCACTTAAGCACCAGGGATTGATGTGTGTGTTTTGTTTCAGGGAGCAGCCCCTTGGACAAGGGTCGCTCCCCATTGGGGCACTTTACTGTTGGCCATATCTGGCCCCCTTGGGGGCAGATTGTCCTATTCTTGGAAGACCTATCTGCCCCGAAGGGGGGCAGAAAGCCCACCAGAGACCAGGGTTTTTGTTTTTTTTTAAAAGAGGGTTGGAGTATGGCCATACCCTCACCCCAAATAAACAGTGCCAAAGTTATTCTGCACACCAGTGGGCAGATGGGGCAATTACCTCCGATCCACTCCCCGGGGGACAGAAAGCATACTAGATGCCAGGGAATAAAAAAAAAAATAGTGGGGTGGTGGCTACCACCCAGTATGGCCATGGTTATGCCCCCACCCCAACTGAAGGGGGTAACAGTCTTTCAGCTCTCCCCTGCACACTAAAACATCTTATCCCATGGCAAGCAAGAGGACATTTGATTATTTTGTGTTTTGGTTTTACATTTGGGCCATGAGAGCTTGTCTAACTCTCAAATTTTTTCCAGTTGGAATGGTGAAGGCTGCACTTTTTGGACTTTGGGACGCTGCCATGTCAAAAAATCCACAAGACTTAGACACATCTGAAAACTAAACTTCTTGGTGAGTCCAGGGTGGTGTGCTTCACATGCGCCGTCACCATTTTCTTACCCATGATGCCCTGCAAACCTCCAACTATGCTGGAAATCAGACATTTTTCCCACATTTTTGTGATGGAAGCTTCCGGAACCTGCAAGAATCCACAAAATTCCTACCACCCTGCACTGTTGCATCTATACCGATAAAAAGTCTACCCCACTTGTCAACCTAAAAATGTTTTTTTTTTCAAACTGCCCTTTTGGTCCCGCTTTGGTTCCCCCTCAATTTCAACATGTTTTTGTCTCTTCCCTGTGACACTTGACCGACCTATACAAGTGGGGTATCATTTTTACCAGGAGACTAGGAGAACATTGGGTGGTAGGAAATTTGTCCCGGTGAGTGATCCCACACAGAAATGTGGGAAAAATTTGATTTTTTAGCTAAATTTGAGGTTTGCTGAGGATTCTGAGTAAGCAAACACTGGGGGATCCACGCAAGTCACACCTCCCTGGACTCCCTCAGGTGTCTAGATTTCAGAAATGGTTGGGTTCTGTAGGTTTGCCTATATGACTGCTGAGCCCAAGACCAAAAACACAGGTGCCCACCACAATAACAGGTAGTTTTGTATTTGATAGTTTTGATGTGTCCACATAGTGTTTTGGGGCAATCCTTTCGCGGGCACTAGGCCTACACACAGGTGAGGCACCATTTGTATCAGGAGATTTGGGGGAACGCTGGGTGGGAGGAAATGTGTGGCTCCTCTCAGATTCCAGAACTTTCTGTCACTGAAATGTGAGGAAAAAGTGTTTTGTTTGGCCAAAGTTTGAGGTTTGCAAAGGATTCTGGGTAACAGAACCTGGTGAGAGCCCTACAAGTCACCCCATCCTGGATTCCTCTAGGTGTCTAGTTTTCAAAAATCCACATGTTTGGTAGGTTTTCCTAGGTGTTGGCTGAGCTAGCGGCCAAAATCCACAGCTAGGCACTTTGAAAAAAACCCATCAGATTTCAATGTAAAAATGTGATGTGTCCATGTTGCGATTTCTGTCGCAGGCACTAGGCGTACCCACACAAATTTTTATCGGGAGACTTGAGACAACACAGAATAGAAGAACAAATGTTATTGCACCTTGTGTTTCGCTACATTTTTTCCTTCCAATTGTAAGACAGAATGTAAAAAAGACATCTATTTGAGGAATACAGTGTAATTCACATACTAGTATGGGGGCCCCAGAATTCAGAGATGTGCAAATAACCACTTGCACCTTATCCTGTGCACATTTTGGAAATACAAAGGTTTCCTTGATACCTATTTTTCACTCCTTATATTTCTGCAAATAAATTGCTTTCTACCCGGTATAGAATGAAAACTCCTTGCAAAATGCAGCTCATTTATTGGCTCTGGGTACTTAGGGGTCTTAATGAACCCACAAGCCCTATATATCCCCGCAACCAGAAGAGTCCAGCAGACGTAACAGTATATTGCTTTCAAAAATATGACATTGCAGAAAAAAGTTACTCAGTAAAATGTGGAGAGAAATGGCTGTTTTTCTACCTCAATGTCAATATTTGTTTTATTTTAGCTGTTATTTTCTGTAGGAAACCCTTGTAAGATCTACACAAATGACCCCTTGCTGAATTTAGAATTGTGTCTACTTTTCAGAAATGTTTAGCTTTCTGGATCCAGCATTGGTTTCACACCCATTTCTGTCACAAACTGGATGGAGGCTAAATGCAAAAAAAATAGTTAAATTGTGGTATGTCCCAGTAAAATGCCAACATTTTTGTTGAAAAACGTGGTTTTCTGATTCAAGTCTGCCTGTTCCTGAAAGCCGGGAAGATGGTGATTTTAGCATCACAAACCCTTTGTTGATGCCATTTTCATGGAAGAAACCAGAAGCCTTCTTCTGCAGCCCTCTTTCACCATTTTCTTTTTAAAAAAACGTTTTTTTTACCGTATTTTGGCTAATTTCTTGGTCTCCTCCAGGGGAACCAACAAACTCTGGGTACCTCTAGAATCCCTAGGATGTTGGAAAAAAAAGGCGCAAATTTGGCGTGAGTAGCTTATGTGGGCAAAATATTTTATGAGGGCCTAAGCGTGAACTGCACCAAATAGCAAAAAAAAGGCCTGGCACCTGAGGGGGAAAAGGCCTGCCAGCGAAGGGGTTAACTGACCGGCTGGACCTTGTCCCATTCCTGATTTGAGTGATTCTATTGAGAGCAATTACTAACCTACACTGCTGCTTCACTACTCTGATGTAGCTGAGTTCTACTTTACGCCACACCCACCAAAATATTCTCCCACACTGTCTCACTTTAAACATATGAATGTTGTGAACAGGCTGCTTTACTTTTCTGTACCGCCACTTCATCTATGCACCCTATCCAATTATGCTGATAAGTTCATTGTCAGCTGGACCTCAATACTCTTGTCAATGCAACATGGGTTGCACCATATAAAAGTCCTGGCTTCTTCCAAGAAGATTTCTGTTACTACCCCTGCACCTCTCTCCACAATCTTTTGGGGGTAAACCCCGCCAGTTAGCAATAACATTGAAGCAACCTACCACACATCCCACTCACAAGTGCTGTTAGCTCAATTTCTTTCTTCTTGCCCTGCCTGACAGTTTCTATTTATCTAATCCTGAAGCCCCAAAGCAAATCGAAGGTACATATGCATTTTCTCTAGTTTGTCTAAAGTTAATTAAACTGATTTAAGTGCACGGGCTAATATATATTAAAGGTTCCAGAACATGTAATACTGACAGATATAGTATTCTCATTGAGCAAATGGCTGTCTAGATCCAACATATATATCGGTTTGGTGATAACATCTAATCATAACACACTGATTGTCTGATTAGCAAGCAGTATAAATGATGAACTAACAAAAGAGGAACTTTTGATATATCATTATTCATGGATACGGACTTTTGGAATTGTATGAAAAAATACATATAGCTGAATTGTGTTTGCTTAACAATTGTTCTGCTCCTTTATATTAGATTTGAATAAATTCAAGGCACCGCGAGAGATGTTGTGATTAAATATTTCACATATAGGAAAAAGAGATCCAAATTGTAAACACTGCCCCTAGGTCTCTAGAAATCGCATATGAGTGAAGCAATTAGATATCAAAGGCAGGAGGAGAGGGAAACATTTTTGCAAATGGTGGCTACGCGTGCTCAACTAAGAGAGAAAGGGGGTCATTACAACCCTGGCGGACGGTGCGGTAATACCGCAAACAGTGCGGCGGATAAAAAAATTGAATTATGACCCTGGCGGAAACCGCCAAAAAAGACAGCCACTTTAACACACCGCCCACCACGGCAGTACAGACAAGCAGCACGGCAGTCACCGCCAACAGACAGGCAGAACCCAATGTACCGCCCATAGTATTACAACCCGCCAATCCGCCACCTTTTCCGGGGCGGATTCACCATGGATAAAAACACGTCGGAAACAGCTTTTGCAATGGGAAAACGCTCACCTGAACACATCCCACGAGGAACGAGGACTCCATGGACCCGGAACTCCAAATACTCCCTGCCCTTGTGTTTCTGCTCCTCTACGACCAACATCTACGTAGGCGCCGAAGACAACGGTGAGTACTGCACCTACGACATGGGGGAGGGGGGAGGCAAAAGTTAGGGGGACAGCCACCAAACACCCCCACCCCCAACCTCACATAATACAACATACACACCAATGCATTCACAAAAATCACAGTAACAACCCACAACCCCCCCGGAAGAATGAAAAGACAAAGCGAAATTCGGTCAAACATTGTAATGTGGCATAATACATGTCATACAAAAATATACAGATATATATATGAAAATCAGTCATAAATATATACATTAGGAGAAGTAGTGCAGCTATGTACATAACAATGTCCGTGCACCAACAGTCCAAAAATGCATGGGCGAGGCCCACAAAGGATACCTGACCACAATCGGAGGGAACACTGCCGGGGCATCAGATAGAAATACTACAGGCACCTCAGGGGAAAAGGAAGGGGGGGCACCTCAGCCGGATGACTGCAAAGCCAGGTTCACGACGGGGCTCCATGCCCATTGATGTATCCTGGGGAGTGCAAAGCCACAGTCTCTCAAGTCTCTACAGTGGGTGGGGGGCCCACCGTGCCATTCTGGGGAGTGCAAAGCCACAGTCTCTCAAGTCTCTACAGTGGGTGGCTTGCCCACTGTGCCATCCTCCGGAGTGCAAAGCCACAGTCTTTCAAGTCTCTACAGTGGGTGGGGTGCCCACCGTGCCATCCTGGGGAGTGCAAAGCCACAGTCTCTCAAGTCTCTACAGTGGGTGGCTTGCCCACTGTGCCATCCTGGGGAGTGCAAAGCCACAGTCTCTCAAGTAGATGCAGGTCTCCACTGGTTCTGGAGGGGGATGGTGCCCAGACTGGATGAGTCTCCCCGTGAAAGTACCTGTCCTGTCACTGTCCCATCTGCACATGGGATAAGGATGCCTGATGTGGTGGTCTATTCATTCCTACCTGGTGCTTGCCCTGTTCAGCGGTCTTCACCATGGCGGTCTTTGTCCTGTTCAGCGGTGCTTTGCCATGGCAGTTCTGGACTGTTCAGCGGTGCTTTGACATGGCGGTTCTGGACTGTTCAGCGGTGCTTTGACATGGCGGTTCTGGACTGTTCAGCCGTGCTTTGCCATGGCAGTCGTTGCCCTGTTCAGCGGTGCTTTGCCATGGCGGTCGTTGCCCTGTTCAGCGGTGCTTTGACATGGCGGTTCTGGACTGTTCAGCGGTGCTTTGCGATGGTGGTTCTGGACTGTTCAGCAGTGCTTTGCCATGGCGGTTCTGGACTGTTCAGCGGTGCTTTGCCATGGTGGTCGTTGCCCTGTTCAGCGGTGCTTTGCCATGGCAGTCTCCGGACTGTTCAGCGGTGCTTTGACATGGCGGTTCTGGTACGGACATTGGTGTGTGGCATGACGTTCCCTAGACTGGGCATTGGTGTGTGGCATGACGTTCCCTACACTGGGCATTGGTGTGTGGCATGACGTTCCATCATAGCCCACCTGGGCTGTGGCAGCCGGGGCCCTCCTGGGCAATGACTCCGGCGGTGGCGGTGGTCTCTGGACCAGTGACGATACTTGGGCCCTCCTGGGCAATGACTCTGGCAGTGGTCTCTGGACCAGTGACGATACTTGTGCCCTCCTGGGCTGTGACTCTGGCGGTGGTCTCTGGACCAGTGACGATACTTGGGCCCTCCTGGGCTGTGACTCCGGCGGTGGTCTCCTGACCAGTGACGATACTTGTGCCCTCCTGGGCAATGACTCCGGCGGTGGTCTCCTGACCAGTGACGATACTTGTGCCCTCCTGGGCAATGACTCTGGCGGTGGTCTCCTGACCAGTGACGATTCTTGGGCCCTCCTGGGCTGTGACTCTGGCGGTGGTCTCTGGACCAGTGACGATACTTGGGCCCTCCTGGGCAATGACTCTGGCAGTGGTCTCTGGACCAGTGACGATACTTGTGCCCTCCTGGGCTGTGACTCTGGCGGTGGTCTCTGGACCAGTGACGATACTTGGGCCCTCCTGGGCTGTGACTCCGGCGGTGGTCTCCTGACCAGTGACGATACTTGTGCCCTCCTGGGCAATGACTCCGGCGGTGGTCTCCTGACCAGTGACGATACTTGTGCCCTCCTGGGCAATGACTCTGGCGGTGGTCTCCTGACCAGTGACGATTCTTGGGCCCTCCTGGGCTGTGACTCTGGCGGTGGTCTCTGGACCAGTGACAACGGTGCTGGCGGTTGTGGCTCCGCCGTGACACTCACAACAGGCTGGGCAGACTTCCTCTGGCCCTTCCCCACCTTTGGGGGAGTCACAGCTGACTCTCCAATCCCCTTGGAGCCCATGTGAGTTGTTTTACCACCAGCAGTCTTCACACAGTCCTGTCGTCCACTCTCCGATTTTAGAGCCTTTACAGGGGGTGGCCTGCCAGTGCCTTGGCTCCGGGTCACACTGCCTGCCCTGGTGGCTGGTGCTCTCCACAAACCTTGAACAGGCACCACTGGTATTGGAGGCTTTTTGGCTGAGGCGCTACGATGGGACTGATGAATTGGAGGGGGGGGGTGGGGGCAAAAAGGTCAACTTTACAGAGGGACAGTTTCTGACGAACACTGGGATGGGTAGTCGGAGGGGGCCTGGGAGTGGAGGAAGAGGAGGTGGTTGTCGGAGGTGTCACTTTAGGTGTTTTGGGTGCAGGTGCAGGTACTTTGCCATGGCGGTCGTTGCCCTGTTCAGCGGTGCTTTGACATGGCGGTTCTGGACTGTTCAGCGGTGCTTTGCGATGGTGGTTCTGGACTGTTCAGCAGTGTTTTGCCATGGCGGTTCTGGACTGTTCAGCGGTGCTTTGTCTTGGCGGTCGTTGTCCTGTTCAGCGGTGCTTTGCCATGGCAGTCTCCGGACTGTTCAGCGGTGCTTTGACATGGCGGTTCTGGTACGGACATTGGTGTGTGGCATGACGTTCCCTAGACTGGGCATTGGTGTGTGGCATGACGTTCCCTACACTGGGCATTGGTGTGTGGCATGACGTTCCATCATAGCCCACCTGGGCTGTGGCAGCCGGGGCCCTCCTGGGCAATGACTCCGGCGGTGGCGGTGGTCTCTGGACAAGTGACGATACTTGGGCCCTCCTGGGCAATGACTCTGGCAGTGGTCTCTGGACCAGTGACGATACTTGTGCCCTCCTGGGCTGTGACTCTGGCGGTGGTCTCTGGACCAGTGACGATACTTGGGCCCTCCTGGGCTGTGACTCTGGCGGTGGTCTCTGGACCAGTGACAACGGTGCTGGCGGTTGTGGCTCCGCCGTGACACTCACAACAGGCTGGGCAGACTTCCTCTGGCCCTTCCCCACCTTTGGGGGAGTCACAGCTGACTCTCCAATCCCCTTGGAGCCCATGTGAGTTGTTTTACCACCAGCAGTCTTCACACAGTCCTGTCGTCCACTCTCCGATTTTAGAGCCTTTACAGGGGGTGGCCTGCCAGTGCCTTGGCTCCGGGTCACACTGCCTGCCCTCGTGGCTGGTGCTCTCCACAAACCTTGAACAGGCACCACTGGTATTGGAGGCTTTTTGGCTGAGGCGCTATGATGGGACTGATGAATTGGAGGGGGGGGGTGGGGGCAAAAAGGTCAACTTTACAGAGGGACAGTTTCTGACGAACACTGGGATGGGTAGTCGGAGGGGGCCTGGGAGTGGAGGAAGAGGAGGTGGTTGTCGGAGGTGTCACTTTAGGTGTTTTGGGTGCAGGTACTGGAAGCTGTCGTGAAGTGGATGGATGTTGGGTGAGTGATTGCCGGCGTTTGTGTACTTTGGGAGGGGGCGTCACAGACACACTGGGAGAGGACACAGGGGACGTGTAAATGGCAGTGGAGGTGGTGAGTGCAGGTGAGCGGCTTGTGGTGCTTGGTGTCCTTGTACGATTCATGGTGTCTGTAGATGTGGTGCATGCAGGTGTGTGTGTAGACGAGACAGGGAGGGAGGAGGGAGAAGAGGAGGAGGGGGACACAGTGGAGGCAGTGGATGTTGCTGTGTCTGTACGTGGGTGAGGCTTGCGTGAGTGCCTGTGGGTTGTGTGGTGCCTATGTTTGCTTGAGCTACCTGTGTGTGCTGACTTGTGTGCATGCTGGTCTGTAGGTGTGCTTGGGATGGGCTGGGGTACAGGAGATAGGGTCTGGGTGGAGGAGGTTGGAGGGGGGAGGTTAGACACAGGGACAATGGCTGCCATCGGTGCTGAGGCCAGAGATTGCAGGGTTCGCGGAAGGACAGCCTGACCAGAATGAATGCCCTCCAGGAATGCATTACCGTGTTGCAACTCTCGTTCTACACCCTGGATGGCATTCACAATGGTAGACTGCCCAACAGTGAGTGACCTGAGGAGGTCAATGGCCTCCTCACTGAGGGCAGCAGGGGTGAATGGGGCAGGGCCTGAGGTGCCTGGGGCGAAGGTGATGCCCACCCTCCTGGGTGAGCGGGCACAGGGCGTACGCTGAGGGGCTGCTGGGAGGGCGGTGCTGGTAGGGGAGGTGGCGGCTGTACCTGTAGAAGTGGGGCGCACAGATGGTGCCGCCACCACAAGGGAGCCCCCATCGGCGGACAAGTCTGTGTCGCTGCTTGGTGATCCGGCGGCCGACGTGAAGCTCCCCTCGCCCTCCGTCCCACTGGTGCATTCTGAGTCCGTGGTGTGGCCCTCCATGGCCATGTGGGATGCAGCTCCCTCGTGCTCCGGTGCCACTGTACCTCCGCCTGATGATGCTGGTGTACAAAAGGACAGGGAGAGCAGAAAAAGGGGGGGAGACAGTAGAAGGAGAGTTTTAGTGCATGGCATACCGCTACCGTTGGCGGACAAGTCAGACACAGCAGCCCCCTGCATTACGCCGTGCTCCTGCCCTCTGCACATGCAATTTCTGGGATATGGCCTACATGGCAATGGTGGACATCTGTGCACATGGATGCCACAGGGGCAACTATACCTCGACTTGGCACTCTGCTGAGGTGGGGTAGAGTGCCACATGGGCTACATTACGGAGGGGCCTTGCCTACCGAACTCGCCCTGGCCTAGGGACACCCACAGCCCACCTCCCCCACCCAGACCCCTCCACTGCACGCAAAGTCCGCAGAATGAGGTTGTACTCACCCCCTTGTGTCTGCTGTGATGCCCTCAAGCGCCCATCCAACTCCGGGTAGGCCACCGCCAGGATCCGGAACATCAGGGGGGTCATGGTGCGACGTGCAACGTGACCCCGTTGGGAGGCCATCACACGCTGAGCCTACGACGTCTTCTTGCTGCAGCGGCGAATGTCCTCCTATCTCTTACCGCAGTGGGTGCCCCGTCTCTGGTGGGCCCCCAGGGTCCGGACCTCCTTGGCGATGGCACGCCAAATGTCCCTCTTCTGGTGGGCGCTGACCTACATGACAAGGAAAGAGGAACAGTCATTACCAACTGCACCGTCGTTGTGAGTGGCCCCCTCCCTACTCTGGCCATGCGGCCCATTCATTCCCATGCATTAATGTTCTATGAACTCTGCCCCTTCCCTCTTCCAACCAGCCCTCTCCACCCAGGCCTAGCCCATACAACGTGCTCCCTGTGTACTAACCTGTTGGTCTGGAGGACCGTAGAGTAGCGTGTAATGGGGGAGGACCCCGTCTACCAGTTTCTCCAACTCCTGTGCAGTAAAGGCAGGGGCCCTTTCCCCAGACGCAGCAGCCATCGTCGCTTCCAGACCGAGGTCACAGCAGCACTTGCAGTGTAGGTCCTCTCCTGTCGAAGGTCAGGTATCTAGTGAATGAACAGATAGAAAATGGCAGTGACGTCCACGGCGTTGATGTCCACGGCGGTGCGCATCATCACCGCCGGCGCACCTGTTCATTGGCTCCTGGGACCCATAGGGTCCAATGTTAACCAATGCAGCATTGCGCCGCGGTCTATGACCGCCTACCGTGACGGTGTGCAACGCCAGCGCAGTTACCCCACAATCCCATTGTCCCAGTTTAGAGGTCAGGCAGCCGCCATTTCAGGGGCCCACATGGCTTAATTTACCTCTGCGTCACACATAGCTAGGCCTACACTCAACACACATACAGGAAGGGTTTCGTGAGTGGTGTAGTCTTGTGTGTAACTGTGGGTACATACCTGGAGGAATTATGACTGATTCGTCGCTGTTGTCCTTCGTAGGCACCGTCAGGTGGGACAGTTGAGAAGATGGCGGAATCTTCCGGTGTACCGACCGCTGGTGGACCTGTTGACAATGGAAGAGCGACATGTCATCGTCACCTACCGGTTTGACCGTGCCACAATCCAGGAACTATGTACCCAGTTGGAGCCAGACCTGATGTCTCCAATCCGCCATCCAACTGGAATTCCCCCTGACGTGCAGGTGCTGTCAGTGCTCCATTTCCTTGCTAGTGGGTCTTTTCAGACAACAGTGGCCATGGCATCAGGGATGTCCCAGCCTATGTTTTCCAACGTGTTGTCCAGAGTGCTGTCTGCCCTGCTGAAACACGTAAGGAGATACATAATTTTCCCTGAGGTGGCAGATTTGCCTACAGTGAGAGGTGACTTATATGCCCTTGGACATATCCCCAACGTCATAGGTGCCATTGACGGGACTCATGTAGCTCTGGTCCCCCCCCACAGGAGTGAACAGGTGTACAGGAACAGGAAGAGTTATCATTCAATGAATGTCCAGATGGTATGTTTGGCAGACCAGTACATCTCACAGGTAAATGCTATGTTCCCTGGCTCAGTGCATGACGCCTACATCCTGCGGAATAGCAGCATCCCTGATATGATGGGTCAACTCCAGAGGCACCATGTATGGCTATTAGGAGACTCTGGTTACCCCAACCTGTCCTGGCTATTGACCCCAGTGAGGAATCCCAGGACAAGGGCAGAGGAACGGTACAATGAGGCCCTTGGGCGGACTAGGGAGGGTGATCGAACGCACCTTCGGCCTCCTGAAGGCCAGGTTCAGGTGCCTCCATATGACAGGTGGATCCCTATTCTACTCACCGAAGAAGGTGTGCAACATCATCATCGCCTGCTCCATGCTTCATAATCTGGCTTTGCGACGCCAGGTGCCTTTTCTGCAGGAGGATGATCCAGATGACGGTGTTGTAGCAGCTGTGGAGCCTGTGGAGCCTGTGGACAGTGATGAGGAGGAAGTTGAGGAAGAAGACAACGACAACAGGGAGTCAGTCATACAGCAATATTTCCAGTGACACTCAGGTGAGAACATTTTCATGTTTGACATTACATTAACTTTCACAGGTCTACCTCTATCCTGTCTGTCGGTTTCAACCACTATTTGGTAACTGAGTTGTACCTTTCGATTACTGTTTCACAGGTGTGGTTACCAACGAGTCATCTGCTTGCATCCTTCAAGTACTTATGATGTGTGACATAGGTATGTTAGCTTTACAATGGGAAATGCATTAATACACTGTCATTGATAACACACATTTTCAAAATCACAGACTGACTCCAGATTGTTTTGTGTTTCAAGGGTGTTTATTGAAGTGCTAATTATTGGAGGGGGTGGTAAAATGGTGATGGGTGATGGTGGAGGAATGTCCATGGCAGAGTCCAGTCTATTAGTCTCACAGGTGCACTGCCCATCTGGGCATAGGAAGTGGAGCTGGGGCAGTTTAAGTATGGACAGGGTAACAAGGTGGGACAGTAGGAGGACAATCAGGGTGATCTCATTTCCTGGCGGGGGTCTTGCCATCTTGCTCTGTCCTGTTCCTGGATCTCAGGGACCGCTTGCGTGGTGGTTATCCGCCTGCAGTGGGTGGGTGCTGGTGTGGTGGTCCTGTGGCGGGGCGTCCTGTCCACTAGCGCCGGAGGAGGTGGTGGGCAGTTCATCGTCCAGGCTAGTGTCAGGGGCCCCTTGGAGTGCCACGGTGTCCTTCAAGGTCTGCTGTATGTCCTTCAGCACCCCTACGATGGTGCCCAGGGCGGAGCTGATGGTCCTGAGCTCCTCCCTGAACCCCAAATACTGTTCCTCCTGCAGGCACAGGGTCTCCTGCAACTTGTCCAGGACCGTCGCCATCGTCTCCTGGGAGTGGTGGTATGCTCCCATGATGGAGGATAGGGCCTCGTGGAGAGTGGGTTCCCTAGGCCTGTCCGCCCCCTGTCGCACAGCAGCCCTCCCAGTTCCCCTGTGTTCCTGTGCCTCCGTCCCCTGGACCGTGTGCCCACTACCACTGCCCCCAGGTCCCTGTTGTTGTTGGGGTGGTGGGTTAGCCTGGGTTCCCTGTAGTGGTGGACACACCGCTGATTGACCTGTCCTGGGTAGGGAGGTTTGGGCCTGCCGGGTGGGTGCTGTGCTGGTGTTACCAGAGGGTGGAAGGTCGGTGTTGGGCTGTGCCTGTGCAAGGGGAACCGACTGTCCCGAGGCCCACGATGGTCCGGGCTGGTCATCAGGATCCAGTAGGGCAGAGCTGCTATCGTCACTGTGGGCCTCTTCTGGGGGTGGAGTGGTGTTGTCTGGACCCTCTGGTGTGGTGACGGTCCTTCGGGTTCCTGCAGGGGCATAAGAGCATGATTGTTGCATGTGTGTGTGTAATGGTGTGCAATGGGTGGGTGAGCGTGTACCCCAGTGCAAGCATTCCTGTGTGGGAGCTTGTGTGATGGTGGTTTATGGGGTTGTATAGGTGTGTGCCGTGGGCATGCTTTAGTGCTGGGTGTCCATGCTTAGTTGTGTAATGCAGGGCTTGGTGTTGGGATGTGTGGTTTGTGTTATTAGTACATTAGTGAGGAGTTGGAGTGATAGGGGAGGGGGTGAGGTTGGGGGTGTGTGATAGCATGCAGGTAGGGTGGGGGATATGATAGTTAAGATTTGGC
The DNA here is from genome assembly GCF_031143425.1 of Pleurodeles waltl. NCBI lineage: Eukaryota > Metazoa > Chordata > Amphibia > Caudata > Salamandridae > Pleurodeles > Pleurodeles waltl. Next base: position 1,219,286,211 of record NC_090447.1, read on the forward strand.
TTACCAGTGTCCCATCTTCCACAGACTCCTGCGAGGCCCTCAGGATGCATGATGGTCAAGACGTGCTCCTCCCATGTTGTTAGTTGTGGAGGAGGAGGTGGGGGTCCGCCGCCAGTCCGCTGAACCGCGATGTTGTGCCTGGAGACTGTTGAACGCACCTTCCCCCGTAGGTCGTTCCAACTCTTCCTGATGTTCTCCCTATTTCTTGGGTGCTGTCCCACTGCGTTGACCCTGTCCACAATTCTTCGCCATAGCTCCATCTTCCTGGCTATTGATGTGTGCTGTACCTGTGAGCTAAATAGCTGTGGCTCTACCCGTACGATTTCCTCCACCATGACCCTGAGCTCCTCCTCGGAGAAGCGGGGGTGTCTTTGGCGTGACATGGGGTGGTGTGTGTGATGTGTGGGGCGGTGTGAGTGTTGATGTGTGTGGTGATGTGTACTGGTATGTGGTGTTTTGTGCGTGGATGTGGGTTGGGTAATGGTGTTGTGTGCCTCTGTATGGTGGTGTTGCCTTGGCTGTGCAGTCTCTCTGGCCTTCGTCTCTAATTTGTGGTCGTAGGGGTTTGTGAGTGATGTGGGTGCGTGTTTTATATTGTGTTGGGTGTGTGGGAGTGGTGTTTGTATGTGTGTCAGGTGTGTGTATTTTGAATTGTCCAATGTGGCGGTGTTTTGGAGATGTGTGTGTATTTTGAGAGCGGCGGTGTGTACCACCAATGGAATACTGCGGTTGAAAGACCGCCACGTGGATTCGTGGGTCGTAATAGCATGGGCGTGTTTCTGTTGGCGTGGAGGTGGAGGTGGAGGTTTTGTTTTCGCCAGTTTATCACTGACCTTTGGTGTGGCGGACTTGTGTGGGTGTCTGAATTTCGACGAATTCCGAGATGTGGGTCATAATAGCTGTGGCGGGATTCAGCGGCCGCGGCGGTGTATTGGCGGTCTTCTGCACGGCGGTAAGCGCCTTTTACCGCCAATGTTGTAGTGACCCCCAAAGTGTCTGTTGCATATCTGGGGATTAAATGCAGAGAAATTGAAGATGGACAATCTATTGGGAAATAGGCATCTATTTAATACATTGTGAATAAAAATAAATATTCATGCATACTAGGTAAAGTTTTGCAGCAATTTCTCCTTTCTATCAAGGCCAAAAGACTTGATTAGTTCTGATGAAGAGGTAGAGCAGATTTGTTTCCCACAAATATATTTCCTTCATGGTAATGCTAATCACAAGTTCAATACTGTAACAGATATCATATTACAGGAGGGTATCCAAACTACTGAACCTCACCCCAGTGGGTAGGCCGCAGGTGAAAATTATTTTTCAATGGAATTTTATAAGATCTATTCTAAGCAAATAGCTCCTGTATTTTTACAAATCAGAGTATTGAGGCTGGTAGTGGAAAACATTGATCTTGGTTCAATATTCCTATTGTGGTAGATGTAAAGACAGGAAAGCCAGAAGTTGAATGTGGTTAATTCCAGCCCAATTTACCTATCAATTCAAATATTACAATTTACTCCAAAACACAGGTGGTACAACTGGCAAGTAGCTAGCACACAGCAACATGATTTTGTACCTGGCTGGGATACATGCATTCATATAATTGATGCTATTGACCTATAAGATGCTGCTAAGCTCTCTCCAAACAGGCTGTATAGAACTATTAGATGCAAAAAAGCCATTTGATCATGTCCCATGGTATTTGTAATGGACAGTTATGAGAAAGATAGGATTTAGCAGTAGGATCATCCTGCATATTAAGGCGTTATATAAAAAAACAATAACACAGATTGTCATTATGGGACTGGGCTGACCCATTTCCCCATAATTGTTTGCTCTATACCTGGAACCCATTATTCCCACTATGTTATGCAGCCTGTTATTAAATCTTTACTCGGTCAAACATACTAAATTTAAAATGTTGACCTATGCTGATGAGCTAGTGGTTAATTCAACCAATGCTATGGATGTGATTAGCAAATCCAGAACACCAAATGCACTGCTCTTGCAGACTACATTCATGCTGGCATGAACAGCAGCAAGGAAATCTTTCCCACTGTCAAAGATTTCACCGCACTCCTTGCCACCTATAGCAACATTACCCCCTCACAGGGCCTTTGCAACAAATGTTCATAATGCATCTGCAACAGAATCAACCAAATCACCTCCATATACAACAACTTCAACCTCTACCAATCAGAAAAGCAAAAACACCCTTCCTTAACTCTTCTATCAACTCATTCACTTTTCCAGACCCCTTGAAACACAACACCATCACACTTGTAATCAAGAAGCCTTTTGCTACAATATCCACGCTCACCAACTACAGACCTATCTACCATACCTTGCCAAGGCCCTTGAGAAACTCATCAAGTGATGTTTCACCGACCAACTCAGCAACCACAAGCTCCTTGAAGCAGAGTGATACAGATTTAGTCCCTACAACAGTACAGAAACTGTGTTCATCACCATCAGACAACATCTGCATGATCCTAGACAGAGCAAACATGGTGTTGCGTAGGCTCTCATTATTCTAATGAGACTACTGGATTTCGAGTGGCAGAATCGCCTGCGGTGTGGGAGACTGAGTCTAACCCACTACAGGTGACACCTGTCACTCCAATCCGGGTTCTGCTCTGGCTAACTAGCAGTGCCTCATTTTTACCCCAGGGCAGGGATGATTGGGCAGCTGAGCGCATGACATAACAGGTTTCTCAAGGAAGCCGTGGTCATTCAGGTCTCATCCGTTTCTCTAAGTTACATTAGTCTCACATGCACAATGACAAACAGAGGCAGTATATATTTCAATAATGCTTTAATAAAGCGACTGCATCTTAGATAGCAAAGCATGGACTGCAATAACCAGGACGATACAGCATGACAAGATTAAGATTGTGACAAGGAGAGTAAAACATAAAAATAATGCTACCATATTGTCACTAGAGTCAACAGACTAATTCCTACCTAAGCTATGATAGAGCAAAGCATGTTAAGCTCCAATTCTGCCCTTCAGGTTCCCCTGGGAAGACATCATCCCCCATACTTGAGCAAAGGCCTGAAGGCTGCAAAACAGCTGTAGCAAAGTATTCGGCAATCAGCATACAGTTGTGGTTCTCTGGCTGGAATCTCCCTCTAACGTGTAAGGGACAGGGAAGTGTTTTTATAATAAAACAGCTGATGTTCTGAGAAAATGTCCCCACGTAAGGAAGTATCTTTTCTATGAATGTCAGAGACTAAACTTATACCACGTTCACCGGCAACCTATCTTACTAAAGCCTTGGAAGAAGCACAGAATGAGCAAGAATGTCTTCTTTGAGAACAGAGTGCTGGCCTAGGCAAAAACAGTCAGATAGAGAGAAAATAAAACAAGATTGTAAAAGTGGCTACTGTAACAATAATAAATCAAAACCGAATAAAATATATCTAGGTTAAAGGGCACAGCGGCAGGCCTAGTATGTTAAAATAATGTACATGAAGCTGTAACTAAAATGGCTACACAACACCCTCCCCTTGTCGGTTGAAGGTGGTTCAAAGCCTAAATATACTTAAAAGCTACTAAGTTTAACCTAAGATATATATGTAAAAACGTCAATAATGACAAGTTAAAAGGACACATGAGCGTATAAAAGGACAATTTAAAACTGTTACCATGTGTCATAAAAGGCACCAAATTTCAAGATTCAGAGATATTTTTAGAATTTCCAATTGATTCCAGTACAATGGAGGCAGGAAATCTTCCACTTAGGCAGGTGCTAAAGTTGGAAAGGCATTGCTGAGAAGGATCAAGGAGCAGTTGTGTTCCATAGCCTGAGCCTCAGCCAAGACAGCATTCTGTGGTGTGCCTAATGATGATTTAAGAGCCACATCCTCCAGGAAAGGCAACTCATAAGTAGCTTCCTGTAGTAAACGCACCTTCAACGCGCATGTCTGGTAATGAGACCTCAGCGAGAACATTAACAGATCAGCGTCCAAAGAAAGCAAGCGCTGCGTAGAAAGACAAACTTCCAGCACATGTTCCAAAGAGCACCAGACGCACCGAAACATGGGCTGCACACAATGTAAAACTGGTCTGAATGACAGGGACCAGTCACACTCTAATTGCTCTAGGAGTGTTGCTCCAAAATACTGCATCATGCCTTCACAACACAGCTGTGCTGATGGGGGCTCTTTCATTCCTTCTTGTTGCAATGGGGCAATCATAACGCATAAAAAATAGCAACAGCAAAACGCCAACTATTATAACCAAATTTACTGGAAATCCTCTGAAAATACTGGAGAATATTGAGTGGATGGGTGATGGTATTAAACCGAATATGGAGGACAAGGTGTGAATGAAACCAGAAACAACAGCCTTTAAGAAATTTGTGATTCCAGTAGTACTGGACGCATTAAATATGCATCCCACGAGTTCACCAAAGTGCCTCGGAAAGTTGGTACTTAAAAGGGACTGTACCTTTGCTGACGACCTTGCCACATGAAGTGTGTAGGTCTCGCGTGCAGATGTAAGAGCCACATGTTTTTGAAACAATAAAGCCTTGAGTCTGCTCAACTTGTCAAAATTTACATTAGAAGTAGCAATATGAGGCAAAATGTCCACTACCTCTTTTATTTTAGTGGGAGGAAAAAGTACGTTCCCGCAACATGTGACAAACTTAGAGACCGAAAACACATAAACTATTCTGGCTCGCCTCCCACAACAGTCTTCACCATTGAGGAGAACATAGCTGCCGTTTGAAAGCACCGGGAACGTAGGTCTAATCAAGGGGACAGGAACTCCCTTAAGATAACAAGCCAAGTTCGCTGCAGACACATTACACTCCCCATGCAAAGACAGCTGTTTACAAACCATCGAATGGCTGACAGAAGTCTCACATTCATTACCGCTAAGAAAGACTTCTTTCATGCCACTGTGACATTTGTATGCGAAGGGTAGCTCCCGCACCTCATGGATCTAACTATCTCCCAGTTTTTCGTATCTGCCTACTGGAATGTGTTTTAAACAGAATGTGAATTGTAGTGTGGAGATAGGCAGATTAATGACCCCATGTATTAACAACTCAGCAGATGGTATTTCAGCCACAGTAAAAGGCAACGTTTCTAATTTTTTTATGTTTAGCGTGTTGTAAGTCACAATTTTTCTTGGCCATTAGTTGTTGTTGTCGCGTTAAATTAAAAGAGGAAAATATTTCCTTTGCGCTGACATATTGCCAGGGATCGAAACCCACCTTCAGTGTTTGAAGTGTCCAACCCAACTGCATATTGGAACTTACCTGACTCTGTCCATTATGTAAGGAAGACATATCTGTTTGTATAATGCCTATAGCAGGAGAGACAATGTGTTATTTAAAGTGTATATCCGGTCGGACAGGGTATTAATCCCATTATCTACAACAGCTAATGCCTTCTATACATTTTCCTGGTCTATTTGCCTTAACCAGGCAGCATCTTCTTGTTGTGAAAGCTTCCACATTTTATTATATACTTCATATAAGAAGCGTTTTAGTGGCCCTTCTGTCCAAATTTGGTAGAGGTAAGCCCTTGCCTCCCCACGCCAGACAGGTATGTTGTTAGAACTTTCAGAATTGATTTACTGCATGAACTGCAGCTGCTAGGGCGTCTGTGCACTCTTGCAAGGATTCCTTGGTGCACAGCCTAGCCCAGGTCCCCAGCACTCTGTCCTGCATCGCCCAACTTGCTGAGTTGGACTCCGACACCGTGGGACCCTCTTTTGTGACTCTGAGTAGACCGCTGTCCTCAGATCTTCTAAGTGCCTGTCCAGGTGCTTCTGCGGGTGCTGCCTGCATCTGCGTAGGCTCTCTATGTTGCTGAGCACCCCTCTGTCTCCTCCTCCAAGGGCGACCTCCTGGTCCTTCCTGGGCCCTGGCAGCACCCAAAATCCTCAACCGCAACTCTTGCAGCTAGTAAGGCTTGTTTGCGGTCTTTCTGCATGGAAACAACTCTGCATCCTCCAGCACGCCGTGGGACATCTTCTGACCAAAGGAGAAGTTCCTGGCACCTTTCGTTGTTGCAGAATCTTCGGCTTCTTCCACACGGAGGCAGCCCTTTTGCACCTTCATCCGGGGATTAGTGGGCTCCTGCCCGCCCTGAACACTTGCGTGACTCTTGGACTTGGTCCCCTTCCTTTGCAGGTCCTCAGGTCTAGGAATCCGTCTTCAGTGCTTTGCAGTCAGTTGTTGCCTTTGCAGAATCCCCTATCTCAACTTTACTGTCTTTCTGGAGTATTAGGTAACTTTACTACTTTTCAGGGTCTTGGGGTGGGGTATCTTGGACACCCTTACTGTTTTCTTATACTCTCAGCGACCCTCTACACACTAACTTAGGCCTTGGTTCCATTCGTGGTTCGCATTCCACTTTTGGAGTACATGGTTTGTGTTGCCCCTAGGCCTATTGCATCCTATTGTATTCTACAGTGTTTGCAAGACTGTTCTAACTGTTTACTTACCTGATTTTAGTTTGTGTGTATATTTTGTGTATTTTACTTACCTCCTAAGGGAGTATATCCTCTGAGATACTTTTGGCATATTGTCACTAAAATAAAGTACCTTTATTTCTAGTAAATCTGAGTATTGTGTTTCTTATGATATAGTACTATAAGATATAAGTGGTATAGTAGGAGCTTTGCATGTCTCCTAGTTCAGCCTAAGCTGCTCTGCTATAGCTACCTCTATCAGCCTAAGCTGCTAGAACACCTCTAATCTACTAATAAGAGATAACTGGACCTGGCACAAGGTGTAAGTACCACAAGGTACCCACTATAAGCCAGGCCAGCCTCCTTCAATGGGCCATCACGATGCAAACGTCTTGTTTTTTAAGACAAGTATGCAAATTCGGTGCTTAAGAACATATGCACTCGTAATCTCTTTACTACAGTAATCCAGGCCCCTTGCACAGTGGTCCCTGTCTGGGGATCGTGAATGGGACTACCCCCACAGTGACACGAGAAACCAATGTTTAAAAAAAACCTTGGGTGCTATGTGGTGATTGTGTCAAGAAGGAGGAGTGCAAGGCGCTGCTTGAGCAGTACCCCAGCCACCCGTAGAATGTCGATTGATAACAGGAGATTTCCCTCTCCCTCGTACCTAGGTTCCGGCGGGAGAAGCGGGGATGTCAGGCTCCTCAATGAAGGCGTCCTCACATGGAACCTCCTGTGCTGGGGGAGATCTGGAATGCAATTGTGCAGGGCTGACAGGTCGGATTCAGCACAGACCCAGAGGCCCAAGTGAAGCTTGTGCTCCTGGCTAAAGCTGATTTTTTTTAGGACGGCATCAGCTAGCAAGAAGAGTGGGCTGGCCGTACAATGACACTCCAGGGGGAATCTCTCAGTTGGCAATGCACTAGTGAAATCTATGCTTGCTGGCTTCCCTTGGCACTGCGACATCGCTGAAAACACACACAAAACAGGCAACCTCGAGTGGCAGAGTGTGCGGCTCGTGAATTCAAAGATCAGCAAAAGCAGTCATTGGTCTTTCTTCAGAATGTAGCGCTTGATCTTAGAGCAATGAAGTCTTCGATGACCCTAAGACTTTGGCAAAAGGGGTCAAGCCAACAAGCCCTTGGAGTTCCTTGGGCAATTGAGGTTGTAGAGGGCAACTTCAATTTTCCCTCACTGCATTGGTGTCAGGCAGCAGGCCGACAAAGCAATGCAATTTGCGAAGTGGCAGTCCCTCCTGGCAGTACAGCATTCAGCAGGCCAACACAGCAAAGCAATTGAGAAAGTGACAGTCTCTCCTAGCAGCACAGTTCCTCATAGTTGCTGAGCCTCATCAGGACCCCAAAGTGAATGGATTTGGTGGGCTTCAGGGTCCAGTAATTATACCCAAATGTGCCTTTGATGTGTGGGAGACTTCAGAGAGGGGTTTAAAGATCACAAGGTCCCTGCCCTTCCTTCCCTGGCTCCAGACACTCTACAGAGGGGTATGCGGCCCTTAGTGTGAGGAGAGGCCTAGTCATATTCAGGGGTGTCATCTCCTCCCTTCTCATCTAGCCAAGTAAGGCCCATCAGCCTGATGATGGGCCATCACGCTGCAAACGTCACATCCAAGCTCCCTTTGTGTGTAGAGGGGATGCCCAGCTGTCATCTATCCCAGATGTGTATTCAGAGAAAGGCAGAGGCACAGAATGGTTAAAGTAAGAAAATGACAACTTGCTAATAGAGGAATTATAAGACTTACAATTTAAAATATGACCACCATAATTTGTGATTTTAAATTGTAAGTCCAGAGACACCAAATTCCACATTTCTATCTATTCCTAATTGGAAATTATACTTAAAATATATTTTAAGGCAGTCCCAGTGTCAACCTGTGGGAGGGATAGACCTTGCAGAAGTGAAAAACACATATAAGAGTCTTAAACTAAAACATGCATGCCCAACTTTTTAAGTTCACTACACCTTGCCCTTGGGCTAACCAGGGTCTACCTTAGAGGTGACTTATATGTAATAAAAATGAAGGTTTGGGCCTGAAAACTGCACACACAGGCTCTGCAGTGGCAGACCTGAGACATATTTATGGGCTACTGTAGTGGCACAATAAGTGCTGCAAGCCCACTAGTAGCATTTAACCTATAGGCCCTAGGCACATATAGTACAATTTACTAGGGACTTACAAGTAAATTAAATATGCCAGTTGTGGATAATCCAACAAAGCCATGATTAGAGTACAGAGCACCTGCACTTTAGCACTGGTCAGTGGCAGTGAAGTGGACAGAATCCTAGAAACCAGCAAAAATGAAGTCTGAAAAACAGGAGGTCAGAGGGAAAAAGTTAGTGGAAACAACACCAAGGATTCAGTCACTTACTCTCGAATACATTCCCTCCACAAAGCTATACATTTGCTTCAATCGAACTGGTGTCATACACAACTGCATCATTATTTTGTACATCAATTCCCTATGTTCAACACTTTTAATCAGTATGAGTATGCCAGACCACAGTTTCTCCCACTGAAAGGGGTGATCCTTAGCCCCAGGGCTCCAGTCTACTTTTTCAGATATACCCACTCTGAATTCTGCTCTACCTCAGGCGTACTATAGATGTTAGAAATAAGCCCCTTGGCATTCTCATATAATGTGATGAGTTTCTCAAAATTTGTTAAGGACTAGTGACTACTAGATTGTGCAAGGGGAAGAAGGCCCAGTGCTGCAACTTGAAATACTGCACACAGTCTCTCACATGTTGACTCTAGTCTTGTTAACTCTAGGTAAACTCCTTAGGGTTCTTACACTGACAAGGGTAACTACCATTTGGCGAAGTCGCACTTCACATTCCCCGATGAAAAGTCTATGTTGCCAAACAATGGTGAGATGGGCAAAGGTAATATGATAAACTGTTGATTCCTAGTCAATGAATCTCAACTTTAGAGAATTGGTTTGAATATGCCTGATTAGTAGCAGACCCGGAGATCTCACATGTCTAGAGAGCCAGGGAACTACCCAACTGACACAACCCACCACAGACCCTTTCATATGCATCTAGTGGCATTCAGTCTCAATGGTTGACAACTCACATAGCATTCTGGGTTGAGACACCTGATATTTCTTAATGTTTGGGTAATACAACCCTCCTGGTCTCTTAGAGGCCTTCAACAGTTTCCTTGATACGCACTCTGGCCCTTCACCCTGACCAGATGAATTGATCTACAGCTTGCTGTAGGTTTGTTATCTCTGTTTTAGGAAAATCAACTGAAAGAGCCAGGAACAGATATAGGAGTCTAGATAATATGTTCTATTTAATCACTACTAACCTGCCCTGCCAGGATACACAGAGATTCTTCTCTTTATGTAGATCATTTGAAATGGCGTTATCCCGTAGGGGGATAATTTGTGGCATTTTCTCTATATACTGCAAGGTAATGTAAATGCCTAAATATTTAAGCTTTCAGCTGACCATCGCAGAGAAGTCATTGATGAACGGATTTGTATGGTAGCAGAGTCCACCTCTATTTCAAGCATTTTCAATTTATTGTAGTTTAATTTAAAGCCCAAGACTGTAATCCAGGCCTCCAGGATGTCCAATATTTTGGGGACAAAGCTCACTGGGTCAGGTTGTGACTTATCTTCTAGGTCAGAACTTTTCTCCCAAAGAAAGTAAACTTCATCCTCTAATTTAGTCCCAGAGTTTTGAAGTTTCTCCAATTCCTAACTCCTAGCGACAATGCTGTCCTCATTTGTATCCAAGCTATTTCCCAGGATATGAAGTTTTTTCTTACCTCAGAGAACCAGATGCTAGATCGGACTTCAGGGCCTGGATTTGAGTTGACACCATGTTTGAGATTTGATTGTGCAGTTCGCTTAGTCGTACATGTAAGTCCTCCTTGGTTATTGAAGCTCCTCCCCTCTCCCTTTTTAGAGGCCATTATCTGTTTTTAAATCCTTTAATATGGGATTCGGTAAGATTAAGGCTTAAGAAGCCTTTACTATTGGGGGTGGTGACATTTCCCCAGCACCCCTCAGCATCTTCTTGTGTTTGAGTGTTTTTTCTTGAGAGACAAAAGGGGCAGCTTTGTGTTGAGGGGACAATTATAAGACACCGAAAAGCAAGTGGACTGAGGTAGATGGTTCCACTCTATTCCCCATAAAGAGGGCACACCCTTTGGGAGTGGTTTGAAGCAGCAGGCACAAGAGGGCGATCCCCCAACAGTGCCCTGGGAGGGAGCACAATTATAGTGTGTATTTTACAGAGGCTCTAACAAATGGTTTGAGTGGTATTTGCTCCCTAGCCCCTTCAGCACTTTACTGTATAGTGGGGTGAACTTTTCCACCATCAAGTCTGGGCCTCATGGTAGTCATTGTAAATCTAGGCCCACAGCTCCCCACCTGCATGCTCGTGTGAGCGTTGACCTCATTCTTGTTCCTCCAAAAGACGAGCAGGCCCGAGACTGTAGTCTACCTGTGTGCTGGTCATGGATATCATCCAGCTATAGCTGCTGCTTCCATGTCAATCCTGAGGCCTCTCCAATCTACTCCACCATGAGATTGGAGGTCAGGTGCTCCTCTACTACAATGAATCAGGGGCTACCTGTGTCTCTAGAGGCTCAATTGGGGAAGCCCAAACATGGATTTCATTGATCAGACATTATGTTCATCTAACTGCAGGCCACACCCTCTTTGGTACTGCTTTCAGTAAATATAAACCTTCATATCTTCATTTCTCCTTAATGCTTTTTGCTGTTTTCGCATCATTTATTAAAACACACTCTATTTTTCTAAATTGTCTTCAGATTTTTCTTGTATTGTATTTTGACTTTATTACTATTTTGGTACAGCAGAAATACTTAACACATTGGGGGTCATTATGACTTCAGCAGACAATTTACACCATCCACCGATTTGCCGATGGGCAGATTGCCACCAGTGCGGCCACCTCCCGGCGGCCCCCATTATGAGTTTCCAAAGCAAAGGTCAAAACCTTCTGATCAAGGCTCACTTCATGAAAGGTATTTGCGCAACCTAGCTCTTGAAATGCCACAATGGGTCATCTCGGAGTTGAGTTACTTAGGAATGCAGCCCAAAGTGAGTAGTATACACTAAGGCTAAATTTAGACACAAGATCAATTCCCAACAGGTACTATAACAGAAAATTGAAAATATCTTAGAAGCGGGCAAGTTATTCTTAAAAAAATCACTGAAGAAAATCCATCATTATTAGGTCATCTGCATATAACAAACAAGCTCTTGTTTAAAACCCATCTTGGAAGAAAAAGGCTGTATTAAAATAATCTTTTACATTTATAATTTTTGAATACACACTAGTGTCTGAAAGAGATATAAGGGATATAAGCCTATTGTTATCCAGCACTTAACAAATCTACCTTTATAAAATTGGCTTAATAAATGTACTCTTCTGTGAGTCCAGAATTAATGATGAGATGGTGAGCCACTGGAAAATGGGGACCAAAATGTTTTGGACTTGAGAGCGTGGCCAAGATGGCAGGCAAGATGGATTTGTCCTGAACAGCTCTGTCTGCAGCCTGTTGTAAAATCCTGCTTCCTCCAGCCCCCACACAAGGCATGCTTCTCAGGGCACAGGGCTAGTAACGGTGAGGCTCTGGGTGCCACGGGCTGGTGCTGGAGGCTGCACAAGAGTCAGTTAGGGAGGCCCCCATGGCGGAAGAGTAGCGGGTTGGCTAAGCCACACCCAGGGTGGGCTTAGTGCCCATGGCGTTTGCAGCCGGTGGCTTATGGCTGTGGGGAAGGCTGAGTGTGGTAAGGCCGCAAGAAGAAACCGAAGGGGGCCCGACAAAGGTGAGCAATAGACTGAGCATTGGGCCATGACTGCAAATGTAGTAGCAACCCTGTGATGCACGCAGAGGTGCAGCAAATGCATGCCGTGGGTGGTGGCCTTGTGCCATAGTGAGGAGACCTCTCCGAGGGAGCCTTTGGGAACAAGGCTTGCAGACTGCCTAACAAAGTGAGAAGTGGGCGTGGAAGCCCTGATCACAGGCAGCAGAAACCTTCTGCAGTAGACTGTGCTTTAGTGCCTCTGGGAGAGAGGTTGAGAGAGCCAGTAGTGCCCCTTGTACACGGGGACACTGCTGGGCCCTTGCCTAGGACATAAAATGCACAAGCCCCCATAAGATACTGGATGGTGCGCAAGTCTAGGCTTAGTGAGTCCCTGATCCAGCCTGAGGCCTTCATGTGAAGTGGCCATGCAGTGTTGCTCAGGGACCTGGTAAGGGTGCAAGTACCCCCCTTGTTTATCACCGCACGAGACAAGTGAGAGCTGTGGAACCCAATGGAAAGAAGGCACCTGAGAGCAGAGGAGCAACCATTGCAGTGGACTGCGCCCCTCCCCCATTCTGGGGGCCCAGAGGAAGGCAGAGGGCGCTGATGCATGTTTAGGAGTGCGGGTCTACATTTGTTTGAGGTCCAACATTTGGCCCAGACTGACAAGTGGCTAGCCCTTTTGGGGGTTGTCGGGCCCCTGGCTAGGGCGAGGAGGCCTACAACGTATCTTGGCCCTGCGTGGTGACCTTGAGAATACCAGGCTGTGTGCCAATGCCAATCCTGGACATTAGTCAGTGGTGACCCAAAGTGCTTGGAGGGGAATGGTTCATCTAAAAGTACAGAACATGGGCCCAACAGCGAACCACCCAAGAAGACTCAATGAGTAAGGTGGATGGCGCTCCCTGGAGGATCACCATGGCTTGGAGAGCCACACAGCCACCGTTTTGGCAGCCACTAATGATACGAAAACTGCCCTAGAGAACAAAATCAATGTGGTAGCCCTGGACCTCAGCCTCTTGTTGTAGGTGGCTGGCCTGGATTATAGTGGGAACGTTGTGGTACTTACACCTTGTGCCAGGTCCAGTTATCCCTTATTAGTAGATTAGAAGTGTTCTAGAAGCTTAGGCTGACAGAGGTAGCTATAGCAGAGCAGCTTAGGCTGAACTAGGAGACATGCAAAGCTCCTACTATACCACTTATATCACTTAGCACTATATCATAAGAAAACACAATACTCAGAGTTACTAAAAATAAAGGTACTTTATTTTTGTGACAATATGCCAAAAGTATCCCAGAGGATACACTCCCTTAGGAGGTAAGAAATATACACAAAATATACACACAAACCAAAATCAGGTAAGTAAACAGTTAGAAAAGTAGTGCAAATACTGTAGACCACAATAGAATGCAATAGGAGACAATAGGCCTAGGGGCAGCACAAACCATATACTCCAAAAGTGGAATGCGAACCACAAATGGACCCCAGGCCTAGTGTAGTGTGTAGAGGGTCGCTGGGAGTGTAAAAAAACACTAAGGGTGTCCAAGATACCCCACCCCAAGACCCTGAAAAGTATGAGTAAAGTTACCCTACTACCCCAGAAAGACAGTAAAGTCGAGTTAGGGGATTCTGCAAAGACAACAACTGACTGCAAAGCACTGAAGACGGATTCCTGGACCTGAGGACCTGCAAAGGAAGGGGACCAAGTCCAAGAGTCATGCAAGTGTCCGGGAGGGCAGGAGCCCACTAAACCCCGGATGAAGGTGCAAAAGGGCTGCTTCTGGGTGGAAGAAGCCGAAGATTCTGCAGCAATGGAAGGTGCCAGGAACTTCTCCTTTGGTCAGAAGATGTCCCACGGTGTGCTGGAGGATGCAGAGTTGCTTCCACCCATAAAGACAGCAAACAAGCCTTGGTAACTGCAAGAGTCACGGGTAAAGATAATGGGTGCTGCCCGGGCCCAGGAAATACCAGGAGGTTGCCCCTTAGAGGAGGAGACAGAGGGGGCGCTCAGCAACAAAGAGAGCCCACGCAGAAGCAGGCACACCCGCAGAAGCACTTAAACAGGCGTTCAAGAAATCTGAGCACGGCGGTCCTCTCAACACAACAAAAGAGGGTCCCACGAAGCCGGTGGTCAACTCAGCAAGTTGAGCAATGCAGGACAGAGTGCTGGGGACCTGGGCTGTGCTGAGCATGAAGGAATCGTTGCAAAAGTGCACAGAAGCCCTAGAAGCTGCATATCACGCAGTACACAGGATTACTGTCTGACGTGGGAGGCAAGGACTTACCGCCACCAAATTTGGACAGAAGGACCACTGGACTGTAATTAACACCATAGATCTAGTTTATCCTTTGTTCAAAGAGATATCTATCACACAGCTTAAAGCCCAGTAACATTTCATGTCAAGCTGTGTAAATGGAACTATGTTGCTGGATGAATATGGTGTAAATAGCACGCCCTAGGGCCTACTCTCATTCAGCATTGATGGATTTTTGACAAGACAGCAAACCAATCTCCGCCAAATCTCCACACCAAGACTCCTGAAATGGCCAAATTACATATTTTTCATCAAATTCATTTAACTCTGCTTTCTGACACAAGGTCTGAAATCCATAAATATTCCAGGAAGGGACCCTTCTCTTTGAGAAGGCCCTTAAATCTTTCTGTAAAAAAACTACTGAGACTACCCTCTGGGAGCCAGTTTTTTGTAAATTGCATTATACCAAGGAACCAAACACTATGGCAACCTACAGAAGTCAAACAGTAGTATTTAAATAATTAAGTTGCCTTTAGTTGGTGAGAAAACTCAACAGCATATGAAACTTAATAAGAAGGCCTGCTGGAGAAACCAGCTTGATAAAAAAAGCTACTAGTTTACACAACCCCCAGTGAGTCATACTCTATCATGTTCCTGAATCAACCGTTCGGATTAGGAACAGACAAAGGGCGTTGCCAGTTCCCCTAGAAGCACTTGCCAAAATATTGAAAACCCTACACTGCACCTCGGCAGTTGTATGTTCGACATACAATAATACATACTGACTCACCTGTGTTTGCATGAGTTCGTTTTCAGTGCTCAGGCTGCGCATCTGCATAAACAGAGGGAAAAGGGAAAAAGTAATTTCTTATGAGGCAATCTCAAGTATGCAACATTCTCACTTGGGCACATGGAAGGGCAGAACACACTAAGTTACAAATCAATATCATACAACTTGCTTCCTTGATGAACATGACTTATATAGTTTAACTTCAATTATATCACTGTAACTGCCACGATGAAGGTGAAACACATAATGAAATTCAATCAAATGGACAACAAAAATCACACGATTAAATATAAAGAAAAAACACTCTGAAATGAGTACACATATTGTCTTAAATCATTGTGAAATGAATATACATTGACTACATTCTCACTTAGTAGTTTAGAAGTGGCATGGACCCGCTGGTTAACCTATTCATAAACACACCTTGAAACACAACCCCCTAAATGTGCCATAGCAAAAAATATATTTTGGAATAATCCATTGACTGGACTGTAACTATACTGAAGGGGTTACTTGACATCAAAAAGGCCATTCCAGTCATGGGAAGTATATTGCAATTACCCCAGTCTATGTTATTGCAAAATACTTCAGAGAAAACCTGTGTCACCCTTGAAAGTTGTGAACATACTTTCAGGTGCTCTTAGGGTTAGTATTACTATCTTTGATGTGACAACAATGATTTTCAATAACCCTGCTTCTGTCTCACATTCTTTGATCTCCTCACTGTGAATGGCAGTTGCTGCCAGTGGGATTAGCACACATATAGCAAGCAATTACCAAAGTAGTATTGGTTTTGTAATTAGTGCAAGTGATTCTTTATCGGTTGAATTGTTTGTATTTGTGGTTGCGTGGACTGTGAATATGTGGCTGTGATAATTGATTAATGGTTCGATTCATGGACAGATGACTGGGTGTTTCTATGGGAGAGGAACTTGGTGCACAGATGGAGGAGTGAGTGTCTGTATGGATGTGTGAGTGGGTGCATGAAAACATTTGTCAGTGAATGGATGGGTGAATCTGTTTGTTGGAGTGTTTGGGTAGTTAACTGAAACATCACCTCTACCAAGGTGGCATCAATAAATTGCTGGACAACCCATACAGCCATATATGAGTATGTTTACCTGCGCAAAACTATTGAACTGTTACTCTGAGATAATGTATGGCTAGGGTGAGTGACAACAATTAAAAATCCCGCTTTTGTGTATGACGTTACCAAAAACATGTTGATATTTACTAAATAGGTGTATCTGTAATTTACATAAAGGGGCTTTCAGTGGGTTTCAGCTAGCCCTCTTCATGCATTCTTCTGTTGTTATCCACCTTCTTCAGGCCACTACAGCATACAGTACAAGGGCAATGGATCTGCCCACATCCACCACTGGCTAACTTTGCAGCGAGTGACTGCACTTTGCTCTTCCAAAAGTAGCTCATCAATATGTAATGCATTTATCTTCAGTGCCGGAGACTACAATGGCAATGTACGCTTTTTGAGAGAAAAACTTTATTTTGCAATTAATCAGTGCATTTAAAAAAAATAATTTTAGATGTTGGTGAGGGCCTTGCACTAATTAACGTTTACAGTGGCCATGCCAAAACAATGCAGCCAATGCGGACGTATTGACGTATTGACGTTGCTTGTACTTGTTTCTGTTAGAATTGCTTCTTCATGCTTTGATTTAAGTGCTCATTCACTGTGAAGTCATCATGGTGATAGGATGCAAAAGAGAAGCAACGGAACGGATACACATTAGAATATTATTTTCAGTACGCCATTACTGAGCATCCTATTATTTATCATACCAACCTTCCTTCTCCAAGCAGCTCCCAAACCGTCAAATATGTATAAAGACTGTTAGACCTGGCATACTTTGAGTGGTTTCCCCTGACTTTTTTGCCTTCTGACCTGTTTGGTGACTTCATTTCTGCTGGCTT
Organism: Pleurodeles waltl; assembly: GCF_031143425.1. Taxonomy (NCBI): domain Eukaryota; kingdom Metazoa; phylum Chordata; class Amphibia; order Caudata; family Salamandridae; genus Pleurodeles; species Pleurodeles waltl. The sequence continues at coordinate 1,219,303,432 of NC_090447.1, forward strand.
TCAGATCCTGGTCATGTTACCACTCTTGACCAGTGCTAAACTTCATGTGCTCTTTGACTAAAACATGTTACCACTGGCATATCCACAATTGGCATATTTACTTAACTTATAAGTCCCTATTAAGTTGCACTACATGTGCTCAGGGGCTGAATAAATGCTACTAGTGGGGCTGCAGCACTGATTGTGCCACCCACTTGAGTAGCCCTTTTAACATGACTCAGGCCTGCCTTTGCAGAGCCTGTGTGTGCACTTTTAAACTGCCATGGCGATCTGGCAAGTGGACCCTCTTGCCAGGCCCACACCTTTCTTTTTAATACATGTAAATCCTCCATAGGGTAGGCGCTGGACAGCCCCAAGGGCTGTGTACATTGTATTTAAAAGGTTGGTCATGCACCCTGCCTCATAATTTGGTCCTTCCTTGTCATATAATTCCAGCGTCCCTGGTAATACTCTGTTATACACATAAATCAACCCTTCACATTAGAAGACAAAGGGCCTAACCAATTTACATCACAGAGCAATGCATACAGACTCACCTGTTGTTTGAGCTTGTCGTTGTCTACTTGAAGCTGCATGCATAAAAAGTAAAGGGAAAAAGTTATTATTGATGAGGGGATCTCAAATTTGCAACATTCTCACTTAGGACGAAGAAAGAGCAGATCACATTACACCACAAATTAATACACCACAAACTGTTGTCTTGATGAACATCACTTTTATAGCTTGACTTCGATGATATAAATTGAAATGGCACAAGGAGGGGAAACACAAAATGAACTGCAACCAAACTGACCTAAAAAATCATAAATTTACAAATACATCAAAACAGTTATTAAATAAATATACACATATTATTATGAAATTAGTAGAGGTTAATTTAATTTTCACTTACTCCTTTAGAACAGACGCAGACTGTGAGAAAGTAGCCTCTTTCTAGCCTTCTTACCCCCACTTCTGGCCTGTTTATGAGTGTATGTCAGGGTGTTTGCACTGTCTCACTGGGATCCTGCTAGCCAGGACCCAGTGCTCATAGTGAAAACCCTATGTTGTCAGTATGTTTGTTATGTGTTACTGGGACCCTACTAGCCGGGACCCCAGTGCTCATAAGTTTGTGGCCTATATGTATGTGTTCCCTGTGTGATGCTTAACAGTCTCACTGAGGCTCTGCTAACCAGAACCTCAGTGGTTATTCTCTCTCTGCATTCAAAATTGGCACTATCAGGCTAGTGACAAATTTCACCAATTCACATTGGCATACTGGAACACCCTTATAAATCCCTAGTATATGGGACTGAGGTACCCAGGGTATTCGGGTTCTAGGAGATCCCTATGGGCTGCAGCATTTCTTTAGCCACCCATAGGGAGATCTGACAATTCTTACACAGGCCTGCCAGTGCAGACTGAGTGAAATAACGTCCACGTTATTTCACAGCTATTTACCATTGCACGTAAGTAACTTATAAGTCACCTATATGTCTAACCTTCACCTGGTGAAGGTCGGGTGCAAAGTTACTTAGTGTGTGGGCACCCTGGCACTAGCCAAGTTGCCCCCACATCGTCCAGGGCAAATTCCCTGGACTTTGTAAGTGTGGGGACACCATTACACACGTGCACTATACATAGATCACTACCTATGTATAGCGTCACAATGGTAAGTCCGAACATGGCCATGTAACATGTCTAAGATCATTCTGGCATTCAGGAGACAATTCCATGATCCCCCGGGTCTCTAGCACAGAACCCGGGTACTGCCAAACTGCCTTTCCGGGGTCTCCACTGCAGCTGCTGCTGCTGCCAACCCCTCAGACAGGTTTCTGCCCTCCTGGGGTCCAGGCAGCCCTGGCCCACGAAGGCAGAACAAAGGATTTCCTCTGAGAGAGGGTGTGACACCCTCTCCCTTTGGAAATAGGTGTGATAGCTGGGGAGGAGTAGCCTCCCCCAGCCTCTGGAAATGCTTTGATGGGCACAGATGCTGCCCATCTCTGCATAAGCCAGTCTACACCAGTTTAGGGATCCCCCAGCCCTGCTCTGGCGCGAAACTGGACAAAGGAAAGGGGAGTGACCACTCCCCTGACCTACACCTCCCAGGGGTGGTGCCCAGAGCTCCTCCAGTGTGCCCCAGACCTCTGCCATCTTGGAAACAGAGGTGTTGCTGGCACACTGGACTGCTCTGAGTGGCCAGTGCCAGCAGGTGACGTCAGAGACTCCTTCTGATAGGCTCTTACCTTTCTTACTAGCCTATCCTCCTTCCCAGGTAGCCAAACCTCCTTTTCTGGCTATTTAGGGTCTCTGCTTTGGGGAATTCTTCAGATACCGAATGCAAGAGCTCAGCAGAGTTCCTCTGCATCTCCCTCTTCACCTTCTGCCAAAGGATCGATGATGACTGCTCAGGACGCCTGCAAAACCGCAACAAAGTAGCAAAGACAACTACTGCAACTTTGTATCGCTTCATCCTGCCGGCTTTCTCGCCTGTTTCCTGGTGATGCATGCTCTGGCGGTAGCCTGCCTTCTTCTTGCACCAGGAGCTCTGAAGAAATCTCCAGTGGGTCGACTGAATCTTCCCCCTGCAACCGCAGGCAACAAAAGACTGCAACACCGGTCCTCTGGGTCCCCTCTCAGCATGACGAGTGTGGTCTCTGGAACTCAGCAACTCTGTCCAAGTGACTCCCACAGTCCAATGAATCTTCAGTCCAAGTTTGGTGGAGGTAAGTCCTCGCTTCCCCACGCTAGACTGCATTGCTGGGTACCGCATGATTTGCAGCTGCTCCGGCTCCTGTGCACTCTTCCAGGATTTCCTTCATGCACAGCCAAGCCTGGGTCCCCGACACTCTAACCTGCAGTGCACAACCTTCTGAGTTGTCCTCCGGTGTCCTGGGACTCCCTTTTGTGACTTCGGGTGGACTCCGGTTCACTCCTCTTCTAAGTGCCTGTTCCGGTACTTCTGCGGGTGCTGCCTGCTTCTGTGAGGGCTCCCTGACTTGCTGGGCGCCTCCTCTGTCTCCTCATCCAAGTGGCGACATCCTGGTCCCTCCTGGGCCACAGCAGCATCCAAAAACCCTAACCGCGACCCTTGCAGCTAGCAAGGCTTGTTTGCGGTCTTTCTGCGTGGGAACACCTCTGCAAGCTTCTTCACGACGTGGGACATCCATCCTCCAAAGGGGAAGTTCCTAGTCCTCTTCGTTCTTGCAAAACACCAAGCTTCTTCCATCCGGTGGCTGCTTCCTTGCACCCTCAGCTGGCATTTCCTGGGCTCCTGCCCACTCTCGACACTGTCGCGACTCTTGGACTTGGTCCCCTTGTCTTACAGGTACTCAGGTCTGGAAATCCACTGTTGTTGCATTGCTGGTGTTCGTTTTCCTTGCAGAATCCCCCTATCACGACTTCTGTGCTCTCTGGGGTTTGTAGGTGCACTTTACACCTACCTTTCAGGGTCTTGGGGTGGGCTATTTTTCTAACCTTCACTGTTTTCTTACAGTCCCAGCGACCCTCTACAAGCTCACATAGATTTGGGGTCCATTCGTGGTTCGCATTCCACTTTTGTAGTATATGGTTTTTGTTGCCCCTATACCTATGTGTTCCTATTGCAATCTACTGTAACTTTACATTGCTTGCATTACTTCCTTTTGCTATTATCTGCATAATTTTGGTTTGTGTACATATATATTGTGTATATTTCTCATCCTCATACTGAGGGTACTCATTGAGATACTTTTGGCATATTGTCATAAAAATAAAGTACCTTTATTTTTAGTATATCTGTGTACCATGTTTTCTTATGATATTGTGCATATGACACCAGTGGTATAGTAGGAGCTTTACATGTCTCCTAGTTCAGCCTAAGCTGCTTTGCCATAGCTACCTTCTATCAGCCTAAGCTGCTAGAAACACCTCTTCTACACTAATAAGGGTTAACTGGACCTGGCACAAGGTGTAAGTACCTCTGGTACCCACTACAAGCCAGGCCAGCCTCCTACACAGACCCACTGTTTAATCTATTTATACCCATAACTAATTGAGTAGATGAGTCACAAGCACATGTATATACTGATTGAGTAGATGAGCCACAACCACATTTATATACTTTAGCAAAAAAGGATATTTTAAAAGACTCGACTGTAACCGACACTTCTGATTTCATAGGAGAAGTTAATTGACAAGAAGGTTTTTTCCAGACGTGGGAACTATAATGCAAGTGCTCACGTCCATTTTATTGCAGGAGAATTCAGAGAAAACACTTGTGGCCCTCAAAAGTTTCTTTTGGATCTATGGTTGAGGGCTTTAGTTCTGATTGAATGATAGACCTTGGGTTCTGATTGGTGGCTAGGGTTTCTATTGGGCTTGGAGCGTAGGGTCTGTGTTCTGAACGGCTAATAGAGCTAAAGTTCTGATTGCCTTCTAAGGCTAGGGCTTCTACTGCACCGTGGGCTTGGGTTTCGATTGGCTGACAGAGCTAAGGTTCTGATTGCTTCCTACGGCTATAGATCCCATTGGCCAGACGTCACCAGATCACTAACGCTTTTTAACCTTAGAGTTCAGGGAATCTCAGCCCATGGCAATGAGGCTAAGGTTGGAGAGGACAAGGGCAGTTGCCTTTTCTGCTTGGGCCCAGGGCCAGAAATGAAGTCTAGTTTTCCATTTACCAGCAACTAACTTAGACAATCCACATCCTCACACTTAATAACACAATGTAGGCAAACATACACTGCTCATTTACAACAAACAAACTCTAGGCACATTTCAGTGTCTCAACAACCACAACAAAACCTCACAAACCATATCTATATATCCTTCTGCCCCTACTGCCACACTATGGCACCTTGACTCTCATACAAACAACCACTCTGTCCTATACCACTATCAAATCCACGGATCACAAGTACAGCACAAACCTACATTTTACTTAACCTTAATTCCTTCAAAAACAGTCCCTCTGTGTACTCACCCCTTTCCATCACTACCAACCCTATACTCAACCCTCTCTCCCATCATGCACTGTTGGAAATGGCCCTTTTTGCAGGGTTATCCCCAAACCTTTTGCCTCTGAACTCCTAATTTGATTGTGTGATGCATTTACTTTTTGCTGGCTTTAGGACTTGGAGCACTTTACTACTGCAGACCAGTGCGAAAGTGTAAGTGCTGTCTGTGTAAATGGTATTGGTGATTGTTTTTTCCATGATTGGCATATTTGATTTACTAGGAAGTCCCTAGTAAAGTGCATTATGAGTGCCCAGGGCCTGTAAATTAATTGCTACTAGTGGTCCTGCATCACTAATTGTGTCACCCACATGAGTAGCCCTATAAACACATCTCAGACCTGCCATTGCAGTGTCTGTGTGAGCAGTTATAAACTGCCAAAGCTGTTCTGGCAAGTGCACCCACTTAGAAGGCTCAAACCTTCCCTTTTTACTACATATAAGTCATCCTTATGGTAGGCCCATGGCAGTCTCATGGGCAGGGTACAGAGTATTTAAAATGTATGACTTGCACTTATGTGTTTTACATGTCCTGATAGTGAAATACTGCTAAATTCGCATTTCTCTATTGCAAGGCTTATCTCTCCCATACGGTAAAATTGGGATTGCCTTGAAATATCTTTTAAGTGTAATTTCCCATCAGAAGTAAAAAAGAGCTACGGATTTGGGGGTCTTTGTACTCACAAATAAAAAAAACATATTTTGGTGATGTTGTTTTTTGAATTGTAAGCTTGAAAATGAAACTTTTAGAAAGTAGGCATTTTCTTGCCTAATCGTTCTATTCCTTAGCATGTCTGCTGGAATACCCCTCTGGGTCAGGAAGACAGTTAAACAGTTTGTGAATTAACTCTAGACAGTAACACAAAGGGAGTTGAGGTGTGCCCTGCATACCCTGATGTGTCTTTCTGGGCGAGAGTGGTGGGAGGAGCTGACTCTTATACCCAAATGAGGCTGTACCTCTCCTCATAGAAAGCAGTCTCCAACCCACTGGAGTGATTTTGGGGCCAGGGCAGGAAAAGGCAATGTCTTGTGCACTACAAAGTCTTCTCTTTGAAGTTTACCTACTTCAAAGGAAGACGGGCATGAGTACTGGACCTCTGACCCCACAAAATTAGAATCCTTCTGGACTGAGGACATTCTGCCATGAAGAAGAACTAGATGCTGTAGTAGGAACTGCCACTCTGCCTGTTGCTTTGCTGTGCCGGCCTGATGCTTGCTTCACCTGTCCTGAGAGTGAAAGGACTGAACTCCATACCCTCTATCTAAAGGTTCTCCACAGGTCTGGACTGAGCTTTCCTCCTATTAAGAAGTCTCAGGGACATCAAAGACTTCATCTGCCAGCACCTAGGCTCTCTTGCTGAGAGCTCTGACTTGCCAAGTGCTGCCAAATCCAGTTCCTGGGCCCTTGGAAGTGAGTTCTGGTAAAACCGAAAACAAACCAGGTAAAACGCCTCCTGAGCAACTTTGAAACCAGCACCTGAGCCGTAGTCCCCACTGAGTGCAATGACCGTGACTGACGCCACAGTCCTGCCACCGCCGTCCTGCCACCGCTGAAGTACCTCCAAAGTCCTGCTACAACATGAGTCTGGAGAGCCGTGTCACTGACGTCTGTGGCACCCAGCTCCAACTCTGCTGCATCACGTGACCGCATGTTGTGATTGCGACGCTGCAAAGTAGACGCCTCACGTCTTAACCTGCCAGATTCATTGACCCTGCCTTGTAAAAAAAACAACACCTCACAACTGAGGCTGCATCAGCTCACTGCAACCATAAGGAATCAATATCTCACTTCCCCTGCCTAACAGTAAAGAATCTATGCCTCACCTCTCCGGCTGCAGTAAGGAACCAACACTGCACTGGCTCCAGTGACGCCGCACCTTCCAGACTCTGTGCAACTTCTTTCTTCCTCATTGTTTACCAAAGGTGCTGTACCTGGTGTCTGTGAGACTCCATGACCGCCACCCACTCCCTCTCGGGTGACATCTGACTGTTGAGAATGGCTCCGTCAAGATGTTGTGATAGCCCCAGTTGGACCTATCATGTTTATAAATGCTATTCTAATATTTAATCTTTGAAAATGGGTATCTTTGCTTGTGTAAGTTGGATTTTTGTCATTTATACAGATACTAAACAACTTTAGTCAAAAAAGTTCTATCTGAACCAACACTTCACACAAACACACAATGCAACAACACTCATTTATCTTCTTCTCACCCATTGCACAATGTAGAGCTTTAAAACATGACCCAAATGCTCCACTACCACCTTCCGCCCTAAACAGATGCAAGTGAAATAAACAACATACTATTCTTCACAACTTCACATCTCATTGTCTGTTCTACAAAACTATTCTATAAAAATAACACAGCCCACCAACTCACTCTCAATCACCGTCTCCTCCACCTACACACACAGACCCAACAAAATGCCTTCTAAGCCTGTTGGCTGAGGATTACAATATAGACAAACAATATTATTACTATCCTGATACATTTAATACCAACACTAATGATACACCTTCTACTAGTCCTAAGAATACAATCACTCTTATAGAAAAAAGTCACATTGCCACCATAACACATTCTCTAGACTGCCTACTAATAAATGCTCAATCACTCGCTAAAAAAAAGCACCACATCTATGACCTACTCACGGGCACACAACCTAACTAACCTTTCATAACTGAAGCATGGTTGGGGGATGACCAAAATCAAATTAAATGACTAGTATTTCATGAAACTGTTCCTCCAAGCTATCATACTGTCACACAAGATCACAAAGGTGAAAGAGAAGGCGAACTAGCTGGTATATTAAAACAACAAAACATCTCACCAAAGTTTTCATACGTAGTTGTGAGGCCCTCATCACCAGATGCAGCCCTACATCACACCAACATCCTCCTATACCTTTCACCTTCTTTACAGACCACCACTTAACAATGCAACATTTCCAGAATAATTTCTAGACAGTTACAAACCGTATGACACTACACTCCAACCTATGTACCCTTAATAACTTAAACATATGGTTTGGCAAACCCAGTGTGCCCCATCCAAGAGCTATCATCACTGGCCTAAACAGATCATCCACAACCCACAAACCCACACACATCGCTGGACACATCCTGTATGCCTTTTTTACAAATCCAGCACTAGTTAACTTTTAAAGGATTACTCCAGTCACATGGTCGGACGACCATCTGGTACCTTTTCAACAAAAAACAGCACAAATCACCACTCTTAAGGCCATCGTACATGCACCCACATATCAACTATGGAACAAACTCAATTGTGAATATTTAGAGACACAACTATCATCTAGCACAGATCAAGACACAATAACTTAAGTTCAAGCTTTCCATCAGTGGCTCTAGGAAGTACATATTATCCTAATGCCACTTAAAATAACAAAACAGGACAAAAGAAAACAAATACCTTGGATACAGGTAGAACTAAAAAAGATAAAACAACAAATTACAAAGCTGCCACTCTCCTGGCTCAAAACAAATAACAACCAAGACTAACTTCACCTACACAAACTTAACAGAACATACAAGTCGTCAATCAAAACAGTTAAAATGGTACTATTCAAGCAGAATTAAAAAATGATAAATTTGCAAACAAAGAATTGTACAAAATTCTCACTCAATTTTGGAAATCTAAATGCACGGAAGGAGCTAATCCCATTTCCTAATAAGTTACTGGTAGACTAGCAATTCATCACACAACCTAAGGAGACATGTTGGACTCCTATATAAAACAAAAGAAAACCACCTGCACAGAGGATAGGCTAACCCTGCCTCTACATTCTTCAAATAACTATCAGAAACTGAATTTGTGGATCTTGTTAAAGAGAGCAGACCAGCTGACTATCTTTCTGACCCTTATCTAGCACAAACCTTCAAGAACGTTCTTTTAAATGCCTTTGCTGCCACACCAGTCTTAATAATCATCAATAATGCTTTAACTAGAGAAGCCTTTCCAGAAAAGTTCAAAGTGATCATCTATATGCTTTTTAGAGTCTTTGGATTAAAGTGGCATAATCAAATGTGTCAAAAGAAGATGAAAGGTCCAAGAGAGGTGGTGCAGTGACCCCCATTGCGGTTTAATGTGTTCAATTAATCAACCAATCAAAAACTTTATTCAGAAAAATAATGCAATTAAAGTACATCATAAAAATATATAACTATACACAGATGTTAGACTGGTCAGCCTTGGGATGGTCTTCCCCCAAACTATTTGCCTGCTTGCATCCATCTTGTCTGGATTTTTGCTTGCCTGGCATGTTACCCCCATTTTTACTGTATGTATGTTTGTTTTTGCCTATATGTCACTGGGATCCTGCTAGCCAAGACCCCAGTATTCATAAAGTATGCCCTGTATGTGTTCCCTGTGTGGTGCCTAACTGTATCACTGAGGCTCTGCTAACCAGGACCACAGTGTTTATGCTCCCCCTGCTTTTAAAATTGTCTCTGCAGGCTAGTGACGAATTTGACCAATTCACATTGGCACACTGGAACACCCTTATAATTCCCTTGTATATGGTACCTAGGTACCCACGGTATTGGGGTTCCAGGAGATCCCTATGGGCTGTAGCATTTCTTTTGCCACCCATAGGGAGCTCAGACAATTCTTACACAGGACTGCCACTGCAGCCTGAGGGAAATTACGTCCACGTTATTTCACAGCCATTTTACACTGCACTTAAGTAACTTATAAGTCACCTATATGTCTAACCCTTACTTGGTGAAGGTTAGGTGCAAAGTTACTTAGTGTGTGGGCACCCTGGCACTAGCCAAGGTGCCCCCACATTGTTCAGGGCTAATTCCACTGACTTTGCAGGGTCACCATTACACGCGTGCACTACACATAGGTCAATACCTATATGTAGCGTCACAATGGTAACTCCGAACATGGCCATGTAACATGTATAGGATCATGGAATTGTCAACTGTGAGAAAGTAGCCTCTTTCTAACCTTGTTACCCCCACTTTTGGCCTGTTTGTGAGTGTATGTCAGGGTGTTTTCACTGTCTCACTGGGATCCTGCTAGCCAGGGCCCAGTGCTCATAGTGAAAACCCTATGTTTTCAGTATGTTTGTTATGTGTCACTGGGACCCTGCTAGTCAGGACCCCAGTGCTCATAAGTTTGTGGCCTATATGTATGTGTTCCCTGTGTGGTGCCTAACTGTCTCACTGAGGCTCTGCTAACCAGAACCTCAGTGGTTATGCTCTCTCATTTATTTCAAATTGTCACTAACAGGCTAGTGACCAATTTTACCAATTTACATTGGCTTACTGGAACACCCTTATAATTCCCTAGTATATGGTACTGAGGTACCCAGGGTATTGGGGTTCCAGGAGATCCCTATGGGCTGCAGCATTCCTTTTGCCACAAATAGGGAGCTCTGACAATTCTTACACAGGCCTGCCACTGCAGCCTGAGTGAAATAACGTCCACGTTATTTCACAGCCATTTTACACTGCACTTAAGTAACTTATAAGTCACCTATATGTCTAACCTTTACCTGGTAAAGGCTAGGTGCAAAGTTACTTAGTGTGAGGGCACCCTGGCACTAGCCAAGGTGCCCCCACATTGTTCAGAGCCAATTCCCTGAACTTTGTGAGTGTGGGGACACCATTACACGCGTGCACTACATATAGGTCACTACCTATATGTAGCTTCACAATGTTAACTCCGAATATGGCCATGTAACATGTCTATGATCATGGAATTGCCCCCTCTATGCCATCCTAGCATAGTTGGCACAATCCCATGATCCCAGTGGTCTGTAGCACAGACCCTGGTACTGCCAAACTGCCCTTCCTGGGGTTTCACTGCAGCTGCTGCTGCTGCCAACCCCTCAGACAGGCATCTGCCCTCCTGGGGTCCAGCCAGGCCTGGCCCAGGATGGCAGAACAAAGAACTTCCTCTGAGAGAGGGTGTGACACCCTCTCCCTTTGGAAAATGGTGTGAAGGCAGGGGAGGAGTAGCCTCCCCCAGCCTCTGGAAATGCTTTCTTGGGCACAGATGTGCCCAATTCTGCATAAGCCAGTCTACACCGGTTCAGGGGACCCCTTAGCCCTGCTCTGGCACGAAACTGGACAAAGGAAAGGGGAGTGACCACTCCCCTGACCTGCACCTCCCCTGGGAGGTGTCCAGAGCTCCTCCAGTGTGCTCCAGACCTCTGCCATCTTGGAAACAGAGGTGCTGCTGGCACACTGGACTGCTCTGAGTGGCCAGTGCCACCAGGTGACGTCAGAGACTCCTTCTGATAGGCTCCTTCAGGTGTTAGTAGCCTATCCTCTCTCCTAAGTAGCCAAACCCTCTTTTCTGGCTATTTAGGGTCTCTGTCTCTGGGGAAACTTTAGATAACGAATGCAAGAGCTCATCCGAGTTCCTCTGCATCTCTCTCTTCACCTTCTGATAAGGAATCGACTGCTGACCGCGCTGGAAGCCTGCAAACCTGCAACATAGTAGCAAAGACGACTACTGCAACTCTGTAACGCTGATCCTGCCGCCTTCTCGACTGTTTTCCTGCTTGTGCATGCTGTGGGGGTAGTCTGCCTCCTCTCTGCACCAGAAGCTCCGAAGAAATCTCCTGTGGGTCGACGGAATCTTCCCCCTGCAACCGCAGGCACCAAAAAGCTGCATTACTGGTCCCTTGGGTCTCCTCTCAGCACGACGAGCGAGGTCCCTCGAATCCAGCGACTCTGTCCAAGTGACCCCCACAGTCCAGTGACTCTTCAGTCCAAGTTTGGTGGAGGTAAGTCCTTGCCTCACCTCGCTGGGCTGCATTGCTGGGAACCGCGACTTTGCAGCTACTCCGGCCCCTGTGCACTTCCGGCGGAAATCCTTTGTGCACAGCCAAGCCTGGGTCCACGGCACTCTAACCTGCATTGCATGACTTTCTAAGTTGGTCTCCGGTGACGTGGGACTCCTTTGTGCAACTTCGGCGAGCACCGTTTCACGCATCCTTGTAGTGCCTGTTTCTGGCACTTCTCCGGGTGCTACCTGCTTCAGTGAGGGCTCTTTGTCTTGCTCGATGTCCCTTCTCTCTTCAGGTCCAATTTGCGACCTCCTGGTCCCTCCTGGGCCCCAGTAGCGTCCAAAAACGCCAAACGCACGATTTGCGACTAGCAAGGCTTGTTGGCGTCCTTCCGGCGGGAAAACACTTCTGCACGACTCTCCAAGGCGAGAGGGATCCGTCCACCAAAGGGGAAGTCTCTAGCCCTTTTCGTTCCTGCAGAAACCTCAGCTTCTCCTGTCCAGTAGAAGCTTCTTTGCACCCGCAGCTGGCATTTCCTGGGCATTTGCCCATCTCCGACTTGCTTGTGACTTTTGGACTTGGTCCCCTTGTTCCACAGGTACCCTAGATTGGAAATCCACAATTGTTGCATTGCTGGTTTGTGTCTTTCCTGCATTATTCCTCTAACACGACTTCTTTGTCCTTAGGGGAACTTTAGTGCATTTTGCACTCACTTTTCAGGGTCTTGGGGAGGGTTATTTTTCTAACTCTCACTATTTTCTAATAGTCCCAGCGACCCTCTACAAGGTCACATAGGTTTGGGGTCCATTCGTGGTTCGCATTCCACTTTTGGAGTATATGGTTTGTGTTGCCCCTATCCCTATGTTTCCCCATTGCATCCTATTGTAACTATACATTGTTTGCACTGTTTTCTAAGACTATACTGCATATTTTTGCTATTGTGTATATATATCTTGTGTATATTTCCTATCCTCTCACTGAGGGTACACTCTAAGATACTTTGGCATATTGTCATAAAAATAAAGTACCTTTATTTTTAGTATAACTGTGTATTGTGTTTTCTTATGATATTGTGCATATGACACTAAGTGGTACTGTAGTAGCTTCACACGTCTCCTAGTTCAGCCTAAGCTGCTCTGCTAAGCTACCATTATCTATCAGCCTAAGCTGCTAGACACCCTATACACTAATAAGGGATAACTGGGCCTGGTGCAAGGTGCAAGTACCCCTTGGTACTCACTACAAGCCAGTCCAGCCTCCTACATCAACCCAAAACCATTCTGGTATTGGGGGGACAATTCTATGCATCGTCGGGTCTCCAGCATAGAGCCCGGGTACTGCCAAACTAACTTTCCAGGGTCTCCACTGCAGCTACTGCTGCTGCCAACCCCTCAGACAGGTTTCTGCCCCCCCTGGGGTCTGGGCAGCCTGGTCCCAGGAAGGCTGAACAAAGGATTTCCTCTGAGAGAGGGTGTTACACCCTCTCCCTTTGGAAATAGGTGGGAAGGGCTGGGGAGGAGTAGCCTCCCCGAGCCTCTGGAAATGCTTTGATGGGCACAGATGGTGCCCATCTCTGCATAAGCCAGTCTACACCGGTTCAGGGATCCCCCCAGCCCTGCTCTGGCACGAAACTGGACAAAGGAAAGGGGAGTGACCACTCCCCTGACCAGCACCTCCCAGGCGAGGTGCCCAGAGCTTCTGCAGTGTGTCCCAGACCTCTGCCATCTTGGATGCAGAGGTGTGAGGGTACAATGGACAGCTCTGAGTAGCCAGTGCCAGCAGGTGACGTCAGAGACCCCTCCTGATAGGTGCTTACCTTTCTCAGTAGCCAATCCTCCACTGTGGGCTATTTAGGGTCTCTCCTGCGGGCATCTCACCAGATAACTAATGCAAGAGCTCCCCAGAGTTCCTCTGTACTTCCCTCTTCGACTTCTGCCAAGGATCGACCGCTGACTGCTCCAGGACGCCTGCATAACCACAACAAAGTAGCAAGAAGACTAACAGCAACATTGTAGTGCCTCATCCTGCCGGCTTCCTCGACTGTTTCCTGGTGGTGCGTGCTCTAAGGGCTGTCTGTCTTCACCCTGCACTGGAAGCCAAGAATAAATCTCCTGTGGGTCGACAGAATCTTCCCCCTGCTAAGGCAGGCACCAAACTTCTGCATCACTGGTCCTCTGGGTCCCCTCTCATCCTGACGAGCATGGTCCCTGGAACACAGGAGCTGGGTCCAAGTGTCTTTGACATTCCAGTGGCCCTTCTGTCCAAATTTGGTGTAGGTAAGTCCTTGCCTCCCCACGCCAAACAGTAATCCTTTGTACTGCGTGAACTGCAGCTGCTCGGGCTTCTGTGCACTTTTGCAATACTTCCTTTGTGCATAGCCTAGCCCAGGTCCCCAGCACTCCGCCCTGCATTGCCCAACTCGCTGAGTTGGACTCCGATGTCGTGGGACCCTATTTTGTTGTTCTGAGTTAACCGTCGTCCTCAGATCTTCTAAGTGCCTGTTCAGGTGCTTCTGCGGGAGCTGCCTGCTTCTGTGTGGGCTCTCTGTGTTGCTGAGCACCCCCTCTGTCTCCTCCTCCAGGGGGCGACCTCCTGGTCCTTCCTGGGCCTTGGCAGCATCCAAATTCCTCCATCATGACTCTTGCAGCTAGCAAGGCTTGTTTGTGGTCTTTCTGCATGGAACCAACTCTGCATCCTCCAGCACGCCGTTGGACATCTTCTGACCAAAGGAGAAGTTCCTGGCACCTTCCGTTGTTGCAGAATCTTTGGCTTCTTCCACCCAGAGGCAGCTGTTTTGAACCTTCTTTCTGGGTTTAGTGGGCTCCTGCCCCCACTTGACACTTGCGTGACTCTTGGACTTGGTCCCCTCCCTTTACAGGTCCTCAGGTCCAGGAATCCGTCTTCAGTGCTTTGCAGTCAGTTGTTGTCCTTGCAGAATCCCCTATCTCGACTATACTGTCTTTCTGGGGTAGAAGGATAACTTTACTCCTACTTTTCAGGGTCTTGGGGTGGGGTATCTTGGACACCCTTAGTGTGTTCTTACACTCCCAGCGACCCTCTACACACTACACTAGGCCTGGGGTCCATTGGTGGTTCGCATTCCACTTTTGGAGTATATGGTTTGTGTTGCCCCTAGGCCTATTTCTCCCTATTGCATTCTATTGTGTTCTACACTGTTTGCACTACTTTTCTAACTGTTACTTACCTGATTTTGGTTTGTATGTATATTTTGTGTATATTACTTACCTCCTAAGAGAGTATATCCTCTGAGATACTTTTGGCATATTGTCACTAAAATAAAGCACCTTTATTTTTAGTAACTCTGAGTATTGTGTTTTCTTGTGATTTAGTACTATATGATATAAGTGGGATAGTAGGAGCTTTGCATGTCTCCTAGTTCAGCCTAAACTGCTCTGCTATAGCTACCTCTATCAGCCTAAACTGATAGAACACCTCTAATCTACAAATAAGGCATAACTGGACCTGACACAAGGTGTAAGTACCACACAGTACCCAATATAAGCCAGGCCAGCCTCCTACAGGTCTTAGGACTCTATGCATTTTACCACTGCTTACCAGTGCTAAAGTGCATGTGCTCATGCTCCTAAAAATGGTTTTATCGGCGTTTACCTGATTGGTATATTTAATTTATATGTAATTTCCTTGTAAAGTGGTATACCATATACCAAGGGTCTGTATAGTAAATTCTACCAGTGGGCCTGCAGCACTTATTGGGCCACCCACTTAAGTAGCACCTTAAATCTTGTCCCAGGCCTGCCATTGTAGCCTGAAGGTTGTGTCCCACTGCCATGTCGACTTTGTATTTGAAACCCTTTGCCCAGCCTTAAACTCCCCTTTTATTATATATATGTCTCCCTTAATGTAGGCCTTAGATAGTCCATAGGGTAGGGTGGTGTGTAATTAAAAGGTAGGACATGTACTTTCTCATTTTACATGGCCTACTAGTGAACAACTTCCAAATGTGTTTTCTCACTACTGAGAGGCCTACCCCTCTCATAAGTTAACATTGGGGATTCCTTATTGAAATCAATAAGTTGTAATTCCTAAACCAGAGGTAGTAGATAGCTCATGTTTGGTACCTATGAACTTGTAATGATAAACCCTCTTTAATGATAAAGTAAGATTTATCATCACATTTGAAAATGCCACTTTTAAAATGTTGCCATTTTCCTGCCCTTAGCCCTCTGTGTCTGTAACCGGCCTTAGGTCACATGACTGGGTGTAACTGACAACTGGGACTTGTGAATTCCCCTCAGACAGGCACACTCTAGGGGACTAGCAGAGCCTGAATGGGGCATTAACTGACTTGATGAGGGTGGAGCTAAGCACAGCCCCACCTGCAACTGAATAGGCTGGGCTCTGCTACCAAACAATAGGCTTAACAACCCTGTATTGTCCGTGTAGCCAGCTAGGAGCCATGATAGGGAAGGCAGTAAATTTATGGAACCTCAGAGAATCTTTCTGGAAACTTCACCCACCTTCTATGAGCAGGGCACCAGGGTATAAAAATAGGGCTCTCAGACCTGCTCCTCAGTTTACTACTGGAACTGCGGAAGGACTCTCAGAGGACTGTCTACTGTGAACTCTGCCAGTCTGTTGCTGTACCTGGAAGGACTGCTTTGCTGCCTGAAGTCTGCTTGGAACTTTCAGAGGCCAGCCCTGCTGGAGAGCCCTGCATTACTACCTGCACCCAGGATTTCATAAGTGGCTCCAAGGACTAGTTTAGCTGGTTTCCTCTTCTGAGCCACAGGGCCATAACAGGCTTCCACCATCTTGAACCTGCACTTGAATCAGCCTGAGTAAGTCTTTCACCACCAAGAGGTTGCCATTGGGCCCTTGGTTGTGGTGTAAAGGTGCCCAGGTTGCCAATACCTAAAACTGAGGACTTGTTAGTTTGAACCATAAACTTTAAAAAATCATAACTCTAGTTCTAATTGTCGGAGTTTGATGGTTTTGATGTCAAATAATTAACTAAATGTTATTCTATTTTTCTAAATTGGTTTGGGATTTTTATCATTTTGTGTTTTCACTGTGTTGTTGTTTGTGTATTGCATTAATACTTAACACATTGCCTAAAAGTTTAACCTGACTGCTTTTTGTGCCAATATACCCAGGGTTAAGCACAGGTTAAATATGTGATTTTTCTTTGGTTCATCCTGCAAGGGATTGTGGCTGCTGCTTGTCCAGGGCTCACACCCAAGTCAACCAACAACACAATTTCTCACAATAGTGAATTCCTTGGCACCATTCTACGCCATTCTTAGCGTGTTCACCCAACTCGTGAGCACTTCAAATGTCTATAGCACATGAGTGTTCCATATATTACAGAAGAACAAGTTGCTTACCCTCAGTAACAAATTCTTTGGTAGAGACATATTCTAGTTGCAGATTCCTTGTATATGAATTTCCTCCAGGTGTCAGTCTGTATCCAGAGATTTTTCTTTGAGGAGTACCCTTGCCACTATTAGGTGCTTTGGTCGACTCTGCATCTGTCGTTGGCATCGTGGCAGCTATATATGACGTCACGGGTCATATATAGGCACCCCCTACACCAACGATGAATGTGGAGTCGACCAACACCACCTAATGTACTGCTTGAAGAAAAATCTCTGGACCAAGACTGACGCCTGGGCGAAATTCTAAGGTAAGAAATCTGCAACAAGAAGTCTCTTTCAGATACTCTAAATCCATCCCTGGCCACTGCAGGATACCCGGATGCCTTGAAATGAGCTTTAGTACTTCCCCTAGCAAAAACAACAGACAATCATGTCTCAATTTTATCTAACTATCGACCTATTGACCTATCTCTTTGCTCCCCTATATGTCTAAAGTGCTGGAAAGGCTAATCAATGCCCAGTTTCCTGATTTTCTATGGAACAATAACCTGTTAGACCCATTCCAGATGGGATTCAGAACTAATAATAGCACAGGATCCACTTTCCTGACCATTCTAGACAATATCAGAGTTGAGGAGGATTAGGGTAAGGCCACAGTCCTGATCCCACTAGATCTGCCTGCGGCATTTGACACGGTGTTCCATTATCAACTGATAGAAAAATTGTATGAGATTGGGATCCATTCCAAAGCCCTAAAATGGTTTGGCTCTTTTTTAAATAAGAGAAACCAATCACTGCAGTTACATACCTTCAGGTATTTTCCCCGCACATCAATATGCAGAGTCCCTCAGGGTTCCTTCCTAAGCCCAATTATTTTTACTGCGTATGTCTCATCTATCACAAAACTTACCAGGAAATGGAGGCTTGAGGTCTGCTCTTACACAGATGCCACCATTGGCCTGTGGTGGATCCTATTTAGTTTTATTGGGAATCAGGAATTTGCTTAGCCTTCTGGCTTGCAGGCCTGTGCCCCCGTCACATAGTGACTTTTAACCCACTTAGCTTGCTCTTTTTTAGTGCGTTTATTTAATTATTTCTTCCAAGATGGCTGCTATGATTATAGTTAGGAAAATGCTTTGATTTCCTGTTATCAGTGCCATTCTGTGAAGGCGACACTATCAGCGTCAAAGACAAGTGACATGCATTGGTATTCACGTCATGTCCCTTTCTCACTTACGTGTGACAAGAACATAATGTACTTTTGGAGGAAACTGTTGATATAATTCCCACCCCAAGCATGCCTTCTTACCTATTGTTTGGGAACATACCTGAGTCAGGGGTCCTACAAGATCTGTATAAAAACCTCTCACACAGACAAGGTTATCAGAGGGATTCCAACCAGATGCCATCAACACTATTTATACTACATATCACCTTGATGCCAACCCAAGCTTCGTGCCCCACGGAGTCAGACCTAGAGGCCGCATTCCAAAGTAATGAGGGTTGGTAGGTGCTTCTTATGGACACAGTACTGGCAGAATAGGTTTATCACACCTAGCTCTCTTTGAGTTGGAGATTAGGCTCTCCATGCTAGGGTCTTAGGGATTTTTACACCTTATGTTGATTGCAAGATGGTGGGGGTCTTTGTAATCACAACTCTCATTTTCACAATTATGATTCTTGCACTGTGCATTCTCCCACATTTTGCAGCCCATACATTTTATTGCAGATTGCAGTCTTTTTATTAAATATATTAAAAACGTTGCGGCATCTCCTTTTCTTGCCTGTGCGTGACAGAGGCCTGTTTCTTATGTGAGAAAAGGGTAATCTCCATTCCACCACGAATACCCTGAGTCGTCACATTCTAGAGTCCTTGTGTAAAGGCTACCACAAATCACGTTTTACTGTTTGGGTTTTTGGTGAGGTTCTGCTTTTGAGCCGCGTGGGTTGGGCCGACAGTTCCGACTTGTTGTAGGATTGCCTTAGTCACCTACAAAAGGTGTTGTCATCCCTAAACCAGCAGTCTACAGCAAGAGTCCAACTAGATTCAAAGAGGTAAACTTAGATGTTTGGTCTAAACGTAGACCAAAGATCTCCGTTTATGACTTTTGAAATTCACTAAGGGCATTTATGAGTAGTATCTTTAGGTCTGCAGTCTGGGCGGATCCCTGCTCCAAATTTGGACCTAAATATATTACTCAAAAATGCCCTTTGTGAATTCTCAAAGTCATAAACTCAGATATTAGGTCTAAGTTTAGAACAAAAGTCTAAGTTTACATGTGTGAATCGGGACCCCAGCTGGTAAATTCGATAGAGGGAAAACATCAGGAAACTAGGGACAAACTTACCAGCTGTCTTACAGAGGTGTTAGGTTGGATGAGGGCACACTGTTTGAAATGAAATGGTGAAAAGACAGAGAACCTACTCTTTGGGGGAGCACAACAGATTTGGGAGTCCTCCTGGTGGCTGACGGTTCTGGGCTTAGTTCTAAAAAAGTGGCAACATTTAGGGATCTTAATAGACAATTCCTTATCCAAACTCCTGAGAAAGCTCTTCTGCTGGATTCCAGTGGAAGGACAAAGAACCATAGTCCAGGCACTAGTCACTATTAGACTGGATTACGGAAATGAGCTTTCTGTGGGCATGGTCGGCTACCCTTTTTTCAGTGTTCAGGTAATCCAGAATGCGTCAATCAGAAAAATCTGCAACAGAAACATATTTTTCTCAGCCTCTGCTTGTTTAAAAACCCTTCACTGGCTGCCTATGTACAAAAAGAGCAAACTTTAAACGTCTCTGCTTTGCACACAAGGCACTCGACAAATTGGGCCCAGTAATTGTATGCTCCAAATTAGAATTTTACAAACTAACCTGAAATTTGAGATCTCACAATCTAGAAGAAACTAAGACAATGCACATCAAAAAAAGTAAGAACAGGGAGCTTCTCCTTTTCTCATCTAGCAGCGGCCCAATGGTACTTACTACTTCTTGACATTCGCCTCATGGACAGCCACCCAGTTTCAGAAAAAAAAATAAAAACCTGACTTTTTCCAGGTTAATCTTTATACCATTGACATACAGCGGATAAACCCCTAACTCTGACTTGAGAGCTCTTTGCAATTTTTAGTGCCATGATAACACCTAAGGACAGGGTCGGCTCCTCCATATGGGGGGTGGTGCGTCACCCCCTCCCCCGCCAGCAGCAACAGCTATAAAACGTTTACCCAAAAACTATAATAAACTATGTTTATTATTGTTTTTGGGAAAAAGTTGCGGGGCCACGGTGGTGCTGAGCAATGAGGGGGAGTTCTCAGCACTCCCCCTCACTGTGCATGTGCCGTGCTGGAGAGTGCCTGACCTGTCTGGGCGCTCCCAGACAATCCTGACGCTGCTTTGAGTAGCGTCAGGATTGGCCGCAGGGCAGGCTGGGAGCCTGTGCAGGAGCGAGAAGGAAGAGCATTGGAATGGTGTGGTGCGTCACAGGAGCAGAGGTAAGTGTTTCTTAAAAAAAAAAAGAAACCCTCCCCCCCCCCCCGGCCGCCGCCCCCTCGGCGACCCGTGATCTGCGACTGCCTAGAGGATGAGTAGTCTGAAAGCCACTATATATTTACAGGCAAGTGGAAATATTGTTAGCCATAACCATCCAAGGCCACTTATCTATTGTGGGGTGTCACTGAGCTTCATGGTTCAGAGTGATGGACTCCTCCTCTCTAGTCACACACTACATCTATGGTAGGAATTTGTAATTCCAGTCTACCAATTAGCAGGAAGTAAAACAATTGAGGAAACATAAAGGAGAACACATGTAGAACCCCTAGGTTCAGATGGTATAATCGAACGGATGGTGCCCAATCTAAGTCACTGCTGCAGGAATGTGCATATGAGCATGATTTGATTCAGGACAATCCACCTACCACAAAAATAAACTTCTTTTACAACAAATACTAACATGAAACAAGTTTTTGTAAAAGCTAGACAAGCTTACATAATACACATCTGGTCATGTGAGGCTATCACATATATTTGTCAGTGGAAAGATACGTGACACACATATATATGAACAGCACACACTTAGTTATGAATTTGAAGAGGACTTTATAGTGCCCTTAG
Source organism: Pleurodeles waltl (assembly GCF_031143425.1). Lineage (NCBI taxonomy): Eukaryota > Metazoa > Chordata > Amphibia > Caudata > Salamandridae > Pleurodeles > Pleurodeles waltl. The sequence goes on from NC_090447.1 coordinate 1,219,324,637, forward strand.
GACCCTTTAAAGAGAATTCTTAAAAAGAGTAACCATCATGTAGTCTGTTGTGCCCGAGTAGTTAGTTTCAGAGTAAGATATGCAGAAAACATATGTCATCAAGAGGTAGACCCTATTGATAGTACCTAACTTGCTCCCAACCTGCATTATAATGGAAACAATACACACCTGTCCATAGCTATTAAAAGGACAAGTGTGCTGGGGCAAGAGCGTGCATCCTAGTGATGTAATGAGATGTTGCATTAAATCTTGGGAAGCAAGGCATTATGTAGCCGTAACATATGGCTACATCACTTAGATAGATGAGGACTGTAGGTTTTCATAATATTAGCCACGTACCTTAAATAAACCTAAGGGCATTAATTACAAGGAAACACATCAAAGTTGTGCCCACTGCACTTCCTCTTTCGGGCCTGTATCTGATGTCCCCAAATGGTAAATCCATCTCTGTTCAATGAAAAAGAGCTATTTCTCAATGTTTGCTATGTGCGGTGCTAGCTGATCTATGACAACTCATCTGAGGTCATTCTCAGAATGATCCTTTTCAAGGAAGTGTCTCATCATTTTAGTAACTGTCTTTCTATGTTTGATTGCACTTCTATGTTTGTTGATACAAATCTGTTTTTTTTACGTGTTGTCATGCCTACATATCTGAGGCTGCAGGGAGACGTGATCATGTAAACGCCAGTTATTGAGTTGCAGTTAGTGCAGTTTTTTTAGGATCCATCATGTGGGCATCCTGAAATCCAATTGTCTAATTTGTTTTTTTAGTAGATCTACAAACATTACAGTGGTACTGGGAGTTTTCCTCTGACTTTCATTCGGAGTTTATACATTTCTACAAGCCTATCTTCCCCGAGGTAAGGCAGGGACACAAAGTGAACATTGAGAGCAGCGCGGCCTTTTGAGGGCTAGTCTAGCTAGTACTGTACACTGTTTGTATGGATGTACTTGGCTAGTTTAGGATGGACTGCTTTGTCATGTCCAGATATTGTTTCAAGCAAAGAGTTTCCACCCTGGGATGAACCATCAGGGACTTAACAGTGGTTAACATTTCAATGAAGTCTCTCATCTCAAGAGATTCACCCTACCCAGCAGAGCAGAAATTGAGCGGCCTGTCAGCCCATCCATGATGGCAGATTAGAGCATATGAGGTTGAGTGAGTTAGCTCCAGTCACCGAATGGTTGCCTTGGCACGAATGCAATGCATTCCGACCAAGCAAAATTCCTCAGCAGCTCTTAACAACTGTTTAATGTGGTACCCCTATCATCTACAGCAGTGGTGAGGCTGGAACTCCTACATCAAACTCAGTTGTGCCTCTGGTTGCTTCTCCATTCTTTCATTGTGGACCAGGTTGGGCTGCCTGTGTCTCTGCAATCACCCTCTATGCCCAGCCATACAAGGCAGCAGGGGCCCAAATACCAGATTTGGATGGGGGTGCACTCCCCTAATCTCCTCCAGGAGGTATGCATACCTGGGTGATTGTGTTTGTAACATATACTTGTCTCAAAGTATAAGCCACGCTCATGTAAGTAAACAAGTAAACATACACATGTACAGTAAAACTGTGAAGGGCTCATTTAACCAGTTATGGTTGTTTTGATTGTACCATTTGTTACTTGGATAACCTTGGTAGTTCTACAGCTAATATATCCCGAAGAGTGCTGCATGCATTTATCTCACTAAAACCAAGAAAGCCTCCCTCTGCCTCTTTGGTGACTGACAATACACTATGCTGACTAGCAACCCAGCAGTGCTATTCTCATGACCCAACAATCAACTTCCTCAAAACCAATGTTTTGGGATTAAAGGGGTATATGGTCGGTGTATGGTTGCAAAACTGAAACTTAAAGGAATGAAAGGAAGGGCACCCCCTGAAGTGGAGCCTGTGGCTTAACTTAATTCTATAATAGAAACCTTACCCAATCTGGACAATATACAGACTCAAAGACTAATAGCTCTTTCTCTAATCTGTAAGTGGTGGATGATGGCCATTCTTAATTTATGTAGCTTTTTATAATGAATGATACCCTTCCATCCTACCCAGTTACGTGTCCCCTGGAGGCTGATGTTCAACTTGATAGAAGGACAAAGTTCCCTTCATCCGATCTGTTCATGTGACTACCTGAAATATGTTTCTGATCATGACTGGGGATTGCAATTATTTTCCCTGAATGAGAAATTCCCAGTAAGTGTGGGTCATAAGCAGCCCCTGCTAAAGGGCATGGCAGTAATATGGCTTCACACTTGTGAGGCTCTGCTTGTGGGGTCAGGAATCTGGCAAATATCAACAACCACAACAATCTGACCCTAACAGACACCCAAAAGAATGCAACATTAATTAAATAATTATGCAGAGTGAATAAGTAGTAATACTCATTTGAGAAAAGAGAATACTTATCATATGGGTACCCCCAGCAGTGCTGAAGAGCACAATTTTAGTACACTGCGCAATGCTCATAAAAGTAGCAGCCTTGTGAGGATGACGGATGCAGTCGTGGAGACATAATACATTCGAGGCCAGGACTGCAAGATTTGTAGACAAACACAACAGAGCTGTGACCCTGCAAGTGTATGTGGACCCTGCTGGTATGATCGAGTAGCACCCTTAACAACAGGGTAGAGCCACTGAATGGCGAGCCTCTGGGGGGGAGGCGAAGGAAGAATGGGGTAGCTATGAGCAAGAACCCAGACCTATGGATGGAACAAGATGAATACCCAACAGAACACTAAGTACCTCACCTGAGTCATAAGTGCCAGATTAGAGACACATAAAACTAACGGCTAGCGAAGAGCTACACAGCCAGGCCCCCTGAGCAAACACTGGGCAGTGAGGATGATTTTTACTGAGATGTGAGGATAGAGGTGAGCCCAGGGTGCACTAAACATTGAGATCAAACCTGCACCTGAGAGCTGTACAACCATAAGGCCCCCACACCACCTGCGCCAACAATCGCATCCACCAACCCCATGACCAGGAATGCGAAATTGAGCTTCAGAGAAGTCATAAGAGAAGACCTCAACAGTGCTTAGCATGCCTCGGGCACTGTAGTGAGCTGGGTGTGAAATTCAATTGCATCAGTGTTACATAAGGCTTGACTGAATAAAACAAGCACAAACGGAAGCCTACATATGGCCCAGTGAGCAGAAGTAACTGCAGTTTGTCGCAAACAAGGAGCCGCAGTAACGCAACTGAGAATAAAGCACAGACAAAACTCTAAAACTTCTCATGACTAACATTCTCCCAAGTGGCATGCCTCAAAACTAAGAAACAGAGCAGCAACCAAATAATGATGCCCACTTTATGTGAATAATAGTAGAATACCTAGTGCTGCAGAGCAAACGAGTGTGAGGAGACCCATAGAAACATCCTCCTGACCAGCTTAATCAAAGGAGAAAAATGACTGAAAGCAAGAAAAAAAAAATCTTTTTAGATGCAGCGTACAACGGCACAGACTTGGTTGTACAAGAATACTGGGAACAGCCGCAAATGGCAGAAGATAAAGACCCAGATCTCAGAACATTGCTGCTGGAAATGAAACTTTGCATGGAAAAGTTTGACTCCCATATGTATGAACACGTTCACACACACAGCGAACATATTGGAGAATTGGAACAAGTTACATCAGACACTAAGGGTGCATCAAAAAGTAATAGTGAGAAGCTGCAGCAGATGGAAAAAGGTGTTGGAAGTAATAAGGGTAAAAAAAAAGAGGTCCTGAACGCTAAGAACGGCACAACAACGTGAGCATTCGTGGAATTTCAGAAACAATGAACGCTGGCCACATGGACGAATAGCACAGAGAATCTCATCAAACACATCTCACGGAAATCTCATTTACCACGTTTTTTTAAAAAATAGAACTGGCACAAAGATCACTGGGATCGGGACCACCACGTGGGGAGTCAACCAGACTGATTATTCTATTTCTCTTCATTTTTAAAGACTGCAACACTGTGCTCACAGTAGCCAGAGACCAGAGGGATCTGCAATATCATGGTGATCATACATTCATTTAGCCAGACCGCATGATCATGGTGCAGCCAGCAAGAGGGGAATTCCTCCTGGTAAAGCAAAAAAAAATACTATGAACCCTGCTGTACCTGTCAAAATTGTGTATCCTCATGAATGGGAAAACACATTTGTCTCAAGTCCAACCTAAGCGGGCAAGTTCCTACTACAAAATCGATAGCACCTGCGTTCACAGAAGGCAACAGCTCAGCGGGGCAATGACAACCCAGAACGCGATAATGAGTAAAACACAGAGTTAATCCACTCCACTCCGAGAATCAAAGGAAATCCATGGCAGGGTACACAGAAGGACAAAAAAACTGTTATCGCTCAGACACACTCATATAACGTAAGAGTCAATTCCATTAAATCTGTATTGATTATAAGCATATAATCATAAAAGAGCAAGCATAATACAAAAATATTTCATCTCCAAGAAAATGACATAAGAACATGATTATAACTTGATCATGCCATGTGACCATACACTTTGTAATTCAGTTATCATCTTAACAGCCAACAGTGCACAAACTAATATTAGTAATAAATAAATGCTCCGGGCAATACATTTAAAATACATATTTGAGAAACACCTCTAAAAAAACGATGAAGAGCATTTGAACCTAAAACGGAACAGAAAATCAATAGACTTGAGCCAGTGTAAGACATTTTTTTAAAATACTCTCACAGAGTAGCCCGCAGTATGGTCAGGCAACGTAGAGAGAAAATAAGGTGCAGGCTTGTGTTGGTAAAAACCACAAGTTTTAGAAATCGGTACTAAATATTTACTTCTAGGTGGTAGATAAAACTTACAAAAAAATTGAAATTGAGCCAAAGTTTGTGGGGAGGATTCATCGCATGGACAAAGTAAGATGAACTTAAAATTGAATTGGCCTGTACGGAAACAGAGATGACATCTGATAGTCCCCTCGTGAAATTTTGTCAGAAATAATGTTTCCCAAACATTATTTACATAAGAAAGATATGGTTCAGCACCTATAAGTTTTGAATGGTAACCAGATCCCTCAGGTTAGACTTCATAATCTCCCTGCCCTCCCTACCAGTGACTGCCCACCCCAGATAGAGCTCCTTAACTTTACTAGCTTCCCCTCTTGAGATGGCAGGAGGTGAGGTAAATAAAGCCTTTACTCCTAAAGCTTTCACTGTTTTCTTTATATGATTCAACCACCGGATCCTGAGCTCAAGATTGCACGCCAAGCAATTGATTATAACTTCATGATTAAATGTTGTTTTTGGTTGCTCCATATTGAGATCCAGGGGAGCAGTGGGGCAAGCCCTACAAAATTGGTAACTTAGGCCACGCCCAATTCCAACATGCATAAAATAATTAGGGCTACCTAGACCTACACCTAGCAAGCATCTGCAAAAATGGTTCTCCTTCCACTGAAGCTGAGCACAATCTCAAAAGCCCCATATTCCAGCCCCATATACAGGTAGACATTTCAGCTTATAAATTTCCAACAGGGACAGTATTGGTTTGCTACCTACTTTGGACTATACATCAAACAGGGCCCAATGGCGTGACTAAAGCAAAGATGGCAATTGCAGAGACAAGGCAGAAAACTGTTTTGTGAGTTGAAGTCACATCTAGAATGCCTTAAACCTAGTGATAGGGTTACCTTTTAAATAGATAGGCCTAACTTTACTACACTGGGGGGCATACACCATATAGTGGGTTTTAGTAGTGTTTGTGTCTAAGTTCAAGTTACTTATAAAAAGTACAAAGTTCTCAACTAAAAGTTATAATCCATCAGGTGTTCGGTAAAATAAGATGTCATCAGCTAAAAGTAAGGGTGGCACTGGAGTAGAGTTTAGCATGAGTAGATCTTTGGCTTTGGCAATAAGGAAATAATTTAAGTCAAATATATATTGGAGAAACCGGATCTGTGGCAAAGCACACCCCTGGCAAAGACCACAGTGCAAAACAAACGTGGATTTACACTCCCCATCAGTGCAGCACCTAACCATTGCTGAAACCCCATGATGGGGGTTAAAATTCCAAGTTTGTGGTATGCCCATCTGGATAAGGATGAGGCATAATTTAGAGTGAATAATACGGTCAAAATCACTGCTTAAATCCATGAAGACCAGTTTTGGCAATGGTATATTTCCTGAGCAATAGACTAAGGTTAGGGCACTGTTCCTGAGTCCTCACACCCATCACTTTTGGGTTCTGTAAGCCTTTTCCCATTCGCAGTAGCCAAAAGTCTCTAGTGTCCTTTTCTTAACATGAACTTAAGAGGCTGGTCTAGTCTTCCTCCTTAAGGGCCAATTTATGTTTTTTAGAGCCATTTTATAGTGCTGTCTTGCTTTCGCTATGAGATCCATGTCCCCAGGGCTGGTATTTAGAGTGGCTCACAGGAATGGACTGCCATCCCTGCAATCCTTATAAAATCAGCCTGACTTGGTAGAGTTACCATTTTTTAGCAGGGCTAATATGGAGGGACGTAATAAATGTATTTAGATTCTCAAAGGCCGCGATCACTTCCAATGGCAGATGCTCTGCTATTGAGGAATTATCGAGAATCTGCCAAGATTAGCAGAGACAGTAGTTGGTAGCAGGGAATTAATATTTCCGCCTGTCATTTAAGTCTAACTTCCTCACCCTTAGGGATCAGGTTACTAACTCCTTTACATTGGGGTGATTGGCAAAAAGTCAGTGGAGTAGGTTTTAGTTCATTGACATTATGCTCGCTAAACCCACTTGTGATGGTGCCCCGGCTACTACATGATCAACTACACCCCTAGAAATGAACATGTATTCTATAATAGTTCCTTGTCCCTGTAGGAAAGTACCATCTTGCCTGGCATGTTACCCCCATTTTTCACTGTATATATGTTGTTTTAGTTGTATGTGTCACTGGGACCCTGCCAGCCAGGGCCCCAGTGCTCATAAGTGTGCCTGACTGTGTTACCTGTGTAATGACTAACTGTCTCACTTGGGCTCTGCTATCCAGAACCTCAGTGGTTATGCTCTCTCATTTCTTTCCAAATTGTCACTAACAGGCTAGTGACCAAATTTACCAATTCACATTGGCATACTGGAACACCCTTATAATTCCCTAGTATATGGTACTGAGGTACCCAGGGTATTGGGGTTCCAGGAGATCCCTATGGGCTGCAGCATTTCTTTTGCCACCCATAGGGAGCTCTGACAATTCTTACACAGGCCTGCCACTGCAGCCTGAGTGAAATAATGCACACATTATTTCACAGCCATTTTCACTGCACTTATGTAACTTATAAGTCACCTATATGTCTAACCTTTACTTAGTAAAGGTTGGGTGCTAAGTTACTTAGTGTGAGGGCACCCTGGCACTAGCCAGAGTGCTCCCACATCGTTCAGGGCAAATTCCCCGGACTTTGTGAGTGCGGGGACACCATTACATGCGTGCACTACACATGGGTCACTACCTATGTGTAGCTTCACAATGGTAACTCCGAATATGGCTATGTAACATGTCTAAGATCATGGAATTGCCCCCTCTATGCCATCCTGGCATTGTTGGTACAATCCCATGATCCCACGGGTCTGTAGATCAGACCCGGGTACTGCCAAACTGCCTTTTCAGGGGTTTCACTGCAGCTGCTGCTGCTGCCAACCCCTCAGACAGGTTTCTGCCCTCCTGGGGTCCAGCCAGGCTTGGCCCAGGAAGGCAGAACAAAGGACTTCCTCAGAGAGAGGGTGTTACACCCTCTCCCTTTGGAAAAAGGTGTGAAGGCAGGGGAGGAGTAGCCTCCCCCAGCCTCTGGAAATGCTTTCATGGGCACAGATGGTGCCCATTTCTGCATAAGCCAGTCTACACCGGTTCAGGGACCCCTTAGCCCTGCTCTGGCGCGAAACTGGACAAAGGAAAGGGGAGTGACCACTCCCCTGACCTGCACCTCCCCTGGGAGGTGTCCAGAGCTCCTCCAGTGTGCTCCAGACCTCTGCCATCTTGGAAACAGAGGTGCTGATGGCACACTGGACTGCTCTGAGTGGCCAGGGCCAGCAGGTGACGTCAGAGACTCCTTCTGATAGGCTCCTCCAGGTGTTGCTAGCCTATCCTCTCTCCTAAGTAGCCAAACCCTCTTTTCTGGCTATTTAGGGTCTCTGCTTTGGGGAATTCCTTAGATAACGAATGCAAGAGCTCATCAGAGTTCCTCTGCATCTCTCTCTTCAACTTCTGCCAAGGAATCATCTGCTGACCGCGCTGGAAGCCTGCAAAACTGCAACAAAGTAGCAAAGACGACTACTGCAACTCTGTAACGCTGATCCTGCCGCCTTCTCGACTGTTTTCCTGGTAGTGCATGCTGTGGGGGTAGTCTGCCTCCTCTCTGCACTAGAAGCTCCGAAGAAATCTCCCGTGGGTCGACGGAATCTTCCCCCTGCAACCGCAGGCACCAAAGAACTGCATTACCAGTACTCTGGGTCTCCTCTCAGCACGACGAGCGAGGTCCCTTGATTCCAGCAACTCTGTCCAAGTGACTCCCACAGTCCAGTGACTCTTCAGTCTAAGTTTGGTGGAGGTAAGTCCTTGCCTCCCCATGCCAGACTGCATTGCTGGGAACCACGTCTTTTGCAGCTACTCCGGCCTCTGTGCACTTCCGGTGGAAATCCTTTGTGCACAGCCAAGCCTGGGTCCACGGCACTCTAACCTGCATTGTACGACTTTCTAAGTTGTCCTCCGGCGGCGTGGGACTCCTTTGTGCAACTTCGGGTGAGCACCATTTCACTCTTCTTCGAAGTGCCTGTTCTGGCACTTCTGCGTGTGCTGCCTGCTTCTGAAAGGGCTCCTTGTCTTGCTCGATGCCCCCTCTGTCCCCAGACGCAATTGGCGACATCCTGGTACCTCCTGGGCTACAGCAGCACGCAAAAACCCTTACTGCATGATTTGCAGCTAGCAAGGCTTGTTGGCTGTATTTCCACAGGAAAACACTTCTGCACAACTCTCCACGGCGTGGGGGATCCATCCTCCAAAGGGAAAGTTTCTAGCCCTTGTCGTTCCTGCAGAATCCTCAGCTTCTACTGTCCAGTAGCAGCTTCTTTGCACCCACCGTTGGCATTTCCTGGGCATCTGCCCATCTCCGACTTGCTTGTGACTTTTGGATTTGGTCCCCTTGTTCCACAGGTACCCTCGTTTGGAAATCCATCGTTGTTGCATTGCTGGTTTGTGTCTTTCCTGCAGAATTCCCCTACCACGACTTCTGTGCTCTTTGGGGAACTTTAGTGCACTTTGCACTCACTTTTCAGGGTCTTGGGGTGGGCTATTTTTCTAACCCTTACTATTTTCTAATAGTCCCAGCGACCCTCTACAAGGTCACATAGGTTTGGGGTCCATTCGTGGTTCGCATTCCACTTCTGGAGTATATGGTTTGTGTTGCCCCTATCCCTATGTGTCCCCATTGCATCCTATTGTAACTATACATTGTTTGCACTGTTTTCTAAGACTATACTGCATATTTTTGGTATTGTGTACATATATCTTGTGTATATTTGCTATCCTCATACTGAGGGTACACTTTGAGATACTTTGGCATATTGTCATAAAAATAAAGTACCTTTATTTTTAGTATATCTGTGTATTGTGTTTTCTTATGATATTGTGCAAGTGACACTAGTGGTACTGTAGGAGCTTCACTCGTCTCCTAGTTCAGCCTAAGCTGCTCTGCTAAGCTACCATTATCTATCAGCCTAAGCTGCTAGACACCCTATACACTAATAAGGGATACCTGGGCCTGGTGCAAGGTGTAAGTACCCCTTGGTACTCACTACAAGCCAGTCCAGCCTCCTACAGTCCCTAACTTATAAAGGTGGGTCTTGTGTTTGCAAATCACTCTTAATTTCGGCCAGGTTGCAAAGGTTAAACACCAACAAGTAGTTCAATAATAAGGTCAATTACAGTTGGCCTCTTTGCTCAGCCCTAGGGCCAGCCACAGTGGGAGCAATTACTGCAAAGGTATCACACTAGACTTTGTATTAGCCTAACTTAGCAAGGGCAGCCTTCCAGGGTTAAATCCTGCACAATGGTAATTCCTGTCCATGATGGGGAAAATGTATCCAGTGGTGATGGGGGGAAGGGAGATTGAGACAGCCACGGTGGTGTCTTTCAGTGAATGTAAATGCGACTTGCCACAAACTTACATGTCTGAGGTAGCATTCGCTTTACAAACTGGTGTCATCTCTGCTGTTCTAGCATACACAAGAGCTAGATTTTTACAATAATGGGGATTAGAAAGCATTGATATTGCAGGCTCTAATTTTCTTCCCTAAGGGAGTGACACAAGTATGAATTAAATCTTTAATCTTTTCAAGAATTAGTTTATTAATTTCAGCATTTTCTTCCACCGAGTCTGGGCCAAAAACTGATTCAGGATAAATATTTATACATGCAGCTTTATTAGTGGATTGGTAATTGCCAAGCTTCCTAGTAACACAAGTTTTGAGACTACTTATGCCCCTGTTCTAATGCCTCCTCTTTGTGGACACCTTTTGTAGGTAGTTTTTCAATTCTGGTGGGTTAACAAAAGATGTACAAACTGAGATTCTTACACACATGGCTTTCTGTTTTGCCAGTATACCAGAACGTAGGTCCCTGAGCCACGTATCAATGAGTGGAGGCATCATCCAGCACATGGTGATTCTCCACTTCGCCAATACCATAGCAAGTTCAATACATTTGTTGACTGGTTTGCGAAGAGCAGATCGAGAGGTAATTTCTAATAGACAGTGTATGCCACCCCTGTGGACCGATGTTCCCACTGTGTCTGAGATAAACTGTGTCACCACTTCCAAATATTCTAACAGTTGAGGGCAATCCTAGACCATGGTATGAAATTAGCGGCCTGAGTGTGGAACCTTGGGCAGGTTTAGTGGTTCCCAGGTACATTCTTGCCAGGCGTTCCGGTGTAGGATAGGTGTGATGCAGGTAGTTAAATGCGTATATTTTAGTCTAGTGTTTATGGAGCTCAAATTTGACACCTCTATGCATTGCGCCCATTGCTTATTTGCCAGCGAGATGGCTAGAGCCTCATCCCAGTAGGCACTTAGTGGGAGTAAAGGAATCTCCCCATTCACGTGTATGGCTACTTACAAGTGTCTTACAGCCTTGTGCCCTCACCCATGCGTCAATAATGCCTGGAGGGGCTGGGATATCTCTGGCTTGTCATGTGTTTTGTGCTAGACGGAGTGGAGCTAATGTGTGAGGGTGGCACACAAAAGAAAGGAACCTTGTGGGATCCCGTAATCATCCACCAGATTATCAAAGGTGTTAAGCATTTTGTCAGTGAACAGGTCTCCCCAGACTGTGATCCCAGCATAAGTCCAAGCCACTGCTTCAGTCGCTCCTGCAGTATAAGGCAGTTTGGCAGTGCCCATACAGGGAGCTGAGGTGCATATGGTCATGATACCCTCGATTTATACAAGTACCTGGACCAACAGAATTTAGCCACTTTCATTAGAGCATTCCCATCCCTCCCTAGGACATCTGCTTCCGAGCCCATCAGACATTGTAATGTTTGCAGTGAGGCTGCTCCTCCAAACCAGTGTCCAAATTCTATTCTGTTATGGCCTGCTAACCAGCGCATGGACCATTGGAGCTGGGCTACTTCATAGTAATATTCGTGGTTCAGAGCGCCCAGCCCTCTGCGTTCCACCCGGGGCACAGAGATTAGTGAGTGCCACACGTCAGCGGCCTTTGCTCTATACAGGACAGTGAGGAGCGCACATAAGTCTCTGAAGAATTAGTGGGTAGGTGCACTGGCATGTTGGAGAAAAAATAAAGGAATCTAGGAGGAATTAACACCTTTCAGATGGCCATTCTCCCCACTGGGGAGAAGGGTGCTGATGTCCAATATGGGAGGGGTGAATGTGCCTTGGTTAAGGACTTGCCAATGTTTCTTTCAATTAGGTCGTTAACAGAGTGGTACACCTGAACCCTCAGGTATTTAATAGTGGTACAGAACTAAGGAAGATGGGTAATTGGTAGCGCCCCTCGTTGGGACGACTCAACAGGGCCATCAAGGACACCAGTTGAGATTGGGCCCAATTAGCCTTTAGCCCAGACGACTCTCTGAAGATTTATAAAAGCTGTATGAACTGAGGGATGATCACACATGTAGACCAAGGTGTTGTCAGTGTATAGCGATATTATTTGCCAAAAGCCGTCAACCTGCATACCCCAGTCGGGGGCATGCTGTCTCAGCAAGAAGGCAAAAGGTTCCATTGCTAGGACAAATATTATAGTGAATAGGGGGCATCCCTAGCAGGTGCCTCATTCAATCGTAAATGGATCAGACATAATGGGACCTGTTTTCATTCTGGCCTGGGGTTGAATGCAGAGTAGTGACACCCACTGTAAGAATTCGGAAAAATTTCCCATTCTACCAAGAACTTTGTGTAATGGTGTAGATTGAGGAAAGTATTCCGCCCGGTATAAACCCATTTTTAGCTGGGTGTATGATAGCTTGGGCTATGGAAATCAATCGGTTAGCCAGCACCTTGCCTAAAGTTCAGTAAAGAGGCGAGGAGGTATGATCTGCTCAGTAGTGCATCCCTGCCTCATTTTGGGAGGATGGTCAGGAGCACTTCATGGAAAAATGTACATTTTCAACAAGTGAGGGGCGAGTGTGGAGCTAAAAGTGGCATAGAATTCCTCACCGGACTCAATTTCTGTAACCTATAATACTGATCCTGCATACATATCTGTGCCGGTTTAGGGGTTAGAAGGGGGGATGGTTCATGATGGTTATACGTTTTACAAAAATGAATAAAGAGATAAAAAAAAAAAAGTGGCATATAATTCTATTGGCCAGCCATCTGCATCAGGAGTTTTACCTCATGCCATCTGTGTTATGGCATCAGTGATCTCCGCATAGACAGTGGGCTCTCAAGTTCAGCCCATTGGGGCAGCTGGAGCCATGGGAGATAAAATGTGTGAAGAAACATTCCAATGCAGTCAATACGCTTGCTTGTCGGGCTATAATTCCTCATAATAGGAATGAAGTGCTTCATTCACAGCCACTTGGGTGTGGAGAAAATGGCCTCTTGTCCCACAAAACACAACAATGGGGGTCCTTTGGGAACCAGAGCGGAGAAGTAATGCCAGCATTTTGCCTGTTCTGTCTCCCTCTGTGTGCTTCCGGGTTTAATAGTCCCTGCAATTCAAATTACCCATTTGGTCTTATGTACCCATGGGCACCAGGCACGCTCTCGCAAGAGCAGCAGCGGCCGAGCAGTCACGTAGGACCCTTTGTTCATGTGTATGGATGAACCTTTCAAGCATGTGACGTTCTTTGCGAATCATCATTTTGGTACGCTATGCCGTTTTATTCACATGACCACTTTGAAAGTGTCCCATTCAGTACTGGTATTGGATGAGGTGCCCTCGTTTTCAATAACATATTGTGCTAGTGTCGCATGGAAGGCCTCACATTGAAGGGCATCTGTGGGAAGGTGCCAAGTAGGTATACTGGTGCGGCCCTGGCCCCAGTACAGTTAGAGCTGGAGGGGGGACTGGTTAGATATGGTAAGGCCCAAGTATTCCGCTCGTGCATCCCTCGTGAGTGCCTTCGAACTGCAATAGATGAGATCAATATGTGTGTGAAGGTCGTGTAAACTGGAATAGAATAAAAAATCCCTGTGAAGAGGGTGGAGACTGCGCCAACCATCTTTTACTTGAGTGTGTGTGACTGAGTATGTGAGATGTTGAGCAAGTGCAATCAATTGTGTTCCTGGCACAAGCGGGCGAGAGCGATTACGAATGAGGATTGGGACGCAGTTGAAGTCCCTGCCCCAGTTGCATGGTGCCAGTGTACTCCAGAGGAGAGCAGGGGTGAGAGAATGCAGGAAGGGGGCCTGGTTAGATTTCGGAGCATATAATGCAATGAATGATATTTGGAATGCATCCAGAATCCCTTCTAGAATCGCATATCTCCCCTATGGGTCAATCTCAGTATGTACGACCTCTAGTGGTGTCCCCGGGGCCACCCATATAAGAGCACTCCTAGTAAATCTTGAATACATGATTCCCATCTGCGTTTTCTGCCAGCGTTTACTCTTGCTTTCGAGATCAGGATGCACTAAATGTGTCTTCTGTAGGAGAGCTACCTGTATTTTGCGCCTGCATAGGTATTGATTAATGCGGCAACGTTCCTGGATAGCATAACATATTGCATACCAGTACCACTACCAGGTGTACTCTTCTAATGGTCATTAGTAGGCACAGCCCCCAACATAAATTCCCTCACCACTACCCATCCCGCACCCTCATTCCTTGCCCAGCCCATACCCTGCATACCTATGTGGAGAGCTTTAAATGAACAAATTGAAACGTTTAAAGCCTACAGGTGTACAACAGGAGCCCAACTCCCCAACCCTGGCAGGTAAACCAACATGTGTCTAGCCAATAGCACTAAAGTGCAACAATACCGTGAGTTCTAAAGGTAGTCAATGTTTCAGCCACTCTGTGTATAGTTGGGACTATGATCAGCAGTGCAATGTCCAGAATGGCTGGGTAGGTGTCTGCGGCCCACAGCCATAACAGTTGATAAGATCTCACCTGTTTCTCTCTCTGCGCCCCCACCTGGTTTACATTCACCCACCAGAGGGGGTTGTGTTATCAAATCATCAGTGTCTACACTACTTTGTCCAGTGATTGTAGGTGACCCATGGGCTACCCCCCAAGAAGTTTATCACCAAGCTTCAGGTGAGTGAGCAGGAGTTCCTCAATGGAATCAGTAGGATCTGTCTGGGCTGGCGATGATGGCGATGCCCTGTGCTTTACTTTTGCCACATCTCGCGCCCCCTCAATAGCTGCCTTCTCCCTCAAAGGTCCCGTCCTAGGGTGTGATTTGTGTGGCTGGTGGTGCCGTTGCATCATCTAGACAGTTGAGATGTTCATTGGTTCTTGGAGCGATGTGGCTATTCCTTTGCACTCCAACCAGTTCCAAGCCTCCTCTGCGGATGCACAGAAGGCTGTGTTGTCTCCATGGATTATTCAGAGTGTGGTGGGAAATTGTAAAGCATATTTGATGTTGTGATCCCGGACACATTGCTTCACTGGCAGGAAGGATGCCCATTGGCATTGCACTTCTAAGGTATAATCAGGGAAAATGTTAACTTGAACATCCTCCCCTGTCTGTGGGCCACGTGCTCGGGTGACCTGGAGGATGTGCTCTCTGTAGTTGAACAGGTGAGCCACCACTGGATGTCGAGGGGACAGAACTCTGTGGGTTGCCTCTATGGAGAAGAATGTGGAGTGCTTGCCCTGTAGGAACTTGATAGGTCTCTGCTCTAGCACAATAGGCTGCCTCACAGTTGTTCTGGTCACAGTGTCACCCAAAAGTATGAGTGAATTGGGGGGCACCTCTCCAATGTTGTGACTGGTAGTTAAGTTATAACATGTGGCTGCTCCCCTATCACAGATAGTAAGCCTGATGCCCAGTCTCTATGGTATAGTTGAGTTCCTGGTGTGTTTGTCAGCGGTCAGGAAGCTAGGAGGTGTATGTAGCTGCCAACATCTGTATTCAGTGGCTTATCAGGGACCCAAGATGGGTGCACAAGGCCCATTTGTTTGAGTGTTTGGGCCTTCCAGAGCACATTATTTACCCAACTGACAGCAGGGAAGGGAAGCAAGAGGGGAGCGAGATACCTTGAGTGCAGTGCTGATCACTCAATACTACTGGATCACACTGGTCAGTCAGCTGCCCGGTCTCCCCAAGCGACAACTAGTATGTGTAGGAAAGTACCATCTTGCCTGGCATGTTACCCCCATTTTTCACTGTATATATGTTGTTTTAGTTGTATGTGTCACTGGGACCCTGTTCACCAGGGCCCCAGTGCTCATAAGTGTGCCTGAATGTGTTACCTGTGTAGTGACTGTAGGAAAGTACCATCTTGCCTGGCATGTTACCCCCATGTTTCACTGTATATATGTTGTTTTAGTTGTATGTGTCACTGGGACCCTGGTAACCCAGGGCCCCAGTGCTCATAAGTGTGCCTGTATGTGTTACCTGTGTAGTGACTAACTGTCTCACTGAGGCTCTGCTGATCAGAACCTCAGTGGTTATGCTCTCTCATTTCTTTCCAAATTGTCACTGACAGGCTAGTGACCATTTTTACCAATTTACATTGGCTTACTGGAACACCCTTATAATCCCCTAGTATATGGTACTGAGGTACCCAGGGTATTGGGGTTCCAGGAGATCCCTATGGGCTGCAGCATTTCTTTTGCCACCCATAGGGAGCTCTGACAATTCTTACACAGGCCTGCCACTGCAGCCTGAGTGAAATAACGTCCACGTTATTTCACAGCCATTTTACACTGCACTTAAGTAACTTATAAGTCACCTATATGTCTAACCTTTACCTGGTAAAGGTTAGGTGCAAAGTTACTTAGTGTGAGGGCACCCTGGCACTAGCCAAGGTGCCCCCACATTGTTCAGAGCCAATTCACTAAACTTTGTGAGTGCGGGGACACCATTACACGCGTGCACTACATATAGGTCACTACCTATATGTAGCTTCACCATGGTAACTCCGAATATGGCCATGTAACATGTCTATGATCATGGAATTGCCCCCTCTATGCCATCCTGGCATTATTGGTACAATTCCATGATCCCAGTGGTCTGTAGCACAGACCCTGGTACTGCCAGACAGCCCTTCCTGGGGTTTCTCTGCAGCTGCTGCTGCTGCCAACCCCTCAGACAGGCATCTGCCCTCCTGGGGTCCAGCCAGGCCTGGCCCAGGATGGCAGAACAAAGAACTTCCTCTGAGAGAGGGTGTAACACCCTCTCCCTTTGGAAAATGGTGTGAAGGCAGGGGAGGAGTAGCCTCCCCCAGCCTCTGGAAATGCTTTGTTGGGCACAGAGGTGCCCAATTCTGCATAAGCCAGTCTACACCGGTTCAGGGACCCCTTAGCCCCTGCTCTGGCGCGAAACTGGACAAAGGAAAGGGGAGTGACCACTCCCCTGACCTGCACCTCCCCTGGGAGGTGTCCAGAGCTCCTCCAGTGTGCTCCAGACCTCTGCCATCTTGGAAACAGAGGTGCTGCTGGCACACTGGACTGCTCTGAGTGGCCAGTGCCACCAGGTGACGTCAGAGACTCCTTGTGATAGGCTCCTTCAGGTGTTAGTAGCCTTTCCTCTCTCCTAGGTAGCCAAACCCTCTTTTCTGGCTATTTAGGGTCTCTGTCTCTGGGGAAACTTTAGATAACGAATGCATGAGCTCAGCCGAGTTCCTCTGCATCTCCCTCTTCACCTTCTGATAAGGAATCGACCGCTGACCGCGCTGGACGCCTGCAAACCTGCAACATAGTAGCAAAGACGACTACTGCAACTCTGTAACGCTGATCCTGCCGCCTTCTCGACTGTTTTCCTGCTTGTGCATGCTGTGGGGGTAGCCTGCCTCCTCTCTGCACCAGAAGCTCCGAAGAAATCTCCCGTGGGTCGACGGAATCTTCCCCCTGCAACCGCAGGCACCAAAAAGCTGCATCTCCGGTCCCTTGGGTCTCCTCTCAGCACGACGAGCGAGGTCCCTCGAATCCAGCGACACCGTCCAAGTGACCCCCACAGTCCAGTGACTCTTCAGCCCAAGTTTGGTGGAGGTAAGTCCTTGCCTCACCTCGCTGGGCTGCATTGCTGGGAACCGCGACTTTGCAAGCTTCTCCGGCCCCTGTGCACTTCCGGCGGAAATCCTGTGTGCACAGCCAAGCCTGGGTCCACGGCACTCTAACCTGCATTGCACGACTTTCTAAGTTGGTCTCCGGCGACGTGGGACTCCTTTGTGCAACTTCGGCGAGCACCGTTTCACGCATCCTCGTAGTGCCTGTTTCTGGCACTTCTCCGGGTGCTACCTGCTTCAGTGAGGGCTCTTTGTCTTGCTCGACGTCCCCTCTCTCTGCAGGTCTAATTTGCGACCTCCTGGTCCCTCCTGGGCCCCAGCAGCGTCCAAAAACGCCAAACGCACGATTTGCGTGTAGCAAGGCTTGTTGGCGTCCATCCGGCGGGAAAACACTTCTGCACGACTCTCCAAGGCGTGGGGGATCCATCCTCCAAAGGGGAAGTCTCTAGCCCTTGTCGTTCCTGCAGTATTCACAGTTCTTCAGCCTAGTAAGAGCTTCTTTGCACCAACCGCTGGCATTTCTTGGGCATCTGCCCATCTCCGAGCTGCTTGTGACTTTTGGACTTGGTCCCCTTGCTCCACAGGTACCTTCAGACAGGAATCCATCGTTGTTGCATTGCTGATTTGTGTTTTCCTTGCATTCTCCCTCTAACACGACTATTTTGTCCTTAGGGGAACTTTGGTGCACTTTGCACTCACTTTTCAGGGTCTTGGGGAGGGTTATTTTTCTAACTCTCACTATTTTCTAATAGTCCCAGCGACCCTCTACAAGGTCACATAGGTTTGGGGTCCATTCGTGGTGCGCATTCCACTTCTGGAGTATATGGTTTGTGTTGCCCCTATCCCTATGTTTCCCCATTGCATCCTATTGTAACTATACATTGTTTGCACTGTTTTCTAAGACTATACTGCATATTTTTGCTATTGTGTATATATATCTTGTGTATATTTCCTATCCTCTCACTGAGGGTACACTCTAAGATACTTTGGCATATTGTCATAAAAATAAAGTACCTTTATTTTTAGTATAACTGTGTATTGTGTTTTCTTATGGTATTGTGCATATGACACTGAGTGGTACTGTGGTAGCTTCACACGTCTCCTAGTTCAGCCTAAGCTGCTCTGCTAAGCTACCATTATCTATCAGCCTAAGCTGCTAGACACCCTATACACTAATAAGGGATAACTGGGCCTGGTGCAAGGTGCAAGTACCCCTTGGTACTCACTACAAGCCAGTCCAGCCTCCTACATTGGTTGTGCAGCGGTGGGATAAGTGCTTGAGACTACTTACCACTCTTGTCATTGTACTTTTCATAAGAGAAAAATATACAAAACAAGGTCAGTGTATATACACATAGCCAAAAAGTTTTGCATTTCCTCTTTTCACTCTTTTCTAAGTGCTGAAAAGTACTTCTAAACTTTCAAAAAGTTCTTAAAAGTTTAAAAAAAAAATTCTGTCTTTCCAAAAAGTTCTGAAAACTTTTTTCTCTTTGTCTATCACTTTAACTCTCTCTAAAAATGTCTGGCACAGGCCAAAAAGTTGAACTGTCCAAACTTGCATATGATCACCTTAGCTGGAAAGGAGCAAGGAGTCTCTGCATAGAGAGAGGTTTGAGTGTAGGGAAGAATCCTTCCTTAGAACTGTTAATTAATATGCTTAGAGTACAGGATAAGGCCATAAGTGCCCAATCTGTAGAAAAAGTAGCTAATGGTTCTCAATCTGATCCAGGGACTCCCCCAGGAAAAGGTTCTGGAAAGAAAATTCTCAGCCTGCCCATTACTAGACAGTCTAGCATAGTTGGTACAGAGGTTGAATCACATCATACTGATGATGTGCTCTCACATTATACTGGTAGCCAAGCTGTTAGGGTGCCCTCTGTAAGGGACAGGTCTCCTTCTGTTCATTCCCATCATACCTCTGTATCTAGAAATGTCCCTCCCACCCACCCTGATGACAGATTGTTGGAAAGGGAGCTCAATAGATTGAGAGTGGAGCAAACCAGACTGAAGCTCAAGAAGCAACAGCTGGATTTGGATAGACAGTCTTTAGAAATAGAGAGGGAAAGACAGAAAATGGGTTTAGATACCCATGGTGGCAGCAGCAGTATTCCCCATAGTCATCCTGCAAAAGAGCATGATTCCAGGAATCTGCATAAGATAGTTCCCCCTTACAAGGAGGGGGATGACATTAACAAGTGGTTTGCTGCACTTGAGAGGGCCTGTGCTGTACAGGATGTCCCTCAAAGGCAGTGGGCTGCTATCCTATGGCTATCATTTACTGGAAAAGGTAGGGATAGGCTCCTTACTGTAAAAGAAAATGATGCTAACAATTTCCAAGTTCTTAAGAATGCACTCCTGGATGGTTATGGCTTAACCACTGAACAGTACAGGATCAAGTTCAGAGATACCAAAAAGGAGTCTTCACAAGACTGGGTTGATTTCATTGACCAGGCAGTGAAGGCCTTGGAGGGGTGGTTACATGGCAGTAAAGTTACTGATTATGACAGCCTGTATAACTTAATCCTGAGAGAGCATATTCTTAATAATTGTGTGTCTGATTTGTTGCACCAGTACTTGGTGGACTCTGATCTGACCTCTCCCCAAGAATTGGGAAAGAAGGCAGACAAATGGGTCAGAACAAGAGTGAACAGAAAAGTTCATACAGGGGGTGACAAAGATGGCAACAAAAAGAAGGATGGTAAGTCTTCTGACAAGGGTGGGGACAAATCTAAAAATGAGTCTTCATCAGGCCCACAAAAACACTCTGGTGGGGGTGGTGGGCCCAAACCCTCCTCTAATCAGAACAAGGAAAAGAAACCATGGTGCTATTTATGTAAGATAAAAGGCCATTGGACAACAGATCCCAGTTGTCCAAAGAAAGGCACCACAGCTCCTACCACTACAACCCCTACTGCTACACCTAGTGTCCCTACTAATAGCAGTGGTGGTGGGAGCAAACCTACTAATAGCCAATCCAAGGGAGTAGCTGGGCTCACTTTTGGTAATTTAGTTGGGGTTGGTCTGATTAGGGAGACCACAGAGGCTACTTTAGTCTCTGAAGGGGCTATTGACTTAGCCACTTTGGTTGCTTGCCCCCATAACTTGGAGAAGTACAAGCAACTAACCCTAATAAATGGTGTTGAGGTCCAGGCCTACAGGGACACAGGTGCCAGTGTCACAATGGTGATTGAGAAACTGGTGCACCCTGAACAACACATACTTGGACACCAGTACCAAGTAACCGATGCTCACAACATAACACAAAGCCACCCCATGGCTGTTGTAAATCTCAACTGGGGGGGGGTATCTGGTCCAAAGAAAGTTGTGGTAGCTTCAGATTTACCTGTAGACTGTCTATTAGGGAACGATTTGGAGACATCAGCTTGGTCAGATGTGGAGTTGGAGGCCCATGCAGCAATGCTGGGCATCCCAGGGCATATTTTTGCTTTGACAAGGGCTCAGGCCAAAAAGCAAAAAGGACAGGGAAGCTTGGATCCTGGAACAATGGACCAAGTGCTCCCTAAAGCTAGGGCTAGTAGAAGCAAACCACTTCCTACTATCCCTCCCTCTACAGTGGATTCTACTTCTGAGGAAGAAGAATTCCCTCCCTGTGCAGAACCTACACCAGAGGAGCTGGAAGCAGACACTGCTGAGCTTTTGGGTGAAGGGGGGCCTGCCAGAGAGGAGCTGAGTGTGGCACAGCAAACCTGTCCCACATTAGAGGGTCTCAGACAGCAAGCTGTCAAACAGGCTAATGGGGATGTCAGTGACTCACACAGAGTTTACTGGGAGGACAACCTCTTGTACACTGAGCATAGGGATCCTAAACCTGGAGCTGCCAGGAGATTAGTGATTCCTCAGGAGTACAGAAAGTTCCTCCTAACACTGGCACATGACATTCCCTTAGCTGGGCACCTGGGTCAAATGAAAACTTGGGACAGATTGGTACCACTGTTTCATTGGCCTAGGATGTCAGAGGACACAAAAGAATTTTGTAAGTCCTGTGAAACCTGTCAAGCCAGTGGCAAGACAGGTGGCACTCCAAAGGCACCCCTTATCCCACTGCCTGTGGTTGGGGTTCCCTTTGAAAGAGTAGGGGTTGAC
This sequence comes from Pleurodeles waltl, assembly GCF_031143425.1. Taxonomy (NCBI): domain Eukaryota; kingdom Metazoa; phylum Chordata; class Amphibia; order Caudata; family Salamandridae; genus Pleurodeles; species Pleurodeles waltl. Next base: position 1,219,346,378 of record NC_090447.1, read on the forward strand.
ATAGTTGGCCCCCTTGACCCTCCTACTGCTTCAGGCAATAGGTTTATCTTAGTGGTAGTGGACCATGCCACAAGGTATCCTGAAGCAATTCCTTTAAGGACCACTACAGCTCCTGCAGTGGCAAAGGCCCTCCTGGGAATATTTTCCAGGGTGGGCTTCCCAAAGGAAGTAGTATCAGACAGAGGAAGCAATTTCATGTCTGCATACTTAAAGGCCATGTGGAAGGAGTGTGGTGTAACTTACAAGTTCACAACACCCTATCATCCACAAACAAATGGACTGGTGGAGAGATTTAATAAAACTCTCAAAGGCATGATTATGGGACTCCCTGAAAAACTCCGCAGGAGATGGGATATCCTTCTACCATGCCTCCTTTTTGCCTACAGGGAGGTACCCCAGAAAGGAGTGGGCTTCAGCCCCTTTGAACTTCTTTTTGGACACCCTGTTAGGGGTCCACTCACACTTGTAAAGGAGGGTTGGGAACAACCTTTAAAAGCTCCTAAGCAGGATATTGTGGATTATGTACTTGGCCTCAGATCAAGGATGGCTGAGTACATGAAAAAGGCCAGTAAAAACCTTCAGGCCAGCCAAGAGCTCCAGAAGCAATGGCATGATCAGAAGGCTGTTTTGGTTCAGTACCAACCAGGGCAGAAAGTGTGGGTCTTGGAGCCTGTGGCCCCAAGAGCACTCCAAGATAAATGGAGTGGTCCACACACAATTGTTGGAAAGAAGGGTGAAGTCACCTACTTGGTTGACTTAGGCACTGCCAGGAGTCCCCTTAGGGTGCTCCATGTCAACCGCCTGAAACCCTACTATGACAGGGCTGATCTCACCCTGCTCATGGCAACAGATGAGGGACAGGAAGAAGACAGTGATCCTCTACCTGATCTCTTCTCTTCCACAGAACAAGATGCTCTTGTGGAAGGTGTAGTTTTGGCTGATTGTCTTACTGCTGAGCAGAAAGATAATTGCATAAATCTCCTAGGACAATTTTCAGAACTCTTCTCCATTGTGCCAGGCACCACTTCTTGGTGTGAGCACACTATAGATACTGGAGACAGTTTACCTGTCAAAAGTAAGATCTATAGGCAGCCTGACCATGTCAGGGACTGCATAAAGCAAGAAGTTCAGAAGATGTTGGAACTAGGAGTGGTTGAGCACTCTGACAGTCCATGGGCTTCTCCTGTGGTACTGGTACCAAAACCCAATTCTAAAGATGGAAAGAAGGAAATGAGGTTTTGTGTAGACTATAGAGGTCTCAACTTGGTAACCAAAACAGATGCTCACCCTATACCCAGGGCAGATGAGCTAATAGATACACTGGCATCTGCCAAGTATCTAAGCACTTTTGATTTGACTGCAGGGTATTGGCAGATCAAAATGTCAGAAGATGCTAAACCTAAGACTGCATTTTCTACCATTGGAGGACATTACCAGTTTACTGTAATGCCTTTTGGTTTGAAAAATGCACCTGCCACTTTTCAGAGGTTGGTGAACACAGTCCTGCAAGGGCTGGAAGCTTTCAGTGCAGCATATTTGGATGATATAGCTGTCTTTAGCTCCAGCTGGGATGATCACCTGGTCCACCTTTGGAAAGTTTTGGAGGCCCTGCAAAAGGCAGGCCTCACTATCAAGGCTTCAAAGTGCCAGATAGGGCAGGGTAAGGTGGTTTATCTGGGACACCTTGTTGGTGGGGAACAGATTGCACCACTTCAGGGGAAAATCCAAACCATTATTGATTGGATTCCCCCTACCACTCAGACTCAGGTGAGAGCCTTTCTAGGCCTCACTGGGTATTACAGGAGGTTCATTAAGAACTATGGCTCCATTGCAGCCCCTCTTAATGACCTCACATCCAAGAAAATGCCTAAAAAGGTATTATGGACAGCAAACTGTCAGAAAGCTTTTGAGGAGCTGAAGCAGGCCATGTGCTCTGCACCTGTCCTAAAAAGCCCTTGTTACTCTAAAAAATTCTATGTCCAAACTGATGCATCTGAATTAGGAGTAGGGGCAGTCCTATCACAACTTAATTCTGAGGGCCAGGATCAACCTGTTGCTTTTATTAGTAGAAGGTTGACCCCTAGAGAAAAGCGTTGGTCTGCCATTGAGAGGGAGGCCTTTGCTGTGGTCTGGGCTCTGAAGAAGTTGAGGCCATACCTGTTTGGCACTCACTTCATTGTTCAGACAGACCACAAACCTCTACTTTGGCTAAAACAAATGAAAGGTGAAAATCCTAAATTGTTGAGGTGGTCCATATCCCTACAGGGAATGGACTATACAGTGGAACATAGACCTGGGAGTAGCCACTCCAATGCAGATGGACTCTCCAGATATTTCCACTTAGACAATGAAGACTCATCAGGTAATGGCTAGTCTTATTGTCCTTCGTTTGGGGGGGGGTTGTGTAGGAAAGTACCATCTTGCCTGGCATGTTACCCCCATTTTTCACTGTATATATGTTGTTTTAGTTGTATGTGTCACTGGGACCCTGGTAACCCAGGGCCCCAGTGCTCATAAGTGTGCCTGTATGTGTTACCTGTGTAGTGACTAACTGTCTCACTGAGGCTCTGCTGATCAGAACCTCAGTGGTTATGCTCTCTCATTTCTTTCCAAATTGTCACTGACAGGCTAGTGACCATTTTTACCAATTTACATTGGCTTACTGGAACACCCTTATAATCCCCTAGTATATGGTACTGAGGTACCCAGGGTATTGGGGTTCCAGGAGATCCCTATGGGCTGCAGCATTTCTTTTGCCACCCATAGGGAGCTCTGACAATTCTTACACAGGCCTGCCACTGCAGCCTGAGTGAAATAACGTCCACGTTATTTCACAGCCATTTTACACTGCACTTAAGTAACTTATAAGTCACCTATATGTCTAACCTTTACCTGGTAAAGGTTAGGTGCAAAGTTACTTAGTGTGAGGGCACCCTGGCACTAGCCAAGGTGCCCCCACATTGTTCAGAGCCAATTCACTAAACTTTGTGAGTGCGGCGACACCATTACACGCGTGCACTACATATAGGTCACTACCTATATGTAGCTTCACCATGGTAACTCCGAATATGGCCATGTAACATGTCTATGATCATGGAATTGCCCCCTCTATGCCATCCTGGCATTATTGGTACAATTCCATGATCCCAGTGGTCTGTAGCACAGACCCTGGTACTGCCAGACTGCCCTTCCTGGGGTTTCTCTGCAGCTGCTGCTGCTGCCAACCCCTCAGACAGGCATCTGCCCTCCTGGGGTCCAGCCAGGCCTGGCCCAGGATGGCAGAACAAAGAACTTCCTCTGAGAGAGGGTGTAACACCCTCTCCCTTTGGAAAATGGTGTGAAGGCAGGGGAGGAGTAGCCTCCCCCAGCCTCTGGAAATGCTTTGTTGGGCACAGAGGTGCCCAATTCTGCATAAGCCAGTCTACACCGGTTCAGGGACCCCTTAGCCCCTGCTCTGGCGCGAAACTGGACAAAGGAAAGGGGAGTGACCACTCCCCTGACCTGCACCTCCCCTGGGAGGTGTCCAGAGCTCCTCCAGTGTGCTCCAGACCTCTGCCATCTTGGAAACAGAGGTGCTGCTGGCACACTGGACTGCTCTGAGTGGCCAGTGCCACCAGGTGACGTCAGAGACTCCTTGTGATAGGCTCCTTCAGGTGTTAGTAGCCTTTCCTCTCTCCTAGGTAGCCAAACCCTCTTTTCTGGCTATTTAGGGTCTCTGTCTCTGGGGAAACTTTAGATAACGAATGCATGAGCTCAGCCGAGTTCCTCTGCATCTCCCTCTTCACCTTCTGATAAGGAATCGACCGCTGACCGCGCTGGACGCCTGCAAACCTGCAACATAGTAGCAAAGACGACTACTGCAACTCTGTAACGCTGATCCTGCCGCCTTCTCGACTGTTTTCCTGCTTGTGCATGCTGTGGGGGTAGCCTGCCTCCTCTCTGCACCAGAAGCTCCGAAGAAATCTCCCGTGGGTCGACGGAATCTTCCCCCTGCAACCGCAGGCACCAAAAAGCTGCATCTCCGGTCCCTTGGGTCTCCTCTCAGCACGACGAGCGAGGTCCCTCGAATCCAGCGACACCGTCCAAGTGACCCCCACAGTCCAGTGACTCTTCAGCCCAAGTTTGGTGGAGGTAAGTCCTTGCCTCACCTCGCTGGGCTGCATTGCTGGGAACCGCGACTTTGCAAGCTTCTCCGGCCCCTGTGCACTTCCGGCGGAAATCCTGTGTGCACAGCCAAGCCTGGGTCCACGGCACTCTAACCTGCATTGCACGACTTTCTAAGTTGGTCTCCGGCGACGTGGGACTCCTTTGTGCAACTTCGGCGAGCACCGTTTCATGCATCCTCGTAGTGCCTGTTTCTGGCACTTCTCCGGGTGCTACCTGCTTCAGTGAGGGCTCTTTGTCTTGCTCGACGTCCCCTCTCTCTGCAGGTCCAATTTGCGACCTCCTGGTCCCTCCTGGGCCCCAGCAGCGTCCAAAAACGCCAAACGCACGATTTGCGTGTAGCAAGGCTTGTTGGCGTCCATCCGGCGGGAAAACACTTCTGCACGACTCTCCAAGGCGTGGGGGATCCATCCTCCAAAGGGGAAGTCTCTAGCCCTTGTCGTTCCTGCAGTATTCACAGTTCTTCAGCCTAGTAAGAGCTTCTTTGCACCAACCGCTGGCATTTCTTGGGCATCTGCCCATCTCCGAGCTGCTTGTGACTTTAGGACTTGGTCCCTTTGCTCCACAGGTACCTTCAGACAGGAATCCATCGTTGTTGCATTGCTGATTTGTGTTTTCCTTGCATTCTCCCTCTAACACGACTATTTTGTCCTTAGGGGAACTTTGGTGCACTTTGCACTCACTTTTCAGGGTCTTGGGGAGGGTTATTTTTCTAACTCTCACTATTTTCTAATAGTCCCAGCGACCCTCTACAAGGTCACATAGGTTTGGGGTCCATTCGTGGTGCGCATTCCACTTCTGGAGTATATGGTTTGTGTTGCCCCTATCCCTATGTTTCCCCATTGCATCCTATTGTAACTATACATTGTTTGCACTGTTTTCTAAGACTATACTGCATATTTTTGCTATTGTGTATATATATCTTGTGTATATTTCCTATCCTCTCACTGAGGGTACACTCTAAGATACTTTGGCATATTGTCATAAAAATAAAGTACCTTTATTTTTAGTATAACTGTGTATTGTGTTTTCTTATGGTATTGTGCATATGACACTGAGTGGTACTGTGGTAGCTTCACACGTCTCCTAGTTCAGCCTAAGCTGCTCTGCTAAGCTACCATTATCTATCAGCCTAAGCTGCTAGACACCCTATACACTAATAAGGGATAACTGGGCCTGGTGCAAGGTGCAAGTACCCCTTGGTACTCACTACAAGCCAGTCCAGCCTCCTACAGTGACTAACTGTCTCACTGAGGCTCTGCTAATCAGAACCTCAGTGGTTATGCTCTCTCATTTCTTTCAAATTGTCACTAACAGGCTAGTGACCAATTTTACCAATTTACATTGGCTTACTGGAACACCCTTATAATTCCCTAGTATATGGTACTGAGGTACCCAGGGTATTGGGGTTCCAGGAGATCCCTATGGGCTGCAGCATTTCTTTTGCCACCCATAGGGAGCTCTGACAATTCTTACACAGGCCTGCCACTGCAGCCTGAGTGAAATAACGTCCACGTTATTTCACAGCCATTTTACACTGCACTTAAGTAACTTCTAAGTCACCTATATGTCTAACCTTTACCTGGTAAAGGTTAGGTGCAAAGTTACTTAGTGTGAGGGCACCCTGGCACTAGCCAAGGTGCCCCCACATTGTTCAGGGCCAATTCCCTGAACTTTGTGAGTGCGGGGACACCATTACACGCGTGCACTACATATAGATCAATACCTATATGTAGCTTCACAATGGTAACTCCGAATATGGCCATGTAACATGTCTAAGATCATGGAATTGCCCCCTCTATGCCATCCTGGCATTGTTGGCACAATTCGATGATCCCAGTGGTCTGTAGCACAGACCCTGGTACTGCCAAACTGGGGTTTCACTGCAGCTGCTGCTGCTGCCAACCCCTCAGACAGGTTTCTGCCCCCCTGGGGTCAAGCCAGGCTTATCCCAGGATGGCAGAACAAAGGACTTCCTCTGAGAGAGGGTGTTACACCCTCTCCCTTTGGAAAATGGTGTGAAGGCAGGGGAGGGGTAGCCTCCCCCAGCCTCTGGAAATGCTTTCTTGGGCACAGATGTGCCCAATTCTGCATAAGCCAGTCTACACCGGTTCAGGGACCCCTCAGCCCTGCTCTGGCGCGAAACTGGACAAAGGAAAGGGGAGTGACCACTCCCCTGACCTGCACCTCCCCTGGGAGGTGTCCAGAGCTCCTCCAGTGTGCTCCAGACCTCTGCCATCTTGGAAACAGAGGTGCTGCTGGCACACTGGACTGCTCTGAGTGGCCAGTGCCACCAGGTGACGTCAGAGACTCCTTCTGATAGGCTCCTTCAGGTGTTGCTAGCCTATCCTCTCTCCTAGGTAGCCAAACCCTCTTTTCTGGCTATTTAGGATCTCTGTCTCTGGGGAAACTTTAGATAACGAATGCAAGAGCTCATCAGAGTTCCTCTGCATCTCTCTCTTCACCTTCTGATAAGGAATCGACTGCTGACCGCGCTGGAAGCCTGCAACACTGCAACAAAGTAGCAAAGACGACTACTGCAACTCTGTAACGCTGATCCTGCCGCCTTCTCGACTGTTTTCCTGGTGGTGCATGCTGTGGGGGTAGTCTGCCTCCTCTCTGCACTAGAAGCTCCGAAGAAATCTCCAGTGGGTCGACGGAATCTTCCCCCTGCAACCGCAGGCACCAAAAAGCTGCATTACCGGTCCCTTGGGTCTCCTCTCAGCACGACGAGCGAGGTCCCTTGAATCCAGCGACTCTGTCCAAGTGACTCACACAGTCCAGTGACTCTTCAGTCCAAGTTTGGTGGAGGTAAGTCCTTGCCTCCCCACGCCAGACTGCATTGTTGGTAACCGCGACTTTTGCAACTTCTCCGGCCCCTGTGCACTTCCGGCGGAAATCCTTTGTGCACAGCCAAGCCTGGGTCCACGGCACTCTAACCTGCATTGCACGACTTTCTAAGTTGGTCTCCGACGACGTGGGACTCCTTTGTGTAACTTCGGGTGAGCACCGTTTCACGCATCCTCGTAGTGCCTGTTTCTGGCACTTCTCCGGGTGCTACCTGCTCCTGAGAGGGCTCCTGGTCTTGCTCGACGTCCCCTCTCTCTCCTGGTCCAATTTGCGACCTCCTGGTTCCTCCTGGGCCACAGCAGCGTCCAAAAACGCTAACTGCACGATTTGCAGCTAGCAAGGCTTGTTGGCATTCTTTCGGCGGGAAAACACTTCTGCACGACTCTACACGGCGAGAGGGATCCGTCCACCAAAGGGGAAGTCTCTAGCCCTTTTCGTTCCTGCAGAAACCTCAGCTTCTTCTGTCCAGTGGAAGCTTCTTTGCATCCACAGCTGGCATTTCCTGGGCATATGCCCATCTCCGACTTGCTTGTGACTTTTGGACTTGGTCCCCTTGTTCCACAGGTACCCTAGATTGGAAATCCACAGTTGTTGCATTGTTGGTTTGTGTCTTTCCTGCATTATTCCTCTATCACGACTTCTTTGTCTTTGGGGGAACTTTAGTGCACTTTGCACTCACTTTTCAGGGTCTTGGGGAGGGCTAATTTTCTAACTCTCACTATTTTCGAATAGTCCCAGCGACCCTCTACAAGGTCACATAGGTTTGGGGTCCATTCGTGGTTCACATTCCACTTTTGGAGTATATGGTTTGTGTTGCCCCTATCCCTATGTGTCCCCATTGCATCCTATTGTAACTATACATTGTTTGCACTGTTTTCTAAGACTATACTGCATATTTTTGGTATTGTGTACATATAACTTGTGTATATTTGCTATCCTCACTCTGAGGGTACACTCTGAGATACTTTGGCATATTGTCATAAAAATAAAGTACCTTTATTTTTAGTATAACTGTGTATTGTGTTTCTTATGATATTGTGCAAGTGACACTTGTGGTACTGTAGGAGCTTCACTTGTCTCCTAGTTCAGCCTAAGCTGCTCTGCTAAGCTACCATTATCTATCAGCCTATGCTGCTAGACACCCTATACACTAATAAGGGATAACTGGGCCTGGTGCAGGGTGCAAGTACCCCTTGGTACTCACTACAAGCCAGTCCAGCCTCCTACATTGGTTGTGCAGTGGTGGGATAAGTGCTTTGAGACTACTTACCACTCTTGTCATTGTACTTTTCATAAGAGAAAAATATACAAAACAAGTTCAGTGTGTGTACACATAGCTAAAAAGTTTAGCATTTCCTCTTTTCACTGTTTTCTAAGTGCTGAAAAGTACTTCTAAACTTTCAAAAAGTTCTTAAAAGTTTAAAAAGTTTTTTTTCTGTCTTTCTAAAAAGTTCTGAAAACTTTTTTCTCTTTTTCTATCACTTTAACTCTCTCTAAAAATGTCTGGCTCAGGCCAAAATGTTGATCTGTCCACAATTGCATATGATCACCTTAGCTGGAAAGGAGCAAGGAGTCTCTGCATAGAGAGAGGTTTGAGTGTAGGGAAGAATCCTTCCTTGAAATTGTTGCTTAATATGCTTAGAGAACAAGATAAGGCCAAAGGGGCCACATCTGTTGATAAAGTAGCAAATGGTTCCCAATCTGATTCAGGGACTCCCCCAGGAAAAGATTCAGGAAAGAAAGTTCCTAGCCTGCCCATTACTAGACAGTCTAGCATAGTTGGTAATGATGAAGAGCCACACCATACAAATAGTGTTGTCTCACATCATAGCAAAAGCATTTATTCTCACCACACTGGTAGTGATGTTTCTGTTAGCCAAGCTGTTAGGGTGGCTTCTGTAAGGGACAGGTCTCCTTCTGTTCATTCTTCTGTGTCTAAGAATGCCCCTCCCACCAACCCTGATGACAGAATGTTAGAAAGGGAACTCAACAAGTTGAGAGTGGAACAAACCAGACTGAAGCTTAAAAAGCAATAGCTGGATTTGGATAGACAGTCTTTTGAACTAGAGAAAGAAAGACAGAAGTTGGGTTTAGATACCCATGGTGGCAGCAGCAGTATTCCCCATAGTCATCCTGTAAAAGAGCATGATTCCAGGAATCTGCACAAGATAGTTCCCCCTTATAAGGAGGGGGATGACATTAACAAGTGGTTTGCTGCACTTGAGAGGGCCTGTGTTGTACAGGATGTCCCTCAAAGGCAGTGGGCTGCTATCCTATGGCTATCATTTAGTGGAAAAGGTAGGGATAGGCTCCTTACTGTGAAAGAAAGTGATGCCAATAATTTTAAAGTACTTAAGAATGCACTCCTGGATGGTTATGGCTTAACCACTGAACAATACAGGATAAAGTTCAGAGAGACCAAAAAGGAGTCTTCACAAGACTGGGTTGATTTCATTGACCATTCAGTGAAGGCCTTGGAGGGGTGGTTACAAGGCAGTAAAGTTACTGATTTTGAAAGCCTGTATAACTTGATCCTGAGAGAGCATATTCTTAAAAATTGTGTGTCTGATTTGTTGCACCAGTACTTGATGGACTCTGATCTGACCTCTCCCCAAGAATTGGGAAAGAAGGCAGACAAATGGGTCAGAACAAGGGTGAACAGAAAAGTTCATACAGGGTGTAGGAGGCTGGACTGGCTTGTAGTGGGTACCAAGGGGTACTTACACCTTGCACCAGGCCCAGTTATCCCTTATTAGTGTATAGGGTGTCTAGCAGCTTAGGCTGATAGATAATGGTAGCTTAGCAGAGCAGCTTAGGCTGAACTAGGAGACGTGTGAAGCTACTACAGTACCACTTAGTGTCATATGCACAATATCATAAGAAAACACAATACACAGTTATACTAAAAATAAAGGTACTTTATTTTTATGACAATATGCCAAAGTATCTTAGAGTGTACCCTCAGTGAGAGGATAGGAAATATACACAAGATATATATACACAATAGCAAAAATATGCAGTATAGTCTTAGAAAACAGTGCAAACAATGTATAGTTACAATAGGATGCAATGGGGAAACATAGGGATAGGGGCAACACAAACCATATACTCCAAAAGTGGAATGCGAACCACGAATGGACCCCAAACCTATGTGACCTTGTAAAGGGTCGCTGGGACTATTAGAAAATAGTGAGAGTTAGAAAAATAACCCTCCCCAAGACCCTGAAAAGTGAGTGCAAAGTGCACTAAAGTTCCCCTAAGGACAAAACAGTCGTGTTAGAGGAATAATGCAGGAAGGACACAAACCAGCAATGCACCAACTGTGGATTTCCAATCTAGGGTACCTGTGGAACAAGGGGACCAAGTCCAAAAGTCACAAGCAAGTCGGAGATGGGCAGATGCCCAGGAAATGCCAGCTGCGGGTGCAAAGAAGCTTCGACTGGACAGAAGAAGCTGAGGTTTCGGCAAGAACGAAAAGGGCTAGAGATTTCCCCTTTGGTGGACAGATCCCCCTGGCCTTGGAGAGTCGTGCAGAAGTGTTTTCCCGCCGGAAGGACGCCAACAAGCCTTGCTAGGCGCAAATCGTGCGTTTTGCGTTATTGGACGCTGCTGGGGCCCAGAAGGGACCAGGAGGTCGCAAATTGGACCTGAAGAGAGAGGGGACGTCGAGCAAGACAAAGAGCCCTCACTGAAGCAGGTAGCACCCGGAGAAGTGCCAGAAACAGGCACTACGAGGATGCGTGAAACGGTGCTCGCCGAAGTTGCACAAAGGAGTCCCACGTCGCCGGAGACCAACTTAGAAAGTCGTGCAATGCAGGTTAGAGTGCCGTGGACACAGGCTTGGCTGTGCACAAAGGATTTCCGCCGGAAGTGCACAGGGGCCGGAGTAGCTGCAAAGTCGCGGTTCCCAGCAATGCAGCCCAGCGAGGTGAGGCAAGGACTTACCTCCACCAAACTTGGGCTGAAGAGTTACTGGACTGTGGGGGTCACTTGGACAGAGTCGCTGGATTCGAGGGACCTCGCTCGTCGTGCTGAGAGGAGACCCAAGGGACCGGTAATGCAGCTTTTTGGTGCCTGCGGTTGCAGGGGGAAGATTCCGTCGACCCACGGGACATTTCTTCGGAGCTTCTGGTGCAGAGAGGAGGCAGGCTACCCCCACAGCATGCACAAGCAGGAAAACAGTCGAGAAGGCGGCAGGATCAGCGTTACAGAGTTGCAGTAGTAGTCTTTGCTACTATGTTGCAGGTTTGCAGGCTTCCAGCGCGGTCAGCGGTCGATTCCTTATCAGAAGGTGAAGAGAGAGATGCAGAGGAACTCGGCTGAGCTCATGCATTCGTTATCTAAAATTTCCCCAGAGACAGAGACCCTAAATAGCCAGAAAAGAGGGTTTGGCTACCTAGGAGAGAGGATAGGCTAGCAACACCTGTAGGAGCCTATCACAAGGAGTCTCTGACGTCACCTGGTGGCACTGGCCACTCAGAGCAGTCCAGTGTGCCAGCAGCACCTCTGTTTCCAAGATGGCAGAGGTCTGGAGCACACTGGAGGAGCTCTGGACACCTCCCAGGGGAGGTGCAGGTCAGGGGAGTGGTCACTCCCCTTTCCTTTGTCCAGTTTCGCGCCAGAGCAGGGGCTAAGGGGTCCCTGAACCGGTGTAGACTGGCTTATGCAGAATTGGGCACATCTGTGCCCAACAAAGCATTTCCAGAGGCTGGGGGAGGCTACTCCTCCCCTGCCTTCACACCATTTTCCAAAGGGAGAGGGTGTCACACCCTCTCTCAGAGGAAGTTCTTTGTTCTGCCATCCTGGGCCAGGCCTGGCTGGACCCCAGGAGGGCAGCTGCCTGTCTGAGGGGTTGGCAGCAGCAGCAGCTGCAGTGAAACCCCAGGAAGGGCAGTTTGGCAGTACCAGGCTCTGTGCTACAGACCACTGGGATCATGGGATTGTGCCAACTATGCCAGGAGGGCATAGAGGGGGCAATTCCATGATCATAGACATGTTACATGGCCATATTCGGAGTTACCATTGTGAAGCTACATATAGGTAGTGACCTATATGTAGTGCACGCGTGTAATGGTGTCCCCGCACTCACAAAGTTCAGGGAATTGGCTCTGAACAATGTGGGGGCACCTTGGCTAGTGCCAGGGTGCCCTCACACTAAGTAACTTTGCACCTAACCTTTACCAGGTAAAGGTTAGACATATAGGTGACTTATAAGTTACTTAAGTGCAGTGTAAAATGGCTGTGAAATAACGTGGACGTTATTTCACTCAGGCTGCAGTGGCAGGCCTGTGTAAGAATTGTCAGAGCTCCCTATGGGTGGCAAAAGAAATGCTGCAGCCCATAGGGATCTCCTGGAACCCAAATACCCTGGGTACCTCAGTCCCATATACTAGGGAATTATAAGGGTGTTCCAGTAAGCCAATGTAAATTGGTAAAAATTGGTCACTAGCCTGTTAGTGACAAATTGGAAAGAAATGAGAGAGCATAACCACTGAGGTTCTGATTAGCAGAGCCTCAGTGAGACAGTTAGTCACTACACAGGTAACACATTCAGGCACACTTATGAGCACTGGGGCCCTGGGTTACCAGGGTCCCAGTGACACATACAACTAAAACAACATATATACAGTGAAAAATGGGGGTAACATGCCAGGCAAGATGGTACTTTCCTACACAACCCCCCCCCCAAACGAAGGACAATAAGACTAGCCATGACCTGATGAGTCTTCATTGTCTAAGTGGAAATATCTGGAGAGTCCATCTGCATTGGAGTGGCTACTCCCAGGTCTATGTTCCACTGTATAGTCCATTCCCTGTAGGGATATGGACCCCCTCAACAATTTAGGATTTTCACCTTTCATTTGTTTTAGCCAAAGTAGAGGTTTGTGGTCTGTCTGAACAATGAAGTGAGTGCCAAACAGGTATGGCCTCAACTTCTTCAGAGCCCAGACCACAGCAAAGGCCTCCCTCTCAATGGCAGACCAACGCTTTTCTCTAGGGGTCAACCTCCTACTAATAAAAGCAACAGGTTGATCCTGGCCCTCAGAATTAAGTTGTGATAGGACTGCCCCTACTCCTAATTCAGATGCATCAGTTTGGACATAGAATTTTTTAGAGTAACAAGGGCTTTTCAGGACAGGTGCAGAGCACATGGCCTGCTTCAGCTCCTCAAAAGCTTTCTGACAGCTTGCTGTCCATAATACCTTTTTAGGCATTTTTTTGGATGTGAGGTCATTAAGAGGGGCTGCAATGGAGCCATAGTTCTTAATGAACCTCCTGTAATACCCAGTGAGGCCTAGAAAGGCTCTCACCTGAGTCTGAGTGGTAGGGGGAACCCAATCAATAATAGTTTGGATTTTCCCCTGAAGTGGTGCAATCTGTTCCCCACCAACAAGGTGTCCCAGATAAACCACCTTACCCTGCCCTATCTGGCACTTTGAAGCCTTGATAGTGAGGCCTGCCTTTTGCAGGGCCTCTAAAACTTTCCATAGGTGGACCAGGTGATCATCCCAGCTGGAGCTAAAGACAGCTATATCGTCCAAATATGCTGCACTGAAAGCTTCCAGCCCTTGCAGGACTGTGTTCACCAACCTCTGAAAAGTGGCAGGTGCATTTTTCAAACCAAAAGGCATTACAGTAAACTGGTAATGTCCTCCAATGGTAGAAAATGCAGTCTTAGATTTAGCATCTTCTGATAATTTGATCTGCCAATACCCTGCAGTCAAATCAAAAGTGCTTAGATACTTGGCAGATGCCAGTGTATCTATAAGCTCATCTGCCCTGGGTATAGGGTGAGCATCAGTTTTGGTTACCAAGTTGAGACCTCTATAGTATACACAAAACCGCATTTCTTTCTTTCCATCTTTAGAATTGGGTTTTGGTACCAGTACCACAGGAGAAGCCCATGGACTGTCAGAGTGCTCAACCACTCCTAGTTCCAACATTTTCTGAACTTCTTGCTTTATGCAGTCCCTGACATGGTCAGGCTGCCTATAGATCTTACTTTTGACAGGTAAACTGTCTCCAGTATCTATAGTGTGCTCACACCAAGAAGTGGTGCCTGGCACAGTAGAGAAGAGTTCTGAAAATTGTCCTAGGAGATTTATGCAATTGTCTTTCTGCTCAGCAGTAAGACAATCAGCCAAAACTACACCTTCCACAAGAGCATCTTGATCTGTGGAAGAGAAGAGATCAGGTAGAGGATCACTGTCTTCTTCCTGTCCCTCATCTGTTGCCATGAGCAGGGTGAGATCAGCCCTGTCATAGTAGGGTTTCAGGCGGTTGACATGGAGCACCCTAAGGGGACTCCTGGCAGTGCCTAAGTCAACCAAGTAGGTGACTTCACCCTTCTTTTCAACAATTGTGTGGGGTCCACTCCATTTATCTTGGAGTGCTCTTGGGGCCACAGGCTCCAAGACCCACACTTTCTGCCCTGGTTGGTACTGAACCAAAACAGCCTTCTGATCATGCCATTGCTTCTGGAGCTCTTGGCTGGCCTGAAGGTTTTTACTGGCCTTTTTCATGTACTCAGCCATCCTTGATCTGAGGCCAAGTACATAGTCCACAATATCCTGCTTAGGAGCTTTTAAAGGTTGTTCCCAACCCTCCTTTACAAGTGTGAGTGGACCCCTAACAGGGTGTCCAAAAAGAAGTTCAAAGGGGCTGAAGCCCACTCCTTTCTGGGGTACCTCCCTGTAGGCAAAAAGGAGGCATGGTAGAAGGATATCCCATCTCCTGCGGAGTTTTTCAGGGAGACCCATAATCATGCCTTTGAGAGTTTTATTAAATCTCTCCACCAGTCCATTTGTTTGTGGATGATAGGGTGTTGTGAACTTGTACGTTACACCACACTCCTTCCACATGGCCTTTAAGTATGCAGACATGAAATTGCTTCCTCTGTCTGATACTACTTCCTTTGGGAAGCCCACCCTGGAAAATATTCCCAGGAGGGCCTTTGCCACTGCAGGAGCTGTAGTGGTCCTTAAAGAAATTGCTTCAGGATATCTTGTGGCATGGTCCACTACCACCAAGATAAACCTATTGCCTGAAGCAGTAGGAGGGTCAAGGGGGCCAACTATGTCAACCCCTACCCTCTCAAAGGGAACCCCAACCACAGGCAGTGGGATAAGGGGTGCCTTTGGGGTGCCACCTGTCTTGCCACTGGCTTGACAGGTTTCACAGGACTTGCAAAATTCTTTTGTGTCCTCAGACATCCTAGGCCAATGAAACAGGGGAACAAGCCTGTCCCAAGTTTTCATTTGTCCTAGATGCCCAGCTAAGGGAATGTCATGTGCCAGTGTTAGGAGGAACTTTCTGTACTCCTGAGGAATCACTAATCTCCTGGCAGCTCCAGGTTTAGGATCCCTATGCTCAGTGTACAAGAGGTTGTCCTCCCAGTAAACTCTGTGAGAGTCACTGACATCCCCATTAGCCTGTTTGACAGCTTGCTGTCTGAGACCCTCTAATGTGGGACAGGTTTGCTGTGCCACACTCAGCTCCTCTCTGGCAGGCCCCCCTTCACCCAAAAGGTCAGTAGTGTCTGCTTCCAGCTCCTCTGGTGTAGGTTCTGCACAGGGAGGGAATTCTTCTTCCTCAGAAGTAGAATCCACTGTAGAGGGAGGGATAGTAGGAAGTGGTTTGCTTCTACTAGCCCTAGCTTTAGGGAGCACTTGGTCCATTGTTCCAGGATCCAAGCTTCCCTGTCCTTTTTGCTTTTTGGCCTGAGCCCTTGTCAAAGCAAAAATATGCCCTGGGATGCCCAGCATTGCTGCATGGGCCTCCAACTCCACATCTGACCAAGCTGATGTCTCCAAATCATTCCCTAATAGACAGTCTACAGGTAAATCTGAAGCTACCACAACTTTCTTTGGACCAGTTACCCCCCCCCCAGTTGAGATTTACAACAGCCATGGGGTGGCTTTGTGTTATGTTGTGAGCATCTGTTACTTGGTACTGGTGTCCAAGTATGTGTTGTTCAGGGTGCACCAGTTTCTCAATCACCATTGTGACACTGGCACCTGTGTCCCTGTAGGCCTGGACCTCAACACCATTTATTAGGGTTAGTTGCTTGTACTTCTCCAAGTTATGGGGGCAAGCAACCAAAGTGGCTAAATCAATAGCCCCTTCAGAGACTAAAGTAGCCTCTGTGGTCTCCCTAATCAGACCAACCCCAACTAAATTACCAAAAGTGAGCCCAGCTACTCCCTTGGATTGGCTATTAGTAGGTTTGCTCCCACCACCACTGCTATTAGTAGGGACACTAGGTGTAGCAGTAGGGGTTGTAGTGGTAGGAGCTGTGGTGCCTTTCTTTGGACAACTGGGATCTGTTGTCCAATGGCCTTTTATTTTACATAAATAGCACCATGGTTTCTTTTCCTTGTTCTGATTAAAGGAGGATTTGGACCCACCACCCCCACCAGAGTGTTTTTGTGGGCCTGATGAAGACTCATTTTTAGATTGGTCCCCACCCTTGTCAGAAGACTTACCATCCTTCTTTTTGTTGCCATCTTTGTCACCCCCTGTATGAACTTTTCTGTTCACTCTTGTTCTGACCCATTTGTCTGCCTTCTTTCCCAATTCTTGGGGAGAGGTCAGATCAGAGTCCACCAAGTACTGGTGCAACAAATCAGACACACAATTATTAAGAATATGCTCTCTCATGATCAAGTTATACAGGCTGTCATAATCAGTAACTTTACTGCCATGTAACCACCCTTCCAAGGCCTTCCCTGCCTGGTCAATGAAATCAACCCAGTCTTGTGAAGACTCCTTTTTGGTCTCTCTGAACTTTATCCTGTACTGTTCAGTGGTTAAGCCATAACCATCCAGGAGTGCATTCTTAAGAACTTGGAAATTATTAGCATCATTTTCTTTCACAGTAAGGAGCCTATCCCTACCTTTTCCACTAAATGATAGCCATAGGATAGCAGCCCACTGCCTTTGAGGGACATCCTGTACAACACAGGCCCTCTCAAGTGCAGCAAACCACTTGTTAATGTCATCCCCCTCCTTATAAGGGGGAACTATCTTGTGCAGATTCCTGGAATCATGCTCTTTTGCAGGATGACTATGGGGAATACTGCTGCTGCCACCATGGGTATCTAAACCCAACTTCTGTCTTTTCTTCTCTAATTCAAAAGACTGTCTATCCAAATCCAGCTGTTGCTTTTTAAGCTTCAGCCTGGTTTGTTCCACCCTCAACTTATTGAGTTCCCTCTCTAACATTATGTCATCAGGGTTGGTGGGAGGGACATTTCTAGAAACAGAGCTATGATGGGAATGAACAGAAGGAGACCTGTCCCTTACAGAAGCCAACTTAACAGCTTGGTTTACAGAAACATTACTACCAGTATGGTGAGAATAAATGCTTTTGCTATGATGTGAGACAACACTATTTATTTGGTGTGGCTCATCATCATTACCATCTATGCTAGATTGTCTAGTAATGGGCAGGCTAGGAAGTTTCTTCCCTGAATCTTTTCCTGGGGGAGTCCCTGAATCAGATTGGGAACTATTAGGTACTTTTTCAACAGATGGGGCACCTATGGCCTTATCTTGTTCTCTAAGCATGTTAAGTAACAGTTCCAAGGCAGGATTCTTCCCTACACTCAAACCTCTCTCTATACAGAGACTCCTTGCTCTTTTCCAGCTAAGGTTGTCATATGCAAGTTTGGACAGATCAACACTTTGGCCTGTGCCAGACATTTTTAGAGAGAGTTAAAGTGATAGAAAAAGAGAAAAAAGTTTTTCAGAACTTTTTGGAAAGACAGAAAAAAAACGTTTTAAACTTTTAAGAACTTTTTGACAGTTTAGAAGTACTTTTCAGCACTTAGAAAAGAGTGAAAAGAGGAAATGCAAAACTTTTTGGCTATGTGTATATACACTGACCTTGTTTTGTATATTTTTCTCTTATGAAAAGTACAATGACAAGAGTGGTAAGTAGTCTCAAGCACTTATACCACCACTGCACAACCAATGTAGGAGGCTGGACTGGCTTGTAGTGGGTACCAAGGGGTACTTACACCTTGCACCAGGCCCAGTTATCCCTTATTAGTGTATAGGGTGTCTAGCAGCTTAGGCTGATAGATAATGGTAGCTTAGCAGAGCAGCTTAGGCTGAACTAGGAGACGTGTGAAGCTACTACAGTACCACTTAGTGTCATATGCACAATATCATAAGAAAACACAATACACAGTTATACTAAAAATAAAGGTACTTTATTTTTATGACAATATGCCAAAGTATCTTAGAGTGTACCCTCAGTGAGAGGATAGGAAATATACACAAGATATATATACACAATAGCAAAAATATGCAGTATAGTCTTAGAAAACAGTGCAAACAATGTATAGTTACAATAGGATGCAATGGGGAAACATAGGGATAGGGGCAACACAAACCATATACTCCAAAAGTGGAATGCGAACCACGAATGGACCCCAAACCTATGTGACCTTGTAGAGGGTCGCTGGGACTATTAGAAAATAGTGAGAGTTAGAAAAATAACCCTCCCCAAGACCCTGAAAAGTGAGTGCAAAGTGCACTAAAGTTCCCCTAAGGACAAAATAGTCGTGTTAGAGGAATAATGCAGGAAGGACACAAACCAGCAATGCAACAACTGTGGATTTCCAAACTAGGGTACCGGTGGAACAAGGGGACCAAGTCCAAAAGTCACAAGCAAGTCGGAGATGGGCAGATGCCCAGGAAATGCCAGCTGCGGGTGCAAAGAAGCTTCGACTGGACAGAAGAAGCTGAGGTTTCTGCAGGAACAAAAAGGGCTAGAGACTTACCCTTTGGTGGACGGATCCCTCTCGCCTTGGAGAGTCGTGCAGAAGTGTTTTCCCGCCGTTTTAGTTGTATGTGTCACTGGGACCCTGTTCACCAGGGCCCCAGTGCTCATAAGTGTGCCTGAATGTGTTACCTGTGTAGTGACTAACTGTCTCACTGAGGCTCTGCTAATCAGAACCTCAGTGGTTATGCTCTCTCATTTCTTTCAAATTGTCACTAACAGGCTAGTGACCAATTTTACCAATTTACATTGGCTTACTGGAACACCCTTATAATTCCCTAGTATATGGTACTGAGGTACCCAGGGTATTGGGGTTCCAGGAGATCCCTATGGGCTGCAGCATTTCTTTTGCCACCCATAGGGAGCTCTGACAATTCTTACACAGGCCTGCCACTGCAGCCTGAGTGAAATAACGTCCACGTTATTTCACAGCCATTTTACACTGCACTTAAGTAACTTATAAGTCACCTATATGTCTAACCTTTACCTGGTAAAGGTTAGGTGCAAAGTTACTTAGTGTGAGGGCACCCTGGCACTAGCCAAGGTGCCCCCACATTGTTCAGGGCCAATTCCCTGAACTTTGTGAGTGCGGGGACACCATTACACGCGTGCACTACATATAGGTCAATACCTATATGTAGCTTCACAATGGTAACTCCGAATATGGCCATGTAACATGTCTAAGATCATGGAATTGCCCCCTCTATGCCATCCTGGCATTGTTGGCACAATTCGATGATCCCAGTGGTCTGTAGCACAGACCCTGGTACTGCCAAACTGCCTTTTCTGGGGTTTCACTGCAGCTGCTGCTGCTGCCAACCCCTCAGACAGGTTTCTGCCCCCGTGGGGTCAAGACAGGCTTGTCCCAGGATGGCAGAACAAAGGACTTCCTCTGAGAGAGGGTGTTACACCCTCTCCCTTTGGAAAATGGTGTGAAGGCAGGGGAGGGGTAGCCTCCCCCAGCCTCTGGAAATGCTTTCTTGGGCACAGATGTGCCCAATTCTGCATAAGCCAGTCTACACCGGTTCAGGGACCCCTTAGCCCTGCTCTGGCGCGAAACTGGACAAAGGAAAGGGGAGTGACCACTCCCCTGACCTGCACCTCCCCTTGGAGGTGTCCAGAGCTCCTCCAGTGTGCTCCAGACCTCTGCCATCTTGGAAACAGAGGTGCTGCTGGCACACTGGACTGCTCTGAATGGCCAGTGCCACCAGGTGACGTCAGAGACTCCTTCTGATAGGCTCCTTCAGGTGTTGCTAGCCTATCCTCTCTCCTAGGTAGCCAAACCCTCTTTTCTGGCTATTTAGGGTCTCTGTCTCTGGGGAAACTTTAGATAACGAATGCAAGAGCTCATCAGAGTTCCTCTGCATCTCTCTCTTCACCTTCTGACAAGGAATCGACTGCTGACCGCGCTGGAAGCCTGCAACACTGTAACAAAGTAGCAAAGACGACTACTGCAACTCTGTAACGCTGATCCTGCCGCCTTCTCGACTGTTTTCCTGGTGGTGCATGCTGTGGGGGTAGTCTGCCTCCTCTCTGCACTAGAAGCTCCGAAGAAATCTCCCGTGGGTCGACGGAATCTTCCCCCTGCAACCGCAGGCACCAAAAAGCTGCATTACCGGTCCCTTGGGTCTCCTCTCAGCACGACGTGCGAGGTCCCTTGAATCCAGCAACTCTGTCCAAGTGACTCCCACAGTCCAGTGACTCTTCAGTTCAAGTTTGGTGAGGTAAGTCCTTGCCTCCCCACGCCAGACTGCATTGTTGGTAACTGCGACTTTTGCAGCTTCTCCGGCCCCTGTGCACTTCCGGCGGAAATCCTTTGTGCACAGCCAAGCCTGGGTCCACGGCACTCTAACCTGCATTGCACGACTTTCTAAGTTGGTCTCCGACGACGTGGGACTCCTTTGTGTAACTTTGGGTGAGCACCGTTTCACGCATCCTCGTAGTGCCTGTTTCTGGCACTTCTCCGGGTGCTACCTGCTCCTGAGAGGGCTCCTGGTCTTGCTCGATGTCCCCTCTCTCTCCTGGTCCAATTTGCGACCTCCTGGTTCCTCCTGGGCCACAGCAGCGTCCAAAAACGCTAACCGCACGATTTGCAGCTAGCAAGGCTTGTTGGCGTTCTTTTGGCGGGAAAACACTTCTGCACGACTCTCCACGGCGAGTGGGATCCGTCCTCCAAAGGGGAAGTCTCTAGCACTTTTCGTTCCTGCAGAAACCTCAGCTTCTTCTGTCCAGTAGAAGCTTCTTTGCATCCACAGCTGGCATTTCCTGGGCATATGCCCATCTCCGACTTGCTTGTGACTTTTGGACTTGGTCCCCTTGTTCCACAGGTACCCTAGATTGGAAATCCACAGTTGTTGCATTGTTGGTTTGTGTCTTTCCTGCATTATTCCTCTATCACAACTTCTTTGTCTTTGGGGGAACTTTAGTGCACTTTGCACTCACTTTTCAGGGTCTTGGGGAGGGCTAATTTTCTAACTCTCACTATTTTCTAATAGTCCCAGCGACCCTCTACAAGGTCACATAGGTTTGGGGTCCATTCGTGGTTCGCATTCCACTTTTGGAGTATATGGTTTGTGTTGCCCCTATCCCTATGTGTCCCCATTGCATCCTATTGTAACTATACATTGTTTGCACTGTTTTCTAAGACTATACTGCATATTTTTGGTATTGTGTACATATAACTTGTGTATATTTGCTATCCTCACTCTGAGGGTACACTCTGAGATACTTTGGCATATTGTCATAAAAATAAAGTACCTTTATTTTTAGTATAACTGTGTATTGTGTTTCTTATGATATTGTGCAAGTGACACTTGTACTGTAGGAGCTTCACTCGTCTCCTAGTTCAGCCTAAGCTGCTCTGCTAAGCTACCATTATCTATCAGCCTATGCTGCTAGACACCCTATACACTAATAAGGGATAACTGGGCCTGGTGCAAGGTGCAAGTACCCCTTGGTACTCACTACAGGCCAGTCCAGCCTCCTACAGTATGTATTGTCGAAGGGCCCTCTGAACTATGGTTGCTGGGCAGCAGCAGCGTGATCCTGCTTCAGTAATCTTGTTTGATTCAATGAGGGTTTGGTGGGTCTCTTTTCACCGCTTCTGCCCGCTTACTTAAGTTGAGTGCTCATGGCATATGGGTCACATGCCAATTGGTGTACAGGGGCCAGCAGTGCAGCACAGCGGAACCACCAGCCCAGTAGCAGCCCACAGGAGGTTGATTCTGTGCAGCTGGCAAGGGTGGAATGTGTTAGTAAGGTGAGGGCTTGTAAAGTCTTGGTGTACTACACTTTCCGGCATAAACTTTGTCTAGGATTCAGTGCGCTAATGGCTTGTGGTGCGACCTACCTCATCACAAGGTCAGTTGGGTGCCTCGCCTTTCCGGTAAAGATCTTGTTGGCAGACATGGGAGGGCTGTGGAGATGAGCAAAGTCTCCACACCACCTATTTTTCCCCAGAGAAAGTTTGGCCACATAAGTGTCACTATGTCCACCAGAGATGTTGCAAACACCTCTACAGGACTAGGTGTTCAGACTGTTCAGGGTTGCACCTGCCAATGCATTCTGATGGTGTCGCACAAGGTTGTCAGGAGGCAAGATAGGCTCCCAGTGCCCCTTCTCAACATACAGGGGGTGTTGTGACCTGGAGTCAGTTCATAGGTTCTCAGGATGATTTATGGGGCTGAGGGCTATAGAGGTCTGTTTAGCACGTCCTACCAATTCACCATCTTGGCCACACCCCCAGTAATAATCTCCCTTTATGCCAATTACATCACTCTACATTTAAGGCAGCTAGATGTCTATGTAGTACTGATAATCAGGGAATTTCTTAAGTTGGCCAAGTTCTATAAATTGCATATTAAGTAGGCCAAATTCACTATAATGGCCATAAATGTCAGCACTCATAGATGCAAGCTAGCTAAACACAGTGAGAAGCGACTTTGCTGAGATACTTGGGTAAACGGAAATGGAAGGGAGAGTTACAAACACAGATTTCAGATTCACAATAGGAGAACTGTTGTGCATATAAGGTGGAACTATCCCTAAACCACAAACATAGATTAATACACTCTCACAAAATATACCATACATCACAGAAGCTGCATAAAATTGGTCTGAGAGAAACAGCGCACTGTGAAAGATGCAGGGAATCAGAGGAAAATGTTCTGTACCTCGCCTGTTATGCCGTCATACACACCTATTAGAAGGAAGTGGACAAGACCATATCAGACATTACAGCCGCCTAGCTTACACTCACCCCACTCCTTGTACTACTGGGATATGTGAAAGAACTCCCTCCATCAGATAGAAAACATACATTATCTCCTGTTAGTGGCTGCTAAATGAAATTAAATGAGGACATGGCTCAAACAAGACGTTTTGGACTGGCTTCCTGATGTGCATAAGGTAACAAACAATTAGGGACATACTGGGAGCTAATGCCACCTCAAAGTAAAACCCAAAGGCATATAGGCTTCAGTGTGACAATGTTTAATACAGTCTGATAAACATGGAGAATGAGACTCTGGAACAATGACACTTGCTGCATGCACACGATGGAGAAGAATGTGCATATGCAAAATCTTTAGACATCCATAACGATGATTAAGAGGTGGATGACATAGCAAGTGAGTACTTAAATCTTCATGAGAATGTACAGCAGAATGTTTTCTATTAATGTTATTTAAACGGTTTGCAAAATGTATTAAGATACAACACACTCCCAAAAGATAAAAGCAATTAATAAATGTGTGGGTCGTAAGCGTGTGTTGATTAAGTCATTGCCTTTTGCACTCACCATCCATCGCTGCTACTGACTAGCTGGGGTGTTGAGGTCTTTGGATCACTCCGGTAAGGTCGGTAACTGCCCTGGTGGACAGCTACAAAGACAATCATACTTGATTATATAGAGGAACTAAAAGTTATAACAATGTTTCTGTTAGTGATGCTATGTAAGGAACATTAAAAGCTGTATGGCATGAGTAGCATCTCAACCTCAAACTTAGGTCCCTCGCAGACAGAACCCATGCACAGGGCCTGGCCAGTGCTTTGCGGTCCACGGTCCCAGGGTTTTAGGCAAAATATGGGTGCAGGGCTGACTCTTCCCCCTTAGTACCTGTAGGAAAGTACCATCTTGCCTGGCATGTTACCCCCATTTTTCACTGTATATATGTTGTTTTAGTTGTATGTGTCACTGGGACCCTGCCAGCCAGGGCCCCAGTGCTCATAAGTGTGCCCTGAATGTGTTACCTGTGTTATGACTAACTGTCTCACTGAGGCTCTGCTATCCAGAACCTCAGTGGTTATGCTCTCTCATTTCTTTCCAAATTGTCACTAACAGGCTAGTGACCAATTTCACCAATTCACATTGGCATACTGGAACACCCTTATAATTCCCTAGTATATGGTACTGAGGTACCCAGGGTATTGGGGTTCCAGGAGATCCCTATGGGCTGCAGCATTTCTTTTGCCACCCATAGGGAGCTCTGACAATTCTTATACAGGCCTGCCACTGCAGCCTGAGTGAAATAACATCCACATTATTTCACAGCCATTTACCACTGCACTTAAGTAACTTATAAGTCACCTATATGTCTAACCTTTACCTGGTAAAGGTTGGGTGCTAAGTTACTTAGTGTGTGGGCACCCTGGCACTAGCCAAGGTGCCCCCACATTGTTCAGGGCAAATTCCCCAGACTTTGTGAGTGCGGGGACACCATTACACGCGTGCACTACACATAGGTCACTACCTATGTGTAGTTTCACAATGGTAACTCCGAAAATGGCCATGTAACATGTCTATGATCATGGAATTGCCCCCTCTATGCCATCCTGGCATAGTTGGCACAATCCCATGATCCCAGGGGTCTGTAGCACAGACCCGGGTACTGCCAAACTGCCTTTTCAGGGGTTTCACTGCAGCTGCTGCTGCTGCCAACCCCTCAGACAGGTTTCTGCCCTCCTGGGGTCCAGCCAGGCTTGGCCCAGGAAGGCAGAACAAAGGACTTCCTCAGAGAGAGGGTGTTACACCCTCTCCCTTTGGAAAAAGGTGTGAAGGCAGGGGAGGAGTAGCCTCCCCCAGCCTCTGGAAATGCTTTCATGGGCACAGATGGTGCCCATTTCTGCATAAGCCAGTCTACACCTGTTCAGGGACCCCTCACCCCTGCTCTGGCACGAAACTGGTCAAAGGAAAGGGGAGTGACCACTCCCCTGACCTGCACCTCCCCTGGGAGGTGCCCAGAGCTCCTCCAGTGTGCTCCAGACCCCTGCCATCTTGGAAACAGAGGTGCTGCTGGCACACTGGACTGCTCTGAGTGGCCAGGGCCAGCAGGTGACATCAGAGACTCCTTCTGATAGGCTCCTCCAGGTGTTGCTAGCCTATCCTCTCTCCTAAGTAGCCAAACCTTCTTTTCTGGCTATTTAGGGACTCTGCTTTGGGGAATTCCTTAGATAACGAATGCAAGAGCTCATCAGAGTTCCTCTGCATCTCTCTCTTCACCTTCTGCCAAGGAATCGACTGCTGACCGCGCTGGAAGCATGCAAAACTTCAACAAAGTAGCAAAGACGACTACTGCAACTCTGTAACGCTGATCCTGCCGCCTTCTCGACTGTTTTCCTGGTGGTGCATGCTGTGGGGGTAGTCTGCCTCCTCTTTGCACTAGAAGCTCCGAAGAAATCTCCCGTGGGTCGACGGAATCTTCCCCCTGCAGCCGCAGGCACCAAAGAACTGCATTACCGGTACCCTGGGTCTCCTCTCAGCACGACGAGCGAGGTCCCTTGAATCCAGCAACTCTGTCCAAGTGACTCACACAGTCCAGTGACTCTTCAGTCCAAGTTTGGTGGAGGTAAGTCCTTGCCTCCCCACGCCAGACTGCATTGCTGGGAACCGCGTCTTTTGCAGCTACTCCGGCCTCTGTGCACTTCCGGCGGAAATCCTTTGTGCACAGCCAAGCCTGGGTCCACGGCACTCTAACCTGCATTGCACGACCTCCTGAGTTGTCCTCCGGCAGCGTGGGACTCTCTTGTGCAACTTCGGGTGAGCACCATTTCACTCCACTTTGTAGTGCCTGTTCTGGAACTTCTCCGGGTTCTGCCTGCTTCTAAGAGGGCTCTTTGTCTTGCTCGACGCCCCCTCTGTCCCCAGAACAATTGGCGATATCCTGGTCCCTCCTGGGCCACAGCAGCATCCAAAAACCCTTACTGCACGATTTGCAGCTAGCAAGGCTTGTTTGCGGTCTTTCTTCAGGAAAACACTTCTGCACGACTTTTCACGACGTGGGACATCCATCCTCCAAAGGGGAAGTTTTTAGCCCTTGTCGTTCTTGCAGAATCCTCAGCTTCTACTGCCTAGTAGCAGCGTCTTTGCACCCACAGCTGGCATTTCCTGGGCATCTGCCCATCTCCGACTTGCTTGTGACTTTTGGACTTGGTCCCCTTGTTTCGCAGGTCCTCTCGTCTGGAAATCCATCGTTGTAGCATTGCTGGTATTGGTCTTTCCTGCAGAATTCCCCTATCACGACTTCTGTGCTCTTTGGGGAACTTTAGTGCACTTTGCACTCACTTTTAAGGGTCTTGTGGTGGGCTATTTTTCTAACCCTCACTGTTTTCTTACAGTCCCAGCGACCCTCTACAAGGTCACATAGGTTTGGGGTCCATTTGTGGTTCGCATTCCACTTTTGGAGTATATGGTTTGTGTTGCCCCTATCCCTATGTGTCCCCATTGCATCCTATTGTCACTATACATTGTTTGCACTGTTTTCTAAGACTATACTGCATATTTTTGGTATTGTGTACATATATCTTGTGTATATTTGCTATCCTCATACTGAGGGTACTCACTGAGATACTTTGGCATATTGTCATAAAAATAAAGTACCTTTATTTTTAGTATATCTGTGTATTGTGTTT
Organism: Pleurodeles waltl; assembly: GCF_031143425.1. Classification (NCBI taxonomy): domain Eukaryota; kingdom Metazoa; phylum Chordata; class Amphibia; order Caudata; family Salamandridae; genus Pleurodeles; species Pleurodeles waltl. The sequence goes on from NC_090447.1 coordinate 1,219,373,088, forward strand.
TCTTATGATATTGTGCAAGTGACACTAGTGGTACTGTAGGAGCTTCACTCGTCTCCTAGTTCAGCCTAAGCTGCTCTGCTAAGCTACCATTATCTATCAGCCTAAGCTGCTAGACACCCTATACACTAATAAGGGATACCTGGGCCTGGTGCAAGGTGTAAGTACCCCCTGGTACTCACTACAAGCCAGTCCAGCCTCCTACATTGGTTGTGTAGCGGTGGGATAAGTACTTTGCAACTACTTACCACTTTTGTCACTGTACTTTTCATAAAAGAATAATATACAAAACAAGTTCAGTGTATGTACACCTAACCAAAAAGTTTTGCTCTTTCTTCTCTCACTTCTTTGCTAAGTGCTGAAAAGTACCTCTAAACTTTCTAAAAAGTTCTTAAAAAGTTTTAAAAGTTTTTTTTTCTGCCTTTCCAAAAGTTCTGAAAAACTTTTTCTTCACTTTTTCTATCACTTAAACACTTTCTAAAATGTCTGGCACAGGCCAAACTGTTGATCTGTCCAAACATGCTTATGATCACCTTAGCTGGAAAGGAGCAAGGAGTCTCTGCATAGAAAGAGGTTTAAGTGTAGGGAAGAATCCCTCTAGAGAACTGTTGGTGAATATGCTTGTTGAACAGGATAAGGCCAAAGGTGGCACTTCTGTTGAAAAGTTAGCTGATGGTTCTCAATCTGATCCTGGGGCACCCCTAGCAAAAGATTTAGAAGGGAAACTTCCTGGCCTGCCCATTAGCAGAACACCTAGCATAGCTGGCACTGATGTAGAGTCACATCATACTGATAGTGTTGTCTCTCATCACAGTAAGAGTATTCATTCTCATCATAGTAGAAGTGCTGAAGTTGAGGCCATACCTGTTTGGCACTCACTTCATTGTTCAGACAGACCACAAACCTCTACTTTGGCTAAAACAAATGAAAGGTGAAAATCCTAAATTGTTGAGGTGGTCCATATCTCTACAGGGAATGGACTATACAGTGGAACATAGACCTGGGAGTACCCACTCCAATGCAGATGGACTCTCCAGATATTTCCACTTAGACAATGAAGACCCATCAGGTAATGACTAACATTTGTCACTGTATATATGTTGTTTTAGTTGTATGTGTCACTGGAACCCTGCCAGCCAGGGCCCCAGTGCTCATAAGTATGCCCTGAATGTGTTACCTGTGTTATGACTAACTGTCTCACTGAGGCTCTGCTATCCAGAACCTCAGTGGTTATGCTCTCTCATTTCTTTCCAAATTGTCACTAACAGGCTAGTGACCAATTTCACCAATTCACATTGGCATACTGGAACACCCTTATAATTCCCTAGTATATGGTACTGAGGTACCCAGGGTATTTGGGTTCCAGGAGATCCCTATGGGCTGCAGCATTTCTTTTGCCACCCATAGGAGCTCTGACAATTCTTACACAGGCCTGCCACTGCAGTCTGAGTGAAATAACGTCCACGTTATTTCACAGCCATTTACCACTGCACTTAAGTAACTTATAAGTCACCTATACGTCTAACCTTTACCTGGTAAAGGTTGGGTGCTAAGTTACTTAGTGTGTGGGCACCCTGGCACTAGCCAAGGTGCCCCCACATTGTTCAGGGCAAATTCCCCGGACTTTGTGAGTGCGGGGACACCATTACACGCGTGCACTACACATAGGTCACTACCTATGTGTAGCTTCACAATGGTAACTCCGAATATGGCCATGTAACATGTCTATGATCATGGAATTGCCCCCTCTATGCCATCCTGGCATAGTTGGCACAATCCCATGATCCCACGGGTCTGTAGCACAGACCCGGGTACTGCCAAACTGCCTTTTCAGGGGTTTCACTGCAGCTGCTGCCAACCCCTCAGACAGGTTTCTGCCCTCCTGGGGTCCAGCCAGGCTTGGCCCAGGAAGGCAGAACAAAGGACTTCCTCAGAGAGAGGGTGTTACACCCTCTCCCTTTGGAAAAAGGTGTGAAGGCAGGGGAGGAGTAGCCTCCCCCAGCCTCTGGAAATGCTTTCATGGGAACAGATGGTGCCCATTTCTGCATAAGCCAGTCTACACCGGTTCAGGGACCACTCAGCCCTGCTCTGGCGCGAAACTGAACAAAGGAAAGGGGAGTGACCACTCCCCTGACCTGCACCTCCCCTGGGAGGTGCCCAGAGCCACTCCAGTGTGCTCCAGACCTCTGCCATCTTGGAAACAGAGGTGCTGCTGGCACAATGGACTGCTCTGAGTGGCCAGGGCCAGCAGGTGACGTCAGAGACTCCTTCTGATAGGCTCCTCCAGGTGTTGCTAGCCTATCCTCTCTCCTAAGTAGCCAAACCCTCTTTTCTGGCTATTTAGGGACTCTGCTTTGGGGAATTCCTTAGATAACGAATGAAGAGCTCATCAGAGTTCCTCTGCATCTCTCTCTTCACCTTCTGCCAAGGAATCGACTGCTGACCGCGCTGGAAGCCTGCAAAACTTCAACAAAGTAGCGAAGACGACTACTGCAACTCTGTAACGCTGATCCTGCCGCCTTCTCGACTGTTTTCCTGGTGGTGCATGCTGTGGGGGTAGTCTGCCTCCTCTCTGCACTAGAAGCTCCGAAGAAATCTCCTGTGGGTCGACGGAATCTTCCCCCTGCAACCGCAGGCACCAAAGAACTGCATTACCGGTACCCTGGGTCTCCTCTCAGTACAACCAGCGATGTCCCTTGAATCCAGCAACTCTGTCCAAGTGACTCCCACAGTCCAGTGACTCTTCAGTCCAAGTTTGGTGGAGGTAAGTCCTTGCCTCCCCACGCCAGACTGCATTGCTGGGAACCGCGTCTTTTGCAGCTACTCCGGCCTCTGTGCACTTCCGGCGGAAATCCTTTGTGCACAGCCAAGCCTGGGTCCACGGCACTCTAACCTGCATTGCACGACCTCCTGAGTTGTCCTCCGGCGGCGTAGGACTCTCTTGTGCAACTTCGGGTGAGTCCCGTTTCACTCCACTTCGTAGTGCCTGTTCTGGCACTTCTCTGGGTGCTGCCTGCTTCTGAGAGGGCTCCTTGTCTTGCTCGACGCCCCCTCTGTCCCCAGACGCAATTGGCGACATCCTGGTCCCTCCTGGGCCACAGCAGCATCCAAAAACCCTTACCGCACGATTTGCAGCTAGCAAGGCTTGTTTGCGGTCTTTCTTCAGGAAAACACTTCTGCACGACTCTTCACGACGTGGGACATCCATCCTCTAAAGGGGAAGTTTCTAGCCCTTGTCGTTCTTGCAGAGTCCTCAGCTTCTACTGCCTAGTAGCAGCTTCTTTGCACCCACAGCTGGCATTTCCTGGGCATCTGCCCATCTCCGACTTGCTTGTGACTTTTGGACTTGGTCCCCTTGTTCCACAGGTCCTCTCGTCTGGAAATCCATCATTGTGGCATTGCTGGTGTTGGTCTTTCCTGCAGAATTCCCCTATCACGACTTCTGTGCTCTTTGGGGAACTTTAGTGCACTTTGCACTCACTTTTCAGGGTCTTGGGGTGGGCTATTTTTCTAACCCTCACTGTTTTCTTACAGTCCAAGCGACCCTCTACAAGGTCACATAGGTTTGGGGTCCATTCGTGGTTCGCATTCCACTTTTGGAGTATATGGTTTGTGTTGCCCCTATCCCTATGTGTCCCCATTGCATCCTATTGTCACTATACATTGTTTGCACTGTATTCTAAGACTATACTGCATATTTTTGGTATTGTGTACATATATCTTGTGTATATTTGCTATCCTCATACTGAGGGTACTCACTGAGATACTTTGGCATATTGTCATAAAAATAAAGTACCTTTATTTTTAGTATATCTGTGTATTGTGTTTTCTTATGATATTGTGCAAGTGACACTAGTGGTACTGTAGGAGCTTCACTTGTCTCCTAGTTCAGCCTAAGCTGCTCTGCTAAGCTACCATTATCTATCAGCCTAAGCTGCAAGACACCCTATACACTAATAAGGGATACCTGGGCCTGGTGCAAGGTGTAAGTACCCCTTGGTACTCAGTACAAGCCAGTCCAGCCTCCTACAGTACCCGACTGACATGGTAGGTTTAGAGCTTGCAAGGCCTCAGGCTAATTGGAATGATCTGCCAGAAGAGACTGATGTAGGGGGAGGGGGCATGGCCATCAGTCCTAGGCCTGAGCCCAGAATGAGTCTGATGAGAAAGAACGCCCTCCTAAGACAGAAGTAATGCCTACTGTGTGGAATCTTGGGGAGCAAAATTGCAGTGTGCTCCCTAGCTGGGCCCCCAAGAGGCTCTGTCACCTGGACCCCCCTGTACCTGAGAGCAACCATAGACTGGCTACGTGGGGTAGTAGCGCAGCCTCGATGAGAAAGAGCCAGGACCACAAGAGAGTCCTGGATCCACTTGACAATGATGCTGTTTGGTTCAAAGACCCACCAGTTGTGAACCCTGTGTTTAGGCACAGTTGCCAATTCAGTGGACGGGAGGGGAGCTGACCCGGCCATTCCAACTTCCTTGTGTGCAACTCAGCAGTTAACACATGATTTGCATCAGAAGTAGGTGAAAATGCCAGCTCTCTATCTAGCAGGGGGGTAGCCTGCCCAGTGGCACAGCTTCGGACTGCCACCAAGTACTCTTGATGTACAGGGGTGTAATAACATCTGTATTTAACCACCGACTCCATATTGACAACTGACTTCATTTTGTGCTTAGCTTAGCTTAGCTTCAAACGCCGTCACTGAGTGGCGCAGGTATTTTCCTGCTCACAGCTTGTTAACGTGTTTTCACTTTTCTCACTAGGGAAGGGAACATAATGTGGGGTACGAAACCTTGATAAGAATGTTCAAGGCTGAGAATGTTTATGATAGAGAAGGGAACAGCTCAGTCTTGGAAATACACCTTGGGATCTGGCTAGTCTCTAGTGTGTTTTTTCAATACTGACCTAGTGCAGCCAGCGTTTGAATTTCACAACTTACTCAACAGCAGGGGGGCTTTTGGAACCTTCCTCTTATGTTTCTTTAAAGTATATAAGGTGGGGAAGCTTGATACTAAGAGAGTAGGAACTCATCTCTGAGAGTGAACGCATTGCTCAGAGTAATCCTATATAGGTTGGTCTTTTCTGTCTCAGCTGGCACGGGTTCCACAGATTGACGTTGGCAGACAAAAGATGATATTGGATTCGAGCCCCATGGCGATGCATTTTTTATTCTTAATATCTAACTTTGATGTGTGCATGCATAAATATACGTAGTCAATGCATATATGTATATACATAAATATTCATTGTTGATGTATTGCATGTTCTTTGATTATTATTATTATCCAATTGCTGTGATCATTTTTGCTGCACATGTGTTGCTACATTTGAAATAAAGGCTCATTGTTGGACCTGGCCCTTTTACACGGTCATTCCCCAGACTTTTTGCTTTTTGCACCTTATTTTTCTGACCTTTGTTGGCTGACGTTTTGACTCTGAGTACTTTTTCACTGCTAACCAGGGCTAAAGTGCATGTGCTCTCCCTTACAAATTTGGTATGATTGGATTATACCTAATTGGCATATTTAATTTACCTATAAATCCCTTGTAAAGTGGTATCCCTATACCTAGGGCCTGTAAATTAAATGCTACTAGTGGGCCTGCAGCGCTGCTTGCGCCACCCACTGAAGTAGCCTTTCAAAAATCTATCTAAGGCCTGCTAGCACAGGGCTTGTGTGTGCAGTTTCCTGCCACAGGGACCTGGCATCTAAATGTACTTGCCAGGCCCAGAACTCTCCTTTTACTACATGTAAGTCACCCCTAAGGTACGCCCTAGCTAGCCCTTTGGGCAGGGTGCCATGTATGTAGAAGGCAGGATGTGTGCCATGTTGCGTGGCCTGTCCTGGTAGTAACAAACAGACTAACTTGGTGTCTCACTGCTGTGAGTGCTGCCTCCTCATAGAATTGCATTGGAAATACCCTGCCTTATGTGTAAGGGGTATTGTCTGATTTATGAGGGGTAGCGTAGGCATGTTTGGTATGGATGTGATAGTGGTGAGAAATGCTGCTTACTGGTGTAGGTGTATTTTTTATTACTATCACAGAAATGCCACTTCTAGAAAGTGTGCATTTATCTGTGCTTATGACTTTTGGTGTTTTGCAGCTTGCCTCCAATCCACGTCTGGGCAGACTGACAGTTGGGGATTTGTGCATACAGTACTTCTCAGACAGCCTGAAGACAGGGAGGGTGGAGGTGACACAGAGGTGCATCTACATATTGTAAAGCCTTCCTGGGCTGAGAGAAGGGAGAGGCGGGGCACACCTGCATTTGTAAAGGCTGTGCCCTGGCCTCACACAATAGGGTTGTTAACCCCCCACTGATGTTTGGAGCCTGTGCTGAAAGGAGAGAGGGGGCACTCCCAGAACCAGTTGGTAACTGGCTGGAACCTCCTCTCCCTACCATTGTAAACACACTGTAACCCTAGTATGAGTACACAGGAATTTTCCCCACAATGTGAACACTCTTGGGACATGAAACTGGAGACAGAACACTGATGAATGGACTCACCAGGAAACAAACTTGGACTGCTGCTGCTGTGCTGACCTGTGATCTGCCTGGTCACTAGAAGGAACTGCCATCCTCTGCACCCCTTGTGCTGGCCTGTAGCTGGGCCCACCAGCCCTTTGCTTCTTCCGGTTTCTGTTGGTTCCCAAGGGCAGGGTGCTGTGGCCCCTGAGACCCCTGCAACGATCCCTTCAGCGTAATTCCTAGCGCTGAGAGAGCACCCTTTGATGCCCAGGTGCACTTCGAGGCACCTTATTTGTCTGCAGGAATCACTGCCGCAGCCCTGGCTTGGGGAAGTGCCCTTGCGCTTTGTAAGCACTCACTTTTGCCCGGATCACCGCCGCAGCCCGGGCTTAGAAAAGAGCCCTCGCACTTTCCTAAAGCGCGCTGTTTTTAAAATGCCACAAAAATCACCGCCGCAACCCAGGCACCGCATTGTGTCTTTAGCGTGAGGATCGCGCTGACTCTAGTGCCCCCGGGGCACTTTCAAAAGTGAAGAAAGGAGCCAGCCCGCTCCTATCGTGTCCCCGGCTGACGCGCGCTTTTCGGAGCACCTCAGGGGCATACAGCATCACCAATCTCTACGCTGCAGAGCGGCTCGCGCACTGGACCGGGTGCGGTCGTATTCGGAAGTGGGTGAGGAGCCTCAATGGAGGCCCCTGTTTCCTTCACTACCTTTGTAGGCAGCCGCAGCGCAGACAAGGGCAGCTGCCTCCCTCCAAGCAGAACGTGAGGAAGAAAGGGAGTTCCCTTTCCCCCGGTCACTGCGCTAGGGGTGCGATAGCCCCTACTGCTCGAATCTTTGGTGCTTTAGCCTCTACCCCTTTGAAGAGGGCCATTAGAGGCCAGGGGGGCCCCACCAGGATCACTGGTCCCTGGAGGGGCCCGTTCTTTCCACTGTAGAGAGGGTGCAGACAGCCCCTCTCTCCCAAGAGATCTCAGAGGCCCCCATTTTGCGCATAGGAGCACTGGGGCCCCATTGGCTATCTTCTAGGCCCTGGGAGTGACTCTACTACGGAAATCATGGACTTTCTAGGGAATCTGGGCTCCAGGAGCCTAGTTTAGACTTTTGGAGGTTTTTAGATTTCCTACCTGTTTTCTACCACTACATATATGTGCTGATGTTCCTTTTATGGGCATGCCTAGCTGATATGTATCTGTATGACTTGTGAGATACTCTCTAAAGTTCCACTTATGGGTATTTAGGAACAGTTCATGACAAGTGCATATAATTCTTATTGTAATTCCTGACTACTGCTTATGTTGCAGAATCCTGAGTACTTACGTGGTCTATAGTGACAACTGCATATTCTTGCAGAGTATTAGTAACCTGTGTAACGATCTGACAACTGCTAAGGTAGCAGGGTATTACTTACGTGTAATGTTGGTCTAATTATGTTTTGTGCAATACAGATTATTTTTACATAGCTCAGTGTCGTGTTCACTTTGTGGTGTACATTTTGAGTCACGTGTGTTGTGTGTGTTGTGCAAACGCTTTACACATTGCCTCTGGGATAGGCCTGACTGCTCGTGCCAAGCTACCAAGGGGTGAGCAGGGGTTATCTTGGACGTGTAAATCCCTTGCCCTGATTAGAGTGGGTAGGTTCTGCCTGGCTGAGGTGCATACCCTAGCCAACCAGAAACCCCATTTCTAACACTCATGTTATTGTATATAAAACCTGGGAAGTGCCTTAATACATTCATTATTCAGACTAAGAGTGCTGCATTCTTTGCATTCCTTTGGCTTTGTTACGTCACAGTCTGAAGCAAAGCAGAACAAGGGGTAAGGCATTGAGGGCTGGTTCCCACCATCTGTGATGGGCTCCAGCATCTCTTACCATGGCTTGGGGCTTCACTGCCTTCATCCCCAAGACCACATGAGTAGACCTGGATCACCGTTACAGCACCCATCAGTCCTGTTGCAGAAGAACCAACTAGTATGATTGACACCCCCCAGCACCAGTGAGGCAGGAAAGTGCCCAGGCTGTCCTGGGTATCTGGCAGAGTGCTTCACATCACAGTAGTGTCCCATGGCTGCCCGCATGCACCACCTCAGACATCCACTTCAAGACTGAGGTATTGTGGCCACTCTGCAACCCCCATGGGTGCTGGTTTTGACTCTCACGCACAGACTTCTGTCTCCAATTTGGGAATCAGCACATTGACCTGGCCCCAATGTGAAGAGGGACCCTTGTCCAGAAAAACTACACCATCAGAATCCGTTTGGCTCCCTACACTTCAGCATTCGATTGCAACTTCAGATCAGACATGTCAACCTGCTCAATTTAATCATACTACTAAGCATAGGAAAATAAACCAACCAGGATTCCCTCAGCAATAATGCATGAAATGAGAGAAAATCTCATCTGTCAGTGGGTGTGGGAATCATGGAGTACAAAAGACAGATTCCTTGCTCTCAATCAAAGGCTATGTGTTTAAAATTCGTCTTGGGGGAAAAAACATTGATTTTACATTAATAGGTTCTGGCAGGTCTGCTAAATACAGGCATACAAGGAAGGAGCCAGAAGATCCCTGTTTTAGGCCATTACTGATAGAATTACAATGGGACAGCTGACTTTCATCAGCTGTTCCAAAAATTAGCAAAATACAAAGCAGCCCCTGTGAAATGGACAAAAAATGTAATTTGCTCCTCAAAGCTGAATGTTCTATCCTATGAAAGGCTGCCCAGATGTCCACAAAAGAGCACAATGAAGACTGAACTACCTCTGAGTGATTACCCATAGTGTGAAACAATGACCTAAAGTCTCGTGGTTTGACTGAAAGAATGCCTCGTCCCAAAATTTCTGGTCTGTGATAGTGCCCCTACAGAAACTTACTGTACAATGGCTGAAGAGTCTTTTCAGCAGAATTGTCTTAATAAAATTAGAATAGTGTCTAAAATTAACAAAATCCTATAATTATCCATGTCATCATAAATACACCTTTTGAAAATGATCTAAATATTGGCTGAATTTTCAGGGAGCTGACCCTGAAAAGTTGACCACACCATACTGAACTTTACAAAAAAAAATTGGGTGGTACACTGTCAGAGCCAGCTTCACGTTTACTATTGTTCTGAAACTACACCCTGACTCATCAAAGAAGTTTGGATGCTTAGAAGGCAGCCCCTTTTTTGCTATTGTGAGGGTAGATAGTAGTAAGGAAATGTATGGTTTACCTCACATACTATGGATATCAGATTAGCACAAACTATTTGATTAACTACAAAAAGCCAGGATTGCTGTGAATCCCCCAATGTGAATATCTTTATCATCAATTTCCAATTAACTCTAAAAAATAAGTTTTTATTTAATTCAAGTACATTTCTATCCCGAGCATGCAACGGTTGAACATCTATTAAGGATAAAGTAGAGTGGTTCCTTCTATAAGCTTCAAGTAATAGTCACATTTCATTATTGACATTCTTTACTGAAGCACCTCTTCTCAAAAGATTTTTCACTAAACCTTGTTGTTGGAAATGGCCCTCTATACAGCATCAGCACCAAACTTTTTGCATTCCTCATCCTACTTTTTACTGAATCTTTGCTTGTTGACCTTAGGACTCTGTGCACTTTACCACTGCTAACCAGTACTAAAGTGTTTGTGCTCCCCCTCCCCAAAAAAAAACATGGTTTGATTGGCATATACCTGATTACCATATTTAATTTACATTTACGTCCCTTATAAAGTGGTATAACATATACGCAGGGCTTGTAAATTAAATGCTACCAGTGGGTCTGCAGCACTTATTGTGCCAACTACTTTTTATAGCCTTTTAAAACATGTCTAAGGCCTGACATTGCAGCCTGAAGGCAGTATCCCACTGCCATGTTGCCGTGGCATTTAACACCACTTGCCAATCCTTAAACTCCCCTTTTATTACATGTAAGCCATCTCTAAGGTAGGCCCTAGGTAGCCCATAGGGCAGAGTGCTGTGTAACTAAAGGGTGGTGTAGGAGGCTGGCCTGGTTTGTAGTGGGTACCTTGTGTACTTACACCTTATAACAGGTCCAGTTATCCTTTATTAGTGAAATGTAGTAGTGTTCTAGCAGCTTAGGTTGATAGAGGTAGCTATAGCAGAGCAGCTTAGGCTGAACTAGGAGACATGCAAAGCTCCTGCAATACCACTTATAGTAACACAGTACTTATACACAAGTAAAGACAATACTCAGTGTTACCAAAAATAAAGGTAGTTTATTTGGGTGACACAGTACCAAAAATATCTTAGAGGCAATACTCCACCTGGAGGTAAGTATTATACACAATATATACACTAGCACCAAAATAAAGTAAGTAATTAGACATAGGATAGTGCAAACAATAGGAACTGCTACCGAATACAATGGGAGAAAATAGGTCTAGGAGCAACACAAACCATATACTAAGAAAGTGGAGTGCGAATCACAAATTCCCTCCTAGACAAGTACAGTGTGTGCAGAATCGCTGGAAGAGTAAGACTACAGTAAAGGTAAGTAAATTACCCCAACCCAGAGCCCAGAAAAGCAGGAGTAAAGCACTGCAAGTTTCCTTAGGACACACTACACCTTGTGATTGGGATTACTGAAATAACCAACCAAGTCTGCAAACAGCAGCTGCTGGATTCCTGCAAAAGAAGGGGACTAAGTTCAGAAGTCGAAAGAAGTTCCAGGAAGGGCAGGAGTGCCCGGTTGGATGCAGAAATGCACCCTAGGAAGATGCCAGCAGGTTCCTGCATGATGCAAAGGATGTCCCACGATGTGAAGCTAGATGCAGATGTGATTTTGTGTTGGAAGTCACCAACAAGCCTTGGTTACAACAAAGTTGCATTTTGCATCAAAATGGCGTTGGCTGGACCCAGGAGGCACCTGGGGGCCTCAACTCTGTGTGAGGAGGAAGCAGGGGTTCTCAGCATTTTAAAGAGCCCTCAGGACACCAGACTGCACCCACAGGAGTCCCAGGACACGGGGATAAAGGAGGGGCAAAATGCGGTTGGTGCAGCACTGTAAAGAAGGGTCCACGCCACCAGAGGTCAAATCAGTGAGTTGAGCATCACAGGATAGTGTGCTGGGGTCCTGGGCCAGGCTGTGCACGAAGGAATTTTGCAAACAGTGCACAGAGGCCTCAGGAGGTGAAGAAGGCGTGGTGCACAGGGGTACTGTTGCTCTCAGGGAAGGCAAGGTCTTACCTCCTACAAATTACGTCAGCAGGACCTCAGGACACTCTATGTCGATGGGGTCCACCTTCTGTGTTCCAATGAGCATGCTCGTCGCTGTGAGAGGAGTCCAAGAGTACTGGTTGTTGACTTAGAAGGTGCCTGCGTGAGCATGGGAGTGACTCCGTCACCCCACAGGAGATTTCTTTGGTCCTTCTGGTGCAGGGTGAAGACAGGGAGCCCTCAGAGCATGCAAACCGTGGAAACTGTTGCAGTTGCTGGCTGAAGCTGAAGTTGGAGAAGAAAAGTATCCCTTGTGGATACTTTGCTGCTGTTACAGTGGTTCCTGGAGCAGGCTGTGGTTGATCCGAGGACAGAAGATGAAGCAGTAGCTGCAGAGAATTCCTGCTGGAAACTTGCAAGTAGAATCTGAAGAGAACCCATAGGAGAGACCCTAAATAGCCCTGAGAGGGGGATTGGCTACCTTATCAGGTAAGGACCTATCAGGAGGGGTCTCTGACATCACCTGCTGGCACTGGCCACTGAGAGCCCTCCAGAGTGCCCCCACACCTTGCAAAGCAAGATGGCTGAAGTCTGCGACACATTGAAGGAGCTCCGGGCACCACCCCTACGGTGGTGATGGACAGGGGAGTGGTCACTCCCCTTTCCTTTGTCCAGTTTTGCACCAGAGCAGGGGACAAGGGGTCCCTGAACTGGTGTAGATTGGCTTATGCAAGGAGAGCACCATCTGTGCCCTTCAAAGCATTTCCAGAGGCTGGGGAGGCTACCCCTCCCCAGCCTGTAACACTTATTACCAAAGGGAGAGGGTGTAACACCCTGCTCTCAGAGAAAATGCTTGATTCTGCCTTCCTGAGACTGGCTTGCCCCACCCCCTGGAGGGCAGAACCCTGTTTGTGAGGTCGCAGCAGGTGTAGCTGCAGTGCAAGCCTCAGATAATTGGTTTGGCAGTACTGGGGGTCCATAATGGAGCCCCCAGGATGCATGGATTTGGCTCCCCAATATCAGATTTGTAATGGGGGGACAATTTCATGATCTACCTTACATGGCCATATTAGGAATTACCATTGTGAAGCTACATATAGGTATTGACCTATATGTAGTGCACACATGTAATGGTGTCCCCGCACTCACAAAGTCCCGGGAAATGGCCCTGAACTATGTGGGGTCACCTTTGCTGGTGCAAGGGTGCCCTCACACTAAGTAACTTTGCACCTAACCTTCAGCAAGTGAAGGTTAGACATATAGGTGACTTATAAGTTACTTAAGTGCAGTGAAAATGGCTGTGAAATAACGTGCGTTATTTCACGCAGGCTGCAGTGGCAGTCCTGTGAAAGGGTTTGTCTGAGCTCCTTATGGGTGGCAAAAGAAATGCTGCAGCCCATAAAGATCTCCTGGAACCCCAATGCCCTGGGTACCATATACTATGGACTTATAAGGGGGGTCGAGTGTGCCAACTGAAATTGGTAAATGAAGTCACTAGCCTATAGTGACAAATTTAAAAGCAGAGAGAGCATAAGCACTGAGGTTTAGATTAGCAGAGCCTCAGTGACACAGTCAAGCACTATACATACACACACATTGGGCCATAAACTATGAGCACTGGGGTCCTGACCAGCAGGATTCCAGTGAGACAGGCAAAAACATACTGACATACAGGTAAAAAATGGGGGTAACATGCCAAGAAAGTTGTTACTTTCTTACATGTGGGACATGTACTTTTTAGATTTACATGTCCTGGTGGTGAAAAACTCCCAAATGTATTTTTTCACGACTGTGGGGCCTATCCCTCCCATACGGTAGCAATGGGGATTCCTTATTAGATTTAATAAGTTCTAATTCCTAAACCAAAGGTGGTAGATGTGTTGTATTTGATATCTATGAACATGTAACGATAACCCCCCGTTAATGGTAAAATCAAATTTATCATTGCAAGTTTGAAAATGCCACTTTTAGAAACCTGACATTTTCCTGTCCTTACCCTTCAGGGCCTGTAGCCTGCCCTAGGTCAGCTGACTGGGTGTAACTGACAGTGGAGACTGTGACTTCACCCCAGGTGGTCATACAATAGTGGGATTAGCAGAGCTTGAATGAGTCATTAACTGACTTGATGGGAGGGCGGAACTAAGCATGGCCCCACTTACACCTTAATAGGCCACCACACAATAGGCTTAATGACCCTGTATTTTCACTGCAGCCAGCTAGAAGCCAGGCAGGGGGAATCAGAAAACTCCTGGAACTTTAAAGAACCCTTCTGGAAACTTCTCCCAGTTTCTAGGCGCAGGGCACCAGGGTATAAAAATAGGGCTCTCAGGCCCACTCTTTAGTTCACCACTAGTCCTGTTGGAGGGCTCTCAGAGGACTGCCTGCTGCTTTGACCTGCTGTGCATTCTACCGCACTGCTACTGTACCTGGAAGGACTGCTTTGACACCTGTCACCTACCTTGAACCTTCAGAGGTCAACTGTGAGAAAGTAGCCTCTTTCTAGCCTTGTTACCCCCACTTTTGGCCTGTTTGTGAGTGTATGTCAGGGTGTTTTCACTATCTCACTGGGATCCTGCCAGCCAGGGCCCAGTGCTCATAATGAAAACCCTATGTTTTCAGTATGTTTGGTATGTGTCACTGGGACCCTGCTAGCCAGGACCCCAGTGCTCATAAGTTTGTGACCTATATGTATGTGTTCCCTGTGTGATGCCTAACTGTCTCACTGAGGCTGCTAACCAGAACCTCAGTGGTTATGCTCTCTCTATACAAATTGTCACTAACAGGCAGGTGACCAATTTCACCAATTCACATTGGCATACTGGAACACCCTTATAATTCCCTAGTATATGGTACTGAGGTACCCAGGGTATTGGGGTTCCAGGAGATCCCTATTGTAGGAGGCTGGACTGGCTTGTAGTGAGTACCAAGGGGTACTTACACCTTGCACCAGGCCCAGGTATCCCTCATTAGTGTATAGGGGTGTCTAGCAGCTTAGGCTGATAGAAATGTAGCTTAGCAGAGCAGCTTAGGCTGAACTAGGAGACAAGTGAAGCTCCTACAGTACCACTAGTGTCACTTGCACAATATCATAAGAAAACACAATACACAGATATACTAAAAATAAAGGTACTTTATTTTTATGACAATATGCCAAAGTATCTCAGTGAGTACCCTCAGTATGAGGATAGCAAATATACACAAGATATATGTACACCACACAAAAATATGCAGTAATAGCAATAGAAAACAGTGCAAACAATGTACAGTCACAATAGGATGCAATAGGAGCACATAGGGATTGGGGCAACACAAACCATATACTCTAGAAGTGGAATGCGAACCACGAATGGACCCCAAACCTGTGTGACCTTGTAGAGGGTCGCTGGGACTGTAAGAAAACAGTGAGGGTTAGAAAAATAGCCCACCCCAAGACCCTGAAAAGTGAGTGCAAAGTGCACTGAAGTTCCCCAAAGAGCACAGAAGTCGTGATAGGGGAATTCTGCAGGAAAGACTGACACCAGCAATGCAACAACGATGGATTTCCAGACGAGAGTACCTGTGGAACAAGGGGACCAAGTCCAAAAGTCACGATCAAGTCGGGAGTGGGCAGATGCCCAGGAAATGCCAGCTGTGCGTGCAAAGAAGCTGCCACCGGACGGTAGAAGCTGAGGATTCTGCAAGAACGGCAAGGGCTAGAAACTTCCCCTTTGGAGGATGGATGTGCCACGTCGTGAAGAGTCCTGCAGAAGTGTTTTCCTGAAGAAAGACCACAAACAAGCCTTGCTAGCTGCAAAGCTTGCGGTTAGGGTTTTTGGATGCTGCTGTGGCCCAGGAGGGACCAGGGTGTCGCCAATTGCGTCAGGGGACAGAGGGTCGCCCAGCAAGAGAAGGAGCCCAGTCAGAAGCAAGCAGCACCCGGAGAAGTGCTGGAACAGGCACTAGGAAGTGGTGTGAAACGGTGCTCACCCGAAGTTGCACAAGAGAGTCCCACGCCGCCGGAGGACAACTCAGGAGGTCGTGCAATGCAGGTTAGAGTGCCGTGGACCCAGGCTTGGCTGTGCACAAAGGAAATCCTGGAAAAGTGCACAGGAGCCGGAGTAGCTGCAAAAGACGCGGTTCTCAGCAATGCAGTCTGGCGTGGGGAGGCAAGGACTTACCTCCACCAAACTTGGACTGAAGAGTCACTGGACTGTGGGAGTCACTTGGACAGAGTTGCTGGATTCAACGGAGCTTCTAGTGCAGAGAGGAGGCAGACTACCCCCACAGCATGCACCCCCAGGAAAACAGTCGAGAAGGTGGCAGGATCAGCGTTACAAGGTCGCAGTAGTCGTCTTTGCTACTTTGTTGCAGTTTTGCAGGCTTCCAGCGCGGGCAGCAGTCGATTCCTTGGCAGAAGGTGAAGAGAGAGATGCAGAGGAACTCTGATGAGCTCTTGCATTCGTTATCTAAGGAATTCCCAGAGACAGAGACCCTAAATAGCCAGAAAAGAGGGTTTGGCTACTTAGGAGAGAGGATAGGCTAGCAACACCTGAAGGAGCCTATCAGAAGGAGTCTCTGATGTCACCTTCTGGCACTGGCCACTCAGAGCAGTCCAGTGTGCCAGCAGCACCTCTGTTTCCAAGATGGCAGAGGTCTGGAGCACACTGGAGGAGCTCTGGGCACCTCCCAGGGGAGGTGCAGGTCAGGGGAGTGGTCACTCCCCTTTCCTTTGTCCAGTTTCACGCCAGAGCAGGGCTGAGGGGTCCCTGAACCGGTGTAGACTGGCTTATGCAGAAATGGGCACCATCTGTGCCCATGAAGGCATTTCCAGAGGCTGGGGGAGGCTACTCCTCCCCTGCCTTCACACCTTTTTCCAAAGGGAGAGGGTGTAACACCCTCTCTCTGAGGAAGTCCTTTGTTCTGCCTTCCTGGGCCAGGCCTGGCTGGACCCCAGGAGGGCAGAAACCTGTCTGAGGGGTTGGCAGCAGCTGCAGTGAAACCCCTGAAAAGGCAGTTTGGCAGTACCCGGGTCTGAGCTACAGACCCGTGGGATCATGGGATTGTGCCAACAATGCCAGGATGGCATAGAGGGGGCAATTCCATGATCTTAGACATGTTACATGGCCATATCCGGAGTTACCATTGTGAAGCTACACATAGGTAGTGACCTATGTGTAGTGCACGTGTGTAATGGTGTCCCCGCACTCACAAAGTCCGGGGAATTTGCCCTGAACGATGTGGGAGCACCTTGGCTAGTGCCAGGGTGCCCACATACTAAGTAACTTAGCACCCAACCGTTACTAAGTAAAGGTTAGACATATAGGTGACTTATAAGTTACTTAAGTGCAGTGAAAATGGCTGTGAAATAATGTGTGCATTATTTCACTCAGGCTGCAGTGGCAGGCCTGTGTAAGAATTGTCAGAGCTCCCTATGGGTGGCAAAAGAAATGCTGCAGCCCCTAGGGATCTCCTGGAACCCCAATACCCTGGGTACCTCAGTACCATATACTAGGGAATTATAAGGGTGTTCCAGTATGCCAATGTGAATTGGTAAAATTGGTCACTAGCCTGTTAGTGACAATTTAGAAAGAAATGAGAGAGCATAACCACTGAGGTTCTGGATAGCAGAGCCTCAGTGAGACAGTTAGTCATATACACAGGTAACACAGTCAGGCACACTTATGAGCACTGGTGCCCTGGCTGGCAGGGTCCCAGTGACACATACAACTAAAACAACATATATACAGTAAAAAATGGGGGTAACATGCCAGGCAAGATGGTACTTTCCTACACTGTTGTCCAATGATGAGCTGTTCAGGAGACACTAGGTTTTCAGTCACCAAAGTTATACTGGCACCTGTGTCCTTGTAGGCCTGGGCCTCAACACCATTTATTGAAACTGTCTGCCTGTACTTATCCATTGTAAGGGGACAAGCAGCCAGCGTGGCAAGGCCAATGCCACCAGGTGTGACAGAAACTGTCTTGGGACTGACTACCCCAGTTTCTATGATGGACCCATAAGTGAACCCAACTACGCCCTTACTTTGACTGTTGCCAGCAGTCCCACCACTATTACCACTACTGCTAAGGGCACTAGAGTTTGATGTATTAGTGGTGGTAGGCTCAGGGGGTTTACCTGGACAGGACTTATCCCCTGGCCTATGGCCCTTATTTTTACACACAAAGCACCAAGGCTTTTTGATGTGTGTGTGTTGTGAAGAAGAGGAAGAATTTGTTTTATCCCCACCCCCTGAAGAGTGTTTAGGATTTGAAGAAGGATCTTTGGTTTTACCCTTATCCCCATGCTTATCCTGGGATTTCTCACCATCTTTCTTCTTGCCATCCTTGTCACCTCCTTTATGAACTTTTCTGTTCACTCTTGTTCTGACCCATTTGTCTGCCTTCTTTCCCAGTTCTTGGGGAGAGGTCAGATCTGAGTCTATCAAGTACTGATGTAACAACTCAGACACACAGTTATTCAGAATATGCTCTCTCAGAATAAGATTTTACAGGCTTTCATAATCAGATACCTTACTGCCATGTAACCACCCTTCCAAGGCCTTCACTGAACAGTCCACAAAGTCTATCCAGTGTTGAGAGGACTCTTTTCTGGTGTCTCTGAACTTAATCCTGTATTGTTCAGTGGTTAAGCCAAATCCATCCAAGAGTGCATCCTTCAAAACTGTAAAATTGTTAGCTTCACTTTCTCTAACAGTAAAGAGCCTAACCCTAACCTTTCCAGTAAAAGGTGGCCACAATATAGCAGCCCACTGCCTTTGAGGGACCCCCTGTACCATACAGGCCCTCTCAGGTGCAGCAAACCACTTGTTGATGTCATCCCCCTCCTTGTAAGGGGGGACTATCTTGTGCAGATTCCTGGAATCATGCTCTCTAACAGGATTACCATCAGGAATACTGCTGCTGCCACCATGGGGTCCTAACCCCAACCTCTGTCTCTCCTTCTCAATGTCTAGGGATTCCATATCTAAGGCCAGCTGTTGCTGTTTAAGCTTCAGTCTGGTCTCTTCAACCCTCAACGTTTTGAGTTCCCTTTCTAACAAGTTATCCTCAGGGTGGGTGAGTTGGAAATGCTTTGACACAGAAGGCAAGTTGGAAACTACAGAGGGGGGTCTGTCCCTAACTGCCTGGACCCTGGTAACTTGGCCTCTAGGAATAAAGGATGCCCTACTGTGAGGGGAACCTCCATTACTACCAACATTACTGGGTGTCCTGCTAGGGGCATATCCTGTTCAGAACCCTCCCCACCTTCCTCGAGGTGTTCCCCTGAGTCAGACTGGGAACCTTCTATTAACCTCTCATCTGATGGGCCTGCTTGGGACTCATCATTTACAATAAGCATGTTAAAGAGAAACTCTTTTGTAGGGTTCTTTCCTATCACTAAACCTCTATCTAAGCAGAGACTCCTTAGGCTGTTTTAACTCAAATTGTCATAAGTTGTATTGACAGTTTTAAGAGCTGAATCTACCACAGACATGATAGCAAAAGGTTTAGAGATAGTGAGAAGGAAGAAAAAGTTTCAGAACTTTTTAAAGAACAGAGAAAAAAACTTTTCTAACTTTTAGAAAACTTTTAGAAGTTTTAGAAAACTTTTCAGAACTTTGTAAAACGTTGTACAGAAGAAAAGCAAAACTTTTTGGTTAAGAGTACATACACTGAACTGTTTTGTATATGATTCTCTTATGAAAAGTACACAATGACAAAGTGGTATGTAGTTACAAGTACTTATCCCACCGCTGCACAACCAATGTAGGAGGCTGGCCTGGCTTGTAGTGGGTACCAGAGGTACTTACACCTTGTGCCAGGTCCAGTTATCCCTTATTAGTGTAGAAGAGGTGTTTCTAGCAGCTTAGGCTGATAGAAGGTAGCTATGGCAAAGCAGCTTAGGCTGAACTAGGAGACATGTAAAGCTCCTACTATACCACTATATCACATGCACAATATCATAAGAAAACACAATACACAGAGTTACTAAAAATAAGGTACTTTATTTTTATGACAATATGACAAAAATATCTCAGTGAGTATCCTCAGTAAGAGGATAAGGTATATACACAAGTTATATGTACACAAACCAAAATTAGGTAAGTAAGAGCAAGAAAAGTAATGCAAACAGTGTAGAATTACAATAGGTTGCAATAAGAGCACATAGGTATAGGGGCAACACAAACCATATACTCCAAAAGTGGAATGCGAACCACGAATGGACCCCAGACCTATGTGAGCTTGTAGAGATTCGCTGGCACTGTAAGAAAACAGTGAGGGTTAGAAAAATACCCCTCCCGAAGACCCTGAAAAGTAGGAGTAAAGTACACCTACTACCCACAGAGAGCACAGAAGACGTGATAGGGGGATTCTGCAGGAAGAACAAACACCAGCAATGCAACAACAGTGGATTTCCGGACCTGAGTACCTGTAAGACAAGGAGACCAAGTCCAATAGTCGCGACAGTGTTGAGAGTGGGCAGGAGCCCAGGAAATGCTAGCTGTAGATGCAAGGAAGCTGCCACCGGTTGGAAGAAGCTTGGAGTTCTGCAAGAAAGAAGAGGACTAGGGACTTCTCCTTTGGAAGACAAATGTCCCACGTCGCAGTGAAGCTTGCAGAGGTATTCCCACGCAGAAAGATTGCAAACAAGCCTTGCTAGCTGCAAGGGTTGCGGTAGAGGTTTTTGGGTACTGCTGTGGCCCAGGAGGGACCAGGATGTCGCCTTTTGGAGGAGGAGACAGAGGGGATGCCCAGCAACCCATGGAGCACTCACAGAAACAGGCAGCATCTTAAGAAGTACCCCAACAGGTACTTAGAAGAAAAGTGAACCTGAGTCCACATGAAGTCACAAAAGGGAGTCCCACGATGCCGGAGGACAACTCAGAAGGTTGTGCACTGCAGGATGGAGTGCCGGGGACCCAGGCTTGGCTGTGCATGAAGGAAATCCTGGAAGAGTGCACAGGAGCCGGAGCAGCTGCAAATCATGCGGTAGACAGCTTTGAAGTCTAGCGTAGGGAGGCAAGGACTTACCTCCACCAAACTTGGACTGATGAGTCACTGGACTATGGGAGTCACTTGGACAGAGTTGCTGTGTTCCAGGGACCACGCTCGTCAGGATGAGAGGGGACCCAGAGGACCAGTGTTGCAGTCTTTTGGTGCCTGCGTTAGCAGGGGGAAGATTCCGTCGACCCACGGGAGATTTCTTTGGAGCTTCTGGTGCAGGGTGAAGGCAGGCTACCCCCAGAGCATGCACCACCTGGAAACAGTCAAGAAAGCCGGCAGGATTAGGCGCTACAATGTTGCTGGTAGTCGTCTTGCTACTTTGTTGCGGTTTTGCAGGCATCCTGGAGCAGTCAGCGGTCGATCCTTGGTAGAAGGTGAAGAGGGAGATGCAGAGGAACTCTGGTGAGCTCTTGCATTCGTTATCTGAAGAATTCCCCAAAGCAGAGACCCTAAATAGCCAGAAAAGGAGGTTTGGCTACCAGGTTAGGAGGATTGGCTACCAAGAGAGGTAAGAGCCTATCAGAAGGAGCCTCTGACGTCACCTGCTGGCACTGGCCACTCAGAGCAGTCCAGTGTGCCCCCAACACTTCTGTTTCCAAGATGGCAGAGGTCTGGGACACACTGGAGGAGCTCTGGGCACCTCCCCTGGGAGGTACTGGTCAGGGGAGTGGTCACTCCCCTTTCCTTTGTCCAGTTTCGCACCAGAGCAGGGCTGGGGGATCCCTGAACCGGTGTAGACTGGCTTATGCAGAGATGGGCACCATCTGTGCCCATCAAAGCATTTCCAGAGGCTCGGGGAGGCTACTCCTCCCCAGCCCTTCACACCTATTTCCAAAGGGAGAGGGTGTAACACCCCCTCAGAGGAAATCCTTTGTTCTGCCTTCCTGGGCCAGGCCTGCCTGGATCCCAGGAGTGCAGAAACCTGTCTGAGGGGTTGACAGCAGCAGCAGCTGCAGTGGAGACCCCAAAAAGGCAGTTTGGCAGTACCCGGGTTCTGTGCTAGAGACCCGGGGGATCATGGAATTGTCCCCCCAATACCAGAATGGTATTGGGGTGACAATTCCATGATCTTAGACATGTTACATGGCCATGTTCGGAGTTACCATTGTGACGCTATACATAGGTAGTGACCTATGTATAGTGCACGCGTGTAATGGTGTCCCCGCACTCACAAAGTCTGGGGAATTAGCCCTGAACAATGTGGGGGCACCTTGGCTAGTGCCGGGGTGCAACACACCAAGTAACTTGGCACCCAACATTCACTAGGTGAAGGTTAGACATATAAGTGACTTATAAGTTACTTATGTGCAGTGGTAAATGGCTGTGAAATAACATGGACGTTATTCCATGCAGGCTGCAGTGGCAGGCCTGTGTAAGAATTGTCAGAGCTCCCTATGGGTGGCAAAAGAAATGCTGCAGCCCATAGGGACCTCCTGGAACCCCAATACCCTGGGTACCTCAGTACATACACAAGGGAATTATATGGGTGTACCAGTGTGCCAATGTGAATTGGTAAATTTAGTCCCTAGCCTGTTAGTGACAAACTTGGAAAGCAGAGAGAGCATAACCACTGAGGTTCTGGTTAGCAGAGCCTCAGTGAAACGGTTAGGCACCACACAGGGAACACATATAGGTCACAAACTTATGAGTACTGGGGTCCTGGCTAGCAGGATCCCAGTGACACATAACAAACACACTGACAACATAGGGTTTCACTATGAGCACTGGGCCCTGGCTAGCAGGATCACAGTGAGACAGTGAAAACACCCTGACATATACTCACAAACAGGCCATAAGTGGGGGTAACAAGGCTAGAAAGAGGCTACTTTCCTACAGTGTAAAAATGTCAAAATAATGGAGTAGTACTATCACAAAATGAGCAAGATAATTCATATTTTTTGTAGGGTAATTTAGCATAATCTGCCTCATAATTTGGTCGTTCCCTACCGCATAGTTCCAAAGGCCCTGGTAATACTCCATTATAGTTGTAAATCAAACTTTCACATTGAAAGTACTTAAAGCGCTTAACCTGTTCACACAGGATGGCCTGTCAACATTTGTAAAACATTAACTTGAGAGCTCAACACGAAGCAATGCATCTGGACTCACCTCTTGTTTGACCTCGTCGTTGTCTACTTGAGTTTGAGAAAGCTGCATAAATAAAAGGTAAAGGGAAAAAGTTACTATTGACGAGAGGATAAATTGCAACATTCTCACTTGGGAGCATGAAAGAACAGATCACATACACCACAAATCAATACACTACAAACTTTTGAGTTGATGAACATAACATATAGCTTGGCTTCAATGATATCAATCTAACTGTTAAGAGGAGGGGAAAACACATGATGAACCGCAGCCAAACTGACCGAAAAAATCATTGTAGGAGGCTGGACTGGCTTGTAGTGAGTACCAAGGGGTACTTGCACCTTGCACCAGGCCCAGTTATCCCTTATTAGTGTATAGGGTGTCTAGCAGCATAGGCTGATAGATAATGGTAGCTTAGCAGAGCAGCTTAGGCTGAACTAGGAGACGAGTGAAGCTCCTACAGTACCACTAGTGTCACTTGCACAATATCATAAGAAAACACAATACACCGATATACTGAAAATAAAGGTACTTTATTTTTATGACAATATGCCAAAGTATCTCAGTGAGTACCCTCAGTATGAGGATAGCAAATATACACAAGATATATGTACACAATACCAAAAATATGCAGTATAGTCTTAGAAAACAGTGCAAACAATGTATAGTTACAATAGGATGCAATGGGGACACATAGGGATAGGGGCAACGCAAACCATATACTCCAAAAGTGGAATGCGAACCACGAATGGACCCCAAACCTATGTGACCTTGTAGAGGGTCGCTGGGACTATTAGAAAATAGTAAGGGTTAGAAAAATAGCACACCCCAAGACCCTGAAAAGTGAGTGCAAAGTGCACTAAAGTTCCCCAAAGGACAAAGAAGTCGTGATAGGGGAATTCTGCAGGAAAGACACAAACCAGCAATGCAACAACAATGGATTTCCAAACGAGGGTACCTGTGGAACAAGGGGACCAAGTCCAAAAGTCACAAGCAAGTCGGAGGTGGGCAGATGCCCAAGAAATGCCAACAGTGGATGCAAAGAAGTTGCTACTGGACAGTAGAAACTTAGGATTCTGCAGGAACGACAAGGGCTAGAAACTTTCCCTTTGGAGGATGGATCCCCCACGCCGTGGAGAGTCGTGCAGAAGTGTTTTCCTGTGGAAATACAGCCAACAAGCCTTGCTAGCTGCAAATCATGCAGTAAGGGTTTTTGCGTGCTGCTGTGGCCCAGGAAGGACCAGGATGTCGCCAATTGCGTCTGGGGACAGAAGGGGCATCGAGCAAGACAAGGAGCCCTCTCAGAAGCAGGCAGCACACGCAGAAGTGTCGGAACAGGCACTTCGAAGAAGAGTGAAACGGTGCTCACCCGAAGTTGCACAAAGGAGTCCCACGCCGCCGGAGGACAACTTAGAAAGTCGTGCAATGCAGGTTAGAGTGCTGTGGACCCATGCTTGGCTGCGCACAAAGGATTTCCGCCGGAAGTGCACGGAAGCCGGAGTAGCTGCAAAAGTCGCGGTTCTCAGCAATGCAGTCTGGCGTGGGGAGGCAAGCACTTACCTCCACCAAACTTGGACTGAAGAGTCACTGGACTGTGGGAGTCACTTGGACAGAGTTGCTGGAATCAAGGGACCTCGCTCGTCGTGCTGAGAGGAGACCCAGAGTACCGGTAATGCAGTTCTTTGGTGCCTGCGGTTGCAGGGGGAAGATTCCGTAGACCCATGGGAGATTTCTTCGGAGCTTCTAGTGCAGAGAGGAGGCAGACTACCCCCACAGCATGCACCACCAGGAAAACAGTCGAGAAGGCGGCAGGATCAGCGTTACAGAGTTGCCGTAGTCGTCTTTGCTACTTTGTTGCAGTTTTGCAGGCTTCCAGCGCGGTCAGCAGTGGATTCCTTGGCAGAAGGTGAAGAGAGAGATGCAGAGGAACTCTGATGAGCTCTTGCATTCGTTATCTAAGGAATCCCCAGAGACAGAGACCCTAAATAGCCAGAAAAGAGGGTTTGGCTACCTAGGAGAGAGGATAGGCTAGCAACACCTGAAGGAGCCTATCAGAAGGAGTCTCTGACGTCACCTGGTGGCACTGGCCACTCAGAGCAGTCCAGTGTGCCCGCAGCACCTCTGTTTCCAAGATGGCAGAGGTCTGGAGCACACTGGAGGAGCTCTGGACACCTCCCAGGGGAGGTGCAGGTCAGGGGAGTGGTCACTCCCCTTTCCTTTGTCCAGTTTCGCGCCAGAGCAGGGCTAAGGGGTCCCTGAACCGGTGTAGACTGGCTTATGCAGAAATGGGCACCATCTGTGCCCATGAAAGCATTTCCAGAGGCTGGGGGAGGCTACTCCTCCCCTGTCTTCACACCTTTTTCCAAAGGGAGAGGGTGTAACACCCTCTCTCTGAGGAAGTCCTTTGTTCTGCCTTCCTGGGCCAAGCCTGGCTGGACCCCAGGAGGGCAGAAACCTGTCTGAGGGGTTGGCAGCAGCAGTAGCTGCAGTGAAACCCCTGAAAAGGCAGTTTGGCAGTACCCGGGTCTGAGCTACAGACCCGTGGGATCATGGGATTGTACCAACAATGCCAGGATGGCATAGAGGGGGCAATTCCATGATCTTAGACATGTTACATGGCCATATTCGGAGTTACCATTGTGAAGCTACACATAGGTAGTGACCTATGTGTAGTGCTCGCATGTAATGGTGTCCCCGCACTCACAAAGTCCGGGGAATTTGCCCTGAACGACGTGGGGGCACTCTGGCTAGTGCCAGGGTGCCCTCACACTAAGTAATTTAGCACCCAACCTTTACTAAGTAAAGGTTAGACATATAGGTGACTTATAAGTTACATAAGTGCAGTGAAAAATGGCTGTGAAATAATGTGTGCATTATTTCACTCAGGCTGCAGTGGCAGGCCTGTGTAAGAATTGTCAGAGCTCCCTATGGGTGGCAAAAGAAATGCTGCAGCCCATAGGGATCTCCTGGAACCCCAATACCCTGGGTACCTCAGTACCATATACTAGGGAATTATAAGGGTGTTCCAGTATGCCAATGTGAATTGGTAAAATTGGT
The DNA here is from genome assembly GCF_031143425.1 of Pleurodeles waltl. NCBI lineage: Eukaryota > Metazoa > Chordata > Amphibia > Caudata > Salamandridae > Pleurodeles > Pleurodeles waltl. The sequence goes on from NC_090447.1 coordinate 1,219,398,858, forward strand.
CACTAGCCTGTTAGTGACAATTTGGAAAGAAATGAGAGAGCATAACCACTGAGGTTCTGGATAGCAGAGCCTCAGTGAGACAGTTAGGCACCACACAGGGAACACATACATTTAGGTCACAAACTTATGAGCACTGGGGTCCTGGCTAGCAGGGTCCCAGTGACACATAACAAACATACTGAAAACATTGGGTTTTCACTATGAGCACCGGGTCCTGGCTGGCAGGATCCCAGTGAGACAGTGAAAACACCATGACATACACTCACAAACAGGCCAAAAGTGGGGGTAATAAGGCTAGAAAGAGGCTACTTTCTCACAATTATGCAATTACATATAAACCAAAACATTTCACATCATATATCATTATGAAATTATTAGAGATTAACTAACTCGGCAAGCAGAAGAGGCAGGGCGGCATGCTGGGGGAATACAAATTAAATATAATGATTAAAAACCACTCAGCTCTATCGCCGCCGTACCGCTCCTTCTGCAGGCTGCAGGCACAGGTTCCCAGCCTTCCCTGCAGCCAATTCTGATGCTGCTCAAAGCAGCGTCATGATTGGCTGGGTGTGCCAACTGTGTTGTTCGGCTGGAGGGCCAACTGTGCATGTGTGTTTGGCCAGCCCGAGTAGGCCAGCTAAACATTCATGCGCACTGAGGGGGAGTGCTGTGCTCATCACAGCCTGTAGCCCGCCTCTTTTACCAAAAAAAAGACAATAAACACAGTTTATTATCATTTTTTGGTAAAAGGTTTGCAGCTGCTGCTGCTGGCAGGGGTGACACTCCTCCGCCCTTACGGAGGAGCCGCCCCTGGTAGCTTACCCACCACTATGTATATAGAGCTTAGCAAAAACATTATTTTTTAAGGGACTGGACTGTAACTGACACTTATGATATCATGCAAGAGGTTAATTGACATCAAGACATTTCTTCTAGCCACGGGAACTACATTGGAATTACCCAAGTCTATTCCATTGTGGGAGAATCCAGAGAAAATGCTTGTGACTCTCAAAGTATCTGAAACATATTTCCAAGGTGATCTTATGGTCAGCATGACATTCTTTGGAGTGTAACTCTTGATTTCAAATAGCCCTGTGCAAGAAACCGGGTTAATGGTTGAGGGAGAGTGTTAACCCTTCTCTAGCAACAACCATATTTCTTGTGAGGGTGAACTACAAATGTAACTAAATTAAGGTGTGCTTAAGCCTATGGCAGCTTGGCTTAAAAGCAGTCAAGCTTAACTTATAGGCAATGTGTAAAAAAGTAAGACATTGAAAACACAACACAATATAAATCAAACACCAATTTAGGAAAATAGAGTAATATTTATAAAATAATAAATTATTTGACACCAAAACAACAAAAATCCAATCAGTAGAAATGGCTGCCTAGTTCCATTGGACTGGAACAAAGTCAGACGTTCAGGCCAATGACAATGGAATACAGGCTTCCCACACGACCTGCTGCGATAGTATATTGTGGCCTTGGTACAAGATGCCTGGACTGTGCTGCGTTGAGGAGCCATTAAGAAGGAGCTGCAATGCATTGTCCTGGGGTCAGATGCACTGCGCTGGGTTGGTGCTGTCAAACCCGCCGATCATGAGCTGTGAGAGTGGTGTTGAGTTGTGTCATGGAGTGTCAGGTCAATTAAGCACCGGTCTGGATCTGCCCTGCAGACACTTGCGTAGAGATGTGTTGCACCGGCTCACTGCTGGTGAAGCCTGCGATCAGGAGCCTCGATGCATGGTTGGCATGGAGGTGTGGTGCGCTGCATCAGTCCAGATGAAACCACTGATCTGGAGATGATGATGCTAGGACTTGAGTCGAGATGTGTCGCACGCCTCACTTCTGATGAAGCCACCGGTCTGGAGCTAGTGATACGCAGACTCGTGTTGGGGTGCGTCATGGAGCTTCAGTTCTGAAAAAGCTGCAGACCAGGAGCCTGTTGTGTTCCTGTAGCTCAGAATATTAGGTCAGCCAAATGACCTATGGACTCACTAAGTTAGCCTGGGATGAAGGGAGCAGGGCCTGTCTTCCCTCTCAGAAAGCAGGGCAGTTCTTTAGCAGGAGGGTAGTGCTTCTTCTGTGGTATCCACAGGTCCAAGAGTTTACTGAAACGTTGGTCTGGGGATCCAATATTTATACCTGGGGCCAGCTTTATAGTGGGAGGAACTTCTAGACTTCCCCTCCACATCTAATTCTAAAATGTCATTCCTTCCCTTGCCCAGGCCCCAATGCCAGGACAAAAGACTGGCATGAAGCTCTTTTGAAGTGCAATTGTGGTAGGTGACAGCTCTGTCCCCATCCATCCTGTTAAGAGGATCCATCCTGCCGACACCGCAGCCTCCTTTGTGATCCTGTCCAGGAGAAACACACAAAGGCCAACTGTCAACTGCACCTAGTATGATAACCCAGGATACAGGCTGCAAGCACCAAATGTTTAGGATGAGAAATTGCTAACTCTCTAAAAATGGCATTACAGAATTGTGACTTAAAATCCGACTTTAGGAATAAAGAGGGTTTTTAATTCATTTCAGGGTAAACTGGACATTTTTATCGGCTTACAATCAAAAGTTTTCCTTAGTTAAATGTAATAAGGTATCCCCATTTTATCCTATGCGAGAGGTAGGCCTTACAGTAGTAAAAATAAATTAGGAGTTTTTTCACTACCAGGACATCTAAAACATTAAAGTGCATGTTAAACTTTTTAAATATACTGCATCCTGCCCTATGTGTTGTTTAGGGCCTATCTTAGGGGTGACATATGCATTAAAAAGGAAGGTTTAGGCCTGGCAAAAGTTTTATTTTGACAGGTCGAAATGGCATTTTAAATCTGCAGCACAGGCTTCAATAGTAGACTTGAAACATGTTTAGTTAGAAAGCCTACTTAAGTAGGTGGCACAACAATGTCTGCAGACCTACTAGTAGTATTTAATTTACATGTAGTACTATTTTGCTATGGACTGACAAGTCAATTAAATGTGCCAATTGGGAGCAGGCCAATATAACCACGTTTAGAGGAGTGAGCATAAGCATTTTAGAACTGGTTAGTGTTAAAGTGTGCAGAATCCTGAAGCCAAATAGGAGGAGTGAAAGCAAAATGTCTGGGGTGAAAACATGCCAGGGACGTCTGTCTGGTCTAACACACTGCTTCTGTCACAATTCCTTTGATCTCCTGATCCCAATGGTTAGCTGCTACAAGAGGGCTCAGCACAAATATAAAAAGCAATTTCAAAAGTAATATACCTGGTTTTGTTATTAGTAAAAGTGTTTCTTCATTGGGTGCCTTGTTTGTATTTGTGCTTGAGTGGATTGTGAATGTGTGAATATGATACTGGGTCAATGTTCCAATTAATGTGTGGATGAGTAAATGTTCTGATGCATAAAGGGGTGAGGAACTTGGTGCATGTTTGGAGGGGTGAGTTCAAAGATGGATGAGTGACTAGGAGTGTGGAAACATTTGTCAGTAAATAGATGGATTAATCTGTTTGTGGGTGTGTATAGATAAATAACAGAAGAAGTATACTCATTACCTATGTGGCCTCATCACACTGCTGGACAAGTCACAGTGTCACATGGGAGTACACCTCCATACATAATGAACATAATGAACAGCAGTCACAATCGAACATGAGGGTGATGAGCATGGGTTGGTAAATATGTTAATTGACGATTGGAACAGGAATGTCCCCTGCATGGTAAACAAGCATTAACCCCTGACAGGAATGCCCAAATGCATGGGAGACTGGTGTCCTGATTTTTTGTTTGGTCCTGGCACCATATTAATTTAGTGTGTGCGCAGAGTTATAGGCCTGCTACTCCCAACATCAAGAACCGGTTCAGGACCTCATACTGTCTATGTCCTGGGTAAGTCACATAAAGCAGTGTTGGCAGCGTACCAAGTTTTGGGGAATGATTAGTGTGACCAGACCCTTTTCTCTGTGTCAAGAATAGTATGGTCTACTGTCCCCTCTTGTGTAAAGTTCTGCTGTTACAATAGAGCCAGATTCCTGTGCTGGCATGGCGCGTGCATGTTGAGAGGCTTTATGCACACTTGTATGATGGTAGGACAAGCATGTGGTGACAGCCTGAGTACAGAGACCAATGGAATCCATTTAGTGTGGCTAATTGTTTAGCATGGCACAAGGTGGAGAAAGGATACAATGTGCCCAGATAGTGGAAGCACATTAACAACATTTCTGAGGCTGGAGTCTGAAGCCTTTGGCCCTCATTACAACCATGGCGGTCGGTGATAAACTGGCGGTAATACCACCAACAGGCTGGCGGTAACTACCGCCAAATTATGACCATGGTGGAAAGATCTCAGATAGACAGCCACTTTATCACGCCGACCGCCAGGGTGGAAATAACAGCCACCACGGCGGTAGCCGCCTACAGCCAGACGGAAGTCAATGTTCCACCCACCATATTAAGACACATCTATCCACCACCTTTTCCGGGGCGGTACCAACATCAGGAAAAGCATGGCGGAAACAGACCTCAGAATGGAAAGGACTCACCTTTTGAGACACAGGGAACAACCACAACACCATGGAGCCCAAGCTGCAAATCTTTCCTATCATATTTTACGTCCTGCTCTACCATGAACACTAACGACGGCGAAGACGACCACGGTGAGTACAGCCGCCTAGCACACAGGGGAGGGGGGAAGAGAGTGACACACACACGCACAACACACACCCCCACCCCCAACACCATGCACACAATCAGATGCATTAAGAAAACATATTGGCCCCATACACCTCAGGAATAATGCAAGGACAACATGAATAGTTGAAAGTGAGTGTAATAATATAAATACAGTAAAAATACAAACATTCAATCTAAAAGTATATACATATGTACAGTTCAAGGGACACTGCCCAGCCCTCAATGTGCATGGACCACAGGGCCACATGACAAAGTCCAAGACCCCACTAGTCTCCTGCACCCACACAGAGAGAACACTGCAGGGGCATGAACTGGAAAATAGACAGGCACCTCAGGGGAACGGGGAACAGGGGGCACCTCAGCCGGCAGATGTAACAACACCACTGGGTCTGGAGGAGGCAACATGCCCTGTGCTTGGTCCTGGGGAGTGCAAGGCCACAGTCTCTTAAGTGGGTGACTTGCCCACAAGCTCTGGAGGGGGCAACATGCCCTGTGATTGGTCCTGGGGAGTGCAAGGCCACAGTCTCTCAAGTGGGTGACTTGCCCACTGGCTCAGGAGGGGGCAGCATGCCCTCTGCTTGGTCCTGGGGAGTGTGAGGCCACAGTCTCTCAAGTGGGTGTCTTCCGCACTGCTTCAGGGCAGCAGCTGGGGAGGGCTCCTTGCCTTTCCAGGCAGTACTTGGGGCAGGCACCCTTTCCATGAGGCTGCCAGGTGCCCTGGATCATTTACCACCACGAGTGGGTGTGGACACTACTGGGCCCGTGGACTGGGTGGCTGAGGTGCTTGCCTGTGTTTTAGCCACCCTGGCCATACGTGAAGGACAGTGGGGGGAGGGGTAGGGAAGAGGTCGTTGGTGGAGAGGAAAAGCTGCTTAAGGACATTCGGGCGGCAAGAGGGAGAAGGTTTGTGAGTGGAGGAAGAGGGAATGGTTGTGGGAGGTGTCTGTCTGCTGTGTTTCGGTACAGGCACATGGGCTGGATGCTGTTGTGAAGTGGATGGCTGTTGGGTGTCTGAATGCTTGCGTTTGTGTACCTTGGGAGGGGGGGACAGACACAGTGGGAGAGGACACAGGGGATGTGTGCATAGCTGCCAGTGAGGTGTATGTTCTGATAGGTGTGCTGGTGATGGAGGAAGGAGATGAGGATGTAGTGCATGCAGGTGTGAGTGTAGACGCAACTGGGAGGGAGGTCGAGGATGAGGAGAAGGGGGCCACTGTGGAGGCAGTGAATGTTGGTATGTCTGCATCTGGATGGTGTTTGTGTGAGTGCCTGTGAGATGATGTTTGGTGTTTGTGTTTGCCTGTGCCACTCTTGTGTGTTGTCCTGTGTGCATGCTGGTCTGCCTGTGTGCTTGGGATAGGTTGGGGTTGAGGGGAATGGGATTGGGACGAGGAACTTGGATGGGAGGAAGTGGAAACAGGGACAATGGCTGCCATCAGAGAGGAGGTCAGAGCCTGGACTGATCTCTCTTGGGCCGCCAAGCCAGTGTGAATGTCCTCCAGAAATGCATTTGTCTGTTGCATTTGGGCTGCCAGCCCCAGGATGGCATTCACAATGGTTGACTGCCCAACACAGATGGATTGCGTGAGGTCAATGGCCTCCTCACTCAGGGCAGCAAGGCTAACTGGGGAAGGGCCTGAGGTGCCTGGGACGAAGGAGATGCCCATCCTCCTGGGTGAGCGGGCATGGGCAACTCAATGAGGGGCTGCTGGGAGGGCGCTGCTGGTACGGGGTGGCGGCTAAACCAGTAGCTGGGGTAGTCACAGAAGTTTCCGCCACCACCAGGGAGCTTCCATCAGAGGAGGTATCTGTGTCCGAGCTCTCTCCTCCAGTCTCCACTGTGGTGCTCCCCTCGCCCGCTGTCCCACTGGTGCCCTCAGTGTCAGTGGATTCTGCCTTCTGGGTCCTGTGGGATGCAGCTCCCTCCGTCGCCGGTGCCTCTGCTCCTCCACCAGATGATGCTAATGCACATAAGGACAGGATGACAAAACAAAAAGGTGGGGAGAGACAAAGGATACACTGGGTCAATGGCTGCACCAACACCACCGTTGGTGTACATACCACCCTCGCACATAGGGAACAGGTCTACGCACTATGCAGGGCACTACCAATTACAATGCTACCCACCAGGGCATGGGGAGAGAAACATACCACCAACTGCAGCATACCTGGGACCCACACAGCCCTGCCCAGTAGTGGATGCCCACAAGCTTTGTAGGAGGATCATCACATCAGCACCCTGCCCAACATGGGACCTACTTTGCAATGTCAGGCCTGGCCTAGGGGCACCCACAGACATACATCCACCACCCGGATACCACCCCACCAGGCGTAAGTTGTAATGATGGGCACTGTACTCACCCCCTTGTGGCTGATGTGATGCCCTCAAGCGCCCATTCAGCTCCAGATAGGCCACCTCCAGTATGCAGGCCATCAGGGGGGTCAAGGTTCGATGGGCACCCCTTCCTCTTTGGGAGGCCATCCCCAGCTGGGCCTCCGTGGTCTTCCGTGCCCAGCGTCTCAGTTCCTCCCACCATTTCTGACAGTGGGTGCTCCGCCTGCCATAGACCCCCATGGTTCACACGTCCCTGGCAATGGCACGCCATATACCCTTCTTTTGATGGGTGCTGACCTGCAGAGAAGTACACACAGGGAAAGGTATTAGTCAGACCGTCCTTCCAGTTACACTTATGGCCCACCATACCCCTTCACATTGCCATATGCACACACAGGACCCAGCACACAAGTTGCACGCCGCACAGGGGACATCCACCAACTCCCCCCACACGAGGCCTTCACACACACCACTCCATGCATTCCTGCCCCATGCATCGTGCTCACAGTAGACTCACCTGTTGGTCTGGAGGCCCATACAGCAGTCCGTACTGGGGTAGGACCCCATCCACCAGCCTCTCCAACTCCACTGAGGTGAAGGCAGGGGCCCTCTCCCCAGTCACACGCGTCATGGTAGGTTCCAGACACAGGTCACAGCAGCACATGAGGTGTAGGTCCTCTCCTGTTGAAGGTCAGGTAGCAAGTGAGGGAACAGATAGAAAATGGCGGTGACATCCGCGGTGGTGCATACCGTCACCGCTGGTGTACATCACCATTGTCCACTGTACCCCATAGGGGCCAATATTATCCAATGAGGCATTGCACGGCGGTTCCCGACCGCCTCCCGCAACGGCACACAACATCAGCGGAATTACCTCACTTCCACCTGTCCCTCCACACAGGAGAGGCAGCCGCCATTTCAGTGGTGGGGTCAGGCCCTGGATCATAGCTACGTCACAGTTCACAATTGGACATACAGGACAAATGCCACTTATTAATTTCAAATTAGCATCATGCATTGTACTGTTGTGGCTACAATGTTCAGTTTGTGACCGGCTCCTCACTCTTTTGCCCCATAGAGTGCTACCGCTGTGGATGAATAGGAGATGGAGACATACCCCCGTGTAAAGACCCCTGGTGGACTTGGCAACAATGGAGGACAGGTACATTATCCTCTCCTACAGACTTGACAGGGCCACAATCATAGAGCTGTATGCCCAACTGAAGCCTGGCCTGATATCTGCTATCCGTCACCCCACTGGGATCCCCCCTCTAGTGCAAGTTCTATCAGTGCTCCATTTCCTGGCAACTGGTTCTTTCCAAGTGACAGTGGGCTTGGCAGCAGGGACGTCACAGCCAATGTCCTCAATAGTGCTGTCCAGAGTGTTGCCTGCCCTGATTAAACACATGTGCACCTACATTGTTTTCCCACAGGTGGAGGATTTGGCCACAGTGAAAGCTGACTTCTATGCAATGGGACATAGCCCCAACATAATTGGGGAAATTGATGGAACACATATTGCATTTGTCCCCATCCCTCCCATCCCCCCACCCCCTGCCAAAATGAACAGGTATTCAGAAATCAAAAGAGTTTTCATTCCATGAATGTTCAGATGGAGTGCCTGGCGGACCAGTACATCTCCCATGTCAATGCTAAGTATCCTGGGTGTGTGCATGATGCCTTTATCCTGAGGAATAACAGCATCCCAAATGTGATGGCCCAACTACAGAGGCACAGGGAGTGGCTAATAGGTGAGCCCTGGTTCCCACCCAGTGGATGTTGGTGTATGGGTACGGTATAGGCCTTATGGGATAGTGTGTGGCTAAATGTTGTCCCTCCACATTTGCAGGTGACTCAGGTTACCCCAACCTATCATGGCTACTGGTCCCTTTGAGGAATCCCAGGACAAGGGCAGAGGAACGTTAGAATGAGGCACATGGGCATACAAGAAGGATAATAGAATGTACCTTTGGCTTCCTGAAGGCCAGGTTTCAGTGCCTCCATCTAACAGGTGGATCCTGGTGCTACTCACCCAAGAAGGTCTGCCAGATAACTGTGGCATGCTGTATGTTGCACAACCTTGCCTTGAGACGCCATGTGCCTTTTCTGCAGGAGGAGGACGCTGGAGATGGCCGTGTGGCAGCAGGGGACCCTGTGGACAGTGAGGATGAGGAGGCAGAGGATGAGGTTGAGGACAATAGAACTGCAGTGATCAGACAATACTTCCAATGACACACAGGTAGGACAGTGTTACTTCATCTTTCATTGACATTTTCTTGTTTATCTTTGTCACTGGCATGCTGTTATTTGCCAATTATATGCACAGTCACTGTACCCTTTAGTAGCTCATTTTGCAGATGTTAGTGCCCCACTATCGCTCCTGGTGTGATCACTGCAGATAACTACAGGTCTTTCCAATATGAACATTACTGTACAGTTGAATTGCAATGTTTGAACCTGGTTAAACAAATACATACTTAAATTATTTGACTTACTCCATACTTGTATTTTTTCAAAGGGTGGTTATTTAAGTGCTAAGAAGTAGAGGGGCAAGTGCATTGGGGTGGGGTGATGATGGAGGAAAGTCCAGGGTATAGTTCCAGTCTATTGGTAGCACAGGTGCATTGTCCAAGGGGCCATAGGAAGGGGAGCAATGGCAGTTCAAGGTGGACAGGGTGACAGAGTGGGACACAAGGGTGACAATCAGGAGAGTCTTATTTTCTGGTGGAGGTCTTGGTAATAGTCTCTGGCTTCTGCCTGGATCGAAGGGAACATTTGCGGGGTGGTTCACCTTCTGCAGGGGGAGGGGCGCTGGTGGGTAGGTCCTGTGGCAGGGCCTCCTGTCCACTAGCGGCAGCGGAGGTGGAGCGCAGTTCAGATGTCTGGCTAGTGGCAGGGGACTGCTGTTGTGAGGCTGCCTCCCTCATAATGTTGGCCATGTATGCCAGCACCCCTACAATGGGGACCAGAGTGGTGTTAATGGCCTGGAAGTCCTCCCTGATCCCCTGGTACTGTCCCTCCTGCAGCCCTCTGTTCTCCTGCACATTGGCCAGGATCTGGCCCAGCGTATCCTAGGAATGTTGGTATGCTCCCAGGATCTCGGTGAGTGACTCCTGGAGAGTTGGTTCCCTGGGCCTGTCTGCCCCCTGGCGCATAGCAGTCCTCCCAGTTTCCCTGTTGTCCTGTGCCTCTGTCCCCTGAACTGACTCCAGGTCCATGATGGTCTTGGGGGCGAGGTGTGCCCTGGGGTCTCTGTAGTGGTGGACACACTGCTGATTGACGTGTCCTGGGGACAGAGGTATGGGTACGCAGGGTGGGTGCTGTGGTGGTGTTTCCTAAGGGGGGAGGTTCTGTGGTGGTGTGTGACTGTGGCTAGGTTACCGACTGTCCAGAGGTTCCTGATGGGCCAGGTTGGTCATCCAGATCCAGGCAACCAGAGTCACTGTCATCACTGTGGGCCTCTTTTGTGGGGGGACTGGATGTTGCTGGCACCTCTTCTACACTGACATTGGCTGGGGTACCTGTGGGGATGTAAATGCAGCGATTTTGTTTCTGTGTGTGACATATTGTGCATTAGTGGGTTGCCCTCTTTGGTTGTATTCGCCCTGGCAGCTTTCACTTGTGTGAGTTGGTATGTGATGGACTAGCTGATTCTCTCTAGTGTGCATGCTTTAGTGATAGGTGTCCATGCAGAGCTGTGAGTGGTGTCCATGCATTGATGGTGCATGCAGGGCTTGGCATTGGGATGAGTGTGATGTTATGGTGGGGAGTGTGGGAGGTGGTGGAGTAATGGTAGTAAGGGTGAGGGTGGGGGTATGTGATGGCATGCAGGAAGGGGAATGATAGTAAGAGAGAGTTGACTTACCAGAGTCCAGTCCTTCTGCTACTCCTGCCAGGCCCTCAGGATGCATGATTGTCAAAACTTGCTCCTCCCATGTTGTTAGTTGTAGGGGAGGAGGTGGGGGTCCACCGCCAGTCCTCTGTACAGCGAGTTGGTGTCTTGCTGCAATGGAATGTACCTTTCCCCGTAGGTCGTTCCACCTCTTCCTGATATCAGCCCTGGTTCTTGGGTGCTGTCCCACAGCGTTGACCCTGTCCACGATTCTCCGTCATAGCGCCATCTTCCTAGCAATGGATATTTTGCACCGAAGCAGGAGGCGAAGCGCTTGAAAAACAGTAAAAACGCACTTACAGGACGGTGAAAAGTGGCACAATCAGAAGGGGCACGACGGGGGCAGAAGCGCAAGGAGGAAAGGCGCTGAAAAATTTAGAAAAACACTTACAGGACGGCGGAAAGTGGCACACGGGTCAAGTGAAGCTTACTAGAGCCCACTAGACACCAGGGATAAGGCGCAGGAGGATGCCTGCGGGTGGAGGAGGGCCTGAAACACGCTAGCAGCAGTGTGGGCGGGGGTCAGAGGCAGGAGACAGCAGGTTGGTGCTGCGGACGTGGGGGGCGAGCTCTAGACCTAAAACAGGTCAGAGGTCGCTCACTCGCGACGCGCAGCCATTAAGAAGGGAGGGGGGAGGGAGGAGCAGCTGGGAGGCGGGAGGCGGGAGGGAGCGGCGAATCGGGGCGCGAGGGGGGCGGGCCGCAGGGAGGCAGCGGCAGGGAGCGGAGTGCAAGGGGGAGCGCACAAGGGGCGAAAACACGAAAAACAAGGCACAAAAAAGTCAGGCAATTTTAAAAACAGTCACAAATTGAAAAACAGTCACAGAAATACACTAATGGCACAATATACAATCGGGGAACAGAAATCAGAGGGGCACAACGGGGGCAGATGCGCAGGAGGCGAGGCGCTTGAAAAACAGTCAAAACGCACTTACAGGACGGCGAAAAATGGCACAATCAGAAGGGGCACGACGGGGGCAGAAGCGCAAGGACGCAAGGCGCTGAAAAATTTAGAAAAACACTTACAGGACGGCGGAAAGCGGCACACGGGTCAAGTGAAGCTTACTAGAGCCCACTAGACACCAGGGATGAGGCGCAGGAGGATGCCGGCGGGTGGAGGAGGGCCTCGAACACGCTAGCAGCAGCGTACGTGGGGGTCAGAGGCAGGAGACAGCAGGTTGGTGCTGCGGACGTGGGGGGCGAGCTCTAGACCTAAAACAGGTCAGAGGTCGCTCACTCGCGACGCGCAGCCATTAAGAAGGGAGGGGGGAGGGAGGAGCAGCTGGGAGGCGGTAGGGAGCGGCGTATGGGGGCGCGAGGGGGGCGGGCCGCAGGGAGGCAGCGGCAGGGAGTGGAGTGCAAGGGGGAGCGCACAAGGGGCGAAAACACGAAAAACAAGGCACAAAAAAGTCGGGCACAATTTTTAAAACAGTCACAAATTGAAAAACATTCACAGAAATACACTAATGGCACAATATACAATCGGGGAACAGCAATCAGAGGGGCACAACGGGGGCAGATGCGCAGGAGGCGAGGCGCTTGAAAAACAGTAAAAACGCACTTACAGGACGGCGAAAAGTGGCACAATCAGAAGGGGCACGACGGGGGCAGAAGCGCAAGGAGGCAAGGCGCTGAAAATTTTTGAAAAACACTTACAGGGCGGCGGAAAGAGGCACACGGGTCAAGTGAAGCTTACTAGAGCCCACTAGACACCAGGGATGAGGCGCAGGAGGATGCCTGCGGGTGGAGGAGGGCCTCGAACAAGCTAGCAGCAGCGTGGGTGGGGGTCAGAGGCAGGAGACAGCAGGTTGGTGCTGCGGACGTGGGGGGCGAGCTCTAGACCTAAAACAGGTCAGAGGTCGCTCACTCGCGAATCGCAGCGCCAGCCATTAAGAAGGGAGTGGGGAGGGAGGAGCAGCTGGGAGGCGGGAGGGAGCGGCGAATGGGGTCGCGAGGGGGGCGGGCCGCAGGGAGGCAGCGGCAGGGAGCGGAGTGCAAGGGGGAGCACACAAGGGGCGAAAACACAAAAAACAAGGCACAAAAAAGTCGCGCACAATTTTAAAAACAGTCACAAATTGAAAAACAGTCACAGAAATACACTAATGGCACAATATACAATCGGGGAACAGCAATCAGAGGGGCACAACGGGGGCAGATGCGCAGGAGGCGAGGCGCTTGAAAAACAGTAAAAAAGCACTTACCGGACGGCGAAAAGTGGCACAATCAGAAGGGGCACGACGGGGGCAGAAGCGCAAGGAGGCAAGGCGCTGAAAAATTTAGAAAAACACTTACAGGACGGCGGAAAGCGGCACACAGGTCAAGTGAAGCTTACTAGAGCCCACTAGACACCAGGGATGAGGCGCAGGAGGATGCCTGCGGGTGGAGGAGGGCCTCGAACACGCTAGCAGCAGCGTGGGCGGGGGTCAGAGGCAGGAGACAGCAGGTTGGTGCTGCGGACGTGGGGGGCGAGCTCTAGACCTAAAACAGGTCAGAGGTCGCTCACTCGCGACGCGCAGCGCCAGCCATTAAGAAGGGAGGGGGGAGGGAGGAGCAGCTGGGAGGCGGGAGGGAGCGGCGAATGGGGGGGCGAGGGGGGCGGGCCGCAGGGAGGCACCGGCAGGGAGCGGATTGCAAGGGGGAGCGCACAAGGGGCGAAAACACGAAAAACAAGGCACACAAAAGTCGGGCACAATTTTTAAAACAGTCACAAATTGAAAAACAGTCACAGAAATACACTAATGGCACAATATACAATCGGGGAACAGCAATCAGAGGGGCACAACGGGGGCAGATGCGCAGGAGGCGAGACGCTTGAAAAACAGTAAAAACGCACTTATAGGACGGCGAAAAATGGCACAATCAGAAGGGGCACGACGGGGGCAGAAGCGCAAGGAGGCAAGGCGCTGAAAAATTTAGAAAAACACTTACAGGATGGCGGAAAGCGGCACACGGGTCAAGTGAAGCTTACTAGAGCCCACTAGACACCAGGGATGAGGCGCAGGAGGATGCCTGCAGGTGGAGGAGGGCCTCGAACACGCTAGCAGCAGCGTGGGCGGGGGTCAGAGGCAGGAGACAGCAGGTTGGTGCTGCGGACGTGGGGGGCGAGCTCTAGACCTAAAACAGGTCAGAGGTCGCTCACTCGCGACGCGCAGCGCCAGCCATTAAGAAGGGAGGGGGGAGGGAGGAGCAGCTGGGAGGCGGGAGGCGGGAGGGAGCGGCGAATTGGGGCGCGAGGGGGGCGGGCCGCAGGGAGGCAGCGGCAGGGAGCGGAGTGCAAGGGGGAGCGCACAAGGGGCGAAAACACGAAAAACAAGGCACAAAAAAGTCAGGCAATTTTAAAAACAGTCACAAATTGAAAAACAGTCACAGAAATACACTAATGGCACAATATACAATCGGGGAACAGAAATCAGAGGGGCACAACGGGGGCAGATGCGCAGGAGGCGAGGCGCTTGAAAAACAGTAAAAACGCACTTACAGGACGGCGAAAAATGGCACAATCAGAAGGGGCACGACGGGGGCAGAAGCGCAAGGAGGCAAGGCGCTGAAAAATTTAGAAAAACACTTACAGGACGGCGGAAAGCGGCACACGGGTCAAGTGAAGCTTACTAGAGCCCACTAGACACCAGGGATGAGGCGCAGGAGGATGCCTGCGGGTGGAGGAGGGCCTCGAACAAACTAGCAGCAGCGTGGGCGGGGGTCAGAGGCAGGAGACAGCAGGTTGGTGCTGCGGACGTGGGGGGCGAGCTCTAGACCTAAAACAGGTCAGAGGTCGCTCACTCGCGACACGCAGCCATTAAGAAGGGAGGGGGGAGGGAGGAGCAGCTGGGAGGCGGGAGGGAGCGGCGAATGGGGGCGCGAGGGGGGCGGGCCGCAGGGAGGCAGCGGCAGGGAGCGGAGTGCAAGGGGGAGCGCACAAGGGGCGAAAACACGAAAAACAAGGCACAAAAAAGTCGGGCACAATTTTTAAAACAGTCACAAATTGAAAAACAGTCACAGAAATACACTAATGGCACAATATACAATCGGGGAACAGCAATCAGAGGGGCACAACGGGGGCAGATGCGCAGGAGGCGAGGCGCTTGAAAAACAGTAAAAACGCACTTACAGGACGGCGAAAAGTGGCACAATCAGAAGGGGCACGACGGGGGCAGAAGCGCAAGGAGGCAAGGCGCTGAAAATTTTTGAAAAACACTTACAGGACGGCGGAAAGAGGCACACGGGTCAAGTGAAGCTTACTAGAGCCCACTAGACACCAGGGATGAGGCGCAGGAGGATGCCTGCGGGTGGAGGAGGGCCTCGAACAAGCTAGGAGCAGCGTGGGCGGGGGTCAGAGGCAGGAGACAGCAGGTTGGTGCTGCGGACGTGGGGGGCGAGCTCTAGACCTAAAACAGGTCAGAGGTCGCTCACTTGCGAATCGCAGCGCCAGCCATTAAGAAGGGAGTGGGGAGGGAGGAGCAGCTGGGAGGCAGGAGGCGGGAGGGAGCGGCGAATGGGGTCGCGAGGGGAGCGGGCCGCAGGGAGGCAGCGGCAGGGAGCGGAGTGCAAGGGGGAGCGCACAAGGGGCGAAAACACAAAAAACAAGGCACAAAAAAGTCGCGCACAATTTTAAAAACAGTCACAAATTCAAAAACAGTCACAGAAATACACTAATGGCACAATATACAATCGGGGAACAGCAATCAGAGGGGCACAACGGGGGCAGATGCGCAGGAGGCGAGGCGCTTGAAAAACAGTAAAAACGCACTTACAGGACGGCGAAAAGTGGCACAATCAGAAGGGGCACGACGGGGGCAGAAGCGCAAGGAGGCAAGGCGCTGAAAATTTTTGAAAAACACTTACAGGACGGCGGAAAGAGGCACACGGGTCAAGTGAAGCTTACTAGAGCCCACTAGACACCAGGGATGAGGCGCAGGAGGATGCCTGCGGGTGGAGGAGGGCCTCGAACAAGCTAGCAGCAGCGTGGGCGGGGGTCAGAGGCAGGAGACAGCAGGTTGGTGCTGCGGACGTGGGGGGCGAGCTCTAGACCTAAAACAGGTCAGAGGTCGCTCACTCGCGAATCGCAGCACCAGCCATTAAGAAGGGAGTGGGGAGGGAGGAGCAGCTGGGAGGCGGGAGGCGGGAGGGAGCGGCGAATGGGGTCGCGAGGGGAGCGGGCCGCAGGGAGGCAGCGGCAGGGAGCGGAGTGCAAGGGGGAGCGCACAAGGGGCAAAAACACAAAAAACAAGGCACAAAAAAGTCGCGCACAATTTTAAAAACAGTCACAAATTGAAAAACAGTCACAGAAATACACTAATGGCACAATATACAATCGGGGAACAGCAATCAGAGGGGCACAACGGGGGCAGATGCGCAGGAGGCGAGGCGCTTGAAAAACAGTAAAAACGCACTTACCGGACGGCGAAAAGTGGCACAATCAGAAGGGGCACGACGGGGGCAGAAGCGCAAGGAGGCAAGGCGCTGAAAAATTTAGAAAAACACTTACAGGACGGCGGAAAGCGGCACACAGGTCAAGTGAAGCTTACTAGAGCCCACTAGACACCAGGGATGAGGCGCAGGAGGATGTCTGCGGGTGGAGGAGGGCCTCGAACACGCTAGCAGCAGCGTGGGCGGGGGTCAGAGGCAGGAGACAGCAGGTTGGTGCTGCGGACGTGGGGGGCGAGCTCTAGACCTAAAACAGGTCAGAGGTCGCTCACTCGCGACGCGCAGCGCCAGCCATTAAGAAGGGAGGGGGGAGGGAGGAGCAGCTGGGAGGCGGGAGGGAGCGGCGAAAGGGGGGGCGAGGGGGGCGGGCCACAGGGAGGCAGCGGCAGGGAGCGGATTGCAAGGGGGAGCGCACAAGGGGCGAAAACACGAAAAACAAGGCACACAAAAGTCGGGCACAATTTTTAAAACAGTCACAAATTGAAAAACAGTCACAGAAATACACTAATGGCACAATATACAATCGGGGAACAGCAATCAGAGGGGCACAACGGGGGCAGATGCGCAGGAGGCGAGACGCTTGAAAAACAGTAAAAACGCACTTACAGGACGGCGAAAAATGGCACAATCATAAGGGGCACGACGGGGGCAGAAGCGCAAGGAGGCAAGGCGCTGAAAAATTTAGAAAAACACTTACAGGACGGCGGAAAGCGGCACACGGGTCAAGTGAAGCTTACTAGAGCCCACTAGACACCAGGGATGAGGCGCAGGAGGATGCCTGCAGGTGGAGGAGGGCCTCGAACACGCTAGCAGCAGCGTGGGCGGGGGTCAGAGGCAGGAGACAGCAGGTTGGTGCTGCGGACGTGGGGGGCGAGCTCTAGACCTAAAACAGGTCAGAGGTCGCTCACTCGCGACGCGCAGCGCCAGCCATTAAGAAGGGAGGGGGGAGGGAGGAGCAGCTGGGAGGCGGGAGGCGGGAGGGAGCGGCGAATCGGGGCGCGAGGGGGGCGGGCCGCAGGGAGGCAGCGGCAGGGAGCGGAGTGCAAGGGGGAGCGCACAAGGGGCGAAAACACGAAAAACAAGGCACAAAAAAGTCAGGCAATATTAAAAACAGTCACAAATTGAAAAACAGTCACAGAAATACACTAATGGCACAATATACAATTGGGGAACAGAAATCAGAGGGGCACCACGGGGGCAGATGCGCAGGAGGCGAGGTGCTTGAAAAACAGTAAAAATGCACTTACAGGGCGGCGAAAAATGGCACAATCAGAAGGGGCACGACGGGGGCAGAAGCGCAAGGAGGCAAGGCGCTGAAAAATTTAGAAAAACACTTACAGGACGGCGGAAAGCGGTACACGGGTCAAGTGAAGCTTACTAGAGCCCACTAGACACCAGGGATGAGGCGCAGGAGGATGCCTGCGGGTGGAGGAGGGCCTCGAACACGCTAGCAGCAGCGTGGGTGGGGGTCAGAGGCAGGAGACAGCAGGTTGGTGCTGCGGACGTGGGGGGCGAGCTCTAGACCTAAAAAAGGGCAGAGGTCGCTCACTCGCGACGCGCAGCCATTAAGAAGGGAGGGGGGAGGGAGGAGCAGCTGGGAGGCGGGAGGGAGCGGAGAATGGTGGCGCGAGGGGGGCGGGGCCGCAGGGAGGCAGCGGCAGGGAGCGGAGTGCAAGGGGGAGCGCACAAGGGGCGAAAACACGAAAAACAAGGCACAAAAAAGTCGGGCACAATTTTAAAAACAGTCACAAATTGAAAAAACAGTAACAGAAATACACTAATGGCACAATATACAATCGGGGAACAGCAATCAGAGGGGCACAACGGGGTCAGATGCGCAGGAGGCGAGGCGCTTGAAAAACAGTAAAAACGCACTTACAGGACGGCGAAAAGTGTCACAATCAGAAGGGGCACGACGGGGCAGAAGCGCAAGGAGGCAAGGCGCTGAAAAATTTAGAAAAACACTTACAGGATTTGCCGAAAGCGGCACACAGGTCAAGTGAAGCTTACTAGAGCCCACTAGACACCAGGGATGAGGTGCTGGAGGATGCCTGCGGGTGGAGGAGGGCCTCGAACACGCTAGCAGCAGCGTGAGCGGGGGTCAGAGGCAGGAGACAGCAGGTTGGTGCTGCGGACGTGGGGGGCGAGCTCTAGACCTAAAACAGGTCAGAGGTCGCTCACTCGCGACGCGCAGCGCCAGCCATTAAGAAGGGAGGGGAGAGGGAGGAGCAGCTGGGAGGCGGGAGGCGGGAGGCGGGAGGGAGCGGCGAATGGGGGCGCGAGGAGGGCGGGGCCGCAGGGAGGCAGCGCAGGGAGCGGAGTGCAAGGGGGAGCGCACAAGGGGCGAAAACACGAAAAACAAGGCACAAAAAAGTCGGGCACAATTTTTAAAACAGTCACAAATTGAAAAACAGTCACAGAAATACACTAATGGCACAATATACAATCGGGGAACAGCAATCAGAGGGGCACAACGGGGGCAGATGCGCAGGAGGCGAGGCGCTTGAAAAACAGTAAAAACGCACTTACAGGACGGCGAAAAGTGGCACAATCAGAAGGGGCACGACGGGGGCAGAAGCGCAAGGAGGCAAGGCGCTGAAAAATTTAGAAAAACACTTACAGGACGGCGGAAAGTGGCACACGGGTCAAGTGAAGCTTACTAGAGCCCACTAGACCCCTGGGATGAGGCGCAGGAGGATGCCTGCGGGTGGAGGAGGACCTCGAACACGCTAGCAGCAGCGTGGGCGGGGGTCAGAGGCAGGAGACAGCAGGATGGTGCTGCGGACGTGGGGGGCGAGCTCTAGACCTAAAACAGGTCAGAGGTCGCTCACTCGCGACGCGCAGCGCCAGCCATTTATAAGCAAAGAACTGCTTATTAGCTCTTCTTGAAAACTGCTTGCCGTTTCTTAGGAGTGAAGAGTGGGACTGCAGTTTCTCACATGTTTGTGCCCATGTTTTGAAAACTCTGCCTTGGAGGAAACATAATTTCTACCTGCTGTGAGATCCATACTCTTATACAAAGGCTGTGTTTGGAAAGCAGCTTGAAAATTATATATGAAAAAGAACCAACCCAAAACATTTTTGAAATGTTAATCTTTGGATCCTCATCTCTTGTCTGAAAAATTAGTGTAAGGGCAGATCATAATCACCATGTCTCATTACTGTTGCAAGTTCTTCATGATTGCGGGAGAAAATGCTCAACAGATTATTCAAAAGACCACTGGGTGACAAGGACTCGTGTCTGCATGACAGGCAGCATCCCTGAATTAATGGGACCTCAATTGAAACCTACATGTTCTGCTGAAAGAGCTGAGGCAGTGCCTGGAGCCCAGAAGCCTGCTGCTTGCTGAGTAAGGGAAGGAGTGTGCCTAGCCATGCAGGAGGACGGATTGTTCAGGAGGAGAAGCCCAGGAATTCCTTGAGTGAGGAACAACCAGAGGAAGGGGCCAAAGGAATGTAGCCAGAAGTGACCCATGAAAGAAGGGGCACTTCTAATCTCCCTGCACGGTTCTTTCTGTGAACTGCACCAACACTTTTGAATTGGCAAGATGTAGATTTTATAAGCATTCTGTAGTGTGGCCGTACTTTTCATAGCTTGGCAAAGCTGCAGAAAGACACAGGAGCTGAGGAGAATTCCAAATTCCTGCTTCCTTGGCTGCAATGACATTGTCAACCACAAAACGAGGGTGGTAAAAAAGCTTACTGTTGCCCCCCTTCCACAGTCTTTGCTCCTCTCTCCTGCACAATTCAAATATCCTATAGAGGTAGGGTATAGGGAGATCCAGAGACAATTGATTAGGACATTAAAAAGTTACCAGCTGTAGACCTATACCAGCATTTCAGGCCTGCTGCTGTTCCATTGTCTTCAATGAAGCTGTCAAAGTTCCAAAATTCTAATAAAGACAATGCTTTTCACTTGACTTGTATTTTTCAGGGTTAGGGTGATCAAGCATTTAACACTTAGCTTTGAAGATGTACAGTGTTCTAACAAATTTAGGGGTTCCTGATTTCGGTTTCAGATATTAAAACACCTTAGAAATCCATTCTTGAGATTCCAGAGACATCGGTTGAAACCTTATTCCATTGATTAATCAGATCTCCATAGTTCCACTGCTTTAGCACTTGAGGGAACCAAAGCACTGCATTAGCAGGCAACACTCTCAGTATTGGATAATTAAAACCAGACACCCCCACTAGTCCTTCAAACCGTAAATAGTGCACTGGGCATGCAACCGTGGAAGCAGTTTTCTACTGGATTTTGAAAATATGTTTCCAGAACTTAGAATATTAGTCACCTATTTTTCAAAACTATAGGACACACTAAGTAGATTCTAGATGGAAAGAGATTTTTAATGGTCATATTTTGCTATAAAACAGATATTTACCACTCTGTAAGGACTTTGGAAAGTTTTATTTCATGTATGTTCTGTAAGGGGATGTGATCTAAAAGATAAGTTGCTGATCTTGGAACCTTAAGTTCCAGGTTCTAAATCCAGCTTGAGCATTTGAACCATTAAAAAAGAAGTGCATGGCCTAAAGAACAGCTTCACATCATAATATTAACTGAACCATTAAATGTGGTGTAGGCCTGCTGAGACCTCTCTTTACCACTGTTTCATTATAGTTAGTAAACATATGGGGCCCAATTCACAAAGAGCTTCTGTAGTCATGGTCGAGGCTCAGCAGTCGTGGCAGGATTTCCACCCTCGTGACATATTCTTCGGTTATATGTTGAAACCACAAATGCTTCATGCACCCATGGCTCAACAACGAGTTCGGAACCACAAACTCGTTGGTAGCACTAATGCCTTTACCACGAATGCCTTTACAGCGATTTTTCGTTATAAAGGCATTCCGGGTAAAGGC
Organism: Pleurodeles waltl; assembly: GCF_031143425.1. Lineage (NCBI taxonomy): Eukaryota > Metazoa > Chordata > Amphibia > Caudata > Salamandridae > Pleurodeles > Pleurodeles waltl. The sequence continues at coordinate 1,219,420,046 of NC_090447.1, forward strand.
ATTAGTGATCAGCATCCACGGTTCCAGCATGCGTCCCCCCTAGCCACCCACCCCTAAAAATTACCGCAACCCCCGCCTACCCCCAGAACCCCACCCCCAAAATTATCACAACCCCAACCCCCTCCTCTAAAACCTCTAGCACCCCAACACACCCCTAAAACCTAAACCCTGAGCCCCCATCCCCCGCGAACCCTAATCAGCCCAAGCCACCCACCCCACCCCCAAAAACTAAAAATACCCTGAGTCCCCACCCCCTCCCCAAAACCTAAAGCACCCCAACCCACCCCTAAAACCTAAGCCTGACCCCCCCAAACACGAATCACCCCGAGCCCCCTACCCCACCCCACCCCCCAAAAAACAGCCACAGTCCCAGCCCAACTTACCTCCTCCTTCACCGCGTTGACTCCCTTCTTCTGTGCCTTAACCACGCATGTACGTGGTTCACACATGCGTGGTTAAGGACCGAAAACCAGGAAGTCGTGGAAAATGAAACCACTGTTTCGCTTTCGTTTTCTACAACTTCGTGGTTTAGGAGTCGTTGTTCCGGGTGTTTCCCATAATCTTCACAATGATAAACTGCACTGCGGCGATTATGCCATGGGTAGGGAGACTTTTCCACTGACAAATTTGCAGCACCCTGGAAGGAGTGATATTGCTTGGGCATTACATGCAATGTTCTGCAATTTATACAAATTCCCTCTATCTGTTCTTAACATCAGCAGAGCGATTCTATCATTTTTTTGATCCTAAGTATTTCACCAAACAAAAAAAGAGTACTATGTAATTGTAATTGTAATTACATTTATATAGCACTAACTAACACCTGACAACTGTTGCAGTTTTGCAGGGTTCCTGGAGCAGTCAGCGGTCGATCCTTGGCAGAAGTCGAAGAGGGAGATGCAGAGGAACTCTGGTGAATTCTTGCACGTCGTTATCTGAGGAAAAGCCCACAGGATAGACCCTAAATAGCCCTCAGAGGAGGATTGGCCACCTAGTCAGATAAGCACCTATCAGGAGGGGTCTCTGACATCACCTGCTGGCACTGGCCACACAGAGGCCTCCATTGTGCCAGCACACCTCTGGATTCAAGATTGCAGAGGTCTGGGACACACTGGAGGAGCTCTGGGCACCACCCCTGGGGTGGCGATGGACAGGGGAGTGGTCACTCCCCTTTCCTTTGTCCATTTTAGTGCCAGAGCAGGGGCTGGGGGTTCCCTGAAACGGTGTAGACTGGCTTATGCAAGGAGGGCACCATCTGCGCCCTTCAAAGCATTTCCAGAGGCTGGGGAGGCTACTCTCTCTCTTTGGAAACACCTATTTCCAAAGGGAGAGGGTGTAACACCCTCTCTAGGACGAAATTCTTTGTTCTGCCTTCCTGGGACTGGGCTTCCCAGACCCCAGGAGGGCAGAAGCCTGTCTGTGGGTTGGCAGCAGCGGTAGCTGCAGTGAAAATCCCAGAGAGCTAGTTTGGCAGTACCTGGGGTCCATGGTGGAGCCCCGGGGATGCATGGGATTGGTACCCCAATACCAGATTTGGCATGGGGGGACAATTCCATGATCTTAGACAAGTTACATGGCCATATTTGGAGTTACCATTGTGAAGCTACATATAGGTATTGACCTATATGTAGTGCACGTGTGTAATGGTGTCACTCACAAAGTCATTGAAAATTGCCCTGAACTATGTGGGGGCACCTTGGCTAGTGCCAGGGTGCCCTCACACTTAGTAACTTTGCACCTTACCTTCACCAAGTGAGGGTTAGACATATAGGTGACTTATATGTTACTTAAGTGCAGTGAAAATGGCTGTGAAATAACGTGGACGTTATTTCACTCAGGCTGCAGTGGCAGTCCTGTGTAAGAATTGTCTGAGCTCCCTACGGGTGGCAAAAGAAATGCTGCAGTCCATAGGGATCTCCTGGAACCCCAGTACCCTGGGTACCTAGGTACCATATACTAGGTGTAGGAAAGTACCATCTTGCCTGGCATGTTACCCCCATTTTTCACTGTATATACGTTGTTTTAGTTGTATGTGTCACTGGGACCCTGCCAGCCAGGGCCCCAGTGCTCATAAGTGTGCCTGACTGTGTTACCTGTGTTATGACTAACTGTCTCACTGAGGCTCTGCTATCCAGAACCTCAGTGATTATGCTCTCTCATTTCTTTCCAAATTGTCACTAACAGGCTAGTGACCAATTTCACCAATTCACATTGGCATACTGGAACACCCTTATAATTCCCTAGTATATGGTACTGAGGTACCCAGGGTATTTGGGTTCCAGGAGATCCCTATGGGCTGCAGCATTTCTTTTGCCACCCATAGGGAGCTCTGACACTTCTTACACAGGCTTGCCACTGCAGCCTGAGTGAAATAATGCACACATTATTTCACAGCCATTTTCACTGCACTTAAGTAACTTATAAGTCACCTATATGTCTAACCTTTACTTAGTAAAGGTTGGGTGCTAAGTTACTTAGTGTGTGGGCACCCTGGCACTAGCCAGAGTGCTCCCACATCGTTCAGGGCAAATTACCCGGACTTTGTGAGTGCGGGGACACCATTACACGCGTGCACTACACATAGGTCACGACCTATGTGTAGCTTCACAATGGTAACTCCGAATATGGCCATGTAACATGTCTAAGATCATGGAATTGCCCCCTCTATGCCAATCTGGCATTGTTGACACAATCCCATGATCCCACGGGTCTGTAGCTCAGACCCGGGTACTGCCAAACTGCCTTTTCAGGGGTTTCACTGCAGATCCTGCCAACCCCTCAGACAGGTTTCTGCCCTCCTGGGGTCCAGCCAGGCTTGGCCCAGGAAGGCAGAACAAAGGACTTCCTCAGAGAGAGGGCGTTACACCCTCTCCCTTTGGAAAAAGGTGTGAAGGCAGGGGAGGAGTAGCCTTCCCCAGCCTCTGGAAATGCTTTCATGGGCACAGATGGTGCCCATTTCTGCATAAGCCAGTCTACAACGGTTCAGGGACCCCTCAGCCCTGCTCTGGCGCAAAACTGGACAAAGGAAAGGGGAGTGACCACTCCCCTGACCTGCACCTCCCCTGGGAGGTGCCCAGAGCTCCTCCAGTGTGCTCCAGACCTCTGCCATCTTGGAAACAGAGGTGCTGCTGGCACACTGGACTGCTCTGAGTGGCCAGGGCCAGCAGGTGACGTCAGAGACTCCTTCTGATAGGCTCCTTCAGGCGTTGCTAGCCTATCCTCTCTCCTAAGTAGCCAAACCCTCTTTTCTGGCTATTTAGGGTCTCTGCTTTGGGGAATTCCTTAGATAACGAATGCAAGAGCTCATCAGAGTTCCTCTGCATCTCTCTCTTCACCTTCTGCCAAGGAAACGACTGCTGACTGCGCTGGAAGCCTGCAAAACTGCAACAAAGTAGCAAAGACGACTACTGCAACTCTGTAACGCTGATCCTGCCGCCTTCTCGACTGTTTTCCTGGTGGTGCATGCTGTGGGGGTAGTCTGCCTCCTCTCTGCACTAGAAGCTCCGAAGAACTCTCCCGTGAGTCGACCGAATCTTCCCCCTGCAACCGCAGGCAGCAAAGAACTGCATTACCGGTACTCTGGGTCTCCTCTCAGCACGACGAGCGATGTCCCTTGAATCCAGCAACTCTGTCCAAGTGACTCCCACAGTCCAGTGACTCTTCAGTCCAAGTTTGGTGGAGGTAAGTCCTTGCCTCCCCACGCCAGACTGCATTGCTGGGAACTGCGTCTTTTGCAGCTACTCCGGCCTCTGTGCACTTCCAGCAGAAATCCTTTGTGCACAGCCAAGCCTAGGTCCATGGCACTATAACCTGCATTGCACGACTTTCTAAGTTGTCCTCCGGCGGCGTGGGACTCCTTTGTGCAACTTCGGGTGAGCACTGTTTCACTCCTCTTTGTAGTACCTGTTTTGGCACTTCTGCGGGTGCTGCCTGCTTTTGAGAGGGCTCCTTGTCTTGCTCGACGCCCCCTCTGTCCCCAGACGCAATTGGCGACATCCTGGTCCCTCCTGGGCCACAGCAGCACGCAAAAACCCTTTCCGCACTATTTGCAGCTAGCAAGGCTTGTTTGCGGTCTTTCTTCAGGAAAACACTCCTGCACGACTTTTCACGACGTGGGACATCCATCCTCCAAAGGGGAAGTTTCTAGCCCTTGTCCTTCTTGCAGAATCCTCAGCTTCTACTGCCTAGTAGCAGCTTCTTTGCACCCACAGCTGGCATTTCCTGGGCATCTGCCCATCTCCGACTTGCTTGTGACTTTTGGACTTGGTCCCCTTGTTCCACAGGTACCCTCGTTTGGAAATCCATTGTGGTTGCATTGCTGGTTTGTGTCTTTTCTGCAGAATTCCCCTATCATGACTTCTATGTCCTTTGGGGAACTTTAGTGCACTTTGCACTCACTTTTCAGGGTCTTGGGGTGGGCTATTTTTCTAACCCTAACTGTTTTCTTACAGTCCCAGCGACCCTATACAAGGTCACATAGGTTTGGGGTCCATTCGTGTTTCGCATTCCACTTTTGGAGTATATGGTTTGTGTTGCCCCTATCCCTATGTGTCCCCATTGCATCCTATTGTAACTATACATTGTTTGCACTGTTTTCTAAGACTATACTGCATATTTTTGGTATTGTGTACATATATCTTGTGTATATTTGCTATCCTCATACTGAGGGTACTCACTGAGATACTTTGGCATATTGTCATGAAAATAAAGTACCTTTATTTTTAGTATATCTGTGTATTGTGTTTTCTTATGATATTGTGCAAGTGACACTAGTGGTACTGTAGGAGCTCCACTCGTCTCCTAGTTCAGCCTAAGCTGCTCTGCTAAGCTACCATTATCTATCAGCCTAAGCTGCTAGACACCCTATACACTAATAAGGGATACCTGGGCCTGGTGCAAGGTGTAAGTACCCCTTGGTACTCACTACAAGCCAGTCCAGCCTCCTACACTAGGGAATTATAAGGGTGTTCCAGTGTGCCAATTAGAATTAGTAAAAATGGTCACTAGCCTATAGTGACAATTTTAAAGGCAGGGAGAGCATAAGCACTGAAGTTCTGATTAGCAGAGCCTCAGAGACACAGTTAGTCAATACACAGGGACACACATTCAGGCCACAAACTATGAGCACTGGGGTCCTGGCTAGCAGGATCCCAGTGAGACAGGCAAAAACAAACTGACATACAAGTAGAAATGGGGGTAACATGCCAGGCAACATGGTACTTTCCTACATGGAGGGATAGAGGAGGAAAGAATCCAGAAGTGTTAATTGTGAGTTTACAGTAATAGGATGAGGCTTGGGATGAGTAAAGGGGAGGTGGAGGAGGGAAGTGTCTGTGGAAAGGGGTTAGGGAGATCGTAGTAGCAGGAGTGATTTTGGATGAGTCAAATGTAAGATAAATGAGGGAGAATTTAGTAGGGTTGACATAGTACATAGAACATAGTAGTAAACTGAGGTTTGGGGTGAGCTAGATGCGGTAGAGGAGAGAAAAGCTTAGGCAGGGTTATTTTGGAGATGAAAGTAGTTGAATGGGTTTGGGATGAGTCAGAGTGGGGGTGGAAGCTAGATTGATAGAGAGAGATATAGGGTGATGAGGAGACAAAGTAAAGCTTACGAGAGATTAAGATTTATATTAATTTGTATTTATTTTTTATTTTATTTATATATTTTTTTATTCAATTATTTGTATTTTGAATTCTATTTATAGATTTAAATCATGTTATTTGTATATTTGTTTCTGTAGTATAGTAGGACTAGAGCAATAAATAAATAGATATGTAAATACATAGTAAGCAAATATGTGAGTGGGCAATGTATTAATGGTTTAATAACATGAGAAGTAAAGTAGTTTTGTATAACACAGCCTTTCAAGATTTATAATATTTGATATCAATTAATAAGTGTACTTTTCTAACATTCATTTATCTTTCCTCAAACTTTTCAATAGTGAAATGCTTGTTAAATAGTTAGGATAGCATTTGCTCATTGTGATATAAAAAGAAAGCAGGGATTCCTAGGTATCTGACATAACAACTTATCTAGGAGCTATACGATGACCTATGAGCATGTTAACCATATAATAAGATACACCTATATATATGTATATACACACACATATGTATATGCACATATATATATATATATATATATATATATATATAAAACCACAAGTAAATATTTATTTGGCAAACAGGCTTAAAGAGTATGTGTATAATTTATTATGATGAAATAATAACTATACATATTTCTTGAAGAACTATACATATCTAGAATATACACATAATCAGATGATAAATATTTATCAACACAGGCATATACATTCCATTGCTGTTTAAATATGGTGGTTATAAAGGATAGAGTCAACCCCTTGAGTAGTCTTCTGAAGACAAGATTGCTATCCGTGGATCTTATATTTTGAGGTAATGAGTTCCAGAGCTTGGCTGCTTGAACAAAGAAGGATGTACCACCTATTGTATTTTTCTTCTATTGTGGTGTTTTAAGGCAGGGTGCCAATCTTGAGTGGAGGTTTCTTTGTTGAAATTATTTGGTTATTTTGTTTCTGATGAAAAGTGGTCCTGTTCCATGTGCAGCTTTGTGGGTGATACGAAGTAGCTTGAAGGTGTATCTTCCGGCAATGGGTAACCAGTGCAGTGCTCTCAAGGCACTGGAGATGTGGGATTGTGCCTTTACATGTAATAGTAGCCTGGCAGCTGAGTTCTGAATACGTTGTACTTTTTTCATAATAGACAGAGTTGATCCATGGTAGAGGCCAGTGGCACAATCCAGTTTGGATAGTAGAAGAGAGATAGTGGCCTGAACCTTTTGTGGAAATCCGAGGTGGGGGAAGATGCGTCGCAGAGTCTTCAAGGTGATGAAGCTTGATCTTGCTAATTTGACCACTTGGGCATTCATTATTAACTTGGAGTCCATGGTAATTCCAAGGTTTTTAACTTCCCTGCATACTTGAGGAGGTGGTCCAAGATTGTTATGCCAGGCACACAATGAGTCATAATTTTCTCAGTCACCACATGTGGGCATTAATGTCTTGGAAGCATTCAGTTTGAGATGGTTCTAGGTCATCCACTGATCAATGGCTCTAAGGCAACTGAAGATTTGTGAGTTTTTAATTTGTTTGCATCAGAAGGGAGGAGAATAGATCATATTAGTTCTGTTTTTAAGGTAGAATGTAATCCAGTCGAGAACAGTACCTTCTATGCCAGCTTCGTGGAGTCTTTGAATTAGGGTGTCAGGGTCAATATTCTCAAAGGCAGCTGAGATGTCCAAGAGAAGTAGTGCAGCAACTCTATTGCGGTCAACTCTGTTTTTAGTATCATCCCATATTGCTATAAGTGCCAATTCAGTGTGTCTTCCTGAGCGGAATCCAGTTTGGTAGTCTGAAAGTATGGAGTTGTCTTCAATAAACTGTGACATCTGAGCTAATGCTGCTCTTTCTATCAGTTTGCCCAGGAAATGTCCATTGTAATTGCTCTGTAGTTGTTGGGGTCCTGCGGATCCAGGTTTTTTTTTCTTTAATAACAGACGGATACATGCCTTTTTCAGGTTTTTAGGAAAAGTTCCTCTAGATAAAGTGTTATTGATGATTCTTCTTAAAGGTGGCAGCAGAAGTGAATAAAACAATGTTTTTGAAGATGTGTAGTGGACACGGGTCAGAAGGGCAGCTGGAGAGCCTGCTAGTTTTGTCTAAATCCATAAATTCACCTGGTGATATTTGTTTCAACAAATGCAGAGGCTGTGTTGGTTTACTTTTAGAGGGGATTTTGGGAAAGGGGTTGGTGCTGATGGGTTTTTTTCTGTTTTGAATAGGAGTCCACCCTGTCTGTCTTGGTTGTGTTTAATGAGTTTCCGGTTTGTTAGTGAAATCTTGAGTAGTGGGATGACTTCCTTTCATTCATTTGATCAAATTCTTTAGTTGCAGATTTAGCATTTAGAATTCTGTCTAAATAGTACCTTTTGTTCGCTTTTTTGATTGCTGATTTGTATATTCGGTCACGTTTGTGTGGCTGACGTTTGTCTTGAATGTTGTTTGTTTTGTGCCAGGAAAGTTGCAACCGTCTGATTTGTTGCTTTTTCTTTTTTAGTGTTGTGTTTCTCTAAGCTGTTGGTTTTCTTTTGCCTTGTTTGTTTTTTCTGAGTGCTATTAGGATTTCAAAAGCTTCCTGTAGCCACTCACAAAGTTATGAAACTGAATGGGGCATATTGGGTTTGTCAAACCAAATGTTTAGGTCCAGAAGAATACATAGGTTTGAGTATAATGTTATAAGGTTTGTGAGTACATCTTGAAAAGTGTCTGGGAATTTTGAATTGTTATGTGGAAGCCTGTAAAGGAGGAGAACGTTACAGAAGGAAGTTGGTGTAGGGTTGCATCTGGTGAGAAGGGCCTCACAACCCTGTATGGAAATGTTGTTTGTTTTATAGATATTTATTGCTTGTTTAAATATAATAGCTAGTCCACCTCCTCTCTTGCCTATACAGTTTTGTGTGATGGTTTTATAGCCTGGAGGAACGGTTTCATCCAACACTGGGGCCATGTCATCTCCCAACCATGGTTCTGTTATAGTAAGTCAGGTTGTGTGTCCGTGAGCAGGTCGTAGATGTGGTGCTTGTTTTTTTAGAGTGATCAAGCATTTATGAGCCGGCAGTATAGTGTGATTGTGGTGATGTTGTTTTGTTTTGGAAGAGGATGAGCAATATATTTTAAACTTGTAGCACTTGTGTTGTTAGTTGTGATAACTGTATGAGGGTCACAACAGTCCTGTTTTTCAATATATTGTTTGTCTTCCAGCAGGCTTAGGAGGCATTTTGTTAGGTCTGTGTGTGTTGGTGGTGGTCTTGGTTGCTGAAAGTAACATGATGAGTGTAAGTTTTTTTTTTGTAGCCTAGCCTTATTGTGTAATAGACAAGGGGATGTGAAGTTGTTAAGAGTGGCATGTTGTTTATTTTGTTTGTGTCTGTTTAGTGTTGTAGGAGTATGGGTTGGGGGTGGTGAAGGAGCATGTGGATCATAATGTAAGAATCTAAATTGTGCAATGGATGAGAGGCGGGTGAATGAATGTTGCTCTGTTGGTAGATGTTTGTGAAGAGTGAGAATTTAGGAGTAAAGATTGGACAGGATTTGTAATATTTGTGTAGTCGTGAGGGTGGGAGTGGGTGTGATGGAGAGTATGAAAGTTTGTGTTATTTTTATGTGCTGATGTGTGTGGTCTATTTTGTTTTTGTGGAATAGTGAAAGGAAATAGTGAGATAGTGGTTTTCTGTGCAGAACTTGTATGTGTGTTAGTGCTGGTGTGTGGTATTAGACTATTACGGGTGTGTTGATGTGTTTAGAAGAAGAGTGTATGTAGTGTGTAAGAGGGGACAGACGAGGGTTAGTGGTGTTTGTGTTAGTTTTGTTCACTGTAATAATTATTATGTGTGGTGGAGTGGAGTGTAAGGATTGTACAGATGTGTGTAATTGGTGAAGAGAGGTGGAGGGTGTTTGTAGATGGTGTGTTGGAAGGCTGAGTTTAGGTATTGTTATGACAAAAGATGATCTGGCAGGAGCAAACAGAGAATATTGCTGTTGATTTGTATGATCAGGGAGTGTGTATCTGGATGGCTGAAGATAATGTATAATGTGGTTTTGTGTTGTGTGGGTGATGGCAGGATATGTCAGTGGGAATAGACAGAGAAGTGTTTCGTAGGAGAATGAAGGTGTTTTACTGTTGTAGTTGTGGTGGATATGTGTATAAGTGTGGTATGTGGGGTTTTGTGTTGGTTGAAGAGACATTGCAATCTTTATGAGGTCGGTTTGTGGTGCATGAGTTGAATGTCTTTGCTGATATTGTGTTTGCATGTTGAAGGATGTGTAGGGAGTAAGGTCCTTTCTGGTAAATAGTAAGTTGGGTAGCATTTCTGGTCCTAGGCCCAATCAGGCCCGACCCAAACAGGCAACTGTCCTTGACCTCTCCACCTGGGCTGAAACGTCCTGAGCCCTAGGCTTAAATAGCCCTTTTGGCCAATAGAAACGTAATCCTAACCCTAACCAAGAAGAGTTGCAACCCTAAATCCTAGAACCAATAGGAGACCTAGCCCTATTAACCAATCACACCTGTAGTCCTAACAACCAATCACAATACCAACCCCAAAACAATGAACCAATAGGAATCTCAACCCTAGTACAAATCATGACACCAACCCTAAGACCATGAACCAATCAGAATCTCAACCATGGTACCAATCAGAACCCAAACCCTAATCCTTAAGCCAATAGAAATACTAATCCCAGCAACCAATCACAACAACATAAGCAACAACCAATAGTAACGATTATATGAGGGCCAAGGTAACTGAAGCCCAAGCCCCTGTGGAAGGGAGGAGGGAGCTGCTGCTGTATTTAGAATCTCCTTATATACAGACAGGCAGAATCCACACTTCCATGCTAGCAGAGTCTACTTTCCAGGTACGAGAGAGAGTGAAAGGCACTGATATACTGCTTGTTGCACATTCCGATATTTGGCTATTTCAAGGCAAAAACAAGTGGTGCAGACACTTTCTAAACACAATTGAAATCACAGAACAGGTTAAACAGTCTTGTAAACACACTCCGGTTAGCCACTGAGGTGCATGTAGCCCTTTTTTTTTTTTTTTTTTTAAAGTGGGGGGTGGTTGGTGTTGGAGGCTGGCCTGGTTTGTAGTGGGTACCTTGGGTACTTATACCAGGTCGAGTTCTCCCTTATTAGTGAAGTAGTAGTGTTCTGGCAGCTTAGGCGGATAGAGGTAGCTATAGCAGAGCAGCTTAAGCTGAACTAGGAGACATGCAAAGCTCATGCAATACCACTTATAGTTACACAGTACTTATACACAAGTAAAAACAATACTCAGTGTTACCAAAAATAAAGGTATTTATTTGAGTGACACAGTACCAAACAAATCTTAGAGACAATACTCCTGCTGGAGGTAAGTATTATACACATTATATACACTAGACACCAAAATTAGACAAGTAAATAGTCATAGAACAATGCAAACAGTAGGAAATCCTATAGAATGCAATGGGAGAAAATAAGTCTAGGGGCAACACAAACCATATACTAAAAAGGTGAATCACGAATTTCCCCCTAGACAAGTGTAGTGTGTGTAGAATCGCTGGGAGAGTAAGAGTACAGTAAAGGTAAGTAAATTACCCCACCCCAGAGCCCAGAAAAGGAGGAGTAAAGTACTGCAAGTTTCCTTAGGAGACACTACACCTCGCTTTGGGGATTTTGCAGCAGCCAACCAAGTCTGCAAAGAACAACTGCTGGATGATTGGACCTGAAGACCTGCAAAGGAAGGGGACCAAGTCCAGAAGTAGAAAGAAGTTCCACGAAGCACAGGGGCCCCTGCCAACCCAGAAGAGGGTGCAAAAGAAGAGTCTCTGGTTAGTTGATGACTGCAGAAATGCGCCCTAGAAAGATGCCAGTGGGTTCCACCATGATGCAAAAGATGTCACACAGCGTGAAGAATGTTGCAGATGAGATTTCATGCTGGAAGACGCCAACAAGCCTTGGCTACAACAAAAGTGCGTTTTTCATCAAAATGGCGCTGGATGGACCCAGGAGGGACCTGGGGGCCTCAACTCTGTGTGAGGAGGAAGATGGGGCTCCCAGCACTTTAGAGAGCCCTCTGAATGCCAGCCAGCACCCTCAGAAGCTACAGGATCTGGGTTCAAAGGAGGTGCAAAATGTGGTTGATGCAGCACAACAAAAGAAGGTCCCACGCCGCCGGTGAACAACTCAGCAAGTTGAGCATCGCAGGGTGGAGTGCTGGGGACCTGGGCCAGGCATTTTGCAAAGAGTGCACAGAGGCCTCAGTAGGTGAAGAAGACACAGTACACAGGGGTACCATTGTTCTCAGAGAAGGCAGGGTCTTACCTCTTCCAAATTGCATCAGCAGGACCTAAGGCAGTCTGTTGATGATGTCCACCCTCTGTGTCCTTAGGAGCACGCTTGTCGTTGTGAGAGGAGTCTCAGGGTACCGGTTGTCATCTTGGAAGGTGCCTGCTTGGAGCAGGGAAGTGACTCTGTCACTCCAAGGGAGATTTCTGCGGTCCTTCTGGTGCAGGATGAAGACAGGGAGTCCCCAGAGCGTGCACACCGTGGAAACTGTTGCAGTTGCTGACTTGGACCTGAAGTTGCTGAGGAAAAGTGTCTGTTGTAGACACTTTGTTGCAGTTACAGAATTTCTTGGAGCAGGCTGCGGTTGATCTGAGGTCAGAAGAGTCTGAAGTTGTTGCAGAGGATTCCTGGAGGAAACTTGCAAGCGGAATCAGAAGAGAACCCACAGGAGAGACCCTAAATAGCTCTGAGAGGGCGGATTGGCTACCTTATCAGGTATGGACCTATCAGAAGGGGTCTCTGACGTCACCTGCTGACAATGGCCACTCAGAGCCCTCCAGAGTGCCCCCACACCTTGCAAAGCAAGATGGCTGAAGTCTGGAACACACTAGAGGAGCTCTGGGCACCACCCTGGGGTGATGGACAGGGAAGTGGTCACTCCCCTTTCCTTTGTCCAGTTTCCCACCAGAGTAGGGGAGAAGGGGTCCCTGAACCAGTGTAGACTGGTTTCTGCAAGGAGGGCACCATCTGTGCCCTTCAACACATTCCCAGAGAGTGGGAGAGGATACCCCTCCCCAGCCTGTAACACCTATTTCCAAAGGGAGAGGGTGTAACACCCTGCTCTCAGAGGAAATGCTTTGTTCTGCCTTCCTGGGACTGGGCTGCCCAGACCCCAGGAGGGCAGACCCTGTCTGTGAGGTGACAGCAGCTGTAGCTGCAGTGCAAGCCTCAGAGAGCTGGTTTGGGAGTACGGGGGTCCATGGTGAAGCCCCCAGGATACATGGAATTGGCTCACCAATACCAGATGTGGAATGGGGGACAATTCCATTATCTTAGACATGTTACATGGCCATATTCAGAGTTACCATTGTGAAGCTACATATAGGTATTGACCTATATGTAGTGCATGCATGTAATGGCATCCCCGCACTCACAAAGTCCGGGGAAATGGCCCTGAACTATGTGGGGGCATCTTTGCTAGTGCAAGGGTGCCCTCACACTTAGTAACTTTGCACCTAACCTTCAGCAAGTGAAGGTTAGACATATAGGTGACTTATAAGTTACTTTAGTGGAGTGAAAATGGCTATGAAATAGTGTGTGCACTATTTTACGCAGGCTGCAGTGGCAGTCCTGTGTAAGGGTTTGTCTGAGCTCCCTATGGGTGGCAAAAGAAATGCTGCAGCCCATATGGATCTCCAGGAACCCTAATGCCCTTGGTACCTAGGTACCATATACTAGGGACTTATAAAGGGGGTCCAGTGTGGCAATTGAAATTGGTAAATGAAGTCACTGGCGTACAGTGACAAGTTTAAAAGCAGAGAGAGCATAAGCATTGAGGTTCTGGTTAGCAGAGCCTCAGTGACACAGTCAAGCACTACTGACAACACATACATTAGGCCACAAAACATGAGCACTGGGGTCGTGGCTAGCAGAATCCCAGTGCGACAGTCAAAACACACAGACAGATAGGTTTTTTTCTATGAGCACTGGGGTCCTGGTTAGCAGGATCCCAGTGACACAGTAAAACACACTGACACACAAACAGACCAAAAGTGGGGGTAACCATGCTAGAAAGAGGTCACTTTCCTACAGTTCGCAGTTGGTTTTATGTAGTCTTTTGCTACAAACTAGAAGGGAAATTTCAAACAGTCATGGGCAAAAAATACAGCAGCTTAAAAAGGCCCAGCTGGATCAAACAGGGAGCCTACAGTAAACGGGCGCGGGTAACAGTACAAACACTTTTTTAGAAATGACAAGATTTCCCAGTCTAGGGCTCTTACCAGTCTCCTAGGATTTCTTGACCATTGGCCTGCATTAGGGCGCAGGGAAAAGCTGTTCTTACAAAATGGAGGGATTGGCACAAGATCGCACAATGCGGTCCAGGGCACATGCCGGGATTACACAAAGACTGTGAATTTACAAGTGCATTCCGCAGGCTGCTTGGGCCCTGGGAGCACGTTGCCGTTTTAAGAGCACCTGCGCTTTGTTTGCTCTTTTTTGGCTGAGAGGAGAAGCTGTTGGTGACGTCTCCTCGCTCCAGGCTTCCGATGAAGTGCCCTGCTCCGGTATTGAACATTCCTTTTCGCCGGATGAGCAGAGACAAGAGATGGCAGTTGACAGAATGGTGGCCAAGGGCATGCTGGGTAATGGGCACCCGACTAGTTTATGCCGGGCCTACCTGGAGAGATTTTGAAGGCAAGTATGTCATGGACCCTGGTGCAAGCACCGGAAATGGTCCTGCTGACTATTGTTGATTTAATAAACTACAGACAATACCAGGATTTAAAGGACCCCTTAGGACTGAGCGCATCGGTGCCACTGCACCTGCTGCATCAATAATAGCCACACTCCTCCATGCTGGGCAGGGACATGAATCTAGGTGCGATGACGGATGTCTTGTCGAGCTTTACTTCACACAGTTTTCAAACTCAAATAACTGCCTAATGAAAGCAGCGCCTGATGCTGCCACATGTACACACACCGGTGGTGGCATTTTTTCAAATATTTAAAACGGCCCGGTTCCTAGCCTCTGAAATGGTTCTGTGGGTAGGTGCTCAACGAGGACACCATGAACTTCAAACGCATCAAAGCCGAATCGGCTTCTCGTCATTCAAGGCCTGTTTCTTGCTGTCAGTGTACGTTTCTGCAGTCAGGCAGAGGCCTCTCACTTTCTGTCAGTGCACATATTTCTGCTATCAGTGAGAGTCTTGTTTCTTGCTGCCAGTGCACGTTTCTACGGTCAGGTAGTATCATTATATTAGAGGACATACGGTGGCAATTTATAGTGTTCAGAAACGGCACTGCTGTATTTTAACGGGTGATAATCTCTCCGTATGGCCACATTTTAGAACAGCAAAGTGGGAGGTTTTGAAGCAAAACATCGGGAGATCGTATCAATGACTTCTATAGTAGAAGGAGCAGCTTTAGACACACGGCAGATACAAGTCAAATTTTGGCTTAAAAAATCGTGAGACTCCTTACTGAATCGAGTATGTTGCATGCCCCTCAAAAACAGAATTCATTGAAAAAATGCCAGCGAATGATGGAACCTCGATCAGGTAAAGTTCACACAGAATGCCCGCCACAGAGGTCTGTGCTGGCTTAAAGGCATCAGTCCAAATTTGGAAAGTGCTGTCTCCGGCTTTTAGCCCTGAGCAGAATAATGAACCCTGTTTGTTTTTTGAACAATGAGACCCTTGCATCTTTGAAATGCCATTGCTAAATATTCGACTCCGTGATAATGGAGGAGTCAGCTCTGAGTAGCTGCTGTGGCAAGGCGAAGCAAGCGTTTCATCGTCACAATTGGCCACGGTAATCCGCAAAACAAGGGCTAGCGAACTTTCTGTAACTAGAGGCACAGCCATGCCTTTGTGGAGGCCACCAGACCTTCACAGACCCGTCTTTCAAGGCTCGAACTTTCCTAATCCTAGAATGGAAAGGGGCAAGTGTGCAAAATACAGACGTGGAGGTTTATTCCCAGTCATTTACAGTGGCATTTCCTTTGCATCCGCTTACCAGACAACACTTGGCTACTCAACTACTAGCACAGTAGCAAAGTATGCTCTCTGGTATTCCTAATTCAAGAGGAAGATCTGCAGGTCACAGTTCAAATCTGGAAGTGGAAGGTGTCCAGGAATCTCCAGAAACGAAAAGGTAACAAGCATTTGCAATGCAATAGCTCTCGCATTTGCTTGAGTTAGAGCAATTGGTGTTGTAAATTAATAACAGGATATTTCTTGCCATATAAATTAGTCGACCCTGCCTCATAATTTGCCCTTTTCCTGCCACATAATTCCAATGGCCTGCATATAACTAAAGTACTTCCATTTTCCTTCTTCTTCTATCTGCAGCAAAAAATGAAAATGTTGACATTTTGCATCCTAATTTAAATCCGCCATGCTTACTCAAATAGGATACCACTTTCACCACCCCACCATCAAAGTTGCTGGCTGGCTAACACAATTACCCCCCCCCCCCCCCTCCCAAAAAGACACAAAACACCCACTGAGGAGTAACAAGAGAAAGAAACTAAAAGGGTCGCCTAAACATATCAAGAGTGTTCAAACAGTCAGAGGATGTTAAGTTGGCCTGAATCATGGTCGTAATTGCAATAGGGAGAGATCAATAAAACATATACAATTATCATATAAACCCAATAAAACCCTTTTCAGAATAAAGTTTTGGCATTAGACTGCAATTATAAATTAAGCACTGCAAGCTAAATGGCTGAAAAGTGATTGTATGTATATTAAAACTGCCTGAGATGGCTTTAGAATAATGGTGCCTTAGTATTCACAATGAACTGCAAGAGCTGCGTGTTGGAAAGGAAAGCTTTAGGCACCTGCACATGATTATTTACAAATTAAGTTCGGAGTGAGCTAAAGGCATTAAAAGTGGCTGTACTGTAGGAGGTTGGCCTGGCTTATAGTGGGTACCTGATAGTACTTACACCTTGTGCCAGGTCCAGTTAGCCCTTATTAGTAGATTAGTAGTGTTCTAGCAGTTTAGGCTGATAGAGGTAGCTATAGCAGAGCAGCTTAGGCTGAACTAGGAGACATGCAAAGCTCCTACTATACCACTTCTATCATATAGGTACTATATCATAAGAATCACAATACTCAGAGTTACTAAAAATAAGGGAATTTATTTTAGCGAAAATGTGGCAAAAATATCACAGAGGATATACTCCCTTAGGAGGTAAGTAAAATAAACAAAATATACACACAAACCAAAATCAGGCAAGTAAACAGTTAGAAAGGTAGTGCAAACACTGTAGAATACAATAGGATGCAATAGGCCTAGGGGCAACACAAACCATATACTAAGAAAGTGGAATGCGAACCACTTAGGGACCGCAGGCCTAGTGTAGTGTGTAGAGGGTTGCTGGGAGTATAAGAAAACACTAAGGATGTCCAAGATACCCCACCCCAAGACCCTGAAAAGTAGGAGTAAAGTTACCCTACTTCCCAGGAAACAAACTAAAGTCTTGATAGGAGATTCTGCAAAGACAACAACTGACTGCACGGATTCCTGGACCTGAGTACCTGTGAAGTAAGGGGACCAAGTCCAAGAGTCACGAAAGTGTCCAGGGGGGCAGGAGCCCACTAAACCCTGGATGAAGGTGCAAAATAGCTGCCTCCAGGTGGAAGAAGCTGAAGATTCTGCAACAACAGAAGGTGCCAGGAACTTCTCCTTTGCACAGAATATGTCCCACTGCGTGCTGGAGGATGCAGTATTGTTTCCACGCAGAAAGACCAAAAACAAGCCTTGCTAGCTGCAAAGGTTGTAGCTAAAGAAAAAGGGGGCTACCCGGGCCCAGGAAGGACCAGGAGGTCGCCACTCGAATGAGGAGACAGAGGGGGCGCACAGAAATACAGAGAGCCCATGCAGAAGCAGGCAGCACCCGCAGAAGCACTTCAACCGGGGTTCAAGAAATCTGAGCATGGCGGTCATCTCAGCACTACAAAGAAGGGTCCCACGAAGCCGGAGATCAACTTAGGGAGTTGAGCAATGCAGGACAGAGTGCTGGGGATGAGAGCTAGGCTGTGCACAAAGGATTCCTTGCAAGAGTGCACAGAAGCCCTAGCAGCTGCAGTTAACGCAGTACACAGGATTACTATCAGGCGTAGGAAGGCAAGGACTTACCTCCACCATATTTGGACAGATGGACCACTGGACTGTCGGAGTCACTTGAATCCAGCTCCTGTGGTCCAGGGACCACGCTCGTCACGATGAGAGGGGACCCAGAGGACCGGTGAAGCAGAAGTTTGATGCCTGCGGTAGCAGGAGAAAGACTCCGTCAACCCAAGGGAGATTTCTTCTTGGCTTCCAGTGCAGGGTGAAGGCAGACAGCACCCAGAGCATGCACTACCAGGAAACATGCGAGAAAGCGGGCAGGATTAGGTGCTACAATGTCACTGGTAGTCTTCTTGCTACTTTGTTGCAGTTTTCCAGGCGTCCTGGAGCAGTCAGCGGTCGATCCTTGGCAGAAGTCAAAGAGGGACGTGCAGAGGAACTCGGGTGAGCTCTTGCAACTCGTTATCTGAGGAAAAGCCCACAGGAGAGACCCTAAATAGCCCTCAGAGGAGGATTGGCCACCTAGTCAGGTATGCACCTATCAGGAGGGGTCTCTGACGTCACCTGCTAGCACTAGCCACTCAGAGGCCTCCATTGTGCCCTCACACCTCTGGATTCAAGATGGCAGCGGTCTGGGACACACTGGAGGAGCTCTGGGCTTGTCTAGTGGTGCACTGCCTGTTTGAGTTGAGCTCTGGGCACCACCCCTGGGGTGGTGATGGACAGGGAAGTGGTCACTGCCCTTTCCTTTGTCCAGTTTCGTGCCAGAGCAGTGACTGGGGGTTCCCTGAACTGGTGTAGACTGGCTTATGCAAGGAGGGCACCATCTGTGCCCTTCAAAGCATTTCCAGAGGCTGGGGGAGTGTACTCCATCCCGGCCCTTAACACCTATTTCCAAAGGGAGAGGGTGTAACACTGTAGGAGGCTGGACTGGCTTGTAGTGAGTACCAGGGGGTACTTACACCTTGCATCAGGCCCAGGTATCCCTTATTAGTGTAGAGGGGTGTCTAACAGCTTAGACTGATAGAAAAGGTAGCTTAGCAGAGCAGCTTAGGCTGAACTAGGAGACGAGTGAAGCTCCTACAGTACCACTAGTGTCACTTGCACAATATCATAAGAAAACACAATACACAGATATACTAAAAATAAAGGCACTTTATTTTTATGACAAT
This sequence comes from Pleurodeles waltl, assembly GCF_031143425.1. Lineage (NCBI taxonomy): Eukaryota > Metazoa > Chordata > Amphibia > Caudata > Salamandridae > Pleurodeles > Pleurodeles waltl. The sequence continues at coordinate 1,219,438,885 of NC_090447.1, forward strand.
ATGCCAAAGTATCTCAGTGAGTACCCTCAGTATGAGGATAACAAATATACACAAGATATATGTACACAATACCAAAAATATGCAGTATAGCAATAGAAAACAGTGCAAACAATGTATAGTTACAATAGGATGCAATGGGGGCACATAGGGATAGGGGAAACACAAACCATATACTCTAGAAGTGGAATGCGAACCATGAATGGACCCCAAACCTATGTGACCTTGTAGATGGTCGCTGGGACTGTAAGAAAACAGTGAGGGTTAGAAAAATAGCCCACCCCAAGACCCTGAAAAGTGGGTGCCAAGTGCACCTAAGTTCCCCAAAGAGCACAGAAGTCGTGATAGGGGAATTCTGCAGGAAAGACCAACACCAGCAATGCAACAATGATGGATTTCCAGACGAGAGTACCTGTGGAACAAGGGGACCAAGTCCAAAAGTCACGATCAAGTCGGGAGTGGGCAGATGCCCAGGAAATGCCAGCTGTGGGTGCAAAGAAGCTGCCACCGGATGGTAGAAGCTGAGGATTCTGCAAGAACGACAAGGGCTAGAAACTTCCCCTTTGGAGGATGGATGTCCCACGCCGTGAAGAGTCGTGCAGAAGTGTTTTCCCGCAGAAAGACTGCAAACAAGCCTTGCTAGCTGCAAAGCTTGCGGTTAGGGTTTTTGGATGCTGCTGTGGCCCAGGAGGGACCAGGATGTCACCAATTGCGTGAGGGGACAGAGGGGGCGTCCAGCAAGACAAGGAGCCCTCTCAGAAGCAGGCAGCACCTGGAGAAGTGCCGGAACAGGCACTACAAAGTGGAGTGAAACAGTGCTCACCCGAAGTTACACAAGAGAGTCCCACGCCGCCGGAGGACAACTCAGGAGGTTGTGCAATGCAGGTTAGAGTGCCGTGAACCCAGGCTAGGCTGTGCACAAAGGAAATCCTCGAAGAGTGCACAGGAGCCGGAGTAACTGCAAAACACGCAGTTCCCAGCAATGCAGTCTGGCGTGGGGAGGCAAGGACTTACCTCCACCAAACTTGGACTGAAGAGTCACTGGACTGTGGGAGTCACTTGGACAGAGTTGCTGAGTTCAAGGGACCTCGCTCGTCGTGCTGAGAGGAGACCCAGAGGACCGGTGATGCAGTTCTTTGGTGCCTGCGGTTGCAGGGGGAAGATTCCGTCGACCCATGGGAGATTTCTTCGGAGCTTCTAGTGCAGAGAGGCGGCAGACTACCCCCACAGCATGCACCACCAGGAAAACAGTCGAGAAGGCGGCAGGATCAGCGTTACAAGGTCGCAGTAGTCGTCTTTGCTACTTTGTTGCAGTTTTGCAGGCTTCTAGCGCGGTCAGCAGTCGATTCCTTGGCAGAAGGTGAAGAGAGAGATGCAGAGGAACTCTGATGAGCTCTTGATTTCGTTATCTAAGGAATTCCCCAAAGCAGAGACCCTAAATAGCCAGAAAAGAGGGTTTGGCTACTTAGGAGAGAGGATAGGCTAGCAACACCTGAAGGAGCCTATCAGAAGGAGTCTCTGACGTCACCTGCTGGCACTGGCCACTCAGAGCAGTCCAGTGTGCCAGCAGCACCTCTGTTTCCAAGATGGCAGAGGTCTGGAGCACACTGGAGGAGCTCTGGGCACCTCCCAGGGGAGGTGCAGGTCAGGGGAGTGGTCACTCCCCTTTCCTTTGTCCAGTTTCGCGCCAGACCAGGGCTGAGGGATCCCTGAACCGGTGCAGACTGGCTTATGCAGAGATGGGCACCATCTGTGCCCATCAAAGCATTTCCAGAGGCTGGGGGAGGCTACTCCTCCCCAGCCCTGACACCTTTTTCCAAAGGGAGAGGGTGTAACACCCTCTCTCTGAGGAAGTCCTTTGTTCTGCCTTCCTGGGCCAAGCCTGGCTGGACCCCAGGAGGGCAGAAACCTGTCTGAGGGGTTGGCAGCAGCAGCAGCTGCAGAGAAACCCCGGGAAAGGCAGTTTGGCAGTACCCGGGTCTGTGCTAGAGACCCGTGGGATCATGGGATTGTGCCAACAATGCCAGGATGGCATTGAGGGGGCAATTCCATGATCATAGACATGTTACATGGCCATATTCGGAGTTACCATTGTGAAGCTATACATAGGTAGTGACCTATGTATAGTGCACGCGTGTAATGGTGTCCCCGCACTCACAAAGTCCGGGGAATTTGCCCTGAACAATGTGGGAGCACCTTGGCTAGTGCCAGGGTGCCCACACACTAAGTAACTTAGCACCCAACCTTTACCAGGTAAAGGTTAGACATATAGGTGACTTATAAGTTACTTAAGTTCAGTGAAAAATGGCTGTGAAATAATGTGGGCATTATTTCACTCAGGCTGCACTGGCAGGCCTGTGTAAGAATTATCAGATCTCCCTATGGATGGCACAAGAAATGCTGCAGCCCATAGGGATCTCCTGGAACCCCAATACCCTGGGTACCTCAGTACCATATACTAGGGAATTATAAGGGTGTTCCAGTATGCCAATGTAAATTGGTGAAATTGGTCACTAGCCTGTTAGTGACAATTTGGAAAGAAATGAGAGAGCATAACCACTGAGGTTCTGAATAGCAGAGCCTCAGTGAGACAGTTAGTCATAACACAGGCAACACATACAGGGCACACTTATGAGCACTGGGGCCCTGGCTGGCAGGGTCCCAGTGACACATACAACTAAAACAACATATATACAGTGAAATATGGGGGTAACATGCCAGGCAAGATGGTACTTTCCTGCAAACACCCTCTCTCAGAGGAAATTCTTTGTTCTGCCTTCCTGGGACTGGGCTGCCCAGACCCCAGGAGGGGAGAAACGTGTCTGAGGGTTGGCAGCAGCGGTAGCTGCAGTGAAAACTCCAGAGAGCTAGTTTGGCAGTACCTGGGGTCCATGCTGGGGCCTCGGGGATGCATGGGATTGGCACCCCAATACCAGATTTGGCTAGGGGAGACAATTGCATGATCTTAGACATATTAGATGGCCATGTTCGGAGTTACCATTGTGAAGCTATACATAGGTATTGACCTATGTGTGGTGCATGCGTGTAATGGTGTCCCCGCACTCACAAAGTCTGGGGAAATTGCCCTGAACAATGTGGGGGCACCTTGGCTAGTGCCAGGGTGCCCTCACACTTAGTAACTTTGCACCTAACCTTCAAAAAGTGAGGGTTAGACATACAGGGAGTGCAGAATTATTAGGCAAATGAGTATTTTGACCACATCATCCTCTTTATGCATGTTGTCTTACTCCAAGCTGTATAGGCTCGAAAGCCTACTACCAATTAAGCATATTAGGTGATGTGCATCTCTGTAATGAGAAGGGGTGTGGTCTAATGACATCAACACCCTATATCAGGTGTGCATAATTATTAGGCAACTTCCTTTCCTTTGGCAAAATGGGTCAAAAGAAGGACTTGACAGGCTCAGAAAAGTCAAAAATAGTGAGATATCTTGCAGAGGGATGCAGCACTCTTAAAATTGCAAAGCTTCTGAAGCGTGATCATCGAACAATCAAGCGTTTCATTCAAAATAGTCAACAGGGTCGCAAGAAGCGTGTGGAAAAACCAAGGCGCAAAATAACTGCCCATGAACTGAGAAAAGTCAAGCGTGCAGCTGCCACGATGCCACTTGCCACCAGTTTGGCCATATTTCAGAGCTGCAACATCACTGGAGTGCCCAAAAGCACAAGGTGTGCAATACTCAGAGACATGGCCAAGGTAAGAAAGGCTGAAAGACGACCACCACTGAACAAGACACACAAGCTGAAACGTCAAGACTGGGCCAATAAATATCTCAAGACTAATTTTTCTAAGGTTTTATGGACTGATGAAATGAGAGTGAGTCTTGATGGGCCAGATGGATGGGCCCGTGGCTGGATTGGTAAAGGGCAGAGAGCTCCAGTCCGACTCAGACGCCAGCAAGGTGGAGGTGGAGTACTGGTTTGGGCTGGTATCATCAAAGATGAGCTTGTGGGGCCTTTTCGGGTTGAGGATGGAGTCAAGCTCAACTCCCAGTCCTACTGCCAGTTCCTGGAAGACACCTTCTTCAAGCAGTGGTACAGGAAGAAGTCTGCATCCTTCAAGAAAAACATGATTTTCATGCAGGACAATGCTCCATCACACGCGTCCAAGTACTCCACAGCGTGGCTGGCAAGAAAGGGTATAAAAGAAGGAAATCTAATGACATGGCCTCCTTGTTCACCTGATCTGAACCCCATTGAGAACCTGTGGTCCATCATCAAATGTGAGATTTACAAGGAGGGAAAACAGTACACCTCTCTGAACAGTGTCTGGGAGGCTGTGGTTGCTGCTGCACGCAATGTTGATGGTGAACAGATCAAAACACTGACAGAATCCATGGATGGCAGGCTTTTGAGTGTCCTTGCAAAGAAAAGTGGCTATATTGGTCACTGATTTGTTTTTGTTTTGTTTTTGAATGTCAGAAATGTATATTTGTGAATGTTGAGATGTTATATTGGTTTCACTGGTAATAATAAATAATTGAAATGGGTATATATTTTTTTTTTGTTAAGTTGCCTAATAATTATGCACAGTAATAGTCACCTGCACACACAGATATCCCCCTAACATAGCTAAAACTAAAATCAAACTAAAAACTACTTCCAAAAATATTCAGCTTTGATATTAATGAGTTTTTTGGGTTCATTGAGAACATGGTTGTTGTTCAATAATAAAATTAATCCTCAAAAATACAACTTGCCTAATAATTCTGCACTCCCTGTATAGGTGACTTATAAGTTAGTTAAGTGCAGTGTAAAATGGCTGTGAAATAACGGGGATGTTATTTCACACAGGCTGCAGTGGCAGTCTTGTGTAAGAGTTGTCTGAGCTCCCTATGGGTGGCAAAACAAATGCTGCAGCCCATATCGATCTCCAGGGACCCCAATACCCTGGGTACCTAGGTACCACATTCTAGGGAATTATAAAGGTGTTCCAGTGTGCCACTTAGAATTGGTAAAAATGGTCACTAGCCTGCAGTGACAATTTTAAAATCAGAGGGAGCATAAGCACTGAGATTCTGGTTAGCAGAGTCTCAGTGATACAGTTAGGCACCACACAGGGAACACATATAGGTCACAAACTAGGAGCACTGGGGTCCTGGCTAGCAGGATCCCAGTGACACAGGCAAAAACAAACTGACACACAAGTAAAAATTGGGGAAACATGCCAGGCAAGATGGTACTTTCCTACAAACCCCCTCCTCCCAAATGAGGGACAATAAGGCTAACCTTGCCCAGATTAGTCTTTATTGTCTAAGTGGAAATATCTGGGGAGTCCATCTGCATTGGGGTGAGTACTCCCAGGTCTATGTTCCAATGTATAGTCCATTCCCTGTAGGGAAGTGGACCACCTCAACAATTTAGGGTTTTCACCTTTCATTTGTTTTAGCCAAAGTAGAGGTTTGTGGTCTGTCTGAACAATACAGTGAGTACCAAAGAGGTATGGTCTCAACTTTTGTCAGTGCCCAGACCACAGCAAAGGCCTCCCTCTCTATGGTAGACCAACGTTTTTCTCCAGAGTCAATCTCCTGCTGATAAAAGCAACAGGTTGATCCTGGCCCTCAGTATTAAGCTGTGATAGCACTGCCCCAACCCTCAATTCAGAAGCATCAGTCTGGACTATAAACTTTTTGGAGTAGCTAGGGCTTTTTAGGACAGGTGCAGAGCACATGCCCTGTTTGAGCTCATCAAAAGCATTTTGACAGCTAGCTGTCCACAATACCTTTTTAGGCATCTTCTTACTAGAGAGGTCATTAAGAGGAGCTGCTATGGAGCCACAATTCTTAATGAACCTCCTATAGTACCCTTTGAGGCCTAGAAAGGCTGTCACCTGGGTTTGAGTTGTAAGGGGAGCCCCTTCCATAATGGTCTGGATCTTCCCTTGCAGTGGTGCAATCTGTTCCCCACTGTAGGAAAGTACCATCTTGCCTGGCATGTTACCCCCATTTTTCACTGTATATATGTTGTTTTAGTTGTATGTGTCACTGGGACCCTGGTAACCCAGGGCCCCAGTGCTCATAAGTGTGCCTGAATGTGTTACCTGTGTAGAGACTAAGGGCCTGATTCTAACTTTGGAGGACGGTGTTAAACCGTCCCAAAAGTGGCGGATATACCACCTACCGTATTACGAGTCCATTATATCCTATGGAACTCGTAATATGGTAGGTGGTATATCCGCCACTTTTGGGACGGTTTAACACCGTCCTCCAAAGTTAGAATCAGGCCCTAACTGTCTCACTGAGGCTCTGCTAATCAGAACCTCAGTGGTTATGCTCTCTCATTTCTTTCCAAATTGTCACTAACAGGCTAGTGACCATTTTTACCAATTTACATTGGCTTACTGGAACACCCTTATAATTCCCTAGTATATGGTACTGAGGTACCCAGGGTATTGGGGTTCCAGGAGATCCCTATGGGCTGCAGCATTTCTTTTGCCACCCATAGGGAGCTCTGACAATTCTTACACAGGCCTGCCACTGCAGCCTGAGTGAAATAACGTCCACGTTATTTCACAGCCATTTTACACTGCACTTAAGTAACTTATAAGTCACCTATATGTCTAACCTTTACCTGGTAAAGGTTAGGTGCAAAGTTACTTAGTGTGAGGGCACCCTGGCACTAGCCAAGGTGCCCCCACATTGTTCAGAGCCAATTCCCTGAACTTTGTGAGTGCGGGGACACCATTACACGCGTGCACTACATATAGGTCACTACCTATATGTAGCTTCACAATGGTAACTCCGAATATGGCCATGTAACATGTCTATGATCATGGAATTGCCCCCTCTATACCATCCTGGCATAGTTGGCACAATCCCATGATCCCAGTGGTCTGTAGCACAGACCCTGGTACTGCCAAACTGCCCTTCCTGGGGTTTCACTGCAGCTGCTGCTGCTGCCAACCCCTCAGACAGGCATCTGCCCTCCTGGGGTCCAGCCAGGCCTGGCCCAGGATGGCAGAACAAAGGACTTCCTCTGAGAGAGGGTGTTACACCCTCTCCCTTTGGAAAATGGTGTGAAGGCAGGGGAGGAGTAGCCTCCCCCAGCCTCTGGAAATGCTTTCTTGGGCACAGATGTGCCCAATTCTGCATAAGCCAGTCTACACCTGTTCAGGGACCCCTTAGCCCCTGCTCTGGCGCTAAACTGGACAAAGGAAAGGGGAGTGACCACTCCCCTGACCTGCACCTCCCCTGGGAGGTGTCCAGAGCTCCTCCAGTGTGCTCCAGACCTCTGCCATCTTGGAAACAGAGGTGCTGCTGGCACACTGGACTGCTCTGAGTGGCCAGTGCCACCAGGTGACGTCAGAGACTCCTGCTGATAGGCTCCTTCAGGTGTTAGTAGCCTATCCTCTCTCCTAGGTAGCCAAACCCTCTTTTCTGGCTATTTAGGGTCTCTGTCTCTGGGGAAACTTTAGATAACGAATGCAAGAGCTCATCTGAGTTCCTCTGCATCTCTCTCTTCACCTTCTGCCAAGGAATCGACTGCTGACCGCGCTGGAAGCCTGCAAACCTGCAACATAGTAGCAAAGACGACTACTGCAACTCTGTAACGCTGATCCTGCCGCCTTCTCGACTGTTTTCCTGCTTGTGCATGCTGTGGGGGTAGTCTGCCTCCTCTCTGCACCAGAAGCTCTGAAGAAATCTCCCGTGGGTCGACGGAATCTTCCCCCTGCAACCGCAGGCACCAAAAAGCTGCATTACCGGTCCCTTGGGTCTCCTCTCAGCACGACGAGCGAGGTCCCTCGAATCCAGCGACTCTGTCCAAGTGACCCCCACAGTCCAGTGACTCTTCAGTCCAAGTTTGGTGGAGGTAAGTCCTTGCCTCACCTCGCTGGGCTGCATTGCTGGGAACCGCGACTTTTGCAGCTACTCCGGCCCCTGTGCACTTCCGGCGGAAATCCTTTGTGCACAGCCAAGCCTGGGTCCACGGCACTCTAACCTGCATTGCACGACTTTCTAAGTTGGTCTCCGGCGACGTGGGACTCCTTTGTGCGACTTCGGGTGAGCACCGTTTCACGCATCCTCGTAGTGCCTGTTTCTGGCACTTCTCCGGGTGCTACCTGCTGCTGAGAGGGCTCCTTGTCTTGCTCGACGTCCCCTCTCTCTCCTGGTCCAATTTGCGACCTTCTGGTCCCTCCAGGGCCACAGCAGCGTCCAAAAAACACTAACCGCACGATTTGCAGACAGCAAGGCTTGTTGGCGTTCTTTCGGCGGGAAAACACTTCTGCACGACTCTCCACAGCGAGCGGGATCCGTCCACCAAAGGGGAAGTCTCTAGCCCTTTTCGTTCCTGCAGAAACCTCAGCTTCTTCTGTCCAGTAGAAGCTTCTTTGCACCCGCAGCTGGCATTTCCTGGGCATCTGCCCATCTCCGACTTGCTTGTGACTTTTGGACTTGGTCCCCTTGTTCCACAGGTACCCTAGATTGGAAATCCACAGTTGTTGCATTGTTGGTTTGTGTCTTTCCTGCATTATTCCTCTAACACGACCTCTTTGTCCTTAGGGGAACTTTAGTGCACTTTGCACTCACTTTTCAGGGTCTTGGGGAGGGTTATTTTTCTAACTCTCACTATTTTCTAATAGTCCCAGCGACCCTCTACGAGGTCACATAGGTTTGGGGTCCATTCGTGGTTCGCATTCCACTTTTGGAGTATATGGTTTGTGTTGCCCCTATCCCTATGTTTCCCCATTGCATCCTATTGTAACTATACATTGTTTGCACTGTTTTCTAAGACTATACTGCATATTTTTGCTATTGTGTATATATATCTTGTGTATATTTCCTATCCTCTCACTGAGGGTACACTCTAAGATACTTTGGCATATTGTCATAAAAATAAAGTACCTTTATTTTTAGTATAACTGTGTATTGTGTTTTCTTATGATATTGTGCATATGACACTAAGTGGTACTGTAGTAGCTTCACACGTCTCCTAGTTCAGCCTAAGCTGCTCTGCTAAGCTACCATTATCTATCAGCCTAAGCTGCTAGACACCCTATACACTAATAAGGGATAACTGGGCCTGGTGCAAGGTGCAAGTACCCCTTGGTACTCACTACAAGCCAGTCCAGCCTCCTACATTGGTTGTGCAGCGGTGGGATAAGTGCTTTGAGACTACTTACCACTCTTGTCATTGTACTTTTCATAAGAGAAAAATATACAAAACAAGGTCAGTGTATATACACATAGCCAAAAAGTTTTGCATTTCCTCTTTTCACTCTTTTCTAAGTGCTGAAAAGTACTTCTAACTTTCTAAAAAGTTCTAAAAAGTTTTAAAAGTTTTTTTCTCTGTCTTTCTAAAAGCTCTGACAAACTTTTTATCTTTTACTATCACTTTAACTCTCTCTAAAAATGTCTGGCACAGGCCAAAATGTTGATCTGTCCAAACTTGCATATGATCACCTTAGCTGGAAAGGAGCAAGGAGTCTCTGCATAGAGAGAGGTTTGAGTGTAGGGAAGAATCCTTCCTTGGAACTGTTACTTAACATGCTTAGAGAACAGGATAAGGCTAGAAGTGCCCCATCTGTTGAAAAAGTAGCTAATGGTTCTCAATCTGATCCAGGGACTCCCCCAGGAAAAGATTCAGGAAAGAAACTTCCTAGCCTGCCCATTACTAGACAGTCTAGCATAGTTGGTAATGATGATGAGCCACACCATATAAATAGTGTTGTCTCACATCATAGCAAAAGCATTTATTCTCACCATACTGGTAGTGATGTTTCTGTTAGCCAAGCTGTTAGGGTGGCTTCTGTAAGGGACAGGTCTCCTTCTGTCCATTCTCACCATACTTCTGTTTCAAGGCATGTCCCTCCCACCCACCCTGATGACAGATTGTTAGAAAGGGAGCTCAATAGATTGAGAGTGGAACAAACCAGACTGAAGCTCAAGAAGCAACAGCTGGATTTGGATAGACAGACTTTAGAAGTAGAGAAGGAGAGACAGAAACTGGGTTTAGAAACCCATGGTGGCAGCAGCAGTATTCCCCATAGTCATCCTGCAAAAGAGCATGATTCCAGGAATCTGCACAAGATAGTTCCCCCTTACAAGGAGGGGGATGACATTAACAAGTGGTTTGCTGCACTTGAGAGGGCCTGTGTTGTACAGGATGTCCCTCAAAGGCAGTGGGCTGCTATCCTATGGCTATCATTTAGTGGAAAAGGTAGGGATAGGCTCCTTACTGTGAAAGAAAATGATGCTAATAATTTCCAAGTTCTTAAGAATGCACTCCTGGATGGTTATGGCTTAACCACTGAACAATACAGGATAAAGTTCAGAGACACCAAAAAGGAGTCTTCACAAGACTGGGTTGATTTCATTCACCATTCAGTGAAGGCCTTGGAAGGGTGGTTACATGGCAGTAAAGTTACTGATTATGACAGCCTGCATAACTTGATCCTGAGAGAGCATATTGTGTGTCTGATTTGTTGCACCAGTACTTGGTGGACTCTGATCTGACCTCTCCCCAAGAATTGGGAAAGAAGGCAGACAAATGGGTCAGAACAAGGGTGAACAGAAAAGGTCATACAGGGGGTGACAAAGATGGCAACAAAAAGAAGGATGGTAAGTCTTCTGACAAGGGTGGGGACAAATCTAAAAATGAGTCTTCATCAGGCCCACAAAAACACTCTGGTGGGGGTGGTGGGCCCAAATCCTCTTTTAATCAGAACAAGGAAAAGAAACCATGGTGCTATTTATGTAAAATAAAAGGCCATTGGACAACAGATCCCAGTTGTCCAAAGAAAGGCACCAAGCCTCCTACCACTACAACCCCTACTGCTACACCTAGTGTCCCTACTAATAGCAGTGGTGGTGGGAGCAAACCTACTAATAGCCAATCGAAGGGAGTAGCTGGGCTCACTATTGGTAACTTAGTTGGGGTTGGCCTTGTTAGGGAGGCCACAGAGGCTGTGTTAGTCTCTGAGGGGGCTATTGATTTAGCCACCTTAGTTGCTTGTCCCCTTAATATGGATAAGTACAAGCAGCTACCCCTAATAAATGGTGTTGAGGTTCAGGCCTACAGGGACACTGGTGCCAGTGTGACTATGGTCATAGAGAAACTGGTCCACCCTGAACAACACCTACTTGGTCACCAGTACCAAGTAACCGATGCTCACAACAACACACTTAGCCACCCCATGGCTGTTGTAAATCTCAACTGGGGGGGGTTACTGGTCCAAAGAAAGTTGTGGTAGCTTCAGATTTACCTGTAGACTGTCTATTAGGGAATGATTTGGAGACATCAGCTTGGTCAGATGTGGAGTTGGAAGCCCATGCAGCAATGCTGGGCATCCCAGGGCATATTTTTGCTTTGACAAGGGCTCAGGCCAAAAAGCAAAAAAGACAGGGAAGCTTGGATCCTGGAACAATGGACCAAGTGCTCCCTAAAGCTAGGGCTAGTAGAAGCAAACCACTTCCTACTATCCCTCCCTCTACAGTGGATTCTACTTCTGAGGAAGAAGAATTCCCTCCCTGTGCAGAACCTACTCCAGAGGAGCTGGAAGCAGACACTGCTGAGCTTTTGGGTGAAGGGGGGCCTGCCAGAGAGGAGCTGAGTGTGGCACAGCAAACCTGTCCCACATTAGAGGGTCTCAGACAGCAAGCTGTCAAACAGGCTAATGGGGATGTCAGTGACTCTCACAGAGTTTACTGGGAGGACAACCTCTTGTACACTGAGCATAGGGATCCTAAACCTGGAGCTGCCAGGAGATTAGTGATTCCTCAGGAGTACAGAAAGTTCCTCCTAACCCTGGCACATGACATTCCCCTAGCTGGGCACCTGGGTCAAATGAAAACTTGGGACAGACTGGTTCCATTGTTTCATTGGCCTAGGATGTCTGAGGACACAAAAGAATTTTGTAAGTCCTGTGAAACCTGTCAAGCCAGTGGCAAGACAGGTGGCACCCCAAAGGCACCCCTTATTCCACTGCCTGTGGTTGGGGTTCCCTTTGAAAGGGTAGGGGTTGACATAGTTGGCCCCCTTGACCCTCCTACTGCTTCAGGCAATAGATGTATCTTGGTGGTAGTGGACCATGCCACAAGATATCCTGAAGCTATTCCTTTAAGTACCCCTACAGCACCTGCAGTGGCAAAGGCCCTCCTGGGAATATTTTCCAGGGTGGGCTTCCCAAAGGAAGTAGTATCAGACAGGGGAAGCAATTTCATGTCTGCATACTTAAAGGCCATGTGGAAGGAGTGTGGTGTAACGTACAAGTTCACAACACCCTATCATCCACAAACAAATGGACTGGTGGAGAGATTTAATAAAACTCTCAAAGGCATGATTATGGGTCTCCCTGAAAAACTCCGCAGGAGATGGGATATCCTTCTACCATGCCTCCTTTTTGCCTACAGGGAGGTACCCCAGAAAGGAGTGGGCTTCAGCCCCTTTGAACTTCTTTTTGGACACCCTGTTAGGGGTCCACTCACACTTGTAAAGGAGGGTTGGGAACAACCTTTAAAAGCTCCTAAGCAGGATATTGTGGATTATGTACTTGGCCTCAGATCAAGGATGGCTGAGTACATGAAAAAAGGCCAGTAAAAACCTTCAGGCCAGCCAAGAGCTCCAGAAGCAATGGCATGATCAGAAGGCTGTTTTGGTTCAGTACCAACCAGGGCAGAAAGTGTGGGTCTTGGAGCCTGTGGCCCCAAGAGCACTCCAAGATAAATGGAGTGGACCCCACACAATTGTTGAAAAGAAGGGAGAAGTCACCTATTTAGTTGACTTAGGCACTGCCAGGAGTCCCCTTAGGGTGCTCCATGTCAACCGCCTGAAACCCTACTATGACAGGGCTGATCTCACCCTGCTCATGGCAACTGATGAGGGACAGGAAGAAGACAGTGATCCTCTACCTGATCTCTTCTCTTCCACAGAACAAGATGCTCTTGTGGAAGGTGTAGTTTTGGCTGATTGTCTTACTGCTGAGCAGAAAGATAATTGCATAAATCTCCTAGATCAATTCTCTGAACTCTTCTCTACTGTGCCAGGTACCACTTCTTGGTGTGAGCACACTATAGATACTGGAGACAGTTTACCTGTCAAAAGTAAGATCTATAGGCAGCCTGACCATGTCAGGGACTGCATAAAGCAAGAGGTCCAGAAAATGTTAGAACTAGGAGTGGTTGAGCACTCTGACAGTCCATGGGCTTCTCCTGTGGTACTGGTACCAAAACCCCATTCCAAAGATGGAAAGAAGGAAATGCGGTTTTGTGTAGACTATAGAGGTCTCAACTTGGTAACCAAAACTGATGCTTACCCTATACCCAGGGCAGATGAGCTCATAGATACACTGGCATCTGCCAAGTATCTAAGCACTTTTGACTTGACTGCAGGGTATTGGCAGATCAAATTGTCAGAAGATGCTAAACCTAAGACTGCATTTTCAACCATTGGAGGACATTACCAGTTTACTGTAATGCCTTTTGGTTTGAAAAATGCACCTGCCACTTTTCAGAGGTTGGTGAACACAGTCCTGCAAGGGCTGGAAGCTTTCAGTGCAGCATATTTGGACGATATAGCTGTCTTTAGCTCCAGCTGGGATGATCACCTGGTCCACCTATGGAAAGTTTTGGAGGCCCTGCAAAAGGCAGGCCTCACTATCAAGGCTTCAAAGTGCCAGATAGGGCAGGGTAAGGTCGTTTATCCGGGACACCTTGTTGGTGGGGAACAGATTGCACCACTTCAGGGGAAAATCCAAACAATTATTGATTGGGTTCCCCCTACCACTCAGACTCAGGTGAGAGCCTTCCTAGGCCTCACTGGGTATTACAGGAGGTTCATTAAGAACTATGGCTCCATTGCAGCCCCTCTTAATGACCTCACATCCAAGAAAATGCCTAAAAAGGTATTATGGACAGCAAACTGTCAGAAAGCTTTTGAGGAGCTGAAGCAGGCCATGTGCTCTGCACCTGTCCTGAAAAGCCCTTGTTACTCTAAAAAATTCTATGTCCAAACTGATGCATCTGAATTAGGAGTAGGGGCAGTCCTATCACAACTTAATTCTGAGGGCCAGGATCAACCTGTTGCTTTTATTAGTAGGAGGTTGACCCCTAGAGAAAAGCGTTGGTCTGCCATTGAGAGGGAGGCCTTTGCTGTGGTCTGGGCTCTGAAGAAGTTGAGGCCATACCTGTTTGGCACTCACTTCATTGTTCAGACAGACCACAAACCTCTACTTTGGCTAAAACAAATGAAAGGTGAAAATCCTAAATTGTTGAGGTGGTCCATATCCCTACAGGGAATGGACTATACAGTGGAACATAGACCTGGGAGTAGCCACTCCAATGCAGATGGACTCTCCAGATATTTCCACTTAGACAATGAAGACTCATCAGGTCATGGCTAGTCTTATTGTCCTTCGTTTGGGGGGGGGGTTGTGTAGGAAAGTACCATCTTGCCTGGCATGTTACCCCCATTGTTCACTGTATATATGTTGTTTTAGTTGTATGTGTCACTGGGACCCTGGTAACCCAGTGCTCATAAGTGTGCCTGATTGTGTTACCTGTGTAGTGACTAACTGTCTCACTGAGACTCTGCTAATCAGAACCTCAGTGGTTATGCTCTCTCATTTCTTTCCAAATTGTCACTAACAGGCTAGTGACCATTTTTACCAATTTACATTGGCTTACTGGAACACCCTTATAATTCCCTAGTATATGGTACTGAGGTACCCAGGGTATTGGGGTTCCAGGAGATCCCTATGGGCTGCAGCATTTCTTTTGCCACCCATAGGGAGCTCTGACAATTCTTACACAGGCCTGCCACTGCAGCCTGAGTGAAATAACGTCCACGTTATTTCACAGCCATTTTACACTGCACTTAAGTAACTTATAAGTCACCTATATGTCTAACCTTTACCTGGTAAAGGTTAGGTGCAAAGTTACTTAGTGTGAGGGCACCCTGGCACTAGCCAAGGTGCCCCCACATTGTTCAGAGCCAATTCCCTGAACTTTGTGAGTGCGGGGACACCATTACACGCGTGCACTACATATAGGTCACTACCTATATGTAGCTTCACAATGGTAACTCCGAATATGGCCATGTAACATGTCTATGATCATGGAATTGCCCCCTCTATACCATCCTGGCATAGTTGGCACAATCCCATGATCCCAGTGGTCTGTAGCACAGATCCTGGTACTGCCAAACTGCCCTTCCTGGGGTTTCACTGCAGCTGCTGCTGCTGCCAACCCCTCAGACAGGCATCTGCCCTCCTGGGGTCCAGCCAGGCCTGGCCCAGGATGGCAGAACAAAGGACTTCCTCTGAGAGAGGGTGTTACACCCTCTCCCTTTGGAAAATGGTGTGAAGGCAGGGGAGGAGTAGCCTCCCCCAGCCTCTGGAAATGCTTTGTTGGGCACAGATGTGCCCAATTCTGCATAAGCCAGTCTACACCGGTTCAGGGACCCCTTAGCCCCTGCTCTGGGGCGAAACTGGACAAAGGAAAGGGGAGTGACCACTCCCCTGACCTGCACCTCCCCTGGGAGGTGTCCAGAGCTCCTCCAGTGTGCTCCAGACCTCTGCCATCTTGGAAACAGAGGTGCTGCTGGCACACTGGACTGCTCTGAGTGGCCAGTGCCACCAGGTGACGTCAGAGACTCCTGCTGATAGGCTCCTTCAGGTGTTAGTAGCCTATCCTCTCTCCTAGGTAGCCAAACCCTCTTTTCTGGCTATTTAGGGTCTCTGTCTCTGGGGAAACTTTAGATAACGAATGCAAGAGCTCATCCGAGTTCCTCTG
This sequence comes from Pleurodeles waltl, assembly GCF_031143425.1. NCBI lineage: Eukaryota > Metazoa > Chordata > Amphibia > Caudata > Salamandridae > Pleurodeles > Pleurodeles waltl. The sequence goes on from NC_090447.1 coordinate 1,219,454,630, forward strand.
CATCTCTCTCTTCACCTTCTGCCAAGGAATCGACTGCTGACCGCGCTGGAAGCCTGCAAACCTGCAACATAGTAGCAAAGACGACTACTGCAACTCTGTAACGCTGATCCTGCTGCCTTCTCGACTGTTTTCCTGCTTGTGCATGCTGTGGGGGTAGTCTGCCTCCTCTCTGCACCAGAAGCTCTGAAGAAATCTCCCGTGGGTCGACGGAATCTTCCCCCTGCAACCGCAGGCACCAAAAAGCTGCATCTCCGGTCCCTTGGGTCTCCTCTCAGCACGACGAGCGAGGTCCCTCGAATCCAGCGACTCTGTCCAAGTGACCCCCCAGTCCAGTGACTCTTCAGTCCAAGTTTGGTGGAGGTAAGTCCTTGCCTCACCTCGCTGGGCTGCATTGCTGGGAACCGCGACTTTTGCAGCTACTCCGGCCCCTGTGCACTTCCGGCGGAAATCCTTTGTGCACAGCCAAGCCTGGGTCCACGGCACTCTAACCTGCATTGCACGACTTTCTAAGTTGGTCTCCGGCGACGTGGGACTCCTTTGTGCGACTTCGGGTGAGCACCGTTTCACGCATCCTCGTAGTGCCTGTTTCTGGCACTTTTCCGGGTGCTACCTGCTGCTGAGAGGGCTCCTTGTCTTGCTCGACGTCCCCTCTCTCTCCTGGTCCAATTTGCGACCTCCTGGTCCCTCCAGGGCTACAGCAGCGTCCAAAAAACGCTAACCGCACAATTTGCAGCTAGCAAGGCTTGTTGGTGTTCTTTCGGCGGGAAAACACTTCTGCACGACTCTCCACGGCGAGAAGGATCCGTCCACCAAAGGGTAAGTCTCTAGCCCTTTTCGTTCCTGCAGAAACCTCAGCTTCTTCTGTCCAGTAGAAGCTTCTTTGCACCCGCAGCTGGCATTTCCTGGGCATCTGCCCATCTCCGACTTGCTTGTGACTTTTGGACTTGGTCCCCTTGTTCCACAGGTACCCTAGATTGGAAATCCACAGTTGTTGCATTGTTGGTTTGTGTCTTTCCTGCATTATTCCTCTAACATGACTTCTTTGTCCTTAGGGGAACTTTAGTGCACTTTGCACTCACTTTTCAGGGTCTTGGGGAGGGTTATTTTTCTAACTCTCACTATTTTCTAATAGTCCCAGCGACCCTCTACAAGGTCACATAGGTTTGGGGTCCATTCGTGGTTCGCATTCCACTTTTGGAGTATATGGTTTGTGTTTCCCCTATCCCTATGTTTCCCCATTGCATCCTATTGTAACTATACATTGTTTGCACTGTTTTCTAAGACTATACTGCATATTTTTGCTATTGTGTATATATATCTTGTGTATATTTCCTATCCTCTCACTGAGGGTACACTCTAAGATACTTTGGCATATTGTCATAAAAATAAAGTACCTTTATTTTTAGTATAACTGTGTATTGTGTTTTCTTATGATATTGTGCATATGAGACTAAGTGGTACTGTAGTAGCTTCACACGTCTCCTAGTTCAGCCTAAGCTGCTCTGCTAAGCTACCGTTATCTATCAGCCTAAGCTGCTAGACACCCTATACACTAATAAGGGATAACTGGGCCTGGTGCAAGGTGCAAGTACCCCTTGGTACTCACTACAAGCCAGTCCAGCCTCCTACACCCACCTACCAGGTGACCCAGATACACCACTTTTCCCTGCCCTATCTGGCACTTTGAAGCCTTGATAGGGAGGCCTGCCTTTTGCAGGGCCTCCAAAAGTTTACACAGGTGGACCAGGTGATCATCCCAGGTGGAGCTAAAGACAGCTTTATCATCCAGATATGCTGCACTAAAAGCTTCGAACCTTTGCAGGACTATGTTCACCAACCTTTGAAAAGTGGCAGGTGCATTCTTCAGACCAAAGGGCATCACAATGAATTGATAGTGCCCTCGAATGGTTGAAAATGCAGTTTTGGGTTTAGCATCTTCTGATAATTTAATCTGCCAATACCCTGCAGTTAAATCAAAAGTGATTAGATACTTGGCAGAAGCCAGTGTATCTATCAGCTCATCTGCCCTGGGTATAGGGTGAGCACCTGTCTTGGTTACTTGGTTGAGCTCTCTATAGTCAACACAAAACCTCATCTCTCTTTTTCCATCCTTTTTGTGAGATTTTGGTACATGCAGCACTGGGCAAGCCCATGGGCTTTCTGAAGGCTCAATCACTCCTAAGTCTAACATTTTCTGTACCTCTTGTTTTATGCAGTCCCTGACATGGTCAGGCTGCCTATAAATCTTACTTTTGACAGGTAGACTGTCTCCAGTATTGTGTGCTCACACCAAGTAGTGGTACCTGGTATCATTGAGAAGAGTTCAGAAAACGGACTTAAAAGATTTAGACAGCTGTCCTTCTGCTCAGCAGTAAGGCAATCTGCAAGTACTACTCCCTCCACTTAGGCAACAGCTTCAGTGGTGGAGAAGAGATCAGGGAGAGGGTCACTCTCTTCTTCCTGTCCCTCATCAGTTGCCATGAGCAGGATGAAATCAGCCCTGTCATAGTAGGGTTTTAGGTGGTTGACATGGAGCACCCTAAGGGGACTCCTGGCAGTGCCCAGGACTACCAAGTAGGTAACCTCACCATTTTTCTCAACAATTAGATGGGGTCCACTCCATTTGTCCTGGAGTGCTCTTGGGGCCACAGGCTCCAATACCCATACATTCTGTCCTAGGTGGTACTAGGTCAGGACAGACTTCTAGTTATGCCATTGCTTTTGCAGCACCTGGCTGGCCTGAAGGTTTTTATTGGCCTTTTTCATGTACTCAGCCATTCTTGATCTTAGGCCAAATACATAGTCCACAATGTCCTGTTTAGGAGCTTTTAAAGATTGTTCCCAACCCTCCTTAACAAGTGTAAGGGGACCTCTCACAGGCTACCCAAAGAGGAGTTCAAAGGGGCTAAAGCCCACTCCTTTTTGGGGTACCTCCCTGTAAGCAAAAAGAAGGCAAGGTTACAGGACATCCCATCTCCTTCTGAGTTTTTCAGGGAGTCCCATTATCAAACCTTTGAGAGCTTTATTAAACCTCTCAACCAGACCATTTGTTTGTGGATGATAAGGAGTAGTGAACTTGTATGTTACCCAACACTCCTTCCACATAGCTTTGAGGCATGCAGACATGAAGTTACTACCTCTGTCTGACACCACTTCCTTAGGTAAGCCCACTCTGGAAAAGATTCCCAGGAGGGCCTTTGCCACTGCAGGAGCTGTAGTGGTCCTCAAGGGAAGTGCTTCAGGATACCTAGTGGAATGGTCCACTACCACAAGGACAAACCTATTGCATAAAGCTGTTGGAGGGTCAAGGGGGACAACTATGTCAACCCCTACCCTTTCAAAGGGCACCCCAACCACAGGAAGAGGAATTAAAGGGGCCTTTGGTGTGCCACCAGTCTTGCCACTGGCTTGGTAGGTCACACAAGAGTGACAAACCTCTTTGGTGTCCTCTGCATATGAGGGCCAGTGAAACAAGGGATCTAGCCTGTCCCAAGTTTTACTGTGGCCAAATGCCCAACCAAAGGAATGTCATGTGCCAAGGTAAGAAGAAACTCTCTATACTGCAAATGGATGACCAATCTCCTGGCAGCTCCAGGTTTAGGGTCCCTTGACTCAGTGTACAGGAGGTTGTCTTCCCAATACACCTTATGGCTATCACTGACATCCCCATTCTGCTGTTTGACAGATTGCTGTCTCAAACCCTCTAGTGTGGGACAGGTCTGCTGTGCCACACTCAGCTCTTCCCTAGCAGGCCCCCCTGCACCCATAAGCTCAGCAGGGTCTGCTGCCAGCTCATCTGGTGTAGGTTCTGCATAGGGAGAGGATTCCTCTTCCCCAAAAGGGGAATCTTCTAGAGAGGGAGGGATAGTGGGCAAGGATTTACCCTTACTACCCCTAGCTTTTGGGAGCACTTGGTCCATTGTTCCAGGATCCAAGTTTCCCTGTCCTTTTTACTTCTTGGCCTGAACCCTTGTCAAAGCAAAAATATGCAGAGGAATGCCCAGCATTGCCGCATGAGCCTCCAACTCCACTTCAGCCCAGGCTGATGTCTCCAAATCATTGCCTAGTAAGCAATCTACAGGTAATTCAGTGGCTACCACAACTTTCTTTGGACCACTAACCCCCCCCAGTTGAGATTCACAACAGCCATGCGGTGGCTAAGTGTGTTATTGTGAGCATCAGTCACTTGATACTGCTGACCAAGTAGGTGTTTATCAGGGTGAACCAGTTTCTCTGTAACCATAGTTACACAGGCTCCTGTGTCCCTGTAGGCCTCAACCTCAACACCATTAATTAGGTGTAGTTGCTTGTACTTACCCATATTAAGGGGACAAGCAACCAAGGTGGCAAAGTCAATGCCACCACCAGAGACTAAAACAGCCTCTGTGGTCTCCCTAACAAGACCAACCCCAACTACACTACCAATGGTGAGCCCAGCTACAACCTTGGATTGGCTATTTGTAGTAGACCTCCCACCACCACTGCTATTACTAGGGGCACTAGAGGTTGCAGTTGGGACTGTGGTAGTGGGAGCCTTGATGTTTCTCTTTGGACAAGTGGCATCACTTGCCCAATGGCTTTTTACTTTACATAAATAACACCATGGCTTTTTCTGATTGTGAGAAGAGGATTTGGAACCACCACCCCCAGAGGATTTTTGTGGGCCTGATGAAGACTCAGAATGTTTTTTATCTTTGTCCCCACCCTTGTCAGAATACTTACCATCCTTCTTCTTGCCATCCTTGTCACCCCCTATATGAACTTTTCTGTTCACTCTTGTTCTGACCCATTTGTCTGCCTTCTTTCCCAATTCTTGGGGAGATGTCAGATCTGAGTCTACCAAGTACTGGTGCAACAAATCAGACACACAATTGTTCAAAATATGCTCTCTCAGGATTAGATTATACAGGCTTTCATAGTCAGTCACCTTACTGCCATGTAACCAACCCTCCAAGGCCTTCATTGAACAGTCTACAAAGTCTGTCCAGTCTTGAGAGGACTCTTTTCTGGTGTCTCTGAGCTTAATCCTGTATTGTTCAGTGGTTAAGCCAAATCCATCCAAGAGTGCACCCTTCAAAGCTTTGTAATTGTTAGCATCACTTTCTCTGACAGTAAGGAGCCTATCCCTACCCTTACCAGTGAAAGATAGACAGACGATAGCAGTCCACTGCCTTTGAGGGACCAACTGTACCATACAGGCCCTCTCAAGTGCAGCAAACCACTTGTTAATGTCATCCCCCTCCTTGTAAGGGGGGACTATCTTATGCAGGTTTCTGTAATGAATCTTGCTCTCTAGCAGGATTGCTATCAAAAGCACTGCTGCTGCCACCATGGGGAACTAACCCCAACCTCTGCCTTTCCCTCTCTACATCCAGAGATTCCCTGTCTAAGGCCAGCTGCTGCAGTTTTAGCTTCAGCCTGGCCTCTTCCAACCTCAGCTTTCTGAGTTCCCTTTCCATTAAGTTATCCTCAGGGTGGGATGCTTGGGAATTGTGAGACAGAAGAAATATGGAAACTGGCCAAGTTAGACCTGTCCCTAACTGGCTGGACTCTAGTAACCTGGCCTTTAGGAGTGAAAGGTGACCTACTAGTGTGTGACCCCCTCCCACTACCAGCGTCACTAGATGGCCTGTTAGCTGGCAGGACCTTGGAAGAACCCTCCCCAGCATCCCCAGGGGACTCCTCTGAGTCTTGCGGGGTGCCCCCTCCTCTACCTCCTGATCCTGGGATGGGCCAGACTGTTTCTGGTCACTTTCTAGGAGAAGGCAAAGGAGAAGATCTTTGGTAGGATTCTTACCAATCGCGAAACCTCTTTCAATGCAGAGACCCCTCAAACCTTTAAAGTTTAAACTCCCATATGTTGGCTGGACAACTCTAGGAGTGAGTTCTACTGCAGACATGATAGAAAGGGTTTAGGACAGAGAGAGAAAAAAAAAGTTTAGAAACATTTAGGGAAAAGAGAAAAACTTTTTAGAAAGTTTAGAGAAGGAAAGTTAAACTGTTTAAGTTAACTGTGTATATTCTGAAGTAATTGGTATATGTTTTTCTTATGAAAAGCACCAAATGACAAAGTGGTAAAGCAGTTACAAGCACTTATCCCACCGCTGCACCACCAATGTAGGAGGCTGGCCTGGCTGATAGTGGGCACCTAATGGTACTTACACCTTGAGCCAGGTCCAGTTATCCCTTATTAGTTGATTAGTAGTGTTCTAGCAGCTTAGGCTGATAGGAGTAGCTATAGCAGAGCAGCTTAGGCTGAACTAGGAGACATGCAAAGCTCCTACTGTACCACTTATTTCATATTGCACTATATCATAAGAAACACAATACTCAGAGTTACTCAAAATAAAGGTACTTTATTTTAGTGACAATATGCCAAAAGTATCTCAGAGGAAATACTCCCTTAGGAGGTAAGTATACTACACAAAATATACACACAAACCAAAATCAGGTAGGTAAACAGTTAGAAAAGTAGTGCAAACACTGTAAAACAAAATATAATGCAATAGGAGACAATGGGCTTAGGGGCAACACAAACCATATACTCCAAAAGTGGAATACGAACCACGAATGGACCCCAGGCCTAGTGTAGTGTGAAGAGGGTCACTGGGAGTGTAAGAAAACACTAAGGGTGTCCAAGATATCTCACCCCAACACCCTGAAAAGTAGGAGTAAAGTTACCCTACTACCCCAGAAAGACAGTAAAGTCGAGATAGGGGATTCTGCAAAGACAACAACTGGCTGCAAAGCACTGAATACGGATTCCTGGACCTGAGGACCTGCAAAGGAAGGGGAGCAAGTACAAGAGTCACGCAAGTGTCCGGGGTGGGCAGTAGCCCACCAAACCCCGGATGAATGTGCAAAAGGGCTGCCTGCGGTGGAAGAAGCCAAAGATTCTGCAACAACGGAAGGTGCCAGGAACTTCTCCTTTGGTCAGAAGATGTCCCACGGCGTGCTGGAGGATGCAGAGTTGTTTCCACGCAGAAAGACTGCAAACAAGCCCTGGTAGCTGCAAGAGTCAAGGTTGAAGATAATGGGTGCTGCCTGGGCCCAGGAAGTCGTCCCTTGGAGGAGGAGACAGAGGGGGCCCTCAGAAAGAGAGACAGCTCACGGAGAAGCAGACAACACCCGCAGATGCACTTGAACAGACGTTCAATAAATTTGAGCACGGCGGTCGTCTCAACACAACAAAAGAGGGTCCCACGAAGCCGGTGGTCAACTCAGCGAGTTGAGCAATGCAGGACAGAGTGTTGGGGACCTGGGCTATGCTGTGCATGAAGGAATCCTTGCAAGAGCACACAGAAGCCCTAGCAGTTGCAGATCATGCAGTACACAGGACTAATGTCTGGCGTGGGGAGGCAAGGACTTACCTCCACCTAATTTGGATCGAAGGACCACTGGACTGTCGGGGTTACTTGGATCCAGCTCCTGTGTTCCAGGGACCACGCTCGTCAAGATGAGAGGGGACCAAGAGGACCGGTGATGCAGAAGTTTGGTGCCTGCATTGTGCCAGGTCCAGTTATCCCTTATTAGTAGAATAGAGGTGTTTCTAGCAGCTTAGGCTGATAGAAGGTAGCTATGGCAAAGCAGCTTCGGCTGAACTAGGAGACATGCAAAGCTCCAACTATACCACTTATATCATATGCACCATAACATAAGAATACACAATACTCAGAGTTACTAAAAATAAAGGTACTTTATTTTTATGACAATATGCGACAAGTATCTCAGTGAGTACCCTCAGTAAGAAGGTAAGTAATATACACAAGTTATATGTACACAAACCCAAAACAGGTAAGTAAGAGTCAGAAAAGTAATGCAAACAGTGTAGAATTACAATAGGATGCAATAAATGAACATAGGTCAAGGGGCAACACAAACTATATACACCAAAAGTGGAATGCGAATCACAAATGGACCCCAGACCTATGGGAGCTTGTAGAGTGTCGCTGGGACTGTAAGAAAACAGTCAGGGTGTCCAAGATACCCCACCCCAAGACCCTGAAAAGTAGGGGTAAAGTACCCCTACTACCCCAAAAGGACACAATAGTCGTGATAGGGGGATTCTGCAAGAACAATAAATACCAGCAAAGCACTGAAGATGGATTCCTGGACCTGAGGACCTGCAAGGCAAGGGGACCAAGTCCAAGAGTCGCAATAGTGTCCAGGAGGGCAGGAGCCCAGGAAACCCCGGATGAAGGTGCAAGGAAGATGCCTCTGGATGGAAGAAGCTTAGGATTCTGCAGCAACGAAGAAGACTAGGAACTTCTCCTTTGCATGGAAGATGTCCCACATCGTACTGAAGGATGCAGAAGTGTTTCCACGCAGAAATACCGCAAATAAGCCTTGCTAGCTGCAAGGGTTGGCGTACAGGTTTTTGGGTGCTGCTGGGGACCAGGAAGAACCAGAATGTCGCCCCTTGGATGAGAAGACAGAGGGGGTGCTCAGCAACTCAGAAAGCCCCCACAGAAGCAGGCTGCACCCGCAGAAGTACCAGAACAGGCACTTTGAAGATTTGTGAACTGGAGCTGGCTCAGAGTCACAAAGGAGGGTCCCGCAACGCCGGAGGCCAACTCAGAGGGTTGAGCACCGCAGGACAGAATGCTGGTGACCCAGGCTAGGCTGTGCACAAAGGAAATCCTTGAAGGGTGCACAGGAGCCGGAGCAGCTGCAAGTCATGCAATACACAGGTTTGCAGTCTAGCGTGGGGAGGCAAGGACTTACCTCCACTAAACTTGGACTGAAGGATCACTGGGCTGTGGGAGTCACTTGGATAGAGTTTCTGTGTTCCAGAGACCACGCTCGTCAGGATGAGAGGGGACCCAGAGGACCGGTGATGCAGATGTTTGGTGCCTGCGGTAGCAGGGGGAAGATTCTGTTGACCCACGGGAGATTTCTTCTTGGCTTCCAGTGCAGGGTGAAGGTAGATGACCCCCAGAGCATGCACTACCAGGAAACAGTCGAGAAAGCCGACAGGATGAGGCGCTACAATGTTGCTGGTAGTCATCTTGCTACTTTGTTGCGGTTTTGCAGGCGTCCTGGAGCAGTCAGCGGTTGATCCTTGGCAGAAGTCAAAGGAGGAAGTGCAGAGGAACTCTGGTGAGCTCTTGCATTCATTATCTGAAGAATTCCCCAGAGGAGAGACCCTAAGTAGCCAGAAAAGGAGGTTTGGCTACCAAGAAAGGAGGATTGGCTACCAAGAGAGGTAAGAGCCTATCAGAGGGGGCCTCTGACGTCACCTGCTGGCAATGGCCACTCAGAGCAGTCCAGTGTGCCCCCAACACTTCTGTTTCCAAGATGGCAGAGGTCTGGGACACACTGGAGGAGCCCTGGGCACCTCCCCTGGGAAGTACTGGTCAGGGGAGTGGTCACTCCCCTTTCCATTGCCCAGTTTCGCGCCAGAGCAGGGCTGGGGGATCCCTGAACCGGTGTAGACTGGCTTATGCAGAGATGGGCACCATCTGTGCCCATCAAAGCATTTCCAGAGGCTGGGGGGAAGCTACTCCTCCCCCAGCCCTTCACACCTATTTCCGAAGGGAGAGGGTGTAACACCCTCTCTCAGAGGGAATCCTTTGTTCTGCCTTCCTGGGCCAGGGCTGAATGGACCCCAGGAGGTCAGAATCCTGTCTGAGGGGTTGGCAGCAGCAGCAGCTGCAGTGGAAACCCCGGAAAGGCAGTTTGGCAGTACCCGGGTTCTGTGCTAGAGACCCAGGGGATCATGGAATTGTCCCCCCAATACCAGAATGGGGTGACAATTCCACGATTTTAGACATGTTACATGGCCATGTTCGGAGTTACCATTGTGACGCTATACATAGGTAGTGACCTATGCATTGTGCACGCGTGTAATGTTGTCCCCGCACTCACAAAGTCAGGGGAATTTGCCCTGAACGATGTGGGAGCACCTTGGCTAGTGCCAGGGTGCCCACACACTAAGTAACTTGGCACCCAACCTTCACCAGGTGAAGGTTAGACATATAGGTGACTTATAAGTTACTGATGTGCACTGAAAAATGGCTGTGAAATAACATGGACGTTATTTCACACAGGCTGCAGTGGCAGGCCTGTGTAAGAATTGTCTGAGCTCCCTAAGGGTGGCAAAAGAAATGCTGCAGCCCGTAGGGTTCTCCTGGAACCCCAATACCCTGGGTACCTAAGTACCATATACAAGGGAATTATATGGGTGTACCAGTGTGCCAATGAGAATTGTTAAATTTAGTTACTAGCCTGCAGTGACAAACTTAGAAAGCAGAGAGAGCATAAACACTGAGGTTCTGGTTAGCAGAGCCTCAGTGATACAGTTAGGCACCACACAGGGAACACATATAGGCCACAAACGTATGAACACTGGGGTCCTGGCTAGCAGGGACCCAGTGAGACATATAAAACACACTGACAAATAGGGTTTTCACTATGAGCACTGGGCTCCTGGCTAGCAGGACCCCAGTGAGACAGTAAAAACACTCTGACATATACTCACAAACAGGCCAAAAGTGGGGGTAACAATGCTAGAAAGAGGCTACCTTCCTACACTGGTTGGACGAAAACTGCAGAAATGCACCCTAGGAAGATGCCAGCAGGTTCCTGCGTGATGCAAAGGATGTCCCACTTTGTGAAGATGGATGCAGGCGGGTTTTGGCACTGGATTCTTCCAACAAGCCTTGGTTCTGGCAAAGTCAAGTTTTTGCATCAACCAGGTGCTATATGGGCCGAGGAGGAGCCTGGGGGCCTCAACTCTGTGTGAGGAGGAAGAGGGGGCTCTCAGCACTTCAGAGAGCCATCAGGATGCCAGGCAGCACCCACGCGAGTCCCAGGACACGGAGACAAAGGAGGTGCAAAATGCGGTTGGTGTAGCACTACAAAGGAAGGTCCCACGCTGCCGGAGATCAACTCAGCGAGTTGAGCGTCACAGGATGGAGTGCTGGGGACCTGGGCCAGGCTGTGCATGAAGGAATTTTGCAAATAGTGCACAGAGGCCTCAGGAGGTGAAGAAGACACGGTGCACAGGGGTACAGTCGTTCTGGGGGAAGGCAAGGCCTTACCTCCTCCAAATTACGACAGTAGGACCTCAGGACAGTCTGTGTTGATGGGGTCCACTCTCTGTGTTCCAAGGAGCACGCTTGTCACTGTGAGAGTAGTCCAAGAGAACCGGTCCTGGACTTAGAAGCTCAGACAAATCTTACACAGGACTGCCACTGCAGCCTTAGATAAATAACACACACTTTATTTCACAGCCACTTTCACTGCACTTAAGTAACTGATAAATCACCTATATGTCTAACCTTCACTTGCTGAAGGTTAGGTGCAAAGTTACTAAGTGTGAGGGCACCCTTGCACTAGCAAAGGTGTCCCCACATAGCTCAGGGCCATTTCCCTGGATTTTGTGAGTGCAGGGACACCATTACATGTGTGCACTACATATAGGTCAATACCTATATGTAGCTTTACAATGGTAACTCGAAATATGGGCAAGTAAGGTATCTAAGATCATGGAATTGTCCCCCATTCCAAATATGGTATTGGAGAGCCAATTCCATGCATCCTGGCTGCTCCACCCTGGACCCCCAGTACTGCCAAACCAGCTCTCTGAGGCTTGCACTGCAGCTACAGTTGCTGCCACCTCACAGACAGGGTTCCGCCCTCCTGGGGTCAGAGCAGCTCAGTCCCAGGAAGGCAGAACAAAGCATTTCCTTTGCAAGCAGGGTGTTACACCCTCTCCCTTTGGAAATAGGTGTTACAGGTTTGGGAGGGGTAGCCTCCCCCAGCCTCTGGAAATGCTTTGAAGGGCACAGAAGGTGCCCTCCTTGCATAAGCCAGTCTACACTGGTTCCCTGATCTGGCTTGAAACTGGACAAAGGAAAGGGGAATTACCACTCCCTTGTCCATCACCACCCTTTGCAAGGTGTGGGGGCACTCTGGAGGGCTCTGAGTGGCCAGTGACAGCAGGTGACATCAGAGACCTCTCCTGATAGGTCCTTACCTGATAAGGTAGCCAATCCCCCTCTCAGGGCTATTTAGGGTCTCTCCTGTGGGATCTCTTCAGATTCTACTAGCAAGTTTCCAGCAGGAATCCTCTGCAACTACTACTTCATCCTCTGACCTTGGATCAACCGCAGCCTGCTCCAGGAACCATTGTAACAGCAACAAACTACTCACAAGGGATACTTTTCTTCTGCAATTCAGCTCCAGCCAGCAACTGCAGTTTCCATGGTGTGCACGCTCTAAGTACTCCCTGTCTTCACCCTGCACCAGAAGGACTGAAGAAATATCCCGTGGGATGACGAAGTCACTCCCCTGCTCAGGCAGACACCTTCTAAGTCGACGACCGGTTCTCTTGGACTCCTCTCACAACGACGAGCATGCTCCTTGGAATACAGAGGGTGGACCCCATCAACACAGACTGTCCTGAGGTCCTGCTGTCACAATTTGGAGGAGGTAAGACCTTGCCTTCCCCCAGAACAACAGTACCCCTGTGCACCGTGTATTCTTCACTTCCTGAGGCCTCTGTGCACTATTTGCAAAATTCCTTCATGCACAGCCTGGCCCAGGTCCCCAGCACTCTATCCTGCAATGCTCAACTCACTGAGTTGATCTCCGGTGGCGTGGGACCTTCTTTTGTAGTGCTGCACCAACCGCATTTTGCACCTCGTGTGTCCCCGTGTCTTGGGACACCTGTGGGTGCTATCTGGTGCTCTGAGGGATTTCTGAAGTGCTGATTGCTCCTTCTTCCTCCTCACATAGAGTTGAGGCCCCAAGGTCCTTCCTGGGTCCAGATAATACCTAGTTGACACGAAACGTGACTTTGCCGGAACCAAGGCTTGTTGGAGGAACCCAGTGCCAAAACTCACCTGCTTCCAACTTCTCTTCATGGGACATCCTTTGTATCACACAGGAACCCACTGGCATCTATCTAGGGTGCATTTCAGCAGTCTTTGTCCAACTGGGGACTCTTCTTTTGCACCCTCTTCTGGGTTGGCAGGAGCTCCTGTCCTTCCTGAAACTTCTTTTGACTTCTGGACCTAGTCTCCTTTTTTTACAGGTCTTCAGGTCCAGGAATCCACTGTGTGTTGTTTGCAGACTTGGTTGGTTCTTGCAATAATTCCAATCACAAACTGTAGTGTGTCCAAAGGAAACTTGCAGTACTTTACTCCTGCTTTTCTGGGCTCTGGAGTGGGGTAATTTACTTACCTTTACTGTATTCTTACTCTCCCAGTGATTCTGCACACACTACACTTGTCTAGGGGAGAATTCGTGATTCGCTTTCCACTTTTTTAGTATATGGTTTGTGTTGCCCCTAGACCTATTTTCTCCCATTGCATTCTTTAGCACTTCCTATTGTTTGCACTGTCCTATGTCTAATTACTTACCTTATTTTGGTGTCTGGTGTATATATTGTGTATAATACTTACCTCCAGAAGGAGTATTGTCTCTAAGATATTTTTGGTACTGTGACACTCAAATAAATACCTTTATTTTTGGTAAGAATGAGTATTGTCTTTATTTGTTTTATAAGTACTGTGTAAGTGGTATTGCATGAGCTTTGCATGTCTCCTAGTTCAGCCTAAGCTGCTCTGCTATAGCTACCTCTATCAGCCTAAACAGTACTACATTTCACTATTAAGGAATAACTGGACCTGGTATAAGGTGTATGTACCCAAGGCGCCCACTACAAACCAGGCCAGCCTCCTACACCATCCCTTTCTAGCACTGCAATCCTTAGGAAAGCAGCCCTGTCTTGACATAGGATCCCAGGGACAGTCACACTGTTCCACTTTAAAACTTTCTAACCTCTCAAATATGGAATCTCAGAGTACGCACTTGCACTGTTCTCTAGCTAAAAATCTCCAAACAGGGCGGTTCACCTCCCCCCAGGGAAGGGACCATACAGTGGATGATGAAGGGAGTAACCCCTCTATTGCAGATCTCCTCTCCACTTATCACCACTTAGACAATAAAGTCTCAACTGGCCAAGGTAAGCCGTATTGTCCTTCGTTTGGGGGGTGGGGTTGTGTGAGAAAGTAGCCTCTTTCTAGCATGGTGACCCCCATTTTTGGCCTTTTTGACTGTGTAACTAGGATCCTGCTAGCCAGGACCCCAGTGCTTATGGTTTTGGGCCTGCTTGTCTGTCTGTTTCACTGTTTTTGAAAGTATGCTTCACTGTGTCACTGGAGTCCTGCTAACCAGGACCAGAGTCTTTATGCTCTCTCTGTTTCCAAATTTTTCACTACATACTGGTATCCCAGTATTTCACTCCAAATTGGCATACTAGTCCCCTCTTATAAGTCCCTGGTATATAGTACCTAAGTACCCAGGGCATTGGGGTTCCCAGGGATCCCTTTGGGCTGCAGCATTATTTTTGCCACCCATAGGTAGCCCAGGGAAATGCTTCTGCAGGACTGCCATTGCAGCCTGTGTGAAATGGTGCCTGCACCCTTTCACAACCATTTTCACTGCACCAAGTCACTTATAAGTCACCTATATGTCAGGTATTTCAACCTTGAAGGCTAGGTGCAAAGTACCTGTGTGTGAGGGCACCCCAACACTAGCATAGGTGCCCCCACATCGTCCAGGACTATTTTCCCAGACTTCGTGAGTGTGGAGATGCATTTTTACACGTGCACTGGACATAGATCAAAACCTATGTCCAGCTGCACAATGGTAACTCCAAATAAGGCCATTTGAGGTGTCTAACATCTCAGAATTGTACCCCAATACTGATTCTATTATTGGTTGCACAACACCATGCACTCTGGGTGCTCCACCGCGGACCACCGTCCATTGTCTTCACCGGTTTGAATGCCCTTGTATATTACATTAATCTGCACTGTTTCAGTTTGTTTTTAACATTTATTCTGCAAACAAGAAAAGGCTGTGAGAACGGATCTAACATGGTTACATTCATTTTGAATGAAAAGAACATGCAGGGTTGTGTCCTTTTATGAGTCAGCACACTGCAAAATAGGAAAATACAATTAATATGAGAGCCAAGCGACTAAGCTTTGGCTCATGCTAACTTAAGGCCTATGAGGATTTCAGCACAGATTCAACTTATTTAAACATAATATGGACATTTTAGTCATCATTATTAGTCTACGTATATATTGACGGCCACTCCCCGTGGTCACATTTCAAGTGCACGTTTAAGCAAAAATTAGTATTATTGTTTCTATGCAGCATTATCACACATTAATTAATAAACAATTCATGTTAATATAGATTGTATAAGTTACGCTCTCTCAATGGCTTCAGAATAATGTTGCCTCAGTATTCACATTGAACTGCAGATCCCGCACATTGTAAATGAAAGGAAAGCTTTGGGCACCAGCATGTGAGTATTTTTCAAACTAAGCACTCCGGTAAAGAGGTAAAAAGTGGCTGTACATGTATATTTGAAATGACAGAGATGGCTTCAGAATAATGGTGCCTCAGTATTCAAATTGAACTGCAACAGCCGTGCATTACAAAGGAAAGCTTTATGCACCAGCATGTGATTATTTACAAATTAGGCTCTACAGTCACATATTATGGACACAGCGCAAGATTTAAAAAAAGCAAATCCTACGATTAATGGTAATAATTGGAATTATAATAAAAATATATTCATTTAACACAGGTGAAATCTTTCAAAGTAGAACTGAATTATTTGATTTATTTTGAGTAAACGTGTTAATTCCAAGATCACTGTTAAAACAAGCTATACCATACTACTATCACAAAATTACTCACCATCTGGAAAACTAACTATGCTGCCACAAAATGCCAGCCCAACAGACCATAAAGCGCTATAATGTAGCAGCACTTTATTGCGCTTACAAAAACCAATCTCAAAAGAAAGCACTGCTACATTATAGCGATTTATTACGGTTGCTACAATATAACATTATATATGTTGTTTGATTTCACGTTCAGCGTAAATTTATTTTTAAAAGCAACCTTTTAAGTGTTTATCTGCTTATTTTGTCATCACACAGCTCCAATTACTGTATAAACTCACAAAAATGTGTTGTTTAAAATGTATTTAAACACCATCGCAACATGTAGCCCTTCATTACTTGTGGTACCACCTGGACAAAACCGGTGTTTATATTCAGCAACGTGAGTGCAAAACATGGACAAGCACATGTTCCAAAGTAACCTCAAAAGAAAGCGCTGCTACATTATAGAGCTTACTTTCAGTTGCTATGTGTTATTTTATAACTTTATACTGTGCA
The DNA here is from genome assembly GCF_031143425.1 of Pleurodeles waltl. Lineage (NCBI taxonomy): Eukaryota > Metazoa > Chordata > Amphibia > Caudata > Salamandridae > Pleurodeles > Pleurodeles waltl. Next base: position 1,219,470,841 of record NC_090447.1, read on the forward strand.
ACTGTAATAAAGCGCTATAATATTGCAGCACTTTCTTTCTTTGGAGATTGTCTTTGGGACATGTACTCATCTATGGTGTGCACTTATGTTGTTGGATAAAAACAGTGGTTTTATGCCAGGTGGAAGCACAAGTGAAAAAGTGTATAATCGCTATAATGTAGCAGAGCTTTTTTTTGTGTACAAAGGCAATCACAAAAAAAGCACAGCTACATTATAACGCTTTATTACAGTGCTACATTATAGCGTTATATTTTGTTTGATGTCTAGTTCCGAGTAAATGTATTTTTAAAAGCAAACTTTTATGTGTTTATCTGCTTTTTTTGTCACTACGCAGCTCCGTTTGTCATATAAACACACAAAAAGTTGGTTTTCAAAATACATTTTACACACAACAGTGACATAAACAAACAAACACTACCAAAAAACAATGTGTAAACAACAGCAAACATGACCGAAGACACACTAGCAATCATATGCTTTTAAAAATGCATTTACGTTCATCTGTGACAGAAGCAGCAAAAAAATAGGAATAAACAATGGAAGTAAACTGGTCGGCATGCAAATAGCTCCAATACTGCTGAGCGCTATCGTGCTATGCAGGGGATAAAAAGAACAAGTAATCCAGAAACCATGCTGAAAACATGGAGCTGCTGATGTTTTCAGTAGTTGGCTGGTGCTCTCAAAGAGGGTAAAACAACAGAAAAGGCGTGACATTTGCTTGCCTTTCGCAAATCAAATCATGAGGATTTTAAAAGGCAAGCCCGCAAACTAATGGAAGTGATGGGCCTGACATGGCCATGGTTAAGAACCCACGTAGATATCAAAGCAGTGCTTGCACACTGCTATGCTGAACCTAAAAATGCACCTTCAAAAGCAGGTCTCACTAAGGTGCAAACAAAACATAAAGGTGAATACGCTGGGAAACTGTCTTTATTCTCTTTTCAGAGCACCTTTATGCCAGGCGGTCATCTACCTGGGTGTACGCTATCCTGAAGCTTGCAGAGTGCAAGTAACGGATGGCCGTCATTATGTGTAAAATACAAAAAATTTACATTTTTTATTAGATATATGCATTAGCTAAATACGTTTTCAAAAAGGCAGTGTGGGTTAAAGGCAATCACTCTGGCACTAATGTTATAGCGCTGATGAGCGTGTTCATACTAACGTTGCCTGATGCCCAGGTCTGCCCTGTTTTATACTGCTCCCAGCTCACTCCCACTTATTCAACAGAGGCCCCTGGCCAAGCTCCAGTAACGCTAACATCCACGTAACTCTGAACCCGTCCCTTACAATTGTACTCTTTCTATACATGAAGTACTGAATTAGGATTGTCATGGCATTTCACGTCTATCTTTTCTCTCTCGTACATCTATGCACTCAGTGGCGAACTGCAGACTGATGCACCCCCCCCCGCCCCTGTGCAGAAGGTGCAGGGGCCTTTGGGTCTCACCCCTGTATGTTCTCCACAAACAGATATCCACCTTACACGTTTTCTGTTACCCACACTTGTATAATTAGAAAACATGCAACCCAACTAATAATTTATATTTTCTATACTCCAAAACAGTAGAACAATTAAAAAAAAACAATTAACGCACACATTAATGCATATCACTACATGGCAGAGAAGGTCCAGCTACAATACAAATGTCTTCTGTGAATGTTTTTTTATAGAAAGGGAAATCTGCCTAATGCAACTTTTTGTGGTGCTGATAACCACTGATTTTCAGATGTTGAGACAACAAAGGGAACACCCACTCAAATTCACAAAAGATGAGCAATTAAAATAGGAAAACCTAGGAATACTCTAAAACACTGAGATAGTAAGCCAATGCCCTGCCAAACTGACCAGGGCTATTGTTCCACTTTCCACTGAACATTTGAATAAGGGGTTGCAAAGGTTTGGACAGATAATAAATGTAGGCCAAACCATGCTTTGGGAGATTTCCTTATTTTCCTGCAGTGATGCCCTGGCATAGTTTGTATGTGCAACTGGTACAATTCCCTTGCAAGTGCTAGGTGGAACTGAAAATAGATATGCCATTTTCTCCTAGGTTAACCTGAAAACAATTTTCCTGAAATCTTGCATTACATTCTTGAGATACTGGTTCTTGGCTGAGGATGTGGCTCCAGATTTGAAGAACTGTAGCGATGTCCACAGTTTTCTTGAAATGGTCATGCACTTTGGGCATTTTATTCAAACCATAACAATGCTGACAAAGCTGTTGAGAGACATGCATGAATGATGCCATCTAGGTACGGAAAAGTAACTGATCTCTGCACTTCAAAACACAAAGGGCCTTAATTAGTTCTTGGCAGAGGGGCATACTGTGTCATAAATGTGACGGATATCATAACCACCTTATTACGATTCCGTGATATCCTATGGAGATCGTAATAAGGCATACAAGATATTCGTCACATTTGTGGCGAAGTATTCCCTCTGCTAAGGCCTAGATCGGGCCCAAAGTCTGCTTGTCAACAGAAAATATATCTATGTTTTATGATCCCAAGAAGCTGACCAAGATAGCTGTAACTGTGAGCTTGACAGTGTTAGGTGCTTTGTATCATCATTGAAAAAACAATAAGGAATAGTCAGGACCTGCCAGCATGTGGGCAAAAATACATTTATTTAAAGAAAGAGAATTTCAAGAGGCTACCACAATCCCTTGTGGGGGCCTTTCACATCTTTATCTCTATCTCAATCAATTCCAGTGGCTGTATTACACATTGTGCCCTGAGGGCGCGATGGGAGTATGCACCCACGTTTTTGCACCCACAGGGGCTACGGTAATCCAGAAGGGACCACAGACATTTGTGCAGCCCCTCTGTAATACCAATAGTGATAGCAAGCATGTTGCGCCAGCGGTATCCTGAGCGGTATCCTGAGAATACATTCTCTCATTTGCATTGGGGCGTGGCCACATGCAAATGAGGGAATCACTTTAAGTCTGCGACCACCCTGTGTCGCTAATGGAGGTGAACAGACAAACATGCCCTTAGGAGGTGCACTGATAGTGCTACACAAAAAGGTGGCACACTGTCACTGCACCCTGAGAGCAGCTCTCTCAAAAGTTGTAAGGAGGTCCCATGGACCCATTCAAAAATACACCTGGAGATTGGCGCAGTCACTGACTGCACCTGACAGCAGGGACATCTCTATCTCCTCCACAAAATGCAGATTGGTTGCCGTCTGCACAGAGAAAGACAGAGGGGCTCTGAAGTTGCCACTTCATATTTCACTGAATTTACTGCCTTCTAGGGCAGCATGAGTTAGCAGCTGGTCTGGGGGCAGCACATTCATTATAATCAGTTGCACTGTCCCTGTTCGCACCTGTACCACCTCCTTGTGTTGTGTATCATTGCACAAACAAGGAAAGTGCGCCCTATATGTAATATGGGCCCAGGTAAGCAAAGACCACAATCCATTAATATTGCCCACATTGACAATAGATTTTGCAGCTAAAAGAATATTCTTTTCAGGTACTTATAGGACCTGGCGATAGGAACCTGGCTGGTCGCTTGTTGATAAGTGGGTACCTACCTCCCTTAACTAGATGAAGGAGTAAATGGAGTTGTCTGTCTTGATTATTTAAATGAGCTGCTATACTATGGAGTAAGTGATGCTTTCAGCTTTTTTCCTCTGAGTTTCATCTCCTCAGCCTCATAAAGTTATAAAAATTCTGAATAAGTTCCTGTTTAAGGGATACTGGTTGAAACAATAACCTGCCTATTCCAGGAAGATGTGTTCACATCTTATCTTTAATCTCTGTGAACGGCTAATCAAAAGATGACGCCCCAGTAGCTGCAAGTCTGTGGAGTGGTGGAAGGGTGTGTGCAAATGTTGAACAATGTGAAAGAGATGTAGCACAACAACTGTGGATGGTCGATATGCAGTTAACAAGGAGTTTATGATGATGTAAGTCTTGTCTTAAATCATAATACCACAGCCTTAATGCTGAAAGGCATTCAGATAGATGATCTAGTTCCCACTCATCCAGCCTGAAATTTGAAAATATGAATGTTTGCATTTATACATATGATATTTCTATAACACCAGCAAAGGGAAAAGGCAGTGGAGTGCTGAAAGCGGTCAAAGACAAGCATAAAGTCAATGAGTAATAGGAGGGGAAAATGGTTTGTGGATATTTAATGCATTGTGATGTAGTGTTGTTTAAAGAGGCGTTGTAGGAGGCTGGCCTGGCTTATAGTGGGTACCTGATGGTACTTACACCTTGTGCCAGTTCCAGTTATCCCCTATTAGTAGATCAGTAGTGTTCTAGCAGCTTAGGCTGATAGAGGTAGCTATAGAAGAGCAGCTTAGGCTGAACTAGCAGACATGCAAAGCTCCTACTATACAACTTATATCATATAGGTACTATATCATAAGAACGACAATACTCAGAGTTACTAAAAATAAAGGTACTTTATTTTATTGACAATGTGCCAAAAATATCTCAGAGGATATACTCCCTTAGGAGTTAAGTAAAATACACAAAATATACACACAAAACAAAATCAGGTAAGTACAACAATTAGAAAATAGTGCAAACACTGTATAATACAATAGGATGCAATAGGCCTAGGGGCAACAAAAAACATATACTATGAAAGTGGAATGCGAACCACGAATGGACCACTAGGCTAGTGTAGTGTGTAGAAGGTCCCTGGGAGTGTAAGAAAACACTAAGGGTGCCCAAGATACCCCACCCCAAGACCCTGGAAAGTAGGAGTTAAGTACTGCTATTTCCCCAGAAACACACTAGAGTTGTGATAGGAATTTTGCAAAGACCACAACAGACTGCAAAGCACTGAAGACGGATTCCTGGACCTGAGGACCTGCAAAGGAAGGGGACTAAGTCCAAGAGTCGCAAAAGTGTCCAGGGGAAGCAGGAGCCCACTAAACCCCAGATGAAGGTGCAAAATGGCTGCCTATGGATGGAAGACGCTGAAGATTCTGCAAAAACGGAAGGTGCTAGGAACATCTCCTTTGTGCAGAAAACGCCGGACGGAGTGCTGGAGGATGCAGTTGTTTCTTTGGCAAAAGACTGCAAACAAGCCTTGCTAGCTGCAAAAGTTGAGGTTGAAGAAAAAGGGTGCTGCTTGGTCACAGGAAAGACTAGGATGTCACCACTTGGGAGAGGAGACAGAGGGGGTCCTCAGCAACGTCCAGAGCCCACACACAAGAAGGTAGCACCTGCAGAAGTCCTTGAACACAGGTTCAAGAAGTCTGAACATGGCAGTTGTCTCAACACTGCAAAAGAGGGTCCCACGAAGCCAGAGATCAACTCAGGGAGCTGAGCATCACAGGATGAAGGCAGGCAGCCCCCAAAGCATGCACCACCAGGAAACAGTCGAGAAGGCTGGCAGGATTAGGTGCTACAATGTCACTGGTAGTCTTCTTGCTACTTTGTTGCAGTTCTGCAGGCGTCCTGGAGCAGTCAGCAGTCGATACTTGGCAGAAGTCGAAGAGAGAGGTGCAGAGGAACTCTGGTGAATTCTTGCAAGTCGTTATCTGAGGAAAAGCCCACTGAAGTTACCCTAAATAGCCCAAAGAAGAGGATTGGCCACCTAGTCAGGTAAGCACCTATCAGGAGGGGTCTCTGACGTCACCTGCTGGCACTGGCCACTCAGAGGCCTCCAGAGTGCCCTCACAGCTCTGGATCCAGGATGGCAGAGGTCTGGGACACACTCGAGGAGCTCTGGGTACCACCCCTAGGGGCGGTGATGGACAGGGAAGTGGTCACTCCCCTTTCCTTTGTTCTGTTTCGCGCCAGAGCAGGGACAGGGGGTTCCCTGAACCGGTGTAGACTGGCTTATGCAAGGAGGGCACCATATGTGCCCTTCAAGGCATTTCTAGAGGCCGGGAGAGGCTACCCCTCCCCAGCCCTTAACACCTATTTCCAAAGGGAGAGGGTGTAGCACCCTCTCTCAGAGGAAATTCTTTGTTCTGCCTTCCTGGGACAGGGCTTCCCAGACCCCAGGAGGGCACAACACTGTCTGTGCAGTGGCAGCAGCGGTAGCTGCAGAGAAAACCCCAGAGAGCTGGTTTGGCAGTACCCGGGGTCCATAGTGGAGCACCGGGAATGCATGGGATTGGCAACCCAATACCAGATTTGGCATGGGGGGACAATTCCATGATCTTAGACATGTTACATGGCCATATTCAGAGTTACCAGTGTGAAGCTACATATAGGTATTGATCTATATGTAGCACATGCGTGTAATGGTGTCTCGTGAAGGCTAGACATATAGGTGACTTATAAGTTACTTAAGTGCAGTGAAAATGGCTGTGAAATCACATGTGCGTTATTTCACTCAGGCTGCAGTGGCAGTCCTGTTAAAGGTTTGTCTGAGCTCCCTACGGGTGGCAAAAGAAATGCTGCAGCCCATAGGGATCTCCTGAAACCCCAATACCCTGGGTACCTAGGTACCATATACTAGGGAATTAAAAGGGTGTTCCAGTGTGCCAATTGAAATTGGTAAAAGTGGTCACTAGTCTATAGTGACAAATTTAAAGGAGGAGAGAGCATAAGCACTGAGGTTCTAGCTAGCAGAGTCTCAGTGACACAGTTAGTTACTACACAGGTACACACATTCAGCCCACAACCTATGAGCACTGGGGCCCAGGCTAGCAGGATCCCAGTGAGACAGGCAAAAACAAACTTACATACATGTAAAAATGGGGGTAACATGCCAGGCAAGATGGTACTTTCCTACAGGCGTCTTAAACTCTTGCGTAAGTTTGAGCAGCCTTGGCGTGGCCCTCATAAGTATAGGGATGCTGGTCCAAAATATTGGCAGATAGGTGGAAAGGGCTTGCTGCCGCGTTTTTATTTCTCTTTTTTTTATACTTGTTAGTCTGCTGTGTGATGGTGTCATGACTGCAGGCGCCGAAGATGATGGGCTAGTCTACATGATAAGTGGGAGGGGGTGTTGGTGGTGATGGCTTTGTAAATGACGCAGCTGGTGTAAGTTGGCAAGTAACACCAGTGGAGGTTCTATTAGAATTGGGTGATATAATTATACTTCTTCATGCCCTGAATAAGCTGTGCTGTGACTTGTACAATTCCCCGAATGGGGTACCAATGAGTCTGGAAGACCATTGAGTATGGCATTACCACCATCGAGATGCAAGAGTATGGAGAGATGGTACGAAGCCCACTTTGTGTTTTTTGGCAATGTTTTTCTTGAGGGTGAGAAGAGTGTCCAGGGTGAATCCAAGTGATATGGCATTTGGTGAAAGTTGGGATTCGAAGTCATCAAGGTTCATGTTATTGATACAAGTTTGTACTGTATCTTGTTTGTTGTGCTTAACAAATAACAGAAATACGTTCTTGTTTTTGTTGAGCTTCAGGTAGGTGCTCCGAAGCCAAGTGACATTGGATGTCTGGAGCAGAGGAGACTTTCAAGAACATTTGTGTGGCAAATATATATTGATGAATGTGATTTGTATACTGATATGCAGATAAAGTTGGTCAAGTGAAAGGCAAGAGATGATATACCAACTCAAGTGGGGACATAGTTTTTTCTAGGTGATCGACACCCCAGGAACACGTTTAACAGCCTGTGGCAAGGGTAACAAGATTATGATATGTGTTGCACAACCTCATTCACTTCCTTCCAAGAAGGCTTAGTAGCTTAATTCAGTATACTTGAATCCTGTTAGAAATGGGGTCTTGGTTGGCAGTCAGGTTGCCTCCTGTCCAAGCACTGACCCTCACTCTAGTCAGGGTAATGAAGATACACACCTAGGATAACACCTGCTCACCCCCTTGGTAGCTTGGCACAAGCAGTCAGGCTTTTCTCAGAGGCAATGTGTGTTTGTACCAACACACACAGAAATACAGTGAAAACACCACAAAATGGACACCACACCAGCTTAGAAAAATAGGTAGTATTTATCTAAATCAAACAAGACCAAAAATGACAAAAATCCAACATATACAAGTCAAGATATGAATTTTTAAAATAATAAAAGTCTTACTCCATAGAAAACAATGGAAATGTTGTTGTTACATAAAGTACATGGTTTGCATAAAAAAAAGTCGCACAGGAGAGCGTGCATCGAAAAAGCCTCTGATGCGTTGATTTCTCACTCACAAGCAAGATGGTGCTTCTTTTCTTCTCTGGTCGAGTCGGCAGGGCATAGTTTTTCTTTCCTGCAAAAGAGTGATGCGTCGATTTCCAGACAGGCACCTAGGATCTGTGCAGGCCTGCATTGATTTTTGACACCCAGTGATGTTGAGTGTTAAATCCGGTCGCACAATATGAGGAATCTGCACTGCTTTGGGCTTGCTTCGTTTTCAGCAGCCCCAAGCAGTTGTTGCGTCATTTCTCCAATTTTGATACAGGTGATGTGTGGATTTCCCAGCCGTGATGCAGTTGGTGCACCGATTTTAGCCGTGAAGTGGGTGGCCCGTCATTTTTACAGTCACGTTGAAGGTGGTGCATTGAAATTTTCCATGCACGGCATCCTGTGTGTGGATTTCAGTCCTTGTTCTACCAGCCTCACCATTCAAGGGCCCAAGAACTGGATTGGGGACCACTTGGCAGGGCAGGAGTCTCAGCAGAGAGTCCAAGTGCTGGCAGGGGAAGTCTTTGATGGCCCTGAGACTTCAAAACATGAGGCAAGTTCAGTCCAAGCCCTTGGAGATTCTTCACAAACAGGAATAGTCCACAAAGTTCAGTCTTTGTCCCCTCTCAGGCAGAAGCAGCAACTGCGGCCAACCCAGCAAAGCGCAATCACAGACAAAGGGGCAGTACTTCTACTCCAGCTCTTCAGCTCTTCTCCTTGGCAGAGGTTCCTCTTGGTTCCAGAAGTTATCTGAAAGTCTGTGGTTTGGGTCCACTACTTATGTCCACAAGCAGGCAGAGTCATATAATGGTTTCAGAAAGAAAATGCCCACTTTCTAAAAGAGGCATTTTCAAACTGACAATCTAAAAGACAACTTCACTAAAATATGTATTTTTAAATTGTGAGCTCAGAGACCCCAAACATCACATTTCTATCTGCTCTCAAAGGGAAGGTGCACTTTAATAGTATTTAAGGACAGCCCCCATGTTAACCTATGAAAGAGATAGGCCTTGCAATGGGGAAAAATGAATTTGGCAGTATTTCACTGTCAGGAAATGTACAACACATGAGTGCATGTCCCACCTTTAACATACACTTCACCCTGCCCATGGGGCAACCTAGGGCCTACCTTAAGGGTGCCTTACATTTACAAAAAGGGAAGGTTTAGGCGTGGCAATTGGGTACACTTGCCAAGTTGAATTGGCAGTTTAAAAACTGCACACACAGACATTGCAGTGGCAAGTCTGAGCCATGTTTACAGGGCTACGCATGTGGGTGGGACAACCAGTGCTGCAGGCCCACTAGTAGCATTTGATTTACAGGTCCTAGGGACTTACTAATAAATCAGTTATGCCAATTATGGATAAACCAATCACCTGTACAATTTGCACAGAAAGCATATTCACTTTAGCACTGGTTAGCAGTGGTAAAGGGCCCAGAGTCTAAAAGCCAACAAAAACAGGTCAGAAAAAATAGGAGTAAGGAGGCAAAAAGTTTGGGGATGACCCTACAAAAAGGGCCAGGACCAACAAATCCATTAGATTATTTCGCCCAGTGTGTCTGTTTAGAGTTTCACTGAAAGGAGCAGAGGTGTGGTTTCAGTCACTATCCTTATCAAGACCAGTAACAAATGTGTTGGTGTGTGTGCATGTAACAATTACAGGAGAATAAAAGGGGCACATTCAGACTTTATGAAGAAAAGACTGCTTGATCCCAATGTACACGCCATTTTGGTTGGGCACATCCAACAGAATGTGAAGCTGAACAGCAGCACATCCTGGAGAACGAGATTCATGCAAATGCAGTACTTTCCATTAGGCAACTGTGTTTCACAGTCCTTCATGCTACAGCTCCACTCTGCTCCTACACCCAAACCACCTCTCACAATAGGAATGTAATGTGAGAGCTACAATTGCAAAAATGTGATTTGAAAATGGAAGTAGGTTCTTTTTATACATATATTTCACAATTACATGTTCAATAGAAAACACTGCACACATAGGCTTACCTTTACTCTGAGTTTGTTGTTCACTGTCTCTTTTTTCAGAAGCTACATAAATATATAAAGGAAAAATGATTACTGTTGCAAAGATCTCACAACATTGTCATTTGTGAGTAAAATTAGGAAACTGTAAGAAATCGTATAAACTTAAAGTGATTTCAGGTAATCTTCACAATGCTATTGGAGCTGACATGCATGTTTGGACTCTTGAAGATATGCATTTTAATTAAATTAGGAGGACAACAAAAGAAATGCATTCAAATTGACTACACCATGCCTGGACCGTGTTGGATACCTACACCACTTGTAAACCTCAAGCATATATTGCCATGCACTTTCATCATGTCTCTAAACAGCGATTCATGCATATTTGAGTCCAAAGATCTCGCTCCAGTGTGGAAGGGCGAGAAGACAAACAATGGTCACTTATGTCGTTATAAATTAGAGTCACTTTGTCAATTAATGTGCACATGTTCGAGAGTTCCTGCCTACAGGAAGCAATTCTTGAAACCAGTCTTTCTGAAGTTGAATAAATGCACTTGTAGGCAAGCCATTATTACTTGGCTGTCAGGTACGTAATCTACTTGGCATGCAGAGGATCACAATTTTGCTAATACTATAACTGCTCTTCTTCAAATAGTACCTTAAGTACCCCTTGGAGAATACCCATGTGCAAAACAATTAATAATACTAAATTAGAAGTGGGTCAAGCAATTAAATGCTGGGAGTGGTGATTTATTATATCCATACATAACATGTCCTGTGATGTGATGTAAATTCAAACTATCCAAAAAAGCATTAACGATAACAAAATAACACAATAAATATCACAAACCAATTATAAAAAATCAAGACAAAATTTAGTAAGCAAAAAGACAGTTTACAATCAGTCAAGGAATACCAGATCTTTAAGGCTAAAAGTGGTAAAAAAAACTGAAAGCGCAAATAAAAGCCAAAAATTGGGGGAAGCCAAGACTTTATCATGATTTCAGGCCCACAGTAATGGAGTGGGAAGTGGGTCCATCTAGCAAGTGACACATGTCAACATTTTTAAAGTGGAACTTTGTTATTTTCCTGGGTCTCAGAATCCTTCACTGTGGTAAGCGGAATGTGGAAGATAGTCAAGGTCCCTTAAAGTCAGACACATAGTTGCTAAGCTGACTTTGAATCCTTCAGGCTAGGTACCATAAGCTGTGTGAGGAGCTAAGCTTGATTTTATACTAGTATCCTAGGATGCTTTGGCACTGTCATAAATTCTTTGTTGCGCCTCAGTCACAAGACTTATGTTGGACAAAACCACTTTTTCTGATGCTTAAAGTCCTCCATCAGGATGATGCTGAATACTGTGAATAGGCAGTGCTGCACATGGTCACATATCTTAATTTCAAGGTCCCACTGAACCCTATTTCTTCAAGGCAAGAAGGAAAATGGTCACAGTGGTACAAACATACAAGTTGTGCCTGGAAAGAGCACACCATTCTCAGTTGGTACATAGTAATGGTCCTCCAGAGATTGATAATAGTAAATCCCAAAGTATCTTGATACTGGGAACATCACTTCTGTTCTCTCCTACACCCTTAAGGTACCAGTGAGAGGCTTCTAGGCACCAGGATTATCACCACCCAGAACTCCTGGTTTGTTAAGGTCCGCTAACATCTGGTTGATTGGATCTTCATCACAGCAGGGGATTTTTACCAGGAGTGTACTTGTATCAGTCAACAGGAGGCCAGCTAGGTTACAGTCTGACAGCAGTTCCTGTCTAGATATGTGGGTCCATACCACATATAGGGCATGCTATGTTTGTTTGTGCCATGGCCCACATTTAAGCATGTGCCCCAGGTATAAACATGGAGAGTGTGACTCATTATAATGAATGTGCTGGCCGCAGAGCAGCTGTGAAGCTGCGCTGCCCTGGGTACAGCTCATTCAGTGACATACAAAGCAGCAGCTTCATAGCTGCTTTGCGTTTCTTTGTGCAGGTGGCAACCCACCCACACTTTAAAGGGGAGTTAGAGATCAACATGCAGGATTCAGTGCTTAATTTGAGCCAGTGGGTGCCGGTGGGGGCACCTGCACCTATTTTTAAGGGTCAACACTTATTTTTCTGTACCAGGCAATTACTGCGAGCAAAAGACACATATGGGAAAGGCGGAGCAAGGGAAACACAGAAAATAGCCACAAATGGAGAAATCAGAAAGCTGAAAGAGTGGCCTGAACGGGCAGGGAGTGGCTATAAATGGCTATAAATGGATTAAAGAGGCCCAATATGGCTTTGGGAGCATGCTACCTAATTATTCTCTGCTCACACATTTAATTACAGCAGCCGCATGTTTCAGAGGAAGCTCTGAGCACAGCACATTTCTATTTTCAAATTAACCACTGGCAGGGGGGTGCAGTTAGTGACCTGCAGGGTGAAGGCTGTTAGGGTGCATGGGACCTGTTTCGCCCTTTGAAAAGGCTGTCCTGATGAGGTTCGCCGATAGTGCTCAATCTTCTTGTGTCACACTTTCAGTGCGACTCCTAAGGGCATGTTTGCCTCTGTGCCTAAGCAGCGCAGGAAAAGTTGTAAAGTGATTCCCTCATTTGCATGGGGCCAGAACCCCATGCACATGAAGGTACACCCTCACAGGAAACCACTGGCACAATATTTGCACCAGAGCTCTCAATATTACAGAATGGGCCACACCAACATCATCCACTCCTTCTGGAATACCATACTGCCCCAGCAGTGCAAAATGCAGGCACACATACTTGTTGCACATCTGGGGTATTATGTGTAATGCACCCAAGGAGTCCTTACATTGTCTCTCTCCAGCAGTCAGACAGAATCTCCTTTTTTCCATTATTTGTTCTCCCAGGTCCAGGTATTTTCTCAGAAGGTGCCTTTTTATCCTGTGTACTAGCTAGTGTTTGGTGGATTCTCTATGGCCAATCTTAGCAACTGTCCCCCTGAAATCTATCTTCCTTCTGCAACATTTCCCCTCTTTTTATTTCAAAGCTTCACAAAGTCTCTCATTCAGACTGGTCTTGATCTTCTGTCCCTTGCAAAATCCTGGTCTTCCATTTAAGATACACCCCTTTGGAAATGAGTGATTCTCCCTGTCTTCCTCTAACGGAACCTGTTTTTACTGTGTCATACAATCTCATTGGCCTTAAATCAACTGATATAGTAAAATAAATTACTGCAGGTGAAACTAAGCAAGCATAGGCTAGAGGTGTAAAAGGGTTAGAGCTGGGAGACAAATAAAAAACACCCTGGAAGCTACATTGAGAGACGTGTAAGGACATTCCAAACTAAGGAGGTGCTTCTTTAATTCATGCACTGCTCCTTCTGCTGTGTACATGTGAAAGGTTATTACCACTAGTATAGTAAACTAGAATTATCAAAGCAGTGAATATAGTATGAGCAATGTTGTTGACCTACATGACCTAGTGAGGTGGTATTGTGATGTTTTCCCAGCCTCATTCGAAAATGCAATTTCTTATATCTTGGCTTGCAGAACAAAAGGTAACAATAGCTGATTATGATGTGTCTTCCATTCTGGATACAGACAAATTTCTGAAAGATTTCTGGGGTTGAAAAGATTTATATCAGATATATCCCCACTTCAGACTTTCACTTGAAAGAAGAAGCAGTCCTTTGTCTTACAATTTATTCAAGTACACACCTAGTACGCTCATCCATTCTATGTGGTGAATTGTACAAACACGTTTATTGCTTTCTAGCAGGCAACATTTCACTCCTGGATGGGACACTAATTTCAGTCATTGGGGAGATGGCAGACAGCCTAACTCATTCCAATTCCAGTTTATTCCCAGGTGGCATTAAAAAAAAAAAAAAAATTAACTACACTTAGCAAAAGACTACTTCTATGGGAAGCCGTTCATGTCAAAATTACAGCTCCCCATATTGGACACCTCCTGAAATGCATAGCGTGCTGCAAAATTAATATGACACACACCAGAATAAATGTACTATGTGTTAAAATAGTTATGATACCTGGCAGAGTGAATCTGAATTGAACCAAAACAAATATGAAACCTGGCAGAATGAATATGCTACTTGTGATTAACATAAATAACACACACACCAAATTGAATAAGAAATATACTGAAATATATATAAATCATACTGAAATTAATATGGCCCTCACTGTAAACATTAAAGCAATCATTGAAACAAATACAATTTTCACCAAAAAGAATGGGGCATTTCTTGAAATGATTGACTTGTGCCAAGAGAAATATGACATACATTGAAATTAATATGGCAGATTGAAAATAAGATAAAGTATTGAAACAAATATATTATATTCTGAAAAGAGAACAATGCACATTGAAACTAATACAATGTACATTGAAATAAACATTAAACATGTTGCAATGAATTTGAATGGTGTTGAAATAATTATTACCGAGATGGCAATGAATGAGACACACAGAAATGAATAGGAGATGATTGAAAATGAATATGGCTTATGTTGAAATTAATGCAACCCCACTGAATTGAAGTCGACATGTCTTCAAATGAGTATGACCACAGCTGAAATTCACATGAGATTTGTTCAAATGAATATGACACGCCTTGAAATTAATATGACACATATTCAAACTAATATGATACATATTCAAATTAACATGATATATGTTAAAATTGATAAGTTGCATCTTAAAATTAATATGAAAAGCGTTAATATGAATATGACATCCATTGAAATAAACTTAACATTGATTGAAAAGAATATAACACATGTTAAAATGAATCTGACCTACGTTGAAATGAATATGACCTTAATTGAAATTAATTTGACATGTTTTAAAATTAATACGAGTAACGTTAAAATGATCATGACATTTATCACAATGAATCTGGCTTGCATTGAAAGTGATATGATATACATTGACATGATTACAATATATGTTGCAATGGATATGATTCATGTTAAAATTACGATGTGTTAATGTGAATGAAGCATCCATTGAAAGAAATATGACACATGCTAAGATGAATATGACATGCATTGAAACAAATATGAGCTCCACCAAAATTAATTCAAAATGTCTTAAACTGAATATGACCAATGCTGAAATTAAAATGAAACTTGTCAAAATGAATATGTTGTGCTTTGAAATTGATATGATACATAGCAAAGCAAATACTGAATATATTGAAATTAATATGACCTATGTTGAAATGGATATGACCAGTGTTAAAATTATTATGACAGGTGTTAAGGTGAATATGACATCCATTGAAATGAATGACATTCATAGAAAGGAACATGAAACATGTTAAGATGAATATGAGCCAAGAAAGCACATACAACGGAAACAGCATGGTCCAGACATCTAGATGATATAGCTGTAAGGTACCCGCATCAAAGTGGACACATGGTCAGTCAAATCCAAAGGAAGCTACCACAATTTAACACCCTCCATGTGTGGACAAACAAAATTCTAGCTCCCACACATGAAACGAAAGTACAATCTATATCAGGGAACAAATCTACACCATACATGCTGACATTGGCCAACACACGATTAAATAATTACCCTAGCAAGCATAACACAATGCAATGACACTCCAATTGGATCAACACCCACATATCCATACAATGAACATCTACCCTTGTC
The DNA here is from genome assembly GCF_031143425.1 of Pleurodeles waltl. Classification (NCBI taxonomy): domain Eukaryota; kingdom Metazoa; phylum Chordata; class Amphibia; order Caudata; family Salamandridae; genus Pleurodeles; species Pleurodeles waltl. The sequence continues at coordinate 1,219,486,554 of NC_090447.1, forward strand.
TTGGTTGACCAACACTTCCCAAAAAGTCAGATATTAAAAAACAACAGCAAATGTGGTGGATGTGTCTGTGGGTGTTGTGGTGGTGTCTCGGGGTATGGTGACTGAGGTGTGTGTGGGGCTGTGGGTTGTGAGCTGTTGTAGGAGGCTGGCCTGGCTTGTAGAGGGTACCTTGGGTACTTACACCTTATACCAGGTCCAGTTTTCCCTTATTAGTGTAATGTAGTAGTGTTCTAGCAGATTCGGCTGATAGAGGTAGCTGTAGCAGAACAGCTTAGGCTGAACTAGGAGACATGCAAAGCTCCTGCAATCCACTTATAGTTACACCCTTTACTTATACACAATAAAAGACAATACTCAGGGTTACCAAAAATAAAAGTACTTTATTTTAGTGGCACAAGACCAAAATTATCTTAGAGGCGGTACTCCTTCTGGAGGTAAGTATTATACACAATGTATACACTAGGCACCAAAATCAGGTAAGTAAATAGTCATAGGATAGTGCAAACAATAGAAAATACCATAAAATGCAATAGGAAGAAATAGGCCTTGGGGCAACACAAACCATATACTAAGAAAGTGGAATGCAAATCACGAATTCCCCCCAAGGCAAGTGTAGTGTGTAAAGGGGCACTGGGAGTGTAAGAAAACCACAAAGGTTGGTAGAATACCCCACCCCAGAGCCCAGGAAAGTAGGAGTAAAGTACTGCAGGTTTCCTTAGGACACACTAAAAGTCGTGAATAGAGTTATTGCAAGAACCAAGCAAGACTGCAAGCAACAAATGGTGGATTCCTGGACCTGAAGACCTGTAAAGAGAGGCGACCAAGTCCAGAAGTCTCAGAAGATTCCAGGAAGGACAGGAGCCCCTGCCAACCTAGAAGATGGTGCAAAAGAGGATTCTTCAGTTGGAAGAAGTCTGCAGAAGAGCACTAAAGAAGATGGCTGTGGGTGATGCAAAGTATGTCCCACATGGAGATGTTGGATGCAGGCAAGTTGTAGCACTGGAGTAGTCCAACAAGCCTTGGTTCAAGCAATGTGGTGGATTGTGTCAAAGTGGCACTGCCTTGACCCAGGAGGGACCTGGGGGCTCCAACTCAGACTGAGAAGGCCGATGGGGGCTGCCAACACTGGAGGGAACCCAGAGATGACCAGGCAGCACCCACAGAGGTTCCAGGACACGGGGACAAAGAAGGTGCAAATTCTGGTTGCTGCAGCACTACAAAAGAAGGTCCCTCGCCACCGGAGAACAACTCAGCGAATTGAGCGTCACAGGATAGAGTGCTGGGGACCTGGGCCAGGCTGTGCATGAAAGATTCTTGCAAATAGTGCGCAGAGGCCTCAGGAGGTGAAGATGATGTGGTGCACAGGGGTACCATCGCAAACGGGGAAGGCAAGCTCTTACCTCCTCCAAATGTGGACAGCTGGACCTTAGGACAGTCTTTGTCAAAGGGGTCCACCACCTGTGTTCCAAGGAGCACGCTCATCATCAGGCGAGGAGTCCCAGAGAACCTGTTGTCATCTTAGAAGGTGTCACTCCACTGGAGATTTCTTTGGTCCTTCTGGTGCAGGGTGAAGACAGGGAGTCCCCAGAGTGTGCACACCATGGAAACTGTTGCAGTTGCTGGCTGAAGCTGAAGTTGTAGAGTCACAGTAGCCTTTCTGGATGCTTTGTTGCAGTTACAGTGGTTCCTGGAGCAGTCTGTGGTTGATCCGAGGTCAGAGGATGAAGCAGGAGTTGCAGAGGATTCCTGGTGGAAACTTGCAAGCCAAATTTGAAGAGGAACCCACAGGAGAGAACCTAAGTAGCCCTTTCGGGGGATAGGCTACCTACCCAGGTATGCACCTATCAGGAGGGGTCTCTGATGGCACCTGTTGGCACTGGCCACTCAGAGATTTCCAGAGTTTCCCCACACCTTGGAAAACAAGATGGCTAACACAAGATACACAATGCAGGAGCTCTGGGCACCACCCCTGGAGTGGTGATTGACAGGGGAGTGGTCACTCCCCTACCCATTGTCCAGTGTTGCGCCAGACCAGGGACAGGGGGTCCCTGAACCGGTGTAGACTGGCTTATGCAAGGAGGGCACCATCTGTGTCCTGTAAAGCATTTCCAGACGCTCTGGAAGGCTACCCCTCCCAAGCCTGTAACACCTATTTTCAAAGGAAGATGGCGTAACACCCTCCTCCCAAAGGAAATGCTCTGTTCTGCCTTCCTGGGAGTTTCCCAGACCCCCGGAGGGCGGAATCCTCTCTGTGAGGTGGCAGAAGGTGTAGCTGCAGTGCAAGCCTCAGAGAGCTGGTTTGGCAGTACTGGGGGTCCATGGTGGAGCCCACAAGGTGCATGGGATTGGCCCCCCAATAACGGATTTGGAATGGGGGGACAATTCCATGATCCTAGACAGAATATGTGACAGAACAACTAGGTCCTGAACAACTATAGCCTAAACCACTACTGCTAAACAACTAAAAAGTCTCTACAACTAAGTACTGAACAACTACTGTGCCTGAATAACAATAATAACCCCGGAAAGCAAGTTTGGCAGTACCCGGGTTCTGTGCTAGAGACCAGGGGATGCATGGAATTGTCCCCCCAATACCAGAATGGTATTGGGGTGACAATTCCATGATCCTAGACATGTTACATGGCCATGTTAGGAGTTACCATGGTGACGCTACATATAGGTATTGACCTATATGTAGTGCACGCGTGTAATGGTGTCCCCGCACTCACAAAGTCTGGGGAATTTGCCCTGAACAATGTGGGGGAACCTTGGGTAGTGCCGGGGTGCCCACACACTAAGTAACTTGGCACCTAACCTTCACCAAGTGAGGGTTAGACATATAGGTGACTTATAAGTTACTTAAGTGCAGTGTTAAATGGTTGTGAAATAACGTTGACGTTTTTTCACTCAGGCTGCAGTGGCAGTCCTGTGTAAGAATTGTCTGAGCTTCCTATGGGTGGCAAAAGAAATGCTGCAGCCCATGGGGATCTCCTGGAACCCCAATACCCTGGGTACCTAGTTACCATATACTAGGGAATTATAAGGGTGTTCCAGTGTGCCAATGAGAATGTGTCAAATTAGTCACTAGCCTGCAGTGACAATTTTAAAAGCAGAGAGAGCATAAACACTGAGGTTCTGGTTAGCAGAGCCTCAGTGATACAGTTAGGCACCACACAGGGAACACATATAGGCCACAAACTTATGAGCACTGGGGTCCTGGCTAGCAGGATCCCAGTGACACATATCAAACATACTGACAACATAGGGTTTTCACTATGAGCACTGGGCCCTGGCTAGCAGGATCCCAGTGAGACAGTAAAAACACCCTGGCAAATACTCACAAACAGGCCAAAAGTGGGGGTAACAAGGCTAGAAAGAGGCTACCTTCCTACAACCTTCCACCCAGTATTCCCCTATGTCTTCAGATAAAAACTGCATGTGACTTGTGTGGGTAGGCCTAGTGCCCATAACAGGAAAGGACCCAAAATACAATATGGAAACATCAACATTTCCTGTCACAAAATGATCTGATTTGGCAATGGGGGTAGTGGTGTTTTTTTGGCCAGGTATCGACGACCACCCAGGGAAACCTACAAAATCCAGACATTTCTGAAAACTAGACACCCAGTGGAGTTCAAAATCATATGCTTTGCATGTATCCCACACATTTTTCTTACCCACAATACCATGCAAATGTCAAACTTTGCCTAAAAGTGCACGTTTTCCTTACATTTCCGTGACGTAAACTTCCAGAATGAGCAGGAATTCACACAGTTCCTACCACCCAGCAATCTTCCACTTGTCCCAATGAAAATGATGCCCTATTTTTGTGGATGGGCCAAGTGCATGCAACAGGCAAGCATCAATCCATGGTCAATAGGAGTCTCACAGATTGAATTTCATCTACCCTGGTTTTATTTTTGCCCGTTGAGACAAAGTTTGAAGTTTGCAGGAGATTGAGGGTAAAACAACTTTTTGGGATCCATGCAAGGGATACCACCCTGGACTCCCCCGGATGTCTAGTTTTCAGAAATGTCTAGGTTTGATAGGTTCTCCAGCTGGAAACTGACCTGAACCAGAATAGTGCAGCCATTCAGCAGACGAGTAAGACGAATGTGGGATTTAACCTTACTCTGCTACCGAAATGAATACAAAATGTATAAAAACATCCAAAAACAAAATTTCTCTCCTTATCAAAAAGATGGGGATGCGTTAGTCCCCGGGGGGGGGGGCAGAAAGACTTTTGGCGTCCTATTTGAGGTTGAAGCTCGACCCGAGGTGTGGGCAGGCAACGCCCACACCTTGTGGCAATAACAAAAACTCCCTGGTGTCTAGCAGGCTTTCTGCCCCTCCCACTGGGACAGATTGGAGTTAAATACCTCATATCTGCTCCCTATGGTGACAGAAAGATTGTTGCAGGTCATTTGACAGGTGGGATTAGGCCCAATGTCTAGGTGGGCTGTTTCGACCCATTTTTCCCAAAAAATAATTCTTGGAGTCTTGTGGGCTTTTTTGCCCCCATGGGGGAAGATTGGAGGTAACAACCTCTAATATACATGCAGGGGGCAGGAAGACATTTGGGCATTGGGGTAGAGGGAAGCATTAGCCCATTGCCAGGTAGCGTTTTTCCTTCCAAATGTAATCTATGGTAGTCTAGTAGGCTTTCTGCCTACCACCAGAGGGCAGTTTGGACGAAAACACCACCAATCTGCCCCTGACAGGGAGCAGAATGACTGCTGGGGTTATCTGGGGAAGGGGGTTAGGTGGATGCCTAGGTGGGCTGCCCCCACCCATTTATGTATCTATTCATAATACCTGGTGTTTAGTGGGCTTTCTACCCCCTCAGGGGCAGACTGGAAATACCAATATCCAATCGGCCGAGGTGGGTGGGGGTGGGGGGGGGCAGAAAGATTTTTGGGCTTGGGGGGCGGGGGGAGCACTAGCCTATTGTGAGGAGGCCACTACCTCCCTAATCTTGCACTCCCTGGTGGAAACATCTCCAATCTGCCTTGATAGTGAGGCAGAAAGACTGCTGGGGTTATTTGGGATGGATGGGGGCTAGGCCCAATCCCTTGGGGAGATTCTCCCCTTTCTATCCACACCTCCCTGTTCAGGTTGGTGCTTAGGGGGCTGAGATATGTCTTTGAGTACAGTTGTAAGTGAAAGTAAATGAGCTTTATTTCACTTTATATGTAATGACGTTGGCACGCCCTCAACCCTGATTGTCACTACACAGAAAAAAAGACAATCTTGGGTTTTGGGGAAGTCCACACCAGAGGGATTTCCTGCCTCAGATGCGAGGATGACCTGGAGCCATCCTCAGCACACGAGCACTGTTATGGAGGACAGCCTAGAGCCATCCTATGCATCAAAGAGGCTAAACAATGAAGACATTCATCACAATATGTACAACAAATAAACATGAATAAACATTCATATTTTCGTTTCACACACATAGCACTCCTTAATACAATTTGGACATCACACCAACATAACTCGAAAATTAGACAGGAGTATCACAATTACAATAACCCATACAGTCACAAAAATCAAGGGTGGATAACCAAAGCTTCCACAACCTACTTACATTTCTCATGGCATCATAAATCTCACAATGCACTGCTCAGCATTAAGTTCAATGCTTCCAATGGCAGATTCTACTATGGTGCATCACTGTCCTTATTCTCACTTCTTAAATGACTAATCAGTCTTAGCAGCACCAGAGGAACTGCCATTAAAATCAAATGGGACCATTGGCATTTGGGAATACTGAGTGAATCAAAGCAGTTTGGTTCTTGGATTAAATTAGCTATAGCATCAAGATCCAGTTCCAATCTATCCTGATCCATCTTCTGCTATCAGATTTGATGTAGTGATTTTCCTCTAATGTGCACAATTGACAGTCACTGATGAAATGGGAGTAGTGTTAATCCCCTAAGGATCTTGTTGGCCTTCAATTGGATCTGGTCCACATGTAAATTCAATAATCAAAAACATTTCAGGATTTAGAGCAAAGCACATTAGGCTTTACAATAAAGATAACAGGTATTATAATGAATTCACGAAGGTTTATGAAAAGTTTATATCATTACAGAAGACAAATCAAATGGTTAGCAATCATTCAGTTAGTAATTTAAATCAATCAACAGCTTGCAGCTCAGGATAGAATGCAGAATAAGAAATAGGAGAACCAAATATAATTCTCTTTTATGGAAATAAAGCAGAGATTAGAGTGACATGGATTCGCCTCCTAAAGGTTGAGAAATAGTGAGCACAACACCCTTAGTAACACAAAGCACAAATAAATCCATACATGAAGACAACTGCATTAGGATCCCACAAATGTAACCAATCACGTTAACGAATGTCCACTACAATTTCTAAACCCACGTTATTCAGTACTGTCCCACAGATTCATGTAATGCAGTTCCCATCCCCAGTGTTCCTTAGACACATTAATAGTAATACAAATATTGTGCCAAAACTATGGTCAAATTCTCATGAGGATATTATCATGGTCCAAATTGGTGAGGCCTTGGGAAACGTTCACAGCATTCTATGAGACAGAAATGAAACATCAACGTGTACATGGCAAAGAGGCGGGGTCTTTCCAACCTAATTTACAAAGTTACTAATGTGTGTTGTGTGCGTGATGATAAAAGGACAGGAAGATGATTGCATGCTGAAAAGTTGGCTGCAGAGAGCAATAACAATTTAAAAATCGAGTCCTACATTATCCAATATTAAAATAAACGCAGTTTCTCAAAGTAATGTGTTAATTTCACTTTATGTTAATCATATCTATTTTTAGAATTACTAATTTTTATAAACAAATCGTACATTAGGACCATGTCTCAGAGTCCTGTTATGGCTGCCACAACACGTTGTCAATGTTGTAGCCAGTCAATCAAGAGCCATGTTTTGGAAAATTCATTCCCCACCCACCCATGCCCTTTGGGTCATGATGTGTTCATCCTGACCCTGATATATTTTTAACAATCATTTTCAGAGGACAAGGACCGTTGTCCCTGAGTCCTGTAACGGGTGCCCCAAAATATCATTAAGGTTGTGACAGACAAATCAGGACTGACTAGTTTTAAAGTGGGCAATTAAAGCATACTGGATACCAGCTGTAAACATATATATAATGTGTGTTCCTTAATTTCTCAAAAACTACTTTAAAAATGTATACCAAAACACAAAAAGCACACTTTGCAAGTAAATATCTAGTAATCTACCAAATTTGATGTAATTCTCTCCAGCCGTTTTGTCTGTAGTGCTGTATAAACTTCACTATGGAAAATGTATGCAGAAAAGGTGTTTTGGGCCCTTCCAACCCCCACTTCTCTTTGCCCACTCTTGACAGTTCCAGGAAATAGCGGAGGTGGATTAACTTTTTTAAAAGAATTTTGTGAGTTATGAGCAAAACAAAAAACTCTTTTCCAATGAAAGGACTAATTTAACTATAACACTACACAGTTTCTTTCTCTTGGTTCCGTTAGTTATCAGAACCAAGTTGACCACCTATGTACATAATGAATTGAGGTAGCTGGAGAAATTGACGCACAAATGTCAGTTACATTTATTTTTGTGAATGATTGTTGAGATCAGTATTATATTAAATTGAATAGCTTCTTTTTCAGAGGGTGCATAGGACTACAAGACTTCAGGTTAACTTAGCTTTGGGAAATTAAGAGAGTGAGACCCCGACCCAGGTTAATACAGTAGATGCACAGAAGTATATTTGTTGTTCTGACAGATGAAAAACAGGCTAGATTTGATGTATCCTGGTAAGCTTTAAATGTGACAGATTTATTGCTGAGACCACAGAAAGATATAGATGCTTGGGGATGGGATTTGGGTGGATTCAGCGCTCTAAATAGTTGGTATAAATAAGAAAGGCTGCGTGTAGAAAGCTCACATGGGTTACGCTGAACCATATCAATATCGCTCTCTGCAATGTGTCAAAAGTCTTGAGTATGTTGAGGAGTCAGCTCTTGGAGCAAGTCACTTATAAATAGATTTGTGTTGCATTAAACAAAAGCATCAGACTCAGTAAAAAGTATAGAAACAAACCTTACTTTTTGAGATAATGTGCTGTTCTCTTCCATGAGCATCTTATTTTCTTCTCTCTGTTTGTAAAAACAAACCACAGAAAGTCAGTCAAAATAGTACACTGAGTACTCAAAACAATACACTGAGTATTAAAAATAAAAAGGAATAGACACCCGAAGAGAAGCATTATTGAACATGACTTTCTAACATCCAGCCCCCCAACTTGGGTGGCTGTTGGCATGAAACCCAGAGGATTTACATGTTTACCATTCACAGAAATGTATTGCAGTGATATATTGTAGGAAAGTAGCCTCTTTTTAGCTTAGTTACCCCCACGTTTGGACCTTTTGTCAGTGTGTTTAACTGTGTTTACTAGGATCCTGCTAATCAGGACTCCAGTAGTTATGCTCTCTCCCTTAAATTATGGTTGTTGCATATTGGTAACGCAGTATTTCACCCACAATTGGCATACTGGTGCCCCCTTATAAGTCCCTAGTATATGGTACTTAGGTACCCAGGGCATCGAGGTTCAAGGGGATCCCTATGGGGTGCAGCATTACTTTTGTCACCCAAAGGGAGCCATGCAAAGGATTCTGCAGGACTGCTGTTGCAGCTTGCATGAAAAGGTGCATGTACCCTTTCACTGCCATATACACTGCACCAGGTCACTTACAACTCACCCCTATAGCATGTCCTGCAGTCCTGAGGGCTGGGTGCAGAGTAACTGTGTGTGAGGGCACCCCTGCACTAGCAGAGGTGCCCCCATGACTTCCAGGAACATTTTTCCAGACTTTGTGACTGTGGAGACGCCATTTTACGTGTATCCTGTACATAGGTCACTATCTATGTCCAGCTACATAATGGTAACTCCGAACATAGGCATGTTTGGTATCGAACACGTTGGAATCATACCCCAGTACTTTGGCAATCATTGGTTGTATGACCCCCAGTATTGCCATTTCAGCCTTCTGAGGGTTTCTGAGGGATTCCAGGCAGCCCCAGCTGCTGCCACCTCTCAGGTTTCTGCCCTCCTGTTGCTTGGGAAGCTCAAGCCCAGGAAGTCATCCCAAAGGATTTCCTTTGGGAAAGGGGTTTTACATCCTGTCCCTTTGGAAATAGGTCTTACAGGCTTGGGAGAGGTAGCCTCCCCAAGCCACTAGAAATGCTTTGAAGGGCACATTTGTTTCCCTCCTTGCATAATCCCGTTTACAATGGTTCAGGGACCCCGAGTCCTTCACTTGGACTTGGTCCCCTTCCTTCACAGGTCCTCAGGACCAGGAGTCCGTCTTCAGTGTTTTCCAGTCAGTTGTTGTCCTTGCAGAACCCCCTATCTCAACTTTACTGTATTTCTGGGGTAGTAGGGTAAGTTTACTCCTACTTTTCAGGGTCTTGGGGTGGGGTATCTTGGACACCCTTAGTGTTTTCTTACACTCCCAGCAACCCTCTACACACTACACTAGGCCTGGGGTCCATTCGTGATTTGCATTCCACTTTTGGAGTATATGGTTTGTGTTGCCCCTAGGCCTATTTCTTCCTATTGCATTCTATTGTGTTCTACATTGTTTGCAGTACTTTTCTAACTGTTACTTACCTGATTTTGGTTTGTGTGCATACATTTTGTGTATATTACTTACCTTCTAAGGGAGTATATCCTCAGAGATACTTTTGACATACTGTCACTAAAATAAAGTACCTTTATTTTTAGTAACTCTGAGTATTGTGTTTTCTTATGATATAGTGCTATATGATATAAGTGGTATAGTAGGAGCTTTGCATGTCTCCTAGTTCAGCCTAAGCTGCTCTGCTATAGCTACCTCTATCAGCCTAAGCTGCTAGAACACCTCTAATCGGTTGTACGACGGAACACCGATTTCCTAAACAACTAGTGCCTTAACAACGAGGTCGAAACGCCCCACCCCCCCAAGCCCACCCCAAAACCTAAAACCCCCTGACCCCCCACCCCCTCCCCAAAACCAAAAACACCCCACCCCCCAACCCTGCCCCTAAACCTAAAACCCCCTAACCCCCCTCCCCAAAACCAAAAACGCCCCACCCCCCAACCCCACCCCAAAACCTAAAACACCCTGACCCCCCACCCCCTCCCCAAAACCTAAAACCCCCCACTTACCTTAGTCGACCCCTTGTCACCTGCGTCCTCCTCCTTCGCCAACTCCCTTCTTTGTACCTTAACCACGCATGTTCGTAGTTCCGAACATACGCAGTTAAGGCACAAAATAACGGAGTCGTGGTTAAAAAAATTGTTGTTGCGCTTTCGTTAACCACGACTTCGTTAAAAAGACTTTGTTGCAAAGGATGTTTCCCCCTCTAATCTACTAATAAGGGATAACTGGACCTGGCCCAAGGTGTAAGTACCACAAGGTACCCACTATAAGCCAGGCCAGCCTCCTACAGTACCTAGGTACCATATACTAAGGAATTATAAGGGTGTTCCAGAGTGCCAATCAGAATTGGTGAAAATGGTCCCCACACTCACAAAATCCGGGGAATTTGCCCTGAACGATGTGGGGGCACCTTGGCTAGTGCCAGGGTGCCCACACACTAAGTAACTTTGCACCCAACCTTCAGCAGGTGAAGGTTAGACATATAGGTGACTTATAAGTTACTTAAGTGCAGTGGTAAATGGCTGTGAAATAACGTGGACGTTATTTAACTCAGGCTGCAGTGGCAGGCCAGTGTAAGAATTGTCAGAGCTCCTTATGGGTGGCAAAAGAAATGCTGCAGCCCATAGGGATCTCCTGGAACCCCAATACCCTGGGTACCTCAGTACCATATACTAGGGAATTATATGGGTGTACCAGAAATTCAATGTGAATTGGTAAATCTAGTCACTAGCCTGTTAGTGACAAATTTGGAAAGCAGAGAGAGCATAACCTCTGAGGTTCTGGTTAGCAGAGCCTCAGTGATACAGTTAGGCACCACACAGGGAACACATATAGGCTACAAACTTATGAGCATTGGGGCCCTGGCTAGCAGGATACCAGTGACACATATCAAACACACATAGGGTTTTCACTATGAGCACTGGGCCCTGGCTAGCAGGGTCCCAGTGAGACAGTAAAAACACCCTGACATATACTCACAAACAGGCCAAAAGTGGGGGTAACAAGGCTAGAAAGAGGCTACCTTCCTACACAACCCCCCCAAACGAAGGACAATAAGGCTACCCTTGGCCAGTTGAGTCTTTATTGTCTAAGTGGTGATAAGTAGAGAGTAGCTCTGCAATAGATTGGTTACTCCCTTTATCATCCACTATATGGTTACTTCCCTGTGGGGATGTAAACCACCCTGTTTGAAGTTTGATAGCTAGCCAACAATGTGAAGGTATATTCTCAGAGTTCTTGTTTAAGTTTAGAGCAGTGGGAATTGTCCACTGGACCTATATCAAGTGATGAGAATGCCAGACAGGGATGCTGTCTCAGTGAAGCCATTGCTGGGCAAAAACTGTGTCCATATGGCTGCAAGAGAGAACAGGGTTGCTGTTTCTCTTGAGTTGGAGCAGGGCAGGGATGCTGTCTTATGAGCTACACACTAGGGCAGGGCTGCTGTCCTAAGTGTTGTGAGGCAGTGCAGGGTTGCTGCACTAAAGTTTCTCTTGGAGGGTTGGACGGATGCTCTATGTTAACTAAAATGGTGCACTTTTTCTCACCAATATTAGTTATCCCACAGAGAGGTACTTCCACCTCAGGGAGTACAGCTGTACCACCTGATGGTTCCCTTGGTACAGGTGCCACGCCAGGAGAGGTTTCTCCCACCACAGGAATGGTCCCCTGAATGGCAGGGTGGGTAGGGAATACTTTGATGCCCTTTTTACCTGTTGTTGGAGAAGGATTCTGAGTTTTCAGGCCTTTTCCCTCCTTTGCTTTTTCATTTCAGCTGAAATGAGAGGAAGCAATTCCTCAGGAATACCCAGCATGGCTGTATGGGTATTAAACTCTACCTCAGCCCAACCTGAGGCCTCTAGGTCATTACCTAAGAGACAGTCTACAGGTAAGCTAGGTGATACTACCACCTGCTTAGGGCCAGTAACCCCACCCCAACCAAACTGAATTATAGCCAAGGGCAGGAACTTAGTGGAGTTATGGACATCAATAATCTTGTACTGTTGTCCAATGATCTGTGTTCAGGAGACACTAGGTTTTCAGTCAGCAAAGTGATACTGGCACCTGTGTCCCTGTAGGCCTGAGCCTCAACACCATTCATTGAAACTGTCTGCATGTACTTATTCCTTGTAAGGGGACAAGCAGCCAGTGTGGCAAGGCCAATGCCACAAGGTATGACAGAAACTGTCTTGGAACTGATTACCCCAGTTTCTATGAGGGACCCATACGTGAACCCAACTACACCCTTATTTTGACTGTTGCCAGCAGTCCCACCACTATCACCACTACTGCTAGGGGCACTAGAGTTTGATGTATTAGTGGTGGTAGGCTCAGGGGGTTTACCTGGGCAGGACTTATCCCCTAGCCTATGGCCTTTATTTTTACACACATAGCACCAAGGCTTTTTAATGTGTGTGGGTTGTGAACAAGAACAAGAGGTTGATTTATCCCCACCCCCTGAAGAGAGTTTAGGATTTGAAGAAGGATCTTTAGTTTTACCCTTATCCCCATGTTTATCCTGCGATTTCTCACCATCTTTCTTCTTGCCATCCTTGTCACCTCCTGTATGAACTTTTCTGTTCACTCTTGTTCTGACCCATTTGTCTGCCTTCTTTCCCAATTCTTAGGGAGAGGTCAGATCTGAGTCTACCATGTACTGGTGCAACAAATCAGACACACAATTGTTAAGAATATGGTCTCTCAGGATCAGATAATACAGGCTTTTATAGTCAGATACGTTACTACCATGTAACCAACCCTCCAAGGCCTTCGCTGAACAGTCAACAAAATCTGTCCAGTCTTGAGAGGACTCTTTTCTGGTGTCTCTGAACTTAATCCTGTATTGTTCAGTGGTTAAGCCAAATCCACCCAAGAGTGCATCCTTCAAAACTTTGTAATTATTGGCATCACTTTCTCTGACAGTAAAGAGCCTATCCGTATCCTTTCCAGTGAACGATAGCCACAAGATAGCAGCCCACTGCCTTTGAGGGACCAACTGTACCATACAGGCCCTCTCAGGTGCAGCAAACCACTTATTAATGTCATCCCCTCCTTGTAATGGGGGGCTATCTTATGCAGATTCCTTGAATCTTGCTCTCTAACAGGATTGCTATCAGAAATACTGCTGCTGCCACCATAGGGACCTAACCCAACTCTCTGTCTTTCCCTCTCTATGTCTAGGGATTCCCTGTCTAAGGCCAGCTGCTGCTATCTAAGCTTCAGTCTGGTCTCTTCCAACCTCAGCTTTCTGAATTCCCTTTCCATTACGTTATCCTCAGGGTGGGAGGCTTGGGAATGTTTGGACACAGAGGAGATTTTGGAATTTGCAGAGAGAGACCTGTCCCTAACTGGCTGGACCCTAGTAACCTAGCCTCTAGGAGTGAAAGATGCCCTACTGATGTGTGACCCTCTAACACTGCCAGTGTCACTAGGTGGCCTGCTAGGGGGCAGGACTTTGTAAGAACCCTCCCCAGCATCTTCTGGGAACTCCTCTGAGTCTGACTGGGAAGCCTCCCCTTTTTCTACCCTCTCCTGTGATGGGCCAGACTGGTTCTGGTCATCCTGTAAGAGCAGGTTAAAAATAAACTCTTTTGTTGGATTCTTACCTATGCCTAAACCTCTTTCCAGGCAGAGACCCCTCAAACTCTTGTAGTTTAAACTTTCATAAGTTGTCTGAACAACTTTGGAAGAACGAGTTACTTACCTTCGGTAACGACTTTTCTGGTGGATACATTAGCTACCTGTGGATTCCTCACCTAATGAATACTCCCATGGCGCCAGCATTCGACGGAAATCTTCTTACTAGTCTCTGCACGTCGACGAGGACGTCACTCTTGCCCACGCGACGCCGTCTGACTTCATACAGGCAATAAGAGGTCCTCGCCGACGTGCCGATGACAGTACCAACATTTTTTACGTGCATGAGAATAATAATAATAACCCAATGTAATGAAAGAGCAAAGCAACATCTCTTAATATTGCAAATCACACAACATTGCAATAAAATAGCTGTAGATTTAATATAACCTTCTTTTTTTTTTTTTTTTTTTTAAACAAATAAATATATATATACATACGAATCATGTATATACACAATATATATAGATTTATATATAAATATACACATATATACAAATATCATATATGCAAAATGTATTGCAACTTTGAAAACCAAAAGGAGCACACTCAAGGATTGCTTGGAGAGACCAAAAAGGCAACGGGGAGGCGGGTGGGACCGTGAGGAATCCACAGGTAGCTAATGTATCCACCAGAAAAGTCGTTACCGAAGGTAAGTAACTCGTTCTTCTGATGGATACAACTACCTGTGGATTCCTCACCTAATGAATAGAGTCCCAAAGCAGTACCACGCCCGGCGGTGGGTGCCTAAATGGTCAAACCAAGAAATCCTGCAGCACTGACCGTGCAAAATGACCGTCCCTTCTGACTTCAGAGTCCAAACAGTAATGTTTCACAAAAGTGTGAAGGGACGACCAAGTTGCGGCCTTGCAGATGTCGACCACAGGAACACCTCTGGCCAAGGCCGAAGTGGCCGACTTAGCTCTGGTGGAATGAGCTCTAATGCCCTCAGGAGGATCCTTCTTTGCCAAAGAGTAACAGATTTTAATGCAAAGAACAACCCACCTGGATAGTGTTCTCTTGTGGACTACCTTTCCTCTCCTCTTGCCCACGTATCCAATAAACAGCTGATCCTCCAGTCTGATATCCTTCATTCTGTCGATATAGAAGCTCAATGCCCTTTTTGGGTCCAGGCGATGTAGTCTTTCTTCCTCCTTTGAAGGATGAGGCGGAGGATAAAACGTGGGCAAAGTGATTGTCTGAGCCAAATGAAAGGGTGAAACAACCTTCGGAAGGAAAGCAGCCTTGGTCCTCAACACCACCTTATCCCCATAAAACGTTATATAAGGGGGTTTAACCGATAAGGCCTGCAACTCACTCACTCTCCTTGCAGATGTTATAGCTACCAGGAATACTGTTTTAATAACCAAATACCTTAAAGGGCAAGAATGCATAGGCTCAAAAGGGGACCCCATAAGGAAAGTCAGGACCAAGGACAAATCCCATTGAGGCATAATGAATGGTTTTGGAGGATATTGATTCAGAAGACCTTTCAAGAATCTGAGAACAATAGGGGATTTAAATAACGACGGTTGGTCTGGAAGACAAATGAAGGCTGACAAGGCCGACAAATAACCCTTAATGGTAGCCACTGCACAACCTTTCTGCGCTAGAGACAGTGCAAAAGACAAAACATGTGACAGATGAGCATGTAAGGGATCAATCTGTCTCTCTCCACACCACATAACAAATTTAGACCACCTATTAGCGTAGATAGATTTAGTGGAGTGTCGCCTGGCCGCTAAGATAACATCCACTACATCAGGCGGGAGAGAGAAGGAACTCAGGTTGCCCCGTTCAATCTCCAAGCATGTAGGTGCAGACTCTGGAGGTTGGGGTGTAAAACCTGCCCCTGCGACTGCGAGAGGAGGTCTGCCCTGAGAGGGAGACGGAGCGGAGGGCACAGTGAGAGTTGGAGAAGGTCGGAGTACCATACCCTCCTTGGCCAATCCGGAGCTATTAAGATGACTTGGGCCCGGTCTTGGCGAATTTTCCTCAACACTCGAAGAATCAAGGGTATGGGGGGAAACGCGTAAAGCAACTGGTCGCACCAGGTTATCTGAAACGCGTCCCCCAACGCTCCCTGCATCGGATACTGGAGGCTGCAGAATAACGGGCAATGCGCGTTCTCCTGAGTGGCAAACAGATCTATCCGAGGAAACCCCCACATCTGGAAGATTAAACAGACTTGATCTGGATGGAGACGCCACTCGTGGTCTGCCGAGAATTGGCGACTGAGACTGTCCGCACGTACATTCAAGACCCCAGCCAGATGATTTGCCACCAAGCAAATCTGATGGTCCTTTGCCCAGGACCATAGCCGAAGAGCTTCTCTGCAGAGAAGGTACGACCCTACTCCTCCCTGTTTGTTTATGTACCACATCGTGGTAGTATTGTCCGTCAGGACCTGTACCGACTGACCACGAAGGGATGGGAGGAAGGCCTTGAGAGCCAGACGTACAGCCCGTAACTCCAACAGATTGATATGAAACACCTGTTCCTCTGGAGACCAAAGCCCTTTGATCTCCAGATCCCCCAGATGAGCTCCCCATCCTAGGGTGGAAGCATCCGTTATTACCGTGGCCACTGGTGGCGACTGCGCGAACGGCTTTCCCTGTGAAAGATTGCTGCCCGCAATCCACCACTTCAATTCCACAGCAGCATCTCTGGAGATCTTGACAGTACCTTCTAAATCTCCCTTGTGTTGAGACCACTGCCTTCGGAGGCACCACTGAAGAGCTCTCATGTGCCAGCGAGCATGCGTGACCAACAGAATGCAGGAGGCGAACAGACCGAGCAGACGAAGGACCTTGAGGACTGGAACTACCGCTCCATTTCGAAACATTGGAACCAATTCCTGAATATCTTGAATCCGCTGAGGCGGAGGAAAGGCTCGACTCAATGTTGTATCCAGTACTGCCCCTATGAACAGGAGGTGCTGAGAGGGCTCCAGGTGAGATTTGGGCACGTTCACCGAAAAGCCCAGGTCGAACAACAACTGGGTTGTTGACTGCAGATGATGCGACACAAGCTCCGGGGACTTGGCTTTGATCAACCAGTCGTCCAAGTAAGGGAATACTGCTATCCCCTTCCTTCTGAGCTCTGCCGCAACCACTGACATCACCTTTGTGAAGACTCGAGGTGCTGAAGTAAGACCAAACGGGAGGACCGCAAACTGATAGTGCTGCGACCCTACCACAAACCGGAGATACTTCCTGTGCGACTTGAGTATCTGGATATGAAAGTAAGCATCCTGCAAGTCGACAGACACCATCCAATCTTCCTTGTTCAACGCCAAAAGCACCTGTGCTAGGGTCAGCATCTTGAACTTTTCCTGTTTGAGGAACCAATTCAAGATCCTCAGATCCAGGATTGGTCTCAACTGACCATCCTTTTTGGGAATCAGGAAGTATCTTGAGTAACAACCTCGACCCCTTTCCTGCTCTGGGACCAACTCTACCGCGCCCTTTGAAAGGAGGACTTGAACCTCCTGATCTAGCAACAGGAGGTGTTCTTCTGAACAATAAGATGGGCGGGGCGGGATGAGGGGCGGGAACTCCCGAAAGGGAAGGGCGTAGCCTTTTCCCACAATGCCGAGAACCCAAGTGTCCGTTGTGATAGACTTCCACTTGTGGAGAAAATGCTATAATCTTCCCCCTACAGGAGAGGAGTGAGTGGGAAACGGCGGAAGCCTAAGGCTGCTTCCCCTGCTGCACCCCTCCAGAGGACGAGGAAGAGGCAGAGTGCTGTTGAGAGGCTCCTCTGGTACGGACCCCACCCCTCCCCCTCCCTCTAAATGACCTATAGGGGAGGGAAGAGGCGGGTTGCTGGAACCTCCCCCGAAAGGAAGAGGAATAAGAGCCACGCCCAAATCCCCGAAACCTCCTGAAAAATCTAGAAGAAACAGAGCAAGAAGGAGCTTGCAGTCCTAACGATTTAGCTGTGGCTCTGCTCTCCTTAAATCGTTCCAAGGCCGAATCTGCCTTGGCTCCAAACAGTCTGTCCCCATCAAACGGGAGGTCCAGCAGGGTCGACTGCACATCCGCAGAGAACCCTGAGTTTCGGAGCCAGGCCTGTCTTCTTGCCACCACAGCCGTGCCCATCGCCCTGGCCACCGAGTCGGTCGTGTCCAGCCCAGACTGGATAATCTGGGTCGCGGCAGCCTGGGCGTCCGAGACCACATCCAAGAGACCCTGGGGGAGCTCCGTAAATGAAGACTAAATATCATCCATCAGAGCATGGATGTACCTCCCCAGAATGCACGTTGTGTTGGTGGCCTTCAACGCCAAACTGCATGACGAAAATATTTTCTTGGACTGCGCATCCAGTTTCTTGGAGTCTCTGTCTCCAGGCACCGTCGGGAAGGAACCAGGCGCTGACTTTGAGGAACAGGAGGCTTGCACCACCAAGCTCTCCGGCGTAGGGTGTCTAGAGAGAAAGCCAGGGTCAGATGGTGCAGCTCGATACCTCCTGGCCACAGCCCTATGAACGGCCAAGGAAGACACCG
The DNA here is from genome assembly GCF_031143425.1 of Pleurodeles waltl. Lineage (NCBI taxonomy): Eukaryota > Metazoa > Chordata > Amphibia > Caudata > Salamandridae > Pleurodeles > Pleurodeles waltl. The sequence continues at coordinate 1,219,504,872 of NC_090447.1, forward strand.
GCTTCTTCCACACCTCCAACACCGGATCCAGCAAAGCCTCATTAAATGGCAAGAGAGGCTCAGCTGCAGCAGAGGCCGGATGCAATACCTCCGTCAGCAAATTCTGCTTCGCCTCTGCCACCGGCAAAGGCAGGTCCAAAAAGCTCGCTGCCTTCCTCACCACAGCATGAAAGGAAGCAGCCTCCTCCGTATATTCCCCTGGAGATGAAAGGTCCCACTCAGGGGAAGTGTCCAGCCCACTGGCTGTATCCAGACCATGCAGTCCGTCTCCAGAGTCCTCAATCTCTCCCTCCTCTAGGACTCGCTGGTACTCCTGCTCTTCTAAAAGACGGAGAGCACGCCTCCTCGAATGAAGTCTCTCCTCGATACGCGGAGTCGACATGGCCTCCGCCGACGTCGAAGAACGGCGCCAATCTCCAGAAGCATCCGACGCTGCGTCCGGCGCCACAGGCAGCTTCGGCGCTGAGGCAGGAGCCGGAGGACGAGGTCTTGGAGCCGATGGACCAACCGGAGTCACAGGGCAAAATCCTGACTTCGACGGAAGGGCAACCTCCGGGGCCGAAACATCCGAAGTCACCGGAGCGGCCACCGACGCCGGCACCGGCGCCGAGCCCACATTCCCAAAAGGGAGAAAGGGCATAAAGGGTGCCGGCCGAAGAGGCGCAGGATCACCCAACGAAAAGGCCAAGGGCCCCGAAGGACCAGCCGGAGCAGCTCCTGGAGCCATCTGCTGAAAGATGGTATACATCGCATTAAGAAACGCGGTACTATCGGCTCCAGGAGTGGGAAAAGCCGGATACTGGGGTGCCTGGATCGAGGGCGACCCCGACGCCGGCCTCGATGTCTGCGACGCCGGAGAAAACACAAGAGGCTGCACCACCTCAAACACCGACGCCTGACCAGGCGAAGTCGGTGACGCCGGAGAGGGCAACGGCGTCGAAGGATGCGGCGTGACCGTGGGGCTGACCTCCCAAGTCTTCCGACGCCGAGCCGAAGGTGACCTCGAACGAGACTCCTTGCTGGAATGACGTCGTGAGTCTCTACGGCGCCGGGAATCTCGATGACGCCGGTGAGACCTTGGCGAAGAAGACTTCTTATGATGTTTCTCCTTCTTCTTTGACTTTGCCATGAATAACTTGGCCTCACGCTCTTTGAGGGCCTTCGGATTCATGTGTTGACATGAATCGCAAGTCGAGACGTCGTGGTCGGAGCTCAAACACCATAGACAGTCGGAGTGAGGATCTGTAACTGACATCTTGCCCCCACACTCTCGACAGGGCTTGAAACCCGACTTCCTCTGAGACATTGTTACCGCAGAGAAGACTACGCAGCAGACAATACACTGTAACCACGAAGGTAACAGTAGCTCCCCCGAAGATAACCGTTTCGAATGCACGGAAAAAAGGGAACTGTCATCGGCACGTCGGCGAGGACCTCTTATTGCCTGTATGACGTCAGACGGCGTCGCGTGGGCAAGAGTGACGTCCTCGTCGACGTGCAGAGACTAGTAAGAAGATTTCCGTCGAATGCTGGCGCCATGGGAGTATTCATTAGGTGAGGAATCCACAGGTAGTTGTATCCATCAGAAGTAGCCTCTACTGTAGACATGATAAAAAAAGGTTTAAGACAGAGAGAGAAAAATGTTCAGAACTTTTGAAAGTACAGAGAAAAAACGTTTTCAAACTTTTAGAAAACTTTGAAAGTTTTCAGAACTTTTCAGAAACTTACAAGTAAGTTTTAAAGCAGAAAAGTAAACTGTTTTGGTTAAATGTACATATACTGAACTATTTGGTACAATATTTTCTTATGAAAAGCACCAAATGACAAAGCGGTAAAGCACTTGCAAGTACTTATCCCACCCCTGCACCACCAATGTAAGAGGCTGGCCTGGCTCAAAGTGGGTACCTTGTGGTACTTACACCCTGTGCCAGGTCCAGTTATCCCTTATTAGTAGAATAGAGGTGTTTCTAGCAGCTTAGGCTGATAGAAGGTAGCTATGGCAAAGCAGCTTAGGCTGAACTAGGAGACATGCAAAGCTCCTACTATACCACTTATATCATATAGCACAATATCATGAGAAAACACAATACTCAGAGTTACTAAAACTAAAGGTACTTTATTTTAGTGACAACATGCCAAAAGTATCTCAGAGGATGCCCTCACTAAGGAGGTAAGTAATATACACAAAGTGTATGCACAGAAACCCAAAACAGGTAAGTAACAGTAAGAAAAGTAGTGCAGACAATGTAGAATCACAATAGAATGCAATAGGTAGACATAGGCCTAGGGGCAACACACACCATATACTCCAAAAGTGGAATGCGAATCACGAATGGACCCCAGGCCTATGGGAGGTTGTAGAGGGTCGCTGGGACTATAAGAAAACAGTAAGGGTGTCCAAGATACCCCACCCCAAGACCCCGAAAAGTAGAAGTAAAGTTACCCTACTGTCCCAGAAGGGCAGAATAGTCGTGATAGGGGATTCTGCAAGAACCACAAGCACCAGCAAAACATTGAAGACGGATTCTTGGACCTGAGGACCTGTAAAGAAAGGGGACCAAGTCCAAGACTGACAAAAGTGTCCAGAGGGGTCAAACCCCGGATGAAGGTGCAAAAGGGCTGCCTCCGGGTGGAAGAAGCTGAAGATTCTGCAACAACGAAAAGGGCTAGGAAGTTCTCCTTTCGATGGAAGATGTACCACGGCGTGCTGGAGGTTGCAGTAGTATTTCCAGGCAGAAAGACCACAAACAAGCCTTGCTAGTTGCAAGAGTTGCGGTTGAGGTTTTTGGGTGCTGCTGGGGACCAGGAAGGACTAGGATGTCGCCCCTTGGAGGAGGAGACAGAGGGGGCGCTCAGCAACTCAGAGAGTCCCCGCATAAGCAGGCAGCACCCGCAGAAGTACCAGAGCAGGCACTTAGAAGATCTGAGGACAGCGGTCGACTCAGAGTCACAAAGGAGGGTCCCACGACGTCAGAGTCCAACTCAGCAAGTTGGGCAATGCAGGACGGAGTGCTGGGGACCAAGGCTAGGCAGTGCACAAAGGCATCCTTGGAAAAGTGCGCCGGAGCAGCTGCAAATCACGCAGTACACAGGTTTGCTGTCTGGCGTGGGGAGGCAAGGACTTACCTCCACCAACTTTGGACAGAAGGGCCGCTGGACTGTGGGAGACACTTGGACCCAGCTCCTGTGTTCCAGGGATCACGCTCGTCAGGATGAGAGGGGACCCAGAGGACCAGTGATGCAGAAGTTTGGTGCCTGCGTTAGCAGGGGGAAGATTCCGTAGACACACGGGAGATTTCTTCTTGGCTTCCAGTGCAGGGTGAAGGCAGACAGCCCTCAGAGCATGCACCACCAGGAAACAGTCGAGAAAGCCAGCAGGATAAGGCGGTACAATGTTGCTGGTAGTCGTCTTGCTACTTTGTTGCGGTTTCGCAGGCGTCCTGGAGCAGTCAGAGGTCGATCCTTGGCAGAAGTCGAAGAGGGAAGTGAAGAGGAACTCTGGTGAGCTCTTGCATTCATTATCTGAGGAATAGCCCAGAGGAGAGACCTTAAATAGCCAGAAAAGGAGGATTGCTACTAAGAAAGGAGGTTTGGCTACTGAAAGAGGTAAGCACCTATCAGGAGGGGTCTCTGACATCATCTGCTGGCACTGGCCACTCAGAACAGTCCATTGTGCCCCAACACCTCTGAATCGAAGAACGCAGAGGTCTGGGACACACTGGAGGGGCTCTGGGCACCTCCCCTGGGAGGTAGTGGTCAGGGGAGTGGTCACTCCCCTTTCCATTGTCCAGTTTCGCACCAGAGCAGGGCTGGGGGATCCCTGAACCGGTGTAGACTGGCTTATGCAGGGATGGGCACCATCTGTGCCCATCAAATCATTTCCAGAGGCTGGGGGAGGCTACTCCTCCCCAGCCCTTCACACCTATTTCCAAAGGGAGAGGGTGTAACACCTCTCACAGAGGAAATCCTTTGTTCTCCCTTCCTGGGACTGAGCTGCCCAGGCCCCAGGGAGGCAGAAACCTGTCTGAGGGGTTGGCAGCAGCTGCAGTGGAAACCCCAGGAAAGGCAGTTTGGCAGGACCCGGGTTCTGTGCTAGAGACCCGGGGGATCATGGAATTGTCCCCCCAATACCAGAATGGTATTGGGGGGACAATTCCATGATCTTAGACATGTTACATGGCCATGTTCGGAGTTACCATTGTGACGCTACACATACGTAGTGACCTATGTGTAGTGCACGCGTGTAATGGTGTCCCCGCACTCACAAAGTCCGGGGAATTTGCTCTAAACAATGTGCTCATAAGTATGTCCCTGTTCCCTGTGTGATGCCTAATTGTCTCACTGAGGCTTTGCTAACCAGAACCTCAGTGGTTATGCTCTCTCTGCTTTCCAAATTTGTCACTAACAGGCTAGTGACTAAATTTACCAATTTACATTGGCATACTGGTACACCCATATAATTCCCTAGTATATGGTAATGAGGTACCCAGGGTATTGGGGTTCCAGGAGATCCCTATGGGCTGCAGCAGTTCTTTTGCCACCCATAGAGAGCTCTGACAATTCTTACACAGGCCTGCCAGTGCAGCCTGAGTGAAATAATGTCCACATTATTTCACAGCCATTTACCACTGCAATTAAGTAACTTATAAGTCACCTATATGTCTAACCTTCACCTAGTGAAGGTTGGGTGCAAAGTTACTTAGTGTGTGGGCACCCTGGCACTAGCCAAGGTGCCCCCACATTGTTCAGGGCAAATTCCCTGGACTTTGTGAGTGCGGGGACACCATTACACACGTGCACTGTACATAGGTAACTCCGAACATGGCCATGTAACATGTCTAAGATCATGGAATTGTCCCCCCAATACCATTCTGGTATTGGGGGGACAATTCCATGATCCCCTGGGTCTCTAGCACAGAACCCGGGTACTGCCGAACTGCCTTTTCGGGGTTTCCACTGCAGCTGCTGCCAACCCCTCAGACAGGATTCTGCCCTCCGGGGTCTAGGCAGCCCCGGCCCAGGAAGGCAGAACAAAGGATTTCCTCTGAGAGAGGGTGTTACACCCTCTCCCTTTGGAAATAGGTGTGAAGGGCTGGGGAGGAGTAGCCTCCCCCAGCCTCTGGAAATGCTTTGATGGGCACAGATGGTGCCCATCTCTGCATAAGCCAGTCTACTCCGGTTCAAGGATCCCCCAGCACTGCTCTGGCGTGCAACTGGACAAAGGAAAGGGGAGTGACCACTCCCCTGACCAGTACCTCCCAGGTGAGGTGCCCAGAGCTCCGTGTGCACATGATATCGCAAAAGGAGCTAAGACACCATTACACGCGTGTACTACACATAGGTCACTACCTATGTGTAGCGTCACAATGGTAACTACGAACATGGCCATGTAACATGTCTAAGATCATGGAATTGTCACCCCAATGCCATTCAGGCATTGGGGGGACAATTCCATGATCCCCCGGGTCTCTAGCACAGAACCCGGGTACTGCCAAACTGCCTTTCCGGGGTCTCCACTGCAGCTGCTGCCAACCCCTCAGACAGGTTTCTGCCTTCCTGGGGTCCAGGCATCCCTGGCCCAGGAAGGCAGAACAAAGGACTTCCTCTGAGAGAGGGTGTAACACCCTCTCCCTTTGGAAATAGGTGTGAAGGCTGGGGAGGAGTAGCCTCCCCCAGCCTCTGGAAATGCTTTGATGGGCACAGATTTTGCCCATCTCTGCATAAGCCAGTCTACACCGGTTCAGGGATCCCCCAACCCTGCTCTGGCGTGAAACTGGGCAAAGGAAAGGGGAGTGACTACTCCCCTGACCTGCACCTCCCAGGGGAGGTGCCCAGAGCTCCTCCAGTGTGTCCCAGACCTCTGCCATCTTGGAAACAGTGGCGTCTGTGGCACACTGGACTGCTCTTAGTGGCCAGTGCCAGCAGGTGACGTCAGAGGCTCCTTCTGATAGGCTCTTACCTCTCTTGGTAGCCAATCCTCCTTCCTAGGTAGCCAAACCTCCTTTTCTGGCTATTTAGGGTCTCTGCTTTGGGGAATTCTGCAGATAACGAATGCAAGAGCTCACCAGAGTTCCTCTGCATCTCCCTCTTCACCTTCTGCCAAAGGATCGACCGCTGACTGCTCAGGAAGCCTGCAAAACCGCAACAAAGTAGCAAGACAACTACTAGCAACCTTGTATCGCTTCATCCTGCCGGCTTTCTCAACTGTTTCCAGGTGGTGCATGATCTGGGGGTAGCCTGCCTCCTCTCTGCACCAGGAGCTCTGAAGAAATCTCACGTGGGTCGACGGAATCTTCCCCCTGCAACCGCAGGCAACAAAAGACTGCATCACCAGTCCTCTGGATCCCCTCTCAGCACGACGAGCATGGTCCCTGGAACTCAGCAACTCTGTCCAAGTGACTCCCACAGTCCAGTGACTCTTCAGTCCAAGTTTGGTGGAGGTAAGTCCTTGCCTCCCCACGCTAGACTGCATTGCTGGGTACCGTGTGATTTGCAGCTGCTCCGGCTCCTGTGCACTTTTCCAGGATTTCCTTCGTGCACAGCCAAGCCTGGGTCCCCGACACGCTAACCTGCAGTGCACAACCTTCTGAGTTGTCCTCCGGCGTCATGGGACTCCCTTTTGTGACTTCGGGTGGACTCTGGTTCACTTTTCTTCGAAGTGCCTGTTCAGGTACTTCTGGGGTGCTGCCTGCTTCTGTGAGGGCTCCCTACGTTGCTGGGTGCCCCCTCTATCTCCTCATCCAAGTGGCGACATCCTGGTCCCTCCTGGGCCACAGCAGCATCCAAAAACCTAACTGTGACCCTTGCAGCTAGCAAGGCTTGTTTGCAGTCTTTCTGCGTTGGAACACCTCTGCAAGCTTCTTCACGACGTGGGACATCCATCCTCCAAAGGGGAAGTTCCTAGTCCTCTTCATTCTTGCAGAAGACCAAGCTTTTTCCAACAGGTGGCAGCTTCCTTGCACCCTCAGCTGGCATTTCCTGGTCTCCTGCCCACTCTCGACACTGTCACGACTCTTGGACTCGGTCCCCTTGTCCTACAGGTACTCAGGTCTGGAAATCCACTGTTGTTGCATTGCTGGTGTATGTTCTTCCTGCAGAATCCCCCTATCACGACTTCTGTGCTCTCTGGGGGTAGTAGGTGCACTTTACACCTACCTTTCAGGGTCTTGGTGTGGGCTATTTTTCTAACCCTCACTGTTTTCTTACAGTCCCAGTGACCCTCTACAAGCTCACATAGGTTTGGGGTCCATTCGTGGTTCGCATTCCACTTTTGGAGTATATGGTTTGTGTTGCCCCTATACCTATGTGCTCCTATTGCAATCTACTGTAATTTTACATTGCTTGCATTACTTCCTTTTGCTATTATCTGCATAATTTTGGTTTGTGTACATATATCTTGTGTATATAACTTATGCTCATACTGAGGGTACTCACTGAGATACTTTTGGCATATTGTCATAAAAATAAAGTACCTTTATTTTTTGTATATCTGTGTATTGTGTTTTCTTATGATATTGTGCATATGACACCAGTGGTATAGTAGGAGCTTTACATGTCTCCTAGTTCAGCCTAAGCTGCTTTTCCATAGCTACCTCCTATCAGCCTAAGCTGCTAGAAACACCTCTTCTACACTAATATGGGATAACTGGACCTGGCACAAGGTGTACCTCTGGTACCCACTACAAGCCAGGCCAACCTCCTACAATGGGGCTCTACTAACCAGAACCTCAGTGTTTATGCTTTCTCTGCTTTCACAATTGTCACTGCAGGCTAGTGACTAATTTTAATAATTTCAATAGGCACACTGGAAAACCCTTATAATTCCCTAGTATATGGTACCTAGGTACCCAGGGTATTGGGGTTCCAGGAGATCCCTATGGGCTGCAGCATTTCTTTTGCCACCCATAGGGAGCTCAGACAATTCTTACACAGGACTGCCACTGCAGCCTGAGTGAAATAACATCCACGTTATTTCACAGCCATTTTGCTCTGCACCTAAGTAACTTATAAGTCACCTATATGTCTAACCCCCACTTAGTGAAAGTGAGGTGCAAAGTTACTTGGTGTGAGGACACCCTGGCACTAGCCAAGGTGCCCCCACATTGTTCAAGGCAAATTCCCCGGACTTTGTGAATGCGGGGACAACATTACACGTGTGAACTACACATAGGTCAATACCTATGTGTAGCTTCACAATGGTAACTCTGAACATGGCCGTGTAACATGCCTAGGATCATGGAATTGTCACCCCAATTCCATGCATCCCCAGGGCTCCAGCATGGACCCCGGGTACTACCAAACTAGCTCTCTGGGGGGTTTTCTGCTGCTACCGCTGCTGCCAACCCTGAGACAGGTTTCTGCCCCCCTGGGGCCTGGGCAGCCCAGTCCCAGGAAGGCAGAACAAAGGATTTCCTCTGAGAGAGGGTGTTACACCCTCTCCCTTTGGAAATAGGTGTTAAGGGCCTGAGAGGAGTAGCCTCTCCTGGCATCTGGAAATGCTTTTAAGGGCACAGATGGTGCCCTCCTTGCATAAGCCAGTCTACACCGGTTCAGGGATCCCCCCAGCCCTGCTCTGGCATGAAACTGGACAAAGCAAAGGGGAGTGACCACTCCCCTGACCAGCACCTCCCAAGGGGAGGTGCCCAGAGCTCCTCCAGTGAGTCCAAGACCTCTGCCATCTTGAATGCAGAGGTGTGAGGGCACAATGGAGACCTCTGAGTGGCCAGTGCAAGCAGGTGACGTCAGAGACCCCTCCTCATAGGTGCTTACCTCTCTCTGTAGCCAATCCTCCTCTGAGGGCTATTTAGGGTCTCTGCTGTGGGTTTCTCACCAGATAACGAATGCAAGGATTCACCAGAGTTCCTCTGCACTTCTCTCTTCGACTTCTGCCAAGGATCGACTGCTGACTGTTCCAGGATTTCTGCAAAACCACAACAAAGTAGCAAGAAGACTACCAGCAACATTGTATCGCCTCATCTTGCAGGCTTTCTTGACTGTTTCCTGGTGGTGCATGCTCTGAGGGGTATCTGCCTTCACCCTGCACTGGAAGCCAAGAAGAAATCTCCTGTGGGATGACGGAATCTTCCCCCTGCTAACGCAGGCACCAAACGTCTGCATCACCGCTCCCCTGGGTCCCTTCTCCTCTTGACAAGCGTGGTCCCTGGAACACAGGAGCTGGGTCCAAGTGACCCCGACAGTCCAGTGGTCCTTCTGTCCAAATGTGTTGGAGGTAAGTCCTTGCCTCCCCACGCCAGACAGTAATCCTGTGTACTGCATGATCTGCAGCTGCTAGGGCTCCTGTGCACCTTTGCAAGGAATCCTTCGTTTACAGCATAGCCCTGGTCCCCAGCACTCCGTTCTGCATTGCTCAACTCGCTGAGTTGACCACCGGCTTTGTGGGATCCTCTTTTGTTGTGTTGAGACGACAGCTGTGTTCAGAATGCCTGTTCAAGTGCTTCTGCAGGTGCTGCCTGCTTCTGCGAGGGCTCTCTGTCTTGCTGCATGCCCCCTCTGTCTCTTCCTCCAAGGGGCGACCTCCTGGTCCTTCCTGAGTCCAAGCAGCAACCATTATCTTCAACCGCAACTCTTGCAGCTAGCAAGGCTTGTTTGCTGTATTTCTGCGTGGAAACAACTCTGCATCCTCCAGCACGCCATGGGATATCGTCTGACCAAAGGAGACGTTCCTGGCACCTTACGTTGTTGCAGAATTTTCAGCTTCTTCCACCCGGAGGCAGCCCTTTTGCACCTTCATCTGGGGTTTAGTGGGCTCCTGCCCCCCTGGACAGTTGCGTGACTCTTGGACTTGGTCCCCTTCCTTTACAGGTCCTCAGGTCCCAGAGTCCGTCTTCAGTGCTTTGCAGTCAGTTGTTGCCTTTGCAGAATCCCCTATCTCACCTTTACTGTCTTTCTGGGGTAGTAGGATCACTTTACTCCTACTTTTCAGGGTGTTGGGGTGGGGTATCTTGCACACCCTTAGTGTTTTCTTACATTCCCAGCGACCCTCTACACACTACTTTTCAAGCATATGGTTTGTGTTGCCCCTAGGCCTATTGCATCCTATTGTATTCTACAGTGGTTGCACTACTTTTCTAACTGTTTACTTACCTGATTTTGGTTTGTGTGTATATTTTGTGTATTTTACTTACCTCCTAAGGGAGTATATCTTCTGAGATATTTTTGGCACATTGTCACTAAAATAAAGTACCTTTATTTTTAGTAACTCTGAGAATTGTGATTCTTATGATACAGTGCTATATGATATAAGTGATATAGTAGGAGCTTTGCATGTCTCCTAGTTCAGCCTAAACTGCTCTGCTATAGCTTCCTCTATCAGCCTAAGCTGCTAGAACACTACTAATCTACTAATAAGGGATAACTGGACCTGGCACAAGGTGTAAGTACCATCAGGTACCCACTATAAGCCTGGCCAACCTCCTACAGTCAGCGCCCATCAAAAAAAGGGTATATAGCATGCCATCACCAAGGACATGCAGACCCTGGGGGTCTACAACAGGCAGAGCACCCACTGTCGGAAACGGTAGGAGGACCTGAGATGCTGGGCATGGAAGACCGCGGAAGCCCAGCTGGGGATGGCCTCCCAACGAGGAAGGATTGCCTGTCGAACCCTGGCCCCCCTGATGGCCCGCATACTGGAGGTGGCCTATCCTGAGCTGGATTGGTCCTTGGAGGCATCACAGCAGCTACAAGGGGGTGAGTACAGTGCCACAATATACTACTTGCACGTGGTGGGGTGGCATGCAGGTGGAGGGTGTGGGCCTGTGGGTGCCCCTAGGCCAGGCCAGACAGTGCAGGGTGGGTCCCATGTTGGGCAGGGGCTGATGTTTACTTCCTCCAACCAAGCTAGTAGGCATCCACTACTGGGCAGGTTTCTGTGGGTCTCAGCTATGCTGCAATTGGCGTTAGGTGTCCCAGTCCATGGGCTTGTGACTAGCATTGTGACTGTGCATTGCCAAGTGTGTAGGGCGGTTCCCTGTGTTTGTGTGTCATGTACGCCAACGTTGGTGTTGTTGCCGCCATTGACCAAGTGTATCCTTTGTCTGTTCCCCCCCTTTTTGTTTTGTCACCCTGTCCTGATGTGCATTAGCATAATCTGGCTGAGGAGCAGAGGCACTGGCGATGGAGAGATCTGCATCCCACAGGGCCCAGGAGGCCGACTCCACCAATGGTGAGGGCACTAGTGGGACTGAGGGCGAGCACAGTACCACAGCGGAGACTGGAGGGGACAGTTCTGACAGAGATACCTCCTCTGATGGAAGCTCCATGGTGGTTGCGGACACCTCTGTGCCTATCCCAGCTACAGGTACAGCCGCCACCCCTGTTCCAGCACTGCCCTCCCAGCAGCCCCTCCGCGTGTTTCCCGTGCCTGTTCACCCAAGAGGGTGGGCATCTCCTTCGCCCCAGGCACCTCAGGTCCTGCCCCAGTTTGCCCTGCTGCCCTGAGTGAGGAGGCTATTGACCTCCTGAGATCAATCTCTGTTGGGCAGTCAACCATTGTGAATGCCACCCAGGGGCTGGCAGCCCTTTTGCAACAGACAAATGCATTCCTGGAGGGCATTCATTCTGGCATGGCAGCCCAACAGAGATCAATCCAGGCTCTGGCCTCCTCTCTGATGGCAGCCATTGTCCCTGTTTCTAGCCCCCCCCTCCAACTTCCTCTGCCCAGTCCAATTCCCCTCAACCCCAACCTATCCCAAGCACACAGGCATACCAGCATGCACACAAGACAAAACACAAGAGTATTTCAGGCAAACATAAGCACCACACATCATCCAACAGGCACTCACACAAACACCATCCAGATGCAGACACACCAACATCCTCTGCTTCCACAGTGTCCCCCTCCTCCTCATCGTCCACCTCCCTCCCAGTAGCGTCTATACTCACACCTGCATACACCACATCCTCATCCACTACCACCATCACTCCTATCACTACATGCCCCTCACTGGCAGTCACAACCCCCACATCCATGCACATGTCCCCTGTGTTCTCTCCCACTGTGTCTGTGCCCCCTCCTCCCAAAGTACACAAACGCAAGCACTTAGACACCCAACAGCCATCGACATCACAAAAGTATCCAGCACATGCACCTGCACCCAAAATAAGCAGACACCTCCTTCAACCACTTCCTCTTCCTCCATTCCCAAACCTTCACCCTCTTCCCACCCCAATGTCCCTAAGAAGCTTTTCCTCTCCACCGTTGTCCTCTTCCATACCACTCCCCCTTGTCCTTCATGTTGGGCCAGGGTGGTTAGAACCCAGGCGAGCACCTCAGCCACCCGGTCCACGGCCACAGTAGTGTCGACAGCTACTCCAGGTGAGAGAGGATCCCGGGCACCAGGCAGCCACACTGAAAGGGTACCTGCACCAGGAAGAAAGGGCAGGGAGGCACCCCCAGCTGCTACCTGGAAGGGCAAGGGGCAATCCCCAGCTGCCGACAGGAAGGGCAAGGTGCCTGCACCATCAGGCAGGAAGGACAGGAGGCCTGGTGCTGGGACTCATTCGGAGCCCCTACCACCAACCATGGGGGCTCAGCCATCTGAGGCTGCAGGGGAAGGGCTGGAGTCTCCCCCCACCACTGACAGCACCGCCACCAGCACCGCCACCAACACCACTGCCAGCAGCAGCAGCCCCAGTGGGCAGCCATCTGAGGCTGCAGGGGATGGGCTGGAGCCTCTCTCCACCACTGCCAGCAGCAGCAGAGTCAGTGAGCAGCCATCCGAGGCTGCAGGGGATGGGTTGCAGCCTCCCCCCATCACTGGCAGCACTGACACCAGCACAGCCACTTCCACCACTAAGCAGCCGTCACCACCGGGGGACAGTGTGTAGTCCTGCATCCCATGGGCTGTTGTGCGGCCTGGCCCCTGCAAATCCTGTGGGTCTGACACCCAGGTGAGAGACTGTGACCTTGCACTCCCCAAGATCTGCCTCACAGGGCACAATGCCACCTCCAGAACCAGTGGAAGAGCCATCCACTCACCCCATACTTCCCAGGATGAAGCACACTGGGCACAATGCCCCCTCCAGAACCAGTGAAAGAAGCCATCCACTTGAGAGACTGTGTCCTTGCACTCCCTAGGACCAAGTAGTGGGAAAACCACCCACTTGAGAGACTGGGATCTTGCACTCCCCAGGACCAAGCAGTGGGCAAACCACCCACTAGAGAGACTGAGGCCTTGCACTCCCCAGCACCAGGCAGTGGGCAAACCACCCACTTGAGAGACTGTGGCCTTGTACTCCCCAGGACCAAGCAGTGGGCAGACCACCCACTAGAGAGACTGTGGCCTTGCACTCCCCAGGACCAAGCAGTCAGCAAACCACCCACTTGAGAGACTGTGGCATTCCACTCCCCAGGACAGTGCACAGGGCATATTGCCCCCTCCAGGACCAGTGGTGTTGTACCATTTTCCAGCTGAGGTGCCCCCCATTCCCTATCTCCCTAAGGTGCTCGTGTATTTTTGACCTGATGCCCCTGCAGTATTCTTTCCGTGTTGTTGCAGGAGTGAGGTGGGTCCTTGGCTTATGTGTTGTGGCCCTGTGCCTCACGGACAATGAGGACTGGGAAGTGTCCCTACATTTCTACATATGTATATATGTTTGGATTTTGATGCACTTATTCATAGTATTTTGTCGTATTACACTCACTTTCTTCAAATAGTTTTTTTCTTGCATTATTCCTGAGGGGTACGGGTGAATATGTAATGTTACTGCATCTGGTTGTGTGTATGGTGTTGGGGATGGGGGTGTTGCATGTGTGTGTCACTCTCCTTTTCCTCCCCCCTCCCTTGTGTGCTAGGCAGCAGTACTCACCGTGGTCGTCTTCATCAGCGTTGGTGTTCATAATGCAGCAGAAGGTACACGAGCATGGGGAAAGCTTGCAGCTCGGGTTCCATGGCGTTGTGGTTGTTTCCTGAGTCTCCATAGGTGAGTCCTTTGACTTCTAAGTTCTGTTTCTGCCAGGCTTTTTATGTCGTTGGTACCACCTCAGAAAAGGTGGCGGATAGGCCGGTCATATTAGAGTGGGCGGGACATTGTCTTCCGCCTGGCTGTTGGCGTTTACCGCCGTGGTGCTTGTTGATTCCGCACTCGCGGTCAGTGTGTTAAAGTGGCTGCCTGTCTGAGCGGTTTCCGCCGTGGTCATAATTAAATTTTTGCTACCGCCGGCCTGTTGGCGGAATTACCACTGCTTTATCACCGACCGCCAGGGTTGTAATAAGGGCCGTAGTCTTCACGCTGAGTCCCAGATTGTTGCACTCCCCTTAGGTTACTTTCATACACCAGCTCCTGTCCACCAACACACAAGTGCCCCTCCAGCCCCATTGCCCCCTTTAACCTGCGTAAATAGGTTCTCACCATTGAGTGATTTGCAGGATCTAGAATGACTGCAAGGGGACACTATAGTCTGCTGGAACCCAAGCTCCAGCACTGCAAAGCCCCAGTTGTGTCCTACCAGTGCTAATACTGCTATTGTGCCTTTCGATTCTGGAGCCACTTCGTTAAAATTACTAAACTGGAACGTGGCTGGACTACGGGCAAAGTCAAGTTTGTCCAACTGGCTTTCTTTCCCGTCTCAACGATTAGGCTACAGGCCCATCTCATTGATTGACACCGCAGTCAAAATCGTGGAGAGAGTAATATACAAAAGAATTAAGGATTGGATTCAAGGTGAGTAAGTGCTGTATCCCGAAAAGTATAATTTTAGAAATAAAATTGGGACGGTTGAGCAATGTCTTAACTTGAATCCGGTTCTTGGGAAATACACCATCGCCAAACAAATTCCTCTTTATTTGTCTTTCATAGACTTGACCTCAGCACTTGATTGTGTTAATCACTATAAATTATGGTAAATTCTCATTTCCCAAGGTCTGAACAAAGCACTTGTGCACTTTCTGGCATATTTGCACAGACATTAGAGCCAGGGTTAGAGTTAGCACAGAGGGGGCAGTACCTGAAGATATAGACATCTATTGTGGCATGAGGCAGGGGTGTGTGATGGTCCCACTTTTATTCATTTAATATATTAATGAGGTCCACCTCTTTTTAACTAGAATTACCCCTGATGTACCAAAAATTAAAGTCATGCTTTTGCTGACACATTTATATGCGGATGACGCGGTGCTCATGGCACATACACCAAGGGCCTTGCATCGGCTCGTGCTTGACTTCGTAGACTTTATGACTGCTTTGGATTTACACACAAATTTAGCAAAATAACACATTATGGCCTGTGGTCCACAGTGCAAACAGGTTTCAAAATTATCTGTTGGTGCTAATTCTCTGAGTAGCACTAGCACTTTTTCTTACATGCGGTAATTTTCTCTAACTCAGGGTCTTGGACCCCTAACAATGCTCAGCACAGGTTCCAGTTGTCCATGGCAACTGGCGCCCTATATGCTCTCCCACAGCCAATGGAGGGGGGTTCTCCTTTCCCGATTTTACAGATATACAAATTGCAATGCATTCTTATTGCAACGTCAAGGTATAAGGTATGGGGTATTTTGCATTGTGAGGCTATTCAGAGTGAAGAGAATAGATTCTGCAGGATACGCCTTTTAGCTCTAATATCATCCTCCCATCTGGTTTGTTTAGAAGAGCTGGGCCTCCCCTATTTAGAAGCCATTACCATAGGCTAGCCGGTGATATTGTGGCTGTCAATTTGGAGTAATGAGGAGGCTGCTCTATCAAGAGACATCATACTGGACTACATGTCATGTAAAAGAGAGGTCTTCGAATTCCCTGGTTAGCATATGTTAAATATGAATACTCTAAACTTGGCCTGCAATGTGCCTTTACTGACCCGAAAACATGCAAAAATTCAAGTAAAAGACATGCTCGGAACACACTCTATGATTGTGCACGCTCGATCAGAATATGCATAAAGTCTGAGAAGCCCAGAATTATTAACTATTTGAGCTTGATCACACTAAATTGTCCTATTGAATATTTATGGCTCACCCGGGGACGTTGGGAGCATTCCCTATTATCCTGCTTTAGAGCCGACTTGGTAAAATATTGCTTGTGCTTTCAGCTGGGTTTTATGGAGAAAATAGATTATATTTTTACAAATATGTTGTTGGCTAATTTTGGGGGGCTTTTTTGTATACAGAGGGAGGCTATTAATGTTTCTCATTCATTTAGTGTTCATATTATATTTGAGTATTTGATCATAAAGTGTAGTATGTTTATTTTGTTATCCCACAACATAATATGTGCTCTATGTTTATACGTATGATGGATGGATATCTCAAATGGACAAACAATACAAGGTAGATGTCATCACTATGTTGCCACTAGAATGGGATGTTCAATAGATGTGACGTATCAAAATATTATGTTTTGGATAATTTTGCACATATTGTTTTCCGTTAAGTATTATTATCATTGGCTCAGTGATCATTATTTGTACGCAAATGTTGTGTTTGAGAATAATGGGAGAGCTGTTAATTTCACTGATTACATGAGACCAAGAAGGCACTGACATCTACAGTACACTTTGAAGGGGTAAGTCCGTTGTTATTGTTGGGGACAGAATGTTTCTTATATGTCTTGATTGTGTGCGCTGGGTATGTGAGCCAGGCCGATTGTACGGCCGAAACGCGTCAGGGATGGTGAATAAGTCAGACACCTAGGCACATGCCCACTTCAGTCCTATTTCATGGAATAGAAATATGTTTCTTATAAAAACATTGTGCAGGCCAAGGGAAAGGTGGGGGGTGGTAATTCGGGCCAAGATACGCAACCATGCCATATGCCACTCAGCCCTGTCTCTACAACCAGCCACAGAGCCGGAGGGAAGACTCCTGGTAATGGACTAAGTACAAACAAATTAGGCTATCACCAGTGTGCTCTCGCCTAGGAGTTAGGGCTTAGGTAGTATTCCTATGTACATGTTATTCCAATATGCTTGGGTTGTTTATCTTCTTCGCACTGGTTGTAGCAATCCTAATCCTGCTATGTCTCATTGCCCTACTAATTGCAGCTCACACATGTTATCGCAGATTGCAGTTTTTCAAATAAATGTATTGAAAACTATCCTGCCTCTTTTCTTTTGCCTACGTGAATGTATGAGAATTTAAGCTAATGAGAGACAGGGCTGAGATTTGTTGATCACACCTTCCCAGAGAGATTACTGAGTGTCATGGACTAGGCTGCCACAAATCACCTTTGCTTTCTATGTTTGAGTGAGGTGCTGCTAGCTGAGAGGGTTGGGCTGATAGCTGATAGCACGATGTGGTATTGACTCAGTCGCCCACAAGCGGTGGTGGTGCCACTTTGAATCCAGCAGTCTTGTTCCAATAATAAGAGTCCTACAACAAATGTATCACGCACTATGTAGATATCTATGCTGTTAAAGAAGTTGAGAATAATATTTTATCGTGGACTGAGAAATGACTCAGAGAGCTTAATTAAATACATAGGCCTTAAGACATTTCTTATCTACTCCAGAACAGATCAAAAACATTTTCTCCTAAATATCTCTAGTTATCTGAAGTCTGTTTTACCATTGCGTAATTGTTTCACAAAATATGCTGGCTTTCACTTTAGGCATCACAATAAATATTACATACCCTGATTCGTATGTAATTTTTTCATCAAAGATTCACATGCAATTCATAACATGTTACAGACTTGAAGCATTTATCTATTTACAAAATGAGTCATGATTTGGGTCTGATATTGAGTTTTCCAGATGGGATACTTCAGCATATATGTGATGGAACCTTACCTCAGTAAAAGTCCCTTTAAATAACCAATTTTTCTACATCATTGGTTTATCATCATGAGATAACAAAGTACATTGTAAATTGGTTTGCAGTATGTGGTACTCTGCCGCCAATATGTACACATTCCTGTCTGTGTTGTACGAGAAAGTGTATAGCTATCACAATTATTTTTCACAAAACAGACTCACTTACATACACATTTGTGAAGGAGTAAGAAGACACAATGCAAATCTATTGCTTTTAACATGAATTAAACAGTATTTTGAATAAAATGTAGCCTTTTCACCTGATGTCACTAGTCATTTTGGTCTTTATGTTTGTATATCAAACCAACTTACCAATGTGATGTTTGGAACACCCACTGTATCATAACAGTATTTTATGCTATGCCACTTTTAGTAGTGGTAACATAACATCATTCACAATAGTGAAGGGACATCACATCTGACACAATGAAGACCAGTGGCCTGTTCGGTACTACGGTCCCTCATACCATCAAACTACCTGATGTGTAGTAGTTGTGTGGGAGGTATGTGTCTGCTCAAACCAGTCCTTTGGTAGTGAACAGAAATCAGATGATATATTTTTCCAAAATCTACAAAACACATCATCATACACCTTGGGCAAAGCTTACACTTTCAAAAACTCTTTTTCAGCATTGGACATATCTCAAAGTTAATGTTGATGGCAAACTTCTTGCTGTAACAAAAATTAGTTATTTAACAATTGGCACTCACAGTAGATCTTACTCCCTTGATGCTGCTGTTAGGCTCTCAACTGCAAATCATGGTTGGGTTAGGCAACCGCAAGTATATAGGTCATTGGGAGTGTCAGGGTGTGGCTCGCGCACCTCCCACATTGGGAAGACTGGAAGAGATAGACTTTGTCTGCCTTCCTGGTCCACCTCTTAAGGCAAACAAAAACCACCAGCACCAACCTATTTCCTAAAATTCTCTCCAAGAGTAAGCCAACCCAGCCTCTGCACTACTTCAAACAAATATCACAAAGTGAATTTATGGATTTGGTCAAAGCAAGCAGGCTTTCTAGCTGCCCTTCTGACCCGTATCTAGCAGACATCTTCAAGAACATTCTTTTATCTACTTCTGCTGCCACACCAGTAAGAAGAATCATCAGTAATTCTTTTATCTATGGGAACCTTTCCTGAAGACCTTAAAAAGGCATACATATGTACCTTATTAAAGAAAACAAACCTGGACTCACATGACCCCCAACTACTACAGCCCAATAACAAATGGACCTTTCCTGTGCAAATTGATAGAATGAGCAGCATTTGCCCATATGTCACAGTTCATTGAAGATAACTCCATACTTTCAACTACCAAACTGGATTCCGCCCAGGAAGAGGCACTGAATCTCCACTCTTCGCAATCTGGGATGATCTTCAAAGCACAGTCGACCACAATGGAGTTGCTGCACTACTCTTGGACATCTCAGCTGCCTTTGATGCTGTTGACCATGATACCCTAATTCAAAGACTCTGTGAAGCCGGCATAGAAGGGACTGCTCTCACTTGGATAATATCCTACCTTCAAAACAGAACAAATGTAATCTATTCTCCCTCTTTCCCATCCAAATCCTACTTCACAAAAGCAGGGGTCCCTCAAGGATCAATCATCTCACCTATGCTTTTCAATATCTATGTGATGTTATTACTGGAATTGATCAATTAATTGCAACTCACATGCTACAACTATGCAGATGATACACCAATACTGCTTAAATTGGAATGCCACAAATACATTGGAAACTCACAAATCTTCAGTTGCCTCTGAGTTGTTGGTCAGTGGATGACTTTGAGTCATCTCAAACTGAGTGCTTCCAAAATGGAAGTACTCACATGAGGCGACTGGAAAAATTATGACCCACTGTGCGCCTGGCCTGACGATCTGGGACCACCAACTCAGGTATCTAAGGAAGTTAAAAGCATTGGAATTACCATGGACTGCAAGTTAACAATGAATGCCGAGTGGACAAATTAGCACAATCACTTTACTTCGAAAACTTTCTGACACATCTTCCACACAAGGTCCAGGCTAATATCACTCTTGTCCAATCTAAACAAGATTACGCCAATGGCCTCTACCATGGATCATCTCTATCTACTGTGAAAAAACTACAACACATTCAGAACTCGTTTGCCAGTTTACTACTACTTGCAAAAGCCACAAGCCCACATATCCCCTGCCTTAAGGGCACTACATTGGTTATCGGTTCCCAGAAGACCCACCTTCAAGCTGCTTTGTATTAACCACCAAGCAATACATGGAACAGGACCACTTTTCATCAGAAAACAAAATCACCAAATACATTCAACAAATAAACCTCTGCTCAAGATTGGCACCCTGCCTTAAAACACAACCATACAAGAAAAAGACAATAGGTGGTAGATCCTTCTCTGTTCAAGTGGCCAAACTATTAAATTCATCACCCCCAAATATAAGTTCACAGATAACTATCTTGCCTTCAGAAGACTGCTCAAGAGTTGGCTCTTTCCAACATATCCACCATATTCAAACATCAATGAACTGCATATGCCTGTGTTGGTAAACGTTCATAATCTAATTATGTGAATGACATTTGAATAAAAAAAGAAATCATGATGAGGTACACCTATCAAAGTGTGTGCATATCTATTTATCCTAATATACAGTTTAGAGATCTAATGTGAAAAATCATTCTGCTGTTCATATATGTTCAGTATAAACCCTTTAAATAAAGCAGACCGTCGTAATTGTCTTCCACCGCTCCTCATAAGTAGGGTGGTTGGGAGTTTTCCAATGCGTATCAATAGTTGACCTTTCCAAGAGCGTAGCTCTAATTTGTTTAATTTTATTTTCAACCAGTCTCCAACCACAGGTTGTGGCTAGGCCAACGGTTCCATTATAGGGTCTGGCAACATATTTATATTGGTCATGGGCTTTTCCAGTGATGCTGGATAGAAAGTGGATGGTGTACAAAAGTTAACTGCATCTTTAAGACATAGGACAAGATTTACTAGCATTTTAACAGTTGCAAAAGCACTAATTCTGGATGTGCGACCCATAAACGATATTTTTTCTTTATGACTCCCAGTTTAGCAGTTTAAAAAGTGTTTCAGACTTCTAAAGTGTATTTCACAATGGATACAATTCAATATCTGGAAGAGGTGTACTGTAGGTACCCTTTCCAAATATCAAATTAGTATCTAATGTATCAGTTTTTCATGAACAGTTGTAAAACATTGATATATAACTCAAACTTCAAAAGAAGGGGGAACTCATTCATCATAGAGAAGTTTGTTGTATATGAATGTAAATAAAAAGTTTCCTTTAACAAAAAAGTTTGCTTTATTAAGAAGAAATATCAGATATGATGGTTGCTGACCTCAGCAGGCTACTATTCTCTGTCATGACTTCCAATATCAGTGAGAAGCAATTTGCAAGCTACCTCATTAATATGAATGAGATAGTGTGGATTGCTTTGCACTAACATGAAGGTCAATAATTAAAAATGTTTACTGGTTGCAAAAATACGGGGCCAGTTTGCAACCAGTTTTTAGAAATCAGATATTAGTACATCTTGCCCATGGTGCTTCCACAACCTGGCATTTTATGATGCAAACTACTCTCAATTATCCACACCATGGTGGTCAGACAAGCAAACCTAGCAATTAGAATGGTCATTCTTTTTGTTTGTCTTCATCTCACACTTGGAACGATTCTAGCATCTCACAATTCCAAGGAGCACCATACTGAAGAACTTAAAAGTTAGTCTACACATAAGGGGTAAAAAGAGGAGATACTCAGTAAACATGAGGTCCCAAAACAAGGGCCACCGTAGTTTAAGATCACTCTGGCTAACCTGAGAAAAAATGCTGCATAAATTTGATGGAACAACACTTAATACGTTTGCATGATTTGGAAACAAAACAGCAAATTATTTTTTATTTTCTTTCAAGATATCATTTTTAATGGAAAGAGCAGTATAAAGCACAATACAAAAGTTGAAATATATTTCATACACTTAATGGGAACCTTTCTGCTGTTGGGCTAAAAGGAACCATGATCATAGATTATAAGAATAGTTAACACCTTTGCATGTCTACATTTTCACACACACACACTTCTGAAATGTGCCAATAGTTTACCCGCCCTTCTTCACACTTATGTCTTTCCCATCAGGCCTCTTGCCGCTGATCACTCCTCACCCCATAACTATCTCTCACAGGACTAATGCAAGATGAAAGTACCACTGCTAATTGTCCCAAACATTCTGCGGATATGCAAGTGCAAATAAATATCATGTAAGATATATCACTTACAATTACTCGCATCACTTCCAATAATGGGTCACCTCCTTGACGGGAGTCTCCCACAGGGGGGTTTGTTCTATAAGAGGCAGAAAGAACAAAGAGTGGAGCTTAGCTGGCACTGGCTTTTAGGTAATTACAATGAACATTGTGCCACAATATGTACTGTTCTCTTAGCTCCTATACCTCCAAACACTGTCTCTCACAGAATCTATCAATTTCAGGGTTTTCAAAAGATGTGGTGCAAAGTTCAAACATTGACACATCTAGATTAGTTTAACAGTTTTAGATTACAGAAATAGAAACTCAAACACAATCCATAAACCTCTTAATTATGGTTTGACTGGGCAACATATCATATCTGTCTATTCTCTGCTAAAGTTGTGAATCCTGAAACAAACAAAAAGTTATTATTACTTATTGAAAGACCTTTTAGACATTCCATCTTCATTAGAGAAGGATTACCACGTAGGATGACAAGAGCGAAAAAATAATTGGGGAGAGATATCATGCAAAGTAACCTGTTATTGCAATCGTGGTAGGAAAGGGAGTTGCAGACTGTATTTTGATCCACCTAGCTGTTGCCTCTAAGGATTGCCAATCAGAAATATTTTCTCCTCACTTGGTATCCACGTATGGGCAGAGGGTAGTAGTAGTGATCCCCAGCGTGAGTGTCTGCTAGAACAGGTATACCAGATAGGCAGATTTTAAAGGCTGGGCTAAATAAAAACAGTTTGGGGAATTCTACAGCAGGGTATGTTGAGCTTGTTCAAAATTAGGACCTAACAAAGCAGGGTTATGGTCTTATGGTTAACATCATTAATAGCAACATAGATGACACTCAAGCCTTAAAAAACATGGTGTTAAGTGCTGCATATAGAAAAAACAATTATCAGTTTAATTTGAAAGGGGGTCATGCAAATACAATCACAACTATCCACTCACTAATGGGTGGTCCTCCAGTTGTGTCTGTATCAATTGGAGGATATTCAACATTATAAATGGTTGGTTTCCAATGCCCAGTGACCCTTTCCCACTATGGAAAGGGTTCTGAAAAACTGGTACAGTTCAGCACTGCACTGTTTTAAAAAGATGTACGTTTCACTATGTGCTTGCTTTAAATATTCTGAGGTCTGCAAAGAGGGCACTCAAATGTTTGTTTGACTGCACTCAAAAAGGATTTGAGAAAATCTAAAAAAAGTGAACTACATGGAGCAGCTGAATTCTGCTAGTTGTGCCCTACCTCCTAGGCAGGGCACAGATACTGGGTGCCTAATGCTCCATAGCAGTTAATGTTATTTGTTCAAGAGATGCTCCCACTGATAGGTATGGCAATATACCTATCAGCCAGCCATTGGCATCAGTTTATACTCAGGATCGTGGCCTATCACTTTAGCTTTACATTTTCCTTCTACAATAAATCTTGCTTTCCTGATTCCGTATCTATCTATAGGAAAGGTACTCCTAAAGAAATAGGGCCTCATTATGAATTTGGCAGTCAGGCCACCATGGTGGCGGTCCTTCAAACGGTACCAGGCCAATGGTCCCAGGACCACAAGATTACGAATTCCCCATGTGGGAGGTGCAACTGGCGGGCAGAGGCAGGGGGCAGTATCATGGGACCATGAGCTGACTGTGCCCATTCACCATGCCGTGCACGGGGCACAGTGCACCCCTGAGCTCCAAATTCTTTGGGGGCCCACATAGGCCCCTGCCTTACGCTCCAAGGGGGCCGTACTCCCTGGGACCTCCCCTGTGTTGAGCCTCTTACCAGCCTGACCACCAAGCTTTCCATGAAAGTGGGGTCACAATTGGAAGCTTGGTGGTCCTGCAAGTCGTAATGCCCATAGCAGTACCAATGCCTGGATCTCCAACATTGGGTGCTGCAGTCCACGTCGTACTGACTATGGTGGTGCTGAAAGACTACTGGCAGTTTTGTGGCAGTCCGACTGCCAAACTCATAATCCTGCAGTCCGACCGCTACCAGCGCAGTTCCTGGATCTCCAAACTCATAATGTGGCCCATAGTGTCCGGCTGAGTAGATAATATGTCCTCTTGTTGAATGCAACACATATTTCTACACTTAGAATCAAACATCTCAGAATGTAGCTAAAAGCAGTTAAGGCTAGGCTTAAATGAGATGTATATTCAAACAGCTGTTTTGGAAATTTGCAGGGCATCAAGGAAAGGATTAGGTAGAAATATTATCATTGCCTCAGACATATTATTGTGCAGTGCACAACACAGTCTTTCAAAGGATTCAGTCTATTTTAACACCTGTGCGGTAGACAGGCCTGAACCTTGATAATTGTTCTTCACAAGAAAAGGAAGGGAAAGAGGTAGTCTATGTTTCATTACAAAGTCAATTACAAAGCAACAGAGAAATAGCTGAAAACAACAGGAAACATGCTTAAATTAAGAATAAGTCACAGGTGATTTAAAAAAGGACAGTATGAGTAAGCCAGCTTCACAAAACAAAGTCCTATCAATATTGAACAGGTCATATGAGACAGTGCACTGGTTGGGAAGATGCTCTTAAAATAAAGCAACCATAGGTTAAACCACAAATCAATTTGAAGCAAGAAAATACATTTTCCTATACCTCACCAACTGATAAAGATAAATCATTCTGTCAACAACATAAGAAGTAGTTGTAGCCCTGCTACATCATCCAACCTTCTTTGACATACAAACACATGGCAGTTATTTTGGGAAAAGTGTGTTCCATATTCTCTCCACAGCCTTCATTCACTTCTTTGATAGAACACTCAAACCAAACCATGGAAACCGAAAAGTACATCAGAGACCTTGCAGGATTCCAAGAGTTTGAACACTGCAGTGCACATAGAAGAAGTGGTGGATAATGGCACCATTGATACTTTAAAAAGTAACTGGTGCTCCCCTACTGTGAAGGTATCAGAGCCAATGGATCAGTCATGCTCTGCAATGATATCTGAAGATAAAACCTGATATCTGCCTTTGACTCCCATCCCATTCCAGGAATCAATGACAATTTTATTCAGAAATCCACTAATGGACACTTGCTAATTTCTTTAAATCCTAAAGAGGGATGT
This sequence comes from Pleurodeles waltl, assembly GCF_031143425.1. Taxonomy (NCBI): domain Eukaryota; kingdom Metazoa; phylum Chordata; class Amphibia; order Caudata; family Salamandridae; genus Pleurodeles; species Pleurodeles waltl. The sequence continues at coordinate 1,219,529,999 of NC_090447.1, forward strand.
AAAACCAGAGTTGCCCCTTAAAAGGGATTGTTTAATTTTTGTTTAGTCCCCTTTGGCTGAACCCTTCCCCTTTCAAGGGCTGATTGATAACCTCTTAAGAAAACACCATGTGTAATCATGTACAAACACACAAATAAAACCTAAAACATTTTCATTCTTCTTTAAGCAAACAATCTTACAAGAAATCCCAAAATGTGCCTTAGCCACAAAACAAATCCAATGCCGAGGATGCATATTGTGCAACGGGCGTATCAAAACCTAGACAAAGAAGTGAACAGGTTTATAAAAGCAAATAATTGTTATACCTACCATGAAGAAAATGGTCTGTGTTTCCTGAGATATAGAGGTTTTATTCCTACCTTTTCCAACTTTACTGCTCCTTTGAAGATGGAAGAGGTGGATGAGATTGTTTGTTGTTACAGTCTCTTCTATTACAAAAAACAGCACTGATTTCCCTTGGGCGTGAAGCTCCACTTTGTGTACAGAATGATATCTCTTGCATTCATTTTGGTGTGCTCCCAACTGTCTAATGTGAAGACTGATGGGAAATTACCTACTCCAGTAAATTGGCCATAAACTTGTTCCCCATTAAATTCACTATTCTATGAAGGAGTAAAAATCTTTGCCTTATTTAGGGAAACAGAATCTTTAAACTGTTATTATCTTCGCCAGCATTCCAGCAAGACCATACCTCTTTGACCTTTCTATCTTTATTAAATGATAGCAGGAGGGTGTTTTATATAGTTCTTAACCACAGACCACTTTTCCTTATCCATGACAAACCATGATAAACTGCCCAGATAGGCAACAGATTTGGCACACTACTCAGTATCCCCCCTTCACTGGTTGTCATGGCTTAAAGTAGAGTAATGTGGTTTGAACAAGAGTAGAACTCAGAGAGTCAGACTTGTGACCAATTTAGGTTTGTAGAGGGTTGTAAGCATCCACAAATTATTAAAGGATATTTAAATGATTTAAAGGGCAAAGGATAGCTAGCCCATCTGAGAACTAATACACCTATACATACATCAGACTCTAAGAGTAATGGTTACAATATGTTCTGGGAGACTTCCTGATAGCAAGTATGCAGGAGGAGCATGTCCTGGAAGTGGGAAGGACACCCAACAGAGGATGATTAATCAAGGCACACAAACATGCAAGTGTGCCAAGTTTAGTGGCACTGCAACCTCCAGGGCGAGGCCGTACAATAGCCCCAGGTACTGGTCACTCCACATCAGACACCCAGAAGGAGAGTCCACCACACACTGAAAAAGGACCAGGAGGAAGCCCCAGTTGACGGACTTCAGAAACCACCAGGACCTTCCACCAGAGTGCCCATGCTGACCTGCAACCGACCCTCAACACAACCTACCTCCTGCTCCCAAGGGCACCTTTGCACACAGCTCCTGGCACACCGATCCATTCTGCACTGACCACCCTGTGCCTTGCACTTAAGATCCAGCTGTTCCCTAGGGGTCCCCCATCTCTTGCAACCTCGATATTCCAAGGGGGGCCCTCGTAATCATCTTAAAGTCCACCTGTTTAGTACTTTTCCAAGTGCTCCCCCACAGTGGTCTTGCACCAGCTCCAAAAACCTTCTGCATAGGTTCATGCCGAAACCAGGAGCAGTCTAAACTTCTCCAGCTGGTCCACTGGGCCCACTGATAACCACAACATCCCTGCAAAAAGAGACACTGAGAAACGCATTGTCTGATTTTATATGCATTTTTAAATTACTTCTCCATTGATTCCTGTGGAAGGCTAACCTGGTGTGTAGTGGGTACCTACGGTACTTACACCTTATGCCAGCTCCGGGTATCCCTTATTAGTGTAGCTCAATCAGTGTCTAGAACCCAGGCACAAGGTAGCTGTGGATGAGCAGCCAAGGCTTACCTAGGAGACATGCAAAGGTCATGCAATATCACTGTAGTCACACAGTACTTATACACATGAACGAAAACATTCAAGCCCTCATTACAACCCTGGCGGTCGGTGATAAAGCGGCGGTAACACAGCTAACAAGCTGGCTGTAAAAGAAATGGAATTATGACCACGGCGTAAACCACCCACACAGACAGCCACTTTAACACACCGACCGCCACGGCGGTAGCAACAAGCACCATGGCGGTGACTGCCAACAGCCAGGCGGAAGACAATGTACCTCCTACCGTATTACAACAGGCCTATCCGTCACCTTTTACGGGGCGGTACCAACGACATCAAAAGCACAGCTGATCAGAACACAAAAGGTAAATGACTCACCTCTGGATACTCAGGGAAGAACCATGCCACCATGGAGCCCGAACTGCAGGTGTTCCCCACGCTGGTTTACCTCCTCCTACACCATGAATACCAACGCCGGTGAAGACGACCTCAGTGAGTACTGCCGCCTAGCACACAGGAGAGGGGGGGAAGAAAAAGAGAGTGACACACACACATGCAACAGCCCCAACACCATACACACAAACAGATGCAACAACATTACACATCCACCCCATACAGGAATAATGCAAGGACAAAAGGAAGTGATTGAAGTGAGTGTAAGAAGATAAAATACTAGAACTACGTCCTCAAAAATCAAAACAGTATTTACATATCTACAAATGGAGGGACACTGCCCAGTCCACAATGTCCGTGGGCCACAAGGCCACATCACATAGGCCAAGGCCCCACTTGACGCCTGCATCAACACGGAGAGAACACTGCAGGGGCATCAGATCAAAAATACACAGGCACCTCAGGGGAACGGGGGGCACCTCAGCCGGAAGATGGTACAACACCACTTGTCCTGGAGGTGGCAACATGCCCTGTGCAATGTCATGGGGAGTGCAAAGCCACAGTCTCTCAAGTTGGTGGTTTGCCCACTGCTTGGTCCTGGGGATTGCAAAGCCAGTCTCTCTAGTGGGTGGTTTGCCCACTGCTTGGTCCTTGGGAGTGCAAGGCTGTGAGAAAGGAGCCTCTTTCTAGCCATGTTACCCCCACTTTTGGCCTGTTTCTGAGTATATGTAAGGGTGTTTTCACTGTATCACTGGGATCTTGCTAGCCAGGGCCCAGTGCTCATAGTGAAGACCATATGTTGTAAGTGTGTTTGTTATGTGTCACTGGGATCCTGCTAGTCAGGACCCCAGTGCTCATAAGTTTGTGGCCTGGACTTTGTGAGTGCGGGGACACCATCACACGCGTGCACTGTACATAGGTCACTACCTATGTATAGCGTCACAATGGTAACTCCGAACATGGCCATGTAACATGTCTAAGATCATGAAATTGTCACCCCAATGCCATTCTGGCATTGGGGTGACAATTCCATGATCCCCCGGGTCTCTAGCATAGTACCCGGGTACTGCCAAACTGCCCTTCCGGGGTCTCCACTGCAGCTGCTGCCAACCCCTCAGACAGGTTTCTGCCCCCCTGGGGTCCAGGCAGCCCTGGCCCAGGAAGGCAGAACAAAGGACTTCCTCTGAGAGAGGGTATAACACTCTCTCCCTTTGGAAATAGGTGTGAGGATTGGGGAGGAGTAGCCTCCCCCAGCCTCTGGAAATGCTTTGATGGGCACAGATGGTGCCCATCTCTGCATAAGCCAGTCTACACCAGTTCAGGGATCCATAGCCCTGCTCTGGCATGAAACTGGACAAAGAAAAGGGGAGTGACCACTCCCCTGACCTGAACCTCCCAGGGGAGATGCCCAGAGCTCCTCCAGTGTGTCCCAGACCTCTGCCATCTTGGAAACAGAGGTGTTTGTGGCACACTGGACTGCTCTGAGTGGCCAGTGCCAGCAGGTGACGTCAGAGGCTCCTTTTGATAGGCTCTTACCTCTCTTGGTAGCCAATCCTCCTTCCTTGGTAGCCAAACCTCCTTTTCTGGCTATTTAGGGTCTCTGCTTTGGGGAATTCTTCAGATAACCAATGCAAGACCTCATCAGAGTTCCTCTGCATCTCCCTCTCCACCTTCTACCAAAGGATCGACCGCTGACTGCCCAGGACGCCTGCAAAACTGCAACAAAGTAGTAAGACGACTACTAGCAACCTTGTATGTCCTCATCCTGCCCGCTTTCTTGACTGTTTCCAGGTGGTCCATGCTCTGGGGGTAGTCTGCCTTCTTTCTGCACCAGGAGGTCTGAAGAAATCTCCTGTGGGTCGACTGAATCTTCCCCCTGCAACCACAGGCAACAAAAGACTGCATCACAGGTCCTCTGGGTCCCCTCTCGGGCACGACGAGCGTGGTCCCTGGAACTCAGCAACTCTGTCCAAGTGACTCCCACAGTCCAGTGACTCTTCAGTCTAAGTTTGGTGGAGGTAAGTCCTTGCCTCCCCATGCTAGACTGGATTGCTGGGTACCGTGTAATTTGCAGCTGCTCCAGCTCCTGTGCACTCTTCCAGGATTTCCTTCGTGCACAGCCAAGCCTGGGTCCGCGACACTCTAACCTGCAGTGCACAACCTTCTGAGTTGTCCTCCGGTGTCGTGGGACTCCCTTTTCTGACTTCGCGTGGACTCCGGTTCACTCTTCTTCCAAGTGCCTGTTCAGGTACTTCTGCGGGTGCTGCCTGCTTCTGTGAGGGCTCCCTGAGTTGCTGGGTGCCCCCTCTGTCTCCTCCTCCAAGTGACGACCTCCTCCTGGGCCACAGCAGCACCCAAAAACCTCTACCGCGACCCTTGCAGCTAGCAAGGCTTGTTTGCAGTCTTTCTGCATGGGAACACCTCTGCAAGCTTCATCACAACGTGTGACATCTGTCTTCCAAAGGAGAAGTCCCTAACTCTCTTCTTTCTTGTAGAACTCTAAGCTTCTTCCATCCAGTGGCAGCTTCCTTGCACCCTCAGCTGGCATTTCCTGGGCTCCTGCCCACTCTCGACACTGTTGTGACTATTGGACTTGGTCCCCTTGTCTTACAGGTACTCAGGTCCAGAAATCCACTGTTGTTGCATTGCTGGTGATTGTTCTTCCTTCAGAATCCCCCTATCACGACTTCCGTGCTCTCTGGGAGTTGTAGGTGCGCTTTACACCTACCTTTCAGGGTCTTGGGGTGGGCTACTTTTCTAACCCTCACTGTTTTCTTACAGTCCCAGCGACCCTCTAAAAGCTCACATAGGTTTGGGGTGCATTCGTGGTTCCCATTCCACTTTTGGAGTATATGGTTTGTGTTGCCCCCTATACCTATGTGCTCCTATTGCAATCTACTGTAATTTTACACTGCTTGCATTACTTTTCTTGCTATTACCTGCATAATTTTGGTTTGTGTACATATATCTTGTGTATATACCTTATCCTCATACTGAGGGTACTCACTGAGATACTTTTGGCATATTGTCATAAAAATAAAGTACCTTAATTTTTAGTCCTTCTGTGTATTGTGTTTTCTTATGATATTGTGCATGACACCAGTGGTATAGTAGGAGCTTTACATGTCTCCTAGTTCAGCCTAAGCTGCTTTGCCATAGCTACATTCTATCAGCCTAAGCGGCTAGAAATACCTCTTCTACACTAATAAGGGATAACTGGACCTGGCACAGGGTGTAAGTACCTCTGGTACCCACTACAAGCCAGGCCAGCCTCCTACAAAGGCCACAGCCTCTCAAGTGTGTGGTTTCTTCCACTGGTTCTGGAGGGGGCTTTGGGCCCAGTGTGCTTCATCCTAGCAAGGAGGGGGTGAGTGGATGCCTTCTTCCACTGGTTCTGGAGGGGGCTTTGTGCCCAGTGTTCTTCATCCTGGCAAGGAGGGGTGAGTGGATGCCTTCTTCCACAGGTTCTGGAGGGGGCTTTGTGCCCAGTGTGCTTCATCCTGGCAAGGAGGGGGTGAGTGGATGCCTTCTTCCACTGGTTCTGGAGGGGGCTTTGTGCCCAGTGTGCTTCATCCTGGCAAGGAGGGGGTGAGTGGATGCCTTCTTCCACTGGTTCTGGAGGGGGCTTTGTGCCCTGTGATGCAGATCTTGGGGGGTTGTACTGCCATTTGTTAAAGTTTGTTTTGACCAATGACTTTGTGTTTCACCACTGCGCATATTAGTTGCTCAATGTTCACCAGTAGCACATGGTATGTTTTGTTCAGTTTAGCCGCCTATGGGCTTTGACATTGCATTAGTCATTACATTCTGTATTCTGCCTATTGGCTTTGACATGGCATTAGCCATTACTTTCTGTATTCAGTTGAGCCGCCTATGGGCTTTGACATTGCATTAGTCATTACATTCTGTATTCTGCCTATTGACTTTGACATGCTATTAGATATTCTGCCTATTGGCTTTGACATGATATTGTATATTGCATTTTGTATTCAGCTCCGCTGCCTATTGGCTTTGACATGATATCATATATTGCATTTTATATTCAGCTCAGCTGCCTATTGGCTTTGACATGATGTTATACATTGCATTTTGTATTCAGCTCAGCTGCCTATGGGCTTTGACATGATATTATACATTGCATTTTGTATTCAGCTCAGCTGCCTATGGGCTTTGACATGATATTATACATTGCATTTTGTGTTCAGCTCAGCTGCCTATTGGCTTTGACATGACACTAGCCATTGCATTTGATATTTAGGTTAGCTGCCTATTGCCTTTAACATGACATTGCATTTGATATTTAGGTTAGCTGCCCATTGCCTTTAACGTGGAGTTAGACATTGCAGTTGAGAATCCAAGCTGTATTTTTCCAAGCTGTGTTTTTGCACCAGATGAACCAAGATGTTTTGCTCTCACAGTAGACTAGACATGATAAGAGAGAGTACATGGGTGTTGTTTTTTCTTCGCTTGAGCTTGGGAACAGGAGTAGTCTTGGAGACCTGGCCAGTCTCCAAAAGGCTTGCTCAGTTTCCCAGGTCTGAGAGGAGGGGGCACACCTTTGTAACGAATGTAACAGGCTGCAGAGGGTCAGATTCGAATCTACCGGACCTCGTGCTGGAGCTTGGCGCAGGCTGCCAGCAATCCCGTGTGGGTAGATGAATCTCTCTTTCTCGCGGCTGACAGGGGTCATCAGCTTGCAGACCTTAGAAAGATGAAGCTGTAGATAGTTCCCACACGGTGAAGTATTTGTTTTGCTTTGCATTCAATATCTTATAAATATGACCTGCTGTGTATATTGCAAACTGATATATTTTGTTTGATTAACGCGGACTTGAAAGCTACTAATTCGTCATTCATAAATATTGTGGTTGGGGAAGAATTAACAACATTAAAAGTCTTCTTTGACCTCAGAAGTGCATTTCTGTTGTGTTATGTTAGTGCTTAGAAACTAAATAAGAGGAAAGCACTACAATTGGTACCAGGAGTCGTGGGGTCGGTCATTAAGAGGTGATTAAGAAGGGGTGTTGACGAGTTGGTAGATTTCTAAGTGCACACTTTAAAAGTGTAATTGTTTTTGTTGTTTGGAGAATTACAGAAATTGTTTTTTGTTGTTTGGGGAATCACAGTAGCACGGCAGACCATGTCTGAGAATGCATGTATTGGTAAACTGCCTGATGGTGCTACGAAAAACTGTGAATTGTTTTCTGTTTGGGGAATTACAGAAGAAAATGCATGTGTAGCTAAAATGCCTGATGTAGAAAACGTGTCTTTTGGAAGTAATGATGACAGAAAGGTCTGGATACCTTTATCTGCTTACAGAGAAATGCAGGAGAAATGTAGGCAGTTGGAACATGAAAATAGGAATTTACGTGAGCAAATTAGCCCGACTGAAAGTTATGAAAGGGCTGTTTTAGAAGAATCTTTCTTGTCCCATTCCAGTAATGAGGGGGTTAAGACAGCTCCGAGCTGCACTGAGTTTTCGTGTGAGCCAGGGTTTTTGGCAGCCAAAATGCATTCCTTAACTGATAACACGGACGAGAGAGACCAGAATGTGTTGCAAAATGCACAAGTAAAACGAAGGATTTTAGAGCAAGAGACACCGAGTTTCATTAGCTTGTTTGATTTTTGGAAAAAGAATAGCCCTCATTTGAGTGAAATCCTAACACTTTTGTATATGGTCACTGTGAAAAATTATATGCAGCTGCGCGCTTGTGATTTGGCAAATGAAATAATGCAGACTTTAGGTTTCTGCGCAGTGCAAGAAGAAAAAACTTATGTACATGTAAATCAAGAACAAGGAAAGAAAATAGTGCCCCTAGCTAGAATCATACAATGGATCTGGTACTTGCAAGACAGGGCTAGAGTACCACAGGTAAAAGAATTACCGGTGAAATTGTGTGCACCATTTGAATTCGGGTCCCCTGAAGATAAAAAGCATGTTTGTTTTACTAATGATTCATTGATTGAAATGTTGTTTTCTGGCACAGTAGAAGGAACAGCGTTGTATAATGTGTGTCAGATTTTAAAGCAAGAGCTACGTGAGATGTGTCATTTTTACGCTGATTTTTGGTTCATTGCTAATGTTTTAGCACCTAACTGGTTCAATTACCTTGCAGATGTTAATGAGAAAAATTCAGAGAGAGAAGTGTACACCCAGAATTCTGCCTTAGTGGGGATGGCTAAGTGGGTGCCCCAGAAATGTGAATAGCTGAGAGAAAAAGCCACTTACAGGTGGGCAGAGATGAGAGAGATGCACATTCCCCTAGATTTGATAAAAACTGTGAAGCATGCACAAAAGCAATCTGTCATGCAAGCAGTCACAGAGCAGTTGGGGAGAGGAAAGTTACCAGGACAGAAATGGCAAATTGATCAGATTTAAGGGAAAGTGATTGCTGCAAATTACCAAGGAAAAATCGAAATTATGCTGATACCTAGAAAAGAATCTGATTCCTTCAAACAAATTGGAGACAGAATGGCCCAACTTGGCAAAAATGCAGTGAATGGAGGTTTGGTAAAGAAGGAGTCTGCCCCAGCCCTTCTGACAGTGCAAGAAAAGGGAAGCTGTGGCGCAGCAGATGAAAACCTCAGTGCTGATGTGTGGGCTGAAGCCCTAAGTGACCCTCCAGAACCTGCAGTGAATATAACAAAGGGCCCCAAAAACGTCCTGCTGATTATAAAACAGGGAAAGAAAGAGGAAGGGTGCAGTTTAAATGAAAAATGTTATTTGCAAGAAAAGTCATACTTGTTTCTTTTGCAGATCCTACCACGTTTCGCCACTGTCCCTGAGTGTGCTGTGTGGTCCCCCTTCCGGTGTGTGCGTGTGGGGTCGGGGAAGGGACCGAATCCCCAACCTGAACCTGGCTGAGTAAAGTGCCAGCACCATGGATCCATTTTGCGCAAACTGCGCCTTCAGTTCAAGTTCAACTTGTTTGATTGCATTCTTCCACTGGAACTAAGCTGTGTTTTTTTTCTTTTCCTTCTCGTATGGAACTCTGACTTTTGCTTACCTTCCAGAAAACCTTTCAGGTGGACCGTGCACCTTTACATGAGCACAACTCATGCCACATCAAATTGCTAACACTGTTGAATTAGAGACTCATTCAGAGTATAAAAATTGCCCAGTCTTTTCTATGTAGATGTATCTGATGTGAAAGGTTATGAAATCAATGTGTTAATTCCCTTCTATTGCTTTACAGGGATTGCTTTGATCATAATGTTTTTTTTGTTTGTGCTGATGTTTTTTGTTTTTGTTTGAAACAGGAGATATGTGAAACAAAAATTCATTGGTCAAAGGGCGGAATGTACTGCCATTTGATAAAGTTTGTTTTGACCAATGACTTTGTGTTTCACCACTGCACATATTAGTTGCTCAATGTTCACCAGTAGCACATGGTATGTTTTGTTCAGTTTAGCCGCCTATGGGCTTTGACATTGCATTAGTCATTACATTCTGTATTCTGCCTATTGGCTTTGACATGGCATTAGCCATTACTTTCTGTATTCAGTTGAGCCGCCTATGGGCTTTGACATTGCATTAGTCATTACATTCTGTATTCTGCCTATTGACTTTGACATGCTATTAGATATTCTGCCTATTGGCTTTGACATGATATTGTATATTGCATTTTGTATTCAGCTCCGCTGCCTATTGGCTTTGACATGATATCATATATTGCATTTTATATTCAGCTCAGCTGCCTATTGGCTTTGACATGATATTATACATTGCATTTTGTATTCAGCTCAGCTGCCTATGGGCTTTGACATGATATTATACATTGCATTTTGTATTCAGCTCAGCTGCCTATGGGCTTTGACATGATATTATACATTGCATTTTGTATTCAGCTCAGCTGCCTATTGGCTTTGACATGACACTAGACATTGCATTTGATATTTAGGTTAGCTGCCTATTGCCTTTAACATGACATTGCATTTGATATTTAGGTTAGCTGCCCATTGCCTTTAACGTGGAGTTAGACATTGCAGTTGAGAATCCAAGCTGTATTTTTCCAAGCTGTGTTTTTGCACCAGATGAACCAAGATGTTTTGCTCTCACAGTAGACTAGACATGATAAGAGAGAGTACATGGGTGTTGTTTTTTCTTCGCTTGAGCTTGGGAACAGGAGTAGTCTTGGAGACCTGGCCAGTCTCCAAAAGGCTTGCTCAGTTTCCCAGGTCTGAGAGGAGGGGGCACACCTTTGTAACGAATGTAACAGGCTGCAGAGGGTCAGATTCGAATCTGCCGGACCTCGTGCTGGAGCTTGGCGCAGGCTGCCAGCAATCCCGTGTGGGTAGATGAATCTCTCTTTCTCGCGGCTGACAGGGGTCATCAGCTTGCAGACCTTAGAAAGATGAAGCTGTAGATAGTTCCCACACGGTGAAGTATTTGTTTTGCTTTGCATTCAATATCTTATAAATATGACCTGCTGTGTATATTGCAAACTGATATATTTTGTTTGATTAACGCGGACTTGAAAGCTACTAATTCGTCATTCATAAATATTGTGGTTGGGGAAGAATTAACAACAATAAAAGTCTTCTTTGACCTCAGAAGTGCATTTCTGTTGTGTTATGTTAGTGCTTAGAAACTAAATAAGAGGAAAGCACTACAGGGGTGCAGGGTCACAGTCTCTCACCTGGGTGTCAGACCCACACGATTTGCAGGGGTCAGGATGCATTACAGTCCATGGAGGCAGGACTACACACTGCCTGCTGGCGGTGACGGCTGTCAGTGGTGGCAGTCGCGGTGCTGGTGTCGGGGCTGGCAGTGGTGGGGGAGGCTCCAGCCCTTCCCCCACAGCCTCGGACAAATGCCCACTGGGGCTGCTTCTGCTGGCAGTGGTACTGGTGGTGGTGCTGGTGTCAGGGCTGCCAGTGGTGGGGGGAGGCTCCAGCCCTTCCCCTGCAGCCTCAGACGGCTGCCCACTGGGGCTACTGCTGCTGGCAGCGGTACAGGTGCAGGTGATGGTGCTGGTGGCGGTGCTAGTGTCGGGATGCCAGTGGTGCAGGGAGGCTCCAGCCCTTCCCCTGCAGCCTCGGACGGCTGAACCACCCTGATTGGTGGTGGGGGCTCAGAATCAGTCCCAGCACCAGGCCTCCTGTCCTTCCTGCCTGCAGGGGCAGGCCCTTTGCCCTTCCCCTTGTAAGCTGGTGGTGCCTCAATGCCGTTCCCCTTGTAAGCTGGTGGTGCCTCCTTGCCATCTGGTGGTGCCTCCTTGCCATTGCCATCTGGTGGTGCCTCCTTGCCCTTGCCAGCTGGTTGTACATCCTTGTCCTTCCCCTTGGCAGCTGGTGCAGGCTGATGGGTGTATTCTTGGAGCCTCTCACACCTGCAGTAGCTGCCGACACTACTGTCGACGTAGACTGGGTTGCTGAGGTGCTAGTCTGGGTTCTGACCACGTGCCCCGACGTGAAGGATGGGGGGAGTGGTAGGGAAGAGGTCAACAGCAGAGAGGAAAAGCTTCTTAGGGACACTGGGGCGGGAGGAGGGTGAAGGTTTGGGAGTGGAGGAAGAGGGAGTGGTTGTTGGAGGTGTCTGTCTGCTGTGTTTGCGTGCAGGTGCATGGGCTGGATGCTGTTGTGAGGCGGATGGCTGTTGGGTGTCTGAGTGCTTGCGTTTGTGTACTTTGGGAGGGGGGCACAAACACAGTGGGAGAGGACACAGGGGAGGTGTGCATGGATGTGGGAGTGGTCACTGTCAGTGAGGGGTGTGTAGTGATAGGCGTGATGGTGATGGAGGCAGTGGATGTGGATGTAGTGCATGCAGGTGGGAGTGGAGACGTTACTGGGAGGGAGGTGGACAAGGAGGAGGAGGGCGACACAGTGGAGGCAGTGGATGGTGGTGTGTCTGCGTCTGGATGGTGTTTGTGTGAGTGCCTGTGGGATGATGTGTGGTGCTTGTGTTTGCCTGAGCCACTCCTGTGTGTTGTCTTGGGTGCATGCTGGTCTGAATGTGTGCTTGGTATAGGTTGGGGTTGAGGGGAATGGGACTGGGCAGAGAAAGTTGGAGGGGGAGGCTAGAGACAAGAACAATGGCTGCCATCAGGGTGGAGGCCAGAGCCTGGTTTGATCTCTGTTGGGCCTCCATGCCAGAGTGAATGCCCTCCAGGAATGCATTTGTTTGTTGCAAATGGCCTGCCAGCCCCTGAATGGCATTCACTGTGGTTGACTGCCCAACAGAGATGGATCTCAGGAGGTCAATAGCCTCCTCACTCAGGGCAGCAGGGCTAACTGGGGCAGGGCCTGAGGTGCCTGGGGTGAAGGAGATGCACACCCTCCTGGGTGAGCGGGCACAGGAAACTCGCTGAGGGGATGCTGGGAGGGCAGTGCTGGTACGAGGTGGTAGCTGTACCTGTAGTGGTGGTGGCCACAGAGGTGTCCGCCACCACTAGGGAGCTTCCATCGGAGGAGGCATCACTGTCAGAACTGTCCGCTCCTGTCTCCGCCGTGGTGTTCCCCTCACCCTCTGTCCTACTGGTGCCCTTACCATCGGTGGATTCGGCCTCATGGGCCCTGTGGGATGCAGCTCTCTCCGTCGAAGGTGCCTCTGCTCCTCCGCCAGATGATGCTAATGCACAGAAGAATAGGATGACAAAAGAAAAAAGGGGAAGAGACAGCGGATACACTTGGTCAATGGCAGCAACACCACCACCATTGGCGTACACAACACACACACACACACACACACACACACACAGGGAACCTCCCTACGCACTAGGCAATGCACTACCAGTCACAATGCTAGTCACCAGGCCCTGGACAGTAATACCTAACGCCAATTGCAGCATACCGGAGACCCACAGAGCCCTGCCCAGTAGTGGATGACCACTAGCTTGGTTGGAGGTGGAGTTCATCAGCTCCTGCCCAACATGGAACCTACCCTGCAATGTCCGGCCTGCCCTAGGGGCACCAACAGGCCCACATCCCCCACCCGAAGACCACTCCACCACACACAAGTAGTATAATGTGAAATTGTACTCACCCCTTGTAGCTGCTGGGATGCCCTCAAGTGCTCATCAAGCTCCAGATAGGCCACCGCCAGTATGTGGAACATCAGGGGGGTCTGGGTTCGAAGGGCACCCCTTCCTCATTGGGAGGCCATCCCCTGGTGGGCCTCCACCGTCTTCCTTGCCCAGCGTCTAAGGTCCTCCCACCGTTTGCAACAGTGGGTGCTCCGCCTGCCGTAGACCCCCAGGGTCTACACATCCTTGGCGATAGCACGCCATATACCCTTTTTTTAATGGGTGCTGACCTTCAGAGAAATAAACATAGAAAAAAGTTATCAGTCATACCGTCTGGCCTGTTACACTCATGGCCCACCATATCCCTCCCATCCCCTTACGCAGATACATTGCCCACCATACATGCAGCACACTGCCCAGGACCCTTCAACCACCCCCCCTTACACAAGGCCCTCACATACAGCACTCCATGCATTCATGCCCCATGCACCGTGCTCACAGTGTACTCACCTGTTGGCCAGGAGGCCCATACAGCATTCGGTACTGGGGTAGGACCCCATCTGCCAGTCTCTCCTACTCCACTGCGGTGAAGGCAGGGGCCCTATCCCCAGTGACACGAGCCATGGTCGGTTCCAGACACAGGTCACAGCAGCACTTGCAGTGTAGGTCCTCTCCTGTTGAAGGTCAAGTAGCAAGTGAGTGAACAGATAGAAAATGGCGGTCATGTCTACGGTGGTGTGTACCGTCACCGCCGGCGTACATCACCATTGGCCACTGTAACCCATAGGGCCCAATTTTAACCAATGATGAGTTGCACAGCAGTACTCGACCGCCTCCCTCAACGGCGCACAACGTCAGCGGCATTACCTCATTTCCACATGTCTATCCACACAGGACAGGTTGACGCCATTTCAGGGGGGGGGGGGCAGGCCATGGCCCCTAACTGCGTCACAGCACACATAGGCACCATTTGGGCCTATACAACAACATACTGTTTCAGTTACAACATGCAATGCACTGTACAATTTGGAAATGTTGAATACTGACAAGATGCTCATCGTTTTGCTCCCGCGATTGCAAATGCTGCAGATGAATAGGAGATGGAGACATCCCCCCGTGTACAGGCCCCTGGTGGACTTGGCAACAATGGAGAACAGGCACATTATTCTCACCTGCAGACTTGACAGGGCCACAATCCAAGAGCTGTGTGCCCAATTGGAGCCTGACCTGATCTCTGCTATCCGTCACCCTACTTGTATCCCCCCTCTTGTGCAAGTGCTAGCTGTGCTCCATTTCTTGGAAACTGGTTCTTTCCAAGTGACAGGGGGCTTGGCAGCAGCAACGTCACAGCCAATGTTCTCAATAGTGCTAACAAGAGTGTTGTCGGCCCTGATGAAACACACGCACAGCTACATTGTTTTCCCCCAAGTGGATGATTTGGCCACAGTGAAAGCTGACTTCTATGCAATGGGACATATCCCAAACATCATTGGGGCAATTTAGGGTACACAATGCCTTTGCCACCCCCCAAGAGAAATGAACAGGTGTTCAGAAATCGGAAGAGCTTTCACTCGATGAATGTTCAGATAGTGTGCCTGGCGGACCAGTTTCATCTCCCATGTCAATGCAAAGTATCCTGGCTCTGTGCATGATGCCTTTATCCTGAGGAATAGCAGCATCCCATATGTGATGGCTCAACTCCAGAGGTACCGGGTGTGGCTAATAGGTGAGCCCATGGTCCCCACCCACTATATGTTGGTGTATGGGCATGGGATTGGCCCTAAGGGTTAGTGTCTGGCTAACAGGTATCCCTCGATATTTGCAGTTGACTCTGGTTACCCCATCCTCTCATGGCTATTGACCCCAGTGAGGAATCCCAGGACAAGGGCAGAGTAACGTTACAATGAGGCATATGGGCGAAAAGGAAGAATTATAGATGGAACATTCGGCCTCTTGAAGGCCAGGTTTCGGTGCCTCAATCTAACAGTTGGTTCCCTGTGCTACTCACCCAAGGAGGTGTGCCAGATTATCGTGACATGTTGCATGTTGCACAACCTTGCCTTACGTCACCAGGTGCCTTTTGTGCAGGAGAATGAGGCTAGAGATGGGCGTTTGGCAATAGTAGAGCCTGTGGACAGTGACGAGGAGGAGGCAGAGGTTGAGGATGTGGGCAATAGAACATCAAGCATACGACAATACTTCCAGTGACACACAAGTAAGACACTGTAACTTCACCTTCCATTGACAGTTTTGTATTGGATATTGTCACTGGCAGGCTATTATTCCCACTACTATGGCCACTTACTGTACCCTTTGACATGTCTATTTACAGATATATGTGCCCCACTCTGGCTCCTGGTGTATTGACTGCAGCAAACTACAAGTCATACCTATGTATACATTACTGAACAGTTGAATTGCAATGTTTTCAGATTGTTAAACAAATACATAGCTCAATCAATTGACAAACTCAATACTTGTATTTTTTACAAGGGTGTTTATTTATGTGCTAATAAGTGGATGGGGTATTGCTATAGGCTGGGGTGGTGGTGGAAGAGAGTCCAGGTAAAAGTTCCAGTCTATTTGTATCACAGGTGCATTGTCCAAGGGTGCATAGGAATGGGAGCATTGGCAGTTCAAGGTGGACAGGGTGACAGAGTGGGGCACAAGGTGTAGGAGGCTGGCCTGGCTTATAGTGGGAACCTTGTGGTACTTACACCTTGTGCCAGGTCCAGTTAACCCTTATTAGTAGAATAGAGGTGTTTCTAGCAGCTTAGGCTGATAGAGGTAGCTATGGCAAAGCAGCTTAGGCTGAACTAGGAGACTTACAAAGCTCCTACTATACCACTTATATCATATAGCACAATATCACAAGAAAACACAATACTCAGAGTTACTAAAAATAAAGGTACTTTATTTTAGTGACAACTTGCCAAAAGTATGTCAGAGGATACCCTCACTTAGGAGGTAAGTAATATACACAAATTATATGTACACAAACCCGAAACAGGTAAGTAACAGTAAGAAAAGTAGTGCAAGCAATGTAGAATCACAATAGGATGCAATAGGTGGACATAGGCCTAGGGGCAACACAAACCATATACTCCAAAAGTGGAATGCGAATCACAAATGGACCCCAGGCCTATGGGCGGTTGTAGAGGGTCACTGGGACTGTGAGGAAACAGTAAGGGTGTCCAAGATACCCCACCCTACTACCTCAGAAAGACACAACAGTCGTGATAGGGGATTCTGCAAGAACCACAAGCACCAGCAAAACACTGAAGATGGATTCCTGGACCTGACGACCAGGGGGATCTCACCAGACAATGAATGCAAGAGCTCACCAGAGTTCCTCTGCATCTCCCTCTTCACCTTCTACCAAAGGATCGACCGCTGATTCTCAGGACGCCTCCAAAAACGCAACAAAGTAGCAAGACGACTACTAGCAACCTTGTATCGCTTCATCCTGCCGGCTTTCTCGACTGTTTCCAGGTGGTGCATGGTCTGGGGGTAGCCTGCCTCCTCTCTGCACCAGGAGCTCTGAAGAAATCTCCCGTGGGACGACGGAATCTTCCCCCTCCAACCGCAGGCAACAAAAGACTGCATCACCGGTCCTCTGGGTCCCCTCTCAGCACGACGAGCGTGGTCCCTGGAACTCAGCAACTCCGTCCAAGTGACTCCCACAGTCCAGTGACTCTTCAGTCCAAGTTTGGTGGAGGTAAGTCCTTGCCTCCCCACGCTAGACTGCATTGCTGGGTACTGCGTGATTTGCAGCTGCTCCGCCTCCTGTGCACTCTTCCAGGGTTTCCTCTGTGCACAGCCAAGCCTGGGTCCCCGACACTCTAACCTGCAGTGCACAACCTTCTGAGTTGTCCTCCGGCGTCGTGGGACTCCCTTTTGTGACTTCGGGTGGACTACGGTTCACCTTTCTTCTAAGTGCCTGTTCAGGTACTTCTGCGGGTGCTGTCTGCTTCTGTGAGGGCTCCCTACGTTGCTGGGCGCCCCCTCTGTCTCCTTATCCAAGTGGCGACATCCTGGTCCCTCCTGGGCCACAGCAGCATCCAAAAACCCTAACCGCAACCCTTGCAGCTATGCTTGTTTGTGGTCTTTTTGCGTGGGAACATCTCTGCAAGCTTCTTCACAACGTGGGACATCCATCCTCCAAAGGGTAAGTTCCTAGTCCTCTTCTTTCTTGCAGAACTCCAAGCTTCTTCCAACAGGTGGCAGCTTCCTTGCACCCTCAGCTGGCATTTCCTGGGCTCCTGCCCACTCTCGACACTGTCGCGACTATTGGACTCGGTCCCCTTGTCTTACAGGTACTCAGGTACAGAAATCCACTGTTGTTGCATTGCTGGTGTTTGTTCTTCCTGCAGAATCCCCCTATCACGACTTCTGTGCTCTCTGGGGGTAGTAGGTGCACTTTACACCTACCTTTCAGGGTCTTGGGGTGGGCTATTTTTCTAACCCTCACTGTTTTCTTACAGTCCCAGCGACCCTCTACAAGCTCACATAGGTTTGGGGTCCATTCGTGGTTCGCAGTCCACTTTTGGAGTATATGGTTTGTGTTGCCCCTATACCTATGTGCTCCTATTGCAATCTATTGTAACTTTACACTGTTTGCATTACTTTTCTTGCTATAACCTGCATAATTTGGTTTGTGTACATATATCTTGTGTATATATCTTATCCTCATACTGAGGGTACTCCCTGAGATACTTTTGGCATATTGTCATAAAAATAAAGTACCTTTATTTTTAGTACTTCTGTGTATTGTGTTTTCTTATGATATTGTGCATATGACACCAGTGGTATAGTAGGAGCTTTACATGTCTCCTAGTTCAGCCTAAACTGCTTTGCCATAGCTACCTTCTATCAGCCTAAGCTGCTAGAAACACCTCTTCTACACTAATAAGGGATAACTGGACCTGGCACAAGGTGTAAGTACCTCTGGTACCCACTACAAGCCAGGCCAGCCTCCTACACCTAGTATAGCATTTCTTTTGCCACCCATAGGGAGCTCAGACCAATATTACACAGGACTGTCACTGCAACCTGAGTGAAATAACGTCCATGTTATCTCAAAGCCATTTTACACTGCACTTAAGTAACTTATAAGTCACCTATATGTCTAACCCTCACTTAGTGAAGGTTATGTCCAAAGTTACTAAGTGTGAGGGCACACTGGCACTAGCCAAGGTTCCCCCACATAGTTCAGGGCAATTTCCCCAGACTTTGTGAGTGTGGGGACACCATTACACGCCTGCACTACATATAGGTCAATACGTATATGTAGCTTCACAATGGTAACTCTGAATACGGCCATGTAACATGTCTAAGATCATGGAATAGTCCCCAAATGCCAAATATGGTATTGGGGTGCCAATCCCATGCATCCCCGGGGCTCCAGCATGGACCCCGGGTACTGCCAAACCAGCTCTCGAGGGTTTTCACTGCAGCTACCGCTGCTGCCAACCCACAGACAGGCTTCTGCCCTCCTGGGGTCTGGGCAGCCCAGTCCCACGAAGGTAGAACAAAGGATTTCCTCTGAGAGAGGGTATTACACCCTCTCTCTTTGGAAATAGGTGTTTAGGGCCTGAGAGGGGTAGCCTCTGCTGGCCTCTGGAAATGCTTTGAAGGGCACAAATGGTGCCCTGCTTGCATAAACCAGTCTACACTGGTTCAGGGACCCCCCCAGCCCATGATCTGGTGCGAAACTGGACAAAGGAAAGGGGAGTGACCACTGCCCTGACCATCACCACCCCAGGGGTGGTGCCCAGAGCTCCTCCAGTGTGTCCCAGACCTTTGCCATCTTGAATGCAGAGGTGTGAGAGCACAGTGGAGTCCTCCTGCGGAGAAATAGGCCTGGGGGAGCACAAACCATATACTAAAAAAATGTAATGCGAAAGTTGGTCCGCCACATAGGTAAGTGGAGTGTGTAAAAGGGAGCTAGGAGTACTAGGAAAGCGCAAAGCTAAGTACCACAACCCACCTCAGCGACCTGGAAAGGTGGAGTAAATCACAGTAAGTTTCCCAGAACACACACAGAGAAGAAAAGAATTATGCAAAATCCAGAAGAGACTGCAAGACACCAACAATGGATTCGTGAACTAGAGTACCTGTGGAAGAAGGAGGCTCTGGGAGCCAGGACGGGCATGAGCCCCTACCCATGAGACGGAAGGTGCAAAAGGTGAGTCGACATGGAAAGCGAGTCAGCTCTGCACCCAAGAAAATTAAGTCGAGTTCCTGGAGAATGTAAGGGATGTCCCACGCCAGAAGGAGTATTGCAGTTGGGTTTGCATCTTCGGATTCCACCAACAAGCCTTGGTACATGAAAAACTCGCAGTTAGCAGAAAGTGGTGCTGCTGGGGATCAGGAAGGACCAGGTGGACTCTATCCAGGAGGGGAAGTCAGTGGGGGCCCTCAGCAACACAGCGAGCCCAAAGAAGCCCAGGCAGCACCCATAGGAGTCCCACAGAATGGGAACATGAAGGTCAAGGAAGAGGCCCACACAGCACTACGACAAAGGCTCCCACGCCGCCAGAGAACCACTCAGGGAGCTGTCTGTCGCAGGATGGAGTACTGGGGTCTGGAGCTTCAAGATACCTGAAGATCTCTTGGAAAGGATGCCAACAAGCCTTGGCAGCTGCAAAAGACACGGTGCACAGATGTACTGTCTTGCGTGGGCAGCCAAGGGTTTACCTCCACCCACCTCAGTCCACCACCCGTGATGCAGGATCCACGCAACTCAGCAGAAGAGGGGGTCCGCACAGCCAGTCGACAATGCAGTTGCTACCTGCAGAAGCAGGGGAATGACTCCATCACCCCAAGGGAGATCTCTTCTTTCTTCTGATGCAGGCTATAGATGGGCTGTCCTCAGAGAATGCATGACCTGGGAAATGTTGCAGGTGCTGAAAGGAGCCATGGATACAATGTTGCAGAAGGTGCATTGGTTTCTTTGTTGCAGCTTGTCGGGTCCTGGAGCGTCCAGGTACAGTTTCTTCAGTCAGAAGTTGAAGGTGCAGAGGATTCCTGCTGAAGTCTTGCAATTCAAATCTGAGGAACCACCCAAGAAAGAGATCCTAAATAGCCCTAAAAGGGGAGGTTGGTCACCTAGCTGGGTGATCACCCATCAGGAGGAGACTCTGATGTCAACTGCTGGCACTGGCCACTCAGATGCTCGAGAGTTCCCTGCCAACCTTGAATTCAAGATAGCAAAACCCAGGGACCCTCTGGAGAAGCACTGAGCACCACCTCAAGGGTGGTGATGGACAGGGACCTGCCCTCTCAGACAGGTACTTTCCACCCTGCCATCTGGGCTGAAAGGCCTGCCATAGGGGTGACTTATAAGTGACTTGGAGCAGTGAAAAGTGGCAGTGAAAGGGTGCTTGCACCTTTTTACCCAGGCTGCAATGGCAGTCCTGCAGAACCCTTTGCCTGGGCTCCCTATGAGTGGCAAAATGTACCCAATGCCCTGGGTACTTAAGTACAATATACTAGGGAATTATAATGGGACACCAGTGTGCACATTGTGGGATGAAATACAGTAATAACAGTTACCAACAACTAAATTTAGGGGAAAGAGCATAACTACTGGGGTCGTGGTTAGCAGGATGCTGGTAGGCACAGTCAAACACACTGATCGACAGGCCAAAAGTGGGGGTAACAAAGCTAGAAAGAGGCTACTTTCCTGCAATACCTATGGTGCGTAATTACTCACAGAACTCTGAAATTTTCTAAATTTGAAAGTTTAATAGCTAAACACCTCTTCTACACTAATAAGGGATAACTGGACCTGGAACAAGGTGTAAGTACCTCTGGTACCCACTACATGATGTTTTTGATGATCCTGGTCTTAAATCTTTTATAACAATCTGGAGTATTTTTGTAAATTGGTATTGAGTTACTCTTTTGAGTGTGTGCCTCGATTTATTGATACTGTGAGTACAACAAATGCTTTGCACTTCTCCCAGATTGGCCTAACTGCCCCACCAAGCTACCACCAATTAGAGCATTAGGTGGTCTAGTTTTTAGTTCTGTAAAACAACATGTGGTTGCCTGGACCCCCTGCACAGTGTGCTGAGCTTTGCACACTACATAAAGGGCCAGCCTCCTACAGCAGACTCGAGACATGTTTTAAATTGCTTCTTAGTGGGTTACACAATTAATGCTTTAGGATGCTTTAGACCCACTATTACCTTTCACCTTACAGGCCCTGGGTACATATGGTACCATTTACTAAGGACATACAAGTAAATTAAATATGCCAATTAGGTGTAAGCTAATTTTTAACCATGTTTTAAGGAGAGAGCACAAGCACATTATCTCCAGTTAGGAGTGGGGAAATGCAAAAAAATCCTTATCCATATGTACAGGAAGAGGAGGAAGTCCTTTTTAGTTAGAATTAGTTGTAGAGTCATCCCATGAATATGTTTTCTAGTAGTTCTTTCTCCAATAATGTAATTTCAGAAGGATTTCATATCCTATTCTCAGTTCTACGTTTTTAATTTACAATTAAAATGAGTGGAAGAAATAGTTTTATAGCTTTTCCAAAATTAAATGTAGCTCTTATTAAATGTGATAAGGCAAATCATTGTTGGTCAATGGAAAACCAGCCTTGCCACAGTGAAAAAAAATGTTTTTACTGTCAGGACATATAAACATTAAATATATGTGGTGTACATTGTTCAGTGTTCCATCCGTCATCTTTTCTCTTTGTATGTATTTAAATGCCATACATCATGCAATTTGAGCATGTAGGGTCTACTTTCAGGTTGACTGATAAGTATTAAAAAGTAAGCTTAGGTCTTGCAAAAGGTTTATTTGGCTAGGTCAAAATGCCCATTGTAGACTGAGCTCCAGGATACAAAGGCAGCCCTTAGACATGTTTTACAGGGCTACTATCATGGCTGGCACAATTGGTTCTGTAGCACACTAGTAGCGTTTAATTTACAGGCCATGGGTACAGGAAGTACTCTATATTAGAAACTAATAAGTAAGTTAAAAGTGCCATTTAGGTGTATACCAATGTTCCCATGGTTAAAAGGGAGAGCACAAGCACTTTACCACTGGTTAGCCTCCTTCTTCTTCTGGTCGCTGGGGTCCGCCGTAGGTTTCTTCAGTAGGGCGTTGACTTCTGCGTGTATCCAGCTCTCAGGGAAGGTGGCAGAAG
The DNA here is from genome assembly GCF_031143425.1 of Pleurodeles waltl. NCBI lineage: Eukaryota > Metazoa > Chordata > Amphibia > Caudata > Salamandridae > Pleurodeles > Pleurodeles waltl. Next base: position 1,219,552,409 of record NC_090447.1, read on the forward strand.
CAAACGAGCTGTTGATGATGGTCTGGAGATGCGGGGCGATGATGTCGTCGGCTTTGTTGAAGATGAAGTGTGGGCAGGGGTACGAGGGGGCACCGGAGTGGATGGAGGTCATGGTAGCTTTGGTCTCTTCCGTGCTGATGTGAGTCCAGGCGTTGAGGGTGATGGCTGGGGTTGTAGGTTCTGTGGTGGTTGGCTGGGTCTGGTGTCCGAAGCTGTCGTGTAGGTCGGTGATCTTACGATGGAAGAAGGTGGCGAGGGAGTTGCAGAGGTCTTGTGAGGGCGTGATGGTGTTGGCGTTGGGATTGGAGAGCTCTTTGACAATGTTGAAGAGTTCTTTGCTGTTGAGAGTGTTCTTGTCCAGTCTGTCTGTGAAGGAAGTTCTTTTGGTGGCGCGGATCAGTTGGTGGTGTTCGCGGGTGCCCCCACATTGTTCAGGGCAAATTCCCCAGACTTTGTGAGTGCGGGGACACTATTACACGCGTGCACTACATATAGGTCAAAAACTATATGTAGCGTCACCATGGTAACTCCGAACGCGGCCACGTAACATGTCTAGGATCATGGAATTGTCACCCCAATACCATTCTGGTATTGGGGTGACAATTCCATGCATCCCTGGGTCTCTAGCATAGAACCTGGGTACTGCCAAACTTGCTTTACGTGGTCTCCACTGCAGCTATTGCTGCTGCCAACCCCTCAGACAGGTTTCTGCCCCCCTGGGGCCTGGGCAGCCTGGTCCCAGGAAGGCAGAACAAAGGATTTCCTCTGAGACCACTCCCCTGACCAGCACCTCCCAGGGGAGGTGCCCAGAGCTACTCCAGTCTGTCCCAGACCTCTGCCATCTTGGATGCAGAGGTGTGAGGGCACAATGGACAGCTCTGAGTGGCCGGTGCCAGCAGGTGACGTCAGAGACCCCTCCTGATAGGTGCTTACCTTTCTAGGTAGCCAATCCTCCTCTGTGGGCTATTTAAGGTCTCTCCTCTGGGCTAGTCCTCAGATAACAAATGTAAGAGCTCACCAGCATTCCTCTGCACTTCCCACTCCGATTCTGCCAAGGATCGACCGCTGACTGCTCTAGGACACCTGCATAACCGCAACAAAGTAGCAAGAAGACTACCAGCAAAATTGTAGCGCCTCATCCTGCCAGCTTTCTTGACTGTTTCCTGGTGGTGCATGCTCTGAGGGCTGTCTGCCTTCACCCTGCACTGGAAGCCAAGAAGAAATCTCCTGTGGGTCGATGGAATCTCCCCCCTGCTAACGCAGACACCAAACTTCTGCATCACCGGTCCTCTGGGTCCCCTCTCATCCTGACGAGCATGGTCCAAGTGTCTCCCACAGTCCAGTGGCCCTTCTGTCCAAATTTGGTGGAGGCAAGTCCTTGCCTCCCCACGTCAAACAGTAATCCTGTGTACTGCGTGAATTGCAGCTGCTAGGGCTTCTGTGCACTTTTATAAGGATTCATTCATGCACATCCTAGCCCGGGTCCCCAGCACTCCGTCCTGCATTGCCCAACTCACTGAGATGGACGTCGACGTCGTGGGACCCTCCTTTGTGACTCTGAGTCGACCGCTGTCCTCAGCACTTCTAAGTGTCTGTTCCAGTACTTCTGTGGGTGCTGCCTGCTTCTGCGAGGGCTCTCTGAGTTGCTGAGCGCCCCCTCTAGTCCCCTTCCTTTACAGGTCCTCAGGTCCAGGAAGCCGTCTTCAGTGTTTTGCTGGCAGTTGTTGTTCTTGCAGAATCCTCTATCTCAACTTTTCTGTCTTTCTGGGGTAGTAGGGTAACTTTACTCCTACTTTTTAGGGTCTTGGGGTTGGGTATCTTGGACACCCTTAGTGTTTTCTAACAGTCCCAGTGACCCTCTACACCCTACACTAGGCCTGGGTTCCATTCGTGGTTCGCATTCCACTTTTGGAGCATATGGTTAGTGTTGCCCCTAGGCCTATTTCTACCTATTGCATTCTATTGTGTTCTACAGTGTTTGCACTACTGTTCCTTACCTGATTTTGTTTTGTGTGTATATTTTGTGTATATTACTTACCTCCTAAGGTAGTATATCCTTTGAGATACTTTTGGCATATTGTCACTAAAATAAAGTACCTTTATTTTTAGTAACTCTGAGTATTGTGTTTTCTTGTGATATAGTGCTATATGATATAAGTGGTATAATAGGAACTTTGCATGTCTCCTAGTTTAGCCTAAGCTGCTCTGCTATAGCTACCTCTATCAGCCTAAGCTGCTAGAACACCTCTATTCTACTAATAAGGGATAACTGGACCTGGCACAAGGTGTAAGTACCACAAGTTACCCACTATAAGCCAGGCCAGCCTCCTACACTTACCTTTTGGTAACTATGGCCCTCATTCTGACCTTGGCGGGCGGCGGAGGCCGCCCGCCAAAGTCCCGCCGTCAGGTTACCGTTCCGCGGTCGAAAGACCGCGGCGGTAATTCTGACTTTCCCGCTGGGCTGGCGGGCGGTCGCCTTCAGACCGCCAGCCAGCCCAGCGGGAAAGAGGCTTCCACGATGAAGCCGGCTCGGAATCGAGCCGGCGGAGTGGAAGCTGTGCGACGGGTGCAGTTGCACCCGTCGCGTATTTCACTGTCTGCGCAGCAGACAGTGAAATACATGTAGGGGCCCTCTTACGGGGGCCCCTGCAATGCCCATGCCAGTGGCATGGGCACTGCAGGGGCCCCCAGGGGCCCCGCGACCCCCCCTACCGCCATCCGGATCTCGGCGGTCCGACCGCCGGGATCTGGATGGCGGTAGGGGGGGTCGGAATCCCCGCGGCGGTGCAGCAAGCTGCGCCGCCGCGGAGGATTCAATGGGGCCGCGGTACACTGGCGGGACCCCGCCAGTGGTGCCGGTCCGACCGCGGCTTTACCGCCGCGGTCGGAATCCCCATTGGAGCACCGCCGGCCTGTCGGCGGTGCTCCCGCGGTCCTCCGCCCTGGCGGTCAAAGACCGCCAGGGTCAGAATGACCACCTATATTTCTAGTCGTCTAACTTCAGATTCCTCATCTTTTGAATATTCCCTAAGAGTCAAACTGGATCTGGAAACTTTTAAGCAGTACTCCTGTGTGCCATAGGTGGCATCTTGTGGCTCAGCGCCAACATCATTCAACTCCAAAATTGACCTGCAGAGCCACATATAGGCTCCAACCATCCTTGGTGATGTCAGTTGCCCTCTAGTCTTTTTGCATCTTCAGATGCAGAGCCTAACTGACAGATTGGCTTGACCAGTGTACAGATTTCTAAACTTGGAACATTTTTATTGGGAAAGTGTCCAGTTCACTGAAAGAGGAGGTGGGAGGGTCGGAGAGGAATCTGCAGTTAGATACTGCAGCCACAAGAAAGAGTGTTACGAAAGGCAAGTAACTTGTTTTTAAGATGGATGTTTCTACCCACAGAATCCTCACCTATTGAAAAAATACCTAAGAAATACAACCCGAGCAGTAGGTCTGTGAAGTGATTCAAACCAAAACGTCCAGCAGGACTCAGTTGGCAAAGTTCCCCTCTCCATGGACCTGACTGTCCAGATAGAAGTGCTTTGTGCCCACATGGAGCTGATTGTCCCTCAGATGTTCCTTGGTACGGTTAATATAGAAACTCAAGGCTCCTTTAGGATCCAAACAATGGAGTGCCTTTTCCTCCTTAGAGGGATGAGGCAGAGGGAAGAATGGCAGAAGGGTAGCAGCCTGTCTGACATGGAATGGAGAGACAAGTTTTTAAGAAAAAAAGCTTGGGTACTCTCGACCAAATTGTCCTGAAGGAGTAAAGTGAATGGTGTATTGACAGAGAGGGCCTGTCGCTCACTCACACGATGAGCCAATATTATGTTGATAAGAAAGTCCATTGTTAGAGTGAGGAACTTCAAAGGACAGCTATGTGGTCGATGAAAGGGGATCAATGTTAGGAATGTGAGGACCAAGTTCAAGTCCTACTTGGGCATTAGCTAAGATGTAGGAGGAAACAGATGCAGTAAACCTTTTAGTCCCATGCTCCAGTCTAGGAGGAATGAGCCTTCAAGAGAGAGCCATCTTGGAAACTCCAGCACACAAATTTGTTGACATTGCCCGATCTCAGCAGTGGCAAAAAGATCAATCCAGGGTTCTCTCTATTTGTGGAGGACGCCCTGTGCTATCTTGGGATGAAACTGTCAATTGTGATCCACTGAGGTTTGGTGGAGGTATTTAAAGATCCCACAAGATAGTGTATAACCAGTAAAAATCCCATGACAGTGCAGCTAATTAAAGAGGCACAGCATCTCTTATCAGAGGGCTCATGACACTATACCGCCCTGCTTGTTACTGTACCACATGCTGTAGTGTTATCTATGAGCCCCGGTACAAACCTTCCTCTGATGAATGGCAGAAAGGCATTCAGTGCCTATGAATGAACAGATTGATGTGGAGTCCTCTGATCGCCACCTCTACCAGATGACCTCCTCAACCAAAAAGTAATACACCCATCACCACTGTCAACTCTGAGTGGGGCAAGAAGAGCATCTGCCACTGGCCCAATTGCAAAGCAGCAGCTACCACTTCAGATCTTTTGCTGTCATCACTGATATAATCGTAAAAACACATCCAGTGCTGTGTCCACTGGGGCTTCAGATCCCACTGTAGGCCTCGTGAATGCCACTTTGGTATTCTTGGTCAGCAGTATGCTGCAGGAGGTCAGTAATCTCAGACGTCTCAGGGTCATCCTCACTGAGATTGAGACAGTGGCTACAAGATCAGGATCCTAGCCAAAATGTTCTGAACTCTCTGCTGAGGGAGAACGACAAGAAACTGTACCATGTCCGGAATGACTTTGATGAAGGGGGGTATCTGTAAAGTCAGGTTTAACTTTGGAACATTGATATTGATCGCAAACTATGTTAGGAGGTTCAACATTTTCTGGACATGGTTGATGAATGTGTGGGGGCAAAAGCGCCTTCAACAGCCAAATTGTTGAGGTAGGGAAACACTGACCTCAGGCCCGCTATATTTGGACTGGTCCAGGATTAAATACATTTTTCACTAAAAAGGGCATGTCCTTTAAAGATAACTGGACATGCCATTGAAGATAAATGGACATCCCTAGAGAAATCTGTAGACCACATCCATATGTGGCATTTGAGTGCCATGCAGGTGCTGTATGTCTGGCCTAAGCATTCCATGGTGTCCATCCCACAATGAATCATAAATTTAACGGCTTCAGAACCATCATGGAAACTTGAATAAGAGGAACTCAAAGATCCTCACGTATGGCAGGCAAGGCTTCGGCCACTGTATCTCAAAGTAACTGAGACTAGCGGCCCAAAAGGCAACTAGCATTGCCAGAGTTTAAGGCAAGGCTGTTTGGAGGAAACAGGTCCAGGTCTACATACATAATACGGAATGTTACATTGGAATGATTACAAAAGACTTTCTAAAATCCTTTAGATGACTTATGAATATCTTATTTTGTGTGTTTCTTGACACCATGCCTTGGACCCATTGAGCTATTCATAAACACATTGAGCAGGCAATGAAATAGTTTCATATGAGCCCCTATGACTGAAGGAGACTTGTCTTGATGGCCTTTGGAACTGTAAATACTTGAAAATAGCCAAAGGTTTTGGAGACACTGATTCCACAATGAAGACATTTGGTAGCTAACTGATCTACTTCTATGTGAGCAGGCAGGCATGCAACAATTTCAAGAGCGCCTGTCACAAGGTTCATGTAGTACATGCAGTAAGTGTAAACCCTCTACCAGAAAAGTCAGTAGGGGTAACTGTCAGGGCTTACAATTTGGAACCTTTCTTCAATGGGAGCCAGTACACGTGATCCAACGTAGGTCAAATGTGGTTGAGCCTTCTGGGGTTCTTAAACAGTCTGGCAACCACATAATTTAGAAGGCCCAGGTATATGCTCTTTCCATAATGTGTGCTGGACAATCAAAAATTCATCCACATATACCACAAATTACTTTCTCAAGGATGCCATTTGACAGTTAAAGGTTTCACAGAAAGAATAAACAGCAGTGGTGAGAGGGCAGAGTCATGGGGAATTCTCCAAAAGCACTGCTCCCAATGAGGAATGAAAAGAGGTTACAGAGCCAGACAGAGATCATTTAGTTTAAAAAGTGAGCAATCAACCCAGAACATTGTTCTGGATCCTATCCACAATCGCTTGAGCAAGATTATAGGGCTGACAATGTTGAATGCCTCTGCTGCATCTTAAACAGGTCAACTGCATGATCAATATACATTTTCAATTTTTAAGTTATCAAGACCAATAGCTGCGGTGGCCAAGATGAAAGACTATCTGCATTGGATGCAGCAGTTTGAGTCAACAAAGATCTGCAGCTTTAAACTGATTACACTGTCAAATTGCTAGTCTGGGAAACAAAGGATAAAGCTTGTGTAGGAGGCTGGACTGGCTTGTAGTGGGTACCAAGGGGTACTTACACTTTGCACCAGGCCCAGGTATCCCTTATTAGTGTAGAGGGGTGCCTAGCAGCTTAGGCTGATAGAAAAGGTAGCTTAGCAGAGCAGCTTAGGCTGAACTAGGAGACGAGTGAAGCTCCTACAGTACCACTAGTGTCATATGCACAATATCATAAGAAAACACAATACACAGATATACTAAAAATAAAGGTACTTTATTTCTATGACAATATGCCAAAGTATCTCAGTGAGTACCCTCAGTATGAGGATAGCAAATATACACAAGATATATGTACACAATACCAAAATATGAAGTAATAGCAATAGAAACAGTGCAAACAATGTATAGTCACAATAGGATGCAATGGGGGCACATAGGGATAGGGGCAACACAAACCATATACTCTAGAAGTGGAATGCGAACCATGAATGGACCCCAAACCTATGTGACCTTGTAGAGGGTCGCTGGGACTGTAAGAAAACAGTGAGGGTTAGAAAAATAGCCCACCCCAAGACCCTGAAAGGTGGGTGCAAAGTGCACCTAAGTTCCCCAAAGAGCACAGAAGTAGTGATAGGGGAATTCTGCAAGGAAGACCAACACCAGCAATGCAACAACAATGGATTTCCTGACGAGAGTACCTGTGAAACAAGGGGACCAAGTCCAAAAGTCACGATCAAGTAGGGAGTGGGCAGATGCCCAGGAAATGCCAGCTGTGGGTGCAAAGAAGCTGCCACCGGATGGTAGAAGCTGTGGATTCTGCAAAAACGACAAGGGCTTGAAACTTCCCCTTTGGTGGATGGATGTCCCACATCGTGAAGAGTCGTGCAGAGGTGTTTCCGTGCAAAAAGACCGCAAACAAACCTTGCTAGCTGCAAGGGTCGCGGTTAGGGTTTTTGGATGCTGCTGTGGCTCAGGAGGGACCAGGATGTCGCCAATTGCATGAGGGGACAGAGGGTGCGTCCAGCAAGACAAAGAGCCCACTCAGAAGCAAGCAGCACCCGCAGAAGTGCCGGAACAGGCACTACAAAGTAGAGTGAACTGGAGCTCACCCGAAGTCACAAAGGAAGGTCCCACGACGCCGGAGGACAACTCAGGAGGTCGTGCACTGCAGGTTAGAGTGCCGGGGACCCAGGCTTGGCTGTGCACAAAGGAAATCCTGGAAGAGTGTACAGGAGCCGGAGTAGCTGCAAAACACGCGGTTCTCAGCAATGCAGTCTAGCGTGGGGAGGCAAGGACTTACCTCCACCAAACTTGGACTGCAGAGTCACTGGACTGTGGGAGTCACTTGGACAGAGTTTCTGAGTACAAGGGACCTCGCTCGTTGTGCTGAGAGGAGACCCGAGGACCGGTGATGCAGTTCTTTGGTGCCTGCGGTTGCAGGGGGAAGATTCCGTCGACCCACGGGAGATTTCTTCGTAGCTTCTAGTGCTGAGAGGAGGCAGACTACCCCCACAGCATGCACCACTAGGAAAACAGTCGAGAAGGCGGCAGGATCAGCGTTACAAGGTCGCAGTAGTCGTCTTTGCTACTTTGTTGCAGTTTTGCAGGCTTCCAGCGCGGTCAGCAGTCGATTCCTTGGCAGAAGGTGAAGAGAGAGATACAGAGGAACTCCGATGAGCTCTTGCATTCGTTATCTAAGGAATTCCCCAAAGCAGAGACCCTAAATAGCCAGAAAAGGAGGATGGGCTAGCAACACCTGGAGGAGCCTATCAGAAGGAGTCTCTGACGTCACCTGCTGGCACTGGCCACTCAGAGCAGTCCAGTGTGCCAGCAGCACCTCTGTTTCCAATATGGCAGAGGTCTGGAGCACACTGGAGGGGCTCTGGGCACCTCCCAGGGGAGGTGCAGGTCAGGGGAGTGGTCACTCCCCTTCCCTTTGTCCAGTTTCGCGCCATAGCAGGACTGGGGGATCCCTGAACCGGTGTAGACTGGCTTATGCAGAAATGGGCACCATCTGTGCCCATGAAAGCATTTCCAGAGGCTGGGGGAGGCTACTCCTCCTCAGCCCTAACACCTTTTTCCAAAGGGAGAGGGTGTAACACCCTCTTTCTGAGGAAGTCCTTTGTTCTGCCTTCCTGGGCCAAGCCTGGCTGGACCCCAGGAGGGCAGAAACCTGTCTGAGGGGTTGGCAGCAGCAGCAGCAGCTGCAGTGAAACCCCGGGAAAGGCAGTTTGGCTGTACACGGGTCTGAGCTAGAGACTCGGGGGATCATTGAATTGTCTCCCCAATGCCAGAATGGCATTGGGGTGACAATTCCATGATCTTAGACATGTTACATGTCCATGTTCGGAGTTACCATTGTGACGCTATACATATGTCGTGACATATGTATAGTGCACACGTGTAATGGTGTCCCCGCACTCACAAAGTCCGGGGAATTTGCCCTGAACAATGTGGGGGCACCTTGGCTAGTGCCAGGGTGCCCACACACTAAGTAACTTAGCACCCAACCTTTACCAGGTAAAGGTTAGACACATAGGTGACTTATAAGTTACTTAAGTGCAGTGGTAAATGGCTGTGAAATAACGTGGACGTTATTTCCCTCAGGCTGCACTGGCAGGCCTGTGTACGAATTGTCAGATCTCCCTATGGGTGGCACAAGAAATGCTGCAGCCCATAGGGATCTCCTGGAACCCCAATACCCTGGGTACCTCAGTACCATATACTAGGGAATTATAAGGGTGTTCCAGTATGCCAATGTAAATTGGTGAAATTGGTCACTAGCCTGTTAGTGACAATTTGGAAAGAAATGAGAGAGCATTACCACTGAGGTTCTGGATAGCAGAGCCTCAGTGAGACAGTTAGTCATAACACAGGTAACACATACAGGGCACACTTATGAGCACTGGGGCCCTGGCTGCTAGGGTCCCAGTGACACATACAACTAAAACAACATATATACAGTGAAATATGGGGGTAACATGCCAGGCAAGATGGTACTTTCCTACAGCTTGAATGATAATTTGTTCGATCAGATGGATTACTATTCGGTTTCTTCATTTGTGGTGTCTAAGACATAGGCTTCGGAGAATCAGAGGTAACGCTGTTTGTCAGCAAGAAATTAAGGAAAACAGCAGTCATGTCCCCAAGTAGCTCTTGAACGAGAGAGCCTGAAGTTTACTGTGGTCAATAGTGGTCAGTAGTCTTAAAAATCAGGAAGGGTGTTGAAAGGCAGCACAAATCAGAGACTTCAATTATTACCATAAAGATCTCCTTTGAGGTAGTTGCTACTTCAGAAACCCTGAAATCATTCATCACAACACTCACTCACACATCCATTCACTCACTCATCCACTCTGCCATCCTGGCACTCACTCACCCATTCTACCTTCCATGTACTCATCAGTTCACTTAACATTTCATTCCATTTCTTTACTTGCCCATTGATCCATCCGTGAACTCACGTTTGTATCTGCCCTTGTTCATCCATCCATGTGTTCATTGCTCACCTATCTTATCTTGGCACTCACTCTAAATGCCTCCATCCATGCACCAATTTACTCATTCTCACATCTTCCCACTTACCCACTCACACCGACAAGCATGTATACTTATGTAATAATAATAACTTTGTTGTTCGGTTAATTAAAACCATTACAGTCAATAATACGTGAACAGTGTTAAAATTCCAAGTCAAATGAATTTCAAGGCATTTTTACATTTTAACGAAAAACATTATGATCAATAGCCATATGAACAATTTTAAAATACAAGTCAAATCGCTTTAAACCATTTCACATTTGGTGATATTGATTGTGCAGACAACTTTCCCAGTGACTAATAAAAACAAAGTGCAAAGTGCAATATATGAAATAGCAGCAGAATTTTGGTCAACAGACGTTAGGTGCAAGAACCTAATATCCCACCAGGAACTAGCAAAGAGTTAATATTTTGCAATTGTCGACAGTGCTGGTGCAGACAACTGCTCCAATGACTAATAAAAACAAAGGACGGACTGAAAAATATGAAACAGCAGACTTCTATCAACAGAAGTTAAGAGCCAGCGCCTAGGTTGCTTAAATTAGTTAAGACCATGACAACCAAAACAACACTGAAACAGCATAGCCAAAGAACATCAGTGTGTTTTAAGTATACTTATGTAAACTCCTCAACCAATGAAGATACCCCTTTAATTATGAGAAAGAAATAGCTCTTGTTTTTGTTAATGCTGGTTTCATATCAGGCTTTATGAATCACACAATACTGCAGGCGCATATGTAAAAACGTGGCCACGACTGAACATTCCACAATTTAGCACAATCAATACCACCCATTGGCAAATTAAAAGATTTGTGAGCTGAATGTGCAAAGTAGAGGCAGAATGGGAACAGCTGCTTAACAGAAGTCTAATAAAAGTATTCACAGGAATAACATGATTTGTGAGTGTGCAAAAGCATAATTTAAGTTCCATCCCTATGCATTTCGAAAGAACTGTACTTACATGCATTCGTACCATATATTTACTGTGTGTCTTAGCCATGTAAAGTGATGCTCCAAACATACAACTGGAGTGTATTCACTAAAGAAAGCAATCATTCATATAGGTGTGTGCTCCAATATTTTTATTATAATGTTACCAATCGTAGCTCTTGTACATATTTGCACCTATGTATTTTGAATTATATTGTTTTACTGGGATTTCATTTTTGTGTCATGTTTGCATTCATCAATGTTTTGCATTTATTACATATTATACATATTATTATTATAGAAATGTAAGTTCACCCATAATCATGTACCTCTGTGAAGTTAGCTTAACCAAAGGCCTTAAGCATTTGGGGCCAGATATAAGTAGGTAATGCTTTGCGATTACCAAATAGCAATGTTTTACGATTTGCTATTTGGTAATCACAAACACCCACTGTACAAATGTGTGTATTACACATTTTGGAATTCCCAGTGGGTCATAAAAAGACATGCTTCATGAATATTAATGAGCTATGTCTTGGTTTATGATCCATTGGGAACCACTAAAATCACAGGGTTGGTGTCCTGCTGGGGTCAGCAGACCACCATGCCTGTGATTGCTTTTAAATAAAGCAATATGTTTTTTAAATGCAGCCTGTTCTCCTTAAAGGAAAACTGGATGTTTAAAAAAAAAGAAAAGTTTTCTTTTCAGTTTTTTAAAAGAAGGCAGTGGTTAGTGAGGCCTCTCCCTGCTCTTAAAAATGTTTTACAAGCATTCGTGAAGGGGAAGGTGTCATCACCCACTTAAAGTAGGTGGCAAAATGCTAATGGTTTGCAATCGCATTAAAGTTGCACAACATTCACACATACAACTGTCCTAAACACGCCCCTTCCTCATACTGAATCAGAAACCCAATCTGCACTTGGGTGAAAGGTTACTGAATTACAAATAGGGCTTTGTACATTTAAAAAGCCTTTCTGCAAATTGGCAAATTTGTGAACACATAAAACGCTTTGTACATCTGGCCCATGTTTAACTTTTAATGTGAATGTTTGGCTTGCATTGCAGTGCTTTGTCTTGCTCGTGCGTTCATATGATCTTATAGTCAATCAAAAGCATATTTTGTATTAGAGGTAGTAAGGTTGGTGAGGAGAACTTTTTGCCAGACTGAGAGGTGCCAAGACTCCCATTCATGTCATATCAGGAGCAGGGAGACATCCAGGTTCATCTTGATGTTCAAACTTGAGGACGGGAAATTCAAGAGAAGTTGCCTATTTCTATTGCGAGAAGGTTGGAAACGATGACGGAATTCTTGAAAGCTCTGTTGGTTTAACTGATGTTTACACTGTTAGTTAAAGACAGATTTTCCTGAACTTTGAGGGGTACAAACCTCTCTGCTTTTATTCACTTTGTGTGGCTTTAGGCTACGCACTGCCTTGATTTGAATGACTTCTACTGAAGCTTCCACTATGTTAATGCCTTCATGCTCTCCCAGAACTAAATAGGTTTTCCCAGTCTCTCAATTTTACTCTAGGACTGATTTAGGCGACTTTATTGACAGGAGGATCAAAACCTGTACATTGATCATCAAATCCTATTTCTTATCTTTTGTATTGCAGCAACTGAATCTCTTGTATGCCTTATGCTACTAAGACTTAATTTCATTTGAAGTTTTGTTTATCTTTGGTGACCCTAAATCTTTACAATACGTTCTAAAGATTCAGATATATCAGATTAGTTGTGAAATTGTAATAAATGTATTTACATTTATTTATCAATTCCTATGTGGTCAATTTGGGCTACACTGTAAATTGAATTGTTTGATTGATGTTAACTCCCATTTACACCTCAGGCAACTAAAAAGGTTCAACGCAGGAGACCCGGACCAGTGCTCCAGCAAGTGTACATATTCCAGGAACTGAATGTGAGGAAGTAGCCTCTTTCTAGCATGGTTACCCCCACTTTTGGCCTATTTGTGAGTGTGTGTCAGTGTGCTTTTACTGTCTCACTGGGATCCTGCTAGCCAGCACCCCGGAGCTCATAGTAAAAACCCTATTTGTCAGTGTGTTTTGCCTGTCTCACTGGGATCCTGCCAGCCAGGACTCCAGTGCTCATAGTTTATGGCCTATGTGTGTGTTGTCGTTAGTGATAAACTGTGTCACTGAAGGTCTGCTAACCAGAACTCCAGTGCTTCTGCTCTCTCTGCTTCCAAATTAGTCACTATAGTTTAGTGACTTCATATTCCAATTGGCACACTGGACCCGTCTTTAAGTCCCTAGTATATGGTAAATAGGCACCCAGGGCATTGGGGTTCCACGAGATCCTTATGGGCTGCAACATTTTTTTTGCCACCCATAATGAGCTCAGACAAACCCTTATTAAGGACTGCCACTGAGCCTGGGTGTAATACCGCCCACGTTATTTCACAGCCATTTTACACTGCACTTAAGTAACTTATAAGTCACCTATATGTCTAACCCTCACTTGGTGAAGGTTAGGTGTAAAGTTACTAAGTGTGAGGGCACCCTGGCAATAGCCAAGGTGCCCCCACATTGTTCAGGGCAATTTCCCCGGATCTTGTGAGTGCGGGGACATCATTACACGCGTGCACTACATTTAGGTCAATACCTATATGTAACTTCACAATGGTAACTCCGAATATGGCCATGTAACATGTCTAAGATCATGGAATTGTCCCCCCATGCCAAATTTGTGTAATGGGGTGCCCATCCCACGCATCCCCTGGGCTCCAGCATGGATCCTGGGTACTACCAAACTAGCTCTCTGGGGTTTTCACTGCAGCTAACGCTGCTGCCAACCCACATACAGGCTTCTGCCCTCTTGGGGTCTGAGCAGCCCAGTCCCAGGAAGGCAGAAAAAAAGAATGTCCTCTGAGAGAGGGTGTTACACCTTCTCCCTTTGGAAATAGGTGTTAAGGGCTGGGGAGGAGTAGCCTCCCCCAGCCTCTGGAAATGCATTGAAGGGCACAGATGGTGCCCTCCTTGCATAAGCCAGTCTACACTGGTTCAGGGATCCCCCAGGCCCTGCTCTGGCGCGAAACTGGACAAAGGAAGGGGGAGTGACCACTCCCCTTTCCATCCCCACCCCAGGGGTGGTGCCCAGAGCTCCTCCAGTGTGTCCCAGACCTCTGCTATCTTGAATGCAGAGGTGTGAAGGCACAATGGAGGCCTCTGAGTGGCCAGTGCCAGCAGGTGACGTCAGAGACCCCTCCTGATAGGTGCTTGCCTGGTTAGGTGGCCACTCCTCCTCTAAGGGCTATTTAGGGTCTCTCCTGTGGGTTTCTCTTCAGATAATGAATGCAAGAGCTCACCAGAGTTCCTCTGCATCTCCCTCGTCGACTTCTGCCAAGAATCGACTGCTGACTCTTCAAGGACGCCTGGAAAACCGCAACAAAGTAGCAAGACGACTACCAGCAACATTCGAGCGCCTAATCCTGCTGGCTTTCTCAACTGTTTCCTGGTGGTGCATGCTCTGGGGGTTGTCTGCCTTCACCCTGCACTGGAAGCCAAGAAGAAATCTCCCGTGGGTCGACTGAATCTTCCCCCTGCTAACGCAGGCACCAAATGTCTGCATCACCGGTCCTATGGGTCCCCTCTCATCTTGACGAGCATGGTCCCTGGAACACAGGAGCTGGATCCAAGTGACCCTGACAGTCCAGTGTACCTTCTGTCCAAATTTGGTGGAGGTAAGTCCTTGCCTCCCCACCCAGACAGTAATCCTGTGTACTGCGTGATCTGCAGCTGCTAGGGCTTCTGTGCACTTTTGCAAGGAATCCTTTGTGCACAACGTAGCCCACGTCCCCAGCACTCCATCCTGCATTGCTCAACTCGCTGATTTGACCACCGACTTCCTGGGACCGCCCCTTGTAGTGTTGAGATGACTGCCATTCTCAGATTTATTGAATGCCTGTTCAAGTGCTTCTGTGGATGCTGCCTGCTTCTGTGTGAGTTCTCTGTAATGCTGAGTATACGCCCTGTCTCCTCCTCCAAGGGACGGCCTCCTAGTCCTTCCTGGGCCCAGACAGCACCCATTTTCTTCAACCTTGACCTTTTCAGCTAGCAAGGCTTGTTTGCAGTCTTTCTCCATGAAAAAAACTCTGCATCCTCCAGCACGCCATGGGACATCTTCTGTTCAAAGGAGAAGTTCCTGGCATCTTCCTTTGTTGCAGAATCTTCAGCTTCTTCCACCCGGAGGCAGCCCTTTTGCACCTTCATCCGGGGTTTGGTGGGCTCCTGCCCCCCCTGGACACTTTCATGGCTCTTGGTCATGGTCCCGTTCATTTACAGGTCCTCAGGTCCAGGAATCCATCTTCAGTGCTTTGCTGTCAGTTGTTGTCTTTGCAGAATCTCCTATCACAACTTTAGTGTGTCTTTGGGGAAGTAGGGTACTCCCACTTTTCAGGGTCTTGAGGGTAGGGTATCTTAGACACCCTTAGTGTTTTCTTACACTCCCAGCGACCCTCTACACACTACACTAGGCCTGGAGTCCCTAAGTGGTCGCATTCCACTTTCTTAGTTTATGGTTTGTGTTGCCCCTAGGCCGATTGCATCCTAATGTATTCTACAGCGTTTGCACTACTTTTCTGTTTACTTACCTGATTTTGGTTTGTGTGTAAATTTTGTGTATTTTACTTACCTCCTAAAGGAGTATATCCTCTGAGATATTTTTGGCACATTGTCACTAAAATAAAGTACCTTTATTTTTAGTAACTCTGAGGATTGTGATTCATATGCGATAGTACTATATGATATAAGTGGTATAGTAGGAGCTTTGCATGTCTCCTAGTTCAGCTTAAGCTGCTCTGCTATAGCTACCTCTATCAGCCTAAACTGCTAGAACATTACTAATCTACTAATAAGGGCTAAATGGACCTGGCACAAGCTGTAAGTACCATCAGGTACCCACCATAAGCCAGGTCAGCCTCAAACATTGGTGGTGCAGCGGTGGGATACGTACTTGTAACTGCTTTACCACTTTGTCATTGGTGCTTTTCATAAGAAAAACATATACCAAATACATAAAAATATACACAGTTAACCTAAACAGTTTAACTTTCTTTCTATAAACTTTCTAAAAAGTTTCTAAAACGTTTTGAAAAGTTTTGAAAAACGTGAAAAGTTTTCCTCTCTTCTTTAAAAGTTTCTAAAAACATTTTTCTCTCTGTCCTAAACCCTTTCTAAACATGTCTGCAGTAGAACCTACTCCCACAGTTGTCCAGGCAACCTATGGTAGTTTAAACATTAAAAGTTTGAGGGACCTCTGCATAGAAAGAGGTTTAAGCATTGGTAAGAACCCTACCAAATATGTTCTCCTTAGCCTTCTCTTAGGAAGTGACCAGAACCAGTCTGGCCCATCGCAGGATCAGGAGGTAGAGGAGGGGGGTACCCAGCAAGAATCAGGGAAGGGCCCTGAGGACTCTGGCAAAGACCTGCCAGCTAACAGGCCACCTAGTGCCACTGGTAGTGGAAGGGGGTCACACACTAGTAGGGCACCTTTCACTCCAAAAGGCCAGGTAACTAGAGTCCAGCCAGTTGGAGACAGGTCCACTGACCAGAACCAGTCTGGCCCATCCCAGGATCAGGAGGTAGAGGAGGGGGGTACCCAGCAAGAATCAGGGAAGGGCCCTGAGGACTCTGGCAAAGACCTGCCAGCTAACAGGCCACCTAGTGCCACTGGTAGTGGAAGGGGGTCACACACTAGTAGGGCACATTTCACTCCAAAAGGCCAGGTAACTAGAGTCCAGCCAGTTGGAGACAGGTCCACTTCTGTCAATTCCCACATTTCCTCTGTGTCTTAGAATTCCCAGGCCTCCCACCCTGAGGATAACACCCTAGAGAAGGAACTCAGAAAGCTGAGGTTGGAAGAGGCCAGACTGAAGCTAAGACAGCAACAGTTGGCTTTAGACAGGGAATCTCTAGATGTAGAGAGGGAAAGGCAGAGGTTGGGGTTAGTTCCCCATGGTGGCAGCAGCAGTGTCCTTGATAGTAATGGTAGGGATGGGCTCCTTACTGTCAGAGAAAGTGATACTAATAATTACAAAGTCTTGAAGGATGCTCTCTTAGATGGATTTGGCTTAACTACTGAAAATACAGGATAAAGTTCAGAGATACCAGAAAAGAGTCCTCTCAAGACTGGACAGTCTTTGTAGACTGGCCAGTGAAGGCCTTGGAGGGATGGTTACATGGCAGTAAGGTGACTGACTATGAAAGCCTGTATAATCTAATCCTGAGAGAGCATATTCTAAACAATTTTGTGTCTGATTTGTCGCACCAGTACTTGGTAGACTCAGATCTGACCTCTCCCCAAGAATTGGGAAAGAAGGCAGATAAATGGGTCAGAACAAGAGTGAGCAGAAAAGCTCATACATGGGGTGACAAGGATGGCAAGAAGAAAGATGGTGAGAACATCAGGATAAGCATAGGGATAAACGTAAAACTAAAGATCCTTCTTCACATCCTCAACACTCTTCAGGGGGTGGGGATAAATCATCTTCTTCCTCTTCTTCACAATCCACACACAGTAACAAGCCTTGGTGCTATGTGTGTAAAAATAAAGGTAATTGGCCAGGGGATAAGTCCTGCCCAGGTAAACCCCATGAGCCTACCACCACTAATACACCAAAATCTAGTGCCCCTAGCAGTAGTGGTAATAGTGGTGGGACTCCTGGCAACAGTCAAAATAAGGGTGTATGTAGGTTCACTTTTGGGCCCGTCATAGAAACTGGGGTAGTCAGTCCCAAGATCGTTTCTGTCACACCTGGTGGCATTGGCCTTGCCACACTGGCTGCTTGTCCCCTTACAATGGATAAGTACAGGCAGTCAGTTTCAATAAATGGTGTTGAGGCTCAGGCCTACACAGGTGCCAGTATCACTTTGGTGACTGAAAACCTAGTGTCACGATTATTGATGTCCATAACTCCACTCTGTTCCTCCCCTTAGCTATAATTCAGTTTAGTTGGGGTGGAGTAACTGGCCCTAAGCAGGTGGTAGTATCACCTAGCTTACCTGTATGCTGTCTCTTAGGTTGTGACCTAGAGACCTCAGGTTGGGCTGAGTTATGGTTTAATACCAATGCAGCCATGCTGGGTATCCCTGAGGAATAGCTTACTCTCCTTTCAGCTGAAATGAAAAAGCAAAGGAGAGAAAAGGGCCTGAAAACTCTGGACCCTTCTCTAACAACAGGTAAACAGGGCATCAAAGTATCCCCTACCCACCCTGCCATTAACAATACCATTCTTGTGGTGGGAGAAACCTCTCCTGGGGTGGCACCTGTACCAAGGGAACCATCAGCTAGCACAGCTGTACTCCCTGAGGTAGAAGTACCTCTCTGTGGGATAACTAATATTTGTGAAAAAATATTCACCATTTCAGTTAACATGGAGCATCCCTCCAACCCTCCCAGAGAAACTTTAGTGCAGAAACCCTGCACTGCCTCACAACACTCAGAACAGCAACCGTGCCCTAGTGTGGAGCTTATAGGACAGCAGCCCTGCCCTGCTCCATCTCAAGAGAAACAGCAACCCTAAGTGAGGGTTAGACATATAGGTGACTTATAAGGTACTTAAGTGCAGTGTAAAATGGCTATGAAATACCGAGGACGTTATTTCACTCAGGCTGCAGTGACAGTCCTGTGTAGTATTGGTCTGAGCTCCCTATGGGTGGCAAAAGAAATGCTGCAGCCCATAGGGATCTCCTGGAACACGAATACCCTGGGTACCTAGGTACCATATACTAGGGAATTATAAGGGTGTTCGAGTGTGCCAATCAGAATTTGTGAAAATGGTCACTAGCCTGCAGTGACAATTTAAGAAGCAGAGAGAGCATAAACACTGAGGTTCTGGTTAGCAGATCCTCAGTGATACAGTTAGGCACCACACAGGGAACACATATAGGCCACAAACTATGAGCACTGGGGTCCTGGCTAGCAGGATCCCAGTGGCACATATGAAACACACTGACAAAATAGGATTTCCACTCTGAGCACTGGGCCCTGCCTAGCAGGATCCCAGTGAGACAGTAAAAACACCCTGACATATACTCACAAACAGACCAAAAGTGGGGGTAACAAGGCTAGAAAGAGGCTACCTTCCTACATCATCCAATCCCATAAATCCTTGAGAAGAAACAAAACACCAAAGGTAGCAATAGCAAGAATACAGAACAAAAATACATACCTCAATAGACAAGGAGCTAGAAAGGAAGAGTGCTTAACAGGAAAGAAGAGAAAACAAAGGACACTCTTGCCAGAAAGCAAGTAACAAACCACTCAAGGGAAAAGAAAGCTACGTTAATAGGAACAGGAAGGTAGCAAACTAGAATCTGGAATGTAAGCTAAATGGAAAGAAAGGCAAGTACTGGGAAAGGGAATCCACAGAAAGAAATAGTATTCAAGGATGAACCATACAATAAAAAAATGCTGGCTCAAAAATCAGGAATCAAGATACTGCTGCAGACAGTTCAAGGCACAATAATGCACTAAAATAGCACTACCTCAGGAATCAAGGAAATTCTCAAGAAACAACGAATTAGCTACAGTTCAGGAACAATGAATCTCCAGGACACAAGGAATAACAATAGCTCAGGAACTCTGGAAACAAGGGGCCCATCAAACAGGACCACCACTACAATGAATAATGCTAGATTGAAAGAAACTCAGGCTTGAAGAGCTCTCACGTTTGAGCAGACTAGCCCTTACCAGCCACAGGTGTTTTGATTTCCTTTACCCATCCCTTTCTTTCAGGAGTGGAAACAAAGCAGTGTACGGGGAATTCTAAGTATTGTAGTTTTTAGGAAGCACAGACTGGCTTCCAAAACCCCCAGTGATCCAGAATGTATTGGAATTTCATGATAGTATATAAGAAGCTGAATCTCAGTATATGGATATAGTGGAAGGTTCAGAAGCTTACTTGAACACAGAAAAGGCATACACATAGGTCCTGTGGTGGTGGGAACAACAGCGCAGGGAGCTAATCGTTACACTTGGCTATTATTTTAGAATCTCAAACTTCTCAGTGAAGGTGCTGGTTTTCCTATTGATCAGTCAGTTTATATACTTCAGTGCATGAGTTGCTTATTTAAGCAGTTTGATTCAAATGAGTAATTTACTTAGACCCCTGATGGAGTACAATTCACATGCCAAGTTATAAACAGCCCCCAAGTCCCGCTCAATACTACTGTGGACACTGAAATGTTCATGGCTTTTTAGCAGTTCATATCAGAAATCAATCACTTTTCAACCACATAGGTCTGCAACACTTTCTAGTCACTGTAGTGAACCAGCCATCCAGTTGCAGCTCTCGAGGGTTACAAGGGGCTGGGCAGCGTGCAGTGGGAGAGGGGAATATATATTATATGAAAATATAAAGAAAAAAAACTTACCTGAGTGCCTCTGCCCCTCTGTGTCCTCTGCAGGCAGACACAAGCTCCCAGCCTGCCCAGCGGCAAATCCTAACGCTGCTCAGAGCAGCATTAGAATTATCTGGGAGTGCCCAGCCAGGGCACTCCCAGGCTGATAAGGACTCGTGCCTGCTCTCTCCAGCCCAGCAATGCAGTGGGGAGTGCACAGTGCACTCCCCTCGTGCCAGTCATCCATAATACCCCATCCCTTTAACAGCTAAAAGATAATAAACTTAGGGCCGTATTTTTCGGCCCCTGGCGCCACAGCAGCATCACTTTTCGTGATGCTCCTGTGGTGCTAAACACTGTGCCGTATTTACAAGGTGCCGTTAAGCCACTTTTTGTGGCTTAACGCCACCTTGAAAATACGGCCCCTTCCCACGCACCACTGTGTGTGGAAGGGTCGTGCAACGGGTGTTGCTGTGGGCGTGCCACAACAACACCCATTGCATTTTGACACTGCCTCAGATTTATGAAATTTTGTAAACCTGAGGCAGCGCCAAAATCTAAAGCCACCACGTATTCTGCCGCACTCATAGAAAAGTCAAAGTGTCAGAAATCATTGTTGATGTGCGGGAAGGTGCCCCTTCCTGCACATAAACAATCATTTGAAAATGACGCTTTTGCACTTGTGTGTGTGCTACTTTGTGCAGTACACACACAAGTGCCGAAGTGCCATTAGTGATTGTTTATGTGCAGGAAGGACACCTTTCCGCACATAAACAATCACACCCTTCAACGCAGACATCCTTGCACGATGGTACAAGGACGCCTGCATTTGCACAGCAGCTAAATTTAGTGCCAGCGCAGGGGAAAACGCAGGGGTGCACCGTATTCACTTAAATACGGTGCATCCCTGCGTTTCTAAAGTGGCACAGCACAGTGCTGCCAATTTTGGCGCAGCACCACGCTGCGCCACTTTTCCTTAAATCTGTCCCTTAGTTGTTAAAGGTTTGCAATGGCTGCTGCTGGCAGGGGGGGAATGCTCCTTCACCATAGCGGGAGAGCCGTCACTGCAAACATCTGAGCACGTATCAAACGATTAGGGTGTCAACTATCTCCACCCTGTAGAAAATATGTGCATTGTGGATTAAGAAGAAAATGTGCTTCTTGTGCAACAGGAAATGTGCTATAAAGAACAACTAAAGTTAAAGAAATGAAGAGCACTGAGTACTGGAGTTTTCTTAGGATATAATGGCAAAGACTAATTTATGTCTGTAACACTGGTCCTGCACATGCTCACATCCTCACATAAAGGGCTGGCCTGAGCACTGGTAGCACCCTGTGGAACAATGTGTTTTTGGCGCCCCACCCCCCTCTCCATGACCTCCTCTTCTGATTCCCGCACTACCACGCAGCAAAGGTGCCGGTACAAAATATTGAATTAATTAATTATTTTAGAAGGAGAGGGAGAGCCTTTTACTAAAAAAATTCTGGAAAACTCACTCAAGAGATTTTTGATAAAGAAAGATGGGATTTGGGTTCATTGCATAGGGTTCAAGAGAAGGAAAGGAATGCAATCCGACATAAACTCCAAAGAAAAATTCCAGATCAAAAAGAGTACTGCAATTTGCAATGACTATTCTCTTTTCACCTGCTGATTAACAAACTCCTTGAGAAATTATTCTTTCCTTTCAGAAAATCTAAAAGTATTTGACCAGGTATTCTACAAATAACACCAGGATTGTTAATAGATTATTATATGGCAGTAGTCCGATCGAGCCCTTTGAAAGTGCATATTTATGTTGATTGAAAAATAAAGCTGTAATTGATAACCTATAAAGTCACATGCTCCCTTCCTTCATAGAGTTTGCTATTGAATCAAATGTTTTTTTTTATTTGTTGCGAATCCTGCAAGGAATGACAGTCTTGTGTCAGTGGTAAATAATTTGATAATCTATACAAATTCTAGGTCATGATTGAGAATACATTTCTTAATATGTTTTTCAGATCAGTGGGCTAGCAATCTCTCTGGAAATATAATGTATGAAGTGGCTGTATGTCTAAAAGGAATACATGTTTCTTCATACAGTAGTCAGCAACTGCATCCAAGAAGGGGGTCACTTTCTTAAGGAAGGAGGGCTGTGTCAGCATACCTAGCTAATCTCAGAAAACGACTAAAAAAGACGTACCACTGACTGGGTCAATATAAATATATCTCCGAAAGAGTCACAGTATACATATCCCACATTCAATTAGGAGACATGTAAAATTAAAATTCAAGCTTCAACCCCACTTACGTACTAATCGTACCTGTCCATAATATACCAAAAATCTAAAACATCTGGTATCTGTATAAACTGGGAATCCAATCGATTTCCAACTTGCTCCTGTAGTGCTGTCAGGCGCAATGAACAGCCAAGTAGGTTCAGAACCTTCATGGTCAGCCATGACAACAGAAGAAGCTGGTGACACGTTTCCTACATCATAAAGGAGTGCAGTGTGTGCGTGAGTGAACCCTTCAGTCTCATGTCACTGCCCTACAGTTTCAGCTTATACTTAAGAAATTGCGTTTGTCAATTCAGATTTATTTAATGAGCACATCAAGTTATGTTACTTAAAACACGTTTCCATCTAAAGAAGTCAACCAATATTGTTTAACTGTCATACTTGTGTATAATGCCGTTCTGCCCTAAATCCCACAGAAACTACTTTGCTCAATAATCCTGAGACACCATTAATAAGGTAGAGCACTATCAATATATTTGTGTTTTTTGTGACTTTTTTTCTGTGGTGACCAGGCCAATTCGGGGTGTTAGAGTGCATTATGCAGTGGTGTGACTTTATTTCACTCACAAGATATGCCAGTGGTATTCAGTAATATTGAGGATTTTTCCACTCTAGTAGAGAACGATCAGCAGAGTACCAGTAATTACAGAATGAAGAACATTTATTTGTTTATCTCTATATCTTTAAATATAATATTGAATATAGTCGCCATAGTCAATGGGGAAGTAAAGCGCTTTACTTAAAACCACAGATCCCAATATAACATCCTGTAAACGAATTACATTGAGTTGGGGAGAAGAATTAGACTTTCAGTTACCCCCTGAATACGTACAGTTTCAAGTTTTCTGAAAAAAACATTGTCTGTCAGATGAGCATTCTCTGGTAAGCCTTTCCAGAGTATTGGGGCTTCACAGGACAAGGTCTGGTTGAGTGTTTTAGCTTTTTTCTTGTTCTTTTAACCAAGGAACGTACAGCAGAAGGCATGGGTGCTGCAGCAAATTTGAGGAGATCATTTTTGCTCAGCATTGCCATTACAGAGCTGCAAAAGAAGCAAAGCCTGAACAACTGCTTCGAAGTCTGCTGGAAGGATTGAGGGTTTTGTTGTCCATGAAGAAAGAGTTAGAAGATAGCTGATTTAATCAATCTGGAGATGTGAGACATTGTAGGAGGCTGGCCTGGTTTGTAGTGGGTACCACAGGTACTGACACCTTATACCAGGTCTAGTTATCCCTTATTAGTGAAATGTAGTCAATGTCTAGAAGCCAAGCTGTCTAGAGGTAGCTGTAGGCAGAGCAGCCAAGGGTGAACTAGGAGACATGCAAAGCAATTTCAATACCCCTGTAGTCATACAGTACTCACACACGAAAGACAATACTCAGTGTTAATAAAAATTAAGGTACTTTATTTTAGTGACACAACTCCAATATATCTTAGAGGCTATACTCCCTTAGGAGGTAAGTATTATACACAAAATATACACTAGTAACCAAAATCAGGTAAGTAAATAGTCATAAAATAGTGCAAACAGTGAAAATCACAATAGGTTGCAATGGGCCTAGGGGGAACACAAACCATATACTAAAATAGTGGAATGCGAATGTCGGTTTCCCACCTAGGCAAGTGTAGTGTGTAGAGGGGTGCTGGGAGTGTAAGAAAACACCAAAGGTGAGTGAAATACCCAACTCCAGAGCCCAGGACAGCAGGAGTAAAGTACAGCAAGTTTCCTAAAACACAATAGAAGTTGTGATAAAGAATTATGCAAAATCCAAGCAAGACTGCAAGACACCAATAATGGATTGCTGGACCTGAAGACCTCTGGAGAGAGGAGACCAAGTCCAAGAACCACTGAAGAGTCCAGGGAGAACAGGAGCCCCTGCTAACCCGGATGAAGGTGCAAAAGTGAAACCTCTGGTTGGAGTAAAAGTCAGAAATGCACCAAAGAATACAGCTGTGGGGTCCTGCTTGGTGCAGGAGATGGCCTACGTCAAGTAGATGAATGCAGGCTGCAGGCTGGCTTTTGTTGCTGGATTCCACCAACAAGCTTTGGCTCACACAAGAAACGCATTTGGTGGGAAAAGGTGCTTCTTGGGCCCAGGGGGGACCTGGAGGTCGCAACTCAGGATGAGGAGATAGAGAGGGCCCTCAGCACTTCAGAGAGCCCTCAAAAGACTAGGCAGCACCCACAAGAGTCCAAAAACATGAGGACAAAGAAGTTGCAAATGGTGGTCATTGGAGCACTACACAAAGGGATCCTATGCTGCTGGAGAACAACTCAAGAAGCTGAGGATCACACAATAGAGTGCTGGGGACATGGGCTAGGTTGTGCACAAAGGGATTCTTGGAAAAGTGCACGAAGACCTAGGAGCTGCAAAACATGCAGTGGGGGTACTGTCTGGCACGGGGAGGCAAGCTCTTATCTCCACCAAATTTGGACCGCTGGACCTGTGGACAGTCAGGGTCACTTTAGTCTACCACCTGTGTTCTAGGATCCATGCTCGTTGTCAGGAGAGGGGACCCAGAGTACCGATTGTCACTGCAGAGAGGAGCCTGCTGAAGCAGGGAAGTGATTCCGACACTCCACTGGAGATTCTTTCAATTCTTCCAGTGCAGGCTGAAGACAGGCAGTCTTCTGTGGATGCACAACCTGGAAACTGTTGCAGTTGCTAGCAGGAGCTGGAGTTACAGAGTTGCAGTAGTCGCCTTGGTTACTTTGTTGGAAGTTGTAGAGTTCCTGGAGCAGTTCTACGGTTGATCCGATAGTAGAAGGTGAAGAAAAGAATGCAGAGGAGTTCTGCTGGAGTCTTGCTATCCGATTCTGAGGAAACACCCACAAGAGAGACCCTAAATAGCCCTCAGAGGGGTACCAGCTACCTTAGCAGGTAAGGACCTATCAGGAGGGGTCTCTGACATCACCTGCTGGCACTGGCCACTCAGATGCTACCAGAGTGTCCCACCACCTTGGAATCCAAGATGGCAAAACCTAGAGCCACACTGGAGGAGCTCTGGGCACCACCCCTGGGGTGGTGATGGACAGGGGAGTGGTCACTCCCCTTTCCTTTGTCCAGTTTCGTGCCAGAGCAGGGACTGGGGGTCCCTGAACCGGTGTAGACTGGATTATGCAAGGAGGACACCATCTGAGCCCTTCAAAGCGCTTCCAGAGGCTCTGGGAAGAACCCCCTTCCATGTCTGTAAGACCTATTTCCAAAGGGAGAGGGTGTAAAACCCTCCTCCCAAAGGAAATGCTTTGTTCTGCCTTCCTGGGTTTGGGCTGCCCAAGCCCCAGGAGGGCAGTAGCCTGTCTGTGAGGTGGCAGCAGCTGGGGCTGCAGTGGGAACCTCAGAATGCTTGTATGGCAGTGTTGGGGTCCATAGTGGAGCCCCCAGAGTACATGGAATTCGCCCCCACTACTAGAATCAATATGGGGGTACAATTTTCAGTTGTTAGACACCTTACATGGCCATATTCGGACTTACCATTGTCAAGCTACAGATATGTATTGACCTATATGTAGTGAACATTTATAATGGCGTCCCCGCACTCACAAAGTCCAGGAAAATGGGCCCGGACAACATGAGGACACCTCTGCTAGTGCAGGGGTCCCTCAGACACAGTTACTTTGCACCTACCTTTCCGGGTCTAAAGGTCAGACATATAGGTGACTTATAAGTGACCTGGTGCAGTGAAAATGGCTGTGAAATAATGTGTGTATTATTTCACACTGGCTGCAATGCCAGTCCTGAAGAAGTGTTTGTATGGGCTCCCTATGGGTGGCAAAAGAACTGTGGCATCCCATATGGATCCCCTGGAACCACAGTGCCCTGGGTACCTAGGTACACTATACTAGGGACTTATAAGGGGGGGTCCAGTATGCCAATTTAGAGTGAAAAACTGAGTTACCAGTATGTAGGGATACATTTAAAAACAGATAGAGCATGAGCACTAGCAGTACTCCAGTGACAATTTAGAAAACAGTGAAACAGACTGACATGTAGGGCACAAACTATGAGCACTGGGGTCCTGACTAGCAGGATCCCAGTGACACAGTCAAAACACACTGACAAACAGGCCAAAAATGGGGGCAACCATGTTAGAAAGAGGCTACTTTCTCACAGACATCATTAACACATTTAGGCCTATGATGAAGCCTAATGCTTTTGCAATGGAAAGTAACTGACCTGCCAAGTCACACACATCTACGGTTAATTAATATTCTATAATTTAAACGAATTTGCCCGCATTACCTCATTCAGATGTAATCTCATGTATATATAGCTCACCTTCATTGCTATGGTAGCTTAATGCTAGCTCGTGGAATTGGGCAGGACTCTACCTTGATCTCAACACTGCTTGTGTAAAGCTAGTGCGCCTGAAATTTTAAAATGTCTCAGAAAATGTGAGGCAGACCTAGAGAAGAGTTTTCTGTGGTCGTTTTGGTACCCAGTACTAGGACCATTAAACTCTTACTAAGATAGGCAATAACAGAGCTGAATTCCAATCAGTGCTCCCAGACTGCATAAGGAACCTAGCCAGTGCACCACAGCTGCGACTCCTGGCTTGCCCTTTCTGACCTCAGTGCCAAGAACAAACACAGGGGTGCCTCTCATTATCAGCATTAGGTTTCAATATCTTTGTTTACTGCTCATTTGTTATATTAATAATGAATAATGATCTATCTCTCACTAATAATTAAATCATAAGTGGAGCAGTAGCATCTTAGAAGGTTAAAAAAAAGCTTTTAAATGTAAATTGTGTGTATGCATGAGTGATATTATACAATAGAGCATGTGTATGCTTGAGCGTGGATGGTTTTATGTGGAAAATGAGTGATAATGAGTGCGAAAGTACAAGAGAGGATAAGTGGGAGAGTGTGAATCAATCAGTGAGTCAGGGTAAGAATGAGTGCAAGAGACTGGATGAAAATGAATGAGTGTGAGTGAGTGGACTCAATGTGTATCTGGGATGACTGGTGTTGAAGGGTGTGTGGGTTTTCAACATAGCATCATGAGGGAAGGGGAGAAAAATCTATTAGCAGCTCTACTCAAATAGCTAATCAGTGCTATTTTACAAAGGATTTACATTTATTTTTATAGTTAGTGTACGCCTGTACCTGTGCATGTGCCAAGCAAGATTGCAACTCCTTCTGGACTAGCGATAAATCTTGCTAACCTCCCTCCCTCCAAACAACAGTATGAAGGAATTATATAGGTGCAGTACTTTACTTAAAACACAAAAGGTTAATGATTACCAAGATGTGACATGTCGGTCTATCATAAGACCCATGCAATCTGTCCTTTTTTCACTATTATATGTTATGATCCTCTGGGGTCTCAGAGTGTGCCGCCAGCTAAGCTCCCCTTTCTGCCAAGTCCTTGTGGGTGGTCCTGATTTGTGCCTGGACCACAAGTGCTGTGCCCGCCTGTTGCTTCCCCTCTTTGCTATCAAGTCTTGTCTGTCTGTCGTAGCCTTTGCTGTCATGCATCCCAGAGGCGCTATGGGGTTCTTTCTCCACTTTGGAATACTTTATCACCCTGCTGACTGCACCATTCAACCATTCATTGGCACGGCTGCAACGTCCACTCTCATTTGTGGGTGGGTGGGCATGAAGCCGGATCCTCCTCTGTCTCGATCCGGGCTGGACGCCTCTTATCCCTTGGGGTCCCAGCCTGTGCCGGACTTCCATTGGTAGGTTTGAAACCCTCCACCAATCGCCGCCAAGCCCTTCACAGGCTTTTTGCAGGCTTGCTTGCCCCACCTTCTGGTTTCCATCACCAGGAGGTGTTTCTCTCTGGCCATTCACCTCCCGGCCCTCTCTCTTTCTCCCCCCTAGAGGGGCAGAGACATTGTAGGAGCCTGGCCTGGCTTATAGTGGGTACCAATGGTACTTACACCTTGTGCCAGGTCCAGTTATGCCTTATTAGTAGATTAGTAGTGTTCTAGCAGCTTAGGCTAATAGAGGTAGCTATAGTAGAGCAGCTTAGGCTGAACTAGGAGACATGTAAAGCTCCTACTATACTACTTCTATCATATAGGTACTATATCATAAGAAAGACAATACTCAGAGTTACTGAAAATAAAGGTGCTTTATTTTAGTGACAATGTGCCAAAAATATCTCAGAGGATATACTCCCTTAGGAGGTAAGTAAAATACACAAAATATACACACAAACCAAAATCAGGTAAGTAAAACAGTCAGAAAGTAGTGCAAACACTGTAGAATACAATAGGATGCAATAGGCCTAGGGGCAACACAAACCATATACGAAGAAAGTGGAATGCGAACCACGAATGGACCCCTAGGCTAGTGTAGTGTGTAGAGGGTCGCTGGGAGTGTAAGAAAACACTAAGGGTGTCCAAGATACTCCACCCCAAGACCCTGGAAAGTAAGAGTAAAGTACTACTATTTCCCCAGAAACACACTAAAGTTGTGATAAGGGATTTTGCAAAGACCACAACAGACTGCAAAGCACTGAAGGCGGATTCCTGGACCTGAGGACCTGCAAAGGAAGGGTACCGAGTCCAAGAGTCGCGAAAGTGTCCAGGGGGGCAGGAGTCCACTAAACCCCAGATGAAGGTGCAAAATGGCTGCCTCCGGATGGAAGAATGTGAAGATTCTGCAACAACGAAAGGCGCTAGGAACTTCTCCTTTGTGTAGAAGATGTCCCACGGTGAGCTGGAGGATGCAGAGTTGCTTCCTTGGCAAAATACCACAAACAAGCCTTGCAAGCTGCAAGAGTCGCTTTTAGAGAAAAAGGGTGCTGCCCGGGCCCAGGAAGGACCAGGATGTCACCATTTGGGTGAGGAGACAAATGGCGCACTCAGCAACATAGAGAGCCCACTCACAAGCAGGAAACACCCGCAGAAGTCCTTGAACACGGGTTCAAGAAGTCTGAACATGGCAGTCATCTCAACATTGCAAAAGGATGTCTCACGACACCGGAGATCAACTCAGAGAGCTGAGCATCGCAGGACAAAGTGCGGGGGACGTAGGCTCGGCTGGGCATGCAGGATTTCTTGCAACTGTGCACAGAAGCCCTTGTAGCTGCAGATCACGCGGTGCACAGGATTACTATCTGGAGAGGGGAGGCAAGGACTTACCTCCTCCAAATTTGGACAGTTGGACCACTGGACAGTCTGGGTCACTTGGGTGCACCACCTGTGTTCCAGGGGCCATGCTCATCAGGATGAGAGGGGTCCCAGAGTACTGGTGAATCAGAAGTTTGGTGCCTGCTGAAGCAGGGGGAAGATTCCGTTGACCCACAGGAGATTTCTTTGTGGCTTCGAGTGCAGGGTGAAGGCAGGCAGCCCCCAGATCATGCACAACCAGGAAACAGTTGAGAAATCCGGCAGGATTAAGCGCTACAATGTCGCTGGTAGTCTTCTTCAGTTTTGCAGGTGTCCTGGAGCAGTCAGCAGTCGATCCATGGCAGAATTTGAAGAGAGAGGTGCAGAGGAACTCTGGTGAATTCTTGCAAGTCGTTATCTCAGGAAAAGCCCACTGGAGAGACCCTGTATAGCCCTCAGAGAAAGATTGGCCACCTAGTCGGTTAAGCACCTATCAGGAGGGGTCTCTGACACCACCTGCGGGCACTGGACACTTAGAGGCATCCAGAGTGCCCTCACACCTCTGGAAACAAGATGGCAGAGATCTGGGACACACTGGAGGAGCTCTGGGCACCACCCCTGGGGTGGTGAAGGACAGGGGAGTGGTCACTCCCCTTTCCTTTGTCCAGTTTCGCGCCAGAGCAGGGACTGTGGGTTCCCTAAAATGGTGTAGACTGGCCTATGCAAGGAGGGCACCATCTGTGCCCTTCAAAGCATTTCCAGAGGCTGGGGGAGGCTACCCCTCCCCAGCCTTTAACACCTATTTCGAAAGGGAGAGGGTGTAACACCCTCTCTCAGAGGAAATTCTTTGTTCTGCCTTCCTGGGACTGGGCTGCCCAGACCCCACAAGGGCAGAATCCTGTCTGTGGGGTGGCAGCAGCAGTAGCTGCAGAGAAAACCCCAGAGAGCTGGTTTGGCAGTACATGGGGTCCATAGTGGAGCCCAGGGGATGCTTGGAATTGACTCCCCAATACCTGATTTAGAATGGCAATTCAATGATCTGAGACATGTTAAATGACGATATTCAGAGTTACCATTGTGAAGCTACATATAGGTATTGACCGATATGTAGTGCGCGCGTGTAACGGTGTCTTCGCACTCACAAAGTTCAGGGAAATGGCCCTGAACAAGGTGGGGGCCCTGAACAAGGTGGTGGCACCAAAGGTGCCCTCATACTTAGTAACTTTGCACCTAACCTTCAGCAGTTGAAGGTTAGATATATAGGTAACTTATAGGTTACTTAAGTGCAATGAAAATGGCTGTGAAATAACGTGTGCTTTATTTCACTCAGGCTGCAGTGGAAGACCTGTGTAAAGGTTTGTCTGATCTCCCTATGGGTGGCAAAAGAAATGCTGCAACCCATAGGGATATCCTGGAACCCAAATACCCTGGGTACCTAGTGTAGGAGGCTGGCCTGGCTTGTGGTGGATACCAAGGGGTACTTACACTCTGTACCAGGTCCAGTTATCCCTTATTAGAGGAGAAGAGGTGTTTCTAGCAGCTTAGGCTGATAGAAGGTAGCTATAGAAGAGCAGCTTAGGCTGAACTAGGAGACATGCAAAGCTCCTACTATACCACTGGTGTCATATGCACAATATCATAAGAAAACACAATACACAGATATACTAAAAATAAAGGTACTTTATTTTTATGACAATATGCCAAAAGTATCTCAGTGAGTACCCTCAGTATGAGGATGACAAATATACACAAGATATATGTACACAATACCAAAAATATGCAGTAATAGCAAAAGTAAGTAATGCAAGCAGTGTAAAGTTACAATGGATTGCAATAGGAGCACATAGGTATAGGGGCAACACAAACCATATACTCCAAAAGTGGAATGCGAACCACGGATGGACCACAAACCTATGTGAGCTTGTAAAGGGTTGCTGGGACTGTAAGAAAACAGAGAGGGTTAGAAAAATAGCCCACCCCACAACCCTGTAAGGTAGGTGTAAAGTGCACCTACAACCCGCAGAGGGCACAGAGGTCGTGATAGGGGGATTCTGCAAGGGAAACCAACACCAGCAAAGCAACAACAGTGGATTTCCAGACCTGAGTACCTGTAAGACAAGGGGACCAAGTCCAAGAGTCGCAACAGTGTCGAGAGTGGGCAGGAGCCCAGGAAATGCCAGCTGAGGGTGGGAGGAAGCTGCCACCGGATGGAAGAAGCTTGGTGTTTTGCAAGAACGAAGAGGACTAGGAACATTCCCCTTTGGAGGATGGATGTCCCACGTCGTGCAGAAGCTTGCAGAGGTGTTCCCACGCAGAAAGACCGCAAATAAGCCTTGCTAGCTGCAAGGGTCGCTGTTAGGGTTTTTGGATGTTGCTGTGGCCCAGGAGGGACCAGGATGTCGCCACTTGGATGAGGAGACAGAGGGGGCGCCCAGCAAGTCAGGGAGCACTCACAGAAGCAGCCAGCACCCGCAGAAGTACCGGAACAGGCACCTAGAAGAGGAGTGAACTGGAGTCCACCCAAAGTCAGAAAAGGGAGTCCCACGACGCCGGAGGACAACTCAGAAGGTTGTGCACTGCAGGTTAGAGTGTCGGGACCCAGGCTTGGCTGTGCACAAAGGAAATCCTGAAAGAGTGCACAGGAGCCGGAGCAGCTGCAAATCACGGGGTACCCAGCAATGCAGTCTAGCGTGGGGAGGCAAGGACTTACCTCCACCAAACTTGGACTGAAGAGTCACTGGACTGTGGGAGTCACTTGGACAGAGTTGCTGAGTTCCAGGGACCACGCTCATCATGCTGAGAGGGGACTCAGAGGACCAGTGATGAAGTCTTTTGTTGCTTGCGGTTGCAGGGGGAAGATTCCGTCGACCCACGGGAGATTTCTTCAGAGCTCCTGGTGCAGAAAGGAGGCAGGCTACCCCCAGAGCATGCACCACCAGGAAACAGTCGAGAAAGCCGGCAGGATGAAGCGATACAAGGTTGCAGAAGTTGTCTTGGCTACTTTGTTGCGATTTTGCAGGCATCCTGAGCAGTCAGCGGTCGATCCTTTGGCAGAAGGTGAAGAGGGAGATGCAGAGGAACTCTGGTGAGCTCTTGCATTCGGTATCTGAAGAATTCCCCAAAGCAGAGACCCTAAATAGCCAGAAAAGGAGGTTTGGCTACCTAGGAAGGAGGATAGGCTAGTAAGAAAGGTAAGAGCCTATCAGAAGGGGTCTCTGATGTCACCTGATGGCACTGGCCACTCAGAGCAGACCAGTGTGCCAGCAACACCTCTGTTTCCAAGATGGCAGAGGTCTGGGGCACACTGGAGGAGCTCTGGGCACCTCCCCTGGGAGGTGCAGGTCAGGGGAGTTGTCACTCCCCTTTCCTTTTTCCACTTTTGCACCAGAGCAGGGCTGGAGGATCCCTAAACAGGTGTAGACTGGCTTATGCAGAGGTGGGCAGCATCTGTGCCCATCAAAGCATTTCCAGAGGCTGGGGGAGGCTACTCCTCCCCAGCCTTCACACCTATTTCCAAAGGGAGAAGGTGTTACACCCTCTCTCAGAGGAAATCCTTTGTTCTGCCTTCCTGGGCCACGGCTGCCTGGACCCCAGGAGGGTAGAAACCTGTCTGAGGGGTTGGCAGCAGTAGCAGCTGCAGTGGAGACCCCGGAAAGGCAGTTTGGCAGCACCCGGATTCTGGGCTAGAGACCCGGAGGATCATGGAATTGTCTCCCCAATGCCAGAATGGCAATGGGGTGACAATTCCATGATCTTAGACATGTTACATGGCCATGTTCGGAGTTACCATTGTGACGCCATACAAAGGTAGTGACCTATGTATAGTGCACGCGTGTAATGGTGTACCAGCACTCACAAAGTCTGGGGAATTTACCCTGAACGATGTGGGAGCACCTTGGCTAGTGCCAGGGTGCCCACATACTAAGTAACTTTGCACCCAACCTTCACCAGGTGAAGGTTAGACATATAGGTGACTTATAAGTTTCTTAAATGCAGTGGGAAATGGCTGTGAAATAACGTGGACGTTATTTCACTCAGGCTGCACTGCTAGGCCTGTGTAAGAATTGTCAGATCTCCCTATCGGTGGCAAAAGAAATGCTGCAGCCCATAGGGATCTCCCGGAACCCCAATACCCTGGGTACCTCAGTACCATATACTAGGGAATTATATGGGTGTTCCAGTATGCCAATGTGCATTGGTGAAATTGGTCACTAGCCTGTTAGTGACAATTTGTAAAGCAGAGAGAGCATAACAACTGAGGTTCAAGTTAGCAGAGCCTCAGTGAGACAGTTAGGCATCACACAGGGAACACATACATATAGGCCACAAACTTATGAGCACTGGGGTCCTGGCTTGCAGGGTCCCAGTGACACATAACAAACACACTGACAACATAGGGTTTTCACTATGAGCACTGGGCCCTGGCTAGCAGGATCCCAGTGAGACAGTGAACACACCCTGACATATACTCACAAACAGGCCAAAAGTGGGGGTAACAAGGCTACAAAGAAGCTACTTTCTCACACAACCCCCCCCCCCCAACGAAGGACAATAAGGCTAACCTTGGCCAGTTGAGTCTTTATTGTCTAAGTTGTGATAAGTGGAGAGTAGCTCTGCAATAGACTGGTTACTCCCTTTATCATCCACTATATGGTTACTTCCCTGTGGGGATGTAAACCACCCTGTTTGAAATTGTTTAGCTAACCAACAATGTGAAGATATATTTTCAGAGTTTCTATCAGTAAGTTTTAGTTTAGAACAGTGGGAATTGTCCACTGGACCTATTTCTAGTGATGAGAATGCCAGACAGGGATGCTGTCTCAGTAAAGCCATAGCTGGGCAAACACTTTGTCCATATGGCTGTAAGAGAGAACAGGGATGCTGTTTCTCTTGAGTTGGAGCAGGGCAGGGAGGCTGTCCTATGAGCTTCACATGAGGGCAGAGCTGCTGTCCTAAGTGTTGTGAGGCAGTGCAGGGTTTCTGCACTAAAGTTTCTCTGGGAGGGTTGGAGTGATGCTCCATGTTAACTAAAATGGTGCTCTTTTTCTCACCAATATTAGTTATCCCACAGAGAGGTACTTCCACCTCAGGGAGTACAGCTATGCCAGCTGATGATTCCCTTGGTACAGGTTCCACCCCAGGAGAGGTTTCTCCCACCACAGGAATGGTATCCTGAATGGTAGGGTGGTTAGGGGATACTGTGATACCCTTTTTACCTGTTGTTGGAGAGGGATCCTGAGTTTTCAGGCCTTTTTCTTTCCTTTGCTTTTTCATTTCAGTAGAAATGAGAGGGAACAATTCCTCAGGGATACCCAGCATGGCTGCATGGGTATAAAACTCCACCTCGGCCCAACCTGAGGTCTCTAGGTCATTACCTAAGAGATAGTCTACAGGTAAGCTAGGTGACACTACCACCTGCTTAGGGCCAGTAACTCCACCCCAACCAAGCTCAACTATAGCTAAGGGAAGAAACTTGGTGGAGTTATGGACATCAATAATCTTGTACTGTTGTCCAATGATGTGTTGTTCAGGAGCCACTAGGTTTTCAGTCACCAAAGTGATACTGGCACCTGTGTCCCTGTAGGCCAGGGCCTCAACACCATTTCTTGAAACTGTCTGCCTGTACTTATCCATTGTAATGCGACAAGCAGCCAGTGTGGCAAGGCCAATGCCACTAGGTGTGACAGAAACTGTCTTGGGACTGACTACCCCAGTTTCTATGATGGACCCATAAGTGAACCCAACTACACCCTTACTTTGACTGTTGCCAGCAGTCCCACCTCTATTACCACTACTGCTAGGGGCACTAGAGGTTGATGTATTAGTGGTGGTAGGCTCAGGGGGTTTACCTGGACAGGACTTATCCCCTGGCCTATGGCCTTTATTTTTACACACAAAGCACCAAGGCTTCTTAATGTGTATATGTTGTGAAGAAGAGGAAGAATTTGATTTATCCCCACCCTCTGAAGAGTGTTTAGGATTTGAAGAAGGATCTTTGGTTTTACCCATATCCCCATGCTTATCCTGAGATTTCTCACCATCTTTCTTCTTGCCATCCTTGTCACCCCCTGTATGAACTTTTCTGTTCACTCTTGTTCTGACCCATTTGTCTGCCTTCTTTCCCAATTCTTGGGGAGAGGTCAGATCTGAGTCCACTAGATATTGGTGTAACAAGTCAGACACACAGTTATTCAGAATATGCTCTCTCAGAATTAGATTGTACAGGCTTTCATAGTCAGAAACTTTACTGCCATGTAACCACCCCTCCAAGGCCTTCACTGAACAGTCAACAAAGTCTATCCAGTCTTGTGAGGACTCTTTTCTGGTGTCTCTGAGCTTAATCCTGTATTGTTCAGTGGTTAAGCCAAATCCATCCAAGAGTGCATCCTTCAAAACTGCAACATTATTGGCATCACTTTCTCTAACAGTAAGGAGCCTATCCCTACCCTTTCCATTGAAAGATAGCCACCGGATAGCAGCCCACTGCCTTTGAGGGACCCCCTGTACCATACAGGACCTCTCAAGTGCAGCAAACCACTTGTTAATGTCATCCCCCTCCTTGTAAGGGGGAACTATCTTATGCAGATTCCTGGAATCATGCTCTCTCACTGCATTGCTATCAGGAATACTGCACCATGGGACCCAAACCCCAACCTCTGTCTCTCCTTATCCAGATCTAGGGATTCCCTGTCTAGAGCCAGCTGTTGCTGTTTAAGCTTCAGTCTGGTCTCTTCCACTCTCAACTTGTTGACTTCCCTTTCTAACATTTTGTCTTCAGGGTGGGTGGGTTGGGAATGCTTGGACACAGAAGCAATATTGGAATTAACAGAGGGAGACCTGCCCCTAACAGCTTGCACTCTAACAACGCGGCCTTCAGGAACAAAAACATCCCTACTATGATGGGAGCTTCTATTACTACCAGCATTGCTATGTGGTCTGCTAAGAGGCAGATTTGGAAGAGAACCATGTACACCTTCCTCAAGGGGTTGTCCTGAGTCAGAGTGTGAGCTATCTCCTAACTTCTCAATTGAAGTGCCAGCTAGGGACTTATCATTCTCAATGAGCATGTTAAACAGAAATTCTCTAGAAGGGTTCTTTCCTACCACTAAACCTCTATCAATACAGAGACTCCTTAGGCTCTTAAAGTTAAGATTGTCATAAGTTGTATTGACCATTTTAAGAGAAGTTCCTACATCAGACATGAAAGAAGAAGGTTTAGGGACAGTGAGAAGAGAGAAAAAGGTTCAGGACTTTTTAAAGAACAGGAAAAAAAAAACTTTTTCAAACTTTTAGAAACTTTTAGAAAGTTTAGGAGTACTTTTCAGCACTTAGCAGAAAGTGTAAGAGAAGAAAAACAAAACTTTTTGGTTAGGTGTACATACACTGAACTTGTTTTGTATATTTTTCTCTTATGAAAAGTACAATATGACAAAGTGGTAAGTAGTTACAAGTACTTATCCCACCGCTGCACAACCAATGTAGGAGGCTGGCGTGGCTTGTAGTGGGTACCAAGGGGTACTTACACTCTGTACCAGGTCCAGTTATCCCTTATTAGTGTAGAAGAGGTGTTTCTAGCAGCTTAGGCTGATAGAAGGTAGCTATAGCAGAGCAGCTTAGGCTGAACTAGGAGACATGCAAAGCTCCTACTATATCACTGGTGTCATATGCACAATATCATAAGAAAACATAATACACAGATATACTAAAAATAAAGGTACTTTATTTTTATGACAATATGCCAAAAGTATCTCAGTGAGTACCTTCAGTATGAGGATGACAAATATACACAAGATATATGTACACAATACCAAAAATATGCAGTAATAGCAAATGGAAGTAATGCAAGCAGTGTAAAGTTACAATAGATTGCAATAGGAGCACATAGGTATAGGGGCAACACAAACCATATACTCCAAAAGTGGAATGCGAACCACAAATGGACGCCAAACCTATGTGAGCTTGTAGAGGGTCGCTGGGACTGTAAGAAAACAGTGAGGGTTAGAAAAATAGCCCACCCCAAGACCATGTAAGGTAGGTGTAAAGTGCACCTACAACCCCCAGAGGGCACAGAAGTCGTGATAGGGGGATTCTGCAAGGGAAACCAACACCAGCAAAGCAACAACAGTGGATTTCCGGACCTGAGTACCTGTAAGACAAGGGGACCAAGTCCAAGAGTCGCGACAGTGTCGAGAGCGGGCAGGAGCCCAGGAAATGCCAGCTGAGGGTGCAAGGAAGCTGCCACCGGATGGAAGAAGCTTGGTGTTTTGCAAGAACGAAGAGGACTAGGAACTTCCCCTTTGGAGGATGGATGTCCCACGTCGTGAAGAAGCTTGCAAAGGTGTTCCCACGCAGAAAGACCACAAACAAGCCTTGCTAGCTGCAAGGGTTGCGGTTAAGGTTTTTGGATGCTGCTGTGGCCCAGAAGGGACCAGGATGTCACCACTTGGATGAGGAGACAGAGGGGGCGCCCAGCAAGTCAGGGAGCCCTCACAGAAGCAGGCAGCACCCGCAGAAGTACCGGAACAGGCACTTAGAAGAGGAGTGAACCGGAGTCCACCCGAAGTCAGAAAAGGGTGTCCCACGACAACGGAGGATAACTCAGAAGGTTGTGCACTGCAGGTTAGAGTGTCGGGGACCCAGGCTTGGCTGTGCACAAAGGAAATCCTGGAAGAGTGCACAGGAGCCGGAGCAGCTGCAAATCACGCGGTACCCAGCAATGCAGTCTAGCGTGGGGAGGCAAGGACTTACCTCCACCAAACTTGGACTGAAGAGTCACTGGACTGTGGAAGTCACTTGGACAGAGTTGCTGAGTTCCAGGGACCACGCTCGTCGTGCTGAGAGGGGACCCAGAGGACCGGGGATGCAGTCTTTTGTTGCCTGCGGTTGCAGGGTGAAGATTCCGTCGACCCACGGAGATTTCTTCAGAGCTCCTTGTGCAGAAAGAAGGCAGACTACCCCCAGAGCATGCACCACCAGGAAACAGTAGAGAAAGCCGGCAGGATGAAGCGATACAAGGTTGCAGTAGTTGTCTTGGCTACTTTGTTGCGGTTTTGCAGGCGTCCTGAGAAGTCAGCGGTCGATCATTTGGCAGAAGGTGAAGAGGGAGATGCAGAGGAAGTCTGGTGAGCTCTTGCATTCGGTATCTGAAGAATTCCCCAAAGAAGAGACCCTAAATAGCCAGAAAAGGAGGTTTGGCTACCTAGGAAGGAGGATAGGCTAGTAAGAAAGGTAAGAGCCTATCAGAAGGAGTCTCTGACATCACCTGATGGCACTGGCCACTCAGAGCAGTCCAGTGTGGCAGCAACACCTCTGTTTCCAAGATGGCAGAGGTCTGGGGTACACTGGAGGAGCTCTGGGCACCTCCCCTGGGAGGTGTAGGTCAGGAGAGTGGTCACTCCCCTTTCCTTTGTCCAGTTTTGCGCCAGAGCAGGGCTGGGGGATCCCTAAACCGGTGTAGACTGGCTTATGCAGAGGTGGGCAGCATCTGTGCCCATCAAAGCATTTCCAGAGGCTGGGGGAGGCTACTCCTCCCCAGCCTTCACACCTATTTCCAAAGGGAGGGGGTGTTACACCCTCTCTCAGAGGAAATCCTTTGTTCTGCCTTCCTGGACCACGGCTGCCTGGACCCCAGGAGGGCAGAAACCTGTCTGAGGGGTTGGCAGCAGTAGCAGCTGCAGTGGAGACCCCGGAAGAAATGGTTTCTTACCTGTAAGGATTAGTTACTTACCTGTAAATCCTAGTTCTCTTCCAGGGGTATCCTCATCAAAGTCATAAACATTGAATATTCCCGCCCTTGTGCGGGGACCCCGGAGCATATATATATAAAATACATACATATTATCATGTGTAAAACAGCAATGCAGGCTATAATCATAAATAGGCTAAAATGCTTTATTTCTATGCAAGTTTTTTTTTTTTTTTTTTTAATATTATAAAATCACAATAGATCATAAATATCTACCTAAGCCCCAAAAACTGGACTTAGGGAAGTAAACAGCAGTAAATATCAGAGAAAAATAGAAAAAACCACATTGAAAAACAATGAAGCACTCTTAGCCAATAGGCTGCATGCAGGTTAACACAGGAGAACCATAAAAACTTTGGCACCGTGTGTTTAAGACCCTGAGCACCTCCAGTATCCCACCATGCCTCAGGGGTGAAGGGAAGGTGACAGTTGGTTCACAGTTAGGTCAGTACTTTTTTACGGTGACAATCTGTGTAACTGATCAGAAAGATAATCTGTCCTGCACTTCTAGGAGACTTAAGTCCGGGGAGGAGGGTGGGTTGTTTATGACTTTGATGAGGATACCCCTGGAAGAGAACTAGGATTTACAGGTAAGTAACTAATCCTTCTCTTCCAGGGGATCCTCATCAATAGTCATAAACATTGAATAGATTAGCAAGCCCATCCCTAAACTCTGCGGACTGTCCGAAAGAAGTGCAGGAAAGAATACATATTCATGCAAATAGATTTCTAAGAGAGGCCTGCCCCACCTGGGCATCCGCTCTTGCATCCGAGTCTAAACAGTAATGCTTAGTAAAGGTATGCACAGACTTCCATGTAGCAGCCTTACAAATCTCGGAAATTGGTACATTGTTAAGGAGGGCAGCAGTAGCCGCTTTTCCCCTTGTGGAATGCGCTTTTGGCCTAGCCAGTAATTGCTTATTAGCCAGTTGGTAAGTGTTAACAATACAAGACACAATCCATCTTGATATCGTTCGTTTAGACGCTGCCTCTCCTGTTCTTAAATGACCATAATTCAGAAACAAATGGTTAGAATGTCTAATCGGTTTTGTTTTGTCCAAATAGAATTTCAGCACTCTTTTTAAGTCTAAAGAATGCAATGCTTTCTCAGCCGGAGTCTCCGGATTGGGAAAGAAAGTCGGTAAAGATATAGTCTGATTGATATGGAATTCTGACACCACCTTCGGAAGGAAAGATGGGTGAGTTCGCAGAACCACTCTATTATCGTGAAAAACCGTGTACGGTTCTCTGCAAGACAGAGCCTGAATTTCGCTGACCCTCCTCGCTGAAGTAATGGCCACCAAAAAAGCCGTCTTCCACGTAAGGTGCTGTAAAGAGGCCTTGTGGATAGGTTCAAAGGGAGGGCCCATAAGTTTTGACAGGACTACATTCAGTTCCCATGGAGGAGAAGGTCTCCGAATGGGAGGAAAAACCTTTTTCAAGCCTTCTAAAAAATCCTTGACTACAGGTATCGTAAAGAAGGATTCCTGAGAAGGCGACTTACGATACGCTGTAATTGCAGACAAATGAACCTTAATAGAAGATACCTGCAGACCAGACTTCGCCAGATGAAGCAAATAGGACAGTATGACATCCTCCTGAGCTCGTATGGGATTTATACCTTGTTGAGAGCACCAGATGTAAAATCTCTTCCACTTAAAAGCGTAAGAACGCCTCGTGGAAGGTCGTTTTGACTCTTTCAAGATGTTCATGCACTCCTGTGACAGCCCTAGGTGCCCATACTGTAGGAATTCAGGAGCCATGCTGTCAAGCTCAGAGAGGGAAGGTTGGGATGTAGGATTCTGCCTTCCATTCTGCTCAGGAGATCCGGTCTGCACGGCAACCTCCTGTGAGGTTTTTCCGATAAGTTGAGTAGATCCGTGTACCAGAATTGGCGGGGCCATTGTGGTGCTATCAGAATCATTCTGGTTCTGGAGTTGTAAAGTTTGTTGATTACTGCCGGTATGAGGGGAATCGGTGGAAAGGCGTAGAGAAATATCCCTGACCAGTTGATCAACAGGGCATTCCCTTGAGATCCCAGACGGCAGAACCTGGATGCGAAGTCTGGGCATTTCTTGTTTGCTTCGTCTGCAAAGAGATCCAACTGGGGTCGACCCCATTGACCGAAGAT
Source organism: Pleurodeles waltl (assembly GCF_031143425.1). Taxonomy (NCBI): domain Eukaryota; kingdom Metazoa; phylum Chordata; class Amphibia; order Caudata; family Salamandridae; genus Pleurodeles; species Pleurodeles waltl. The sequence goes on from NC_090447.1 coordinate 1,219,593,814, forward strand.
GTCCTCGACGACTTCGTCGTGTAGGACCCAGTCGTGCGCGTCTTCTAGATGTCTGCTCAGGAAATCTGCCTCTACGTTTTGCTGACCTGGCAGGTGTACCGCTGTGATAGACATTCCCCTGGCCAGGAGCCAATGCCATATCGTTTGGGACTCTCGAGACAGAGGTAGTGATCTTGTTCCCCCCTGTTTGTTCAGGTAATACATTGTGGTTGTATTGTCTGTCTGAATTAGGAGAGATTTCCCCTGAACCAATGGAGAGAAAGATTTGAGAGCCAGATGGACCGCTCTGAGCTCCAGTAGATTTATGTGATAGTTCTTTTCCTTGTCGGACCACAGACCCTGAGCTTGGAAGGAACCCAGATGAGCACCCCAACCCTGAAGAGACGCATCCGTTACCAGAGTGTCGGCTGGAATTGTCTGGTGAAACGGAGAACCTATCGACAGGTGAGGTCTGTGCATCCACCATTGTAGTGATTGAAAAGCCGCTGTTGGTAGTCGTACTCTGTCCTCTCAGCGACCAGTCTTTTGGCTCCAGTTGTTCTCTAATGCCTCCTGAAGGGGCCTCATGTGTAGCCTGGCATTCGGGACTATGAAGATGCATGAAGCCATGGAGCCCAGAAGCGATGTCACCTGACGAGCAGTAGGTGCATCGGCTGTTAATAGTTGTTGACACTTCCTGTGGATTGATAAAAGTCGTTCCTCCGAAGGATACACTCTTTGGAGCTCTGTGTTTAGTATAGCTCCCAGGTAGTGGAGGTTTTGTGTTGGAATCAAGGTTGACTTGTTGTGGTTGATTTGAAGACCTAGAGACTCGAAAGTTCTTAGTACAATGTCTCGATGTTTTCTCGCCTGATCCGGAGAGGAAGCCTTCAATAGCCAGTCGTCCAGGTAGGGGTAGACGAATATTTTTTGCCTTCGAAGATGTGCCGCTACCACTGCTACACATTTTGAAAAGACTCGGGGTGCAGACTTCAGGCCGAATGGTAGGACTCTGAATTGGTAGTGCTGTGACGCTATCTGGAAACGTAAGAATTTCCGATGTTTGGATGCTATTGGGATGTGAAAATATGCATCCTGTAGATCGATGGAGCACATCCAGTCTCCCTGATGCAGTTGCGGAACAATCTGGTGAAGGGCTAGCATCCTGAACTTCTGTTTTCTTATGTATTTGTTCAGGAGCCGTAGGTCCAGAATTGGCCTGAAGATGCCCTGTTGACCTTTTTTCGCCACCAGAAAGTAACGGGAGTACACCCCTTTTCCTTTTTGTGCCGGAGGAACCTTTTCTACCGCTTTCTTTTGTAGGAGTGCAAGAACTTCCTTGCGTAGCAGGCTGAGATGAGAAGGAAAACATCTTGCTGGCGGCAAGTGTGGCGGAGGTTTTTTGAAAAGGAGAGAATAGCCATGTTCGACAATATTGAGCACCCATTTGTCTCTTGTGATGGAGTGCCACTCGTGAAGATGATGCGTAATACTTCCCCCCACCGGAGTGGTGCACAGTGTTGAGGGAAGCAATGCTTCATTGCTTTGTTGGTGTCTTTGCTGTAGACTGTTGAGGTCTACTTGCCCCTCGGTCTCTTGTGGGTCTACGTGCCTGAAACAGGGGACGTCCCTGTCGTTGTTGTGGCCTCTGAGACCAGTGAGGGGTTTGAACCCTCTGCTGGAATGGTCGTCTGTCGTACGGCCTGTACCTCCGCCTGAAGTCTTTCTTACGTTCCAGACCCACTGCCCTCATAGTGTCCACCTCCGTTTTCATTCGGGCCATCTCTTCATCCGCGTGGGTACCGAACAACGAATTCCCGCTGAATGGAAGGTTTAAAATGCGTTGCTGTGCTTCCTGTTTCAGACCCGTGAGCCGTAGCCAGGAAGACCTCCTAGCGCAGATTCCGTGCGCATACCCATGCGCAGCCAAATCCGCCCCGTCTGCCGCCGCGCTGATGACCTGGTTAGATACTAGGCCCCCTTCCTGCAAGATTTCTTGGAAGTCCTGTCTATCTTCCCTGGGCAACTTTTCTGTAAATCTGTGGAGTGAGTCCCACAGAGAGCGGTCATATCTGCCCAGAAGTGCTGAGGCGCTGGAGACCTTCATAGCAGATGCCGCCGTACCGCACATCTTTCTCCCCAAGGAGTCTAGGTGTCTGCTCTCCTTATCCGGGGGGACTGTGGAAGATGATGCCACAGAGTGTGTTTTTCTGGCTGCGGCTAAAATAACAGAGTCCGGTGGCGGATCCTTCCGCAGGAATAAAGGATCTTGCTCCGGAGCTTTGTACTTCTTTTGAATCCTAGCCGGGGCAGACTTGAGAGTGGCTGGAGTCAGAAAGGTGTCCATAGTAGGTTGCAGCAAACCCGGTACTAGTGGCAGCAGTTTTCTCGAGACTGATCTGTGTTGTAGGGTCTCAAAGATAACTGAGGATGAGGTGGCCGGCTCCGGTACCTCAATATTTAGTTTCTGCGCTCCCCTTAAAAGAACCTCATTAAAAGTGGTGATATCATCCACCGGTGAGATCCTAGCAGGTGGAGAATCTGTCAGTGTGGGGGAGTAGCGCCCAACAGACGATCCTGAAGAAGACCAAGAAGGTGATCTTCTGTGTGGTGTTCGCGACCTGGTTCTCCTTCGGGAACGAGACCTGCTACGAGAAGCTGTAGCAGAGTGTGCAGGTCTTGTGGTCGGCTGACGAGAAGCAGAACGAGCCCGTCCTGCTCTAGCTGTAGGCGATGGCGTTCTAGGCAATGAGGCAGTAGGAGAATACATCCTAGAGTATTGGGAATCCGGGGATGCTGCCGGTCTATTGAGGCTCTCTAACCATCTAGGTGATAGAGTGATGGGAGAAACATGCCCCGATGAGCCCGCTCTAGAATGGGATGATGCACTCCGTATAGAGACCACCGGTGAGGGAGCTTTTTCCGCTGGCTCTACTGCCTGTGACACAGCTGAAGGTTGTGTCGACGTCGATTGCATCCTCGACGTCGAAAGTTGCGATGGCTGGTCTGTTCTCGACGTCGAAGGTCTTAACGTCGAAGGCCTTGACGTTGAATGTCTTGACGCCGATCGCCGATCGCGGGACCTGGACCTACTCGCCGTCGTGTGTCTCGACGTTGAGTGGCGAGTGGTCGACGGCGGATGTTCATGCCGTCGTGGTGTTTTTGGCGTCGTGTCCTTCGACGCCAAGGGGCGAGATGTTCTCGACGGCGAACGGGAGCGCCGGAGATGGCTCGACGCCGAACGGCGGCCTGCCGTCGACGGAGATGTACCCCTGTGCTGTCCATGCTTCGACGCTTTGTCCCTCGACGTCGGTCTGGTCACCGTCGACGGCGATCTATGCCGGTGAGACGGTGGCGCCGATGACGTCGATGGAGAACAAACAGGCACAATCCTACCTGTCGACGTCGATCTGGCCATTCCTTCTGTTGTAGGTCTGGGAAGTGAAGAGGATGTTGACTTTTTCCTCTCCTGAAGCCCATGTAGCCTGATTTTCTCTCTGTCTTTGAGAGTCCTCCTCGACATCTTCTTACAATACTTGCAGGTGTCAGGACAGTGACTCTGTGGCAGGCAGACAATACACAGAGAGTGTGGGTCTGACTGGGCTTTCTTCTTCCCACAAGAAGGACATTTTACAAAAAGAGATTGCATTTTCTGTCAGAAAAGACTGCCAAACTCAGACAAAAGATGTTATTTGTCGAGTAAACAGGAAAAACACTATTTTTAGGAATTTTTCTGAAGAAAAAACTCAGAAAAACTGAGAGCTCAATGCTCCAGGATCCTCTCAGAAGAAGCCGGAAAAAAGAACTGACCTAACTGTGAACCAACTGTCACCTTCCCTTCACCCCTGAGGCATGGTGGGATACTGGAGGTGCTCAGGGTCTTAAAGGCACGGTGCCAAAGTTTTTATGGTTCTCCTGTGTTAACCTGCATGCAGCCTATTGGCTAAGAATGCTTCATTGTTTTTCAATGTGTTTTTTTCTATTTTTCTCTGATATTTACTGCTGTTTACTTCCCTAAGTCCAGTTTTTGGGGCTTAGGTAGATATTTATGATCTATTGTGATTTTATAATATTAAAAAAAAACTTGCATAGAAATAAAGCATTTTAGCCTATTTATGATTATAGCCTGCATTGCTGTTTTACACATGATAATATGTATGTATTTTATATATATATGCTCCGGGGTCCCCGCACAAGGGCGGGAATATTCAATGTTTATGACTTTGATGAGGATTCCCCTGGAAGAGAACTCCAGTTCTCTCGTAGGGGTATTTCCATGATAGTCATAAGCACTGAATAGTTCCGCGCGCCTGCGGGGACCCCGGAGCACTGATGTGAAGTATATTCTTAAGTGCAAATATCAACCCTTTGAAAAAAGGTTTGTCAAAAAACACTTAAGAATAACACTGTGCAGCCTATGTGAACAGCTACACAGACCAAATTGTTTAAAAGAAAAAATCAATATTAGTGTAAATTCAAGTTCAAACACCTATTTATTTTAGAAATGTAATAACAAGTACATTCTCATACTTTATTTACACCTCTGATGAGAATAAAAACAATGCAGGGCAGTGTAGCCCATAGGCTGCCATTATACAGAATGTAAATAGAGCTGTGCCTTTAAGAAAGTAAAGTCTTCCTGTATCCCATCATGCACAGCAAAAGGCAGTTGCCTCAGTTCTTTTTGAAGGCTTTTAACCTGGAACAACCTTTGTTGGAGTACCAACATCAACAATATTTATGGCAACCCTTTCTATGTGAACTCCACCGGGGAGGAGGGAGGGTTGCTTATGACTATCATGGAAATACCCCTACGAGAGAACTGGAGTTACAGGTAAGAAACCATTCCTTCTCTCGTAGGGGATTTCCATGTATAGTCATAAGCACTGAATAGACTAGCAAGCCCATCCCCATAACCGCGGTGGAGTAGACAGAAAAAATACTGCCAAAACACAAAAGTTATGCAAATAAGTTCTTAAGCAAGGCCTGTCCAACCTGCGCATCTGCCCTAGCGTCTGTATCAAGGCAGTAATGCTGAGTAAAGGTATGGACCGACTTCCAAGTGGCAGCCTTGCATATTTCTGCCAAAGGGATATTTCTCATCAAGACTGTAGTAGCTGCCTTCCCTCTAGTAGAGTGGGTTTTTGGCCTACCACTGAGGGACTTGTTCGCTAACTGATAACATAACATTATACATGAAACAATCCACCTAGATAATGATTGCTTAGAGGTGCCCAACCCTGTTCTAACTGGGCCATAGTTAACAAAAAGCTGTTGTGATTTACGTAAGCATTTTGTCCTGTCCAAGTAAAATTTCAGAACCCTCTTTACATCCAGAGAGTGCAGAGTTCTCTCAGCAGGAGTAGCTGGATTTTGAAAAAAGGTTGGTAATGAAATGGTTTGGTTCACATGAAAATCGGAGACGACTTTCGGTAAAAATTTTGGATGAGTCCTCATTACCACTTTCGCAGAATGAAAAACCGTGTAGGGTTCTTGAGCGCAAAGGGCCTGGATTTCGCTGACCCTACGTGCTGAAGTGATTGCCACCAGAAAAGCAGTTTTCCATGTGAGATGCTGAAGTGATGCCTTATGTATTGGCTCGAATGGAGGTAGCATCAGACGTGATAGGACAACATTCAGTTCCCATGGAGGAGATGGTCTTCTAATGGGAGGAAAAACCTTTTTTAAACCCTCCAGGAAGTCCTTAATAACTGGGATTCGAAAAAATGAAGTTTGTGAGGGGCTCTTTCTGTATGCTGTTAGAGCCGCCAAATGTACCTTTATTGATGACAATTGTAAGCCCGATTTTGCCAAAATTTAGCAAGTATGGCAGAATAGACTCCTCTCCGCAGGATATCGGGTCGATGTTGTTGTCTAAACACCACACGCAGAATCTCTTCCACTTGCTTGCATAAGTGGATCGTGTGGAAGGGCGCTTTGCTTGTTTCAGGATTTCCATACAATCCTGAGGTAAGTTCAAGTGTCCATATTGCACTAGCTCAGGAGCCATGCTGCCAAACTCAATGATGAGAGGTTGGGATGGGATATCTGCCCTCTGAACTTCGTGAGCAGGTCTGGACGATAAGGGAGCCTGATGTGTGGTTTGAGTGACCGGTGAAGGAGGTCTGGGAACCACCATTGGCGTGGCCATTCCGGAGCAATCAGGATCATTTTGGTCCGAGCATTGGATAACTTCTGGAGGACCGCCGGAATCAGGGGAAGCGGTGGAAAGGCATAAAGAAATGCTCCTGACCAGCTTATCCACAGGGCATTCCCCAGTGTCCCTGGATGGTAATATCTGGAGGCGAAGTTTTGGCATTTTTTGTTTTCTGGGGTTGCGAATAGGTCTATAGAGGGGGTACCCCATAGTTTGAAAATGGAATGAACGTCGTCGTCGTGTAGAACCCACTCGTGGTTCTCGTCCATTACGCGGCTGAGAGCATCCGCTTGAACATTCTGGATGCCAGGCAGGTGTGTTGCTACTATCGACATGTTCCTGGCTAGAAGCCAATGCCAGATTGTCTGAGCCTCTCTGGATAAAATCCTGGACCTGGTGTCTCCTTGTTTGTTTACGTAGTACATAGTGGCCACGTTGTCTGTCTGGAGAAGGAGAGTTTCCGCTCTCAGAGAGGGAAGGAAAGCTTTGAGCGCAAGGTGGACTGCGCGAAGCTCCAGCAGGTTGATATGATAGAGACTCTCTTTCTGTGACCACTTGCCTTGGACTCGATGTCCCATGTGCGCTCCCCATCCGAGCAGTGACGCATCTGTTACGATGGTTTGAGCTGGAGGCTGTTGTTGGAACGGAATCCCCACCAAGAGATTGTCGGGTAGACACCACCACTTGAGGGACTGTAGGGCGTGGGGAGAAAGGAGGACTTTGCTCTCCCATTCGTTCATTAGTTGACTCCATTGATCCTCCAGGTTTTCCTGTAATGGTCTCATATGGAGGCGAGCATTGGGAACGAGATGGATACAAGACGCCATTGAGCCCAGTAGAGAAGCTATTACTCTTGCAGTGGTCTGTGGACTCTCTTACAGCTGTTTGCACTTTTGGAGAATCGATAATCGTCGTTCCTCCGAAGGAAACACCTTTCCTAGATTGGTATCTATAATGGCCCCTAAGTAATGTAACCTCTGAACAGGTGTTGCTGTGGATTTCAGGAGATTTACTTGAAGACCGAGCTTCTGCAACAGCTGTAAAGTCCATTTGAAATGTTGTTGCGCCTCTAGATAACTGGAGGCCTTTATGAGCCATTCGTCTAGATAGGGGTAGACAAATATTCGATGTTTCCTCAAGTGGGCGGCTACCACCGCCATGCATTTGGAAAAAGTCCTCGGCGCTGATTTGAGGCCGAAGGGCAGAACCGCAAATTGGTAATGATGTTTTCCGACGGTTTCCTGGTCACCGGAATATGAAAGTAAGCGTCGCAAAGGTCTATTGCACAGAGCCAATCGCCCTGACGAAGATGTGGGTAAATTTGGTGCAAGGATAGCATCCTGAATTTCTCTTTGCAAATCCACTTGTTTGCTGTCCTTAGGTCTAAAATGGGACGAAACTCTTGCTTGTCTTTTTTGGGCACAAGGAAATACCTCGAATAAATCCCCTTCCCTTGCTGGCTGATCGGGACGGGTTCTATGGCTCTTTTTTGTAATAGAATGGTGACTTCTAACCGAAGAGCTTCGAGGTGTCAGCTGGTTGTTTTGGGTGGAACAGATGGTGGAGGATTGGTGAATCTGAGAACGTAACCATGTCTCACAATATTCAATACCCAGGCGTCTGATGTGATGCGTAGCCACTCGTCAAGATGATTTGAGATACTTCCCCCTACCGGAGTGGATAACGGAGGAGGGGGAAGCGAAGATTCAGGGCTTAGACGCGGGAGCCTGTCGAGTTGTCTGGGTTTGAGGTGTTGAACGACCCCTTGTCGACCTTCGTTGTGTGGAGAAGCCCCTCTGATGCTGCTGCTGTTGTTGCTGCTGGGGGCGTGAAGACATCCAATGTGGAGTCTGATACCTGTGGGTGAACAGTCTTCTTTGATATGGGCGGAATACCTTTCGCTGTTCTTTTGGTCGTTCTATGCCTGCCGCTTTCAGGGTATCCAGCTCAGACTTCATTCTGGCCATCTCGTCGTCGGCATGAGAGCCGAACAAAGTGGAGCCTGAGAAAGGGAAATTTTGTATTCTCTGCTGTGCTTCCGGTTTAAGAGATGTAAGTCGCAGCCATGCATGTCTCCTGAGCGCTATACCGTGAGCATAGTTATGTGCGGATAGTATCGAAGAATCCGCCGCAGCACTTATAACTTGGTTAGAAACCATAGCTCCCTCGCCCACGACCTCCAGGAAATCTTCCCTTTTGTCTTTAGGAAGATGCTCCGCAAACTGTAGTACAGAGTCCCAGAGGGCTCAATCGTATCTCCCTAATAAAGCAGTGGCACTGGCTGCTTTCATGGTGATGGATGCAGTAGAGCATACTTTTCTTCCTGCAGCATCGATCTTTCTGCTCTCTTTATCTGGAGGTGAAGAGGAAGACGGTGACGTTGAATGCAATTTCTTTGCTGCCACTATAACCACCGAGTCCGGTACTGGGTCCGACCTCAAGAATAGAGGATCTTGTTCTGGTGGACGGTATTTTTTAATTAGTCTGGAAGGAGCAGACTTTGTTGCTGCCGGTGTGAGAAAAATGTCCATTGCCGGCTCAATAAGACCCGGAACCAGTGGAAGCAAAGGTCTCGAAGATGTCCTGTGATGCAAGGTCTCGAAGATTACTGACGTCGATGGGGCCGGCACTGCCAGTGGGATATTCAGTTTGGTTGCCCCTCGCACTAAGACCTCCTGGAATGTATTCACATCATCTATGGGGGACACTCTCGGGGAAGGTGAGTCCGATAGGGTTGGAGAGTAGTCCCGTGTAGACGAAGAAGAATGTCTATGATGTGAATGCTGAGATGTCTGTCGTGATTCATGACAATGGTGCCTCGAGGAAGATGAACGTCTAGAAGAATGTCCAGAACGCCCTACAGATCGCGTTGGAGTCCTCGGAACAGACTCTGAAGGAGGCGCTGGAAGAGGAGCCGTAGGTGTTACCGGTGTCTGTGGTAACGGCGACTGTCTGGGCGAGAGCTGTGGAGACGCTGGAAGCAGGATAAGTGAGGCCGAGGATTCCGATGTTGTATAAACCCTTCTAGGCCTCTTTGATGGTCGTCTCGACGTCGATACACTCCTCGACGTCGAAGTGCGGTGACGGCGAGTGCCTCTGGACGTCGACTCCTCTCGCCGCTGAGAACCTCTCGACGACGACCCTCGATGTCGTTGTGGTGACGGCGAACGTCTTCGACGGCGAGCACTCTCTCTCAACGTCGATCGTCCTCGCCGTGTCAACGGGGAGCCTGACTCGGATCTCCTGGACGTGGAACGTCCTCGCCGTATCGACGGCGACCCAGATCCTTTCGACGTCGGATGTCGACGCCGTCTCGACGGCGAAATGGTCGTCGACGGCGAACAATGTCTTTTCCTCGCTGGCGAACCACTCCTCAACGGCGAACATGTTGGCGCCGTTCCCTGCTTCGACGTCGACGCCCTCGACGTCGTCGGAGACCTGTGCCGTTTTTCAGCAGGTCTGGTAGGAGGTTTAGAGGAAACAGGTTGAGCCCTGGTAGAAGCCTGACCTTCTCCTCGCTCTGTGGTGGAATGGCCACTTTTTCTCCTGTCCTCTCTCGCCTGAAGTCGGATCTTCTCTCTATCACGAAGAGTTCTTCTAGAGAAGGTTTTACAGATGTCACACGAATCCGGTTTGTGGCTGGATGGAAGACAAATTATGCAGACCCTATGTGGATCTGTTTTATCCTTCTTTCTGCCACAAGAAGGACATTTGTCAAAAAGTGAAGGCATTTCTAACTAGAAAAAGCCTCAAAATTCTGTCAGAATTTAACAGAAAATAGTAGGAAATGATCACTCAATGTTAAAAAACATCGAGTGAAATTGAAATTCAAAAGATTTTAAATGAATTTCTTGTCACAAAAAGCTTTGTGAGGTAGAGCTCAATGCTTCAGGGTCCTGTCAGAAGGAGCCGGAAAAAAGAACTGAGGCAACTGCCTTTTGCTGTGCATGATGGGATACAGGAAGACTTTACTTTCTTAAAGGCACAGCTCTATTTACATTCTGTATAATGGCAGCCTATGGGCTACACTGCCCTGCATTGTTTTTATTCTCATCAGAGGTGTAAATAAAGTATGAGAATGTACTTGTTATTACATTTATAAAATAAATAGGTGTTTGAACTTGAATTTACACTAATATTGATTTTTTCTTTTAAACAATTTGGTCTGTGTAGCTGTTCACATAGGCTGCACAGTGTTATTCTTAAGTGTTTTTTGACAAACCTTTTTTCAAAGGGTTGATATTTGCACTTAAGAATATACTTCACATCAGTGATCCGGGGTCCCCGCAGGCGCGCGGAAACTATTCAGTGCTTATGACTATACATGGAAATCCCCTACGAGAGAAAGGCAGTTTGGCAGTACCCGGATTCTGTGCTAGAGACCCGGCGGATCATGGAATTGTCTCCCCAATGCCAGAGTGGCATTGGGGTGACAATTCCATGATCTTAGACATGTTACATGGCCATGTTCGGAGTTACCATTCTGACGCCATACATAGGTAGTGACCTATGTACAGTGCACGCGTGTAATGGTGTCCCCACACTCACAAAGTCCGGGGAATTTACCCTGAACGATGTGGGGGCACCTTGGCTAGTTCCACGGTGCCCACACACTAAGTAACTTTGCACCCAACCTTCACCAGGTGAAGGTTAGACATATACGTGACTTATAAGTTACTTAAGTGCAGTGAGAAATGGCTGTGAAAAAACGTGGACGTTATTTCACTCAGGCTGCAGTGGCAGGCCTGTGTAAGAATTGTCAGATCTCCCTATGGGTGGCAAAAGAAATGCTGCAGCTCATAGGGATCTCCTGGAACCCCAATACCCTGGGTACCTCAGTACCATATACTAGGGAATTATATGGGTGTTCCAGTATGCCAATGTGAATTGGAGAAATTAGTCACTAGCCTGTTAGTTACAATTTGTAAAGCAGAGAGAGCATAACCACTGAGGTTCTGGTTAGCAGAGCCTCAGTGACACAGTTAGGCATCACACAGGGAACACATACATAGAGCCACAAACTTATGAGCACTGGGGTCCTGGCTAGCAGGGTCCCAGTGACACATAACAAACACACTGACAACATACGGTTTTCACTATGAGCACTGGACCCTGGCTAGCAGGATCCCAGTGAGACAGTGAAAACACCCTAACATATACTCACAAACAGGCCAAAAGTGGGGGTAACAAGGCTAGAAAGAGGGCTACTTTCTCACACCTAGGTACCATATACTAGGGAATTATAAGGGTGTTCCAGTGTGCCAATTGAAATTGGTAACAGTGGTCACTAGCCTATAGTGACAAATGTAAAGGCAGAGAGAGCATAAGCACAGAAGTTCTGATTAGCAGAGCCTCAGTGACACAGTTATTCACTACACAGGTATACACATTCAGGCCACAAACTATGAGCACTGGGATCCTGGCTAGCAGGATCCCAGTGAGACAGGCAAAAACAAACTTACAAATATGTAAAAATGGGGGTGACATGCCAGGCAAGATGGTACTTTCCTACAGAAATCACTGTGGAAAGTGTCACCTGTTTTATCACTAAGGCATAGCCTTGATTGTGGACGTATACTGCTCCGGGCCAGGGCAGGGACATTACAGTTTCATTCATCTAATAGGGAAGGGCCGGACAGACCTGGTAGGACGATGTAGGAGTGGGTGTCTCTTATGCAAAGTAGGCACTGACTCTGCCAAAGCTTGTTTGGCTAGTAGTGGCTGATGAGTTCGGAGGGGTAGATTTCAGCAGCTGTTAACATGAAGATAAGGAGTGCTGCAGTGCACATGTTCTGTTGCTGGGGCAGAGCTATTCCTTGTTGTTGTTTGGCTGCGCTGTCTCACCAGTAATTTATAACTTGATTTCCTTATTAATCTAAACTCTGTATTGGGTAACTACTCATATGTCTTCAATGTGCTCGATTCATTTAAGGAATGTAAACCATCTGCGATGTCAGCAGTAATCCCAGTATGTTAATTGCTTTTTAAGTTTGTTGCAATAACTGATTGACTACAAGTGAATAAAAAATGCTAGTCTCTTTTATTTTTATTTTTATTAGATTCAGCTGTGCAGTGGGTGAAGTGTACTTTTAATGACTGAAAAACAGTGTTCAACTGTTTCCCTAATCACAGTGTGGTTATGAAACCGAATCGTAGTTGTGCACTGTTGTTCAGTCATAAACGGGAGCTCTCAAAACAACTCGAAGTAAAGCAAACAGATAACATATGTTTTTAAGTTGAGCGTGCATGCGTCTCAGACCTGTTGTCCTCTCTTTTGGGCTTTTAACCACACCCATGTCACCCCTATCACTTTCTTTGGTTCGTCGGCTTGCCTTTGAAAATTCCCTTGATTTCATTTGTGAAGGACATGCATACGTCCTGCCTTTTCCAGTGCTTAGCCCTCCTCGAGCAGACCGGCCAACTACTGAAAACGTGCGATGCTCCATGTTATTTCTACATGATTTCTGGCCTACTTTTTCTTTTTAGCACAGCATGATCTTGCGGGCTGTAATTGTGTGCTTTGCATGTCTACCAGTTTACTTCTATTGTTTATTCAAGTGCTCCTTGATGAATTCAAGGTTTTAAACAGCGCAATTGCACTCGTTTTAATAAAAATATTTTTTTGTAATTTTCCCCCATCCAACCACACCACGAACCTCATTCCCCCTCCCCTCGAGATTTGCAGCCGCCACCGCTGCACATACGGCATTGCCATGAGACCTCTGGTTAATCTTGAAGCCCCTATTTATTTGTTCTTTTTACCACATCATCTGGATGTCTTTCAGGCCCCTGCAAAGCTGCTTAGTTCAACCGGCTGTGTTTTCTCCCTCTTCACTCCTCCTAATTACAAAGGAGACATTATGATAAAAAAGGAAGCAAAAGCGTGTGGAGAAGAGCCCCAGCCTGAATTTGCATTTCCAAGTTTTAATACACGTGAATGAATATATTTGTTGAGCTCCACATCTAGCTGCGTGCGTGCAGCTTCAGCCACGAGTTACACGGTGAAGAAGGTGAGATGCTCTTTTCGCAGGCCGCTTTGCAAGGCAATCCAGGGTGGTACTTCTTGAAAGCTCATAATATTCAATCCACATAATTCTTTTGGTATTCAGGCTGATGTCATATGTGATGCCTCAGGGATTAATTATAGATTAATTATTGTCAAATATAATGTGAAATGTAAGGTTACTAAAAATGCGTGAGCATCCCGTGTTTCCTGCGGGGATTTAGGGCCACATATACGTGGCCCTAAATCCCATGCATTTTGGTATGTACAGACCATATTTTGCGATTTGGTAATCTATATACTGAATCGCAAAATAAGTTTGCGAGCCTCAATTAGTAAGGGGCGTTCCCTTCCTAATTGTGAGTCGCAGTGCGATGTAGGATTGTTTTGTTACCATGAATGCAATCACAAAACAATTGCAGTTAGCACCAATTTCAAGTTGGTGCTAACCCATTTGCAAACGGGAACGGGCCCCCATGGGACCCCTTCCCCTTTGTGAATGGTAGCGAAAATATTTTTTCAGAGCAGGCAGTGGTCCAACTGCCTGCTCTGAAAAAATTAAAAGAAAACATTTCATTTTTGTTTTTGAAATGCATTCCGTTTTCCTTTAAGGAAAACTGGCTGTAGGAGGCTGGCCTGGCTTGTAGTGGGTACCAAGGGGTACTTACACTCTGTGCCAGGTCCAGTTATCCCTTATTAGTATAGAAGAGGTGTTTCTAGCAGCTTCGGCTGATAGAAGGTAGCTATAGCAGAGCAGCTTAGGCTGAACTAGGAGACATGCAAAGCTCCTACTATACCACTGGTGTCATATGCACAATATCATAAGAAAACACAATACACAGATATACTAAAAATAAATACACAATACCAAAAATATGCAGTAATAGCAAAAGGAAGTAATGCAAGCAATGTAAAGTTACAGTAGATTGCAATAGGAGCACATAGGTAGAGGGGCAACACAAACCATATACTCCAAAAGTGTAATGCGAACCACGAATGGACCCCAAACCTATGTGAGCTTGTAGAGGGTCGCTGGGACTGAAAGAAAACAGTGAGGGTTAGAAAAATAGCCCACCCCAAGACCCTGAAAGGTAGGTGTAAAGTGCACCTATATTCCCCAGAGAGCACAGAAGTCGTGATAGGGGAATTCTGCAAGGAAGACCAACACCAGCAATGCAACCAAAGTGGATTTCTGGACCTGAGTACCTGTGAAACAAGGGGACCAAGTCGAAGACTCGCGACAATGTCGAGAGAGGGCAGATGCCCAGGAAATGCCAGCTGATGGTGCAAAGAAGCTGCCACCGGGTGGTAGAAGCTGTGGATTCTGCAAGAACAAAGAGGACTAGGAACTTACCCTTTGGAGGATGGATGTCACACGTCGTGAAGAAGCTTGCAGAGGTGTTCCCCCACAGAAAGACCGCAAACAAGCCTTGCTAGCTGCAAGGGTCGCAGTTAGGGTTTTTGGATGCTGCTGTGGCCCAGGAGGGACCAGGATGTGGCCACTTGGATGAGGAAACAGAGGGGGCACCCAGCAAGTCAGGGAGCCCTCACAGAAGCAGGCAGCACCCATAGAAGTACCGGAACAGGCACTTAGAAGAGGAGTGAACCGGAGTCCACGCGAAGTCACAAAAGGGAGTCCCACGACGCCGGAGGACAACTCAGAAGGTTGTGCACTGCAGGTTAGAGTGTCGGGGACCCAGGGTTGGCTGGGCACAAAAGAAATCCTGGAAGAGTGCACAGGAGCCACAGCAGCTGCAAATCACGCGGTACCCAGCAATTCAGTCTAGCGTGGGGAGGCAAGGACTTACCTCCACCAAACTTGGACTGAAGAGTCACTGGACTGTGGAAGTCACTTGGACAGAGTTGCTGAGTTCCAGGGACCACGCTCGTTGTGCTGAGAGGGAGACCCAGAGGACAGGTGATGCAGTCTTTTGTTGCCTGCGGTTGCAGGGGGAGGATTCCGTCGTCCCACGTGAGATTTCTTCAGAGCTCCTGGTGCAGAGAGGAGGCAGGCTACCCCCAGAGCATGCACCACCAGGAAACAGTCGAGAAGGCGGCAGGAGAAGTGATACAAGGTTGCAGTAGTCGTCTTTGCTACTTTGTTGCGGTTTTGCAGGCGTCCTGAGCAGTCAGGGTCGATCCTTTGGCAGAAGGTGAAGAGGGAGATGTAGAGGAACTTTGGTGAGCTCTTGCATTCGTTATCTAAAGAATTCCCCAAAGCAGAGACCCTAAATAGCCAGGAAAGGAGGTTTGGCTACCTAGGAAGGAGGATAGGCTAGCAACACAGATAAGAGCCTATCAGAAAGAGTCTCTGACGTCACCTGCTGGCACTGGCCACTCAGAGCAGTCCAGTGTGCCAGCAACACCTCTGTTTCCAAGATGGCAGAGGTCTGGAGCACACTGGAGGAGCTCTGGGCACCTCCCCTGGGAGGTGCAGGTCAGGGGAGTGGTCACTCCCCTTTCCTTTGTCCAGTTTCGTGCCAGAGCAGGGCTGGGGGATCCCTGAACTGGTGCAGACTGGCTTATGAAGAGATGGGCACCATCTGTGCCCATCAAAGCATTTCCAGAGGGTGGGGGAGGCTACTCCTCCTCAGCCCTGACACCTTTTTCCAAAGGGAGAGGGTGTAACACCCTCTCTCTGAGGAAGTCCTTTGTTCTGCCTTCCTGGGCCAGGCCTGGCTGGACCCCAGGAGGGCAGAAACCTGTCTGAGGGGTTGGCAGCAGCAGCAGCTGCAGTGAAACCCCGGGAAAGGTAGTTTGGCAGTACCCGGGTCTGTGCTAGAGACTCGGGGATCATGGAATTGTCTAGCCAATGCCAGAATGGCATTGGGGTGACAATTCCATGATCTTAGAAATGTTACATGGCCATGTTCGGAGTTACTATTGGGACGCTGTACATAGGTAATGACCTATGTACAGTTCACTCGTGTAATGGTATCCCCGCACTCACAAAGTCCGGGGAATTTGCCCTGAACGATGTGGGGGCACCTTGGCTAGTGCCAGGGTGTCCACACACTAAGAAACTTTGCACCCAACCTTCACCAGGTGAAGGTTAGACATATAGGTGACTTACAAGTTACTTAAGTGCAGTGGTAAATTGCTGTGAAATAACGTGGACGTTATTTCACTCAGGCTGCAGTGGCAGGCCTGTGTAAGAATTGTCAGAGCTCCCTTTGGGTGGCAAAAGAAATGCTGCAGCCCATAGGGATCTCCTGGAACCCCAATACCCTGGGTACCTCAGTACCATATACTAGGGAATTAGGATAAGTTACTTACCTGTAAATCCTAGTTCTCTTCCAGGGGTATCCTCATCAAAGTCATAAACATTGAATATTCCCGCCCTTGTGCGGGGACCCCGGAGCATATATCAAATACACACATATCATACATGTGTAATAAACAATCATGCAGGCTATCATGTTAAAAACAGGCTAAAAATGCTTTATTTCTATGAAGTTTTTTTTTTTTTTTTAAATACTACAATAGAGCATAAATATGTACCCAAGCTCCTAAAACTAGGCTTAGTGAAGTGAGCAGTAGCAAACTCTAGAGAAAAAATAGAAAAAACTGCATTGAAAAACACTGAAGCATTCTTAGCCAATAGGCTGCATGCAGGTTAACACAGGAGAACCATAAAAACTTTGGCACCGTGCCTTTAAGACCCTGAGCACCTCCAGTATCCCACCATGCCTCAGGGGTGAAGGAAAGGTGACAGTTGGTTCACAGTTAGGTCAGTTCTTTTAACGGTGACAATTTGTATAACTGATTCAAGACACAGTCTGTCCTGCACTTCTAGGAGACGTGCGTCCGGGGAGGAGGGTGGGTTGTTTATGACTTTGATGAGGATACCCCTGGAAGAGAACTAGGATTTACAGGTAAGTAACTTATCCTTCTCTTCCAGGGGATCATCATCAATAGTCATAAACATTGAATAGATTAGCAAGCCCATCCCCAAACCCAGCGGACTGTCCGATAGAAGTGCAGGAAATAGATATGTCTTACGCAAATAGATTTCTTAGAGAGGCCTGCCTCACTTGGGCATCCGCTCTAGCATCTGAGTCCAAACAATAATGTCTTGTAAACGTATGGACAGACTTCCATGTAGCAGCCTTACAAATCTCAGATATAGGAATATTGTTAAGGAGAGCAGCAGTAGCCGCTTTACCCCTTGTGGAATGCGCTCTAGGCCGCGCTAGCAATTGTCTATTAGCTAGCTGGTAAGTATTAACAATGCAAGAAACTATCCATCTAGAAATTGTTCGCTTAGATGCTGCCTCTCCTGTCCTTAAATGACCATAGTTCACAAACAAGCGGTTAGAATGGATAATCAATTTTGTCTTGTCCAGATAAAATTTCAACACTCTTTTCAAGTCTAATGAGTGTAATGCTTTCTCTGCCGGAGTCTCCGGATTGGGAAAGAACGTCGGTAAAGTTATGGTCTGATTAATATGGAACTCTGAGACCACCTTCGGAAGGAAAGATGGGTGAGTTCGTAGAACCACTCTATTGTCATGAAAAACCGTGTACGGTTCTTTCGCAGACAAGGCCTGGATTTCACTGACCCTCCTTGCTGAAGTAATGGCCACTAGGAAAGCCGTCTTCCACGTAAGGTGTTGTAAAGAGGCCTTGTGGATAGGCTCGAAAGGAGGGCCCATAAGTTTTGCCAGGTCTATGTTCAGTTCCCATGGAGGAGAAGGCCTCCGAATTGGCGGAAAAACTTTCTTCAAACCTTCCAAGAAATCCTTTACTACAGGTTTTGTAAAGAAGGATTCCTGAGAAGGCGATTTGCGATAGGCAGTAATAGCAGACAAATGTACCTTAATAGATGATACCTGCAGACCGGACTTCGCTAGATGAAGCAAATAGGACAGTATGACATCCTCCTGCGCCCGTATGGGATTATGACCTTGTTGACAGCACCATATGTAGAATCTCTTCCACTTAAAAGCGTAGGAACGCCGCGTGGAAGGTCGTTTGGACTCTTTCAAGATGCTCATGCACTCCTGCGAGAGTCCTAGGTGCCCATACTGCAGGAATTCAGGAGCCATGCTGGTAAGCTCAGAGAGGGTAGGTTGGGATGTAGAATCCTGCCCTCCATTCTGCTCAGAAGATCCGGTCTGCACGGCAGCCTCCTGTGAGGTTCTTCCGACAGGTTGAGGAGATCCGTGTACCAAAACTGTCGGGGCCATTGCGGCGCTATAAGAATCATTCTGGTCCTGGATCTGTAAAGTTTGCTGATCACTGCCGGAATGATGGGAATCAGCGGAAAAGCGTAAAGAAATGTCCCTGACCAGTCGATCAACAGGGCATTCCCCCGAGATCCCGGACGGTAGAACCTGGATGCGAAGTCTGGGCATTTCTTGTTTACTTCGTCTGCGAAGAGGTCCAGCTGAGGCCGACCCCATTGCGCGAAGTTGTATTCTGCGACTTCGTCGTGTAGGACCCAATCGTGAACGTCCTCCAGGTGTCTGCTTAGAAAGTCTGCTTCCACGTTCTGCTGACCTGGCAGGTGAACTGCTGTAATTGACATTCCTCTGGCCAGGAGCCAATGCCATATCGTTTGGGACTCTCGCGATAGGGGTAGGGACCTCGTTCCCCCCTGTTTGTTCAAGTAATACATCGTGGTTGTATTGTCCGTCTGTATCAAGAGAGTTTTCCCCTGAATTAGAGGTATGAAAGACTTGAGAGCGAGGTGGACCGCTCTGAGTTCTAGCAGATTGATGTGGTACTGCTTTTCCTTGTCCGACCACAGACCCTGCGCTTGAAAAGGACCCAGATGAGCCCCCCATCCCTGAAGAGATGCATCCGTTACTAGGGTGTCGGATGGAAGCACCTGGTGAAACGGAGCACCCACTGACAGGTGAGGTCTGTGCATCCACCATCTCAATGATTGAAGTGCTACCTCCGGTAGCCGCACCTTGTCCTCCCAGCGACCTGTTCTTTGGCTCCAGTTGGTCTCCAACGCCTCTTGGAGGGGTCTCATGTGGAGTCTGGCATTTGGAACAATAAAAATGCACGATGCCATGGAGCCCAGTAGTGATGTCACCTGACGTGCCGTAGGTGCACTGGCTCTCAACAGGTCCTGGCACTTTTTGTTTATTGAGGATAGTCGTTCCTCCGAAGGATACACTTTTTGTAGTTCTGTGTTTATGATAGCTCCTAGGTAGTGAAGATTCTGCGTTGGAGTCAAGGTTGACTTCTGGTAATTTACCTGAAGACCTAGAGCTTCGCAAACTCCTAGTACAATGTCCCGGTGGCTTCTCGCCTGCTCCGGTGAAGAAGCCTTTAGTAGCCAGTCGTCTAGGTATGGATATATGTATATCCTTTGTCTTCGGAGATGTGCCGCCACCACTGCCATACATTTCGAGAAAACTCTTGGGGCAGACTTCAGGCCAAAAGGTAGAACCCTGAACTGGTAATGCTGTAACGCTACTCGGAAGCGCAGGAATTTTCGGTGTTTCGGAGCTATTGGGATGTGAAAATATGCATCCTGCAGATCGATGGAGCACATCCAGTCTCCCTGATGCAGTTGAGGGAAAATCTGGTGAAGCGCTAGCATTCTGAACTTCTGCTTCCTTATGTATTTATTTAGCAGCCGTAGATCCAGGATTGGCCTGAAAACTCCCTCTCGACCCTTCTTTGCCACTAGAAAGTAACGGGAGTATACCCCCTGTCCTCTTCGTGCGGGTGGAACCTTTTCTATGGCATTTTTTCTCAGGAGGGCGAGAGCCTCCTTGCGTAGCAAGCTGAGATGAGATGGATTGTCTTTGGTTGGTGGCAAGCGTGGTGGAGGCTGTTTGAAAAGAAGAGAATAGCCATGTTCGACAATATTGAGCACCCATTTGTCTCTTGTGATAGAGTGCCACTCGTGAAGATAAGCCGTAATACTTCCCCCCACCGGAGTGGTGTACAGTGTCGAGGGAAGCGAGATTTCATTGCTTAGTGGGAGCTTTCGGAGTGGATTGTTGAGGTCTGCTTGACCCTCGCTCCCTTGTGTTTCTTCGTTGAAAAAGAGGGCGTCCCTGTCGCTGCTGTGACCTTTGCGACCAATGAGGGGTTTGAACCCTCTGCTGGAAAGGGCGCCTATCATACGGCCTGTACCTCCTCCTGAAATCTTTCTTTCTTTCGAGGCCCACCGCCTTCAAGGTATCCACCTCTGTCTTCATGCGGGCCATCTCTTCGTCTGCATGGGCACCGAATAGAGTGTTCCCAGCAAATGGCAGATTCAGGATGCGTTGTTGTGCTTCCTGTTTCAAGCCAGTGAGCCTCAGCCAGGAAGATCTCCTCGCACAGATACCATGTGCGTACCCATTAGCAGCCAAATCTGCCCCATCCGCTGCCGCGCTGATAACCTGGTTGGATACCAGGCATCCTTCCTGCAGTATCTCCTGGAAGTCTTGCCTGTCTTCTCTGGGCAACTTTTCTGTAAATCTACTGAGGGAATCCCACAGAGAACGATCGTACCTGCCCAGGAGCGCAGACGCACTGGAGACCTTCATTGCTGAAGCCGTCGTCCCGCATATCTTCCTCCCTAGAGAGTCTAGATGCCTGCTCTCCTTATCTGGGGGTACCGTGGATGAGGATGCCACCGAGTGGGTCTTACGGGCGGCAGCTATGATCACCGAGTCCGGTGGCGGATCCTTTCTAAGGAATAAAGGGTCCTGTTCTGGAGCCTTGTATTTTTTAGGGATCCTAGCCGGGGCAGACTTAAGCGAGGCTGGGGCCAGAAAAGTGTCCATGGTTGGCTGCAGCAAGCCAGGCACTAGAGGCAGCAACTTTTTCGACGCTGATCTCTGTTGTAGAGTCTCAAAGATGATCGATGAGGAGGTAGATGGTTCTGGAACGTCTATGTTAAGTTTCTGCACTCCCCTTAGCAACACCTAGTTGAATGTGGTAATATCATCCACCGGTGAGACTCTAGCAGGTGGTGAATCTGTAAGGGTGGGTGAGTAACGCCCGACAGAAGAACCTGATGAAGACCAAGAGGGTGATCTTCTCCTTGACCGCGACCTGGATCTCCGTTGAGAGCGAGATCTGCTGCGAGACGCTGTAGCCGAGCATCTAGGCCTCGTGGTCGGTTGGCGAGGAGCTGAACGAGCCCGTTCTGCCCTGGCTGTCGGTGATGGCGTTCTTGGCAGGGAGGCAGTAGGCGAATACATTCGCGAATACTGCGAATCTGGGGAGGCCGCTGGTCTGTTGAGGCTCTCCAGCCATCTCGGAGATAGATTGATGGGCGAGACATGCCCAGATGATGCCGCTCTTGACCGAGAAGAGTCGCTCGGTATGGAGACCACTGGAGATGGCGCCTTGTCTGGCGTGGGGCGATGTCCTGCTCCCTGCGGGACAGGTAAAACCTGCGTCGACGTCGATGGCTGTTTCGACGTCGAAGGGCCCCCAGCCGGTTGGTCCTGCCTCGACGTTGAGTGCCTTGACGTTGAGTGCCTTGACGTTGAACGACGTTCCTTGGACCTCGACCTGCTTGCCGTCGTGTGCCTCGACGTGGAGCGATGGGAGGTTGACGGCGGATGTTTCTCGTGCCGTCGTGGTGATCTTGACGCCGTGTGTCCTGACGTCGGGGGGCGCACAGCCTTTGGCGGCGACCGGGCACGC
The DNA here is from genome assembly GCF_031143425.1 of Pleurodeles waltl. Classification (NCBI taxonomy): domain Eukaryota; kingdom Metazoa; phylum Chordata; class Amphibia; order Caudata; family Salamandridae; genus Pleurodeles; species Pleurodeles waltl. The sequence continues at coordinate 1,219,615,563 of NC_090447.1, forward strand.
CGGTGATGGCTCGACGTCGATCGGCGGGTTGCCGTCGACGGAGACCTGCCCCTGCTCTGATGTCCCCTCAACGCCGTTTCCTTCGACGTCGGGTGTGTCGCCGTCGACGGCGATCTATGCCGGTGAGGCGATGGTAGCGACGACGTCGACGGTGAACAAACAGGCACTTTCCTACATGTCGACGTCGACCGGGCCATTCTCTCCTGAGAATGGCCTTCTGGCTGTCTGGGAAGTGAGGAAGACGATGTTCTTTTCCTCTCCTGAAGCCCATGAAGCCGGATCTTCTCTCTGTCTTTCAGAGTCCTCCTAGACATGTTCTTGCAGTATTTACAAGTGTCAGGGCAGTGACTCTGAGGCAGGCACACTATGCACAGAGAGTGGGGATCTGACTGGGCCTTCTTCTTCCCACAAGCAGGGCATTTGACAAAAAGAGAAGGCATTTTTCTGTCAGAAAAAACCTTCCTAGCTCAGACAAAGATGTTATTTGTCGAGTGAAAAGTGAAAAAACGCTTTTTTAAAGAATTTTTCTGAGGAAAACTCAGAAAAACTGAGAGCTCAGTGCTCCAGGATCCTCTCAGAAGAAGCCGGAAAAAAGAACTGACCTAACTGTGAACCAACTGTCACCTTTCCTTCACCCCTGAGGCATGGTGGGATACTGGAGGTGCTCAGGGTCTTAAAGGCACGGTGCCAAAGTTTTTATGGTTCGCCTGTGTTAACCTGCATGCAGCCTATTGGCTAAGAATGCTTCAGTGTTTTTCAATGCAGTTTTTTCTATTTTTTCTCTAGAGTTTGCTACTGCTCACTTCACTAAGCCTAGTTTTAGGAGCTTGGGTACATATTTATGCTCTATTGTAGTATTTAAAAAAAAAAAAAAAAAAAAAACTTCATAGAAATAAAGCATTTTTAGCCTGTTTTTAACATGATAGCCTGCATGATTGTTTATTACACATGTATGATATGTGTGTATTTGATATATGCTCCGGGGTCCCCGCACAAGGGCGGGAATATTCAATGTTTATGACTATTGATGAGGATCCCCTGGAAGAGAATAAGGGTGTTCCAGTATGCCAATGTGAATTGGTAAAATTGGTCACTAGCCTGTTAGTGACAATTTTGGTATACAGAGAGAGCATAGCCACTGAGGTTCTGGTTAGCAGAGCCTCAGTGAGACAGGCATCACACAGGGAACACTTACATATAGGCCACAAACTTATGAGCACTGGGGTCCTGGCTAGCAGGGTCCCAGTGACACATAACAAACATACTGAAAACATAGGGTCTTCACTATGAGCACTGGGCCCTGGCTAGCAGGATCCCAGTGAGACAGTGAAAACACCCTGACATATACTCACAAACAGGCCAAAAGTGGGGGTAACAAGGCTAGAAAGAGGCTACTTTCTCACACAACCCCCCCAAACGAAGGACAATAAGGCTAACCTTGGCCAGTTGAGACTTTATTGTCTAAGTGGTGATAAGTGAAGAGTAGCTCTGCAATAGACTGGTTACTCCCTTTATCATCCGCTATATGGTTACTTCCCTGTGGGGATCTAAACCACCCTGTTTGAAGTTTTTTAGCTAAGCAACAATGTGAAGATATATTTTCAGAGTTTCTATCAGTAAGTTTTAGTTTAGAACAGTGGGAATTGTCCACTGGACCTATTTCTAGTGATGAGAATGCCAGACAGGGATGCTGTCTCAGTAAAGCCATAGCTGGACAAAAACTTTGTCCATATGGCTCTAAGAGAGAACAGGGATGCTGTTTCTCTTGAGTTGGAGCAGGGCAGGGATGCTGTCTTATGAGCTCCACACTAGGGCAGGGCTGCTGTCCTAAGTGTTGTGAGGCAGTGCAGGGTTTCTGCACTAAAGTTTCTCTGGGAGGGTTGGAGGGATGCTCCATGTTAACTAAAATGGTGCTCTTTTTCTCACCAATGTTAGTTATCCCACAGAGAGGTACTTCCACCTCAGGGAGTACAGCTATGCCAATTGATGATTCCCTTGGTACAGGTGCCACCCCAGGAGAGGTTTCTACCACCACATGAATGGTATCCTGAATGGCAGGGTGGTTAGGGGATACTGTGATACCCTTTTTACCTGTTTTTGGAGAGGGATCCTGAGTTTTCAGGCCTTGTTCTCTCCTTTGCTTTTTCATTTCAGTAGAAATGAGAGGGAACAATTCCTCAGGGATACCCAGCATGGCTGCATGGGTATAAAACTCTACCTCAGCCCAACCTGAGGTCTCTAGGTCATTACCTAAGAGACAGTCTACAGGTAAGCTAGGTGACACTACCACCTGCTTAGGACCAGTAACTCCACCCCAACTAAGCTGAACTATAGCTAAGGGAAGAAACTTAGTGGAGTTATGGACATCAATAATCTTGTACTGTTGTCCAATGATGTGTTGTTCAGGAGGCACTAGATTTTCAGTCACCAAAGTGATACTGGCACCTGTGTCCCTGTAGGCCAGGGCCTCAACACCATTTCTTGAAACTGTCTGCCTGTACTTATCCATTGTAAGGGGACAAGCAGCCAGTGTGGCAAGGCCAATGCCACTAGGTATGACAGCAACTGTCTTGGGACTGACTACCCCAGTTTCTATGATGGACCCATAAGTGAACCCAACTACACCCTTAGTTTGACTGTTGCCAGCAGTCCCACCACTATTACCACTACTGCAAGGGGCACTAGAGTTTGATGTATTAGTGGTGGTAGGCTCAGGACGTTTACCTGGACAGGACTTATCCCCTGGCCTATGGCCTTCATTTTTACACACAAAGCACCAAGGTTTTTTAATGTGTGTATGTTGTGAAGAGGAAGAATGTGTTTTATCCCCACCCCCTGAAGAGTGTTTAGTATTTGAAGAAGGATCTTTGGTTTTACCCTTATCCCCATGCTTATCCTGAGATTTCTCACCATCTTTCTTCCTGCCATCCTTGTCACCCCCTGTATGAACTTTTCTGTTCACTCTTGTTCTGACCCATTTGTCTGCCTTCTTTCCCAATTCTTGGGGAGAGGTCAGATCTGAGTCCACTAAATATTGGTGTAACAAATCAGACACACAGTTATTCAGAATATGCTCTCTCAGGATCAGATTATACAGGCTTTCATAGTCAGAAACTTTACTGCCATGTAACCACCCCTCCAAGGCCTTCACTGAATAAAGTCTACCCAGTCTTGTGAGGACTCTTTTCTGGTTTCTATGAACTTAATCCTGTATTGTTCAGTGGTTAAGCCAAATCCATCCAAGAGTGCATTCTTCAAAACTGTAAAATTATTGGCATCACTTTCCTTCACAGTAAGGAGCCTATCCCTACCATTTCCACTGAAAGATAGCCATAGGATAGCAGCCCACTGCCTTTGAGGGACCCCCTGTACCATACATGCCCTCTCAAGTGCAGCAAACCACTTGTTAATGTCATCCCCCTCCTTGTAAGGGGGAACTATCTTGTGCAGATTCCTAGAATCATGCTCTCTCACAGGATTGCTATCAGGAATACTGCTGCTGCCACCATGGGGTCCAAAGCCCAACCTCTGTCTCTCTTTTTCTAAGTCTATGGATTCCCTGTCTAGAGCCAGCTGTTGTTGTTTAAGCTTCAGCCTGGACTCTTCTACTCTCAACTTATTGAGTTCCCTTTCTAACATCCTGTCATCAGGGTGGGTGGGTTGGGAATGCTTTGACACAGAAGAATGATGTGAATGAACAGAGGGAGACCTGTCCCTAACAGTTGGCACCCTAGCAACCTGGCCTGCAGGAACAAAAACATCCCTACTGTGATGGGAGCTTCCATTACTACCAGCTATGCTAGGTGGTCTGCTAAGGGGCAGGTTAGGAAGGGCACCCTCTAACACTCCTACTGGGGGCTCCCCTGAGTCAGAGTGTGAGCTATCACCTACCTTCTCAATTGAACTGCCAGCTAAGGCCTTATCATTTTCAATAAGCATGTTAGACAATAATTTTCTAGAGGGGTTCTTTCCTACCACTAAACCTATATCAATGCAGAGACTCTTTAGGCCCTTAAAGTTAATGTGGTCATAAGCTGTGCTGACCAAATTAAGAGGAGTTCCTACATCAGACATGATAGAAAAGGTTTAGGGACAGATAAAAGAGAGAAAAAGTTTCAGGACTTTTTAAAGCACAGGAAAAAAACGTTTTCAACTTTTTGAAACTTTTAGAAAGTTTTAGGAGTACTTTTCAGCACTTAGCAGATAGTGTAAGAGAAGAAAAGCAAAACTTTTTGATTAGGTGTACATACACTGAACTTGTTTTGTATATTAGTCTCTTATGAAAAGTACAAAATGACAAAGTGGTAAGTAGTTGCAAGTACTTATCCCACCGCTGCACAACCAATGTAGGAGGCTGGCCTGGCTTGAAGTGGGTACCAAGGGGTACTTACACTCTGTGCCAGGTCCAGTTATCCCTTATTAGTGTAGAAGAGGTGTTTCTAGCAGCTTAGGCTGATAGAAGGTAGCTATAGCAGAGCAGCTTAGGCTGAACTAGGAGACATGCAAAGCTCCTACTATACCACTGGTGCCATATGCACAATATCATAAGAAAACATAATACACAGATATACTAAAAATAAAGGTACTTTATTTTTATGACAATATGCCAAAAGTATCTCAGTGAGTACCCTCAGTATGAGGATGCCAAATATACACAAGATATATGTACACAATACCAAAAATATGCAGTAATAGCAAAAGGAAGTAATGCAAGCAATGTAAAGTTACAGTAGATTGCAATAGGAGCACATAGGTATAGGGGCAACACAAACCATATACTCCAAAAGTGGAATGCGAACCACGAATGGACCCCAAACCTATGTGAGCTTGTAGAGGGTCACTGGGACTGTAAGAAAACAGTGAGGGTTAGAACAATAGCCCACCCCAAGACCCTGAAGAGTAGGTGTAAAGTGCACCTATATTCCCCAGAGAGTACAGAAGTCGTGATAGGGGAATTCTGCAAGGAAGACCAACACCAGCAATGAACCAAAGTGGATTTCCGGACCTGAGTACCTGTGAAACAAGGGGACCAAGTCCAAGAGTCGCGACAATGTCGAGAGAGGGCAGATGCCCAGGAAAGGCCAGCTGATGGTGCAAAGAAGCTGCCACCAGATATGAGAAGCTGTGGATTCTGCAAGAATGAAGAGGACTAGGAACTTCCCCTTTGGAGGATGGATGTCCCATGTCGTGAAGAAGCTTGCAGAGGAGTTCCCACACAGAAAGACTGCAAACAAGCCTTGCTAGCTGCAAGGGTCGCGGTTAGGGTTTTTGGATGCTGCTGTGGCCCAGGAGGGACCGGGATGTTGCCACTTGGATGAGGAGACAGAGGGGTCACCCAGCAAGTCAGGGAGCCCTCACAGAAGCAGGCAGCACCTGCAGAAGTAACGGAACAGGCACTTAGAAGAGGAGTGAACCGGAGTCCACGTGAAGTCACAAAAGGGAGTCCCACGACGCCGGAGGACAACTCAGAAGGTTGTGCACTGCAGGTTAGAGTGTCGGTGACCCAGGCTTGGCTGTGCATGAAGGAAATCCTGGAAGAGTGCACAGGAGCCGGAGCAGTTGCAAATCACGCGGTACCCAGCAATGTAGTCTAGCGTGGGGAGGCAAGGACTTACCTCCACCAAACTTGGACTGAAGAGTCACTGGACTGTGGGAGTCACTTGGACAGAGTTGCTGAGTTCCAGGGACCACGCTCGTCATGCCGAGAGGAGACACTGAGGACCGGTGATGCAGTCTTTTGTTGCCTGCGGTTGCAGGGGGAGGATTCCGTCATCCCACAGGAGATTTCTTCAGAGCTCCTGGTGCAGAGAGGAGGCAGGCTACCCCCAGAGCATGCACCACCAGGAAACAGTCGAGAAGCCAGCAGGAGGAGCGGTACACGGTTGCAGTAGTCGTCTTTGCTACTTTGTTGCGGTTTTGCAGGCGTCCTGAGCAGTCAGCGGTCGATCCTTTGGCAGAAGGTGAAGAGGGAGATGCAGAGGAACTCTGGTGAGCTCTTGTATTCATTATCTAAAGAATTCCCCAAAGCAGAGACCCTAAATAGCCAGGAAAGGAGGTTTGGCTACCTAGGAAGGAGGATAGGCTAGCAACACAGGTAAGAGCCTTTCAGAAAGAGTCTCTGATGTCACCTGCTGGCACTGGCCACTCAGAGAAGTCCAGTGTGCCAGCAACACCTCTGTTTCCAAGATGGCAGAGGTATGGAACACACTGGAGGAGCTCTGGGGACCTCCCCTGGGAGGTGCAGGTCAGGGGAGTGGTCACTCTCCTTTCCTTTGTTCAATTTCGCACTAGAGCAGGGCTGTGGGATCCCTGGACCGGTGCAGACCGGCTTATGAAGAGATGGGCACCATCTGTGCCCATCAGAGCATTTCCAGAGACTGGGGGAGGCTACTCCTCCTCCGCCCTGACACCTTTTTCCAAAGAGAGAGGGTGTTACACCCTCTCTCAGAGGAAATCCTTTGTTCTGCCTTCCTGGGCCAGGGCTGTCTGGACCCCAGGAGGGCAGAAACCTGTCGGAGGGGTTGGCAACAGCAGCAGCTGCAGTGGAGACCCCGGAAAGGCAGGTTGGCAGTACCCGGGTTCTGTGCTAGAGACCCGGGGGGTCATGGAATTGTCCCCCCAATGCCAGAATGGCATTGGGGTGACAATTCCATGATCTTAGACATGTTACATGGCCATGTTCGGAGTTACCATTGTGACCCTGTACATAGGTAGTGACCTATGTCCAGTGCACGCGTGTAATGGTGTCCCCGCACTCACAAAGTCCGGGGAATTTGCCCTAGTGCCAGGGTGCCCACACACTAAGTAACTTTGCACCCAACCTTCACCGGGTGAAGGTTAAACATATAGGTGACTTTTAAGTTACTTAACCCCTTCGCTGCCAGGCCTTTTCCCCCTCCTGTGCCAGGCCTTTTTTTGCCTATTTGGGGCAGTTCGCGCTTAAGCTAGCCAAGCCAAATTTGCGTCCTTTTTTTCCAACATCCTAGGGATTCTAGAGGTACCCAGACTTTGTGGGTTCCCCTGAAGGAGGCCAAGAAATTAGCCAAAATACAGTGAAAATTTTGTTTTTTTTTAAAAAAAGATGGGAAAAAGTGGTTGCAGAAGAAGGCTTGTGGTTTTTCCCCTGAAAATGGCATCAACAAAGGGTTTGCGGTGCTAAACTCACCAGCTTCCCAGCATTCAGGAACAGGCAGAGTTGAATCAGAAAACCCAATTTTTCAACACAAATTTGGCATTTTACTGGGACATACCCCATTTTTACAATTTTTTGTGCTTTCAGCCTCCTTCCGGTCAGTGACAGAAATGGGCATGAAACCAATGCTAGATCCCAGAAACCTAAACATTTCTGAAAACTAGACAACATTCTGAATTCAGCAAGGGGTAATTTGTGTAGATCCTACAGAAAATAACAACTGAAAAAGAAAAATATTGAAATTGAGGTGAAAAAAACATCAATTGATCTCTGCTTTTTACTCTGTAACTTTTTCCTGCTATGTCAGATTTTCGAAAGCAATATACCGTTACGTCTGCTGGACTCGTCTGGTTGCGGGGATATATAGGGCTTGTAGGTTCATCAAGAATCCTAGGTACCCAGAGCCAATAAATGAGCTGCACCCTGCAGTGCGTTTTCATTCTATACCGGGTATACAGCAATTCATTTGCTGAAATATAAAGAGTGAAAAGTAGCTATCAAGAAAACCTTTGTATTTCCAAAAAGGGCACAAGATAAGGTGTTGAGGAGCAGTGGTTATTTGCACATCTCTGAATTCCGGGATGACCATACTAGCATGTGAATTACAGGGCATTTCTCAAATAGATGTTTTTTTTACACACTCTCCTATATTTGGAAGGAAAAAATGTAGAGAAAGACAAGGGGCAATAACACTTGTTTTGCTAATCTATGTTCCCCCAAGTCTTCCGATAAAAATTATACCTCACTTATATGGGTAGGCCTAGCGCCCGCGACAGGAAACGCCCCAAAACGCAACGTGGACACATCCCATTTTTTTTTAAAGAAAACAGAGGTGTTTTTTGCAAAGTGCCTACCTGTAGATTTTGGCCTCTAGCTCAGGCGGCACCTAGGGAAACCTACCAAACCTGTGCATTTTCAAAACTAGAGACCTAGGGGAATCCAAGATGGGGTGACTTGTGGGGCTCTGACCAGGTTCTGTTACCCAGAATCCTTTGCAAACCTCAAAATTTGGCTAAAAAAAAACACATTTTCCTCACATTATGGTGACAGGAAGTTCCGGAATCTGAGAGGAGCCACAAATTTCCTTCCACCCAGCGTTCCCCGAAGTCTCCCGATAAAAATGATACCTCACTTGTGTGGGTAGGCCTAGCGCCCATGACAGGAAATGCCCCAAAACGCAACATGAACACATACCATTTTTTGAAAGAAAACATTGGTGTTTTTTGCAAAGTGCCTACCTGTAGATTTTGGCCTCTAGCTCAGCCGGCACCTAGGGAAACCTACCAAACCTGTGCATTTTCAAAACTAGAGACCTAGGGGAATCCAAGATGGGGTGACTTGTGGGGCTCTGACCAGGTTCTGTTACCCAGAAACCTTTGCAAACCTCAAAATTTGGCTAAGAAAAAACACATTTTCCTCACAATATGGTGACAGGAAGTTCCGGAATCTGAGAGGAGCCACAAATTTCCTTCCACCCAGCGTTCCCCGAAGTCTCCCGATAAAAATGATACCTCACTTGTGTGGGTAGGCCTAGCGCCCACGACAGGAAATGCCCCAAAACGCAACATGAACACATACCATTTTTTGAAAGAAAACATTGGTGTTTTTTGCAAAGTGCCTACCTGTAGATTTTGGCCTCTAGCTCAGCCGGCACCTAGGGAAACCTACCAAACCTGTGCATGTTTGAAAACTAGAGACCTAGGGGAATCCAAGATGGGGTGACTTGTGGGGCTCTGACCAGGTTCTGTTACCCAGAATCCTTTGCAAACCTCAAAATTTGGCTAAAAAAACACATGTTCCTCACATTTCTGTGACAGAAAATTCTGGAATCTGAGAGGAGCCACAAATTTCCTTCCACACAGCGTTCCCCCAAGTCTCCCGATAAAAATGATACCTCACTTGTGTGGGTAGGCCTAGCGCCCACGACAGGAAATGCCCCAAAACGCAACGTGAACACATACCATTTTTTGAAAGAAAACAGAGGTGTTTTTTGCAAAGTGCCTACCTGTAGATTTTGCCCTCTAGCTCAGCCGGCACCTAGGGAAACCTACCAAACCTGTGCATTTTTTAAAACTAGAGACCTAGGGGAATCCAAGATGGGGTGACTTGTGGTGCTCTGACCAGGTTCTGTTACCCAGAATCCTTTGCAAACCTCAAAATTTGGCTAAAAAAACACATGTTCCTCACATTTCTGTGACAGAAAATTCTGGAATCTGAGAGGAGGCACAAATTTCCTTCCACCCAGCGTTCCCCCAAGTCTCCCGATACAAAATGATACCTCACTTGTGTGGGTAGGCCTAGCGCCCGCGACAGGAAATGCCCCAAAGCACAACGTGGACACATCCCATTTTTTCACAGAAAACAGAGCTGTTTTTTGCAAAGTGCCTACCTGTAGATTTTGGCCTCTACCTCAGCCGGCACCTAGGGAAACCTACCAAACCTGTGCATTTTTGAAAACTAGAGACCTAGGGGAATCCAAGATGGGGTGAGTTGTGGGGCTCTGACCAGATTCTGTTACCCAGAATCCTTTGCAAACCTCAAAATTTGGCTAAAAAAACACATGTTCCTCACATTTCTGTGGCAGAAAGTTCTGGAATCTGAGAGGAGGCACAAATGTCCTTCCACCCAGCGTTCCCCCAAGTCTCCCGATAAAAATGATATCTCACTTGTGTGGGTGGGCCACGTGCCTGCAACAGAATAAGGCCCAAAACTTGTAGAGATGGAGGGGATAGCACAGCGAGTTTATAAGGACATATTCTTTTATACATCTTTAGACTGACTCTGCTTTGGGGACCCACATAAGTGAGGTGTCATTTTACTTGGGAGACTGAGGGGAAAACTGGGGAGTAGGAATTTTGTGCTGGAGCGGTGATCCTACTAAGAAAAGTCAGGAAAATATGCTTTTTAAAGCAAATTTTGAGGTTTACAGAGGAGTCTGGGTAAGAAAATGTTGTGGGAGCCACGCAAGCCACACCTCCCTGGACCCCTTAGGGTGTCTAGTTTTAAAAAATGTCTGGGTTTGGTAGGTTTCCCTAGATGAAGGCCGCACCCAGGAGCAAAAACGTAGGTGCCTCCTCCCCCCCAAACATAGATAGTTTTGTAATATATCATTTTGATGTGTCCACATACGTCCGTGATGTGCCAAACACTAAAATTGTGAAAAGAAACGCACTTAGGTTATGTGAAAAAGACCATTCACCCACCAACCAAGTTGGTGGCATGCTTCATCATCGGGGTCCCACCCGAGGCACCTAGCGTGTCACAGGTGTGCTGCGACGCCTGATTACAGCGGAGCAGGTTTTGTCATTTTTACCACACATACTGGTTGGATTTGGCACGAGGGTGAGTGATGGTTCAGTGGATCAAATTTTATTAACAAGAGATTTCATAAAAATGAAATGCACTGTTAATAACTGAAAGGCAAAAAACGGAACCAATGACTCACAGCTCGTGAGCTGTAAAGCCGCAACAAGGCACCAACCGCTTTACAGTCCATTCACACACCTTTCATACATAACACGCACAAGACCATTCACACGGCCAGCCACGGGCCCAGCACATTACAACACTCACATCGACAGACCGCGCCACTCAAGGGCCCATCACTTACATACGCCCACATGCCTGATACAAGAATCACACCAGCTGATGGGAGTCTGGACTGGCGTTTGGCTGGCACCGCCAGCCAAGCGCCACCCCACCCACACCACCAGCCAAGCCCCACCCCACGCAAACCGCCAGCCAAACCCCACCCCACGCACACCGCCAGCCAAGCACCACCCCAAGCACACCACCAGCCAAGCGCCACCCCAAACAGACCGCCAGCTAAGCGCCACCCCAAGCACACCGCCAGCCAAACCCCACCCCACCCACACCGCCAGCCAAGCCCCACCCCACACACACCACCAGCCAAACCCCACCCCACGCACACCGCCAGCCAAGCGCCACCCCAAGCACACCGCCAGCCAAGCGCCACCCCAAGCACACCACCAGCCATACCCCACCCCACGCACACCACCAGCCAAGCGCCACCCCAAGCACACTGCCAGCCAAGCGCCACCCCACGCACACCGCCATCACTTTTTTTTGTTTATAAACAACAAAGAAACCACTAACTAATTATAAAATAAGCACAAAACTACAAACACAAAAGCTCTAACTAAGTACATGACAGAGATGCCAACCGTGATACATATGAAAATATAAAACAGACAGCTTACGCTCACGGTATTTCCCAGACATTTTTCCTTGTGTGGTAACTTCTAAAACAGCTGGGCACACACAGCCCAGGCTTTGAAGGGCATTTGGGGCAGTACATCCGGCTCTCCCTCCGGATTAATCTCCGGGCACATACTCTACATTTCTTTGTGGGCAAGTCTTTTTTGGGAGGGGGAGGAATGTGATCTGGAAAGTGCCGATCTTTCAATCTAGCCACATCCTCCACCACTTCTACTCTAGGAACTCTTGCCGGTTCCACCACAATAAGGCTTTCTATCACCGACTCCTGAAATTTAACAAATGTCATCCTTTACCCAGGTGAACAATCCTTGTATACAATAAAGGCATTAAAAGTTGCCAAATGAAATAAATGTAGGGCCAACTTTTTATACCACACGTAAGACTTACGAAGAGCAGTGTAAGGTTCCAAACTCTGATCTACTCTATCAACACCACCCATGTGCCTATTGTAGTCCAAAATGCATGCAGGTTTGCGCACTTCCGCAACCTGACCCCAAACAGTCACAGGGGAAGTACTCTCATCATGGATGGTAGATAGCATGTGCAAAACCCTCCTGTCTGAAAATTTCAGAGCTAGCAGCTCATTATTCCACAAGGCACTGCACTGTCCCCTCTCAAGTTTTTTACAGACAAGCTCCCTTGGATAGCCTTTCCGGTTAGAACGGATTGTGCAACAAGCAACAGTGTCCACTCTAAACAACTCCTTGAACAACTGTACTCTAGTGTAGAAATTATCTACGTACAAATGGTGACCTTTGGTAAACAGCCATCTAGCAAGTTCCCACACAATTTTTTCGCTAACTCCAAAAGTGGCCGGACAACCAGGAGGGTCAATACTGGAATCCCTACTAGTGTAGACCAGGAAATTATACACATATCCTGTTCTGCTTTCTGACAGCAGATACAATTTAATCCCATACCGTGCCCTCTTACTAGGAATGTACTGCTTAAAAACTAAATGCCCCTTGAAAAGGACCAAAGACTTGTCCACACTTATCTCTTTGCCTGGAACATAGACCTCTGAAAACCGATCTACAAAATGATCAAGGACGGGCCTAATCTTAAAAAGACGGTTACAATCAGGGTGATCTTGTGGCAAGGCTAAAGCATTGTCTACAAAATGCAGCATACGAAGAAGAAGCAAATACCGATTACGTGTCATAGTTGCCGGAAATATAGCCGTTGCCATCAAGGGACTAGTAGACCAATAAGAAGCAAGTGACGGCTTCCTGATCAACCCCATCAAAAAAGACAAACCTAAAAACTTTTTCATCTCTTCCAGATATGTGGGAACCCATTGAGTAGTTCTAGACTGAGGCTTAAGTCTGGCAGCGTTGTCCCGCAAATATTGCTCTGCATACAAATTAGTCTGCTCCACAATCTCTTCCAAAAAGACATCGTCCATAAACAAGTGAAAGAAACGGACAGGCAAAAAGATTCCCGAATTAACTCTACACCCTGGGAGACCAGTAAATGCAGGTAACTGTGGCTGCTCCATGTTTGGGGCAATCCAGGTGTCAGGTCTTCTAATGGGAAACCCTTCAGCCCCAGGCTGCTGCACTCTTGGCACATCAATGTCCTCCTCTACAACAGGCCCTTCATCTGCACTGAGTGTAGCTTCCTCATCAGAAGAATACTCACGGACAGAAAACTCACTTCCAGAATCTCCCGCTTCCTCCTCTGCCTCAGATGCAGAGTCAGTCTCGTAATCATGGTCTGAAGACAACTCAAAGAGCATGCGAACAACCTGCTGAGTGGTCACTCTGCGGCTAGCCATGATCCTCACTAGCAACAAATGGATTGCCAACAACAACTAGCACTAAAATAAGTAATAAACAAAGTGAAGCTTTATCACAAAGAGTTATGTACTAAAAAAACTATACCACTCACTTGCCTGAAAAAGCTACTCACCAAGCAACTACTCTGCACAGACACAGCAATCACCAATGATATCCCACTAAAAAGAAAAAAGAAAATTAGACATATGACAACACAAATATCATTGTGCTCAAATCTCAATTTCAAAGACACAATACTGCATTTAGTACACCACCTACAAACATGTCATTCATGCATGTCAACAATACTCCTTTGGAGTAAATTGCTTTCACTTACCTAAAACATGCAACTATGCAAACCGCAGGACAACTACTGCCAAAACCACAAGGATCCACAGCAAAGGAAGCAAAAGCGTTGAACTAGAAGAAAAAGAAGAAATACATTGTTATAATCACAGATACAAATACTTCGCCAGTTGACAAACACCCCACCTCCAAGAACTTAGAAATTGTCCCTGGTACCTAAGTGGATCCTGCCCCCCTCGGGGGCAGATGGGCGTAAATAAATTGGCCAATCTGCCCCCAAGGGGAGCAGAAATGGGCAACACCTCTGTGCCCCCTTTAGGGGGCGACCCTTCCCAAAGGGGGCACTACCAGCACAAAACAAAAAAAAGGGAAAAAAAAAAAATCCCTGGTGTATTGGTGGTTTCTGCCCTCCTTGGGGGCAGATGGGCCTACAAAAATAGGCCCATCTGCCCCCAAAGGGTGCAGAGATGGCCAATACAAACATCGGCGATCTGCACCCGGGGGGGCGAAATACTAAAAAAAATAGCCCCCCAGGGGGGTGACCCTTGCCCAAGGGGTTGCCCCCAAAAGAAACTTTTCTTTAGAAATAAATCCCTGGTGTCTAGTGGATTTCGCCCCTCCCGCCCCGGGGGGCAGATCGGCCAAAAAATCGGCGATCTGCCCACAGGCGGGACGAAATACTAAAAATAATAGCCCCCCAGGGGGGCGACCCTTGCCCAAGGGGTCGCCCCCAAAAGAAACACACAAAAAAAAATCCCTGGTGTCTAGTGGAGATTCCTGCTCCACGATCGCGGGCAGGAATCTAGTGAAAACCTTTGGAGTTTTGGAGGTCCTGCAAAAGGCAGGCCTCACTATCAAAGCCCCAAAGTGCCAGATAGGGCAGGGAAAGGTGGTTTATCTGGGACACCTGGTAGGTGAAGAACAGATTGCACCATTTCAGGGGAAAATCCAAACAATCATGGATTGGGTTCCCCCTGCAACACAGACCCAGGTGAGAGCCTTCCTAGGCCTCACTGGGTATTACAGGAGATTCATTAAAAACTATGGCTCCATAGCAGCCCCACTTAATGATCTCACAAGTAAGAAGATGCCTAAAAAGGTATTGTGGACAGCTAGCTGTCAGAAAGCTTTTGAGGAGCTCAAACAGGCCATGTGCACTGCACCTGTCCTAAAAAGCCCATGTTACTCCAAGAAATTCATTGTTCAAACTGATGCATCTGAATTAGCGGTAGGGGCAGTCTTATCACAACTGAAGTCTGAGGGCCAGGATCAACCAGTTGCTTTAGACCTGGGAGTACCCACTCCAATGGAGATGGACTCTCCAGATATTTCCACTTAGAGAAAGAAGACTCATCTGGACAAGGTTAGCCTAATTGTCCCTCGTTTGGAGGGGGTTGTGTAGGAAAGTACCATCTTGCCTGGCATGTTACCCCCATTTTTACATGTATGTCAGTTTGTTTTTGCCTGTCTCCCTGTGATCCTAGACCCCAGTGCTCATAGAATGTGGCCTGAATGTGTATACCTGTGTAGTGACTGACTGTGTCACTGAGGATCTGCTAATCAGAACCTCAGTGCTTATGCTCTCTCTGCCTTTAAATGTGTCACACTAGGCCAGTCCACATTTACCAATTTCAATTGGCATACTGGAACACCCTTATAATTACCTAGCATATGGTACCTAAGTACCCAGGGTATCGGGGTTCCAAGAGCTCCCTATGGGCTGCAGCATTTCTTTTGCCACCCATAGGGAGCTCAGACAAACCTTCACACAGGTCTGCAGCCTGAGTGAAATAACGCACACTTTATTTCACAGCCATTTTCACTGCACATAAGTAACTTATAAGTCACCTATATGTCTAACCTTCACTTGGTGAAGGTTAGGTGCCAAGCTACCTAGTGTGTGGGCACCCTGGCACTAGCCAAGGTGCCCCCACATTGTTCAGGGCAAATTCCCCGAACTTTGTGTGTGTGGGGACACCATTACACGTGTGCACTACACATAGGTCACTACCTATGTGTAGCGTCACAATGGTTACTCCGAACATGGCTATGTAACATGTCTAAGATCAAGGAATTGTCACCCCAATACCATTCTGCCAAACCAGCTTTCTGAGGTCTTCTCTGCAGCTACCGCTGCTGCCACCCCACAGACAGACAGACAGGTATTAAGTATATGCTCTCTAAGAATTAAGTTGTACAACACCTCATAATCAGATACTTTGCTGCCATATAACCAGCCTTCCAAAGCTTTAACAGGACAGTCCACAAAGTCTATCTTGTGAGGACTCTTTTCTGGTCTCCCTGAACTTTATTCTATAGTGTTCATTGGTGAGACCAAACCCTTCTAAAAGTGCTGACTTAAGAACGTTGCAATTGTCTGCATCCTTTTCTCTGACAGGGAGAAGTCTATACCTCTCTGTAGGAGGCTTGCCTGGTTTGTAGTGGGTACCCTGGGTAGTGGGTACCTTGGGTACTTCCACCTTATACCAGGTCCAGTTATCCCTTATTAGTGAAATGTAGTAGTGTTCTAGCAGTTTAGGATGATAGAAGCAGCTATAGCAGAGAAGCTTAGGCTGAATTAGGAGACATGCAAAACTCATGCAATACCACTTATAGCTACATAGTTCTTATACAGACAGTAAAGGCAATACTCAGTGTTAACAAAAATAAAGGAATTTATTTGGGTGACTGTAGGCGGGCGTCGCTCGCCTCGCCTACGATCATGCAGACTTGGCGTTCGCCCGACGCCTTCCCCGACTTCCGCCCACGTCGTCATGGAGACGCGTGGGGGCGGAGACGGCAATCGGCCCCGGACTTCCGGGTTGCTGAGACTTTTAAAAATGAAGACGCCGCGAACGGAAGGGGAAGGAGGAACCGGAGCCGAAGGTTTGTGACAACAACCCCGAACGAGGAGACCAGGAGCGAAGAGAGGATCCCGACAAGACGATTGGAACAGAATTACCGAGAGGACACGAAGCAGCCTGCCACGGCCTAGGAGGGTCGTGGCTATACAAGGTACGGACCCTTTTTAAGGGCAACAACGATAAGGGGAAAGAAGGGGAGGGGGAGAGCCAGAGAGAGGGTGGGAAAAGACAGGAGAGGAAAGAAGGGGAAAAACTCCCAGGACACCCTGCCACTCTACTATTAAAGAAAGGGAAAAACCCCTCCTCCTCACCAAAACCATTACCCTCCCACTAAAGTAAAAACTACACAAAAATGTATCGGGTTGTTTAGTTAACCCCCTTACTACCTCCCTCACAGCTCCACTCCTCCCCTCACTAATCACAGAAATTAATAGACCGGGAAAATACCGTCCCACTTACCTGCTGTATCCTCTTTTGTTCTTCCGAGGGAAATCGTGGACCAAGGGGAGAACACTGGAAACTCGCCACCTGGAAGAGGAAAATTTAAGGAAACCATTAAAGACTTTGGAAGCCCCACAGATTGGAGGAAGAGAAACAAAAGAGAGGAACGAAAGGCAAACATCCTATCACTGTATTTCACCCCTCCTAGAACTTAAAAATAAAACAAGAAAACCCCTGTTAAGGGTTAAAAATCTGCGTCTGTGTTCCCTGTATCCCAGACCACAACCCCAAATCCCCCCCCCCCCCCACAGTGGTGTCAGAAGTGGGATTTGGTCCCGACGGGATACAGAGACCGTGCTGCCATGGAGGACAAACCCGGTCTCGAGGACATGATTAAACAACTCGCGGAAGGTCAGCGCCACCTCTAGTTGGTGTGGGAAGCACAACAAAGGGAGGCCAAGGAGGACAGACAGGCCCTGCAATCCGCCCTAAAAAGTCAGGCGACTATCATGGCCAGTAATCAACTGGTCCATGAGACTGCTTTAAAAAAACTAACCGACACCATCGCTGCCAGCAAGGTGCATCCAAACGTGCCAAGTTCGGTATTACAAAAGTATCAGGAGGGGGAAGACCCTGATTCTTTTTTCACGAACTTCGAAAGAGTAGCCTCCTCCGCCCAATGGCCTGAAGATAGGTGGGGCCAATACATTGCCCCCCCTCCTAACGGGCACTCTTCAATCGGCTTATTAGGCTGCCAATCCGGGGGGTATCACACCATACTCTGAGATAAAGAAAAGTATCTTGGAGCGTGTGGGACATGACACTGAGTATTACAGGGCAAAATTCAGAAAGGTGAAATGGGGGCCCAATGAAGACCCACGGACCTATTATTACCGGGTGAAGGACCTGGGACTAAAATGGCTGGGACCCATAGGGACTGACCGTGAGGACGTTATCAAAGTGATAATCCTAGAACAGTACTTGGATTCCCTGCCGATCAGCACCCGAAACTGGATAAGACAGCACCCAAAAATAGACACCGAGACGGCCGTCGAGCTAGCATGTGCTTATCACAGGTCAGGGGAGGTTAAACATCAGCCAACCCGACCTTTGGGGAAATTGCCTATCACTCCTTCCCATTTTTCTCCCTGACGAATAACAGAAGAACCAGGACCCTCACGAAGTACGGAAAGAAGTCCCATGCATCAACCTCAGTGCTTTAGTTGTGGGGAGTGGGGTCATATCGCCCGCGGATGCCCAAAAAAACATGAGGGAGTAGAGCCAATGGAAATAGGCGTTACTCGGGGCAGGGTTCTGTGCCTGGTAAAAAGTGATGTGTCCTTTAAGCACCCCCTTAGAATAAATGGGTCTCCGGTCATGGCCTTGATTGACTCCGGATGCAGTCAGTCGGTGATCCGTCGTAGTATAATATACCCTGTACCAGAGACTGATAATCAGTGGGTAACCATATGTTGTATTCATGGAGACCGTGCTCAGTATCCACTTGCAAGGGTAGAAGTTGGATGGAACACTCATCTTGACCCTCTCTCCGTGGGGCTCATGGATAACTTAATAGAGGAGTGCGTTATTGGGACTGATTACCAGAGATTCTACGAGATTCTGGATCAAACCCGGAAACATAATCTAGTAGAGGAGTGGTGGGGTACGGCCCCTTTCTGGAATGACTCCATATGTAGCCCACCCTCGAGAAAAAAATTTACCCGGAAAGAAAGGAGAGCAGAGAAACATAAATTTGTAACCAAACAGGAACGAAAAGAAGAGGAGAGATTGGTGGCCAATATAGACACTGCCCCTGTGTCTTTTAGAATGAGTCAACACGAAGATCCCACACTAGTGAATGCCTGGAAAACTGCCAAAAACGCCCCTACTGGGGAGGTAGGTCCCTACTTCTTGGTACACAAGGACTTGCTGTATAGGGTAATTACCAGTAGAAATAAGGAAAAAAGACAACTCGTAGTCCCCGAACCATATAGAACACAGGTCCTCTTCCTAGCCCATAACCAACCGGGGGGAGGTCATTGTGGCCGGGAGAAAACAGAGGAATATTTACTAAGACGGTTTTACTGGCCCGGAGTATATGCACACATATGGCAATATTGTGCCCATTGTCCGAAATGTCAACTGGTAGAACCAGGAGCCATTAGGAGAGCCCCGGTACGACCATTACCGATTATTGATACTCCCTTCAAACTTGTCGGTATGGACCTAGTTGGGCCCCTTCTACCATCCAGTAAAGGACACACTCATATTCTCGTCTTAGTAGATTATGCGAGTAGATATCCTGAGGCAATTCCACTCACTAGTATCACTACTAAAGCAGTAGCACAAGCAATGATAACGTTCTTTGCCCGAGTGGGGTTTCCTGAAGAACTTCCCACCAACCAGGGAACACCGTTCGTATCTGGACTGATGAAACAGATATGTAAGTCCCTAGGTGTTCTCCAAATCAAGACATCTGTATATCACCCACAAACGGATGGTTTAGTGGAACGATATAATCGGACGATCAAAACCTTTTGAGGAAAATAGTGAGCGAAACTGGGAAAGACTGGGATCAAAAACTTCCCCTAGTATTATATGCAATAAGAACACACGAGCAATCCTCTACCGGGCATAGCCCGTTTGAACTTGTATTTGGAAGCAACCTAGAAATCTACTAGATATGGCGGCAGAATTATGGGAAGAGGAAAATAACGAGGAGCGACCCATCCTAGACTATATTCACAAATTAAAAACCCATCTCCAGACAGTGTGGGAGGATGTGAGACAGCATTTAGAGAAGGCACAAGACACGCAAAAAACTTACTACGATCAGGGTACTAAACTGCGGGTACTACAACCCGACGATAAGGTATTAATCCTCCGACCCACCTCAGAGCATAATTGATAGCCAAGTGGCAAGGGCCATATCGGATAATAAAAGCGGTCACACCGGTTACCTACTTGGTGGAATTAAACACTCAACCCAGACGAACCCAAATTTATCACATCAATCTATTAAAGAAATGGGAAGACCCAGAAAATGGAAACCATACGCCAGCGAGGGCATACATGATCACCCCAGATCAACCACTAGCATTAGAACTATGTCCCATCTCTCAATTAGACCCACACAAACTTCCCAAGGTAAATGAGTCCCTTTCTGAGATGGAGACACGGCAAATAATGAAGATAATTCAAAGTCATGCCCGCTTCTTTTCCGAACTACCAGGAAAAACTTCTTGGGTCCAACACCAGATACGAACACCTGAGGGCAAAATTGTACGCCAACGTCCCTATCGTATCCCCGAAGCGAGAAAGATCCTTATAGAGGAAGAAATAACAAAAATGTTGTCTCTTGGGGTTATTGAGACGTCCACCAGCCCATGGTGCTCTCCTATAGTACTGGTGCCGAAACCGGATGGGTCGGTCCGCTTCTGCATTGACTTCCGGAAACTCAATGAGGTATCACTTTTTGATACCTATCCCATTCCCCGGGTAGATGAGGTGTTAGAAAAAATCGGACAAGCCCGCTTTATGACCACTATTGACTTGACGAAGGGATATTGGCAGATTCCCTTAGCTCCCTCAGACAAAGAGAAGACAGCGTTCGTTGCTCCTTCGGGGTTATATCAATTTACCGTCCTCCCATTCGGCCTTCATGGTGCCCCGGCTACGTTCCAACGGTTAATGGATCGTCTTCTGAGACCATTCCATGACTTTACAGCTGCATATCTCGACGACATTGTCATTTTTAGCTCTACCTGGTCAGACCATCTCCTACACCTAGGAAAAGTATTCTCAGCTTTAGCGGCCGCAGGCCTTACCGCCAACCCAAAAAAATGCGTCCTAGGACAGACCCAGATTTCCTATCTTGGGTATGTCATCGGTAAGGGAGTACTGAGTCCACAAAAAGATAAGGTAGCCACCAATAGACAAATACCACTTCCAAAGACTAAGAAGGAACTCCGTTCGTTCCTGGGGCTGGTAGGATATTATCGGCGGTTCATACCTCAGTACTCGACCATTACAGCCCCCTTGACTGACCTATTAAAGAAACAGTACTCAAATGCCCTTCCTCCTTTTTCCCCCACGCAACTCCAGGGATTTCACTGGCTAAAAGAAGCCCTATCTACTGAACCCATATTACGTTGTCCCGATTTCACCAGACCTTTTCATCTTTTTACTGACGCCTCGAATGTCGGATTGGGGGCCGTATTAGCCCAGCCGGACGAGCAGGGGGACGATCACCCCATTGTGTATATCAGTAGGAAGTTGTCACCTAGAGAACTAAACTACCCTACCATCGAGAAGGAATGCCTTGCCATAAAGTGGGCAATAGAGTGTTTACAATATTATCTCCTGGGACGTCCTTTCATCCTTTACACTGATCATGCCCCCTTAACATGGTTGTCTTCCCATAAGGATACCAATTCACGAGTATTACGCTGGTTCCTTGAACTGCAACCCTTTACATTTCAGGTCCGTCACATCCCTGGGCACGGCAGTGTCCCGCGCACTTTCTCTCCCGCTGTCCGGACTCCACGGTACTCAACCAGTCCCGTTCATGGGAAGGGGTGTGTAGGCGGGCGTCGCTTGCCTCGCCTACGATCATGCAGACTTGGCGTTCGCCCGACGCCTTCCCCGACTTCCGCCCACGTCGTCATGGAGACGCGTGGGGGCGGAGACGGCAATCGGCCCTGGACTTCCGGGTTGCCGAGACTTTTAAAAATGAAGACGCCGCGAACGGAAGGGGAAGGAGAAACCGGAGCCGAAGGTTTGTGACAACAACCCCGAACGAGGAGACCAGGAGCGAAGAGAGGATCCCAACAAGACGGCCGGAACAGAATTACCGAGAGGACACGAAGCAGCCTGCCACGGCCCAGGAGGGTCGTGGCTATACAAGGTACGGACCCTTTTTAAGGGCAACAACGATAAGGGGAAAGAAGGGGAGGGGGAGAGCCAGAGAGAGGGTGGGAAAAGACAGGAGGGGAAAGAAGGGGAAAAACTCCTAGGACACCCTGCCACTCTACTATTAAAGAAAGGGGAAAACCCCTCCTCCTCACCAAAACCCTAACCCTCCCACTAAAGTAAAAACTACACAAAAATTTATCGGGGTTGTTTAGTTAACCCCTCACTACCTCCCTCACAGCTCCACTCCTCCCCTCACTAATCACAGAAATTAATAGACCGGGAAAATACCGTCCCACTTACCTTCTGTATCCTCTTTTGTTCTTCCGAGGGAAATCGTGGACCAAGGGGAGAACACTGGAAACTCGCCACCTGGAAGAGGAAAATTTAAGGAAACCATTAAAGACTTTGGAAGCCACACAGATTGGAGGAAGAGAAACAAAAGAGAGGAACGAAAGGCAAACACCCTATCACTGTATTTCACCCCTCCTAGAACTTAAAAATAAAACAAGAAAACCCTTGTTAAGGGTTAAAAATCTGCATCTGTGTTCCCTGTATCCCAGACCACAACCCCAAATCCCCCCCAACCCCACACAGTGACACAGTACCAAAAATATCTTAGAGACAATACTCCTTCTGGAGGTAAGTATTATACAAAATACATACACTAGACATCAAAATTAGACAAGTAAACAGTCATAGAACGATGCAAAAAGTAGGAAATCCTATAGAATGCTATGGGAGAAAACAGGTCTAGGGGCACCACAAACCATATACTAAGAAAGTGGAGTACGAACCATAAATTCCCCCCTAGACAAGTGTAGTGTGTGCAGAATCGCTGGGAGAGTAAGAATACAGTAAAGGTAAGTACATTTCCCCACCCCAGAGCCCAGAAAAGAAGGAGTCCAGTACTGCAAGTTTCCTTAGGACACACCACACCTCGTGATTTGGATTTTGCAGCAGCCAACCAAGTCTGCAAAGAACAACTGCTGGATTTCTGGACCTGAAGACCTGCAAAGGAGGGGGACGAAGTCCAGAAGTCCAAAGAAGTTCCAGGAAGGACAGGAGCCCCTTCCACTCAGAAGAGGGTGCAAAAGAAGAGTCCTCAGTTAGTCGAAGACTGCAGGAATGCACCCCAGGAAGATGCCAGCGGGTTCCTGCATGGTACAAAAGATGTTGCACGGTGTGAAGATCGTTGCAGATTAGATTTCTTGTTGGAAGGTGCCAACAAGCCTTGGCTATGACAAAAGTGCGTTTTGTATCAAAATGGTGCTGGATGGACCCAGGAGGGACCTGGGGGCCTCAACTCTGTGTGAGGAGGAAGAGGGGACCCTGAGCACTTTAGAGAGCCCTCAGGATAACAGCCAGCACCCCCAGGAGTCGCAGGACCTGGGTTCAAAGGAGGTGCAATACGTGGTTGAGACAGCACAACAAAAGAAGGTCCCACGCCACAGGAGAACAACTCAGCGAGTTGAGCGTCGCAGGATGGAGTGCTAGGGGCCTGGGTCAGGCTGTGCATGAAGGAATTTTGCACAGAGTGCACAGAGACCTCAGAAGGCGAAGAATACTCAGTACGCAGGGGTACCGTCGCTCTCAGGGAAGGCAAGGTCTTATCTCCTCCAACGTGCATCAGCAGGACCGCAGGACAGTCTATTTCAACGATGTCCACCCTCTGTGTCCTTAGAAGCACGCTCCTCGCTGTGAGAGGAGTCCCAGGGTACCGGTCGTCGTCTTGGAAGGTGCCTGTTTGGAGCAGGAGAGTGACTTTGTCACTCCACGGGAGATTTCTTCAGTCCTTCTGGTGCAAGATGAAGACAGGGAGTCCCCAGAGCATGCACACCATAGAAACTGTAGCACTTGCTGACTTGGAGCTGAGGTTGGTGATGAAAAGTTTCTCTTGTAGACACTTTGTTGCAGTTACAGTGATTCTTGGAGCAGGCTGCGTATGATCTGAGGTCAGAAGAGTCTGAAGTTGTTGCAGAGGATTACTGAAGGAAACTTGCAAGCAGAATCTGAAGAGAACCCACAGGAGAGACCCTTAATAGCCCTGAGAGGGGGATTGGCTACCTTATCAGGTATGGACCTATCAGGAGGGGTCTGTGATGTCACCTGCTGGCACTGGCCACTCAGAGCCCTCCAAAATGCCCCCACACCTTGCAAATCAAGATGGCTGAAGTCTGGGACACACTGGAGGAGCTCTGGGCACCACCCCTGGGGTGGTGATGGACAGGGGAGTGGTCACTCCCCTTTACTTTGTCCAGTTTCGTGCCAGAGCAGATGAAGGGGTCCCTGAACCGGTGTAGACTGGTTTATGCAAGAAGGGCACCATCTGTGCCCTTCAAAGCATTCCCAGAGGCTGAGGGAGGCTAACCCTCCCAGACTGTAACACCTATTTCCAAAGGGAGAGGGTGTAACACCCTGCTCTCAGAGGAAATGCTTTGTTCTGCCTTTCTGGGACTGGGCTGCCCAGACCCCAGGAGGGCAGAACCCTGTCTGTGAGGTGGCAGCAGCTGTAGCTGCAGTGCAAGCCTCAGAGAGCAGGTTTGGCAGTACTGTCGGTCCATGGTGGAGCCACCAGGATGCATGGAATTGGCTCCCCAATACCAGATTTGAAATGGGGGGACATTTCCATGATCTTAGACATATTACATGGCCATATTTAGAGTTAACCTTGTGAAGCTATATATAGGTATTGACCTAATATTTAGTGCACAAGTGTAATGGCGTCCCCGCACTCACAAAGTCCGGGGAAATGGCCTTGAACTATGTGGGGGCACCTTTGCTAGTGCAAGGGTGTCCTCACACTTAGTAACTTTGCACTTAACCTTCAGCAAGTAAAGGTTAGACATATAGCTGACTTATAAGTTACTTAAGTGCAGTGAAAATGGCTGTGAAATAGTGTGTGCACTATTTCATGCAGGCTGCAATGGCAGTCCTGTGTAAGGGTTTGTCTGAGCTCCCTGTGGGTGGCAAAATAAATATTGCAGCCCATATGGATCTCCTGGAACCCCAATGCCCTTGGTAGCTAGGTACCATATACTAGGGACTTATAAGGAGGGTCCAGTATGCCAATTGAAATTGGTAAAGGAAGTCACTGGCCTGCAGTGACAAATTTAAAAGCAGAGAGAGCATAAGCACTGAGGTTCTGGTTAGCAGGGCCTCAGTGACACAGTTAGGCACCACACAGGGAACACATACAGGGCACACTTTATGAGCACTGGGGTCCTGGCTAGGAGGATCCCAGTGACACAAGCAAAAAACAAACATACATACAAGTAAAAATGTGGGTAACATGCCAGGCAAGATGGTACTTTCCTACACAACCCACCCCCAAACGAGGGACAATAAGTCTAACCTTGCCCAGATGAGTCTTCATTGTCTATGTGGAACTATCTGGAGAGTCCACCTGCATTGGAGTGGGTACTCCCAGGTCTATGTTCCACTATATAGTCCATTCTCTGTAGGGATATGGACCAACTCAACAATTTAGGGTTTTCACCTTTCATTTGTTTTAGCCAAAGTAGAGGTTTGTGGTCTGTCCGAACAATAAAGTGAGTACCAAACGGGTATGGTCTCAACTTTTTCAGTGCCCAGACCACAGAAAGGGCCTCCCTCTCTATGGCAGACCAACACTTTTCTCTAGGGGTCAACCTCCTGCTGATAAAAGCAACAGGTTGATCCTGGCCCTCAGTATTAAGCTGTGGTAGCACTGCCCCAACCCCCAATTCAGAAGCATCAGTCTGGACTATGAACTTTTTGGAGGTGCAAGGGCTTTTTAGGACAGGTGCGGAGCACATGGCCTGTTTGAGCTCATCAAAAGCTTTTTGACAGCTAGCTATCCACATTACCTTTTTAGGCATCTTCTTACTAGTGAAGCCATTAAGAGGAGCTGCACTGGAGCCATAACTCTTAATAAACCTCCTAGAGTAACCTGTGAGGCCTAAAAAGGCTCTCACCTGGGTTTGAGTTTAGGGGGAGCCCATTCCATAATGGTCTGGATCTTCCCCTGCAGTGGTGCAATCTGTTCCCCATCTACCAGGTGGCCCAGATCAACCACTTTCCCCTGCCCTATCTGGCACTTTGAGGCCTTGATGGTGAGGCCTGCCTTTTGCAGGGCCTCCAGAACTTTCCACAGGTGGACCAGGTGATCATCCCAGGTGGAGCTAAAGACAGCTATATCATCTAGATATGCTGCACTAACAGCTTCCAACCCTTGCAGGACTGTGTTCACCAACCTTTGAAAAGTGGCAGGTGCATACTTCAGACCAAAGGGCATCACAGTGAATTGATATTGCCCTCTAATGGTTGAAAATGAAGTCTAGGGTTTAGCATTTTCTGAAAATTTAATCTGCCAATACCCTGCAGTTTAATCAAAAGTGCTTAGATACTTGGCAGAAGCCAGTGTATCTATCAGCACATCTTCCCTGGGTATAGGGTGAGCATCTTTCTTGGTTACTTGGTTGAGCCCTCTACAGTCATCACAAAACCTCATCTCTCTTTTTCCATCCTTAATGTGAGGTTTTGGGACCAGCACCACTGGGCTAGCCCATGGGCTTTCTGAAGGCTCAATCACTGCTAAGTCTAACATTTTATAAACTTCTTGTTTAATGCAGTCCCTGACATGGTCAGCCTGCCTATAAATCTTACTTTTGACAGGTAAACGCTCTCCAGTATTGAGTGTATGCTCACACCAAGTAGTGGCACCTGGTATCAGTGAGAAAAGTTCAGAAAACTGACTTAAAAGGTTTATACAGTTATCTTTCTGCTCAACAGTAAGACAATCTGCAAGTACTACTCCCTCCACTAAGGAATCAGCTTCAGTGGTGGAGAAGAGATCAGGGAGAGGGTCACTCTCTTCTTCCTGTCCCTCATCAGTTGCCATGAACAGGGTGAGATCAGCCCTGTCATAGTAGGGTATTAGGCGGTTTACATGGAGGACCCTAAGGGGACTCCTGGCAGTGCCCAGGTCTACCAAGTAGGTAACCTCGCCCTTTTTCTCAACAATTAGATGGGGTCCACTCCATTTGTCCTGGAGTACTCTTGGGGCCACAGGCTCCAATACCCACATCTTCTTTCCTGAGTGGTACCAGGTCAGGACAGCCTGCTGGTCATGCCATTGCTTTTGCAGCTCCTGGCTGGCCTGAAGGTTTTTACTGGCCTTTTTCATGTATTCAGCCATTCTTGATCTTAAGCCAAGTACATAATCCACAATGTATAGTTTAGGAGCTTTTAAAGGTTGTTCCCAACCCTACTTAACAAGTGCAAGGGGACCTCTCACAGGGTGCCCAAAGAGGAGTTCAAAGGGGCTAAAACCCACTCCATTTTGAGGTACCTCCCTGTAAGCAAAAAGGAGGCAAGGTAACAGGACATCCCATTTCCTTCTGAGTTTTTCAGGGAGTCCCATTATCATACCTTTGAGAGTTTTATTAAACCTCTCAACCAGACCATTTGTTTGTGGATGATAAGGAGTAGTGAATTTGTATGTTACACCACACTCCTTCCACATTGCCTTGAGGTATGCAGACATGAAGTTACTACCTTTGTCTGACACCACTTCCTTAGGTTAGCCTACTCTGGAAAAGATTCCCAGGAGGGCCTTTGCCACTGCAGGAGCTGTAGTGGTCCTTAAGGGAATTGCTTAAGGGTACCCAGTGTCATGGTCCACTACCAACAGGATAGACCTATTGCCTGAAGCTGTTGGAGGGTCAAGGGGGCCAACTATGTCAACCCCTACCCTTTCAAAGGGTACCCCAACCACAGGAAGTGGAATTAAGGGGGCCTTTGGAGTGCCACCAGTATTGCCACTGGTTTGGTAGGTCACACAAGAGCGACAAAACTCTTTGGTTTCCTCTGACATAAGAGGCCAGTGAAACAGGGTAACAAGCCTGTCCCAAGTTTTACTTTGGCCCAAGTGCCCAACCAAGGGAATGTCATGTGCCAAGGTAAGAAGAAACTCTCTGTATTGCAAAAGGATGGCCAATCTCCTAGTAGCTCGAGGTTTAGGGTCTCTTGATTCAGTATACAGGAGGTTGTCTTCCCAATACACCTTATGGCTATCATTGACATCCCCATTCTGCTGTTTGACAGCTTGCTGTCTCAAACCCTCTAGTGTGGGACAGGTCTGCTGTGCCACACTCAGCTCTTCCCTAGCAGGCCCCCTGCACCCAAAAGCTCAGCAGTGTCTGCTGCCAGCTCATCTGGTGTAGGTTCTGCACAGGGAGAGGATTTCTCTTCCTCAAAAGGGGGGGAATCTTCTGGAGATGGAGGGATAGTGGGCAAGGATTTACCTTTCCTACCCCTAACTTTTGGGAGCACTTGGTCCATTGTTCCAGGATCTAAGTTTACCTGTCCTTTTTGCTTTTTGGCCAGAGCCCTTGTCAAAGCAAAAATATGCCCAGGAATGCCCAGTATTGCTGCATGAGCCTCCAACTCCACCTCAGCCCAAGCTGATGTCACTAACCATTTCCTAGTAAGCAATCTACAGGTAATTCAGTGGCTACCACAACTTTCTTTGGACCAGTAACCCCCCCCCAGTTGAGATTCACAACAGCCGTGGGGTGGCTAAGTGTGTTATTGTGAGCATCAGTCACTTAGTACTGCTGACCAAGTAGGTGTTGATCAGGGTGAACCCGTTTCTCTATAACCATACTGTAGTTACACTGGCTCCTGTGTCCCTGTAGGCCTCAACCTCAACACCATTAATTAAGGGTAGTTGTTTGTACTTACCCATATTAAGGGGACAAGCAACCAAGGTGGCAAAGTCAATGCCACCATCAGAGACTAAAACAGCCTCTGTGGTCTCCCTAACAAGACCAACCCCAACTACACTGCCAATAGTAAGCCCAGCTATACCCTTGGATTGGCTATTTGTAGTTGGCTTCCCACCACCACTGCTATTACTAGGAGCACTAGAGGTTGCAGTTGGGGTTGTGGTAGTGGGAGCCTTGGTGTTTTTCTTTGGACAAGTGGCATCACTTGCCCAATGGCCTTTTACTTTACATAAATAACACCATGGGTTTTTCTGATTGTGGGAAGATGATTTAGACCCACCACCCCCAGAGGATTTTTGTGGGCCTGATTAAGGTTCAGAATGTTTTTTTATCTTTGTCCCTACCCTTGTCAGAAGACTTACCATCCTTCTTCTTGCCATGCTTGTCACTCCCTGTATGAACTTTTCTGTTCACTCTTGTTCTGACCTATTTGTCTGCCTTCTTTCCCAATTCTTGGGGAGAGGTCAGATCTGAGTCTACCAAGTACTGGTGGAACAAATCAGACACACAATTGTTCAAAATATGCCCTCTCAGGGTTAGATTATACAGACTTTCATAGTCAGTCACCTTACTGCCATGTAACTAACCCTCCAAGGCCTTCACTGAACAGTCTACAAAGTCTGTCCGGTCTTGAGAGGACTCTTTTCTGGTGTCTCTGAACTTAATCCTGTAATGTTCAGTGGTTAGGCCAGATCCATCCAAGAGTGTATCCTTCAAAACTTTGTAATTATTAGCATCACTTTCTCTGACAGTAAGGAGCCTATCCCTACCCTTACCAGTGAAAGATAGCCACAAGATAGCAGCACACTGCCTTTGAGGGACCAACTGTACCATACAGGCCCTCTCAAGTGCAGCAAACCACTTGTTAATGTGATCCCCCTCCTTGCATCTTATGCAGGTTTCTGGAATTGTGCTCTCTAACAGGATTGCTATCAAAAACACTGCTGCTGCCACCATGGGGAACTAACCCCAACCTCTGCCTTTCCCGTTCCACATCCAGAGATTCCCTGTCTAAGGCCAGTTGCTGCTGTTTAACCTTCAGCCTGGCCTCTTCCAACCTCAGCTTTCTGAGTTCCCTTTCCATTAAGTTATCCTCAGGGTTGGAGGCTTGGGAATTGTGAGACACAGAAGAAATGTGGGAATTGACAGAGTTGGACCTGTCCCTAACTGACTGGACTCTAGTAACCTGGCCTTTAGGAGTGAAAGGTGCCCTACCAATGTGTGACCCCCTCCCACTACCAGTGTCACTAGGTGACCTCATAGCTGGCAGGTCCTTGGAACAATCCTCCCTAGTATCCTCAGGGGACTCCTCTGAGTCTGGCTGGGTACCCCCCTCCTCTACCTCCTGATCCTGAGATGGGCCAGACTGGTTCTGGTCACTTTCTATGAGAAGGCTAAGGAGAAGATCTTTTGTAGGATTCTTACCAATTGCTAAACCTCTTTCAATGCAGAGACCCCTCAAACATTTAAAGTTTAGATTCCCATATGTTGCCTGAACAACTGTGGGAGTAAGCTCTACTGCAGACATGACAGAAAAGGTTTAGGACAGGGAGAGAGAACAGGGAAAAACTTTTTCAAACTTTTGAAAACTTTTAAAAGTTTTCAGACACTTTTCAGAAACTTTTTAGAAAGTTTTAAAGAAAGAAAGTTTAACTGTTTAGGTTACTGTGTATATTCGAAAGTATTTGTTATATGTTTTTCTTATGAAAAGCACCAATGACAAAGTGGTAAAGCAGTTACAAGTACTTATCCCACTGCTGCACCGCCAATGTAGGAGACTGGCCTGGCTTTAGTGGGTACCTTTTGGTACTTACACCTTGTGCCAGGTCCAGTTATCCCTTCTTAGTAGATTAGAAGTGTTCTAGCAGCTTAGGATGATAGAGGTAGTTATATCAGAGCAGCTTAGGCTGAACTAGGAGACATGCAAAGCTCCTACTATACCACTTATATCATATAGCACTTTATCACAAGAAAACACAATACTCAGAGTTACTAAAAATAAAGGTACTTTATTTTAGTGACAATATGCCAAAAGTACCTCAGAGGATATACTCCCTTAGAAGGTAAGTAAAATACACAAAATATACACACAAACCAAAATAAGGTAAGTAAACAGTTAGAAAAGTAGTGCAAATACCGTAGAACACAATAGAATGCAATAGGAGACAATAGGCCTAGGGGCAACACAAACCATATACTCCAAAAGTGGAATGCGAACCATGAATGGACCGCAGGCCTAGTAAAGCGTGTAGAGGGTCGCTGGGAGTGTAAGAAAACACTAAGGGTGTCCAAGATACCCCACCACAAGACGGTGAAAGGTAGGAGTAAAGTTGCCCTACTACCCCAGAAAGACAGTAAAGTCGAGATAGGGAATTCGACAAAGACAACTACTGACTGCAAAGCACTGAAGACGGATTCCTGGACCTGAGGACCTGCAAAGGAAGGGTCCCAAGTCCAAGAGTCATGCAAGTGTCCAGGGGGGGCAGGAGACCACTAAACCCCGGATGAAGGTGCAAAAGGGCTGCCTCTGGGTGGA
The DNA here is from genome assembly GCF_031143425.1 of Pleurodeles waltl. Taxonomy (NCBI): domain Eukaryota; kingdom Metazoa; phylum Chordata; class Amphibia; order Caudata; family Salamandridae; genus Pleurodeles; species Pleurodeles waltl. The sequence goes on from NC_090447.1 coordinate 1,219,646,600, forward strand.
AGAAGCCAAAGATTCTGCAACAACGGAAGGTGCCAGGAACTTCTCGTTTGGGCAGAAGATGTCCCACAGCGTGCTGGAGGATGCAGAGTTGTTTCCACGCAGAAAGACTGCGAACAGGCCTTACTAGGTGCAAGAGTCGTGGTTGAGGATTTTGGGTGCTGCCAGGGCCCAGGAAGGACCAGGAGGTAGCCCCTTGGAGGAGGAGACAGAGGGGGCGCTCAGCAACACAGAGAGCCCACGCAGAAGCAGACAGCACCCTCAGAAGCATCTGAACAGGTGTTCAGAAGATCTGAGCACGGCGGTCGTCTCAGCACAACAAAAGGGAGTCTCACGAAGTCGGAGGTCAACTCAGCAAGTTGTGCAATGCAGGACGGAGTGCTAGGGACCTGGGCTATGCTGTGCATGAAGGAAGTCTTGCAAAAGTGCACAGAAGCCCTAGCAGCTGCAGTTCACGCAGTACACAGGATTACTGTCTGGCGTGGGGAGTCAAGGACTTACCTCCACCAAATTTGGACAGAAGGGCCACTGGGCTGTCCGGGACACTTGGATCCAGCTCCTGTGTTCCAGGGACCACGCTCGTCAAGATGAGAGGGGACCCAGAGGACCGGTGATGTAGAAGTTTGGTGCCTGCATTGGCAGGGGGAAGATTCCGTCGACCCACAGGAGATTTCTGTAGGAGGCTGGACTGGCTTGTAGTGAGTACCAAGGGGTACTTGCACCTTGCACCAGGCCCAGTTATCCCTTATTAGTGTATAGGGTGTCTAGCAGCTTAGGCTGATAGATAATGGTAGCTTAGCAGAGCAGCTTCGGCTGAACTAGGAGACGTGTGAAGCTACTACAGTACCACTTAGTGTCATATGCACAATATCATAAGAAAACACAATACACAGTTATACTAAAAATAAAGGTACTTTATTTTTATGACAATATGCCAAAGTATCTTAGAGTGTACCCTCAGTGAGAGGATAGGAAATATACCCAAGATATATATACACAATAGCAAAAATATGCAGTATAGTCTTAGAAAACAGTGCAAACAATGTATAGTTACAATAGGATGCAATGGGGAAACATAGGGATAGGGGCAACACAAACCATATACTCCAGAAGTGGAATGCGAACCACGAATGGACCCCAAACCTATGTGACCTTGTAGAGGGTCGCTGGGACTATTAGAAAATAGTGAGAGTTAGAAAAATAACCCTCCCCAAGACCCTGAAAAGTGAGTGCACAGTGCACTAAAGTTCCCCTAAGGACAAAATAGTCGTGTTAGAGGAATAATGCAGGAAAGACACAAACCAGCAATGCAACAACTGTGGATTTCCAATCTAGGGTACCTGTGGAACAAGGGGACCAAGTCCAAAAGTCACAAGCAAGTCGTAGATGGGCAGATGCCCAGGAAATGCCAGCTGCGGGTGCAAAGAAGCTTCGACTGGACAGAAGAAGCTGAGGTTTCTGCAGGAACGAAAAAGGCTAGAGACTCCCCCTTTGGTGGACGGTTCCCTCTCGCCTTGGAGAGTCGTGCAGAAGTGTTTTCCCGCCGGAAGGACGCCAACAAGCCTTGCTACACGCAAATCATGCGTTTGGCGTTTTTGGACGCTGCTGGGGCCCAGGAGGGACCAGGAGGTCGCAAATTGGACCTGAAGAGAGAGGGGACGTCGTGCAAGACAAAGAGCCCTCACTAAAGCAGGTAGCACCCGGAGAAATGCCAGAAACAGGCACTACGAGGATGCGTGAAATGGTGCTCGCTGAAGTTGCACAAAGGAGTCCCACGTCGCCGGAGACCAACTTAGAAAGTCGTGCAATGCAGGTTAGAGTGCCGTGGACCCAGGCTTGGCTGTGCACAAAGGATTTCCGCCGGAAGTGCACAGGGGCCGGAGTAGCTGCAAAGTCGCGGTTCCCAGCAATGCAGCCCAGCGAGGTGAGGCAAGGACTTACCTCCACCAAACTTGGGCTGAAGAGTCACTGGACTGTGGGGGTCACTTGGACAGCGTCGCTGGATTCGAGGGACCTCGCTCGTCGTGCTGAGAGGAGACCCAAGGGACCGGTAATGCAGCTTTTTGGTGCCTGCGGTTGCAGGGGGAAGATTCCGTCGACCCACAGGAGATTTCTTCGGAGCTTCTGGTGCAGAGAGGAGGCAGACTACCCCCACAGCATGCACAAGCAGGAAAACAGTCGAGAAGGCGGCAGGATCAGCGTTACAGAGTTGCAGTAGTCGTCTTTGCTACTATGTTGCAGGTTTGCAGGCTTCCAGCGCGGTCAGCGGTCGATTCCTTATCAGAAGGTGAAGAGGGAGATGCAGAGGAACTCGGCTGAGCTCATGCATTCGTTATCTAAAGTTTCCCCAGAGACAGAGACCCTAAATAGCCAGAAAAGAGGGTTTGGCTACCTAGGAGAGAGGAAAGGCTACTAACACCTGAAGGAGCCTATCACAAGGAGTCTCTGACGTCACCTGGTGGCACTGGCCACTCAGAGCAGTCCAGTGTGCCAGCAGCACCTCTGTTTCCAAGATGGCAGAGGTCTGGAGCACACTGGAGGAGCTCTGGACACCTCCCAGGGGAGGTGTAGGTCAGGGGAGTGGTCACTCCCCTTTCCTTTGTCCAGTTTCGCGCCAGAGCAGGGGCTAAGGGGTCCCTGAACCGGTGTAGACTGGCTTATGCAGAATTGGGCACATCTGTGCTCAACAAAGCATTTCCAGAGGCTGGGGGAGGCTACTCCTCCCCTGCCTTCACACCATTTTCCAAAGGGAGAGGGTGTCACACCCTCTCTCAGAGGAAGTTCTTTGTTCTGCCATCCTGGGCCAGGCCTGGCTGGACCCCAGGAGGGCAGCTGCCTGTCTGAGGGGTTGGCAGCAGCAGCAGCTGCAGAGAAACCCCAGGAAGGGCAGTCTGGCAGTACCAGGGTCTGTGCTACAGACCACTGGGATCATGGAATTGTACCAACAATGCCAGGATGGCATAGAGGGGGCAATTCCATGATCATAGACATGTTACATGGCCATATTCGGAGTTACCATGGTGAAGCTACATATAGGTAGTGACCTATATGTAGTGCACGCGTGTAATGGTGTCCCCGCACTCACAAAGTTCAGTGAATTGGCTCTGAACAATGTGGGGGCACCTTGGCTAGTGCCAGGGTGCCCTCACACTAAGTAACTTTGCACCTAACCTTTACCAGGTAAAGGTTAGACATATAGGTGACTTATAAGTTACTTAAGTGCAGTGTAAAATGGCTGTGAAATAACGTGGACGTTATTTCACTCAGGCTGCAGTGGCAGGCCTGTGTAAGAATTGTCAGAGCTCCCTATGGGTGGCAAAAGTAATGCTGCAGCCCATAGGGATCTCCTGGAACCCCAATACCCTGGGTACCTCAGTACCATATACTAGGGAATTATAAGGGTGTTCCAGTAAGCCAATGTAAATTGGTAAAAATGGTCACTAGCCTGTCAGTGACAATTTGGAAAGAAATGAGAGAGCATAACCACTGAGGTTCTGATTAGCAGAGCCTCAGTGAGACAGTTAGTCACTACACAGGTAACACATTCAGGCACACTTATGAGCACTGGGGCCCTGGGTTACCAGGGTCCCAGTGACACATACAACTAAAACAACATATATACAGTGAAAAATGGGGGTAACATGCCAGGCAAGATGGTACTTTCCTACAATTTCTTCTTGGCTTCCAGTGCAGGGTGAAGGCAGACAGCCCTCAGAGCATACACCACCAGGAAACAGTCGAGAAAGTCGGCAGGTTGAGTTACTACAATGTTGCTGGTAGTCTTCTTGCTACTTTGTTACGGTTTTGCAGGCGTCCTGGAGCAGTCAACGGTCGATCCTTGGCAGAAGTCGAAGAGAGAAGTGCAGAGGAACTCTGGCGAGCTCTTGCATTCGTTATCTGGTGAGAAACCCACAGGAGAGACCCTAAATAGCCCTCAGAGGAGGAATGGCTACAGAGAGAGGTAAGCACCTATCAGGAGGGGTCGCTGATGTCACCTGCTGGCACTCACCACTCAGAGGTCTCCTTTGTGCCCTCACACCTCTGTATTCAAGATGGCAGAGGTCTGAGACACACTGGAGGAGCTCTCGGCACCTCCCCTTGGGAGGTGCTGGTCAAGGGAGTGGTCACTCTCCTTTCCTTTCTCTAGTTTTGAGCCAGAGCAGGGCTGGGGGGATCCCTGAACCGGTGTAGACTGGCTTATGCAAGAAGGGCACCATCTGTGCCCTTCAAAGCATTTCCAGAGGCCAGGAGAAGCTACTCCTCTCAGGCCCTTAACACCTATTTCCAAAGGGAGAGGGTGTAACACCCTCTCTCAGAGGAAATCCTTTGTTCTGCCTTCCTGGGACTGGGCTGCCCAGGCCCGGGGGGGGGGCAGAAACCTGTCTGAGGGTTGGCAGCAGCGGTAGCTGCAGAGAAAACTCCAGAGAGCTAGTCTGGCAGTACCCGGGTGTAGGAGGCTGGCCTGGCTTGTAGTGGGTACCAAAGGTATTTATACCTTGTGCCAGGTCCAGTTATCCCATATTAGAGAGAAGAGGTGTTTCTAGCTGCTTAGGCTGATAGAAGGTAGCTATGGCAAAGCAGCTTAGGCTGAACTAGGAGACATGGAAAGCTCCTACTATACCACTTATATCATATGCACAACATCATAAGAAAACACAATACACAGAGTTACTAAAAAATAAAGGTACTTTATTTTTATGACAATATGCCAAAAGTATCTCAGTGAGTACCCTCAGTAAGAAGGTAAGTAATATACACAAGTTATATGTACACAAACAAAAATCAGGTAAGTAAGAGCAAGAAAAGTAATGCAAACAGTGTAGAATTACAATAGGTTGCAATAGGCAAGCAAAGGTATAGGGGCAGCACAAACCATATACTCCAAAAGTGGAATGAGAATCACAAATGGACCCCAGACCTATTTGAGCTTGTAGAGGGTCGCTGGGTCTGTAAGAAAACAGTCAGGGTGTCCAAGATACTCCACCCCAAGACCCTGAAAAGTAGGAGTAAAGTACACCTACTACCCCTAAAGAGCACAATAGTCGTGACAGGGGGATTCTGCAAGAACAACAAACACCAGCAGTGCACTGACAACGGATTTCCGGACCTAAGGACCTGCAAGGCAAGGGCACCAAGTCCAATAGTCACAACAGAGTCCAGGGAGGGCAGGAGCCCAGGAAACCACGGATGAAGGTGCAAGGAAGCTGCTTCCGGATGAAAGAAGCTTGGAGTTCTCCAATAAAGAAGAGGACAAGGAATTTCTCCTTTGGAAGACAGATGTCCCACGTCGTGACGAAGCTTGCAGAGGTGTTCCCACGCAGAAATACCGCAAACAAGTCTTGCTAGCTGCAAGGGTCACGGTAGAGGTTTTTGGGTGCTGCTGAGGACCAGGAAGGATCAGGATGTCGCCTTTTGGAGGAGGGGATAGAGGGGGTGCTCAGCAACTCAGAGAGCCCTCACAGAAGCAGGCAGCACCCACAGAAGTACCCCAATAGGCACTTAGAAGAAGAAGAAGAGTGAACCGGAGTCCACGCAAAGTTACAAAAGGGGGTCCTACGACGTCAGAGGACAACTCAGAAGGTTGTGCACTGCAGGACGGAGTGCTGGTGACCCAGGCTAGGCTGCGCATGAAGGAAATCCTGGAAGAGTGCACAGGAGCCGGAGCAGCTGCAAATCACACAGTACACAGCTTTGCAGTCTAGCATGGGGAGGCAAGGACTTACCTCCACCAAACTTGGACTGAAGAGTCACTGGACTGTGGGAGTCACTTGGACAGAGTTGCTGTTTTCCCGGGACCACGCTCGTCAGGATGAGAGGGGACCCAGAGGACCGGTGATCCAGTCTTTTGGTGCCTGCGTTAGCAGGGGGAAGATTCCGTCTACCCACAGGAGATTTCTTCGGAGCTTCTGGTGCAGGGTGAAGGCAGGCTACCCCCAGAGCATGCACCACTAGGAAACAGTCGAGAAAGCCAGCAGGATTAGGCGCTACAATGTTGCTGGTAGTCGTCTTGCTATTTTGTTGCAGTTTTGCAGACGTCCTGGAGCAGTCAGCGGTCAATCCTTGGTAGAAGGTGAAGAGGGAGATGCAGAGGAACTCTGGTGAGCTCTTGCATTCGTTATCTGAAGAATTCCCCAAAGCAGAGACCCTAAATAGCCAGAAAAGGAGGTTTGGCTACTAAGGAAGGAGGATTGGCTACCAAGAGAGGTAAGAGCCTATCAGAAGGAGCCTCTGACGTCACCTGCTGGCACTGGCCACTCAGAGCAGTCCAGTGTGCCCCCAACACCTCTGTTTCCAAGATGGCAGAGGTCTGGAACACACTGGAGGAGCTCTGGGCACCTCCCCTGGGAGGTGCAGGTCAGGGGAGTGGTCACCCCACTTTCTTTTGTCCAGTTTCGCGCCAGGGCAGGGCTGGGGGATCCCTGAACCGGTGTAGACTGGCTTATGCAGAGATGGGCACCATCTGTGCCCATCAAAGCATTTCCAGAGGCTGGGGGAGGCTACTCCTCCCCAGCCCTTCACACCTATTTCCAAAGGGAGAGGGTGTAACACCCTCTCTCAGGGGAAATCGTTTGTTCTGCCTTCCTGGGCCAGGGCTGCCTGGACCCCAGGAGGGCAGAAAACTGTCTGAGGGGTTGGCAGCAGCAGCAGCTGCAGTGGAAACCACGCAAAGGCAGTTTGGTAGTACCCGGGTTCTGTGCAAGAGACCCGGGGGATCATGGAATTGTCACCCCAATACCAGAATGGTATTGGGGTGACAATTCCATGATCCTAGACATGTTACATGGCCATGTTCGGAGTTACCATTGTGATGCTATACATAGGTAGTGACCTATGTATAGTGCACGTGTGTAATGGTGTTCCCGCCCTCACAAAGTCCGGGGTATTTGCCCTGAACGATGTGGGGGCACCTTGGCTAGTGCCAGGGTGCCCACACACTAAGTAACTTTGCACCCAACCTTCACTAGGTGAAGGTTAGACATATAGGTGACTTATAAGTTACTTATGTGCAGTGGTAAATGGCTGTGAAATAACGTGGACGTTATTTCACGCAGGCTGCAGTGGCAGGCCTGTGTAAGAATTGTCAGAGCTCCCTATGGGTAGCAAAAGAAATGCTGCAGCCCATAGGGATCTCCTGGAACCCCAATACCCTTGGTACCTCAGTTCCATATACAAGGGAATTATGTGGGTGTACCAGTGTGCCAAAGAGAATTGGTAAATTTAGTCACTAGCCTGCAGTGACACATTTAGAAAGCAGAGAGAGCATAAATACTGAGGTTCTGGTTAGCAGAGTCTCAATGATACAGTGAGGCACCACACAGGGAATACATATAGGCCACAAACTTATGAGCACTGGGGTCCTGGCTAGCAGGATCCCAGTGACACATAGGCAAAAACAGACATACATACAGTAAAAATGGGGGTAACATGCCAGGCAAGATGGTACTTTCCTACAGATCCCCCCCACCCACCCAGTGACACATCACAAACACACTGACAACATAGGGTTTTCACTATGAGCACTGGGTCCTGGTTAGCAGGATCCCAGTGTGACAGTGAAAACACCCTGACATATACTCACAAACAGGCCAAAAGTGGGGGTAACAATGCTAGAAAGAGGCTACCTTCCTACACCGGGTTCCATGCTGGAGCCCCGGGGATGCATGGAATTGTCCCCCCATTACCAGAATGGTATTGGGGTGACAATTCCATGATCCTAGACATGTTACATGGCCATGTGTGGAGTTACCATTGTGAAGCTACACATAGGTATTGACCTATATGTAGTTCACACGTGTAATGGTGTCCCCGCACTCACAAAGTCTGGGGAATTTGCCCTGAACTATGTGGGGGCACCTTGGCTAGTGCCAGGGTGCCCTCACACTAATTAACTTTGCACCTAACTTTCACTAAGTGAGGTTTAGACATATAGGTGACTTATAAGTTACTTAAGTGCAGTGTAAAATGGCTGTGAAATAACATGGATGTTATTTCACTCAGGCTTCTGTGGCAGTCCTGTGTAAGAATTGTCTGAGCTCCCTATGGGTGGCAAAAGAAATCCTGCAGCCCATAGGGATCTCCTGGAACCCCAATACCCTTGGTACCTGGGTATCATATACTAGGTAATTATAAGGATGTTCCAGTGTGCCAATCAGAATTGGTAAAATTAGTCACTAGCCTGCAGTGACAATTTTAAAAGCAGAGAGAGCATAAACACTGGGGTTCTGGTTAGCAGAGGCTCAGTGATACAGTTAGGCTCCACACAGGGAACACATACAGGGCATACTTTATGAGCAATGGGGTCCTGGCTAGTAGGATCCCAGTGACACAGGCAAAAACAAACATACATACAAGTAGAAATGGGGGTAACATGCCAGGCAAGATGTTACTTTCCTACAACTACACAAAGAGATCATACGCCGCCAGAGAACAGAGGATTCCTTCTGGAGTTTTACAAACCAAATCTGAGGAAAACCCAGATGAGGGACCCTAAATAGCCCTGAGAGGGGGATTGGTCACCTAACCAGGTAAGCACCTATCAGGAGGTGTCTCTGATATCACCTGCTGGCACTGGCCAGTCAGATGTTCCCAGAGTTCCCTGAGCATCCTGAAAACAAGATATCAGAACCCAGGGACACTCTGGAGGAGCCCTGGGTACCACCCCTGGGGTGATGATGGACAGGGGTGTGGTCACTCCCCTTTCCTTTGTCCAGTTTTGCTTGAGAGCAGGGACTGGGGGTTCCTGAACTGGTGTAGACTAGGTTATGCAAGGAGGGCACAATCTGTGCCCTTGAAAGCACTTCCAGAGGCTCTGGGACAATGCCCATCCCATGCCAGTAACATCTATTTCCAAAGGGAGAAGGGGTAAAAACCCTCTCCCAAAGGAAATGCTTTGTTCTGCCTTCCTGGGATTGAGCTGCTCACGCCCCAGGAGGTCAGAAGCTTGTATGTGAGGTGGCAGCAGCTGGGGCTGCAGTGAAAACCTCAGAAGGCTGGTATGGCAGTACTAGGGGTCCATAGTGGAGCCCCCACAGTGCATGGGATTGTGTAATCAATACTGGAATCAGTATTGGGGTACAACTCCCAGTTGTTAGACACCTTACATGGCCATATTCGGAGTTATCATTGTGAAGCTGTACATAGGTATTGACTTATGTATAGTGCACACTTATAATAGTGTACTCATCACTCACGAAGTCCGTGAAAATGGGCACGGACGACTTGGGGGCATCTCTGCTAGTGCACGGGTTCCCTCACACACAGGTACCTGGCACCCAGCCTTCAGGGTCTGAAGGCCTGACATATAGGTGACTTATAAGTGACCTGGTGCAGTGAAAATGGCTGTGAAATAGTGGGTGCATTATTTCACACGGGCTGCAATGGCAGTCCTAAAGAAGCCTTTGTATGGGGTCCCTAAGGGTGGCAAAAGAAATGCTGCAACCTATATGGATCCCCTAGAACCCCGGTGCCCTGGGTACCTAAGTACCATATGCTAGCGAGGTATAAAAGGGGGTCCAGTATGCCAATTTAAAGTGAAATACCGAGTTACCAGTATGTAGTGATAAATTTAGAAACAGAGAGAACATGACCACTTGATGTCTGATTAGCAGGACACCAGTGAAAATTTAGAAAACAGTGAAACACACTGACAAGCAGGCCACAAACCATAAGCACTGGGGTCGTGACCATCAGGATCCCAGTGACACAGTCAAAAACACACGGACAACATGCAGAAATCGGGGGTAACATGCCACGAAAGAGGGTACTTTCCTTACACAAATCATTCTTCAAGGATAGGAGTTATCCAATGGCTTATTGGATTCTACTGTGGAGAAAGTTGAAGCTTTGGATCTTAACAACTTATTAGAGAAGACCATAGAAGACCATAGTTGCAAAACCAGTACGCTCAATTTGTGTCTCCAAGTTTACTACAAAATACTCATCAATCAAATAGATTATCTGCAACAGGACTGCTCCAATCAGCCATTATTCATTTTAAATGCACAAAAAACTTGAAAGAGATTTTCACATCAACGTAACTAAGTGGGTAGGAACTAAAAAATAAAACAATGTAATAACACCCATCTACAAGTCAATTTGTCAAATTAAGACACTGTTCAGATTGCTACACACAAAATGTTCTTTACAGCATTGAGTGCCCTGCGGTCTCGTATATATTGCCAAAACCAAGAGAAAGATTAAGGTCTGTATCACAGAACACAAGAACACGATACAAAATGAGAACCCAAATTCTAGTAATGTCGCCCAAATGCCTTTTCAAATTTTGGAGGTAATCAGAACCAGTCCAGAGATCAACACATCCAAATTATTGTCACAGAGAGAAATGTTTTGGATCAAATGATTTGACACGCTCATACCTAAGGGTCTCAATGATAAAGTGGAACTAGCTTGTTTCTTGTAGGTCGCAACAATCAGATGCAAATTGTTTATTCTTTAGGCCATTTAGCATGTCTAACACACATGTTCATGTATTCAGATTACATGTTGCATTTGTATTTTTATTTGCATACAAGTCTTAATCTGAACCATGTAGGTTTATCGCCTGTCTTGGCTCATGGTTATTTTTTGGGAGTGCAGTTCAATGTCCAACCTAGCTGTTTCTATACAACAGTTGCTATGTCAAAGAATGTTAGAAATGGGGTCTCTAGTTGACAGAGGTATACACCCTTGTCCAAATAGGGACCATAGTCCTAGTCAGGGTAAGTCACACACAATCCATATTATCCTGTGCCCACCCTCTGGTAGCTTGGCACTAAGCGGTCAGGCTTAATTTAAAAGGCAATGTGTACAGTATTTGTGCAATAAATCATACGAGAACACAGTTACAACACCACAAAACTACACCACAGAGGTTACAAAAATATATGATATTTATCTGGTTAAATTAAGGTAAAAATTGATAAAGATTCAATAAGCACAAGTTGAAATATCACTTTTGCAAGATTAAAAAGAGTCTTAAATCTTAGAAATCAACAGTTTGCACAACGTGCCTGGTTTGCGTCAAAAACAACACTCACGGAGACCGGAGAGGAGGAGATGTGTGGAAACAATAGGTTGTGCGTCTAATTATCTGGTGCGGCACAGACAGTACGTTGTTTCTTTCTACACTACAACGGGCTTTGCGTCAATTTCTGGCGCACAGTCTTGGTTCCTCACTGCAATGCAGGGATCTTTTGACACCCAGGGACAATGCAGGAAATTCTGGGCGTGTGGGAAGAAGACACAGGCGTTGCATTGATCCGGTAGGTGTCAAATGCGTCAAATTTTCTGTCACATGGGGAGACACTGTGTCGATTCTTCACTCTGGAAATCGGGCTGCGTCGTTCTGGTTCAGCTGTGCGTCGATCCGGTACGCGTGCGTAGAATTTCCAGCCGCAAGGCAGGCGCTGCATCAATCCTTCACTCAGGAAGTTGGGCTGCGTCATTCCGGCCCGGCTGTATGGCGATTTCCGCCCTAGGCGGGCGGTAACCGCCGAAAGACGGCACCGCGGTCATAAGACCGCGGGGGTCATTTTGACTTTCCCGCTGGGCCGGCGGGCGACCGCCAGAAGATCGCCCGCTGGCCCAGCGGGAAAGCCCCTGCAACAATGAAGCCGGCTCCGAATGGAGCCGGCGGAGTTGCAGGGGTGCGACGGGTGCAGTAGCACCTGTCGCGATTTTCACTGTCTGCAAAGCAGACAGTGAAAATCTTTGTGGGGCCCCCAGGGGCCCCACGACACCCGTTCCCGCCATCCTGTTCCTGGAGGTAAAAACCGCCAGGAACAGGATGGCGGGAAGGGGGTCAGAATCCCCATGGCGGCGCTGCAAGCAGCGCCGCCATGGAGGATTCTCTGGCCCAGGGGAAATCCGGCGGGAAACCGCCGGATCCCCTTTTCTGTCCGTGGTCAGAATAGGCACTGAAGCACCGCCAGCCTGTTGGCGGTGCTGCCGTTGCCCGTGGCCCTGGCGTTTTAGGACCGCCAGGGTCAGAATGAGGGCCTAAGTATTTTTCAGAAAACAGAAGGCAAGCTCAATCCATGCCCTTGGAGAGCACTTCTCAGCAAAGTCAGAGAGCAGCAGGGCAACAGCAGGGCTGCAGTCCTTCACAGCAAAGCAGTCCAGATGAGTCCTTTGGGCAGCCAGGCAGTTCCTCTTGACAGGTTGCAGGTTCAGGTCCAGAAATGTCTGAGTTGGTGAGGTCAGAGATGCAGTTTATATACCCAAATATGCCTTGAAAGTGAGGAAGACTTCAAAGAGTAGTTTTGAAGCGCACAAATTCCCCTTTCAGTACAAGTCTTTATGCCAGGGTCCCAGAAGAGGGTTTGGCAGTCCATTATGTGAAGGCAGGCCACTAGCCTTTGAAATGTAAATGTCAGGCCCCTCCACCCTTCCAGCCAAAGAAGACCCATTCAGTATGCAGATGAGTGCAGGTGTGACTGAGTATCCTGTGTTCGTGGTTGTCTGGGTGAAATGCACAAGGGAGCTGCCAACCAGCCCAACACAGACGTGGCTTGGAGACAGGCTGTATGGCACAGATGGATTTTAAGTGCAGGGAAATGCTCACTTTTCTAAAAGTGGCATTTCTAAAATAGTAATATAAAATCCAACCTCACCAATTAGCAGGATTTTCTATTACCATTCTCGCCATACTAAATAAGACCTGGTTACCCCTTTCAGATCTGAAACTACCACTCATACAGTATATGAGAGCAGACCTAATGCTACCCTATGAAAGGAGCAGGCCTCATGGTAGTGGAAAACGAGTTTAGGAGTTTTCCACTACCAGGACATGTAAACCACACATGTACATATCCTGCTTCTTACCTACATAAAACCTGCCCTATGGGTTGCCTAGTGCCTACTTTAGGGGTGACTTATATGTAGAAAAAGGGGAGTTTAAGGCTTGGCAAGTACTTTTAAATGCCAAGTTGAAGTGGCAGGCCTTAGACATGGTTAAGGGGCTACTTATGTGGGTGGCACAACCAGTGCCGCAGGCCAACTAGTAGCATTCAATTTACAGGCGCTGGGCACATTTAGTGCACTTTACTAGGGACTTACAAGTAAACCAAATATGCCAATTGGGAATGAACCAATGTTACCATGCTTAAGGGAGAGAGCATATGCACTTTTGCGCTGGTTAGCAGTGGTAAAGTGCGCAGAGTCCTAAAACCAACAAAAACAGTGTCAGAAAAGTGGAGGGAGGCAGGCTAGAAGTTGGGGGATGACCACCTTAAGGCTATCAGGTCTAACAAAGACCTTAAGTGTGAATGTTGCAAATGTTGCAATCTGTTTACATTGCATTCGTGGTCTGCAAATGTTTTTATGGTGTTCATCAATAACTGTTTTTGTCTATGAAGAGTTTACATGTCAAAGGAAATGCCTCCTTGGCTTGGTTACCCCCTGACTTTTTGCCTTTGCTGATGCTAAGTTATGATTTGAAAGTGTGCTGAGTCCTGCTAATCAGGCCCCAGCACCAGTGTTCTTTCCCTAACCTGTACTTTTGTTTCCACAATTGGCACACCCTGGCATCCAGGTAAGTCCCTTGTAACTGGTACCTCTGGTACCAAGGGCCCTGATGCCAGGGAAGGTCTCTAAGGGCTGCAGCATGTCTTATGCCACCCTGGGGACCCCTCACTGAGCACAGACACACTGCTTGCCAGCTTGTGTGTGCTGGTGGGGATAAAATGACTAAGTCGACATGGCACTCCCCTCAGGGTGCCATGCCAACCTCACACTGCCTATAGGCATAGATAAGTCACCCCCCTAGCAGGCCTTACAGCCCTAAGGCAGGGTGCACTATACCATAGGTGAGGGCATAAGTGCATGAGCACTATGCCCCTAGAGGGTCTATGCAAAAATGTTGACATTGTAAGTGCAGGGTAGCCATAAGAGTATATGGTCTGGGAGTCTGTCATGCACGAACTCCACAGCACCATAATGGCTACACTGAAAACTGTGAAGTTTGGTTCAAACTTCTCAGCACAATAAATGCACACTAGCCAACTTCCTACACATATTATATTGTAATGTGTTCGTATCTACCTGAATTGTTAGCATTTTGCATGCAGGTCTTTACAGTCAGATTTCACTGAGTGAGTACACTTGGCTACACTTTCAGTCAGCTTTTTAGCACAATGTTCATGAAGCGTTTCAGTCATTTGGCCTCGCGATAAGCCTTTATGGGTGGGGTCTAATTAAGACACCACAGCTCCAGTGTTGCCAGATTGGGCGATTTCCCGCACAAATGAGCGATATTTTTCCCATTTGTGCTGGAAAAAAAAAACAATTACGGGAGGCTAATTATTGGGCTATTATTAGCCCACTGTGTAGAAAAATGTTTGCGGGCGGCGCCGCAGCCACAGCAGCAGCGGACATGCACTGCCAAGGCCCGCCCGGCGCCCGCCCCACCCCAGTGACATCATCACTGAGGCTGAGCCTGCTTGCCTGTGCGGCAGTGCGGGCTGCTGCCTCTAATCTGCGACTGCGCGCTGCGCACACAGAGCCTCTGAGCCACACAGAGTGGCACAAACTGAGTGCCATCATTATGATGGTGGGATTGGGCCATAAATCTAGTAGCGCACGAAAGCGCTACCAATTGACGGCCCAGCCAAAAATTATTGGCCTGCTCCCTCGGCATTATTTAAAATGCCTGCGTGCGTGCGACCATCACAGTCAGTCAGCCGTCAGCGAGTGTGCAGCGCACGGTGCACTGTCTGTTACTCACTGGCTGCTGCGCACGTGGTGATGTCTGTGTGGCTTCTCTCTTGGGCCCCGCTGCGAGCCTCAGCCTGCGCAAGTGTGGTGGTGGTGCCCCCCCCCCCGGAAAAGTCTCTCCTGTTGTGCTCTTGGAGTGGACCCCAAATTAAAGCCACCTCCAGAGTGCAAGATTGGGGCCAGGGAGAAGGGGGGAGACACCCCCCTAGCCCCTTCCTGTTGTGTAGGTGCTACCTACTACACTGACGTGCGGCTGGTTGGTGCACAGCTGCGGAAGACAAGATAAGTGTCCTTCAATTTCTGCCTTTGTGACTTGTTGTGAGTAGATGTATTCCTTATTTTTAATATTCAGGGGCTAATTGGGGATTGAGAGTGCATAGGATCTAAAGCAAGGCAAGATTGAATAAGAATGAGTGGCATAGCCAGTGCTTAATTTGTAAATAAAAACGTGCCGGTGTCCAAAGCTCTCCTCTTAAACTTGTGGCTGCTGCAATTAAATGTGCAAACAAGGAATACTAGGGCAGCGTAATCCTGAAGCCATGTTGGGCCTTTTTAGTCCATTTTAAGCCATTTCACCTCACTCCTGCAGCTTTCTGCTCTCTCCCTTTCTGACGCTCTTTTTCATGTTTGCATTCCTCCGTCTTTCCCATATGTGTCTTTTGCTCACAGTAAATGCTTGAGGCAGGAAAAAAGAGTGCCGTCCATCAAAAATAAGTGCCAGTATTCTGCACCGGAAACAACAAACACAAATTAAGCACTGGATGGAATCACATGAAGGTTGGTGATGACAAAGAGTAATTGTTTTCAACTCGTAATGCAAGGGGGTTACCAGCTGTGCAGTGAGTGCTTTGCAGGGCAGTTAAATAAAAATAAATCAATCAGTTTGGGTATTACTTAAACCATTTTATCTGAAACCTTTTTGCACGTTTGGTAGCAGTCTATCTTATACTGCCAGTAATGCAAGTTTAACCTAATGACTTACATTTGCACAACACAAAATTCTCCATTGCAGCAGTGAAGATTTCATTCTGTGGCTTTTTGGTTATACACAGACCGTTCAGTGCATTAACTAATAGAGGTTTCATAATATACAGTGATTAACTTAACTTTATTTTTTATTTTAAGGCATGAGTTATGTATGTGGCTACCTGAAAGAGAATATTTTGTTTTTTTTATAGCCACACGTTTAACCCCGCCCCATTGCACGCAGCATCACTGTTCCCATACTTTTTTTAATGCATTTTGAGCTGTGTGCTCAGCTGATTTATTCATTTATTTCACGCCAGTTGCAGGCAGTGCAAGCACAAATGTGGTCTCATTGGCTGAGCTAAGCGAAATGAGGCTACATGGTCAGTGCTCAGCCTCACTGTATGGTTCTGTTTGTGATCTTAGTGCCTAAATTATTTACATCACTTGTAGTCATGCTCTGCTCAGCGTAGCCACTGCTTGCATTTGACACAAAACACTAGCCTTTACCAATAATTTAAGTTCAAGTTCAGGGAGTTTGGGTCACTGTTCTGGCCTCTGGTAGCAATTTGCAGAGGGTGTCTATCGCCTCACACAAACAGCCTTTTTCACCTCACACAAGGATGTATTTTTCTGCAGGGCCCTGTTGACCTCCACTGTCCAGGGTAGAGGTAGCCCACTAAAACAAGTGTAGGGGTAGTGCCTGAGTACACCTGAAGGAGGCAGGAAATGAGTGAAATGTTGGTCTTCTGCCCATTTAATGAAAAGTCCAGAAAGTAGAACAGTAGTAGAGCAGACTGCAGATACACACTGAGAATGCTAGATGCCTACTTGTATTTCACCTTTAACTACCGTGTGCATCTGAAAGGCAGTGAAAAAAACAAAGGTTGTGCTTTGAATCCATTTGGGGGGGTGTTGATTATCATAGGTTAATGGCGGAGCTAATGTCTGCAACCAAAGGAAAATGATCTGCCTGCTACAAAGGGCTCCAATGCCAAAACTGGTGTCAAAAGGACTGCTGTGAAGTTGATGAAAGCGATGTTCAGCCAAAAGCTGTGAATCCTAGAAAGGATCAAACCGTATGTGAGTGAATGAACCATTTGCAGTTTCACTTTACCAGCCATGTTTACTTACCGGTGCATGCCTCGCACTCTGAAACAAGCATCTAGCGGCCTAGGAAGTGGTTACTGCCCTTGCTTTCTGTCTGCAACCAAAGGAACATGATCTGCCTGCTACAAAGGGCTCCAATGCCAAAACTGGTGTTAAAAGGACTGCTGTGAACTTGATCAAAGCGATGTTCATCTTTTTGTCTCCAAACAAAAGAAAATAAAGTAGGTGCTACAGGCTTCAATGTCAAAAGGTTTGTCAAAGAAGGACTGCTGTACACATAATCAAAGATTTAAGTCCAGATTTACTACTTTTTCCAATTTGCTGCTCATCATAAGAAGTGAGTGACCATTTTTCCATGTTTATTTCCATTTTTAGTGTGTGAAGCAATGAATAATCTAGGCACTGTGAGTTTCACATATTTGTTTGCAATAGAAATTTGATTTATGCTTTAAAATGTTTGCTCCAGCCTACGATTGCATTAGTTCAGTGTTAAAAGTTTGGGCTACTTTTTGGGCAGGGACCGGTTCATTTGGGCCTACTTTGGGCAGGTCGTTCAACAGCTTTGGGCTATAGAAGGTTTTTAAAATCTGGCAACACTGCACAGCTCAGAGCGTCATGGATTTAGGTCAGAAACGTCTGTGAGGAATGCTTAGGCAAGGCTGCAGAGCAGTTGGTGGAAGTTACTGTGCATTTCTTAATGTTGTCCAGTCAGGTTGACACCAATGGTGCTTGTTTTCATTTACAGGCTCATAAAAGGAGTTGTCTCCGACCGGGTGAAGCTAGCGAGAGGGTCGTTCTCGCCAGCACGACTGTGCTGGTTATACATCTTGAACTTGAGGTAACGCGGAGCACCGTTTTTCACACTTTTTGCGAGACGTGGAGTTACATGTTTTAACAATTTATCTGTTGTATTTTCTCCTGGGCTTTGGTGTTATTTTCTGTTGGTATGCATTGCTGATTACATTGCTTCTTTGGCGTTTGTAAATATTTTGGTTTTATTCCATAGTGAGTACGTTTATTTTTGCATAGCTAGAACAGTGCATGTAGGGTCATGTAGTCTTGGGAGTGCCATACCCTAGATAATGACATAACGCATGGGATAATTGGTCTGCGCCGTTGGGACGTTTCTTAGGGGAGCCCAAGTCTTTACTCTGCACGGACGGTTATTATTCACGAGGTGTGGAGTAGTTTTTTACACGCAACACGCTGCGCGAGTTGCTTTCGTGAGGCGAGAACGTTTTACCTCGTTCGGCACGTCTTCTCCGGCAGTTGGTATACGTTAGATATCAGTCTGGTTTTGTGTATTTCAGAACGCAGGGAGCTACTGTTGATGTTAAGATTTCAAGGGTTTTTTTATGGGGCACATCACACACCAAGGATGCATGGGGGAAAAGCACTGGTTCACCCTTGATTTGTTTCTTAGTCAATGTTGTTTTGTATGTTTCTGACATTCCTGCTTGTTTTCCGTTTAACTTTACAGTTACTCCTGAAGAAAGGACTTTGCGTCCCGAAATGCACTCGTTTTTGTACAAAGTATTCAGTCTATGATGGCAAACCGTTATCTAGGGTAAACTTTACAAATGTTCAGTTACATTAGTGAACGCATTTTCTGGAACGAAATCTTGTTTCCCTAAATACATTACCAAGGACTTCTGTGGCTATAAGAACATACATTTTTTGGTTTAGAAGCATTGGTGAAGGTGACATTTCCGTCTGTATTTAGCCATATTTATTTTTTTGCTAATTTTCCCTGTATCCATTTTTATTTTGTGTTTACTGTACAAATCAAATCAAATCATTAACATTTATAAAGCGCGCTACTCACCCGAGCGGGTCTCAAGGCGCTACAAATAAAGCTACAACTGTTATTTTTCAACTAGTAGCATTTATTTTACAGGATGTTGGTTCAGGGGTTACAACTTTGCCAGGGACTTATTAGTAGATTAAATATTCCAATTAGGCATGAACCAATGCTTCCATGTTTAGGGGAGAATGCACACACAGTTTAGCACTGGTTATCTATGATTAAGTGCACAGAGTCCTAGTACCAGCGAAAACGTAGTCAGAAAAGTGGCGAAGACAGGTAAAAATTAGGGAGAAGACAACCCCAAGTCTGTCCGGTCTAACAGCTGGGTTTTGGACAGAATTTCCTCACATGGTTTAAGGGCCTATATAACAACATTGGTCTTCTTTGGAGGTTTTACCTCCTTTTACTTTGTCCATTGCGGTACCCGCCAAAGCTGCACATTGGTAGGAACTGTTGATCATTGCCCTTCGAGCCAATGAAGGTCAAAGAAATACCAATGTTGATTCCGGAGATTAAAGCATTTTACTGTCCGAACAATATCCTTCTAACTCTGCCCTGCCCCTCGGACTCTGCCTCCAATATAATAAAACAACTAAACTGCTTCTCTTGCGTTTCTGGATATGAAATGTATTGGGACAATTGTGAGGCGCTGCCTTTAACTTCCAGCTACCATGAAAGCCTCTTTAGGCAATATACTCTTTAAGTTGCTCCATAATAACTTGTAGTATTTAGCAATTTACATTAACCGGGAACTAGATGACATGGTAAGTGACAATGGGGGTTATTACAACTTTGGAGGAGGTGTTAATCCGTCCCAAAAGTGACGGTAAAGTGACGGATATACCACCAGCCGTATTACGAGTTCCATAGGATATAATGGACTCGTAATACGGCTGGTGGTATATCCGTCACTTTACCGTCACTTTTGGGACGGATTAACACCTCCTCCAAAGTTGTAATAACCCCCAGTATGTCACTGATCACTGACAAAATGAACACAATTTTTGGAAGTCGTAACACCTGAACTTATCTCTTTTGGGCAAAGTTCAGATTATAAAAGTAACTACATTTGATTAGGTCTTTGGGATGTTACCCCTCCTTATGTCACAATCGTACTTCGAGGATATGACATGTACCACATCTCAGTTTATATGGGGATGGATACACCGAGCTTGAAAGTGCTTAAACTGCATGCATCCACAGAGAATAAAGGGCTTCATTTGCCTCATGTAGAAAGCTACTGGCTAGTGCAACAGCTAGCTCAACCAGTCTACATATTACCTACACACAGGATGACAACCTGCAAGGTCATAATTGAGCAGTATATTTTGGGCACAGATGATAACCTGGCCATATATTATATTAATGAACACCAAACCACACTCCCTCTAATCCTGTCATGCACAAATCCAAATTTGTGTGGCAAAGGACCCACATAACTATGAACATCCTTTGTCACTTGCATTCTATGACATCACTGTGGCACATTGCTGATATTTCAATAAGAGGGTAAGAGGTCAGTTGGTCCCACTGGAAATCTCATAACACTTGATTCATTGATGGAATTATTTCTCTGGATACATTAACAACGTTTTGAGCCTGCAACAGGAGTTTTGTGTGTCTGTCTCTCAGAAGTGGAGATGCATTCAACTTACACATGCTCTATCAAATAGTCTTGGGAAAACTCACCTTACACTAGAACATTTTTCCCATCGCTCACTACATACATATGTGGAAAGAATTTGAAGGGACATATTGGAGCTATATGCTTCACTGATAGACCCCTACTTTTCTGTTGACACAGCCAATATACTATGCATGTGGTGGGAGACAGTTAAACAGAAAATTCCTGTAAGACGAATGGGATATCATTTTAGCAGACTACACAAGGGGCTTAGAGAATCACATTTGAAATATATATTTTTTAATCAAAATCCTTCAGCGACGGCTTTGGTCTCCAGCAAACCTTTTTAATGCCAGGTTCAACATGTACTCATGGTGTTGGAGGTGTGGTGAACCTGAATGTGACATACTTACATGTTTTTTGGGAATTCACATTGATACACAGTTTCTGGACCCAAATTTGGGGCTATCCGAAAGGTGAATTGTACTTGATAGTCCAGCCAAGTGTGTGTTTGGTTCTTCTGACCGACTCATAAGGCCTACCTACCTCAATAAAACATGCCAACAGATGACTCTTCAGCACTACTTTTGGCATGGCCAAATTGGTCATCTTGCATCATTGGAAAATAAGATTCAGTAGTATTAAACAATTGATAAATGTAATTCTTGAATTAATCTCAGCTACTGGTAATTACTCAGGGCCACATCCCATTCCATCATTATTTGGCACACCATGCCTCCTCCGTTTGGATCCAGCTATGTACATATCAGTATTGGTTCTTCTCCAATAGGACCAGTCTAGCTGGAACTACCAAGCCAGGTCCTTCCCTGAACTGGAACACAAGCAACCCAGGATAAGTTTCGCCTTTGCTATGGGCTCATCAGCTGGATATAGTTTGGTTCCAGTGACATAGTGTAAACGAGATCCACTTCTGGGCATCCATGTCCCAGTTAGGGCGACATACAGTAGTATAAAAAAAAAAAAGTGATGAATGGATTGCTTGAAATAATCTATTTTTTTTCTGCATGGTACATACGGGCTACCTAGTTTAAAAAAAAAAAAACACACACACACACACCAATAGATGGGACTTTACCACTGCCCTTGTCATGGCCAAATTCTGAATCTAACATCATTGGAAAATGAAGCACATTCTGAAATTTCAGACATGGTTGGAAAATATATATGAAATGGCATCATTTGAAAGACGTATCTATAAGCCTAATGATAACTGCAGACTTTTGAGGACACCTAGAGATCCTTTATTAAGGTTTGATGACACACCTAGCTCAACTATGGCAAATTAAGTTTGGTGCATACTTTGAAGTTATTGTGATATGCTTATTGTGAGTTATTCCTCTTTTCCTAGCCTTCTTCCTCAATAGCATGCATTACTCTCACTGAGTGGTCAATTTCTACTTAATCTGCCTTTGTTGATTGTGGGTTAGTTATGGGGATATGTATGCTCATATTAATGTTCCTCCTTCGTTGAAGGGGGGTTCGGACTGTTATGACAGAAACTTCACATTGTGGATGGATGACCACCCTTAATTAGTCTGGAAGTAGCTTAGTTGTTTCTTAAAGTATAATCGGATCATAGACACAACATGGTTATGATACTCTTTTGTGATCAGTTCTGATAACCCAATTGTTTTCAATGTAGTCTTGATTAAAACCCTATAATCCACCCATCCTCACGTTACATACAAATAGAAATGTTCTGACAACTGGAAGAAAAAAAATTATTTGACAAGCTAAGAGTGCTTTCACCTTTCTGTATGTACCTTAAATAGTTAATGTTGAAAATAATTTAAAGCTGAGAAATGACAACTGACATGCATATACTTGGACCCTCAACCTTTTGTGTGAGGGTCTGATACCTTAACCACCAGGCCGCGGGTGACTCCTTATTTTGCATTGTCCAGACATTTCTATCTCGTTTAAACCCAAAGAATTTGATGGCAAAACGAAGTAAATGTTCCATCACCACCAATGGTCAACAAAGTTTAGTAATGTTTAACATTAAAAACATGAGTAAATAAACAGACACACTGCCATGAGACACCAGGATTTTAACTTTCAACTTACTGACAGTCCAAGAGCTTTATCAGAAGACCAGATGTGACTCTGTTCTGCTGTGCATCAAAAGTTAACTATAACATCCCAACCGAAGATCTTGTTTGTGGGCCGCTTTGAAGACATTCTATGGAGAGACCATTACAATAACAATCTCGCTCCAATTACAGGATGGAAGAAAGTGAGAGAAACAGACAAGGAGGGACAAAGATGACAGTGAGGGAAGCCTCAATGCCCACGAGGTCCTAGTCGGCTCCCCATATCCTGTGGGAATCTTCATTGTTCCTGCACGTCCTATGTGCACGAGCAATGTTTTCATCTCTTTCCCTCCCCGCATGTCTGGAGGTAGAGAAGGAGTTGAAGTCTCTGCTTTCAGCAAGCAGAAGCAATTTGACAGCTCCCGCTTGCTAAACCCTGAGTGTTTGCTTGGCAGGTGCTGTCAGCTACCACCAAGTGAAAGCAAGCAGCTATCTCCCGAGGGTGGGCACCTCAGTAGGTAGCAGGAGCCAGCCCTGGGGGGTGGTGGTCCCCAGGGCCATATATGACTTCAAAAGGGGGGGCCATGCCCCCCTTCTTGTTTTCAATGTGGTGGTCCCCGGGCCATGGTGGATCCCCTTCTTAAATGTATTTGCATCCGCAGGGTGGTGATGTTCCCTAGGGGTCTCTGCAGAACCCCCCTATAATTTATCAGATGTTGCACTGGGGAGGTGGTGGTCCCTGGGGTGCAGAGGCCCACAAGGCCCTCCTGCATATTTTTAAGACATTGCCCCGAGGAGGTGGTGGTCCCTGGGGCTCCTGAAAGCCCTTGGAGGGGGGCATGCATGACTCCCTCTTTTTTAAAATTCTTTTTAAAAAATGTCCCCAGGACACGGCCAGGGATGGTTTACGTTTCTTTTTGAGACTCAGCCAAACAAGCGTGCGTGGGCAGTAGAGAATGATAACTTTGTCAGTAAAACAATAGCACGGCCCCATTTAATTAACAACCACTTCCTAATTTGGGATTGAACTAAGGAGGAGTTTGATTGCTTTTTTTTAAATCTTGAATTAGAATTCTGCAAATCTAAAGCTGACATGATATCACTATCACCAAGGTAACCTTCCTTGACACTGAAATCCACATCAATGAAAGATTAGTCCACACGAGATTAGGCTACACAAAAAAAAACAAAAAAACAGCAGCAGCAAATTTAATGTTACATGGGAGCAATTTCCATCAACCGAGCTTAAAATGGAGCATCACCTACTGGGATTTTTTTTAAGGATAAAGTGAACTGCTCAGAGGTTGAAGTAAAAGACAGACACAACAAGGAAATACTTCAACGATTCAGGGATAGAAGATACCTCCTGAAACCAATCACAATGGGCTTAAAAAGAGCACGAGAGAGAAGCAAAGTCACTTTGTTACAAGAAAAAGTAGAGAAAACCACCAGTGAATCAATTAGATCCACCACAAAATATTCACAAGAATGTAATGAAGTTTGCAAAATCATGAAAAAGGATCAGTGTTTTAAACTGGACCCCTCATTAAATAGCAACATAGGAGGTAATACAGAAATGACCTTCAAATGAGACACAAATTTGAAATATGGTGGTTATGACGGCCCTGGTTTGAAATGTGAGTGCCGAACAGCTAGGAAGAAGCCGACAAAAGCAGTAAGGACGAAGGGCTTGTTAGGCTGAACTACAGGGAAAGATGCCCACAACTGTATAAGAAAGAAGTATGATGCACTGAAAAACAGTGCCATGAAGCAGGATTCTTACAAGTCAAACTGGGATCAAATGATTATTACTCTCTAGGAGAACATTTCTGAACCAAGTTCAGAAAGGTTGAATCTCCTGGTAAGGTGTACAGTTCCTGAAAATACTTGGGGGACCTACCTATGTTATATTTATAAAGCTGGAGATGTACCCACGAGACGAGCCTTGGCCCTTAATAGAGAGGTCCTTTGAGTCCTTCTAAGCACAATATTTAGTAAAACGTATAGCTTCCCTAAAATAAACAAAGGCGGCAGGTCCTAACAATCTTCCGGCCATTGCAATAAAGTTTAATCCTGTTTGGTGGATGACCTTCTTTTGCAAAGCCTTTATATTTATAACAAAGACAGGTGTATTTCTATCAAGATGGAAAGATGCAATCATTAAATCAATACGTAAAGGGAAGACAAACGACATATGTAATTCTTGTCTGATAAGTCTCCTTGACATGTATGCTAAACTATACTTATCTCCTTGAACTGGATTGAGGGTAATGATATCGTCCCTATGGAGCAGGGGGGACTCCAAGCAAGGACATTCTACACTTGATCACTGTTTTAGTTTGTGGGCTCTGGGGAGAAAAGTAATTGAATCAATATGGAATTTGTATTGCAGGTTTATTTATTTTAGCTCCGCATTTGATTTAGTGGATCATAGTATTTTGTGGAAAACGTTCTGTCAAATTCCTATACCCCTCTAGTTTATTGGGAATACTCCAGGAACGCCATTCACAGAATTTGGCCAAAGTGGAGCTCGATCTAAATGGGGCCCTTTAAAAAAGAACCCCCCTAGATAATGAGCTGAGGCAGTGGTGTGTTTCGACCCATATGCTGTTCTCTTTGTTTCTTGCAGATCAGCCAATTATATAAGCCAATACCTCCACCTTCTCACCAAAGATTAGAGGAGTAGACATGTTTCATGACTCCTTTACGCAGATGACCTGACTATTTTAAATTTGACCCAGGTAGGACTTCAGAGGAAATTACTTCTATTTAATAACTATTGTGAGGCAGATTACCTGAAAGTCAACTTGGAAAAAACAAAAATTATTATGTTTGGGAAAAACATTAAACCATTTAACTGGTGATTAAGAAATAGGAAGGTGGAGGTGGTTACATCTTATAAATATCTTGAAATTATGTTTACCAAGAAACTGAATTGGCCCTACATAAAGAAACTGTGGAGATATAGGCAGACTCAACTATAGGAATGTTGTGCTTTAGGAACCTATTTAGTGGTCCCTCTTAGTCTCCGCTTTTACCTGCCTATAATTCAGTAGTGCCATCTCAATGTCAGTATGGGGCTGAGTTAGTGGCCTTAAGCTTAGAGACAAGTTAGGATACGGAGCAGTGGAAATGTTTTAAAAACACCATTTGGTGGGCCCAATTGTTCGATGACCTCAGCGATAAGATTGGAAGGGGATTGGAATTTGCTGGTCTATAAATCAATGCTGAGGTTCTGCGATAAACTGTGAACCTCGGAGGCACTAAAAGACTCATGCCTATGTGCAACAGAAATTGTTAAGAGAGAGTTGTTATGGATGGTGCAGAACAGGAGTAGATTAGGGAAAATTGCTGCAGACATTAAAAATTTCAAATTGGAAGATGCATCTGCTTTTACAAAAAGTGACTTAAAAAGAGCTCCCAAAAAAAACAAGAAAAAAAAACTGTCAAGGTTGTCTGACCTAGAGTATGTAATAATTAAACCCTCAGCAAATTATATGCTGGAATCCTGGATTAATCAAAGAGTATTCCCATATATGGTTGTTTTGCCTAATGGCCGGTTACACTTGATACCTTTGAAATTCCAGGTTGCCTCAAATGTGCGTCATTTAAGATAAGAGAAGTTTCATATATTTTTGAATGCTGAGTGTAAGTGTACGTGTGGCCTAGGTTTTCAAAATGTTAATGTTCATCTTTTATCATCTTTTATTAGATTGCTTGACTTTTTATAGTGCTTGTTGTGTGTTCATAAAACCATTTTTTTTTAAATATAATGTTTTGTATCCGGCTGATGCACTTGCTCTTTTGAAGAACATGGAATATTTGGAAGTTGCTTGTGCTCTAGCAAAGTTCTTAAAAGCAACTTTGGCATAGGAATTCTGTGTTATGGTTAGAGGATGCATATAATGGACTGGATGTTAGAAGTTATTCAGAGCCAAGTTTAGACTTTTCTTGCTGGGCAGAGCAGAGTTGACATCCCAGGGTAGTTGAAGGGGTGGAGTGGAGGGCGTGGGAGGTTTTCGTGGAGCGCGGCTATTACTATTTTATAATATTGCATATTTATGTATGTATTTAGTGTTTTAAAGACTATCTAAACAGAAGAAAATGTTGAACTGGAACAATAAACTGGTACATACCCATTACAGTAACAAAAGTAATTCACGGATAAACAAGCTGGGGATTTTGCAAGTGTGCACATTATAAAGCTTGCAGGATTGCAATTAACAAACACGATTTTGAAACAGCAAGTGACCACGAACAAAAATAACAGCACATTACCTGTAAAAGTAAATATATAACTTACATCACTGAAAGCCAATGCGGGCTCAACTAAATTGGGAGCACAATCTATGAAGCCAAAGAGAGAATTTTGGAACACTTCAATGATAAACAAAAACAGAGGCAAACAGAGGAAATACAGTGGCAAGACACATGGAACAAAAACATAAGAGGCAAAGGGAACAGATTAAATACTACACAATTGATGAAGTAGAAAAACCTGAAAAAGAGGGGAATAGAGATACAATGCTAAGACAAAAAATAATCAAAATATATCTAGTCACTCAGAACACTACCTCAACAGGCTTCCATCAGGATGAAGAGGTATGTGGGCATTTACAAGCTTCAGTGGGACAAACCTCACAATATCTCCCTAAGTCTGGAGCTGAGACACTTGATCTAATCAGGGTAACAAAAGCCATCCAAAACAGTGCAATGGCAAAGCATGGACTGGGCCAATTAGATCCCAATGCATAAAATAAATCAATAAATAGGAGAGGTGGACAGGAAAAGAAAAAGAAAAAAGAAAAACAAATACAGTCAGTAACGGATATCGCAGAGACTAAAAAGCTCACCCATTAGGGGGTTCAAATGAGCAAAAAGTAACTAATGTATAATTGTGCACTTATAGATTCAGTGAATCAATTATTAGAGTTTCAGGGCCTCATTACAACCTTGGCGCAATGCATTCTCAGTCGCAAACGTGACGGATACCCTGCCCATTGTATTATAAGTTCCATTATATCCTATGGGACTTGTAAAACGGCGGGCGGGATATCCGTCACGTTTGTGACCGAGTATCCCAGCTGTTAAGGTTGTAATCAGGCCCTCAGTTTGACAAAGCATGTGTGAGACATTACATTGCATAAATGAGATAATAATCAAACATAAAAGCGCGTTTAACAACACTTTCGAATTGAGACAGGCAAGTTGGTTACTGCTCGTGCAGCGAATCAGAATCAAGAATGATGTGGCCACAATGGGTCCAGGAACGGCTGATCATTCATATGGGATGGCTCGTTCTGTAACGAAGACGGCAATCAAACGTTTCAGGAAACACACTGCATGCAATGTGTAGGGTGCCTCAAGGGACATGAACTTCCTATTGCACAGTTTGCATTGAACAGTTTTGATGCTTTTAACTGATACAGTTTTGTAGGAAAGTACCATCTTGCCTGGCATGTTACCCCCATTTTTCACTGTATATATGTTGTTTTAGTTGCATGTGTCACTGGGACCTTGGTAACCCAGGGCCCCAGTGCTCATAAGTGTGCCTGAATGTGTTACCTGTGTAGTGACTAACTGTCTCACTGAGGCTCTGCTAATCAGAACCTCAGTGGTTATGCTCTCTCATTTCTTTCCAAATTGTCACTAACAGGCTAGTGACCATTTTTACCAATTTACATTGGCTTACTGGAACACCCTTATAATTCCCTAGTATATGGTACTGAGGTACCCAGGGTATTGGGGTTCCAGGAGATCCCTATGGGCTGCAGCATTTCTTTTGCCACCCATAGGGAGCTCTGACCATTCTTACACAGGCCTGCCACTGCAGCCTGAGTGAAATAACGTCCACGTTATTTCACAGCCATTTTACACTGCACTTAAGTAACTTATAAGTCACCTATATGTCTAACCTTTACCTGGTAAAGGTTAGGTGCAAAGTTACTTAGTGTGAGGGCACCCTGGCACTAGCCAAGGTGCCCCCACATTGTTCAGAGCCAATTCCCTGAACTTTGTGAGTGCGGGGACACCATTACACGCATGCACTACATATAGGTCACTACCTATATGTAGCTTCACAATGGTAACTCCGAATATGGCCATGTAACATGTCTATGATCGTGGAATTGCCCCCTCTATGCCATCCTGGCATTGTTGGTACAATTCCATGATCCCAGTGGTCTGTAGCACAGACCCTGGTACTGCCAAACTGCCCTTCCTGGGGTTTCACTGCAGCTGCTGCTGCTGCCAACCCCTCAGACAGGCATCTGCCCTCCTGGGGTCCAGCCAGGCCTGGCCCACGATGGCAGAACAAAGAACTTCCTCTGAGAGAGGGTGTGACACCCTCTCCCTTTGGAAAATGGTGTGAAGGCAGGGGAGGAGTAGCCTCCCCCAGCCTCTGGAAATGCTTTCTTGGGCACAGATGTGCCCAATTCTGCATAAGCCAGTCTACACCGGTTCAGGGACCCCTTAGCCCCTGCTCTGGCGCGAAACTGGACAAAGGAAAGGGGAGTGACCACTCCCCTGACCTGCACCTCCCCTGGGAGGTGTCCAGAGCTCCTCCAGTGTGCTCCAGACCTCTGCCATCTTGGAAACAGAGGTGCT
The DNA here is from genome assembly GCF_031143425.1 of Pleurodeles waltl. Lineage (NCBI taxonomy): Eukaryota > Metazoa > Chordata > Amphibia > Caudata > Salamandridae > Pleurodeles > Pleurodeles waltl. Next base: position 1,219,675,476 of record NC_090447.1, read on the forward strand.
GCTGGCACACTGGACTGCTCTGAGTGGCCAGTGCCACCAGGTGACGTCAGAGACTCCTGCTGATAGGCTCCTTCAGGTGTTAGTAGCCTATCCTCTCTCCTAGGTAGCCAAACCCTCTTTTCTGGCTATTTAGGGTCTCTGTCTCTGGGGAAACTTCAGATAACGAATGCATGAGCTCAGCCGAGTTCCTCTGCATCTCTCTCTTCACCTTCTGATAAGGAATCGACCGCTGACCGCGCTGGAAGCCTGCAAACCTGCAACATAGTAGCAAAGACGACTACTGCAACTCTGTAACGCTGATCCTGCCGCCTTCTCGACTGTTTTCCTGCTTGTGCATGCTGTGGGGGTAGCCTGCCTCCTCTCTGCACCAGAAGCTCCGAAGAAATCTCCCGTGGGTCGACGGAATCTTCCCCCTGCAACCGCAGGCACCAAAAAGCTGCATTACCGGTCCCTTGGGTCTCCTCTCAGCACGACGAGCGAGGTCCCTCGAATCCAGCGACTCTGTCCAAGTGACCCCCACAGTCCAGTGACTCTTCAGTCCAAGTTTGGTGGAGGTAAGTCCTTGCCTCACCTCGCTGGGCTGCATTGCTGGGAACCGCGACTTTGCAGCTACTCCGGCCCCTGTGCACTTCTGGCGGAAATCCTTTGTGCACAGCCAAGCCTGGGTCCACGGCACTCTAACCTGCATTGCACGACTTTCTAAGTTGGTCTCCGGCGACGTGGGACTCCTTTGTGCAACTTCGGCGAGCACCGTTTCACGCATCCTCGTAGTGCCTGTTTCTGGCACTTCTCCGGGTGCTACCTGCTTCAGTGAGGGCTCTTTGTCTTCCTCGACGTCCCCTCTCTCTTCAGGTCCAATTTGCGACCTCCTGGTCCCTCCTGGGCCTCAGCAGCGCCCAAAAACGCTAACCGCACGATTTGCAGCTAGCAAGGCTTGTTGGCGTTCTTTCGGCGGGAAAACACTTCTGCACGACTCTCCACGGCGAGAGGGATCCGTCCACCAAAGGGGAAGTCTCTAGCCCTTTTCGTTCCTGCAGAAACCTCAGCTTCTTCTGTCCAGTAGAAGCTTCTTTGCATCCGCAGCTGGCATTTCCTGGGCATCTGCCCATCTCCGACTTGCTTGTGACTTTTGGACTTGGTCCCCTTGTTCCACAGGTACCCTAGATTGGAAATCCACAGTTGTTGCATTGCTGGTTTGTGTCTTTCCTGCATTATTCCTCTAACACGACTTCTTTGTCCTTAGGGGAACTTTAGTGCACTTTGCACTCACTTTTCAGGGTCTTGGGGAGGGTTATTTTTCTAACTCTCACTATTTTCTAATAGTCCCAGCGACCCTCTACAAGGTCACATAGGTTTGGGGTCCATTCGTGGTTCGCATTCCACTTTTGGAGTATATGGTTTGTGTTGCCCCTATCCCTATGTTTCCCCATTGCATCCTATTGTAACTATACATTGTTTGCACTGTTTTCTAAGACTATACTGCATATTTTTGCTATTGTGTATATATATCTTGTGTATATTTACTATCCTCTCACTGAGGGTACACTCTAAGATACTTTGGCATATTGTCATAAAAATAAAGTACCTTTATTTTTAGTATAACTGTGTATTGTGTTTTCTTATGATATTGTGCATATGACACTAGGTGGTACTGTAGTAGCTTCACACGTCTCCTAGTTCAGCCTAAGCTGCTCTGCTAAGCTACCATTATCTATCAGCCTAAGCTGCTAGACACCCTATACACTAATAAGGGATAACTGGGCCTGGTGCAAGGTGCAAGTACCCCTTGGTACTCACTACAAGCCAGTCCAGCCTCCTACAAGTTTGGTTCAGTAATCAGTTATTTTCACAGTTTTCTGTATAAATACAGAACGATCTAAACACAAATTAGGAACAGAAGGGGTTAATAATAGCAAGTGAAACTATATGGCTTTACAATGAAAAGCTTTGTAGGATGATGACAGATCATCCTCTGATCAAGGTCCTGGTGAACGAAACACATTGGGCATACCTGTAAGAAGAATTATTCTTTTTAAATAATGCACCAACAGAAGCCATTTGGGAGTGGGTCTTTCATTGCTTTACGTATGGGGAGAGAAGTGGAAATCTGATGTGGCGTAGCCCTGCCGAGGGAAGACACAGCAAGCCACAACTCCACCCCCTGCACCTGAGACCCAGCAGCCCTTCCTTGTCCCATGCTCCCTCCCAAACAGGATCTGACAATGCCATATATAATTCCATTATCCTGGGTAACTGTGGGACCCATACTTCCATCTTCAGCCTTAGACTTGCTAGCTATGCAATGTTGAAAAGACACTTAACTGCAGATGTTAGTAAGTGATATCAGTAACATGTTTCAGGAAGTCTTTCTATAGTCCTTTATGCTGCTGGGCAGGATGACACAATTCTGTTGAGTCAGTTTGTGCTGGCAATCACGACTGTTTACCTGGAGAGAAATCAATAATACATACAATGTAACTTACCTGAGCCCCAAAGCACCAGTGCTTCAGCAAATTGCTCCCAAATAATCCTTGTGCTTAATGGGACCAGAATAAAACGGAGCCTCAAGCTGACGCTACGAAATGGAGAAATTATGCATCAGGGTAGAAGAACTGCTAGTGTTTGATAATCAGGCGCTTGCTATATCCAAGAGTCCAGCTACTGTCTCAGTCTGCTAATAAGAATCCACTAGAACTTTTGAAATACTTGTGTAAGTATCAACCGTGTGTTACTTAATTTTTCACACGGTTTCTTAGTCCATTTACTGGTAGCGTATAGGAAACTACTGTATAGTGTTTCATTTACTTTTGTAAACAACCGTGCTTTGGAACGTGTCCTGGACTGTTGATGTTGCCTAGAACACTTGTCATCGTTGCATGCCATTACTTTTTAGGGGTGCTTGCGTTAAGTTCGCTGGGGGACTGCTGAGTGCACGTAGCAACAGGGGCACTTGTGAGTGCCGTTGCGATCAGGTTTTGTGACTTGTGTAAAGCATAACATCTAGTGTTTCTGTAAAAATCACTTAATCTCTCCCTGCCTGTGAAGTGCGCACTGATACCTTTATGATGCTCACACTATGTGTAAAGTGGCAAATTAATTAACAAAAGAAGTTACATAACCAAAGCAGATGAAGATAGTTCTTGGGACACTGATAAGAGCAAAGAAACAAGGAACAAGCATTTGTAAATGCAGGAAATAGTGCTACAGCCAATAGAAACTGAGGAAAAGCAAGTGGCAAGCACAGAGCCAATGAAAAGCAAAGGGGCTAGATCAAAGCCCCTTTTAAGATGTATATTGAATACAATATATTTCACAAGCACAGCGTTTGCGCTGTCCAGGCAAAACCTAAAAAAGGAGATTGCAGCCCCAACTGATGTCAGGGAGGACAGGCTGGTCCTGTGTTTCTGGCACTGAATTTGCCACATCTGAGACCAAGGGTCAGAAATGCAGTGCTAGGGGTCACAATGGGCAAGCCAGGTGCTCACAGTACCCTGGCAAGCCCTAAATGATGTTCATGCGTGAGAGCAGAAGCCGGCATAAAATGAAATAAAATAAGAGCTTGTTAAGCTCAAATCCTGCCCCATGGGGCATCTTGGCACTAGCCTATGATCATTATTGTGAAGCAGATGAATGATCTTCTTTAAGGAGCCCGAGGTAAAGGGCAGAAGGGAGCATTATGGGAAGTGTAACAACCAAAGGCCTCATTTACAATAACAGATGCATCTCTGCGTTGTAGCAGCAATGAGCTAAACATTTTTAAAAAAACTAAAAAAACTTGTGCCACATCAAAAACAATTACGCCATGGATGTATATGCTGGAATGTGAAGCGGAAATACACATTACCACCTTGTGTTTACTTACTGGTTGCCCTTTGGAGTACTCAGACCTAGACTTGAGGACCCATTACTCCCTGGAGAAGTGACAATGCTGGCATATCCCTTGCAAAAAGTACACAACATCACACTTCCTTGCTGCAGTGAGTGATGGGATAATAGGTGCCATGGTCCCAGATTGGTCAAGTGGTCATACAACATCATTGGCAAATGTGTAGACCTACTACAAACAGGGGGGAGGTACAAAACAGACATCTTCCAGGGTGTGAAATGACTTTGCATGCCAGATTCCTGTTTTAAAGCCTCTGCGTCAGTTCCTACGCTTGGCTTTTGATGGCGTAGGAATTCTGACACATTGCAGGCAATGCGTGACATCTTGAAAAAGCATCAGAAAAGGAATATCTTGTAAATATCACTGATGTATGGCTGAATTGTCCCTCAAAGAGCTGAATAATTCCATGATATTTAGGTAAAGAAAGTACAAAACTATGTGACTTACAACTGACTGCGTCCTCCATGTCTTGTCTCTGAAATAGAATTAAAAGTGATGTATTTTACTTATTTTATTTGTCTTTCTCAAACACACACCATCTTGTGTGCATTGGTGCACTTAAACTGCAAACAACCAATTCAACTGTTTGATACTAATTGTACATAAACCGAACAAAAGGCAGTAATTTGGCCAATGTTAAAAAAATGTACATGTTAACCAAGCTAGCCACGATCTTTTACAGTAGCTGGTTTTTTAGGGCCTTGTGACGAGACTTCTAGTTATTAGACTAGCCATTCCAGGCCACAATGGTCGGATTAGGACAGAAAGTAGTCCCAGGCGCCATAACAAAATTGGCCCATAGAAACAAAACTGATAGTTGAAAAAGTGACTCATGTTTTCAAATTGGGTCAGTTTCAGTTTTGAGCTTGTAAAGGCATGCTATATTGTGTGTAGTGTTTGTCAAGATATGCAAGATTGCATCATAACTTCATCCAAATAGTTGTGAGAAAAAGACTAAGGGCCAGATGTAGGTAAGTACAGGACTGTGACTAGCAATTTGCGAGTCGCAATCCCATATGCAGGATGGTGTCCCTGACACCATCTGTGAATCGCAAGGGGGTCGCAAAGACCCACCTCATTAATACTAATGAGCTGGGTCGCAATTTGCGATTCCCTGCACTCAAGGGATGGTGGCCTGCTGGAGACAGCAGACCACCATGTCTGTGACTGCTTTTTTTAATAAAGCAGTTTTTTTTTTGTATTGCAGCCCATTTTCCTTAAAGGAAAACGAGTTGCAATACACTCGGGAAAATGAAACCATTTGAAAAAAATGTTTGGAGCCATTCACAAAGGGGAAAGGGTCCCATGAGGGCCCCTTCCCTTTTGCGAATGAATTAGCACCCACTTCACATGGGTGCTAACTGCAAATTGCTTTGCGACCGCATTCGCGGTCACAAAGCAATTCTGCATCACGGTGCGACTCGCAAATAGGAAGGGTAACACCCCTTCCTATGTGCGAGTCGCATTCTCATTTTGCGAGTCGATACCGACTCGCAAAATGGGAATGTGCATCGCGATGCCCGTTTTGCATGGCGCAAACTGCGAATTTGGGAGTTTGCGCCGTGCAAAACGTTACCTACATCTGGCCCTAGCTTCCTTGGTGTTCAGTGACAGCTCACTGTCTTGAAGGAGGTGATAATTGTTTCAAAGAAACCTGAGGAGCATGGCCTCTTCTCATTCATTTGATATACAAATGTGCCAAACCCCTTTCTTCAGGAATACTGTAGCACTAAGATTCACAAATGGCATCTTTTTGGGTAGTGGTGTGTGAAATTTCTATTATGCAAGTTTAACCTTGAATAAACCTAGATTATTGAGCTAAGCGTACAATGCGTTTTTTCCTCATGTTTACACCAATTGCAACTTTGTTTCAGCTCAAAATGTCTCTCTGGAGCTGTGAATCTGGTCCTGCTCTGAAGCCATGTGTATTTTTTTTATTCTCAAAAATAGGTAAGTGAAAGTGGAGCCATGCCCAGAAGTAGGTCAGCCATGACTGTACACATGCTCATCCAGCGTCTTAACCTAACCAGGTGTTTGTCACTGTAAAAGGGTGATTGTCAGCCACAAAGTCTTATTACAGCTTTTTAGGCTCTATAAAGACACCGAACTCAGGGTATGATTGTGCGTGGTGAATCAAGGTAAGCTGCAATACCTTTCACGCACCTTCCTAATAGTGAGTCACAAACCCTATTTTGCGAGTCGGTAAGAGGTCACGACTCGCAAAATAGGATTGGAAGGCCATTTAGCAGTTGCAAACAGCAAATCTCACCATTTTTGACTGCTACATAGCTTTGTACATCTAGCCCTTAGTCCTACGACTCCAACAGTACATCCAGGAGTAACATGCACCCCAAGTAATGGGGGATCTTCACAAGGTTTTTATCAATAGAAATTAAAATGGTGAGCATTGATTGTGGAAATACATAACCCTCGTTCCTAACAATGTGCTTCTAAAGGTGTGTGTAGGAGGCTGGACTGGCTTGTAGTGAGTACCAAGGGGTACTTACACCTTGCACCAGGCCCAGGTATCCCTTATTAGTGTAGAGGGGTGTCTAGCAGCTTAGGCTGATAGAAAAGGTAGCTTAGCAGAACAGCTTAGGCTGAACTAGGAGAAGAGTGAAGCTCCTACAGTACCACTAGTGTCACTTGCACAATATCATAAGAAAACACAATACACAGATATACTAAAAATAAAGGTACTTTATTTTTATGACAATATGCCAAAGTATCTCAGTGAGTACCCTCAGTATGAGGATAGCAAATATACACAAGATATATGTACGCAACACCAAAATATGCAGTAATAGCAATAGAAAACAGTGCAAACAATGTATAGTCATAATAGAATGCAATGGGGGCACATAGGGATAGGGGCAACACAAACCATATACTCTAGAAGTGGAATGCGAACCACGAATGGACCCGAAACCTATGTGACCTCGTAGAGGGTCGCTGGGACTGTAAGGAAACAGTGAGGGTTAGAAAAATAGCCCACCCCAAGACCCTGAAAAGTGGGTGCCAAGTGCACCTAAGTTCCCCAAAGAGCACAGAAGTCGTGATAGGGGAATTCTGCAGGAAAGACCAACACCAGCAATGCAACAATGATGGATTTCCAGACGAGAGTACCTGTGGAACAAGGGGACCAAGTCCAAAAGTCACGATCAAGTCGGGAGTGGGCAGATGCCCAGGAAATGCCAGCTGTGGGTGCAAAGAAGCTGCCACCGGATGGTAGAAGCTGAGGATTCTGCAAGAACGACAAGGGCTAGAAACTTCCCCTTTGGAGGATGGATGTCCCACGTCGTGAAGAGTCGTGCAGAAGTGTTTTCCTGCAGAAAGACCGCAAACAAGCCTTGCTAGCTGCAAAGCTCGCGGTTAGGGTTTTTGGATGCTGTTGTGGCCCAGGAGGGACCAGGATGTCACCAATTGCGTGAGGAGACAGAGGGGGCGTCCAGCAAGACAAAGAGCCCACTCAGAAGCAAGCAGCACCCGCAGAAGTGCCGGAACAGGCACTACGAAGTGGAGTGAAACGGTGCTCACCTGAAGTTACACAAGAGAGTCCCACGCCACCGGAGGACAACTCAGGAGGTTGTGCAATGCAGGTTTGAGTGCCGTGGACCCAGGCTTGGCTGTGCACAAGGAAATCTTCGTAGAGTGCACAGGAGCCGGAGTAGCTGCAAAACACGCGGTTCCCAGCAATGCAGTCTAGCGTGGGGAGGCAAGGACTTACCTCCACCAAACTTGGATTGAAGAGTCACTGGACTGTGGGAGTCACTTGGACAGAGTTGCTGAGTTCCAGGGACCTTGCTCATCGTGCTGAGAGGAGACCCAGAGGACCGGTGATGCAGTTCTTTGGTGCCTGCGGTTGCAGGGGGAAGATTCTGTCGACCCACGGGAGATTTCTTCGGAGCTTCTAGTGCGGAGAGGAGGCAGACTACCCCCACAGCATACACCACCAGGAAAACAGTCGAGAAGGCGGCAGGATCAGCGTTACAAGGTCACAGTAGTCGTCGTTGCTACTTTGTTGCAGTTTTGCAGGCTTCCAGCGCGGTCAGCAGTCGATTCCTTGGCAGAAGGTGAAGAGAGAGATGCAGAGGAACTCTGATGAGCTCTTGCATTCGTTATCTAAGGCATTCCCCAAAGCAGAGACCCTAAATAGCCAGAAAAGAGGGTTTGGCTACTTAGGAGAGAGGATAGGCTAGCAACACCTGAAGGAGCCTATCAGAAGGAGTCTCTGACGTCACCTGCTGGCACTGGCCACTCAGAGCAGTCCAGTGTGCCAGCAGCACCTCTGTTTCCAAGATGGCAGAGGTCTGGAGCACAATGGAGGAGCTCTGGGCACCTCCCAGGGGAGGTGCAGGTCAGGGGAGTGGTCACTCCCCTTTCCTTTGTCCAGTTTCGCGCCAGAGCAGGGCTGAGGGATCCCTGAACCGGTGCAGACTGGCTTATGCAGAGATGGGCACCATCTGTGCCCATCAAAGCATTTTCAGAGGCTGGGGGGAGGCTACTCCTCCCCAGCCCTGACACCTTTTTCCAAAGGGAGAGGGTGTAACACCCTCTCTCTGAGGAAGTCCTTTGTTCTGCCTTTCTGGACCAGGCCTGGCTGGACCCCAGGAGGGCAGAAACCTGTCTGAGGGGTTGGCAGCAGCAGCAGCTGCAGTGAAACCCCGGGAAAGGTAGTTTGGCAGTACCCAGGTCTGAGCTAGAGACTCGGGGGATCATGGAATTGTCTCCCCAATGCCAGAATGGCATTGGGGTGACAATTCCATGATCCTAGACATGTTACATGGCCATGTTCGGAGTTACCATTGTGACGCTATACGTATGTCGTGACATATTTATAGTGCACGCGTGTAATGGTGTCCCCGCACTCACAAAGTCCGGGGAATTTGCCCTGAATAATGTGGGAGCACCTTGGCTAGTGCCAGGGTGCCCACACACTAAGTAACTTAGCACCCAACCTTTACCAGGTAAAGGTTAGACATATAGGTGACTTATAAGTTACTTAAGTGCAGTGGTAAATGGCTGTGAAATAACGTGGACGTTATTTCACTCAGGCTGCACTGGCAGGCCTGTGTAAGAATTGTCAGATCTCCCTATGGGTGGCACAAGAAATGCTGCAGCCCCTAGGGATCTCCTGGAACCCCAATTCCCTGGGTACCTCAGTACCATATACTAGGGAATTATAAGGGTGTTCCAGTATGCCAATGTGAATTGGTGAAATTGGTCACTAGCCTGTTAGTGACAATTTGGAAAGAGAATGAGAGAGCATAACCACTGAGGTTCTGGATAGCAGAGCCTCAGTGAGACAGTTAGTCATAACACAGGTAACACATACAGGGCACACTTATGAGCACTGGGGCCCTGGCTGGCAGGGTCCCAGTGACACATACAACTAAAACAACATATATACAGTGAAATATGGGGGTAACATGCCAGGCAAGATGGTACTTTCCTAAAGTGTGCTACTTAGAACATATGAGATGGAGACTCTTAATAATAGACAATGGAGGAAAATTAAAGATGTAATGCAAGGAATGCTGTAAACTTACCATGTAGGACATTTCTCAACTTAATCCTGCCGGTATTGACTTATTTTGTTTACTGAAAGACAAAATGATGGGGACATTTGAGTGGCACACAAATACGCCTCTTTGTTACTTACCTGTAACTCTAGTTCTTCAGTATTGCTATCTTTCGTAGATTCATATGTTCGAATCACTCCCTATTGTAGAGGTGGGAGTCCCACAGTACCTTCTAAAGCAAGTAGAAGCAGTATACATAACTCATAATGGCAAAAGACATTGACTTTGGGAGGTCATCTACATCACTCAAGAACCAAATCCAGCCAATCAGTCAATAGCGTGCGATAGTGCCCTTCTTGAACACTCCCTGCAGAGGCATCTTCCCTCAGATCTTAAAGCACTAATTGAAAAGGAGTCTACTTACAAGAAGGGGAGCCTCTATGGGAAGGAGGGTGGGTCACATGTGAATCTATGACAAATACCAATACTGGAGAATTAGAGTTACAGGTAAGTAACAAAGCTTTTCCCCAGCATTGGATCTTTCATAGAATAACATGCTTGAATCAGAATAGTTAGTTATTTAATGAACTACAATATCATGCTTAACTATTATAATAGCAGATGGTGGGCACAAAATAACAATACATATATAACTAAATGTAAGGCTCAATTTATTGGAAAAAGATAACGCAACACTGCTTGACCCTCAGATGCATCACTGTGATGCGACGAATCCTGGCAATAATGCTGAATGAACATATGCCTGTTTTTCAAAGTAGCTGCACTGCATATGATTTCAATAGGCACTCCAGTAAGTGGGGCTGCTGTTTTTAATATTGCCCCTGCAATATGAGTCTGTCTGGGGAATGGGGTCTCCGGTGAGCTAGGAACACGGGGAGGGAGACCAACGCATGCCCTCTCTCCCAACAAAATAGGTCTACCTTTACTGCCCGGTCCTCCAGGCCCTGGCCCACCCCTAGGGAGTTTCACTAAACATGCAGAGGAGCCAGACGTGCTAGTGGCAGAGAAGGTCAATAACCCTCCTCAAGGCAGGCACCCCCAAGCAGTACTAAGGTGCCACATCCCCTCTCCACCCCTGTCCTAACCCTCCTGCAAGGCATGTTGGGACAATACAAAATGGCATCATCAAGGAGCCACTGGTCACATCAGGTCCTCAGCTCCACCACTCCCTGACATGATGGCTAGGGACTAGCACACTAGAATTCTAAAGACAGCCTCCCAGTGGTTTGACTCCATTTGTCTGGGCACTATCCTTTGTTCAGTTAACTTGGGTAGGCCCATCCCTGGTGCAGTGTGACAGCTGGGTGGTAGATACAGGTAATTTCAACCCCACCTCTTCCCTCCTCAGGAGCAAGGAGAAGTAGTGCTAATTGCTCCCTTTTGTGTGGGGGTGGCCTTTGTTCCGTCTGCTGGAGAAAATGTAATTACTGGACACAGCAGGGTGACAACAGGCCTGGCTCTGATCCTGAGCTGAGCCAGAAACATAGGAAAACTCTGAATGGCTCACAAGATGTACAGTTATAATTTTGGAAGTGGCAAATTTGATTTTCTCGCACAGGTTACACTAATTCAGGATGTAAGTGGTCTCTGTAGGCCAAGGAGGAGGGAAACTACACTTTAAGGCAGTTCCCTCCTTATGTGTATAATGGGGTGTCATCATAGTTAAAACAGTAAAGAACTCTGATTTTCCCTAATAGTATACACTACCCTCCTGAGGCCCATCCCAGATAAATATCCATCCCTGCAGAGACGTGTGCACTCTCGTTCACATGTAACCAGCCAACTTCCCCTTTACCGTGCTACGTCGCAGTGGCCTGATCTTAAAAGGCGGACTTATGGTGAACACCAACAGTTTGTTTACCATATGATTATAGTGGGTGAGGCAACGGTGGTGACCATCACCCACAGTAACGAGTCCAAAAAAATGGGTGAGTAAAAAAATAAAAAAGTAATACTAATAAAGCAAAGAATCTGGGCATACTGTTAGGGCAGAACATACTGTAACATTATTCCTCCCACCCAGAAGTAGGCAACAATTGGAATTACTCTTACAGTCCTTCTTGTTTGTTGTTTAAAGTCGTATAGAAAGCAACCTGATTGGTATAGGAAGCTGAAAAGGTTTGGTCACTCTCTCTCCATAAGGGAGTCAAAACCACAAATATCATCAGATCAGGAGTCCAACACTTGGGGTCCAGGAGGTGGGGTGTGGTAATGAGATAATCATCCCACTCAGTAGTTCAGATTGAGCATCTGGGATTCCACCTCTTTCTCTATTATCATCTGAGGACAACTTCTTATCCCAAGGTGGCATGGCGATATTAGACACTGAGGTCATTCATGAAGCTGCAGGTAGCGACATGGGATCAGGCAATGTCAGCATTGGAGGCTGTGGATGCATCAGAACGGAGGACTTTGCAGGTTCAGGAAAGTGTTTGCAATAGTCTTGTTACATCAACGGAAGGCCTGGTACTAGAGCCACAGGCACCTGAACCATGACCTCAGGTGGTGGTACAAAATGCTCACAGTGTTCCACATATTGCCTAGGTTTCTCTATATATATTGTTGCCTGCCAAAGACATGTTCATAATAGTCCCCTTCACCATCCTCCTGGTACTTAACATTAAGTTCTGAGGGTCGGTGAGTTGTAACAAATGGTCCATCGTCCTCACCGGAATCCTCTACATCCAAAAGATGACTTGGCGGTAAGGGAGGATACCTTGCTAAGTGAATTATGTTCTGGCATTGGTTTATGCATTGTTGAGGGTGTTGTCGCCAATGTCTTCAGCGTGTAAAGCATCAGGTGCAACATTGGTGGCTTCTTTGATTGTTTTGTCATTGATGATTGGATTTTCGTCACTGGTTGTACCTTAGACGGTTTCACCTACGGTATTGTTGTCAACAGTGACGGCAAAGTAGCTTTCGCTGAGGTCGTCAACGGGGCTATGCTAGTCGATGTGGTTGTCATTGGAACTGCCGGTGATGATGTTCTTGACGGCAGTGTTGTCATCATCAAGACCTTCATCACAAGCTTAGATTTCACCATGGGTGGGTTTGAGGAGGATTTCCCTGGATATAAAACCAGGATTGAAGAGGGAGTATTAGGCTCTGTTTTTTGTGACCTTGGAGGAGGTTTTCTCTCTGTGAAAAGTGCCTTTTCAAGAGTCTTGACAAGTCTTTTTATGGCATTTCTGGTGACCCCTGCCGTGACCTCACCCTTTTCTTTGCCCTTTCCTGTGAGGAAACGGAACGCTCTCCATCCTCCTCATCAGAAACATTTTTCTTGGTTTTCAACTTTTGCAGCCACAATAAAAGCCTCCTCTTCTGATGTAATTCACAGTCCTTTACCTTGTGGGCAGGATGAGGGCAGTAGATACACTCTTTGTGCGTATCTTCAGAGTGTAACCTCTTCTTTCAACAGGTCCCGCAGGGTCTGAAAAGTCCTTTCTTGAATGGTTCGGACATGTTAATGACAAGCTCTGATAAATGAAACAGCAGAAGTGATTCAGGATGAGTAAACTCAAGGTAATAGCTGATGAACTGAGCAAAATCTCTGGGAGACTACCTTTTACATGCTGTGGGATAGAAATCTAATGGAAGATGCCTCTGCATTAAGACGGTGCAATTGCTTGATTGACTGGAGTTCTGTTTTGTATAAATTATGTAGCTAGTTATTAAAGTCAATGTCTTTTGCCATTATACATTGTGTATACTGCTTTAGAAAGTACAGTGGGACTCCTACCTTAACAACAGGGATGATTCAAGAATGTAAATAATTTAAAATCCAATACTAGAGAATATAACAAATTAAAAGACTGTGCTGATTCACTGCTGCTTTCATTACATTTTACCTCCAAGAAAACTTTTGACTAGTGAAATCATCATTTTAGTTGGAGTGTAGAACAGAGAGTACTCATTAAGTGATTGACAGTGCCTAGAAAGCTGACTTCAATATAGGTATACACCCCTACAGACTCCTCTTAGGCATAAACAGGCTATCCATTCCAGAGATATCGCATTTCAACCGTGTACAGTATTTCTCCAGGAGGTGGAAAAAGGGTGCTGTGTGTGTAGCAGGGATCACACGGTTTGTGTCCTGTGCTGCAAGGGTCATTCAGCACTCCCCCGTCCCTGTTAGAAGATCATTCATTGTAACACTCCCCTTTCTTGACTTGGAATATATTCCCTGAATACCCAACACAGTTTACCAGCATACCATGTAGCAATCCAGTCAAGGAAGTCCCAATCCCAAAGGAAAACAAATCCCAGAATTTAAAACTTATGGGGTGGGAGGGTGGTGGGGTCCTAAAGTCTCTTTATAGCTGATGCCCTGAATTGCCATTGTGGCAGTTGCATTTCAACTAGTTGGACACATTTATCCCAAGAGTTTCTTTGCAGACTCTAAAATGCTCTGACAGGACTGTCTCTCCATGATGCAGTGAAACAGCTTTCTGAAGACAGTGAAAAATGCAACAGTGTGTGCCAATGTGGAGGGATATGTAGGTAATATACTTTTACATTTTTGTCCTGTTGAGTGAAGGGGTGTAGGAGAGGCATTTGGGAGGGAGGGAAGGAGGTCCTGACTGAAATTGGTGACTACAAGAACCAGAGTCAATTGTTAAAGTATGACTTCTGCCCTTGAGTCAAACTTTACTCTTGTCAACACACAATCATTTTTTAACACAAACTTTATTGCATTTTTATATATAGACATACACCACAGGGCAGGAAAGGAACAGCAAATGCATAAATCTTTGGGCCATGAGAAAATGCTACCAGAAATTGGAGATAGGCACAGCACAAGTAGTAAAAATGTGGAGAAACATAAGTATGCCAAATTCAAAGATTAGGAAACGTGAGTTGTGTAACTTGAAAACAAACAATCAGCTACCCTCCTCCCCCTCACCCAAGCTTGTCATCATCCCAGTTTGCAGTTATGTTCCCATATTGTGTTTCTGGGTGGATGTTTCATTTGGGGACAGGATCAGCAGGGCGGAGGGTATCCTGGCCCAAAAACCAACCCCCTGTACATAGTACTGAAATGTAAAATGGTATTGTAGGGGCATCACATCATGGTTAAGGGCTGTGGCTGCACACCATGGAGAACAAAAAAACAACATGAGGCAGGATATATGAGGGCCACCCCTCCACCAGCCTTAGTCATCAATAGCCTCCTGAGATGTGAAGGATTCTAGCACTGCAACCCATTCAATATTGAAGGGCCACTTCTGCAGGCCTCTGTATTGTTCCCTACATAAAGCACCCACCCCAGTGCACTACCTCCTCACGCCATTGTGAAATAAGGGCAGCATTGTGAATAAGGGTGCTGCTGGAGACTTTCAGTGCCTAGTGAGAAGGCACTGTGCTATTAAATGTGCTAAGTTTACAAAGCACACCGTCACACAGTGTTCTTTCATGCACGAGTAGCTGAACTCAGTCAGCTCCGTTAAAGCACTCCTGATATCTGCCAAGTAAGAAAATTGTGATGAACATGCCCATAACATCTTCATTAGATCTGCATCCGGAGTGCAGCAACAGGGGCAAGCAGAGAATACCCTAGGAAACAGAGTGAAGTCTATGTGGTGTGAAATAGGGAGTTGCAAAAGATTTGGATCGGGTAGTGAAGAAGATCTTGAAGATCTAACACAAGATCCTCTTCCTCCATGGTTCACAGGGAAGCTAAGGATACCATCAGTTGTGTGCACAAACCCCAGTATAGCCAATCAAGGAGGTGGCTGCCATGACCCATAACATGAATCATCTGTATAAAGTAATGAGTGATCGGTTCCGAATTGCCTGACACCCAATGTCAATGAGAAGGAACCATTGCAGCAGGGCGCAGTGCGCCAAGCCCCTTGTTTACATCAGAAAGGTCCCATTAGAATGCCATGTTGAGTAAAGAGAAGAGGCTTTTGAGTTACTTTTATGCAGTGTAAATTCTTGGGCCAGGCATTCCCCAGGCAACAGAGGGTCCTGCAGGCCTTACCACAGCAGGGCAGCACAGACATCAATCATTGTCCCAATGCATTAAGAACATTCAAGTGTCAGGCAATCAATGCAGGTTCAGTGGCTGGTGTACAATGGTATGCCACATCACTTACATTGATTTGAGGCGGATCAACGCTGCTTACATCTGGTGCCGTCACACCTCTGCACCGCTCTATTTTTGGCCCACAAGATCACTGCAGCTATCCATCTTTCCTCCAAACCCTCTGTGCCATTCCTCCTGCACCACAGTGGTGCACTGTGATTTCTGCTCACCTCCTCCATGTGTGCAGCTGGCAATCGCTGCAGGGTCAGGTACTGCACCTCCGGTCCCGCAGCTGCATCAGGAATGGGGTCACCTGGTCTCACTAGACCACAACTTTCAGTCTGGGTAAATACAATATCGTCATTATGGTCCCCACTGCTGCACAAGAGGGAGCGCAGTTGTAGCTGTAGGCTGAAGCATCATGACGGTGCTCCTCGTGGTCTGAATCGGCAATCGACTGTTCACCTCGTTCACAGGTCAGCCTCTATTGTTAACGACAGCAGGCTTGCTAAGGGCCGTGGACCTCCCTGGTACACTGTGGCACCCGGGATGCCCACAGATATATTCAAGGAGGGCAGATTCCGGTACTCAGTACAGAAGCACTCCGCTTATGCAGCTACCACTCCCGGCAGTTAGCCACGCCACCCCATCCACATGTTACCAATGGAGCCATGTTCAATGCTGGATTCTATATAATAGTCTGGTGTTCTTGGAAACTGGCCAAAAATAGCAGGTTAAAATAAAGTACTATTTATTAGTAATATAATAAGACTTATGTCACTGCTAAGTGTCATCAGATAGAAAAGGTATAAGATTCTGACACAAAACAAGGAAAATAATGGCTATGCGGTGGCTAAAGTGAAAGTGCGAAGCAGAAATAAATATCGAGATAGATCCATAGTAGGAAGCACGCAGCACCTGCAAGGACATAAGAGAATGACTGGAAAATTTAGGAATCAATAGAGATTTGTAAATCAGGACAAGAGATCAGACTCAGCAGAGATGCAAGAGAATGGCCTCAAGAGGCAAAGATGCACTTGTGATATGCGGGTATCCACCAAATAGTGTAATGTGAAATAACAACTGAACAATAGCTGATACAAAACAAATGTTCCTCAAAACAGTGATGCCAGAAAAGAGGTTTACTGAGTGGTAACTTGTTATTCATAATTTATTATGCATTTAACAATTTTGAGTGTCATCAAATTGAGGTGCAGAGCATCAAAAATTATTGTTTTGGATAACACAAATCAGAGCAACAGAGATCAACTTCAGACTCAGAAACCACTGTTTAGGTAAGGGAGAGGAGAATGCACAAAATATACACAAACATCTGACAGCAGAGAACTGAAAAATATTCCTGTGGAACATTCAAAGGAAAAAAACAATAGGTCTAAAATACTTAACCATGATTCCTCAAACATGTTTCCTGTAAGGAAGTAGATGGAGACATTTTCAATATTTGATAAACAACAAACCTAACTAAGAAATTGAAGAGTAACATGCTTTGATGACATAAGATATAAGCACACTCTAAAAGCATTTCAGAGTGGCGTTTATGATGAACATGTGCTGTATTTGATTGCCTCTCTGCCAATTCAAAGCAAAGAAGTAATCCTTCATTTCATATACACCAAGGAGCTCTAGCTTTAGATTTCAAAATGCGTAAAGATATTGGGAGTTATTTAGACCCTGGTAGGCAGCATACTGGCTGGCCAGGTCAACAGAGGATATCTCTACATTCAAAGGAGCTGAAGCAGCTATTCCGAAGTCACAAGTTTGATATGGCCACTTTAGCAAAGTAGAGAGAAAAAAAATCCAAGATAGGAATTTGTTTCTTGTGAAGAAAAACAACAGTGGTCCTTTCTCTTTCTCAATACACAATGCAATCATTTTGCACATTTGCCAGCCTGGACTGCTATACCTCATGTGGTGGTCCAGGGAAGGTAAGACGAGAAATGGTCTCACACTCTATTTGACCACTTCAGCATGAAGACCCTGTTGTAGATGGGCCTTCAGGTCAAATGTTTATACCGCTGAAGCCAGTGCTGCAGCTCCTGCTCCGGTTCTGTCACTAGTCTAGATCAACTGGGGTGACATTTGAGCTAATACTATGCAAAAACTGCCAACAAAACACATTCGTGGTGGGTACCAACCAATGTTGTGGTTGTGGTCTGTGAACTGGAGCAGCCCCCCAACCAGAGACAAGAAGCTTCACAGAGTTCCATAAACTGGTATGCATAATTCATGCAGCACTCTAAGGCTGTAAGTGTTAGGATTAGATTGTGCAAAGGGTTTTACTTCTTTTGTATGCTCTTTAACAGATCTACTACTTCAATGTTGTGGAATTCCTATAATCCAATGCCCAGGACATAGTGCTTGGGGTCAAGAACAGCATGTTTTCAGCAGGGATGGGGAATTCCTATCACCTGGCGCCCAGGACATATGGTTTGGGGGTCAAGGGCAACAAGTTTTCATGTTTATTTTGTCCTTAGAACAAGTAGGCCCAAACCCCTGCAGCGCAAACTGTGGCTGCCAGTTTATAGAGAAGGGAACTGTCTGCAGTTGAGGTAATGTGTGTCCCCACTGGTTAATACTATTCAAACTTGTATTTATGGTTCATTAATGAAAAGCCTTCATTATTAGGATGTGCACTGTAAATAAACTTTTTAAGGTCACACTGCACTACTGACAGTGGTTTCAGTAAAAAGAAAAAGAAAAGTATACACATTTGAAAAGTTTAACAATATAAGGCTAAGTATAATGCTCTCAGAATGCTCTCTGATTAGACGCAAATGTTTACAGACGTTTGGAAGCAAGAGTAATAATTCTTTGCTTTCAAATTAAAATGCTCAGAAAAAAATGGAAGTAGGAAAAAAAGTTTTACTACTATGGAATTTTAGGTGCTATTTCTTTGAAGAGTCATTTAGTAAAATGTGTTGACACATGCTAGTATTTTCCAAAAAAATATTCCTAATGGAAAATCAGTGTAACCATTTTCAACAAGGTTATGGGAAGCATGAAAATAAACAAGCACTGGCAAAGCCAACCGAACTGACATTTGTTGTGAGTCTTTTGGTTTTGTCAATGTGTGTCTTGTTTTGACATGACTTTTATAACACTTCATTCTTTTGGGACTAGCCAGGCCCCTCACCATTGTAACAAACACTGGCAAAAAGAAAACAAGTTTTTGGTCTCAAAAAGCACACATTGCCAACATGAGCAACAAAGGCTCAGCAGCTCCCCTACAGGGGGGGCCCTCAGCACAGCACCTGCCCTGAATGAGTCTGGGGGGGGTCCTTGTTCTTTGCAGGGAGCCCCCTCCAGTTTCGTTACGCCACTGATTGCCTCAGTAGTTCCTGGCATTGAACAAATCTACTTTGTGTGCCAATATGCTCCTTGTGGAAGAGCAGAATGTGATTACTCACAGTAAAGCCATCCAATAGAAAGAGAAATAGAAGTTTAATAAGAACAAACTGTCTTTGTTAACGCTAGACCCAATTAGGGACCCAATTATCATAAAAAAGTCACAAAAGTGCCGCCATGGTATATGTCTTTGAATTAGTGGCTTTCATGAATTCACAAGAACTTTCAGAAGTAGACCACAAAATTGTACTGCTAGAAAATATTTCTGAACTGTATTTTAGCATGAGCAAAAATGCATGTGTAGATTTGCTTATGTGAAAAAAAATCTATTGAGAATTTACCAGTTTACTTTCCCTCCAACCACTATCTTTCCAACCCTAGGAGAACTTTTACTTCTGCCATTGTCAGGAGTAAATTTCCAACCTTTCTCATTGTGGGAAAAGATTAGAACTTGGAACCTGAAACTTTTGCTTACTGCTCCTTCCAACCTCAGTATGTAGATCTGCAGAAAGGTGGCAAAATAAGGAAATTGTGATGGTAGGGATTGAAATTGCAAGTATTCAAGCCCTACTATAAAAGTAGCCATGGCATAAGCATAGAGGCTATTATCAAAGCTCTTACATAATGTGATTTCTGCCCTAATTTTTCACTGCACTACATGGCACTGGACAAGTAGATTTTTTTTTACTGGACAAATAGATTTAAGAAACAGCCTGATCCTTGGACCAGTAGATATTTTATTAAATTACACCCCCCTGATTTTCATGTTCACTGTCCACTGGACAAGCAGAACAACCCCTGCAGCACAAACCCTTTGGCTCCATTTTTACAATAGTATATTATTGGATCCATAAAGGAGGATTGATTGCTACTGAGAAAAGATTTGCATCTATAGGTGTAAGCTATTTAGACTTGTACATGTGGGTCATTAATGCAAAACCTTTATTATTAATATGGGTTTTCCTGGGAAATGCATTGAGCTGTGAGCTCCGCTTGCAAGTACAGTCAGGAGCCTGAGGGCAGTTTTGGTGATTGTTTGCTTTCAGAATAAAATATACACAAAAATAGGAAACTTCAAAAAAAAAATGTACAATTTTAGAAACCATTTCTTTGAGCCCTCATTTAATGCATATCAATATTTAAGAAAAACGCTTAATGAAGGAGAATTGTTGTGAAAACTAAGATGAATAATGGAGAGTCGCCATAAAATCGACAATGGGCAACATGGAAATTAATTAGGAACCGAGATATTAAAAAAAGTCTAAACAAAGTACACTTGCAAGTATATGTCTTGAATTGATCGAGATTTATGATTTTCAGAAATGAACAAGTTTACAGGAGTATATCTGGAAACTGTAGCATTAGAAACATGTATTAATTCCATTTTTGCATGAGAAAATACACACACATACAGTATATTTATTTGCTCTTGGAAATTTCTGCTGAGCAGTTAGATATTCACTTTCCCTACACCCCCCTTTTTCACTACGATAGAAAATGTTTAACTTCAACCTGTGTCAGGAGTAAATTTCAACCCACTGTGTGCAGAAAGGTGCCATAATCAAAATCCAGTTAGAATCCACACCTTGTTATAATATGAGTCCTGGCCTAATCAAAAGGGCAATCATCATAGCTTGGGTATGAGTAGGCTGCCATATTTCTTATCTCATTACATATCTCCAAAAGGGACAAGTGGAATTTTTTACGGGTCAAGCAGATGTAGGAAGCATCTCACCCATGCCCAAGTAGATAGTATATAAAATTCCACACCCACATACTTAATTTGATGATTCAATAAACCCCTAATTTGCATTTACAGACTTGTTTCTGCCATAACAATAGGGAAAACTTACTGAAATCTTTCTGTTTTGCGATGTCTCTTTGCTGAAAAATAAAGAAGGATTTTATTACATAGGAGCCTTTATGTGTATAATGTGGTCATACAAATTCCATGCCATCCAGCCTGCTTCAAATCATGAATTTATTACTACAATCAAATCAAACTTTATATATGTTGTGATACTGACAAAGTGCACCATAGCTACAAAGCATGATAGCGCTGTACAGATAAAACCACATTTATGATGGATCTTGGGCATCTGAGCTTGTTCGTAATACCAATGTATGTAAAAGTGGTGCAACATTGTGATGAGACTTAAGTAGGTTTGCCGTTATGGAATTTTTGCTTTAGCAGTTTGTGTTAGCCAATGCATGTTAGGGACTGATATATTCTGATAGCACATTTTACCATCAGTGCCTACTAACTCATTACTAGACATTGGACATGGGAACAGGAAGGATCGTGGCAATTAATTTTCAACGTTATAACTGTCTTACTGTTTGGATGGAGAAATAGCTTCAAAGAGAATACACCCTTACATTGAGCTCAGCTTAACAAGGTCTAGATTTTTGACCCCCATCTCAGCACACACAATAATTTTGCATGTGTGCAAGCAACCTTTGTGACATAGATTAATATTGACATTAGGGTTCTGTGGTCCTGCAGGGGCATACCATGTGCATCCTCCATACCAATTATGGCTACCATTAGTTGATTAAGTTGTAGAGGACTGAGCAGGGGCTACAGAGGGGTTCCTGTGGGTGTGCACCCCCCAAATAAATACATTTCTTCATGGCAGTTGGGCCTGGGGGCCCATAGTAGGGTCTACTGGGACTGTGTTGTTTTTTTTTCTTGTCATTCTGATTTCACTAAGAGGTTTTAACATGTTAATTATTTGAATGAGAAGCATAAATATATTTACACACAGATTTACAAAGATTTAGAGTTGCGTTACTTTGCATCAGGCTCTATGGCTGGTGCATGGGCATTCTATGTATCCACCCACGGATTTTGATGCAAAGCCATAGAGTTGAAGTTTATTCGAAAATAGCCATAATATACAATTAAAAAAATACAAAATGAAATATAACAGAAAACCTAAAGCATAAAACAAAAAAAGAACAGTAATGATACAAATAATTAAATACTCAAAAAAAAAAATAAAGATAACAAATTCAACTGATTAAGCCAATGTAAGGCACAGTTTAAAAAGGATCCAACCCTGCAGCAAAATGTCATCAGGCACCATATGCAGATATATTTGGGCTGGGTGACAGTGTAAAAAATGTTCCCCTTCAAAATGGGGACTAAAATCCTGCGCCTAATAGGAGCATAAAACTCACAAAAAAAGATGAAGTGCAAAAATTGTCTGTAAAGAAGCACCATCACATGAACAAATAAGAATGCTTCTGGGATCAAACTGGCATAAGGGAAAACACAAGTTGGACCTAATAGACCCAAAATGAAATCTGGTAATAAGCAACCTTTCCCTCACATTATTAACTAAAGACAGGTAGGTCTCAATTCCTGGAGTAGCCTTACTCAAGACAAAATCCCTAACAGAGGGTTTCAACAATTCCTTATCCTCCCTCTGTCTCCGTCTAAATTTGTTAAAGTTCACCTTAGCCCAGCCTGTATCAGATCTTGTTCAAAGCTGTGGTGGATTAAAAATCTCAGGGCGCCCCAGCAGAAGTGCAATGTCCTTTATATGGTTTAGGCAAGGAATAGCCCCTCCCTTGTCACAAGATAAAACAATATACAATAACTTCCCTGTTAAAAATAGCATAGCAGAACCTCGAGCTATTTGGTCCCACACATAGCAGCCTTCTACAGAATCTGTCTTCTTCTCTCTGGAGAGAGGGGCAATTTTGGTATCCCTCAAATTGGTGCCCCATACACCAGGACTGGAAAAGAATTAAGTCTATACACCTCCAATAAGAGGATCAACCAATCAATGAATCAATAATTTGTCAAGTGTGCTACTCACCCGATAGGGTCTCAAAGCGCTGGGGATAACCAGTTTGCACCCAACCCTCGAGGAAAAATCAAAAGTTGCACCAACTGCAGCATTAAAGCGCAAACAGTGCTTATAAATACAGGGATACCAATTTCTTTTTTCATCAAAAGTAACACCTAAGTAAGCAAAGTCATGAAGCCGGCTAATATAATGACCATTAATGATCACAAGGCCCAGCTTACTCTGAGGCGTACAGCACACCATACAGTGCATCTCTGAATTATTTTCTTCTAAGTCTAAATTGGCTTTAAAATCCACAAAAGCATGTACTGCCCCGGGTAAACCATTTAAAGTGAGTGCTAGTAGAACCACGCTGCCAGCATATAACAGAGTTGGCATCCTTTTACCATTAATTACTAAGACATCTTTGCACGTTTACACTAAAAAATCATACAAACCATTAACATTGGGGCAAGAATACATCACTGACGCACCCTTCAGCAAAGATCAAAAAATTCAGTGCATTCACCAGTCTGCCCATACCTAACACCTGCATTAGTACTGTCATGCAGCAGGCACAAGAAATCCACAATTGCATTTGGGATTTGCAACTTGTAGAATGAACCCCATACCTTATCTCCATTTTCCCTGTCAAAAGCACTTCTGAGGTCAATGAAGGCCAAATAAAGGGTACCCTTCTTAGCAAATCATACATTTATCAAGGATTAGCAACAGCCAACATTGCTCATGTGTACCTAGCTCTCCCTGAACCCGTACTGTACCAGGCTCATAATATTCTGTTTGACAACCTACTCCTCTGTCCGCCACATCACAATACGGCCCAAGATCTTCACCAAGGAGTCTAACAGGGAAATAGGGTGGTAACATTTATGGTCACTACGGTTTCCTTTCTTAAAAACGGGCACTGTGCATACAGACTTTCTTGAGGCTGGGATCCTATGGCTCAAGGGACCATTTAAGACGTTGACAACAATGGGAACCCAGAAAAAGACTTTCGCTTTGAAAAGATCCATGGGCATACCATACAGCACCAGCGCTTTAGTAGGAGGACTCTCTTGCACTGCAGCAATGAAATCTTTCAGTCCAAACTTAGGCCCTCATTATGAACACGGCGGGAAAGACCGCACTGCCGGCGGTGGCGGTACCTACCGCCAACAGGCTGGTGGTCTGGACCGCCAAATAATGAAGCACATGAAAAACAGGCAGCCTGCAAACCACTCACCGCCAGCAGAGTAGTGCTGACAACGACGGAAGAGGCCGCCCACTGGCCAACGGAAAGGCCCTACCTGCCCAACAAATAATGAAGCATAAGACCCCTGTCAGTTCCGGGGCGGGAACCACTGCCACAAAACACCTGGCAGAAATGAACCAAATAAAAGGAAACACTCACCATAGGCACACACAACACGCCGAAGCATACATGGAGAGAGAATTGGAAATCATGCTAGTGCTGCTCCCTGCCATATAACTCTGTGACCGTGACCGCCCACAAAGACGACAACGGTAAGTACCGCAACCTACCAGACATGGGAAGAAAGGGCACAGTAACATACCCACCCACCCCGCAACACACCCATGCCCCCTCACAACATCACAAGCCATACACACCTGAGCAAGAGGTACTTACCCGACACAAGGCCAAGACAACCTGCCCAAAGTACACACATGTGCCCATGTGTGTACTTTGGGCAACACCCCCACTACAATGAAATGATGAACCACGTATCCAGAGTGTGCCAACACCAACACTGGGCACACAAACTTTATTTCAGAACTTGTAAGAGCTGATTGTCCGAATGAGGCCATTGGCCAGTCCAACACAGAAAGGCTGATGGGCCGAACTGGCTCGAACTTGACTCCCACATGTGCACATGGTACTCCACCATAAAGGGACATCAATGGGGCAGCCGGGCACCTCAGGGAACAAGGGGCCGGGGGAGGTTGGGTGGGGACTTACGTCTGGCATGGGGGGCTTGGGCTTCCGTTTGGGAGGTGGAGTTTATTTTGGTTTAGCCTTGGAAGGTGGGGGAGCAGGCTTGGACCGGGGGGTGGCAGATGGACCAGGGCCAGCATTTGGCTTCTTGCTCACTGCGGAAGGGGCACGGGAATGGAAAGGGCAGACAGTGGCGGTCTTGGAGGTGGAAGGAGGGGACAGGGCAAGGAGGTGGGCTAATGGGTTTGAAAAGGTCAACACAGGATAGGAAAAGTTTTTTAGGGGCAGTCGGGGTGGGCATGGAGGAAGGTGTGGGAGTGGAGGTAGAGGGAGTGGTTGTTAAAGGTGTAAGTGTGCGTGAAGTGGATGCAGGTGCCTGTACGGTATGCTGAGGTGTGGTGGATGTGTGTTGGGTGGGTGTCTGGGGACATTTGAGTGTCTTGGGAGGAGGGGGGTGGACACAGTGGGACAAGACAGGCTGCAAAACTGAATGCCTGCCTTGGACGAGGGTAATGAGGAGAAATATTTGTATTTCTCCTCTTGTTTTTTTCCTTGCATGTATGCTGCATTCTGCAGCAAAATACCTGTCCACCAAACTCTAAAATAGACCAAGAGGACCACCTCATGCAAATCAGCACTGTCCTGCTCCTTGTGGAACAGTACTTCCCGAACCTTTGACACCATACACATTCATTCTGGGGCCCAATGCTTTTTTCGTTGGGAAATTTGAGTTTCACCCTGCCACCCTCCAAACCTTAGTGACATAGCTACTCCCTTGGGACTCGCAGTAGTGGCAGCAACATTGCTTATAGTGGCAAATTTGGACTTTTGGAATTCCAGTGTCAGGGAGAATCACCATCTGACCTCACCCATCTTTTATGTAAATTAGTATCTCAGTCCCTTGGAACTGTGTCTTTCTGCCATCCATATGGCACAAGGATACTGTATGGGTGCTCCTTTCTGCATGTACAAATGGCAGTTGTATGTAGCAGGATACGTGATGTGCATCCAGCCCATTTGCCATATTCCTCTACTGGAATGCATGGTCTTCAGATCAATGGCAATAAGAAACTCTCTGTGCTCCAGGGTTTGGGTATACACCACCAATACCTACCTGTTGCCAGGTTTTGGACTGATAGCATGAGATCTCCAACCAAAATTGCCAGGAGGGGCTTCCTGGATCCTGCTTCAATGACAAGAGCTGCTCAGAAGGAGCATAGGGCACACCCTTTCATGAGGAAGACATGTCCAGAAGAAGTGGAACTGTGAGCATTAACAGTTCAGTATGAGCTGAAGGTGTCTACTGAGCAAACCAAAAAACAGTACAAAGTTCCTAAACAAAAGAAATGAAGGCACAGGATCAACACCGAAACTTCTAACACCCCAGGAGGGCAGAAGCCTGTCTGTGGGTTGGCAGCAGCGGTAGCTGCAGTGAAACCCCAGAAAGCTAGTTTGGCAGTACCGGGGCCAATACTGGAGCCCCGGGGATGCATGGGATTGGCACCCCAATACCAGATTTGGCATGAGGGTACAATTCCATGATCTTAGACATGTTACATGGCCATATTCGGAGTTACCATTGTGAAGCTACATTTAGGTATTGACCTATATGTAGTGCACACGTGTAATGGTGTCCCCGCACTCACAAAGTTCGGGGAATTTGCCCTGAACAATGTGGGGGCACCTTGGCTGGTGCCAGGGTGCCCACACACTAAGTAACTTTGCACCTAACCTTCACCAAGTGAGGGTTAGACATATAGGTGACTTATAAGTTACTTAAGTGCAGTGTAAAATAGCTGTGAAATAACGTGGACGTTATTTCACTCAGGCTGCAGTGGCAGTCCAGTGTAACAATTGTCTGAGCTCCCTAAGGGTGGCAAAAGAAATGTTGCAGCCCATAGGGATCTCCTGGAACCCCAATACCCTGGGTACCTAGGTACCATATACTCGGGAATTATAAGGGTGTTCCAGTGTGCCAATCAGAATTGGTAAAATTAGTCACTAGCCTGCAGTGACAATTTTTAAAAGCAGAGAGAGCATAAACACTGAGGTTCTGGTTAGCAGAGCCTCGGTGATACAGTTAGGCACCACACAGGGAACACATATAGGCCACAAACGTATGAGCACTGGGGTCCTGGCTAGCAGGATCCCAGTGACACATATCAAACACACTGTCAACAAAGGGTTTTCACTATGAGCACTGAGCCCTGGCTAGCAGGATCCCAGTGAGACAGTAAAAACACCCTGACATATACTCACAAACAGGCCAAAAGTGGGGGTAACAAGGCTAGAAAGAGGCTACCTTCCTGCACCCCCCCCCCCAAACGAAGGACAATAAGGCTAACCTTGGCCACTTGAGTCTTTACTGTCTAAGTGGTGATAAGTAGAGAGTAGCTCTGCAATAGATTGGTTACTCCCTTTATCATCCACTATTTGGTTTCTTCCCTATGCGGATCTCACCACCCTGTTTGAAGTTTCTTAGCTAGCCAACAATGTGAAGTTATATTATCAGAGTTCCTATTAGTATGTTTAAGTTTAGAGCAGTGGGAATTGTCCACTGGACCTATATCAAGTGATGAGAGTGCCAAACAGGGAAGTTGTCTCAGTAAAGCCATAGCTGGGCAAAAACTTTGTCCATATGGCTGTAAGAGAGAACAGGGATGCTGTTTCTCTTGAGTTGGAGCAGGGCAGGGATGCTGTCCTACGAGCTCCACACTAGGGCAGGGCTGCTGTCCTAAGTGTTGTGAGGCAGTGCAGGGTTGCTGCCCTAAAGTTTCTCTGGGAGGGTTGGAGGGATGCTCCATGTCAACTAAAATGGTGCACTTTTTCTCACCAATATTAGTTATCCCACAGAGAGGTACTTCTACCTCAGAGAGTACAGCTGTGCTAGCTGATAGTTCACTTGGTACAGGTGCCACCCCAGGAGAGGTTTCTCCCACCACAGGAATGGTATCCTGAATGGAAGGGTGGGTAGGGAATACTTTGATGCCCTTTTTACCTGTTGTTGGAGAAGGATCCTGAGTTTTCAGGCCTTTTTCTCTCCTTTGCTTTTTCATTTCAGCTGAAATGAAAGGCAGCAATTGCTTAGGGATACCCAGCATGGCTACACAGGTATTAAACTCTGCCTCAGCCCAACCTGAGGCCTCTAGGTCATTACCTAAGAGATAGTCTACAGGTAGGCTAGGTGATACGACCACCTGCTTAGGGCCAGTAACTCCACCCCAACTAAACTGAATTATAGCTAAGGGAAGGAACTTAGTGGAGTTATGGACATCAATAATCTTGTACTGTTGTCCAATGATGTGTTGTCCAGGAGACACTAGGGTTTCAGTCACCAAAGTGATACTGGCACCTGTGTCCCTGTAGGCCTGTGCCTCAACACCATTTATTGAAACTGTCTGCCGGTACTTATCCATTGTAAGGGGACAAGTAGCCAGTGTGGCAAGGCCAATGCTACCAGGTGTGACAGAAACTGTCATGGGACTGACTACCCCAGTTTCTATGATGGACCCATAAGTGAACCCAACTACACCCTTATTTTAGGAGTCCCACCACTATTACCACTACTGCCAGGGGCACTAGAGTTTAATGTATTAGTGGTGGTAGGCTCAGGGGGTTTACCTGGGCAGGACTTATCCCCTGGCCTATGGCCTTTATTTTTACACACATAGCACCAAGGCTTTTTAATGTGTGTGGGTTGTGTAGAAGAGGAAGAAGATGATTTATCCCCACCCCCTGAAGAGTGTCTAGGATTTGAAGAAGGATCTTTAGTTTTACCCTTATCCCCATGCTTATCCTGAGATTTCTCACCATCTTTCTTCTTGCCATCCTTGTCACCTCCTGTATGAACCTTTCTGTTCACTCTTGTTCTGACCCATTTGTCTGCCTTCTTTCCCAATCCTAGGGGAGCGGTCAGATCTGAGTCTACCAAGTACTCGTGCAACAAATCAGACACACAATTGTTCAAAATATGCTCTCTCAGGATCAGATTACACAGGCTTTCATAGTCAAGTCACCTTATTGCCATGCAACCAACCCTCCAAGGCCTTCACTGAAAAGTCTACAAAGTCTGTCCAGTCTTGAGAGGACTCTTTTCTGGTGTCTCTGAACTTAATCCTGTATTGTTCAGTGGTTAAGTCAAATCCATCCAAGAGTGCATCCTTCAATACTTTGTAGTTATTAGCATCGCTTTCTCTGACAGTAAGGAGCCTATCCCTACCCTTATCAGCGAAAGATAGCCACAAGATAGCAGCCCACTGCCTTTGAGGGACCAACTGTACCATACAGGACCTCTCAAGTGCAGCAAACCACTTGTTAATGTCATCCCCCTCCTGGTAAGGGGGGACTATCTTAAGCAGGTTTCTGGAATCTTGCTCTCTAACAGGATTGCTATCAAAACCTTTGATGCTGCCACTATGGGGAACTAACCCCAATTTCTGCCTTTCCCTCTCTACATTTGGAGATTCCCTGTCTAAGGCCAGCTGCTGCTGTTTAAGCTTCAGCCTGGCCTCTTCCAACCTCAGCTTTCTGAGTTCCCTTTCCATTAAGTTATCCTCAGGGTGGGAGGCTTGGGAATTGTGAGACACAGAGGAAATGTGGGAATGGGCAGAGAGAGACCTGTCCCTAAATGGCTGGACCCTAGTAACCTGGCCTTTAGGAGTGAAAGGTGCCCTTCTAATGTGTGACCGCCTCCCACTACCAGTGTCACTAGGTGGCCTGCTAGCTGGCAGGTCTTTGGAGGAACCCTGCCCAGTCTCTTCAGTTAACTCCTCTGAGTCTGACTGGGTACCCTCCCCTCCTACCTCCTTTTACTGTGATGGGCCAGACTGTTTCTGGTCACTTTCTAGGATAAGGTTGAAGAGAAAGTCTTTGGTAGGATTCTTGCCAATGCTTAAACCTCTTTCTATGCAGAGACCCCTCAAACTTTTAAAGTTTAAACTCTCATAGGTTGCCTGAACAATTTTGGGAGTGAGCTCTACTGCAGACATGATAGAAAAGGTTTAGGACAGAGAGAGAAAAAGTTTTAGAACTTTTGAAAGCACAGAGAAAAAAACTTTTTCAAACTTTTTGAAAACTTTAGAAAGTTTTCTGAAACATTTTAGAAACTTTTAAGAAAGTTTTTAGAAAAGGAAACTTAAACTGTTTAGTTCAATGTGTTTATCTTGAAGTATTTGGTATATGTTTGTCTCATGAACAGCACCAATGACAAAGTGGTAAAGCAGTTACAAGTACTTATCCCACCGCTGCACCACCAATGTAGGAGGCTGGCCTGGCTTATAGTGGGTACCTTGGGGTACGTACACCTTGTGCCAGTTATCCCTTATTAGTAGATTAGAGGTATTCTAGCAGCTTAGCCTGATAGAGGTAGCTATAGCTGAGCAGCTTAGGCTGAACTAGGAGACATGCAAAGCTCCTACTAACCACTTATATCATATATCACTATATCATAAGAAAACACAATACTCAGAGTTACTAAAAATAAAGGTACTTTGTTTTAGTGACAATATACCAAAAGTATCTCAGAGGATATACTCCCTTAGGAGGTAAGTAATATACACAAAATATATACACACAAACCAAAATCAGGTAAGTAACAGTTGGACCCCAGTCCTAGTGTAGTGAGTGGAGGGTCGCTGGGAGTGTAAGAAAATAGTAAGGGTGTACAAGATACCCCACCCCAAGACCCTGAAAAGTAGGGGTAAAGTTACCCTACTACCCCAGAAAGACAGTAAAGTCAAGATAGGGGATTCTGCAAGGACAACAACTGACTGCAAAACACTGAAGACGGATTCCTGGACGTGAGGACCTGTAAAGGAAGGGGACCAAGTCCAAGAGTCACGCAAGTGTCCGGGGGGGGGGGGGCAGGAGCCCACTAAACCCCGGATGAAGGTGCAAAAGGGCTGCCTCCGGGTGGAATAAGCCAAAGTTTCTGCAGCAACGGAAAGTGCCAGGAACTTCTCCTTTGGTCAGAAGATGTCCCACTGCGTGCTGGAGGATGCAGAGTTGTTTTCACGCAGAAAGACCGCAAACAAGCCTTGCTAGCTGCAAGAGTTGTGGATGAGGAACTACAGAAGCACCTGAACAGGCGTTCAGAAGATCTGAGCACAACAGTTGACTCAGCACAACAAAAGCGGGTCTCACAAAGTCAGAGTCCAACTCAGCGAGTTGGGTAATGCAGGACGGAGTGCTGGGGACCTGGGCTAGGCTTTGGACAAAGGAAGTCTTGCAAAAGTGCACAGAAGCCCGAGCAGCTGCAGTTCATGCAGTACACAGGATTATCATCTGGTGTGGGGGGGCAAGGACTTGCCTCCACCAAATGTGGACAGAAGGGCCACTGGACTGTCGGGGACACTTGGATCCAGCTCCTGTGTTTCAGGGACCACGCTCATCAAGATGAGAGGGGACCCAGAGGACCGGTGATGCAGAAGTTTGGTGCCTACATTGGCACAGCATAAGATTCCGTTGGCCCACAGGAGATTTCCTCTTGGCTTCCAGTGCAGGGTGAAGGCAGATAGCCCTCAGAGCATGCACCACCAGGGAACAGTCGAGAAAGCCGGCAGGATGAGGCACTACAATGTTGCTGGTAGTCTTCTTGCGACTTTGTTGCAGTTTTGCAGGCGTCCTGGAGCAGTCAGCGGTCGATCCTTGGCAGAGGTCGAAGAGAGAAGTGCACAGGAACTCTTGTGAGCTCTTACATTTGTTATCTGATGAGAAACCCACAGAAGAGACCCTAAGTAGCCCTCAGAGGAGGATTGGCTACAGAGAAAGGTAAGCACCTATCAGGAGGGGTCTCTGACATCACCTGCTGGTACTGGCCACTCAGAGGTGTCTATTGTGCCCTCACACCTCTGCATCTAAGATGGCAGAGGTCTGGGACACACTGGAGGAGCTCTGGGCTCCTCCCCTTGGGAGGTGCTGGTCAGAGCAGGGCTGGGGGGATCCCTGGACGGGTGTAGACTGGCTTATGCTAGGAGGGCACCATCTGTGCCCTTCCAAGCATTTCCAGAGGCCAGGAGAGGCTGCTCCTCTCAGGACCTTAAAACCTATTTCCAAAGGGAGAGGGTATAACACCCTCTCCCAGAGGAAATCCTTTGTTCTGCCTTCCTGGGGCTGGGCTGCCCAGGCCCCGGGGGCAGAAATCTGTCTGAGGGTTGGCAGCTGCAGTAGCTGCAGAGAAAACCCTGGAGAGTTTGTTTGGCAGTACCCAGGCTCTATGCTGGAGACCTGGGGATGCATGGAATTGTCCCCCCAATACAAGAATGGTATTGGGGTGACAATTCCATGATCCTAGACATGTTACATGGCCAAGTTCGGAGTTACCATTGTGAAGCTACATATAGGTATTGACCTATATGTAGTGCACACGTGTAATAGTGTCCCTGCACTCAAAAAGTCTGGGGAATTTGCCCTGAACAATGTGGGGGCACCTTGGCTAGTGCCACGGTGCCCTCAAACTAAGTAACTTTGCACCTGACTTTCACTAAGTGAGGGTTAGACATATGGGTGACTTCTAAGTTACTTAAGTGCAGTGTACAATGGCTGTGAAATAATGTGGACGTTATTTGACTCAGGCTGCAGTGGCAGTCCTGTGTAAGAATTGTCTGAGCTCCCTGGGAATGCTTTGAAGGGCACAGATGGTGCCCTCCTTGCATAAACCAGTCTACACCGGTTCAGGGACCCCTCCTCCCCTGTTCTGGCGTGAAAGTGGACAAAGGAAAAGGAAGTGACCACTCCCCTGTCCATCGCCACCCCAGGGGTTTTTCCCAGAGCTCCTCCAGTGTGTCCCAGACTTCAGCCATCTTTCTTTGCAAGGTGTGGGAGCACTCTGGTGGGCTCTGAGTGGCCAGTGCCAGCAGGTGACGTCAGAGACCCTTCCTCATAGGTCCATACCTGACAAGGTAGCCAATCCCCCTTTCTCAGGGCTATTTAGGGTCTCTCCTGTGGGTTCTCTTCAGGTTCTGCTTGCAAGTTTCCTTCAGGAATCCTCTGCAACAATTTCAGACTCTTCCGACCTCAGATCAACCACTGTAATGCTGTAACTGCAACAAAGTGTCTACAAGAGACACTTTTCTTCAGCAACCTCAGCTCCAAGTCAGCAACTGCAACAGTTTCAATGGTGCACACGCTCTGGGGACTCCCTGTCTTCATCCTGCACCAGAGGAACTGAAGAAATCTCCTGAGGAGTGACAGAGTCACTCCCCTGCTCCAAGCTGGCACCTTTCAAGACGATGACCGGTACCCTGGGACTCCTCTCCCAATGACAAGTGTGCTCCTAAGGACACAGAGCGTGGACATCATCAACATAGACTGTCCTGAGATCCTGCTGACGTGATTTGGAGGAGGTAAGACCTTGCCTTCCCTGAGAACAACAGTACCCCTATGTATTCTGTCTTCTTCGCCTCCTGAGGCCTCTGTTCACTCTTTGCAAAATTCCTTCATGCACAGCCTGGCCCAGGCCCCCAGCACTCCACCCTGTGACGCTCAACTCCCTGAGTTGTTCTCCGGCAGCGTGGGAACTCCTTTTGTTGTGCTGCCCCAACTGTGTTTTGCACCTCCTTTGAACCCAGATCCTGCAGCTTCTGGGGGTGCTGGCTGGCATCCTGAGGGCTCTCTAAAGTGCTGAGAGCCCCCTATTCCTCCTCACCTAAGAGTCGAGGCCTCCAGGTCCCTCCTGGGTCCATCCAGGGCTATTTTGATGAAAAATGCACTTTTGCCATAGCAAGGCTTGTTGGTGCCTTCTAACATGAAATTTCATCTGCAACAATCTTCACACGAAATTTAATCTGCAACAATCTTCACACCGTGGGACATCTTTTGCATCATGCAGGAACCCGCTGGCTTCTTCCTAGGGTGCATTTCTGCAGTCTTCGACTAACCAGGGACTCTTCTTTTGCACCCTCTTTTGGGTTGGCAGGGGCTCCTGTCCTTCCTGGAACTTCTTTTGACTTCTGGACTGGGTCCCCCTCCTTTGCAGGTCTTCAGGTCCAATAATCCAGCAGTTGTTCCTTGCAGACTTGGTTGGCTGGTGCAAAATCCCCAAAATGAGGTGCAGTGTGTCCTAAGGAAACTTGCAGTACTTTACTCCTGCTTTTCTGGGCTCTGGGGTGGGGTAATTTACTTACCTTTACTGTATTCTTACTCTCCCAGCGAATCTGCACACACTACACTTGTCTAGGGGGGAATTTGTGATTCACATTCCACATTTTTTAGTATATGGTTTGTGTTGCCCCTAGACCTATTTTTATCCCTTTGCATTCTATAGGGTTTCCTACTGTTTGCACTGTTCTATGACTCTTTTCTTGTCTAATTTTGGTATCTAGTGTATATTTTGTGTATAACACTTACATCCAGAAGGAGTATTGGCTCTAAGATATTTCTGGTACTGTGTCACCCCAAATAAATACCTTTATTTTTGGTAACACTGAGTATTGTCTTTACTTGTGTATAAGTACTGTGTAACTATAAGTGGTATTGCATGAGTTTTGCATGTCTCCTAGTTCAGCCTAAGCTGCTCTGCTATAGCTACCTCTATTAGCCTAAGCTGGTAGAACACTACTACATTCACTAACAAGGGATAACTGGACCTGGTGTAAGGTGTAAGTACTCAAGGTACCCACTACAAACCAGGCCAGCCTCCTACAGGGGAACATAAACCATATACTAAAATAGTGGAATACGAAAGTCGGTTTCCCACCTAAGCAAGTGTAGTGTGTAGAGCGGCTCTGGGAGTGTAATAAAACACCAAAGGCGAGTAATAGACCCCAGAGAAAGCAGGAGTAACTCACAGTAAGTTTCCTAGTACCCACAAGAACACGTGAAAGAAGATTGTGCAAGAACCAGAAGAGACTGCAAGACACCAACAATGGATTCCTGGACCTGAAGACCTGTGGAAGAAGGGAACCAAGTCCAAGAAGCACTGAAGAGTCCAGGGAGAACAGGAGCCCCTGCTAACCCGGATGAAGGTACAAAAGAAGAACCACTGGTGAAGAAAAACAGTCAGTACTGCACCCAAGAAGATGGATGCAGGTTCCTGGTTGGTGTAGATGATGTCCCCCACTGGATGGATGATTGAAGTCTGGTTTGCATCGCTGGATTCCGCCATCAAGCCTTGGCACACGCAAAGGATGTGGGTAGCAGAAAATGATGCTGACCGGGACCAGGAGGGACCTGGTGGCCTCTACCCAGGAGGGGGACACAGAGGAGACTCTCAGCAACACAGAGAGTTCTCAGAAGATGCGCAGAGAAGTCTCACACCTCGGGAACAAAGAAGGTGCAAAAGGAGGCCCACGCAGAACCACAAAAGGGATCCCATGCCTCTGGATAATGACTCAGGAACTGTGCATTTCAGGATAGAGTGCTGGGGGCTGGAGCTGAACCGTGCACAAAGAACTTTGTGGAAGGATGCCAACGAGCCTTGGCAACTGCAAAACATGTGGTGAACAGAGGTAGTGTCTTGCGTGGGGAGGCAAACTCTTACCTCCACCAAAGTTGGACAGCTGGACCTTGGGAATGTCGGGGTCACTTTAGTCCACCACCCGTGTTGCTGGATCCACGCTCGTCATCTGGAGAGGAGACCAAAGCCACTGGTCGTCGCTGCAGAGAGGTACCTGCTGAAGCAAGGAAGTGACTTTGTCACTCCACTGGAGATTAATTCAGTTCTTCTGGTGCAGGCTGAAGACAGGCAGTCCTCAGAGGATGCACAACCTGGAAACTGTTGCAGTTACTAGCAGGAGCTGAAGATACAATGTTACAGAAGTCGTCTTGGCTTCTTTGTTGCAGTGTGTAGAGTTCCTGGAGGGTTCAGCTGCGGTTCCGTCAGAAGAAGATGAGGTAAAGGATGCTGAGGAATCCTGCTAGAACCATCCAATCTGAATCTGAGGAAACACCCAGTAGAGAGACCCTAAATAGCCCTGAAAGGGGGACTGACTATCTACACAGGTAAGCACCTATCAGGGGAGGGCTCTGACATCACCTGCTGACACTGGCCACTCAGAGAATCCCAGAGTGCTCCACCACCATGGAATCCAAGATGTCAAAATCCAGGGACACTCTGGAGGAGCTCTGGGCTCCACCCCTGGGGTGGTGATGGACAGAGGGGTGGTCACTCCCCTTTCCTTTCTCCAGTTTTGTGCCAGAGCAGAGACTGCAGGCCCCTGAACCGGTGTAGGCTGGATTATGCAAGGAGGGCACCATCTGCGCCCTTGTAAGCTTTTCCAGAGGATCTGTAATACCCCTCTCCCAAAGGAAATGCGTTGTTTGCCTTCTGGGGCTTGAGCTGCTGAAGCAAGAGGAGGGCAGAAACTTGTCTGTGGGGTGGCAGCAGTTTGGGCTTCCTGGAAAACCCAGTGAAGGCTGGTAGGAGCAATGCTGGGGGTCCTCTAAGGAGCCCCCAGAGTGCATGGAATCATACTTCCAATACTGCCAACAGTATCGGGTATGATTCCAACATGTTTGATACCGAACATGCCTAGGTTCGGAGTTACCATTTTGTAGCTGGACATTGGTAGTGACCTATGTCAAGTACAGGCATAAAATCACGTCTTCGCACTCACGAAGTCCAGGAAAATTGAACTGGAGTTTGTGGGGGCACCTCTGCTAGTACAGGGGTGCCCTCACACCCAGGTACTTGCACCCTGCCCTCTGGGCTAGGAGGGCATGCCATAGGGGTGACTTACAGTGACGTGGTACAGTGACCTTTAGTAAAAAGGGTGCATGCACCCTTTCCCGCTGGCTGCAATGGCAGGCCTCCAGATACACTTTGCATGGCTCACCATGGGTGGCATAATACGTGCTGCAGCCCATGGGGATCCCCTGGTACTCCAATGCCCTGGGTACCTGGGTATCACGTACTAGGGACTTCCATGGGGCCACCAGTATGCAAAATAAGGGGGTGTATGTGGTTCAAGTAAGTAATTTAAAGGGAGAGAGCATAATCACTGGGGTCCTGGTGAGCAGGTTCTCAGTGAACACAGTCAAACACACTGACAAACAGGCAAAAAGTGGGGGTAACCATGCTGAAAAGAGACTACTTTCCTACATAACCCCGCCTCCCCCAAACGAAGGACAATAAGGCTAACCTTGGCTAGATGGGTCTTTCTTTTCTAAGTGGAGCTAGCTGGAGCGTAGCTCTGAAGTAGAGAGGTTACTCCCAGCATCATCCACTATGTGGCCCCTTACCTGTGGGAGGTGGACTACCCTATCAGTTTGAGATTTTCTCCTGAAATGTGTTTAAACTGTGGGCCCTTTAGTTCCCTCTGTGGAGGTTGTGGACTAAAGCGTATCTGAGTAGGGTAGGGTTGCTGTCCTAAGGGGTTTAGAGCAGGACAGGGGTGCTGCCCTAAAGGCTCTAGAGGTGAACAGGTTTGCTGTCCTAACAGGTGTAGAGAAGCACACAGTAGTTGTCCTAAAGGTTCTAAAGGAGGAGATGGTGGCTGCCCTAAGTTGTCAGGGGTGGTAGAGTGTTGCTACCCCCAAGTTTCCCTGGAAGGGCAGGAGGGCTGCTCCAAGTTTTCTAAGGCAGGGCAGGGTTGCTGTTCTATCTTAGGTTCCTTCTAGAGGGATTATTTTACCCCTGGGAGCTCAGCTGTGGTAGCTTTTGATTCCACCCTGGGGGTGGTTTTCTTCCCTCAGGGGGTGGAATCCTCAGTGGGAGTGTG
The DNA here is from genome assembly GCF_031143425.1 of Pleurodeles waltl. Lineage (NCBI taxonomy): Eukaryota > Metazoa > Chordata > Amphibia > Caudata > Salamandridae > Pleurodeles > Pleurodeles waltl. Next base: position 1,219,712,706 of record NC_090447.1, read on the forward strand.
GACCGGAGGTAATCTTGTATCCTGCCTGTCTCAGTTTTTAGGAGTGTCCTGGGCCATTATTCCAGGCTCCAGGGCCCCTTCTCACTTTGCTCTTTAACCTGTGTTAAGGTTGAAGTTAGCAAATGTTTGGAGATGCCCAGCATGGCTGCATGGGCTAAGAACTCTGCTTCAACCCTATCTGATGTCTCTAAGTCATTACTTAGGAGGCATTCAACAGGTAGATTAGAAGAGGCTATCATCTGTTTAGGGCCAGCAACCCCACCCCAGGTGAAGTCTACAATAGCTATGGAGAGGCACTGAATGGAGTTATTCACATCAGTGACTTGTTACTTGTGACCAAGTAGGTGTTGTTCAGGTGATACCTTGTTTTCTGTTACTATGGTGACGCTGACACCTGTTTCCCTGTAGGCCTCAGCCTCAAAACCATTTACCAGGATGTGCTGCTTGTACTTATTCATGTTAAGGGTGGTAAGGCCAGTGCCACCCTTGGAGACAAAAGTTGTCTTATATCTACCCCAGATCCCACTATAGACCGAAAGGTGAACCAAACTACTCTTTTGGGCTGACTACTGCTATTAGTCCCACTACTACTACTACTACTACTACTACTACTACTACTACTGCTGCTGTTAGGGGCACTGGGAGTGGAAGTGGGGGTAGTAGTGGTGGAAGGCTCAGTGCCTATGCCTTTCCTAGGAGAAAAGCTGTCCCCTTTGTTTTTGCAAATATAACACAAAGGCTTTTTAACCTGGGAAGAAGAGGAAGAGGTTTAGACCAACCCCTAGAAGAGTTGTGTGGGCCGCATGAAGACTCCTTACTTTTGTCTTTGTCCCTACCTTTGTCTTGAGACTTACCTACTTCCTTTATTATTGTTGTCACCCCCTGTTTGAGCTTTTCTGTTCACCCTGGTTCTGATCCATTTGCCTTGTTTCACAATTTGTGGGGAGAGGTCAGATATGACTCTACCATGTATTGGTGCAACAAATCAGACACACAATTATTCAAATGCTCTCTCAAGATAAGACTGTGTAAGCACTGATAGCCACTGACTTTGCTGCCATGTAACCAGCCTTCCAAAGCTTTAACAGAACAGTCCACAATGTCTACCCAATCTTGGGAGGACTCTTTCCTGGTCTCCCTGAACTTGATCCTATATTGTTTAGGGGTGAGACCAAACCCATCTAAGAGTGCAGATTTCAAAACAGCATAGTTGTCAGCATCTTCTTCCCTGACAGTGAGAAGTTTATCTCTCCCCTTGTCAGAGACAGAGAGCCACAGGATACCATCCCACTGTCTTTGAAGGACCCTGCTGACCATCTTCAGTGTCTAGATCCTGTCTTTCTGACACTGGGGGGCTAGAATCTGCATCTTTCTCTTCCTCTCCCTAGCTACCAGCATGGTCCTGGTCATCCTGGAGGATCAGGCCCAGAAGCAGACTCTTGTTAGGGTTCCTCCCTGCCTTCAGTTTTCTCTCAGCACACATCTCTCTCAATTGCTAGAAGGTCAAGTTCTCATAGGGAGAACACATGGCTTGAGATGTGTACTCTGCTGAAGACATGTTGTGTTGTTAGGGTGGTGTAGGTGTACCTAACTACCCTAACCCCTAGTCTCTCAAAAGAAGTTTAGAGCAAGGGCTATGCCTAGACCCCTAGCTTACCCAAACATGAGAGACATGCTCCCCGACACTAAGTACAGTGTGTACTCCAAGTCAGTAAGCGGTCTTTCCTGTGGAACACATCAAGTGACAGAGTGGTAAGGCCTTTGTAAGTGCTTATCGAACTGCTGCACCTCCAATGTAGGAAGCTGGCCTGGTGCGTGGGGTGTACCTAAGGTACTAAGGCCCTCTTTATTACATTAGCAGTAAATCCCACTTACTGTCACGCTGACACCAACTTACCGCAGAGGCGGCGGATATCAGTTCACCATATTATGACACATACACACCAATCCGCCAGTATTCAGCCACATACACAAATCCGCCACACCAAAGGTCAGTGATAAACTGGTGGTATCAAAACCCACACCGTTACGCCAACAGAACAACTCCCAGTACAATATGACCCACAAATCACCACAGAGGACATTTAACAGCAGTAAACCATTGGCGGTACACACTGCTGCGCTCAAAATGGACACACACAAAAAAAACACCACCACACTGGACAATTCAAACAACACATACCTGACACCCATACACATACCACACATCCACACCACTATAAAACACACACCCACATTACCCACAACCCCTTACCATTACAAGCCATTGCCAGCAGAGAGACACCAAGACCACTGACACAACTAGAGCCAAACACTATTCACACCTATACACCACTCATGCACCTCACATCACACCCCAACACATTACCCAACACACCCTCACCAACACACCTCATACAACACCCATGGCACCACAAAGACACCCCCGTTTCACAGAGGAGGAGCTAAGGGTCATGATGGAGGAAAGTATCAGGGTAGAGCTAAAGTTATTTGGAGCACAGGTGCAGCAGATATCTATAGCTAGGAAGGTGGAGCAATGGCAGAGAATCGTGGACAGGATCAATGCCCAAGAACTAGGGATGACATCAGGAAGAGGTGGAACGACCTATGCGGTAAGGTACGTTCCATAACAGCAAGACACCAGCTCGCTGTACAGAGGACTGGCGGTGGACCCCTACCTCCTCCCCCGCAACTCACAGTATGGGAGGAGCAAGTCTTGGCAATACTGCATCCTGGGGGCCTGGCTGTAGTAGGAGGAGGACTGGACTCTGTTAAATTAGCTCTCTACTACTACTACCCCCCTACCTGCAAGCCATCACATCCCACCACCCTCACCCTCACTCCTATCAATCGACCACTTCCCACACACCCCACCATCACATCTCACTCATCCCAATGGCAAGCCTTGCATGCTGTACTAATGCATGGACACCGCTCACAGCCCTGCATGGGCACTCATCACTAAAGCATGCACACTATAGAGGACTAACTATCCCACCATACACCAACGTACACAAGTGAAAGCTGCCAGGGCAAATTCACTCAAAGAGGGCAAGCCATGGATGCACAATATGTCAGACAAAGAAACCATAACACATCATTTACACCTCCACAGTTACACCAGCCAATGTCAGCGGAGAGGAGGTGCCAGCACTATCCAGTCCCCCAACTGAAGAGGCCCACAGTGATGACAGCAACTCTGGTCTTCAGGATCTGGATGACCTACCAGGCCCATCAGGGACCACTGGACAGCTGGTTAGCCAAGCTAAGTCACAGCACACCACAGAGCCTCCCCCATCAGGAAACATCACTGCAGCACCCACCCAGCGTACCCATACCTCTGTCCCCAGGACACGTCAATCAGCAGTGTGTCCACCTCTACAGGGACCCCAGGCCACACCTCGCACACAAGACAGTCAGGGACCTGGGGTCAGGGGCAGTGGGCATCCCGTTCAGGGGACAGAGGCACAGGACAACTGGGGAACTGGGAGGACTGCTGTGCCCCAGGGAGAGGACAGGCCCAGGGAACCAACTCTTCAGGAGCCACTTGCAGAGATCCTGGGAGCCTATCAACATTCTCAGGACACGATGGGCCAGATCCTGGACAATGTGCAGGAGAACGAGGCTTGTAGGAGGGACAGTACCAGGGGATCAGGGAGGACATGCAGGCCATCAACAACACACTGATCCCCATAGCAGGGGTGCTGACAGACATAGCCAATATTATGAGGGAGGCAGTCTCACACCAGCAGGCCCCTGCCACTAGCCAGACATCCGAACAGCCTTCCACTTCCGCTGCAGCTAGTGGCCAGGAGGCCCCGCCACAGGACTCACAGGCCACCAGCACCCCTCCCACTGCAGAAGGTGAACCACCCCACAAACGTTCCCTGCGATCTAGACAGAATCCAGGGACTCTTGCCAAGATCACTGCCAAGAAATGAGACTCTCCTGAGTGTCACCCTTGTGTTCCATCCTGTCCACTTTGAACTGCCATTGCTCCCTTTCATATGTCCCCATGGACAATCGACCTGTGCCACATACGGACTGGAACAATACGCTGGCCTTTCCTCCATCATCACCCCATCCCATTGCACTTGCCCCTTCATATTTTAGCACTTCAATAAACACCCTTGGAAAAAAAAACATTTTTGAAGTATGTCATGTATTTCAAATATATGTATTAATTGAGACAGGTACAAACATTGCAAATTCAACTGTACAGAGAATGAGCATAAATTAATGACCTGTAGCTGGCTGCAGTGATCACACCAGGAGTATATGTCAGGTCACCAACATCTGCAAAATGAATTGCCAGAGGGAACAGTAAGTGGGCATAGAAGTGGGAAATATCAGCATGCCATTGCCAAACAAAATCAAACAAATGTAATTGAAATGTGAAGTAACACTATCCTACCTGTGTGTCATTGGAAGTATTGTCGGATCACAGATGTTCTGCTGTCCTCATCCTCATCCTCTGCCTCCTCATCCTCACTGTCCACAGGCTCTACTGCTGCCACACGGACATCTCCAGCCTCCTCCTCCTGCAGGAATGGGACATGGTGTCTAAGGGCCAGGTTATGCAACATGCAGCATGCCACCACTATCTGGCAGACCTTCTTTGGTGAGTAGCACAGGGATCCACCTGTCAGATGGAGGCACCGGAACCTGGCCTTAAGGAGGCCAAAGGTCCTGTCAATTATCCCATGGTTCGCCCATGGATCTCATTATAACGTTCTTCTGCCCTTGTCCTGGCATTCCTCACAGGGGTGAGCAGCCATGATAGGTTGGGGTAACCAGAGTCACCTGCAAATTTTGAGGGACAACATTTAGCCACACAATATCCCATATGGCCCACACCATACCCATACACCAACATATACTGTGTGGGAACCATGGCTCACCTATTAGCCACACCCTCTGCCTCTGTAGTTGGGCCAACACATTTGGGATGCTGCTATTCCTCAGGACAAAGGCATTATGCACCGACCCAGGATACTTAGCATTGACTTGGGAGATGTACTGGTCAGCAAGGCACACCATCTCTACATTCATAGAGTGGAGACTCTTCCGATTCCTGAACACCTGTTCATTCTGGCGGGGGACGGGACAAATGCAATATGCACTCCATCAATCGCTCCAATTATGTTGGGGGATATGTCCCATTGCATAGAACTCAACATTCACTGTGGCCAAATCTTCTATTTGGGGGGAAACAATGTAGCTGCACATGTGTTTTCTCAGGGCAGACAACACTCTGGTCAGCACTATTGAGAACATTGGCTGTGACATTCCTGCTGCCAAGCCCACTGTCACTTGGAAAGAACAAGTTGCCAGTGGGGTGACAGATATCAGGTCAGGTTCCAATTGGGCACGCAGCTCTGTGATTATGGTTCTGTCCAGTCTATAGGTGAGGATAATGTGCCTGTCCTCAAGTGTTGCCAAGTCCACCAGGGGTCGGTACACGGGCGTATGTCTCCATCTCTTATTCATCCGCAGCGGTAGCAATCTAAGGGACACGAGAGTGAGGATCCGTTCACACACTGTACAATGGAGCTACAGCAGAACTTTGCATCCTGTAAACACGTAATAGGTCATTGTGATTTTTCCAGTATGTCCTAACATATCATGTGATGCAGCATTATTCCAGGGCCTGCCCCCCTCCCACTGAAATGGTGTTCGCCTGTCCTGTGTAGAGGGGCAGGTGGAAGTAAGGTAATTCTGCTGACGTTGTGCACCGTTGCGGGAGGCGGTCGGTGAATTCCGTGCAACTCCTCACTGGTTAACATTGGGCTATATGGGGTATAGTGGCCACTAGTGATCTATGACGATGATGACGTTATGCGCTGCCTTGGACATGACCGCCATTTTCTATCATATTCCTCACTTGCTACCTCCATAGGAGAGGACCTACACTGCATGTGCTGCTGTGACCTGTGTCTGGAACCTACCATGGCCCATGTGACTGAGGAAAGGGCCCCAGCCTTCATTTCGGAGGAGTTGGAGAGACTGGTGGATGGGATCCTACCCCAGTACAGACTGCTGTATGGGCCTCCAGACCAACAGGTGTGTACGCTGTGAGCAGGATGCATGTGGCATGAATGCATGAAGTTGTGTGTGTGAGGGCCTCGTGTAAGGGGGGTGGGTGGATGTCCTCTGGGCGGCGTACAGGTTGTGTGCTGGGCCATATGTGTGTAAATGGTGATGGAAACTGGTATGGTGGGCCATATGTGTAAAAAGCAAGACTGTTTGTCTAAATCAATTTTCCTGGGTGTATTGCCTCTGCAGGTTGGCGCCCATCAAAAGAAGGGTATATGGCATGCCATCGCCATGGAGGTGTGGACCCTGGGGGGTTTATGGTAGGTGGAGCACCCACTGTCGGAAATGGTGGGAGGACCTGAGACGCTGGGCACGGAAGACGGCAGAGGCCCAGCTGGGGATGGCCTTCCAACGAGGAAGGGGTGTCCGTTGAACCCTGACCCCCCTGATGGCCTGCATACTGGCAGTGGCCTATCCAGAGTTGGACGGGCGCTTGAGGGCATCACAGCAGCCACAAGGAGGTGAGTACAGTGCCCATCATTACAACTTACGCATGGTAGGGTTGTATTCGGGTGGTGGATGTGTGTAAGTGGATGCCCCTAGACCAGGCCTGACATTGCAGTGTAGGTCCCCTGGTGGCTTAGGTTCTGGAGGGATAATCCTGCTACCTAGCTCGTAGACATCCACTACTGTTCAGGGCTGCGTGGGTCCCATGTGTGCTGCATTTGTCGGTGTGTGGCCCTCCCCATGCCTTGGTGGCTATCAATATCACTGGTAGTGCAATGCATAGTGCGTAGGCCTGTTCCCTGTGTGTGAGCGTGCTGTGTACCCCAACGGTGGTGTTGGTGCAGCCATTGACCGAATTTATTCTTTGTCTCTTCCCACCGTGTTTGTTTTATCATCCTGTCCTTACGTACATTAGCATCATCTGGCGGAGGAGCAGAGGCACCGGCAATGGAGGAGCTGCATCCCACAGGACCCAGGAGGCAGAGTACACCGACGGTGAGGACACCAGTGGGACGGAGGGCGAGGGGAGCACCACAGCGGAGACTGGAGGGGACAGTTCTGACAGGGATACCTCATTTGATGAAAGCTCCCTGGTGGTGGCGGACACTTCTGGAACCACCCCAGCTACAGGTACAGCCGCCACCCCCATACAAGCATCGCCCTCCCAACAGCCCCTCAGCGAGTTGCCCGTGCCTATTCACCCAGGAGGGTAGGCATCGCCTTCACCCCAGGCACCTCAGGCCCTGCCCCAGTGAGCTCTGCTGACCTGACTGAGGAGGCTATTGACCTCCTGAGATTCATCTCTGTAGGGCAGTCAACCATAGTTAATGTCCTCCAGGGCCTGGCAGCCCAGATGCAACAATCTAATGCATTCCTGGAGGGCATTCGCACTGGATTGGTGGCCCAACAGAGATTGATCCAGGCTCTGGCCTCCTCTCTGATGGCAGCCATTGTCCCTGTTCCTACCGCCCCCCCTCCAATTTCCACTGCCTAGTCCCATTTCCCTCAACCCTAACCTATCCCAAGCACACATACAGACGAACATGCACACAAGACAACACCCAAAAGTGTCACAGGCAAACACAAGCACCAAACTTCATCCCACAGGCACTCACACAAACACCATCCAGTTGCAGACACAACAGCATCCACTATTTCCACTGTCTCTCCCTCCTTATTATCCACCTCCCACCCAGTTCCTTCCACACTCACACCTGCATGCACTCCATTATCATCCACAACCAGCATCATCACCACACCAAGCAGAACACACACCTCACTGGCAGACACCTCCAAAACAGCCATGCACACGTCCCCTGTGTCCTCTCTCACTGTGTCTGTCCCCCCTCCTAAAATACACTAACGCAAGCACTCAGACACCCAACAGCCATCCACCTCACAACAGCATACAGCCCATGCACCTGCACCCAAAATCATCAGACAGACACCTCCAACAACCACTCCCTCATCCTCCACTCCCATTCCTTCTCCCTCTTCCTGCCCCAATATCCCTAAAAAATGGTACCTGCCACCCAAAATGCCAAGGAGGCTACACCAGCAGGCAGGAGGATCAAGGAGTCTGCATCTGCCACCCGAAAGGTCAAGGAGACTGCACCAGCAGGCAGAAAGAGCAAGGGGCCTGCACCAGAAGGCAGAAAGAGCAAGGAGCCTGGACCAGGAAATGTGATGAAGCCCCCACCGCCAACCATGGTTGTGTAGCCGTCTGGGGTTGCAGGGATGGGCAGGAGCCTCCCCCCACTTGCAGCACCACCACTGTGCAGCCGTCTGAGGTTGCAGGGGATGGGCAGGAGCCTCCCACCACCAGCAGCACCACCACTGTGCAGCCGTCCGAGGTTGCAGGGGATGGGCAGGAGCCTCCTCCCACCAACAGCACCACCACTCTGCAGCCGTCACTGCCGGTGGACGGTACGTAATCCTGCCTCCATGGGCTGCTGTGCTGCCTGTCCACTTCTGAACCAGTAGGCAAGATACCCACCTAAGACACTGTGGCTCATCACTCCCGGGGACCAAGCACACAGCAGGTTGCACCCTCCAGAACCAGTGGGCGAGGCACCCACCTGAGAGACTGTGGCCCATCACTCCCAAGGATCAAGCACAGGGCAGGTTGCCCCCTCCAGAACCAGTGGGTGGGACACCCACATGAGAGACTGTGGCCCATCACTCCCCAGGACCAAGCACAGGGCATGGTTGCCACCTCCAGAACTAGTGGGCAAGATACCTAACTGAGAGACTGTGGCCCATCACTCCCCAGGATCAAGCACAGGGCAGGTTGCCCCGTCCAGAACCAGTGGGTGAGTCACCCGCATGAAAGACTGTGGCCCATTACTCCCCAGGTTCAGGCACAGGGCAGGTTGCCCCCTACAGAACCAGTGGGTGAGACACCCACATGAGACTGTGGCCCATCACTCAACAGGACCAAGCACAGCGCATGTTGCCCCCTCGACAACCAGTGGTCTTGTTACATCTCCCGTAAGAGGTGCCCCCGACCCCCTGGGGTGCCTGGCTATTTACCAACTGATACCTCTGCAGTGTTCTCTCCGTGTTGAAGCAGGTGACATGTGTGGCATTGGACTTTGGCCTGTGGCCATGTGGCCTACGCAAACTGAGGACTGGGCTGTGTCCCTTTTTCTGTACATATGTATATATCTATTATCTTGCCTAACTTATTTTTCCAACTGTGTTGATTTCTTTACATTTACTTTAGCAAAATCGTTTTGTCCTTGCATTATTCAGCCCAGTTTGGGGGTAAAATTGTTTTTGTAATGCATTTAGTTGTGTGTATGGTGTGTGTGTTGTGTGTGTGTGTCACTCTCTTTTTCCTACCCCCCTCGCTTGTGTGCTAGGTGGCTGTACTCACCGTCATCGTCTTCGCTGGCGTTGGCGTTCGTGGTGGAGCAGAACGTAGAAAATCATTGGGAAGACATGCAGTTCAGGCTCCATGGCGGCGTGGTTCTTCCCTGCGTCTCCAATGGTGAGTCCTTTCCATTCTGAGCTCAGTTTCCACCAGGCTTTGATGTCGCTGGTACCGCCCCACATAAGGTGGCGGTTTGCAGTGTCTTAATATGCTGGGTGGAACATTGACTTCTGCTTGGTTGTAGGCAGCTACCGACGTGGTGGCTGTTGTTTCCTCCCTGGCAGTCAGTGTGGAAATCTTTCCGCAATGGTCATAATTTGGCGGTAGTTACTGCCGGCCTGTTGGCGGTATTACTGGCGCTTTATCACCGACAGCCAGGGTCGTAATGAGGGCCTTGCACCTTATACCAGGTCCAGGTATCCCCTTTTAGTGTAGTGTAAGCAGTGATTAGAAGCCGGACTATCTAGAAGTAGATGTAGATGAACAGCCAAGGCTTATCTAGGAGACATGCAAAGCTCATGCAATACCACTGTAGTCTCACAGCACTTAAACACATCAAAGAAAACTTTTAGTGTTACAAAAATAAAGGTACTTTATTTTAGTGACACAATTACCAAAACGTATTAGAGAGGCAACCCTCCAATAGGAGGTAAGTAACACACTAAATATGTATACTATTAATCAGAAATAGGCATAGAAAGTGATAGAAAAGGGTGCAAATGCAAATAGACAATAGTGACCGTAGGGGGAACACAAAGAATATACTAAAAAAAATGGAATGCGAATACAGGACAGGGTACTAGGAAACCCCAAAGGTAAGTACCAGAGTGCCCCCCTAGCAACCAGGAAGAAAGGAGTAAGTTACTGGATCTTCCCCACACCACCCAAAAAGAAGGAACATAAGAAAATGCAACACCCAGACAAGACTGCAAGAAACCAGTGGTGGAGACCAAGTCCAGAAGTCACAGAAAAGTCCAGGGGGAGCAGGAGCTACTACGCACCCAGCTGTGGTTGCAGGAGTTGGTCGACGGTAGGACGAGGACAATCAGGAATGCAGCCCTGGGGCAGGTGAAGAATTTCTGGAGGATGTAGTCTATGTCCCAACCCGGATGGATGATTGCAGTTGGTCAGTGGCATGGAAAAGCCACCAACAAGCTTTGGCAAAGGCAGAAGTCACGGTGAAGCAAAAGTGGAGCTGCCTGGTACAGGCAAGGTCCAGGAGGACTAGACCCATGAGGGAGTTTATGGGGGTGTAGGAGGCTGGCCTGGCTTATAGTGGGTACCTGATGGTACTTACACCTTGTGCTAGGTCCAGTTATCCCTTATTAGTAGATTAGTAGTGTTTTAGCAGCTTAGGCTTGCAGAGGTAGCTATAGCAGAGCAGCAGAGCAGCTTAGGCTGAACTAGGAGACCTGCAAAGCTCCTACTATACCACTTATATCATATAGCACTATATCATAAGAATCACAATACTCAGAGTTGCTAAAAATAAAGGTACTTTATTTTAGTGACAATGTGTGTAGGAGGCTGGACTGGCTTGTAGTGAGTACCAAGGGGTACTTGCACCTTGCACCAGGCCCAGTTATCCCTTATTAGTGTATAGGGTGTCTAGCAGCTTAGGCTGATAGATAATGGTAGCTTAGCAGAGCAGCTTAGGCTGAACTAGGAGACGTGTGAAGCTACTACAGTACCACTTAGTGTCATATGCACAATATCATAAGAAAACACAATACACAGTTATACTAAAAATAAAGGTACTTTATTTTTATGACAATATGCCAAAGTATCTTAGAGTGTACCCTCAGTGAGAGGATAGGAAATATACACAAGATATATATACACAATAGCAAAAATATGCAGTATAGTCTTAGAAAACAGTGCAAACAATGTATAGTTACAATAGGATGCAATGGGGAAACATAGGGATAGGGGCAACACAAACCATATACTCCAAAAGTGTCAAAGCCCAGCTCACCTGAGTTCTTGTTCAGTTCTGATGGAGGTTGAAGACAATCCGACCCCACCCTGAAACTGCTTGTTCCAGCACACTAGTTTTTAACACAGTGCACTAAGAACAGAAGCTCAAGGGTAGGGGGGAAGTGGATAAAATAAAAAAAGAGAGACAACACTGTTCTTGCGTTTCCACTGTTGAAGTGCTGCACAAATCTGCGGCCCTTTCTGACTTCCGTAGAAACTGGTGCCTAATGAAACATAAACAAAGAACAGATAAGTGCAACCTATTCCTAAATGGGTTCCTGACTATCCCTTTATTTATTAGAAATTCTCTTCTAAAAGTACCTCTTGGATCCTGGTCTCGAGTTTCCAGGTTTGGAATGTGTTACTGCTCTGGGATGTGCTTTCTATTACTGTAAAGCTTCTAAAACATTAAACAAATACCGTTATCAGAATTACCAATATCAAACATTCATCTTAATATAACTAAAGCCTAAATTCCCAATAGCAGACTCACTTTTCCCATATCTCCAGAATCTTTTGGAAAACAAATACTGTACTTTTACATCAAAATACAGCATGTAATTTGTGCAAGTCCTTGATTTACTGTTTGCCTTGCTGTTAATGGTTTCCACTGTTCGATTCTTAAAAGTTCCATAAAAAAAAAACAATGTTTGTTTCACAAAGCTCCGCAAGGTATTCTTGCAACAAAGAGCCTGAATCACAATGTTCGTGGAAGGTATCTTGCTTCAAACCGTCCACACACAAATCCAGAAATTGTTGTCAAAGTTCCTTCAGGTAATAAAAAGTTTTGCACTTACTTGTTGCTGGCAAGAGATACTGATCAGTCTAACCTTGTCTTCTTTCTCTTTTGCAGGTTGTTTGTAGGAGAGAGGCTGAGGCAAGGAGGAACCGGAAACCAGAAGAAGGAAGAGCCAGCAGCTGCGCGCATTGAAGCCAATGAAAGTCTGTAGAGAGCAGGAGTGCCAGCGCCGAGGGATCTGTTCTCAGGTAAGCGGGAGGTAGACGAGCACAAGCACTGGGTGAGGCTCGGGGGCTGCCTTTTATAGACAGGGCTGGGTGTGGTTCGAAGAGCTGGGTGTGGTTTGAAGGGCTGGGTGTGGTCCTCACATGCTGCACATGTTCTTGAAAGGTGTGCAGAGTTTCAGTTATTATGCAAATGAGTTGAATTAACACATGGCCTAAGGAGGAGTGTTTTAAAGAAGCCTTGGTAAAAGCAAGGCCCAATGTGTAAACAAAACAGCACATTAAACAACATACACAGAAGCCTAAGGGGGGGGGAAGGTGAGATAACAAGAAAGGGTTTGAATAGTAAGTTTAAAAGGGAGCTATTACAGAACCCACTAGTGCAGTGAGAGGGGACATGCTCTTTGCTGTGCACAAACCCTAACAAAAAGTGGAATGCGAACCACGAATGGACCCCAAACCTATGTGACCTTGTAGAGGGTCGCTGGGACTATTAGAAAATAGTGAGAGTTAGAAAAATAACCCTCCCCAAGACCCTGAAAAGTGAGTGCAAAGTGCACTAAAGTTCCCCTAAGGACAAAGTAGTCGTGTTAGAGGAATAATGCAGGAAAGACACAAACCAGCAATGCAACAACTGTGGATTTCCAATCTAGGGTACCTGTGGAACAAGGGGACCAAGTCCAAAAGTCACAAGCAAGTCGGAGATGGGCAGATGCCCAGGAAATGCCAGCTGCGGGTGCAAAGAAGCTTCGACTGGACAGAAGAAGCTGAGGTTTCTGCAGGAACAAAAAGGGCTAGAGACTTCCCCTTTGGTGGACGGATCCCTCTCGCCTTGGAGAGTCGTGCAGAAGTGTTATCCCGCCGGAAGGACGCCAACAAGCCTTGCTAGACTCAAATCGTGCGTTTGGCGTTTTTGGACGCTGCTGGGGCCCAGGAGGGACCAGGAGGTCGCAAATTGGACCTGAAGAGAGAGGGGACGTCAAGCAAGATAAAGAGCCCTCACTGAAGCAGGTAGCACCCGGAGAAGTGCCAGAAACAGGCCCTACAAGGATGCGTGAAACGGTGCTCGCCGAAGTTGCACAAAGGAGTCCCACGTCGCCGGAGACCAACTTAGAAAGTCGTGCAATGCAGGTTAGAGTGCCGTGGACCCAGGCTTGGCTGTGCACAAAGGATTTCCGCCGGAAGTGCACAGGGGCCGGAGTAGCTGCAAAGTCGCGGTTCCCAGCAATGCAGCCCAGCGAGGTGAGGCAAGGACTTACCTCCACCAAACTTGGGCTGAAGAGTCACTGGACTGTGGGGGTCACTTGGACAGCGTCGCTGGATTCGAGGGACCTCGCTCGTCGTGCTGAGGGGACCCAAGGGACCGGTGATGCAGCTTTTTGGTGCCTGCGGTTGCAGGGGGAAGATTCCGTCGACCCACGGGAGATTTCTTCGGAGCTTCTGGTGCAGAGAGGAGGCAGGCTACCCCCACAGCATGCACAAGCAGGAAAACAGTCGAGAAGGCGGCAGGATCAGCGTTACAGAGTTGCAGTAGTCGTCTTTGCTACTATGTTGCAGGTTTGCAGGCTTCCAGCGCGGTCAGCAGTCGATTCCTTATCAGAAGGTGAAGAGAGAGATGCAGAGGAACTCGGCTGAGCTCATGCATTCGTTATCTAAAGTTTCCCCAGAGACAGAGACCCTAAATAGCCAGAAAAGAGGGTTTGGCTACCTAGGAGAGAGGATAGGCTACTAACACCTGAAGGAGCCTATCAGCAGGAGTCTCTGACGTCACCTGGTGGCACTGGCCACTCAGAGCAGTCCAGTGTGCCAGCAGCACCTCTGTTTCCAAGATGGCAGAGGTCTGGAGCACACTGGAGGAGCTCTGGACACCTCCCAGGGGAGGTGCAGGTCAGGGGAGTGGTCACTCCCCTTTCCTTTGTCCAGTTTCGCGCCAGAGCAGGGGCTAAGGGGTCCCTGAACCGGTGTAGACTGGCTTATGCAGAATTGGGCACATCTGTGCCCAAGAAAGCATTTCCAAAGGCTGGGGGAGGCTACTTCTCCCCTGCCTTCACACCATTTTCCAAAGGGAGAGGGTGTCACACCCTCTCTCAGAGGAAGTTCTTTGTTCTGCCACCCTGGGCCAGGCCTGGCTGGACCCAAGGAGGGCAGATGCCTGTCTGAGGGGTTGGTAGCAGCAGCAGCTGCAGTGAAACCCCAGGAAGGGCAGTTTGGCAGTACCAGGGTCTGTGCTACAGACCACTGGGATCCTGGGATTGTGCCAACTATGCCAGGATGGCATAGAGGGGGCAATTCCATGATCATAGACATGTTACATGGCCATATTCGGAGTTACCATGGTGAAGCTACATATAGGTAGTGACCTATATGTAGTGCACGCGTGTAATGGTGTCCCCGCACTCACAAAGTTCAGGGAATTGGCTCTGAACAATGTGGGGGCACCTTTGCTAGTGCCAGGGTGCCCTCACATTAAGTAACTTTGCACCTAACCTTTACCAGGTAAAGGTTAGACATATAGGTGACTTATAAGTTACTTAATTGCAGTGTAAAATGGCTGTGAAATAACGTGGACGTTATTTCACTCAGGCTGCAGTGGCAGGCCTGTGTAAGAATTGTCAGAGCTCCCTATGGGTGGCAAAAGAAATGCTGCAGCCCATAGGGATCTCCTGGAACCCCAATACCCTGGGTACCTCAGTACCATATACTAGGGAATTATAAGGGTGTTCCAGTAAGCCAATGTAAATTGGTAAAAATGGTCACTAGCCTGTCAGTGACAATTTGGAAAGAAATGAGAGAGCATAACCACTGAGGTTCTGGTTAGCAGAGCCTCAGTGAGACAGTTAGTCACTACACAGGTAACACATTCAGGCACACTTATGAGCACTGGGGCCCTGGGTTACCAGGGTCCCAGTGACACATACAACTAAAACAACATATATACAGTGAAAAATGGGGGTAACATGCCAGGCAAGATGGTACTTTCCTACACAACCCCCCCCCCAAACGAAGGACAATAAGACTAGCCATGACCTGATGAGTCTTCATTGTCTAAGTGGAAATATCTGGAGAGTCCATCTGCATTGGAGTGGCTGCTCCCAGGTCTATGTTCCACTGTATAGTCCATTCCCTGTAGGGATATGGACCACCTCAACAATTTAGGATTTTCACCTTTCATTTGTTTTAGCCAAAGTAGAGGTTTGTGGTCTGTCTGAACAATGAAGTGAGTGCCAAACAGGTATGGCCTCAACTTCTTCAGAGCCCAGACCACAGCAAAGGCCTCCCTCTCAATGGCAGACCAACGCTTTTCTCTAGGGGTCAACCTCCTACTAATAAAAGCAACAGGTTGATCCTGGCCCTCAGAATTAAGTTGTGATAGGACTGCCCCTACTCCTAATTCAGATGCATCAGTTTGGACATAGAATTTTTTAGAGTAACAAGGGCTTTTCAGGACAGGTGCAGAGCACATGGCCTGCTTCAGCTCCTCAAAAGCTTTCTGACAGCTTGCTGTCCATAATACCTTTTTAGGCATTTTCTTGGATGTGAGGTCATTAAGAGGGGCTGCAATGGAGCCATAGTTCTTAATGAACCTCCTGTAATACCCAGTGAGGCCTAGGAAGGCTCTCACCTGAGTCTGAGTGGTAGGGGGAACCCAATCAATAATAGTTTGGATTTTCCCCTGAAGTGGTGCAATCTGTTCCCCACCAACAAGGTGTCCCAGATAAACCACCTTACCCTGCCCTATCTGGTACTTTGAAGCCTTGATAGTGAGGCCTGCCTTTTGCAGGGCCTCTAAAACTTTCCATAGGTGGACCAGGTGATCATCCCAGCTGGAGCTAAAGACAGCTATATCGTCCAAATATGCTGCACTGAAAGCTTCCAGCCCTTGCAGGACTGTGTTCACCAACCTCTGAAAAGTGGCAGGTGCATTTTTCAAACCAAAAGGCATTACAGTAAACTGGTAATGTCCTCCAATGGTAGAAAATGCAGTCTTAGATTTAGCATCTTCTGATAATTTGATCTGCCAATACCCTGCAGTCAAATCAAAAGTGCTTAGATACTTGGCAGATGCCAGTGTATCTATAAGCTCATCTGCCCTGGGTATAGGGTGAGCATCAGTTTTGGTTACCAAGTTGAGACCTCTATAGTCTACACAAAACCGCATTTCTTTCTTTCCATCTTTAGAATTGGGTTTTGGTACCAGTACCACAGGAGAAGCCCATGGACTGTCAGAGTGCTCAACCACTCCTAGTTCCAACATTTTCTGAACTTCTTGCTTTATGCAGTCCCTGACATGGTCAGGCTGCCTATAGATCTTACTTTTGACAGGTAAACTGTCTCCAGTATCTATAGTGTGCTCACACCAAGAAGTGGTGCCTGGCACAGTAGAGAAGAGTTCTGAAAATTGTCCTAGGAGATTTATGCAATGGTCTTTCTGCTCAGCAGTAAGACAATCTGCCAAAACTACACCTTCCACAAGAGCATCTTGATCTGTGGAAGAGAAGAGATCAGGTAGAGGATCACTATCTTCTTCCTGTCCCTCATCTGTTGCCATGAGCAGGGTGAGATCAGCCCTGTCATAGTAGGGTTTCAGGCGGTTGACATGGAGCACCCTAAGGGGACTCCTGGCAGTGCCTAAGTCAACCAAGTAGGTGACTTCACCCTTCTTTTCAACAATTGTGTGGGGTCCACTCCATTTATCTTGGAGTGCTCTTGGGGCCACAGGCTCCAAGACCCACACTTTCTGCCCTGGTTGGTACTGAACCAAAACAGCCTTCTGATCATGCCATTGCTTCTGGAGCTCTTGGCTGGCCTGAAGGTTTTTACTGGCCTTTTTCATGTACTCAGCCATCCTTGATCTGAGGCCAAGTACATAATCCACAATATCCTGCTTAGGAGCTTTTAAAGGTTGTTCCCAACCCTCCTTTACAAGTGTGAGTGGACCCCTAACAGGGTGTCCAAAAAGAAGTTCAAAGGGGCTGAAGCCCACTCCTTTCTGGGGTACCTCCCTGTAGGCAAAAAGGAGGCATGGTAGAAGGATATCCCATCTCCTGCGGAGTTTTTCAGGGAGTCCCATAATCATGCCTTTGAGAGTTTTATTAAATCTCTCCACCAGTCCATTTGTTTGTGGATGATAGGGTGTTGTGAACTTGTACGTTACACCACACTCCTTCCACATGGCCTTTAAGTATGCAGACATGAAATTGCTTCCTCTGTCTGATACTACTTCCTTTGGGAAGCCCACCCTGGAAAATATTCCCAGGAGGGCCTTTGCCACTGCAGGAGCTGTAGTGGTCCTTTAAGGAATTGCTTCAGGATATCTTGTGGCATGGTCCACTACCACTAAGATAAACCTGTTGCCTGAAGCAGTAGGAGGGTCAAGGGGGCCAACTATGTCAACCCCTACCCTTTCAAAGGGAACCCCAACCACAGGCAGTGGAATAAGGGGTGCCTTTGGGGTGCCATCTGTTTTGCCACTGGCTTGACAGGTTTCACAGGACTTGCAAAATTCTTTTGTGTCCTCCGACATCCTAGGCCAATGAAACAGGGGAACAAGCCTGTCCCAAGTTTTCATTTGTCCTAGATGCCCAGCTAAGGGAATGTCATGTGCCAGTGTTAGGAGGAACTTTCTGTACTCCTGAGGAATCACTAATCTCCTGGCAGCTCCAGGTTTAGGATCCCTATGCTCAGTGTACAAGAGGTTGTCCTCCCAGTAAACTCTGTGAGAGTCACTGACATCCCCATTAGCCTGTTTGACAGCTTGCTGTCTGAGACCCTCTAATGTGGGACAGGTTTGCTGTGCCACACTCAGCTCCTCTCTGGCAGGCCCCCCTTCACCCAAAAGCTCAGCAGTGTCTGCTTCCAGCTCCTCTGGTGTAGGTTCTGCACAGGGAGGGAATTCTTCTTCCTCAGAATTAGAATCCACTGTAGAGGGAGGGATAGTAGGAAGTGGTTTGCTTCTACTAGCCCTAGCTTTAGGGAGCTCTTGGTCCATTGTTCCAGGATCCAAGCTTCCCTGTCCTTTTTGCTTTTTGGCCTGAGCCCTTGTCAAAGCAAAAATATGCCCTGGGATGCCCAGCATTGCTGCATGGGCCTCCAACTCCACATCTGACCAAGCTGATGTCTCCAAATCATTCCCTAATAGACAGTCTACAGGTAAATCTGAAGCTACCACAACTTTCTTTGGACCAGTTACCCCCCCCCAGTTGAGATTTACAACAGCCATGGGGTGGCTTTGTGTTATGTTGTGAGCATCGGTTACTTGGTACTGGTGTCCAAGTATGTGTTGTTCAGGGTGCACCAGTTTCTCAATCACCATTGTGACACTGGCACCTGTGTCCCTGTAGGCCTGGACCTCAACACCATTTATTAGGGTTAGTTGCTTGTACTTCTCCAAGTTATGGGGGCAAGCAACCAAAGTGGCTAAATCAATAGCCCCTTCAGAGACTAAATTAGCCTCTGTGGTCTCCCTAATCAGACCAACCCCAACTAAATTACCAAAAGTGAGCCCAGCTACTCCCTTGGATTGGCTATTAGTAGGTTTGCTCCCACCACCACTGCTATTAGTAGGGACACTAGGTGTAGCAGTAGGGGTTGTAGTGGTAGGAGCTGTGGTGCCTTTCTTTGGACAACTGGGATCTGTTGTCCAATGGCCTTTTATTTTACATAAATAGCACCATGGTTTCTTTTCCTTGTTCTGATTAAAGGAGGATTTGGACCCACCACCCCCACCAGAGTGTTTTTGTGGGCCTGATGAAGACTCATTTTTAGATTTGTCCCCACCCTTGTCAGAAGACTTACCATCCTTCTTTTTGTTGCCATCTTTGTCACCCCCTGTATGAACTTTTCTGTTCACTCTTGTTCTGACCCATTTGTCTGCCTTCTTTCCCAATTCTTGGGGAGAGGTCAGATCAGAGTCCACCAAGTACTGGTGCAACAAATCAGACACACAATTATTAAGAATATGCTCTCTCAGGATTAAGTTATACAGGCTGTCATAATCAGTAACTTTACTGCCATGTAACCACCCCTCCAAGGCCTTCACTGAATAGTCAATGAAATCAACCCAGTCTTGTGAAGACTCCTTTTTGGTCTCTCTGAACTTTATCCTGTACTGTTCAGTGGTTAAGCCATAACCATCCAGGAGTGCATTCTTAAGAACTTGGAAATTATTAGCATCATTTTCTTTCACAGTAAGGAGCCTATCCCTACCTTTTCCACTAAATGATAGCCATAGGATAGCAGCCCACTGCCTTTGAGGGACATCCTGTACAACACAGGCCCTCTCAAGTGCAGCAAACCACTTGTTAATGTCATCCCCCTCCTTATAAGGGGGAACTATCTTGTGCAGATTCCTGGAATCATGCTCTTTTGCAGGATGACTATGGGGAATACTGCTGCTGCCACCATGGGTATCTAAACCCAACTTCTGTCTTTCCTTCTCTAATTCAAAAGACTGTCTATCCAAATCCAGCTGTTGCTTTTTAAGCTTCAGTCTGGTTTGTTCCACCCTCAACTTATTGAGTTCCCTCTCTAACATTCTGTCATCAGGGTTGGTGGGAGGGACATTTCTAGAAACAGAGCTATGATGGGAATGAACAGAAGGAGACCTGTCCCTTACAGAAGCCAACTTAACAGCTTGGTTTACAGAAACATTACTACCAGTATGGTGAGAATAAATGCTTTTGCTATGATGTGAGACAACACTATTTATTTGGTGTGGCTCATCATCATTACCATCTATGCTAGATTGTCTAGTAATGGGCAGGCTAGGAAGTTTATTTCCTAAATCTTTTCCTGGGGGAGTCCCTGAATCAGATTGGGAACTATTAGGTACTTTTTCAACAGATGGGGCACCTATGGCCTTATCCTGTTCTCTAAGCATGTTAAGTAACAGTTCCAAGGCAGGATTCTTCCCTACACTCAAACCTCTCTCTATACAGAGACTCCTTGCTCTTTTCCAGCTAAGGTTGTCATATGCAAGTTTGGCCAGATCAACACTTTGGCCTGTGCCAGACATTTTTAGAGGGAGTTAAAGTGATAGAAAAAGAGAAAAAAAGTTTTCAGAACTTTTTGGAAAGACAGAAAAAACTTTTTAAACTTTTAAGAACTTTTTGAAAGTTTAGAAGTACTTTTCAGTACTTAGAAAAGAGTGAAAAGAGGAAATGCAAAACTTTTTGGCTATGTGTATATACACTGACCTTGTTTTGTATATTTTTCTCTTATGAAAAGTACAACGACAAGAGTGGTAAGTAGTCTCAAGCAGTTATCCCACCACTGCACAACCAATGTAGGAGGCTGGACTGGCTTGTAGTGAGTACCAAGGGGTACTTGCACCTTGCACCAGGCCCAGTTATCCCTTATTAGTGTATAGGGTGTCTAGCAGCTTAGGCTGATAGATAATGGTAGCTTAGCAGAGCAGCTTAGGCTGAACTAGGAGACGTGTGAAGCTACTACAGTACCATTTAGTGTCATATGCACAATATCATAAGAAAACACAATACACAGTTATACTAAAAATAAAGGTACTTTATTTTTATGACAATATGCCAAAGTATCATAGAGTGTACCCTCAGTGAGAGGATAGGAAATATACACAAGATATATATACACAATAGCAAAAATATGCAGTATAGTTTAGAAAACAGTGCAAACAATGTATAGTTACAATAGGATGCAATGGGGAAACATAGGGATAGGGGCAACAAAAACCATATACTCCAAAAGTGGAATGCGAACCACGAATGGACCCCAAACCTATGTGACCTTGTAGAGGGTCGCTGGGACTATTAGAAAATAGTGAGAGTTAGAAAAATAACCCTCCCCAAGACCCTGAAAAGTGAGTGCAAAGTGCACTAAAGTTCCCCTAAGGACAAAGTAGTCGTGTTAGAGGAATAATGCAGGAAAGACACAAACCAGCAATGCAACAACTGTGGATTTCCAATCTAGGGTACCTGTGGAACAAGGGGACCAAGTCCAAAAGTCACAAGCAAGTCGGAGATGGGCAGATGCCCAGGAAATGCCAGCTGCGGGTGCAAAGAAGCTTCGACTGGACAGAAGAAGCTGAGGTTTCTGCAGGAACGAAAAGGGCTAGAGACTTCCCCTTTGGTGGACGGATCCCTCTCGCCTTGGAGAGTCGTGCAGAAGTGTTTTCCCGCCGGAAGGACGCCAACAAGCCTTGCTAGACGCAAATCGTGCGTTTGGCGTTTTTGGACGCTGTTGGGGCCCAGGAGGGACCAGGAGGTCGCAAATTGGACCTGAAGAGAGAGGGGACGTCGAGCAAGACAAAGAGCCCTCACTGAAGCAGGTAGCACCCGGAGAAGTGCCAGAAACAGGCACTACGAGGATGCGTGAAACGGTGCTCGCCGAAGTTGCACAAAGGAGTCCCACGTCGCCGGAGACCAACTTAGAAAGTCGTGCAATGCAGGTTAGAGTGCCGTGGACCCAGGCTTGGCTGTGCACAAAGGATTTCCGCCGGAAGTGCACAGGGGCCGGAGTAGCTGCAAAGTCGTGGTTCCCAGCAATGCAGCCCAGCGAGGTGAGGCAAGGACTTACCTCCACCAAACTTGGGCTGAAGAGTCACTGGACTGTGGGGGTCACTTGGACAGTGTCGCTGGATTCGAGGGACCTCGCTCGTCGTGCTGAGAGGGGACCCAAGGGACCAGTGATGCAGCTTTTTGGTGCCTGCGGTTGCAGGGGGAAGATTCCGTCGACCCACGGGAGATTTCTTCGGAGCTTCTGGTGCAGAGAGGAGGCAGGCTACCCCCACAGCATGCACAAGCAGGAAAACAGTCGAGAAGGCGGCAGGATCAGCGTTACAGAGTTGCAGTAGTCGTCTTTGCTACTATGTTGCAGGTTTGCAGGCTTCCAGCGCGGTCAGCTGTCGATTCCTTATCAGAAGGTGAAGAGAGAGATGCAGAGGAACTCGGCTGAGCTCATGCATTCGTTATCTAAAGTTTCCCCAGAGACAGAGACCCTAAATAGCCAGAAAAGAGGGTTTGGCTACCTAGGAGAGAGGATAGGCTACTAACACCTGAAGGAGCCTATCAGCAGGAGTCTCTGACGTCACCTGGTGGCACTGGCCACTCAGAGCAGTCCAGTGTGCCAGCAGCACCTCTGTTTCCAAGATGGCAGAGGTCTGGAGCACACTGGAGGAGCTCTGGACACCTCCCAGGGGAGGTGCAGGTCAGGGGAGTGGTCACTCCCCTTTCCTTTGTCCAGTTTCGCGCCAGAGCAGGGGCTAAAGGGTCCCTGAACCGGTGTAGACTGGCTTATGCAGAATTGGGCACATCTGTGCCCAAGAAAGCATTTCCAGAGGCTGGGGGAGGCTACTCCTCCCCTGCCTTCACACCATTTTCCAAAGGGAGAGGGTGTCACACCCTCTCTCAGAGGAAGTTCTTTGTTCTGCCACCCTGGGCCAGGCCTGGCTGGACCCCAGGAGGGCAGATGCCTGTCTGAGGGGTTGGTAACAGCAGCAGCTGCAGTGAAACCCCAGGAAGGGCAGTTTGGCAGTACCAGGGTCTGTGCTACAGACCACTGGGATCATGGGATTGTGCCAACTATGCCAGGATGGCATAGAGGGGGCAATTCCATGATCATAGACATGTTACATGGCCATATTCGGAGTTACCATGGTGAAGCTACATATAGGTAGTGACCTATATGTAGTGCACGCGTGTAATGGTGTCCCCGCACTCACAAAGTTCAGGGAATTGGCTCTGAACAATGTGGGGGCACCTTTGCTAGTGCCAGGGTGCCCTCACATTAAGTAACTTTGCACCTAACCTTTACCAGGTAAAGGTTAGACATATAGGTGACTTATAAGTTACTTAATTGCAGTGTAAAATGGCTGTGAAATAACGTGGACGTTATTTCACTCAGGCTGCAGTGGCAGGCCTGTGTAAGAATTGTCAGAGCTCCCTATGGGTGGCAAAAGAAATGCTGCAGCCCATAGGGATCTCCTGGAACCCCAATACCCTGGGTACCTCAGTACCATATACTAGGGAATTATAAGGGTGTTCCAGTAAGCCAATGTAAATTGGTAAAAATGGTCACTAGCCTGTCAGTGACAATTTGGAAAGAAATGAGAGAGCATAACCACTGAGGTTCTGGTTAGCAGAGCCTCAGTGAGACAGTTAGTCACTACACAGGTAACACATTCAGGCACACTTATGAGCACTGGGGCCCTGGGTTACCAGGGTCCCAGTGACACATACAACTAAAACAACATATATACAGTGAAAAATGGGGGTAACATGCCAGGCAAGATGGTACTTTCCTACAATGTGCCAAGAATATCTCATAGGATATACTCCCTTAGGAGGTAAGTAAAATACAAAAAATATACACACAAACCAAAATCAGGTAAGTAAACAGTTAGAAAAGCAGTGCAAACACTGCAGAATACAATAGGATGCAATAGGCCTAGGCACAACACCAACCATATACTATGAAAGTAAAATGCAAACCACTTAGGGACCCCATGCATAGTGTAGTGTGTAGAGGGTCGCTGGGAGTGTAAGAAAACACCAAGGGTGTACAAGATACCCCACCCCAAGACCCTGAAAAGTAGGAGTAAAGTTCCCCAGAAACACACTAAAGTTGTGATGGGAGATTCTGCAAAGACCACAAATGACTGCAAAGCACTGAAGATGGATTCCTGGACCTGAGGACGTGCAAAGGAAGGGGACCAAGTCCAAGAGTCACGAAAGTGTCCATGGGGGGGGGGGGCAGGAGCCCACTAAACCCCAGATGAAGGTGCAAAATGGCTGCCTCAGGGTGGAAGAAGCTGAAGATTCTGCAACAACGGAAGATGCCAGGAACTTCTCCTTTGCACAGAAGATGTCACACGGCGTGCTGAAGGACGCAGAGTTATTTTCACACAGAAAGACCGCAAACAAGCCTTGCTAGCTGCAAAGGTCGTGGTTGAAGAAAATGGATACTGCCAGGGCCCAGGAAGACCAGGAGGTCGCCCCTTGGAGGAGCAGACAGAGGGGGTGCTCAGCAACACAGTGAGCCCACGCAGAAGCAGGCAGCACCCGCAGAAGTACTTGAATACTGGTTCAAGAAAACTGAGCACAGCAGTCGTCTCAACACTACGAAGGAGGGTCCCACAAAGCCAGTGGTCAACTCGGCGAGTTGAGCAATGGGAGGACAGAGTGCTGGGGACCTGGGCTGTGCTGTGCAGTAAGGACTCCTTGCAAAAGTGCACAGAAGCCCTAGCAGCTGCGGTTCACGCAGTACACAGGATTACTGTCTGGCTAGGGAGGCAAGGACTTACCTCCACCAAATTTGGACAAATGGCCCACTGGACAGTCGGGGTCACTTGGATCCAGCTCCTGTGTTCCAGGGACCACGCTCATCACGATGAGAGGGGACCCAGAGGACAGGTGAAGCAGAAGTTTGGTGCCTGCGTTAGCAGGGGGAAGATTCTGTCAACCCACGGGAGATTTCTTCTTCGCTTCCAGTGCAGGGTGAAGGCAGACAGCCCACAGAGCATGCACCACCAGGAAACAGTCTAGAAAGCCGGCAGGATTAGGCACTACAATGTTGCTGGTAGTCTTCTTGCTACTTTGTTGCGGCTTTTCAGGCATCCTGGAGTAGTCAGCGGTCGATCCTTGGCAGAAGCCAAAGAGGGAGATGCAGAGGAACTCTGGTGAGCTCTTGCATTTGTTATCTGAAGAGAAGCCCACAGGAGAGACCCTAAATAGCCCTCAGAGGAAGATTGGCCACCTAGTCAGGTAAGCACTTATCAGGAGGGGTCTCTGACGTCACCTGCTGGCACTGGCCACTAAGAGGCCTCCATTGTGCCCTCACGCCCCTGCATTCAACATGGTAAAGGTCTGGGACTCACTGGAGGAGCTTTGGGCACCACCCCTGGGGTGGTGATGGACAGGGGAGGGGTCACTCCACTTTCCTTTGTCCAGTTTCGTGCCAGACCAGGGGCTGGGGGATCCCTGAACAGGTGTAGACTGGCTTATGCAAGGAGGGCACCACCTGTGCCCTTCAAAGCATTTCCAGAGGCTGGGGGAAGCTACTCCTCCCCAGCCCTTAACACCTATTTCCAAAGGGAGACTTTGTAACACCCTCTCTCAGAGGAAATTCTTTGCTCTGCCTTCCTGGGACTGGGCTGCCCAGAGCCCAGGAGGGAAGAAGCCTGTCTGTGGGGTGGCAGCGGCGGTAGCTGCAGTGAAAACCCCAGAGAGCTGGTTTGGCAGAACCCGGGGTCCATGCTGGAGCCCCTGGGATGCATGGGATTGGCACCCCAATACCAGATTTGGCATGAGGGACAATTCTATGATCTTAGACATGTTACATGGCCATATTCGGAGTTACCATTGTGAAGCTACATATAGGTATTGACCTATATGTAGTGCACGCGTGTAATGGTGTCCCCGCACTCACAAAGTTCAGGGAATTGGCCCTGAACTATGTGGGGGGACCTTGGCTAGTGCCAGGGTGCCCTCACACTTAGTAACTTTGCACCTAACCTTCACCAGGTGAGGGTTAGACATATAGGTGACTTATAAGTTATTTAAGTGCAGTGTAAAATAGCTGTGAAATTACGTGGACGTTATTTCACTCAGGCAGCAGTGACAGTCCTGTGTAAGAATTGTCTGAGCTCCCTATGGGTGGCAAAAGAAATGCCGCATCCCATAGGGATCTCCTGGGACCCCAATACCCTGGGTACCTAGGTACCATATACTAGGGAATTATAAGGGTGTTCCAGTGTGTAGGAAAGTACCATCTTGCCTGGCATGTTACCCCCATGTTTCACTGTATATATGTTGTTTTAGTGTATGTGTCACTGGGACCCTGCCAGCCAGGGCCCCAGTGCTCATAAGTGTGCCCTGTATGTGTTCCCTGTGTGGTGACTAACTGTCTCACTGAGGCTCTGCTAACCAGAACCTCAGTGGTTATGCTCTCTCTGCTTTCCAAATTGTCACTAACAGGCTAGTGACCAATTTCACCAATTCACATTGGCGTACTGGAACACCCTTATAATTCCCTAGTATATGGTACTGAGGTACCCAGGGTACTGGGGTTCCAGGAGATCCCTATGGGCTGCAGCATTTCTGTTGCCACCCATAGGGAGCTCTGACAATTCTTACACAGGCCTGCCACTGCAGCCTGAGTGAAATAACGTCCACGTTATTTCACAGCCATTTACCACTGTACTTAAGTAACTTATAAGTCACCTATATGTCTAACCTTCACCTGGTGAAGGCTGGGTGCAAAGTTACTTAGTGTGTGGGCACCCTGGCACTAGCCAAGGTGCCCCCACATCGTTCAGGACAAATTCCCCTGACTTTGTGAGTGCGGGGACACCATTTCACCCGTGCACTATACATAGGTCACTACCTATGTATAGCATCACAATGGTAACTCCGAACATGGCCATGTAACATGTCTAAGATCATGGAATTGTCACCCCAATGCCATTCTGGCATTGTGGAGACAATTCCATGATCCCCCGAGTCTCTAGCGCAGACCTGGGTACTGCCAAACTGCCTTTCCTGGGGTTTCACTGCAGCTGCTGCTGCTGCCGCCAACCCCTCAGACAGGTTTCTGCCCTCCTGGGGTCCAGCCAGGCCTGGCCCAGGAAGGTAGAACAAAGGACTTCCTCAGAGAGAGGGTATTACACCCTCTCCCTTTGGAAAAAGGTGTCAGGGCTGGGGAGAAGTAGCCTCCCCCAGCCTCTGGAAATGCTTTGATGGGCACAGATGGTGCCCATCTCTGCATAAGCCAGTCTACACCGGTTCAGGGATCCCCCAGCCCTGCTCTGGCACGAAACTGGACAAAGGAAAGGGGAGTGACCACTTCCCTGACCTACACCTCCCAGGGGAGGTGCCCAAAGCTCCTCCAGCGTGCCCCAGACCTCTGCCATCTTGGATTCAGAGGGGTGCTGGCACACCGGACTGCTCTGAGTGGCCAGGGCCAGCAGGTGACGTCAGAGACTCCTTCTGATAGGCTCTTACCTGTGTTACTAGCCTATCCTCCTTCCTAGGTAGCCAAACCTCCTTTTCTGGCTATTTAGGGTCTCTGCTTTGGGGAATTCTTTAGATACCGAATGCAAGAGCTCACCAGAGTTCCTCTGCATCTCTCTCTTCACCTTCTGCCAAAGGATCGACCGCTGACTGCTCAGGACGCCTGCAAAACCGCAACAAAGTAGCAAAGACGACTACTGCAACCTTGTATCGCTTCATCCTGCTGGCTTTCTCACCTATTTCCTGGTGGTGTGTGCTCTGGGGGGAGCCTGCCTCCTTCTTGCACCAGGAACTCTGAAGAAATCTCCTGTGGGTCGACGTAATCTTCCCCATGCAACCACAGGCAACAAAAGACTGCATCACCGGTCCTCTTGGTCCCCTCTCAGCACGACGAGCATGGTCCCTGAAACTCAGCAACTCTGTCCAAGTGACTCCCACAGTCCAGTGACTCTTCAGTCCAAGTTTGGTGGAGGTAAGTCCTTGCCTCCCAATGCTAGACTGCATTGCTGGGTACCGCGTGATTTGCAGTTGCTCCGGCTCCTGTGCACTCTTCCAGGATTTCCTTCGTGCACAGCCAAGCCTGGGTCCCCGACACTCTAACCTGCAGTGCACAACCTTCTGAGTTGTCCTCCGGCGTCGTGGGAATCCCTTTTGTGACTTCGGGTGGACTCCTGTTCACTCCTCTTCTAAGTGCCTGTTCCGGTTCTTCTGCGGGTGCTGCCTGCTTCTGTGAGGGCTCCCTGACTTACTGGGCGCCCCCTCTGTCTCCTCATCCAAGTGGCGACATCCTGGTCCCTCCTGGGCCACAGCAGCATCCAAAAACTCTAACCGCGGCCCTTGCAGCTAGCAAGGCTTGTTTGCGGTCTTTCTGCGTGGGAACACCTCTGCAAGCTTCTTCATGAAGTGGGACATTCATCCTCCAAAGGGGAAGTTCCTAGTCCTCTTCGTTCTTGCAGAAACCAAAGCTTCTTCCATCTGGTGGCAGCTTCTTTGCACCCTCAGCTGGCATTTCCTGGGTATCTGCCCAATCTCAACTTTGTCGTGACTCTTGGACTTGGTCCCCTTGTTTCACAGGTACTCAGGTCCGGAAATCCACTGTTGTTGCTTTGCTGGTGTTGGTCTTCCTTGCAGGTAACCCCCTATCACGACTTCTGTGCTCTCTGGGGGTTATAGGTGCACTTTACACCTACTTTTCAGGGTCTTGGGGTGGGCCTTTTTTTCTAACCCTCACTGTTTTCTTACAGTCCCAGCGACCCTCTACAAGCTCACATAGGTTTGGGGTCCATTCGTGGTTCGCATTCCACTTTTGGAGTATATGGTTTGTGTTGCCCCTATACCTATGTGCTCCTATTGCAATCTACTGTAACTTTACATTGCTTGCATTACTTCCTTTTGCTATTACTGCATATTTTTGGTATTGTGTACATATATCTTGTGTATGTTTGGTATCCTCATACTGAGGGTACTCACTGAGATAATTTTGGCATATTGTCATAAAAATAAAGTACCTTTATTTTTAGTATATCTGTGTATTGTGTTTTCTTATGATATTGTGCATATGACACCAGTGGTATAGTAGGAGCTTTGCATGTCTCCTAGTTCAGCCTAAGCTGCTCTGCTATAGCTACCTTCTATCAGCCTAAGCTGCTAGGAACACCTCTTCTACACTAATAAAGGATAACTGGACCTGGTACAGAGTGAAAGTACCCCTTGGTACCCACTACAAGCCAGGCCAGCCTCCTACACAGTGTGCCAATAAGAATTGGTAAAAATGGTCACTAGCCTGCAGTGACAACTTTAAAGGCAGAGAGAGCATAAGCACTGAGGTTCTGATTAGCAGAGCCTCAGTGACACAGTTAGGCACCACACAGGAAACACATTCAGGCCACAACTATGAGCACTGGGGTCCTGGCTAGCAGGATCCCAGTGAGACAGGCAAAAACAAACTGACACACAAGTAAAAAATGGGGGTAACATGCCAGGCAAGATGGTACTTTCCTACACAACCCCCCCCCCCCCCAAACGAGGGACAATAAGGTTAACCTTGCCCAGATGAGTCTTCATTGTCTAAGTGGAAAATCTGGAGAGTCCATCTGCATTGGAGTGGGTACTCCCAGGTCTATGTTCCACTGTAGAGGCCATTCCCTGTAGGGAGATGGACCAACTCAACAATTTGAATTTGAGGTTTTCACCTTTCATTTGTTTAAGCCATAATAGAGGTTTGTGGTCTGTCTGAACAATAAAGTGAGTACCAAACAGATATGGTCTCAACTTTTTCAGTTCCCAGACCACAGCAAAGGCCTCCCTCTCTATGGCAGACCAACGCTTTTCTCTGGGGTCAACCTCCTGCTGATAAAAGGAACAGGTTGAACCTGGCCCTCAGTGTTAAGCTGTGATACCACTACCCCCACCCCTAATTCAGAAGCATCACTATGGACTATGAACTTCTTGGAGTAACAAGGGCTTTTTAGGACAGGTACAGAGCACATGGCCTGTTTTAGCTCATCAAAAGCCTTTTGACAGCTAGCTGTCCACAATACCTTTTTAGGCATCTTCTTACTAGTGAGGTCATTAAGAGGAGCTGCAATGGAGCCATAGTTCTTAATGAACCTCCGATAGTACCCAGTGTGGCCTAAGAAGGCTCTCACCCGGGTCTGAGTTGTAGGGGCAGCCCATTCCATAATGGTCTGGATCTTCCCCTGCAGTTGTGCAATCTGTTCGCCACCTACCAGGTGGCCCATGTAAACCACTTTCCCCTCCCCTATCTGGCACTTTGAAGCCTTGATAGTGAGGCCTGCCTTTTACAGGGCCTCCAAAACTTTCCATAGGTGGACCAGGTGCTCATCCCAGGTGGAGCTAAAGACAGCTGTATTGTCTAGATATGCTGCACTAAACGCTTCCAAACCTTGCAGGACTGTGTTCACCAACCTCTGAAAAGTGGCAGGTGCATTCTTCAAACCAAAGGGCATCACAGTGAACTGATAGTGCCCTCCAATGGTGGAAAATACAGTTTTGGGTTTACCATCTTCTGCCAACTTAATCTGCCAATACCTTGCAGTTAAGTCTAAAGTGCTTAGGTACTTGGCAGAAGCCAGTGTATCTATCGGCTCTTCTGCCTTTGGTATAGGGTGAGCATTAGTTTTGGTTACTTGATTGAGACCTCTATAGTCCACACAAAACCTCATTTCCTTTTTACCATCTTTACTGTGAGGTTTGGGGACAAGCACCACTGGGCTATCCCAGGGACTTTCAGAAGGTTCAATCACTCCTAGATCTAACATTTCCTGTACCTCTTGTTTAATGCAATCTCTGACATGGTCAGGTTGCCTATAAATCTTACTTTTCACAGGTAGACTGTCTGCATTGTCGATTATGTGCTCACACCAGGTAGTTGTACCTGGGATCAGTGAGAAGAGGTCAGAGAACTGAGCTAGGAGATTTATGCAATTGTCCTGCTCAGCAGTAAGGCAATCTGGAAGCACAACTCCCTCCACTAAGCCATCAGCTTCCGTGGTGGAGAAGAGGTCAGGGAGAGGGTCACTCTCTTCTTCATGCCCCTCATCAGTGGCCATGAGCAGGGTTAAGTCAGCCCTGTCATAATAAGGTTTCAGGCGGTTGACATGAAGCACCCTAAGGGGACTTCTGGTAGTGCCCAGGTCTACCAAATAGGTGACCTCGCTTTTTTTCCTACTATGAGATGGGGGTCCACTCCATTTATCCTAGAGTGCTCTTGGGGCCACGGGCTCCAATATCCACCCCTTCTGTCTGGTGGTACTAAGTCAGGACAGCCTTCTGGTCAAGCCATTGCTTTTGGAACTCTTCGCTGGCCTGAAGGTTTTTACTGGCCTTTTTCATGTACTCAGCCATTCTAGATCTTAGGCCAAGTACATAATCCACAATGTCTTGCTTTGGAGCTTTTAAAGGTTGTTCTCAACCCTCCTTTACAAGAGCAAGGGGACCTCTTACAGGATGCCCAAAGAGGAGTTCAAAGGTGCTAAAACCTACTCCTTTTTGGGGTACCTCCCTATAAGCAAAAAGGAAGGAAGCATGGCAACAGAACATCCCATCTCCTCCTGAGTTTTTCAGGAAGTCCCATGATAATGCCTTTGAGAGTTTTATTAAACCTCTCAACCAGACCATTTGTCTGTGGATGATAAGGAGTAGCGAACTTGTAAGTTACACCACACTCCTCCCACATAGCTTTGAGGTATGCAGACATGAAGTTACTACCTCTGTCTCACACCACTTCCTTAAGGAAACCCACTCTGGAAAATATTCCCAGGAGGGATTTTGCCACTGCAGGTTCTGTAGTGGTCCTTAACGGAATAGCTTCAGGATACCTAGTGGCATGGTCCACTACCACAAGGATAAACCTATTGCCTGAAGCTGTTGGAGGGTCAATCGGGCCAACAATGTCAACCCCTACCCCGCCAAAGGGCACACCAACCCCAGGAAGTGGAATTAAGGGGGCCTTAGGTGTGCAACCAGTTTTGCCACTGGCTTGGCAGCTCACACAGGAGCGACAAAACTCCTTAGTATCCTCTGACATATGAGGCCAGTGAAACAATGGAACAAGTCTGTCCCAAGTTTTGCTCTGGCTCAAATGCCCAGCCAAGGGAATATCATGAGCCAAAGTCAGAAGAAACTCCCTATACTGCAAAGGGATGACCAATCTCCTGGCAGCTCCAGGTTTAGAGTCCCTTGACTCAGTGTAGAGAAGGTTATCTTCCCACTACACTTTATGGCTGTCCATGATATCCCCATTCTGCTGTTTGACAGCTTGCTGTCTTAAACCCTCTATTGTGGGACAGGTCTGCTGAGCCACACTCAGCTCTTCCCTAGCAGGCCCCCCGCACCCAAAAGCTCAGCAGTGTCTGCTGCCAGCTCATTTGATGCAGGTTCTGCACAGGGAGAGGATTCCTCTTCCTCAGAAGGGGAATCTTCTGGAGAGGGAGTGATAGTGGGCAAGTATTTACCCTTTCCACCCCTAGCTTTTGGGAGCACTTGGTCCATTTTTCCAGGATCCAAGTTTCCCTGTCCTCCTTGCTTCTGGGCCTGACCCTTTGTGAGAGCAAAGATATGCCCTGGAATTCTCAGCATTGCTGCATGAGCCTCCAACTCCACTTCAGCCCAAGCTGATTTCTCCAAATCATTGCCTAGTAAGCGGTCTACAGGAAAATCAGTGGCTACCACAACTTTCTTTGGACCAGTAAACCCACGCCCCAGTTGGGATTCACAACAGCCATGGGGTGGCTAAGAGTGTTGTTATGAGCATTAGTCAGTTGGTACGGCTGACCAAGTAGGTGTTGGTCAGGGGCAACCAGTTTCTCAATCACCATAGTGACACTGGCTCCTGTATCCTTAGGCCTCAACCTCAACACCATTTATTAGGGGTAGTTGCTTGCACTTACCCATATTAAGGGGACAAGCAACCAAGGTGGCAAAGTCAATACCACCATCAGAGACTAAAACAGCCTCTGTGGTCTCCCTAACACGACCAACCCCAACTACATTATCAATGGTAAGCCCAGCTACACCCTTTGATTGGCTATTTGTAGTATTCTTCCCACCACCACTGCTATTACTAGGGGCACTAGAGGACGCAGTTGGGGTTGTGGTAGTGGGAGCCTTGGAGTTTTTCTTTGGACAAGTGGAATCACTTGTCCAATGGCCTTTACTTTAAATAAAACCATGGCTTCTTTTGATTGTTTGAAGAGGATTTGGACCCACCTCCCTCAGAGGACTTTTGTGGGCCTGATGAAGACTAAGAATTATTTTTATCTTTGTCCCCACCCTTGTCAGAAGGCTTACCATCCTTCTTCTTCCCATCCTTATCACCACCTGTATGAGCTTTTTTGCTCACTCCTGTTCTGACCCATTTGCCTGACTTCTTTCCCAATTCTTGGGGAGAGGTCAGATCTGAGTCTACCAAGTACTGATGAAACAACTCAGACACACAATTATTCAAAATATGCCCTGTCAAAATAAGATTATATAGGCTTTCATAGTAAGTCACCTTACTGCCATGTAACCATCCCTCCAAGGCCTTCACTGAACAGTCTACAAAGTCTGCCCAGTTGTTAAGTCAAATCCATCTAAGAGTGCATCTTTCAAAACTGTAGTTATTGGCACCACTCTCCCTGACAGTAAGGAGTCTGTCCCTACCTTTGCCAGTGAAACATAGCCACAAGATAGCAGCCCACTGCCTTTGAGGGAACAACTATATCATACAGGCCTCTCAAGTGCAGAAAACCACTGGTTTATGTCATCCCCCTCCTTGTAAGGGGGGACAATCTTATGCAGGTTCCTTGAATCTGTTTCTTTAACAGGATGACGATCAAGGCTACTGCTGCTGCCACCATGGGGAACTAACCCCAACTTCTGTCTTTCCCTCTCTACATCTAGGGACCTATCTAAGGCCAACTGCTGCTGTCTCAGTCTGGCCTCTTCCAACCTCAGCATTCTGAGTTCCCTGTCTTGGGTGTTATCCTCAGGGTGGGAGGCGTGGGAATTCTTTGACACAGAGACGCTGTGGGAATGGGCAGGAACAGACCTGTCTCTAACTACCTGAACTCTAGTTACCTGGCCTTTTGGAGTGAAAGGTGCCCTACTAGTGTGTGACCCCCTCCCACTACCAGCTTCACTTGATGGCCTGATAGTTGAAAGGTCCTTGGAAGTACCCTCCCCAGAGTCCTCAGGGCCCTCCCCTGATTTTACCTGGGTAACCTCCTCCTCTACCTCCTGATACTGGGTTTGACCAGACTGGTTCTGGTCACTTTCAAGGAGAAGGATAAGGAGAAGATCTTTAGTAGGGTTCTTACCAATCCCTAAACTCCTTTCTATACAGAGACCCCTCAAACTTTTAAAGTTTAAATTATCATAAGTTGTCTGCACAACTTTGGGAGTGGCCTCTTCTACAGACATAGTGATAAGAAAGAGTTTAGGAGAGAGAGAAAAAGTTTAGCAAACTTTTAAAGAAAAGAGAATTTTTGTTTTTAAGCTTTTCTGAAACTTTTTAGAGAGTAACTGTAGGAGGCTGGACTGGCTTGTAGTGAGTACCAAGGGGTACTTGCACCTTGCACCAGGCCCAGTTATCCCTTATTAGTGTATAGGGTGTCTAGCAGCTTAGGCTGATAGATAATGGTAGCTTAGCAGAGCAGCTTAGGCTGAACTAGAAGACGTGTGAAGCTACTACAGTACCACTTAGTGTCATATGCACAATACCATAAGAAAACACAATACACAGTTATACTAAAAATAAAGGTACTTTATTTTTATGACAATATGCCAAAGTATCTTAGAGTGTACCCTCAGTGAGAGGATAGGAAATATACACAAGATATATATACACAATAGCAAAAATATGCAGTATAGTCTTAGAAAACAGTGCAAACAATGTATAGTTACAATAGGATGCAATGGGGAAACATAGGGATAGGGGCAACACAAACCATATACTCCAAAAGTGGAATGCGAACCACGAATGGACCCCAAACCTATGTGACCTTGTAGAGGGTCGCTGGGACTATTAGAAAATAGTGAGAGTTAGAAAAATAACCCTCCCCAAGACCCTGAAAAGTGAGTGCAAAGTGCACTAAAGTTCCCCTAAGGACAAAAGAGTTGTGTTAGAGGAATAATGCAGGAAAGACACAAACCAGCAATGCAACAACTGTGGATTTCCAATCTAGGGTACCTGTGGAACAAGGGGACCAAGTCCAAAAGTCACAAGCAAGTCGGAGATGGGCAGATGCCCAGGAAATGCCAGCTGCGGGTGCAAAGAAGCTTCGACTGGACAGAAGAAGCTGAGGTTTCTGCAGGAACGAAAAGGGCTAAAGACTTCCCCTTTGGTGGACGGATCCCTCTCGCCTTGGAGAGTCGTGCAGAAGTGTTTTCCCAGCACAGTTGGTGCCCTTCTTGCATAAGCCAGTCTATACCAGTTCAGGGATCCCCCGTTCCTGCTCTGGAGTGAAACTGGACAAAGGAAAGGGGAGTGACCACTCCCCTATTCATCACCACCCCAGGGGTGGTGCCCAGATCTCTTCCAGTGTGTCCCAGACCTCTGCCATCTTGGATCCAGAGGTGTGAGGTCACTCTGGAGGCCTCTGAGTGGCCAGTGCCAGCAGTTGACGTCAGAGACCCCTCCTGATAGGTGCTTACCTGACTAGGTGGCCAATCCTCCTCTGAGGGCTATTAAGGGTCTCTCCAATGGGCTTTTTCTCAGATAACGACTTGCAAGAATTCACCAGAGTGCCTCTGCACCTCTCTTTTCAACTTTTGCCAAGGATTGACCGCTGACTGCTCCAGGACGTTTGCAAAACTGCAACAAAGTAGCAAGAAGACTACCAGGGACATTGTAGTGCCTAATCCTGCTGGCTTTTTCTACCGTTTCCTGGTGGTGCATGCTTTGGGGGCTGCCTGCCTTCATCCTGCACTGGAAGCCACAAAGAAATCTCCAGTGGGATGACGGAATCTTCCCCCTGCTTCAGCAGACATCAAACTTCAGTGTCACTGGTACACTGGTACCCCTCTCATCCTGACGAGCATGACCCCTGGAACACAGGTGATAGACCCAAGTGACCCAGACTGTCCAGTGGTCCAACTGTCCAAATTTGGAGGAGGGAAGTCCTTGTCTCCCCTCTACAGACAGTAATCCTGTGCTCAGTGTGAACTGCAGCTACAAGGGCTTCTGTGCACATTTCCACAAAATCCTTCACGCACAGCCAAGCCTAGGTCCCCAGCACTCTGTCCTGCTCAGCTCAGCTCCTGAGTTTATGTCCGGGGTTGTGGGTCCCTCTTTTGCAGTCTTGAGATGACTGCCATGTTCAGACATCTTGCACCCATGCTGAATGACTTCTGCGGGTGCTTCCTGCTTGTGCATGTGCTCTCTACATTGCTGAGGGCTTCTTCTGTCTCCTCACCCAAGTGGCAACATCCTGGTCCTTCCTGAGCCCGGGCAGCACCCTTTTTCTTCAACAGCGACTCTTGCAGCTAGCAAGGCTTATTTGTGGTCTTTTGCAAAGGAAACAACTATGCATCCTCCAGCTCTCCGTGGGATATCTTGTGCATGAAGGAAAAGTTCCTAGCTTCTTCTGTTGTTGCAGAATCTTCAGCTTCTTCCATCCAGAGACAGCCATTTTGCACCTTCATCCAGGGTTTAGTGGGCTCCTGCCCCCACTGGACACTTTCACAACTCTTGGACTTGGTCCCCTTCCTTTGCAGGTCCTCTGGTCCAGGAATCCATCTTCAGTGCTTTGCAGTCTGTTGTGGTCTTTGCAAAATCCCTCATCACGACTTTAGTGTGTTTCTGAGGAAATAGTAGTACT
The DNA here is from genome assembly GCF_031143425.1 of Pleurodeles waltl. NCBI lineage: Eukaryota > Metazoa > Chordata > Amphibia > Caudata > Salamandridae > Pleurodeles > Pleurodeles waltl. The sequence continues at coordinate 1,219,749,368 of NC_090447.1, forward strand.
TTACTCCTACTTTCTAGGGTCTTGGGGTGGGGTATCTTGGACACCGTTGGTGTTTTTTTACACTCCCAGCGACCCTTTACACACTACACCAGTCTAGGGGTCTATTCATGGTTCTCATTCCACTTTCATAGTATATGGTTTGTGTTGCCCCTAGGCCTATTGCATCCTATTGTATTCCAGTGTTTGCACTATTTTTCTATCTGCTTACTTACCTGATTTTGGTTTGTGTGTATATTTTGTGTATTTTACTGACCTCCTAAGGGAGAATATCCTCAGATATTTTTGGCACATTGTCACTAAAATAAAGTACCTTTATTTTTAATAACTCTGAATATTGTGTTTCCTATTATATAGTATCTATATGATGTAAGTGGTAATGTAGGAGCTTTGCATGTCTCCTCGCTCATCTAAGCTGCTCTGATATAGCTACCTCTATCAGCCTAAGCTGCTAGAACCCTACTAATCTACTAATAAGGGATAACTGGACCTATTACAAGGTGTAAGTACCATCAGGTACCCACTATAAGCCAGGCCAGCCTCCTACTTTGGTGGTGCAGCGGTGGGATAAGTACTTGTAACTGCTTTACCACTTTGTTATTGGTGCTTTTCATAAGAAAACCATATTCTAAATACTTAGAAATATTCACAGTTAACCTAAACAGTTTTAGTTACTGTAGGAAAGTACCATCTTGCCTGGCATGTTACCCCCATTTTTTCACTGTATATATGTTGTTTTAGTTGTATGTGTCACTGGGACCCTGGTAACCCAGGGCCCCAGTGCTCATAAGTGTGCCTGAATGTGTTACCTGTGTAGTGACTAACTGTCTCACTGAGGCTCTGCTAATCAGAACCTCAGTGGTTATGCTCTCTCATTTCTTTCCAAATTGTCACTGACAGGCTAGTGACCATTTTTACCAATTTACATTGGCTTACTGGAACACCCTTATAATTCCCTAGTATATGGTACTGAGGTACCCAGGGTATTGGGGTTCCAGGAGATCCCTATGGGCTGCAGCATTTCTTTTGCCACCCATAGGGAGCTCTGACAATTCTTACACAGGCCTGCCACTGCAGCCTGAGTGAAATAACGTCCACGTTATTTCACAGCCATTTTACACTGCACTTAAGTAACTTATAAGTCACCTATATGTCTAACCTTTACCTGGTAAAGGTTAGGTGCAAAGTTACTTAGTGTGAGGGCACCCTGGCACTAGCCAAGGTGCCCCCACATTGTTCAGAGCCAATTCCCTGAACTTTGTGAGTGCGGGGACACCATTACACGCGTGCACTACATATAGGTCACTACCTATATGTAGCTTCACAATGGTAACTCCGAATATGGCCATGTAACATGATGTCTATGATCATGGAATTGCCCCCTCTATGCCATCCTGGCATAGTTGGCACAATCCCATGATCCCAGTGGTCTGTAGCACAGACCCTGGTACTGCCAAACTGCCCTTCCTGGGGTTTCACTGCAGCTGCTGCTGCTGCCAACCCCTCAGACAGGCATCTGCCCTCCTGGGGTCCAGCCAGGCCTGGCCCAGGATGGCAGAACAAAGAACTTCCTCTGAGAGAGGGTGTTACACCCTCTCCCTTTGGAAAATGGTGTGAAGGCAGGGGAGGAGTAGCCTCCCCCAGCCTCTGGAAATGCTTTGTTGGGCACAGAGGTGCCCAATTCTGCATAAGCCAGTCTACACCGGTTCAGGGACCCCTTAGCCCCTGCTCTGGCGCGAAACTGGACAAAGGAAAGGGGAGTGACCACTCCCCTGACCTGCACCTCCCCTGGGAGGTGTCCAGAGCTCCTCCAGTGTGCTCCAGACCTCTGCCATCTTGGAAACAGAGGTGCTGCTGGCACACTGGACTGCTCTGAGTGGCCAGTGCCACCAGGTGACGTCAGAGACTCCTGCTGATAGGCTCCTTCAGGTGTTAGTAGCCTATCCTCTCTCCTAGGTAGCCAAACCCTCTTTTCTGGCTATTTAGGGTCTCTGTCTCTGGGGAAACTTTAGATAACGAATGCATGAGCTCAGCCGAGTTCCTCTGCATCTCTCTCTTCACCTTCTGATAAGGAATCGACCGCTGACCGCGCTGGAAGCCTGCAAACCTGCAACATAGTAGCAAAGACGAATACTGCAACTCTGTAACGCTGATCCTGCCGCCTTCTCGACTGTTTTCCTGCTTGTGCATGCTGTGGGGGTAGCCTGCCTCCTCTCTGCACAAGAAGCTCCGAAGAAATCTCCTGTGGGTCGACGGAATCTTCCCCCTGCAACCGCAGGCACCAAAAAGCTGCATTACCGGTCCCTTGGGTCTCCTCTCAGCACGACGAGCGAGGTCCCTCGAATCCAGCAACTCTGTCCAAGTGACCCCCACAGTCCAGTGACTCTTCAGCCCAAGTTTGGTGGAGGTAAGTCCTTGCCTCACCTCGCTGGGCTGCATTGCTGGGAACCGCGACTTTGCAGCTACTCCGGCCCCTGTGCACTTCCGGCGGAAATCCTTCGTGCACAGCCAAGCCTGGGTCCACGGCACTCTAACCTGCATTGCACGACTTTCTAAGTTGGTCTCCGGCGACGTGGGACTCCTTTGTGCAACTTCGGCGAGCACCGTTTCACGCATCCTCGTAGTGCCTGTTTCTGGCACTACTCCGGGTGCTACCTGCTTCAGTGAGGGCTCTTTGTCTTGCTCGACGTCTCCTCTCTCTACAGGTCCAATTTGCTACCTCCTGGTCCCTCCTGGGCCCCAGCAGCGTCCAAAAACGCCAAACGCACGATTTGCGTGTAGCAAGGCTTGTTGGCGTCCTTCCGGCGGGAAAATACTTCTGCACGACTTTCCAAGGCGAGAGGGATCCGTCCACCAAAGGGGAAGTCTCTAGCCCTTTTCGTTCCTGCAGAAACCTCAGCTTCTTCTGTCCTGTCGAAGCTTCTTTGCACCCGCAGCTGGCATTTCCTGGGCATCTGCCCATCTCCGACTTGCTTGTGACTTTTGGACTTGGTCCCCTTGTTCCACAGGTACCCTAGATTGGAAATCCACAGTTGTTGCATTGCTGGTTTGTGTTTTTCCTGCATTATTCCTCTAACACGACTATTTTGTCCTTAGGGGAACTTTAGTGCACTTTGCACTCACTTTTCAGGGTCTTGGGGAGGGTTATTTTTCTAACTCTCACTATTTTCTAATAGTCCCAGCGACCCTCTACAAGGTCACATAGGTTTGGCGTCCATTCGTGGTTCGCATTCCACTTTTGGAGTATATGGTTTGTGTTGCCCCTATCCCTATGTTTCCCCATTGCATCCTATTGTAACTATACATTGTTTGCACTGTTTTCTAAGACTATACTGCATATTTTTGCTATTGTGTATATATATCTTGTGTATATTTCCTATCCTCTCACTGAGGGTACACTCTAAGATACTTTGGCATATTGTCATAAAAATAAAGTACCTTTATTTTTAGTATAACTGTGTATTGTGTTTTCTTATGATATTGTGCATATGACACTAAGTGGTACTGTAGTAGCTTCACATGTCTCCTAGTTCAGCCTAAGCTGCTCTGCTAACCTACCATTATCTATCAGCCTAAGCTGCTAGACACCCTATACACTAATAAGGGATAACTGGGCCTGGTGCAAGGTGCAAGTACCCCTTGGTACTCACTACAAGCCAGTCCAGCCTCCTACATTGGTTGTGCAGTGGTGGGATAAGTGCTTGAGACTACTTACCATTCTTGTCATTGTACTTTTCATAAGAGAAAAATATACAAAACAAGGTCAGTGTATATACACATAGCCAAAAAGTTTTGCATTTCCTCTTTTCACTCTTTTCTAAGTGCTGAAAAGTACTTCTAAACTTTCAAAAAGTTCTTAAAAGTTTAAAAAGTTTTTTTTTCTGTCTTTCCAAAAAGTTCTGAAAACTTTTTTCCCTTTCTCTATCACTTTAACTCTCTCTAAAAAATGTCTGGCACAGGCCAAAGTGTTGATCTGTCCAAACTTGCATATGACAACCTTAGCTGGAAAAGAGCAAGGAGTCTCTGTATAGAGAGAGGTTTGAGTGTAGGGAAGAATCCTTCCTTGGAACTGTTACTTAACATGCTTAGAGAACAGGATAAGGCCAGAGGTGGCCCATCTGTAGAAAAAGTACCTAATAGTTCCCAATCTGATTCAGGGACTCCCCCAGGAAAAGATTCAGGAAAGAAACTTTCTAGCCTGCCCATTACTAGACAATCTAGCATAGATGGTAATGATGATGAGCCACACCAAATAAATAGTGTGGTCTCACATCATAGCAAAAGCATTTATTCACACCATTCTGGTAGTAATGTTTCTGTAAACCAAGCTGTTAAGTTGGCTTCTGTAAGGGACAGGTCTCCTTCTGTTCATTCCCATCATAGCTCTGTTTCTAGAAATGTCCCTCCCACCAACCCTGATGACAGAATGTTAGAGAGGGAACTCAATAAGTTGAGGGTGGAACAAACCAGACTGAAGCTTAAAAAGCAACAGCTGGATTTGGATAGACAGTCTTTTGAATTAGAGAAGGAAAGACAGAAGTTGGGTTTAGATACCCATGGTGGCAGCAGCAGTATTCCCCATAGTCATCCTGCAAAAGAGCATGATTCCAGGAATCTGCACAAGATAGTTCCCCCTTATAAGGAGGGGGATGACATTAACAAGTGGTTTGCTGCACTTGAGAGGGCCTGTGTTGTACAGGATGTCCCTCAAAGGCAGTGGGCTGCTATCCTATGGCTATCATTTAGTGGAAAAGGTAGGGATAGGCTCCTTACTGTAAAAGAAAATGATGCTAATAATTTCCAAGTTCTTAAGAATGAACTCCTGGATGGTTATGGCTTAACCACTGAACAGTACAGGATAAAGTTCAGAGAGACCAAAAAGGAGTCTTCACAAGACTGGGTTGATTTCATTGACCAGGCAGTGAAGGCCTTGGAGGGGTGGTTACATGGCAGTAAAGTTACTGATTATGACAGCCTGTATAACTTGATCCTGAGAGAGCATATTCTTAATAATTGTGTGTTTGATTTGTTGCACCAGTACTTGGTGGACTCTGATCTGACCTCTCCCCAAGAATTGGGAAAGAAGGCAGACAAATGGGTCAGAACAAGAGTGAACAGAAAAGTTCATACAGGGGGTGACAAAGATGGCAACAAAAAGAAGGATGGTAAGTCTTCTGACAAAGGTGGGGACAAATCTAAAAATGAGTCTTCATCAGGCCCACAAAAACACTCTGGTGGGGGTGGTGGGTCCAAATCCTCCTTTAATCAGAACAAGGAAAAGAAACCATGGTGCTATTTATGTAAAATAAAAGGCCATTGGACAACAGATCCCAGTTGTCCAAAGAAAGGCACCACAGCTCCTACCACTACAACCCCTACTGCTACACCTAGTGTCCCTACTAATAGCAGTGGTGGTGGGAGCAAACCTACTAATAGCCAATCCAAGGGAGTAGCTGGGCTCACTTTTGGTAATTTAGTTGGGGTTGGTCTGATTAGGGAGACCACAGAGGCTACTTTAGTCTCTGAAGGGGCTATTGATTTAGCCACTTTGGTTGCTTGCCCCCATAACTTGGAGAAGTACAAGCAACTAACCCTAATAAATGGTGTTGAGGTCCAGGCCTACAGGGACACAGGTGCCAGTGTCACAATGGTGATTGAGAAACTGGTGCACCCTGAACAACACATACTTGGACACCAGTACCAAGTAACCGATGCTCACAACATAACACAAAGCCACCCCATGGCTGTTGTAAATCTCAACTGGGGGGGGGTAACTGGTCCAAAGAAAGTTGTGGTAGCTTCAGATTTACCTGTAGACTGTCTATTAGGGAATGATTTGGAGACATCAGCTTGGTCAGATGTGGAGTTGGAGGCCCATGCAGCAATGCTGGGCATCCCAGGGCATATTTTTGCTTTGACAAGGGCTCAGGCCAAAAAGCAAAAAGGACAGGGAAGCTTGGATCCTGGAACAATGGACCAAGTGCTCCCTAAAGCTAGGGCTAGTAGAAGCAAACCACTTCCTACTATCCCTCCCTCTACAGTGGATTCTACTTCTGAGGAAGAAGAATTCCCTCCCTGTGCAGAACCTACACCAGAGGAGCTGGAAGCAGACACTGCTGAGCTTTTGGGTGTGGGGGGGCCTGCCAGAGAGGAGCTGAGTGTGGCACAGCAAACCTGTCCCACATTAGAGGGTCTCAGACAGCAAGCTGTCAAACAGGCTAATGGGGATGTCAGTGACTCTCACAGAGTTTACTGGGAGGACAACCTCTTGTACACTGAGCATAGGGATCCTAAACCTGGAGCTGCCAGGAGATTAGTGATTCCTCAGGAGTACAGAAAGTTCCTCCTAACACTGGCACATGACATTCCCCTAGCTGGACACCTGGGTCAAATGAAAACTTGGGACAGATTGGTTCCATTGTTTCATTGGCCTAGGATGTCAGAGGACACAATGGAATTTTGTAAGTCCTGTGAAACCTGTCAAGCCAGTGGCAAGACAGGTGGCACTCCAAAGGCACCCCTTATCCCACTGCCTGTGGTTGGGGTTCCCTTTGAAAGGGTAGGGGTTGACATAGTTGGCCCCCTTGACCCTCCTACTGCTTCAGGCAATAGGTTTATCTTAGTGGTAGTGGACCATGACACAAGATATCCTGAAGCTATTCCTTTAAGGACCACTACAGCACCTGCAGTGGCAAAGGCCCTCCTGGGAATATTTTCCAGGGTGGGCTTCCCAAAGGAAGTAGTATCAGACAGGGGAAGCAATTTCATGTCTGCATACTTAAAGGCCATGTGGAAGGAGTGTGGTGTAACTTACAAGTTCACAACACCCTATCATCCACAAACAAATTGACTGGTGGAGAGATTTAATAAAACTCTCAAAGGCATGATTATGGGTCTCCCTGAAAAACTCCGCAGGAGATGGGATATCCTTCTACCATGCCTCCTTTTTGCCTACAGGGAGGTTCCCCAGAAAGGAGTGGGCTTCAGCCCCTTTGAACTTCTTTTTGGACACCCTGTTAGGTGTCCACTCACACTTGTAAAGGAGGGTTGGGAACAACCTTTAAAAGCTCCTAAGCAGGATATTGTGGACTATGTACTTGGCCTCAGATCAAGGATGGCTGAGTACATGAAAAAGGCCAGTAAAAACCTTCAGGCCAGCCAAGAGCTCCAGAAGCAATGGCATGATCAGAAGGCTGTTTTGGTTCAGTACCAACCAGGGCAGAAAGTGTGGGTCTTGGAGCCTGTGGCCCCAAGAGCACTCCAAGATAAATGGAGTGGACCCCACACAATTGTTGAAAAGAAGGGTGAAGTCACCTACTTGGTTGACTTAGGCACTGCCAGGAGTCCCCTTAGGGTGCTCCATGTCAACCGCCTGAAACCCTACTATGACAGGGCTGATCTCACCCTGCTCATGGCAACTGATGAGGGACAGGAAGAAGACAGTGATCCTCTACCTGATCTCTTCTCTTCCACAGAACAAGATGCTCTTGTGGAAGGTGTAGTTTTGGCTGATTGTCTTACTGCTGAGCAGAAAGATAATTGCATAAATCTCCTAGGACAATTTTCAGAACTCTTCTCTACTGTGCCAGGCACCACTTCTTGGTGTGAGCACACTATAGATACTGGAGACAGTTTACCTGTCAAAAGTAAGATCTATAGGCAGCCTGACCATGTCAGGGACTGCATAAAGCAAGAAGTTCAGAAAATGTTGGAACTAGGAGTGGTTGAGCACTCTGACAGTCCATGGGCTTCTCCTGTGGTACTGGTACCAAAACCCAATTCTAAAGATGGAAAGAAGGAAATTAGGTTTTGTGTAGACTATAGAGGTCTCAACTTGGTAACCAAAACTGATGCTCACCCTATACCCAGGGCAGATGAGCTCATAGATACACTGGCATCTGCCAAGTATCTAAGCACTTTTGATTTGACTGCAGGGTATTGGCAGATCAAATTGTCAGAAGATGCTAAACCTAAGACTGCATTTTCTACCATTGGAGGACATTACCAGTTTACTGTAATGCCTTTTGGTTTGAAAAATGCACCTGCCACTTTTCAGAGGTTGGTGAACACAGTCCTGCAAGGGCTGGAAGCTTTCAGTGCAGCATATTTGGACGATATAGCTGTCTTTAGCTCCAGCTGGGATGATCACCTGGTCCACCTATGGAAAGTTTTGGAGGCTCTGCAAAAGGCAGGCCTCACTATCAAGGCTTCAAAGTGCCAGATAGGGCAGGGTAAGGTGGTTTATCTGGGACACCTTGTTGGTGGGGAACAGATTGCACCACTTCAGGGGAAAATCCAAACTATTATTGATTGGGTTCCCCCTACCACTCAGACTCAGGTGAGAGCCTTCCTAGGCCTCACTGGGTATTACAGGAGGTTCATTAAGAACTATGGCTCCATTGCAGCCCCTCTTAATGACCTCACATCCAAGAAAATGCCTAAAAAGGTATTATGGACAGCAAGCTGTCAGAAAGCTTTTGAGGAGCTGAAGCAGGCCATGTGCTCTGCACCTGTCCTGAAAAGCCCTTGTTACTCTAAAAAATTATGGTGGTCATTCTGACCCTGGCGGTCTTTGTCCGCCAGGGCGGAGGACCGCGGGAGCACCGCCGACAGGCCGGCGGTGCTCCAATGGGGATTCCGACCGCGGCGGTAAAGCCGCGGTCGGACCGGCACCACTGGCGGGGTCCCGCCAGTGTACCGCGGCCCCATTGAATCCTCCGCGGCGGCGCAGCTTGCTGCACCGCCGCAGGGATTCCGACCCCCCCTACCGCCATCCAGATCCCGGCGGTCGGACCGCCGAGATCCGGATGGTGGTAGGGGGGGTCGCGGGGCCCCTGGGGGCCCCTGCAGTGCCCATGCCACTGGCATGGGCATTGCAGGGGCCCCCGTAAGAGGGCCCCTACATGTATTTCACTGTCTGCTGCGCAGACAGTGAAATACGCGACGGGTGCAACTGCACCCGTCGCACAGCTTCCACTCCGCCGGCTCGATTACGAGCCGGCTTCATCGTGGAAGCCTCTTTCCCGCTGGGCTGGCTGGCGGTCTGAAGGCGACCGCCCGCCAGCCCAGCGGGAAAGTCAGAATTACCGCCGCGGTCTTTCGACCGCGGAACGGTAACCTGACGGCGGGACTTTGGCGGGCGGCCTCCGCCGCCCGCCAAGGTCAGAATGAGGGCCTATATGTCCAAACTGATGCATCTGAATTAGGAGTAGGGGCAGTCCTATCACAACTTAATTCTGAGGGCCAGGATCAACCTGTTGCTTTTATTAGTAGGAGGTTGACCCCTAGAGAAAAGCGTTGGTCTGCCATTGAGAGGGAGGCCTTTGCTGTGGTCTGGGCTCTGAAGAAGTTGAGGCCATACCTGTTTGGCACTCACTTCATTGTTCAGACAGACCACAAACCTCTACTTTGGCTAAAACAAATGAAAGGTGAAAATCCTAAATTGTTGAGGTGGTCCATATCCCTACAGGGAATGGACTATACAGTGGAACATAGACCTGGGAGAACATAGACCTGGGAGTAGACATCCTGTCCAATGCAGATGGACTCTCCAGATATTTCCACTTAGACAATGAAGACTCATCAGGTAATGGCTAGTCTTATTGTCCTTCGTTTGGGGGGAGGTTGTGTAGGAAAGTACCATCTTGCCTGGCATGTTACCCCCATTTTTCACTGTATATATGTTGTTTTAGTTGTATGTGTCACTGGGACCCTGGTAACCCAGGGCCCCAGTGCTCATAAGTGTGCCTGAATGTGTTACCTGTGTAGTGACTAACTGTCTCACTGAGGCTCTGCTAATCAGAACCTCAGTGGTTATGCTCTCTCATTTCTTTCCAAATTGTCACTGACAGGCTAGTGACCATTTTTACCAATTTACATTGGCTTACTGGAACACCCTTATAATTCCCTAGTATATGGTACTGAGGTACCCAGGGTATTGGGGTTCCAGGAGATCCCTATGGGCTGCAGCATTTCTTTTGCCACCCATAGGGAGCTCTGACAATTCTTACACAGGCCTGCCACTGCAGCCTGAGTGAAATAACGTCCACGTTATTTCACAGCCATTTTACACTGCACTTAAGTAACTTATAAGTCACCTATATGTCTAACCTTTACCTGGTAAAGGTTAGGTGCAAAGTTACTTACTGTGAGGGCACCCTGGCACTAGCCAAGGTGCCCCCACATTGTTCAGAGCCAATTCACTGAACTTTGTGAGTGCGGGGACACCATTACACGCGTGCACTACATATAGGTCACTACCTATATGTAGCTTCACCATGGTAACTCCGAATATGGCCATGTAACATGTCTATGATCATGGAATTGCCCCCTCTATGCCATCCTGGCATTGTTGGTACAATTCCATGATCCCAGTGGTCTGTAGCACAGACCCTGGTACTGCCAGACTGCCCTTCCTGGGGTTTCACTGCAGCTGCTGCTGCTGCCAACCCCTCAGACAGGCAGCTGCCCTCCTGGGGTCCAGCCAGGCCTGGCCCAGGATGGCAGAACAAAGAACTTCCTCTGAGAGAGGGTGTGACACCCTCTCCCTTTGGAAAATGGTGTGAAGGCAGGGGAGGAGTAGCCTCCCCCAGCCTCTGGAAATGCTTTGTTGGGCACAGATGTGCCCAATTCTGCATAAGCCAGTCTACACCAGTTCAGGGACCCCTTAGCCCCTGCTCTGGCGCGAAACTGGACAAAGGAAAGGGGAGTGACCACTCCCCTGACCTACACCTCCCCTGGGAGGTGTCCAGAGCTCCTCCAGTGTGCTCCAGACCTCTGCCATCTTGGAAACAGAGGTGCTGCTGGCACACTGGACTGCTCTGAGTGGCCAGTGCCACCAGGTGACGTCAGAGACTCCTGCTGATAGGCTCCTTCAGGTGTTAATAGCCTTTCCTCTCTCCTAGGTAGCCAAACCCTCTTTTCTGGCTATTTAGGGTCTCTGTCTCTGGGGAAACTTTAGATAATGAATGCATGAGCTCAGCCGAGTTCCTCTGCATCTCTCTCTTCACCTTCTGATAAGGAAACGACCGCTGACCGCGCTGGAAGCCTGCAAACCTGCAACATAGTAGCAAAGACGACTACTGCAACTCTGTAACGCTGATCCTGCCGCCTTCTCGACTGTTTTCCTGCTTGTGCATGCTGTGGGGGTAGCCTGCCTCCTCTCTGCACCAGAAGCTCCGAAGAAATCTCCTGTGGGTCGACGGAATCTTCCCCCTGCAACCGCAGGCACCAAAAAGCTGCATCACCGGTCCCTTGGGTCTCCTCTCAGCACAACGAGCGAGGTCCCTCGAATCCAGCGACACTGTCCAAGTGACCCCCACAGTCCAGTGACTCTTCAGCCCAAGTTTGGTGGAGGTAAGTCCTTGCCTCACCTCGCTGGGCTGCATTGCTGGGAACCACGACTTTGCATCTACTCCGGCCCCTGTGCACTTCCGGCGGAAATCCTTTGTGCACAGCCAAGCCTGGGTCCACGGCACTCTAACCTGCATTGCACGACTTTCTAAGTTGGTCTCCGGCGACGTGGGACTCCTTTGTGCAACTTCGGCGAGCACCGTTTCACGCATCCTTGTAGTGCCTGTTTCTGGCACTTCTCCGGGTGCTACCTGCTTCAGTGAGGGCTCTTTGTCTTGCACGACGTCCCCTCTCTCTACAGGTCCAATTTGCGACCTCCTGGTCCCTCCTGGGCCCCAGCAGCGTCCAAAAACGCCAAACGCACGATTTGCGTGTAGCAAGGCTTGTTGGCGTCCTTCCAGCGGGAAAACACTTCTGCGCGACTCTCCAAGGCGAGAGGGATCCGTCCACCAAAGGGGAAGTCTCTAGCCTTTTTCGTTCCTGCAGAAACCTCAGCTTCTTCTGTCCAGTCGAAGCTTCTTTGCACCCGCAGCTGGCATTTCCTGGGCATCTGCCCATCTCCGACTTGCTTGTGACTTTTGGACTTGGTCCCCTTGTTCCACAGGTACCCTAGATTGGAAATCCACAGTTGTTGCATTGCTGGTTTGTGTTTTTCCTGCATTATTCCTCTAACACGACTATTTTGTCCTTAGGGGAACTTTAGTGCACTTTGCACTCACTTTTCAGGGTCTTGGGGAGGGTTATTTTTCTAACTCTCACTATTTTCTAATAGTCCCAGCGACCCTCTACAAGGTCACATAGGTTTGGGGTCCATTCGTGGTTCGCATTCCACTTTTGGAGTATATGGTTTGTGTTGCCCCTATCCCTATGTTTCCCCATTGCATCCTATTGTAACTATACATTGTTTGCACTGTTTTCTAAGACTATACTGCATATTTTTGCTATTGTGTATATATATCTTGTGTATATTTCCTATCCTCTCAATGAGGGTACACTCTAAGATACTTTGGCATATTGTCATAAAAATAAAGTACCTTTATTTTTAGTATAACTGTGTATTGTGTTTTCTTATGATATTGTGCATATGACACTAAGTGGTACTGTAGTAGCTTCACACGTCTCCTAGTTCAGCCTAAGCTGCTCTGCTAAGCTACCATTATCTATCAGCCTAAGCTGCTAGACACCCTATACACTAATAAGGGATAACTGGGCCTGGTGCAAGGTGCAAGTACCCCTTGGTACTCACTACAAGCCAGTCCAGCCTCCTACACTACCCCATCTGTTTCTTTCTTAAAAGACCATCTGAATTTCACAACATCATGCTTGCAGAAGAATGGAGAGTGCCATCTGACACTAGTAATGTATGCCACACCCCAGTTCCCAGCCTTGATTTAACTATTTAGTGTGTTTAATGGGATACAATCCTGTGTTCCAACAATACTTGCTATCTACATGTGTCACATTCGTTTTCTGCTACCATTTGCTCAGTGAAATTATTTTTGGGAATATTTAACTGTTTCCGAGTGCTCTTGTTTATTTGTTATTTGGATGCTGATTTCCTTTTAAGATGGTACTAGTGTACATTATTAGCGGAGCTATCCAATTTCAACTTTTTGGTCTTACTTATTAAATGACTTGGAGGCATCATGAAAGATACATTTTGATACAGAAACAGTAACAAAGTATTGGCATAACATTATCAGTGGATTTCCAATGTCATTTGCGAAAGAATGCCCTTTGCTATGAATACACTGTAATAGGGTTTAGTGCATTGGTTATGCATTGAGTATGCAAAGCTTTTTCCAGTCGCTCAGAAGCTGCCCAAAGCAGTTCATGGAGCCTGACACGGAACCGGAAGCGGAGAAGCAGAGTCGTGGAGTTGCGGAGCTGCGAGCCTTCTAAGCTGCCTGAGCCATCCGAGCCGCCATAGCCCTCCAGCCTCCTTTGACCCCCTAAGCCCTCTCCAGCTCTGGGGGACACACAATGAGAGGTGAAGCGGGGGGGTTGTGGAGCCGCAAGCTGCCTGAGCTGCCCAAGCCTTTCAGCCTCTCCAGCCTCCCTCGGCCCCCTCCAGCTCCGGGGGAGATGCAATGAGAGGTGAAGCTTGGCGGCAGGACCAGCGAGCCAGCGCTTGACCGATCCAGCCCCTCAGCCTGGGCACCAGTGAGATGTGCGTTGCGGGCCGATGCGGGCTCGAGCTCTCTGCCGCCCACAACCCCTCCCAGCCCCTGCAGCTCAGTGTGGTGCAGGTCGGTGCAGATAGGCGGGTTGGTCCCCCAGGGCACCCGGACAACCCCCTACTGACTTCCTGGACTGTGGTGTGGTGGTGTGGTCCAATGTGCACATGGAGTGATGCAGGACACAGGGCAGTGTGTGCTAACGGGCCAGATCCTGGACAGCAAGTAGGGGCAAGCACCGGATTGAAGCGGCACTTGAGAGAGAGAACAAGGCAAGTGGCCAGCCAACATGCCCCCCCCCCTCAGTCTGCCTCCAGTGAGGTGGTCTGGTGGTGGCTGTGGCGGTCGTGACAGGGGGGCGATGGAGAAAGAGAGCCAACATTAAGTGGCAGGTGGATCTCGTGGAGCTGTGAGGCAGTGCGGGAGCAGCAACCCAGAAAGTCTAGAGAACCCAGGAGAACCTAGCAAACCTGACCAAAAGGCCCTGGAAGGCCCCAGAAGGTACCAAGAAGGTACTAATGTAGTTCCAAGGACCAGAAAGCGGCAAAGATGTACGGAGGTGTGCCAAAAAAGGGATCGCAACACAAAAAGCGGGGCTGCAAAAAGGGGTGGCTCCACGCAGACTTTGTCTAACTACCAGCATCACCATATACCACCCACCATAGACCAGCAAAGACCATGGTTGATTAACAAGCTTGCTCTCCGGTTTCTACTCTCCGGTTCATACTCCTGATTTGTCTCTCAAAGGATATAAGAAAACTGAAGTGTCATGACACTTATAATCAAAATCCGTTGCACAGTTCGATAATTGGAAAGTACTCTGTGCCAAGTTGATTAGTAATATAATAGACCTAGAGAACACCTTTACCTACGGTCTACCCGTAGACTAAATAGACAGACTGGTAGCTACCGCGGAAACCCCAGAACAAGACTCTCAGCAAGGCAGTTCAATGTGCCCGAGCCACGACCTCTACTCTTTTCTGATGTATGGATGTGAAAGCAAGGAGCAGGGGCACTGGGATACAAAACTGGGTGTTCCAAACAGAATGGTGGAGGAAGAGAAAGTGAAAGCCTCACAGAATGTACTGTTTAAAGTAAATACAACCAAAGGAGTCAGAAGAGGGGACCAAAAGGCTAACTCACAATCACAATCCTCGGTGGTAATCAGTGTGAATGAAATGTAGGCTGCAATCCTGAACTCAATGCAAGCAACAGTTATGGCACTGCAGTTTCACTCAAATAAAATGGACATTCATGTAGATTTACTAAATACATTAGCGGTATTTGTCTCTGGAATAGATGGCAAGCTGAAAGAAATAAATGCCTTGATAACAAGGGCTCAAGCAAAACAAAACAATGATTTTACCATCTGCTCCTGCAAAGAGGTAGTAGACAAACTATCCCAACTGCCGCTAATCTAGGAGGTAATATTAAAAGAAGTTCGTACTATCAGAAATTATGAATGAACACATGTTAAGTCTCTTGCCACTATGTTAACATCTGCCCCCTTGGTGCAGAAACTGGAGGATAGGCTTTGCTCACCCCAAGTGGTTTCATCTCCAACCACAGCAGAAAGCAATAACACAGCAAGCCCTAGTATGGAAGGCATGGAAACTCCACCCACACTCACTAGTGGCCAATAGTTTCATGAACGGTGAGAAACCCATAACTCGTTTTTTATCAAAGAGAAAATGGAAACGCACAAGGAAAGGAAGGAAGTCAGCACGGTCTGACCATCTAACCACTGTAAGGGCCACAGAAATTACCCCTGTACAATCAAGTAAAGGAGGGTACGACCTTAAGTGGAAGGCTAAACATGGACACTATTGCCTATGATAACAAAAGTATCGACTCAAATGCGGATACAAAGAACCCCTCTGATCCAGCAGTTGTTACTCTGTCAACAAGGCCCCATCCAGGGCATTGGTTGCCCACTGCTGCTGGCAACCACATGGATCAATGAGCAAGCTCCTCAAGGGGCCAGCAGAGTGTGAAGCCAAAGAATAATATGCCGGGAGACTCTAGCTGACTACCATAGCCCAACGTAAGCAGCAAGAAAAATGAACAAAGCATAAGACAGAGTGAACCTAGCCATATGGAACAAAACTGGCATGTGGAGCAAAATTGGTCCACTCAAACAGGCACGAATTGCCATATACTGGATCATCAGCTGCTTTGGATTCTGGAATTTATCTCAAGATTCCCTACATATGTTCTCAACCGCTCCACTATCTTAAAACTTATAAAAGCTCTTCCAGACCTTCAACATGTGTCTACGGATTACATTTCTGCTATAAAATTCATTCAAGCAAGAGGCAACCAGCTCACAGACCCAACGCTCACTGTTTTCTCAGCACTGGACCTCATCAAATAGATTATGGAGAAGAAGAATCTTCTGAAAGCCTGGGGAATTGAGGTGGTCCTCTATAAAGGTGAACGTACCTATCCCCGCTATTAGATCTACAGCATACAGAAATGCCTAAGGGCGAGTGGTCAGGCTGCCATCCATCCTAGCAGAGTCACTGAAGCAATGACTAGCGAAATGAGAGCACCCCAGTCCCACTTGAGAGTTCAAATATGGAAGGAAGAGACTAGTTTTAAGTCCGAGACCTCAGCCTGACTGGAAATGGTTACCGCAGGCATTGTCCACAGGAGCGACTGGCAAAAGCTGAATAGCTAAGGACCAATCCCCACAAGGGGTATTAAACATGTGCTCGTGGAACATAAGTGGCCTACTGGCAAAGATGGGGGACCCAGCAGTAGTCCAATTCTTTAGCTCATTCAACATTAAACTCTTACAGGAATCTTGGGCTAAGGAATCTATACCGTTAATAAGATTTACGGAATACTTCAGCCCAGCTACGAAAACCAATACATCTGGCAGGGCGAAGGGAGGCCTAGCAATTTATGTCAGCACGAGCATTCTCACAAATACCACAGAGCATAAGGAGGAAGATCTACCATTTCAACTAGTAGGGCTTGATGGCTAGGGAAAGAATATACAGGAACCATTGATCTTAGTCAATATATACATCAGTCCAAAAAAGAAAACAGTTGAAGCTAATAATTTATTTAACCAATTGGTAAAGACAAAAAGCACAATACACTTGGCACACTGACTAATTTCCGGTGATTTTAATCTTTATCTATTCAGTAACAGTAGCAACTGTGCACAGCCAAACGCTCCCAACAAAAAGTAGGAAAGGTAAGATGGGGGAGAAGTTCATATGCATCTGTGAATCTGTAGGCCCTTTCGTGCTAAATGGTCGGAAGCCAGCTGACATCCCGCCTGCATGGACAAGATTCTCCTGGAAAACGGTTTCTCACCTTGACTACACACTGGTAAATCCTGCAATGTATACATTAGTGAGTGACTTTAGAATCATGGACCGTGTGGAAAGTGACCACACGCCGCAGACAATCAGGATTCAATCTTCACCACATAAGCCATTTAATACCATCGAAAATCAAGGAGAAGAGGCTCTACTAAGGCTAGAATTCATGACTATGTATCTGGCAAATTTGACAAAGGTCTGGGAGAACTTTGCTAATGATCTTATAAATCAAGACTCCTCAGGAAATGCAAGAAAGGGACCGTATTTGAATTATCATAAACACTTACACATACCGCAGCAAGTTGATAGGAGGAAAGCAGAAGTAGGTAGACTGCTAAGGCAACTGCGCAAATTCCCAGAAAATGGATCACTACTGTCCGCCCTGCGAGAGCAAAGGAAACTGCTCAAAAGGGAACTATGGTCCTTTTGAAAAACATCAGCAGGAGTTGCTTTGTGCCAAATGACAAAATGCGTCTAAATCATCTGACTCCAAAAGATTCTGGAAACTTATTAACTCTATTGACAAGGGTCCTAAGGCAGCTAACAACACCAGTATAACAGAGAAAGCTTGGGTGTGCTACTTAAAGTCACATGTAAGGGAGCTGCACACTAGAGAAGGGGTGCCAATTCAGGGGCTCCCCAATAATTGGGAATTCAACATCCCGAATATCTTGAAGATCACAGCAGCAGAATTAACAGAAATCATCGGGAAATCGTGAACTGACTGCGCACCTGGCCCAAACGGTTTACCTAAAGCGCTGTTTAAACAAGCAACAGAAAGATGGGCGGACTTCCTGGCCGCAATGTTTAATCATGTGTTTGCAACAGGAATTGTGCTGGCAACCTGGAGAGGTTCAATAATCCTCCCCATATATAAGGAAGGGAATGCAGCTTCACCAAGTAATTACAAATTAATTGCTCTCTTAGACGTTGATCTCAAGTACCTTTCAACCTGCCTGTTACAACATTTAGAGACATGGATTACAGGTACCAACATACTGCCCTTAAATCAAAGCGGATTTCCAAGTATCAAGGAACATTAACGAATCTTATGGCACTAGGACTGATTATCAACAGAGCAAAAGCAACTGGGGCTTCCACCTACCTGTGCTTTGTTGATTTTAAAGCTGCTTATGATTGTGTCCCCCGTTGCAAATTATGGGCCGAACTATAGCAATGGGGGTTACCGGCAACCATTTTAATGCCATTAAATTGATTTACTCTGACACATGGGTGAAGGTTAAACTGGGGGAGGCTCACATCGATCTAGGGCAGTTAAAACAACAATTGGTGTAAAACAAGGTTGTGTATTGGCACCAGCACTCTTTAATCTGTGTATAGCAGATCTTTCGACCAAGTTAAATGATCAATAAGCCCACTCCCCCTCTCTTGGTGGCCAACAACTATCTAACATGCTATATGCAGATGACCTACTATTGCTTAGTAACACCAGAATTGGCATGCAAAAACTGCAAAATAAGAGGAGTATGCAAGAGAAAACAAATGAGAAATTAACCACAGTGAATCTAAAATTATTGCTCTCAATCGTAGACCCACTAGCCAACATAAATGGTATCTGAACGGGAAGACCCTAGGGGAGGTAAGCTCCTACAGATACTTAGGAGTCATGATAGATGCTAGAGGCAATTATGCTCCTCAAAAAGAAGTTCACGCTTTTGGCATGCTTGCAAATTCAATCTTTGGCCATGCTCTGAATCCATTGACAGTTATAATGAGAGCAAAACTACTTCCAACCCTCACCTACGGGGATGAAATAATTAGGGGGATGGAGGAAGCTCTCTTGGATAAACTTCTGGTAAAGGCATACAAGCGTGTCTTCAGGTTACCAAGACATGCTTCCCCAGCCCAGGTCAGATTGAAATTTATGTTGGTTAAGCAGACGCTGGCTCGACCTGTGGCATACATTAAATGTTGTTACTAACTGAGCAGCGCCCCAAAAGGGACACTGGCCAATCTAGTTTGGCAGGAAATCAATCTAGAACGAGGTAATAGCAATTACAAAAAGCATCTGGAAAAAAGCGTAACTCTTTTAAACTGAGGCAATGTATGGGATCAGTTGCTTCCTACCCTGGGTTTCAACAAAGCAGTAAATTAATCAAGTAAATTATTGTAGGAGGCTGGCCTGGTTTGTAATGGGTACTTACACCTTACACCAGGTCCAGTTATCCCTTTTTAGTGAATGCAGTAGTGTTCTAGCAGCTTAGGCTGATAGAGGTAGCTATAGCAGAGCAGCTTAGGCTGAACTAGGAGACATGCAAAGCTCATGCAACACCACTTATAGTTGCACAGTACTTATACACAAGTAAAGACAATACTCAGTGTTACCAAAATGAAGGTATTTATTTGGGTGACACAGTACCAAAAATATCTTAGAGACAATACTCCTTTTGTAAGGTATTATACACAATATATACACTAGACACCAACATTATACAAGTAAATAGTCATAGAACAAAGCAAACAGTAGGAAATCCTATAGAATGCAATGGGAGAAAATAGGTCTAGGGGCAACACAAACCATATACTAAAAATGTGGAATGTGATTAACAAATTCCCCCCTAGACAAGTGTAGTGTGTTCAGAATCGCTGGGAGAGTAAGAATACAGTAAAGGTGAGTAAATTACCCCACCCAAGAGCACAGAAAAGCAGGAGTAAAGTACTGCAAGTTTCCTTAGGACACACTACACCTCGTTTTGCAGCAACCAACCAAGTCTGCAAAGAACAACTGCTGGATTATTGGACCTGAAGACCTGCAAAGGAAGGGGACTAAGTCTAGAAGTCGAAAGAAGTTCCAGGAAGGACAGGAGCCCCAGCCAACACAGAAGAGGGTGCAAAAGAAGAGATCCTGGTTAGTCGAAGACTGCAGAAATGCACCCTAGAAAGATGCCAGTGGGTTCCTGCATGATGCAAAAGATGTTCCACGGCGTGAAGATCGTTTCAGACGAAATTTCGTGTTGGAAGGCACCAACAAGCCTTAGCTACAGCAAAAGTGCATTTTTCATCAAAATGGCACTGGATGGACCAAGGAGGGACCTGGGGGCCTCAACTCTGTGTGAGGAGGAACAGGGGGCTCTCAGCACTTTAGAGAGCCCTCAGCATGCCAGCCAGCACCCCCAGAAGCCACAGGATCCGGGTTGAAAGGAGGTACAAAATGCAATTGATGCAGCACAACAAAAGAAGGTCCCACGCCGCCGGAGAACAACTCAGCGAGTTGAGCGTCACAGGGTGGAGTGCTGGGGACCTGGGCCAGGCTGTGTATGAAGGAATGCGGCTGCGTAGGTCTCCTGATAAGTTGCGTGGAGTTGTGTGGATCCTGCATCACGGGTGGTGGACTGATGTCCTGACAGTGCTGATGTCCTTCTGTCCAACTTTGGTGGAGGTAGGAGCTTTCCTTCCCACGCAAGACAGTACTCCTATGCACCACATGTTTTGCAGTTACCAAGGCTTGTTGGTATCCCTCCACAAAGTTCTTTGTGCACCATGTAGCTCAGGCCCAAGCACTCTATCCTGCAATGCACAGCTTCCTGCCTTGTTCTCCGGCGGCGTGGGATCCTTTGTTGTAGTGCTGCATGGGCCTCCTTTTGCACCTCCTTTGTCCCCATACTGTGGGACCTCTGTGCATGCTGCCTAATCTTCTGTGGGCTCTCTGAGTTGCAGAGAGCCCCCTCTGACTCTCCCTCCTGGGTAGAGTCCACCAGGTCCCTTCTGATCCCGGCCAGCACCATTTTCGCTAACCACGAGCTTTGCGTATGCTAAGACTTGTTGGCAGAATACGGTGACGCAAACCAGACTGCAATCTTCCATCCGGCGTGGGACATCATCTGTACCAACCAGAAACCCACATCAGTCTTCTTGGGTGCAGTACTGACTGCTGTTCTTCACTGATGGTTCTTCTTTTGCACCTTCATCCGGGTAAGCAGGGGCTCCTGTTCTCCCTGAACTCTTCTGTGCTTCTTGGACTTGGTCCCCTTCTTCCACAGGTCTTCAGGTCCAGGAATCCACTGTTGGTGTATTGCAGTCTCATCTGGTTCTTGCATTATCTTCTTTCTCATGTTCTTGTGTGTTCTAGGAAAGCGACTGTGATTTACTTCTGCTTTCCCAGACTCTGGGGTGGGTTCTATGTCTTACCTTTGGTGTTTTCTAATACTCCCAGGACCCCTTTACAAACTACACGTGCCTAGGTGGGAAACTGACATTCGCATTCCCCTTTCTTTGTATATGGTTTGTGTTCCCCCAGGCCCACTTTTACCTATTGTGATTTTCACTATTTGCACTGTTTTCTAACTTTTTTACACCTGTTTTTGCATACTAGTGTATATAATTTGTGTATTACTTACCTCCTAAGGGGGTATAGTCTCAATGGTATTTTTGGTATTTGTGTCACCAAAATACAGTACCTTTATTTTTTAACACTGGGTATTTTCTTTCATGTGTGTGAGTACTGTGTGACTATAGTGGCACTGCATGAGCTTTGCATGTCTCCTAGATAATCCTTGGCTGATTAGCTACAGCTACCTCTAGAAAGCCTGGCTTCTAGACACTGTCTACATTTCACTAACTGGAACCTGGATAAACGAACCTGGTATAAAGGTGTAAGTACCATAGGTAGCCACTACAAACCAAGCCAGCCTCCTACACCTAGTAAATGGTACCAAAGGTACACAGTGCATAAGTGGTAAAGGGGTCCCCAGGGCTGAAGCACAAATGTGTGCCACCCTAGAGGACCCCGTCAAACTACGGATGCTTCTGCAGCTCAGGAGGCAGGGTGCATTAAATCTGAGATGCAGGCATGTAAGCACTAGCTTATATGCCTCTATAGCATCCTTTCCATTAAGGTACACTATACTTGCAGGCTGGTCCATAGGATAACAAGGGACTTAAGCCCTGGTTGACCAGGGCTGCTAGCTCCTTTATGGTACCACCTAGATGTGTTGAGTTTGCTGTCAAAAAACGTGCCTTTTCTCCCCCAACGCAAATCTCATGTCAAAGAACAATTGCAATTAACCCCAGTGGCACACTAGAGGTTGCCTACCTGTTTGCCACCCTCCTTTTTGCTAGAGCCAAGCAGCCCATGCTTCTTCTGGTGCTCGCTTCAGCCAAGACAGAGCTGTGACCTCCTGCAAGACAGTCTGCATGGAGGGCAGGAGGTCACACCTCCTGCCCCACAGCCTGGCTTGTGAAGAGATCCATCATTGCGGTCAGTTTCACTGCCCCTGATAGCCATCAGTGCTGTTCTCCAGAGAGGAAATGGCACCCCTCTACTACCAGGCACATTCCCCTGTGGACAGGCAGGAAATTAGATATGCAGGACTGTGCACACCACCAGCAGGCTGACCACAACTCAAGGGTGAGCAGCCCGCTCTGCGCACTAAATTTTTGTTTCTGCCATCTTAGGAGTGGCAGAATAGAGCATTCAGGGTAGCTAAAGGTGATCTGTCCCTCTGGATGTGGTCACCTCAGGGGCAAATTAGCTGTAGGTGCTAGCTGCCCATTGGCCATTAGTCTCCACACCCTTAACTCCCCTAAATACCGGATTTAAGGGACATCCCTTATACCAGCACATCAGATCCGATTGAACAACTTCAAAGAAGGACCAGAAGAAGCTCTGCATCACCAACAACAGGACTCGGCCCACTGCTCCAAAGCAAAAGAGGGAACCTCTGTCTCTGAGGCAGCTGACTGGGAACTGAGTGATTGACCTTTGTCCTTGGATGAAACTCATCACTGCTGACCAGAGGGACACCTTTGAAAGCCAGACGCACCTTAAGACTCCCTTAGACTAGTGGCACTAGTCCCCTGGAAATTGGAGGTGAAAACGACCCCAAGATCCGAAGTTTCACCAGCCATTGGGCGCCCCATTGAATCATCGAAAACCAGGTGGTCCAGAGTCTTCTAGGGGTTATAGTCCAGCCTCCCTCCAAATTTGTAGGAAAGTACCATCTTACCTGGCATGTTACCCCCATTTTTACATGTATGTAAGTTTGTTTTTGCCTGTCTCACCGGGATCCTGCTACCCAGGACCCCAGTGCTCATAGTCTGTGGCCTGAATGTATGTACCTGTGTAGTGACTAACTGTGTCACTGAAGCTCTTCTAACCAGAACCTCAGTGTTTATGCTCTCTGACTTTAAATTTGTCACTATTGGCTAGTGACCATATTTACCAATTTCAATTGGCACACTGGAACACCCTTATAATTCCCTAGTATATGGTACCTAGGTACCCAGGGTATTGGGGTTCCAGGAAATCCCTATGGGCTGCAGCATTTCTTTTGCCACCCATAGGGAGCTCTGACAATTCTTACACAGGCCTGCCACTGCAGCCTGAGTGAAATAACGTCCACGTTATTTCAGAGCCATTTACCACTGCACTTAAGTAACTTATAAGTCACCTATATGTCTAACCTTTACCTGGTAAAGGTTGGGTGCTAATTTACTTAGTGTGTGGGCACCCTGGCACTAGCCAAGGTGCCCCCACATCGTTCAGGGCAAATTTCCCGGACTTTGTGAGTGCGGGGACACCCCTAAGATCCCAGCATTTCTTTTGCCACCCATAGGGAGCTCAGACAAACCATTACACAGGACTGCCACTGCAGCCTGAGTGAAATAATGCACACGTTATTTCACAGCCATTTTCACTGCACTTAAGTAACTTATAAGTCACCTATATGTCTAACCTTCACTTGCTGAAGGTTATGTGCAAAGTTACTGAGTGTGAGGGTACCCTGGCACTACCAAAGGTGCCCCCAGTTAGTTCACGGCCATTTTTCCAAACTTTGTGAGTGCAGAAACGCCATTACACGCGTGCACTACATATAGGTCAATACCTATATGTAGCTCCACAATGGTAACTCAAAATATTGCCATGTAACATGTCTAAGATCATGGAATTGTCCCCCCATGCTGTAAGAGGCTGGCCTGGCTTATAGTAGGTACCTGATGGTACTTACACCTTGTGCCAGGTCCAGTTATCCCTAATTAGTAGATTAGTAGTGTTCTATCAGCTTAGGCTGATAGAGGTAGCCATAGCAGAGCAGCTTAGGCTGTACTAGGAGACATGCAAAGCTCCTACTATACCACTTATATCATATAGCACTATATCATAAGAATCACAGTACTCAGAGTTATTAAAAATAAAGGTACTTTATTTTAGTGACAATGTGTCAGAAATATCCCAGAGGATATTTGTCCAGATTTGCGCCAGAGAAGGGGCTGAGGGATCCCTGAACCAGTGTCGACTGGCTTATGCAAGGGGGGCACCATCTGTGCCCTTTAAAGCATTTCCAGAGGCTGGGGGAGGCTACTCCTCCCCCGCCCTTAACACCTCTTTCCAAAGGGAGAGGGTGTAACACCCTCTATCAAGGGAAATTCTTTGTTCTGCCTTCCTGGGACTGAGCTGCCCAGACCCCAGGAGGGCATAAACCCCTCTGTGGGTTGGCAGCAGCAGTAGCTGCTGTGAAAACCCCAGAGAGCTGGTTTGGCAGTACCCGGGGCCCATGCATAAGCCAGTCCACACCAATTCAGGGGAGCCCCAATCCCTGCTCTGGTGCGAAACTGACCAAAGGAAAGGGGAGTGACCACTCCCCTGTCCATCACCACCCCAGGGGTGGTGCCCAGAGCTCCTCCAGTGTGTCCCAGATCTCTGCCATCTTGGATCCAGAGGTGTGAGGGCACTCTGGAGGCCTCTGAGTGGCCAGTGCCAGCAGGTGACGTCAGAGACTCCTCCTGATAAGTGCTTACCTGACTAGGTGGCCAATCCTCCTTTGAGGGCTATTTAGGGTCTCTCCTGTGGGCTTCTCCCCAGATAACAATTTGCAAGAATTCACCAGAGTTCCTCTGCACCTCTCTCTTCGACTTCTGCCAAGGACTGCTCCAGGACGCCTGCAAAACTGCAACAAAGTAGCAAGAAGACTACCAGTGACATTGTAGCGCCTAATCCTCCTGGCTTTCTTGACTGTTTCTTGGTGGTGCATGCTTTGGGGGCTGCCTGCCTTCATCCTGCACAGGAAGCCTTGAAAAAATCTCCAGTGGGTCGACGGAATCTTCCACCTGCTTCAGCAGGCACCAAACTTGCCTCCCCTCTCCAGACAGTAATCCTGTCCCCTGTGTGAACTGCAGAGCAAAGGGCTTCTGGGCGCATTTCCATGAAATTCTTCATGCATTGCCAAGCCTAGGACCCCAGCACTCTGTCCTGCGATGCTCAGCTCCCTGAGTTGATCCCCGGCTTCGTGGGACCCTCTTTGGTAGGATTGAGATGACCGCCATATTCAGACTTCTTGAACCCGTGTTCAAGGACTTCTGCGGGTGCTACCTTCTTGTGCATGGGCTCACTACGTTGCTGGGGGCCCCCTTTGTCTCCTCTCCCAAGTGGCGACATCCTTGTCCTTCCTGGTCCCAGGCAGCACCCTTTTTCTTCAACCATGACTCTTGCAGCTAGCAAGGCTTGTTTGCAGTCTTTTGCCAAAGGAACAACTCTTCTTCCTCTAGCACTCCATGGGACATCTTCAGCACGAAGGAGAAGTGCCTAGCACCTTCCTTTGTTGCAGAATCTTAAGCTTCTTCAATCCAGAGGCAGCCATTTTGCACCTTCATCCAGGGTTTAGTGGTCTCCTGCCCCCCGGACACTTTCATGACTCTTGGACTTGGTCCCCTTCCTTTGTAGTCTGTTGTGGTCTTTGCAAAATCCCTATCACGACTCTAGTGTGTTTCTGGGGAAGTAGCAGTACTATACTCCTACTTTCCAGGTTTTTGGGGTGGGGTATCTTGGACACCCTTAGTGTTTTCTTACACTCCCAGTGACCCTCTACACACTACAATAGCCTAGGGGTTCATCCGTGGTTCGCATTCCACTTTCATAGTATATGGTTTGTGTTGCCCCTGGGCCTATTGCATCCTATTGTATTCTACAGTGTCTGCACTATTTTCTCACTGTTTTACTTAACTGATTTTGGTTTGTGTGTATATTTTGTGTATTTTACTTACCTCCGAAGGGAGTATATCCTCTGAGATATTTTTGGCACATTGTCACTAAAATAAAGTACCTTTATTTTTAGTAACTGAGTATTGTCTTTCTTATGATATAGTACCTATATAAGTGGTATAGTAGGAGCTTTGCATGTCTCCTAGTTGAGCCTAAGCTACTCTCCTATAGCTACCTCTATCAGCCTAAGCTCCTAGAACACTACTAATCTACTAATAAGGGATAACTGGACCTGGCACAAGGTGTAAGTACCATCAGGTACCCACTATAAGCCAGGCCAGCCTCCTACAAAGTTTCATACCGATAAATCAACTCCCTCGAACTCTGGTAATTTCCCAAAAGGATTCCTGCACCTTTACTGCTGCCATGGCTTGTTGGCTACCAGCCCAGTAACTAAGGGGGTCATTACGATCCCGGTGGCCGGTGGTATAGTGGAGGTATTACCACCAACAGGCTGGCGGTACCTACCTCCACTATTATGACATTGGCGGTTTGGCCAAAGCCAAACCACCAATGTACCACACCAACCGCCACGGCGGTAATGACCGCAGGGCTGGAGACTACATTATGACCCAGCCCACCGCCATGGTTTCAGTGGTTTCTGTACCCCCACTGAAACTATGACGGTAGGCACTATCAGTGCCAGGGAATTTCTTCCCTGGCACTGATAGGGGTCTCCCCCTCCCTCTCCCGACCCCCCCAGCACATTTACACACATACACGCACATACATACACACCCATACACACGCATACACACATTCACCCACGCATTCATACATTCATGCACACTCACGAACATGCATCCAGGCACACACGCAAGGACACGACACAACATGCATGTACACATACACCCACTCATGCACACACCCATTACACATGCATGCATGCATTCACACACATGCACACAACACCCCCCAACCTCCTCTCCTGTCGGAGAACATGACTTACCTGCTTGCAGGGGGTCCTCTGTCAGGTAACGGGATGCAGCAAAACACCACCAGGCCGTATCATGGAACATGATATGGTAGACTGTGTTTTGCTTGCGTGGCGCTGCTGCTGGCATCAGCACCACCATACCACCGTTCGCCACCATGACCGTAGACAGAATTCCGCCAGTCTTCTGACAGAATTCCGTCTTTGGTCATAAAGCCATGGATGGTCAGTAGCCACGGCGACGGTGTGTTGGCGGCTGTCGCTATGGTGGTAGGCAGCATTTGCCGCCAATATCATAATGAGGGCCTAACTGTCTCACTTGTCACTGCAGGTACAATGCTCAGCCTACAATCTGAATTCAACATTTGCAACCTAGTTCCAGCTGAGATTTTGCATCTCCTTGCCAGTAGTAAAATCAGCACTAGCGCAAGCCCCGTTGAGCACCATGAACAGCAAGGACAACTCTGCATCCGGAATCCACGAGCCAGGTAAAACTGCTCTGACTATCATTATCTGGTCCAAGGTTCTGCACTCGCTTAATCCCCCAAATGGTTCCATGCAACTCATCCTTTAAGTGCATATTTGTAACATATGACATTTTCCCATTGATTTCAATGCAATGTTTAAATGTCATTTCTGTAGTGATTTTCTACTGTTTCTAAAATCGATATCCCTGGGCTCCCAAACCTATACTGTTTGATTTGGTGTCTAACTTTAAATAAAAATAAGTTATATTTTTATAAATTGGTGCTGGTTTTCTTTCAAGTTTGTGTCAATTACTTATTGTCCATGTTTGTGCTGTAAAATGCTTAACACATGTTCCTCTAAGAAAAGCCTGATTGCTCTTTGTCAAACTACCAGGATTGAAAAATGGATTTACTAGTGTGAATCCAAGTACCATCTCTGGGATATTGTGAGAGTATTACATGGTGAGGACTAACCCCCACAGCACATAATACTCCACTTTCCTACAACCTGTGAAAGAAATAACAATGCATTATAGAAAGTTCCAGTGCAGAACTAATAACAAGAGGAGTCGGTTGTTGTTGGGTTAAGATAGATCAGTAAGTCGTGGCCTAATTATGCATCCATGATTTCCGGTGGAGGAGGAACTTTTTTAGCTTCTTTGCGGACACACAACAGGTAGCTAATGACTATCTACGTTTTGTTAATGTCCCATGAGCAATATCAGCGACACAACTACAATAAAGAGTGATGCATTATGCATCCACCAAAGACTGACCAACAGATACTAAGGATGATACAAGACAGCAATAGTAATTATTCCCAAAGTAGCAACAGCATGCATGCCAGAGAGGGTATCTAGACCGAAACACTGATGAATGTGCGACAGTGCCAGGAGGAATAGGAATACCATGTCATCATTGATGATCAGGGAGGGGATGTGGAAGCAAGTTTTGCTTTATGTTAAATCCATGTTGTCTTGTTCACATTTTGTGATATTCAATGATGGCACAGGCCTGCAAAGTGTGTTCAGAATTGAGATGACCACAGATAAACTAATGCACCAAGACAAATAGCTTGTATTACGAGGCTTACGCAAAAGATACCTCACATGACATGCTTTGCTTAATTCGCCCAGCAACATCCAGATACCCTGATGTCCACATAGAACCAAGTCCAAGAGGCTGCATTTGTTCAGACAGGAATTGGGAAAATCATTTTGTTGATGCCCTGCAAAGTCCCACCTATTTGAGTAATGTGAAGGTCACGCTTGTGGTCATCTTGTATCACGCTGCCTTATGAAGTGTTATTTTACTGTGATTGGTTAGATGCTTAATGCTTGTGTAACCCTTGCATCTTCTGATCAACATCATGCTATGTATTTGCCCACAGTAAAGAAGAAATCACAGTTTTTTGTATCATGGTTGGATACTGTGGACCTCATTACAACCCTGGAGGTCGGTGTTAAAGCGGCAGTAACACCGCCAACAGGCTGGTGGTAAAAAAAAAAATGTAATCATCACCGCTGCAGAAACCGTCAACACATACAGCCACTTTAATACTCCGACCGCCACGGCAGTAGCAACAAACACCACAGCGGTAACCGCCAACAACTAGGCGGAAGACAACGTTCTGCCCACTGTATTACAAGAGGGCTATCCGCCACCTTTTCCAGTGTGGTACCAACGCCATCAATAGCGCAGCGGAAACAGTGTTCTGAAGAGAAACGATTCACCTCTCGACACTCAAGGAAGAACCAGAACGCCATGGACCCCGAGCTGCAGGCCATCCCCATTCTGGTGTGTCTGCTCATAAACCAGGAGCACCAACGCCGGCGACGACAACCACAGTGAGTACTGCACCTAGCACACAAGGGAGGGGGGGAGGAAAAAGAGAGTGACACACACACACGTAACATGCAACACCCCCACCCGCACCCCCAACACCAAACACACAAACACATGCAACAACATCACATATACACCCCATAACCCTCTGGAATAACACAAGGACAAATGGAATGGAGTCAAATGAGTGTAATATTAGAAATACTTAGAAATACGTTCAGAAATCAAAAACAGTATTTACAATATACACAAAAGGCGGGACATTGCCCACTCAAAATGTCCGTGGCCCACTGGGCCAAAATACAGAGGCCAAGCCCACACCTGACTCCTGCCTCAATACGGAGAGAACACTGCACGGGCATCAAGTCGACAACACACAGGCACCTCAGGGGGACAGGAAAGGGGGGGCACCTCAGCCGGAAGATGGCACAACGCCACTGCTTGGTCCTAGGGAGTGCAAAGCTACAGTCTCTCAAGTGGGTGGTTTGGCCACTGCTTGGTCCTGGGGAGTGCAAAGCCACAGTCTCTCAAGTGGGTGGTTTGCCCACTGCTTGGTCCTGGGGAGTGCAAAGTCACAGTCTCTCTAGTGGGTGGTTCGCCCACTGCTTAGTCCTGGGGAGTGCAAGGCCAAAGTCTCTCTAGTGGATGCCTTCTTCCACTGTTTCTGGAGGGGGCTTGGTGCTCAGTGTACTTCAGACTAGCAAGGATTGGGTGAGTGGATGCCTTCTTCCACTGGTTCTGGAGGGGGCATTGTGCCCAGTGTGCTTCATCCTGGCAAAGATAGGGTGAGTGGATGCCTTCTTTCACAGGTTCTGGAGGGGGCCTTGGCCCAGTATGCTTCATCCTGGCAAGGAGGTGAGTGGGTGGCTTCTTCCACTGGTTCTGGAGGGGGCTTTGTGCCCAGCATGCTTCATCCTGGCAAGGAGGGGGTGAGTGGATGCCTTCTTCCACTGGTTCTGGAGGGGGCCTTGTTCCCAGTGTGCTTCATCCTGGCAAGGAGGGGGTGAGTGGATGTCTTCTTCCACTGGTTCTGGAGGTAGCCTTGTGCCCAGTGTGCTTCATCCTGGCAAGGAGGGGGTGAGTGGATGTCTTCTTCCACTGGTTCTGGAGGTAGCCTTGTGCCCAGTGTACTTCATCCTGGCAAGGAGGGGGTGAGTGGATGCCTTCTTCTACTGGTCCTGGAGGGGGCTTTGTGCCCTGTGATGCAGCACATGGGGAGTGTAAGGTCACAGTCACTCACCTGGATGTCAGACCCACATGATTTTCTGTGGGCAGGATGCATGACGCTCCATGGAGGCAGGACTACAGTCCATCCGCCGTGGGGACAGCTGTACAGAGGTGGCAGTGCCGGTGCTGGTGTTGGTGCTGAAAGTTGTGTGGGGAGGCTCCAGCCCTTCCCCTGCAGACCCGGACGGCTGCCCACTGGGGCTGCTGCTGCTGGCAGTGGTGCTGCTTGGGGCGGTGCTAGCAGCAGTGAAATTGGCGGTGCTGGCTACGGTGCAGGTGGCGGTGCTGGTGGTTGTGGTGGTAGCCTCCATGCCTTCACCTGCAGCCTCGGACGGCTGCCCACTGGGTCTGCTGCTGCTGCAGTGGTGCTGCTTGCGGCGGTGCAGGTGGTGGTGCTTGCGGCGGTGCAGGTGGTGGTGCTGGCCTCTGTGCAGGTGTCGGTGCTGGCGGATGTGGTGGTAGCCTCCAGGCCTTCACCTGCAGCCTCCAACGGCTGAAGTGCCCTGGCTGGTGTTCTGTGCCCCTTCCTGCTCTTGGCTGATGGTGGTGCCTCCTTGCTTCTAGCAGCTGGAGTCTTTGACTTGGGCTTGCTGGCTGGTTGTGCCTCCTTCTCCGTGCTGGATACTGTCCCCTTCTTGCCATTACCAGGTGGCGGAACCTTCTTAGCCTTGGCAGGTGTTGGTGGCACACTGGCTGGGTTGACAGGTGCCTCCTTAGAGCCTCTCACAGCTGCAGAAACCACAGCCGACGTGGGCTTGGTGGCTGAGGTGCTGGGCTGGGTTCTGGCCACTCTGGCCCTAGGTGAAGGGCGGGGGGGAGGGGTAGGGAATAGGTCAATGTTGGCTAGGAAAAGCTTCTCAGGGACATTGGGCGGGAAGAGGGTGAAGGTTTGGGAGTGGAGGAAGATGGAGTGCTTGGAGGAGGTGTCAGTCTGCTGTGTTTGGGTGCATGAGCTGGATGCTGTTGTGAGGTGGATGGTTGTTGGGTAGGTGTGTGCTTGCGTTTGTTCACTTTGGGAGGAGGGGTCACAGACACAGTGGGAGAGGACACAGGGGACGTGTGCATGGATGTGAGGGTGGTGACTGTCAGTGAGGGGCGTGTAGTGATAGGCGTGCTAGTGATGGAGGTAGTGGATGAAGATGTAGTGCATGCAGGTGTGAGTGGAGATGCAACTGGGAGGGAGGTGAACAAGGAGGAGGAGGGGGACACAGTGGAGGCAGTGGATGTTGGTGTGTCTGCATGGGGATGGTGCTTGTGTAAGTGCCTGTGAGATGAAGTGTGGTGCTTGTGTTTGCCTGAGCCACTTCTGTGTGTTGATTTGGGTGACTACTGGTCTGAAGGTGTGCTTGGGATAGGTTAGGGTTGAGGGG
Organism: Pleurodeles waltl; assembly: GCF_031143425.1. Taxonomy (NCBI): domain Eukaryota; kingdom Metazoa; phylum Chordata; class Amphibia; order Caudata; family Salamandridae; genus Pleurodeles; species Pleurodeles waltl. Next base: position 1,219,781,070 of record NC_090447.1, read on the forward strand.
ATTGGGACTGGGTAGAGGAAGTTGGATGGGGGAGGCTAGAGACAGGGACAATGGCTGACATCAGTGCGGAGGCCAGAGCCTGAAATGCTCTCTGTTGGGCCGCCACGCCAGAGTGGCTGTACCTGTTGTTGTGGTGGGCACAGAGGTGTCTGCTACCGCCAGGGAGCTTCATTCGCAGGAGGAGTCGCTGTCATTAGTGTCCCCTCCTGTCTCCGTTGTGGTGCTCCCCTCGCCTTCATTCCCACTGGTGCCCTCACCGTCAGTGGATTCGGCCTCCAGAGCCATGTGGGATGCAGCTCCCTCCGGTGCCTCTGCTCCTCTGCCAGATGATGCTAATGCACACAAGGACAGGTTGACAAAACAAGAAGGGGGGAGAGGCAGAGGATACACTTGGTCAATGCCAGCAACAACACTACCGTTGGCGTACACCACACACAGGGATCTGCCCTATGCACTAGGCCATGCCCTACCAGTTACAATGCTAGTCACCAGCCCATGGGTACATTGCCCAATGCTACTGGCTGCACACCTGAAACCAACAGGACCCTGACCAGTAGTAGATGCCCACTAACACTATTGGGGTTGGAGTTCTTCAGAGCCTGCCTAACAAGGGACCTACCCTGCCATTTTGCCCTGGCCTACGGGCACCCACAGCCCACATCCCCCACCCAGGTACAACCTTAACACATGCATAGTCATGATTCAGAATCTGTACTCACCCCCTTCTGGCTGCTGTGATGCCTTCAAACGCCTTTAAGTGTCCATCCAACTCCGGAAAGGCCACCGCCAGGATGCAGAACATCAGGGGGTTCAGGGTACGACAGGCACCCCTTTCTTGTTGGGAGTCCAGCCCCAGCTGGGCCTCCGCCATCTTCCTTTTTCAGCAGTGGGTGATCCACCTGTCAAAGACCCCCAGGGTGCCGCACCTCCTTGGCGATGGCATGCCAAATACCCTTTTTCTGATGGGTGCTGACCTGCAGGAAAATATGCATAGAAAAAAGGGATCAGTCATACCGTTCAGACTGTTACACTCATGTCCCACAATAATCTTCCCATCCCCTTACACACAGACATTGACCACCAGACATGAGCACTCTGTCCAGGACCCCTCAGCCCCACCCTACATGAGGCTTACACACACAGCAATCCAAACATTCATGGCTCACGCATCATGCTCACAGTATACTCACCTGTTTGTCTGGAGGACCATAGAGTAAAGTGTACTGGGGCAGGACCTCATCCACCAATCTCTCCAACTCCTCCGAAGTGAAGGTGGGGGCCCTTTCCCCAGACACTTCAGCCATTGTTGCTTCCAGACATAGGTCACAGAAGCACTTGCAGTGTAGGTACTCTCCTGTTGAAGATCAGGTAGCAAGTCAGTGAACAGATAGAAAATGGCCGTCACGTCCACGGCGGTGCTTACCGTCACAGCCGGCGTACATCGCCACTGGCTCCTGGAACCCATAGGGCCCAATGAAAACCAAAGCGAAGTTGTGCGGTGTTCATTGCCCGCCGACCGCAACGGTGCACAATGCCAGCGGAATTACCTCATTTCCACTTGTCTCTCCTCACAGGTCAGGCAGCCACCATTTCCGGGGGGCATAGATCATGGCACCTAACTGCATCACAGCAGACATTGGCACATCAACTGACTTTCGTATTCACATACTGTTTCTGTAAAGGGAAAAATGCATTTTTATTTTCACATATGTGTGAATATGACACTCTGCTCACCGTTTTCCACTGTAGAGTTCAACCGGTGAGGATGAATAGGAGATGGAGACATCCCCCGTGTACAGACCCCTGGTGGACCTGGTGACAATCGAGGATGGACACATTATCCTTACCTACAGACTTGATAGGGCAACAATCCAAGAACTGTGTGCCCAATTGGAACCAGACCTGATTTTAGCTATCCGCCAGCCCACAGGTATACCTCCTCTATTGAAGGTCCTGTCAGTGCTCCATTTCCTGGCAAGTGGTGTAGGAAAGTACCTTCTTGCCTGGCATGTTACCCCCCGTTTTACATGTATGTAAGTTTGTTTTTGCCTGTCTCACTGGGATCCTGCTAGCCAGGACCCCAGTGTTCATAGTTTGTGGCCTGAATGTGTGTACCTGTGTAGTGACTAACTGTCACTGAGGCTCTGCTAATCAGAACTTCAGTGATTATGCTCTCTCTGCCTTTAAAATTGTCACTATAGGCTAGTGACCATTTTTACCAATTCTAATTGGCACACTGGAACACCCTTATGTAGGAGGCTGGCCTGGCTTATAGTGGGTACCTTGTGGTACTTACAACTTGTGCCAGGTCCAGTTATCCCTTATTAGTAGAATAGAGGTGTTTCTAGCAGCGTAGGCTGATAAAGGTAGCTATGGCAAAGCAGCTTAGGCTGAACTAGGAGACATGCAAAGCTCCTACTATACCACTTATATCATATAGCACAATATCATAAGAAAACACAATACTCAGAGTTACTGGAAATAAAGGTACTTTATTTTAGTGACAATATGCCAAAAGTATCTCAGAGGATACCCTTACTTAGAAGGTGGTAAGTAATGTACACAAATTATATGTACATAAACCCAAAACAGGTAAGTAACAGTAAGAAAAGTAGTGCAAACAATGTAGAATCACAATAGGATGCAATAGGTAGACATAGGTCTAGGGGCAACACAAACCAGATACTCCAAAAGTGGAATGCGAATCATGAATGGACCCCAGACCTATGGGAGGTTGTAGAGGGTCACTGGGACTGTAAAAAAAACAGTAAGGGTGTCCCAGATACACCACCATAAGACCCTGAAAAGTAGGAGTAAAATTACCCTACTACCCCAGAAAGACAGAATAGTCGTGATAGGGGATTCTGCAAGAACCAAAAACACCAGCAAAACACTGAAGACGGATTCCTGGACCGGAGGACCTGTAAAGGAAGGGAACCAAGTCCAAGAGTCACGCAAGTGTCCAGGGGGGCAGGAGCCCACTAAACCCCAGATGAAGGCGCAAAAGGGCTGCCTCCGGGTGGAAGAAGCCAAAGATTCTGCAACAACGGAAAGTGCCAGGAACTTCCCCTCTGGTGAGAAGATGTCCCACCGCGTGCTGGAGGTTGCAGAAGTGTTTCCACAGAGAAATAGCGCAAAAAAGCCTCGATTGCTGCAAGAGTTGCTGTTGAGGATTTTGGGTGCTGCTGGGGACCAGGAAGGACCAGGATGTTGCCCGTTGGAGTAGGAGACAGAGGGGGTGCTCAGCAACTGAGAGAGCCCCCACAGAAGCAAGGCAGCACCTGCAGAAGTACCAGAACAGGCACTTAGAAGATCTGAGGACAGCGGTCAACTCAGAGTCACAAAGGAGGGTTCCACGACATCAGTGTCCAACTCAGCGAGTTGGGCAATGCAGGACGGAGTGCTGGGGACCCAGGCTAGGCTGTGCGCAAAGGAAGTCCTGGAAAAGTGCACAGAAGCCAGAGCAGCTGCAAATCACGCAGTACACAGGTTTGCTGTCTGGCGTGGGGAGGCAAGGACTTACCTCCACCAAATTTGGACAGAAGGGCCACTGGACTGTGGGAGACACTTGGACCCAGCTCCTGTGTCCCAGAGACCACGCTCGTCAGGATGAGAGGGGACCCAGAGGACCGGTGATGCAGAAGTTTGGTGCCTGCGTTAGCAGGGGGAAGATTCCGTCGACCCACTGGAGATTTCTTCTTGGCTTCCAGTGCAGGGTGAAGGCAGCCCCCAAAGCATGCACCACCAGGAAACAGTCGAGAAAGCCGGCAGGATTAGGCGCTACAATGTCGCTGGTAGTCTTCTTGCTACTTTGTTGCAGTTTTGCAGGCGTCCTGGAGCAGTCAGCAGTCGATCCTTGGCAGAAGTCGAAGAGTGAGGTGCAGAGGAACTCTGGTGAGCTCTTGCATACATTATCTGAGGAAAAGCCCACTGGAGAGACCCTAAATAGCCCGAAGAGGAGGATTGGACACCTAGTAAAGTAAGCACCTATCAGGAGGGGTCTCCGACGTCACCTGCTGGCACTGGCCACTCAGAGGCCTGCAGAGTGCCCTCACACCTCTAGATCCAAGATGGCAGAGGTCTGGGATACACTGGAAGAGCTCTGGGCACCACCCCTGGGCTGGTGATGGACAGGGGAGTGTTCACTCCCCTTTCTTTTGTCCAGTTTTGCACCAGAGCAGGGACTGTGGGTTCCCATAACCGGTGTAGACTGGCTTATGCAAGGAGGGTACGATCTGTGGTGGTGGACCCAAGTGACCCAGACTTTCTAGTGGTCCAACTGTCCAAATTTGGAGGAGGTAAGTCCTTGCCTCCCCTCTCCAGACAGTAATCCTGACCGTGAACTGCAGCTGCTAGGGCTACTGTGCACATTTCCAGTGAAATCCTTCATGCACAGCTAAGCCCAGGTCCTCAGCACTCGGTCCTGCATTGCTCAACTCCCTGAGTTGGCCTCCGGCTTCGTGGGACCCTCTTTTGCAGTGTTGAGATGACTGCTGTGATCAGACTTCTTAAACCCTTGTTCAAGTGCTTCTGTGGGTGCTATCTTCTTGTGCATGGGCTTTATAAGTTGCCGAGGACCCCCTGTGTCTCCTCTCCCAAGTGGCAACATCCTGGCCCTTCCTGGGCCCGGGTAGCACCCTTTTTCTTCAACCACAACTCTTGTAGCCACCAAGGCTTGCTTGTGGTCTTTTGCCAAAGAAACAACTCTGCATCCTCCAGCACTCCATGGGACATCTGTTGCAGAATCTTCAGCTTCTTCCATCCAGAGGCAGCCATTTTGCACCATCATCCGGGGTTTAGTGGGCTCCTGCCCCCCCGGCACTTTCACAACTCTTGGACTTGGTCCTGTTCCTTTGCAGGTATCCAGGTCCAGGAATTCGTCTTCAGTGCTTTGCAGTCTGTTATGGTCTTTGCAAAATCTTCTATCATGACTTTAGTGTGTAGTGCTTTACTCCTACTTTCCAGGGTCTTGGGGTGGGGTATCTTGGACACCCTTAGTATTTTCTTACACTCCCAGTGACTCTCTACACACTACACTAGCCTAGGGGTCCACTCGTGGTTTGCATTCCACTTTCATAGGATATGGTTTGTGTTGCCCCTAGGCCTGTTGCATCCTTTTGTATTCTACAGTGTTTGCATTATTTTTCTAACTGTTTACTTACCTGATTATAGGTTGTGTATATATTTTGTGTATTTTACTTACCTCCTAAGAGAATATATCCTCTGAGATATTTTTGGCATATTGTCACTAAAATAAAGTACTTTTATTTTTAGTAACTCTGAGTATGGTCTTTCTTATGATATAGTACCTATGTGATATAAGTGGTATAGTAGGAGCTTTGCATGTCTCCTAGTTCAGCCTAAGCTACTCTGCTATAGCTACCTCTATCAGCCTAAGCTGCTAGAACACTACTAATCTACTAATAAGGGATAACTGGACCTGGCACAAGGTGTAAGTACCATCAGGTACCTACTATAAACCAGGCCAGCCTCCTACAAGTGGTTCCTTCCAAGCAACAGTGGCCATGGTATCAGGGATGTCTAAGCCAATGTTCTCCAACGTGTTGACCAGAGTGTTGTCTGCCCTGCTGAAACACATGTGCAGCTATATCATATTCCACCAGGTGGAGGATTTCACCACAGTGAAGGCTGCCTTTTATGCCCTGGGACATATCACCAACATCATTGGTGCCATTCATGGTACACACATTGCATAAGTCCCCCCCACCCCGGAGAAATTAACAAGTGTTCAGGAATAGAAAAAGCTCTCACTCTCTGAATGTGCAGATGGTGTGTTTGGCAGACTAGTACATCTCCCATGTGAATGCCAAGTATCCTGGCTCTGTGCATGATACCTTTATCTTGAGGAATAGCAGCATCCCATATGTGATATCTCAACTGCAGAGGCACAGGGAGTGGCTAATAGGTGAGCCTATGGTTCCCCACCCAGTTGATGTAGGTATATGGGTGTAGGGTTGGCCCTAAGGGTGAGTGTCTGGCTAACAGGTATCTCTCGATATTTGCAGGTGACTCTGGTTACCCCAACCTCTAATGGCTACTGACCACAGTGAGGAATGCCAGGACAAGGGCAGTGGAGCGTTACAATTGGGCACATGGGCGAACAAGGAGGATAATTGAGAGAACCATTGGCCTCCTGAAGGCCAGATTCTGGTGCCTCCAACAGACAGGTGGATCCCTGTACTACTCACCCAAGAATGTGTGCCAGATCATTGTTGCATGTTGCACAACCTGGTCTTGAGACGCCAGGGGCCTTTTCTGCAGGAGGATGTGCCTGGAGATGGTCTTGTGGCAGCGGTGGAGCCTGTGGACAGTGAGGAAGAGGAGGCAGAGGAGGAAGATGTGGACTACAGAAGTTCACTTATTCAACAGTACTTCCAGTGACACACAGGTAAGACACTGTAACTTCACTTTCCATTGCAGATTTGTGTGAGACATTGAACATGGTAGCCTGATTTCCCTACATCTCTATTTTCAGATCTCTGTGCCCCACTCTGGTTCCTGGTGTGTTTACTGCTGTCCACTACAGGTCATACCTATTATTAATATAACTGTACATTTGAACAGCAATGTTTACAGCTTGTTAAACTAATACATATTTAAATCATTTGACAGACTCCATACCTGTATTTGTCCCAAGGGTGTTTATTTATGTGCTAATAAGTGGAGGGGGTATTGCAATGGTCTGCGCTGCTGATGAAGGAAAGTCCAGGGTAGTGTGCAGTCTATTTGTATCACAGGTGCATTGTCCAAGGGGCGATAGGGAGGGGAACAATGGCAGTACAAGGAGGACAGGGTGACAGAGTGGGACAGAAGGGTGACATTCAGGAGAGTCTTATTTCCTGGCGGTGTCTTGGCAACGTTCTCTGGCTTCTGCCTGGATTGCAGGGACCCTTTGCGGGGTGGTTCTCCTTCTGCAGGTGGCCTGTTGGTCCTGTGGCAGGGCTTCCTGTCCACTAGCGTCGGCGGAGGGCTGTTCTTCAGTGTGGCTAGTGTCAGGGGGCCGTTGTTGTGCCATTGCCTCCGTCATGGTGTTGGCCATGTCTGCCAGCACCCCTGCAATGGTGACCAGGGTGGTGTGGATGTCTTTCAGGTCCTCCCTGATCCCCAGATACTGTCCCTCCTGCAGCCGCTGGGTCTCCTGGGAATGGTGGTATGCTCCCAGGATCCCTCCAAGTGCCTTGTGGAGAGTGGGTTCCCTGAGCCCGTCCTCCCCCTGTCGCCGCACAGCAGTCCTCCCAGCTTCCCTGTTGTCCTGTGCCTCTGTCCCCTGAACCGTGTGGCCACTGCCATTGACCCCAGGTCTCTGATTGTCTTGGGTTTGTGGGGTTGCCTGGGTTCCCTGTAGTAGTGGACACACTGCTGATTAATGTGTTCTGGGGACAGAGGTATGGGCCCACTGGGTGGGTGCTGTGCTGGTGTTTCCTGAGGGGAGAGGCTCTGTGGTGGGTTGGGAGTGTGGCAGGGTAACTGACCGTCCAGAGGTCCCTGATGGGCCAGGTTGGTCATCGTGATCCAGGCGTGCAGAGCTGCTGTCATCACTGTGGGCCTCTTCTGTGGGGGGACTGGATGTTGGTGGCACCGCCTATCCGGTGACGTTGAGTGGAGTTCCTGTTGGGATGTAAATGCAGTGCTATTGTATCTGTGTGTGCCATCTTATACATGGATATGTTTCCCTCTATGGTTGTTATTAGCAAGGCATGTTTGGGTTGTGTGAGATGTTATTGGTTTGGCTAAGTGATTGTCACTAGTGTGCAAGTTGTGGTAATGGGTGTCCATGCAGGTCTGTGATGGGTATCCATGCATTGGTGTTGCATGCAGGGCTTGGTATTGGGATGGGTGGGTTGTGATAGTGGGGTATATGTGAGGTGGTGGACTGATTGGGGTGAGGGTAGGGGTAGGAGTTTGTGATGGCATGCAGGTAGGGTGGGGGATATAGTAGTAAAGATTTGACTTACCAGAGTCCATTCCTCCTGCTACTCCTGCCAGGCCCTCAGGATGCAATATTGCCAAGACTTCCTCCTCTCATGTTGTTAGTTGTGGGGGAGGAGGTGGGGGTCCACCGCCAGTCCTCTGTACGGCTACCTGATGTCTTGCTACCACAGAACACACCTTCCCCCGTAGGTCGTTCCACCTCTTCCTGATGTCATCCCTTGTTCTGGGCTGCTGTCCCATGGCGTTGACCCTATCCATGACTCTCCGCCATAGCTCCATCTTCCTAGCAATGGAAGTCTGCTGCACCTGTGATCCGAATAGCTGTGGCTCTACCCGGATGATTTTCTTCACCATGACCCTTAGCTCCTCCTCAGAGAATCTGGGGTGTCGTTGTGGTGCCATGGGTGTAGTGTGAGTGGTATGCGTGAGGGTGATGTGTTGGGATGTGTGCTGTGAGGTGTGCGGATGGTGTATGGGTAATGGTGTTATGTGGCTCAGATTCCGTGGGTGCTCCTGGCTTGTCTCTCTCTCAGTTGGCAATATTTGTTTTCGTTGTAAGGGGTTGTGGGTATTGTGGGTGTGTGTTTTATATTGGATTGGGTTTGTGGGTGTGGTGTGTGTATGTGTGTCAGGTGTGTATAGTTTGAATTGTCCAATGTGGTGTAGTTTTGTTAGTGTGTGAGTGTATTTTGAGCATGGCGATGTGTATGGCCAATGGTTTACTGCGGTTGAATGACCGCCGCTGTGATTCGTGGGTAATGATGCTGTAGGCATATTTCTGTTGCTGTGACGGTGGGGGGTTTGGTACCACCAGTTTATCACTGACCTTTGGGCTGGCGGACTTGTGTGGGTGTCTGTATAGTGGCGGATTTCTCTGTGTGGTTCACAATACCCGTAACGGTATACTGCCGCGGTCACAGTATGTTGGCGGGCGTCAGCAAGGCGGGCGGTGGCATTTACCACCAGGGTTGTAATGAGTGGCTGTGTACCCACGACATTGTGGTATTCCGGTATATAGAACCTGACATGGTGTGTAAGATGCATGGCTGCATGAGTCACATAAAAGGCTGCCTAAGAAATTTGACTTTTGTCTGTGTTTATTTTATCCAGCTTCTACAGATGGAGTCGTGCAGATTTGCCATTGTGCCCAGAGCCACTGCCCCTGATGCACCATTCCTAGGCATGAAGAGATAGAGAGAGGTTGGAGACGTTTTCCTAGTGCTACTAAGTTAAGTACCACGGGTTGAAAGGCCAGATTCTCCTGCGCTATCCTGATTTACAGAATTATTTTTATGTTTTTGATTTACTGCATTGTCAGTGATTTCAGTCTGTTTCTTTCTTGCAAAGTTATTGAGCTAGCACTGCATTATTATAATAAATATTATTGCAACCATTCTGCTAATGTATAATAATCATTGCCAAGATATGCATTTATTCTAGTGTTTTATTTAGGTCATATTGCATCCGCTAGCGTTGTGTTGCTCCTTACTGAGTGTCCGTAGAGATTTTTTCTTGATTGATATTGCTTGGGTTTGTTGCCATCAGCCAGTCCAACATAACTAGTACCAGGAGTGGAGTATAAATCAATAATGCCTCCGTGGGAATGCAAAAGAGATAAAGCAGATGGAGAAGTACTGATGGGGGCAGAGACCAAACGCATTTCCCAGGCATTTGTAGTCAGACCCATTTTCTGATATTACAGGAATCCTAAAATGAGGAGCGGCAGTGGTTGCAGGTGAAGACTTAGATGAAAAGGTGACTCCTCCTTTAGTGAAAAATGCTGTTAAAAGAGTAAGGCTAAAAGTCGGGAAGCTGGACAAGTAGAATGGCTTTTCCTGTCTGCGCACCACATGGTGTGTAAGGAAATATTAATACAAGATGCTGGGATAGGAAAACTGCTGGATGAGGTAGCAGCCTTACAGAAGAGACCGATTAGTATGAGTGAGACTGTGGAAAGTGCCCTAGCAAGAGGGGATCACATGGAGGTAAAATGAACCCCATTAGCATTGCAGGTAGCTCTGAAAGACAAGCACAAGCGTAGGGCACCCCCAGTGGTGCACGTGAGGGTGTTTGTGCAAAAAGAGGATTTGAAATCCAATACATGTTATGGGTCAGTTTCTGACAGTAATGAGTGGGACTGGAATTATGAGGTAGTAGTATATGTGGTAGAATCAGAAAGGGATGTAGGTGAAATGGAAGAGGTTCCAGAGGCTCATCCTCTAGTGCAAAACACGTCAAAAGGAATGGCTGGGGGTCAAGTGCAAATACTAGTAGGGTGAAGGATTATACACAATGTGAGGGTTTAACACACATGTTCAGGTAGATGCATGGAGAGCCCCTGTTTAAATAGCTAGTTTGGCTATGGGATACAGGGGCAAATGGAATATCCTTATCACTTGCTGAATGTTTGAAAATGGGATCAGTCATGATGCATGCCATGTTGGTGGAGCAGTTGTGAGGTGCACACAGGCAGCAAGCATTTTCTTTTGTGGGTTGGTTGAGAGAGAGATTGATTGACTACTTACAGCAGAGAGGGTGGGCCATCCATCCCAAAAAGGTGCAGGGTCCTGCATAATAGGTCAGATTTTTGGTTAGTGTCTGATCAAGACTGGTGAAAAGAATACCACAGAAAGTGATTGATATGGTGGAGCAGTTGAAAAGCCCTACAGCAAACTCAAAAGCACAGGGGTTCATTGAGTGTATGGGGGTGTGAAGACAGCACATTCCTCATTCAGAAAAAATACTGTAACAATTTTACCAAATAACTTGGAAAACAACTCTTTTCATTGGGGCTTGGGCCACAAGAAGCCTTCAAAGGAGCAAAAGATACATTGCAGAATTACTTTACATGAGGTCCCATCACTGAGCAGGATCTTCTTGGGTTAGAGGTCACAATGCAGGATGATGTGGCAGTGTGGAGTCTGTAGCAAAGGCAGGGAAGGAAGAAGGTTCCACAGAGATTTTGGTCGAGGAAACTGACACAGTTAATGAATAATTATACCCCTCTAGAGAAGGAGTTTGCAGAAGCATACTGGGCACTATTAGAGACCGAGCTCATCCATGGGGACCAGTCAATTGCCCTAAAAACACAAGTTCCCTTGTTGGGCTGAGTGAGAGAAAGAGGAGCAGGTGCTAGAGTAGGTAGGCCACAAGAGTCTACCATTGTAAAGAGGAAATGGTATCTGCAGCAAAAAGCAAAGCCCAGACCAACAGGGGTGTTTAACCTATAAGAGGATATGTTGTGGGCTGTGAACTTACAAACAATAGCCAGTCAGTCAGAAGTGACTGAGATTGAGCCTTCTTCATTCAAACCTGCCCCAAATTTTGAACAACTCACTGAGGAAGAGCAGCGGAATGTATGGTTCGCTGATGGGACAGCCCAATACCACCAGGGCAAAAGACAATGGCAACCAGTTGCATTCCAACCTTTTACAGAGATGGTGTTGCTGAGAAGAAGAGACAAAGGTTTGAGACAGTTTGCTCCATTGCAAGGGGTGGCTGTATTGATTAGGCAAGCCCCTGTTGGAGAAAGTACCTTTGTGTATACTGACAGCTTGGCCGCATATCAAGGACTGTAGAGCTGGGCACCGATCTGGCACTGAGATGGGTGGAAAATTAAAGATACTCCTATCTAGGGTGGTGAGTGTAGGAGGTTGGCCTGGTTTGTAGTGGTACCAAGGGGTACTTACACTCTGCACCAGGTCCAGTTATCCCTTATTAGTGTAGAAGAGGTGTCTAGCAGCTTAGGCTGATAGAAAAGGTAGATTAGCAGAGCAGCTTAGGCTGAACTACGAGACGTGTAAAGCTCCTACTATATCACTGGGGTCATATGCACAATATCATAAGAAAACACAATACACAGATATACTAAAAATAAAGGTACTTTATTTTTATGACAATATGCCAAAAATATCTCAGTGAGTACCCTCAGTATGAGGATAGCAAATATACACAAGATATATGTACACAAGACCAAAATTATGCAGTAATAGCAATACAAAGCAATGCAAGCAATGTACAGTCACAATAGATTGCAATGAGAGCACATAGGTATAGGGGCGACACAAACCATATACTCTAGAAGTGAATGCGAATCACGAATTAGCCCCAAACCTATGTGAGCTTGCAGAGGGTCGTTGGGACTGTAAGAAAACAGTGAGGGTTAGAAAAATAGCCCACACCAAGACCCTGAAAAGTAGGTGTAAAGTGCACCTAAGTTCCCCAGAGAGCACAGAAGTCATGATAGGGGAATTCTGCAAGGAAGACCAACACCAGCAATGCAACAACAATGGATTTCCAGACGAGAGTACCTGTGGAACAAGGGGACCAAGTCCAAGAGTCACACTCAAGTCGGAAGTGGGCAGATGCCCAGGAAATGCCGGGCTGAGGGTGCAAAGAAGCTGCCACCGGATGGTAGAAGCTGTGGATTCTGCAAGAACGAAGAGGACTAGGAACTTCCCCTTTGGAGGATGGATGTCCCACGTCGTGAAGAAGCTTGCAGAGGTGTTATCACGCAGAAAGACCGCAAACAAGCCTTGCTAGCTGCAATGGTCGCGGTTAGGGTTTTTGGATGCTGCTGTGGCCCAGGAGGGACCAGGATGTCGCCAACTGCGTGAGGAGACAGAGGGGGCGACCAGCAAGACAAGGAGCCCACTCAGAAGCAAGCAGCACCCGCAGAAGTGCCGAAACAGGCACTACGAAGAAGAGTGAACCGGAGCTCACCCGAAGTCACAAAAGAAGGTCCCACGATGCCAGAGGACAACTCAGGAGGTCGTGCACTGCAGGTTAGAGTGTCGGGGACCCAGGCTTGGCTGTGCACAAATGAAATCCTGGAAGAGTGCACAGGAGCCGGAGCAGCTGCAAATCACGTGGTACCCAGCAATGCAGTCTAGCGTGGGGAGGCAAGGGCTTACCTCCACCAAACTTGACTGTGGGAGTCACTTGGACAGAGTTGCTGAGTTCCAGGGACCACGCTCGTCGTGCTGAGAGGGGACCCAGAGGACCGGTGATGCAGTCTTTTGGTGCCTGCGGTAGCAGGGGGACGATTCCGTCGACCCACAGGAGATTTCTTCAGAGCTTCTAGTGCAGAGAGGAGGCAGACTACCCCCACAGCATGCACCACCAGGAAAACAGTTGAGAAGGCTGCATGATCAGCGATACAAGGTTGCAGTCTTCGTCTTTGCTACTTTGTTGCGGTTTTGCAGGCGTCCAGAGCAGTCAGCGGTCGATTCCTTGGCAGAAGGTGAAGAGAGAGATGCAGAGGAATTCTGATGAGCTCTTGCATTTGTTATCTAAGAGACCTTAAATAGCCAGAAAAGGAGGTCTGGCTACTTAGGAAGGAGGATAGGCTAGCAACACAGGTAAGAGCCTATCAGAAGGAGTCTCTGACGTCACCTGCTGGCACTGGCCACTCAGAGCAGTCCAGTGTGCCAGCAGCACCTCTGTTTCCAAGATGGCAGAGGTCTGGAGCACACTGGAGGAGCTCTGGGCACCTCCTAGGGGAGGTGCAGGTCAGGGGAGTGGTCACTCCCCTTTCCTTTGTCCAGTTCGTGCCAGAGCAGGGCTGGGGGATCCCTGAACCGGTGTAGACTGGCTTATGCAGAGATGGGCACCATCTATGCCCATCAAAGCATTTCCAGAGGCTGGGGGAGGCTACTCCTCCCCAGCCCTGACACCTTTTTCCAAAGGGAGAGGGTGTAACACCCTCTCTCTGAGGAAGTCCTTTGTTCTGCCTTCCTCGGCCAAGCCTGGCTGGACCCCAGGAGGGCAGAAACCTGTCTGAGGGGTTGGCAGCAGCAGCAGCTGCAGTGAAACCCCAGTAAAGGTAGTTTGGCAGTACCCAGGTCTGTGCTAGAGACTCGGGGGATCATGGAATTGTCTCCCCAATGCCAGAATGGCATTGGGGTAACAATTCCATGATCTTAGACATGTTACATGGCCATGTTCGGAGTTACCATTGTGACGCTATACATAGGTAGTGACCTATGTATAGTGCACGCGTGTAATGATGTCCCCGCCCTCACAAAGTCCAGGGAATTTGCCCTGAATGATGTGGGGGCACCTTGGCTAGTGCCAGGGTGCCCACCCACTAAGTAACTTAGCACCCAACCTTTACCAGGTAAAGGTTAGACATATAGGTGACTTATAAGTTACTTAGGTGCAGTGGTAAATGGCTGTGACATAACGTGGACGTTATTTCACTCAGGCTGCAGTGGCAGGCCTGTGTAAGAATTGTCAGAGCTCCCTATGGGTGGCAAAAGAAATGCTGCAGCCCATAGGGATCTCCTGGAACCCCAATACCCTGGGTACCTCAGTACCATATACTAGGGAATTATAAGGGTGTTCCAGTATGCCAATGTGAATTGGTGAAATGGTCACTAGCCTGTTGGTGACAATTTGGAAAGCAAACAGAGAGCATAACCACTGAGGTTCTGGTTAGCAGAGCCTCAGTGAGGCATTTAGTCATCACACAGGGAACACGTACAGGGCACACTTATGAGCACTGGGGCCCTGAGTGACACATACAACTAAAACAAAATATATACAGTGAAATATGGGGGTAACATGCCAGGCAAGATGGTACTTTCCTACACAACCCCCCCCCCCCAAACGAAGGACAATAAGACTAGCCATGACCTGATGAGTCTTCATTGTCTAAGTGGAAATATCTGGAGAGTCCATCTGCATTGGAGTGGGTACTCCCAGGTCTATGTTCCACTGTATAGTCCATTCCCTGTAGAGATATGGACCACCTCAACAATTTAGGGTTTTCACCTTTCATTTGTTTTAGCCAAAGTAGAGGTTTGTGGTCTGTCAGAACAATGAAGTGAGTGCCAAACAGGTATGGCCTCAACTTCTTCAGTGCCCAGACCACAGCAAAGGCCTCCCTCTCTATGGCAGACCAACGCTTTTCTCTAGGGGTCAACCTCCTGCTGATAAAAGCAACAGGTTGATCCTGGCCCTCAGAATTGAGTTGTGATAAGACTGCCCCTACCCCTAGTTCAGAGGCATCAGTTTGGACAATGAATCTTTTGGAGTAACAGGGGCTTTTTAGGACAGGTGCAGAGCACATGACACGCTTCAGCTCCTCAAAAGCTTTTTGACAGTTAGCTGTCCACAATACCTTTTTAGGCATTTTCTTTGAAGTGAGGTCATTAGGAGGGGCTGCTATGGAGCCATAGTTCTTTATGAACCTCCTGTAGTACCCAGTGAGGCCTAAAAAGGCTCTCACTCGAGTCTGAGTTGTAGGGGGAACCCAATCTATGATAGTTTTGATTTTCCCCTGAAGTGGTGCAATCTGTTCTCCGCCTACCAGGTGTCCCAGATAAACCACTTTCACCTGCCCTATTTGGCACTTTGAAGCCTTGATAGTGAGGCCTGCCTTTTGCAGGGCCTCCAAAACTTGTCACAGGTGGACAAGGTGATCATCCCAGGTGGAGCTAAAGACAGCTATATCATCTAGATGAACGAGTTACTTACCTTCGGTAACAACTTTTCTGGTGGATACATTAGCTACCTGTGGATTCCTCACCTAATGAATACTCCCATGGCGCCAGCATTCGATGGAAATCTTCTTCCTAGCTTCTGCACGTCGACGAGGACGTCACATTTGCCCACGCGACTCCGTCTGACGTCATACAGGCAATAAGAAGTCCTCGCTGACGTGCCGACTTCAGTACCAACATTTTTTACGTGCCTGAGAACAATAATCTAATGCGATGAAAGACAAAAGCAACATCTCATAACATTGTAAACCACACATCATTGCAAGAAGACGGCTATAAATGTAATATATATATATATATATATATATATATATATATATATATATATATATATTTTTTTTTAAATAAATAAATATATACACTAAATATATATATATATATATATATACAAATATATATATATATAGACATATAAACATATACATATTTCCATATATACATAATCTATTGCAGTCCTCAAGACCAAGAGGAGCACACTCAAGAATTACTTGGTGAGACCAAAAAGGCAACGGGGAGGCGGGTGGGACCAAGAGGAATCCACAGGTAGCTAATGTATCCACCAGAAAAGTCGTTACTGAAGGTAAGTAACTCGTTCTTCTGATGGATACAACTACCTGTGGATTCCTCACCTAATGAATAGAGTCCCAAAGCAGTCCCGCGCCCGGTGGTGGGTGCCTGTATGGTCAAACCAAGAAATCCTGCAGCACTGACCGTGCAAAATGGCCGTCCCTTCTGACCTCAGAGTCCAAGCAGTAATGCTTCGCAAAAGTGTGAAGGGACGACCAAGTTGCGGCCTTACAGATGTCGACCACAGGAACACCTCTAGCCAAGGCCGAAGTGGCCGACTTAGCCCTGGTGGAATGAGCTCTAATACCATCAGGAGGATCCTTCTTTGCAAAAGAGTAACACATTTTAATGCAAAGAACAACCCACCTGGAGAGTGTTCTCTTGTGGACTGCCTTTCCTCTCCTCTTGCCCACGTATCCGATGAAAAGCTGATCCTCCAGCCTGAAATCCTTCGTTCTGTCTATGTAAAAGCTTAACGCCCTCTTTGGGTCCAAGCAATGTAGTCTCTCTTCTTCCCTTGAAGGATGAGGCGGAGGATAGAACGTGGACAGAGTAATTGTCTGGGCCAAATGGAAGGGTGAAACAACCTTCGGAAGGAAAGCAGCCTTGGTCCTCAACACCACCTTATCCCCATAAAAAGTTATATAAGGGGGTTTTACCGATAAAGCCTGCAACTCACTCACTCTCCTTGCAGATGTTATAGCCACCAGGAAGACTGTTTTAAGAACTAAGAACCTTAAGGGGCAAGAATGCATAGGCTCAAAAGGGGACCCCATAAGGAAAGTCAGGACCAAGGACAAATCCCATTGAGGCATAACAAAAGGATTTGGAGGATATGTATTCATAAGGCCCTTCAAGAATCTAAGCACTATAGGAGATTTAAATAACAAAGGTTGGTCTGGAAGACAAATGAAAGCTGACAAGGCAGACAAGTAACCTTTAATAGTAGCCACTGCACCACCCCTCTGTGCTAAAGACAAAGCAAAAGATAAAACATCTGACAAATGAGCACGTAAGGGATCAATCTGTCTCTCTCCACACCATACCACAAATTTAGACCACCTATTAGCGTAGATAGATTTAGTGGAGTGTCGCCTGGCCGCTAAGATAACATCCACTACATCAGGCGGGAGAGAGAAGGAACTCAGATTGCCCCGTTCAATCTCCAGGCATGTAGGTGCAGACTCTGGAGGTTGGGGTGTAAAACCTGCCCCTGCGACTGCAAGAGGAGGTCTGCCCTGAGACGGAGCGGAGGGCACAGTGAGAGTTGGAGAAGGTCGGAATACCACACCCTCCTTGGCCAATCCGGAGCTATTAAGATTACTTGGGCCCGGTCTTGGCGAATTTTCCTCAATACTCGAGGAATCAAGGGTATGGGGGGAAAACGCGTAAAGCAACTGGTCGCACCAGGTTCTCTGAAACGCGTCCCCCAAAGCTCCCTGCACCGGATACTGGAGGCTGCAGAATAACGGACAGTGCGAGTTCTCCCAGGTGGCAAACATCTATCCGAGGAAACCCCCACAACTGGAAGATTAGACGGACTTGATCTGGATGGAGACGCCACTCGTGGTCGGCCGAGAAATGGCGACTGTGACTGTCCGCACGTACATTCAAGACTCCGGCCAGATGATTTGCTACCAAGCAAATCCGATGTTCCTTCGCCCAGGACCATAGTCGAAGAGCTTCTCTGCAGAGAAGATACGACCCCACTCCTCCCTGTTTGTTTATATACCACATCACGGTAGTATTGTCTGTCAGGACCTGAACCGACTGACCACTAAGGGATGGGAGGAAGGCCTTGAGAGCCAGACGTACAGCCCGTAACTCTAACAGATTGATATGAAAAATCTGTTCCTCTGGAGACCAAAGCCCTTTGATCTCCAGGTCCCCCAGATGAGCTCCCCACCCTAGAGTGGAAGCATCCGTTATGACGTGGTCACTGGTGGAGGCTGCATGAACGGCCTTCCTTGGGAAAGATTGTCGTCTGCAACCCACCACTTCAAATCCGTGGCAGCATCTCTGGAGATCCTGACAGAACCTTTGAGATCTCCTCTGTGTTGAGACCACTGCCTTCGGAGGCACCACTGAAGAGCCCTCATGTGCCAGCGAGCATGCATGACCAACAGTATGCAGGAGGCAAACAGACCGAGCAGACGAAGGACCTTGAGGACTGGAATGACCGCTCCACTTCGAAACATTGGAACCAACTCCTGAATATTTTTAATCCGCTGAGGCGGAGGAAAGGCTCGATCAATGTTGTATCCAGTACTGCCCCTATGAACAGGAGGCGTTGAGAGGGCTCTAGGTGAGATTTGTGCACGTTCACCGAAAAGCCCAGGTCGAACAACAACTGGGTTGTCGACTGCAGATGATGCAACACAAGCTCCGGGGACTTGGCTTTGATCAACCAGTCGTCCAGGTAAGGGAATACTTCTATCCCCTTCCTTCTGAGCTCTGCCGCAACCACCGACATCACCTTCGTGAAGACTCGAGGTGCTGAAGTAAGACCAAACGGGAGGACCGCAAACTGATAGTGCTGCGACCCCACCACAAACCGGAGATACTTCCTGTGCGACTTGAGTATCGGGATATGAAAGTAAGCATCCTGCAAGTCGACAGACACCATCCAATCTCCCTTGTTCAATGCCAAAAGCACCTGAGCTAGGGTCAGCATCTTGAACTTTTCCTGTTTGAGGAACCAATTCAAAATCCTCAGGTCCAAGATTGGTCTCAACCGACCATCCTTCTTGGGAATCAGGAAGTACCTTGAGTAACAACCTTGACCCTTTTCCTGCTCTGGAACCAACTCCACCGCGCCCTTTGAAAGGAGGACTTGAACCTCCTGTTCTAACAACAGGAGGTGTTCTTCTGAACAATAAGATGGGCGGTGCGGGATGGGGGGTGGAAACTCCCGAAAGGGAAGGGTGTAGCCTTTTCCCACAATGCTGGTAACCCAGGTGTCTGATGTGATGACCTCCCACTTGTGAAGAAAATACAGTAACCTTCCCCCTACAGGAGAGGAGTGAGTGGGAATTGGTGGAAGCCTAAGGCTGCTTCCCCTGCTGCACCCCTCCAGAGGACGAGGAAGAGGCAGAGTGCTGCTGAGAGGCTCCTCTGGTACGGACCCTAGCCCTCCCTCTAAATGATCTAAAGGTGAGAGAGGAGGTATGTTGTTGGAATTTTCCCCGAAAGGAAGAGGAGGATGAGCCACGACCAAATCCTCGAAACCTCCTAAAAAATCTGGAGGAGGCAGAAGAAGCGGCTTGCAGTCCTAACGACTTGCCCGTGGCCCTGCTTTCCTTAAACCTCTCCAAGGCCGAATCTGCCTTGGCACCAAAAAGTTTGTCCCCATCAAACGGGAGGTCCAACAGGGTCGACTGCACATCCAAAGAGAACCCTGAGTTGCGAAGCCAAGCCTGTCTTCTCGCAACCACCGCCGTGCCCATTGCTCTAGCCACCGAGTCAGTTGTATCCAACCCAGATTGAATAACCTGGGTTGCAGCAGCCTGAGCCTCCGACACGAGATTCAAGAGTCCTTGAGGAAGCTCTGTATGCGAAGATGTTATCTCGTCCATCAGAGCATAGATGTACCTCTCCAAGATACACGTAGCGTTGGTGGACTTTAACGCCATGCTACAAGACGAAAACACTTTCTTTGACTGTGAGTCTATCTTTTTGGAGTCTCTGTCCGCCGGCACTGTTGGAAAAGATCCAGGCGCAGATCTTGCAGAACAGGAAGCCTGGACCATCAAGCTTTCCGGCGTAGGGTGTCTGGAAAGAAAGCCAGGGTCAGATGGTGCAGCCCGATACCTCCTGGCCACAGACCTATTGACAGCCGAGGAAGATACCGGCTTCTTCCAGACCTCCAATACTGGTTAAAGCAGCGCCTCGTTAAATGGCAAAAGAGGCTCTGCCGATGTAGAGGCCGGATGTAAGACCTCAGTCAGTAAATTTTGTTTCGCCTCAGCCACCGGCAAAGGCAGTTCGAGGAAGTTAGCCGCCTTCCTTATTACAGCATGAAAAGTGGCTGCCTCTTCAGTATACTCCCCTGGAGATGACAAGTCCCACTCAGGGGAAGTATCAAGGCCACTAGCTGTATCCAGTCCATGAAGACCCTCGCCAGAATCCTCAATTTCTCCTTCCTCCAGGACCCGTTGATATTCCTGTTCCTCCAAGAGACGGAGAGCACGTCTCCTCGAATGTAACCTCTCCTCAATTCTCGGCGTCGACATAGCGTCTGCAGAAGTCGAGGAACGACGCCGATCACCGGATCCGTCCGACGCCGGGTCAGGCGTCTCAGGAAGCTTCGATGCCGAGCCAGGAGTCGAATAAAGAAAAGTGTGCCTCAGAGTCTCAGAAGGCCCTGCCGGGGACACTAGCCGAAACCCCGAAGCCGATGGAGCCGAAACCTCCGGGGCCGAAACCTCTGGAGCCACCGGAGCCGACACCGGAGCCAACACCGGCGACGAGCCCACATTCCCCAAGGGGAGAAAGGGCATGAAGGGTGCTGGCCGTAGTGGCGCCGGAGCACCCAAGCTGAAAGCCAACGGGCCCGAAGGACCAGTCGGAGCCCCGCCTGGAGCCATCTGCTGGAAGATGGTAAACACCGCATTTAAAAATGCAGTATTATCGGCTCCAGGGGCCGGGAAAGCCAGATACTGGGGTGCCTGGATCGAAGGCGACCCCGATGCCGGCCTCGACGTCCGCAACGTCGGTGAGAACACCTGAGGCTGTGGCACCTCAAACACTAAAGACGTCTGCCCAGGCGAAGTCGGTGAAGCCGGAGAAGGCAACGGCATCGATGGATGAGGAGTGACTGTGGGACTGACCTCCCAAGTCTTCCGACGCCGAGCCGATGGCGACCCCGATCGAGACCTCTCCTTGCTCGAATGGCGCTGTGAGTCCCGACGGCGCCGGGAGTCTCGGACGTTGATGAGACTTCGGCGAGGAGGATTTTCTATGGTGTCTCTTCTCCTTTCTCTTCGACTTCGCCATAAAAAGTTTGGCCTCTCGCTCCTTCAGGGCTTTCGGATTCATGTGTTGACATGAATCACACGTGGCCACATCGTGGTCGGAACTCAAACACCACAAGCAGTCCGAATGTGGGTCAGTAACCGACATTTTGCCCCCACACTCTCGACAGGGCTTGAAACCAGACTTCCTCTGAGACATAGTAACCTCAGAGAAAAAACACGCAGCAGAAAAACACAGTGTAACTCAAAAAGCAACAGTAGCTCCCTCGAAGATAACCGTTTCGAATGGCACGGAAAAAAGGGAACTAACGTCGGCGAGGACTTCTTATTGCCTGTATGACGTCAGACGGCATCGCGTGAGCAAATGTGACGTCCTCGTCGACGTGCAGAAGCTAGGAAGAAGATTTCCGTTGAATGCTGGCGTTATGGGAGTATTCATTAGGTGAGGAATCCACAGGTAGTTGTATCCATCAGAAATGCTGCACTAAAAGCCTCCAACCCTTGCAGGACTGTATTCACCAACCCCTGAAAAGTGGCAGGTGCATTTTTCAACCCAAAAGGCATTACTGTGAATTGGTAGGGCCCTCCAATGGTTGAAAATGCAGTTTTTGCTTTAGCATCCTCTGATAACTTGATCTGCCAATACCCTGCAGTCAAATCAAAGGTGCTTAGATACTTGGCAGATGCCAGTCTATCTATGAGCTCATCTGCCCTGGGTATAGGGTGAGCATCAGTTTTAGTTACCTGGTTGAGACCTCTGTAATCCACACAAAATCTCATTTCCCTTTTCCCATCTTTGGAATGAGGTTTTGGTACAAGTACCACAGGAGAGGCCCATGGACTTTCAGAGTGCTCAACCACTCCCAGTTCAAGCATTTTCTGAACTTCTTGTTTTATGCAGTCCCTGACATGGTCAGGCTGCCTATAGATCATACATTTGACAGGCAAGCTGTCTCCAGTATCTATAGTGTGCTCACACCAAGAAGTGGTGCCTGGCACAGTAGAAAAGAGTTCAGAAAACAGACCCAGTAGATTTATGCAGTGGTCTTTCTGCTCAGCAGTAAGACAATCTGCCAAAACTACACCTTCCACTAGAGCATCTAGTTCTGTGGAAGAGAAGAGATCAGGGAGAGGGTCACTCTCTTCTTCCTGTCCTTCATCTGTTGCCATGAGCAGGGTCAGATCAGCCCTGTCATAGTAGGGTTTCAGGCGATTGAAATGGAGCACCCTAAGGGGACTCCTGGCAGTGCCTAAGTCAACCAAGTAGGTGACTTCTCCCTTTTTCTCAACAATAATGTGGGGACCACTCCATTTGTCTTGGATGCTCTTGGGGCCACAGGCTCCAAGACCCACACTTTCTGCCCTGGTTGGTACTGAATCAGAACAGCCTTCTAGTCATGCCATTGCTTTTGGAGCTCTTGGCTGGCCTGAAGGTTTTTGCTGGCCTTTTTCATATACTCAGCCATTCTGGATCTTAGGCCAAGTACATAGTCCACTATTGTAGGAGGCTGGACTGGCTTGTAGTGAGTACCAAGGGGTACTTGCACCTTGCACCAGGCCCAGTTATCCCTTATTAGTGTATAGGGTGTCTAGCAGCTTAGGCTGATAGATAATGGTAGCTTAGCAGAGCAGCTTAGGCTGAACTAGGAGACGTGTGAAGCTACTACAGTACCACTTAGTGTCATATGCACAATATCAGAAGAAAACACAATACACAATTATACTAAAAATAAAGGTACTTTATTTTTATGACAATATGCCAAAGTATCTTAGAGTGTACCCTCAGTGAGAGGATAGGAAATATACACAAGATATATATACACAATAGCAAAAATATGCAGTATAGTCTTAGAAAACAGTGCAAACAATGTATAGTTACAATAGGATGCAATGGGGAAACATAGGGATAGGGGCAACACAAACCATATACTCCAAAAGTGGAATGCGAACCACGAATGGACCCCAAACCTATGTGACCTTGTAGAGGGTCGCTGGGACTATTAGAAAATAGTGAGAGTTAGAAAAATAACCCTCCCCAAGACCCTGAAAAGTGAGTGCAAAGTGCACTAAAGTTCCCCTAAGGACAAAGAAGTCGTGTTAGAGGAATAATGCAGGAAAGACACAAACCAGCAATGCAACAACTGTGGATTTCCAATCTAGGGTACCTGTGGAACAAGGGGACCAAGTCCAAAAGTCACAAGCAAGTCGGAGATGGGCAGATGCCCAGGAAATGCCAGCTGCGAGTGCAAAGAAGCTTCTACTGGACAGAAGAAGCTGAGGTTTCTGCAGGAACGAAAAGGGCTAGAGACTTCCCCTTTGGTGGACGGACCCCACTCGCCGTGGAGAGTTGTGCAGAAGTGTTTTCCCGCCGAAAGGACGCCAACAAGCCTTGCTAGGCGCAAATCGTGCGTTTGGCGTTTTTGGACGCTGCTGGGGCCCAGGAGAGACCAGGAGGTCGCAAATTGGACCTGAAGAGAGAGGGGACGTCGAGCAAGACAAAGAGCCCTCACTGAAGCAGGTAGCACCCGGAGAAGTGCCAGAAACAGGCACTACAAGGATGCGTGAAACGGTGCTTGCCGAAGTTGCACAAAGGAGTCCCACGTCGCCGGAGACCAACTTAGAAAGTCGTGCAATGCAGGTTAGAGTGCCGTGGACCCAGGCTTGGCTGTGCACAAAGGATTTCCGCCGGAAGTGCACAGGGGCCGGAGTAGCTGCAAAGTCGCGGTTCCCAGCAATGCAGCCCAGCGAGGTGAGGCAAGGACTTACCTCCACCAAACTTGGACTGAAGAGTCACTTGGACAGAGTCGCTGGATTCGAGGGACCTCGCTCGTCGTGCTGAGAGGAGACCCAAGGGACCGGTAATGCAGCTTTTTGGTGCCTGCGGTTGCAGGGGGAAGATTCCGTCGACCCACGGGAGATTTCTTCGGAGCTTCTGGTGCAGAGAGGAGGCAGGCTACCCCCACAGCATGCACAAGCAGGAAAACAGTTGAGAAGGCGGCAGGATCAGCGTTACAGAGTTGCAGTAGTCGTCTTTGCTACTATGTTGCAGGTTTGCAGGCTTCCAGCGCGGTCAGCAGTCGTTTCCTTATCAGAAGGTGAAGAGAGAGATGCAGAGGAACTCGGATGAGCTCTTGCATTCATTATCTAAAGTTTCCCCAGAGGCAGAGACCCTAAATAGCCAGAAAAGAGGGTTTGGCTACCTAGGAGAGAGGATAGGCTAGCAACACCTGAAGGAGCCTATCACAAGGAGTCTCTGACGTCACCTGGTGGCACTGGCCACTCAGAGCAGTCCAGTGTGCCAGCAGCACCTCTGTTTCCAAGATGGCAGAGGTCTGGGGCACACTGGAGGAGCTCTGGACACCTCCCAGGGGAGGTGCAGGTCAGGGGAGTGGTCACTCCCCTTTCCTTTGTCCAGTTTCACGCCAGAGCAGGGGCTAAGGGGTCCCTGAACCGGTGTAGACTGGCTTATGCAGAATTGGGCACATCTGTGCCCAACAAAGCATTTCCAGAGGCTGGGGGAGGCTACTCTTCCCCTGCCTTCACACCATTTTCCAAAGGGAGAGGGTGTCACACCCTCTCTCAGAGGAAGTTCTTTGTTCTGCCATCCTGGGCCAGGCCTGGTTGGACCCCAGGAGGGCAGATGCCTGTCTGAGGGGTTGGCAGCAGCAGCAGCTGCAGTGAAACCCCAGGAAGGGCAGTTTGGCAGTACCAGGGTCTGTGCTACAGACCACTGGGATCATGGGATTGTGCCAACTATGCCAGGATGGCATAGAGGGGGCAATTCCATGATCATAGACATGTTACATGGCCATTTTCGGAGTTACCATTGTGAAGCTACATATAGGTAGTGACCTATATGTAGTGCACGCGTGTAATGGTGTCCCCGCACTCACAAAGTTCAGGGAATTGGCTCTGAACAATGTGGGGGCACCTTGGCTAGTGCCAGGGTGCCCACACACTAAGTAACTTTGCACCTAACCTTTACCAGGTAAAGGTTAGACATATAGGTGACTTATAAGTTACTTAAGTGCAGTGTAAAATGGCTGTGAAATAACGTGGACGTTATTTCACTCACGCTGCAGTGGCAGGCCTGTGTAAGAATTGTCAGAGCTCCCTATGGGTGGCAAAAGAAATGCTGCAGCCCATAGGGATCTCCTGGAACCCCAATACCCTGGGTACCTCAGTAACATATACTAGGGAATTATAAGGGTGTTCCAGTAAGCCAATGTAAATTGGTAAAAATGGTCACTAGCCTGTTAGTGACAATTTGGAAAGAAATGAGAGAGCATAACCACTGAGGTTCTGATTAGCAGAGCCTCAGTGAGACAGTTAGTCACTACACAGGTAACACATTCAGGCACACTTATGAGCACTGGGGCCCTGGGTTACCAGGGTCCCAGTGACACATACAACTAAAACAACATATATACAGTGAAAAATGGGGGTAACATGCCAGGCAAGATGGTACTTTCCTACACAACCCCCCCCCAAACGAAGGACAATAAGACTAGCCATGACCTGATGAGTCTTCATTGTCTAAGTGGAAATATCTGGAGAGTCCATCTGCATTGGAGTGGCTACTCCCAGGTCTATGTTCCACTGTATAGTCCATTCCCTGTAGGGATATGCACCACCTCAACAATTTAGGATTTTCACCTTTCATTTGTTTTAGCCAAAGTAGAGGTTTGTGGTCTGTCTGAACAATGAAGTGAGTGCCAAACAGGTATGGCCTCAACTTCTTCAGAGCCCAGACCACAGCAAAGGCCTCCCTCTCTATGGCAGACCAACGCTTTTCTCTAGGGGTCAACCTCCTACTAATAAAAGCAACAGGTTGATCCTGGCCCTCAGAATTAAGTTGTGATAGGACTGCCCCTACTCCTAATTCAGATGCATCAGTTTGGACATAGAATTTTTTAGAGTAACAAGGGCTTTTCAGGACAGGTGCAGAGCACATGGCCTGCTTCAGCTCCTCAAAAGCTTTCTGACAGTTTGCTGTCCATAATACCTTTTTAGGCATTTTCTTGGATGTGAGGTCATTAAGAGGGGCTGCAATGGAGCCATAGTTCTTAATGAACCTCCTGTAATACCCAGTGAGGCCTAGGAAGGCTCTCACCTGAGTCTGAGTGGTAGGGGGAACCCAATCAATAATAGTTTGGATTTTCCCCTGAAGTGGTGCAATCTGTTCCCCACCAACAAGGTGTCCCAGATAAACCACCTTACCCTGCCCTATCTGGCACTTTGAAGCCTTGATAGTGAGGCCTGCCTTTTGCAGAGCCTCCAAAACTTTCCATAGGTGGACCAGGTGATCATCCCAGCTGGAGCTAAAGACAGCTATATCGTCCAAATATGCTGCACTGAAAGCTTCCAGCCCTTGCAGGACTGTGTTCACCAACCTCTGAAAAGTGGCAGGTGCATTTTTCAAACCAAAAGGCATTACAGTAAACTGGTAATGTCCTCCAATGGTTGAAAATGCAGTCTTAGGTTTAGCCTCTTCTGACAATTTGATCTGCCAATACCCTGCAGTCAAATCAAAAGTGCTTAGATACTTGGCAGATGCCAGTGTATCTATGAGCTCATCTGCCCTGGGTATAGGGTGAGCATCAGTTTTGGTTACCAAGTTGAGACCTCTATAGTCTACACAAAACCGCATTTCCTTCTTTCCATCTTTGGAATGGGGTTTTGGTACCAGTACCACAGGAGAAGCCCATGGACTGTCAGAGTGCTCAACTACTCCTAGTTCTAACATTTTCTGGACCTCTTGCTTTATGCAGTCCCTGACATGGTCAGGCTGCCTATAGATCTTACTTTTGACAGGTAAACTGTCTCCAGTATCTATAGTGTGCTCACACCAAGAAGTGGTACCTGGCACAGTAGAGAAGAGTTCAGAGAATTGATCTAGGAGATTTATGCAATTGTCTTTCTGCTCAGCAGTAAGACAATCAGCCAAAACTACACCTTCCACCAGAGCATCTTGTTCTGTGGAAGAGAAGAGATCAGGTAGAGGATCACTGTCTTCTTCCTGTCCCTCATCAGTTGCCATGAGCAGGGTGAGATCAGCCCTGTCATAGTAGGGTTTCAGGCGGTTGACATGGAGCACCCTAAGGGGACTCCTGGCAGTGCCTAAGTCAACCAAGTAGGTGACTTCACCCTTCTTTTCAACAATTGTGTGGGGTCCACTCCATTTATCTTGGAGTGCTCTTGGGGCCACAGGCTCCAAGACCCACACTTTCTGCCCTGGTTGGTACTGAACCAAAACAGCCTTCTGATCATGCCATTGCTTCTGGAGCTCTTGGCTGGCCTGAAGGTTTTTACTGGCCTTTTTCATGTACTCAGCCATCCTTGATCTGAGGCCAAGTACATAATCCACAATATCCTGCTTAGGAGCTTTTAAAGGTTGTTCCCAACCCTCCTTTACAAGTGTGAGTGGACCCCTAACAGGGTGTCCAAAAAGAAGTTCAAAGGGGCTGAAGCCCACTCCTTTCTGGGGTACCTCCCTGTAGGCAAAAAGGAGGCATGGTAGAAGGATATCCCATCTCCTGCGGAGTTTTTCAGGGAGACCCATAATCATGCCTTTGAGAGTTTTATTAAATCTCTCCACCAGTCCATTTGTTTGTGGATGATAGGGTGTTGTGAACTTGTACGTTACACCACACTCCTTCCACATGGCCTTTAAGTATGCAGACATGAAATTGCTTCCTCTGTCTCATACCACTTCCTTTGGGAAGCCCACCCTGGAAAATATTCCCAGGAGGGCCTTTGCCACTGCAGGAGCTGTAGTGGTCCTTAAAGGAATTGCTCCAGGATATCTTGTGGCATGGTCCACTACCACTAAGATAAACCTATTGCCTGAAGCAGTAGGAGGGTCAAGGGGGCCAACTATGTCAACCCCTACCCTTTCAAAGGGAACCCCAACCACAGGCAGTGGGATAAGGGGTGCCTTTGGGGTGCCACCTGTCTTGCCACTGGCTTGACAGGCTTCACAGGACTTACAAAATTCCTTTGTGTCCTCAGACATCCTAGGCCAATGAAACAGGGAAACAAGCCTGTCCCAAGTTTTCATTTGTCCTAGATGCCCAGCTAAGGGAATGTCATGTGCCAGTGTTAGGAGGAACTTTCTGTACTCCTGAGGAATCACTAATCTCCTGGCAGCTCCAGGTTTAGGATCCCTATGCTCAGTGTACAAGAGGTTGTCCTCCCAGTAAACTCTGTGAGAGTCACTGACATCCCCATTAGCCTGTTTGACAGCTTGCTGTCTGAGACCCTCTAATGTGGGACAGGTTTGCTGTGCCACACTCAGCTCCTCTCTGGCAGGCCCCCCTTCACCCAAAAGCTCAGCAGTGTCTGCTTCCAGCTCCTCTGGTGTAGGTTCTGCACAGGGAGGGAATTCTTCTTCCTCAGAAGTAGAATCCACTGTAGAGGGAGGGATAGTAGGAAGTGGTTTGCTTCTACTAGCCCTAGCTTTAGGGAGCACTTGGTCCATTGTTCCAGGATCCAAGCTTCCCTGTCCTTTTTGCTTTTTGGCCTGAGCCCTTGTCAAAGCAAAAATATGCCCTGGGATGCCCAGCATTGCTGCATGGGCCTCCAACTCCACATCTGACCAAGCTGATGTCTCCAAATCATTCCCTAATAGACAGTCTACAGGTAAATCTGAAGCTACCACAACTTTCTTTGGACCAGTTACCCCCCCCCCAGTTGAGATTTACAACAGCCATGGGGTGGCTTTGTGTTATGTTGTGAGCATTGGTTACTTGGTACTGGTGTCCAAGTATGTGTTGTTCAGGGTGCACCAGTTTCTCAATCACCATTGTGACACTGGCACCTGTGTCCCTGTAGGCCTGGACCTCAACACCATTTATTAGGGTTAGTTGCTTGTACTTCTCCAAGTTATGGGGGCAAGCAACCAAAGTGGCTAAATCAATAGCCCCTTCAGAGACTAAAGTAGCCTCTGTGGTCTCCCTAATCAGACCAACCCCAACTAAGTTACCAATAGTGAGCCCAGCTACTCCCTTGGATTGGCTATTAGTAGGTTTGCTCCCACCACCACTGCTATTAGTAGGGACACTAGGTGTAGCAGTAGGGGTTGTAGTGGTAGGAGCTGTGGTGCCTTTCTTTGGACAACTGGGATCTGTTGTCCAATGGCCTTTTATTTTACATAAATAGCACCATGGTTTCTTTTCCTTGTTCTGATTAAAAGAGGATTTGGACCCACCACCCCCACCAGAGTGTTTTTGTGGGCCTGATGAAGACTCATTTTTAGATTTGTCCTCACCCTTGTCAGAAGACTTACCATCCTTCTTTTTGTTGCCATCTTTGTCACCCCCTGTATGAACTTTTCTGTTCACTCTTGTTCTGACCCATTTGTCTGCCTTCGTTCCCAATTCTTGGGGAGAGGTCAGATCAGAGTCCACCAAGTACTGGTGCAACAAATCAGACACACAATTATTAAGAATATGCTCTCTCAGGATTAAGTTATACAGGCTGTCATAATCAGTAACTTTACTGCCATGTAACCACCCCTCCAAGGCCTTCACTGAATGGTCAATAAAATCAACCCAGTCTTGTGAAGACTCCTTTTTGGTCTCTCTGAACTTTATCCTGTACTGTTCAGTGGTTAAGCCATAACCATCCAGGAGTGCATTCTTAAGAACTTGGAAATTATTAGCATCATTTTCTTTCACAGTAAGGAGCCTATCCCTACCTTTTCCACTAAATGATAGCCATAGGATAGCAGCCCACTGCCTTTGAGGGACATCCTGTACAACACAGGCCCTCTCAAGTGCAGCAAACCACTTGTTAATGTCATCCCCCTCCTTATAAGGGGGAACTATCTTGTGCAGATTCCTGGAATCATGCTCTTTTGCAGGATGACTATGGGGAATACTGCTGCTGCCACCATGGGTTTCTAAACCCAACTTCTGTCTTTCCTTCTCTAATTCAAAAGACTGTCTATCCAAATCCAGCTGTTGCTTTTTAAGCTTCAGTCTGGTTTGTTCCACCCTCAACTTATTGAGTTCCCTCTCTAACATTCTGTCATCAGGGTTGGTGGGAGGGACATTCATAGAAACAGAGCTATGATGGGAATGAACAGGAGGAGACCTGTCCCTTACAGAAGCCACCCTAACAGCTTGGTTAACAGAAACATTACTACCAGTATGGTGAGAATAAATGCTTTTGCTATGATGTGAGACAACACTATTTCTATGGTGTGGCTCATCATCATTACCATCTATGCTAGACTGTCTAGTAATGGGCAGGCTAGGAAGTTTCTTTCCTGAATCTTTTCCTGGGGGAGTCCCTGAATCAGATTGAGAACTATTAGGTACTTTTTCAACAGATGGGGCACCTATGGCCTTATCCTGTTCTCTAAGCATGTTAACTAACAGTTCCAAGGAAGGATTCTTCCCTACACTCTAACCTCTCTCTATACAGAGACTCTTTGCTCTTTTCCAGCTAAGGTTGTCATATGCAAGTTTGGACAGATCAACACTTTGGCCTGTGCCAGACATTTTTTAGAGAGAGTTAAAGTGATAGAAAAAGAGAAAAAAGTTTTCAGAACTTTTTGGAAAGACAGAAAAAAACTTTTTAAACTTTTAAGAACTTTTTGAAAGTTTAGAAGTACTTTTCAGCACTTAGAAAAGAGTGAAAAGAGGAAATGCAAAACTTTTTGGCTATGTGTATATACACTGACCTTGTTTTGTATATTTTTCTCTTATGAAAAGTACACTGACAAGAGTGGTAAGTAGTCTCAAGCACTTATCCCACCACTGCACAACCAATGTAGGAGGCTGGACTGGCTTGTAGTGAGTACCAAGGGGTACTTGCACCTTGCACCAGGCCCAGTTATACCTTATTAGTGTATAGGTTGTCTAGCAGCTTAGGCTGATAGATAATGGTAGCTTAGCAGAGCAGCTTAGGCTGAACTAGGAGACGTGTGAAGCTACTACAGTACCACTTAGTGTCATATGCACAATATCATAAGAAAACACAATACACAATTATACTAAAAATAAAGGTACTTTATTTTTATGACAATATGCCAAAGTATCTTAGAGTGTACCCTCAGTGAGAGGATAGGAAATATACACAAGATATATATACACAATAGCAAAAATATGCAGTATAGTCTTAGAAAACAATGCAAACAATGTATAGTTACAATAGGATGCAATGGGGAAACATAGGGATAGGGGCAACACAAACCATATACTCCAAAAGTGGAATGCGAACCACGAATGGACCCCAAACCTATGTGACCTTGTAGAGGGTCGCTGGGACTATTAGAAAATAGTGAGAGTTAGAAAAATAACCCTCCCCAAGACCCTGAAAAGTGAGTGCAAAGTGCACTAAAGTTCCCCTAAGGACAAAGAAGTCGTGTTAGAGGAATAATGCAGGAAAGACACAAACCAGCAATGCAACAACTGTGGATTTCCAATCTAGGGTACCTGTGGAACAAGGGGACCAAGTCCAAAAGTCACAAGCAAGTCAGAGATGGGCAGATGCCCAGGAAATGCCAGCTGCGGGTGCAAAGAAGCTTCTACTGGACAGAAGAAGCTGAGGTTTCTGCAGGAATGAAAAGGGCTAGAGACTTCCCCTTTGGTGGGCCGATCCCTCTCGCCGTGGAGAGTTGTGCAGAAGTGTTTTCCCGCCGAAAGGACGCCAACAAGCCTTGCTAGGCGCAAATCGTGCGTTTGGCGTTTTTGGACGCTGCTGGGGCCCAGGAGGGACCAGGAGGTCGCATATTGGACCTGAAGAGAGAGGGGACGTCTAGCAAGACAAAGAGCCCTCACTGAAGCAGGTAGCACCCAGAGAAGTGCCAGAAACAGGCACTACGAGGATGCATGAAACGGTGCTCGCCGAAGTTGCACAAAGGAGTCCCACGTCGCCGGAGACCAACTTAGAAAGTCGTGCAATGCAGGTTAGAGTGCCGTGGACCCAGGCTTGGCTGTGCACAAAGGATTTCCGCCGGAAGTGCACAGGGGCCGGAGTAGCTGCAAAGTCGCGGTTCCCAGCAATGCAGCCCAGCGAGGTGAGGCAAGGACTTACCTCCACCAAACTTGGACTGAAGAGTCACTTGAACAGAGTCGCTGGATTCGAGGGACCTCGCTCGTCGTGCTGAGAGGAGACCCAAGGGACCGGTAATGCAGCTTTTTGGTGCCTGCGGTTGCAGGGGGAAGATTCCGTCGACCCACGGGAGATTTCTTCGGAGCTTCTGGTGCAGAGAGGAGGCAGGCTACCCCCACAGCATGCACAAGCAGGAAAACAGTCGAGAAGGCGGCAGGATCAGCGTTACAGAGTTGCAGTAGTCGTCTTTGCTACTATGTTGCAGGTTTGCAGGCTTCCAGCGCGGTCAGCGGTCGATTCCTTATCAGAAGGTGAAGAGAGAGATGCAGAGGAACTCGGATGAGCTCTTGCATTCGTTATCTAAAGTTTCCCCAGAGGCAGAGACCCTAAATAGCCAGAAAAGAGGGTTTGGCTACCTAGGAGAGAGGATAGGCTAGCAACACCTGAAGGAGCCTATCACAAGGAGTCTCTGACGTCACCTGGTGGCACTGGCCACTCAGAGCAGTCCAGTGTGCCAGCAGCACCTCTGTTTCCAAGATGGCAGAGGTCTGGAGCACTCTGGAGGAGCTCTGGACACCTCCCAGGGGAGGTGCAGGTCAGGGGAGTGGTCACTCCCCTTTCCTTTGTCCAGTTTCGCGCCAGAGCAGGGGCTAAGGGGTCCCTGAACCGGTGTAGACTGGCTTATGCAGAATTGGGCACATCTGTGCCCAACAAAGCATTTCCAGAGGCTGGGGGAGGCTACTCTTCCCCTGCCTTCACACCATTTTCCAAAGGGAGAGGGTGTCACACCCTCTCTCAGAGGAAGTTCTTTGTTCTGCCATCCTGGGCCAGGCCTGGCTGGACCCCAGGAGGGCAGATGCCTGTCTGAGGGGTTGGCAGCAGCAGCAGCTGCAGTGAAACCCCAGGAAGGGCAGTTTGGCAGTACCAGGGTCTGTGCTACAGACCACTGGGATCATGGGATTGTGCCAACTATGCCAGGATGGCATAGAGGGGGCAATTCCATGATCATAGACATGTTACATGGCCATTTTCGGAGTTACCATTGTGAAGCTACATATAGGTAGTGACCTATATGTAGTGCACGCGTGTAATGGTGTCCCCGCACTCACAAAGTTCAGGGAATTGGCTCTGAACAATGTGGGGGCACCTTGGCTAGTGCCAGGGTGCCCACACACTAAGTAACTTTGCACCTAACCTTTACCAGGTAAAGGTTAGACATATAGGTGACTTATAAGTTACTTAAGTGCAGTGTAAAATGGCTGTGAAATAACGTGGACGTTATTTCACTCAGGCTGCAGTGGCAGGCCTGTGTAAGAATTGTCAGAGCTCCCTATGGGTGGCAAAAGAAATGCTGCAGCCCATAGGGATCTCCTGGAACCCCAATACCCTGGGTACCTCAGTACCATATACTAGGGAATTATAAGGGTGTTCCAGTAAGCCAATGTAAATTGGTAAAAATGGTCACTAGCCTGTCAGTGACAATTTGGAAAGAAATGAGAGAGCATAACCACTGAGGTTCTGATTAGCAGAGCCTCAGTGAGACAGTTAGTCACTACACAGGTAACACATTCAGGCACACTTATGAGCACTGGGGCCCTGGGTTACCAGGGTCCCAGTGACACATACAACTAAAAAAACATATATACAGTGAAAAATGGGGGTAACATGCCAGGCAAGATGGTACTTTCCTACAACTATGTCTTGCTTAGGAGCTTTTAAAGGTTGTTCCCAACCCTCCTTTACAAGTGTTAGGGGACCTCTTACAGGGTGTCCAAATAGGAGTTCAAAGGGGCTGAAGCCCACTCCTTTTTGGGGTACCTCCCTGTAAGCAAAAAGGAGGCAAGTTAACAGGACATCCCATCTCCTCCGGAGTTTTTCAGGGAGTCCCAATATCATTCCTTTGAGAGTTGTGTTAAACCTCTCAACCAGTCCATTTGTTTGTGGATGATAGGGTGAATTTGTATGTTACACCACATTCCTTCCACATGGCCTTTAAGTAAGCAGACATAAAGTTGCTACCCCTGTCTGATACCACTTCTTTTGGGAAGCCCACCCTGGAAAAGATTCCCAGGAGGGCCTTTGCCACTGCAGGAGCTGTAGTGGTCCTTAGAGGAATTGCTTCAGGATATCTGGTGGCATGGTCCACTACCACCAAAATAAACCTATTGCCTGAAGCAGTAGGAGGGTCAAGGGGGCCAACTATATCAACCCCTACCCTTTCAAAGGGAACCCCAACCACAGGCAGTGGAATAAGGGGTGCCTTTGGGGTGCCACCTGTTTTGCCACTGGCTTGACAGGTGACAGAGGACTTACAAAATTCCTTTGTGTCCTCTGACATTCTAGGCCAATGAAACAAGGGAACAAGCCTGTCCCATGTTTTCATTTGCCCCAAATGTCCAGCCAAGGGAATGTCGTGGGCTAGAGTTAGGAGGAACTCTCTGTATTGCAGGGGAATAACCAATCTCCTGGCAGCTCCAGGTTTTGGGGTCCCTTGCCTCTGTATACAAGAGGATGTCCTCCCAGTAAACTCTGTGAGAGTCACTGACATCCCCATTTTGCTGTTTGACAGCTTGCTGTCTTAGACCCTCTATTGTGGGACAGGTCTGCTGTGCCACACTCAGCTCCTCCCTGGCAGGCCCCCCTTCACCCAAAAGCTCAGCAGTGTCTGCTTCCAGCTCCTCTGGTGAAGGTTCTGCACAGGGTGGAAATTCTTCTTCCTCAGAAGTTGAATCCACTGTAGAGGGAGGGATAGTAGGTAGTGATTTAGCTTTACTAACCCTAGCTTTAGGGAGCACTTGTTCCATTGTTCCAGGATCCAAGTCACCCTGTCCTTTTTGCTTTTTGGCCTGAGCCCTTGTCAAAGCAAAAATATGCCCAGGAATGCCCAGCATTGCTGCATGAGCCTCCAACTCCACTTCTGCCCAAGCTGATGTCTCTAAATCGTTCCCTAGTAGACAGTCTACGGGTAAATCTGAGGCAACCACAACTTTCTTTGGACCAGTAACCCCCGCCCCCAGTTGAGATTTACAACAGCCATAGGGTGGCTAAGAGTGTTGTTATGAGCATCAGTCACTTGGTACTGGTGACCAAGTAGGTGTTGTTCAGGGTGGACCAGTTTCTCTATTACCATGGTAACACTGGCACCTGTGTCCCTGTAGGCCTGAACCTCAAAACCATTTATTAGGGGATGTTGCTTGTACTTATCCATATTAAGGGGACAAGCAACCAAGGTGGGCAAACCAATGGCACCTTCAGAGGCTAACACAGCCTCTGTGGGCTCCCTAACAAGACCAACCCCAACTAAATTATCAAAAGTGAGCCCAGCTACTCCCTTGGATTGGCTATTAGTAGGTTTGCTCCCACCACCACTGCTATTACTAGGGGCACTAGGTGTAGCAGTAGGGGCTGTGGTAGTGGGAGGCTTGGTGCTTTTCTTTGGACAACTGGGATCAGTTGTCCAATGGCCTTTTACTTTACATAAACTAGCCAAGGTGCCCCCACATCGTTCAGGGCAAATTCCCCGGACTTTTTGAGTGCGGGGACACCATTACACGTGTGCACTATACATAGGTCACTACCTATGTATAGCGTCACAATGGTAACTCCGAACATGGCCATGTAACATGTCTAAGATCATGGAATTGCCACCCCAATGCCATCCTGGCATTGGGGAGACAATTCCATGATCCTCCGAGTCTCTAGCACAGACCCAGGCACTGCCAAACTGCCTTTCCCGGGGTTTCACTGCAGCTGCTGCTGCTAACCCCTCAGACAGGTTTCTGCCCTCCTGGGGTCCAGCCAGGCTTGGCCCAGGAAGGCAGAACAAAGGACTTCCTCAGAGAGAGGGTGTTACACCCTATCCATTTGGAAAAAGGTGTAAGGGCTGGGGAGGAGTAGCCTCCCCCAGCCTCTGGAAATGCTTTGATGGGCACAGATGGTGCCCATCTCTGCATAAGCCAGTCTACACCGGTTCAGGGATCCCCCAGCCCTGCTCTGGCGCAAAACTGGACAAAGGAAAGGGGAGTGACCACTCCCCTGACCTGCACCTCCCAGGGGAGGTGCCCAGAGCTCCTCCAGTGTGCTCCAGACCTCTGCCATCTTGGAAACAGAGGTGCTGCTGGCACACTGGACTGCTCTGAGTGGCCAGTGCCAGCAGGTGACGTCAGAGACTCCTCCTGATAGGCTCTTACCTGTGTTGCTAGCCTAGCCTCCTTCCTAGGTAGCCAAACCTCCTTTTCTGGCTATTTAGGGTCTCTGCTTTGGGGAATTCTTCAGATAACGAATGCAAGAGCTCATCAGAGTTCCTCTGCATCACTCTCTTCACCTTCTGCCACGGAATCGACCGCTGACTGGTGGTCTGCTGACTGGCGGTGCATGCTCTGGGGGTAGTCTGCCTTCTCTCTGCACTAGAAGCTCCGAAGAAATCTCTCGTGGGTCGACGGAATCGTCCCCCTGCAACCGCAGGCACCAAAAGACTGCATCACCGGTCCTCTGGGTCCCCTCTCAGCACGACGAGCGTGGTCCCTGGAACTCAGCAACTCTGTCCAAGTGACTCCCACAGTCCAGTGACTCTTCAGTCCAAGTTTGGTGGAGGTAAGTCCTTGCCTCCCTACGCTAGACTGCATTGCTGGGTAACCCGTGATTTGCAGCTGCTCCGGCTCCTGTGCACTCTTCCAGGATTTCCTTTGTCCAGAGCCAAGCCTGGGTCCCCGACACTCTAACCTGCAGTGCACGACCTCCTGAGTTGTCCTCCGGCGTTGTGGGATCTCCTTTTGTGACTTCGGGTGAGCTTCGGTTCACTCTTCTTCTTAGTGCCTGTTCTGCCACTTCTGCAGGTACTGCCTGCTTCTGTGAGGGCTACCTATCTTGCTGGGCGCCTCCTCTGTCTCCTCACGCAATTGGCGACATCCTGGTCCCTCCTGGGCCACAGCAGCATCCAAACACCCTAACTGTGACCATTGCAGCTAGCAAGGCTTGTTTGCGGTCTTTCTGCGTGGGAACACATCTGCAAGCTTCTTCACGACGTGGGACATCCATCCTCCAAAGAGGAAGTTCCTAGTCCTCTTCATTCTTGCAGAATCCACAGCTTCTGCCATCCAGTGGCAGCTTCTTTGCACCCTCAGCTGGCATTTCCTGGGCATCTGCCCTATCTCGACTTTGTCGCAACACTTGGACTTGGTCCCCTTGTTCCACAGGTACTCTCGTCTGGAAATCCACCTTTGTTGCATTGCTGGTGTTGGTCTTCCTTGTTGAATCCCCTATCATGACTTCTGTGCTCTTTGGGGAAGTTAGGTGCACTTTACACCTACTTTTCAGGGCCTTGGCGTGGGCTATTTTTTCTAACCCTCACTGTTTTCTTACAGTCTCAGTGACCCTCTACAAGCTCACATAGGTTTGGGGTCCATTCGTGGTTCGCATTCCACTTTTGGAGTATATGGTTTGTGTTGCCTCTATACCTATGTGCTCTCATTGCAATCTATTGTGACTGCACATTGCTTGCATTACTTCCATTTGCTATTACTGCATATTTTTGGTATTGTGTACATATATCTTGTGTATATTTGCTATCCTCATACTGAGGGTACTCACTGAGATACTTTTGGCATATTGTCATAAAAATAAAGTACCTTTATTTTTAGTATATCTGTGTATTGTGTTTTTGTAGGAGGCTGGACTGGCTTGTAGTGAGTACCAAGGGGTACTTGCACCTTGCACCAGGCCCAGTTATCCCTTATTAGTGTATAGGGTGCCTAGCAGCATAGGCTGATAGATAATGGTAGCTTAGCAGAGCAGCTTAGTGTAGGAGGCTGGACTGGTTTGTAGTGAGTACCAAGGGGTACTTGCACCTTGCACCAGACCCAGTTATCCCTTATTAGTGTATAGGGTGTCTAGCAGCTTAGGCTGATAGATAATGGTAGCTTAGCAGAGCAGCTCAGGCTGTACTAGGAGACGTGTGAAGCTACTACAGTACCACTTAGTGTCATATGCACAATATCATAAGAAAACACACTACACAGTTATAATAAAAATAAAGGTACTTTATTTTTATGACAATATGCCAAAGTATCTTAGAGTGTACCCTCAGTGAGAGGATAGGAAATATACACAAGATATATATACACAATAGCAAAAATATGCAGTATAGTCTTAGAAAACAGTGCAAAGAATGTATAGTTACAATAGGATGCAATGGGGAAACATAGGGATAGGGGCAACACAAACCATATACTCCAAAAGTGGAATGCGAACCACGAATGGACCCCAAACCTATGTGACCTTGTAGAGGGTCGCTGGGATTATTAGACAATAGCGAGAGTTAGCAAAATAACCCTCCCCAAGACCCTGAAAAGTGAGTGCAAAGTGCACTAAAGTTCCCCTAAGGACAAAAGAGTCGTGTTAGAGGAATAATGCAGGAAAGACACAACCCAGCAATGCAACAACTGTGGATTTCCAATCTAGGGTACCTGTGGAACAAGGGGACCAAGTCCAAAAGTCACAAGCAAGTCGGAGATGGGCAGATGCCCAGGAAATGCCAGCTGCGGGTGCAAAGAAGCTTCGACTGGACAGAAGAAGCTGAGGTTTCTGCAGGAACGAAAAGGGCTAGAGACTTCCCCTTTGGTGGACGGATCCCTCTCGCCTTGCAGAGTCGTGCAGAAGTGTTTTCCCGCCGGAAGGACGCCAACAAGCCTTGCTACACGCAAATCGTGCGTTTGGCGTTTTTGGACGCTGCTGGGGCCCAGGAGGGACCAGGAGGTCGCAAATTAGACTTGCAGAGAGAGGGGACGTCGAGCAAGACAAAGAGCCCTCACTAAAGCAGGTAGCACCCAAAGAAGTGCCAGAAACAGGCACTACGAGGATGCGTGAAACGGTGCTTGCCGAAGTTGCACAAAGGGGTCCCACGTCGCCGGAGACCAACTTAGAAAGTCGTGCAATGCAGGTTAGAGTGCCGTGGACCCAGGCTTGGCTGTGCACGAAGGATTTCCGCCGGAAGTGCACAGGGGCCGGAGTAGCTGCAAAGTCGCGGTTCCCAGCAATGCAGCCCAGCGAGGTGAGGCAAGGACTTACCTCCACCAAACTTGGGCTGAAGAGTCACTGGACTGTGGGGGTCACTTGGACAGCGTCGCTGGATTCGAGGGACCTCGCTCGTCGTGCTGAGAGGAGACCCAAGGGACCGGTAATGCAGCTTTTTGGTGCCTGCGGTTGCAGGGGGAAGATTCCGTCGACCCACGGGAGATTTCTTCGGAGCTTCTGGTGCAGAGAGGAGGCAGACTACCCCCACAGCATGCACAAGCAGGAAAACAGTCGAGAAGGCGTCAGGATCAGCGTTACAGAGTTGCAGTAGTCGTCTTTGCTACTATGTTGCAGGTTTGCAGGCTTCCAGCGCGGTCAGCGGTCGATTCCTTATCAGAAGGTGAAGAGGGAGATGCAAAGGAACTCGGCTGAGCTCATGCATTCGTTATCTGAAGTTTCCCCAGAGACAGAGACCCTAAATAGCCAGAAAAGAGGGTTTGGCTACCTAGGAGAGAGGAAAGGCTACTAACACCTGAAGGAGCCTATCAGCAGGAGTCTCTGACGTCACCTGGTGGCACTGGCCACTCAGAGCAGTCCAGTGTGCCAGCAGCACCTCTGTTTCCAAGATGGCAGAGGTCTGGAGCACACTGGAGGAGCTCTGGACACCTCCCAGGGGAGGTGCAGGTCAGGGGAGTGGTCACTCCCCTTTCCTTTGTCCAGTTTCGCGCCAGAGCAGGGGCTAAGGGGTCCCTGAACCGGTGTAGACTGGCTTATGCAGAATTGGGCACATCTGTGCCCAACAAAGCATTTCCAGAGGCTGGGGGAGGCTACTCCTCCCCTGCCTTCACACCATTTTCCAAAGGGAGAGGGTGTCACAACCTCTCTCAGAGGAAGTTCTTTGTTCTGCCATCCTGGGCCAGGCCTGGCTGGACCCCAGGAGGGCAGCTGCCTGTCTGAGGGGTTGGCAGTAGCAGCAGCTGCAGTGAAACCCCAGGAAGGGCAGTCTGGCAGTACCAGGGTCTGTGCTACAGACCACTGGGATCATGGAATTGTACCAACAATGCCAGGATGGCATAGAGGGGGCAATTCCATGATCATAGACATGTTACATGGCCATATTCGGAGTTACCATGGTGAAGCTACATATAGGTAGTGACCTATATGTAGTGCACGCGTGTAATGGTGTCCCCGCACTCACAAAGTTCAGTGAATTGGCTCTGAACAATGTGGGGGCACCTTGGCTAGTGCCAGGGTGCCCTCACACTAAGTAACTTTGCACCTAACCTTTACCAGGTAAAGGTTAGACATATAGGTGACTTATAAGTTACTTAAGTGCAGTGTAAAATGGCTGTGAAATAACGTGGACGTTATTTCACTCAGGCTGCAGTGGCAGGCCTGTGTAAGAATTGTCAGAGCTCCCTATGGGTGGCAAAAGAAATGCTGCAGCCCATAGGGATCTCCTGGAACCCCAATACCCTGGGTACCTGAGTTCCATATACTAGGGAATTATAAGGGTGTTCCAGTAAGCCAATGTAAATTGGTAAAAATGGTCACTAGCCTGTCAGTGACAATTTGAAAGTAATGAGAGAGCATAACCACTGAGGTTCTGGTTAGCAGAGCCTCAGTGAGACAGTTAGGCACCACACAGGGAACATATACATGCACACCTATGAGCACTGGGGCCCTGTGTGACAGGGTCCCAGTGACACATACATATAGGCCACAAACCTATGAGCACTGGGGTCCTGACCAGCAGGATCCCAGTGACACATAACAACCATACTGAAAACATAGTGTTTTCACTATGAGCACTGAGGCCTGGCTATCAGGATCCCAGTGAGACAGTGAAAACAGTGACAAACACCCTGACATACACTCACAAACAGGCCAAAAGTGGGGGTAACAAGGCTAGAAAGAGGCTACCTTCTCACACAACCCCCCCCCAAACGAAGGACAATAAGGCTAACCTTGGCCAGTTGAGACTTTATTGTCTAAGTGGTGATAAGTAGAGAGTAGCTCTGCAATAGACTGGTTACTCCCTTTATCATCCACTATATGGTTACTTCCCTGTGGGGATGTAAACCACCCTGTTTGAAGTTTTTTAGCTAACCAACAATGTAAAGATGTATTTTCAGAGTTTCTATCTGTAAGTTTTAGTTTAGAGCAGTGGGAATTATCCACTGAACCTATTTGTAATGATGGAAATGCCAGACAGGGATGCTGTCTCAGTAAAGCCATAGCTGGACAAAAACTTTGTCCATTTGGCTGGAAGAGAGGACAGGGATGCTGTTTCTCTTGAGTTGGAGCAGGGCAGGGATGCTGTCCTATCAGCTCCACACTAGGGCAGGGATGCTGTCCTAAGTGTTGTGAGGCAGTGCAGAGTTTCTGCACTAAAGTTTCTCTGGGAGGGTTGGAGGGATGCTCCATGTTAACTAAAATGGTGCTCTTTTTCTCACCAATGTTAGTTATCCCACAGAGAGGTACTTCCACCTCAGGGAGTACAGTTTTGCCAACTGATGATTCCCTTGGAACAGGTGCCACCCCAGGAGAGGTTTCTCCCACCACAGGAATGGTATCCTGAATGGTAGGGTGGTTAGGGGATACTGTGATACCCTTTTTACCTGTTGATGGAGAGGGATCCTGAGTTTTCAGGCCTTCTCTCCTTTGCTTTTTCATTTCACTTGAAATGAGAGGGAACAATTCCTCCGGGATGCCCAGCATGGCTGCATGGGCATAAAACTCTACATCAGCCCAACCTGAGGCCTCTAGGTCATTACCTAAGAGACAGTCTACAGGTAAGCTAGGTGATACCACCACCTGCTTAGGGCCAGTAACTCCACCCCAACTAAACTGAATTATAGCTAAGGGAAGAAACTTAGTGGAGTTATGGACATCAATA
The DNA here is from genome assembly GCF_031143425.1 of Pleurodeles waltl. NCBI lineage: Eukaryota > Metazoa > Chordata > Amphibia > Caudata > Salamandridae > Pleurodeles > Pleurodeles waltl. Next base: position 1,219,823,039 of record NC_090447.1, read on the forward strand.
ATCTTATACTGTTGTCCAATGATGTGTTGTTCAGGAGGCACTAGGTTTTCAGTCACCAAAGTGAAACTGGCACCTGTGTCCCTGTAGGCCAAGGCCTCAACACCATTTATTGAAACTGTCTGCCTGTACTTATCCATTGTAAGGGGACAAGCAGCCAGTGTGGCAAGGCCAGTGCCACTAGGTGTGACAGAAACTGTCTTGGGACTGATTACATCAGTTTCCACTATGGACCCATAAGTGAACCCAACTACACCCTTTGCTTGACTATTGCCAGCAGTCCCACCACTAGTACCACTACTGCTAGGGGCACTAGAGCTTGATGTATTAGTGGTGGTAGGCTCAGGGGGTTTACCTGGACAGGACTTATCCCCTGGCCTATGGCCTCTGTTTTTACACACAAAGCACCAAGGCTTTTTAATGTGTGCAGGTTGAGAAGAAGAGGAAGAATTAGTTTTATCCCCACCCTCTAAAGAGTGTTTAAGATTTGAAGTGGGATCTTTGGTTTTACCCTTATCCCCATGCTTATCTTGAGATTTTTCACCATCTTTCTTCTTATTGCCATCTTTGTCACCCCCTGTATGAACTTTTCTGTTCACCCTTGTTCTGACCCATTTGTCTGCCTTCTTTCCCAATTCTTGGGGAGAGGTCAGATCAGAGTCTACCAGGTACTGGTGCAACAAATCAGACACACAATTATTAAGTATATGCTCTCTCAGGATTGTGTTATACAGGCTTTCATAATCAGTAACTTTACTGCCATGTAACCACCCCTCCAAGGCCTTCACTGAATGGTCAATGAAATCAACCCAGTCTTGTGAAGACTCCTTTTTGGTCTCTCTGAACTTTATCCTGTACTGTTCAGTGGTTAAGCCATAACCATCCAGGAGTGCATTCTTAAGAACTTGGAAATTATTGGCATCATTTTCTTTCACTGTAAGGAGCCTATCCCTACCTTTTCCACTAAATGATAGCCATAGGATAGCAGCCCACTGCCTTTGAGGGACATCCTGTACAACACAGGCCCTCTCAAGTGCAGCAAACCACTTGTTAATGTCATCCCCCTCCTTATAAGGGGGAACTATCTTGTGCAGATTCCTGGAATCATGCTCTTTTGCAGGATGACTATGGGGAATACTGCTGCTGCCACCATGGGTATCTAAACCCAACTTCTGTCTTTCCTTCTCTAATTCTAAAGACTGTCTATCCAAATCCAGCTGTAGCTTCTTGAGCTTCAGTCTGGTTTGTTCCACTCTCAATCTATTGAGCTCCCTTTCTAACAATCTGTCATCAGGGTGGGTGGGAGGGACATTTCTAGATACAGAGGTATGATGGGAATGAACAGAAGGAGACCTGTCCCTTACAGAGGGCACCCTAACAGCTTGGCTACCAGTATAATGTGAGAGCACACCATCAGTATGGTGTGATTCAACCTCTGTACCAACTATGCTAGACTGTCTAGTAATGGGCAGGCTGAGAAGTTTCTTTCCTGAACCTTTTCCTGGGGGAGTCCCTGGATCAGATTGAGAACCATTAGCTACTTTTTCACCAGATTGGGCACTTATGGCCTTATCCTGTACTCTAAGCATATTAATTAACAGTTCTAAGGAAGGATTCTTCCCTACACTCAAACCTCTCTCTATGCAGAGACTCCTTGCTCCTTTCCAGCTAAGGTGATCATATGCAAGTTTGGACAGTTCAACATTTTTGCCTGTGCCAGACATTTTTTAGAGAGAGTTAAAGTGATAGAAAAAGAGAAAAAAGTTTTCAGAACATTTTGGAAAGACAGAAAAAACTTTTTAAACTTTTAAGAACTTTTTGAGAGTTTTAGAAGTACTTTTCAGCACTTAGAAAAGAGTGAAAAGAGGAAATGCAAAACTTTTTGGCTATGTGTATATACACTGACCTTGTTTTGTATATTTTTCTCTTATGAAAAGTACAATGACAAGAGTGGTAAGTAGTCTCAAGCACTTATCCCACCACTGCACAACCAATGTAGGAGGCTGGACTGGTTTGTAGTGAGTACCAAGGGGTACTTGCACCTTGCACCAGACCCAGTTATCCCTTATTAGTGTATAGGGTGTCTAGCAGCTTAGGCTGATAGATAATGGTAGCTTAGCAGAGCAGCTCAGGCTGAACTAGGAGACGTGTGAAGCTACTACAGTACCACTTAGTGTCATATGCACAATATCATAAGAAAACACAATACACAGTTATACTAAAAATAAAGGTACTTTATTTTTATGACAATATGCCAAAGTATCTTAGAGTGTACCCTCAGTGAGAGGATAGGAAATATACACAAGATATATATACACAATAGCAAAAATATGCAGTATAGTCTTAGAAAACAGTGCAAACAATGTATAGTTACAATAGGATTCAATGGGGAAACATAGGGATAGGGGCAACACAAACCATATACTCCAAAAGTGGAATGCGAACCACGAATGGACCCCAAACCTATGTGACCTTGTAGAGGGTCGCTGGGACTATTAGACAATAGCGAGAGTTAGCAAAATAACCCTCCCCAAGACCCTGAAAAGTGAGTGCAAAGTGCACTAAAGTTCCCCTAAGGACAAAAGAGTCGTGTTAGAGGAATAATGCAGGAAAGACACAACCCAGCAATGCAACAACTGTGGATTTCCAATCTAGGGTACCTGTGGAACAAGGGGACCAAGTCCAGAAGTCACAAGCAAGTCGGAGATGGGCAGATGCCCAGGAAATGCCAGCTGCGGGTGCAAAGAAGCTTCGACTGGACAGAAGAAGCTGAGGTTTCTGCAGGAACAAAAAGGGCTAGAGACTTCCCCTTTGGTGGACGGATCCGTCTCGCCTTCTAGAGTCGTGCAGAAGTGTTTTCCCGCCGGAAGGATGCCAACAAGCCTTCCTACACGCAAATTGTGCGTTTGGCGTTTTTGGACGCTGCTGGGGCCCAGGAGGGACCAGGAGGTCGCAAATTGGACCTGCAGAGAGAGGGGACGTCGAGCAAGACAAAGAGCCCTCACTGAAGCAGGTAGCACCCGGAGAAGTGCCAGAAACAGGCACTACGAGGATGCGTGAAACGGTGCTCGCCGAAGTTGCACAAAGGGGTCCCACGTCGCCGGAGACCAACTTAGAAAGTCGTGCAATGCAGGTTAGAGTGCCGTGGACCCAGGCTTGGCTGTGCACGAAGGATTTCCGCCGGAAGTGCACAGGGGCCGGAGTAGCTGCAAAGTCGTGGTTCCCAGCAATGCAGCCCAGCGAGGTGAGGCAAGGACTTACCTCCACCAAACTTGGGCTGAAGAGTCACTGGACTGTGGGGGTCACTTGGACAGCGTCGCTGGATTCGAGGGACCTCGCTCATCGTGCTGAGAGGAGACCCAAGGGACCGGTAATGCAGCTTTTTGGTGCCTGCGGTTGCAGGGGGAAGATTCCGTCGACCCACGGGAGATTTCTTCGGAGCTTCTGGTGCAGAGAGGAGGCAGACTACCCCCACAGCATGCACAAGCAGGAAAACAGTCGAGAAGGCGGCAGGATCAGCGTTACGGAGTTGCAGTAGTCGTCTTTGCTACTATGTTGCAGGTTTGCAGGCTTCCAGCGCGGTCAGCGGTCGATTCCTTATCAGAAGGTGAAGAGGGAGATGCAGAGGAACTCGGCTGAGCTCATGCATTCGTTATCTGAAGTTTCCCCAGAGACAGAGACCCTAAATAGCCAGAAAAGAGGGTTTGGCTACCTAGGAGAGAGGAAAGGCTACTAACACCTGAAGGAGCCTATCAGCAGGAGTCTCTGACGTCACCTGGTGGCACTGGCCACTCAGAGCAGTCCAGTGTGCCAGCAGCACCTCTGTTTCCAAGATGGCAGAGGTCTGGAGCACACTGGAGGAGCTCTGGACACCTCCCAGGGGAGGTGCAGGTCAGGGGAGTGGTCACTCCCCTTTCCTTTGTCCAGTTTCGCGCCAGAGCAGGGTCTAAGGGGTCCCTGAACCGGTGTAGACTGGCTTATGCAGAATTGGGCACATCTGTGCCCAACAAAGCATTTCCAGAGGCTGGGGGAGGCTACTCCTCCCCTGCCTTCACACCATTTTCCAAAGGGAGAGGGTGTCACAACCTCTCTCAGAGGAAGTTCTTTGTTCTGCCATCCTGGGCCAGGCCTGGCTGGACCCCAGGAGGGCAGCTGCCTGTCTGAGGGGTTGGCAGTAGCAGCAGCTGCAGTGAAACCCCAGGAAGGGCAGTCTGGCAGTACCAGGGTCTGTGCTACAGACCACTGGGATCATGGAATTGTACCAACAATGCCAGGATGGCATAGAGGGGGCAATTCCATGATCATAGACATGTTACATGGCCATATTCGGAGTTACCATGGTGAAGCTACATATAGGTAGTGACCTATATGTAGTGCACGCGTGTAATGGTGTCCCCGCACTCACAAAGTTCAGTGAATTGGCTCTGAACAATGTGGGGGCACCTTGGCTAGTGCCAGGGTGCCCTCACACTAAGTAACTTTGCACCTAACCTTTACCAGGTAAAGGTTAGACATATAGGTGACTTATAAGTTACTTAAGTGCAGTGTAAAATGGCTGTGAAATAACGTGGACGTTATTTCACTCAGGCTGCAGTGGCAGGCCTGTGTAAGAATTGTCAGAGCTCCCTATGGGTGGCAAAAGAAATGCTGCAGCCCATAGGGATCTCCTGGAACCCCAATACCCTGGGTACCTCAGTACCATATACTAGGGAATTATAAGGGTGTTCCAGTAAGCCAATGTAAATTGGTAAAAATGGTCACTAGCCTGTCAGTGACAATTTGAAAGTAATGAGAGAGCATAACCACTGAGGTTCTGGTTAGCAGAGCCTCAGTGAGACAGTTAGGCACCACACAGGGAACATATACATGCACACCTATGAGCACTGGGGCCCTGTGTGACAGGGTCCCAGTGACACATACATATAGGCCACAAACCTATGAGCACTGGGGTCCTGACCAGCAGGATCCCAGTGACACATAACAACCATACTGAAAACATAGTGTTTTCACTATGAGCACTGAGGCCTGGCTATCAGGATCCCAGTGAGACAGTGAAAACAGTGACAAACACCCTGACATACACTCACAAACAGGCCAAAAGTGGGGGTAACAAGGCTAGAAAGAGGCTACCTTCTCACACAACCCCCCCCCAAACGAAGGACAATAAGGCTAACCTTGGCCAGTTGAGACGTTATTGTCTAAGTGGTGATAAGTAGAGAGTAGCTCTGCAATAGACTGGTTACTCCCTTTATCATCCACTATATGGTTACTTCCCTGTGGGGATGTAAACCACCCTGTTTGAAGTTTTTTAGCTAACCAACAATGTGAAGATGTATTTTCAGAGTTTCTATCCGTAAGTTTTAGTTTAGAGCAGTGGGAATTATCCACTGAACCTATTTGTAATGATGGAAATGCCAGACAGGGATGCTGTCTCAGTAAAGCCATAGCTGGACAAAAACTTTGTCCATTTGGCTGGAAGAGAGAACAGGGATGCTGTTTCTCTTGAGTTGGAACAGGGCAGGGATGCTGTCCTATCAGCTCCACACTAGGGCAGGGATGCTGTCCTAAGTGTTGTGAGGCAGTGCAGAGTTTCTGCACTAAAGTTTCTCTGGGAGGGTTGGAGGGATGCTCCATGTTAACTAAAATGGTGCTCTTTTTCTCACCAATGTTAGTTATCCCACAGAGAGGTACTTCCACCTCAGGGAGTACAGTTTTGCCAACTGATGATTCCCTTGGAACAGGTGCCACCCCAGGAGAGGTTTCTCCCACCACAGGAATGGTATCCTGAATGGTAGGGTGGTTAGGGGATACTGTGATACCCTTTTTACCTGTTGATGGAGAGGGATCCTGAGTTTTCAGGCCTTCTCTCCTTTGCTTTTTCATTTCACTTGAAATGAGAGGGAACAATTCCTCCGGGATGCCCAGCATGGCTGCATGGGCATAAAACTCTACATCAGCCCAACCTGAGGCCTCTAGGTCATTACCTAAGAGACAGTCTACAGGTAAGCTAGGTGATACCACCACCTGCTTAGGGCCAGTAACTCCACCCCAACTAAACTGAATTATAGCTAAGGGAAGAAACTTAGTGGAGTTATGGACATCAATAATCTTATACTGTTGTCCAATGATGTGTTGTTCAGGAGGCACTAGGTTTTCAGTCACCAAAGTGAAACTGGCACCTGTGTCCCTGTAGGCCAAGGCCTCAACACCATTTATTGAAACTGTCTGCCTGTACTTATCCATTGTAAGGGGACAAGCAGCCAGTGTGGCAAGGCCAGTGCCACTAGGTGTGACAGAAACTGTCTTGGGACTGATTACATCAGTTTCCACTATGGACCCATAAGTGAACCCAACTACACCCTTTGCTTGACTGTTGCCAGCAGTCCCACCACTAGTACCACTACTGCTAGGGGCACTAGAGCTTGATGTATTAGTGGTGGTAGGCTCAGGGGGTTTACCTGGACAGGACTTATCCCCTGGCCTATGGCCTCTGTTTTTACACACAAAGCACCAAGGCTTTTTAATGTGTGCAGGTTGAGAAGAAGAGGAAGAATTAGTTTTATCCCCACCCTCTGAAGAGTGTTTAAGATTTGAAGTGGGATCTTTGGTTTTACCCTTATCCCCATGCTTATCTTGAGATTTTTCACCATCTTTCTTCTTATTGCCATCTTTGTCACCCCCTGTATGAACTTTTCTGTTCACCCTTGTTCTGACCCATTTGTCTGCCTTCTTTCCCAATTCTTGGGGAGAGGTCAGATCAGAGTCTACCAGGTACTGGTGCAACAAATCAGACACACAATTATTAAGTATATGCTCTCTCAGGATTGTGTTATACAGGCTTTCATAATCAGTAACTTTACTGCCATGTAACCACCCCTCCAAGGCCTTCACTGAATGGTCAATGAAATCAACCCAGTCTTGTGAAGACTCCTTTTTGGTCTCTCTGAACTTTATCCTGTAATGTTCAGTGGTTAAGCCATAACCATCCAGGAGTGCATTCTTAAGAACTTGGAAATTATTGGCATCATTTTCTTTCACTGTAAGGAGCCTATCCCTACCTTTTCCACTAAATGATAGCCATAGGATAGCAGCCCACTGCCTTTGAGGGACATCCTGTACAACACAGGCCCTCTCAAGTGCAGCAAACCACTTGTTAATGTCATCCCCCTCCTTATAAGGGGGAACTATCTTGTGCAGATTCCTGGAATCATGCTCTTTTGCAGGATGACTATGGGGAATACTGCTGCTGCCACCATGGGTATCTAAACCCAACTTCTGTCTTTCCTTCTCTAATTCTAAAGACTGTCTATCCAAATCCAGCTGTTGCTTCTTGAGCTTCAGTCTGGTTTGTTCCACTCTCAATCTATTGAGCTCCCTTTCTAACAATCTGTCATCATGGTGGGTGGGAGGGACATTTCTAGATACAGAGGTATGATGGGAATGAACAGAAGGAGACCTGTCCCTTACAGAGGGCACCCTAACAGCTTGGCTACCAGTATAATGTGAGAGCACACCATCAGTATGGTGTGATTCAACCTCTGTACCAACTATGCTAGACTGTCTAGTAATGGGCAGGCTGAGAAGTTTCTTTCCTGAACCTTTTCCTGGGGGAGTCCCTGGATCAGATTGAGAACCATTAGCTACTTTTTCACCAGATTGGGCACTTATGGCCTTATCCTGTACTCTAAGCATATTAATTAACAGTTCTAAGGAAGGATTCTTCCCTACATCAAACCTCTCTCTATGCAGAGACTCCTTGCTCCTTTCCAGCTAAGGTGATCATATGCAAGTTTGGACAGTTCAACATTTTTGCCTGTGCCAGACATTTTTTAGAGAGAGTTAAAGTGATAGAAAAAGAGAAAAAAGTTTTCAGAACATTTTGGAAAGACAGAAAAAACTTTTTAAACTTTTAAGAACTTTTTGAGAGTTTTAGAAGTACTTTTCAGCACTTAGAAAAGAGTGAAAAGAGGAAATGCAAAACTTTTTGGCTATGTGTATATACACTGACCTTGTTTTGTATATTTTTCTCTTATGAAAAGTACAATGACAAGAGTGGTAAGTAGTCTCAAGCACTTATCCCACCACTGCACAACCAATGTAGGAGGCTGGACTGGTTTGTAGTGAGTACCAAGGGGTACTTGCACCTTGCACCAGACCCAGTTATCCCTTATTAGTGTATAGGGTGTCTAGCAGCTTAGGCTGATAGATAATGGTAGCTTAGCAGAGCAGCTCAGGCTGAACTAGGAGACGTGTGAAGCTACTACAGTACCACTTAGTGTCATATGCACAATATCATAAGAAAACACAATACACAGTTATACTAAAAATAAAGGTACTTTATTTTTATGACAATATGCCAAAGTATCTTAGAGTGTACCCTCAGTGAGAGGATAGGAAATATACACAAGATATATATACACAATAGCAAAAATATGCAGTATAGTCTTAGAAAACAGTGCAAACAATGTATAGTTACAATAGGATGCAATGGGGAAACATAGGGATAGGGGCAACACAAACCATATACTCCAAAAGTGGAATGCGAACCACGAATGGACCCCAAACCTATGTGACCTTGTAGAGGGTCGCTGGGACTATTAGACAATAGCGAGAGTTAGCAAAATAACCCTCCCCAAGACCCTGAAAAGTGAGTGCAAAGTGCACTAAAGTTCCCCTAAGGACAAAAGAGTCGTGTTAGAGGAATAATGCAGGAAAGACACAACCCAGCAATGCAACAACTGTGGATTTCCAATCTAGGGTACCTGTGGAACAAGGGGACCAAGTCCAAAAGTCACAAGCAAGTCGGAGATGGGCAGATGCCCAGGAAATGCCAGCTGCGGGTGCAAAGAAGCTTCGACTGGACAGAAGAAGCTGAGGTTTCTGCAGGAACAAAAAGGGCTAGAGACTTCCCCTTTGGTGGACGGATCCCTATCGCCTTGTAGAGTCGTGCAGAAGTGTTTTCCCGCCGGAAGGATGCCAACAAGCCTTCCTACACGCAAATCGTGCGTTTGGCGTTTTTGGACGCTGCTGGGGCCCAGGAGGGACCAGGAGGTCGCAAATTAGACCTGCAGAGAGAGGGGACGTCGAGCAAGACAAAGCGCCCTCACTGAAGCAGGTAGCACCCGGAGAAGTGCCAGAAACAGGCACTACGAGGATGCGTGAAACGGTGCTCGCCGAAGTTGCACAAAGGGGTCCCACGTCGCCGGAGACCAACTTAGAAAGTCGTGCAATGCAGGTTAGAGTGCCGTGGACCCAGGCTTGGCTGTGCACGAAGGATTTCTGCCGGAAGTGCACAGGGGCCGGAGTAGCTGCAAAGTCGTGGTTCCCAGCAATGCAGCCCAGCGAGGTGAGGCAAGGACTTACCTCCACCAAACTTGGGCTGAAGAGTCACTGGACTGTGGGGGTCACTTGGACAGCGTCGCTGGATTCGAGGGACCTCGCTCATCGTGCTGAGAGGAGACCCAAGGGACCGGTAATGCAGCTTTTTGGTGCCTGCGGTTGCAGGGGGAAGATTCCGTCGACCCACGGGAGATTTCTTCGGAGCTTCTGGTGCAGAGAGGAGGCAGACTACCCCCACAGCATGCACAAGCAGGAAAACAGTCGAGAAGGCGGCAGGATCAGCGTTACGGAGTTGCAGTAGTCGTCTTTGCTACTATGTTGCAGGTTTGCAGGCTTCCAGCGCGGTCAGCGGTCGATTCCTTATCAGAAGGTGAAGAGGGAGATGCAGAGGAACTCGGCTGAGCTCATGCATTCGTTATCTGAAGTTTCCCCAGAGACAGAGACCCTAAATAGCCAGAAAAGAGGGTTTGGCTACCTAGGAGAGAGGAAAGGCTACTAACACCTGAAGGAGCCTATCAGCAGGAGTCTCTGACGTCACCTGGTGGCACTGGCCACTCAGAGCAGTCCAGTGTGCCAGCAGCACCTCTGTTTCCAAGATGGCAGAGGTCTGGAGCACACTGGAGGAGCTCTGGACACCTCCCAGGGGAGGTGCAGGTCAGGGGAGTGGTCACTCCCCTTTCCTTTGTCCAGTTTCGCGCCAGAGCAGGGGCTAAGGGGTCCCTGAACTGGTGTAGACTGGCTTATGCAGAATTGGGCACATCTGTGCCCAACAAAGCATTTCCAGAGGCTGGGGGAGGCTACTCCTCCCCTGCCTTCACACCATTTTCCAAAGGGAGAGGGTGTCACACCCTCTCTCAGAGGAAGTTCTTTGTTCTGCCATCCTGGGCCAGGCCTGGCTGGACCCCAGGAGGGCAGCTGCCTGTCTGAGGGGTTGGCAGCAGCAGCAGCTGCAGTGAAACCCCAGGAAGGGCAGTCTGGCAGTACCAGGGTCTGTGCTACAGACCACTGGGATCATGGAATTGTACCAACAATGCCAGGATGGCATAGAGGGGGCAATTCCATGATCATAGACATGTTACATGGCCATATTCGGAGTTACCATGGTGAAGCTACATATAGGTAGTGACCTATATGTAGTGCACGCGTGTAATGGTGTCCCCGCACTCACAAAGTTCAGTGAATTGGCTCTGAACAATGTGGGGGCACCTTGGCTAGTGCCCGGGTGCCCTCACACTAAGTAACTTTGCACCTAACCTTTACCAGGTAAAGGTTAGACATATAGGTGACTTATAAGTTACTTAAGTGCAGTGTAAAATGGCTGTGAAATAACGTGGACGTTATTTCACTCAGGCTGCAGTGGCAGGCCTGTGTAAGAATTGTCAGAGCTCCCTATGGGTGGCAAAAGAAATGCTGCAGCCCATAGGGATCTCCTGGAACCCCAATACCCTGGGTACCTCAGTACCATATACTAGGGAATTATAAGGGTGTTCCAGTAAGCCAATGTAAATTGGTAAAATTGGTCACTAGCCTGTTAGTGACAATTTGAAAGAAATGAGAGAGCATAACCACTGAGGTTCTGATTAGCAGAGCCTCAGTGAGACAGTTAGTCACTACACAGGTAACACATTCAGGCACACTTATGAGCACTGGGGCCCTGGAGAACAGGGTCCCAGTGACACATACAACTAAAACAACATATATACAGTGAAAAATGGGGGTAACATGCCAGGCAAGATGGTACTTTCCTACAGTTTTCTTATGATATTGTGCATATGACACCAGTGGTATAGTAGGAGCTTTACACGTCTCCTAGTTCAGCCTAAGCTGCTCTGCTAAGCTACCTTTTCTATCAGCCTAAGCTGCTAGACACCTCTTCTACACTAATAAGGGATAACTGGACCTGGTGCAGAGTGTAAGTACCCCTTGGTACCACTACAAACCAGGCCAGCCTCCTACAAACATTGAAATGCAAATACACTAACAAAACATTGCCTTTTGTGCTATCTTTTGAGTATCACTGTAAGCACTATGAAAAAAACTAAATAACAGATCATTCTACTAGGGAATGTGGTGGTGGTCACCATGCTAAATGAGACATTGGGAACCGGAGGTTCTAAACCTCCCACACTCGTGTATTATTTAGCAGAGAAGTGCATGGCTAACAACTTTGGCAATTACTCTGTAGTTACATATTGGGTAGTATATAAACAAGCTCTGCATGCAAGTATTAATCAAGTCTGTTGGAAATAGCTCTCTCTACAATGTCACACACATTTTGCCTTCCTCCTCCTACATTTTGAGGATTTTTGCTTGTTGGCCTCTGGACTCTGTACACTTTACCACTACTAACGAGTTCCAAAGTGCTTGTGCTCACTCCCCTGATTGTCACATTTGATTTACATATAAGTCCCTTGTAGAGTGGTATAGCATATACTTAAGGCCTGTATATCAAATGTTACCAGTGGGTCTGCAACACTTATTGCGGCACCCATCTAAGTAGCACCTTAAAACTTGTCCCAAGCCTGCAATTGGAGCTTAAAGGCAGTGCCCATTACCATGTCAACTTGGCATGTAAAACCCCTTGCCAAGCCTTAAACTCCCCTATCATTACATACAGGTCACCACTGTGGAAGGCCCTAGGCATAGGAAGGGAGGTGTGTAATTAGAAAGTCAGACATGTTATTTTAGGTTTTACATGGTCTGGTAGTGAAAAACTCCTACCCCTCCCATAGGATAGCATAGGAGATTCCTTATTTCATTTAAAAAGCTGTAATTCCATATGAAAGGAGGTAATATGGCATTTTGGTATCTATGAACTTGTAATGATAAACTCTCTTTAATGGTAAAGTCGAATTTATCATTACAAGTTAGAAATGCCACTTTTAGAAAGTTGTAATTTTCCTACCCTTAGCCCTCTGTGCTGCAGCCTGCCTTATGTCACATGAGTGGGTATAACTGGCAGTTGAGTCTTTGTGAATTCACCCCAAACAGTCACACAATAATGGGATTAGCAGAACCTGAATGGCCTTTCCACTGGCAGGATGAAGAGGCGGAGCTGAGCACAGCCCTTCCTACACCTGAATAGACTGTGCTCTGCCACCACTCTATATGCAAACAAAAGCTTGTATTGTCAGTGCAGCCAGCGGGGAGCGAGGGTAGGGGAGGCAGGAAACTCCTGGAAATACAAATACCCTTTCTGGAAACCTGTCCCACTTCTAGGAGCAGGGCACCAGGGTATACGAAAAAGGCTCTCAGACCCAGTCTTCAGTTCACTACTGGACCTGTGGAAGGACTATCAGAGGACTGACTGCTACTGTGACCTGCTTTGCACTCTTCTAAACTGCTGCTGTACCTGGAAGGACTGCTTTGCTGTCTGAAGCCTGCCTGCCCTGTGGTTGAGCCCTGCATCTTTGCCTGCACACAGGATTTCCAAAAGTGACTGCCTGGGCAAGTTTACTGGCCTCCTGTTCAGAGTCACAGGGGCAAAACAGGCACCCACCATCTTGACCCCCACACCTAAACCTAGCCTAAACCCTCAAGGCATCTCCATACACACCTGGATCCATGGTTGTGGTGCTGAAGGTGCCCAAATGGTCAATTTCTAAAACTGAGGACTTTCATAAAATGTGGCTAAAAAAGTCATCTGAGAACTAGGAGAAAACCGCCACCAACCTGCTCACCTATCACCAGATTGACCTTACTGCTCCGCCTGCTAATTCTTCTCCGCAGCAAGAAATCCATTTAAGCGGTCCTTCGCGAAAAGGGTATCTGACCTCATGGAACAGTCTTTGACTACAGTCTTCTGCTTTGTCCTGCTGGAGATTTTCAACTTCCATCTCAAGGACTTAATCCAAAGGTAAAAATATTCACCAGTGCTTCGCTCCACAGCTATGCATTGACAACACTCCCTCCTCTGACACTGCTGCAGCCTTTCCCTGCTAAACTTCTACCTTCTCAGAGACTTTTCCTCCAAAACTGTTCAAAATCTAAAGGTATGCGCTCACTTGGCCAAATCCACTTTGTGTATCCAACCCACACTCCATTGAGGTTGGCCTTAACTTTTGACTTTGCCCACAGCTAGTTCAAACAGCTGTCCACAGTTGGTGCTTTCTACTTTTAAGCACTATTTTGAACCTTAAACTTTAACTAATTGGATTTTGATGGTTTTGTTGTTAAGTCATTTATTATTTTTTCCTATTTTCCCTAATTGGTTTGGGACTTCTATTTTATTGTGTATTCACCTTGTCACTGTTTGTGTACAGCATAAATATTTAACACATTGCCTCTAAGTTTAGCCTGAATGCTTTCTGTGACAAGCTACCCAGAGTTAAGCACAGGTTAAATTTGTGACTTTTTGTTGTTCACCCTGCAAGGGAATGTGGCTGTTGTTTTACCATGCCTCACACCCCAGTCTACCAACAACCCAGTTTCTCACAAAGGCATATTACAGATTGTAGGAAAGTAGCCTCTTTCTAGCTAGGTTACCCCCACTAATGGCCTGTTTGTCACTGTGTTTTGACTGTGTTCACTGGGGTCTTGCTAACCAGGACCCCAGTAATTATGCTCTCTCTCCCAACTGTATTTCATCCCACAACTGGCATACTGGTGCCCCCATGTAAGCCCCTAGTATATGGTACCCAGGTACTCAGGGCATTGAGGGACCAAGGTATGCTGCCACCTCACAGACAGGTTTCTGCCCTCCTGTTGCTTGAGCATCTCAAGCCCAGGAAGGCAGAACAAAGGATTTCCGTTGGGGGAGGAGTTTTGCACCCTCTCCCTTTGGAAATAGGTATTACATGGCTTGGGAGGAGTAGCCTCGCAGAGCCACTGGCATGCTTTGAATGTCACATTTGGTGCCTTCCGTGCATAAACCAGTCTGCACCAGTTCAGGGTCCACCAGTCTCTGCTCTGGCACAAAACTGGACAATGGAAAGGGAAGTGGCCACTCCCCTGTCCATCACCACCCCAGGGAAGGTGCCTAGAGCTCCTCCAGAGAGTCCCTTGGTTTGGCCATCTTGAATCCAAGGTTTGCAGGGAACTCTGGGAGAATCTAAGTGGCCAGGCCAGGCAGGTGACGTCAGAGCCCCCTTCGGATAGGTGGTCACCCAGCTAGGTGACCAATCCCCCTTTCAGGGTTATTTAAGGTCTCTCTTTTGGGTTGTTTGCAAGATTCCAGAAGGATTCCGCTGCATCCCTTAATTTGACTTCTGACCAAAGAAACTGAATCTGGACTCTCCAGAACCCGACAATCTGCAATAAAGATGAAGACTTTGCCTGAAACATTGTTTCTCCGGCTCCTTCCAACTTCTGCAACATTTCCCGAGTCGTGCATCCTCTGAGGATGGCGGAAAAAATAAGGAATCTCCCTTGGCGGGAAGGAGTCACTCCCCTGCATCTACAGGCACCAACAGCAACGACGACAGGCTGCCTGGGTCCCTTCTCCTGCTGAGGTGCGTGGATCCTGCAACATGGGTGGTGGTCAGATGTGGTCCAGACAGTCCTCTCCACCAGCTGTCCAACTTGGGTGGAGGTAAGCCCTTTACTGCCCACGCAGGACAGTACCCCCGTGCACTCCCTCCTTTACAGCTGTCAAGGCTTGTTGGTACTTCTTCCAAGGGGCCTTCAGTTTTCACGTAGCTCCAGCCACCTGCACTCCTTCTCGTGATACACAGCTTCCTGAGTGACTCTTCTGCGGTGTGGGATTCCTTTTTGTAGTGCTGCGTGGGCTAATTTTGCTACTTCCGTATCCCCGTCCTGTGGGACTCCTGTGTATGTTGCCTGTGCTTCTGTGGACACTCTGTGATGCTGGAGGTCTACTATGACTCCCCCCCCCACCCAGGGTTGAGCCCTCCTGGGCCTTGTTGGTCCACAGCAGCACCACTTTCCACCAACTGCGAGTTTTGCCTGTGCTAGGGCTTGTTGGTGGAATCCGGACATGTAAACCTAAATGCAATCTCCTTCCAGCGTAGGACATTACCTGCATCCTCCAGGAACTCAACACGACTCCAGGGCTGCAGTGCTGACTCTTCTTCATCACTGTCGACCAACTCCTGCAATCCTCAGCTTGGTGGGTAGGGGCTCCTGCCCCCACTAGACTCTGCTGTATCTTCCGGACTTCGTCCCCTCTTTCCACAGGTCTTCCTCATAGCAATCCACCATTGGTTTCTTGCACTCACCTCTGGGCTTTGCAATTCCCTCCTTTTCTTCTAAGTGAGTGTTCTGGAGAAATTCTAGTCATTTACTCCTGCTTTCCTGGTTGCTAGGGGGTGTTGTGGTACTTATCTTTGCGCTTTCTTAGTACCCCCAGTGACCCTCTACACACTCCACTTACCTGGGTGGGGGTGACACTCTTGCATTCCATTGTTTTATTATATGGTTTGTGCTCCCCCTAGGTTCACTGTTCTCTGCTGTGTTATACACTACTTGCACTGTTTTCTAACTTCTTATGCCTATTTCTGACAACTAGTGTATATATATATATATCTTGTCTATTACTTACCTCCTAAGGGAGTATTGCCTCTATAGTAATTTTGATGTTGTGTTACCATAATAAAGTACCTTTATGTTTGTCACACTGAGTGTATTCTTTCATGTGTGTAAGTGCTGTGTGACTATAGAAGTATTGCATGAGCTTTGCATGTCTCCTAGATAAGCCTTGGCTGCTTATCCACAGCTACCTCTTGAGAGCCTGGCTTCTAGACACTGACTACATTTCACCATTAGAGGATACCTGGACCTGGTATAAGGTGTAAGTACCTTTGGTATCCACTACAAACCAGGCCAGCTTATTACATGGGTAGTGCACCGGTGACAGAGTGATCAGGGAGGTGGAGAAAGTAGGCAGTGTGATGGTTTGCCCGATGTGTAAAGTTGTGACCACTTGGGGTAAAAATGAGGCATGGGTCCTACTGACTAGTTCATCCAGAAAAAAGGTGGTACAGAGGTGGGATATGCACCTACGTTGCCTTATCACTCTGTCACCTGGTACTTTCCACACGAAAGACCACTCCTTACTTAGAGGTTGTAGGAAAGTACCATCTTGCCTGGCATGTTACCCCCATTTTTTCACTGTATATATGTTGTTTTAGTTGTATGTGTCACTGGGACCCTGCCAGCCAGGGCCCCAGTGCTCATAAGTGTGCCTGAAAGTGTTACCTGTGTTATGACTAACTGTCTCACTGAGGCTCTGCTATCCAGAACCTCCGTGGTTATGCTCTCTCATTTCTTTCCAAATTGTCACTAACAGGCTAGTGACCAATTTCACCAATTCACATTGGCATACTGGAACACCCTTATAATTCCCTAGTATATGGTACTAAGGTACCCAGGGTATTGGGGTTCCAGGAGATCCCTATGGGCTGCAGCATTTCTTTTGCCACCCATAGGGAGCTCTGACAATTCTTACACAGGCCTGCCACTGCAGCCTGAGTGAAATAATGTCCACGTTATTTCACAGCCATTTACCACTGCACTTAAGTAACTTATAAGTCAACTATATGTCTATCCTTTATCTGGTAAAGGTTAGGTGCAAAGTTACTTAGAGTGTGGGCACCCTGGCACTAGCCAAGGTGCCCCCACATTGTTCAGGGCAAATTCCCCAGACTTTGTGAGTGCGGGGACACCGTTACACGCGTGCACTACACATAGGTCACTACCTATGTGTAGCTTCACAATGGTAACTCCGAATATGGCCATGTAACATGTCTATGATCATGGAATTGTCCCCTCTATGCCATCCTGGCATAGTTGGCACAATCCCATGATCCCACGGGTCTGTAGCCCAGACCCGGGTACTGCCAAACTGCCTTTTCAGGGGTTTCACTGCAGCTGCTGCCAACCCCTCAGACAGGTTTCTGCCCTCCTGGGGTCCAGCCAGGCTTGGCTCAGGATGGCAGAACAAAGTACTTCCTCAGAGAGAGGGTGTTACACCCTCTCCCTTTGGAAAAAGGTGTTAAGGCAGGGGAGGAGTAGCCTCCCCCAGCCTCTGGAAATGCTTTCATGGGCACAGATGGTGCCCATTTCTGCATAAGCCAGTCTACACCGGTTCAGGGACCCCTCAGCCCTGCTCTGGCGCGAAACTGGACAAAGGGAAGGGGAGTGACCACTCCCCTGACCTGCACCTCCCCTGGGAGGTGCCCAGAGCTCCTCCAGTGTGCTCCAGACCACTGCCATCTTGGAAACAGAGGTGCTGCTGGCACACTGGACTGCTCTGAGTGGCCAGGGCCAGCAGCTGACGTCAGAGACTCCTTCTGATAGGCTCCTTCAGGTGTTGCTAGCCTATCCTCTCTCCTAAGTAGCGAAACCCTCTTTTCTGGCTATTTAGGGTCTCTGCTTTGGGGAATTCCTTAGATAACGAATGCAAGAGCTCATCAGAGTTCCTCTGCATCTCTCTCTTCACCTTCTGCCAAGGAATCGACTGCTGACCGTGCTGGAAGCCTGCAAAACTGCAACAAAGTAGCGAAGACGACTACTGCAACTCTGTAACGCTGATCCTGCCGCCTTCTCGACTGTTTTCCTGGTGGTGCATGCTGTGGGGGTAGACTGCCTCCTCTCTGCACTAGAAGCTCCGAAGAAATCTCCTGTGGGTCGACGGAATCTTACCCCTGCTACCGCAGGCACCAAAGAACTGCATCACCGGTCCCCTGGGTCTCCTCTCAGCACGACGAGCGAGGTCCCTTGAATCCAGCAACTCTGTCCAAGTGACTCCCACAGTCCAGTGACTCTTCAGTTCAAGTTTGGTGGAGGTAAGTCCTTGCCTCCCCACACCAGACTGCATTGCTGGGAACCGCGTCTTTTGCAGCTACTCCGGCCTCTGTGCACTTCCGGCGGAAATCCTTTGTGCACAGCCAAGCCTGGGTCCACGGCACTCTAACCTGCATTGTACGACTTTCTAAGTTGTCCTCCGGCGGCGTGGGACTCCTTTGTGCAACTTCGGGTGAGCACTGTTTCACTCCTCTTCGTAGTGCCTGTTCCGGCACTTCTGCGGGTGCTGCCTGCTTCTGAGAGAGCTCCTTGTCTTGCTCGACGCCCCCTCTGTCCCCAGACGCAATTGGCGACATCCTGGTCCCTCCTGGACCACAGCAGCATCCAAAAACCCTAACTGCACGATTTGCAGCTAGCAAGGCTTGTTGGCGGTCTTTCTTCAGGAAAATACTTCTGCACGACTCTACACGACGTGGGACATCCATCCTTCAAAGGGGAAGTTTCTAGCCCTTGTCGTTCCTGTAGAATCCTCAGCTTCTACTGCCTAGTAGCAGCTTCTTTGCACCCACAGCTGGCATTTCCTGGGCATCTGCCCATCTCCGACTTGCTTGTGACTTTTGGACTTGGTCCTCTTGTTCCACAGGTACCCTCGACTGGAAATCCATCGTTGTTGCATTGCTGGTTTGTGTCTTTCCTGCAGAATTCCCCTATCACGACTTCTATGTCCTTTGGGGAACTTTAGTGCACTTTGCACTCACTTTTCAGGGTCTTGGGGAAGGCTATTTTTCTAACCCTCACTGTTTTCTTACAGTCCCAGCGACCCTCTACAAGGTCACATAGGTTTGGGGTCCATTCGTGGTTCGCATTCCACTTTTGGAGTATATGGTTTGTGTTGCCCCTATCCCTATGTGTCCCCATTGCATCCTATTGTAACTATACATTGTTTGCACTGTTTTCTAAGACTATACTGCATATTTGTGGTATTGTGTACATATATCTTGTGTATATTTGCTATCCTCATACTGAGGGTACTCACTGAGATACTTTGGCATATTGTCATAAAAATAAAGTACCTTTATTTTTAGTATATCTGTGTATTGTGTTTTCTTATGATATTGTGCAAGTGACACTAGTGGTACTGTAGGAGCTTCACTTGTCTCCTAGTTCAGCCTAAGCTGCTCTGCTAAGCTACCATTATCTATCAGCATAAGCTTCTAGACACCCTATACACTAATAAGGGATACCTGGGCCTGGTGCAAGGTGTAAGTACCCCGTGGTACTCACTACAAGCCAGTCCAGCCTCCTACAGAGGTACACATAGTACCTAGTGTTAGGAATCTAATCTCTGGGTTTGGGTAAGCTAGGGGTTTAGGCATAGCCCTTGCTGCAAACTTCTTGAGAGTGATTAGAAGTTAGGGAGGTTAGGCACACCCTACACCACTCTAACACATACCATGTCTGCAACTGGGCACACTTCTAAGGCCATGGATTCTCCTTATGAGAACTTGACCTTCAAGGAATTGAAAGGGATGTGTGCAGAAAGGAAGTTAGACATGGGGAGGAATCCTTATAAGAGCCTGCTCTTAGGCCTCCTCTTTCAGGATGACCATGAACAAGCTGGTGACCAGGGGTAGGACAGAGTAGATTCTAACTCCTCAGAGGTGGAAAAAGATATTCTAGCTCTGGGAGAGGATCAGCTTGATTCCTCACAGGGTCACAAAGTTCTTAGCAGACCCACTACCATAGCTGGAAACACTGGAAAAAGTGGGAGGGACAGCCATACTAGTAGGACTCCCTTTACACCCAGAGGGCTAGTGGAAAGGGTCAGTAAGCCTAGGGACAGATCCTCCTCTGCCCATTCCCATGTCAGCTCAGTGTCTGAGGGGACAAATTGTTCCAACCCAGAGGGAGACCCCATAGTCAGGGAGCTCAGGAAACAGAAGTTGGAAGAGGCCAAGCTGAGGCTGCAGAAGCAACAGCTAACCTAGATAGGGAGGCCTTAGCAGTTAAAAGGGGAAGGCATGGGTTAGGGCTAACACCCCATGGTGGCAGAAGCTCAGGTTTTAGAGAGCACAGGGTCAGGGAGGATTCTTGTGACTCTAGAAACCTGCACAAAATGGTTCCCTTCTACAAGGTTGGGGATGATATTTATAAGGGGTTTGCTGCACTTGAGAAGGCCTGTAAAGTTCAGAGCGTCCCTCAAAGGCAGTGGGCTGCTATCCTCTGGTTGACCTTCTCCGATAAGGAAAGGGATAGCCTTCTCACTGTCAAAGAAGAGGATACAGGCAATTACAACATTTTTAAGTCAGCATTGTTAGATGGGTTTGGTCTCACCACTGAACAATATAGAATAAAGTTCGGGGAGACCAGAACAGAGTCCTCACATGATTGGATAGACTTTGTAGGCTGTTCTGTTAGAGCTTTGGAAGGCTGATTACATGGCAGCAAAGTGTCTGATTATGAGGGCAGACCAATGGGTCAGAATAATGGTGAGGAGAAAAGCTCATACAGGGGGTAACAAAGACAAGAAAAAGAAAGTTGGTAAGTCTCATGACAAAGGTAGGGACAAGGATAAAAGTAAAGAATCCTCATCAGGCCCAAAAAACTCCTCTGGGATTGGGTCTAAAACTTCTTCCTCCTCTGCACACAGTAAAAAGCCTTGGTGCTATGTGTGCAGAAATAAAGGCCATAGGCCAGGGGAGAGCTGCTGTCCTGATAAAGGTCCTAAGCCTTCCACCACTACTACCTCCACTTCCACTCCTAGTGCCCCTAGTAGTAGTAGTAATAGTGATGGGAATACTGGCAGAAGTCAGTCCAAAAGTGTAGCTGGGTTCACATTTGGGTCTGTAGTAGGAACTGGGGTTGGTATAGAAACCCCCAAGACAGTTTCTGCCTCACAGGGTGGGGCTGGCCTTGCCACCCTAGCTGCTTGTCCCCTTCATATGGATAAGAACAAGCAACACAATCAGATAAATGGTGCCCGTATCACCATAGTTACTGAAAACTTAGGCCCATATTTATACTTTTTTAGTACCGCATTTGCATAATTGTTTGACGCAAAAGTGGCGCAAACTTCTAAAATGCAATTGTATTTTGAAAGTTTGTGCCGTTTTTGCGTTAAAAAACAGCGCAAATGCAGCACTAAAAAAGTATAAATATGGGCCTTAGTGTCACTTGCACAGCACCTACTTGGTCACCAGTACCAAGTCACTGATATTAACAACTCCACTCAGTCCCTCCACCTAGCTGTAGTACACCTTAGCTGGGGTGGAGTTACTGGCCCTAAACAGATAGTAGTGTCACCTAGCTTACCTATTGAGTGTCTCTTAGGAAATGGCCTAGAGACCTCAGATTGAGCTGAGGTAGAGTTCCTTACCCATGCATCCATGCTGGATATGCCCAAACATTTGCTCCCTCTAATCGCAAAGGAAAATAAAGAGCAAAGTAGGAAAGGAGCCATGGAGCCTGAAATAATGGCCCAGGGCATTCCTAAAAACACAGGCATTCAGGATACCAAATTATCCCCTGCCCACCCTCCCACTAAAGATCCAATTTCTCTGAGGGAGGATACCACCCCCAGGGGGGAGCCTGTACTACAGGAGGCAAAAGCTGCCACATCTGAGCTCACGGGGTAAAAGTACCCCTCTGTAAGGAAGCTAAGACATAACATCAAACCTGCCCCGCTTCCAAAACTTGGAGCAACCCTCCAACCCTCCCAGAGAAACCTTAGTGCAGCATCCCTGCCCCACCCCTAACAACTTAGGACAGCAAACCTGTCCTTACGTAGAGCCCTTGGGACAACCATTTTGTCCCGCTCTAGACCTTCTCAGACAGCACCCCTGTCTAGCATTACAACCCTTAGGACAGCAACCTTGTCCTAACGTAGGGACCCAGGGACAGTCTGTGAGAAGCTGACCTGGTTTGTAGTGGTACCAGAGGTACTAACACCTTATATCAGGTCCAGTGATCCACCTTAGTGAAATGTAGGCAGTATCTAGCAGCTTAGGCTGGCTAGAGGTAGCTGTAGCAGAGCAGCCAAGGCTGAACTAGGAGACTTGCAAAGCTCTTGCAATTCCACTATAGTCCCCCAGTACTTATACACAATAAAAGACAATACTTAGTGTTACCAAAAAATAAAGGTACTTTATTTTAGTGACACAAGGCCAAAAATATCTTACAGGCAATACTCCTACTGGAGGTAAGTATTACACACAATCTATATACACTAGTAACCAAAATCAGGTAAGTACATAGTAAGAAAATAGTGCAAACAGTGAAAAACACAATAGGTTGCAATTGATCTAGGGGCAACACAAACCATATTCTAAAATAGTGAAATGCGAATGTCGAATTCCCCCCTAGGCAAGTGTAGTGTGTAGAGGCGCAATGTGAGTGTAAGAAAACACCAAGAGTAACCCCTTCGCTGCCAGGCCTTTTCCCCCTCCTGTGCCAGGCCCTTTTTTGCCTATTTGGGGCAGTTCGCGCTTAGGCCCTCATAACTTTTTGTCCACATAAGCTAACCAAGCCAAATTTGCGTCCTTTTTTTCCAACATCCTAGGGATTCTAAAGGTACCCAGACTTTGTGGGTTCCCCTGAAGGAGGCCAAGAAATTGGCCAAAATACAGTGAAAATTTCGTTTTTTTCAAAAAAATTGGAAAAAGGGGCTGCAGAAGAAGGCTTGTGGTTTTTCCCCTGAAAATGGCATCAACAAAGGGTCTGCGGTGCTAAACTCAGCAGCTTCCCAGCTTTCAGGAACAGGCAGACTTGAATCCGAAAACCCAATTTTTCAACACAATTTTGGCATTTTACTGGGGCATACCCCATTTGTGCAATTTTTTGTGCTTTCAGTCTCCTTCCAGTCAGTGACAGGAATGGTCATGAAACCAATGCTGGATCCCAGAAACCTAAACATTTCTGAAAAGTAGACAAAATTCTGAATTCAGCAAGGGGTCATTTGTGTAGATCCTACAAGGGTTTCCTACAGAAAATAACAGCTGAAAAAGAAAAATATTGAAATTGAGGTGAAAAAACCATCAATTTTTCTCTACGTTTTACTCTGTAACTTTTCCCTGCAATGTCAGATTATCGAAAGCAATATACCGTTACGTCTGCTGGACTCCTCTGGTTGCGGGGATATATAGGGTTTGTAGGTTCATCAAGAACCCGAGGAACCCAGAGCCAATAAATGAGCTGCACCCTGCAGTGCGTTTTCATTCTATACCGGGTATACAGCAATTCATTTGCTGAAATATAAGGAGTAAAAAATTGCTATCAAGAAAACCTTTGCATTTCCAAAAAGGGCCCAAGATAAGGTGTTGAGGAGCAGTGGTTATTTGCACATCTCTGAATTCCGGGGTGACCATAGTAGCACGTGAATTACAGGGAATTTCTCAAATAGATGTCTTTTTTACACACTCTCCTATATTTGGAAGGAAAAAATGTAGAGAAAGACAAGGGGCAATAGTACTTGTTTTGCTAATCTATGTTCCCCCAAGTCTCCCGATAAAAATGGTACCTCACTTGTGTGGGTAGGCCTAGCACCCGCGACAGGATATGCCCCAAAACACAACGTGGACACATCACAGAAAACAGAGCTGTTTTTAGCAAAGTGACTACCTGTAGATTTTGGCCTCTAGCTCAGCCGCCACCTAGGGAAACCTACCAAACCTGTGCATTTCTGAAAACTAGAGACCTAGGGGAATCCAAGGAGGGGTGACTTGTGTGGCTCGGACCAGGTTCTGTTACCCAGAATCCTTTGCAAACCTCAAAATTTGGCTAAAAAAACACATGTTCCTCACATTTCTGTGGCAGAAAGTTCTGGAATCTGAGAGGAGCCACAAATTTCCTTCCACCCAGCGTTCCCCCACGTCTCCCGATAAAAATGATACCTCACTTGTGTGGGTAGGCCTAGCACCCGCAACAGGATATGCCCCAAAACACAACGTGGACACATCACAGAAAACAGAGCTGTTTTTAGCAAAGTGACTACCTGTAGATTTTGGCCTCTAGCTCACCCGTCACCTAGGGAAACCTACCAAACCTGTGCATTTCTGAAAACTAGAGACCTAGGGGAATCCAAGGAGGGGTGACTTGTGTGGCTCGGACCAGGTTCTGTTACCCAGAATCCATTGCAAACCTCAAAATTTGGCTAAAAAAACACATGTTCCTCACATTTCTGTGGCAGAAAGTTCTGGAATCTGAGAGGAGCCACAAATTTCCTTCCACCCAGCGTTCCCCCACGTCTCCCGATAAAAATGATACCTCACTTGTGTGGGTAGGCCTAGCGCCCGCGACAGGATATGCCCCAAAACACAACGTGGACATATCACAGAAAACAGAGCTGTTTTTAGCAAAGTGACTACCTGTAGATTTTGGCCTCTAGCTCAGCCGCCACCTAGGGAAACCTACCAAACCTGTGCATTTCTGAAAACTAGAGACCTAGGGGAATCCAAGGAGGGGTGACTTGCGGGGCTCGGACCAGGTTCTGTTACCCAGAATCCTTTGCAAACCTCAAAATTTGGCTAAAAAAACACATGTTCCTCACATTTCTGTGGCAGAAAGTTCTGGAATCTGAGAGGAGCCACAAATTTCCTTCCACCCAGGGTTCCCCCACGTCTCCCGATAAAAATGATACCTCACTTGTGTGGGTAGGCCTAGCGCCCGCGACAGGATATGCCCCAAAACACAACGTGGACATATCACAGAAAACAGAGCTGTTTTTAGCAAAGTGACTAACTGTAGATTTTGGCCTCTAGCTCAGCCGCCACCTAGGGAAACCTACCAAACCTGTGCATTTCTGAAAACTAGAGACCTAGGGGAATCCAAGGAGGGGTGACTTGCGGGGCTCGGACCAGGTTCTGTTACCCAGAATCCTTTGCAAACCTCAAAATTTGGCTAAAAAAACACATGTTCCTCACATTTCTGTGGCAGAAAGTTCTGGAATCTGAGAGGAGCCACAAATTTCCTTCCACCCAGCGTTCCCCCACGTCTCCCGATAAAAATGATACCTCACTTGTGTGGGTAGGCCTAGCGCCCGCGACAGGATATGCCCCAAAACACAACGTGGACATATCACAGAAAACAGAGCTGTTTTTAGCAAAGTGACTACCTGTAGATATTGGCCTCTAGCTCAGCCGCCACCTAGGGAAACCTACCAAACCTGTGCATTTCTGAAAACTAGAGACCTAGGGGAATCCAAGGAGGGGTGACTTGCGGGGCTCGGACCAGGTTCTGTTACCCAGAATCCTTTGCAAACCTCAAAATTTGGCTAAAAAAACACATGTTCCTCACATTTCTGTGGCAGAAAGTTCTGGAATCTGAGAGGAGCCACAAATTTCCTTCCACCCAGCGTTCCCCCACGTCTCCCGATAAAAATGATACCTCACTTGTGTGGGTAGGCCTAGCGCCCGCGACAGGATATGCCCCAAAACACAACGTGGACATATCACAGAAAACAGAGCTGTTTTTAGCAAAGTGACTACCTGTAGATTTTGGCCTCTAGCTCAGCCGCCACCTAGGGAAACCTACCAAACCTGTGCATTTCTGAAAACTAGAGACCTAGGGGAATCCAAGGAGGGGTGACTTGCGGGGCTCGGACCAGGTTCTGTTACCCAGAATCCTTTGCAAATCTCAAAATTTGGCTAAAAAAACACATGTTCCTCACATTTCTGTGGCAGAAAGTTCTGGAATCTGAGAGGAGCCACAAATTTCCTTCCACCCAGCGTTCCCCCACGTCTCCCGATAAAAATGATACCTCACTTGTGTGGGTAGGCCTAGCGCCCACGACAGGATATGCCCCAAAACACAACGTGGACATATCACAGAAAACAGAGCTGTTTTTAGCAAAGTGACTACCTGTAGATTTTGGCCTCTAGCTCAGCCGCCACATAGGGAAACCTACCAAACCTGTACATTTCTGAAAACTAGAGACCTAGGGGAATCCAAGGAGGGGTGACTTGTGTGGCTCGGACCAGGTTCTGTTACCCTGAATCCTTTGCAAACCTCAAAATTTGGCTAAAAAAACACTTGTCCCTCAAATTTCTGTGGCAGAAAGTTCTGGAATCTGAGAGGAGCTACAAATTTCCTTCCACCCAGCGTTCCCCCAAGTCTCCCGATAAAAATGATACCTCACTTGCGTGGGTAGGCCTAGCGCCGGCGACAGGAAACACCCCAAAGCGCAACGTGGACACATCCTAAATTTTGGAAAAAAACAGAGGTGTTTTTTGCGAAGTGCCTACCTGTAGATTTTGGCCTCTAGCTCAGCCGGCACCTAGGGAAACCTACCAAACCTGTGCATTTCTGAAAACTAGAGACCTAGGGGAATCCAAGGAGGGGTGACTTGCGGGGCTCGGACCAGGTTCTGTTACCCAGAATCCTTTGCAAACCTCAAAATTTGGCTAAAAAAACACATGTCCCTCACATTTCTGTGGCAGAAAGTTCTGGAATCTGAGAGGAGCTACAAATTTCCTTCCACCCAGCGTTCCCCCAAGTCTCCCGATAAAAATGATACCTCACTTGCGTGGGTAGGCCTAGCGCCGGCGACAGGAAACACCCCAAAGCGCAACGTGGACACATCCTAAATTTTGGAAAAAAACAGAGGTGTTTTTTGCGAAGTGCCTACCTGTAGATTTTGGCCTCTAGCTCAGCCGGCACCTAGGGAAACCTACCAAACCTGTGCATTTCTGAAAACTAGAGACCTAGGGGAATCCAAGGAGGGGTGACTTGCGGGGCTCGGACCAGGTTCTGTTACCCAGAATCCTTTGCAAACCTCAAAATTTGGCTAAAAATACACATGTTACTCACATTTCTGTGGCAGAAAGTTCTGGAATCTGAGAGGAGCCACAAATTTCCTTCTACCCAGCGTTCCCCCAAGTCTCCCGATAAAAATGATACCTCACTTGTGTGGGTAGGACTAGCGCCCACGAAAGGAAAGGGCCCAAAACACAACGTGGACACATCACATTTTTTTATAAAAAGCAGTGCCTACCTGTGGATTTTGGCCTGTAGCTCAGCCGACACCTGAGGAAACCTAGCAAACCAGTGCATTTTTGAAAACTAGAAACCCAGGGGAATCCAAGATGGGGTGACTTGCGGGGCTCTGACCAGGTTATGTTACCCAGAATCCTTTGCAAACATCAAAATTTGGCCCAAAAAACACTTTTTCCTCTCATTTCGGTGACAGAAAGTTCTGGAATCTGAGAGGAGCCACAAATTTCCTTCCACCCAGCGTTCCCCTAAGTCTCTCGATAAAAATGGTACATCACTTCTGTGGGTAGGCCTAGCGCCCACAAAAGGAAATGGCCCAAAACACAACGTGGACACAACATATTTTTCACAGAAAACAGAGGTGTTTTTTGCAAGGTGCCTACCTGTGGTGTTTGGCCTGTAGCTCAGCCGGCCCCGGGGGGGGGGGGGGGGGCAGAAATGCCCTAAAATAAATTTGCCCCCCCAACCCCCACCCTCCCCCGTCGGGAGCGACCCTTGCCTACGGGGTCGCTCCCCCTGCGTGACATTGGCACCAAAAAACAAATCCCCGGTGCCTAGTGGTTTCTGCCCCCTTGGGGGCAGGTTGACCTAAAATCAGCCAATCTGCCCCCAAGGGGGGCAGAAATGGCCTAAATACAATTTGTCCCTCAGGGGAGCGACTTTTGCCTGATGGGTCGCTCCCCATCTCTAAAAAAAAAAAACAAAGAAAAAAATGAAAAATTCCCCTGGCGCCTAGAGGTTTCTGCCCCCCCCCCCCGGGGGGCAGATCGGCCTAATAATAGGCCGATCTGCCCCCCGGGGGGGCAGAAATGGCCTAAAATAAATTTGCCCCCCCAACACCCACCCCCCCCCCGGGAGCGACCCTTGCCTACGGGGTCGCTCCCCCTGCGTGACATTGGCGCCAAAAAACAAATCCCCGGTGCCTAGTGGTTTCTGTCCCCTTGGGGGCAGATTGACCTAAAATTGACAAATCTGCCCCCAGGGGGGCAGAAATGGTCTAAATACAATTTGCCCCCCCAGGGGAGCGACCCTTGCCTGATGGGTCGCTCCCCATCTCTAAAAAAAGAAACAACAAAAAAAAAAAAACACAAAAAAAAAGTTGCCCTGGTGCCTAGAGTGTCCTGCCCCCCCCCCCCCCCCCCCGGGGGCAGTTCGGCCTAATAATAGGCCGATCTGTCCCCCGGGGGGGCAGAAATGGCCTAAAATAAATTTGCCCCCCCCAACCCCCCCCCCCCCGGGAGCGACCCTTGCCTACAGGGTCGCTCCCCCTGCGTGACATTGGCGCCAAAAAACAAATCCCCGGTGCCTAGTGGTTTCTGCCCCCTTGGGGGCAGATTGACCTAAAATTGGCCAATCTGCCCCCAGGGGGGCAGAAATGGTCTAAATACAATTTGCCCCCCCAGGGGAGCGACCCTTGCCTGATGGGTCGCTCCCCATCTCTAAAAAAAGAAACAACAAAAAAAAAAAAACACAAAAAAAAAATTGCCCTGGTGCCTAGAGTGTTCGCCCCCCCCCCCCCCCGGGGGCAGTTCGGCCTAATAATAGGCCGATCTGTCCCCCGGGGGGGCAGAAATGGCCTAAAATAAATTTGCCCCCCCAACCCCCATCCCCCCCCGGGAGCGACCCTTGCCTACGGGGTCACTGCCCCTGCGTGACATTGGCGCCAAAAAACAAATCCCCGGTGCCTAGTGGTTTCTGCCCCCTTGGGGGCAGATTGACCTAAAATTGGCCAATCTGCCCCCAGGGGGGCAGAAATGGTCTAAATACAATTTGCCCCCCCAGGGGAGCGACCCTTGCCTGATGGGTCGCTCCCCATCTCTAAAAAAAGAAACAACAAAAAAAAAAAAACACAAAAAAAAAATTGCCCTGGTGCCTAGAGTGTTCTGCCCCCCCCCCCCCCGGGGGCAGTTCGGCCTAATAATAGGCCGATCTGTCCCCCGGGGGGGCAGAAATGGCCTAAAATAAATTTGCCCCCCCAACCCCCATCCCCCCCCCAGGAGCGACCCTTGCCTACGGGGTCGCTCCCCCTGCGTGACATTGGCGGCAAAAAACAAATCCCCGGTGCCTAGTGGTTTCTGCCCCCTTGGGGGCAGATTGACCTACAATTGGCCAATCTGCCCCCAGGGGGGCAGAAATGGTCTAAATACAATTTGCCCCCCCCAGGGGAGCGACCCTTGCCTGATGGGTCGCTCCCCATCTCTAAAAAAAGAAACAACAAAAAAAAAAAAAGCAAAAAAAAAATTGCCCTGGTGCCTAGAGTGTTCTGCCCCCCCCCCCGGGGGCAGTTCGGCCTAATAATAGGCCGATCTGTCCCCCGGGGGGGCAGAAATGGCCTAATATAAATTTGCCCCCCCAACCCCCACCCCCCCCCCCGGGAGCGACCCTTGCCTACAGGGTCGCTCCCCCTGCGTGACATTGGCGCCAAAAAACAAATCCCCGGTGCCTAGTGGTTTCTGCCCCCTTGGGGGCAGATTGACCTAAAATTGGCCAATCTGCCCCCAGGGGGGCAGAAATGGTCTAAATACAATTTGCCCCCCCAGGGGAGCGACCCTTGCCTGATGGGTCGCTCCCCATCTCTAAAAAAAGAAACAAAAAAAAAAAAAAACACAAAAAAAAAATTGCCCTGGTGCCTAGAGTGTTCTGCCCCCCCCCCCCCGGGGCAGTTCGGCCTAATAATAGGCCGATCTGTCCCCCGGGGGGGCAGAAATGGCCTAAAATAAATTTGCCCCCCCAACCCCCAACCCCCCCCCCCCCGGGAGCGACCCTTGCCTACGGGGTCGCTCCCCCTGCGTGACATTGGCGCCAAAAAACAAATCCCCGGTGCCTAGTGGTTTCTGCCCCCTTGGGGGCAGATTGACCTAAAATTGGCCAATCTGCCCCCAGGGGGGCAGAAATGGTCTAAATACAATTTGCCCCCCAGGGGAGCGACCCTTGCCTGATGGGTCGCTCCCCATCTCTAAAAAAAAAAAAAGAACCAAAAAAAAAAACACAAAAAAAAAATTTGCCCTGGCGCCTAGAGGTTTCTTCCCCCCCTGGGGGCAGATCGGCCTAATAATAGGCCGATCTGCCCCCAGGGGGGGCAGAAATGGCCTAAAATAAATTCCCCTCCCCCCCAGGGAGCGACCCTTGCCTAAGTGGTCGCTCCCTTTGCGTGAAATTCACGCAAAGAAAAAACTCCCTGGTGTCTAGTGGTTTCTACCCCCCTTGGGGGCAGATTGGCCTCATCAAAATAGGCCAATCTGCCCCCAAGGGGGGCAGAAATGGGCAAAATATAATTTTCCCCCAAGGGGAGCGACCCTTGC
This sequence comes from Pleurodeles waltl, assembly GCF_031143425.1. NCBI lineage: Eukaryota > Metazoa > Chordata > Amphibia > Caudata > Salamandridae > Pleurodeles > Pleurodeles waltl. The sequence continues at coordinate 1,219,853,365 of NC_090447.1, forward strand.
CTAAGGGGTCACTCCCCACCAAAAAAAAAAAAATGAAAAAAAAAAAAAAAAAAGGTCCCTGGTGCCTAGAGGTTTCTGCCCCCCCTGGGGGCAGATCGGCCTAATAGTAGGCCGATCTGCCCCCAGGGGGGGCAGAAAAGGCCTTCCCGAAAATATGCCCCCCTGGGAGCGACCCTTGCCCAAGGGGTCGCTCCCTTTTGTCAATAACCATAAAAAAAAAAAAAAATCCCTGGTGTCTAGTGGTTTCTACCCCCCTTGGGGGCAGATTGGCCTCATCAAAATAGGCCAATCTGCCCCCAAGGGGGGCAGAAATGGCCAAAATATAATTTTCCCCCAAGGGGAACGACCCTTGCCTAAGGGGTCGCTCCCCACCTCAATAAAAAAAAAAAGAAAAAAAAAAAAAAAAAAGAGGTCCCTGGTGCCTAGAGGTTTCTGCCCCCCCTGGGGGCAGAAAAGGCCTTTTCAAAAAAATGCCCCCCCTGGGAGCGACCCTTGCCCAAGGGGTCGCTCCCTTTTGTCAATTTCTACGAAAAAAAAAAAAATCCCTGGTGTCTAGTGGGGTTTCAAAAACCGGATTGCAAGCAATCCGGCTTTTGAAACCCTCGGAGGGACTTCAAAGGGAAGGAAATACTTTTCCTTCCCTTTGAAGCCCCTCCGGGCCTCCCAAGTGATTGAAAAAGAAATGCTTTTGCATTTCTTTTTCAATCGCGCTGGAAGCAGAGCTTCCAGCGCGACGAGGGAGGCCCCTGTGACACATCAGCGCGCGCGCGCGCGCTGACGTCACAGGGGGGGTGGGGGGGGGGTCGGGGGTGGAAGGGGAAGGTCTTCCCCTTCCATCCCCGACTTGGGGGGGGGGAGGGGGGTGCACGGGGGGCGCGCTAGCGCGCCCCCAAGTTCCCCTGTGCCATGGACGAGATGATCTCGTCCAAGGCACAGGGGAACTGTAGCCTTGGACGAGATTATCTCGTCCAAGGCACAGAAGAGGGTAAAGTACAGCAAGTTTTCCTCAGAACACACTAGAAGTCATGATGAAGAATTATGCAAGCACCAAGCAAGACTGCAGGAAATTAACAATGCATTCCTGGACCTGTAGACCTGTGGAAAGAGGAGACCAAGTTCAGAAGTCGATGAAGAGTCCAGGAAGAACAGGAGCACCTGCCCACCTGGAGGAAGGTGCAAAAGTGGATCCTCTGGTTAGAAGACAAGTACAGAAATGCATCAAAGAAGATAGCTGCAGGTTCCTGCTTGGTGCAGGAGATGTCCCACGTCGAGTCGTTGGATGCAGGCTGTTTCCGTCGCTGGATTCCGCCAACAAGCCTTGGTTCGCGCAAGAACGCATTTTGCATCAAAGAGAGGCTGCCTGGACCCAGGAGGGAGCTGGGGGTCTCAATGTGGACTGAGGAGACAGAGGGGCTCTCAGCATTTCCGAGAGCCCTCAGAAGGCCAGACAATACCCACAGAAGTCTCAGGACAGGGGTACAAAGGAGTTGTAAAGTGCGGTCATGGCAGCACTACACAAGAGGATCAATATATGGAAAAATGCGGACATGTCTGCGTGTGTGTCCTGTGATGTAGGTTTGCCTTTGAGGGAAACAGCACATGGAAGAAAGCGCATTTCTGCCTGTGCACACTGGGATGCAGGTGTGCCTGTGAAGGGTGCAGCACCAAGAAGCGATCAATGTCTGAGTGTGAACACTGGGATTTATGTGTGCCTGGAAAGTGATACAATACATAGGAGCCTGCAAATGTGTATTGTGTGAGCACACAGAGATGTATGTGTGCTTGAGAAGGACATAATACATGGAAGCCCTTTGTGTAGGAGGCTGGACTGGCTTGTAGTGAGTACCAAGGGGTACTTGCACCTTGCACCAGGCCCAGTTATCCCTTATTAGTGTATAGGGTGTCTGGCAGCTTAGGCTGATAGATAATGGTAGCTTAGCAGAGCAGCTTAGGCTGAACTAGGAGACGTGTGAAGCTACTACAGTACCACTTAGTGTCATATGCACAATATCATAAGAAAACACAATACACAGTTATACTAAAAATAAAGCTACTTTATTTTTATGACAATATGCCAAAGTATCTTAGAGTGTACCCTCAGTGAGAGGATAGGAAATATACACAAGATATATATACACAATAGCAAAAAATATGCAGTATAGTCTTAGAAAACAGTGCAAACAATGTATAGTTACAATAGAATGCAATGGGGAAACATAGGGATAGGGGCAACACAAACCATATACTCCAAAAGTGGAATGCGAACCACGAATGGACCCCAAACCTATGTGACCTTGTAGAGGGTCGCTAGGACTATTAGAAAATAGTGAGAGTTAGAAAAATAACCCTCCCCAAGACCCTGAAAAGTGAGTGCAAAGTGCACTAAAGTTCCCCCAAGGACAAAGAAGTTGTGTTAGAGGAATAATGCAGGAAAGACACCAACCAACAATGCAACAACTGTGGATTTCCAATCTAGGGTACCTGTGGAACAAGGGGACCAAGTCCAAAAGTCACAAGCAAGTCGGAGATGGGCATATGCCCAGGAAATGCCAGCTGTGGATGCAAAGAAGCTTCTACTGGACAGAGGAAGCTGAGGTTTCTGCAGGAACGAACAGGGCTAGAGACTTCCCCTTTGGTGGACGGATCCCTCTCGCCGTGGAGAGTCGTGCAGAAGTGTTTTCCCGCCGAAAGAACGCCAACAAGCCTTGCTAGCGGCAAATCGTGCGGTTAGCGTTTTTGGACGCTGCTGTGGCCCTGGAGGGACCAGGAGGTCGCAAATTGGACCAGGAGAGAGAGGGGACGTCGAGCAAGACAAGGAGCCCTCTCAGCAGCAGGTAGCACCCGGAGAAGTGCCAGAAACAGGCACTACGAGGATGCGTGAAACGGTGCTCACCCGAAGTCGCACAAAGGAGTCCCACGTCGCCGGAGACCAACTTAGAAAGTCGTGCAATGCAGGTTAGAGTGCCGTGGACCCAGGCTTGGCTGTGCACAAAGGATTTCTGCCGGAAGTGCACAGGGGCCGGAGTAGCTGCAAAAGTCGCGGTTCCCAGCGAGGTGAGGCAAGGACTTACCTCCACCAAACTTGGACTGAAGAGTCACTGGACTGTGGGGGTCACTTGGACAGAGTCGCTGGATTCGAGGGACCTCGCTCGTCGTGCTGAGAGGAGACCCAAGGGACCGGTAATGCAGCTTTTTGGTGCCTGCGGTTGCAGGGGGAAGATTCCGTCGACCCACGGGAGATTTCTTCGGAGCTTCTGGTGCAGAGAGGAGGCAGACTACCCCCACAGCATGCACAAGCAGGAAAACAGTCGAGAAGGCGGCAGGATCAGCGTTACAGAGTTGCAGTAGTCGTCTTTGCTACTATGTTGCAGGTTTGCAGGCTTCCAGCGCGGTCAGCAGTCGATTCCTTGGCAGAAGGTGAAGAGAGAGATGCAGAGGAACTCGGATGAGCTCTTGCATTCGTTATCTAAAGTTTCCCCAGAGACAGAGACCCTAAATAGCCAGAAAAGAGGGTTTGGCTACCTAGGAGAGAGGATAGGCTACTAACACCTGAAGGAGCCTATCAGCAGGAGTCTCTGACGTCACCTGGTGGCACTGGCCACTCAGAGCAGTCCAGTGTGCCAGCAGCACCTCTGTTTCCAAGATGGCAGAGGTCTGGAGCACACTGGAGGAGCTCTGGACACCTCCCAGGGGAGGTGCAGGTCAGGGGAGTGGTCACTCCCCTTTCCTTTGTCCAGTTTCGCGCCAGAGCAGGGCTAAGGGGTCCCCTGAACCGGTGTAGACTGGCTTATGCAGAATTGGGCACATCTGTGCCCAAGAAAGCATTTCCAGAGGCTGGGGGAGGCTACTCCTCCCCTGCCTTCACACCATTTTCCAAAGGGAGAGGGTGTCACACCCCCTCTCAGAGGAAGTTCTTTGTTCTGCCATCCTGGGCCAGGCCTGGCTGGACCCCAGGAGGGCAGATGCCGGTCTGAGGGGTTGGCAGCAGCAGCAGCTGCAGTGAGACCCCAGGAAGGGCAGTTTGGCAGTACCAGGGTCTGTGGTACAGACCACTGGGATCATGGGATTGTGCCAACTATGCCAGGATGGCATAGAGGGGGCAATTCCATGATCATAGACATGTTACATGGCCATATTCGGAGTTACCATTGTGAAGCTACATATAGGTAGTGACCTATATGTAGTGCACGCGTGTAATGGTGTCCCCGCACTCACAAAGTTCAGGGAATTGGCTCTGAACAATGTGGGGGCACCTTGGCTAGTGCCAGGGTGTCCTCACACTAAGTAACTTTGCACCTAACCTTTACCAGGTAAAGGTTTGACATATAAGTGACTTATAAGTTACTTAAGTGCAGTGTAAAATGGCTGTGAAATAACGTGGACGTTATTTCACTCAGGCTGCAGTGGCAGGCCTGTGTAAGAATTGTCAGAGCTCCCTATGGGTGGCAAAAGAAATGCTGCAGCCCATAGGGATCTCCTGGAACCCCAATACCCTGGGTACCTCAGTACCATATACTAGGGAATTATAAGGGTGTTCCAGTAAGCCAATGTAAATTGGTAAAAATGGTCACTAGCCTGTTAGTGACAATTTGGAAAGAAATGAGAGAGCATAACCACTGAGGTTCTGATTAGCAGAGCCTCAGTGAGACAGTTAGTCACTACACAGGTAACACATTCAGGCACACTTATGAGCACTGGGGCCCTGGGTTACCAGGGTCCCAGTGACACATACAACTAAAACAACATATATACAGTGAAAAATGGGGGTAACATGCCAGGCAAGATGGTACTTTCCTACACAACCCCCCCCCCAAACGAAGGACAATAAGACTAGCCATGACCTGATGAGTCTTCAGTGTCTAAGTGGAAATATCTGGAGAGTCCATCTGCATTGGAGTGGCTACTCCCAGGTCTTTGTTCCACTGTATAGTCCATTCCCTGTAGGGATATGGACCACCTCAACAATTTAGGATTTTCACCTTTCATTTGTTTTAGCCAAAGTAGAGGTTTGTGGTCTGTCTGAACAATGAAGTGAGTGCCAAACAGGTATGGCCTCAACTTCTTCAGAGCCCAGACCACAGCAAAGGCCTCCCTCTCTATGGCAGACCAACGCTTTTCTCTAGGGGTCCACCTCCTACTAATAAAAGCAACAGGTTGATCCTGGCCCTCAGAATTAAGTTGTGATAGGACTGCCCCTACTCCTAATTCAGATGCATCAGTTTGGACATAGAATTTTTTTGAGTAACAAGGGCTTTTCAGGACAGGTGCAGAGCACATGGCCTGCTTCAGCTCCTCAAAAGCTTTCTGACAGTTTGCTGTCCATAATACCTTTTTAGGCATTTTCTTGGATGTGAGGTCATTAAGAGGGGCTGCAATGGAGCCATAGTTCTTAATGAACCTCCTGTAATACCCAGTGAGGCCTAGGAAGGCTCTCACCTGAGTCTGGTTGGTTGGGGGAACCCAATCAATAATTGTTTGGATTTTCCCCTGTAGTGGTGCAATCTGTTCCCCACCAACAAGGTGTCCCAGATAAACCACCTTACCCTGCCCTATCTGGCACTTTGAAGCCTTGATAGTTAGGCCTGCCTTTTGCAGGGCCTCCAAAACTTTCCATAGGTGGACCAGGTGATCATCCCAGCTGGAGCTAAAGACAGCTATATCGTCCAAATATGCTGCACTGAAAGCTTCCAGCCCTTGCAGGACTGTGTTCACCAACCTCTGAAAAGTGGCAGGTGCATTTTTCAAACCAAAAGGCATTACAGTAAACTGGTAATGTCCTCCAATGGTTGAAAATGCAGTCTTAGGTTTAGCATCTTCTGACAATTTGATCTGCCAATACCCTGCAGTCAAGTCAAAAGTGCTTAGATACTTGGCAGATGCCAGTGTATCTATGAGCTCATCTGCCCTGGGTATAGGGTGAGCATCAGTTTTGGTTACCAAGTTGAGACCTCTATAGTTTACACAAAACCGCATTTCCTTATTTCCATCTTTGGAATGGGGTTTTGGTACCAGTACCACAGGAGAAGCCCATGGACTGTCAGAGTGCTCAACCACTCCTAGTTCTAACATTTTCTGGACCTCTTGCTTTATGCAGTCCCTGACATGGTCAGGCTGCCTATAGATCTTACTTTTGACAGGCAAGCTGTCTCCAGTATCTATAGTGTGCTCACACCAAGAAGTGGTACCTGGCACAGTAGAGAAGAGTTCAGAGAATTGATCTAGGAGATTTATGCAATTGTCTTTCTGCTCAGCAGTAAGGCAATCAGCCCAAACTACACCTTCCACCAGAGCATCTTGTTCTGTGGAAGAGAAGAGATCAGGTAGAGGATCACTGTCTTCTTCCTGTCCCTCATCTGTTGCCATGAGCAGGGTGAGATCAGCCCTGTCATAGTAGGGTTTCAGGCGGTTGACATGGAGCCCCCTAAGGGGACTCCTGCCAGTGCCTAAGTCAACTAAATAGGTGACTTCTCCCTTCTTTTCAACAATTGTGTGGGGTCCACTCCATTTATCTTGGAGTGCTCTTGGGGCCACAGGCTCCAAGACCCACACTTTCTGCCCTGGTTGGTACTGAACCAAAACAGCCTTCTGATCATGCCATTGCTTCTGGAGCTCTTGGCTGGCCTGAAGGTTTTTACTGGCCTTTTTCATGTACTCAGCCATTCTTGATCTGAGGCCAAGTACATAATCCACAATATCCTGCTTAGGAGCTTTTAAAGGTTGTTCCCAACCCTCCTTTACAAGTGTGAGTGGACCCCTAACAGGGTGTCCAAAAACAAGTTCAAAGGGGCTGAAGCCCACTCCTTTCTGGGGTACCTCCCTGTAGGCAAAAAGGAGGCATGGTAGAAGGATATCCCATCTCCTGCGGAGTTTTTCAGGGAGACCCATAATCATGCCTTTGAGAGTTTTATTAAATCTCTCCACCAGTCCATTTGTTTGTGGATGATAGGGTGTTGTGAACTTGTACGTTACACCACACTCCTTCCACATGGCCTTTAAGTATGCAGACATGAAATTGCTTCCCCTGTCTGATACTACTTCCTTTGGGAAGCCCACCCTGGAAAATATTCCCAGGAGGGCCTTTGCCACTGCAGGTGCTGTAGTGGTCCTTAAAGGAATAGCTTCAGGATATCTTGTGGCATGGTCCGCTACCACTAAGATGAATCTATTGCCTGAAGCAGTAGGAGGGTCAAGGGGGCCAACTATGTCAACCCCTATCCTTTCAAAGGGAACCCCAACCACAGGCAGTGGAATAAGGGGTGCCTTTGGGGTGCCACCTGTCTTGCCACTGGCTTGACAGGTTTCACAGGACTTATAAAATTCCTTTGTGTCCTCAGACATTCTAGGCCAATGAAACAGGGGAACAAGCATGTCCCAAGTTTTCATTTGTCATAGATGCCCAGCTAGGGGAATGTCATGTGCCAGGGTTAGGAGGAACTTTCTGTACTCCTGAGGAATCACTAATCTCCTGGCAGCTCCAGGTTTAGGATCCCTATGCTCAGTGTACAAGAGGTTGTCCTCCCAGTAAACTCTGTGAGAGTCACTGACATCCCCATTAGCTTGTTTGACAGCTTGCTGTCATAGACCCTCTAATGTGGGACAGGTTTGCTGTGCCACACTCAGCTCCTCTCTGGCAGGCCCCCCTTCACCCAAAAGCTCAGCAGTGTCTGCTTCCAGCTCCTCTGGTGTAGGTTCTGCACAGGGAGGGGATTCTTCTTCCTCGGAAGTTGAATCCACTGTAGAGGGAGGGATAGTAGGAAGTGGTTTGCTTCTACTAGCCCTAGCTTTAGGGAGCACTTGGTCCATTGTTCCAGGATCCAAGCTTCCCTGTCCTTTTTGCTTTTTGGCCTGAGCCCTTGTCAAAGCAAAAATATGCCCTGGGATGCCCAGAATTCCTGCATGGGCCTCCAACTCCACATCTGACCAAGCTGATGTCTCCAAATCATTTCCTAGTAGACAGTCTACAGGTAAATCTGTGGCTACCACAACTTTCTTTGGACCAGTAACCCCCCCCCCCCCCAGTTGAGATTAACAACAGCCATGGGGTGGCTAAGTGTGTTGTTGTGAGCATTGGTTACTTGGTACTGGTGACCAAGTAGGTGTTGTTCAGGGTGGACCAGTTTCTCTATGACCATAGTCACACTGGCACCAGTGTCCCTGTAGGCCTGAACCTCAACACCATTTATTAGGGGTAGCTGCTTGTACTTATCCATATTAAGGGGACAAGCAACTAAGGTGGCTAAATCAATAGCCCCCTCAGAGACTAACACAGCCTCTGTGGCCTCCCTAACAAGGCCAACCCCAACTAAGTTACCAATAGTGAGCCCAGCTACTCCCTTGGATTGGCTATTAGTAGGTTTGCTCCCACCACCACTGCTATTAGTAGGGACACTAGGGGTAGCAGTAGGGGTTGTAGTGGTAGGAGCATTGGTGCCTTTCTTTGGACAACTGGGATCTGTTGTCCAATGGCCTTTTATTTTACATAAATAGCACCATGGTTTATTTTCCTTGTTCTGATTAAAAGAGGATTTGGACCCACCACCCCCACCAGAGTGTTTTTGTGGGCCTGATGAAGACTCAGTTTTAGATTTGTCCCCACCCTTGTCAGTAGACTTACCATCCTTCTTTTTGTTGCCATCTTTGTCACCCCCTGTATGAACTTTTCTGTTCACCCTTGTTCTGACCCATTTGTCTGCCTTCTTTCCCAATTCTTGGGGAGAGGTCAGATCAGAGTCCACCAAGTACTGGTGCAACAAATCAGACACACAATTATTAAGAATATGCTCTCTCAGGATCAAGTTATACAGGCTGTCATAATCAGTAACTTTACTGCCATGTAACCACCCCTCCAAGGCCTTCACTGAATGGTCAATGAAATCAACCCAGTCTTGTGAAGACTCCTTTTTGGTCTCTCTGAACTTTATCCTGTATTGTTCAGTGGTTAAGCCATAACCATCCAGGAGTGCATTCTTAAGAACTTGGACATTATTAGCATCATTTTCTTTCACAGTAAGGAGCCTATCCCTACCTTTTCCACTAAATGATAGCCATAGGATAGCAGCCCACTGCCTTTGAGGGACATCCTGTACAACACAGGCCCTCTCAAGTGCAGCAAACCACTTGTTAATGTCATCCCCCTCCTTATAAGGGGGAACTATCTTGTGCAGATTCCTGGAATCATGCTCTTTTGCAGGATGACTATGGGGAATACTGCTGCTGCCACCATGGGTTTCTAAACCCAACTTCTGTCTTTCCTTCTCTAGTTCAAAAGACTGTCTATCCAAATCCAGCTGTTGCTTTTTAAGCTTCAGTCTGGTTTGTTCCACCCTCAACTTATTGAATTCCCTCTCTAACATTCTGTCATCAGGGTTGGTGGGAGGGACATTCCTAGATACAGAGGTATGATGGGATTGAACAGAAGGAGACATGTCCCTTACAGAAGTCACCCTAACAGCTTGGCTAACAGAAACATCACTACCAGTATGGTGAGAATAAATGCTTTTGCTATGACGTGAGGCAACACTATTTGTATGGTGTGGCTCATCATCATTACCAACTATGCTAGACTGTCTAGTAATGGGCAGGCTAGGGAGTTTCTTTCCTGAATCTTTTCCTGGGGGAGTCCCTGGGTCAGATTGGGAACCATTAGCTACTTTTTCAACAGATGTGGCCCCTTTGGCCTTATCTTGTTCTCTAAGCATGTTAAGTAACAATTCCAAGGAAGGATTCTTCCCTACACTCAAACCTCTCTCTACACAGAGACTCCTTGCTCCTTTCCGGCAAATCGTGCGGTTAGCGTTTATGGACGCTGCTGTGGCCCTGGAGGGACCAGGAGGTCGCAAATTGGACCAGGAGAGAGAGGGGACGTCGTGCAAGACAAGGAGCCCTCTCAGCAGCAGGTAGCACCCGGAGAAGTGCCAGAAACAGGCACTACGAGGATGCGTGAAACGGTGCTCACCCGAAGTCGCACAAAGGAGTCCCACGTCGCCGGAGACCAACTTAGAAAGTCGTGCAATGCAGGTTAGAGTGCCGTGGACCCAGGCTTGGCTGTGCACAAAGGATTTCCGCCGGAAGTGCACAGGGGCCGGAGTAGCTGCAAAAGTCGCGGTTCCCAGCAATGCAGCCCAGTGAGGTGAGGCAAGGACTTACCTCCACCAAACTTGGACTGAAGAGTCACTGGACTGTGGGGGTCACTTGGACAGAGTCGCTGGATTCGAGGGACCTCGCTCGTTGTGCTGAGAGGAGACCCAAGGGACCGGTAATGCAGCTTTTTGGTGCCTGCGGTTGCAGGGGGAAGATTCCGTCGACCCACGGGAGATTTCTTCGGAGCTTCTGGTGCAGAGAGGAGGCAGACTACCCCCACAGCATGCACAAGCAGGAAAACAGTCGAGAAGGCGGCAGGATCAGCGTTACAGAGTTGCAGTAGTCGTCTTTGCTACTATGTTGCAGGTTTGCAGGCTTCCAGCGCGGTCAGCAGTCGATTCCTTGGCAGAAGGTGAAGAGAGAGATGCAGAGGAACTCGGATGAGCTCTTGCATTCGTTATCTAAAGTTTCCCCAGAGACAGAGACCCTAAATAGCCAGAAAAGAGGGTTTGGCTACCTAGGAGAGAGGATAGGCTACTAACACCTGAAGGAGCCTATCAGCAGGAGTCTCTGATGTCACCTGGTGGCACTGGCCACTCAGAGCAGTCCAGTGTGCCAGCAGCACCTCTGTTTCCAAGATGGCAGAGGTCTGGAGCACACTGGAGGAGCTCTGGACACCTCCCAGGGGAGGTGCAGGTCAGGGGAGTGGTCACTCCCCTTTCCTTTGTCCAGTTTCGCGCCAGAGCAGGGCTAAGGGGTCCCCTGAACCGGTGTAGACTGGCTTATGCAGAATTGGGCACATCTGTGCCCAAGAAAGCATTTCCAGAGGCTGGGGGAGGCTACTCTTCCCCTGCCTTCACACCATTTTCCAAAGGGAGAGGGTGTCACACCCCCTCTCAGAGGAAGTTCTTTGTTCTGCCATCCTGGGCCAGGCCTTGCTGGACGCCAGGAGGGCAGATGCCTGTCTGAGGGGTTGGCAGCAGCAGCAGCTGCAGTGAAACCCCAGGAAGGGCAGTTTGGCAGTACCAGGGTCTGTGCTACAGACCACTGGGATCATGGGATTGTGCCAACTATGCCAGGATGGCATAGAGGGGGCAATTCCATGATCATAGACATGTTACATGGCCATATTCGGAGTTACCATTGTGAAGCTACATATAGGTAGTGACCTATATGTAGTGCACGCGTGTAATGGTGTCCCCGCACTCACAAAGTTCAGGGAATTGGCTCTGAACAATGTGGGGGCACCTTGGCTAGTGCCAGGGTGCCCTCACACTAAGTAACTTTGCACCTAACCTTTACCAGGTAAAGGTTAGACATATAAGTGACTTATAAGTTACTTAAGTGCAGTGTAAAATGGCTGTGAAATAACGTGGACGTTATTTCACTCAGGCTGCAGTGGCAGGCCTGTGTAAGAATTGTCAGAGCTCCCTATGGGTGGCAAAAGAAATGCTGCAGCCCATAGGGATCTCCTGGAACCCCAATACCCTGGGTACCTCAGTACCAACATACTAGGGAATTATAAGGGTGTTCCAGTAAGCCAATGTAAATTGGTAAAAATGGTCACTAGCCTGTTAGTGACAATTTGGAAAGAAATGAGAGAGCATAACCACTGAGGTTCTGATTAGCAGAACCTCAGTGAGACAGTTAGTCACTACACAGGTAACACATTCAGGGACACTTATGAGCACTGGGGCCCTGGGTTACCAGGGTCCCAGTGACACATACAACTAAAACAACATATATACAGTGAAAAATGGGGGTAACATGCCAGGCAAGATGGTACTTTCCTACACTTTGGGTTTCATCTTTGGAAACACATGGCCTGCAGGAGGAGCATGTGGAGGTAGAAGAGCCCCCAGACAGATTTTGGATTGCTGCATTCCTGAGAGCTGGGTGGGATCCACACACTGGAGGAAGGAAGACCCAGGCTCTTCAGTACACCTCAAAAGAGTTCTTTGATTCTCAAAGAGGTCACTGGTCAAAGAGGCGCACATATCAGGAAGGAGATCGGGGTGATAACAGAATCATGAAGAGTAGGGCTGGAGTCATTTGGAACCTTTTGATAAACATATTCATGTGGCAGACAGCCAGTTGTGATTTACTGGTCACTCTGATGGCCTGTGTTTGGGGCTATGAGGTTTGGAGACACTCCTGCTATGATAGTCTGCTCTCAGAGCAAGGGCAAGACTGTAGGAATAGGCACTTCAAAGACTTCAATTTCTTGAGGCTCCCAAATCATCTACCTGAACCTGACATCAGCATGGAGAAGCTCTGCACAAATTCTTCCTCTTGTGACCAGGACTCCCTGCTTGGTGAGGGGACATCACCAAGGAGAATCAAGAACACTCGCCCTGGAGCACAAGCTTCTGCCTGACCTGTGACCAGAGGATCCTGTGTGGAGAAGATCTGTAGGGAGGGAGGCCCCGTGAGGATTCTTCCAAGTAAGTCATGGGAGCAAAGTGTGAGATTAGGTCAGTTCTGGAATGCAAACTGATTGGGCCCTCTGCCTATGTTCTCTGGTGCAACCGCTGTATGCCAGTTGGGACCAGCGGTTAAAAATAAGGGTCACTGCCCTGGTCCCACGCTATGAAGGGAGAAGGGCCATCATTTTGTGCATCATTATGACCCGAACAGAATGTACTTTATTTGTCCTCAACAACCCACGTATGCCAGGTGAAGATAGTGGAAAAGACAGAAGGCTGTCAACCTTGTGCATCATTGTGTCGAGCAGAGGGCCATTTCTCCATGTAGAGCTGTGACCTGAAGGGGCTGTTGTCCTCTCTGCCAAAGTTTACAATCCCATTATACTGTGATGAAGTAAGACGGCTGTCACCCTGGGACAGCATGCAGCCTTCAAAATGAATTAGGTTGTGAGGAAAAGCAAGAATTCAACAACCTGAATGTAGATGAACCCAAGACCTCACTTGTGATTCAAGGGCACTTCTGCTTGATCAGAGTAGTACCATGGATGCCTGCTACCTCAACTGCAGCATCCAGAATTCCACCCAGCCACAGATACACACCTGTGCATTTGAATTGTACTTGGAGCTTCTAAGTCTTAAAATCATTAGTGGGGCCTAGCTTTGATGTTGTGTCATGTAAATGGAAAATAACCACAGTCTTTAATCACGGAGGTGGGACTTGAGATTTGAACTGGTAATAATAACATCTCTGCCTTAGGAAGACCGTGTTATTTGTGGTGTGCCGTATGAGACATTGTGTTCCTATGTGTAGGAAAGGAGCCTCTTTCTAGCATGGTTACCCCACTTTTGGCCTGTTTGTGAATGTATGTCAGTGTGTTTTTACTGTGTCACTGGGATCCTGCTAGCCAGTACCCCAGTGATCATAGATAAAAACCTATATGTCAGTGTGTTTTGCCTGTCTCACTGAGATCCTGCTAACCAGGACCCCAGTGCTCATAGCTTGTGGCCTAATATGCATGCCTGTGTAGTGCCTAAAGGTGTCACTGAGGTTCTGCTAACCAGAACATCAGTGCTTACGCTCTCTCTTCTTTTAAATTTGTCAGTGTAGCCCAGTGACTTCATTTACCAATTTCAATTGCCATACTGAACCCCCCACTATAAGTCCCTAGTATATGGTACATAGGTACCCAGGGCATTGGGGTTCCAGGAGATCCATATGGGCTGCAGCATTTATTTTGCCACCCATAGGGAGCTCAGACAAACCCTTACACAGGACTGCCACTGCAGCCTGTGTGAAATAGTGCACACACTATTTCACAGCCATTTTCACTGCACTTACGTAACTTATAAGTCGTCTATATGTCTAACCTTCACTTGCTGAAGGTTAGGTGCAAAGTTACGAAGTGTGAGGGCACCCTTGCTCTAGCAAAGGTGCCCCCGCATAGTTCAGGGCCATTTTCCTGGACTTTGTGAGTGCGGGGACGCCATTACACGAGTGCATTAACTATAGGTCAATACCTATATGTAGCTTCACAATGGCAACTCCGAATATGGCCATGTAACATATCTAAGATCATGGAATTGTCCCCTCATGCCAAATCTGGTATTGGTGTGCCAATCCCATGCATCCCGGGGCTCCAGCATGGACCCCAGGCACTGCCAAACCAGCTCTCTGGGGTTTTCACTACAGCTACCGCTGCTGCAAACCCATAGACATTCTTCTGCCCTCCTGAGGTCTGGACAGCCCAGTCCCAGGAAGGCAGAACAAATAATTTCCTCTGAGAGAGGGTGTTACACCATCTCCCTTTGGAAATAGGTGTTAAGGTGCTCGGGAGGAGTAGCCTCCCCCCGCCTCTGGAAATACTTAGAAGGGCACAGATGGTACCCTCGTTGAATAAGCCAGTCTACACTGGTTCAGGGATTCCCCCAGCCCCTGCTCTGGTGCAAAACTGGACAAAGGAAAGGGGAGTGACCACTACCCTGTCCATCACCACCCCAGGGGTGGTGCCCAGAGCTATAAGATATTTTCCCATAATTCAGACTCCAAATCCTCTCGCTTGAATCAATTTATATTTGGTTCTTTTAATTCATATCACTGAGGTATCACCAACTTTAAGGGCTTGTTGAAGCTCGTGCTTACAGTCCCTATTATACCAAGATCGTTGGTTTTTAATAGGGCCCCTAATGGCCCTACATAGGTGTGATTACCCGGTCAACAGTCAGCGGTCAATCCTTGGCAGAAGTCGAAGAGAGAGGTGCAGAGGAACTCTGGTGAACTCTTGCAAGTCATTATCTGAGGAAAAGCCCACTGGAGAGACCCTAAATAGCCCTCAGAAGAGGACTTGCCACCTAGTCAGGTAAGCACCTATCAGGAGGAGTCTCTGACATCACCTGCTGGCACTGGCCACTCAAAGGACTCCAGAGCGCCCTTACACCTCTGGAACAACATGGCAGAGGTCTGGGACACACTGGAGGAGCTCTGGGCACCACCCCAGGGGTGGTGATGGACAGGGGAGTGGTCACTCCCCTTTCTTTTGCCAGTTTCGCGCCAGAGCGGGGACTGGGGGTTCCCTAAACCAGTGTAGACTGGTGTAGGAAAGTACCATCTTGCCTAGCATGTTACCCCCATTTTTACTTGTGTGTCAGTTTGTTTTTGACTGTGTCACTGGGATCCTGCTAGCTAGGACCCCAGTGCTCATAGTTTGTGGCCTATTGTGTTCCCTGCGTGGTGCCTAACTGTATCACTGAGGCTCTGCTTACCAGAACCTCAGTGTTTATGCTCTCTCTGCTTTTAAAATTGTCACTGCAGGCTAGTGACCATTTTCACCAATTCTGATTGACACACTGAAACACCCTTATAATTCCCTAGTATATGGTACCCAGGTACCCAGGGTATTGGGGTTCCAGGAGATCCCTATGGGCTGCAGCATTTCTTTTGCCACCCATGGGGAGCCCAGACAATTCTTTCACAGGACTGCCACTGCAGCCTGAGTGAAATAATGTCCACGTTATTTCACAGCCATTTTACACTGCACTGAAGTAACTTATAAGTCACCTATATGTCTAACCCTCACTTGGTGAAGGTTAGGTGCAAAGTTACTAAGTGTGAGGGCACACTGGCACTAGCCAAGGTGCCCCCACATTGTTCAGGGCAATTTCCCCGGACTTTGTGAGTGTGGGGACACCATTACTCGCGTGCACTACATATAGGTCAATACCTATATGTAGCTTCACAATGGTAACTCCGAATATGGCCATGTAACATGTCTAAGATCATGGAATTGTACCCCCATGCCAAATCTGGTACTGGGGTGCCAATTCCATGCATCCCGGGGCTCCAGCATGGACCCCGGGTACTGCCAAACTAGCTTTCTGGGGTTTTCTCAGCAGTTACCGCTGCTGCCAACCCTCAGACAGGTTTGTGCCCTCCTGGGGTCTGGGCAGCCCAGTCCCAGGAAGGCAGAACAAAGGATTTCCTCTGAGAGAGGGTGTTACACTCTCCCTTTGGAAATAGGTGTTAAGGGCCTGAGAGGAGTAGCCTCTCCTGGGCTTTCGGAATACTTTGAAGTGCACAGATGGTGCCCTCCTTGCATAAACCAGTCTACACCGGTTCAGGGATCCCCCAGCCCCTGCTCTGGTGCGAAACTGGACAAAGGAAAGGGAAGTGACCACTCCCCTGTCCATCACCACCCCAGGGGTGGTGTCCAGAGCTCCTCCAGTGAGCCCCAGACCTCTGTCATGTTGAATGCAGAGGTGTGAGGGCACAATAGAGACCTCTGAATGGCCACTGCCAGCAGGTGACGTCGGTTACCTGGTTAGGAAGCCAATCCTCCTCTGAGGGCTATTTAGCGTCTTTCCTGTGGGTTTCTCTTTAGATAACAAATGCAAGAGCTCACCAGAGTTCCTCTGCATCTCCCTCTTTGACTTCTGCCAAGGTGAGTTCCCATTATCTTCAACCGCGACTCTTGCAGCTAGCAAGGCTTGTTTGCGGTCTTTCTGTGTGGAAGTAACTCTGCATCCTCCAGCACGCCGTGGGACATCTTCTGACCAAAAGAAAAGTTCCTGGCACCTTCCGTTGTTGCAAAATCTTCAGCTTCTTCCACCCGGAGGCAGCCCTTTGCACCTTCATCCGGGGTTTAGTGAGCTCCTGCCCCCCGGACACTTGCGTGACTCTTGGACTTGGTCCCCTTCCTTTATAGGTCCTCAGGTCCAGGAATCCGTCTTCAGTGCTTTGCAGTCAGTTGTTGCCTTTGCAGAATCCCCTATCTCGGCTTTACTATCTTTCTGGAGTAGTAGGGTAACTTTACTCCTACTTTTCACAGTCTTGGGGTGGGATATCTTGGACACCCTTAGTGTTTTCTGACACTCCCAGCAACCCTCCACACACTGTACTAGGTCTGGGGTCCATTCATGGTTCTCATTCCACTTTTGGAGTATAAGGTTTGTGTTTCCCCTCGGCCTATTGCATCCTATTGTGTTCTGTAGTATTTGCGCTATTTTCCTAACTGTTTACTTACCTGATTTTGGTTTGTGTGTATATTTTGTGTATTTTACTTACCTCTTAAGGGAGTGTATCCTCTGAGATACTTTTGGCATATTGGGGGTCATTTTGACCCTGGCGGTACGAGACCGCCATGACTAAAATGACGGAAGCACCGCCAACAGGCTGGCGGTGCTTCCTGGCCTATTACGACGCTGCGGTCGCACCGCCGGGGCCAGCGGTATTCCGCCACATTTGCCCCGGTGGTGATAATCCGCCTGGGAAGCGCTGCTAGCAGCGCTGCCCAGGGGATTACGAGTCCCCGACCGCCAGCCTTTTTCTGGCGGTTTGAACCGCCAGGAAAAGGCTGGCATTACGGGGAGTTGTGGGGCCCCTTGACAGTGCCCCATGCAGCTTTTCACTGTCTGCTATGCAGACAGTGAAAAGCGCGACGGGTGCAACTGCACCCATTGCATGGCCGCAACATTTGGAGCCAGCTCCCATGTTGCGGCCCACATCCCCGCTGGGCTGGCAGGCGGAAACTTGGCTATCGTGACTCTTGGACTTGGTCCCCTTGCTTTGCAGGTCCTCAGGTCAATGAATCTGTCTTCAGTGTTTTGCTGGTGCTTGTGGTTCTTGCAGGATCCCCTATCACGACTATTGTGTCTTTCTGGGGTAGTAGGGTAACTTTACTCCTACTTTCTAGGGTCTTGAGGTGGGGTATATTGGACACCCTTACTATTTTCCTACAGTCCCAGCGACCCTCTACAACCTCCCATAGGTCTGGGGTCCATTTGTGATTCGCATTCCACTTTTGGAATACATGGTTTGTGTTGCGCCTAGACCTATGTTTACCTATTGCATCCTATTGTGATTCTACATTGTTTGCACTACTTTTCTTACTGTTACTTACCTGTTTTGGGTTTGTGTACATATAACTTGGGTATATTACTTAGCTCCTAAGTGAGGGTATTCTCTGAGATACTTTTGGCTCATTGTCACTAAAATAAAGTACCTTTATTTTTTTGTACCTTTGAGTATTGTGTTTTCTTATGATATTGTGCTATATGATATAAGTGGTATAGTAGGAGCTTTGCATGTCTCCAAGTTCAGCCTAAGCTGCTTTGCCATAGCTACCTTCTATCAGCCTAAGCTGCTAGAAACACCTCTATTCTACTAATAAGGGATAACTGGACCTGGCACAGGGTATAAGTACCACAAGGTACCCACTATAATCCAGGCCAGCCTCCTACACTCTTTATTTGCTTTTTCTATGTGTGCTATATTGGACCTGGCCATTTCTACAGGGTCTTTTCCTGACCTTTTTGCGTACTCCTCCTAATTTTTCTGACCCTTTTTGGCTGACGTTATAACTCTGGCCACTTTATCACTGCTAATCAGTGCTAAAGTGCATGTGCTCTCCCTGGTAAACTTGGTAGGATTGGCTTGTATCTGATTGGATCATTTAATTTACCTGTAAGTCCCTTGTACAGTGGTATCCCTATACCAGAACCTATAAATTAAATGCTACTATTGGGCCTGCAGCACAACTTGCACCACCCACAGAAGTAGCCTTTCAAACCTGTCTCAGGCCTGCAAGCGCAGGACCTGCTTGCGTAGTTTTCTGCCACACGGACCCGGCATCTAAATTTACTTGCAAGGCCCAGAACTCCCCTTTTACTACAAGTAAGTCACTCCTAAGGGAGGACCTAGCTAGCCATATGGGCAGGGTGCTATGTATGTAGAAGGCAAGACATGTGCTTGGCTGCGTGGCCCTCTCCTGGTAGTGACAAACAGCCTATTTGGTTTCTCACTGCTGTGAGTGCTGCCTTCTCATAGGATTGCATTAGAAATGCCCTGCCTTATTGTAGGAAAGTACCATCTTGCCTGGCATGTTACCCCCATTTTTCACTGTATATATGTTGTTTTAGTTGTATGTGTCACTGGGACCCTGCCAACCAGGGCCCCAGTGCTCATAAGTGTGCCTGAAAGTGTTACCTGTGTTATGACTAACTGTCTCACTGAGGCTTTGCTATCCAGAACCTCAGTGGTTATGCTCTCTCATTTCTTTCCAAATTGTCACTAACAGGCTAGTGACCAATTTCACCAATTCACATTGGCATACTGGAACACCCTTATAATTCCCTAGTATATGGTACTAAGGTACCCAGGGTATTGGGTTCCAGGAGATCCCTATGGGCTGCAGCATTTCTTTTGCCACCCATAGGGAGCTCTGACAATTCTTACACAGGCCTGCCACTGCAGCCTGAGTGAAATAACGTCCACGTTATTTCACAGCCATTTACCACTGCACTTAAGTAACTTATAAGTCACCTATATGTCTATCCTTTACCTGGTAAAGGTTAGGTGCAAAGTTACTTAGTGTGTGGGCACCCTGGCACTAGCCAAGGTGCCCCCAAATAGTTCAGGGCAAATTCCCCGGACTTTGTGAGTGCGGGGACACCATTACACGCGTGCACTACACATAGGTCAATACCTATGTGTAGCTTCACAATGGTAACTCCGAATATGGCCATGTAACATGTCTAAGATCATGGAATTGCCCCCTCTATACTATCCTGGCATTGTTGGCACAATCCCATGATCCCACGGGTCTGTAGCTCAGACCCGGCTACTGCCAAGCTGCCTTTTCAGGGGTTTCACTGCAGCTGCTGCTGCTGCCAACCCCTCAGACAGGTTTCTGCCCTCCTGGGGTCCAGCCAGGCTTGGCCCAGGAAGGCAGAACAAAGGACTTCCTCAGAGAGAGGGTGTTACACCCTCTCCCTTTGGAAAAAGGTGTTAAGGCAGGGGAGGAGTAGCCTCCCCCAGCCTCTGGAAATGCTTTCATGGGCACAGATGGTGCCCATTTCTGCATAAGCCAGTCTACACCAGTTCAGGGACCCCTCAGCCCTGCTCTGGCGCGAAACTGGACAAAGGAAAGGGGAGTGACCACTCCCCTGACCTGCACCTCCCCTGGGAGGTGCCCAGAGCTCCTCCAGTGTGCTCCAGACATCTGCCATCTGGAAACAGAGGTGCTGCTGGCACACTGGACTGCTCTGAGTGGCCAGGGCCAGCAGGTGACGTCAGAGACTCCTTCTGATAGGCTCCTTCAGGTGTTGCTAGCCTATCCTCTCTCCTAAGTAGCCAAACCCTCTTTTCTGGCTATTTAGGGTCTCTGCTTTGGGGAATTCCTTAGATAACGAATGCAAGAGCTCATCAGAGTTCCTCTGCATCTCTCTCTTCACCTTCTGCCAAGGAATCGACTGTTGACCGCGCTGGAAGCCTGCAAAACTGCAACAAAGTAGCAAAGACGACTACTGCAACTCTGTAACGCTGATCCTGCTGCCTTCTCTACTGTTTTCCTGGTGGTGCATGCTGTGCGGGTAGTCTGCCTCTTCTCTGCACTAGAAGCTCCGAAGAAATCTCCCGTGGGTCTACGGAATCTTCCCCCTGCTACCGCAGGCACCAAAGAACTGCATCACCGGTCCCCTGGGTCTCCTCTCAGCACAACGAGCGAGGTCCCTTGAATCCAGCAACTCTGTCCAAGTGACTCCCACAGTCCAGTGACTCTTCAGTCCAAGTTTGGTGGAGGTAAGTCCTTGCCTCCCCACGCCAGACTGCATTGCTGGGAACCAAGTCTTTTGCAGCTACTCCGGCCTCTGTGCACTTCCGGCGGAAATCCTTTGTGCACAGCCAAGCCTGGGTCCACGGCACTCTAACCGGCATTGCACGACTTTCTAAGTTGTCCTCCGGCGGCGTGGGACTCCTTTGTGCAACTTTGGGTGAGCACCGTTTCACTCCTCTTCGTAGTGCCTGTTCCGGCACTTCTGCGGGTGCTGCCTCCTTCTGAGAGGGCTCCTTGTCTTGGTGGGCGCCCCTCTGCCCCCTGACGCAATTAGCGACATCCTGGTCCTTCCTGGGCCACAGCAGCATCCAAAAACCCTAACCGCACGATTTGCAGCTAGCAAGGCTTGTTTGCGGTCTTTCTTCAGGAAAACACTTCTGCACGACTCTTCACGACGTGGGACATCCATCCTCCAAAGGGGAAGTTTCTAGCCCTTGTCGTTCCTGCAGAATCCTCAGCTTCTACTGCCTAGTAGCAGCTTCTTTGCACCCACAGCTGGCATTTCCTGGGCATCTGCCCATCTCCGACTTGCTTGTGACTTTTGGACTTGGTCCCCTTGTTCCACAGGTACCCTCGTCTGGAAATCCATTGTTGTTGCATTGCTGGTTCGTGTCTTTCCTGCAGAATTCCCCTATCACGACTTCTGTGCTCTTTGGGGAACTTTAGTGCACTTTGCACTCACTTTTCAGGGTCTTGGGGTGGGCTATTTTTCTAACCCTCACTGTTTTCTTACAGTCCCAGCGACCCTCTACAAGGTCACATAGGTTTGGGGTCCATTCGTGGTTCGCATTCCACTTTTGGAGTATATGGTTTGTGTTGCCCCTATCCCTATGTGCTCCCATTGCATCCTATTGTAACTATACATTGTTTGCACTGTTTTCTAAGACTATACTGCATATTTTTGGTATTGTGTACCTATATCTTGTGTATATTTGCTATCCTCATACTGAGGGTACTCACTGAGATACTTTGGCATATTGTCATAAAAATAAAGTACCTTTATTTTTAGTATATCTGTGTATTGTGTTTTCTTATGATATTGTGCAAGTGACACTAGTGGTACTGTAGGAGCTTCACTCGTCTCCTAGTTCAGCCTAAGCTGCTCTGCTAAGCTACCATTATCTATCAGCCTAAGCTGGTAGACACCCTATACACTAATAAGGGATACCTGGGCCTGGTGCAAGGTGTAAGTACCCCTTGGTACTCACTACAAGTCAGTCCAGCCTCCTACACTTATGTTAAGGGGGTATTGTCTCATTGTCTATGAGGGGTAGCGTAGGCATGTTTGATATGGTTGTAATGGTAGTGAGAAATGCTGCTTACTGGTTTGGATGGATTTTTATTTTCATTATAGAAATGCCTCTTCTAGAAAGTGAGCATTTCTCTATGCTTATGACTGTGGTGTTTTGCAGCTTGACTCCAATCCACAACTGGGCAGCGTGGCAGTTGGGCTTTGTGCATACTTTTCAGACAGCCTGTACACAGGGAGGGTGGAGGTGTCACAAGAGTGCATCTGAATATTGAATGGTCTTTCTGGGTTGAGAGAAGGGAAGGCAAGGCATACTTGCATCTGTAAAGGCTGTGCCCTGGCCTCACACAAAGAGCTTGTTAACCCCCAACTGATGTTTGGACCCTGTCCTGGAGGACAGAGGGGACACTCCCAGAACCACTTGTAACTGGTTGGAACCTCCTATCCCCCTCATTGGAAATGCTTTGCAAAATTGAGTATAAGTACAGGGGATTTTTCCCCATAAAGACACACAAGAAACATACATGTAACTGGACACAGATTGCTGCTGGAAGGACTCACCAGGAACCGCCATGGACTTGTGCTGCTGTGCTGACCTGTGACCTGCTGGGTCACTTGGAGGAATTGCCAGTGACTGCATCCACTTTGTACTGGTCTGTTGCTTTCTTTATTTCCTTAGAGCGCCTTTGTTTACTTACCAGGTACCTGGGAGCGCTTCCTGTGCTTAAGGAATCACCGCTGCTACCTGGGCATTTGAAGAACATCGAGCGATTCGAAAGCGCGCTGTGCTTAGTGCTCCCGGGGCACCGCCAAGTGTAGAATGCAGTAAGCACACTCCTAACGGTGCCCCCGGGGTGAAGCACACTGCAAGGAGGTACCAGCTAGCCCCAACTCTAGTTTCGATCACCGTTGCAGCCCGGGACCAGCGCATAGCCTTCCTCGCCCACTACATCGGTTGCAGGGGAGGGACAGGGACCCCACGGCACCCACGAGGGCTCCAGGAGGGTTACCCCCCCAGGGCAAGTATTGGGATGGACCCCCCTGGCTAGGCAGGTATGAGACTTACAAGCCAGGCTGGAGCAAGGAGCTTTGTCTGAGAGCCAGGAGGCTCAAGTAACCTCCTGCCCCTCCTATTACTGGACAAGGGAGACACGAGATTTCAGCTGCACCGCTAATATGGCGGCGGCAGCCACAAGAGCAGCCAAACAATCAGCTCCGCTTGTGTAGGAGGCTGCCCTGGTTTGTAGTGGGTACCAAGGGGTACTTACACTCTGTACCAGGTCCAGTAATCCCTTATTAGTGTAGAAGAGGTGTTTCTAGCAGCTTAGGCTGATAGAAGGTAGCTATAGCAGAGCAGCTTAGGCTGAACTAGGAGACATGCAAAGCTCCTACTATACCACTGGTGTCATATGCACAATATCATAAGAAAACACAATACACAGATATACTAAAAATAAAGGTACTTTATTTTGATGACAATATGCCAAAAGTATCTCAGTGAGCACCCTCAGTATGAGGATACCAAACATACACAAGAAATATGTACACAATACCAAAAATATGCAGTAATAGCAAAAGGAAGTAATGCAAGCAATGTAAAGTTACAGTAGATTGCAATAGGAGCACATAGGTATAAAAGCAACACAAACCATATACTCCAAAAGTGGAATGCAAACCATGAATGGACCCCAAACCTATGTCAGCTTGTAGAGGGTCGCTGGGGCTGTAAAAAAACAGTGAGGGTTAGAAAAATAGCCCACCCCAAGACCCTGAAAAGTAGGTGTAAAGTGAACCTATATTCCCCAGAGAGCACAGAAGTCGGGATAGGGGAGTTCTGCAAGGAAGACCAACACCAGCAAAGCAACCAAAGTGGATTTCCGGACGAGAGTACCTGTGGAACAAGGGGCCCAATCCAAGAGTTGCGACAAAGTCGAGAGTGGGCAGATGCCCAGGAAATGCCAGCTGAGGGTGCAAAGAAGCTGCCACCGGATGGTAGAAGCAATGGATTCTGTAAGAACGAAGAGGGCTAGAAACTTCCCCTTTGGAGGATGGATGTCCCACGTCGTGTAGAAGCTTGCAGAAGTGTTCCCACGCAGGAAGACCGCAAACAAGCCTTGCTAGCTGCATGGGTCGCGGTTAGGGTTTTTGGATGCTGCTGTGGCCCGGGAGGGACCAGGATGTCGCCACTTGGATGAGGAGACAGAGGGGGTGCCCAGCAAGTCAGGGAGCCCTCACAGAAGCAGACAGCACCTGCAGAAGAACCGGAACAGGCACTTGGAAGAGGAGTGAACCGGAGCTCACCCGAAGACACAAAAGGAAGTCCCACGACGCCGGAGGGCAACTCAGAAGGTTGTGCACTGCAGGTTAGAGTGTTGGGACCCAGGCTTGGCTGTGCACAAAGGAAATCCTGGAAGAGTGCACAGGAGCCGGAGCAGCTGCAAATCACGCGGTACCCAGCAATGCAGTCTAGCGTGGGGAGGCAAGGACTTACCTCCACCAAACTGGGACTGAGGAGTCACTGGACTGTGGGAGTCACTTGGACAGAGTTGCTGAGTTCCAGGGACCACGCTTGTCGTGCTGAGAGGGGACCCAGAGGACTGGTGATGCACTCTTTTGTTGCCTGCGGTTGCAGGGGGAAGATTCCATTGACCAACGGGAGATTTCTTCAGAGCTCCTGGTGCAAGAAGGAGGCAGGCTACCCCCAGAGCATGCACCACCAGGAAACAGACGAGAAAGCGGCAGGATCAGCGATACAAGGTTGCAGTAGTCGTCTTTGCTACTTTGTTGCGGTTTTGCAGGCGTACTGAGCAGTCAGCGGTCGATCCTTTGACAGAAGGTGAAGAGAGAGATGCAGAGGAACTCTGATGAGCTCTTGCATTCGTTATCTAAAGAATTCCCCAAACCAGAGACCCTAAATAGCCAGAAAAGGAGGTTTGGCTACCTAGGAAGGAGGATAGGCTAGCAAAACAGGTAAGAGCCTATCAGAAGGAGTCTCTGATGTCACCTGCTGGCACTGGCCACTCAGAGCAGTCCAGTGTGCCAGCAGCACCTCTGTTTCCAAGATGGCAGAGGTCTGGAGCACACTGGAGGACTCTGGGCACCTCCCCTGGGAGTTGCAGGTCAGGGGAGTGGTCACTCCCCTTTCCTTTGTCCAGTTTCGCGCCAGAGCAGGGCTGGGGGATCCCTGAACCGGTGTAGACTGGCTTATGCAGAGATGGGCAACATCTGTGCCCATCAAAGCATTTCCAGAGGCTGGGGGAGGCTACTCCTCCCCAGCCCTGACACCTTTTTCCAAAGGGAGAGGGTGTAACACCCTCTCTCTGAGGAAGTCCTTTGTTCTGCCTTCCTGGGCCAAGCCTGGCTGGACCCCAGGAGGGCAGAAACCTGTCTGAGGGGTTGGCAGCAGTAGCAGCTGCAGTGAAACCCCGGGAAAGGTAGTTTGGCAGTACCCGGGTCTGTGCTAGAGACTCAGGGGATCATGGAATTGTCCCCCCCAATGCCATTCTGGCATTAGGGGGACAATTCCATGATCTTAGACATGTTACATGGCCATGTTCGGAGTTACCATTGTGACGCTGTACATAGGTAGTGACCTATGTAGATTGCACGCGTGTAATGGTGTCCCCGCACTCACAAAGTTCGGGGAATTTGCCCTGAACGATGTGGGGGCACCTTGGCTAGTGCCAGGGTGCCCACACACTAAGCAACTTTGCACCCAACCTTCACCAGGTGAAGGTTAGACATATAGGTGACTTATAAGTTACTTAAGTGCAGTGGTAAATGGCTGTGTAATAACGTGGACGTTATTTCACTCAGGCTGCGGGGGCAGGCCTGTGTAAGAATTATCAGAGCTCCATATGGGTGGCAAAAGAAATGCTGCAGCCCATAGGGATCTCCTGGAACCCCAATACCATGGGTACCTCTGTACTATATACTAGGGAATTATAAGGGTGTTCCAGTATGCCAATGTGAATTGGTGAAATTGGTCACTAGCCTGTTAGTGACAATTTGGAAAGCAGAGAGAGCATAACCACTGAGGTTCTGGTTAGCAGAGCCTTAGTGAGACAGTTAGTCATCACACAGGGAACACATACAGGGCACATACTTATGAGCACCTTTCATTTGTTTTAGCCAAAGTAGAGGTTTGTGGTCTGTCTGAACAATGAAGTGAGTGCCAAACAGGTATGGCCTCAACTTCTTCAGTGCCCAGACCACAGCAAAGGCCTCCCTCTCAATGGCAGACCAACGCTTTTCTCTAGGGGTCAACCTTCTGCTGATAAAAGCTACTGGTTGATCCTGGCCCTCAGAGTTAAGTTGTGATAAGACTGCCCCTACCCCTAATTCAGATGCATCAGTCTGAACATTCAATTTCTTGGAGTAACATGGGCTTTTTAGGACAGGTGCAGTGCACATGGCCTGTTTGAGCTCCTCAAAAGCTTTCTGACAGCTAGCTGTCCACAATACCTTTTTAGGCATCTTCTTGCTAGTGAGATCATTAAGTGGGGCTGCAATGGAGCCATAGTTTCTAATGAATCTCCTGTAATACCCAGTGAGGCCTAGGAAGGCTCTCACCTGGGTCTGTGTTGTAGGGGGAACCCAAACTATGATTGTTTGGATTTTCCCCTGAAGTGGTGCAATCTGTTCTCCACCTACCAGGTGTCCCAGATAAACCACCTTTCCCTGCCCTATCTGGCACTTTGAAGCCTTGATAGTGAGGCCTGCCTTTTGCAGGGCCTCCCAAACTTTTCACAGGTGGACCAGGTGATCATCCCAGGTGTAACTAAGGACAGCTATATCATCTAGATATGCTGCACTAAAAGCCTCCAACGTTTGCAGGACTGTATTCACCAACCTCTGAAAAGTGGCAGGTGCAGTTTTCAACCCAAAGGGCATCACTGTAAATTGGTAGTGCCCTCCTATAGTTGAAAATGCAGTTTTAGCTTTAGCATCCTCTGCCAATATACTGCAGTCAAATCAAAGGTGCTTGGATACTTGGCAGATGCCAGTGTATCTATGAGCTCATCTGCCCTGGGTATAGGGTGAGCATCAGTTTTTGTTACCTGGTTGAGACCTCTGTAATCTACACAAAACCTCATCTCCCTTTTTCCATCTTTTGAGTGAGGCTTTGGTACAAGCACCACAGGAGAGGCCCATGGGCTTTCAGAAGGTTCAACCACTCCTACACCAAGCATTTTCTGAACTTCTTGGTTTATGCAGCCCCTGACATGGTCAGGCTGCCTATAGAATTTACTTTTGACAGGCAAGCTGTCTCCAGTATCAATTGTGTGTTCACACCAAGATGTGGTGCCTGGCACAGTTGAAAAGAGTTCAGAAAACTGTCCAAGGAGATTTATGCAGTTGTCTTTCTGTTCAGCAGTAAGACAGTCTGCCAAAACTACACCTTCCACTAAAGCATCATCTTAAGTGGAAGAGAAGAGATCAGGGACAGGGTCACTCTCTTCTTCCTTTCCTTCATCTGTTGCCATGAGCAGGGTGAGATCAGCCCTGTCATAGTAGGGTTTTAGGCGGTTGACATGAATCACCCTAAGGGGACTCCTGGCAGTGCCTAGGTCAACTAAGTAGGTGACCTCGCCCTTCTTTTCAACAATTAGGTGGGGTCCACTCCATTTGTCTTGGAGTGCTGTTGGGGCCACAGGCTCCAATACCCACACCTTCTGTCCTGGTTGGTACTCAATCAGAACAGCCTTCTGGTCATGCCATTGCTTTTGGAGCTCTTGGTTGGCCTGAAGGTTTTTACTGGTCTTTTTCATGCACTCGGCCATTCTGGATCTTAGGCAGAGTACATAGTCCACTATATCCTGTTTGGGAGCTTTAAAAGGTTGTTCCCAACCCTCCTTCACAATTGTTAGTGGACCTCTTACAGGGTGCCCAAATAGGAGTTCAAAGGGGCTGAAGCCCACTCCTTTCTGGGGTACCTCCCTGTAAGCAAAAAGGAGGCAAGGTAATAGGACATCCCATCTCCTCCTGAGTTTTTCAGGGAGTCCCATTATCATTCCTTTGAGAGTTTTATTAAACCTCTCTACCAGTCCATTTGTCTGTGGATGATAAGGTGGGGTGAATTTGTATGTTACACTACATTCCTTCCACATAGCCTTCAAGTATGCAGACATAAAGTTGCTACCCCTGTCTGATACAACCTCTTTTGGAAAACCCACCCCAGAAAAGATTCCCAGGAGGGCTTTTGCCTCTGCAGGTGCTGTAGTGGTCCTTAGAGGAATTGCTTCAGGATATCTTGTGGCATGGTCCACAACCACCAAGATAAACCTATTGCCTGAAGCAGCAGGAGGGTCAAGGGGCCCAACTATGTCAACCCCTACCCTTTCAAAGGGAACGCCAACCACAGGCAGTGGAATAAGGGGAGCCTCTAGTGTGCCACCAGTCTTGCCACTGGCTTGGCAGGTCATGAAAGACTCACACAAATCTTCTGTGTCCTCTGACATCCTAGGCCAGTGAAACAGGGGGACAAGCCTTTCCCATGTTTTAATCTGGCCCAAATGCCCAGCCAAAGGAATGTCATGTGCCAGAGTTAGAAGGAACTCTCTGTACTGCAGGGGAATGACCAATCTCCTGGCTGCTCCAGGTTTTGGGTCCCTTGCCTCTGTGTACAAGAGGTTGTCCCCCCAGTAAACTCTATGTGAGTCACTGACATCCCCATTTTGCTGCTTGACAGCTTGCTGTCTGAGACCCTCTAATGTGGGACAGGATTGCTGTGCCACACTCAGCTCTTCCCTGGCAGGCCCCCCTCCACCGAAAAGCTCAGCAGTGTCTGCTGCCAGCTCATCTGGTGAAGGTTCTGCACAGGGAGGAAATTCTTTTTCCTCAGTAGAAGAATCATCTGTAGAGGGAGGGATAGTAGGTAGGGATTTACCCTTGCTACCCCTATCTTTAGGGAGCACTTGGTCCATTGTTCCAGGATCCAAGTCACCCTGTCCTTTTTGCTTTTTGGCCTGAGCCCTTGGTAAAGCAAAAATATGCCCTGGAATGCCCAGCACTGCTGCATGAGCTTCCAACTCCACTTCTGCCCAAGCTGATGTCTCTAAATCATTTCCTAGTAGACAGTCTACAGGTAAATCTGAAGCAACCACAACTTTATTTGGACCAGTAACCCCCCCCCTCCCCCAGTTGAGATTCTCAACAGCCATGGGGTGGCTAAGAGTGTTGTTATGAGCGTCTGTCACTTGGTACTGGTGGCCAAGTAGGTGTTGTTCAGGGTGTACGAGTTTCTCTATCACCATGGTAACACTGGCACCTGTGTCCCTGTAGGCCTGAACCTCAACACAATTGATTAGGGGAAGTTGATTGTACTTATCCATATTAAGGGGACAAGCAACCAAGGTGGCCAAATCAATGGCACCTTCAGAGACTAACACAGCCTCTGTGGTCTCCCTAACAAGACCAACCCCAACTAAATTACCAAAAGTGAGCCCAGCTACTCCCTTGGATTGGCTATTAGTAGGTTTGCTCCCACCACCACTGCTATTACTAGGGGCACTAGAGTTTGCAGTAGGGGTTGTGGTAGTGGGAGATTTGGTTTTTTTCTTTGGACAACTGGCATCAGTTGTCCAATGGCCTTTTACTGTACATAAATAACACCAAGGCTTTTTTACTTGATTTGAAGAGGATTTGGACCCACCAGAGGATTTTTGTGGGCCTGATGAAGACTCATTTTTAGATTTGTCCCCACCCTTGTCAGAAGACTTACCGTCCTTCTTCTTGCCATTCTTGTCACCCCCTGTATGAACCTTTCTTTTCACTCTTGTTCTGACCCATTTGTCTGCCTTCTTTCCCAATTCTTGGGGAGAGGTCAAGTATGAGTCCACTAGATATTGGTGTAACAAGTCAGACACACAGTTATTCAGAATAAGATTATACAGGCTTTCATAGTCAAAAACTTTACTGCCATGTAACCATCCCTCCATGGCCTTCACTGAACAGTCAACAAAGTCTATCCAGTCTTGGGAGGACTCTTTTCTAGTGTCTCTGAATTTAATCCTGTATTGTTCAGTGGTTAAGCCATATCCATCCAAGAGTGCATCCTTCAAAACTGCAAAATTGTTAGCATCATTTTCTCTAACAGTAAGGAGCCTATCCCTACCCTTTCCATTGAAAGATAGCCACAATATAGCCGCCCACTGCCTTTGAGGGAACCCCTGTACTATACAGGCACTCTCAAGTGCAGCAAACCACTTGTTAATGTCATCCCCCTCCTTGTAAGGGGGAACTATCTTGTGCAGATTCCTGGAATCATGCTCTCTCACATGATCACTATCAGGAATACTGCTGCTGCCACCATGGGGTCCAAACCCCAATCTCTGTCTCTCCTTCTCCAGGTCTAGGGATTCCCTGTCTAGAGCCAGCTGTTGCTGTTTAAGCTTCAGCCTGGTCTCTTCCACTCGCAACTTTTTGAGTTCCCTTTCTAACATGTTGTCTTTAGGGTGGGTGGTTTGGGAATGCTTGTACACTGAGGATAAATTGGAACCAACAGAGGGAGATCTGTCCCTAACAACTTGGACTCTAGCAACCTGGCCTCCAGGAATAAAAACATCCCTACTATGATGGGAGCTCCTATTACTTCCAGCATTGCTCTGAGGTCTGCTGAGGGGCAGATTTGGAATAGAACCCTCCACACCTCCCTCAAGGGGTTCCACTGAGTCAGAATGTGAGCTATCTACTAACTTCTCAGTTGAAGTACCTGCTAGGGACTTATCATTCTCAATGAGCAGGTTAAATAGAAATTCTCTTGAAGGGTTCTTTCCTTTCACTAAACCTCTATCAATGCAGAGACTCCTTAGGCCCTTAAAGTTTAAATTGTCATAAGTTGTATTGACCATTTTAAGAGAAGTTCCTACATCAGACATGATAGAAGAAGGGTTAGAGACAGTGAGAAGAGAGTAAAAGTTTCAGGACTTTTTAAAGAACAGAAAAAAAAAACTTTTTCAAACTTTTAGAAACTTTTTAGAAGTTTAGAAGTACTTTTCAGCACTTAGTAGAAGGTGTAGGAGAAGAAAAGTAAAACTTTTTGGTTAGGTGTACATACACTGAACTTGTTTTGTATATTATTCTCTTATGAAAAGTACACAATGATAAAGTGGTAAGTAGTTACAAGTACTTATCCCACCGCTGCACAACCAATGTAGGAGGCTGGCCTGGCTTGTACACCTTGTGCCAGGTCCAGTTATCTCTTATTAGTGTAGAAGAGGTGTTTCTAACAGCTTAGGCTGATAGAAGGTAGCTATGGCAAAGCAGCTTAGGCTGAACTAGGAGACATGTAAAGCTCCCACTATACCACTGGTGTCATATGCACAATATCATAAGAAAACACAATACACAGATATACTAAAAATAAAGGTACTTTATTTTTATGACAATATGCCAAAAGTATCTCAGTGAGTACCCTCAGTATGAGGATAAGATATATACACAAGATATATGTACACAATACCATAATTATGCAGTAATAGCAAAAGGAAGTAATGCAAGCAGTGTAAAGTTACAGTAGATTGCAATAGGAACACAAAGGTATAGGGGCAACACAAACCGTATACTCCAAAAGTGGAATGCAAACTACGAATGGACCCCAAGCCTATGTGAGCTTGTAGAGGGTCGCTGGGTCTGTAAGAAAACAGTGAAGCTTAGAAAAATAGGCCACCCCAAGACCCTGTAAGGTAGGTGTAAAGTGCACCTACAACCCCCAGAGAGCACAGAAGTCGTGATAGGGGGATTCTGCAGGAAGAACAACCACCAGCAATGCAACAACATTGCTGGATTTCCAGACCTGAGTACCTGTAAGACAAGGGGACCAAGTCCAATAGTCGCAACAGTGTTGAGAGTGGGAGGAGCCCAGGAAATGCCAGCTGAGGGTGCAAGGACGCTGCCACCGGTTGGAAGAAGCTTGGAGTTCTGCAAGAAAGAAGAGGACTAGGAACTTCTCCTTTGGAAGAAGAATGTCCCACGTCGCGATGAAGCTTGCAGAGGTGTTCCCATGCAGATAGACCGCAAACAAGCCTTGCTAGCTGCAAGGGTCGCGGTTAGGGTTTTTGGGTGCTGCTGTAGCCCAGGAGGGACCAGGATGTCGCCACTTGGAGGAGGATACAGAGGGGGCGCCCAGCAACGTAGGGAGCCCTCACTTAAGCAGGCAGCACCCGCAGAAGTACCTGAACAGGCACTTAGAAGAAAAGTGAACCGGAGTCCTCCCGAAGTCACGAAAGGGAGTCCCACGATGTCGGAGGACAACTCAGAAGGTTGTGCTAGGGGGATTCTGCAAGAAAACCCAACACCAGCAATGCAACAACAGTGGATTTCTGGACCTGAGTACCTGTAAGACAAGGGGACCAAGTCCAAGAGTCGCGACAGTGTAGAGAGTGGGGAGGAGCCCAGGAAATGCCAGCTGAGGGTGCATGGAAGCTGTCACCGGATCGAAGAAGCTTGGTCTTTTGCAAGAACGAAGAGGACTAGGAACTTCCCCTTTGGAGGATGGATGTCCCACGTCGCGATGAAGCTTGCAGAGGTGTTCCCATGCAGAAAGACCACAAACAAGCCTTGCTAGCTGCAAGGGTTGCCGTTAGGGTTTTTGGATGCTGCTGTGGCCCAGGAGGGACTAGGATGTGGCCACTTGGATGAGGAGACAGAGGGGGCGCTCAACAAGTCAGGGAGCCCTCACAGAAGCAGGCAACACCTGCAGAAGTACCTGAACAGACAGTTGGAAGAAGAGTGAACCAGAGTCCACGCAAAGTCACAAAAGGGAGTCCCACAATGTCGGAGGACAACTCAGAAGGTTGTGCACTGCAGAAAGGAGTGTTGGGGACCCAGGCTTGGCTGTGCACAAAGGAAATCCTGGAAGAGTGCACAGGAGCCGGAGCAGCTGCAAATCACGCAGTACCCAGCAATGCAGTCTAGCGTGGGAGTGACTTGGACAGAGTTGCTGAGTTCCAGGGACCACGCTCGTCATGTTGAGAGGGGACCCAGAGGACCGGTGACGCAGTCTTTTGTTGCCTGCGGTTGCAGGGGGAAGATTCCGTCGACCCACGGGAGATTTCTTCAGAGCTCCTGGTGCAAGAAGGAGGCAGGCTACCCCCAGAGCATGCACCACCTGGAAATAGTCGAGAAAGCCGGCAGGATGAAGCGATACAAGGTTGCTAGTAGTCGTCTGGCTACTTTGTTGCGGTTTTGCAGGCGTCCTGAGTAGTCAGCGGTCAATCCTTTGGCAGAAGGTGACTAGGGAGATGCAGAGGAACTCTGGTGAGCTCTTGCATTCGTTATCTGAAGAATTCCCCAAAGCAGAGACCCTAAATAGCCAGAAAAGGAGGTTTGGGACATTCTTCTTCCAAAGGAATAGTTCCTAGTCCTCTTCTTTCTTGCAGAACTCCAAGCTTCTTCCAACCGGTGGCAGCTTCCTTGCACCCTCAGCTGGCATTTCCTGGGCTCCTGCCCACTCTCGACACTGTTGCGACTATTGGATTTGGTCCCCTTGTCTTACAGGTACTCAGGTCCGGAAATCCACTGTTGTTGCATTCCTGGTGGTTGTTCTTCCTGCAGAATCCCCCTATCACGACTTCTGTGCTCTCTGGGGGTAGTAGGTGCACTTTACACCTACCTTTCAGGGTCTTGGGGTGGGCTATTTTTCTAACCCTCACTGTTTTCCTACAGTCCCAGCGACCCTCTACAAGCTCACATAGGTTTGGGGTCCATTTGTGGTTCGCATTCTACTTTTGGAGTATATGGTTTGTGTTGCCCCTATACCTATGTGCTCCTATTGCAATCTACTGTAATTCTACACTGCTTGCATTACTTTTCTTGCTATTACCTGCATAATTTTGGTTTGTGTACATATATCTTCTGTATATATCTTATCCTCATACTGAGGGTACTCACTGAGATACTTTTGGCATATTGTTATAAAAATAAAGTACCTTTATTTTTAGTACTTCTGTGTATTGTGTTTTCTTATGATATTGTGCATATGACCCTAGTGGTATAGTAGGAGCTTTACATGTCTCCTAGTTCAGCCTAAGCTGCTTTGCCATAGCTACCTTCTATCAGCCTAAGCTGCTAGAAACACCTCTTCTACACTAATAAGGGATAACTGGACCTGGCACAAGGTGTAAGTACCTCTGGTACCCACTACAAGCCAGGCCAGCCTCCTACAGTAGACTCTGAAGGGGAACCTTAAATAGCCCTGAGAGGGGGATTGGCTACCTTAGCAGGTATGGACATATCAGGAGGGGTCTCTGACGTCAGCTGCTGGCAGTGGCAACTCAGAGGCATCCAGAGTGTCCCCACACCTTGGAAAACAAGAGGGCTGAAGTCTGGGACACACTGGAGGAGCTCTGGGAACCACCCCTGGGGTGGTGATAGACAGGGGAGTCATCATTCCCCTTTCCTTTGTCCAGTGTCACGCCAGAGTAGGGACTGGGGGGTCCCTGAACCGGTGTAGACTGGTTTATGCAAGGAGGGCACCATCTGTGCCCTTCAAAGCACTTCCAGAGGCTGAGGGGGGGGGCTACCCCTCCCCAGCCTGTAACACCTATTTCCAAAGGGAGAGGGTGTAACCCCCTCCTCCCAAAGGAAATGCTTTATTTTGTCTTCCTGGGAGTGAGCTGCTCAGACCCCAGGAGGGCAGACGCCTGTCTGTGAGGTGGCAGCAGCTGTAGCTACAGGGCAAGTCTCAGAGAGCTTGCTTGGCAGTACTGGGGGTCCATGGTGGGGCCCCTAGGATGCATGAAATTGGCTCCCCAACACCCGATTTGGAATGATGGAGCAATTCCATGATCTCAGACATCTTACATGGCCATATTCAGAGTTACCATTGTGTAAAGGTCCCCGCATTCACAAAGTCTGGGGAATTGGCCCTGAACTATGTGGGGGCACCTTTGCTAGTGCAAGGGTGCCCTCACACTTAGTAACTTTGCACTTAGCCTTCATAAAACGAAGGTTGGATATATAGGTGACTTATAAGTTACTTAAGTGCAGTGAAAATGGCTGTGAAATAACTGTGCACTATTTCACACAGGCTGCAATGGCAGGCCTGTGGAAGGGTTTGTCTGAGCTCCTTATGGATGCCAAAAGAAATGCTGCAGCCCATAAGGATCTACTGGAACCCCAATGCCCTGGGTACCTAGGTACCATATACTAGGGACTTATAAGCGGGGTCCAGTGTGCCAATTGAAATTGGTGAATGAAGTCACCAGCCTATAGTGACAAATTTAAAAGCAGAGAGAGCATGAGCACTGAGGTTCTGGTTAGCAGAGTTTCAGTGACACAGTTAAGCACTACTGACAACACACACATTAGGCCACAAACTATGAGCACTGGGGTCCTGGCTAGCAGGATCTCAGTGAGACAGGCAAAACACACTGACATATAGGGTTGTCACTATGAGCACTGGGGTCCTGACTAGCAGGATCCCAGTGACACAGTAAAAACACACTGACACACACTTACAAACAGGCCAAAAGTAGGGGTAACTATGCTGGAAAGAGGCTACTTTCTCACACTCCAGACTATATCTGTCAATTCAAAAACTGGGTTTAGAATCAAGATTATGCTCTAAATTTGGTTTTGATCGGGCATATAAGACAAAATCTAAGCCAGAGTCAAGGTTTGAATTGGATAGAGTTGATATCATAAGTGTGGAAAACTGGCACTTTGTTGCAGTCCCCCTCCCCCAAACACACACTCTGTTTGCCTGGTTTCATGATGCAATTTTGTAGGAGGCTGGCCTGGCTTATAGTGGGTACCTAGTGGTATTTACACCTTGTGCCAGGTCCAGTTATCCCTTATTGGTAGAATAGAGGTGTTTCTAGCAGCTTAGGCTGTTAGAGGTAGCTATAGCAAAGCAGCTTAGGCTGAACTAGGAGACATGCAAAGCTCCTGCTATAACACTTGTATCATATAGCACAATATCATAAGAAAACACAATACTCAGAGTTACTAAAAATAAAGGTACTTTATTTTAGTGACAATATGCCAAAAGTATCTCAGAGGATACCCTCACTTAGGAGGTAAGTAATATACACAAATTATATCTACCCAAACCCAAAACAGGTAAGTAACAGTAAGAAAAGTAGTGCAAACAATGTAGAATCACAATAGGATGCAATAGGTAGACATAGGCCTAGGGGCAACACAAACCATATACTCCAAAAGTGGAAAGCAAATCACGAATGGACCCAAGGCCTATGGGAGGTTGTAGAGGGTTGCTGGGACTGTGAGAAAACAGTACGGGTGTCCAAAATACCCCACCCCAAGACCCTGAAAAGTAGGAGTAAAGTTACCCTACTACCCCAGAAAGACAGTATAGTCAAGACAGGGGATTCTGCAAGAACCACAACCACCAGCAAAACACTGAAGACGGATTCCTGGACCTCATCCCAAACTGAGGCCTCTAGGTAATTACCTAAGAGTCAGTTGCCCAATGATGTGTTGTGCAGGAGACACTAGGTTTTCAGGCACCAAAGTGATACTGCCACCTGTGTCCCTGTAGGCCTGGGCCTCAACACCATTAATTGAAACTGTCTGCCTGTACTTATCCATTGTAAGGGGACAAGCAGCCAGTGTGGCAGGGCCAATACCACCAGGTTTGAAAGAAACTGTCTTGTGACTGACTACCCCAGTTTCTATGATGGACCCATACGTGAACCCAACTACACCCTTATTTTGACGGTTGCCAGCAGTCCCACCACTATTACCACTACTGCTAGGGGCACTAGAGTTTGATGTATTAGTGGTGGTAGGCTCAGGGGGTTTGCCTTGGCAGGACCTATCGCCTGGCCTATGGCCTTTATTTTTACACACATACCACCAAGATTTTTTAATGTGTGTGGGTTGTGTAGAAGAGGAAGAAGTTGATTTATCCCCACCCCCTGAAGAGTTTTTAGGATTTGAAGAAGGATCTTTAGTTTTACCCTTATCCCCATGCTTATCCTGAGATTTCTCACCATCTTTGTTCTTTCCATCCTTGTCACCTCCTGTATAAACTTTTTTGTTCACTCTTGTTCTGACCCATTTGTCTGCCTTCTTTCTCAATTCTTGGGGAGAGGTCATATCTGGGTCTACCAAGTACTGGTGCAACAAATCAGACACACGATTGTTAAGAATATGCTCTCTCAGGATCAGACTATACAGGCTTTCATATTCAGATACTTTACTGCCATGTAACCAACCCTCCAAGGCCTTCACTGAACAGTCAACAAAATCTGTCCAGTCTTGAGAGGACTCTTTTCCGGTGTCTCTGAACTTAATCCTGTATTGTTCAGTGGTTAAGCCAAATATATCCAACAGTGCATCCTTCAAAACGTTGTAATTATTGGCATCACTTTCTCCGACAGTAAGCAGCCTATCCATACCCTTTCCAGTGAAAGATAGCCACAAGATAGCAGCCCACTGCCTTTCAGGGACCAACTGTACCACTCAGGCCCTCTCAAGTGCAGCAAACCACTTATTAATGTCATCCCCCTCCTTGTAAGGGGGGGCTATCTTATGCAGATTCCTGGAATCTTGCTCTCTAACAGGATTGCTATCAGAAATACTGCTGCTGCCACCATGGGTCCTAACCCCATTCTCTGTCTTTCCCTCTCTATATCTAGGGATTCCCTGTCTAAGGACAGCTGTTGCTGTTTAAGCTTCAGTCTGGTCTCTTCCAACCTCAGCTTTTTGAGTTCCCTTTCCATTAAGTTATCCTCAGGGTGGGATGCTTGGGAATATTTGGATACAGAGGAGATTTGGGAATTGGCAGAGAGAGACCTGTCCCTAACTGGCTGGACCCTAGTAACCTGGCCTCTAGGAGTGAAAGATGCCCTACTAATGTGAGACCCTCTAACACTACCAGTGTCTGTAGGAGGCTGGCCTGGCTTGTAGTGGCTACCAAGGGGTACTTACACTCTGTACCAGGTCCAGTTATCCCTTATTAGTATAGAAGAGGTGTTTCTAGCAGCTTAGGCTGATAGAAGGTAGCTATAGCAGAGCAGCTTAGGCTGAACTAGGAGACATGCAAATCTCCTACTATACCACTGGTGTCATATGCACAATATCATAAGAAAACATAATACACAGATATACTAAAAATAAAGGTACTTTATTTTTATGACAATATGCCAAAAGTATCTCAGTGAGTACCCTCAGTATGAGGATGCCAAATATACACAAGATATATGTACACAATACCAAAAATATGCAGTAATAGCAAAAGGAAGTAAAGCAAGCAATGTAAAGTTACAGTAGATTGCAATAGGAGCACATAGGTATAGGGGCAACACAAACCATATACTCCAAAAGTGGAATGCGTAGAGGGTCGCTGGGACTGTAAGAAAACAGTGAGGGTTAGAAAAATAGACCACCCCAAGACCCAGAAAAGTAGGTGTAAAGTGCACCTATATTCCCCAGAGAGCACAGAAGTCGTGATAGGGGATTTCTGCAAGGAAGACCAACACCAGCACTGCAACCAAAGTGGATTTCCGGACGAGAGTACCTGTGGAACAAGGGGACAAAGTCCAAGAGTTGCGACAAAGTCGAGATAGGGTAGATGCCCAGGAAATGCCAGCTGAGGGTGCAAAGAAGCTGCCACTGGATGGCAGAAGCTGTGGATTCTGCAAGAATGAAGAGGACTAGCAACTTCCCCTTTGGAGGATGGATGTCCCACGTCGTGAAGAAGCTTTCAGAGGTGTTCCCACGCAGAAAGACCGCAAACAAGCCTTGCTAGCTGCAATGGTCGCGGTTAGGGTGTTTGGATGCTGCTGTGGCCCAGGAGGGACCAGGATGTCGCCACTTGGATGAGGAGACAGAGGGGGTGCCCAGCAAGTCAGGGAGCCCTCACAGAAGAAGGCAGCACCCGCAGAAGTGCCGGAACAGGCACTATGAAGAGGAGTGAACCGGAGCTCACCCGAAGACACAAAAGGAATTCCCACAACGCCGGAGGACAACTCGGAAGGTTGTGCACTGCAGGTTAGAGTGTCGGGGACCCAGGCTTGGCTGTGCACGAAGGAAATCCTGGAAGAGTGCACAGGAGCCGGAGGAGCTGCAAATCACGCGGTACCCAGCAATGCAGTCTAGCGTGGGGAGGCAAGGACTTACCTCCACCAAACTTGGACTGAAGAGTCACTGGACTGTGGGAGTCACTCGGACAGAGTTGCTGAGTTCCGGGGACCACGCTCGTCGTGCTGAGAGGGGACCAAGAGGACTGGTGATGCAGTCTTTTGTTGCCTGCGGTTGCAGGGGGAAGATTCCGTCGACCCACGGGAGATTTATTCAGAGCTCCTAGTGCAGAGAGGAGGCAGGCTACCCCCAGAGCATGCACCACCAGGAAACAGTTGAGAAGGCGGCAGGATCAGCGATACAAGATTGCAGTAGTCTTTGCTACTTTGTTGCGGTTTTGCAGGCGTCCTGAGCAGTCAGCGGTCGATCCTTTGGCAGAAGGTGAAGAGAGAGATGCAGAGGAACTCTGATGAGCTCTTGCATTTGTTATCTAAAGAATTCCCCAAAGCAGAGACCCTAAATAGCCAGAAAAGGAGGTTTGGCTACCTAGGAAGGAGGATAGGCTAGCAACACAGGTAAGAGCCTATCAGAAGGAGTCTCTGACGTCACCTGCTGGCACTGGCCACTCAGAGCAGTCCAGTGTGCCAGCAGCACCTCTGTTTCCAAGACGGCAGAGGTCTGGAGCACACTGGAGGATCTCTGGGCACCTCCCCTGGGAGGTGCAGGTCAGGGGAGTGGTCACTCCCCTTTCCTTTGTCCAGTTTCGCGCCAGAGCAGGGCTGGGGGATCCCTGAACCGGTGTAGACTGGCTTATGCAGAGATGGGCACCATCTGGGCCCATGAAAGCATTTCCAGAGGCTGGGGGAGGCTACTCCTCCCCAGCCCTGATACCTTTTTCCAAAGGGAGAGGGTGTAACACCCTCTCTTTGAGGAAGTCCTTTGTTCTGCCTTCCTGGGCCAGGCCTGGCTGGACCCCAGGAGGGCAGAAACCTGTCTGAGGGGTTGGCAGCAGCAGCAGCTGCAGTGAAACCCCGGGAAAGGTAGTTTGACAGTACCCGGGTCTGTGCTAGAGACTCGGGGGATCATGGAATTGTCTCCCCAATGCCAGAATGGCATTGGGGTGACAATTCCAAGATCTTAGACATGTTACATGGCCATGTTCGGAGTTACCATTGTGACGCTGTACATAGGTAGTGACCTATGTACAGTGCACGCGTGTAATGGTGTCCCCGCACTCACAAAGTCCGGGGAATTTGCCCTGAACGATGTGGGGGCACCCTGGCTAGTGCCAGGGTGCCCACACACTAAGTAACTTAGCACCCAACCTTTACTAGGTAAAGGCTAGACATATAGGTGACTTATAAGTTACTTAAGTGCAGTAGTAAATGGCTGTGAAATAACGTGGACGTTATTTCACTCAGGCTGCAGTGGCAGGCCTGTGTAAGAATTGTCAGAGCTCCCTATGGGTGGCAAAAGAAATGCTGCAGCCCATAGGGATCTCATGGAACCCCAATACCCTAGGTACCTCAGTACCGTATACTAGGGAATTATAAGGGTGTTCCAGTATGCCAATGTGAATTGGTGAAATTGGTCACTAGCCTGTTAGTGACAATTTGTAAAGCAGAGAGAGCATAACCACTGAGGTTCTGGTTAGCAGAGCCTCAGTGAGACAGTTAGTCATCACACAGGGAAAACATACATATAGGCCACAAACTTATGAGCACTGGGGTCCTGCTGAATAGTTTCCCTGTGCCAGTGTTCTTTCCCTACAAATTGCAAAGGTAATTGGCACGACCTTTAGCTGCCACTATAAGTCCCTGGTAAATGGTACTTAGGTACCCAGGGCACGGGGAACTAAAGGCAGGCCCCTGAGGACAGTAGCACTGATTGTGCCACCCTTTAGGGCCATGCATCAAGATGTACCCAGCACTGCCTTTGCAGGCTGAGTGTACTGGTGCAATCTTAAAAGGCATACTTGACATGTCACACTGCCTGTGTACCCTGTCCACTACACATTGCACGCAATAGAGATACGTCACCCCTCTGGCAGGCCTTCCAGCCCTAAGGCAGGGTGCAATATATTGTATATGAGTGCATAGCCGCATGAGGAATATGCCCCCCCCAGTGTTCTTGCCAAACCTGGGACATAGTGAGTGAACAGAGCAGCCATTTTAAAACATGTGCTGGACACTGGTCAACATGAGTTTCACAGCTACATGATGGTCACCCTGAACCCTAGGTTGTTTGGTATCAAACAACTCAGAATGATAAATCCAAATAGGTACCAGTGTTGTATTTATAATAAAATGTACCTCAGAGTCACCTTAGAGGTGCCCCCTGCGAACACGAACTACCCTGGCATGGTTGCTGACTGGTCCTGACCAGCCTGCCACTGCCAGACACAAATCTGTACCCCTGAGGTGAGGGCTTCTGCCCTCTAGGATACAGAACAAAGCCCTTCCTGGGTGGAGGTGCTAATGCCCTCTTGTAGGAAAGTACCGTCTTGCCCGGCATGTTACCCCCATTTTTTACATGTATGTCAGTTTGTTTTTGCCTGTCTCACTGGGATCCTGCTAGCCAGGACCCCAGTGGTTATAGTTTGTGGCCAGAATGTGTATACCTGTGTAGTGACTAACTGTGTCAGTGAGGCTCTGCTAATCAGAACCTCAGTGTTTATGCTCTCTCTGCCTTCACATTTGTCACTATAGGCTAGTGACCACTTTTACCAATTTCAGTTGGAACACTTGAACACCCTTATAATTCCCTAGTATATGGTACCTAAGTACCCAGAGTATTGGGGTTCCAGGAGATCCCTATGGGCTGCAGCATTTCTTCTGCCACCCATAGGGAGCTCAGACAAACCTTTTCACAGGACTGCCACTGCAGCCTGAGTGGAATAACACACGTTATTTCACAGCCATTATCAATGCACTTAAGCAACTTATAAGTCACCTATATGTCCAACCTTCAGTTGCTGAGGGTTAGGTGCAAAGTTACTAGGTGTGAGGGCACCCTTGCACTAGCAAAGGTGCCCCCACATAGTTCAGGGCCATTTTGCCAGACTTTGTGAGTGCGGGGACACCATTACATGGGTGCACTACATATAGGTCAGTACCTATGTGTAGATTCACAATGGTAACTCCGAATATGGCCATGTAAGATGTCTAAGATCATAAAATTTCCCCCCCATGCCAAATATGGCATTAGGGTGCCAATTCCATGCATTACCGGGGATCCACTATTCTTCTCCTTTGCTTTTTCATTTCAGCTCAAATGAGAGGAAGCAATTCCTCAGGGATACCCAGCATGGCTGCATGGGCATTAAACTCTACCTCAGCCCAACCTGAGGCCTCTAGGTCATTACCTAAGAGACAGTCTACAGGTAAGCTAGGTGATACTACCACCTGCTTAGGGCCAGTAACTCCACCCCCAACTAAACTGAATTATAGCTAAGGGAAGGAACTTAGTGGAGTTATGGACATCAAGGGGCATATTTATACTCCGTCTGCGCCGATTGTGCGTCAAACATTTTGACGCACAATCAGCGCAAACGTTGCCCCGTATTTAAACTTTGACGCCCGAGCCCGCGGACGACAAAATTCCGCTGTGTGCATCATTTTTTGGATGCGGCAACCCGCCTTGCGTTAATGATATGCAAGGTAGGCGTTCCCGTCCAAAAAATGGTTTAAACGGCCGTGCATCGTATTTATGATTTCGGGCAAAAATGACGCACGGCCGGGAGGCGGAGCCAGAAAATGACGCAGAGCCTGATTTGCGTCAAAAATTAACGCCTGGGTCAGGGCAGGCTTTAAAATGTGGCAAACACACCTGTATTTAATCAGAACACACAGAACAAACAGCGAGCAGCAACAGGGAGCCATGGAGGTGATTCTAACCCAGCATGCACGCAGATGCAGAGCCCAGCAGCAAGAACAGCAGCTACAACAACACCAGCAGGGACCCCAAAGTCAGCGCAGACGGCAGGAGAGGATATTCCGCCCAAGAACAACCCTTCAGGGCCTCAGGGAACACGACATCATACAGAGGTACCGGTTGAACTGGCAGGCCATTCAGCAGCTGATGCAAAACATTGAACAGCAGTTGGCCCTCACTTTGGTGACACCCCGCACCTTCCTAACAGAAACAAAGCTGCTTGCCGTACTTCACATGCTGGAAAGTGGCTCTTTTCAAACAACTGGTGCCCTGGTAGGCGGAATATCACAACCATCATTCTCCGCATTTTTGCCAAAAGTACTGGATGCCATCATTCGACTGACACCCCGCCACATCTGCTTCCCTAACACACTGCAGAAGCAGCAGGAAACTAAACAGGGGTTCTACGCAATCAGTGGCTTCCCACACGTCCTTGGTGCAATCGACTGCACACATGTACGCCTTGTGCCACCTGCTGCAACTGAACACCTCTACCGCAACAGGAAGCACACACATTCAATCAACGTGCATGCCATTGTCGATCACCAAGGAATGTTCACCAACATCGTGGCTAAATATCCCGGGAGTGTACATGACTCATTCATCTTCCGTCACTGCACCATCAATCAACACTTCCAGGATGGACGGTATGGCAACGGACTACTTGTTGGTAAGTACAAAAAGCTACATATATATATACACTGCACAGCAACCCTCTAGGACACACAACACATACACCACAACAGCAACATGTCAACAGGGACACACTGAGGTCCTGACATCACTAGCCATGTTTCTTAAGTCACCATTGAACCTGTCACACATCGGAATTTACTGTACAGCCTAATGTTAAGACATTAATGAGTGTGGTTGCCGAAATGTCACCTTGCAAATTGTAAGTGTCCCAATGACCTTTACGTTAATACATTGCATAAGTCTAAAGGTATGGGATGTCCAGGGTACTTTGATATGAACGTGTTAACAACACTTTCAATTTTAACTCTGCATGGAACTATCATCTCACCCCCAGTGAAGACACACGGACACCTGTATCACAAGTCACAATGCTAGGGAGGGCACACTGTATTGAAAATCCCAAAACATACTGCTGACAAACGGTTAGCAGACAAACACTTGCTCAGCGAAGGAAACAACACAATGCAGATGGTATAGCCTACAAGTATAGGATGTCACATTAGTACACAAAAGAGTCACAGACAACCCAAGACAACTACTGCCATTAAAGGTCTTTTCAATAGTGCCAGCTACATCAACATGATCCCATTCTTTTTCTCTTGCAGCTGATCAGGGGTATGGCATCCAGCCATGGATAAGGACACCATTTGGCAACCCGAGTACAGCTGCAGAGCGAGCATACAACGAGGCCCATAGGAGGACACGCAGCATTGTCGAGCGGACCTTCTGCATCCTCAAGTCAAGGTTCCGCTGCCTCGACATCACTGGTAGTAGCCTACTATATTCCCCCGAGATGGTCTGTAAGATCATACTAACATGTTCCATCCTGCACAACATTTTCATAAGAAGGAACATTCCCCTCCTGGAACCAGACCCATACATGCCTGAAGACGAGGAAGAGGAGGATGCTGCCTTGCAACATGAGGGGGAACAACTAAACACGGCTGCTGTAGTGCGTAGGCGCCAACACATTGTGAACAATTTTCTTTTAAATATTATCACCATCACCACTTAATGAACTATTGTAAATAAACACTGATAAGAAACACCACATCATGGTCCGGCTAATCATTTCTGCACACCTTTAGCTCTAACTATCAGAAGAAGAGTGTCGCCTCATGGATCATTGATGATATAACAATCAGGACACAGAAAATCCCACTACAAATGTGATGCCTATCATACAACGGTCACATACACACACAATGTAAA
Source organism: Pleurodeles waltl (assembly GCF_031143425.1). Lineage (NCBI taxonomy): Eukaryota > Metazoa > Chordata > Amphibia > Caudata > Salamandridae > Pleurodeles > Pleurodeles waltl. Next base: position 1,219,898,055 of record NC_090447.1, read on the forward strand.
TGACTGACATCCTGTACTGTTCACCATTGAAGGGCAATAGCGGAGGACCACACCTATTACACACATACATGTTGGAAACATGGTTCATCGCAGCATATGGCACACAACTAAAACACCATCACTCAACTAGGGGAAAACAGGCCTCATACATCAGGCAGTGACATGCTTTTGCTTCAGGAACAGGAATGTATGACCAGACCCTTGACAGCAGTAAGTCCAACTACATACAATCTTTGCAAAGACTATCTGTCACTGGAGTTACATACATACACAGCATAAGTGCCACACATATGACAAGCATCCAGCACATCACATCCCATCTACATGTCAGCCCTTTTCCAAAAACCTGATGCACCCATGCGCCTGGTCACACCCCACCTGTCTGAAGAGGTCCCTGGAATACAAATATGTGTACCCTGATATTCCCTCATCTACACACACACACACAAACATCCAGTCATCCAGTGTGCAACACCCTTTCCGATGGTATACCTTTGTCATAGTACTATCTGACTGCATGGACGTCAGCTCAAAGAATACACTGGTTTGGAGTTTATAAGGCCTGGTATCACCTGTAGATTGCTTCCCGTGTGAAAGGTACGGTATGCCATCTGAAAGCAAATTTCATCCGACAGGACTTGTGAGACACTGATGGAGGCCACACCAGTGATCACCTCCATGCACCGTCCCTGCTAATGCCTCCTACGGCATAGATGTTGTCATTTTGGCAATTACACCGCTAAGCATTGCTACTAATGTAGCTGTGTAACACTGTATCTGGGTTCATGTGTCACCTTCAAAACAACACAGGACATACACAGTTTGACATGTCAACTGTCTACTCCCTCCGACCAGTCTTAGTCAGACCACTGATCATGTCAATTGTGAAAGAGCCGGATCCTGATTGACCCTGCATCCTGTCAGCCTGACTGGCACCTGTCCGTGGGCCACCCTAAAGATTCCCGGTGGCCACATATGGACCACACTTGTTGTTCAAAACCTCTCTTTCCTCAGAGGCTAATTTGTCATTTGCCTCATCAATGTATACTCAAATACATTGTATTGCATCATCTGACTTTTATTTGTATCATATTTGTTACAGTGCCCTTGAATAGCTAAATCATGCCCCATCCGTTGTCTGGGCCTCAATAATGCCTAAACTACAAAGTGTGACAGTGTAACTGGGCCATAGCCTGGGATGGTGTACGTGGCCTCCAGCAGAACCAGCAACCTCAGACAATGTCCATGTAAAGTCTACACATTTTAGGACCCTGACAGTTCACACGCTGAGTAACATTATCCAAATAATAGAGATGACCTCTGGAAGTGAAAATTCTGCTGCATCCAAATATTATTTACGAATCATTAAAAATATTTGGATGCAGCATTATTTGCACTCCTGTGCGTCAAAAAATATGACGCACAAGCTGTATGCGTGAAAATATGACGCATATTGGAAAAAAACAGCGGCCATGTTATGCAGGATGTGATGTAATAGGATATCCTGTTTACAGATTCTGTACAGTGGGTGTACTTTCACTTTCACTTTGCAGTCTGTGATTATTCTAGACTGTGTGGCTGTGTGCAAAGTGTTGTCCTGTGATTTTGTGCTTTTGTGTCCAGAGTGCCATCTTACTTGTTGTTTTGTCATTTCAATATTGTTGTAGAATACTGTCTGAGTGTGTGTTGTTTACATTTGTCCATTCCAGTGTTGTATTTATTGTCTGTGGGAGTCTGTTGTGGGTACTGTTATATAGGGGATAGTTGGGCTCTTCTATTTGTTAAGTTTACTTTGTATTTCTTTACTCCTACTTTCCCCATTTTCACCTTTCTTCTTTTTTTCCCACTACATTTTCCCCTTTTCTGTGCAGAAATGTAGGGTAGGCCACGTCTTTCCAGGATGGGTGAGGAGGAATTGGGGGGGTTCATATGGCTGGTGTGCCATTTCCTCCCACTGCTGCTCGAGGCTGGGGGTAAGGTGATACAGGGGTATCACACTGAGGCCCGAAAAGTCCGGTGGGGGAAGGTAAGCCATCACTTGATGCGTCTGTATGGGAGCCAACGCAAAGTCCACCAGCTGAAGCACCGCTGGGCTGACCTGATCTCCAGGGAGCAAGATCTGCTGGACAACCTGGGAATCATGATTGGTGGCACTGTTGGTGAGAACAGATCATGTAAATGTGCACAATTAAAAGCTGGGTAGTGACATGAGATGATTAGTACACAATCTGCCAGATAAGTTGCTGACTGTGTGTAATGCTGATGAAACATACAGGGTAATTGATGCACTATGTGAAGGATGACAAATGCTAGCAGTCAGGCAGCTCATGCTCTGCAAACTTACAGGTTGCTTGTTGCTGAATGTAATTTAGTGCCGCCTTTGTGTCAGACAAGCGAAACATTAATGAGGCAATCATGACTCTACAGGTCACAATTGCCAGTGAAGTATGGATGTACTAACATCATACCTACATATGCTGACGCTATAGCTAGACTGACATTGGAAACCCTACATGATGCTGAAAATGAGTGCTGCCTTCACGTCAATTGATGATAGCAATGTGGCCCAGACAAATGTCTCATGTGTGTCTGGTGAGTGTGTAAGGAAAGTGTTCACAGAAGTGCTATGCCTGTTAGGGATTAATGTGCTCCTTCATATTTTATTGATACATGCCAGATCTGGACATGAACCATTTTTGGAAAGGAGTCAGGTGCCCTCAGCAAACATCTTAGACAGGTATTTTTTGTTTCTTGTGCCAAAATCCGATTAGGGATGGCAGTCCAAAGGTATGGACTAGGGTACAAACATCTATGTTTGGTGCCAATCACCATTGTTGGGACACATCAATTTATGAAACTTTAATACCATGAGGTATTGCCAAAGTCCCTGCCCCTCTGTACAACGTACCTATCTGTCACAAATGTGTCATGACCACACAGGCTGTTTGACAGGTCATACAGTCCTCAAGTAACCAGCCTGTGGATGTCTCTCTTGGATGCACATGATGAGACGAATATACACCAATATTGTTGCTGCTCACTAATGGAGGTGCATGTTTGCCACCACATGACAGTCAGGGCCACTGCATGTGTGTAGAAGTGTGTGTAACTGTAGCAGGAGACCCATCCTATGTAAATGTTGGCCGTGAAATATTCCATGCACTATGAGCATGTCTGAAAGGGTTTCATTACTCATGTCAGCTTACACATTGTTTTTGTAATGGAAATTTTTTGTCAGTGCACTGATTCTGAGCATATTCTTCCTTCCATGCTTTACAGGTGGACCTGCACCGTACACAGTGGGAGAGGTGGCTCGTTTTGAGGACCCCGACACCTACAGTGAGTGTTGACATGTGTGTTATGTTTTGTGTTTGCTGGTGATGTGTGATGGACTCCTGTGTGTTGAACACATTGCACGGTGTGATGCGCTGCCCAATCATTAGTGTTGTTCCATTAGTGGGATTTCAGATCTTAGAAAATTTTGAGTTGACCAATGCTTATCCATTTGTCTGATCTAGGGTTTGTAGGCCATTCCTGTAGGGCCCGCTATGAGAACTGGGGTGAGCCATGTGGAATACACTAGTTACAATAAGAGTTGCACTGGGACTCGTCTCTGACTGAGTCCGCATGTCAGACTCACATTCTCCCAGATAGCTTCTGCAAATGGCTTTTCTGAAGACTGCTGCTTCCCTATTAACTGATGTACTGAGTACACTGTAGGTAGAACCTTCTGGGAGCATGTACTTCCACATGTTGTACTACAAGTGTGTGGAAGTGGAGTGCAAAGGCCTAGGTGTGCATGCTATTCATGATCATGGGTGTTCTTGCTACTCTGTATCTGTTGAAAATTATGCCTCACTGGAAGTATGTGATGTTGACCTAGGTCAGTACATTCTGACATGTGTGGGCCTTGGATAGGACAAGGTTTAGCTGACTCCAATTTGTTGATCGCCCTTAGTGGTGGTGTGTGTGTAGAGCCAAACACATGTTGAGCTTTCTATACACTCCTGGGTGTGCATATAGTTTGGAATTGTTTGTTGTTCTTCCACCCCCCCCCTCAAACACAGGCATGGGTTTGTGAATAGGGTACCTAGGACTGAAGCAACCAGTATGTTACACATACTTGTGACTATATGAAATTTTGTTTTGAACCTAGTGTACACACTCAGGTATGGCACATGAGTACTGTACTAGCAAATCCTATTACAAATAGCAGACCTTGTAGTTTGTGATTATCATCACATACATTGACATATGTAGTCCAGGCAATAGGCGGAGGATGTGCAGCATGATTGTTACCTGACAACTGTCAGTACTTTGATGACAAGTTATTGCCAGTTGTTACCAATCATGTAGGTTTTGGATGTGCTATGTGTGAGATGACCTTTGTAGGCAGGCTTTCCATTTACTTACTCTGAGACTTTCAATGATCTGTATGGTGATATGAGCTGTTACAAGTACAGTAGTTGTATTGTCAGATTGACCACTTGTGCTATTTCACACAATGCAGTTCCTATGGTAAATAGTTGCCCTTTGTCTTCGCAGCTGCAAACATGACACCCGCCCAGAAGCATGAATTTGAGAGGCGGGCCATGAGATACAGACACATCCTGCAGGTGCAGTCGGGGTTCCGAAGGATGGCCCGTACATACCAGTCCGATCGGGCCTCCGGAGCATGGTGGGCTTCACCACAGGGTGGCCCAGCGTTGCCCACTACAGCCACCACCACCACAACCACCGGTTCTCCCCAGGTGGCCCCACACACAGCGGGGACTTTTGTCCCAACATCTGCAGCACACCCAGGCCCCAGCAGTGTGACAGCTGCAGGACAGTCCAGTGGGCTAGGCTCCACGCGGCCACAGAGCACCTCGGCCGGGACACAAACGGCACCAGCACCAACAGTCGACCCAGCGGCATTCCTGGCTTTGGAATATAAGATGGACAGAGTTTTAAAGAAGGTGAACAATCTTAGCCAGGATGTCAGCTACATAAAGAAGCGGGTCAAATCGATCAGGCGGACCGTCCGGAGGGCCAACCTCTAGGAATATCTTTTTGCGATGGACATGATTCCCTCCCCTCCCTCCTCTTTCCTTGTTCTCATGATTAGTGGGATGGGGGATTAGTGTTAGGTTAGTATAGGTTGTTAGTTTAGTTAGTGTTAAGGGAGGGGGGTGGGGGTCCTGATTCTTTCTACTTTTCCTTATTAAGTGTGTGGGTGGGGGCAAATTTTGGGGTTCCTGTGTGTTTAAAAAAAAAATTAAAAATATGAAGAAAACAATTACAAAAAAATATATGATTGTTTAGGATAGTATAGTATGTGTGTAGGTTAGTATGTGTTGTCCTCCATGTGTCCTGTCTCATAATGGGGGGTGGGGGGTTGATGTTTAGAACGATTCGTTATATGTGATGAGTAAGTTTGGCTTAGGTTAGTTAGGGACAGTTGTTGGTAATGAGTAGTCAGGTTAGATTAGGGTAGGTATGACTTTTCCCTTAGTTTCCTCTTGTGTGATTACTTTTGAATAAATATATAGATAACCCTTTACATTATGTGTTAACTGCTACTTGATCATGGCCTTGGCATCAGTGTAGATGATTGTTGTTCTATGACATTTGTGTCCTATGCTACAAACAAATACAAACTGAGGTGTAAAATGGCAGCTACCCCAGAGCTACCTTGGTAAGAATCCACCATTTGTTTGAACCCCCAATCGGAGTTGACATGGATCACAAAGGATTTTTGTTGATGAGTATGTTTTCTACGTCACAAAGTGTGCTTCCAGACTTGGTATTGTGGGGACAGTTTTAGGTCTGACTGCAGTGTGATGTTCAGGGACACCTTCTAAGATGAGTTCTTGTTAACACTCTTGTCTTCTTGTCTTCATAACTGGCAGAGATCATTTGTGTCAATATTCAGCATGATTACCTGTTTGGATGTTAACTCAGAAAGATTGATTCATGCTGTGTTTTGTAGTGTTTGCTTAGATTAGACTGCACAGTTCTATGTGTTAGTATTGCATGGTGACAACATTTATCAGCCACTATTAGTTGACTTTGATATCCCTTGAGGAAGCATTATTCTGTCCAACACAGCATGATGGTGTGTGGTTTCTCACTTCATCAGTTATTCACCTCAGAATGGGCAGGCTATGATGCAATCCTGGGCACTATGCAGATGTATATGACTACATGATGTCAGGACAGTTGTATTGACAATCTACATGATTGGAACACAGGCACATTTGTGTTATCTACTGCACAGTTGATGTGTCAAATTACACAGAGACATATTTGTTGTGCAAGGACTATTTATTGAAAAGTGCTGTAGTGCAATATGTACATTGTCCATGTTTGATGAGTCCGTTCTAGTGAAATCTTACATTGTGATCCTACAGAAGGGGTGTAGGTAATGCTACTGACATGCTGGGGTGATATTACAGACAGTGCAGAGGGACAGGATTTGCCGATTAGTAGGAGAGAGACATTAACTGGGCATGCTGACAAGATATACAGTGGTTAGCAGAACAGTCATTGAGTAGAGTTGTTCTAAGACTGGCATTTGACAAAACGTAGGACCTTGGTAAAAGTAGGCCATGATGCAGGAACTAGTGCTTCCGGGTACTCTTCCGTGTGAATGTGATCTGTTCCATGTCTTCTTCTTCTGATGTGTGTGTTGCCTGCTTTGTCCTTGTTGTTGTTGGTTGTGAAGGGGCAACACACACCTCAGTGTTAGAAGACGTGGAGTCAGACATCCCGGTCGCAGCTCCCTGTGAAGGTCTTAAGGGCAGTACTGCAGCAAGGAGGATCTGCTGGTTCCTGAGAATAGCAGCCACATCACGATGGTTGGCAGCCAGGTCGGCCCTGAGGGAGTCATGATTGCATTCATGCATGCAGTGGAAGGTTTGGGGTGCGAGGTGTTGTGGCAACTCCCTTACTGCAGTGGTGAATTCCTTGACAGTTTCTTGTAGTCCTTGCAGTATGGATGTTAGGGCTTGCATAGCTGCTGCCTGATCTGCAGATGACATCATGCATGAGCGCACCCCCTCAAGGCTCGCTGCCATAGTTTGCATCCCCACCCGCACCTCCTTGGCCAGCTCCCGCTGTACTCCAACTACAGTTCTCTCAATGCTGCTTCCAGTGTCGTCTGAGTCCTCAGCTGTATTGGAGCTGGCAGGTCTTACAATTGGGGTCGTGGGTGGATCCTCTGCGATGGCTGCTTGTTCTGTGCTCCTCCTTGTGACTGAAGGTGGGGTCTGGAGGGTTTCATGGACCTTTTGGATGGTCTCCTGGGGAATATTTATGGGCTCGTCATCCATGTCATCAGGGAAATCTGGGACAGGCATATCGGCAGTAGATCCATCTTCCTCTGCAACGAAACAGGGTACAATTAGTGTGTCTGTGTTGTGACAATTTTGACGTGACGTGCCTGCCTTTTGATGAATTCACTTTGTGATCTTGTTTTGTATTAATATCTGCAGTCCTTCAGATGGGCATTGTTTCAGGCCTATGGCCCACCTGTGTCTTACATGTATGTTAGTGAGTTATCAGACTTGTCAGCCTCATTGCCTCTAGGTGTTGCTTTATGCCAAATAGAGAATAGCCACCTTTTTGTCCTACTCGACCCTCCGTGTATATCCATTCTCATGGTGAGACCTTTCACTGGCTGTGGGTGTTCTGATGGCCCAGGCAGCACACTTAACTGTCAGGACCTGCCCCAATCCCTGATCTTTCACATCGACTTAATTGTAATTGACATGTAGCATATCCTATGCATGGCTATGTTATGATGTGATATGGATGTTGACATTGTTGATCTGTCCTGCTGATGTTGGGTAATGTGTGTTACATTGGATTGCCCTGATACTCGTATCAGTGTCTTATTTCATTCTCTGACTGTGCAGGTGTATTTCAGTGACCAGTTACATGTGTCCCCTCCTCAATGCTGTTGTCTGAGCAGTATGTCATTTGTGATGTTGCCTTGTTAGCCAGGCACAGGATGGACCCTGACATACGCAGCATGGGTGTGTCCTTAGTGCTGTGTCACTCCTATTGTTGTTTACATTGGCTGATGTTTGTGACAACTATGGGCATTGACATTTGAGTGTACTGGGGCCTTTGTCTTGTTTCGGGAGATTGTTGCAGATGTTATCCTCACCCCCTAATTTAGGTATGTATGTTCCATGGGGAGGTTACTGCCATTGGCTACTTGAGCTGCACACAGAGCAGAGGTGGTGGTGGCAACTGTTGTTGCACTTACAATGCAGTTGTCGGTTTGGCTAGAGGATTGCTAATAGGGCCTTAGTTAATGTAGGAGATATGTTGGCTGACGAGTGCCAGGATGTAAGTTTGACTTAGTGGCCTTCCCTCCTGTCGGTCTTTCCCTTTGCTCCATCGTTGGCATCACAGCATGCCCCCATGGGACTGTTGTTGGTGTAGTGTAATGGTGTGCCCCAGCTTATGTTTGTGCAGGCCATGCCCCCCTTCCGTGCCTGTAGTAAAGTACCATCTTGCCTGGCATGTTACCCCATATTTGACTGTATATATGTTGTTTTAGTTGTATGTGTCACTGGGACCCTGCCAGCCAGGGCCCCAGTGCTCATAAGTGTGCCCTGTATTTGTTACCTGTGTTATGACTAACTGTCTCACTGCTATCCAGAACCTCAGTGGTTATGTTCTCCCATTTCTTTCCAAATTGTCACTAACAGGCAAGTGACCAATTTCACCAATTTACATTGGCATACTGGAACACCCTTATAATTCCCTAGTATATGGTACTGAGGTACCCAGGGTATTGGGGTTCCAGGAGATCCCTATGGGCTGCAGCATTTCTTGTGCCACCCATAGGGAGATCTGACAATTCTTACACAGGCCTGCCAGGCAGCCTGAGTGAAATAACGTCCACGATATTTCACAGCCATTTACCACTGCGCTTAAGTAACTTATAAGTCACCTATATGTCTAACCTTTACCTGGTAAAGGTTGGGTGCTAAGTTACTTAGTGTGTGGGCACCCTGGCACTAGCCAAGGTGCTCCCACATTGTTCAGGGTAAATTCCCCGGACTTTGTGAGTGCGGGGACACCATTACACACGTGCACTATACATATGTCACGACATATGTATAGCGTCACAATGGTAACTCCGAACATGGCCATGTAACATGTCTAAGATCATGGAATTGTCACCCCAATGCCATCCTGGCATTGGGGAGACAATTCCATGATCCCCCGAGTCTCTAGCTCAGACCCGGGTACTGCCAAACTACCTTTCCCTGGGTTTCACTGCAGCTGCTGCTGCTGCCAACCCCTCAAACAGGTTTCTGCCCTCCTGGGGTCCAGCCAGGCCTGGCCCAGGAAGGCAGAACAAAGGACTTCCTCAGAGAGAGGGTTTTACACCCTCTCCCTTTGGAAAAAGGTGTTAGGGCTTGGGAGGAGTAGCCTACCCCAGCCTCTGGAAATGCTTTGATGGGCACAGATGGTGCCCATCTCTGCATAAGCCAGTCTGCACCGGTTCAGGGATCCCTCAGCCCTGCTGTGGCGCGAAACTGGACAAAGGAAAGGGGAGTGACCACTCCCCTGACCTGCACCTCCCCTGGGAGGTGCCCAGAGCTCCTCCAGTGTGCTCCAGACCTCTGCCATCTTGGAAATAGAGGTGCTGCTGGCACACTGGACTGCTCTGAGTGGCCAGTGCCAGCAGGTGACGTCAGAGACTCCTTCTGATAGGCTCCTTCAGGTGTTGCTAGCCTATCCTCTCTCCTAAGTAGCCAAACCTCCTTTTCTGGCTATTTAGGGTCTCTGCTTTGGGGAAGTCCTTAGATAACGAATGCAAGAGCTCATCAGAGTTCCTCTGCATCTCTCTCTTCACCTTCTGCCAAGGAATCGACTGCTGACCGCGCTGGAAGCCTGCAAAACTGCAACAAAGTAGCAAAGACGACTACTGCGACCTTGTAACGCTGATCCTGCCGCCTTCTCGACTGTTTTCCTGGTGGTGCATGCTGTGGGGGTAGTCTGCCTCCTCTCTGCACTAGAAGCTCCGAAGAAATCTCTTGTGGGTGACGGAATCTTCCCCCTGCAACCGCAGGCACCAAAGAACTGCATCACCGGTCCTCTGGGTCTCCTCTCAGCACGACGAGCGAGGTCCCTTGAACTCAGCAACTCTGTCCAAGTGACTCCCACAGTCCAGTGACTCTTCAGTCCAAGTTTGGTGGAGGTAAGTCCTTGCCTCCCCACACAAGACTGCATTGCTGGGAACCGCATGTTTTGCAGCTACTCCGGCTCCTGTGCACTCTTCCAGGATTTCCTTTGTGCACAGCCAAGCCTGGGTCCCGGCACTCTAACCTGCATTGCACGACCTCCTGAGTTGTCCTCCGGATTCGTGGCACCCTCTTGTGCAACTTCGGGTGAGCCCCGGTTCACTCCACTTCGTAGTGCCTGTTCTGGCACTTCTGCGGGTGCTGCTTGCTTCTGAGTGGGCTCTTTGTCTTGCTGGACGCCCCCTCTGTCTCCTCACGCAATTGGCGACATCCTGGTCCCTCCTGGGCCAAAGCAGCATCCAAAAACCCTAACCGCGACCCTTGCAGCTAGCAAGGCTTGTTTGCGGTCTTTCTGCACGGAAACACCTCTGCACGACTCTTCACGACGTGGGACATCCATCCTCCAAAGGGGAGGTTTCTAGCCCTTGTCGTTCTTGCAGAATCCCCAGCATCTACCATCCGGTGGCAGCTTCTTTGCACCCACAGCTGGCATTTCCTGGGAATCTGCCCACTCCTGACTTGATCGTGACTTTTGGACTTGGTCCCCTTGTTCCACAGGTACTCTCGTCAGGAAATCCATCATTGTTGCATTGCTGGTGTTGGCCTTCCTTGCAGAATTCCCCTATCACTACTTCTGTGCTCTTTGGGGAACTTAGGTGCACTTTGCACCTACTTTTCAGGGTCTTGGGGTGGGCTATTTTTCTAACCCTCACTGTTTCCTTACAGTCCCAGCGACCCTCTACAAGGTCACATAGGTTTGGGGTCCATTCGTGGTTCGCATTCCACTTCTAGAGTATATGGTTTGTGTTGACCCTATCCTTATGTGCCCCCATTGCATTCTATTGTGACTATACATTGTTTGCACTGTTTTCTATTGCTATTACCGCATATTTTGGTATTGTGTACATATATCTTGTGTATATTTGCTATCCTCATACTGAGGGTACTCACTGAGATACTTTTGGCATATTGTCATAAAAGTAAAGTACCTTTATTTTTAGTATATCTGTGTATTGTGTTTTCTTATGATATTGTGCAAGTGACACTAGTGGTACTGTAGGAGCTTCACTCGTCTCCTAGTTCAACCTAAGCTGCTCTGCTAAGCTACCTTTTCTATCAGCCTAAGCTGCTAGACACCCCTCTACACTAATAAGGGACACCTGGGCCTGGTGCAAGGTGTAAGTACCCCTTGGTACTCACTACAAGCCAGTCCAGCCTCCTACAGTGCCCCTTTACCCATGCCACTCCATGTATATGATGACTTACATGCAATGTGTAGTAGGTATTTCCCCCCCGCTCACAGTTGATATTCTTGCATTATAATTCCCATGCGACTTACCCTGCATGTGCGTTGTCTCGTGGTAGTCTGCGCTGTCCTGTCCTTGAATCCCTGTGACGATCTCCTCAGGGATGACGACTGCGACCATCTCCTCCATGTAGTCCAGGGCCTCCTGGTGTGCTGGACTCCCCCCTCCAGTCTGCAGTGCTGCCTTCCTGTTCCTGGCCATCTTTTCCTTGGTCCTGCGTTTGCAGTCGTGCCAGCGTTTCTTGCACTCGGTGACTGTTCTGCGTACTTCTGCCACGCTGTTGATCTTGTCGACAATTTGTTGCCATATAGCCTCTCTCCTACTGATTGGCAACTTTGAGGTGATAAACAGTTGGTGCTGGTGTTCTGTCACCTCTTTAACCAGGATTTCCTGCTCCTCTGCACTGAAGCGACACTTTCTTTTCTTTCTATAAAGGTCCTGGTTCTTGTATGGATCCTCCTGGCTGGTTCCTGGTCTGCTCTCATCGTCCTGGGGTATGTAGTGGCATCTGGGATCCATTTTGGCTCTCCTCTGGTGAACTGGCAGTGTTTGCGGGTTTTTTTGACGCTATTGCGTAAAAAAACTGTGCATATTCGGGTTGCGGTGTCGTAAATCGACCCACAGTAATTTCCGCCGCGTTAACGCCGTTTTCCTTTATGACTTGACGCCGCGGTGTGCGTCAAAAATAATGACTCCCACCTGTTCTTTGCGCCGCCGTGCGTCAAAGTATAAATATGACGCCCGCACGGCACTACGAAATGGCGTTAGCCGTCGGTAATTTTTTTGATGCAAAACTGCGCCGGCGCAGTTTTCCGTCAAAAAGTATTAATATGGGCCCAATAATCTTGTACTGTTGTCCAATGATGTGTTGTGCAGGAGACACTAGGTTTTCAGGCACCAAAGCAATACTGCAACCTGTGCCCCTGTAGGCCTGGGCATCAACACCATTAATTGAAACTGTCTGCCTGTACTTATCCATTGTAGGGGGACAAGCAGCCAGTGTGGCAGGGCCAATGCCACCAGGTGTGACAGAAGGAATGGTTTCTTACCTGTAACTCCAGTTCTCTCGTAGGGGTATTTCCATGATAGTCATAAGCACTGAATAGTTCCGCGTGCCTGCGGGGACCCCGGAGCACTGTTATGTAATGTATTCTTAAGTGTAGATGCCAGCCTTTCTTGAAAAAAGGCCTGTTAAAAACCACTTAAAAATAACACTGTGCAGCCAATGTGAACAGCTACACAGGCCAAATTGTTTATTCTTGAGGTTGGAAAGAAAGACAGCTGTAGCATAAATACACCTATAAACACACATTTATTCTAGAAATGTAATAAAAAATATATTCTTACAGTTTATTTACACCTTCAAATGAGAATAAAACAATGCAGGACAGTGTAGCCCATAGGCTGCCATTATACAGGATGTTAATAGAGCTGTGCCTTTAAGAAAGGAAAGTCTTCCTGTATACCATCATGCACAGCAAAAGGCAGTTGCCTCAGTTCTTTTTTGTAGGCTTGTAACATGACATGAAGAAACATGAACATTCTTTGTAGTACCAACATCGTTATGATTATTGCAACTTTTCCTATGTCAAGTCCACCGGGGAGGAGGGAGGGTTGCTTATAACTATCATGGAAATACCCCTACGAGAGAACTGGAGTTACAGGTGAGAAACCATTCCTTCTCTCGTAGGGGATTTCCATGTATAGTCATAAGCACTGAATAGATTAGCAAGCCCATCCCCATAACCGCGGTGGAGTAGACAGAATAATACTGAAACCATAAATTATGCAAATAAATTCTCGAGAGAGGCCTGTCCGACCTGCGCATCTGCCCTAGCATCTGAATCAAGGCAGTAATCCTTAGTAAAGATATGGGCCGATTTCCAAGTGGCCGCTTTGCACATTTCTGTCAAAGGAATATTTCTCATCAAGGCAGCAGTCGTTGCCTTCCCTCTAGTAGAATGGGCTCTTGGCCTACTGTCAAGAGATTTATTTGCTAACTGATAACAAAAAACGATACATGAGACAATCCACCTGGATAAGGATTGTTTGGAAGTGGCTAACCCTGTTCTAACTGGGCCATAGTTAATGAACAGCTGCTGTGATTTACGCAAGCATTTTGTCCTGTCCAAGTAAAATGTTAAAACCCTCTTTACGTCGAGAGAATGTAGGGTTCTCTCGGCAGGGGTAGATGGATTTTGGAAGAAAGTTGGTAATGAAATGGTTTGGTTCACATGGAAGTCTGAAATGACTTTAGGCAAAAATGTTGGATGTGTCCTCATAACTACTTTCGAAGAATGAAAAACCGTATAAGGTTCTTGAGCGTAAAGGGCCTGGATCTCACTGACCCTACGAGCTGATGTGATTGCAACCAGAAAAGCAGTTTTCCACGTAAGATGTTGGAGTGATGCTTTATGTATTGGTTCAAACGGAGGTAGCATCAGACGCGAGAGGACAATATTCAGTTCCCATGGAGGAGATGGTCTTCTAATGGGAGGGAAGACCTTTTTCAAACCCTCCAGGAAGTCTTTTATGATTGGAATCCTAAAGAAAGAGGTTTGGGAAGGGCTCTTTCTATATGCCGTTAGAGCTGCCAGGTGTACTTTTATTGATGACAATTGCAATCCAGACTTTGCCAAACCTAATAAGTATGGCAGAATAGTTTCCTCTCCGCAGGATATTGGGTCAACATTGTCTAAGCACCACACGCAGAACCTTTTCCATTTGCAGGCATAAGCTGTTCTTGTGGAGGGGCGCTTTACCTCCCTTAGAATCTCCAAGCAGTCCTAAGGTAGGTTCAGGTGAACATATTGTACTAACTCAGTCACCATCTTGCCAAATTCAACGATGAGAGGTTGGGATGAGATATCTGGCCTCGGAACTTCGTGAGAAGGTCTGGGCAACAAGGCAGCCTGATGTGTGGTTTGAGTGACCGGTGAAGGAGGTCTGGAAACCACCACTGGCGTGGCCATTCTGGGGCAATGAGAATCATCTTGGAGTGAGCATTGGACAGCTTCAGGAGGACTGCCGGTATCAGGGGAAGTGGTGGAAAGGCGTAAAGAAATGCTCCTGACCAGTTTATCCACAGGGCATTCCCCAGCGTTCCTGGATGGTAGTATCTGGAGGCAAAGTTTTGGCATTTTTTGTTTTCTGGGGTTGCGAATAGGTCTATAGAGGGGGTACCCCATGGCAAAAATGGAACGGACGACGTCGTTGTGCAAAACCCATTCGTGGTTTTCATCTATTGCGCAGCTGAGGGCATCCGCTTGAACATTCTGTGTGCCTGGAAGATGAGTTGCCACTAGCGAGAGGTTCCTGGCTAGAAGCCAGTGCCAGATTGTTTGAGCCTCTGTCGACAGAGTCTTGGATCTGGTGCCTCCTTGTTTGTTTAAATAATACATGGTGGCCACGTTGTCCGTCTGGAGAAGCAGAGTTTTCGTCTTCAGAGATGGGAGGAAGGCCTTGAGCGCAAGATGGACTGCGCGAAGCTCCAACAGGTTGATGTGATACAGTCGCTCTCTCTGTGACCACTTGCCTTGGACTCTAAGGTGATCCATATGCGCTCCCCATCCGAGCAGCGATGCGTCTGTGACAATTGTTTGAGTTAGGGGCTGTTGTTGGAATGGAATCCCCTCCAGAAGATTGTTGGGCGAACACCACCACTTGAGGGATTGTAAGGCGTGGTGAGAAAGAAGGACGCTGTTCTCCCAATCGTCCACTAGTTGACACCATTGATCCTCCAGACATTGCTGTAAGGGTCTCATATGGAGGCGAGCATTGGGAATGAGGTGGATGCAAGAACCCATCGAGCCCAGGAGGGAGGATATCGCTCTTGCAGTGGTCTGAGGTGTTTTCTCGAGCTGCTGGCACTTTTGGAGGATTGATAATCGTCGTTCCTCCGAAGGAAACACCTTTCCTTGTTTGGTATCTATGATGGCACCTAAGTAATGCAGCCTCTGAACAGGTGTTGCTGTGGAGTTGGGGAGATTGACTTGAAGGCCCATACTCTGGAGAAGCTGGTGAGACCAGTTGAAATGCTGTTGAGCCTCTAGATACGTGGAAGCTTTTATGAGCTAATCGTCTAGTTAGGGGTAGACGAATATTCGATCTTTCCTCAAATGGGCTGCCACCACCACCATGCATTTGGAAAAAGTTCTCGGTGCTGATTTGAGGCCGAAAGGTAGTACCGCAAATTGGTAATGACTTTTTCCGACAATGAACCTTAGAAACGTTCGATGCTTCTCGATCACCGGAATGTGAAAGTAAGCGTCGCGGAGATCTATGGCGCAGAGCCAGTCGACCTGATGAAGTTGGGGGTAAATTTGGTGCAAGGACAGCATCCTGAATTTTTCCCTGCGAATCCACTTGTTTGCTACCCTTAGGTCTAGAATAGGACGAAACTCTTGTTCGTCTTTCTTTGGTACCAAAAAATACCTTGAGTAGATTCCCTTTCCGTGCTGAAGGATCGGGACAGGTTCTATTGTTCTCTTTTGTAATAGGGTTGTTACTTCTAAACTGAAGAGCGTTGAGGTGGTGACTCACTGGTTTGGGTGGAATAGACGGCGGAGGGCTGATGAACCTGAGAGAGTAGCCATTCCGCACAATATTCAACACCCAGGCGTCTGATGTAATGCGTTGCCACTCGTCCAGATGATTTGAGATACTTCCCCCTACCGGAGTGGGTAACGGAAGAGGGGGAAGCGAGGACTCAGGGCTTAGACGCTGGTGCCTGACGAGCTGTCTGGGTTTGCGGTGTAGAGCGACCCCTTGTCGGCTTTCGTTGGGTCGAGAATGTTCTTTGATGCTGTTGCTGGGGTCTTGAAGACATCAACTGTGGCGTTTGATATCTCTGAGTAAAGAGCCTTCGATAGTAGGGACGGAATGTTTTCCGTTGCTCTCTCGGTCTCTCGATGCCCACCGCTTTCAGAGTGTCTAGTTCAGTTTTCATTCTCGACATCTCGTCGTCAGCATGAGAGGCAAACAAAGTGGAACCTGAGAAGGGCAAATTTTGAATTCTCTGTTGTGCCTCTGGTTTAAGTGACGTCAGGCGTAGCCAAGCGTATCTTCTTAAGGACACTCCATGAGCATAATTATGGGCGGAAATCACTTGATTGGAGACCATGGCACCTTCACTCACGATCTCCAAAAAATCTTCTCTTTTCTCTTTAGGGAGATGTTCCGCAAATTGCAGCACAGAGTCCCAAAGGGCACGATCATACCTGCCTAACAGCGCAGTAGCACTGGCTGCTTTCATCGTGCTGGCTGAGGTAGAGCATACTTTGCGGCCTGCGGCATCAATCTTTCTACTCTCTTTGTCCGGTGGTGAGGAGGAAGACGGAGATGTAGAATGCAACTTTTTTGCAGCCACTATGACCACTGAGTCAGGCACCGGATCCGACCTTAGGAATAGAGGGTCCTGCTCCGGAGGACGATATTTCTTTATAAGCCTGGAAGGAGCAGTTTTAGCTGTGGATGGTGTTGAAAATATGGCCATTGCCGGTTCAAGAAGCCCTGGGACCAGCGGTAGTAATGGTCTTGAAGATGCATGCTGGTGTAATTTATCGAAAATCACAGAGGTTGTTGGAGCGGGTACCGCCAGCGGAATGTTTAATTTGGTAGCACTGCGAACCAGGACCTCTTGGAAGGTGTTCACGGCGTCTATGGGAGAAACTCTCGGAGACGGTGAGTCAGATAGGGTCGGAGAGTAATCCCTTGTGGATGAGGAGGAATGTCTATGGTGGGAACGTGGAGATCTTTGAACCGATTCACGTCGACGATGGTGTTGAGAGGAAGAGGAGCATCTCGAAGAGTGACGGGAATATCTTGTGGATTCCGCTGGAGTCACTGGAGCGGACTCTGATGGAGGAGGCGGCGGAGGAAATGTAGGTGCCAGAGGTGTCTGTGGTAGAGGTGACGGCTGAAGAGACGACTGAGGTGAAGTTGGTAGAAGAATGAGAGAAGCCGAGGATTCTGAGGTGGTATAAACCCTCGTAGGCCTCTTTGAGTGCCTCCTCGACGTCGACACACTTCTCGACGTCGAGTACGATAACGGGGAGTACCTCTCGGCGTTGACTCCTCTCGCCGCTGAGATCCTCTCGACGGTGATCTCCCTCAACGTTGATGAGATGACGGCGAGCGTCTTCGACGACGAGTACTGTCCACCGACGTCGATCGTCCCCGTCGCAGTGACGGCGACCTGGACCAAGACCTTCTTGACGGCGAGTGTCTACGCCGTCTCGACGTCGAGCGATGTCTCTTACTCGACGGTGAGCCGGTCCTCGACGGCGAACATGTTGGCGCCGTTCACGGTCTCGACGTCGATGCTCTTGATGTCGTCGGAGACCTATGGCGTTTGTGAGCAGTTCTGGCAGCTGCTCCAGAGGACACAGTGAGAGCCCTGGTAGAAGACTGACCTTCCCCTCGCTCTGAGGCAGATTGCCCTCTTCTTCTCCTGTCCTCTTTTGCCTGAAGCCACATTTTCTCCCTGTCGCGAAGAGTTCTTCTGGAGAAAGCTTTCCAAATGTCACAGGCATCAGGTTTGTGACTTGATGATAGGCAAATAATGCAGACCTGGTGTGGGTCTGTTTTGGCCTTTTTCCTGCCACAGCTAGGGCACTTGTCAAAAAGTGAAGGCATTCTAAAGACAGAAAAACTTTACATTTCTGTCAGAATTTGACAGGAAAGGCTAGCAAATGTTCACTCTAGATGAAAAACGTCGAGTGAAATTGAAATACAAAGGATTTTTATTGAATTTTCTGTCAAAAATGGCTATGAAAGGTACAGCTCAATGCTTCAAGGTTGTGTCAGATGGAGCCGGAAAAAAGAACTGAGGCAACTGCCTTTTGCTGTGCATGATGGGATACAGGAAGACTTTCCTTTCTTAAAGGCACAGCTCTATTTACATCCTGTATAATGGCAGCCTATGGGCTACACTGCCCTACATTGTTTTATTCTCATTTGGAGGTGCAAATAAAGTGTAAGAATATATTTTTTATTACATTTCTAGAATAAATGTGTGTTTAAAGGTGTATTTCTGCTACAGCTGTCTTTCTTTCCAACCTCAAGAATAAACAATTTGGCCTGTGTAGCTGTTCACATAGGCTGCGCAGTGTTATTCTTAAGTGTTTTTTAACAGGCCTTTTGTCAAGAAAGGCTGGCATCTACACTTAAGAATACATTACAGAACAGTGCTCCGGGGTCCCCGCAGGCGCACGGAACTATTCAGTGCTTATGACTATACATGGAAATCCCCTACGAGAGAAACTGTCTTGCGACTGACTACCTCAGTTTCTATGATGGACCTATAAGTGATCCCAACTACACCCTTATTTTGACTGTTGCCAGCAGTCCCACCACTATTACCACTACTTCTAGGGGCACTAGAGTTTGATGTATTAGTGGTGGTAGGCTCAGGGGGTTTACCTGGGCAGGACTTCTCCCCTGGCCTATGGCCTTTATTTTTACACACATAGCACCAAGACTTTTTAATGTGTGAGGGTTGTGTAGAAGAGGAAGAAGTTGATTTATCCCCACCCCCTGAAGACTTTTTAGGATTTGAAGAAGGATCTTTAGTTTTACCTTTATCCCCATGCTTATCCTGAGATTTCTCACCATCTTTCTTCTTGCCATCCTTGTCACCTCCTGTATAAACTTTTCTGTTCACTCTTGTTCTGACCCCCTTTGTCTGCCTTCTTCCCCAATTCTTGGGGAGAGGTCATATCTCGGTCTACAGAGTACTGGTGCAACAAATCAGACACACGATTGTTAAGAATATGCTCTCTCAGGATCAGACTATACAGGCTTTCATAGTCAGATACTTTACTGCCATGTACCCAACCCTCCAAGGCCTTCACTGAACAGTCAACAAAATCTGTTCAGTCTTGAGAGGACTCTTTTCTGGTGTCTCTGAACTTAATCCTGTATTGTTCAGTGGTTAAGCCAAATCCATCCAAGAGTGCATCCTTCAAAACTTTGTAATTATTGGCATCACTTTCTCTGACAGTAAGGAGCCTATCCCTACCCTTTCCAGTGAAAGATAGCCACAAGATAGCAGCCCACTGCCTTTGAGGGACCAACTGTACCATACAGGCCCTCTCAAGTGCAGCAAACCACTTATTAATGTCATCCCCCTCCTTGTAAGGGGGGACTATCTTATGAAGATTCCTGGAATCTTGCTCTCTAACAGGATTGCTATCAGAAATACTGCTGCTGCCACCATGGGCCCTAACCCCATTCTCTGTCTTTCCCTCTCTATATCTAGGGATTCCCTGTTTAAGGCCAGCTGTTGCTGTTTAAGCTTCAGTCTGGTCTCTTCCAACCTCAGCTTTCTGAGTTCCCTTTCCATTAAGTTATCCTCAGGGTGGGAGGCTTGGGAATGTTTGGATACAGAGGAGATTTGGGAATTGGCAGAGAGAGACCTGTCCCTAACTGACTGGACCGTAGTAACCTGGCCTCTAGGAGTGAAAGATGCCCTACTAATGTGTGACCCTCTAACACTACCAGTGTCCCTAGGTGGCCTGCTAGATGACAGGTCTTTGTAAGAACCCTCCCCAGCTTCTTCAGGGAACTCCTCTGAGTCTGACTGGGAAGCTTCCCCTCCTACCTCCCTTTTATGAGATGGGCCAGACTGGTTCTGGTCATCCTCTAAGAGCAGGTTAAAGAGAAACTCTTTTGTTGGATTCTTACCAAGGCTAAAACCTCTTTCTAAGAACAGACCCCTCAAACTTTTGTAGTTTAAACTCTCATAAGCTGCCTGAACAACTTTGGGAGTGACCTCTACTGAAGACATGATAGAAAAGGTTTAAGACAGAGAGAGAAAAAGTTTTAGAACATTTGAAAGTACAGAGAAAAAACTTTTTCAAACTTTTAGAAAACTTTTAAAAGTTTTCAGAACTTTTCAGAAACTTAGTAGAAAGTTTTACAGCAGAAAAGTGAACTGTTTTGGTTCAATGTACATATACTGAACTATTTGGTATAAGATTTTCTTATGAAAAGCACCAAATGACAAAGTGGTAAAGCAGTTACAAGTACTTATCCCACCGCTGCACCACCAATGTAGGAGGCTGGCCTGGCTTATAGTGGGTACCTAGTGGTACTTACACCTTGTGCCAGGTCCAGTTATCCCTTATTAGTAGAATAGAGGTGTTTCTAGCAGCTTAGGCTGTTAGAGGTAGCTTTGGCAAAGTAGCTTAGGCTGAACTAGGAGGCATGCAAAGCTCCTACTATACCACGTGTATCATATAGCACAATATCATAAGAAAACACAATACTCAGAGTTACTTAAAATAAAGGTACTTTATTTTAGTGACAATATGCCAAAAGTATCTCAGAGGATACCCTCACTTAGGAGGTAAGTAATATACACAAATTATATGTATCCAAACCCAAAACAGGTAAGAAACAGTAAGAAAAGTAGTGCAAACAATGTAGAATCACAATAGGATGCAATAGGTAGACATAGGCCTGGGGCAACACAAACCATATACTCCAAAAGTGGAATGCGAATCACGAATGGACCCCAGGCCTATGGGAGGTTGTAGAGGGTCGCTGGGACTGTGAGAAAACAGTAAGGGTGTCCAAAATACCCCACCCCAAGACCCTGAAAAGTAGGAGTAAAGTTACCCTACTACCCCAGAAAGACAGTATAATCGACATAGGGGATTCCGCAAGAACCACAACCACCAGCAAAACACTGAAGATGGATTCCTGGACCTGAGGACCTGTAAAGGAAGGGGACCAAGTCCAAGAGTCACGCAAGTGTCCGGGGGGGAGAAGCCCACTAAACCCTGGATGAAGGTGCAAAAGGGCTGCCTCTGGGTGGAAGAAGCCAAAGATTCTGCAACAACGGAAGGTGCCAGGAACTTCTCCTTTGGTCAGAAGATGTCCCACGGTGTGCTGAAGGATGCAGGAGTGTTTCCACACAGCAATACCGCAAGCAAGCCTTGCTAGCTGCAAGAGTCGCAGTTAAGGATTTTGGGTGCTGATGAGGACCAGGAAGGACCAGGATGTCGCCCCTTTGAGAAGGAGACAGAGGGGGCACTCAGCAACTCAGAGAGCCCCCACAGAAGCAGGCAGCACCCGCCGAAGTACCGGAACAGGCACTTAGAAGATCTGAGGACAGCGGTCAACCCATAGTCACAAAGGAGGGTCCCACAACGTTGGAGTCCAACTCAGAGAGTTGGGCAACGCAGGACGGAGTGCTGGGGACCCAGGCTAGGCTGTGCACAAAGGAATCCTTTGAAAAGTACACAGAAGCCAGAGCAGCTGCAGATCATGCAGTACACAGGATTACTGTCTGGCGTGGGGAGGCAAGGACTTACCTCCACCAAATGTGGACAGAAGGGCCACTGGGCTGTGGGAGACACTTGGACCCAGCTCCTGTGTTCCAGGGACCACCCTCGTCAGGATGAGAGGGGACCCAGAGGACCGGAGATGCAGAAGTTTGGTGCCTGCGCTGGCAGGGGGAAGATTCCGTTGACCCACGGGAGATTTCTTCTTGGCTTCCAGTGCAGGGTGAAGGCAGACAGCCCTCAGAGCATGCACCACCAGGAAACAGTCGAGAAAGCCAGCAGTATGAGGCGCTACAATGTTGCTGGTAGTCGTCTTGCTACTTTATTGCGGTTTTGCTGGCGTCCAGGAGCAGTCAGCGGTCGATCCATGGCAGAAGTTGAAGAGGGAAGTGCAGAGGAACTCTGGTGAGCTCTTGCATTCGTTATCTGAGGAACAGCCCAGAGGAGAGACCCTAAATAACCCAAAAAGGAGGTTTGGCTACTGAGAAAGGAGGCTTGGCTACTAAGAGAGGTAAGCACCTATCAGGAGGGGTCTCTAACGTCACCTGCTGGCACTAGCCACTCAGAGCTGTCCATTATGCCCCAACACCCCTGAATCCAGGATGGCAGAGGTCTGGGACACACTGGAAAAGCTCTGGGCCCCTCCCCTGGGAAGTGCTGGTCAGGGGAGTGGTGAATTCCCTTTCCTTTGTCCAGTTTCACACCAGAGCAGGGCTGGGGGATCCCTGAACCGGTGTTGACTGGCTTAAGCAGAGATGGGAACCATATGTGCCCATCAAAGCATTTCCAGAGGCTGCGGGAGGCTACTCCTCCCCAGCCCTTCACACCTATTTTCAAAGGGAGAGGGTGTAACACTCTCTCGCAGAGGAAATCCTTTGCTCTGCCTTCCTGGGACCAGGCTGCCCAGGGCCCAGGGGGGCAGAAACCTGTCTAAGGGGTTGGCAGCAGCAGCAGCTGCAGTGGAGACCCCGGAAAAGTAGTTTGGCAGTACCCGGGATCTGTGCTAGAGACCCGGGGATGCATGAAATTGTCACCCCCAATACCAGAATGGTATTGGGGTGACAATTCCATGATCTTAGAAATGTTACATGGCCATGTTCGGAGTAACCATGGTGACGCTACATATAGGTTTGACCTATATGTAGTGCACGCGTGTAATGGTGTCCCCGCACTCACAAAGTCTGGGGAATTTGCCCTGAACAATGTGGGGGCACCTTGGCTAGTGCCAGGGTGCCCACACACTAATTAACGTTGCACCTAACCTTCACCAAGTGAGGGTTAGACATATAGGTGACTTATAAGTTACTTAAGTGCAGTGTAAAATGGCTGTGAAATGACGTGGACGTTATTTCACTCAGGCTGCAGTGGCAGTCCTGTGTAAGAATTGTCTGAGCTCCCTATGGGTGGCAAAAGAAATGCTGCAGCCCATAGGGATCTCCTGGAACCCCAATACCCTGAGTACCTAGGTACCATATACTAGGGAATTATAAGGGTGTTCCAGTGTGCCAATCAGAATTGGTAAAATTAGTCACTAGCCTGCAGTGACAATTTTAAAAGCAGAGAGAGCATAAACATTGAGGTTCTGATTAGCAGAGCCTCAGTGATACAGTTAGGCACCACACAGGGAACACATATAGGCCACAAACTTATGAGCACTGGGGTCCTGCTAAATAGTTTCCCAGTGCCAGTGTTCTTTCCCTAAAAATTGCAAAGGTAATTGGCACGACCTTTAGCTGCCACTATAAGTCCCTGGTAAATGGTACTTAGGTACCCAGGGTACGGGGAACTAAGGGCAGGCCCTTGAGGACAGTAGCACTGATTGTGCCACCCCCTAGGGCCATGCATCAAGATGTACCCAGCACTGCCTTTGCAGGCTAAGTGTACTGGTGCAATCTTAAAAGGCATACTTGACATGTCACACTGCCTGTGTACCCTGTCCACTACACATTGCACGCAATAGAGATACGTCACCCCTCTGGCAGGCCTTCCAGCCCTAAGGCAGGGCGCAATATATTGTATATGAGTGCATAGCCGCATGAGGAATATGCCCCCCGTGTTCTTGCCAAACCTGGGACATAGAGAGTGAACAGAGCAGCCATTTTAAAACATGTGCTGGACACTGGTCAACATGAGTTTCACAGCTACATGATGGTCACCCTGAACCCTAGGTTGTTTGGTATCAAACAACTCAGAATGATAAATCCAAATAGGTACCACTGTTGTATTTATAATAAAATGTACCTCAGAGTCACCTTAGAGGTGCGCCCTGCGAACGCGAACTACCCCGGCATGGTTGCTGACTTGTCCTGACCAGCCTGCCACTGCCAGACACAAATCTGTACCCCTGAGGTGAGGGCTTCTGCCCTCTAGGATACAGAACAAAGCCCTTCCTGGGTGGAGGTGCTAACACCCTCTTGTAGGAAAGTACCATCTTGCCTGGCATGTTACCCCCATTTTTTACATGTATGTCAGTTTGTTTTTGCCTGTCTCACTGGGATCCTGCTAGCCAGGACCCCAGTGGTTATAGTTTGTGGCCAGAATGTGTATACCTGTGTAGTGACTAACTGTGTCAGTGAGGCTCTGCTAATAAGAACCTCAGTGTTTATGTTCTCTCTGCCTTTACATTTGTCACTATAGGCTAGTGACCACTTTTACCAATTTCAAATGGAACACTTGAACACCCTTATAATTCCCTAGTATATGGTACCTGGGTACCCAGAGTATTGGGGTTCCAGAAGATCCCTATGGGCTGCAGCATTTCTTCTGCCACCCATAGGGAGCTCAGACAAACCTTTACACAGGACTGCCACTGCAGCCTGAGTGAAATAACACACACGTTATTTCACAGCCATTTTCACTGCACTTAAGTAACTTATAAATTCACCTAGATGTCTAACCTTCAGTTGCTGAAGGTAAGGTGCAAAGTTACTAAGTGTGAGGGCACCCTTGCACTAGCAAAGGTGCCCCCACATAGTTCAGGGCCATTTCCACAGACTTTGTGAGTGCGGGGACACCATTACACGGGTGCACTACATATAGGTCAATACCTATGTGTAGCTTCACAATGGTAACTCCGAATATGGCCACGTAACATGTCTAAGATCATAACATTTCTCCCCATGCCAAATATGGCATTAGGGTGCAAATTCCATGCATCCCCGGGGCTCCACTATGCTTCTCCTTTGCTTTTTCATTTCAGCTCAAATGAGAGGAAGCAATTCCTCAGGGATACCCAGCATGGCTGCATGGGTATTAAACTCTACCTCAGCCCAACCTGAGGCCTCTAGGTCATTACCTAAGAGACAGTCTACAGGTAAGCTAGGTGAAGCTAGGTGATACTACCACCTGCTTAGGGCCAGTAACTCCACCCCAACTAAACTGAATTATAGCTAAGGGAAGGAACTTAGTGGAGTTATGGACATCAAAAATCTTGTACTGTTGTCCAATGATGTGTTGTGCAGGAGACACTAGGTTTTAAGGCACCAAAGTGATACTGCCACCTGTGTCCCTGTAGGCCTGGGCCTCAACACCATTAATTGAAACTGTCTGCCTGTACTTATCCATTGTAAGGGGACAAGCAACCAGTGTGGCAGGGCCAATGCCACCAGGTGTGAGAGAAACTGTCTTGGGACTGACTACCCCAGTTTCTATGATGGACCCATAAGTGAACTCAACTACACCCTTATTTTGACTTTTGCCAGCAGTCTCACCACTATTACCACTACTGCTAGGGGCACTAGAGTTTGATGTATTAGTGGTGGTAGGCTCAGGGGGTTTACCTGGGCAGGACTTATCCCCTGGCCTATGGCCTTTATTTTTACACACATAGCACCAAGACTGTTTAATGTGTGTGGGTTGTGTAGAAGAGGAAGAAGTTGATTTATCCCCACCCCCTGAAGAGTTTTTAGAATTTGAAGAAGGATCTTTAGTTTTACCTTTATCCCCATGCTTATCCTGAGATTTCTCACCATCTTTCTTCTTGCCATCCTTGTCACCTCCTGTATAAACTTTTCTATTCACTCTTGTTCTGACCCATTTGTCTGCCTTCTTTCCCAATTCTTGGGGAGAGGTCATATCTGGGTCTACCAAGTACTGGTGCAACAAATCAGACACACGATTGTTAAGAATATGCTCTCTCAGGATCAGACTATACAGGCTTTCATAGTCAGATACTTTACTACCATGTAACCAACCCTCCAAGGCCTTCACTGAACAGTCAACAAAATCTGTCCAGTCTTGAGAGGACTCTTTTCTGGTGTCTCTGAACTTAATCCTGTATTGTTCAGTGGTTAAGCCAAATCCATCCAAGAGTGCATCCTTCAAAACTTTGTAATTATTGGCATCACTTTCTCTGATAGTAAGGAGCCTATCCCTACCCTTTCCAGTGAAAGATAGCCACACGATAGCAGCCCACTGCCTTTGAGGGACCAACTGTACCATACAGGCCCTCTCAAGTGCAAGCAAACCACTTATTAATGTCACCCCCCTCCTTGTAAGGGGGGACTATCTTATGCAGATTCCTGGAATCTTGCTCTCTAACAGGATTGCTATCAGAAATACTGCTGCTGCCACCATGGGCCCTAACCCCATTCTCTGTCTTTCCCTCTCTATATCTAGGGATTCCCTGTTTAAGGCCAGCTGTCGTGTTTAAGCTTCAGTCTGGTGTCTTCCAACCTCAGCTTTCTGAGTTCCCTTTCCATTAAGTTATCCTCAGGGTGGGAGGCTTGGGAATGTTTGGATACAGAGGAGATTTGGGAATTAGCAGAGAGAGACCTGTCCCTAACTGGCTGGACCCTAGTAACCTGGCCTCTAGGAGTGAAAGATGCCCTACTAATGTGTGACCCTCTAACATTACCAGTGTCCCTAGGTGGCCTGCTAGATGGCAGGTCTTTGTAAGAACCCTCCGCAGCTTCTTCAGGGAACTCCTCTGAGTCTGACTGGGAAGCTTCCCCTCCTACCTCCCTTTTATGAGATGGGCCAGAATGGTTCTGGTCATCCTCTAAGAGCAGGTTAAAGAGAAACTCTTTTGTTGGATTCTTACCAAGGCTAAAACCTCTTTCTAAGCAGAGACCCCTCAAACGTTTGTAGTTTAAACTCTCATAAGTTGCCTGAACAACTTTGGGAGTGACCTCTACTGAAGAGATGATAGAAAAGGTTTAAGACAGCGAGAAAAAGTTTTAGAACTTTTGAAAGTACAGAGAAAAAACTTTTTCAAACTTTTAGAAAACTTTTAAAAGTTTTCATAACTTTTCAGAAACTTAGTAGAAAGTTTTACAGCAGAAAAGTGAACTGTTTTGGTTCAATGTACATATACTGAACTATTTGGTGTAAGATTTTCTTATGAAAAGCACCAAATGACAAAGTGGTAAACCCCACCGCTCCACCACCAATGTAGGAGGCTGGCCTGGCTTATAGTGGGTACCTAGTGGTACTTACACCTTGTGCCAGGGCCAGTTATCCCTTATTAGTAGAACAGACGTGTTTCTAGCAGCTTAGGCTGTTAGAGGTAGCTTTGGCAAAGCAGCTTAGGCTGAACTAGGAGACATGCAAAGCTCCTACTGTACCACTTGTATCATATAGCACAATATCATAAGAAAACACAATACTCAGAGTTACTTTTAATGACAATATGCCAAAAGTATCTCAGAGGATACCGTCACTTAGGAGGTAAGTAATATACACAAATTATATGTACACAAACCCAAAACAGGTAAGTAACAGTAAAAAAAAGTAGTGCAAACAATGTAGAATCACAATAGGATGAAATAGGTAGACATAGACCTGGGGCAACACAAACCATATACTCCAAAAGTGGAATGCGAATCACGAATGGACCCCAGGCCTATGGGAGGTTGTAGAGGGTCGCTGGGACTGTGAGAAAACAGTAAGGGTGTCCAAAATACCCCACCCCAAGACCCTGAAAACTAGGAGTAAAGTTACCCTACTACCCCAGAAAGACAGTATAGTCGAGATAGGGGATTCTGCAAAGACCACAACTGACTGCAAAGCACTGAAGATTGATTCCTGGACCTGAGGACCTCCAAAGGAAGGGGACCAAGTCCAAGAGTCACGCAAGTGTCCAGGGGGGGGACCGGAGACAACTAAACCCCAGATGAAGGTGCAAAAGGGCTGCCTCTGGGTGGAAGAAGCCAAAGATTCTGCAACAACGGAAGGTGCCAGGAACTTCTCCTTCGGTCAGAAGATGTCCCACGGTGTGCTGAAGGATGCAGGAGTGTTTCCACGCAGAAATACCGCAAACAAGCCTTGCTAGCTGCAAGAGTCGCAGTTAAGGATTTTGGGTGCTGATGAGGACCAGGAAGGACCAGGATGTCGCCCCTTTGAGGAGGAGACAGAGGGGGCGCTCAGCAACTCAGAGAGCCCCCAGAGAAGCAGGCAGCACCCACCGAAGTACCGGAACAGGCACTTAGAAGATCTGAGGACAGCGGTCAACCCAGAGTCACAAAGGAGGGTCCCACGACATTGGAGTCCAACTCAGCGAGTTGGGCAATGCAGGACGGAGTGCTGGGGACCCAGGCTAGGCTGTGCACAAAGGAATCCTTGGAAAAGTGCACAGAAGCCAGAGCAGCTGCAGATCACGCAGTACACACGATTACTGTCTGGCGTGGGGAGGCAAGGACTTACCTCCACCAAATGTGAACAGAAGGGCCACTGGGCTGTGGGAGACAGTTTGACCCAGCTCCTGTGTTCCAGGGACCACGCTCGTCAGGATGAGAGGGGACCCAGAGGACCGGTGATGCAGAAGTTTGGTGCCTGCGTTGGCAGGGGGAAGATTCCGTTGACCCACGGGAGATTTCTTCTTGGCTTCCAGTGCAGGGTGAAGGCAGACAGCCCTCAGAGCATGCACCACCAGGAAACAGTCGAGAAAGCCGGCAGGATGAGGCACTACAATGTTGCTGGTAGTCGTCTTGCTACTTTGTTGCGGTTTTGCAGGCGTCCTGGAGCAGTCAGCGGTCGATACATGGCAGAAGTTGAAGAGGGAAGTGCAGAGGAACTCTGGTGAGCTCTTGCATTCGTTATCTGAGGAACAGCCCAGAGGAGAGACCCTAAATAGCCCAAAAAGGAGGTTTGGCTACTGAGAAAGGAGGCTTGGCTACTAAGAGAGGTAAGCACCTATCAGGAGGGGTCTCTAACGTCACCTGCTGGCACTAGCCACTCAGAGCTGTCCATTATGCCCCAACACCCCTGAATCCAAGATGGCAGAGGTCTGGGACACACTGGAAGGGCTCTGGGCCTCTCCCCTGGGAGGTGCTGGTCAGGGGAGTGGTGACTTCCCTTTCCTTTGTCCAGTTTCACACCAGAGCAGGGCTGGGGGATCCCTGAACCGGTGTTGACTGGCTTATGCAGAGATGGGAACCATATGTGCCCATCAAAGCATTTCCAGAGGCTGCGGGAGGCTACTCCTCCCCAGCCCTTCACACCTATTTCCAAAGGGAGAGGGTGTAACACCCTCTCGCAGAGGAAATCCTTTGCTCTGCCTTCCTGGGACCAGGCTGCCCAGGGCCCAGGGGGGCAGAAACCTGTCTGAGGGGTTGGCAGCAGCAGCAGCTGAAGTGGAGACCCCGGAAAAGTAGTTTGGCAGTACCCGGGTTCTGTGCTAGCGACCCGGGGATGCATGAAATTGTCACCCCCAATACCAGAATGGTATTGGGGTGACAATTCCATGATCTTAGAAATGTCACATGGCCATGTTCGGAGTTACCATGGTGACGCTACATATAGGTTTGACCTATATGTAGTGCACGCGTGTAATGGTGTCCCCGCACTCACAAAGTCTGGGGAATTTGCCCTGAACAATGTGGGGGCACCTTGGCTAGTGCCAGGGTGCCCACACACTAATTAACGTTGCACCTAACCTTCACCAAGTGAGGGTTAGACACATAGGTGACTTATAAGTTACTTAAGTGCAGTGTAAAATGGCTGTGAAATGACGTGGACGTTATTTCACTCAGGCTGCAGTGGCAGTCCTGTGTAAGAATTGTCTGAGCTCCCTATGGGTGGCAAAAGAAATGCTGCAGCCCATAGGGATCTCCTGGAACCCCAATACCCTGAGTACCTAGGTACCATATACTAGGGAATTATAAGGGTGCTCCAGTGTGCCAATCAGAATAGGTAAAATTAGTCACTAGCCTGCAGTGACAATTGTAAAAGCAGAGAGAGCATAAACATTGAGGTTCTGGTTAGCAGACCCTCAGTGATACAGTTAGGCACCACACAGGGAACACATATAGGCCACAAACGTATGAGCACTGGGGTCCTGCTAAATAGTTTCCCAGTGCCAGTGTTCTTTCCCTAAAAATTGCAAAGGTAATTGGCACGACCTTTAGCTGCCACTATAAGTCCCTGGAAAATGGTACTTAGGTACCCAGGGTACGGGGAACTAAGGGCAGGCCCTTGAGGACAGTAGCACTGATTGTGCCACCCTCTAGGGCCATGCATCAAGATGTACCCAGCACTGCCTTTGCAGGCTAAGTGTACTGGTGCAATCTTAAAAGGCATACTTGACATGTCACACTGCCTGTGTACCCTGTCCACTACACATTGCACGCAATAGAGATACGTCACCCCTCTGGCAGGCCTTCCAGCCCTAAGGCAGGGTGCAATATATTGTATATGAGTGCATAGCCGCATGAGGAATATACCCCCCGTGTTCTTGCCAAACCTGGGACATAGAGAGTGAACAGAGCAGCCATTTTAAAACGTGTTGGACACTGGTCAACATGAGTTTCACAGCTACATGATGGTCACCCTGAACCCTAGGTTGTTTGGTATCAAACAACTCAGAATGATAAATCCAAATAGGTACCACTGTTGTATTTATAATAAAATGTACCTCAGAGTCACCTTAGAGGTGCGCCCTGCAAACGCGAACTACCCCGGCATGGTTGCTGACTGGTCCTGACCAGTCTGCCACTGCCAGACACAAATCTGTACCCCTGAGGTGAGGGCTTCTGCCCTCTAGGATACAGAACAAAGCCCTTCCTGGGTGGAGGTGCTAACACCCTCTTGTAGGAAAGTGCCATCTTGCCTGGCATGTTACCCCCTTTTTTTACATGTATGTCAGTTTGTTTTTGCCTGTCTCACTGGGATCCTGCTAGCCAGGACCCCAGTGGTTATAGTTTGTGGCCAGAATGTGTATACCTGTGTAGTGACTAACTGTGTCAGTGAGGCTCTGCTAATAAGAACCTCAGTGTTTATGTTCTCTCTGCCTTTACATTTGTCACTATAGGCTAGTGACCACTTTTACCAATTTCAAATGGAACACTTGAACACCCTTATAATTCCCTAGTATATGGTACCTGGGTACCCAGAGTATTGGGGTTCCAGAAGATCCCTATGGGCTGCAGCATTTCTTCTGCCACCCATAGGGAGCTCAGACAAACCTTTACACAGGACTGCCACTGCAGCCTGAGTGAAATAACACACACGTTATTTCACAGCCATTTTCACTGCACTTAAGTAACTTATAAATTCACCTATATGTCTAACCTTCAGTTGCTGAAGGTTAGGTGCAAAGTTACTAAGTGTGAGGACACCCTTGCACTAGCAAAGGTGCCCCCACATAGTTCAGGGCCATTTCCACAGACTTTGTGAGTGCGGGGACACCATTACACGGGTGCACTACATATAGGTCAATACCTATGTGTAGCTTCACAATGGTAACTCAGAATATGGCCATGTAACATGTCTAAGATCATAAAATTTCTCCCCATGCCAAATATGGCATTAGGGTGCCAATTCCATGCATCCCCGGGGCTCCACTATGCTTCTCCTTTGCTTTTTCATTTCAGCTCAAATGAGAGGAAGCAATTCCTCAGGGATACCCAGCATGGCTGCATGGGTATTAAACTCTACCTCAGCCCAACCTGAGGCCTCTAGGTCATTACCTAAGAGAGAGTCTACAGGTAAGCTAAGTGATACTACCACCTGCTTAGGGCCAGTAACTCCACCCCAACTAAACTGAATTATAGCTAAGGGAAGGAACTTAGTGGAGTTATGGACATCAAAAATCTTGTACTGTTGTCCAATGATGTGTTGTGCAGGAGACACTAGGTTTTAAGGCACCAAAGTGATACTGCCACCTGTGTCCCTGTAGGCCTGGGCCTCAACACCATTAATTGAAACTGTCTGCCTGTACTTATCCATTGTAAGGGGACAAGCAACCAGTGTGGCAGGGCCAATACCACCAGGTGTGACAGAAACTGTCTTGGGACTGACTACCCCAGTTTCTATGATGGACCCATAAGTGAACGTAACTACACCCTTATTTTGACTGTTGCCAGCAGTCTCACCACTATTACCACTACTGCTAGGGGCACTAGAGTTTGATGTATTAGTGGTGGTAGGCTCAGGGGGTTTACCTGTGCAGGACTTATCCCCTGGCCTTTGGCCTTTATTTTTACACACAGCACCAAGACTTTTTAATGTGTGTGGGTTGTGTAGAAGAGGAAGAAGTTGATTTATCCCCACCCCCTGAAGAGTTTTTAGGATTTGAAGAAGGATCTTTAGTTTTACCTTTATCCCCATGCTTATCCTGAGATTTCTCACCATCTTTCTTCTTGTCATCCTTGTCACCTCCTGTATAAACTTTTCTATTCACTCTTGTTCTGACCCATTTGTCTGCCTTCTTTCCCAATTCTTGGGGAGAGGTCATATCTGGGTCTACCAAGTACTGGTGCAACAAATCAGACACACGATTGTTAAGAATATGCTCTCTCAGGATCAGACTATACAGGCTTTCATAGTCAGATACTTTACTACCATGTAACCAACCCTCCAAGGCCTTCACTGAACAGTCAACAAAATCTGTCCAGTCTTGAGAGGACTCTTTTCTGGTGTCTCTGAACTTAATCCTGTATTGTTCAGTGGTTAAGCCAAATCCATCCGAGAGTCCATCCTTCAAAACTTTGTAATTATTGGCATCACTTTCTCTGATAGTAAGGAGCCTATCCCTACCCTTTCCAGTGAAAGATAGCCACAAGATAGCAGCCCACTGCCTTTGAGGGACCAACTGTACCATACAGGCCCTCTCAAGTGCAAGCAAACCACTTATTAAAGTCACCCCCCTCCTTGTAAGGGGGGACTATCTTATGCAGATTCCTGGAATCTTGCTCTCTAACAGGATTGCTATCAGAAATACTGCTGCTGCCACCATGGGCCCTAACCCCATTCTCTCTCTTTCCCTCTCTATATCTAGGGATTCCCTGTTTAAGGCCAGCTGTCGTGTTTAAGCTTCAGTCTGGTGTCTTCCAACCTCAGCTTTCTGAGTTCCCTTTCCATTAAGTTATCCTCAGGGTGGGAGGCTTGGGAATGTTTGGATACACAGGAGATTTGGGAATTAGCAGAGAGAGACCTGTCCCTAACTGGCTGGACCCTAGTAACCTGGCCTCTAGGAGTGAAAGATGCCCTACTAATGTGTGACCCTCTAACATTACCAGTGTCCCTAGGTGGCCTGCTAGATGGCAGGTCTTTGTAAGAACCCTCCGCAGCTTCTTCAGGGAACTCCTCTGAGTCTGACTGGGAAGCTTCCCCTCCTACCTCCCTTTTATGAGATGGGCCAGAATGGTTCTGGTCATCCTCTAAGAGCAGGTTAAAGAGAAACTCTTTTGTTGGATTCTTACCAAGGCTAAAACCTCTTTCTAAGCAGAGACCCCTCAAACGTTTGTAGTTTAAACTCTCATAAGTTGCCTGAACAACTTTGGGAGTGACCTCTACTGAAGACATGATAGAAAAGGTTTAAGACAGAGCGAGAAAAAGTTTTAGAACTTTTGAAAGTACAGAGAAAAAACTTTTTCAAACTTTTAGAAAACTTCTAAAAGTTTTCATAACTTTTCAGAAACCTAGTAGAAAGTTTTACAGCAGAAAAGTTAACTGTTTTGGTTCAATGTACATATACTGAACTATTTGGTGTAAGATTTTCTTATGAAAAGCACCAAATGACAAAGTGGTAAACCCCACCGCTCCACCACCAAAAGGTAGGAGGGTGGCCTGGCTTATAGTGGGTACCTAGTGGTACTTACACCTTGTGCCAGGGCCAGTTATCCCTTATTAGTAGAATAGACGTGTTTCTAGCAGCTTAGGCTGTTAGAGGTAGCTTTGGCAAAGCAGCTTAGGCTGAACTAGGAGACATGCAAAGCTCCTACTGTACCACTTGTATCATATAGCACAATATCATAAGAAAACACAATACTCAGAGTTACTTTTAATGACAATATGCCAAAAGTATCTCAGAGGATACCGTCACTTAGGAGGTAAGTAATATACACAAATTATATGTACACAAACCCAAAACAGGTAAGTAACAGTAAAAAAAAGTAGTGCAAACAATGTAGAATCACAATAGGATGAAATAGGTAGACATAGACCTGGGGCAACACAAACCATATACTCCAAAAGTGGAATGCGAATCACGAATGGACCCCAGGCCTATGGGAGGTTGTAGAGGGTCACTGGGACTGTGAGAAAACAGTAAGGGTGTCCAAAATACCCCACCCCAAGACCCTGAAAACTAGGAGTAAAGTTACCCTACTACCCCAGAAAGACAGTATAGTCGAGATAGGGGATTCTGTAAAGACCACAACTGACTGCAAAGCACTGAAGATTTATTCCTGGGCCTGAGGACCTCCAAAGGAAGGAGACCAAGTCCAAGAGTCACGCAAGTGTTCAGGGGGGGCAGCAGCCCACTAAACCCCAGATGAAGGTGCAAAAGGGCTGCCTCTGGGTGGAAGAAGCCAAAGATTCTGCAACAACGGAAGGTGCCAGGAACTTCTCCTTTGCTCAGAAGATGTCCCACGGTGTGCCGAAGGATGCAGGAGTGTTTCCACGCAGAAATACCGCAAACAAGCCTTGCTAGCTGCAAGAGTTGCAGTTAAGGATTTTGGGTGCTGATGAGGACCAGGAAGGACCAGGATGTCGCCCCTTTGAGGAGGAGACAGAGGGGGCGCTCAGCAACTCAGAGAGCCCCCAGAGAAGCAGGCAGCAGCCACCGAAGGAACAGGCACTTAGAAGATCTGAGGACAGCGGTCAACCCAGAGTCACAAAGAAGGGTCCCACGACGTTGGAGTCCAACTCAGCAAGTTGGGCAATGCAGGACGGAGTGCTGGGGACCCAGGCTAGGCTGTGCACAAAGGAATCCCTGGAAAAGTGCACAGAAGCCAGAGCAGCTGCAGATCACGCAGTACACAGGATTACTGTCTGGCGTGGGGAGGCAAGGACTTACCTCCACCAAATGTGAACAGAAGGGCCACTGGACTGTGGGAGACACTTGGACCCAGCTCCTGTGTTCCAGGGACCACGCTCGTCAGGATGAGAGGGGACCCAGAGGACCCGTGATGCAGAAGTTTGGTGCCCGAGTTGGCAGGGGGAAGATTCCGTTGACCCACGGGAGATTTCTTCTTGGCTTCCAGTGCAGGGTGAAGGCAGACAGCCCTCAAAGCATGCACCACCAGGAAACAGTCGAGAAAGCCGGCAGGATGAGGCACTACAATGTTGCTGGTAGTCGTCTTGCTACTTTGTTGCGGTTTTGCAGGCGTCCTGGAGCAGTCAGCGGTCGATCCATGGCAGAAGTTGAAGAGAGAAGTGCAGAGGAACTCTAGTGAGGTCTTGCATTCGTTATCTGAGGAACAGCCCAGAGGAGAGACCCTAAATAGCCCAAAAAGGAGGTCTGGCTACTGAGAAAGGAGGCTTGGCTACTAAGAGAGGTAATCACCTATCAGGAGGGGTCTCTGACGTCACCTGCTGGCACTAGCCACTCAGAGCTGTCCATTGTGCCCCAACACCCCTGAATCCAAGATGGCAGAGGTCTGGGACACACTGGATTAGCCCTGGGCCCCTCCCCTGGGAGATGCTGGTCAGGGGAGTGGTGACTTCCCTTTCCTTTGTCCAGTTTCACACCAGAGCAGGGCTGGGGGATCCCTGAACCGGTGTTGACTGGCTTATGCAGAGATGGGAACCATCTGTGCCCATCAAAGCATTTCCAGAGGCTGGGGGAGGCTATTCCTCCCCAGCCCTTCACACCTATTTCCAAATGGAGAGGGTGTAACACCCTCTCGCAGAGGAAATCCTTTGCTCTGCCTTCCTGGGACCAGGCTGCCCAGGGCCCAGGGGGGCAGAAGCCTGTCTGAGGGGTTGGCAGCAGCAGCAGCTGCAGTGGAGACCCCGGAAAAGTAGTTTGGCAGTACCCGGGTTCTGTGCAGAACCTCAGTGTTTATGCTCTCTCTGTCTTTACATTTGTCACTATAGGCTAGTGACCACTTTTACCAATTTAAATTGGAACACTTGAACACCCTTATAATTCCCTAGTATATGGTACCTAGGTACCCAGAGTATTGGGGTTCCAGAAGATCCCTATGGGCTGCAGCATTTCTTCTGCCACCCATAGGGAGCTCAGACAAACCTTTACACAGGACTGCCACTGCAGCCTGAGTGAAATAACACACACGTTATTTCACAGCCATTTTCACTGCACTGAAGTAACTTATAAGTCACCTATATGTCTAACCTTCATTTGCTGAAGGTTAGGTGCAAAGTTACTAACTGTGAGAGCACCCTTGCACTAGCAAAGGTGCCCCCACATAGTTCAGGGCCATTTCCGCAGACTTTGTGAGTGCGGGGACACCATTACACGTGTGCACTACATATAGGTCAATACCTATGTGTAGCTTCACAATGGGAACTCCGAATATGGCCATGTAACATGTCTAAGATCATAAAATTCCCCCCCCCCATGCCAAATATGGCATTAGGGTGTCAATTCCATGCATCCCCGGGGCTCCACTATGGACCCCGGGTACTGCCAAACCAGCTCTCTTGGGTTTTCTCTGCAGCTACCTCTGCTGCCACCCCACAAACAGGGTTCTGCACTCCTGGGGTCTGGGAAGCCCAGTCCCAGGAAGGCAGAACAAAGAATTTCCTCTGAGAGAGGGTGTTACACCCTCTTCCTTTGGAAATAGGGGTTAAAGGCTGGGGAGGGGTAGCCTCTCCCAGCCTCTGGAAATGCTTTGAAGGGCACAGATGGTGCCCTCCTTGTATAAGCCAGTCTACACTGGTTTAGGGAACACCCAGTCCCTGCTCTGGTGCAAAACTGGACAAAGGAAATGGGAGTGACCCCTTGCCTGTCCATCACCACCCCAGGCGTGGTGCCCAGAGCTCCTCCAGTGTGTCCCAGCCCTCTGCCATCTTGGATCCAGAGGTGTGAGGCCACTCTGGAGGCCTCTGAGTGGCCAGTGCTAGCAGGTGGTGTCAGAGACCCCTCCTGATAGGTGCTTACCTGACTAGGTGGCCAATCGTTCTCTGAGGGCTGTTTACGGTCTCTCCAGTGGGCTTTTCCTCAGATAACGACTTGCAAGAATTCCTCTGCACCTCTGTCTTCGACTTCTGCCAAGGATTGACCACTGACTGCTCCAGGACGCCTGCATAACTGCAACAAAGTAGCAAGAAGACTACCAGTGACATTGTAGCACCTAATCCTGCCGGCTTTCTCAACTATTTCCTGGTGGTGCATGCTTTGGGGGCTGCTTGCCTTCATCCTGCACTGGAGGCCACGAAGAAATCTCCCGTGGGTCGACGGAATCTTCCCACTGCTTCAGCAGGCACCAAACTTCAGCATCAGCAATACTCTGGGACCCCTCTCATCCTGATGAGCGTGGTCCCTGGAACACAGGTGGTGGACCCAAGTGACCCAGAATGTCCAGTGGTCCAACTGTCCAAATTTGGAGGAGGTAAGTCGTTGCCTCCCCTCTCCAGCCAGTAATCCTGTGCACCACGTGAACTGCAGCAACAAGGGCTTCTGTGCATATTTCCACAAAATCCTGCATGCACAGCCAAGCCTAGGTCCCCAGCACTCTGTCCTGCGATGCTCAGCTCCCTGAGTTGATCTCCGGTGTCGTGGAACCCTATTTTGCAGTGTTGAGACGACCGCCGTGTTCAGACTTCTTGAACCTGTGTTAAAGGACTTTTGCGGGTGCTATCTTCTTATGCATGGGCTTTCTACATTACTGAGGGCCACCTCTGTCTCCTCTCCCAAGTGGTGACATCCTGGTCCTTCCTGGGCCTGGGCAGCACCCTTTTGCTTCAACTGCAACTCTTGTAGCTAGCAAGC
The DNA here is from genome assembly GCF_031143425.1 of Pleurodeles waltl. Classification (NCBI taxonomy): domain Eukaryota; kingdom Metazoa; phylum Chordata; class Amphibia; order Caudata; family Salamandridae; genus Pleurodeles; species Pleurodeles waltl. The sequence continues at coordinate 1,219,936,015 of NC_090447.1, forward strand.
CTTGTTTGCGGTATTTTGACAAGGAAACAACTCTACATTCTGCAGCACTCCGTGGGGCATCTTCTGCATGAAGGAGAAGTTCCCATCGCCTTTCGTTGTTGCAAAATCTAGAGGCAGCCATTTTGCACCTTCATCCAGGGTTTAGTGGGCTCCTGGCCCCCTGGACACTTTTGCGATTCTTGGTCTTGGTCCCCTTCCTTGGCAGGTCCTCAGGTCCAGGAATCCATCTTCAGTGCTTTGCAGTCTGTTGTGGTCTTTGCAAAATCCTCTATCACGACTTTAGTGTGTTTCTGGGGAAATAGTAGTACCTTACTCCTACTTTCCAGGGTCTTAGGGTGGGGTATCTTGGACATCCTTAGTGTTTTCTTACACTCCTAGCGACCCTCTACACCCTACACTAGCCTAGGGGTCCTTTTGTGGTTCGCATTCCACTTTCCTAGTATATGGTTTGTGTTGCCCCTCGGCCTATTGTATCCTATTGTAATCTACAGTGTTTGCACTACTTTCAGACTGTTTTACTTAGCTGATTTTGGTTTGTGTGCATATTTTGTGTATTTTACTTACCTCCTAAGGGAGTATATCCTCTGAGATATTTTTGTCACATTGTCACTAAAATAAAGTACCTTTATTTTTAGTAACTCTGACTATTGTCTTTCTTATGACATAGTACCTATATAATATAAGTGGTATAGTAGGAGCTTTGCATGTCTCCTAGTTCAGCCTAAGCTGCTCTGCTATAGCTACCTTTATCAGCCTAAGCTGCTAGAACACTAGTAATCTACTAATAAGGGATAACTGGACCTGGCACAAGGTGCAAGTACCATTGGTACCCACTATAAGCCAGGCCTGCCTCCTACACCTCTCCCTCAGGAAAGCGCACTGTCCTGTTGGCGAGCTTCAAACGGCTTATTGCCTTTGAAACTCAACCTCCAGGCCTGCTGCTAGCAGGAGATAGCTGCCCTGTTACAAACCCCCCACTTTTGGTGGGAGCAACAGCAGGAAATTCAATGCTAGGACAGGAAGAGTGGGCCTACCTAACATGCACCACCCCTAAGGTGTTGCATGCGAGGTGCACTCTCCATTTCATTTCCTCCATCTTGGATAGAAGGTAAATAGCCAGTCAGGGGTAGGGACATGACCCCTGCCCACCAGAAGTGGTCACTTAGTGTGTGTAGCCACACTAAGGTAGATGACCCATTGGTCAATACCAGGTTCCCCCTAAAATGTCCACTAAATACAGTATTTAGTGGGCATCCCTAGTCTAAGAACTTAGATTCAACAGACAGAAGAAAACCAGCAACAAGAAGATCCAAAGGCATGAGAGATGTGGACCTGCTGCATAAAGAAAATGCACCAAACCCTGCCTGCTGCACCCAGGACCCGACAATTGCCGCTGAGGAGATGCTGGACAGTTTGACAACTCTAAAGAAACTCCAGAGGACTTCCAAGCTGTGCAAATTGCTAGAGAAATCCCTCCAGAGTGGAGGTACCATTCTAAATCCAAAAGGAACCAACAACCTAGTGAGGTCCACTTCACTGACCGGACACTAACTCTGAAACCGGATGCCAGAACCAGACCAAACTTCACACCAATGAACAAGAGGACAAATCCTGCCAGTGTGGCAAGTTTAGTGGGACTGCATCCTATAGCGGCTGAACCACTCCAATACCCAGGATATTGGTGACCTAGCTTCGGACATCCTGAAAAGCAGTCCACCTGGGACTGAGAAAGGACCAGGAGGAAGCCCCAGTCAAGGACTATAGAAGCAGCTTTGACCTTCTGCCAGAGTGCCCCTATTGTCCTGCAGTCGACCCCTGAACCGGCCTACCTCCTGCTACTAAAGGCATACTTGCACACAGCTCCTGGACTACCAATTTGCTCTTCACCCGGCCACCCTGTGCCCTGCAACGAAGAACCAACAGTGCCTTAAGGGTCCTCACCCCTTGCGACTTCGACACTCCACGGGAACACCCAGGGTTCACCCTGAAACTTGTGTGTGCAGTGGTTTTCCAAGTGGTCCCCCGCAGTGGCCCTGCACCAGGTCCAGAGACCATTTCCCGCTGCTCCCACCAGAACCGGGAGCTGCCTGAATTTCTCCAGCTGGCACAGTGTGCCCACCGACGACCTCGACCAACCTGCAAAAGAAGAACTTGGTAAACCTACTGTGTGATTTTATGTGTATTTTTAGAGATTATCCTCCATTGATTCCCATGGTGCGTAATTACACACAGAAAGACCATTTTTATAAAAACTTGAAATATTCATATCTCGAAGAGTATTTAACCAATTCTGCTGATCTTGGTCTTAAAATTTATATATAAAATTGAAGTTGTTTTATAAATTGGTCTCAAATTAATCCTTTAAGTGTGTGAGTTGCAATATTGATGCTATGAGTACAACAAATGCTTTGCACTTCTCCAAGATTGGCCTAACTGCTCCACAAAGCTACCATAAAAATTAGAGCATTAGGTGGTATACTTCTTACCCCTGTAAACCAATGTGTGATCGCCTGGACTCCCTTCACAGTGTGCCGAGCTTTACACACTAAATTGAGAGCAAGCCTCCTACAATAAGATAATTCTGTACATTTACTAAAATCAAATCAAAGTTTCAATTAGATTTCCTTGATGACAATTATGAGGAAATGGGGTGTATTACATAGCCTCATAGCCTGCCATAGAGGCTATACCGGCCATTAAAGGCCGGCTCAAACTTTAACAGGGGAGGAGGCCTTTAATAGTTAGTATAGCGCAGCTATGGCAGGCTATAAAGCTATTTGAAGATTCCACCACTAGGGGCAGAACATTCTAATAAATAAAACAAAGGCCTCACAGAGCCAGAGGGGATTGGGATCCCCTCGGGCTCTGAGAGGCCATTGTACACAGCTGTTACTGTGAGACAAACATTGGAATGTTGGCACTCTGGACTTTTCCCAGCCATTAGAAGCCCTGAGCACTCCACTGTCTTCAGTAGAGCTCCCAAGATTCCAATGTTCTAATATGAAGTGGTTGTGTGGCATCAATGTGCAATACAATTACCATCTTCTTAAGGACCAGTAGGTTTTGTTTGTTAAACACTCTAGCTCATCCTTGGGTAGCTGTGGCTCTAAGAAGCAAGGCTTATGCACAGGAATAAGAGTGAAGCATTTAAACAGCACCAAAACAATTGAAACATGTTGGACCTGACCCTTTTACAGGGTCATTCCCCAGACTTTTTGCCTTTTTCCTCCTTGCCTTTCTGACCTTTGTTGGCTGACGTTATGACTCTGTCCACTTTTTCACTGCTAATCAGTGCTAAAGTGCCTGTGCTCTCCCAGGTAAAATTGGTATGATTGGCGTATACCTGATTGGCATATTTAATTTACCTATACGTCCCTTGTAAAGTGGTATCCCTATACCCAGGGCCTGTAAATTAAATGTTACTAGTGGGCCTGCAGTGCTGCTTGCGCCTACCACTAAAGTAGCCTTTCAAACCTATCTCAGGCCTGCTAGAGCAGGGCCTGTGTGCGCAGTTTTCTGCCACAGGGACCTGGCATCTAAAGTTACTTGCAAGGCCCAGAACTCCCCTTTTACTACATGTAAGTCACCCCTAAGGTATGCCGTAGCTAGCCCTATGCGCCAGGTGCCATATATGTAGAAGGCATGACATGTGCCAGGTTGCGTGGCCTGTCCTGGTAGTGACAAACAGCCTTACTTGGTGTCTCACTGATGTGAGTGCTGCCTTCTCATAGGATTGCCTTAGAAATGCCCTGCCTTATATGTAAGGGGTATTGTCTGATTTATGAGTGGTAAGAAGTGCTTCTTACTGGTCTAGGTGTATTTTTTATTACTATTACAGAAATGCCACTTCTAGAAAGTGAGCATTTCTCTGTGCTTATGACTCTGGTGTTTTGCAGTTTGACTCCAATACACGTCTGGGCAGACTGACAGTTGGGCTTTGTGCATACTTTTCAGACAGCCTGTACGCAGGGAGGGTGGAGGTGTCACAGAGGTGCATCAACATATTGAATAGTCTTCCTGGGCTGAGAGAAGGGAGAGGCGGGGCACACCTGCATTTGTAAAGGCTGTGCCCTCGCCTCACACAGTAGGCTTGTTTACCCCCCACTGATGTTTGGAGCCTGTGCTAGAGGAGAGAAGGGGCACTCCCAGAACATGTTGTAACTGGTTGAAACCCCCTCTCCTCCTCATTGTAAAAGACACTGTAAACTGAGTATAAGTACAGGTGAATTTTCCCCACAATTTGGACATTCTTGAGGATTGAAGAGACTGGATGCTGCTGAAAGGACTCACCAGGACCCACCTTGGACTGCTGCACTGACCTGTGACCTGCCTGGTCATTAGGAAGAGCTGCCACCATCTGCATCCTTTGTGCTGGCCTGTAGCTGGGCCCACCAGCCCTGTGCTCCTTTTCTCACTTATCTACAGGGGCAGGGTGCCGGGCCTCTGAACCCTGCAATTATCCCCTTCACGAGGAGTGCTGGCTCGGATATTTGAAGTGCCTAGAAGAGCGCTTCCTTGTGCCCCTGGCGCCTCCTGCTCACAGTTGCCGGGAAATCAAATCAACGCCGCAACCCGGGATACAAGATGTGCCCCAAGAGCTGTTAAAAAGCGCTCCATTGCTGCCTGATTACACTGCTGCAGCCCATGTGTGTTAGGGTGTTCTGAGCCCCTCACGCTCCATCCTGTGATCCCAGGGCACCAAAAGCAAGAAGAAAGGAGCAAGCGCGCTCCAACCATGCCTCCGGGGCGAATCACGCTTTCAGATGTACCCCAAGGGCACCAGCAGGCACCTTCCTTGGTGACTGCTCACTGTCGCGGCCGGGAAAGGGCAGAAGAGCGGCTCGCGCACCGTGTCTGGTGCGGCCACTGTAGAGAAGGAGGAAAGCCTCATCAGAGGCCCCTGCTCCACCTTTCCTTTTTGGGCAGCTGCACCGAGGACGCGGGCGGCTGCCTACACAACACGGGGCACAGGGCGGAAAGGGAGTTCCTTTTCCCCGGCCACTGCCTTATGGGCACAATCACCCCAATAACTTACCTTTGGCATTTTTGGTGCCCCCCCCCCCCGGTGGAAGGGCCAGAGATCACCGGCCCCAGGAGGAGCCCGTTATGTGCAACAGAGAGGGTGCTGACCGCCACCTCCCCCAGGAGCCAAACATGGCCCCTGTTGAGCGCACAGGAGCACCAGGGGCCCCACCTTACTCTTCCAGGCACTAGGAGTGCCTTTTTCTCCAGAAACAGGTACTTCTGGGGACATTTTAGGGTCTTAGGAGCCTATTATGGACACTGGGAGGGTGCTATGCTCCAGGCTTATTTTGCTAATGCAATATATTTTTGCTACATGTTCCTGTTATGGGCATGACATGGTGATATATGTTTTTCATGACTTGCCATATGATTTTATAATGTTCCTGATATAGGCCTTAATGATATTTTTTATGACAAGTGCATTCACGTATTTACTGTGATTCCTGACTACTGCTTATGTTGCAGAATCCTGAGTACTTACGTGTTCTAATGTGACTACTGCTTATTCTTGCAGGGTATTAGTAACTTGTGTAATGTTCTGACAACTGCTAAGGTAGCAGGGTATTACTGACATGTAATGTTTGGTATAATTATGTTTTGTGCAATACAGTTTATTTTTACGTAGCTCAGTGTTGTGTTTACTTTCTGGTGTACATTTTGCATCACATGTGTTGTGTGTGTGTTGTGCAAACCATTTACGCATCGCCTCCGGGTTAGGCCTGACTGCTCGTGCCAAACTACCAACTGGGTGAGCAGAGGTTATCTTCGACATGTAACTCCCTTGCCTTGACTAGAGTGGGTGGGTTCTGCCTGGCTTAGGTGCATACCCTAGCCAGCCAGAAACACCATTTCTAACAAAAAAGAAATACACAAGACACTTAAGAAATGGAAATCAATTTTTTAGAATAAAGTGTATTATAATGTATTTTGACACCACAGTGAATTAAATTCACCGGAGGGTTCTGGACATATCCAGTTTACAAGGTATAGTAAATCAAAGCATTTTACTCAAATGCAAATTAGCATTGACATATTCAACAAATTTTACACTTAGAAACTTTTTCAGCAAAAAGTTGGGCTAGTTGTATTGTGGCCAAGTAGTGTCACTTTAGGAGACCAACTCCAGTAGGTAGACATATGGGGGACCAGCAAGGTCCTCAGAAACAGTTACCTAGCAGGTAAAGCAGACTTCAGTCAATTCCAGGCACTTTTGCAGTGTTTTTCTTTTGAAGTGGCTCTAATGCAAGGGATATAGGATGCTGAAGATACTCAAGGATGCTGTGGATGTGTTGAGGTCTTTCAGTAGCTACACCTCGGTCCAAGAAGTACGTGAGGTGGTCCTAGTTACAGGGTCGAAGTACACTGGGAGCTGGTAGAGGCACTGGGCTACCAGTCGCCTGGTATCACGGTCACAGTCAAACCCTTCCCTGGGTGATATCTAAGCTTTTGGGTGACCAAACTGCACTCCGACTACTCTCCTGGGCTCAGCAAACTCAGGAGCAATTTTGAGCATCATGAACTGGTCCCTGGTGCTGAACAGTGGTGGTTAGCAATGGGGTGAAGATTCTTCCAACCTGCCCCAGTAGGCTTCTCTGCTGCTGTATCCCCCTGCTGTTGAGAGGTCAGCCAACTGACTCTTGGAGTCTCTTGGCTTTGGTTGGGCTCAAGAGAGGACTTCCCCACGAGCAGGACCCAGCAGGCACAGTCCCTCATTTTTGCTAGCCACCAGGTTTAGCAGGTCCAGTCCATGCCACTACAGCCTCTCTTCACCCATTCCTTGGTGCAGCAGGTCAGTCCTTATTTGGCCCTTTTTTTAGTCCAATCAAGATCTGAGCTCTGGGAGCCAGGGGTGCCCATGTTATGCTCAGAAAGTGACCGGAGGATAGATACAGTCGGTAGCCAATGGGCTACCAGATTTTCTTCCACCTGATGACCACTTCCTGGAAAGTGTCACATCTGGCTATTCCAAGGTGCACCATTGTGTCCACTCCCAACATGGCAGAACCCCTCTCTGAGTGTCTAGAGCTCCTTAGTCCAACCCAGAGGTGTGGCTACCAACAAGGCTACATGTCCCTGAAGAACAGGTTTGACTATAGGTTTTCCCTCTCCTTCCTGGGTGCCAGCTAGTCTGCCTAAACAGTGGGGCTGCCACTCTCCTAAGTGTCCCCCTTTGCTCTTCAGAGAAGCTTTAGCTTTGAAGCTCGCCTTTTGAAGAACACCTGTGTGTCTTCCTGCAGGAGGGAGGTAAAACCTCTCTCCAGCACAGGCCTCTATTGTTTCCTTTTCTGGAAGTCATTAGCACGTCTCCCTAGGTGTGCAGAAAGCTGTCTCGGGTTAAAGCCCCTTGTGTAACTATTAAGGGCAGAGGAGATTGAAAGCAGCAAAGTGGCAACATTGTAAAAATTGCACACCAAAACCTATTTCACACCACATCCTGTTACATTAATTTCGGCTAGAGAATCTACTTGGGCCCAATGTAAAAGGATGTTTGATACTTTGGAGTATCCACTTTGGTTGCACCATTCAGGAGTTAGCGCAGTGGACGGGTTACCATGTAACCCTTTGCTCGTCAGTGGGACGACCAAGCCTTTTCAGAGTAAAAATGTCTGTTTTGCGTTTTTGCTGCCATATCATGTGAAATAAATGTTTTGCCCATGAAATATATGGTGCCCTCCCTTAGGGCTTAGTAAGCCTGCCGTAGGGTGACTCACACATGTTTCTGGCGATTTATCCTTGGCGGTTTATCCTTGCCTTTAATTGGCAAACTTGGGGTAGCAGTTGGAAACTGCTCTTACATTCTGCGATGACATGTTCTTACATTCTGCGATGACATACTGAGAACTCGCTCTACCTGTGTCACACCCAGTGTGGCACAACTAGTGCTGCAATACCTGGGGAAACCCTCTAACTTACCTGCCCTGGGTACCTAGGGTATCATATATTAGGGGCTTATTAGTAAGCTAACCTATGCCAATTTGGTGCAAGCCAATGTAATATAGATGCTTTACGGTCATGACACTAAGGTCTGGGTAGCGGGCCTCAGTGCACTCTCATAGTAGCAAAACCAGCAGCATCGGTCCAAAAACTTAGGGGTGACCATACAAAAAGAAGCAATTCATTACAACAATGGTACCTTGCAGCTTAAGGGCCTGATTTAGAGGTCGAAAGATGGATTACTTCATCACAAAGGTGACGGATATCCCGTCTGACGTATTACGATCTCCATAGGCCATTATGGGATCGCAATACGGCGGATGAGATAACTGTGAGGTTTGTGATGGAGTAACTCCTCTGCCAAACTGTAAATCAGAACCTGAGTCTTTTATCAATGACCCTTTTGGTGGTTTGGCACCTTCGTACACAGTCTTGTCACCTCACTTGCCACACTTTAACTGTAACTTGCCACTGTACCATGCACTGTGTCATGGTAAATAATATAATTTTAGAAGTAATAAGCGTTTTAATTAATGCAATGATTTCATATGCTTTATCATATGTAATATCCAAGGATATAGCTAGGGAGTTTTAGTTAACATAGTGTTGCATGAGCTGTCAAGACTGTGTATGTAGGTGTGCAACTGATATTAATTTAAAGGTTGTTGGAAACTATAAATGGGGGTAATAGCTGTGAATTATAGTAATTTGAAAGGTGTGCTTAAAGTATAAATTGAACACAAAATTTTAACTTTTGAATTTCTTATGTTTGTTTAGTTTAAGTTGGGGTTGTCACAAACAAGAAATAAATAAGTGGCGACCACTATATATATATATATACGCACACACACTACTGGGTAGTTATAGTTAGATAGTTAGGACCATGTTTCCATAGAAAAAGCTTTTTTTGACTTGCCTATATCTTTGGCGCGATTTGACGAATCTTCACGAAAGTTTCCAAAGAAAGTGGCCCTGTGATTTTAGTTGCGCATGGAAAGTTTTGGGGTGATCTTTTAAAGGGGTCCAGGGAAAAGGGGGGTTAAAAAAAGTTGTGTTTCCATGTTAATTCACGTAGGACCTTTAGACACGACTACAGTCAGAACCCCTGGATGGAATGACAAGAAAGTTTGGCAGAAAGCTAGCTTTCTGTACGCAGATTAAGCTTTCGTTTATATGATGTAAATCTATTAAGAGGTTTAGGAGATCTTAAGGGAAAACAAATTTGTATACCTAAGGCCGCCGATCCTTCACGATGAATTCACGCATAATGACAAGCTCATGCAGAGAAATGCACAGCTCTGATTGGCCGCCAACACTTCGACCAGGAAGTGTTGCCAGCCATCTTGGGATATGGCTTCAAAAAAGAAAAGGGTCCAGGGTAGAGACACCCAAGGCAAAAAAAGGCATTTTCTAAAAAAAAGAAAAAATGCCACAAATGTACAAAATTTGTGGCAAAAAATGTTTTAAAAAACAAGCGCAGGATACTGTGCTTGTTTTTTTTAAAGCCCTCCGGGAGCAAAGTAGAAAATAAGCCTCCCTACTGGGCTTTTCAGTACCCCCAGGAACCAACTATCTGAGGCTTATTTTTCATTTAATATGTGTGTGTGGGGGGGGGGGGGGCTTTATAGCCCCCCCCCCCCGAAGACTGCCACTTCGCTGGGGCTTCCTTTTATTTAGAAGCAGAAGGGCCACTCCCCCCCCCCCGTCCCCGGCGGCCCTGGGGACCACTACCTCGCTGGAGCAAACCGGAAAAAAGGATGTCAATTACAACCCCCGCAGCCCTGGGGACTGCCCCCTCCCCGGGGCCCCCCTCGAGGAGCCAAGGATGACTCTGGGGACCACCATCCCACAAAGTCGGCTTCTGCTATGTCCCAGGGTCCCTGCCCCCAGGACATAGCAGTTTGCTTTTTCGTCAGCTCCGACCAAGCAAAGAGCGCTTTCTGCAATTGAGAGCTGTCAAGCAGCTCTCACTTGGAGAAAGCTGAGCTTTCATCTGTCTTCCTTGCACGCAAATATGGAAGACAAATGAAAACATTGCTTCCACAAGCAGGGAACTGCTATTAAAAGCGACTCCCTGCTTGGGGGAGCAATGCCGGCTCACAAATTATGCAGGGAGCCGGATACGACAAAAGGGGCCTTGAGGCTCCCCCTGCAGTCTGGTCACTCTCTCTCTCTCTCTGTTCCACCCCTTAACAGGATGGAACAGAGAGAGAGAGGGACTTGAAAGCACTGTATGAACAAGATACTTGGTCAGGATGTTTTACTTACTGTAGGAGGCTGCCCTGGCTTGTAGTGGGTACCAAGGGGTACTTACACTCTGTACCAGGTCCAGTTATCCCTTATTAGTGTAGAAGAGTTGTTTCTAGCAGCTTAGGCTGATAGAAGGTAGCTATAGCAGAGCGGCTTAGGCTGAACTAGGAGACATGCAAAGCTCCTACTATACCACTGGTGTCATATGCACAATATCATAAGAAAACACAATACACAGATATACTAAAAATAAAGGTACTTTATTTTTATGACAATATGCCAAAAGTATCTAAGTGAGTACCCCCAGTATGAGGATGCCAAATATACACAAGATATATGTACACAATACCAAAAATATGCAGTAATAGCAAAAGGAAGTAATGCAAGCAATGTAAAGTTACAGTAGATTGCAATAGGAGCACATAGGTATAGGGGCATCACAAACCATAAACTCCAAAAGTGGAATGCGAACCACGAATGGACCCCAAACCTATGTGAGCTTGTAGAGGGTCGCTGAGGCTGTAAGAAAACAGTGAGGGTTAGAAAAATAGCCCACCCCAAGACCCTGAAAAGTAGGTGTAAAGTGCCCCTATAACCCCCAGAGAGCACAGAAGTCGTGATAGGGGGTTTCTGCAAGGAAGACCAACACCAGCAAAGCAACAACAGTGGATTTCCGGACCTGAGTACCTGTGAAACAAGGGGACCAGGTCCAAGAGTCGCAACAATGTCGAGAATGGGCAGATGCCCAGGAAAATGCCGGCTGAGGGTGCAAAGAAGCTGCCACCGGATGGTAGAAGCTGTGGATTCTGCAAGAACGAAGATAGCTAGAAACTTCCCCTTTGAAGGATGGATGTCCCACGTCGTGAAGAAGCTTGCAGAGGTGTTATCACGCAGAAAGACCGCAAACAAGCCTTGCTAGCTGCAAGGGTCATGGTTAGGGTTTTTGGATGCTGCTGTGGCCCAGGAGGGACCAGGATTTCGCCACTTGGAGGAGGAGACAGAGGGGGCGCCCAGCAAGTCAGGGAGCCCTCACAGAAGCAGACAGCACCCGCAGAAGTACGGAATAGGCACTTAGAAGAGGAGTGAACCGGAGTCCACCCGAAAACACAAAAGGGAGTCCCACAATGCCGGAGGACAACTCAGAAGGTTGTGCACTGCAGGTTAGAGTGTCAGGGACCCAGGCTTGGCTGTGCACGAAGGAAATCCTGGAAGAGTGCACAGGAGCCGGAGCAGCTGCAAATCACGCGGTACCCAGCAATGCAGTCTAGCGTGGGGAGGCAAGGACTTACCTCCACCAAACTTGGACTGAAGAGTCACTGGACTGTGGGAGTCACTTGGACAGAGTTGCTGAGTTCCAGGGACCACGCTCGTCGTGCTGAGAGGGGACCCAGAGGACCGGTGATGCAGTCTTTTGTTGCCTGCGGTTCCAGGGGGAAGATTCTGTCGTCCCACTGGAGATTTCTTCAGAGCTCCTGGTGCAGAGAGGAGGCAGGCTACCCCCAGAGCATGCACCACCAGGAAACAGGCGACGAAACGGCAGGATAAGCGATAGAAGGTTGCAGTAGTCGTCTTTGCTACTTTGTTGCGGTTTTGCAGGCGTCCTGAGCAGTCAGCGGTCGATCCTTTGGCAGAAGGTGAAAAGAGAAGTGCAGAGGAACTCTGGTGAGCTCTTGCATTCGGTATCTGAAGAATTCCCCAAAGCAGAGACCATAAATAGCCAGAAAAGGAGGTTTGGCTACCTAGGAAGGAGGATAGCCTAGTAACACAGGTAAGAGCCTATCAGAAGGAGTCTCTGACGTCACCTGATGGCACTGGCCACTCAGCAGTCCAGTGTGCCAGCACACCACTGTTTCCAAGATGGCAGAGGTCTGCAGGACACTGGAGGAGCTCTAGGCACCTCCCCTGGGAGGTGCAGGTCAGAGGACTGGTCACTCCCCTTTCCTTTGTCCAGTTTCGCGCCAGAGCAGGGCTGGGGGATCCCTGAACTGGTGTAGACTGGCTTATGCAGAGATGGGCACCATCTGTGCCCATCAAAGCATTTCCAGAGGCTGGGGGAGGCTACTACTCCCCAGCCCTGACACCTTTTTCCAAAGGGAGAGGGTGGACCCCAGGAGGGCAGAAACCTGTCTGAGGGGTTGGCAGCAGCTGCAGTGAAACCCAGTGAAAGGCAGTTTGGCAGTACCCAGATCTGTGCTAGAGACTCAGGGGTTCATGGAATTGTCTCCCTAATGCCAGAATGCCATTGGGGTGACAATTCCATGATCTTAGACATGTTGCATGGCCATGTTCGGAGTTACCATTGTGACGCTATACATAGGTAGTGACCTATATATAGTGCATGCGTGAAATGGTGTCCCCACACTCACAAAGTCCGGGGAATTTGCCCTGAACAATGTGGGGGCACGTTGGCTAGTGCCAGGGTGCCCACACACTAAGCAACTTAGCACCCAACCTTCACCAGGTGAAGGTTAAACATATAGGTGTCTTATAAGTTACTTAAGTGCAGTGGTAAATGGCTGTGAAATAACGTGGACGTTATTTCAGTCAGGCTGCAGTGGCAGGCCTATGTAAGAATTGTCAGAGCTCCCTATGGGTGGCAAAAGAAATGCTGCAGGCTATGGGGATCTCCTGGAACCCCAATACCCTGGGTACCTCAGTACCATATACTACGGAATTATAAGGGTGTTCCAGTATGCCAATGTGAATTGGTGAAATTGGTCACTAGCCTGTTAGTGACAATTTGGAAAGCAGAGAGAGCATAACCACTGAGGTTCTGGTTAGCAGAGCCTCAGTGACACAGTTAGTCATCACACAGGGAACACATACAGGGCACACTTATGAGCACTTGGGCCCTTGCTGGCAGGGTCCCAGTGATACATACACTAAACAACATATATACATTGAAATATGGGGGTAACATGCCAGGCAAGATGGTACTTTCCTACACAACCCCCCCCCCAAACGAAGGACAATAAGACTAACCATGACCTGATGAGTCTTCATTGTCTAAGTAGAAATATCTGGATAGTCCATCTGCATTGGAGTGGGTACTCCCAGGTCTATGTTCCACTGTATAGTCCATTCCCTGTAGAGATATGGACCACCTCAACAATTTAGGGTTTTCACCTTTCATTTGTTTTAGCCAAAGTAGAGGTTTGTGGTCTGTCTGAACAATGAAGTGAGTGCCAAACAGGTATGGCCTCAACTTCTTCAGTTCCCAGACCACAGCAAAGGCCTCCCTCTCTATGGCAGACCAACGCTTTTCTCTAGGGGTCAACCTCCTGCTGATAAAAGCAACAGGTTGATCCTGGCCCTCAGAATTGAGTTGTGATAAGACTGCCCCTACCCCTAATTCAGATGCATCAGTTTGAACAATGAATTTCTTGGAGTAACATGGGCTTTTTAGGACAGGTGCAGTGCACATGGCCTGTTTCAGCTCCTCAAAAGCTTTCTGACAGCTAGCTGTCCACAATACCTTATTAGGAATTTTCTTGGAAGTGAGATCATTAAGTGGGGCTGCAATGGAGCCATAGTTCCTAGTGAACCTCCTGTAATACCCAGTGAGGCCTAAGAAGGCTCTCACCTGGGTCTGAATTGTAGGGGGAACCCAATCCATGATTGTCTGGATTTTCCCCTGAAGTGGTGCAATCTGTTCTCCACCTACCATGTGTTCCAGATAAACCACTTTCCCCTGCCCTATCTGGCACTTTGAAGCCTTGATAGTGAGGCCTGCCTTCTGCAGGACCTCCAAAACTTTCCACAGGTGGACCAGGTGATCATCCCAGGTGGAGTTAAAGACAGGTATATTGTCCAGATATGCTGCACTAAAAGCCCCCAACCCTTGCAGGACTGTATTCACCAACCTCTGAAAAGTGCCAGGTGCATTTTTCAAACCAAAGGGCATTACTGTGAATTGGTAGTGCCCTCCAATAGTCGAAAATGCAGTTTTTGCTTTAGCATCCTCTGATAACTTGATCTGCCAATACCCTGAAGTCAAATCAAAGGTGCTTAGATACTTGGCAGATGCCAGTGTATCTATGAGCTCATCTGCCCTGGGTATAGGGTGAGCATCAGTTTTTGTTACCTCGTTGAGACCTCTGTGATCTACACAAAACCTCATCTCTCTTTTCCCATCTTTTGAGTGAGGCTTTGGTACAAGCACCACAGGAGAGGCCCATGGGCTTTCAGAATGTTCAACCACTCCTAGTTCAAGCATTTTCTGAACTTCTTGTTTTATGCAGCCCCTGATATGGCCAGGCTGTCTATAGATCTTACTTTTGACAGGCATGCTGTCTCCAGTATCTATAGTGTGCTCACACCAATAAGTGGTGCCTGGCACAGTAGAAAAGAGTTCAGAAAACTGACCTAGGAGATTTATGCAGTTGTCTTTCTGCTCAGCAGTAAGACAGCCTGCCAAAACTGCACCTTCCACTAGAGCATCTTGTTCTGTGGAACAGAAGAGATCAGGGAGAGAGTCACTCTCTTCTTCCTGTCCTTCATCTGTTGCCATGAGCAGGGTGAGATCAGCCCTGTTATAGTGGGGTTTAAGGCAATTGACATGGAGCACCCTAAGGGGACTCCTGGCACTGCCAGGTCAACCAAGTAGGTGACCTCACCCTTCTTTTCAACAATGAGATGGGGTCCACTCCATTTGTCTTGGAATGCTCTTGGGGCCAAAGGCTCCAATACCCACACCTTCTGTCTGGGTTGGTACTGAATCAGAACAGCCTTCTGGTCATGCCATTGCTTTTGGAGCTCTTGGCTGGCCTGAAGGTTTTTACTGGCCTTTTTCATGTACTCAGCCATTCTGGATCTTAGGCCGAGTACATAGTCCACTATGTCCTGTTTGGGAGCTTTTAAAGGTTGTTCCCAACCCTCCTTCACAAGTGTTAGGGGACCTCTTACAGGGTGTCCAAATAGGAGTTCAAAGGGGCTGAAGCCCACCCCTTTCTGGGGTACCTCCCTGTAAGCAAAAAAGAGGCAAGTTAATAGGACATCCCATCTCCTCCTGAGTTTTTCAGGGAGTCCCATTATCATTCCTTTGAGAGTTGTATTAAACCTCTCTACCAGTCCATGTGTTTGTGGATGATAAGGTGTGGTGAATTTGTATGTTACACCACATTCCTTCTACATGGCCTTCAAGTATGCAGACATAAAGTTGCTACTCCTGTCTGATACAACCTCTTTTGGGAAACCCACCCTGGAAAAGATTCCCAGGAGGGCTTTTGCCACTGCAGGAGCTGTAGTGGTCCTTAGAGGAATAGCTTCAGGATATCTTGTGGCATGGTCCACTACCACCAAGATAAACCTAATGCCTGAAGCAGTAGGAGGGTCAAGGGGGGCAACTATGTCAACCCATACCCTTTCAAAGGGTACCCCAACTACAGGCAGTGGAATAAGGGGAGCATTTGGAGTGCCAACAGTCTTGCCACTGGCTTGGCAGGTCACACAGGACTTACAAAAGTCTTTTGTGTCCTCTGACATCCTAGGCCAGTGAAACAGGGGGACATGCCTTTCCCATGTTTTAATCTGACCCAAATGTCCAGCCAAGGGAATGTCGTGTGCCAGAGTTAGGAGGAACTCTCTGTACTGCAGGGGAATGACCAATCGCCTGGCTGCTCCAGGTTTTGGGTCCCTTGCCTCTGTGTATAAGAGGTTGTCCTCCCAGTAAACTCTATGTGAGTCACTGACATCCCCATTTTGCTGTTTGACAGCTTGCTGTCTGAGATCCTCTAATGTGGGACAGGATTGCTGTGCCACACTCAGCTCCTCCCTGGCAGGCCCCCCTCCACCCAAAAGCTCAGCAGTGTCTGCTGCCAGCTCATCTGGTGAACGTTCTGCACAGGGGGGAAATTCTTCTTCCTCAGAAGTAGAATCATCTGTAGAGGGAGGGATAGTGGGTAGGGATTTACCCTTACTAACCCTAGCTTTAGGGAGCACTTGGTCCATTGTTCCAGGTTCCAAGTCACCCTGTCCTTTTTGCTTTTTGGCCTGAGCCCTTGTCAAAGCAAAAATATGTCCAGGAATGCCCAGCATTGCTGCATGAGCCTCCAACTCCACTTCTGCCCAAGCTGATGTCTCTAAATCATTTCCTAGTAGACAGTCTACAGGTAAATCTGAAGCAACCACATCTTTCTTTGGACCAGTAACCCCCCCCAAGTTGAGATTCACAACAGCCATGGGGTGGCTAAGGGTGTTGTTATGAGCGTCTGTCACTTGATACTGGTGACCAAGTAGGTGTTGTTCAGGGTGTACCAGTTTCTCTATTACCATGGTAACACTGGCACCTGTGTCCCTGTAGGCCTGAACCTCAACCCCATTTATTAGGGGAAGTTGCTTGTGCTTATCCATATTAAGGGAACAAGCAACCAAGGTGGCCAACTCAATGGCACCTTCAGAGACTAGCACAGCCTCTGTGGTCTCCCTAACAAAACCAACCCCAACTAAATTACCAAAAGTAAGCCCAGCTACTCCCTTGGATTGGCTATTAGTAGGTTTGCTCCCACCACCACTGCTATTACTAGGGGCACTAGAGGTTGCAGTAGGGGTTGTGGTAGTGGGATGCTTGGTGCTTTTCTTTGTACAACTGGCATCAGTTGTCCAGTGGCCTTTTACTTTACATAAATAGCACCATGGTTTCTTTACTTGATTAGAAGAGGATTTGGACCCACCACCCCCACCAGAGTGTTTTTGTGGGCCTGATGAAGACTCATTTTTAGATTTGTCCCCACCCTTGTCTGAAGACTTACCATCCTTCTTCTTGCCATCCTTGTCACCCCCTGTATGAACTTTTCTGTTCACTCTTGTTCTGACCCATTTGTCTGCCTTCCTTCCCAATTCTTGGGGAGAGGTCAGATCTGAGTCCACTAGATATTGGTGTAACAAATCAGACACACAGTTATTCAGAATATGCTCTATCAGGATTAGATTGTACAGGCTTTCATAGTCAGAAACTTTACTGCCATGTAACCACCCCTCCAAGGCCTTCACTGAATAGAGAAAAAAGTCTGCCCAGTCTTGAGGACTCTTTTCTGGTTTCTCTGAACTTAATCTTGTATTGTTCAGTGGTTAAGCCAAATCCATCCAAGAGTGTATTCTTCAAAACTGTAAAATTATTGGCATCCCTTTCCTTCACAGTAAGGAGCCTATCCCTACCCTTTCCACTGAAAGATAGTCATAGGATAGCAGCCCACTGCCTTTGAGGGACCCCCTGTACCATACATGCCCCAATAAGTGCAGCAAACCACTTGGTAATGTCATCCCCCTCCTTGTAAGGGGGAAGATCTTGTGCAGATTCCTAAAATCATGCTCTTTCACAGGATTGCTATCAGGAATACTGCTGCTGCCACCATGGGGTCCAAACCCCAACCTCTGTCTCTCTTTTTCTAAGTCTAGGGATTCCCTGTCTAGAGCCAGCTGTTGCTGTTTAAGCTTCAGCCTAGTCTCTTCCACTCTCAACTTATTGAGTTCCCTTTCTAACATCTTGTCATCAGGGTGGGTGGGTTGGGAACTTTTTGACACAGAAGAAAGATTTGAATGAGCAGAGGGAGACCTGTCCCTAACAGTTGGCACCCTAACAACCTGGCCTCCAGGAACAAAAACATCCCTACTATGATGGGAGCTTCTATTACTACCAGCATTGCTAGGTGGTCTGCTAAGGGGCAGATTAAGAAGGGAACCCTGTAACACTCTCTCAAGGGGCTCCCCTAAGTCAGAGTGTGAGCTATCTATCAACTTTTCAGATGAGGTGCCACCCTTGGCTTTATCGTTCTCAATAAGCATATTAGACAGTAACTCTCTAGAAGGGTTCTTACCTACCACTAAACCTCTATCAATGCAGAGACTCCTTAGGCTCTTAAAGTTAAGGTGGTCATAAGTTGTACTGACCAAATTAAGACGGGGTTCCTACATCAGACATGATAGAAAAAGGTTTAGAGACTGATAAAGGATAGAAAAAGTTTCAGGACTTTTTTAAGGAACAAGAAAAAAAACGTTTTCAACTTTTTGAAAGTTTAGGAGTACTTTTCAGCACTTAGCAGATAGTGTAAGAGGAGAAAAGCAAAACCTTTTGGTTAGGTGTACATACACTGAACTTGTTTTGTATATTATTCTCTTATGAAAAGTACACAATGACAAAGTGGTAAGTAGTTGCAAGTACTTATCCCACCGCTGCACCACCAATGTAAGAGGCTGGCCTGGCTTGTAGTGGGTACCAAGGGGTACTTAAACTCTGTACCAGGTCCAGTTATCCCTTATTAGTGTAGAAGAGGTGTTTCTAGCTGTTTAGGCTGATAGAAGGTAGCTATAGCAGAGCAGCTTAGGCTGAACTAGGAGACATGCAAAGCTCCTACTATACCACTGGTGTCATATGCACAATATCATAAGAAAACACAATACACAGATATACTAAAAATAAAGGTACTTTATTTTTATGACAATATGCCAAAAGTATCTCAGTGAGTACCCTCAGTATGAGGATGCCAAATATACACAAGATATATGTACACAATACCAAAAATATGCAGTAATAGCAAAAGGAAGTAATGCAAGCAATGTAAAGTTACAGTAGATTGCAATAGGAGCACATAGGTATAGGGGCAACACAAACCATATACTCCAAAAGTGGAATGCGAACCACGAATGGACCCCAAACCTATGTGAGCTTGTAGAGGGTCGCTGGGGCTGTAAGAAAACAGTGAGGGTTAGAAAAATAGCCCACCCCAAGACCCTGAAAAGTAGATGTAAAGTGCACCTATAACCCCCAGAGAGCACAGAAGTCGTGATAGGGGGTTTCTGCAAGGAAGACCAACACCAGCAAAGCAACAACAGTGGATTTCCGGACCTGAGTACCTGTGAAACAAGGGGACCAAGTCCAAGAGTCGCGACAATGTTGAGAGTGGGCAGATGCCCAGGAAATGCCAGCTGAGGGTGCAAAGAAGCTGCCACCGGATGGTAGAAGCTGTGGATTCTGCAAGAACGAAGAGGGCTAGAAACTTCCCCTTTGGAGGATGGATGTCCCACGTCGTGAAGAAGCTTGCAGAGGTATTCCCACGCAGAAAGACCGTAAACAAGCCTTGCTAGCTGCACGGTCGCGGTTAGGGTTTTTGGATGCTGCTGTGGCCCAGGAGGGAGCAGGATGTCGCCACTTGGAGGAGGCGACAGAGGGGCCGCCCAGAAAGTCAGGGAGCCCTCACAGAAGCAGACAGCACCCGCAGAAGTACCGGAACAGGCACTTGGAAGAGGAGTGAACCGGAGTCCACCTGAAGACACAAAAGGGAGTCCCACGACGCCGGAGGACAACTCAGAAGGTTAGAGTGTCGGGGACCCAGGCTTGGCTGTGCAAGAAGGAAATCCTGGAAGAGTGCACAGGAGCTGGAGCAGCTGCAAATCACGCGGTACCCAGCAATGCAGTCTAGAGTGGAGAAGCAAGGACTTACCTCCACCAAACTTGGACTGAAGAGTCACTGGACTGTGGGAGTCACTTGGACAGAGTTGCTGAGTTCCAGGGACCACGCTCGTCGTGTTGAGAGGGGAACCAGAGGACCGGTGATGCAGTCTTTTGTTACCTGTGGTTGCAGGGGGAAGATTCCGTCGTCCCACGGGAGAATTCTTTAGAGCTCCTGGTGCAGAGAGGAGGCAGGCTACCCCCAGAGCATGCACCACTAGGAAACAGCCGAGAAAGCGGCAGGATAAGCGATACAAGGTTGCAGTAGTCGTCTTTGCTACTTTGTTGCGGTTTTGCAGGCGTCCTGAGCAGTCAGCGGTCTTTCCTTTGGCAGAAGGTGAAGAGAGAAGTGCAGAGGAACTCTGGTGAGCTCTTGCATTCGGTATCTGAAGAATTCCCCAAAGCAGAGACCCTAAATAGCCAGAAAAGGAGGTTTGGCTACCTAGGAAGGAGGATAGGCTAGTAACACAGGTAAGAGCCTATGAGAAGGAGTCTCTGACGTCACCTGATGGCACTGGCCACTAAGAGCAGTCCAGTGTACTAGCAACACCTCTATTTCCAAGATGGCAGAGGTATGGAGCACACTGGAGGAGCTCTGGGCACTCCCCTTTCCTTTGTCCAGTTTTGCGCCAGAGCAGGGCTGGGGGATCCCTGAACCGGTGTAGACTGGCTTATGCAGAGATGGGCACCATCTGTGCCCATCAAAGCATTTCCAGAGGCTGGGGGAGGCTACTCCTCCCCAGCCCTGACACCTTTTTCCAAAGGGAGAGGGTGTAACACCCTCTCTCTGAGGATGTCCTTTGTTCTGCCTTCCTGGGCCTGGCCTGGCTGGACCCCAGGAGGGCAGAAACCTGTCTGAGGGGTTGGCAGCAGCTGCAGTGAAACCCCGGGAAAGGCAGTTTGGCAGTACCCGGGTCTGTGCTAGAGACTCAGGGGATCATGGAATTGTCTCCCCAATGGCAGAATGGCATTGGGGTGACGATTCCATGATCTTAGACATGTTACCTGGCCATGTTCGGAGTTACCATTGTGAAGCTATACATAGGTAGTGACCTATGTATAGTGCACGCGTGAAATGGTGTCCCCGAACTCACAAAGTCCGGGGAATTTGCCCTGAACAATGTGGGGGCACCTTGGCTAGTGCCAGGGTGCCCACACACTAAGTAACTTTGCAACCAACCTTCACCAGGTGAAGGTTAGACATATAGGTGACTTATAAGTTACTTAAGTGCAGTGGTAAATGGCTGTGAAATAACGTGGACGTTATTTCACTCAGGCTGCAGTGGCAGGCCTGTGTAAGAATTGTCAGAGCTCCCTATGGGTGGCAAAGGAAATGCTGCAGCCCATAGGGATCTCCTGGAACCCCAATACCCTGGGCACCTCAGTACCATATACTAGGGAATTATAAGGGTGTTCCAGTATGCCAATGCAAATTGGTGAAATTGGTCACTAGCCTGTTAGTGACAATTTGGAAAGCAGAGGGAGCATAACCACTGAGGTTCCGGTTAGCAGAGCCTCAGTGAGACAGTTAGTCATCACACAGGGAACACATACAGGGCACACTTATGAGCACTGGGGCCCTGGCTGGCAGGGTCCCAGTGACACATACACTAAAACAACATATATACAGTGAAATATGGGGGTAACATGCCAGACAAGATGGTACTTTCCTACACTTACGTTTTGAAGGATGGCATTATAGAGGCACTTGTGACCTACTGATAAAGCTCTTGGCATGTCAGTCAATAGGCTGAATGCTGAAATCCTGGTAACTCATGGCAGTATGTCTGTTTATTTCCTTGTGTTTTGAATGCTTAACATTCCTAGTGATGGAACAATTCCGTCTTTTTGACATCAAAATCTATGGGTTGAATTTCACAGTTCCATCTAGACACTACAAAGTAAAGATTCACCTCGGTCCTTGAGGCTATGGTCTTTGATTACCACACTAAAGGTTGTGGGTTCCAGTCTAGGTGTGACAGTAGTTTAATTTCTTTTCAACTTGACATTTTTAAGGTACATACAGAAAGGTGATGTCACTCTTTTTAATTGGAAATATATTTTTCTTTTGAATTTGTCCAGAAATTTCTCATTCTCAGGAGATCATTCATCAAAGCCTAAAATACTCTCTCTCTATCAATTTCTCTTTTTCAATCTTTCTCCCACTCACACACCCACTCAGACCCTTGCATACCCACTCACAGACTGACTCAAACACTGACACACCCACTCACAGACCCACTCAGCCTCTGATGCATCCAGTCACAGACCCACTAAGACACTGACACACCTACTGAGACCCACTCTGACACACCCACTCACTCAGCCATTCAGACCATCACACATCCACTCACAGACCCACTCAGACCCTCAAGCACCCACTCACAGACCCACTCAGACCCTCATGAACCCACTCACAGACCCACTCAGAAACTCACGCACTCACCCACTCAGGCACTCATGCACCTACTCACAGACCCACTCAGAAGCTCACGCACCCATCCACAAACCCGCTCAGACCCTCACACACCCACTCGCAGACCCAAGCAGACACTGATGCACCCACTCACAGAACAACTCAGACACTAACACACCCACTCACTGACCCACTTAAACACACAACTCACAGACCCACTCAAAATACCACACATCCACTCATAAAACCACTCAGACCCTCACACACCCACTCTCACTCCCAGACACTGTCACACCCAGAGACACCTTTTCACACCAATTCTCACACGCAGAGAAAAAAAGACCCTTCGGCCATGCATGGAACGGAGCTGGGTGGTTAGCCAACCACTTATCAGTTAACATTGCAAGTTTTGTTGGATCACTCTCTTTTAGATCAGACAGTTATTGCCTAAGTATGGTAGAGCATTCCTCCTTGAGTCACTCTGTCACCATCATCTTGGCAATTGACTCAAAATCCTTCACCTCCATCCCTCTTACTCACTCATTCCAATCATGCAATATACCATGAATCCAAGTCCCAAACAGAACACTATCAACTTTCTTGCAGTCAAGGAATCTCTGCAAGTATTTGACAAGATTCAGTGAATGTGCAAATGAAGGAACCTCCTAATGAGAGCCTCCTTTATTCGCACATAGACCATGTGGTCTGCCACATTCATCTTCCCAATGACAGCTGCCCCTTTCAATGGCATGCAACCCATTAAGACAGCTGCCTTTGACACCTCATTTAAGGCCTGTTCCTTACAAGTGACCTTAAAGCTCACAAACCATTCCAATGTATCCTGACTTTTCACAAACACATGCACAAGATCTTTAGGAACATTGGCAACAACCTGGCTTGTACTGGAAGTACAGTCACTTATCCTAGATGGAGTTGTCATTGCTGTCCCCCTAAGTTCTCTCTCTTAAGAGCTATCCTTTCCCTTTCCAGCTATATTTTCTTTTCCTTCTGTTTCTTCTCCCACTCTCTCTGTTTTCCTCTTTTCTCTAGGTTTCTCCTCTCTCTCACAATTTGTCTTCCTAAGCCCATTTCTCCTGTTTCTCCCTCCTCGACTCATCATGTTTCTGGTGATCTAGTCTTAGCTTCTCACTCTCGAACTCTCTGGCTTGCTCATCTTTCTCAGCCCTAGCTTTCTGAAGTGCAAACTGCAAGTTTGGGTCTCTGCTAAACTCAACCCATCAAAGTGGTTTACTCCTGGAATTGGGGACTGTAGTACCCTAGAAATTCAAGGTGTTTTACACACTTAAGATATTCTAGAAGCTAAAGATGGTGAGTGTCTTGGTAAAACTCTGGAAAATGCATAAGAGAAAATACTTGGCATGTGTGTGGATATACCTGTGCTAAGGGGATCCTAGAGCCTGGGTCTACAGTACTTTCTTCCTGGGTTCCTAACATGGTTCTCTCCCCACAGTCTGCTACAGCTTCCTCCCTTTCACACGATATCCCAAACGTTTCCCTAATGAAATTAGCAAGGACATCTCTTTCCCTACTCCTCGGAATACTCCACCTTCTGTTCCTACATAAATGCTTCATCTGATCAATGGACATAGTTCTGAGGTCAGTTCCCAAATCTGTGTTCTCCATTGCCTATGCATGCCAGCTTTCTATGTAGAAGAAAAAGGTGGACTTATTGTAGTACACATGTAAATTGGAACTGGACAATGCTATCTCTGTAACTTTGGCCCATAAACATTAGGTATCCCACCACTTGGGGCTAATTGTCAGAACCCTTTTCAGAGGGCCATTGGGCACATAAGGGCTACTGGGCCCAACCATGGTAGTTGAGGCCTTTCATTTCTGATGTCCTGGGACTCGAACTACAATAAGGCCAGTTCAGCTGGGCCAGGCACCCCTTCCTCACTTGACTCTCAATGGTAGCTGTGGTCAAGCAGTCAAGACTCCTTCAGGGAGATCTAGATACAGCTCAGTAAACACGACTCATAACTCAAAGTGCAAACAGTATGAACTATCAATCAATGTCCATTTGAATACTTGCTTTTGTATAAAAAAAAAAAAAGAAGTATTTTAATTCTAACTCTATACAGGCAATAAAAAGCGACATTCAACTGCAATTTCCTTGAGGTCAAAGCTCTAGTAGTTGTGAGGTGAATTCCCGTCCTATCCTCCCTCCTACAAAGTGCTCAGGGTTATTCCCAATTCACTGGTGGTGACATCATAAAATGCAAACTATTATGCCATACTGAAGAGTTCTCCCTTCTGACCTCTTAGAAACCTTTTTAAAGGTGTCTATGGTGTTGCAGCACCATTTGCAGCAAGTTCTCTTGTGGCCCAACTGGCCTAGTTTTCTTCTTATCCACTCTTCCAGCACAGAAAAGTTCAGCAATGCAGTGATCACCTTCAAAAGCGCACAGAAGTCTTGCTCAGTTTGGAGTGATCCAGCTGCTCGCAGCCCATGCGCCAGCAACCAAGGCTATCTCACCGGAGCGACACTGTCGGAGGTCTCTCAGATGTTGGTGTAGTTAAGAAGAAGTGATGAGTTGACTTGGTTCAACGAGGGTGGCAAATCCTTTCCCCAGCTCCCAACTGTACCCAGCGAGGACGCGACCATGTCCACAGCATCTCAGTCTGTTAAGCAGTTAAAAGAAGCTCTATCGCAGTGAGGGCCCATTACATGAGTAACAGCATCAGCCTGAATCATTTGGCAACATTGGTACCAGTAGTCCTTCCTGGCAAAGTTCAGAAGTCTCTTGAATAAATTGTGTATATTTTTTTTCAAAATGCGGCCCCTTGAGGATACCAAATTCTGGAGCAGGGGTCTCCAAACTACAGCCCGCTGGCCACATCTGGCCCACAACAGTATTTTATTCTGCTCTCTGTTGTTTTCAAAAGCAGTGGATTCTGATGTTCAAAGGGAAATATGTATCCAACTCCTTTGGCAGCCTATAGGTGGCAGCAGAGCCTCTTGAATCGTCTCTGCTGTTAATTTTTAACCAGCCATGTCCTGCATGCCAGATCTTTGATAAATGCAAGTTACTAGTGGAGATAATCCACGCTGCAGAAAACTCCAAATGACAGAATTGTATAGAAAGGTGCAGACTGAATTTATTTTTGTTAGACCTTTAGTAATGCTTCAAGTTTATTTTGAATTTCTTTGTTTTGTTTTACTGAAGGTATTTCTTGGTGTCTGTTTATTTTTCTTACTGTGTGTTACAAAGTTGGGCAAAATCTAATTTCATGTACATTTGTAAATTTTCAATATTGAAATAAATTAAAAGATAAATAGACAACATTTATTATCTACAGTTAAGTAATTGATCATTTTGTCAGAGCATTTGCTAATTTTTGACATTTCTACTCACTATATACCACTTTTCAGTTTAAGCCCTGTGTTGTTTCTTTGTAATTGTTACATATCTCATTTGTTCTAAATCATATCATGCTGATTGCAAAAATGATCCAAGTAAACTTTATTAATTCATTCAAGTTTTATTCATTCATTTATAAAACTGATTTTTTCAGCCTGTGAATGTGTGTAAAATGTGCAAAGTGGCCCTTGTACTGAAACGTTTGAAGATACCTGTTCTAAAGGATTAATTCCTTAAAAATGCAGATCCATGCATTCTATCTTACAGTGTCAGTCAGACCTATGAGCAAGTACTACAATTGGGGAAAAATAGCATTTGCATTCATGTTAGCACACTGCTCCCTCTATTGGCTAGGTGTAAATTGTACTTGTTCCTGTTTTCACACAGGACGTCACCAGAAGTGGGCAATTTGTGTGGGGGGAAAAAAGGCATTAGATGTTCGGTGCCTTTGTATCTGAAATTTTTTCTCCAGCAATTAACTTTTCGGTCTAGATGACTGTGCCTTTTTCTTGTTATAGTGTTTGTTGTGGCTTATATAAAAATCCTTTACCATATGGCACTCTTCAACTCTGTTTTACAATGTTTCACTGTTGGCATTTTACCGCTAGTTTTGTATATCATTTTTACATATTTATGGTTGGTTTCTTATCTTGACGGTACTCCATTTCATGTTTTTTTCATGGAAGTAGTTTTCATTTCAGTTATTTACTCTTTAATATAATTGCAAATCTAATCGCTAAACCCGAATGCCCACAATTCTCATGAATTGATTTGTTTCTTCTATAAAAAGGATAGAACTTATTGCGCTCTTCTTTCTTGCGGAGTTGCTGCTGCTGAAAAATAAAGGAGAATCATGTTACACTTAACATCCAGAGTGGGGCATGCATTTACTAGTACATGAGTGTAAAGGTATGTATGTATGCATGCACAATACCCAAGCATCAGATAGAAGGAATCAGGATGCTGCATAAGAGTACAGAAATAGCCACATTTATAATGCATCCCGTAAACATCTTGTAGAGACTTTTTCTAACTCTAGCAGAGAAGGAGTAACCAAAGTTAAGTAACTTGTTCATCTAACAGAGACTTCTTGCCGCAGATTCCTTAACTTAGAATAGATACCCAAGCAATGCCTCCCCAGAGATGGGTCTGTGAACAGAATAGACCAGGAGGTCTGAGAGGACTGAGCAGGCTAAATGCCCATTATGACAGACCTGACTGTCCAGGCAGTAGTGTTTGGTAAACATTTACAAAGACGTCCACATTGCCGCCTGAAAGAAGCCCAGGACAGGAATTGTGTGAGCTAAAGCAGTGATCGTAGCCGTGGCATTGGTGGAATGAGCATGCATGACTTTAGAGGTTGTTTCTTGGCCTATGCTTAGCAGATGTTAATGCAGAACACAGTCCATTGGGAGATGATCCATTTCATGTTAATGCAAAAAAATAGTCCATTGTGAGATGGCCAATTTCTGCTCAGCTTTCCTTTCTATGCCCCAATATTCACAATGTCCACTAAGAACTCTCTGTTACGAGCAATGTAAAGCGACAATCCTCTTTTTGCTCTAGTTGATCGAGTCTCTCCTTTATTTGGAAGGGTAAGGCGGAGTCGAGAAGGTAGTCAATATGATGGTCTGGTCTATGTGAAAGGTTGGCACCAATTTTGGCAAGAAAGAAGCATGAGTTTTCACCACCAGTTTGTCTGGGAAGAATTTTGTGTAAGCAGGGTGCACAGAAAACACTTGCAGTTCACTAACCTTCCTGGATGATGTAAGGGCCAGTAGAAAGACAGTTTTTATGGTCAACAAATGAAGAGCATAATTGTGTGAAGCCTTGAAGGGCGCACACAAAAGGAAAGTTAAAACTTGGTTCAGGTACCACTGGGGCATGATGAAGGGTTTTGAAGGGAACAAATATGTTGTAGCCATTTGAGAAAACTAATCACAACTGGTGACTTAAACAGGGAGGGCTGATCCAACAACCACAAGAAAGCAATATGGATGAACGGTATCCTTTAACAGTGCCCAGAGCAAAACATTGTTTGGCCTTTTAGAGAACAAGCAACAAAATCTGAGACAAAGATGCATACAGGGGATCAACATTTTTGGAAGCACACCAAGCCACAAATTTGTCCCAACGGCAGGCTTATAATGTTTTGGTTGATGGACGCTTGGCCGCCAGAATGACATCACAGACTTCAGAAGGGAGGTCAAAAGGTATCAACTGCTGCTGATTAATCTCCATGCAAGAAGGTGGAAGACCAATGCTCATGTTGAGGAGCTTGGGATACTATACTCTGCCTAATCAGTAGCCACACGGATGGCTTGTGCCTAAGCTCCATCTGAGTTGAAAAGCATCTCAGAGTGAGACTTGCCTTGGAAACTCCACCGAGCAGAAGCACTGAGATTACACGTTCTCTGCAGTGGCAAATAGATCTAACCAAGGTTGTCTTTACTATGTGAAGTTACCTTGCACATATTAAAGACAACCAGTTAGGCATTAATGGCTGAGTTTGTCTGCTCTGGTAATCAGAGTGTCTACTAGATGTTGAACCCCCAGGGAAATGCCCAAGCGTGCCAGCCATGTAAAGACAAAAGGCCTCCTCACACAAGGTTCACTGGGACCAGGTGGGAAAGATTCCCCTGATGCTGCGCCCTAAGGGACTTCAGGTCCCACTACAGAGCCCGCATAACCCAATGGGCATGTGTCACCAACATGATGCAGTGGGTCTTAGGACTCAGCAGCCTCATTGTCGGTCTCACTAAAATCTAGGAGAGAGATTGAAACATCAGAATCATAACCCACAAATCCTGGACTCGTCATTCTGAAGGAAAAGCCCAAAACTGCACTGTATCCAGAACAGCACTGATGAAAGGGAGGGTCCCAGACGGTGTCAGGTGTAACGTTGGGATATATATAGTGAACCCTGGCAAATGCAGAAATTCCGCCATAGTCTGGAGGTGGGAGACGTGCTGCATGGAGTGAACCTGCCTTCAATAGCAAGTCGTCGAATTAGGTGAAGACTGGAACCCCTGACCTATGCATATGAGAGGCAACCACCCCCATCATATTAGTAAACACCTGAGTGGAACTGGTAAAGCCAAAATGGAGCACCGCAAACTGGTAATGCTTGTTGCCCCCAGTGAACCACAGGTAATGCCTGTGGGCAAGAAGGATGGGAAATTGGATCAGTGTTACTATCCAGTCTCCAGGATCAAGGGCAAACAGAACATTAACTAATGTGAGCATCCGAATGTCTTCTTCTTCAGGAAGGAATTGAGATGTTGCAGGTATATTATAGTTCAGGGGCTTCCTTCCTTCTTTGGAACTAGAAAGCAGCGGGAACAGTAACCACAACCTACTTCTGATGCTAGCACTCTCACAACAGCTCCTTTGACCAAAAGAGTGTGAACTTCCTGGGAGGTGGTTCTCTGTCAGTGATTCTAAAGATGGTGGCATGGGAGGTGGGGTTTCTAGAAAAGGGATAGAGCAACCCAGCTGAACTGTCTGAAGTACCAAGTTGCCCGATGGTGTGGACTGCCAGTGAGGAAGGTGTAGTCAGATCCTGCTGCAAATTGGGTGCCTGTGATTGTACAACAGCAAACTAAAGTGGTTTGCGGATGCAGTGGTGGGGGGAGTGGTGGACTGGGTCGACCTCTGGCTGGTTGTTCCATGTTGCTTAGGGCAACCACATCCGCAGCCAAGGAAGAGCTGAGGAGCCTTTTAGCCTTGGTGGCTGGGCGGTAATGATATCCTGCTAGTAGCACCTACTCTAGCCACAGATGGAAAAAAAGGCAGAAAAGGGTTAGTGAGGGTCCATGTAGAGGCCCAAGAACCTGGCAGTAGCACGGTTTTCCTCAAATCGCTCTGGCAATGAATATGCCTTGTTATCAAAGTCACTGATAACAGTGAAGGACATTTCCATAAGGGATGACTACACAGCCTACGAAAGCCAGTAAACCTCAACCAGGCTAAGTGCAACGGATGATGCAATCGCTCTGCCTAGCAAGTCGGCCGTGTTCTGTCCTCAGCCAATAGTGAACCTTGTGGCGTCTTTGCTGTAAGAAACTGGGTTGTTGGATGGCTGTGGTGTGAACCCTGGTCAAGCAACAGCCACAGCCCCTTGCAGGGAGAACCACATATTGTCACTAAATGAACATGTGCTTAACCCTGGGTAGCCTGGCACAAAAAAACAACCAGGCTAAACGTAGAGGCAATATCTAAAGTATTTATGCAGCACACACACAGTAATAAAATGACAACACAACACAATAAAAGTCTCTAATCAATTTAAAAAACGAAAGTACATTTTATTAAATTTCTTGACACCAAAATGAAAAAAATCGAATGAGTTCAACCAGAGTTATACATTTTTAAAGTTTAGGGTTCAAAATAGTGCCTAAAAGATAAAATCTCAAACCACAGATATCTAGTCAATTCTAGCACTGGATCCAGGAGTGTATGGAGACCTCTTGTGGGTTCAGGACTCACTCAGGCTGAGACCAGGTGTAGGTTCACAATGGTGCAATTCTGTTGTGTTCCTCTGGCTCTGAACAGGAGTCCAGCAAACTAGCCCTTGAAGTCACTTCTGGATATCGCGTGCAGTGTATGATGCAGGGCTGAACAGCAGGGCTGGCCTCTGAGGGTTCAAGGCAGGCTCCAGGCAGCAAAGTAGTCGTTCCAGGTACAACAGCAGACTGGTAGAGTGCACAGAAGGTCACAGCAGCAGGCAGTCCTCTGAGAGTCCTACCACAGGTCCAGTAGTAAACTGAAGTGTGGGTTTGAGAGCCCTATTTATACCCTGGTCCCTACTCCTAGAAAGTGGGAGAGGTTTCTGGAGATGTTTGTTGTAGTTCTGAGAACTTTCTGCCTCCCCTTCTCTGGCTCCAAGCTGCCTGCAGTGACAATACAGGGTCGTTAGGTATATTGTGAGGAGACAGGGCTCAGCTCATTCAGGTGCAAGTGGGGCTGTGCAATAGCTGAGCCCCCTCATTAAGGTAGCTAATGGGCATTCAGGCTATGTTAATCCCATTAATGTGTTACAGTCTGGGAGGAATTCACAAAGTCCTAACTGTCACTTACACCCAGTCATGTGACCCAAGACAGGCTGCAGTCACCAAGGGCTAAGTGCAGGAAAATGTCAACTTTCTAAAACTGGCATTTTCAAAATCTGAGTACCTATAAAGAGAGTTGATCATTAAAAGTTCATAGATATTAAACATGACATATCTATCTCCTCTCATTTAGAAATCATAGCTTATTAAATGTAATAAGGAATCCGAATTTATCCCTTGGGAAGGGTATTTCACTACCAGGACATGTTAAACTTAAATGTATATGTCCTAACTTTTAATTACATAGCACCCTGCCCAATGGGCTCCCTATAGACTACCTTATGGGTGACCTATATGTCATACAAATGGAGTTTAAGGCTTGGAAAGGGGTTTTAAATGCAAAGTTCACATGGCAATGTGACACTGTATTTAGGCTGCAGCAGCTTGCCTTGGACATGTTTTGAAATGCTATTTAAGTGGGTGGCACAATGAGTGCTGCAGGCCCACTAGTAGCATTTAATTTCCTGTCCGTGGGTATATGGTACCTAACTCTACAAGGAATTGAGAAGTAAATTAAATATACCAATTAGGTATATGCCAATTGTACCATGTTCTAGGAAAGGACGACAAGCACTTTAGCACTGGTTAGCAGTGGTGAAGTGCACAGTGGCCTAAGGCCAACAAGCAAAAATCCAGCAAAACTTAGGGGGAGGAAGTTAAAACATTTGGGGGTGACCCTGTAGAGACGACCATTTTCAGCATCTGCCATCTGCAATAGTTATGACAGTATGGCTCGGGCCTCTTCTGGGGACAACACTTGTGCAACTGAAGCTCAAGCCATGTGGGTGTATTGGCCCAAAAGGCATTCAGTGTTCACTGAGCACAATGCTAGGCTGGGGTGGCAGAAGAGATCATCTTTCCAAATTTATCTAGCCTCTTGGATTGGTATGGTAGGGGATGTGAATGTACCTGGACTGGCATTGGAGGTAGAGGCTTAGACACCCAGGTTCTTAGGGTAGGGTGATGTGTTTGGAAAGCTGGATACCTGTAGGAAAGTAGCCTCTTTCTAGCATGGTTACCCCCACTTTTGACCTATATGTCAGTGTGTTTTGCCTGTGTCACTGAGATCCTGCTAGCCAGGACCCCAGTGCTCAAAGTTTGTGGCCTAATATGTATGCCTGTATAGTGCCTAACTGTGTCACTGAGGCTCTGCTTACCAGAACCTCAGTGCTTATGCTCTCTCTGCTTTAAAATTTGTCACTGTAGGCTAGTGACTTCATTTACCAACGTCTATTGGCATACTGGACCCCCCCCCCCCTTATAAGTCCAGAGTATATGGTATCTAGGTACCCAGGGCAAGTTTGAGGGCACCCTTGCACTAGCAAAGGTGCCCCACATAGTTCAGGGCCATTTCCCCGGACTTTGTGAGTGCGGGGACACCATTACACGCGTGCACCACATATAGGTCAATACCTATATGTAGCTTCATAATGGTAACTCCGAATATGGCCATGTAACATGTCTAAGATCATGGAATTGTCCCCCAGTCCAAATCTGGCATTGGGGAGCTAATTCAATGCATCCTGGGGGCTCCACAGTGGACCCCCAGTACTGCCAAACCAGCTCTCTGAGGCTTGCACTGCAGCTACAGCTGCTGTAACCTTACAGACAGGGTTCTGCCCTCCTGGGGTCTGGGCAGCCCAGTCCCAGGAAGGCAGAACAAAGCATTTCCTCTGAGACCAGGGTGTTACACCCTCTCCCTTTGGAAATAGGTGTTACAGGCTGTGGAGGGACCTTTGTGCAAGACTTGACCCAGGCCCAGAACAGGGTATCAGTGAGTAATTCATTAAAGAGGAGAATGGGTTCTCAGGGGAGTGACTCCGGGTAGAAGTACCTCTGTTAAGCCATTCGCCTTATGATAAACACTGGCATCTGTCAGATACTCATGCCAGTTATTTTCGGCCTCCTCATTCCACAGGGACCCTTCCAAATTATCCACCTCTCCAGCCATGTCAAAAAGGAGGCCATGGCTCCAACTCTGAAGGTCTAATTTTGGCTGGTGCCAGAGATGGCCTTGGGCAACACTGGTCCGGCTCTGTACTGGAGTAGCCACAGGCGCTGAGAACAACATCTCTAAAATGGGTTCCAGGGAAGGTTGTAGTCTTGCAGGTGGTGCTGATCCAACACTAGATCTAAACAGCCAGGCTAGTGCTGAGGGCGGAAGCGTCCTGAGAAATCCATTGGTGGCACCCGCCCAAACCATGGGGCTCAAAGATGCTCTAAAGGGGTCAGCCTGCCCAAATATGAGGTGCATGGCCTCATAGAACTCATGGAGTTGGAAGAGGTTGCTCTGGCTCCAGGTACCTCTTTGAGACATAGAGAGGACTGTAGGAGGCTGGCCTGGTTTGTAGTGGGTACCAAAGGTACTTATAACTTATACCAGGTCCGGTTATCCATTATTAAAAGAGAGTGATACACACACACATAACACCCCCACCCCCACCCTCACCCACTACAACACACACACTAATACATCAGGATACATTACAGTTACACCCCCCAACCCCACTGGAAGAATGCAAGGACAAAAGGAAATGATTTGAATGTTTGTAATCAATTAAAATCCAGAACTCAAAAAAATATATACTATAAACAAATATATACACCAAGAATACCAGTCCAAGGTATTGCACCATAAAAGTCCGTGGACCACTGGTCCCAAAATGCATGGGCGAGGCCCACACAAGATACCCGATCAAAATGGAGAGAACACTGCAGGGGCATCAGATAAAAATACAACAGGCACCTCAGGGGTAAGGGGAGGGGAGCACCTCAGCCGGATGAGTGCACAACGCCAGACCCACGAGGGGGCTCCATGCCCACTGCTGTATCCTGGGGAGTGCAAAGCCACAGTCTCTCAAGTCTCACCAGTGGGTGGTTTGCCCACTGCTGTATCCTGGGGAGTGCAAAGCCACAGTCTCACAAGTCTCTCCAGTGGGTGGTTTGCCCACTGCTTTATCCTGGGGAGTGCAAAGCCACAGTCTCACAGGTCTCTCCAGTGGATGGTTTGCCCACTGCTGTATCCTGGGGAATGCAAAGCCACAGTCTCACAAGTCTCTCCAGTGGGTGGTTTGCCCACTGCTGTATCCTGGGGAGTGGAAAGCCACAGTCTCACCAGTCTCTCCAGTGGATGGTTTGCCCACTGCTTTATCCTGGGGAGTGCAAAACCACAGTCTCTCTGGTGGATAACAGTTTCCACTGGTTTTGGAGGGGGCTTTGTGCCCAGAGTGCTTCATCCTTCCAAGGACTGAGGTAGTGGATGCCTTTCTCCACTGGTTCTGGAGGCGGCTTTGTGCCCAGAGTGCTTCATCCTGCCAAGGACTGAGGTAGTGCATGTGAATCTCCACTGGTTCTGGAGGGGGCTTGGTGCCCATAGTGCTTGATCCTGCCAAGGACTGAGGTAGTGGATGTGAATCCCCACTGGTTCTGGAGGGGGTTTTGTGCTCAGAGTGCTTCATCCTGCCAAGGACTGAGGTAGTGGATGTGAATCCCCACTGGTTCTGGAGGGGTTTTTGTGCTCAGAGTGCTTAATCCTGCCAAGGACTGAGGTAGTGGATGCCTTTTTCCACTCGTTCTGGAGGGGGCTTTGTGCCCAGAGGGCTTCATCCTGCCAAGGACTGAGGTAGTGGATGTGAATCTCCACTGGTTGTGGAGGGGCTTTGTGCCCAGAGTGCTTCATCCTGCTCGTGGCGGCCTCAGTAGCGTCGGAGCTTTCAGCGCTCATTGGCCTGTGGTGCTGGTGGCGGCGGTGTCCTTGGCAGCGGTGCTTGTGGCGGCGGGGTCCTTGGCAGCGGTGCTTGTGGCGGCGGTGTCCTGTGAAGCGGTGCTTGTGGCGGCAGTGTCCTTGGCAGCGGTGCTGGTGGCAGCGGTGTCCTTGGCAGCGGTGCTGGTGGCGGTCTTGTCCGCCGTGCAGGTTTTCAGAGACTTGCCTGTCTTTCTCTGCCTCTTCCCCACCTTGGATGGTGGCGCAGCTGTCTTCCCACTCACAACTTTACTCCTGGGAGAGCCTTTGGTGGTAGATGTTTTGCCTTTCTCCCGCCGGGCAGTGGCCAACATTTTATGCTTCTGAGGTGGGGGACTGTCCATGGTCTGGCTCTTTGGCACACTGGCTGCCCTGCTGCTTGGCGCACTCCAGAAGCCAGTTACTGCTGCTACCACTGTTCCCGCTGATGTTGTGGTTGAGGTGCTGGGTTGGGACCTGGAAAGGCCGGCTCTAGGGTACTGAAGGGGTGGGGGATGTGAGGGGAAGAGGTCAAGGTTGGACAGGAAAAGTTTTTGGGACACACTGGGACGGGTAGATGGAGGGGGTTTGGGAGTGGAGGAAGAGGTAGTGGTTGTAGGAGGTGTACGTTTGCTGACTTTGGGTGAAGGTGCATGGGCTGGAGGCTGTCATGAGGTGGATGGCTGTTGGGTGGGTATGTGGCTGCGTTTGTGTACCTTGGGAGGTGGGCTCACAGACCCACTGGGAGAGGACACAGGGGATGTGTGAATGATAGTGGGGTGGTGAGTGCAAGTGAGCAGGGTGTGGTGATGGGTGTGCTGGTGATGGACATAGTGGCTAAAGATGTAGTGCATGCAGGTGTGAGTGGAGACGAGACAGGGAGGGAGGAGGGAGACGAGGAGGAGGGGGACACAGTGGAGGCAGTGGATGTGGTATGTCTGCATGGGTATGATGCTTGTGTGAGTGCTTGTGGGATGTGTGGTGCTTATGTTTGCTAGAGCTTCCCTTGTCTGTTGAGGTGGGTGCATGCTGGTCTGGTGGTGTGCTTGGGATAAGCTGAGGTACAGGTGTGTGGGTCTGGGTGGAGGAAGTTGGAGGGGGGAGGCTGGACACAGGGACAATGACTGCCATCAGAGCTGAGGCCAGAGTCTGAAAAGCTCGCTGTTGGGCTGCCTGACCAGAATGAGTGCCCTCCAGGTATGCATTGGTATGTTGCAACTGGCTCTCTACACCCTGGATGGCATTCAAAATGGTAGACTGCCCAACAGTGAGGGACCTGAGAAGGTCAATGGCCTCCTCACTGAAGGCAGAAGGGCTGACAGGGGCAGGGGCTGAGGTGCCTGGGGCAAAGGAGATGCCCACCACCCTCCTGGATGAGCGGCCATGGGGCACACGCTTAGGGGCTGCTGGGAGGGCGGTGCTGGTAGGTGGACCTGTAGATGTGGTGGGCACAGAGGGGCTCACCACCGCAAGGGAGCTCCCATCAAAGGAGGAGTCCGTATCGCCGGTCTCAGCTCTTGTCCCCGCCGTGGAGCTCCTCTCTCCTTCCCACTGGTGGCTTCAGACTCCGTTTTGTCGCCCTCCAGGGCTATGTGGGATGAAGCTCCCTCCTGCTTCGGTGTCTCTGCTCCTCCGCCTGATGATGCTAATGCACACAAGAACAGGGAGACCACAAAAAGGGGGGGGGGAACAGAAGAAAGACATGTTGTGTGCATGCAATACTGCTACCGTTGGCAGACACTACAGACACAGAAGCCCACTGCACTACGTCGTGCACTTTGAGTTCCCTAATTATTCACAGGGACATGGGGTACAAGGCATATGCCCGATGGCTGCACACATGGAAGTCACAGGAGCCTGACTAGGTGTAGTTGGCTCTGAACACAGGTGGGGTGGGATGCCACATGGCCTGCCTTAGGAAGGGACCTTGCCTACTAAATTAGCCCTGGCCTAGGGGAACCCACAGCTCACCTCCCCCACCTCCAATGCGCACTGAATCAGCTGAATGAGAGTGTGCTCACCCCCTTGTGGCTGCTGTGATACCCTCAAGCGCCCATCCAACTCCGGATACGCCACCACCAGGATCCGGAACATCAGGGGGGCCTTGGTGCGATGGGCACCCCTCCCATGTTGGGAGGCCATCCCCACCTGGGCCTCCACCGTCTTCTTGCTCCAGCTGCGAATGTCCTCCCATCTTTTCCGGCAGTGAGTGCTCTGTCTGTGGAGAACCCCCAGGGTCCGGACTTCATTGGCGATGGCACGCCAAATAGCCTTCTTCTGGTGGGCGCTGACCTACAGGAATAGTACAGGGGAAAAGTAGAAGATACAACCATCCGCACCGTCACAGTCATTGGCCCGCATCCCTACCCTTGCCATGACGCACATGCACTCACCGTCGTTTCATGCACGCCTCATTATCTCCCCCCTATCTTCCATCCACACCACTCCACACAGGCATTGCCCATTCGGCATGCTCACAGTGTACTTACCTGTTTGTCTGGAGGAACGTAGAGTAGCGTGTACTGGGGGAGGACCCCATCCACTAGTTTCTCCAACTCCTCCGTGACCCTTTCCCCAGACACATGAGCCATTGTCTCTTCCAGACTGAGGACACAGCAGCACTTGCAGTGTAGGTCCTCTCCTGTCGAAGATCAGGTATTAAGTGACTGAACAGAGAGAAAATGGCGGTGACGTCCGAGGCGGTGCGTACCGTCACAGTCGGCGTACATCGTCATTGGCTCCTGGGACCCATAGGGTCCAATGTTAACCAATGCAGGATTGCGCCGCGGTCATCAACCGCCTACCGCGACGGTGTACAACCCCAGCGCAGTTACCTCATATCCCCTTGTCCCACATTACAGGTCAGGCAGCCGCCATTTCAGGGGGCCACATTGCATTAATTTTAAATGCGTCACACATATCTAGGCCTTGCATACACACTAATACAGGCACATAGCGGATTAAAAAAATTGTGGAATAAAGTTGTGTTTTCGTACCTCAGTGTTGGCTGACTCTCTGCTCGCTGTTCTCCTCCATAGAGCACGTCCGCTGGGGCAGATGAGTAGATGGCGGCATCCTCTGGTGTACAGACCGCTGGTGGACCTGTCGACAATGGAGGAGCGACATTTGATTATCACCTACAGACTGGACCGTGCCACAATCCAGGAACTGTGTGCCCAGTTGGAGCCTGACCTGATGTCAGCTATCCGCCATCCCATAGGAATCCCCCCTCTAGTGCAGGTGCTGTCAGTACTCCATTCGCTGGCAAGTGGGTCTTTTCAAACTACAGTGGCCATTGCATCAGGGATGTCCCAGCCTATGTTCTCAAACGTGTTGTACAGAGTGTTGTCTGCCCTGCTTAAACACATGAGCAGCTACATAGTTTTCCCTCAGGTGGAGCATTTGCCTGCAGTGAAAGGTGACTTCTATGCCTTGGGACTTATCCCCAACATCATAGGTGCCATTGATGGGACACGTGTGGCCTTGCACCCCCCCCGCAGGAGTGAACAGGTGTACAGAAACCGGAAGAGTTACCATTCGATGAATGTGCAGATGGTGTGTTTGGCCGACCAGTACATCTCCCATGTGATGCCAAGTTTCCTGGCTCATTGCATGACACTTACATTCTGAGGAATAGCAGCATCCCTTATGTGATGGGGCAACTCCAGAGGCACCGTGTGTGGCTATTAGGTGAGGACATGGATCCTATACAGTGTGACTAGGTGTGTGGGTCTGGGAATGTCCCAAAGAGTTAGTGTGTGTCTAAGAGTTGTCCCTCCACATTTGCAGGTGACTCTGGTTACCCCAACCTGTAATGGCTACTGACCCCAGTGAGGAATCCCGGGATAAGGGCACAGAAACGCTACAATGAGGCCCATGGACAAACTAGGAGGGTTATAGAGAGGACCTTCGGCCTCCTGAAG
Organism: Pleurodeles waltl; assembly: GCF_031143425.1. NCBI lineage: Eukaryota > Metazoa > Chordata > Amphibia > Caudata > Salamandridae > Pleurodeles > Pleurodeles waltl. The sequence goes on from NC_090447.1 coordinate 1,219,974,226, forward strand.
GCCAGGTTCTGGTGCCTCCATATGACAGGTGGTTCCCTATTCTACTCACCAAAGAAGGTGTGCCAGATAATCGTGGCCAGCTGTATGCTTCACAACTTGGCTTTGCGACGACAGGTGCCTTTTCTGCAGGAGGATGGTCCAGATGGAGGTGTTGTGGCAGCTGTTGAGCCTGTGGACAGTGAAGACTAAGAAGCAGAAGAAGCGGATATCGACAACAGAAACACGGTGATTCATCAATACTTCCAGTGAGACACAAGTAAGAAGACATCACTGCCTGCTACATCTGATACCCTTGTTCTACCTCTCATCTGTCTGTCACTTTCACCCAGTGTATGGACCCTGAGTTGTCACTTTCTCTTTCAATTTCACAGATGTGGGTCCCACTGTGTGACATCTGCTTTGTTTCCGCATGGACTAGAGCTGTGTGACATAGGTATGTTGATACAATGGATATAGCAGTTTTCCACAGTTATTGCAATACATATTTTCGAAAGCACAGTCTGACTCCAGATTGTTTTGTGCTTTAAGGGTGTTTATTTAAGTGCTAAATATTGGAGGGTGTTGTAAAATGGTCAGGGGTGATGGTGGAGGAATGTCCATGGCTGAGTCCAGTCTATTAGTCTCACAGGTGCATTGTCCAAAGGGGCATAGGAAGTGGAGCTGGGGCAGTTGATGGATGGACAGGGTAACAAAGTGGGACAGAAGGATGACAATCAGGGTGGTCTCATTCTTTGGCGGGGATCTTGGCATTGTACTCTGTCTTTGTCCTGGATCTTAGGGACTGCTTGCTGGGTGGTTCTCCATCTGCAGGGGGTGGGGTACTGGTGTTGTGGTCCTGTGGCAGTGCCTCCTGTCCACTAGCGCCGGCAGAGGTGGTGGGCAGTTCATCGTCCAGGCTAGTGTCAGGGGCCCCTTGTTGTGCCACAGTGTCCCTCCTGGTGTTGACGAGTTCCTTCAGCACCCTTACAATGGTGCCCAGGGTGGTATTGATGGATTTGAGTTCCTCCCTGAACCCAAAATACTGTTCCTCCTGCAGCCGCTGGGTCTCCTGAAACTTGGCCAGTACCGTTGGCATTGTCTCCTGGGAATGGTGGTAGGCTCCCATGATGTTGGATAGGGCCTCGTGGAGAGTGGGTTCCCTGGGCCTGTCCTCCCCCTGTCGCACAGCAGCCTGCCCGGTTCCCCTGTGTTCCTGGGCCTCTTTCCCCTGAACGGTGTGCCCACTGCCCCCAGGGCCCAGGTGTTGTTGGGGTGTTGGGTTAGCCTGGGTTCCCTGTAGTGGTGGACACACTGCTGCTTGACGTGTCCTGGGGACAGAGGTATGGGCTGGGTGCTGTGCTGGTGTTTCCAGAGTCGGGAGGCTCTGTTGTGGCTTGTGCCAGTGTGAGGGGAACCGATTGTCCCGAGGTCCCAGATGGGCCGGGCTGGTCATCTAGATCCAGTAGTTGGACAGAGCTACTGTCATCACTGTGGGCCTCTTCTGTGGGTGGAGCAGACATGTCTGGCACCTCCTGTCCGGTGATGTTGGGTAGGGGTCCTGCAGGGGTGTAAAGGCATTATTATTGCATCTGTTTGTGCCATGGTGTGCAATGGGTGGGTGACCCTGTACCCCAGTGCTTGCATTCTTGTGTAGGACCTTGTGTGCTAAAAGTTTAGGGGTGTGTGTGGGTATGTGCAGTGGCCATGCTTTGGTGATGGGTGTCCATGCTTTGGTGTTGCATGCAGGGCTTGGTGTTGGGATGGGAGGGTTGTGATAGAGGGACATATGTGAGGAGTTGGAGTGATGGGGGTGAGGGTGGGGGTATGTGATAGCATGCAGGTAGGGTGGGGGATGAAGTAGTGAAAGATTTGCCTTACCAGAGTCCATTCCTCCAGCTACTCCTGTGAGGCCCTCAGGATGCAGTATAGCCAAGACCTGCTCCTCCCATGTTGTTAGTTGTGGGGGAGGAGGTGTGGGTCCGCCGTCAGTCCTCTGAACTGCAATCTGGTGTCTTGAGACCACGGAACGTACCTTCCCCCGTAGGTCGTTCCACCTCTTCCTGATGTCATCCCGTGTTCTTGGGTGCTGTCCCACTGTGTTGACCCTGTCCACGATTCTGCGCCATAGCTCCATCTTCCTAGCTATGGTGGTGTGTTGCACCTGTGATCCGAATAGCTGTGGCTCTACCCGGATGATTTCCTCCACCATGACCCTGAGCTCCCCCTCAGAGAACCTGGGGTGTCTTTGCGGTGCTATGGGGTGGTGTGGGTGATGTGTGGGGTGGTGTGTGTTGTGATGTGTGGGGTGATGTTTAGGGGTGTGTGGTGTTTTGTGCGTGGATGTTGTGTGAGTGATGGTGTTGAGTGACTGTGGATGCTAGTTTGTAGATGGTGGTGTCTCTCTCTGGCCTTCAGTCACAATTGTGGTTGTAAGGGTTTGTGGGTGATGTGGGTGTGTGTTTTATATTGTATTGGGTGTGTGGGAGTGGTGTGTGTATGTGTATCAGGTGTGTGTATTTCGATTTGTCCAATGTGGATGTGTTTTGTAGATGTGTGTGTATTTTGAGTGTGGCGGTGTGTACTGCCAATGGAATACTGCGGTTGAAAGACCGTAGCGTGGATTCGTGGGTCGTGATAGTGTGGGCGTATTCCTGTTGGCGTGACGGTGGAGGTTTTCTTATCGCCAGTTTATCACTGACCTTTGCTGTGGCGGACTTGTGTGGGTGTCTACATTTTGGCAGATTCTGAGCTGTGGGTCATAATAGCTGTGGCGAAATTCCGTGGCCGCGGCAGTGTGTTGGCGGTCTTCTGCACGGCGGTAAGCGGCATTTACCGCAATGTTGTAATGACCCCCTCAGTGTTACAAACATAAAGGTATTTTATTTTTAGTGACACAGTGCCAAAAATAACTTAGAACTATACTCCCTCAGGGGGGTAAGTAATATACACAGTACATACACTAGAAACCAAAAACAGGTCAGTAAACAGTTAGAAACCAGTGCAAATTGTGAAATTCAGAATAGGTTGCAATGGGCCTAGGGTTAACACAAACCATATACTAAAATAGTGGAATGTGAAAATCGGTTTCCAACCTAGGCAAGTGTAGTGTGTAGAGGGTCACTGGGAATGTAAGAAAACACCAAAGGTAATTAAAGAGTCCCGAGAGAACAGGAGCCCCTGCTAACCCGGATGAAGGTGCAAAAGAAGAACTACCAGTGAGAAGACAAAGTGAGTTATGCACCCAAGAAGACAGATGCGGGATCCTGGTTGGTGCAGAAGATGTCACACGCCAGATGGATGACTGCAGTCTGGTTTGCATTACTGGATTCTGCAAATAAGCCTTGGCACATGCAAAGTTTGCAATTAGTGGAAAATGCTGCCTGGGACCAGGAGGGATCTAGTGGCCTATACCCAGGAGGAGGAGACAGAGGGGCTCTCAGCAACTCAAAGAGCCCTCAGAAGACCAGGCAGCGTGCACAGGAGTCCCAAACAACGAGGACAAAGAACGTGCATATGGAGGCCCATGCAGCATGACACAAAGGTATCCCACGCCACCGGAGAACCACTCAGGAAGCTGTGCATCACAGGATACTGTCCTGTGGGCGTGAGCTGCACGGTTCATGAAGAACTTCGTGGAAGGATGCCAACAAGCCTTGGCAACTGCAAAACACACGGCGGTACTGTCTTGGGTGGGGAGGAAAGTTCTTACCTCCACCAAAGTTGGACAGTTGGATGTCAGGACCTTCGGGACTGTCGGGGTCATTTTAGTCCACCTCAACATCTGAAGAGGGGACCCACGCCAGTGGTCGTCACTGCAGAGAGGTGCCTGCTGAAGCAGGGAAGTGACTCTGTCAATCCATGGGAGATTCCTTTGGTTCTTCTGGTGCAGGCTGATGACAGGCAGTCCTCTGAGAATGCACGGCCTGGAAACTGTTGCAGTTGCTGGTGGGAGCTGAAGCTACAGTGTTGCAGAAGTAGTCTTTGCTTCTTTGATTATGTTTGTAGAGTTCCTGGAGGGTTCAGCTGCGGTTCCGTCGGTAGAGGATGATGTAAAGGATGCAGAGGATTTCTGCTGGAGTCTTGCAACTTGAATCCAAAGAAACATCCCGAGGAGAAACTCTAAGTAGCAGTGGAAGGGGGATTGGTCACTTAACCAGGTAAGCACCTATCAAGGGAGGGCTCTGATGTCACCTGATGGCACTGGTCACTAATACTTCCAGAGTGCCCCACCACCTTGGAATGCAAGAAGGCAAAACCCAAGGAGACACTGCGGGAGCTCTGGGCACCACCCCTGGGGTGGTGATGGACAGGGGAGTGGTCACTCCCCTTTCCTTTGTCCATTTTCATGCCAAAGCAGGGACTGGGGGTCTCTGAAACAGTGTAGACTGGATTATTCAAGGAGGGCACCATCTGTGCCCTTCAAAGCATCTCCAGAGGCTTTGGGAGCACCCCCCCATGCCTTTAACACCTATTTCCAAAGGGAGAGGGTATAAAAACCCCTCTCCCAAAGGAAATACTTTGTTATGCATTCCTGGGTTTGAGCTGCTCAATGAACAAGAGGGCAGAAACCTGTCTGTGAGGTGACAGCAGCTGGGGCTGCCTGGAAAACCTCAGAAGGCTGGTATGGCAATACTGGGGGTCCACTGAGGCGCCCTCAGAGTGCATGTAATTGTGCAACCAATATTAGAATCAGTATTGGGGTACAGTTCTGAGATGTTATACACCTCACATGGCCATATTCGGAGTTACCATTGTACAGCTGGACATAGGTATTGACCTATGTCTAGTGCACGCGTAAAATGGCGTCTTCACCCTCAAAGTCTGGGGAAATGGTCTTGGATGACATGGGGGCACCTCTGCTAGTGCAGCTCAAGGGTAGTGGGTGTATTGCAAATACAGGTAACATAGCTTGTTTGCATTACATGTCAGTAAGGGCTTTGTGGGTCCCAGGAGGTGTGCAGTTGGCATTGTTTGGCCCTCATCTTGCTGTGGAATCTAGCAAATTCAGTGCCAGTGCAACGCATAGTGCTCAATCCTGATCCCTGTGTGTGACGGTGCTGTGTATGCCAACTGTGGTGTTAGTGCTGTAATTGAAACAGTGCTCTCTTTCTCTCCATCCCCCTATTTCTCCTTCTGTAATCCTGTTCATGAGTGCATTAGCATCATCTGGCAGAGGAGCAGGGGCACCGGTGACAGAGGTAGCTGCATTCTACAAGACCTAGGAGGCACAGTCCACCGACGCCGAGGGAACCAGTGGGATGGAAGGCAAGGGGATCTCCACAGCAGAGTCAGGAGGTGGCAACACACACTCTGATTCTTCCTCCGATTGACGCTCCCTGGTGGTGGCGGACACCTCTGCAGCCACCCCAGCTGCAGGTACAGCTGCCACCCAGTACCAGGACCGCCTTCTCAGTAGCCCCTCAGCGAGTTGCCCTTGCCCCCTCACCTAGGAGGGTGGGCATCTCCTTTGCCCCAGGCACCTCAGGCCCTTCCCTGGTGAGCCCTGCTGCCCTGAGTGAGAAGGTTACTGACCTCCTGAGATCCATCTCTGTAGGGAAGTCAACTATTGTGAATGCCATCTAGGGGCTGGCATCCCAGATGCAGCAATGCAATGCATTCCTGGAGGGCATCCACGGTGGATTGGCAGCCCAACAGAGATCGATTCAGGCTCTAGCCTCCTCTCTGATGGCAGCCATTGTCCCTGATCCTACCACCCCCAACTACCACTTCCAAGTCCCAGTCCCCTGGACCCCAACCCATCCCATGCACACATACAGACGAGCATGCACACAAGACATCACACGAGTGGCACAGTCAAACACAGGCACCACACTTCAGTCCACAAGCACTCACACAGACAGTTGCACACACATCCACTGCCTCCACTGTCTCCTCCCCCTCCTCCTCCACCTCCTTCACAGTCACGTCCACACTCACACCTGCATACACTTCTACAACCGCCACCACCAGCATCACCACACCAAGCAGCACACACACACCTCACTAGCAGGCACCTGCACAACATCATCCAAGCATCCCTTCTGGCCTCTTCCACCCTGTCCATCCCCCCTAGTAAAGGACACAAACGCAGGCACTCAGACACCCAACAGCCATCCACCTCTTTCCTCCCTGTCTCCCCCGTCCTGCCCATGAGAGCAGGGTCCCAACGACCCAGCCCAGCCAAACAGTGGAGGCACTTCCTAGTTGTGGAGGCCAGACAGTGAAGGATCCCACTCCTCCAGCTAGGAAAGGGAAGGATCCCACTCCACCAGCCAGGAAAGGGACAGATCCCACTCCACCAGCCAGGGAAGGATCCCATTTGACGAGTCAGGAAGAGTAAGGTTCCCACTCAACCACCAATGACAGAAGAGGTTCCCACTCAACCACCAATGACAGGCAAAAAGCCATCACCTCCAGCAGAGGCTGCCCAGGAGACACCTCCCCCAGCAGAGACAATGCAGGCCTCATCTCCAGCAGAGGCTGCCTAGGAGACACCTCCCCCAGCAGAGACAATGCAGCCCTCACCTCTAGTGGAGGCTTCATCGGAGAAACCTCCCCCAGCAGAGACAATGCAGCCCTCACCTCCAGCAGAGGGCATGTAGGCCACCCTACAGGGACTGTTGTACTAGGAGCCCCCTCCAGAAGCAGTGGGCATTTTCCCCACCTCAGAGACTGTGACCTTGCACGCCCCAGCATTGGGAAATGGGCATGGAGCCCCCTCCAGAAGCAGTGCCAAGTTCCCCACGTCAGAGACTGAGACCTTCCACTCCCCAGCATTGGGAAATGGACATGGAGCCTCCTCCAAAAGCAGTGGGCAAGTACCCGACTTCCGCTGAGGTGCCTGTCCACTTTCGAGATGTTGCCCCTGCACAGTTTTGTGCAGTTAGTCAGGATCAAGTTGGGGCTTGACTGTGCCCTGTGGCCATGTGGACCTTATGTACTTATGTTCTGGACAATTGTTCATGTATCTTTGTTCTAAAATTGGTTCATATGATGGCTGTTGCCTTGCAATTACAATTTCAGTACTGCTGACCTGTAGTCCTTGTATTATTATGCTGTGTGTACTGTGCCACTGGTTTACGTCTGCAGCTGGCTGTGTGTATGGTGTGTGTGTGTGTCTGGTGTGTGTGTGTGTGTGTGTCACTCTCCTTTTCCTCCCTTCCTCCACTGTGTGCTATGTGGCTGCAGTCACCATCGTCATCTTTGTCAGTGTTGGTACTCCAGGTGGAGCATGGCGTAGAAGAGCATCGGTGTAGGAAAGTACCATATTTCTTGGTATGTTACCCCCAATTTTACATGTATGTCAGTATGTTTTTGCCTGTCTCACTTGGATCCTGCTAGCCAGGACCACAGTGCTCATAGTTTGTGGCCTGAATGTGTATACCTGTGTAGTGCCTAACTGTGTCACTGAGACTCTGCTAATCAGAACCTCAGTGCCCGTGCTCTCTCTGCCTTTAAATTTGTCATTATAGGCTAGTGACCTCTTTTACCAATTTCAATTGGCACACTGGAACACCCTTATAATTCCCTAATACAAGGTACCTAGGTACCCAGGGTATTTGGGTTCCAGGAGATCCCTATGGGCTGCAGCATTTCTTTGCCGCCCATAGGGAGCTCAGACAAACCTTTACACAGGACTGCCATTGCAGCCTGAGTGAAATAACACACACATTTTTTCACAGCCATTTACACTGCACTTAAGTAACTTATAAGTCACCTATATGTTTAACCTTCACTTGCTGAAGGTTATGTGTAAAGTTACTAAGTGTGAGGGCACCCTTGCACTATCAAAGATGCCCCCACAGAGTTCAGAGCCATTTCCCTGGACTTTGTGAGTGCGGGGACACCATTACACGTGTGCACTACGTATAGGTCAATACCTATATGTAGCTTCACAATGGTAACTCCGAATATGGCCATGTAACATGTCTTAGATCATGGAATTGTCCCCCCATTCCAAATATGGTATTGGGGAGCCAACTCCATGCATCCTGGGGGCTCCACTATGCACCCCCAGTACTGCCAAACCGTCTCTCTGGGGTTTTCTCTGCAGCTACGGCTGCTGCCACCCCACAGACAGGGATCTGCACTCCTGGGGTCAGGGCAGCCCAGTCCTAGGAAGGCAGAACAAAGCATTTCCTCTGAGAGCAGGGGGTTACACCCTCTCTCTTTGGAAATAGGTGTTAAAGGCTGGAGAGGGGTAGCCTCTCCTAGCCTCTGGAAATGCTTTGAAGGGCACAGATGGTGCCCTCCTTGCATAAGCCAGTCTACATTGGTTTAGGGATCCCCCCAGTCCCTGCTCTGGAGCAAAACTGGACAAAGGAAAGGGGAGTGACCCCTCCCCTGTCCATCACCACCCCAAGGGTGGTGCCCAGAGCTCCTCCAGTGTGTCTCAGACCTCTGCCATCTTGTTTCCAGAGGTGTGAGGGAACTCTGGAGGCCTCTGAGTGGCCAGTGCCAGCAGGTGACATCAGAGACCCCTCCTGATAGGTGCTTACCTGACTAGGTGGCCAATCCTCCTCTGAGGGCTATTTAGAGTCTCTCCAGTGGGCTTTTCCTCGGATTACGACTTGAAAGAATTCATCAGGGTTCCTCTGCACTTCTCTTTTCAATTCCTGCCAAGGATCAACCGTTGACTGCTCCAGAACTCCTGCAAAACTGCAACAAAGTAGCCAGAAGACTACCAGCGAAACTGTAGCACCTAATCCTGCCAGCTTTCTCGAATGTTTCCTGGGGGTGCATGCTCTGGGGGCTACCTGCCTTCACCCTGCACTGGAAGCCATGAAGAAATCTCCCATGGGTCAACGGAATCTCCCCCCTGCTCCAGCAGGCACCAAATTTCAGCTTCACAGGTACATTGGGTCCCCTATCATCCTGACGAGCGTGGCCCCTGGAACACAGGTGGTGAACGCAAGTGACCCAGACTGTCCAGTGGTCCAACTGTCCAAATTTGGAGGTAAGTCCTTGCATCCCTATGCCTGACAGTATTCCTGTGTACTGCGTGATCTGCAGCTGCTAGGGCTTCTGTGCACTTCTGCAAAACTTCCTTCGTGCACAGTATAGCCCAGGTCCCCAGCACTCCGTCCTGCATTGCCCAACTCGCTGCATTGACCTCCGGCTTCGTGGGACCCTCTTTTGTTGTGTTGAGACGACCGCCATGCTCAGATTTCTAGAACGCCTGTTCAAGTGCTTCTGCGGGTGCTGCCTGCTTTTGCATTGGCTCTCTCTGTTGCTGAGCGCAGCCTCTGTCTCCTCCTCCAAGGGGCGACCTCCTGGTCCTTTCTGGGCCCTGGTAGCACCCAGTATCTTCAATCATAACTCTTGTAGCTAGCAAGGCTTGTTTGCAGTCTTTCTGCGTGGAAACAACTCTGCATCCGCCAGCATGCCCTGGGCCATCTTCTGACCAAAGGAGAAGTTCCTGGCACCTTCCGTTGTTGCAGAATCTTCAGCTTCTTCCACCTGGAGGCAGCCCTTTTTCACCTTCATCTGGGGTTTAGTGGGCTCCTGCCCCCCACCCGTACACTTGCGTGACTCTTGGACTTGGTCTCCTTTCTTTGCAGGTCATCAGGTCCAGGAATCCATCTTCAGTGCTTTGCAGTCAGTTGTTGTCCTTGCAGAATCCCCTATCTCGACTTTACTGTCTTTCTGGGGTAGTAGGGTAACTTTACTCCTACTTTTCAGGGTCGTAGGGTGGGGTATCTTGGACACCCTTAGCGACCCTCTACACACTACACTAGGCCTGGGGTCCATTTGTGGTTCGCATTCCACTTTTGGAGTATATGGTTTGTGTTGCCCCTAGGCCTATTGCATCCTATTGTGTTCTACAGTGTTTGCACTACTTTTCTAACTGTTTTACTTACCTGATTTGGTTTGTGTGTGTATATTTTGTGTATATTACTTACCTCCTAAGGAAGTATATTCTCTGAGATACTTTTGGCATATTGTCACTAAGTCAGTAACTCTGAATATTGTGTTTTCTTATGATATAGTGCTAAGTGATATAAGTGGTATAGTAGGAGCCTTGCATGTCTCCTAGTTCAGCATAAGCTGCTCAGCTATAGCTACCTCTATCAGCCTAAGCTGCTAGAACACCTCTAATCTACTAATAAGGGATAACTGGACCTGGCACAAGGTGAAAGTACCACAAGGTACCCACTATAAGCTAGGCCAGTCTCCTACAGTGTGGGACAGGTCTTCTGTGCCACATTCAGCTCTTCTCTAGCAGGCCCCCCAGCACCCAAAAGATCAGCAGTGTCTGCTGCCAGCTCATCTGGTGTAGGTTCTGCGCAGGGAGAGGATTCATCTTCCTCGAAAGAGGAATCTTCTGGAGAGGGAGGGATAGTGGGCAAGGATTTACCCAGAAAGACAGTAAAGTCGAGGTAGTGATCACTCCTCTGTTCATCATGACCCCAAGGGTGGTGTCCAGAGCTCCTCCAGAGTGTCCCTAGGTTTTGCCATCTTGTATTCTAAGGTGTTTGAGCATCTGAGTGGCCAGTTCCAGCAGGTGACGTCAGAGCCCTCCCTTGATAGGTGCTCACCTGTGTAGCTACCCTATCCCCCCTTTCAGGGTTATTTAGGGACTCTCCTCTGGGTGCTTCTTCAGATTTGGATTGCAAGACTGTAGAAGGAATCCTCTGCATCGTTTACTTCATCGTCTACCAACGGAACTGCATCTGGACCCTCCAGGAACTCTACAGACTGCAACAAAGAGACAAAGATGACTTCTGCAACATTGTATCTTCAGCTCCTACAGCAACTGCAACTGTTTCCAGGTTTTGCATCCTCCGAGGACTGCCTGTCTTCAGCCTGCACCAGAAGAAGCAACAGAATTTCCCTTGAAGTAAAGGAGTCACTTCCATGCTTCAGCACGCACCCCTCTACAGCAACAAAAAACATACGTGAGGCACTCAAACTAATTTAACAAAGTAAGATCGTGTCATCATAAAAAATAAAAATTCCAATGAAATATTTCACAGTCCAAACAATCAATCAAGGATCAGTTCTTGATGCATGGTCCAGTCTTTATAATTTATTGAAGAATAATTTCTGGTACTCCGTTGTTCAAACTCTTGAATACTCAGCCAATTTTAGAACGTAGAGCACAATTGGTCAATATCTTTGGAGATTCAGCCAATTCTTGAACACAATGCCAACACATGTTTTGCCTCGGGGAAATAACCCCTCCGACTTCTTCAGGGCTGTGGGGGATTTATGGAATATGTAATTTTTTATGATGAAACAATCTTACTTTGTTACATTTGTTTGAGTGCCTTATGTAAGTTTTTGTTTAGCTTTTGTTTACCTGGTAAACATATAGAGGGATTGGGTGTTGTCACTTGTGAAGGCACCTCCTATACACTTTGTGCCTTTCATTATCCTTGAGCGCCTTTTCTTTCCTCTCACAATCGTACCCCATTTTTGTGACTATACCACTCTACAGTGACGACCGGTGGCATGTATCCCCTCTCCAGATGACGAGTGTCGATCCAGCAACATGGGTGGTGGACTAAAGTAACCCCGACAGTCCCAAGGTTTAGCTGTCCAACTTTGGTGGCGGTAAGAGCTTGCCTCCCCATGCAAGACAGAACCCCGTGCACCACGTGACTTGCAGTTGCCAAGGCTTGTGTGCCACAAAGTTCTTTGTGCACAGCACAGCTTAGGTCCCCAGCACTCCATCCTGCGACGCACAGCTTCCTGAGTGGTGGCGTAGGATCCCTTTGTGTAGGGCTGCATGGGCCTCCATTTGCACCTTCTATGTCCTCGTGCTGTGGGACTCCAGTGCACACTGCCTGGTCTTCTGAGGGCTCTCTGAGTTGCTGAGAACCCCTTCTGTCTCTCCTTCCTGGTTAGAGGCGACCTGGTCCCTCCTGGTCCTGGGCAGTGCCATTATCTGCTATCCGCAAGCTTTCCGTGTGCCAAGGCTTGTTGGCTGAATTCAGTGATGCAAGCCAGACTACAATCATCCATCAGGCATGGGATATCTTCTGCACCAACCATGAACCCTCATCAGTCTTCTTGGGTGCAGTACTGACTGTTGTTCTTCACTGGTGGTTCTTCTTTTTGCACCCGGGTTAGCAGGGGCTCCTGCTCTTCCTGGACTCTTCAGTGTTTCTTAGACTTGGTCCATTTCATCCACAGGTTTTCAGGTCCAGGAATCCATTGTTGGTGTCTTGCAGTCTCTTCTGGTTCTTGCATAATTTTCTATCGCAACTTCTTGTGTGTTCTATGAAACTTACTGTGATTTACTCATGTTTTCCTGGGCTCTGGGGTGGGTTCTAGTACTTACCTTTGGTGTTTTCGGACACTCCCAGCTTCCTGCTACACACTACCCTTGCCTAGGTGGGAAACCGACTTCCGCATTCCACTATTTTAGTATATGGTTTGTGTTCCCCCTAGGCCCATCACAACCTATTGTGATTTTCACTATTTGCACTGTTTTCTAACTGTTTTTACAGCTATTTCTGCATTATAGTATATATACAGTGTACTTACCTCCTAAGGGAGTATAGTCTCTGAGGTATTTTTGGCATTGTGTCACTACCTTTATTTTTGTAACACTGAGTATTTTCCTTCATGTGTGTGAGTACTGTGTGACTACAGTGGTTTTGCAAGAGCTTTGAATGTCTCCTAGATAAGCATTGGCTGCTCAGCTACTCCTAAACAGCCTGGCCTCTAGACACTGACTACATTTCACTAATAAGGGATACCTGGAATAAGTATCTTTGGTACCCACTACAAACCAGGCCAGCCTCCTACAGCAACCATGCCTGGGTGGTTAGGTTCTGAAGGGGCCACCTCTTAGGTGACCCCCTGGGTACATATTATAATAAGTCCAACACTGGTACCAGTTTGGATATATCATTCTGAGATATTTGATACAAAGGGTTCCTAGCAGTCATCATGTAGCTATGAAACTCGTACTGACCAGTGTCCAGCACATGAATTTAAAATGTCTGCTCTGTTCACTCACTATCTCCCAGGTTTGGCAAGGACACAGTGCGGGCATATTGTTCATGCAACTATGCCCTCACATACAGTATACTGCACCCTGCCTTAGGGCTGGAAGGTCTGCCAGAGGGGTGACTTAACTATATTGCATACAATGTGTAGTGGATAGGGCACATAGGTAGAGTGCCATGTTGAGTTTGCATTTTAGGACTGCACCAGAACACCATGCCTGCAATGGCAGTGCTGGGTACATTTGGATGCATGGCCCTAGAGGGTGGCACAATCAGTGCTGCTTCCCTCAGGGGCCTACCCTTAGTGCCCCATGCCCTAGGTACCTACGTACCATTTAATGGGGACTTAAAGTGGCAGCTAAAGGTGCTGCCAGTTACATTTGCAATTTTTAGGTAAAGAACACTGCCACTGGGAACCTGATTGGCAGTATCCCAGTGCACCCAAGTTACATCCAGAAACCAGCCACAAAGTGGGGGTACTGCAGCAAAGTGCCAGTTTCCCCACAGGCAGTCCCCAGGGCTATGGGGGGACTGGCCAGCCCCCACATTATACATATTTAAAGCCCCAGGGAGGTGGTGGTTCTGGGGCAGCCGGGGGGTCAGGCATCCCCAGATTCATTTATTTAAATCCCCAGGGAGGTGGCAGTCCCCAATGCCTCCCCGTATTAAGTTTAAAGCCCCAGGGAGGCAGTGGTCCCTGGAACTGCGGTGGCAGGCAGCCTCCCACTTTACACATACTTAAAGCTCCAGGGAGGTGATAGTCCCCAGGCTGTGGGTGGGGCGTTTGCCCCCCATATTCATGGTTGTGAGAATGGGTGTGTGAGTGGCTGTATGGGTCAGTGAATGGGTGTGTAAGTGGCTGTATAGGTCTATGAGTTGGTGTGTAGGTGGCATGGGGGGTTGGATGCCCCCTGCATTCATTTATTTAAATCCATGGGGAGGTAGTGATCCCCAGGGCTGCAGGTGTCCTGTAACCTTTGAGAGTAGGTGTGTGAGTGGCTGTATAGGTTGGTGAGTGGGTGCGTGAGTGGCTGTATAGCTTTGAGAGTGGGTGTGTGAGTAAGTGAGTGTGTGTGTGGCTGTATGGGTCAATGAGTGAGTGTGTAAGTAGCTGTATAGGTCAGTGACTCAATCAATCAATCGATCAATCAGTATATTTATAAAGCGCACTACTCACCCGTTAGGGTCTCAAGGCACGGGGGATGCTACTGGTCGAAGAGCCATGTTTTGAGGCATTTCCTGAACGTCAGGAGGTCCTGGGTCTGGAATAACTGGAGCGGTAACGAGTTCCAGGTCTTGGCGGCGAGGTGTGAGAAGGACCTTCCTCTGGCGGTGGTGCGGCGGATGCGGGGGATGGTGGCAAGGCTGGCAGAGCAAAGATGGCGTGTGGGAGCGTGAAAGGTGAGTCTGTCGTTGAGGTAGGTTGGACCTGTGTTGTAGAGAGCTTTGTGTGCGTGGGTCAGGAGCTTGAAAATGATCCTCTTCGGTATGGGTAGCCAATGCAGATCTTTGAGGTGGGGGAGATGTGGTTGTGGCGTGGGACGTCGAGGATGAGGCGAGCGGATGCGTTCTGGATTTGTTGTAATTTTGATTGCAGCTTGGTTGTTGAACCTGCATATAGGGCGTTGCAGTAATCCAGTCTGCTGCTGACCAGGGCGTGGGTGACGGTTTTTCTGGTTTCAACGGGGATCCACTTGAAGATCTTGCGGAGCATGCGGAGAATGTTGTAGCAGGAGGAGGAAATTGCGTTGACCTGCTGAGTCATGCTGAGAGTGGAGTCCAGGATGAAGCCCAGGTTGCGTGCGTGGGTGGTGGGCAAGGGTGCGGTACCTAGAGACTTGTGCCACCAGGAGTCGTTCCATGCTGAGGGGTTGGGGCCGAAGATTAGGACCTCAGTTTTATCGGTGTTAAGCTTGAGGTGGCTTGATTCCATCCAGCTGGAGATGGCATGAAGTCCGTTGTGAAGGTTGTTTTTCGCAGTTGTAGAGTCTTTCATAAGGGAGAGGATCAGCTGGGTGTCGTCTGCATATGATACTATGTTGATGTGGTGTGTCCGTGCGATGTTGGCGAGTGGGGCCGTGTAGACATTGAAGAGCGTTGGGCTGAGGGAGTATCCCTGGGGACGCCACATATGATCCTGGAGGCCTCTGACAGGAATGGCGGAAGGCGGACTCTCTGGGTTCTGCTGTCCAGTGATCCAGTGATCCAGAGAAGGATCCAGTTGAGAGCCTTGTCGCGGATTCTGGCATTGTAGAGACGTGTACCTAGGGTGTGATGACATACTGTGTCGAAGGCTGCAGAGAGGTCCAGCAGGATGAGTGCTGCGGTTAGGCCTTTGTCGAGCATGGTCCTTATGTCGTCAGTAGCATCGATGAGTGCAGTCTCGGTGCTGTGATTGTTTCTGAAACAGGATTGGAAGGTGTCGAGCACCTTGCTGTCTTTTAGGAAACTGGAGAGTTGGGCGTTGACGACTTTTTCGATGACCTTGGCCGGGAAGGGGAGGAGGGAGATTGGCCGGTAGTTGATCAGGGTCTGCCTTGTGCTTCTTCAGTAGTGCGTTGACTTCTGCGTGTTTCCAGATTTCCGGAAGGTGGCTGACTCGAAGGAGCTGTTGATGGTGTTGCAGAGGTGGGGGACGATGATGTTGCTCGCCTTGTTGAAAATGTGGTGAGGGCAGGGGTCTGCTGGGGATCCGGAGCGGATGGAGGCCATGGTGTGTGCGATGTCATCTTTGTTGACAAGGGTCGAGGTGTGAAGGAGGTTGGTGTTGCTCGGGCGTCTGGTATGAGGGTGTCTGTGGTCTGATTGGGGTTGAAGCTGTCATGGATTTCTTCTATCTTGCGGTGGAAATGGGTGGCGAGGGAGTTGCAGAACTCTTGCGTGGGAGGGGGTTCGTTGGAGCAGGTCCTGGGGTTCGGGAGTTCTTTGACGATGCCGAAGAGTTCTTTACTGTTGTGGACGTTGTTG
Organism: Pleurodeles waltl; assembly: GCF_031143425.1. Classification (NCBI taxonomy): domain Eukaryota; kingdom Metazoa; phylum Chordata; class Amphibia; order Caudata; family Salamandridae; genus Pleurodeles; species Pleurodeles waltl. The sequence continues at coordinate 1,219,990,131 of NC_090447.1, forward strand.
TCTAAGCAGTTTTTGAAGTGGGTCCTTTTAGCGGTGCGGATCAGCTGGTGAAGCTTACGAATGGGCTCCTTGAGTGCGATGTGGTTGTGTTTGGTGGGATCTAGGCGCAAGGCCTTCTCTCTTTTGCGGCATTCTCGTTTGGAGTTTTGTAGATCTGGGGTGAGCCAGCTGGGTTTGGTGCTGTGCAGGGTGTTTGAGGGTTTTTTGAGCAGTGCAAGGGTGTTGGAGCAGTCTGCTAGCCAGCGATGCAGGTTGGTAGCGGCTGTGTTGGGGTGCGTGGTTCTTGGCGGTGGGGTCTGGGCGAGGGTGGAGATCAGTTCTTCTGTTGAGATTTTGCTCCAATTGCGTCGGGGGGGGTTGTGTGCAGTGGTGGTGGGTAGCTGGTTTCTGGTAGAAGTGGATGCGGCGATGGTCTGTCCAGCCGAGTTCGTGGCTGTTGGCGGCGAAGATGGGGTCGAGTGTGTGACCTGCGGTGTGAGTGGGTGAAGTGACAAGTTGTTTGAAGCGGAGGTTGGCGAGGTTGTCCAGTAGGTGGTTGATGTTGATGTCGTCGTTGTTTTCTAAATGGAAGTTCAGATAGCCGAGGAGGATGTAATCTGCTGAGGCGAGGGCCTGGGCGCTGACGATGTCGGCGATTGTGTTGCAGAATTGAGCTCCAGGGCCCAGAGGTCTGTAGATCAGTGTTCCTTTGAGGGTGGTGTTGGCATTGACGTGGATATTGAAGTGGAGGTGTTCGGCAGAGTTTAAGGTGTCGTGGGTGCTGGTCAAGATTTTGATGGTGCTTTTGTGGACTATGGCTATTCCTCCTCCTGGTTTATTGGTGCGGTCCCTCCTGGTGATCTTGTAGCCTTCTGGGATGGCAATGGCAATGTCGGGTTCAGAGGCCGAGCTTGTCCACGTTTCGGTGAGGAAGGCGATGTCCAGTGATATGGAGGTCAGCAGGCACAAGTCTAGGGACACTTACCTGCAGCCCACTAGACACCAGGGATGAGGCGCTGGCGGGTGCCTGCGGGTGGAGGAGGGCCTCGAACACATGAACAGTAGCGTGGGTGGGGGTCAGGGACACGAGCACAGCAAGGTGGTGCTGCGAGCGTGGGAGCGAGCTCCTGACCAAAAGCAGGTCGGAGGTCACTCACCCGCGACGCGCAGCGACCGCCATTAAGAAGGGAGGAGGGAGGGAGGAGCAGCTGGGAGGCGGGAGAGGAAGCAAATGGGGGCTGCAGGGACAGTGTATGTGAGTGGCGAGCAGGTGCCTGAGTGTCTGTATGGGTGTATGAGTGTCTGTATGGGTTTATAAGTAGGTGTATGAGTAGTTTTGATGGTTTGTAAGAGAGTGTGTGAGTGGTCTTGTGGGCGTGTGAATGGCTGTATGGCTGAATAGGTTGGTGTGTGAGTGGCTGTATGGACCTGTGAGTGCAAGTGTGAGTAGTTTTGTGGGTGTGTGAGTGGTTATGTGGGTGCATGAGTGGGTTTGTGAGTAGGTATCTGACTGTATAGGTGTGTGTGGTTTTGGTAGGTGTTTGAGCGAGTGCATGAGTAGTTGCATGGTCCCCCTCCTCAGACTGATTTTGACCCTGAGGACTCCATGTCCCGTGGCCCTGCCTAATTCTTAAAGGGGAGGAGCACATGCAGTCCCCTTCTCTGGATTAATACTAGCCTCAAGGACCCCATCCCTCAGGGCCTATCTACTTAGTAACTGGGAAAGGGGGCTGATTTCAGCCCCAGAGACCCTAGGTCTCAGGTGGTGCGGTAACCAAAGCCCAACAGCGCCTCTGTCATTGCTGCTGCTCTCTCATTTTAAACAGACAGCATGGTTTCTAAAAAATGCGACATTTCACCCTAATATGCCAACCGGTATGTGAAGCCACCTGTCCACAAAGCCAGCGGTAAAGAGTTCCCTTTAAATGTCCTGCCATCCTTGAGCATTAGCATACCAATCTGCATTCAGCTCCACGGGTCAGTCTCCATGATTATTAGGATTGTCATACCATTGAGCGCACAACTTATAAACATTTGATGCTAAGATGCCTTTAAGAGACGGCATTTATTCCCAAAACTCCACCATATATTGTGGAAATAATAGGCCACTCCGCCCTCCTGCCATGCAATCCTAGCGCAATGTGCCACTGACAGACAGATGCCCCTCATTTATCACAAATATCGATGTTCCCTGAACGTATTTCGACAGCGGCATGTACTTTCATTGTCGTAGTTGGACTCTCGCTTATAGGTGAGACTGCTGGTTTAGGGATGATAGCACTTTTGTTTGTAGGCGACTAAGCCAATCCTCCAACAAGTCATAACTGTCGGCCCAACCCTCCCGGCTCACAAGCAGTACCTCACCAAAACCCAAACAGTAAAAAGTGATTTCTGGAGGCCGTTAGGCATGGACTCCAGAATGTGACATCTCAGGGGAGCTGTGGTGGAACAGAGATTACCCATTTCTCACTTGAGCAACAAGTCTCAGTCACACATAGGCAATGAAAGAGATGCAGGAGAGTTTTTCATAGATTTATTCAAAAGACTGGAATCTGCAATAAAATGCATGAGCTGCAATGAGTAGTATAATGCATAGTGCAAGAAGCATAATCTTGAAAATGAGAGTCGTGAGTACAAAGACTCCCCACCATCTTGCAATAAACATAAGATGTAAAAAAAAACTAACACCCTAGCATGGATAACCTAATCTGTAACCTAAAGAGAGCTAGATAAACCTAATCTGGCAGTACCATGCCCAAGAGAAGTGCTGCACAACCATTGTTACCTTGAAATGAGGCCTCTAGGGCAGACTCCGTGGGGGCACGAAGGCTGGGTCTGCATAAAAATCAAGCCATGGTGTAGAATAGATAGCGTTGATGGCATTTGGTAGGAATACCTCTGATAACCTTGTCTGCATGAGATGTATTCATACAGATCTTGTAGGACCCCTGATCCAGGTACACTCCCAAACAAAAGTGCTTTATGTTCCTGTCACACCTAAGTGGGAAAGGGTCATGATGTGAATACCTACATATATCACTTGTCTTTGATACTGATAGTGACACCTTCACAGAGTATCACTGATAACGGGAAATCAAAACATTTTCCTAACTATAAACGTAGCAGCCATCTTGAAAGAAATAATTAATTAAATGTGCTATAACAGAGCAGGCTAAGTAGGTTAAAAGTTACAAGATGACAGGGGCACAGGCCTGCAAGCCACAAAGCTAAGCAAACTATTAATTCCCATTTAAACTAAATAGGAGCCACTACATCATCTGCCTGTCAAGGGGAACATGAAGCAGCCAATGCACAGATCGTACATGTGTTTTTGGTGCTGGGGGGCAGAGTAGGTACACTAGAGTCCTGTCAGACACAAGTTGTCAAGGCGCCACGGAAAATTTACCAGCTTGGATTTTCCACCCTTTAAAGCCAAGAGTCTTCTCTTTAAATGAATATTTACGGAAGATAATGGATTGCATTTGAAGAATGCAGCAATTACTTTTTAATGTTCTTTGTATGATTCTAGCCATGATTTTTTCAAGAATATCTTTACTCACATGCTGCCCTTTACTGCAAAAAAACACCTCAACAGTTCATTCCTAAATTTAAATGGCTCTTTCATTCATTCGCACATAAGACAAATAGTTTCGTTGAGCAGGTTACCACCACCGGCATGCTCGGCCCAGTTCGTGTGACAGACGAGCCCTGATATTGGTTCTGCTATGAGGGGCACTCTGCGCCAGAGGCAGTCGCTTCTCCAAGCTCACTCTCCCCCCATAGAAGCAGTCCGAACCGGAGGGGCCGCCTGGCAGACATGTAAAGCAAAGGCTGGTTCAACAGCTTCCTGAGAATTCAGCCCCTGTAATCCGCAGACGAGAACAAGGTCTGTGCACGTGTTTATCCAAAGGGCACAGCAAAATGATGAAATCAGGTAAGGCAGCGCGGAGTGGCCTGGGACATTAGGCAAGTCGGGGGAGAGAGGAGCAGCAGCAACCTCTGATTAAGCAGCAGAAATGTGTCCTATGTCAAGCGCTGATTTAATAAACAGAGATTTCTCATGTTTCCGAGTCAAGCTTTCTCTAAATGAAGAGGAAAAGTGGTGCACTTGAAAAACCAAATGTTACAGGGATGTTATAGTTAGCTTCTGAATTTACACACACAAAATCAGACAAATTCAGCAGTTATATTTAGAGTTATTTCAAGTAACTATAACTTGCAATCTAAGGTAACTATAGCTCACGCCCTCCCGCCATACACAGTTTTTTCCTCAGAAATCTTACTGCAAATAATAGGTGATCTTATCAATTATGTTATCAAAGATGTCATGAGTGTTGTAATTTGTGGGGTAATTAGCAGTGCATGTCCAGGCCTCCAGTTATAGCCACTATATATTTATAAAAAAATTCCAATACAATAACCCAAAGACCGCAAATACATCAACTGGTGCATGTGGTGGGCAGACAGTAATCCCCAAAGTCAATTTCAATTGCAGGGAAGCATTTCACTGCAAAACTGCTTAAATTACAAAAACAAACAAACACAACAACACGTTTCCACCATTTCGGTCTTTTTCATGGTAGATGAGTCTAGTTTTACTTTCACTAATATACACTAACATGGGTCCTCCCAGCAATGAAGCATTCTGGATGCTTTAGTCATATAAAACATATACTAACAAGAATGAAAAAGTGTTTGACAGCTATCTCATCACTGACATAACTGTATGTTAATATGATGAATATATGAGACAATGTTAGTAAAATGATAATCAATCTACTACAAGGTTGTAAATAGAGCTAGGCCAAAAGACTCCCAATGCAACCAAATAGTGACAAATTGTAATCAGTACATTATGACTTACATTTGACTAGAAATCCACAACACACTTATAAATCCATGTTGAAAGCCAATCATCTTGTCATATGACTCAGTTTTTGAAAATGTATTGAATTGTGTAGATTACTTCCTGGCTTCTATAGTCAAGACACTGCTCGAACATAAGGGATACAGAAGATTTCTTACGAATACTAGCGGATACCAATTTGAACAGTGATTACCTTCTGGTAACTATTGATGTGATGAAAAAGTTACTTACCTTCGGTAACGAGGTATCTGGCAGAGACTCTATCTAGCTTCAGATTCCTTACCTTAGAATTCCCTGGTGTCAGCTTCGAATCAGGAGTTTTTTCTGAGCAGTACCCTGCGCGAGCGCAGTCAGGCGGCGTCGTTCGGATCTGCGTGCGTTGACCAGCTCCACGTGCATCGTTGGAGCCGTCTATGATGTCACAGTTATCTATATAGACGCCGTCTTGGCGCGCGTACATCAGTTCTTTTCCACAACTTCCCACGCCAGAAGCGCAGAGTCATGGAAGAACCAACCGTTATGTATTTTACCTCTTTGACTGTTTGAAGTAAAACATTTTTCATGCCTTTAAGAAAGGCAAAAAAAAAAAAAATGGCAAGATCAAAAATATACATATGTACACATAAATACATATATATACATATCTACTTAAGAAAAATGTCCGCAGAGAGGGGAGGCTTGGGCGGGTGTAAGGAATCTGCAGCTAGATAGAGTCTCTACCAGTTACCTCGTTACCGAAGGTAAGTAACTTGTTCATCTGATAGAGACTTCTAGCTGCAGCTTCCTTACCTTAGAATAGATACCCAAGCTATAACCCATGGCGGCGGGTCTGAAGGAGATTCTTTTTTTTTATTTTTTATACTAGGAAGTCCTGCAAGACAGAATGGGCAAAATGCCCCTCTCTTCTCACCTGGCTATCCAGGTAGTATTGTTTTGCAAACGTGTGCAAAGAAGCCCACGTTGCAGCCTGACAGATGTCCACCACCAGTACGCCAAGTGCTAACGCAGTGGTAGCAGCTTTCCCCCTAGTAGAATGAGCTCTCAAGCCCACTGGAGGCTGCTTCATCACCAAAGCGTAGCATATTTTTATACAGAGAACGACCCAGCGCGAAATGGATCGTTTCTGCACTGCCTGAACCTTCTTTGCACCAACGTACCCAACAAAGAGTTGGTCGTCCACCCGTAACTCTTTAGTGCGGTCAAGGTAGAACAATAACGCTTTTTTTGGGTCCTGCCGATGGAGACGCTCCTCTTCCTTAGAGGGATGCGGTGGTGCAAAGAAGGTGGGCAGGGTGATATTTTGACCCAGATGGAAAGGGGTCACCACCTTGGGGAGGAAAGAAGCACGAGTTCTGAGAACCATTTTTTCAGGAAAGATTGTGAGACACGGCGGTTGTGATGACAAAGCCTGTAGCTCACTAACTCTTCTGGCAGATGTAACTGCCACCAAAAAGGCAGTCTTAATAGTGAGCAGCCGAAGAGGACAATTATGCAAGGGCTTGAAGGGAGCACACATAAGGAAGGTAAGAACCAAATTAAGATCCCACTGGGGCATAACGAAAGGCACAGGCGGGAACAGATGTACAAACCCTTTCAAATACCTCTGTACTATAGGTGATTTAAACAGAAATGGTTGATCAGGCAACTGAAGCCAATAAGGCTGCAAGATAGCCCTTGAGAGTCCCCAAGGAGGGACCCTGCTGGGCGAGAGACAAAATAAACAAAAGGATGTTAGACAGAGAAGAAGAAAGAGGATCAACATACCTCTCTGAACAATATGAAACAAAACGTTTCCCACGGCAGGCGTAGATCGACTTAGTAGAGGGACGGCTGGCTGCCAGAATGACATCACAGACCTCGGGAGGGAGTGTAGGAGGCTGGCCTGTCTTGTAGTGGGTACCAGAGGTACTTACACCTTGTGCCAGGTCCAGTTATCCCTTATTAGTGTAGAAGAGGTGTTTCTAGGAGCTTAGGCTGATAAGAGGTAGCTATGGCAAAGCAGCTTAGGCTGAACTAGGAGACATGTAAAGCTCCGACTGTACCACTGGTGTCATATGCACAATATCATAAGAAAACACAATACACAGATATACTAAAAATAAAGGTACTTTATTTTTATGACAATATGCCAAAAGTATCTCAGTGAGTACCCTCAGTATGAGGTTAAGTTATAGACACAAGATATATGTACGCAAACCAAAACTATGCAAATAATAGCAAAAGGAAGTAATGCAAGCAATGTAAAGTTACAGTAGATTACAATAGGAGCACATAGGTATCAGGGCAACACAAACCATATACTCCAAAAGTGGAATGCGAACGAACCACGAATGGACCCCAAACCTATGTGAGCTTGTAGAGGGTCGCTGGGACAGGAAGAAAACAGTGAGGGTTAGAAAAATAGCCCACCCCAAGACCCTGTGTAAAGTGCACCTACAACCCCCAGAGAGCACAGAAGTCGTGATAGGGGTATTCTGCAGGAAGAACAAACACCAGCAATGCAACAACAGTGGATTTCCGGACCTGAGTACCTGTAAGACAAGGGGACAAAGTCCAAGAGTCGCAACAGTGTTGAGAGTGGGCAGGAGCCCAAGAAATGCCAGCTGAGCGTGCAAGGAAGCTGCCACCTGTTGGAAGAAGCTTGGTGTTCTGCAAGAAGAAGAGGACTAGGAACTTCCCCTTTAGAGGATGGATGTCCCACGTCGTGAAGAAACTTGCAGAGGTGTTCCCATGCAGAAAGACCGCAAACAAGCCTTGCTAGCTGCAAGGGTCGCGGTTAGGATTTTTGGATGCTGTTGTGGCCCAGGAGGGACCAGGATGTCGCCACTTGGATGAGGAGACAGAGGGGGGCGCCCAGCAAGTCAGGGAGCCCTCACAGAAGCAGGCAGCACCCGCAGAAGTATCTGAACAGGCACTTAGAAGAAAAGTGAACCGGAGTCCACCCGAAGTCACAAAAGAGAGTCCCACGACTCAGAAGGTTGTGCACTGCAGGCTAGAGTGTCGGGGACCCAGGCTTGGCTGTGCACAAAGGAAATCCTGGAAGAGTGCACAGGAGCCGGGGCAGCTGCAAATCACTCGGTACCCAGCAATGCAGTCTAGCGTGGGGAGGCAAGGACTTACCTCTACCAAACTTAGACTGAAGAGTCACTGGACTGTGGGATTCACTTGGACAGAGTTGCTGAGTTCCAGGGACCACGCTCATTGTGCTGAGAGGGGACCCAGACGACCAGTGATGCAGTCTTTTGTTACCTGTGGTTGCAGGGGAAGATTCCATCGACCCATGGGAGATTTCTTCAGAGCTCCTGGTGCAGAGAGGAGGCAGGCTACCCCCGAGCATGCACCAACTGGAAACAGTCGAGAAAGCCGGCAGGATGAAGCGATACAAGGTTGCTAGTAGTCGTCTTGCTACTTTGTTGCGGTTTTGCAGGCGTCCTGAGCAGTCAGCGGTTGATCCTTTAGCAGAAGGTGAAGAGGGAGATGCAGAGGAACTCTGGTGAGCTCTTGCATTCGTTATCTGGTGAATTCCCCAAAGCAGAGACCCTAAATAGCCAGAAAAGGAGGTTTGGCTACCAAGAGAGGTAAGAGCCTATCAGAAGGAGCCTCTGACGTCACCTGCTGGCACTGGCCACTCAGAGCAGTCCAGTGTGCCACAGACATCTCTGTTTCCAAGATGGCAGAGGTCTGGGACACACTGGAGGAGCTCTGGGCACCTCCCCTGGGAGGTGCAGGTCAGGGGAGTGGTCACTCTCCTTTCCTTTGTCCAGTTTCGCGCCAGAGCAGGTCTGGGGATCCCTGAACCGGTGTAGACTGGCTTATGCAGAGATGGGCACCATCTGTGCCCATCAAAGCATTTCCAGAGGCTGGGGGAGGCTACTCCTACCCAGCCCTTCACACCTATTTCCAAAGGGAGAGGGTGTTACACCCTCTCTGAGAGGAAATCCTTTGTTCTGCCTTCCTGGGCCAGGGCTGCCTGGACCCCAGGAGGGCAGAAACCTGTCTGAAGGGTTGGCAGCAGCAGCAGTGGGGATTCCGGAAAGGCAGTTTGGCAGTATCTGGGTTCTGTGCTAGAGACCCGGGGGTTCATGGAATTGTCCCCCCAATGCCAGAATGGCATTGGGGTGACAATTCCATGATCTTAGACATGTTACATGGCCATGTTCAGAGTTACCATTGTGACGCTGTACATAGGTAATGACCTATGTACAGTGCACGTGTGTAATGGTGTCCCTGCACTCACAAAGTCTGGGGCATTAGCCCTGAACGATGTGGGGGCACCTTGACTAGTGCCAGGGTGCCCATTCACTAAGTAACTTTGCACCCAACCTTTATCAGGTGAAGGTTAGACATATAGGTGACTTATAAGTTACTTAAGTGCAGTGGTAAATGGCTGTGAAATAACGTGGACGTTATTTCACTCAGGCTGCACTGGCAGGCCTGTGTGGGAATTGTCAGAGCTCCCTATGGGTGGCAAAAGAAATGCTGCAGCCCATAGGGATCTCCTGGAACCCCAATACTCTGGGTACCTCAGTACCATATACTAGGGAATTATATGGGTGTACCAGTATGCCAATGTGAATTGGTAAATTTAGTCACTAGCCTGTTAGTGACAAATTTGGAAAGCAGAGAGAGCATAGCCACTGAGGTTCTGGTTAGCAGAGCCTCAGTGAGACAGTTAGGCATCACACAGGGAACACTTATAGGCCACAAACGTATGAGCACTGGGGTCCTGGCTAGCAGGGTCCCAGTGACACATAAACATTCTGACAACATGGGGTTTTCACTATGAGCACTGGGCCCTGGCTAGGAGGATCCTAGTGAGACAGTAAAAACACCCTGACATATACTCACAGACAGGCCAAAAGTGGGGGTAACAAGGCTAGAAAGAGGCTACTTTCCCACAGGGAGGTCATAAACCATCAACTGTCGCCGCTAAATCTCCATGCATGAAGGCGCAGAGTTGAGAGGTTAGGGTGGAGAACCTTCCCCTGCTGCTGCGACAGAAGATCCTCCTGAAGAGGCAGCCTGATTGGAGGACCAATGCTCATTTTGAGAAGCTCTGGACACCAAACTCTCCATGCTCAATCTGGAGCCCCTAGGATTAATTGGGCCCGGTCGTTCTTGATTTTCTTGAGAACTCTGGGCAGAAGTGGTATAGGCGGAAAGGCGTACAGGAGGCCTGAACTCCACTCGTGACGAAAAGCGTCGCCTTGGGATACCCCCCTTGGAAACTCCAACGCACAAAACTGCTGACATTGCGCATTCTCTGCGGAGGCGAACAGATCTAACCAAGGCTCTCCCCACTGCTGAAAGAGTCCTTGCGTCACCTCCGGATGGAGACACCATTCGTGATCCTCTAAGCATTTTCGGCTGAGTTTGTCTGCTCTGGCGTTCAGAGAACCTGCCAGGTGTTGAACCACCAGGGTCATGCCCTGCTGTTCCAGCCATGTTCAGAGACGTAAAGCCTCTTGACAAAGGGTCCACGACCCCACACCACCCTGCTTGTTGCAGTACCACATTGCGGTAGTGTTGTCCGTGAACACCTGCACCACCTTCCCTTTCACAACAGTAAGAAATGCTTTTAATGCTAGCCGGATCGCCCGAAGCTCCAACAAGTTGATGTGGAGCATGGATTCCGCCGGAGACTAGTGACCTCAGATCTCCACCTCCCTCAGATGGCCGCCCCATCCCAGAAGTAACGCATCTGTCACGACCGCTAGATCTGGTTGGGGAAGGGAGAGGGGTCTGCCCTTGACCCACTCGCAGTTCACTAACCACCACTGCAGAGATCTGAACTACGTCGGTAAGATTTCCCTGATGCTGTGCCCATTGGAACTTCAGGTCCCACTGCAGAGCCCTCATGCGCCATCTGGTATGCTTGACCAACAGGATGCAGGAAGCCATGAGTCCCAGCAGCCTCAGAGTCTGTCTCACAGAGATCCAGGATAGAGCCCGAAACATCGGAATATCCTGGACCCGCTGATCGGGAGGATAAGCCCGATACTGCACCGTGTCCAGAACAGCTCCGATGAAAGTGAGCTTCTGAGAGGGAGTCCGATGTGACTTCGGCACATTTATAGTGAACCTCAGCGAATGCAAGAGGTCTGCCGTCGTCTGGAGGTGGGTGACGAGAGCCTGGGGCGTAGGAGCCTTCAACAGCCAATCGTCTAGGTAGGGGAAGACTGAAATCCCTGACCTGCGCAAATGAGCTGCCACCACCGCCATCACCTTTGTGAACACCCGAGGGGCACTGGTGAGACCAAAAGGAAGCACGGCAAACGGAAAGTGCTCATGGCCCACCTTGAACCGCAGGTAACGCTTGTGGGCTGGCAGGATAGGAATATGGAAATATGCATCCTGCAAATCCAATGCTACCATCCAGTCTCCTTGGTCTACGGCAGACAAAACCTGAGCAAGAGTGAGCATCTTGAATTTCTCCTTCTTGAGGAAGAGATTGACGTTCCTTAAATCCAAGATAGGGCGAAGGCCTTTGTTCTTTTTGGGAATCAGAAAGTAGCGGGAATAACAACCACTGCCTACTTCTGATATCGGGACTCTTTCTATGGCTCCCTTGGCCAAGAGAGCTGTAACTTCCTCACGGAGCAAAGCTAGATGGTCCTCCATCAGCCATTCCTTTGTCGGAGGGATAGAAGGAGGGAAAGACTGGAAGGGAAGGGAGTAGCCCTTCCGTATGATCTGCAGGACCCACTTGTCCGTGGTGATGGAAAGCCAGTGAGGGAGATGAAAACGAATCCTCCCTCCAACTGGACGGACATGATCCCGCAGAACCACACTAGGAGGGCTTGGGTGCAGTGGAGGGGCGCTGTGTGGCGGCCGACCTCTGGCCAGACCCTCTGGGTCTGATGGTACCACGACCACGTCCTCTTCCGGGATGCTGTGAAGCCTGAGGACGGTGGCTGAACTGTGGCTGGCGTGGTACCACACCCCTTCCGAAGCCTCAAAAGGGGCGAAAGACAGACTGCTGTCTTGCTGGCGCTGAAAGGCCCAAGGATCTGGCCATGGCTCGAGAATCCTTGAACTTCTCAAGCGCGGAGTCTGCCTTTTCGCCAAAAAGGCGAAAGCCATCAAAGGGCATGTCCATCAAGCTGGACTGGACATCCCCTGAAAAGCCAGTAGAACGTAGCCAGGCGTGGCGACGTAGGGCCGCTGAGGATTAAATCGCTCTGCCCAGCGAGTCGGTCTTGTCCCAACCACAACAGGATCGTAAACTTCGCTGCATCTCTCCCATCCTTGACAGCCTGGGTGAGAGTGTCCCGTACGCCCTCCGGGACGTGGGGCAGCACCTGTGCCATCGTATCCCATAAAGAATGGGAATAACGGCCCAATAGGCAAGAGGTGTTTACGGACCTCAATGCCAGGCTGGAGGAAGAAAACATCTTCTTCCCAAGCTGATCCAGCCTCTTGGATTGCCTATCCGGGGGAGCGGTAGGGAAGGCACCACGGGAAGTAGAGGCTTGGACAACCAAGCTCTCAGGAGTGGGGTGTTGTGTCAGGAAACTAGGGTCGCTGGGAGCTAGGAGCCCCTGTGGTGGGTTTGGACCACGTACCCAGAAGGACGTCTGTAAGAGCCTCATTGAAGGGCAACAACGGCTCCGATGTTGACACCCCCGGCTGAAGCACTTCTGTCAGGATATTCGTCCTCACTGGCACCGTAGGCAAATCTAGGTCCAAAACCTCAGCTGCCCTATGCACCAGCATAGTGAAAGAAGCACCCTCCTCCATAGCCACATTAGGAGGAGAGAGCATACCACGGCTTGAATCCTGTCTTTCTCGAAGACATGACTTCAAACAGTCAAAAAAGCGTTGGCAAACCGTCAAAGCAGGGTAGCTCTTTCCAAAACTGCGCTTAACCGGCGTGGAAGGAAAAGAACTGACGTACGCACGCCGAGACAGCGTCTATATAGACAACCGTGACGTCATAGAAGGCTCCAATGACGCTGACAACGCACGCGGAGCTGGTCGACGCACGTGGATCCGAACGACGCCACCCGACGGCGCGCGCGCAGGGTACTGCTAAAAAAAAACTCCAAATTCGAAGCTGATGCCAGGGAATTCTAAGGTAAGGAAGCTGCAGCTAGAAGTCTCTATCAGATAACATTGTACACCTCCATCAGAAACGAGGACGGGCGTAAGGTTTTTGAGGTTTTTTTTTTAAAGCAACACAACATTGAAGATATTTGACGCATAATATTTTCATTCATTCTGAAGTCTCAACAGGTCTACCATAATCGAAGAATAAAGCCCAGGTGTAGAAAACCATGACAAAATGCAGGGCAGCAAGTGAAGTCATTGCGCTGCATCAAATAGAGAGAGACAAATTGCACAATATCTTCAAAGAAATGGATCAGTTTGTCTCCCTCAATGTGCAGGTGCACTTTGTGCTACCTAGCGCCAGTGCAGACACCCTTCCACCAAAATGTTTGTTTTTTGGTCGAGGTACTTTTAGTGCAGGAAGTAGTCCCTTCCTGCACATAAAACTACCCTTTGAGGCTATTTCCACAAGGAATAATGCAGCACACATGTAAATAGGAAAAACAACAAGAAATAAAGATATTTATCCTCATTATTCCAGCCTCAGGTAGGCGCAGGGTTTTGGTGAATTTCAATGTCTACACATTTCTGCATACATGGATTTGCATCAACACCCATTGGTGGATGCACTGCTATGGCCATGCATCATCCATAGAAAGCCTCCCTGTTGCAACGTAATGTAAGGAAACGCTATAGGCTATCAAAACCTTGTAGGAGGCTGGCCTTGATTGTAGTGGGTTCCTTTGGGAACTTACACCTTACACCAGGTCCATTTATCCTGTGTTAATGAATGTAGTAGTGTTCCAGCAGCTTAGGCTGATAGAGGTATCTATAGCAGATCAGCTTAGGCTGAACTAGGAGACATGCAACGCTCCTGCAATACCACTTATAGTTACACAGTACTTATACACAAGTAAAGACAATACTCAGAGTTACCAAAAATAAAGGTATTTATTTGGGTGACACAGTACCAAAAATATCTTAGAGACAATACTCCTTCTGGAAGTAAGTATTATACACAATATATACATTAGACACCAAAATAAGACAAGTAAATAGTCATAGAACAATGCAAACAGTAGGAAATCCTATAGAATACAATGGGGAAAAAAACAGGTCTAGGGGCAAAATAAACCATATACTAAAAAAGTGGAATTTGAATCACGAATTCCCCCTAGACAAGTGTAGTGTGTGCAGAATCGCTGGGAGAGTAAGAATACAGTAAAGGTAAGTAAATTACCCCCCCCCCGAGCCCAGAAAATCAGGAGTAAAGTACTGCAAGTTTCCTTAGGACACACTGCACCTCGTTTTGGGGATTTTGCAGCAACCAACCAAGTCTGCAAAGAACAACTGCTGGATTATTGGACCTGAAGATCTGCAAAGGAAGGGGACCAAGTCCAAAAGTCTAAAGAAGTTCCAGAAAGGACAGGAGCCCCTGCCAACCCAGAAGAGGGTGCAAAAGAAGAGTCCCTGGTTAGTCAAAGACTGGAGAAATACACCCTAGGAAGAAGCCAGTGGGTTTCTGCATGATGCAAAAGATGTCCCACAGCATGAAGATCGTTGCAGATGAGATTTCGTGTTGGAAGGCACCGACAAGCCTTGGCTACAACAAAAGTGTGTTTTTCATCAAAATGGTGCTGGGTGGGCCACAGGATCTGGGTTCAAAGGAGGTGCAAAATACAGTTGATGCAGCAAAACAAATGTGGAAGGTCCCACGTCGCCGGAGAACAACTCAGCGAGATGAGCATCACAGGGTGGAGTGCTGGGGACCTGGGCCAGGCTATGCATGAAGGAATTTTGCAAAGAGTGCACAGAGGCCTCAGGAGGCAAAGAAGACACCATACATAGGGGTACCATTGTTCTTGGGGAAGTCAAGGTCTTAACTCCTCCAAATTGCGTCAGCAGGACCCCAGGACAGTCTATGTTGATGATGTCCACAATCTGTGTCCTTAGGAGCATGCTCATCAGTGTGAGAGGGGTCCCAGGGTACCGGTCGTGGCCTTGGAAGGTGCCTGTTTGGAGCAGGGGAGGGACTCCGTCATTCCACAGGAGATTTCTTCGGTCCTTCTGGTGCAGGATCAGGACAGGGAGTTCCCAGAGCGTGCACACCGTGGAAACTGTTGCAGTTGCTGACTTGGAGCTGAGGTTGCTGAAGAAAAGTGTCTCTTGTAGACACTTTGTTGCACTTACAGCGTTTCTTTGAGCAGGCTGCGGTTAATCCGAAGTCAGAAGAGTCTGAAGTTGTTGCAGAGGATTCCTGAAAGAAACTTGCAAGCAGAATCTGAAGAGAACCCACAGGAGAGACCCTAAATTGCCCTGAGAGAGGGATTGGCAACCTTATAGGCTAAGGACCTATTAGGAGGGATCTCTGATGTCACCTGATGGCACTGGCCAATCAGAGCCCTCCAGAGTGCCCCCACACCCTGCAAAGCAAGATGGCTGAATTCTGGTACACACTGGAGGAGCTCTGGGCACCACCCCTGGGGTGGTGATGGACAGGGGAGTGGTCACTGTCCTATCCTTTGTCCAGTTTCCTGCCAGAGCAAGGGAGAAGGGGTCCCTGAACTGGTGTAGACTGGTTTATGCAAGGAGTGCACCATCTGTGCCCTTCAAAGCATTTCCAGAGGCTGTGGGAGGCTACCCATCCCCAGCCTATAACACCTATTTCCAAAGGGAGAGGGTGTAGCACCCTGCTCTCAGAGGAAATGCTTTGTTCTGCCTTCCTGGGACTGGGCTACCCAGACCCCAGGAGGGAATAACCCTGTCTGTGAGGTGGCAGCAGCTGTAGCTGCAGTGCAAGCCTCAGAGAGCTGGTTTGGCAGTACTGGGGGTCCATGGTGGAGCCCTCAGGATGCATGAAATTGGCTCCCCAATACCAGATTAGAATGGGGGGACAATTCCATGATCTTAGACATGTTACATAGCCATATTCGGAGTTACCATTGTGAAGCTACATATAGGTATTGACCTATATGTAGTGCACATGTGTAATGGCGTCCCCGCACTCACAAGTTCCAGGGAAATGGCCCTGAACCATGTGGGGGCACCTTTGCTAGTGCAATGGTGCCCTCACACTTAGACATATAGGTGACTTATAAGTTACTTAAGTGCAGTGAAAATGGCTGTGAAATAGAGTGTGCACTATTTCACGCAGGCTGCAATGGCAGTCCTGTGTAATGGTTTGTCTGAGCTCCCTATGGGTGGCAAAAGAAATGCTGCAGCCCATATGGGTCTCCTGGAACCCCAATGCCCTGGGTACCTAGTACCATATACTAGGGACTTCTAAGGGGGGTCCAGTGTGCCAACTGAAATTGGTAAATTAAGTCACTAGCCTAAAGTGACAAATTTAAAAGCAGAGAGAGCATAGGCACTGAGGTTCTGGTTAGCAGAGCCTCAGTGACACAGTTAGGCACTACAGGCATACACATTAGGCCATAAACTATGAGCACTGGGGTCCTGACCAGCAGGATCCCAGTGAGACAGGCAAAACACACTGACATATAGGTTTTTAACTATGAGCAGTGGGGTCCTGGCTAGCAGGATCCCAGTGACACAGTAAAAACACACTGACATACACTCACAAACAGGCCAAAAGTGGGGGTAACCATGCTAGAAAGAGGCTACTTTCTCACAAACCTTTTGCAAATATGCACCCTAATATGATTAGGGAGTTGAGCAGCAGCAAGATGGTGAAGTAATTTGCAGTTGAGATGGTTCTAAAATGGAAAGAACACAACCCCAATGGAGGGGTCTGATTTAGATTTCGGCGGAAGGGTTACTCCATCACAATGGTGACAGATATCCCGTCCACGGAAACCTAAATCACATACGAAACAATGGGATTTAGATTTCGGCTGACGGGATATCCATCACCATTGTCACGGAGTAACCCACTCTGTTGAAATCTAAATCAGGCCCTTTATCTTTTTTTAAGAGTGTAAAGGTTATTGACGGTGACATGCTTGCTAATACAGGCCTGATACATTCTGATATAGCTGTATTATGAATTGACATTGACTAAGACATTTGGTTTTAAGCAAAGTAATCTTACCAGTTTTTTTATTTTTACTGCAGAAGCAGCAAGTTGATTCTCCTGCTCAACTCTGGAAAACAAAACAATGAGAACACTTCAGTAATAAAATTGAGGTAGTTGTGGCTGCCAAATCTCACCTGAGAGGTTAAATTCACAAAGTCCAGGTGTAACCAGTGGTTTGTTAATTGGGAGGGGGAGAGGGAAGTTGAGTGATATATAATATTAACTATTAACTTCCTAACGTCATACTACAATTCATCAAGGTATATTATAACCTACTGACCACATACTTGTAACATTACGGCAAAAAAGGGTAGTTTATCCAGAGGAAAAAAACATTTTAAAACCCTTACCAACAGTAGTAGTGGCATGCTTTGTTGGATCTCATCTATGAACTAGGATGGGTTCTACCATTTTCCAGGGAGCACTTGCAATAGTTACCTGCCTGGGTCTTCTCAAGGATAAAAATATCTTAAAACACCAAGGTATCCCTTGTAAAAATGGGTGTTCATGGTATGGATTAAAGATATGTACATCTATCTGGATGTACAACATGAAATATAGATCATGTAAACGATCTACTCACCCCGATATTAACTTGCAAATCTGTACTCTCGAAAAAGGGGACACAGTCATCAAGGGTGCCATGTCACCCTTCAATACCTACATTTCAAATCAATCTCTTCTGGGCTGCTAACCTCTTTTATTTGCTTGAATCTTTTTATTTCTTTTCATATGGAGACATACAAACACAGATTATGTATGTCTACCGCAGTGTCAAAGTCAGGAGCACAACTCTCATGGCATAGCATTCGATTTTATCAAGTTAACTGACAGTAAATCTTGCACCTGTTGACAGTTAGGATGCACAACCAGAGCTGAGGTTTTGGTACATTGGGATTATGAAACATGACATGTCACCGACCTGAGGGATGGTCATCAGCATGAGATACATCATATATCAATAGATCTTTTCAATGGGCAGCTATCAGGCACTGCACAGTTAAGAAGTATAAATCTTATATACAATACAACAACACAACAATAACCTTGTCTGGAATCTGTTCCCTAGCCACCCACCCCCCATATCCCCATATCTTCACCCAGTCACTCAATTGGATCACGCCAACACACGGCCTCAGGACCCCCTTCAGCTCGCTTTGCCGAGTCTCCCCCCTTAAGAGGGGGGAGGGCAAGCATGCCGCCCGGACGGGCCAACATCAATCCACCGCACTCAACCATCTGCCACCAGTGCGGTCACCACATGCGCAGCATCTGCATCAAACCCTTACTTTTGTTCCCGAAGATCCAGCAACATCTCATCCCATCTAGAGACTAGGTACTATGATAGATATATAGATTACTATGTACGTAATCCTAAGCAATCTTCCCTCCGCAGCGCCACACACTCTGCCTCCGCCCATACTATAAATGACCTCTACCATGTTTCTATTGCAGTAGGCTCTGTGGACTTCCATCTCCTGGTGATGAGTCGCTTAGCCGCCAAAAGGCACAAATCCAGAAATCTCATGGAGGCCGTATGTTTTTTAGCTGTGGGGAAAAGGCCCAAGAAACATTCTTCCCACGTGGTCAACTGTGGACGTGCCGTGTAGATTGACAGTTGTGCCGACACTTCACGCCAATAAAAGCATAATGAGGGACAGGACCACAACATATGTCCCTCATAACCGACGCGCAGTGGGGGCAGGCTGCGCCCGTGCGATTAAAGTACCGAATAATCATTGCCAGCATAAGAAATGCTCTTTGGAGTATATAGAATTGAATCAGACAGAATCGTGCATTGCATGGAATGTTGATGTGGCTTTTCCGGGGCCACTTCCCATTCATTATCTGCACAGGGCCTGGCCAGGTTGCCTTCCCGACTAATCCCCAGTGTGGCACAGGTGTGAACTGTGTGTGTCCGGAGCGCATCTGTGAGCCAACGTTCTAAATGGCTTCCCTACCCATAACGTGCATTTATTGCACCAAGAGGTGCATTGGTGGTTCAATGAAAACATCTCCCCAACACCAAGACAGCAACGCTATCAAGTAGTTATACAGTAGGAAATGCCCCAGTGACAGGCCTAAGTCCTCTGCTAGTGTATCAAATGGGGTTAACGCGCTCTCAGTGTATAGATCTCCCAGTGCATGCAGACCGACAGCGTACCAAGGCTCCAGTTCCGTTGAAGTAATGCGTTGCGTACTGCGCGTCGTGTCCAGGAGTAACCGCATGTGTGAGCTGCAGGCTCCTGTGGTAACAGTGATGCACCACACTCACCAAGAGCGAATTTGGTGCCCTAGTTTGGGTGTTCGAGTGAAACAGATATAACACCTCAGAAAGTGACCACGGGTGCACCACTACTGCCATGTCCGACAGCTGGAGTCCAGAAAGCCACTTGGCAAACCACTGCAGCAGTGCCTTACAGCTTGTCTCCAACCCATGTCTGGTCTGTGCTGGTTTACAGCTCCCCTTGTGCATTTCACCCAGACAGCCATAAACACAGAACACTCAGTCACATCTGCGTTCATCTGAATAATGAATGGGTCTCCATGGGATGGAAGGGTGGAGGGGCGCTCTCTTACATTTCAAAGGCCGGTAGCCTGCCCTCACACAAAGGACTGATAACCCCCCAAAAGGATCCTGGGAGACAGGACTGGGCTGAAAGGGAAACTTGTGCACTTCAAAACCACTCTTCGAAGTCTCGCCCACTTCAAAGGCATTTTTGGGTATATAAACTGGGTCTCTGACCCCACCAAATCAGACACTTCTGGATCTACACCTGAACTCTGTCAGAGGAACTGCTTAGCTGCCCATCTTGACTGCTTTGCTGGGAAGGGCTACTGCTGGGCTTGTTCTCCTGCCGCCTGCTGGCCTCTGACTTTACTAGAAGAACTCTGCCTTACCCAAAAGTGCTGTCCAAGGGCTTGGATTGAGCTTGCCTCCTGTTCTGAAGTCTCAGCACCAACAAAGACTTCACCTCCTAGCTTATAGCTAGTTCACCGACTTCAGCGATGCCAGGACCAACTTCAGCGACTCCAGCACTGACACTGCTGCCTGACGTCACACCGCTGCCTGCTGTGGCTCCGTGGTCCTCGCTGCATGCAGTGACCACGGTCTGAAACGTAATTCGGATGTTGCTGTGACGCAGCTGACATCCTGCATTGTATTTGTGATACTGTGAAGTCGACACATCATGTCTTGACCGACTGGATCAATTGACCCCCCCGGGTCACAAGGAACTTAGGGCTAACCACCGACGCTGCACCAGCTCCCCTTGCAATCGGACGGAACTGATCCCTTGCTTCCCCTGCCTCGCAGTACGGAACAGACACCTCACCTCCCTGGATGCTGTAAGGGACTGATGATGAACCGGCTCCAACGATGCCTCACCTCCACGACTCCGTGCAACTTCTTTGTTTCTTTGTTTTCATAGGTACTGTGCCTGGGGGTCGGTGTGACTCCGTGACTGGTGCCTGAGGTGCCCGACTATTGGGAACGACTCCTTTAGTGACGCTGTGATAGCCTCAGCTGGAGCTATTGTGTTTCTAAGCGCTTTAGTGGAATTTAATATTTAAAAAAATCATAACTTTGTTCGTGTACATTGGATTTTCATTGTTTTCATCTTAATTTATTCATATAAATATTGTCTATTTTCCTAAACCTGTGTGTGTATTTTTGTGGTGTTTTCACTGTGTTAATGTATGAGGTTTTGCACAAATATGTTACACATTGCTTTCTCAGTTAACCCTGACTGCTCAGTGCCAAGCTACCAGATGGTGGGCATAGGATAATATGGAATGTTCTGGCCAGGAGTTCACTTGGCTCCAATAGCCTGCCCCCGTGCCCCTGACCCATCCAACTGCTGCCTCAACAACAGTTCGAGGTCCTCCTCCACCCGCAGGCACCCGCCCATGCCTCATCCCTGGTACCTAGTGGTAGGCAGCTCCAACTCCTGTGTAAGTACCCCTTTTTGATTTATATTTCACTTTCTTTCCTCCTCTGCTTTTCTGTCACCGTTGTACGTATTTCCTACTTTCTGCTTCTAGCCGTGCCTTTCCTCCTCCTCTGTATCTCTCTAACTACCATGTTTGTATTGTACATTGTGCCGTGTTTCCTAGGTCCTCTCCTGTTTCTTACTACCTCCGTGTACGTAGCCTTTAGTATTGCGCCGTATATTTTTCTCCCTTTCCCGTATTTGTGAATGCCAAGGTCGTAGTTATTTTTAATATTGTGCCGTGTTTACATTTCTGTTATCTTACTGCTGAGTACCTTTACCCCTGCCTCCCCTGCGGCCTTGCCCCCCACGCACACCCATTGGCCCCCTCCCTCCTCCCAGCTGCTCCACCCTCCCACCCCACCCTCTTAATGGCAGCCGCTGTGCGGCCGCATCGCTGGCGCCCCAGAGGCAAGCCCATCTGCACCCGTCCGCGCATGGACCTTGCCCAGCTCCAGTCCCCCTGGCCCCACCAACCCAGACCTCTCCCCAAACAAGTCTACTAACCTCTCGCCCTCCACTCCCTTAACCCAGAACCTCGCCCCACCTGCACCCTATCCAGCCCCACACACACACAGGGCCCCTTCACCTGCTACACCTGCCATTTCTCCTGCTCCACATCCCTCATGCCCCTCACCACCCCCAGCAAACCCCACCAAACACAAAACCCCCAACGCAATAAACACCCGCAACCCCCCCCGCACAACACAACACCTCGGAACCTGAACACACCCAACACCACCACCACTACACACAGCAACACCATCCCACGACACACCAACAACAACCACCACAACCATCTCAACTGCCTGCACCTTAACACCCGCTCCCTACACAAACATGCAATAGAACTCTGGGATCTCATCACAGCATACACACCCGACATCGTCTTCCTCACGGAAACCTGTATGAACCCCTCCTCAGAACCCAACATAGCCACCGCCACACCCATGGGCTACAAGCTCCAACGCAAAGACCGCCTTAACAAGCCAGGAGGTGGCATCGCTATCCTGCACAAAGACACCGTTAAAGTCACCATTAACTCCCAAGACATCATCAACAGCGCAGAACACATGCACTTCCAAATACACATTAACAACAACACCCTCAGAGGCACATTAATCTACAGACCCCCAGGACCATGCCCCGCCTACTGTGACGCCATCGCTGACACCATCAGCACACACGCCGTCACCACCACAAACTACATCCTCCTCGGTGACTTCAACTTTCACCTGGAGAACCCTCAAGACCACAACTCCTCCTCCATCATAGACAACCTCGCCAAACTAGGACTCAAACAACTGGTCACAGCACCCACCCACTCTGCAGGACACACACTTGACGCAATCTTCATCTCAAGCCAACACATAACCTACACCCACACCAATGAACTCCACTGGACGGACCACCATTGGGTCCATTTCTCCTTTGGCAAACCCCCCACTCACCACCACCAACACACCACACCTTTTCGCATGTGGGACAACATCCCTGTAGAACGCCCAACTCCCAAATGTCGCACTACCCTCCCCCCACTCCGACGACCCCAACACCGCGGCCAACAACCTCTCAAAATGGATCACTACCTGCGCAGACACATTAGCCCCCCTCAGAAAAAATATCACCGCCTGCAACATCAAGAACGCCCCATGGTTCACCACTGAACTCCAAGACTCCAAGCGCAAATGCCGCCAAGCGGAGAAAGCCTGGCCACAAGAACCCTCAATAACCAACTTCTCCACCCTCAAAAAAACCATTCACACCCACCACCAACTCATAAGCACTGCAAAACGAGCACACTACAAGGAACGCATTGAAAACAACTCCCATAACAGCAAAGAAGTCTTCACCATTATTAAAGAGCTAACCAAACCCAAAGCCAGCAACATAGACCCCACACAAACCCTCTGCGACTCCCTCTCCAACCATTTCCACCACAAAATCCTGGACATATACATCAGCTTCACACCACACACACCCACCACACATGCCTCTCACCCACCCAAACCAGATCCCCCTCGCGCCCCCCTAACCTACTCACCACCTGGGCCCCAACCATCGACGAAGAGGCTGAAAAAAACATGAATTCCATCCACTCTGGATCCCCCTCCTACCCCTGCCCCCATCGCATTTTCAACAAAGCCAGCCCCACCATCGCCCCCAAGCTTCGTGACATAATCAACACCTCATTCGCCACCGCCACCTTTCCAGACTCCTGGAAGCACACAGAAATCACCGCTCTGCTAAAAATACCCAAAGCCGACCCGGACAACCTCTCCAACTACCGCTTCATCTCTCTCCTCCCTTTCCCCGCCAAGGTCGCAGAGAAAATAGTCAACGCTCGTCTATCCCACTTCCCGGAGGAAAACAACATACCGGACCCCTCACAATCCGGGTTGCGCAAAAACCACAGCATGGAAACCGCCCTCATCGCATGTACCGATGACATCAGAACCAGAGTCGACAAGGGCGAGACCGTCGCACTCATCCTCCTTGACCTCTTCGCAGCCTTTGACACTGTCTGCCACCACACACTCCGCACACGCCTCCACAACGCCGGCATCCGACACAAAGCCCTAGACTGGCTCTCCTCATTCCTCACCAATAGAACTCAAAAAGTCCACCTCCCACCTTTCCACTCTACTGCCACCAAATTCATACGCCGAGTCCCCCAAGGGTCCTCCCTCAGCCCCACTCTTTTCAACATTTACATGACCCCTCTCGCCAACATCCTCTGTCCACACGGAATCACCATCCTCTCCTACGCAGACGACTCCCAACTCATCTCCCTCACCCCCAACCCCAGAACCGCCAAAACCAACCTCTACGCTGCACTCACTGACACCGCCACCTGGATGACGACAAACCACCTCAAGCTCAACTCCAACAAAACAGAAATCATAATTTTCGGCCCCAACAAAACCATAAGGGATGACTCCTGGTGGCTCACCGCACTAGGCCCCGCCCCCGCAGCCCACGCACGCAACCTCAGCATCATCCTAGACCCCTCCCTCTCCATGACCCAGCAAATCAACGCCGTCACCTCATCCTGTTTCCACACTCTCCACACGCTGAAAAAAACCTTTAAATGGATTCCCACAGACACTAGGAAGACCGTCACACACGCACTCATCAGCAGCAGGCTAGACTACGGTGACGCCCTCCATGCCGGCACTACACTCAAACGCAAACTCCAGAGAATCTAGAACACTGCCGCACGCCTCATACTGGACCTACCCCGCCAAGAACACATCATACCACACCTCAAATACCTTCTCTGGCTCCCCATAGATAAGAGGATCACCTTCAAGATCCTCATCCATGCACACAAATCCCTCCACAACACCGGCCCAACCTACCTCAACGATAGAGTGAACTTCCACACTCCCACACGCTACCTCCGTCCGATCTGCCGACCTCGCACTAGCCACAATCCCCCGCATCCAACGCACCACCTCTGGAGGCAAATCCTTCTCCTACCTCGCCCCCAAGACCTGGAACTCCCTCCCCACCAACCTTTGCAAAACCCAAGACCTTCTGCTTTTCAGAAAAAACCTCAAGACATGGCTGTTCGAACAGTAACCATCCCTATCCCCCCTTATGCCCACCCCCCTAGCGCCTTGAGATCCTCACGGGTGAGTAGCTCGCTCTATAAATTTCTTTGATTGATTGTGTTATGACTTACCCTGAATAGGATTGTGGTCCCTACTTGGACAAGGGTGTATACCTCTACCAACTAGAGACCCCATTTCTAACATTGGTGATCAGCTGTAAGAATAGGACTTGTGTTTGTGCAGTGATACTGGCTACCTGATGGTACCTACACCTTGTTTCAGGTCCAGTTATCCCTTATTAGTAGATTAGTAGTGTTCTAGCAGCTTAGGCTGATAGAGGTAGCTATAGCAGAGCAGCTTAGGCTGAACTAGGAGACATGCAAAGCTCCTACTAGACCACTTATATCATGTAGCCCTATATCATAAGAATCACAATACTCGAAGTTACTAAAAATAAAGGTACTTTATTTTAGTGCCAATGTGCCAAAAATATCTCAGAGGATATACTCCCTTAGGAGGTAAGTAAAATACACAAAATATACACACAAACCAAAATCAGGTAAGTAAACAGTTAGAAAAGTAGTGCAAACACTGTAGAATACAATAGGATGCAATAGGCCTAGGAGCAACACAAACCATATAATAAGAAAGTGGAATGCAAACCACTTAGGGACCCAAGGCTTAGTGTAGTGTGCAGAGGGTCACTGGGAGTATATGAAAACACTAAGGGTGTCCAAGATACCCTACCCCAAGACCCTGAAAACTAGGAGTAAGGTGACCCAACTTCCCCAGAAACACACTAAAGTCGTGACAGTAGATTCTGCAAAGACAACAACTGACTGCAAAGCACTGAAGACGGATTCCTGGACCTGAGGACCTGTAAAGGAAGGGGACCAAGACCAAGAGTCACAAAAGTGTCCAGGGGGCAGGAGCCCACTAAACCCCGGATGAAGGTGCAAAATGGCTGCCTCCAGGTGGAAGATTCAGCAACAATGGAAGATGCCAGGAACTTCTCCTTTGCACAGAAGATGTCAGACGGCGTGCTGGAAGATGCAGAGCTGTTTCCACACAGAAAGACTGCAAACAAGCCTTGCTAACTGCAAGGGTTGCAGTTGAAGAAAATGGGTGCTGCCTGGGCCCAGGAAGGACCAGGAGGTCGCCCCTTAGAGGAGGAGACAGTGGGGGCGCTCAGCAGCACAGAGAGCCCACAAAGGAGCAGGCAGCACCCGCAGAAACACTTGAACAGGTGTTCAAGAAATCTGAGCACGGCAGACGTCTCAACACTACAAAGGAGGGTCCCACTAAGTCGGTGGTCAACTCAGCGATTTGATCAATGCAGGACGGAGTGCTGGGGACCTGGGCTATGCTGTGCACAAAGGATTGCTTGCAAAAGTAAACAGAAGCCCTAGCAGCTGCAGATCACACAGTACACAGGATTACTGTCTGGCGTGGGGAGGCAAGGACTTACCTCCACCAAATTTGGACAGATGGACCACTGGAGTGCCGGGGTCACTTGGATCCAGCTCCTGTGTTCCAGGGACCAAGCTCGTCAAGATGAGAGGAGACCCAGAGGACCGGTGATGCAGACGTTTGGTGCCTGCGTTACCAGCGGGAAGATTCAGTCGACCCACTGGAGATTTCCTCTTGGCTTCCAGTGCAGGGTGAAGGCAGACCGCCCTCAGAGCATGCACCACCAGGAAACAGTTGAGGAAGCCGGCAGGATTAGGCGCTACAATGTCGCTTGTAGTCTTCTTGCTACTTTGTTGCGGTTTTGCAGGTGTCCTGGAGCAGTCAGCTGTCGATCCTTGGCAGAAGTCAAAGAGGGAGATGCAGAGGAACTCTGGTGAGCTCTTGCATTCGTTATCTGACGAGAAACCCACAGGAGAGACCCTAAATAGCCCTCAGAGGAGGATTGACCACCTAGTCAGGTCTATCAGGAGGGGTCTCTGACATCATCTGCTGGCACTGGCCACTCAGAGGTTTCCATTGTGCCCTCACAACTCTGCATTCAAGATGGCAGAGGTCTGGGGCACACTGGAGGAGCTGTGGGCACCACCCCTGGGGGGGTGATGGACAGGGGAGGTCACTCCTCTTTCCTTTGTCCAGTTTGTTCCAGAGCAGGGGTTGAGGGATCCCAGAACTGGTGTAGACTGGTGTATGCAAGGACGGCACCATCTGTGCCCTTCAAAGTATTCCCAGAGGCCAGGAGAGGCTACTCCTGCCCAGACCCCAGGAGGGCAGAAGCCTGTCTGTGGGTTGGCAGCAGCGGTAGCTGCAGTGAAAACCCCAGAGAGCTAGTTTGGCAGTACCCGGGGTCCATGCTGGAGCCCCAGGGATGCATGGGATTGGCACTCCAATACTATATTTGGCATGGGGGGGGACAATTCCATGATCTTAGACATGCTACATGGCCATATTCGGAGTTACCATTGTGAAGCTATATTTAGGTATTGACCTATATGTAGTGCTTGCGTGTAATGGTGTCCCCGCACTCACCAAGTCCGGGCAATTTGTACTGAACTACATGGGGGTACCTTGGCTAGTGCCAGGGTGCCCTCACACTTAGTAACTTTGCACCTAACCTTCACTAAGTGAGGGTTAGACATATAGGTGACTTATAAGTTACTTAAGTGCAGTGTAAAATGGCTGTGAAATTACATGGACGTTATTTCACTCAGGCTGCAGTGGCAGTCTTGTGTAAGAATGGTCTGAGCTCACTATGGGTGGCAAAAGAAATTCTGAAGCCCATAGGGATCTCCTGGAACCCCACTACCCTTGGTACCTAGGTACCATATACTAGGGAATTATAAGGGTGTTCCAGTGTGCCAATCAGAATTTGTAAAATGGTCACTAGCCTGCAGTGACAATTTTAAAGACAGAGAGAACATAAGCACTGTGGTTCTGGTTAGCAGAGCATCAGTGACACAGATAGGCACCACACAGGGAACACATTCAGGCCACAAACTATGGGCACAGAGGTCCTGGCTAGCAGGATTCCAGTGAGACAGGCAAAAACAAACTGACACACAAGTAAAAATGGGGGTAACATGACAGGCAAGATGGCACTTTCCTACAGTGACCCTCAGTGCTATCGGGCCTTCCTATTGAGTCTGGCTCATGACATTCCCCTGGCCGGACATTTAAGGCAAGACAAGACCTTTGCCAGGCTTGGGTGGCCTCAGATGCATTCTGTATGTCCTGCCCCACCTGCCAGGCTAGTGGGAAGACAGGGAAAAACCTCAAGGCCCCCCTAATCCTCCTCCCCATCCCTGGCACCCCTTTTGAAAGGGTGGGCATCGACATCATTGGTCCCTTGGACCCCAAGACTGCCTTAGGCAATGGGTTTATCATGGTTTTGATGGACCATGCCATCCGCTACCCAGAGGCAATCCCTCTGACGACAGTGACTGCACCGGTGATGACCAGAGCTCTGATGGGGATATTTACCCGTGTGGGATTCCCAAAGGAGGTTGTGTCTGACAGAGGCACAAACATTATGTCTGCATACATGAAGCCCATGTGGGATGCCTGTGGGGTGACCTACTGGTTCACCTCCCCTTACCAACCTCAATCCAATGGTCTCGTGGAAAGATTCAACGAGACCTTGAAAGGCATGATCACAGGCCTCCCTGAGGCCAAGAGGTGTAAGTGGGATCTCCTCCTGCTGTGACTTCTCTTTGCTTATAGAGAGGTGCCCCAGAAAGGGTTGGTGTTCAGCCCCTTTGAACTTCTCTATCGGTACCCTGTCAGGGGACCCCTATGCATAGTAAAAGAGGGGTGGGAGAAAGCTCCCAGGAAACCCCCCTAGGATGTGGTCAGTTACATGCTGGCCTTCTGCAACCAGATGCAGCGCTCCTGGAAGACGGACATGAGCAACCTCGAGGCCATTCAAGAGGTTATGAAACAATGGTATGACCTGAAGGCCACCCTGGTAGAGTTTCAACTTGGCGACAAAGTTTGGGTGATAGAGCCAGTAGAGCCTAGGGCCTTTCAGGACCGCTTGACTGGCCCATTTGAAATAAAGGAGCATAATGGGAAGGCCACTTACTTAGGGGACCTCAAGTCCCCAGAAAACCTCTAACGGTGGTCCATCTGAACCGACTGAAGCCTCATTTTGAGAGGTCTGAGGTCAGCATGCTTCTGGAGACAGATGAGGGTGTGGAAGAGGAGAGTGAACCTCTCCCCGACCTCCTCTCTGCCGAGGAAGGATTTGGGTCAGTGGAGGGTGTCAATCTCTCTGATTCCCTGACCCTGGATCAGAGAGGGGAAAGCTACCAGTTACTGGAACAGTACTCTTCCCTGCTTTCCCTCACCCCTGGAGTCATAAACTTGTGTGTCCATGACATTGACACGGGAAACTGTCCCCCTGTAAAGAACAAAATATACAGGTTGTCAGACAGGGTGAAGGTTCGTATCAGGGAGAAAGTTGCCAAGATGCTGGCTCGTGGGGTGATTGAGAAGTCTAGCAGTTCCTGGGCCAGCCCTGTGGTTCTGGTTCCCAAGGCTGCCATTCCTGGTGCCAAGCCAGAACTTAGGTTCTGCATGGCCTACCGCGGACTCTACTCTGTCACGAAGACAGACGCTCACCCCATCCCCCAAGCTGATGAGCTCGTAGACAGGCTAGGAGCTGCCAAATTTTTCAGTACCTTTGATCTCACATCAGGGTACTGGCAGATCACCTTGACTGAGGGGGCTAAAGGGAGATCTGCTTTTTCTACTCCTGAGGGACATTACCAGTTCCGAGTAATGCCCTTTGGATTGAAATATGTCTCCGCTACCTTCCAGCGGTTGATTAACGGGGTTCTGGCTGAGAATGATGCGTTCTGCACAGCCTATCTAGATGACATCACCATCTACCGTTCCAGCTGGGAGGAACACCTTCTCCGCCTCTGGAGGTGCTTCAGGCCCTGCAACAGGTCCATCAAGGCCAGTAAGTGCCAGATTGGGCAGGGATCCGTGGTGTACTTGGGACTCCTAGTAGGTGGTGGTATGGTACAGCCCCTCCAGGCCAAGATTAAGACAATCAAGGCCTGGCAACCACCTAGAACTCAAACTGAGGTGAGGACCTTGCTGGGTCTCACCGGGTACTACCGCAGATTGTTAAGGGTTATGGCTCCATAGTGGCCCCCTTAACAGAACTCACATGTAAGAAACAACCTAGGTTGGTGAATTGGACAGATACCTGTCAGACAGCCTTTGATTCTCTAAAGGAAGAATTGTGCATGGCACTCGTGCTCAGGGCCTCTGACTACTCCAGGGAGTTCACAGTGCAGATAGACACTTCAGAGCATGGCATAGGGGTGGTCCTGGCACAGCTGAATTAGGAGGGCCTAGACCAACCGGTAGTCTTTATTAGCAGAAGACTATTACCATGAGAACAGAGGTGGAGTGCTATTGAAAGAGAATAATTTGCTGTGCTCTGGGCACTGAAGAAGCTGATACCATACCTGTTTGGGACTCACTTCTGGTTTCAGACTGACCACAGGCCCCTCAGATGGCTCATGCAGATGAGGGGTGAAAATCCTAAACTATTGAGGTGGTCCATTTCCTGACCACCCCAATGTCAATGCCTCTCCGAATCTTCCGCCTTAGCGATAACAGCTCCCAAGAGGTTGGGTAGCTCTCCCCACTTTCAGCTGGGGGGAACACATGTCAGACCCAACAGCCCTAGGGTGGTCATCCCCCAACTTTTTGCCTGCCTCCCTCCACTTTTCTGACACTGTTTCTGCTGGTTTTAGAACTCTGCACACTTTACCACCGCTAACCAGTGCTAAAGTGCATATGCTCTTTCCCTACAAAGATGGTAACATTGGTTCATACCCAATTGGCATATTTGATTTACTTGTAAGTCCCTAGTAAAGTACACTACATGTGTCCAGGGCCTGTAACCTGAATGCTACTAGTGGGCTTGCAGCACTGGTTGTACCACCCACATAAGTAGTTCCTTAACCATGTCCCAGGCCTGCCATTGCAAGGCATGTGTGTGCAGTTTCACTGCCACTTCGACTTGGCATTTTAAAGTACTTGTCAAGCTCTAAACCTCCCTTTTTCTACATGTGAGTCATCCCTAAGGTAGGCCCTAGGTAACCCATAGGGCAGGGTGCTATGTAATTAAAAGGCAGGACATGTACATGTGTGGTTTATATGTCCTGGTAGTGGAAAACTCCTAAATTAATTTTCCACTACTGTGAGGCCTGCTCCTTTCATAGGATAGCATTATAGCTACCCTCATATACTGTTTGAGTAGTAGGTTCTGATCAGAAGAACGAGTTACTTACCTTCGGTAACGACTTTTCTGGTGGATACATTAGCTACCTGTGGATTCCTCACCTCATGAATACTCCCATGGCGCCAGCATTCGACGGAAATCTTCTTACTAGTCTCTGCACGTCGACGAGGACGTCACTGTCGCCATACAGGCAATAAGAGGTCCTCGACGACGTGCGGACGTCAGTACCAATCATTTTTTACGTGCATGAGAACAACCAGGCAATGCAATGAAAGAGCAAGGCAACATCCATTATATTGTAAAAATACACCACATTGTATGAATAACTGTAAATCTTTTTATGTACATATATATATATATATAAAACTCTCTCTTTTAAAATATATACACACACCAAGTATATACATAAAGATATATACATATATACATACATATATATAAATATATTATATATATACATCTATTGCACCCTCAAAGACCAAGAGGAGCGTACTCAAGGATTACTTGGCAAGACCAGAAAGGCAACGGGGAGGCGGGTGGGACCGTGAGAAATCCACAGGTAGCTAATGTATCCACCAGAAAAGTCGTTACCGAAGGTAAGTAACTCGTTCTTCTGATGGATACAACTACCTGTGGATTCCTCACCTCATGAATAGAGTCCCAAAGCAGTACCACGCCCGGCGGTGGGTGCCTAAATGGTCAAACCAAGAAATCCTGCAGCACTGACCGTGCAAAATGGCCGTCCCTTCTAACCTCAGAATCTAAACAGTAATGTTTTGCAAAAGTGTGAAGGGACGACCAAGTTGCGGCCTTGCAGATGTCGACCACAGGAACACCTCTGGCTAAGGCCGAAGTGGCCGACTTAGCTCTGGTGGAATGAGCTCTAATGCCCTCAGGAGGATCCTTCTTTGCCAAAGAGTAACATATTTTAATGCAAAGAACAACCCACCTGGATAGTGTTCTCTTGTGGACTGCCTTTCCTCTCCTCTTGCCCACGTATCCAATAAACAGCTGATCCTCCAGCCTGAAATCCCTTGTTCTATCGATAAAGAAGCTCAACGCTCTCTTTGGGTCCAGACGGTGCAGTCTTTCTTCCTCTTTGGAAGGATGAGGCGGAGGATAGAACGTGGACAAAGTAATTGCCTGAGCCAAATGGAAGGGTGAAACAACCTTCGGGAGGAAAGCAGCCTTGGTCCTCAACACCACCTTATCCCCATAAAAAGTTGTATAAGGGGGTTTTACTGATAAGGCCTGCAACTCACTCACTCTCCTTGCTGATGTTATAGCTATCAGGAAGACTGTTTTTAAAACCAAATACCTCAAGGGGCAAGAATGCATAGGTTCAAAAGGGGACCCCATAAGGAAAGTCAGGACTAAGGACAAATCCCATTGCGGCATAACGAATGGCTTTGGAGGATATTGATTTAGAAGACCTTTCAAGAATCTGATAACAATAGGGGATTTAAATAAAGATGGTTGGTCTGGAAGACATATGAAGGCTGACAAGGCCGATAAATAACCTTTAATGGTAGCCACTGCACAACCTTTCTGCACCAGAGATAGAGCAAAAGACAAAACGTCCGATAGATGAGCATGTAAAGGATCAATCTGCCTCTCTCCATACCACGCAACAAATTTAGACCACCTATTAGCGTAGATAGATTTAGTGGAGTGTCGCCTGGCCGCTAATATAACATCCACTACCTCAGGCGGGAGAGAGAAGGAACTCAGGTTGCCCCGTTCAATCTCCAGGCATGTAGGTGCAGACTCTGGAGGTTGGGGTGTAGAACCTGCCCCTGCGACTGTGAGAGGAGGTCTGCCCTGAAAGGGAGACGGAGCGGCGGGCACATTGAGAGTTGGAGAAGGTCGGAGTACCACACCCTCCTTGGCCAATCCGGAGCTATTAAGATTACTAGAGCCCGGTCTTGGCGAATCTTCCTCAATACTCGAGGAATCAAGGGTATGGGAGGAAACGCGTAAAGCAACTGGCCGCACCAGGTCATTTGAAACGCGTCCCCCAACGCTTCCTGCATCGGATACTGAAGGCTGCAGAACAACGGACAATGCGCGTTCTCTCGAGTGGCGAACAGATCTACCCGAGGAAACCCCCACTTCTGGAAGATTAAACGGACTTGATCTGGATGGAGACGCCACTCGTGGTCTGCCGAGAAGTGGCGACAGACTGTCCGCACGCACGTTCAAAACTCCGGCCAGATGGTTTGCTATCAAGCAAATCCGATGGTCCTTTGCCCAGGACCATAGTCGAAGAGCTTCTCTGCAGAGAAGGTACGACCCCACTCCTCCCTGCTTGTTTATGTACCACATCGTGGTAGTATTGTCCGTTAGGACCTGTACCGACTGACCACGAAGGGAAGGGAGGAAGGCCTTGAGAGCCAGACGTACAGCCCGTAACTCTAACAGATTGATGTGAAAAATCTGTTCCTCTGGAGACCAAAGACCTTTGATCTCCAGATCCCCCAGATGAGCTCCCCACCCTAGAGTGCAAGCATCCGTTATGACTGTGGCCACTGGTGGCGACTGCTGGAACGGCTTTCCTTGTGAAAGATTGTTGCTTGCAATCCACCACTTCAAATCCACAGCAGCATCTCTGGAGATCTTGACAGTACCCTCTAGATCCCCTCTGTGTTGAGACCACTGCCTTCGGAGGCACCACTGAAGAGCCCTCATGTGCCAGCGAGCATGCGTGACCAACAGAATGCAGGAGGCAAAAAGACCGAGCAGACGAAGGACCTTGAGGACTGGAACTACCGCTCCATTTCGAAACATTGGAACCAAATCCTGAATATCTTGAATCCGCTGAGGCGGAGGAAAGGCCCGACCCAATGTTGTATCCAGTACTGCCCCTATGAACAGGAGGCGCTGAGAGGGCTCTAGGTGAGATTTGGGCTCGTTCACCGAAAAGCCCAGGTCGAACAACAACTGGGTTGTTGACTGCAGATGACGCAACACAAGCTCCGGGGACTTGGCTTTGATCAACCAATCGTCCAAGTAAGGGAATACTGCTATCCCCTTCCTTCTGAGCTCTGCTGCAACCACCGACATCACCTTCGTGAAGACTCGAGGTGCTGAAGTAAGACCAAACGGAAGGACCGCAAACTGGTAGTGTTGCGATCCCACCACAAACCGGAGATACTTCCTGTGTGACTTGAGTATCGGGATATGAAAGTAAGCATCCTGCAAGTCGACAGACACCATCCAGTCTTCCATGTTCAACGCCAAAAGCACCTGTGCTAGGGTCAGCATCTTGAACTTTTCCTGCTTGAGGAACCAATTCAAGATCTTCAGGTCCAGAATTGGTCTCAAACGACCATCCTTCTTGGGAATCAGGAAATACCTTGAGTAAACTCCTTGACCCCTTTCCTGCTCCGGGACCAACTCCACCGCGCCCTTTAAAAGGAGGACTTGCACCTCCTGTTCTAGCAACAGGAGGTGTTCTTGTGAACAATACGAAGGGCGGGGCGGGATGAGGGGCGGAAACTCCCGAAAGGGAAGGGTGTAGCCTTTTCCCACAACACTGAGAACCCAAGTGTCCGACGTAACAGTCTCCCATTTGGTGAGAAAATGCTGTAATCTTCCCCCTACAGGAGAGGAGTGAGTGGGAAATGGTGGAAGCCTAAGGCTGCTTCCCCTGCTGCACCCCGCCAGAGGATGAGGAAGAG
This sequence comes from Pleurodeles waltl, assembly GCF_031143425.1. Classification (NCBI taxonomy): domain Eukaryota; kingdom Metazoa; phylum Chordata; class Amphibia; order Caudata; family Salamandridae; genus Pleurodeles; species Pleurodeles waltl. The sequence goes on from NC_090447.1 coordinate 1,220,024,520, forward strand.
GCAGAGTGCTGCTGAGAGGCTCCCCTGGTGCGGACCCTACCCCTCCCCCTAAAAGATCTATAGGGATGGGAAGAGGCAGGTTGCTGATATCTTCCCCGAAAGGAAGAGGAGGAAGAGCCACGCCCAAATCCACGAAACCTCCTGAAGAATCTGGAAGAGGCCGTGGAAGAAGGAGCTTGGAGTCCCAACGACTTAGCCGTGGCCCTGCTCTCCTTAAAACGTTCCAAGGCCGAATCAGCCTTAGCCCCAAACAGTTTGTCCCCATCAAACGGGAGATCCAACAATGTGGACTGTACATCTGCCGAAAAGCCCGAGTTACGGAGCCAGGCCTGTCTCCTTTCCACCACAGTTGTGCCCATTGCTCTGGCTACCGAGTCGGTGGTATCCAGTCCCGTCTGGATAATTTGGGTCGCAGCAGCCTGGGCATCAGAGACAAGATCCAAAAGACCCTGGGGAAGCTCTGTAAACGAAGAGGAGATGTCATCCATCAGAGCATGAATATACCTCCCCAGGATACAGGTTGCATTGGTGGCTTTTAACGCCAGACTGCAGGACGAAAAAATCTTCTTCGACTGCGCCTCTAGCTTTTTTGAATCTCTGTCCCCAGGCACCGTCGGAAAAGAGCCAGGCGCTGACTTGGACGAACAGGAGGCCTGCACTACCAAGCTCTCCGGCGTAGGGTGCCTAGATAGGAAACCAGGATCAGTTGGAGCCGTCCGATACCTCCTGGCCACGGCTCTGTGAACTGCTGGGGAAGATGCCGGCCTCTTCCACACCTCTAAAACCGGATCCAGCAGAGCGTCATTAAAAGGTAACAGAGGCTCCGCCGCGGCTGAGGCCGGATGCAACACCTCTGTCAAAAGGTTTTGTTTCGTCTCCACCACCGGCAAAGGCAGGTCCAAAAAACTAGCTGCCTTCCGTACCACTGTATGAAAGGAAGCAGCTTCCTCAGTATATTCCCCCGGGGACGAAAGGTCCCACTCAGGGGAAGTGTCCAGCCCACTGGCCGACTCCAGTCCACGCAGCCCATCACCCGAGTCCTCTAGCTCTCCTTCCTCTAGGGCTCGTTGGTACTCCTGCTCTTCTAGTACCCGGAGAGCACGCCTCCTTGAATGCAGTCGTTGCTCAATCCGCGGAGTCGACAATGCCTCCGCCGAAGTCGGAGATCGGCGCCGATCTTCCGAAGCCACCGACGCCGCATCCGGCGCCACAGGTAACTTCGGCGCCGACTGAAGAGCAGTTGAAACGGATGGACCCACCGGAGTCACAGGCCGAAATCTCGACGTCGACGGGATGGAAATCCCTGGGGCCAATCCCTCCGAAGCCACCGGAGCGGCCACCGGCGCCGACACTGGCGCCGAGCCCAAGTTCCCAAACGGGAGAAAGGGGATAAAGGGTGCCGGCCGAAGAGGCACAGGATCACCCAAAGAAAAGGCCAAAGGCCCAGCCGGAGCACCCCCTGGAGCCATCTGTTGGAAGATGGCATACATCGCATTCAAGAATGCGGAACTATCGGCTCCAGGGGTGGGAAAAGCCGGATACTGGGGTGCCTGTCTCGGAGGCGACCCCGACGCCGGCCTCGGCGTCTGCGCCGGAGAAAACACTTGAGGCTCCAATACCTCAATCACCGACGCCTGTCCAGGCGAAGTTGGAGACGCCGGAGAGGGCAACGGCGTCGAAGGATGCGGCGTCACCGTGGGGCTGACCTCCCATGTCCTTCGGCGCCGATCCGGAGACCTGGAACGAGCCTCCCTTGAATGACGCCGAGATTCTCTACGGCGCCGGGAGTCTCGATGACGCCGATGTCTTGGAGAAGACTTCTTGTGATGCTTCTCCTTTGACTTGGCCATAAACAGCTTCGCCTCACGTTCTTTAAGGGCCTTCGGATTCATGTGCTGACATGAATCACAAGTCGAGACGTCGTGGTCGGAGCTCAAACACCAAAGGCAATCGGAATGAGGATCCGTCACCGACATCTTGCCTCCACACTCACGACAAGGCTTAAATCCAGACTTTCTCTGCGACATTATTTCCACAGAGAAAGAGTACGCAGCAAGATATACACTGTAACCGCAAGAGTAACAGTTGCTCCCTCGAAGATAACCGTTTCGAATGCACGGAAAAAAGGGAACTGACGTCCGCACGTCGTCGAGGACCTCTTATTGCCTGTATGACGTCAGACGGCGTCGCGTGGGCGACAGTGACGTCCTCGTCGACGTGCAGAGACTAGTAAGAAGATTTCCGTCGAATGCTGGCGCCATGGGAGTATTCATGAGGTGAGGAATCCACAGGTAGTTGTATCCATCAGAAAGGGGTAACTGTAGGAGGCTGGCCTGGTTTGTAGTGGTACCAAGGGGTACTTACACTCTGCACCAGGTCCAGTTATCCCTTATTAGTGTAGAAGAGGTGTCTAGCAGCTTAGGCTGACAGAAAAAGTAGCTTAGCAGAGCAGCTTAGGCTTAACTAGGAGACGTGTAAAGCTCCTACTATACCACTGGTGTCATATGCACAATATCATAAGAAAACACAATACACAGATATACTAAAAATAAAGGTACTTTATTTTTAGGACAATATGCCAAAAGTATCTCAGTGAGTACCCTCAGTATGAGGATGGCAAATATACACAAGATATATGTACACAATACCAGAAATATGCAGTAATAGCAATAGAAAGCAATGCAGGCAATGTATAGTCACAATAGATTGCAATGAGAGCACATAGGTATAGGGGCAACACAAACCATATACTCTAGAAGTGGAATGCGAACCACGAATGGATCCCAAACCTATGTGAGCTTGTAGAGGGTCGCTGGGACTGTAAGAAAACAGTGAGGGTTTGAAAAATAGCCCACCCCAAGACCCTGAAAAGTAGGCGAAAAAAGTGCACCTAAGTTCCCCAGAGAGCACAGAAGTCGTGATAGGGGAATTCTGCAAGGAAGACCAACACCAGCAATGCAACAACGATGAATTTCCAGACGAGAGTACCTGTGGAACAAGGGGACCAAGTCTAAGAGTCACACTCAAGTCGGGAGTGGGCAGATGCCCAGGAAATGCCAGCTGTGGGTGCAAAGGAGCTGCCACCGGATGGTAGAAGCTGTGGATTCTGCAAGAACGAACAGGACTAGGAACTTCCCCTTTGGAGGATGGATGTCCCACGTCGTGAAGAAGCTTGCAGAGGTGTTCCCACGCAGAAAGACCACAAACAAGCCTTGCTAGTTGCAAGGGTCGCGGTTAGGGTTTTTGGATGCTGCTGTGGCCCAGGAGGGACCAGGATGTTGCCAATTGCGTGAGGAGACAGAGGGGGGGCGCCCATCAAGACAAGGAGCCCACTCAGAAGCAAGCAGCACCCGCAGAAGTGCCGGAACAGGCACTACGAAGAAGAGTGAACCGGAGCTCACCCGAAGTCACAAAAGAAGGTCCCACGACACCGGAGGACAACTCAGGAGGTCGTGCACTGCAGGTTAGAATGTCAGGGACCCAGGCTTGGCTGTGCACGAAGGAAATCCTGGAAGAGTGCACAGGAGCCGGAGCAGCTGCAAATCACGCGGTACCCAGCAATGCAGTCTAGCGTGGGGAGGCAAGGACTTACCTCCACCAAACTTGGACTGAAGAGTCACTGGACTGTGGGAGTCACTTGGACAGAGTTGCTGAGTTCCAGGGACCACGCTCATCGTGCTGAGAGGGGACCCAGAGGACCAGTGATGCAGTCTTTTGGTGCCTGCGGTTGCAGGGGGACGATTCCGTCGACCCACAGGAGATTTCTTCGGAGCTTCTAGTGCAGAGAGTAGGCAGATTACCCCCACAGCATGCACCACCAGGAAAACAGTCGAGCAGTAGTCGTCTTTGCTACTTTGTTGCGGTTTTGCAGGCATCCAGAGCAGTCAGCGGTCAATTCCTTGGCAGAAGGTGAAGAGAGAGATGCAGAGGAACTCTGATGAGCTCCTGCATTCGTTATCTCAAGAATTCCCCAAAGCAGAGACCCTAAATAGCCAGAAAAGGAGGTTTGGCTACTTAGGAAGGAGGATAGGCTAGCAACAGAGGTAAGAGCCTATCAGAAGGAGTCTCTGACGTCACCTGCTGGCCCTGGCCACTCAGACCAGTCCAGTGTGCCAGCAGCACCTCTGTTTCCAAGATGGCAGAAGTCTGGGGCACACTGGAGGAGCTCTGGACACCTCCCAGGGGAGGTGCAGGTCAGGGGAGTGGTCACTCCCCTTTCCTTTGTCCAGTTTCGCGCCAGAGCAAGGCTGGGGGATCCCTGAACCGGTGTAGACTGGCTTATGCAGGATCAAAGCATTTCCAGAGGCTGGGGGAGGCTACTCCTCCCCAGCCCTGACACCTTTTTCCAGAGGGAGAGGGTGTAACACCCTCTCTCTGAGGAAGTCCTTTGTTCTGCCTTCCTAGGCCAAGCCTGGCTGGACCCCAGGAGGGCTGAAACCTGTCTGAGGGGTTGGCAGCAGCAGCTGCTGCAGTGAAACCCCGGGAAAGGTAGTTTGGCAGTACCCGGGTCTGTGCTAGAGTGACCTTCACTTTGATGTGGGTCCTTATAGTCACATGAGTGATGGTTTTGTGGTCTCTCTTGAATGTGTCCACTGTTCTATCTCATCAGGGAATTTCCCCCCAACTGTCTCTTCTTCATCAGTTCTTTATGTCCTAATAGAATGATGGTATTCTTTGTGTTAGACCTGACATCCTTGGTTTGGTCATCCCCCAACCTTTTGCCTTCACCCCTTATGTTTTTGGAATTCAGTTCTGCTGGCTTTGAGAGTTTGTGCACTTCTTAAAGATAGTAACATTGGTCTACAATTGGCACATTTAAATTACTTATAAATCCCTAATATATGGTACTACGTGTACCCAAGACCTGTAAATTAAGTGATACTCATTGTACCACTTACTAAAGTAGCACTTTAAAACATGTCTCAAGACTGCCATTGTAGCCTGTAGTGTAGTTTTAAACTATCAATTCAACCTAGCAAAATAAATCTTTTGCCAGGCAAAAGCCTTCCTTTTTAATAAATATGTCACCCACTAATATAGGCATATACAACCCATGTGGCAAGATGCATTATATTTGAACTGTTGGACATGTATTTCTAGGTTCTACGTATACTGGTAGAGAAAACCCGTTTAATTAGTTTTTCACTATTAAAAGACCTATCTATGCCTTTGGATAACATTGGGTCGCCTTATTACATTTAATATGTGCTAACTTTTGGTTGGGAACAGATAGGAATGCCAAGTTTGTACTCAAATGAATTGTAATTTAAAATTATCTTTAATGGTAAAGTAACTTTGTAAATCAAAACTCTGTTTACACTGTTAGAAAGCTTACAATTCTGTGTTCTAACTTTTGGATCCTGCTGCTAATGTCCTGGAACCAGTGACTTTAAATAGCTTAGCTGTTGGACTTTATATACTCTCTGCAGTCAATGAGAGAAAGAGGGGCTAGGTGTTGGCAGAATGGCGGGGGAAAGATGTTCCCTGCCCCTCTTACACTTCATAGGGCTGCGTCCAACATATACACAAAGGAACCTGGCACTAGCTTTTTGGCAGCCCAGACGTCTTTGAGCCTTGGCAGTAGGAAGAAAAGAACTTTCCAGGACCAGATGTGGGAATAGCCTGGAACATTCCCCCACTTCAAGGCTGGCACAAGTTATAAATATATTCAAACTTCAGAGAAACTCTCCTGTAGACTCTTGAATTTGAAGACCTCAGAAGGACTGGCTGGACCCCCAGAGGATGGCCCTTTTGCTTCAGGCCTATCATGTTTCCTATAGGACTGCCGTACTGCTATCAGACGACTGCCCGGATGCTTGAGGCCTGCTTTGCTTCCCAGATGATTGCCCTTCTGCGTGAGATATGTCCTGTTGCTCCTAACTCGAGGGATATTTGGTTAGCCATCTGTGTGAGAAACAGGGACATAACATGCTTCAGATACACTGATCCCTGTACCTGGTTTTTGCTGGAGTGAGTCCTAACCACCCCAAGGGTACCCCTTCAGTTCCGAAGCCTTAGAAGTGATGTTCGAAGTGCTGCTCCTGCCTTACCCAAAAATCTGAGAACTTTTCCTTAAAAAGAGCTTAAAGAACAGTTAGAACACCAGGCCTACCTGCCAGCCAATACCCTCAAGGTGCATCACCGGTCAGCCTGACTTCCTGGTAGCTTCCCGTACATTCTCCACAGCAGTAAATCCAGCTCAGCTGCACCTCTCAGCAACGGTATCCATCCTCCATAGACCTCTTTTCAGCTGCAGCTTCAACATCTTTACGCTGGAAGTTTTCAACTTCAAAAAAGTTGTGTAAGTCTGAAGGTAAAAGTTTTTCCTGGGTTGATGGCAAAGGCTCCCCATCAATGACAACAACCTCCTTGGCCTGGGAATCTGGCTTTTTCTACCGTTCTTCAGTGAGACTTTGTCCAGTGCTCCCCGCCAGCGATGCTCATCCTCCGCCAAGGACTGGTGCCCTGCCCTACAGAACTCTACTTTCCTGGACTTTTTTTCAGAATTTCTTCTAAGGTGAGAGTAATTAGAGACCGGACTCAAAACTGTTTGGATATCCGACCCACGGTTAATTGCGGTCTGCCTTAACTTATTTCCTTGCCCCAGTCTTGTGCGACCAGATTCCAATGGTCTGCGCTTTTATTTTAGGTGCTAGATTTCACTATAGCTTTACAAATTCATAACCCTGGTACTACTGATGGGATTTTATTGTTTTTGTTGTCATTTTATTGATTAAAATATAGCCTATTTTTGTAAATTGGTGTGAGGTTTTTCTTGTGTTGTGTTTTCACTCTATTACTATTTGTGTGCTGCATAAATGCTCAACACAGTACCCCTAACTTAACCTGGCTGCTTTAATGCCAAGCTACCATAGCGTTAAGAACAGGTCAATTTAGTGACTTTTGTGGTTCACCCTGACAGAGATTGTGCTTGAAAAGGGTTTCCTAACCCCTAAACCAATAATCCAATTTCTTACATTTTGCTTCTCTTTTCCTGCAGTAATTATTGTTTCTGATCCCACTGTGCTAGGTGTAGTGATGATTTAAGCCTGCCACAATCTATTTCAGTGCTTACCCTCGCCTGCCACTAGAACAGTAGTGTTGGTAGGTAGGGTGGCAGTATATATATTCATAAAATGATACATGGTTCATTCTCTGTCTGTATTCCTTTCTAGGCATATTCATAATACTTTGTTCAGTGTGTGCATGAGCTTCATAAATTTCCTATTGGTCTGCAAGGAGAACAGTGAGATATTTCAATGGCTGATTCTCAGTTCCGCTAAGAATTCTATCCGCCAAAAGTCAGACACCCACACAAGTCCACCACACCAAAGGTCAGTGGTAAACTGGCGAAAACAAAACCTCCACCGTCACGCCAACAGAAATACGCCCACACTATCACGACACACGAATCCACACGGCGGTCTTTCATCCGCGGTATTCCATTGGCGGTACACACCACCGCGCTCAAAATACACACACACTTACAAAACACAGCCACATTGGACAATTCAAAATACACACACCTGATACACATACACACACCACTCCCACACACCCAATACAATATAAAACACACACCCACATCACCCACAAACCCCCACAACACAAAATTCAGAAAGAAGACCAGAGAGAGACACCACCAGCAAGAACAACAGCATCCACAGGCACACAACACCTTCACCCACACCCACACAACTTCCACGCACCTCACACAACACACCACTACATATCACCACACTTATCACCACACACTCCACCCCACACATCACCTACACCACCCCATGGCACGGCAAAGACACTCCAGGTCCTTGGGGGAGCAGGAGCTCAGGGTCATGGTGGAGGAAATCGTCCGGGTAGAGCCACAGCTATTCGGATCACAGGTGCAGCACACCTCCATAGCTAGGAAGATGGAGCTATGGCAAAGAATAGTGGACAGGGTCAACGCAGTGGGACAGCACCCAAGAAATCGGGAGGACATCAGGAAGCGGAGGAATGACCTACGGGGGAAGGTGAATTCCGTGGTCTCAAGACACCACCTGGCGGTTCAGAGGACTGGCGGCAGACCCCCACCTCCTCCCCCACAACTAACAACATGGGAGGAGCAGGTCTTGGCGATTCTGCATCCTGAGGGCCTCGCAGGAGTAGGTGGAGGAATGGACTCTGGTAAGTCAAAGCTTTACTATTACATCCCCCACCCTACCTGCATGCTATCACATACCTCCACCCTCACCCCCAGCACCCCAACTCCTCACATATGTCCCAACATCACAAACCACACATCCCAACACCAAGCCCTGCATGCAACAACAAAGCATGGACACCCATCACCAAAGCATGCCCACTGCACATACCCATACACCCCCCTAAACCATCATCACACAAGCTCCCATACAGGAATGCTAGCACTGGGGTACACAATCACCCTCCCATTGCACACCATTACACACACAGATTTAATAAACATCCTTTTATACCCCTGCAGGACCCCTACCCAACGTCACCGGACAGGAGGGTCCAAACATGTCCACACGACCAACAGAAGAGGCCCACAGTGATGGCAGCACCTCTGTCCAACTGGATCTAGATGACCAGCCCGGACCATCGGGGACCTCTGGACAGTCAGTTCCCCCCACACAGGCACAGGCCACCACAGACCTTCCCCCCTCTGCAAACACCAGCACAGCACCGACCCAGCGGGCCCATACCTCCATCCCCAGGACACGTCAATCAGCTGTGTGTCCACCACTACAGGGAACCCAGGCTAACCCACCACCCCAACAACAACAGGGACCTGGGGGCAGTGGTAGTGGGCACACGGTCCAGGGGACGGGGGCCAAGGAACACAGGGGAACTGGGAGGGCTGCTGTGCGACAGGGGGCGGACAGGCCAAGGGAACCCACTCTCCACGAGGCCCTCTCCTCCATCATGAGCCTACCACCACTCCCAGGAGACGATGGCAACAGTACTGGCCAAGTTTCAGGAGACCCAGCGCATGCAGGAGGAACAGTATATGGGCTTCATGGAGGAACTCAGAACCAATAGCTCCATCATTGTAGGAGTGCTGAAGGAAGTACTCAACACCAGGAGGGACAGTGTGGCACTACAAGGGGCCCCTGACACTAGCATGGAAAATTAACTGCCCACCACCTCCGCCGGAGCTAGTGGACAGGATGCCCCGCCACAGGACCACCACACCAGCACCCCACCCCCTGCAGAGGGAGAACCACCCCGCAAACGGTCCCAGAGATCCAGACAGAGCACGATGCCAAGACCCCGCCAAGAAATGAGACCACCCTGATTGTCATCCTACTGTCCCACTTTGTCACCCTGTCCATAATTAATCTGCCCCAGCTCCACTTCCTATGCCCATAGGGGCAATGCACCTGTGAGACTAATAGACTGGACTCTGCCATGGACACTCCTCCGCCATCACCCCTCACCATTTCACTACCCCCTCCAATATTGAGCATTTAAATAAACACAACTAAAGCACAAAACAATCTGGAGTCTGTCTGTGATTTCGAAATAGTGTATTAGCAATTACAGTGCTAAAATGTTTTTTTAATAGTAATGTCAACATACCTATGTCACACAGCTCTAGTCCATGAGGAATCTAAGCAGATGTCACACAGTGGGACCCACATCTGTGAAATCGTAAGGGAAAGTGACAACTCAGTGACCATACACTGGGTGAAAACGACAGACAGGAGAGAGGTAGTAGTGTCAAAGTACATGTAGTAGGCAGGTTTGGATTTATATCTGTGCCTCACTGGAAATATTGCAAGATCACTGAGTCCCTGTTGTGCATGTCTTCTTCCTCTGCTTCCTCCTCATCACTGTCCACAGGCTCCACAGCTGCCACGACACCGCCATCTGGACCATCCTCCTGCAGAAAAGGCACCTGGCGTTGCAAAGCCAAGCTGTGAAGCATACAGCAGGCCACAATGATCTGGCACACCTTCTTTGGTGAGTAGAATTGGGATCCACCTGTCATATGGAGGCATCTGAACCTGGCCTTTAGGAGCCCGAAGGTCCGCTCGATCACCCTCCTAGTTTGCCCATGGGCCTCATTGTAGCGTTCCTCTGCCCTTGTCCTGGGATTCCTCACTGGGGTCAGTAGCCATGACAGGTTGGGGTAACCAGAGTCACCTGCAAATGGTGAAGGACAACTGTTAGACACACACTAACCTGTAGGGATAACCCCAGACCCAGACAGCCATTCCCAAAGACTTGCTTCCAGGTGCTCACCTAATAGCCACACACAGTGCCTCTGGAGTTGACCCATCACATAAGGGATGCTGCTATTCCGCAGGATGTAGGCGTCATGCACTGAGCCAGGGAACATGGCATTCACATGGGAGATGTACTGGTCTGCCAAACATACCATCTGTACATTCATAGAATGATAACTCTTCTGGTTTCTGTACACCTGTTCACTCCTGTGGGGGGGGGGGGGGGGGGGGAAGAGAGACCAAAGCCACATGGGTCCCATCAATGACACCTATGATGTTGGGGATATGTCCCTGAGCATAGAAATCACCTTTCACTGTAGGCAAATCCTCCACCTTAGGGAAAACGATGTAGCTCCGCATGTGTTTCAGAAGGGCAGACAACACTCTGGACAATACGTTGGAAAACATAGGCTAGGACATCCCTGATGCCATGGGCACAGTTGTTTGAAAAGAGCCACTTGCAAGGAAATGAAGCACCGACAGCACCTGCACTTGAGGGGGGATTCCTGTGAGATGGCTGATTGCTGACATCAGGTCTGGCTCCAACTGGGTACACAGTTCCTGGATTGTGGCACGGTCAAGCCTGTAGGTGATAATCAAATGTTGCTCCTCCATTGTCGACAGGTCCACCAACGGTTGGTACACCGGAGGATGCTGCCATCTCCTCACATGTCCCAGCGGACAGTGCCTATGAAGGACAACAGCGAGCACAGAGTCAACCAACTCAGAGGTACGTACCCACAGTTTACACAGAACACCATCCATACACAAAAGGTGGCCTGTATGTGGGTTGAGTCTGGGCCTAGGTATATGTGACGCAGTTGAAAATGAAGCCATGTGGGCCCCTGAAATGGCGGCTGCCTGACCTCTAAAGTGGGACAATGGGATGTGAGGTAACTGCGCTGGCGTTGTACACCGTTGCGGTAGGCGGTCGAAGACCGCGGCGCAATGCTGCATTGGTTAATATTGGACCCTACGGGCCCAGGAGCCAATGACGGTGAACGCCGGCGGTGGCGGTACGCACCGCCGCGGACGTGACCGCCATTTTCTATCTGTTCAATCACTCGATACCTGATCTTCGACAGGAGAGGACCTACACTGCAAGTGCTGCTTTGACCTCGGTCTGGAAGAGACAATGGCTCGTGCGTCTGGGGAAAGGGCCCCTGCCTTCACATCGGAGGAGTTGGAGAAACTTGGCGACGGGGTCCTCCCCCAGTACAACCTACTCTACGGTGTAGGAGGCTGGACTGGCTTGTAGTGAGTACCAAGGGGTACTTGCACCTTGCACCAGGCCCAGTTATCCCTTATTAGTGTATAGGGTGTCTAGCAGCTTAGGCTGATAGATAATGGTAGCTTAGCAGAGCAGCTCAGGCTGAACTAGGAGACGTGTGAAGCTACTACAGTACCACTTAGTGTCATATGCACAATATCATAAGAAAACACAATACACAGTTATACTAAAAATAAAGGTACTTTATTTTTATGACAATATGCCAAAGTATCTTAGAGTGTACCCTCAGTGAGAGGATAGGAAATATACACAAGATATATATACACAATAGCAAAAATATGCAGTATAGTCTTAGAAAACAGTGCAAACAATGTATAGTTACAATAGGATGCAATGGGGAAACATAGGGATAGGGGCAACACAAACCATATACTCCAAAAGTGGAATGCGAACCACGAATGGACCCCAAACCTATGTGACCTTGTAGAGGGTCGCTGGGACTATTAGAAAATAGTGAGAGTTAGAAAAATAACCCTCCCCAAGACCCTGAAAAGTGAGTGCAAAGTGCACTAAAGTTCCCCTGAGGACAAAATAGTCGTGTTAGAGGAATAATGCAGGGAAGACACAAACCAGCAATGCAACAACTGTGGATTTCCAATCTAGGGTACCTGTGGAACAAGGGGACCAAGTCCAAAAGTCACAAGCAAGTCGGAGATGGGCAGATGCCCAGGAAATGCCAGCTGCGGGTGCAAAGAAGCTTCGACTGGACAGAAGAAGCTGAGGTTTCTGCAGGAACGAAAAGGGCTAGAGACTTCCCCTTTGGTGGACGGATCCCTCTCGCCTTGGAGAGTCGTGCAGAGGTGTTTTCCCACCGGAAGGACGCCAACAAGCCTTGCTACACGCAAATCGTGCGTTAGGCGTTTTTTGGACGCTGCTGGGGCCCAGGAGGGACCAGGAGGTCGCAAATTGGACCTGCAGAGAGAGGGGACGTCGAGCAAGACAAAGAGCCCTCACTGAAGCAGGTAGCACCCGGAGAAGTGCCAGAAACAGGCACTACGAGGATGCGTGAAACGGTGCTCGCCGAAGTTGCACAAAGGAGTCCCACGTCGCCGGAGACCAACTTAGAAAGTCGTGCAATGCAGGTTAGAGTGCCGTGGACCCAGGCTTGGCTGTGCACAAAGGATTTCCGCCGGAAGTGCACAGGGGCCGGAGTAGCTGCAAAGTCGCGGTTCCCAGCAATGCAGCCCAGCGAGGTGAGGCAAGGACTTTCCTCCACCAAACTTGGGCTGAAGAGTCACTGGACTGTGGGGGTCACTTGGATAGAGTCGCTGGATTCGAGGGACCTCGCTCGTCGTGCTGAGAGGAGACCCAAGGGACCGGTAATGCAGCTTTTTGGTGCCTGCGGTTGCAGGGGGAATATTCCGTCGACCCACGGGAGATTTCTTCGGAGCTTCTGGTGCAGAGAGGAGGCAGGCTACCCCCACAGCATGCACAAGCAGGAAAACAGTCGAGAAGGCGGCAGGATCAGCGTTACAGAGTTGCAGTAGTCGTCTTTGCTACTATGTTGCAGTTTTGCAGGCTTCCAGCGCGGTCAGCAGTCGATTCCTTATCAGAAGGTGAAGAGAGAGATGCAGAGGAACTCGGCTGAGCTCATGCATTCGTTATCTAAAGTTTCCCCAGAGACAGAGACCCTAAATAGCCAGAAAAGAGGGTTTGGCTACCTAGGAGAGAGGAAAGGCTACTAACACCTGAAGGAGCATATCACAAGGAGTCTCTGACGTCACCTGGTGGCACTGGCCACTCAGAGCAGTCCAGTGTGCCAGCAGCACCTCTGTTTCCAAGATGGCAGAGGTCTGGAGCACACTGGAGGAGCTCTGGACACCTCCCAGGGGAGGTGCAGGTCAGGGGAGTGGTCACTCCCCTTTCCTTTGTCCAGTTTCGCGCCAGAGCAGGGCTAAGGGGTCCCCTGAACCGGTGTAGACTGGCTTATGCAGAATTGGGCACATCTGTGCCCAACAAAGCATTTCCAGAGGCTGGGGGAGGCTACTCCTCCCCTGCCTTCACACCATTTTCCAAAGGGAGAGGGTGTCACACCCTCTCTCAGAGGAAGTTCTTTGTTCTGCCATCCTGGGCCAGGGCTGGCTGGACCCCAGGAGGGCAGATGCCTGTCTGAGGGGTTGGCAGCAGCAGCAGCTGCAGTGAAACCCCAGGAAGGGCAGTTTGGCAGTACCAGGGTCTGTGCTACAGACCACTGGGATCATGGGATTGTGCCAACTATGCCAGGATGGCATAGAGGGGGCAATTCCATGATCATAGACATGTTACATGGCCATATTCGGAGTTACCATTGTGAAGCTACATATAGGTAGTGACCTATATGTAGTGCACGCATGTAATGGTGTCCCCGCACTCACAAAGTTCAGGGAATTGGCTCTGAACAATGTGGGGGCACCTTGGCTAGTGCCAGGGTGCCCTCACACTAAGTAACTTTGCACCTAACCTTTACCAGGTAAAGGTTAGACATATAGGTGACTTATAAGTTACTTAAGTGCAGTGTAAAATGGCTGTGAAATAACGTGGACGTTATTTCACTCAGGCTGCAGTGGCAGGCCTGTGTAAGAATTGTCAGAGCTCCCTATGGGTGGCAAAAGAAATGCTGCAGCCCATAGGGATCTCCTGGAACCCCAATACCCTGGGTACCTCAGTACCATATACTAGGGAATTATAAGGGTGTTCCAGTAAGCCAATGTGAATTGGTAAAATTAGTCACTAGCCTGTTAGTGACAATTTAAAAGTAATGAGAGAGCATAACCACTGAGGTTCTGGTTAGCAGAGCCTCAGTGAGACAGTTAGGCACCACACAGGGAACATATACATGCACACCTATGAGCACTGGGGCCCTGTGTGACAGGGTCCCAGTGACACATACATATAGGCCACAAACTTATGAGCACTGGGGTCCTGCCCAGCAGGATCCCAGTGACACATAACAAACATACTGAAAACATAGTGTTTTCACTATGAGCACTGAGGCCTGGCTATCAGGATCCCAGTGAGACAGTGAAAACAGTGACAAACACCCTGACATACACTCACAAACAGGCCAAAAGTGGGGGTAACAAGGCTAGAAAGAGGCTACCTTCTCACATACGGTCCTCCAGACAAACAGGTAAGTACACAGGGAGCATGTTGTATGGGCTATGCCTGTGTGGAGAGGGCTGGATGTAAGAAGGAAGGGGACAGAGTGCTGCATGCATGAAAGACGGTGAATTCATGTGCCACATGGCAAGGGTAGGAATGGGGGCCAATCACTTTGAAGGTGCAGTTGGTAATAACTTCTCTTTTTCCCCTGTACATTTCATGTAGGTCAGCACCCACCAGAAGAAAGTTATTTGGTGTGCCATCGCCAAGGACGTCCAGACCCTGGGGGTCTACCACAGACGGAGCACCCACTGCCGGAAAAGATGGGAGGACATTCACCGCTGGAGCAAGAAGACGGCGGAGGCTCAGCTGGGGATGGCCTCCCAATGTGGGAGGGGTGCCCGTCGCACCATGACCCCCATGATGTTCAGGATCCTGGCAGTGGCCTACCGGGAGTTGGATGGGTGCTTGAGGGCATCACAGCAGACACAAGGGGGTGAGTACACTGAGTGTGCGTGCAGTGGAGGTGTCTGGGTGGGGGGGGGGGAGGTCTGTGGGTTTCCTTAGGCCAGTGCGAGTTCCGTAGGCATGGCCCCTCCGTAAGGCAGGCCATGTGGCACCCCACGCCACCTCTGTAGAGTGCCAAGTACAGCTATTCATGCCCCTGTGTCATCTATGTGTGCAGATGTCGTCCATAGCCTTGTAGGCCATTTCCCAGGAATTGAACAGTGGAGCCCAAGAGCACGGCGTAGTGCAGTGGGCTTCTGTGTCTGTCGTGTCCGCCAACGGTAGCGGTAATCCATGCACTCAACATGTCTTTCTTCTGTCGTCCCCCCCCTTTTTGTGGTCTCCCTGTTCTTGTGTGCATTAGCATCATCAGGCAGAGGAGCAGTGGCACCGAAGCACGAGGGAGCTGCATCCCACATGGCCCTGGAGGGCGAGACTACAGACTCGGAATTCACCAGTGGGACAGAGGGCGAGGGGAGCTCCACGGCGGGGACAGGAGCTGACACCAGCGAAACGGACTCGTCCTCTGATGGGAGCTCCCTTGTGGTGGCGGCAACATCGGTGCCCCCGCATCTACAGGTACAGCCACCCCCCCTACCAGCACCGCCCTCCCAGCAGCCCCTCAGCCTTCGCCCGTGCCCACTCACCCAGGAGGGTGGGCATCACCTTCGCCCCAGGCACCTCAGGCCCTGCCCCAGTTACCCCTGCTGCCCTCAGTGAGGAGGCCATTGACCTCCTCAGGTCCCTCACTGTTGGGCAGTCTACCATTTTGAATGCCATCCAGGGTGTAGAAAGGCAGGTGCAACAAACAAATTCATTCCTGGAGGGCATTCATTCTGGTCAGGCGGCCCTTCACTGAGCTTTTCAGACTCTGGCCTCCGCACTGATGGCAGCCATTGTCCCCGTCTCTAGCCTCCCCCCTCCAACTTCCTCCACCCAGACCCAATCCCCTGTACCTCTGCCTATCCCAAGCACACCATCAGACCAGCCTGCACACACCTCAACACACAAAGGAAGCTCAGGCAAACATTAGCACCACACATCCCACAGGCACTCACGCAAGCAACACACACATGCAGGCACACCAACATCCACTGCCTCCACTGTGTCCCCCTCCTCCCTCCCAATCTCGTCTACACTCACACCTGCATGCACTACCTCTACAGCCACTATGTCCCTCCAGCACACCCACCAGCACACCCCGCTCACGTGCAGTCACCACCCCCACTACCATTCACACGTCCCCTGTGTCCTCTCCCAGTGTGTCTGTGACGCCCCCTCCCAAGATACACAAACGCAGGCACACACCCACCCAACAGCCATCCACATCACGACAGCCTCCAGCGCATGCACCTTCACCCAAAGTCACCAAATGTACACCTCCTACTACCACCACCTCTTCCTCCACTCCCAAACCCCCTCCAGCTACCCATCCCAGTGTGTCCCAAAAACTTTTCCTGTCCACCCTTTACCTTTTTACCACACCTCCCCCACCCCGTCCATCTCATAGGTCCCGAAGTTGCACCTCAGCCACAACATCTCCGGGACCAGTGGTGCCTGTAGTCACTGGTATGTGGAGTGCACCGGCCACCAGCACAGACAGTCCCCCACCTGTGAAGCATCAGAAGTTGGCCAGTGCCCAGCAGGAGAGGGGGAAGACTCTAGCCACCAAAGCTGCTCCCAGGGGTCCGGTTGGGAGTGTGGAGTCAGCTGTGACACCTTCCAAGGTGGGGAAGGCCACAAGAAACCCGGCAAGTCTGGGAAGAGCAGCAAAGCGGAGAAGACCTCCATCATCCCCGCTACTCAGGAGGCCACCGCCAGCCCCAGCCCAGCTGGCCAGGAGGCCACCGCCAGCCCCAGCCCAGCTGCCCAGGAGGCCACCGCCAGCACAAGCCCCGCTGGGCCATGAAGGACCGCCAGCACAAGCCCCGCTGGGCCATGAAGGACCGCCAGCACACGCCCCGCTGGGCCATGAAGGACCGCCAGCACAAGCCCCGCTGGGCCATGAAGGACCGCCAGCACAAGCCCCGCTGGGCCATGAAGGACCGCCAGCACAAGCCCCGCTGGGCCATGAAGGACCGCCAGCACAAGCCCCGCTGGGCCATGAAGGACCACCAGCACACGCCCCGCTGGGCCATGAAGGACCACCAGCACACGCCCCGCTGGGCCATGAAGGACCTCCAGCACAAGCCCCGCTGGGCCATGAAGGACCTCCAGCACAAGCCCCGCTGGGCCATGAAGGACCGCCAGCACAAGCCCCGCTGGGCCATGAAGGACCACCAGCACACGCCCGCTGGGCCATGAAGGACCGCCAGCAGCTGAGACCCTGCAATGTAGACCGCCAGCTGAAGCACTGCTGAACAGGGCACCACCGCCTCAAGCACTGCTGAACAGGGCACCGCCATCTTAAGCACCGCTGAACAGGGCACCGCCATCTCAAGCTCCGCTAGCCCATGAGCGCCAGGGGCACTGATGCAACTCGGTCCGTCACGGGGTGAGTGATGCACTCTGGGCACCAGTCCCCCTCCAGAACCAGTGGAGACTGTCATCCACTCCCTCTGTCCTTAACAGGATGAAGCACTCTGGGCACCAGTCCCCCTCCAGAACCAGTGGAGAGATCCATCCACTACCTCTGTCCTTCACAGGATGAAGCACTCTGGGCACCAGTCCCCCTCCAGAACCAGTGGAGAGATCCATCCACTACCTCTGTCCTTCACAGGATGAAGCACTTTGGGCACCAGTCCCCCTCCAGAACCAGTGGAGACTGTCATCCACTTGAGAGACTGTGGCTTTGCACTCCCCAGGATTGAACAGTGGGCAAGCCACCTACTGTAGAGACTTGAGAGACTGTGGCTTTGCACTCCCCAGGATTGAACAGTGGGCAAGCCACCCACTGTAGAGACTTGAGAGACTGTGGCTTTGCACTCCCCAGGATTGAACAGTGGGCAAACCACCCACTTGTGAGACTTGGGAGACTGTGGCTTAGCACTCCCCAGGATTGAACAGTGGGCATGTGGCCCCCTCGTGGATTTGGCATTGTGCACTCAAGCGGCTGAGATGCCCCCCTTTCCCTCCCCCTGAGGTGCCTGTTTTCTTGCTGTCTAATGCCCCTGCAGTGTTCTCTCCGTCATGGTCGGGGATCTTGTGTGGGCCTCGCCCATACCGTGTGGTCCCAGTGTTCCACGGACTTTCTTTGTGCAGTACCTGGACTACTATGCCTGGTATTTATTTTGTACATTGTGTATATATATATTTCTGCCTACTTGTTTTTAATATATTCCGATGGTTAGAATCCTTTTCCTTGGTCTTTGCATTCTTCCGGGTGGGTTTGGGGGGTGTAACTGTGATGTATTGATATGCATTAGTGTGTGTGTTGTGGTGGGTGAGGGTGGAAGTGTTGGTGTGTGTCCCCCTGTTTTTTGCATCCACCCTCCCCTGTGTCGTAGGTGCTGTACTCACCGTGGTCTTCACCGCCGGTGTTAGTGCTCCTGGTAGAAGAGCAGGAAGACTATGGCAGGGAGAATTTGGAGTTCACGTTCCATGGTGTACTTGTTCCTCGTGGAGTGTGTAGAGGTGAGCGTTTTCCCTCGAAATTCCTGTTTCTGCCATGTTTTTATCCACGGTGAATCCGCCCCGGAAAAGGTGGCGGATTGGCCTGTCATAATAGTGTGGGCGGTACATTGTCTCCCGCATGTCTGTTGGCGGAGACCGCCGCGCTGTTTGTTTGTACTGCCGTGGCGGTCTGAGTGTTAAAGTGGCTGTCTTTGTTGGCGGTTTCCGCCACGGTCGTAAATGCAATCTTTTTACCGCCGGCCTGTTGGCGGTCTTACCGCCGCTTTAACACCGTCTGCCCGGGTTGTAATGACCACCTTAGTCAGAGCCTGTATGCTAGTTTGTCTAGCTCTAGATAATGTGAATAAGATGCCATGGTTGATGTATGTAAAATCGGGCCTAGGTTTAATTGACCGCTTTAATTCCCCCACATGTCTTTCAAGGAACACCAAGGTGATTGTGAAAGACAGATATGCATCCTGCTGTGGGGAGGAGAAGCTAAGAGGTGTCCTGGATATGAAATCGGTAGACCTGCACTTGCAGATTTTTACAGTTAAAGCCCTGGAAACACATTAGAGGATTCACATATCTGGCTTCTTTTAACCTCTTTTAGATTCAATCTGATCCATTTTAAAATAGCTTTCCAGTCACAAGATTTTAGGCTGCGGGACTTACCCCTGTGTTATTGTGATCATGTCACCAAACAAAGCACTTGTTACTTTATTTTGTTCTGTTCACTCTATGCATATCCAATAAGGTCTTTTATGACCCCACTGTGGCATCAAGGGGAGTTTAGGCAACATCGTCCCACAATGGAATTCTTACAGAAATTAACCACGATTAATTTGTGCCACGCTGTGTTAAATTTTGTTAAGAGTGTGATTCAAATTAGATTCAAATTAGAGACCGTTATGAGCTTATAAATTTAACCAGAGATTTTATACTGAAAGAGATGTAATTCCCTTCTGATTTCTTGGACTTTTATTGATAGTGTTTTTATGTTTTATTGCCCTCTGATGTTATTTATATGATCTTTTGCATTCTTATGTTTGAGCATTGTATTCTATGGCTTATTGCTGAAATAAAGTTGATTGACTGACTGAGTGACTGGTGCTGGCCATTCATTACCCCCTGTTGTCTGACACAGATGGCAATAAATAACCATGGGGGTTATTCTAACTTTGGAGGAGTGTTAATCCGTCCCAAAAGTGACGGTAAAGTGACGGATATACCACCAGCCGTATTACGAGTTCCATAGGATATAATGGACTCGTAATACGGCTGGTGGTAAATCCGTCACTTTTCCGTCACTTTTGGGACGGATTAACACCTCCTCCAAAGTTAGAATAACCCCCCATGTCTTCATGTCTTCAACCAACATGTATATGTTGTGGAACTACACCTTTTTCCTAATTTGGGCCTTGATTTTCATGTGATTTTGTGATACTGGTCCATCAGCTGAGTCACCCTGTCTTTTAGTGACATCTGTGGAGTAACTTACTGTGAATTCCTATTGAGGAAGGTGCACTATCACTTATGTTTCGGTCTTTGTGGTAAATGAATGATGAACCTGTAAATAAAGGGTACCAGGGGCTTGTGGTCTGTGAAACAGGGCTGGACTGGGAACCCAAAGAAGCACCGGCTATTTTGTGGGACCAAACCCCCCCCAACTCCTCTCCCTAGGGGAGGGGGGTGCAAGTGTGAAGCACTGCTGTTTTTGTTACTGGACGATGATATTGCAGCACTGCTGCAATACCAGCCCCCAGAAATAGAACTGGCCTACACTGCTGCAAAACAAGCCCCCACCCTTCCAGCCTCCAGTGAAAACACCCAATGCGCACTATAGTCAGTCCAGGTCTGCTGTGACCATATAAAAGTCTTAACAAAACAGATATAAATGCAAGTGGGTGGGGGGCAGAGCTTGCCTGGCTGCAAGATGGCCACACATTGACAGAGCTCCGCCGGCCACCAATAATCCGCATAGAAATCCTACGGCTTTAACAGCACTGGACCCCTAGGCCATGCACCCCTGTAGTCGAGACATGCAGGGGACCAAAAGGTAAAAGAAGCGGCTCGTCTGCGGTGATCAGAGGGCAGCTGCGGCCTTGATGGTGAGGCACCACGCGGAGGCCTGGAAGGCGGCCTCTGCAACCTGGAGCCTGCGGGGTCGGAGTGTGTGCCATCTTGAGTGCTCCCATACTTTCGGCTGCCTGTGTCGATCGGGTGGGAATGCCTGTCAATGTAGAGGAGCCCGTGTTGACCTGGGGGGCAAAGCATATCTAGTGCAGTGCCAGACAAGGAGGGTAGGAGGAGGCTGCTGAGTGAAGATTGGCACAGGCAGAGGAGAACAGCTGACTGCTGAATCGGGCAGGCCTCCATAATCGAAAGCCAGAGTGGACTCGGAGCAGCAGTGAGGGAGGGCGGGTGACAGCCCTCGGTGTGGCGGGTGTGGATGTGGCGCCGGGTCGGGAACAGCCCCGCACGGCGCACCCACATCAGATCTGAGCAAGTACCCATGCAGAAAGTGCCCGGACCTGGATGCTGCCACCCGAACCAATGGAGATAAGACGAACTGGGAGCTGACATAACTGGACCCCAAGGAGCAAAGATTGCTGCTGGCTTAAAGGCCTGTAAAGCATAATTATATGACCGATAACGGCTTGCTCGCTGGCTGCACTGATCAATATGGGTAAAAGTGACAAAAATCAGCCCAAGCTGCAATTTCACCAGCACAAAGCACATGAAACACAAGCGGAGCAGATGGCAGCATCAGACCCTGTGGCCGGGGTATCAACGCAGGAGGAAGAGCCTGATCCAAAGCAGATACTAGCCGCAATGCAACAGAGTTTGGCTAAGATAGACAGTAAAATTGACTCTCTATCCTTCAGAATGGATAGAATAATCGAAAGACTTGATAAACATGCGGAGTACCTTGATAAGACAGAAAGATGCATTTCAGTTGTAGAGGATGATTCCACAATGGTGAACTCCGGCATGAACAAGATGCTAGCGGCCCTGCAGATGAAAGTTGAGCATTTGGAGGTTCGATTAGGAAGAAACAACCTACACAATGGGGGCATTTAGGAGTCAACCTCCATCTACAACATGGAGGGATATATTGAATGCCTATTTGTCTAGTTAATGGGTCGTGAAGCGTTTTCTGACATGGTGGAGAGAGTGCACCGCTTGTTGGCGACCCGGCCTTTCCCAGGGTCACCACCTAGGCTGGTGGTAGCCAAACTATTGAATTACAGGGACCGAGATGCAACCCTACAATGAGCGAGAGAACAAAAGACACTACAACATGAAGGGATGGAAATCTCACTCTATACTGATTCCACACAGCAAGCACAAGAGGCAAGACAGCAGTTTATTGCGGGGAAGCGCCAACTACGAGAATTACACATGGATTACCGTATGCTTTACCCGGCCAGGCTTCGAGTAATGGTGGATGTCAAGCCAATGCTATGCACAAACCATAAAATGCTTGCCCAATTCTTGAAGTGAAGGCTGGTCAAGGGGGGATGACAGGATGTCAAAGCTGCCTCTCCCTGAGGGCAGAAAGACAAAGAACGAATATGGGATGAATGCTACTGCTGTCAATATCAGAAAATCAGTTAGACATAGTAAAAGTGGCTTGGTGTGACATGTATTGTTGCTCGAATTGGTCAACAAGACAAGGTTTGAATGAGAAGGCGTAATACAGGAGACATCTTCTGGACATTAGTATGAGGTCAATGATAGACACTGTTTGAATTACAATGTGGTTCTGGGGGTTGCCAGGGGTGAAATATAATGTATGGCTCCTGGTGCCTCATAGGTAGTGGGCACTCTCCACATGTGGGTGGGTCTACCATAACGATAAGGTGGTAGGAGGGATGAGTGGGGTAAGGGTGCGGCACAGTAACATCCACCCCAACTTGTATCTCACTTGTTTCAGTGGTTGATTTCATATCAGAACAATGGGGGAGGGGGTGGTATGCATATACAAAAACAGGCAGATTGGGGGACGCCTTTTGTGGGTGGGGGAGGGGGAACTTTTCATGAGTTAACAGAGGGATTTGTTCAGTTAATATGGTTGCTTTAACAGTCCATAGCACATCATGCATCAAATGACAGAACACATATCTGAAGCCGAAGGCCAGGCAGGGTCGGGTAGTCTGAGGATGCTGACATGGAACGTCAGAGGAATAAATGATGCTAGGAAGGTGCAGAGGGTTGACTTGGCCATACTGCAGGAAATGCATTTAGCCCCGGGTAGCAAAAGGGAAGGGACAGTTTTTAGTGGCGGGGTTCACTTCACAGTCTACAGGAGCTTGTGACGGACCCCAATGGCAGACATGTTGTGGCCGGCTGAGGCAGAGGAGACCTCACCTTTCTTCTAGTTGAACTGTATGGCCCCAACTATGATAATCCCAGGTTTTATTTTGACCTAGCTTTGAAAGTGGATATATGGGGGAGCCTCATGCAGATCTGGAGAGGAGACTTTATTTGCACATTAGATCCGACAAAGGATCGATCAGGGAGTACACACAGGGGACCAGCCACCACAGCCAGGACGGTGATCGAGATCGGAGCGGACACAGGGCTCGTAGACATATGGAGACACGGACACTCCACTGGGGAGGGGGGTTCACTCATTCATCAGCACATGATTTGCACACATGCATAGACCTCTGGTTTATGTGCAGGATCCTTGGCCCAGAACATACTCAGATCACTCGCAGGTCCCGCTTGAGATTGAGGTGAGGCCCGAGTGAGTCACCCATTTATGTGGAGGTGCCCCCCATACTCATTATTGGACACAATGGTCTGTGTCAGCCTAGCCACAGCTACCAAGGAATTATTTCAGGTGAACATTGGCTCAGTTACTAGCATACGCATGGTGTGGGAAACATTCAAAGTTTATATCCTAGGGATCACAAGAGCCAAGCAGGTGGGGGTCCTTAAATCACCGCGTGATTGCTTAACCCTTCAGGAGCAGGAAACTGTGCACCTGGAGACGGAACACCTGATAACGGCAGACAAACAACTCCTGGGCCACATCCAGAAGATAACAGAATATCAGGCTATAGCGCATAATGAAGTTTGTCACATGGGGAAATACGCGACGGCCCTTGTATATGGAGACAGGCAACATCCGGGCGCGACACTGGTGGGGATGGCACATTCTAATAAGGAGAGGGACACTAATATAGCGATAGTCTCCAGATGAAAATAGTCACCTAATCAACGACCCGGTGCCGATTATGCACCGATTTTGTGACTAATATGCAGCACTCTATACAACTAAGATCATACCAGATCTCGATGCAATATCCGACTATTTGATGAATATTACAATGCCATGGTTGACAAATGCAGGCAGAGAGTTTCTAAGGGCACCTCTGGGACCCGCGGGGATTCATAGGCCCTCAAAAACATGGCAGACAGAAAGGCCCCAGGCCCAGACAGGCTGACAGTGACTTTCTATAAAACCTACCAAGATTTACTGATTCCTCACCTGATGGCAGTGTATGAGGAAATGGTGGGAGCCAAGGAGATGCCGCCCTCTATGGGAGAAGCATTAATCATTACATTGCTGAAGCCATGAAAGTCCCCTTTACAGTGTCCATCACATGGGCCAGTATCCTTAATTAACGTTGACACTAAAATTTATGCTAAACTTTTAGCAGATAGACTGGCAGCACTGCTACCCAGACTGATAAAACTGTAGGAGTTGGGATTTATTCTGGGCCACAGTTTAACAGCAAATCTTTGCACAGTGTTTGGTGCCATACAACATTTGGACCCAGAGGTGAGAGTGGTCATAGTCATTCTTGACGCCGAGAAGGCCTTTGACTAGGTGGAATGGCAATTCATGATGGCAGTGCTTCGACACATGAGCACAGGTGAACTACTTCTGCAACTAGTGCAAACTCTTTACAAAGCACCCTTAGCAAGAGTTAGGATTGATGGATCGGTCTCTGAAAAGACCGATCCAGTACCAGGGGAACCAGACAAGGGTGTCTACTGTCACCTCTGCTGTATGCAATTGTAGCAGTTGTAGTAGAACTGCGTGTGTGTGCCGTGTGGGAATACCACAGACACCCAGGCCTCCAGTTCACAGGTTATAACCTACTAGACTCTGCATATGTGGATGATGCTTTATTATATATACGCGCCCCCAGATGCAATCTTGTGCCATCGCTCCCAGAGGTCATAAGAATTGGTGCCCTCTCTGGTTTGCGGATTGACTGGGATAAATCTATAGAGTTCCTCTTGACACCAATCACAACTCCCATAGATATGGACTTTCCCCTCAAGTGGGAGATGGGCTCGGTTCGCTATTTAGGAATCTAAATACACACAGATCCCAAGATAGTCATGTTAGATAATTACGGCAATGCAATAAAGAAATTGGCGGGAAATGTAGAGAAGTGAATTAGGCTTCCGTTCTCTCTGTTGGGATGTATAGCTCTCATGAAAATGGTGATACTCCCACTGTTCCTATTTTTTTCAGAATATCCCAATGCTGCTGCCAAAGTAAATTTTCTCTACCCTGAGGACTCTCCTCATTAGACTCTCATAGGCAGGAAAGCAACCAAGAGTGCAGTGGCGTGTTTTATATTTGCAATATAAAATGGGTGGACTCCCTGAATTAGACACATAATATAGAGTGACCCAATCCATGTTTGTACATTCTTGGATACATGGTTCCCCCCGAACTGCCTCAACTGACGTTGGAATGGCATATGTCATCCTCGCTCCCACTGCGATATCAGCTATTTCAGCCTCCCATTAGGCGGTATTGGGCACTCGACTCCCTAAATACAATTACCCACATATGGCACAGTCTCACGGTCGGGCAGAGGCTTTCCTTGTTATACTGTCCTCGTATACCTTTGGGGTGGTGTGCCTGGCTCCCACTGGGGCGAGACAAGAACATGGTTGACACATTTAAAAAATTGGGCATCAAGACAATGAAAGACTTCTTCCATGAGGGCACGATGTGCAGCTGGGCGTTAGTTACTGAACAGGTGCAAACAACGACCCCACTACTGCAATATCAGTACTATAGGGCTCGTCATGCTATGGGTGCACTGCTGGGGGAGGATATGCTGGAACCGCCAGACATGCATGCCCGTTCCATGATTATGGAAGACACTCAACCTCAAAGGCTAGTGACCAGACACTATGCACATGCCCAGGAGGACTACGAGAATGGAATGATGAAAAGATGGGTGGAATGGCAAAGAGATTTAGGGATACACTTAATGGATACACAGTGGCACTACTTCTGCTCCATGACTCGTAACATGTCACTCAATGGCAGACACTGCCTGATACACTTCAAATCCATTAATAGAACATATTACACACCTCTTAGGCTCTTCAAGTATAAGTTTCACAGTGTGGCAGATTGCCCCAGATGTGGAGAGGTGGGCTTTCTCCATATGGCATGGACCTGCATACAGCATTTCTGGAAAAACATGTTTAACGTGCTGGAGGACACTGTGGAAAACCGGGTATGGTGCACACCCCTCCTTGCCCTCCTAGACTATGACAGAGATGTAAAGGGAGGAGATCGACACTTGGTACCCATGGGGGTGCTGCTGGCAAAACACAGGGTGACCATGAGATGGGACCGTATCCCTTTGCAGACTTTAAAAGAATGACATGCTGATATGTTATATTGTAATACTCAGACAGATATATACAATGAGTTGATCCCCCAAAAATAGACACAAACAGTACTGGAGAGCCTATTAGGAATATTTAATTGGAAAGGAGACAGGAGAACCTGAAGGCGATTAAGGGAGTGGTATTGGTGCATATAGATTGGGTAGATACAATGTTAACCCTTGGGTATGCCACAGGAACTGTGTGGCAGTGAATTACCAAAATCCATTATGGTATTAGAGAGACTGGACCGAGGAGCGGGCATCATCGTCATGATGAACTACCATATATGACCCTGCCAACGGAGCTTAATACACATTTATTAGATTACTTTGGAAGTGTGTTTGTCCAACAAAGCTTTATCGAGTGAGAAGCAACTGTCATTTGTTTAAATTGTTGTAAATGTAAAAGCATAAATAAAATAATAAAATAAATAAATACAAATAATTGCAAGTGGGTGCAATTACATTTCAATCTGTGAAGATATGTGCTCAACTTCAGGTGGCACTCGACCTGTGAAGGGTCAGCGAACCCTGAATGAATTTCTGATTTTGGAGGAGGACTGCTTCAGGGCAGGCATAAACCAACAATTCGATTCTTAATGTGAAGATGAAGTATTTAATGATGGCATTATGTAAGGTTCCCTTTTTTTACTTAGAAGAATATTTCTTGTTGGGCCTCTGATCAATTCCAAGAGTGCCAAGCTTTGATTAGCTGCCTCAGAGGCTCTGTTTCAGTGACCCAAAGAGGGATAAAATACCAGCTACCAGTGGTTATGTCAAAAAAGCTTCTGTGTATGAAGCCTTTACTTCAGTAATGCCCCTTTGCGTCTATGGATCTACACTCACTACTTGTTGCAAAAACACATATTCACAAAAGTTTATGTTGTCTGCCAGGAACTCACACTTTTGACAATGAAGCATGAAGCCAGAGTCACAGATTCTCTATGGTTTTCTTATTAATCTCTGAAAATGTTCTAAGGTCTAAGACAGTGTTCTGTGGCTGTTTTTGATTGAATTAGATGTCATCACTGAAATTTGGAACAGCCCAAATTAAACAATGCTTGCCTAATCATATTTTGGAGAACATTGACTGCTGAGGATATTCCAGAGCTAAGGCACTTGTAATGGTGTAGGCCTAAAAACACTGAGAATGTAATACCTAGCAGCTTGCTTCATCTAGCAGCAGCTGATAGTATGCCAAGTTAAGATCTAATTTTGAGAACCATGTTGCTCCCTTCAAATCTGTGTCATCAATGTTGCAAATGAAGTGACCTTCTAGTTGTTTTGGTGTGACAACCACTGGTAATATAAAGGTGGAGGTACAACGAGTACTAGTACACATTTTGTGAATAGTAAAACAACGTTCAAAAGTACATTCAGATGGAGTCATGTAACTTTGCCCACACTTTTCCACTTGTCTTTGTGAAGTAGCCAGCGGCGGCTCCTCCATTAGAGGGAGGAGCGTCGCCTCCGCGAGCAGCCGAGCAGCAGCAGCTGCAAAACCTTTACAAGAAAACAATGATAAACAATGTTTATTATTGTTTCCTTGTAAAGGGGTTGGGCCACGGGATGACGAGCAGTGAGGGGGAGTGCAGAGCTCTCCCCCTCAGAGCGCATGTGTGTTTGGCCGGCTGTCTCGGGCCAGCCAAACACACATGCGCAGTAGGCTCGCTCCAGCCCGGCAACTAATCCTGACGCTGCTTAGCAGCATCATGATTGGCCGCAGGGCATGCTGGGAGCCTGTGCCTGTGAGGAGAAGTGGATGGAGCGGATGGAACTGTGTGGCTGCAGTGGCTGCGGCGACGAGCAAGGTGTTTTTTAAATTAGCCCCTCTCCCCGCGTGCCACCCCGTCCCTTCCACGCGATGCGAGCCACAACTGGAAGTAGCTTAATTTTACCATCTGCAAATGCATGAGACAGTAATCCTGATACAAAATATGTACATTTCTTGAAGGAAGCTGACGTTTCACAGCCGAAAATGGCAAACGAACTCCATAAAACTTTGAGTCATCTTCCATGAGGGCAAAATCAATGTAAGACAGTGTGAAAATCTTCTGAAGTCTACTTTAACATGAAACAAATCCAGGCAGACTTTCTCAGACCATAAATACCCATTAGAGAATAATTTACTTCAGATCCCCAAAGGAGGAGCAGCTCTTTCGTCTACTAGTGCATGTTCCTGTCCATTAGCGTCTACTTTCTCGCAGGTATCATTTCTGGGAGATCAATTATAAAAATACAGGAATAGATGGAATGAGTAAGTGAGGTATATTTCTCAGACGAATGGTAGCAACTGAGATAATTCTTCTGTCACTTCTCAGTGTTTTAACAGTGATTGGGCTTCCATTAGCACTTGTTCAGAGTCCAAGCAGAGTTTACATAAATGAGAATAGTAAAGACAGATCATTGAAGTCAATTAATCACAGATAGGCCCTGTCAAACTAAAGATCTTTGGGGAACACCATCTAGGTAATAATCCCCATCAGCACCCTAGACATTGCTGGTGCATTCACAGTCCTCAGAGGAATAGCCACTGGGTATCTTTTGGCACGGTCCACCAAAACCAGGCTAAACCTTTTGCAGAATCTGGGACTCCAGGGCCTCAACTATGTTGATGCCCACTATTTCAACACAGAGTTCCAGTGAAAGGTAAAGAACCCAGGGAAACCTTGAGCTTTTCCCCTGACTTCCCACTTGCCTGGCAGGTGAGACAAGACCTGCAGAATATATCTAAGAATATCTTCACTGGTTCCAATAAAGGTGAGTGACAAACCTGGCAAAAGTCTTGTCCTGCCCCCATGTCCAGCTAGAGTGTATCATGAGCCAGATCCAATAGAAAGAATCTGCAGTACTGGGGGACTACCAGGACACAAGTTGACTCAGGCTTAGGAAACATTAGGTTCACTATATAAGAGGTTTTTCTTCCAATACATAAGGTGATCTCCAGAGGTGTCACCAGCTGCCTAAGCCTCAGCTTGTCAAACTCAAGCTCTCAAAAGTTGAACACCCCTTGTGAGCTCTGCAGAGCTCCTCCCTGGTGGACCCGCCCTCCACTTGCAATCCAGCCAGCTCAAGCAGGGCTTCAGTGTCCTCCCCTGTAGCCTCTGGGGCAGTGCACCCAGGCTCAGCCTCCTCCCAGACCGTGGGAGTTTCAGGGGCTGGTTTCTCATGCCTCTTGCCCTTCTTCTTTTTGGCAGCTATCTTGGCCATTTTTCCAGGCTCCACTTCTCCTTGACTACATTCTAGGGCCACCAAAGACCTTGTGGGAAGGCACAACCTCTCAGGCAACCCTAACATCTCCTGGTGAGACCTGAGCTCCATTTCCTTCCAGACAGTGTGCTCAAATTAATTTCCTAACAGACAATCTACAGGGATATCAGGACTCACAGCTATTTGCAGAGAATCTGAAAATCTGAAACCACCACCCCACTCAAAAGGATCCAGAGCCACTTGGTAGTGACTCTCATGTTTGCCTGCTGTTACAGCCTGTTGGAATGTATTGGGGGTGATGACCCATAATAGTAGTCAGACTGGCTCCTGTGTCCCTCCAAGCCCCCCACTTTCTGCCCACAGATGGTGACCCAATGTCTATCCTTGTAATGTTTAGCAGGCATTTGGGCTTTGAGCACCACCTCCTTGGCATGAAGGGACACTAGAGTAATCGCTTCTTTACCCCCATATCAGCTGGGGCAATTTCTTCACCAAGCACTATACTGACCAATCCTGTGGCCTGCCCATCAGTGGGGGGTTGTTCCCTCTAGAGGTACTTGTCATTCCTCCTCAAGTGCCCATATTGATAGCATTCATAGCAACTAAGGACAAACTGTCCTGCCTTTTTGTCAATTAAACTAATCTTCTTCTAATCAGATTGGGACTGGGAATCCATCCTCTGTTTTGGGAGCCTTTATGGCACTCTCTCTTCTGTTGGGGGCCCTGACCACCCTTGTGGGAGTCCCCGCCAGATACCTTTTCGGACACTCTGGTGCTGACCCATATGTCTGCCTCCTTTGCAAACTCCCTATGATCAGTTAGCTTGCTGTTGATCAGGTAATGGCGTGACTCTGTAAAGCAACTACTGAGCATGTACTCTCCCAAAACTAGGTCATACAGCCCATTTAAACTACTTACTGTACTGCTCTCGCCCAACTACTTAGTGCCTTGCTGGAGCAGTCTAAAAATTCCACCCTTGGCTCATTTGGCAACTTTGGGATGCCCCTGAACGTGATGTGATGTAGCTCAGGAGTGAACCCAAACTTAGGGAATATTATTGGATTCATGGGATCATACCTCTCCTGATTCCCCACCTCCAATGTAAGTAGGGTATCTGGCCCCACTGTGGACATGTGTTTCCACAGGCTTGCTCCCCAGTCCTCTGGCACCCTGTGGATCCTCAGGGCTACCTCACAGGCAGAAAACCACTTATCTATATCATCCTCCACCACATAGGAGGGCACAGGTCTCGAAGTGTGCAGACCCTCACCTCTCAGAGGGACATTGGATTGCTGCCACCATTGCTACTGGATTCTAATGCATGCTTATCTTTACGGTCAAGCTCCTTCATACTCATTTAATGAGCCAATCTCCTTTCTTCCAGGACCAGCATCCTTTCCTCTAAGGCCTTCTTGGAAGCTGCCTTCTATTTGCCTACCTTGCTCTTGGCAGCTGTCTCCTCAATCTTGAGTTTGGTCAGCTGCAGCCTGAACTCTTTCAGTCTTCCTGCCCACTAGCTCCTCGAGAAACAGTTTTGGAAGGACAAACTGTTTTCTGCCCTGGCAAGGGTCTCCACTCCTGTTAACAAATTGTCCTCCTTGTCCTAAGGTTGCTGTAACTCTGTGCTTAGTGCTAGGCCTTCCTCTTCCCCAAGTCCACCTTTTCCTCTTTCTGCGCCTCTGGGGTGGACTGCATCCTTTTGACCTTCTCAAAGGCTCTGAGGGCTACCTGGAGATCCACTTTTGTGGCCTTCTCCACCCAAATTTAGCCACCTATCCTTGCAAAGCTTTTGCAGCTCTGGCTTGCTTAGGCAATCCACATTGATCAGCTCCAACTCCATTGTGAGAAAACAGGACGTGAAGTAACTTAAACTCGGAAAAAGGAAAACATAGCCAAAGAGCTAAGTAACATTTAAAAAAAAATTAATTTGATGTCACATAATTTCTAGGATCATAGTGTTACACAAAACCACTAAAGTGCACAGCACATTTACACATACTGGATCCCACCACTGCCACTAATGTAGGAAATTGGGGGTTTTACCTGACAGGGGTGCGAACCCTTCTCAAACAACAATCACAGTCCCTGCCTGGGTGAGTCCCAAAAAGCCACTAAATTAACCAGAGTTTAACCCTCTGGTAACTTGGCACAAAAGCATTCAGTATTAACTTAGAGGCATTATGGTGGTCATTATGACATCAGCGGTAAAAAAATGCCTACTGCTGTGGTATCGGCTGCCAAAATACCGCCACGGTGGCTACCATCCGTCCGCCGTATTATGAGCACTATCGGACTTCCACCACAAGAAGGGTGGAAATCTGGCAGTGTTTATGGTGGTGGACAGTGGTAAGGTGGCGCTGCTACCACTAGCACGCCACGCCAGTAGAACACATCCAGACGTATTATGAGAATTCATATGGCCTAGTGGTGTTCTGCTGGCGGGGCGCTGCTCGCAGTAGCAGCGCCCCTTCCTGTTCCCTCCCAGAAGACCTCCTTGCTCAAGGTAAGTCGGGCTTCCGACAGGGGAGGTGGGTAGGAGGGTGGGGTGGTGTTGTGTGTGTGTGTCTGAATGTGTGCATGACTGTGTGAGTGAGTGTGTGAATGCATCTGTGTGTTGTGTTGTTTGCATGGTTATATACGTGTGAGTGACTACATGTAAGAATGGTGAAGTGAGTGTGTGCCTGCATGTCAGTGTGATCATTGTAAGAATGTGTGGGAGCATGTCTGGATGTATGCATGTATGAATGCGTGTATGCCAGTGTGAGTGATTGGGTGTATGTGTGGTGCGTGTCTGAGGGTGTGTGCATGTATGGGGGTGGGGGGATGTCTGAGCATCAGAGGGGGTGGGGTGTGTGTGTGTGAGGATCAGAGGGGGTGGGGCATCTGAGGATGGGAGGGGAGTATGCCTGGGATGAAGAGGATGAGATGGCATGAGGTGGAATTGTCCTGTCTTCAAAATCTGTACTGTGATGGGGACTTGCACTCCTTTCAGGACTTGCAAGATATCTACGGCCTGGGTGATGGCCAATGTTTAGCTTGCAATGATCTTGTCCTGAAAATCAGAAATATCTGGACAGTGGGCCAGGAAGTCTCAACCCTACACCACGGATTACAGTATCGTCCTCGGTCGTAGTGCTATAACTGTTCTATACATGGCTCTACAAGCTGCGGATGCTGAACTTGCCTTTCTTGATATGCCCCAGTGGGAAATGTGCCTGGGAATAGTGCTGATGACTAATCAGTGGGGGGTGGTGCTAGAACAGGTAAAGCATGTGTCCAGCAATTGCCGACTAAAGTTCATCCAGTTCAATTACCTGCATCACACTTATCTCACACCGCATCATTTACATAGGATGTTCCTGGGGTTAGCCCCATCATGCCCCCGATGTGGCTACCACGTTGCAACCTTTCTACACATGGTGTGGTAATATCCCGCCTTAGCGCAGGCATGGGTGCAAATGATTAAACATATCTCTGCAGTGATTGGCATGCAGCTGCCATTCGACCCCCGCTCTGTTTGCTGGGAATCAATAAACACACAAAACGCAGTAAGCATTATTTGAAGCTGGCTGACCTGGCTCTGGCCCTCTTCAAGCGGCCAGTAGATATGTCATGGAAGGCAGCACAGCTGCCTTGGATAGACTGCTGAGTTTGGGTTGTGCATAAGTGGGCGATCACTGAGGCTGAAATTATGGCCTACGACACGCAAGTGTGAGGAGGTGGGGGTTCTGCCACCCTATGAGAGACCTATGTGCTCAAACTGCAGGACAAATTGGACGCTGTTACTTGATTGCTGACATGGGTAGCACGCATGACAGGTCACTCACACCACAGCGATGGCTACTAGAGCACTAATTAATGGGAGACCCAGGAGCTTGGTCCAACTCCCCCACATGCAACAGAGACCCAACCACTTGCCCACGCAGCAAACAGGACGGAAAATGCTCCCCCCCTTACTCAACTACACATAGATGCCGCTGGTACTTCCCATACAAGTCTTTCTTTCTGCTTTTATGTGGACTATATTATTGCATTGCTGTTGCCACCTCCAATTTCCCAGATTCCAGGACTGTTCTTGTATGTTTTTGATTGTTAAGTATATACATTGTTTTGACAATGGGCCTGATTACGAGTTTGGAAGTCTCAGGACCGCTATGGTGGTGGCGGCGTTACGACTGCCGAATTACAATGTTGGCAGTGTTCTGAACTAGAGACCACCGGAGTCCAGACAACACAGCCAGCCATCTGCCAACCACCTTGACTGCAGCTAAGAAAAAGCTGTCACCGGGTGGTATGAGTAAGGGTACCGCAATGGACATTATGATGTGCTGTTCCGTCGGTGGTGGAGGGAGACACTGAAGGAGGTTTGCCCTCAATGTAGTGTGAAAAGCTAGCACACTGTGCAGGGGGGTCTAGGCAAACACACATTGGTTTAAAATGTTCCTATTAGATACACAAGTAATCTGTCCATACCTGCCATATCTTGGGGTGCTTCTGGGAGCAGCATCTTGCTTCATAGACTGCCACCTCCTTCCACATACAAAGGTCCATTCCATTCTTTCTTACTACCAAAGACCGAGGGAACATAGCCTTCCACTTGCGTGAAATGTCCCACTTTGCTAAGGTCAGGCCTAAATATAGGAGACACAATCAATATGTATTACCACCTAAATCATTGACGAGATGTTGTGGAATGAGTTTTAGATTAATAGCAATCGACCAGGTGAGAACTTCGCCTACACAGGCCATCACCCCATACCAGTATTTCTGTAGAGCCAGGCAGCTCCACACTTCTGAATGAATGTGCCTTTCTCTGTCACACCGAAGAGAGGTCAGGACACCCATGTACCAGAGTCAATGTCATGTAAAGTATATTCTGTAAAGATACTTAGATTGAATTAGCCTGAGTCAGGCCGCTTTCCCGGCCATACGCAGCACCCCAGTGCCTCCATCCAGTCCTCATTCTCTAGAAACCTGACATCTGCTTCCCACACAGCACTGAGACCCAAAACATGTTGGGTTGATTTAATATGAGTGTTTCGTATATCTGTGCAACCCTGTGGTCTTCCAGGACACCCATTAGTACTTGTCCTCAAATAGACTTAATTTGGATAGGGACGGTAGGTCCTCTATATAAGGGGTCAGAGCATGGCAGAGTTGGAGAAAGATATGTAACTGACTATGATGAAGTTGGTATTCCATTTGTGCAGTTTGGAATGACTTTAGGACCGCCCCATGCATTACATCCCCCCAATGTAGAAATCCCAATCAGGTACCAATGAGTTCCCACATACGGAAACCCTCCAGTGTGATTACGTGCACCTCTCCCAGGAAGGGACCCCATAACTTTGTCATTTGTTTAAAAAAGTTAGATTGAGGGGCATGGGGGCAAAAACACATACAAATGTGATGGATTCCCCATACAGTGCTCCTGTTACTGCATTGTCCAACAATGTTTTAATATGCTGGTATGGGATGGTATTCCTAATCCGTATACCTGTACCCCCGAATACCTGTACTTGTGAATCCAGAATGGAAGACCTGAGAATAACCAGATCTAGCCACACACGTGACCTTGTTGCTGAGCAGGTTTGTCACTTGGAGAAGGAGGACATCTGCACCCACCCGCTTGTCCTGTCGCAGCACCACCCCTCTCTTAACCTTTAACGATCCATTATATTTTCCGCAGATGGTATATCTTACCATTGCGTGAATGGTCACTCGTTAAGGAGAAGAATGTGAATATCAGCAGCTTTATTGTGTGGTTAGTCAGGTGTGCGGCAGACAAATTACACAATGAAAAACAAAACATCCCAAATCCCTCAAAACGGTTACCAAATCTCTCAAGAACCAGAGACCTCCAATCTCTCCCCTATACTTCAGAAACATGAAGTATCTGTTGCAAAATAAACCTCCCACAGGCCTCAAAGGGGAGGCCAGTCAGGTCTGACCTGTTGATTACCCATACCCGATATTTAAAAAAAAAGAGGAACAGTGGAGGAATGCAGGCAACCACTCCAAAGTTCTACAGCCACAACTAGGGCAAAGTTACTTCAGGGTTTTGAGAAAGCACCCCGATGACTGAAAGATTTCAACAATGTTACTTGGATGGCCTGGGAGTCTTGCACTCCACTTTTAGTTGACAGAGGGTCCTCCGTCTGCCAGGGGTCCCCCCATCAGGAACATAAGCATTTGCAATGTTTTGCTTGGGTCTTCGCTGGTTTGTTATGTCTCTTTTCCTGGGATGGATCCACGTCCATCGGTGAAGGTGTGTGAGGTTTCAAACTCACCCTCTCGTCAGTCCATTGGAAAACTACTTCTAGCATTTTGAAGAATAAAGTTTGGGATTGATACAGGACCTTGAGTTTCATCGGTTAAAGAAGTATACAGCAAAGGTTGAGTTCCCTGAGATGCTGTTTATCCACCTTAAACAACTGCCACTACTGCTGGACCATTCTGGTATAATCCAGAAACCATAACAGGCTGCGATTGGTCTACAGTTTTGTCCTGGAGCCTGACGAACTTGAGTATAGGGACCCTATCAATATAGTTATGGACATTTACAGTGACTGGTGTCCGTCACTTACCAGGAGGTGTACACCGCAGCAAGAGGAGAGAGCCTCCGGGGGTACCATTGATCCAGGAAACGTTCCATCGAAGGGTCCTTGCAACCCTCTGAGAAATCATAGGTTGTTGCTGCGGGCCCTACCTTCAATATCCTTGACCCCTCCACTAGTTCCTTAGTTACTACTGGGAACTTTGTCACAGTGAGTTAACTGAGTCCTCAACCCAAAGTCCCTAGTTTCTACTTAAGTGATCCTCTCAATCGCATTCTGCAGGGTTTGGCAGAGGAGAGTAACTTCAGTGCCCACCACACCAATCTTGGCATACAGCATGTCCCATGATTGGGTGATGGCCGCCAGAAGAACAGTGCAGTCCGAGGTTGACCTGGCCACTTGCTCCCAGGAGCGCAGAGGGCCCCCATATTGAGTGTATTTATCCATAGAGCTCTGTTTTGCTCCGGACAGATCCTTGTCTTTAGCCATGTTGGTGGTGGCAGATCTGGGTGCATCAATGAGGTAATCGAATGTTATCCTATGGGAGAGGTAGGCAGTAGTGAAAAACGAATTTGGCAGTAGTTGGGCCTGGCAAAACTTATGTTGCCAGGTCGATTTGGCAGTTTAAAACTGCACACATACTGAAATGGAAGACTTGAGAAATTTTTAAAAAGCTAGTTAATTAAGTTGGTGACACACTAAGTGCTGCGGGTCCACTCGTAACATTAAGGCCCTCATTATGACATTGGCGGTAAATGCCGCTTACTGCTGCGATGACGGCCACCAACTTACTGCCGTGATGACGAATATCCGTTCACCATATTATGACACACACAGACACCAATCTGACAGAATACAGACATACACAAAACCGACAGACCATAGGTCAGTAATAAACTGGCGGTCCCAAAACCCACACCATTAAGCCAACAGAACAACGCCCATCAAATTATGACCCACGAATCACCACAGCAGACATTAAAAGGCGGTAAACCATTGGCGGTACATACCGCCATGCTCACAATGGACACCAACATACAAAACAACACTACATTGTTCAACACACCTGACACCCATACACACACCACACCCACACCACTATAAAACACATACCCACATTACACACAACCCTTTACCAACAACTATTGCCACCACAAGACTGAGAAGAAGAGCACAGAGACAACTAGACACATATTCCACTGACACCCATACACCCCTCACGCATTCCACATCACGCACCCCACTACATTACCCAACACACCCTCACCAGCACTCATCACACAACACCCATGGCACCACAAAGGCACCCCCGTTTCACTGAGGAGGAGTTAAGGGTCATGGTGGAGGAAATTGTCAGGGTAGAGCCATAGCTCTTTGGAGCACAGGTGCAGCAGATATCAATAGCAAGGAAGATGGAGCTATGGCGGAGAATCATGGACAGGGTCAAAACCGTGGAGCAGCATCCAAGTGTAGGAGGCTGGCCTGGCTTATAGTGGGTACCTGATGGTACTTACACCTGGTGCCAGGTCCAGTTATCCCTTATTAGTAGATTAGTAGTGTTCTAGCAGCTTAGGCTGATAGAGGCAGCTATATCAGAGCATCTTAGGCTGAACTAGGAGACATACAAAGCTCCTACTATACCACTTATCTCATATAGCACTATATCATAGGAAACCCAATACTCAGAGTTACTAAAAATAAAGGTACTTTATTATAGTGACAATATGCCAAAAGTATCTCAGAAAATATACTCCCTTAGGAGGTGAGTAAAATACACAAAATATACACGCAAACCAAAATCAGGTAAGTAAAACACTTAGAAAAGTAGTGCAAACACTATAGAACACAACAGAATGCAATAGGAGACAATAGGCCTAGGGGCAACACAAATCATATACTCCAAAAGTGGAATGCGAACCACGAATGGACCCCAGGCCTAGTGTAGTGTGTAGAGGGTCACTGGGAGTGTAGGAAAACACTAAGGGTGTCCAAGATACCCCACCCCAAGACCCTGAAAAGTAGGAGTAAAGTTACCCTACTACCCCAGAAAGACAGTAAAGTCAAGATAGGGGATTCTGCAAAGACCACAACTGACTGCAAAGCACTGAAGATAGATTCCTCGACCTGAGGACCTCCAAAGGGTGGGGACCAAGTCCAAGAGTCATGCAAGGGTCCGGGGGGGGGCAGGAGCCCACTAAAACCCGGATGAAGGTGCAAAAGGGCTGCCTCCGGGTGGAAGAAGCCGAAGATTCTGCAACAACGGAAGGTGCCAAGAACTTCTCCTTTGGTCAGATGATGTCCCACGGTGTGCTGGAGGATGCAGAGTTGTTTCCACAGAGAAAGACTGCAAACAAGCCTTGCTAGCTGCAAGAGTCGTGGTTGAAGATAATGGGTGCTGCCAGGGCCCAGGAAGGACCAGGAGGAGGAGACAGAGGGGGCACTCAGCAACAGAGAGAGCCCACGCAGAAGCAGGTAGGACCTGCAGAAGCACTTGAACAGGCGTTCAAGCAATCTGAGCACGGCAGTCGTCTCAACACAACAAAAGAGGGTCCCACTGAGTCGGAGGTCAACTCAGCGAGTTGGGCAAATGCAGGACGAAGTGCTGGGGACCTGGGCTGTGCTGTGCACAAAGGAAGTCTTGCAAAAGTGCACAGAAGCCCTAGCAGCTGCAGATCACGCAGTACACAGGATTAATGTCTGGCGTGGGGAGGCAAGGACTTACCTCCACCAAATTTGGACAGACGGACCACTGGACTGTCGGGTCACTTGGATCCAGCTCCTGTGTTCCAGGGACCATGCTTGTCAAGATGAGAGGGGACCCAGAGGACCGGTGATGCAGAAGTTTGGTGCCTGCGGTAGCAGGGGGAAGATTCCGTCAACCCACAGGCGATTTCTTCTTGGCTTCCAGTGCAGGGTGAAGGCAGACGGCCCTCCAGAGCATGCACCACCAGGAAACAGTTGAGAAAGCCGGCAGGATGAGGTGCTACAATGTTGCTGGTAGTCTTATTGCTACTTTGTTGCGGTTTTGCAGGCATCCTGAAGCAGTCAGCGGTCGATCCTTGGCAGAAGTCAAAGAAAGAAGTGCAGAGGAACTCTGGTGAGCTCTTGCATTCGTTATCGGAAGGGGAACCCACAGGAGAGACCCTAAATATCCCTCAGAGGAGGATTGGCTACCTAACCATGTAGGAGCATATCAGGAGGGGTCCCTGACGTCACCTGCTGGCACTGGCCACTCAGAGGCCTCCATTGTGCCCTCACACCTCTGCATTCAAGATGGCAGAGGTCTGGGACACACTGGAGGAGCTCTGGGCACCATCCCTGGGGTGGTGATGGACAGGGGAGTGGTCACTCCCCTTTCCTTTGTCCAGTTTCGTGCCAGAGAAGGGGCTGGGTACTCCCTGAACCGGTGTAGACTGGCTTATGCAAGGAGGGCACTATCTGTGCCCTTCAAAGCATTTCCAGAGGCTGGGGGAGGCTACTCCTCCCCAGCCCTTAACATCTATTTCCAAAGGGAGAGGGTGTAACACCCTCTCTCAGAGGAAATGCTTTGTTCTGCCTTCCTGGGACTGGGCTGCCCAGACCCCAGGAGGGCAGAAACCTGTCTGAGAGTTGGCAGAAGCGGTAGCTGCAGAGAAAACCCCAGAGAGCTAGTTTGGCAGTACCCGGGGTCCATGTTGGAGCCCTGGGGATGCATGGGATTGGCACCCCAATTCCAGATTTGGCGTGGGGGGACAATTCCATGATCTTAGACATGTTACATGGCCATGTTCGGAGTTACCATTGTGAAGCTACACATAGGTATTGACCTATATGTAGTTCACACGTGTAATGGTGTCCCCGCACTCACAAAGTCCGGGGAAATTGCTCTGAACAATGTGGGGGCACCTTGGCTAGTGCCAGGGTGCCCTCACACTTAGTAACTTTGCACCTAACCTTCACTAAGTGAGGGTTAGACATATAAGTGACTTATAAGTTACTTAAGTGCAGTGTAAAATGGCTGTGAAATAACGTGGACGTTATATCACTTAGGCTGCAGTGGAAGTCCTGTGTAGGAATTGTCTGAGCTCCCTATGGGTGGCAACATAAATGTTGCCACCCATAGGGATCTCCTGGAATCCCAATACCCTGGGTACCTAGGTACCATATGCTAGGGAATTATAAGGGTGTTCCAGTGTGCCAATCAGAATTGGTAAAATTCACTAGCACTAGCCTGCAGTGACAATTTTAAAAGCAGAGAGAGCATAAACACTGAGGTTCTGGTTAGCAGAGCCTCAGTGATACAGTTAGGCACCACACAGGGAACACATATAGGCCACAAATTATGAACACTGGGGTCCTGGCTAGCAGGATCCCAGTGACACAGGCAAAACAGACACACAAATAAAAATGGGGGTAACATGCCAGGCAAGATGGTACTTTCCTACACCAAGAACAAGGGACGACATCAGGAAGAGGTGGAACGACCTACGGGGGAAGGTATGTTCCATTGCAGCAAGACACCAGCTTGCCATACAGAGGACTGGCGGTGGACCCCCACCTCCTCCCCCACAACTCACGGAATGGAAGGAGCAAGTCTTGGCATTACTGCTTCGTAAGGGACTCGCCGGAGTTGGAGGAGGACTGGACACTATTAAGTCTACTTTTAACAATTATCCCCCCCCATACCTGCATGGCATCACACACCCTCACCCTCACTCCCATCACTCCACCATCACATCTCACTAATCCCAATGCCAAACCCTGCATGCTGTACCAGTGCATGGACACCCCTCCCAGCCCTGCATAGACACTCATCACCAAAGCATGCACAGCATAGGGAAACTAACATAACCACAATACACCAACATACACAAGCAAAAGCTGGCAAGGGAATAACAACCATAGAGGGGAAGCTACAGAAGTATAGATGTCAGACACCTGAAGCATAATACATCATTTGCATCCTCACACAGACTGTCCCAATTTGGAGGAGGTAAGACCTTGCCTTCCCCGAGTACGGCACTACCCCTGTGCACTGCGTCTTCTTCACCTCCTGAGGACTCTGTGCACTATTTGCTAAATTCCTTCATGCAGAGCCTGGCCCAGGTCCCCAGCACTCTATCCTGTGATGCTCAACTTGTTGAGTCGACCTCCGGCGGCATGGGACCTTCTTTTGTAGTGCTGCACCAACCCCATTTTCAATCTCCTTTGTCCCCATGTCCTGGGATGCCCGTGGATGCTATCTGGTGTCCTGAGGGCTCTCTAAAGTGCTGAGAGACCCCTCTTTCTCCTCACACAGAGTTGAGGCCCCCAGATCCCTCCTGGGTCCAGATAGCCACATTTTGATGCAAAACACAACTTTGCCGGAACCAAGGCTTGTTGGACGAATCCAGCACCAAAACTCACCTGCATCCAACTTCTCTTCGTGAGACATTGATTGCATCACTCAGGAACCCACTGACATCTTCCTTGGGTGAATGTCTGCAATCGTTGTCCAACTGGGGACTCTTCTTTTGCACCCTCTTCTGGGTTGGCTGGGGCTCCTGTCCTTCCTGGAACTTCTTCAGCCCTCTGGACTTGGTCTCCTTCTTTTGCAGATCTTCAGGTCCAGGAAGCCACCATTTGTTGTTTGCAGTCTTGCTTGGTTCGCGCATTAACTCTAATCACGACTTGTAGTGTGTCCTAAGGAAACTTGCAGTACTTTTCTCCTACTTTCCTGGGCTCTGGGGTGGGGTAATTTACTTACCTTCACTGTATTCTTACTCTCCCAGTGATTCTCTACACACTACACTTCTCTAGGGGGTAATTAAGGGTTCGCATTCCACTTTCTTGGTATATGGTTTGTGTTGCACTTAGACGGATTTTCTCCCATTGCATTCTATAGCATTTCCTATTGTTTGCACTATCCTATGTCTAATTACTTACCTTATTTTGGTGTCTAGTGTATATATTGTGTATAATACTTGTCTCCAGAAGGAGTATTGCCTCTAAGATATTTTTGGCCTTGTGTCACCCAAATAAACTACCTTTATTTTTGGTAACATTCAGTATTGCCTTTACCTGTGTATAAGTACTGTGTACCTATAAGTGATATAGCAGGAGCTTTGCAAATCCCCTAGTTCAGCCTAAGCTCCCTCTATCAGCCTAAGCTGCTAGAACACTACTACATTTCACTAATAAGGGATAACTGGATCTGGTGTAAGGTGTAAGTACCCACGGTACCCACTACAAACCAGGCCAGCCTCCTACAGGATCTACGGCGGTGGTGACGGTATGCACCGCCGTGGACGTGACCTCCATTTTCTATATGATTCCTCACTTGTTTCCTGACCTTCCATAGGAGAGGACCTACACTGTATATGCTGCTGTGACCTGTGTCTGGAACCTACCATGGCCCATGTTACCGGGGAAAGGGCCGCAGCCTTCACTTCTGAGGAGTTGAGAGACAGGTGGATGGGGTCTTACCCCAGTATGGACTGCTGTATGGGCCTCCAGACCAACAGGTGAGTGCACTGTGGGTGCGATGCCTGTGGCATGAATCCATGGAGTTGTGTGTGAAGGTCTTGTGTAAGCGGGGGTGGGTGGATATTTTCTTGGCGGTGTACATGTTGTGGGCTGGGCTATGTGTGTGCCAAAGGTGATGCAAACGGGTATGGTGGGCCATTTGTGTGACAGGCTGGACTGTTTGTCTAATGGAGTCCTCCTGTGTGTATTGTCTCTGCAGGTCGGCGCCCATCAAAAGAAGGGACTATGGCATGCCATCGCCAAGGAGGTGAACCCTGTGGGTCTATGGCAGGCAGATCACCCACTGTTGGAAACAGTGGGAGAACCTGAGACGCTGGGCACGAAAGCCAGGAGAGGCTAAGCTGGGGATGGGCGCCCAATGAGGAAGAGGTGCACATCGGACCCTGACCCCACCTGATGGCCTGCATACTGGCGGTGGCCTACCCTGAACTGGATGGGTGCCTGATGGCATCACAGCAGCCACAATGGGGTACGTGCAATGGCTATCATTACAACTTACGACTGGTAGGGTGGTATCTGGGTGGTGGTTGTGTGTCCTTGGATGCCTCTAGGCCAGACCAGACATAGCAGCGTAGGTGCTCTGGTGGCTAAGGGTTTGAATGTAAAACATTGCTTACCTATCTTGTTAGTATTCACTTCTGGGCAAGGCTGCATGGGTCCCAGGTGTGCTGCAGTTGGCAGTGTGTGCCCCTCCTCTTTCCTTGGTGACTAGCTATTTCACTGGTAGTGCCATGAATAGTGTGTAAGCCTGTTTCCAGTGTGTGAGAGTGCTATGTACTCCAACAGTGGTATTGGTGCAGTCTTTGACCCTGTGTATCTTTTGTCTCTCTCCCCCCTTTCTTGTTTTGTCATCCGGTCCTTATGTGCATTGGTATCATCTGGCAGAGGAGCAGAGGCACCGGCAACAGAGGGAGCTGCATCCCACAGGACCCTGGAGGCAGAGTCCACCTAAGCTGAGGGCACCAGTAGGACAGAGGGTGAGGGAAGCACCACAGCGGAGACTGGAGGGGATAACACAGACTCTGATACCTTCTCCGATGGGAGCTCCCTGGTGGTGGCAGACACCTCTGTGACCACCCCAGCTGCAGGTACAGCCACCACCCCGTACCAGCACTGCCCTCCATGTAGGCCCTCAGCGAGTTGCCTGTGTCTGCTCACCCAGGAGGGTGGGCATATCCTTCGCCCCAGGCACCTCAGACCTTGCCCCAGTGAGCCCTGCTGCCCTGAGTGAGAAGGCTGTTGACCTCCTGAGATCCATCTCTGTAGGGCAATCAACCATTATGAATGTCATCTAGGGGCTGGCAACCCAGATTCCTGGAGGGCATTCACGGTGGATTGGCGGCCCAACAGAGATCCATTCAGGCTCTGGCTTCCTCTCTGATGGCAGTCATTGTCCCTATTTCAGGCGTCCCCCCTCCAACTTCCACTTCCCAGTCCCATTCTCCTCAACCCCAACCCATCCCAAGTACACAGACAGACACGCATGCACACAAGACAACACCCAAAAGTGGCACAGGCAAACACAAGCACCACACTTCA
This sequence comes from Pleurodeles waltl, assembly GCF_031143425.1. Classification (NCBI taxonomy): domain Eukaryota; kingdom Metazoa; phylum Chordata; class Amphibia; order Caudata; family Salamandridae; genus Pleurodeles; species Pleurodeles waltl. The sequence goes on from NC_090447.1 coordinate 1,220,068,660, forward strand.
TCCCATAGGCACTCACACAAACACCATTCAGTTGCAGACACAACAACATCCACTGTCTCCTCTGTCTCCCCCTCCTCCTCCTTCACCTCCCAACCAGTTACATCTACACTCACACCTGCATGCACTACATCAATATCCACTACCAGCATCATCACCACACCAAGCAGGACACACATCTCACTAGCAGACATCTCCACAACATCCATGCACGCGTACCGTGTCCTCTCCCACCGTGTCTGTCCCCCCCTCCTAAAGGACACAAACGCAAGCACTCAGACACCCAACAGCCATCCACCTCACAACAGCACACAGCCCATGCACCTGCACCCAAATCCGGCAGACATACACCTTCGACGACCACTCCCTCATGCTCCACTTCCATTACTCCTCCCTCTTCCCGCCCCAAAGTACCTAAAAAGCTTTTCCTTTCCACAATTGACCTCTTCCCTACCCCGCCCCCGTCCTGCATGTGTGGACAGGGTAACAAGGACCCAGCCCAGCACCTCAGTCAAACAGTCCACGAGGACAGTGGTAGCACCACCTACTCATGGTGGTAGGGATATCAGACCAACAATACTGAAGGGGAAGGAGACAGCACAACCTGGGATGAAGGGGAAGGAGCCTGCACCAGCTGGAAAAAAGGGGAAGGAGCCTGCACCAGCTGGAAAAAAGGGGAAGGAGCCTGCAGAGGGGGAAGAGCCCATCCACCCCTGCCAGGAAGGGTAAGGGATCCCCAACTGTAGGAAAGTACCCTCTTGACTGGCATGTTACCCCCATATTTCACTGTGTATATGTTGTTTTATTCTATGTGTCACTGGGACCCTGCCAGGCAGGGCCCCAGTGCTCATAAGTATGTGCCCTGTATGTGTTCCCTGTGTGATGCCTAACTGTCTGTGAACGGGCGGTCCCGAACACAGTCTCGATGCCAGTCAGTACAGACGTGTCGGATAGCTCCGACACGTCATTTCCGCGTTTCCACGTTGCCGTGGGAACGCGCGCGGACGACGGCTGGCGTCCAAGTGTTGCCGCGGCAACCCAGGAGGGTTTCCGGGCCGCAGCATTAACGAAGCAGGAGGATCTCCGCTTAAAAAGAGAGGAGACGGCGAACAGCGAGGAGGAGGAGACGGCGAACAGCGAGAGGGAGAAGACGGCGCACAGCGAAGGAGAGACGGCGAACAGCAGAAGAGAGACTGGAGAAGGAGAAAGGACCGGGATAACAAGGAGTGCCGACAAGGAGGAGAAGAAGGAGAACAGGTTACTGGATCCTCCACCGAAGGAACACCCCAGCGCCAGCCACGACCCAGGAGGGTCGTGGCTTGCTAAGGTACGGTCCTTGTGGGACACCAGAGGGAGTACCACGGTTAAGAGGGCACTGGGGAGAGGGGCTAAGAAGGAGTGAGGGGAGGACTGGGAGGGAGCTTAGAGAGCACAAGTAAAAACACGAGTGAGCCACGTAAAAGTGCACTATAAGGAGTTTATTCACCTTTTGCCCTAATTCACCACCAACACCACCCCACCTTGGTTACCTCTTCCCCTTTTAGTTAAATAACGCATAAACCTTATTTAATACCCCACTTACCGTAGCGTTTTCCTTTTTTCCCGGTACCACACCATTGGAGGCCACTGAAAAGCCAGAGGGAACGCCCACCTATAAGAGAACGAAGAGAAATCCAATAAGAAGAATACCAGACAACGACTTAGGACCTAAAAACATAGTAAACAAAATAAGGACAATTAGAGCCAAACCCATAATATTTAAATAAATCACTTATTTTCTTTTCATCGCAACTACTCTCCGTGGTCTTTTATACCGTTCGACCTGCCACAGTGGTGTCAGAAGTGGGATTGGAAAGGAACCAAACCCCGGGCGACCGAACGGTATAAACAATGAGTGAAAATCCGTCCTTAGAAGATATGATCAAACAACTGGCGGAAGGCCAACACCATTTGAAGTTAGTATGGGAAGCACACCAACGAGAGGCAAAAGAGGACAGGGAGGCCTTGCAGTCAGCCTTAAAGAGCCAAGCGACGATACTCACAAACAACCAATTGGTTCACGAAACGGCAATGAAGAAATTAACGGAAACAATTGCCGCCTGCAAAGTACACCCCAACGTCCCCAGTTCGGTGTTGCAGAAATATCAGGAGGGGGAAGACCCGGAGTCTTTCTTCACTAACTTTGAAAGGGTTGCTTCTTCGGCTCAATGGCCGGAAGAAAGATGGGGACAATATGTTGCGCCATTGCTTACCGGACTCTTGCAAGCCGCATATCAAGCAGTGAATCCCGGGGGAACAACACCATATAAAGACATAAAGACCAGCATCCTAGAACGGGTAGGACACGACACAGAGTATTATCGAGTTAAATTCCGGAAAGTAAAGTGGGGACCAAATGAGGACCCCCGAACCTTCTATTTTCGCGTGAAAGATTTAGCCTTGAAATGGTTGGGTCCCATCGGGAATAGCAGAGAGGAGGTTATACAGACTATTATCCTTGAACAGTATTTAGATTCTTTACCTCCTTCTACAAAAAACTGGATACGACAACATCCAAAGGTGGATACAGAGATGGCTATTGACTTAGCCTGCGCATACCATCGATCCACAGATGTGAGAGGAGTGCCACCCAGACCCAACATAAAACCTGTGGTAACCAATCCCAAACCTTCGCCGAGATTTCCCATAGAAGGCTCGGTTCCCCGCAGATTTGTCGAAGGTCCTCCCTTACAGGGACCACAATGCTACAGCTGTGGAGAATGGGGACACATAGCTCGTATGTGCCCGCGGAAACTAGAGGGCAGTGAACCTATGGAGATAGGGGTGACAAGGAGACGCGTACTCTGTACAGGAAAGGGAGACATCAAATTCAAACAAACCCTGAAACTTAATGGGCGGTCTGTATGTGCTCTCATTGATTCGGGTTGCAGCCAATCCGTGGTTCGCGAAGACTTAATAAGCCCAATAGACAGGGAATCAAGTCAGTGGGTCACTATTTGTTGCATTCACGGCGATAAGGAACAATACCCCGTGACAGGAGTTGACATAGAGTGGGGAGACTACAGGGACTTACTTCAGATGGGAGTAATGTCTCAACTTATTGAGGAATGTTTCATTGGTACCGACTATGACCATTTCCCAGAGCTCCTGGATCATGTTCGAAACCCAAAAACTCAACAGGATTGGTGGGTTAAGGCCCCATTTTCCGAAAGCAATATTGAATGTCCTCTACCCCGTAAGAAACTTTCACGTAGAGAGAAGCGAGATAGAAAAGTACAGTTCTGGTCTCGTACAGAGCAGGAACAAAACCAAGGACTTATAGCAGAAACACATGACGCACCCCTAAGTTTCCACCACCAACAAAGAGAAGATCCCTCCCTCGCTCAGGCCTGGAAATCCGCAAAAACTGAAGAAACTGAGGAGGTGGGTCCTTACTTCCTGGTTAAAAAGAATCTCCTATATAGGGTGACCACTAACCGAGCTGGGGATCGCAAACATCAACTAATTGTACCGGAAAATTATAGGAATCAAGTTCTGACTCTAGCCCACAATCAACCAGGTGGAGGCCATTTTGGGAGGGAAAAAACTGAAGAGTATCTCCTCAGACGATTCTATTGGCCAGGGGTTTTTGCCCACATTAGGAGGTATTGTTCCCAGTGTCCCCGGTGTCAGCTGACCGAACCTGGTAGGCCCAGGAAAGCACCGCTTTTGCCCCTTCCCATCATAGACATACCATTTAGCAGGGTGGGGATGGATTTAATTGGACCTTTAGTGCCTTCCTCTAAAGGTCACACATATATATTGGTCATTGTGGACTATGCCACCCGATACCCTGAGGCCATTCCCCTGACCAGTATGACCACAAAAACTGTCGCACAAGCAATGATAACAGTCTTCGCTCGAATAGGGTTTCCCCACGAAATACTTACAGACCAAGGGTAGTTCATGTCTACTCTCATGAAACAAGTTTGTAAGACATTAGGGATTTCCCAAATAAAAACCTCCGTTTATCATCCGCAGACAGATGGATTGGTGGAACGCTACAATCGGACCATCAAAACCCTACTAAGAAAAATAGTCACAGATTCAGGGAGAGATTGGGATCAAAAATTACCTCTAGTTTTGTACGCTATCAGAACTCATGAACAGGCCTCAACAGGACATAACCCATTCGAATTAGTGTTCGGGCGGCAACCAAGTTCCCTTTTAGACATGGCCATAGAAACATGGGAGGAAGAAGCCGAGGAGGGGGGAAGACCATTGCTGGAATACGCCCACAACTTGAAGTCTCATTTACAAGGGCTATGGGAGGAGGTACGAGAAAATATGGAACAGGCACAAACAACACAAAAACACTATTATGACAAAGGGAGTAAGTTGAGGGTTTTCCAGCCAGAAGACCAAGTACTCATAATGCGGCCCACGTCGGAGCAGAAGCTCCTAGCGAGATGGCAAGGTCCTTATCGAGTGATTCGAGCAGTTTTTCCTGTTACTTACCTTATTGAACTAATGGCCCATCCCCAAAAGAGACAAATTTATCATGTGAACCTCTTAAAGAAATGGGAAGTATCAGAGAACGCAGACAATGTAGTAGAAATGGGTCAGTTCCTATATCCAAGTAAAGAGTTAAACGTTGAATTCTACCCTAAAAGCCAGGACGAGAATAACAACTTACCCTCTATCAATAATTCATTGACAAATTCCGAGAAAAGGCAGTTATCTCTCCTATTAAATCACTTCCAACTGTTTTTTTCAGAGACCCCCAGAAAACCTCTTTGATTTGTCATCAAATACGAACAACCCCAGGTAAAATAGTCAGATTGCGTCCTTATCGTATTCCTGAAGCAAGAAAAAAAATCATAGAGGGCGAGATCCAGAAAATGTTAGCTCTCGGAGTGGTGGAACCCTCGAATAGTCCCTGGTGCTCCCCGGTAGTCCTAGTACCTAAGCCTGACGGGACCGTAAGATTCTGTATCGATTTTCGGAAACTTAATGAAATATCTAGGTTTGACACCTATCCAATTCCTAGAGTAGACGACGTCCTTGAAAAATTAGGCAAAGCCAAATATATGTCCACAGTAGACCTAACTAAAGGGTACTGGCAGATTCCTTTGGCACCAGAGGATAAAGAAAAAACAGCCTTCTCTACCCAATCTGGGCTTTATCACTTCACAGTGTTACCTTTTGGATTACATAGAGCTCCGGCTACCTTCCAAAGGTTAATGGATAGGTTACTAAAACCCTTCCACACATTCTCGGCGGCCTATTTGGACGATGTAGTCATTTTCAGCGAGACATGGGGGGATCATCTAGAACATCTTCAGAAAATGTTCCATACCTTGACAAAAGCAGGATTAACAGCCAACCCCAAGAAATGTGTAATAGGGAAAAACGACATCTCATACCTCGGATACAAAATCAGCCAGGGCACGCTCCAACCCCAAACAAAAAAAGTAGAAGCCATACAAAATGCTCCTACCCCTAAAACAAAGAAGGACTTACGTTCTTTCCTGGGACTAGTAGGCTATTATCGTAGGTTCATCCCTGCATATTCCACCCTTGCTGCCCCTCTCACAGACCTCTTGTCCAAATCCTACCCTAACCAGTTGTTACCCTTTTCTGACCTTCAGACGAAGAGCTTTGAGAGACTAAAATCCTATCTGACCAGGGAACCGATATTACAATGCCCAGACTTCTCTAAATCCTTTCATCTATATACAGACGCCTCCGATGTGGGACTAGGGGCAGTTCTGGCTCAGCCTGACGGGGAGGGCCGAGATCTCCCTATAGTATTTATTAGCAGAAAACTGTTTCCTCGGGAACGACATTATCCTATCATCAAAAGGGAGTGTCTAGCCATTAAATGGGCAGTAGACAGTTTACAGTATTATCTGTTGGGCCGACCTTTTATTCTCTATACGGATCACGCTCCCCTCACCTGGATGGCTGCTCATAAAGATTCTAATTCTCGGATTTTGCGATGGTTCCTTGAACTACTGCCTTTTTCCTTTCAGGTTCGACACGTCCCGGGGTCGCAACAGGGTCCTGCTGACTATTTGTCTTGTTTCCCTTGCTCCTCTTCGGTCCTAGAGCAGGCCCGTTCTTGGGAAGGGGTGTGTGAACGGGCGGTCCCGAACACAGTCTCGATGCCAGTCAGTACAGACGTGTCGGATAGCTCCGACACGTCATTTCCGCGTTCCCACGTTGCCGTGGGAACGCGCGCGGACGACGGCTGGCGTCCAAGTGTTGCCGCGGCAACCCAGGAGGGTTTACGGGCCGCGGCATTAACGAAGCAGGAGGATCTCCGCTTAAAAAGAGAGGAGACAGCGAACAGCGAGGAGGAGGAGACGGCGAACAGCGAGAGGGAGAAGACGGCGCACAGCGAAGGAGAGACGGCGAACAGCAGAAGAGAGACTGGAGAAGGAGGAAGGACCGGGATAACAAGGAGTGCCGACAAGGAGGAGAAGAAGGAGAACAGGTTACTGGATCCTCCACCGAAGGAACACCCCAGCGCCAGCCACGACCCAGGAGGGTCGTGGCTTGCTAAGGTACGGTCCTTGTGGGACACCAGAGGGAGTACCACGGTTAAGAGGGCACTGGGGAAGGGGGCTAAGAAGGAGTGAGGGGAGGACTGGGAGGGAGCTTAGAGAGCACAAGTAAAAACACGAGTGAGCCACGTAAAAGTGCACTATAAGGAGTTTATTCACCTTTTGCCCTAACTCACCACCAACACCACCCCACCTTGGTTACCTCTTCCCCTTTTAGTTAAATAACGCATAAACCTTATTTAATACCCCACTTACCGTAGCGTTTTCCTTTTTTCCCGGTACCACACCATTGGAGGCCACTGAAAAGCCAGAGGGAACGCCCACCTAAAAGAGAACGAAGAGAAGAAGAGAAATCCAATAAGAAGAATACCAGACAACGACTTAGGACCTAAAAACATAGTAAACAAAATAAGGACAATTAGAGCCAAACCCATAATATTTAAATAAATCACTTATTTTCTTTTCATCGCAACTACTCTCCGTGGTCTTTTATACCGTTCGACCTGCCACACTGTCTCACTGAGGCTCTGCTAACCAGAACCTCAGTGGTTATGCTCTCTCTCAGCTTTCCAAATTTGTCACTGACAGGCTAGTGACTAAATTTTCCAATTTACATTGGCATACTGGTACACCCATATAATTCCCTTGTATATGGTACTGAGGTACCCAGGGTATTGGGGTTCCAGGAGATCCCTATGGACTGCAGTATTTCTTTTGCCACCCATAGCGGGGTCTGACAATTCTTACACAGGCCTGCCACTGAAGCCTGAGTGAAATAATGCCCACATTATTTCACAGCCATTTACCACTGCACATAAGTAACTTATAAGTCACCTATATGTCTAACCATCACCTGGTGGAGGTTGGGTGCCAAGTTACTTAGTGGGTGGGCACCCTGGCACATCGTTCACGGCAAAGTACCCGAACTCTGTGAGTGCAGGGACACCATTACACGTGTGCACTGTACACAGGCCACTACCTATGTACAGCGTCACAATGGTAACTCCGAACATGGCCATGTAACATATCTAAGATCATGGAATTGCCACCCCAATACCACACTGGTATTGGGGGGACAAATCCATGATCCCCTGGGTCTCAAGCACAGTACCTGGGTACTGCCAAACTGCCTTTCCGGGGTCTCCACTACAGCTGCTGCTGCCAACCCCTCAGACAGGTTTCTGCCCTCCTGGGGTCCAGACAGCCCTGGCCCAGGAAGGCAGAAAAAAGGATTTCCTCTGAGAGAGGGTATTACACCCTCTCCCTTTGGAAATAGGTGTGAAGGGCTGGGGAGGAGTAGCCTCCCCAGCCTCTGGAAATGCTTTGATGGTCACAGATGGTGCCCTATCTCTGCATAAGCCAGTCTACACCGGTTCAGGGATCCCCCAGCCCTGCTCTGGTGCGAAACTGGACAAAGGAAAGGGGACTGGCCACTCCCTGACCTGCACCTTCCAGGGGAGGTGCCCAGAGCTCCTCCAGTGTGTCCCAGACCTCTGCCATCTTGGAAACAGAGGTGTTGGGGGCACACTGGACTGCTCTGAGTGGCCAGTGCCAGCAGGTGACATCAGAGGCTCCTTCTGATAGGCTCTTACCTCTCTTGGTATCCAATCCTCCTTCCTTGGTAGCCAAACCTCCTTTTCTGGCTATTTAGGGTCTCTGTTTTGGGAAATTCTTCAGATAACGAATGCAAGAGATCACCAGAGTTCCTCTGCATCTCCCTCTTCACCTTCTACCAAAGGATCGACCCCTGACTGCTCAGGATGCCTGCAAAACCGCAACAAAGTAGCAAGACGACTACTAGCAACATTGTAGCACCTCATCCTGCCGGCTTTCTCGACTGTTTCCAGGTGGTGCATGCTCTGGGGGTAGCCTGCCTTCACCCTGCACCAGAAGCTCCGAAGAAATCTCCAGTGGGTCGATGGAATCTTTCCCCTGCTAACGCAGGCACCAAAAGACTGCATCACTGGTCCTCTGGGTCCCCTCTCATCCTGACGAGGGTGGTCCCTGGAACTCAGCAACTCTGTCCAAGTGACTCCCACAGTCCAGTGACTCTTCAGTCCAAGTTTGGTGGAGGTAATTCCTTGCCTCCCCACGCTAGACTGCATTGCTGGGTATGCATGATTTGCAGCTGCTCTGGCTCCTGTGCACACTTACAGGATTTCCTTCGTGCACAGCCAAACCTGGGCCCCGGCACTCTAACCTGCAGTGCACAAGCTTCTGAGTTGTCCTCCGGCGTCGTGGGACTCCCTTTTGTGACTTCGCGTGGACTCTGGTTCAATTTCCTTCCACGTGCCTCATCAGGTACTTTTACGGGTGCTGCCTGCTCCTGTGAAGGCTCCCTGAGTTGCTGGGCGCCCCCTCTGTCCCCTCCTCCAAGTGGCGACAACCTGGTCCCTCCTGGGCCACAGCAGCACCCAAAAACATCTACTTCAACCCTTGCAGCTAGCAAGGCTTGTTTGCGGTCTTTCTGCGTGGACACACCTCTGCAAGCTTCATCGCGACGTGGGACTTCCATCCTCCAAAGGAGAAGTTCCTAGTCCTCTTCTTTCTTGCAGAACTCCAAGCTTCTTCCAACCGGTGGCAGCTTCCTTGCACCCTCAGCTGGCATTTCCTGGGCTCCTGCCCACTCTCGACACTGTCACGACTATTGGACTTGGTCCCCTTGTCTTACAGGTACTCAGGTCCAGAAACCCACTGTTGTTGCATTGCTGTTGTTGCATTGCTGGTGTTTGTTCTTCCTGCAGAATCCCCCTATCACGACTTCTGTGCTCTCTGGGGGTAGTAGGTGCACTTTACACCTACCTTTCAGGGTCTTGGGGTGGGCTATTTTTCTAACCCTCACTGTTTTCTTACAGTCCCAGTGACCCTCTACAAGCTCACATAGGTTTGGGGTCCATTCATGGTTCGCATTCCACTTTTGAAGTATATGGTTTGTGTTGCCCCTATACCTATGTGCTCCTATTGCAATCTATTGTAATTCTACACTGTTTGCATTACTTTTCTTGCTATTACTTACCTAATTTTGGTTTGTGTACATATATCTTCTGTATATAACTTATCCTCATACTGAGGGTACTCACTGAGATACTTTTGGCATACTGTCATAAAAAAGTACCTTTATTTTTAGTAACTCTGTGTATTGTGTTTTCTTATGATATTGTGCATATGGCACCAGTGGTATAGTAGGAGCTTTACATGTCTCCTAGTTCAGCCTTTGCCATAGCTACCTTCTATCAGCCTAAGCTGCTAGAAACACCTCTTCTACACTAATAAGGGATAACTGGACCTAGCACAAGGTGTAAGTACCTCTGATACCCACTACAAGCCAGACCAGCCTCCTACACCAACCTATGACCAGGAGGAGAGGAGGCAATCTACACCAGCGGAAGCAGTCAGCCAAACACCGCCACCACCACCACCAGCTGTCACAGCGCCCCCACCACCTGCCGTGGTTGTGCAGCCATCAGAGAGTGCAGGGGTTGACCAGGATCCTCCCCCAACCACCACCAAAGTGCAGCCATCAGAGAGTACAGGGGCTGACCAGGAGCCTCCCCCAACCACCACAACAGTGCAGCCATAAAACAGTGCAGGGTCTGACCAGCAACCTCCTCCAACCACCACCACAGTGCAGCCATCGCTACTGGCGGCCGCCAGGTAGTCCACCCTCCAGGGGCTACTGTGATGGTTGCCCCCTCCAGAACCAGTGGGCAAGTCAACCACTCAAGAAACTGTGGCCTTGCACTCCCCAGGACAAAGCACAGGGCATGTTTCCCCCTCAAGAACCAGTGGGCAAGACACCCACTTGAGAGACTGTGGCCTTGCACTCCCCAGGACAAAGCACTGGGCATGTTGCCCCCTCCAGAACCAGTGGGCAAGACACCCACTCGAGAGACTGTGGCCTGCACTCCCCAGAACAAAGCAATGGGTATGTTGCCCCCTCCAGAACCAGCAGGGAAGACACCCACTCGAGAAACTGTGGCCTTGCACTCCCCAGGACAAAGCACAGGGCATGTTGCCCCCTCCAGAACCAGTGGGCTTGTTCCCATATCCGGCTGAGGTGCCCAACCTCCCCCTGAGGTACCTGCCTATTTGACAACTGATGCCACTGCAGTGTTCTATCCAGATTGGTGCAGAATTCGAGTTGGGCCTTGGACTGTGCCCTGTGGGCCCTTTGAACTATGGACTGGGCAGTGTCCCTTTTTTATACAAGTGTACATATCGGTTTCATGGCCAAATCGGATTATTGATTTTTTTGTTGAACTGATTACAATCACTTTCATCAATTCATGTTGTTCTTGCATTATTCTGCAGATTTTCGGGGTCTAATTATTTTTTGTAATACAGCTGGTTGTGTGCATGGCATGTGTGTTTCAGGTGTGCGTTGTGAGCGTGTGTGTGTGTCACTCTCATTTTCCATCCCACCATTTCTTGTGTACTAGACGGCAGTGCCATTGTCGTCTTCGCCAGCGTTGGTGTGTTCCAGGTGGAGCATAACGTAGAAGATCATCGGGAAGACTTGCAGTTCGGGTTCCATGGAGGAGTGGTTCTTCCCTGTGTCTCCAATGCTGAGTCCTTTGAGTTTTGTGCTCTATTTCCACCAGGCTTTTGTTAGCATTGGTACCGCCCCGGAAAAGGTGGATGTTTCCTGTGTCAAAATATGGTGGGCGCTACTTTGTCTTCCACCTGGCTGTAGGCGGCTACCTCCGTGGCGACTGTTGTTTCCGCCCTGGCGGTCGGTGTGATACATTGGCCGTCTATCGGAGATATTACCGCCATGGTCATAATTTGGTGGTTATTACCACCAGCCTGTTGGCGGTATTACCGCCACTTTATCACCCACCGCCAGGGTCGTAATGTGCAGACCCTGGGTCATGTCATACCACTTTGCTAGGGACTTATAAGTAAATTAGATGGGCAAACAGGTGAAGACAAGTTTTACCAAGTTTTAAGAAATGAACACAAGCACCAGCCCAAAAGCCAAAAAAAATGAATTTCAGCAAAAGAAGGCGGTAGGCAAAAAGGTTTAGCGAAGACCACCTTATGTCTGGCAGGTCTAACATAAGTGGGTAGCATCTTCTAATGATGACACCCACTTTGAGGAGGTAAGCAAGGAATGACAATACAACTCTGTGATGCCAATAGGAGCCAAAGGACATGTGATGGCACGTTTGCTATTCCTGGTATATTGGTGAAGTGATATTCATGACAGCAATGTGGGCAAACAAAAAGAAATGCTGATTTAACGGGATGAGCCGCAGGTAGCAACAGCAATACATCCGAGAGCCAGGACAAGGAGATAAAAATAGTGGGAAGAGGCTAGGCAATGAAATAGAGCAGTGTAAGAAGGTGTAGGTAACATGTTGAGAGATAGTTAGGGTGTGGCATGAGGGAAATAATAAACACGGATGTGTAGCATAGATAGATATCTAGAATAGCCCATGAGGAAAGCAGGCACATGTAATCAGCAATTATTTTGAGTTAATTATTGTTTAGATGAAAGCTGCTCTGTAGCTATTTTTTCATTTGTGCGGTTGTCACAACTCTGTGAAGAACAAGCAGTTGGTAAAAGGTTTCAAGAGAGTCTATGCACCTCTGCTGGAAACCTGTTGGTTTGCACACCTCTAAATAAGGTAGGCAAAATCCAGTTTATGGGGTGGCTCATCTGTTGCTTTTAGGAAGATTCCAACATCTGGTAATCCTGCAAGCCCCCATCATCTTATTTAGTGATAAAATTGGAACTGCACAAATTCATGCAGGTAACATCTGGTGAGCAAAAGTGTTGTGCATAGATATGTCTGAGAGCAATATCAATAAACATACATGCACATGAATACTAGAGCAGTAAGATATTTGAATTAAAATTGTAAATATAATGTTTCTGGAATACTTTACCGTTTGCACGAAATTATTTTGTCTACAGAGAAAAAGAAAAATCATACTTAATATACATGAGGGTGGGAAACATAATTAACTGTAGCTTACTTAAAATACTTTAGCATGCTCCTTATGAAAATCTCTGCACATTATACACCAGTTAACCACACACGTTAATATAGATTGGAGTGGCTATGATAGCCACATGCAGCATTAAAGAACATGTTACTTTCCTTTGGTAGTGCCTAATCTGGTACAGACTATCTAGACACAGCTTCCTTGCTTAAGAATTGGCCCCAGGTGACACACTTGATCTGGAAATTCTCAACCAGTACCCTGTGTATCGGTAGGTGACATTGTTTGGCTCCGTATCTGCAATGTCCGTACCAGAAGTGACAAATGCAGTAACTATATATGTACCAAATGGACACACTGATGTAAATTCATTTTTGCAACTTTACACACCAGAAGCACAGAGTCACAATGAAGACTGACCACTGGTATGAGCTTCTAGGACCCTTTGTAAGGGGAAACTCTCATCCTTTAATTAGGTCTCATAGCAGGTAGGACAATAGGGCTGGTAAGGAATCTGAGGCTAGGTAGAGTCTCTACCAGATAAGGCGTCACTGAAGGTAAGTAACTTGTTCATAAGATGGGGACTTCTAGCCACAGATTCTTTCCTTAGAATAGATACTCAATGCCTCCCCAGTGATGGATCTGCAAACCCAACGTAGGGCCGTGGATGGGGATACTCGGTCACAAAAGTGACAGATATCCCGTCCTCCAAGTTACAATTCTTTTATATCCTATGAAAGTCGAAATAAGGCCCGTTTGTGATGGAGTATTCCATCCACCAAGATCGTAATCAGGCCCTTAGATAAGGAAGTCCTGTGGGACCAAGTGTGGCCAAAATGTCTATCCCAACAGCTCTGACTGTCCAGGCAGTAGTGTTTTTGTAGTTTTGTTTAGCACATTTTATTGAAATTTCCCATTACGGAAACATTTCATGTGCTAAACGTTTTCGTTGTTGTAAGGTAGTGGGGAATCCTGTAAAAATTTATTTTCCAGTCCCAACCAGTTTAGAATATTGTAGAAAGTGATCAGGCCCCACATCAAACACTTGTTTTGCCTTTTGGAATGTGAAAAAATGCATCACCAATGTACAGTTCCCTCACTCCAGGCTGCCAATGTACTAACCCCGTCTATTCTCTTGAATAATTGCACTAACCAAATATCTATGTCCTTTGCAAAAGTGAGACGTTTAAGTATTCACTCGTTAATTCTTTGACCATATATTACTATTCTGACGCACTACGTATGGGTATTCACCCGAGCTATGACTGTCTCCCATATTAGCATCCATGTACATTTCTAGTACTCCACGACCTCTCTTTTGAAGGATCATTTTCCAGATATCCAGCACCACCCTGCTTCTCTTTCCCACCCACACTAGGGAGACCAACAAACTGTTCTAGACCTTGAATGTGACAATAGGCAATGAGGAATGTGAAATCTAAAGTACATAAAAACTCATTGGTAGGAAAGCCTTTTTTGCCTTTGCCACACAACCACAGAATGAATAGGAAGGGAACCCAGAATTTCACTAATGTCTCAAATACCCACAGGACCTCCCAAACCCCAATTATATAGTTATATTGTTTTCCCTGGTTGTACGCTACCATGATTCATAAAATATCGAAACTTGCCCATCTCCCATCTGAAATCCAGGACCAGCAGCCTTTCTAGTGGACATCTGGAAAAGGGAAAATACGGCTCTTCTGCTTATTTATTTTCAACCCAGAAACTTCCCAGAACCTTTCAAAACACAATAAAAGGTGGGGTACAGAATTTCTTGCAAGTCGCAAATAAATAAATCAGCCATTCACACAGAAAGAGGCTATGTGGGTTACATCCCCAACTTTGATCCTCCATTCCACCAATCCAACCCAAAGTGGGTTCATCTGTGGCTTTAAACCAGCAAAAAACAACAGGGGAGAGAGGGGACATCCCTATCGATTTCCTTGTCCCAATGCCAAACTGTCTCATAGGCTCCTCCCCACTAGTTAATTGTCCGTCTATAAATGTCTGGCTAGAGTCTTCATTAGGGCTGCCTGTCTCATAGCCACTGTGCCACAGGATTACTCAGCACCAGAATAGGGGCAATATGCGTCTCCTATTTAATTATCCATGCTAGCAACCTACTTGGCATATCCTTTTTTATGTGTAGTCGCTGGCAATACTCTTTCAGCATGAACTTGCCCAGCCTATCCCAAGTGTCTCCTAGAACCCTGCCTGAATCTAACATTCTGGCTATGTACCCCAGAGAGTTGTGTGAATGTTGTTTTAACTTCTTCAGCTTCTCCGCTTGCTTCTTTAAGTCTTTCTGAAGTTGTCCCTTAGTCAGATGTATTAACCCTAGACATTTCCCCCTGCAGTGCTGCTTTCATTGTTTCCAATTTATTAACAGTGTCAGAGTTGCCCCAATTTCCTTCAAAGTAGACCCTAATAACTGTTCCCATAAAATTCAGGGAATTTGGTCTGTGAGAGGCCCTAGGGGAAGCCTGCAGGTGAATGGTAATCCACCTGTCAACTCTAATGCACAATGCAACATCAGAGGTGAGTGGTACAACAGGAATCTACCTGGGTTTTTTGGACTGGACAAACTGCCGGAGTGGCCAGTCCTGACACTAAAGTGAGATCTAAACAACTACATGTGTCAAGAGTGTGTGAAAGACAAGAGTTTTCAATTGTTGATGGATTAAACACCTGCCATATCTATTGAGCCTTATGTTCTTCATGACTTCCCATAACACTTATCTTGGCTTTGTTCCTTGTTTTGGTAGAAACCTATCAAAGTGCCCATCCAGTATGCAATTGAACTTTCCTATAAATATGACTGGGATATCAGCATATAAGGCGAGAAAGCCTTGGATTCTATAAAGACAGTTACTCATCTGTATTGGAAGCATAAATGCTTACTGCACATATCTCTTGCCCATCTAACATACCATGTATGAGCATATGATGCTCTCCATCCTAGACGTAGAGTCAAATTGATACTCCCCACGCGTAGGCAGAGTGAATACACGAGTACAACTGTCTTACAGTATCACTACGGAGCATCTCTTGCAGACATGCTGTGTCCAGTTTGTGTCTCCTGATGAATGCCAATATTTTAAAATGTTTTGTATACGCATTCAATCAATGGGCATTCTACGTAATTATCCCATATTTTGTGGTCATCCATGCATCAGATGGAAACCCATCGCCAACCCCACCATCACCCCCTCTATTGTATCTGCAGGCCCCCCAGGCACTGGATAATGTGCTCTTGATTTTGACTGATGTAATCTGACAGACATGTTTCCTCTTCAACAAACCAGCTACAAAATGTATAACATCCAACTAACAACTTTACCACCTACCACCCCAACTAAAGACTATTCTACACCATCAAATTGTGTCTACTTAATTCACTGTGATCAAGTGAAACCCCAAATGATCTCTAGGCATTCGCTAACCAGAAGCCTTAACTTCCCAATAGCAAAAAGAAGGTAAAAAGGTGGATACAGCGGAACGCTGTTATGAATTGATATTACAGTATTATCTAATAGTATTTTATGCTGGAGTGGATATAGTTCCTCTCAGCCTCCAAGGGCTAAGATCATGATATGAACACACACACATATATATATGGTGTGCCTGCTAAGCAGAAGCCCTCACCTTTCAATATGAAGGAAAAAAGGTTGATAGAGCAGAACACTGCTATGAATGGATATTACAGTACTATATATTCGAATTATATGCTGAAGTGCATAAATTTACCCCTCAGCCTCCAAAGCCTAAGTGTATAGTGCATGAAGACACACACACACACACACATATATATATATATAAATGGCCCTCACCATGCACAGTTTTCTCATCAGTAATTTGTTTGCAAATGTTACAGTGATATTATCAATGATGTAATGAGTGATGGTAATTAGCAGTGCGTGGCGAAGGTGCAAGTTATAGTTACCTTACGGCATATATTCTAGTTACTTAAAATAACTCTAACTAAAACAGATTAATTTCTATGGTTTTGTGAATGTAAAATCTGAACCTAACTTTAATGTCCCTGTAACCTTTGGATTTTTAGTGAATTTCTGTTTTTTTTTTAATGTTAAGTCAGATGTCCATCGCAATGCATGATGGAGAGTTGGACGCAGCGCCTAGCCTGGCATTGTTCTGCCCTCACCCAAGCTTGCTGCTCCTGCCCCCATCCCTCTTTGCCACCTATTGTCCATGTTCATGCCCCTGCTCCCTCATTACAGCCCTGTGTTGCTTTTGTTCTGCCACTGCCCTTCCAGCCTGCCCTGAACAGTTAGCTTGCTGCCCCATCCACCACTTCCATACCCTCTGTTGTCCACGTCCATACACCATCCCCCTCCCTCCTGCCCTGCATGGCCCAAAGTGCTGCTACTGCTCCATTTAGATTGATGTACCTGCCCACTCCCCCTTCCCTTTATTGCCCAATTCTATGCCCCATCATTGCCCTCCTGCTTAGCCTGTACCTAATGCAGCCTATACCCCTCCCTTCTGTCCTCCGTGGTCCTTTGTACATGCCCCTGCCCGGTCCCTCTCCCACCATGGCTGTTGTGCTGCCAGTGCCCTTCCCACTTCCCTTGCATAATCTTCCTGCTGCCACAGCCCCTCCCACCTGCCCTGTGTGGTCAGCTTGGTGCCCTTGACCACCTTCCCTCCGATGTCTGCATGTATACCATTATAGTCTCAAAGGTGCCCTCCAAGGTGAGTTGTGCTTCTAGTGCCCATTCCCCCTGTCCTCCATAGTCAGCTAGCTGCTCCTGCCCTCCGTTTTTCATGTGCAGGCCCCTATCTCCTCCCTCCTATCTTGACTGGTCTGTTGTCATGCCCCTGCACCCTCCCTCCTACCTTTCATGCTCAGTTATACGGCAACTGTCTCTCCACTCTGACTGGTATGGTCAGCTTGCTGCCCTTGCCTCTTTCTGCTTTGCTCTCCGATATCCATATGCATGGCCCTGTCCCCTCCTTATTGTTTTTCATGGTCTGTTGTGCTGCACTGCTATCCCGCTTGCCCTGTGTGGTGATCTGTGCAGCTGCAACCCTTGATACCTGCCCTGTAATGTCAATTTGTTGCTCCAGCCTATCTCCCTCTTTCCACCTGTTATCCAAGTCCATGCCCCTACCCAATTCCTGCTGCCCTCTGTGGTCCAATGTACCATACTTGCCAACATTTTGAACTTCCTAAGAGTGACATTTTGAAAATGAAACCTGGGGAATTGATTTTCCCATTGACCTACATTGAAAAAGAGGAACCTTTAGACAGGAGACAGACAAAATAAAGCCCTTGTGGGCTTAACCCCCCCCCAGGATTCTTGAATCAAGTCTGTTGGCATGTATGGTTGTACTGCCACTGCTTCTTCCTTCTGCCTTTAATGGTCTTTTATATTGCCACAGCCTCTCTTGCCTAGTATGCATGGTTGGTTTGTTGCCCCTGCCCCCCTTTCCCCTGCCTTCCATGGTTTGTTGTGGTGCCACTGCCCCTCCCACCTGCCCAACATCGTCAACTTGTTGCCTATGCACACTTCTCCCTACCCTCAATTATTCATGTCCGTGCCCCTGATCTCTGCCACACCATAGTGTTCTAATGAACAACTAGACTGCTAAAATTCTTTATTTTAGACTCCTGATGACACCTTGATGTAATTAAAACTGTAATACCTAAAGCATTTCCTTAGAAATTCTAAAAATTAGAGGGTATTATTTCCATAGAAATTATGGTTAGTGCTCTAAAAAAACTAAAATAAGGACATAATAGCTGAGGTCCAAAATAGTGACAAATCACTTTTAAATTATTTGCTATCTTTATGTTTTTTTTATACAGTTGATTGCTTGATTTTATGTTTCACTTAGGGGAGTGGATGTGGCGTTACGGCCAGAGCTGCAGACTTTGCAAATGAGGAACCAAGTTGAAGTTTCAACGTCAGCTCGACATTCTGTGATTCTGGGCAAATCACTTGATCTCCTGATGCCTAAAACCAAAATGAATGCATCCAGGTGTAATTTAACTGATGCTCACGAAAATCACTCCATTACCTTTGGGTGAATCTGCACTTTATCAAACTGCAATAAAACAAAGAAATGAAGGCCCTCATTATGAACACAGCGGGAAAGACAGCTCTGCCGGCGATGCAGGTAACTACAGTCAACAGTCAGGCGGTCTGGGATGCCAAATACTGAAACACCTGAAAAACAGGCAGCCTGAAAACCACTCTCCGCCAGCAGAGGAGTGCTGACAACGACAGAAGAGGCCGCCCACAGGCCAACAGAAAGGCCCTACCTGCCCATTAAATAATGAAGCACTAGACAGCCATCAGTTCCGGGGGCGGGAACCACCGCCAGGCAAGGCCAGGCGGAAACGAACCAAATACAAGGAAACACTCACTGGAAATCTCACACAACACGCCGAAGCAGACATGGAGAGAGAGTTGCAAATCATGTCAGTCCTGCTTCTTGCGATATATCTCCACAACAGAGACCGCCGACGAAGATGACGACGATAAGTACAGCAACCTACTAAATAAGGGAAGAAAGGGCTCAGTTACATACCCACCACTCCACTTACCCAGCAAAGACCCACAACCCCTCACAACAGCACAAGCCATACACCCCAGAGCAAGAGGTACTTACCCGACACAAGGCCAAGACAACCTGCCCAAGTTACACACATGTGCACAACACCCCCCAAAAAAAAACGATGAACCACGGATCCAGAGTGTGCCAAAACCAACACTGGCAACACAAACTTTTTATTAAGCTCCAGGGGCAACAGAAGTCCAACAGACGGCCAATGGCCAATCCATAGCTCAAAGTCCTATGGGCCCAAATGGTCCCAACTTGACTCCCACAGGTGCAAATGGTACTCCACCTTAAAGGGGCAACAATGGGGCATCCAGGCACCTCAGGGAACAGGGGCAGGGGGGGGGGGCTTGGCTTTACGTTTGGGAGGTGTAGGGGGCTTGGGTCTTGTCTTTGAAGCTGGTGGAGCGGCCTTGGACTGGGGTGCGGCAGATGTGCCTGGACCAGCGCAGGGTCTCTTGCTCACAGGGGAGGTAGCACGGGAATAAGAAGGGCGGACAGGGGCAGGCTGTGACGTGGGAGGAGTGGATAGGGCGAGGAGGTGGGCACGTTTAGGGACGAGACGGGGTGGGCCAGTGGGTTAGAATAGGTCAACACAGGATAGGAAACTTTTTTAGTGGCAATTGGGGTGGACCTGCAGGAAGGCGTGGGAGTGGAGGTAGAGGGAGTGGTTGTGACAGGTGTAGGTGTGCGTGACGTGGGTGCAGGAGACTGTACAGTATGCTGAGGTGTGATGCATGTGTGTTGGGTGGTTTTTTTTTTAACGTTTGAGTGTCTTGGGAGGAGGGGGGTGGACACAGTGGGACAAGACAGGCTGCCAGTGTAAATGTATGTTGTCTGTGGTGACTGCAGGTGTGGTGTATGGGATGCATGAATGGATATCTGATTTTGTGGTGACTGCCAGACTGGGGTCAGCAACAGTGAATGAGGGGCTGCAGTGCCTGTGAGTGTGCATATAGAGGTGACAGACAGGGAGGCAGAAGAGGTGGACACACTGGGGGAAGTGGATGTTGGTGTGTGTGCCTTTGTATGTTGGCTGTGAGTATGCCTGTGGTGAGAAGTGTGGTGCTTGTGTTTTTCAGTGTGCTTCTTGTGTGTTGAGGTGTGTGCATGGCCGTCAGAATGTGTGCTTGGGATGGGTGAAGGGAGTGGGGTGCTGGAAGGGGTTGGGGTGGGATGGAGGGGGTCCGGAATGACCAGGGGCACTAGCTGCCGTCAAAGAGAAGGTCAGAGCCTGAAAAGATCTCTGTAGGCCAGACACAGCACTGTAAATGCCATCCAGGTAGGCATTGGTTTGCTGCACCTCTGATGCTAGCCCCTGGATGGCATTGACGATGGTTGTCTGCCCTAGAGAGATGGACCTCAGGAGGTCCACTAGGGTCCCACTAGGGTCCGCCACTGCCATGGAGCTCCCATCGGAGGAGGTATCAGAGTCACTACCTCCAGTGGTAGTTGTCTCACCTGTGGTACTCCCCTCACACTCCAACCCACTGGACCCCTTGGTGTCGCGCGACTCTGCCTCCCTGGAACCGTGGGCTGCGGCATCCCAACTCGCCAGTGCCACAGCTCCCTCGCCAGATGATGCTGATGTACACAGACAACACAAGAGAACAGGGATGCGGAGACAAAACAGGAGAGACACTTGTAAATAGCTGAATGGAGGTACATAACTGGTTCACACATACACCCACCCTGCAAATATTCTACCATGCAGCACCTACAGCTGCCCCTGACTAGTGGCCAAAACCCTGCTCTACAGCCATTTCCTACAGCACAGAGGGACCTGAAGTACTGCAGACCTGACCCATACAACCTTACTTCCCATGGGGGCAATTATGTATAATGACATCAGTGAGAGTCCCTGCCAATAGACAGCTATATACTACAGCACACTCACACATCTATGAAAGAGGCATACATTGGTTTCTGTACTCACCCCCTTGTGTCTGCTGTGCAGCCTTCAAGCGCCCATCCAGGTCTGGATACGCCACTGCCAGAATGCAGCGCATTAGGGGGGTCAGGGCCCGATGGGCACCCCTTCCTCATTGGGAGGACTCCCCCAGCTGGGCCTTGCAGGTCTTCCTCGCCCAGCGCAGCAGGGCCTCCCACCACTTCCTGCAGTGGGTGCTCCACCGGTTGAAGACCCCCAGGGTCCGCACCTCCCTGACAATGGCATGCCAGAGTTCCCCCTTCTGATGGGGGCTGACCTATATGGGACACACAGAAAAAGTAACACAGAGGTCAGACAATGCCATTAGATACAGCTGGCTATACGTCGTCTATGGGACAGACACTCACAACAGCAGAACAGGACCTCACACACGCAGCATTTCATGAATCCCACAAATGTACAGTGTCAAACGTGCACACATGTTTACAGCCATCTACCACCATTACACACATCCACCCCCCCCAATCCACCTACTCACCTGTATCGATGGTCGACCATAGAACTTGGCATACAGATGTAGGACCTCGTCCACGAGCTTGTCCAGCTCCTCGCTGGTGAAGGCCGGGGCCCTTTCCCCCGCCACTCGTGCCATTTCCAGGACCAGAGTCAGGGCACAGCAGCTCACTCATTCGAGTACCTGTATACACGTAATCCGGGAGTCAAGTGAAGTTGGAGTGACGAGATGGCGTACGCTCTGTGGCGGTGTGCACTGTCACCACTGGCGATGATCATGATACGCTAATATTCCCCATTGGCAACCATGTTAACCAATGAATGGTCGCATGGCGGTGAACACTGCCTTACGCTATTACGACAACCGCTAACGGTATGTTATGTTATGTATGAGGTCACTTCCACTACAACATTTCTGGATTACAGGGGGCAGACATTTTGGCCATTACTACGCAGTTATTAATTGCTCATTTGCCCCACGCAGGCCCTATTGTCCACAACCCCCATACGCATGAACAAATATACATTTACTCACCACAACAGTCCTGATGTATCATTGAGGACATGTCACTTCAATTTAACATCCTAGTATGCATATGTGTCATCGACTTGTATGCCAGCAGTGCTGCATATTTTTAAACTGTTGGGCAGATGTATGTGTGTTCCTCACATGTGTTCTCAACTCCTCCTAGGTACAGACCCATGTGGTGAGGGAGAGCCTCATCGGTGTACAGACCACTTGTTGATTTGGGCACCATGGTGGAGCGTCACATCATTTTCAATTACAGACTCAACCGTGCTACCATTCATGAACTTTATGCATTACTGGATCCAGCACTGAGACCGGCTAATCGGAATCAGCATACCATCCCTATTGAAGGGCAAGTGCTCTCTGCACTCCATTTCTGGCCACGGGTTCATTTCAAGTGACAGTGGGAATGGGTGCAGGTTTTTCACAGCCAGTGTTTTGCATTATACTGTCCAGATTCCTGAATGCATCTTTACGACACCTGCAGTCCTATGTGAGGTTTCCCCAAAGTGTTGACCTCCCTGCCATCAAGTCAGACTTCTATGCCTTTGCCAACATTCCCCATGTGATAGGTGTCATCGATGGAACTCACATAGCTCTCATTCCCCCAAGAGTAAGTGAACAGGTGTACAGAAACAGGAAGAACTTTCACTCCATGAACATTCAATTGGTGTGTACTGCATGCGTTGGCTCCTGACACCAGTGAGGAATCCTAGGACAGATGCAGAGAGGAATTACAATGAGGCCCATGGACGTACTAGGAGGGTGATAGAGCACACAATAGGTCTCCTGAAGGCTAGATTCCATTGCCTTCATATCTCTGGTGGATCCCTGGCCTATGAGCCTGAAAAGGAGTGTAGAAAAATGGTGGCCTCCTGCATGCTACGCAACGTGGCTGTGAGGAAATCTATTCCCCTCTTGGAGGATGAGGGGGCTGTATATCCAGACCAGCTACCTCAGAGAGGGGATGAGAGTGATTGTGACACTCAAGGAACCAACTGATCCAACTGTACTTCCAGTAACTAAGTGGTACTATTTGATGCTGTTGCTTTCTGTGCAGCAGACTGTGGGTATGCCTTATCCTCAATGGGGGTGTTGGGTCTATAGACATTGTCACTGTGACCAGGTTTGCATGGGACATGTGACATTATGGACAATTTGTTTGACATTTCTGTTGGCACAACCCCATCTTATGCGTGGGGTGCCATTCCTGCAATTAGGAACGAAGAAAGGATTTTAATGACAATTGCATGCACACTTCCATTTGATTGAACATAATAACAGGGGACATTGGTGAACAGGTGTTTTATTTGGTGTCAGGGATGCCATGGTGCTCTTTACAGTGATGGGAGTGGGCTACTGGTGGATGTCCATAATGGCTACATGGTCTCAGCGATTGTTGGCAGTGGTAATATGTCCATCTGTTATTTACAGTTTTTGGGATTGTTATTGCACGGTGTGGAAGGTGGTTCAGTGGCACACTTGGAGAACAGTTCTTGTCAGAGTCCCTTCTTAGAGGGGGCCTTGGTCTTGACAGGTGTTCCAATGCCATATCTGGGGCTAAGGGACCGTTTGGGTGCCTGGTGTTGGCCTGTACAGGTTGAGGTGCAGCTCTCCTGTATGTACTCAGGTGGTGGCACAAGTCCAGTTGCTGCTGCTGCTCTTGTTGGCTGGGCTGTATTTTGGCCTGTAGATGGGGGCTTCCTGGTATGTGGGGGTCTCAGGCTGGGTTAGGACAAGGTGCAGCAGCGCACCAGCTATGGTGGCCATGGTGCTATTGTGCAGTTTCCACTGCTCCATGGTCTGTTGGTGTTGGGCTTTCTGCAGCCTTTGACTCTGCTCCAGGTGGCCACAATATAGGCCAATCTGTCCTGGGTATGGTGGTATGCTCTCAGGACCTCAGTGATCACTTACTGGGCTGCAGCATCCATCCTGTGGCCTCCCTCTTGGGCCACTGATGCCCTCCCACTGGGCCTAGCCCCCTGTGCCTGTGTCCCCTGCACAGGTCTGGCAGTACCACTTGCACTGGGGCCATCGTCTTCCTGCTTGTTTGTAGGTGGTGACTGTGGCCTCCTTGTGTTCCACCAGTCTGTGGCCTGGATACACAGGTGTGGGTCCAGTTGCCCCGGCCTGATGATGGTGGGTGTATGGTAAGGGTGTCAGTGGTGTCCTGGGTGAGGCTGCTGGACGGTGACAGTCCAGTACTGTGTGAGGGGCCAGGGTATTCCTCACTGTCTAGGGTTCCCTCTCCAGTGTCCTGGGCGGTGCCTCTGTCTCCATGTGGGGCACTGCCACTCCTTGTCCTGTCCGTCAGGATGGCATGAGTGGTGGTGCCTGTTTTTTTTTTTTTCATGAATCTTTTTATTATTATTTTGGTTATGTCATAACATTTTATAGCAATGATAATGTCCACATAGTAAACATTTACATCTGTTACATATATCGCAAATCTGTGGGTGTAAGCAGCAACGACTGGTACCTATATCACATTTGTAAAGGGTGGAATAGACCGTTACCCTAATATTATGCAACACATAACACCTCTTGTAGGATTTATGTAGGTCTCAATATAGTCATTCTGTAGGAAGGATACTTGAATCTTCCTGCTGAAGCACAGTGTACCAGTAGTCCTATCTCTGTTACTTTCACCTTCCTATTTGAGTGCACGGACGCTTACATATGTATTTATTAATCCTGATCCAATATTAATATTACCATGTAAACAGTAACAGTTTCAAACAGTGGAGAACCTTGACTACAAATATTTTAATAATAGTGTGGCTATGCCTTCATGTATGTGGAATCCCTTTGATGCTGTGTGAATGCACCTATTCATTTCGGACTGTGTATAAACTTGGAGGCTGTAGTGTCTACAGTGCTCTGATTTAGTTGCTTATGGGTATGGCGCAACAATTATGTCCTTACCCTGTTCTCGCAATGTCTCGACGATCTATAAGTCACTGGGTCCTCTGATAGACTATAGCATCTCCGTACAGTCAGAGTCCGTTTCCGGATCTTGTAGGTGGGTCAACATCGTCTCCCAGCTGTCTGACAGGGGATATTTACCTAAAGCAAGTGTGTCCTCCCGTCTCAGTGCTACTCCCTCGGCCCTTGCCCAGATGAGGAATGATTATTTCAAGGCCAGTGCAGTGGGCGCCTCAGCAGATTTCCATCTGCGAGTTAGCAGCCTTTTAGCGGTTATGAATCCCAAATCTAAAAATCTTGCAGTGGCTCTGTGGCGTGGGCCTCTGGGAAATAAACCAAGTACACGTCTCCCATGTATGTGGTATTGTACACGCTGTGCACACTGACAAGTTAGTGAGTACTGCTTCCCAGTAATTATGTAAGGAGGGGAAAGTCCACAGCATATGCAGGAGATCTGCGTCTAAATATTTGCAACGGGGGGAGCCTACATCACAGCGAAGAAAGTATCTATTAATGGGCGTTGGCGTAAGGTATGCCCTGTGTATAATGTAGAATTGTATGAGTCGGAATCTGGAGTTCCGGGATTCCGACTCATACAATTCTACATTATAGAGAGGGCTGACTGCCAATTTGAGTCTGTGAAGGTTGAGGCTGAGACTCTCTTCCAGGCAGAGCGCAGCTTGACTTGCTCCTGTGTCACATGGGCACGGAGTGCTTCCGTGAACACCTGACCAGGTGTCTACCCTGTCCCATCACCTATATATATTGAATTAGAAGATGAGTTGGGGGGGCCGTTGTCATGTCTTCCCACCCTCTCGACAATGACCGTAGCAGCGAGTTATATAGCAGAAATTGCCCACTGGGAGACCGTTGTCAGCGGCCAGAGTGGGAAACGCAATCAGCCCACCCTCGCTGTATAGATCGCCCAGTGTGTGCAGGTTCACAGCATGCCATGTTTGTAGCTGGGAGCTAGTCGTGACCCCTGAGCTGCGAGATGTGCCCAACAGAGCCAGAGACGGGCGAACTGAACTATTCCTTTCGTGAGCTGCAGAGACCTTGCAGTAACAGCAGCAGGCCACTCTGAGGAAGAGCTCTTCCGGCACCATCGAACATGAAAGTGGGTGGAACAAATGCATCACTCGTGTGAGAGACCATGATCGTGTAGTGGTTGCTATGCGTCCTGCCACAGAAAGTGGCAGTGTTTGCCAGAAGACCATCTGGGATCTAATGGACATCACCACACGTCCCAGGTTTCCGTCAAACAGATCCTCCTCTCGGTGATAGATGTGAATGCCTAAGTATCGGAATGTATGTGGTTGCCATGGAACGTCTATCCCAGAGATACTCAACTGTGGGTCTGGGAGATTGGGATCGAAGGGAAAGAGGCAGGATTTAGCCCAGTTAACCCGTAGTCCAGAGAGCTCAGCAAAGTGTTGTAGTATTGTCCAAACTACTGTGGGAACACGTGTGACATCCCCGAAATACAGTAAGAGGTCATAAGCATAGAGTGATTCAGTATGTAGGCAATCTCCCAATGCAATGCTCCACTGGGGACCCCGGTCACATAGCATCGCCGCCAGAGGCTCCATGGCGAGGGAAAACAGCAACAGAGATAGGGGCAGCCTTGTCTTGTGCCCCTGTGTACTCCAAGCAACTCCAAAATACACCCCCTGTAGGAGGCTGGCCTGGCTTGCAGTGGGTACCAAGGGGTACTTACACTCTGTACCAGGTCCAGTTATCTCTTATTAGTGTAGAAGAGGTGTTTCTAGCAGCTTAGGCTGATAGAAGGTAGCTATAGCAGAGCAGCTTAGGCTGAACTAGGAGACATGCAAAGCTCCTACTATACCACTGGTGTCATATGCACAATATCATAAGAAAACACAATACACAGATATACTAAAAATGAAAGGTACTTTATTTTTATGACAATATGCCAAAAGTATCTCAGTGAGTACCCTCAGTATGAGGATGCCAAATATACACAAGATACATGTACACAATACCAAAAATATGCAGTAATAGCAAAAGTAAGTAATGCAAGCAGTGTAAAGTTACAATAGATTGCAATAGGAGCACATAGGTATAGGGCAACACAAACCATATACTCCAAAAGTGGAATGCGAACCACGAATGGACCCCAAACCACCGCTTGTAGAGGGTCGCTGGGACTGTAAGAAAACAGTGAGGGTTAGGAAAATAGCCCACCCCAAGACCCTGAAAAGTAGGTGTAAAGTGCACCTATATTCCCCAGAGAGCACAGAAGTTGTGATAGGGGAATTCTGCAAGGAAGACCAACACCAGCAATGCAACAACAGTGGATTTCCGGACCTGAGTACCTGTGGAACAAGGGGACCAAATCCAAGAGTCGCGACAATGTCGAGAGAGGGCAGATGGCCAGGAAATGCCAGCTGAGGGTGCAAAGAAGCTGCCACCGGGTGGTAGAAGCTGTGGATTCTGCAAGAACGAAGAGGGCTAGAAACTTCCCCTTTGGAGGATGGATGTCCCACGTCGTAAAGAAGCTTGCAGAGGTGTTCCCACGCAGAAAGACCGCAAACAAGCCTTGCTAGCTGCAAGGGTCACGGTTAGGGTTTTTGGATGCGGCTGTGGCCCAGGAGGGACCAGGATATCGCCACTTGGATGAGGAGACAGAGGGGGCGCCCAGCAAGTCAGGGAGCCCTCACAGAAGCAGGCAGCACCCGCAGAAGTACCAGAACAGGCACTTGGAAGAGGAGGGAACCGGAGTCCACCCGAAGTCAGAAAAGGGAGTCCCACGACGCCGGAGGACAACTCAGAAGGTTGTGCACTGCAGGTTAGAGTGTCGGGGACCCAGGCTTGGCAGTGCACAAAGGAAATCCTGGAAGAGTGCACAGGAGCTGGAGCAGCTGCAAATCACGCGGTACCCAGCAATGCAGTCTAGCGTGGGGAGGCAAGGACTTACCTCCACCAAACTTGGACTGAAGAGTCACTGGACTGTGGGAGTCACTTGGACAGAGTTGCTGAGTTCCAGGGACCACGCTCGTTGTGCTGAGAGGGGACCCAGAGGACCGGTGATGCAGTCTTTTGTTGCCTGCGGTTGCAGGGGGAAGATTCCGTCGACCCACGGGAGATTTCTTCAGAGCTCCTGGTGCAAGAAGGAGGCAGGCTACCCCCAGAGCATGCACCACCAGGAAACAGGCGAGAAAGCTGGCAGGATGAAGCGATACAAGGTTGCAGTAGTAGACTTTGTTGCGGTTTTGCAGGCGTACTGAGCAGTCAGCGGTCGATCCTTTGGCAGAAGGTGAAGAGAGAAGTGCAGAGGAACTCTGGTGAGCTCTTGCATTCGGTATCTGAAGAATTCCCCAAAGCAGAGACCCTAAATAGCCAGAAAAGGAGGTTTGGCTACCTAGGAAGGAGGATAGGCTAGTAACACAGGTAAGAGCCTATCAAAAGGAGTCTCTGACGTCACCTGCTGGCCCTGGCCACTCAGAGCAGTCCAGTGTGCCAACACACCTCTGAATCCAAGATGGCAGAGGTCTGGGGCACGCTGGAGGAGCTCTGGGCACCTCCCTTGGGAGGTGCAGGTCAGGGGAGTGGTCACTCCCCTTTCCTTTGTCCAGTTTCGCGCCAGAGCAGGGCTGGGGGATCCCTGAACCGGTGTAGATTGGCTTATGCAGACATGGGCACCATCTGTGCCCATCAAAGCATTTCCAGAGGCTGGGGGAGGCTACTCCTCCCCAGCCCTGACACCTTTTTCCAAAGGGAGAGGGTGTAACACCCTCTCTCTGAGGAAGTCCTTTGTTCTGCCTTCTTGGGCCAGGCCTGGCTGGACCCCAGGAGGGCAGAAACCTGTTTGAGGGGTTGGCAGCAGCAGCAGCTGCAGTGAAACCCCGGGAAAGGTAGTTTGGCAGTACCCGGGTCTGTGCTAGAGACTCGGGGGATCATGGAATTGTCTCCCCAATGCCATTGGTGACAATTCCATGATCTTAGACATGTTACATGGCCATGTTCGGAGTTACCATTGTGACGCTATACATAGGTAGTGACCTATGTATAGTGCACGCGTGAAATGGTGTCCCCGCACTCACAAAGTCCGGGGAATTTGCCCTGAACGATGTGGGGACACCTTGGCTAGTGCCAGGGTGCCCACACACTAAGTAACATAGCACCCAACCTTCACCAGGTGAAGGTTAGACATATAGGTGACTTATAAGGTACTTAAGTGCAGTGGTAAATGGCTGTGAAATAACGTGGACGTTATTTCACTCAAGCTGCAGTGGCAGGCCTGTGTAAGAATTGTCAGAGCTCCCTATGGGTGGCAAAAGAAATGCTACAGACCATAGGGATCTCCTGGAACCCCAATACCCTGGGTACCTCAGTACCATATACTAGGGAATTTTAAGGGTGTTCCAGTATGCCAATGTGAATTGGTGAAATTGGTCACTAGCCTGTTAGTGACAATTTAGAAAGCAGAGAGAGCATAACCACTGAGGTTATGGTTAGCACAGCCTCAGTGAGACAGTTAGTCATCACACAGGAAACACATACAGGGCACACTTATGAACACTGGGGCCCTGGCTGGCAGGGTCCCAGTGACACATACACTAAAACAACATATATACAGTGAAATATGGGGGTAACATGCCAGGCAAGATGGTACTTTCCTACGCC
Organism: Pleurodeles waltl; assembly: GCF_031143425.1. Lineage (NCBI taxonomy): Eukaryota > Metazoa > Chordata > Amphibia > Caudata > Salamandridae > Pleurodeles > Pleurodeles waltl. The sequence goes on from NC_090447.1 coordinate 1,220,098,247, forward strand.
CCCCCTATCTTGACTCGGACTTGAGGGTTAGTGTACAATAACCTGGTCATGCAGAGAAAACGACGTTCTAAACCGAGCCGCTGCAGAGTTTCAAAAAGGTATGGCCATTCCAGTGAATCAAAGGCCTTTTCCAGGTCAAGGACAAGATATCCGTGGCCAGTCTTGTTTCGAATAGTGCATAATACGGAATAGTCGTCTGATGTTATGGGAAGTGTCACGGGCAGGAACAAAACCGTTCTGGTCAGTGTGTACAAGTTCCGGCACCATGGGCGCCAGGCGCATCGCTAGTGTCTTGGCCAATATTTTATAGTCTGTATTTAGCATCGCTAGCGGTCGATAGGAACCAAGCTTCAGTAGGTCTTTGCCTGGTTTGGGAAGTGATAACAAAATTGCTTCATTTTGCGATGTCGTCAGGGATCCTCCCTGTATAGATTCCCTGTAAATACTGAGGGGGTAAGGTGCCAGGACAGAGGAAAAAGTCTTCTAAAACTTTGCGGGAAAGCTGTCCGGCCCAGGAGTTCTACCTGCAGATAGCTTGTGGATGCTAGCCTGAATTTCAGAGAGTTCCAAGGGTTCCTCCAGCATGGTCCACTGAGCCTCCGTCAGGTGAGGTAGTTTGATTGATGAGAGAAAGTCTGCACAGGACAGTTGAGTCGGTGATGCAGACGAGCCATAGAGGGCCCCATAGTGTTGTGTGATTACTGAGTGTATCTCTGAGGGCATATGGAGCATTACACCAGGCTCCGAACGTATCCCCGTGATTGGGCCGTGGTCTCGTTCACATTTAGTCAGCCAGGCCAAGAGTCTGCCCAACTTATCTGCAGAGGCGTGTGCGTGCTGTATGGGCGGCATAATTCAAACACCGTAGACGCTCGGGAAGAGATAAATGCTCAGCCTTTACTGATGATAGTTGTGCCTGTCCCGTGGGGCTTCAGGTATTCTCCCGATCAGGCCGTAGGAGGGTGCACTCCACCCGTGTGAGATCGCTTTCCACTGAGCGTTGCAGACTCCAGTGCATTCCCATACAGTGGCCTCTAATAAAAACCTTAAAAGCATCCCATCCCACTCCACTAGACCGGAAGATGCTGTACCCTTGTTGTATGCAAAATAGCTGGGAATTGCCTCATCCAATGATGCTTTGAATGCCGTGTCTTCTAGAAGCTCGGGTCTCAGTCTCCAGGTGCGATCTGCCGGGGAGAGATATCCCAGCCCATTCGTACAATTTGCAGATTATGATCCGAGTGTGTACGGACCAGGTAATCAGTATCCAGCACTGCAGTGTATAAATTATGTGTGCATAATCTTCTGTCAAGGCGTACATGTAAGGAGTGTGGGGCGGAGTAATATGAGTAAATTCTGTGTCGTTGTGGTGACGCCATATATCTAACAGGTGCCAGTGTGTAGTCCTGGTGTTTAATGCACGTGCAGCAGTCACAGTGGGCCCCGTGGGCAGCGGGGGAAAGGAGCGGTCTAATTCAAGATCCAGTACACTATTAAAGTCGCCTCCCAGTAGCCAGGGGGAGTCACTCCATCCCGATAGCTGTTCGGATAGGGAGTGGAGAAAGGAGGCCTAGTCTAGGTTTGGCGCATATATTGAACCCAGTACCAGAGCCCGTCCTGCTAGTCTCCCCTGCGCTAGCACGTAGTGCCCCTGATCGTCAATAATTTGGTCTTCCGCTACAAAAGGGGTACCTGGCTTAATCCAAATTAGAGCGCCTCTAGCATAGGAGGAATAACCTGTCGCATATAACCGCTGCAAGCGGATTATTTCTGGGGACTCCAAATGGGTTTCTTGCAGAAAAGAACGAGTTACTTACCTTCGGTAACGACTTTTCTGGTGGATGCATTAGCTACCTGTGGATTCCTCACCTAATGAATACTCCCATTGCGCCAGCATTCGACGGAAATCTTCTTCCTAGCTTCTGCACGTCGACGAGGACGTCACACTTGCCCATGCGACACCGTCTGACGTCATACAGGCAATAGGAGGTCCTCGCCGACGTGCCGACGTCAGTACCAACATTTTTTACGTGCCTGAGAACAATAATCCATTGAGATGAAAGACAATAGCAATATTTAATGACATTGTAAACAACACATCATTGTGAGAAGATGGACTACTAATTTAATAAACATAAACAATTTTATTTTTTTAAAACAAGTAAATAAATATATAAAGTATATATAAAAATATATATATATACATATATACATATACACCTATATACATAAACTATACCAATCCTCAAAGCCAAGAGGAGCACACTCAAGAATTACTTGGTTAGACCAAACAGGCAACGGGGAGGCGGGTGGGACCGTGAGGAATCCACAGGTAGCTAATGTATCCACCAGAAAAGTCGTTACCGAAGGTAAGTAACTCGTTCTTCTGATGGATACAACTACCTGTGGATTCCTCACCTAATGAATAGAGTCCCAAAGCAGTACCGCACTCGGTGGTGGGTGCCTGAATGGTCAAACCAAGACATCCTGCAGCACTGACTGTGCAAAATGGCCGTCCCTTCTGACTTCAGAGTCCAAACAGTAATGTTTCACAAAAGTGTGAAGGGACGACCAAGTTGCGGCCTTGCAGATGTCGACCACAGGAACACCCCTGGCCAAGGCCGAAGTGGACGACTTAGCCCTGGTGGAATGAGCCCTAATACCATCAGGAGGATCCTTCTTTGCTAAAGAGTAACACATTTTAATGCAAAGAACAACCCACCTGGAGAGTGTTCTCTTGTGGACTGCCTTTCCTCTCCTTTTTCCCACGTATCCGATGAAAAGCTGATCCTCCAGCCTGAAATCCTTCATCCTGTCTATGTAAAAGCTTAACACCCTCTTTGAGTCCAAGCGGTGCAGTCTCTCTTCTTCCTTTGAAGGATGAGGCGGAGGATAAAACGTGGACAAAGTAATTGTCTGGGCCAAATGAAAGGGTGAAACAACCTTCGGAAGGAAAGCAGCCTTGGTCCTCAACACCACCTTATCCCAATAAAAAGTTGTATAAGGGGGTTTTACCGATAAAGCCTGCAACTCACTCACTCTCCTTGCAGATGTTATAGCAACCAGGAACACTGTTTTAAGAACTAACAATCTTAAGGGGCAAGAATGCATAGGCTCAAAAGGGGACCCCATAAGGAAAGTTAGGACCAAGGACAAATCCCATTGAGGCATAACAAAAGGATTTGGAGGAAATTTATTCATAAGGCCCTTCAAAAATCTAAGTACTATAGGAGATTTAAACAACGAAGGCTGGTCTGGAAGGCAAATGAAGGCTGACAAAGCAGATAAGTAACCCTTAACAGTAGCCACTGCACAACCCCTCTGTGCTAAAGACAAAGCAAAAGATAAAACGTCTGACAAATGAGCATGTAAGGGATCAATCTGTCTCTCTCCACACCATACCACAAATTTAGACCACCTATTAGCGTAGATAGATTTAGTGGAGTGTCGCCTGGCCGCTAAGATAACATCCACTACATCAAGCGGGAGAGAAAAGGCACTCAAGTTGCCCCGCTCAATCTCCAGGCATGAAGGTGCAGACTCTGGAGGTTGGGGTGTAAAACCTGCCCCTGCGACTGCGAGAGGAGGTCTGCCCTGAGAGGGAGACGGAGCGGAGGGCACAGTGAGAGTTGGAGAAGGTCGGAATATCACACCCTCCTTGGCCAATCCGGAGCTATTAAGATTACTTGGGCCCGGTCTTGGCGAATTTTCCTCAACACTCGAGGAATCAAGGGTATGGGGGGAAACGCGTAAAGCAACTGGTCGCACCAGGTTCTCTGAAACGCGTCCCCCAACGCTCCTTGCACCGGATACTGGAGGCTGCAGAATAACGGGCAGTGCGAGTTCTCCCGGGTGGCAAACAGATCTATCCGAGGAAACCCCCACATCTGGAAGATTAGCCGGACTTGATCTGGATGGAGACGCCACTCATGGTCGGCCGAGAAATGGCGACTGAGACTGTCCGCACGTACATTCAAGACTCCGGCCAGATGATATGCTACCAAGGCCTTGAGAGCCAGACGTACAGCCCGTAACTCTAACAGATTGATATGAAACATCTGTTCCTCTGGTGACCAAAGCCCTTTGATCTCCAGGTCCCCCAGATGAGCTCCCCACCCTAGAGTGGAAGCATCCGTTATGACCGTGGTCACTGGTGGAGGCTGCGTGAACGGCCTTCCCCGGGAAAGATTGTCGTCCGCAATCCACCACTTCAAATCCGTGGCAGCATCTCTGGAGATCTTGACAGAACCTTCGAGACCTCCTTTGTGTTGAGACCACTGCCTTCGGAGGCACCACTGAAGAGCCCTCATGTGCCAGCGAGCATGCGTGACCAACAGTATGCAGGAGGCAAACAGACCGAGCAGACGTAGGACCTTGAGGACTGGAATGACCGCTCCACTTTGAAACATTGGAACAAACGCCTGAATGTCTTGAATCCGCTGAGGCGGAGGAAAGGCTTGATTCAATGTTGTATCCAGTACTGCCCCTATGAACAGGAGGCGCTGTGAGGGCTCTAGGTGAGATTTCGGCACGTTCACAGAAAAGCCCAGGTCGAACAACAACTGGGTTGTCGACTGCAGATGATGCAACACAAGCTCCGGGGACTTGGCTTTGATCAACCAGTCATCCAGGTAAGGGAATACTGCTATCCCCTTCCTTCTGAGCTCTGCCGCAACCACCAACATCACCTTCGTGAAGACTCGAGGTGCTGAAGTAAGACCAAACGGGAGGACCGCAAACTGATAGTGTTGCGACACCACCACAAACCGGAGATACTTCCTGTGCGACTTGAGTATCGGGATATGAAAATAGGCATCCTGCAAGTCGACAGACACCATCCAATCTCCCTTGTTCAACGCCAAAAGCATCTAAGCTAGGGTCAGCATCTTGAACTTTTCCTGTTTGAGGAACCAATTCAAGATCCTTAGGTCCAGGATTGGTCTCAACCGACCATCCTTCTTGGGAATCAGGAAGTACCTTGAATAACAACCTTGACCCCTTTCCTGCTCTGGAACCAACTCCACCGCGCCCTTTAAAAGGAGGACTTGAACCTCCTGTTCTAACAACAGGAGGTGTTCTTCTGAACAATAAGATGGGTGGGGCGGGATGGGGGGCGGAAACTCCCAAAAGGGAAGGGTGCAGCCTTTTCTCACAATGCTGGTAACCCAGGCGTCTGATGTGATGACCTCCCAATTGTGAAGAAAATACAGTAACCTTCATCCTACAGGAGAGGAGTGAGTGGGAATGTTGCAGCAGCTTGAGCATCCGACACGAGATTCAATAGCCCTTGAGGAACCTCTGTATGCGTAGATGTTATCTCGTCCATCAGATCATAAATGTACCTCCCTAAAATACACGTAGCATTGGTGGACTTTAATGCCATGCTACATGACGAAAACACTTTTTTGGATTGCATGTCCATCTTCTTGGAGCCCCTATCCGATGGCACTGATGGAAAAGACCCAAGCGCAGACCTTGCCGAGCAGGAAGTCTGGACCACCAAGCTTTCAGGCGTAGGGTGTCTGGTAAGAAAGCCAGGGTCAGTCGGTGCAGCCCGATACCTCCTGGCCACAGACCTATTGACAGCCGAAGAAGATACCGGCTTCTTCCAGACCTCCAACACAGGTTCCAGCAGCGCCTCGTTAAACGGCAAAAGAGGTTCTGCTGATGTAGAGGCTGGATGTAATACCTCTGTCAGCAGATTCTGCTTCGCCTCAGTCACCGGCAAAGGCAGTTCCAGGAAGTTAGCTGCCTTCTTTATCACAGCATGAAAAGTGGCGCCTCTTCAGTATACTCCCCCGGAGATGACAAGCCCCACTCAGGGGAAGTATCAAGGCCACTAGCGGTGTCCAGCCCATGAAGACCCTCACCAGAGTCTTCAATTTCTCCTTCCTCCAAGATCTGCTGATACTCTTGTTCTTCCAAGAGACGGAGAGCACGTCTCCTCGAGTGCAGCCTCTCCTCAATCCTCGGCGTCAACATGGCGTCAGCAGATGTCGAAGAACGACGCCGATCACCGGATCCGTCCGCTGCCGGGTCAACAGGCGCCACAGGTAGCTTCGGCGCCGAACCAGGAGTCGGATGAAGAGAAGACTGCTTCGGAGTCGCAGATGGCCCAGACGGCGTCACTGGCCGAAACACCGAAGCCGCCGGAGTCAAAACACCCAGAGCCGAAGTCTCTGGAGCCACCGGAGCCGACACCGGCACTGAGCCCACGTTCCCCAGGGGGAGAAAGGGCATGAAGGGTGCTGGACGCAGCGGAGCCGGAGCACCCAAGTTGAAAGCTGAAGGACCCGTAGGCCCAGCCGGTGCTCCACCTGGAGCCATCTGCTGAAAGATGGAAAACATCGCATTTAAAAATGCGGTATTATCGGCTCCAGGGGCCGGAAAAGCCAGATACCGGGGTGCCTGGATCGAAGGCGACACCGACGCCGGCCTCAACGTCTGCGACGTCGGAGAGAACATTTGAGGCTGTGGAACCTCAAATACTCAAGGCGGATGGCCCGATGATCCGGGCGAAGTTGGCGAGGCTGGAGAAGGCAACGGCGTCGACGGATGGGGAGTGACTGTGGGACTAACTTCCCAAGTCTTCCGACGCCGAGTCGATGGCGACCTCGACCGGGACCTCTCCTTACTTGACCGGCGCCGTGATTCTTGAAGGCGCCGATGAGACTTCGGAGAGGAGGATTTTCAATGGTGCCTCTTCTCCTTTTTCTTCGACTTCGCCATAAAAAGTTTGGCCTCTCGCTCCTTCAGGGCTTTCGGATTCATATGCGGACATGAATCACACCTGGCCACATCGTGGTCGGAACTTAAACACCACAAACAGTCGGAATGTGGGTCCGTTACCAACATTTTGCCCCCACACTCTCGACAGGGCTTAAAACCTGACTTCCTCTGAGACATAGTAACTTCAGAGAAAAAACACAGCCAAAAAACACACTGTAACTGCCGAACAGCAACAGTAGCTCCCTCGAAGATAACCGTTTCGAATGGCACAGAAAAAAGGAAACTGACGTCGGCACGTCGGCGAGGACCTCTTATTGCCTGTATGACGTCAGACGGCGTCGCGTGGGCAAGTGTGACGTCCTCGTCGACGTGCAGAAGCTAGAAAGAAGATTTCCGTTGAATGCTGGCGCAATGGGAGTATTCATTAGGTGAGGAATCCACAGGTAGTTGTATCCATCAGAAGCTATATGTATAGAGTGTCTTTTAAGATAGGAGTATGTAGAGTATCTTCTTTTTGGCGTACATATGTCGTGCACATTCCATGTGAGAGAGGTGTAATTATTCATGTCGGTGATAAGAGCAACTGACTATGTGTGTGATGTGTGTAAGCTGAGCTATGTGCAAATTAGCAGGGTTCCGACACTTCGGCAGACTAATGCAACGTGGTCTTCATATCAACTCTAACAAACAAAATACCATCAGAGCAGAAGGACAACAGGTATCTGCCCAAACTAAACAACACTCAAGGGCAACAAAACAATTATGCATAGTAAATCTCCACTAGTAGGAGAGTGGGGTAGGCCAAGCGAGTTGGGGATGAGCGTGTGATGGGTTGCAGACCCCAGTATGTATAAGTGATTTAAGTGTGGGACCAGCGGAAAAACATGTATGTGATCAGCAGTGGCATCTATAAAATGTATGCGCCCCTATGGATAGGTTTCCTGCCATTCTGCCTAGCGATTCCAGTTTATCAGTTCATTGGTGCATGGCATAGCCATGAGCAGACCATGTCGTGGGTACCAATTTAACTAGGGATTATGAGGTATAGTCCTGGAAGGTCATCTATATGGCAAGAATAGTGTAGGAAATTATTAGAAAAGTTTGTCTGCCGTCTGGGGGGCCACCCCTGGGCGCGCCGGCGATGCAGCCTTGGAAGGGTGGTCTGGAGTAGCAAGACCCTCACCATTGGACTGTGAGATTTCAGTTTCTGCCTCCGAAGCAGCTGAGGAAGTATTAATGGCCGCTGCCGACTGCAACGCCTCGCAGTGTTCCCGGATGATTTGCTCCCCCCCTCACCCCACCCCCACCGGGTCTCGACCGCTGGTGAGGCCGGTAGATTCCAGCCATTCCCAAGCCGCCTCTGGCACGGTGAAAAAGTGGGTTTTGTTCCCGGAGATTATGCAGAGCTTGGCTGGGAATAAAAGTGAGTATTCAAGATTCAGAGCCTGGAGCTTGCATTTTAAAGGTAAGTAGGAGGCACAGTCTCTCTGTACAGCCAGCGTGTAGTCTGGAAACAGCATAACCTGCGCGTTGTCTACCCGTGGAGAAGGAGACAATCTCACAGATCGAAGGATGGCGTCCCAGTCCGCATTATGGAGTAAGCAAAGTATGAAGGGACGGGGGCCGCTGCCTGGTGGTCGTGCTCTGGTTGGGATCCTGTGGCCATGTTCCACTGAGAAGAAAGGCATCAGAGTTCCCTCCCGCACTAGTCCTCGAAGCCAAGTCTCGGAATATGCAACCGCATCACGACCCTCCACTCCCTCCGGTAGTCCAATGACTCGTATGTTGTTTCTTCTGGTACGACCTTCCGCGTCTTCGACACACCACTCCAATTCACTTATGCGGGCTATTGCATCTGCCATAGTGGTCTCCAGTCTAGATGTGAAGGGTGCTAGCTCATCGACTCGCGCCTCAAGTGCGCCTGTCTTTTGCGCTAATTTACTGTGGTCAGCATGTAGCAAAGCAAGTTCGCTGGCCACTGTGTCGATTTTGCCCTCTAGGGATGTTCGGGCTTGCTCCAGGGAGTCGCCGATACGCTCCACCGCCACAGGGACAGCGTCCAACTTTTGACTGTCTTGTGTTGCAACCTCCTGCATGTTCCTGGCACCGGTTCCAGAGCGGAGGCGACCAGCTCCCGCCATGATTACAGTCTGCGAAATTAACTGGGATGTTGTAGATCACTACCTCCGTCCCACGACAGCCCCTCGCAGTTTCCGTCCAGGGAATATCGTCCGGGCACTACACCAGTCCGTCTGGTCAGGTGCCGTCTTATTTTGGTGGGTGCAGCCTGTGACTCAGCTATGCTGTAGTGCAAGACCGCCCAAGCGTGCTCCTTTCTCACTCCGTCAGTGCAGCTGATTTAACTGATCTCTCTTAGCGCTCTGTTAGGGCGTATTTCCAGCTCCCAGATTCGTACAACTGCTGCGACCAGCCCAGGGAGCAGCAGCGAGACCGCCTTTAAGTTCCCCCGCTAATGGAGTGCAGTGCCGCCGCAGCTGCAAAGGTTAGGCTGGGCCCGCTTGCATGCGCATCCAGATGTCACCGCGGAGCAGCACGAGCGGCCCAACCACCGGGAACCACACCGGCCACCCAGAAGGCCGATCACCAGAGTCGGTCAGAGAATTCTATAGTCATGCGCGCCAGGAGTCGCAGCCTGTCTTAGGCGCTCAGGCGTAGGTCCTCCACTCCTCCTCCATGTCTGCGGCATCGCAGCCGGTGCCCGCGCCCTCTCCCAGCCTCAGGGCACTTGGCCACAGCAGCCTCCACAGCGACCCACCTTTCGCGCGGACCACTCCTGCTTCTCATGTGGGCCATGTGTTGCCTCCGCTATAGATCGTCCGCAGCAGCTGCGTCGCAGTTTGATGGGATCCCACCTGTACGTTTCACTCATGTAGGCCGGCGGTGGCGTCTGAGCGCGCCCCACTCCAGAGTGACACGGCGCAGCGAAACCGCTATCCGGATCGCCGACAGTCCAGGGGGACTTTGCAGAGCACTAGTTATTAGGTGGTCACTGGCCCCACATATGTATTTTTTTGTCGGATAAGTCAGAGCCAGGACATGGAGCTCTATCGGCTTGTGTCTGCCATCTTGGCCGGCTAGCCACGCGCCCAGTGGTGGTGCCTGTTGAGGGGAATGGACATGTCTGTTACAATTGCATAATCGGAAGGGGGTGCACAGTGCTGGGCTGTTTTGCGCAGGTTTTCCACCTTTGGGCCATGCAGGGTGCCTTTGTGAGGTTTCCATTGTATTTTGCTTAGGATGTGGAGGTGCATTGTGGGTGGTGTAGTGCCTTTGTGATTACTTGCAGGGTAGGTGGCTGTGCACAGGGGGAGGTATGTGGGCCTGTTGGTGGAATTGTGGGCATGCAGGGTGACTGGATGTTGTGAATGTGGCCTGGGAGGGGTAGTGGTCCTGGTGGATGTTGGAGGGGTGGGGTGGTACATGCATTACAGGTGTTCTGGATAAGGGGTAACTGTAGACGACTTTCCCAAGTCCATTCCTCCAGTGAGGCCCTCAGGGTGCTTGATGGACAGTACCTTTTCCTCCCAGTCAGTGTAGTCAGGTGGTATTGGTGGAGGTCCTCCCCCAGTCTTCTGGAATGCAATGTTGTGCCGGGATGCCATGGATCTCACCTTCCACGCAGGTCGTTCCATCTCTTGCGGATGTCGTCCCTTGTGCGTGGATGGTGTCCACTGCATTGACCTTGTTGACAATGGTCTGCCATAACTCCATCTTCCTGGAGATGGGTGTGTGCTGGACCTGTGCCCCGAATAATTGTGGCTTGACCTTCAGTATCTCATCCACCAGGGTCCTTAGCTCCCTTTCTGTGAAGCTTGGGTGCTTGGAGGGGGCGGGGGGGGGGGGGTGCCATGGTGTGTGGATCTGGGTGAAGGTGCTGTTGTGTGGTTAGGTGTGTGATTTGTGTGTTGTGGCGTTCAGTGTCTGCTTGTGGAGTTCTCAATCTCAGTTGTCCTACTGGCGATGCAAAGGATTGTGGGGTGTGTCTGTGAGTTTTTTATAATGTTGTGGATATGTGTCAGGTGTGTGGGTTTCAAATTTGCCAATGTGTGCAATTCTTACTGTTGGATTCCGTGGCGGTCTGTACCACCAATGATCTTTCGACTTCCACTGACCGCCGTAGTGATTTGTGCATCATTATTTGGAGGGCGGGGAGTTTGTGTGCTCGGCGGTGGTGGGGTGGGATGTCCTGCATTTTTGCCAACAGGTCCTGGCGGTGACTGGTAAATTTTTGGCGGATTCTGATTTTTGCATCTTTAGAAGGTGGGTTTCTGTTTGCCGTCAAATGGTGGGTTTCTGTTCATCGTCGCCACGGTGGGGAATGGTGTTTACCGTCATGTTCATAATGACCCCCTAGCTGTTTTGCACACTTCTGTCATTGGGCTTTACTTGGGCTACAGTTGGGCTCTTGTCTTCTCTTGCAGTCATCTTGGGAGATGTATTTGTTTCAAAGCTCACTAATCTCCTTATTTACTGCAGTATCCATAGCAGAAAATGCTTTCAGTTTTTGACTTCAATTCCATCATAATGGCATTCAGATGTGTCACAATTTTGCCATAAATTCTGAATTTTATCATTCTAGTTGCTCATGGGAACACTGCATGCTGTTGACCACCAGCGAGTTAACTGGCACTCTGCTGCTGGTTTTGAAAGTGCATGTTTCAGTCTGCATGTTCAGTCACAATGTTTAAAAAAAAACAGAAAAGAAAGCTATTGGAGAACTCACTTAAAACATGTCCTAATTTTACTTTCTAATGCATGAACCATAGTTCCTATGACTAAATTAACCCCTTCATTTTCTTCCTTTCTAAATTAAATGTTTTAGGTTATACTAGTTTGAGGCAATCAAGGTGACTTCAGGTGTGCCAAACGTTTGTCTTAAGTAAGATTAAAGCACTCTAGTTGGCTGCTGTAGTTGCTCCTGTTGAAAGTACATGTTTTACTGAGAAGGATGGACTTCATACTCATATGGCTGAGAAATATAGTGTGAATTTACAGAAAATATGCTCTCATTTTAGTTTCTGGAGCACCTTCCATAATCCTGTTGGAAAATCACGAAAAAACATTCTCTCAAACATGAGTCATGAAATCCTAGTAGGGTAAAATCACCTGAGAAGAACACACCACAATTCCTAAAATTAGTATTACGTTAGTACGGTACCATAAAAAAATGATTTATATTGTAAATAAAATATGTTTTCACCCTTTGTAAGTGCTCCTTTTTGTGGACTTTCTTGTTGTCACCCTCAAAACCTGCCATTCACTACAACGCACTTCAATGGGTGCTATCATGTATATTGGTCCCAAGATGGCTGCCATCACTTTATGGTTCAAGTGCTGACAGCCAATTAGCTCACCATGAGATCTGTGCTTAGTCTCCACCCAGATATACAAATTTGAATTTCATTTAATATCTCGCAAACTACTGAACGGATTTATACAAAATCACAAAAAGGGTGCTTTCTGATCCAAGAGTTAGCTTTTTGCCATATTTGGTTTAAATCTATCCAGCAGTTGGGGCTGCAGGCATGTCTAAAGATTCTATGAGAATTAACATGAGAAATTCGCTTTTTATTACCCCTCCCCCTTTGCTCAACCCCTGCTTGATAGATCATCCCAAATCTTTCCATGCACAACAATACCATACAAGATGCTTTTGATGGAAAGGTTTGTGAAGATTCATCATACAGTGCCTGTTAGACCTGACAGCCTCAGGGTGGTCATCCCCCAACTTTTTGCCTGCCTCGTTCCATTTTTCTGACCCTATTTTTGTGGTTTTAGGACTGTGCACACTTTACCACTGCTGACCAGTGTTGAAGTGCATGTGCTCTCTCCCCTACATACGGTAACATAGGTTCCTACCTGTTAGACCTGGCATCCTTGGAGTGGTCTCCCATGTCTTTTTTGGCTCTGCTTCCCATGATTTGACTGTATGCTGGACTCTGTTTTTGGAATTCTGGGTACTTTACCACTGCTGACCAGTGCTAAAGGTCAAGTGCTCCTGTGTAAAGTGTATGTATAATTGGCTTGTTCCTGACTAGCATATGTGATTTACAAGTAAGTCCCCAGTAAAGTGCACTAGAGGGGCCTAGGGCCTGTCAATCAAATGCTACTAATGGATCTGCCGCACTGGTTGTGCCAGCCACATGAGTAGATCTGTAACCAAGGCTCAGACCTGCCACTGCAGTGTGTGTGTGCAGATTTATGCCGCCAATTCGACCTGGCAAGTGTACCCACTTACCAGGCCTAAACCTTCCCTTTTTCTACATGTAAGGTACCCATACTGTAGGCCCTAGGTAGCCCCATGGGTATGGTGCAGTGTATGTTAAAGGTGGGACATGTGCTGGTGTGTTTTACATGTCCTAACAGTGAAATACTGCTAAACTCAGCTTTCACTGTTGCAATGCATATCTCTCTCATAGGTTAACATGGGGGCTGCCTTTAAATATCATTAAAGTTCAGATTCCCTGTGGGAGCAGATAGAAATAAGGGGTTTGGGGTCTCTGACCTCACAATACATCTTTTTAGTGAAGGTGGTTTTTAGATTGTTAGTTTGAAAATGCCACTTTTAGAAATTGGGCATTTTCTTGCTTGAACCATTCTGTGACTCTGCCTGCCTGGGTCAGACTGATAGTTGGGCTGCTGTGAATTCCCTCTAAACAGTGAGACAAAGGGAGCTGGGGAGTACCGTGCATATCCTGATGGGCCATCTGTGCTAGAGTGGAGGGAGGAGTAGTCACTTACACCTGAATGGGCTGTGCCTGCCCCCTCACAATGCAGTCTCCAACCCCCTGGTGTGAGCCTGGAGCCTGGCCGGGCAAGGCAGGATCTTGTGAACAACAAAGACTTTCCTTTGAAGTTTGCCAATTTCAAAGGCAGAAAGGGGTAGAAGTATTGGACCCAAAACCCCACATTTTCAGACGTCCTCAAGGATTCAACAGAAACCTCTGCCAAAGAAAAGAGCTGAAGAGCTGAGGAGAAGTGCTGGCTGTGACTGTGCTTTGTTGGGCTATCCTGCAGTTGCTGCTTCTGCCTGTGAAAGCGGACAAGGACTGGACTTTGTGGTGCATTCATACTTGAGAAAAATCTCCAAGGGCTTGAGTTGAGCTTGCCTCCTGTTGTTGAAGTCTCAGGGCCATCAAAGACTTCCTCTGCCAGCACCTGGACTCTCTGGTGAGACTCCTGCCCTGCCAAGTGGTGCCCCATCCAGTCCCTGGGCCCTTGAAAGGTGAAGTTGGTGGACAAGGACTGAAATCCATGCAAACACCACTGTGTGGGGATATGTTCAACGCACCATGCTGCAACGTGGCTGATAAACGATGCGCTGCTGCCTCACGGCTGAAATCGATGCTCCACCTGCATCACGGTTAGAGAAACGAAGCCCCACACCCGCTAGCAGCTGCTGATAATGACACAAACCCCATGCAGCGTGGTTTCAGGACACCGTGCAACCGGATTTTACTGCAACATGGCTGGGCATCAAAACTCGATGCAAAGCCTGCCCGGACTAGAGGTGCCTGTCAAGTGCACAATGCACAACCTTCACTTGTGAGTAAGGAATCAATGCATTGCTGACTTTTCAGACGCACGCACGCTCGCTCGTGCGGCTTTATTTTTTACACAAACCAAGTACCTTTGAGTACAACAGCATTCTCACTGTTTTCTAAGGATTAAGACTCCTTTTCTTTTTAAAATTCATATCTTGACTTGTGTATGTTGGATTTTGTCGATTTGGACTTGTTTGATTTAGATAAATATTACCTATTGTTCTAAACTGATGTGGTGTCTCTTTTGTAATTTTTTCACTGTATTATTGTGTGTGTTGGTACAAATACATTACACGTTGCTTCTGAGTTAACCCTTTCTGCTCATGCCAAGCTACCAAGGGGGGTGAGCAGGGGTTAACCAGGTGTGTTTCTCCTTTACCCTGACTAGAGAGGTGGCCCCTGTTTGGACTGAGTGTAAAATGTTTGCCAACCAGAGACCGCATTTATGACATTGGTCTTCTCCTGCACCAAATGTCCCGCCAAAGGCACATCATCAGCCAGACCCAGTAGGAATGCTCTGAAACACTGGGGTACCACTAGCACATGGGCCGACCCAGGGCCAGCAACCTTAGGCCCACTATACAGTAGGCTGTCCTCCCAGTAAATCAAATGTGATCCAGGCTCTTTGCCAGGCGCCTGGTCTGGAACCTGCTGCCGCAAACCCTCCAGAGTAGGGTATCTCTTCTGTGCCTCAAAGAATGGTTCCCTCATGGCCCCCCTTCCTGCTGCCACTGAGTCAGCTCAGGGACCTCCCCCTGTTCAGCCACCTGCTCCCCTGTAGGCTCCAGGGCCTCACCCTCAGGTTCAGCCTCCTCCTAGACCGTGGAACTTTTGGATTGGGTTTCCAATGCCCCTTGCCCTCCCTCCTTCTGGCAGACACCTGGGACTCTCTTCCAGGCTTCGGGGTCTCCTGATCACCCTGATGGACTGCCACCGACCGGGTGGACACACACACCCACCCAGGCAGACCCAGCATCTCCAAGTGAGACCTGTGTTCCACTTCCTTCCAAGGGGAATCCTCCAAGTCATTGCCAAGCAGACAATCCACAGGCATGGTTGGACTCACATCCAGACGGGTAACTTCCTGTGTAAAATGCCGATAATATCTGGGCTGTGGGAACTAAAAGCCGGAGGGCCTGGGCCCAAGTCCTCCTCTGACTAAAAGCACTATATTACTGATTGGTAAGATCCCACAATTAAAGTATCCAATAATTGAGAAGTAAATATATGCATAAAGTCACTTTAGTCCAATTCAGCACTCTTTTATTTTGAAGTATTTAAATTTCAAAGTTCAACAGAATTTCAGCCGCTCAATTGGCTCGTTTTGGTTAAAGGAAAAGTGTATGTTCCAAGGAAATGAAAACAGAGATGTTCAGACTGTGAAGGAATGATCTGTTCCAAAAGTCAAGTTTCAACCTTCAGAGAAGTAGCAGCCAACACGTGTTTCGCCCCACACTGCGAGTACGCCAGGGCTTTCTCAAGGCTGTAAAAAAATGTAGACGGTGTAAGACTCAAGATAAATCTCAGACTAGATAGAGGTGACACCGAACGGGTGAATATCCAAAGTGCAAAGGAAAAGAGCATGCAACCTTTTTTGCTGTGCTCTCAAGAAAAAATAGAAGGGTAGATCTCCCCTTCATAGAGTTCACTAAGAAAAAAATATTATTGCAAATATCCTTAGCATGTGGGGTACTGATCAGTGTGTTATAATATAGACAACATGCATATTACTGTGCTCACTTCAAAAAGGAAAAACTAATAAAAGGCGTTAATAAAAAATCCCCTAGCGAAATCCTCAAGTAATGTTAAGAAAATAGAATAAACAGAGAGAGAGAGATAACATCAGTAGTCAAATCATTAATGAGAATATATTGATCATTGTGATTTCATGCTGGCACTCAAAAACGTGAAATTAGTAATATGGTGATCACTTCAAAAAAAGAGAAGAAAAAGTGACTAAGTATGGTATATAGAATGTAAAACTTAACCTGTATTATTTACGTACCACATCATATAGAGTACAGAATTCTTCAGGCATGAATGCCACAATTTGTATAGAAGGTCTGGGCATAGAAATATATGTAACATTTAGAAGACCCACAATGTATAGTATTATACAAATAGTTATTAGTACATATTCAATAGATCCATACAAAGCCCCACACAATCATCGTAGTCCTAACTGGTTAGTTTAAGAGTTAGAGACAAATCCAAAGAGAATAGGAAGGAGTTAGAATCTCAAGAAAAAACGATAGATGGCCCCATAGTTTAAAAAGAACTGAAAAATCGTATTGCCAACTGAAACATTAACGGGCTGTAACTGGTGAAAGATCTAAATAGAATATGGCCGCTGGACAACCCCCTGTACTATGTAGCGGGCTAGTGAGAGTATAACAGAGTCCTTACCGGGTTAAAACAGGCAGAGTTTGACGTTCCGACGCGTCCTTCGGCAAATCTCAAGGGACGCGCAGGAAAAAACCCGCATTTGTAAGCGGTAGTCCCTCCTCTAATCTGAGGGCACAGATACAGAGGAGGGACTAAGGGGAACTAAAAGAGAAGTTGAAATGCTGGCGTCGCCGTTGAATGGCGGCGCCATTTTGAGAAGGGAGAGGCTCGTTAGAACCTAACTGCCAAGGGAAGATAAATTCTAGAAAAAAATATATAAAAGAAATAATGATAATGGAACATAGAAAAAAATGTTATATATAGAAAAAAATATATATTGTGTTACTAGTAGCGTAAGTGCCAAAAATGAAAAGAAGTGTGTCACTAAATCTCATATTTCAGAGTGACTGAAAATACGGCCACAGAGCTGATCTCAAGGGGTATTTCCTCCCAATATAAAGAACAAATTAACAGAAAAAGAAAACAAAAGATTATACATCAGAACAATACACATGAGCAAAAAATATGGAGCTCATCGAGCTCATTGTAGCAACCAATAATGCCACTCATGGTCCTTATTTAAGCCATTATTGACAGTGTCATAATGAATAATCATCCTGCTTTCTTCTTGACGTAAGCGCAGAAGTAAATTGCCCCCCCTTGGGGACAATGTGATGCGTTACATAGTTCTTGGTGGTAATATCACCCCAATTAGCCACTTCAATCCGTTGACTTAGTTGATCAACCTCTTGTTTGTGTCTCTCATATTCCTCTTGGGAAATTTCGATAAATTGTTGACTCATATTAGTGGAGGCCATTTTAAGATTAGCTTCCCATTTTTGTAGACGTTCTTGGGAGGTGGTATCGGTAGGTGGAAAAATCAAAATACGAAGCCCCCGAGGGATACAGTCATGTTCCAGATATTTTTTAAGAGAGGCCACCTCCCACCATTTGGCTGTTTCCTTTTTAAGTGATTTTTCCAAGGCTAAAAAGGTACTTTTTGCAGATGCAAAATTGATATTGACAGGATTGAGAGTACCAGCATCAGACGTATTAAAAACTTGATCCAATTTCGCGTTTCGTTGTTCTCTTCTGTTCAATGGAAAAGACATCGTAAAGGATGGCTTAGACAGGAAGTGTATTCGTTAGCAAAATGTTGCATCAAAAAGGAAAGGGTCCAGAGGGATAACTTCCTGTGTAAAATGCCGATATTATCTGGGCTGTGGGAACTTAAAGCCAGAGGGCCTGGGCCCCAGTCCTCCTCTGACTAAAAGCACTATATTACTATCTACATTTTTTACAGCCTTGAGAAAACCCTGGCGTACTCGCAGTGTGGGGCGAAACACATGTTGGCTGCTACTATTCTGAACGTTGAAACTTGACTTTTGGAACAGATCATTCCTTCACAGTCTGAACATCTCTGTTTTCATTTCCTTGGAACATACCATTTTCCTTTTACCAAAACGAGGCAATTGAGCGGCTGAAATTCTGTTGAACTTTGAAATTTAAATACTTCAAAATAAAAGAGTGCTGAAATGGACTAAAGTGACTTTATGCATATACTTTCTTCTCATTTATTGGATACTTTAATTGTGGGATCATACCAATCAGTAATATGGTTGGACTCAAGGAAGCTGAGAATCCCCCCTATTGAAAGGGAACCTGTGCCACTCTGCAGAAGCACTCTGAATTGTTCACTGCAACTACTTAGTGAAGTGCATGGGAAACTACCTGCTCTTCAGACACCAGGTGACTCCTCACTGTTTATCACTGGCTCAAGAGTCTCCATTGTCTGCCCATTGATGGTCACCCACTGCCTGTATTTCTTAGTGTTCTCAGGCACGAGGGTCCTCTGGGCCATCTTACTGTCCCATAGTGAGACTAGGGTCATCTAAGCTGGATCCCATCCACCTGGAACCACATCCTCCCCAAGAGCTACTCTAGCCAACCCCTGTGACTGAGCACCAGCGGGCACCTGTTTCCCCTTGGGACATTTGGGATCCCCCCTTATGTGACCACTTGATCACATGCAAAGCACTTGCAGGGACCCTTCTCTGCAGATTTTCCCGTAGAGATCCATGGTTTCTTCTGTACTGGGGGCTGGGAATCATTACCCTGGGAACTAGGTTGGGGCCCTTTAGAGAACTTCCCCTGTTTTCCGTTAGCCCCCCACTTCTTCTGATGGGGACTGTGCCCACCCTTGGCATGGTCACCCCCATACCTCTTCTGGACCCTGGTGCTCTCCCACCTTCCTGCACAAGCTTTCTGGGGTCAGTCAGCTTGCTGTCAATTAGGTGCTGGCGCAGCTATGTAAAACAAAGACTGGACAAATGCTGCCAAGCAACCAAATTGTACAGCCCCCTCATAAGTTGTCACCTTGCTGCCCTTCTCCCAACCATCCAGTGACCTGCAGAAAGAGTCAACACATTCTAACCACGTTTTGGATTCCTTCTTTTCGTAGGACCTAAACTTATCCCTGTATTGCTCAGGGGTGAAACCATATCTTGTGAGTAGGGCATCCTTCTTGATAGAGTAGGTGAGCCTCTGAGGATACCCTAAGGGTGTCAGAGTGTCCCTCCCCTCTACCTCAAAGTGTTTCCACAGACCCGCCCCCCAATGTGCTTCAGGGACCATATTCATATGGAAAGCAGACTCATACCCCATGAACCACAGATATATGTCATCCTCCCTATTGTAATCTTTCACTAAGTCCTTTGGAATGTGTACCCTCTCAGGCTGCACTGGGGTACTGCTGCCATCCTCTCTACTAGACTGGCGCTCCCTACAAGCTGAGCACATGAGCCAGCAGTAACTTCTTCTCTTCAATGGCCAGCCTCCTCCCTTCAATCTCCATTTTGAGCCTCTCTAGTTCTATCTGGTGAGCCCTCTCTGCCTGTCTGTCCTGCAACTCTTTAGGAGTCAAACCCTTGGATGAGCTACCTGCCCGGGAGACCCTTCCCCCGGGCATAACAGGCACAATCCCTACACCACTGTGAACACTCTACACCTCCTCACCCTCATCCTCCTCCTCTGTGTGCCCCTCAGCCTCTTTGGCTGTCACCCAGGCCCCCTGTGCCTTTTGAAGCTTCTCCTTCCTGGTAGAGCTCTTAAAGGGACGGGCAAGATCCTTGCAAAACTGCTTCAGTTGAGCCACTGTGTACTCCTCCAGTTTCTACAACTCAAAAAAAGCCTTTGCAGACAAAGCGGATGCATCCCCAGATTGAGACATGATGGCAAGGTTCACTCACAGATGCAACGTTCCAAGGCAGAAAAAGAGTTCTCAACAAAATATCACCAACAATATGGAAGCAGGAAAAAAGTCCATAAAGAGAAAAAGAAAAAATTACCAAGACAAGTAGTATGTGGTCATGTAATGATTTGCACTAAAAACAGTAGTGTACACTTAATCACTGTATGTCAAGTACAAATACAAGTCCAATCCCAACTGCTGATCACCAGTGTTAGAAATGGGGTCTCTGGTTGGCAGTCAGTTTGCACTTTGTTCAAGTAGGGACCGTCACTCTAGTCAGGATAAATGAGAAACACACCTGGTTAAGCCTTTCTGGTTGTGCCAAGCTACCAAAGGGGTGAGCGGGGGTTAACCAGATGTGTTTCTCCTTTACCCTGACTACAGTGAGGGTACCTGCTTGGACAGAGTGCAAACTGACTGCCAACCAGAGATCCCATACCTAACACAACCCAATTGCCATTATTACGTTTCTTGTAAGTCCCTAGTAAATGTGCACTAAAGGTGCCCAGGGACAGTAAGTTAGATGTTACTTGTGGGCCTGCAGCAATGGTTGTGCCACCCATATAAGTAGCCTCTTAACCGTGTCTCAGGCCTGCCATTGCAGGGCCTGTGTGTGCACTTTCACTGCCACTTCGAAATGGGACTGAATGAGACTTGCCAAGTCTTAAACTCCCCTTTTTGTACAGATAAGTCTTCCGTAAGGTAGGCCCTAGGTAACCCACAGGGCAGGGTGCTTTGTAAGTAAAAGGCTGGATATGTACTTATGTGTTTTACATGTCCTGGTAGTGGAAAACTCACAAATTAGTTTTCCACTACTGTGAAACCTGCTCCTCTCAAAGGCCAGCATTAGAACTACTCTTATATACATTTAAGTGGAAGATTCTGATTGGAAAGCAGTAGCCCTTTCATGTTTAGTATCACCAGAAGGATAATAGCAAATCCTACTTGCTGGTGAAGTTAGATTTAGTATTACTATTTTAGAAATACCATTTTTAGAAAGTGAGCATTTCTCTGCACTTACTGCCATCTGTGCCTTGTAGCCTATCTCCAATCCACATCTAGGCTGTGCTGGTTGACAGTTCCCCTTCCACCAATACAGCCGTGAACACAGGACACTCAAGGCCTGATTTCGCCCTTGGTGGATGAGATACTCCGTCCATAGGCTATAATGGAACTTTTAATACAGCAGATGGGATATCCGTCTCATTTGTGATGGGTATCTCATCCGTCAAGGTCGTAATTAGGCCCTCAGGCACATCTGCATTAATCTGCATACTGGATGGGTCTCCCTCAGCTGGAAGCGTGGAGGAGCTCTCTCTTGCACTTCAAAGGCCAGTGGCCTGCTCTCACACAAAGGACTGATAACCACCCACAGGGATCCTGACAGTCAGGTCTGAAAAGGGAATATGTGCACTTCAAAACCACTCTTTGAAGTTTCTCCCACTTCAAAGTCATTTTTGGCTATATATACTGGGTCTCTGACCCCACCAAATTAGACACTTCTGGATCTACACCTGGACTTTGTCAGAGGGGCTGCCTGGCCGCCCAAAGGACTCATCTGGACTACTTTGCTGAGAAGGACTGCTGCTATGCTCGTTGCCCTGATGCCTGCTGGCCTCTGTTTCTGCTGGAAGGACTCTGCTCTCCCCACAAATGCTCTCTAAGGGCTTGGATTGATCTTACCTCCTGTTCTGAAGTCTCAGGGCCACAAAGACTTCACGCCAGAGAAGAAAATCCCAGTGCATCAGAAAATCAACGCATCGCCTGCAGAATTTGACGCAGTGCCTGCCTCGCGGTGGACAAATCAATGCATCACCAACTGGATTGATGTAGTGCCTGCTCCATCTACCAGCGCATCAAGGATTTTCAATGCATCATCTCTGGGCATCAAAATATCCCTGCATCACAGTGAGGAATCAAGGCTGCGCTCCTGAAAATCAATGCTTCACCTTGCAGCGTGGAAAGAAACAATGCATCGTCTGTGAAGTGCCAGAAAATCCAAAGCAGTGATTTATTTTTCAACACATCTCCTCCTCTGCTGCCCTTGTGCGTTGTATTTTTGACTCATCCCAGGTACTGTGTGTTACAAGGATACAACCATTGATTCTTAAGGATTAAGACTCTTTTAAACCTTTAAAAAGTGATATTTGGGCTTGTGTATATTGGATGTTTGTCTTTTTGATCTTATTTTATTCAGATAAATATTATCTATTTTCCTAAACTGGTGTGGAGTACTTTTGTCGTGTTTTCACTGTGTTACTGTATGAGTTATATCACTAATACTTTACATATTGCGTTCTAGGTTAAGCCTGCCTGCCCTCTGCCAACCTACCAGAGGGTGAGCACAGGATACTTTGGATTGTGTTGTGACTTACCCTGACTAGGATTGTGGTCCTTCTTTGATAACGGTGTATACCACTGCCACAAAGAGACCTAATTTCAAACAGTGCCAAAGATAAATGCTTTTCCTACAGAAACTAGGTCCTAAATATAACTACCTACTGGCAAATAAATATAAATAAGAGGCTGTGATGAAGACCTTTTGTGGATTAAAGGCTTAGCTGAATAAAGCACTGAAAGACTCTGACACCTTGTAAGCGATATTTCCTTTCGCATTATAATAACGCTGAAGAAATAGTTTTCAATAAAACAGGATCTGCACCTATTTTTCCAGCACCAGCTCCAATTGGTGGACGAGGCCGTCAGGTTTGCAGAACTGTGTTTTGTGTATATGTGTGTATATATATATATATATATATATATGTAAAATTACTTCTTTCCATGTGTGCTGCACTCAGGAGTATACATAGAAAGAGGAATATGCCTCTTGGGAATGTTTTTATGCAGGAAGGTAACCCTTCTTGCACCAAAACAATCCTACCTGTAATGCATACTCCTTTGCACCATGGTGCAAGGGTGCCTGCATTGGCACTCAGCAGCCTCAAGTGCGCCAGTGCAGAGAAAGAGCTAGAGTGTCAGATCTTAATAGATAGGGTGCTTTTCAGCTCTCTCCCATTCATGCAATGCAGCAACTTTCTTTGCAACAATGTGTTGCAAGAATTCTTAATACATCATGCCCCAGGATCTTCAACCAGAAAGTATGCCTTCACTGAGTAAGTGTAATCTGTTCAGTAGTTGTTAAGAAATGAAGGTTCAAATTCATACATGTAGTGACAGTTGGGCTTGAATTTAAAAATTCAATCGCTCTGATTTCGAAGCCACAACATAAACAAGAATGTTGTGGCCACCATGATCTGCTAATGACCTCACAGATTGCATAACTCATAACGTTCAGTAACATCACTGATGAAAACACTGATAACATCACTAATCACATCATCAGTGACAAGACTGGGCTTGGATAGGACACAAGTTCTAATTAACTCGGTAAACTTGTGAAGTTTTTCCTTTGGTAACTCCTTAGCTGGTAGAGACTCTACTGTATGTAGTCACAGATTCATTAACTTAGGATTATCCCTAAGTGTCAGACTGGATCTGGAAATATTTTTGTGAGCAGTATACCTGTGTCGGTAGGTGACAATGTTTGATTCCCCAAGGAGTGTTTTGAGTTGTCTGCACCAGAAGTGATGTTTATGGTACCTATATGTGCGACATTCCATGCCAGAAGTGCAGTGCCACAAAGTACAGGCCACCTCTGTGGAAAACTAGGGCCCTGAAAGGGGAAAACCCTGTCCCTAGAAATCGGGTTGCAGAGCGGGGAGCTTGGGTGGGTTAGTAAAGAATCTGCTGCTAGATAGAGTCTCTATCAGATAAGGCCTTACTGAAGGGAACTAGCTTGTTCATCTGATAGAGACTTCTAGCTGCAGATTCCTTACGTAAGAATAGATATCCAGGCAATACCTCCCTGGAGGTGGGTCTGCGGACCAATTTCACATGAGGAAGTCCTGCAGGACCTAACAGGCAAAATGTCCACCCCTACAGGTCTGACTATCCAGGTAGTAGTGCTTCGTAAACAAGTGCACTGAAGCCCATCTTGCCACCTGGCAGCTATGCAGGACCAGTTACGAGTTAATCAGGGGGTTACAGCTTTAGTTCTAGTGGAATGAGCATGCAAACCCTCAGCAGATTGCTTTTAAACCAAAGTGTAGCAGATTTTGATACAGAGTACGATCCATAGTGAGATAGTCCTCTTCTGTAAGGCCCATCCTTTCTTCTCTCTGACACCCCACAAAGATTGTTTATCTTTCTGGAACTCACATGTGCGATCAAGGTAGAACAACAATGCTCTGTTTTGGTCCAGATGGTGAAGTCAATCCTTTTCTTGTAGGGATGAAGTGGAGCATAAAAAGTAGTGATGGATTGGCCTATGTGAAATGGAGTGTCCACTTTTGGAAGAAAGAAAGCTCTTGTACAAAGCACCACTTTGTCTGGGTAGATGTAAGATAAAGAGGCTTGGATGACAAGGCCTGAAGCTCATTGGCCCTCCAGGCATATGTTATTGCCTCCAGGAAGGCTGTCTTGAGGGTAAGAAGACTGAGTGGACAATGAGGCAGAGGTTCCAAGGATAGCGCATATAAGGAAAGTGAGGACGACATTGATGTCCCATTGGTGTATAATAAATAGAGAAGGTGAAAACAAATGTTGTAAACCTTTCTGGAACCTTTTTAAAATGGCTGATCAGGCAACCACAGAAAAGATGAGGTGGTGGAGAGATAGCCCTTCAGCAAACCCCAAAGCAGAGCCCTGCTGGGCAAGGGAAATGATGAACAGGACAGCCAGAAAAAGGGAGGGGGCAGAATGAGGATCAATTTGTCTTTCTTCACAACATGCCTGACATTTTGCCCAACGGCAGGTGTAAACCATGTTGGTGGAGGGTTGCCTGGCTGCCATGGATAATGTCACACTCTTTGGGGGGAAGATTGAGAACTGCCAACTGTTGCCACTCAATCTCCACTGAACAATGGGGAGTGTTAACAGGGATGGATGAAGAAGTGTCCCATGATGCTGCAACAGACAATCCTCCCGAGGGGCAGTCAGATTGAAGGACAGTTGGCCATGCTCAACCGCTCGGGATACCAGACTCTCCATGCTCAATCCGGAGCCACAAGGATGACTTGGCCCTGGTCATGCCTGATCTTCTTGAGAACTCTAGGCAGGAGTGGTATGGGTGGAAAGGCTTACAGGAGGCATGAGCTCCACTCAACACAAAAAGCATCTCGAAGTACAAGCCGCCATGGAAACTCCAGCACACAGAAGTGCTGGCACAGCACATTCTTACTGGTGGTGAAGAGATCTAACCAAGACGCTCCCCCTGCTGAAAGTGACCTTGCACCATCTTGAGATAGAGATCCCATTCATTGGCATTATCAGCTGAGTATATCCTCTCTAGTGTTCAGAGACTTTGCCTGATGTTGAACCAACAGGGAAATGCTCTGATGTTCCAGCCATTTCCAGAGATACAGGGCCTTTTGACAAAGAGGCCACTACCCCACATTGCCCTGTTTGTTGCAGTACCACATGGATGTGGTATTGTCTTTGATAACTTGGACCAGCTTTCCCCAGATGGAAGGCAGAAAGTCCTTCAATGACAACTAGATCAATGGGAGCTCCAACAAGTTGATGTGCAGCCCAGATTCTCCCTGGGATCAGAGTCCTCTAATCTCCACCTCTCCTCATCCCAGAAGTGACACTTATGTCACTACTGTGAGACCTGTTTGGGAAAGGGAGAGGGGTCTGCCACTGACCCAGTCGTGACTTCTTAACCGCCACTGCAGATCTTTTGTAGTTCCCTCTGAGATCTGGACTATGTGAGAGAATATCCCCTGATGCTGCGCCCCACTGGAACAGGAGGTCTCACTGCATGGCCCGCATAAGCCAACAGACATGAGTCACCAGCAGGATACAGGAGGCCATGATACTCAGCAGCCTCAGAGTCAGGCTAACAAAAAACCAGGATAGAGGTTGAAACATCAATATCGTAGCCTGAATATCCTGGACTTGCTGGAGAATAGGCCCGCAACTGCACTGTGTCAGAACAGCTCAGATGAAAGCCAGTGTCTGAGAAGGAGTCAGGTGTGACATTGTCAGATTGATAGTAAACTCTAGTGAATGCAGGAGGTCTACCGTAGTCTAGAGGTTGGAGACAACAGCCTGGGGCGAGCCCACTTTTAACAGCAAGTCAATGAGATAGGGGAAAGACTGGTACCCCCAGATCTCTGCAGATGAGCTGCAACCACCGGCATCACCTTGGTGAACACCTGTGGGTGCTGGTGAAGCACAAGGGAGCACAGCAGACTGAAAGTGTTCGTGCCCCAGCGTGAACCACAGGTAACGCTTATGGACAGACAGGAAGGGAATATGGACACATATGTCCTGCAAGTCTAACGCTACGGTCAAGTCTCTTGGGTCCAGGGCATATAGGACCTGAGAAAGAGTGAGCATTTTGAACTTATCCTTCTTGAGGAAGATACTGAGAAAGCAAAGGTCGAGGATAGGACAAAGTCCTCTGTCTTTCTTGGGCACCAGAAAGTAGCTGGAATAACAATCACCATCCACTTCAGGCATCGCCACTCTCTCTACAGCTCCTTTGGCCAAAAGACCCATCCTCCATCAGCCTGTTGTAAATAGGTGACATAGAGGTACGGCTGGTCTCAAAGGGGAGGGAGTAGCCCCTTTGGACAATCTGCAAAACCCACCTGTCCAATGATATGGATTTCCAGTGATTCAAGTGATGGCGAATCCTGCTGCCAACTGGGTTCCCATGATGGTAAATGGGCAGACTAGGGGGGTTTGGAGGCTGTGACTGCTAGGGGCATGGTAGTCTGATCTGGCCATTGACCACTAACTCATGGGATCCGGTAGCTACCACATCTGTGGCAATGCACAAGCTGGAAGTATGCACACCATGGTGGTTGGGCAGGTAAAGACGCAGCTATACGTCCCTTCCTTGACCATGAAAGGAGCGAAAGATGGATTGAGGATTAATGAGGGGCCATGAAAAGGCCAAAGGACCTGGCCATAGCTCTTCTGTCCTCAAAGTGCTCCTGCATTAAACCCACTTTATCTCCCAAGATACGGGAGCCATCAAAGGGCATGTCAATGAGTAATGTCTGGACATTCCTAGAAAATCCAGTAGTCCTCAACCAGGTGTGGCATTGCAGGGCCACTGTTGGTGAAACCAATCTGCCTAGTGAGTTGGTGGTATCTAGTCTATGCACATGAGTAATCATAAATCAGCTCTCGGAGTTGGTGGAATTTGATAACTCTGCACTACGAGTGTAAAGTAGAGTTCCAGTTAAAGTCCACCATCTGGCACGTGGAAGAATTATAATCCCATTGGCAAGCACAAGACTTGTGTTAGCGCGTGCTGGTGAGCGCAACAATATCTGTCAACTGCTAATGCAGCTTCAAGTCACCATGGAACCTTCTGCTGCCATTTTCATGATGTTTGCGAACGTGAGTGTTCATGGCTGCTTCTGGAGCAGATTCTCTATTCGACAAGCAGCTAAATCAACTTGAAAAGATGCTTTGAAGTTAATATTCTACTCCAATAGACCATTCAGGTATTTTTTTTGTGCAAAAAGCATTCTTTTTATTTTACTTTTTTTCAACAAAAAGGAAGTGACCCAGAGACTTATTTGGAAGGATCACCCTCTTTGTCGGCCATTGCTGCTACATAGATACCATTGGAATTTTAAGGACTTTGTTTCTAAGATCACAACTTCTAAATCGTTTGTATAAGGGTTTTATTTGTTTGACAGAGGGCATGCACCTGTATTTTTTTGTACTACTCGATTTTAAAATTAGATTGTGTTTATGGTGGCTGGCTTGGAGTCGGTAAGGGCCTAGTTATTTTTTTGCACTTCATTTTTTGCAAGGAAAAAGGTTGCACAGCTCAGCACATTTTCTCCATGTTTGTTAAATTTGCACTATTCATTTATTTTACTATGTGGCCTAGTCTGCCGATGGGCCATCCAGTATTAGTCATTGGGTACATGAGACAACTGTTTCTGGTATATGTTGTTAAACATTATTTAGGTCAGGTATAGCATTGGATTAAATGTGTTTTTTTGATATATCATGTTTCTTTCTGCAAAAACGTGTATTTTGGTGGGTTGATAATATATGAAGCCTTGGGAGAATGTGTATTGTTGTAAAATGTTTATAGCTCACTTAATTTTTATTGTTGGCATTGCTGAATGAATGGTAGTGTTTTCTTCACTGTGTACCGTGCCTCCTTTGTCTGGCCTGTGTGTGTGTGTTTGCCATAGGCCACCATTTGTCTTTGTTCTCCATGCCATGTGGCATGTGTTCATTGCTGTCTAGGCGTCCTTGCTTGTTGTTTGATGATGTGGCTGCCAGACATTTTTTGCAGCCAGCGAGAGCACTTCTGCCACAGGCCTGCATTTGTTCTGTGTTGTCCTTGCTTGTTGTTGTTTGACCATGTGACTGGCGGCCACTTTACAACCAGTGTATTAAATCCCCCTTTTTCAGTTGTCTTACCCATTTTCTAGGGAGATTTATAGAAGAGGGATATGCCTTTTTGTATCTCTTCATTTTGTAATTTTTTCCCTGTAATACTGTACTTCAGGATCAATATCATATAAATATATGTCCAGTGTTTCATATCATATTTTTTTTCTATTTTTTCCACTGCACCTCCTTGCCTCCCAATGAATGTCTGAGTCTCTTAATATGACAGCAATTGCTTTTGTTAAATGTAATATTTAGTTTTTTATTGAATTTCATTATTTTAAATTTTTAAGCTTTTACTTATTCCCTCCATTCCCTGTCGGCCACAGGAACCTACCACACACCATCATTCATTTTTAGGTCGAGCGTTAGCGTTCGGCCTGCTGTATACTAAAGTATACAATAGAGTGAGTTCCAGCGTTCTGATTTGTTAGTTGCAGTGTACTTCAAAAATCCTTGCTTGCTAGTGGTCAGTTCTGCCTCTTTGTCCTGCCTTTTTTCACTTTAGGAGCAGCACAAAGTACTGTGTAATTACGCTATGTCTTGTTTATCTCTTCTGTAAGGGACTTTTTTTTTGGCATTTGCCTGTTTCACCTCAACAGTGTGGGTGCTTGTTCAGTTACTCCTCCCCACCACTTCCCTCTGTAAATATAAACCAACAGCAGAGGGGGGCTTTTCCAGGGCCAGCTCACACTTACTCTTCATTTAGTTATTTTCAGTCTGTCTGGCAATAAAAGTCCAGTCAGTAATTTACAACGCTATGAGCTCTAACTTGAGCAAACACCAGACTATTGCATTCCAAATGCTTGTCTGCTATTTTATCTGCTTTATGGTTAGGGTGGTGTTAATGTATACTTCCAGTGTTTTGTCACCTGTCATGCTTTCAACATTTCTTCTAGATTTATGTGACTAATACCGAGGTCGTGGAGCTGTGCTCACCCTCCCTCGCACCCCTCCCTTGTGGCCTTATCTCTCGCCATCGGAACATGTACTTTACTCATTTCCGTTTCTTAGTATCGGCAGAAAAGTGCCTGTAATTATTTAGTGCATTCACCTTTCACACGCCTTGATTGACCACCATTTAAATAGAAAGGGCACGAAGTTCTCGAGTATATTGGAACAACTAAAGATTATACTTGGAAAATGTTCTTTTTGGTCCACTGGAACAAGAAATTCTAACATAATTAATCCTCCTAATATTGGTTGCATGGGTGCATGCTGTGTTGAGTTACCTAAAGAAAACCTCTATGATACAACGCTTTATCTATTGGTAGAGGTCACCAGATTGTTGGGTGCTGTTCCATGCAGATATCTTGAAAACGATTATTGATTGAACCTAAGCGCGCACACCGTCGAGAATAGTGTACTTGTTGAGGGAAACTGCAGTAATGGCGTTTAGTGCCTGTCGTCCGCAACTCATACATACATAGTATATCTGTAGGAAGCCAGTCACTGTCTCCCGACAACCCACTTGGAGACGATATTCTAACGCGTTGTTGTGAAAGTTGCATGTTTTCCGGGGTTTGCAAGGTTATAACTGTTCGCACCCCAACAGGAGAGGCTCCCAGCTGACAAATAGTTTTCATCCTTGTTTCTATATTAATGAGTTTGCTGTTCAGCTTTATCTGCGCCTTCACTACTGTGAGTGTCTAGCACCCTCTATTGACTGGTTTTTCAATGTCACGCTCACGTATGCACATACTGCACGCGATACTTGTGATGCCTGTCTACGCTTCATGCTCACAAAGCTCTTTTGAATGTAATTTAGGTTAACAATCCGGTTCTAGTGCAGTATGACAAATTTGTATTCTACAAGCAGAGCAAGGCTGATTTCCCCCGTCTGTGGTTGAAAACCGTTACTATTGCCCTCTGTGGTAATACAACTGCCACCTGTAATTTACAGCGCCAAAAAAGAACACTAACTATTGCATTGTGCGCTAATCTAGTGCCCTTCATGCGTAAATACACAGTCCCAGGAAGAAGCAAAGGTTCGTATTTCAATGTTAGTCACGCTTTTAGGGTCGATCTCTCTGTGGGTTTTTAACCACGACCAGTTTGGTTGGTTTGTGGGCTTGCCTTTTAAAATTTGCTTGGTTTTGTTAGTGAAAGGCATGCATATGTCATCCCTTTTCCGGTGTTTAGCCCTCCTCGAGCGCACCAGTAAACTACTGAAAACATACCAGGCTCTGTGTTTTCCGAATGGCTTCTGAACTACTTTTTCTTTTTATTTCCTACGCAGTGTGATCTCGCTGGGCAATAGTCGAGCGCTTTGTATAACATCTTCCCAGTTACATGCATAATTGCACTTTTGCCAGTTACATGTATAATTACACTTTTGCTGATACGTTTGACTGCAAGCGAACTTCAGTTTCCCTTTGTGTGTCTCCTTCACGCTAATGGCTGCTGTCAGCTCACTTATGTTAAACTGCTTTACTTTTAATTTTCAGTTCATGTGGCAAGAAAAGTCCGGTTAGGAGTTTACAACACTAATAGCTCCAACCTGAGCAAATGCGAGACCCATTGCATTGCAAAAGCTTGTTTTAAGGATTGTCATTACTCATTTTTCCCTTCACTGCCTGCCTGCCATAGATGTACATCAGCATTCCTTTTTTAAGGATTATTCCATTTTCCCCTGAATCCCTTGCCTGCCATAGGAGCAAACCACCATAATTATTTTAAGACTTTTTCTATTTTCTCTGCATCCCCTGCCCGTCACAGGTGTATTAACTTAGCTGCACATGCAGCAAAAAGTTACATCTGTATGTTGTTATCCTGATTGAAATATAATGTTAAGGTGGTGTGGTTTGACTTTTGAATGGATACATTATTGTTAATTATTTGTGAATGATAATCTAACTAAATTATAATGTCGGTACCATGAATAATTCGAACTGCAAAAATGGCACATTTCACCAAATATATTTCTTGCTTGTTTGCTTTTAGGTACATAAGAAACTTTGCCCACAGTACTGCCAGACAGAAGGCTGGCACAAAGTGGCGTGACCACAACCCATTAGTCCTCCTCTCTTCCACTTGTGCAGCTAAGTATCAACTGAGAGAGCTTGTTGATGCCAAGAAGCAGCCACTACAATCGCGCAAAGTGCAGTGAGTCTGAATTGGATTTGTCTGAGCTGCAAACTAGTACCCAGTCATCAAAGGAAAATAAGAAAAGTGGACAACAGAAGCCTCAGCCAGCAATAGATCTTCCTTAAGTAGGAGCAGAACAGTAGGTTGAGCTTCCTGCTGAGCAAGATATATTTCTTCTCGAACCACTGGCTTCCCGATTTCCAATAAGAAAAAGAAAGGGTACTTCACTCTCTTCTTTAAGCCCCCTTTCTGATGATCCTGACATAAATTGGACCCCAGCTGAGTCCGAGACCAGCCACGAGAGACAAGGTAAAAGGAAAGTTTCTGAAAGCCTTGGACTTCTGATGAGAAGGTAAGCTCATCACTGTCATGAAAGCTGGCTCAGAGGACACCAACATTACCCCTCCTATTCAATCTGCTCCAAGGGATGTGTCACTGGTTTCACCAGCACCACCACTACAGCTTCTATGTTTTTTAAGGCCAGTGCTGATATCTGCATCCATCGCTACCTCAGTTGAAGTAGGCACTTCTGAGAGGGCATTGACAACACACCCACCTTTCTCCATCTTCTTTAGGTGTTGGCAGTGGCACACTAAGAAAATTATCCTCCCCAGTTTGGGACTTCTTTCCAATTAGTAAGCAGGAGGATAACATTGCAATATGCTTCATTTGCCACACAAGTGTTCGTTGAGGTAAGACTAGTTCACACTGTGGGACTGGAGGCCAAACAACTCATATGAAAAAACATTACACAATCGGGTGGGAGGACCACCTGTAAAAACTGATGAGAGAGGGGAATCAGCTCTGATCATGGTGATGGGGGTGATAAAGAAGAAGTAGAAGACAACTTTACAGCACCAAGCAGATATGCCCCTAGCATCACCTGCATCAGCAATCTTGAAATGGCACAAGACTTAGATGACAACACCACTGCGTACATTGACGATTCCCACTAGACACATTTTGAGTCATCCACCTCTTGGTTTAACTTATGACGCGAAGTCTCCTGCGTCAGTGGTACCACAAATGGTAAAAAAAAAAAAAATCCAAGCTACTTTTACGGGCATGTTTAGGCAGGAGAGGCCCTATGAGTGCAACCACCCAACAGACCATTGGTACATTGGGAAGCTGATTAAAATGTTAGCACTGGACCACCTCCCTTTTTCTTTTGTGAAAGGAGTGGGATTTTTAGAATTTCTAGCAGCCATCTGTCCAAAATGGAAGGTTCCCAGTCAGACCTATTTTGCCAGAATTGCTGTTCTAGCGCTCCACCACTATGTGGTGCTGCAATCCGTTGGACAAGCTTTGCAGCGTGTCTGACAGACACATAGATGGTGCCAACACATTGGAACTTAAACTTCTACATATTGCAACATCTGTTTATGCAGTACAGATTGATTAATGACTATGTCCTCCAATGAAGTGGGATGAAACTGGGAAAAGCATTGCCATAAAGTTAGACAAATGGGTGCTAGTCAAATGCCTGACTCAAATGCTAATTCCTTTTCAGGTTTTCACACAGGAAGTCCGCAAGGAGGACAGTAAGGTGGGGCAAACTATCCCATGGTTGCATCTGCTATAGGATCAGTTATAAAAGGCATTGTAAAGGTCTGCCATTGTGAACCAAGAAGCGTGTCAGTTGGTTGAAAGCTTAATCCTCAGCTTATCTGTTAATCAAAGGCTACAAAGAGACATCATGTCCTCGAAAGAGTCCATCAGTTCCACAACACTTGATCCATTATACAAAAAATTACTGGCCACTTAACTTTATTTTTTAAAAGGGTATGTGTCCCTCTAAAAGACGTGAATTGCTCGGCAAGTGAGAAAACTGGAAGAAGAAGAACGGCTGGACAGAGTCCAAGGCAGAAGGTCTGGCATGCAGCCTTCAACCTCTGAGTCCAGAGAAGGCAGTGCTGTTGTCTACAGCAGCCAACACTAGCAACAACACCAGCAAACTGAAGATTTGGACCCAATGTCTACAGTGACCTGGTTTCAAGTGGCAGGGGATTGTGCAGAGGCAAAGGCAACAGAGGTTGAGCAAGTAGCAGCACCAATGACCGTTCAGAGTATGATCCAAGACTATCTGGATGAACCAACAAAAAGGGCTATGTGGACCACAACCCATTGGTCTATTGGTATGGGAAGATGTGCCAATGGTCAGGGCTCAACAAGCTGACAATAAAGTATCTGGCTTGTCAGGTAGCCAGTGTGTCTGCTGAGCTACGTTCAGTGGCACTGCCACAGTTGTCACAGTGAGATGGACCAATCTCTCACCTCAAAACCTGGAGAGATTGGACATGTTTAAAATGAACCAACACTTTATACCACATAATTACAGTGTTCCTGAAACACCACATGAGGGCAATTGGTCAGACTCAAGTGCATTAGCAGTCCAAGTTCTTGGTGAACCACCTGAGTTTGAGGGCAAACTCTACTTCTCTGACTAAGTAGGCCACTATAGAACTTTCAGGCTATCATCAAACTGCTTTGCCCAAAAAAATGTATACAGCTAGAGGAACATTATATATTATGTTTGTGTCTGACTTATGCAGCTGCACCATTTAGGCACATGTAGGGCCGAATTGGCGTTGGTCCTGTGTGTAATGAAGAAGCAGCCCATTACTTTCAAGTACAATGAAGACAATGTCTGCCTCCATCCTATGCCTATCCTTCTTTTCTTCATTCTCTAGAAGGGCTGTCCCAATAAAAATCATTTGATTTACAAGACTGTCAATGTGTTGCTTCCATGGGAAAAGCGGAAATAGAATATGACAATTGTGTACCACCGTGCTTGGATTGGAACAGGTAACTATTTCACCAGTGAGTGATTTATTACTGAGTGAGTGTGAGTGATGATTCATCACTCGGGGATGGTGTTCAACTAATTTTTAAACTTGATTTCAATGATTTGTAAAGTTTTGGGGGATGATGGTTATTTTTCCCTTTCACACTTAGCTAGATTTAATTGCATGGTCCACTCCTTGCTGTACTATTTTTATGGTTCTTCAGAGATCAGATCAGTCATTTTACTTAAAAAATACAAATCTACACAAAATTCACAAATTATTTTTCTCTGCTTGTTCATCAACAGCATTGCACTGAAGGTCTAGCTTTCTCAATCTTATATGGGTCAGAAGTCAGACTACTTTGTTACTCAGAGTTGGGACTAAGGACAGGACTACCGCAACAGCCAGAAGAAGGAAGGCATCAACTTCAAAGGGAACTGAACATGATGACTCTAAGAGGCCTAATCTGCCCTGTGGACTGGAGAGAGGTGTGTTGATTTTGGAAATGCTGCTGAGTAGTACGTGCTGGCTCAAATGTCAAACTTCTCTATTATGCGGTTGTGGTCGGGATGGCTGTTACTGTATTCAGAGATATAATGTCACATCATCACGAGATAGGCATACTCAGCTAAATGTTATGACTGTTGTGAGATTGATCAGCCAGGTACATGCAGCTACTTGGGATTGGTTGTAAAATTCTCTCACTTCTCAGTTATTTACACATAAGTCATAATGAATGAATGCAGCAGCCTATGCTTTTGCTCTACCTCTTTGTCTACTCCTCATGAAGCTTTCCTTATGTCCTTCTCCTTAACTCTTCAATATAGTTTCTGTTTTACATCCTCAGGCCTTCTCTTCTCCTGCATGAAAGACGAAAGCTCCATAACACTCCTTCTTACCGTACTGGACCAGTTCAGCCAGACACTCAAGACGGGCATTCTTAGAAGAATGCAGATGTACTGCAAAATTTGGCATTTACATAAAATATAATTTTCAGTCATCATTTTTAGAGATGTTGGGTTCACACCATCATAATTTGTATTTTTCAAACTTAGATGACAGAACATTTTGTTATATAATGCCTTGGGTCTCTGGGGCTGAAGGACTGTTTACAATGTATTTAATTGAATTGTCATTCCTTCATTTCCTTCCACAACAAATTTTATGGGATGATATGCTGCTCATCACTGTGATGAAGGATATTGTTGTGTAGTGTTTGTCTTTATCACACTTTTCCCTCACCCCCCGTTCCCATCCATTCTTCAAACTCCTGACCCTCTTCTCCAAGCTTTTGTGATTTATTGAGGTGTGACTTAATTTACACCAGAAAAGGATCAAACACTTGGGGAGGTGGATGTGGTGAAAGCAACGCCAACTCACTGCAGGATCTTCTTACCTGAACAATGCAACAGCTCACCGACCCTACTGACCCACCCATGCATAAAAGGAAAAACATAAAGCACATCATCATTACAGTACAGAAGGATCAGAACGATTTCTGACTTAGTTCTAGTTTCTAACGATAGTGCACACTATCACAGAATTTTTTTTGTCATGGTCTCAGTCTTTGATAGCCCAGTAACACTGCGTTTTCTTTTAGTCGAGTTACCTGTGATGAATAATCTTTCTGATGAACCTGACAGTTGGAGTTTACCTCATTGGTGTAGGTGAGAGTGGAAGCTCCCTTTGTGATGTATTCCCTAGCAGCACAAGAAGATAAGAGAACACTAATCTCACCACTATTAATACGAATACTAATAAGAAGGTTCTTTTGTGAGACCCATCAATAAGGTTTGGTATTTTTTTAAAGAGTAATTATCATCTCATCAGCTCAGGTACGAAAGAACAAGAATACCTAGTTAACTTAGCAGTTAAGTTGTTCTTTGCAAGGAGATATCAATTACATTTTGTGTATGTTGGCAGACCCTTTACTGTGTAAATTGTTATATATGGTAGGACAAGGGCTGGTACTTACTACACTAACAACTACTATACTATTCAGTATAATTGATTGGTGGTTGGTTGTTGCAAACAGACACTGTTACTTTGGTGGTTGAGTACAACTGGACTGCAAGAACAGGTAAATAACCTACTTAAGAATGATACTTGGCAACAGACATCAGGTAGGAAAAGTTTAGTAGGAACAACAGTACACTCAACAATACTATAATAAATTATAGCAATAGAAACACAGATAATGAATGATGACAAAAAAGCAAAACCAGTTTATTTTTAGAACTACCCTCTCTACCCACAACAGGCCCACCTTCTCCCCTAGACAAATATCCCAAATAGTTAGTCAAAAAACAAAATCCAAAAGTCCAATGTAAACTATTTCCCCATCTTTGTGCCCCCACCCTTCCCATCCACGCCATGCCCTTCCCCCAATATGAAAAAATCATTAACGAAGGGTCTTGAAGACATCAGGACTCTTTTGGAGCTAATTTCTGCCACCCTTGCCGGAGCAGGCCTGTCTCATGCACAAGGTGGGAGGTGGAGGAGGTGGTGTGCTACATCCGAGGAGGGAAGGGTGGTAGTGGTATGAGTGGCAGTGGAAGACCTTGGCTGTACTTGGTAGTGGTGAAGAGGCCAAGTTGGACACGGGCCTGGTTGGCGGCTTGAGGTACCCTGTTGTTGGACCTGGGCCTCTACCTCTTGCTCCTCAACTTCAAGGGTCATCAGCTGGCGATATTCGTTAGTTAAATTACAGCTCTGAGATACTCAATTGTAA
Organism: Pleurodeles waltl; assembly: GCF_031143425.1. Lineage (NCBI taxonomy): Eukaryota > Metazoa > Chordata > Amphibia > Caudata > Salamandridae > Pleurodeles > Pleurodeles waltl. The sequence continues at coordinate 1,220,135,213 of NC_090447.1, forward strand.
GAGTGAGCGACATAATGATTAGTTGACAATCATGTCTTGAATCAGCCCAAGCAAGCACCTGCCTAGCTTCCACTGGAACAGAATGCTGGCAGTATCATTCACTCGACTTACACTATCCTCCTTGTATGTTCCCAAATTCCTAAATCTTCCCCTTCAGAATGGCACCACTACTGTACTCTATCAAGGGTTTGTGTTGATCTTACCTTTAAGGATTGTATTTGTGAAAGGAGGTGTCGCTCCTTGCACAAACCAGGTTAGCATGCTGTGCTATGTGTGTTGTGCTGTGCCCGTTTGTGTGTATATATATATATTTATATGCAGAGTTTTCTCATTGATTTTATTGCAAATGTTACAGTGATATTATCAAAGATGTCAAAAAATGTCATGAGTGATGTAATATCTGTGGAGGCAGGGTTAGGGCGTAAGTTATAGTTATCTTAGGACAGGAGTCATATTTACTTGAAATAACTAACAGCTGAATTGCTAAGGTTTTGTGGTGTAAAATCTGAAACTAACTATAACGTCCCTGTAACACTTATTTTTTTTTGTGATTTTCTAAGGTTTATTTTAAATTCTAATTCCTAACTATAATGTCCCTGTAACCTTGGTTTTTTTTCCAGTGAATTTCTAGTTTTTTTTTTAACGTTAAGTAAGATGCTCATCATAATGCACAGCGGGGGGGACAGGGTTGGATGCAGGGACTGGCCCTGCATTGCGCTGTCCATACCCAAGCTTGCTGCTTCTGCTCCCTCCTCTTTGCCAACCATTATCCAAGTGAATGCCCCTGCTGCCTCATTACAGCCCTGTGTGGCCATTGTTTTGCCACTGCCCTTCCCGCCTGCTCTGAACAGTTAGCTTGCTGCCCTATCCACCTTCTCCCTACCCTCTGTTGTCTGAGTCCATGCACTTGCCCCATTCCTCCTGCCCTGTATGGTCTGATGTTCTGCCACTGCATCCTCCTGCCCTTCAAGAGCAGTTATGCAACAGCTATCCCTCCTGTCTGTCCGATATGGTCAGCTTGCTGCCCTTGCCTGTTTCCCCTCTGCTCTCTATTGGTTATGTGCATGGCCCTGTCCCCTCCCTATTGCTTTCCATGGTCTGTCGTGCTGCACTGCTGTCTCGATTGCCCTATGTAGTGTATTGTGCTACTGCTACCCCTGACACTTGCCCTGTAAGGTCAGATTTCAAAAACAAACAGTGGAATTGACTTTCCCCATTGACTTACGTTGGAGAAGATGAAATTTTAGACAAGGAGCAGATGAAATAAAAACCTGTTGGGCTTAAAAACATTGTGAGCCTCCTGCCTATATGAGGTCTGTTGGTATGTATGATTGTACTACCACTGCCTCTTTCTTCTTCCCTCAATGGTCTGTTATATTGCAACCGACTCTGGCCTGTACTGCATGGTTGGTTTGTGCCCCCTCCCCCTTTTCCCCTGCCCTCTACAGTCTGCTGTACTGCCACTTCCCCTCCTGCCTGCCCAGCGTGGTCAACTTGTTGCCTCTGCACCCCCTTCTCTGCCCTCAATTATCTGATTCCATGTCCCTGACCTCTAATTTCCCACAGTATTCTAATGAACAATTAGATTGCTAACAATCTATATCTATCCAGATGCTAACTTGATTATTTAATACACTTAAAGGACAGGATGTTGCATTATGGCCAGAGCTGCAGACTGATACTGGAGAACCAGGTTTGAGTTTCAGCATCAGCTTGACATTCTGTGATTCTGTGCAATTCACTTAATCTCCCCAAGTTGAAATCCAAAATTAATGTGTCCTTGTGTAATGTAACTGATGCTCATGTAATGCACTCCAATATCTTTGGGTCCAGTCTGTGCTATATAAAACAGAAAAGAAAACATTTTGTTTTTGTACACTTATGTGATTGGGCTATACTTGGGCTACATTTGAGTGATATGTGTGCTACATTTGGCCTATTTGTCTTTGGTACCCTCTTTTGGCATATTACCCCCTATTTCTGCCTGATGTCAGTGTGTTTGACTGTCACTAGGATCCTGCTAACCAGGACCCCAGTGCTTATGCTTTCTGTCCTCTCACTTTTGTCACTACATACTGGTACCCCAGTATTTCATCCCAGTTTGGCACAGTTGTCACCCCTTGTGAGTCCCTAGTATATGGTACTTAGGTACCAAGGGCACTGGGGTTCCAGGGGATCCCCATGGACTGCAGCATTAATTTTGCCACCCATAGGGAGCCCATGCAAAGGCTTCTAGAGGACTGCCATTGCAGCCTGTGTGAAACGGTGCATGCACCCTTTCACTGCCATTTACACTACACCAGGTCACTTTCTAAGTCACCTATATGGCAGGCCTTCCAACCCTGAAGGCTGGGTGCAAAGTAACTGTGTGTGAGGGCACCCATGTACTAGCAGAGATTCCCCCATATCGTCCAGGCCCATTTTCATGAGTGTGGGGTGGCCATTATAAGTGTGCACTATACAAAGGTCAATACCTATGTACAGCTTCACAATGGTAACTCCGAACATGGCCATGTAAGGTGTCTAACAACTGGGAATTGTACCCCAATACTGATTCCAGTATTGGTTGTACAATTCCATGCAGTCTGGGGGCTCCACAGTGGACCTCTAGTACTGCTATAGCAGCCTTCTGAGGTTTTCACTGCAGCCCCAACTGCTGCCACCTCACAGAAAGGTGTCTGCCCTCCTGGGGATTGAGTAGCTCAATCCCAGGAAGGCAGAACAAAGCATTTCTTTTGGGAGAGGGGTGTCACACCCTCTTCCTTTGGAAATAGGTGTTACAGGCATGGGAGGGATATCCTTCCAGAGTCTCTGGAAGTGTTTGAAGGCCACAGATGGTGCCCTCCTTGCATAATCCAGTCTACACCGGTTCAGGGACTACCAGTCCCTGCTCTGACACGAAACTGGACAAAGGAAAGGTGAGTCCCCTGTCCATCACCAACCCAGGGGTGGTGCCCAGAGCTCCTCCAGAATGTCCCTGGGTTTTGCCATCTTGGATTCCAAGGTGGTGGGGCACTCTGGGAGCATCTGAGTGGCCAGTGCCAGCAGGTGATGTCTGTGACCCCTCCTGATAGGTCCTTACCTGGTTAGGTGACCAATCCCCCTCCCTATGGGTGGCAAAATAAATGCTTCAGCCCATATGGACTCCCTGGAACCCCAATGCCTTGGGTACCTGGGTACCATATACTAACGACTTATGGGGGGTACAGTATGCCAATTATGGAGTGGAATACTGGGTTACCAGTATACAAGTACATATTTGGAACCAAAGATAGCACAAGCACTGGAGTTCTGATTAGCAGGACTCCAGTGACACAGTCAAGCATACTGACAAAAACAGTGACACATACTAATTGGACACAAACCACAGGCACTGGGGTCCTCACTAGCAGCATCCTAGTGACACAGTCAAAACACACTGACAAACAGGCCAAAAATGGGGGGTAACCATGCCAGAAAGTGGCTACTTTCTCACAGAGACACCATCTCACACCTATTCTCACATGAAGAGAGATGGACTGTTCAACTGTGCATGCTGTGGGGTTGGGTTGTTATGGGGGATGGCTGCAGGCCACCAGCTAGGCCCCGCTACCAACTCCTGCTGTGTACGACTGAAGGCTGTGGGCGGCGCTGGTTTGGGTGGTTATCAGGGGTTAGCCACAACTCCTGGCCATAGGCCAGGTCCTGTGCCCAATTCCTGCTGCACAAGGCCAAAGGCTGTGCCCAGTGTGGGGTTGGATTGTTATTAGGGTTGGCAGCAGATCCTGGCTTAGACCAGGGCCTGCGTCCAACCACTGGGCGTCACGGTGGATGGATTAATGTATGGTAATGATAATAACCATAGGTTAAGGAAACCATAGAAATTCACTGAAAAAAACAAAGGTTACAGAGACGTTATTGATAGGAAATAGAATATATAAAAAACATAGAAATCCACTGAAAAAACAAAGGCTGCAGGGAAGTTATAGTTAGGCTCACATTTGGAATGTACAAAACAATAGAAATGTACATGTTTTAGTTAGAGTTATCTCAAGTAACTACAGCTCGTGCCCTAAGGTAACTATAACTTGCATTCCCCGCCATGCAGTTTTTTCGTAAAACAATTTGACTGCAAATATTGCATTAATATTATCAGTGATGTTATCGAAGACAGCATGAGTGCTGTAATTTGTGGGGTAATTAGCAGTAAGTGCTTCATTTAATTGGAGAATTGGTTTAGAAGGGGGCATTCCCAGTTGAAGGTCAACTATCAAAACATTAGTCTGAACTGCCACCAAGGGCAAACTGAGATCCAGAATCCCAGCTGCCCTCCGCACCACCATAACAAATGAACCTTCCTCCTCCGTAGCCACAGTAAATGGAGACAGCATGCAAGTACCTGGTACTATTCAGTTCTGGGAGGGCCAGTTTTGGGTAGCCATGCGCTTTATAAATCCAGTAATTAATGAATGAATGGAGAAGTGTCCAGTCCACTGGCTTCACCCACTTCTTGACACCAGTCTAAGGATGTATAAGTCTGGTATAATAAAGGATCAAGCGATCCCTCACTTTCTTCATCAAGACCTAGTCAATAAAAATAGGGCTCAGGCTCCAGCCTGAAAGGCATGGCTTTTGTCATTGCTGGAGTCAGTGTCAGGCGATACCGCTTCTGCTCTGTGTCAGAGGTGGGGATATAATGGGGATGGCTTCACCAGAGAAGGTCAACATGGCATGATCGGTGTTGATCCAGATGGCTCTGTCGATTCCTGGGGACCAATTGGCACTGGAGGCACCAGCGTGGATCCAATATGGGACACTCCAGAACTGCTGGGCCTGAAAGCATGCCAGCGGGAATGAGGTGCTCAAATATGAGGCACATGGCCTCATAGCACTCTTGAGGATGAGCAGGGTCACTCCAGCTCCTGTATTTATGGGGAGGGATGGAGCCAGTCCAGGCGCTGGTTCAACACTGGAGCTCACTTGTCTTGTTGACCATTGGATGAGGTGAAGTCAAAACACACTTCGACTTCTTTTTCTTTTTGTGGGAATAAGACTTACCCAAATGGCTCTATGACTTGGAATGGGACGGTGACCTAGGACTACCTGACTGCTCCCAGGACCTTCCTCTCTAACAGGTTTTCGAGCACTGCAGTGTCACACAGTGAACCTCCTGGAGCTTGCAGGATCGCACCCTCAAGGCCTTCGGATGCATGGCACAGAAGTCAGGACAAGCCTTCAGGTCATGGTCTCGTTCAAGGCACCAGAGGTAAATAAGGTGCAGGTCTGTCACCAAATTCTGTTGATGGCAGGTGCCACAGGCATGAAGCCTGCCTTCCTAGATTATATTTCTGCTACATAGGAGGTAAAGTGTCAAAGAAGACAGGGCTGAAGGTTATAGTTACCTTAGGGGAAGAATTATGGTTTCTTTTGATAACTATAACTGTTGAATAGCTAATGTGTTTACATTTTATTTCCTAACTATTAACTCCCTGTAACCTTTGTTTTTTCAGTGAATATATATATATATATATATATATATATATATACATATATATATATATATATATATATATATATATATAAATAAATGTACATTTTTTTTACTTGAAATCTATTTTTATTAAAGATTTTTCATAAAACAATATATGACCCTCAAGTCTGAGGCCACACCACATTTACATGTGACAAAATAGTACAGTGCAACAATATTTAAATGTTCAATGAGCACTAAAGATGTTACAGCTGTAGCGTACCCAGGAGTCGGATAGTCAAAATGGCCATGGGATAGGAGGCAGGGAGTGGAATGCCTACAGTGCCTTTTATGTGACCTAGGACCTCCTTCCAATAGTTAGTAATGAGAGATCATGACCACCAAATGTGACATAGGTCCCTCAGTTCTGTTTGGCATCGCCAATAGAGAACAGAGGCAGTGGGGTAGATAGTGTTCAGGCGTGTCAGTGTTAGAGCCATTTGTGGCATGTTCTAGCACACTGTCTCTGGCTGGGGTGTCCTTCTGCAGGTTTTAGAGATATGGCACCAAAATGTTTCTCCTTGTTTTGTGAAATGCCTCCGCAGTTCAAGTCTGCCATTGCGTTAGATACATGAGGTCGTAAGGGTGTAGTATGTTGGAGTATTTGGTAGGTTAGAGCGATCAAACCACTAGTACCATTGTATGCTGAACCAACTTCTTTGCTTGACTCCCTATGCATTTGGGGGTGGAGCTCCCAATAATGTAGTTGGCAGTATTGTAATCCCTTTGGTTCTAGGCCTTTGCATTGTTCAACAGATTTAATAGCGCCTCCCATGAAGAGGTCACTCAATATAACTCACCTGCACCCCAGCTGGGAAATGTATGGGGGAGACTTGCACCTTGTTGCAGTACCCCCCCACTTTTTGCCTGGTTTCTGAATGCAACCTGGACTGGAGTGCACTGGGATACTGCTAACCAGGGGCCAGATGTAGCAAGGCTTTTGCACCTCACAAAGAGCGAAAATCGCTGTTTGCGGGGCGCAAAAGCACATCACTATGCCATTCCCATTTTGGGAGTCGGTAACCTGGTTACCGACTCGCAAAATAGGAATGTGACTCGCAAATAGGAAGGGGTGTTTCCCTTCCTATTTGTGAGTCGCATTGCGATGCAGAATTGTTTTGTGACCGCAAACGCGGTCGCAAAGCAATTCGCATTTACCACCAGTGTCACACTGGTGGTCACCCATTCGCAAAAGGGAAGGGGTCCCCCTGTTACTTACCTGTTTTGGGTTTGTGTACATATAATTTGTGTATATTACTTACCTCCTAAGTGAGGGTATCCTCTGCGATACTTTTGGCATATTGTCAATAAAATAAAGTACCTTTATTTTTAGTAACTCTGAGTATTGTGTTTTCTTGTGATATAGTGCTATATGATATAAGTGGTATAGAAGGAGCTTTGCATGTCTCCTAGTTCAGCCTAAGCTGCTCTGCTATAGCTACCTTATTAGCCTAAGCTGCTAGAACACCTCTATTCTACTAATAAGGGATAACTGAACCTGGCACAAGTTGCAATTACCACAAGGTACCCAACTATAAGCCAGGCCAGCCTCCTACATCTGTTCCCCACCTACCAGGTGGCCCAGATAAACTACTTTCCCCTGCCCTATATGGCACTTTGAGGCCTTGATAGTGAGGCCTGCCTTTTGCAGGGCCTCCAAAACTTTCCAGGTTATCATCCCAGGTGGGCCTAAAGACAGCTATATCATCCAGATATGCTGCACTAAAAGCTTCCAACCTTTGCAGGACTGTGTTCACCAATCTTTGATAAGTGACGGGTGCATTCTTCGGACCAAAGGGCATCACAGTGAATTGAAAGTGTCCTCCAATGGTTGACAATGCAGTTTTGGGTTTTGCATCTGCAGTTAAGTCAAAAGTGCTCAGATACATGGGAGAAGGCAGTTTATCAATCCACTCATCTGCCCTGGGTATAGGGTGAGCATCAGTTTTGGTTACTTGGTTGAGCCCTCTATAGTCAACACAAAACCTCATCTCTCTTTTTCCATCTTTACTGTGAGGTTTTGGAACCAGCACCACTGGGCTAGCCTATGGGCTTTCTTAAGGCTCAATCACTCATAAGTCTAACATTTTCTGAACCTCTTGTTTAATGCAGTCTCTGACATGGTCAGGCTGCCTATAAATCTTTCTTTTGACAGGTAAACTGTCTCCAGTGTTGATTGTATGCTCACACCAAATAGTGGTACCTGGTATCATTGAGAAGAGGTCAGAAAACTGACTTAAAAGATTTACACAGTTATCTTTCTGCTATGCAGTAAGAAAATCTCCATGTACTACTCCCGCCACTAAGCCATCAGCTTCAGTGGTGGAGAAGAGAGCAGGGAGAGGGTCACTCTCTTATTCCTGCCCCTCGTCAGTTGCATTGAGCAGGGTGAGATCAGCCCTGACATTGCAGGGTTTTAGGCAGTTGACATGGAGCACCCTAAGGGGACTCCTGCAGTGCCCAGGTCTACCAAGTAGGTAACCTCAACCTTTTTCTCTACAATTAGATGGGGTCCACTCCATTTGTCCTGGAGTGCTCTTGGGGCCACAGGCTTCAATACCCACACCTTCTGTCCTGGGTCAGGACAGCCTTCTGGTCATGCCATTGCTTTTGCAGCTCCTGGCTGGCCTGAAGGTTTTTACTGGACTTTTAAATGTACTCAGCCATTCTTGATCTTAGGCCAAGTACATAATCCACAATGTCTTGTTTAGGAGCTTTTAAAGGTTGTTCCCAACCCTCCTTAACAAGTGCAAGGGGACCTCTCACAGGGTGACCAAAGAGGAGTTTAAAGGGGCTAAAGCCCACTCCTTTTTGGGGTATGTGGCAGTGGGTATAGCGATAGGGAGTAAAACGACACTCAGGTGGTGGTTCCCCGGCAGTGGTATTGTCAGGAAGACCGGAAAAAAAAGAGGAATGAAAGGCAGTTAAGTAGTGTATCTGTGAACTGGTTTGTATTCTTTATCGTGTGGGGAGGGTGTGTAGAGTGAGTGAGAGAGATAGTGAATGGGGTGATTAGGGTATAAGTTTCCACTCCCAAGTGAAAAATAAAGCAAGTAGGAATGAACGTTGAGGGGGTTATAGGGTCCCGTCCCGTTCACCTCTGTGGACTCAAGCTCTTCTTTGTGACCATAGAACCTCTCAAGTCCTGTGCTCAGTGGTTGGTGTTTCTCTGATGCGGTGGTCTTTCCCTTCCCAAACTCCCCTCCCTGCCTCCCTCTACTCGTCTCCTCCACCCTCCTCCCTTCCAACCATAGACCGCAATTTGTCTCTCAGGCAGGGCCGTACCTGCTTTAGCCACGCCCCTCCAGGGACGTGGCGGAGATCGGGCTTCTTGGGACCGTCCTGTCCCACCGTGGGGTTGCCTCTGGAGATAAATGGTCCTCCTTCCCCAAAGTATGAGTCGAGCTTCCTCTCATCTTCTCCGCTGTCTCCTTTGTCCGCACTCTCCGCGTCTCTCCTCTCGGTGTCCTTTTCTTCCTCTGCGCACCGCGCAGTCCTTCCTCTCTTTTGAGGCTCTTGGGAACCTGGATATCCGGGTTCCCGGCTCCGGCGGTTTCAATCTCCTCTGCGCGCTGCGTTCTTTGTCCTTTTTCCATGGGTATGTTTCCAGGAATCCGGGTGTCCGGATTCCCGATTTTGGTGGCTTTGTTCCCTGCAAAACCCCCGGGGACTGTTCTGATCGGGAACCGGCGCTGAGTGTAGCCGGGAAATCCGCCACCCGGCTGCAGGGTAACTGCTTGTAAGCAAAAAGGAGGCAAGGTAACAGGACATCCCATTTCCTTCTGAGTTTTTCAGGGAGTCCCATTATCATAATTAAGGGGGTGTAGGAAAGTACCATCTTGCCTGGCATGTTCCCCCCCATATTTCACCGTATATATGTTCTTTTAGTGTATGTGTCACTGGGACCCAGCCAGCCAGGGCCCCAGTGCTCATAAGTGTGCCCTGTATGTGTTCCCTGTGTGATGACTAACTGTCTCACTGAGGCTCTGCTAACCAGAACCTCAGTGGTTATGCTCTCTCTGCTTTCTAAATTGTCACTAACAGGCTAGTGACCAATTTCACCAATTCACATTGGCATACTGGAACACCCTTATAATTCCCTAGTATATGGTACTGAGGTACCCAGGGTATTAGGGTTTCCAGGAGATCCCTATGGGCTGCAGCATTTCTTTTACCACCCATAGGGAGCTCTGACAATTCTTACACAGGCCTGCCACTGCAGCCCGAGTGAAATAACGTCCACGTTATTTCACAGCCATTTACCACTGCACTTAAGTAACTTGTGAGTCACCTATATGTCTAACTTTTACCTGGTAAAGGTTGGGTGCTAAGTTACTTAGTGTGTGGGCACCCTGGCACTAGCCAATGTGCCCACACATTGTTCAGGGCAAATTCCCCGGACTTTGTGAGTGCGGGGACACCATTACACGCATGCACTGTACATAGGTCACTACCTATGTACAGTGTCACAATGGTAACTCCGAACATGGCCATGTAACATGTCTAAGATCATGGAATTGTCACCCCAATGCCATTCTGGCATAGGGGAGACAATTCCATGATCCCCCAAGTCCTTAGCACAGACCCGGGTACTGCCAAACTACCTTTCCTGGGGTTTCACTGCAGCTGCTGCCAACCCCTCAGACAGGTTTCAACCCTCCTGGGGTCCAGCCAGGCTTGGCTCGGAAAGGCAGAACAAAGGACTTCCTCAGAGAGAGGGTGTTACACCCTCTCCCTTTGGAAAAAGGTGTCAGGGCTGGGGAGGAGTAGCCTCCCCCAGCCTCTGGAAATGCTTTGATGGGCACAGATGGTGCTATCTCTTCATAAGCCAGTCTACACCGGTTCAGGGATCCCCCAGCTCTGCTCTGGCGCGAAACTGGACAAAGAAAAGGGGAGTGACCACTCCCCTGACCTGCACCTCCCAGGGGAGGTGCCCAGAGCTCCTCCAGTGTGCTCCAGACCTCTGCCATCTTGGAAACAGAGGTGCTGCTGGCACACTGGACTGCTCTGAGTGGCCAGTGCCAGCAGGTGATGTCAGAGACTCCTTCTGATAGGCTCTTACCTGTGTTGCTAGCCTATCCTCCTTCCTAGGTAGCCAAACCTCCTTTTCTGGCTATTTAGGGTCTCTGCTTTGGGGAACTGTTTAGATAACGAATGCAAGAGCTCATCAGAGTTCCTCTGCATCTCTCTCTTCACCTTCTGCCAAAGGATCGACTGCGGACTGCTCAGGACGCCTGCAAAACCGCAACCAAGTAGCAAAGACGACTACTGCAACCTTGTATCGCTGATCCAGCCACTTTCTCACCGGTTTCCTGGTGGTGCATGCTCTGGGGGTAGCCTGCCTCCTTCTTGCACCAGGAGCTCTGAAGAAATCTCCCGTGGGTCAACAGAATCTTCTCCCTGCAACCGCAGGCAACAAAAGACTGCATCACTGGTCCTCTGGGTCCCCTCTCAGCAGGACGAGCGTGGTCCATCGAACTCAGCAACTCTGTCCAACTGACTCCCATAGTCCAGTGACTCTTCAGTCCAAGTTTGGTGGAGGTAAGTCCTTGCCTCCCCACGCTAGACTGCATTGCTGGGTACCGCGTGATTTGCAGCTGCTCCAGCTCCTGTGCACTCTTCCAGGATTTCCTTTGTGCACAGCCAAGCCTGGGTCCCCGACACTCTAACCTGCAGTGCACAACCTTCTGAGTTGTCCTCTGGCGGCGTGGGACTTCCTTTTGTGTCTTCGGGTGAGCTCCGGTTCACTCCTCTTCCAAGTGTCTGTTCCGGTACTTCTGCGGGTGCTGCCTGCTTCTGTGAGGGCTCCCTGACTTGCTGGGTGCCCCCTCTGTCTCCTCATGCAAGTGGCGACATCCTGGTCCCTCCTGGGCCACAGCAGCATCTAAAAACCCTAACCGCGACCCTTGCAGCTAGCAAGGCTTGTTTGCGGTCTTCCTGCGTGGGAACACCTCTGCAAGCTTCTACACGACGTGGGGCATCCATCCTCCAAAGGGGAAGTTTCTAGCCCTCTTCGTTTCTGCAGAATCCACTGCTTCTACCATCCGGTGGCAGCTTCTTTGCACCCTCAGCTGGCATTTCCTGGGCATCTGCCCACTCTCGACTTTGTCGCGACTCTTGGAGTTGGTCACCTTGTTCCACAGGTACTCTCGTCTGGAAATCCACTTTGGTTGCTTTGCTGGTGTTGGTCTTCCTTGCAGAATTCCCCTATCACGACTTCTGTGCTCTCTGGGGAATATAGGTGCACTTTACACCTACTTTTCAGGGTCTTGGGGTGGGCTATTTTTCTAACCCTCACTGTTTTCTTACAGCCCCAGCGACCCTCTACAAGCCCACATAGGTTTGGGGTCCATTCGTGGTTCGCATTCCACTTTTGGAGTATAGGGTTTGTGTTGCTCCTATACCTATGTGCTCCTATTGCAATCTACTGTAACTTTACATTGCTTGCATTACTTCCTTTTGCTATTACTGCATATTTTTGGTATTGTGTACATATATCTTGTGTATTATTGGCATCCTCATACTAAGGGTACTCACTGAGATACTTTTGGCATATGGTCATAAAAATAAAGTACCTTTATTTTTAGTATATCTGTGTATTGTGTTTTCTTATGATATTTTGCATATGACACCAGTGGTATAGTAGGAGCTTTGCATGTCTCCTAGTTCAGCCTAAGATGCTCTGCTATAGCTACCTTCTATCAGACTAAGCTGCTAGAAACACCTCTTCTACACTAATAAGGGATAACTGGACCTGGCACAGAGTGTAAGTACCCCTTGGTACCCACTACAAACCAGGCCAGCCTCCGACACAAGCGGAGCTGATTGTTTGGCTGCTCTTGTGGCTGCCGCCGCCATATTAGCAGTATGGCTGAAATCTAGTGTCTCCCTTGTCCAGTAATAGGAGGGGCAGGAGGTTACTTGAGCCTCCTGTCTCTCAGACAAAGCTCCTTGCTCCAGCCTGGCTTGTAAGTCTCATACCTGCCTAGCCAGGGGGCTCCATCCCAATACTTGCCCTGGGGGGGGGTAACCTTCCCGGAGCCCTCGTGGGTGCTGTGGGGTCCCTGTCCCTCCCCCGCACCCGATGTAGTGGGCGAGGAAGGCTATGCGCTGGTCCCGGGCTGCAATGGTGATCGAAACTAGAGTTGGGTCTAGCTGGTACCTCCTTGTAGTGTGCTTCACCCCGGGGGCACCGTTAGGAGTGTGCTTACTGCATTCTACACTTGGCGGTGCCCCGGGAGCACTAAGCACAGCGCGCTTTCGAATCGCTCGACGTTCTCCAAATGCCCGGGTAGCAGCGGTGATTCCTTAAGCACAGTAAGCACTCCCAGGTGCCTGGTAAGTAAACAAAGGCGCTCTAAGGTAATAAAGAAAGCAACAGACCAGTACAAAGTAGATGCAGTCAGTGGCAATTCCTCCAAGTGACCCAGCAGGTCACAGGTCAGCACAGCAGCACAAGTCCATGGCCGTTCCTGGTGAGTCCTTCCAGCAGCAATCTGTGTCCAGTTACAAGTATGTTTCTTGTGTGTCTTTATGGTGAAAAATCCCCTGCACTTATACTCAGTTTTGCAAAGCATTTCCAATGAGGGGGAGAGGAGGTTCCAACCAGTTACAAGTGGTTCTGGGAGTGTCCCCTCTGTCCTCCAGGACAGGGTCCAAACATCAGTTGGGGGTTAACAAGCTCTTTGTGTGAGGCCAGGGCACAGCCTTTACAGATGCAAGTGTGCCTTGCCTCCCCTTCTCTCAGCCCAGGAAGACCATTCAATATTCAGATGCACTCTTGTGACACCTCCACCCTCCCTGTGTACAGGCTGTCTGAAAAGTATGCACAAAGCCCAACTGGTACGCTGCCCAGTCGTGGATTGGAGTCAAGCTGCAAAACACCACAGTCATAAGCATAGAGAAATGCTCACTTTCTAGAAGTGGCATTTCTATAATGAAAATAAAAATCCACCTACAGCAGTAAGCAGCATTTCTCACTACCATTACAACCATATCAAACATGCCTACGCTACCCCTCATAGACAATGAGACAATACCCCCTTAACATAAGGCAGGGCATTTCTAATGCAACCCTATGAGAAGGCAGCACTCACAGCAGTGAGAAACCAAATAGGCTGTTTGTCACTACCAGGACAGGGCCACGCAGCAAAGCACATGTCTTACCTTCTACATACATAGCACCCTGCCCATATGGCTAGCTAGGTCCTCCCTTAGGAGTGACTTACTTGTAGTAAAAGGGGAGTTCTGGGCCTTGCAAGTAAATTTAGATGCCGGGTCCCTGTGGCAGAAAACTGCGCAAGCAGGTCCTGCGCTTGCAGGCCCGAGACAGGTTTGAAAGGCTACTTCTGTGGGTGGTGCAAGTTGTGCTGCAGGCCCAATAGTAGCATTTAATTTATAGGTCCTGGTATAGGAATACCACTGTACAAGGGACTTACAGGTAAATTAAATGATCCAATCAGATACAAGACAATCCTACCAAGTTTACCAGGGAGAGCACATGCACTTTAGCACTGATTAGCAGTGATAAAGTGGCCAGAGTTATAACGTCAGCCAAAAAGTGTCAGAAAAATTAGGAGGAGTACGCAAAAAGGTTGGGGAAAGACCCTGTAGAAATGGCCAGGTCCTATATAGCACACATAGAAAAAGCAAATAAAGAGTGTAGGAGGCTGGCCTGGCTTATAGTGGGTACCTTGTGGTACTTACACCCTGTGCCAGGTCCAGTTATCCCTTATTAGTAGAATAGAGGTGTTTCTAGCAGCTTAGGCTGATAGAATGTAGCTATGGCAAAGCAGCTTAGGCTGAACTTGGAGACATGCAAAGCTCCTACTATACCACTTATATCATATGAAAACACAATACTCGAAATTACAAAAAAATAAAGGTACTTTATTTTAGTGACAATATGCCAAAAGTATCTCAGAGAATACCCTCACTTAGGAGGTAAGTAATATACCCAAGTTATATAGTAACAGTAAGAAAAGTAGTGCAAACAATGTAGAATCACAATAGGATGCAATAGGTAAACATAGGTCTAGGCGCAACACAAACCATATATTCCAAAAGTGGAATGCGAATCACAAATGGACACCAGACCTATGGGAGGTTGTAGAGGGTCGCTGGGACTGTATGAAAATAGTAAGGGTGTCCAGTATACCCCACCTCAAGACCCTAGAAAGTAGGAGTAAAGTTACCCTACTACCCCAGAAAGACACAATAGTCGTGATAGGGGATCCTGCAAGAACCACAAGCACCAGCAAAACACAGAAGACGGATACATTGACCTAAGGACCTGCAAAGCAAGGGGACCAAGTCCAAGAGTCACGATAGCCAAATTTCCGCCCGCCAGCCCAGCGGGGATGTGGGCCGCAACATGGGAGCCGCCTCCAAATGCTGCAGCCATGCGATGGGTGCAGTTGCACCCGTCGCGCTTTTCACTGTCTGCATAGCAGACAGTGAAAAGCTGCATGGGGCCCTGTCAAGGGGCCCCACGACTCCCCGTACTGCCAGCCTTTTCCTGGCGGTTCAAACCGCCAGAAAAAGGCTGGCGGTCGGGGACTCGTAATCCCCTGGGCAGCGCTGCTAGCAGTGCTACCCAGGCGGATTTTCACCACTGGGGCAAATGTGGCGGAATACCACGGTCGTAATCGGCCAGGATGCACCGCCAGCCTGTTGGCGTGCTTCTGTCATTTTAGTCCTGGCGGTCTCGTACTGCCAGGGTCAAAATGACCCCCAATATGCCAAAAGTATCTCAGAGGATATACTCCCTTAAGAGGTAAGTAAAATACACAAAATATACACACAAACCAAAATCAGGTAAGTAAACAGTTAGGAAAATAGCGCAAATACTATAGAACACAATAGGATGCAATAGGCCGAGGGGAAACACAAACCTAATACTCCAAAAGTGGAATGTGAACCACGAATGGACCCCAGACCTAGTGCAGTGTGTGGAGGGTTGCTGGGAGTGTCAGAAAACACTAAGGGTGTCCAAGATACCCCACCCCAAGACTGTGAAAAGTAGGAGTAAAGTTACCCTACTACCCCAGAAAGATAGTAAAGTCGAGATGGGGGATTCTGCAAAGGCAACAACTGACTGCAAAGCACTGAAGACGGATTCCTGGACCTGAGGACCTGTAAATGAAGGGGACCAAGTCCAAGAGTCACGCAAGTGTCCGGGGGGCAGGAGCTCACTAAACCCCGGATGAAGGTGCAAAGGGCTGCCTCCGGGTGGAAGAAGCTGAAGATTTTGCAACAACAGAAGGTGCCAGGAACTTTTCCTTTGGTCAGAAGATGTCCCACGGCGTGCTGGAGGATGCAGAGTTATTTCCACACAGAAAGACCGCAAACAAGCCTTGCTAGCTGCAAGAGTCGCGGTTGAAGATAATGGGAACTCACCTTGGCAGAAATCAAAGAGGGAGATGCAGAGGCACTCTAGTGAGCTCTTGCATTTGTCATCTAAAGAGAAACCCACAGGAAAGACCCTAAATAGCCCTCAGAGGTTGATTGGCTACCTAACCAGGTAAAAGCCTATCAGGAGGGGTCTCTGACGTCACCTGCTGGCAGTGGCCACTCAGAGGTCTCCATTGTGCCCTCACACCTCTACATTCAACATGACAGAGGTCTGGGGCTCACTGGAGGAGCTCTGGGCACCACCCCTGGGGTGGTGATGGACAGGGGAGTGGTCACTTCCCTTTCCTTTCCTTTGTCCAGTTTCGTGCCAGAGCAGGGGCTGGGGGATCCCTGAACCGGTGTAGACTGGTTTATGCAAGGAAGGCACGATCTGTACACTTCAAAGCATTCCGAAAGCCCAGGAGAGGCTACTCCTCTCAGGCCCTTAACACCTATTTCCAAAGGGAGAGAGTGTAACACCCTCGCTCAGAGGAAATCCTTTGTTCTGCCTTCCTGGGACTGGGCTGCCCAGACCCCAGGAGGGCACAAACCTGTCTGAGGGTTGGCAGCAGCAGTAGCTGCTGAGAAAACCCCAGAGAGCTAGTTTGGCAGTACCCGGGGTCAATGCTGGAGCCCCGGGATACATGGAATTGGCACCCCAGTACCAGATTTGGCATGGGGGTACAATTCCATGTTCTTAGACATGCTAAATGGCCATATTCGGAGTTACCATTGTGAAGCTACATATAGGTATTGACCTTTATGTAGTGCACGCGAGTAATGGTGTCCCGCACTCACAAAGTCCGGGCAAATTGCCCTGAACAATGTAGGGGCACCTTGACTAGTACCAGTGTGCCCTCACACTTAGTAACTTTGCACCTAACCTTCACCAAGTGAGGGTTAGACATATAGGTGACTTATAAGTTACTTCAGTGCAGTGTAAAATGGCTGTGAAATAACGTGGACGTTATTTCACTCAGGCTGCAGTGGCAGTCCTGTGAAAGAATTGTCTGAGCTCCCTATGGGTGGCAAAAGAAATGCTGCAGCCCATAGGGATCTCCTGGAACCCCAATACCCTGGGTACCTAGGTACCATATAATAGGGAATTATAAGGGTGTTCCAGTGTGTCAATCAGAATTGGTGAAAATGGTCACTAGCCTGCAGTGACAATTTTAAAAGCAGAGAGAGCATAAACACTGAGGTTCTGGTAAGCAGAGCCTCAGTGATACAGTTAGGCACCACGCAGGGAACACAATAGGCCACAAACTATGAGCACTGGGGTTCTAGCTAGCAGGATCCCAGTGACAGTCAAAAACAAACTGACACACAAGTAAAAATGGGGGTAACATGCTAGGCAAGATGGTACTTTCCTACACCAGTCTACACTGGTTTAGGGAACCCCCAGTCCCTGCTCTGGCGCAAAACTGGCAAAGGAAAGGCGAGTGACCACTCCCCTGTCCATCACCACCCCAGGGGTGGTGCCCAGAGCTCCTCCAGTGTGTCCCAGTCCTCTGCCATGTTGTTCCAGAGGTGTGAGGGCGCTCTGGAGTCCTTTGAGTGGCCAGTGCCAGCAGGTGATGTCAGAGACTCCTCCTGATAGGTGCTTACCTGACTAGGTGGCCAGTCCTCCTCTGAGGGCTATTTAGGGTCTCTCCAGTGAGCTTTTCCTCAGATTATGACTTCCACGAATTCACCAGAGTTCCTCTGCACCTCTCTCTTCGACTTCTGCCAAGGATTGACCGCTGACTGTTGACCGGGTAATCACACCTTTGTAGGGCCATTAGGGGCCCTATTAAAAACCAACGATCTTGGTATAATAGGGACTGTAAGCACGAGCTTCAACAAGCCCTTAAAGTTGGTGATACCTCAGTGATATGAATTAAAAGAACCAAATATAAATTGACTCAAGCGAGACGATTTGGAGTCTGAATTATGGGAAAATATCTTATAGCTCTGGGCACCACCCCTGGGGTGGTGATGGACAGGGTAGTGGTCACTTCCCTTTCCTTTCCTTTGGCCAGTTTCGCGCCAGAGCAGGGGCTGGGGGATCCCTGAACCGGTGTAGACTGGTTTATGCAAGGAGGGCACCATCTGTGCACTTCAAAGCATTTCCAGAGGCAGGGGGAGGCTATTCCTCCCGAGCACCTTAACACCTATTTCCAAAGGGAGATGGTGTAACACCCTCTCTCAGAGGAAATTATTTGTTCTGCCTTCCTGGGACTGGGCTGCCCAGACCTCAGGAGGACAGAAGAATGTCTGTGGGTTCGCAGCAGTGGTAGCTGTAGTGAAAACCCCAGAGAGCTGGTTTGGCAGTGCCTGGGGTCTATGCTGGAGCCCCGGGGATGCATGGGATTGGCACACCAATACCAGATTTGGCATGGGGGGACAATTCCATGATCTTAGATATGTTACATGGCCATATTCGGAGTTGCCATTGCGAAGCTACATATAGGTATTGACCTATATGTAGTACACTCGTGTAATGGCGTCCCCGCACTCACAAAGTCCAGGAAAATGGCCCTGAACTATGTGGGGGCACCTTTTCTAGAGCAAGGGTGCCCTCACACTTCGTAACTTTGCACCTAACCTTCAGCAAGTGAAGGTTAGACATATAGGCGACTTATAAGTTACTTAAGTGCAGTGAAAATGGCTGTGAAATAGTGTGTGCACTATTTCACACAGGCTGCAGTGGCAGTCCTGTGTAAGGGTTTGTCTGAGCTCCCTATGGATGGCAAAATAAATGCTGCAGCCCATATGGATCTCCTGGAAGACCAATGCCCTGGGTACCTAGGTACCATATACTAGGGACTTATAGGGGGGGTTCAGTATGCCAATTGAAATTGGTAAATGAAGTCACTGGGCTACAGTGACAAATTTAAAAGAAGAGAGAGCGTAAGCATTGATGTTCTGGTTAGCAGAACCTCAGTGACACCTTTAGGCACTACACAGGCATGCATATTAGGCCACAAGCTATGAGCACTGGGGTCCTGGTTAGCAGGATCTCAGTGAGACAGGCAAAACACACTGACATATAGGTTTTTATCTATGAGCACTGGGGTATTGGCTAGCAGGATCCCAGTGACACAGTAAAAACACACTGACACACACTCACAAACAGGCCAACAGTGGGGTAACCATGCTAGAAAGAGGCTACTTTCCTAAACATAGGAACACAATGTCTCATATGGCACACCACAAATAACACAGTCTTCCTAAGGCAGACATGTTATTATTACCAGTTCAAATCTCAAGTCCCACCTTAGTGATTAAAGACTGTGGTTATTTTCCATTTACATGACAACATCAAAGCTAGGCCCCACTAATGATTTTAAGACTTAGAAGCTCCAAGTACAGATCAAATGCACAGGTGTGTATCTGTGTGGAATTCTGGATGCTGCAGTTGAGGTAGCAGGCATCCATGGTACTACTCTGATCAAGCAGAAGTGCCCTTGAATCACAAGTGAGGTCTTGGGTTCATCTACATTCAGGTAGTTGAATTCTTGCTTTTCCTCACAACCTAATTCATTTTAAAGGCTGCATGCTGTCCCAGGGTGACAGCCGTCTGACTTCATCCCAGTATACTGGGATTATATACTTTGGCAGATAGGACAACAGCCCCTTCAGGTCACAGCGCTACATGGAGAAATGGCCCTCTGCTCGACACAATAATGCACAAGGTTGACAGCCTTCTGTCTTCTCCACTATCTTCACCCTGCATACGTGGGTTGTTGACCTCTTTGAGAATCAAAGAACTCTTTTGACGTGTACTGAAGAGCCTGTGTCTTCCTTCCTCCAGTGTGTGGATCCCACCCAGCTCTCAGGAATGCAGCAATCCACAAATCTGTCTGGGGGCTCTTCTACCTCCACATGCTCCTCCTGCAGGCCATGTGTTTCCAAAGATGAAACCCAAAGGCTTCCATGTATTATGTCCTTCTCAGGCACACATACATCTCTGTGTGCTCACACAACACACATTTGCAGGCTCCTATGTATTGTATCACTTCCAGGCACACATAAATCCCAGTGTTCACACTCCAACATTGATCGCTTCCAGGTGCTGCACCCTTCACAGGCACACCTGCATCCCAGTGTGCACAGGCAGAAATGCACTTTCTTCCATGTACTGTTTCCTTCAAAGGCAAACCTACATCACAGAACACACACGCAGACATATCCACATTTATCCATATATTGATCCTTTTGTGTAGTGCTGCGATGACCGCACTTTACAACTCCTTTGTCCCCCTGTCCTGAGACTTCTGTGGGTATTGTCTGGCCTTCTGAGGGCTCTCTGAAATGCTGAGAGCCCCCCTGTCTCCTCAGTCCAAGTTGAGACCCCCAGCTCCCTCCTGGGTCCAGGCAGCCCCTCTTTGATGCAAAATGCGTTCTTGCGCGAACCAAGGCTTGTTGGCGGAATCCAGCGACAGAAACAGCCTGCATCCAACGACTCGGCGTGGGACATCTCCTTCACCAAGCAGGAACCTGCAGCTATCTTCTTTGATGCATTTCTGTACTTGTCTTCTAACCGGAGGATCCACTTTTGCACCTTCTTCCAGGTGGGCAGGGGCTCCTGTTCTTCCTGGACTCTTCATCGACTTCTGAACTTGGTCTCCTCTTTCCACAGGTCTACAGGTCCAGGAATGCATTGTTAATTTCTTGCAGTTTTGCTTGGTGCTTGCATAATTCTTCATCATGTCTTCTAGTGTGTTCTGAAGAAAACTTGCTGTACTTTACTCTTGGTGTTTTCTTACACTCACATCACGCCTCTACACACTACACTTGCCTAGGGGGGAATTCGACATTCGCATTTCACTATTTTAGAATATGGTTTGTGTTGCCCCTAGGTCCATTGCAACCTATTGTGTTTTTTACTGTTTGCACTATTGTCTTCCTATGTACTTACCTGATTTTGTTTACTAGTGTATATATATTGTGTGTAATACTTACCTCCAGTAGGAGTATTGCCTGTATGATATTTTTGGCCTTGTGTCACTAAAATAAAGTACCTTTATTTTTTGGTAACACTAAGTATTGTCTTTTATTGTGTATAAGTACTGTGTGACTATAGTGGACTTGCAAGAGCTTTGCAAGTCTCCTAGTTCAGCCTTGGCTGCTCTGCTACAGCTACCTCTAGCCAGACTAAGCTGCTAGATACTGCCTACATTTCACTAAGGTGGATCACTGGACCTGGTATAAGGTGTAAGTACCTCTGGTACCACTACAAACCAGGTCAGCTTCTCACAGACTGTCCCTGGGTCCCTACGTTAGGACAAGGTTGCTGTCCTAAGGGTTGTAATGCTGGACAGGGGTGCTGTCTGAGTAGGTCTAGAGCGGGACAAAATGGTTGTCCCAAAGCTCTACGTAAGGACAGGTTTGCTGTCCTAAGTTGTTGGGGGTGGGGCAGGGATGCTGCACTAAGGTTTCTCTGGGAGGGTTGGAGGGTTGCTCCAAGTTTTGGAAGCGGGCAGGTTTGCTGTTCTGTCTTCGCTTCCTCACAGAGGGGTAATTTAACTGTGCAAGTGACACCCCTGTGAGCTCAGATGTGGCAGCTTTTGCCTCCTGTAGTACAGGCTCCACCCAGGGGGTGGTATCCTCCCTCAGAGAAATTGGATCTTTAGTAGGAGGGTGGGCAGGGGATAATTTGGTATCCTGAATGCCTGTGTTTTTAGGAATGTCCTGGGCCATTATTTCAGGCTCCATGGCTCCTTTCCTACTTTGCTCTTTATTTTCCTTTGCGATTAGAGGGAGCAAATGTTTGGGCATATCCAGCATGGATGCACGGGTAAGGAACTCTACCTCAGCTCAAGGTCTCTAGGCCATTTCCTAAGAGACACTCAATAGGTAAGCTAGGTGACACTACTACCTGTTTAGGGCCAGTAACTCCACCCCAGCTAAGGTGTACTACAGCTAAGTGGAGGGACTAAGTGGAGTTGTTAATATCAGTGACTTGGTACTGGTGACCAAGTAGGTGCTGTGCAAGTGACACTAAGGCCCATATTTATACTTTTTTAGCGCTGCATTGGTGCTGTTTTTTAACGCAAAAACGGCACAAACTTCCAAAATACAATTGTATTTTAGAAGTTTGCGCCACTTTTGAGTCAAAAAATGACGCAAATGCAGTGCTAAAAAAGTATAAATATGGGCCGAAGTTTTCAGTATCTATGGTGATACTGGCACCATTTATCTGAACGTGCTGCTTGTTCTTATCCATATTAAGGGGACAAGCAGCTAGGGTGGCAAGGCCAGCCCCACCCTGTGAGGCAGAAACTGTCTTGGGGGTTTCTATACCAACCCCAGTTCCTACTACAGACCCAAATGTGAACCCAGCTACACTTTTGCACTGACTTCTGCCAGTATTCCCATCACTTTTACTACTACTACTAGGGGCACTAGGAGTGGAAGTGGAGGTAGTAGTGGGGGAAGGCTTAGGACCTTTATCAGGACAGCAGCTCTCCCCTGGCCTATGGCCTTTATTTCTGCACAAATAGCACCAAGGCTTTTTACTGTTTGCAGAGGAGGAAGAAGTTTTAGACCCACCCCCAGAGGAGTTTTGTGGGCCTGATGAGGATTCTTCACTTTTATCCTTGTCCCTACCTTTGTCATGAGGCTTACCAACTTTCTTTTTCTTGTCTTTGTTACCCCCTGTATGAGCTTTTCTCCTCACCATTGTTCTGACCCATTGGTCTGCCCTCATAATCAGACACTTTGCTGCCATGTAATCAGCCTTCCGGAGCTTTAACAGAACAGCCTACAAAGTCTATCCAATCTTGTGAGGACTCTGTTCTGGTCTCACCAAACTTTATTCTATATTGTTCAGTGGTGAGACCAAACCAATCTAACAATGCTGACTTAAGAATGTTGTAATTGCCTGCATCCTCTTCTTTGACAGTGAGAAGTCTATCCCTTTCCTTATCGGAGAAGGTCAACCAGAGGATAGCAGCCCACTGCCTTTGAGGGACCCTCTGAACTTTACAGGCCTTCTCAAGTGCAGCAAACCCCTTATAAATATCATCCCCAACCTTGTAGAAGGGAACCATTTTGTGCAGGTTTCTAGAGTCACAAGAATCCTCCCTGACCCTGTGCTCTCTAAAACCTGAGCTTCTGCCACCATGGGGTGTTAGCCATAACCCATGCCTTTCCCTTTTAACTGCTAAGGCCTCCCTATCTAGGGTTAGCTGTTGCTTCTGCAGCCTCAGCTTGGCCTCTTCCAATTTCTGTTTCCTGAGCTCCCTGTCTATGGAGTCTCCCTCTGGGTTGGAACAATTTCTCCCCTCAGACACTGAGCTGACATGGGAATGGGCAAAGGAGGATCTGTCACTAGGCTTACTGACCCTTTCCACTAGCCCTCTGGGTGTAAAGGGAGCCCTACTAGTATGGCTGTCCCTCCCACTTTTTCTAGCGTTTCCAGCTATGGTAGTGGGTCTGCTAAGAACCTTGTGACCCTTTGAGGAATCATGCTGATCCTCTCCCAGATCTAGAATATCTTTTTCCACTTCTGAGGAGTTAGAATCTACTCTGTCCTACCCCTGGTCACCAGCTTGTTCATGGTCATCCTGAAAGAGGAGGCCTAAGAGCAGGCTCTTATAAGGATTCCTCCCCATGTCTAACTTCCTTTCTGCACACATCCCTTTCAATTCCTTGAAGGTCAAGTTCTCATTAAGAGAATCCATGGCCTTAGAGGTGTGCCCAGTTGCAGACATGGTATGTGTTAGAGTGGTGTAGGGTGTGCCTAACCTCCCTAACTTCTAATCTCTCTCAAGAAGTTTGCAGCAAGGGCTATGCCTAAACCCCTAGCTTACCCAAACCCAGAGATTAGATTCCTAACACTAGGTACTATGTGTACCTCTAAGTAAGGAGTGGTCTTTCCTGTGGAAAGTACCAGGTGAAAGAGTGATAAGGCAAACGTAGGTGCATATCCCACCTCTGCACCACCTTTTTTCTGGATGAACTAGTCAGTAGGACCCATGCCTCATTTTTACCCCGAGTGGTCACAACTTTACACATCGGGCAAACCATCACACTGCCTACTTTCTCCACCTCCCTGATCACTCTGTCACCGGTGCACTACCCATGTAATAAGCTGGCCTGGTTTGTAGTGGATACCAAAGGTATTTACACCTTATACCAGGTCCAGGTATCCTCTAATGGTGAAATGTAGTCAGTGTCTAGAAGCCAGGCACTCAAGAGGTAGCTGTGGATAAGCAGCCAAGGCTTATCTAGGAGACATGCAAAGCTCATGCAATACTACTATAGTCACACAGCACTTACACACATGAAAGAATACACTCAGTGTGACAAACATAAAGGTACTTTATTATGGTAACACAACACCAAAATTACTATAGAGGCAATACTCCCTTAGGAGGTAAGTAATAGACAAGATATATATATATATATATATATATATATATATATATATATATATATATACACTAGTTGTCAGAAATAGGCATAAGAAGTTAGAAAACAGTGCAAGTAGTGTATAACACAGCAGAGAACAGTGGACCTAGGGGGAGCACAAACCATATAATAAAACAATGGAATGCAAGAGTGTCACCCCCACTCAGGTAAGTGGAGTGTGTAGAGGGTCGCTGGGGGTACTAGGAAAGCACCAAGATAAGTACCACAACACCCCCTAGCAACCAGGAAAGCAGAAGTAAATTACTAGAATTTCTCCAGAACACTCACTTAGAAGAAAAGAAGGGAATTGCAAAACCCAGAGATGAGTGCAAGAAACCAATGGTGGATTGCTATGAGGAAGACCTGTGGAAAGAGGGGACGAAGCCCGGAAGATACAGCAGAGTCTAGTGGGGGCAGGAGCCCTTACCCACCAAGCTGAGGATTGCAGGAGTTGGTCGACAGTGTGGGAGAAGAGTCAGCACTGCAGCCCTGGAGTCGGTGTTGAGTTCCTGGAGGATGCAGGTAATGTCCTACACTGGAAGGAGACTGCATTTAGGTTTACATGTGCGGATTCCACCAACAAGCCCTGGTAGAGGCAAAACTCGCAGTTGGTGGAAAGTGGTGCTGCTGGAGACCAACAAGGCCCAGGAGGGGGGGGGGGGGGAGAGTCATAGTAGACCTTCAGCGTCACAGAGAGTCCACAGAAGCACAGGCAGCATACACAGGAGTCCCACAGGACGGGGATACGGAAGTAGCAAAATTAGCCCACGCAGCACTACAAAAAGGAATCCCACACCGCAGAAGGGTCACTCAGGAAGCTGTGTATCACAAGTAGGAGTGCAGGTGGATGGAGCTACGTGAAAACTGAAGGCCCCTTGGAAGAAGTACCAACAAGCCTCGACAGCTGTAAAGGAGGAGGTGCACAGGGATACTGTCCTGCTTGGGCAGTAAAGGGCTTACCTCCACCCAAGTTGGACAGCTGGTGGAGAGGACTGTCTGGACCACATCTGACCACCACCCATGTTGCAGGATCCACGCACCTCAGCAGGAGAAGGGACCCAGGCAGCCTGTCGTCAATGCTGTTGGTGCCTATAGATGCAGGGGAGTGACTCCTTCCCGCCAAGGGAGATTCCTTCTTTTTTCCTGATCAGACTGAAGATGGGCCATCCTCAGAGGATGCACGACTGGGGAAATGTTGCAGAAGCTGGAAGGAGCAGGAGAAACAATGTTTCAGGCGAAGTCTTCGTCTTTATTGCAGATTGTCGGGTTCTGGAGAGTCCAGATTCAGGTTCTTTGGTCAGAAGTCAAATTAAGGGATGCAGGGGAATCCTTCTGGAATCTTGCAAACAACCCAAAAGAGAGACCTTAAATAACCCTGAAAGGGGGATAGGTGGTCACCCTAGCTGGG
Source organism: Pleurodeles waltl (assembly GCF_031143425.1). Classification (NCBI taxonomy): domain Eukaryota; kingdom Metazoa; phylum Chordata; class Amphibia; order Caudata; family Salamandridae; genus Pleurodeles; species Pleurodeles waltl. The sequence continues at coordinate 1,220,160,922 of NC_090447.1, forward strand.
TGACCACCTATCCGAAGGGGGCTCTGACGTCACCTGCCTGGCCTGGCCACTTAGATTCTCCCAGAGTTCCCTGCCAACCTTGGATTCAAGATGGCCAAACCAAGGGGCTCTCTGGAGGAGCTCTAGGTACCTTCCCTGGGGTGGTGATGGACAGGGGAGTGGCCACTTCCCTTTCCATTGTCCGGTTTTGTGCCAGAGCAGAGACTGGAGGAACCTGAACTGGTGCAGAATGGTTTATGCACGGAAGGCACCACATGTGACATTCAAAGCATACCAGTGACTCTGGGAGGCTACTCCTCCCAAGCCATGTAATACCTATTTCCAAAGGGAGAGGGTGCAAAACTCCTCCCCCAACGGAAATCCTTTGTTCTACCTTCCTGGGCTTGAGATGCTCAAGCAACAGGAGAGCAGAAACCTGTCTGTAAGGTGGCAGCATACCTTGGTCCCCCAATGCCCTGAGTACCTGGATACCATATACTAGGGGTTTACATGGGGGCACCAGTATGCCAGTTGTGGGATGAAATACAGTTGGGAGAGAGAGCATAATTACTGGGGTCCTGGTTAGCAAGATCCAAATGAACACAGTCAAAACACAGTGACAAACAGGCCATTAGTGGGGGTTACCAAGCTAGAAAGAGGCTACTTTCCTACAATCTGTAATATGCCTTTGTGAGAAACTAGGTTGTTGGGAGACTGGGGTGTGAGGCATGGTAAAGCAACAGCCACATTCCCCTGCAGGGTGAACAACAAAAAGTCACAAATTTAACTTGTGCTTAACTCTGGGTAGCTTGTCACAGAAAGCATTCAGGCTAAACTTAGAGGCAATGTGTTAAATATTTATGCTGTACACAAACAGTGACAAGGTGAATACACAATTAAATAGAAGTCCCAAACCAATTAGGAAAAATAGGAAAAAATAATAAATGATTTAACGAAAAAAACATCAAAATCCAATTAGTTAAAGTTTAAGGTTCAAAATAGTGCTTAAAAGTAGAAAGCACCAACTGCGGACAGCTGTTTGCACTAGCTGGGGCAAAGTCAAAAGTTGAGGCCAACCTCAATGGAGTGTGGGTTGGATAAACAAAGTGGATTTGGCCCAGTGAGCGCATACCTTCCGATTTTGAACAGTTTTGGAGGAAAAGTCCCTGAGAAGGTAGAAGTTTAGCAGGGAAAGGCTGCAGCAGTGTCAGAGGAGGGAATGTTGTCATTGCATAGCTGTGGAGCGAAGCACTGGTGAATATTTTTACCTTTGGATTAAGTCCTTGAGATGGAAGTTGAAAATCTCCAGCAGGACAAAGCAGAAGACTGTAGTCAAAGACTGTTCCATGAGGTCAGATACCCCTTTCGCGAAGGACCGCTGAAATGGATTTGTTGCTGCGGAGAAGAATTAGCAGGAGGAGCAGTAAGGTCAATCTGGTGATAGGTGAGCAGGTTGGTGGCGGTTTTCTCCTAGTTCTCAGATGACTTTTTTAGCCACATTTTATGAAAGTCCTCAGTTTTAGAAATTGACCATTTGGGCACCTTCAGCACACAACCACGGATCCAGGTGTGTATGGAGACGCCTTGAGGGTTTAGGCTGGGTTTAGGCTGGGTTTAGGTGTGGGGGTCAAGATGGTGGGTGCCTGTTTTGTCCCTGTGACTCTGAACAGGAGGCCAGCAAACTTGCCCTGGCAGTCACTTTTGGAAATCCTGTGTGCAGGCAAAGATGCAGGGCTCAACCACAGGGCAGGCAGGCTTCAGACAGCAAAGCAGTCCTTCCAGGTACAGCAGCAGTCTAGAAGAGTGCAAAGCAGGTCACTGTAGCAGTCAGTCCTCTGATAGTCCTTCCACAGGTCCAGTAGTGAACTGAAGACTGGGTCTGAGAGCCTTTTTCGTATACCCTGGTGCCCTGCTCCTAGACAGTGGGACAAGTTTCCAGAAAGGGTATTTGTATTTCCAGGAGTTTCCTGCCTCCCCTGCCCTCACTCCCCGCTGGCTGCACTGACAATACAAGCTTTTGTTTGCCTATAGAGTGGTGGCAGAGTGCAGTCTATTCAGGTGTAGGAAGGGCTGTGCTCAGCTCCGCCTCTTCATCCTGCCAGTGGAAAGGCCATTCAGGTACTGCTAATCCCATTATTGTGTGACTGTTTGGGGTGAATTCACAAAGACTCAACTGCCAGTTATACCCACTCATGTGACATAAGGCAGGCTGCAGCACAGAGGGCTAAGGGTAGGAAAATGACAACTTTCTAAAAGTGGCATTTCTAACTTGTAATGATAAATTTGACTTTACCATTAAAGAGAGTTTATCATTACAAGTTCATAGATACCAAAATGCCATATTACCTCCTTCCATATGGAATTACAGCTTTTTAAATGAAATAAGGAATCTCCTATGTAATCCTATGGAAGGGGTAGGTCTCACACTAGTGAAAAACACATTTGGGAGTTTTTCACTACCAGACCATGTAAAACCTAAAATAACATGTCTGACTTTCTAATTACACACCTCCCTTCCTATACCTAGGGCCTTCCACAGTGGTGACCTTTATGTAATAATAGGGGAGTTTAAGGCTTGGCAAGGGGTTTTATATGCCAAGTTGACATGGTAATGGGCACTGCCTTTAAGCTCCAGTTGCAGGCTTGGGACAAGTTTTAAGGTGCTACTTAGATGGGTGCCGCAATAAGTGTTGCAGACCCACTGGTAGCATTTGATATACAGGCCTTAAGTATATGCTATACCACTCTACAAGGGACTTATATGTAAATCAAATGTGACAATCAGGGGAGTGAGCACAAGCACTTTAGCACTCGTTAGTAGTGGTAGTGTACAGAGTCCTAAGGCCAACAAGCAAAAATCCTCAAAATGTAGGAGGAGGAAGGCAAAATGTGTGTGACCTTGTAGAGAGAGCTATTTCCAACAGACTTGATTACTACTTGCATGCAGAGTTTGTTTATATACTACCCAATATGTAACTACAGAGTAATTTCCAAAGATGCTAGCCATGCACTTCTCTGCTACATAATACATGATTGTGGGAGGTTTAGAACCCCCGGCTCCCAATGTCTCATTTAGCATGGTGACCACCACCACATTCCCTAGTAGCATGATCTGTTATTTAGTGCTTTCATAGTGCTTACAGTGATACTCAAAAGATAGCACAAAAGGCAATGTTTTGTTAGTGTATTTGCATTTCATGTTCATAATATATTCCAACGCCTGCACCATTGCAGGTGTTCCGTGTAGCTCACTTAAATCATGGGACTGATGAATTAGTTGCCTTGTCACCTTCCAAGTCATTGCTCTGGTGCTATCCATTTGCGTCAAGGCATGTTGGAGAGTGAAACCATCCCTTTGTTAGCTGTGATGCTGGGTGCTTGCAGTGCACAAAAGACATGAAGATCAGAGGTAGTGTTCTCTTATACATTAGGCTCCACCCATATGACTTGCACCATTGCAATCATTACAGTGCACTGAAACTACATCCTTGACATGGCTCCCCCATTCACCATTGCGAAGTGAGCTTCACTGCATGTGTAAATCAGGACAAGAAGGTTTCTTTTCAAAAGCACAACATATGTACTCCTTACAGCCTGGCTTAGCATCTCTCCAGTTTTTGCATTCTTTCCCAGATAATATGATGCACCCATATCTTCCTTCCCCTCTTTGGGTACTATCAGGGGGCCCAGATCTCTCTATTTGTGAGATTTATGGTGGCTCACAAATCAGTTATGCAATCCTGGCATGTGTCTGATAGGATACAGCAGTATCTCCCTGATTCAGTAGTAACACTTTGACTTCCCCTCTGTAATCTGGATCAATAATGCCTCCCAACACTGATATTCGATTGATAGCCAGGCTGGACCATGGGGGAATCCTGCCATATGTTCCCACTGGCACTTTAACTCCTACTCCCAAGGGTATTACCTTTGCCTGTCTTGTCTGAATTTCACCCTCCGCAAGGGCAAATAGATTCAGCCCTGTGCTGTGAGATGTGGTGTGTAATGGACGTCTAGCTCAGGGTCTGTTTTCCAAATAATCAAAGTAGATGTAGGTTCAATGTCCTGTCCTGCTAATTTAATAAATGAAGTATGTTGCCACACTGGCTTATTGTTTAACTCAAACAAGGCTCTGTTGATTTTGTTGCTCCCTTTCAAGTTCTGATGTGCTGTTAACTTCCTCAAATGGCCCTTCCTCAAACCTTTATGTCTCTCAATTATTCCTGCCACTTGTGGGTAATAACTACTGTGTAACATACAGCAAGCCCCTCATTCCTGAGCCTAGTCATGTACAGTTTTCCCTGAGAAATGGGTACCTATGTCTTTCTGGATCTCTGCTGGCACCTCATTGGGTCTGATTAGGTAATCTCACCCAGATTCCCTGGAGTCGTGTGAGCCCAGTTTGCTAAGGCCACTTCAGCTTTTACCACAGATCATGCTTTGGTCATTTGATCCACTTCATTGTTGAAAAGTGATGCAAGGGAGGTGTTCGACAGACAATGGGCATCAAGATAACCCACATAGATTTGACACATCTGCCCTTTCTTCCATATCTCTTCCTACAACTGCTCACCACCCTAGATAGGAGTGTCTTTAATTTTCCACCCATCTCAGTGCCAGATCGGTGCCCAGCTCTACAGTCCTTGATATGCGGCCAAGCTGTCACTATACACACAGGTACTTTCTCCAACAGGGGCTTGCCTAATCACTACAGCCACCCCTTGCAATGGAGCAAACTGTCTCAAACCTTTGTCTCTTCTTCTCAGCAACACCATCTCTGTAAAAGGTTGGAATGCAACTGGTTGCCATTGTCTTTTGCCCTGGTGGTATTGGGCTGTCCCATCAGCGAACCATACATTCCACTGCTCTTCCTCAGCGAGTTGTTCAAAATTTGGGGTAGGTTTGAATGAAGAAGGCTCAATCTCAGTCACTTCTGACTGACTGGCTGGCTATTGTTTGTAAGATCACAGCCCACAACATTTCCTCTTGTAGCTTAAACACCCCTGTTGGTCTGGGCTTTGCTTTTTGCTGCAGATACCATTTCCTCTTCACAATGGTAGACTCTTGTGGCCTACCTACTCTAGCACCTGCTCCTCTTTCTCTCACTCAGCCCAACAAGGGAACTTGTGTTTTTAGGGCAATTGACTGGTCCCCATGGATGAGCTCGGTCTCTAATAGTGCCCAGTATGCTTCTGCAAACTCCTTCTCTAGAGGGGTATAATTATTCATTAACTGTGTCAGTTTCCTCAACCAAAATCTCTGTGGAACCTTCTTCCTTCCCTGCCTTTGCTACAGACTCCACACTGCCACATCATCCTGCATTGTGATCTCTAACCCACGAAGATCCTGCTCAGTGCTGGGACCTCATGTAAAGTAATTCTGTAATGTATCTTTTGCTCCTTTGAAGGCTTCTTGTGGCCCAGGCCCCAGTGAAAAGAGTTGTTTTCCAAGTTATTTGGTAAAATGGTTACAGTATTTTTTCTGAATGAGGAATGTGCTGTCTCCACACCCCCATACACTCAATGAACCCCTGTGCTTTGGAGTTTGCTGTAGGGCTTTTCAACTTCTCCACCATATCAATCACTTTCTGTGGTATTCTTTTCACCAGTCTTGATCAGACACTAACCAAAAATCTGACCTATTATGCAGGACCCTGCACCTTTTTGGGATGGATGGCCCACCCTCTCTGCTGTAAGTAGTCAATCAATCTCTCTATCAACCAACCCACAAAAGAAAATGCTTGCTGCCTGTGTGCACCTCACAACTGCTCCACCAACATGGCATGCATCATGACTGATCCCATTTTCAAACCTTCAGCAAGTGATAAGAATATTCCATTTGCCCCTGTATCCCATAGCCAAACTAGCTATTTAAACAGGGGCTCTCCATGCATCTACCTGAACATGTGTGTTATTTTCAAACCTCACATTGTGTATAATCCTTCACCCGACTGGTATTTGCACTTGACCCCCAGCCATTCCTTTTGATGTGTTTTGCACTAGTTCCTCTTCCATTTCACCTACATCCCTTTCTGATTCTACCACATATACCTCATAATTCCAGTCCCATTCATCACTGTCAGAAACTGACTCATAACATGTATTGGAATTCAAATCCTCTTTTTGCACAAACACACTCACATGCACCGCTGGAGGTGCCCTAGGCTTGTGCTGGTCTTTCAGAGCTACCTGCAATGCTAATGGGGTTCAATTTACCTCCATGTGATCCCCTCTAGCTAGGGCACTTTCCACAGTCTCACTCATACTAATCGGTCTCTTCTGTAAGGCTGCTACCTCATCCAGCAGTTTTCCTATCCCAGCATCTTGTATTAATATTTCCTTACACACCATGCAGTGCGCAGACAGGAAAAGCCATTCTACTTCTCCAGCTTCCCCACTTTTAGCTTTACTCTCCTAATGGCATTTTTCACTAAAGGAGGAGTCACCTTTTCATCTAAGTCTTAACCTGCAACCACTGCCGCTCCTCATTTTAGGATTCCTGTAATACCAGAAAATGGGTCTGACGACAAATGCCTGGGAATGCGTTTGGTCTCTGCCCCCATGAGCACATCTCCATCTGCTTTATCTCTTTTGCATTCCCACGGACGCATTATTGACTTATACTCCACTCCTGGTACTAGTTATGTTGGACTGGCTGCTGGCAACCAACCCAAGCAATATCAATCAAGAAAAAATCTCTATGGACACTCAGTAAGGAGCAACACACTGCTAGCGGATGCAATATGACTTAAATACGACTTAAATAAAACACTAGAATAAATGCATATATTGGCAATGATTGTTATACAGTAGCAGAATGGTTGCAATAATATTCATAATAATAATAATGCAGTGCTAGCTCAATAACTTTGCAAGAAAGAAACAGACTGAAATCACTGACAATGCAGTAAATCAAAAGCATAAAAATAATTCTGTAAATCAGACAGGAGAATCTGGCCTTTCAACCCCTGGTACTTAACTTAGTAGCACCAGGAAATCGTCTCCACCCTCTATCTCTTCATGCCTAGGAATGGTGCATCAGGGGCAGTGGCTGTGGGCACAATGGCAAATCTGCACGACTCAATCTGTAGAAGCTGGATTAAATAAACACAGACAAAAGCCAAATTTCTTAGGCAGCTTGTTATGTGACTCATGCAGCCATGCGTCTTACACACCATGTCAGGTTCTATATACCGGAATACCACAATGTTGTGGGTACACAGGCACTCATTACAACCCTGGTGGTAAATGCCGCCGCCCGCCTTGCTGACAGCCGCCAACATACTGTGACCGCGGCAGTATACCGTTACGGGTATTGTGACCCACACAGAGAAATCCGCCACTATACAGACACCCACACAAGTCTGCCAGCCCAAAGGTCAGTGATAAACTGGTGGTACCAAAACCCCCACCGTCACAGCAAGAGAAATATGCCTACAGCATCATGACCCACGAATCACAGCGGCGGTCATTCAACCGCAGTAAACCATTGGCCATACACACCGCCATGCTCAAAATACAGTCACACTCTAACAAAACTACACCACATTGGACAATTCAAACTATACACACCTGACACACATACACACACCACACCCACAAACCCAATCCAATATAAAACACACACCCACAATACCCACAACCCCTTACAACGAAAATAAATATTGCCAACTGAGAGAGAGAGACAAGCCAGGAGCACCCACGGAATCTGAGCCACATAACACCATTACCCATACACCATCCGCACACCTCACAGCACACATCCCAACACATCACCCTCACGCATACCACTCACACTACACCCATGGCACCACAACGACACCCCAGATTCTCTGAGGAGGAGCTAACGGTCATGGTGAAGAAAATCATCCGGGTAGAGCCACAGCTATTCGGATCACAAATGCAGCACACTTCCATTGCTAGGAAGATGGAGCTATGGCGGAGAGTCATGGATAGGGTCAACGCCAGGGGACAGCAGCCCAGAACAAGGGATGACATCAGGAAGAGGTGGAACGGCCTATGGGGGAAGGTGTGTTCTGTGGTAGCAAGACATCAGGTAGCCGTACGGAGGACTGGCGGTGGAACCCCACCTCCTCCCCCATAACTAACAACATGGGAGGAGCAAGTCTTGGCAATATTGCATCCTGAGGGCCTGGCAGGAGTAGCAGGAGGACTGGACTCTGGTAAGTCAAATCTTTACTACTATATCCCCCACCCTACCTGCATGCCATCACAAACTCCTATCCCTACCCTCACCCCCATCAGTCCACCACCTCACATATACCCCATTATCACAACCCACCCATCCCAATACCAAGCCCTGCATGCAACACCAATGTATGGACACCCATCACAGACCTGCATGGACACCCATCACCACAACTTGCATACTAGTGACAATCACTTAGCCAAACCAATAACATCTCACACAACCCAAACATGCCTTGCTAATAACAACCATAGAGGGAAACATATCCATGTATAAGATGGCACACACAGATACAATAACACTGCATTTACATCCCAACAGGACCCCCACTCAACGTCACTGGAGAGGAGGTGCCACCAACATCCAGTCCCCCCCACAGAAGAGGCCCACAGTGATGACAGCAGCTCTGCACACCTGGATCACGATGACCAACCTGGCCCATCAGGGACCTCTGGACGGTCAGTTACCATGCCACACTCCCAACCCACCACAGAGCCTCCCCCCTCAGGAAACACAAGAACAGCACCCACCCAGCGGGCCCATACCTCTCTCCCCAGAACACGTTAATCAGCAGTGTGTCCACTACTACAGGGAACCCAGGCAACCCCACAAACCCAAGACAATCAGAGACCTGGGGTCAATGGCAGTGGCCACACGGTTCAGGGGACAGAGGCACAGGACAACAGGGAAGCTGGGAAGACTGCTGTGCGACGGGGGAGGACAGGCTCAGAGAACCCACTCTCCACAAGGCACTTGGAGGGATCCTGGGAGCATACCACCATTCCCAGGAGACCCAGCGGCTGCAGGAGGGACAGTACCTGGGGATCAGGGAGGACCTGAAAGACATCCACACCACCCTGGTCACCATTGCAGGGGTGCTGGCAGACATGGCCAACACCATGACGGAGGCAATGGCACAACAACGGGCCCCTGATACTAGCCACACTGAAGAACAGCCCTCCACCTCCGCCGACGCTAGTGGACAGGAAGCCCTGCCACAGGACCAACAGGCCACCTGCAGAAGGAGAACCACCCCGCAAAGGGTCCCTGCAATCCAGGCAGAAGCCAGAGAACGTTGCCAAGACCCCGCCAGGAAATAAGACTCTCCTGAATGTCACCCTTCTGTCCCACTCTGTCACCCTGTCCTCCTTGTACTGCCATTGTTCCCCTTCCTATGCCCCCTTGGACAATGCACCTGTGATACAAATAGACTGCACACTACCCTGGACTTTCCTTCATCAGCAGCGCAGACCATTGCAATACCCCCTCCACTTATTAGCACATAAATAAACACCCTTGGAACAAATACAGGTATGGAGTCTGTCAAATGATTTAAATATGTAATAGTTTAACAAGCTGTAAACATTGCTGTTCAAATGTACAGTTATATTAATAATAGGTATGACCTGTAGTGGACAGCAGTAAACACACCAGGAAACAGAGTGGGGCACAGAGATCTGAAAATAGAGATGCCAAAGGGTACAGTAAGTGGCCGTAGACATAGGGAAATCAGGCTGCCATGTTCAATGTCTAACACAAATCTGCAATGGAAAGTGAAGTTACAGTGTCTTACCTGTGTGTCACTGGAAGTACTGTTGAATAAGTGAACTTCTGTTGTCCACATCTTCCTCCTCTGCCTCCTCTTCCTTACTGTCCACAGGCTCCACCGCTGCCACAAGACCATCTCCAGGCACATCCTCCTGCAGAAAAGGCACCTGGCGTCTCAAGGCCAGGTTGTGCAACATGCAACAATGATCTGGCACACCTTCTTGGGTGAGTAGTACAGGGATCTACCTGTCAGATGGAGGCACCAGAATCTGGCCTTCAGGAGGCCAAGGGTTCTCTCAATTATCCTCCTTGTTCGCCCATGTGCCCAATCGTAACGTTCCACTGCCCTTGTCCTGGCATTCCTCACTGGGGTCAGTAGTCATTAGAGGTTGGGGTAACCAGAGTCACCTGCAAATATCGAGAGATACCTGTTAGCCAGACACTCACCCTTAGGGCCAATCCTACACCCATATACCTACATCAACTGGGTGGGGAACCATGGGCTCACCTATTAGCCACTCCCTGTGCCTCTGCAGTTGAGACATCACATATGGGATGCTGCTATTCCTCAAGATAAAGGCATCATGCACAGAGCCAGGATACTTGGCATTCACATGGGAGATGTACTTGTCTGCCAAACACACCATCTGCACATTCAGAGAGTGGGAGCTTTTTCTATTCAAGAACACTTGTTAATTTCTCCGGGGTGGGGGGGACCTATGCAATGTGTGTACCATCAATGGCACCTATGATGTTGGTGATATGTCCCAGGGCATACAAGTCAGCCTTCACTGTGGTGAAATCCTCCACCTGGTGGAATATGATATAGCTGCACATGTGTTTCAGCAGGGCAGACAACACTCTGATCAACACGTTGGAGAACATTGGCTAATACATCCCTGATGCCATGGCCACTGTTGCTTGGAAGGAACCACTTGTAGGAGGCTGGCCTGGTTTATAGGAGGTACCTGATGGTACTTACACCTTGTGCCAGGTCCAGTTATCCCTTATTAGAAGATTAGTAGTGTGCTAGCAGCTTAGGAGGATAGAGGTAGCTATAGCAGAGTAGCTTAGGCTGAACTAGGAGACATGCAAAGCTCCTACTATACCACTTATATCACATAGGTACTATATCATAAGAAAGACAATACTCAGAGTTACTAAAAATAAAAGTACTTTATTTTAGTGACAATATGCCAAAAATATCTCAGAGGATATACTCACTTAGGAGGTAAGTAAAATACACAAAATATACACACAACCTAAAATCAGGTAAGTAAACAGTTAGAAAAATAATGCAAACACTGTAGAAGACAAAAGGATGCAATAGGCCTAGGGGCAACACAAACCATATACTATGAAAGTGGAATGCGAACCACGAGTGGACCCCTAGGCTAGTGTAGTGTGTAGAGGGTCGCTGGGAGTGTAAGAAAACACTAAGGGTGTCCAAGATACCCCACCCCAAGACCCTGGAAAGTAGGAGTAAAGCACTACTATTTCCCCAGAAACACACTAAAGTCGTGATAGAGGATTTTGCAAAGACCATAACAGACTGCAAAGCACTGAAGACGGATTCCTGGACCTGGATACCTGCAAAGGAACAGTACCAAGTCCAAGAGTCGTGAAAGTGTCCGGGGGGGCAGGAGCCCACTAAACCCCGGATGATGGTGCAAAATGGCTGCCTGTGGATGGAAGAAGCTGAAGATTCTGCAACAGATGTCCCATGGAGTCCTGGAGGATGTAGTGTTGTTTCTTTGGCGAAAGACCGCAAGCAAGCCTTGGTGGCTGCAAGAGTTGTGGTTGAAGAAAAAGAGTGCTACCCGGGCCCAGAAAGGACCAGGATGTTGCAACTTGAGAGAGGAGACACAGGGGGGCCTCGGCAACTTAGAGAGCCCATGCACAAGAAGATAGCACCCACAGAAGCACTTGAACAAGGGTTTAAGAAGTCTGATCACAGCAATCATCTCAACACTGCAAAAGAGGGTCCCACGAAGCCAGAGGCCAACTGAGGGAGTTGAGCAATGCAGGACAGAGTGCTGGGGACCTGGGCTTAGCTGTGCATGAAGGATTTCACTGGAAATGTGCACAGGAGCCCTAGCAGCTGCAGTTCACGGTCAGGATTACTGTCTGGAGAGGGGAGGCAAGGACTTACCTCCTCCAAATTTGGACAGTTGGACCACTAGAAAGTCTGGATCACTTGGGTCCACCACCACAGATGGTGCCCTCCTTGCATAAGCCAGTCTACACCGGTTCAGGGAACCCCCAGTCCCTGCTCTGGCGCAAAACTTGACAAAAGAAAGGGGAGTGACCACTCCCCTGTCCATCACCAGCCCAGGGGTGGTGCCCAGAGCTCCTCCAGTGTATCTTAGACCTCTGCCATCTTGGATCTAGAGGTGTGAGGGCACTCTGGAGGCCTCTGAGTGGCCAGTGCCAGTAGGTGACGTCGGAGACCCTTACCTGACTAGGTGGCCAATCCTCCTCTTCGGGCTATTTAGGGTCTCTCCAGTGGGCTTTTCCTCAGATAATGTATGCAAGAGCTCACCAGAGTTCCTCTGCACCTCACTCTTCGACTTCTGCCAAGGATCGACCACTGATTGCTCCAGGACGCCTGCAAAACTGCAACAAAGTAGCAAGAAGGCTACTAGCGACATTGTAGCGCCTAATCCTGCTGGTTTTCCCCGACTGTTTCCTGGTGGTGCATGCTTTGGGGGCTGCCTTCACCCTGCACTGGAAGCCAAGAAGAAATCTCCCGTGGGTCGACGGAATCTTCCCCCTGCTAACGCAGGCACCAAACTTCTGCATCACCGGTCCTCTGGGTCCCCTCTCCTCCTGACGAGCATGGTCTCTGGGACACAGGAGCTGGGTCCAAGTGTCTCCCACAGTCCAGTGGCCCTTCTGTCCAAATTTGGTGGAGGTAACTCCTTGCCTCCCCACCACAGACTGCAAACCTGTGTACTGCGTGATGTGCAGCTGCTCTGGCTTCTGTGCACTTTTCCAAGACTTCCTTTGTGCACAGCCTAGCCTGGGTCCCCAGCACTCCGTCCTGCATTGCCCAACTCGCTGAGTTGGACACCAGTGTCGTGGGACCCTCCTTTGTGACTCTGAGTTGACCGCTGTCTTCAGATCTTCTAAGTGCCTGTTCTGGTACTTCTGCAGGTCCTGCCTTGCTTCTGTGGGGGCTCTCTGAGTTGCTGAGCACCCCCTCTGTCTCCTACTCCAAGGGGCAACATCCTGGTCCTTCCTGGTCCCCAGCAGCACCCAAAATCCTCAACAGCAACACTTGCAGCTATCAAGGCTTTTTTGTGCTATTTCTCTGTGGAAACGCTTCTGCAACCTCCAGCACGCGGTGGGACATCTTCTCACCAAAGGGGAAGTTCCTGGCACCTTCCGTTGTGGCAGAATCTTTGGCCCTTTTGCACCTTCATCTGGGGTTTAGTGGGCTCCTGCCCCCCTGGACACTTGTGTGACTCTTGGACTTGGTTCCATTCCTTTACAGGTCCTCAGGTCCAGGAATCCGTCTTCAGTGTTTTGCTGGTGTTTGTGGTTCTTGCAGAATCCCCTATCACGACTATTCTGTCTTTCTGGGGTAGTAGGGTAATTTTACTCCTACTTTTCACTGGTCCTGGCACAAGTTGTAAGTACCTTCAGGTACCCACTATAAGCCAGGCCAGCCTCCTACATAAGGGTGTTCCAGTGTGCCAATTAGAATTGGTAAAAATGGTCACTAGCCTATAGTGACAATTTTAAAGGCAGAGAGAGCATAATCACTGAAGTTCTGATTAGCAGAGCCTCAGTGACACAGTTAGTCACTACACAGGTACACACATTCAGGCCACAAACTATGAACACTTGGGTCCTGGCTAGCAGGATCCCAGTGAGACAGGCAAAAATAAACTTACATACATGTAAAACTGGGGGTAACATGCCAGGCAAGAAGGTACTTTCCTACACCACTTGCCAGGAAATGGAGCACTGACAGGACCTTCAATAGAGGAGGTATACCTGTGGGCTGGCGATAGCTAAAATCAGGTCTGGTTCCAATTGGGCACACAGTTCTTGGATTGTTGCCCTATCAAGTCTGTAGGTAAGGATAATGTGTCCGTCCTCGATTGTCGCCAGGTCCACCAGGGGTCTGTACACGGGGGATGTCTCCATCTCCTATTCATCCTCACCGGTTGAACTCTACGGTGGAAAACGGTGAGCAGAGGGTCATATTCACACATATGTGAAAATAAAAATGCATTTTTCCCTTTACAGAAACAGTATGTGAATACGAAAGTCAGTTGATGTGCCAATGTCTGCTGTGACGCAGTTAGGTGCCATGATCTATGCCCCCCTGAAATGGTGGCTGCCTGACCTGTGAGGAGAGACAAGTGGAAATGAGGTAATTCCGCTGGCATTGTGCACCGTTGCGGTCGGCGGGCAATGACCACCGCACAACTTCGCTTTGGTTTTCATTGGGCCCTATGGGTTCCAGGAGCCAGTGGCGATGTACGCCGGCTGTGACGGTTCGCACCGCCGTGGACGTGACGGCCATTTTCTATCTGTTCACTGACTTGCTACCTGATCTTCAACAGGAGAGGACATACACTGCAAGTGCTTCTGTGACCTGTGTCTGGAGGCGACAATAGCTCGAGTGTCTGGGGAAAGGACCCCGGCCTTCACTTCGGAGGAGTTGGAGAGACTGGTGGATGAGATCCTACCCCAGTACACTTTACTCTATGGTCCTCCAGACAAACAGGTGAGTATACTGTGAGCATGATGCGTGAGCCATGAATGTATGGATAGCTGTGTGTGTAAGCCTCGTGTAGGGTGGGGCTGAGGGGTCCTGGACAGAGTGCTCATGTCTGGTGGTCAACGTCTGGGCGTAAGGGGATGGGGAGATTATTGTGGGACAGGAGTGTAACAGTCTGAACGATATGACTAATCCCTTTTTTCTATGCATATTTTTCTGCAGGAAAGTTTCCATCAGAAAAAGGGTATCTGGCATGCCATCACCAAGGAGGAGCGGACCCCGGGGGTCTTTGATAGGTGGAGCACCCACTGCTGCAAACGGTGGGAGGACCTGCGCCGCTGGGCAAGGAAGATGGCGGAGGACCAGCTGGGGCTGGCCTCCCAACAAGAAAGGGGTGCCTGTCGTACCCTGAACCCCCAGATGTTCTGCATCCTGGCGGTGGCCTTTCCGGAGTTGGATGGACATTTAAAGGCATCACAGCAGCCAGAAGGGGTTGAGTACAGATTCTGAATCATGACTATGCACGTGTTAAGGTTGTACCTGGGTGGGGGATGTGGGCTGTGGGTGCCCGTAGGCCAGGGCGAAATGGCAGGGTAGGTTCCTTGTTAGGCAGGCTCTGAAGCACTCTAACCTCAATAGAGTTAGTGGGCATCTACTACTGGTCAGGGTCCTGTTGGTTTCAGGTGTGCAGCCAATGGCATTGGGCAATGTACCCATGGGCTGGTGACTAGCATTGTAACTGGTAGTGCATGGCCTAGTGCATAGGGCTGATCCCTGTGTGTTGTGTACACCAACTGTAGTGTTGTTGCTGGCATTGACCAAGTGTATCCTCTGTCTCTCCCCCCTTCTTGTTTTGTCACCCTGTCCTTGTGTGCATTAGCATCATCTGGCAGTGGAGAAGAGGCACCGAAGGGAGCTGCATCCCACATGGCTCTGGAGGCCGAATCCACCGACGGTGAGGGCACCAGTGGGAAAGAGGGCGAGGGGAGCACCACTATGGAGACAGGAGGGGACACTAATGACACCGGCGACTCCTGCGATGGAAGCTCCCTGGCGGTGGCAGACACCTCTGTGCCCACCCCAACAACAGGTACAGCCACCACCCTCCGTACCATCACCACCCTACCAGCAGCCCCTTAGTGTGTTTCCCGTGCCCGCTCACCCAGGAGGGTGGGCATCCCCTTCGCCTCAGGCACCTTATGCCCTGCCCCAGTCAGCCCAACTGCCCTCAGTGAGGAGGCTATTGACCTCCTGAGATCCCTCACTATTGGGCAGTCAACCATACTGAATGCCATCCAGGGTGTCGAAAGGGATTTGCAACAAACAAATGCATATCTGGAAGGCATTCACTCTGGCGTGGCGGCCCAACAGAGAGCATTACAGGCTCTGGCCTCTGCACTGATGGCAGCCATTGTACCCGTCTCTAGCCTCCCCCATCCAACTTCCTCTACCCAGTCCCAATTCCCTCAACCCTAACATATCCCAAGCACACCTTCAGACCAGCAGTCACCCAAATCAACACACAGAAGTGGCTCAGGCAAATACAAGCACCACACTTCATCTCACAGGAACTCACACAAGCACCATCCCCATGCAGACACACCAACACCACTGCCTCCACTGTGTCCGACTCTCCTCCTCGTTCACCTCCCTCCCACTTGCGTCTCTACTCACACCTGCATGCACTACATCTTCATCCACTACCTCCATCACTAGCACGCCTATCACTACACGCCCCTCACTGGCAGTCACCACCCCCACATCCATGCACACGTCCCCTGTGTCCTCTCCCACTGTGTCTGTGACCCCTCCCCCCAAAGTGCACAAACGCAAGCACACACCCACCCAACAGCCATCCACCTCACAACAGCATCCAGCTCATGCACCTGCACCCAAACACAGGAGACTGACACCTCCTACAAGCACTCCCTCTTCCTCCACTCCCAAACCTTCACCCTCTTCCCGCCCAATGTCCCTAAGAAGCTTTTCCAAGCCAACATTGACCTATTCCGTACCCCTCCCCCCCCACCTAGGGCCAGAACCCAGCCCAACACCTCAGCCACCAAGTCCACGTCTGCTGTGGTTTCTGCAGCTGTGAGAAGCTCTAAGGAAGCACCCGTCAGCCCAGCCAGTGTGCCACCAACACCTGCCAAGGGCAAGAAGGTTCCGCCACCTGGTAATGGCAAGAAGGGGACAGCATCCAGCAAGGAGAAGGAAGCACAACCAGCCAGCATGCCCAAGTCAAAGACTCCAGCTGCCAGAAGCAAGGCGGCACCACCATCAGCCAAGAGCAGGAAGGGGCACAGAACACCAGCCAGGCCACTTCAGCCATTGGAGGCTGCAGGTGAAGGCCTGGAGCCTACCACCACAACAGCCAGCACCGCCACCTGCACCGCGGCCAGCACCGCCACCTGCACCGCCACCTGCGCCGCCGCAAGCACCACCACCTGTACCGCCGCAAGCAGCACCACTGCAGCAGCAGCAGCCCCAGTGGGCAGCTGTCCGAGGCTGCAGGTGAAGGCCTGGAGGCTACCACCACAACCGCCAGCACCGCCACCTGCACCGCGGCCAGCATCGCCAATCTCACTGCTGCTAGCACCGCCGCAAGCAGCACCAGCAGCCCCAGTGGGCAGCTGTCCGAGGCTGCAGGGGAAGGGCTGGAGCCTCACCACTTTCAGCACCAACACCAGCACCTACACTGCCACCTCTGTACAGCTGTCCCCGCCGGCGGATGGACTGTAGTCCTCCTTCCATGGAGCGTCATGCATCCTGCCCACAGAAAATTGTGTGGGTCTGACACCCAGGTGAGTGACTGTGACCTTGCACTCCCCATGTGCTGCATCACAGGGCACAAAGCCCCCTCTAGAACCAGTGGAAAAAGGCCTCCACTCCCCCCCTCCTTGCCAGGATGAAGTACACTGGGCACAAGGCTACCTCCAGAACCAGTGGAAGAAGGCTTCCACTCACCCTATCCTTGCCAGGATGAAGCACACTGGGCACAAAGCCCCCTCCAGAACCAGTGGAAGAAGGCATCCACTCACCCCCTCCTTGCCAGGATGAAGCACACTGGGCCAAGGCCCCCTCCAGAACCAGTGGAAGAAGGCATCCACTCACCCTATCCTTGCCAGGATGAAGCACACTGGGCACAAAGCCCCCTCCAGAACCAGTGGAAGAAGGCATACACTCACCCCCTCCTTGCCAACATGAAGCACACTGGGCACAATGCCCTCTCCAGAACCAGTGGAAGAAGGCATCCACTCACCCAATCCTTGCCAGTCTGAAGTACACTGAGCACAAAGCCCCCTCCAGAACCAGTGGAAGAAGGCATCCACTAGAGAGACTTTGGCCTTGCACTCCCCAGGACCAAGCAGTGGGCGAACCACCCACTAGAGAGACTATGGCTTTGCACTCCCCAGGACCAAGCCGTGGGCAAACCACCCACTTGAGAGACTGTGGCTTTGCACTTCCTAGGACCAAGCAGTGGACATGGAGCCCCCTCCAGGAGCAGTGGCGTTGTGCCATCTTCCGGCTGAGGTGCCCCCCCTTCCCCATCCCCCGAAGGTGCCTGTGTGTTGTCGACCTGATGCCTGTGCAGTGTTCTCTCCGTATTGAGGCAGGAGTCAGGTGTGGGCTTGGCCTCTGTATTTTGGCCCAGTGGGCCACGGACATTTTGAGTGGGCAATGTCCCGCCTTTTGTATATATTGTAAATACTGTTTTTGATTTCTGAACGTATTTCTATCTATTTCTAATATTACACTCATTTGACTCCATTCCTTTTGTCCTTGAGTTATTCCAGAGGGTTATGGGGTGTATATGTGATGTTGTTGCATGTGTTTGTGTGTTTGGTGTTGGGGGTGTGGGTGGGGGTGTTGCATGTTACGTGTGTGTGTGTGTGTCACTCTCTTTTTCCCTCCCCCCCCCCCCTTGTGTGCTAGGTGCAGTACTCACTGTGGTTGTCGTCGCCGGCGTTGGTGCTCCTGGTTTATGAGCAGATACACCAGCATGAGGATGGCCTGCAGCTCGGGGTCCATGGCGTCCTGGTTCTTCCTTGAGTGTCGAGAGGTGAATCGTTTCCCTTCAGAACACTGTTTCAGACGCGCTATTGATGGCGTTGGTACCACCCTGGAAAAGGTGGCGGACAGCCCTCTTGAAATACAGTGGGCAGAACCTTGTCTTCCGCCTAGCTGTTGGCCGTTACCGCCGTGGTGTTTGTTGCTACTGCCGTGGTGGTCGGAGTGTTAAAGTGGCTGTATGTGTTGACGGATTCTGTCGCAGTGATGATTCAATTTTTTTCTTTTTTTTTTTACCACCGGCCTGTTGGCGGTGTTACTGCTGCTTTAACACCGACCACCAGGGTTGTAATGAGGTCCACAGTATCCAACCATGATACAAAAAAATTTGATTTCTTCTTTACTGTGGGCAAATACATAGCATGATGTTGATCAGAAGATGCAAGGGTTACACAAGCATTAAGCATCTAACCAATCACAGTAAAATAACACTTCATGATGCAGCGTGATACAAGATGATCACAAGCGTGTCCTTCACATTACTCAAATAGGTGGGACTTTGCAGGGCATCAACAAAATGATTTTCCCAATTCCTGTCTGAACAAATGCAGCCTCTTGGACTTGGTTCTATGTGGACATCAGGGTATCTGGATGTTGCTGGGCGAATTAAGCAAAGCATGTCATGTGAGGTATCTTTTGCGCAAGCCTCATAATACAAGCTATTTGTCTTGGTGCATTAGTTTATCTGTGGTCATCTCAATTCTGAACACACTTTGCAGGCCTGTGCCATCATTGAATATCACAAAATGTGAACAAGACAAGATGGATTTAACATAAAGCAAAACTTGCTTCCACATCCCCTCCCTGATCATCAATGATGACATGGTATTCCTATTCCTCCTGGCATTGTCGCACATTCATCAGTGTTTCGGCCTAGATACCCTCTCTGGCATGCATGCTGTTGCTACTTTGGGAATAATTACTATTGCTGTCTTGCATCATCCTTAGTATCTGTTGGTCAGTCTTTGGTGGATGCATAATGCATCACTATTTATTGTAGTTGTGTCGCTGATGTTGCTCATGGGACATTAACAAAACGTAGATAGTCATTAGCTACCTGTTGTGTGTCCGCAAAGAAGCAAAACAAAGTTTGTCCTCCACCGGAAATCATGGCTGCATAATTGGGCCACCACTTACTGATCTATCTTAACCCAACAACAACCGACTCCTCTTGTTATTAGTTCTGCACTGGAACTTTCTATAATGCATTGTTATTTCTTGCACAGGTTGTAGGAAAGTGGAGTATTATGTGCTGTGGGGGTTAGTCCTCACCATGTAATACTCTCACAATAACCAGAGATGGTACTTGGATTCACACTAGTAAATCCATTTTTCAATCCTGGTAGTTTGACAAAGAGCAATCAGGCTTTTCTTAGAGGAACATGTGTTAAGCATTTTACAGCACAAACATGGACAATAAGTAATTGACACAAACTTGAAAGAAAACCAGCACCAAATTATAAAAATATAACTTATTTTTATTTAAATTTAGACACCAAATCAAACAGTATAGGTTCGGGAGCCCAGGGATATCGATTTTAGAAACAGTAGAAAATCACTGCAGAAATGACATTTAAACATTGCATTGAAATCAATGGGAAAATGTCATATGTTACAAATATGCACTTAAAGGATGAGTTGCATGGAACCATTTGGGGGATTAAGCGAGTGCAGAACCTGGGACCAGATAACGATAGTCAGAGCAGTTTTACCTGGCTCGTGGATTCCGGATGCAGAGTTGTCCTTGCTGTTCACGGTGCTAAACGGGGCTTGCTCTAGTGCTGATTTTACTACTGTCAAGGAGATGCAAAATCTCAGCCGGAGCTAGGTTGAAAATGTTGAATTCAGATTGTAGGCTGAGCATTGTACTTGCAGTGACAAGTGAGACAGTTAGGCCCTCATTATGATATTGGCGGCAAATGCTGCCTACCACCACGGCGACAGCCGACAACACACCGTCGCTACTGACCGTCCATGGCGTTATGACCAAAGACGGAATTCAGAAGACTGGCGGAATTCTGTCTACAGTCATGGTGGCCAACGGTGGTATGGTGGCGCTGCTGCCAGCAGCAGCGCCACGCAAGCAAAACACAGTCTACCGTATCATGTTCCATGATAAGGCCTGGCGGTGTTTTGCTGCATTCCGTTTCCTGACAGAGGACCCCCTGCAAGCAGGTAAGTCATGTTCTCTGACAGGAGAGGAGTTTGGGGGGTGCTGTGTGCATGTGTGTGAATGCATGCATGCGTGTGTAATGGGTGTGTGCATGAGTGGGTGTATGTGTACGTGCATGTTGTGTCGTGTCCTTGTGTGTGTGCCTGGATGTATGATCGTGAGTGTTGCAGTGAGTGCATGAATGTGTGGGTGAATGTGTGTATGCGTGTGTATGGGTGTGTATGTATGTGCGTAAATGTGCTGGGGGGGTCGGGAGGGGGAGACCCCTATCAGTGCCAGGGAAGAAATTCCCTGGCACTGATAGTGCCTACCGTCATAGTTTCAGTGGGGGTACAGAAACCACTGAAACCATGGCGGTGGGCTGGGTCATAATGTAGTCTCCAGCCCTGCTGTCATTACCGCCGTGGCGGTTTGGCTTTGGCCAAACTGCCAATGTCATAATAGTGGAGGTAGGTACCGCCAGCCTGTTGGTGGTAATACCTCCACTATACCACCGGCCACCGGGATCGTAATGACCCCCTTAGTTACTGGGCTGGTAGACAACAAGCCATGACAGCAGTAAAGGTGCAGGAATCCTTTTGGGAAATTACCAGAGTTGGAGGGAGTTGATTTATCGGTATGAAACTTTGTAGGAGGCTGGCCTGGCTTATAGTGGGTACCTGATGGTACTTACACCTTGTGCCAGGTCCAGTTATCCCTTATTAGTAGAATAGTAGTGTTCTAGCAGCTTAGGCTGAGAGAGGTAGCTATAGCAGAGAAGCTTAGGCTCAACTAGGAGACATGCAAAGCTCCTACTATACCACTTATATAGGTACTATATCGTAAGAAAGACAATACTCAGTTACTACAAATAAAGGTACTTTATTTTAGTGACAACGTGCCAAAAATATCTCAGAGGATATACTCCCTTCGGAGTTAAGTAAAATACACAAAATATTCACACAAACCAAAATCAGGTAAGTAAAACAGTTAGAAAATAGTGCAGACACTGTAGAATACAATAGGATGCAATAGGCCTAGGGGCAACACAAACCATATACTATGAAAGTGGAATGCGAACCACGGATGAACCCCTAGGCTAGTGTAGTGTGTAGAGGGTCACTGGGAGTGTAAGAAAACACTAAGGGTGTCCAAGATACCCCACCCCAAAACCCTGGAAAGTAGGAGTAAAGTACTGCTATTTCCCCAGAAACACACTAGAGTCGTGATAGGGATTTTGCAAAGACCACAACAGACTGCAAAGCACTGAAGACGGATTCCTGGACATGAGGACCTGCAAAGGAAGGGGACCAAGTCCAAGAGTCATGAAAGTGTCTGGGGGGGGGGGGGGGGGGGGGGGGCAGGAGTCCACTAAACCCTGGATGAAGGTGCAAAATTGCTGCCTTTGGATGGAAGAAGCTGAAGATTCTGCAACAAAGGAAGGTTCTAGGAACTTAGCCCTCGTGCTGAAGATGTCCCATGGAGTGCTGGAGGAAGCAGAGTTGTTCCTTTGGCAAAAGACTGCAAACAAGCCTTGCTAGCTGCAAAAGTCATGGTTGAAGAAAAAGGGTGCTGCCTGGGACCAGGAAGGACAAGGATGTCGCCACTTGGGAGAGGAGACAGAGGGGGGCCCCCAGCAACGTAGTGAGCCCATGCACAAGAAGGTAGCACCCGCAGAAGTCCTTGAACATGGGTTCAAGAAGTATGAATATTGCGGTCATCTCAATCCTACAAAAGAGGGTCCCACGAAGCCGGAGATCAACTCAGGGAGCGGAGCATCGCAGGACAGAGTGCTGGGGTCCTAGGCTTGGCAATGCATGAAGAATTTCATGGAAATGCGCACAGAAGCCCTTGCAGCTGCAGTTCACACAGGGGACAGGATTACTGTCTCAAGGGGGAAAGCAAGGACTTACCTCCTCCAAATTTGGACAGTTGGACCACTGTGTTGCAGGGGCCAAGCTTGTCAGGATGAGAGGGGTCCCAGAGTACCGGTGATGCTGAAGTTTGGTGCCTGCTGAAGCAGGTGGAAGATTCCGTCGACCCACTGGAGATTTTTTCAAGGCTTCCTGTGCAGGATGAAGGCAGGCAGCCCCCAAAGCATGCACCACCAGGAAACAGTCAAGAAAGCCAGCAGGATTAGGCGCTACAGTGTCACTGGTAGTCTTCTTGCTACCTTGTTGCAGTTTTGCAGGCGTCCTGGAGCAGTCAGCGGTCGATCCTTGGCAGAAGTCGAAGAGAGAGGTGCAGAGGAACTCTGGTGAATTCTTGCAAATTGTTATCTGGGGATAAGCCCACAGGAGAGACCCTAAATAGCCCTCAGAGGTACTGTATTTTGGTGACACAAATACCAAAAATACCATTGAGACTATACCCCCTTAGGAGGTAAGTAATACACAAATGATATACACTAGTATGCAAAAACAGGTGTAAAAAAGTTAGAAAACAGTGCAAATAGTGAAAATCACAATAGGTAAAAGTGCGCCTGGGGGAACACAAACCATATACTAAGAAAGGGGAATGCGAATGTCAGTTTCCCACCTAGGCATGTGTAGTTTGTAAAGGGGTCCTGGGAGTATTAGAAAACACCAAAGGTAAGACATAGAACCCACCCCAGAGTCTGGGAAAGCAGAAGTAAATCACAGTTGCTTTCCTAGAACACACAAGAACATGAGAAAGAAGATAATGCAAGAACCAGATGAGACTGCAATACACCAACAGTGGATTCCTGGACTTGAAGACCTGTGGAAGAAGGGGACCAAGTCCAAGAAGCACAGAAGAGTTCAGGGAGAACAGGAGCCCCTGCTTACCTGGATGAAGGTGCAAAAGAAGAACCATCAGTGAAGAACAGCAGTCAGTACTGCACCCAAGAAGACTGATGTGGGTTCCTGGTTGGTACAGATGATGTCTCACGCCAGATGGAAGATTGCAGTCTGGTTTGCGTCACTGTACTCTGCCAACAAGCCTTAGCATACGCAAAGCTCATGGTTAGCGAAAATGGTGCTGGCCGGGATCAGAAGGGACCTGGTGGACTCTACCTAGGAGGGAGAGTCAGAGGGGGCTCTCTGCAACTCAGAGAGCCCACAGAAGTTTAGGCAGCATGCACAGAGGTCCCACAGCATGGGGACAAAGGAGGTGCAAAAGGAGGCCCATGCAGCACTACAACAAAGGATCCCACGCCGCCGGAGAACAAGGCAGGAAGCTGTGCATTGCAGGATAGAGTGCTTGGGCCTGAGCTGCATGGTGCACAAAGAACTTCGTGGAGGGATACCAACAAGCCTTGGTAACTGCAAAACATGTGGTGCATAGGAGTACTGTCTTGCATGGGAAGGCAAGCTCCTACCTCCACCAAAGTTGGACAGAAGGACATCAGCACCATCAGGACATCAGTCCACCACCAGCGATGCAGGATCCACACAACTCCACGCAACTTATCAGGAGACCTACGCAGCCGCATTCCTTCATACACAGCCTGGCCCAGGTCCCCAGCACTCCACCCTGTGACGCTCAACTTGCTGAGTTGTTCTCCGGCGGCGTGGGACCTTCTTTTGTTGTGCTGCATCAATTGCATTTTGCACCTCCTTTCAACCCGGATCCTGTGGCTTCTGGGGGTGCTGGCTGGCATTCTGAGGGCTCTCTAAAATGCTGAGAGCCCCCTGTTCCTCCTCACACAGAGTTGAGGCCCCCAGGTCCCTCCTGGGTCCATCCAGTGCCATTTTGATGTAAAATGCTCTTTTGCTGTCGCTAAGGCTTGTTGGTGCCTTCCAACACAAAATCTCGTCTGAAACGATCTTCACGCTGTGGAACATCTTTTGCATCATGCAGGAACCCACTGGCATCTTTCTAGGGTGCATTTATGCAGTCTTCGACTAACCAGGATCTCTTCTTTTGCACCCTCTTCTGTGTTGGCTGGGGCTCCTGTCCTTCCTGGAACTTATTTTGACTTCTAGACTTAGTCCCCTTCCTTTGCAGGTCTTCAGGTCTAATAATCCAGCAGTTGTTCTTTGCAGACTTGGTTGGTTGCTGCAAAACGAGGTGTAGTGTGTCCTAAGGAAACTTGCAGTACTTTACTCCTGCTTTTCTGGGCTCTGGGGTGGGGTAATTTACTCACCTTCATTGTATTCTTACTCTCCCAGCGATTCTGCACACACTGCACTTAGGGGGGAATTTGTTAATCACATTCCACATTTTTAGTATATGGTTTGTGTTGCCCCTAGACCTATTTTCTCCCGTTGCATTCTATAGGATTTCCTACTGTTTGCTTTGTTCTATGACTATTTACTTGTATAATGTTTGTGTCTAGTGTATATATTGTGTATAATACCTTACAAAAGGAGTATTGTCTCTAAGATATTTTTGGTACTGTGTCACCCAATTAAATACCTTCATTTTTGGTAACACTGAGTATTGTCTTTACTTGTGTATAAGTACTGTGCAACTATAAGTGGTGTTGCATGAGTTTTGCATGTCTCCTAGTTCAGCCTATGCTGCTCTGCTATAGCTACCTCCATCAGCCTAAGCTGCTAGAACACTACTACATTCACTAACAATAGATAACTGGACCTGGTGTAAGGTGTAAGTACCCATTACAAACCAGGCCAGCCTCCTACAATAATTTACTTGATTTAAGTACTGCTTTGTTGGAACCCAGGGTAGGAAGCAACTGATCCCATACATTGCCTCAGTTTAAACAAGTTACGTTTTTTTTCCAGATGCTTTTTGTAATTGCTATTACCTCTTTCTAGATTGATTTCCTGCCAAACTAGATTAGCCAGTGTCCCTTTTGGGGCGCTGCTCAGTTTGTAACAACATTTAATGTATGCCACAGGTCGAGCCAGTGTCTGCTTAACCAACATAAATTCCAATCTGACCTGGGCTGGGGAAGTATGTCTTGGTAACCAGAAGACATGCTTGTATGCCTTTACCAGAAGTTTATCCAAGAGAGCTTCCTCTATCCCCCTCATTATTTCATCCCCATAGGTGAGGGTTGGAAGTAGTTTTGCTCTCATTATGGCTGTCAAAGGATTCAGAGCATTGCCAAAGATTGAATTTGCAAGCATGCCAAAAGCGTGAACTTCTTTTTGAGGAGCATAATTGCCTCTAGCATCTATCATGACTCCTACGTATCTGTAGGAGCTTACCTCCCCTAGGGTCTTCCCGTTCAGATACCATTTATGTTGGCTAGTGGGTCTACGATTGAGAGTAATCATTTTAGATTCACTGTGGTTAATTTCTAATTTGTTTTTTCTTGCATACTCCTCTTATTTTGCAGTTTTTGCATGCCAATTCTGGTGTTACTAAGCAATAGTAGGTCATCTGCATATAGCATGTTAGATAGTTGTTGGCCACCAAGAGAGGGGGAGTGGGCTTGTTGATCGTTTAACTTGGTTCAAAGATCTGCTATACACAGATTAAAGAGTGCTGGTGCAAATACACAACCTTGTTTTACACCAATTGTTGTTTTAACTGCCCTAGAACGATGTGAGCCTCCCCCAGTTTAACCTTCACCCATGTGTCAGAGTAAATCAATTTAATGGCATTAAAATGGTTGCCGGTAACCCTCATTGCTATAGTTTGGCCCATAATTTGCAACGGGGGACACAATCAAAAGCAGCTTTAAAATCAACAAAGCACAGGTAGGTGGAAGCCCCAGTTGCTTTTGCTCTGTTGATAATCAGTCCCAGTGCCATAAGATTCGTTAATGTTCCTTGATACTTGGTAAATCCGCTTTGATTTAAGGGCAGTATGTTGTTACCTGTAATCCATGTCTCTAAATGTTGTAACAGGCAGGTTGAAAGGTACTTGAGATCAACGTCTAAGAGAGCAATTAATCTGTAATTACTTGGCGAAGCTGCATTCCCTTCCTTATATATGGGGAGGATTATTGAACCTCTCCAGGTTGCCAGCACAATTCCTGTTGCAAGCACATGATTAAACATTGCGGCCAGGAAGTCCGCCCATCTTTCTGTTGCTTGTTTAAACAGCGCTTTAGGTAAACCGTTTGGGCCAGGTGCGCAGTCAGTTCACGATTTCCTGATGATTTTTGTTAATTCTGCTGCTGTGATCTTCAAGATATTCGGGACGTTGAATTCCCAATTATTGGGGAGCCCCTGAATTGGCACCGCTTCTCTAGTGTGCAGCTCCCTTACATGTGACTTTAAGTAGCACACCCAAGCTTTCTCTGTTATACTGGTGTTGTTAGCTGCCTTAGGACCCTTGTCAATAGAGTTAATAAGTTTCCAGAATCTTTTGGAGTCAGATGATTTAGACGCATTTTGTCATTTGGCACAAAGCAACTCCTGCGGATGTTTTTCAAAACTACCATAGTTCCCTTTTGAGCAGTTTCCTTTGCTCGCGCAGGGCGGACAGTAGTGATACATTGTCTGGGAATTTGCGCAGTTACCTTAGCAGTCTACCTACTTCTGCTTTCCTCCTATCAACTTGCTGCGGTATGTGTAAGTGTTTATGATAATTCAAATGCGGTCCCTTTCTTGCATTTCCTGAGGAGTCTCAATTTATAAGATCATTAGCAAAGTTCTCCCAGACCTTTGTCAAATTTGCCAGGTCCATAGTCATGAATTCTAGCCTTAATAGAGCCTCTTCTCCTTGATTTTCGATGGTATTAAATGGCTTATGTGGTGAAGATTGAATCCTGATTGTCTGTGGCATGTGGTCACTTTCCACACGGTCCATGATTCTAAAGTCACTCACTAATGTATACATAGCAGGATTTACCAGTGTGTAGTCAAGGTGAGAAACCGTTTTCCAGGAGAATCTTGTCCATGCAGGCGGGATGTCAGCTGGCTTCCGACCATTTAGCACGAAAGGGCCTACAGATTCACAGATGCATATGAACTTCTCCCCCAACTTACCTTTCCACCTTTTTGTTGGGAGAGTATGGCTGGGCACAGCTGCTACTGTTACTGAATAGATCAAGATTAAAATCACCGGAAATTAGTCAGTGTGCCAAGTGTACTGTGCTTTTTGTCTTTACCAATTGGTTAAATAAATTATTAGCTTCAACTGTTTTCTTTTTTGGACTGATGTATATATTGACTAAGATCAATGGTTCCTGTATATTCTTTCCCTAGCCAACAAGCCCTACTAGTTGAAATGGTAGATCTTCCTCCTTATACTCTGTGCTATTCGTGAGAATGCTCGTGCTGACATAAATTGCTAGGCCTCCCTTCGCCCTGCCAGATCTATTGGTTTTCGTAGCTGGGCTGAAGTATTCCGTAAATCCTATTAACGGTATAGATTCCTTAGCCCAAGATTCCTGTAAGAGTCTAATGTTGAATGAGCTAAAGAATTGGACTAGTAGGCCACCTATGTTCCACGAGCACATGTTTAATACCCCTTGTGGGGATTGGTCCTTAACTATTCAGCTTTTGCCAGTCGCTCCTGTGGACAATGCCAGCGGTAACCATTTCCAGTCAGGCTGAGTTCTGTGACTTAAAACTAGTCTCTTCCTTCCATATTTGAACTCTCAAACGGGACTGGAGTGCTCTCATTTCGCTAGTCATTTCTTCAGTGACTCTGCTAGGATGGGTGGCAGCCTGTGCTCCTTGCAGGACTGACCACTCGCCAGTAGGCATTTCTGCATGCTGTAGATCTAATAGCGGGGATGGGTATGTTCACCTTTATAGAGGACCACCTCAATTCCCCAGGCTTTCAGAAGATCCTTCTTCTCCATAATCTATTTGATGAGGTCCAGTGCTGAGAAAACAGTGAGCGTTGGGTCTGTGAGCTGGTTGCCTCTTGCTTGAATGAATTTTATAGCAGAAATGTAATCTGTAGACACATGTTGAATGTCTGGAAGAGCTTTTATAAGTTTTAAGATAGTGGAGCAGTTCAGAACATCTGTGGGGAATCTTGCGATAAATTCCAGAATCCAAAGCAGCCGATGATTCACTATATGGCAATTTGTGCCTGTTTGAGTGGACCAATTTTGCTCCACATGCCAGTTTTGTTCCATATGGCTAGGTTCACTCTGTCTTATGCTTTGTTCATTCTTCTTGCTGCTTATGTTGGGCTATGGTAGTCAGCTAGAGTCTCCCGGCATATTATTCTTTGGCTTCACACACTGCTGGCCCCTTGAGGAGCTTGCTCATTGATCCATGTGGTTGCCAGCAGCAGTGGGCAACCAATGCCCTGGATGGGGCCTTGTTGACAGAGTAACAACTGCTGGATCAGAGGGGTTCTTTGTAGCCGCATTTGAGTCGATATTTTTGTTATCATAGACACTATTGCCTATGTTTAGCCTTCC
The DNA here is from genome assembly GCF_031143425.1 of Pleurodeles waltl. Taxonomy (NCBI): domain Eukaryota; kingdom Metazoa; phylum Chordata; class Amphibia; order Caudata; family Salamandridae; genus Pleurodeles; species Pleurodeles waltl. The sequence continues at coordinate 1,220,189,878 of NC_090447.1, forward strand.
ACTTAAGGTCGTACCCTCCTTTACTTGATTGTACAGGGGTAATTTCTGTGGCCCTTACAGTGGTTAGATGGTCAGACCGTGCAGACTTCCTTCCTTTCCTTGTGCGTTTCCGTTTTCTCTTTGATAAAAACCGAGTTATGGGTTTCTCACTGTTCATGAAACTATTGGCCGCTAGTGAGTGTGGGTGGAGTTTCCATGCCTTCCATACTAGGGCCTGCTGTGTTATTGCTTTCTGCTGTGGTTGGAGATGAAACCACTTGGGGTGAGCAAAGCCTATCCTCCAGTTTCTGCACCAAGGGGGCAGATGTTAACATAGTGGCAAGAGACTTAACATGTGTTCATTCATAATTTCTGATAGTACGAACTTCTTTTAATATTACATCCTAGATTAGCGGCAGTTGGGATAGTTTGCCTACTACCTCTTTGCAGGAGCAGATGGTAAAATCATTGTTTTGTTTAGCTTGAGCCCTTGTTATCAAGGCATTTATTTCTTCCAGCTTGCCATATATTCCAGAGACAAATACCGCTAATGTATTTAGTAAATCTACATGAATGTCCATTTTATTTGAGTGAAACTGCAGAGCCATAACTGTTGCTTGCATTGAGTTCAGGATTGCAGCCTACATTTCATTCACACTGATTACCACCGAGGATTGTGATTGTGAGTTGGCCTGTTGGTCCCCTCTTCTGACTCCTTTGGTTGTATTTACTTTAAACAGTACATTCTGTGAGGCTTTCACTTTCTCTTCCTCCACCATCCTGTTTGGAACACCCGTTTTTGTATCCCAGTGCCCCTGCTCCTTGCTTTCACATCCATACATCAGAAAAGAGTAGAGGTCGTGGCTCGGGCACATTGAACTGCCTTGCTGAGAGTCTTGTTCTGGGGTTTCTGCGGTAGCTACCAGTCTGTCTATTTAGCAGGGGATTAGTCTATGGGTAGACCGTAGGTAAAGGTGTTCTCTAGGTCTATTATATCACTAATCAACTTGGCACAGAGTACTTTCCAATTATCGAACTGTGCAACGGATTTTGATTATAAGTGTCATGACACTTCAGTTTTCTTATATCCTTTGAGAGACAAATCAGGAGTATGAACCGGAGAGTAGAAACCGGAGAGCAAGCTTGTTAATCAACCATGGTCTTTGCTGGTCTATGGTGGGTGGTATATGGTGATGCTGGTAGTTAGACAAAGTCTGCGTGGAGCCACCCCTTTTTGCAGCCCCGCTTTTTGTGTTGCGATCCCTTTTTTGGCACACCTCCGTACATCTTTGCCGCTTTCTGGTCCTTGGAACTACATTAGGACCTTCTTGGTACCTTCTGGGGCCTTCCGGGGCCTTTTGGTCAGGTTTGCTAGGTTCTCCTGGGTTCTCTCGACTTTCTGGGTTGCTGCTCCTGCACTGCCTCACAGCTCCACCTGCCACTTAATGGTGGCTCTCTTTCTCCATCGCCCCCCTGTCACGAACGCCACAGCCACCACCAGTACGCCTCACTGGGGGCAGACTGAGGGGGGTGTGGGGGGGGGGGCACGTTGGCTGACCACTTGCCTTGTTCTCTCTCTCAAGTGCCGCTTCAATCCGGTGTTTGCCCCTACTTGCTGTCCAGGATCTGGCCCGTTAGCGCACACTGCCCTGTGTCCTGCGTCACTCCATGTGCACATTGGACCACACCACCACACCACAGTCCAGGAAGTCAGTATGGGGTTGTCCGGGTGCCCCAGGAGACCAACCCGCCGATCTGCACCACAATGAGCTGCAGGGGCTGGGAGGGGTTGTGGGGGACAGAGAGCTCGAGCCCGCATTGGCCCTGCGTCGCACATCTCGCTGGTGCCCAGGCTGAGGGGCTGGATAGGTCAAGCGTTGGCTCGCTGGTCCTGCCGCCAAACTTCACCTCTCATTGCCTCTCCCCCGGAGCTGGAGGGGGCCGAGGGAGGCTGGAGAGGCTGGAAGGCTCGGGCAGCTCAGGCAGCTTGCGGCTCCGCAACCCACCGCTTCACCTCTCATTGTGTGTCCCCCAGAGCTAGAGGGGGCTTAGGGAGTCAAAGGTGGCTGGAGAGGCTGGAAGGCTATGGCGGCTCGGATGGCTCAGGCAGCTCAGAATGCTCGCAGCTCCGCAACTCCACGATTCCGCTTCTCCGCTTCCGGATCAGGCTCCATGAACTGCTTCAGGCAACTTCTGAGCGACTGGAAAAAGCTTTGCATACTCAATGCATAACCAATGCACTAAACCCTCTTACAGTGTATTCATAGTAAAGGGCATTGTTTCGCAAATGACATTGGAAATCCACTGATAATGTTATGCAAATACTTTGTTACTGTTTCTGTATCAAAATGTATCTTTCATGATGCCACCAAGTCATTTAATAAGTAAGAACAAAAAGTTGAAATTGGATAGCTCTGCTAATAATGTACACTAGTACCATCTTAAAAGGAAATCAGCATCCAAATAACAAATAAACAAGAGCACTCGGAAACAGTTAAATATTCCCAAAAATAATTTCACTGAGCAAATGGTAGAAGAAAACAAATGTGACACATGTATATAGCAAGTATTGTTGGAACACAGGATTGTATCCCATTAAACACACTGAATAGTTAAATCAAGGCTGGGGACTGGGGTGTGGCATACATTACTAGTGTCAGATGGCACTCTCCATTTTTCTGCAAGCATGATGTTGTGAAATTCAGATGGTCTTTTAAGAAAGAAACAGATGGGGTAGGATGCACAAACCGTGCATAGTGCAAAAACAGAAAACAGGACAGATAAGTAAGAATTCACATTTGGCACACTTACCATTGCTTTACTGTAGCACTGCATTTGCACATCTTGAGGTAGGATCAACTCTGTCTTCTTTATTCATTTTTCAAATGATATTTAATCCTTGAACTTTGTGCCTAGTGTCACAAGTGCCACACTTCATTACATTTACTCCTTCTCCATACCTCAAAACTCAGCAGGAGGAAACAAAATAGAGCAAGCAACGCCAGGTAGCTGATGCCAATTGCACATGCAAGTATATTCAGTGTCACTGACATATTAAAGCAATCTATGTTCTAGGGAACAAGAAAATAGCTAACAGGTTATGAGAGAGACAAAATTCAAATATAGGTATTTTCAATTCTCAAGGCCACTACAGAAAATATATAGTTGCAATATGCTGAAACATGGAGGCAACCCATGTCACTGTACTTGATATGTGAAGATGTGCCCCCAAAACTTCCATAAACAATGAAAACAACATAAAAAAGTTTACAGGTGGACATATACAGAAAAACACATCTCAACGTCCATGTACTGAAACCTAGGAAAACCAGGGAAGAAAAAGGACTTTTACACCACCCAATTATTTAATCATCTACATATTTATACAGCCATGCATCCAATGTGTATAGAAAATCATACAAATCTTAAAAATGAAGAAAATCCAAATATTTTCATTAGGTATTAACATTAAGTTTGTGCATTCGCTGTTCATGTTGTGCATTCTCTGCACCAAGAACACACATTAAACCCACTAAGTTATCCTGTCTACTGTGTACAGTACACTTATGTTAACCCTGTCACGTTATTTTGAGACAATCTGTGGCTTCGCACTTGGAGCCATGCGTGGGTTCTGTGGTGAGCAGAAATGGGAAAGTTAATCTTCACTGCCGTAACTGACACAGGGGACCTAGCAACATTTACTATTATTAATATCTTAATTAATTATAGATGGTGTGAATTGTCACCATCTCATTTGCAAATAAATGGAAAATGTGTGGTCGGTGCTGTTCAGAGAATACGAAAGATACAATTACAATTGTTATGACATGGTATGTCTTTCAGGTGAACTATCATCATGTGGAAAGACAGTGGAAATATGGGATCAATATGTTCGACAGTAAACACACAGAAATTGCTAAGTGCGCAAGCAACATTTCTGAATGCAGGCGATCGCAGCAGGTTACTACCGCCCACATTGAGAGAGCAACTGTTTGCGTTGAGGAAGCTGCCACTTGAGTAGAAAATCTACTCAAGTGGCAGAAAGAAGTTAGCACCCACTAGCGCTCTGCGTGATGCCATTTTCACTTATTTTACAGTGCAGGAGAAACTCCTGGTGCTGAAAATGTGTGTGAACAGCGCAACTTATCCAAACTCCATTGCTTGTGGAACTCCGCATAGCGTGGAAGAGTTTTTTAGGCACTTTGCAGAGTTCTGCATAGCAGAACTCCATGAACTCCACCCAGGCCTAGCCGTACCTACCGGTTGGGTGTCCCTCACTTGGTTTCTGACCCACATGACATACCTCGTACTAAGATGGTTTTTGATGGTTTAAGTTCCTTCACTTAGGTGCCTAGGTGGCTACTAGACTGAAGGTTTGACCCGGCCCTCACAAAAGGGTGTTTTCAATGTCGTGCTGGTGGGATATCCCAGCGGATTGACTACGGTTTTTGATTTCGTACCGGAGGGCTATCACAGGTGATTGACTGTGTTTACGCGATGGGGGTTATTCCAGGTGTGGATATGAGTATATCTCAGTTTGTTAGATTTCGGTATACCAGAAGTATGATGAGTTATATTGTCCTTCCTGGGCTGCCTGGTAGCAGTTGGTGCTCGGCTGATTACACTTGTCTCCTCTCTCGACCTCCTGACCTACTCATATTGAGAGGGGCGCCGGCGGTTGGGTGTCACTAGGTTACAGTTGCCTGACACCTAGGGGATCTCCAGTTGTCACCAGGGGCACAACACCCTGGTGACAAAAGGAGGGTGACAGGAGGAAGTTAAGGTGATTTACACTTTTTATTTGCTATATTTTATATATCACATATACCTTATATTGCCTATTCGTATTGTAGCCATTCCTTTTTCCACTCTCATTGTTCCGCAGGATAGGGCTTTGTGACTTTGGAATTGATTCTGGTGTGTGGGTAGGACATACCTAGGCTATTAGCAATAGTTTCCCTGCTTCTTTGTGTGTTCTAGGTGAATCCATATCTGATTGAAAGAGGGTACACCATTGTAAGAGTTTCTATGTGTTTTACTGACGCATCAACTCAGCATTTGTCCCCTTTATTTTGGTGGTAAGGACACCGGGGAACCAGCAACTATAGCACCAATTGTCTCTAAGGACACTTTCACACTTGTATGCAAGCTGATGGTCAACTAGTATTGCAGACCTTATTCCCAAACGTTGGTCTGATTGAGTGCTCCTCTTGCTTCCGAGTAATAATATTGAGCATGGCTGAATGCATATGACATGTATGTGAATGTGATTTCCTCTTGTCATCCACAAGTATGAGCTCTGAGAACTAGTCCCACAGATATCCTGCCACAACCAGTCTCAATAACCATGCAGTACTATCTCTTCAACAGAGACCATAGACTTTATTCAAGGGTTTTGTGCACTTGGCGCAAAGCTGTCCACATGATGGCAGGAGAATTTAAAGAAAAGTAAGAAAGCAAGCAGTAGCTTTCTCAATGCGAGCGGAAGTAACCTGCTGTGACCGACCGCATTCAGAAATCTTGTTCACAAACTTAGCAATATCTAGAGCTCGCCAACTTAATGCTAGCGAGCTGTCCGAGAGAAAAAAAGCTCAACTCTACGTCGCTTTGCAGAGTTTTTCAGAGCAGAGTGGGGAAAACCCAGAACACCACCAGCAGAGCAAAATTCTTCACCCACCCCTGGTAGCGGCACAGTTTGAATTGTTTCACACGGTCCATCGCGGTCAGTGTGTCAGGGAGGGAAAATATAAAGCCATAGAACCAGCAAAGAAACCACATCAAGGAAATATCTAACAAAAGAAAATATTACAATATTGCATTTGGCTGGATATCCTGAAGTAGGCTGCGTGTGAAACCTGAAATGTCACAATATAAAATGACAAGCAAAACTGGTCAAGAAAAGATGAAGGAAAAAAACGGTATGAGCAGAAAACTGCTAAGGAGGGTGCAGTGTGGATACTGATACTTACAATTGCTCACTGCTCAGAAGTGGAGAGACGCAAAAGACAGGAATCTCACACCACATGGGTAGGGAGGGCATAGCATGTCATGTCAGAGGTATTGCACCATCCGTACATTGATCCAGAGTGAAGTCAAAGAGCTGTGTCTAGACTGGCTAACAAGCCTAGGTCCCCATTGTTCACCAAATGTAGAAGCTAAATGAAATGAACTTAGACAAATGTCAAATTGACTCATGGGGCCATGCACGTTACACAACATGTCCAATAAGAGGAGCCTTCATCAGGTCTTATTTACCTGAAAGCCACAAATGCATGGAAACCAATCATTAAACAGAAAAAGGTGATTTCTTCATTACATGGTGTGATGTTGATCAGAAGATGGAAGGGTTACACATGCATAAGTATCTAACCAATCACAGTAAAATAACATTTATTTATGGGAGCTTGATACAAGCTGAATACAAGTTTGACCTTCACATTACTCAAATGGTTGGGACTTTCCAAGGCATCATCAAAATTATTTTGACTATACCTGTCCAATCATTTGTAGCCTCTTGGCCTCAGGTCTATGTGGACAACAGGGTACCTGGCTGGGACAATAAAGCAATGCATGTCAAGGGAGATGTTTTTTTAGCAAGTTTTGCATTACAAGTTATTCATCTGGATACATTAGTTTGTTGCAGGCATCCCTATTCTGAACACACTTTTCAGGCCTGTGTCATCATTGAGTCTCACAAAACATGAACAAGACAAGATGTATCCCACATAAAATAAAACACGTCTGTGAGTTCCCGGAGGCATATGCACCCCTCATTTTTATAAACTAAAAGATGGCTTATGCAATATCATGTTCCTTTGCCACACCAGTGGTTCTTATAATGGTTTCAGTGTTTTTGCTAACCTAGGATCCTCCCAACTCTTTCTCTCACTGTTACCAATCAGTCATTCTCCCAGGGCTTTGAAACTACTCCTAGGCTTGTTTGGGGTCAGTACAACCTCAACAAAGCACCTTGGCAGATAGATGTGTCTATCAAAAACGGCAAAAACATGTGTCACAAGATCATCTGCTATCTCATTGTGGTACGTGTTTTCTGCTTGAATTTTTACTCATCAACACCGCCTGAGCTAATTTAACCTTTTGCTTCACAATGGCTTCCACACACTAGGTCGATACTACCAAGGTTTCAACACATCAAAGATTTGCAGGCATGTATGAAGATCTCAAGCAACACTGCAGTGGATATACAGTGGTGGAGTGTGAGTGGCAACCTGTCTCAAGGAAAACCACTTCACACTTCTCCACCTGCGGCCACAGTCATCATGGATGCCTCTACCCTCGGGTGGGGAGTTCATATGGAAGAACTGGGAGGAGTGAAGTCCTCTCTTCCCTACAGAGATGGTCTATGATTCAGATTTGTGAGGTAGCAAATCACCTGGCCAGAGAGCTCAACATGCAAGTGGACAGTCAGCTGATGTCATCTGGCAGACTACGAGTGGCATCTTCACCCAGGGGTTGTCCAGGTCATCTTTCAGTTATCTGGGAGTCCTCATGTGGACTTGTTTGCCACTCAAGAAAATGCTTATTACCCAAAATTCTATGCCCTCCAGAATCTAGGAAGCCTTAGGAGACGCATTTCACCTCAAGTGGACTGCACCACTCCTGTACGCATTTCCTCTCATACCCTTCATTTCTCAAATGTTAAGGAAGATTCGCTTAGACCAGGCCCAAGCAATCCTAATTGCTCAGGACTGTCTGAGAAATGTAGAGTATGCATAGTTACCTGTTAAGGTTTCTGTCTTTCAAAGCACTTTTCCTCGTTGTCACGTCAGCTCAATGTATCAGCAAAATACCGGCTATAAGTGTAAAACCACCTTTCACAACCTTCTTTCCTGACAAACTGGTACTAGAAACCAAGGTTGGCTTCCTGCCAAAAGTGGCTACTCCGTTTTACTAACATCAATTAATTGCTATTTGAACACTCTATCCTCCTTATCAACTACTAAGGAGGTGGAAAGGCTTCATTGTATTGACCCCAAAAGGGTGATACACTTTTACATAGGCTGACCCTGTGAGTTCAGGCTCGATGACCAACTCTTCATGGGATACGTTTGAAAGATGGAAGGAAAGGCTGTCCACAAAGTACCTTTGTCCAAATGGATAACTGTCTATCAAAATATGCTACTCCATGCCACACAAGGATCAGCCTGAAGGTATTCGTGCTCAATGTACCAGAGGTAAATCCTCTACTTCGGCCCTAGCTAGAGGGGTTCCACAGGCATACATCTGAAAAACAGCAACTTGGTCCTCCCTTCCCTCTTTTGTGAAACACTACTATTTGGGTTCTGAGGTGAGAAGGGATGTTCACTTCACTCACTCAGGCTTTCAAGACTTCTTGATCTATTAAGCTACGGTTCCACCTCTGGTTGTTGTATGGCTTGGAGAATCTATTCGAAAGGTGAGGAATCATTTAGTAGATATATCCATTACAAGGACACGTTACATACCTTTGGAAATGCTTTTTGTGGCAAATACAAGATCTTCCTACAGATTCCTCACCAACCCACCCCCTTCCTCATCGCATGGCTTTCTATTTCAAGAATTCTTTTATATTTAAAGATTATATTGCACATACCACATGGATATACATCTGAGGTTGTATACTTATAGATATTATGAGTATTGCACCTATCTTAGTTACGTTAGTCTCATCAGTTAGTCTTGAAGGCATGGGAATATTATTGGAAAAAATGTTTTCAGATCCAGACTGGAACCTGGAATAGTCTAACTATGAGGAATGTAAAATTTCCTAGCTTTTGTGACAAAAAGTTTCAATTCCATTAAGGACTTGGCGGCGAGGATTATAATTTGCTTCCTTCACTTTATTGCATAAATTCATAAATTCACAAACAGCATTTATTTTATGATCAACTAAATTGCAAAAACTAACATTCTCCATTATTGGGGTATCTTTCATAGATTCACATGCTTGAATCATTCCCCGTCGAAGTGGGAGTCCCACGGTACATAGAAAGCAATAAATAGATTAAAAAATCCCTTTTTTTTTCTTCATTGTAGTCAATAGGAAAAAACACATTCACTTTTCTAACTATCAGCCTCATTAGAAAAGGCCCAAATTTCAGCCATTCAGGTGAGACCACCCCTTTAGAATCCTCTATCCTCTCAGATTTTCTACTGCATTGTGTGTAAGGGAGTCTCTCATGTCTGCCGAAGAAAAGGGTTGTTTAGACCTTGTGGTACCTGTGGAAAGTTAAGGCTTCATTGTGAGGACCCTCACAAGGACTGCATATACTGTCTCCATCCAGAACATAAGGTAAAAGATTGTAAACTCTCCGTCGTCGGCTCAATTTCCTGAGTCTATATCCAAGCATTATGGAGCATCTCCTTACTTACCTCAGAGGATTCTGCCGATAAAGAGTAAATCTTCTCACCTGCTACCGTCTCATACATCGCCTAGAAAAGTCGCACCAGTACCTCCACAGCATCTGTTTGCTGACAACAAGGAGGAAGATTATGTATACTCAGATAACGTTTTTTTCCCGGTGGCACGTAGCCCCTCAGAACTACGTATTAAATGTCAGGAGGAGGATAAAGAGGAAAGTGACCAGCTCTATTTAGGTCAGCAGCAGCCGAGTCACATACAACCTCAAGAGCAACAGGAGCTGATGATCCAGATGCCTGTTTCTTTGATAGCCAATCTTCAGCAGATGATGCAGGACTATTATTCTAGATTTCCTCCACCTGGCTCCACTACCCCGGTACAACCTCCACATACGCCGATATCTACTCCTGTTCGGCCATCAGATTCTACGGAACCTGTTCCAGGTCCTTCGTCTGGGCAGGATGCTGATCCACCTTCGTCAGAGGATGAGCAGGAAGAAGGTGAAATTCAGGACACTGACTCGCTCATTCCAGAATAGGATGAATATCAGATCCAAACACCATCTCCCTCTACACCACCACCAGTGGACTCTCCACCGCAGGACATTGGTGGTTTTCACAGTGTGATGGAAAGAGCTGCAAAAATATTTCAACTGCCAGTAACATCAAAGCAGTCAGACTGTTTCATATATGACTTCAAAGAGGATACTAGGAAGTCAGTAAGAGGAATACCCATTGTTGACTTCATTTGGGAACAGGGGCTTAAAGTCATGCAGACTCCATCTTCTATACCAGCAGTGTTACCAAGACTTGAAAAGAAATACAAAGCACCAGACAATTCTCCAGCATGTTTGGTTAGTCACCCTAAGCCGGATTTGGTCATATCACAGGTTTCCGCCAGTTAGCCGGAGGAGCCGTACTCAGGCATCAGGGGTGGCTGAAAGCTACATCGTTTCAACCAGAGGTGCAATTGAAGACACTGGACATGCCCTATGATGGTGAGCTCTTGTTCGGCAAGCATGTAGATGATGCTTTGCAATCTACTAAGACAGACACCGAGACAGCCAGATCTCTGGGAACATTACAATACAGAAGACAACCCTTTCGAGGAGCTAGAGGAAGAGGAATCTATTCTTATAGAGGCGGCTCACACCAGTACCGACAATACTCTTCCTACCAGGGACAGTTTCGTTCCACCATTGGCCAGCAACAGCTGCATACTTACTGACAGCCGTCATCCACACATTTCAGACAAGCTGCGAGAGGAAAGTCGGCTTATAAAGCCAAAGAGACAGCAAGGAAACACTGACCTTCATCAGTTGCCTGCACCCAACTCCTATACCAACACTCTAATAGGGGGCAGAATTTCCAAGTTCCTCCACCAGTGGTCCCAGATTATGTCAGACAAATGGGTACTCAATATTGTCAACAGAGGACATACACTAGAATTCAATCAGCCTCCCCCTCACCTACCACCAAGGGGTCCCCCAACTGCCCATCTCAAGGAACTTCTAGCGCAGATTGCTATCTTAATAGAGAAGGGAGCAATAGAGATAGTACCGAAAAACCAGAGGGGAACAGGTTTTTACTCCCACTTCTGCCTTATACGGAAAAGACGGGAGACTGGAGACCTATTTTAGATCTTCGTTCTCTCAACAAATTCCTCAAGAAGCAATCATTTCGCATGATCTCCCTTCAAGATGTCCTAAGCCTACTCAACCAGGGAGATTTCATGACGTCCTTAGATCTCCAGGACGCATATTTCCACATTCCCATTCACCCCAGTCATCGGAAATTCTTACGGTTCAGGGTTGCAGGCACATTACCAGTTCAGAGTGTTGCCCTTTGGCCTCAGATCGGCCCCAAGAGTGTTCACCAAAGTCTTGGCACCAGTTGCAGCCTACCTCAGGCAACGAGGGATTCAGGTGTTCCCGTACTTAGACGTCTGGCTAATAAAAGCACGAACAACGTTAAAAGCTGCCAGGGACACAAGGACATGTTTATCTCTCTTCGGGACACTAGGCTTAACAGTAAATTACCCCAAGTCTCATCTAGATCCTTCGCAGAACATTACCTTTTTAGGAGCCGTATTGGACACAGTCCAAGCGAGAGCCTTTTCTTCGCACGACAGACAGAAGAGACTTCAAGATCTAGCAACACGTCTCAGTAGAAGAAGGTCTGCTTCTGTTCGGACTTACAAGTCTTTTCTGGGGATGCTTTCTTCTTGCATTCCGTGGATAGAAAACTGTCGTTTGCACATGAGAACACTTCAGCAGCAATTAGACAATCAATGGAAGCAAAAAGAAGGATCTTTCGACGATATAGTTCAAATAACCCAATCAGCGAAACAAGCTCTCAAATGGTGGAAGGTTACCCCCTTATCTCTGAAGGTCTCTCATTCCTGAAAGACAAACCAGTGCACATTATAACAACAGATGCATCCTTAGAGGGATGGGGCGCACATTTACAAGACCTATCAGTGAGAGGGAAATGGTCCACTCAGGAGTCGATTCTTCACATAAACGTATTAGAGTTAAGAGCAGTTTCCTTGGCACTCAAGGCCTTCCTCACTAACATCAAGGGTTCCTCAGTTTTGATAAGAACAGACAACACCACAGTCATGCATTTCCTCAACAAACAGGGGGGGTACAAGATCGCAGGCATTGTCTCTAGAGGCTCAGAAACTGTGGCATTGGGTGATTCAGCATCACATATCGATCAGAGCGGAATATCTTCTGGGGATTTCCAACACCTGGGCAGATGCCTTAAGCAGGACTCGAAACAGCTATCACGAATGGGAACTCAATCAGACAGTTCTCGACTGCCTCTTTCGTCGTTGGGGCAGGCCCAGTCTGGATCTGTTTGCGACCAGAGACAACAGAAAATGCCAACACTTTGCAAGCTGGCGACCGCAGAAAGGATCAAAGGGGAATGCGTTTTTGATCAAATGGTCAGGGATTTATGCATACGCTTTTACCCCGCTTCCACTCATCCCAAGACTTCTGCAGACGATGAAGAGGGAACCATGCCGGCTTCTATTGATTGCTCCCAAATGGCCACGCCACTTTTGGTTCACAGAACTTCTATTGCTGTCGGAGCAGCCTCACATACGGCTGAGACCAACGCCAGACTTGTTAACAATGAATCAGGGGCAGGTTCGTCATCTCAACCCGACTTCTCTTCGATTATCTGCCTGGCTCCTGAATTCTATGAGTTTGACGGCCTAGATATCCCTTCAGACTGCAGGGAGGTACTTGCCTGTGCCAGAGCTCAGTCTACAAATAGGACTTATAAGCTCAAGTGGAAGAGGTTCTGCATATGGTGTTCAATTTCTAATGTTCACCCTCTGAAGTCCTCTCCAGAACAGATCCTTCCATACCTGTTGCATTTAGCGAAGTCAGGCCTTTCCCATTTATCTATCAAGGTCCACCTCGCTGCTATATCCCATTTCTGATGAACATCAGACTTACCATCTTTATGGTCATCCAGGATAATAAAGCCATTTTTAAAAGGCTTGTTCAGGATGTTCCAGCCGATTCACCGTCCTCCACCTCCATGGCATTTAAATATTGTGCTCTCCCAATAGATGAAGCATCCGTTTGAGCCTATTCATAGGGCAGACCTGAAATATATTTCTTTGAAAACAGCCCTCCTTCTGGCCCTCACTTCCGCGAAGAGGGTTAGCGATATCCAGGCATTCACAGTCTCACCACCTTTTCTGCAATTCAAATCAGAGGTGGTCATTGTAAGAACTATTCCAAAATGTATCCCCAAGGTTCCATCGACCTTTCATTTAAACGAGCCGGTGGTTTTGAGAATTTGTTTTCTAAATCTGCGAACTCCAGCAGAGCGGGCATTACATTCTCTAGACATTAAACGATGTCTAAAATTCTACATACAAAGGACTAGCAGTTTTCGTAAATCTGAACAACTGTTTATTAGCTATGGGCGGATCAATAAAGGCAAGGCTGTTTCCAAGCAGACCATAGCACGCTGGATCTCTTCTACCATACAACTCTGCCACCAGTTAGCAGGGAAACAGTTATTGTCCAATGTTAGAGCGCACTCCTCTAGAGCGGTATCCACTTCGGCAGCTCTATTCGCAGGAGTTCCTCTGAACCAGATCTGCAGAGCGGCAACGTGGACGCGTGCCCACACCTTTACCCAGCACTACTGCCTGGATGCTACTGACAGGATGGATGCCGTGGTAGGACAAGCAGTGTTACGTAACTTATTTGCATAAGGTGAGCCAAAAATCTCTTTACCCTCCATCCTCTATGTATTGACAGACTGATATTTTTTCATGTATGTATGTATGTATGTATGTATGTATGTATATATATATATATATATATATCATTACTATTGATATGTATATTTATATATAATCTTCTTAAAATGTTAATAAGCATATTTAACTACCTATATGAGTCCATATAGGATGAATTGTGAGCAGGCATGCTTCTGGTGTTTCAGAACTTAACCATCTTTCTTACTGCTGACTACTCTGATACAAGCATGTGAATCTATGAAAGATACCCCAATACTGGAGAAGAAAATAAGTTACTTACCTGTAACTGTGGTTCTCCAGTATTGGTATCTTTCATAGATTTAACATGCGACCGACCCTCCTCCCCATGGGGGCTCACCTCTTATTTTTTCTTAAAATCACTAGTGCAGAGAAATCTGAGAGACTGAGCCTCTGTGCTGAGGATTCTAAAGGGGTGGTCTCACCTGATTGGCTGAAATTTGGGCCTTTTCTAATGAGGCTGATAGTTAGAAAAGTGAATGTGTTTTTTCCTATTGACTACCATGAGAAAAAAAGAAAAGAAAAAGGGGGATTTTTTATCTATTTATTGCTTTCTATGTACCGTGGGACTCCCACTTTGACGACGGAGAATGATTCAAGCATGTGAATCTATGAAAGACACCAATACTGGAGAACCACAGTTACAGGTAAGTAACTTTTTTTCTTACCAGAATAACTTATCAATAGTGTCAACAGATAATCAGATTTTAACAGTCCATATAAAGTCTCTATTGAAACTCTCTCTTTCTTCATGTGAATGTTGCGCTGCACACTCCTCATGCATCCTGTTTGGAACAGTCAACCTCTAAAAAGAGAGAAACCTATAAATAAAGGTGTCTATAAAACAACCAGCACTGAGAATAAACATGACAATTAGCATTGAACTTCAGAACGGGCATGCCTTCTGTCAGCGTTGGACTTCAACCAATAGAAAACAAGCAGAATTTGAAATACTTACCGATAATGTGGTGGGGACACAGCAGAGATTCCGCACCAGGATGGGTAATCCTCTCCTCTGAGTCCTTAAGAATGAAAGCTAGGACATTTTCATTCTGTCAGGACCAGAGAGAGGAATATGCTAGTTCAAAGCTTGCGCATCACCAATTGAGCCACATCGAACACCGGCTTAAAGTAGAATCTCTTTAAGGTGGATTCTGAGGACTAGTCCACCACATTCTTAACTTCCTCTAAATAGGGACCTAGGCTGAATGCCTTTAAAGCCATCGCGCCTCTCGCTGAGTACATCCCAAACACCATGGTGTCTATGCCAGTTTCTTGCATGACCCAACATATCCAACAGGTTTTCGTGGGCGTGGAGAAAGCTTTATGCGGTTTACACAGTGTGATGAGGAGTTCCCACTTGCCTGTCAAATGAAAATCTTCAGTCATCCCCTCACAGGCCTTTAGGCACTGTACAACACAGCTTGGGTACATCAAGGAAAGCTGGATAAGTGATAACACTAGTACTAGACTTAGTCCATCAACCAACTGTTAAAGAGACACTTTCCAGGGAGAATACATTACCTGTAATATCAGGGGCCCTGATGTCAAAAGCCTGTCTGCATTACCCCAGACAAAAAAGCATGGCCATTTTTGCAGAAAGCTTTTTCAGTGACAAAAACCGGTTAGGTTACTGTAGGAAAGTACCATCTTGCCTGGCATGTTACCCCCATATTTCACTGTATATATGTTGTTTTAGTCTATGTGTCACTGGGACCCTGCCAGGTAGGGCCCCGGTGCTCATAAGTATGTGCCCTGTATGTGTTCCCTGTGTGATGCCTAACTGTCTCACTGAGGCTCTGCTAACCAGAACCTCAGTGGTTATGCTCTCTCTGCTTTCCCAATTTGTCACTAACAGGCTAGTGACCAATTTCACCAATTCACATTGGCATACTGGTACACCCATATAATTCCCTAGTATATGGTACTGAGGTACCCAGGGTATTGGGGTTCCAGGAGATCCGTATGGGCTGCAGCATTTCTTTTGCCACCCATAGGGAGCTCTGACAATTCTTACACAGGCCTGCCAGTGCAGCCTGAGTGAAATAACGTCCACGTTATTTCACATCCATTTACCACCGCACTTAAGTAAATTATAAGTCACCTATATGTCTAACCTTCACCTGGTGAAGGTTGGGTGCAAAGTTACTTAGCGTGTGGGCACCATGGCACTAGCCAAGATGTCCCCACATCGTTCAGAGCAAATTCCCCGGACTTTGAGAGTGCGAGGACACCAATACACGCGTGCACTATACATAGGTCACTACCTATGTACAGCGTCACAATGGTAACTCCGAACATGGCCATGTAACATGTCTAAGATCATGGAATTGTCACCCCAATTCCATTCTGGCACTGGGGGGACACTTCCATGATTCCCCCGGGTCTCTAGCACAGAATCCGGGTACTGCCAAACTGCCTTTCCGGGGTCGCCACTGCAGCTGCTGCTGCTGCCAACCCCTCAGACAGGTTTCTGCCCTCCTGGGGTCCAGGCAGCCCTGGAATCAGACAAAAGACTTCCTCTGAGAGAGGGCGTTACACCCTCTCCCTTTGGAAATAGGTGTGAAGGCTGGGGCGGATTAGCCTCCTCCAGCCTCTGGAAATGCTTTGATAGGCACAGATGGTGCCCATCTCTGCATAAGCCAGTCTACACCGGTTCAGGGATTCCCCAGCCCTGCTCTGGCGTGAAACTGGACAAAGGAAAGGGGAGTGACCAATCCCCTGACCTGCACCTCCCAGGGGAGGTGCCCAGAGCTCCTCCAGTGTGTCCCAGCCCTCTGCCATCTTGGAAACAGAGGTCTTTGTGGCACACTGGACTGCTCTGAGTGGCCAGTGCCAGAAGGTGACGTCAGAGGCTCCTTCTGATAGGCTCTTACCTCTCTTGGTAGCCATTCCTCCTTCCTAGGTAGCCAAACCTCCTTTTCTGGCTATTTAGGGTCTCTGCTTTGGGGATCTCACCAGATAACGAATGCAAGAGCTCACCAGAGTTCCTCTGCATCTCCCTCTTCACCTTCTGCCAAAGGATCGACCGCTGACTGCTCAGGACGCCTGCAAAACCGCAACAAAGTAGCAAGACGACTACTAGCAACCTTGTATCGCTTCATCCTGCCGGCTTTCTCGACTGTTTCCAGGTGGTGCATGCTCTGGGGGTAGCCTACCTCCTCTCTGCACCCAGAGCTCTGAAGAAATCTTCCCCCTGCAACCGCAGGCAACAAAAGACTGCATCACCGGTCCTCTGGGTCCCCTCTAAGCATGACGAGCGTGGTCCCTGGAACTCAGCAACTCTGTCCAAGGGACTCCCACAGTCCAATGACTCTTCAGTCCAAGTTTGGTTGAGGTAACTCCCTGCCTCCCCACGCTAGACTGCATTGCTGGGTACCGTGTGATTTGCAGCTGCTCCGGCTCCTGTGCACTCTTCCAGGATTTCCTTTGTGCACAGCCAAGCCTGGGTCCCCGACACTCTAACCTGCAGTTCACATCCTTCTGAGTTGTCCTCCAGTGTCGTGGGACTCCCTTTTGTCACTTCGGGTGGACTCCGGTTCACTTTTCTTTTAAGTGCCTGTTCAGGTACTTCTGCGGGTGCTGCCTGCTTCTGTGAGGGCTCCCTACGTTGCTGGGCGCCCCCTCTGTCTTCTCATCCAAGTGGCGACATCCTGGTCCCTCTTGGGCCACAGCAGCATCCAAAAACCCTAACCGCAACCCTTGCAGCTAGCAAGGCTTGTTTGCGGTCTTTCTGCGAGGGAACACCTCTGCAAGCTTCTTCACGACATGGGACATCCATCCTCCAAAGGGGAAGTTCCTAGTCCTCTTCGTTCTTGCAGAACACCAAGCTTCCTCAACCAGATGGCAGCTTCCTTGCACCCTCAGCTGGCATTTCCTGGGCTCCTGCCAACTCTCGACACTGTCGCGACTCTTGGACTTGGTCCCCTTGTCTTACAGGTACTCAGGTCCAGAAATCCACTGTTGTTACATTGCTGGTGTTTGTTCTTCCTGCGGAATCCCCCTTTCACGACTTCTGTGCTCTCTGGGGGTAGTAGGTGCACTTTACACCTACTTTTCAGGGTCTTGGGGTGGGCTATTTTTCTAACCCTCACTGTTTTCTTACAGTCCCAGCAACCCTCTACAAGCTCACATAGGTTTGGGGTCCATTCGTGGTTTGCATTCCACTTTTGGAGTATATGGTTTGTGTTGCCCCTATACCTATGTGCTCCTATTGCAATCTACTGTAACTTTACATTGCTTGCATTACTTCCTTTTGCTATTACTTGCATAATTTTGGTTTGTGTACATATATATATTGTGTATATTTCTCATCCTCATACTGAGGGTATTCACTGAGATACTTTTGGCATATTGTCATAAAAATAAAGTACCTTTATTTTTAGTATATCTGTGTATTGTATTTTCTTATGATATTGTGCATATGACACCAGTGGTATAGCAGGAGCTTTACATGTCGCCTAGTTCAGCCTAAGCTGCTCTGCTATAGCTACCTTCTATCAGTCTAACCTGCTAGAAACACCTCTTCTACACTAATAAGGGATAATTGGACCTGGCACAAGGTGTAAGTACCTCTGGTACCCACTACAAGCCAGGCCAGCCTCTTACATTGGTTGTGCAGCGCTGGGATAAGCACTTGTAACTACTTACCACTTTGTCATTGTGTACTATTCATAAGAGAGTAATATACAAAACAAGTTCAGTGTATGTACACTTAACCAAAAGGTTTTGCTTTTCTCCTCTTACACTTTCTACTAAGTGCTGAAAAGTACTCTAAAACTTCTAAAAAGTTTCTAAAAGTTTGAAAAAGTTTCTTTTCTCTGTTGTTTAAAAAGTTCTGAAACTTTTTCTTTCTTCTCACTGTCTCCAAACCTTCTTTTATCATGTCTGCTGTAGAGTCTGCGCTTAAAATGGTCAATACTATACTACCTATGACAATTTAAATTTCAAGAGCCTAAGGAGTCTCTCCTTAGATAGAGGTTCAGTGATGGGAAAGAACCCTATAAGAGAGTTTCTGTATAACATGCTCATTGTGAATGATGAGTCCCTAGCTGGCACTTAAAATGAGAAGTTAATAGATAGATCCCATTCTGACTCAGGGGAACCCCTTGAGGGAGGTGGGGAGGGCTATATTCCAAATCTGCCCCTTAGCAGACCACATAGCAATGCTGGTAGTAATAGGAGCTCCCATCATAGTACGGATGTTTTTATTCCTGGAGGCCAGGTTGTTAGAGTCCAAGCTGTTAGGGACAGATCTCCCGCCAATGTATCATCAGTGTCCAAGCATTCCCAACCCACCCACCCTGAGGACAACATGTTAGAAAGGGAACTCAAAAAGTAGAGAGTGGAAGAGACCAGACTGAAGCTTAAACAGCAACAGCTGGCTCTAGACAGGGACTCCCTAGACCTGGAGAAGGAGAGACAGAGATTGGGGTTAGGACCCCATGGTGGCAGCAGCAGTATTCCTGATAGTAATGCTGTTAGAGAGCATGATTCCAAGAATCTGCACAAGATAGTTCCCCCTTACAAGGAGGCGGATGACATCAACAAGTGGTTTGCTGCACTTGAGAGGGCCTGTATGGTACAGGGAGTCCCTCAAAGGCAGTGGACTGCTATATTGTGGCTATCTTTCAATGGAAAGGGTAGGGATAGGCTCCTTACTGTTAGACAAAGTGGAAAATGATGCTAATAATTTTGCAGTTTTGAAGGATGCACTCTTGGATGGATTTGGCTTAACCACTGAACAATACAGGATTAAGTTCAGAGACACCAGAATTGAGTCCTCACAAGACTGGATAGACTTTGTTGACTGTTCAGTGAAGGCCTTGGAGGGGTGGTTACATGGCACTAAAGTTTCCGACTATGAAAGCCTGTATAATCTTATTCTGAGCGATCATATTCTGAATAACTGTGTGTCTGACTTGTTACACCAATATCTAGTGGACTCAGATCTGACCTCTCCCCAAGAATTTGGAAAGAAGGCAGACAAATGGGTCAGAACAAGAGTGAACAGAAAAGTTCATACAGGGGGTGACAAGGATGGCAAGAAGAAGGATGGTAAGTCTTCTGACAAGGGTGGGGACAAAAGTAAAACTGAGTCTTCATCAGGCCCACAAAAGTCCTCTGGTGGGGGTTTTGGGTCCAAATCCTCTTCAAATCAACTTAAAAAGCCTTGGTGTTATTTGTGTAAAGTCAAAGGCCATTGGACAACTGATGCCAGTTGTCCGAAGAAAAACACCAAACCTCCCACTACCACAACCCCTACTGCAAATTCTAGTGCCCCTAGTAATAGCAGTGGTGGTGGGAGCAAACCTACTAATATCCAATCCAAGGGAGTAGCTGGGATCACTTTTGGTAATTTAGTTGGGGTTGGTCTTGTTAGGGAGACCACAAAGGCTGTGTTAGTCTCTGAAGGTCCCATTGATTTGGCCACCTTGGTTGCTTGTCCCCTTAATATGGATAAGTACAAGCAACTTCCCCTAATAAATGGTGTTGAGGTTCAGGCCTACAGGGACAAAGGTGCCAGTGTTACCATGGTGATAGAGAAACTGGTACACCCTGAACAACACCTACTTGGTCAGCAGTACCAAGTGACAGACGCTCATAACAACACTCTTAGCCACCCCATGGTTGTTGTGAATCTCAACTGGGGGGGGAGGGGGGATACTGGTCCAAATAAAGTTGTGGTTGCTTCAGATTTACCTGTAGACTGTCTACTAGGAAATTTTTCCTGGGGGTCCCTCAAAGGCAGTAGGCTGCTATCCTATGGCTATCTTTCAGTGGAAAGGATAGGGATAGGCTCCTTACTGTGAAGGAAAGTGATGCCAATAATTTTACAGTTTTGAAGAATGCACTCTTGGATGGATTTGGCTTAACCACTGAACAATACAGGATTAAGTTCAGACAAACCAGAAAAGAGTCCTCACAAGACTGGTTAGACTTTGTTGACTATTCAGTGAAGGCCTTGGAGGGGTGGTTACATGGCAGTAAAGTTTATGACTATGAAAGCCTGTACAATCTAATCCTGAGAGAGCATATTCTGAATAACTGTGTGTCTGATTTGTTATACCAATATCTAGTGGACTCAGATCTGACCACTCCCCAAGAATTGGGAAAGAAGGAAGACAAATGGGTCAGAACAAGAGTGAACAGAAAAGTTCATGCAGGGGGTGACAAGGATGGCAAGAAGAAGGATGGTAAGTCTTCAGACAAGGGTGGGGACAAATCTAAAAATGAGTCTTCATAAGGCCCACAAAAACACTCTGGTGGGGGTGGTGGGTCCAAATCCTCTTCTAATCAAGTAAAGAAACCATGGTGCTATTTATGTAAAGTAAAAGACCATTGGACAACTGACGTCAGTTGTCCAAAGAAAAGCACCAAGCCTCCCACTACCACAACCCCTACTGAAACCTCTAGTGCCCCTAGTAATAGCAGTGGTGGTGGGAGCAAACCTACTAATAGCCAATCCAAGGGAGTAGCTGGGCTCACTTTTGGTAATTTAGTTGGGGTTGGTCTTGTTAGGGAGACCACAGAGGCTGTGTTAGTCTCTGAAGGTGCCATTGATTTGGCCACCTTGGTTGCTTGTCCCCTTAATATGGATAAGTACAAGCAACTTCCCCTAATAAATGGTGTTGAGGTTCAGGCCTACAGGGACACAGGTGCCAGTGTTACCATGGTAATAGAGAAACTGGTACACCCTGAACAACACCTACTTGGTCACCAGTACCAAGTGACAGACGCTCGTAACAACACTCTTAGCCACCCCATGGCTGTTGTAAATCTCAACTGGGTCGGGGGGGTTACTGGTCCAAAGAAAGTTGTGGTTGCCTCAGATTTACCTGAAGACTGTCTACTATGGAATGATTTAGAGACATCAGCTTGGGCAGAAGTGGAGTTGGAGGCTCATGCCGCAATGCTGTGCATTCCTTGGCATTCCTGGGCATATTTTTGCTTTGACGAGGGCTCAGGCCAAAAAGCAAAAAGGACAGGGTAACTTGGATCCTGGAACAATGGACCAAGTGCTTCCTAAAGCTAGGGGTAGCAAGGGTAAATCCCTACCTACTATCCCTCCCTCTACAGATGATTCTCCTTCTGAGGAAGAAGAATTTCCTCCCTGTGTAGAACCTTCACCAGTTGAGCTGGCAGCAGACACTGCTGAGCTTTTGGGTGGAGGGGGGCCTGCGAGGGAAGAGCTGAGTGTGGCACAGCAATCCTGTCCCACATTAGAGGGTCTCAGACAGCAAGCTGTCAAGCAGCAAAATGGGGATGTCAGTGACTCACAGAGTTTACTGGGAGGACAACCTCTTGTACACAGAGGCAAGGGACCCAAAACCTGGAGCAGCCAGGAGATTGGTCATTCCCCTGCAGTACAGAGAGTTCCTCCTAACTCTGGCACACGACATTCCCTTGGCTGGACATTTGGGTCAGATTAAAACATGGGAAAGTCTTGTCCCCCTGTTTCACTGGCCTAGGATGTCAGAGGACACAAAAGTTTTCTGTAAGTCTTATGTGACCTGCCAAGCCAGTGGCACGTCTGGTGGCACACCAAAGGCACCCCTTATTCCACTACCTGTGGTTGGGGTTCCCTTTGAAAGGGTAGGGGTTGATATAGTTGGCCCCCTTGACCCTCCTACTGCTTCAGGCAATAGATTTATCTTGGTGGTTGTGGACCATGCCACAAGATATCCTGAAGCAATTCCAATAAGGACACCTACAGCACCTGCAGTGGCAAAAGCCCTCCTGGGAATCTTTTCCAGGGTGGGTTTCCCAAAAGAGGTTGTATCAGACAGTGGTAGCAACTTTATGTCTGCATACTTGAAGGCTATGTGAAAGGAATGTGGTGTAACATACAAATTCACCACCCCTTATCATCCACAGACTAATGGACTGGTAGAGAGGTTTAATACAACTCTCAAAGGAATGATAATGGGACTCCCTGAAAAACTCAGGAGGAGATGGGATGTCCTGTTACCTTGCCTCCTTTTTGCTTACAGGGAGGTACCCCAGAAAGGAGTGGGCTTCAGCCCCTTTGAACTCCTATTTGGGCACCCTGTAAGAGGTCCACTAACACTTATGAAGGAGGGTTGGGAACAACCTTTAAAAGCTCCCAAGCAGGACATAGTGGACTATGTACTTGGCCTAAGATCCAGAATGGCTGAGTACATGAAAAAGGCCAGTAAAAACCTTCAGGCCAGCCAAGAGCTCCAAAAGCAATGGCATGACCAGAAGGCTGTTCTGATTCAGTACCAACCAGGACAGAATGTGTGGGTATTGGAGCCTGTGGCCCCAAGAGCACTCCAGGACAAATGGAGTGGACCCCATCTAATTGTTGAAAAAAAGGGCGAGGTCACCTACTTGGTTGACCTGGGCACTGCCAGGGGTCCCCTTAGGGTGATTCATGTCAACTGCCTAAAACCCTACTATGACAGGGCTGATTTCACCCTGCTCATGGCAACAGATGAAGGACAGGAAGAAGAGAGTGACCCTCTCCCTGATCTCGTCTCCTCCACTGAAGATGATGCTTTAGTGGAGGGAGTAGTTTTAGCAGATTGTCTGACTGCAGAACATAAAGACAACTGCATAAATCTCCTTGGACAATTTTCTGAACTCTTTTCAACTGTGCCAGGCACCACATCTTGGTGTGAACACACACTTGATACTGGAGACAGCATGCATGTCAAAAGTAAAATCTATAGGCAGCCTGGCCATGTCAGGGACTGCATAAAACAAGAGGTTCAGAAAATGCTTCATCTAGGAGTGGTTGAACCTTCTGAAAGCCCATGGGCGAGTCCTCTGGTGCTTGTACCAAAGCCTCACTCAAAAGATGGAAAAAGGGAGATGAGGTTTTGTGTAGATTACAGAGGTCTCAACCAGGTAACAAAAACTGATGCTCACCCTATGACCAGGGCAGATGAGCTCATAGATACACTGGCATCTGCCAAGTATCTAAGCACCTTTGATTTGACTGCAGGGTATTGGCAGATCAAATTGGCTGAGGATGCTAAACCTAAAACTGCATTGTCATCTATAGGATGGCACCACCAATTTACAGTGATGCCCTTTTGTTTGAAAAATGCACCTGCCACTTTTCAGAGGTTGGTGAACACAGTTCCGCAAGGGTTTGAGGCTTTTAGTGCAGCACATCTAGATGATATAGCTGTCTTTAGCTCCACCTGGGATGAGCACCTGGTCCACCTTTGGAACGTTTTGGAGGCCCTGCAAAAGGCAGGCCTCACTTTCAAGGCTTCAAAGTGCCAGATAGGACAGGGAAAGGTGGTTTATCTGGGCCACCTGGTAGGTGAAGAACAGATGGCACCACTTCAGGGGAAAATCCAAACAATCCCAGACCCAGGTGGTAGCCTTCCAAGGCCTCAATGGGTATTACAGGAGATTCATTAAAAGCTATGGCTCCATAGCAGCCCCAATTAATGATCTCACCAGTAAAAAAATGCCTAAAAAGGTATTGTGGACAGCTAGCTGTCAGAAAGCTTTTGAGGAGCTCAAACAGGCCATGTGCACTGCACCTGTCCTAAAAAGCCCATGTTACTCCAAGAAATTCATTGTTCAAACTGATGCATCTGAATTAGGGGTAGGGGCAGTCTTATCACAACTGAATTCTGAGGGCCAGGATCAACCAGTTGCTTTTATCAGCAGAAGGTTGACCCCTAGAGAAAAGCGTTGGTCTGACATAGAGAGGGAGGGAGGCCTTTGCTGTGGTCTGGGCAATGAAGAATTTGAGACCATACCTGTTTGGCACTCACTTCATTGTTCAGACAGACCACAAACCTCTACTTTGGCTAAAACAAATGAAAGGTGAAAATCCTAAATTGTTGAGGTGGTCCATATCTCTACAGGGAATGGACTATACAGTGGAACATAGACCTGGGAGTACCCACTCCAATGCAGATGGACTCTCCAGATATTTCCACTTAGACAATGAAGACTCATCCGGTCATGGCTAATCTTATTGTCCTTCGTTTGGGGGGGGGAGGGGGGGTAGGAAAGTACCATCTTGCCTGGCATGTTACCCCCGTATTTCACTGTATATATGTTGTTTTAGTCTATGTGTCACTGGGACCCTGCCAGTGCTCCTAAGTATGTGCCCTGTATGTGTTCCCTGTGTGATGACTAACTGTCTCACTGAGGCTCTGCTAACCAGAACCTCAGTGGTTATGCTCTCTCTGCTTTCCAAATTTGTCACTAACAGGCTAGTGACCAATTTCACCAATTCACATTGGCATACTGGTACACCCATATAATTCCCTAGTATATGGTACTGAGGTACCCAGGGTATTGGCGTTCCAGGAGATCCCTATGGGCTGCAGCATTTCTTTTGCCACCCATAGGGAGCTCTGACAATTCTTACACAGGCCTGCAAGTGCAGGCTGAGTGAAATAACGTCCACGTTATTTCACATCCATTTACCACTGCACTTAAGTAACTTATAAGTCACCTATATGTCTAACCTTCACCTGGTGAAGGTTGGGTGCAACGTTACTTAGTGTGTGGGCACTCTGGCACTAGCCAAGGTGTCCCCACATCGTTCAGGGCAACTTCCCCGGACTTTGTGAGTGCGGGGACACCATTACACGCGTGCACTGTATATAGGTCACTACCTATGTATAGCGTCACAATGGTTACTCCGAACATGGCCATGTAACATGTCTAAGATCATGGAATTGTCATCCGAATGCCATTCTGGCATTGGGGGGACAATTCTATGATTCCCCGGGTCTCTAGCACAGAACCCGGGTACTGCCAAACTGCCTTTCCGGGGTCTTCACTGCAGCTGCTGCTGCTGCCAACCCCTCTGACAGGTTTCTGCCCTCCTGGGGTCCAGGCAGCCCTGGCCCAGGAAGGCAGAACAAAGGACTTCCTCTGAGAGAGGGTGTAACACCCTCTCCCTTTGGAAATAGCT
Source organism: Pleurodeles waltl (assembly GCF_031143425.1). Taxonomy (NCBI): domain Eukaryota; kingdom Metazoa; phylum Chordata; class Amphibia; order Caudata; family Salamandridae; genus Pleurodeles; species Pleurodeles waltl. Next base: position 1,220,215,443 of record NC_090447.1, read on the forward strand.
GTGAAGGCTGGAGAGGAGTAGCCTCCCCAGCCTCTGGAAATGCTTTGATGGGCACAGATCGTGCCCATCTCTGCATAAGCCAGTTTACACCGGTTCAGGGATCCCCCAGCCCTGCTCTGGCGTGAAACTGGACAAAGGAAAGGGGAGTGGCCACTCCCCTGACCTGCACCTCCCAGGGGAGGGGCCCAGAGCTCCTCCAGTGTGCCCCAGACCTCTGCCATCTTGGAAACAGAGGTGTTTGTGGCACACTGGACTGCTCTGAGTGGCCAGTGCCAGCAGGTGACGTCAGAGGCTCCTTCTGATAGGCTCTTACCTCTCTTGGTAGCCAATCCTCCTTCCTAGGTTGCCAAACCTCCTTTTCTGGCTATTTAGGGTCTCTGCTTTGGGGATCTCACCAGATAACGAATGCAAGAGCTCACAGGAGTTCCTCTGCATCACCCTCTTCACCTTCTGCCAAAGGATCGACCGCTGACTGCTCAGGACGCCTGCAAAACCGCAACAAAGTAGTAAGACGATTACTAGCAACCTTGTATCGCTTCATCCTGACAGCTTTCTTGACTGTTCCCAGGTGGTGCATGCTCTGGGGGTAGCCTGCCTCCTCTCTGCACCAGGAGCTCTGAAGAAATCTCCTGGGGGTCGACGGAATCTTCCCCCTGCAACCGCAGGCAACAAAAGACTGCATCACCGGTCCTGTGGGTCCCCCCTCAGCACGACGAGCGTGGTCCCTGGAACTCAGCAACTCTGTCCAAGTGACTCCCACAGTCCAGTGACTCTTCAGTCCAAGTTTGGTGGAGGTAAGTCCTTGCCTCCCCACGCTAGACTGCATTGCTGTGTACCGCATGATTTGCAGCTGCTCCGGCTCCTGTGCACTCTTCTAGGATTTTGTTCGTGCACAGCCAAGCCTGGGTACCGACACTCTAACCTGCAGTGCACAACCTTCTGAGTTGTCCTCCGGCGTCGTGGGACTCCCTTTTGTGACTTCGCGTGGACTCCGGTTCATTTTTCTTCTAAGTGCCTGTTCAGGTACTTCTGCAGGTGCTGCCTGCTTCTGTGAGGGCTTCCTAAGTTTCTGGGTGCCCCCACTGTCTCCTCATCCAAGTGGCGACATCCTGGTCCCTCTTGGGCCATAGCAGCATCCAACCCTAACCGCGACCCTTGCAGCTAGCAAGGCTTGTTTGCAGTCTTTCTGCATGGGAACACATCTGCAAGCTTCATCGCGACGTGGGACATCCGTCTTCCAAAGGAGAAGTCCCTAGCTCTCTTCTTTCTTGCAGAACTCCAAGCTTCTTCTATCCATCCAGTGGTAGCTTCCTTGCACCCTCAGCTGGCTTTTCCTGGGCTCCTGCCCACTCTTGCGACTTTTGGACGTGGTCCCCTTGTCTTACAGGTACTGAGGTCCGGAAATCCACTGCTGTTGCATTGCTGGTGTTTGTTCTACCAGCAGAATCACCCTATCACGACTTCTGTGCTCTCTGGGGGTAGTAGGTGCACTTTACACCTACCTTTCAGTGTCTTGGGGTGGGCTATTTTTCTAACCCTCACTGTTTTCTTACAGTCCCAGCGACCGTCTACAAGCTCACATAGGTTTGGGGTGCATTCGTGGTTCGCATTCCACTTTTGGAGTATATGGTTTGTGTTGCCCCTATACCTATGTGCTCCTATTGCAATCTACTATAACTTTACATTGCTTGCATTACTTCCTTTTACTATTACTTGCATAATTTTGGTTTGTGTACATATATCTTGTGTATATTTGGCATCCTCATACTGAGGGTACTCACTGAGATACTTTTGGCATACTGTCATAAAAATAAAGTACCTTTATTTTTAGTATATCTGTGTATTGTGTTTTCTTATTATATTGTGCATATGACACCAATTGGTATAGTAGGAGCTTTACATGTCTACTAGTTCAGACTAAGCTGCTTTGCCATAGCTACCTTCTGTCAGTCTAAGCTGCTAGAAACACCTCTTCTACACTAATAAGAGATAACTGGACCTGGCACAAGGTGTAAGTACCTCTGGTACCTACTACAAGCCAGGCCAGCCTTCTACAGTTACCAGGACAAAAATAAGTTAAGAACCTGGTTAACATTCTAAAGAGGAGAATATCCAGGTACTGGGGAAGGGAGAGCCCCATCCCATGTATCAATCTGCATATAAAACAATGTTCCCCCACAGGGGAGCTACCAACTGGGGCATGTCCTGCAGAAATAGCACAACAGAAGGCATTATTCAACCAGTAGGGCAGACCATTGGAAGCCAAGCTGGACAAACAATTTAGCACCTATACTAATTCGGATACCCTGGGATTCACACCCACTACAAACACCAACCCAACCATCCTGTCCAGGCCAACCTATACTATTTGACCATACTGTCTGCCTAAGCCTTAGACAATGGCGTCTCATCCTGTCTCAAACGTCCTGGTCTCTTCCAGTGTCCTCTGTAATCTGCAATGTCATCAGATGCAGGGAACCCTCTATCATCATCCCGTGCAGAATCTGATCCAGGTTCAGTCTGAAGTGTGTGGAGAAGGAGTGGAGAATCCCAAGAAAGTTCCATGAGAACTGGAAGACAAACTTGAGACTTTAAGTGGAAGTTACAATGACCACCTCTGCCTGCTGTCGCCGCAGCTGGCCAGAAAGACTTCTGAACATTGAGAGTGAGGGAAACGTGTAACCCATCTCCTGACTCCAATTTGGAGGAATGAATCAGTCGCCACTGCCTGTGGATCCGGTCTCCACCTGACCAAGTGGTGGTTCAGACAGGAGGCAAACAGGTGCATCAAAAGGATTCAGGTTCCGCAGGCCTTAATCCTGGAAATGGTGAGAGTGTCAGTCCGCCACTTGGTTCGCCTGACCAGAAAGATACTAGTCAGTGACAGATATGTGATGGTCCAGGCAGTACTGCATGAAGTTATTCACCCGGTCTGAAACAAGTTTGGATTTTGTTCCTCCAAGATGATTGATGTAATGCACTGCCCTCACATTGTCCATCTTGAGGAGGACACAGGATTGGATCCTGACCCATGGCCCAAGATCGAACCACAAAGGAGCAGAGCGACAAGCTCCAAACAACTGATATGTAACCTCTGTTCTTGTTGTGACCAGTTTCCACCTGTGGAGAGTTACCTACACCTCACGCCCCAGCCTAAACTGTTGGCGACGGACTCCATCATAAGGTCTGGGGTTGAACTGAAGATAACTCTCCTGTTCCAGGCTTCCATGTGGGATAGCCACCAAACTATTTCCTCCTTCACCTCATCCAACAAGGGCACTAACTGGAAGAAAATTAGCCCCTTCTGCTAGTGGTGTACTTTGAGGCATTGCAACACCTGATAATGTAGTGAGCTTGGGAAAATCGCTTGCATGGAATACGAAAGTAAGCCCTCTAGGTGTAAGAGGCTGGACTGGCTTGTAGTGAGTACCAAGGGGTACTTGCACCTTGCACCAGGCCCAGTTATCCCTCATTAGTGTATAGGGTGTCTAGCAGCTTAGGCTGATAGATAATGGTAGCTTAGCAGAGCAGCTTAGGCTGAACTAGGAGACGTGTGAAGCTACTACAGTACCACTTAGTGTCATATGCACAATATCATAAGAAAACACAATACACAATTATACTAAAAATAAAGGTACTTTATTTTTATGACAATATGCCAAAGTATCTTAGAGTGTACCCTCAGTGAGAGGATAGGAAATATACACAAGATATATATACACAATAGCAAAAATATGGAGTATAGTCTTAGAAAACAGTGCAAACAATGTATAGTTACAATAGGATGCAATGGGGAAACATAGGGATAGGGGCAACACAAACCATATACTCCAAAAGTGGAATGCGAACCACGAATGGACCCCAAACCTATGTGACCTTGTAGAGGGTCGCTGGGACTATTAGAAAATAGTGAGAGTTAGAAAAATAACCCTCCCCAAGACCCTGAAAAGTGAGTGCAAAGTGCACTAAAGTTCCCCTAAGGACAAAAGAGTCGTGTTAGAGGAATAATGCAGGAAAGACACAAACCAGCAATGCAACAACTGTGGATTTCCAATCTAGGGTACCTGTGGAACAAGGGGACCAAGTCCAAAAGTCACAAGCAAGTCGGAGATGGGCAGATGCCCAGGAAATGCCAGCTGCGGGTGCAAAGAAGCTTCGACTGGACAGAAGAAGCTGAGGTTTCTGCAGGAACGAAAAGGGCTAGAGACTTCCCCTTTGGTGGATGGATCCCTCTCGCCTTGGAGAGTCGTGCAGAAGTGTTTTCCCGCCGAAAGGACGCCAACAAGCCTTTCTAGACGCAAATCGTGCGTTTGGCGTTTTTGGACGCTGCTGGGGCCCAGGAGGGACCAGGAGGTCGCAAATTAGACCTGAAGAGAGAGGGGACGTCGAGCAAGACAAAGAGCCCTCAATGAAGCAGGTAGCACCCGGAGAAGTGCCAGAAACAGGCACTACGAGGATGCGTGAAACGGTGCTCGCCGAAGTTGCACAAAGGAGTCCCACGTCGCCGGAGACCAACTTAGAAAGTCGTGCAATGCAGGTTAGAGTGCCGTGGACCCAGGCTTGGCTGTGCACAAAGGATTTCCGCCGGAAGTGCACAGGGGCCGGAGTAGCTGCAAAATCGCAGTTCCCAGCAATGCAGCCCAGCGAGGTGAGGCAAGGACTTACCTCCACCAAACTTGGGCTGAAGAGTCACTGGACTGTGGGGGTCACTTGGACAGAGTCGCTGGATTCGAGGGACCTCGCTCGTCGTGCTGAGAGGAGACCCAAGGGACCGGTGATGCAACTTTTTGGTGCCTGCAGTTGCAGGGGGAAGATTCCGTCGACCCACGGGAGATTTCTTCGGAGCTTCTGGTGCAGAGAGGAGGCAGGCTACCCCCACAGCATGCACAAGCAGGAAAACAGTCGAGAAGGCGGCAGGATCAGCGTTACAGAGTTGCAGTAGTCGTCTTTGCTACTATGTTGCAGGTTTGCAGGCTTCCAGCGCGGTCAGCGGTCGTTTCCTTATCAGAAGGTGAAGAGAGAGATGCAGAGGAACTCGGCTGAGCTCATGCATTCGTTATCTAAAGTTTCCCCAGAGACAGAGACCCTAAATAGCCAGAAAAGAGGGTTTGGCTACCTAGGAGAGAGGATAGGCTAGTAACACCTGAAGGAGCCTATCACAAGGAGTCTCTGACGTCACCTGGTGGCACTGGCCACTCAGAGCAGTCCAGTGTGCCAGCAGCACCTCTGTTTCCAAGATGGCAGAGGTCTGGAGCACACTGGAGGAGCTCTGGACACCTCCCAGGGGAGGTGCAGGTCAGGGGAGTGGTCACTCCCCTTTCCTTTGTCCAGTTTCGCGCCAGAGCAGGGGCTAAGGGGTCCCTGAACCGGTGTAGACTGGCTTATGCAGAATTGGGCACATCTGTGCCCAACAAAGCATTTCCAGAGGCTGGGGGAGGCTACTCCTCCCCTGCCTTCACACCATTTTCCAAAGGGAGAGGGTGTCACACCCTCTCTCAGAGGAAGTTCTTTGTTCTGCCATCCTGGGCCAGGCCTGGCTGGACCCCAGGAGGGCAGCTGCCTGTCTGAGGGGTTGGCAGCAGCAGCAGCTGCAGTGAAACCCCAGGAAGGGCAGTTTGGCAGTACCAGTGTCTGTGCTACAGACCACTGGGATCATGGGATTGTGCCAACTATGCCAGGATGGCATAGAGGGGGCAATTCCATGATCATAGACATGTTACATGGCCATATTCGGAGTTACCATTGTGAAGCTACATATAGGTAGTGACCTATATGTAGTGCACGCGTGTAATGGTGTCCCCGCACTCACAAAGTTCAGGGAATTGGCTCTGAACAATGTGGGGGCACCTTGGCTAGTGCCAGGGTGCCCTCACACTAAGTAACTTTGCACCTAACCTTTACCAGGTAAAGGTTAGACATATAGGTGACTTATAAGTTACTTAAGTGCAGTGTAAAATGGCTGTGAAATAACGTGGAAGTTATTTCACTCAGGCTGCAGTGGCAGGCCTGTGTAAGAATTGTCAGAGCTCCCTATGGGTGGCAAAAGAAATGCTGCAGCCCATAGGGATCTCCTGGAACCCCAATACCCTGGGTACCTCAGTACCATATACTAGGGAATTATAAGGGTGGTCCAGTAAGCCAATGTAAATTGGTAAAATTGGTCACTAGCCTGTTAGTGACAATTTGAAAGTAATGAGAGAGCATAACCACTGAGGTTCTGGTTAGCAGAGCCTCAGTGAGACAGTTAGGCACCACACAGGGAACATATACATGCACACCTATGAGCACTGGGGCCCTGTGGGACAGGGTCCCAGTGACACATACATATAGGCCACAAACCTATGAGCACTGGGGTCCTGACCAGCAGGATCCCAGTGACCCATAACAAACATACTGAAAACATAGTGTTTTCACTATGAGCACTGAGGCCTGGCTATCAGGATCCCAGTGAGACAGTGAAAACAGTGACAAACACCCTGACATACACTCACAAACAGGCCAAAAGTGGGGGTAACAAGGCTAGAAAGAGGCTACCTTCTCACACTAGGCATGCAATTTGCCGGAGTGATGTGTGCTGCCTGGAGAGTTTTCTAAAATTTGTGCCTGATCTTTGCCACTTGGCAGTGTCAAGGGAGGCTCTGGTGGAATCTATCACAAATCCCAGGGAGGTCATTTTCTGAGAAGAAGTCAGGAGTGACTTTTTCTCATTGATTACAAATCTTAAGCCTTCTAGGAGGTTCACTGCTGACTGCAGATGAACGCACATTTTACGGGGGTACTGACCAAATAAAAGAGTTGTCTAAATAGGTGATGATCTGCCTCTCCTGTGCTCGCAGGTGTTCCACAACTGGCTTGAAGACCTTCATGAAGCACCAAGGGGATAACAATAGCTCAATTGGCAGTGTGGTGGATTTGAAAGTCTGATGGCCCTACACAAACAGGAGGAATCATTGGTGGGGGGAAAGATAGGGATAGTAGTAAGTGTCCTTTAGGTCCAGACGCACCATCCAATCAAAAGGTCGCAGGTTGTCCCAGAGGAAATGAACACCCTCCAACTTGAAGTGGCAGTAAACCAGCGCCTCCCTGAACTCTTGGAGATTGATGATTGGTCTGTCCTACACTGCTATTGCCAAACAAAAACAAGTTGCTAATAAATCCGTTGGGGTGACTCATGGATGAGCAAATGACCCCTTTGTCTACGAGGAGCTCGACTTCCATTTTCTAGGAGCCTGACAGCCTGCAAAGGGAACTTGATTGTACACGGGCAGAAGTCATTGTGAGAGGGAACCATAAAACTCGATCTGGAAGCCCTAGTGTGAGAAAGTAGCCTCTTTCTAGCCTTGTTACCCCCACTTTTAGCCTGTTTGTGAGTATATGTCAGGGTGTTTTTACTGTATCACTGGGATCCTGCCAGCCAGGGCCCAGTGCTCATAGTGAAAACCGTATGTTGTAGGTGTGGTTGTTATGTGTCACTGGGATCCTGCTGGCCAGGACCCCAGTGCTCATACGTTTGTGGCCTATATGTATGTGTTCCCTGTGTGATGCCCAACTGTCTCACTGAGGCTCTGCCAACCAGAACCTCAGTGGTTATGCTCTCTTTGCTTTCCAAATTTGTCATTAACAGGTTAGTGACTAAATTTACCAATTCACATTGTCATACTGGTACACCCATATAATTCCCTAGTATATGGTACTGAGGTACCCAGGGTATTGGGGTTCCAGGAGATCCCTATGGGCTGCAGCATTTCTTTTGCCACCCATAGGGAGCTCTGACAATTCTTACACAGGCCTGCCATTGCAGCATGCGTGAAATAACGTCCACGTTATTTCACAGCCATTTACCACTGCACTTAAGCAACTTATAAGTCACCTATATGTCTAACCTTCACCTGGTGAAGGTTGGGTGCAAAGTTACTTAGTGTGTGGGCACCCTGGCACTAGCCAAGGTGCCCTCACATCGTTCAGGGCAAATTCCCCGGACTTTGTGAGTGCAGGGACACCATAACACGCTGCACTGTACATAGGTCACTACCTATGTACAGCGTCACAATGGTAACTCTGAACATGGCCATGTAACATGTCTAAGATCATGGAATTCTCCCCCCAATGCCATTCGGGCATTGGGGGGACGATTCCATGATCCCCCAGGTCTCCAGCACAGAACCCGGGTACTGGCAAACTGCCTTTCCGGGGTCTCCACTGCAGCTGCTGCCAACCACTCAGACAGGTTTCTGCCCCCCTGGGGTCCAGGCAGCCCTGGCCCAGGAAGGCAGAACAAAGGATTTCCTCTGAGAGAGGGTGTAACACCCTCTCCCTTTGGAAATAGGTGTGAAGGCTGGGGAGGAGTAGCCTCCCCAGCCTCTGGAAATGCTTTGATGGGCACAGATGGTGCCCATCTCTGCATAAGCCAGTTTACACCGGTTCAGGGATCCCCCAGCCCTGCTCCGGCGCGAAACTGGACAAAGGAAAGGGGAGTGACCACTCCCCTGACCTGCACCTCCCAGGGGAGGTGCCCAGAGCTCCTCCAGTGTGCCCCAGACCTCTGCCATCTTAGAAACAGAGGTGTTGCTGGCACACCGGACTGCTCTGAGTGGCCAGTGCCATCAGGTGACGTCAGACTCCTTCTGATAGGCTCTTACCTTTCTTACTAGCCAATCCCCCTTCCTAGGTAGCCAAACCTCCTTTTCTGGCTATTTAGGGTCTCTGCTTTGGGGAATTCTTCAAATAACGAATGCAAGAGCTCACCAGAGTTCCTCTGCATCTCCCTCTTCACCTTCTGCCAAAGGATCGACTGCTGACTGCTCAGGACGCCTGCAAAACTGCAACAAAGTAGCAAAAACGACTACTGCAACCTTGTATCGCTTCATCCTGCTGGCTTTCTCGACTGTTTCCTGGTGGTGCATGCTCTGGGGGTACCGTGCCTCCTCTCTGCACCAGGAGCTCTGAAGAAATCTCCCTTGGGACGACGGAATCCTCCCCCTGCAACCGCAGGCAACAAAAGACTGCATCACTGGTCCTCTGGGTCCCCTCTCAGCACGACGAGCGTGGTCCCTGGAACTCTGTCCAAGTGACTCCCACAGTCCAGTGACTCCTCAGTCCAGGTTTGGTGGAGGTAAGTCCTTGCCTCCCCACGCTAGACTGCATTGCTGGGTACCGTGTGATTTGCAGCTGCTCTGGCTCCTGTGCACTCTTCCAGGATTTCCTTCATGCACAGCCAAGCCTGGGTCCCTGACACTCTAACCTTCAGTGCACAACCTTCTGAGTTGTCCTCCGGCGTCGTGGGACTCCCTTTTGTGTCTTCGGGTGGACTCCGGTTCACTCCTCTTCCAAGTGCCTGTTCCGGTACTTCTGCGGGTGCTGCCTGCTTCTGTGAGGGCTCCCTGACTTGCTGGGCGCCCCCTCTGTCCCCTCATCCAAGTGGCGACATCCTGGTCCCTCCTGGGCCACAGCAGCATCCAAAAACCCTAACCGCGACCATTGCAGCTAGCAAGGCTTGTTTGCGGTCTTTCTGCGTGGGAAAACCTCTGCAAGCTTCTTCACGACGTGGGACATCCATCCTCCAAAGGGGAAGTTTCTAGCCCTCTTCGTTCTTGCAGAATCCACAGCTTCTACCGTCCGGTGGCAGCTTCTTTGCACCCACAGCTGGCATTTCCTGGGCATCTGCCCACTCTCGACATTGTCGCGACTCTTGGACTTGGTCCCCTTGTTTCACAGGTACTCAGGTCCGGAAATCCACTGTTGTTGCTTTGCTGGTGTTGGTCTTCCTTGCAGAAACCCCCATCACGACTTCTGTGCTCTCGGGGGGTTATAGGTGCACTTTACACCTACTTCTCAGGGTCTTGGGGTGGGCTATTTTTCTAACCCTCACTGTTTTCTTACAGTCCCAGCGACCCTCTACAAGCTCACATAGGTTTGGGGTCCATTTCTGGTTCGCATTCCACTTTTGGAGTATATGGTTTGTGTTGCCCCTATACCTATGTGCTCCTATTGCAATCTATTTTAACTTTACATTGCTTGCATTACTTCCTTTTGCTATTACTGCATATTTTTGGTATTGTGTACATATATCTTGTGTATATTTGGCATCCACATACTGAGGGTACTCACTGAGATACTTTTGGCATATTGTCATAAAAATAAAGTACCTTTATTTTTACTATATCTGTGTATTGTGTTTTCTTATGATATTGTGCATATGACACCAGTGGCATAGTAGGAGCTTTGCATGTCTCCTAGTTCAGCCTAAGCTGCTCTGCTGTAGCTACCTTCTATCAGCCTAAGCTGCTAGAAACACCTCTTCTACACTAATAATGGATAACTGGACCTGGCACAGAGTGTAAGTGTTGTAGTTTGGACTCTTGCTCTGAGCAAGACTGCTTGTCTCAGGATGACAGTACTTTCGTTTGTAGGTGACTAAGTCTCTTCCTACAACTAGTTGTAACTGTTGTCCAAACCTTACCGGCTCACTAGCAGTACCTCACCAGAAACACAATAGTAAAAGGTGATTTGTTGCAGTGGCTTACGCATGGACTCAAAGTACGATATCTCAGGGTTGTCGTGGTTAAACGGAAATTACCCTTTTCTCACAGATTTATTATGTCTCATACAAACAAAGGCAATAACACAGATGCAGTGAAGTTATAATAGTTTTTATTCAACATAACTGCAATTTGTGATAAGTTGCATGAACTGCAATGATTAGGATAATGAATATACCAAGCAACAGTATTGTGAAGAAGAGAGTCATTGTTATAAAGACCCCCACCATTATGCAATATATGAAAGAAATATATGTATATGTATAAGATGTAATATGCCCTAATACCCTAATACGAATAGGCGTCCTACCTAAAGGAGAGCTGGGTTTGCTAAACCTAATCTGCCAAAGCTGTGTCCATGAGAGGAGCCCCCAACCCTCGTTATCTTGGAATGAGGTCTCTATCTCAGACTCCGTAGGGACACGAAGACTGGGTCAGCGTCAAGACGATTGCAGCATCGATATCAGCGATGGTGGCGATGCCCTCTGGTCGGAATCCCTCTGATTATCTGTCTAAAGTGTGATGTATTTATACAGATCTACAAGGTCCCCTGACGTAGGTGTGTTCCTAAACAATAGATAACAGGCATGCTTGGGACAGCAATTAATATCAACAATCCCTCGAAAGTATAGAGAGGGAAAATCCCTAAGTGTGAACACCTACTGTTTGTTTGTCTTTCGTGCTTGATCTTGACGCCTTGGCGCAGTGACACTGATAATAAAACTCAAAACAATTGGCCTAACTATAAACAAGGCAGCCATCTTAGAGGAAATAAATAACTAAATGGGCTAAGACAGAGCAAGCTAAGTAGGTTAAAAGTCACTAGGTAACGGGGGCACGAGTTTACAAACCTACGGCTAAGCTAACTCCTGCTATCCCGTTAAAACAAACTGGGATTCACTACATAAGTACCCCTTGGTACCCACTACAAGCCAGGCCAGCCTCCTACATTGGTTGTGCAGCGGTGGGATAAGTACTTGCAACTACTTACCACTTTGTCATTCTGTACTTTTCATAAGAGAATAATATACAAAACAAGTTCAGTGTATGTACACCTAACCAAAAAGTTTTGCTTTTCTTCTCTTGCACTATCTGCTAAGTGCTGAAAAGTACTCCTAAAAACTTTCAAAAAGTTTCAAAAAGTTGAAAACGTTTTTTTTTCTTGTTCCTTAAAGTCCTGAAACTTTTTCTATCCTTTATCTATTTCTAAACCTTTTTCTACCATGTCTGCTGTAGGAACTCCTCTTAATTTGGTCAATACAACTTATGACCACCTTAACTTTAAGAGCCTAAGGAGTCTCTGCATTGATAGACAATAATTCTCTAGAAGGGTTCTTTCCTACCACTAAACCTCTAACATGCTCATTGAGAATGATAAGGCCTTAGCTGGTAGTTCAATTGAGAAGTTAGGAGATAGCTCACACTCTGACTCAGGGGAGCCCCCAGTAGGAGTGTTGCAGGGTTCCCTTCCTAATCTGCCCCTTAGCAGACCACCTAGCAATGCTGGTAGTAATAGAAGCTCCCATCACAGTAGGGATGTTTTTGATGCTGGAGGCCAGGTTGTTAGGGTGCCAACTGTTAGGGACAGGTCTCCCTCTGCTTATTCAAATCTTTCTTCTGTGTCAAAACATTCCCAACCCACCCACCCTGATGACAAGATGTTAGAAAGGGAACTCAATAAGTTGAGAGTGGAAGAGTCCAGGCTGAAGCTTAAACAGCAACAGCTGGCTCTAGACAGGGAATCCCTAGACTTAGAAAAAGAGACACAGAGGTTGGGGTTAGGACCCCATGGTGGCAGCAGCAGTATTCCTGATAGCAATCCTGTGAGAGAGCATGATTCTAGGAATCTGCACAAGATAGTTCCCCCTTACAAGGAGGGGGGTGACATTAACAAGTGGTTTGCTGGCCTTGAGAGGGCCTGTATGGTACAGGGGGTCCCTCAAAGGCAGTAGGCTGCTATCCCATGGCTATCTTTCAGTGGAAAGGATAGGGATAGGCTCCTTACTGTGAAGGAAAGTGATGCCAATAATTTTACAGTTTTGAAGAATGCACTCTTGGATGGATTTGGCTTAACCACTGAACAATACATGATTAAGTTCAGACAAACCAGAAAAGAGTCCTCACAAGACTGGGTAGACTTTGTTGACTATTCAGTGAAGGCCTTGGAGGGGTGGTTACATGGCAGTAAAGTGTATGACTATGAAAGCCTGTACAATCTAATCCTGAGAGAGCATATTCTGAATAACTGTGTGTCTGATTTGTTACACCAATATCTAGTGGACTCAGATCTGACCTCTCCCCAAGAATTGGGAAAGAAGGCCGACAAATGGGTCAGAACAAGAGTGAACAGAAAAGTTCATACAGGGGGTGACAAGGATGGCAAGTAGAAGGATGGTAAGTCTTCAGACAAGGGTGGGGACAAATCTAAAAATGAGTCTTCATAAGGCCCACAAAAACACTCTGGTGGGGGTGGTGGGTCCAAATCCTCTTCTAATCAAGTAAAGAAACCATGGTGCTATTTAAGTAAAGTAAAAGACCATTGGACAACTGACGTCAGTTGTCCAAAGAAAAGCACCAAGCCTCCCACTACCACAACCCCTACTGAAACCTCTAGTGCCCCTAGTAATAGCAGTGGTAGTGGGAGCAAACCTACTAATAACCAATCCAAGGGAGCAGCTGGGCTCACTTTTGGTAATTTAGTTGGGGTTGGTCTTGTTAGGGAGACCACAGAGGTTGTGTTAGTCTCTGAAGGTGCCATTGATTTGGCCACCTTGGTTGCTTGTCCCCTTAATATGGATAAGTACAAGCAACATCCCCTAATAAATGGTGTTGAGGTTCAGGCCTACAGGGACACAGGTGCCAGTGTTACCATGGTAATAGAGAAACGGGTACACCCTGAACACCTACTTGGTCACCAGTACCAAGTGACAGACGCTCATAACAACACTCTTAGCCACCCCATGGCTGTTGTAAATCACAACTGGGTCGGGGGGGTTACTGGTCCAAAGAAAGTTGTGGTTGCCTCAGATTTACCTGTAGACTGTCTACTAGGGAATGATTTAGAGACATCAGCTTGGGCAGAAGTGGAGTTGGAGGCTCATGCAGCAATGCTGGGCATTCCTGGGCATATTTTTGCTTTTTGTTTTTCAGGCCAAAAAGCAAAAAGGACAGGGTGACTTGGATCCTGGAACAATGGACCATGTGCTTCCTAAAGCTAGGGTTAGTAAGGGTAAATCCCTACCCACTATCCCTCCCTCTACAGATGATTCAACTTCTGAGGAAGAAGAATTTCCCCCCTGTGCAGAACCTTCACCAGAGGAGCTGGCAGCAGACACAGCTGAGCTTTTGGGTGGAGGGGGGCCTGCCAGAGAGGAGCTGAGTGTGGCACAGCAAACCTGTCCCACATTAGAGGGTCTCAGACAGCAAGCTGTCAAACAGCAGAATTGGGATGTCAGTGACTCACAGAGTTTACTGGGAGGACAACCTCTTGTACACAGAGGCAAGGGAACCAAAACCTGGAGCAGCCAGGAGATTGGTCATTCCCCTGCAGTACAGAGAGTTCCTCCTAACTCTGGCACACGACATTCCCTTGGCTGGACATTTGGGTCAGATTAAAACATGGGAAAGGCTTGTCCCCCTGTTTCACTGGCCTAGGATGTCAGAGGACACAAAAGATTTCTGTAAGTATTATGTGACCTGCCAAGCCAGTGGCAAGACTGGTGGCACCCCAAAGGCTCCCCTTATTCCACTGCCTGTGGTTGGGGTTCCCTTTGAAAGGGTAGGGCTTGACATAGTTGGCCCCCTTGACCCTCCTACTGCTTCCGGCAATAGGTTTATCTTGGTGGTAGTGGACCATGCCACATGATATCCTGAAGCTATTCCTCTAATGACCACTACAGCTCCTGCAGTGGCAAAAGCCCTCCTGGGAATCTTTTCCAGGGTAGGTTTCCCAAAAGAGGTTGTATCAGAAAGGGGTAGCAACTTTATGTCTGCATACTTGAAGGCAATGTGGAAGGAATGTGGTGTAACATACAAATTCACCACACCTTATAATCCACAAACAAATGGACTGGTAGAGAGGTTTAATGCAGCTCTCAAAGGAATGATAATGGGACTCCCTGAAAAACTCAGGAAGAGATGGGATGTCCTGTTACCTTGCCTCCTTTTTGCTTACAGGGAGGTACCCCAGAAAGGAGTGGGCTTCATCCCCTTTGAACTCCTATTTGGGCACCCTGTAAGAGGTCCCCTAACACTTGTGAAGGAGGGTTGGGAACAACCTTTAAAAGCTCCCAAGCAAGCCATAGTGGACTATGTACTCGGCCTAAGGTCCAGAATGGCTGAGTACATGAAAAAGGTCAGTAAAAAGCTTCAGGCCAGCCAAGAGCTCCAAAAGCAATGGCATGACCAGAAGGCTGTTCTGATTCAGTACCAACCAGGACAGAAGGTGTGGGTATTGGAGCCTGTGGCCCAAAGAGCACTCCAAGACAAATGGAGTGGACCCCATCTCATTGTTCAAAAGAAGGGTGAGGTCACCTATTTGGTTGACCTGGGCACTGCTAGGAGTCCCCTTAGGGTGCTCCATGTCAATCGCCTAAAACCCTACTATGACAGGGCTGATCTCACCCTGCTCATGGCAACAGATGAAGGACAGGAAGAAGAGAGTGACCCTCTCCCTGATCTCTTCTCTTCTCTTCCACAGAACAGGATGCTCTAGTGGAAGGCATAGTTTTGGCAGACTGTCTTACTGCTGAGCAGAAAGAACACTGCATAAATCTCCTAGGTCAGTTTTCTGAACTCCTTTCTACTGTGCCAGGCACCACTTCTTGGTGTGAGCACACAATAGATACTGGAGACAGCATGCCTGTCAAAAGTAAGACTATAGGCAGCCTGACCATGTCAGGGACTGCATAAAACAAGAAGTTCAGAAAATGCTCGAACTAGGAGTGGTTGAACATTCTGAAAGTCCATGGGCCTCTCCTGTGGTGCTTGTACCAAAGCCTCACTCAAAAGATGGGAAAAGAGAAATGAGGTTTTGTGTAGATTTCAGAGGTCTCAACCAGGTAACAAAAACTGATGCTCACCCAATACCCAGGGCAGATGAGCTCACAGATACACAGGCATCTGCCAAGTATCTAAGCACCTTTGATTTGACTTCAGGGTATTGGCAGATCAAGTTATCAGAGGATGCTAAAGCAAAAACTGCATTTTCGACTATTGGAGGCCACTACCAATTCACAGTAATGCCCTTTGGTTTGAAAAATGCACCTGCCACTTTTCAGAGGTTGGTGAATACAGTCCTGCAAGGGTTGGAGGCTTTTAGTGAAGCATATCTGGACGATGTAGCTGTCTTTAGCTCCACCTGGGATGATCACCTGGTCCACCTGTGGAAAGTTTTGGAGGCCCTGCAGAAGGCAGGCCTCACTTTCAAGGCTTCAAAGTGCCAGATAGGGCAGGGGAAAGTGCTTTATCTGGGACACCTGGTAGGTGGAGAACAGATTGCACCACTTCAGGGGAAAATCCAAACTATCATAGATTGGGTTCCCCCTACAACTCAGACCCAGGTGAGAGCCTTCTTAGGCCTCACTGGGTATTACAGGAGGTTCATTAAGAACTATGGCTCCATTGCAGCCCCACTTAATGACCTCACTTCCAAGAAAATGCCTAAAAAGGTATTGTGGACAGCTAGCTGTCAGAAAGCTTTTGAGGAGCTGAAACAGGCCATGTGCAGTGCACCTGTCCTAAAAAGGCCGTTTTACTCCAAGAAATTCATTGTTCAAACTGATGCATCGGAATTAGGGGTAGGGGCAGTCTTAGCACAACTCAATTCTGAGGGCCAGCATCAACCTGTTTGGAGGAGGTTGACCCCTAGAGAAAAGCGTTGGTCTGCCATAGAGAGGGAGGCCTTTGCTGTGGTCTGGGCACTGAAGAAGTTGAGGCCATACCTGTTCGGCACTCACTTCATTGTTCAGACAGACCACAAACCTCTACTTTGGCAAAAAACAAATGAAAGGTGAAAACCCTAAATTGTTGAAGTGGTCCATATCTCTACAGGGAATGGACTGATCAGTGGAACATAGACCTGGGAGTACCCACTACAATGCAGATGGACTCTCCAGATATTTCCACTTAGACAATGAAGACTCATCAGGTCATGGCTAGTCTTATGGTCCTTCGTTGGGGGGTGGGGGGGGGGGGATTGTGTAGGAAAGTACCACCTTGCCTGGCATGTTACCCCCATATTTCACTGTATATATGTTGTTTTAGTGTATGTATATAATCACTAAAGGTGTGGGGTAGTAGGAACTGAGGGTAGGACTGGGTTACTCTTTATTCAGTGCCCGGTATTAGTTAGGTTGCTTTAGATCCTGAAGCGGGAAAATCATGGTTGGAAAATGTCCAAGCAAGGGGGTGCTGTGTTGCTTGATTCCATGATCCCCCGAGTCTATAGCACAGACCCGGGTACTGCCAAACTGCCTTTCCCGGGGTTTCACTGCAGCTGCTGCTGCTGCCAACCCCTCAGACAGGTTTCTGCCTTCCTGGGGTCCAGCCAAGCCTGGCCCAGGAAGGCAGAACAAAGGACTTCCTCAGAGAGAGGGTGTTACACCCTCTCCCTTTGGAAAAAGGGGTCAGGGCTGGGGAGGAGTAGCCTCCCCCAGCCTCTGGAAATGCTTTGATGGGCACAGATGGTGCCCATCTCTGCATAAGCCAGTCTACACCGGTTCAGGGATCCCCCAGCCCTACTCTGGCGCGAAACTGGACAAAGGAAAGGGAAGTGACCACTCCCCTGACCTGTACCTCCCAGGGGAGGTGCCCAGAGCTCCTCCAGCGTGCCCCAGACCTCTGCCATCTTGGATTCAGAGGTGTGCTGGCACACTGGACTGCTCTGAGTGGCCAGTGCCATCAGGTGACATCAGAGACTCCTTCTGATAGGCTCTTACCTGTGCTACTAGCCTATCCTCCTTCCTAGGTAGCCAAACCTCCTTTTCTGGTTATTTAGGGTCTCTGCTTTGGGGAATTCTTCAGATACCGAATGCAAGAGCTCACTGGAGTTCCTCTGCATCTCTCTCTTCACCTTCTGCCAAAGGATCGACCACTGACTGCTCAGGACGCCTGCAAAACCGCAACAAAGTAGCAAAGACGACTACTGCAACCTTGTATCGCTTATCCTGCCACTTTCTCTACTGTTTCCTGGTGGTGCATGCTCTGGGGGTAGCCTGCTTCCTTGCTGCACCAGGAGCTCTGAAGAAATCTCCCGTGGGACAACGGAATCTTCCCCCTGCAACCGCAGGCAACAAAAGACTGCATCACTGGTCCTCTGGGTCCCCTCTCAGCACAACGAGTGTGGTCCCTGGAACTCAGCAACTCTGTCCAAGTGACTCCCACAGTCCAGTGACTCTTCAGTCCAAGTTTGGTGGAGGTAAGTCCTTGCCTCCCCACGCTAGACTGCATTGCTGGGTACCGCGTGATTTGCAGCTGCTCCGGCTCCTGTGCACTCCTCCATGATTTCCTTTGTGCACAGCTAAGCCTGGGTCCCCGACACTCTAACCTGCAGTGCACAACCTTCTGAGTTGTCCTCCGGCGTCGTGGGACTCGCTTTTGTGTCTTTGGGTGGACTCCGGTTCACTCCTCTTCTAAGTGCCTGTTCCGGTACTTCTGCGGGTGCTGCCTGCTTCTGTGAGGGCTCCCTGACTTGCTGGGCACCCCCTCTGTCCCCTCATCCAAGTGGCGACATCCTGGTCCCTCCTGGGCCACAGCAGCATCCAAAAACCCTAACCGTGACCCTTGCAGCTAGCAAGGCTTGTTTGCGGTCATTCTGCGTGGGAACACCTCTGCAAGCTTCTTCACGACGTGGGACATTCATCCTCCAAAGGGGAAGTTTCTAGCCCTCTTCGTTCTTGCAGAATCCACAGCTTCTACCATCCGGTGGCAGCTTCTTTGCACCCACAGTTGGCATTTTCTGGGCATCTGCCCACTCTCGACATTGTCGCAACTCTTGGACTTGGTCCCCTTGTTTCACAGGTACTCAGGTCTGGAAATCCACTGTTGTTGCTTTGCTGGTTTTGGTCTTCCTTGCAGAAACCCCCTATCACGACTTCTGTGCTCTCTGGGGGTTATAGGTGCACTTTACACCTACTTCTCAGGGTCTTGGGGTGGGCTATTTTTCCAACCCTCACTGTTTTCTTACAGTCCCAGCGACCCTCTACAAGCTCACATAGGTTTAGGGTCCATTCGTGGTTCGCATTCCACTTTTGGAGTATATGGTTTGTGTTGCCCCTATACCCAAGTGCTCCTATTGCAATCTATTTTAACTTTACATTGCTTGCATTACTTCCTTTTGCTATTACTGCATATTTTTGGTATTGTGTACATATATCTTGTGTATATTTGGCATCCTCATACTGAGGGTACTCACTGAGATACTTTTGGCATATTGTCATAAAAATAAAGTACCTTTATTTTTAGTATATCTGTGTATTGTGTTTTCTTATGATATTGTGCATATGACACCAGTGGTATAGTAGGAGCTTTGCATGTCTCCTAGTTCAGCCTAAGCTGCTCTGCTATAGCTACCTTCTATCAGCCTAAGCTGCTAGAAACACCTCTTCTACACTAATAAGGGATAACTGGACCTGGCACAGAGTTTAAGTACCCCTTGGTACCCACTACAAGCCAGACCAGCCTCCTACAGGGGGCCTTTGGAGTGCCACCAGTTTTGCCACTGGCTTGGCAGGTCACACAAGAGAGACAAAACTCTTTGGTGTCTTCTGACATACAAGGCCAGTGAAACAGGGGAACAAACCTGTCCCAAGTTCTACTTTGGCCCAAATGCCCAGCCAAAGGAATGTTATGTGCCAAGGTAAGAAGAAACTCTCTGTATTGCAAAGGGATGACCGATCTCCTGGCAGCTCCAGGTTTAGGGTCCCTTGATTTAGTATACAGGAGGTTGTCTTCCCAATACACCTTATGGCTATCACTGACATCCCCATCTTGCTGCTTGACAGCTTTCTGTCTTAAACCCTCTAGTGTGGGACAAGTCTGCTCTGCCACACTCAGCTCTTCCCTAGCAGGCCCCCTGCACCCAAAAACTCTGCAGTGTTTGCTGCCAGCTCCTTTGGTGTAGGTTCTGCACAGGGAGAGGATTCCTCTTCCTCAAAAGGGGAATCTTCTGGTGAGGGAGGGATAGTGGGCAAGGATTTTCACTTCCTACCTCTAGCTTTTGGGAGCGCTTGGTCCATTGTTCCAGGATCCAAGTTTCCCTGTCCTTTTTGCTTTTTGGCCTGAGCCCTTCTCAAAGCAAAAATATGCCCAGGAATGCCCAGCATTGCTGCATGAGCCTCCAACTCCACTTCAGCCCAAGGTGATATCTCCAAATTATTGCCTAGTAAGCAATCTACAGGTAATTCAGTGGCTACCACAACTTTCTTTGCACCACTAACCCTCCCCCCCCCAGTTGAGATTCACAACAGCTATGGGGTGGCTAAGTGAGTTATTGTGAGCATCAGTCACTTGGTAATGCTGACCAAGTAGGTGTTAATCAGGGTGAACCAGTTTCTCTGTAACCATAGTTACACAGGCTCCTGTGTCCCTGTAGGCCTCAACCTCATCACCATTAATTAGGGGTAGTTGCTTGTACTTACCCATATTAAGGGGACAAGCAGCCAAGGTGGCAAAGTCAATGCTACCATCAGAGACTAAACACCCTCTGTGGTCTCCCTAACAAGACCAACCCCAACTACGCTGCCAATAGTGAGCCCAGCTACACCCTTGGATTGGCTATTTGTAGTAGACTTCCCACTACCACTGCTATTACTAGGGGCACTAGAATTTGCAGTTGGGGTTGTGGTGGTGGGAAGTTTGGTGTTTTTCTTTGGACAAGTGGCATCACTTGCCCAATGGCCTTTTACTTTACACAAATAACACCAAGGCTTTTTCTGATTGTGAGAAGAGGATTTGGACCCACCACCCCAGAGGATTTCTGTGGGCCTGATGAAGACTCAGAATGTTTTTTATCTTTGTCCCCACCCTTGTCAGAAGACTTACCATTTTTCTTATTGCCATCCTTGTCACCCACTGTATGAACGTTTCGGTTCACTCTGACCCATTTGTCTGCCTTCTTTCCCAATTCTTGGGGAGAGGTCAGATCTGAGTCTACCACATAATGGTGCAACAAATCAGACACACAATTGTTCAAAATATGCTCTCCCAGGATTAGATTATACAGGCTTTTCATAGTCATTCACCTTACTGCCATGTAACCAACCCTCCAAGGCCTTCACTGAACAGTCTACAAAGTCTGTCCAGTCTTGAGAGGACTCTTTTCTGGTGTCTCTGAACTCAATCCTGTATTGGTTCTGTGGTTAAGCCAAATCCATCCAAGAGTGCATCCTTCAAAACTTTGTAGTTATTAGCATAATTTTCTCTGACAGTAAGAACCTATCCCTACTCTTACCAGTGAAAGTTAGCCACAAGATGGCAGCCCACTGCCTTTGAGGGACCAACTGTACTATACAGGCCCTCTCAAGTTCAGCAAACCACTTGTTAATGTCACCCCCCTCCTTGTAAGGGGGGGACTATCTTATGCAGGTTTCTGGAATCTTGCTCTCAAAAACACTGTTGCTGCCACCATGGGGAACTAACCCCAACCTCTGCCTTTCCCTTTCCACATCCAGAGATTCCATGTCTAAGACCAGCTGCTGCTGTTTAAGCTTCAGCCTGGCCTCTTTCAACCTCAGCTTTCTGAGTTCCCTTTCCATTAAGTTATCCTCAGGGTGAGAGGCTTGGGAATTTTGAGAGACAGAAGAAATGTGAGAATTGGCAGAGAGAAACCTGTCCCTAACTTGCTGGACTTTAGTAACCTGGCCTTTAGGAGTGACAGCTGCCCTACTAGTGTGTGACCCCTCCCCCTACCAGTGTCACTAGATAGCCTGTTAGCTGACAGGTCCTTGGAAGAACCCTCCCCAGCAACCTCAGGGGACTCGGAGTCTGACTGGGTACCCCCCTCCTCTACCTCCTGATCCTGGGATGGGCCAGACTGGTTCTGGTCACTTTCTAGGAGAAGGCTGAGGAGAAGATCTTTTGTAGGATTCTTACCAATTGCTAAACCTCTTTCTATGCAGAGACCCCTCAAACTTTTAAAGTTTAGATTCCCATATGTTGCCTGGACAACTGTGGGAGTAAGCTCTACTGCAGACATGATAGAAAAGGTTTAGGACAGAGAGAGGAAAAAAACTTTTTGGAACTTTTAAAAGAACAGAGAACAACTTTTCAGAAACCTTTTAGAAAGTTTTAGAGAATGAAAGTTAAACTGTTTAGGTTACTGTGTATATTCTGAAGTATTTGGTATATGTTTTTCTTATGAAAACCAACAAATGACAAAGTGGTAAAGCAGTTACAAGTACTTATCCCACTGCTGTACCACCAAAGTAGGAGGCTGGCCTGGCTTATAGTGGGCACCTTGTGGTACTTACACCTTGTGCCAGGTCCAGTTATTTATTATTAGTAGTGTTCTAGCAGCTAAGGCTGATAGAGGTAGCTATAGCAGAGCAGCTTAGGCTGAACTAGGAGACATGCAAAGCTCCTACTAAACCACTTCTATCACTTAGTACTATATCATAAGAAAACACAATACTAAAAATAAAGATGCTTTATTTTAGTGACAATATGCCAAAAGTATCTCAGAGGATATACTCCCTTAGGAGGTAAGTAATATACACAAAATATACACACAAACCAAAATCAGGTAAGTAGAACACTTAGAAAAGTAGTGCAAACACTGTAGAACACAATAGAATGCAATAGGAGACAATAGGCCTAGGGGCAACACAAACCATATACTCGAAAAGTGGAATGCGAACCACGAATGGACCCCAGGCCTAGTGTAGGGTTTAGAAGGTCGCTGGGAGTGTAAGAATACACTAAGCGTGTCCAAGATACCCCACCCCAAGACCCTGAAAAGTAGGAGTAAATTTACCCTACTACCCCCAGAAAGACAGTAAAATCGAGATAGGAGACTCTGCAAAGACAACAACTGACTGCAAAGCATTGAAGACGGATTCCTGGACCTGGGGACCTACAAAGGAAGGGGATCAAGTCCAAGAGTCACACAAGTGTCTGGGGGGGGGGATTAGGAGTGTAGTAGGCTGGACTGGCTTGTAGTGAGTACCAAGGGGTACTTACACCTTGCACCAGGCCCAGGTATCCCTTATTAGTGTATAGGGTGTCTAGCAGCTTAGGCTGATAGATAATGGTAGCTTAGCAGAGCAGCTTAGGCTGAACTAGGAGACGAGTGAAGCTCCTACAGTACCACTAGTGTCACTTGCACAATATCATAAGAAAACACAATACACAGATATACTAAAAATAAAGGTACTTTATTTTTATGACAATATGCCAAAGTATCTCAGTGAGTACCCTCAGTATGAGGCTAGCAAATATACCCAAGATATATGTACACAATACCAAAAATATGCAGTATAGTCTTAGAAAACAGTGCAAACAATGTATAGTTACAATAGGATGCAATGGGGACACATAGGGATAGGGGCAACACAAACCATATATTCCAAAAGTGGAATGCGAACCACAAATGGACCCCAAACCTATGTGACCTTGTAGAGGGTCGCTGGGACTATTAGAAAATAGTAAGGGTCAGAAAAATAGCCCACCCCAAGACCCTGAAAAGTGAGTGCAAAGTGCACTAAAGTTCCCCAAAGGACATAGAAGTCGTGATAGGGGAATTCTGCAGGAAAGACACAAACCAGCAATGCAACAACGATGGATTTCCAGTCGAGGGTACCTGTGGAACAAGGGGACCAAGTCCAAAAGTCACAAGCAAGTCGGAGATGGGCAGATGCCCAGGAAATGCCAGCTGTGGGTGCAAAGAAGCTGCTACTAGGCAGTAGAAGCTGAGGATTCTGCAGGAACGACAAGGGGTTAGAGACTTCCCCTTTGGAGGATGGATCCCGCACGCCGTGGAGAGTCGTGCAGAAGTGTTTTCCCGCCAAAAGACCGCCAACAAGCCTTGCTAGCTGCAAATCGTGCGGTTAGGGTTTTTGGATGCTGCTGTGGCTCAGGAGGGACCAGGATGTCGCCAATTGCGTCTGGGGACAGAGGGGGCATCGAGCAAGACAAGGAGCCCTCTCAGAAGCAGGCAGCACCCGCAGAAGTGCCGGAACAGGCACTACGAAGAGGAGTGAAACGGTGCTCACCCGAAGTTGCACAAAGGAGTCCCACGTCGCCGAAGGACAACTTAGAAAGTCGTGCAATGCAGGTTGGAGTGCTGTGGACCCAGGCTTGGCTGTGCACAAAGGATTTCCGCCAGAAGTGCACAGAGGCCGGAGTAGCTGCAAAAGACGCGGTTCCCAGCAATGCAGTCTGGCGTGGGGAGGCAAGGACTTACCTCCACCAAACGTGGACTGAAGAGTCACTGGACTGTGGGAGTCACTTGGACAGAGTTGCTGGAATCAAGGGACCTCGCTCGTCGTGCTGAGTGGAGACCCAGAGTACCGGTAATGCAGTTCTTTGGTGCCTGCGGTTGCAGGGGGAAGATTCCGTCCACCCACGGGAGATTTTTTCGGACCTTCTAGTGCAGAGATGAGGCAGACTACCCCCACAGCATGCACCACCAGGAAAACAGTTGAGAAGGCGGCAGGATCAGTGTTACAGAGTTGCAGTAGTCGTCTTAGCTACTTTGTTGCAGTTTTGCAGGCTTCCAGCGCGGTCAGCAGTCGATTCCTTGGCAGAAGGTGAAGAGAGAGATGCAGGGGAACTCTGATGAGCTCTTGCATTCGTTATCTAAGGAAATCCCCAAAGCAGAGACCCTAATTAGCCAGAGAAGAGGGTTTGGCTACTTAGGAGAGAGGATAGGCTAGCAACACCTGAAGGAGCCTATCAGAAGGAGTCTCTGATGTCACCTGCTGGCCCTGGCCACTCAGAGCAGTCTAGTGTGCCAGCAGCACCTCTGTTTCCAAGATGGCAGAGGTCTGGAGCACACTGGAGGAGCTCTGGGCACCTCCCAGGGGAGGTGCAGGTCAGGGGAGTGGTCACTCCCCTTTCCTTTGTCCAGTTTCGCGCCAGAACAGGGCTAAGGGGTCCCTGAACCGGTGTAGACTGGCTTATGCAGAAATGGGCACCATCTGTGCCCATGAAAGCATTTCCAGAGGCTGGGGGGAGGCTACTCCTCCCCTGCCTTCACACCTTCTTCCAAAGGGAGAGGGTGTAACACCCTCTCTCTGAGGAAGTCCTTTGTTCTGCCATCCTGGGCCAGGCCTGGCTGGACCCCAGGAGGGCAGAAACCTGTCTGAGGGGTTGGCAGCAGCAGCAGCTGCAGTGAAACCCCTGAAAAGGCAGTTTGGCAGTACCCGGGTCTGAGCTACAGACCCGTGGGATCATGGGATTGTGCCAACAATGCCAGGATGACATAGAGGGGGCAATTCCATGATCTTAGACATGTTACATGGCCATATTCGGAGTTACCATTGTGAAGCTACACATAGGTATTGACAGTGCAGTGTAAAATGGCTGTGAAATAAAGTGGGCAGTATTTCACCTAGGCTGCAGTGGCAGTCCTGTGTAAGAATTGTCTGAGCTCCCTATGGGTGGGAAAAGAAAGGCTGCAGCCCATAGGGATCTCCTGGAACCCCAATACCCTGGGTACCTAGGTACCATATACCAGGGAATTATAAGGGTATTCCAGTGTGCCAATCAGAATTGGTAAAATTAGTCACTAGCTTGCAGTGACAATTTTTAAAAGCAGAGAGAGCATAAACACTGAGGTTCTGGTTAGCAGAGCCTCAGTGATACAGTTAGGCACCACACAGGGAACACATACAGGGCACACTTTACGAGCACTGGGGTCCTGGCTAGCAGGATCCCAGTGACACATAGGCAAAAACAAACATACATACAGTAAAAATGGGGGTAACATGCCAGGCAAGATGGTATTTTCCTACATATGAGATTTGTTTTCCTTTGGGATTTCCCTGACTGGATTGCTATATGGTATGCTGGTAAATTGAGTTGGGTTTTGGCCAAGTCAAGAAAGGGGAGTGTTACAATGAATGATCTTCTAGCAGGGACAGGAGGGTGCTGAATGACCCTTGCAGCACAGGACACAAACCGCGTGGTCCCTGCTACTCACGTAGCACCTTTTTTCCACCTCCCGTAGAAATACTGTGCCCAGTTGAAATGCAGTATCTCTAGAATGGATACCCTGTTTATGCCAAAGGGGAGTCTGTAGGGGTGTATACCTATATTGAAGACAGCTTTCTAGGCACTATCAGTCACTTAATAAATACTCTCCGCTCTACACTCCAACTAAAAGGATGATTTCACTAGTCAAAACTTTTCTTTGATGTAAAATGTTACGAAAGCAGCAGTGAATCACCACAGTCTATCAGTTATATTCTCTAGTATTGGATCTTTCAACAATTTACATGCTTGAATCTTTCCCCGCTGTTAAGGTAGGAGTCCCACTGTACTTTCTAAAGCAGTATATATCATTTATAATGGCAAAAGACATTGACTTCAATAGTTTAGCTACATAATTTATAAGGAACAGAACTCCAGTCTATCAAGCTATTGCACCCTCTAGAACACTTATTGCAGGGGCATCTTCCATAAGAGTTTCTACCCAACAGTTCTTCAGCTATTACCTTGAGTTTATTCATCCTGGATCACTTCTGCTGTTTTATTTATCAGAGCTTGTCATTAACATGTCAGCACCATTCAGGAAAGGACTTTTGAGACCCTGTGGGACCTGTTGAAAGAAGGTTACACTCTGAAGATACTGACAACTTCCTTCATCCTGCCCACAAGGTAAAGGACTGTGAATTATGCCAGACTTGTTCATCTAAGCATTCAAAGATAGAAAGAGGAGGCTTTTATTGTGGTTGGGGAAGTTGAAAATAAAGAACAAATGTTTCTGATGAGAAGGATGGTGAGGAATCCATTTCTTCCCAGGAAAGGGCAAAGAAAAGGCAGAGGTCATGACTGTGACTGGGGTCACCAGAGGCACCCAGAAATGCCATAAAAAGACTCACCATGACTTTTGAAAAGGCACTTTTCACAGAGAGAAAAAGTAAAAAACCTCCTCAAAGGTCACAAAAGCAGAGCCTACTACTCCCTCTTCAATCCTGGTTTTATATCCAGGGAAATCCTCCACAAACTTACCCAGGATGAAATCTAAGCTCTTGATGAAGGTCTTGACAATGACAACACTGCTGTCAAGAACATCATCAACGGCAGTTACAATGGCATCCACATCGACTACCATAGCATTGATGATGATCTCATTGAAGGCTACTTTGCCATCACTGTTGACAACAATACCGTAGGTGACACCATCTAAGGTACAACCAATGACAAAAAGCCAATCATCAATGACAAAACAATCTAAGAAACCACCAATTTTCCACCTGATGCTTGACACACTGAAGACATTGGCAACAATATCCTCAACTATGCATAAACCAATGCACTGATGAATATGCCCAGAACATACTTCACCTAGTAGGGTATCCCCCCTTCCCGCCAAGTCATCTTTTGGATGTAGAGGATTCAGGTGAAGGATTATGGACCATTTGTTACAACTCACAGCTTAATGTTAAGTACCAGGAGGATGGTGAAAGGGAACTATTACGAACATGTCTATGGCAGGCAACAATATATATATAGAGAGAAACCTAGGGAATATGTGGAAAACTGAGCATGTTGTACCACCCCCAACAAAAGAGGTGATGGTTCAGGTGCCTGTGGCTCTAGTGCCAGACCTTCAGTGAATGTTACGAGACTATTGCAAACGCTTTCCTGAACCAGCAAAGTCTACCTGCAACTTCATAAATGACCCGTGTCTAATATCGCCATGCCACCTTGGGAGAAGCAGTCATCCTCGGATGATAATAGAGGGAAAGGTGAAATCCCAGATGCTCAATCTGAACTAATGAGTGGTTTGATTATCACTACCACACCCTCAACTCCTGGACCCCAACTGTTGGACTTCCCTTCTGATGATATTTGTGGTTTTGACTCCCTTATGGAGAGAGAGTGACCAAACTTTTTCAGGTTCCTCTATTAGGTTGCTTTCTATATGATTTTAAACACCAAACAAGAAGGACTGTAAGAGCGATTCCAATTGTTGACTACATCTGGGAAGAAGGAATAATGTTGCAGTGGGTTGACTACATCTGGGAAGAAGGAATAATGTTGCAGTGGGTTCTGCCCCAGCTGTATGACCACATTTCTTTGCTTTATTATTATTATTATTATTTTTTACTCACCCATTTTGTTAGACTTGTTACTGTGGGTGAGGCTCACCACTGGTGCCTCACCCCCTATAATCACATGGTAAACGGACTGTTCGTGTTCACCACCAGTCCGCCTTTTAAGATCAGGCCACTGTTACGTAGCACAGGTAAGGGGCAGTTGGCTGGTTACACATGAAAGAGAGTGCACACGTGGGCTGCACACAAGAGACTACTGTTGTGCGCAGCCCAGTAACAGCACACAGGCAGCTTGGCGCAGGGACTCTGCAGGGATGGATATTCACCTGGGATGGGCCTCATGAGGGTAGTGTACACTATTAGGGAAAATCAGAGCGCTTTACTGTTACTGTTTACTATAAATGTCACCCCGTTATACACATAAGGAGGGAACTGCCTTAAAGTGCAGTTCCCTCCTCCTTGGCCTACAGAGACCACTTTCATCTTGAATTAGTGTAACCTGTGCAAGAACATCAAATTAGCCACTTACAAAAATTATAACTGTACATCTTGTGAGCCATTCAGAGTTTCCTATGTTTCTGGCTCAGAACCAGAGCCAGGCCTGTTGTCACCCTGTTGTGTAATTACATTCTCTCCAGCAGCAGGAACAAAGGCCACCCCCACACAAAAGGGCACAATTAGCACTACTTCTCCTTGCTCCGGAGGAGGGAGGGGGTGGGGTGGAAAGGACCTGTATCTGCTACCCAGCTCTCACACAGTACCAGGGATGGGCCATTTCGTATTGTCCCAACATGCTGTGCAGAAGGGTTAGGACAAGGGGTGGAGAGGGGATGTGGTACCCTAGGATTGGTTGGGGTGCCTGTCTTTTAAAACCTTCCTCTTGCCTTCAAAAACTCTTGCACAAGGGGAAGACTCTCTCTTGTCTGCAAACTTCCTACCTGCTTCCCTGCTGGATCCTGGGACTGCCATGGAGAACTGGAAGAAGGAACCCCTTGACCTCAACTCATGACCCATGACTCTGTCCAGTTGACCTTATGACCAATAGGTCTCCCTAAGTGTCAGTAAAGTTGCCCCCCTTACTTCCCCTGGGGACCAGTTGGGGGAAGCCCTGGACTTTTCTGCACCCAAAACATAGCCACAAAGGAGGAGTGGCACAGGGAGCCATGAGGACCAGCTTTTGGAGAACTGTGCTGCTTCGGACGTGAGGAGGGTTGTTGACCTTCTCTGCCACCAGCGCGTCTGGCTCCTCTGCAGGTTTGGTAAAAGTCCCCAGGGGTGGGCCAGGGCCTGGGAGACTGTGCAGTAAAGGTAGACCAATTTGTTGGGGGAGAGGGCATGTGTGGGACCCCCTCCCCAAATTCTTAACTCACCCGGAGACCCCATTCCCCAGACTGACTCTCATTGCAGGGGCAATCTCAAAAACTGCAGCCCTGTTTGCTGGAGTGCCTAATGAAATGATATGCAGTGCAGCTACTTTGAAAAACAGGCATATGTTCATTCAGCATTATTGCCAGGGTTCTTCGCAGCTCAGTGATGCATTAGAGGGTCAAGCAGTGTTGCGTTATCTTTTTCCAATAAGTTGAGGCTTACACTGTGTTATATATGTGTTGTTTTTTTTGTGCCCACCATCTGCTATTAGATTAGTTGAGCATGATATTGTAGTTCATTAAATAATTAACCATTCCGATTCAAGCATGTGATTCTATGAAAGAACCAATACTGGAGAAAAACTTTGTTACTTACCTGTAACTCTAATTCTCCAGTATTGGTTTCTGTCACAGATTCACATGTAACCCACCCTCCACCCCGTAGAGGCTCCCCTTCTTGTAAGTGGACTCCTTTCCCATTAGTGCTTGAAGAACTGAGGGGAGATGCCTCTGCAGGGAGTGTTCAAGAAGGGCATTATCGGGAGCTATCGCCGGATTGGCTGGATTTAGTTCATAAGTCATGGAGATGACCTACTAAAGTCAATGTCTTTTGCCATTCTAAGTTATGTATATTGCTTCTACCTACTTTAGAAAGTACTGTGGGACCACCTCAACGATAGGGAGTGATTCAAAAATGTGAATCTATGAAAGATCGCACTACTGAAGAACTAGAGTTACAGGTAAGTAACAAAGATTTTCTGAGGTGTATTTGTATGCCACGCTAATGTCCCCATCATTTTGTCTTTCAGTAAACAAAATAGATTGCTACTAACGAGGATGAGTATGGGAATGTCCTCCATTGTAAGTTTACAGCATTCCTTGCATTACATCTTTAATTTTCCTCCATTGTCTATTATTAAGAGCCTCCAGCTCATATGTTCTAAGTAGCACACCTTTAGAAGCACACTGTTAGGAAGGAGGGTTATGTATTTCCACAATAAGTGCTCACCATTTTAATTTCTATTGATAAATGTAGGAAAGTACCATCTTGCCTGGCATGTTACCCCCATTTTTACATGTATGTCAGTTTGTTTTTGCCTGTCGCACTGGGATCCTGCTAGCCAGGACCCTAGTGCGAATAGATTGTGGCCTGAATGTGTATATCTGTATAGTGACTAACTGTGTCACTGAGGCTCTGCTAATCAGAACCTCAGTGCTTATGCTCTCTCTGCCTTTAAATCTGTCACAATTTCAATTGGCACACTGGAACACCCTTATAATTCCCTAGTATATGGTACCTAGGTACCCAGGGTGTTGGGGTTCCAGGAGATCCCTATGGGCTGCAGCATTACTTTTGCCACCCATAGGGAGCTCAGACAAACCTTTACACAGGACCGCCATTGCAGCCTGAGTGAAATAACGCACATGTTATTTCACAGCCATTTTCACTGCACTTAAGTAACTTTGTTGTGTGGCCATTTTAGTTATAGCTCCATGCATGTTAGTTTAATACACTAGGCCGCTGTGCACTGTAACCTAGATATATATTCTATTTGGCTTTGCATTGTTTTTTTTACGATAACCAGTTTTACGGTCTTGTTTTATTTAATCTACCTAACTGTTTTTGCTTAGCCTAGCACTGTGTTCTCAAACAAGACATTCTTGATCTCTCTGTGCTTCATTCAAGGCTACAGCTTGGTACATTGCCGGTGAACGTGGTGGAAGTTTAGTCTCCAACATTCATAGAAAATACACATCCTTACGTAGGGACATTTTCTCAGAACATCAGCTGTGTTATTATAAAAACACTTCCTAATCCCATTACACGTTTAGAGGGAGATTCCAGCCAGAAAACCACAACTGTATGCTGATTGCTTCGCTGTAGATGCTAACGCAGACTACAGGCCTTTCCTCAGGTATGAGGGCTGATATCCTCCAGGGGGAACCTGAAAGGCAGAATTAGAGCTTAACATGCTTTGCTCATATTATGACTTAGATAGGAAATAGTCCATCAATCCTAGGGACAATATGATAGCGTTATTCTTATGCTTCACTCTCCTCGTCACCATTTTAATACTGTCATGTTGTGTCGTCTTGGTTATTGCAGCTCACGCTTTGTTATCTAAGATGCAGTTGTTTTATTAAACCAGTCATTGAAACTTATACTGCTTCTGTTTGTCATTTATACATGAGACTGAATTGTGAATGAGAGAACCGGATACGACCTGAGTGACCACGACTTCCCTGAGAAGCCTAATATGTCATGCGCTCGGCTGCCCAATCATCCCTATCCTCTGGTAGAGATGAGGCACTGCCAGTTAGCTGGAGAAAAACCCGGATTTAGAGCGACAGGTGTCACCCACAGTGGGTCAGACCCAGTCTCCCATACCGTGGAAGATCTTGCTGCTCAAAATCCAGTAGTCTCATTAGAATAATGAGAGCCTACGCAACATGGCGCTGCCAACGTCAGGCTCTAATTTTCGGGTCCTCCGGAGTATCTCTGTCTCATTATATATAATGACACCTCAATGACGTATGCGGAGACATCCGTGGTGCTGAGGACTTCCACCACAGCTGTGTAGGTGATCCTATGGCAGCTGGAGGTTGTTCAAGCTTGAACTTTAAAAGGAAAAAAAAAAAAAAATTGTGTGCGTTCTCTGAACTCATAGTGTTACTATCATGGCGAATCCCTAACAGGTACAAATAACGGTTAACATGAGACAACCTCTAACAGCACATTTATTAGCGAATGGCCTATCGGCCCAGGGGGGTCCAGTCATATTTGTGGTGGACGCTCATGCAGCTTAAAGAACAGAACTGTTTTACTCTTGGGTCACATTTCCAGCAGTTAATGGGAACACAAATACATTTCACCAATATACACCTGAGAATGCGCCTGGACAATACAGAGCATACACATATTTAGAGATACCTTATTAAGAACATAATTGGCTTGATGGCGCCCTACCCCACACAATATTACCAGTAAGGTTAGGTCCACTAAGTAATGACGGTCCTACCTGGCATTTATTGGCCACCTGTACACCACATCCTGCAGTTGCAAATTTAGCAGTAGCTGAGGTTCGTCGCTTATATATTGAATTAATAGCGATATATAGGTGATTAGTACAATTTGTGAGGCAAACACTAAACACAAACCCAGCAAGTGCTGCTTCAGCACATCCACATGCAGCAACGGCAGGTATAAATCCTGCAACTGTACATTCCATTATGGGTAAAGTACCAGCCAAACGAGAGGAAACTCCGTTTTGGTTAGCAGAGTTAATTATTATGCTGGAAGCAGTATTTCCCCATACCGGACATCAGGATAAACATAGAATATTAAAAATGTGCTTGCATTTGGGATGGTCCCTACAGTAGAAAACTGTAATACTTGGGGCAGGGCATTTGCCGCGCTCTATACAACCGCACACGGTACACCGACACTTGCCAACTTACCAGAAGTGTTGAAACAAATTCAAGATGAATATGGGGCTGCCCCGGCCCTAGATTTGGGGATGCAATTGAAGGGCAACTTTGCCACAGTATCCTCAATCATTTTAAGTAACCTTAAAAGGGAAGCGGTCGCACTTGCGCATGCGGCTCCGTGACGTTCCGCAGCAGGATCAGGAACGAGAGCTGCCTAAAATAATAGCAGAGACTTATTCAAGTATTGGTCGAGATAGCTTAGGGGCCAGACCACAAAAAACACAATTTCAGGGTAAATCGAACAAAGATACCCCCAAGCAAGCACCTGAGGGTAATAAGAAACACTGGGATAAAAAGCAGCAAACTCCTAAGAAAGTGATGGGAGAATCTCCGTGTATGGAGACCCCAGAGAATAGGTATAATCTCAGAAATAGCGATAATATCAAAACGCCCAATAGATATCAATATACTGATACACGCCGATCTCGTTCCTTTCAGGACTCATCAGAAAAAAGAAATGAGAGAGGTGGGAGAACAGAGTACGTGAAACCGAGACAGGAATCACAAAGCTCTTCCGAGGTTTCTGTTAAAAAGGAAGAGAAACCCGCCCAACAAAAACAACAATTTAAAAAGAAAAAGGTGGCAGCAGTCGCAGTCCGACATGCCACACAGGAAGAGGGTCCTCTTAAAGAACAAGAATTGGGCTCTAGCCTTGCTAGACAGCGCAGCTGAGGTCACAATAGTTCACCGGAATCTTCTAGAGCATCTGTGGGTGAAAGCAACTGATGACTTTATACAAGTAGAAACTGCGGACATGCCTGTCTCCACGCCTAATAGGGTGTACAAAGTAACGTTACAGTTAAAAGGAGACATTGAACGCACAATAGACGCAATCTTTTGGGATCGCATAGTAAAAGTATATGATGTCTTGTTGGCCGAACAAGATTGGCCTCCTGACTTTGTCAGTAACTGCCCATATGGAGAAGATGTCATTAAGCCTTCTTTCTCGCCCCTTGTTCCAGAGG
This sequence comes from Pleurodeles waltl, assembly GCF_031143425.1. Lineage (NCBI taxonomy): Eukaryota > Metazoa > Chordata > Amphibia > Caudata > Salamandridae > Pleurodeles > Pleurodeles waltl. Next base: position 1,220,249,021 of record NC_090447.1, read on the forward strand.
AACTCGCTGGATCCTATTCCATTGAATGGGCTTTGGCACAAGCACCTGCATTATACAGAAATCACGTGGGATGGGATAAAGAATCCCCCTACCATGTAATTCCAATTAAAAGTGAACATCAGCCACAACCGCAGTATCCAATAAAACATGAAGCAAAAGCACCAGTGAGAGAAATACTAATGCAATTAGAGTACCAGGGTGTGATTGAACCCTGTGTCTCGCCAATGAATAACCCATTATTTCCCATAGCTAAACCAGACCATTCATACAGAATAGTCTTAGACTACAGACAGTTAAACATTCAAACACATACCTATGCTATCCAAAACTCGCATAGCACAGCACTAATGAGCAACATAGCGCGTAAAAAATACAAAACACTAGACATTTCCAATGTATTTTTCTGCCAGAATATAGCGTCTGAGAGTACAGACTTAACAAGTTTCAGCACACTAGGCTCTCAGAACAAAATATTTTCGTTTACCTCAGGGGTATAAGAACAGCCCAGGACCGTTCGCAGCTCGTGTCACTGCTATTTTGCACAATATTGACCCTGAAGCATTGTCCTATGCAGATGATATCTATCTCACTGATGATGAATTACTACAACATTTAAGACGGGTAGCTCGCACTGTTGTAGGGTTTGCTGAATATGGCTACAAATTTAACTTAAAAAAAAACAAAAGCAGCCTTCCTAAGCGTCCTGTTCCTAGGATATGAGCTGTCAAGTGAAGAGAAGAGCCTTGCGCCACAATTCTTAGAGAAATGCGCACAGTTACAACCACCGAATACGATTATAAAACTACAATCATTATTGGGTTTCCTAAATTTTGGCAGAACCTACATTCCAGATTATGCTACAAGCATAAAACCTTTACATCAGTGGTTCCCAAACATTTTCGACCCACGGCTCCCTTGATCTATTGGCCACTGGCTGCGGCTCCCCATTATGTTACTTTTTGTTGGCGGGTGGGGGATGTAAGCCTGGCCTAGGGAGTACATCCATTTTTCTCCCTGAAAAGAATTGGGATGACGCCAATGAAGGTATTGTAATTCTATATATAACTGTAAAAAATAAAAATGTAACAGTTGTTTTATTACAGCATGCATAGGGTTTTTTAGTAAGGGGAAAATATTGGTTGACGTAACCCTAGTAAAATGGGCAGGTCTCATTTTTATGTAGTTATAACATAACTGTTTAAATATTGTGAAATGTAGAATCCCTTTAGTTGTGTTTAACCACCAGAGGGCGCTCAAGGACAAAATTAAAAAAGAGCTGCTACAACTGAGTAGTTTTATTTTGTACGAACTGGCCCAAGGGCTATAAATAGCTCAGTGGTTCCCAAACTCTGTGCGGCGCCCCTGGTTAGTTTTGATGGCGCACCAGCGAGCCGCGGCGCACAGATTGGGAACCACTGCTTTATATGACTTAATGTGTCCCGATTTTTAAAGTAAATTTTGGACAATTGAACATATACGTATACTTCGAGAGTTGCAGACAGATATGTAGATATACCTACATACGAGGGACAACAAAATACATTTGGTCATCAGAGTAATAGCTGGGGCCATTGGTTTCACCTATGTGAATAAAGGTGAGACAGTCCCGATTGCATACAAATCGCACTTGTACTCAGCGGCAGAACAACGCTTTGCTCCCACTGAGAAAATTCTCACTGCTGTGCAGATGGCCGTCATTAAAGAAAGACCTCTTGCCCAAGGACAACACATTATTGTCGTTTCTCCAATCCCAGCCCTAGAGGCTGTTACAAAAGCTAGCGTTTCAAACGCAAAAGCATTACATCCACATTGGATACAATAGGCTACGTCTCGGACAGCCACTGATGTAGATTACATTTTTGACCCAAAGTTACAAACTCAGGAATTTTTACAATATGAAATAGAATATCTAGTTCCAGCAAACACTTTACCTATTGAGCAGTATCATAGAGTCATGTACACCGATGGCTCTGCACAACCTGCAAGTGGAACTAAACATCAATATTCTGCTGCTTGCTCAGTTGTAAGTGGCTATATGGAGGGCGATAAATGTTGTCCTCTACATACCTTTACAAAGACCCTAGGGGATTGTACAGCACAATTGGCAGAGCTAAAAGCTCTGCTGATGGCACTGGAACACACGGATCCTGCAAAGCTTACACTGATTGTTTGCGATTCATATTATTGTGTCCAGTCCTTTAATTAATATCTGCATTATTGGCGCCAGAATGAGTTCAGAGGTTCCAAAGGCAACACCATTAAACAGACTACTGTGGGGGAAAGTAGCTGACCTGAAAGAGACTCTACCGAATGTCCATGTTGTGCACACACTTGGACACCAGTGTGTTGTAATACATGTTGCTGGAAATACACTGGCTGATGAAGCCGCAAAGTCAGCAGTGGCAGTTGCCACTGTAGCTGCAGTGACTCGCTCGAGTTCCAAACCGGATGTAGACATTTGGGCTGCTGTGGCAGCCACAACTGATGGTACACCCTATCCTAAAGGATTTCCTAACAAATATCACTATCGTATGGGAAGTATGCTGAAGTTAAGATACCAGGTGAAGGTGTATGAGACATCCCCAACAAAGGCTTAAGATAAAAATTGATTAAAGCAGCGCATGAAGGGGTGGCATCTGCCCATGCTGGTGTGGCTTCTACAATTTCGATCTTGCAGGCCTGTTATTGGTGGCCAGGTCTCTATAAAGAGACTAAGCAGGATGTTCTTTGTTGTGACACTTGTCAACATACCAAAGTTTCCACTGCCAAGCGACCGCCTCAGACACCCCTCTCAATTTCAAACAAACCATTACATTGTGTGTACTTGGACCACTGTGGTCCCTTATCACCCGATAGTGCATACAAATATATTTTATTAGCTGTTGATTCATGCTCCAGATTTGTATGGGTGTGGCCACAACGCTTGGCTGACGCTCGAACTGTTATTAAAGATTTGCAAGTCTTTATCAATACATGTGCAGTTGCGGCTTTCCATTCGGACCAGGGCCCTGCTTTCACCTCAAGGGCATTCAGGGACTCCATGGCTTCGTAGGGGGTCCAACTCCAGTACTCGTCTCCATTTCACCCAGAGGGAAATAGTGCCGTGGAGTGATTAAACCGTGATTTAAAGCAATGCTTAACAGCCAGAGTCTTAGGTACGGGTCGAAGTTGGCTTAACCACCTGTTTGGAGTCCAGAGAGCACTAAATAATCTGCCTAGAAGGTCCCTGGGGGTGTCGTACTTCATATGAGTGCCCGTTCGGAACTCAAATGTATGTTTCGGATCTTGATGGTCCTGGCGTGGAGGCAGCAGAAACACCTATTGACATAAATGAACGTGTCACTGGCTTACAGGAATTGCAACAGTTCCGTGATGAAAATTCTTCCAAAAGTGCAGCCTCCACAGGAATTAAGGATGTGCCTGCAACATCTACCGGCTGGATTCCCAGAGTTGGGGATCTTGTACGTGAGAAAGTCACTGTGAAAAAGGAATGTGGCACTTCTTATTAGACACCAGTCCCTGTACTAGGGATAACGGTACCAGAACTGTTATTTTACCACCGTTGGCCTGTACCAAAGAAAATTGTTTTGTCTCCATTGACAATGTCAAACTACACCATGTGGCCGATCCTGCACAGCCGACCAAGAGGAACATCCAGTAGTTCACAAATCCCTCTCACTACTGGCGAAAAAGTTGCTCTATAAGTTGTTTATACCAACACCGACACCTCTCCGAGCTTGGGGAGGGTGGAAGATGATCTTGCATTAGTTCCACTAACGTCAACTAATTTAGAAACATTTGACCAAGTCAACTCAACTCAAACACTAACAGATGGTGCTATCTATAGTGTGCCACCGCAGGAAACACCAACTCCACCACTGACAACGGCTCTGCCATTTGCACAAACTGCCTCTGGTTATTTTGTAGACTTCAACGATGATTTCTCAGCCTCATTTACCTCTTCGACAGCTGATCTGTCAAGTACACGTAAGCTAACAAACTGGCTTAAAGAAAGGTATTTTATTTTTCCATGGAATTATCTATGGCTCTCTTTGACTGTCCTAGCCTTTCTACTTTGGATTGGTTTTGTCATTACCTTTTTATTGTTAATACATGGTCATTTTTTACCTGAAAGATTGACAGCTGAACTGGTGGAGGAGGTTTTGAAACCACATTTTTCTTCACATAAAGTCCGAAGAGACTTATCCTTTGTAAACATTTCCGCAGTGCCAATTCCTGATGGGATTGTCTGGGACAAAGTTATGTTTGATATATATATGGTCCGCACAAAAGTTATTCAAATACCGTACGTGTTCAAATTATCAATGAATGATATAGTAATACCAGGCATTGTTTCTGATGATTGGGATATGAAAACATTGATTCCATAATGACTGAATTACAATATTATACTGTCTTTTAAAACAAAGATGTTTACCAATTTAAAGAAAATTATGGTGATATGTTTTGTTATAGTTATTATGGGCACCATTTCATACATAGAGTGAGCAGTCCCAAAACTGTTTTTAATAACATGCAATGGAACCATTGCCCGACTCCGCAAGGGAGTTCCAAAACATATTCTGAAAAGTTTGCATATTTTTCTGGGCACAATCAAAAGGATGCTGAGTCATATTATTTAAAGTACCACCTACTAAGGATATACATATGTTATTGACCAATACGAAATGTATATTATCAGAATCCTTTGTTTCCCGGTTATCGATAGAACGCTATGAATATTGGTTCAAATTAATTGATCTGAAAAGTGTGTGGGGAACAAAAAATGTGCAAATTAAGGGAAAGGAAACATTGTTTAGAGCATGCCTTATTCCTGTACAAATGATCTTTTTATACGAAACGGTACAACAAACGAGTTGTTTAGGCTTAGCTAAAATTAGGGAATTAAACATGCCCAGTATACCTGCCCCGCAAATTTTTTTAAGTTGCAAAAATATAAGAATGCAACTGAAAATGAGCTTGATGAGTTGGTCCAGAATGGTACATTTAATACTTCACTGACACGTCCAGGCGGGTGGTTATTGTGGCCACTAGATACCAATGGGTGTTATCAATGTTTTATTAACTCCTCGGGGGTTTTAGGACGTGTAGGCCAGACCCTCGCTATATTTCACCAGAGCATGAGGATATAATTACAACATATAGTGTGGGAAAATTATGCCAGCAGTGGCTAAAATCCTCCTCACTAGACGTGGTTAGAGAACACCTCAGTCTCTTGTCTAACTCCACTGACTTACAAAATTTCTTGTCAGACCCTAGAACACCACGTAGGCAGCGTTTCTTATATGCAGTATACAATGAGATTTGGAAACTTTCCCAACAAGATGCTGCTGCACGGTTAATGCAAATAGACCAAGAAAATCTAAAAAAGTCATTACCTGTTGTGGATAATGGGATTAACACTTTGTCCGACCGGACATATACCATTAATAATATTTTCTCTTCTGCTATAGACATTATACAATCAGATATGTCTTCTTTACACCATGGACAGAGTCAGATCAGGTCCATTATGCAGTTGGGTTGGACGCTTCAAACATTGAAGGCGGGTCGCGTCCCATGGCAGCATGTCAGTGCAAGGGAGATATTTTCTTCTTTTAGTCTAACGCGACAACAACGAATAATGGCTAAGAAGGAAGCGACTTATGTCATGCTTAACATTAAGAAGTTAGAAAAGTTTCCTTTCACCGTGGTCAAAATATCATCGGCTGAGTGGTTAATACATGGAGTTATTAATCTGCCTATTTCCACACTGCAATTCACCTCCTGTTTAAAACACATTCTGGTAGGCAGATATGAAAAACTGGGAGATAGTTACATCCATGAGGTGGGGGAACTTCCCTTCTCATAAAAATGCTTCAATGGCATGAAAGAGGTCTTTCTTAGCGGTAGTGAATGTGACTTCAGTAAGCCATTCGATGATTTGCAAACAGCTGTCCTTGCATGGGGCGTGTAACTCATCTGCAAACCTGGCTTGTTATCTGAAGGGAGCCCCAGTCCCTTTGATTAGACCTACGTTCCAGGTGCTTTCAAACGGCAGCGACGTCCTTCTCAATATTGAAGGCTGTTGTGGCATGCGGGCTGGAAGAGTTTACGTTGTTTCAGTCTCTAGGGTCGTTACATGCTGTGGGAACGTGCTGTTTCCCCCCACTAAATTTAGGGAGGTAGCTGATATTTGGCCTTACATTGCTACTTCAAACGTGAATTTCGACAAGTTAAGTAGCCTTAAGGCTTTATTGTTTCAAAAGCATGTGGCCCTTACATATGCGCGAGAGACCTACGCACTTCAAGTGGCAAGGTCATTGGCAGAAATACAGTTCCTGTTAAACACGAACTTTCCAAGACACTTTGGTGAACTCGTGGGACGAATATTTAATGCGTCCAGTACCACTGGAATCGCAAATTTTTTCAAAGCTGTTGGTTCTGGTTTCGCTCACACCTTCTCCTCCATATTCGGATTGATACCTCCTGGAGCATTTGGAGTGTGACTGGTCTTTGTCATTCAGACCGGTTTTGTATTGTGTGCAGCCCGTGTTTCGGTGCCTCTGGTGCTCTTTCGAATATGCACTGTAAGTCTGTCTTTCACAGCAGCGCTTGCCTGCAGTAGATGCTAATCTGTTGATGTTCTCGCTGAGGGTTCATTACCAGACATGCGCATTGAGGTTGCGTTTTCTGCATGAAGCTAATTATGACTTACCCTTCCTGGAGGAAGTTGTCAACAACTCATCAATGGGCACTCCACGGGATGCCGCCTTGGTTGACACTGCGGCTACGGAACACACTTGCTCCTTGATCCTTTTTGGTGAGGACTTTCCGGTATTGACATCTACCCAAGTGGACGATCTCCTGTTCTTCATGACTCGTACCTAGTTAGGAACTTTTATAAATTGACATGTCTTTTGAATTCGGTTATAAGTCACGCTTGTGTGTCTTTTTGACTTGTCAGAACTGACCTGGCGTTTTATATAATCTTAGGTTGAGCTTGTAGCAATTAATTTTTAGTTTTGGCTTGAACCACTTTCAACCGACAAGGGGAGGGTGTTGTGTAGCCATTTTAGTTATAGCTCCATGCACATTAGTTTAATACACTAGGCCACTGTGCCCTTTAACCTAGATATATTTTATTCGGCTTCGCATTGTTATTTTTACAATAACCAGTTTTACAGTTTTGTTTTATTTTATCTATCTAACTGTTTTTGCTTAGCCTAGCACTGTGTTCTCAAACAACACATTCTTGATCACTCTGTGCTTCATTCAAGGCTACAGTTTAGTACATTGCTGGTGAACGTGGTAGAAGTTTAGTCTCCAACATTCGTAGAACATACACATCCTTACGTAGGGACATTTTCTCAGAACATCAGCTGTGTTTTATAAAAACACTTCCTAGTCCCATTACACGTTAAGGGGGAGATTCCAGCCAGGGAACCACGACTGTATCCGGATTGCTGAATGCTTTGCTGCAGATGCTAACGCAGAGTACAGGCCTTAGCTCAGGTATGAGGGTTGATGACCTCCCGGGGGAACCTGAAAGGCAGAATTAGAGCTTAACATGCTGTGCTCATATTATGACTTAGATAGGAAATAGTCCTTCAATCCTAGTGACAATATGATAGCTTTATTCTTATGCTTTACTCTCCTCATCACCATTTTAATACTGTCATGTTGTGTCGTCCTGGTTATTGCAGCTCACGCTTTGCTATCTAAGATGCAGTCGGTTTATTAAACCAGTCATTGAAACTTATACTGCTTCTGTTTGTCATTTATACATGAGACTGAATTGTGAATGAGAGAACCGGATACGACCTGAGTGACCACGACTTCCCTGAGAAGCCTAATCTGTCATGCCCTTGGCTGTCCAATCATCCCTATCCTCTGGTAGAGATGAGGCACTGATAGTTAGCTGGAGAAAAACCCGGATTTAGAGCGACAGGTGTCACCCACAGTGGGTCAGACCCAGTCTCCCACACCGTGCTCAAAATCCAGTAGTCTCATTCGAATAATGAGAGTCTACGCAACAACTTATAAGTCACCTATATGTCTAGCCTTCACTTGCTTAGGTTAGGTGCAAAGTTACTAAGTGTGAGGGCACCCTTGCACTAGCAAAGGTGCCCCCACACAATTCAGGGCCATTTCCTTGGACTCCATTACACGAGTGCATTACATATAGGTCAATACCTGTATGTAGCTTCACAACGGTAACTCAGAATATGGCAATGTAACATGTCTAAGATCATGGAATTGTCCCCACATGCCAAATCTAGTATTGGGAAGCCAATTCCATGCATCTACGGGGCTCCACTATGCACCCCGGGTACTGCCAAACCAGTTCTCTGGGGTTTTCTCTGCAGCTACCACTGCTGCCACCCCACAGACAGGGTTCTGCCCTCCTGGGGTCTGGGCAGCCCAGCCCAGGAAGGCAGAATAAAGAATTTCCTCAGAGAGGGTGTTACACCCTCTCCCTTTGGAAATAGGTGTGAAGGGCTGGGGAGGGGTAGCCTCTCCCAGCCTCTGGAAATGCTTTAAAGGGCACAGATGGTGCCCTCCTTGCATAAGCCAGTCTCCACCGGTTTAGGGAACCCCCAGTCCCTGCTCTGGCGCAAAACTGGACAAAGAAAAGGGGAGTGACCACTGTCCATCACCACCCCAGGGGTGGAGCCCAGAGCTTCTCCATTGTGTCCCAGACCTCCGCCATCTTGTTTCCAGAGGTGTGAGGGCACTCTGGAGGCCTCTGAGTGGCCAGTGCCAGCAGGTGACGTCAGAGACCACTCCTGATAGGTGATTACCTCACTAGGTGGCCAATCCTCCTCTGAGGGCTATTTAGGGTCTCTCCAGTGGGCTTTTCCTCAGATAACGACTTGCAAGAATTCACCAGAGTTCATCCGCACCTCTCTCTTTGCCTTCTGCCAAGGATTGACCGCGGACTGCTCCAGGACGCCTGCAAAACTGCAACAAAGTAGCAAGAAGACTACCAGCGACACTGTAGTGCCCAATCCTGCTGGCTTTCTCGACTGTTTCCTGGTGGTGCATGCTCTGGTGGCTGCCTGCCTTCACCCTGCACTGGAAGCCACAAAGAAATCTCCTGTGGGTCGGCGGAATCTTCCTCCTGCTTCAGCAGGCACCAAACATCAGCTTCACCAGTACTCTGGGACCCCTCTCATCCTGACTAGCGTGGCCCCTAGAACACAGGTGGTAGACCCAAGTGATCCAGACTGTCCAGTGGTCCAACTGTCCAAATTTGAAGAAGGTAAGTCCTTGCCTCCCCTCTCCAGACAGTAATCCTGTGCACCGCGTGAACTGCAGCTACAAGGGCTTCTGTGCACATGTCCAAGAAATCCTGCATGCACAGCCGAGCCTAGGTCCCCAGCACTCTGTCCTGCGATGCTCAGCTCCCGGAGTTGATCTCCGGTGTCGTGGGACCTTCTTTTGCAGTGTTGAGATGACCGCTGTGTTCAGTCTTCTTGAACCCATGTTCAAGGACTTCTGCGGGTGCTTCCTGCTTGTGCGTGGGCTCTCTACATTGCTGAGGGCCCCCTCTGTCTCCTCTCCCAAGTGGTGACATACTGGTCCTTCCTGGGCCCCGGCAGCACCCTTTTTCTCTGACTGAAACTCTTGCAGCTAGCAAGGCCTGTTTGTGGTAGTTTGCCAAGGAAACATCTGCATCTCCAGCATGCCGTGAGACATCTTCTGCACAAAGGAGAAGTTCCTAGAACCTTTCTTTGATGCTGAATCTTCAGCTTCTTCCATCCAGAGGCAGCCATTTTGTACATTCATCCAGGGTTTAGTGGGCTCCTGCCCCCCTGGACACTTTTGCGACTCTTGGACTTGGTCCCCTTCCTTTGCAGGTCCTCAGGTCCAGAAATCCATCTTCAGTGCTTTGCAGTCTGTTGTGGTCTTTGCAAAATCCCTTATCACGACTTTAGTGTGTTTCTGGGGAAATAGTAGTACTTTACTCCTACTTTCCAGGGTCTTGGGGTGGGGTATCTTGGACACCCTTAGTGTTTTCTTACACTCCCAGCGACCCTCTACAGACTAAACTAGCCTAGGGGTCCATTTGAAGTTCGCATTCCACTTTCTTAGTACATGATTTGTGTTGCCCCTAGGCCTATTGCATCCTATTGTATTCAACAGTGTTTGCGCTACTTTCTATTTTACTTACATGATTTTGGTTTGTGTGTATATTTTGTGTATTTTACTTACCTCCTAAGGGAGTATATCCTCTGAGATATTTTTGGCACATTGTCACTAAAATAAAGTAACTTTATTTTTAGTAACTCTGAGTATTGCCTTTTCTTATGATACAGTACCTATATGATATAAGTGGTATAGTAGGAGCTTTGCATGTCTCCTAGTTCAGCCTTGGCTGCTCTGCTATAGCTACCTCTATCAGCCTAATCTACTAATATGGGATAACTGGATCTGGCAGAAGGTGTAAGTACCACTGGTACCCAATATAAGCCAGGCCAGCCTTCTATAATAAAGACCTTATGTGAAGCTCCCCAGTGCTTGGTGTGCATGTTTCTCCTAGTCATGTTTTTCCCAAACATAATGGGGTTTGTTTTTTTCAAGTTGACTTTCAGGTTATTTGCCTCACAATAGTTATTAAATTCAAGCAATTTCCTCTGAAGGCTTACCTAGGTCAAATCTAAAATAGTCAGGTCATCTGCGTAAAGGGGACATGAAACCTGTCTACCATCCTAATCTTTGGTGAGAAGGAGTAGGTATTGGCTAATACAATTGGGTGATCTGCAAGAAACAAAGAGAACAGAGTAGGGGTTGAAACATATCCCTGCCTCAGATCATTATCTGGGGGGGTTCTTTTGAAAGGGCCCCTTTCAGATCGAGCTCCACTTGTGCCCAATTCTGTGAATGGAGTTGCTGGAGTATTCTAAAACTAGAGGGGTATAGGAAGTTGACACATGATTCTATGATACACTAAATCAAATGCGGAGCTAAAATCAACAAAACAGCAATACAAATTCCCTGTTGATTCAATCACTTTTCTCCCCAGAACCCACACTAAAACAGTGATTAGGCACAGAATGTCCTCACTTGGAGCCCCCCTGTTCCATAGGGACAATATAATTACCCTCAATCCAGTTCTTCAAAGAGATGAGTATAGTTTAGCATACATGTCAAGGAGACTTATCAGACAAAAGTTAGATGTGTCTTTTGTCTTCCCTTTATGTATTGATTTAATGATTGCATCTTTCCACCTTGATAGAAATACACCTGTCTTTGTTATAAATATAAAAGCTTTGGAAAAGAACGTCATCCATCAAACAGGATTCAACTTTATTGCAATGGGCGGAAGGTTATTAGGACCGGCCACCTGGGTTTATTTTAGGGAAGCTAAAAGTTTTACTAAATATCGTACTGAGAAGGACTCCAAGGACCTCTCGCCTATTAAGGGCCAGGCTCCTCTCGTGGGTACATCTCTAGCTTTAAAAAAATATAACTTAGGTAGGTCACCCAACTATTTTCAGGAACCAGGAGATTCAACCTTGCACACCCTTTCTGAACTGGCTTCCAAATGTTTTCAAACTCTTCTCCTGTAGAGTAAAAATAATTTGATCCCAGTTTGACTTATAAGAAGCCTGCTTCGTGGCACTGATCAATGCATCATAATCCTTTCTTATACAGTTGTGGGCATCTTTCCCAGTAGTTCAGCCTAACAAGCCCTTCTTCCCTACTGCTTTTGTTGGCTTCTTACTAACCGTTCAGCATTCACATGTCAATCCAGGGATGTTATAACCACCATATTTCAAATTTGTGGCTCATTTGAAGGTCATTTCTGTATTATCTCCTATGTTGCTATTTAATTTGGGGTCCAGTTTAAAACACTGTGATGCTTTTTCATTATTTTGCATACTGCATTACATTCTTATGAATATTTTGTGATGGATGTAATGGATTTACTGGTGGTTTTCTCTACTTTTTCTTTTAACAAAGTGACTTTGCTTCTCTCTCTTGCTCTTTTTAAGCCCATTGTGATTGCTTTCATGGGCTATTTTCTATCCCTGAATCAGAATCATTGAAATATTTCCTTGTTGTGTTTGTCTTCTACTTCAACCTCTGAGCAGTTCACTTTATCCTTAAAAAAATCCAAGTAGGGTATGCTCCATTTTAAGCTCGGTTGATGGAAACTGCTCCCATTTAACATTAAATTTGCTGCTGTTTTTTTTTTTGTGTGTAGACTAATCTTTTATGGACTAATCTTTCACTGATGTGGATTTCAGTGTCAAGGAAGGTTACCTTGGTGATACTGATACCATGTCAGCTTTAGATTTGCACAATTCTAGTTCAAGATTAAAAAAAAAAAAAAAAACACCTCCTTGTTTCAATCCCAAATCAGGAAGAGGTTGTTAATGAAATGGAGCCGTGCTATTATTTTACTGACAAAGTTATCATTCTCTACCACCCATTCATTTGTGTTTGGCTGAGTCTCAAAAAGAAACGTAAACTACCCCTGGCCATGTCCTGGGGACATTTTGTAAGACAAAAAAATAAAAAAAGAAAGGGAGGGAGGCATGCACGCCCCCCTCCAAGGGATTTTAGGAGCCCCAGGGACTACCACCTCCTTGGGACAATGTCTTAAAAATATGCATGAGGACCATGTGGGCCTCTGCAGCCCAGGAACCACCACCTTCCCAGGGCAACATCTGATAAAATATAGGGGGGTTATGCAGAGCCCCCTAGGGAACGTCGCCACCCTGCAGATACAAATACATTTAAGAAGGGGTCCCTCATGGCCTCATCTCCTTCCCTGCTTTGAGATATTCAACAAGTGTGTAAAACAGGCTAGTACCTCTGCCCTCTTTTCCCCACCCCATATACATCAGTGAGATACAAACTCATTCCCCCATTTTCCAAGGAAGATGGGCAGCTTACTAAAAGGATCCTCCCAGAGTGTGTTTCCCGCCGATTTTGGAGGAGCATTCTTGATGCACAGGAATATGATTGCATCTCCACCAAATAAAGAAGCATTTCATTAATGCTGTGAGCTAGGCTGCAGGCCCAGTGGCCAAAGACCATGTGTGGCACACAATTGGGTGGTTATAGGGGGCTGGTCTGCAGCGAACCCCTGCTGCACACTGCTGAAGTTCATGTGCAGCAGTGGTTCGTAAACTAATTAAAATGACTATGTAAAGAAAATAAAAATAAATAGAAATTTATACAGGGATGTTAATGTTGGGAAATGGAAATAAAAACAAAATTGAAATTCACCAAATGTTACAATGACGTTATAGTTACTCAGATTTTAAACATACAAAACCAAAGAATTCAGCAGTTATAGTTAGTTATGTCAAGTAACTATAACTAGTGCCCTAAGGTAACTAACTATCGCCACATACTTACCTCAGATATTGCAGCACTCATTACATCTTTTATAACACCATTGATAATATTACTGTAACATTTGCAGTAACATTATTGTTGAGAGAACTGCATGGCAGTGGAGCGAGTTATAAATACCTTACAGCATGAGAGATAGTTACTTGAAATAACTAACATCGGCTTTTCTATGGTTTTCCACATGTAAAATAAGAGCCTAACTATAACATCCATGTAACCTTTGTTTTTCAGTAGTGTGTGGCGGTGGTTGGTTTCAGGGACTGCAATTTAACACCCCCCCCCCCCAATATACACCCAAGCACATGCAAAGCATGCTCTTTGGCTTGGCAGGGGTTGGTCGCAGGGCCTGGCCTGCGGACAGATCCTGCAGCCAGCCCCAATTATCCTGTCACCCCGTGCCACACTTGGCCTTACGAAACAAAACAAAAGGGGTTAGTGTAGGAATACCCTAACCTCAGAGCTTTGATGCTGGGGTAGAAGCATAGAAATGCAGTTTTATCTGTGCTCCCAAAATCCCTTGTCAGGAGGATACACCAGTGACAAACTACAAAAAAACTACAAATATGGCACTTTGAAGCTGTAGAATATACTAAATTGCTCATTAATTGCAATCTTAACAGCATATTGGCATATTATACACACATTCAAAATATCACAAATATGCTGTGCAGTGACCGTACTTACGAATACATACAGCTATAAAGTGCTGCAGAGCAAAACCCATGTGACGGATATCCTACTTGCTTCACTCAATGCAGAAGAGAAAAAGCAAATGACCCCAACAATGACTAATGATATCATAAACACAAAGGATGTATTTGACAAAAAGGCACACACATATTCAGCACGGCTTAGACAGACTACATAATCAACAATACTGCCATCTTTACAAAGGTAAATTTAGACTTTTAGTCTAAGTTTAGATCAGAAGTCTAGGTTTACGACTTTTCGGTATTCACAAAGATAAGTTATGAGTACTATCTTTATATCCGCCCTTGGGATGATATCTACACCCAGAGTGCGGAGAATCCACTCTGAACCAAGAGTATAATCTCCGCACCTGGAGTGGAATCTCTGCCCCAATTCTGGTCAAAAAGATACTATTCGTAACTTACCTTCATGAATACTGAAAAGTTGTAAGCATATACTTATGGTCTAAACTTAAACATAGTGGGCCTGATTCACAAAAGATAAAATACTTTTGGTCTAAGTGCTCAGCTTTTATCAGCCTGAAATGTTGGGAAGCTAACAAATGGTAAAGCCCTTGGACCACTACAATCGTATGCCAAATAATCACCCTTAGCTTAGTGAGTAACACATGGCTAATTGTGTGCTTTAGCATTGCCAATGACTAACAAACTAGCAGAACTGATCTCAAATAACTCAGCATCATTATGCATCCACCTCTCCTAAAACGCTGTTCATTTGACAGTAAAAATTGCATTTTCTGCCAGTGATCTCACTGTACTGAGCTCTCCGCTTTTGGGGTGGTGTTAGCTCACTTTTGTTGAATTTTCAAGTCAACTGGCTTTAAGTGCCATATGTGCTTTGTTTACCCATTATGAAGAGGAAAATTTAAACTTAAGGACCATAAGTGCTAAGCATACAAACTTTGTGACAATGCTTCAATGAGTTCTTCTCACACTTGTCAGAATTCTGGATTCTGCCTGGTCTGTGCAAAATGTAGGAGCTTTACGCCACATTGCTTTTAAATAGCTAATGTTTCTTTATGGTTGGTTTCATTTAAAAGAAAAATTAAAATGTATAACATGGTACTATTTTCTGTTTTGGAAAAATCTAACGGAGGTTGTATCTAAAGCATCTGTGCTCAGCACATGCAGGTCTTGTAATAATCATTTTTGTGACAAATGAACCCATTAATACACGCTATTTAACACTTCTGTGTGCAAGCTGCACCACCCAGAGAGTACTAGTCATGTCTTATTTTTAGATATTAACTTGTGGTAAATGATTTCAACCAAGTTAAAAATGACAATGACTCGCTTTTCTAAAGCTTTTTGTTTTTAATTCCTATTTCACTTTCTCACAGTTATCCATCATGACACTGGAGTGTAAGAAGCAAAATGAATATGGTGCACCTGACCTAAATGATGATGTATTTTAAAATTCAGTGCGCCACCCCAAAGTTGAACAGTAAGCCGCCCAAATCCTAATAATTTTGAACATTGTATGTTGTTGGTTTTCCACGTTTAATTAGAAATAGACTTTTCCCGTAGTTTTGCATTACAAATTAAAAGTTGTTGTCTCTCTCCTGAGAGTTTATTGAAAATGTTCAAAGAAGAATCTGATCTTCTGGAATCCCCGCTGCACTGTCACAATGGATATGGTTGTACAGTGCAATGCATGCAAACATCAGTTTATTTTACTTATACTTTTATATTTAACATGTTATATTTATGTATTTTATTATTGTGTTTTTCACTGCTCATCAAATCGGCAAGTTTTTTTTTGCCCTGGCAGAGTACCAGGACAATCCCTGCACCGAGGCTAGGGTTTTAGGATTTTTTTGTTCTTTTTTATTTTTTTGTGCTGAAGCAGAGTTTCAAAATGGCTGGCTACATTTCCTGGTTGAAGTGCGTGCTGGCAGCCAATTTGATCTATCCACAAGATCAGTAGTTGTTGTGACCCTAGATATACAAATTTGGATTTCCTTCAATTTCTCTAAAACTACTTAATGGATTTATACCAAATAACATAAATTGTGATTTTTGGACCAAAAGCTATCTTTCTGTCAAATCTGGTGTAATTCCGTCCAGCGCTTCGGACTGAAGCCTTGTCTAAAATCCCTACAGGAATTAACATGGGAAAAATACTTTTTTTTTTGGATTCCCCCCCTTTTCTTGGCACCTGCTTGCCATATCGCCCCTAAACTTTCCATGCACAACAAGACCCTGGAGGGCACTTCATAGCAAGGCAGTTTATTTTTAATAGAAACGTTATGCTCTTATAAAATGTTTACATTTCTTAGACAATATATTCAAATACAGCCATATTAAGTAATTACATTTAAAACATTTGAATTGCTTAATTTAAAAACTGCTTCTAAAGCTTGACAGTTTGTTAGTATTCCCAGTAGTGGATAAAGGACAATCATCTAAAAAGAAGGATGCACCAAAACAGTTTTTTTTCTACTAATTGCAAGTGTACATTATTCTATAGAATAGAATTTCTCTGTTAGGAAGATTTTGATTTCTACTCTATTGCTGCTTAAGGTGTATAAAAAGTATGTCTGGCAAATGCATGGTTTTATTCATCAAACAGTCCTTCTTTGTTTAAACATGAAACAGCTGCAGGTGCTTCTCATTTCCTAATCTGACACCAACAGTACAAACAGACTGGGACTAAAAAGACTGCACATTGTAGTTGCAAAACTTTATTACATATATACCACTGCAAATTGCAATATGAGGTAATTTCTATTTTAAACCTGCAAGACCTTAGACCTTTTTGACATTCAAAAAGGTTCTGGCAAAATGGATTTACCACCATTTTGCTGTTGCAAACTCTTTGATTTTGTGAACCACAGAGTTGGCAACCGCTAAGTGTTTATGGACATCAGGCCCCTGGTGCTGACATCTTGACCCAGATTTACTAACATTGCAAGGCAGTGCAGCAATCATACTAAGATATGGCATATTTTTTCTCTCCCCCAGTGCAAGTGCATTGGGAAGAGAACCAACACACCCGCTCTTGTGCCATAGTGCAAGAGTTGTTTGTTCATGTGTTGTACCGGAAGAGGACTCTTCCAGTGCAGAAATTATGCATTAAGGTTTTTACACTTTGCATGTGTGCTGTACAATGCAGCATTCATGTACTGTTGGAAAAATTAGGAGAAGTTAAAACATTTTAACTTGTTACGCCTCGAGGAGGCCTAAGGTTTTGGCACAAATCCATGTCTACCAGCGTGAGTAGATAGGGATTTGTATCAAAATACATGGAACACCCTGTTGATGCGATTAACGAAAAGGAGAGCATAGTGCAATTTTATGCTACTTTGGGATATTTTCCCAACCCTGATTTGTTTAGGAAATTAAATTTCAACCCAACATGCTTCACTAGGTTTGTTTCAAAGAAGTCACTTAAACCTAAGAAAATCATTAATAAATGTGGCCATTTAAGTCAGCCTCTTCTAGGAATTAAGCATCCTCATTTAAAGTCATTGCAAGTGCTATTCTTAAATTACCAGCAAGATTTGTGACAGGTTTGACCAGACAAAATACTTCAGGTAAAAAAAATAAAAAAAGTCATGCAAAAAAAAAATATTCAGAGAATCAATATTCACAAGTTGAAATCGAGTTTAAAGTTCAAACTCCTAAGTGTGCCCACAGGATTAGGGCTCACATTGGAATTGTGTTACTGTGCCTTAACTTTTTATAATGCATCATTTGCACTTATAACTAATGTGTAAAACAAATTATGTAAAACATTCTTTGGCGTTATTCCCTACCTAGCTATTTTAACATTTTTACGAATTGATAAAACATGAATTGCATTGCTAAGGAAAACAGTGGATTATTTCGTAAAGAAAGCCTCACAATTTGAGCAAACTGAATTCAAAAGTTATTCATTACTAATGGCTCGCAATGAAGCCCATTTTTAATGTTCTATAAATAGTCCTTATTACCACTGTCCATTCCAACACGTGTGTAAAATAGTTTGTGTAAAACATAAAATGCCGCATTCAAGAGAAAATAAACATTCATGTACCCATTAGTGCTTTAGAACACACCTCTAAAAAGAGAAACACTATAAAAGCGAGTGAGACTCCAAGTTGTAGTTAAGCTCATTTGGTTCATTAGGTTGGGTGCATACTTTGCCTGAATCCACAAACATTCCATAACCATGTGTTCTGTGGAGTGGGCAGCTGAGGGTGAGAAGTATATTTTGAGTGGTTCACCTATACAGTAAGTTGTAGGAGAATTCACTGAATTACTAATTTTCTGATGATGCTTGCTGTAATGACACAAAATTCAAAAGGAGAAGACCTGCCTGAGAGGATGGGAGAGACTGAAATTCCTTTTGCTTAAAAGAGAGGTCAAAATGCCATGTATGAACATGGCTCACATCTGTTAATTTTTTGCCCTTCATAATATGGCAATATATTAGGGTTGCCACATGGGCAGTTTCCCTATTGGCATGACTGTTAATTTAGTTGCAATAGGTTTTGCTTGTGTGGCTAATAAAAAGCTGCCTTTTGTTGTAAGTTGTAGCTTGGTGAGCAAACGTGCAATTTAAGCAAAAAGCTTACAAAAACATTGGCAAAGCCAATAGCTCTTGCCTATGTGATATTTTTAGGTTTTACCTACGTTTTTTTAGCTATGTTGAAAATGGCTGACAGTAAAGCTAAATGCCAAGTCAAATAACCTTTATTGTGACTAAATAGCCATAAAAGTCAAAACAAACAACAAAAGATCAAAAATAAAAACGGAACAATAATAGCAATTCATGTACAAATTCAAAATCAGTAGATCATAAACCAAATTGTTATATAACACATGTATAAAGCCAATAAAACACAATAAATATCCAAATTAAAACAGATAAAATCAATTAAAATAAACAAATACAGAGAGCTGTGATCAAAACAAGAGGATGACCAGAGTTAGAAAGACACTTCCCTCTGTCTAACCGCCACATGAACAACAAATACCTAGAAAGTCTGGTATCATTCTTTAAAGTTCTGAGGGTAGCCAACATTGCTTAAGCCCAGAATACTACATAAGGTCAAAATACATTTCTTCCTAGAATCCCAGTAGGAGGGACAACAGAAAATAACATGCTCCACAGATTCAACCATATTTGGACACATAGGGCAGTAACTAGTATAGTCAGATGCTCCTTGCCTCCTGAAAGTGGTGTAAAAAAGCTGTACAACACAGCCTGCATTGTCTGCATTATAGAGTTTTTTTTATTTTCAGTTATGCAGCACTGAAACTAGCACTGCTGTATTAAATGACTAACAAAACATTGACAAAGCCTATAGAGCCTGCATAGGCGAGACCTATTGCCTTTGCCAATGCTTGGTATGGAATGTCGCATGGAACGTTATAAGTATTTTTATTGTGTTTACAACGGCTGTAATGCTAATGTTATAGAATGGTAAATGCTCTTGCCAAGGTGTTAGTGTGTCCAGATTCGAAAGCATTTTCGGACCATACAAAAACTGTGAACATGTGCCATATAAATGCACTGAATGTAACATAAGATGTAGGTAGACAGAAACGTCCAATAGGTCACAGCTTTTATTACAGTGATACTTTAGGCTATGTGTTACTTTGGGTGCAATAGTTACAAAAAACACTCCTGACTACTTGCTAGTAGTAAACTATAGCAACAGTTGGTGTTCAGTTGGTTTCCTAGAGCATTTGGCCCCTGTGCCACTATACCTGCTGCTATTTTCAAATCAAGGCCCTGGTGCCTGCAAGTTACCTCCACTTGTGATTGCTTGCTTAGTAGCAACATATAGCAATAATCAGTGTTCAGTGGGGTTCCTCAACCTTTTGGCCCTTGTGTCACTGTGCCGCTGCACCTGCTGCACTATCCAAGTCATGGCCCTGGTGCATGCAAGGTAACTGCGCTTGTGACTGCTTGCTTAGTAGCAACATATAGCTATAATAGGTGTTCAGTGGGTTTACTGGAGCTTTTGGCCCCTCTGCCGCTGCACCATGCAACAATGTCATCCAGGGGGCTGCCTTGGCGACTTTTCATAGAGATTAAACCAACCTTGAACCACATGCAATGACCAGTGCCCCGCAGCACGGCCCTTGGGTCCTGCTCCTCTGGCTGACTGTACTTCTGACAAGAGAAGAGACATCTCCGGAAGCCATAGACTGAGAGGGGTGCCTCTTTGAGGGAGGTTTACAAGGAGTGGTGGTGAAGTGACCCACTACTGATTGCTGAAGGAAGAGAGGGGGTCAGACTGAGGCAGATTTCTGTAGTGTGGCTGGCTGTGCCTCCTCTGAGAACGAGACATGATGAGCTTTAATATTTATTTATGTATATATGTAACAATTTTGTGTGGCACTCAAACAACAATTAAGGTATAAGACAGCTTACAGTCCAACAAAAGATACAATAGGGTTCATCTGTAACAACAGCAGCAGATGCAAGGGAGGCAGTCAGAACATGAGCTGTAGACTGGGGGGAGGGTCACACGGGGATGGGGTTTACGAGGAGCAGCGGCAAAGTGACCAAGCTTGGATTGCTAAACAAGAGTACAAAAAATGAAAGGGGCAGGACAGAGGATGTGGCATAATGGCCAGAGCTGTTGACCTTGGAGCTGGGAAGCCGGGTTCGGGTCTCGGCATTGGCTCAACATCCTGTACAATCATGCTTAAAAGAGAAGCTTCACAAAGAAGTTTGGCAAATGTAAAGGAGTACTTGGGCCTTGGGACACTGCTAAAAGCAAACACAAGTGGAACCACAGGAAAAAGCATGCAGCAACTAGTAGAGACAGAGGAAAAGTATGTGGCAACACACAAACCAATAAAAAGTAAGAGTGGGATGTAAGCCCCATTTAAGATCTATATGAAACACAATAGATTTGACAAGCACAAGCTACATACCCTACCATCCTCAGCTGCGGTCATTTTTAATACTGTGGTATTTAAGGCAGAATACCTTAGTCCTTGCCCACATCTTTTTGATTTCTGAAGGAATGCAGATATATTTTGGCTAGCGCACCTATTTTGTGGGTATACTGCTGTTTCCAAGAGGCGTTGAACTTTGAAAGTTGCTTAAATCCTCAAGCTTTAATATGGTGAGGATATCCATTGTATGGAATAGTGGGTATATGGAAAGTGCTCAGGTCTGGTTTTGGTGTGTTTTTCTCTAACAGAATCTCATCATTCTGTTTGGACCCTTACATTGTTCTGTGACTCTCTCCTTTGATTGAAAATACTCTTGTGACAAATGCAGAGAGATGGGTACTGCCTTCATCTTTGGTTCATTAATTGAACTTAAGTTCTGGCCCCAGAAACATACAACTGTGTCACCCACCAAAGACCAAGCTGGAGAGAGAAAAAGTAGTGGCAGAGATTCAGAGAGATAACTCCTTAGATACTACAAGCTGGTGGGAAGCCCTCACCCAAGAGAAAGAGACCATTGACTAGGAGGACTTGCAGCCAGGAGGCGAAGAAGATGGGCATACAACACCCAGGGTGACATCAATGATTGCGGATGGGAGGCCATTGGGGCTCGGAATCGAGGCAAGTTGGTGCTCACATAGATGACGGCCGTCAGGCCCCCGCCCACCACAGACGCCGGCAGTTACAGCAGCAGCAGCCGGGGGTAGACGCGGTGGAAGCCTCCATGTGCTTCTGAATTTCTTTTGGGGTTTTCTTCCCTTCCTGATGTAGCGGAAGGCCCCCAGACTGGTGCCCCCCCGCTCCACTTTACGAAGAGTGTGTCGCTATTCCCCGCAGCGAGCACAGTGCACGGGTAAGTCGCGTGGGCGGACTAGTTGGAGCATTCTGCTCCACCCGGACGAGGTGCGGATTTTTGGCCAGCAGTATTGGAGGCGCACTGTGAGAGACGCCGGGAAACAACAGATTTGCCACACGCGACGCAGGCCCCCTCCCTTCTGTTTTAATCTGCAGCATCCTGACCTGGCCTGGTCATTTAAAGGACACAGGAAGCGAAGAGATAGTAGGTGAGGTGCTGCATCAGCCAAATGCGATATTTTCGTGAACAGTAATGTGTTGGTGGATACTTTGAGTGCATACAGGATTCGAGCCACGATAAGCTTAATTGGCATGTATGGACAGGCCTTCCTGAAACTAGTGAGCGCTCTTCTCACAAATACTTTTCGACTGCTCACATGGAGTGCTGAATTTTGGTTAATGAGATTTGGTGAATTCTGTGACCTAACTGTAGGAAAGTACCATCTTGCCTGGCATGTTACCCCCATTTTTCACTGTATATATGTTGTTTTAGTTGTATGTGTCACTGGGACCCTGGCAACCCAGGGCCCCAGTGCTCATAAGTGTGCCTGAATGTGTTACCTGTGTAGTGACTAACTGTCTCACTGAGGCTCTGCTAATCAGAACCTCAGTGGTTATGCTCTCTCATTTCTTTCCAAATTGTCACTAACAGGCTAGTGACCATTTTTACCAATTTACATTGGCTTACTGGAACACCCTTATAATTCCCTAGTATATGGTACTGAGGTACCCAGGGTATTGGGGTTCCAGGAGATCCCTATGGGCTGCAGCATTTCTTTTGCCACCCATAGGGAGCTCTGACAATTCTTACACAGGCCTGCCACTGCAGCCTGAGTGAAATAACGTCCACGTTATTTCACAGCCATTTTACACTGCACTTAAGTAACTTATAAGTCACCTATATGTCTAACCTTTACCTGGTAAAGGTTAGGTGCAAAGTTACTTAGTGTGAGGGCACCCTGGCACTAGCCAAGGTGCCCCCACATTGTTCAGAGCCAATTCCCTGAACTTTGTGAGTGCGGGGACACCATTACACGCGTGCACTACATATAGGTCACTACCTATATGTAGCTTCACAATGGTAACTCCGAATATGGCCATGTAACATGTCTATGATCATGGAATTGCCCCCTCTATGCCATCCTGGCATAGTTGGCACAATCCCATGATCCCAGTGGTCTGTAGCACAGACCCTGGTACTGCCAAACTGCCCTTCCTGGGGTTTCACTGCAGCTGCTGCCAACCCCTCAGACAGGCATCTGCCCTCCTGGGGTCCAGCCAGGCCTGGCCCAGGATGGCAGAACAAAGGACTTCCTCTGAGAGAGGGTGTTACACCCTCTCCCTTTGGAAAATGGTGTGAAGACAGGGGAGGAGTAGCCTCCCCCAGCCTCTGGAAATGCTTTCTTGGGCACAGATGTGCCCAATTCTACATAAGACAGTCTACACCGGTTCAGGGACCCCTTAGCCCCTGCTCTGGCGCGAAACTGGACAAAGGAAAGGGGAGTGACCACTCCCCTGACCTGTACCTCCCCTGGGAGGTGTCCAGAGCTCCTCCAGTGTGCTCCAGACCTCTGCCATCTTGGAAACAGAGGTGCTGCTGGCACACTGGACTGCTCTGAGTGGCCAGTGCCACCAGGTGACGTCAGAGACTCCTGCTGATAGGCTCCTTCAGGTGCTAGTAGCCTATCCTCTCTCCTAGGTAGCCAAACCCTCTTTTCTGGCTATTTAGGGTCTCTGTCTCTGGGGAAACTTTAGATAACGAATGCAAGAGCTCATCCGAGTTCCTCTGCATCTCTCTCTTCACCTTCTGCCAAGGAATCGACTGCTGACCGCGCTGGAAGCCTGCAAACCTGCAACATAGTAGCAAAGACGACTACTGCAACTCTGTAACGCTGATCCTGCCGCCTTTTCGACTGTTTTCCTGCTTGTGCATGCTGTGGGGGTAGTCTGCCTCCTCTCTGCACCAGAAGCTCCGAAGAAATCTCCCGTGGGTCGACTGAATCTTCCCCCTGGAACCGCAGGCACCAAAAAGCTGCATTACCGGTCCCTTGGGTCTGCTCTCAGCATGACGTGCGAGGTCCCTCGAATCCAGCGACTCTGTCCAAGTGACCCCCACAGTCCAGTGACTCTTCAGTCCAAGTTTGGTGGAGGTAAGTCCTTGCCTCACCTCGCTGGCCTGCATTGCTGGGAACCGCGACTTTTGCAGCTACTCCGGCCCCTGTGCACTTCCGGCGGAAATCCTTTGTGCACAGCCAAGCCTGGGTCCACGGCACTCTACCCTGCATTGCACGACTTTCTAAGTTGGTCTCCGGCGACGTGGGACTCCTTTGTGCGACTTCGGGTGAGCACCGTTTCACGCATCCTCGTAGTGCCTGTTTCTGGCACTTCTCCGGGTGCTACTTGCTTCAGAGAGTGCTCCTTGTCTTGCTCGACGTCCCCTCTCTCTGCTGGTCCAATTTGCGACCTCCTTGTCCCTCCTGGGCCTCAGCAGCGTCCAAAAACGCTAACCGCACGATTTGCAGCTAGCAAGGCTTGTTGGCGTTCTTTCGGCAGGAAAACACTTCTGCACGACTCTCCACGGCGAGAGGGATCCGTCCACCAAAGGGGAAGTCTCTAGCCCTTTTCGTTCCTGCAGAAACCTCAGCTTCTTCTGTCCAGTAGAAGCTTCTTTGCACCCGCAGCTGGCATTTCCTGGGCATCTGCCCATCTCCGACTTGCTTGTGACTTTTGGACTTGGTCCCCTTGTTCCACAGGTACCCTAGATTGGAAATCCACAGTTGTTGCATTGTTGGTTTGTGTCTTTCCTGCATTATTCCTCTAACACGACTTCTTTGTCCTTAGGGGAACTTTAGTGCACTTTGCACTCACTTTTCAGGGTCTTGGGGATGGTTATTTTTCTAACTCTCACTATTTTCTAATAGTCCCAGCGACCCTCTACAAGGTCACATAGGTTTGGGGTCCATTCGTGGTTCGCATTCCACTTTTGGAGTATATGGTTTGTGTTGCCCCTATCCCTATGTTTCCCCATTGCATCCTATTGTAACTATACATTGTTTGCACTGTTTTCTAAGACTATACTGCATATTTTTGCTATTGTGTATATATATCTTGTGTATATTTCCTATCCTCTCACTGAGGGTACACTCTAAGATACTTTGACATATTGTCATAAAAATAAAGTACCTTTATTTTTAGTATAACTGTGTATTGTGTTTTCTTATGATATTGTGCATATGACACTAAGTGGTACTGTAGTAGCTTCACACGTCTCCTAGTTCAGCCTAAGCTGCTCTGCTAAGCTACCATTATCTATCAGCCTAAGCTGCTAGACACCCTATACACTAATAAGGGATAACTGGGCCTGGTGCAAGGTGCAAGTACCCCTTGGTACTCACTACAAGCCAGTCCAGCCTCCTACATTGGTTGTGCAGCGGTGGGATAAGTGCTTTGAGACTACTTACCACTCTTGTCATTGTACTTTTCATAAGAGAAAAATATACAAAACAAGGTCAGTGTATATACACATAGCCAAAAAGTTTTGCATTTCCTCTTTTCACTCTTTTCTAAGTGCTGAAAAGTACTTCTAACTTTCTAAAAAGTTCTAAAAAGTTTTAAAAGTTTTTTTCTGTCTTTCTAAAAGCTCTGACAAACTTTTTTCTTTTTCCATCACTTTAACTCTCTCTAAAAATGTCTGGTACAGGCCAAAATGTTGACCTGTCTAAGATTGCATATGATCACCTTAGCTGGAAAGGAGCAAGGAGTCTCTGTATAGAGAGAGGTTTGAGTGTAGGGAAGAATCCTTCCTTGGAATTGTTACTTAACATGCTTAGAGAACAAGATAAGGCAAGAAGTGCCCCATCTGTTGAAAAAGTAGCTAATGGTTCCCAATCTGATCCAGGGACTCCCCCAGGAAAAGATTCAGGAAAGAAACTTCCTAGCCTGCCCATTACTAGACAGTCTAGCATAGTTGGTAATGATGATGAGCCACACCATATAAATAGTGTTGTCTCACATCATAGCAAAAGCATTTACTCACACCACAGTGGTACTGATGTTTCTGTTAGCCAAGCTGTTAGGGTGTCCTCTGTAAGGGACAGGTCTCCTTCTGTCCATTCTCACCATACTTCTGTTTCAAGGCATGTCCCTCCCACCCACCCTGATGACAGATTGTTAGAAAGGGAGCTCAATAGATTGAGAGTGGAACAAACCAGACTGAAGCTCAAGAAGCAACAGCTGGATTTGGATAGACAGACCTTAGAAATAGAGAAGGAGAGACAGAAACTGGGTTTAGAAACCCATGGTGGCAGCAGCAGTATTCCCCACAGTCATCCTGCAAAAGAGCATGATTCCAGGAATCTGCACAAGATAGTTCCCCCTTATAAGGAGGGGGATGACATTAACAAGTGGTTTGCTGCACTTGAGAGGGCCTGTGTTGTACAGGATGTCCCTCAAAGGCAGTGGGCTGCTATCCTATGGCTATCATTTAGTGGAAAATGTAGGGATAGGCTCCTTACTGTGAAAGAAAATGATGCTAATAATTTCCAAGTTCTTAAGAATGCACTCCTGGATGGTTATGGCTTAACCACTGAACAGTACAGGATAAAGTTCAGAGAGACCAAAAAGGAGTCTTCACAAGACTGGGTTGATTTCATTGACCATTCAGTGAAGGCCTTGGAGGGGTGGTTACATGACAGTAAAGTTACTGATTATGAAAGCCTGTATAACTTGATCCTGAGAGAGCATATTCTTAATAATTGTGTGTCTGATTTGTTGCACCAGTACTTGGTGGACTCTGATCTGACCTCTCCCCAAGAATTGGGAAAGAAGGCAGACAAATGGGTCAGAACAAGGGTGAACAGAAAAGTTCATACAGGGGGTGACAAAGATGGCAACAAAAAGAAGGATGGTAAGTCTTCTGACAAGGGTGGGGACAAATCTAAAAATGAGTCTTCATCAGGCCCACAAAAACACTCTGGTGCGGGTGGTGGGCCCAAATCCTCTTTTAATCAGAACAAGGAAAAGAAACCATGGTGCTATTTATGTAAAATAAAAGGCCATTGGACAACAGATCCCAGTTGTCCAAAGAAAGGCACCAAGCCTCCTACCACTACAACCCCTACTGCTACACCTAGTGTCCCTACTAATAGCAGTGGTGGTGGGAGCAAACCTACTAATAGCCAATCCAAGGGAGTAGCTGGGCTCACTATTGGTAACTTAGTTGGGGTTGGCCTTGTTAGGGAGGCCACAGAGGCTGTGTTAGTCTCTGAGGGGGCTATTGATTTAGCCACCTTAGTTGCTTGTCCCCTTAATATGGATAAGTACAAGCAGCTACCCCTAACAAATGGTGTTGAGGTTCAGGCCTACAGGGACACTGGTGCCAGTGTGACTATGGTCATAGAGAAACTGGTCCACCCTGAACAACACCTACTTGGTCACCAGTACCAAGTAACCGATGCTCACAACAACACACTTAGCCACCCCATGGCTGTTGTTAATCTCAACTGGGGGGGGGGGGGTTACTGGTCCAAAGAAAGTTGTGGTAGCTTCAGATTTACCTGTAGACTGTCTATTAGGGAATGATTTGGAGACATCAGCTTGGTCAGATGTGGAGTTGGAGGCCCATGCAGCAATGCTGGGCATCCCAGGGCATATTTTTGCTTTGACAAGGGATCAGGCCAAAAAGCAAAAAGGACAGGGAAGCTTGGATCCTGGAACAATGGACCAAGTGCTCCCTAAAGCTAGGGCTAGTAGAAGCAAACCACTTCCTACTATCCCTCCCTCTACAGTGGATTCTACTTCTGAGGCAGAAGAATTCCCTCCCTGTGCAGAACCTACACCAGAGGAGCTGGAAGCAGACACTGCTGAGCTTTTGGGTGAAGGGGGGCCTGCCAGAGAGGAGCTGAGTGTGGCACAGCAAACCTGTCCCACATTAGAGGGTCTCAGACAGCAAGCTGTCAAACAGGCTAATGGGGATGTCAGTGACTCTCACAGAGTTTACTGGGAGGACAACCTCTTGTACACTGAGCATAGGGATCCTAAACCTGGAGCTGCCAGGAGATTAGTGATTCCTCAGGAGTACAGAAAGTTACTCCTAACCCTGGCACATGACATTCCCCTAGCTGGGCACCTGGGTCAAATGAAAACTTGGGACAGACTGGTTCCATTGTTTCATTGGCCTAGGATGTCTGAGGACACAAAGGAATTTTGTAAGTCCTGTGAAACCTGTCAAGCCAGTGGCAAGACAGGTAGCACCCCAAAGGCACCCCTTATTCCACTGCCTGTGGTTGGGGTTCCCTTTGAAAGGGTAGGGGTTGACATAGTTGGCCCCCTTGACCCTCCTACTGCTTCAGGCAATAGATTTATCTTGGTGGTAGTGGACCATGCCACAAGATATCCTGAAGCCATTCCTTTAAGGACCACTACAGCACCTGCAGTGGCAAAGGCCCTCCTGGGAATATTTTCCAGGGTGGGCTTCCCAAAGGAAGTAGTATCAGACAGGGGAAGCAATTTCATGTCTGCATACTTAAAGGCCATGTGGAAGGAGTGTGGTGTAACGTACAAGTTCACAACACCCTATCATCCACAAACAAATGGACTGGTGGAGAGATTTAATAAAACTCTCAAAGGCATGATTATGGGTCTCCCTGAAAAACTCCGCAGGAGATGGGATATCCTTCTACCATGCCTCCTTTTTGCCTACAGGGAGGTACCCCAGAAAGGAGTGGGCTTCAGCCCCTTTGAACTTCTTTTTGGACACCCTGTTAGGGGTCCCCTCACACTTGTAAAGGAGGGTTGGGAACAACCTTTAAAAGCTCCTAAGCAGGATATTGTGGATTATGTACTTGGCCTCAGATCAAGAATGGCTGAGTACATGAAAAAGGCCAGTAAAAACCTTCAGGCCAGCCAAGAGCTCCAGAAGCAATGGCATGATCAGAAGGCTGTTTTGGTTCAGTACCAACCAGGGCAGAAAGTGTGGGTCTTGGAGCCTGTGGCCCCAAGAGCACTCCAAGATAAATGGAGTGGTCCCCACACAATTGTTGAAAAGAAGGGAGAAGTCACCTATTTAGTTGACTTAGGCACTGCCAGGAGTCCCCTTAGGGTGCTCCATGTCAACCGCCTGAAACCCTACTATGACAGGGCTGATCTCACCCTGCTCATGGCAACTGATGAGGGACAGGAAGAAGACAGTGATCCTCTACCTGATCTCATCTCTTCCACAGAACAAGATGCTCTTGTGGAAGGTGTAGTTTTGGCTGATTGTCTTACTGCTGAGCAGAAAGATAATTGCATAAATCTCCTAGGACAATTTTCAGAACTCTTCTCTACTGTGCCAGGCACCACTTCTTGGTGTGAGCACACTATAGATACTGGAGACAGTTTACCTGTCAAAAGTAAGATCTATAGGCAGCCTGACCATGTCAGGGACTGCATAAAGCAAGAGGTCCAGAAAATGTTAGAACTAGGAGTAGTTGAGCACTCAGACAGTCCATGGGCTTCTCCTGTGGTACTGGTACCAAAACCCCATTCCAAAGATGGAAAGAAGGAAATGCGGTTTTGTGTAGACTATAGAGGTCTCAACTTGGTAACCAAAACTGATGCTCACCCTATACCCAGGGCAGATGAGCTCATAGATACACTGGCATCTGCCAAGTATCTAAGCACTTTTGACTTGACTGCAGGGTATTGGCAGATCAAATTGTCAGAAGATGCTAAACCTAAGACTGCATTTTCAACCATTGGAGGACATTACCAGTTTACTGTAATGCCTTTTGGTTTGAAAAATGCACCTGCCACTTTTCAGAGGTTGGTGAACACAGTCCTGCAAGGGCTGGAAGCTTTCAGTGCAGCATATTTGGACGATATAGCTGTCTTTAGCTCCAGCTGGGATGATCACCTGGTCCACCTTTGGAAAGTTTTGGAGGCCCTGCAAAAGGCAGGCCTCACTATCAAGGCTTCAAAGTGCCAGATAGGGCAGGGTAAGGTGGTTTATCTGGGACACCTTGTTGGTGGGGATTGCAGATTGCACCACTTCAGGGGAAAATCCAAACAATTATTGATTGAGTTCCCCCTACCACTCAGACTCAGGTGAGAGCCTTCCTAGGCCTCACTGGGTACTACAGGAGGTTCATTAAGAACTATGGCTCCATTGCAGCCCCTCTTAATGACCTCAAATCCAAGAAAATGCCTAAAAAGGTATTATGGACAGCAAACTGTCAGAAAGCTTTTGAGGAGCTGAAGCAGGCCATGTGCTCTGCACCTGTCCTGAAAAGCCCTTGTTACTCTAAAAAATTCTATGTCCAAACTGATGCATCTGAATTAGGAGTAGGGGCAGTCCTATCACAACTTAATTCTGAGGGCCAGGATCAACCTGTTGCTTTTATTAGTAGGAGGTTGACCCCTAGAGAAAAGCGTTGGTCTGCCATTGAGAGGGAGGCCTTTGCTGTGGTCTGGGCACTGAAGAAGTTGAGGCCATACCTGTTTGGCACTCACTTCATTGTTCAGACAGACCACAAACCTCTACTTTGGCTAAAACAAATGAAAGATGAAAATCCTAAATTGTTGAGGTGGTCCATATCCCTACAGGGAATGGACTATACAGTGGAACATAGACCTGGGAGTAGCCACTCCAATGCAGATGGACTCTCCAGATATTTCCACTTAGACACTGAAGACTCATCAGGTCATGGCTAGTCTTATTGTCCTTCGTTTGGGGGGGGGGGGGTTGTGTAGGAAAGTACCATCTTGCCTGGCATGTTACCCCCATTTTCACTGTATATATGTTGTTTTAGTTGTATGTGTCACTGGGACCCTGGTAACCCAGGGCCCCAGTGCTCATAAGTGTGCCTGAATGTGTTACCTGTGTAGTGACTAACTGTCTCACTAAGGCTCTGCTAATAAGAACCTCAGTGGTTATGCTCTCTCATTTCTTTCCAAATTGTCACTAACAGGCTAGTGACCATTTTTACCAATTTACATTGGCTTACTGGAACACCCTTATAATTCCCTAGTATATGGTACTGAGGTACCCAGGGTATTGGGGTTCCAGGAGATCCCTATGGGCTGCAGCATTTCTTTTGCCACCCATAGGGAGCTCTGACAATTCTTACACAGGCCTGCCACTGCAGCCTGAGTGAAATAACGTCCACGTTATTTCACAGCCATTTTACACTGCACTTAAGTAACTTATAAGTCACCTATATGTCTAACCTTTACCTGGTAAAGGTTAGGTGCAAAGTTACTTAGTGTGAGGGCACCCTGTCACTAGCCAAGGTGCCCCCACATTGTTCAGAGCCAATTCCCTGAACTTTGTGAGTGCGGGGACACCATTACACGCGTGCACTACATATAGGTCACTACCTATATGTAGCTTCACAATGGTAACTCCGAATATGGCCATGTAACATGTCTATGATCATGAAATTGCCCCCTCTATGCCATCCTGGCATAGTTGGCACAATCCCATGATCCCAGTGGTCTGTAGCACAGACCCTGGTACTGCCAAACTGCCCTTCCTGGGGTTTCACTGCAGCTGCTGCTGCTGCCAACCCCTCAGACAGGCATCTGCCCTCCTGGGGTCCAGCCAGGCCTGGCCCAGGATGGCAGAACAAAGGACTTCCTCTGAGAGAGGGTGTTACACCCTCTCCCTTTGGAAAATGGTGTGAAGGCAGGGGAGGAGTAGCCTCCCCCAGCCTCTGGAAATGCTTTCTTGGGCACAGATGTGCCCAATTCTGCATAAGCCAGTCTACACCGGTTCAGGGACCCCTTAGCCCCTGCTCTGGCGCGAAACTGGACAAAGGAAAGGGGAGTGACCACTCCCCTGACCTGCACCTCCCCTGGGAGGTGTCCAGAGCTCCTCCAGTGTGCTCCACACCTCTGCCATCTTGGAAACAGAGGTGCTGCTGGCACACTGGACTGCTCTGAGTGGCCAGTGCCACCAGGTGACGTCAGAGACTCCTGCTGATAGGCTCCTTCAGGTGTTAGTAGCCTATCCTCTCTCCTAGGTAGCCAAACCCTCTTTTCTGGCTATTTAGGGTCTCTGTCTCTGGAGAAACTTTAGATAACGAATGCAAGAGCTCATCCGAGTTCCTCTGCATCTCTCTCTTCACCTTCTGCCAAGGAATCGACTGCTGACCGCGCTGGAAGCCTGCAAACCTGCAACATAGTAGCAAAGACGACTACTGCAACTCTGTAACGCTGATCCTGCCGCCTTTTCGACTGTTTTCCTGCTTGTGCATGCTGTGGGGGTAGTCTGCCTCCTCTCTGCACCAGAAGCTCCGAAGAAATCTCCCGTGGGTCGACTGAATCTTCCCCCTGCAACCGCAGGCACCAAAAAGCTGCATTACCGGTCCCTTGGGTCTCCTCTCAGCACGACGTGCGAGGTCCCTCGAATCCAGCGACTCTGTCCAAGTGACCCCCACAGTCCAGTGACTCTTCAGTCCAAGTTTGGTGGAGGTAAGTCCTTGCCTCACCTCGCTGGGCTGCATTGCTGGGAACCGCGACTTTTGCAGCTACTCCGGCCCCTGTGCACTTCCGGTGGAAATCCTTTGTGCACAGCCAAGCCTGGGTCCACGGCACTCTACCCTGCATTGCACGACTTTCTAAGTTGGTCTCCGGCGACGTGGGACTCCTTTGTGCGACTTCGGGTGAGCACCCTTTCACGCATCCTCGTAGTGCCTGTTTCTGGCACTTCTCCGGGTGCTACTTGCTTCAGAGAGGGCTCCTTGTCTTGCTCGACGTCCCCTCTCTCTGCTGGTCCAATTTGCGACCTCCTGGTCCCTCCTGGGCCTCAGCAGCGTCCAAAAACGCTAACCGCACGATTTGCAGCTAGCAAGGCTTGTTGGCGTTCTTTCGGCGGGAAAACACTTCTGCGCGACTCTCCACGGCGAGAGGGATCCGTCCACCAAAGGGGAAGTCTCTAGCCCTTTTCGTTCCTGCAGAAACCTCAGCTTCTTCTGTCCAGTAGAAGCTTCTTTGCACCCGCAGCTGGCATTTCCTGGGCATCTGCCCATCTCCGACTTGCTTGTGACTTTTGGACTTGGTCCCCTTGTTCCACAGGTACCCTAGATTGGAAATCCACAGTTGTTGCATTGTTGGTTTGTGTCTTTCCTGCATTATTCCTCTAACACGACTTCTTTGTCCTTAGGGGAACTTTAGTGCACTTTGCACTCACTTTTCAGGGTCTTGGGGAGGGTTATTTTTCTAACTCTCACTATTTTCTAATAGTCCCAGCGACCCTCTACAAGGTCACATAGGTTTGGGGTCCATTCGTGGTTCGCATTCCACTTTTGGAGTATATGGTTTGTGTTGCCCCTATCCCTATGTTTCCCCATTGCATCCTATTGTAACTATACATTGTTTGCACTGTTTTCTAAGACTATACTGCATATTTTTGCTATTGTGTATATATATCTTGTGTATATTTCCTATCCTCTCACTGAGGGTACACTCTAAGATACTTTGGCATATTGTCATAAAAATAAAGTACCTTTATTTTTAGTATAACTGTGTATTGTGTTTTCTTATGATATTGTGCATATGACACTAAGTGGTACTGTAGTAGCTTCACACGTCTCCTAGTTATGCCTAAGCTGCTCTGCTAAGCTACCATTATCTATCAGCCTAAGCTGCTAGACACCCTATACACTAATAAGGGATAACTGGGCCTGGTGCAAGTACCCCTTGGTACTCACTACAAGCCAGTCCAGCCTCCTACACTAACACCCAGCAATTTTAGCATAATTATGGCCCCAAAAAATAGCCGAAACTTTGGCGAGAAAGCAGAGGCAGCCCGAGGGGCACGGGTTAAGAAACTTAACAGGGAAATGATCCCCGGAAGCAGATGTCCAGCCTCGGCCTTGGGGAAAATGAGCAGGAAAATTTCAGCAGAAGCAATAAAGGATCCTAAGAGCAGCATTACCCCACCAACTTCCCTAATGGAAGATAAGTAACAAACTATGATTACGGGCTTTTGAAAAGAGGGCCCACAAGAAAATAAACCTGAGCATATCACACCCCATCAAGTCAACACCCAACTGACACAAAACGGGGAACTTGGGGCGGACAGCAGGGAAAGGATGCATTTCGATGGCGCAAACAAGGAAAAAGACTCTCTCTTAACCTGGCTGCAAGCTCCTGAAGACCCAGAGGCGGAGCTGCTTGAGAGCAACAAGGATCACCCGGCACCATTAAAGTATAAGGAAATACACACACCCCTCGGGGAAAATATGCAACCAGGCTTTGTTGAGCAAGAAACTTCAATCCCCTTCAAGCCAGCCAGGGGGAAGCCACTAGCCCGCTGGCAGGCGAAGCAGGGGAGTCAAGGACTATGGCCCAAACATTTGAGGCAGGAGCTGAAGAAATTGGGACAAAAAAGAAAGGGCCTGACTGGCCTAAAGACGGAAGCGATAAATTGTATTCTTTGCCTGAGGAATCAGACTCCTCCAACAGTGACCAAAGTTTGAGTGAAACCGGAGCTAGTATATGCTCCGAATCAGGGAGTTTTTCATCACTAGCAGACTCCAAAGTGCGACAGCGAGAAAATAAGGAGCGGGCTCCTATTAGAGACGGCTTGGAACTCTCTGGCCAGAGCAGAAAGACACTTAAATGGGCCTACTCAGGAACTAATCCGATGAGTACGGTGGAGGCACATATCCCTGAGGCTCGGGCCAAGGCTGAGCAGGCTGAGAAGAGGGCAGATGCACCGGTACGTAGCTCGGTCCTTAGTATCGGTACCAGGAATACAGACTCAGAAATGCTACAGTATATATACGACTCAATCAAGGAGCTGCAAACTGAGACAAGGGCAGAAAGCCGACGGGCAAGGATTGCCACGAAACGTCTACAAGGAACTGTTCACAAGGTGGTAAAATCATGTATAGAAATTGAAGGGAAACTGAGCGTGATGGAGGAGAGAACAATGGCAGTAGAGGCAGACGTTGTGGCTCTGAGAGAACAAACTACAGCACATGATGGACTATTGAATTATATTATGTGGAAACTGGAGGATCAGGAGAAAGGCAGATGAGGAATAACCTACGGTTCTTAGGCATTGGAGAAGGGGCAGAGGGTAATGAAATCAGGGCATACATGATTAAAATGTTGCGGGATGCATTCCCGGAGCTCACCAACTGGGACTGGGAGTCTGAGGTTCAAAGGGCGCATAGATTCTCAGCAGTACGACGAGAGGGCCGCATAGGGGAGACTAAACACCCTAGAGCTATATTGGTTTACTTTAGAAATTACCTCTTGAGACAGGCTATATTTGAAAAAGCCTGCCCTGATGCACCACGTACTGGGGAGGGGGTAACCTTTTTCACTGGACCCGACTATTGCCATGTCACTGTAGAGCGAAGATGGAGGTTGCGTCAGCTGATCAAATCTTTTCAAGAGAAAGGTGGAGAGGCGTATTTGCTTGCACCAGCTCGTTTAAAGACTGTGGTCAATAGGAAAGTCAGACTATTTAATTCAGAGGTTCAGGCAAAAGAATATGTATTGGGGCTCAAAGCAACATAGTGTGAAGAGGGGAGGGAAAGGGGCAGAAAAAGGAAAAAGGCAAAGATGTGAGGACTTGGAAGATTGAAGGGAATATTGACTAAAGGTTTGGGGCTTCTTGAGGGAGAAAAGTCGGGCAGTCTGGGGCAGGGTGGCGGTCCACACCTGGGTGACACCTACATTCGGGCCAACGTTGGTCCGATTGCCTCTAAAGGGGGGGAGGGATCATCAGGGTGGGGTGGTGGGGGGGAGGAGGGGGGTTAAGCGGGGTGGTGGATGGGGGGCGGCTGAGGAAGGGAGGGGAATATGTGGGTGGGAGTGGGGGTGGGCGAGGGAGAGGGGGCAAGTCGCCGCTAGGAGGAGTAAAGTGGAAAACTTGGTACCCAGAGAAATGCAATTCAAAGTATGATTAGCAGGCACAAACCGCTTTGTTGTTAGAAGCAGGTCCCAGGAAAATGGAAACAAATGGGCGGAGATGTGGAACCAAGTATTCTCGTATAAATTGTAGGCTGAATATTGATAATGGTAATTTAGCCATGCAAAAACAACTGGAGTTATCTATATGTCGGTAATTCGGATACCATCTATAAGTATCTGTGGACGAAATAATCCCCGCAAGAGGAAGAAAACTGTAGGTGACCTGAGGATGTTAAAAACAGACATTTATTGTTTGCAAGAAACACAGACAGAAAAGACAGATCGAAATCTGTTGGAGACTTTGGGCTTGCGTCTGTTAGAGTATACTGAGCAAATGTCTAAAACAAGGGAAGTTGCTATCCTGACAAGTAATACTAATTGTGTTGTTACTCGTAAGAAAGCAGATCCAATCGGGAGATGGGTACTGATCGAGTGTTTATTGAGTAAGGTTAGATTTACGTTATGTTCATTATATGGCTCAGTGGATGACAACCCCTCCTTATTTGATTTTATATTTGCAGAATTAGCAGTATGGCCCGCTCCGTACATCATATGCGGTGATCTGAATTTTAATGGGTCATGGGATGGAGCACAGAATTTAAGAGATGTTTGGAAGGAAAGATACGCGGGCGGAAACCTAGAGTCTTTCAGGCCATTAAGAATATGCAAAGGGAAATCAGATTGATAGATGTATGGCCAACTTTGGAGGGATCAAACACAGGTTATACCTATTTCTCTGAGCCTCATAGGAAATTTGCACGAGTAGGTTACTTTCTTGTTTCACCTAGATTTCTAGACGAATTAGGGATTAAGCTATACCCTCGTTTTATGGCAGATCACAACCCATTAGTACTGGAGGTAATGATAAAAGACACACAGAGATTTAGGAAGGGTTTGACATTTGAGAGAGGTTTGCTAAATGACTCCCTGTATATACAGCATATGAACATGCGGCTGAAAGAATTTCTGGATTTTAATATGGGAACCAGCCCAACAGAGATAGTGTGGGACATATTAAAGGCAGTTATAAGGGGGGGAAACCCTTGGATTCAGCGTAAGGCAACAACAACAAGCTGCAGCCCAGTTTCAGGCACTCATGGGGAAACTACAGGTAGCAAAAGAACAGCTGATTAGGGGCATTCAAGAAGGATGTCGGGATCAAAGACGCTTTGCATCAGGTATCGATAGCCAAAATGTCATAAGGAAAATATTCAATGGAAAGAATAGCTGAACATTTTTTAACAAGGCGAATGGAATGCCATGAATTTTGTGAGAATGTAGGGCATATTTTAGCAACGTGGACCCGCCAAAGGGTCTCCTCAGGCTTAGTCTTAAAAGTACAGAACAGGGCAGGGTTGATAGTCACTGGACCCTACGCCATCAGGAGTATTACATAGAAATATATAGGGCTGCAAATATTGGTCAGGAGCACACTGGTAGTTGCTGGTTGAGGGTGACTCCGGGTGGTCGGATCAAAACAGAGGATCAACAGCATTAGGGCAGGAGGTAACATCGGAAGAATTGGCAGATGCGCTTGAAGTGCTTCTGAATGGAAAGGCTGTAGGGCCGGATGGTTTTAAGAATGCGATCTTGCCAGTGTTGCTGAAACTGGTGATTCATGTACAGCAAGGGGGTAACCCTCCGCCGTCCTGGGGGTCAGCTAATATTGTAGTGTTTCTAAAGAAAGGCAGGGACCCGCTTAGTTTAAGCTTGTACCGCCCAATCATCCTTATAAATAGTGATGCGAAAGTTTATTCCAAAATATTGACAACCCGGTTGTCTGTTTGCATCAGTAAGCTGGTCAGTTATAATCAACATGGGTTTGTCCCCGGTAGGGACACATCTGATCATATTAGAAGGGTGATAACACTGTTTGACACTACACATATAGTAGCAGAGCCCATGGCTATGATTCTGCTGGATGCTGAGAAAGCAGTCCTTCACACAGGCCATAGGCATGGGCAATATTTGGAGAATACTGCATGTCCCACGGTTAAGTTACTCCTATTTCTCCAGGGCACACGACACCCACTCCCATTTAAACTACTTCTTCATACCACAGGCAACACTCCATGGATTCACAGAGACTGAATACATGGGACAAGGAAAGTCTGATCACTCACCACTAAGCATCTGCCTAGAAACCCAAAAGCTCAAGGGGAGGGGGGAACTGACACTTGCAAAGGGCACCTCTCTTACCTGAAAGACATACAGCACCTATGGGAGGCCACCAAACAATCCTCTGAAGACACAACTAATGCAGTAAGGGAGACATCCACGCTATGGGAGGACTGTAAGGCTACAACGCAAAGAGTGATAATATTCGGGGATAAGTGCGAAAAGGCAGCACAAAGTGACAAAATAGAGGGAACTCTTGTAACTAGAGAGAGAGTATCTCCTGCAGCCCTCAGCGGCACCAAAAGCTCACATCACACTGAAGCAGGAGGAGTACCAAGGAATAGTAACGGAGACAGCCGCTCAAACCTATGTCACACAACAGAAATGCATCTAGAGGCAGGAGTTAAGGAAGACAAGATCTTGGCTTGGCAAAGTGGAAGGGAATGAAAAAGGAACTCCATTGCCAAGGTAATAGCACCAGGTGGCACACCAACGTGAGGCAGTGAGGTCATAGCAGAAGTTATGGTCGACTATCTGAGGCAGTGAGGTCATAGCAGATGTTATGGTGGACTATCTGCAGGGTTTATGCTGCTAAAACACAGCAGCCCGGCATAGCCCTATCCTGAATGTGTATGCAGACAGCTGGCAGGACACAGAAGAGGGGCACTAAAGGAAGACTTACCACAGGAGGAGGTACAGCTGGCCCTCACACATTTGCAATCAGGGAAAACGCCTGGCCCCAGCAGGCTCTTTGGGGAACACCGCAAAAGAATGTGCAGCAAGATAGTGTCACAACTAAATAATATGTTCACTAAGGCCCATCAGTAGGGAACACAACCCAGTGATATGGATACACAAAACTAT
This sequence comes from Pleurodeles waltl, assembly GCF_031143425.1. NCBI lineage: Eukaryota > Metazoa > Chordata > Amphibia > Caudata > Salamandridae > Pleurodeles > Pleurodeles waltl. Next base: position 1,220,287,747 of record NC_090447.1, read on the forward strand.
AGTACTCATACCCCGGGTAGGGAAATGCAGAGAGCACTGGGACTCATACCAGCCCATCTCGCTCCTCAACTCAAACACCAAGGCTCATATTTATACTTTTTTGTGCCGGATTTGCGTAATTTTTTTACACAAAAGCAGCTCAAACTTACAAAAGACAACTATATTTGGTAAGCTTGTGCCGCTTTTGCGGCACAAAGTTACAGAAATGCGGTGCAAAAAAGTATAAATATGGCCTAAATTTCTAGCAAAGGCCCTCGCAAATTGACAGGGAGTTGTGATATTGGACTTGATATACCCAAAATAGAACGGCTTCATGCCCCAAAGATCTACAAAAGTCAATTCACGACACTTATATTACAGTATGGAAGTGGTGCATGACCTGAGAGAGCCCCTGGCTTTGGCCTCGCTAAATGCCAACAAAGTGCTCAATTCACTGGAATGGCCCTGTTCGGGATTCTCAGGAAAATGGGTTAAAGACCCAAATCATTGAAATGGGTAAAGCTGCTGTACAAATAACAAGGCACATGTTATAGTAAGAGGAGCCATATCCCTGGAGTTCCCGATACAGCAGAGTACTAGACAGGGATAACCCCCGTTTGCCAATGCTGTTTGCACTGCTAGGTAATGGAGGAGCTGGTGGAATAGATGAGTGGATGCCCAGATTTGGGGATAAAGATGGGAACCCACATCGGAGGAGCAGGTCTTGCTGTATATGGACAATATCCTGCTGTACCTGGCAGAGCAGGGCCTCTCCCTGATACGGGTGGCCAAGGTCTTTCAAATCTACGGGGAATACTCAGGATTAAGAATTAGTTGGGAGAAATGACACATAGGCCCTCATTCTGACCTTGGCGGGCGGCGGAGGCCGCCCGCCAAAGTCCCGCCGTCAGGTTACCGTTCCGCGGTCGAAAGACCGCGGCGGTAATTCTGACTTTCCCGCTGGGCTGGCGGGCGGTCGCCTTCAGACCGCCAGCCAGCCCAGCGGGAAAGAGGCTTCCACGATGAAGCCGGCTCGGAATCGAGCCGGCGGAGTGGAAGCTGTGCGACGGGTGCAGTTGCACCCGTCGCGTATTTCACTGTCTGCGCAGCAGACAGTGAAATACATGTAGGGGCCCTCTTACGGGGGCCCCTGCAATGCCCATGCCAGTGGCATGGGCACTGCAGGGGCCCCCAGGGGCCCCGCGACCCCCCCTACCGCCATCCGGATCTCGGCGGTCCGACCGCCGGGATCTGGATGGCGGTAGGGGGGGTCGGAATCCCCGCGGCGGTGCAGCAAGCTGCGCCGCCGCGGAGGATTCAATGGGGCCGCGGTACACTGGCGGGATCCCGCCAGTGGTGCCGGTCCGACCGCGGCTTTACCGCCGCGGTCGGAATCCCCATTGGAGCACCGCCGGCCTGTCGGCGGTGCTCCCGCGGTCCTCCGCCCTGGCGGTCAAAGACCGCCAGGGTCAGAATGACCACCATAGTCTTGATGGGCAACTGGAAACCACTGCCATTCTGAACAATGCCCCTAAAAATAGTAGACAACCACTTCAAATAACTGCAAATGTGAATATCTACTGATGAGAAAATGCACTACACAGATAACCAAGCCCCCAACTCAATAGACTTTAGGAAAACATAAAACACTCCAGTGCCCTTTTGCTATCACTGACAGGCCGGGCAGCACTTTTTAAAATGATTGTGCTACCCAGCTTCACATACATACTATAGAAAAGCCCTTACACTATACCAACCACCTTCTTCAGTGACCAGAGAGGCCAAGGGGTCAAGAAATTGCTTTCAGCAGGCATTAAAAATAGAGCCAAAAAGGGTGCAATGAAATCTTGTAGATTTAATTGCACCATTTTTGTGGTCCTAATGCCGGAACGCTCCTATTGCATACACTATGCCTGGTGCGGACAAAATGTGGCACAAGGGGTCACAAAGAGGTGCAATGCATTCATCGCGCCACTTGTAAATAAGGCAGGACCCTTATTTAATATAATTGTATTAATTTAATTATTATTAATTATATAAGCCCCCCTTACCATTGATGCACCAAATCACTGATACATCCATTTAATCAATCATCCATACATGCACTCACGCATCAATCCAAGTGCTCACTTGCCTTTTCTTTACTCTATTCACATAATTATCCAGCAGTTCATCCATACACTCACCCATGCATCATAATACTCACTCACCCCTTCATTTATCAATCTATAGAGTTAATCACTCAACCATTCAGGCATTCACCCAGGGAAAACATGACATTCTAATTTGTTTACATATACCCATCTGCAGCCCTCAGAAAGAAGGCCATATTTTTTCAGATTGTGGGATAAATACTCCATTCATATGTAATACGCCTTGGTGGGTTAGGCCACTGCAGAGACCTGCATGCATCTGCAAATCTCGCAGTCTCAGACGGACATAGTTGTAAGGTGGTAAGATGTTATAGCCTCCATTTCCTGTGCTCAACTTTATCAATCTAATGCTTTTAAAGAGATGTCCTGTCAGTTTATTTCAACGTAACCAATGGGAATGGTCAATGTAATGCAAGGACTGGATGAATCGTTACCCTCATGATTTCATATGACGATGGATGCAGTGAATACTGGAAGTTGTGCTCTTTGTTTATCATCAAAGTCACTTGGAATAAAGCGCTTGAAAAGCTACGATTTGGGGAAAAACTGGAACAGGTGTCACTGACTATACGGAATTTAACTGTAACCTTATTTAATCTACAAACGTTGAAATGCCATTATTGTGAGTACTATAACTTTTTACTGTGAAAATACTTTAAAAAATTTATTTAGTTTACATTAATGGCAAAGGTTAACAAAGCCTTTCATTCGCCCATTTCAATGAAATGACCAGGTTAGTTTGGGAAAAGTTGCATTTTAAGCAGTATGAAGGAATGCATTCTATAATGGAGTATATATTCAGAAATAACGATCTCCATAGAGAAAGATTTACACTTTTGTTTCCAAAGTAGTGTAAAATAGTGTACTTTTAAATTAACTCAATGCACAAACGCACATTTTTTAACACATCAGTGGGTCTTTTGTACCCATCCATGCTACTATATGATGATCCAAGACTTAATGGTGAGCTGGTCTCTGAGCAGAGTCTTAAGAATTACAAAGACCAGATCCAGTCCTCCCCCAGCCGCCCTCCTACCTCCTTCCACTCATCCTCCACCCACTCCGCCCCAGTCTATTCTTATGGATAAACTGGATACAGTAAGGAAGTTTAAAAGAGACCTGAAAATTCGATTTGAATGGGAAAGTCTGGAAGCAGCGCTCAGGGTGACATAATTGCTCACTTGAAAATGAACCTGATGCTTTTTCTCTCCTCTCACAGCCTGGGCATAATGGAATCGCAATGGACTGTAGGGAGACTCCGGCCCAATAGGCAATAATTCTGTGAAAAACATTTTTATTTTGCAGACTAATTGCGCTTTGTTTTATTTCTACCTCATTTTAGAGAGGATGTATAGTCACAGATTTCTAAATGTAATATTTAAATGATGAAATCGAGGGGTGCATGACATTAAGACTATAGGGAGATCTCTGCCAGACACTGCAGTACAGAGCCATCTGACCCGTTATGACTGAGGCGAGTGAATGAAGGTGCAATGTCAATGGCAGGTTACTCAGATAGACGGGACGGAGGGCAGCTAAGGAAGTTAATTTGTGGGCGGCAATTTGAACAGGAGCCCTAGTTATATACTAGAACCTCAGACAGCACAACTCAAAGCAAAATAGATAACATTTGGTTACTGTTTTTAAGCTGTACTATCGAACAATAATGCAGAAGTCTGGCGTAACTGAGTTTTCCTTACCCACTGCAGGCCCACAGAAGAAGGTGCTCGGCTCTACAATGCGCCAAAAAAACTTGTATAAGATTATGTTAAACTGAACAGAAAATAAAAATACATATCCACAGCTGTTACAACAAAAGGCGCTCCTGTTTTATTCTGCACATCCCAGTTGTGTCTTCAACAGTGTGCTGCCTGCATTCACACTTTTGTGCACACGAGAGCTTTCCATTAAGAAAAAAAGCCTGACAAACGGTATAGTAGAACTTTTTTTGTTGTTGCTATTACTGATTAGGTACGCATTTTGGCGTTTTTGTTTTGCTGTTTTAAATAGCACAAAGTATTGGAGCTCTTTCCAAGAGCATCAGTTATATAACACTAGGACGTATTCTTCTTTTGGGTTAGGCACAGAAAGATTAATTAAAGTCATCAGAAGTTAAACAAGCATTTGCAATGCAACGGGTCTCGCATTACCTTGAGTTTGAGCTATTATCGTTGTATACTCCTAACCGGACTTTTCTTGGCACATTAAAGGAAAAGAAAAAAACGCTGTAAAAACACAGCACGATCACGCTGCGAAATAAAGAGAAAAAGTAGTCTAGAAACCATACAGAAAACACAGAGCCTCATATGTTTCCAGTAGTTTACCTGTGCTCTCGAGGAGGGCTAAACACCAGATACGGCATGACGTATGCATGCCTTTCACAAATGAAAACAAGTGGATTTTAAAAGGAAAGCCCATGAACCAATGAAAGTGACTGACATAACATGGGCGTGGTTAAAATCCCCCTAAAGAGAGATTGGAAGAGGGACGGAGTGCTTTGCGCTCACCCCTAAAAAAAACTGACTTTTAAACGCTGGCTCTAAACACAGAGTAAAGGTGACAAGAACAAGATTTAAAGGTATATTTATTGCTCCTTTACTTTCTCACTGAAAAGAAACCAGAGGTGGCAAGTAGGTCCTAAAAACAGCTCAACCTGACAAAAAAAAAAAATGACTTGCTATAGAGAGTGGGCGATTTTTTCAAGGACTGATCTTTCTGGTCACTAGTGGTGTTTATTGGAGTCACATGGTATTTTCAACCTTCAGAATTTTGTTTGAATTTTCTCCTCAGGGATGCAAATGCTCAATTGTCCCCCCAGAAAACCCGCAACTGGATGGAACAAAAACATTATCTAAGTAGTCGACTGGTATTTCTTTTGTCGAAGATCTTTAATGGAATAACAGTTGATGCCCAGAGAAGAACAAATATGGAGAGAGGCTAAAGGATTAGAACCAGCACTTCTGCTGAGCAGTGCCAGTTCAATCTAACACTGTAGGCCATCAGAAGCATAGAGCTACAGCGAGACAATTCTTAAACAATGAATGTGAGGGGATGCGGACCAGTGTATAAGCCACAGCCCTGGGAACATATGGAGCTTGACTCTAATCCTCGCCTCAGTACTTGACTGAAAATTGTGTGATTCTACACAAAGCACTTAATCTGCCTGGGCCTAACTTTCGAAGTATGCAAGATTGTAGGAGGCTGGACTGGCTTGTAGTGAGTACCAAGGGGTACTTGCACCTTGCACCAGGCCCAGTTATCCCTTATTAGTGTATAGGGTGTCTAGCATCTTAGGCTGATAGATAATGGTAGCTTAGCAGAGCAGCTTAAGCTGAACTAGGAGACGTGTGAAGCTACTACAGTACCACCTAGTGTCATATGCACAATATCATAAGAAAACACAATACACAGTTATACTAAAAATAAAGGTACTTTATTTTTATGACAATATGCCAAAGTATCTTAGAGTGTACCCTCAGTGAGAGGACAGGAAATATACACAAGATATATATACACAATAGCAAAAATATGCAGTATAGTCTTAGAAAACAGTGCAAACAATGTATAGTTACAATAGGATGCAATGGGGAAACATAGGGATAGGGGCAACACAAACCATATACTCCAAAAGTGGAATGCGAACCACGAATGGACCCCGAACCTATGTGACCTTGTAGAGGGTCGCTGGGACTATTAGACAATAGTGAGAGTTAGCAAAATAACCCTCCCCAAGACCCTGAAAAGTGAGTGCAAAGTGCACTAAAGTTCCCCTAAGGACAAAGAAGTCGTGTTAGAGGAATAATGCAGGAAAGACACAAACCAGCAATGCAACAACTGTGGATTTCCAATCTAGGGTACCTGTGGAACAAGGGGACCAAGTCCAAAAGTCACAAGCAAGTCGGAGATGGGCAGATGCCCAGGAAATGCCAGCTGCGGGTGCAAAGAAGCTTCTACTGGACAGAAGAAGCTGAGGTTTCTGCAGGAACAAAAAGGGCTAGAGACTTCCCCTTTGGTGGACGGATCCCTCTCGCCGTGGAGAGTCGTGCAGAAGTGTTTTCCCGCCGAAAGAACGCCAACAAGCCTTGCTAGCTGCAAATCGTGCGTTTGGCGTTTTTGGACGCTGCTGGGGCCCAGGAGGGACCAGGAGGTCGCAAATTGAACCTGAAGAGAGAGGGGACGTCGAGCAAGACAAAGAGCCCTCACTAAAGCAGGTAGCTGCCGGAGAAGTGCCAGAAACAGGCACTACAAGGATGCGTGAAACGGTGCTCGCCGAAGTTGCACAAAGGAGTCCCACGTCGCCGGAGACCAACTTAGAAAGTCGTGCAATGCAGTTTAGAGTGCCGTGGACCCAGGCTTGGCTGTGCACAAAGGATTTCCGCCGGAAGTGCACAGGGGCCGGAGTAGCTGCAAAGTCGCGGTTCCCAGCAATGCAGCCCAGCGAGGTGAGGCAAGGACTTACCTCCACCAAACTTGGACTGAAGAGTCACTGGACTGTGGGGGTCACTTGGACAGAGTCGCTGGATTCGAGGGACCTCGCTCGTCGTGCTGAGAGGAGACCCAAGAGACCGGTAATGCAGCTTTTTGGTGCCTGCGGTTGCAGGGGGAAGATTCCGTCGACCCACGGGAGATTTCTTCGGAGCTTCTGGTGCAGAGAGGAGGCAGGCTACCCCCACAGCATGCACAAGCAGGCAAACAGTCGAGAAGGCGGCAGGATCAGCGTTACAGAGTTGCAGTAGTCGTCTTTGCTACTATGTTGGAGGTTTGCAGGCTTCCAGCGCGGTCAGCAGTCGTTTCCTTATCAGAAGGTGAAGAGAGAGATGCAGAGGAACTCGGATGAGCTCTTGCATTCGTTATCTGAAGTTTCCCCAGAGACAGAGACCCTAAATAGCCAGAAAAGAGGGTTTGGCTACCTAGGAGAGAGGATAGGCTACTAACACCTGAAGGAGCCTATCACAAGGAGTCTCTGACGTCACCTGGTGGCACTGGCCACTCAGAGCAGTCCAGTGTGCCAGCAGCACCTCTGTTTCCAAGATGGCAGAGGTCTGGAGCACACTGGAGGAGCTCTGGACACCTCCCAGGGGAGGTGCAGGTCAGGGGAGTGGTCACTCCCCTTTCCTTTGTCCAGTTTCGCGCCAGAGCAGGGCTAAGGGGTCCCTGAACCGGTGTAGACTGGCTTATGCAGAATTGGGCACCTCTGTGCCCAACAAAGCATTTCCAGAGGCTGGGGGAGGCTACTCCTCCCCTGCCTTCACACCATTTTCCAAAGGGAGAGGGTGTCACACCCTCTCTCAGAGGAAGTTCTTTGTTCTGCCATCCTGGGCCAGGCCTGGCTGGACCCCAGGAGGGCAGATGCCTGTCTGAGGGGTTGGCAGCAGCAGCAGCTGCAGTGAAACCCCAGGAAGGGCAGTTTGGCAGTACCAGGGTCTGTGCTACAGACCACTGGGATCATGGAATTGTACCAACAATGCCAGGATGGCATAGAGGGGGCAATTCCATGATCTTAGACATGTTACATGGCCATATTCGGAGTTACCATTGTGAAGCTACATATAGGTAGTGACCTATATGTAGTGCACGCGTGTAATGGTGTCCCCGCACTCACAAAGTTCAGGGAATTGGCTCTGAACAATGTGGGGGCACCTTGGCTAGTGCCAGGGTGCCCTCACACTAAGTAACTTTGCACATAACCTTTACCAGGTAAAGGTTAGACATATAGGTGACTTATAAGTTACTTAAGTGCAGTGTAAAATGGCTGTGAAATAACGTGGACGTTATTTCACTCAGGCTGTAGTGGCAGGCCTGTGTAAGAATTGTCAGAGCTCCCTATGGGTGGCAAAAGAAATGCTGCAGCCCATAGGGATCTCCTGGAACCCCAATACCCTGGGTACCTCAGTACCATATACTAGGGAATTATAAGGGTGTTCCAGTAAGCCAATGTAAATTGGTAAAATTGGTCACTAGCCTGTTAGTGACAATTTGTAAAGAGAGAGCATAACCACTGAGGTTCTGGTTAGCAGAGCCTCAGTGAGACAGTTAGGCACCACACAGGGAACACATACATATAGGCCACAAACTTATGAGCACTGGGGTCCTGACTAGCAGGGACCCAGTGACACATAACAAACATACTGAAAACATAGGGTTTTCACTATGAGCACTGGGCCCTGGCTAGCAGGATCCCAGTGAGACAGTGAAAACACCCTGACATACACTCACAAACAGGCCAAAAGTGGGGGTAACAAGGCTAGAAAGAGGCTACTTTCTCACACAACCCCCCCCAAACGAAGGACAATAAGGCTAACCTTGGCCAGTTGAGACTTTATTGTCTAAGTGGTGATAAGTAGAGAGTAGCTCTGCAATAGACTGGTTACTCCCTTTATCATCCACTATATGGTTACTTCCATGTGGGGATGTAAACCACCCTGTTTGAAGTTTTTTAGCTAAGCAACAATGTGAAGATGTATTTTCAGAGTTTCTATCAGTAAGTTTTAGTTTAGAGCAGTGGGAATTGTCCACTGAACCTATTTGTAGTGATGAAAATGCCAGACGGGGATGCTGTCTCAATAAAGCCATAGCTGGGCAAAAACTTTGTCCATGTGGCTGGAAGAGAGAACAGGGATGCTGTTTCTCTTGAGTTGGAGCAGGGCAGGGATGCTGTCCTATGAGCTCCAAACTAGGGCAGGGATGCTGTCCTAAGTGTTGTGAGGCAGTGCAGGGTTTCTGCACTAAAGTTTCTCTGGGAGGGTTGGAGGGATGCTCCATGTTAACTAAAATGGTGCTCTTTTTGTCACCAATGTTAGTTATCCCACAGAGAGGTACTTCTACCTCAGGGAGTCCAGCTTTGCCAGCTGATGATTCCCTTGGAACAGGTGCCACCCCAGGAGAGGTTTCTCCCACCACAGGAATGGTATCCTGAATGGTAGGGTGGTTAGGGGATACTGTGATACCCTTTTTACCTGTTGTTGGAGAGGGATCCTGAGTTTTCAGGCCTTCTCTCCTTTGCTTTTTCATTTCAGTAGAAATGAGAGGGAACAATTCCTCAGGGATGCCCAGCATGGCTGCATGGGCATAAAACTCTACATCAGCCCAACCTGAGGCCTCTAGGTCATTACCTAAGAGACAGTCTACAGGTAAGCTAGGTGATACCACCACCTGCTTAGGGCCAGTAACTCCACCCCAACTAAACTGAATTATAGCTAAGGGAAGAAACTTAGTGGAGTTATGGACATCAATAATCTTATACTGTTGTCCAATGATGTGTTGATCAGGGTGCACTAGGTTTTCAGTCACCAAAGTGATACTGGCACCTGTGTCCCTGTAGGCCAAGGCCTCAACACCATTTATTGAAACTGTCTGCCTGTACTTATCCATTGTAAGGGGACAAGCAGCCAGTGTGGCAAGGCCAATGCCACTAGGTGTGACAGAAACTGTCTTGGGAGTGACTACCCCAGTTTCTACTATGGACCCAAAAGTGAACCCAACTACACCCTTAACTTGACTGTTGCCAGCAGTCCCACCACTAGTACCACTACTGCTAGGGGCACTAGAGCTTGATGTATTAGTGGTGGTAGGCTCAGGGGGTTTACCTGGACAGGACTTATCCCCTGGCCTATGGCCTCTGTTTTTACACACAAAGCACCAAGGCTTTTTAATGTGTGCAGGTTGGGAAGAAGAGGAAGAATTAGGTTTATCCCCACCCTCTGAAGAGTGTTTAAGATTTGAAGTGGGATCTTTGGTTTTACCTTTATCCCCATGCTTATCTTGAGATTTTTCACCATCTTTCTTCTTATTGCCATCTTTGTCACCCCCTGTATGAACTTTTCTGTTCACCCTTGTTCTGACCCATTTGTCTGCCTTCTTTCCCAATTCTTGGGGAGAGGTCAGATCAGAGTCTACCAGGTACTGGTGCAACAAATCAGACACACAATTATTAAGTATATGCTCTCTCAGGATTGTGTTATACAGGCTTTCATAATCAGTAACTTTACTGCCATGTAACCACCCCTCCAAGGCCTTCACTGAATGGTCAATGAAATCAACCCAGTCTTGTGAAGACTCTTTTTTGGTCTCTCTGAACTTTATCCTGTACTGTTCAGTGGTTAAGCCATAACCATCCAGGAGTGCATTCTTAAGAACTTGGAAATTATTAGCATCATTTTCTTTCACAGTAAGGAGCCTATCCCTACCTTTTCCACTAAATGATAGCCATAGGATAGCAGCCCACTGCCTTTGAGGGACATCCTGTACAACACAGGCCCTCTCAAGTGCAGCAAACCACTTGTTAATGTCATCCCCCTCCTTATAAGGGGGAACTATCTTGTGCAGATTCCTGGAATCATGCTCTTTTGCAGGATGACTATGGGGAATACTGCTGCTGCCACCATGGGTTTCTAAACCCAACTTCTGTCTTTCCTTCTCTAGTTCAAAAGACTGTCTATCCAAATCCAGCTGTTGCTTTTTAAGCTTCAGTCTGGTTTGTTCCACCCTCAACTTATTGAGTTCCCTCTCTAACATTCTGTCATCAGGGTTGGTGGGAGGGACATTCCTAGAAACAGAGGTATGATGGGAATGAACAGAAGGAGACCTGTCCCTTACAGAAGCCACCCTAACAGCTTGGTTAACAGAAACATTACTACCAGTATGGTGAGAATAAATGCTTTTGCTATGATGTGAGACAACACTATTTGTACGGTGTGGCTCATCATCATTACCAACTATGCTAGACTGTCTAGTAATGGGCAGGCTAGGAAGTTTCTTTCCTGAATCTTTTCCTGGGGGAGTCCCTGAATCAGATTGAGAACTATTAGGTACTTTTTCAACAGATGAGGCACCTATGGCCTTATCTTGTTCTCTAAGCATGTTAAGTAACAGTTCCAAGGAAGGATTCTTCCCTACACTCAAACCTCTCTCTATACAGAGACTCCTTGCTCTTTTCCAGCTAAGGTTGTCATATGCAAGTTTGGACAGATCAACATTTTGGCCTGTGCCAGACATTTTTAGAGAGAGTTAAAGTGATAGTAAAAGATAAAAAGTTTGTCAGAGCTTTTAGAAAGACAGAGAAAAAAACTTTTTAAACTTTTTAGAACTTTTTAGAAAGTTAGAAGTACTTTTCAGCACTTAGAAAAGAGTGAAAAGAGGAAATGCAAAACTTTTTGGCTATGTGTATATACACTGACCTTGTTTTGTATATTTTTCTCTTATGAAAAGTACAATGACAAGAGTGGTAAGTAGTCTCAAAGCACTTATCCCACCACTGCACAACCAATGTAGGAGGCTGGACTGGCTTGTAGTGAGTACCAAGGGGTACTTGCACCTTGCACCAGGCCCAGTTATCCCTTATTAGTGTATAGGGTGTCTAGCAGCTTAGGCTGATAGATAATGGTAGCTTAGCAGAGCAGCTTAGGCTGAACTAGGAGACGTGTGAAGCTACTACAGTACCACCTAGTGTCATATGCACAATATCATAAGAAAACACAATACACAGTTATACTAAAAATAAAGGTACTTTATTTTTATGACAATATGCCAAAGTATCTTAGAGTGTATCCTCAGTGAGAGGACAGGAAATATACACAAGATATATATACACAATAGCAAAAATATGCAGTATAGTCTTAGAAAACAGTGCAAACAATGTATAGTTACAATAGGATGCAATGGGGAAACATAGGGATAGGGGCAACACAAACCATATACTCCAAAAGTGGAATGCGAACCACGAATGGACCCCGAACCTATGTGACCTTGTAGAGGGTCGCTGGGACTATTAGACAATAGTGAGAGTTAGCAAAATAACCCTCCCCAAGACCCTGAAAAGTGAGTGCAAAGTGCACTAAAGTTCCCCTAAGGACAAAGAAGTCGTGTTAGAGGAATAATGCAGGAAAGACACAAACCAGCAATGCAACAACTGTGGATTTCCAATCTAGGGTACCTGTGGAACAAGGGGACCAAGTCCAAAAGTCACAAGCAAGTCGGAGATGGGCAGATGCCCAGGAAATGCCAGCTGCGGGTGCAAAGAAGCTTCTACTGGACAGAAGAAGCTGAGGTTTCTGCAGGAACGAAAAGGGCTAGAGACTTCCCCTTTGGTGGACGGATCCCTCTCGCCGTGGAGAGTCGTGCAGAAGTGTTTTCCCGCCGAAAGAACGCCAACAAGCCTTGCTAGCTTCAAATCGTGCGTTTGACGTTTTTGGACGCTGCTGGGGCCCAGGAGGGACCAGAAGGTCGCAAATTGGACCTGAAGAGAGAAGGGACGTCGAGCAAGACAAAGAGCCCTCACTGAAGCAGGTAGCACCCGGAGAAGTGCCAGAAACAGGCACTACGAGGATGCGTGAAACGGTGCTCGCCGAAGTTGCACAAAGGAGTCCCACGTCGCCGGAGACCAACTTAGAAAGTCGTGCAATGCAGGTTAGAGTGCCGTGGACCCAGGCTTGGCTGTGCACAAAGGATTTCCGCCGGAAGTGCACAGGGGCCGGAGTAGCTGCAAAGTCGTGGTTCCCAGCAATGCAGCCCAGCGAGGTGAGGCAAGGACTTACCTCCACCAAACTTGGACTGAAGAGTCACTGGCCTGTGGGGGTCACTTGGACAGAGTCGCTGGATTCGAGGGACCTCACTCGTCGTGCTGAGAGGAGACCCAAGGGACCGGTAATGCAGCTTTTTGGTGCCTGCAGTTGCAGGGGGAAGATTCCGTCGACCCACAGGAGATTTCTTCGGAGCTTCTGGTGCAGAGAGGAGGCAGGCTACCCCCACAGCATGCACAAGCAGGCAAACAGTCGAGAAGGCGGCAGGATCAGCGTTACAGAGTTGCAGTAGTCGTCTTTGCTACTATGTTGCAGGTTTGCAGGCTTCCAGCGCGGTCAGCAGTCGTTTCCTTATCAGAAGGTGAAGAGAGAGATGCAGAGGAACTCGGATGAGCTCTTGCATTCGTTATCTGAAGTTTCCCCAGAGACAGAGACCCTAAATAGCCAGAAAAGAGGGTTTGGCTACCTAGGAGAGAGGATAGGCTACTAACACCTGAAGGAGCCTATCACAAGGAGTCTCTGACGTCACCTGGTGGCACTGGCCACTCAGAGCAGTCCAGTGTGCCAGCAGCACCTCTGTTTCCAAGATGGCAGAGGTCTGGAGCACACTGGAGGAGCTCTGGACACCTCCCAGGGGAGGTGCAGGTCAGGGGAGTGGTCACTCCCCTTTCCTTTGTCCAGTTTCGCGCCAGAGCAGGGCTAAGGGGTCCCTGAACCGGTGTAGACTGGCTTATGCAGAATTGGGCACCTCTGTGCCCAACAAAGCATTTCCAGAGGCTGGGGGAGGCTACTCCTCCCCTGCCTTCACACCATTTTCCAAAGGGAGAGGGTGTCACACCCTCTCTCAGAGGAAGTTCTTTGTTCTGCCATCCTGGGCCAGGCCTGGCTGGACCCCAGGAGGGCAGATGCCTGTCTGAGGGGTTGGCAGCAGCAGCAGCTGCAGTGAAACCCCAGGAAGGGCAGTTTGGCAGTACCAGGGTCTGTGCTACAGACCACTGGGATCATGGAATTGTACCAACAATGCCAGGATGGCATAGAGGGGGCAATTCCATGATCTTAGACATGTTACATGACCATATTCGGAGTTACCATTGTGAAGCTACATATAGGTAGTGACCTATATGTAGTGCACGCGTGTAATGGTGTCCCCGCACTCACAAAGTTCAGGGAATTGGCTCTGAACAATGTGGGGGCACCTTGGCTAGTGCCAGGGTGCCCTCACACTAAGTAACTTTGCACCTAACCTTTACCAGGTAAAGGTTAGACATATAGGTGACTTATAAGTTACTTAAGTGCAGTGTAAAATGGCTGTGAAATAACGTGGACGTTATTTCACTCAGGCTGCAGTGGCAGGCCTGTGTAAGAATTGTCAGAGCTCCCTGTGGGTGGCAAAAGAAATGCTGCAGCCCATAGGGATCTCCTGGAACCCCAATACCCTGGGTACCTCAGTACCATATACTAGGGAATTATAAGGGTGTTCCAGTAAGCCAATGTAAATTGGTAAAATTGGTCACTAGCCTGTTAGTGACAATTTGTAAAGAGAGAGCATAACCACTGAGGTTCTGGTTAGCAGAGCCTCAGTGAGACAGTTAGGCACCACACAGGGAACACATACATATAGGCCACAAACTTATGAGCACTGGGGTCCTGACTAGCAGGGACCCAGTGACACATAACAAACATACTGAAAACATAGGGTTTTCACTATGAGCACTGGGCCCTGGCTAGCAGGATCCCAGTGAGACAGTGAAAACACCCTGACATACACTCACAAACAGGCCAAAAGTGGGGGTAACAAGGCTAGAAAGAGGCTACTTTCTCACAAAGATTGAATGTAATTCTGTAATTAAAATGTGTAAACCACCACTTGATTACGCAATTATGTATCATCTCCAAATAGTACACTTATTTAGTGTTCACGCGGTAGATATGCACTATCCCAATCCAGACATACAGTAAGAGGGGGCATGGGGACACGTGTGTGTGTGTGTGTGTGTGTGTATATAGAGAGAGAGAGGTAAAGAGTCAGATTGTGTGCATGTGTTTGCAACAGCATCTCCATCACTGTGAACAAATGAGTAGTTTATTTTTCTGTGGACTGTTGTGTTCAAAAGATCTGCATATGTGTTAGTAATTTTAGAGAGAGAAAGTCTGTGTCTGTCTTAAGTTATGGTAATTTGGACATAACATTGAGTTAGCTTATTGACCCATTGATTAAGCATCATAACGTTTCCAAGGCTACCATTAGAGAGCGGAAAAGTTCTGCTTGCCACAACATGTGACTGGCATTGTGTTCTGGATCTACTCTAGGTTAGGTCTTATTGACTTACTTATTGAACTAATACTGTATGACACTATTGTTTTTGCATTAAGTCTGCGGGTTTTACTGGTTACATATGTACGTTTTAGATAGCTAGACAAGCAAATTGCCTGGCGGTGGGCATGTGGAAAGTTGGGGGTATATATATATTGAGAGTTTTTGCAGCAAGTTTGCTAGGATACTGTGGCAGGCAACTAAATGACCCATCTGATTCTTCTTGGCTGTGTGGTTGAGTTTCGTCTAATGTGTCCATGTGTGGCATATGGTAGAATGGCTGCAGTGAGCGTTGTGTTTAGTCCAATATGCTTCGTAGGAAGAAAGATTATCATCTCTAAATGGGAAGTGCTGTAGAGAAGCATGCAGTAGATAGCTGTGTGGCACAGGTTGGGCTGCAATGGATGCCTGCGATGTGTCTTCTATAGTAAATTCATCAGCATGTTGGAGTTTCCCGTAGGAACAAAGACAGTACAAAAAGTAATGTTGATGACCTAAGAAGGCTGGCATTAAGCTATTGTGAGCATGGAGTGAAAACAGTTCAAAAGGGTAAGAGAACTCCTACATTTGCAGAGTGTTAGACTTTTCATCCTTGGCGTGGTCTCCCTTAACTTTTTGCCTCTGTTCCCCAGGTTGTTGATGTGTGCTGGACTCTGATTTTACTGTTTTTGTTACTCTGGGCACTTTACCACTGCTAACCAGTGCTAAAGTGCAAGTGCTCCTGTTTAAAATGTGTACGTAATTGGTTCTCCATGATTGGCATATTTGTTTTACTGTTAAGTCCCTAGTAAAGTGCACTAGAGGTGCCCAGGGGCTGTAAATCAAATGCTACTAGTGGGCCTGCAGCACTGGTTGTGCCACTCACATAAGTAGCTCTGTAATCATGTCTCAGACCAGCCACTGCAGTGTCTGTGTGTGTATTTTTACACTGTAAATTCGACTTGGCAAGTGTATCCACTTGCCAGGCCTAAACCTTCCCTTTTCTTACATGTAAGGCACCCCTAAGGTAGGCCCTAGGTAGCCCCAAGGGCAGGGTGCAGTGTATGGATAAGGTGGGACATATAGTAATGTGGTGTATATGTCCTGACAGTGAAATACTGCCAATTTCGTTTTTCACTGTTGCAAGGCCTGTCTCTCTCATAGGATAACATGGGGGCTACCTTTAAATATGATTAAAGTGTAGATTCCCCTAGAGAGTAGATGGACATGTGGAGTTTGGGGTCCCTGAACTCACAATTAAAAAATACATCTTTTAGTAAAGTTGATTTTAAGATTGTGCGTTTGAAAATGCCACTTTTAGAAAGTGAGCATTTTCTTGCTTAAACCATTCTGTGACTCTGCCTTGTTTGTGGATTCCCTGTCTGGGTCAGTTTGACAGTTGGGTTGTTTTTCACCTCGCACTAGACAGTGACACAAAGGGGGCTGGGGTGTAACCTGCATTTCCTAATTAGCCATCTCTGCTAGGAGGGAGGGGCGGAGTGGTCACTCTCATCTGAAAAGACTGTGCCTGCCTCTGACAATGCCCGCTCCAGCCCCCTGCTGTGTGTCTGATGCCTTGCCTGGGCAAGGCAGGATTTCACAATTAGGTGTGAGTCCCCTTTGAAGAAAGGTGACTTCAAAGACTAAAATGGGTATAAGAAGGGCACCCAAATCTACAGACTGGAGAAACACTTCTGGAACCAAGAGGAACCTCTGCCTGGAGTAGAGCTGATAACTGAGGAAGAAGGTCTGCCCTGCCTGTGACTGTGCTTTGTGGAGCTTTCCTGCAGTGCTGCTTCTGGCAGAGTAAGAGGGCAAAGACTGGACTTTGTGTGCCTTCCATCTTGTGAAGAAATCTCCAAGGGCTTGATTTAGAGCTTGCCTCCTGTTGTTTGAAGTCTCAGGGACAGCAAAGACTTCTCTCTGCCAGCACCTGGACTCTCTGGAGAGACTCCTGCTCTGACAAGTGGTGCCCGATCCAGTCCCTGGGCCCTTGAAAGAAAAGCTGGTGGAAATCCAAGAAAATCAACTTCGGACGACTCCGGACCGACGCTGCTGCTGAATCCGGTAACGCCGCCTGCACCTGACGCCGTGACCTTCGCTGGAACGCGACGCTCTTCGCAGGTCCGACGCCGCAGCAGCCCCGCTGAAGTCCGTGACTCCGTGGAAGTCACCGCACCACGTCGTGACGTACGGCGCTCGAAGTGCACCGATTCAACGTTTCGCACAGACGCCGCGATCCCCGACTTTGCGCATCGGCTTGTTTTCACTCTTCACCAAAGGTACTGTACTTGGGGGTCTACACGACTCCGTGTCCGGCGCCGCTGGTGTCGGCTTGTTGGGAACGACTCCGTCACGACGCCGTGTTAACATCTCATTGAAGCATTTTTGTTTCTAAGCGCTATTTTTGAGTTTAATCTTTAAAAATTCATAACTTGACTTGTGTATCTTGGATTTTTGTCGTTTTGGTCTTGTTTTGTTTAGATAAATATTTCCTATTTTTCTAAACCGGTGTTGTGTCATTTTGTAGTTTTTTCATTAAGTTACTGTGTGTGTTGGTACAAATACTTTACACCTAGCACTCTGAAGTTAAGCCTACTGCTCTGCCAAGCTACCAAGGGGGAAAGCAGGGGTTAGCTGAGGGTGATTCTCTTTTACCCTGACTAGAGTGAGGGTCCTTGCTTGAACAGGGGGTAACCTGACTGTCAACCAAAGACCCAATTTCTAACACCGAGGATTTTACTAATCATTGAAGTTTCTCTGTACAACATATATATTTATTTTTTTAACCAGACCAACTGCTAAAGTTAAAGTCAAAGTCAAATACTGCAAACTAGACAAGGCAAATATGTTAGCAAAATGATTTTACATATTTAAAGCATATTGTGACCACCATGCCTTCTCTTTGGCACTTTCTGTACTAAGACTATCCCATATACACACACAATCCCAGTGATTACGTTTTGTGCCAGTGGTTATATGTGGTGGACAACTGTACTTCATGTTTGGGGAATGGGGATTAGTTTTCATCCTTAAACTTCGACCCAGGGCAACAGAGAGAAAGAAGGAGAAAAAGACAGATGGGAAGACAGTGAAAATGGATGAAAAAACGTGCAAGGCTGAGATAGAGACAGCAATTGTTGTGTGGTTCAAGAATGAGGTAAGAGGTAAGCTATACACCCTTGGTATTCCGCGACCCTGGCATTCAGCAACAGGCTCCAAAGAACAATTGTGGGACTTTATAATTAAATAATTAATTAAAAAGCACTGCATGGTGTAACCTATCCCAGAGATATCAGATTTATGTACGATGAACTATAGATTCATAAAGATTGTTTTACCAGCACAGTCTTGTTTTGTTTATAGTGGGGACGTCAGGCTGCCCTCTTAGGGAGCGACCGGTTTTATTATCTCTTCAGTCTACTGAAGGGTGACTGTGCCATCATCTTCTGCCAGTGCCACGACGAACATGAGGCACGTCTTACTTAGTTCAGCAGCATGGAATATTGTTATTACTCCTGTCAGTCCATCCAAACCCTCCATGGCAGTGAGTACCTCCCAGCCTTTCAAGCTTCAAATTATCTACAAAGATTTATGTTTGTTATAATTTTACATCCGTTTGAAAAAAAATCATGCGCCCTTTGGAAAATGACACCTGCAACTTCCTAACTGACTGTTTCCTTCAACATTCCAATGTAACGTTTTCTGAATCCGAGGAAACAATAAAGGACAGAGCTAGTGTTGTGCTCTGCAGCAGTAAGACGTTAACGGATCTTTTCATAACAGTTACGACGAATACCGAGCTCTCAAACCCTTTGTCAGGGGTGAGTTCAGTAAGTCCCAGTAATAAATGTAGTGCTATAGGTAAAATCAAGACGACATGTACCAGAATGCACGTCCAAAACCTCAACGTGTTACGTTATTAGATGTGGCAAGGAGCAACGAGCAATCTCTTAACAACGTGGATGCTAGAATTACAAGCATTTACAATGCAACGGGTCTCGCGTATGCTCATGTTAGAGCTGATCGCGTTGTAAACTCCTAACCCGGCTTTTCACCTATCGGGCAAAAGTGCATTTATGTACATAACCCGAAAAAGTGAAATTAACTACGTAAAGCGCTCAACTTCTGCCAAGCAAGATCGCGCTCGTAAATTAGAGAAAAAGAAGTCCACGAGCCCGATGGAAAACAGTGAGCCTCGCATGTTTTCTGTACTTGGTCGCTGCGCTCGAGGAGGGCTAGCTATCGTAAAAGGCATGACGTATATGTGCCTTCGACTAATGAAAGCAAGCAGATTTTATTAGGCAAGCCCACAAACCAATAAAAAACACTGACGTGAAGTTGACAGGGCTCCGAGCCCTTTTCTAAATACTAAAGCGTCTCGCTGCGATACGCATGCGCGAGCGCATGCAACGCAGGCTCGACCCTAAAAAGGAGATTTTCATGTTTGAATTGATTGTAAAGTCTGCAAGGCTTTTTGAAAGAATAATGACATCCTCAGCAGCATCTGTGAATACTTGATGCTGTGGGAGGGATCTCCAGGCTTAACTTCAGGATTCCCCATCAGAGATGCAAATGCCACTCTTTGCATAAAAAATGGGCCATTAGCATCGTAAGAGACCCCTGCTCTCTTAACTCTGACTGGGGGATGGGTCCTGCTTCTAACAACACACTTTTCTACAGAGAAGCAGCATGGAAGCGCTGAGGTGTGTAACTAGAGGCTGTCTCTACACAGACTCAATGTACGAGCAGTTAAACAACGGCAACCATTAACCGATATAATTGATATAAAGCTGTAGCAAAATTTATCGTGTACATTGTTTCATTTGTACTTAAATAACGGCAGCTCTCTTGTGAGCTTGCACCACAGGCCCAGATCGAGGAATTTATATCTGGATAGGCCAAGGGTGCGTTTGGGTGGGCCAATGTGTGCCCAATTTTCAACAGTTCTGGAGGCAGCCTACAACCTGGGCTTTGGTGTCACTGCACCTGCTGCATGATTGGCAGGTAAACCCCTGTCTCCCACTGCACCTTGTCTCAGACATGAGCTGAGGTCGCCAACGTTGTTTTCTTTTCACAAGCATGCCCAGAGTTTTGTCTCAGACAGTAGAAAAATAGAGAAAATCATCTAAAGGCAGTATGAATCTCCGTCAGTACACAAGTAAAACAGCTATTATTAATCCCTTCGCTGCCAGGCCTTTTTCCCCTCCTGTGCCAGCCCTTTTTTTGGCTATTTGGGGCAGTTCGCGCTTAGGCCCTCATAACTTTTTGTCCACATAAGCTAGCCAAGCCAAATTTGCGTCCTTTTTTTTCCAACATCCTAGGGATTCTAGAGGTACCCAGACTTTGTGGGTTCCCCTGAAGGAGGCCAAGAAATTAGCCAAAATACAGTGAAAATTTCATTAAAAAAAAAAAAAAGGGGAAAAGGTGGCTGCAGAAAAAGGCTTGTGGCTTTTTCCCTGAAAATGGCATCAACAAAGGGTTTCCGGTGCTAAAATCACCAGCTTCCCAGCTTTCAGGAACAGGCAGACTTGAATCAGAAAACCCAAGTTTTCAACACAAATTTGTCATTTTACTGGGACATACCCCATTTTTACGATTTTTTGTGCTTTCAGCCTCCTTCCAGTCAGTGACAGAAATGGGCATGAAACCAATGCTGGATGCCAGAAACCTAAACATTTCTGAAAAGTAGCCAAAATTCTGAATTCAGCAAGGGGTAATTTGTGTATATCCTACAAGGGTTTCCTACAGAAAATAACAACTGAAAAAGAAAATATTGAAATTGAGGTGAAAAAAACAGCAATTTTTCTCTACGTTTTACTCTGTAACTATTTCCTGCAATGTCAGATTTTTTAAAGCAATATACCGTTACGTCTACTGGACTCTTCTGGTTGCGGGGATATATAGGGCTTGTAGGTTCATCAAGAACCCTAGGTACCCAGAACCAATAAATGAGCTAAAACCCTGCAGTGCGTTTTCATTCTATACCGGGTATACATCAATTCATTTGCTGAAATATAAAGAGTGAAAAATAGCTATCAAGAAAACCCTTGTATTTCCAAAATGGGCACAAGATAAGGTGTTGAGGAGCAGTGGTTATTTGCACATCTCTGAATTCCGGGGTGCCCATACTAGCATGTGAATTACAGGGCATTTCTCAAATAGACGTCTTTTTTACACACTCTCTTATATTTGGAAGGAGAAAATGTAGAGAAAGACAAGGGGCAATAACACTTATTTTGCTAATCTATGTTCCCCCAAGTCTCCTGATACAAATGATACCCCACTTGTGTGGATAGGCCTAGCGGCCGCGATAGGAAATGCCACAAAACACAACGTGGACACCTCACATTTTTTGACCGATAACAGAGGTGTTTTTTGCAAAGTGCCTACCTGTAAATTTTTGCCTCTAGCTCAGCCGGCACCTAGGGAAACCTACCAAACCTGTGCATTTTTTAAAACTAGAGACCTAGGGAATCCAAGATGGGGTGACTTGTGGGGCTTTGACCAGGTTCGGTTACCCAGAATCCTTTGCAAACCTCAAAATGTGGCTTAAAAAAAACAAAAAAAACATTTTTCACTCATTTCGGTGACAGAAAGTTCTGGAATCTGGGAGGAGCCACAAATTTCCTTCCACCCAGCGTTCCCCCAAGTCTCCCGATAAAAATGATACCTCATTTGTGTGGGTAGGCCTAGCGCCCACGAAAGGAAATGGCCCAAAACACAACGTGGACATATCACATTTTTTCACAGTAAACAGTGCCTACCTGTGGATTTTGGCATCTAGCTCAGCCGGCACCTGTGGAAACCTAGCAAACCAGCGCATTTCTTAAAACTAGAAACCTAGGGGAATCCAAGATGGGGTGACTTGTGGGGCTCTGACCAGGTTCTGTTAACCAGAATCCTTTGCAAACCTCAAAATCTGGGCAAAAAAACACTTTTTCCTCACATTTCGGTGACAGAAAGTTCTGGAATCTGAGGGGAGCCACGAATTTCCTTCCACCTAGTGTTCCCCCAAGTCTCCCGATAAAAACGGTACCTCACTTGTGTGGGTAGGCCTAGCGCCCATGAAAGGAAATGGCCTAAAACACAACGTGGACACATCACATTTTTTCACAGAAAACAGAGGTGTTTTTTGCAAAGTGCCTACCTGTGGATTTTGGCCTCTAGCTCAGCCGGCCCCAGGGGGGCAGAAATGGCCTAAAATAAATTCACCCCCCACCCCCTACCCGGGAGCGACCCTTGCCTACGGGGTCGCTCCCCTTGCGTGACTAGTGGTTTCTGCCCCCTTGGGGGCAGATTGACCTAAAATCGGCCGATCCAAGGGGGGCAGAAATGGTCTAAATACATTTTCCCCCCCAGGCGAGCAACCCTTGCCTAATGGGTCGCTCCCCATCTCTTTAAAAAAAAAAATAATTCCCCTGGCGCCTAGAGGTTTCTGCCCCACCCGGGGGCAGATCGGCCTAATAACAATAGGCCGATCTGCCCCTAGGGGGGGCAGAAATGGCCTAAAATAAATTTGCCCCCCCAACCCTCCCCCGGGAGGGACCCTTGCCTACAAAAAAAAAAATCCCCGGTACCAAGTGGTTTCTGCCTCCTTGGGGGCAGATTGACCTAAAATCGGCCGATCTGCCCCCAAAGGGGACAGAAATGGCCTAAATACAATTTTCCCCTCCAGGGGAGCGACCCTTGTCCAAGGGGTCGCTCCCCATCTGTAAAACAAAAAAAACATTAAAAATCCCCGGTGCCTAGTGGTTTTTTTCTGCCCCCCAGGGGGGCAGAAATGGCCTAAAAGAAATTTGTTCCAAGGAAACAACCCTTGCCTAAGGGGTCGCACCCCTTGCGTGAAATTCACGTAAAAAGAAAAAAACTCCCTGGTGTCTAGTGGTTTCTGTCCCAGTTGGGGGCAGATTGACCTCATAAAAATAGGCCAATCTGCCCCCAAGGGGGGCAGAAAAGGCCTAAATATAATTTGCCCCCTAGGAGAGCGACCGTTGCCTAAGGGGTCGCTCCCCACCTCCAAAAATACAGAAACACACAAAAAGGAAAAAAAAATGCCCTCCCTGGGAGCGACCCTTGCCCAAGGGGTCGCTCCTTTATGCCAGTTTCAAAAATAAAAAATAAAATCCCTGGTGTCTAGTGGGCGTTTTGACAGCCGGATTGCTTTCAATCCAGCTGCCAAAAACGCAGAGAGAGACTTCAAAGGGAAGGAAATAACTTTCCTTCCCTTTGAAGCCTCTTGCGGCCTCCCCCATGTGATCGGAAGAGAAATGCAAAGCATTTTTCTTCCAATTGCGCTGGAAGCTGTGCTTCCAGCGCAATGGGAGGAGGCCCTGTGACAAATCAGCGCGCGATTGCGCGCTGACATCACAGGGGGGGTGGATGGGGAAGGGCTTGCCCTTCCATCCCTGCCTTGGGAGGGGGGGGTGCACATGTGGGGGAGCGCTAGCGCTCCCCCAGTTCCCGGGTGTAGGACAAGGTGACCTCGTCCAAGGCACCCTACGGGTTAAAACAATGCACTATAAAATGTATTCTAGAGATGTCTCATTTACCCCGGACTAATAATTAAACAAAAGTGAACAAAAAAAAAAAAAATCACAAGCACAAACCGTGCCCTTGCCTCATGTCTGCACCAGTGTTGTGTAAGAAAGAGTTCACTTTGTCAGATGACATATGCTACCGGAAAGCGCAGAGAGTTGCCAGTCATTCTCCCTAACCCTTTCCACAGACTCTTCCATCCTCCATCTCTCCTTTACTCATCCCAAGCTTCATCCTATTACTATAAACTCCCAGCTAATACATCTGGATTCTTCCCTCCTCTATTCCTCTTGTCAATCCAACTAACAAACTTACATATCCTCTGCTCAAATTAACTCATAATAATACTAAAACTGTACTAATTTCCCTAAACTAATCCACCACTAATTCCTCATGGGTACGGGAGTAGCGTGCTACTCGCCAAAAAGCCTTCAACGCCACATCAGCGGTAGTAAGCGCTATATAAATACTATTACAATACAATACATTTGTCGTCATGGAGGAAGCACTTAACAGGTGCATTCTCTGTGGCCTCTTCTGCTGTTACTGGGAGGGCAAAAGGTCATGTTTGGGTGGGCCAGGCCCATCTGGCCCACCCGCTAGAACTGGGCCTGTTGCACCAACTGTAAGAGTTACAGTTTCAGTAAAGTGCACTAGACATGGTGATACACAAGGAAAGAAAATACATGGCTGGGAACTAGAACACATAAGAGGAGACATCTAAGAAAGGAGAATGTGGGAGGTCTGGGGCATGTGGTGTGAGGAGTAAGAAAACATGGGAAGTCAACAAAACTAGATGAAAGGAGAAAAAAAATGAAAAGAATCAGAGGAAGTAGGTAATGGAAGGGCTAAGGTGAAATATTTTTGAAGGGAGAAAATTACAACATCTGGCCAAAATTTTAATCACCCCGCTGTAAATCGCATAATTTTTGCAATTATGCATTACGCTTGTTAGGTGAAATTCCACAAATATTGTCATTGTGCCATACACATTTTCGAAACCCCGTTTAGATGACCCTTGGCAAGCAGAGGTTAATGGGCCCAACCATGAGGGTTAGCGCCTTCTACTCCTGATGTCCTAGGGCCTGACCTATTATAGATCCTCGGCAACTGGGCCAAGTATCCCTTCAGCACTTGACTCTCAGTGGTAGTGCGGTTTGAGGAGTCCAATGTTTCTAGCAGGCGGAGGGGCAGACATAGGGGGTGAGCACAGACTCACATATCAAAATACACAAAGCAGCAATAAATGATTACACCATCAAACACTTGCTTTTATAAACAGAAATGAGTATTTATATATGCCCAGAAAGTAGAATACAACATTCACAAACAATGCGCACAAACCCTTGATGTCAAGGCTCCAGTGTTTCGTAGTCAGTTCCCGGAGTTCCACTTCTCTCAAGCTATGGGTAATTGTTATTCCCCTTTCAATATAGGGTACATTCAGGTTAAGCCCAACTAATCTGAGTCTCAGGAGTCCCACTCTGACTTTGTATTAAAAAAATAGTGTTCCAGAGCCAAAGCGCTGTCAAGCAAGCCAGCCTGCTCCCCTAGGCTCTACCTGTCCAAAATCAGTCTTTCCCACGCAAGCAGGGTTAGAGTGATCAGAGTATCTGCGCATAGCCCTCTACAGGCCCTAGAGCTGCAGTGGCTGTCTCTGGTAAAGCCTTTGCATTCAGCCTAGGTAGGCTTCACTTGTCAGTCCTCAAGGTCCTCACATGAGGTTGTGAAGACACAGCGCCTGGAGGATCCTTACTGATCCTCCAAGTTGTGTAAGTTATTTGATTCTTCTTGCAGTTGGTGGGGGCCGGGTGGGAAGGTCCTGGCACTGGTTCTCAGTCATGTTTCTGGCCACATTACAACACAAACCAATCACATACAGGCTAATCACAAAAGAAATTAAGTTACACACTGTCAGTAAATATGAGAAAGACAGAGCCTATGGCAAAGAATCAACATCTATTGGCATGTCTATCGAAGCAGTCATTGCCAGATACTGTTTCTCACCTGATAATTCTCCTCAACATGGTTGTAGACTTGAAGCAGGATCTTGATTCCCTTACAACTCGTTTGCAGGCTATCCCTGTTTATGTAAAAAAAAATTAAAAAACTGGCTACACTCATTTCAAGGCCACAGAATCTTTCCAGAGGATAGTCTTTGACCAACACATTGACAACACTCTGTACAAAGGTGCGGCACTCATATGATGTTTGGGCAATGGCACAAATTATAACTGTAGGTTATAACTATAACTTCAGAATTTTCATGGTTTGTATTGTTTAAATTGATTTTGTGTAGAAATAATAATTTAAGCTTTTGAGCTTCCCTAACACAAACCTTTGTGTATTTTTCAGTTGAGTGGTATTTTTTTCCCATGTTTATTTTTTATTCTGGTACTGCGGTACTTTCGCTCTACATCCATAAATTAGTAAAATACAATTTACACCAAATAATTTAATGAAAATTATGGATTAAGGACTTCATGGCTAGTTATGCATTTTAATAGTAAATATGTTAGTTATGAAAATATAGGTCGTGTTTGTGAACTGCACCGGTACCGCAAATGTTAAACAGCATTTCGTTGGTTTAGAACTCTGTCCATTGTAGGAAACATTTCAGTTGAGATCTTCAAACTGGAAGGTTGTTGTCTCTCCAACAGGAAAAATCTTTTTTTCAGAGCCAGCTCAAGTTTTTGCAGTACTGTAAAGGCTCACCAAGAACATCCTGTTGTGCTGGAAGAGGATGAAGAAGAGGTGGAGCAAAGGATGCAAGAGGAGGGACAGGAGGTGGAGTGGAGGAAAAAGCTCAAGACTTCTATTCCCTGGGAGTTTTTCTCATTGTCAACAGGAGGGAAGAAGGTCAGTGCCAAAATGGTAAACTGCAACCATTGCAAGAAAGTAATTTCCTGTGGGAACATCAAACAGTACTCATTTGATATGACAGGTATGAGGAATCACCTGCTGGCAATCCATTCAAAGAGATTGGCATAGGCTGAAAGAAGGCATCAGAAGGAGTTGGACAAGGCCAAAGCAGTAACATCGGCAGTAGCCACCTAGTGCAACACCTTTAACTTTCTCTGCGTCACGAGGGCCTCCACCGCTGCATCTATCCCTCCAGCACCACCTTCAACTTCTCCAGCTTCACCACACCCAGTGCATCTATCCCTGCATCATACTGTGATGCCAGTAGATTGCTTGAGACAGAATGGACAAATTGTAAAGCAGTATGGCAATACGGACACATAGGGCCCCATTTCGAGTCTGGCGGTCAGTAGACGGATGGTGGTCGGAGTGCCGCCAATGTGGCGGTCCGAGTGCCATATTTTGACCATGGCGGTCGTACCGCAGAGGGACAGCAGGCACCACCAAAATCAGAGATCCCGGCGGTCTGGCGGTTGCAGTGGTCCTAATCCGCCAGGTCAGCAATGCAAGCAGCACTGCCCTGGGAATTACAAACGTGTTCTCCGCCAGCCTTTTAATGGTGGTAACAGCCATGAAAAGACTGGTGGAGAGCAGGAGCAGGAGGCTCCAGGTGCTGCACTGCCCATGCAATTTGCATGGGCAGTGCAGGGGTCCCCCTGGCCAGCACCCTCACAATGTTCACTGTCTGCTTAGCAGACAATGAACATTGCGAGGGTGCTGGTGCACTTTGCATTCTACAGCATTGTGGTAATACCTAATCACACAATGGTTTACTTCTTAATTTTATTTCTTATCTAGTTTTCTATTGTTTTTCATTGTCATTTGACCAGAAATGGGTGTTTCATTTGCCTTTCTAATCATTGCGAAACATCATTCTTGCCATTTTTACTCCTGATAATAATACATAGTATAGAACATATTTATTATTCGTTTACATTTACATCATTGTTATTTTTATATTTCAATATCAATTATGTTTTTGAGTTCATTCTGCAGATAAGTATATCAACCTCCATTATAGCCCATAACATGAGAACAATCATCTCCAAGAGATAGCGGTCACTAACTACAATCTTAATAACCTGGGATAAAAATGCTGGTGGCGATAGAATAAACTGAAATGCTAATCAACCAATACATTTTACAAATCAACATAGCAATATCCACAATTAAATATTTACATAGCTACTTCAATCGGGCAATAGAAACAGTAGAGTGCGGAAGGGACAGGTACATCAATCTCGATTTGGTCAACTCAGTGCAAATCATGCAGCAAAGTGCCCAACATCAAGCGCAACAATGTAAGAATGATTGTGGTAGTGCATAAGATCAGACATCTCATGTCAGAAAGTTCATAATTGTGTAAAACACACAATAAAGTGCCTAAAACCGGATGTATCCATTCCAAGATGACTCAGATGGTAAGAAGTTAGCAATAAGGTGTCAGAGATCAAATACATTGAATTTAAAGTGCACATCATGCAATAATGTGCCAAAAGTTAGATACACCCATACTGAGATGACTCAGATGGTACAAGGTCAACAATAAAGTGCTGAGGACCCAGTGCATTAAGATTAAAGATAACTTAAATAATACACAGTTAGTAATAGGACATTACCAATTAAATACACTTAAAGAGTGTAATAGAAGGTCTTGTAGATCTAAATCAGACAAAAATAGGGACCAAAAAGTGCAATTATATGTATCATCGCAAATGTACATATAGTTGAGCATCCAAATCATGTCCATATGTGGCTTCAGTCCCCAAAACTGTTATCAATCTGGATTCCTCCCTCCATAATGTTCTCTCCCTATCTCCTCCCTTTGGATAAAACCTAATGTGCATTATACCAAATATCCAAGGGTACTCAGGGATCGAGCATGATACTTTTCAAAGTGAACTGCCAATGGGTAACTTATCACCATTTACAATTGCTCTTATATGTTGGAGGATCCTGACCTTTAACTTCTTAGTGGTGCTGCCTACATAAAAGTTATCAGATTTTAGAGCACAGACCACTTGATCAGTATTACAAGCATTATCTGGATGAGTATGATCCGCCCCTCAAACATTTGATAACTCTTACAGTCTAATCCATATTAGCACGTTTACAAGAACGGCATCCATGAAAATCTAGTTTTTTTTTCATCAACCAGTTCTCCCCCCTTATGTTCGTGTCCAGAAAGGTAGATGTTAAAATGTCCCTTGGAGATCTAGACTTCTTAAAAGTTATCTCTGGTCCTGCTTGTGCTATTGTTCCCATATGCTCATCTCTATTTAGCACATGGCAATTCCTATACAATAACTTTTCAATATTAGACTGTGCTGAGTCATGCTTGAGGAACACTCTTTATATTGCTTTTATGTTCCTTTGGTTCTCCTGCTCGTGGATATACGAAAATTAGTTACTTACCTGTAACTGCAGTTCTCCAGTATTGGTATCTTTCATAGATTCACATGCTTGAATCATCCCCGTCGTCGAGGTGGGAGCCTCACTGTAAGTTTATATACATAAAGCAGTAAGTCAGTAAGTGTAAAACCAGTAGGCCCTAGTAGGCCTTAGTAGGCCTCATAGGGTATTTTACCGTCTATCCACTTTGTTTTGTGAAAAGACCCAAACTTCACTGTCAACCAATCAGGATTCAGCCCCTCCCAAAAAACTCCCAACAGAGGCTGAATTCCCTCAGATATTCTAGTATAAGTGTGAAGTTTAATATCTGTATAATAGGGGAGCCTCTGAGGGGAGGAGGGTGGGTCGCATGTGAATCTCTGAAAGATACCAATACTGGAGAACTGCAGTTACAGGTAAGTAACTAATTTTCTTCTCCAGTATTGGATATTTCATAGATTCACATGCTTGAATCAGAATAATGAGCAGTAATGTCTTCTTAATTAGTGAATTACTTTCACTGAATTTTTATCATAATTCTTTAAGTGATGTGAATCACATTAGTTCACCTTTATACATCCATATATATATATATATATATATATATATATATATATATATATATATATATATATATATATATAAATATAAGAATAATAGAAAAAGCTGCATGGCAGAAAGTTTTGACACAATCTATTGTTTTGAGGTCTACAATATGTTAACACAATCTAAAAAAGCGAATAATTTGAAGCACATTATTAGAGTAAACCACACTGTGATATAAAATTAGATATTAACAAGACTGAGAACCAATATCGAACATACCTTCAGTGTGGTGGTGGGATGTGTAAGAGGCTCACCTTAACAAAATAGATGCCTCAGCACTGCCTGTCCCACTGCTGTATCGACGTTACTAGTTTCCTCGAGACGAACGAGTTACTTACCTTCGGTAACGACTTTTCTGGTGGATACATTAGCTACCTGTGGATTCCTCACCTAATGAATACTCCCATGGCGCCAGCATTCGACGGAAATCTTCTTCCTAGTCTCTGCACGTCGACGAGGACGTCACTCTAGCCCACGCGACGCCGTCTGACGTCATACAGGCAATAAGAGGTCCTCGACGACGTGCCGATGACAGTACCAACATTTTTTACGTGCATGAGAATAATAATAACCCAATGTAATGAAAGAGCAAAGCAACATCTCTTAATATTGTAAATCACACAACATTGCAATAAAATAGCTGTAGATTTAATATAACCTTCTTTCTTTTTTTTTTTTTTTAAACAAATAAATATATTTATACATACGAACCATGTATATACACAATATATATAGATTTATATATAAATATACACATATATACAAATATCATATATGCAAAATGTATTGCAACTTTGAAGACCAAAAGGAGCACACTCAAGGATTGCTTGGAGAGACCAAAAAGGCAACGGGGAGGCGGGTGGGACCGTGAGGAATCCACAGGTAGCTAATGTATCCACCAGAAAAGTCGTTACCGAAGGTAAGTAACTCGTTCTTCTGATGGATACAACTACCTGTGGATTCCTCACCTAATGAATAGAGTCCCAAAGCAGTACCACGCCCGGCGGTGGGTGCCTAAATGGTCAAACCAAGAAATCCTGCAGCACTGACCGTGCAAAATGACCGTCCCTTCTGACCTCAGAGTCCAAACAGTAATGTTTCACAAAAGTGTGAAGGGACGACCAAGTTGCGGCCTTGCAGATGTCGACCACAGGAACACCCCTGGCCAAGGCCGAAGAGGCCGACTTAGCTCTGGTGGAGTGAGCTCTAATGCCCTCAGGCGGATCCTTCTTTGCCAAAGAGTAACAGATTTTAATGCAAAGAACAACCCACCTGGAGAGTGTTCTCTTGTGGACTGCCTTTCCTCTCCTCTTGCCCACGTATCCGACAAACAGCTGATCCTCCAGCCTGATATCCTTCATTCTGTCGATATAGAAGCTCAACGCCCTTTTTGGGTCCAGGCGATGTAGTCTTTCTTCCTCCTTTGAAGGATGAGGCGGAGGATAAAACGTGGACAAAGTGATTGTCTGAGCCAAATGGAAGGGTGAAACAACCTTCGGAAGGAAAGCAGCCTTGGTCCTCAACACCACCTTATCCCCATAAAACGTTATATAAGGGGGTTTAACCGATAAGGCCTGCAACTCACTCACTCTCCTTGCAGATGTTATAGCTACCAGGAATACTGTTTTAATAACCAAATACCTTAAGGGGCAAGAATGCATAGGCTCAAAAGGGGACCCCATAAGGAAAGTCAGGACCAAGGACAAATCCCATTGAGGCATAACGAATGGTTTTGGAGGATATTGATTCAGAAGACCTTTCAAGAATCTGAGAACAATAGGGGATTTAAATAGCGATGGTTGGTCTGGAAGACAAATGAAGGCTGACAAGGCCGACAATTAACCCTTAATGGTAGCCACTGCACAACCTTTCTGCGCTAGAGACAGTGCAAAAGACAAAACATGTGACAGATGAGCATGTAAGGGATCAATCTGTCTCTCTCCACACCACATAACAAATTTAGACCACCTATTAGCGTAGATAGATTTAGTGGAGTGTCGCCTGGCCGCTAAGATAACATCCACTACATCAGGCGGGAGAGAGAAGGAACTCAGGTTGCCCCGTTCAATCTCCAAGCATGTAGGTGCAGACTCTGGAGGTTGGGGTGTAAAACCTGCCCCTGCGACTGCAAGAGGAGGTCTGCCCTGAGAGGGAGACGGAGCGGAGGGCACAGTGAGAGTTGGAGAAGGTCGGAGTACCATACCCTCCTTGGCCAATCCAGAGCTATTAAGATGACTTGGGCCCGGTCTTGGCGAATTTTCCTCAACACTCGAGGAATCAAGTGTATGGGGGGAAACGCGTAAAGCAACTGGTCGCACCAGGTTACCTGAAACGCGTCCCCCAACGCTCCCCGCATCGGATACTGGAGGCTGCAGAATAACGGGCAATGCACGTTCTCCCGAGTGGCAAACAGATCTATCCGAGGAAACCCCCACATCTGGAAGATTAAACAGACTTGATCTGGATGGAGACGCCACTCGTGGTCTGCCGAGAATTGGCGACTGAGACTGTCCGCACGTACATTCAAGACCCCGGCCAGATGATTTGCCACCAAGCAAATCTGATGGTCCTTTGCCCAGGACCATAGCCGAAGAGCTTCTCTGCAGAGAAGGTACGACCCTACTCCTCCCTGTTTGTTTATGTACCACATCGTGGTAGTATTGTCCGTCAGGACCTGTACCGACTGACCACGAAGGGATGGGAGGAAGGCCTTGAGAGCCAGACGTACAGCCCGTAACTCCAACAGATTGATATGAAACACCTGTTCCTCTGGAGACCAAAGCCCTTTGATCTCCAGATCCTCCAGATGAGCTCCCCATCCTAGGGTGGAAGCATCCGTTATGACCGTGGCCACTGGTGGCGACTGCGCGAACGGCTTTCCCTGTGAAAGATTGTTGCCCGCAATCCACCACTTCAATTCCACAGCAGCATCTCTGGAGATCTTGACAGTACCTTCTAAATCTCCCTTGTGTTGAGACCACTGCCTTCGGAGGCACCACTGAAGAGCCCTCATGTGCCAGCGAGCATGCGTGACCAACAGAATGCAGGAGGCGAACAGACCGAGCAGACGAAGGACCTTGAGGACTGGAACTACCGCTCCATTTCGAAACATTGGAACCAATTCCTGAATATCTTGAATCCGCTGAGGTGGAGGAAAGGCTCGACTCAATGTTGTATCCAGTACTGCACCTATGAACAGGAGGCGCTGAGAGGGCTCCAGGTGAGATTTGGGCACGTTCACCGAAAAGCCCAGGTCGAACAACAACTGGGTTGTTGACTGCAGATGATGCGACACAAGCTCCGGGGACTTGGCTTTGATCAACCAGTCGTCCAAGTAAGGGAATACTGCTATCCCCTTCCTTCTGAGCTCCGCCGCAACCACTGACATCACCTTTGTGAAGACTCGAGGTGCTGAAGTAAGACCAAACGGGAGGACCGCAAACTGATAGTGCTGCGACCCTACCACAAACCGGAGATACTTCCTGTGCGACTTGAGTATCGGGATATGAAAGTAAGCATCCTGCAAGTCGACAGACACCATCCAATCTTCCTTGTTCAACGCCAAAAGCACCTGTGCTAGGGTCAGCATCTTGAACTTTTCCTGTTTGAGGAACCAATTCAAGATCCTCAGATCCAGGATTGGTCTCAACTGACCATCCTTTTTGGGAATCAGGAAGTATCTTGAGTAACAACCTCGACCCTTTTCCTGCTCTGGGACCAACTCTACTTGTGGAGAAAATGCTGTAATCTTCCCCCTACAGGAGAGGAGTGAGTGGGAAACGGTGGAAGCCTAAGGCTGCTTCCCCTGCTGCACCCCTCCAGAGGACGAGGAAGAGGCAGAGTGCTGTTGAGAGGCTCCTCTGGTACGGGCCCCACCCCTCCCCCTCCCTCTAAATGACCTATAGGGGAGGGAAGAGGCGGGTTGCTGGAACCTCCCCCGAAAGGAAGAGGAATAAGAGCTACGCCCAAATCCCCGAAACCTCCTGAAAAATCTAGAAGAGGCAGAGGAAGAAGGAGCTTGCAGTCCTAACGATTTGGCTGTGGCTCTGCTCTCCTTAAATCGTTCCAAGGCCGAATCTGCCTAGGCTCCAAACAGTCTGTCCCCATCAAACGGGAGGTCCAGCAGGGTCGACTGCACATCCGCAGAAAACCCTGAGTTTCGGAGCCAGGCCTGTCTTCTTGCCACCACAGCCGTGCCCATCGTCCTGGCCACCGAGTCGGTCGTGTCCAGCCCAGACTGGATAATCTGGGTCGCGGCAGCATGGGTGTCCGAGACCACATCCAAGAGACCCTGGGGGAGCTCCGTAAATGAAGACGAAATATCATCCATCAGAGCATGGATGTACCTCCCCAGAATGCACGTTGCGTTGGTGGCCTTCAACGCCAAACTGCATGACGAAAATATTTTCTTGGACTGTGCATCCAGTTTCTTGGAGTCTCTGTCTCCAGGCACCGTCGGGAAGGAACCAGGCGCTGACTTTGAGGAACAGGAGGCTTGCACCACCAAGCTCTCCGGCGTAGGGTGTCTAGAGAGAAAGCCAGGGTCAGATGGTGCAGCTCGATACCTCCTGGCCACAGCCCTATGAACGGCCGAGGAAGACACCGGTTTCTTCCACACCTCCAACACCGGATCCAGCAAAGCCTCATTAAATAGCAAGAGAGGCTCAGCTGCAGCAGAGGCCGGATGCAATACCTCTGTCAGCAAATTCTGCTTCACCTCCGCCACCGGCAAAGGCAGGTCCAAAAAGCTCGCTGCCTTCCTCACCACAGCATGAAAGGAAGCAGCCTCCTCCGTATATTCCCCTGGAGATGAAAGGTCCCACTCAGGGGAAGTGTCCAGCCCACTGGCTGTATCCAAACCATGTAGCCCGTCTCCAGAGTCCTCAATCTCCCCCTCCTCTAAGACTCGCTGGTACTCCTGCTCTTCTAAAAGACGGAGAGCACGCCTCCTCGAATGAAGTCTCTCCTCGATACGCGGAGTCGACATGGCCTCCGCCGACGTCGAAGAACGGCGTTGATCTCCAGAAGCATCTGACGCCGCGTCCGGCGCCACAGGCAGCTTCGGCGCCGAGGTAGGAGCCGGAGGACGAGGTCTTGGAGCCGATGGACCAACCGGAGTCACAGGGCAAAATCCTGACTTCGACGGAAGGGCAACCTCCGGGGCCGAAACATCCGAAGCCACCGGAGCGGCCACCGACGCCGGCACCGGCGCCGAGCCCACATTCCCAAAAGGGAGAAAGGGCATAAAGGGTGCCGGCCGAAGAGGCGCAGGATCACCCAACGAAAAGGCCAAGGGCCCCGAAGGCCCAGCCGGAGCAGCTCCTGGAGCCATCTGCTGAAAGATGGTATACATCGCATTAAGAAACACGGTACTATCGGCTCCAGGAGTGGGAAAAGCCGGATACTGGGGTGCCTGGATCGAGGGCGACCCCGACGCCGGCCTCGACGTCTGCGACGCCGGAGAAAACACAAGAGGCTGCACCACCTCAATCACTGACGCCTGACCAGGCGAAGTCGGTGACGCCGGAGAGGGCAACGGCGTCGATGGATGCGGCGTGACCGTGGGGCTGACCTCCCAAGTCCTCCGACGCCGAGCCGAAGGTGACCTCGAACGAGACTCCTTGCTGGAATGACGTCGTGAGTCTCTACGGCGCCGGGAGTCTCGATGACGCCGGTGAGACCTTGGCGAAGAAGACTTCTTATGATGTTTCTCCTTCTTCTTTGACTTTGCCATGAATAACTTGGCCTCACGCTCTTTGAGGGCCTTCGGATTCATGTGTTGACATGAATCGCAAGTCGAGACGTCGTGGTCGGAGCTCAAACACCATAGACAGTCGGAGTGAGGATCTGTAACTGACATCTTGCCCCCACACTCTCGACAGGGCTTGAAACCCGACTTCCTCTGAGACATTATTACCGCAGAGAAGACTACGCAGCAGACAATACACTGTAACCACGAAGGTAACAGTAGCTTCCTCGAAGATAACCGTTTCGAATGCACGGAAAAAAGGGAACTGTCATCGGCACGTCGTCAAGGACCTCTTATTGCCTGTATGACGTCAGACGGCGTCGCGTGGGCTAGAGTGACGTCCTCGTCGACGTGCAGAGACTAGTAAGAAGATTTCCGTCGAATGCTGGCGCCATGGGAGTATTCATTAGGTGAGGAATCCACAGGTAGTTGTATCCATCAGAAAGTAGTGTTTTGTAAACGTATGCTGGCTGGACCATGTGGCTGCTCTACAGATGCTATGTAGTGGCACCCCTGCAAAGAGTGCAGCTGAAGTGGCTACCGATCTTGTAGAATGGGCTCTCACCTTGGTGTGGAGCGGTTTACCTGCTTTTGCATGGCAGAATTGAATTGCCAGGCCAATCTATCTTGCTATAGTCTGTTTGGACACCGCATGCCCCTTTCTTGTTCCACCAAATGCAACAAATAATTGGTCAGACTGGCGGATGGTTTGTGTTTTCTGTAGATAAAACTTTAAACACCTTTTAATATCAAGGGAATGTAATGTCCTTTCGGCTACTGTTTGCGGATTTGGAAAAAAGGTTTTTAAGATGACTGGTTCATTCAAGTGAAACGTTGAGGGAACTTTCGGGATGAATTTAGGATTTGTTCGCAGGATCACACATGAGTTTGTGAATTGGAGGAAAGGCTGTTTGACAGTGAAAGCCTGAATGTCGCCGACTCTTTTGGCTGAAGTAAGAGCTAGTAGTAACGCTGTTTTCCATGAGATGAATTTTAGATCGGCTTAAAGGGAGCTTTCATGAGCTGCATTAATACAACATTCAGGGACCATAACGGCGGAGGTTTTCTAACTGGTGGGAAAACCTGAAAAAGGCCTTTCATGAATTGCTTGACAATTCTTGTGGAACATAATGAGACCCTGTGTGGTGATCTGTGGTACCTCGAGATTGCTGCCAGATGTACTCGAATGGAGGAATATGAAAGTCCTGACTTTGCCAAGAGCAAGAGATATGGAAGTATCTGTTCTGGAGGAGCGGACAAAGGATGTATGTCTTTTGCTGCACACCATATACAAAAACGTTTCCATTTAAGTCTATAGGTTTTGTTGGTAGTGTCAGCTCTAGCTTTTGCCAATATGTCTCTACACTCCGGGGAAATGTTGAGATTCAAGTATTCATTGTATTTAGGAGCCAAGCCGACAAATGAAGAGATGACGGATCTGGGTGTCTGACTTGTCCCTGGTGCATCATTAAGAGAGTCGGACTCTGTCTGAGTTGCAGATGTGGTTGTTCGGAGAGCATCAGGAGCTCCGTTTACCAGACTTGTCTAGGCCATCTGGGAGCTATGAATAGGAGGCGACACCCCTCTCTCGATTTCATATTCATTGTTCGTTTTGCATCCTTCAGCACACTTACAGGGCATACTAGCTCTAAAAAATCTGTTTGTCATGTATAGGGAGTCCTTATTATACTCATTATTTGT
The DNA here is from genome assembly GCF_031143425.1 of Pleurodeles waltl. Taxonomy (NCBI): domain Eukaryota; kingdom Metazoa; phylum Chordata; class Amphibia; order Caudata; family Salamandridae; genus Pleurodeles; species Pleurodeles waltl. The sequence goes on from NC_090447.1 coordinate 1,220,324,596, forward strand.
GGAGAAAACTCTCTTAGCTCTCAATAATTGACTGCATGGAATAGTCCACTTAAGAGTGTCAGGGTGACCACTACTCCCATGTAATAGAGCATTGGTGGCGGTTGGCTTCCTATGTATTCTAGTTGGTTAAGGACCAGCATTTCAACATCACAAAATTCACAATGCGTTTTACTATATGAACTTGTAAACTGTAGATTATTTTCACTTCAACTTCGCAATATACGAACATAACTCCATTTCATCACCATCCCAGAGAATGAAAAGATCATGTATAAAACGTGTCCACATTGCGATATTCCGATTATGCTTCTCATTCTCTTCGGCCCAGGCTACCTCCTTCTCCCACCACTCCATGAGCAAATTCACATAGGTAGGGGCGAAGGAGGTACCCATTGCTGTACCCTGTTCCTGTAGATAATATTTATTTTCAAAGAGAAATACATTTTGAGTATTTCTTTAATGTTTATGGGAGAGGTGTATTTATGTTGATGGGGGATTGAGCACACTTTTTCAATTGGGCCATGACGAAGACCCTTCAGGGTTGAAACCTGTAGCCAAATAAAGAATTAATACTAAGATGCAGACACGTTGGGTGCGACGACTTCTTGCAGTCTAAAAAGGGACTGAAAGATTTATGTTATATATATATATATATATATATATATATATATATATACACATATATATATATATATATATATATATATATATATATATATATATATATATATATACACATACATATATACACACACCGGAAGATGAAGGATCACAAGAAAAGAAAATAGCATGTATACATGGATATGGTCAGGTTTGCAGCATGTCAAATGTGCCAATGCCCAACCCTGCTTTGCATATGTTCATGTCCCAAAGAAATGCTGCACTCCAGGGTGATTCTTAGCTATGGTGTGGTTTATTTAAACACCACTACAAGGGACAATATAGTTAAGAATTTTAAATATATCTTTCCTTACATTAATAAAAATAGCAATTCACTGAAAAAAGGTTAAAGGAATGTTATAGTTAGGTGAAAATGTCAGTTAAAACCTATAGTGTTAAACTAACAAAAACAATGAAATTCATCATACTATAACTTGTGTTGAGTGGAAGCACCAGGATTCAAACATTTGAGTAGGAGGTCATACACAGATCACTCAAGTGAATACATTAGTTTACAAAGCCACCAGAATAATACAATCTGTTTGGTGTCTTTAACATAACTATCATCATACACATTACTGTGGAGACTTAAAATTGACTATAATCACATACCATCATTGTGGAGACCTGGGCAACCCTATAACCACACACTATCACAGTGAGGACCTGGGCATCTCTATAATCACACAAACTATCACTGCGGGACATGGACACCCCTATAAATCACACACTATGTGTGGAACTGGGTATCCCTATGATCAAACACTATGGTGGTCATTCTGACCCTGGCGGTCTTTGACCGCCAGGGTGGAGGACCGCGGGAGCACCGCCGACAGGCCGGCGGTGCTCCAATGGGGATTCCGACCGCGGCGGTAAAGCTGCGGTCGGACCGGCACCACTGGCGGGCTCCCGCCAGTGTACCGCCGCCCCATTGAATCCTCCACGGCGGCGCAGCTTGCTGCACCGCCGCGGGGATTCCGACCCCCCCTACCGCCATCCAGATCCCGGCGGTCGGACCGCCGGGATCCGGATGGCGGTAGGGGGGGTCGCGGGGCCCCCTGCAGTGCCCATGCCACTGGCATGGGCATTGCAGGGGCCCCCGTAAGAGGGCCCCTAAATGTATTTCACTGTCTGCTGCGCAGACAGTGAAATACGCGACGGGTGCAACTGCACCCGTCGCACAGCTTCCACTCCGCCGGCTCGATTCCGAGCCGGCTTCATCGTGGAAGCCTCTTTCCCGCTGGGCTGGCGGGCGGTCTGAAGGCGACCGCCCGCCAGCCCAGCGGGAAAGTCAGAATGACCACCGCGGTCTTTCGACCGCGGAACGGTAATCTGACGGCGGAACTTTGGCGGGCGGCCTCCGCCGCCCGCCAAGGTCAGAATGAGGGCCTATGTCTTATGGACCTGAGGTTTACTGTAATCACACACTATCTCTGTGGGGACCTAGGCATCCATATAATCACACACTATCTCTGTGGGGTCATGGGCATTTCTATAATCCTACATCACCTGTGGGGACCTGGATATCCCTATATACACACACACTATCACTGTTGGACCTGGACATCAATTTAATCTATTACACATTATCTTGGCTAGCGTCACACACTCACGTCTCACTAGGGACATGGTCATGTCTATAATCACAAACTATCTCTCACAGGACCTGGGCATCAATGTAATCACACATTAACATTGTGGGGACTTGACTATGACTTTCATCACAAATTATGTTTGCTGGGATACCAACATGTCTATCATAAAAGACTATCCCTAGAGTGACTTGAACTTGAAAGGTATCACACAGGTATTATACACAGGTCTATAATCACTATCTCTGTGGGGATGCGGGCACCCCTATTAGCACACTATCTCTTTGGGGGGCTCGGCTTCACTATAATCACAGAATTTCTCAGCAGAACCTGAGCATAACTATAAGCACACACTAAGGGGGTCATTCTGACCTCGGCGGTAAAAGCCGCTTACCGCCGGTCAGAAGGGCGCCACAATACCGCCGCGGCCGCGGTCAGCCGCCACGGACATTCTGACCCACAACTGCAAAACCTCCGAAAATCCGCCCTCCACTGCAGTCCGCCACATCAGCGGCCAGCGGTAAACTGGAGAAGACCAAACCTCCACCGCCACGCCAACAGAAATACGCCCATCCCATTATGACCCGCAAATCGACGCGGCGGTCATTCAACCGCGGTATTCCATTGGCGGTAGACCCCGCCGCGGTCAAAATACACACACCTTTACAAACCCCTACCACATTGGACAATTTGAAAGGCACACACCTGAAACACATACACACACCACTCCCACACATCCAATACCATATAAAACACACACCCACATCACCCACAAACCCCTACCAACAAAAACCAGAGACGAAGGAGAGAGAGAGAGACACATCAGAGAATAGATAGCCAGACACACAGAGGCACACCGCAACATCACACACACCACATAGAAGCACAAAGCACCACACACCAACACACACATCATCACATACACCACCCCACACCTCATACACACCACCCCATGGCACCACAAAGGCACCCACGCTTTTCGGACCAAGAACTCCGGGTCATGGTGGAGGAGATCATAAGAGTGGAACCCCAGCTCTTCGGCTCACAGGTCCAGCACACCACCATAGCAAGGAAGGCGGAGCTCTGGCAGCGGATCGTGGACAGGGTCAACGCGGTGGGACAGCATCCCAGAAATAGAGAGGACATCCGCAAACGATGGAACGACCTACGGGGAAAGGTGCGCTCGATGGTCTCGCGACACAACATCGCAGTGCAGAAGACTGGCGGGGGACCCCCACCCACTCCACCCGAATTCACAACATGGGAGCAAGAGGTACTCAACATCCTGCATCCTGATGGCCTCGCTGGAGTACACGGAGGAATGGACTCTGGTAAGTACAAGGCCAACCACTTCACCCCCCCCAGCATGCTAACCCCCCACCCTCACCCCCAACCCCCCAGCACACATCCTCCCTGAGAATTTCTCCCCAGCACAACCCACCCAACACCAACCCCTGCATGCCACCCCCAAACTATGGACACCCATCAACTTAGCATGACCACTGCACATACCCATCACCCCCCCCCACAAAACACCCTCACAACACCTCCCCCAAGGGAATGCCAGCACTGGGGGACAAGGGCACCTATAAAACGCAAGCTAATGCACACACAGAAACAATAACCATACCCTCTTACCCCATGCAGGACCCGAACGACAACACACCGGTCAGGAGGGACCAGAAATGTCCATCCCACCCCCGGAACAGGCCACTAGTGATGATAGCAGCTCTGTCGACCTGGAACCTGACGACCAGCCCGGACCATCGGGGACCTCTGGGCAGTCGGTTCCCCTCACCCAGACACAGGCCACTGCAGACCCAACCTGCTCTGGGAACAACCGCACAGCTCCCACCCAGCGGGCCCATGCCTCTGTCTCTAGGACAGGTCAAGCAGCGGTGTGTCTACCACTACAGGGCCCCCAGGGTAACCCACCAACCCAACAACAACAGGGACCTGGGGGCAGTGGCAGTGGGCACACCGTCCAGGGGACAGAGGCCCAGGGAAACAGGGCAACTCGGAGGGCTGCTGTGCGACAGGGGGGGGGAGGAGAGGCCCAGGGAACCCACTCTCCAAGAGGCCCTCACCACCATCATGGCTGCCTACCACCACTCACAAGAGACGATGGCGACGGTACTGGCCAGGTTCCAGGAAATCCAGGCACAGCAGGAGCAACGCTACATGGGGTTCAGCGACCAACTCAGCAACATCTCAACCGCTATGGGGAGCATAGTCCAGGCCCTGAACCGCATAGAGGACACTTTTCGGGACCATGTGGCATCACACAGGGCCCCTGTCACTAGCCAGGAACAGGAACAGCCTACCACCTCCGCCGGCGCTAGTGGACAGGAGGCCCCACCACAATGACAGCCCACCAGAACCCCACCTCCTGCTGAAGAACAACCGCCCCGCAAAAGGAGCCTGAGATCAAAAAAACCGACAGAGTAGGATGTCAAGTCCCCTGCCAGCATCACATACCCCCTGAAGTCCTCCCACTGTCCCACATTGCCACCCTGTCAAACCTTGAACTGCCCCTGCTCCATCCTGCCACAGGCATATGGACAATGCACCTGTGAGACTGAGAACTGGACTCCGCCATGGACATTACTCCACCCCCACCCATCACTGTTTCACTATCATGTACCAATATCTATGCACTAATAATAAATCACACATTGCACTGAAATCAATCAGGACTCAGCCTGTCTTATTTACAAATGTATGACCCATTACATATCAATTACGTATTGTGAACATTGTGAATTACACATACCGAGGTAACTTAGCATTAGTCCATGGGCCAACCAAGCCGAGGTCACGCAGTGGCTCATACAGCACAGAAAAGGGAAGGGAAAATCAAACATCATGTTCATAGGTCTGGGGGGAAACCGACAAAGTTGAGATGCAGGAGGCTTTCAGGAAATGTAAAATGGCATGGGTGATTATTACCTGTGTGCTACTGGAAATACTGTGCTATTACTCTGTCCCTGTTGTCTGTGTCGTCCTCTGAGTCTTCCTCCTCTTCACTCTCCGCAGGCTCCACAGCTACTTCAACACCACCATCTGCACCATCCTCCTGCAGGAAAGGAACCTGACGTCGCAATGCCAGATTGTGAAGCATACAGCAGGCCACGATGATGTGGCACACCTTCTTTGGTGAGTACATCAGGGATCCCCCAGTCATATGCAGGCACCTAAACCTGGCCTTCAGGAGGCCAAAGGTCCTTTCGATGATCCTCCTAGTTCGCCCATGGGCCTCATTGTACCGTTCCTCTGCCCTGGTCCGGGGATTCCTTACTGGGGTCAGTAGCCAAGGCAGGTTGGGGTAACCAGAGTCACCTATTAGCCACACACGTTGTCTCTGTAGCTGCTCCATCACATAGGGGATGCTGCTATTTCGCATCACATATGCGTCATGCACTGACCCTGGGAACTTGGCATTTACATGGGAGATGTACTGGTCAGCCAAACAGACCACCTGGACATTCATCGAATGATAACTTTTCCTGTTTCGGTACACCTGCTCATCGTCTTTTGGGGGTACCAAAGCCACATGGGTCCCATCAATGGCACCAATGATGTTGGGGATATGTCCAAGGGCATAGAAATCACCCTTCACTGTAGGCAAGTCACCCTCCTCTGGGAAAATGATGTAGCTCCGCATGAGTTTCATCAGGGCAGACAACACTCTACTCAAAATCTTTGAAAACATAGGCTGAGACATTCCAGATGACATGGCCACTGTGGTCTGGAATGACCCACTTGCCAAAAAATGGAGGACTGACAAAACCTGCACCAGAGGGGGAATCCCTGTGGGTTGGCGGATGGGGGACATCAGGGCTGGCTCCAGCTGGGCACACAGTTCATGGATAGTGGCACGGTCAAGTCTGTATCGAAGTATTATATGGCGTTCTTCCATTGTCGACAGGTCCACCAGCGGTCGGTACACGCGAGGATTCCTCCTTCTCATCCCAAGTCCCAGCGGACGGTGCCTAGGAAGGACAACATGGAGCACAGAGTCAGCCAAACCACAGGTACGTACAGACAGCTTGCACAGTTAAAGAATGGCAATGGGTTGAAAGGCGTGTATGTGTGGCAATGCAAGGCCTAGGCCTGTGTGTCGCAGTCAAAATTAAGCCATGTAGGCCCTTGAAATGGCGGCTGCCTGACCTGTGAAGTGGGACAATGGGATGTGAGGTCAATGCGCTGGCGGGGCACACCGTGGCGGTAGGCGGTCGAAGACCGCGGCGCAAAGCCGCATTGGTTAACATTGAAGCCTATGGGTTTCAGGAGCCAATGACGAAGTGCGCCGGCGGTCGCGGTACGCACCGCCGCGGTACACACCGCCGCGGGCGTGACCGCCATTTTCTGCTTAATCACTCGAGACCTGATCATCCACAGGAGAGGACCTATACTGCAAGTGCTGCTGTGACCTCGGTCTGGAAGATACAATGGCTGCTGCGACTGGGGAAAGGGCCCCTGCCTTCACGTCTGAAGAGTTGGAGAAGCTCGTGGATGGGGTCCTCCCCCAGTATGCGCTACTCTACGGTCCTCCAGACCAACAAGTGAGTACACCGGGTGCACATGGAATGGGCTATGCCTGTGTGGATTGGGGTGGATGTAAGTTGGTGAGGTGGGGGGCGAATGAGGAGTGCAACGCCCGACAGATGAGAGCATGTGCCATATGGCAAAGTTGGTGGGGGGGCCAATCACATCTAACATGCAGGTCATTGATGATTTCCTCCTTTCCACCCTGTACATGTCAAATAGGTCAGCGCCCATCAGAAGATCGAGATTTGGCGTGCCATCGCCAAGGAAGTCCGGAACTTGGGGGTCCACAACAGACGGGGCACCCACTGCCGCAAGAGGTGGGAGGACATCCGCCGCGGAACAAGGAAGACCGCAGAAACACTGCTGGGGATGGCCTCCCAACCTAGGAGGGGTGCCAGTCGCACCATGACCCCCCTGATGTCCCGGATCCTGGCGGTGGCCTACCCAGAATTGGATGGGCGCTTTAAGACATCACAGCAGACACAAGGGGGTGAGTATCAGCACATTCTCCTATCTTTCTGCTCAGTGGAGGCGTCTGGGTTGGGGAGGAGGGCTGTGGGTGACATTAGGCCAGGGCGCTTTCTGTAGTGTAGTCCTCTCCCTTAGGCATGGCCCTGTGCCCCCGGCCCCCACCTCGGTAGGGTGACAAGTACAGCCATTGAAGGTCCAGCATCTCCCATGTGCGCGTTTGACGTCTCTTGGCCTGTTGTCCTAGTCAGTAGTACTGAGTAGTGTACCCCGAATGCGCGGCTTAGTGCATTAGGCTCCTATGTCTGTCCTCTCCGCCAACGGTGTTGACATTGCATGCACTCAACCTGGTCTTCTTTTTTCTCCCCCCACCCTTTCTCTTCATCTTCTTGTGCATGTGTGCATTAGCATCATCAGGCGGAGGAGATTTGGCATCGGAGCACGAGGGAGCTGCAGGACACAAGGCCCCGGTGGGCCCAGGAACAGACACCGAGGGCACCAGTGATCCGGAGGGCGAGGGGAGCACCACGACGGGGACCGCTGGTGAGAGCAGCGAAAGTGACACGTCCTCGGATGGGAGCTCCCTAGCGGTGGCGGCAACATCCGTGCCCCCCGCCTCTACAGGTACAGCCGCCACCCAGCGCACCAGCCCCGCCCTCCCAGCAGCCCCTCAGTCTTCGCTCCGTGCCGGTTCGCCCAGGAAGGCGCGCGTCTCCTTCGCCCCAGGCACCTCAGCCCCTGCCCCTGTTGCCCCTGCTGCCCTCAGTGCGGAGCTCATTGACCTGGTAAGGACGCTCATTGTTGGGCAGATGACCCTTTTGAATGCCATCCAGGGTGTGCAAAGGGAGGTGCAACAGAGCAATGCGTACCTGGAGGGCATTCATTCGGGTCAGGCTGCCCATCAACGAGCGTTCACTGCTCTGGCCTCAGCACTGACGGCAGCCATTGTCCCTGTTTCCAGCCTCCCTCTTCTTACTGCCTCCAGCCTTTCTCTGTCTCCTGTTCCTCAGCCTATCCCATCCACACCATCAGACCAGCCTGCACACACCTCAACACCCAAGAGCAGCTCATCCAAACACAAGCACCACAGATCCCACAAACACTCACCCAAGCAACACCCAGATGCAGACATGCCAACAGCCACTGCCACCCCTGTGTCCCCCTCCTCCTCGTCTCCCTCCTCCCTCCCTGTGACGTCTACACTCACACCTGCATGCACCCCAACATCAGCCAGTGCTTCCATCACCACCTCACCCTCCAGTACAGTCCACACTCGTGCAGTCACCACCCCCACTGCCATTTACACGTCCCCTGTGTCCTCTCCCACTGTGTCTGTCACCCCCTCTTCCAAGACACACAAACGCAGGCAGCCACCCACCCAACAGCCATCCACCTCACGACAGCCTACAGCACCAGCACCTTCACCCAATGACAGCACACCTGACTCTCCTACAACCACCTCCTCTACCTCCACTTCCATCTCCACTTCTCCTACCCTTTACCTTGGCCCTAAAAAACTTTTCCTGGCTAACCTTGACCTCTTTCCCCCCGATGAGCTCCCCCATCCATCTTCAAAGAGTCCCAAGAGCACCGCAGCCACCACCAGCCCAGCTTCGGGTGTCACTGTTGTGCATGGGTTCTGGAGCCCACCCTTTGCCAGCAGTGACACATCGATCAGCAGCAAGGACACGTCCAGCCCCCCCCCCCCGGCAAGAGGACCCGCAAAAACAAGGGCCGCCGTGCGAGGACCGACAGGGCTGCCCCCAAGGAGCAATGTGCGGCCACTTCACCACCCACACCATCTAGGGGAGGCAAGGGCCCGAGAGCCCCATCAAAGGAGCGGAAGGGCAGCAGGAGCGCGGAGAAGGTGGACCCCACATGCCACATCCCAGCTGGGAAGGAGGACACCAAGGAGGCCAGGAGTCCGTCCCCGAAGGGTCCAGAAACGTCACGGTCCGAGGGCGACTGAGCCGGGAGTCCAGGCCAGGTCTGGCTCCCTTGACCTGCTGGATGAGCACCGCTGAACAGGGCCCGCGGGGCAGAAGAGCACCGCTGAACAGGGCCCGCGGTGCAGAAGAGCACCGCTGAACAGGGCCCGCCGTGAAGATAGGCACACCTGAACAGGGCCCGCAGTGCAGAAGAGCACCGCTGAACAGGGCCCGCCGTGGAGAAGAGCACCGCTGAACAGGGCCCGCGATGCAGAAGAGCACCGCTGAACAGGGCCCGCCATGGAGAAGAGCACCGCTGAACAGGGCCCGCCGTGGAGAAGAGCACCGCTGAACAGGGCCCGCCGTGAAGATAGGCACCGCTGAACAGGGCCCGCGGTGCAGAAGAGCACCGATGAACAGGGCCCGCCGTGGAGAAGAGCACCGCTGAACAGGGCCCGCCGTGAAGATAGGCACCGCTGAACAGGGCCCGCGGTGCAGAAGAGCACCGCTGAACAGGGCCCGCCGTGGAGAAGAGCACCGCTGAACAGGGCCCGCCGTGAAGATAGGCACCGCTGAACAGGGCCCGCGGTGCAGAAGAGCACCGCTGAACAGGGCCCGCCGTGGAGAAGAGCACCGCTGAACAGGGCCCGCTGTGAAGATAGGCACCGCTGAACAGGGCCCGCGGTGCAGAAGAGCACCGCTGAACAGGGCCCGCGGTGCAGAAGAGCACCGCTGAACAGGGCCCCGCCGTGAAGATAGGCACCGCTGAACAGGGCCCGCGGTGCAGAAGAGCACCGCTGAACAGGGCCCCGCCGTCTCAAGCACCGCTCCGCTGGGCACCGCTGTCTCTCCACCTCTCCGCTGGGCCCTTCCTGTCAAGCACCGCTCCGCTGGGCCCTTCCTGTCAAGCACCGCTCCGCTGGGCCCTTCCTGTCAAGCACCGCTCCGATGGGCCCTTCCTGTCAAGCACTGCTCCGCTGGGCCCTTCCTGTCAAGCACCGCTCCGCTGGGCCCTTCATCTCAAGTACCGCTCCGCTGGGCCCTTCCTGTCAAGCACCGCTCCGCTGGGCCCTTCATCTCAAGCACCGCTCCGCTGGGCCCTTCATCTCAAGCACCGCTCCGCTGGGCCCTTCATCTCAAGCACCGCTCCGCTGGGCCCTTCCTGTCATGCACCGCTCCGCTGGGCACCGCCGTCTCAAGCACCGCTCCGCTGGGCCCTTCATCTCAAGCACCGCTCCGCTGGGCCCTTCCTGTCAAGCACCGCTCCGCTGGGCCCTTCATCTCAAGCACCGCTCCGTTGGGCCCTTCATCTCAAGCACCGCTCCGCTGGGCACCGCCGTCTCAAGCACCGCTCCGCTGGGCCCTTCATCTCAAGCACCGCTCCGCTGGGCCCTTCATCTCAAGCACCGCTCCGCCCTTCCCGTCATGCTCCGCTCCGCTGGGCACCGCCGTCTCAAGCACCGCTCCGCTGGGCCCTTCATCTCAAGCACCGCTCCGCTGGGCACCGCTGTCTCTCCACCTCTCCGCTGGGCCCTTCTTCTCAAGCACCGCTCCGCTGGGCCCTTCTTCTCAAGCACCGCTCCGCTGGGCACCGCCGTCTCAAACACCGCTCCGCTGGGCCCTTCATCTCAAGCACCGCTCCGCTGGGCACCGCTGTCTCTCCACCTCTCCGCTGGGCCCTTCATCTCAAGCACCGCTCCGCTGGGCACCGCCGTCTCAATCACTGTTTATGGTTCACTGTGCCCACCATGCCTCCTCCTTGACCAGTGGAGACTGTCATCCACCTGATGGACTGTGGCTTTGCACTCCCCAGGATGGTACAGTGGGCAGCCCACCCACTGTAGAGACATTGAGAGACTGTGGCTTTGCACTCCCCAGGATGGTACAGTGGGCAGCCCACCCACTGTAGAGACATTGAGAGACTGTGGCTTTGCACTCCCCAGGATGGTCCAGTGGGCAGCCCACCCACTGTAGAGACATTGAGAGACTGTGGCTTTGCACTCCCCAGGATGGTCCAGTGGGCAGCCCACCCACTGTAGAGACATTGAGAGACTGTGGCTTTGCACTCCCCAGGATGGTACAGTGGGCAGCCCACCCACTGTAGAGACATTGAGAGACTGTGGCTTTGCACTCCCCAGGATGGTACAGTGGGCATGGTGGCTCCTCGTGGATCTGGCGTCGTGGACTCATGTGGCTGTGGTGCCCCCCCCTTCCGTTCCCCGAGGTGCCTGTAGTTTTTACATCTGATGCCCCTGCAGTGTTCTCTCCAAAGGACTCAGGTCTCCTGTGTGGGCTTTGCCCTTGTTTCTCAAAACTTTGGCCCACGGACATGATGAATTCGTAGGATGTGCAGGACTTGTTACTTCAGTTATACACTGATGTGTATGTCATTAGTTTTGTTGTGAATATCTTTCATGGTTGTACGATAATTTTCAGGAGCTTTTTGGTACATAAATATTTATTCCAAATTTGATTATGTCCTAGCATTTTTCAGGGGTGTTTTTGGGTGGTGTCACTGTGACTTGTTGCTCTGCATTGGTGTGTACATAGTTGTGGGGGGGGCGCATATGTGTGTGCCCGTAACCTTTCGTCCTCCCCCCTCCCGTGTGTCGTAGGTGCAGTACTCACCGTTGTCGTCTGCGCCGGACTTCGTACTCGTGGTAGATGAGAAGGTAGACGAGAGCAGGTAGGATGTTTAATTCGGGTTCCATGCTGTCCTCCTTCCTCCTGGAGTGCGTAGTGGTGAGCATTTTCCCGTCCGTAGTCTGTTTCCTCCGTGTTTTTATCGGCGGTGCTCCCACCCCGGAAAAGGTGGCGGATTGGTGAGTTGTGATAGTGTGGGCGGTACATTGGCTGCCGCCTGGCTGTTGGCGGTGACCGCCGCGCTGTTTGTTTGTACCGCCGTGGCGGTCGGAGTGTTAAAGTGGCTGTCTGAGTTGGCGGTTCCCGCCAGGGTCAGAATCCCATATTTTTTACCGCCAGCCTGTTGGCGGGTTGGCCGCCGCTTTAACACCGACCGCCAGGGTTAGAATCACCCCCTATGTGTGCAGGCACCTGGGCATTGTTATGATAACATGCTATCCCTACAAAGACCTGAGCATGACTATTATAATACACCATCTCTCCGGAAACCTGAACATTACTATCATAACACACACTATGTGGGGACTCGACCATGACTATAATCACTCACTATCTCTGTGGGGACTTGAGTGCCACTAATGAAATGCTATGTATGTGGGGACCTGGGCATTACTGCAATGACATTATTTCCCCATTAACGTCTGCATGACTTATCAGATACTATGTCCATGGGGACTTGAATATCATAACACTCACTGTGGGGGGACTCGAATATCACATACTATTTCTGTGGGGACCTGGGTATTTCTGTAATAACATACTATTTATGCATGAACTGCAGCATGACTGTCTTCGTACACTATCTGTAGGAGGACCTGAACCTGACTATACCCAAACACTATATCTGTGGGGAGCTGAGCTTGGTTTTAATAAGACACAATCTTTTGGAGGATTTGAACATGACTAAAATCAAAAACTAGCTGTGCGGGAACCTGGGCATCTGTCTAATGACAAACTATCTCATGGGACTTCAACGTAACTACCATCACACACCATATTTGGGGGGGCATTGAGTATTAGCATAACCACACTATCTCTGGGGGGATTTCAACATAAATATAATAACACACTAGTCCTATAGAGACTTAAGAATGACTATATTTAAAGACTATATCAATATAATCATGCACTATCTCTGTGTGGTTAAATAATTACTTTCACACACTCACTCTGTCAGCTGTAGAGCAATACTATAATAACATGTCATTTCTTTGGGTATTAGTATTGCACAGTAACACAAAGATGATGATACCCAGTGGTGAAGTTGATGAAAGGGAACTATGTAATCTCAACTTGTCATTCCTATCTGAAAAGATTGCAGGATTTTTAGCCTCTAAATTAGTTTAACTGTTTACTGCTTCCTTATTCCTAAAGGTTTGTGAGCACTCAGTAATAGGTTAGATATCAATGAATCTCTTTCCAGGAACTTCATTGGCGATAGGCTTCTGCTAAGAAATACATTATCATCAAAATCTATCTGTTGCTCGTAGGAGGCAATGTGCTATTCACATATGACTAAACTGTCAAGTAATTTAGTACAGCATTGAAAAAATTACATTTAGCCATTTGTTTATGAATGCAATCAGTCTCAAAGGATAATTACTGAGTGAGTCCTCTCAAGGATAGTAACACATGTTCAAGTTCCCACAGCTGTGCGTTCAATTAAATTATATATTTCCAGATTTGAAGCAGGATCCTGTATTTTGAATTTTTTCTTAACATTTTTCTGATATCAGCATATTTCCAAAACAATGGAAAAGGTTAGTCCCCACAAGGCAGGTGTCCACACACAGTCCTCACAAGGATGGTAACACGTGACGGTGTGTGTGTATGTATATATATATATATATACACACACACACACACACATCGACTAGTTATAAACAGTCAACAGGTTTCAACCACAACGGTCTTGTTAAAACTTCCTGTTCTTTTTTGTTTTCAATTGTCCGGAGTTGGTCTAACCTCCTTGGAGCACCAGCCCCGCTACTTTCTGTACACCCAGTTGGAGAAAATAAATATATATATACATATATGTGTGTGTGTGTAAAAAGATTTTAGGGATGTTACAGTTAGGCTTGCAATTTAAAAGTACAAAACCATAGAAATTCTGCGATTATAGTTAGTTATTTCAAATAACTATAACTCGTGCCTAAGTTAACTTTAACTTGTGGCCCCACCATGCATAGTGCGCAGGTTATAGTTACTGTTTTGTAATTTTAAAATGTGAGCCTTATAACGTCCCTGTAACCTTTATTTTTTTGCTGTGAATTTCTACATTTTTATAATGTAATGTAATTACCATAAGTTTATCCAGCCACCTCCCATTACTCGCCCTAAAAACACCTTAAAACCCCAAAACCCATTCTAATCTCTAAAAATGTCCTTGCTACCTAAAAACCCACACTCACACCAAAACCTAAACTACCCTTATCTACCCAAAAACCCATACCCACACTAAACTGTAAAATTACCCTTGCCACCTAAAAACCCATACCCACCCTAAACTCTAAAGATTCCACTGCCACCCAAAAATGCATACCTACCCTAAACCTTAAAATTAACCTTGCCACTCAAAAGTTGAGACTCCGTGTTAATGGCATGCAGGGGCTCAGCCTTCGCTGATTCCCTTAAAGCACTAACAGCTATTTTTGTGACGCAGTTAATCCCCTCATTTTGTTCCTTTCTAAATTAAGGAACTCGTTTATGAAGCCCTTGCGCCAATTGGAGAATTTTATGTCAGGACGGGAGGTGAGTATTATGTATGTTTAAAGCTTACTCACCACGAAAGCAGACGCCTTGTAAATAGGTTTGAAATAAAACTTTTCGAAGGGGGATTCTGAAGACCAGTCCACTGCATTCATGATGTCTTATAATCTGCCACCTACCTGGGTGGCCATAGAAGCCATAGCTACCCTTGTTGAATGAGCTCCGAAAACATGGGTATATTAATCCCTGCCCCTACCATAATCCATTGTACCCATCTTGCAATGGAGGGAGACAAAGAATCACTGTTCCCCTGGTGGTCTGATCTTCACCGTCATTTCCTCATAAGCCTTAAGTCACCTTACCACACACAGCTTGGGAGCAGCCTCAAAGGCGGGATGTGTCACTAAGCTGTTATTGGATTTGTTCTGCCTCAAAATGGTAAACATGACCCCATCTGGATATCCAGAGCCCTGACATCTGAGACTCTTACAAGGTATGAGACAGAGAAGAATGGCTAACTTTTCTGAAATCTCTTTCCTGGAGAGATACTAGTTAACCTGCCAATTTGACAAAAAAAGTAGTAATAGATTTATGTCCCACAGCCAAAGTATATGGGTTCCAAAGGTTTAGCCATCCTAATGCCTTTAGGTAAGTTATAGACCCAAGGGTGTTCCCCTATAGGAGTACTGTTTATGGGTGTCTGGCATGCTGAGATTTGTGACTTAAAGGAGTTCACCGTACAGTAAGCCAAGCCTGAATTCGTTAACTCAGCTAAGAAGTTCACAATAGCTATAATCAGGTGTCTTTCCACAAACCAAAAAAAGCCATCTGGCCCAGGCTGATTTGGATCTTTTGCTTGTTTTGGGGGCCCATGCCTGCTGAATGATTTTTTCAGCCTACTTCAAAAGTCGAACGTCTTCCTATCTAGATATGAAATTCTCCACACCATGAGGTTTTGATGGCCCTGCAATGCAAGAGAATATGGATGGCAGGGGGAATCCCACATTATCCAATGGGACAATGGTATCCAAATCAGTTCATCCCAAGACTGCTCCAAGAGGGCTGAGAGTCATGCTTTTGATTTCCAAAGAGGATCTATAAGAATGACCGAAGCCGCCTGACGAAGCACTTGTGCCATCGCTCTCAGGATCAGGAGAAACTGAGGGAATGTACAGGCTTGTTTCATCGACCAGTCCTGCAAGAAGGCATCCACTGCCAAGATCTGCGGGTCTGACGCCAGCTGAAGTACCTCAGGAGTTGCATGTTTAACCTGGACATGAACAGATCCAGAGAGCACAGACCCCACCAGTCCATAAGGGCCCTTAAGGTTGGTTTGCCCAGTTGCCAGTCGGTGGAGTCTCCGACATGCCAGGAGTTCCAGTCTGCTAGAATATTCTGAGACCCTGGAAGATATCCTGCATCACTGAAATCTGGTGCTGGACGCAGCAGTGCCAGAAGTCCTTTGCCAGCTCCGCTAGTTCCCTCAAGCAAGTGCCGCCCAGTCGGCTTATGTATTGGACTGCTGACACTGTCCATTCTAAGTAGAATGCAGCGGGAGACCATGTCCAGAATCAGAGTTCCTCCTGAGTCCATCTTTTCGCCTCCATGGAGATGTCCCTGCACCTGGTGCCTCACCATTGGCAGCTGGCATCGGACTCTAGGATCATGTCTGGAGAGGGTAAAAAGATCAATCCTCCATTCCATGCCTCCATGTGGTCTATCCAAAACTGTAATTCCGTCTGTGCCGCTGAGTTGAGAGAAATCCCTTCTGAATATGTGAGACCTCTTCTGAGGTGGGAGCCTTTCAGGTATTGTAGGGAACTGTAATGCAGAGGGCCGGCAAATATGGCCTGGATAGAAGAGGATAATGACCTGACTATCCTGCCCAGTTGTCTGAGGGAAATCCTCTGTCTCCTCAAAACCTTCAACTCCTTCTTGATCTTGCCTTCCTTTGAGTCCAGAAGACTGAGGTAGGCTGTATCAGAGTCTACAAGGAAACCCAAGAAAGCTACTGTCTGAGACGGGACAAGTTCTGGTTTCTCCTAAATTATGACAAAGCCTATGTCTTGCAATAAAGCAATAGTCTTGTTCAAGAGAGATATAAATTGAGACCGAGGCTGTTCCATCAGAAGGAAATTATCAACCTGATTCCCTTTATTCTGAGGGCCTTTACTATGAGTTTGAGGAGTTTTGTGAAGCGCCAAGGTGCTGAAGAAAGTCAGAACTTAAGAGATCGGAACTCGAAGACCTGTTGTCTATAAATGAATTGCAGGAATTGGCAATGAGGTGGAAATATCGAGTCAGTGAGATACACATCCTTGAGATCCAGGCACACCATCCAGTCCCCGTGCAATCAAAAGGTCCCTGAGGAGATAAACACTCTCCATCTTAAAGTGTTGGTATGTTACCCACACGTTGAATGCCAATACGTTTGACTGTGTGAAAAACCTTGTTTTCCTTTTCCACCAAGAACAGATTGTTCAAGAATCCTTGAGGGTGTAATACTGATCTATGAATAGCCCCTTTCCAGAGGAGCACCTATACCTCTGCATCGATCACCACCATGTCAGTTTCTGAAAAGAAGAGGGGTTTTGGCTTTACCACCTAAACCAGGTTCCCGAGGAAATAGATGTGGAAACCTCCCACAGTTTGCAGAACCCAAGGGTCTGATGTAATGTCTACACATGTGTGTGTGCAAACAGCCTCAACCTCCCCCTCAGATCTTGAGGGGAAGAAAGGGTATTGCTTACCATTAGGTCCTCCTGGTGCATTAGCACTGTTGTGGGTGTTGTGGCTGCTCCTGCCTCTTCCACCTCCCCTGTTGGGGAAGAATGCTCCCTGGCAGCCATCATGCTAGCTATTATTTCTCCTGGCTTGGCTTCTGTTTGGGCCTGGGAAATTGGAGCGGCTGGAGGAGCGACCCTTGCCTCTTCCGGCCCTGTCAAACATTTCTGGGGAAAAGTTTCTTTATTGAGGTCTACCCCTGATCCAGCGCTGAGAAGGTGGCTACAGATGTCCCTAACTCCTTTAAAGAGGGATCACAGAAAAGGTTGCGCTCTGCAATCGCCCCTGCTTTGGAGTCGGACAGCTCCCCTAGCTTGGCATTGATCTTAATCAGAAGGGAGAGGTACAGTTGGCATTGCCCAATAGGCACCCCACCCTCTGAGCCCATCCTGCTACTATGTCTGTGGGGAGAGGTTTCCCAGTTTGTTTAGACTGCTCTGCCTGTTGGATAATTTGGGTGAGGGCATCTAGGACATGTAGTAACTTATTCTGACCTACCCTCCAGGAGCGGTCAGTACCTTTCGTGAGGTCCCTCGTGCATTTGGGAACTATCTCGGGCATCACAGCAACCTTGCCCTCCAAGCTGGGTCTTGGGCATTCAGCCTGTAACCGGGCCCAGACCCTCTTACTGAAGTGTTGGTGGACTTTGCTGGTCATGTAACTCCTGACTTCTGCTCTGGCCACTGTACTGAGGATTTAGGGTGGTGTATGCCCTCTGGGTCAAACAGTTCAGATGTTCTGGAGTCCCCCTCATAGGGATCTGACAGGGCCGAAGCCAGGTGCCAGTGACGGCCAGAGTTACGGTCCGTAACAGGAGAGACATTGTCTCATCATCTTCATGTACTGGTAGCCCCTCAGAGTCCACGTCTGGGGTGACCTCTTCGCCAATCTACCTGGGTGAGTCTGCCTCCTGGTAGGGTGCATTTTTTAATGTGCGCGCACTCTTACGAAAGGCTTCTCTCAAACGATTGAAGCCTTCCAGGTGTCCCGTGTTGCTTTTGTATTTCTTCTTAGGAGCACCCAAGCCACTGCCACTAGGGCCTGCTCCCAATATACCAGCACCATGAGAGACCTGGGCTGTCAACTTGGACATGCTTTCCTGCAGGGGTCGAGTGTCTTGGCAATAGCCTGTGTAAAGAGCTTGTCCACCTCTGAAGGAAGGTGACATTGAGGTGGCCATTACCCCTCAGAAGCCAGGTTGGGGTAATATTTGTGATTGTGATCTTGAAAGGACTCCATGAGAAAGAGGGTGTGAACACCAGACAAAAATATGTATATGCCCTAATGAATTTTGAAAAGACAGCCCTCTAGCTGATGCTCCATCCAGCAACAGAGAATATGCTGTAGTAAGAGGTCAAAAGGTGGTGTCGCGAAGGTAGAAGGGAAAGCCTGAGGGTCGTCAATCGTACTGCGATCACTGTGTCAAGTGAGGGTTGGTAGGGTAATAAAATCACGGGGAATCCCTGGGTTTAGTAGGAGAACAGGAAAAGACACTGCAGTACTCTGACTCGCAACGCTGGTCCGTTGAGCGCTAGTGAACAGTGCACTTCAAACAGATCACAAAGTGCCTCACAGGCAATGCAGTCCGCGCCAAAGGGTGCCACCAGGTGTGCCCATGCAGTATCAAGAAAATGTGCTTGGGCCGATACCTACTGCACAAGGAGCGAGCATGAGCAATGACAATTCTAAAAGAAATATGCGGGCTGCCATAATAATTAAGCAGTACAATCTATTAACATCAACTTACACCGTATAAGGATAGTGAGAGAACTTAACTGACTGTCAGCAGTGAAGAAAGAGGCAGGACTTGGGGAGCCATTGAGATATATATACATATATATTGTTGGACTGCATTTGGATTGACAATTATTTGTTATCCCCTGGATCTTGGGATGTGTAATGTTATGTATTTTTTTTCTTTACCTTGAAGCTGCTGTTTAATAAAAAGTTAAGAAAGAAATGTATAATCCTCACTTCCCGTCCTGACATAGAATTACAGACTTCATTCTCATATAGCTGAGAGAGATAGTATCCTCTGATTTTAGCTTCTGGAGCACCTTCCATCACTTCTATGGGAAAATTATGAGAAATCAGTGTTCCCTCAAAAATTATACAGGAAATCCTAGGAGGGTCAAATGACCTTAGCACACACCACAGTTCATAAAATGAGTATAGTACCATTAACAAATGATTCATATTGTAACAAAAATTTGTTATCACCCTTTAAATGTTCTCATTTTTTAATCAAATGACCCTAAAGATATAGGCAAGTCAAAAAATGCTTTTCCTATGGAAACGTGGTCCTAACTACCTAACTATAGCTCCCGAATGGTGACCGCCAGTAGTTTTATATATATATATATATATATATATATATATATATATATATATTATGTGTACACACACTCACATCTGTCCTAATTGCAAGTAGGTAGTTATAGTATGGACCTAGTTTTCATAGGAAAAGAGTTTTTGCTAATATCTTTGACGCTGTTGAATGAAACTTCATGAAATTTTCACAATTAATGTGACCAACGGTTCAGGTGCTGTCTTGAAAGTTTCAGGCTGATATGTCAAGTGAGGCTGAGAAAAAGGGGAAGGTCTCAAAACTTTTTATCCCCATGCAAATTATCATAGGAATTTTGAACACGTCTACAGCCTGAATAGCTGGACAAAATTAAACCAATTTGGCAGAAAGCTAGCTGTTGGTCCAGAAAGTGTGCTTTTTAGTATTTGGTGTAAATTCATTCAGTAGTTTTAGGGCTATTAAAAGAATGAGAAATATTAGTATTCAGGGATGCGGAGGCTCCACGGATTGCAGAGATTCAACCAGGAAGTGTTGGCAGCCATTTTGGGGCTTTCTTTAGCCAAGTCCCAAAAGAAGCAGGAATACACGATCCTCTAGCATAGGTGCTGAGGTCCCCTTGGGACCGTATCTGGGCAAAAAAGCATTATTAAAAAAAGTCAGCTTGATCTGTGAATGAGTCCAAAAAAAAGCAAATGCAGTCTCCAGTGCTTGTTCTCAGTTTAGTCCCCGGGTGGTCCATGTCCAGGGGGCATCTTCCAATTAAAAAAAAAAAAGAGGAGATGGGCATTAAAAAACATTTAAGGGGGCTGCATGGGCATCCTCCCCTCTACTTGAGCTCCTCTAAGCCCCTGCCTGCCTGTTGTCCTGCAAGCAGGGAAACAGAAGAAAGATGGCTCCTGCATTCAGGAAGCCGCATATTTAGCATGCACTGGTAATTACCCCTGATATTACATCACTGATTACATCTTTTATTACATCATTAATAGTACTGGTGTAGCATGTGCAGTAAAATTATTGATGAGATGACTATGCATGGCGGGGCGTGAGTTATAGTTATCTTAGGGCACAAGTTATGTTTACTTGAAATAACCATACTCTATAACTGCTGATTTTCTATGGTTTTGTGTGAGTAAAATGTGATCTTACCTATAAAAGTTCCCCGTAAACTTTCTTTTTTTAAGTGAAATTCATTGTTTTCAGTGAAATAAATCTATATATATATATATATATATATATATATAGATACAGCTATATATAGATATATGTATAATTAATAAAAACCATTACAGAACAAATGTTATTCTGCATGCTAAAAGCATATTAAGGATGACTTCAATAAAAAGAACTTATATGTTAAAAAATACAAGTTTAAAATGTTCATCATCATAAACAAATCATTACAAATCACAGGTAGCGACAGTGGACTGTCGGAGGCTCCTTGGGGAGGTTGATGTGGTGCCACAACAAGTTCAGCACTCATCAACTACCCAACAGAGTAATAACTGGATTGTCCTGCCAGGTGCTTATCTTTATCTAAAAGAAGTATAACAATTTCAAGCATGATAATACACACTACAATATTCAGGCATTCAGAGTCTCTGGTCCTCTCCCACTGTCCTGTCACACTTGTCTGCTCCCCCTTCCACCTCTCCCCACTCTTTTGCAGCCTTAGATAAAACCTGGAGTGGGTCTGAAGCACAGATACAATGAAATCCTCCAACCCATAGGCATGGTCAAATGCTTAGGCCCATATTTATACTTTTTTAGCGCCGCATCTGCATCATATTTTTACGCAAAAGCAACGCATACTTACAAAATGTAATTGTATTTTGTAAGTTTGCGCCGATTTTGCGTAAAAAAACAACGTAAATGTGGTGCTAAAAAAGTATAAATATGGGCCTTAGTCTTGGGTGTCTCACTAAATGTGAGTTTCTGTGGTGGGACACAGCTAGTGCAAAACTAGGCTTTACATACTTCAATTGGTGTGCTCTCAGTGTGGAAAGATATTCTGTCTCTCTTCTCTGTGCCTGATTGTTGAGTCTGGCCACACTACAGAAATCAAAGGTGGCGACAGGCATTAATGTTGCTGTACTTAGATCATTGGCCCTCTTCTGCGTACACAGAGAGTTGGCTGGAGTCCTGGATCCACAGGTCTAAAGAGGGTCATCCTGCACCCAGGCTGGAAGGGTGAGTCCGTGGCTCAGCTTGACATACTTCCTTATGATTGAGGATGTGATGAAGTCTACTTTTGCTCTTGGTCCAGGTGGCAACAGTTGGACTGCTTATAGGTCCATCAGAGCTCAGCTGCAGTGGCAAAGTCTAATTGAGCGCACATCGGTCAGCTCTTCAGGCAGCCACACAGTCACTCGTGTACAAAATGGACAAGTGCCGCAATGAGCAGCTTCAATTATAGTGGCATAGTTTACTTAGGGACAGTTTGGACAAGTGCTGTGGGATAACCACTCTAAATCCATTTGGGTCCAACTTTAAAATTATCAAGCACGGTATGAGGTGCTGGATTATAGCATAAGGAGAATTTACTGCCTGTGACAGGGGTAAAGTGGATGTAGAAGAATAGAGACAAAGTATCTGCAAATTCCTTTGCACACACCTCTACACACAAGAGGCGTCTGTATACGTACAAGACCAGCCTTGTTTGTTTTTGAGATTCAGACATTGCCACCTTATGAAAGCAATTTAGCGTGCCTGAAATGCTTTGTGGGTTAGGTGAAATATTGCTCAATGTATGAAGTGAGAAATTTCAGCAAGAAAGAATGATGTTTAACTAATCGGATCACAAATAAAGTATTTAATTTATAATCATAGATCGGTTAGTTGGTGGAATTAAAACAACCAAGGTCTACAAGAATCTGGGAAGTGGATGATTCCTGAATGGTATGCACTCAGTAGTGCACCTGGATGGGGGAGAGGGGGACTCAGCCTTCTTGACTG
Organism: Pleurodeles waltl; assembly: GCF_031143425.1. Taxonomy (NCBI): domain Eukaryota; kingdom Metazoa; phylum Chordata; class Amphibia; order Caudata; family Salamandridae; genus Pleurodeles; species Pleurodeles waltl. The sequence continues at coordinate 1,220,347,191 of NC_090447.1, forward strand.
GGACAGTCCAACAATCATTTCTTCAGCAGGCAGGCTGCTCATACCCACTGGCTGCAATGGCCGGTATCCTTTCAGGCTCTCGTACAGATCTTCCTCTTCAACTCAGTTGACAGACTCTGGAACATTAGAACACTGTTCGTTCTCTTGGTTGCCTCTTGTGGGCAAATCCTCAGCTTGGTGGTCAACTGCTGTTGACCATGCTGCAGTCAGATCCTGCTGCAGGATTGATTTCCTCCATCCCTTTTCTGTCAGGCAGGTACCTTCTATGTGTGCTAGGAAAGAAAGACAGTTCTTCCTTCAATTAAGAATCCAGGTGCTGTCCCCTTCCTTTAGGAAACTAGCTGTCAGGAAGATACTAGATGTGGTTGTGCAGCAGTCCTCCTGGTACTATGGTGCACCCCTTCTTAGAAAGAACTTGGAACTGGAACAACAGGTGGGGTCAGCAGTTCCAACATTTATAAAGGTACATCAGACAGGAAATGTGTATTCTCAATGGGCAATTTCAGAACCAGCTTGGGTCACTTCTCCTTTCATGTGTCCTTTTCAGGCAGATTTATAGACTCAGCCATGTCTACATCAGTTTTTCCAAAACTCTGGATCACCACCCAATTTTGGTGGGTATAAAAGTCCAAATAATATATAAAGATGCCTTTAAATCCTGCATTTATCTTGTCACACTTGCTATGCTTCAAGGACAGAGGTCAAATGTCAGGTTATGTCTTCTGACACATGGTTGCTATTTCACCATGTTGATTGGTGTTTACAGACTCCTCTCACTTTGCAGTCAGAGAAAGAAAAGCAAAGTGAGTTATGTGCCAAACGTGCAACGGTGCAGGGAGTGTGAAAGGAAAGGCTGCAGGATGTAAATTATTTTGTTAACACTCAACAAAATTTAAATACCTATAAAGGAGCTGTACACATTCAGCAGTTGGAAAAGCACAGTTTTAGATACATCCGAAGTGAAATGCGAACAAAATGTTAATAGAATCAAAGCAAATCAAAGCAAATCAAGACACTTTACTTAGTGATACACAGAGGATAAATATTCACCAAAACCTGATTTCCACACATTATCATTCATGTAAAATAAATATTTTGTATTAGTAAAACTGTAGGTCTGTGCAAATTTAGTGTCCATTTCAATGGAAAATGCGCTGTGTACAAATGACAGTGCGCTACCACATCATGCTTTAGTTACATTAAAGAATCACCTGCCTCATGTCTATTAAGGATAGACGAGTCACAAATGTTTGTTCTAAAACGTTTTAGTACTAAAACGTTTGGGAAGCACTGACCTAAAGTGATGTTCCTCACAGCAGGGCAATGTCCAGGTTGGAGTACCCACAACAAAGACATAAAGAGGTGTGAGCATTCAGCAACTAGCTAACATAATCCACACTGACAGTGATCAGGATAAGAGACATAGGTTCAAATAAATGGGAACGGATGCCCCCTTTCCACCAGGCAAGTGCCACCCCATGCGGGTAACCTTTGGTCTGTGCTGAGTATGTTGTCCCAGGCAAGGAGCATAGGTCCTTATAGTATGTTTTGAATTCTTCTAGGATGTCAGTTTTCCCAGTCACCTCCTCTCCTGTTGATATCCTTAATGAATGGGGACAATTGTATTTTTGTTTTTGTTTAAGACAGTGTCCTACTGGGTCTTTCACTTTCCCTGTCAGCCATCTCTCTGTACTCGAGGAGTCTCATTTATAATTTTACGGTATGCAGGGCCATGAGTGTGTAAGTAAATGGCTTCAAGTTCTGCCGGTGTGTAAAATCTAGTGTCAACTTTCAATTATGGATTTAGATAATAGAATCCTTACCTAAGTGATCACCACTAGACATATCACCCAATGCTCTGCCTCAGACTATGGACCAATCAGGATGTATATAATGTGCATCCTGTTTGCTTAAAGGAATCAGATTAAACTAGAGGTTGATGCTCTCTGTGCGTCTTGACTCAGGGAGCTTGTTTGATTCGCTAGAATGGTTGTTCTTGTTTGCAGTTCTGAGAAGAATGGCCCTCACCCGTAATAACTTGGATTAAATTAAGTTACAGTACATGAACTCACATCCTATGTGCATACTAATGGCTATACCTCCCAACCTGCAGGGAGTACAGGGGCAAAAACCACTGGTGCCCCTTTGGTGTCCCCTTCTTTTTGCTATGGCCATTGATCCATAGGCATCCTGTCTCTTACCTATACATAGATAAATCACCTTTCCTTGCAGACAAGGAGAAAACTCTCATAGCAGAAGAAGGAGAATTACATCAATTATATTCCAGGACATGCATTACCTTGAGCATTGATGAGTGTTAATGTATGCAAAAATGAAATTTCTCGAGGTGTAAGCCCTTGTTTATTCTCATGGAAATGAGACAATTCTCTGCAACTGAGAGGAGTTCCTCTCCTAAGCATTTGTCAGGTGACTACATTTTATGTACTTTTTATTTCACTAGATGTTAGTGCCTTTTCAGATAAGTGAGAAATGACCAGTGCTTGTAAAAGAATAAATGGCTTTCTAGTTTTGATTTCACCTTGAGCCTCTAGAATCCAACACCAAAAACACAGTCTCATTATTGCAGGATCTTTTTCATCACTGCTTTGTCTTGTTGTCACTGCTTATCTGTCTTTCTCACTTCTTCTTCACCCTTCTGTGTTTTTCTCTCTCTTGCTCTGGGTCAAAGTATGCTGAGGAACAATAAGTTCAAGCCCCCAAAAATGAGTGCTAGTGTGCCCCACCTGGAACCACCAACTGAAATTAAGGACTGGAAATAACTCGCAATTTAGAAATGCAGTCTCTTAGGCCTGCCCTCTGTAGGATTTGATTTTCAGAAACCCATCTCCAGGGCTTTAAGTGGGTCGGATTCCTCTAGCAGTAACTTACATCAGGCATTGAAATGGGTCCCTATTGGGCTTAATGTTCACGTCCTTAGCTGTACTGGGAAAAACACAGATTTATTTTTCAATAATTAAAATAAAAAGATTAAGGTGTTCTAGGTCAGCGGTTTAGTTCCTCATTATCTTTTACATATTATTTACTTACTCTAGTTGCAGTAGTGATACTGTTTCCATGATGATGTTTTTCTGTATTTGTTAATCCGGGTAGTATATTACTCTTCATATTCTTCTAACTAAGCCATCTCCAGGTGTTTCAAATAGGCCACCAATAAGAAGTCTTAAGTTGAGGCTAAAATCAGTGGGAGTTTCTTATAGTGTCTGAAAGTGTGTCATAGAAGGAGTTCAAAATACATTGTCATCCAACCTGTGGTCTCACTTCAGAGCGCACAAGGCAATGGGCATGTATTCCAGTTGCACTTCTGATTCTTTGCAACTGTGTGTGTGTAGAAAGGGCATAGTTGTCAAAATATTGCCAAGGCGAAAGAAACCTAAAATGGCTTGATTACAGATGAGTGGTTGTGTTGTGTGTTTTAGGAGGTAAAGTAATTGAGATGTGAGGAAGTGGATTCAGGAGAGAGTGAAAAGAGCATGCTGAAGAGGAGAGGAGATATAAGAAATATAAGATATGCAGATGGAGCATATGTGGACAAAAGATGGGTACATGTCTAAGATGGAGTGAACATAACTAGAGAGACACTCTGATAACCTCTAAGCCTTCTAAAACTTCAATGTTTAATTCACTGTTCATGGTCTTGGCTGATTTTAGGTGTATGTCCATTGGTGTTGTATATTGAATGCTGTAATAAAAAATACATTGACACACTACAGAACTCGCAGAAATATAGTTTATTTGTTTAAGCTACGTCCTTAACTACATAGGCCACACCCTTTTTTAGAGAACCCTCCATTAATGTTTTCATCCCACCTAAAGCCCTGCCAAACTCCTTATATGATGCTCTTTTGGGAGAGCTTTAAGATGAGAAGTCTGCAGGAAGGTGTATCCATTCAAAGAACAACATACTTTCCTGTAGTAACATAATTTGAGAGCTAAGGATTGTTCTGTACACTCCAGAGCCCTCTCACCAACCTACTTGCTAGGGGCATTGGATTCTTTTTTGAGACAATTATTGCTTTTTGATGTTGTGTTACATCCCTCTGCTTTCTTTCTCCTGATCTCTAGGAGTCCTAGGCGGAAAGCAGGAATGGACATCACCACTGACAATGATGTCCTATGCACCTTCATTTCCACAAACGATAGCATGTGGATCCATGGTGGGAAGTCCAGTGACGAACAATTGTTTAAAATAATAAGTAACTTGTTATTTGTAGATCAATAAATACAATAAGTGAATTTCATGTATTTTTTCTGTTTCTGATGGATACTTCGACCTTCAGATTGATCACCAACCCCAGTTGCAAGACTGGATCTGTAAAACTTCAAAGCTCTCAAGTTGGGTAAAAAGCAGTGGACTGAGTCGATGCTGGAAGTGGTGTCAGGCAGCGTAACCTAGGACTTAAAGCACTTGCATCGGTGGAACAACACTGGTTTGCCTTTTTCTGCGCCGTCAACGCACATCTGGAGCTTCACTCAGAGTTTTCCTTCTAGAAATCCTTAACAAAAAAAGAAACAAAATGTCTCCTCCCAGGAAATCTGGGTTCAACCCATACAAGGATTATGAGGGACAGATGTGCAATACAGACCTTTATTCAGTCTGTCTTTGGTATAGGAAATCAGACCTCGACTCCTAGGCTTACTCTTTCTGCCTCAATATGCACCCTAAGGCCATCAAAGATCAGGAAGCCAAGCTCTTCATTGCCAGGGCCAAGGAGGCGCAACAATGCCACAAGCCTTAAAGAAACCGCTCCAGATATCCTCTTCAGCTGGCAAGAAAAGGAACAACATTAGTTGACCCGCCTCCCCTCGATCCTGGTCAACCTCTGGCCCCAGCTCTAGAGTGACCTCCATCTTTCCCACAGCCCTAGATGCAATTACTTCCATCGCCTGTGATTCTGGCACCAGCTTCCTCCAGGTTCCTGGCCCCAGAGTCAACCATGCTGCATACCTTTGAGCCATGTTTACAATCTCTGGTAAGGTCTTGTAAGGTCCTGGGTAGGTGAATATTATAACAGAAAGATTTTTGGTTCCTCCGGGGGAAGGATATGAGGCTAAGAAAGTCCAAATCTCACCTGAGGAACTCCACTTAATAGGGTCGGTATTGGGCCCTACTCTTCTCCACGCTTTTCCTCCATTAGAAAGGATCAGGAACATCCAGGAAATAATTCCATCTTTGCACTAAGGTTCAAGAGTTCCCGGCCTGAAAGTCCTCCAATTCCTACTTCTGATGGCTTCCTGCATTTTCATAGACATGTCCCTTCTCACATTAGGGCCCTGCAGTGGTACCTCCGCAGATAGTGGCTCCAGTACATGGGAGACCTGTTGGGGCCCATCATGATCTGCCCCAGCGCAGCTACAGCCTTCACTCCCACTTTGATTGTGGCTACAGTAGTGATGGATGCCTTCATTCTAGGGTGCAGGACTCATCTGGGTTATCTGGAGATCAGAGGCCTCTGACTTGCAGAAGAGTGAGTTTTTCACAACAACCTGCTGGAACTGTGAGTGATTTGGCTGACATTCAAGGCCTTCCTACCTCCCCTCCATCATGAGTCAGTGTACCCAAATCTTGATGGACAACACAAATGCAGTCTGGAATGCCAACAACCAAGGGGGAGTAGGTCTCATCTCTTTTGCCTGGAAGCATTGAGACTGTGATCTTGGGCACATGGCTAATAGATCTTGCTCACCACCAATCACCTAGTGAGGTCTCTTAATGTCAGGGACAATAGCCCAAGTAGGGGTTACCTTGCCCATCACAAGCTGCATCTTCAGCCAGAGGTAGTCCAGGGCATCTTCGCCCAGTGGTGCACTACTCAGGTTGACTTAATCGCCTTCTTAAAAAATGTTCCATATTAGCAGTTCGTGCCCTCCATTGTCCATTGTGGGGAACCTTGAGGGATGCATTTATGTGGAGGAGGAACTTATAGCTGCATTACCTATTCCCCCTCTCTCCATGCCCTTGATTCCTCGAGACCTCAATCTGTATGCATGGAGATTAGGAGGGGATAACAGAGCTCCTTTCAGTTGCCACCAGAGGTGATTACCATAATCGTGTCAGCTTGTCGCCTCTCCAATAAGCCTGCCAGCAGATGCTAACAGGCAATCTGTGGACCCCTTTGCGGCCAAGTTGTTGCAGGTGCTATAATTTGCTCTTTCTCTTGCTGAAAGAGGTTATGCTATTAGTACTGGTAAGGAGTATTTGTCTGCCTTGTTTGTATTCCTCTGACTTCTGGACAGGTTGTCCCTTTTTCAAATCTTAAAATCCCTATTGTTATGCGATTCCTTAAGGGTTTGATAAATAAGTTTACTCAAACTCCCTTTGTGGTTCACCAGTGGTATTTGCATCCAGTTCTTATTTTTTGGGCGGGACTACATTTGAGGCCCTTCACAAAAACTTACAAATGTTCACCCTCGAATAATTTTGGTTTCTGTCTCTTTGTTTGGAAGATTAAGCCTTGTGGTAGCCCTTAGCTGTCACCCTCCATTCATTTCTTTCATTCCAGATAAGTTGGTTCGGCGAGTGAGAGCCAGTTTCCTTCCTCAGATGGTGACCCCTTTCCACCTAGGTCAATTCATCATCTTCACAGTCTTCTACACTCTCACGCATCCTAGGAAAGAGGAGTAACAGTTGCATTGGTAGGATCCTAGGCAGGCAGTTAATTACTACCTGGATGCACAAAGGAATTCTGATCATATCACCAGCTATTTATTGGGTACTGTGATGCCAAAAAAGGTAAGGCAGTGAAAAAGAGAACTCTCACATGTTGGATCATCCTCAGTGTTGGACTTTTGCTTATGCAGGGTCAGCAGTGGTTCAACCGCAGGGTGGTGACCCTGGGTTGGATGACCAGGTTCAGAGGGTAAACTCTGACCTGGTGGGGGGTAGGTATGCCCCCCAGGAATTCCTGGGTTGCCAGGCAGTGGTCCAGTCTGTGGGTACAGACCCTGGACTGGAGGATCAGGTGCAGGGGATAAACCCTGACCTGAAGGGGGGGGGGGGGCGGTTTGCCCAATCACCCCCCCTGGTGTGATTTCAAGGGGTACTCTCCCTGAGGGGTGGGTGCAGAACCCTGAGAGTAGGGGAAGGGGAGAGAAAGACTCACCCCTGACCCCAGAGCAATCTAAGGGTACAGACCCTGGATTGGAAGGACAGGTTCTGGGTGTCCCCCCTGACCTGGAGAAAGGAGCTACTGCTAACAGTGCCGCTACCATGTTGTCTTCTGAGGGGGGCACTCCTAGGTGGGTGGTTCAGGACCCCAGAGGAGAGGGCAGGGGGAGGGAAGCCTCACCCCTGGCCCTGGTCCAACCTGAAGGTACAGACCCCAGGTTGGAGGATCAGTTGCAGGTTAACATCCCTGCACTGGTGTAAGAATTGTGCAGGACTGCTTCTACAAGCACCCTGAAAATGTTTTACTCTGGGGGTGCCGCTCCTGGAGGGAGGGTACAGAGCCCCAGAGGGGAGGACCAGGGTCAGGTTATCTTCTCTGACCTGGTGGAAGGTAGAGTGGTCAAAGGGTGTCAGGCACCTGGGGCTACCGCCCCCCACTCTCCACAGTCACAGTGGTTGGAGAGGCCTGAGGTCAGGCTCTCATCCCTGACAGTTGTCAGGGGTCACTGTGGCTTGCTGTCCTGGTGGACAGAGCTGCCCCTGGGGGGGGGAACGAGAGTCACACCCCAGGGGTGGAGTGGGCAACACCACTGTGTTGGCCCTGGTGGTACTATCTGCCCATTGCAATACATCTGTGAGCAAAGTAAAGTTAGGCGGTGCACAGATGGTGTCTGCAGATGTGGAGAAGGGTTCCCCATGGGTTAGCTTAGTGGGCCCTGAGAGTATGGACAGAGGGATCCAACTGGAGTCAGGAAGGCGTAGAACTGGAACATGCCCCTGCTGTTGTGGGCCTGGGTCCTTGTTCTATCACCCCAATCAGGGAAGTACATCAAGGTATTGATTGTTCTCCCCTGGCTTTAGGCTGGTAGGGGGTCGTGTTGGACTTTTGCTTATGCAGGGTCATCCTGAATCTTTTTGCCTCCTGCCTCCTATTTGTTTCTGACCTGTGGCTGTTAGCTTTTGAACTCTGAGCACTTTCCCACTGCTAACCAGTGCTAAAGTACATATGCTCTCCGTGTAAATTGTATGTAATTGGTTTATCCATGATTGGCCTATTTGATTTACTAGTAAGTCCCTAGTAAGGTGCACTAGAGGTGCCAGGGCCTGTAAATCAATTGCTACTAGTGGGCCTGCAGCACTGGTTGTGCCACCCACATAAGTAGCTCTGTAATCATGTCTCAGACCTGCCACTGCAGTGTCTGTGTGTGTATTTTTACACTGTAAATTCGACTTGGCAAGTGTATCCACTTGCCAGGCCTAAACCTTCCCTTTTCTTACATGTAAGGCACCCCTAAGGTAGGCCCTAGGTAACCCCAAGGGCAGGGTGCAGTGTATGGATAAGGTATGACATATAGTAATGTGGTTTATATGTCCTGACAGTGAAATATTGCCAATTTCGTTTTTTCACTGTTGCAAGGCCTGTCTCTCTCATAGGATAACATGGGGGCTACCTTTAAATATGATTAAAGTGTAGATTCCCCTAGAGAGTAGATGGACATGTGGAGTTTGGGGTCTCTGAACTTAAAAATACATCTTTTAGTAAAGTTGATTTTGAGATTGTGCGTTTGAAAATGCCACTTTTAGAAAGTGGGCATTTTCTTGCTTAAACCATTCTGTGACTCTGCCGTGTTTGTGGATTCCCGGTCAGTTTGACAGTTGGGTTGTTTTTCACCTCACACCAGACAGTGACACAAAGGGAGCTGGGGTGTAACCTGCATTTTCTGATTAGCCCTCTCTGCTAGGAGGGAGGGGTGGAGTGGTCACTCTCATCTGAAAGGACTGTGCCTGCCTCCGACAATGCCGGCTCCAACCCCCTGCTGTGTGTCTGATGCCTTGCCTGGGCAAGGCAGGATTTCACAAGTAGGTGTGAGTCCCCTTTGAAGAAAGGTGACTTCAAAGACTAAAATGGGTATAAGAAGGGCACCCAAATCTACAGACTTTAGAAACACTTCTGGAACCAAGAGGAACCTCTGCCTGGAGAAGAGCTGATAGCTGAGGAAGGAGTGCTGCCCTGCCTGTGACTGTGCTTTGTGGAGCTTTCCTGCAGTGCTGCTTCTGCCAGAGTAAGAGGGCAAAGACTGGACTTTGTGTGCCTTCCATCTTGTGAAGAAATCTCCAAGGGCTTGAGTTAGAGCTTGCCTCCTGTTGTTTGAAGTCTCGGGGACAGCAAAGACTTCTCTCTGCCAGCACCTGGAGTCTCTGGGGAGACTCCTGCTCTGACAAGTGGTGCCCGATCCAGTCCCTGGGCCCTTGAAAGAAAAGCTGGTGGAAATCCAAGAAAATCGACTTCGGACGACTCCGGACCGACGGCGCTGCTGAATCCGGTAACGCCGCCTGCACCTGACGCCGTGACCTTCGCTGGAACGCGACGCTCTTTGCAGGCCCGACGCCGCAGCAGCCCCGCTGTAGTCCGCGACTCCGTGGAAGTCGCTGCACCACGTCATGACCGACGCTGCTCGAAGTGCGCGGATTCAACGTTTCGCACAGACGCCGCGATCCCCGACTTCGCGCATCGGCTTGTTTTCACTCTTCACCAAAGGTACTGTACTTGGGTGTCTAAACGACTCTGTGTCCGGCGCCGCTGGTGTCGGTTTGTTGGGAACGACTCCGTCACGACACCGTGTTAACATCTCATCGAAGCATTTTTGTTTCTAAGCGCTATTTTTTAGTTTAATCTTTAAAAATTCATAACTTGACTTGTGTATGTCGGACTTTTGTAGTTTTGGTCTTGTTTTGTTTAGATACATATTTCCTATTCTTCTAAACTGGTGTTGTGTCATTTTGTAGTGTTTTCATTAAGTTACTGTGTGTGTTGGTACAAATACTTTACACCTAGCACTCTGAAGTTAAGCCTACTGCTCTGCCAAGCTACCAAGGGGGTAAGCAGGGGTTAGCTGAGGGTGATTCTCTTTTACCCTGACTAGAGTGAGGGTCCTTGCTTGAACAGGGGGGTAACCTGACTGTCAACCAAAGACCCCATTTCTAACACTCAGCATCAAGATTTGCAATGCCTTAGCGAATAGACTCTCTTGAAGGCACCAGATCTCATTCTATGAGGGCCAAGTCAACCACTTGGCACTTGCCAAAGAAGTCCCAATTGCAGTAATTTGTAAGGTAGGGATGCGCGCTTCCTTGTACACCTTCCCATACTACTCCAGCCTGGATTCTGAGGTGTAGAGAGAGAGAGACACTTTACCAGATCTGTTAAGCAAGATTTCCTCATCAAACCATCCACCAACCATCCTCTTGGGAAGGATATTGCTATGAAATATGTTCTACAGTGAGGAATCGGTGGAAAGAAATATCCATCATGAGAAAAAAATTACTTACACTCAGTAATGATCTTTCTGGTGGTGAATACTGTCTACCTGTAGATTCCTCACCGACTTGTCCACCTTCCCATTTGATGGATGTGTTATGAGGAAAGTCAATAAGATTCCAGTTTACAGGTAATTTAGTACTACAAACCTACATCACTGTTTATCTACCCTCTCACATCAAAGGCTGGGAAATAATGGAGGTAAACCAGGGCTGGCACTTTATGGCCTCAATGATGCTGTGTGATGTCACAACTGGCGTCAACCGAGTCCAGTGCCTTCTCCTTGCCTTTTGAGAGCTTTGAAGTTTTCTGGATCCAGTCTGGCACCTGGGGAAGTTCTATAGAGCAGTGGTTCCCAACCTGTGGGCCAATGAACACTGATGGTCCGCAAAGCCTACCCCTGGGGGTGGAAGGGTGGGGTCTGCAACTGCTTAGAAAATAAATGTTAGCAGACTAATGAAGGTTATATAAATTTACAAAAAAGCAAAACGTTAATCTGAACATTTTGAAAATGATCGATAAATTTAAAATTGGAGGCTAAAATTAGGTTAGTGTCCTCATTTTGATTAGTGGAAGCAGTGCTAATGCATCAAACAGAATATAGTATGGGTGACTAGTGGCCTCGATTGAATTCAGAAAAGGTTCCACCTTCCCATTAAAATGTAGAGTTTTTTTGTACATTCGTCTGAGAATTTCAATAAATGATTAAATATTTTGGGTATTTGTTCAGTGAATGCGTGTTTCTATATTTTTTGTGTATTGTTTTGTGGTTCAAATCATCAAATGCTTAGGCTGGGGTTTCGTGCTTCAAGTAATGTCTCAGTTGAATCCATGGATTTCAATAGTGATTCATTGGGGGTCCCTGTGTTCCAGTAATGATTAAATGGGGTCCACAGGAGTCAAAAGGTAGGGAACCATTGTTCTATAGGTAAGGAATCTGCAGGTAGCTGGAATACCTACCCGAAAGTAACTTTTTCCTATAGACCTTAGGTATTTGTATGTATGTAAATGTGTGTTTTTTTATATATATATATATATATATATATATATATATATACACACACACACACATTTAGATATCCATCAGTGAACTATTAGATGAGGTCTGTGCCAAACTAATACTGTAGTAATCCTAACTTTTTCCAGTCTTTCCTGTTTTAGATATCGAACAAATGCATACACAGAGGTAAAGTATATATATATTTTTTTTAAACGTTAGCACAATAATATCTTTTATCCTTTAACACGTTATTGGTTCACTTCAATCTGACGTATGCATGTTAGTTAAAAAGCGTACACAGGAAAATAAATATAAGGGAATCCTAATTTCTACCAAAAAGATTATAAAAAGATTTACTTTACCACACATTTAAACCAGGTTTATCTTTTAGCCCAGAAAACGATTGTTACTTTGGTAACCATCAGCAGGTACTTAAGGTCTGCAAATTCTTTCTTCCCGGACATCTTCCTCAAGTGTTCTCTGATTTATAGACACTGACGTGGGCCACCTTGAGTCTTGCATCTTAAATAGATACTCTAGTCTCAAAGTGCCAGTTTTGATGAGGATTGCCTACAATATGTTGATACGCTGCACTGCCATCAGTTGCTAATTAATAGTACACTTGTAGTAAATACAGACTAACCACAGAAGTACCTTGTCATAATATAAAATATGCAGATTAAGTATTCTTACAAAAGGTTCCCTAGGTGGACATGGGATATATTTCAAGCATTTATTCAGGTGTTAATGTTTGGCATTAAATTGTTGTTTTCTGGCAATGTAGAAAGCTATAAAATGTTTGCTGACTCTACTTCATATATTTTTACCTAACATTTTACTTTTTTTTCCCTTCTGTAAATGATGCATTTTCTGTCAAATTGATAAAGTGCTGAGTCGCTTCATAGATTGCTTTCAATACTGTTTGCAAATATAGCCTCTGGAATTTTCCATGTACAAGAAAGCTCACAGGCAACTAGTTGTCATATAAGTGAAATACTGTCAAAGATGTGATCATTAGCATCCTCCCCATAAACAGTTAAGGATGTAAGGGTTTTGTAGGCACTCATGCGCTACACAACAACTGCCTATGCACACATGTTGTTGTTATGATATGTAAATCAATGCAATGCTTTGCACCACATGAGAACCTTTGCAAGATCTTAAATAGTTCCTAAATCTTAAAAAATTAACAAATGAAGCTCGGAAACATAATTAATGGTATAAATGTTAATAAAAAAAAGGATGTGACCATGGGAATAATCAGCATTGACCCACATCTCTTCCTCCTAAGTCCTCATGAAGTAAGGATAACACTGTCACTAATACAATAATAAATAACATTAAAAAGTAGAGATGGAGGTTTTGATCAAATAGCTTTAATAAAACAGGCATATTTAATTAACCAAAATATATCATTAAATGGTTCATTCCTAAGCTCCGTTGCACAAGCTAAGATATATAATACTCTGGTGGAAAACACACAAGTCTGTACTACAGCAACATACAAACTACAAAGGCCTATCACATGCAGCAATTATTTTTATTTTCCCCTGTATAACTGAAGACTATTTTCAAGTCCTAACAGAGCTGTACGATGAGGAACAAAACTGAGCATCAATAGACTTTACCTCCTTGTTCCTAAAATATAAGATTCCTTGTGACAATAATGCCTCTTCTTTTTATAAACAAACTAATAGCTCTATTCCCACTAAATTTCTATTAAAACATGTGCCCAGAAGGTATCCTAAAACTGCAACCCTAGTGGCTGAATATTTATGTGACATGATTAATGCTGCACTCCGACAGTTAATTTATATTTGTCAAAAAAAGGTATGGTGAAAAAACATTCAGTATGCCTCAGACACCCATATTTCTGCTCATTATCCAAGTGGCTGTTCCTGTCCATAAGTGAAGAACATCAACCTTTTTATATTTCTCTATTCACCTTGCTGAGACTGCCCAGTAGCAAAAACTTCCTTGCAGCCACCAGAACCTACCAGAAAATCCTGGGGAAACCATCACCACGGCCAATGTGGCTATCAGACATTGCAGGCTAAATTGACCTCTTGAGTAAGAGGTCTCATGCCCGTTGGTACTTAGGCCTAGCTTTGAACTGGTTAATGCACAGATCCGTTGAACCAATATTGCCATGAGACAAAGTGCCATTTAAGGAAAGCAGTTTTTTTTTTAGTTTCTCTAACATTGTCCAGACATATAAGTAAGCTACAGCTCCTATTTTCCTCTGAGCATTTTGAAACCAGGTAGTTCTATAGATTAACTCTTCCTTCATATCAAAAGTACTGTCACAATTGCATCTAATTTTTTCCTTATGTCCTCACTGCACTAAATCTGAGGAGATGTTTAGTACACCTTGTGCTTGTATAAAGACAGAATAAGGAATGTACATTAATCACACCAGCTGACCAAGTGTCTGCTAAAGCCAACAGTGCCAGAGGCATTATCTAACTCTGGATGTATCCCAACCTCCAAATAGTGTTAGGGCAAACTTCACCTAGGCTATGTGGTATTGGTGGTACTCTTCAGGCATGTACCTGTACTTTGAACTCACTATAGTTTTAAATCTTCTACCAGAGTTGTACAAATTTGTCTAGAAATTCTCCACACATTTGTTGAGGTATAAAACTGCCCGCTGCATTTTGCCTCCTGTCTTTCTGATTTGCTACTAAATCTACTTTTAATCTTATAGTAGATATGACACTGGCAATCTTAATCCTAGCTATACCAGCTCAGATTTGTCTAAATCTAGTATCACCAAAATGTCTTACTTTTTCTACTGAGACATTCCATTAAATTTAATTTGAAATTAAAAAAAGTTAATCCATCCACAAAATCCATGATCAACCCATGTTATCATTCCAAACCTACTGGTCTTAATTTAGGGATGCTGATCATAACATGATATAGAAAAACCTAGCACTTTTTGTACCATCAATTTTCACAGGGAATCTCATGCCAGCACTGTAGATCAGAGAGAGTCCACTCAGAGACTGCATTCTCTCTGTGGTCTCATTTATTTTGAAACTGGTAAATGACTTCAGAATTCTTCCTAGCTGCAGAACGGACTGGACAAATGCCCCAGGCATTAACCCTGATCATTTGTTGAACTTAAGCCAGTAAATCGCCAAATTCTGCTTAGTACATACCTAATAAAGGTTTTATCTCAAATATAGAACCAAGACCGACAACCTTCTAATTCTTAATGAGATATTACACATGATGGGATTGAGTTGTGAAACCTGCTTAGTGATGAAGCATTTCATGTTTTTTATGTTACTGATCATTAAAACCATGTCAACCTTTCATTCGACACATCTGAAATAGAGAATTTCATTTAGGCTTGCTCATAACCTAATTGTCTCCAGTATTGGATCTTTCATAGATTCACACAGTTGAATCATTTCCCGTCATTTAAGTAATAGTCCAATGGGACAGTAGTAAAGCAGCATAGAATATGACCATATCCTATAATAACAATGAAACTTTCACTTTAATAGCTTATCCACATCATATAAAAAGAACCAAGCTTCAGCCAATCAGGTGAGAGCACTTTTCTATAATACTCCCCACAGAGGCTAATCCCTTCAGATTTTATACCACACGTCATGTGAAGGAAGTCTTCCTCAGCTCTGCTCAGTTTCTCAACTACATTTCTAACTTTTAACTACAAATACAAATACCATATGTTGTCTATTATCATGTCATAGCCATCAAAGAAAGGTCTTACCAGACCCTGTGGAACCTGTCGGAAAACAACTTAATTCTGAAGATCCACATAAGGAGTTTATCTGCTGCTTATGCCCCTCGACCAAAAAGTAAAGGACTACAACATTTGCCACTCTTTTTCCTCTAAAGTTCTTAAAGATAGAGAAGGGAGGCTTCCCTTATGGCTGCAGAAATTAAAATCTGGAAATTCTTTCTGAGGAGAAGAATAGTGAAGACTCTACTCACTCTCGGGAAAAGCCACAGAAAATGGAATCAGAGTTGTATAGGCCTTGAAAATGACTCATCATGGGTCTACAAGAGATAGCTCTCCGGAAAGAAAGAAAAAAGAAGTGGTCAGAGCCTACCACTATGTCTTTCAACTTGGTGGTACGCCTAGAGAAATCATCCTCGGAACCATTGACTGTTAAGGTAAAACTGGAATTAAACTTGTTGGCAGTGGCAGCATCATTATCAAAAATGGCAGGCTCAGCACGACAACCGTACCGTCAACATCTATATCAACTACAACCACATCATCGATCCTGTCAGCAAAGACCTCTTTTATAAGGGCTCAGTTCACTACTGTTGTCGTCAACAATACCATCAAACAAAGGACCATCAACAAAAACATAGTTGTTAACATTGAAACCAGCAAAAAAGCTTCCACAATGGGCAAGCACAACCACAGGGTCAAGAACACATTTGTTGATGATACAGTTGATGAGAGAGGTAATATCTCTGGAATTCTTGCTTCCAGAGCATAAATCAAGCAAGGTTTATCCTCTCCTGCCAAGTTGCTAGGACGATGAGGGTCCATCTGGAATGGCCAATAGCCCCTCCAAACTAGATATCCAGTGTCAGGAGGAGGATGAAGAAGACTATTATCAAGATTTCTATGTTCCCAACAACAGCAATACATTGAAACACCTAAACTATATGAGGAACATTTCCAACACTGTACTCACTCTTCATCCCAAGAAGGCATGGTCCAACATCCAGTTGCCTTGGTCCAAGAGATCCAAGGCATGCTACCTCCAGCTCAGTTAACTCCTCATCCTATGCCTTCACTTTTAACACCTAGAATAACTCCAGCTTCCAACATCGCTTTGCCTCCTAGGAACAACCCATCCTCCTTCGGATGATGGCAGAGAGGATTGGGGGAAATGCCTGATAGTCCGTCTACTCCCACAGAATGGGATGACTATTTAATTCTAACTCAAACTCTACTTGCACCTATTAGTGTGCTTTACACCTAATGGCATTAAAGGTTTCCATAATCTCATGGAAAGAGCTGCCAAAAGATTTAAATTGCCTTTGACTGTTAAACAATCAGACTGCTTCTTGTATGATTTTAAAGAGCCTATCAAGAGATCTATGAGAGTAATCCCAATAGCGGATTACATTTGGGAGGAAGGCAGAAAATTCCTGCTACAGTCGCTACTGTCCTGCCAAGGACTGAACATAAAAATAAGGCATCCGAGACCTCACCTGCATGTTGGATGGGCACCCAAAACCAGATTCAATAATAACATAGGTGGCTCAGCGCTGGCCAAAGAATCCTTCAACACCCATATCAAACTCTGCCAGACAGAGGGCAGGCGCCTGGCTAATATTGGCAAAAGATTTTCTACAATGTCGACAGAGAACGAGCTGCTAATTCATTGGCCATATTGGGCCAGTACGGCAGGCAAATGTGTTCGGATATCACCACATATATAGATCTTTTACCTGAAGACAAAAAAGGGAAAGCAAAGAAAATTCTTCCTGGGGACGAAAGTACCTCTTTCAGAATAATAGACCGAGCTATAAACATAGCACCATCTAGATTAAGGAAACTGTAGGGAGCTGCAGTTCTAAGGCAATAAGCATGGCTAAAGGCCATGTTATTCGTGCCTGAGGTCCAGAGAAAAAAAGTTTAGATATGTTTTAGGATGAGGAGGCATTATTTGGCCAGCCTGTTGATGACGCCTTACAGGCAATTAAGGCGTATATAAACACCTGCTGTTCAAGACGACGCCATTTCGAGGAGCACAAGAAATAAGTTTATTTTCATATAGAGGAGGTTATCGGAAGTACCAACAATATTAGGGCTTTCAGCAGCAATATTAACCATCCTACCAACAACAGTTGTTTAGATCACCACCAGCGGCAGCTTCTACAAAGCAAGTGCCTAGAAGGAAACAAACCTGACAGGCAAGAGACAATAACAGTAAGCAGTGACCCTATAGAAGTGGCGTTTCTAACCTTTACCAACCAACAACCTGTGGGAGCAAAACTTTCCAGCTTCTCCCATCAATCGCAGCAAACAGCATCCGATAGATGGGTTTTGGACCTGATCACCTACAGTCATACTTTAGAATTCATACAAATGCCACCAAACACTCCACCAAAAGCAGTGCATCCACCTAATCTCAAGCTACTTCAAAATGAAGTCATCATCATACTAAACACAGGAGAAATATAAAAAGTACCCTACTCCCAAAATGGAATGATTTGCTACTCCTGGTTTTTCCCTAATCAAAAAGAAATCAGGGGAATGGTGACCCATTTTGGATCTCCTAGAAACAAAAAAGTACTTGAGGAAACAATTCTTTTAAATGGTAACCCTTCAAGACATCCTTGGTCTCCTCAACCTAACTAAATCATCAAACATTTCTAGTCAAAAGTCTTCTCTTTAGGGCTCAGGTCAGCCCGCACACATCCTTACAAAATGTCTAGTTCCAGTGGCATCCTCCTTAAGGCAGACGCATTTCTGGGTGTCCCCAGACCTGCAAGATTGGTTAATAAAAGCATCAATGGCCCATCAAGCACTGAGTGCCAAAACTGCTTCTCTGGCACTGTTCAAAAGTTTAGGTCTCACCATCAAATAGTGTCCAGAACTCATCAATTCTTCCATCAAAGAGAATATTGTTCCTGGAAGAAGTTTGAGATGCAACTTTAACATAATCCTATCACAGGAAATACAAAATATGTTCACACCATTAGCACACAGGCTATTGAAAAGATAGTCAATTTCAGTATGCCTATTCAAATCGCTTCTAGGGATGATGTCCTCTACCATATCACTAGTACCTTTTTTGTTGTCTGAGGCATTTCCAGGAAGAATTGGACAAACAATGGATTCAGACAGGAGCATTTGACGATCAGATAAAGATCACTCCAGGCATGACTAGGAATCTACCCTGGTAGAAAGAAGCAGACAAGATCTCAATGGGACTAACATTCTTACTCCAGTTCCCTGATTATGTGACTACCACAGATGCTTCTTTAGAAGGTTGGGGTGCACATTGCAAGACCTCTAAAAATAATTGAAAGATGATCTGAGTCAGATGAACATGCATATAAATTGGTTGGACCTCATAACAGGCTTGTCAGTGTTAATTTGCACAGACAAATCCACCAGTATGCACAATGGGAACAAACAAGGGGGCACACGATCTCTGGCCTTATCCAAGGAAGTACAAGAAATCTGGAACTGGGTTATGACAACCAAATAACATTGCGAACAGAACATTGAGCAGAACCCAAAACAGCTACCACAAATGGGAGCTAAATCGGTCAGAAACCTCTCAGAACACTTTTGACAATGACCACAACCAGGTACTTTATCCTAACCCGACTTCTCTTCCTATCTGTCTGGCTCCTGAATATCATGAGTTTGCAGGTGTAAACCCCTTTCAAAACTGCTGCGACATTCTTGCAAACGCTAGAGCTGACACCACTAATAAAACGTATAAATTAAAGTGGAAGCATTTGAGTGTATGGTACCAGAAAATTAATATTCATCCTATTTTGGTACACTGTTTTGGCATCTGTTGCCTTATCTTTTGTCATAGACAAAATAGGGCTTAGTCCACACTTCTATTAAAGTGCATCTAGCAGGAGTCTCAAAGTATAGACCTTCCTCGGGTTCACTATCTTTCGGGTCTAACAGCATCATTAGGCAGTTTCTTAAACATATTATCAGAGTCTTCCTTCCAGTAAATGCTCCTCCTCCTTTGTGGCATGAATGAAGATTCCTTTTGAACCTACACATGAGGCAGAGGTCAAATTTCTGATGTGAAAAGTGACATTGCTATTGGCGCCTACATGAGCCAGAAGGGTTTGTCAAATACAAGCCTTCACCATTAATGAATCTTTCTTTGCAGTTTAAAGATTAAGGCTGTGATACTCTGAACCAATCCTAGATTCATCCCCAGAGTCCTTTCGGATTTCCATCTTTATGAACCCATTATACTAAAATCTTTCTTTCCAAATCCACAGTCGGCACTTGAAAAATCACTGTACAGTATACACTGGATGTTAAAGGTGCCTGAAATTGTATTTAGATTGCATCGAGTGGTTTAGGAAGAAAGACCTATTGCGAGTAGCATATGGGAATTATCGTAGGGGTGGTCCAGTCCCAAAGGCAAGTGTAAGTCGATGGATTTCAGCTGCTATCCAATTTTATAATTCCAAGGCCGAAAGACCTTTGCCAAATAAGGACAAGGCGCACTCCACTGGGGCAGTCTGTACTGCACCCACTTTCTTTGCTGGGGTGCCTATCGAAATACAAGTTGAGCGTAAAAATGGAAGAAGAAAAATAGGTTCAGGGAACATTATTGTCTGGAATTTGCGTAACGCAGTCTCACACCATATATATTTAAGTAAGGTGAACCATTTTTTATTTGTATTTATATATATTTTTTTTTCACTAAAAAAACTCAAAGGTTACTGGGACGTTATAGTTAGGAAATTAAATTAAATAAGCCTTAGAAATTCACTTTAAAAAAAAAGGTTACAGGGAAAGTGTAGTTGGGTTCTGAATTTACTCACACAAAACTGCAGAAATTGAGCAGTTATAGTTAGTTATTTCAAGTAACTGTAACTTGCGGACAAAGGTAACTATAACTGCTGCCAACACCCCTAACCACCCAACCCCACGTTGCACACCACCTTTGGCCATGTGCAGGGGGAGTTGGCTGCAGGGCATGTATCTCTGGGTGTGAGAATAGTTGTGAAAGGGTCTCTCTGTGTGAGAGTGGCTGTGAGAGTGTCTGATTGCACTCCAATAAACAAAACATGTATTTACCTCCACAAAGGATGTTAGATCATTTTTCGATATGGAATTGTGGAGTAAAAACACTTGCTTTGCCAAGCCCAGGATTTAGGATAATTTGACCTTTCCAGAAGTGGAGCTTCAACTGTGGCACCTGCTACGTATACGTTTGTAAGTGCTTCTGGTTTACTTTTTTGTGAAATGAACATCATGGCCAGAACAGAAGCTCACCTTTGTTTATCCAACAAGAGTCCACAGTTTTGCACAAAATGTCTATCCAACTGGAGCACTTTCTACTGGTTGGTTAGTAAGTGCTACCTCATCGGGTTAGTGGCCAGTCGGGGTGGGGGGGAGGGATGGCTGGTTGGAAGGAGGAGGAGCAGGAACAACCCTATCCCCTGGCAGATTTCAGGTCCAGGGAACCCCATCCTCTGGGGCAACTGGGACATACCAGGAGCCGGCCCTTGGGGCGATGTTCCCCAGGGCCAATATTGGCTCCTTCAGGTGGGCCGTGCAGCCCCCCCCTTCAACATTTAAATTGCCACAGGGAAGGAAACCCAGTGTACTCCCTCCCTTTTTTTTTTTTTTTTTTTACATTTTTATATTCCCCCAGGAGCTTTACTAAAACGAGAGCAGGAGACCGAAGCAGTTTATTTTATTTTTTTAAATAAATATTTCATGTGGATTTGGTTCACACCCTCCCTCGGACCTGAAGCAAAAATGTAAAAAAACAATGCTTTTTGGCCCTGGTGGGGAGTTCTTCCGGGACACAAAAAAAAATTTCATTAGTATTTCAAAAACTACTGAACCGATTTACACCAATCAACAAAAAGGGTGCTTTCTTGCGCAAGATCTACCTTTCTGCCAAATTTGGTGTAATTCTGTCCAGTGTTTCAGGGTATAGTCCTGCTCAAAAACACTATGAGAATTAACATATGGAAAACATGCTTTGGAACCCACCCTTTTTCTCGGTCCCACTTGACGGATCACCCCAAAGCTTTCCATACAGCAGCGGACATGAGCATAGTAGTGGCAGTTGCTATAAATGGTGAATTAGAGGGCTTATGAGTGGGTAAAAGGGTGATGGAGCAGATAAACAAGTGTCTGTGTGGGTGACTGATACAGTACATGAGTGGGTGTATGAATGGGTGTGTAAGTGCTTTTATGGATGAGTGAGTGGGTGTCTGAGTGGCTGTATGGGTGAGTAAAGAGGTAAATTAGTGACTATATGAATAATTAAGCTAGTGTGAAAAAGGTAGTATGGGAGCGTGTTTCAGTAACTGTATAAATGAGTACAAGTTGGTATTTGCTATGTGTATGAGTAAGTGTGTGGGTGTGGGTTCAACTTTATGGGTGAGTGAGAGGCTGTGTACATGAGTGTATGGGTGAGTGAGTAGGTGTGTCGGTAGCTGTATGGATGACTCAGTGAGTGAGTGATTGTATGGGTGTATGCGTTGGTGTGTAAGTGTCTTTGTGACTGGATGTATAAGAGGCTGTGTTGGTCGGTTAGTAGGTGCGTGAGTACCTGTATATGTAAGTTGGTTATGTTAGTAACTGTATAGGTGACTTGATATGTGAGTGGCTCTATTGTTCAGTGTATGTGTGCGTTTGTATGGTTATTTGAGGTGGCATGTCAGTTGTGTGGGAGTTGGATTATAAGAAAGTATATGGGGATGTAAGTGGGTGTGTGCGTGGTTGTGTGGATGATTGTCATCATTGATGCCATTTGATATGCCATCAGTGATGTCACTGATGTAATGAATGATGTAGTATGCTAGGTCATAAGCAGTGCATTACTGGGTCGCACGTAATAGCTAGCTGAGGTAAATATAACTGCTAAATTTATTTGGTTTGGTACGCGTAAAATCAGAATATAACTATAACAACCAAGTAACCTTTAGATTTTTCAGTGAAGTTCTACCGTTTTTTTAAATTTGTTTCCTATCTATAATGTTTGTATATGCTTTAGGTGAGTGAGTGCATGATTACATGTATGGGTGAGTCATTGAAGACATGTCTGTGTAAATAACAGTGCACCTTTGTATGTATGGGTAAATGAGTGCATAAATGGATCTATGTGTGAGTCAGTGGGTGTATGATTACTGTATGACTAATTGAGAGACTATGTGTAGAAAGTGAGTATACACTGGTGCATTAAACAATATGAAAAAGACAGTTTAATTTAGTAATTGTTCTTTAGCAAGAATGAAGAAGTTTGCTAATAAGTATATGTGGAGCTATTGTAACCTTAGAGTAGTAGTACTCGTGAATAAGGTACAACAGGAAAACCCATTTGAAAATAGATAGTTAGAAATACTTAATATTGTAGGTTTAACTATACTTTCGTAGTTGGTTCATTTATTTATCGTAGTTGTTGCAACATTTTCTTTCTAATTTATGCTTGCGAATGCGTGACAAAATCAGACTATGGCTTGTATTTTGCAAAGGGTAAACCATATATACATATTTTAGTTAATGCTTGAGAACAGGAGTGTCCTAATATGGTGTTTAAACAACTGTAGATTTAAGAAATGTTAACATTTAGTACTCATAAAATGTACCTTCTGTTATTGTGACAACACCAGCTGTTGGGAGTACGTCGCAATGACGCCAAGGAACGTGGTTCCCATCTGACCTGAAAACAAATGGATATGATTGGAGTGCTCACCTTTCTTTACTCTGTTAAGTAAGTTCACACCCATTTCCCCTATCCTGAATCTTCCTTTTGAGACTCGGGCCATTGGTTGGAGGTGCTTTGTTGATCTATAGCCAGGATTAGAGTTGGAGGTGATTTTTTTTCCTCTCCACAGTCAAAATGACAACAGGAGGGAATGAACAGCAAGAAGTCTCTCAAGAACCAATGCAGCAGCACCAGAAGCAGGAACAACTTGAAGGAGATTACCGTGAAGAACCACCCCCTAAAAGAAAGTATTACCAGGGATGTTTTAATTTTATTTTTTTTACAATTCCTTCAAGGGAATCAAAAACAGTTGCAAAACTAATAAAATGCAGCTTGTGCGACAAGATATTATCAAGGGGCAGCAATAAAAAGTTATCTTGTGGTACAACTGTTACGCTGTACCACAAGATAAAACTAAGTTAAAAGGAGAGAGAGGAAGACACCATCAACTTCCAGAGCTCCACTACCTGCTGCTGCACAACAAGCTCCAGCTGAAGTTCTTAGTAAACGCCAAGAAATTTGTCCAGAGCTTAGGCGTGTTAGAACCTACTGCCTTGACTGCAATACAAATCTGACAGCTGGGGAACAGTCAGTTGATGCTATTTTAGAGGCAACAAAACAACATATCGGCTATTTGTTTTGTCTTTTGTTGCACAGGTTTTTCACTATTTTTGTATTTGTTCTCCCCTTGTTTTTTCCACTCGTTGCCATGTTGTTTGAAAAGAAAATACATAAACATTTACAAAATGTTAGAAAGAAAAAAAAAGAATTACAGAAAAAAAGGGTTGCTTTTAGAACCAGATTTTAAGGTTATAAAAAGATAAGCTGCATGTGTGTGTGTAAGAAAGAGGTAGTCTGGGTGACTAAATGATTGTGTACCGATTAGTGAGAAATTGCTTGACTGGTGTATCTTGGAGTGTCTGAGTGTGTAACTAGTGTATGGGAGAGTGAATAAGTACATGACTTTTGTTGGGATGAGTAATTCAGTGAATGGATGGTGTGCGGCTGATTGTGGGATGTCTGATGGGGTTTTCCAGGTAAGTGAATGGATTAATTAAAGAATATTTAGGTGAGTTCGTGCATGAGTGGTACTATGAGTGAGTCAATGTCTATCTGGTGCATGGGTGACTGAAAGTGTATGAGTGCATATATATATGTGTGAGTGAGCAAAGGTATGATTACATGTATGGGCAAGTGAGTAAGTGAATGAGTGTGGTATGATTGATACACTGAGTGCACGAGTGCATGTATTTGGATTAACTGAGTTTATGAGTTAGCGTGTTAATGCATGAATGCCTCCAAGGGTGAGTGGGCACAGTGCATGTATGGGTGAGTGTGTGAGTAGTGGATGGGTGAGCGAAAGATTGTATAAATGCATGTATCAGAGAGTGACTGACTGCATGAGTGGTATATGGTTTACTGACCGAGTGTATGAGTGCATCTGTGAGTGAGTTAGTAAGAGCATGAATGCATATATGAATGAGTAGGTGAGTGCAAGAGTGTATGTATGAGTGAGTGTATCAATGATTTATGGAAGATTAAGTGCATGACTAAAAGAAAGTGAAGGAGTGTTGTGTTGGTGATTGAGTCATGAGGGCATGTATGGGTGAGTATGTGAGTGGGTGAGTGAGTGCATGAGTTGTGCATGGAGAATTAAACAGTGTGTGTGTGTGTGTGCATGAGTACTATACTTGTGATTGAGTGTGTATAAGTGCATGTGTGGGTGATTGAGGGAGTGCATGAGTTAATATATGAATGAGGGTAAGAATGTGAGAATGTATGAGTGGTGTATGGAGTGAGTGCAAGAATGTGTGTGTATGGGTGAGTGAGTGGATGAATGAATGCATGAGTGTTGTGTGAGGAACTGACTAAGTCCATAGACCAGCGCAAAGGGGTACTGCTCACGAAAATCTTCCAAATCCTGTCTGACACCTGGGGAAATTCTAAGGTAAGCAATCTGCGGCTAGACAGTCTCTACAAGATAAGGCGTTACCAAAGGAAAGTAACTTCTTCATTTGAATAAAGGCTACTTTCTTTAGGCAATATGCATCACCTCTGTAAAACTGGTAGTACATTTTTTAGGAGTCATTCTGGACACCGATGTGAACCTTCAAATATCAAAATAGCCCTCCTATGAAGTTTAAACCTATTGTTAGAAATGACCATCTTTTGTGTGGTAGTCACCCAGGTTCTTGCCTTCACTACCATATTTTTGATGAACCCATTTTCGTTGGCATTAGAACTCTGTTCACTTTACCTCTGCTAACCAGTGGTAAAGTGCATGTGCTCTTCGATTTCAACAGGGTAGAATTGGCATGTACATGATTGGCACATTTAATTTACTTAAAAGTCCCTTGTATATGGTACTTGTTGTGCCAAGGCTCTCTAGATTAAATTCTGCTAGTGGAATGCAGCACTCATTGTGCCACCAACTAGAGTATTCTCTTAACCTCTTAGCTGCTGCCCCCCCCCCCCCACCCAGTGCCGAGCCCTTTTTTGGCTATTTGGGGTAGTTTGCGCTTAGACCTTCATAACTTTTTGTCTACATAGCTATCCATGCCAAATTTGCGTCCTTTTTTTCCAACATCCTAGGGATCCTAATGGTACCCAGAGTTTGTGGTTTCCCCTGGAGGAGACCAAGAAATGAGCCAAAATACTGTGAAAATTTAGTTTTTTCCAAAAACAATGGGGAAATAGGGCTGCCGAAGAAGGCTTGTGGTTTTTTTCCCTGAAAATGCCATCAACAAAGGGTTTCTGGTGCTGAAATTACCATCTTCCCACCTTTCAGGAACGGGCAGACTTGAATCAGAAAACCACATTTTTCAACACAAATTTGGCATTTTACTGGGACATTTTTACTATTTTTGTTGCTTTCAGCCTCCTTCCAGTTAGTGACAGGAATGGGTGTGAAACCAATGCTGGATCCCGGAAAGCTAAAACATTTTTGAAAACTAGACAAAATTCTGAATTCAGCAAGGGGTCATTTGTGTAGATCCTACAAGGTTTTCCTACAGAAAATAACAGCTGAAATAAAACAATATTGAAATTGAGATGAAAACAGTCATTTTTCTTTATGTTTTACACTGAAACTTTTTCCTGCGATGTCAGATTTTTGAAAGCAATATACCGCTATGTCTGCTGGACTTTTCTGGTTGCGGGGATATAAAGGGCTTGTAGGTTCATCAAGAACCCTAGGTACCCAGAACCAATAAATGAGCTGCACCCTGCAGTTGGTTTTCATTCTATACTGGGTATACAGCAATTCATTTGCTGAAATATGAAAAGTGAAAAATAGGTATAAAGAAAACCTTTGCATTTCCAAAATGGGCTCAAGATAAGGTTTTGAGGAGCAGTGGTTATTTGCACATCTCTGAATCCCCGGGTGCCCATACTAGCATGTGAATTGCAGGGCATTTCTCAAATAGACGTCTTTTTTACACACTCTCTTATATTTGGAAAGGAAAAATGTAGAGAAAGATAAGGGGCAATAACACTTGTTTTGCTATTCTATGTTCCCCCAAGTCTCCCGATATAAATGATACCTCACTTGTGTGGGTAGGCCTAGCGCCCGCGACAGGAAATGCCCCAAAACACAACGTGGACACATCCCATTTTTTGACAGAAAACAGAGCTGTTTTTTGCAAAGTGCCTACCTGTAGATTTTGGCCTCTAGCTCAGCTGGCACATAGGGAAACCTACAAAACCTGTGCATTTTTGAAAACTAGAGACCTAGGGGAATCCAAGATGGGGTGACTTGTGGGGCTCTGACCAGGTTCTGTTACCCAGAATCCTTTGCAAACCTCAAAATGTGGCTAAAATAACACATGTTCCTCACATTTCGGTGACAGAAAGTTCTGGAATCTGAGAGGAGCCACAAATTTCCTTCCACCCAGCGTTCCCCCAAGTCTCCCGATAATAATTATACCTCACTTGTGTGGTTAGGCCTAGCGCCCGCGACAGGAAATGCCCCAAAACACAATGTGGACACATCACATTTTTTCATAGAAAACCGTGCCGACCTGTGGATTTTGGCCTCTAGCTCAGCCGGCACCTGGGGAAACCTAGCAAACCATCGCATTTTTGAGAACTAGAAACCCAGGAGAATCCAAGATGGGATGACTTGTGGGGCTCTGACCAGGTTCTGTTACCCAGAATCCTTTGCAAACATCAACATTTGGCCCCAAAAACTATTTTTCCTCTCATTTCGGTGACAGAAAGTTCTGGAATCTGAGAGGAGCCACACATTTCCTTCCACCCAGCATTCCCCCAAGTCTCCCAATAAAAATGGTACCTCACTTGTGTGGGTAGGCATGGTGCCCGCGACAGGAAAAGATCACACAGCGGTCAATGTTGGTCCTTACATGAGGCAGCTGTTGACCCTGGGGTGATCCATTCCTGACGCAGGCACTAGGTGTAGGCACTCAAGTGGGGTAGTGTTTTTATCAGGACAGGTGAGGAATCACTAGGTGGTAGGAATTTTGTGGATCCCAGCATATTCCTGTAGTCTGTGTGACAGAAATACGAGAAAAATAGAGTTTTTATTCAACATTTCAGCTTTGCAGGGTATTCTGGGTAAGAAAACTTTGGGGAATCCACACAAGTCACACCTCTGTGGACTCCCCCGAATGTCTAGTTTCCAGAAATGTTTAGGTTTAGTGTGTTTCTCTATATGGCCACCGAACCCAGGACCAAAAACACAGGTGCCTGCCTTACAAAACCAGTTTGTTTTGCGATAGATAATTTTGGTGTCTCCACAATACGATTTGGGCGGTGGAATTTGGAGCTGAACTAAATTGGGGCGCTCCCAAGAGAGCACTCTCTCTCTCTCTCTGCTTGTTGCCGCATTCACCTGCTCTCTGGTTTGGGCTAACCCACTATTACCCAGTTGCACAGACTGCTTGCGAAGGGACAGCAGGACTGTCCTCATCACCTCCCTCATAATGTACTGGAAGAGGATTTATCGAATGGGACTCCTCCTACTGAAAAATCACTCCCAGAGTCTGCGCCATTGTCCTATCCCTCAGATGCTGTCTCAGTATCTGATGTCTCAGTCTCTGATCCTATGTCAGAGCTGTCCTCTATAACACGAGTGCAGGCAGCAGTCATCCATCAAGATGCCATCTCTGCTATTGGCTAAAGTGTTGCTCTAAAACACTAGCCTACGTAGACAGTCACAAAATTGATGGTGTGTGTGAGATACGTGCAACAGTAGAGGCCACCTTACCTGCGCTTCTTCCCTCAATCTGCACGTTCTTTCAAGACACTCAAAAAACACCTTGTCACATACCATTTGTCACAGTCTTTAGCACCTCCTGCGCCCAGTCCAACAATCATTATTGGTGCTCCCACTCCCTCCTCCTCGGATTCCCTCATTACCACCCAGCAAAAGTGCCCTTCATCTCTCCATAGCCGCCCTCCACCCCGCACATACATTTCATTTGTATTATAGCGCAGGTAATGGCTGACTTTACTAATGTACTCAGCTATCTACATAAAATACAGAGTTGCTCTTTGCAGTAGGCATATAAGCCTTCTGCGCTTCTTTCTGGCACTAAAACTGCGACTAGACAAGTCTGACCCTTTTGTAGCAGAAACATAATCACAAGACTTACTTGACTTTTTTATTGCTGCCTAAAAGTTACAGTTGAAAAGCGTCAGTTGAAGTATGTGCATTGCTTTGAAGACGCAAGCTGCAACTGCAAGACAACTGGTGGCAAATATATATATATATATATATATATATATATAAAAATCACTTTTATATGTGGGTCTGGTTTTCCTGGGGGCCGATCGCAGCCCCCAGGGAAACCACACACATATTGACAAAAGTGATATATATCTATATCTCTCTCTATATATATATCTATATCTCTATATCTCTCTCTCTCTCTCTCTCTATATATATATATATATATATATATACATATATATATATATATATATATATATATATATATATATATATCATTTTTTTTGTTTTTTTTTCCCGTTGTTGTATGGTTTCCTTGGGGGCCAAAATGGCCCCCTGGGAAACCCTACAACAACAAAAAAAAAAATTGCCCCCACAGGGGGTTGCCCTGCCCACGGACGACCCCCTGTCCATTTACTTATTTTTGTTATTTAAAATTTTTTTTTAAAAAATGTAAAAATGTTTTGCCCCTGGGGGTGGCGCGAACGTGACCCCGCCCCCCACCGAAACACCCCCCCCCCGCAGGGGGCACCTACCTTTTTTTTAAAAAAAAATATGCCCCGTGTGGGCAGCCCGTTTTCTGAGGGGGCTGACCCCCCCAAGTGAAATTCCTGGCGTCTAGTGGTGTTTCCGGGCCCCCAATCGCAGCTGTGCTGCAACCGGGGACCAGGAAACACTTTCAGAAGGCCTCGTAAGAAAGGGGAGACTCTCCCCTTTCTTACGAGGCCTTCCAGAACGTGGGGAAGGACGTTTTCCCCATCGGAGCAGGAAGCGGCCACAAGGCTGCTTCCTGCTCCGACAGGGAAATCAACATTGTTACGTCGTCACAAAGGGGCGGGTGGGGGTCAGGGAGAGACACGGAAGAGCTTCTGTGTCTCCCTGGGACCGAAAAAAAAAAGAAAATAATCCTCGGGTGCGACGCATTATTAACCCCCGTCCTGGTGTCGGCCAATGGTCGTGACCCGCACCAGGGAGGTAGTGCGGGCGTCAGCCAGTGGCTGATGCCCGCATTGAAGGGGTTAAAACATGTCTTGGGAATTCCTTTGCAGTCTGTAGGGCAGTTTAAACTGACATTTTTGACTTGGCAAAATAACCCCTTTGCCAACCCTAAACCTTCTTTTTATTGCCTACAAGTCAACCCCAAGGTAACCCTGAAATGCTCATGGGACAGTGTGCATTCTATTTAAAAAGTACGATATGCATATTTAAAGTTTTACATGTCCTGGCAATGACCCCCCTCCGTCGTTTTTCATTGTGATAAGACTGGCTCTCACATTGACACTGATTTACCTGATAATTTAATAAGTGCTAAATTCAGTCTGGGAGCATCTAGAAAAATAATTGCTCCACTCATTTTAATTGTAATTTTAAATCCTCTTTAACAGTAAAGTTGGATTTTAAAATGATTTTGGGAATGCCCTTTTTAGAAAGTTGGCATTTACCTGCCTATGGTTTCTGGGCCCTTCATGTGTGTGGGCAGCTGCCTTGGACTGTTGATAGTTTACCCACTGGGAAATGTGAAATGGAGCCAGATAGCGGACAAAGGCCCTGAGTGTAGAGGGGCACGGGTCTTTCTGACAAGATGGCTAGGAGGAGATGAGTCCTGCATAGATTACACTCATACAGAACCTGATACCAGTCTTGCCCGTCTTTTTGTTCTACTATCCAGGCTGGATCCAAGCCTAGAGTAGAGGGGAAAACTGGCCAAAACCAGTTTAGGAGATAGACACGATTGTCCCCCACCCATAGGCTGGCACTGGGCATAAAATTAGCATTCCCAACACCTGAAATAAAATCACTCCTGGACCTGTGAAGATCAGAAGAAGGATTGGCCTGCTGTCTGAATCATTGAGACCTGCTTGCCTTAAATCCAGAACCCCATATCTTACTCCAAGGGCCAGTTTGCTGACCACCTGTGTGAGCTACAGAGACACAGCATGCATCCAGAGGCCATTTTCTGCAACTTTCCTGTTGACCAGTACCAACTGGGACTGCCTTGGACCCTGCTGCTGGCCCAGGTTGGAATGCGACTTAACCTTCAAGTGTCTCAATAGGTCCTGAACCCTTTAATTGGTTTTAGAATGTACTCCTCCTCCCTAAGTCTAAATGTTTTCTGCCTGGAGAAACAGAAACTAGCTGCAAACCAATCCACCAAGGGGGACATCACCGGTGGGCCTGACATCTCCACAATACCTGCTACATTGTTCTCTGCAGAAGCAAATCCAGTTTAGTTGGACCTTCCAACTGCAGCATCCGACCTCATAAAGCCCTGTAGCCTAGACCTGCTGAGGAAATCCAAGTTCTAGAAAATACTTCCAAAGGTGGAAAGCTTGTAGTTCAGCAGCACTCCGCACACCAACAATTACGGTGACCTCAGGGCAAAATATTAAATTTTCCTGCTTGGAGCATTTCCTGCGTTCATCAATGGCTTCAAAGAGACTTTGTCCAGTGGCTCTCGATTTCTGCCTTGCACTGCTAAAAACTCTACTTTCTCAGGAATTATTCTTCAGGAGGTAACTCTTGATCATCGTGTCCGACCAGTGCTCCCTCGGGAGGTTGGACTTTGACCCTATCTCATGTGACAAGAAAACAGCATTTGGCGCTTTGTACTTCTCAGCGCCATTTTATTTAACCCCTTTCGCTACCAGGCCTTTTCCCCCTCCGATGCCAAGCCTTTTTTTTGGCCATGTGGGGTAGTTTGCGCTTAGGCCCTCATAACCTTTTGTCCACATCAGCTATCCACACCAAATTTGCATCCTTTTTTCCAACATCCTGGGGATTCTAAAGGCACACAGAGTTTGTGGGTTCATCTGGTGGAGACCAAAATACCGCTAGAAGGTGTGTTTTTTGGGAAAAAGTGCTGCATAAGAAAGCACAGGTTTTTCCACTATAAATGGCAACAACAAAGGGTTTGCAGGGCTGAAATCACTGTTTTCCCACCTTCCAGGAACAGGCAGAATTTAATCAGAAACCAAATTTTTCAACACAGTTTGGACATTTTAATGGGGCATACCCCATTTCACTATTTTTTGTGCTTTCAGTGTCCTTCCAGTTAGTGACAGGAATGAGTGTGAAACCAATGGTGGATCCCGGACAGCTAAACGTTTCTGAAATGTAGACACAATTATGAATCTAGCAAGTTGTCATTTGTGTAGATCCTTCAAGGTTTTCCTACAGAAAGTAACAGTTGAACTAAAAAGAAATATTGAAGTTGAGTTGAAAAAAAAACAGCAATTTCTGTCTACGTTTTCTTCTGTAACTTTTTCTGCTATGGCAGATTTTGAAAGTAATGTACCATTACGTCCACTGGACCCTTCTGGTTGCAGGGATTTATAGGGCTTTTAGGTTCATCAAGAACCAAGGTACCCAAAGTCAATAAGTGAGCTGCACCTTAAAATTGGTTTTCATTTAGTGAAATATAAAGGATGAAAATGGGTATCAAGGAAACCTATATATTTCTGAAATGGGCACAAGATAAGGAGTTGAGAAGAAGTGGTTATTTGCACATCTCTAAATTCGGGCATCCCCATTCTAGCCTGTGAATTACAGGGCATTTCTCAAAATGACTTATTTCTTACACTCTCTCTACATTGTTGCCTTCCAAATGTAAGACTAAGACAATTGACACTTGTTCTTCCATTCTGTGTTCCGCCAATTCTCCCGTTAAAAATGGTACTTCACTTGTGTGGGCAGGCTGAGTGCCCGGGACAGTAAACGCCCCAGAGCGCAACCTCTACTTTGGCAAAAAAAAAAATAATAATAATAATAATTTTCCTCACACTTCTGTGTAGGATTAAAGTGTCATCACAAATTTAGTACCACCCAGTGTTCCCCTCGGTCTCCTGATAAAAATGGTACCTTACTTGTATGGGTGGGCCAAGTGCCTGGGAAGGGCCAAAAATGTGTAGAGATTGAGGGGATATCACAGTGAGTTGATAAGCACAATTCTTTTTAATAAATTTTTAGACCAACTCTGCTTTTGTGACCCACACAAGTGAGATATAATTTTACTTAGGAGACCGAGGAGGACGTTGGATGGTAGGAAATTTGTGCCCGCGCAGTGACCCTGCAAAGAAAAGTGAGGAAAATATTGTAGGACAGTAACCTCTTTCTAGTTTTGTTACCCCCACTTCTGGCATGTTTGTCAGTGTCTTTGACTGTGACTACCGGGATCCTGCTAGGGATCCCAGTAGTACTACCCAGTAGTTATGCTCTCTCCCCTAAATGTAGTTATTGGTAACGGCTATCACTGTATTTCACCCCACAATTGGCATACTGGTGCCCCATTATAAGTCCCTGCATTGGGGTTCCAGGGGATCACTGTGGGCTGCAGCATATAGTTTGTCACCCATAGGGAGCCCAAGGAAAGGGTTCTGCAGGACTGCCATGGCAGCCTGCGGGAAAAGGTGCAAGCACCCTTTCATTGTCACTTTTCACTACATCAGGTCACTTATAAGTCACCCCTATGGCAGGCCTTCCAGCCCAGAGGGCAGGGTGCAAAGTACCTGTGTGTGTGTGTATGAGGGCACCCCTGCACTACCAGAGGTTCCCCCATGAACTCCAGGCCCATTTTCCCAGATTTCGTGAATGCGGGGATGCCATTTTATGTGTGTACTAGACGTAGGTCAATATCTATGTCCAGCTACATAATGGTAATTCTGAACATAGGCATGTTTGGTATCAAACATGTTGGAATCACACCCCAATGCTTTTGCAAGCATTTTTTTTTATGATTCCATGCACTCTAGGGGCTCCTTAGAGGACCCCAGTATTGCCATTACAGCCTTCTGAGAGTGTCCAGGCAGCCCAAGCTGCTGCCACCTCCCAGACAGGTTTCTGCCCTCCTGCAGCTTGAGAAGCTCAAGCCCAGGAAGGTAGAACAAAAGATTTCCTTTGGGACAGGAGTGTTACACCCTCTCCCTTTGGAAGTAGGTGTTACAGGCTTAGGAGGGGTAGCCTCCCCAAGCCACTGGCAAAGCTTTGAAAGGGCCCATTTGGTGCCCTCCTTGCATAAACCAGTCTACACCTGTTCAGAGACCCCCAGTCCCTGCTCTGGTATGAAACTGGACAAAGGAAAGGAGAGTGACCACCACCCCAGGGGTGGTGCTCAGAGCTTCTCCACAGGGTCCCTGGTTTTGCTTTCTTGAATTCAAGCTTGGCAGGTATCTCTGGGAGCATCTAAGTGACCAGTGCCAGCAGGTGACGTCCGAGCCCCCTCCTGAAAGGTAGTCGCCCAGCTAGGTGACCAATCCCCCTTTCAGGGCTATTTAGGGTCTCTCTTCCTAAGATTTGGATTGCAAGACTCCAGCAGAAATCCTCTACAACCTCCACTTCGCCTTCTGACAAAAGACACTGCATCTGGACCCTTCAGGACCCTACAAGCTGCAACAAAGAAGCAAGATGCCTCCTGCAACATTGTATCCCTGGCTCCTTCTAGCAACTGAAACATTTCACCAGTTGTGCATCCTCTGAGGACAACCCGTCTTCAGGCTGCATCAGAAGAAAATAGAAGTCTCCCTTGGGGTGAAGGAGTCACTCACCTGCTTCTGCAGCCACCAACTGCAAAGACGACCGGCTGCGTGGATCCTGTCTCCTACTGATCTGCATGGATCCTGCATCATGGGTGGTGGACTAAAGTGATCCAGACGGTCCTCTCTTCCAGCTGTCCCACTTGGGCAGAGGTAAGCCCTTGCCTGCCCACACAGGAGAGTACCCCGTGCACCGTGTCCTTTGCACCTGCCAAGGCGGCAACTTTTCCATGAGATCTTCAGGCATCGTGAAGCTCTAGCCCCAGCAGTGGATCTCCGGCAGCCTTTTCATCAACTTTTGTGTCCCCGTCCTGTGGGTGTTGCCTGGTCTTCTGTGGGCTCTCTGTGTTGCTGAGGGCCTCCCCCGTAACTCCCCCTCCTGGGTAGAGTCCACCTGGTCCTTCCTGTTCCCCAGCAACTCCACTTTCCACTAATCTCAAGTTTTGCGTATGCCAAGGCTTGTTGGTGGAATCCGAAGATGCAAAACCGACTGCAATCCTCCTTCCGGTGTGGGACATCACCTGCATCCTCCAGGAACTCAACTTCGTCTTCTTGGGTACAATGCTGACTCTCCTTTTTCACCAACGACTCACCTCTTCCACCTTCGGTCTGCTTGGTAGGGGCTCCTGCCTATCCTGGACTTTGCTGTGCTTCTTGGACTTGGTCCCCTTCTTCCACAGGTCCTTTTGTTCAGGAATCCACTGGTGGTGTCTTGCAGTCTCTTCTGGGTTTAGCATTATTCTTCTTTCCTTCTCTGTGTGTGATCTGAGGAACTTACAGTGATTTACTCCTGCTTTCTTGGTCACTGGGATGGGTTGTGGTACGTACCTTTGGGCTTTCCTAGTAAGCCCAGCTCCCCTCTGCACACTACACTTACGTAGGTGGGGGACCGACTTTCGCATTCCATTTTTTTTTTACTATGTGGTTTGTGCTACCCCAGGGCTATTTCTCTTCAATGTGATTTTCACTAATTGCACAGTATTCTTTATGCCTATTTCTGCATACTTGTGTATATAATTTGTGTATTACGTACCTCCTAAGGTAATATAATCTTTGATATTTTTGGTATTTGTGTCACCAAAATAAAGTACCTTTATTTTAGTAACACATAGTTTTCTTTCATGTGTGTAAGTACTGTGGGCCTATAGTGGTATTATATGAGCTTTGCATGTCTCCTAGATAAGCCTTGGCTGCTCATCCATAGCTACCTCTAGAGAGTATGGCTTCTAGACACTGCCTACACTACACTAACAAGGGATACCACAACCTGGTATAAGGTGTAACAACCATAGATACCCCCCACCCCCACGCAAAAGGTCAGCCTCCTACAAATGTGCTTTTTTGAGTAAATGTTGAGGTTTGCAGGAGTGTGGGCAAGAAAATTTTGGGGGACCAATTCAAGCCACACCTCCCTGGACTCCCGAGTGTCTAGTTTTCAAAAATGTCTAGGGTTGGTAGGTTTCCCCTAGATGACCACCGTGCCCGGGACGAAAAATGCAGATGCCCCTCACCCCCTTTCAAAAGCCGTTAGTTTTGTAGTGGATAATTTTAATTTGTCCATGTTGTGTTATGCCCCCTTTCCTGTCGTGAACATTTGGCCCATCCACACAAGTGAGGTATTATTCTTATCAGAAGACCAAAGGGGAACGGTGGGTGGTAGGAAGTTTATAGTTTTATTTTTGCTTCTGGAAGAATATGGCACAGAACTGCAAGACTAATGTGTGATATCAGTCACATTTTGAAGTTTACAGGGCACTGTGGTTAATAAACTAGTTGGCTCCACAAGAGGCACAACACCCTGTACTCCACCAGGTGTCTAGTTTTTGAACTTATCTAGGGTTGGTACATTCTCCCTAGAGAAGAAGCAAGCATGTTGCCAAGACTCTTACTTCTGTGATGTTCAAAACACTTGAATTGTGAAAAGAATCGACCTTAGGTTTTGTTAAAAATACCCCTCACCCACCAAATTAGTTGGCGGCATGCCTCATCATTGGGGTCCAACCCGAGACACCTAGCATGTCACGGTGTGCTTCGATGCCTGATTACAATGGAGCAGGTTTTTCATTTTTAATTTCACCACACATAGTGGTTGGCTTTGGCAAGAGGGCGAGTGATGGTTTAATAGATAACATTTTATTAACAAGAGATTTCACAAAAATGACATGCATTGTTAAAAGCTGAAAGGCCAAATAACAGAACCAATGACTCACAGCTTGAAAGCTGTATAGCAATGACAAGGCACCAACCACTTTACACTCAATTCACACACCTTTCATAAGTGATATGCAGAAGACCATTCACGCCGCCAGCTGTGGGTCGAGCACATTACATCACTCACATCACCAGAAAGCGCCATTCAAGGGCCCATCACTTTCATATGCCCACATGCCTGACACAGCAATCACACCAGTGGACAGGGTCTGTGAACTGGCGTTTGGCTACTTACACTGCCAGCCAAGTGCCACTCAACGCACACCGCCATCACATTTATTTTTTTGCAAAAAAGAAAAAAACACTAATAAGTACAAAACTACAAACACAAAAGCTCTAACTAAATACATGGCAGTAATGACAACTGTGAAACTGAACAAAAACTATGAAACAATATGGAACAGGCAGTTTGCTTTTACACTCACGGTAGTTCCCAATAAATCTTTTGGGTGTGGTAACTTCAGAAACAGCTGGCCCTGCACAGCTCAGGCTAAGAAGGACGATCGGGCTGTACATACGATTCTTCCTCCAGATACCTATTTGAGCACACTCTACATTTCTTAGCGAGAAATTATTTTTTGGTTGTGGAAAGAATGTTATCAGGAAAGTGGCTGTCTTTCAATCTAGCTAAATCCTCCACCACTGATTCTTTAGGAAATCTTGCCTGTTCCACTACATCAAGGCTCTCTATCACAGACTCCTGAAACTTAACAAGTGTCCTCTTTGACTCGGGAAACAATCCTTGAACACAATAAAACTAGTAAGCTAAATGGAAGAGATTTATAGCTAACTGTTTATATCAAACATAAGCCTTACAAACAGTAGTGTGAGGTTCCAACCTCTTATCTAATCTATCTACACCACCCATGTGCTTGTTGTAGTCTAAAATGCATGCAGGTATGCGCACTTCAGCAACCTGACCCCAAACAGTCATAGGGGAAGTGCGCTTATCATGGATGGTAGTCAGCTTGTAGACATCTCTCCTGTCTGCAAGTTTCACAGCTAGCAGCTCATCATTCCACAAGGTGCTGCACTGTCTCCTATCAAGTTTTTTTTAACGTACAAGCTCCCTTGGAAAGCCTTTGCGGTTACAGCGGATTGTGCCACAAGCACAGTGTCCACTTTGAACAACTCCCTGAACAATTGCACTCCAGTGTAGAAGTTAGCTAGATGCAAATGGTGACCTTTGTTAAACAGTCGTCTACCAAGTTACCACACAATTTTCTCACTAACTCCAAAAGTGGACAGACAACAAGGGGGGTCAGTACTGGAATCCCTACCAGTATAGACCTGGAAATTATAAACACATCCTGTACTACTCTCAGACAGTATATACATCTTAGTTCCATAACGTGCCCACTTGCTAGGAATATACTGCCTAAAAATCAAACGGCCCTTGAACAGGACAAAAGACTCGTCCACAGCTATTTCTTTCTCTGGAACATAGATCTCTGAAAACCAATCTACCAAGTAATCAAGGACAGGCTGTATCTTAAATATAGGGTCAGAATCAGGGTGATCTTGTGGCAAAGCTGAAGCATTATCAACAAAATGCAGCATCCGAAGAAAAAGTAAATAACAATTAAGACTCATGGTTCCAGGGAATATAGCAGTTGCCATCAAGGAACTAGTGGACCAGAACTTTTTCAACTCTTTCAGATTTGTGGGAATCTACCTGGAAGCTCCAGAGTGCTGCCTAAGTCTGGCACTGTTGTCCCACCAATACTATTTAGCATACAAATTAGTCTGCTCAACAATCTCTTCCAAAAATACATTGTCCATAAACAAGTGAAAGAAATTGATAGGCAAAAAGTTTTACATATTCACTGTACACCCTGGGAGACCAGTAAAGGCAGGCAACACCGGCTGCTTCATGTTTGGAAGACCTGAGCTCTAGGTTGCCCCAGTGGGAAGCCTTTCAACCCCAGGCTGCTGCACTATTGGCACATCAGTGTCCTCCTCTAGAACAGGCACTTCAACCGCACTGATAATGGCTTCATCATCAAATGATTCCTCTCAAACATACAAAAAAAAAACAAAAAAAACAATGCTGCCCGAATTTTGCACTCCCCCCTCTGCCTCAGATGCAGCTCATAATCATGGCCAGAAGATGACATAAAAAGCATACCAACAGCCTTCTGAGCAGTCATCCTGTGGCTAGCCATGATCCTTCCTAATAAAACTAACTTTACAAAGGCACCAACAACAACCAACATTGCGTAAACTAAGTAATAAACAAAATGTGGCTTTATAACAAAGACATAAGTACTCAAAAACGATACCACACACTTGCCTGAAAAAGCTAGACTCACCAGCAACTACTCTGCACAGACACAACAAGCACGAATGATAACCCACTAAAAAGGAAAAATAAAATAAAAATTACACATAAGACAACACAAATATCATTGTGCACAAATCTAAGGACAATTTCACACACAAATCTGCATTCAGTATACTACTTACAAAAAAGTCATTCATGCATTGCAACAATACTCATTTAGAGTAAATAGTTTTTCTTACCAAACACATGCAACTAAGCAAAATGCAGGTCAACCACTGCCAAAACCACAAGGAGTTACAGCAAAGGAATCAAAAACTTTGAAATAGAACAAAAAGGAGAAATAAAACATTATAATCACAAATGCAAATACTTTGCCAGTCGACAAACACCTCACCACCAAACATTTTACATTTTTCCCTGGTGTCAAGTGGTTTCTGCCCCCCATGGGGGCAGATGGGCCAATCATAAACAAGCCGATCTGCCCCCAAGGGGCGCAGAAACTGCCAAAATGATTGCCCCCCAGGGGGAGCGACCCTTGCCCAAGGGTCCTCCCCCCAAACAATAAAAACACAGACAAAAATATTCACTAGTGTGTATGTGCTTTCTCCCCCCAACACCTATCCAATCAATTACTACTTCACACAGTACTCAACAATATGGCATATCAAGGAGCTCCGGGTACACTACAATTGGTGTCAGTCTATCCATACTTCTCAGACACAGAATCCAAAGATCTGAGTCCCAAGTCACCAACCTCAAGCGATTCGTATTCCAGGCCATAGTAATGCAACCAGGGTCCCCATAATTTGCTACATTTGGAGTGTTCCCACAAATTCAGCTAAGTATGCGGACTCTGGTTCCATCATTTCGGTTTCGTTTTATTTATTAAAACATTCTCTATTTTTCTAAAATGGTTTTGGATTTTTGTTGTGTTGTCACTTTATTACGGTTTACATTTTGCAAAAAATACTTTACACATTGCCTACAGGTTAAGCTTGACCTCTTTGGCCAAGCTACCTAAGAGTAAAGCATAGTGTGAGAAAAAATGTATTATTATTTGGGTGAGATATCAGACCTCACCAAATATTAATGTCACTTATTCTGTGTCAGGTCCGGTTAGGATTAACTTTACCTTTGTGAATCGGGGGCAGAATCGGCTGAACTCAATCAGCACCAGACGGGGTGTCAGGCCACACCTCAGCATCAATGTCAGTTACCTTTAATCCTGCACCTTCAACTTGGATCTAGAGCTTCACTTTTTGTGGAAATTCTTCTCAATTTCTTTTTTTTAAATGTTTTATTATCAGGAAAAAAAAAACATCAGTACACAACAAGATATACTGTCACTTTCACAAAATGAAACAAAAAGAAAGATAAGCCAAACTTGTCTAAGAAATAATTTCCCCAGATCAGAGAGAACTTTTTAACATTACCTATTCTACTAGCATATCTCATCTCCTGAAGTCTAACTTGGACCATCCTATTATACCATTCTTGACTAGTAGGAGATAATTCAGACCGCCAGTTTCTCAGCAACCGTGACCTAGCCACCGCAGCGGCTATAAATACGCGCTTCTCCCATCTAGAGGAAAGTCTTGCCTCTGGATCATAGCCCAAGCTCAACAAGCAAATGCTGGGAGATATGGGTACCAACGTAATGGATGTTAAAATTGCAAAAACCCCTTCCCAGTATCCCTGTATACATCGGCATGTCGCAATCGTATGTATCCAACCTGCCGCTCCTATTTCCTTGCAACCAAAACAATTATTAGGGTGGCCAGTCCCCATACGAGATAGGGCTTGCGGGGTTCGGTACAACAACCATTTGCTAAAAAATATAATTCGATGCCAATTAGCCCGTCGTAGCACGGAAAAATTCAGGCGGTTAATAGTCTCCCAGTAATCACTTGAGACCTCTATGCCCTCCTGACTAACCCATTTCATCTGAGCTCTTATCCCAAGATCCACTTTGACCCTTTCTGCCAAGAGCCTTCTCCATGCCCTGGGATTCGCTGTCCGCGAAGGTGTAACTAATTCTGTTACCAATGATTGGGCATTAATGATAGAATTAACATCCAAGTCTCTAAAAACCTGCAGTAAAATATTATAGGATCCGACCAGCAAAAAATCATTGTTGACTGTAATCATGATTTTCCATGGGGCTTCCCAGTTATCCTCAGCACGAAAATCTCCAATTTTACTAAATCCAGCGCACTCCCACCTCTTCACCACGACTTTGTTAAGCTGGGTCCCCGAATCTAGAAAAATCTTTGAGAGTGGAGTGTCAAAATGTACAGAAGAGATTGAATATTTTCTAAAAAAAAATCCAATCTTTTCTTGAGAAACCATTTAAGAATTTTATAACAAACTTTTTTTAGGCGATTTCGTCAAGAGGGCTGGGTTCCGGATATTATGCTCTCTACATATTAATACCCGAAAATCAGTAAAAAAAACTTGGAGCTCACGGAGTATTCTAATTTAAAATTAGCATAATAGTGTGCAAAAAATGCATAATAGTAATCTTTGAAATTTGGCAAGGCCAGTCCCCCCTCCTCCTTATCGGCGTACAGTATACTCAAAGCGGCTCGGGCCTTTCGGTTCTGCCAAATAAATGAGCGAAATAGGGATTCCAGTTTTTTAAAAAAAAAGTTGCGTTAGAACACACGGAATAGCCGCAAACAAGAAATTGAAAAGTGGTAAAATTGACATTTTAATGAATGCGATGCGGCCTAATATAGAGAGAGGGAGAGGCCTCCAACGAGTTAGTAGAGCCTGAGTTTTCTCATAGAGATCACTTATATTGGATGAAAAATAAACCCCCAAGTATCTTTTTGGGTTGGGATTTACGCATTCTCTTAATTCAGGAAGAAGACAACTAGGAGTAGTACCACAAAGAATAATGTCAGTCCTGGTCCTATTAATCTTATAGCCACCGATTTGCTGAAATTCTTTAAATAGATTAAAGGCCGCTTCCTGAGAAGAGTGTTTTATGTCTAAAAACAGAATAATATCATCTGCATAAAGTTTGATCTTTCCCATTGATTTTAACGGTGGCTGAATCTGACTATGATGTCTAATTTTAATGCTGAGTGGTTCAATAAAAAGGGCAAATAAAATAGGGGATAACGGGCACCCTTGTCTAGTCCCACTTTGTGTTTGAAGCTGTCCGACACACTCTGAGTTACAGAAGAATCAGAGAACAGAATCACAATTGAACCGGATTTGTAGTAACATCCAGCAACTTAACTCACGAATTACAGTTATCGAACGAGTCTCTGATCTCAAGGATACTCGGGCAACGGTAGAACCATCTCTGGCAAAGTACCAAGCTGATCTGCTAGATCTACAGATCCGTCTAGATGATGCTGGAAATCGATCACGTAGATCAAATTTGCGATTTACGGGAGTCCCTGAAGGGCGCGAAAACAGTCAGACAGTTACGGAATTGGTAACAGATCTTATTAAAAGTCATGTTCTAACAGGGCTTGAGGATAAGTATCCGGATCTAACAATTATGAGGGCCCATCGGGTCCCTGCAATCCAACCGTTAAACTCTAAATATCCTCGAACTATATTAGTGAATTTTGGTGACTTTCGTATCAAGGAACAGATCTTCCAGAAGGCAATTAGAACCAAAACTTTTCAGATTCCGGGGGACTATGCATTCAAGATTTTTTCAGATATGTCAGTGGTGGCAGCGCATCGAAGAAGAGAATTAAAAGAGATGATTCCAGCTTTTCAAAGAGCAGGGGCACAGACTGGCCTTGTGCAACAATCTAAACAAAGTGTTTTTTCAGGGTCATTCAAATTTTATTCATACAGTTGACGCTGCTAAATCTTTGTTGCATGCAATTCAAAACTCTGAGCAGTCGGCACGAGTAAGGGGGGGCGGGGTGGGGGGGAGGAGAAGGGGGAAGAACTTAATAAAGACCACAAGGTGATATACTGAATACTAAAAATGACAGTATCATAGTAGGGGACCCTCCCCCCTCTTTTTCCCC
Source organism: Pleurodeles waltl (assembly GCF_031143425.1). NCBI lineage: Eukaryota > Metazoa > Chordata > Amphibia > Caudata > Salamandridae > Pleurodeles > Pleurodeles waltl. Next base: position 1,220,389,790 of record NC_090447.1, read on the forward strand.
CCTTTTTTTTGCCACAGCGCGTGGACAGACTATTCTAATTTTCTCTCTCTAGCCTTTGGCCTAGGGTGCTTAGGGAAGAAGTGGGACAGAGGGTGGGGGAAGGGATGTGGCCCGGGTCGTCCGGGCGGGAGGGCTTCAGGTGTGGGCCACTGAAGGGAGGAGGGAGGGAAGAGAGGCATGGATATCAGGATCTGTTTCTGTCACTGCAAAGGATTGTTACGATTGATTAGGGTATTTTACTCCAGATCTGGGGGGGCCATAGGCACACTAGCTCAAGATTTAATCAAATGACAAAATCTCTTTTGCCATTAAGATTTTTATCCTGGAATGTTAATGGATTAAATAATCAAAGGAAAAGGTCCGCTATTGAAAAGAGGTTATCTGCTCTTAATCCCTCAGTTATATTTCTTCAAGAAACCCATATTCCATTTAATAAAGTTTTGGGCTTTCAAATGTTTAAAAAATAGCTGATTTTAAAGTACTTGCGGCTCATAGAGGGGTGGCAGTTTTTCTAGCTAAAACCCTGAACGCACAACCACTGGACTTTCTCTCTGACCCTGAGGGGCGTTGGTGCTGGGTTTAGTGTGTAGTCGCAATGGAGAGATTCATTTTTGTTAGTTTCTATGCTCCTCTGACGAACGATCCGGCCCCGTATATAGGCTTGTTTCATTCTCTTTTGCAGCTGACAGGGAAAATTATTATTGGGGGTGGGGGGGGGGGTCTTTAACTTTCTTCAGGACCCAGTTCTAGATACTACCGTAAAAGGTAAAAGACAGTACAAACCTAAAGTAGCAAAGACCTTTCGAGATTATGTTAAGGTTTTGGCGCTATGTGATCCCTGGAGGACAAACACCCCTGATGTGAGGGAATATACCTGTATCTCCTTGCGGTATAAAAGTTCCTCGTGCATAGATTTTTTTTTGATCTCTGAAACATTGTGCTATCGATCTCAATCGGTCCAGCATTCTGGTCTCTCAGACCATGCCCTTTGGCTGCTGGAAATCTCACTCCACTCTACAGTTAACCTACCTCAGATCAGAAGGTGGATTTTTAATCTCCGCCTTTTGTCGGAAGAAGGGTGGATACAGACTTCACAGGTTGAAATAAGGGATTTCTTTCAACGCAATCAGGGATCTTCAACCCCAGCAATAGTCTGGGATGCATTTAAGGCCTATTTTAGGGGCTGGGTAATTGTCAAAGAGGTAGCTGATAAACAGGCTCTGAAACAGCAAACAGTGGTATTGGAAGATGTAGTTCATAAGTGTTTAGTCACATATTTGTATGCCCCTTCGGATACTAATAGGAAGGCCTTCGAAGCTGGCAAGAAAGTGCTGGCGGGATTTTTTTTTTTAAAAAGGTTGATATAGAATATGGGTCTTATAAACAGAAGAGTTACGAAGAAAGTAATTTTACAGGAAAATTCTTGCCATGGCAAGCTCGAGAACGTATTGCTGGCAATGTTATACACGCTTTAAGATGCCCGGTCACCGGGGTTAGGCGCACTGACCCCAGAGACCTTGACCAAATTATGTTGGAACATTATAGACAAATCTATGGTGATGCTTCAATAATAGATTCCAGGAACATGGAGAAGTTCCTGATGGGCCTTGATATTCCTTCCCTTTCAGATGAGGACTGTGTGGCATTGTCTCAACCATTTACAAAGCCAGAACTTCTAGACGTTGTTAGGAATCTCCCCACAGGGAAAACCTGTGGTCCGGATGGCTTTCCGGCTGAGTTCTATAAGACTTTTATAAATGCATTTGCTGAGGAGTTCTTGGCCCTTTTAAATGGTTTACTACGGGGCGAAGAAATCCCCAGAACTTGGCATTCAGGGAATGTGGTTAGCTTTCCTAAGAAAAATAAAGATAGGGAGGATCCAAATGCTTACCGTCCAATTTCATAGTTAAATACAGATTATAAAATAATGACAAAACTACTGGCTAATAGGCTTAAAGGGGTAATTAATAAATTGGTGCATCCCGATCAAAACAGTTTTGTGGCTGGTCCACAACTGGCTACAAACACACACTATTTAGCAGAGGCCCTTGATTATTTCACGACTAATAGAGTCCCTGCCATTATTCTTTTGCTGGACGCGGAGAAAGCCTTTGATTTGGTTGTTTGGGACACACTTTTTTAAAAAATGTATCTAGTTATAAGGTACCCACTCAAGTTATTTCTTTATTTCAAAGGCTGTACTCAAACTCTGAGGCTAATATTATTATAAACTCTTCTCAGAAATTTGACTAAAAGCAGCACCAATGTCACCTCCCAGAAAGTCAGGTTTTAAACCCTGTAAGCATTGTGAGGAACAGATCTCCACCACAGACCCCCACTCGCTCTGTTAGTGGTGTCTGGAATTTAACCATGATTCCAAGGCCTGCTCCTTATACCTTAGCATCCCAAGGTCATCAAGAAACTGAAGGCCAAGCTCTTTAGGCCAGGCTGAAGGATGACTACCAGCATCAAAAGCGTTTCTGATGCTGTTCCTACCAAACGCAGAAAGCACCATAGGAAGACAAAAAAAACACTTGTGAGTTAAGTTTGCCAGATGCTCTGTCTCCTACAGGACCTACATCCTCGGAACCAGAGTTGGTTGGTACTTTATTTTGCAACAACAGTGGATTTCTGGGCCTGAGTATCCGTAAGACAAGGGGACCAAGTCCAAGAGTCGCGACAATGTCGAGAGTGGGCAGGAGCCCAGGAAATGCCAGCTGAGGGTGCAAGGAAGCTGCCACCGGATGGAAGAAGCTTGGTGTTTTGCAAGAACGAAGAGAACTAGGAACTTCCCCTTTAGAGGATGGATGTCCCACGTCGAAGCGTGCAGGGGTGTTCCCACGCAGAAAGACCGCAAACAAGCCTTGCTAGCTGCAAAGGTCGCGGTTAGGGTTTTTGGATGCTGCTGTGGCCCAGGAGGGACCAGGATGTCGCCACTTGGATGAGGAGATAGAGGGGGCGCCCAGCAAGTCAGAGAGCCCTCACAGAAGCAGGCAGCACCCGCAGAAGTACCTGAACAGGCACTTGTAAGAAGAGTGAACCGGAGTCCACGCGAAGTCACAAAAGGGAGTCCCACGACGCCGGAGGACAACTCAGAAGGTTGTGCACTGCAGGTTAGAGTGTCGGGGACCCAGGCTTGGCTGTGCACGAAGGAAATCCTGGAAGAGTGCACAGGAGCCAGAACAGCTGCAAATCACGCGGTACCCAGCAATGCAGTCTAGCGTGGGGAGGCAAGAACTTACCTCCACCAAACTTGGACTGAAGAGTCACTGGACTGTGGGAGTCACTTGGACAGAGTTGCTGAGTTCCAGGGACCACGCTTGTCGTGCTGAGAGGGGACCCAGAGGACCGGTGATGCAGTCTTTTGTTGCCTGCAGTTGCAGGGGGAAGATTCCGTCGACCCACAGGAGATTTCTTCAGAGCTCCTGGTGCAGGAAGGAGGCAGGCTACCCCCAGAGCATGCACCACCTGGAAACAGTCGAGAAAGCCGGCAGGATGAAACAATACAAGGTTGCTAGTAGTCGTCTGGCTACTTTGTTGCGGTTTTGCAGGCGTCCTGAGCAGTCAGCGGTTGATCCTTTGGCAGAAGGTGAAGAGGGAGATGCAGAGGAACTCTGATGAGCTCTTGCATTCGTTATCTAAAGAATTCCCCAAAGCAGAGACCCTAAGTAGCCAGAAAAGGAGGTTTGGCTACCTAGGAAGGAGGATTGGCTACTAAGAGAGGGAAGAGCCTATCAAAGGAGTCTCCGACGTCACCCGCTGGCACTGGCCACTCAGAGCAGTCCTTTGTGCCAGCAACACCTCTGTTTCCAAGATGGCAGAGGTCTGGGGCACACTGGGGGAGCTCAGGGCACCTCCCCTGGGAGGTGCAGGTCAGAGGAGTGGTCACTCCCATTCCTTTGTCCAGTTTCGCACCAGAGCAGAGCTGGGGGATCCCTGAACAGGTGTAGATTGGCTTATGCAGAGATGGGCAGCATCTGTGCCCATCAAAGCATTTCCAGAGGCTACTCCTCCCCAGCCATCACACCTACCTCCAAAGGGAGAGGGTGTTATACCCTCTCTCAGAGCAAATCCTTTGTTCTGCCTTCCTGGGCCAGGGCTGCCTGGGCCCCAGGAGGGCAGAAACCTGTCTGAGGGGTTGGCAGCAGCTGCAGTTGAGACCCCGGAAAGGCAGTTTGGCAGTACCCAGGTTCTGTGCTAGAGACCCGGGGGATCATGGAATTGTCTCACCAATGCCAAAATGGCACTGGGGTGACAATTCCATCATCTTAGACACGTTACATGGCCATGTTCGGAGTTACCATTGTGACGCTATACATAAGTAGTGACCTATGTATAGTGCACGCATGTAATGGTGTCCCCACACTCACAAAGTCCGGGGAATTTGCCCTGAACAATGTGGGGGTACCTTGGCTAGTGGCAGGGTGCCCACACACTAAGTAACTTTGCACCCAGCCTTCACCAGGTGAAGGTTAGACATATAGATAACTTATAAGTTACTTAAGTGCAATGTTAAATGGCTGTGAAATAACGTGGACGTTATTTCACTCAGGCTGCACTGGCAGGCCTGTGTAAGAATTGTCAGATCTCCCTATGGGTGGCAAAAGAAATTCTGTAGCCCATAGGGATCTCCTGGAACCCCAATACCCTGGGTACCTCAGTACCATATACTAGGGAATTATATGGGTGTTCCAGTATGCCAATGTGAATTGGTGAAATTGGTCACTAGCCTGTTAGTGACAATTTGGAAAGCAGAGAGAGCATAACCACTGAGGTTCTGGTTAGCAGAGTCTCACTGAGACAGTTAGGCATCACACAGGGAACACATACAGGGCACATACTTATGAGCACTGGGGCCCTGCCTGGCAGGGTCCCAGTGACACAGATTAAACAACATATATACAGTGAAATATGGGGGTAACATGCCAGGCAATATGGTACTTTCCTACACAACCCCCCCCCCCCAAACGAAGGACAATAAGACTAGCCATGACCTGATGAGTCTTCATTGTCTAAGTGGAAATATCTGGAGAGTCCATCTGCATTGGAGTGGGTAATCCCAGGTCTATGTTCCACTGTATAGTCCATTCCCTGTAGAGATATGGACCAGCTCAACAATTTAGGGTTTTCACCTTTTATTTGTTTTGGCCAAAGTAGAGGTTTGTGGTCTGTCTGAACAATGAAGTGAGTGCCAAACAGGTATGGCCTCAACTTCTTCAGTGCCCAGACCACAGCAAAGGCCTCCCTCTCAATGGCAGACCAAAGCTTTTCACTAGGGGTCAACATTCTGCTGATAAAAGCAACTGGTTGATCCTGGCCCTCAGAATTAAGTTGTGAAAATCAGTTTCCAATAAATGTAATTTTTAATTCTTTATAAAAAAATAAAAATAATGTGTTAAGTAGAATGCTCCGTAAAGAAAGTTCCAATAACGTGATATTGCGTTGCAATCCTATCACGGAAGTCGCTAACATGCGACCCCTAATTCAGATGCATCAGTTTGAACAATGAATTTCTTGGAGTAACATGGGCTTTTTAGGACAGGTGCAGTGCACATGGCCTCTTTGAGCTCCTCAAAAGCTTTCTGACAGCTAGCTGTCCACAATACCTTTTTAGGCATCTTTTTGCTAATGAGATCATTAAGTGGGGCTGCAATGGAGCCATAGTTTTTAATGAATCTCCTGTAATACCCAGTGAGGCCTAGGAAGGCTCTCGCCTGGGTCTGTGTTGTAGGGGGAGCCCAATCCATGATTGTCTGTTTTTTCCCCTGAAGTGGTGCAATCTGTTCTCCACTTACCAGGTGTCCCAGATAAACCACCTTTCCCTGCCCTATCTGGCACTTTGAAGCCTTGATAGTGAGGCCTGCCTTTTGCAGGGCCTCCAAAACTTTCCACAGGTGGACCAGGTGATCATCCCAGGTGGAGCTAAACACAGCTATGTCATCTAGATATGCTGCACTAAAAGCCTCCAACCCTTGCAGGGCTGTATTCACCAACCTCTGAAAAGTGGCAGGTGCATTTTTCAACCCAAAGGGCATCACTGTAAATTGGTAGTGCCCTCCTATAGTTGAAAATGCAGTTTTAGCTTTAGCATCCTCTGCCAATTTGATCTACCAATACCCTGCAGTCAAGCCAAAGGTGCTTAGATACTTGGCAGATGCCAGTGTATCTATGAGCTCATCTGCCCTGGGTATAGGGTGAGCATCAGTTTGCGTTACCTGGTTGAGACCTCTGTAATCTACACAAAACCTCATCTCCCTTTTTCCATCTTTTGAGTGAGGCTTTGGTACAAGCACCACAGGAGAGGCCCATGGGCTTTCAGAAGGTTCAACCACTCCTAGATCAAGCATTTTCTGAACTTCTTGCTTTATGCAGTCCCTGACATGGTAAGGCTGCCTATAGATTTGACTTTTGACAGGCAAGCTGTCTCCAGTATCAATTGTGTGTTCACACCAAGATGTGGTGCCTGGCACAGGTGAAAGGAGTTCAGAAAACTGTCCAAGGAGATTTATGCAGTTGTCTTTCTGTTCAGCAGTAAGACAGTCTGCCAAAACTACACCTTCCACTAGAGCATCTTGTTCTGTGGAAGAGAACAGATCAGGGAGAGGGTCACTCTCTTCTTCCTGTCCTTCATCTGTTACCATGAGCAGGGTGAGATCAGCCCTGTCATAGTAGGGTTTTAGGCGGTTGACATGAAGCACCCTAAAGAGGCTCCTGGCAGTGCCCAGGTCAACCAAGTAGGTGACCTCGCCCTTCTTTTCAACAATGAGATGGGGTCCACTCCATTTGTCTTGGAGTGCTCTTGGGGCCGCAGACTCCAATACCCACACCTTCTGTCCTGGTTGGTACTGAATCAGAACAGCCTTCTGGTCATGCAATTGCTTCTGGAGCTCTTGGCTGGCCTGAAGGTTTTTACTGGCCTTTTTCATGTACTCAGCCATTCTGGATCTTAGGCCAAGTACATAGTCCACTATATCCTGTTTGGGAGCTTTTAAAGGTTGTTCCCAACCCTCCTTCACAAGTGTTAGTGGACCTCTTACAGGGTGCCCAAATAGGAGTTCAAAGGGGCTAAAGCCCACTCCTTTCTGGGGTACCTCCCTGTAAGCAAAAAGGAGGCAAGGTAACAGGACATCCCATCTCCTCCTGAGTTTTTCAGGGAGTTCCATTATCATTCCTTTGAGAGTTTTATTAAACCTCTCTACCAGTCCATTTGTCTGTGGATGATAAGGTGTGGTGAATTTGTATGTTACACCACATTCCTTCCACATAGCCTTCATGTATGCAGACATAAAGTTGCTACCCCCTGTCTGATACAACCTCTTTTGGAAACCACACCCTGGAAAAGATTCCCAGGAGGGCTTTTGCCACTGCAGGTGCTGTAGTGGCCCTTAGAGGAATTGCTTCAGGATATCTTGTGGCATGGTCCACAACCACCAAGATAAACCTATTGCCTGAAGCAGTAGGAGGGTGAAGGAGGCCAACTATGTCAACCCCTACCCTTTCAAAGGGGACCCCAACCACAGGTAGTGGAATAAGGGGTCCCTTTGTTGTGCCACCAGTCTTGCCACTGGCTTGGCAGGTCACACAGGACTTACAAAAGTCTTTTGTGTCCTCTGACATCCTAGGCCAGTGAAACAGGCGGACAAGCCTTTCCCATGTTTTCATCTGGCCCAAATGCCCAGCCAAAGGAATGTCATGTGCCAGAGTTAGGAGGAAATCTCTGTACTGCATGGGAATGACCAATCTCATGGCTGCTCCAGGTTTTGGGTCCCTTGCCTCTGTGTACAAGAGGTTGTCCTCCCAGTAAACTCTATGTGAGTCACTGACATCCCCATTTTGCTGCTTGAGAGCTTGCTGTCTGAGACCCTCTAATGTGGGACAGGATTTCTGTGCCACACTCAGCTCTTCCCTGGCAGGCCCCCTCCACCCAAAAGCTCAGCAGTGTCCGCTGCCAGCTCATCTGGTGAAGGTTCTGCACAGGGAGGAAATTCTTCTTCCTCAGAAGGAGAATCATCTGTAGAGGGAGGGATAGTGGGTAGGGATTTACCCTTGCTACCCCTAGCTTTAGGGAGCACTTGGTCCATTGTTCCAGGATCCAAGTCACCCTGTCCTTTTTGCTTTTTGGCCTGAGCCCTTGTCAAAGCAAAAATATGGCCAGGAATGCCCAGCATTGCTGCATGAGCCTCCAACTCCACTTCTGCCCAAGCTGATGTCTCTAAATCATTCCCTAATAGACAGTCTACAGGTAAATCTGAAGCAACCACAACTTTCTTTGGACTAGTAACCCCCCCTCCCCCCCAGTTGAGATTCACAACAGCCATGGGGTGGCTAAGAGTGTTGTTATGAGCGTCTGTCACTTGGTACTGGTGACCAAGTAGGTCTTGTTCAGGGTGTACCAGTTTTTCTATCACCATGGTAACACTGGCACCTGTGTCCCTGTAGGCCTGAACCTCAACACCATTGATTAGGGGAAGTTGCTTGTACCTATCCATATTAAGGGGACAAGCAACCAAGGTGGCCAAATCAATGGCACCTTCAGAGACTAACACAGCCTCTGTGGTCTCCCTAACAAGACCAACCCCAACTAAATTACCAAAAGTGAGCCCAGCTACTCCCTTGGATTGGCTATTAGTAGGTTTGCTCCCACCACCGCTGCGTTTACTCGGGGCACTAGTGTTTGCAGTAGGGGTTGTGGTAGTGGGAGGTTTGGTGTTTTTCTTTGGACAACTGGCATCAGTTGTCCAATGGCCTTTTACTTTACATAAATAACACCAAGGCTTTTTTACTTGATTTGAAGAGGATTTGCATCCACCACCCCCACCAGAGGATTTTTGTGGGCCTGATGAAGACTCATTTTTAGATTTCTCCCCACCCTTGTCAGAAGACTTACCATCCTTCTTCTTGCCATCCTTGTCACCCCCTGTATGAACTTTTCTGTTCACTCTTGTTCTGACCCATTTGTCTGCCTTCTTTCCCAATTCTTGGGGAGAGGTCAGATCTGAGTCCACTAGATATTGGTGTAACAAGTCAGACACACAGTTATTCAGAATATGCTCTCTCAGAATAAGATTATACAGGCTTTCATAGTCAGAAACTTTACTGCCATGTAACCACCCCTCCAAGGCCTTCACTGAACAGTCAACAAAGTCTATCCAGTCTTGTGAGGAGTCTTTACTGGTGTCTCTGAACTTAATCCTGTATTGTTCAGTGGTTAAGCCAAATCCATCCAAGAGTGCATCCTTCTAAACTGCAAAATTGTTAGCATCACTTTCTCTAACAGTAAGGAGCCTATTGTGAGAAGGTAGCCTCTTTCTAGCCTTGTTACCCCCACTTTTGGCCTGTTTGTGAGTGTATGTCAGGGTGTTTGTCACTGTTTTCACTGTCTCACTGGGATCCTGATAGCCAGGCCTCAGTGCTCATAGTGAAAACACTATGTTTTCAGTATGTTTGTTATGTGTCACTGGGATCCTGCTGGTCAGGACCCCAGTGCTCATAGGTTTGTGGCCTATATGTATGTGTCACTGGGACCCTGTCACACAGGGCCCCAGTGCTCATAGGTGTGCATGTATATGTTCCCTGTGTGGTGCCTAACTGTCTCACTGAGGCTCTGCTAACCAGAACCTCAGTGGTTATGCTCTCTCATTACTTTCAAATTGTCACTGACAGGCTAGTGACCATTTTTACCAATTTACATTGGCTTACTGGAACACCCTTATAATTCCCTAGTATATGGTACTGAGGTACCCAGGGTATTGGGGTTCCAGGAGATCCCTATGGGCTGCAGCATTTCTTTTGCCACCCATAGGGAGCTCTGACAATTCTTACACAGGCCTGCCACTGCAGCCTGAGTGAAATAACGTCCACGTTATTTCACAGCCATTTTACACTGCACTTAAGTAACTTATAAGTCACCTATATGTCTAACCTTTACCTGGTAAAGGTTAGGTGCAAAGTTACTTAGTGTGAGGGCACCCTGGCACTAGCCAAGGTGCCCCCACATTGTTCAGAGCCAATTCACTGAACTTTGTGAGTGCGGGGACACCATTACACGCGTGCACCACATATAGGTCACTACCTATATGTAGCTTCACCATGGTAACTCCGAATATGGCCATGTAACATGTCTATGATCATGGAATTGCCCCCTCTATGCCATCCTGGCATTTTTGGTACAATTCCATGATCCCAGTGGTCTGTAGCACAGACCCTGGTACTGCCAGACTGCCCTTCCTGGGGTTTCACTGCAGCTGCTGCTGCTGCCAACCCCTCAGACAGGCAGCTGCCCTCCTGGGGTCCAGCCAGGCCTGGCCCAGGATGGCAGAACAAAGAACTTCCTCTGAGAGAGGGTGTGACACCCTCTCCCTTTGGAAAATGGTGTGAAGGCAGGGGAGGAGTAGCCTCCCCCAGCCTCTGGAAATGCTTTGTTGGGCACAGAGGTGCCCAATTCTGCATAAGCCAGTCTACACTGGTTCAGGGACCCCTTAGCCCCTGCTCTGGCGCGAAACTGGACAAAGGAAAGGGGAGTGACCACTCCCCTGACCTGCACCTCCCCTGGGAGGTGTCCAGAGCTCCTCCAGTGTGCTCCAGACCTCTGCCATCTTGGAAACAGAGGTGCTGCTGGCACACTGGACTGCTCTGAGTGGCCAGTGCCACCAGGTGACGTCAGAGACTCCTTGTGATAGGCTCCTTCAGGTGTTAGTAGCCTTTCCTCTCTCCTAGGTAGCCAAACCCTCTTTTCTGGCTATTTAGGGTCTCTGTCTCTGGGGAAACTTTAGATAACGAATGCATGAGCTCAGCCGAGTTCCTCTGCATCTCCCTCTTCACCTTCTTATAAGGAATCGACCGCTGACCGCGCTGGAAGCCTGCAAACCTGCAACATAGTAGCAAAGACGACTACTGCAACTCTGTAACGCTGATCCTGCCGCCTTCTCGACTGTTTTCCTGCTTGTGCATGCTGTGGGGGTAGTCTGCCTCCTCTCTGCACCAGAAGCTCCGAAGAAATCTCCCGTGGGTCGACGGAATCTTCCCCCTGCAACCGCAGGCACCAAAAAGCTGCATTACCGGTCCCTTGGGTCTCCTCTCAGCACGACGAGCGAGGTCCCTCGAATCCAGCGACACCGTCCAAGTGACCCCCACAGTCCAGTGACTCTTCAGCCCAAGTTTGGTGGAGGTAAGTCCTTGCCTCACCTCGCTGGGCTGCATTGCTGGGAACCGCGACTTTGCAAGCTACTCCGGCCCCTGTGCACTTCCGGCGGAAATCCTTCGTGCACAGCCAAGCCTGGGTCCACGGCACTCTAACCTGCATTGCACGACTTTCTAAGTTGGTCTCCGGCGACGTGGGACTCCTTTGTGCAACTTCGGCGAGCACCGTTTCACGCATCCTCGTAGTGCCTGTTTCTGGCACTTCTCCGGGTGCTACCTGCTTCAGTGAGGGCTCTTTGTCTTGCCCGACGTCCCTTCTCTCTGCAGGTCCAATTTGCGACCTCCTGGTCCCTCCTGGGCCCCAGCAGTGTCCAAAAACGCTAAACGCACGATTTGCGTGTAGCAAGGCTTGTTGGCGTCCTTCCGGCGGGAAAACACTTCTGCACGACTCTCCAAGGCGAGTGGGATCCGTCCACCAAAGGGGAAGTCTCTAGCCCTTTTCGTTCCTGCAGAAACCTCAGCTTCTTCTGTCCAGTCGAAGCTTCTTTGCATCCGCAGCTGGCATTTCCTGGGCATCTGCCCATCTCCGACTTGCTTGTGACTTTTGGACTTGGTCCCCTTGTTCCACAGGTACCCTAGATTGGAAATCCACAGCTGTTGCATTGCTGGTTTGTGTCTTTCCTGCATTATTCCTCTAACACAACTCTTTTGTCCTGAGGGGAACTTTAGTGCACTTTGCACTCACTTTTCAGGGTCTTGGGGAGGGTTATTTTTCTAACTCTCACTATTTTCTAATAGTCCCAGCGACCCTCTACAAGGTCACATAGGCTTGGGGTCCATTCGTGGTTCGCATTCCACTTCTGGAGTATATGGTTTGTGTTGCCCCTATCCCTATGTTTCCCCATTGCATCCTATTGTAACTATACATTGTTTGCACTGTTTTCTAAGACTATACTGCATATTTTTGCTATTGTGTATATATATCTTGTGTATATTTCCTATCCTCTCACTGAGGGTACACTCTAAGATACTTTGGCATATTGTCATAAAAATAAAGTACCTTTATTTTTAGTATAACTGTGTATTGTGTTTTCTTATGATATTGTGCATATGACACTAGGTGGTACTGTAGTAGCTTCACACGTCTCCTAGTTCAGCCTAAGCTGCTCTGCTAAGCTACCATTATCTATCAGCCTGAGCTGCTAGACACCCTATACACTAATAAGGGATAACTGGGCCTGGTGCAAGGTGCAAGTACCCCTTGGTACTCACTACAAGCCAGTCCAGCCTCCTACATTGGTTGTGCAGCGGTGGGATAAGTGCTTGAGACTACTTACCACTCTTGTCATTGTACTTTTCATAAGAGAAAAATATACAAAACAAGGTCAGTGTATACACATAGCCAAAAAGTTTAGCATTTCCTCTTTTCACTCTTTTCTAAGTGCTGAAAAGTACTTCTAAAACTTTCAAAAAGTTCTTAAAAGTTTAAAAAGTTTTTTCTGTCTTTCCAAAAAGTTCTGAAAACTTTTTTTCTTTTTCTATCACTTTAACTCTCTCTAAAAAATGTCTGGCACAGGCAAAAATGTTGAACTGACCAAACTTGCATATGATCACCTTAGCTGGAAAGGAGCAAGGAGTCTCTGCATAGAGAGAGGTTTGAGTGTAGGGAAGAATCCTTCCTTAGAACTGTTAATTAATATGCTTAGAGTACAGGATAAGGCCATAAGTGCCCAATCTGGTGAAAAAGTAGCTAATGGTTCTCAATCTGATCCAGGGACTCCCCCAGGAAAAGGTTCAGGAAAGAAACTTCTCAGCCTGCCCATTACTAGACAGTCTAGCATAGTTGGTACAGAGGTTGAATCACACCATACTGATGGTGTGCTCTCACATTATACTGGTAGCCCAGCTGTTAGGGTGCCCTCTGTAAGGGACAGGTCTCCTTCTGTTCATTCCCATCATACCTCTGTATCTAGAAATGTCCCTCCCACCCACCCTGATGACAGATTGTTAGAAAGGGAGCTCAATAGATTGAGAGTGGAACAAACCAGACTGAAGCTCAAGAAGCAACAGCTGGATTTGGATAGACAGTCTTTAGAATTAGAGAAGGAAAGACAGAAGTTGGGTTTAGATACCCATGGTGGCAGCAGCAGTATTCCCCATAGTCATCCTGCAAAAGAGCATGATTCCAGGAATCTGCACAAGATAGTTCCCCCTTATAAGGAGGGGGATGACATTAACAAGTGGTTTGCTGCACTTGAGAGGGCCTGTGTTGTACAGGATGTCCCTCAAAGGCAGTGGGCTGCTATCCTATGGCTATCATTTAGTGGAAAGGGTAGGGATAGACTCCTTACTGTGAAAGAAAGTGATGCCAATAATTTTACAGTTCTTAAGAATGCACTCCTGGATGGTTATGGCTTAACCACTGAACAGTACAGGATAAAGTTCAGAGAGACCAAAAAGGAGTCTTCACAAGACTGGGTTGATTTCATTGACCATTCAGTGAAGGCCTTGGAGGGGTGGTTACATGGCAGTAAAGTTACTGATTATGAAAGCCTGTATAACACAATCCTGAGAGAGCATATACTTAATAATTGTGTGTCTGATTTGTTGCACCAGTACCTGGTAGACTCTGATCTGACCTCTCCCCAAGAATTGGGAAAGAAGGCAGACAAATGGGTCAGAACAAGGGTGAACAGAAAAGTTCATACAGGGGGTGACAAAGATGGCAATAAGAAGAAAGATGGTGAAAAATCTCAAGATAAGCATGGGGATAAGGGTAAAACCAAAGATCCCACTTCAAATCTTAAACACTCTTCAGAGGGTGGGGATAAAACAAATTCTTCCTCTTCTTCCCAAACTGCACACATTAAAAAGCCTTGGTGCTTTGTGTGTAAAAATAGAGGCCATAGGCCAGGGGATAAGTCCTGTCCAGGTAAACCCCCTGAGCCTACCACCACTAATACATCAAGCTCTAGTGCCCCTAGCAGTAGTGGTACTAGTGGTGGGACTGCTGGCAACAGTCAAGCAAAGGGTGTAGTTGGGTTCACTTATGGGTCCAAAGTGGAAACTGATGTAATCAGTCCCAAGACAGTTTCTGTCACACCTAGTGGCACTGGCCTTGCCACACTGGCTGCTTGTCCCCTTACAATGGATAAGTACAGGCAGACAGTTTCAATAAATGGTGTTGAGGCCTTGGCCTACAGGGACACAGGTGCCAGTTTCACTTTGGTGACTGAAAACCTAGTGCCTCCTGAACAACACATCATTGGACAACAGTATAAGATTATTGATGTCCATAACTCCACTAAGTTTCTTCCCTTAGCTATAATTCAGTTTAGTTGGGGTGGAGTTACTGGCCCTAAGCAGGTGGTGGTATCACCTAGCTTACCTGTAGACTGTCTCTTAGGTAATGACCTAGAGGCCTCAGGTTGGGCTGATGTAGAGTTTTATGCCCATGCAGCCATGCTGGGCATCCCTGAGGAATTGTTCCCTCTCATTTCAAGTGAAATGAAAAAGCAAAGGAGAGAAGGCCTGAAAACTCAGGATCCCTCTCCATCAACAGGTAAAAAGGGTATCACAGTATCCCCTAACCACCCTACCATTCAGGATACTATTCCTGTGGTGGGAGAAACCTCTCCTGGGGTGGCACATGTTCCAAGGGAATCATCAGCTGGCAAAGCTGGACTCCCTGAGGTGGAAGTACCTCTCTGTGGGATAACTAACATTGGTGAGAAAAACAGCACCATTTTAGTTAACATGGAGCATCCCTCCAACCCTCCCAGAGAAACTTTAGTGCAGAAACCCTGCACTACCTCACAACACTTAGGACAGCATCCCTGCCCTAGTGTGGAGCTCATAGGACAGCATCCCTGCCCTGCTCCAACTCAAGAGAAACAGCATCCCTGTTCTCTCTTCCAGCCAGATGGACAAAGTTTTTGCCCAGCTATGGCTTTTCTGAGACAGCATCCCTGTCTGGCATTTCCATCACTACAAATAGGTTCAGTGGACAATTCCCACTGCTCTAAACTAAAACTTACTGATAGAAACTCTGAAAATACATCTTCACATTGTTGCTTAGCTAAAAAACTTCAAACAGGGTGGTTTACATCCCCACAGAGAAGTAACCATATAGTGGATGATAAAGGGAGTAACCAGTCTATGGCAGAGCTACTCTCTACTTATCACCACTTAGACAATAAAGTCTCAACTGGCCAAGGTTAGCCTTATTGTCCTTCGTTTGGGGGGGGGGTTGTGTGAGAAGGTAGCCTCTTTCTAGCCTTGTTACCCCCACTTTTGGCCTGTTTGTGAGTGTATGTCAGGGTGTTTGTCACTGTTTTCACTGTCTCACTGGGATCCTGATAGCCAGGCCTCAGTGCTCATAGTGAAAACACTATGTTTTCAGTATGTTTGTTATGTGTCACTGGGATCCTGCTGGTCAGGACCCCAGTGCTCATAGGTTTGTGGCCTATATGTATGTGTCACTGGGACCCTGTCACACAGGGCCCCAGTGCTCATAGGTGTGCATGTATATGTTCCCTGTGTGGTGCCTAACTGTCTCACTGAGGCTCTGCTAACCAGAACCTCAGTGGTTATGCTCTCTCATTACTTTCAAATTGTCACTGACAGGCTAGTGACCATTTTTACCAATTTACATTGGCTTACTGGAACACCCTTATAATTCCCTAGTATATGGTACTGAGGTACCCAGGGTATTGGGGTTCCAGGAGATCCCTATGGGCTGCAGCATTTCTTTTGCCACCCATAGGGAGATCTGACAATTCTTACACAGGCCTGCCACTGCAGCCTGAGTGAAATAACGTCCACGTTATTTCACAGCCATTTTACACTGCACTTAAGTAACTTATAAGTCACCTATATGTCTAACCTTTACCTGGTAAAGGTTAGGTGCAAAGTTACTTAGTGTGAGGGCACCCTGGCACTAGCCAAGGTGCCCCCACATTGTTCAGAGCCAATTCACTGAACTTTGTGAGTGCGGGGACACCATTACACGCGTGCACCACATATAGGTCACTACCTATATGTAGCTTCACCATGGTAACTCCGAATATGGCCATGTAACATGTCTATGATCATGGAATTGCCCCCTCTATGCCATCCTGGCATTTTTGGTACAATTCCATGATCCCAGTGGTCTGTAGCACAGACCCTGGTACTGCCAGACTGCCCTTCCTGGGGTTTCACTGCAGCTGCTGCTGCTGCCAACCCCTCAGACAGGCAGCTGCCCTCCTGGGGTCCAGCCAGGCCTGGCCCAGGATGGCAGAACAAAGAACTTCCTCTGAGAGAGGGTGTGACACCCTCTCCCTTTGGAAAATGGTGTGAAGGCAGGGGAGGAGTAGCCTCCCCCAGCCTCTGGAAATGCTTTGTTGGGCACAGAGGTGCCCAATTCTGCATAAGCCAGTCTACACCGGTTCAGGGACCCCTTAGCCCCTGCTCTGGCGCGAAACTGGACAAAGGAAAGGGGAGTGACCACTCCCCTGACCTGCACCTCCCCTGGGAGGTGTCCAGAGCTCCTCCAGTGTGCCCAGACCTCTGCCATCTTGGAAACAGAGGTGCTGCTGGCACACTGGACTGCTCTGAGTGGCCAGTGCCACCAGGTGACGTCAGAGACTCCTTGTGATAGGCTCCTTCAGGTGTTAGTAGCCTTTCCTCTCTCCTAGGTAGCCAAACCCTCTTTTCTGGCTATTTAGGGTCTCTGTCTCTGGGGAAACTTTAGATAACGAATGCATGAGCTCAGCCGAGTTCCTCTGCATCTCCCTCTTCTCCTTCTGATAAGGAATCGACAGCTGACCGCGCTGGAAGCCTGCAAACCTGCAACATAGTAGCAAAGACGACTACTGCAACTCTGTAATGCTGATCCTGCCGCCTTCTCGACTGTTTTCCTGCTTGTGCATGCTGTGGGGGTAGTCTGCCTCCTCTCTACACCAGAAGCTCCGAAGAAATCTCCCGTGGGTCGACGGAATCTTCCCCCTGCAACCGCAGGCACCAAAAAGCTGCATTACCGGTCCCTTGGGTCTCCTCTCAGCACGACGAGCGAGGTCCCTCGAATCCAGCGACACCGTCCAAGTGACCCCCACAGTCCAGTGACTCTTCAGCCCAAGTTTGGTGGAGGTAAGTCCTTGCCTCACCTCGCTGGGCTGCATTGCTGGGAACCGCGACTTTGCAAGCTACTCCGGCCCCTGTGCACTTCCGGCGGAAATCCTTCGTGCACAGCCAAGCCTGGGTCCACGGCACTCTAACCTGCATTGCACGACTTTCTAAGTTGGTCTCCGGCGACGTGGGACTCCTTTGTGCAACTTCGGCGAGCACCGTTTCACGCATCCTCGTAGTGCCTGTTTCTGGCACTTCTCCGGGTGCTACCTGCTTCAGTGAGGGCTCTTTGTCTTGCCCGACGTCCCTTCTCTCTGCAGGTCCAATTTGCGACCTCCTGGTCCCTCCTGGGCCCCAGCAGTGTCCAAAAACGCTAAACGCACGATTTGCGTGTAGCAAGGCTTGTTGGCGTCCTTCCGGTGGGAAAACACTTCTGCACGACTCTCCAAGGCGAGAGGGATCCGTCCACCATAGGGGAAGTCTCTAGCCCTTTTCGTTCCTGCAGAAACCTCAGCTTCTTCTGTCCAGTCGAAGCTTCTTTGCATCCGCAGCTGGCATTTCCTGGGCATCTGCCCATCTCCGACTTGCTTGTGACTTTTGGACTTGGTCCCCTTGTTCCACAGGTACCCTAGATTGGAAATCCACAGCTGTTGCATTGCTGGTTTGTGTCTTTCCTGCATTATTCCTCTAACACAACTCTTTTGTCCTGAGGGGAACTTTAGTGCACTTTGCACTCACTTTTCAGGGTCTTGGGGAGGGTTATTTTTCTAACTCTCACTATTTTCTAATAGTCCCAGCGACCCTCTACAAGGTCACATAGGTTTGGGGTCCATTCGTGGTTCGCATTCCACTTCTGGAGTATATGGTTTGTGTTGCCCCTATCCCTATGTTTCCCCATTGCATCCTATTGTAACTATACATTGTTTGCACTGTTTTCTAAGACTATACTGCATATTTTTGCTATTGTGTATATATATCTTGTGTATATTTCCTATCCTCTCACTGAGGGTACACTCTAAGATACTTTGGCATATTGTCATAAAAATAAAGTACCTTTATTTTTAGTATAACTGTGTATTGTGTTTTCTTATGATATTGTGCATATGACACTAGGTGGTACTGTAGTAGCTTCACACGTCTCCTAGTTCAGCCTAAGCTGCTCTGCTAAGCTACCATTATCTATCAGCCTGAGCTGCTAGACACCCTATACACTAATAAGGGATAACTGGGCCTGGTGCAAGGTGCAAGTACCCCTTGGTACTCACTACAAGCCAGTCCAGCCTCCTACACCTATCCCTACCCTTTCCATTGAAAATAGCCACAATATAGCAGCCCACTGCCTTTCAGGGACCCCCTGTACCATACAGGCCCTCTCAAGTGCAGCAAACTACTTGTTAATGTCATCCCCCTCCTTGTAAAGGGGAACTATCTTGTGCAGATTCCTGGAATCATGCTCTCTAACAGGATTACTATCAGGAATACTGCTGCTGCCACCATGGGGTCCAAACCCCAATCTCGGTCTCTCCTTCTCCAGGTCTAGGGATTCCCTGTCTAGAGCCAGCTGTTGCTGTTTAAGCTTCAGTCTGGTGTCTTCCACTCTCACTTTTTTGAGTTCCCTTTCTAACATGTTGTCTTCAGGGTGGGTGGGTTTGGAATGCTTGGACACTGAGGATAAATTGGAACCAACAGAGGGAGATCTGTCCCTAACAGCTTGGATTCTAACAACCTGGCCTCCAGGAATAAAAACATCCCTACTATGATGTGAGCTCCTATTACTACCAGCATTGCTCTGAGGCCTGCTGAGGGGCAGATTTGGAATAGAGCCCTCCACACCTCCCTCAAGGGGTTCCCCTGAGTCGGAATGTGAGCTATCTACTAACTTCTCAGTTGAAGTGCCTGCTAGGGACTTATCATTCTCAATGAGCATGTTAAATAGAAATTCTCTTGAAGGGTTCTTTCCTATCACTAAACCTCTATCAATGCAAGTTTAAATTGTCATAAGTTGTATTGACCATTTTAAGAGCATTTCCTACATCAGACATGATAGGCGAAGGTTTAGAGACAGTGAGAAGAGTTTCAGGACTTTTTAAAGAACAGAAAAAAAACTTTTTCAAACTTTTTAGAAGTTTTAGAGTACTTTTCAGCACTTAGTAGAAAGTGTAAGAGGAGAAAAGCAAAACATTTTGGTTAGGTGTACATACACTGAACTTGTTTTGTTTATTATTCTCTTATGAAAAGTACACAATGACAAAGTGGTAAGTAGTTACAAGTACTTATCCCACCGCTGCACAACCAATATAGGAGGCTGGCCTGGCTTGTAGTGGGTACCAGAGGTACTTAAACCTTGTGCCAGATCCAGTTATCCCTTATTAGTGTAGAAGAGGTGTTTCTAGCAGCTTAGACTGATAGAAGGTAGCTATGGCAAAGCAGCTTAGGCTGACCTAGGAGACATGTAAAGCTCCTACTATACCCCTGGTGTCATATGCACAATATCATAAGAAAACAGAATACACAGATATACTAAAAATAAAAGGTACTTTATTTTTATATTAATATGCCAAAAGTATCTCAGTGAGTACCCTCAGTATGAGGGTGAGAAATGTACACAAGATATATGTACACAAACCAAAATTACGCAGTAAATAGCAAAAGGAAGTAATGCAAGCAATGTAAAGTTATAGTAGATTGCAAGAGGACCACATAGGTATAGGGGCAACACAAACCATATACTCCAAAAGTGGAATGCGAACCACGAATGGACCCCAAACCTATGTGAGCTTGTAGAGGGTCGCTGGGACTGTAAGAAAACAGTGAGGGTTAGAAAAATAGCCCACCCCAAGACCCTGTAAGGTAGGTGTAAAGTGCACCTACAACCCCCAGAGAGCACAGAAGTCGTGATAGGGGGATTCTGCAAGGAAAACCAACACCAGCAATGCAACAACAGTGGATTTCCGGACCTGAGTACCTGTAAGACAAGGGGACCAAGTCCAAGAGTCGCGACAGTGTCCAGAGTGGGCAGGAGCCCAGGATTGGCC
The DNA here is from genome assembly GCF_031143425.1 of Pleurodeles waltl. Taxonomy (NCBI): domain Eukaryota; kingdom Metazoa; phylum Chordata; class Amphibia; order Caudata; family Salamandridae; genus Pleurodeles; species Pleurodeles waltl. The sequence continues at coordinate 1,220,410,072 of NC_090447.1, forward strand.
AGCTGAGGGTGCAAGGAAGCTGCCACCGGATGGAAGAAGCTTGGTGTTTTGCAAGAACGAAGAGAACTAGGAACTTCCCCTTTGGAGGATGGATGTCCCACGTCGTGAAGAAGCTTGCAGAGGTGTTCCCACGCAGAAAGACCGCAAACAAGCCTTGCTAGCTGCAAGGGTCGCGGTTAGGGTTTTTGGATGCTGCTGTGGCCCAGGAGGGACCAGGATGTCGCCACTTGGATGAGGAGATAGAGGGGGCGCCCAGTAAGTCAGAGAGCCCTCACAGAAGCAGGCAGCACCCACAGAAGTACCTGAACAGGCACTTGTAAGAAGAGTGAACCGGAGTCCATGCAAAGTCACAAAAGGGAGTCCCACGACGCCGGAGGACAACTCAGAAGGTTGTGCACTGCAGGTTAGAGTGTCGGGGACCCAGGCTTGGCTGTGCACGAAGGAAATCCTGGAAGAGTGCACAGGAGCCAGAGCAGCTGCAAATCACGCGGTACCCAGCAATGCAGTCTAGTGTGGGGAGGCAAGGACTTACCTCCACCAAACTTGGACTGAAGAGTCACTGGACTGTGGGAGTCACTTGGACAGAGTTGCTGAGTTCCAGGGACCACGCTCGTCGTGCTGAGAGGGGACCCAGAGGACCGGTGATGCAGTCTTTTGTTGCCTGCGGTTGCAGGGGGAAGATTCCGTCGACCCACAGGAGATTTCTTCAGAGCTCCTGGTGCAAGAAGGAGGCAGGCTACCCCCAGAGCATGCACCACCTGGAAACAGTCGAGAAAGCCGGCAGGATGAAACGATACAAGGTTGCTAGTAGTCATCTGGCTACTTTGTTGCGGTTTTGCAGGCGTCCTGAGCAGTCAGCGGTTGATCCTTTGGCAGAAGGTGAAGAGGGAGATGCAGAGGAACTCTGATGAGCTCTTGCATTCGTTATCTGAAGAATTCCCCAAAGCAGAGACCCTAAATAGCTAGAAAAGGAGGTTTGGCTACCTAGGAAGGAGGATTGGCTAATAAGAGAGGGAAGAGCCTATAAGAAAGAGTCTCTGACCTCAACTGCTGGCACTGGCCACTCAGAGCAGTCCTTTGTGCCAGCAACACCTCTGTTTCCAAGATGGCAGAGGTCTGGGGCACACTGGAGCATCTCTGGGCACCTACCCTGGGAGGTGCAGGTCAGGGGAGTTGTCACTCCCCTTTCCTTTGTCCAGTTTCACGCCAGAGCAGAGCTGGTGGATCCCTGAACCGGTGAAGACTGGCTTATGCAGAGATGGGCAGCATCTGTGCCAATCAAAGCATTTCCAGAGGCTGGGGGAGGCTACTCCTCCCCAGCCATCACACCTATTTCCAAAGGGAGAGGGTGTAACACCCTCTCTCAGAGGAAATCCTTTGTTCTGCCTTCCTGGGCCAGGGCTGCCTGGACCCCAGGAGGGCAGAAAGCTGTCTGAGGGGTTGGCAGCAGCAGCAGCTGCAGTGGAGACCCCAGAAAGGCATTTTGGCAGTACCCGGGTTCTGTGCTAGAGACCCGGGGGATCATGGAATTGTCTCATTGGGGTGACAATTCCATGATCTTAGACACGTTACATGGCCATGTTCGGAGTTACCATTGTGACGCTATACATATGTCGTGACCTATGTATAGTGCACGCATGTAATGGTGTCCCCGCACTCACAAAGTCCAGGGAATTTGCCCTGAACAATGTGGGGGCACCTTGGCTAGTGCCAGGGTGCCCACACACTAAGTAACTTTGCACCCAACCTTCACCAGGTGAAGGTTAGACATATAGGTGACTGAAGTGCAGTGGTAAATGGCTGTGAAATAACGTGGACGTTATTTCACTCAGGCTGCACTGGCAGGCCTGTGTAAGAATTGTCAGATCTCCCTATGAGTGGCAAAAGAAATGCTGCAGCCCATAGGGATCTCCTGGAACCCCAATACCCTGGGTACCTCAGTACCATATACTAGGGAATTATATGGGTGTTCCAGTATGCCAATGTGAATTGGTGAAATTGGTCACTAGCCTGTTAGTGACAATTTGGAAAACAGAGAGAGCATAACCACTAAGGTTCTGGTTAGCAGAGCCTCAGTGAGACAGTTAGGCATCACACAGGGAACACATACAGGGCACATACTTATGAGCACTGGGGCCCTGCCTGGCAGGGTCCCAGTGACACAGACTAAAACAACATATAAACAGTGAAAACTTTGGGGTATGGGGTAACATGCCAGGCAAGATGGTACTTTCCTACAGGTGGGTTCTAGAATCTCAACGCTCTTGAGTAGATCTGTGGAGAATTGATCTTTTGATCGTTGTGATGGAAGTTGAGGTCACTGAATAAGATGAAATCATTTGAGCAGAAGGTGACGGGGGAAATTAAGTGTGAGGAGATTGCTGAAGGTGGTACATGGTCCGGGTGGCCATTAGGCTAGGGTGCGTTTAATGGAGGTGTGGTTGCCGATCTGAAGTCAGGAGTCCATGTGTTCTATGAAGGTTGTGTTTTCGTTGGTGGAGGAGGTGCAGTTGAGGTAGTCCTTATGGATTTTCAAGGCATGTCTTTGGCAAGATTCCTGGATACCTCAATGAAATAGGCAATGGAATTTTTCGACTGGTCCACCAGAACCTGAGGTGGTGTCCCTCCCTTAATTAATGCTAGAAGCCGTGGGGGCCTAGGATTTGCAGCTGTTTTCAGCAGACACAAATACTAATGTTCTTACGGAGGTTCTTTTAACATCAACAGTCACATCAGAACTCTTGCTACCCTTCAAATTGTCCTTCTGACACTTGCCCTGGCGGCTTGGGAATCACCATCATCCATGCCCGCAGTGGGCAAACTAGTTGCCAGTCGCTACAGTTTAGCATGAAGCAGCCAACCCTTTCGCTCTGTGCTCCCATCCCCAGAGAGCCTGGAAACCATGTTTCTGAAAGGTTGGAGGCTTGGGCCAAGACAGCTCTCCCAAAATGTAGAATGGCAATAAAACCATTAAATGCCAACTTCCTTCTCACATGTTAGACCCATGCCTCATCAGACATGGCCCCAAATGATGCTACCACACATCCCCACAGATGTGAAGGAGCATTTTCGGAAGGTCACCACGAATGGTCAGAATGCTTCTCTACAGATCATTAAATCAGGGCTTCACAAAGCTAACTCAGTTGCTTGTGGCACGGGGATCTCAGTTTCTATCAGTGTTTTGCTCATAACTTCCAACGTCTCCTCAGATGTCTAATCCAGTCTGATGGACCTTCCCTTGGCTGGCGTACGCTCCTTCCACACTAAACAGGATTCAGAGCTGGAATGATTTAAGACTTCAAAGGCCTTGGCATGTCCACTGGGCTTTCAACCGCCACCACCATCCAAGGACTTCAACTCCTTTTGTCACTTTAGTGACTTTGGCAGAGGTTCCTCCTTTTGTTCAGGTGAGGGATCTGCAGGTAGATGGAGTATCCTTCAGAAAGATCATTACTGCAGCCAAGTAACATTTTCTTTTCCCTCTTAGCCGTAATTGAGGATCCTTGAATGCAAGGGTCCAGGGCAAAGTCACAGTGTCAGTCAGACTGCAATGAAAGTTGAATGAGGTGCAAGGTTGGTCCATGTCAAGATTTTACCTTCAAACCTAGAAAACGTTTTCTCTTCTACCGTGAGGTCATTTGTGACCTCCACAGGTTGAGGGCAGCATTGGGCTTGTCGTTGATGGACAGACGAAGTCGTTTGACCCGGTGCAATGAGATTTGGGGCAACCCACGAACCGGTGGCTTGTAGCCCTGAAGAAAAAAACATTATTTTGGAATTGACAAATGCCAACTCATTGGAAGATTAATGAGAGAAATCATACCCACAAAGGGATCAGGGAACAGCATAGCACCAGAAGAAGAGGTGGACACTGTCCTGCTAAGGGACTCAGAGAATTCAAAATAACCATAAAAATAGATAATGTTGTTATATTGTGACTATGCAAAGAGATTGCTGCCTTTTCAACATTTATAATAGACTTCATCAGCAATGATAATAAAATGCTTTAATTAGGTCTTGGCAATAGGTAATATCAATATTTGTGACTCCATTTTGTGACTACCTCTGAAGTCCCTTGCGCACTTTAGCTGTTATGCTTTAACTATTATATCAGTTCCCCAATGTGATTTATTGTAAGAAAAAAGAAAGATGGAATATTGCCTTTGGTAAATTTGTTTACTAAATTCCCAATGTTTGTCTTCTTTCATATGTTTTACCCTTTATGGGCCTGATTCACAAAGGTAAACTTACACCGTTGTGTACTTTTATGATTATTTTCCTTTCACAATTGTATTTTACAATTACTATCTTTATGACTGCAGAGTCTCTGAACATAAAAAGATGGCACTGCCAACAAAAGTGTAAGTTTAACTTTGTGAATCAGGCTCAAGATGTCTAGTATGAGAAATTGAAAAACACTTCAATGAATCAGTTTTGCCTGAGCTTGGAAAAAAGGTAATTATAATATGTGATTGTTATAGTTACATAATTTTATGAATTAAACCTTATAAATCCATTCCTGATAGGGCACCAATTCCACACACCAATGGTATAAAAGTTTGGGGTATAACATTGTCGTTAAGTATAACTTTCTCTTGTCATGGAGCAGTATTAGATGAGTAGGAGCATGCTAAAATGGCTGCTATATTTACATACATGTTAAAGTTGTTTGTTCATTTTCAATCTCTCAACAGACCCTATGGATGCGTTAGCCAACTAGGAATGTGGCTCGATGATCTAAGGTAAGCTTTTCCTCAAATATGGTCATGAACTTTCAGAAGATTAAATTATTGTCCATGATCAACTTGGAAGCTTAGACTGTAAGAGATTATGTGGCATTTGTGAGAGCATTCAGTTCCTTTGGGGCTAAAGTAAAGAATCTGACATAATAGTCAGTGTAAAGAAATGGCTCCCTGTTGCAGTTACCCCCCACTTTTTGCCTGATACTGATGCTGACTTGACTGAGAAGTGTGCTGGGACCCTGCTATCCAGGCCCCAGCACCAGTTTTCTTTCACCTAAAATGTACCATTGTCTCCACAATTGGCACAACCCTGGCATCCAGGTAAGTCCCTTGTAACTGGTACCCCTGGTACCAAGGGCCCTGATGCGAGGGAAGGTCTCTAAGGGCTGCAGCATGTCTTATGCCACCCTCGGGACCACTCACTCAGCACAGACACACTGCTTGCCAGCTTGTGTGTGCTGGTGGGGAGAAAAAGACTAAGTCGACATGGCACTCCCCTCAGGGTGCCATGCCAACCTCACACTGCCTGTGGCATAGGTAAGTCACCCCTCTAGCAGGCCTTACAGCCCTAAGGCAGGGTGCACTATACCACAGGTGAGGACATAGGTGCATGAGCACTATGCCCCTACAGTGTCTAAGCAAAACCTTAGACATTGTAAGTGCAGGGTAGCCATAAGAGTATATGGTCTGGGAGTTTGTCAAAAATGAACTCCACAGCTCCATAATGGCTACACTGAATACTGGGAAGTTTTCTATCAAACTTCTCAGAATAATAAACCCACACTGATGCCAGTGTTGGATTTATTAAAAAATGCACACAGAGGGCATCTTAGAGATTCCTCCTGTATTTTACCCAATTGTTCAGTGCAGGACTGACTGTTCTGTGCCAGCCTGCTGCTGAGAGACGAGTTTCTGACCCCATGTGGTGAGGGCCTTTGTGCTCTCTGAGGACAGAAACAAAAGCATGCTCCGGGTGGAGGTGCTTCACACCTCCCCCTGCAGGAACTGTAACACCTAGCAGTGAGCCTCAAAGGCTCAGGCTTCGTGTTAAAATGCCCCAGGGCACTCCAGCTAGTGGAGATGCCCGCCCCCTGGACACAGCCCCCACTTTTGATGGCAAGTCCAGGAGAGATAATGAGAAAAACAAGGAGGAGTCACCCACCAGTCAGGACAGCCCCTAAGGTGTCCTGAGCTGAGTTGACCCTTGCCTTTAGAAATCCTCCATCTTGATTTTGGAGGATTCCCCCAATAGGAATAGGGATGTGCCCCCCTCCCCTCAGGGAGGAGGCACAAAGAGGGTGTAGCCACCCTCAAGGACAGTAGCCATTGGCTACTGCCCTCCCAGACCTAAACACACCCCTAAATCGAGTATTTAGGGGCTCCCAGAACCTAGGAAACTAGATTCCTGCAACCTAAGAAGAAGAGGACTGCTGAACTGAAAAACCTCCAGAGAAGACGGAGACACCAACTGCCTTGGCCCCAGCTCTACCGGCCTGTCTCCCCACTTCTAAAGACACTGCTCCAGCGACTCGTTCCCAGGGTCCAGCAACCTCTGAAGCCTCAGAGGAATACCCTGCATCTAGAAGGACCAAGAACTCCCGAGGACAGCGGCTCTGTTCCCCAAAGACTGCAACTTTGCAACAAAGAAGCAACTTTGAAACAACACACGTTTCCCGCCGGAAGCGTGAGACTGCACTCTGCACCCGACGCCCCCGGCTCGACTTGTGGAGAACAAACACCACAGGGAGGACTGCCCAGCGACTACGAGACCGTGAGTACCCAGAGTTGACCCCCCCTGAGCCCCCACAGTGACACCAGCAGAGGGAATCCTGAGGCTCCCCCTGACCGCGACTGCCTGCTTCGAAGACCTGACACCTGGTAAAGACTCTGCATCCGCAGCCCCCAGGACCTGAAGGATCCGACCTCCAGTGCAGGAGCGACCCCCAGGTGGCCCTCTCCCTTGCCCAGGTGGTGGCTACCCCGAGGAGCCCCCCCTTGCCTGCCTACATCGCTGAAGAGAACCCTTGGTCTCCCACTGATTTCTATTGCGAACCCGACGCTTGTTTGCACACTGCACCCGGCCGTCCCCGTGCAGCTGAGGGTGTACTTTCTGAGCTGACTTGTGTCCCCCTCGGTGCCCTACAAAACCCCCCTGGTCTGCCCTCCGAAGACGCGGGTACTTACCTGCTGGCAGACTGGAACCGGGACACCCCCTTCTCCATTGAAGCCTATGCGTTTTGGGCACCACTTTGACCTCTACACCTGACCGGCCCTGAGCTGCTGGTGTGGTAACTTTGGGGTTGCTCTGAACCCCCAACGGTGGGCTACCTTGGACCCAAACTTGAACCCCGTAGGTGGTTTACTTACCTTCAAAAACTAACAAACACTTACCTCCCCAGGAACTGTTGAAAATTGCACTGTCTAGTTTTAAAATAGCTATATGTCATTTATGTGAAATCTGTATATGCTATTTTGCTAATTCAAAGTTCCTAAAGTTCCTACATGAGATACCTTTCATTTGAAGTATTACTTGTAAATCCTGAACCTGTGGTTCTTAAAATAAACTAAGAAAATATATTTTTCTATACAAAAAGCTATTGGCCTGGAATTGTCTCTGAGTGTGTGTTCCTCATTTATTGCCTGTGTGTGTACAACAAATGCTTAACACTACCCTCTGATAAGCCTACTGCTCGAGCACACTACCACAAAATAGAGCATTAGAATTCTCTCTTTTTGCCACTATCTTACCTCTAAGGGGAACCCTTGGACTCTGTGCATACTATTCCTTACTTTGAAATAGTGCATACAGAGCCAACTTCCTACAGTCAGTACACGTATACACATTTAGAAACTACCACATTTATTTGAGGCCTAAAAGAAAGATGTTGATAGACCAGAGCATCAAGGTTTTTCACAACTGGCTTTAAGGAAAGTAACATGCATATTTCTAAAGGCCACTAGCGACTCATCTATATTGAGGTGCTACACCATAATTTCTGTTTTTTCAGCACAGTGGTTAGGTCTCATCCATCTACTAATAAAGCACAACATATCTTTAAACTGATCTTGTGCTGGAGTCCAGGATATCAAGCTGAAGTAGGATCTGACAGTCATCAGCATAATTACAAAATCGACAACTTCTTTTCTTTTTATCATTCAACAAGAATACACCCTGCTATTCCTATCAGACCAGCAACATATTCCACCCACATAAGAGTGGCTTTTGGAAGACCATTTATCTATTCTGTGGTAGAGCTTTCAGGCTCCTTTGGACAAAGGAGCCATAGGGAGGGTGCTGACACTCCAAATAGGGACTGAATACGACTCCTGTTATTTACTGGTGCTGAAAAAGGATTGAGGACTTCATCCAACTTTAGATCCTCGCCCTCTAAATTACTTCCTGAAAAAAGAACAAATTCAAGATGTTTAATTTGGCCCAGATTCTATCTCCCTTAGATTCAGGAGACTGAATGGTAGCACTGGACCTGCAGGACTCCATTTTTCATGCCCCTGTGTTGCACTCCAAGAGGTGGTACTTGAGGCTCAATGCGGACCAAAGGGATTTTCAGTTTTACGTGCACCCCTCCAGCCTTACCAGAGTCCCATGGGTGTTGATGAAAGTGATGATAATGTTTGAGGCACACCTTCAGAGGTTGGGTCTACCAGTCTTCCTGTGCCTTGTCGACTGGCTGTTAGCAAGCTTACCACTGTCAGTGTTAACCATCTCCAGACAATGGTGAGACTCTTGACATCTTTAGGGCTTTTGACCAACCTGCAGAAGTTACATCTGACTCCTTCGGAAGGACTTGCGTTCATCAAAGCCCTTCTGATATAGTACAGTGTCAGGTAGAGACTTCTAGCCACAGATTCCTTGCCTTAGAATATTCCCCAGGTGTCTGACTGGATCCAGAAGGTTTGTGAGTAGTCTGCTTGCATGCCGTGAGGTGGCGTTGTTTGGCTCTCAGTGGCCTTGTCAGTGTTGTCCACTCTGAAAGCAACAAGTGTAGTGCTCATATAGGCACTACACCAGCACTCTGACTTCATTTACTTCTTTTCTGTGGCATCAGTGTGGATTCGGATCAAGCTCCCCTCAGTCATTTTTTGACTGTCTTTTGTGACTTTTGGTCAACAATTCAAACCAATGTTCCCTTTTTTCCCTATTTTCTTGGACTATGCCCTCCCAAAAAACTACTGCTTTTAAAACGTGTGGTGCCTGTTACAGGCAAAATCTGTGACTGATCTCCAATGGACCTGAACCAAGACTCCAGGACTTGCTCAGATTGCAAGACCATGCATGCAAAGGTAATCTTAGAGTGAGCCATGAAGCTCTTGGCCACTCAATACATAACTCCACACCATTCCAGGTCCTGGTTAAGAGGGATGTCCTGGGACCAGTCTCGGAGTCATTCATGCCGGTCAATGTTACTGTCCAGTACTTTTCCAAGTAAGTACCACAAGAAGGAGTCCAAGAAGTCAAGGCATTCCTTAATTTGTGTGTCAAGTTCTTGGGTGAGGCACAGGAACATAACCACAAATCTATGCCCCGCTTCCTCATGATCCCCATGGAGCTTGAGCCTGGGGCAGCTCCACGCCTCACTATGTTTCCCAGAGCTGGAACGATCCCTGTCCAACTCAATGAATGTCATGAGGCCATGAACCTTCTTTTTGGGTGGTCAGAGCCCTCTAGATCACCTTTGGTACACATGGGTCAGAGAGGGCTGTCCGCTGGTGTGTTAGCCCTCGGCACCAATCAGACTCTCAGGATCCATTTGTGGATCTCTACCACCTCTGGTCACAATGTCACATCCCCCTATGGGGTCCATCCAGTGACTCAATTTTTGCTGCTGCTAACTCCCATCAGTGACGACGACCAGATTATGATTTCTCTTATTCATAAGGAGCCGGAGGGTGTTGGACGATGCTGGTACTGGTACCTACTGGACTCAGTCTGAATCAGAAAAAGGCCTTATTTCCATGAAAGGCCCCGTGAGGAGCACGAATGGAGTGATCTGAAGAGCTCTATAGTTATCCCAATGACCTAGAAGAGTCCATGGTTGAGGGTAACTGTTATGAGGAACTGGCAGATGCCAGTGGCCTGGGTACCTCACCAAACACTAGTCTCTTCTTGCATCCCAAATTGTCTACAGAGGAAGGGGCCTTCTTTGCAATGCTGTCCGGAGGGCAGCTGATGTCTTGGACCTAACGCTGCCCATGGTAGAAGTCAAGATTCCTAGCTTGACGGAGGTGCTTCAACCCTTGGGATCCCCCTCATTATCTCTCCTTGGCTTTAATGAAGCCTTCAATAATGTCCTACTTGGGGCCTAGACCAAGCCATGCAAAGGCACCCCTGTGCACAGGAACATCCTCCTCTACCATTGCTCTGCTTCCAGCCAGGCTTCCCCACGCAGCACTCTACTCCTAAAAGCCTGGTGGTCTGCTGCTCTACCTCAAAGATCAACCCTGGTGCGTTCCCTACCACATCAACAGAGTGGGAATCTATGATGCTGTATACCATTGGGAAGAGCATTTTTCTTCCACCAGACTTACATTCCAGTCTGTCAACACTGCATTCTTATTGGGCTGATATTCCCATACTGTAAGAGATAGGGTTGCACAAGTGCTGCCTACAGTTGTTGAGAAAGCCCGGGTGTTAGACCCGACATCTTTGGCATGGTTTCCCTTATCTTTTTGCCTCTGCTTCCTGTATGTTTGACTGTGTGCTGGACCTCATTTTGCTGGTTTTTGGTGCTTTGAGCACTTCATAACTGCTGACCAGTGCTAAAGTGCAAGTGTTCCCTGTATAAATTGTGATTCTGATTGGTTATCCCTGATTGCCACATTTGATTTACTAGTAAGTCCATAATAAAGTGCACTAGTGGTGCACAAGGCCTGGAAATCAAATGCAACTAGTGGGCCTGCAGCACTGATTGTGCCACCCACGAGTAGCCCTGTAAACATGTCTCAGACCTGCCACTGCAAAGAGTGTGAGTGTGAGTGTGAGTGTGAGTGTGTGTGTGTTCTTGTACTGCCAATTCGATGTGGCAAGTGAACCCACTTGCCAGGCCCTAACCTTCCCTTTTACCACATGTAAGTCATCCCTAAGGTAGGCCCTAGTTAACTGTATGGGCAGGGTGTAGTGAATTTAAAAAGGTAGGACATTGTAGGAAAGTACCATCTTGCCTGGCATGTTACCTCCATTTTCACTGTATGTATGTATGTTTTAGCCCTGTGTCACTGGGATCCTGCTAAGCAGGACCCCAGTGCTCATAGTATGTGCCCTGTATGTGTTCCCTGTGTGGTGCCTAACTGTCTCACTGAGGCTCTGCTAACCAGAACCTCTGTGTTTATGTTCTCTCTGCTTTCTAAGTTGGTCACTGCAGGCTAGTGACTAAATTTACCAATTCTCATTGGCACACTGGTACACCCATATACATTCCCTTGTATATGGTACTTAGGTACCCAGGGTATTAGGGTTCCAGGAGATCCCTATGGGCTACAGCATTTCTTTCGCCACCCATAGGGAGCTCAGACAATTCTTACACAGGCCTGCCACTGCAGCCTGAGTGAAATAATGTCCACGTTATTTCACAGCCATTTTTCACTGCACATAAGTAACTTATTTCACCTATATGTCTAACCTTCAACTGGTGAAGGTTGGGTGCAAAGTTACTTAGCGTGTGGGCACCCTGGCACTAGCCAAGGTGCCCCCACATTGTTCAGGGCAAATTCCCCAGACTTTGTGAGTGCGGGGACACCATTACATGCATGCACTGTACATAGGTCACTACCAATGTATAGCGTCACCATGGTAACTCCGAACATGGCCATGTAACATGTCTAAGATCATGGAATTGTCCCCCCAATACCAGTATGGTATTGGGGGGACAATTCCATGATCCCCCAGGTCTCTAGCACAGAACCCAGGTACTGCCAAACTGCTTTTCCGGGGTTTCCACTGCAGCTGCTGACAACCCCTCAGACAGGTTTCTGCCCTACTGGGGTCCAGGCAGCCCTGGCCCAGGAAGGCAGAACAAAGGATTTCCTCTGAGAGAGGGTGTTACACCCTCTCCCTTTGGAAATAGGTGTGAAGGGCTGGGGAGGAGTAGCCTCCCCCAGCCTCTGGAAATGCTTTGATGGGCACAGATGGTGCCCATCTCTGCATAAGCCAGTCTACACCGGTTCAGGGATCCCCCAGCCCTGCTCTGGTGCGAAACTGGACAAAGGAAAGGGGAGTGACCCCTCCCCTGACCAGCACCTCCCAGTGGAGGTGCCCAGAGCTCCTCCAGTGTGTCCCAGACCTCTGCCATCTTGGAAACAGAGGTGTTAGGGTCACACTGGACTGCTGTGAGTGGCCAGTGCCAGCAGGTGACGTCAGAGACCCCCTCTGATAGGCTCTTACCTCTCTTGATAGCCAATCCTCCTTTCTTGGTAGCCAAACCTCCTTCTCTGGCTATTTAGGGTCTCCCCTCTGGGGAATTATTCAGATAACGAATGCAAGAGCTCACCAGAGTTCCTCTGCACTTCCCTCTTCGACTTCTAACAAGGATCGACCGCTGACTGCTCCAGGACGCCTGCAAAACCGCAACAAAGTAGCAAGACGACTACCAGCAACATTGTAGCACCTCATCCTGCCGGCTTTCTCGATTGTTTCCTGGTGGTGCATGCGCTGGGGGTCACCTGCCTTCACCCTGCACTGGAAGCCAAGAAGAAATCTCCCGTGGGTCAACGGAATCTTCCTCCTGCTAACGCAGGCACCGAAAGACTGCATCACCGGTCCTCTGGGTCCCCTCTCCCCCTGACGAGTGTGGTCCCTGGAACACAGGAACTCTATCCAAGTGACTCCCACAATCCAGTGATCCTTCAGTCCAAGTTTGGTGGAGGTAAATCCTTGCCTCCCCACGCTAGGCTGCAAACCTGTGTGCTGCGTGATTTGCAGCTGCTCCGGCTCCTGTGCACTCTTCCAGGATTTCCTTCGTGCACAGCCTAGCCTGGTTCCCCAGCACTCCGTCCTGCAGTACTCAACCCTCTGAGTTGGACTCAGACGCCGTGGGACCCTCCTTTGTAACTCTGCAGGGACTCTGGTTCACAAATCTTCCAAGTGCCTGTTTGGGTACTTCTGTGGGTGCTGCCTGCTTCTGTGGGGGCTCTATGAGTTGCTGAGTGCCCCCTCTGTCTCCTCCTCCAAGGGGCGACATCCTGGTCCTTCCTGGTCCCCAGCAGCACCCAAAAACCTCTACCGCGACCCTTGCAGCTAGCAAGTCTTGTTTGCCGTATTTCTGCGTGGGAACACTTCTGCAACTTTCATCGCGACGTGGGACATCTTCCATCCAAAGGAGAAGTTCCTAGTCCTCTTCATGGTTGCAGAAATCCAAGCTTCTTCCATCCAGAGGCAGTTTCCTTGCACCTACATCCGGGGTTTCCTGGGCTCCTGCACCCCCGGACACTATCGCGACTCTTGGACTTGGTCCCCTTGCCTTGCAGGTCCTCATGTCCAGGAATCAGTATTCAGTGCTTTGCTGGTGTTTGTGGTTCTTGCAGAATACCCCTATCATGACTATTGTGTTCTTTTGGGGTAGTGTAGTAGGTGTACTTTATTCCTACTTTTCAGGGTCTTGGGATGGAGTATCTTGGACACCCGTACTGTTTTCTTACAGTCCCACCGAACCTCTACAAGCTCCCATAGGTCTGGGGTCCATTCGTGATTCGCATTCCACTTTTGGAGTATATGGTTTGTGTTGCCCCTAGACCTATGCTTGCCTATTGCAACCTATTGTAATTCTACACTGTTTGCATTAGTTTTCTGACTCTTACTTACCTGTTTTGGGTTTGTGTACATATAACTTGTGTATATTACTTACCTTCTTACTGAGGGTACTCACTGAGATACTTGTGGCATATTGTCATAAAAATAAAGTACCTTTATTTTTAGTAACTCTGAGTATTGTGTTTTCTTATGATATTGTGCATATGATATAAGTGGTATAGTAGGAGCTTTGCATGTCTCCTAGCTCAGCCTATGCTGCTTTGCCATAGCTACCTTCTATCAGCCTAAGCTGCTAGAAACACCTCTATTCTACTAATAAGGGATAACTGCACCTGGCACAGGGTGTAAGCACCACAGGGTGCCCACTATAGGCCAGGCCAGCCTCCCACAGACATGTGCTGATAAGTTTACATGTCCTGATAGTGAAATACTGCCAAATGTGTTTTTCACTATTGCAAGGGCTATCTCTCCAATAGGTTAACCTGGGGACTGCCTTTAAGTGCAGTTTTCCATTGGGAGCAAATGGAGATGTGGAGTTTGGGGTCTCTGAACTCACAATTTTAAAATACATGTTTTGGCAAAGTTGTTTTTTTAGGTTGTCAGTTTGAAAATACCACTTATAGAAAGTGTGCATTTTTTTGCTTAACCATTCTGTTCCTTTTCCTGCCTTTGAAATCCACGTCTGGGTCAGACTGACAGTTGGGCTGTGAATTCCCTCTAGACACAGAAGGAGCGGAGGTGTGTCCTGCATATGCAAAATTAGTCTTCCTGGGAGTGGGGAATGGCAGACCCCTTTCCCTTCCCCATCCAGATCTCACAGCGGTGATAGATGCACCACTTCCGGGATGGGTGGCTATCTCAGAGAGGTGGAGATCAGAGGACTCTGGTCTCTGGCGGAATCGAGACTCCATATCAACCTTTTGGATCTCTATGTGATATAACTGGATCTCTGTGTGATCTGATTAGGATTGAAAGTCATGCTACCCTCCATTACGTGCAACACCACCACCATGTGGTACTGCAACAGAGCGGTGTGGGGTCAGGGGCCCTTTGTCAAGGTTTTGTGCCCCTTGACATGGCTGGAATGTCAGTGCATTTCTCTTGAAGTTTAAAACCTGGTTGGCTTTCGGGGCGCCACGGAGTACAAACTCAGTCAACACTTTATAGCTTATTATGAATGGTGTCTTTCCTCAGAGGTGGTACAAGGCCTCTTTCGCAGTGGGAAGAGCCTTGGTTAGATCTGTTCGCCACTGTCAAGAAATAGCAATGTTAGCACTTGTCTGCAGGTTTCTTGAGTGGCGCTCAGGCCTCCTGTACACCTATCTGCCCATACCACTCCGGCCCAGAGTTCTGAAGATCATCAAGAGTTGTGGGCCCAAGTCATCCCTTTGGCCCAGACAAGGCACAGAGAGTTTGGTATCCCAATCTGTTAAGCACGGTCATTGATCCTCCAATCAGGCCACCCCTTCAGGAGGATCTTCTGTCGCTGCAGCAGGGAAGGTCCTCCCCTTGAACCTGTCAACTCTCCTTCTTGCATGGGGATTGATTGACAGCAGTTGACAGCTTTTGACCTTCCTCCTGTAGTCTGTGATGTTATCTTGGCAGCCTTGCATCCATCTGCCAAAACAGTACACGCCTGCCATTGGAAAAAGTTGTGGCATGGTATTCAGAAAAGCAAATTGATCCCCTTTATGCCTCCCTTTTTCAAGTTCCTCCTAGTTTTTTTCTTTTGCCCAGAGAGGCTCTTTTTGCAGCTCTCTTCAAATTCCCTGTTGGCTCAGTTGACATCCCTCTTCAAATCCCCAGTTGTAAATTGGCTTTTGAAAGGTCTTCCACATGTGTTCCCCTTCTTCATTCTTTATCCTGCCTCAGTGGGACCTGAATATTGTCTTGACATTTCTAATGCGTGGTACATTTGAGTCACTTCATATTGCCCTTCAGGCTACTTACCATCAAGATAGCCTTCCTTGTGAAAATAACATCTTACCAGAGGGTCAGTGATCATAAGGCTTTATCATCCTAGTCTCAATGCCTCATTATCTATCCTTACAAACTTGTGCTTTGCATGAGAGTCCTTCTTCTGAAGGTGGTCACTCCATTTTACGTAGACCCGTCCATCACCATAGTTTATTTTTACGCTTCACCACATTCCTTCAAGGAAGAGGAAGAACTTCACTGCCTGGGCCCAAAAAGTGGTACTGTTCTACCTTGACGCGCAAAATAAATTTCTGGCTAGACAACCAACTCTTTGCGGAGTCCCTGTAGATAGTCTCACACCACCTACAAGTCACAGCGTCTGCTGTTCAACCTGGGCTTTCACACTAATAAGCCCAGTTTTCACCTGTGCCCTCTCAGTGCATCCTGTTTATAGGGACAACAGTGGGCACTACATTGAATTGTGTTTTTTCTAGTCCTAGAGTGTACAGGATATTCAGCCTGTGATTCCCATGCTTCGGAACAAAGCACCAGTTCCAGTCCTGATGGTCTTACATCTGTTAGGTGTGTTAGTTTCCTGCATTTTAGTGGTCACTCACAAATACTGGCACTTGAGAGTCCTCCAGTGTGTCTCTCCAGGCAGTACTCCAAGTGGCCAGAGATCTACAGCATTCTGCAACAATCACAAAGGACACAGCAGCATATCAAATGTGTTGGAGTGTGGGGTGGCCATTCAAACTGCCACCAGCGGTGATTATTGTGATAATGGATACTTCCACCAACAGACGGAGGTGCTCATCTGAAGGACCTATATGTCAGACACCTAGGGATTTCAGAGAAGTAGCGGGTGCATATCAATTTGCTGGAACTGCAGATTATTTGACTGATGCTCAAGGCCTTCCTGCCATCCCTTTGCGGCCTGGGAGTCCTGATCTTAACAGACAACAGGTAGGGGCACATAGATTCACTTCTCCTCAGTTGAGAAGCACTACACCTCTGGCACCAAATCTGCCTGGCTGCTCAGAATGTTCATGCAGATAGCTTCAGTCAGCATCACCTTTGGAAAGCGTGCGTGTGCTTTAGAACAATAACTAAATACGTTTCCAAAGTGCATACACAAGCTTCAGGAAGTATTTGAAAAATAATTGTTTTCTAGTGATAACAGAGTGTGTGACATTTAAATGTCTTTTTCCATGTTTTGAAAAAAGCACTATGCTTGACATTTCGTTTTATGTATTTATGAATCTTGATCACGATAACGGGCCTGTGTTTAATAATTTTTACGAAAAGCTTTGTTTCCTATGATTGCCATAAATCAGGGATGGTGGGAAAACACGAGCTCACTGGAGGAAGAGAAATGGCATTTTTCTTTTTTTTTTAAACTGCAACAAAATGACTGCACGAGGTAAAACACACAGACTGTACTGCTCCTCTGAAGATTATATGACAGTAACAATAGCCAGGGAATAATTTCGATGGACAAGCTGCTTACAATGTTTATTTGGCCACTGTCCGTTGATGTGCATCTGCATCCTTTCGCTGCATGATAAAGTGCTGCACAGTGTTAATAAATAAGTAGTAAAAAAAATCAACATTAGATAAATGCGGAGACTTCTGAAAACAGTTGATCTCGGTCTTTGAATCCTAAGCAAATATGATGAGGTAAGAACATGATTTATAGCCATGTTTACTGAAGGGCAGTCAGAGCATAGGAGCCAGTGAAAACACGAGCACTTCTGAGGATTGTTCTGCAAAAACTCAAAGCCTCATGTTCACTGGTGTTGGCCAAAGGAAAAAGTAGACCCTTTTCCAGTCACTATAAATGGACAAGTGGAAGGCTACAAGTACTTCTGCCGTGCTCCACGGGAGTGAACACCTGATGAAAAGGAGGGACAAAGAAGACAAAATAACCACCAAGAAGCAAGGATTTTCAAAAGACACTGAAATAGATGAATGAAACAAATGGGTGGAGTTGAAGTCCACAAAGTATATAACAATATGTCGCCAAGCGACACCGCAAGCGTGGTCTAGGCTCACCCTAACAAGCATTGGCAAAGCTGGTAAATCTGACTTTTTGAAATGAAAGTACTTCTTCATTGATTCACAGTTTTTTATGTTTGGTTGTACATATTGGTGAGTGATTGAGTACCAGACTAAGGCAGTGGGTTGACTAGTAAGTGAACACATGGATAGTTGACTGGCGGAATTAATAAATGTGTGTATTAATTATCAGCCATGTAACACATGTATCGATGGAAGAGTGATGCATTTAATTTTATTTATTTCAGAGCCTTGAAAGCTCATCAGCCACCCCTAACGGTATTCAGGGGCTGCACAATACAAAACGTGAGTGACAGTTGAGTAACAGACAAGTCTATTGTCCAAAGAAGAAACTTTGTTTCCCAAATATAGTGCACCAGTACTTGTAACCCTTCCTGTGTAGGAAGCAGCAATATCCACATTGACACTGCCAAGGATCACATAGACGAGATTGTCTTGACATGGAAAATTAATACAGACAGACATTGGTGTCTGGCACGGACAGTAGTCAGATAATCACAGTGATGTCAGACATACAGAGACTATGGCCCTCATAAGGAACATGGTGGTCGAAACCGCCGTGTTCATGCTGGCGGTCAAACTGCTGACCGCCAGCGCCACCGGATACCCGCCGGCCGTATTAGGAACATTTTTCTGGGCCGGCAGGCGGAAACAATGTTTCCACCCGCCGGCCCAGAGGAATGCCTGGCCAGGACATTGACGACGGCTCCATATGGAGCTGCCGCCAATGCCTCTGTGCGGCAGGTGCAGCTGCACCCGTTGCGCAGATCACTGCCCAAAAATCAGGCAGTGACCTGCGCAATGGGGCACTGCACAGGGGCTCCTGCACTGCCCAGGGTATCCCCCTCTGCCAACCTTCCCCTGGCGGGTTTCCCCGCCAGGGAAAGGCTGGAGGATTAAGGATCATTATCCGAGGGGCAGCATGGTGTTGTTTATGTGGCGGTGTGGCCCACCATGCCAACTGGCGGGGTTGCCCACCGCCAAGATCGTAATGACCACCTATATCTGCAAACAAGAATTAACAATACCAATAAGTCTGGCATATGAATGAAAATTAATTTGGTCACTGATAGAATTAGGCTCTCAACACAAAATTAGCGTTTAAAGAGGACTTGGGGCTGTGCATGAAGGGGTTGCATGAAGGGGTTGACCAGTCAAGTATATCTAAACTGCTGGTGTCCGGCCAATTTAATTTTAGGTAATCCTAATTGGCTAGCCACATCATGAACCATGTGATATGGCAGTCATTACAGGTTTGAGGGACATGGTCCCTGCATCCTGTAAATGATTTAAAAACACATGTATGGGGTCAGGTGAGCACATCCTGACCCAGGGGCATGTGGTGGGGAACAGGGCTTACCTTTTATTGCTTTGCCACAACATGTACAACATGTTGTGGCAGCCATTACAGGACTCAGGGGACATGCTTCTTATTGAAGTGTATTGTAATGAAAGTCTGCTTTTAAGGGTCAAAAAAGGAGCACGTTGGAAGGAGTATAACATAATTTGCTCACAAATATAAATCATTTGCTGGTGGTACTATACAAATTGTAGGAATTGTGATGTTTTGTTAGGTAATTTTACCATGGGAAAAATGCTGATCCTTGCCTGGAATTTAATGTCATGTTTGATAGAAGAATTTGATGTACAATGTTTGAGAGAAAACTGTTTTCTCCCACAATTTTCTCACTGAGGTTATGAAAAGTTCCCCAGAAGCTAAAATGATATCACATTTTCTATGAGTTCACACTGTCTTCCTCAGTCATGTGGGGACAAGGTCTGATATTCTGAGTAAAACACGTACTTAATAGCAGAAGCCAGTCAGTTGATTCTGCAATTTTCTACTGCTGCTTCACTACAGTTTTCCTAAGAACAACTAGAGCACTAACATTCTTCATTTACAACATCCATTCGCCTGAAACCACACAGCCCCCATTAATGACCACCTCTAACTGGTAATAATATTATCTATCACAAATTAACTGGAATAAATTCATGCAAAAATGTCTTTCTTGAGCAGATTACTAATCATAATAACCAAGAATTAGCCACTGGAATAACAACTAACCTTAGGTCCAGAGTAGTACGCTACTCTACACAAAGATTTTGACACCTCATCAGAGGTTGTAAACCCTATACAAATACAATTACAATTGCAGTAGGTCATCAAACATGCTCTCTGTCACATAACTTTGCGCTCATGCATCCAGTGACTCATTCTGGCTCATTCTTGCATTAACACACTGACTCATCAACAATAAAACACACAAACTCAACAACATACAGAAAATAAACGAAATGCATAAAATGCAGGAAAAATGAAAACATGCTGCTTTCTAAACATGGCTGGCATATGCTTGCAATGGAGGGCTAAACATAACACTGGGTGTCTTGCAGTGGTACTGTGCACAGTCTATCATTATGTTAAAGTTCCTTCATGGCTGCCACGTTTAGTGCCAAAGTGTTGTAACTTTATTATGGTAAAAGTTGTATACACTACGTACAATGGCATTTCATAATGGTTGGCTGGTTATGAGGAATTAACCAGTCACTGCTGATGATGAGTGGCAAGCAATTGATCTGTTAGCACTGCCTTGAGGGTATTCACTGAAAAAACAAAGCTTAAAAGTGATGTTATAGTTAGGTGAAAATGTCAGTTACAATATACCATTTTAAAATAAAAACACTGAAATTCATCAGTTAAAGTTATCTCAGGTAATTTTAACTTGTACACTAAAGTATCTATAACATGCACCCCCGCCAGGCATTGTGTGCCATCAATGATGTTATTTCAGATGCTGCAGTGATATTATCAATGATGTCATGGAACATTTCATGAGTGATATAATATGGGGGAATTAGCAGTGCATGGTGAGCGTGCAAGTTATAGTTACTCGAGATAACTAAAGCTGGTGAAATTCAGTGTTTTTTATAGTTTAATTCCACCTAACTATAAGGTCACTTTAGCCTTTGTTTTTCAGTCATTAAAGATTTTTAAAATTTGTTTTTCAATAAAACATTTGAATAAATTATAGTAAAAAAAAAAAAATGAATGTAAGTTCCACAGGTCACATAATGCACCCATAAACCAACCGCATGGAGTCCCTGCATTCCCAAACTGAAAACCGAAGTGCCAGCTCAGAGAAGGCTTAAAAAACATGCTGGTGGTGCCTCTGCCCAGACTGGGGGCACATCCAACAGCAAAACATAAGTAAATTACCCCATATAGGGCATTATGTGGCTCTTGGTGCTAGAAGCAGTGAATAATGAGAGAGGCTCCCGACTCATTCCTTATTCTTCCCTTTTCTTTTTATTTGTTATGAGTGTACAAGCTCAGCCCAGACACTCAGAGCCTTCGCTCTGGGCCCCCGTTGGCTCTCACCAAACAGCCCCATTCTATGAAGCCACACAGAAGCTGTCCATTTTTTCTGTTATTTTATTTTTTTAAACTTTGGGGTGCACCGGCGCCTACCTCGGACACCCCCAGCATTGTTTACATTTGGGGGCTGCAATGGGGGCCCATGAACCCCACAGTCCCACCACCCCACCTACCAGCACGCATCCAAGGTGCAGCAGGAGCAGAAATTGCTCCCACCTCGCAGGATAAGCTTTTTTTTTCCTGCTCCTGCCGGGTGGGAGCAATTTGTGGTGGTGAATTCTTACCTGCCTAACGTCGCAAAGCCAACCCTGGAGGATGAGGGCCCGGCAAAGAGTTACACATTGATTGGCCCCCGGGGATTGGGATCCTAGGATCCTGAAAAGGCTCAGAGGAGAATGACTGCACACCCCCACCCCCCTGAAAAATGTTGAGCCTCCCCACATGGGCCCTGGCAAATCCCACAGGGTGGGGAGTTAAAAGTTTGTAAAATGTTTAAAAAGCTATGTAAGTTTTTAGTCCCTTTATATGTTTCCTTAACATTTTTTCAGGACTGGAGACTTCGGCCCTCATTACGAGGCTGGCGGTCTTCAGTGCGGCTGTCCGACCGCAACATTACGACTGTGGCATTACCACCACAGTCGGACCACTGGCACTGACACTTTTTGGGCGCCAGACGGCCTTGAGGTGGCGGCGTCCAAATCCGCCAGGGGAGTGCTATAAGCACGGCTGCCCTGGGGTTTACGACCCCTCTCTCCGCTGGGGTTTACATGGTGGTTTCACTGCCATGTAAAGGCTGGCTGAGACTGGGTGCTGGGGCCCCTGCACTTCCCATGCTCTTGCTATGCAGACAGTGATTTGCGCAAAGGGTGTTGGTGCACCCGACGAACAACAGCATTGCCGCCAGGTCTATTATCAGCCGGAGTCAATGTTGTTGCGCGTTTCCTGCTGTGCCAGTGGGCGGAAACGCAGGGCTGCTGCATAGGCGGTAACCTGACCGCAGGAGTTTGGCGGGCGGCCTTTTCTGCCCGACAAACTTATAATTAGGACCTTAGTCCCTAGGTCAGAGCTTATCTACAAATCTATTGACTCAGCAAATTCTCCTCGGCATGAAATATACCACTTTTTTAATCTTAATTTCTTATAAACAACTGAACAAATTTACACCAAATCTCAAAATGCATGCTTTTGGAACCAAGATCCAGCTTTCTGTCAAATTTGTTGTAATTCTGTTGAGCCATTTCTGCTGTACCTGTTTTCAATTTCCGTTTTGAAAGTTCCATGGGTATAAAGGCTTTTCCTATAGAAGCATGGTCGCAACTATAACTACCTACTGGTGACTGGTCCTGTGTAAATATATATTAATTTTACCTACTGGCAGTTGCCATCTTTGAGCTTTGGCAGCTTTGAGAGATGCAAACCCATAGTTACATATGACCAGATTTACAAATATTTTGAGTCTGGGTCCGGTTACTTTTGTTTTTTTTACTCTGCCCCAACACAAAATACATTTGGGTATTTACAAAGCCATGCAAATATCAATTTAAGTGGCTTTGTAGGGAGAATTAACACCTTGTTCTGGCTTACATTACTTTGCGTCAGGAAGGCGTTCCATGGGTGACGATGGGCATTCCTGCGCATTGAGCCAAAGATTTTGAGAAAAACCCATATTTACAAAGTTTGAAGACATTGATTTGTGCCAAAACGGAATGCCCGCCTTAGACAAGGGTAACAAGGAGAAATATTTATATACTTAGTGGCTTAGGTGCTCCCTTAGGACTCGCAGTAGCGGCAGCAATACTGTTTATAGTGGCAAATCAGAACTTTTGGAATTACAATGTCAGGGAGAATCACTATCTGACCTCATCCATCTTTTATGTAAATTGGTCTCTCAGTACCCTGGAACTGGGTCTTTTTCCCATCCACAAGGCACAAGGATGCTGTATGGGTGCTCCTTTCTGCATGTACAAATGATAGTTGTGTATAGCAGGATATGTGATGTGCATGCAGCCCATTTTCATCTACTGGAATGCATGGTCTACACATCAATGGCAAAAAGAAACTCTCTGTGCTCCAGGGTTTGGGTATACACCACCAATACCTACCTGTTGCCAGGTTTTAGACTGATAGCAATAGATCATCAACCAGAAATTGCCAGGACAGGCTGCCTGGATCCTGCTTCAATGGCAAGAGCTGCTCAGAAGGAGCACAGTGTGCAACCTTTCATGAGGGAGACACGTTCAGAAGTGGAGATGTGAGCATTAAGAGTTCAGTATGAGCTGAAGATGTCTACTGTGCAGCAGAGGAGGACACACTACACTGCTAAGGAAAGAGGAGGCCCAGGAGTACCAAAAGTGACTCCATAGCATTCACTGACTGTATACCCCTTGTGAATGGAAGAAAATGAGGAACTGACACCTGCTCAAGTTACATTACAAAACCTGAATGCAATTATGCCACGAGGTACTAATGCAAAGTCTGTATGCAAAATCTCAGTCTGCATCCCCCCTTCCCCACCCCTAAAAGATAATAAAGCGTGCCAGAGAAGCACATTGATGAAGAGGCCTCCATTGAGAGAAAATTACAGGTGTTTCCACCTTGCTAGTTTGGAAGGTGGGGTTTATGTCTGACACTGAAAATTCAATATAAGGAGAAGTTTAAGAGGAAATCCTATAAATTTAGGTAGGGGTAATCTTTAATTTTAAGACTATGGTCGTTTACTCACTGGACAACAGCTTTTAGACAGCTTAAAACATTCTTAATTACAAGAATGGCAAAAAGATGCATTGGGAAAAAAACGCTTTCTAATACTGATTCTAATGTATTCTTTTTTTCCCCTCTGCATATTATTTTTTTATCATAATTCTTTGTTCGTTTTAATCAAGACTACATTGAAAACAATTGGGTTATCAGAACTGATCACAAAATAGTATCATAACCATATTGTGTCTATGATCCGATTATACTTTAAAAAACAACTAATCTACTTCCAAACTAATTAAGGGTGGTCATCCATCCACAATGTGAGGTTTCTGTCATAACAGTCCGGACCCCCCCCTTTAAACGAAGGAGGAAAATTAATATGAGCATACATATCCCCATAACTAACCCACAATCAACAAAGGCAGATTAAGTTGAGATTGACCACTCAGTGAGAGTAATGCAGGCTAGTGAGGAAGAAGGCTAGGAAAGGGGGAATAACTCGCAATAAGCATATCACAATAACTACAAAGTATGCACCAAACTTAATTTGCCATAGTTGAGCTGTCATCAAACCTTAATAAAGGATCTCTAGGTGTCCTCAAAAGTCTGCAGTTATCATTAGGCTTATAGATACGTCTTTCAAATTATGCCATTTCATATATATTTTCCAGCCATGACTGAAATTTCAGCATGTGCTTCATTTTCTAATGATGTTAGATTCAGAATTTCGCCAGGACAAGGGCAGTGGTAAAGTCCCATCTATTGGGGTGTGTGTTTTTTTTTTTTTTTTTTTTTTTTTTTTTAACTAGGTAGCCCCTATGTACCATGCAGACAAAACAGATTATTTTAAGCAATCCATTCATCACTTTTTTTTTTATACTACTGTATGTCGCCCTAACTTGGATATGTATGCCCAGAAGTGGGTCTCATTTACACTATGTCACTGGAACCAAACTATATTCAGCTGATGAGCCCATAGCAAAGGCGAAACTGATCCTGGGTTGCTTGTGTGAGGACCTGGCTTGGTAGTTCCTGCTGGACTGGTCCTACTGGAGAAGAACCAAGACTGATGTGTGCATAGCTGGATCCAAACGGAGGAGGCATGGTGTACCAAATAATGATGGAATAGGATGTGGCCCTGAGTAATTACCAGTAGCTGAGATTAATTCAAGAATTACATCTATCAATTGTTTAATACTATTGAATCTTATTTTCCAATGATGCAAGATGACCAACTTGGCCATGCCAAAAGTAGTGAGTCATCTGTTGGCATCTTTTATTAAGGTAGGTAGGCCTTATGAGTCGGTCAGAAGAACCAAACACGCACTTGACTGGACTATCAAGTACAATTCACCTTTCAGATAGCTCCAAATTTGGCTCCAGAAACTGTGTATCAATGTGAATTCCCAAAAAACATGTATGTCACATTCAGGTTCACTACACCTCCAACACCAGCAGTACACATTGAACCTGGCTTTAAAAAGGTTTGCTGGAGACCAAAGCCGTCGCTGAAGGATTTTGATTACAAAAAATATATATATTTCAAATGTGATTCTCTAAGCCCCTTGTGTAGTCTGCTAAAATGATATCCCATTCGTCTTACAGGAATTTTCTGTTTAACTGTCTCCCACCATATGCATAGTATATTGGCTGTGTCCACAGAAAAGTAGGGTCTATCAGTGAAGCATATAGCTCCAATATCTCCCTTCAAATTCTTTCCACATATGTATGTAGTGAGCAATGGGAAAAATGTTCTAGTGTAAGGTGAGTTTTTTCAAGACTATTTGATAGAGCATGTGTAAGTTGAATGCATCTCCACTTCTGCGAGACAGACACACAAAACTCCTGTTGCAGGCTCAAAACGTTGTTGATGTATCCAGAGAAATAATGCCATCAATTAATCAAATGTTATTAGATTTCCAGTGGGAACAACTAACCTCTTACCCTCTTATTGAAATATCAGCAATGTGCCACAGTGATGTCATAGAATGCAAGTGACAAAGGATGTTCATAGGTATGTGGGTCCTTTGCCACGCAAATTTAGATTTGTGCATGACAGGATTAGAGGGAGTGTGGTTTGGGGTTCATTAATATAATATATGGCCAGGTTGTCATCTGTGCCCAAAATATACTGCTCAATTATGACCTTACAGGGTGTCATCCTGTATGTAGGTAATATGTAGACTGGTTGAGCTAGCTGTTGCACTAGCCAGTAGCTTTCTACATGAGGCAAATGAAGACCTTTATTTTCTGTGGATGCATGTAGTTTAAGCACTTTCAAGCTTGGTGTATCCATCGCCATATAAACTGAGATGTGGTACATGTGACATCCTCGAAGTACGATTGTGACATAAGGAGGGGTAACATCCCAAAGACCTAATCAAATGTAGTTATTTTGATAATCTGATCTTTGCCCAGAAGAGATAAGTTCAGGTGTTACGACTTCCAAAAATTGTGTTCATTTTGTCGGTGATCAGTGACATATTGTCACTTACCATGTCATCTAGTTCCCGGTTAATGTAAATTGCTAAATACTACAAGTCATTACGGAGCAACCTAAAGAGTATATTGTCTAAGGAGGCTTTCATGGTAGCTGGAAGTGAATGGCAGCGGCTCACAATTGTCCCAATACATTTCATATCCAGAAACGCAAGAGAAGCGGTTTAGTTATTTTATTACATTGGAGGCAGAGTCCGAGGGGCAGGGCAGAGCTAGAAGGATATTGTTCGGACAGTAAAATGCTTTGATCTCTGGAATCAACATTGCTATTCCTTTGACCTTCATTGGCTCGAACGGCAATGATCAACATCCCCTACCAATGTACAGCTTTGGCGGGTACCGCATAAAGCCTCCAAAGAAGACCAATGCTGTAATGTTGTGATATAGGCCCTTAAACCATGTGAGGAAATTCTGTCCAAAACCCAGCTGTTAGACCAGACAGACTAGGGGTTGTCTTCTCTCTAATTTGTACCTGTCTTCGCCACTTTTCTGACTACGTTTTCGCTGGTACTAGGACTCTGTGCACTTAATCACTGATAACCAGTGCTAAACTGTGTGTGCATTGTCCCCTATACATGGAAGCATTGGTTCATGCCCAATTGGAATATTTAATCTATTTATAAATCCCGGGCAAAGTCGTAACCCCTGTACCCAAATCCTGTAAAATAAATGCTACCGGTTGAAAAATAACAGTTGTAGCTTTATTTGGACAGTAAACACAAAATAAAAATGGATACAGGGAAATTTAGCAAAAAGTAAATATGGCTAAATACAGACGGAAATGTCACCTTCATCAATGCTTCTAAACCAAAAAATGAATGTTCTTATATCCACAGAAGTCCTTGGTAATGTATTTAGGGAAATAAGATTTCGTTCCAGAAAAGGGGTTCACTAATGTAACTGAACATTTGTAAAGTTCACCCTAGATAAAGCGTTGACATCATAGACTAAATACTTTGTACAAAAACTAGTGCATTTCGCGACGCTAAGTCCTTTCCTCAGGAGTAACTGTAAAGTTAAACGGAAAACAAGCAGGAATGTCAGAAACATACAAAACAACTTTGACTAAGAAAAGAACAAATCAAGGATGAACCAGTGCTTTTCCCCCATGCATCCTTGGTGTGTGATGTGCCCCATAAAAAACCCTTGAAATCTTAACATCAATTATCCCATGCGTTATGTCATTATCTAGGCTATGGCACTCCCAAGACTACATGACCCTCGATGCATTGCTCTAGCTATGCCAAAATAAACGTACTCACTATGGAATAAAACCAAAATATTTACAAACGCCAAAGAAGCACTTTAACCAGCAATGCATACCAACAGAAAATAACACCAAAGCCCAGGAGAAAATACAACAAATTGTTGAAACATGTAACTCCACGTCTGGCAAAAAGTGTGAAAAACGGTGCTCCGCGTTACCTCAAGTTGAAGATGTATAACCAGCACAGTCGTGCTGGCCAGAACGACCCTCTCGCTAGCTTCACCCGATCGGAGACAACTCCTTTTATGCGCCTGTAAATTAAAACAAGCACCATTGGTATCAACCTGACTGGACAACATTAAGAAATGCCCAGTAACTTCCACCAACTGCTCTGCAGCCTTGCCTAAGCATTCCTTACGGACGTTTCTGACCTAAATCCACCACGGATCACATCCGACGCTCTGAGCTGTGGTGTCTTAATTAGACCCCGCCCACAAAGGCTTATCGCGAGGCCAAATGACTGAAACGCTTCATGAACATTGTGCTAAAAAGCTGACTGAAAGTGTAGCCAAGTGTACTCACTCAGTGAAATGTGATTGTAAAGACCTGCATGCACAATGCTAACAATTCAGGTAGATGCGAACACATTACAATATAATATGCATACAAAAATCTTTGACATGTAAACTCTTCATAGACAAAAACAGTTATTGATGAACATCATAAAAACATTTGCAGACCACGAATGCAATGTAAACAGATTGCAACATTTGCAGACCACGAATGCAATGTAAACAGATTCCAATGCTGCTACATTCACACTTAAGGTCTTTGTTAGACCTGACAGCCTTAAGGTGGACATCCCCCCAACTTTTAGCCTGCCCCCCTCCACTTTTCTGACACTGTTTTTGTTGGTTTTAAGACTGCGCACTTTACCACTGCTAACCAGCGCAAAAGTGCATATGCTTTCTCCCTTAAACATGGTAACATTGGTTCATTCCCAATTGGCATATTTGGTTTACTTGTAAGTCCCTAGTAAAGTGCACTAAATGTGCCCAGCGCCTGTAAATTGAATGCTACTAGTGGGCCTGCGGCACTGGTTGTGCCACCCACATAA
This sequence comes from Pleurodeles waltl, assembly GCF_031143425.1. Taxonomy (NCBI): domain Eukaryota; kingdom Metazoa; phylum Chordata; class Amphibia; order Caudata; family Salamandridae; genus Pleurodeles; species Pleurodeles waltl. The sequence continues at coordinate 1,220,438,476 of NC_090447.1, forward strand.
GTAGCCCCTTAACCATGTCTAAGGCCTGCCATTGCAAGGCCTGTGTGTGCAGTTTCACTGCCACTTCAACTTGGCATTTAAAAGTACTTGCCAAGCCTTAAACTCCCCTTTTTCTACATATAAGTCACCCCTAAAGTAGGCACTAGGCAACCCATAGGGCAGGTGCTATGTAGGTAAGAAGCAGGACATGTACATGTGTGGTTTATATGTCCTGGTAGTGGAAAACTCCTAAACTCGTTTTCCACTACTGTGAGGCCTGCTCCTTTCATAGGCTAACATTAGGTCTGCCCTCATATACTGTATGAGTGGTAGATTCTGATCTGAAAGGGGTAACCAGGTCTTATTTAGTATGGCGAGAATGGTAATAGAAAATCCTGCTAATTGGTGAGGTTGGATTTTATATTAATATTTTAGAAATGCCACTTTTAAAAAAGTGAGCATTTCCCTGCACTTAAAATCCATCTGTGCCACACAGCCTGTCTCCAAGCCACTTCCGGGTTGGGCTGGTTGGCAGCTTCCTTGTGCATTTCACCCAGACAACCACAAACACAGGATACTCAGTCACACCTTCACTCATCTGCATACTGAATGGGTCTTCCTTGGCTGGAAGGGTGGAGGGGTCTGACATTTACATTTCAAAGGCTAGTGGCCTGCCTTCACATAATGGACTGCCAAACCCTTTTCTGGGACCCTGACACAAAGACTTGTACTGAAAGGGGAATCTGTGCGGTTCAAAACTACTCTTTGATGTCTCCCCCACTTCCAAGGCATATTTGGGTATATAAACTGCATCTCTGACCCCACCAAGTCAGACTTTTCTGGACCTGAACCTGCAACCTGTCAAGAGGAACTACCTGGCTGCCCAAATGACTCATGTGGACTGCCTTGCTGTGAAGTACTGCAGCCCTGCTGTTGCCCTGCTGCTCTCTGACTTTGCTGAGAAGTGCTCTCCAAGGGCATTGTAGGAGGCTGGCCTGGCTTGTAGTGGGTACCAAGGGGTACCTACACTCTGTACCAGGTCCAGTTATCCCTTATTAGTGTAGAAGAGGTGTTTCTAGCAGCTTTGGCTGATAGAAGGTAGCTATAGCAGAGCAGCTTAGGCTGAACTAGGAGACATACAAAGCTCCTACTATACCACTGGTGTCATATGCACAATATCATAAGAAAACACAATACACAGATATACAAAAAATAAAGGTACTTTATTTTTATGACAATATGTCAAAAGTATCTCAGTGAGTACCCTCAGTATGAGGATGCCAAATATACACAAGATATATGTAATCAATACCAAAAATATGCAGTAATAGCAAAAGGAAGTAATGCAAGCAATGTAAAGTTACAGTAGATTGCAATAGGAGCACATAGGTATAGGGGCAACACAAACCATATACTCCAAAAGTGGAATGCGAACCACGAATGGACCCCAAACCTATGTGAGCTTGTAGAGGGTCGCTGGGACTGTAAGAAAACAGTGAGGGTTAGAAAAATAGCCCACCCCAAGACCCTGAAAAGTAGGTGTAAAGTGCACCTATAACCCCCAGAGAGCACAGAAGTTGTGATAGGGGGTTTCTGCAAGGAAGACCAACACCCGCAAAGCAACAACAGTGGATTCCGAGACCTGAGTACCTGTGAAACAAGGGGACCAAGTCCAAGAGTCGTGACAATGTCGAGTGGGCAGATGCCCAGGAAATGCCAGCTGAGGGTGCAAAGAAGCTGCCACCGGATGGTAGAAGCTGTGGATTCTGCAAGAACGAAGAGGGCTAGAAACTTCTCCTTTGGAGTATGGATGTCCCACGTCGTGAAGAAGCTTGCAGAGGTGTTCCCATGCAGAAAGACCACAAACAAGCCTTGCTAGCTGCAAGGGTTGCGGTTAGGGTTTTTGGATGCTGCTGTGGCCCAGGAGGGACCAGGATGTCACCACTTGGATGAGGAGACAGAGGGGGCACCCAGCGAGTCAGGGAGCCCTCACAGAAGCAGGCAGCACCCGCAGAAGTACCGGAACAGGCACTTGGAAGAGGAGTGAACCGGTGTCCACCCAAAGTCACAAAAGGGAGTCCCACGACGCCGGAGGACAACTCAGAAGGTTGTGCACTGCAGGTTAGAGTGTCGGGGACCCAGGCTTGGCTGTGCACAAAGGAAATCCTGGAAGAGAGCACAGGAGCCGGAGCAGCTGCAAATCACGCGGTACCCAGCAATGCAGTCTAGCGTGGGGAGGCAAGGACTTACCTCCACCAAACCTGGACTGAAGAGTCACTGAACTGTGGGAGTCACTTGGACAGAGTTGCTGAGTTCCAGGGACCATGCTTGTCGTGCTGAGAGGGACCCAGAGGACCGGTGATGCAGTCTTTTGTTGCCTGCGGTTGCATGGGGAAGATTCAATCGACCCACGGGAGATTTCTTCAGAGCTCCTGATGCAAGATGGAGGCAGGCTACCCCCAGAGCATGCACCACCAGGAAACAGGCGAGAAAGCCGGCAGGATGAAGCGATACAAGGTTGCAGTAGTCGTCTTGGCTACTTTGTTGCGGTTTTGCAGGCATCCTGAGCAGTCAGCAGTCGATCCTTTGGCAGAAGGTGAAAAGAGAAGTGCAGAGGAACTCTGGTGAGCTCTTGCATTCGGTATCTGAAGAATTCTCCCAAGCAGAGACCCTAAATAGCCAGAAAAGGAGGTTTGGCTACCTAGGAAGGAGGATAGGCTAGTAACACAGGTAAGAGCCTATCAGAAGGAGTCTCTGATGTCACCTGATGGCACTGGCCACTCAGAGCAGACCAGTGTGCCAGCAACACCTCTGTTTCCAAGATGGCAGAGGTCTGGAGCACAGTGGAGGAGCTCTGGGCACCTCCCCTGGGAGGTGCAGGTCAGGGGAGTGGTCACTCCCCTTTCCTTTGTCCAGTTTCGCGCCAGAGCAGGGCTGGGGGATCCCTGAACCGGTGTAGACTGGCTTATGCAGAGATGGGCACCATCTGTGCCCATCAAAGCATTTCCAGAGGCTGTGCCCATCAAAGCATTTCCAGAGGCTGGGGGAGGCTACTCCTCCCCAGCCCTGACACCTTTTTCCAAAGGGAGAGGGTGTAACACCCTCTCTCTGAGGAAGTCCTTTGTTCTGCCTTCCTGGGCTAGGCCTGGCTGGACCCCAGGAGGGCAGAAACCTGTCTGAGGGGTTGGCAGCAGCAGCAGCTGCAGTGAAACCCGGGAAAGGCAGTTGGCAGTAACCGGGTCTGTGCTAGAGACTCGGGGGATCATGGAATTGTCTCCCCAATGCCAGAATGGCATTGGGGCAACAATTCCATGATCTTAGACATGTTACATGGCCATGTTCGGAGTTACCATTGTGATGCTATACATAGGTAGTGACCTATGTATAGTGCACGCGTGAAATGGTGTCCCCGCACTCACAAAGTACAGGGAATTTGCCCTGAACGATGTGGGGGCACCTTGGCTAGTGCCAGGGTGCCCACACACTAAGTTACTTAGCACCCAACCTTCACCAGGTGAAGGTTAGACATATAGGTGACTTATAAGTTACTTAAGTGCAGTGGTAAATGGCTGTGAAATAACGTGGACATTATTTCACTCAGGCTGCAGTGGCAGGCCTGTGTAAGAATTGTCAGAGCTCCCTATGGGTGGCAAAAGACATGCTGCAGCCCATAGGGATCTCCTGGAACCCCAATACCCTGGGTACCTCAGTACCATATACTAGGGAATTATAAGGGTGTTCCAGTATGCCAATGTGAATTGGTGAAATTGGTCACTAGCCTGTTAGTGACAATTTGGAAAGAAATGAGAGAGCATAACCACTGAGGATCTGGATAGCAGAGCCTCAGTGAGACAGTTAGGCATCACACAGGGAACACATACATATAGGTCACAAACTTATGAGCACTGGGGTTCTGACTAGCAGGGTCCCAGTGACACATAACAATCATACTGAAAACATAGGGTTTTCACTATGAGCACTGGGCCCTGGCTAGCAGGATCCCAGTGAGACAGTGAAAACACCCTGACATACACTCACAAACAGGCCAAAAGTGGGGGTAATAAGGCTAGAAAGAGGCTACTTTCTCACACCTTGGCACTGTTTTTTTCATTCCAAACTTGTGCATGCTTGCGGTGAACAAGGCTGCGTGTACTGTTGTGTGATTGCAGACAAACTCTCCGCTTCACTAATAACAAATGCAGTTGGCAGTGCTGATTTGAGTGTGGGTTTTCCTCATGTGTCATTTGATATGAGCGGCAGAAATAGCCGACTCCCTGGTGTTTCCTGGTGTGACCGAACTGTTTACGTGAAGTGGTAAGGGAAAGCAGTGACCGTTTATTTAGCTATGGGGAACCCCTTTAGCAAGGAACATTTGGACACACACCAAATCACACCCCCTAGGGATAGTCCTGCCTACCAAGTAGCCTTTAAGCAAGGACTACATGCATTAATGTTTCTTGACAAATGGCACAGGCTGACGGCAAGGCGACCCGACTTACAGTTTCCAAGTAATGGCACATATGACATGAACAAGTTCTCATACTTGAGACAAATGCTGATTCTAAGGGGAGGTAAGACTCGTAACCTGGAATGGGACTCTTTCTACTCATGGGACTATTGCCTACGAGACCTCAGACATACCAACGACATAAAAGCTAAAGTGTGCAAGGAATTGGTGGTGTTGAAAGACGGATTTTATTCTGAAAGACAGAGGAATGAGAAGAAGGAGGAGCGTAGGGATGAAATGCTCGATATGGTAGGAACATTCCCATGTCTTCCTGTGGTAGGTGCACCATCACAGGAACACAGTATGCAGGGAACGACAAAGGAAGAGACCGAGGACGCACACATATAAGACATACTGATGGGGAGGTTAGGTAATGAGAACAAAACAGTGAGTTCGGAGGAAAAAGTGCACGTTGAGCACTTAGCGACAGGTACAGAGCCTCCTGAGCTATCTCTGGCTCAGAAAACTGCAGCCTGTGAGCTCGCACATGGTTTAATAAAAGAGGAACTAACAAAAATGAACCTTGACCGATTGAAAGACTTTCAAATGCTGCAGGAAGTCAGAGAGGAAGTGGCCCACATTGCTCAGAAAACGAACAAGGAAAGTGACAGTTTGTTGGCGCAGGCTACAAAGAAAGGAAATGGACCAAAATTGTTGAATACACATTGGAAACAGCAGTTCCAAGACACGTCCATGGACAGTAGTGAAGGGATAAAGGGATTGCATGAGCTAATATGGGAGATATGTATTTTCACACACCACACGAAGCATAACATTGATATTTTGACAAGGTTTTTAGACGGAAGTCTATTTGAAAGGAGGAACAGCCTCACAGGAACACAAATGAAAGGAAATTCACCATACGGTACACCGAGTGGTTCTCCCAGCACACTAAGAAAGACTAAGTTCCTGAAATCAGACAGAAAAAATTGTTGTGCCATACTCACAGATCTCATTGATAGAAGACGGACATTTGCGGAGGTAGAAAGAGATAACAATAGGGAATACAGAGAGGAACTTCTAGCCATGGCGCGATCAGAACTGATGGCCCTATTCCCTGAGATACACCAGATATATGCTCACTACACTAACAGCACAAGTCCCCTGCCAACAGAATACAGTTGGGACACTTCTCAAATGAGTTTCACAGATGCAGACGTGCCATCCTGGAGTAATGACAAATTGTCTGAAAAACTGGAATACGCTATATTAAAATTACAGAAATGGAAAGAATTGAAAGAAGGGTTAAAAGCAGCTCAGGTCCTGCAGAGCCTAGAGAAAAATATGGAAGGGGCAGAACAGGTACAGACAAAGATGATGCCTCTGAGAGAAGTACCTTCGTCCTCCTTAGGGGAGTATGGCCATACCCCAACATATGTCTATGTACCTTGGCATAGAGCTGACCTGTTTTCCTTCACCAAAGACTTTTCAAAATTACGCGATGAGCCACACAAATGGTACACAGAATTGAATAGAATAGTGGCAATGGGAGAAATGCTGTGGAAGGATTTGAACATGTTATTCAGTATAATAATACCACAAGATTTATGGGAGGATTGTAAGAAGGTGGTAGGATGGCCGGCAGAGGAACCAGTGAGGGGAAAAGGCGGGGCACCAGGACAAGAGGTAGAGACAGCAAGAGACAAGGTGATGAAATACATACGAGAAAAAGTACCAGAGGAAAAGGTTGATTGGTCTAAAATAATACATACAAAACAGGAGAAGAATGAAAGTGTGACAAGTTACTATGACCGCCTTCTACAGGTCTACCAGCAGAGTAGTGGAATGAGGAACCCCCTGGGTGAGGCGATGCCTGCGTTTGTGACCAACTTTGTATATGGATTACAGCAGCCTATACAAACTCATTTACAAACGTCTTTTTTTTGTTGGCAACAAGAACCCATTGACAAAGTGTTAGCAGCAGCCAGGTATTGCGCAGACTATCAAACACATATCCAAAGGGCAGATGATGAGAAATTGAAAAAGGATAAGGTAAAACTAATGGTGGCACAAGAACGATTTTACAATAATAATCAAAGCAGGGGTAGGGGACGGGGCAGGGGCAGAGGACAGGGTGAACGGGTACTTTTCACGCCACCGCCAGGTACCACCTGTTTCCACTGTAACCATCAGGGACACTGGAAGGCAGATTGCCCTTTTTTAGCCAGGGGACAAAGAGGTAGAGGTCAGCAGAGACAACAATAGGGCAGTATACAATACGGGACACAACAGTTACTACCCCCACATTATACTAACAATGCATATGATGCTGCCACTGTAAATGACCCGGCTTGTGCGCGGTGGGGTACATTTCAAGACATACCACAGGCACCTCAGGGGGGACATGGGTTTCCATACCCACCTCCTGTGGAGACACATTTCACAGGCCCAGTACTGTCGGTTGATGAAGAAGGTCCATATGTAGATGGAACAGTGCTAAGCAGAACTGTGCCCTTTTTAGTTGACACTGGGGCCACTATGTCAATGCTAAAGGCCTCTGATGTACCCAACACACCATTATCAGCAACTCAAATAACAGCCATAGGTTTGACAGGACAACCTATGAGTGAATACTTAACACAACCATTGAAATTCAAAGTAGGCCCTATTACTGTAAATCACCAATTTATTTTTGGGAGACACTGTCCAGTAAATTTGCTAGGAAGGGATCTCCTATGTAAATTACAGTGCACCATCAGCTGCTCACCTGAAGGGATCTTCCTGGAAAGCAAGGAGAATGGGATAGCATTAAAGGCTTTCATGGGATGTGACTCCGGAGGCAAGGGACAAGAACAAAGTCTCCCACAAGAATTACAAGACTCGGTACCTAGTGAAGTGTGGGCAAAGGGGCCAAATGATGTGGGAAGAATATTAGATTGCCCCCCAGTGCGAGTGACACTGCGCCCTGGAGCCCGTCTACCACAGGTGCCACAATACAAAATAGCCAAAGAGGGAGAGGAGGGGATAGCTCCAGTAATAGAAGAGCTTCTAAAGAAGGGGATACTGCGGGAGGAACGACACAGCCCATGCAACACTCCTATTCTCCCCGTGAAAAAGGCAGCGAAAGGACCAGATGGGTCCCCGGTATACCGATTTACTCAAGATCTTAGGGAACTGAACAAGGCAGTTATACCATCATTCCCTGTGATTCCCAACCCAGCACCATCATATCAAACATTCCCAGTACAGCTTCGCACTTCACAGTCCTGGATCTCAGTAATGCCTTTTTCTCAGTGCCTCTTCATAGGGAGTCTCAGGGTCTATTCTGCTTTACGTACAAAAATAGAAAGCTAACATATACTTGTCTCCCTCAGGGGTTTGTGGACAGTCCAACATTATTCTCAGACGCTTTAAGAGCAGACTTGGCATCATTGCACTTTGCAGGAGGATCCACTTAGATGCAATATATTGATGATTTGTTGCTAGCCTCATCATCACGGGAAGCGTGTGCCCAGGACAACGTGGCCCTACTCTGTCACCTTGCCATAAAAGGACATAAGGTCTCCCCAATGAAGTTGCAGTTCTGCCAATCAAAGGTGAAGTACCTAGGGCACGAACTGTCACCAGGGTCCAGGAGATTGCTACCAGATAGGATAGCAACAATAACTCAGCACCCCAGGCCACAAACACAGAAGGAGGTGAGGGCTTTCCTTGGGGTGGCTGGTTACTGCAGGCATTGGATACCGAATTTCTCCCTGATTGCACGACCACTTTTGAATTTAACACACAAGGATGTGCCAGACAAAGTATCATGGTCAGAAAACTGTGAAGAGGCTTTTCAGAAATTAAAGTTCGCATTGTGTGCGGCACCAGCATTAGGCCTCCCAGATTACACCAAAGATTTCCATTTATTTTGCCATGAAAAAAGGTGGTTGCCCAGTAGCAGCAGGTCTTCACCCATGTCTGAAGGCAGTAGCAGCAGCCGCTTTAGCAGTGGAACAATCAGAAAACATTGTCCTGGCTCATACTTTGGTGTTACATGTCCCACACGCAATTGACACATTACTAACTACCACTAAGACCCAGCACCTGACAAATGCCCGCCTCTCACGCTATGAGTTAACACTATTGGCACCACATATAAGGATAAAGAGATGCACAATATTGAATCCCTCCTGCCTGTTGACTACCAAAATGGATCACGATGATCCCACCATAGATAATTCTTTCCACGATTGTATTATCGCAGTCAACACACACACCAAGGTGAGGCCAGATCTCAGAGACACCCCATTCCCTGAGGCAGAGGGTGATTCGTTTGTGGATGGTTCATGCATTAGGGACCACACAGGGATGCTACAAGCAGCCTATGCTGTGGGGACGGCCAAAAGACTACTTGAAGGAGGAAGGCTACCAAAGATTAAAAGTGCCCAGGCAGCAGAATTAGTAGCACTAATCAGAGCATGCAAATTGGCAGCAGGAAAGACAACGAATATTTACACAGACAGCCAATATGCTTTTGGGGTCACTCATGATTTCGGTCAACTGTGGGCAATGAGGGGATTTCTCACTTCAGCAGGCCAACACATACAACATGCTTCATTGATTGTTGCCTTGTTGCAAGCTCTACTACTGCCCAGAAAAATTGCAATTGTAAAATGTGCAGCCCACACTTCTGCTAAGGACTATGTTTCTGTGGGAAATGCTTTTGTTGACAAAGAGGCACGAAGAATAACCCTCAGTGGGTGTGAGTATGTAATGGTCCAGGTTAAACCCACCATAATAGCTAAGGAGGAAAGTACATATTTTGATCCAAAATGTGTTCAACAGCAGGCTGATGGGTCAGAACTAACAGATTGGGAAAAGGGCGGTTGCAAGACAGACGGGGAGGGTGTGTGGGTGGGACCCAACGGTAAAATATGTCTATCCACCACATTACTGTCCTCTATGGCACGCCTTTTCCATGGTCCCTCACATGTGGGTAGGGATGGAATGATACGACTGTTTTCACAATGTTGGTTTAATACCAAATTTCGGCAATATGCAGAACATTTATGTAAGAGATGCACGGTTTGTGCACAGTACAACACGGGAAAAGGTACACCAACCGCTTCAGGCCATTTCCCACCGCCACATGGACCCTTTGAGAGCCTCCAAATGGAATTAATTGAGATGCCCCCGGTATACAAGCTAAAATATGTTTTGGTAATAGTTTGTATGTTCAGCAAATGGACTGAGGCATACCCCACCAGGAACTGTGATGCACAAACTGTGGCTAAGTGCCTTTTAAAAGAGTTAATACCACGTTTTGGGGTGCTGATTCTTTTAAGTTCAGACAATGGACCAGGATTCATTTCACATGTTATTCAGGGCCTTTGCAAAGGGCTGGGAATAACACAAAAGTTGCATTGCGCATACCATCCACCTGCAGCAGGGGCAGTAGAGAGAAAAAATGGGGTGTTGAAAAACAGAATAGGGAAGATATGCGCAGTGACTGAACTATCTTGGATTGATGCATTACCATTAGCGCTCCTCGCTATGAGAAGTACCCCTGATAGAGTCACAAAATTAAGTCCCCATGAGGTGCTATTTGGGCGCCCCATGAATATTCCAGGCCACATGTCAGTTGCCCCATTGGCAATAACAGATGATCTTTTGTTACAATATTGCAGGAAGATAACAGAGACGTTACGCTGTCTTCACCGCCAGGTACTGCAGGCCCTGCCAGAAGGAGGAATGCCACCAGAACACAGACTACTGCCTGGCAACCGGGTTTGGGTCAAGGCCCACACTAGGCGCCATTGCCTTCAACCACGGTGGAAAGGGCCTTACCAAGTCCTACTGACAACAGCCACAGCGGTCAAGTGTGAGGGTCTCAAATATTGGATCCACAGCTCACACACCAAGAGAGCAATTGAACCTGAGGTCATCCAGCCACCACCTGCGGTACCCATAAAGGTCACACCTGCACCGCAGGGGTACAACCTTTGCTCAACAAGAAACACCAAACAACACTGACAGGGCTGTTTGTGCTGCACTCCTACAGGAGTCAGGAGGTGCAAGTAGGTCCTGCGGTGAGACTACAGGGCTGCTCGTGCTGCACTCCTACAGGAGTCAGGAGGTGCAAGCGGGTCCTGCGGTGAGACTACAGGGCTGCTCGTGCTGCGCTCCTACAGGAGTCAGGAGATGCAAGCGGGTCCATCAAAGAGTTCTTCATAGACTGCTCGTGCTGCACACCTCAGGAGAGGGATGGGTGCAAGCAGGACTTACCTGAATATCTACGTATATCATGCAAGTGGTTTCAAGTGCTAGTAACCTCTGACACCACTCTGTGACGTGCCAACAAGAAGATACAGAGAATAAGAGATTAACAGACAAGGACTAAACAGTGCAATTTGTGACACTTGGAGTAGAATAATGCCTAGAAGAAGAAGAAAGGAGGAAAAGTGGCCTATGGTACTAACTGCCATATTGTTAGGGTTTGTACACAGCAAAGAGCATGTCCCCTCTCACTGCACTAGTGGGTTCTGTAATAGCTCCCTTTTAAACTTACTATTGAAAGCCTTTCTTGTTATCTCACCTTCCCCCCCCTAGGCTTCTGTGTATATTGTTTAATGTGCTGTTTTGTTTACACATTGGGCCTTGCTTTTACCAAGGCTTCTTTAAAACACTCCTCCCTAGGCCATGTGTTAATCCAACTCATTTGCATAATAACTGAAACTCTGCACACCTTTCAAGAACATGTGCAGCATGTGAGGACCACACCCAGCTCTTCAAACCACACCCAGCTCTGCACACCTTCCAAGAACATGTGCAGCATGTGAGGACCACACCCAGCCCTTCAAACCACACCCAGCTCTTCGAACCACACCCAGCCCTGTCTATAAAAGGCATCCCCCGAGCCTCACCCAGTGCTTGTGCTCGTCTACCTCCCGCTTACCTGAGAACAGATCCCTCGGCGCTGGCACTCCTGCTCTTTACAGACTTTCTTTGACTTCAATGGGCACAGCTGCTGGCTCTTCCTTCTTCCGGTTTCCGGTTCCTCCTTGCCTCAGCCTCTCTCCTACGAGTAACCTGCAAAAGAGAAAGAAGACAAGGTTAGACTGATCAGTATCTCTTGCCAGCAACAAGTAAGTGCAAAACTTTTTATTACCTGAGGGAGCTTTGACGGCAATTTCTGGATTCGTGTATAGACAGTTTGAGGCGAAGTGCCTTCCACGAGCATTGTGATTCAGGCTCTTTGTTGCAGGAGTATTTTGCGGAACTTTGTGAAGCGGACATTGTTTTTTTTCATGGAACTTTTGGTAATCGAACAGTGGAAACCATTGACAGCAAGGCAAACAGTAAATCAAGGACTTGCACAAATTACATGCTGTATTTTGATGTAAAAGTACAGTATTTGTTTTCTAAAAGATTCTGGAAATATGGGAAAAGTGAGTCTGCTATTGGGAATTTAGGCTTTAGTTATATTATGATGAATGTTTGATATTGGTAATTCTGATAACGGTATTTGTTTAATGTTTTAGAAGCTTTACAGTAATAGAAAACACATCCCAGAGCAGTAACACATTCCAAACCTGGAAACTAGAGACCAGGATCCAAGAGGTACTTTTAGAAGAGAATTTCTAATAAATAAAGGGATAGTCAGGAACCCATTTAGGAATAGATTGCACTTATCTGTTCTTTGTTTATGTTTCATTAGGCACCAGTTTCTACAGAAGTCAGAAAGGGCCGCAGATTTGTGCAGCACTTCAACAGTGGAAACGCAAGAACGGTGTTGTCTCTCTTTTTTATTTTATCCACTTCCCCCCTTCCCTTGAGCTTCTGTTCTTCGTGCACTGTTTTAAAAACCAGTGTGCTGGAACAAGCAGTTTCAGGGTGGGGTCGGATTGTCTTCAACCTCCATCAGAACTGAACAAGAACTCAGGTGAGCTGGGCTTTGACAGAAGCACAAGCCTTAAAAAAAATTCAGTTCTGGTGGACGATGAATACCGGGGAAGAAATACAGGGCATTGACGTCACGGATATGGCGCAGGCCCTAAATGAGGACTTGGCTCATAATGAATCAGTGTCTGGCATCTTGCAACATATGCAAGAGGAAATAGAGAGATTAAAGATGGAGAATACCTCTTTAAAACAGGATTTAAGCAGGTATAAATTTAGGGGATCTCAGTGGAACACAGCTTCTACGCCTTTGTTTAAAACCTCCTCAGAGACAGGGGCGCCATCAAAACATACAACTTTGCCTTCCCCAGTTGAGGTTACTGTTAATGTTCCTAATGTTGTGCCCTTAGCAGCACCTGAACGTTTTCATGGAGATAGCAACAAATTCCATGTTTTTATCAATCAATGTCAATTACACTTCATTTGTAAGCCACAACAGTTCCCTACTGATGATACGAAAGTGGCGTTCGTCTTGTCTTATTTGGGTGGCACAGCAGCCAATTGGTCAATTCCTTTCGTGGATAGAGATGATCCCATCCTCCATAATTGGAATCAATTTAAACGTACCATGACCAGCCTTTTTGGCAAACACACTTTCATGCAGGCAAGTGATAATGAGCTTTTAAATCTTAAACAAGGTAACAAGGATTCATTGACCTATCTCACTAGTTTTAATCGTTTACTCACCGAGACACAGTGGCCAGAGGAAAAGCGCGTCTCCCTTTTTTATAAAGGTTTGAGAGACGAGTTAAAAGACGCGCTGGCTCATATCGTTGATTTGCCAAAAGACTATTCGGACTTTGTAGATTTAGTTGTGAAATTAGAACATAGACTAGGAGAAAGAAAGGGAGATAAATACAAACTGGAATCACGGTTAACTTTTATTAGACACGAGAAGAAAGACACAGATAATAAACTCCCTGAACCAGAGCCTATGCAAATAGGGACACTCAGAGGTCCACTCACATCAGAGGAAAAAGAAAGAAGGAGAAAATTTCAATTATGTTTATATTGTGGCAGGGCAGGTCACTTTGCCAGAGAATGTCCAGTAAAGCCTAAAACTCCACGAAAGGGTGCTGTTTCCTCCACCTCCTCAACTGAATCGGGAAACGATTAAGCTCGACAAGGGGAGAGGTTACTTGTTCGAGAAAACATCTTAATCAAACCTCTAATGCTGCAGCCTTCAGGGTACCGCACATACCTAGACATTTCATAATTCAGGTCGTTTTAATTGTTACTACCCAAGTGAGGCATTCTCTCCCTGTCCTACTGGACTCAGGCGCGACAGGAAATTTTGTGGATAATAAGTTAGCTGAAATCTTAGGACTTCCTATGTGCCTAAAGCCTTGTCCAGAAGCAGTATGTGCAGTGGATGGGTCAGAATTGACCTTTGGATTAATCACAAAACAAACAAGTCCACTTGTTATGGTCTGTCAGAACGGGCACACAGAGGTGATTAGCTTTGATCTGATAGATACTCCTAATTTTGGTTTGATTCTCGGGGTACCCTGGTTAACAACTCATAACCCAAAAATTGATTGGGTGAATAGAACTGTTACTTTGGATTCCTCTTTCTGTAGAACCAATTGCTATCAAGAAGCAGGTACAGAACAGAGCACAGTATTACACTGTGCTAGTGTTACACAAGATGAACCAAGTCTCCCTCCTAAATATTCTGACTTTAAAGACGTCTTTGATCCAGTAAAGGCTAGTGTGCTGCCCCCACATCGGTCTTATGACTGCCATATAGATCTTATCCCAGGGGCCCCTTTACCTAATAACAGGGTATATGCTTTGACTGACGAAGAAACCAAATACTTAAGAACCTACCTAGATGACCTACTACAGTCTGGGTTCATCCGTCATTCCACATCTCCGGTGTCATCTCCACTCTTTTTTATCCCGAAGCCGGATAAATCCCTGCGCGCGTGTATCGATTATAGAGGACTAAATAAGGCTACAATAAAGAATAAATATCCTCTTCCTCTAATACCTGTGTTGTTGGATCAATTAAGACATTCTACTGTATACACTAAACTAGATCTGCGGGGAGCTTACCACCTGGTCCGAGTAAAAGAGGGGGATGAGTGGAAGACAGCTTTCAAGACAAAGTTTGGTTTATTTGAGTACACAGTAATGCCCTTTGGGTTATGTAATGCCCCTGCGGCCTTTCAGTTCTTTATAAATGAGGTCCTACACGAATTCCTGGATGTTTGTGTCATAGTATACATAGACAACATCCTCATTTACTCTAAGAACTCAGAAGAACATACCCAACATGTTCGTGCAGTATTATCAAAGTTAAAAGAAAATCATCTTTTTGCTAAGTTAGAAAAGTGTACTTTTAATGTCAACAAGGTGGACTTTTTAGGATACTGCCTGTCACCTCAAGGAATAACTATGGATGTAAAGAAAATCAGTGCTATTGCTGATTGGCCAGAACCATCCTCTGTAAAAGATATTCAGAAATTTCTGGGTTTCGCCAATTTTTATAGGAGGTTTATTGCACATTTTGCAGACATTGCGGCCCCAATAACTACCTTGTTGCGGAAAGGGCAACGATTTCTTTGGACTGATGAGGCGGCACACGCCTTTCAACTCCTAAAACAAAAGTTCACTTCAGCCCCAATTCTGAAACATCCTGATCCTGACTTGCCCTTTTTTGTTGAAGCGGATGCTTCACAAGTAGCTTTAGGAGGAGTTCTCTCTCAACGAGATGCAGTAGATGGCCAGTTACATCCTATAGCCTTCTATTCCAAAAAGTTATTGCCAGCTGAACAAAATTACACTGTGGCTGAAAGGGAACTACTAGCTATCAAAGTAGCCTTTTCAGAATGGAGGCACCATTTAATGGGAGCCAAGTACCCAGTTACAATCTTTTCTGACCATAAGAACCTACAGTTTTTTGGATCACTTAAAGCACTAACACCACGTCAGATGCGCTGGTTAATTTTTTTTAGCACATTTGACTTTGTTATAACCTATAGACCAGGTGCACAACAAATTCAATCTGATGTGTTATCTAGATATGGACATACCTCAGACATGAAACAAGATAAAATAGGAGAACCCATTATTCCTCCCCAAAAGTTGTTGGCACCAGTACAACAGAAGGATTTCATCACAGATCTATATAATGCACACATGCAAATAGCACCTCAGGATTGGTTAAAGGATTCCCATAACACAATACAACGAGGTTTATTGTATCATGACAACATGCTGTTAGTGCCCACCTCTGAATTACAAACACAGGTGATAATTTGGCATCACGCCTCACCGTTGGCAGGTCATCCTGGTTGGGTAAAAACCCTGGAAAATGTGCAAAAACACTTTTGGTGGGACACTATAAGAAAGGACATTAAGCAATTTGTCACTACCTGTCCAATTTGTGCAAGACATAAATCTTCTCATAAGGCTCCTGACGGCTTGTTAATACCAATGCCAACACCCAAACAACCTTGGCACACTGTGAGCGTAGACTTTATTGTAGGTTTACCACCTGTAAAATCCTTCACAACAGTGTTGGTTATAGTGGATTTTTTATCTAAAATGGCACATTTTGTACCATTACGGAAATTACCCACGGCAGCAGAATTTGCCGATATTTTTATAAGGGAAATTGTGCGTTTACATGGTTTGCCAAGCAAAGTGGTGTCAGACCGAGGGAGCCAGTTCAACTCCAGATTTTGGAAAAAATTATGTGAAAAACTGAAAATAGATGTGGCCTTATCCACTGCTTTCCACCCAGAGACAGATGGACAGACTGAACGACTGAACCAAACCTTACTTCAAACGCTACGTTGATTATTGGCTGATTATTCTAGTGAATGGTTGGAAGCTCTTCCTGTCGCAGAGTTTGTTTATAATAATACTGAGCATTCAGCTCTACTTTGCTCACCATTCTATTTCTTGCAGGGGTATCATCCAAGAGCTATACCCATTTTGTTAGAAGATTCCCTGTTGCCTACAGTAACGGATAGACTAACGAGGTTAGGTGACATACAAGACAAAGCCAGGAAACATTTATTAAAGTACAAGGAAAGCATGAAAAGACAAGCAGACAAACACAGATCTGAGGCCCCAATGTATAAAATTGGTGACAAGGTATGGCTCTCCACAAAGAACCTAAACATAGAGGGATCCCGAAAGCTGCAACCACGTTTCATTGGACCCTTTAGTATAACTGCCATAGTAAACCCGGTAACAGTAAAATTAGATTTACCAAAAGAATATCCAGTACATACTACATTCCATGTGTCCTTGCTTAAGCCGTACAACTCAAAAACCCGACCTGAACCACCACCTCCACCCATACCAATTAAGGGAAATCTGGAATATGAAGTGAAAAGCATAAAAGACTCAAAAAGAATTAGTGGACGTCTGTTTTATTTAGTAGAATGGAAAGGATATGATGAATCTGAGAATTCATGGGAACCAGCATCATATGTACATGCCCCACAGCTGATTAGACGGTTTTATTTAAAAAATCCAGGAAAACCCCGTCCTGTAGGAGGGCCTTTGAGGGGGGAAACTGTTAGGGTTTGTACACAGCAAAGAGCATGTCCCCTCTCACTGCACTAGTGGGTTCTGTAATAGCTCCCTTTTAAACTTACTATTGAAAGCCTTTCTTGTTATCTCATCTTCCCCCCCCCAGGCTTCTGTGTATATTGTTTAATGTGCTGTTTTGTTTACACATTGGGCCTTGCTTTTACCAAGGCTTCTTTAAAACACTCCTCCCTAGGCCATGTGTTAATCCAACTCATTTGCATAATAACTGAAACTCTGCACACCTTTCAAGAACATGTGCAGCATGTGAGGACCACACCCAGCTCTTCAAACCACACCCAGCTCTGCACACCTTCCAAGAACATGTGCAGCATGTGAGGACCACACCCAGCCCTTCAAACCACACCCAGCTCTTCGAACCACACCCAGCCCTGTCTATAAAAGGCATCCCCCGAGCCTCACCCAGTGCTTGTGCTCGTCTACCTCCCGCTTACCTGAGAACAGATCCCTCGGCGCTGGCACTCCTGCTCTTTACAGACTTTCTTTGACTTCAATGGGCGCAGCTGCTGGCTCTTCCTTCTTCCGGTTTCCGGTTCCTCCTTGCCTCAGCCTCTCTCCTACGAGTAACCTGCAAAAGAGAAAGAAGACAAGGTTAGACTGATCAGTATCTCTTGCCAGCAACAAGTAAGTGCAAAACTTTTTATTACCTGAGGGAGCATTGACGGCAATTTCTGGATTTGTGTATAGACAGTTTGAGGCGAAGTGCCTTCCACGAGCATTGTGATTCAGGCTCTTTGTTGCAGGAGTATTTTGCGGAACTTTGTGAAGCGGACATTGTTTTTTTTCATGGAACTTTTGGTAATCGAACAGTGGAAACCATTGACAGCAAGGCAAACAGTAAATCAAGGACTTGCACAAATTACATGCTGTATTTTGATGTAAAAGTACAGTATTTGTTTTCTAAAAGATTCTGGAAATATGGGAAAAGTGAGTCTGCTATTGGGAATTTAGGCTTTAGTTATATTATGATGAATGTTTGATATTGGTAATTCTGATAACGGTATTTGTTTAATGTTTTAGAAGCTTTACAGTAATAGAAAACACATCCCAGAGCAGTAACACATTCCAAACCTGGAAACTAGAGACCAGGATCCAAGAGGTACTTTTAGAAGAGAATTTCTAATAAATAAAGGGATAGTCAGGAACCCATTTAGGAATAGGTTGCACTTATCTGTTCTTTGTTTATGTTTCATTAGGCACCAGTTTCTACAGAAGTCAGAAGGGGCCGCAGATTTGTGCAGCACTTCAACAGTGGAAACGCAAGAACGGTGTTGTCTCTCTTTTTTATTTTATCCACTTCCCCCCTTCCCTTGAGCTTCTGTTCTTCGTGCACTGTTTTAAAAACCAGTGTGTTGGAACAAGCAGTTTCAGGGTGGGGTCGGATTGTCTTCAACCTCCATCAGAACTGAACAAGAACTCAGGTGAGCTGGGCTTTGACACATATGTACCCCTGTTCCAGCAATAATTATCACTATAATAATTATTATATATCATGAAGAAATACGAATCCCATATCTGGACCAAGAACAGTATATAAATAACAGTGTAAATAAAATAGGGATTACCATTGCAGTGAAACAAGAACAAGGGGAGAACTCTAGTGTGGTAGAAAGGGTGGGGAACAGGACACAGTGGATAAAATATAACAAATGAGAGGAAGATGGGAACAATTACAGGGATAATGCATTTGTGCAAATGGTGAAATTTTATAAGGAATTGGCAAATGTGTCTGATTGCTATATTTGTACACATTTACCCACCTCTGCCCAGGGAAGGACAGATTACGCCCAGATTCCTCTTCCTCAGTATGCTTCATGTCACATACTAAACAGCATGTTTGCAAAGGAAGTAAATGGGACTATAAAGAGAAGGCCACCAAAAAGGAAGAGGAAGGTTGGAAAAGGGAGATTAAAGGAGGGAAACAGTGGGGCGGGAAGAGAAAGTAAAGGAGGAGGTAGGATGGGTGTGTGTGGACAACTCGTACCTGAAAAAGGTGAAACAGAGCTGCTGGAAGCATTCAACATAGGAAGAGATGAGGGTTATGTACAGGGGGATAAGAACATAGATATATCACAAATGTCCCTTTCTATACATAAGGAGAAAAAGGGGTCATGGTGTTTTCGATACCGCAAAGGCAGCATCCCACGGCCAAATACATTTTATGATAAGGTGTGTCGAATGGTTACACCAGTAATGAAATGCCCTAACATACACCTCCCCAACCATAATAATAGCAGCATAAAGGTAGGAGAAAGCACCTGCTCCAAATACTCTGATTTGGATAACATACGGAAGGGCCCAGAAGGTTTGTCTATAGGTCTCTCAGCTCCAAGGGGAATATACATACAGGACATCTGCATATTTTAGACTGCCTGCAGGGTGGCAGGGCTCCTGCTACTTGGCGTTCGTACTACCCCGAATGTTGCATATAACAAATTTGACCAATGCAACACAAAAGGCACCCGGTAGGGTACGAAGAAGAAGGGCACCTACTTGGTTGGATAGGTTCATGGCAGTGGAAGGAATATTTGTGATGCCATTAGGGATAGCGCATTCAGAATATCAAATACACAGATTGGCAGTATTGGTAGAAACATTAGCAAGTTCTACTGCAGCAGCCTTAGGTAACATTACTGAAGAACGTACAGACTGAAGAGCTGTTGTAATACAGAACAGACTTGCATTAGACATCATTTTAGCAAGAGCCGGTGGTGTATGTAACGTGATCCATCAGGAATGCTGTGTTTTTATACCGGACAACAGTGGGAATGTGAGGATGGCAATAGGGAAAATAGAGGTGGTAGAAGAAGGAGCAAGGAAAGTGGCGGATGTGACGGACGTGACGGAAATAGGAGGAATACTAAAGGACATTGCAGCATGGTTCCGTGGTTGGGGATCCTGGATGATAGAAGTACTGGTGGTGGGAATAGTAGGATTTATAACATTATGGGGGTGATTCGCCGCCCGCCAGGCGGAAACCGCCAAGTGGCCGCCATGCGGCCACAATATTGCGGTCCCCATTCCGACATTCCCGCTGGGCCGGCGGGCGCTAACCAAGTTAGCGCCCGCCGGCCCAGCGGGAATGAGGCCTGCAACACAGGAGCCGGCTCCGAATGGAGCCGGCGGTGTTGCGGCCGTGCGACGGGTGCAGTTGCACCCGTTGCGCTTTTCACTGTCTGCTAGGAAGACAGTGAAAAGCTGTGCGGGGCCCTGTTAGGGGACCCCTGCACTGCCCATGCCAGTGGCATGGGCAGTGCAGGGGCCCCCTGGGGCCCCAGGACACCCCTTACCGCCAGCCTCTTCCTGGCGGTGAAAACCGCCAGAAACAGGCTGGCGGTAAGGGGGTCAGAATCCCCAGGGCAGCGCTGCTTGCAGCGCTGCCCTGGCGGATTCTCCCAGCCGGGGCAAAAACGGCGGAAAACCGCCAGCCCCGGCGGGGCGACCGCGGCTTTACCGCCACGGTCGGAATGGGGATTGAAGCACCGCCAGCCTGTTGGCGGTGCTTCCGTCATTCTTGCCCTGGCGGTCAGAATGACCCCCTATGTGTGTTGATAAGGGTGTGTCCTTCCTGTTTGAACATGTTAATGAAGAAAATGTGTCATAAGGACACTGAGCACCATCGTAAGAGAAGGCATGAGGATGAGGCCAGGGAAGATGATGCTATTGAAATTACACCTGTCCATCAGGATGATTAAACTGTCAATGAGTGTTTTCATTGGGTATCAGAGGGCGGAATGTGGAATCACGTTATCCTGGATCCATTTGGACCTAGTAGACCCTGTGATACACAATGAAAATACAGGCCTGTTTCTGTTGAACACATTACAATGTTGAATTAACTAGGCCTTGAAGAAATGTCTATTGTGCTTGAAACGCATTATGTTGCAAGGCTTGCTAAACTGACGGCCATCACAAGACACCACCGCATGCTAGCTTGCGAAATCCTCACTGCTAAAAGTACTAACGTATGCACTTATGGTTCCTCTTTCTCCACATATAGATGTATCACAAGACATTTGATTCAGAGGACATTGTGCAAGCTTCCTGTCCATGATTCTAACCCTTATATGGAGCATCACGTGTGCTATATAGAGAAAAGTTAATTCATACGACATTATCAAGAACCAATGAAATGTGTTAATGTGTCTGCGGTTTAATGATATAAAAGATCATGCATTACTTCCTTGTGCAGACTGTTCGAGCTGGATTTTGGCCCGCTCAGTCTCCGTGTACACGTATTTCTTATTGTGTCTTATTAGTTCTTATTAAAAGAAATCTAAAGAAGAGCGGCTGATCTCGGTTTGCTTCCTGAATTGTCTGGATCTGAAATACTCTGTCTTGGCTTCGACAAAATAACAATCATGTTATTTCACATGCATTTTACACTGCACTTAAGTAACTTATAAGTCATCTATATGTCTAACCCTCACTTGGTGAAGGTTAGGTGCAAAGTTACTTAGTGTGAGGGCACCCTGGCACTAGCCAAGGTGCCCCCACATAGTTCAGGGCAAATTCCCCAGACTTTGTGAGTGCGGGGACACCATTACACGCGTGAACTACATATAGGTCAATACCTATGTGCAGCTTCACAATGGTAACTCCAAACATGGCCATGTAACATGTCTAGCATCATGGAATTGTCACCCCAATACCATGCTGGTATTGGGGGGGACAATTCCATGCATCCCCGGGGCTCCAGCATAGAACCCGGTGTAGGAAGGTAGCCTCTTTCTAGCCTTGTTACACCCACTTTTGGCCAGTTTGTGAGTATATGTCAGAGTGTTTTCACTGTCTCACTGCGATCCTGCTAGCCAGGGCCCAGTGCTCATAGTGAGAACCCTATGTTGTCAGTGTGTTTCCTATGTGTCACTGGGATCCTGATAGCCAGGACCCCAGTACTCATAAGTGTTTGGCCTATATGTGTTCCCTGTGTGGTGCCTAACTGTATCACTGACGCTCTGCTAACCAGAACCTCAGTGTTAATGCTCTCTCTGCTTTCTAAATTTGTCACTGCAGGCTAGTGACTAAATTTACCAATTCTCTTTGGCACACTGGTACACCCATATAATTCCCTTGTATATGGTACTGAGGTACCCAGGGTATTGGGGTTCCAGGAGATCCCTATGGGCTGCAGCATTTCTTTTGCCACCCATAGGGACCTCTGACAATTCTTACACAGGCCTGCCACTGCAGCCTGAGTGAAAAAACCTCCACGTTATTTCACAGCCATTTACCACTGCACATAAGTAACTTAGAAGACCCCTATATGTCTAACCTTCACCTGGTGAAGGTTGGGTGCAAAGTTACTTAGTATGTGGGCACCCTGGCACTAGCCAAGGTGCCCCCACATCGTTCAGGGCAAATTCCCCAGACAGCGTGAGTCTGGGGACACCATTACACACGTGCACTATACATAGGTCACTATCTATGTATAACGTCACAATGGTAACTCCAAACATGGCCATGTAACATGTCTAAGATCATGGAATTGTCCCCCCAATACCAATTCCATAATCCCCCGGGTCTCTAGCACAGAACCCGGGTACTGCCAAACTGCCTTCCCGGGGTTTCCACTGCAGCTGCTGCTGCTGCCAACCCCTCAGACAGATTTCTGCCCTCCTGGGGTCCAGGCAGCCCTGGCCCAGGAAGGCAGAACAAAGGATTTCCTCTGAGAGAGGGTGTTACACCCTCTCCCTTTGGAAATAGGTGTGAAGGGCTGGGGAGGAGTAGCCTCCCCTAGCCTCTGGAAATGCTTTGATGGGCACAGATGGTGCCCATCTCTGCATAAGCCAATCTACACCGATTCAGGGATCCCCCAGCCCTGCTCTGGCGCGAAACTGGACAAAGGAAAGGGGAGTGACCACTCCCCTGACCAGTACCTCCCAGGGGAGGTGCCCAGAGCTCCTCCAATGTGTCCCAGACCTCTGCCATCTTGGAAACAGAGGTGTTGGGGGCACACTGGACTGCTCTGAGTGGCCAGTGTCAGCAGGTGACGTCAGAGGCTCCTTCTGATAGGCTCTTACCTCTCTTGGTAGCCAATCCTCCTTCCTTAGTAGCCAAACCTACTTTTCTGGCTATTTAGGGTCTCTGCTTTAGGGAATTCTTCAGATAACGGATGCAAGAACTCACCAGAGTTCCTCTGCATCTCCCTCTTCACCTTCTACCAAGGATCGACCGCTGACTGCTCCAGGATGCCTGCAAAACTGCAACAAAGTAGCAAGATGACTACCAGCAACATTGTAGCGCCTAATCCTGCCGGCTTTCTCGACTGTTTCCTGGTGGTGCATGCTCTGGGGGTAGCCTGCCTTCACCCGGCACCAGAAGCTCCGAAGAAATCTCCTGTGGGTCGACGGAATCTTCCCCCTGCTAACGCAGGCACCAAAAGACTGCATCACTGGTCCTATGGGTCCCCTCTCATCCTGACGAGCGTGGCCCCTGGAACACAGCAACTCTGTTGAAGTGACTCCCACAGTCCAGTGACTCTTCAGTCCAAGTTTGATGGAGGTAAGTCCTTGCCTCCCCACGCTAGACTGCAAAGCTGTGTACTACGTGATTTGCAGCTGCTCCGGCTCCTGTGCACTCTTTCAAGATTTCCTTTGTGCACAGCCTAGCCTGGGTACTCAGCACTCCGTCCTGCAGTGCACAACCTTCTGAGTCGTGGAACCCCCTTTTGTAACTTTGCATGGACTCCAGTTCACTCTTCTTCTAAGTGCCTGTTGGGGTACTTCTGCAGGTGCTGCCTGCTTCTGTGAGGGCTCTCTGAGTTGCTGAGTGCGCCCTCTGTCTCCTCCTCCAAAAAGAGACATCCTGGTCCTTCCTGGTCCTCAGCAGCACCCAAAAACCTCTACTACGACCCTTGCAGCTAGCACGGCTTGTTTGCAGTATCTCTGCGTGGGAACACCTCTGCAAGCTTCATCACGATGTGGGACATCCGTCTCCCAAAGGAGAAGTTCCTAGTTCTCTTTTTTCTTGCAGAACTCCAAGCTTCTTCCATCCAGAGGCAGCTTCCTTGCACCTTTATCTGGGGTTTCCTGGGCTCCTGCCCCCCCTGGAGACTGTCGCGACTATTGGACTTGGTCACCTTGCCTTGCAGGTCCTCAGGTCTGGAAGTCTGTTGTCAGTGCACTGCTGTGTTTGTTGTTCTTACAGAATCCCCCTATCACGACTATTATGCTCTTTTGGGGTAGTAGGTATAATTTACTCCTACTTTTCAGGGTCTTGGGTTGGGGTATCTTGGACACCCTGACTGTTTTCGTACAATCCCAGCGACCCTCTACAAGCTCACATAGGTCTGGGGTCCATTCGTGATTCAAATTCCACTTTTGGAGTATATGGTTTGTGTTGCCCCTATACCTATGCTTCCCTATTGCAAACTATTGTAATTCTACACTGTTTGCATTACTTTTCTTGCTCTTACTTACCTGATTTTGGTTTGTGTACATATAACTTGTGTATATTACTTACCTTCCTATTGAAGGTACTCACTGAGATACTCTTGGCATATTGTCATAAAAAGAAAGTACCGTTATTTTTTAGTAACTCTGTGTATTGTGTTTTCTTATGATGTTGTGCATATGATATCAGTGGTATAGTAGGAGCTTTGCATGTTTCCTAGTTCAGCCTAAGCTGCTTTGTCATAGCTACCTTCTATCAGCCTGAGCTTCTAGAAACACCTCTTCTCTACTAATAAGGGATAACTGGACCTGGCACAAGATGTAAGTACCTTTGGTACCCACTACAAGCCAAGCCAGCCTCCTACACCCGGGTACTGTCAGACTAGCTCTCTGGGGTTTTCTCTGCAGCTACAGCTGCTGCCAACCCTCAGACAGGTTTCTGCCCCCTGGGCAGCCCAGTCCCAGGAAGGCAGAAAAAAGGATTTCCTCTGGGAGAGGGTGTTACACCCTCTCCCTTTGGAAATAGTTGTTAAGGGCCTGAGAGGAGTAGCTTCTCCTGGCCACTGGAAATGCTTTGAAGGGCACAGATGGTGCCCTCCTTGCATAAGCCAGTCTACACCGGTTCAGGGACCCCCCAGCCTTGCTCTGGCGCAAAACTGGACAAAGGAAAGGAGAGTGACCACTCCCCTGACCAGCACCTCCCAAGGGGAGGTGCCCAGAGCTCCTCCAGTCTGTCTCAGACCTCTGCCATCTTGAATCCAGAGGTGCGAGGGCACAATGGAGACCTCTGAGTGGCCAGTGCCAGCAGGTGACGTCAGAAACCCCTCCTGATAGGTGCTTACCTCTCTCTGTAACCAATCCTCCTCTGAAGGCTATTTATGGTCTCTCCTGTGGGTTTCTCACCAGATAACGAATGCAAGAGCTTACCAGAGTTCCTCTGCACTTCTCTCTTTGACTTCTGCCAAGGATCGACCGCTGACTGCTCCAGGATGCCTGCAAAACCATAACAAAGTAGCAAGAAGACTACCAGCAACATAGTAGCGCCTCATCCTTACAGCTTTCTCAACTGTTTCCTGGTGGTGCATGCTCTGAGGGCTGTCTGCCTTCACCCTGCACTAGAAGCCAAGAAGAAATCTCCTGAAGGGTCGACGGAATCTTACCCCTGCCAATGCAGGCACCAAACTTCTACATCACCGGTCCTCTGGGTCCCCTCTCATCTTGACGAGCGTGGTCCCTGGAACACAGGAGCTGGATCCAAGTGTCCCGGACAGTCAAGTGGCCCTTCTGTCCAAATTTGGTGGATGTAAGTCCTTGCCTCCCCACGCCAGACAGTAATCCTGTGTACTGCGTGAACTGCAGCTGCTCTGGCTTCTGTGCACTTCTGCAAGACTTCCTTCGTGCACAGCATAGCCGAGGTCTCTAGCACTCCGTCCTGCATTGCCCAACTCACTGAGTTGACCTCCGACTTCGTGGGACTCCCTTTTGTTGTGCTGAGATGACCGCCATGCTCAGATCTTCTGAACGCCTGTTCAGGTACTTCTACTGGCGCTGCCTGCTTCTGCGTGGGCTCTCTGTGTTGCTGAGTGCCCCCTCTGTCTCCTCCTCCAAGGGGCGACCTCCTGGTCCTTCCTGGGCCTTGGCAGCACCCAAAATCCTCAACCATGACTCTTGCAGCTAGCAAGGCTTGTTCGCAGTCTTTCTGTGTGGAAACAACTCTGCATCCTCCAGCACGCTGTGAGACATTTTCTGACCAAACGAGAAGTTCCTGGCACCTTCCGTTGTTGCAGAATCTTTGGCTTCTTCCACCCAGAGGCAGCCCTTTTGCACCTTCATCCATGGTTTAGTGGGCTCCTGCCCCCTTGGACACTTGCATGACTCTTGGACTTGGGCCCCTTCCTTTGCAGGTCCTCAGGTCCTGGAATCCATCTTCAGTGCTTTGCAGTCAGTAGTTGTCTTTGCAGAATCCCCTATCTCGACTTTACTGTCTTTCTGGGGTAGTAGGGTAACTTTACTCCTTCTTTTCAGAGTCTTGGGGTGGGGTATCTTGGACACCCTTAGGTGGTCATTACAACCCTGGCGGTCGATGTTAAAGCGACGGTAAGACCGCCAACAGGCTGGCGGTAAAAAAATTGCAATTACGACCATGGCGGAAACTGCCAACAAAGACAGCCACTTTAACACTCCGACCGCCACGGCGGGACAAACAAACAGTGCGGCGGTCACCGCCAACAGACAGGCGGGAGACAATGTACCGCCCGCACTATTATGACAGGCCAATCCGCCACCTTTTCCGGGGCGGATTCAACGCAGATAAAAACATGGCGGACACAGGAATCCCGAAGGAAAAACGGTCACCTCTACACACCCCACGAGGAGCGAGGACGCCATGGATCCGGAACTCCAGATGCTCCCTGCAATAGTCTTCCTGCTCCTCTACCAGGAGCACGAACGCTGGCGGCGAAGACCACAGTGAGTACTGCATTTATGACACAGGGGAGAGGGGAGGGAAAAAACAGGGACATATACACGCAACACCCCCACCCTCACCCACTACAACACACACACTAATGCAAATCAATACATCACAGTTACACCCTCCAAACCCCCTGGAAGAATGCAAAGACAATAGAAAATGAGTGTAAACATTGTATTATATTAAAAGCAAGTAGGCAGAAATATATATATACACCACGTACAAAATATATACCAAGCATAGTAGTCCAGGTAGTGCTCTAAGAAAGTCCGTGAAACACTGGGACCACACGGTATGGGCGAGGCCCACACTAGATCCTCAACCATGACGGAGAGAACACTGCAGGGGCATCAGACAGCAACTAAACAGGCACCACAGGGGGAGGGAAAGGCGGGGGCACCTCAGCCGCTTGAGTGTACGACGCCAAATCCACGAGGGGGCCACATGCCCACTGTTCCATCCTGGGGAGTGCAAAGCCACAGTCTCTCAAGTCTCTACAGTGGGTGGTTTGCCCACTGTTCCATCCTGGGGAGTGCAAAGCCACAGTCTCTCAAGTCTCTACAGTGGGTGGGTTGCCCACTGCCATATCCTGGGGAGTGCAAAGCCACAGTCTCACAAGTCTCTACAGTGGGTGGTTTGCCCACTGTTCAATCCTGGGGAGTGCAAAGCCACAGTCCCTCAAGTCTCTACAGTGGGTGGTTTGCCCACTGTTCCATCCTGGGGAGTGTAAAGCCACAGTCTCTCAAGTCTATACAGTGGGTGGTTTGGCCACTGTTCCATCCTGGGGAGTGCAAAGCCACAGTCTCTCAAGTCTGTACAGTGGGTGACTTGCCCACTGTTCCATCCTGGGGAGTGCAAAGCCACAGTCTCTCAAGTCTCTACAGTGGGTGGGTTGCCCACTGCCATATTGTGGGGAGTGCAAAGCCACAATCTCTCAAGTCGATAACAGTCTCCACTGGTTCTGGAGGGGGCATGGTGCCCAGAGTGCTTCATCCTGCTAAGGACAGAGGTAGTGGAAGACAGTCTCCACTGGTTCTGTAGGGGCATGGTGCACAGAGTGCTTCATCCTGCTAAGGACAGAGGTAGTTGATGACAGTCTCCACTGGTTCTGGAGGGGGCATGGTGCCCAGAGTGCTTCATTCTGCCTGTGACGGACTTAGTAGTGTCAGTGCCCTTGGCGCTCATGGGCCAGCGTTGCTTGAGACAGCGGTGCCTTGTTCAGCGATGTTTGAGATGGCGGTGCCCTGTGCAATGGTGCTTGAGACGGTGGTGCCCTGTTCATCGGTGCTTGAGACGGCGATGCCCTGTTCAGCGGTGCTTGACATGGCGGTGCCCTGTGCAGCGGTGCTTGAGATGGCGGTGCCCTGTTCAGCGGTGCTTGAGATGGCGGTGCCCTGTGCAGCGGTGCTTGAGATGGCGGTGCCCTGTGCAGCGGTGCGTGAGATGGCGGTGCCCTGTTCAGCGGTGCGTGAAATGGCGGTGCCCTGTGCAGCGGTGCTTGAGATGGCGGTGCCCTGTTCAGCTGTGCTTGAGGCGGCAGTCTCCATTGCAGGGACTCAGCTGCTGGCGGTCCTTCATGGCCCAGAGGGGCTTTTGCTGGCGGTCCTTCATGGCCCAGTGGGGCTTGTGCTGGCGGTCCTTCATGGCCCAGCAGGGCTTTTGCTAGCGGTCCTTGATGGCCCAGCGGGGCTTGTGCTGGCGGTGGCCTCCTGGGCAGGTAGGCTGGTGCTGGCGGGCCCCTCCTGGCCAGCTGGGCTTGTGCTGGCGGTCCTGTCCTAGGCAGCTGGGCTTGTGCTGGCGGTCCTGTCCTGGGCAGCTGGGCTTGTGCTGGCGGTCCTGTCCTGGGCAGCTGGGCTTGTGCTGGTGGGCCTGTCCTGGGCAGCTGGGCTTGTGCGGGGGTTGGCCTCCTGGGCAGCAGGGATGATGGCGGTCTTCTCCGCCGTGCTGCTCTTCCCAGACTTTCCGGGTTTCTTGTGGCCCTTCCCCACCTTGAAAGGTGTCACAGCTGACTCCACACTCCCACCAGGACCCCTGGGAGCAGCTTAGGTGGCTGGAGTCTTCCCCCTCTCCCGCCGGGCACTACCAACTTCTGATGCTTCACGGGTGGGGGACTGTCTGTGCTGTGTCTCCGTGCCACACTCACTGCCCTGGTGGCCGGTGCACTCCAGATTCCGGTGACCACAGGCACCACTGGTCCCAGAGATGTTGTGGCTGAGGTGCTAGTTCGGGACCTATGAGATGGACGGGGTGGGGGAGGTGTGGGAAAGAGGTCATGGTTGGACAGGAAAAGTTTTTTGGACACACTGGGACGGGTAGCTGGAGGGGGTTTGGGAGTGGAGGTAGAGGTAGTGGTTGTAGGAGGTGTATGTTTGGTGACTTTGGGTGAAGGTGCATGCGCTGGAGGCTTTCGTGAGGTGGATGGCTGTTGGGTGGGTGTGTGCCTGCGTTTGTGTATCTTGGGAGGGGGTGTCACTGACACACTGGGAGAGTACACAGGGGACATGTGAATGGTAGTGGGGGTGGTGACGGCACGTGAGCGGGGTGTGGGGGTGGGTGTGCTGGAGAGGGACGTAGTGGCTGTAGAGGTAGTGCATGCAGGTGTGAGTGTAGACGAGACTGGGAGGGAGGAGGGAGAAGAGGAGGAGGGGGACACAGTGGAGGCAGTGGATGTTGGTGTGTCTGCATGTGTGTGATGCTTGTGTGAGTGCCTGTGGGATGTGCGGTGCTTATGTTTGCCTGAGCTTCCCTTGTGTGTTGACATGTTGGCATGCTGGTCTGTAGCTGTGCTTGGGATAGGCTGAGGTACAGGGGATTGGGTCGGGGTGGAGGAAGTTGGAGGGGGGAGGCTAGACACAGGGACAATGGCTGCCATCAGTGCTGAGGCCAGAGTCTGAAAAGCTCGCTGAAGGGCCGCCTGACCAGAATGAATGCCCTCCAGGAATGCAATTGTTTGTTGCAACTGCCTTTCTACACCCTGGATGGCATTCAAAATGTTAGACTGCCCAACAGTGAGGGACCTGAGGAGGTAAATGGCCTCCTCACTGAGGGCAGCAGGGGTGACTGGGAGAGGGCCTGAGGTGCCTGGGGCGAAGGTGATGCCCACCCTCCTGGGTGAGCGGTGTAGGAAAGTACCATCTTGCCTGGCATGTTACCCCCATATTTCACTGTATATATGTTGTTTTAGTTGTATGTGTCACTGGGACCCTGCCTGCCAGGGCCCCAGTGCTCATAAGTGTGCCCTGTATGTGTTCCCTGTGTGATGACTAACTGTCTCACTGAGGCTCTGCCAACCAGAACTCAGTGGTTATGCTCTCTCATTACTTTCTAAATTGTCACTAACAGGCTAGTGACCAATTTCACCAATTCACATTGGCATACTGGAACACCCTTATAATTCCCTAGTATATGGTACTGAGGTACCCAGGGTATTGGGGTTCCAGGAGATCCCTATGGGCTGCAGCATTTCTTTTGCCACCCATAGGGAGCTCTGACAATTCTTACACAGGCCTGCCACTGCAGCCTGAGTGAAATAACGTCCACGTTATTTCACAGCCATTTACCACTGCACTTAAGTAACTTATAAGTCACCTATATGTCTAACCTTTACCTGGTAAAGGTGGGGTGCTAAGTTACTTAGTGTGTGGGCACCCTGGCACTAGCCAAGGTGCCCCCACATCGTTCAGGGCAAATTCCCCGGACTTTGTGAGTGCGGGGACACCATTACACGCATGCAATATACATAGGTCACTACCTATGTATAGCGTCACAATGGTAACTCCGAACATGGCCATATAACATGTCTAAGATCATGGAATTGTCACCCCAATGCCATTCTGGCATTGGGGAGACAATTCCATGATCCCCCGAGTCTCTCAGACAAGTTTCTGCCCTCCTGGGGTCCAGCCAGGCTTGGCCCAGGAAGGCAGAACAAAGGACTTCCTCAGAGAGAGGGTGTTACACCCTCTCCCTTTGGAAAAGGTGTCATGGCTGGGGAGGAGTAGCCTCCCCCAGCCTCTGGAAATGCTTTGATGGGCACAGATGGTGCCCATCTCTGCATAAGCCAGTCTACACCGGTTCAGGGATCCACCAGCCCTGCTCTGGCGCGAAACTGGACAAAGGAAAGGGGAGTGACCACTTCCCTGACCTGCACCTCCCCTGGGAGGTGCCCAGAGCTCCTCCAGTGTGCTCCAGACCTCTGCCATCTTGGAAACAGAGTTGCTGCTGGCACACCGGACTGCTCTGAGTGGCCAGTGCCAGCAGGTGACGTCAGAGACTCCTTCTGATAGGCTCTTACCTGTGTTGCTAACCTATCCTCCTTCCTAAGTAGCCAAACCTCCTTTTCTGGCTATTTAGGGTCTCTGCTTTGGGGAATTCTTTAGATAACGAATGCAAGAGCTCATCAGAGTTCCTCTGCATCTCTGTCTTCACCTTCTTCCAAGGAATCGACCGCTGACTGCTCTGGACGCCTGCAAAACCGCAACAAAGTAGCAAAGACGACTACTGCAACCTTGTATCGCTGATCCAGCCACCTTCTCCACTGTTTTCCTGGTGGTGCATGCTGTGGGGGTAGTCTGCCTCCTCTCTGCACTAGAAGGTCCGAAGAAATCTCCCGTGGGTCGACAGAATCTTCCCCCTGCAACCGCAGGCACCAAAAGACTGCATCACCGGTCCTCTGGGTCCCCTCTCAGCACGACGAGCATGGTCCCTGGACCTCAGCAACTCTGTCCAAGTGACTCCCACAGTCCAGTGACTCTTCAGTCCAAGTTTGGTGGAGGTAAGTCCTTGCCTCCCTACGCTAGACTGCATTGCTGGGTACCGCGTGATTTGCAGCTGCTCCAGCTCCTGTGCACTCTTCCAGGATTTTCTTTGTGCACAGCCAAGCCTGGGTCCCCGACACTCTAACCTGCAGTGCACAACCTCCTGAGTTGTCCTCCGGTGTTGTGGGATCTTCTTTTGTGACTTCAGGTGAGCTCCGGTTCACTCCTCTTAGTAGTGCCTGTTCCGGCACCTTCTGCGGGTGCTGCCTGCTTCTGAGAGGGCTCCTTGTCTTGCTGGGCGCCCCTTCTGTCTCCTCACGCAATTGGCGACATCCTGGTCCCTCCTGGGCCACAGCAGCATCCAAAAACCCTAACCGCGACTGTAGGAGGCTGGACTGGCTTGTAGGGAGTACCAAGGGGTACATGCACCTTGCACCAGGCCCAGTTATCCCTTATTAGTGTATAGGGTGTCTAGCAGCTTAGGCTGATAGATAATGGTAGCTTAGCAGAGCAGCCTAGGCTGAACTAGGAGACGTGTGAAGCTACTACAGTACCACTTAGGCCCTCATTCTGACCTTGGCGGTCTTTTCGCAAGACCGCCGAGTTACCGCCGCGGTAAAGACCGCCGACCGCGGCGGTATGCCGCTGCGCGTATTCCGACCGCTGGGAGCGTTCCGCCGGAATACCGCCAGCAGCCACACTGGCGGTCGGCGGGAAAGTGGAGACTGGTCAACCTCCACCGCCACGCCAGCAGAACACCGCCCCCAGAATTACGACCCACATTTCTGTGTGGCGGTCTTCTGTTGGCGGTCTTCTGTTGGCGGTCACGTCCCTATGGCTCCCGTCGCCTCCCGGAGGACCAACGCACAAGGTAAGTTGATCGTCCGTGAGGGGAGGGGGTGGGGGGGTGTTGTGTGATGTGTGCGTGCATGGGGGTGTGCGTGTGAGTGTGTATAGGGGGTGTGTGAGTGCGTGCATGCGGGCGGGGATTGCTGCTGTGCCTATGGGCAATGTGTGTAGTTCGGCGGGTGCGCATGTCGGCATGTATGTGTGCGGGTATGTGTCCCCGTTGTGTATGTGTGTGTGTAGGGGGTGTGTATATGTGCATGTTGGGGGTGTGTGCATGTCGGGGTGCATGTATGTGCATGTCGGGGTGGGGGTGGGGAGGGGGTTCGTACCACCTCTGGGGGGTGGCAGGGGGGTGGAGGGTGTGGGGGGAGGACTCGGGGGGGCAGTGGGGGGTGGGGGAGACCCCTATCAGTGCCAGGGAAGGAATTCCCTGGCCCCGATAGTGCCTACCGCCATGGTTCGCATGGCGGTTCCCGAACGCAAGAAACCGCGGCGGTAAGCAGGGTCATGATAGCGTTGGCGGTCTTGGGTCGACCGCCGGACCGGAGTGCGCAGACTCCAGCCCGTCGGTCATGACCGCCGTGGCTGTCGGAGTGGGGAAGTGGCGGTCGGTCGCGGCGGGGACCGCCGCGGTCAGAATGCCATTTTTAATACCGCCGGTCTGTTCGCGGTCCGACCGCCGCCTCTCCGCCGACCGCCAAGGTCAGAATGAGGGCCTTAGTGTCATATGCACAATATCATAAGAAAACACAATACACAGTTATACTAAAAATAAAGGTACTTTACAATATGTACAATATGCCAAAGTATCTTAGAGTGTACCCTCAGTGAGAGGATAGGAAATATACACAAGATATATATACACAATAGCAAAAATATGCAGTATAGTCTTAGAAAACAGTGCAAACAATGTATAGTTACAATAGGATGCAATGGGGAAACATAGGGATAGGGGCAACACAAACCATATACTCCAAAAGTGGAATGCGAACCACAAATGGACCCCAAACCTATGTGACCTTGTAGAGGGTCGCTGGGACTATTAGAAAATAGTGAGAGTTAGAAAAATAACCCTCCCCAAGACCCTGAAAAGTGAGTGCAAAGTGCACTAAAGTTCCCCTAAGGACAAAGAAGTCGTGTGAGAGGAATAATGCAGAAACAACTGTGGATTTCCAATCTAGGGTACCTGTGGAACAAGGGGACCAAGTCCAAAAGTCACAAGCAAGTCGGAGATGGGCAGATGCCCAGGAAATGCCAGCTGCGGGTGCAAAGAAGCTTCTACTGGACAGAAGAAGCTGAAGTTTCTGCAGGAACGAAAAGGGCTAGAGACTTCCCCTTTGGTGGACGGATCCCTCTTGCCTTGGAGAGTCGTGCAGAAGTTTTTTCCCGCTGAAAGGACGCCAACAAGCCTTGCTAGTTGCAAATCGTGTGTTTGGCGTTTTTGGACGCTGCTGGGGCCCAGGAGGGACCAGGAGGTCGCAAATTGGACCTGAAGAGAGAGGGGACGTCAAGCAAGAAAAAGAGCTCTCACAGAAGCAGGTAGCACTTGGAAAAGTGCTAGAAATAGGCACTACGAGGATGCGTGAAACTGTGCTCGCCGAAGTTGCACAAAGGAGTCCCACGTCGCCGGAGACCAACTTAGAAAGTCGTGCAATGCAGGTTAGAGTGCCGTGGACCCAGGCTTGGCTATGCACAAAGGATTTCCGCCGGAAGTGCACAGGGGCCGGAGTAGCTGCAAAGTCGCGGTTCCCAGCAATGCAGCCCAGCGAGGTGAGGCAAGGACTTACCTCCACCAAACTTGGACTGAAGAGTCACTGGACTGTGGGGGTCACTTGGACAGAGTCGCTGGATTCGAGGGACCTCGCTCGTTGTGCTGAGAGGAGACCCAAGAGACCGGTAATGCAGCTTTTTGGTGCCTGCGGCTGCAGGGGGAAGATTCCGTCGACCCACGGGAGATTTCTTCGGAGCTTCTGGTGCAGAGAGGAGGCAGACTACCCCCACAGCATGCACAAGCTGGAAAACAGTCGAGAAGGCGGCAGGATCAGCGTTACAGAGTTGCAGTAGTCGTCTTTGCTACTATGTTGCAGGTTTGCAGGCTTCCAGCGCGGTCAGCAGTCGATTCCTTATCAGAAGGTGAAGAGAGAGATGCAGAGGAACTCGGATGAGCTCTTGCATTCGTTATCTGAAGTTTCCCCAGAGACAGAGACCCTAAATAGCCAGAAAAGAGGGTTTGGCTACCTAGGAGAGAGGATAGGCTACTAACACCTGAAGGAGCCTATCAGAAACAGTCTCTGACGTCACCTGGTGGCACTGGCCACTCAGAGCACTCCAGTGTGGCAGCAGCACCTCTGTTTCCAAGATGGCAGAGGTCTGGAGCACACTGGAGGAGCTCTGGACACCTCCCAGGGGAGGTGCAGGTCAGGGGAGTGGTCACTCCCCTTTCCTTTGTCCAGTTTTGCGCCAGAGCAGGGCTAAGGGGTCCCTGAACCGGTGTAGACTGGCTTATGCAGAATTGGGCACATCTGTGCCCAAGAAAGCATTTCCAGAGGCTGGGGGAGGCTACTCCTCCCCTGCCTTCACACCATTTTCCAAAAGGAGAGGGTGTCACACCCTCTCTCAGAGGAAGTTCTTTGTTCTGCCATCCTGGGCCAGGCCTGGCTGGACCCCAGGAGGGCAGATGCCTGTCTGAGGGGTTGGCAGCAGCAGCAGCTGCAGTGAAACCCCAGGAAGGGCAGTTTGGCAGTACCAGGCTCTGTGCTACAGACCACTGGGATCATGGGATTGTGCCAACTATGCCAGGATGGCATAGAGGGGGCAATTCCATGATCATAGACATCTTACATGGCCATATTCGGAGTTACCATTGTGAAGCTACATATAGGTAGTGACCTATATGTAGTGCACGCGTGTAATGGTGTCCCCGCACTCACAAAGTGCAGGGAATAGGCTCTGAACAATGTGGGGGCACCTTGGCTAGTGCCAGGGTGCCCTCACACTAAGTAACTTAGCACCCAACCATTACCAGGTAAAGGTTAGACATATAGGTGACTTATAAGTTACTTAAGTGCAGTGTAAAATGGCTGTGAAATAACGTGAACGTTATTTCACTCAGGCTGCAGTGGCAGGCCTGTGTAAGAATTGTCAGAGCTCCCTATGGGTGGCAAAAGAAATGCTGCAGCCCATAGGGATCTCCTGGAACCCCAATACCCTGGGTACCTCAGTACCATATACTAGGGAATTATAAGGGTGTTCCAGTAAGCCAATGTAAATTGGTAAAATTGGTCACTAGCCTGTTAGTGACAATTTGAAAGAAATGAGAGAGCATAACCACTGAGGTTCTGGTTAGCAGAGCCTCAGTGAGACAGTTAGGCATCACACAGGGAACACATACCTATAGGCCACAAACTTATGAGCACTGGGGTCCTGACTAGCAGGGACCCAGTGACACATAACAAACATACTGAAAACATAGGGTTTTCACTATGAGCACTGGGCCCTGGCTAGCAGGATCCCAGTGAGACAGTGAAAACACCCTGACATACACTCACAAACAGGCCAAAAGTGGGGGTAACAAGGCTAGAAAGAGGCTACTTTCTCACCCCCCCCCCCCCCAAACGAAGGACAATAAGGCTAACCTTGACCAGTTGAGAATTTATTGTCTAAGTGGTGATAAGTAGAGAGTAGCTCTGCAATAGACTGGTTACTCCCTTTTTCATCCACTATATGGTTACTTCCCTGTGGGGATGTAAACCACCCTGTTTGAAGTTTTTTAGCTAAGCAACAATGTGAAGATGTATTTTCAGAGTTTCTATCAGTAAGTTTTAGTTTAGAGCAGTGGGAATTGTCCACTGAACCTATTTGTAGTGATGGAAATGCCAGACAGGGATGCTGTCTCAGAAAAGCCATAGCTGGGCAAAAACTTTGTCCATGTGGCTGGAAGAGAGAACAGGGATGCTGTTTCTCTTGGGTTGGAGCAGGGCAGGGATGCTGTCCTATCAGCTCCACACTAGGGCAGGGATGCTGTCCTAAGTGTTGTGAGGCAGTGCAGAGTTTCTGCACTAAAGTTTCTCTGGGAGGGTTGGAGGGATGCTCCATGTTAACTAAAATGGTGCTCTTTTTCTCACCAATGTTAGTTATCCCACAGAGAGGTACTTCTACCTCAGGGAGTACAGCTTTGCCAGCTGATGCTTCCCTTGGAACAGGTGCCACCCCAGGAGAGGTTTCTCCCACCACAGGAATGGTATCCTGAATGGTAGGGTGGTTAGGGGATACTGTGATACCCTTTTTACCTGTTGATGGAGAGGGATCCTGAGTTTTCAGGCCTTCTCTCCTTTGCTTTTTCATTTCAGTAGAAATGAGAGGGAACAATTCCTCTGGGATGCCCAGCATGGCTGAATGGGCATAAAACTCTACATCAGCCCAACCTGAGGCCTCTAGGTCATTACCTAAGAGACAGTCTACAGGTAAGCTAGGTGATACCACCACCTGCTTAGGGCCAGTAACTCCACCCCAACTAAACTGAATTATAGCTAAGGGAAGAAACTTAGTGGAGTTATGGACATCAATAATCTTATACTGTTGTCCAATGATGTGTTGATCAGGGTGCACTAGGTTTTCAGTCACCAAAGTGATACTGGCACCTGTGTCCCTGTAGGCCAAGGCCTCAACACCATTTATTGAAACTGTCTGCCTGTACTTATCCATTGTAAGGGGACAAGCAGCCAGTGTGGCAAGGCCAATGCCACTAGGTGTGACAGAAACTGTCTTGGGACTGACTACCCCAGTTTCTATGATGGACCCATAAGTGAACCCAACTACACCCTTTGCTTGACTGTTGCCAGCAGTCCCACCACTAGTACCACTACTGCTAGGGGCACTAGAGCTTGATGTATTAGTGGTGGTAGGCTCAGGGGGTTTACCTGGACAGGACTTATCCCCTGGCCTATGGCCTCTGTTTTTACACACAAAGCACCAAGGCTTTTTAAATTGTGTAGGTTGAGAAGAAGAGGAAGAATTAGTTTTATCCCCACCCTCTGAAGAGTGTTTAAGATTTGAAGTGGGATCTTTGGTTTTACACTTATCCCCATGCTTATCTTGAGATTTTTCACCATCTTTCTTCTTATTGCCATCTTTGTCACCCCCTGTATGAACTTTTCTGTTCACCCTTGTTCTGACCCATTTGTCTGCCTTCTTTCCCAATTCTTGGGGAGAGGTCAGATCAGAGTCTACCAGGTACTGGTGCAACAAATCAGACACACAATTATTAAGTATATGCTCTCTCAGGATTGTGTTATTCAGGCTTTCATAATCAGTAACTTTACTGCCATGTAACCACCCCTCCAAGGCCTTCACTGAATGGTCAATGAAATCAACCCAGTCTTGTGAAGACTCCTTTTTGGTCTCTCTGAACTTTATCCTGTATTGTTCAGTGGTTAAGCCATAACCATCCAGGAGTGCATTCTTAAGAACTGTAATATAATTCATAATATATATTGGTAATCCAGCCAACACCTCACCACAATGATTAATATTGACAGAGAAATTCAGAAGGAGTACCCATATGAATTCTTCAAAATTACGACGATGAATTATATTAATAATACTGAGATGTTGAATTATTTCCAGATTATTTACCTGAGTGATGTTCACATTGTTGTGAATGAGAGACTTCAAACTGTATTGCGATATGAGTAGTTTTGACAGATTGAGCGATTTACATTGTTTACTTTAGCTTGATTTGTAGGCTGGTTGCGGTAGTGAATATCCAGATATGTTTCACCAGTAGAGAAATATAATTGATTATTTTCTGGGCTTTCTGGAGCGTATTCGTAAGACTCATGTCGGTGGTTCCTTCTCCACTCACATCTTAGTCCGTTTTCTATCACGGTTACGCTGTGTGAGGAGCGCGAACCCGGAAGTGTATTTATTTCCGGGTTCGGCTGCGCGCGAGCAGCGTACTCGCAAGGCGTCCTTTCTGTCAGACGCTGGAGCCATGGAATAAATTAATTTTCGGAATAACGAGGTGGGTTTTTGATATGACGAACTCTTAATGAATGCAGAAGGTGAAGGATAGGATTTGGGTCTTAAATTAATACAACAACCGCTTTTTTGACCTTGGTGAGACTTATACTGATGTGGCATATTATAACTTTTGATGATGATGAGCTACGAAGCATGTACTGTAGATTACATATTAAATACTATTCAAGGAATTCTTTCTTTTTATACTGACAGTTATGGGAACACTACTGGAGTTATGGATGAAAACTTTGGAATATAAGAATTTACAATTTTTATTAGAGATGATTAGTGCCTGATTTAAGAAGGTATTTTATTATCGTATTATTTGAGTTTGGACACTTTGGTGCACTCACTGGGGGCTTGTAGCTCGTTAATAGATTTGCTAATGTTGGTGTCTTTAGTTTTAGGAAGTTAGTTGGAGATTGTTGGTGGCTTGTTGTTAATTTTTAATCACTAGGACTTTGGGTTTGGTTTCTTTCTTTTTTTCTCATCACTCATTTCTGGTGATACCATGTAAATTTCACCTCCCTTGGGTATTTTGAAGTGTGTTTGCACGTCACAGTGGACGATTGAGCATTTTGGTTTCAACTCATTATGTCATATGTACTCTATGATTTCCAGCCCGGAAGAAGTCATAAGGGATTTATCATTTCCCAAGACGAAACACGTGTTGGCTGGAAGGAACATAACCTGTGGATTACAGACTGTATATAAGTGAATGAGATTTGGAATAAAGACTTTGGATTCATCATTCAACTTGACTGGTTGATTCCAGGATCATTATGATACATTTGGACTGATGTATTGAAGTTGAAAGTTTTTTGTGAAGTGTTCACTTTATATTCGTGATTTTGTGTTTTCTTTTGTTTTTATATATATCAAGAAGGGACCCTCACTATATTTAATTTTGTAGTTAGAGGTGTTTTCCTCTGAGGGTAGGGTGTTTCCCTGTTGAGGTTCCCTGCCATTTACTGGGGTTAGTTCATTACCCGTAGCGCCATTTATCCTTAGTTTCACACCCTGCTGCGTTGTTGAGTGAAATAACGTCCACGTTATTTCACAGCCATTTACCACTGCACTTAAGTAACTTATAAGTCACCTATATGTCTAACCTTCACCTGGTGAAGGTTGGGTGCAAAGTTACCTAGTGTGTGGGCACCCTGGCACTAGCCAAGGTGCCCCCACATTGTTCAGGGCAAATTCCCTGGACTTTGTGAGTGCGGGTACACCATTACACGCTTTCACTATACATAGGTCACTACCTATGTATAGCGTCACAATGGTAACTCCGAACATGGCCATGTTTCATGTCTAAGATCATGGAATTGTCACCCCAATGCCATTCTGACAATTCCATGATCCCCCGGGTCTCTAGCACAGAACCCGGGTACTGCCAAACTGCTTTTTCAGGGTTTGCACTGCTGCTGCTGCTGCTGCCAACCCCTCAGACAGGTTTCTGCCCCCCTAGGATCCAGGCAGCCCTGGCCCGGGAAGGCAGAACAAAGGATTTCCTCTGAGAGAGGGTGTGACACCCTCTCCCTTTGGAAATAGGTGTGAAGGCTGGGGAGGAGTAGCCTCCCCCAGCCTCTGGAAATGCTTTGATGGGCACAGATGCTACCCATCTCTGCATAAGCCAGTCTATACCGGTTCAGGGATCAGGGATCCCCCAGCCCTGCTCTGGCACAAAACTGGACAAAGGAAAGGGGAGTGACCACTCCCCTGACCTGCACCTCCCAGGGGAGGTGCCCAGAGCTCCTCAAGTGTGCCCCAGACCTCTGCCATCTTGGAAACAGAGGTGTTGCTGGCACACTGGACTGCTCTGAGTGGCCAGTGCCATCAGGTGACGTCAGAGACTCCTTCTGATAGGCTCTTACCTTTCTTACTAGCCTGTCCTCCTTCCTAGGTAGCCAAACCTCCTTTTCTGGCTATTTAGGGTCTCTGCTTTGGGGAATTCTTCAGATACTGAATGCAAGAGCTCACCAGAGTTCCTCTGCACTTCTCTCTTCACCTTCTGCCAAAGGATCGACCGCTGACTGCTCAGGACGCCTACAAAACTGCAACAAAGTAGCAAAGACGACTACTGCAACCTTGTATTGCTTCTCCTGCCGCCTTCTCGACTGTTTCCTGGTGGTGCATGCTCTGGGGGTAGCCTGCCTCCTCTCTGCACCAGGAGCTCTTAAGAAATCTTCTGTGGGACGAGTGAATCCTCCCCCTGCAACCGCAGGCAACAAACGACTGCATCACCGGTCCTCTGGGTCCCCTCTCAGCACGACGAGCGTGGTACCTGGAACACAGGAGTTGGGTCCAAGTGTCTCCCACAGTCCAGTGGCCCTTCTGTCCAAATTTGGTGGAGGTAAGTCCTTGCCTCCCCACGCCAGACAGCAAACCTGTGTACTGCGTGATTTGCAGCTGCTCCGGCTTCTGTGCACTTCTCCAAGGATTCCTTTGTGCACAGCCTAGCCTGGGTCCTCAGCACTCCGTCCTGCAGTGCTCAACCCGCTGAGTTGGACTCCCACGTCGTGGGACCCTCCGTTTGTGACTCTGAGTTCACAGATTTTCTAAGTGCCTGCTCCGGTACTTCTGCGGGTGCTGACTGCTTCTGCGGGGGCTCTCTGAGTTGCTGAGTGCCCCCTCTGTCTCCTCATCCAAGGGGCGACATCCTGGTC
This sequence comes from Pleurodeles waltl, assembly GCF_031143425.1. Classification (NCBI taxonomy): domain Eukaryota; kingdom Metazoa; phylum Chordata; class Amphibia; order Caudata; family Salamandridae; genus Pleurodeles; species Pleurodeles waltl. Next base: position 1,220,479,575 of record NC_090447.1, read on the forward strand.
CCCAGCAGCACCCTAAAACCTCTACCGCAACCCTTGCAGCTAGCAAGGCTTGTTGGCGGTATTTCTGCGTGGAAACACTTCTGCAACATCAAGCACAACGTGGGACATCTTCCATCCAAACGAAAAGTTCCTAGCCCTTTTCGTTGTTGCATAATCTTCGGCTTCTTCCACCCGGAGGCAGCCCTTTTGCACCTTCATCCGGGGTTTCCTGGGCTCCTGCCCCCCTGGACACTATTGCGACTCTTGGACTTGGTCCCCTTCCTTTTCAGGTCCTGAGGTCCAGGAATCTGTCTTCAGTGTTTTGCTGGTGCTTGTGGTTCTTGCAGAATCCCTCTATCACGACTATTGTGTCTTTCTGGGGTAGCAGGGTAACTTTACTCCTACTTTCTAGGGTCTTGGGGTGTGGTATTTTGGACACCCGTACTGTTTTCTCACAGTCCCAGCGACCCTCTACAATCTCCCATAGGTCTGGGGTCTATTCGTGATTTGCATTCCACTTTTGGAGTATACGGTTTGTGGTGCCCCTAGACCTATGTTTACCTATTGCATCCTATTGTGATTCTACATTGTTTGCACTACTTTTCTTACTGTTACTTACCTGTTTTCGGTTTGTGTACATATAACTTATGAATATTACTTACCTCCTAAGTGAGGGTATTCTCTGAGATACTTTTGGCATATTGTTACTAAAATAAAGTACCTTTATTTATAGTAACTCTGAGTATTGTGTTTTCTTATGATATTGTGCTATATGATATATGTGGTATAGTAGGAGCTTTGCATGTCTCGTAGTTCAGCCGAAGCTGCTTTGCCATAGCTACCTTCTATCAGCCTCAGCTCCTAGAAACACCTCTATTCTACTAATAAGGGATAGCTGGACCTGGCACAGGGTGTAAGAACCACAAGGTACCCATTATAAGCCAGGCCAGCCTCCTACACTGGCTCCTTGTTGCAGTACCTTCCCCACTTTTTTCTGAATGCAACTTGGACTGGAGTGCACTGGGATCCTGCTAACCAGGTTCCCAGTGCCAGTGTTCTTTCCCTAAAACATGGTATAAGTAATAGGATACACCTTTAGCTACCACTATAAGTCCCTAGTAAAACGTACTTAAGTACCCAGGGCATGGGGTACTTTGGGTAAGTCCCTGAGGGTAGCAGCACTGATTGTGCCAACCTCAAGAGCTCTGCATCCAGGTACACTCAAGCACTGCCATAGAAGGCTGAGTGTCCTGGTGCAAACCTAAAATACAAACTCGACATGGCGCACTCTCTGTGTGCCCTGTACACCCTACACTGCATATTTTATGGGTAAGTCACCCCTTTAGCAGGCCTTCCAGCCCTAGGCAAGGTGCACCATATTATATGTGAGGGCATAATTGCATGAAAAATATGCACCCACTGTGTGTGAGAAAGTAGCCTCTTTCTAGCCTTGTTACCCCATCTTTTGGCCTGTTTGTGAGTATATGTCAGGGTGTTTTCACTGTCTCACTGGGATCCTGCTAGCCAGGGCCCAGTGCTCATAGTGAAAACCCTATGTTGTCAGTATGTTTGTTATGTGTCACTGGGACCCTGCTAGCCAGGACCCCAGTGCTCATAGGTTTGTGGCCTATATGTATGTGTTCCCTGTGTGATGCCTAACTGTCTCACTGAGGCTCTGCTAACCAGAACCTCAGTGGTTATGCTCTCTCTGCTTTACAAATTGTCACTAACAGGCTAGTGACCAATTTTACCAATTCACATTGGCATACTGGAACACCCTTATAATTCCCTAGTATATGGTACTGAGGTACCCAGGGTATTGGGGTTCCAGGAGATCCCTATGGGCTGCAGAATTTCTTTTGCTACCCATAGGGAGATCTGACAATTCTTACACAGGCCTGCCAGTGCAGCCTGAGTGAAATAACGTCCACGTTATTTCACAGCCATTTACCACTGCACTTAAGTAACTTATAAGTCACCTATATGTCTAACCTTCACCTGGTGAAGGTTGGGTGCAAAGTTACTTAGTTTGTGGGCACCCTGGCACTAGCCAAGGTGCCCCCACATCGTTCAGGGCAAATTCCCCCCACTTTGTGAGTGCGGGGACACCATTACACTCGTGCACTATACATAGGTCACTACCTATGTATAGCGTCACAATAGTAACTCCGAACATGGCCATGTGACATGTCTAAGATCATGGAATTGTCACCCCAATGCCATTCTGGCATTGGGGAGACAATTCCATAATCCCCCGGGTCTCTAGCACAGAACCCGGGTACTGCCAAAGTGCTTTTTCAGGGTTTGCACTGCAGCTGCTGCTGCTGCCAACCCCTCAGACAGGTTTCTGCCCCCCTGGGGTCCAGGCAGCCCTGGCCCAGGAAGGCAGAACAAAGGATTTCCTCTGAGAGAGGGTGTGACACCCTCTCCCTTTGGAAATAGGTGTGAAGGCTGGGGAGGAGTAGCCTCCCCCAGCCTCTGAAAATGGTTTGATGGGCACAGATGCTGCCCATCTCTGCATAAGCCAGTCTACACCGGTTCAGGGATCACCCAGCCCTGCTCTGGCACGAAACTGGACAAAGGAAAGGGGAGTGACCACTCCCCTGACCTGCACCTCCCAGGGGAGGTGCCCAGTGCGCCTCCAGTGTGCCCCAGACCTCTGCCATCTTAGAAACAGAGGTGTTGCTGGCACACTGGACTGCTCTGAGTGGCCAGTGCCATCAGGTGACGTCAGAGACTCCTTCTGATAGGCTCTTACCTTTCTTACTAGCCTGTCCTCCTTCCTAGGTAGCCAAACCTCCTTTTCTGGCTATTTAGGGTCTCTGCTTTGGGGAATTCTTCAGATACCGAATGCAAGAGCTCACCAGAGTTCCTCTGCACTTCTCTCTTCACCTTCTGCCAAAGGATCGACCGCTGACTGCTCAGGACGCCTACAAAACTGCAACAAAGTAGCAAAGACGACTACTGCAACCTTGTATCGCTTCTCCTGCCGCCTTCTCGGCTGTTTCCTGGGGGTGCATGCTCTGGGGGTCGCCTGCCTCCTCTCTGCACCAGGAGCTCTGAAGAAATCTCCTGTGGGACGACGGAATCCTCCCCCTGCAACCGCAGGCAACAAAAGACTGCATCACCGGTCCTCTGGGACCCCTCTCAGCACGACGAGTGTGGTCCCTGGAACTCAGCAACTCTGTCCAAGTGACTCCCACAGTCCAGTGACTCTTCAGTCCAAGTTTGGTGGAGGCAAGTCCTTGCCTCCCCACGCTAGACTGCTTTGCTGGGTACCGCGTGATTTGCAGCTGCTCCGGCTCCTGTGCACTCTTCCAGGATTTCCTGCGTGCACAATCAAAACCTGGGTCCCCGACACTCTAACCTGCAGTGCACAACCTTCTGAGTTGTCGTCTGGCGTTGTGGGACTCCCTTTTGTGACTTCGGGTGGGCTCCGGTTCACTCCTCTTCCAAGTGCCTGTTTCGGTACTTCTGCGGGTGCTGCCTGCTTCTGTGAGGGCTCCCTGACTTGCTGGGTGCCCCCTCTGTCTCCTCATCCAAGTGGCGACATCCTGGTCCCTCCTGGGCCACAGCAGCATCCAAAAACCCTAACCGCGACCCTTGCAGCTAGCAAGGCTTGTTTGGGGTCTTTCTGCGTGGGAACACCTCTGCAAGCTTTTTTGCGACGTGGGACATCCATCCTCCAAAGGGGAAGATTCTAGCCCTCTTCGTTCTTGCAGAATCCACAGCTTCTAACATCCGGTGGCAGCTTCTTTTTACCCTCAGCTGGCATTTCCTGGGCATCTGCCCACTCTCGACATTGTCGCGACTCTTGGACTTGGTCCCCTTGTTTCACAGGTAGTCAGGTCCGGAAATCCACTGTTGTTGCTTTGCTGGTGTTGGTCTTCCTTGCAGAAACCCCCATCACGACTTCTGTGTTCTCTGGGGGTTATAGGTGCACTTTACGCCTACTTTTCAGGGTCTTGGGGTGGGCTATTTTTCTAACCCTCACTGTTTTCTTACAGTCCCACCGACACTCTACAAGCTCACATAGGTTTGGGGTCCATTCGTGGTTCGCATTCCACTTTTGGAGTATATGGTTTGTGTTGCCCCTATACCTATGTGCTCCTATTGCAATCTACTGTAACTTTACATTGCTCGCATTACTTCCTTTTGCTATTACTGCATATTTTTGGTATTGTGTACATATATTTTGTGTATATTTGGCATCCTCATACTGAGGGTACTCACTGAGATACTTTTGGCATATTGTCATAAAAATAAAGTACCTTTATTTTTAGTATATCTGTGTATTGTGTTTTCTTATGATATTGTGCACATGACACCAGTGATATAGTAGGAGCTTTGCATGTCTCCTAGTTCAGCCTAAGCTGCTCTGCTATAGCTACCTTCTATCAGCCTAGGCTGCTAGAAACACCTCTTCTACACTAATAAGGGATAACTGGACCTGGTACAGAGTGTAAGTACCCCTTGGTACCCACTACAAGCCAGGCCAGCCTCCTACATTGGTTGTGCAGCGGTGGGATAAGTACTTGCAACTACTTACCACTTTGTCATTGTGTACTTTTCATAAGAGAATAGTATACAAAACAAGTTCAGTGTATGTACACCTAACGAAAAAGTTTTGCTTTTCTTCTCTTACACTATCTGCTAAGTGCTGAAAAGTAATTCTAAACTTTCATAAAGTTTCAAAAAGTTGAAAAAGGTTTTTTTTCTTGTTCCTTAAAAAGTCCTGAAACTTTTTCTATCCTTTATCTGTCTCTAAACCTTTTTCTACCATGTCTGGTGTAGGAACTCCTCTTAATTTGGTCGATACAACTTATGACCACCTTAACTTTAAGAGCCTAAGGAGTCTCTGTATTGATAGAGGTTTAGTGGTAGGAAAGAACCCTTCTAGAGAATTATTGTCTAAAATGCTCAGTGAGAATGATAAGGCCTTAGCTGGTAGGTCAATTGAGAAGTTAGGAGATTGCTCACACTCTGACTCAGGGGAGCCCCCAGTAGGAGTGTTGCAGGGTTCCCTTCCTAATCTGACCCTTAGCAGACCACCTAGCAATGCTGGTAGTATAAGAAGCTCCCATCATAGTAGGGAGGGTTTTATTCCTGAAGGCCAGGTTGTTAGAGTGCCAACTGTTAGGGACAGGTCTCCCTCTGCTCATTCAAATCTTTCTTCTGTGTCAAAACATTCCCAATCCACCCACCCTGATGACAAGATGTTAGAAAGGGAACTCAGTACGTTGAGAGTAGAAGAGACCAGGCTGAAGCTTAAACAGCAACAGCTGGCTCTAGACAGGGAATATCTAGACTTAGAAAAAGAGAGACAGAGGTTGGGGTTTTGACCCCATGGTGGCAGCAGCAGTATTTCTGATAGTAATACTGTTAGAGAGCATGATTCCAGGAATCTGCACAAGATAGTTCCCCCTTACAAGGAGGGGGATGACATTAACAAGTGGTTTGCTGCACTTGAGAGGGCCTGTATGGTACAGGGGGTTCCCTTAAAGGCAGTGGGCTGCTATCCTATGGCTATCTTTCAGTGGAAAGGGTAGGGATAGGCTCCTTTCTGTGAAGGAAAGTGATGCCAATCATTTTACAGTTTTGAAGAATGCACTCTTGGACTGATTTGGCTTAACCACTGAACAATACAGGATTAAGTTCAGAGAAACCAGAAAAGAGTCCTCACAAGACTGGGTAGACTTTGTTGACTATTCAGTGAAGGCCTTGGAGGGGTGGTTACATGGCAGTAAAGTTTCTGACTATGAAAACCTGTACAATCTAATCTTGAGAGAGCATATTCTGAATAACTGTGTGCCTGATTTGTTACACCAATATCTAGTGGACTCGGATCTGACCTCTCCTCAAGAACTGGGAAAGAAGGCAGACAAATGGGTCAGAACATGAGTGAACAGAAAAGTTCATACAGGGGGTGACAAGGATGGCAAGAAGATAGATGGTGAGAAATCTCAGGATAAGCATGGGGATAAGGGTCAAACCAAAGATCCTTCTTCACATCCTAAACACTCTCCAGGGGGTGAGGATAAATCAAATTCTTCCTCTTCTTCACAACATACACACGTTAAAAAGCCTTGGAGCTATGTGTGTAAAAATAAAGGCCATTGGCAAGGAATAAGTCCTGTCCAGGTAAACCCCCTGAGCCAACCACCACTAATTTATCAAACTCTAGTGCCCCTAGCAGTAGTGGTAATAGTGGTGGGACTGCAGGCAACAGTCAAACTAAGGGTGTAGTTGGGTTCCCTTATGGGTCCATCATAGAAACTGGGGTAGTCAGTCCCAAGACAGTTTCTGTCACACCTAGTGGCATTGGCCTTGCCACACTGGCTGCTTGTCCCCTTACAATGGATAAGTACAGGCAGACAGTTTCAATAAATGGTGTTGAGGCCCAGGCCTACAGGGACACAGGTGCCAGTATCACTTTGGTGACTGAAAACCTAGTGGCTCCTGAACAACACATCATTGGACAACAGTACAAGATTATTGATGTCCATAACTCCACTAAGTTTCTTCCCCTAGCTATAGTTCAGCTTCGTTGGGGCGGGGTTACTGGCCCTAAGCAGGTGGTAGTATCACATAGCTTACCTGTAGACTGTCTCTTAGGTAATGACCTTGAGACCTCAGGTTGGGCTGAGGTAGAGTTTTATACCCATGCAGCCATGCTGGGTATCCCTGAGGAATTGTTCCCTCTCATTTCTACTGAAATGAAAAAGCAAAGGAGAGAAAAAGGCCTCAAAACTCAGGATCCTTCTCCAACAACAGGTAAAAAGGGTATCACAGTATCCCCTACCCACCCTGCCTTTCAGGATACCATTCCTGTGGTGGGAGAAACCTCTCCTGGGGTGGCACCTGTTCCAAGGGAATCATCAGCTGGCATAGCTGTACTCCCTGAGGTGGAAGTACCTCTCTGTGGGATAACTAATATTGGTGAGAAAAAGTCCACCATTTTAGTTAACATGGAGCATCCCTCCAACCCTACCAGAGAAACTTTAGTGCATAAACCCTGCACTGCCTCACAACACTTAGGACAGCAGCCCTGCCCTGGTGTGGAGCTCATAGGACAGCATCCCTGCCCTGCTCCAACTCAAGAGAAACAGCATCCCTGTCCTCTCTCACAGCCATATGGACAAAGTTTTTGCTCAACTATGGCTTTACTGAGACAGCATCCCTGTCTGGCATTCTCATCACTAGAAATAGGTCCAGTGGACAATTCCCACTGCTCTAAACTAAAACTTACTGATAGAAACTCTGAAAATATATCTTCACATTGCTGGTTAGCTAAAAAACTTCAAACAGGGTGGTTTACATCTCCACAGGGAAGTAACCATATAGTGGATGATAAAGGGAGTAATCAGTCTATTGCAGAGCTACTCTCCACTTATCACCACTTAGACAATAAAGTCTCAACAGCCCAAGGTTAGCCTTATTGTCGTTCGTTTGGGGGGGGTTGTGTGAGAAATTAGCCTCTTTCTAGCCTTGTTACCCCCACTTTTGGCCTGTTTATGAGTATATGTCAGGGTGTTTTCACTGTCTCACTGGGATCCTGCTAGCCAGGGCCCAGTGCTTGTAGTGAAAACCCTATGTTGTCAGTATGTTTGTTATGTGTCACTGGGACCCTGCTAGCCAGGACACCAGTGCTCATAAGTTTGTGGCCTATATGTATATGTTCCCTGTGTGATGCCTAACTGTCTCACTGAGGCTCCTCTAACCAGAACCTCAGTGGTTATGCTCTCTCTACTTTACAGATTGTCACTAACAGGCTAGTGACCAATTTTACCAATTCACATTGGCATACTGGAACACCCTTATAATTCCCTAGTATATGGTACTGAGGTACACAGGGTATTGGGGTTCCAGGAGATCCCTATGGGCTGCAGTATTTCTTTTGCCACCCATAGGGAGATCTGACAATTCTTACACAGGCCTGCCAGTGCAGCCTGAGTGAAATAACGTCTTCGTTATTTCACAGCCATTTACCACTGCACTTAAGTAACTTATAAGTCACCCATATGTCTACCCTTCACATGGTGAAGGTTGGGTGCAAAGTTACTTAGTGTGTGGGCACCCTGGCACTAGCCAAGGTGCCCCCACATCGTTCAGGGCAAATTCCCCGGACTTTGTGAGTGCGGGGACACCATTACACGCGTGCACTATACATAGGTCACTACCTATGTATAGCGTCACAATAGTAACTCCGGACATGGCCATATAACATGTCTAAGATCATAGAATTGTCACCCCAATGCCATTCTGGCATTGGGGAGACAATTCCATGATCCCCCGGGTCTCTAGCACAGAACCCGGGTACTGCCAAAGTGCTTTTTCAGGGTTTGCACTGCAGCTGCTGCTGCTGCCAACCCCTCAGACAGGTTTCTGCCCCCCTGGGGTCCAGGCAGCCCTGGCCCAGGAAGGCAGAACAAAGGATTTCCTCTGAGAGAGGGTGTGACACCCTCTCCCTTTGGAAATAGGTGTGAAGGCTGGGGAGGAGTAGCCTCCCCCAGCCTCTGGAAATGGTTTGATGGGCACAGATGCTGCCCATCTCTGCATAAGCCAGTCTACACTGGTTCAGGGATCCCCCAGCCCTGCTCTGGCGCGAACCTGGACAAAGGAAAGGGGAGTGACCACTCCCCTGAACTGCACCTCCCAGGGGAGGTGCCCAGAGCTCCTCCAGTGTGCCCCAGACCTCTGCCATCTTGGAAACAGAGGTGTTGCTGGCACACTGGACTGCTCTGAGTGGCCAGTGCCATCAGGTGATGTCAGAGACTCCTTCTGATAGGCTCTTACCTTTCTTACTAGCCTGTCCTCCTTCCTAGGTAGCCAAACCTCCTTTTCTGGCTATTTAGGGTCTCTGCTTTGGGGAATTCTTCAGATACCGAATGCAAGAGCTCACCAGAGTTCCTCTGCACTTCTTTCTTCACCTTCTGCCAAAGGATCGACCGCTGACTGCTCAGGACGCCTACAAAACTGCAACAAAGTAGCAAAGACGACTACTGCAACCTTGTATCGCTTCTCCTGCCGCCTTCTCAACTGTTTCCTGGTGGTGCATGCTCTGGGGCAGCCTGCCTCCTCTCTGCACCAGGAGCTCTGAAGAAATCTCCAGTGGGACGACGGAATCCTCCCCCTGCAACCGCAGGCAACAAAACACTGCATCACCGGTCCTCTGGGTCCCCTCTCTGCACAACAAGCGTGGTCCCTGGAACTCAGCAACTATGTCCAAGTGACTCCCACAGTCCAGTGACTCTTCAGTCCAAGTTTACTCTCCTATATAGTAGGAGCTTTGCATGTCTCCTAGTTCAGCCTAAGCTGCTCTGCTATAGCTACCTTCTATCAGCCTAAGCTGCTAGAAACACCTCTTCTACACTAATAAGGGATAACTGGACCTGGTACAGAGTGTAAGTACCCCTTGGTACCCACTACAAGCCAGGCCAGCCTCCTACATTTGTTGTACAGCAGTGGGATAAGTACTTGCAACTACTTACCACTTTGTCATTGTGTACTTTTCATAAGAGAATAATATACAAAACAAGTTCAGTGTATGTACACCTAACCAAAAAGTTGTGCTTTTCATCTCTTACACTATCTGCTAAGTGCTGAAAAGTAATTCTAAACTTTCAAAAAATTTCAAAAAGTTGAAAAAGGTTTTTTTTCTTGTTCCTTAAAAAGTCCTGAAACTTTTTCTATCCTTTATCTGTCTCTAAACCTTTTTCTACCATGTCTGGTGTAGGAGCTCCTCTTAATTTGGTCAATACAACTTATGACCACCTTAACTTTAAGAGCCTAAGGAGTCTCTGTATTGATAGAGGTTTAGTGGTAGGAAAGAACCCTTCTAGAGAATTATTGTCTAAAATGCTCAGTGAGAATGATAAGGCCTTAGCTGTAGGTCAATTGGGAAGTTAGGAGATTGCTCACACTCTGACTCAGGGGAGCCCCCAGTAGGAGTGTTGCAGGGTTCCCTTCCTAATCTGCCCCTTAGCAGACCACCTAGCAATGCTGGTAGTATAAGAAGCTCCCATCATAGTAGGGAGGGTTTTATTCCTGAAGGCCAGGTTGTTAGAGTGCCAACTGTGAGGGACAGGTCTCCCTCTGCTCATTCAAATCTTTCTTCTGTGTCAAAACATTCCAAATCCACCCACCCTGATGACAAGATGTTAGAAAGGGAACTCAATACGTTGAGAGTGGAAGAGACCAGGCTGAAGCTTAAACAGCAACAGCTGGCTCTAGACAGGGAATCCCTAGACTTAGAAAAAGAGAGACAGAGGTTGGGGTTTGGACCACAGGGTGGCAGCAGCAGTATTTCTGATAGTAATCCTGTTAGAGAGCATGATTCCAGGAATCTGCACAAGATAGTTCCCCCTTACAAGGAGGGGGATGACATTAACAAGTGGTTTGCTGCACTTGAGAGGGCCTGTATGGTACAGGGGGTTCCCTTAAAGGCAGTGGGCTGCTATCCTATGGCTATCTTTCAGTGGAAAGGGTAGGGATAGGCTCCTTACTGTGAAGGAAAGTGATGCCAATCATTTTACAGTTTTGAAGAATGCACTCTTGGATGGATTTGGCTTAACCACTGAACAATACAGGATTAAGTTCAGAGAAACCAGAAAAGAGTCCTCACAAGACTGGGTAGACTTTGTTGACTATTCAGTGAAGGCCTTGGAGGGGTGGTTACATGGCAGTAAAGTTTCTGACTATGAAAGCATGTACAATCTAACCTTGAGAGAGCATATTCTGAATAACTGTGTGCCTGATTTGTTACACCAATATCTAGTGGACTCGGATCTGACCTCTCCTTAAGAACTGGGAAAGAAGGCAGACAAATGGGTCAGAACATGAGTGAACAGAAAAGGGGGTGACAAGGATGGCAAGAAGAAAGATGGTGAGAAATCTCAGGATAAGCATGGGGATAAGGGTAAAACCAAAGATCCTTCTTCACATCCTAAACACTCTTCAGGGGGTGGGGATAAATCAAATTCTTCCTCTTCTTCACAACATACACACATTAAAAAGCCTTGGTGCTATGTGTGTAAAAATAAAGGCCATTGGCAAGGGAATAAGTCCTGTCCAGGTAAACCTCCTGAGCCAACCACCACTAATCCATCAAACTCTAGTGCCCCTAGCAGTAGTGGTAATAGTGGTGGGACTGCTGGCAACAGTCAAGCTAAGGGTGTAGTTGGGTTCACTTATGGGTCCATCATAGAAACTGGGGTAGTCAGTCCCAAGACAGTTTCTGTCACACCTAGTGGCATTGGTCTTGCCACACTGGCTGCTTGTCCCCTTACAATGGATAAGTACAGGCAGACAGTTTCAATAAATGGTGTTGAGGCCCAGGCCTACAGGGACACAGGTGCCAGTATCACTTTGGTGACTGAAAACCTAGTGGCTCCTGAATAACACATCATTGGACAACAGTACAAGATTATTGATGTCCATAACTCCACTAAGTTTCTTCCCCTAGCTATAGTTCAGCTTAGTTGGGGCGGGGTTACTGGCCCTAAGCAGGTGGTAGTATCACATAGCTTACCTGTAGACTGTCTCTTAGGTAATGACCTTGAGACCTCAGGTTGGGCTGAGGTAAAGTTTTATACCCATGCAGCCATGCTGGGTATCCCTGAGGAATTGTTCCCTCTCATTTCTACTGAAATGAAAAAGCAAAGGAGAGAAAAAGGCCTGAAAACTCAGGATCCTTCTCCAACAACAGGTAAAAAGGGTATCACAGTATCCCCTACCCACCCTGCCTTTCAGGATACCATTCCTGTGGTGGGAGAAACCTCTCCTGGGGTGGCACCTGTTCCAAGGGAATCATCAGCTGGCATAGCTGTACTCCCTGAGGTGGAAGTACCTCTCTGTGGGATAACTAATATTGGTGAGAAAAAGTCCACCATTTTAGTTAACATGGAGCATCCCTCCAACCCTACCAGAGAAACTTTAGTGCATAAACCCTGCACTGCCTCACAACACTTAGGACAGCAGCCCTGCCCTGGTGTGGAGCTCATAGGACAGCATCCCTGCCCTGCTCCAACTCAAGAGAAACAGCATCCCTGTTCTCTCTCACAGCCATATGGACAAAGGTTTTGCTCAACTATGGCTTTACTGAGACAGCATCCCTGTCTGGCATTCTCATCACTAGAAATAGGTCCAGTGGACAATTCCCACTGCTCTAAACTAAAACTTACTGATAGAAACTCTGAAAATATATCTTCACATTGTTGGTTAGCTAAAAAACTTCAAACAGGGTGGTTTACATCTCCACAGGGAAGTAACCATATAGTGGATGATAAAGGGAGTAACCAGTATATTGCAGAGCTACTCTCCACTTATCACCACTTAGACAATAAAGTCTCAACAGCCCAAGGTTAGCCTTATTGTCGTTCGTTTGGGGAGGGGGGGTTGTTTGAGAAATTAGCCTCTTTGTAGCCTTGTTACCCCCACTTTTGGCCTGTTTATGAGTATATGTCAGGGTGTTTTCACTGTCTCACTGGGATCCTGCTAGCCAGGGCCCAGTGCTTATAGTGAAAACCCTATGTTGTCAGTATGTTTGTTATGTGTCACTGGGACCCTGCTAGCCAGGACCCCAGTGCTCATACGTTTGTGGCCTATATGTATATGTTCCCTGTGTGATGCCTAACTGTCTCACTGAGGCTCCGCTAACCAGAACCTCAGTGGTTATGCTCTCTCTGCTTTACAAATTGTCCCTAACAGGCTAGTGACCAATTTTACCAATTCACATTGGCATACTGGAACACCCTTATAATTCCCTAGTATATGGTACTGAGGTAGCCACGGTATTGGGGTTCCAGGAGATCCCTATGGGCTGCAGCATTTCTTTTGCCACCCATAGGGAGATCTGACAATTCTTACATAGGCCTACCAGTGCAGCCTGAGTGAAATAACGTCCACGTTATTTCACAGCCATTTACCACTGCACTTAAGTAACTTATAAGTCACCTATATGTCTAACCTTCTCCTGGTGAAGGTTGGGTGCAAAGTTACTTAGTGTGTGGGCACCCTGGCACTAGCCAAGGTGCCCCCACATCGTTCAGGGCAAATTCCCTGGACTTTGTGAGTGCGGGGACACCATTACACGCTTGCACTATACATAGGTCACTACCTATGTATAGCGTCACAATGGTAACTCCGAACATGGCCATGTTTCATGTCTAAGATCATGGAATTGTCACCCCAATGCCATTCTGGCATTGGGGAGACAATTCCATCATCCCCCGGGTCTCTAGCACAGAACCCGGGTACTGCCAAACTGCTTTTTCAGGGTTTGCACTGCAGCTGCTTCTGCTGCCAACCCCTCAGACAGGTTTCTGCCCCCCTGGGGTCCAGGCAGCCCTGGCCCAGGAAGACAGAACAAAGGATTTCCTCTGAGAGAGGGTGTGACACCCTCTCCCTTTTTAAATAGGTGTGAAGGCTGGGGAGGAGTAGCCTCCCCCAGCCTCTGGAAATGCTTTGATGGGCACAAATGCTGCCCATCTCTGCATAAGCCAGTCTACACCGGTTCAGGGATCCCCCAGCCCTGCTCTGGTGCGAAACTGGACAAAGGAAAGGGGAGTGACCACTCCCCTGACCTGCACCTCTCAGGGGAGGTGCCGAGAGCTCCTCCAGTGTGCCCCAGACCTCTGCCATCTTGGAAACAGAGGTGTTGCTGGCACACTGGACTGCTCTGAGTGGCCAGTGCCATCAGGTAACGTCAGAGACTCCTTCTGATAGGCTCTTACCTTTCTTACTAGCCTGTCCTCCTTCCTAGGTAGCCAAACCTCCTTTTCTGGCTATTGTGAGTCTCTGCTTTGGGGAATTCTTCAGATACTGAATACAAGAGCTCACCAGAGTTCCTCTGCACTTCTCTCTTCACCTTCTGCCAAAGGATCGACCGCTGACTGCTCAGGACGCCTACAAAACTGCAACAAAGTAGCAAAGACGACTACTGCAACCTTGTATCGCTTCTCCTGCCGCCTTCTCGACTGTTTCCTGGTGGTGCATGCTCTGGGGCAGTCTGCCTCCTCTCTGCACCAGGAGCTCTGAAGAAATCTCCCTTGGGATGACGGAATCCTCCCCCTGCAACCGCAGGCAACAAAAGACTGCATCACCGGTCCTCTGGGTCCCCTCTCAGCACAACGAGCGTGGTCCTTGGAACTCAGCAGCTCTGTCCAAGTGACTCCCACAGACCAGTGACTCTTCAGTCCAAGTTTGGTGGAGGTAAGTCCTTGCCTCCCCACGCTAGACTGCATTGCTGGGTACCGCATGATTTGCAGCTGCTCCGGCTCCTGTGCACTCTTCCAGGATTTCCTTTGTGCACAGTCAAGCCTGGGTCCTTGACACTCTAACCTGCAGTGCACAATCTTCTGCGTTGTCCTCCGGCGTCGTGGGACTCCCTTTTGTGACTTCGGGTGGACTCCAGTTCACTCCTCTTCCAAGTGCCTGTTCCGGTACTTCTGCGGGTGCTGCCTGCTTCTGTGATGGTCACTGACTTGCTGGGCGCCCCCTCTGTCTCCTCATCCAAGTGGCGACATCCTGGTCCCTCCTGGGCCACAGCAGCATCCAAAAACCCTAACTGCGACCCTTGCAGCTAGCAAGGCTTGTTTGCGGTCTTTCTGCTTGGGAACACCTCTGCAAGCTTCTTCACGACGTGGGACACCCATCCTCCAAAGGGGAAGTTTCTAGCCCTCTTCGTTCTTGCAGAATCCACAGCTTCTACCATCCGGTGGCAGCTTCTTTGCACCCTCAGCTGGCATTTCCTGGGCATATGCCCACTCTCGACATTGTCGCGACTGTTGGACTTGGTCCCCTTGTTTCACAGGTACTCAGGTCCAGAAATCCACTGTTGTTGCTTTGCTGGTGTTGGTCTTCCTGGCAGAAACCCCCTATCACGACTTCTGTTTTTTCTGGGGGTTATAGGTGCACTTTACGCCTACTTTCCAGGGTCTTAGGGTGGGCTATTTATCTAACCCTCACTGTTTTCTTAGAGTCCCACCGACCCTCTACAAGCTCACATAGGTTTGGGGTCCATTCGTGGTTCACATTCCACTTTTGGATTGGTTTGTGTTGCGCCTATACCTATGTGCTCCTATTGCAATCTACTGTAACTTTACATTGTTTGCATTACTTCCTTTTGCTATTACTGCCTATTTTTGGTATTGTGTACATATATCTTGTATATATTTGGGATCCTCATACTGAGGGTACTCACTGAGATACTTTTGGCATATTGTCATAAAAATAAAGTACCTTTATTTTTAGTATATCTGTGTATTGTGTTTTCTTATGATATTGTGCATATGACACCAGTGATATAGTAGGAGCTTTGCATGTCTCCTAGTTCAGCCTAAGTTGCTCTGCTATAGCTACCTTCTATCAGCCTAAGCTGCTAGAAACACCCCTTCTACACTAATAAGGGATAACTGGACCTGGTACAGAGTGTAAGTACCCCTTGGTACCCACTAGAAGCCGGCCCAGCCTCATACACTGTGTCCTTGCCAAACCTGGGACTTAGTGAGTGAACAGAGCAGCCATTTTATTGTATGTGCTGGACACTGGTCAATACGAGTTTCCCAGCTACATAATGGCTATTCTGAACCCTGGGTTGTACGACTCAGAATGATAAATCCAACCTGGTAATAGTACTGGATTTATTATAAAAAGTACCCAGGGGTCACTTTTGAGGTGCCTCTGAAAAAGCTAATTATCCTGGCATGGTTCCTGAGTGGTTCCATCCACAAACCTTGGGGGAGAGCCCTGTCTCTCTGGTTTGTGAAACAAAGCCCTTGCTGGGTGGAGGAGCTAACTCCCCCTCCATTAGGAATGTGCACTGCCCTGGCAGTGAGCTTTAAAGGGCTACCACCCTTGACACTCGACCCCCAGGCCTGCTGCTAGCAGCAGATGGCCTCCCCCTTTGCAAACCCTCACTCTTGGAAGGGAGCAAAGGCAGGAAACCCCACAAAGGGTAGGAGGAGTGGCCTCACCTAGCCTGCACCACCCCTAAGTGGCTTGCAGGCGAAGTGGACCCTTCATTTAATTTTTCATCATATTGGAATGGTGAAAAACAGCCAATCAGGTTTAGGGAAGTGACCCTTCACACAGGAAGTGGACCCTGTAGTGGGTGCAGCAACGGAAGGGTAAGTGTCCCGTTGAACCCTACCAGGTTCCCCCTAAAATGCCCTCTAAATTCAGTATTTAGTGTGCTCCCCTAGCCAAAGAATTTAGATTTGAAAAGGATTCAAAGAAGAAAGAAGACCAGCACCAAAAGAAGAGCACAGCAAGAGAACTGAGGACCTGCTGCACAAGAAAAGGCGCCAAACCCTGCCTGCTACACCCAGGACCTGAAAATCGCGACTGCGGAGGAGCTGATCACTGGACTGACTCCAATAAACCCAGGGGACCTGCAGGCTTTAAGGATCACCCCAGATCTCCCTCCTGAGTGGCGGCACCAATCAAGAAACACAAGAAAATGTCAAAGAACCAAGAAACCAGTAAGGGTCACTTCACTGAATCACTGATATCTCCGCAACCAGAAGTCACAGCCGGACCCGACGACACATCAACGACCGCCCGAATGTGCTTCCAGACTGTACCAAGTTTGGTGGCGCTGTGACCCCCAGTGGCCAAGATAGAGCAATAGCCTGGATCCTGGTCAGCTGAAGTCGGACCAGAAAAAACCCAGCTCCCCTAGAGCTGAAAAAGGATCAAGAGGAAGCCCCAGTCGAGGGACTTCAGGAACACCCTGGACCTCCGACCAGAGTGCCCCCGTTGTAATGTAAGCCGCCTCCAAAGAGACCTCACCTCCAGCTTCAGAGGATTCTGTTGCGCACATCCTCCAAGTCCTCCAAAACGCCCTGCACCTGGCCGCTCTGGGCCTTGCATCAATGGATCTGCTGTGGGCCCCGGGTCCCCAACCCCTTGCGACCACAACAGCCCAAGGGGACCCTGAGGCACCACTTTAAATTTGCAATCCCGCTCCCTTTTCCAAATGGCCCATCCAGGTGGCCCTTTGCCTGTGCCAAGAACCTTTCCAACCATGCTCCCGCCTGAACCAGGAGCCGCCTGAAGCTCTCCAGCTGGCACGAGGTGCCCACCGAGTACTGCGACCACCCTGCAAAAGAAGAGCCTGGTAACCCAACTGTGACATTTTTAAGTCATTTTTAAAAGTGACTGCCTATTGATTCCTATGGTGCGTAATTAGGCACATTAAGGTAAGACTCACTTTATTAAAACTTCGAAAATTCATTACATAAAAAGTACTTAACGTATTCTAAAGATTTTGGTCTTAAAAATTATATAAAAGTCTGAAGTATTTTTTTTTATTTTTTATTCTGGTCTTGAGTTATTCATTGAGTGTGTGTGGTGCATTATAGAATTTGTGAGTACAGCAAATACTTAGCACATCTCCTGGATAAGCCTAACTGCTCGACCAGCTACCTTAAAAAGGAGAGCATTAGGTGGTCTGATTTTTACACCTGAAAACTAATATGTGGTTGCCCAGACCCTCTGTGTAGTGTACTTGGTTTTGGTGCACTGCATATGCGGCCAGCCTCCAACAGAAACAGAGGGCAACAAAGGGAAGAGAGGCACAAACAGGAAAAAACAAGCAGAAAAGGCACAAGCAGAGGGCAAGAAACAGACAGAGAGGCACAAACAGAGGGCAAGAAACAAGCAGAAATTCGGCAGAGAGGCAACGACAGAGTGCAAGAAATGAGTAGAAAGGGTGAAACAGAGGGCAAGAAATGGGTAGAGAGGCACAAACAGAGGGCAACAACAGGCAGAGAGCCACAAATGCAGGACAGGAAATCAATAGAAAGGCAGGAATAGAGGGCAAGAATGAATGCAGTGTTGGGTAGGTATAGGCACCAGGACATGCGGTCCACCCCTCGTGTACACGGCCAAAGGCCATGCGCAGTGCAGGTTTGGGTGGTTATAGGGGCTTGGCTGCAGGGCCTGCCCGCAGCACACGGGCACAGGTTGTGTGGTCATAGGGCTTTGGCTGCAGGCCTGGTCGCAGGCCAAGCACTGCAGACCAACCCCTGCCATGCCAGGCCAGAGGCTGTGCGCAGCAGGGGTTGGATTAACGCATAGTAATTAAAATAACTTTACATTAAAAAAAACATTGAAATTCACTGAAAAAAACAAAGATTACAGAGACATTATAGTTAGGAAACAGAATTTTACAAAAACATAGAAATTCACTGAAAAAAAAGAAAGGTTACAGAGACGTTATAGTTAGGTCCTGAATTTACTCATAAAAAAACAGAGAAATTCAGCAGCTATAGTTAGTTATTTCAAGTAACTATAACTCGCGCCCTAAGGTAACTATAACTTGCGCCCTCGCCATGCACAGTTATTTCTTCAATATTTTCACTGCTAATGTTTCATTTATATTTTTATTGATGGCATAGAAGTTGTCATGTAATAGCTGGTAATTAGTAGTGGATGGTTAGGGCACGAATTATAGTTACTTGAAGTACCTCTAACTATAACTGCTGAATTTCTATGGTTGTGTATGAGTAAATTAAGAACCTAACTATAAGGTCCCTGTAACCTTTGTGTTTTTCAGTGACATTTATATCATGTTAATGCATCCAAGCCCTCTGTCGACTTCCTTCTGCTCCCTCTTTTAATTTCATGCTTTCGGATGGAATGCTCTGATTTTGGCTGTGGTTTGTCTTTAATTTCAGTAGTGTACGTAAAATGCTAGGATAAAGTGGAGCACAACTTACACACCATTTTCACACATGGGTTCTGGATGGAGCACTCCACTACTCACTGATTTTATGGTAAGTCAGTTACAAATGTATTGCAAGACCGGAGCGCCTAATATTCTTCTCTAATCTTGCTTTTTCAGATTAGTTCTATTTTATTGCAGTTTTAGAACAAAAAAACACAGCTGTATGCGTACAATCTTGCAGGCCCGCAGCATCAGTAGTAAAAGATCTAGATACTAAGGTGAATCATGTGTGCAGAGGACCAGCACGGTTGAGGGAATTGCTTGGTGCATATTTGAAAGACATCTTTATTGAGAAGATGAGTTTCCTGTAATAGGCAAATGTGGCTCTCAGAGTGCTATGGTAGAGAAAGTATCACCAACTGTGTTACGGGGATGTTGAGGCCTTGAACGTTGAGGCTCAGAAATGTAAGTGTCAGGTTGTAGGAAAATACCATCTTTCTTCGCATGTTACCCCCATTTTTACCTAGATGTCAGTATGTTTTGCCTGCCTCACTGGGATCCTGCTGGTCAGGACCCCAGTGCTCATAGTTTATGGCCTAATGTGTGTGTCTGTACAGTTATTGATTGTGTCACTGAGGCTCTGCTAATCAGAACCTCAGTGCTTAAGCTCTCTCTGCTTTTAAATTTGTCACTATAGGCTAGTGACTTCATTTACCTATTTCAATTGGCACATTGGACCCCCTTTATATGTCCCTAGTATATGGTACCTAGGAACCCAGGGCATTGGGGTTCCAGGAGATCCTTATGGGCTGCAGCATTTCTTTTGCCACCCATAAGGAGCTCAGACAAAGCCTTTCACAGGACTGCCACTACAGCCTGCGTGAAATAGTGCACACCCTATTTCATAGCCATTTTCACTGCACTTAAGTAATTTATAAGTCACCT
The DNA here is from genome assembly GCF_031143425.1 of Pleurodeles waltl. Lineage (NCBI taxonomy): Eukaryota > Metazoa > Chordata > Amphibia > Caudata > Salamandridae > Pleurodeles > Pleurodeles waltl. Next base: position 1,220,499,169 of record NC_090447.1, read on the forward strand.
ATATGTCTAACCTCACTTACTGAAGGTTAGGTGCAAAGTTACTAAGTGTGAGGGCACCCTTTCACTAGCAAAGGTGCTCCTACATAGTTCAGAGCCACTTTACAGGACTTTGTGAGTGCGGGGACGCCATTACACGCGTGCACTACATATAGGTTAATACCGATATGTAGCTTCACAATGGTAACTCCGAATATGGCCATGTAAGGTGTCTAAGATCATGGAATTGTTCCTCCATTCCAAATCTGGTATTGGGGAGCCACTTCCATGCACCCTGGGGGCTCCATCATGGACCCCCAGTACTGCCAAACCAGCTCTTTGAGGCTTGCACTACAGCTACAGCTGCTGCCACCTAACAGACATGGTTCTGCCATCCTGGGGTCTGAGGAGCGCAGCCCAGGAAGGCAGAACAACGCATTTCCTTTGGGAGCAGGGTGTTAGACCCTCTCCCTCTGGAAATAGGCGTTACAGGCTGGGGAGGGTAGCCTCCCCAAGCCTCTGGAAATGCTTTGAAGGGCACAGATGGCGCCCTCCTTGCATAAGCCAGTCTACACCTGTTCAGGGACCTATTGTTCCCTGCTCTGGTGCAAAACTGGACAAAGGAAGGGGAGTGACCACTCCCTTGTCCATCACCACCCTATGGGTGGTGTCCAGAGCCTCTCCAGTGTGTCCCAGACTTCAGCCATCTTGCTTTGCAAAGTGTGGGGGCACTCTGTAGGGCTCTGAGTGGCCAGTGCCAGCAGGTGATGTCAGAGACCCCTCCTGATAGGTCCTTACCTGATAAAGTAGCCAATCCCCCTCTCAGGGCTATTTAGGGTCTCTCCTGTGGGTTTTCTTCAGATTCTATGTGCAAGTTTCCAGCAGGAATCCTCTGCAACTACTACTTCATCCTCTGACCTCGGATCAACCGTAGCCTGCTCAGGAACCGATGTAATAGCAACAAAGTATCCACAAGGGATACTTTTCCTCTGCATCTTCAGCCAGCAACTGCAACATTTTCCACGGTGTGCACGCTCTGAGGACTCCCTGTCTTTATTCTGCACCAGAAGGACCGAAGAAATCTGTTGTTGGGTGACAGAGTCACTCCCCTGCTCATGCAAGCACCTTTCAAGTCGACGACTGGTACTCCTAGACTCCTCTCACAGCAAAGAGCGTGCTCATAGAAACACAAAGGGAGGACCTCATCGACATAGAGACAGACATTATGAACACGGCGGGTAAAACCACATCGGCGACAGTAAAAACCGCCTCCAGAGGAGCGGTGCAGACTGCCAAATAATGAACCAACTGAAACACAGGCATCCTGAAAACCACCCACCGCTAGCAGAGGAGTGCCGACAATGACGGAAGAGGCGGCCCACAGGCTAACGGAAAGGCCCAACCCGCCCATCAAATAATGAACCACTAGACCGCCGTCAGTTCCGGGGCGGGAACCACCGCCACGCATAGCCAGGCGGAAACAAACTAAATAAAAGGAAACACTCACCGGAGGCTCACACAACACACCGAAGCACACATGGATAGAGAGCTGCAGATCGTGCTAGCCCTGCTCCTTGCCACATACCTCCACGACCGAGACTGCCGACGAAGACGACAACGGTAAGTACAGCAACCTACGAAATAAGGGAAGAAAGGGCACAGTTAGATACCCAAGCAACGCTCCCACAACCCTTCACAGCAGCACAAGTTATACACCCCTGTAGTGCTTCTGTTCTTATCTCGTTTTTAGCACTTACATAACATATCAAGAATGCACTTCTGAGTTCAAAGAAGACTTTTATTGTTGTTAATTCTTCCCCAACCGCAATTTAGTAAGTGACGAATTATTAGATTTCAAGCACACGTTCAATGAAAACACAGTTGCAATGTACACAGCAGGTTATATTTATAAGATATTGAATGCAAAGCAAAACAAATACTTCACCGTGTGAGAAACTATTTACAGCTTCATCTTTCTAGGGTCTGCAAGCTGATGACTCCTGTCAGCTGCGAGAAAGAGATTTATCTACCCACACGGGATGCTGGCAACTGGCGCCTAGTTCCAGCACGAAGTCAGGCAGATTCGAATCTAATTCTCTGAAGCCTGTGTCATCCGTTACAAAGGTGTGCCCCCTCCTCTCAGACTCAGGAAAACTACGCAAGCCTTTGGAGACTGGCCAGATCTCCTAGACTGCTCATCTTCCCAAGCTCGAGCAGAGAGAAAAACACTCAATGTACCCTCTCTTATCAGGTCTAGTCTACTGTGAGAAGAAAACAGCTTGGTTCATCTTGTGCAAAAACACAGCTTGGAAAAATACAGCTTGGATTCTCAACTGCAATGTCTAACTTCACGTTAAAGGCAATAGGCAGCTAACCTAAATATCAAATGCAATATCTAGTGTTATGTCAAAGCCAATAGGCAGCTGAGCTGAATACAAAATGCAATGTCTAATATCATGTCAAAGCCAATAGGCAGCTGAGCTGAATACAAAATGTAATGTCTAATATCATGTCAAAGCCAAAAGGCAGCTGAGCTGAATACAACATGTAATATATAATATCATGTCAAAGCCAATAGGCAGAATATCTAATAGCATGTCAAAGCCAATAGGCAGCTAAACTGAATACATCATGTCAAAGCCAATAGGCAGAATACAGAATGTAATGGCTAATGCAATGTCAAAGCCAATAGGCAGCTAAATTGAATACAGAAAGTATTGGCTAATGCTATGTCAAGGCCCATAGGCGGCTAAACTGAACAAAACATACAATGTGCTACTGGTGAACATTGAGCAACTAATATGCGCATTGGTGAAACACAAAGTCATTGGTCAAACTCCATTAACGGTATCACATTCCATCCTTTGACCAATGAATTTTTGACTCACATATCTCTTGTTTCAAACAAAAACAAAAAAACAAAAAAAATTAGCACAAAAAACATTATCAGCAAATCAGATTTGAATGATCAAAGCAATCCCTGTAAAGCAATAGAAGTGGATTAACATACAGATCTCATAACCTTTCACATCAGATACATCTACATAGAAAAGACTGAGCAATTTGATGCAGCATGAGTTCTCCTCATGTAAAGGTGCACGGTCCACCTGAAAGGTATGCTGGAAGGTAAGTGAAAGTCAGAGTTGCATACGAAAAAACAGACAGTTTAGTTCCATTGGAAGAATGCAATCAAACAAGTTGAACTTGAACTGAAGGCGCCATTTGCGCAAAATGGATCCATGGTGCTGGCACTTTACTCAGCCAGGTTCAGGTTGGGGGTTCGGTCCCTTCCCCGACCCCACACGCACACACCCGAAGGGGGACCACACAGTACACTCAGGGACAGTGGCAAAACGTGGTAGGATCTGCAAAAGAAACAAGTATGACTTTTCTTGCAAATAACATTTGTCATTTAAAATGCACCCTTCCTCTTCCTTTCCCTGTTTTATAATCAGCAGGGCGTTTTTGGGGCCCTTTGTTATATTCTCTGCAGGTTCTGGAGGGTCACTTGGGGCTTTAACCCACACCTCAGCACAGATGTTTTTATCTGCTGCACCACAGCTTCCCTTTTCTTGCACTGTCAGAAGGGCTGGGGCAGACTCATTCTTTACCAAACCTCCATTCACTGCACTTTTGACAATTTGGGCCATTCTGTCTCCAATTTGTATGAATGAATCAGATTCTTTTCTAGGTATCAGCATAATTTCGATTTCTCCTTGGTAATCTGCAGCAATCACTTGCCCTAAAACCTGATCAATTTGCCATTTCTGTTCTGGTAACTTTCCTCTCCCCAACTGCTCTGTGACTGCTTGCATGACAGATTGCTCTCGTGCGTGCTGCACAGTTTTTATCAAATCTAGGGGAATGGGCATCTCTCTCATCTCTGCCCACCTGTAAGTGTCTTTTTCTCTCAGCTGTTCACATTTCTGGGGCACCCACTTAGCCATCCCCACTAAGGCAGAATTCTGGGTGTACACTTCTCTCTCTGATTTTTTCTCATTAACATCTGCAAGGTAATTGAACCAGTTAGGTGCAAGCCATGTGGAAAAACAAACAGCTAAAACATTAGCAATGAACCAAAAATCAGTATAAAAATGACACATCTCACGTAGCTCTTGCTTTAAAATCTGACACACATTGTACAACGCTGTTCCTTCTCCTGTGCCATAAAACAACATTTCAGGCAATGAATCATTAGTAAAACAAACATGCATTTTATCTTCAGTGGACACGAATTCAAATGGTGCACACAATTTCACTGGTGACTCTTTTACCTGCGGTACTCTAGCCCTATCTTGCAAGTACCAGATCCAATGTATAATTCTAGTTGGGGGCACTCTTTTCTTTCCCTGTTCATGATTTACATGTACATAAGTATTTCCTTCTTGCACTGCGCAGAAACCTAAAGTCTGCATTATTTCTTTTGCCAAATCACAAGCGCGCAGCTGCATATAATTTTTCACAGTGACCATATACCAAAGTGTTAGGATTTCACTCAGATGAGGGCTATTCTGTTTCCAAAAATCAAACAAGCTAATGAAACTCGGTGTCTCTTGCTTAGTGCGTTTTACTTGTGCATTTTGCAACGGTAACTCGTAAATCACATTCTGAGCTCTCTCCTTCTCGTCCGTGTTATCAGTTAAGGAATGCACTCTGACTGCCAAAAACCCTGGCTCACACGAAGGCTCAGAGCAGCTCGAAGCTGTCTTAACCCCCTCATTACTGGAATGGGAAAAGAAAGATTCTTCTAAAACAGCATTTTTATAACTTTCAGCATTATCTTGAATTAATGTATTCTGGCTAATTTGCTCACGTAAATTCTCATTTTCATGTTCCAACTGCCTTAATTTCTCCTGCATTTCTCTGTAAGCAGATAAAGGTATCCAAACCTTTCTGTCATCATTGCCTCCAAAAGGCACATTTTCTAAATATGCTTCATCACAACAAACAATATTTTTCATAGCACCATCGGGCAGTTTAGCTACACATGCATTTTCAAACATGGTCTGCCGTGCTTCTGTAATTCTCCAAACAGAAAACAATTCACAGTTTTTCATAGCACCATCGGGCAGTTTAACAACACATGCATTTTCAAACATGGTCTGCCGTGCTTCTGTAATTCTCCAAACAACAAAAAAACAATTTCTGTAATTCTCCAAACAACAAAAACAATTACACTTTTAAAGTGTGCACGTAGAAATCTATTAATTCGTCAACACCCCACTTCTGGTACCAAATGTAGTGCTTCTGTTCTTATCTCGTTTTTAGCACTTACATAACATATCAAGAATGCACTTCTGAGTTCAAAGAAGACTTTTATTGTTGTTAATTCTTCTCCAACCGCAATTTCGTAAGTGACGAATTATTAGATTTCAAGCACACGTTCAATGAAAACACTGTTGCAATGTACACAGCAGGTTATATTTATAAGATATTGAATGCAAAGCAAAACAAATACTTCACCGTGTGAGAAACTATTTACAGCTTCATCTTTCTAGGGTCTGCAAGCTGATGACTCCTGTCAGCTGCGAGAAAGAGATTTATCTACCCACACAGGATGCTGGCAACTGGCGCCTAGTTCCAGCACGAAGTCAGGCAGATTCGAATCTAATTCTCTGAAGCCTGTGTCATCCGTTACAAAGGTGTGCCCCCTCCTCTCAGACTCGGGAAAACTACGCAAGCCTTTGGAGACTGGCCAGATCTCCTAGACTGCTCCTCTTCCCAAGCTCGAGCAGAGAGAAAAACACTCAATGTACCCTCTCTTATCAGGTCTAGTCTACTGTGAGAAGAAAACAGCTTGGTTCATCTTGTGCAAAAACACAGCTTGGAAAAATACAGCTTGGATTCTCAACTGCAATGTCTAACTTCACGTTAAAGGCAATAGGCAGCTAACCTAAATATCAAATGCAATATCTAGTGTCATGTCAAAGCCAATAGGCAGCTGAGCTGAATACAAAATGCAATGTCTAATATCATGTCAAAGCCAATAGGCAGCTGAGCTGAATACAAAATGTAATGTCTAATATCATGTCAAAGCCAATAGGCAGCTGAGCTGAATACAAAATGTAATATATAATATCATGTCAAAGCCAATAGGCAGAATATCTAATAGCATGTCAAAGCCAATAGGCAGCTAAACTGAATACATCATGTCAAAGCCAATAGGCAGAATACAGAATGTAATGGCTAATGCAATGTCAAAGCCAATAGGCGGCTAAATTGAATACAGAAAGTAATGGCTAATGCCATGTCAAAGCCCATAGGCGGCTAAACTGAACAAAACATACAATGTGCTACTGGTGAACATTGAGCAACTAATATGCGCATTGGTGAAACACAAAGTCATTGGTCAAACTCCATTAATGGTATCACAACCCTACAGCAAGAGGTACTTACCCGGCACAAGGCAAATCCAACCTGACTATAGTACATACAAATGCCCCACACCTACAAACAATGAAACGAGAGACCAGGGATCAAGAGTGTGCCGCCAAAACACAGGCCACATATAAACTTTGAATGCAGCTCACGAGTAAACGATTTTCAAGTAAGGCCAATGGCTAGTCCATAGTGACATGAGTCCCCTGGGCTACAATGGCCCCAACCTGACTCCCACAAGTCCTACGGTACTCCAACTGATAGGAGCAACAATGGGGCATCCAGGCACCTCAGGGAACAGGGGCAGGGAGAGGTGAGGGTGGGGATTTACGATGGGGGTGGGCCTTGGATTTGCATTCGGAAGTTGGAGGGGGCTTGGGTTTGGCCTTGTAAGGTGGGGGAGTGTGTTTGGACCGGGAGGAGCCAGATGGAATTGGCTCAGCACGGGGCTTCTTCCTTTCTGGAGAAGGGGCATGGAAATGTGAAGGGCGGACAGGGGCGGGCTGTGAAGTGGAAGGAGTGGAAAGGGCAAGGAGGTGTTCACGTTTGGGGACAAGATGGGGTGGGCCAGTTGGTTGGAAGAGGTCAGCACGGGAGAGGAATAGTTTTTTCGGAGCAATTGGGGTGGACCTGTAGGAGGGCATGGGAGTGGAGGCAGAGAGTATGGACGTAAGTGGTGTAGGGGTGCGTGTTGTGGGTGCAAGTGACTGGTGTTGAGGTGTGGTGGATGTGTGATGGGTGGGTGTTTTGGTGCATTAGTGTGTTTTTGGAGGGGTGTAGACACAGTGAGAGAAGACAGGCTGCCAATGTAAATGTATGTTGTGTGTGTGTCTGTGAGTCTGGTGAGTGTAGTCTGGTGTGAAATATAGTTGTGGTGAGTGCAGGTGTGGTGTCTTGGGGTGCATGTATGGATGTGTGCTATTGTGGTGACTGCAGGAAGAGGCTCAGCAACAGTGAATGAAGGTGCAGTGCCTGGGGGTGTGCATGTAGAGGGGACAGACAGAGAGGCAGAAGAGGTGGGCATACTGGGGGAAGTGGATGTTTCTGTGTGGGCATGTGTATGTTGGCTGTGTGAGTGCTTGTGGTGGGAGGTGTGGTGCTTGTGTTTAGAAGTGTGCTTCTTGTGTATTGAGGTGTGTGACTGCGTGTCAGAATGTGTGCTTTGGACGGGTGAAGGGAGTGGGGTGCTGGAAGGGGTAGAGGAGGTTGGAAGGGGGAGGGAATGACCAGAGACACTGGCTGCTGTCAAAGAGGAGGCAAGAGTCTGAAAAGATCTATGTAGGCCAGACACAGCACTGTGAATGCCATCCAGATAGACATTGGTCTGCTGCATCTCTGATGCTAGCCCCTGGATGGCATTGACGATGGTTGTCTGCCCTACAGAGAGGGTTCTCAGGAGGTCAATAGCCTCCTCCTTGAGGGCAGCAGGGCTGACTGGGGCAGGGGAAGAGGTGCCTGGAGCGAAGGAGACGCCCACCCTTCTGGGTGAGCGGGCACGGGCAACTCGGTGGGGAGCAAATAGGAGGGCAGTGATGGCATGGGGGTGGCGGAAGATGTCACAGTAGGGATGGGCCCACTAGGATCCGCCACCGCCAGGGAGCCCCCATCTGAGGAGGTATCGGAGTCACTACCTCCAGTGGTAGTTGCCTCCCCCATGGTACTCCCCTCTCCCTCCAACCCACTTGGTACCCTTGCCATCGGATGACTATGCCTCCGAGGATCCGTGCGCCGCTGCATCCCCACTCGCCGGTGCCTCAGCTCCCTCACCAGATGATGCTGATGTACACAAACAACACAAGAGAACAGGGATGGGGAGACAAAATAGGAGAGATACTTGTAAATACCTGAAAGAAGTGAACATAGTGGTTCATACATACACCCACCCAGAAGACGCTCCAACAGGTAGCACCTTCCACTATACCCATGGCCATGCCCCTGACTAGTGTACAGAACCCTGTTCTACACCCATTTCCTAAACAACTTAGGGACCCAACGTGTAGGAGACCTGACCAAAACACCCCTACTCCCTACGGGGGCCATCATGTAGATGGACATCAGCCAGAGTACCTGCAACTAAGCAGCATAAACCCTAATGCACACACAGACATCCATCAAGGGTCAGAAATATGGTACGTGTACTCACCCCCTTGTGACTGCTGTGCAGCCTTCAAGCGCCCATCCAGGTCTGGGTACGCCACCGCCAGGATGTGTAGTATAAGGGGGGGGTCAGTGCCCGACGGGACTTCCCCAGCTGGGCCTCGCAGATTTTTCGCGCCCAGCGCTGCAGGTCCTCCCACCTCTTCCTGCAGTGGGTGCGCTGCCGGTTGTAGACCCCCAGGGTCCGCACCTCCTTGGCGATTGCATGCCAAAGTGCCCTCTTCTGGTGGGCGCTGACCTAAAATGGACACACAGAAAGGTAACACAGAGGTCAGGTGTAGGAAAGTACCATCTTGCCTGGCATGTTACCCCCATATTTCACTGTATATATGTTGTTTTAGTCTATGTGTCACTGGGACCCTGCCAGGCACGGCCCCAGTGCTCATAAGTATGTGTCCTGTATGTGTTCCCTGTGTGATGCCTAACTGTCTCCCTGAGGCTCTGCTAACCAAAACCCCAGTGGTTATGCTCGCTCTGCTTTCCAAATTTGTCACTAAGTCTAGTGACTCAATTTACCAATTCACATTGGCATACTGGTGCACCCATATAATTCCCTTGTATATGGTACTGAGGTACCCAGGGTATTGGGGTTCCAGGAGATCCGTATGGGCTGCAGCATTTATTTTGCCACCCATAGGGAGCTCTGACAATTCTTACACAGGCCTGCCAGTGCAGCCTGAGTGAAATAACGTCCACATTTTTTCACAGCCATTTACCACTGCATTTAAGTAACTTATAAGTCACCTATATGTCTAACCTTCACCTGGTGAAGGTTGGGTGCAAAGTTACGTAGTGTGTGGGCACCCTGGCACTAGCCAAGGTGCCCCCACATCGTTCAGGGCAAATTCCCTGGATTTGAGTGCGAGGACACCTTTACACATGTGCCCTATACATAGGTCACTACCTATGTATAGCGTCACAATGGTAACTCCGAACATGGCCATGTAACATGTCTAACATCATGGAATTGTCACCCCAATACCATTCTGGTATTGGGGGTGCCAATTCCATGATCCCCTGTGTCTGTAGCACAGTACCGGGTACTGCCAAACTGCCTTTCCGGGGTCTCCACTGCAGCTGCTGCTGCTGCCAACCCCACAGACAGGATTCTGCCCTCCTGGGGTCCAGGCAGCCCTGGCCCAGGAAGGCAGAACAAAGGATTTCCTCTGAGAGAGGGTGTTACACCTTCTCCCTTTGGAAATAGGTCTGAAGGGCTGGGGAGGAGTAGTCTCCCCCAGCCTCTGGAAATGCTTTGATGGGCACAGATGTGCCCATCTCTGCATAAGCCAGTCTACATCGGTTCAGGGATCCCCCAGCCCTGCTCTGGCGTGAAACTGGACAAAGGAAAGGGGAGTGACCACTCCCCTGACATGCACCTCCCAGGGGGGGTGTCCAGAGCTCCTCCAGTGTGTCGCAGACCTCTGCCATCTTGGAAACAGAGGTGTTGGGGGCACACTGGACTGCTCCTAGTGGCCAGTGCTAGCAGGTGACGTCAGAGGCTCCTTCTGATAGGCTCTTACCTCTCTTGGTAGCCAATCCTCCTTCCTTGGTAGTCAAACCTCCTTTTTTGGCTATTTAGGGTCTCTGCTTTGGGGAATTCTTCAGATAACGAATGCAAGAGCTCACCAGGGTTCCTCTGCATCTCCCTCTTCACCTTCTACCAAAGGATCGACCGCTGACTGCTCAGGACGCCTGCAAAACTGCAACAAAGTAGCAAGACGACTGCCAGCAACATTGTAGCGCCTAATTCTGCTGGCTTTCACGACTGTTTCCAGGTGGTGCATGCTCTGGGGGTAGCCTGCCTTCACCCTGCACCAGAAGCTCTGAAGAAATCTCCCGTGGGTCGACGGAATCTTCCCCCTGCTAACGCAGGCACCAAAAGACTGCAACACTGGTCCTCTGGGTCCCCTCTCATCCTGATGAGCGTGGTCCCTGGAACACAGCAACTCTGTAGAAGGTGACTCCCACAGTCCAGTGACTCTTCAGTCCAGGTTTGGTGGAGGTAAGTCCTTGCCTTCCCACGCTAGACTGCAAAGCTGTGTACTGTGTGATTTGCAGCTGCTCTGGCTCTTGTGCACTCTTCCAGGATTTCCTTTGTGCACAGCCAAACCTGGGTCCCCGGCACTCCATCCTGCAGTGCACAACCTTCTGAGTTGTCCTCCGGCGTAATGGGACTCCTTTTTGTGACTTCCCGTGGACTCCGTTTCACTTTTCTTCCAAGTGCCTGTTGGGGTACTTCTGCGGGTACTGCCTGCTTCTGTGAAGGCTCCCTGAGTTGCTGGGCGCCCCCTCTGTCTCCTCCTCCAAAAGTCGACATCCTGGTCCTTCCTGGGCCACAGCAGCACCCAAAAACCTCTAATGCAACCCTTGCAGCTAGCAAGGCTTGTTTGCGGTCTTTCTGCGTGGGAACACCTCTGCAAGCTTCATTGTGGTGTGGAACATCCGTCTTCCAAAGGAGAAGTTCCTAGTCCTCTTCTTTATTGCAGAACTCCAAGCTTCTACCAACCGGTGGCAGCTTCCTTGCATCTTCAGCTGGCATTTCCTGGGCTCCTGCCCACTCCCGACACTGTCGCGACTATTGGACTTAGTCCCCTTGTCTTACAGGTACTCCCAGACTTGCAAATGGAGTGGACCCCATCTCATTGTTGAAAAGAAGGGCAAGGTCACCTACGTGGTTGACCTGGGCACTGCCAGGAGTCCCCTTAGGGTGCTCCATGTCAACTGCCTAAAACCCTACTATGACAGGGCTGATCTCACCCTGCTCATGGCAACAGATGAAGGACAGGAAGAAGAGAGTGACCCTCTCCCTGACCTCTTCCACTGAAAATGATGCTTTAGTGGAAGGTGTAGTTTTGGCAGACTGTCTTACTGCTGAGCAGAAAGACAACTGCATAAATCTCCTAGGTCAGTTTTCTGAACTCTTTTCAACTGTGCCAGGCACCACATCTTGGTGTGAACACACAATTGATACTGGAGACAGCTTGCCTGTCAAAAGTAAAATCTATAGGCAGCCTGACCATGTCAGGGACTGCATAAAGTAAGAAGTTCAGAAAATGCTTGAACTAAGAGTGGTTGAACACTCTGAAAGCCCATGGGCCTCTCCTGTGGTGCTTGTACCAAAGCCTCACTCAAAAGATGGAAGAAGGGAGATGAGGTTTTGTGTAGATTACAGAGGTCTCAACCAGGTAACAAAAACTGATGCTCACCCTATACCCAGGGCAGATGAGCTCATAGATACACTGGCTTCTGACAAGTATCTAAGCACCTTTCATTTGACTGCAGGGTATTGGCAGATCAAATTATCAGAGGATGCTAAAGCAAAAACTGCATTTTCGACTATTGGAGGGCACTACCAATTCACAGTAATGCGCTTTGGTTTGAAAAATGCACCTGCCACTTTTCAGAGGTTGGTGAATACAGTCCTGCAGCAAGGGTTGGAGGCTTTTAGTGCAGAATATCTGGACGATATAGCTGTCTTTAGCTCCACCTGGGATGATCACCTGGTCCACCTGTGGAAAGTTTTGGAGGCCCTGCAAAAGGCAGGCCTCACTATCAAGTGCCAGATAGGGCAGAGGAAAGTGGTTTATCTGGGACACCTGGTAGGTGGAGAACAGATTGCACCACTTCAGGGGAAAATCCAGACAATCATGGATTGGGTTCCCCCTACAACTCAGACCCAGGTGAGAGCCTTCCTAAGCCTCACTGGGTATTACAGGAGATTCATTAAAAACTATGGTTCCATTGCATCCCCACTTGATGATCTCACTAGCAAGAAGATGCCTAAAAAGGTATTGTGGACAGCTAGCTGTCAGAAAGCTTTTGAGGAGCTCAAACAGGCCATGTACACTGCACCTGTCCTAAAAGGCCCATGTTACTGCAAGAAATTCATTGTTCAAACTGATGCATCTGAATTAGGGGCAGGGACAGTCTTATCACAACTTAATTCTGAGGGCCAGGATCAACCTGTTGCTTTTATCAGCAGGAGGTTGACCTCTAGAGAAAAGTGTTGGTCTGCCATAGAGTGGGAGGCCTTTGCTGTGGTCTGGGCACGGAAGAAGTTGAGGCCATACCTGTTTGGCACTCACTTCATTGTTCAGACAGACCACAAACCTCTACTTTGGCTAAAACAAATAAAAGGTGAAAACCCTAAATTGTTGAGGTGGTCCATATCTCTACAGGGAATGGACTATACAGTGGAACATAGACCTGGGAGTACCCACTCCAATGCAGATGGACTCTCCAGATATTTCCACTTAGACAATGAAGACTCATCAGGTCATGGCTAGTCTTATTGTCCTTCGTTTGAGGGGGGGTGTGTAGGAAAGTACCATCTTGCCTGGCATGTTACCCCCATATTTCACTGTATATATGTTGTTTTAGTCTATGTGTCACTGGGACCCTGCCAGGCAGGGCCCCAGTGCTCATAAGTGTGTGCCCTCTATGTGTTCCAGTCTATGTGTCACTGGGACCCTGCCAGGCAGGGCCCCAGTGCTCATAAGTGTGTGCCCTCTATGTGTTCCCTGTGTGATGACTAACTGTCTCACTGAGGCTCTGCTAACCAGAATCTCAGTGATTATGCTCTCTCTGCTTTCCAAATTGTCACTAACTGGCTAGTGACCACTTTCACCAATTCACATTGGCATACAGGAACACCCTTATAATTCCTTAGTATATGGTACTGAGTTACCCAGGGTATTGGGGTTCCAGGAGATCCCTATGGGCTGCAGCTTTTCTTTTGCCACCCATAGGGAGATCTGACAATTCTTACTCAGGCCTGCCAGTGCAGCCTGAGTGAAATAACGTCCATGTTATTTCACAGCCATTTACCACTGCACTTAAGTAACTTATAAGTCACCTATATGTCTAACCTTCACCTGGTGAAGGTTGGGTACAAAGTTACTTAGTGTGTGGGCATCCTGGCACTAGCCAAGGTGCCCCCACATTGTTCAGGGCAAATTCCCCAGACTTTGTGAGTGCGGGGACACCATTACACGCGTGCACTATACATAGGTCACTACCTATGTATAGCATCACAATGGTAACTCTGAACATGGCCATGTAACATATCTAAGATCATGGAATTGTCACCCCAATGCCATTCTGGCATTGGGGAGACAATTCCATGATCCCCTGGGTCTCTAGCACAGAACCCTGGTACTGCCAAACTGCCTTTCCGGGGTCTCCACTGCAGCTGCTGCTGCCAACCCCTCAGACTGGTTTCTGCCCTCCTGGGGTCCAGGCAGCCCTGGCCCAGGAAGGCAGAACAAAGGATTTCCTCTGAGAGAGGGTGTGACACCCTCTCCATTTGGAAATAGGTGTGATGGCTGGGGAGGAGTAGCCTCCCCCAGCCTCTGGAAATGCTTTGATGGGCACAGATGCTGCCCATCTCTGCATAAGCCAGTCTACACCGGTTTAGGGATCCCCCAACCCTGCTCTGGCGCGAAACTGGACAAAGGAAAGGGGAGTGACCATTCCCCTGACCCAGAGCACCTCCAGTGTGCCCCAGACCTCTGCCATCTTAGCAACAGAGGTGTTGCTGGCACACTGGACTGCTCTGAGTGGCCAGTGCCATCAGGTGACGTGAGAGACTCCATCTGATAGGCTCTTACCTTTCTTACTAGCCTATCCTCCTTCCTAGGTAGCCAAACCTCCTTTTCTGGCTATTTAGGGTCTCTGCTTTGGGGAATTCTTCAGATACCGAATGCAAGAGCTCACCAGAGTTCCTCTGCATCTCCCTCTTCACCTTCTGCCAAAGGAGCGACCCCTGACTGCTCAGGACGCCTGCAAAACCGCAACAAAGTAGCAAAGATGAGTACAGCAACCTTGTATCGTTTCATCCTGCCGGCTTTCTCGACTGTTTCCTGGTGGTGCATGATCTGGGGGTAGCCTGCCTCCTTTCTGCACCAGGAGCTCTGAAGAAATCTCGCGCGGGTCGACAGAATCTTCCCCCTGCAACGACAGGCAACAAAAGACTGCATCACCGGTCCTCTGGATCCCCTCTCAGCACGACGAGCATGGTCCCTGGAACTCAGCAACTCTGTCCAAGTGACTCCCACAGTCGAATGACTTTTCAGTCCAAGTTTGGTGGAGGTAAGTCCTTGCCTCCCCACACTAGACTGCATTGCTGGGTACCACATGATTTGCAGCTGCTCCGGCCCCTGTGCACTCTTCCAGGATTTCCTTCATGCACAGCCAAGCCTGGGTCCCCGACTCTCTAGCCTGCAGTGAAAACTTTCTGAGTTGTCCTCCGGCGTCGTGGGACTCCCTTTTGTGACTTCGTGTGGACTCCGGTTCACTCTTCTTCCAAGTGCCTGTTCCGGTACTTCTGCGGGTGCTGCCTGCTTCTGTGAGGGCTCCCTGACTTGCTGGGCACCCCTTCTGTCTCCTCCTCCAAGTGGCGACATCCTGGTCCCTCATGGGCCACAGCAGCATCCAAAAACCCTAACCGCGACCAATGCAGCTAGCAAGGCTTGTTTGCAGTCTTTCTGCATGGGAACACCTCTGCAAGCTTCTTCACGACGTGGGCCATCCATCCTCCAAAGGGGAAGTTCCTAGTCCTCTTCGTTCTTGCAAAACACCAAGTTACCCCCCCCAGTTGAGATTCACAACAGCCATGGGGTGGCTAAGAGTGTTGTTATGAGCGTCTGTCACTTGGTACTGGTGACCAAGTAGGTGTTGTTCAGGGTGTACCAGTTTTTCTATCACCATGGTAACACTGCCTCCTGTGTCCCTTTAGGCCTGAACCTCAACACCCTTGATTAGGGGAAGTTGCTTGTACTTATCCATATTAAGGGGACAAGCAACTTAGGTGGCCAAATCAATGGCACCTTCAGAGACTAACACAGCCTCTGTGGTCTCCCTAACAAGACCAACCCCACCTAAATTACCAAAAGTGAGCCCAGCTACTCCCTTGGATTGGCTATTAGTAGGTTTGCTCCCACCACCACTGCTATTACAAGGGGCACTAGAGGTTGCAGTAGGGGTTGTGATAGTGGGAGGTTTGGTGTTTTTCTTTGGACAACTGGCATCAATGGCCTTTTACTTTACATAAATAACACCAAGGCTTTTTTATTTGATTTGAAGAGGATTTGGACCCACCGCCCCCACCAGAGTGTTTTTGTGGGCCTGATGAAGACTAATTTTTAGATTTGTCCCCACCCTTGTCAGAAGACTTACCATCCTTCTTCTTGCCATCCTTGTCACCCCCTGTATGAACTTTTCTGTTCACTCTTGTTCTGACCTTCTTTCCTAATTCTTGAGGAGAGGTCAGATCTGAGTCCACTAGATATTGGTGTAACAAGTCAGACACACAGTTATTCAGAATATGCTTTCTCAGAATGAGATTCTACACACTTTCATAGTCAGAAACTTTACTGCCATGTAACCACCCCTCCAAGGCCTTCACTGAACAGTCAACAAAATCTATCCAGCCACAGAATAGCAGCCCACTGCCTTTGAGGGACCCCTTGTGCCATACAGGCCCTCTCAAGTGCAGCAAACCAGTTGTTAATGTCATCCCCCTCCTTGTAAGGGGGAACTATCCTCTGTCACAGGATTGCTATCAGGAATACTGCTGCTGCCACCATGGGGTCCAAACCCCAATCTCTGTCTCACCTTCTCCAGGTCTAGGGATTCCCTGCCTAGAGCCAGCTGTTGCTGTTTAAGCTTCAGTCTGGTCTCTTCCACTCTCAACTTTTTGAGTTCCCTTTCTAACATGTTGTCTTCAGGGTGGGTGGGTTGGGAATCCTTGGACACTGAGGATATGTTGGAATTAACAGAGGGAGATCTGTCCCTAACAGTTTGGACTCTAACAACTTGGCCTTCAGGAACAAAAACAGCCCTATTGTGATGGGAGCTTCTATTACTACCAGCATTGCTAGGATGTCTGCTAAGGGGCAGATTTGGAAGAGAACACTGTACACCTCCTCAGGGGGCTCCCCTGAGTCAGAGTGTGAGCTATCTACTAACTTCTCAGATGAAGTGCCACCTAGGGACTTATCATTCTCAATGAGCATGTTAAACAGAAATTCTCTAGAAGGGTTCTTTCCTACCACTAAACCTCTATCAATGAAGAGACTCCTTAGGCTCTTAAAGTTAAGATTGTCATATGTTGTATTGACCATTTTAAGAGAAGTCCCTACATCAGACATGATAGAAGAAGGTTTAGGGACAGTGAGAAGAGAGAAAAAGTTTCAGGACTTTTTAAAGAACAGGAAAAAAAACTTTTTCAAACTTTTTGAAACTTTTAGAAAGTTTAGGAGTACTTTTCAGCACTTAGCTGAAAGTGTAAGAGAAGAAAAGTGTTAGAGGACGGTTCTGACCATCAGAATATGCTTTCTCAGAATGAGATTATACACGCTTTCATAGTCAGAAACTTTACTGCCATGTAACCACCCCTCCAAGGCCTTCACTGAACAGTCAACAAAATCTATCCAGTCTTGTGAGGACTCTTTACTGGTGTCTCTGAACTTAATTCTGTATTTATTAAGCCAAATCCATCCAAGAGTGCATCCTTCAAAACTGCAAAATTATTGGCATCACTTTCTCTAACAGTAAGGAGCCTATCCCTACCTTTTCCATTGAAAGATAGCCACAGAATAGCAGCCCACTGCCTTTGAGGGACCCCTTGTGCCATACAGGCCCTCTCAAGTGCAGCAAACCAGTTGTTAATGTCATCCCCCTCCTTCTAAGGGGGAACTATCCTCTGTCACAGGATTGCTATCAGGAATACTGCTGCTGCCACCATGGGGTCCAAACCCCAATCTCTGTCTCTCCTTCTCCAGGTCTAGGGATTCCCTGTCTAGAGCCAGCTGTTGCCGTTTAAGCTTCAGTCTGGTCTCTTCCACTCTCAACTTTTTGAGTTCCCTTTCTAACATGTTGTCTTCAGGGTGGGTGGGTTGGGAATCCCTGGACACTGAGGATATGTTGGAATTAACAGAGGGAGATCTGTCCCTAACAGTTTGGACTCTTACAACTTGGCCTTCAGGAACAAAAACAGCCCTATTGTGATGGGAGCTTCTATTACTACCAGCATTGCTAGGATGTCTGCTAAGGGGCAGATTTGGAAGAGAACCCTGTACACCTCCTCAGGGGGCTCCCCTGAGTCAGAGTGTGAGCTATCTACTAACTTCTCAGATGAAGTGCCACCTAGGGACTTATCATTCTCAATGAGCATGTTAAACAGAAATTCTCTAGAAGGGTTCTTTCCTACCACTAAACCTCTATCAATGAAGAGACTCCTTAGGCTCTTAAAGTTAAGATTGTCATATATTGTATTGACCATTTTAAGAGAAGTTCCTACATCAGACATGATAGAAGAAGGTTTAGGGACAGTGAGAAGAGAGAAAAAGTTTCAGGACTTTTTAAAGAACAGGAAAAAAAACTTTTTGAAACTTTTTGAAACTTTTAGAAAGTTTAGGAGTACTTTTCAGCACTTAGCTGAAAGTGTAAGAGAAGAAAAGTGTTAGAGGACGGTTCTGACCATCAGAATATGCTTTCTCAGAATGAGATTATACACGCTTTCATAGTCAGAAACTTTACTGCCATGTAACCACCCCTCCAAGGCCTTCACTGAACAGTCAACAAAATCTATCCAGTCTTGTGAGGACTCTACTGGTGTCTCTGAACTTAATTCTGTATTTATTAAGCCAAATCCATCCAAGAGTGCATCCTTCAAAACTGCAAAATTATTGGCATCACTTTCTCTAACAGTAAGGAGCCTATCCCTACCTTTTCCATTGAAAGATAGCCACAGAATAGCAGCCCACTGCCTTTGAGGGACCCCTTGTACCATACAGGCCCTCTCAAGTGCAGCAAACCAGTTGTTAATGTCATCCCCCTCCTTGTAAGGGGGAACTATCCTCTGTCACAGGATTGCTATCAGCAATACTGCTGCTGCCACCATGGGGTCCAAACCCCAATCTCTGTCTCTCCTTCTCCAGGTCTAGGGATTCCCTGTCTAGAGCCAGCTGTTGCTGTTTAAGCTTCAGTCTGGTCTCTTCCACTCTCAACTTTTTGAGTTCCCTTTCTAACATGTTGTCTTCAGGGTGGGTGGGTTGGGAATCCTTGGACACTGAGGATATGTTGGAATTAACAGAGGGAGATCTGTCCCTAACAGTTTGGACTCTAACAACTTGGCCTTCAGGAACAAAAACAGCCCTATTGTGATGGGAGCTTCTATTACTACCAGCATTGCTAGGATGTCTGCTAAGGGGCAGATTTGGAAGAGAACCCTGTACACCTCCTCAGGGGGCTCCCCTGAGTCAGAGTGTGAGCTATCTACTAACTTCTCAGATGAAGTGCCACCTAGGGACTTATCATTCTCAATGAGCATGTTAAACAGAAATTCTCTAGAAGGGTTCTTTCCTACCACTAAACCTCTATCAATGAAGAGACTCCTTAGGCTCTTAAAGTTAAGATTGTCATATGTTGTATTGACCATTTTAAGAGAAGATCCTACATCAGACATGATAGAAGAAGGTTTAGGGACAGTGAGAAGAGAGAAAAAGTTTCAGGACTTTTTAAAGAACAGGAAAAAAACCTTTTTGAAACTTTTTGAAACTTTTAGAAAGTTTAGGAGTACTTTTCAGCACTTAGCTGAAAGTGTAAGAGAAGAAAAGTGTTAGAGGACGGTTCTGACCATCAGGACTGCCCTGATTTTTCGATTTTTGACCACCTGGTTTTTGACTGTTTACTGTGAGGAAGCCTCCTATGAGGTGTCTCCCGCACAATAAACACATGGTAAAATGGACTGCACGTGTTTTCCGCTGGTGTCGCCGTGCTAAGGACAGGCTGCTGTGGCGCAGCAAGGCAGGAGGCCCCGGGCAGGTTACATGTGATCCTGGGTGCGCATGGATGTGCACCCATGTGAGGGCTGTGGGAGGAGGATTCCTAGTGTGCGCAGCCCTAGAACTGCGCTTAGGTAGTCCTGGTGCAGGAGGAAATATGCAGAGTGGGTGGTGACCTGGAGTAGGTCTCATGAGAGGGGTGTATACATGTGAGGGAGAGTCAGTGTGCTTACTGTCTTTTCACTGTAGGGACACGCAGTTCAATGCCAATGTCAGGGTGCTTAAGATATTTGCATTGGGGGGATACTCCATTGAATGTCAATGGGAAAGGAGGGCCTAGGGTGCAACTCCAGTTCTCTGGGGTCCATCGAGACCAGAGTCACACCAAAGTACACTGTAACCTGTAAGAAAAGAATGATGCAGTAGGTTACAGGAGCATAGTTGTACAACTTATGGGTCATCCAGGGATGTCACATTTCTCTGCCTCAGCTCAGGATTACGGCCAATTACTGCTCTGTCCAGTTGCTGGAGCAGGGCCTAGCATCAATCAGCCAGCTGTCATTCCGTGCCAGGAGCAGGCTGGAGAAGCCCTGCGAGGAATGTCAGGTAGGAGGGGCTGAGACTTTCAGAGCACATGTGGCAACTAACTCCTGGAGGATGCCATCTTGAGCTATCCCAGAAGACTGTGCAAGGAGGAGGGGACGGGGGCAAGGAAGTGATGTGGCACATCTGGATAGGCCAGAGGTGCAGACCTGCTGGACACTTCCGCCCCCACTTAAAAGGTCCTGCACAGGGGAGAGCTCTCTCTCTTGGCTGTGTTTCACTGCTGGACACTGGGACTGCAGACGGGCGTCATGGACAACTGGAAGAAAGAACCTCCTGACTGCCCTTGGGGCAGGGACTCTGTCCCTGAAGGATCCCAGGCCAGCGAGGCGAATGCCAGGGCCAGGCAAGCTGGCCCCCTTACCCCCCTAGAGGACTAGTTGGGGGAAGGACTGGGCTAGCGCAAGGAGAGCGCGCTGCCCAGAAGGAAAAGAGGGAACCCAGAGGAAGGATTGGCGCAGGAGTCAGTGGAAGTGGCTCCCTGATGATCTGGGACCCTTCCAGGCCAGGAGGCCTAAGGAGAGTGCTCCTGGTGGCAAGGGCTTGTCACCAGGAGCGGAACGACACAAGAATGAAGAAAATCGGCCCTTGGGGGCCCGAGATATCACAGGACAAAGAATGGCGACCTTTGACCTTTGTGAAAGCAGCTACGAAGCGCGTGGAGCTCCGCAGCTGCTTGAGACTGTGCCCCCAGGGTGGGCCAGGGCTTGGGGGCTGCCCAGGAGGAAGAGGAGCAAGGGGGGTGCCGTTGCACTCCCCCTCGCAGAACAGAAAGGGACCCCGGACCCCATTGCGGGGCCCCGTGAACCCTGGTCCTGTGTGAATGTTGAAAGGGGGGGCGCCGTTGCAAACCCCCTGCCGCTGTGGAAAGGGGACCCCGGACCCCATCCCGGGGCCCCCAGCGGCGAAGACCAGCCGGGGATCGCCGTTGCGATCTCCGTGAAGAAAGGTGTAATGGGGGAGGGACGGGGGTGTGCCGTCCACACCCCCCAGCAGAAGAAAAGTCGGGGAGCGCCGTCACGCTCCCCGTGAAGATGGTCAAATGGGGCCCCGGACCCCATCCCGGGGCTCCGAGAAGAGGCAGGAGTGGGGGTGCGCCGTCGCGCACCCCCAGCCGAAGAGAAGTCGGGGAGCGCCGTTGCGCTCACCGTGAATGTGGCCATCGGGGCCCCGGACCCCATCCTGGGGCCCGAACAGAAGAGGGCCTGGGGGAGCGCCGTCGCGCTCCCCACTGAGGAGGAGAGGGGCCCCAGACCCCATCCCGGGGCCCCGAGAAGAGGACGACTCCGGGGAGCGCCGTCGCGCTCCTCTTTACCAGGAAGAGGGGCCCCGGACCCCATCCCGGGGCCCCGACGACGTGAGGAGGTAGGGGGAGTGCCGCTGCTCTCCCCCATGTGGCCAGAGCGGCCGCAAGCATCCCAGAGTCTGCCCGCTGGAGCGGGCATACTCAGTCAGCTGGCCGGTTCACGCGGCAGCACCCACAGGGGCTGGCCGTGTGGGGAGCCGGCGGGGGCGGCCAGGGGTGGGCTCCCTAAGCCACCCTCCAACGAGGGATCCGCTTTTTGGTACGGGGGGTGTCCGGGTGGGACCGGCACCCCCAAAAACAAAGGAAAAGAAGAACAGAAAAGGAATTGCGGCTCTCCCCTCGCAGCGGGAGAGCCGCTAATCATTTATGCAGCCGCCCCAGCCTGCTTTGCGGGGCAGGGGCTGCTTATTGAGCCCCTAAAACGCCTGTGGTGGTCCCAGGGAGATGGGGGCCACCACAAACGGAGAACTGGGAGACAGGGGGAGCTGCAGGAGCAGCGCTGCCTCCCCCCAACATCTGTTGGTGTCCCCACCCTAGGTAGGGTGGGACACCTGAGAGATAACCCCTCAAGGGTTGGATGGATTTTTGAAGCACAAGCTTCAGTGAACTTTTGTTCCTGGTTGTGCAAGGGTGCTTACCATAGGTTGGTATGGCCCCATGTATTCCACTGTTATTTTATGGTTAAGTACGAGTAATCCAAAAGTAATCCAAATGTTGTCTTGATGGATATAATGCTAGAATTTAGTCTCTTATGTTCTCTGAGTATGCTAATTTGAATAATGATACTGACAGTCATTTCTTGGCAAGATGAAAGTATTTAATCCCAACTGTAGGTGTCATCATTGCACTGTAGTGTTGAATACTGTCAAAATGAATACTGTCAAAATGTTCAAATGTTGCAAGGGGGGCACTGGGATTGTTTTGCCATGTGGAGTGTTGGATTATATTCTCCCTTAAGGAGATTTGATAGATTACATACTGTTTGTCCAGAGTAATTCTATCACTTTGTATATATTTGTAGATTGTTGCATAGTATTGAGTAGTGTGTGTGAATAATAAATGTACTTTTACTTTATCAAAAGAAAAGCACAGACTGGACAGTCATTTATTAAGAGTCATGCTTGCGTGCTTGTGAATGGGGATTACTAGCCCACACCACCTCCCTTGAGTAAGCCTTGGACTGCTCTGCAACGCTACCCTATGAGAGTCAGGCGCTACAAGGGGGTGTTTGGTTCCCAGTGGCGGCCGTGTGCGGACTCGTTACTTGTGCAGGCCACACAAGAAATGACCCACCTTCCAACAAAAAGCAAAACGTTTTGGTTAGGTGTACATACACTGAACTTGTTTTGTATATTTTTCTCTTATGAAAAGTACAATATGACAAAGTGGTAAGTAGTTACTAGTACTTATCCCACCGCTGCACAACCAATGTAGG
This sequence comes from Pleurodeles waltl, assembly GCF_031143425.1. NCBI lineage: Eukaryota > Metazoa > Chordata > Amphibia > Caudata > Salamandridae > Pleurodeles > Pleurodeles waltl. The sequence goes on from NC_090447.1 coordinate 1,220,521,811, forward strand.
AGGCTGCTTGGCTTGTAGTGGGTACAAGAGGTACTTAACCTTGTGCCAGGTCCAGTTATCCCTTATTAGTGTAGAAGAGGTGTTTCTAGCAGCTTAGGCTGATAGAAGGTAGCTATAGCAGAGCAGCTTAGGCTGAACTAGGAGACATGCAAAGCTCCTACTATACCACTGGTGTCATATGCACACTATCATAAGAAAACACAATACACAGATATACTAAAAATAAAGGTACTTTATTTTTATGACAATATGACAAAAGTATCTCAGTGAGTACCCTCAGTATGAGGATGGCAAATATACACAAGATATATGTACACAATAGCACAACTATGCAGTAATAGCAAAAGGAAGTAATGCAAGCAGTGTAAAGTTACAATAGATTGCAGTAGGAGCACATAGGTATAGGGGCAACACAAACCATATTCTCCAAAAGTGGAATGCGAACCACGAATGGACCCCAAACCTATGTGAGCTTGTAGAGGGTTGCTGGGACTGTAAGGAAACAAGTGAGGGTTAGAAAAATAGCCCACCCCAAGACCCTGTAAGGTAGGTGTAAAGTGCACCTACAACCCCCAGAGAGCACAGAAGTCGTGATAGGGGGATTCTGCAAGGAAAACCAACACCACCAATGCAACAACAGTGGATTTCCGGACCTGAGTACCTTTAAGACAAGGGGACCAAGTCCAAGAGTCACGACAGTGTCGAGAGTGGGCAGGAGCCCAGGAAATGCCAGCTGAGGGTGCAAGGAAGCTGCCACCAGAAGGAAGAAGCTTGGTGTTTTGCAAGAACAAAGAGGACTAGGAACTTCCCCTTTGGAGGATGCATGGCCCATGTCATGAAGAAGCTTGCAGAGGTGTTCCCACGCAGAAAGACCGCAAACAAGCCTTGCTAGCTGCAAGAGTCGCGGTTAGGGTTTTTGGATGCTGCTGTGGCCCAGGAGGGACCAGGATGTCGCTACTTGGATGAGGAGGCAGAGGGGGATCCCAACAAGTCAGAGACCCCTCACAGAAGCAGGCAGCACCTGCACAAGTACCGGAACAGGCACTTGGAAGAAGAGTGAACCGGAGTCCACACAAAGTCACAAAAGGGAGTCCCACGACGCAGGAGGACAACTCAGAAGGTTGTGCACTGCAGGTTAGAGTGTTGGGGACCCAGGCTTGGCTGTGCACGAAGGAAATCCTGGAAGAGTGCACAGGAGCCGGAGCAGCTGCAAATCATGCGGTACCCAGCAATGCAGTCTAGCGTGGGGAGGCAAGGACTTACCTCCACCAAACTTGGACTGAAGAGTCACTGGACTGTGGGAGTCACTTGGACAGAGTTGCTGAGTTCCAGGGACCACTCTCGTCGTGCTGAGAGGGGACCCAGAGGACCGGTGATGCAGTCTTTTGTTGCCTGCGGTTGCAGGGGGAAGATTCTGTCGACCCACTGGAGATTTCTTCAGAGCTCCTGGTGCAGAAAGGAGGCAGGCTACCCCCAGATCATGCACCACCAGGAAACAGTCGAGAAAGCCGGCAGGATGAAATGATACAAGGTTGCAGTAGTCATCTTTGCTACTTTGTTGCGGTTTTGCAGGCGTCCTGAGCAGTCAGCGGTTGATCCTTTGGCAGAAGGTGAAGAGGGAGATACAGAGGAACTCTGGTGAGCTCTTGCATTCGGTATCTGAAGAATTCCCCAAAGCAGAGACCCTAAATTGCCAGAAAAGGAGGTTTGGCTACCTAGGAAGGAGGATAGGCTAGTAAGAAAGGTAAGAGCCTATCAGAAGGAGTCTCTGACGTCACCTGATGTCACTGGCCACTCAGAGCAGCCCAGTGTGCCAGCAACACCTCTGTTTCCAAGATGGCAGAGGTCTGGGGCACACTGGAGGTGCTCTGGGCACCTCCCCTGGGAGGTGCAGGTCAGGGGAGGGGTCACTCCCCTTTCCTTTGTCCAGTTTCACGCCAGAGCAGGGCTGGGGGATCCCTAAACCGGTGTAGTCTGGCTTATGTAGAGATGGGCAGCATTTGTGCCCATCAAAGCATTTCCAGAGGCTGGGGGAGGCTACTCCTCCCCAGCCATCACACCTATTTCCAAAGGGAGAAGGTGTCACACCCTCTCTCAGAGGAAATCCTTTGTTCTGCCTTCCTGGGCCAGGGCTGCCTGAACCCCAGGAGGGCAGAAACCTGTGTGAGGGGTTGGTAGCAGCAGCAGCTGCAGTGGAGACCCCGGAAAGGCAGTCTGGCAGTACCCGGGTTCTGTGCTAGAGACCCGGGGGATCATGGAATTGTCTCCCCAATGCCGGAATGGCATTGGGGTGACAATTCCATGATCTTAGACATGTTACATGGCCATGTTCGGAGTTACCATTGTGACGCTATACATAGGTAGTGACCTATGTATAGTTCACATGTGTAATGGTGTCTCAGCACTCACAAAGTCTGGGGAATTTACCCTGAACAATGTGGGGGCACCTTGGCTAGTGCCAGGGTGCCCACACACTCAGGGGCATATTTATACTCCGTCTGCGCCGATTGTGCATCAAAACTTTTGACACACAATCAGCGCAAACGTTGCCCCGTATTTAAACTTTGATGCCCGAGCCCGCGGACGACAAAATTCCACCGTGTGCATCATTTTTTGGATGCAGCAACCCACCTTGCGTTAATGATATGCAAGGTAGGCGTATCCGTCCAAAAAATGGCTTAAACGGCTGTGCGTCGCATTTATGCTTTCGGGCAAAAATGACGCACGGCCGGGAGGCGGAGCCAGAAAATGACGCACAGCCCGATTTGCATAAAAAATTAACGCCTGGGTCAGGGCAGGCGTTAAAATGGGGCAAACACACCTGTATTTAATCAGAACACACAGAACAAACAGCAGAGCAGCAGAGCAGCAACAGGGAGCCATGGAGGTGATTCTAATCCAGCATGCACGCAGAGGCAGAGCCCAGCAGCAACAACAGCAGCTACAACAACACCAGCAGGGACCCGAAAGGCAGGGCAGATGGCAGGAGAGGATATTCCGCCCAAGAACAACCCTTCAGGGCCTCAGGGAACACAACATCATACAGAGGTACCGGTTGAACTGGCAGGCCATTCAGCAGCTGCTGCGAAACATTGAACAGCAGTTGGCCCCCACTTTGGTGACACCCCGCACCATCCCAACAGAAACAAAGCTGCTTGCCGTACTTCACATGCTGGCAAGTGGCTCTTTTCAAACAACTGGTGCCCTGGTAAGCGGAATATCACAACCATCATTCTTCACATTTTTGCCAAAAGTACTGGATGCCATCATTCGACTGACACCCCGCCACATCTGCTTCCCTAACACACTGCAGAAGCAGCAGGAAACTAAACAGGGGTTCTACGCAATCAGTGGCTTCCCACACGTCCTTGGTGCAATCGACTGCACACATGTACGCCTTGTGCCACCTGCTGCAACTGAACACCTCTACCGCAACAGGAAGCACACACATTAAATCAACGTTTAAGCCATTGTCGATCACCAAGGAATGTTCACCAACATCGTGGCTAAATATCCTGGGAGTGTACATGACTCATTCATCTTCCGACACTGCACCATCAATCAACACTTCCAGGATGGACGGTATGGCAATGGACTACTTGTTGGTAAGTACAAAAAGCTACATATATATACACTGCACAGCAACCCTCTAGGACACACAACACATACACCACAATAGCAACATGTCACAGGAACACACTGAGGTCCTGACATCACTAGCCATGTTTCTTAAGTCACCATTGAACCTGTCACACATCGGAATTTACTGTACAGCCTAATGTTAAGACATTAATGAGTGTGGTTGCCGAAATGTCACCTTGCAAATTGTAAGTGTCCCAATGACCTTTACATTAATACATTGCATAAGTCTAAAGGTATGGGATGTCCAGGGTACTTTGATATGAACGTGTTAACAACACTTTCAATTTTAACTCTGCTTAGAACTATCATCTCACCCCAGTGAAGACACACGGACACCTGTATCATAAGTCACAATGCTAGGGAGGGCACACTGTACTGAAAATCCCCAAACATACTGCTGACAAACGGTTAGCAGACAAACACTTGCTCAGCCAAGGAAACAACACAGTGCAGATGGTATAGCCTACAAGTATAAGATGTCCCATTAGTACACAAAAGAGTCACAGACAACACAAGACAACTACTGCCATTAAAGGTCTTTTCAATAGTGCCAGCTACATCAACATGATCCCATTCTTTTTCTCTTGCAGCTGATCAGGGGTATGGCATCCAGCCATGGATAATGACACCATTTGGCAACCCGAGTACAGCTGCAGAGCGTGCATACAACGAGGCCCATAGGAGGACACGCAGCATTGTCGAGCGGACCTTCGGCATCCTCAAGTCAAGGTTCCGCTGCCTCGACATCACTGGTGGTAGCCTACTATATTCCACGAGATGGTCTGTAAGATCATACTAACATGTTCCATCCTGCACAACATTTGCATAAGAAGGAACATTCCCCTCCTGGAACCAGACCCATACATGCCTGAAGACGAGGAAGAGGAGGATGCTGCCCTGCAACATGAGGGGGAACAACCAAACGCGGCTGCTGGAGTGCGTAGGCGCCAACACATTGTGAACAATTTCTTTTATATATTGTCACCATCACCACTTAATGAACTATTGTAAATAAACACTGATAAGAAACACCACATCATGGTCTGGCTAATCATTTCTGCACACCTTTAGCTCTAACTATCAGAAGAAGAGTGTCGCCTCATGGAGCATTGATGATATAACAATCAGGACACAGAAAATCCCACTACAAATGTGATGCCTATCATACAACGGTCACATACACACACAATGTAAATGACTGACATCCTGTACAGTTCACCATTGAAGGGCAATAGCTGAGGACCACACCTATTACACACATACATGTTGGAAACATGGTTCATCGCAGCATATGGCACACAACTAAAACACCATCACTCAACTAGGGGAAAACAGGCCGCATACATCAGGCAGTTGACATGCTTTTGCTTCAGGAACAGGAATGTATGACCAGACCCTTGACAGCAGTAAGTCCAACTACATACAATCTTTGCAAAGACTATCTGTCACTAGAGTTACACATAAGCAGAACATACACAGCACAAGTGCCACACATATGACAAGCATCCAGCACATCACATCCCATCTACATGTCAGCCCTTTTTCAAAAACCTGACACGCCCATGCGCCTGGTCACACCCCACCTGTCTGAAGAGGTCAATGGAATACAAATATGTGTACCCTGATATTCCCTCATCTACACACACACACGAACAGGAGTCATCCAGTGTGCCACACCCTTTCCTATGTACTATCTGACTGCATAGACGTCAGCTCAAAGAATACATTGGTTTGGAGTTTATAAGGCCTGGTATCACCTGTAGATTGCTTCCCGTGTGAAAGGTACTGTAGGCCATTTGAGAGCAAATTTCATCCGACAGGACTTGTGAGACACTGATGGAGGCCACACCAGTGATCACCTCCATGCACACCACCCAAATTTACATGCACCGTCCCTGCTGATGCCTCCTACGGCATAGATGTTGTCATTTTGGCAATTACACCGTTAAGCATTGCTACTAATGTAGCCGTGTAACACTGTATCTGGGTTTATGTGTCACCTTCAAAACAACACAGGACATACACAGTTTGACATGTCAACTGTCTACTGCTCCCTCCGACCAGTCTTAGTCAGACCACTGATCATGTCAATTGTGAAAGAGCTGGATCCTGATTGACCCTGCATCCTGTCATCCTGACTGGCACCTGTCCGTGGGCCACCCTAAAGATTCCCGGTGGCCACATATGGACCACACTTGCTGTTCAAAACCTCTCTTTACTCTGAGGCTAATTTGTCATTTGCCTCATCAATGTATACTCAAATACACTGTATTGCATCATCTGACTTTTATTTGTATCGTATTTGTTACAGTGCCCTTGAATAGCTAAATCATGCCCCATCCGTTGTCTGGGCCTCATTAATGCCTAAACTACAAAGTGTGACAGTGTACCTGGGCCATAGCCCGGGATGGTGTACGTGGCCTCCAGCAGAACCAGCAACCTCAGATAATGTCCATGAAAAGTCTACACATTTTAGGACCCTGACAGTTCACACGCTGAGTAACATTATCCAAATAATAGAGATAGCTCGTGTGTGGTGAATACCAGCCATATTATTCTGCACATAGGCTATGATGTTCCCAGATGCATTTGCATCCACAGAGGCCAACTTGAGTAAAAATGTTGCAATGACACATGCCAGATCCTGACACCTGAAACATTCTCTCACTCAGCACACCAAAGGTGCCCAGTTGAAAGTCTCATTACACGTCTTCAGTGACAGGGTGGGACCATCCACGTGTAGGTTACCATGTCCTCAATGACTTTACTCACATTTATCTCCAAAGGATACTCATTAGATACACGATTAGCTGCCACTTACTCATGATGAGACCTGGACGTAACAGTGACAACATACACCTTAACAGTTGATACAGGATCAACATTGGACCACACACATGTACATGTACCATCCAATCACCAAAGTGGTTGCAAGCAGCCTATCACAGTAGTGTCCCAATTGTAACCTAGCATGAAGATTGAAACATGCCACTAAACCAGGTAATGCATTAAGGGCCACATGCATCAAAAACCTATTTTCTATTATAACATAAGGAATTTTAAGAATTTTCTATTAAATCAATGCTAAATGGTATGTCTGATTTTTCTAAAGAAGTAATAGGGCAAACTTCATATGGGCAAATGGTATTACAGATTTGCAAAAAGAGAATCATACACAATTTGCATCTATGGGCCTGCTGCCAATGGTTTAGCATTACAGAAATTTGGAAAACCGTTGATTAATTTGCAAGTCAGGAAAAGCAAATCCCAGGGTGCTGATGGCCTAAGTCCCCCTCTGCTGCAGCCCAATTAAACACTTTTTACGGACACGTGAAGCACACACATGCTTAAGGGACATGTGTGCGCTACATGTCTATAGTAAAACATTTTTTTGCTAAATTAACTGGTAATTAGCACATGGTTACCACCAAAAATTGTTTAGGCGTCAATTGAATTACCTAAATGGCCATTTTGAAATTTGTAAAAAGCTTGATACATGTGCTCACAAATTAGCTAATAAAGACATCCTGTTAGCTCTTTCATATTTGGAGAGTCGCAATTAGCAATTATGTACATGTGTGCGCAATTATGAGTAACCTCCATTTTGGCCAATCATTACTATTGCACTGTGAATGCCTTCCATACATCCTGTAAGGCACATTTGCTTTCGCTAAGCCCAGTATTTAGCATTTAGCACCGTTAGGTAAAGCAAATTTGCATGACTCATTTGGACATAAAAAATACATAATTGGCATTATGCGTCATATTTTCACGCATACAGCTTGTGCGTCATATTTTGTGACGCACAGGAGTGCAAATAATCCTGCATCCAAATATTTGTAATAATTGGTAAATAATATTTTGATGCAGCATATTTTTCACCTCTGGTAGTGAAAATTATGCCGCATCCAAATATTATTTACCAATCATGAAAAATATTTGGATGCAGCATTATTTGCACTCCTGTGCGTCAAAAAATATGACGCACAAGCTGTATGCGAGAAAATATGACGCATAATGGAAAAAAACGGCGGCCATGTTATGCAGGATGTGATGTAATAGGATATCCTGTTTACAGATTCTGTACAGTGGGTGTACTTTCACTTTCACTTTGCAGTCTGTGATTATTATAGACTGTGTGGCTGTGTGCAAAGTGTTGTCCTGTGATTTTGTGCTTTTGTGTCCAGAGTGCCATCTTACTTGTTGTTTTGCCATTTCAATATTGTTGTAGAATACTGTCTGAGTGTGTGTTGTCTACATTTGTCCAGTCCAGTGTTGTATTTATTGTCTGTGGGAGTCTGTTGTGGGTACTGTTATATAGGGGATAGTTGGGCTCTTCTATTTGTTAAGTTTACTTTGTATTTCTTTACTCCTACTTTCCCCATTTTCACCTTTCTTCTTTTTTTCCCACTGCATTTTCCCCTTTTCTGTGCAGAAATGTCGGGTAGGCCACGTCTTTCCAGGATGGGTGAGGAGGAATTGGGGGGGTTCATATGGCTGGTGTGCCATTTCCTCCCACTGATGCTCGAGGCTGGGGGTAGGGTGGTACAGGGGTATCACACTGAGGCCCAAAAAGTCCGGTGGGGGAAGGTGCGCCATCACTTGGTGCGTCTGTATGGGAGCCAACGCAATGTCCACCAGCTAAAGCACCGCTGGGCTGACCTGATCTCCAAGGAGCAAGATCTGCTGGACCACCTGGGAATCATGATTGGTGGCACTGTTGGTGAGTACAGATCATGTAAATGTGCACAATTAAAAGCTGGGTAGTGACATGAGATGATTGGTACACAATCTGCCAGATAAGTTGCTGACTGTGTGTAATGCTGATGAAACATACAGGGTAATTGATGCACTATGTGAAGGATGACAAATGCTAGCAGTCAGGCAGCTCATGCTCTGCAAACTTACAGGTTGCTTGTTGCTGAATGTAATTTAGTGCCGCCTTTGTGTCAGACAAGCGAACATTAATGAGGCAATCATGACTCTACAGGTCACAATTGCCAGTGAAGTATGGATGTTCTAACATCATACCTACATGTGTTGACGCTATAGCTAGACTGACATTGGAAACCCTACATGATGCTGAAAATGAGTGCTGCCTTCACGTCAATTGATGATAGCAATGTGGCCCAGACAAATGTCTCATGTGTGTCTGGTGAGTGTGTAAGGGAAGTGTTCACGGAAGTGCTATGCCTGTTAGGGATTAATGTGCTCCTTCATATTTTATTGATACATGCCAGATCTGGACATAAACCATTTTTGGAAAGGAGTCAGGTGCCCTCAGCTAAAATCTTAGACAGGTATTTTTTGTTTCTTGTGCCAAAATCCGATTAGGGATGGCAGTCCAAAGGTATGGACTAGGGTACAAACATCTATGTTTGGTGCCAATCACCATTGTTGGGACACATCAATTTATGAAACTTTAACAACATAAGGTATTGCCAAAGTCCCTGCCCCTCTGTACAATGTACCTATCTGTCACAAATGTGTCATGACCACATAGGCTGTTTGACAGGTCATGCAGTCCTCAAGTAACCAGCCTTTGGATGTCTCTCTTGGATGCACATGATGAGACGAATACACACCAATATTGTTGCTGCTCTCTAATGGAGGTGCATGTTTGCCACCACATGACAGTCAGGGCCACTGCATGTGTGTATAAGTGTGTGTAACTGTAGCAGGAGACCCATCCTATGTAAATGTTGGCCGTGAAATATTCCATGCAGTATGAGCATGTCTGCTTACACATTGTTGTTGTAATTGAAATTGTTTGTCAGTGCACTGATTCTGAGCATATTCTTCCTTCCATGCTTTACAGGTGGACCTGCACCGTACACAGTGGGAGAGGTGGCTCGTTTTGAGGACCCCGACACCTACAGTGAGTGTTGACATGTGTGTTATGTTTTGTGTTTGCTGGTGATGCGTGATGGACTCCTGTGTGTTGAACACATTGAAAGGTGTGATGCGCTGCCCAATCATTAGTGTTGTTCCATTAGTGGGATTTCAGTTCTTAGAAAATTTTGAGTTGACCAATGCTTATCCATTTGTCTGATCTAGGGTTTGTAGGCCATTCCTGTAGGGCCCGCTATGAGAACTGGGGTGAGTCATGTGGAATACACAAGTTACAATAAGAGTTGCACTGGGACTCGTCTCTGACTGAGTCTGCATGTCAGACTCACATTCTCCCAGATAGCTTCTGCAAATGGCTTTTCTGAAGACTGCTGCTTCCCTATTAACCGATGTACTGAGTACACTGTAGGTAGAACCTTCTGGGAGCATGTACTTCCACATGTTGTACTACAAGTGTGTGGAACTAGAGTGCAAAGGCCTAGGTGTGCATGCTATTCATGATCATGGGTGTTCTTGCTACTCTGTGTCTGTTGAAAATTATGCCTCACTGGAAGTATGTGATGTTGACCTAGGTCAGTACATTCTGACATGTGTGGGCCTTGGATAGGACAAGGTTTAACTGACTCCAATTTGTTGATAGCCCTTACTGGTGGTGTGTGTGTAGAGCCAAACACATGTTGAGCTTTCTATATACTCCTGGGTGTGCATGTAGTTTGGAATTGTTTGTTGTTCTTCCCCCCCCCCTCAAACACAGGCATGAGTTTGTGAATAGGGTACCTAGGACTAAAGCAACCAGTATGTTACACGTACTTGTGACTATTTGAAAGTTTGTTTTGAACCTAGTGTACACACTCAGGTATGGCACATGAGTACTGTACTAGCAAATCCTATAACAAATAGCAGACCTTGTGGTTTGTGATTATCATCACATACACTGACATATGTAGTCCAGGCAATAGGCGGAGGATGTGCAGCATGATTGTTAGCTGACAACTGTCAGTACTTTGATGACAAGTTATTGCCAGTTGTTACCCATCATGTAGGTTTTGGATGTGCTATGTGTGAGATGACCTTTGTAGGCAGGCTTTCCATGTACTTCCTCTGAGACTTTCAATGATCTGTATGGTGATATGAGCTGTTACAAGTACAGTAGTTGTATTGTCAGATTGACCACTTGTGCTATTTCACACAATGCAGTTCCTGTGGTAAATAGTTGCCCTTTGTCTTCACAGCTGCAAACATGACACCCGCCCAGAAGCATGAATTTGAGAGGCGGGCCATGAGATACAGACACATCCTGCAGGTGCAGTCGGGGTTCCGAAGGATGGCCCCTACATACCAGTCCGATCGGGCCTCCGGAGCATGGTGGGCTTCACCACAGGGTGGCCCAACGTTGCCCACTACAGCTACCACCACCACCACAACCACTGGTTCTCCCCAGGTGGCCCCACCCACAGCGGGGACAGTTGTCCCAACATCTGCAGCACACCCAGGATCCAGCAGTGTGACAGCTGCAGGACAGTCCAGTGGGCTAGGCTCCACACGGCCACAGAGCACCTCGGCCGGGACACAAACGGCACCAGCACCAACAGTCGACCCAGCGGCATTCCTGGCTTTGGAACATAAGATGGACCGAGTTTTAAAGAAGGTGAACAATCTTAGCCAGGATGTCAGCTACATAAAGAAGCGGGTCAAATCGATCAGGCGGACCCTCCAGAGGGCCAACCTCTAGGAATATATTTTTGCTATGGACATGATTCCCTCCCCTCCCTCCTCTTTCCTTGTTCTCATGATTAGTGGGGTTGGGGGATTAGTGTTAGGTTAGTATAGGTTGTTAGTTTAGTTAGTGTTAGGGAGGGGGTGGGGGGTCCTGATTCTTTCTACTTTTCCTTATTAAGTGTGTGGGTGGGTGGGTGAGGGGCAATGTTGGGGTTCCTGTGTGTTTAAAAAAAAAAACATGTAAAAATATGAAGAAAAAAAATTACAAACAAAATTATGATTGTTTAGTATAGTATAGTATGTGTGTAGGTTAGTATGTGTTGTCCTCCAAGTGTCCTGTCTCATAATGGGGGGTGGGGGGTTGATGTTTAGAACGATTCGTTATATGTGATGAGTAAGTTTAGCTTAGGTTAGTTAGGGACAGTTGTGGGTAATGAGTAGTCAGGTTAGATTAGGGTAGGTATGACTTTTCCCTTAGTTTCCTCTTGTGTGATTACTTTTGAATAAATATATAGATAACCCTTTACATTATGTGTTAACTGCTACTTGATCATGGCCTTGGCATCAGTGTAGATGATTGTTGTTCTATGACATTTGTGTCCTATGCTACAAACAAATACAAACTGAAGTGTAAAATGGCAGCTACGCCAGAGCTACCTTGGTAAGAATCCACCATTTATTTGAACCACCAATCGGAGTTGACATGGATCACAAAGGATTTTTGTTGATGAGTATGTTTTCTACGTCACAAAGTGTGCTTCCAGGCTTGGTATTGGTATTGGTATTGTGGGGACAGTTTTAGGTCTGGCTGCAGTGTGATGTTCAAGGACACTTTCTAAGATGAGTTCTTGTTAACACTCTTGTCTTCTTGTCTTCATAACTGACAGAGATCATTGTGTCAATATTCAGCATGATTAACTATTTGGATGTTAACTCAGAAAGATTGATTCATGCTGTGTTTTGTAGTGTTTGCTTAGATTAGACTGCACAGTTCTATGTGTTAGTATTGCATGGTGACAACATTTATCAGCCACTATTAGTTGACTTTGATATCCCTTGAGGAAGCATTATTCTGTCCAACACAGCATGATGGTGTGTGGTTTCTCACTTCATCAGTTATTCACCTCAGAATGGGCAGGCTATGATGCAATCCTGGGCACTGTGCAGATGTTTCTGACTACATGATGCCAGGACAGTTGTATTGACAAGCTACATGATTGGAACACAGGCACATTTGTGTTATCTACTGCACAGTTGATGTGTCAAATTACACAGAGACATATTTGTTGTGCAAGTGCTATTTATTGAAAAGTGCTGTAGTGCAATATGTACATTGTTCATGTTTGATGAGTCCGTTCTAGTGAAATCTTACATTGTGATCCTACAGAAGGGGTGTAGGTAATGCTACTGACATGCTGGGGTGATGTTACAGACAGTGCAGAGGGACAGGATTTGCCGATTAGTAGGTGAGAGACATTAACTGGGCATGCTGACAAGATATACAGGGGCATATTTATACTCTGTTTGCGCCGAATTTGCGTCGTTTTTTTCGACGCAAATTCGACGCAAAACTAACTCCATACTTATACTTTGGCGTTAGACGCGTCTAGCGCCAAAGTTCAAGGAGTTAGCGTCATTTTTTTGCGTGAACACCTTCCTTGCGTTAATGAGATGCAAGGTAGGCGTTCCCGTCTTAAAAAATGACTGCGATGCATATGCGTCGTATTTATACTCCCGGGCAAAAATGACGCCCGGGAGTGGGAGGAACTAAAAAACCCGCATTTGCGCCGGATTTTAGCGCCTGGGTCAGGGCAGGCGTTAAGGGACCTGTGGGCTCAGAATGAGCCCAGAGGTGCCCTCCCAAGCCCCCAGGGACACCCCCTGCCACCCTTGCCCTCCCAGGAGGACACCCAAGGCTGGAGGGACCCATCCCAGGGAAGAAAAGGTAAGTTGTGGTAAGTATTATTTTTTTTTTTTTTGTGGCATAGGGGGGCCTGATTTGTGCCCCCCTACATGCCACAATGCCCAATGACCATGCACAGGGGACAAAAGTCCCCTGGGCATGGCCATTGGGCGAGGGGGCATGACTCCTGTCTTTGCTAAGACAGGAGTCATGTTAATGGCGTCTGGGCGCCAAAAAAAAATGGCGCAAATCGGGTTAAGACGATTTTTTTGCCTCAGCCTGACTTGCCCCATTTTGGGCCGCCCAAACGCCATTTTTCCCTACGCCGGCGCTGCCTGGTGTACGTCGTTTTTTTTCACGCACACCTGGCAGCGCCGGTCGGCTAACGCCAGCTAACGCCATTCAATAAATACGGCGCCCGCATGGCGCTTCAGAATGGCGTTAGCCTGCGCTAATTTTTTTGGCGCAAAACTGCATTAGCGCAGTTTTGCGTCAAAAAGTATAAATATGGCCCACAGTGGTTAGCAGAACAGTCATTGAGTAGAGTTGTTGTAAGAATGGCATTTGACAAAACGTAGGACCTTGCTAAAAGTAGGCCATGGTGCAGGAACTAGTGCTTCCGGGTACTCTTCCATGTGAATGTGATCTGTTCCATGTCTTCTTCTTCTGATGTGTGTGTTGCCTGCTTTGTCCTTGTTGGTTGTGAAGGGACAACACACACCTCAGTGTTAGAAGACGTGGAGTCAGACATCCCGGTCGCTGCTCCCTGTGAAGGTCTTAAGGGCAGTACTGCAGCAAGGAGGATCTGCTGGTTCCTGAGAATAGCAGCAACATCACAATGGTAGGCAGCCAGGTCGGCCCTGAGGGAGTCATGATTGCATTCGTGCATGCAGTGGAAGGTTTGGGGTGCGAGGTGTTGTGGCAACTCCCTTACTGCAGTGGTGAATTCCTTGACAGTTTCTTGTTGTCCTTGCAGTATGGATGTTAGGGCTTGCATAGCTGCTGCCTAATCTGCAGATGACATCATGCACGAGCGCACCCCCTCAAGGCTGGCTGCCATAGTTTGCATCCCCACCCGCACCTCTTTGACCAGCTCCCGCTATTCTCCAACTACAGTTCTCTCAAAGCTGGTTCCAGTGTCGTCTGAGTCCTCAGCTGTATTGGAGCTGGCAGGTCTTACAATTGGGGTGGTGGGTGGATCCTCTGCGATGGCTGCTTGTTCTGTGCTCCTTCTTGTGACTGAAGGTGGGGTCTGGAGGGTTTCAAAGACCTTTTGGATGGTCTCCTGGGGAATGTTTATGGGCTCGTCATCCATGTCATCAGGGAAATCTGGGACAGGCATATCGGCAGGAGATCCATCTTCCTCTGCAATGAAACAGGGTACAAATTAGTGTGTCTGTGTTGTGACAATTTTGACGTGACGTGCCTGCCTTTTGATGAATTCACTTTGTGATCTTGTTTTGTATTAATATCTGCAGTCCTTCAGATGGGCATTGTTTCAGGCCTATGGCCCACCTGTGTGTTACATGTATGTTATTGAGTTATCAGACTTGTCAGACTCATTGCCTCTAGGTGTTGCTTTATGCCAAATAGAGACTAGCCACCTTTTTGTCCTACTCGACCCTCCGTGTATATCCATTCTCATGGTGAGACCTTTCACTGGCTGTGGGTGTTCTGATGGCCCAGGCAGCACACTTAACTGTCAGGACCTGCCCCAATCCCTGATCTTTCACATCAACTTAATTGTAATTGACATGTAGCATATCCTATGCATGGCAATGTTATGATGTGATATGGATGTTGACATTGTTGATGTGTCCTGCTGATGTTGGGTAATGTGTGTTACATTGGATTGCCCTGATAGTCGTATCAGTGTCTTATTTCGTTCTCTGACTGTGCAGGTGTACTTCAGTGACCAGTTACATGTGTCCCCTCCTCAATGCTATTGTCTGAGCAGTATGACATTTGTGATGTTGCCTTGTTAGCCAGGCACAGGATGGACCCTGACATATGCAGCATGGGTGTATCCTTAGTGCTGTGTCACTCCTATTGTTGTTTACATTGGCTGATGTTTGTGACAACTATGGGCATTGACATTTGAGTGTACTGGGACCTTTGTCTTGTTTCGGGAGATTGTTGCAGATGTCATCCTCACCCCCTAATTTAGGTATGTATGTTCCATGGGGAGGTTACTGCCATTGGCTACTTGAGCTGCACACAGATCAGAGGTGGTAGTGGCAACTGTTGTTGCAGTTACATTGCAGTTGTCTGTTTGGCTAGAGGATTGCTAATAGGGCCCTAGTTAATGTAGGAGATATGTTGGCTGACGAGTGCCAGGATGTAAGTTTGACGTAGTGGCCTTCCCTCCTGTCGTGGCTTTCCCTTTGCTCCATCGTTGGCATGACAGCATGCCCCCATGGGACTGTTGTTGGTGTAGTGTAATGGTGTGCCCCAGCTCATGTTTGTGCAGGCCATGCCCCCCGCCGTGCCCCTTTACCCATGCCACTCCATGTATATGATGACTTACATGCAATGTGTAGTAGGTATTCCCCCCGCTCACAGTTGACATTCTTGCATTATAATTCCCCATGCGACTTACCCTGCATGTGCGTTGTCTCGTGGTAGTCTGCACTGTCCTGTCCTTGAATCCCTGTGACGATCTCCTCAGGGATAACGGCTGCGACCATCTCCTCCATGTGGTACAGGGCCTCCTGGTGTGCTGGACTCCCCCCTCCAGTCTGCAGTGCTGCCTTCCTGTTCCTGGCCATCTTTTCCTTGATCCTGTGTTTGAAGTCATGCCAGCGTTTCTTGCACTCGGTGACTGTTCTGCGTCCTTCTGCCACACTGTTTATCTTGTCAACAATTTGTTGCCATATAGCCTCTCTCCTACTGATTGGCAACTTTGAGGTGATAAACAGTTGGTGCTGGTGTTCTGTCACCTCTTTAACCAGGATTTCCTGCTCCTCTGCACTGAAGCAACACTTTCTTTTCTTTCTATAAAGGTCCTGGTTCTTGTATGGATCCTCCTGGCTGGTTCCTGGTCTGCTGTCATCTTCCTGGGGTCTGTAGTGGCATCTGGGATCCATTTTGGCTCTCCTCTGGTGAACTGGCAGTGTTCGCGTTTTTTTTTACGCTATTGTGTCAAAAAATGTCGAATATCCGGGTTGCGGTGTCGTAAATCGACCCACAGTCATTTCCGCCGCGTTAACGTTGTTTTCCTTTACGACTTGACTCCACGGTGTGCATCAAAAATAATGACTCCCACCTGTTGTTTGCGCCGCCGTGCATCAAAGTATAAATATGATGCCCGCACAGCGCTGCGAAATGGCGTTAGCCGGCGGTAATTTTTTTGACGCAAAACTGCATTGCGCAGTTTTGCGTCAAAAAGTATAAATATGGGCCTAAGTAACTTTGCACCCAACCTTCACCAGGTGAAGGTTAGACATATAGGTAACTTATAAGTTACTTAAGTGCAGTGGTAAATGGCTGTGAAATAACGTGGACGTTATTTCATTCAGGCTGCACTGGCAGGCCTGTGCAAGAATTGTCAGATCTCCGTACGGGTGGCAAAAGAAATGCTGCAGCCCATAGGGATCTCCTGGAACCCTAATACCCTGGGTACCTCAGTACCATATACTAGGGAATTATAAGGGTGTTCCAGTATGCCAATGTGAATTGGTGAAATTGGTCACTAGCCTGTTAGTGACAATTTGGAAAGCAGAGAGAGCATAACCACTGAGGTTCTGGTTAGCAGAGCCTCAGTGAGACAGTTAGTCATCACACAGGGAACACATACAGGGCACACACTTATGAGCTCTGGGACCCTGCCTTGCAGGGTCCCAGTGACACATAGACTAAAACAACATATATACAGTGAAATATGGGGGTAACATGCCAGGCAAGATGGTACTTTCCTACACATCAAACAGGTTTTTGTCACTGAAAAGGCTTTCTGCAAAAATGGCCATACTTTTTTGCCTGGTGTCATGCAGACAGGTTTTTGACATGAGGGCCCCTGATATTACAGGTAGTGTATTTTCCCTGGAAAGGGTCTCTTCCTTGATGTCCCCAAGCTGTGTTGTACAGTGCCTGAAGGCCTATGAGGAGATGCCAGGCAAGTGGCAACTCCTTATTGCACTGTGTAAACCGCATAAATCTGTCTCCCGACCCACGATGTCCTGTTGGGTATGTTGGGTCATGCAAGAAACTGGCATAGACACCAGGGTGTTTGGGATGTACTCAGCGAGAGGAGCGATGGCTTTAAAGGCATTCAGCCTAGGTCCCCATTTAGAGGAAGTTATGAATGTGGTGAACTAGTCCTCAGATTCCACCTTCAAGAGATTCTATTTTAAGCCTGTGATGGATGTGGCTCAACTGGTGATTCGCAAGCTTTGAACTAGCATATTCCTTGCTCTGGTCCTGACAGAATGAAAAATTCCTAGCTTTCGTAATAGAAAGTTACAGTTCTAATAAGGACTCGGAGGAGAGGATTATCCCACCTGGCAAGGAATCTCTGCTGTGTCCCCCCACGTTATCGGTAAGTATTTAAAATTCTGCTTGTTTTCTTTTGTTTTCTAATGGTTGAAATCCAACACTTATTGGAGGCATGCTCGTTGCTGGACCTCAATGCTAATTGTCATGTTTATTCTGAGTGCTGGTTCTTTTATAGAAACCTTTAATTATGGGTCTTTTTTTTTAGAGGTTGGTTGTCCAAATAGGACACATGAGAAGCGTGCAGCAGCATAATTCACATGAAGAGGGAGTTTCAATAGAGACAAAGGACTTTATATGGACTATTAATATCTGATTGTGTGTTGAAACTATTGATAAGTGCTTCTGGGAATGTTAATTTTTGCAATTTAATTGATCATAAAATAAATGCTGTTTGTGAATTTATTCAATAAAGTGAAGGAAGCAAAGCATAATCCTCACCTCCGAGTCCTTAATGGAATTTAAACTTTCCGTTACAAAAGCTGGGAAATTTTACATTCCTCATAGGTAGAATATTCCAGGCTCCAGTCTGGATGTGAAAAAAAAATTCCAATAGTATTCCCATGCCTTCAAAGCTAACTGATGATACTAACATAAGTAAGATAGGTGCAATACTCATACTATCTATAAGCATACAACCTCAGATGTATATCCATGTGGTATGTGCAATATATCTTTAACTATAAAAGAATTCTTGAAATAGAAAACCATGCGACACGGAAGGGGGTGGGTTGGTGAAGAATCTGTAGAAAGAGCTTGTATTTGACACAAAATGCATTTTCCAAAGGTATGTAACTTGTTCTTGTAATGGATATATCTACTAAATGATTCCTCACCCTTTGAATAGATTCCCCAAGCCATATGACAGCCGGAGGTGGAACTGTAGTTTACAAGATCAAGAAGTCTTGAAAGGCTGAGTGAGTGAAGTGACCATCCCTTCTCACCTCTGTAGGAGGCTGGCCTGGCTTATAGTGGGTACCTGATGGTACTTACACCTTGTGCGAGGTCCAGTTATCCCTTATTAATAAATTAGTAGTGTTCTAGCAGCTTAGGCTAATAGAGGTAGCTATAGCAGAGCAGCTTAGGAGACATGCAAAGCTCCTACTATACCACTCTTATAGCACTATATCATAAGAAACACAATACTCAGAGTTACTAAAAATAAAGGTACTTTATTTTAGTGACAATATGCCAAAAGTAACTCAGAGGATATACTCCCTTAGGAGGTAAGTATATTACACAAAATATGCACACAAACCAAAATCAGCTAAGTAAACAGTTAGAAAAGTTGTGCAAACACTGTAGAATGCAATAGGATGCAATATGCCTAGGGGCAACACAAACCATATACTCCAAAAGTGGAATGCAAATCACAAATAGACCCCAGGCCTAGTGTAGCGTGTAGAGGGTTGCTGGGAGTGTAAGAAAACACTAAGGGTGTCCAAGACACCCCAACCCAAGACCCTGAAAAGTAGGAGTAAAGTTACCCTACTACCCCAGAAAAACAGTAAAGTCGAGATAGGGGATTCTGCAAAGGCAACAACTGACTGCAAAGCACTGAAGATGGTTTCCTGGACCTGAGAACCTGCAAATGAAAGGGACCAAATCCACGTGTCACGCAAGTGTCCAGGGGGGGCAGGAGCCCACTAAACCCCGGATGAAGGTGCAAAAGGGCTGCCTCCTGGTGGAAGAAGCCGAAGATTCTGCAACAACGGATGGTGCCAGGAACTTCTCCTTTGGTCAGAAGATGTCCACGGCGTGCTGGAGGATGCTGAGTTGTTTCCTTGCAGAAAGACCGCAAACAAGCCTTGTTAGCTGTAGGAGCTGCAGTTGAAGATAATGGATGCATCCCGGGCCCAGAAAGGACCAGGAGGTCGCCCCTTGGAGGAGGAGACAGAGGGGGCGCTCAGCAACAGAGAGAGCCCATGCAGAAGCAGGCAGCACCCACAGAAGCACTTAAACAGGCGTTCAACAAATCTGAGCACAGCGGTCATCTCAAGACAACAAAAGAGGGTCCCACAAAGCTGGTGGTCAACTCAGCGAGTTGAGCAATGCAGGACGGAGTGCTCGGGATCTGGGCTGTGCTGTGCATGAAGTATTCCTTGCAAAAGTGCACAGAAGCCCTAGAAGCTGCAGATTACGCAGTTCACAGGATTACTGTCTCGCGTGGGGAGGCAAGGACTTACCTCCACCAAATTTGGACAGAAGGACCACTGGACTGTCGGGGCCACTTGGATCCAGCTCCTCTGTTCCAGGGACCGTGCTCGTCAAGATGAGAGGGGACCCAGAGGACCGGTGATGCAGAACTTTGGTGCCTGCGTTAGCAGGGGAAAGATTCCGTCGACCCAGAGGAGATTTCTTCTTGGCTTCCAGTGCAGGGTGAAGGCAGACAGCCCTCGGAGCACGTGCCACCAGGAAACAGTCGAGAAAACCAGCAGGATTAGGCGCTACAATGTTGCTGGTAGTCATCTTGCTACTTTGTTGTGGTTTTGCAGACGTCCTGGAGCAGTCAGTGGTCGATCCTTGGCAGAAGTTAAAGAGAGAGATGCAGAGGAACTCTGGTGAGCTCTTGCATTCGTTATCTGACGAGAAACCCACAGGATAGACCCTAGATAGCTCTCATGGGAGGATTAGCCACCTAACCAGGTAAGCACCTATCAGGAGGGGTCTCTGACATCACCTGCTGGCACTGGCCACTCAGAGGCCTCCACTGTGCCCTCACACCTCTGCATTCAAGATGGCAAGGGTCTGGGACACACTGGAGGAGCTCTGGGCACCACCCTTGGGGTGGTGATGGACAGGGGAGTGGTCACTCCCCTTTCCTTTGTCCAGTTTCGCACCAAAGCAGGGGCTGGGGGATCCCTGAACCGGTGTAGACTGGCTTATGCAAGGAGGGCACCATCTGTGCCTTCAAAGCATTTCCAGAGGCTGGGGGAGGCTACTCCTCCCCAGCCCTTAACACCTATTTCCAAAGGGAGAGAGTGTAACACCCTCTTTCAAAGGAAATCCTTTGTTCTGCCTTCCTGCGACTGGGCTGCCAAGACCCCAGGAGGGCAGAAACCTGTCTGACGGTTGGCAGCAGCGGTAGCTGCAGAGAAAACCCCAGAGAGCTAGTTTGGCAGTACCTGGGGTCCATGCTGGAGCCCCAGGGACGCATGGGATTGGCACCCCAATAGCAGATTTGACATGGGGGGACAGTTCCATGATCTTAGACATGTTACATGGCCATATTCGAAGTTACCATTGTGAAACTACATACAGGTATTGACCTATATGTAGTTGATGCGTGTAATGGTGTCCCCGCACTCACAAAATCTGGGGAAATTGCCCTGAACAATGTGGGAGCACCTTGGCAAGTGCCAGGGTGCCCTCACACTTAGTAACTTTGCACCTAACCTTCACTAAGTGAGGATCAGACATATAGGTGACTTATAAGTTACTTAAGTGCAGTGTAAAATGGCTATGAATTAAGGTGGATGTTATTTCACTCAGGCTGCAGTGGCAGTCCTGTGTAAGGATTGTCTGAGCTCCCTATGGGTGGCAACAGAAATGCTGCAGCCCATAGGGATCTCCTGGAACCCCAATACATTGGGTACCTAGGTACCATATACTAGGGAATTATAAGGGTGTTCCAGTGTGCCAATCAGAATTGGTGAAAATGGCCACTTGCCTGCAGTGACAATTTTAAGAGCAGAGATAGCATGGACACTGAGGTTGTGGTTAGCAGAGCCTCAGTGATACAGTTAGGCACCACAGAGAGAACACATGTAGGCCACGAACTATGAGTACTGGGGACCTGGCTAGCAGGATCCTAGTAACACAGTCAAAAACAAACTAACACACAAGTAAAATGGGGGTAACATGCCAGGCAAGATGGTACTTTCTTCCACAACACCCCCCCCTCCAAACGAGGGACAATAAGGCTAACCTTGCCCAGATGAGTCTTCATTATCTAAGTGGAAATATCTGGAGAGTCCATCTAAATTGAAGTGGGTACTCTTTGGTCTATGTTCCACTGTATAGTCCATTCCCTGTAGAGATATGGACCACTTCAACAATTTAGGGTTTTCACCTTTCACTTGTTTTAGCCAAAGTAGAGGTTTGTGGTCTGTCTTAACAATAAAGTGAGTACCAAACAGGCATGGTCTCAACTTTTTCAGTGCCCAGACCACTTCAAAGGCCTCCCTCTCTATGGCAGACCAACGTTTTTCTCCAGGGGTCAACCTCCTGCTAATAAAAGCAACAGGTTGATCCTGGCCCTCAGTTGTAAGCTGTGATAGCACTGCCCCAACCCCAAATTCAGAAAAATCAGTCTGGACTATTAACTTTTTGGAGTGGCAACGGCTTTTTAGGACAGGTGCAGAGCACATGGCCTGTTTGAGCTCATCAAAATCTTTTTGACACCTAGCTGTCCACAATACCTTTTTAGGCATCTTCTTACTAATGAGGTAATCAAGAGGAGCTGCAATTGAGCCATAATTCTTGATGAACCTCCTATAGTACCCTGTGAGGCCTAGAAAGGCTCTCACCCAGGTTTGAGTTGTAGGGGGAGCCCATTCCATAATGGTCTGGATCTTCCCCTGCAGTGGTGCAATCTGTTTCCCACCTACCAGGTGGCCCAGATAAACCACTTTTCCCTGCCCTATCTGGCATTTTGAAGCCTCAATAGTGATGCCTGCCTTTTGCAGGGCCTCCAAAACTTTCCAAAGGTGGACCAGGTGATCATCCCAGGTGGAGCTAAAGACAGCTATACCATCTAGATATGCTGTACTAAAAGCTTCCAACCCTTGCAGGACTGTGTTCACCAACCTTTGAAAAGTTGCAGGTGCATTTTTCAGACCAAAGGGCATTACAGTGAATTGATAGTGCCCTCCAATGGTTGAAAATGCAGTTTTAGGTGTTGCGTCTCTTCTGATAACTTAATCTGCCAATACCCTGCAGTTAAATAAAAAGTGCTTAGATACTTGGCAGAAGCCAGTGTATTTATGAGCTAATCTGCCCTGGGTATAGGTTGAGCATCTGTCTTGGTTACTTGACTGAGACCTCTAAAGTCAACACAAAACCCCATCTCTCTTTTACCATCCTTACTGTGAGGTTTTGGGACAAGCACCACTGGGCTAGCCCATGGGCTTTCTGAAGGCTCAATCATTCCTAAGTCCAGCATCTTCTGTACCTCTTGTTTAATGTAGTCCCTGACATGGTCAGGCTGCCTATAAATCCTGCTTTTCACAGGTAAACTGTCTCCAATATTGATTGTGTGCTCACACCAGGTAGTTGTACCTGGTACGAGTGAGAAGAGTTCAGAAAATTGACTAAAGAGATTTCCACAGTTGTTCTTCTGCTCAGCAGTAAGACAATCTGCAAGTACTACTCCCTCCACTAAGCCATCAGCTTCAGTGGTGGAGACGAGATCAGGGAGAGGGTCACTCTCTTCTTCCTGTCCCTCATCAGTTGCCATGAGCAGGGTGAGATCAGCCCTGTCATAGTAGGGTTTCAGGTGGTTGACATGGAGCATCGTAAGGGG
This sequence comes from Pleurodeles waltl, assembly GCF_031143425.1. Classification (NCBI taxonomy): domain Eukaryota; kingdom Metazoa; phylum Chordata; class Amphibia; order Caudata; family Salamandridae; genus Pleurodeles; species Pleurodeles waltl. The sequence goes on from NC_090447.1 coordinate 1,220,544,940, forward strand.
ACTCCTGGCAGTGCCCAGGTCTAACAAGTAGGTAACCTCACCCTTTTTCTCAACAATGAGATGGGGTCCACTCCATTTGTCCTGGAGTGCTCTTGGGCCACAGGTTCCAATACCCACACCTTCTATCCTGGGTGGTACTGGGTCAGGACAGCTGTGAGAAAGTAGCCTCTTTCTAGCCTTGTTACCCCCACTTTTGGCCTATTTGTGAGTATATGTCAGGGTGTTTTCACTGTCTCACTGGGATCCTGCTAGCCAGGGCCCAGTGCTCATAGTGAAGACCCTATGTTGTCAGTATGTTTGTTATGTGTCACTGGGACCCTGCTAGCCAGGACCCCAGTGCTCATACGTTTGAAGCCTATATGTGTTCCCTGTGTGATGCCTAACTGTCTCACTGAGACTCTGCTAACCAGAACCTCAGTGGTTATGCTCTCTCTGCTTTACAAATTTGTCACTAAAAGGCTAGTGACTACATTTACCAATTCACATTGGCATACTGGTACACCCATATAATTCCCTAGTAAATGGTACTGAGGTACCCAGGGTATTGGGGTTCCAGGAGATCCCAATGGGCTGCAGCATTTCTTTTGCCACCCATAGGGAGCTCTGACAATTCTTACACAGGCCTGCCAGTGCAGCCTGAGTGAAACAACGTCCACGTTATTTCACAGCCATTTACCACTGCACTTAAGTAACTTATAAGTCACCTATATGTCTAACCTTCACCTGGTAAAGGTTGGGTGCAAAGTTACTTAGTGTGTGGGCTCCCTGGCACTAGCCAAGGTGCCCCCACATTGTTCAGGGCAAATTCCCCGGACTTTGTGAGTGCGGGCACACCATTAGACGCATTCACTGTACATAGGTCACTACCTATGTACAGCGCCACAATGGTAACTCTGAACATGGCCATGTAACATGTCTAAGATCATGGAATTGTCACCCCAATGCCATTCTGGCATTGGGGGGACAATTCCATGAGCCCCCGGGTCTCTAGCACAGAACCTGGGTACTGCCAAACTGCCTTTCTGGGGTCTCCACTGCAGCTGCGGTTGCTGCCAACCCCTCAGACAGGTTTCTGCCCTCCTGGGGACCAGGCAGCCCTGGCCCAGGAAGGCAGAACAAAGGATTTCCTCTGAGAGAGGGTGTAACACACTCTCCCTTTGGAAATAGGTGTTACGGCTGGGGAGGAGTAGCCTCCGCCAGCCTCTGAAAATGCTTTGATGGCCACAGATTGTGCCCATCTCTGCATAAGCCAGTCTACACCGGTTCAGGGATCCCCCAGCCCTGCTCTGGCGCAAAACTAGACAAAGGAAAGGGGAGTGACCACTCCCCTGACCTGCACCTCCTAGGGGAGGTGCCCGGAGCTCCTCCAGTGTGTCCCAGACCTCTGCCATCTTGGAAACAGAGGTGTCTGTGGCACACTGGACTGCTCTGAGTGGCCAGTGCCAGCAGGTGACGTCAGAGGCTCCTTCTGATAGGCTCTTACCTCTCTTGGTGGCCAATCCTCCTTCCTAGGTAGCCAAACCTCCTTTTCTGGCTATTTAGGGTCTCTGCTTTGGGGATCTCACTAGATAATGAATGCAAGAGCTCACCAGAGTTCCTCTGCATCTCCCTCTTCACCTTCTGCCAAAGGATCGACCGCTGACTGCTCAGGACGACTGCAAAACCGCAACAAAGTAGCAAGACGACTACTAGCAACCTTGTATTGCTTCATCCTGCCGGCTTTCTCGACTGTTTCCAGGTGGTGCATGCTCTGGGGGTAGCCTGCCTCCTCTCTGCACCAGGAGCTGTGAAGAAATCTCCCATGGGTCGACGGAATCTTCCCCCTGCAACCGTGGGCACCAAAAGACTGCATCACTGGTCCTCTGGGTCCCCTCTCAGCACGACGAGCGTGGTCCCTGGAACTCAGCAACTCTGTCCAAGTGACTCCCACAGTCCAGTGACTCTTCAGTCCAAGTTTGGTGGAGGTAAGTCCTTGCCTCCCCACGCTAAACTGCATTGCTTGGTACCGCGTGATTTGCAGCTGCTCCGGCTCTTGTGCACTCTTCCAGAATTTCCTTCATGCACAGCCAAGCCTGGGTCCCCGTCACTCCTTCCTGCAGTGCACAATCTCCTGAGTTGTCCTCCGGCATCGTGGGACTCCCTTTTGTGACTTCGGGTGGACTTGGGTTCACTTTTCATCTAAGTGCCTGTTCAGGTACTTCTGCGTGTGCTGCCTGCTTCTGTGAGGGCTCCCTACGTTGCTGGGTGCCCCCTCTGTCTCCTCTTCCAAGTGGCGATATCCTGGTCACTCCTGGGCCACAGCAGCACCCAAAAACCCTAACCTCGACCCTTGCAGCTAGCAAGGCTTGTTTGCGGTCTTTCTGCATGGGACCACCTCTGCAAGCTTCATCACGACGTGGGACATCCATCCTCAAAAGGGGAAGTTCCTAGTCCTCCTCTTTCTTGCAGAACTCCAAGCTTGTAGTGGGTACCAAAGGTACTTACACCTTGTGCCAGGTCCAGTTATCCCTTATTAGTAGAGAAGAGGTGTTTCTAGCAGCTTAGACTGATAGTAGGTAGTTATGGCAAAGCAGCTTAGGCTTATATCATATGCACAATATCATAAGAAAACACAATACACAGATTTACTAAAAATAAAGGTACTTTATTTTTATGACAGTATGCCAAATGTATCTCAGTGAGTACCCTCAGTAAGAAGGTAAGTAATATACACAAGTTATATGTACACAAACCAAAATTAGGTAAGTAAGAGCAAGAACAGTGTAGAATTACAATAGGTTGCAATAGGCAAGCATAGGTATAGGGGCAACACAAACTGTATACTCCAAAAATGGAATGCGATTTACGATTGGACCCCAGATCTATGTGATCTTGTAGAGGGTCACTGGGACTGTAAGGAAACAGTCAGGGTGTCTAAGATACCCCACCCCAAGACCCTGAAAAATAGGAGTAAAGTGCACCTATTACCCCAAAAGAGCACAATAGTCGTGATAGGGGAATTCTGCAGGAAAAACAAACACTAGCAGTGCACTGACAATGAATTTCCGGACCTGAGGACCTGCAAGGAAAGGGGACCAAGTCCAATAGTCGCAACAGTGTCCAGGTGGGGCAGGAGCCCAGGAAACCCCGGATGAAGGTGCAAGGAAGCTGCATCCGGATGGAAGAAGCTCAGAATTCTGCAAGAAAGAAGAGGACTAGGAACTTCTCCTTTGGAAGACAGATGTCCCACGTCGCGATGAAGCTTGCAAAGGTTTTCTGAAGCATAAATACCGCAAACAAGCCTTGCTAGGTGCAAGGGTCGCGGTAGAGGTTTTTGGGTGCTGCTGAGGACCAGGAAGGACCAAGATGTCGCCTTTTGGAGGAGGAGACAGAGGGGGCGCTCACCAACTCAGCGAGCCCTCACAGAATCAGGCAGCACCCGGAGAAGTACCCCAACAGGCACTCAGAAGAAGAGTGAACCGGAGTCCACGCGAAGTTACAAAAGGGGGTTCCACGACGTCAGAGGACAACTCAGAGGGTTGTGCACTGCCAGACGGAGTCCAGGGGACCCAGGCTAGGCTGTGCACAAAGGAAATCCTGGAAGAGTGCACAGGAGCCGGAGCAGCTGCAAATCACCAAGTACACAGCTTTGCAGTCTAGCGTGGGGAGGCAAGGACTTACCTCCACCAAACTTGGACTGAAGAGTCACTGGACTGTGGGAGTCACTTGAACAGAGTTGCTGTGTTCCAGGGACCACACTCGTCAGGATGAGAGGGGATCCAGAGGACCAGTGATGCAGTCTTTTGGTGCCTGCGTTAGCAGGGGGAAGATTCTGTCGACCCACAGGAGATTTCTTTGGAGCTTCTGGTGAAGGCAGGCTACCCCCAGAGCATGCACCACCTGGAAACAGTCGAGAAAGCCGGGAGGATCAGGCGCTACAATGTCGTTGGTAGTCCTCTTGCTACTTTTTTGCGGTTTTTCAGGGATCCTGGAGCAATCAGCGGTCGATCCTTGGTAGAAGGTGAAGAGGGAGATGCAGAGCAACTCTGGTGAGCTCTTGCATTTGTTATCTGAAGAATTCCCCAAAGCAGAGACCCTAAATAGCCAGAAAAGGAGGTTTGGCTACCAAGTTAGGAGGATTGTATACCAAGAGAGGTAAGAGCCTATCAGAAGGAGCCTCGGACGTCACCTGCTGGCACTGGCCACTCAGAACAGTCCAGTGTGCCCCCAACACCTCTGTTTCCAAGATGGCAGAAGTCTGGGACACATTGGAGGAGCTCTGGGCACCTCAGCCGGGAGGTACTGTCAGGGGAGTGGGCACCTCCCCTTTCCTTTGTCCAGTCTCGCGCCAGAGCAGGGCTGGGACTTCCCTGAACTGGTGTAGACTGGCTTATGCAGAGATGGGCACCATCTGTGCCCATCAAAGCATTTCCAGAGGCTGGGGGAGGCTACTCCTCCCCAGCCCTTCACACCTATTTCCAAAGGGAGAGGGTGTAACACCCTCTCTCAGAGGAAATCCTTTGTTCTGCCTTCCTGGGCCAGGGCTGCCTGGACCCCAGGAGGGCAGAAACCTGTCTGAGTGGTTGGCAGAAGCAGCAGCTGCAGTGGAGACCCCGGAAAGGCAGTTTGGCAGTACCCGGGTTCTGTACTAGAGACCCGGGGGATCATGGAACTGTCCCCCCAATACCAGCAAGGTATTGGGGTGACAATTCCATGATCTTAGACATGTTACATGGCCATGTTCGGAGTTACCATTGTGACGCTATACATAGGTAGTGACCTATGTATAGTGCACGCATGTAATGGTGTCCCCGCACTCAGAAAGTCCGGGGAATTTGCCCTGAACAATGTGGGGGCACCTTGGCTAGTGCCAGGGTGCCCACACACTAAGTAACTTTGCACCCAACCTTCACTAAGTGAAGGTTAGACATATAGGTGACTTAGAAGTTACTTATGTGCAGTGGTAAATGGCTGTGAAATAATGTAGACGTTATTTCACGCAGGCTGCAGTGGCAGGGCCGTGTAAGAATTGTCAGAGCTCCCTATGGGTGGCAAAAGAAATGCTGCAGTCCATAGGGATCTCCTGGAACCCCAATACCCTGAGTACCTAGGTACCATATACTAGGGAATTATAAGGGTGTTCCAGTGTGTAGGAAAGTACCATCTTGCCTGGCATGTTACCCCCATTTTTCACTGTATATATGTTGTTTTAGTTGTATGTGTCACTGGGACCCTGGTAACCCAGGGCCCCAGTGCTCATAAGTGTGCCTGAATGTGTTACCTGTGTAGTGACTAACTGTCTCACTGAGGCTCTGCTAATCAGAACCTCAGTGGTTATGCTCTCTCATTTCTTTTCAAATTGTCACTAACACGCTAGTGACCATTTTTACCAATTTACATTGGCTTACTGGAACACCCTTATAATTCCCTAGTATATGGTACTGAGGTACCCAGGGTATTGGGGTTCCAGGAGATCCCTATGGGCTGCAGCATTTCTTTTGCCACCCATAGGGAGCTCTGACAATTCTTACACAGGCCTGCCACTGCAGCCTGAGTGAAATAACGTCCACGTTATTTCACAGCCATTTTACACTGCACTTAAGTAACTTATAAGTCACCTATATGTCTAACCTTTACCTGGTAAAGGTTAGGTGCAAAGTTACTTAGTGTGAGGGCACCCTGGCACTAGCCAAGGTAACCCCACATTGTTCAGAGCCAATTCCCTGAACTTTGTGAGTGCGGGGACACCATTACACGCGTGCACTACATATAGGTCACTACCTATATGTAGCTTCACAATGGTAACTCCGAATATGGCCATGTAACATGTCTATGATCATGGAATTGCCCCCTCTATGCCATCCTGGCATAGTTGGCACAATCCCATGATCCCAGTGGTCTGTAGCACAGACCCTGGTACTGCCAAACTGCCCTTCCTGTGGTTTCACTGCAGCTGCTGCTGCTGCCAACCCCTCAGACAGGCAGCTGCCCTCCTGGGGTCCAGCCAGGCCTGGCCCAGGATGGCAGAACAAAGAACTTCCTCTGAGAGAGGGTGTGACACCCTCTCCCTTTGGAAAATGGTGTGAAGGCAGGGGAGGAGTAGCCTCCCCCAGCCTCTGGAAATGCTTTGTTGGGCACAGATGTGCCCAATTCTGCATAAGCCAGTCTACACCGGTTCAGGGACCCCTTAGCCCTGCTCTGGCGCGAAACTGGACAAAGGAAAGGGGAGTGACCACTCCCCTGACCTGCACCTCCCCTGGGAGGTGTCCAGAGCTCCTCCAGTGTGCTCCAGACCTCTGCCATCTTGGAAACAGAGGTGCTGCTGGCACACTGGACTGCTCTGAGTGGCCAGTGCCACCAGGTGACGTCAGAGACTCCTTGTGAGAGGCTTCTTCAGGTGTTGCTAGCCTATCCTCTCTCCTAGGTAGCCAAACCCTCTTTTCTGGCTATTTAGGGTCTCTGTCTCTGGGGAAACTTTAGATAATGAATGCATGAGCTCAGCCGAGTTCCTCTGCATCTCTCTCTTCACCTTCTGATAAGGAATCGACCGCTGACCGCGCTGGAAGCCTGCAAACCTGCAACATAGTAGCAAAGACGACTACTGCAACTCTGTAACGCTGATCCTGCCGCCTTCTCGACTGTTTTCGTGCTTGTGCATGCTGTGGGGGTAGTCTGCCTCCTCTCTGCACCAGAAGCTCCGAAGAAATCTCCCGTGGGTCGACGGAATCTTCCCCCTGCAACCGCAGGCACCAAAAAGCTGCATTACCGGTCCCTTGGGTCTCCTCTCAGCACGACGAGCGAGGTCCCTCGAATCCAGCGACTCTGTCCAAGTGACCCGCACAGTCCAGTGACTCTTCAGTCCAAGTTTGGTGGAGGTAAGTCCTTGCCTCACCTCGCTGGGCTGCACTGCTGGGAACCGCGACTTTGCAGCTACTCCGGCCCCTGTGCACTTCCGGCGGAAATCCTTTGTGCACAGCCAAGTCTGGGTCCACGGCACTCTAACCTGCATTGCACGACTTTCTAAGTTGGTCTCCGACGACGTGGGACTCCTTTGTGCAACTTCGGCGAGCACCGTTTCACGCATCCTTTTAGTGCCTGTTTCTGGCACTTCTCTGGGTGCTACCTGCTTCAGTGAGGGCTCTTTGTCTTGCCCGACGTCCCCTCTCTCTTCAGGTCCAATTTGCGACCACCTGGTCCCTCCTAGGCCCCAGCAGCGTCCAAAAACGCCAAACGCACGATTTGCATCTAGCAAGGCTTGTTAGCGTCCTTTTGGCGGGAAAACACTTCTGCACGACTCTCCAAGGCGAGAGAGATCCGTCCACCAAAGGGAAAGTCTATAGCCCTTTTCGTTCCTGCAGAAACCTCAGCTTCTTCTGTCCAGTAGAAGCTTCTTTGCACCCGCAGCTGGCATTTCCTGGGCATCTGCCCATCTCCGACTTGCTTGTGACTTTTGGACTTGGTCCCCTTGTTCCACAGGTACCCTAGATTGGAAATCCATAGTTGTTGCATTGCTGGTTTGTGTCTTTCCTGCATTATTCCTCTAACACGACTACTTTGTCCTTAATGGAACTTTAGTGCACTTTGCACTCACTTTTCAGGGTCTTGGGGAGGGTTATTTTTCTAACTCTCACTATTTTCTAATAGTCCCAGCGACCCTCTACAAGGTCACATAGGTTTGGGGTCCATTCGTGGTTCGCATTCCACTTTTGGAGTATATGGTTTGTGTTGCCCCTATCCCTATGTTTCCCCATTGCATCCTATTGTAACTATACATTGTTTGCACTGTTTTCTAAGACTATACTGCATATTTTTGCTATTGTGTATATATATCTTGTGTATATTTCCTATCCTCTCACTGAGGGTACACTCTAAGATACTTTGGCATATTGTCATAAAAATAAAGTACCTTTATTTTTAGTATAACTGTGTATTGTGTTTTCTTATGATATTGTGCATATGACACTAAGTGGTACTGTAGTAGCTTCACACGTCTCCTAGTTCAGCCTAAGCTGCTCTGCTAAGCTACCATTATCTATCAGCCTAAGCTGCTAGACACCCTATACACTAATAAGGGATAACTGGGCCTGGTGCAAGGTGCAAGTACCCCTTGGTACTCACTACAAGCCAGTCCAGCCTCCTACATTGGTTGTGCAGTGGTGGGATAAGTGCTTGAGACTACTTACCACTCTTGTCATTGTACTTTTCATAAGAGAAAAATATACAAAACAAGGTCAGTGTATATACACATAGCCAAAAAGTTTTGCATTTCCTCTTTTCACTCTTTTCTAAGTGCTGAAAAGTACTTCTAAACTTTTAAAAAAGTTCTTAAAAGTTTTAAAAGTTTTTTTTTCTGTCTTTCCAAAAAGTTCTGAAAACTTTTTTCTCTTTTTCTATCACTTTAACTCTCTCTAAAAATGTCTGGCACAGGCCAAAATGTTGATCTGTCCAAACTTGCATATGACAACCTTAGCTGGAAAAGAGCAAGGAGTCTCTGTATAGAGAGAGGTTTGAGTGTAGGGAAGAATCCTTCCTTGGAACTGTTACTTAATATGCTTAGAGAACAGGATAAGGCCATAGGTGCCTCATCTGTTGAAAAAGTACCTAATAGTTCTCAATCTGATTCAGGGACTCCCCCAGGAAAAGATTCAGGAAAGAAACTTCCTAGCCTGCCCATTACTAGACAGTCTAGCATAGTTGGGAATGATGATGAGCCACACCATACAAATAGTGTTGTCTCACATCATAACAAAAGCATTTATTCTCACCATACTGGTAGTAATGTTTCTGTTAACCAAGCTGTTAGGGTGGCTTCTGTAAGGGACAGGTCTCCTTCTGTTCATTCCCATCATAGCTCTGTTTCTAGGAATGTCCCTCCCACCAACCCTGATGACAGAATGTTAGAGAGGGAACTCAATAAGTTGAGGGTGGAACAAACCAGACTGAAGCTTAAAAAGCAACAGCTGGATTTGGATAGACAGTCTTTTGAATTAGACAAGGAAAGACAGAAGTTGGTTTTAGATACCCATGGTGGCAGCAGCAGTATTCCCCATAGTCATCCTGCAAAAGAGCATGATTCCAGGAATCTGCACAAGATAGTTCCCCCTTACAAGGAGGGGGATGACATTAACAAGTGGTTTGCTGCACTTGAGAGGGCCTGTGTTGTACAGGATGTCCCTCAAAGGCAGTGGGCTGCTATCCTATGGCTATCATTTAGTGGAAAAGGTAGGGATAGGCTCCTTACTGTGAAAGAAAATGATGCTAATAATTTCCAAGTTCTTAAGAATGCACTCCTGGATGGTTATGGCTTAACCACTGAACAGTACAGGATAAAGTTCAGAGAGACCAAAAAGGAGTCTTCACAAGACTGGGTTGATTTCATTGACCATTCAGTGAAGGCCTTGGAGGGGTGGTTACATGGCAGTAAAGTTACTGATTATGACAGCCTGTATAACTTAATCCTGAGAGAGCATATTCTTAATAATTGTGTGTCTGATTTGTTGCACCAGTACTTGGTGGACTCTGATCTGACCTCTCCCCAAGAATTGGGAAAGAAGGCAGACAAATGGGTCAGAACAAGAGTGAACAGAAAAGTTCATACAGGGGGTGACAAAGATGGCAACAAAAAGAAGGATGGTAAGTCTTCAGACAAGGGTGGGGACAAATCTAAAAATGAGTCTTCATCAGGCCCACAAAAACACTCTGGTGGGGGTGGTGGGTCCAAATCCTCCTTTAATCAGAACAAGGAAAAGAAACCATGGTGCTATTTATGTAAAATAAAAGGCCATTGGACAACAGATCCCAGTTGTCCAAAGAAAGGCACCACTGCTCCTACCACTACAACCCCTACGGCTACACCTAGTGTCCCTACTAATAGCAGTGGTGGTGGGAGCAAACCTACTAATAGCCAATCCAAGGGAGTAGCTGGGCTCACTATTGGTAACTTAGTTGGGGTTGGTCTGATTAGGGAGACCACAGAGGCTACTTTAGTCTCTGAAGGGGCTATCGATTTAGCCACTTTGGTTGCTTGCCCCCATAACTTGGAGAAGTACAAGCAACTACCCCTAATAAATGGTGTTGAGGTCCAGGCCTACAGGGACACAGGTGCCAGTGTCACAATGGTGATTGAGAAACTGGTACACCCTGAACAACACATACTTGGACACCAGTACCAAGTAACCGATGCTCACAACATAACACAAAGCCACCCCATGGCTGTTGTAAATCTCAACTGGGGGGGGGTAACTGGTCCAAAGAAAGTTGTGGTAGCTTCAGAATTACCTGTAGACTGTCTACTAGGGAATGATTTGGAGACATCAGCTTGGTCAGATGTGGAGTTGGAGGCCCATGCAGCAATGCTGGGCATTCCAGGGCATATTTTTGCTTTGACAAGGGCTCAGGCCAAAAAGCAAAAAGGACAGGGAAGCTTGGATCCTGGAACAATGGACCAAGTGCTCCCTAAAGCTAGGGCTAGTAGAAGCAAACCACTTCCTACTATCCCTCCCTCTACAGTGGATTCTACTTCTGAGGAAGAAGAATTCCCTCCCTGTGCAGAACCTACACCAGAGGAGCTGGAAGCAGACACTGCTGAGCTTTTGGGTGAAGGGGGGCCTGCCAGAGAGGAGCTGAGTGTGGCACAGCAAACCTGTCCCACATTAGAGGGTCTCAGACAGCAAGCTGTCAAACAGGCTAATGGGGATGTCAGTGACTCTCACAGAGTTTACTGGGAGGACAACCTCTTGTACACTGAGCATAGGGATCCTAAACCTGGAGCTGCCAGGAGATTAGTGATTCCTCAAGAGTACAGAAAGTTCCTCCTAACACTGGCACATGACATTCCCCTAGCTGGGCACCTGGGTCAAATGAAAACTTGGGACAGACTGGTTCCATTGTTTCATTGGCCTAGGATGTCTGAGGACACAAAGGAATTTTGTAAGTCCTGTGAAACCTGTCAAGCCAGTGGCAAGACAGGTGGCACCCCAAAGGCACCCCTTATTCCACTGCCTGTGGTTGGGGTTCCCTTTGAAAGGGTAGGGGTTGACATAGTTGGCCCCCTTGACCCTCCTACTGCTTCAGGCAATAGGTTTATCTTAGTGGTAGTGGACCATGCCACAAGATATCCTGAAGCTATTCCTTTAAGGACCACTACAGCACCTGCAGTGGCAAAAGCCCTCCTGGGAATATTTTCCAGGGTGGGCTTCCCAAAGGAAGTGGTATCAGACAGGGGAAGCAATTTCATGTCTGCATACTTAAAGGCCATGTGGAAGGAGTGTGGTGTAACGTACAAGTTCACAACACCCTATCATCCACAAACAAATGGACTGGTGGAGAGATTTAATAAAACTCTCAAAGGCATGATTATGGGTCTCCCTGAAAAACTCCGCAGGAGATGGGATATCCTTCTACCATGCCTCCTTTTTGCCTACAGGGAGGTACCCCAGAAAGGAGTGGGCTTCAGCCCCTTTGAACTTCTTTTTGGACACCCTGTTAGGGGTCCACTCACACTTGTAAAGGAGGGTTGGGAACAACCTTTAAGAGCTCCTAAGCAGGATATTGTGGATTATGTACTTGGCCTCAGATCAAGGATGGCTGAGTACATGAAAAAGGCCAGTAAAAACCTTCAGGCCAGCCAAGAGCTCCAGAAGCAATGGCATGATCAGAAGGCTGTTTTGGTTCAGTACCAACCAGGGCAGAAAGTGTGGGTCTTGGAGCCTGTGGCCCCAAGAGCACTCCAAGATAAATGGAGTGGTCCCCACACAATTGTTGAAAAGAAGGGAGAAGTCACCTATTTAGTTGACTTAGGCACTGCCAGGAGTCCCCTTAGGGTGCTCCATGTCAACCGCCTGAAACCCTACTATGACAGGGCTGATCTCACCCTGCTCATGGCAACTGATGAGGGACAGGAAGAAGACAGTGATCCTCTACCTGATCTCTTCTCTTCCACAGAACAAGATGCTCTTGTGGAAGGTGTAGTTTTGGCTGATTGTCTTACTGCTGAGCAGAAAGATAATTGCATAAATCTCCTAGATTAATTCTCTGAACTCTTCTCTACTGTGGCAGGTACCACTTCTTGGTGTGAGCACACTATAGATACTGGAGACAGCTTGCCTGTCAAAAGTAAGATCTATAGGCAGCCTGACCATGTCAGGGACTGCATAAAGCAAGAGGTCCAGAAAATGTTAGAACTAGGAGTAGTTGAGCACTCTGACAGTCCATGGGCTTCTCCTGTGGTACTGGTACCAAAACCCCATTCCAAAGATGGAAAGAAGGAAATGCGGTTTTGTGTAGACTATAGAGGTCTCAACTTGGTAACCAAAACTGATGCTCACCCTATACCCAGGGCAGATGAGCTCATAGATACACTGGCATCTGCCAAGTATCTAAGCACTTTTGATTTGACTGCAGGGTATTGGCAGATCAAATTATCAGAAGATGCTAAACCTAAGACTGCATTTTCTACCATTGGAGGACATTACCAGTTTACTGTAATGCCTTTTGGTTTGAAAAATGCACCTGCCACTTTTCAAAGGTTGGTGAACACAGTCCTGCAAGGGCTGGAAGCTTTCAGTGCAGCATATTTGGACGATATAGCTGTCTTTAGCTCCAGCTGGGATGATCACCTGGTCCACCTATGGAAAGTTTTGGAGGCCCTGCAAAAGGCAGGCCTCACTATCAAGGCTTCAAAGTGCCAGATAGGGCAGGGTAAGGTGGTTTATCTGGGACACCTTGTTGGTGGGGAACCGATTGCACCACTTCAGGGGAAAATCCAAACTATTATTGATTGGGTTCCCCCTACCACTCAGACTCAGGTGAGAGCCTTCCTAGGCCTCACTGGGTATTACAGGAGGTTCATTAAGAACTATGGCTCCATTGCAGCCCCTCTTAATGACCTCACATCCAAGAAAATGCCTAAAAAGGTATTATGGACAGCAAACTGTCAGAAAGCTTTTGAGGAGCTGAAGCAGGCCATGTGCTCTGCACCTGTCCTGAAAAGCCCTTGTTACTCTAAAATATTCTATGTCCAAACTGATGCATCTGAATTAGGAGTAGGGGCAGTCCTATCACAACTTAATTCTGAGGGCCAGGATCAACCTGTTGCTTTTATTAGTAGGAGGTTGACCCCTAGAGAAAAGCGTTGGTCTGCCATTGAGAGGGAGGCCTTTGCTGTGGTCTGGGCTCTGAAGAAGTTGAGGCCATACCTGTTTGGCACTCACTTCATTGTTCAGACAGACCACAAACCTCTACTTTGGCTAAAACAAATGAAAGGTGAAAATCCTAAATTGTTGAGGTGGTCCATATCCCTACAGGGAATGGACTATACAGTGTAACATAGACCTGGGAGTAGCCACTCCAATGCAGATGGACTCTCCAGATATTTCCACTTAGACAATGAAGACTCATCAGGTCATGGCTAGTCTTATTGTCCTTCGTTTGGGGGGGGGGTTGTGTAGGAAAGTACCATCTTGCCTGGCATGTTACCCCCATTTTTCACTGTATATATGTTGTTTTAGTTGTATGTGTCACTGGGACCCTGGTAACCCAGGGCCCCAGTGCTCATAAGTGTGCCTGAATGTGTTACCTGTGTAGTGACTAACTGTCTCACTGAGGCTCTGCTAATCAGAACCTCAGTGGTTATGCTCTCTCATTTCTTTCCAAATTGTCACTAACAGGCTAGTGACTATTTTTACCAATTTACATTGGCTTACTGGAACACCCTTATAATTCCCTAGTATATGGTACTGAGGTACCCAGGGTATTGGGGTTCCAGGAGATCCCTATGGGCTGCAGCATTTCTTTTGCCACCCATAGGGACCTCTGACAATTCTTACACAGGCCTGCCACTGCAGCCTGAGTGAAATAACGTCCACGTTATTTCACAGCCATTTTACACTGCACTTAAGTAACTTATAAGTCACCTATATGTCTAACCTTTACCTGGTAAAGGTTAGGTGCAAAGTTACTTAGTGTGAGGGCACCCTGGCACTAGCCAAGGTGCCCCCACATTGTTCAGAGCCAATTCCCTGAACTTTGTGAGTGCGGGGACACCATTACACGCGTGCACTACATATAGGTCACTACCTATATGTAGCTTCACAATGGTAACTCCGAATATGGCCATGTAACATGTCTATGATCATGGAATTGCCCCCTCTATGCCATCCTGGTATAGTTGGCACAATCCCATGATCCCAGTGGTCTGTAGCACAGACCCTGGTACTGCCAAACTGCCCTTCCTGGGGTTTCACTGCAGCTGCTGCTGCTGCCAACCCCTCAGACAGGCAGCTGCCCTCCTGGGGTCCAGCCAGGCCTGGCCCAGGATGGCAGAACAAAGAACTTCCTCTGAGAGAGGGTGTGACACCCTCTCCCTTTGGAAAATGGTGTGAAGGCAGGGGAGGAGTAGCCTCCCCCAGCCTCTGGAAATGCTTTGTTGGGCACAGATGTGCCCAATTCTGCATAAGCCAGTCTACACCGGTTCAGGGACCCCTTAGCCCTGCTCTGGCGCGAAACTGGACAAAGGAAAGGGGAGTGACCACTCCCCTGACCTGCACCTCCCCTGGGAGGTGTCCAGAGCTCCTCCAGTGTGCTCCAGACCTCTGCCATCTTGGAAACAGAGGTGCTGCTGGCACACTGGACTGCTCTGAGTGGCCAGTGCCACCAGGTGACGTCAGAGACTCCTGCTGATAGGCTCCTTCAGGTGTTAGTAGACTTTCCTCTCTGCTAGGTAGCCAAACCCTCTTTTCTGGCTATTTAGGGTCTCTGTCTCTGGGGAAACTTTAGATAACGAATGCATGAGCTCAGCCGAGTTCCTCTGCATCTCTCTCTTCACCTTCTGATAAGGAATCGACCGCTGACCGCGCTGGAAGCCTGCAAACCTGCAACATAGTAGCAAAGACGACTACTGCAACTCTGTAACGCTGATCCTGCCGCCTTCTCGACTGTTTTCCTGCTTGTGCATGCTGTGGGGGTAGTCTGCCTCCTCTCTGCACCAGAAGCTCCGAAGAAATCTCCCGTGGGTCGACGGAATCTTCCCCCTGCAACCGCAGGCACCAAAAAGCTGCATTACCAGTCCCTTGGGTCTCCTCTCAGCACGACGAGCGAGGTCCCTCGAATCCAGCGACTCTGTCCAAGTGACCCCCACAGTCCAGTGACTCTTCAGTCCAAGTTTGGTGGAGGTAAGTCCTTGCCTCACCTCGCTGGGCTGCATTGCTGGGAACCGCGACTTTGCAGCTACTCCGGCCCCTGTGCACTTCCGGCGGAAATCCTTTGTGCACAGCCAAGTCTGGGTCCACGGCACTCTAACCTGCATTGCACGACTTTCTAAGTTGGTCTCCGACGACGTGGGACTCCTTTGTGCAACTTCGGTGAGCACCGTTTCACGCATCCTTTTAGTGCCTGTTTCTGGCACTTCTCTGGGTGCTACCTGCTTCAGTGAGGGCTCTTTGTCTTGCCCGACGTCCCCTCTCTCTTCAGGTCCAATTTGCGACCTCCTGGTCCCTCCTAGGCCCCAGCAGCGTCCAAAAACGCCAAACGCACGATTTGCGTCTAGCAAGGCTTGTTAGCGTCCTTTTGGCGGGAAAACACTTCTGCACGACTCTCCAAGGCGAGAGAGATATGTCCACCAAAGGGAAAGTCTATAGCCCTTTTCGTTCCTGCAGAAACCTCAGCTTCTTCTGTCCAGTAGAAGCTTCTTTGCACCCGCAGCTGGCATTTCCTGGGCATCTGCCCATCTCCGACTTGCTTGTGACTTTTGGACTTGGTCCCCTTGTTCCACAGGTACCCTAGATTGGAAATCCACAGTTGTTGCATTGCTGGTTTGTGTCTTTCCTGCATTATTCCTCTAACACGACTACTTTGTCCTTATGGGAACTTTAGTGCACTTTGCACTCACTTTTCAGGGTCTTGGGGAGGGTTATTTTTCTAACTCTCACTATTTTCTAATAGTCCCAGCGACCCTCTACAAGGTCACATAGGTTTGGGGTCCATTCGTGGTTCGCATTCCACTTTTGGAGTATATGGTTTGTGTTGCCCCTATCCCTATGTTTCCCCATTGCATCCTATTGTAACTATACATTGTTTGCACTGTTTTCTAAGACTATACTGCATATTTTTGCTATTGTGTATATATATCTTGTGTATATTTCCTATCCTCTCACTGAGGGTACACTCTAAGATACTTTGGCATATTGTCATAAAAATAAAGTACCTTTATTTTTAGTATAACTGTGTATTGTGTTTTCTTATGATATTGTGCATATGACACTAAGTGGTACTGTAGTAGCTTCACACGTCTCCTAGTTCAGCCTAAGCTGCTCTGCTAAGCTACCATTATCTATCAGCCTAAGCTGCTAGACACCCTATACACTAATAAGGGATATCTGGGCCTGGTGCAAGGTGCAAGTACCCCTTGGTACTCACTACAAGCCAGTCCAGCCTCCTACATTGGTTGTGCAGTGGTGGGATAAGTGCTTGAGACTACTTACCACTCTTGTCATTGTACTTTTCATAAGAGAAAAATATACAAAACAAGGTCAGTGTATATACACATAGCCAAAAAGTTTTGCATTTCCTCTTTTCACTCTTTTCTAAGTGCTGAAAAGTACTTCTAAACTTTTAAAAAAGTTCTTAAAAGTTTTAAAAGTTTTTTTTTCTGTCTTTCCAAAAAGTTCTGAAAACTTTTTTCTCTTTTTCTATCACTTTAACTCTCTCTAAAAATGTCTGGCACAGGCCAAAATGTTGATCTGTCCAAACTTGCATATGACAACCTTAGCTGGAAAAGAGCAAGGAGTCTCTGTATAGAGAGAGGTTTGAGTGTAGGGAAGAATCCTTCCTTGGAACTGTTACTTAATATGCTTAGAGAACAGGATAAGGCCATAGGTGCCTCATCTGTTGAAAAAGTACCTAATAGTTCTCAATCTGATTCAGGGACTCCCCCAGGAAAAGATTCAGGAAAGAAACTTCCTAGCCTGCCCATTACTAGACAGTCTAGCATAGTTGGGAATGATGATGAGCCACACCATACAAATAGTGTTGTCTCACATCATAACAAAAGCATTTATTCTCACCATACTGGTAGTAATGTTTCTGTTAACCAAGCTGTTAGGGTGGCTTCTGTAAGGGACAGGTCTCCTTCTGTTCATTCCCATCATAGCTCTGTTTCTAGGAATGTCCCTCCCACCAACCCTGATGACAGAATGTTAGAGAGGGAACTCAATAAGTTGAGGGTGGAACAAACCAGACTGAAGCTTAAAAAGCAACAGCTGGATTTGGATAGACAGTCTTTTGAATTAGACAAGGAAAGACAGAAGTTGGTTTTAGATACCCATGGTGGCAGCAGCAGTATTCCCCATAGTCATCCTGCAAAAGAGCATGATTCCAGGAATCTGCACAAGATAGTTCCCCCTTACAAGGAGGGGGATGACATTAACAAGTGGTTTGCTGCACTTGAGAGGGCCTGTGTTGTACAGGATGTCCCTCAAAGGCAGTGGGCTGCTATCCTATGGCTATCATTTAGTGGAAAAGGTAGGGATAGGCTCCTTACTGTGAAAGAAAATGATGCTAATAATTTCCAAGTTCTTAAGAATGCACTCCTGGATGGTTATGGCTTAACCACTGAACAGTACAGGATAAAGTTCAGAGAGACCAAAAAGGAGTCTTCACAAGACTGGGTTGATTTCATTGACCATTCAGTGAAGGCCTTGGAGGGGTGGTTACATGGCAGTAAAGTTACTGATTATGACAGCCTGTATAACTTAATCCTGAGAGAGCATATTCTTAATAATTGTGTGTCTGATTTGTTGCACCAGTACTTGGTGGACTCTGATCTGACCTCTCCCCAAGAATTGGGAAAGAAGGCAGACAAATGGGTCAGAACAAGAGTGAACAGAAAAGTTCATACAGGGGGTGACAAAGATGGCAACAAAAAGAAGGATGGTAAGTCTTCAGACAAGGGTGGGGACAAATCTAAAAATGAGTCTTCATCAGGCCCACAAAAACACTCTGGTGGGGGTGGTGGGTCCAAATCCTCCTTTAATCAGAACAAGGAAAAGAAACCATGGTGCTATTTATGTAAAATAAAAGGCCATTGGACAACAGATCCCAGTTGTCCAAAGAAAGGCACCACTGCTCCTACCACTACAACCCCTACTGCTACACCTAGTGTCCCTACTAATAGCAGTGGTGGTGGGAGCAAACCTACTAATAGCCAATCCAAGGGAGTAGCTGGGCTCACTATTGGTAACTTAGTTGGGGTTGGTCTGATTAGGGAGACCACAGAGGCTACTTTAGTCTCTGAAGGGGCTATCGATTTAGCCACTTTGGTTGCTTGCCCCCATAACTTGGAGAAGTACAAGCAACTACCCCTAATAAATGGTGTTGAGGTCCAGGCCTACAGGGACACAGGTGCCAGTGTCACAATGGTGATTGAGAAACTGGTACACCCTGAACAACACATACTTGGACACCAGTACCAAGTAACCAATGCTCACAACATAACACAAAGCCACCCCATGGCTGTTGTAAATCTCAACTGGGGGGGGGTAACTGGTCCAAAGAAAGTTGTGGTAGCTTCAGAATTACCTGTAGACTGTCTACTAGGGAATGATTTGGAGACATCAGCTTGGTCAGATGTGGAGTTGGAGGCCCATGCAGCAATGCTGGGCATTCCAGGGCATATTTTTGCTTTGACAAGGGCTCAGGCCAAAAAGCAAAAAGGACAGGGAAGCTTGGATCCTGGAACAATGGACCAAGTGCTCCCTAAAGCTAGGGCTAGTAGAAGCAAACCACTTCCTACTATCCCTCCCTCTACAGTGGATTCTACTTCTGAGGAAGAAGAATTCCCTCCCTGTGCAGAACCTACACCAGAGGAGCTGGAAGCAGACACTGCTGAGCTTTTGGGTGAAGGGGGGCCTGCCAGAGAGGAGCTGAGTGTGGCACAGCAAACCTGTCCCACATTAGAGGGTCTCAGACAGCAAGCTGTCAAACAGGCTAATGGGGATGTCAGTGACTCTCACAGAGTTTACTGGGCGGACAACCTCTTGTACACTGAGCATAGGGATCCTAAACCTGGAGCTGCCAGGAGATTAGTGATTCCTCAAGAGTACAGAAAGTTCCTCCTAACACTGGCACATGACATTCCCCTAGCTGGGCACCTGGGTCAAATGAAAACTTGGGACAGACTGGTTCCATTGTTTCATTGGCCTAGGATGTCTGAGGACACAAAGGAATTTTGTAAGTCCTGTGAAACCTGTCAAGCCAGTGGCAAGACAGGTGGCACCCCAAAGGCACCCCTTATTCCACTGCCTGTGGTTGGGGTTCCCTTTGAAAGGGTAGGGGTTGACATAGTTGGCCCCCTTGACCCTCCTACTGCTTCAGGCAATAGGTTTATCTTAGTGGTAGTGGACCATGCCACAAGATATCCTGAAGCTATTCCTTTAAGGACCACTACAGCACCTGCAGTGGCAAAAGCCCTCCTGGGAATATTTTCCAGGGTGGGCTTCCCAAAGGAAGTGGTATCAGACAGGGGAAGCAATTTCATGTCTGCATACTTAAAGGCCATGTGGAAGGAGTGTGGTGTAACATACAAGTTCACAACACCCTATCATCCACAAACAAATGGACTGGTGGAGAGATTTAATAAAACTCTCAAAGGCATGATTATGGGTCTCCCTGAAAAACTCCGCAGGAGATGGGATATCCTTCTACCATGCCTCCTTTTTGCCTACAGGGAGGTACCCCAGAAAGGAGTGGGCTTCAGCCCCTTTGAACTTCTTTTTGGACACCCTGTTAGGGGTCCACTCACACTTGTAAAGGAGGGTTGGGAACAACCTTTAAGAGCTCCTAAGCAGGATATTGTGGATTATGTACTTGGCCTCAGATCAAGGATGGCTGAGTACATGAAAAAGGCCAGTAAAAACCTTCAGGCCAGCCAAGAGCTCCAGAAGCAATGGCATGATCAGAAGGCTGTTTTGGTTCAGTACCAACCAGGGCAGAAAGTGTGGGTCTTGGAGCCTGTGGCCCCAAGAGCACTCCAAGATAAATGGAGTGGTCCCCACACAATTGTTGAAAAGAAGGGAGAAGTCACCTATTTAGTTGACTTAGGCACTGCCAGGAGTCCCCTTAGGGTGCTCCATGTCAACCGCCTGAAACCCTACTATGACAGGGCTGATCTCACCCTGCTCATGGCAACTGATGAGGGACAGGAAGAAGACAGTGATCCTCTACCTGATCTCTTCTCTTCCACAGAACAAGATGCTCTTGTGGAAGGTGTAGTTTTGGCTGATTGTCTTACTGCTGAGCAGAAAGATAATTGCATAAATCTCCTAGATTAATTCTCTGAACTCTTCTCTACTGTGGCAGGTACCACTTCTTGGTGTGAGCACACTATAGATACTGAAGACAGCTTGCCTGTCAAAAGTAAGATCTATAGGCAGCCTGACCATGTCAGGGACTGCATAAAGCAAGAGGTCCAGAAAATGTTAGAACTAGGAGTAGTTGAGCACTCTGACAGTCCATGGGCTTCTCCTGTGGTACTGGTACCAAAACCCCATTCCAAAGATGGAAAGAAGGAAATGCGGTTTTGTGTAGACTATAGAGGTCTCAACTTGGTAACCAAAACTGATGCTCACCCTATACCCAGGGCAGATGAGCTCATAGATACACTGGCATCTGCCAAGTATCTAAGCACTTTTGATTTGACTGCAGGGTATTGGCAGATCAAATTATCAGAAGATGCTAAACCTAAGACTGCATTTTCTACCATTGGAGGACATTACCAGTTTACTGTAATGCCTTTTGGTTTGAAAAATGCACCTGCCACTTTTCAAAGGTTGGTGAACACAGTCCTGCAAGGGCTGGAAGCTTTCAGTGCAGCATATTTGGACGATATAGCTGTCTTTAGCTCCAGCTGGGATGATCACCTGGTCCACCTATGGAAAGTTTTGGAGGCCCTGCAAAAGGCAGGCCTCACTATCAAGGCTTCAAAGTGCCAGATAGGGCAGGGTAAGGTGGTTTATCTGGGACACCTTGTTGGTGGGGAACCGATTGCACCACTTCAGGGGAAAATCCAAACTATTATTGATTGGGTTCCCCCTACCACTCAGACTCAGGTGAGAGCCTTCCTAGGCCTCACTGGGTATTACAGGAGGTTCATTAAGAACTATGGCTCCATTGCAGCCCCTCTTAATGACCTCACATCCAAGAAAATGCCTAAAAAGGTATTATGGACAGCAAACTGTCAGAAAGCTTTTGAGGAGCTGAAGCAGGCCATGTGCTCTGCACCTGTCCTGAAAAGCCCTTGTTACTCTAAAATATTCTATGTCCAAACTGATGCATCTGAATTAGGAGTAGGGGCAGTCCTATCACAACTTAATTCTGAGGGCCAGGATCAACCTGTTGCTTTTATTAGTAGGAGGTTGACCCCTAGAGAAAAGCGTTGGTCTGCCATTGAGAGGGAGGCCTTTGCTGTGCTCTGGGCTCTGAAGAAGTTGAGGCCATACCTGTTTGGCACTCACTTCATTGTTCAGACAGACCACAAACCTCTACTTTGGCTAAAACAAATGAAAGGTGAAAATCCTAAATTGTTGAGGTGGTCCATATCCCTACAGGGAATGGACTATACAGTGGAACATAGACCTGGGAGTAGCCACTCCAATGCAGATGGACTCTCCAGATATTTCCACTTAGACAATGAAGACTCATCAGGTCATGGCTAGTCTTATTGTCCTTCATTTGGGGGGGGGTTGTGTAGGAAAGTACCATCTTGCCTGGCATGTTACCCCCATTTTTCACTGTATATATGTTGTTTTAGTTGTATGTGTCACTGGGACCCTGGTAACCCAGGGCCCCAGTGCTCATAAGTGTGCCTGAATGTGTTACCTGTGTAGTGACTAACTGTCTCACTGAGGCTCTGCTAATCAGAACCTCAGTGGTTATGCTCTCTCATTTCTTTCCAAATTGTCACTAACAGGCTAGTGACTATTTTTACCAATTTACATTGGCTTACTGGAACACCCTTATAATTCCCTAGTATATGGTACTGAGGTACCCAGGGTATTGGGGTTCCAGGAGATCCCTATGGGCTGCAGCATTTCTTTTGCCACCCATAGGGAGCTCTGACAATTCTTACACAGGCCTGCCACTGCAGCCTGAGTGAAATAACGTCCACGTTATTTCACAGCCATTTTACACTGCACTTAAGTAACTTATAAGTCACCTATATGTCTAACCTTTACCTGGTAAAGGTTAGGTGCAAAGTTACTTAGTGTGAGGGCACCCTGGCACTAGCCAAGGTGCCCCCACATTGTTCAGAGCCAATTCCCTGAACTTTGTGAGTGCGGGGACACCATTACACGCGTGCACTACATATAGGTCACTACCTATATGTAGCTTCACAATGGTAACTCCGAATATGGCCATGTAACATGTCTATGATCATGGAATTGCCCCCTCTATGCCATCCTGGCATAGTTGGCACAATCCCATGATCCCAGTGGTCTGTAGCACAGACCCTGGTACTGCCAAACTGCCCTTCCTGGGGTTTCACTGCAGCTGCTGCTGCTGCCAACCCCTCAGACAGGCAGCTGCCCTCCTGGGGTCCAGCCAGGCCTGGCCCAGGATGGCAGAACAAAGAACTTCCTCTGAGAGAGGGTGTGACACCCTCTCCCTTTGGAAAATGGTGTGAAGGCAGGGGAGGAGTAGCCTCCCCCAGCCTCTGGAAATGCTTTGTTGGGCACAGATGTGCCCAATTCTGCATAAGCCAGTCTACACCGGTTCAGGGACCCCTTAGCCCTGCTCTGGCGCGAAACTGGGCAAAGGAAAGGGGAGTGACCACTCCCCTGACCTGCACCTCCCCTGGGAGGTGTCCAGAGCTCCTCCAGTGTGCTCCAGACCTCTGCCATCTTGGAAACAGAGGTGCTGCTGGCACACTGGACTGCTCTGAGTGGCCAGTGCCACCAGGTGACGTCAGAGACTCCTTGTGATAGGCTTCTTCAGGTGTTGCTAGCCTATTCTCTCTCCTAGGTAGCCAAACCCTCTTTTCTGGCTATTTAGGGTCTCTGTCTCTGGGGAAACTTTAGATAACGAATGCATGAGCTCAGCCGAGTTCCTCTGCATCTCTCTCTTCACCTTCTGATAAGGAATCGACCGCTGACCGCGCTGGAAGCCTGCAAACCTGCAACATAGTAGCAAAGACGACTACTGCAACTCTGTAACGCTGATCCTGCCGCCTTCTCGACTGTTTTCCTGCTTGTGCATGCTGTGGGGGTAGTCTGCCTCCTCTCTGCACCAGAAGCTCCGAAGAAATCTCCCGTGGGTCGACGGAATCTTCCCCCTGCAACCGCAGGCACCAAAAAGCTGCATTACCAGTCCCTTGGGTCTCCTCTCAGCACGACGAGCGAGGTCCCTCGAATCCAGCGACTCTGTCCAAGTGACCCCCACAGTCCAGTGACTCTTCAGTCCAAGTTTGGTGGAGGTAAGTCCTTGCCTCACCTCGCTGGGCTGCATTGCTGGGAACCGCGACTTTGCAGCTACTCCGGCCCCTGTGCACTTCCGGCGGAAATCCTTTGTGCACAGCCAAGTCTGGGTCCACGGCACTCTAACCTGCATTGCACGACTTTCTAAGTTGGTCTCCGACGACGTGGGACTCCTTTGTGCAACTTCGGTGAGCACCGTTTCACGCATCCTTTTAGTGCCTGTTTCTGGCACTTCTCTGGGTGCTACCTGCTTCAGTGAGGGCTCTTTGTCTTGCCCGACGTCCCCTCTCTCTTCAGGTCCAATTTGCGACCTCCTGGTCCCTCCTAGGCCCCAGCAGCGTCCAAAAACGCCAAACGCACGATTTGCGTCTAGCAAGGCTTGTTAGCGTCCTTTTGGCGGGAAAACACTTCTGCACGACTCTCCAAGGCGAGAGAGATATGTCCACCAAAGGGAAAGTCTATAGCCCTTTTCGTTCCTGCAGAAACCTCAGCTTCTTCTGTCCAGTAGAAGCTTCTTTGCACCCGCAGCTGGCATTTCCTGGGCATCTGCCCATCTCCGACTTGCTTGTGACTTTTGGACTTGGTCCCCTTGTTCCACAGGTACCCTAGATTGGAAATCCACAGTTGTTGCATTGCTGGTTTGTGTCTTTCCTGCATTATTCCTCTAACACGACTACTTTGTCCTTATGGGAACTTTAGTGCACTTTGCACTCACTTTTCAGGGTCTTGGGGAGGGTTATTTTTCTAACTCTCACTATTTTCTAATAGTCCCAGCGACCCTCTACAAGGTCACATAGGTTTGGGGTCCATTCGTGGTTCGCATTCCACTTTTGGAGTATATGGTTTGTGTTGCCCCTATCCCTATGTTTCCCCATTGCATCCTATTGTAACTATACATTGTTTGCACTGTTTTCTAAGACTATACTGCATATTTTTGCTATTGTGTATATATATCTTGTGTATATTTCCTATCCTCTCACTGAGGGTACACTCTAAGATACTTTGGCATATTGTCATAAAAATAAAGTACCTTTATTTTTAGTATAACTGTGTATTGTGTTTTCTTATGATATTGTGCATATGACACTAAGTGGTACTGTAGTAGCTTCACACGTCTCCTAGTTCAGCCTAAGCTGCTCTGCTAAGCTACCATTATCTATCAGCCTAAGCTGCTAGACACCCTATACACTAATAAGGGATATCTGGGCCTGGTGCAAGGTGCAAGTACCCCTTGGTACTCACTACAAGCCAGTCCAGCCTCCTACATTGGTTGTGCAGTGGTGGGATAAGTGCTTGAGACTACTTACCACTCTTGTCATTGTACTTTTCATAAGAGAAAAATATACAAAACAAGGTCAGTGTATATACACATAGCCAAAAAGTTTTGCATTTCCTCTTTTCACTCTTTTCTAAGTGCTGAAAAGTACTTCTAAACTTTTAAAAAAGTTCTTAAAAGTTTTAAAAGTTTTTTTTTCTGTCTTTCCAAAAAGTTCTGAAAACTTTTTTCTCTTTTTCTATCACTTTAACTCTCTCTAAAAATGTCTGGCACAGGCCAAAATGTTGATCTGTCCAAACTTGCATATGACAACCTTAGCTGGAAAAGAGCAAGGAGTCTCTGTATAGAGAGAGGTTTGAGTGTAGGGAAGAATCCTTCCTTGGAACTGTTACTTAATATGCTTAGAGAACAGGATAAGGCCATAGGTGCCTCATCTGTTGAAAAAGTACCTAATAGTTCTCAATCTGATTCAGGGACTCCCCCAGGAAAAGATTCAGGAAAGAAACTTCCTAGCCTGCCCATTACTAGACAGTCTAGCATAGTTGGGAATGATGATGAGCCACACCATACAAATAGTGTTGTCTCACATCATAACAAAAGCATTTATTCTCACCATACTGGTAGTAATGTTTCTGTTAACCAAGCTGTTAGGGTGGCTTCTGTAAGGGACAGGTCTCCTTCTGTTCATTCCCATCATAGCTCTGTTTCTAGGAATGTCCCTCCCACCAACCCTGATGACAGAATGTTAGAGAGGGAACTCAATAAGTTGAGGGTGGAACAAACCAGACTGAAGCTTAAAAAGCAACAGCTGGATTTGGATAGACAGTCTTTTGAATTAGACAAGGAAAGACAGAAGTTGGTTTTAGATACCCATGGTGGCAGCAGCAGTATTCCCCATAGTCATCCTGCAAAAGAGCATGATTCCAGGAATCTGCACAAGATAGTTCCCCCTTACAAGGAGGGGGATGACATTAACAAGTGGTTTGCTGCACTTGAGAGGGCCTGTGTTGTACAGGATGTCCCTCAAAGGCAGTGGGCTGCTATCCTATGGCTATCATTTAGTGGAAAAGGTAGGGATAGGCTCCTTACTGTGAAAGAAAATGATGCTAATAATTTCCAAGTTCTTAAGAATGCACTCCTGGATGGTTATGGCTTAACCACTGAACAGTACAGGATAAAGTTCAGAGAGACCAAAAAGGAGTCTTCACAAGACTGGGTTGATTTCATTGACCATTCAGTGAAGGCCTTGGAGGGGTGGTTACATGGCAGTAAAGTTACTGATTATGACAGCCTGTATAACTTAATCCTGAGAGAGCATATTCTTAATAATTGTGTGTCTGATTTGTTGCACCAGTACTTGGTGGACTCTGATCTGACCTCTCCCCAAGAATTGGGAAAGAAGGCAGACAAATGGGTCAGAACAAGAGTGAACAGAAAAGTTCATACAGGGGGTGACAAAGATGGCAACAAAAAGAAGGATGGTAAGTCTTCAGACAAGGGTGGGGACAAATCTAAAAATGAGTCTTCATCAGGCCCACAAAAACACTCTGGTGGGGGTGGTGGGTCCAAATCCTCCTTTAATCAGAACAAGGAAAAGAAACCATGGTGCTATTTATGTAAAATAAAAGGCCATTGGACAACAGATCCCAGTTGTCCAAAGAAAGGCACCACTGCTCCTACCACTACAACCCCTACTGCTACACCTAGTGTCCCTACTAATAGCAGTGGTGGTGGGAGCAAACCTACTAATAGCCAATCCAAGGGAGTAGCTGGGCTCACTATTGGTAACTTAGTTGGGGTTGGTCTGATTAGGGAGACCACAGAGGCTACTTTAGTCTCTGAAGGGGCTATCGATTTAGCCACTTTGGTTGCTTGCCCCCATAACTTGGAGAAGTACAAGCAACTACCCCTAATAAATGGTGTTGAGGTCCAGGCCTACAGGGACACAGGTGCCAGTGTCACAATGGTGATTGAGAAACTGGTACACCCTGAACAACACATACTTGGACACCAGTACCAAGTAACCAATGCTCACAACATAACACAAAGCCACCCCATGGCTGTTGTAAATCTCAACTGGGGGGGGGTAACTGGTCCAAAGAAAGTTGTGGTAGCTTCAGAATTACCTGTAGACTGTCTACTAGGGAATGATTTGGAGACATCAGCTTGGTCAGATGTGGAGTTGGAGGCCCATGCAGCAATGCTGGGCATTCCAGGGCATATTTTTGCTTTGACAAGGGCTCAGGCCAAAAAGCAAAAAGGACAGGGAAGCTTGGATCCTGGAACAATGGACCAAGTGCTCCCTAAAGCTAGGGCTAGTAGAAGCAAACCACTTCCTACTATCCCTCCCTCTACAGTGGATTCTACTTCTGAGGAAGAAGAATTCCCTCCCTGTGCAGAACCTACACCAGAGGAGCTGGAAGCAGACACTGCTGAGCTTTTGGGTGAAGGGGGGCCTGCCAGAGAGGAGCTGAGTGTGGCACAGCAAACCTGTCCCACATTAGAGGGTCTCAGACAGCAAGCTGTCAAACAGGCTAATGGGGATGTCAGTGACTCTCACAGAGTTTACTGGGCGGACAACCTCTTGTACACTGAGCATAGGGATCCTAAACCTGGAGCTGCCAGGAGATTAGTGATTCCTCAAGAGTACAGAAAGTTCCTCCTAACACTGGCACATGACATTCCCCTAGCTGGGCACCTGGGTCAAATGAAAACTTGGGACAGACTGGTTCCATTGTTTCATTGGCCTAGGATGTCTGAGGACACAAAGGAATTTTGTAAGTCCTGTGAAACCTGTCAAGCCAGTGGCAAGACAGGTGGCACCCCAAAGGCACCCCTTATTCCACTGCCTGTGGTTGGGGTTCCCTTTGAAAGGGTAGGGGTTGACATAGTTGGCCCCCTTGACCCTCCTACTGCTTCAGGCAATAGGTTTATCTTAGTGGTAGTGGACCATGCCACAAGATATCCTGAAGCTATTCCTTTAAGGACCACTACAGCACCTGCAGTGGCAAAAGCCCTCCTGGGAATATTTTCCAGGGTGGGCTTCCCAAAGGAAGTGGTATCAGACAGGGGAAGCAATTTCATGTCTGCATACTTAAAGGCCATGTGGAAGGAGTGTGGTGTAACATACAAGTTCACAACACCCTATCATCCACAAACAAATGGACTGGTGGAGAGATTTAATAAAACTCTCAAAGGCATGATTATGGGTCTCCCTGAAAAACTCCGCAGGAGATGGGATATCCTTCTACCATGCCTCCTTTTTGCCTACAGGGAGGTACCCCAGAAAGGAGTGGGCTTCAGCCCCTTTGAACTTCTTTTTGGACACCCTGTTAGGGGTCCACTCACACTTGTAAAGGAGGGTTGGGAACAACCTTTAAGAGCTCCTAAGCAGGATATTGTGGATTATGTACTTGGCCTCAGATCAAGGATGGCTGAGTACATGAAAAAGGCCAGTAAAAACCTTCAGGCCAGCCAAGAGCTCCAGAAGCAATGGCATGATCAGAAGGCTGTTTTGGTTCAGTACCAACCAGGGCAGAAAGTGTGGGTCTTGGAGCCTGTGGCCCCAAGAGCACTCCAAGATAAATGGAGTGGTCCCCACACAATTGTTGAAAAGAAGGGAGAAGTCACCTATTTAGTTGACTTAGGCACTGCCAGGAGTCCCCTTAGGGTGCTCCATGTCAACCGCCTGAAACCCTACTATGACAGGGCTGATCTCACCCTGCTCATGGCAACTGATGAGGGACAGGAAGAAGACAGTGATCCTCTACCTGATCTCTTCTCTTCCACAGAACAAGATGCTCTTGTGGAAGGTGTAGTTTTGGCTGATTGTCTTACTGCTGAGCAGAAAGATAATTGCATAAATCTCCTAGATTAATTCTCTGAACTCTTCTCTACTGTGGCAGGTACCACTTCTTGGTGTGAGCACACTATAGATACTGAAGACAGCTTGCCTGTCAAAAGTAAGATCTATAGGCAGCCTGACCATGTCAGGGACTGCATAAAGCAAGAGGTCCAGAAAATGTTAGAACTAGGAGTAGTTGAGCACTCTGACAGTCCATGGGCTTCTCCTGTGGTACTGGTACCAAAACCCCATTCCAAAGATGGAAAGAAGGAAATGCGGTTTTGTGTAGACTATAGAGGTCTCAACTTGGTAACCAAAACTGATGCTCACCCTATACCCAGGGCAGATGAGCTCATAGATACACTGGCATCTGCCAAGTATCTAAGCACTTTTGATTTGACTGCAGGGTATTGGCAGATCAAATTATCAGAAGATGCTAAACCTAAGACTGCATTTTCTACCATTGGAGGACATTACCAGTTTACTGTAATGCCTTTTGGTTTGAAAAATGCACCTGCCACTTTTCAAAGGTTGGTGAACACAGTCCTGCAAGGGCTGGAAGCTTTCAGTGCAGCATATTTGGACGATATAGCTGTCTTTAGCTCCAGCTGGGATGATCACCTGGTCCACCTATGGAAAGTTTTGGAGGCCCTGCAAAAGGCAGGCCTCACTATCAAGGCTTCAAAGTGCCAGATAGGGCAGGGTAAGGTGGTTTATCTGGGACACCTTGTTGGTGGGGAACCGATTGCACCACTTCAGGGGAAAATCCAAACTATTATTGATTGGGTTCCCCCTACCACTCAGACTCAGGTGAGAGCCTTCCTAGGCCTCACTGGGTATTACAGGAGGTTCATTAAGAACTATGGCTCCATTGCAGCCCCTCTTAATGACCTCACATCCAAGAAAATGCCTAAAAAGGTATTATGGACAGCAAACTGTCAGAAAGCTTTTGAGGAGCTGAAGCAGGCCATGTGCTCTGCACCTGTCCTGAAAAGCCCTTGTTACTCTAAAATATTCTATGTCCAAACTGATGCATCTGAATTAGGAGTAGGGGCAGTCCTATCACAACTTAATTCTGAGGGCCAGGATCAACCTGTTGCTTTTATTAGTAGGAGGTTGACCCCTAGAGAAAAGCGTTGGTCTGCCATTGAGAGGGAGGCCTTTGCTGTGCTCTGGGCTCTGAAGAAGTTGAGGCCATACCTGTTTGGCACTCACTTCATTGTTCAGACAGACCACAAACCTCTACTTTGGCTAAAACAAATGAAAGGTGAAAATCCTAAATTGTTGAGGTGGTCCATATCCCTACAGGGAATGGACTATACAGTGGAACATAGACCTGGGAGTAGCCACTCCAATGCAGATGGACTCTCCAGATATTTCCACTTAGACAATGAAGACTCATCAGGTCATGGCTAGTCTTATTGTCCTTCATTTGGGGGGGGGTTGTGTAGGAAAGTACCATCTTGCCTGGCATGTTACCCCCATTTTTCACTGTATATATGTTGTTTTAGTTGTATGTGTCACTGGGACCCTGGTAACCCAGGGCCCCAGTGCTCATAAGTGTGCCTGAATGTGTTACCTGTGTAGTGACTAACTGTCTCACTGAGGCTCTGCTAATCAGAACCTCAGTGGTTATGCTCTCTCATTTCTTTCCAAATTGTCACTAACAGGCTAGTGACTATTTTTACCAATTTACATTGGCTTACTGGAACACCCTTATAATTCCCTAGTATATGGTACTGAGGTACCCAGGGTATTGGGGTTCCAGGAGATCCCTATGGGCTGCAGCATTTCTTTTGCCACCCATAGGGAGCTCTGACAATTCTTACACAGGCCTGCCACTGCAGCCTGAGTGAAATAACGTCCACGTTATTTCACAGCCATTTTACACTGCACTTAAGTAACTTATAAGTCACCTATATGTCTAACCTTTACCTGGTAAAGGTTAGGTGCAAAGTTACTTAGTGTGAGGGCACCCTGGCACTAGCCAAGGTGCCCCCACATTGTTCAGAGCCAATTCCCTGAACTTTGTGAGTGCGGGGACACCATTACACGCGTGCACTACATATAGGTCACTACCTATATGTAGCTTCACAATGGTAACTCCGAATATGGCCATGTAACATGTCTATGATCATGGAATTGCCCCCTCTATGCCATCCTGGCATAGTTGGCACAATCCCATGATCCCAGTGGTCTGTAGCACAGACCCTGGTACTGCCAAACTGCCCTTCCTGGGGTTTCACTGCAGCTGCTGCTGCTGCCAACCCCTCAGACAGGCAGCTGCCCTCCTGGGGTCCAGCCAGGCCTGGCCCAGGATGGCAGAACAAAGAACTTCCTCTGAGAGAGGGTGTGACACCCTCTCCCTTTGGAAAATGGTGTGAAGGCAGGGGAGGAGTAGCCTCCCCCAGCCTCTGGAAATGCTTTGTTGGGCACAGATGTGCCCAATTCTGCATAAGCCAGTCTACACCGGTTCAGGGACCCCTTAGCCCTGCTCTGGCGCGAAACTGGGCAAAGGAAAGGGGAGTGACCACTCCCCTGACCTGCACCTCCCCTGGGAGGTGTCCAGAGCTCCTCCAGTGTGCTCCAGACCTCTGCCATCTTGGAAACAGAGGTGCTGCTGGCACACTGGACTGCTCTGAGTGGCCAGTGCCACCAGGTGACGTCAGAGACTCCTTGTGATAGGCTTCTTCAGGTGTTGCTAGCCTATTCTCTCTCCTAGGTAGCCAAACCCTCTTTTCTGGCTATTTAGGGTCTCTGTCTCTGGGGAAACTTTAGATAACGAATGCATGAGCTCAGCCGAGTTCCTCTGCATCTCTCTCTTCACCTTCTGATAAGGAATCGACCGCTGACCGCGCTGGAAGCCTGCAAACCTGCAACATAGTAGCAAAGACGACTACTGCAACTCTGTAACGCTGATCCTGCCGCCTTCTCGACTGTTTTCCTGCTTGTGCATGCTGTGGGGGTATTCTGCCTCCTCTCTGCACCAGAAGCTCCGAAGAAATCTCCCGTGGGTCGACGGAATCTTCCCCCTGCAACCGCAGGCACCAAAAAGCTGCATTACCGGTCCCTTGGGTCTCCTCTCAGCACGACGAGCGAGGTCCCTCGAATCCAGCGACTCTGTCCAAGTGACCCCCACAGTCCAGTGACTCTTCAGTCCAAGTTTGGTGGAGGTAAGTCCTTGCCTCACCTCGCTGGGCTGCATTGCTGGGAACCGCGACTTTGCAGCTACTCCGGCCCCTGTGCACTTCCGGCGGAAATCCTTTGTGCAGAGCCAAGCCTGGGTCCACGGCACTCTAACCTGCATTGCACGACTTTCTAAGTTGGTCTCCGGTGACGTGGGACTTCTTTGTGCAACTTCGGCGAGCACCGTTTCACGCATCCTCGTAGTGCCTGTTTCTGGCACTTCTCCGGGTGCTACCTGCTTCAGTGAGGGCTCTTTGTCTTGCTCGACGTCCCCTCTCTCTTCAGGTCCAATTTGCAACCTCCTGGTTCCTCCTGGGCCCCAGCAGCGTCCAAAAACGCCAAACGCACAATTTGCGTCTAGCATGGCTTGTTGGCGTCCTTTCGGCGGGAAAAGACTTCTGTACGACGTTCCACGGCGAGCGAAATCTGTCCACCAAAGGGGAAGTCTTTAGCCCTTTTCGTTCTTGCAGAAACCTCAGCTTCTTCTGTCCAGTAGAAGCTTCTATGCACCCGCAGCTGGCATTTCCTGGGCATCTGCCCATCTCCGACTTGCTTGTGACTTTTGGACTTGGTCCCCTTGTTCCACAAGTACCCTAGATTGGAAATCCACAGTTGTTGCATTGCTGGTTTGTGTCTTTCCTGCATTATTCCTCTAACACGACTACTTTGTCCTTAGGGGAACTTTAGTGCACTTTGCACTCACTTTTCAGGGTCTTGGGGAGGGTTATTTTTCTAACTCTCACTATTTTCTAATAGTCCCAGCGACCCTCTACAAGGTCACATAGGTTTGGGGTCCATTCGTAGTTCGCATTCCACTTTTGGAGTATATGGTTTGTGTTGCCCCTATCCCTATGTTTCCCCATTGCATCCTATTGTAACGGTACATTGTTTGCACTGTTTTCTAAGACTATACTGCATATTTTTGCTATTGTGTATATATATCTTGTGTATATTTCCTATCCTCTCACTGAGGGTACACTCTAAGATACTTTGGCATATTGTCATAAAAATAAAGTACCTTTATTTTTAGTATAACTGTGTATTGTGTTTTCTTATGATATTGTGCATATGACACTAAGTGGTACTGTAGTAGCTTCACACGTCTCCTAGTTTAGCCTAAGCTGCTCTGCTAAGCTACCATTATCTATCAGCCTAAGCTGCTAGACACCCTATACACTAATAAGGGATAACTGGGCCTGGTGCAAGGTGCAAGTACCCCTTGGTACTCACTACAAGCCAGTCCAGCCTCCTACACAGTGTGCCAATCAGAATTGGTGAAAATGGTCACTAGCCTGCAGTGACAATTTTAAAAGCAGAGAGAGCATAAACACTGAGGTTCTGGTTAGCAGAGCTTCAGTGATACAGTTAGGCGCCACACAGGGAACACAGATAGGCCAAAAACTATGAGCACTGGGGTCCTGGCTAGCAGGATCCCAGTGACACAGGCAAAAACAAACTAACACACAAGTAAAAATGGGGGTAAGATGCCAGGCAAGATGGTACTTTCCTACGACCTCAGAACCCAAATAGTAGTGTTTCACAAAAGAGTGAAGGGAGGACCAAGTCGCTGTTTTGCAGATGTATGCCTGTGAAACCCCTCTAGCTGGGGCTGAAGTAGAGTATTTAGCTCTGGTACAATGAGCACAAATACCTTTAGGCAGATCCTTGTGTGCTATGGAGTAGCATATTTTGATAGACAGTTATCCATTTGGACAAAGGTATTTTGTGGACAGCCTTTCCTTTCATCTACCCAACATATCCCATGAAGAGTTGGTCATCGAGCCTGAACTCACAGGTTCTGCCTATGTAAAAGCCTATCACCCTTTTGGGGTCAATACAATGAAGTATTTCCTCCTCTGTAGAAGGGTGATAAGGTGGAGAGAATGTTCAAATAGTAATAAAGTGACGTAAGTGAAATGGAGTAGCCCCTTTTGACAGGAAGGCAGCCTTTGTTTGTGGTGCCAGTTTGTCAGGAAAGATGGTTGTGAAAGGTGGTTTTACACTTATAGCTGGTATTTTGCTGATACATTGAGCTGACGTGATGGCAACCAGGAAAAGTTATTTGAAAGACAGCAACTTTAACATGTAACTATGCATACCCCACATTTCTCAGCCAGTCCTGAGCAATTAGGATTGCTTGGGCCTGGTCTAAGCGATTCTTACTTAGCACTTGAGAAATTAAGGGTATGAGAGGAAATGCATACGGGGTGGTGCAGTCCACTTGAGGTGAAACGCGTCAAGGCTTCCTGATTCTGGAGAGCACAGAATTGTGGACAGTGAGCATTTTCTTGAGTGGCAAACAAGTCCACACAAGGGCTCCCAGATAACTGAAAGATGTCCTGGGCCACCTCTGGGTGAAGATGCCACTCGTGGTCTGCCAGATTACATCAGCTGAGACTGTCCACTTGCACGTTCAGCTCTCTGGCCAGGTGATTTGCCACCTCACAAATCTGAGTCATAGATCTTTTCTACAGGGAAGAGAAGACTCCACTCCTCCCTGTTTGTTGACATACCACATTGCTGTCATTATATTTTAAGATTTGGACCGACAGACAACAAAGGGAAGGGAGGAAGGCCTTGAGAGCTAGACGTATTAGTCTTTAATTCAAACAGATTGATGTGTAAGCTCTGTACTTTTGGAGACCAGTGACCACTGATCTCCAGTTCTTCTATATGAACTCCCCACCCAAGGGTAGAGGCATCCGTGTTGACTGTGGCCACAGGTGGATGAGCGTGAAATGGTTTTCCTTGAGACAGGTTGGCACTCACACTCCCCCACCATATGTCCACTGCAGTGTTGCTTGAGATCTTGATACACGCCTGCAAACCTCCGATGTGGTGAAACCTTTGTAGTATCAACCTAGTATGTGGAAGACATTGTGACGCAATGATGAGTAAAAATGCATGCAGAAACCACATGTACCATGATGAGATAGCAGATGATCTTGTGACACATGTTTTTATCGATTTTGATAGACACAGCTATCTGCCAAGGTGCTTTGTAGAGGTTGTACTGATCCCAAACAAGCCTAGCAGTAGTTTCAAAGCCCTCGGAGGATGATTGATTGGTAACAGTGAGAGAAAGAGTTGGGAGGATCCTAGGTTAGCAAAAACATTGATAACATCATGAGAACCACTGGTGTGGGAAAGGAACATGATATTGCGTAAGCCAGCTTTTAGTGTATAAAAATGCGGGGTGCAGATGTCTCAGGGAACTCACAGACGTATTTTATTTTATGTGGAATCCATCTTTTCTTGTTCATGGTTTGTGATACTCAATGACGACACAGGCCTGAAAAGTGTGTGTTGGGATGACTGCAACAAACTATTGTACCCAGACGAATAGCTTGTAATGCAAGACTTGCAAGACTTGCTCAAAAGACATCTCACTTGACATGCATTGCTTTATTGGCCCAGCCAGATACCCTGTGGCCCAGAGGCTGCATATAATTGGACAGGGATTGTCAAAATCATTTTGATGATGCCTTGGAAAGTCCCAACCATTTGAGTAATGTGAAGGTGACACTTGTAGTCAGCTTGTATCAAGCTGCAATCCCTAAATGTTATTTTACTGTGATTGGTTAGATGCTTAATGCATGTGTAACCCTTCCATCTTCTGATCATCATCATGCCATGTATGTGTCCTTAGTACTGAAGAAATCACCTTTTTCTATATAATGATTGGTTTCCATGCATTTGTGGTTTTCAGGTATATTAGCCCTGATGAAGGCTTCTCTTATTGGACATGTTGTGTAATGTGCATAGCCCCATGAGTCAATTTTACATTTGTCTATGTTCATTTCATTTAGCTTCTACATTTGGTGAACAATGCGGACCTAGGCTTGGTAGCCAGTCTTGACACTATACACAGCTCCTTGACTTCACTCTGGATCAATGGACAGATGGTGCAATGCTTCTGACATGACAGCTATGCCCTCCCTACCCATGTGGTGTAAGATTCCAGTCTTTTGCGTCTCTCCACTTGTGAGCAGTAAACAATTGTAAGTATCAGAATCCACACTGCACCCTGCTTAGCAGTTTTCTGCTCATACTGTTTTGTTCCTTTGTCTTTTCTTGACCAGTTTTTATTCTCATTTAAATTGTGGCATTTCAGGTTTCATACAGAGCCTACTTCAGGATATCCAGCCAAATACAATATTGTAATATTTTCTTTTGTTAGATATTTCGTTGTTGTGATTTATTTGCTGGTTCTTTGGGTTCATATTTCCCCTCCCTGACACACTGACCACGATGCACAATGAGATACAATTCGAACAGTGCTAGTACCAGGGTTGGGCGAAGAATTCTGCTCTGCTGGTTGGGCGAAGAATTCTGCTCTGCTGGTTGTGTTCCCAGAGTTTTCCCCACTCTGCTCTGAAAAAATCTGCAAAGCGACGCAGAGCTGGCCTTTTTTCTCTCAGACGGCTCGCTGGCGTTAAGTTGGCGAGCTATAGATATTGCTATGTTTGTGAGCGAGATTTCTGAATGCGGTCGGTCGCAGCAGGTCACTTCTGCTCGCATTGAGAAAGCTACTGCTTGCATTGAGGAAGCTGCCACTTGAGTAGAAAATCAGTGGGAACGTATTGATCCAATATTTCTACTGTCTTTCCACATGATGATAGTTCTCTTGAATGACCTAACATGTCACAAAAATTGTAATTTTATCGTTTGTATTCTCTGAACAGCACCAAGCGGAAGTTTTCCATTTATTTGCGAATGAGATGGTGACAATTCACACCATCTGTAATTAATTAAGATATTAATAATAGTAAATGTTGTAGGTCCCCTGTATCAGTTATGCCAGTGAAGATTAACTTTCCCATTTCTGCTCACCACAGACTCATGGCATGTCTCCAAGTGCAAAGCCACAGATTGTCTCAATATAACATGACAGGGTATACAGAAGTGTACTGTACACTGTAGACAGGATAACACAGCGGGCTTAATGTGTGTTCTTGGTGGAGAGAATGCACAACATGAACAGCGAATGCATGACCTCAGTGTTAATGCCTCATGAAAATATTTGGATTGTCTTTATTTTAAGATTTGTATGATTTTCTATACACAGTGGATGCAGGGATGAATAAATATATTAATTATTAAAATAGTTGGTTGGTGTAAAAGTCCTTTTTCTTCCCTGTTTTTCCTAGGTTTCAGAATATAGACATGGCAATGTGTTTTTCTGTATATGTCTGTCTGTACTCCCTTTTATGTTGTTTTCATTGTTTATGGAAGTTTTGGGGGTACATCTTAATATATCAAGTACAGTGACATGGATTGCCTCCATGTTTCAGCATATTGTAACTATATATTTTCTATAGTGGTGTTGAGTATTGAAAATACCTATGTTTGAATTTTCTCTCTCCCACAACCTGTTAACTATTTTCTTGTCCCCTAGAACATAGATTGCTTTAATATGTCAATGACACTGCATATAATTGCATGTGCAATTGGCATCAGCTACCTGGCGGTGCTTGCTCTATTTTGCTTCCTCCTGCTGAGTTTTGGGGTATGGAGAAGGAGTAAATGTAATGAAGTGTGGCACTTGTGACACTAGGCACAAAGTTCAAGGATGAAATATCATTTGAAAAATGAATAAATAAGTCATAGTTGATCCTACCTCAAGATGTGCAAATGCGGTGCTACAGTAAAGCAATTACGTATCTACTTCCAATGGTAAGGGTGCTGAATGTGAATTCCCACTTATCCATCCTGTTTTCTGTTCTTGCACTATGCAAGAGTATAGCCACATAAGCACTAAGCCAAGACTGGTTTGTGCGCCCTACCCTATCCGTTTCTTTCTTAAAAGACCATCTGAATTTCACAACATCATGCTTGCAGTGGAATGGGGAGTGGCACCTGACACTAGTAATGTCTGCCACACCCCAACCCCTCAACTATTCAGTGTGTTGAGGAAGATTAATGGGATACAATCCTGTGTTCCAACAATACTTGCTATATACATGTGTCACATTTGTTTTCTTCTGACCTTTGGGGTTACCATTTGTTCAGTGAAATTATTTTTGCGAATATTTAACTGTTTCCGAGTGCTCTTGTTTATTTGTTATTTGAATGCTGATTTCCTTTTAAAATGGTACTAATGTACATCATTAGCAGAGCTATCCAATTTCAACTTCTTGTTTTTACCTATTAAATGCCTCAGTGACATCATGAAAGATACATTTTTGATACAGAAACAGTAACAACGTATTGGCATAACATTATCAGTGGATTTCCACTGTAGTTTGCGAAAGCATGCCCTGTGCTATGAATACACTGTAAGAGTAGGGATTAGTGCATTGGTTATGCAATGACTAT
Source organism: Pleurodeles waltl (assembly GCF_031143425.1). NCBI lineage: Eukaryota > Metazoa > Chordata > Amphibia > Caudata > Salamandridae > Pleurodeles > Pleurodeles waltl. Next base: position 1,220,583,008 of record NC_090447.1, read on the forward strand.
GCAATGATGGTTGGCTATTCACATTCATGGTAATGTGTTTCTAACCTTTATCACTTCCTATGCTTTTTCAAATATAATTAGAGAAGTTTATGTTACAAATGTTACATCAAGAAGTCACTGAAGGAAGAGGAAATGTGTATTCCTGTGCCCAAATTTGTCATATTTCAATATACCTTGTCCTTCCAAAGTGGTGCAGTTGTGGACAGAGGAGGGAGCCTCCTCTCCTCACATACCTACACTGGGTTTTCCTGATTTAGAAATTATTTAGATGTATATGCCCCGAATACCACTTCAGACTCACCAAGTTACAGGTTCTCAATAAATACAAGTATGGTTTGTAAAGAAAAAGATTGTACCCTTGTGCCAACTTATTGTGGCTGTCCAAACCATATCTAGTTGAAAGGAATTGTCCCTTTAACAGTGATGTTGGATGTTACATGCCTTCTGATTCTCATGCTTTTACTATGAGTCACCCCTCGCACGTGGTGCAATAGCTAATGGGATCAGATGCGTGCAAAGAGGAGGGGATGAGTTGATTGCTTACCCCATACAACAGTGAGGTGTTTCCATCAAGGTATGACTTATTAAAGCCATTGGATCAGGATTTCCCTGATAAGCATTTGTTTCCAAATTTCTGCAATAATTACACTCAACTAGAGACATACTAAGTGAACATCCAAATTTTGAGTTCTTGAGTTCTGACAATGGACCGACCTTTGTTTAAAAAATGATCAACAGTCTTGCAAGGGGCTTGGGAACATGCAAAACTGCACTATGCCTACCATTCTCCAGCAGCGGGTACAGTGCTTCGCAGGAATAATGTGCTAAAAAAAAAATGGAAAGATTTGTGCATCTGCTGGGCTGTCCTGGATGGATGGACTGCCACTTGCTTTATTCACCATGAGAAACACACTTGCAGAAATAAACTTTGCCCCAAGTAATACTAATCTGATGATTTGCTTTTACAGTACTGCAAGGAATTAAAAGCCAATCTGAGTTACCTTCATTGCCAGGTGCTGTAAGCCCTTCCTGACTCAACAACACCAGCTGGACACGATCTCCAACTTGGAGATTGGGTCTATGCCCCTGCAAAGTGACCTCCTGGACTCATGGCTCTCACATCAAGAAAGTGCCCTGCCACTGGAGGCACAATGAGGACCATGGGCATCACCAACTTCATTGCCTGCAGTTCTGGCTGAAATACTTCGCTAGAACCTCAGTTTTAGAATACCTGATTCCCATTCTAAAGTACCTGTTGCCTCAAGTACTGGTGACCACTGACGCAACAAAAAATGTACAGGAAATTGATCATTTTGAATGCTTCTTTTGAAATTCATTGATACAACAATGTTTGATGCCTTTCAAGGCCTCTTCAAGGCCCACCAACAAATTTCGATGAGTACCAACAGTTTACTCTGTGCTACTGTACTGGTGTCTGTTGATTTCACACAAATACCTCTTACTTCGAAACAGGAACATTGAATTACGCTGAGACTTTAGAACTTTGACACTTTGAATGACTTTCCCAGATTGACAATACAACTAAACATCAAGGAGAACAGCAAAACTGTTTTGAAGAAAAGAAGTATGTTGAATTGAGAGTGAAGGATGATTCAAATTTACATGTATTATGTCATTTGCAAACACCTGTTTCAACAGTGCTTAGTGGAGATAAATTATGGAGTAAAATATCACATCACCTCTATTAAATATAGCTGTGTAAAACAACTGGGCTCTTTGCAGATGCCTCCCACGTTTTGGCCCCATTTGAACCCCAAGATGCTGGCTTTTCGACTCCGATAGTGCACTGGTGTAGGAGGCTGGCCTGGCTCATAGTGGGTACCTGATGGTACTTATACCTTGTGCCAGGTCCAGTTTTCCCTTATTAGTAGGTTAGTAGTGTTCTATCAGCTTAGGCTGATAGAGGTAGCTATAGCAGAGCAGCTTAGGCTGAACTGGGAAACATGCAAAGCTCCTACTATACCACTTTTTTTTTATTGTTTTATTAAATAATATAGAGTGATACAGAATATATAGAAATATACCTTCAAAGCATTTCTTTACAACAAGTAATTTCACAATAGATATATAGACATATGCATTCTAACAAATATTCTGAATAATAGGTTGAAAGGTTGTGAATAAACATTTAAGGGTATTTAAGGGAAGGATTGTAAGAGAAAATGGAGAACAAAGAAAGAGGTTAATCATGGTGTGGGAGGGGGATAAAAATATGATATAAACTAAGAGAGGGGGAGAATGGGGTTGGAGGAAAAATAGATAAATGAATAAAGGGACAGAGGGTCTTGGAGCCAGAATGTCAAGGCTGATGTGTGAGTAGTCCGATTATTCCCTGTCTGATGTAAGTTGTCGTGTAGAATTGGACAGTATGGCATATGTGCCTAGTTGGTTATGATATGAGGTAAGGGTTCCAGTACGTGAGGAAGGATAGCGTCAGGAAAGGAGCAATCAAGGGGGTGTCCATAGGGGTATGTAGATTGGAATGGATCCTTCTTATATGAGTTAGATAATCAGACACTGGTCGGATAAGGGAAAAAGGGGGAATATATGGTTACTCAGCCCGAGGTCTAAGACGTTTGTCAAGGCGGGAGACCTAAGGGGTGGAGGAAAAAGAAGAGGAAGGAAGGGGGGAAGATAAAAAGGGAGGAATTGGGAAGGGACGGGGAGGAGAGCGAAGAGTACTGAGAGGACGATTGACGCTCGCTGACCGTCCACCAGCTGCCTCATGATCTTGTCAGGAAGGGACTCCATACTTCCACTAATAGTGCCGCTTGATCCTGCAGGTTGTAAATTACTCGCTCGTGGGTGGCAGTTTGGAACATGGCTGTCATCCGTTCTGTTGGTGTGGGGGCAATACTGGACCTCCAGTGCCGGAGTATGCATATTTTGGCTGTGGCAATTGCCGTGTGAAGTAACCGTTTATGGGCTCGCGATAGGGAGGGGAACGGGCGCATAGCGTGTAAAAGAATGAGTGATGGCGGGGTCTGGCTTGGTATCTGTATAGAGTCTGTCAGGGCGTGGCGTACCGCTTCCCATAAGGGTTGTATCGTCGGGCAATGACATAGGATATGAAGTAAGTCACAATGGGGGTCTGCACATCGCCAGCATTTCGCATGCGGCATCAAGCCTGCCCTGAGAAGTTTTATGGGGGCCCAGTACCATTCTTGGAGAACTTTAAATAGACAAAAGTTTAGACGGGCTTCGCGGATTCCCCTGTCAAGGGCTTCTATTATGTCCGACCATTCTTCTTCCGTATAGGCGATCTCAAGCCAGTCCTGCCATTTTAGGCGCAGTCGTTCCAGAAGGGGCTGCGAGTAAAGATGGTTTGTTAGCTCTGCATATAGACCAGCCATAACGCCTCTGTGTCGGCCCCACTTCTGCAGAAAGGTGACATTGGGTGAGGCTTTAAGCGTCCATGGGGAGTTCCTAGGGCTCTACTCATGCAATGCTTAAGCTGCATGTATCGCCACTCTTGGTTACTGTGTATGCCGAACTCTTCCTGAAGGGAGGCAAAGGTTCGAAAGCTATCTCCGTCTATGATTTGAGATATGTTATGGATACCAGCCTCGTTCCATTGGGGCCATCTGAGGAGGTTTCCTCCTATTTTCATGCTTTTATTCCCTGCTATAGGGGCCTGGACGTGCTGGAAAAATTTATACCAAGTAATCGGTGGGCTCTGCGCCATGCTGTGTTTGTGGCCATAAGAATGGGGTTAGGTAAGTGGGAATGATCAGTGTATGTCCCTCCCATCTCTGTGTGCTTACCTCTTAGGAGTTTCTCTATGGCTACCCATTGTGGGGGGTCTGGTGTATCTGGGAGTGTGTACGCTAGCTGTGACAATTGTAAGGCTAATGAGTATTGTTCTACTGAGGGTAGGCCGAAACCTCCATAGGGTCATCGTACCAATATTGTTGCAGGTTTCAGCCTTGGGCGTAGGGAGCCCCAGATGAAGATCCTTAATAATGCGTCGATAAGGCGGAGCAAGGAGAGAGGTACCTGTATAGGGAGCATGCCTAATACATATGTAAAGCGCGGAAGGGTAACCATTCTGACCGCCTGCGCCCTGCCCCACATGGACAGGCCCAGTAGTGACCACTTGGCGAAGTCCTGTTTCATTCGGGATATAAGAGGATCTAGGTTGTCCCTGACCATGTGTTTCAGGCCTCGATTGATAAATGTTCCTAAGTATTTAAGGCGAGTCGGGGTCCATTTAAATGGGAGGCCATGTATTGCAGCTCTCGTCGTTACGCCGGATAGTGGTAGCGCTTCGCTCTTGTCCCAGTTTACCCGATATCCGTATAAGGGTGCAAAGCCCTCTATGGTAGAGAGTAGTAATGGCAGGGAGATTTCAAGGTCGGACAAAGTTAGCAAAATGTCATCTGCATAGAGATAAATTTTGGATGAGCACCCTGTTAAAGGAATACCTTTTATCTGTTGGGAGTTTCGTATGGTAGCTGCCAGAGGTTCCATGGGCAGTAGAAATAGGAGCGGTGACAAGAGGCAACCCTGGCGAGTGCCTCTTCCAATGGGGAATGGGTCTGATAGAAAGCCCCTGCAATTATCCTGTGCCGTGTAATGGTCATACAATAGGCGGACTTTATTAATAAATTGTTCTCCGAGGCCGAAGTGCTTCATGGTAGTAAACAGGTAGGAGCATTCGATACGGTTGAATGCTTTCTCCACATCTAGAGATAGAGCTAGGGCTTCCTCTGGTAGTTGCAGGGATTCCAGTAAGGCATGGCAGAGGGTGCGCATATGATTTCTGGAGGTGCGACCCGGTACAAACCCCACCTGGGCATTATGGATCAAGGACGGTATCACCTTACGAAAGCGTGCTGCTAGGACGCTGGCTAGGAGTTTAACATCTCCATTCAGAAGGGAGATGAGACGATAACTGCCACAGAGTAGAGGGTCCCTCCCTGGCTTAGGTAAAACAACAATTGTGGCCCTGTTGGACAAAGCGCCCAAGGAGCCTTCCTGACATGCTTCCATAAGTGCCTCGTGCACTGCTGTGATTGCCTCTTCCCCGGCCCATCTATAGAATTCCGCAGGGAATCCGTCCTCTCCCAGAGATTTATGATAGGGGAGGTTTGCGATAACTTGCGTTATTTCTTCCCTGCTTATATCGCCTTCCAGGAGGGCTCGACCTGCCTCCGACAGACAAGTTAGGTTGGCCGCGTTAAGGAATGCCTTTGTCTGTATATGACCAGTCGTTATTTCAGGGTATAGAGATGTTGGTAGTATGTCACAAATTCGTTCACAATTTGTTGCGGGGCGGGTTAGTACCGCTCCTGAGGAGGATGTTATGGCTAGGATGGTGGAGGCAGCCTCTCTCTGTCAGAGCTGTGCCACTAGGAGGCGTCCTGCCTTCTCGCCTTGTTCATAGTGGCGACTGCATAATTTTTGCAGCGCGTATTCCGCCTGAGATGTATAGAGTTCATTGTGTGCCATTCGGGCCCGTTCTATGGAGCAGCGCAACCTGGGAGAGGGTTGGGCAGTGTATTGTTTAGTGAGGTTCTTAATTGTGGTTTATAAGGTATTTTGGTGGGCTACTCTGTCCCTGTTGGCTAATGCTGCGTCACGCATCATGTTCCCTCTCAGAGTCGCTTTTGCCGCTGCCCATAGAACCCTTTTGGAAGTCACAGTGCCCATATTTTCGGCCATATATGTGGAAATATGGGTCTTAAGTTGCTCCTTCCCTTGAAGAGAGCAGTATCTATGTACAGCGAAGCGCATGGTTTTCGGCTGCGGGGGGTTAGGCCTACTTGGATCAGGAGTAGTATCTGGGAGTGGTCTGAGAGACCGCTATCTAGAATAGGAGTCTAGCATTTGGGGGATTATAGTGTGTGATAAAAAGAAATAGTCCAGGCGTGATTGGGTACCATGGACAGATGATAGAAAAGTATATTCCTTATCTTTCGGGTGTTGTATTCTCCAGCAGTCCACTAGACCTGCATCCGTGGTTAGGTCTGTCAGTAGTGCCCTTTCATGATTATTGCCTACACCAGTGGGACCTGTCCTGTCCAATATGGTATCTTGGGCGAGGTTCCAGTCTCCCCCGATTATATAGCGGGTAGTTCCGATTTCGCTCAGGAGGCGATTTAGCTGTAGGAAGAAGGGGCGCTTTGTGCCAGTTGGTGCATAAACTGAGCCCACGCATAGAAAGGTATTTCCTAGTTTTAATTTAGCGAATATATATCTTCCCTCCGAGTCGTTCCATGTTTTAATGATTGTGATCGGGCGGGACTTACGCGTTAGTATCGCTACCCTGCATTTGCGAGGCGTGCTATTCCCCGTCCCTTGGTCTGTTGGGCAGCAGCTAAAAGCACCCTTCCCTACCCAGTCCCGTTTAAGTTTACTGGATTCCAGGATGTCAAGGTGAGTTTCTTGAATCAGGGCAATATCCGCTCTTTTAGATTGAAGGTAGGACAGTATCTTTTTCCGTTTAACATAACTCGTCATACCATATACATTCCAGGAGAGGATTTGTAGCGGGCGTGTCGCATGCGGGGCGTTCCCTGACATTCTGGGCGGTAGTGTAGAGCCGCACCGATTCCAGGGATGGTACTGGTGGGGGAGGGGGGGTTACTTCAGCTGCTAGGGTAGGAGTTGTGCTCGTTATAGTATGATGGCTTGGGGGGCAGCAGGCGGTGGGCGGGTGTTCTCTCTAGAAAAGGAGGGGGAAGGGAGGTGGGTGCAGAAGAAGAAAAAAAAAAAAGAATGAAGACAGATAGATATAGATATATATATAGATAGATAGTGGGAGCCGAGAGATAATGCAAAAAGGAGAAAGGGGGATGTGAAAATCGATATATGGGATAAGATAAATAAAATAACAAGAGAAAATGCTGAGAGAGGAGATAGAAAAGAGAGGGATGGGGAGGCTAGGGGTCCAGCCTCTGTGGTTAGATCTGTAAACGGCGGGTCCGATTCCTCTCGGAACTCTTGTGCCATCGGGCTGGTCTCTGCCGGGGAGGCGATGGGGGGCAACAGGCAGCCGGTATTGATTTATGGTAAGAAAAGAAATTGCACGGGTCCCCGGGGGGTGGGGGGATGGGGTCACGAGTATATTGTAAAGGGAGAAAACCTTGGAGGGGGGTTAGTGACCATGATAATGATGATGACAATGATCGAGGTTTATCATCCTGGATGAGGATAGGATTAGATAGAGAGGTGATTACATTTGGGTAGTGGACAGGGACTTGGTCCACAGGGTATCTTTGATTTGATTTGATTTGGTTTGGTTTGGTTTAAATTTAATTTACTGGAGAGGTAGCGTCATGGTAATGTGACGGTGACAGGGAGGGGAGGAAGGTTCGTGGTTGTGTATGGGGACGGGTCTGCTCGGCGACGAATGATGACAAGTGTGATGTTTGCGCGACTCATGTGTGTACAGTTTTGGGATAGAGGGTAGTCACCGTGCCAGGGTAGTACTGTCGTATAGAATTATAGGTTGTGGGAGTGATTTGGTAAGAGAGTGTTCTGCTTTCCTTCTTATCTCGTAATCAGAGCTTACAGAACATATCAAGAATGCACTTCTGAGTTCAAAGAAGACTTTTATTGTTGTTAATTCTTCCCCACCCACAAGTTCGTAAGAGACGAATTAATAGATTTCAAGCACACGTTCAATGAAAACAAAATATATTTGCAATGTACACAGCAGGTTATATATATATATATAAGATATTGATAAGATATTGAATGCAAAGCAAAACAAATACTTCACCGTGTGAGAAACTGTTTACAGCTTCATCTTTCTGGGGTCTGCAAGTTGATGACTCCGGTCAACTGCGAGAAAGAGATTATCTACCCACACGGGAGACTGGCAACTGGCGCCAAGTTCCAGTCCGAAGTCAGGCAGAAAAGAATCTAATTCTCTGAAGCCCGTGTCATCCGTTACAAAAGCGTGCCCCCTCCTCTCAGACTCGGGAAAACTACGCAAGCCTTTGGAGACTGGCCAGATCTCCTAGACTGCTCCTCTTCCCAAGCCTGAGCCGAAAGGAACAACACCAAATGTACTCTCTCTTATCAGGTCTAGTCTTGTGTGAGAAAAACATCTTGGTTCATCTTGTGCAAAAACACAGCTTGGAAAAATACAGCTTGGATTCTCAACTGCAATGTCTAACTCCACGTTAAAGGCAATAGGCAGCTAACCTAAATATCAAATATAATGTCTAGTGTCATGTCAAAGCCAATAGGCAGCTGAGCTGAATACAAAATGTAATATATAATATCATGTCAAAGCCAATAGGCAGCTGAGCTGAATACAAAATGCAATGTCTAATATCATGTCAAAGCCAATAGGCAGCTGAGCTGAATACAAAATGCAATGTCTAATATCATGTCAAAGCCAATAGGCAACTAAGCTGAATACAAAATGCAATGTATAATATCATGTCAAAGCCAATAGGCAGCTAAACTGAATATAGCATGTCAAAGCCAATAGGCAGAATACAGAATGTAATGGCTAATGCAAAGTCAAAGCCAATAGGCGGCTAAACTAAATACAGAAAGTAATGGCTAATGCCATGTCAAAGCCAATAGGCGGCTAGGCTGAACAAAACATATAATGTGCTACTGGTGAACATTGAGCAACTAATATGCGCAGTGGTGAAACACAAAGTCATTGGTCAAACAAAATTAATCGCATCACATTCCACCCTATGACCAATGAATTTTTGTTTCACATATCTCTTGTTTAAAAAAAAAAAAAAAAACATCAGCACAAAAAAAAAACATTATCAGCAAATCAGATTTGAATGATCAAAGCAATCCCTGTAAAGCAATAGAAGTGGATTAACATATAGATCTCATAACCTTTCACATCAGATACGTCTGCACATAAAAGACTGAAACATTTGTACTCTGAATGAGATGATAGTGTCTCTAAAATAGCAATTTGATGTAGCATGTGTACTACTCATGTAAAGGAGCATGGTCCACCTGAAAGGTATGCTGGAAGATAAGAGAAAGTCAGAGTTCCACACGAAAAAACACAAACAGTTAGCTGTTAAGGATGCTTAGTTCCAGTGGAAGAATGTAATCAAACAAGTTGAGTTTGAACTGAAGGCGCCATTTGCGCAAAATGGATCCATGGTGATGGCACTTTACTCAGCCAGGTTCAGGTTGGGGGTTCGGTCCCTTCCCCGACCCCACACGCACACACCCGAAGGGGGACCACAGAGCACACTCAGGGACAGTGGCGAAACGTGGTAGGATCTGCAAAAGAAAAAAGTATGACTTTTCTTGCAAATAACATTTGTCATTTAAAATGTACCCTTCCCCTTTCTTTCCCTGTTTTATAATCAGCAGGATGTTTTTGGGGCCCTTTATTATAATTTCTGCCGGTTCTGGAGGGTCATCTGGGGCTTTAACCCACACCTCAGCACTGAGGTTTTTATCTGCTGCGCCACAGCTTCCCTTTTCTTGCACTGTCACAAGGGCTGGGGCAGACTCCTTCTTCACCAAACCTCCATTCACTGCACTTTTGAAAAGTTGGGGCATTCTGTCTCCAATTTGTATGAATGAATCAGATTCTTTTCTAGTTGCCAGCATAATTTTAATTTCTCCTTGGTAATCTGCAGCAATCACTCCCCCTAAAACCTGATCAATTTGCCATTTCTGTTCCGGTAACTTTCCTCTCCCCAACTGCTCTGTGACTGCTTGTGGGACAGATTGCTCTTGTGCGTGCTGCACAGTTTTTATCAAATCTAGGGGAATGTGCATCTCTCTCCTCTCTGCCCACCTGTAAGTGTCTTTTTCTCCCAGCTGTTCACATTTCTGGGGCACCCACTTAGCCATCCCCACTAAGGCAGAATTCTGGGTGTACACTTCTCTCTCTGAATTTTTCTCTTTAACATCTGAAAGGGAATTGAACCAGTTAGGTGCAAGCCATGTGGAAAACCAAACGGCTAAATCATTGGCAATGAACCAAGAATCAGTGTAAAAATGACACATCTCACGTAGCTCTTGCTTTAAAATCTGACACACATTGTAAAACGCTGTTCCTTCTCCTGTGCCAGAAAACAACATTTCAGTCAATGAATCATTAGTAAAACAAGCATGCTTTTTATCCTCAGTGGACACGAATTCAAATGGTGCACTCAATTTCACTAGTGACTCTTTTACCTGTGGTACTCTAGCCCTGTCTTGCAGGTACCAGATCCAGTGTATGATCCTAGCTAGGGGCACTCTTTTCTTCCCCTGTTCTTGAATTACATGTAAATCTGTGTTTGCCTCTTGCACTGCGCAGAAACCTAAAGTCTGCATTATTTCATTTGCCAAATCACAAGCGCGCAGCTGCATATAATTTTTCCTTGTGACCATATACCAAAGTGTTAGGATTTCACTCAGATGAGGGCTATTCTGTTTCCAAAAATCAAACAAGCTAATGAAACTCGGTGTCTCTTGCTTAGTGCAAACAGTAAGAAGCTCTAAAATCTTTCGTTTTACTTCATTTTGCAACGGTAACTCGTAAATCACATTCTGAGCTCTCTCGTTCTCCTCCGTGTTATCAGTTAAGGAATGCACTTTGACTGCCAAAAAACCTGGCTCACACGGAGGCTCAGAGCAGCTCGAAGCTGTCTTAACCCCCTCATTACTGGAATGGGAAAAAAAAGATTCTTCTAAAACAGCATTTTTATAACTTTCAGCATTATCTTGAATTAATGTATTCTGGCTAATTTGCTCACGTAAATTCTCATTTTCATGTTCCAACTGCCTACATTTCTCCTGTATTTCTCTGTAAGCAGATAAAAGTATCCAAATCCTTTTGTCAAAAACAAAAGGAACATCACTTCCAAAAGGCACATTTTCTAAATATGCTTTATCACCACAAAACATGTTTCTCAAAGCACCATCAGGCAGTTTAGCTACACATGCATTTTCAAACATGGTCTGCCGTGCTTCTGTAATTCTCCAAACAACAAAAAACAATTACACTTTTAAATTGTGCACGTAGAAATCTATAATTCGCCTCTTAACCCCACTTCTGGTACCAAAATGTTCTGCTTTCCTTCTTATCTCGTAATCAGAGCTTACAGAACATATCAAGAATGCACTTCTGAGTTCAAAGAAGAATTTTATTGTTGTTAATTCTTCCCCACCCACAAGTTCGTAAGAGACGAATTAATAGATTTCAAGCACAAGTTCAATGAAAACAAAATAAATTTGCAATGTACACACCAGGTTATATATATATATATATAAGATATTGATAAGATATTGAATGCAAAGCAAAACAAATACTTCACCGTGTGAGAAACTGTTTACAGCTTCATCTTTCTGGGGTCTGCAAGTTGATGACTCCGGTCAACTGCGAGAAAGAGATTATCTACCCACACGGGAGACTGGCAACTGGCGCCAAGTTCCAGTCCGAAGTCAGGCAGAAAAGAATCTAATTCTCTGAAGGCCGTGTCATCCGTTACAAAAGCGTGCCCCCTCCTCTCAGACTCGGGAAAACTACGCAAGCCTTTGGAGACTGGCCAGATCTCCTAGACTGCTCCTCTTCCCAAGCCTGAGCCGAAAGGAACAACACCAAATGTACTCTCTCTTATCAGGTCTAGTCTGGTGTGAGAAAAACATCTTGGTTCATCTTGTGCAAAAACACAGCTTGGAAAAATACAGCTTGGATTCTCAACTGCAATGTCTAACTCCACGTTAAAGGCAATAGGCAGCTAACCTAAATATCAAATATAATGTCTAGTGTCATGTCAAAGCCAATAGGCAGCTGAGCTGAATACAAAATGTAATATATAATATCATGTCAAAGCCAATAGGCAGCTGAGCTGAATACAAAATGCAATGTCTAATATCATGTCAAAGCCAATAGGCAGCTGAGCTGAATACAAAATGCAATGTCTAATATCATGTCAAAGCCAATAGGCAACTAAGCTGAATACAAAATGCAATGTATAATATCATGTCAAAGCCAATAGGCAGCTAAACTGAATACAGCATGTCAAAGCCAATAGGCAGAATACAGAATGTAATGGCTAATGCAATGTCAAAGCCAATAGGCGGCTAAACTAAATACAGAAAGTAATGGCTAATGCCATGTCAAAGCCAATAGGTGGCTAGGCTGAACAAAACATATAATGTGCTACTGGTGAACATTGAGCAACTAATATGCGCAGTGGTGAAACACAAAGTAATTGGTCAAACAAAATTAATAGCATCACAGAGAGGAGAAGAAAGGGGTTTATACAAGGGGTTGAGGACATATTATGGGAGTGTAAAGTAAGGACTGGGGAGATGGAAAGAGGGTAGGGAGGGGAGGTTGGAGCAGGGGGGGGAAATGGGGCAATATAGTTCTGGTTCAGGTGAAGGTACAAAGAGGTGCAGGCATAAAACATCCTGAATACTTCTATTCATCTATAGTGTCACTTTATCACATAACACAACATTACTGCAACCTGTTGATTCTGATAACATAATATATCATAATGCCTTGTCATACTGTTATATTATTGACTGTTAAGCTGAATGCCAGGCTATTTATCGTAGAGTAAATAATGAGAGCTGCCGAATCCTGGTCTATGCGTAGGCGGTGCATGTCTCACTTCACTGTATATACCTTGCATTGTATTATTACATCATAATACTATAAAGTGGAGTATATTCAGATATTGTCAGTTTGCTAGCTTAACATGTGATACAATCATGATGGCCCTGTTCTGTGTGGGAATTGCGGATATCAGCAGTAATTAGTCTAGAAACGAGTACGTATGCTCAGTAGAGATTATTAACAATTTATGTTATGATACCGTGGTTTGCAGCATTGCATTATAGAAGGCACTGATGTGCATTGGGTTGTGTGTCACAGAGTTTAGGTAAGTTCAATTTTATTTGATCTGATCTTGGCCCCTGGGGTAGCTATGGGGGTTAGTTAGCTCTGGTGTTGGTGCTAACCTTATGTATTACATGTTAGGTCAGGTTTAGCTTTTGCTGTATTGTTTGCTGCTATGGGGTATTCTGTAGTGCGGTGGGAGCGCGTTAGTTTATTTATTAGGTATTTGATAACGCCTGTGTAAAGCTATAAAGCCAAGTCTTGACTCTTATGTAGCCTGTGGGAGTCGGTAAAATCTAGTCCAGGCGCTGATATATGCACCCTATCTTGCACTAGAAACAATTTACCTGATGTTGTCACATTATAAGGACTTATATTAATTTGTGGAGAACATGGGCATATTAACCGCCTATTGTTAACAATGACACCAGCGACCATAAACAGTTATGAGAGAGATACAAATATAAGATCCGAATAGGTACTCATCCGTCCTTGGGGTAGTCGGTGGCTGTGTATCAATGTTCAAGCAATTGTCTCACATATGCACTGTATCGAATCGCCATCTCAAGGAGATACAGTCGTTGGTTTTAAAGGGGAGCGGGATTTGTCTCTTTCCGATAGCTGAGTGTGGACTGCCACGGCGTGTAAGACCTGGCCCCTGTCATCGTGTGATCTGGCTGGTCTCTCCATGTCCCTGCCCCTTTGACAGGTATCAGTGTCATGTAGGGCCATACTTGTTTTCTCTATTCCTGGGGGAAAAGTTCTGTTATCTTCATCATCCCCTGAAATATTGTGCGGGCGGTTTGTGCTGGTAGAAGCCATAGGTTGAAGTTGGAAAGAGTCAAGGAAGAGTCTCAATTCTTCGGGTTTGTAGGAGTCCTTAGATATTCCGTTTTTGGTGACCCACATTCTTGCAGGGTCAAAAAGGCCATATTTCATCTCCAGTTGACGGAGCCGGGGTCGTAGAGCTAGAAAGGCCTTTCTGTGTTCATTGGTCTCTTTGAAATAGTCGGCAGTTATTCGGATGTCGCCGCTTGGAGTATTTGACGGGTTTGGTTATGCCGTAGTAGGCATGCAATGATTTGTCGGAGCGTTTCGGGCCTACTCTGTGTACCCGTTGGAATTCCAGCGGTGGGTCGAAATCCAGTGAGGTCAGTTTAGAGAGGTTAGAGCTCAGAAAGGCCTGTATATCTGTGCCTTCTTCATTTTCCAGAATCCCAAGTAGGCGGTTGTTGTTTCTCCGACTTCTGTACTCCATATCCATTAGTTTACTCCTAAGGTAGAGGAGGTCTTGGTCTCGGTCCTGGGACGCGGTTGCCTGCGCTTCCATTGGTCCCATGGGTTGTTCAAGTCCTGTCACCCTGGATTGGAAGCCTGCAATGTCTGATCGCATGGATTTGGTCTCCAGTGTTAGTGAGGTTATAGAGGCATCCATTCCCTCTATGCGACGACTGACAGTGGTGATCTCCTGTAGTATCCATTCCATGGTTGTGGAGTGTTCCTTGTCAGACATCACGATGGGCTCAGTTGGGGGTGGTGATGCGTGAGGGCCTGTCGTTGTAGGAGTTGGGCGTTTGTCATGGAGCGTTTCCGAAAATAATAGTTGTCGTGACGGTTTGCTAGCGGGTTTATGGTTCGGTTTGCTACCGGGAATCGCATTAACGGTCTGCAGGGACTGCCCAGTTGGAGCCTAGGTCTTCCTCGGGGTCCGATGGGGGCGTAAGTTTTCCAAGTCAGCCAATTCCCATTTCTGTTCCGTTCCCTTTTTTTGTTATCTGTTCCCGTCTGCTTATTTTTCTCCTCTTTCCTTTTTTCCCCCTTTATTTGTACCAACCTAGTGGCTGCTGCGGGGTGTGGTGATCTGCCGTTGTCATCAGGCAGAGGGGGGAGTTATAGCAATGGAGGCTCTGCAGTAGTAGGGCCGGTGTAGGGCCTGTTGTAGCCCAGTGTGTTGATGAGGCTGTCTCCACTATTTGCGCTGTAGGGTTCTCCTTCAATTAGGGTGGGTTGCATGGGGTGTTGGGGGGGTAGACATGTCCTTCTTCAGATCTATGTGCCAGCAGTCCGTCGTGGTTGAAAGCATGTATTTCTGGGCACTCCTTCCGTAGTTCTTGGTGTCCCCCTGGCACGCGTGGGTTGCGGCGAGGGCGTTAGCTCCTGCTCCCATGCCTGGGTGACCTGGGTGGGAGAAAGGAGGTAGATGGTAGTGGGGCCCGTCGCATTGTGCTAGCTTGAGTCGTCTGCCCCTCTTGCAGTTTCCTTTTTTGTGTGTCTTTTCATGTCTTTTCGTCTCTTCTTTCCTTTATTATTGTTCCGTCTTATCGTTGTTCATTTTTTGTTTCTCTCCCTTTGTCTCTTGTCTTTTTTTCTCTTTTTATTTCTTTTTTATTATTTTATTATCTTGCCCCTTCCTTCCTCGTATCCCTCCTACATGTCCTGTGTAGAGAGGGATGCAGGGTGTTTGCCCCTCTCCGGATGCTGGTAGTTTACTTGTCCTCTCTCATCTCTCCTTCACCCTCCTGTCCCTCCTTCCATCCAGCTCTTTCTCTTCTCCTCCCTCTTTTTCCTCCTCTTTTCTCTCTTTTTTCTCTTTTTTCTTTTCTTCTTTCTTTTCTTTTCTTCTTTCTTTCTTTCTTCCTTATTATTTATTTGTTAGGAGGGAAGGAGGGGGGGATGAGCGCAATGTCCCGCTAAAGGGTGGTCGGCAGGGTGGCACGGCGTCACCCATTAGCGCTGATTAGCAGGGAGCCGTACCTTAGCAGCCAGTGATTTCCTCTGCAGTGTGGCCGCTCCGCCTCGGACTGCGAGAGCGCGGCTCCACCTCTCCAATACAGCCCCCGTCCTCGCGTAGCTCACCAGAGGACTCCTGGTGCTCCAACAGGTCCCCTCGCCAGGGGCCGAGGCTCTGAAATTTCAAAAGGGCCTCCGCGGCTCTCTGGGTCGCCTCGCTGCCGCCGCCGAGCCGGCCATGGCGTCAGAGTAACGCGACTCTGCCCCCGGGCAGGCCTTCTCCCTCAAGGGCGAGTCGCGAGTTGCGGGTCCACAGGCTTGTGTTGGCGGACTCTCCTGACGCAGATCAGGAACGCGGCGGCGGCGGAAGGGGTCAGTGCTAGGTAGGGTAGTCATTCCGGCGGTCTCCGCACCCCCTTCGCCTCCTCGGGATCACCGCGGCCCGGAGCTCACTCTTTAGGCGGCCAACTTACTTCGTGGCCCGGCTACGCCCCCCCCCACTATACCACTTATATCATATAGCACTAGATCATAAGAAAAACAATACTCAGAGTTACTAAAATTAAAGGTACTTTATTTTAGTGACAATATGCCAAAAGTATCTCAGAGGTAAGTAAAATACACAAAATATACACACAAACCAAAATAAGGTAAGTAAAACACTTAGAAAAGTAGTGCAAACACTGTAGAACACAATAGAGTGCAATAGGAGACAATAGGCCTTGGGGCAACACAAACCATATACTCCAAAAGTGGAATGCGAACCACGAATGGACCCCAGGCCTAGTGTAGTGTGTAGAGGGTCACTGGGAGTGTAAGAAAACACTAAGGGTGTCCAAGATACCCCACCCCAAGACCCTGAAAAGTAGGAGTAAAGTCACCCTACTACTCCAGAAAGACAGTAAAGTCGAGGTAGGAGATTCTGCAAGAACCACAAGCACCAGCAAAACACTGAAGATGGATTCCCGGACCTGAGGACCTGTAAAGGAAAGTCCAAGAGCCACGAAAGTGTCCGGGGGGGGAAGGAGCCCACTAAACCCCGGATGAAGGTGCAAAAGGGATGCCTCCGGGTGGAAGAAGCAACAACGGAAGGTCCCAGGAACTTCTCCTTTGGTCAGAAGATGTCCCACAGCGTGCTGGAGGATGCAGACTTGTTTCCACGCAGAAAGACCACAAACAAGCCTTGGGAGCTGCAAGAGTCACGGTTGAAGATAATGGGTGCTGCCCGGGCCAAGGAAGGACCAGGAGGTCACCCCTTGGATGAGGAGACAAAGGGGGCGCTCAGCAACAGAGAGAGCCCAGGCAGAAGCAGGCAGCACCCGTAGAAGCACTTGAACAGGCGTTCAAGAAATCTGAGCATGGCGGTCGTCTCAACACAACAAAGGAGGGTCCCACGAAGCCAGTGGTCAACTCAGCGAGTTGAGCAATGCAGGAGGGAGTGCTGGGGACCTGGGCTGTGCTGTGCATGAAGGAATCCTTGTAAAAGTGCACAGAAGCCCTAGCGGCTGCAGATCATGCAGTACACAGGATTACTGTCTGGTGTGGGGAGGCAAGGACTTACCTCCACCAAATTTGGACAGAAGGACCACTGGACTGTCTGGTCACTTGGATCCAGCTCCTGTGTTCCAAGGACCATGCTCATCAAGATGAGAGGGGACTCAGAGGACCAGTGATGCAGAAGATTGGTGCCTGCGGTAGCAGGGGGAAGATTCCGTCGACCCACAGGAGATTTCTTTTTGGCTTCTAGTGGAGGGTGAAGGCAGACAGCCGTCAGAGCATGCACCACCAGGAAACAGTTGAGAAAGCCGGCAGGATTAGGCGCTGCAATGTTGCTGGTAGTCGTCTTGCTACTTTGTTGCAGTTTTGCAGGTGTCCTGGAGAAGTCAGCAGTCGATCCTAGGCAGAAGTCGAAGAGGGAGATGCAGAGGAACTCTGTTGAGCTCTTGCATTCGTTATCTGACAAGAAACCCACAGGAGAGACCCTAAATAGCCCTCAGAGGAGGATTGGCCACCTAGTCAGGTAAGCACCTATCAGGAGGGGTCTTTGACGTCACCTGCTGGCACTGGCCAGTCAGAGGCCTCCATTGTGCCCTCACACCTCTGCATTCAAGATGGCAGAGGTCTGGGACACACTGGAGGAGCTCTGGGCACCACACCTGGGGTGGTGATGGACAGGGGAGTGGTCAGTACCCTTTTCTTTGTCCAGTTCCATACCAGAGCAGGGGCTCGGGATCACTGAACCAGTGTAGACTGGTTTATGCAAGGAAGGCACCATATATGCCCTTCAAAGCATTCCCAGAGGCCAGGAGAGGCTAGTCCTCTCAGGCCCTTAACACCTATTTCTAAAGGGAGAGGGTGTAACACCCTCGCTCAGAGGAAATCCTTTGTTCTGCCTTCCTGGGACTGGGCTGCCCAGACCCCAGGAGGGCAGCAGCCTGACTGTGGGTTGGCAGCAGCTGTAGCTGCAGTGAAAACCCCAGAGAGCTGGTTTGGCAGTACCCGGGGTCCATGCTGGAGCCCCGGGATGCATGGGATTGGCACCCCAATACCAGATTTAGCATGGGGGGACAATTCCATGATCTTAGACATGTTACATGGCCATATTCAGAGTTACCATTGTGAAGCTACATATAGGAATTGACCTATATGTAGTGCACGCGTGTAATGGTGTCCCCGCACTCACAAAGTCCGGGGAAATTGCCCTGAACTATGTGGGGGCACCTTGGCTAGTGCCAGGGTGCCCTCACACTAAGTAACTTTGAACCTAACCTTCACCAAGTGAGGGTTAGACATATAGGTGACTTATAAGTTACTCAAGAGGAGTGTAAAATGGCTGCGAAATAACATGGATGTTATTTCACTCAGGTTGCAGTGACAGTCCTGTGTAAGAATGGTCTGAACTCCTCATGGGTGGCAAAAGAAATGCTGCAGCCCATGGGGGTCCCCTGGAATCTCAATACCCTGGGTACCCAGGTACCATATACTAGGGAATTATAAGAGTGTTCCAGTGTGTCAATCAGAATTGGTAAAAATGGTCACTAGCCTGCAGTGACAATTTTAAAGACAGAGAGAGCATAAGCATTGAGATTCTGGTTAGCAGAGCCTCAGTGATACAGTTAGGCACCACACAGGGAACACATTCAGGCCACAAACTATGAGCACTGGGGTCCTGGCTAGCAGGATCCCAGTGAGACATAAAAAAACACACTGACAAACAGGGTTTTCACTATGAGCACTGGGGCCCTGGCTAGCAGGGTCCCTGTGAGACAGTAAAAACACCCTGACAGATACTCACAAACAGGCCAAAAGTGTGGGTAACAAGGCTAGAAAGAGGCTACCTTCCTACACCAAGGTACACAGTGCATAAGTGGTAAAGGGGTCCGCAGGGCTGAAGCACAAATGTGTGCCACCCTAGAAGACCCAGTCAAACTATGGATGCCTCTGCAGCCCAGTAAGCAGGGTGCATTATATTTGGGATGCAGGCATGTAAGCACTAGCTTATATGCCTCTATAGCATCCTTTCCATTAAGGTACACTATAATTGTAGGCTGGTCCATAGGATAACATGGGGCTTAAGCCCTGGTTGACCAGGGCTGCTACCTCCATTATGTTACCATCTAGATGTGTTGAGTTTGCTGTCAAACAACGTGCCTTTTCTCCCCCAACACAAATCTAGTTGTCAAGGAACCGTTGCCATGCACCCCAGTGGCACACTAGAAGCTGCCTACCTGTTTGCCACCTTTCTTTCTGCTCTGGCCAAGCAGCCCACACTTCTTCCGGTGCTTGCTTCAGCCAAGGCAGAGCTGTGAACTCCTGCCAGACAGTCTGCATGCTCCCAGGAGACAGAACAAACGCTGAGGGGAGCAGGAGGTCACACCTCCCACCCACCACCTGGCTTGTGAAGAGAGCCATCACTATGGTCAGCTTCAATGTCTTTGCAGCCCCTGATAGCCATCAGTGCTGTCCTCCAGAGAGGAAATGGCACCCCCTGCTACCAGGCAAATTTTCTTGTGGACAGGCAGGAAATTAGATATGAAGGACTGAGCACACCACCAGCAGGCTGACCACACCTCTAGTCTCCACACCTTTAACTCCCCTAAATCCAGGATTTAAGGGACATCCATTTTACCGGAACCTCAGATCTGATTGACCAACCTCAAAGAAGGACCAGAAAAAGCTCTGCATCACCAAAAACAGGACTCTGCCCATTGCTCCAAAGCAAGAGAGGGAACCTCTGTCCCCGAAGCATCTGACTGGGAACTGCGTGATTGACCTTTGTCCTTGGCTTAAACTCATCACTCCTGACCAGAGGCACACCTGTGGAAGCCAAATGCACCTCCAGACTCCCTTGGACTAGGGGCACTAGTCCCCCGCAAATTGCAGGTGTAAACGATCCCAAGATCCAAAGTTTCACCATACATTGGGTGTCCCATGGGAACATCGAAAGCAGATGGTCCAGAGTCTTCTAGGGTTTATAGTCCAGCCTGCCTACAGGTTTCATGCCAATAACTCACTCCCTCGAACCCTGGTAATTTCCCAAAAGGATTCCTGCACTTTTTCCGCTGCCATGGTGTAGGAAAGTACCATCTTGCCTGGCATGTTACCCCCATTTTTCACTGTATATATGTTGTTTTAGTTGTATGTGTCACTGGGACCCTGGTAACCCAGGGCCCCAGTGCTCATAAGTGTGCCTGAATGTGTTACCTGTGTAGTGACTAACTGTCTCACTGAGGCTCTGCTAATCAGAACCTCAGTGGTTATGCTCTCTCATTTCTTTCCAAATTGTCACTAACAGGCTAGTGACCATTTTTACCAATTTACATTGGCTTACTGGAACACCCTTATAATTCCCTAGTATATGGTACTGAGGTACCCAGGGTATTGGGGTTCCAGGAGATCCCTATGGGCTGCAGCATTTCTTTTGCCACCCATAGGGAGCTCTGACAATTCTTACACAGGCCTGCCACTGCAGCCTGAGTGAAATAACGTCCACGTTATTTCACAGCCATTTTACGCTGCACTTAAGTAACTTATAAGTCACCTATATGTCTAACCTTTACCTGGTAAAGGTTAGGTGCAAAGTTACTTAGTGTGAGGGCACCCTGGCACTAGCCAAGGTGCCCCCACATTGTTCAGAGCCAATTCCCTGAACTTTGTGAGTGCGGGGACACCATTACACGTGTGCACTACATATAGGTCACTACCTATATGTAGCTTCACCATGGTAACTCCGAATATGGCCATGTAACATGTCTATGATCATGGAATTGCCCCCTCTATGCCATCCTGGCATAGTTGGCACAATCCCATGATCCCAGTGGTCTGTAGCACAGACCCTGGTACTGCCAAACTGCCCTTCCTGGGGTTTCAATGCAGCTGCTGCTGCTGCCAACCCCTCAGACAGGCAGCTGCCCTCCTGGGGTCCAGCCAGGCCTGGCCCAGGATGGCAGAACAAAGAACTTCCTCTGAGAGAGGGTGTGACACCCTCTCCCTTTGGAAAATGGTGTGAAGGCAGGGGAGGAGTAGCCTACCCCAGCCTCTGGAAATGCTTTGTTGGGCACAGATGTGCCCAATTCTGCATAAGCCAGTCTACACCGGTTCAGGGACCCCTTAGCCCCTGCTCTGGCGCGAAACTGGACAAAGGAAAGGGGAGTGACCACTCCCCTGACCTGCACCTCCCCTGGGAGGTGTCCAGAGCTCCTCCAGTGTGCTCCAGACCTCTGCCATCTTGGAAACAGAGGTGCTGCTGGCACACTGGACTGCTCTGAGTGGCCAGTGCCACCAGGTGACGTCAGAGACTCCTGCTGATAGGCTCCTTCAGGTGTTAGTAGACTTTCCTCTCTGCTAGGTAGCCAAACCCTCTTTTCTGGCTATTTAGGGTCTCTGTCTCTGGGGAAACTTTAGATAACGAATGCATGAGCTCAGCCGAGTTCCTCTGTGTGAGAAGGTAGCCTCTTTCTAGCCTTGTTACCCCCACTTTTGGCCTGTTTGTGAGTGTATGTCAGGGTGTTTGTCACTGTTTTCACTGTCTCACTGGGATCCTGATAGCCAGGCCTCAGTGCTCATAGTGAAAACACCATGTTTTCAGTATGGTTGTTATGTGTCACTGGGACCCTGCTGGTCAGGACCCCAGTGCTCATAGGTTTGTGGCCTATATGTATGTGTCACTGGGACCCTGTCACACAGGCCCCAGTGCTCATAGGTGTGCATGTGTATGTTCCCTGTGTGGTGCCTAACTGTCTCACTAAGGCTCTGCTAATCAGAACCTCAGTGGTTATGCTCTCTCATTTCTTTCCAAATTGTCACTGACAAGCTAGTGACCATTTTTTACCAATTTACATTGGCTTACTGGAACACCCTTATAATTCCCTAGTATATGGTACTGAGGTACCCAGGGTATTGGGGTTCCAGGAGATCCCTATGGGCTGCAGCATTTCTTTTGCCACCCATAGGGAGCTCTGACAAATCTTACACAGGCCTGCCACTGCAGCCTGAGTGAAATAACGCCCACGTTATTTCACAGCCATTTTACACTGCACTTAAGTAACTTATAAGTCACCTATATGTCTAACCTTTACCTGGTAAAGGTTAGGTGCAAAGTTACTTAGTGTGAGGGCACCCTGGCACTAGCCAAGGTGCCCCCACATTGTTCAGAGCCAATTCACTGAACTTTGTGAGTGCGGGGACACCATTACACGCGTGCACTACATATAGGTCACTACCTATATGTAGCTTCACCATGGTAACTCCGAATATGGCCATGTAACATGTCTATGATCATGGAATTGCCCCCTCTATGCCATCCTGGCATTGTTGGTACAATTCCATGATCCCAGTGGTCTGTAGCACAGACCCTGGTACTGCCAGACTGCCCTTCCTGGGGTTTCTCTGCAGCTGCTGCTGCTGCCAACCCCTCAGACAGGCAGCTGCCCTCCTGGGGTCCAGCCAGGCCTGGCCCAGGATGGCAGAACAAAGAACTTCCTCTGAGAGAGGGTGTGACACCCTCTCCCTTTGGAAAATGGTGTGAAGGCAGGGGAGGAGTAGCCTCCCCCAGCCTCTGGAAATGCTTTGTTGGGCACAGATGTGCCCAATTCTGCATAAGCCAGTCTACACCGGTTCAGGGACCCCTTAGCCCCTGCTCTGGCGCGAAACTGGACAAAGGAAAGGGGAGTGACCACTCCCCTGACCTGCACCTCCCCTGGGAGGTGTCCAGAGCTCCTCCAGTGTGCTCCAGACCTCTGCCATCTTGGAAACAGAGGTGCTGCTGGCACACTGGACTGCTCTGAGTGGCCAGTGCCACCAGGTGACGTCAGAGACTCCTTGTGATAGGCTCCTTCAGGTGTTAGTAGCCTTTCCTCTCTCCTAGGTAGCCAAACCCTCTTTTCTGGCTATTTAGGGTCTCTGTCTCTGGGGAAACTTTAGATAACGAATGCATGAGCTCAGCCGAGTTCCTCTGCATCTCCCTCTTCACCTTCTGATAAGGAATCGACCGCTGACCGCGCTGGAAGCCTGCAAACCTGCAACATAGTAGCAAAGACGACTACTGCAACTCTGTAACGCTGATCCTGCCGCCTTCTCGACTGTTTTCCTGCTTGTGCATGCTGTGGGGGTAGTCTGCCTCCTCTCTGCACCAGAAGCTCCGAAGAAATCTCCCGTGGGTCGACGGAATCTTCCCCCTGCAACCGCAGGCACCAAAAAGCTGCATCTCCGGTCCCTTGGGTCTCCTCTCAGCACGACGAGCGAGGTCCCTCGAATCCAGCGACACCGTCCAAGTGACTCCCACAGTCCAGTGACTCTTCAGCCCGAGTTTGGTGGAGGTAAGTCCTTGCCTCACCTCGCTGGGCTGCATTGCTGGGAACCGCGACTTTGCAAGCTTCTCCGGCCCCTGTGCACTTCCGGCGGAAATCCTTCATGCACAGCCAAGCCTGGGTCCACGGCACTCTAACCTGTATTGCACGACTTTCTAAGTTGGTCTCCGGCGACGTGGGACTCCTTTGTGCAACTTCGGCGAGCACCGTTTCACGCATCCTCGTAGTGCCTGTTTCTGGCACTTCTCCGGGTGCTACGTGCTTCAGTGAGGGCTCTTTGTCTTGCTCGACGTCCCCTCTCTCTGCAGGTCCAATTTGCGACCTTCTGGTCCCTCCTGGGCCCCAGCAGCGTCCAAAAACGCCAAACGCACGATTTGCGTGTAGCAAGGCTTGTTGGCGTCCATCCGGCGGGCAAACACTTTTGCACGACTCTCCAAGGCGTGGGGGATCCATCCTCCAAAGGGGAAGTCTCTAGCCCTTGTCGTTCCTGCAGTATTCACAGCTCTTCAGCCTAGAAAGAGCTTCTTTGCACCAACCGCTGGCATTTCTTGGGCATCTGCCCATCTCCGAGCTGCTTGTGACTTTTGGACTTGGTCCCCTTGTTCCACAGGTACCCTCAGTCAGGAATCCATCGTTGTTGCATTGCTGATTTGTGTTTTCCTTGCATTTTCCCTCTAACACGACTATTTTGTCCTTAGGGGAACTTTAGTGCACTTTGCACTCACTTTTCAGGGTCTTGGGGAGGGTTATTTTTCTAACTCTCACTATTTTCTAATAGTCCCAGCGACCCTCTACAAGGTCACATAGGTTTGGGGTCCATTCGTGGTTCACATTCCACTTTTGGAGTATATGGTTTGTGTTGCCCCTATCCCTATGTTTCCCCATTGCATCCTATTGTAACTATACATTGTTTGCACTGTTTTCTAAGACTATACTGCATATTTTTGCTATTGTGTATATATATCTTGTGTATATTTCCTATCCTCTCACTGAGGGTACACTCTAAGATACTTTGGCATATTGTCATAAAAATAAAGTACCTTTATTTTTAGTATAACTGTGTATTGTGTTCTCTTATGATATTGTGCATATGACACTAAGTGGTACTGTAGTAGCTTCACACGTCTCCTAGTTCAGCCTAAGCTGCTCTGCTAAGCTACCATTATCTATCAGCCTAAGCTGCTAGACACCCTATACACTAATAAGGGATAACTGGGCCTGGTGCAAGGTGCAAGTACCCCTTGGTACTCACTACAAGCCAGTCCAGCCTCCTACATTGGTTGTGCAGCGGTGGGATAAGTGCTTTGAGACTACTTACCACTCTTGTCATTGTACTTTTCATAAGAGAAAAATATACAAAACAAGGTCAGTGTATATACACATAGCCAAAAAGTTTTGCATTTCCTCTTTTCACTCTTTTCTAAGTGCTGAAAAGTACTTCTAAACTTTCAAAAAGTTCTTAAAAGTTTAAAAAGTTTTTTTCTGTCTTTCCAAAAAGTTCTGAAAACTTTTTTCTCTTTTGCTATCACTTTAACTCTCTCTAAAAAATGTCTGGCACAGGCCAAAAAGTTGAACTGTCCAAACTTGCATATGATCACCTTAGCTGGAAAGGAGCAAGGAGTCTCTGCATAGAGAGAGGTTTGAGTGTAGGGAAGAATCCTTCCTTAGAACTGTTAATTAATATGCTTAGAGTACAGGATAAGGCCATAAGTGCCCAATCTGTAGAAAAAGTAGCTAATGGTTCTCAATCTGATCCAGGGACTCCCCCAGGAAAAGGTTCAGGAAAGAAACTTCTCAGCCTGCCCATTACTAGACAGTCTAGCATAGTTGGTACAGAGGTTGAATCACACCATACTGATGGTGTGCTCTCACATTATGCTGGTAGCCAAGCTGTTAGGGTGCCCTCTGTAAGGGACAGGTCTCCTTCTGTTCATTCCCATCATACCTCTGTATCTAGAAATGTCCCTCCCACCCACCCTGATGACAGATTGTTAGAAAGGGAGCTCAATAGATTGAGAGTGGAACAAACCAGACTGAAGCTCAAGAAGCAACAGCTGGATTTGGATAGACAGTCTTTAGAAATAGAGAGGGAAAGACAGAAGATGGGTTTAGATACCCATGGTGGCAGCAGCAGTATTCCCCATAGTCATCCTGCAAAAGAGCATGATTCCAGGAATCTGCACAAGATAGTTCCCCCTTATAAGGAGGGGGATGACATTAACAAGTGGTTTGCTGCACTTGAGAGGGCCTGTGCTGTACAGGATGTCCCTCAAAAGCAGTGGGCTGCTATCCTATGGCTATCATTTAGTGGAAAAGGTAGGGATAGGCTCCTTACAGTGAAAGACAATGATGCCAATAATTTTACAGTTCTTAAGAATGCACTCCTGGATGGTTATGGCTTAACCACTGAACAGTACAGGATAAAGTTCAGAGAGACCAAAAAGGAGTCTTCACAAGACTGGGTTGATTTCATTGACCATTCAGTGAAGGCCTTGGAGGGGTGGTTACATGGCAGTAAAGTTACTGATTATGAAAGCCTGTATAACACAATCCTGAGAGAGCATATACTTAATAATTGTGTGTCTGATTTGTTGCACCAGTACCTGGTAGACTCTGATCTGACCTCTCCCCAAGAATTGGGAAAGAAGGCAGACAAATGGGTCAGAACAAGGGTGAACAGAAAAGTTCATACAGGGGGTGACAAAGATGGCAATAAGAAGAAAGATGGTGAAAAATCTCAAGATAAGCATGGGGATAAGGGTAAAACCAAAGATCCCACTTCAAATCTTAAACACTCTTCAGAGGGTGGGGATAAAACAAATTCTTCCTCTTCTTCCCAACCTGCACACATTAAAAAGCCTTGGTGCTTTGTGTGTAAAAACAGAGGCCATAGGCCAGGGGATAAGTCCTGTCCAGGTAAACCCCCTGAGCCTACCACCACTAATACATCAAGCTCTAGTGCCCCTAGCAGTAGTGGTACTAGTGGTGGGACTGCTGGCAACAGTCAAGCAAAGGGTGTAGTTGGGTTCACTTATGGGTCCATAGTGGAAACTGATGTAATCAGTCCCAAGACAGTTTCTGTCACACCTAGTGGCATTGGCCTTGCCACACTGGCTGCTTGTCCCCTTACAATGGATAAGTACAGGCAGACAGTTTCAATAAATGGTGTTGAGGCCTTGGCCTACAGGGACACAGGTGCCAGTTTCACTTTGGTGACTGACAACCTAGTGCACCCTGATCAACACATCATTGGACAACAGTATAAGATTATTGATGTCCATAACTCCACTAAGTTTCTTCCCTTAGCTATAATTCAGTTTAGTTGGGGTGGAGTTACTGGCC
This sequence comes from Pleurodeles waltl, assembly GCF_031143425.1. Taxonomy (NCBI): domain Eukaryota; kingdom Metazoa; phylum Chordata; class Amphibia; order Caudata; family Salamandridae; genus Pleurodeles; species Pleurodeles waltl. Next base: position 1,220,609,696 of record NC_090447.1, read on the forward strand.
CTAAGCAGGTGGTGGTATCACCTAGCTTACCTGTAGACTGTCTCTTAGGTAATGACCTAGAGGCCTCAGGTTGGGCTGATGTAGAGTTTTATGCCCATGCAGCCATGCTGGGCATCCCTGAGGAATTGTTCCCTCTCATTTCCAGTGAAATGAAAAAGCAAAGGAGAGAAGGCCTGAAAACTCAGGATCCCTCTCCATCAACAGGTAAAAAGGGTATCACAGTATCCCCTAACCACCCTACCATTCAGGATACCATTCCTGTGGTGGGAGAAACCTCTCCTGGGGTGGCACCTGTTCCAAGGGAATCATCAGCTAGCAAAGCTGGACTCCCTGAGGTGGAAGTACCTCTCTGTGGGATAACTAACATTGGTGAGAAAAAGAGCACCATTTTAGTTAACATGGAGCATCCCTCCAACCCTCCCAGAGAAACTTTAGTGCAGAAACCCTGCACTACCTCACAACACTTAGGACAGCATCCCTGCCCTAGTGTGGAGCTCATAGGACAGCATCCCTGCCCTGCTCCAACTCAAGAGAAACAGCATCCCTGTTCTCTCTTCCAGCCAGATGGACAACGTTTTTGCCCAGCTATGGCTTTTCTGAGACAGCATCCCTGTCTGGCATTTCCATCACTACAAATAGGTTCAGTGGACAATTCCCACTGCTCTAAACTAAAACTTACTGATAGAAACTCTGAAAATACATCTTCACATTGTTGCTTAGCTAAAAAACTTCAAACAGGGTGGTTTACATCCCCACAGGGAAGTAACCATATAGTGGATGATAAAGGGAGTAACCAGTCTATTGCAGAGCTACTCTCTACTTATCACAACTTAGACAATAAAGTCTCAACTGGCCAAGGTTAGCCTTATTGTCCTTCGTTTGGGGGGGGGTTGTGTGAGAAGGTAGCCTCTTTCTAGCCTTGTTACCCCCACTTTTGGCCTGTTTGTGAGTGTATGTCAGGGTGTTTGTCACTGTTTTCACTGTCTCACTGGGATCCTGATAGCCAGGCCTCAGTGCTCATAGTGAAAACACCATGTTTTCAGTATGGTTGTTATGTGTCACTGGGACCCTGCTGGTCAGGACCCCAGTGCTCATAGGTTTGTGGCCTATATGTATGTGTCACTGGGACCCTGTCACACAGGCCCCAGTGCTCATAGGTGTGCATGTGTATGTTCCCTGTGTGGTGCCTAACTGTCTCACTGAGGCTCTGCTAATCAGAACCTCAGTGGTTATGCTCTCTCATTTCTTTCCAAATTGTCACTGACAAGCTAGTGACCATTTTTTACCAATTTACATTGGCTTACTGGAACACCCTTATAATTCCCTAGTATATGGTACTGAGGTACCCAGGGTATTGGGGTTCCAGGAGATCCCTATGGGCTGCAGCATTTCTTTTGCCACCCATAGGGAGCTCTGACAAATCTTACACAGGCCTGCCACTGCAGCCTGAGTGAAATAACGCCCACGTTATTTCACAGCCATTTTACACTGCACTTAAGTAACTTATAAGTCACCTATATGTCTAACCTTTACCTGGTAAAGGTTAGGTGCAAAGTTACTTAGTGTGAGGGCACCCTGGCACTAGCCAAGGTGCCCCCACATTGTTCAGAGCCAATTCACTGAACTTTGTGAGTGCGGGGACACCATTACACGCGTGCACTACATATAGGTCACTACCTATATGTAGCTTCACCATGGTAACTCCGAATATGGCCATGTAACATGTCTATGATCATGGAATTGCCCCCTCTATGCCATCCTGGCATTGTTGGTACAATTCCATGATCCCAGTGGTCTGTAGCACAGACCCTGGTACTGCCAGACTGCCCTTCCTGGGGTTTCTCTGCAGCTGCTGCTGCTGCCAACCCCTCAGACAGGCAGCTGCCCTCCTGGGGTCCAGCCAGGCCTGGCCCAGGATGGCAGAACAAAGAACTTCCTCTGAGAGAGGGTGTGACACCCTCTCCCTTTGGAAAATGGTGTGAAGGCAGGGGAGGAGTAGCCTCCCCCAGCCTCTGGAAATGCTTTGTTGGGCACAGATGTGCCCAATTCTGCATAAGCCAGTCTACACCGGTTCAGGGACCCCTTAGCCCCTGCTCTGGCGCGAAACTGGACAAAGGAAAGGGGAGTGACCACTCCCCTGACCTGCACCTCCCCTGGGAGGTGTCCAGAGCTCCTCCAGTGTGCTCCAGACCTCTGCCATCTTGGAAACAGAGGTGCTGCTGGCACACTGGACTGCTCTGAGTGGCCAGTGCCACCAGGTGACGTCAGAGACTCCTTGTGATAGGCTCCTTCAGGTGTTAGTAGCCTTTCCTCTCTCCTAGGTAGCCAAACCCTCTTTTCTGGCTATTTAGGGTCTCTGTCTCTGGGGAAACTTTAGATAACGAATGCATGAGCTCAGCCGAGTTCCTCTGCATCTCCCTCTTCACCTTCTGATAAGGAATCGACCGCTGACCGCGCTGGAAGCCTGCAAACCTGCAACATAGTAGCAAAGACGACTACTGCAACTCTGTAACGCTGATCCTGCCGCCTTCTCGACTGTTTTCCTGCTTGTGCATGCTGTGGGGGTAGTCTGCCTCCTCTCTGCACCAGAAGCTCCGAAGAAATCTCCCGTGGGTCGACGGAATCTTCCCCCTGCAACCGCAGGCACCAAAAAGCTGCATCTCCGGTCCCTTGGGTCTCCTCTCAGCACGACGAGCGAGGTCCCTCGAATCCAGCGACACCGTCCAAGTGACTCCCACAGTCCAGTGACTCTTCAGCCCGAGTTTGGTGGAGGTAAGTCCTTGCCTCACCTCGCTGGGCTGCATTGCTGGGAACCGCGACTTTGCAAGCTTCTCCGGCCCCTGTGCACTTCCGGCGGAAATCCTTCATGCACAGCCAAGCCTGGGTCCACGGCACTCTAACCTGCATTGCACGACTTTCTAAGTTGGTCTCCGGCGACGTGGGACTCCTTTGTGCAACTTCGGCGAGCACCGTTTCACGCATCCTCGTAGTGCCTGTTTCTGGCACTTCTCCGGGTGCTACGTGCTTCAGTGAGGGCTCTTTGTCTTGCTCGACGTCCCCTCTCTCTGCAGGTCCAATTTGCGACCTTCTGGTCCCTCCTGGGCCCCAGCAGCGTCCAAAAACGCCAAACGCACGATTTGCGTGTAGCAAGGCTTGTTGGCGTCCATCCGGCGGGCAAACACTTTTGCACGACTCTCCAAGGCGTGGGGGATCCATCCTCCAAAGGGGAAGTCTCTAGCCCTTGTCGTTCCTGCAGTATTCACAGCTCTTCAGCCTAGAAAGAGCTTCTTTGCACCAACCGCTGGCATTTCTTGGGCATCTGCCCATCTCCGAGCTGCTTGTGACTTTTGGACTTGGTCCCCTTGTTCCACAGGTACCCTCAGTCAGGAATCCATCGTTGTTGCATTGCTGATTTGTGTTTTCCTTGCATTTTCCCTCTAACACGACTATTTTGTCCTTAGGGGAACTTTAGTGCACTTTGCACTCACTTTTCAGGGTCTTGGGGAGGGTTATTTTTCTAACTCTCACTATTTTCTAATAGTCCCAGCGACCCTCTACAAGGTCACATAGGTTTGGGGTCCATTCGTGGTTCACATTCCACTTTTGGAGTATATGGTTTGTGTTGCCCCTATCCCTATGTTTCCCCATTGCATCCTATTGTAACTATACATTGTTTGCACTGTTTTCTAAGACTATACTGCATATTTTTGCTATTGTGTATATATATCTTGTGTATATTTCCTATCCTCTCACTGAGGGTACACTCTAAGATACTTTGGCATATTGTCATAAAAATAAAGTACCTTTATTTTTAGTATAACTGTGTATTGTGTTCTCTTATGATATTGTGCATATGACACTAAGTGGTACTGTAGTAGCTTCACACGTCTCCTAGTTCAGCCTAAGCTGCTCTGCTAAGCTACCATTATCTATCAGCCTAAGCTGCTAGACACCCTATACACTAATAAGGGATAACTGGGCCTGGTGCAAGGTGCAAGTACCCCTTGGTACTCACTACAAGCCAGTCCAGCCTCCTACACTCTGCATCTCTCTCTTCACCTTCTGATAAGGAAACCTGCAACATAGTAGCAAAGACGACTACTGCAACTCTGTAACGCTGATCCTGCCGCCTTCTCGACTGTTTTCCTGCTTGTGCATGCTGTGGGAGTGGTCTGCCTCCTCTCTGCACCAGAAGCTCCGAAGAAATCTCCCGTGGGTCGACGGAATCTTCCCCCTGCAACCGCAGGCACCAAAAATCTGCATTACCGGTCCGTTGGCTCTCCGCTCAGCACGACGAGTGAGGTCCCTCGAATCCAGCGACTCTGTCCAAGTGACCCCCACGGTCCAGTGACTCTTCAGTCCAAGTTTGGTGGAGGTAAGTCCTTGCCTCACCTCGCTGGGCTGCATTGCTGGAAACCGCGACTTTGCAAGCTACTCCGGCCCCTGTGCACTTCCGACGGAAATCCTTTGTGCACAGCCAAGCCTGGGTCCACGGCACTCTAACCTGCATTGCACGACTTTCTAAGTTGGTCTCCGGCGACGTGGGACTCCTTTGTGCAACTTCGGCGAGCACCGTTTCACGCATCCTCGTAGTGCCTGTTTCTGGCACTTCTCCAGGTGCTACTTGCTTCAGTGAGGGCTCTTTGTCTTGCACAACGTCCCCTCTCTCTTCAGGTCCAATTTGCGACCTCCTGGTCCCTCCTGGGCCCCAGCAGCGTCCAAAAACGCCAAACAAACGATTTGCGCCTAGCAAGGCTTGTTGGCATCCTTTCGGCGGGAAAGCACTTCTGCACAACTCTCCACGGCGAGAGGGATCCGTCCACCAAAGGGGAAGTCTCTAGCCCTTTTCGTTCCTGCAGAAACCTCAGCTTCTTCTGTCCAGTTGAAGCTTCTTTGCACCCGCAGCTGGCATTTCCTGGGCATCTGCCCATCTCCGACTTGCTTGTGACTTTTGGACTTGGTCCCCTTGTTCCACAGGTACCCTAGATTGGAAATCCACAGTTGTTGCATTGCTGGTTTGTGTCTTTCCTGCATTATTCCTCTAACACGACTCTTTTGTCCTTAGGGGAACTTTAGTACAATTTGCACTCACTTTTCAGGGTCTTGGGGAGGGTTATTTTTCTAACTCTCACTATTTTCTAATAGTCCCAGCGACCCTCTACAAGGTCACATAGGTTTGGGGTCCATTCGTGGTTCACATTCCACTTTTGGAGTATATGGTTTGTGTTGCCCCTATCCCTATGTTTCCCCATTGCATCCTATTGTAACTATACATTGTTTGCACTGTTTTCTAAGACTATACTGCATATTTTTGCTATTGTGTATATATATCTTGTGTATATTTCCTATCCTCTCACTGAGGGTACACTCTAAGATACTTTGGCATATTGTCATAAAAATAAAGTACCTTTATTTTTAGTATAACTGTGTATTGTGTTTTCTTATGATATTGTGCATATGACACTAAGTGGTACTGTAGTAGCTTCACACGTCTCCTAGTTCAGCCTAAGCTGCTCTGCTAAGCTACCATTATCTATCAGCCTAAGCTGCTAGACACCCTATACACTAATAAGGGATAACTGGGCCTGGTGCAAGGTGCAAGTACCCCTTGGTACTCACTACAAGCCAGTCCAGCCTCCTACATTGGTTGTGCAGTGGTGGGATAAGTGCTTGAGACTACTTACCACTCTTGTCATTGTACTTTTCATAAGAGAAAAATATACAAAACAAGGTCAGTGTATATACACATAGCCAAAAAGTTTTGCATTTCCTCTTTTCACTCTTTTCTAAGTGCTGAAAAGTACTCCTAAACTTTCAAAAAGTTCTTAAAAGTTTAAAAAGTTTTTTTTCTGTCTTTCCAAAAAGTTCTGAAAACTTTTGTCTCTTTCTCTATCACTTTAACTCTCTCTAAAAAATGTCTGGCACAGGCCAAAGTGTTGATCTGTCCAAACTTGCATATGACAACCTTAGCTGGAAAAGAGCAAGGAGTCTCTGTATAGAGAGAGGTTTGAGTGTAGTGAAGAATCCTGCCTTGGAACTGTTAATTAACATGCTTAGAGAACAGGATAAGGCCAGAGGTGGCCCATCAGTTGAAAAAGTACCTAATAGTTCCCAATCTGATTCAGGGACTCCCCCAGGAAAAGATTCAGGAAAGAAACTTCCTAGCCTGCCCATTACTAGACAATCTAGCATAGATGGTAATGATGATGAGCCACACCAAAGAAATAGTGTTGTCTCACATCATAGCAAAAGCATTTATTCTCACCATACTGGTAGTAATGTTTCTGTAAACCAAGCTGTTAAGTTGGCTTCTGTAAGGGACAGGTCTCCTTCTGTTCATTCCCATCATAGCTCTGTTTCTAGAAATGTCCCTCCCACCAACCCTGATGACAGAATGTTAGAGAGGGAACTCAATAAGTTGAGGGTGGAACAAACCAGACTGAAGCTTAAAAAGCAACAGCTGGATTTGGATAGACAGTCTTTTGAATTAGAGAAGGAAAGACAGAAGTTGGGTTTAGATACCCATGGTGGTAGCAGCAGTATTCCCCATAGTCATCCTGCAAAAGAGCATGATTCCAGGAATCTGCACAAGATAATTCCCCCTTATAAGGAGGGGGATGACATTAACAAGTGGTTTGCTGCACTTGAGAGGGCCTGTGTTGTACAGGATGTCCCTCAAAGGCAGTGGGCTGCTATCCTATGGCTATCATTTAGTGGAAAAGGTAGGGATAGGCTCCTTACTGTGAAAGAAAATGATGCCAACAATTTCCAAGTTCTTAAGAATGCACTCCTGGATGGTTATGGCTTAACCACTGAACAGTACAGGATAAAGTTCAGAGAGACCAAAAAGGAGTCTTCACAAGACTGGGTTGATTTCATTGACCATTCAGTGAAGGCCTTGGAGGGGTGGTTACATGGCAGTAAAGTTACTGATTATGACAGCCTGTATAACTTGATCCTGAGAGAGCATATTCTTAATAATTGTGTGTCTGATTTGTTGCACCAGTACTTGGTGGACTCTGATCTGACCTCTCCCCAAGAATTGGGAAAGAAGGCAGACAAATGGGTCAGAACAAGAGTGAACAGAAAAGTTCATACAGGGGGTGACAAAGATGGCAACAAAAAGAAGGATGGTAAGTCTTCAGACAAGGGTGGGGACAAATCTAAAAATGAGTCTTCATCAGGCCCACAAAAACACTCTGGTGGGGGTGGTGGGTCCAAATCCTCCTTTAATCAGAACAAGGAAAAGAAACCATGGTGCTATTTATGTAAAATAAAAGGCCATTGGACAACAGATCCCAGTTGTCCAAAGAAAGGCACCACTGCTCCTACCACTACAACCCCTACTGCTACACCTAGTGTCCCTACTAATAGCAGTGGTGGTGGGAGCAAACCTACTAATAGCCAATCCAAGGGAGTAGCTGGGCTCACTTTTGGTAATTTAGTTGGGGTTGGTCTGATTAGGGAGACCACAGAGGCTACTTTAGTCTCTGAAGGGGCTATTGATTAAGCCACTTTGGTTGCTTGCCCCCATAACTTGGAGAAGTACAAGCAACTAACCCTAATAAATGGTGTTGAGGTCCAGGCCTACAGGGACACAGGTGCCAGTGTCACAATGGTGATTGAGAAACTGGTGCACCCCGAACAACACATACTTGGACACCAGTACCAAGTAACCAATGCTCACAACATAACACAAAGCCACCCCATGGCTGTTGTAAATCTCAACTGGGGGGGGGTAACTGGTCCAAAGAAAGTTGTGGTAGCTTCAGATTTACCTGTAGACTGTCTATTAGGGAATGATTTGGAGAGATCAGCTTGGTCAGATGTGGAGTTGGAGGCCCATGCAGCAATGCTGGGCATCCCAGGGCATATTTTTGCTTTGACAAGGGCTCAGGCCAAAAAGCAAAAAGGACAGGGAAGCTTGGATCCTGGAACAATGGACCAAGTGCTCCCTAAAGCTAGGGCTAGTAGAAGCAAACCACTTCCTACTATCCCTCCCTCTACAGTGGATTCTACTTCTGAGGAAGAAGAATTCCCTCCCTGTGCAGAACCTACACCAGAGGAGCTGGAAGCAGACACTGCTGAGCTTTTGGGTGAAGGGGGGCCTGCCAGAGAGGAGCTGAGTGTGGCACAGCAAACCTGTCCCACATTAGAGGGTCTCAGACAGCAAGCTGTCAAACAGGCTAATGGGGATGTCAGTGACTCTCACAGAGTTTACTGGGAGGACAACCTCTTGTACACTAAGCATAGGGATCCTAAACCTGGAGCTGCCAGGAGATTAGTGATTCCTCAGGAGTACAGAAAGTTCCTCCTAAAACTGGCACATGACATTCCCCTAGCTGGGCACCTGGGTCAAATGAAAACTTGGGACAGATTGGTTCCATTGTTTCATTGGCCTAGGATGTCTGAGGACACAAAGGAATTTTGTAAGTCCTGTGAAACCTGTCAAGCCAGTGGCAAGACAGGTGGCACTCCAAAGGCACCCCTTATCCCACTGCCTGTGGTTGGGGTTCCCTTTGAAAGGGTAGGGGTTGACATAGTTGGCCCCCTTGACCCTCCTACTGCTTCAGGCAATAGGTTTATCTTGGTGGTAGTGGACCATGCCACAAGATATCCTGAAGCAATTCCTTTAAGGACCACTATAGCTCCTGCAGTGGCAAAGGCCCTCCTGGGAATATTTTCCAGGGTGGGCTTCCCAAAGGAAGTACTATCAGACAGAGGAAGCAATTTCATATCTGCATACTTAAAGGCCATGTGGAAGGAGTGTGGTGTAACGTACAAGTTCACAACACCCTATCATCCACAAACAAATGGACTGGTGGAGAGATTTAACAAAACTCTCAAAGGCATGATTATGGGTCTCCCTGAAAAACTCCGCAGGAGATGGGATATCCTTCTACCATGCCTCCTTTTTGCCTACAGGGAGGTACCCCAGAAAGGAGTGGGCTTCAGCCCCTTTGAACTTCTTTTTGGACACCCTGTTAGGGGTCCACTCACACTTGTAAAGGAGGGTTGGGAACAACCTTTAAAAGCTCCTAAGCAGGATATTGTGGATTATGTACTTGGCCTCAGATCAAGGATGGCTGAGTACATGAAAAAGGCCAGTAAAAACCTTCAGGCCAGCCAAGAGCTCCAGAAGCAATGGCATGATCAGAAGGCTGTTTTGGTTCAGTACCAACCAGGGCAGAACGTGTGGGTCTTGGAGCCTGTGGCCCCAAGAGCACTCCAAGATAAATGGAGTGGTCCCCACACAATTGTTGAAAAGAAGGGTGAAGTCACCTACTTGGTTGACTTAGGCACTGCCAGGAGTCCCCTTAGGGTGCTCCATGTCAACCGCATGAAACCCTACTATGACAGGGCTGATCTCACCCTGCTCATGGCAACAGATGAGGGACAGGAAGAAGACAGTGATCCTCTACCTGATCTCTTCTCTTCCACAGATCAAGATGCTCTTGTGGAAGGTGTAGTTTGGGCTGATTGTCTTACTGCTGAGCAGAAAGACAATTGCATAAATCTCCTAGGACAATTTTCAGAACTCTTCTCTACTGTGCCAGGCACCACTTCTTGGTGTGAGCACACTATAGATACTGGAGACAGTTTACCTGTCAAAAGTAAGATCTATAGGCAGCCTGACCATGTCAGGGACTGCATAAAGCAAGAAGTTCAGAAAATGTTGGAACTAGGAGTGGTTGAGCACTCTGACAGTCCATGGGCTTCTCCTGTGGTACTGGTACCAAAACCCAATTCTAAAGATGGAAAGAAAGAAATGCGGTTTTGTGTAGACTATAGAGGTCTCAACTTAGTAACCAAAACTGATGCTCACCCTATACCCGGGGCAGATGAGCTCATAGATACACTGGCATCTGCCAAGTATCTAAGCACTTTTGATTTGACTGCAGGGTATTGGCAGATCAAATTGTCAGAAGATGCTAAACCTAAGACTGCATTTTCTACCATTGGAGGACATTACCAGTTTACTGTAATGCCTTTTGGTTTGAAAAATGCACCTGCCACTTTTCAGAGGTTGGTGAACACAGTCCTGCAAGGGCTGGAAGCTTTCAGTGCAGCATATTTGGACGATATAGCTGTCTTTAGCTCCAGCTGGGATGATCACCTGGTCCACCTATGGAAAGTTTTGGAGGCCCTGCAAAAGGCAGGCCTCACTATCAAGGCTTCAAAGTGCCAGATAGGGCAGGGTAAGGTGGTTTATCTGGGACACCTTGTTGGTGGGGAACAGATTGCACCACTTCAGGGGAAAATCCAAACTATTATTGATTGGGTTCCCCCTACCACTCAGACTCAGGTGAGAGCCTTCCTAGGCCTCACTGGGTATTACAGGAGGTTCATTAAGAACTATGGCTCCATTGCAGCCCCTCTTAATGACCTCACATCCAAGAAAATGCCTAAAAAGGTATTATGGACAGCAAACTGTCAGAAAGCTTTTGAGGAGCTGAAGCAGGCCATGTGCTCTGCACCTGTCCTGAAAAGCCCCTGTTACTCTAAAAAATTCTATGTCCAAACTGATGCATCTGAATTAGGAGTAGGGGCAGTCCTATCACAACTTAATTCTGAGGGCCAGGATCAACCTGTTGCTTTTATTAGTAGGAGGTTGACCCCTAGAGAAAAGCGTTGGTCTGCCATTGAGAGGGAGGCCTTTGCTGTGGTCTGGGCTCTGAAGAAGTTGAGGCCATACCTGTTTGGCACTCACTTCATTGTTCAGACAGACCACAAACCTCTACTTTGGCTAAAACAAATGAAAGGTGAAAATCCTAAATTGTTGAGGTGGTCCATATCCCTACAGGGAATGGACTATACAGTGGAACATAGACCTGGGAGTAGCCACTCCAATGCAGATGGACTCTCCAGATATTTCCACTTAGACAATGAAGACTCATCAGGTCATGGCTAGTCTTATTGTCCTTCATTTGGGGGGGGGTTGTGTAGGAAAGTACCATCTTGCCTGGCATGTTACCCCCATTTTTCACTGTATATATGTTGTTTTAGTTGTATGTGTCACTGGGACCCTGGTAACCCAGGGCCCCAGTGCTCATAAGTGTGCCTGAATGTGTTACCTGTGTAGTGACTAACTGTCTCACTGAGGCTCTGCTAATCAGAACCTCAGTGGTTATGCTCTCTCATTTCTTTCCAAATTGTCACTAACAGGCTAGTGACCATTTTTACCAATTTACATTGGCTTACTGGAACACCCTTATAATTCCCTAGTATATGGTACTGAGGTACCCAGGGTATAGGGTTCCAGGAGATCCCTATGGGCTGCAGCATTTCTTTTGCCACCCATAGGGAGCTCTGACAATTCTTACACAGGCCTGCCACTGCAGCCTGAGTGAAATAACGTCCACGTTATTTCACAGCCATTTTACACTGCACTTAAGTAACTTATAAGTCACCTATATGTCTAACCTTTACCTGGTAAAGGTTAGGTGCAAAGTTACTTAGTGTGAGGGCACCCTGGCACTAGCCAAGGTGCCCCCACATTGTTCAGAGCCAATTCCCTGAACTTTGTGAGTGCGGGGACACCATTACACGCGTGCACTACATATAGGTCACTACCTATATGTAGCTTCACCATGGTAACTCCGAATATGGCCATGTAACATGTCTATGATCATGGAATTGCCCCCTCTATGCCATCCTGGCATAGTTGGCACAATCCCATGATCCCAGTGGTCTGTAGCACAGACCCTGGTACTGCCAAACTGCCCTTCCTGGGGTTTCACTGCAGCTGCTGCTGCTGCCAACCCCTCAGACAGGCAGCTGCCCTCCTGGGGTCCAGCCAGGCCTTGCCCAGGATGGCAGAACAAAGAACTTCCTCTGAGAGAGGGTGTGACACCCTCTCCCTTTGGAAAATGGTGTGAAGGCAGGGGAGGAGTAGCCTCCCCCAGCCTCTGGAAATGCTTTGTTGGGCACAGATGTGCCCAATTCTGCATAAGCCAGTCTACACCGGTTCAGGGACCCCTTAGCCCCTGCTCTGGCGCGAAACTGGACAAAGGAAAGGGGAGTGACCACTCCCCTGACCTGCACCTCCCCTGGGAGGTGTCCAGAGCTCCTCCAGTGTGCTCCAGACCTCTGCCATCTTGGAAACAGAGGTGCTGCTGGCACACTGGACTGCTCTGAGTGGCCAGTGCCACCAGGTGACGTCAGAGACTCCTGCTGATAGGCTCCTTCAGGTGTTAGTAGCCTTTCCTCTCTCCTAGGTAGCCAAACCCTCTTTTCTGGCTATTTAGGGTCTCTGTCTCTGGGAAAACTTTAGATAACGAATGCATGAGCACAGCCGAGTTCCTCTGCATCTCTCTCTTCACCTTCTGATAAGGAAACGACCGCTGACCGCGCTGGAAGCCTGCAAACCTGCAACATAGTAGCAAAGACGACTACTGCAACTCTGTAACGCTGATCCTGCCGCCTTCTCGACTGTTTTCCTGCTTGTGCATGCTGTGGGGGTAGTCTGCCTCCTCTCTGCACCAGAAGCTCCGAAGAAATCTCCCGTGGGTCGACTGAATCTTCCCCCTGCAACCGCAGGCACCAAAAAGCTGCATTACTGGTCCCTTGGGTCTCCGCTCAGCATGACGAGCGAGGTCCCTCGAATCCAGCGACTCTGTCCAAGTGACCCCCACGGTCCAGTGACTCTTCAGTCCAAGTTTGGTGGAGGTAAGTCCTTGCCTCACCTCGCTGGGCTGCATTGCTGGAAACCGCGACTTTGCAAGCTACTCCGGCCCCTGTGCACTTCCGGCGGAAATCCTTTGTGCACAGCCAAGCCTGGGTCCACGGCACTCTAACCTGCATTGCACGACTTTCTAAGTTGGTCTCCGGCGACGTGGGACTCCTTTGTGCAACTTCGGCGAGCACCATTTCACGCATCCTTGTAGTGCCTGTTTCTGGCACTTCTCCGTGTGCTACCTGCTTCAGTGAGGGCTCTTTGTCTTGCTCGACGTCCCCTCTCTCTTCAGTTCCAATTTGCGACCTCCTGGTCCCTCCTGGGCCCCAGCAGCGTCCAAAAACGCCAAACGCACGATTTGCGCCTAGCAAGGCTTGTTGGCGTCCTTTCGGCGGGAACGCACTTTTGCACAACTCTACACGGCGAGAGGGATCCGTCCACCAAAGGGGAAGTCTCTAGCCCTTTTCGTTCCTGCAGAAACCTCAGCTTCTTCTGTCCAGTCGAAGCTTCTTTGCACCCGCAGCTGGCATTTCCTGGGCATCTGCCCATCTCCGACTTGCTTGTGACTTTTGGACTTGGTCCCCTTGTTCCACAGGTACCCTAGATTGGAAATCCACAGTTGTTGCATTGCTGGTTTGTGTCTTTCCTGCATTATTCCTCTAACACAACTCTTTTGTCCTTAGGGGAACTTTAGTACACTTTGCACTCACCTTTCAGGGTCTTGGGGAGGGTTATTTTTCTAACTCTCACTATTTTCTAATAGTCCCAGCGACCCTCTACAAGGTCACATAGGTTTGGGGTCCATTCGTGGTTCGCATTCCACTTTTGGAGTATATGGTTTGTGTTGCCCCTATCCCTATGTTTCCCCATTGCATCCTATTGTAACTATACATTGTTTGCACTGTTTTCTAAGACTATACTGCATATTTTTGCTATTGTGTATATATATCTTGTGTATATTTCCTATCCTCTCACTGAGGGTACACTCTAAGATACTTTGGCATATTGTCATAAAAATAAAGTACCTTTATTTTTAGTATAACTGTGTATTGTGTTTTCTTATGATATTGTGCATATGACACTAAGTGGTACTGTAGTAGCTTCACACGTCTCCTAGTTCAGCCTAAGCTGCTCTGCTAAGCTACCATTATCTATCAGCCTAAGCTGCTAGACACCCTATACACTAATAAGGGATAACTGGGCCTGGTGCAAGGTGCAAGTACCCCTTGGTACTCACTACAAGCCAGTCCAGCCTCCTACATTGGTTGTGCAGTGGTGGGATAAGTGCTTGAGACTACTTACCACTCTTGTCATTGTACTTTTCATAAGAGAAAAATATACAAAACAAGGTCAGTGTATATACACATAGCCAAAAAGTTTTGCATTTCCTCTTTTCACTCTTTTCTAAGTGCTGAAAAGTACTCCTAAACTTTCAAAAAGTTCTTAAAAGTTTAAAAAGTTTTTTTTCTGTCTTTCCAAAAAGTTCTGAAAACTTTTGTCTCTTTCTCTATCACTTTAACTCTCTCTAAAAAATGTCTGGCACAGGCCAAAGTGTTGATCTGTCCAAACTTGCATATGACAACCTTAGCTGGAAAAGAGCAAGGAGTCTCTGTATAGAGAGAGGTTTGAGTGTAGGGAAGAATCCTGCCTTGGAACTGTTAATTAACATGCTTAGAGAACAGGATAAGGCCAGAGGTGGCCCATCTGTTGAAAAAGTACCTAATAGTTCCCAATCTGATTCAGGGACTCCCCCAGGAAAAGATTCAGGAAAGAAACTTCCTAGCCTGCCCATTACTAGACAATCTAGCATAGATGGTAATGATGATGAGCCACACCAAAGAAATAGTGTTGTCTCACATCATAGCAAAAGCATTTATTCTCACCATACTGGTAGTAATGTTTCTGTAAACCAAGCTGTTAAGTTGGCTTCTGTAAGGGACAGGTCTCCTTCTGTTCATTCCCATCATAGCTCTGTTTCTAGAAATGTCCCTCCCACCAACCCTGATGACAGAATGTTAGAGAGGGAACTCAATAAGTTGAGGGTGGAACAAACCAGACTGAAGCTTAAAAAGCAACAGCTGGATTTGGATAGACAGTCTTTTGAATTAGAGAAGGAAAGACAGAAGTTGGGTTTAGATACCCATGGTGGTAGCAGCAGTATTCACCATAGTCATCCTGCAAAAGAGCATGATTCCAGGAATCTGCACAAGATAATTCCCCCTTATAAGGAGGGGGATGACATTAACAAGTGGTTTGCTGCACTTGAGAGGGCCTGTGTTGTACAGGATGTCCCTCAAAGGCAGTGGGCTGCTATCCTATGGCTATCATTTAGTGGAAAAGGTAGGGATAGGCTCCTTACTGTGAAAGAAAATGATGCCAACAATTTCCAAGTTCTTAAGAATGCACTCCTGGATGGTTATGGCTTAACCACTGAACAGTACAGGATAAAGTTCAGAGAGACCAAAAAGGAGTCTTCACAAGACTGGGTTGATTTCATTGACCATTCAGTGAAGGCCTTGGAGGGGTGGTTACATGGCAGTAAAGTTACTGATTATGACAGCCTGTATAACTTGATCCTGAGAGAGCATATTCTTAATAATTGTGTGTCTGATTTGTTGCACCAGTACTTGGTGGACTCTGATCTGACCTCTCCCCAAGAATTGGGAAAGAAGGCAGACAAATGGGTCAGAACAAGAGTGAACAGAAAAGTTCATACAGGGGGTGACAAAGATGGCAACAAAAAGAAGGATGGTAAGTCTTCAGACAAGGGTGGGGACAAATCTAAAAATGAGTCTTCATCAGGCCCACAAAAACACTCTGGTGGGGGTGGGGGGTCCAAATCCTCCTTTAATCAGAACAAGGAAAAGAAACCATGGTGCTATTTATGTAAAATAAAAGGCCATTGGACAACAGATCCCAGTTGTCCAAAGAAAGGCACCACTGCTCCTACCACTACAACCCCTACTGCTACACCTAGTGTCCCTACTAATAGCAGTGGTGGTGGGAGCAAACCTACTAATAGCCAATCCAAGGGAGTAGCTGGGCTCACTTTTGGTAATTTAGTTGGGGTTGGTCTGATTAGGGAGACCACAGAGGCTACTTTAGTCTCTGAAGGGGCTATTGATTTAGCCACTTTGGTTGCTTGCCCCCATAACTTGGAGAAGTACAAGCAACTAACCCTAATAAATGGTGTTGAGGTCCAGGCCTACAGGGACACAGGTGACAGTGTCACAATGGTGATTGAGAAACTGGTGCACCCTGAACAACACATACTTGGACACCAGTACCAAGTAACCAATGCTCACAACATAACACAAAGCCACCCCATGGCTGTTGTAAATCTCAACTGGGGGGGGGTAACTGGTCCAAAGAAAGTTGTGGTAGCTTCAGATTTACCTGTAGACTGTCTATTAGGGAATGATTTGGAGAGATCAGCTTGGTCAGATGTGGAGTTGGAGGCCCATGCAGCAATGCTGGGCATCCCAGGGCATATTCTTGCTTTGACAAGGGCTCAGGCCAAAAAGCAAAAAGGACAGGGAAGCTTGGATCCTGGAACAATGGACCAAGTGCTCCCTAAAGCTAGGGCTAGTAGAAGCAAACCACTTCCTACTATCCCTCCCTCTACAGTGGATTCTACTTCTGAGGAAGAAGAATTCCCTCCCTGTGCAGAACCTACACCAGAGGAGCTGGAAGCAGACACTGCTGAGCTTTTGGGTGAAGGGGGGCCTGCCAGAGAGGAGCTGAGTGTGGCACAGCAAACCTGTCCCACATTAGAGGGTCTCAGACAGCAAGCTGTCAAACAGGCTAATGGGGATGTCAGTGACTCTCACAGAGTTTACTGGGAGGACAACCTCTTGTACACTGAGCATAGGGATCCTAAACCTGGAGCTGCCAGGAGATTAGTGATTCCTCAGGAGTACAGAAAGTTCCTCCTAAAACTGGCACATGACATTCCCCTAGCTGGGCACCTGGGTCAAATGAAAACTTGGGACAGATTGGTTCCATTGTTTCATTGGCCTAGGATGTCTGAGGACACAAAGGAATTTTGTAAGTCCTGTGAAACCTGTCAAGCCAGTGGCAAGACAGGTGGCACTCCAAAGGCACCCCTTATCCCACTGCCTGTGGTTGGGGTTCCCTTTGAAAGGGTAGGGGTTGACATAGTTGGCCCCCTTGACCCTCCTACTGCTTCAGGCAATAGGTTTATCTTGGTGGTAGTGGACCATGCCACAAGATATCCTGAAGCAATTCCTTTAAGGACCACTACAGCTCCTGCAGTGGCAAAGGCCCTCCTGGGAATATTTTCCAGGGTGGGCTTCCCAAAGGAAGTACTATCAGACAGAGGAAGCAATTTCATATCTGCATACTTAAAGGCCATGTGGAAGGAGTGTGGTGTAACTTACAAGTTCACAACACCCTATCATCCACAAACAAATGGACTGGTGGAGAGATTTAATAAAACTCTCAAAGGCATGATTACGGGTCTCCCTGAAAAACTCCGCAGGAGATGGGATATCCTTCTACCATGCCTCCTTTTTGCCTACAGGGAGGTTCCCCAGAAAGGAGTGGGCTTCAGCCCCTTTGAACTTCTTTTTGGACACCCTGTTAGGGGTCCACTCACACTTGTAAAGGAGGGTTGGGAACAACCTTTAAAAGCTCCTAAGCAGGATATTGTGGATTATGTACTTGGCCTCAGATCAAGGATGGCTGAGTACATGAAAAAGGCCAGTAAAAACCTTCAGGCCAGCCAAGAGCTCCAGAAGCAATGGCATGATCAGAAGGCTGTTTTGGTTCAGTACCAACCAGGGCAGAAAGTGTGGGTCTTGGAGCCTGTGGCCCCAAGAGCACTCCAAGATAAATGGAGTGGTCCCCACACAATTGTTGAAAAGAAGGGTGAAGTCACCTACTTGGTTGACTTAGGCACTGCCAGGAGTCCCCTTAGGGTGCTCCATGTCAACCGCCTGAAACCCTACTATGACAGGGCTGATCTCACCCTGCTCATGGCAACAGATGAGGGACAGGAAGAAGACAGTGATCCTCTACCTGATCTCTTCTCTTCCACAGATCAAGATGCTCTTGTGGAAGGTGTAGTTTGGGCTGATTGTCTTACTGCTGAGCAGAAAGACAATTGCATAAATCTCCTAGGACAATTTTCAGAACTCTTCTCTACTGTGCCAGGCACCACTTCTTGGTGTGAGCACACTATAGATACTGGAGACAGTTTACCTGTCAAAAGTAAGATCTATAGGCAGCCTGACCATGTCAGGGACTGCATAAAGCAAGAAGTTCAGAAAATGTTGGAACTAGGAGTGGTTGAGCACTCTGACAGTCCATGGGCTTCTCCTGTGGTACTGGTACCAAAACCCAATTCTAAAGATGGAAAGAAAGAAATGCGGTTTTGTGTAGACTATAGAGGTCTCAACTTAGTAACCAAAACTGATGCTCACCCTATACCCGGGGCAGATGAGCTCATAGATACACTGGCATCTGCCAAGTATCTAAGCACTTTTGATTTGACTGCAGGGTATTGGCAGATCAAATTGTCAGAAGATGCTAAACCTAAGACTGCATTTTCTACCATTGGAGGACATTACCAGTTTACTGTAATGCCTTTTGGTTTGAAAAATGCACCTGCCACTTTTCAGAGGTTGGTGAACACAGTCCTGCAAGGGCTGGAAGCTTTCAGTGCAGCATATTTGGACGATATAGCTGTCTTTAGCTCCAGCTGGGATGATCACCTGGTCCACCTATGGAAAGTTTTGGAGGCCCTGCAAAAGGCAGGCCTCACTATCAAGGCTTCAAAGTGCCAGATAGGGCAGGGTAAGGTGGTTTATCTGGGACACCTTGTTGGTGGGGAACAGATTGCACCACTTCAGGGGAAAATCCAAACTATTATTGATTGGGTTCCCCCTACCACTCAGACTCAGGTGAGAGCCTTCCTAGGCCTCACTGGGTATTACAGGAGGTTCATTAAGAACTATGGCTCCATTGCAGCCCCTCTTAATGACCTCACATCCAAGAAAATGCCTAAAAAGGTATTATGGACAGCAAACTGTCAGAAAGCTTTTGAGGAGCTGAAGCAGGCCATGTGCTCTGCACCTGTCCTGAAAAGCCCCTGTTACTCTAAAAAATTCTATGTCCAAACTGATGCATCTGAATTAGGAGTAGGGGCAGTCCTATCACAACTTAATTCTGAGGGCCAGGATCAACCTGTTGCTTTTATTAGTAGGAGGTTGACCCCTAGAGAAAAGCGTTGGTCTGCCATTGAGAGGGAGGCCTTTGCTGTGGTCTGGGCTCTGAAGAAGTTGAGGCCATACCTGTTTGGCACTCACTTCATTGTTCAGACAGACCACAAACCTCTACTTTGGCTAAAACAAATGAAAGGTGAAAATCCTAAATTGTTGAGGTGGTCCATATCCCTACAGGGAATGGACTATACAGTGGAACATAGACCTGGGAGTAGCCACTCCAATGCAGATGGACTCTCCAGATATTTCCACTTAGACAATGAAGACTCATCAGGTCATGGCTAGTCTTATTGTCCTTCATTTGGGGGGGGGTTGTGTAGGAAAGTACCATCTTGCCTGGCATGTTACCCCCATTTTTCACTGTATATATGTTGTTTTAGTTGTATGTGTCACTGGGACCCTGGTAACCCAGGGCCCCAGTGCTCATAAGTGTGCCTGAATGTGTTACCTGTGTAGTGACTAACTGTCTCACTGAGGCTCTGCTAATCAGAACCTCAGTGGTTATGCTCTCTCATTTCTTTCCAAATTGTCACTAACAGGCTAGTGACCATTTTTACCAATTTACATTGGCTTACTGGAACACCCTTATAATTCCCTAGTATATGGTACTGAGGTACCCAGGGTATTGGGGTTCCAGGAGATCCCTATGGGCTGCAGCATTTCTTTTGCCACCCATAGGGAGCTCTGACAATTCTTACACAGGCCTGCCACTGCAGCCTGAGTGAAATAACGTCCACGTTATTTCACAGCCATTTTACACTGCACTTAAGTAACTTATAAGTCACCTATATGTCTAACCTTTACCTGGTAAAGGTTAGGTGCAAAGTTACTTAGTGTGAGGGCACCCTGGCACTAGCCAAGGTGCCCCCACATTGTTCAGAGCCAATTCCCTGAACTTTGTGAGTGCGGGGACACCATTACACGCGTGCACTACATATAGGTCACTACCTATATGTAGCTTCACCATGGTAACTCCGAATATGGCCATGTAACATGTCTATGATCATGGAATTGCCCCCTCTATGCCATCCTGGCATAGTTGGCACAATCCCATGATCCCAGTGGTCTGTAGCACAGACCCTGGTACTGCCAAACTGCCCTTCCTGGGGTTTCACTGCAGCTGCTGCTGCTGCCAACCCCTCAGACAGGCAGCTGCCCTCCTGGGGTCCAGCCAGGCCTGGCCCAGGATGGCAGAACAAAGAACTTCCTCTGAGAGAGGGTGTGACACCCTCTCCCTTTGGAAAATGGTGTGAAGGCAGGGGAGGAGTAGCCTCCCCCAGCCTCTGGAAATGCTTTGTTGGGCACAGATGTGCCCAATTCTGCATAAGCCAGTCTACACCGGTTCAGGGACCCCTTAGCCCCTGCTCTGGCGCGAAACTGGACAAAGGAAAGGGGAGTGACCACTCCCCTGACCTGCACCTCCCCTGGGAGGTGTCCAGAGCTCCTCCAGTGTGCTCCAGACCTCTGCCATCTTGGAAACAGAGGTGCTGCTGGCACACTGGACTGCTCTGAGTGGCCAGTGCCACCAGGTGACGTCAGAGACTCCTGCTGATAGGCTCCTTCAGGTGTTAGTAGCCTTTCCTCTCTCCTAGGTAGCCAAACCCTCTTTTCTGGCTATTTAGGGTCTCTGTCTCTGGGGAAACTTTAGATAACGAATGCATGAGCTCAGCCGAGTTCCTCTGCATCTCTCTCTTCACCTTCTGATAAGGAAACGACCGCTGACCGCGCTGGAAGCCTGCAAACCTGCAACATAGTAGCAAAGACGACTACTGCAACTCTGTAACGCTGATCCTGCCGCCTTCTCGACTGTTTTCCTGCTTGTGCATGCTGTGGGGGTAGTCTGCCTCCTCTCTGCACCAGAAGCTCCGAAGAAATCTCCCGTGGGTCGACGGAATCTTTCCCCTGCAACCGCAGGCACCAAAAAGCTGCATTACCGGTCCCTTGGGTCTCCGCTCAGCATGACGAGCGAGGTCCCTCGAATCCAGCGACTCTGTCCAAGTGACCCCCACGGTCCAGTGACTCTTCAGTCCAAATTTGGTGGAGGTAAGTCCTTGCCTCACCTCGCTGGGCTGCATTGCTGGGAACCGCGACTTTGCAAGCTACTCCGGCCCCTGTGCACTTCCGGCGGAAATCCTTTGTGCACAGCCAAGCCTGGGTCCACGGCACTCTAACCTGCATTGCACGACTTTCTAAGTTGGTCTCCGGCGACGTGGGACTCCTTTGTGCAACTTCGGCGAGCACCGTTTCACGCATCCTTGTAGTGCCTGTTTCTGGCACTTCTCTGGGTGCTACCTGCTTTAGTGAGGGCTCTTTGTCTTGCTCGACGTCCCCTCTCTCTTCAGTTCCAATTTGCGACCTCCTGGTCCCTTCTGGGCCCCAGCAGCATCCAAAAACGCCAAACGCACAATTTGCGCCTAGCAAGGCTTGTTGGCGTCCTTTCGGCGGGAAAACACTTCTGCACGACTCTCCATGGCGAGAGGGATCCGTCCACCAAAGGGGAAGTCTCTAGCCTATTTAGTTCCTGCAGAAACCTCAGCTTCTTCTGTCCAGTCGAAACTTCTTTGCACCCGCAGCTGGCATTTCCTGGGCATCTGCCCATCTCCGACTTGCTTGTGACTTTTGGACTTGGTCCCCTTGTTCCACAGGTACCCTAGATTGGAAATCCACAGTTGTTGCATTGCTGGTTTGTGTCTTTCCTGCATTATTCCTCTAACACGACTCTTTTGTCCTTAGGGGAACTTTAGTGCACTTTGCACTCACTTTTCAGGGTCTTGGGGAGGGTTATTTTTCTAACTCTCACTATTTTCTAATAGTCCCAGCGACCCTCTACAAGGTCACATAGGTTTGGGGTCCATTCGTGGTTCGCATTCCACTTCTGGAGTATATGGTTTGTGTTGCCCCTATCCCTATGTTTCCCCATTGCATCCTATTGTAACTATACATTGTTTGCACTGTTTTCTAAGACTATACTGCATATTTTTGCTATTGTGTATATATATCTTGTGTATATTTCCTATCCTCTCACTGAGGGTACACTCTAAGATACTTTGGCATATTGTCATAAAAATAAAGTACCTTTATTTTTAGTATAACTGTGTATTGTGTTTTCTTATGATATTGTGCATATGACACTAAGTGGTACTGTAGTAGCTTCACACGTCTCCTAGTTCAGCCTAAGCTGCTCTGCTAAGCTACCATTATCTATCAGCCTAAGCTGCTAGACACCCTATACACTAATAAGGGATAACTGGGCCTGGTGCAAGGTGCAAGTACCCCTTGGTACTCACTACAAGCCAGTCCAGCCTCCTACACATGGCTTGTCGGTTAACAGCCCATTAACTAACTGCTTCACTTGACGCTACAGGTACAGGACTCAGCCTGCAATCTGAATTCAACATTTACAACTTAGATCCAGCTGAGATTTTGCACCTCTTTGCCAGTAGTAAAATCAGCACTAGGGCAAGCCCCGTTCAGCACCATGAACAGCAAGGACAACTCTGTATCCGGACTCCACCGGCCATTACCTATTTGAGTAATGTGAAGGTCACGCTTGTGGTCATCTTGTATCACGCTGCATAATGAAATGCTATTTTACTGTGATTGGTTAGATGCTTAATGCTTGTGTAACACTCACATCTTCTGATCAACATTATGCTATGTATTTTCCCACAGTAATGAAGAAATCCAATTTTTTGGATTGTAATTGGTTATTGTGTTCCCACGCCATTGTGGTATTCCGGTATATAGTACCTGATATGTTGTGTAAGACGCATGGCTGCATGAGCCACATAAAAAGCTGCATATGAAATTTGAACTTTGTCTGTTTATTTAATTTAGCTTCTACATATGTGTATTGCTACATGCACTATGTGCAAGGTGAAGAGTGGTGCAGGTTATGGACCATTGGCCTATGCTTCCATTTTACATTGGTTCACGACTCCATTTTGTCGAGTCTGGTTCTGTGCGTAAGGCACTGTTCTGTGTTTTTCCACAAGCTTCGGCAAGCTGCAGGGTGGGGTGTTTTTCGGCTCAACTTCGCTCCATCTGCCTGATACGAAGGGCGCTATTTACATTCCACTAGCTATCAGTTAGGATAACAGGGGGATGCGCCTGTACTCAAGGAGGGATGCAAGCTTCACCTTGGAGCCCTCTTCTGGGAACTTGGCCCGTACCGAGGAGATGTCTCGAAGTGTGAACAAGGTACCGCCGATTGCACAATTTGTAAAGGAGGGGTTCTTTTTCTAGAAAAGACTCCTGGGCGTTAGTAAATACTATAAAGTTCAGGGGCCTGGATGGACTGGTTTAGGAACTCTCTTCTGAGTTTGATGCAACGCCAGGAGGACTGATTGTCCCGAAGGAGGCTCCCTGTGCCAGCCGATTTAGGTTCCACGGCTTTGTGTACGGCGGAGGGATGCAGACTCTCTGTTCGGTGAAGCTTTTCAATTTATAAGCACTGAAGCGTATTGTGTGTGCGTGTGTAATATGCACTTATTCTTGCAGTCATTTTCGTGTTATTCTTCATGATATCACAGAGTGTTTATATTCTCACAGTTATTCTCATGTTATTTTTCATGATATATTAGTGTGATCAGTTTTGCTATATGAGAACTTGCCCCATAAATAAACCTGATTATTCTACATACTAAGGTGTGTAAGAGTGATTGTTTCACCTTGTGCTCTAAACTATCCTGAAGTGCATAGTTCTGTTATTCTGAAGGGTGAAGCAACGCAATATGGAGTTGTGCAAATTTGCCATTGCACCCACAGCTACTGCCCCTGCTGCACCATTCCTAGGCAGGAAGACAGAAAGAGGTTGGAGAGGTTTTCCTGGTGCTACTAAGTTAAGTACCAGGGGTTGAAAGGCCAGATTCTTCTGCAATATCCTGATTTACAGAATTATTTTTATGCTTTTGATTTACTGCATTGTCAGTGATTTCAGCCTGTTTCTTTCTTGTAAAGTTATTGAGCTAGCACTGCATTATAAGTATACATGCACCCAGTCTGCTACTGTATAATAATCATTACCAAAATGTGCGTTTGTACTAGTGTTTTATTAAAGTCATATTGCATTCGCTACCAGTGTGTTGCTCTTTACTGAGTGTCCGTAGAGATCTGTTCTTAATTGATATTGCTTGTGTTGGTTGCCAGAAGCCAGTCCAACATAACTTGTACCAGGAGTGGAGTATAAATCAACAATGCCTCTGTGGGAATGCAAAAGAAAATAAAGCAGATGGAGAAGTGCTGATGGGGGCAGAGACCAAATGCATTCCCAGGCAGTTGTCGTCAGACCCATTTTCTGGTATTACAGGAAACCTAAAATGGGGGGCGGCACTGGTTGTAGGTAAAGAGTTAGATGAAAAAGTGACTCTTTCTTTAGTGGAAAATGCCATTAAGAGAATAAGGCTAACAGTGGGGAAGCTGGAGCAGAAAGCAGCTGGACAAGTAGAATGGCTTTTCCTGTCTGCACACCACATGGTGTGTAAGGAAATATTAATACAAGATGCTGGGATAGGAAAGATGATGATTGAGGTAGCAGCTTTACAGAAGACACCGATTAGTCTGAATGAGACTGTGGAAAGTGCCCTAGCAAGAGAGGATCACAAGGAGGTAAGTTGCACCGGGTTAGCATTGCAGGTAGCACAGTTGAGAAACAAGCACAAGCCTATGGCAGCCCCAGTGGTGCACGTGATAGTGTTTGTGCGAAAAGAGAATTTGAATTCCAATACATGGAATGAGTCCGTTTCTGACAGTGATGAGTGGGACTGGAGTAATTAGTTAGAGGTACCTGTGGTAGAATTAGAAAGGGATGTAGGTAAAATGGAAGATATTCCAGAGGCTCACCCTCTGGTGCAAAACACGTCACAAGGAATGGGTGGGGGTGAAGTGCAAATACCCATCGGGTGAAAGATTATACACAATGTGAGTGGTGGAAATACCACATATGTCCATGCAGATGCCTGGAGAGCCCCTGTTTAAATAGCTAGTTTGGCAATGGGATACAGGGGCAAATGGAATATTCTTATCACTTGCTGAATGTTTGAAAATTGAATCAGTCATGATGCATGCCATATCGGCAGAGCATTTGTGAGGTGCACACAGGCAGCAAGCATTTTCCTTTGCGAGTTGGTTGATAGAGAGATTGCCTGACTACTTACAGCAGAGAGGGTGGGCCATCAATCCCAAAAAGGTGCAGGGTCACGCATAAGAGGTAAGATTTTTGGGTAGTGTTTGATCAAGACTGGTGAAAAGAATACCACAGAAAGGGATTGACATGATAGAGCAGTTGAAAGTCCTTATAGCAAACCCGGAAGCACAGGGGTTCATTGAGTTTATGGGTGTGTGGAGACAGCACATTCCTCATTCAGAGATAATACTGAAACCATTGTACCATATAACTTGGAAAACTTTCAGTGGGGGCCTGAGCCACAAAAAGCCTTCAAAGTAGCAAAAGATTCATTACAGAGTTACTTTACATTAGGTCCCAGCACCAAGCGGGATCCTCTTGAGTTAGAGGTCACAATGCAGGACGATGTGGCAGTGTGGAGTTTGTAGCAAAGGCAGGGAAGGAAGAAGGTTCCAGAGAGATTCTGGTCCGGGAAACTGACACCATTAATGAATAATTCTTCCCCTCTAGAGAAGGAGTTTGCAGGAGCATACTGGGCACTATTAGAGACCGAGCACATCCATGGGGACCTGTCAACTGTCCTAAAAACACAAGTTCCCCTGTAGGGCTGAGTGAGAGAAAGAGGGGCAGGTGCTGGAGTAGGTAGGGCACTAGTGTCTACCATTGTAAAGTGGAAATGGTATCTGCAGCAAAAAGAAAAGCCCAGACCTACAGGGGTGTCTAAGCTACAAGAGGATATGTTGGGGGCTGTGGACTTGCAAACAATAGCCCCTCCATCAGAAGTGACTGAGATTGAGCCTTCTTCATTCAAAACTGCCCCAAATTTTGAACAACTCACTGAGGAAGAGCAGCGGAATGCATGGTTCACTGATGGGACAGCTCAATACCACCAGGGCAAAAGACAATGGCAACCAGTTGCATTCTAACCTTTTACAGAGACGGTATTGCTGAGAGGAAGAGACAAAGGTTTGAGACAGTTTGTTCCATTACAAGTGGTGGCTGTAGTGATTAAGCAAGCCCCTTTTGGAGTATGAACCTTTGTGTATACTGACTTGGCCGCCTATCAAGGAGTGTTGAGCTGGGCACAGCCCTGGCACTGAGATGGGTGGAAAATTAAAGACACTCCTATCTGGGGTGGTGAGCAGTTGTAGGACGAGATATGGAAGAAAAGGCAGGTATGTCAAATCTTTGTGGGTCATGTTGATGCCCATTGTCTGTCGAACCCCTCCCTTGCATCACTTTTCAACAATGAAGTGGATCAAATGACAAAAGCATGACCTGTGGTAATTAATGGAGAAGCTGGAGTGGCCATAGCAAACTGGGCTCAAACGACTTCAGTGCATGTAGGAGAGATTACCTAATAAAAATCAATGTGGTGCCAGCAGAGATCCAGACAGATAGAGGTACGAATTTCTCAGGGAAAACTGTACATGACAAGGCTCAGGAATGAGGGGTTTGCTGGGTGTTACAAAGTAGTTATTACCTTCAAGCAGCAGGAATAATTGAGAGATATAAAGGTTTGATGAGGGGCTGTTTGAGGAAGTTATCAGCACATCAGAACTTGAAAGGGAGCAACAAAATCAACAGAGCATTGTTTGAGTTAACCAATAGGCCAGTGTGGCAACAGACTCCATTTATTCACATTGAACCTACATGTACTGTGATTATTTGGAAAACAGACCCTGAGCTAGACTTCCATTACAAGCCACATCTGACAGCAGAAGGCTAAATCTATTTGCCCTTGAGGAGGGTGAAATTCAGACAAGACAGGCAAAGGTAATGCCCTTGGGAGTAGGAGTGAAAGTGCCAGTGAGAACATGTGGCAGGATTGCCCCATGGTCTAGCCTAGCTATCAATGGAATATCAGTGTTGGGAGGAATTGTTGATCCAGATTACATTACAGATTGCAAGTCAAAGTGGTACTACTGAATCAGGGAAATGCTGCTGTATCCATCAGACACATGACAGGATTGCACAACTGATTTGTGAGACAGCACAAATCTCACAAATAGAGGAGAGATCTGGGCACCCTGATACTACCTAAAGAGGGGAAGGGAGATTTGAGTGCACTGGAAAGAAGATATGGGTGCATCATATTATCTGGGAAAGAAGGCAAAAACTGGAGAGATGCTAAGTCAGGCTTTAAGAAGCACATATGTTGTGCTTTTGGAAAGATCCTAATTGTCTTGATTTACAGCTGCAGTGAAGCTCACTCCGCAATGGTGAATGGGGGGAGCCATGTCAAGGATGTGTTTCAGTGCACTCTAATGACTGCAACGGTGCAAATCATATGGGTCCAGTCTAATGTATAGGAGAACATCACCTGTGATCTTCATGTCTTTTGTGCACTGCAAGCACCCAACATCACAGCTACCAAAGGGATGGTTTCCCTCTGCAACATGCCATGACGCATTATGTAAGCAGTATGAATGCACTAAATAACAGATCATTCTACCAGTGACTATGGTGGTGGTCACCATGCCAAATGGGACATTGGGAGCCAGAGGTTCTAAACCTACCACAATGTTGTATTATGCAGCAGAGAAGTGCATGGCTAGCAACTTTGGCAATGACTCTGTAGTCACATATTGGGTAGTATACAAACAAGCTCTACATGCAAGTATTATTAATTAAGTCTGTTGGAAATAGCCCTCTCTACAGGGTCACCCCAAACATTTTGCCTTCCTCCTCCTACATTTTGAGGATTTTTGCTTGTTGGCCTTAGGACTCTGTGCACTTTACCACTACTAACCAGTGCTAAAGTGCTTGTGCTCACTCCTCTACACATGGTTTGATTGGCATATACCTGATTGGCACATTTAATTTACATATAAGTCCCTTGTAGAGTGGTATAGCATATACCTAAGGCCTGTATATTAAATGCCACAATTCGGTCTGCAACACTTATTGCGCCACCCATCTAAGTAGCACCTTAAAACATGTCCCAAGCCTGCAATTGCACCCTAAAGGCAGTGCCCATTACCATGTCAACTTGGCATGTAAAACCCCTTGCCAAGCCTTAAACTCCCCTATTATTCCATATAGGCCACCCCTGAGGAAGGCCCTAGGAATGGTGGTGTGTAATTAAAAAGTCAGACATGTACTTTTAAATTTTACATGGCCTGGTAGTGAAAACCCCAAATTTGTTTTTCAATAGTGTAAGACCTACCCCTCCCATAGGATAGCATTGGAGATTCATTATTTCATTTAAAAAGCTGTAATTCCTATATGAGAGAAAGTAAAAATGCATTTTAGTACTTTTTTTCTGAACTTGTAATGATAAACTTTCTTTAATGGTAAAGTCGAATTTATCATTAAAAGTTTGAAATGCCACTTTTAGTAAGTTGTCATTTTCCTATTCTTAGCTCTCTGTGCTGCAGCCTGCCTTATGTCACATGAGTGGGTGTAACTGACAGTTGAGTCTTTGTGAATTCACCCCAAACAGTCACATAATAATGGGATTAGCGGAACCTGAATGGCCTTTCCACTGGCAGGCAGGCAGGATGAGGGGGCAGAGCTGAGCCCAGCCCTTCATACACCTGAAGAGGTTGCGCTCTGCCACGACTCTATAGGCAAAAAAGCCTGTATTTTCAGTGCAGCCGGCTGGGAGCCATTTCAGGGGAGGCAGAAAACTCTTGGAATTACAAAGAGCCTTTCTGGAAACTTGCCCCACCTTCTAGGAGCAGGGCACCAGGATATACAAAAAAGCCCTTCAGACCCACTGTTCACTTCACTACTGCACCTGCGGAAGGACTATCAGAGGACTGACTGCTTCTGTGATCTGCTTTGCACTCTGCTAGACTGCTGCTGTACTTGGAAGGACTGCTTTGCTGCCTAAAGCCTGCCTTGAATTCTCAGATGCCAGCCCTGCTGTTGAGCCCTGCATCTTTGCCTGCAGCCAGGACGGACTTCCAGAAGTGACTGCCAGGGCTAGTTTGCTGGCCTTCTGTTCAGAGCCACAGGAACATAACAGGCACTCGCCATCTTGACTCCCACACCCGAACCCAACCTAAACCCTCAAGGCGTGTCCATCTACTCCTGGAGCCTTGGTTGTGGTGCTGAAGGTGTCTAAATAGTCAATTTCCAAAACTGAGGACTAAGATAAAATATGGTCAAATAAGTCATCTGAGAACTAGGAGAAGACCGGGACCAACCTGCTGGCCTATCACCAGACTGACCTTGCGGGTCCTCCCGCTAATTCTTCTCTGTAGCAACAAATCCATTTCAGTGGTCCTTCACGAAAGGGGTATCCAACCTCGTGGCACAGTCTTCTGCTGTAGCCTTCTGCTTTGTCCCACTGGAGATTATCAACTTCCATCTCAACGACTAAATCCAAAGGTAAAAATATTCACCGGGCTTTGCTCCACAGCTATCCAACGACAACGCTCCCTCCTCTGACACTCCTGCAGCCTTTCATTCTAAACTTCTACCTTCTCAGAGACTTTTCCTCCAAAAATGTTAAAAATCTGAAGGTGTGCACTGACTGGGCCAAATCCACTAAGTGTTCCCTGAACCACTCTTTATTGAGGTTGGCCTTAACTTTTGACTTTGCCCCGGCTAGTGCGAACAGCTGTCCGCAGTTGGTGCTTTCTGTTTTTAAGCACTATTTTGAACCGTAAACTTTAATTAATTGGATTTTGATGGTTTGGTGTTAAATAATGTATTAGTTTTCCCTATTTTTCCTTATTGGTTTGGGACTTCTATTTTATTGTGTATTCACTTTTTCACTGTTTGTGTACAGCATAAATATTTAACATATTGCCTCTAAGTTTAGCCTGAATGCTTTCTGTGACAAGCTACCCAGAGTTAAGCACAGGTTAAATTAGGGACTTTTTGTGGTTGACCCTGCAAGGGAATGTGGCTGTTGCTTGACCATGCCTCACACCCCAGTCTACAAACAACCCAGTTTCTCACAAAGGCTTATTACAGATTGTAGGAATGTTGCCTCTTTCTAGCTTGGTTACTCCCACTAATGGCATGTTTGTCAGTGTGTTTGACTGTGTTCACTGGGATCTTGCTAACCAGGACCCGAGTGATTATGCTTTTTCTCCCAAAACTATATATTTCATCCCACAATTGGCATACTGGTGCTCCCATGTAAGCCCCTAGTATATGGTACCCAGGTACTCAGGGCAATGGGGTTCCAGGGGATCCCTCTGGGCTGCAGCAGTTATTCTGCCTTCCACAGGGAGCCCATGCAAAGGGTTCTGCAGGACTGCCATTGCAGACTGCGTGAACCGGATGCATGCACCCTATTTCACTATAGGTCCCTGCACCAGGTCACTATAAGTCACCCCTATGGTGGGCCCTCTCAGCCCAGAGGGCAGGGTGCAGGTACGTGTGTGTGAGGGCACCCCTGTATTAGCAGAGGTACCCCCACAAACTCCAGACCCACTGTACTGGACTTTGTGAGTACGGGGACACCATCGTACGTGTGTACTGGACACAGATCACTACCTATGTCCAGCTTCTTACTGGTAACTCCGAACCTAGGCATGTTTGGTATTAAACGTGTTGTAATCATAACCCAATACTTTTGCAAGTATTGGTTGTATGATTCCATGCAATCAGGGTGCTCCTTAAAGGGCCCCCAGTATTGCTCTTACAGCCTTCTGAGGTTTTCCAGGCAGCTCAAGCTGCTGCCACCTCACAATCAGGCTTCTGCCCTCTTGTTACTTGAGCAGCTCAAGCCCAGGAAGGCAGAATAAAGGATTTCCTTTGAGAGAGCGGTTTTACACTCTCTCTCTTTGGAAATAGTTGTTACATGGCTTGGGAGGGGTAGGTGATGTAGAGCGCCCTCCTCATAGGTGTTCACCCAGCTAGGTGACCAATCCCCCTTTCAGGGCTATTTAGGGTCTCTCTTTGGGTGGTTCCTCAGATTTTGGTTTGCAAGATTCCAGCAGGATTCCTCTGCATCCCTTACTTCGACTTCTGACCAAATAAACTGCATCTGGGCTCTGCAGGACCTGACAATCTGCAACAAAGACAAAGACTTCACCTGCAACAGTGTTTCTCTGGCTCCTTCCAGCTGCCTCAACATTTCTCCGGTCATGCATCCTCTAAGGACGGCCCGTCTTCAGTCTGCACATGAAAGAAGAAGGAATCTCCCTTGGAATGAAGGAGTCACTCCCCTGAATCTGCAGGCACCAACAACAGCGATGACTGGCTGCGGGGGTCCCCTCTCCTGCTGATCTGCGTGGATCCTACAACATGGGTGGTGGTCAGAAGTGGCCCAGACGGTCCTCTCTACCAGCTGTCCAACTTGGGTGGAGGTAAGTCCTTGACTGCCCATGCAGGACAGTACCCCTATGCGCCGCATTCTTTGCAGCTGTCAAGGCTTGTTAGCACTTCTTCCAAGGGGTCTTCAGTCTTCGTGTAGCTCCAGACCCCCGCACTCCTCCTTGTGACACATAGCTTCCTGAGTGACTCTCCTGTGGTGTGGGATTCCCTTTTGTAGTGCTGCATGGGTTACTTTTGCAACTTCTGTGTCCCCGTCCTGTGGGACTCCTCTGTATGCTGCCTGTGCTTCTGTGGACTCTCTGTGACGCTGAGGGACTTCTCTGACTTTCTTCCTGGATTGAGTCCTCCTGGGCCTTGCTGGTCCCCTGCAGCACCACTTTCCGCCAACTGCAAGTTTTGCCTGTGCCAAGGCTTGTTGATGGGATCCGGACATGCAAACCTAACTGCAATCTTCCTTTCGACGTGGGACATTACCTGCATCCCCAGAAACTCAACTCCAACTCTAGGGCTGCAGTGCTGACTCTTCTTCCTCACTGTCGACCAACTCTTGCAATCCTCATCTTGGTGGGTAGGAGTTCCTGCCCCCACTGGACTCTGCTGTGTCTTCTGGACTTGGTCTTTCCACAGTTCTTCCTCTTTAGGAATCCACCATTGGTTTCTTGCAGTCGTCTCTGTGTTTTGCAGTTCTCTTCTTTTCTTCTAAGTGGGTGTTCTGGGGAAAATCTAGTAATTTACTTGTGCTTTCCTGGTTGCTGGTTGCTGGTTGCTGGGGGGTGTTGTGGTACTTACCGATGTGCTTTCCTAGTACCCCCAGCAACCCTCTACACACTCCACTTACCTGGGTGGGGGTGACACTTTTGCATTCCATTTTTTTAGTATGTAGTTTGTGCTCCCCCTAGGTCCACTATTCCCTGTTGTGTTTTACACTATTTGCACTGTTTTCTAACTGTTCCTATGCCGATTTCTGACAACTAGTGTGTATATTGCTTGTATATTACTTACCTCCTAAGAGAGTATTGCCTGTATAGTAATTTTGGTGTGGTGTTACTGTAGGAAAGTACCATCTTTCTTCATATTTTCCCCAAATTCTGCCTGATTGTCAGTGTTTTAAGACTGCGTCACTGGGATCCTGCTAGTCAGGACCCAAGTGCTTATGGTTTGTGGCCTGCTTATCAGTGTGTTTCACTGTTTTCGATATTGTCACTGGAGTACTGCTAATCAGAACTCCAGTCCTCATGCTCTCTCTGTTTTTAAATGTATCCCTACATACTGGTAACTCAGTATTTCACTCTAAATTGGCACACTGGACCGCCTTTATAGGTACCTAGTATATGGTACCTAGGTACCCAGGGCATTGGGGTCCAGGGGATCCATATGGGCTGCAGCATTTCTTTTGCCACCCATAAGGAGCCCATACATACACTTCTTCAGGACTGCCATTGCAGCCTGAGTGAAATAATGCACACACTATTTCACAGCCATTTTCACTACACCAGGTAACGTATAAGTCACCTGTATGTCTAACCTTCAGACCCTGAAGGCTAGGTGGAAAGTTACTTAGTGTGAGGCCACCCCTGCACTAGCAGAGATGCTCCCACGTTGTCTAGGCCTATTTTCCTGGACTTCATGAGTGCGGGGATGCCATTATAAGTGTTCACTACATATTGGTCAATACGTATATGTAGCTTCACAAAGATGACCCCGAATATGACCATGTAAGGTGTCTAACAATTGGGAATTGTACCCCAATACTGATTCCAGGAACTCTGGGGGCTCCATCATGGACCTCCAGTACTGCCATACTAGCCTTCTGAGGTTTCCACTGCAGCCCCAGCTGCTTCCACCTTACAGACAGGCCTCTGGGGGGGCGTGTCTACCCACCCAAGATGGCGGTTGTTTGATTGCGGAGCTCACGATCCGGGCCCGCCAAACTCTATCAATCCGAGAAAAATTGGGGCCATCCACAGTTGGAAAAGCGATCGCTGTCCAGGGGAAGCACTTGAGATCCTGACCGGCACTGTGCATACTCCGCGGAACCCTGTGAGGAACCGGGCATGAGAAGCGGAGGCGGGACCCGGCCGTGACATGGGCCGGAGCGTGACTGTGCGGCGGTGAGTGGGGGCCGTGGTGGCGCGGTCGGGTCTGCTGCCGGACATAGGGACTCAGCTGTGGCAGGGTGGCCTCAGCCGGGGCAAATGGCCTGGGCCCACGTCCATCCCCCCCTCCCTCCCTCCACCGTGAAGCTAGTGGAGAATCCGCGGCTCGGCTGAGCCTGAGTCTGGTGCTGGGTTAGGCAAGGCGGGAGGAGAGACGAGTCCGGAGGAGATAACCGTGGGGCCTGCTAAACGCGTCAGTGAATGAGAGAAGGAAAAGTGATACAGTAGGGATTGAAGCCGAAACCAGAAACTCGGAGTGCGACGCTGTGGCCTGTGCCGGCCCTGACAACTGAGTCTGTCCTCCCTGCCATCACTTCACAGGGAAAATAAAAAAAAGAAAAAAAAAATGGAAGGGAAGGGAAGGAAGAAAAAAAAGAAAGAAAGCAGAAAAAGCATAGTGACCAGTTTATAACTTGGAGAAAAAATCCTGAGTCACGGGCTGCAGCTTACAGATTACACAATATCAGTTCAAAAATGCAGATCTTCCTTCCAGTCCGTAAAAAAAGAGACTGAGAGTGGAGGGGCTAACATTTGCCCTACTATTCCCGGCTCGATTACGAATCACATATAATCAAAAAACGCACTTCTTTGAATCACCTGATATAGTATGATTAGCTAGATGCGACCTTCCCACAGTCAAAGACCAGAGACCAAAGTGATGCTCAATCCTCAAAGCAGCTCCGCCAGCCCCGCAAAGGCAAGCGCAACCGACAGCAGTCGACACGAACGAAAACAGGCCCAACGCTATTGCAGGTACTGGAAGGTCAACATGATGCAATCTAGTCAGCATACTCCATGCAAAGAGTGGACTCCTCTCCGCATAGTATTGCCTCCTCGATAGACAGTACTGTAGCGTCTGACTCGGGGGGAAGCTTGGCATTGTTCCCCTCCATCACCCCAAAAACAGCACGAGACCTTTGAGGATGGACATGAAAGAACTGAGCTCTTGGAGGTCTCTCCCTAAAGACACCAGCAACAGAATCATGAATAACCACCAAATGCCCACATGATCCAAGTAAATACTCAAAAGGACCTACTCCAATATAAATAAAGTACATTCTTAATAAGAAACTGACGATTATGGATGGAAATACCAAACTACAAAGATTGACCTTGAAACTATATTGATGGGTATAGTGGTGGCTAAGCCCCCTTCTCCTGTGGGGACTATATTCCCCCCCTCTTAAAAGGCGGGCCCGGACGGTCGTGCTCGGCAGTCCTTGGTATACATAGAGAATCCCGTCGACCACGGGTGATACCTACTGAAAACACGTCTTGTACAACCCCCCATTGCGTAGGCTCATTAGATAGATTTTGCAATAATGGTTGTAAACAAATTCGGTTCAAATTGTGTGAAAGTTTGGCAAATTCTGTTTTGGCTTTGCCTAGTATTGAGTTTAGTTGTAGGAATTGCTAGTTATTTTAAAGTTATAGCATCAATAAACACATCATACACAACATCTCTAGGGGGTCAAAGAATGGAATGGACTAAAAAAGAGAGAGTTATATTAATGCTTTAAAATGTCTTCAACACATGAGTATAATATTATAACTTGGAATGTGCGAGGAATGGGATCGGTCCACAAACGGCGTAGAATATTGGCCCAATTGAATTGCTAAAAAGCGCATTGTATATTTGCAGGAAACACACCTTACCAGACATGAGGAGGCGAAGCTCTGCAAAAAATGGCGGGGACAACTCCTACACACATCGTATTCTGCGTTTGCACTATGGGCGGCTGTATGAATACGGGCAGGGGTCCCCTTCGAGGCACTAGACACGAGGATAGATGACGAAGACAAATACAATTTGATTAGAGGTCACTTAGACAGGAAACCTGTAGTACTGGGCAGTATATATGCTCCAAATAGTGGCCAAGACGTCTTCCTAGAACGCTTGTCAATGGTACTAGCACAATGGGCACATATCCCTTGGATACTGGGTGGAGACTTCAACGCAGTACTAGACATTACACTAGATCGCTCTACCCCCCACTATTAGACACTAATGCACAAAAACAAGCGGAGGCACTGAGGAATTGGTTACAGGGCTGATCACTAATAGACATATGGCGGCCCAGAAACGTAGGCATAAAAGAGTGTTCCTTTTACTCTCACCCACACAAAGTACACATGAGACTTTATCGTGTTTTATGCACCTCATCACTACAAACACAGATGATCCTTGCTACGTACTTAGGGAAAACACTATCGGATCATAACCCCCTAGAATTGACCTTGGCGTGGGGGAAACTATCTACACCGATTCCAACGTGGCGCCTGCAACCATCGCTATTAGAAGATGTTGAGCTAAGTGACGAAATAGCCCAGGTAATAACAAATTTCGTTACTAATAACACTGGTACCGCATCCTCTCCCTAAGTGGAATGGAAGGCGTTTAAAGTGGTGATAAGAGGAGCAATGATGGGGGCGACATCAGGAGTGCAAACAATAATAGCAAGGGAGCTCAAACAAGTTAAGGACAGACTGGGGCCACTAGAAAATGAGGCCATATTGCAACCCCTCCAGACTCCACAGCCACAAGAAGCCAGGGCCAAACATGCAGACCTAATTGAAAGATTACAAGTAGACTACGCTAAATACAAGGAACGCACACACAATGAGGGAGACAAAGCAGGGACCCTTCAAGCGCGCCTTATAAAGGAAGAATTATCCCCCACTCCCATACTACATATTAGTACATCACAACAAACTAGCATAACCACACAAGTGGAGATAAATGCGACATTTCAAGACTATTATACAACACTATATTCCTCCCCACCTACTATGGATAGAACGCACATTGACTCCTCCCTTGCTGGCATAGACCTACCGATGCTTAATGATGAGGCCAAGCAAATACTAATAGCATTTGACTCCTTAAGCTGGGACTACATGTTCGAAGTGTTGATAAGATTTGGCTTTCCTGACGAATATATACGATGGGTCCGACTGCTTTATGCTGCTCCCACAGCACGAGCGCGCACTGGACAAAACATATCTAACTCCTACCAGGTTCATAGGGGTACCAGGCAGGGGTGCCCATTGTCTCCCCTGTTATTCGTCTTAGCGGTGGAGCCTTTGGCACATCGACTGAGACAAGACGGCGAATCCTGGGGAATAGATATAGAGAGAACGAAACACACAATATCATTATATGCAGATGACAGTATTTTATATATGAAAGATCTAAGCTGCAACCCGAGTACTGCTGCGCAGATATTCCATGACTTTGCACCACTATCAGGATTGAACATAAATTATGACACGTCCACAGCATTCTCCTTCTGTGGATCTGATATAGGTGAGGTGGTAAACTTTGGTAATAAACGATTGCGAGTAGCCACAGACACGTTTTGATACCTGAGAATTCAGATTTATCGTACTCTAATGAATACTGTAGAGGGAAATTTACAAAGAGCAATGACCGCACTTAGAACACAGATTCAGTTTTGGATAACATTACCAATCTCCATGGCGGGCAGACTAGCGCTAGCCAAGATGGTGATGCTACCCTGCATTTTATACTACCGGTGAGAATACCGGAGGCCTACTTTAAAACACTCCATTCTATGTTAATTGAGCTTATCTGGGGGAAGGGAAGGCGCCGAATTGGATTAACTAAGCTGCAATTACCGGTGACTCAAGGGGGCATGAGTGCACCTGATTTTAAGGCATATTGTATAGCGAGTCAGTTGCAGTGGACCGCTTTTTGGCTGGCTGGATGAAACCTGCAGGAAATAGATTACACCCAAATTAAGCTAAATAAGAGCAGTATACACTCCCTGCTGTGTCCAAGATCCCGATCCCCTAGGGGTGGGGCCCAGAGCTCCTCCAGAGTGTCTCTGGGTTTTGCCATCTTTGATTCCAAGGTGTTGGGATACTCTGGGAACATCCGAGTGGCCAGTGCCAGCAGGTGATGTCAGAGACCTCTCCTGATAGGTCCTTACTTGATAAGGTAGCCAATCCCCCTCTCAGGGCTACTTAGGGTCTCTCCTTAGGGTGGTTTCTTTAGATTCGGATTGCAAGACTCCAGCAGGACTCCTCTGCATCCTCTTCTTCACCTTCTACCGTCAGATGAACTGCAGAACTGCTCCGGGAACTCTACAACTTGCAACAAAGTATCCAAGGTGACTACTGCAACTATGTAACTCCAGCTCTTGTAAGCAACTGCAACAGTTTCCAGGTTGTGCATCCTCAGAAGACTGCCTGTCTTCAGCCTGCACTGGAAGAATTGAACGACTCTCCTGTGGAGTGGCGGAGTCATTTCCCTGCTTCAGCAGACAGCTTTCTGCATCAACAACAGGTACTCTGGGTCCCCTCTCCTGATGACGAGCATGGTCCCTGGAGCACAGGTGGTGGACTGAAGTGACCCTGACTGTCCGAAGGTCCAGCTGTCCAAATTTGGTGGAGGTAAGAGCTTGCCTCCCCGTGCCAGACAGTACCCCAGTGCACCACGTGTTTTGCAGCTCAAAGGGCTTCTGTGTGCTTTAAAAAGAAATCCTTTCTGCACAGCCTAGCCCAGGTCTCCAGCGCTCTATCCTGTGACGCACAGCTTCCTGAGTTGTTCTCCAGCGACATGGGATCCCGTTGTGAAGTGCAGCAACAACCACCATTTGCAACTCCTTTGTCCCCATGTTCTGGGACTCCTGCGGGTGCTGCCTGGTCTTCTGAGGGATCTCTGAAGTGCTGAGAGCCCCCTCTCTGTCCTCATCCTGAGTTGAGACCCCCAGGTCCCTCCTGTGCCTGGGCAGCCCCTTTTCCTGCCAAACGCATTTCTTGCATGAACCAAGGCTTGTTGGCAGAATCCAGTGACGAAAACCAGCATGCATTCATCTACTCGACTTGGGGCATCTCCTGCACCAAGCAGGATCCTGCAGCTGTCTTTTTTGGTGCATTTCTGACTTTTTCTTCACTTTTGCACCTTCATCAGGGTGAGAAGGGGCTCTGTTCTTCCTGGACTCCTCAGAGACTCATGGACTTGGTCCCCTCGCTCCACAGGTCTTCAGGTCCAGGAATCCATTGTTGGTGTCTTGCAGTCTTGCTTGGTTTTTGCATTATTCTTTATCACAACTTCTAGTGTGTTTTAGGAAACTTGCTCTACTTTACTCCTGCTTTCCTGGGCTCTCGGGTGGGGTATTTTACTTACCTTTGGTGTTTTCTTACACTCCCAGCACCCCTCTACACACTACACTTGGGAAACCGACATTCGCATTCCACTATTTTAGTACATTTTGTGTTCCCCCTAGGCCCATTGCAACCTATTGTGATTTTCACTGTTTGCACTTTTTTCTTTCTGGGTACTTACTAGATTTTGGTTACAAGTGTATATTTTGTGTATAATACTTACCTCTTAAGGGAGTATAGATATATTTGGTATTGTGTCACTTATATACGGTACCTTTATTTTTGGAAACACTGAGTATTATCTTTCGTGTGTGAGTACTGTGTGACTACAGTAGTATTGCATGAGCTTTGCATTTCTCCTAGATTAGCCTTGGTTGCTCAGCTGCAGCTACTCCTAGACAGCCTGGCTTCTAGACCCCGACTACATGTCACTAATAAGAGATAACTGGACCTCGTACAAGGTGTAAGTACCTATGGTACCAACTACAAACCAGGCCAGCCTCCTACAGTTACCATAATAAAGTCCCTTTATTTTTGTAACACTGAGTGTATTCTTATATGTGTGTGTAAGTGCTGTGTGACTATAGTGGTATTGCATGAGCTTTGCATGTCACCTTGATAAACCTTGGTTGCTCAGCTACTCCTAGACAGCCTGGCTTCTAGACACTGACTACATTTAATTAATAAGGGATACCGGGACCTAGTATAAAGTGTAAGTACCTTTGGTACCCACTACAAACCAGGGCAGCCTCTTACATTGGTGGTGCAGCGGTGGGAGAGTACACTTTCCTGTGGAAAGCACCGGTGACAGAGTGAGTAGGGAGGTGAATAAAGTAGGTAGTTTGATGATTTGCCCGATGTGTAAAGGTGTGACCACCTGGAATAAAAGTGAGGCATGGGTCCTACCGGCTAGTTTATTCAGACAAAAGGTGGTGTATGGGGGGATTAACAGAAATCACATTCAATTCGCTAACACTCCTGACAGATGTCATAGCCAGAAGGAAAACTGTTTTAACGTAAGCAGTACAAGGGCAACTGTGCATGGGCTTAAATGGTAAATACATTAAGAAAGTGAGAACTAAATAAAGATCCCATTGGGGCATAATGAAAGGGGTAGGGGAAAATAAGTTGTAAATCTTTCAAGAATTGAGTCTCAACTAGGGACTTGAACAGGCAAGGTGATTCCACAACTCCAAGAAAGACAAGATGGTGCATAGATACCCTTTAAGCATGCCCAAACCAAGGCCTTGCCAGACAATGGATAAGACAAGCAAATGGACTTCGGCAGGGACTTCAGCAAGGATGCAGACAGAGGATCAGTACATTTGGCAGCACACCAAATCACACATCTCTCTAATCAGCAGGTGTATACCAACTTTGTTGAAGAACACCTGGCCACTAAAATTAGAGGACGAAGAGTAGACAGGTTTGGGTGAAGGATCCTGCACTGATCCTGCAACAGGAGATCCTCCTGAAGAGGCAGCTAATGCTCAGGAGTTCTGGATACCATACTCTCCTTGCCCATTTGTGAGCTACCAAGATGACCAGGACATTGACTGGGCAACAGTGTTTTCGGCACAAAGGCATACAGAAGGCCAGAGCTCCACTCAAGACGGAAAGTGTCTAGAGCCAGCGCTGCTTTGGAAACTCCAAAGTGCAGAAGTGCTGCCATTAAATGTTCTCAGCAGTGGTGAATAGATCTAACCAAGGATCCCCCCAGTCTCAGGCAAGAATTTGCACCACCTCACGATGGACACGTCATTTGTGATGTGCTAGGCATCAATGGCATCGAAAGTTATACCACCAGGGAAATTCCCTGATGTCCCAGCCATGTCTATAGCTGCAGGTCCTGTTGATACAGGGTTCACAACCTCACCCTGCCCTTTTTGTTGCAGTACTACATGGCGGAGGTGTTGTCCATGTACACCTGCCTTCCCTTAATCAAAGGAAGAAAGGCTTTTAATGCCAGTCGGATCACCCTCAGCTCCAAAAAGTCGATGTGAACCTGGGACTACAATGGAAACCAGAGTCTTCTGATCTCCACCTTTCCCAGGTTCCTCCCCAGCCCAAGAGTCACGCAACTGCCACTAGAATCATCTCTGGTTGTGCGAGGGAGAGGACTTTGCCTCTGACCTATTCGTGGTTCATCAGTCACCACTGCAGGTCTTTTGCAGTTTTTTCTGAGATCTGGACTAGGTCGAAGAGATTTTCCTGATGCTGTCCCCACTGGGCAGAGCCCACATATGCTTATGGGCATGTATCATCAGCAGGATGCAGAAGGCCATAGTCTAGATAGGCCCGCAGCAGCACTATTTCCAAAACAGCTCAGATTAAATAAGCGTCTGTGAGGGAGTCAGGTATGGCTTTGGCAAGTTGATAATGAATCCCAGTGCAGGAGGTTCGCCATAGTTTAGAGGTGGGAGGCGACGTCCTAAGTCCTCCTTGATCAGCCAGTTTTCGAGGTAGGGAAAGGCCAAAACTACTTAGCTCCACTTGTGTGCTGAGATCTCTGCCTTCACCTTGGTGAACGCCCGAGAGGCACTGGTAGGGTCGGAGGGGAGCAAAGCAACTTGATAATGCTTATGGCCCACTGACTGAGAATTGCAGATAACACCTGTGGGCAGGCAGGAAGGGATGAGGAAGTAGGCTTCCTGGAATTTAAGCATTACCGTCTAGGGTGGAGGGCAGATTGGACCTGCACTACCATGAGCATCTTGAACTTCACCTTTTTCAGGTAAAACTTGAGAAGGAGCAGGTCTAGAATAGGACAGAAGCCTCTATCCTTTTTGGGCATCAACAAGTAGCAGGCATAGCAATCACAACCTACTTCTGATGCTGGCCTGAACTTCCTGAAGGTGCAGAAAGAGGTGGTTCTCCATCAGCTGTTCATAAGAAGGTGGCATGGGTGGCAAGGTGGATAGAGTAACCAAACTGGATGATCTGGAGTACCTATTTGCCCTTTGCTCTGGACTGCCAGTGGGACAGGTGATGGTGGATCCTGCCACACACTGGGTGGCAGTGGTGGTATGAGGTAAATCTAAAAGGGTTTGGAGGCTGTGGCTCCCGGGAGAGAGGTAAGCTGGGTTGTATGTGAGAACCTCGGCCTCGACCACTAAAAGGGTGGGAAGCCTGTTTGTCTTGGTGGTTGTTTTGGATAAAGGCACGGCTGATAGCCCCTACAATTTCCATGGAAGGGGCAAAAGGCAGAATGGGGTTGGCTGGAGTGAAAGGAGAGGCCCAAGGACCTGGCAGTAGTCCTGTTGTCCTTGAAGGACTCCTGCACTGAGCATGCCTTTTTGCCAAAGAGGCGTAAGCCAACTATGGGCATGTCCATAAGAGGTTTATGTAGAGAGCATTTTTTGACCATTGAGAGAATGAATGACTGAGCATTTTAGGCCATTAAGACAGCAGGATGTTAAATACCCCATAGCAGTACACGCTATGGAAGGTCAGGTTCAGAATGTACAATTGAGTTTTACATTTCATTGTGTTTATATTAAGAGCGACATCAGAGCTCATAAGCAAGAACTGAAACTGAGACAATGTGAGGCTCTATGTATTATGGGGGTCATTACGACCTTGGCGGGCGGCGGTGGGCCGCCAATGCGGCCACACTCCCGCGGCCCCCATTACGACATTCCCGCTGGGCCGGCGGGGATGAGGCCGCAACATAGGAGCCGGCTCCTAATGGAGCCGGCGGTGTTACGGCCGTGCGACGGGTGCAGTAGCACCCGTCGCGCTTTTCACTGTCTGCAAAGCTGGCTGGGGCCCTGTTAGGGGGCCCCTGCACTGCCCATGCAGTGGCAAGGGCAGTGCAGGGCCCCCAGGGACCCCAGGACACCCCTTACCGCCAGCCTCTTCCTGGCGGTGCAAACCGCCAGAAACAGGCTGGTGGTAGGGGTGTCATAATCCTCAGGGCAGTGCTGCTTGCAGCGCTGCCCTGGCGGATTATCACCGCCGGGGCTAAAGCGGCGGGAAACCGCCGGCCCCAGCGGTGCGACCGTGGCGCTACCGCCGCGGTCGAAATATGCCAGGAAGCACCGCCAGCCTGTTGGCGGTGCTTCCATCGAAACAGCCCTGGTGGTCTTGGACCGCCAGGGTTGTAATGACCCCCTATGTGTTTATAAACTCTGGAAAAGGTATTGAATATATATCATGAAACACAGTACTTCCTGGGTACATGATTATGATAGGTGTAACACCCTCTCTCAGAGGAAATCCTTAGTTTTGCCTTCCTGGGCTACGGCTGCCTGGACCCCAGGAGGGCAGAATCCTGTCTGAGGGGTTGGCAGCAGCAGCAGCTGCAGTGGAAACTCCGGAAAGGCAGTTTGTCAGTACCCGGGTTTGGTGCTAGAGACCCGGGGGATCATGGAATTGTCCCCCAATACCAGAATGGTATTGTGGTGACAATTCCATGATCTCAGACATGTTACATGGCCATGTTCGGAGTTACCATTGTGACGTTATACATA
The DNA here is from genome assembly GCF_031143425.1 of Pleurodeles waltl. Lineage (NCBI taxonomy): Eukaryota > Metazoa > Chordata > Amphibia > Caudata > Salamandridae > Pleurodeles > Pleurodeles waltl. The sequence continues at coordinate 1,220,652,739 of NC_090447.1, forward strand.
GGAAGTGACCTATGTATTATGCACGTGTGTAATGGTGTCCCCGCACTCACAAAGTCTGGGTAATGTGCCCTGAACGATGTGGGGGCACCTTGGCTAGTGCCAGGGTGCCCACACACTAAGGGCCTGATTCCAACTTTGGAGGACGGTGTTAAACTGTCCCAAAAGTGGCGGATATACCACCTACCGTATTACGAGTCCATTATATCCTATGGAACTCGTAATACGGTAGGTGGTATATCTGTCACTTTTGGGACGGTTTAACACCGTCCTCCAAAGTTGGAATCAGGCCCTAAGTAACTTGGCACCCAACCTTCACCAGGTAAAGGTTAGACATATAGGTGACTTATAAGTTACTTATGTGCAGTGAAAATGGCTGTGAAATAACATGGACGTTATTTCACTCAGGCTGCAGTGGCAGGCCTGTGTAAGAATTGTCTGAGCTCCCTATGGGTGGCAAAAGAAAAGCTGCAGCCCATAGGGATCTCTTGGCTAGTGCCAGGGTGCCCTCACACTTAGTAACTTTGCACCTAACCTTCACTAAGTGAGGGTTAGACATGTAGGTGACTTATAAGTTACTTAAGTGCAGTGAAAAATGGCTGTGAAATAACGTGGATGTTATTTCACTCAGGCTGCAGTGGCAGGCCTGTGTAAGAATTGTCTGAGCTCCCCATGGGTGGCAAAAGAAATGCTGCAGACCATAGGGATCTCCTGGAACCCCAATACCGTGGGTACCTAAGAACCATATAGAAGAGAATGATATTGGTGTACCAGTGTGACAATAACAATTGGTAACTTTAGTCACTAGCCTGCAGTGATAAATTTAGAAAGCAGAGAGAGCATAAACACTGAGGTTCTGGTTAGCAGAGCCTCAGTGATACAGTTAGGCACCACACACGGAACACATACAGGGAACATACTATGAGCACTGGGGTCCTGCCTAGCAGGATCCCAGTGACATAGGGGCTAAAACATGCATACACACAGTGAGATTGGGGGTAACATGCCAGGCAAGATGGTACTTTTTACACAACCCCCCCCCCCAAAATGAAGGACAATAAGACTAGCCATGACCTGATGAGTCTTCATTGAGTCTTCATTGTCGAATTGGAAATATCTGGAGAGTCCATCTGCATTGGAGTGGGTACTCCCAGGTCTATGTTCCACTGTATAGTCGATTCCCTGTAGAGATATGGACCACCTCAGCAATTTAGGGTTTTCACCTTTCATTTGTTTTAGCCAAAGTAAAGGTTTGTGGCCTCTCTAAACAATAAAGTGAGTGCCAAACAGCTATGGTGCCTGGTGGTCTGGGCATACCACACCTGGTATGGCCAGGTGTGGTATGCCCAGACCACAGCAAAGGCTCCCTCTCTATGGCAGACCAACGCTTTTCTCTAGGGGTCAACCTTCTGCTGATAAAAGCAACTGGTTGATCCTGGCCGTCAGAATTCAGTTGTGATAAGACTGCCCCTACCCCTAATTCAGATGCATCAGTTTGAACAATGAATTTCTTGGAGTAATATGGGCTTTTTAGGACAGGTGTTGAGCACATGGCCTGTTTGAGCTCCTCAAAGGCTTTCTGACAGCTAGCTGTCCATAACGCCTTCTTAGGCATTTTCTTACTTGTGAGATCATAAAGAGGGGCTGCTATGGAGCCATAATTCTTTATGAATCTCCTGTAATACCCTGTGAGGCATAAAAAGGCTCTTGCCTGGGTCTGAGTTGTAGGGGGAACCCAATCCATGATTGTCTGGATTTTCCCCTGTAGTGGTGCAATCTGTTCTCCACCTACTAGGTGGCCCAGATAAACCGCTTTCCCCTGCCCTATCTGGCACTTTGATGCCTTGATAGTGAGGCCTGCCTTTTGCAGGGCCTCCAAAACTTTCCAAAGGTGGACCAGGTGCTCATCCCAGGTTGAGCTAAAGACAGCAATATCATCAAGATATGCTGCACTGAAAGCCTCCAACCCTTGCAGGACTGTGTTCACCGACCTCTGATAAGTGGTAGTTGCATTTTTCAAACCAAAGGGCAGAGAGACCCCTGACCTCTTTTGGCCGGAGCTCGCTCCCCTGTGCCGACAGCACCACCTTGCTGTAGCGCTCCTCCCCGACCCACACCCACGCGACTGATTGCGTGTTTGAGGCCCCCCTCCACCTCCCTGGTGTCCAGTGTATGCTGGTAAGTCTCTACGATTCTATGCACTGTGTCTCCGGTGTTTTTTTTCCCACTGTTTTTCTCCACTGTTTCCGTCGCTTTCAGGCTTTCTCTCCTTTCCCTCTATCCTCCGCTTCTAGTCTGTGCTTTGTTCACTGTTTCCGTCGCTTTCTGGCTTTCTCTCCTTTCTCTCCTTTCCCTCTATCCTCTGTGTCTAGTCTGTGCTTTGTAATACCTGCATCCACTGTTTCCGTCGCTTTCTGGCTTTCTCTCCTTTCCCTCTATCCTCCGCTTCTAGTCTGTGCTTTGTAATACCTGTATCCACTGTTTCCGTCGCTTTCTGGCTTTCTCTCCTTTCCCTCTATCTTCCGCTTCTAGTCTGTGCTTTGTAATACCTGTATCCACTGTTTCCGTCGCTTTCTGGCTTTCTCTCCTTTCTCTCCTTTCCCTCTATCCTCCACGTCTAGTCTGTGCTTTATAATACCCGTATCCACTGTTTTTCCATGGTTTCCTGACCTCATCCACTTTCCCTCTGTTTCCGACTCCTCTCTACTAGCCTGTACATTGTTTATCGCTCTTTGTGCCTTTTTTCAATCCTTTTTTCACGTTTTCTCTCACTCACCGTTTACCTTTCCCTGGGCCATCTCGACCCTTGTGCGCTCCCCCGGCTCCTGCCTATTCCCCGCCGCTGTGTCCCTATGGCCCCGCCCCCCACCTGCCCCCATTTGCTCTCACGCCCGCCTACCACCTCCCAGCTGCCCCTCCTTCCCACCTCCCCCTCTTAATGGCGGTTGATGCGCGGCCGCGCCAGAGCCAAGCCCGTCTGTGACCCGACCGCACCCAGAGCCAGTCCCCCTGGCCCTACCAGCCAAACCGCCCCCAGAATACACTACCACCCCCACTCCCTCCCCTCCCTCAACCCCAGAGCTCGCCCCAACTGCATACTCACCAGTCCCACACACACACACAAGGCCCTGTCTGCTGCCGCACCTGCCTTTTCTCCTGCTCCACCCCCCATGCACCCCACATCAACTCCAAACACAACAGCCCCCACACAACTACAACCGCACCCACAAACATACCCCACAACCCACACACTCACCAAACCAATGCCACCCCTACCCACAGCAACACCACAAACACCCCACATACGCTACCTCACACCACAACAACCACACCACCCACAACCACCTCAGCTGTCTGCTACTAAACACCCGTTCCCTACACAAACATGCCATAGAATTCTGGGACCTCATCACATCACACTCACACGACATTGTCTTCCTCACAGAAACATGGACAAACCTCACATCCGAGCCAGACATAGCCATAGCCACCCCAGAGGGCTACAAACTCCAACGCAAAGACCGCCTCAACAAACCTGGAGGCGTGTGAGAAAGTAGCCTCTTTCTAGCCTTGTTACCCCCACTTTTGGCCTGTTTGTGAGTATATGTCAGGGTGTTTTCACTGTCTCACTGGGATCCTGCTAGCCAGGGCCCAGTGCTCATAGTGAAAACCCTATGTTTTCAGTATGTTTGTTATGTGTCACTGGGATCCTGCTAGCCAGGACCCCAGTGCTCATAAGTTTGTGACCTATATGTGTGTGTTCCCTGTGTGATGCCTAACTGTCTCACTGAGGCTCTGCTAACCAGAAGCTCAGTGGTTATGCTCTCTCTTTACAAATTGTCACTAACAGGCTAGTGACCAATTTCACCAATTCACATTGGCATACTGGAACACCCTTATAATTCCCTAGTATATGGTACTAAGGTACCCAGGGTATTGGGGTTCCAGGAGATCCCTATGGGCTGCAGCATTTCCTTTGCCACCCATAGGGAGCTCTGACAATTCTTACACAGGCCTGCCACTGTAGCCTGAGTGAAATAACGTCCACGTTATTTCACAGCCATTTACCACTGCAGTCACCTATATGTCTAACCTTTACCTAGTAACGTTTGGGTGCTAAGTTACTTAGTGTGTGGGCACCCTGGCACTAGCCAAGGTGCCCCCACATCATTCAGAGCAAATTCCCCAGACTTTGTGAGTGCAGGGACACCATTACACGCGTGCACTGGACATAGGTCACTACCTATGTACAGCGTCACAATGGTAACTCCGAACATGACCATGTAACATGTCTAAGATCATGAAATTGTCACCCCAATGCCATTCTAGCATTGGGGAGACAATTCCATGATCCCCCGAGTCTCTAGCACAGACCCGGGTACTGCGAAACTACCTTTCCCGGGGTTTCACTGCAGCTGCTGCTGCTGCCAACCCCTCAGACAGGTTTCTGCCCTCCTGGGGTCCAGCCAGGCTTGGCCCAGGAAGGCAGAACAAAGGACTTCCTCAGAGAGAGGGTGTTACACCCTCTCCCTTTGGAAAAAGGTGTCAGGGCTGGGGAGGAGTAGCCTCCCCCAGCCTCTGGAAATGCTTTCATGGGCACAGATGTTGCCCATCTCTGCATGAGCCAGTCTACACCGGTTCAGGGATCCCCCAGCCCTGCTCTGGCGTGAAACTGGACAAAGGAAAGGGGAGTGACCACTCCCCTGACCTGCACCTCCCAGGGGAGGTGCCCAGAGTTCCTCCAGTGTGCTCCAGACCTCTGCCATCTTGGAAACAGAGGTGCTGCTGGCACACTGGACTACTCTGAGTGGCCAGTGCCAGAAGGTGACGTCAGAGACTCCTCCTGATAGGCTCTTACCTGTGTTGCTAGCCTATCCTCCTTCCTAAGTAGCCAAACCTCCTTTTCTGGCTATTTAGGGTCTCTGCTTTGGGGAATTCTTTGGATAACGAATGCAAGAGCTCATCAGAGTTCCTCTGCATCTCTCTCTTCATCTTCTGCCAAAGGATCGACCGCTGACTGCTCAGGACGCCTCCAAAACCGCAACAAAGTAGCAAAGACGACTACTGCAACCTTGTATCGCTGATATGCCGCTTTCTTGACTGTTTCCTGGTGGTGCATGCTCTGGGGGTAGCCTGCCTCCTCTCTGCACTAGGAGCTCTGAATAAATCTCCTGTGGGTCGACGGAATCTTCCCCCTGCAAACACAGGCAACAAAAGACTGCATCACTGGTCCTCTGGGTCCCCTCTCAGCACAACGAGCGTGGTCCCTGGAACTCAGCAACTCTGTCCAAGTGACTCCCACAGTCCAGTGACTCTTCAGTCCAAGTTTGGTGGAGGTAAGTCCTTGCCTCCCCACGCTAGACTGCATTGCTGGGTACTGTGTGATTTGCAGCTGCTCCGGCTCCTGTGCACTCTTCCAGGATTTCCTTTGTGCACAGCCAAGCCTGGGTCCCCGACACTCTAACCTGCAGTGCACAACCTCCTGAGTTGTCCTCCAGTGTCGTGGGACTTCCTTTTTGTGTCTTCGGGTGAGCTCTGGTTCACTCCTCTTTGTAATGCCTGTTCCGGCACTTCTGTGGGTGCTGCCTGCTCCTGTGAGGGCTCCCTGACTTGCTGGGCGCCCCTCTGTCTCCTCGTTCAAGTGGCGACATCCTGGTCCCTCTTGGGCCACAGCAGCATCCAAAAACCCTAACCACGACCCTTGCAGCTAGCAAGGCTTGTTTGCGGTCTTTCTGCGTGGGAACACCTCTGCAAGCTTCTTCGCGACGTGGGACATCCATCCCCCAAAGGGGAAGTTTCTAGCCCTCTTCGTTCTTACAGAATCCACAGCTTCCACCATCCAGTGGCAGCTTCCTTGCACCCTCAGCTGGCATTTCCTGGGCATCTGCCCAATCTCGACTTTTTCGCGACTCTTGGACTTGGTTCCCTTGTTCCACAGGTACTCTCGTCCAGAAATCCACTTTGGTTGCTTTGCTGGTGTTGGTCTTCCTTGCAGAATTCCCCTATCATGACTTCTGTGCTCTCTGGGGAATATAGGTGCACTTTACACCTACTTTTCAGGGTCTTGGGGTGGGCTATTTTTCTAACCCTCACTGTTTTCTTACAGCCCCAGCGACCCTCTACAAGCTCACATTATTTTGGGGTCCATTTGTGGTTCGCATTCCACTTTTGGAGTATATGGTTTGTGTTGCCCTTATACCTATGTGCTCCTATTGCAATCTATTGTAACTATACACTGCTTGCATTACTTCCTTTTGCTATTACTGCATATGTTTGGTATTGTGTACATATATCTTGTGTATATTTGGCATCCTCATACTGAGGGTACTCACTGAGATACTTTTGGCATATTGTCATAAAAATAAAGTACCTTTATTTTTAGTATATCTGTGTATTGTGTTTTCTTATGATATTGTGCATATGACACCAGTGGTATAGTAGGAGCTTTGCATGTCTCCTAGTTCAGCCTAAGCTGCTCTGCTATAGCTACCTTCTATCAGCCTAAGCTGCTAGAAACACCTCTTCTACACTAATAAGGGATAACTGGACCTGGTACAGAGTGTAAGTACCCCTTGGTACCCACTACAAGCCAGGCCAGCCTCCTACATTGGTGGCAGCGGTGGGATAAGTACTTGCAACTACTTACCACTTTGTCATTTTGTACTTTTCAGAAGAGAATAATATACAAAACAAGTTCAGTGTATGTACACCTAACCAAAAAGTTTTGCTTTTCTTCTCTTACTCTATTTGCTAAGTGCTGAAAAGTACCTCTAAACTTTCTAAAAGTTTCTAAAAAGTTGAACAAGTTTTTTTTCTGTTTCCTTAAAAAGTCCTGAAACTTTTTCTTTCTTTTTTCTGTCCCTAAACCCTTGTCTATCATGTCTGGTACAGGTCCTACTCTTGATCTGGCCAGCACAGCTTATGACTACCTTAGCTGGAAAGGTTTGAGGAGTCTCTGCATTGATAGAGGTTTAGGGGTAGGGAAGAATCCCTCTAGAGAACTGTTAAATAACATGCTCATTGAAAATGATAAAGCCTTATCTGGCATATCTGTTGAGACGTTAGGAGATGGCTCACATTCTGACTCTGGGGTACTCCCAATAAGAGTGTTAGATGGTAACCTTCCCAATCTGCCCCTTAGCAGACCACCTAGCATAACTGGTACTAATGTGAGCTCTCATCACAGTAGGGATGGTCTTCCTGCAGGCCAGGTTGTTAGAGTGCCAACTGTTAGGGACATTTCACCTCTGTTCATTCACATCATTCTTCTGTGTCAAAGCATGCCCAACCCACCCACCCTGATGAAAGAATGTTAGAAAGGGAGCTCAATAGATTGAGAGTGGAAGAGTCCAGGCTGACGCTTAAACAGCAACAGCTGGCTCTAGACAGAGAATCTTTAGACTTAGAAAAAGAAAGACAGAGATTGGGGTTTGGACCCCATGGTGGCAGCAGCAGTATTCCAGATAGTAATCCTGTGAAAGAGCATGATTCTAGGAATCTGCATAAGATAGTTCCCCCTTACAAGGAGGGGGATGGCATTAACAAGTGGTTTGCTGCACTTGAGAGGGCCTGTGTTGTACAGGGGGTCCCTCAAAGGCAGTGGGCTGCTATCCTATGGCTATCATTCAGTGGAAAGGGTAGGGATAGGCTCCTTACTGTGAAGGAAAGTGATGCCAATAATTTTACAGTTTTGAAGAATGCACTCTTGGATGGATTTGGCTTAACCACTGAACAATACAGGATTAAGTTCAGAGAAACCAGTCCTCACAAGACTGGGTAGACTTTGTTGACTATTCAGTGAAGGCCTTGGAGGGGTGGTTACATGGCAGTAAAGTTTCTGACTATGAAAGCCTGTATAATCTGATCTTGAGATAGCATATTCTGAATAACTGTGTGTCTGATTTGTTACACCAATATCTAGTGGACTCAGATCTGACCTCTCCCCAAGAATTGGGAAAGAAGGCAGACAAATGGGTCAGAACAAGAGTGAACAGAAAAGTTCATCCAGGGGGTGACAAGGATGACAAGAAGAAAGATTGTGGGAAATCTCAGGATAAGCATGGGGATTAGGGTAAAACCATAGATCCTTCTTCACATCCTAAACACTCCTCAGGAGGTGGGGATAAAACAAATTCTTCCTCTTCTTCTTTACAACCTACACACATTAAAAAGCCTTGGTGCTTTGTGTGTAAAAACAGAGGCCATAGGCCAGGGGATAAGTCCTGTCCAGGTAAACCCCCTGATCCTACCACCACTAATACATCAAGCTCTAGTGCCCCTAGCAGTAGTGGTACTAGTGGTGGGACTGCTGGCGAAGGGTGTAGTTGGGTTCACTTATGGGTCCATCATAGAAACTGGGGTAGTCAGTCCCAAGACAGTTTCTGTCACACCTAGTGGCATTGGCCTTGCCACACTGGCTGCTTGTCCCCTTACAATGGATAAGTACAGGCAGACAGTTTCAATAAATGGTGTTGGGGCCCAGGCCTACAGGGACACAGGTGCCAGTATCACTTTGGTGACTGAAACCTAGTGACTCCTGAACAACACATCATTGGACAACAGTATAAAATTATAGATGTCCATAACTCCACTAAGTTTCTTCCCTTAGCTATAGTTCAACTTAGTTGGGGTGGAATTACTGGCCCTAAGCAGGTGGTAGTGTCACCTAGCTTACCTGTAGACTGTCTCTTAGGTAATGACCTAGAGGCCTCAGGTTGGGCTGATGTAGAGTTTTATACCCATGCAGCCATGCTGGGTATCCCTGAGGAATTGTTCCCTCTCATTTCTACTGAAATGAAAAAGCAAAGGAGAGAAGGCCTGAAAACCCAGGATCCCTCTCCAACAACAGGTAAAAAGGGTATCACAGTATCCCCTAACCACCCTGCCATTCAGGATACCATTCCTGTGGTGGGAGAAACCTCTCCTGGGGTGGCACCTGTTCCAAGGGAACCATCAGCTGGCATAGCTGTACTCCCTGAGGTGGAAGTACCACTCTGTGGGATAACTCATATTGGTGAGAAAAAGAGCACCATTTTAGTTAACATGGAGCATCCCTCCAACCCTCCCAGAGAAACGTTAGTGCAGAAACCCTGCACTGCCTCACAACACTTAGGACAGCAACCCTGCCCTAGTGTGGAGCTCATAGGACAGCATCCCTTGCCCTGCTCCAAATCAAGAGAAACAGCATCCCTGTTCTCTCTTCCAGCCATATGGACAAAGTTTTTGCCCAGCTATGGCTTTTCTGAGACAGCATCCCTGTCTGGCATTCTCACCACTAGAAATAGGTCCAGTAGACAATTCCCACTGCTCTAAACTAAAACTTACTGATAGAAACTCTGAAAATACATCTTCACATTGTTGCTTAGCTAAACAACTTCAAACAGGATGGTTTACATCCCCACAGGGAAGTAACCATATAGTGGATGATAAAGTGAGTAACCAGTCTATTGCTTAGCTACTCTCTACTTATCACCACTTAGACAATAAAGTCTCAACTGGCCAAGGTTAGCCTTATTGTCCTTCGTTTGGGGGGGGTGTTGTGTGAGAAAGTAGCCTCTTTCTAGCCTTGTTGCCCCCACTTTTGGCCTGTTTGTGAGTATATGTCAGGGAGTTTTCACTATCTCACTGGGATCCTGCTAGCCAGGCCCAGTGCTCATAGTGAAAACCCTATGTTTTCAGTATGTTTGTTCTGTGTCACTGGGATCCTGCTAGCCAGGACCCCAGTGCTCATAAGTTTGTGACCTATATGTATGTGTTCCCTGTGTGATGCCTAACTGTCTCACTGAGGCTCTGCTAACCAGAACCTCAGTGGTTATGCTCTCTCATTACAAATTGTCACCAACAGGCTAGTGACCAATTTCACCAATTCACATTGGCATACTGGAACACCCTTATAATTCCCTAGTATATGGTACTAAGGTACCCAGGGTATTGGGGTTCCAGGAGATCCCTATGGACTGCAGCATTTCTTTTGCCACCCATAGGGAGCTCTGACAATTCTTACACAGGCCTGCCATTGCAGCCTGAGTGAAATAACGTCCACGTTATTTCACAGGCATTTACCACTGCACCTAAGTAACTTATAAGTCACCTATATGTCGAACCTTTACCTGGTAAAGGTTGGGTGCTAAGTTACTTAGTGTGTGGGCACCCTGGCACTAGCCAAAGTGCCCCCACATCGTTCAGGGCAAATTCCCCGGACTTTGTGAGTGCGGGGACACCATTACACACGTGCACTGGACATAGGTCACTACCTATGTACAGCGTCACAATGGTAACTCCGAACATGGCCATGTAACATGTCTAAGATCATGGAATTGTCACCCCAACCCGAGTCTCTACCACAGATCCGGGTACTGCCAAACTACCTTTCCCGGGGTTTCACTGCAGCTGCTGCCAACCCCTCAGACAGGTTTCTGCCCTCCTGGGGTCCAGCCAGGCTTGGCCCAGGAAGGCAGAACAAAGGACTTCCTCAGAGAGAGGGTGTTACACCCTCTCCCTTTGGAAAAAGGTGTCAGGGCTGGGGAGGAGTAGCCTCCCCCAGCCTCTGGAAATGCTTTGATGGGCACAGATGGTGCCCATCTCTGCATAAGCCAGTCTACACAGGTTAAGGGATCCCCCAGCCCTGCTCTGGTACGAAACTGGATAAAGGAAAGGGGAGTGACCACTTCCCTGACCTGCACCTCCCAGGGGAGGTGCCCAGAATTCCTCCAGTGTGCTCCAGACCTCTGCCATCTTGGAAACAGAGGTGCTGCTGGCACACTAGACTGCTCTGAGTGGCCAGTGCCAGCAAGTGACGTCAGAGACTCCTCCTGATATGCTCTTACCTGTGTTGCTAGTCTATCCTCCTTCCTAAGTAGCCAAACTTCCTTTTCTGGCTATTTAGGGTATCTGCTTTGGGGAATTCTTTGGATAACGAATGCAAGAGCTCATCAGAGTTCCTCTGCATCTCTCTCTTCATCTTCTGCCAAAGGATCGACCACTGACTGCTTAGGACGCCTGCAAAACTGCAACAAAGTAGCAAAGACGACTACTGCAACCTTGTATCGCTGATTCTGCCACCTTCTCGACTGTTTCCTGGTGGTGCATGCTCTGGGGGTAGCCTGCCTCCTCTCTGCACTAGGAGCTCTGAAGAAATCTCCAGTGGGTCGAAGGAATCTTCCCCCTGCAACCGCAGGCAACAAAAGACTGCATCACTGGTCCTCTGGGTCCCCTCTCAGCACAACGAGCGTGGTCCCTGGAACTCAGCAACTCTGTCCAAGTGACTCCCACAGTCCAGTGACTCTTCAGTCCAAGTTTGGTGGAGGTAAGTCCTTGCCTCCCCACGCTAGACTGCATTGCTGGGCACCGCGTGATTTGCAGCTGTTCCGGCTCCTGTGCACTCTTCCAGGATTTCCTTCGTGCACAGCCAAGCCTGGGTCCTCGACACTCTAACCTGCAGTGCACAACCTCCTGAGTTGTCCACCGGCGTCGTGGGACTTCCTTTTGTGTCTTCGGGTGAGCTCTGGTTCACTCCTCTTTGTAGTGCCTGTTCCTGCACCTCTGCGGGTTCTGCCTGCTCCTGTGAGGGCTCCCTGACTTGCTGGGCGCCCCCTCTGTCTCCTCATCTAAGTGGAAACATCCTGGTCCCTCCTGGGCCACAGCAGCATCCAAAAAGCCTAAACGCGACTCTTGCAGCTAGCAAGGCTTGTTTGCGGTCTTTTTGCGTGGGAACACCTCTGCAAGCTTCTTCACGACGTGGGACATCCATCCTCCAAAGGGGAAGTTTCTAGCCCTCTTCCTTCTTGCAGAATCCACAGCTTCTACCATCCGGTGGCAGCTTCCTTGCAGCCTCAGCTGGCATTTCCTGGGCATCTGCCCAATCTCGACTTTGTCGCGACTCTTGGACTTGGTCCCCTTTTTCCACAGGTACTCTCGTCCGGAAATCCACTTTGGTTGCTTTGCTTGTGTTGGTCTTCCTTGCAGAATTCCCCTATCACGACTTCTGTGCTCTCTGGGGAATATGGTACACTTTACACCTACTTTTCAGGGTCTTGGGGTGGGCTATTTTTCTAACCCTCACTGTTTTCTTACAGCCCCAGCGACCCTCTACAAGCTCACATAGGTTTGGGGTCCATTCATGGTTCGCATTCCACTTTTGGAGTATTTGGTTTGTGTTGCCCCTATACCTATGTGCTCCTATTGCAATCTATTGTAACTATACACTGCTTGCATTACTTCCTTTTGCTATTACTGCATATTTTTGGTATTGTGTACATATATCTTGTGTATATTTGGCATCCTCATACTGAGGGTACTCACTGAGATACTTTTGGCATATTGTCATAAAAATAAAGTACCTTTATTTTTAGTTTATCTGTGTATTGTGTTTTCTTATGATATTGTGCATATGACACCAGTGGTATAGTAGGAGCTTTGCATGTCTCCTAGTTCAGCCTAAGCTGCTCTGCTATAGCTACCTTCTATCAGCCTAAGCTGCTAGAAACACCTCTTCTACACTAATAAGGGATAATTGGACCTGGTACAGAGCGTAAGTACCCCTTGGTACCCACTACAAGCCAGGCCAGCCTCCTACAAGGCGGCATCGCCATCCTCCACCGAGACACCATCAAGGTCACCACCAACACCTTTGACACCCTCAACAACGCAGAACAAATGAACTTCCTCATCCACATCAACAACACCACCACCCTCAGAGGCACACTCATATACAGACCCCATGGACCACTCCCCCCCTTCTGCGACACCATCGCTGACACCATCAGCACGCACGCTCTCACCTCCACAGACTACATACTCCTCGGCGACTTTAACTTCCAGTTGGAAAACTCCCTAGACCACAACTCCTCCTCCCTCCTAGACAACCTCACCAACCTGGGACTCAAACAACTGGTTACTGCCCCCACCCACTAGGCTGGACACACCCTAGACGCCATTTTCAGCGCAAGCCAACACGTCACCTACACCCACACCACCAAACTCCAATGGACAGACCACCATTGCGTCCACTTCTCCTACAACAAACCACCCACACACCACCACCAACACACTACCCTCTACTGCATGTGGGACAAGATCCCCACGGAACACCTGAACTCCCAACTGACTCAAACCCCCCCACCCAACACCACCGACCCCAACATCGCCGCACACAACCTCAACAAATGGATCACCACCTGTGTCGACGCTCTTGCGCCCCTCAAAAAAAACATCACTACCCGCAATATCAAGAACGCCCCATGGTTCACCACTGAACTCCACGAGTCCAAACGCAAATGCCGCAAAGCAGAGAAAACCTGGAGACAAGAACCCTCCGCCACAAACCTCTCCGCCCTCAAATCCACCACACGCATCCACCACCAACTCATACGCACCACCAAAAGAGCACACTACAAGCAACGTATTGACAACAACTCCCAAAATAGCAAAGAACTCTTTACCATCATCAAAGAGCTCGCCAAACCCAAAGCCAGCAACCAAGACCCCACCCACACACAAACCCTCTGCAACTCCCTCTCAAATTATTTTCACTGCAAAATCCAAGACATACACAACAGCTTCATACCACACACACCCTCCACACACAACCCCAACCCACCCAACACAAACCCAACACACACACCCCACAACCTACTCACAACCTGGGCCCCCACCACCGACGAAGAAACTGAAAAGACTATGAACTCCATCCACTCTGGCTCCCCCTCTGACCCATGCCCCCACCGAATATACAACAAGGCCAGTCCCACCATAGCCCCTATACTCCGAGCCATAATCAACAGCTCATTCGCAACCGACACCTTCCCTGACCTCTGGAAACACGTGGAAGTCACTGCGCTCCTAAAAAAACGCAAAGCCAACCCAGACGACCTCTCCAACTACCGCCCCATCTCCCTCCTCCCTTTCCCAGCCAAAGTCACGGAAAAACTAGTCAACTCCTGCTTGTCCCACTTCCTCGAGACAAATCACACACTCGACCCCTCCCAATCTGGGTTCCGCAAGAACCACAGCACGGAAACCGCTCTCATCGCGTGCACCGACGAAATCAGATCCAGAATCGACATGGGCGAGACCGTAGCACTCATACTCCTTGACCTCTCCGCAGCCTTCGACACTGTCTGCCACCACATACTCCTTGCATGACTCTACGATGCCGGGATCCGCCACCTAGCCCTGGACTGGCTCACCTCCTTCTTTACCGACAGAACCCAAAAAGTCTGCTCCCACCCTTCCAATCCTCCGCCACCAAAATCGCATGCGGAGTCCCACAAGGCTCCTCCCTCAGCCCCACCCTCTTTAACATCTACATGGCTCCACTAGCCAACATCCTCAAACCCTACGGCACCACCATCCTCTCGTACGCGGATGACACACAACTCATCTTTTCCCTCACCCGCAACCCCTCCACCGCCAAAACCAACCTACACGCTGCACTCCTTAACACCTCTGCTTGGATGACAGCCAACCACCTGAAACTTAACTCCAACAAAACCGAAATTATCATTTTTGGTCCTCACAAAAACACTTGGGACCCCTCTTGGTGGTCCACCACACTAGGCCCCGCACCCACCCACGCAAACCATGCACGCAACCTCGGCATCATCATGGACCCCTCCCTCTCTATGACCCATCATATCAACGCACTCACCTCCTCATGCTTCAACACCCTCCGCACACTGAAGAAAACATTCAAATGGATCCCCACAGAGACCAGAAAGACAGTCACCCACACTCTCATTAGCAGCAGGCTTGACTACGGCAATGCCCTTTACGCCAGAACCACAAAAAAACTCAAACGCAAACTACAACGAATCCAGAACTCAGCAGCACGACTCATCCTCGACCTGCCCCGACATGAACACATCTCACTACACCTCAAATCCCTCCACTGGCTCCCCATAGACAAAAGGATCACCTTTAAGATCCTCACCCACGCGCACAAATCCCTCCACAACACCGGCCCAACCTACCTCAACGAGAGAGTGACCTTCCACACTCCCACATGCCACCTCCACTCCGCCGACCTCTCCCTCGCCTCAGTCCCCCGCATCAAACACACCACCATGAGGGGCAGATCCTTCTCCTATCTGGCCCCCAAAGCCTGGAACTCCCTCCCCACCCACCTTCGCAAAACCCAAGACCTCCTACTCTTCAGAAAAAAACCTTAAAACCTGGCTTTTCGAACAGTGATCTACCGTCCCCTCCCCCCCCTCCAGCGCCTTGAGACCCTAACAGGTGAGTAGCGCGCTTTATAAATCTCTTTGATTGATTGATTGATACTGTGAATTGGTAGTGCCCTCCTATAGTAGAAAATGCAGTCTTTGGTTTAGCATCTTCTGCCAATCTGATCTGCCAATACCCTGCAGTCAGATCAAAAGTGCTAAGATACTTGGCAGAAGACAGTGTATCAATGAGCGCATCTGCCCTGGGTATAGGGAGAGCATCAGTTTTTGTTACCTGATTGAGCCCTCTGAAATCTACACAAACCTCATCTCCCTCTTTCCATCTTTGGTGTGAGGTTTTGGTACAAGCACCACTGGACTAGCCCCTGGGCTTTCAGAAGGTTCAATCACCCCCAAATCCAACATTTTCTGCACCTCTTGTTTAATGCAGTCTCTGACATGGTCAGGCTGCCTATACATTTTACTTTTGACAGGCAGGCTGTCTCCAGTGTCAATTGTGTGTTCACACCAGGATGTTGTACCTGGTACAAGTGAAAAGAGGTCAGGAAATTGGCTTAGGAGATTGATGCAGTTGTCTTTCTGTTCTGCAGTCAGACAATCTGCTAAAACTACTCCGTCCACTAAGGCATCTGCTTCAGTGGTGGTAAAGAGATCAGGGAGAGGGTCACTCTCTTCTTCCTGTCCTTCATCTGTTGCCATGAGCAGGGTGAGATCAGCCCTGTCATCATCATCATCATCATCATCATATATACTTTATTCGACCATGGGTCATAAAAGTTACATATTAAATTGTACAAAAAAGGTACGTTTGCTTCATTATGCTTTTACACTGGCTAAAAATAATAAGGTTTAGAATAAGAAAAGCTTCTATAGGCAATGGCCTACTATAATCCACCATTATTCCCGATACATAGCTTAACATTTAGATACCAGGGTTTCTGAGACGTCTACTTCATAACGTTAAAATAGTACAAATATTTAAAAGCTCTTAAAACAATATGAGGTGGTTTCAAATACAAATTTCCCAGGTGGTATCATCATCAAGATAAATACAAACTATCCGACCCAAGATTTAAAGATTTAAAGTGCTAATTTGATGTTACATAGTAATACAATTCCTTAATAATTTAGATGGCATACTTTAACAAAGAGAGCCTACTACCGGCACAATCATTTGGCAAGTTTAAGCACTGTCAAGTCATTAAGACACAAGCACAGTGTGATAAAAAGCTTATATAATAACTTAAAATGGTTATCGGATTCATGTTAAAATGGCACGAGTACCAGACAGGTGCATAAAAAATAGCTCTTTGTGGCTAATACTAGTGTTAAAATGGCAGAAACACATGATGATTACCTACATAATGTCTAAAAAATCTATTCCAAGCCCTGTCCAAACCACATGGTCAATAATTCGTCATCCTCTTCATCATCAACTTAGTTCATCAATGACCATAAAAGCACATAAAACAAAATATAATAATTCTTAAGTGAATAAATAAATACATGTCTGTAAATAGGTGTAAAAACATTAAAACAATAACTTGAATTGCTCATATGACTCTAAATCTTACCTATATAGAGATAAGACCTTAAATAACTTTTTGAAGATGGCAACGTATGCGCCAAGCTGTTGCTAAATACTTGCTTACTGAAAGAATTACGTCAGCTGAATTATGGCTTTTTAGAACCCGTAGAGCCAAAGAGCAATTCTTGAATCCCATGTCCCTGCAAATCTTGCGGATCCATTTTGTTCGCGGAATCGCATAGGCTGGGCAGAAGAACATGAAATGCTCAATGGTTTAAAAAATACTGCCACAGGCAGGGCATATATCGGGAAGATTAATCGACCCCCACCTATGAATCAATGACATCAGGGGCAGAGAGCCAAAACGAAACCTTGCATATAAGCTCTTGCCTTGCAAATCCGGTATAACATCCAAATAGAGTTCAAACTTTGGGGACCATTTAATATCAGTAAAGGAATTAGTTAAGCGACCATGGGATTTATGGGTTATGTAGTTGTCCTTAACGTAAGACCAATAGGTTAACTTTAAAACATTTTTGTGCCGTCTCTCTAATTTATGGGGATTTTCCCAATAGTCACCCAGACCCAAAAGCCGGAGCCAATGGGCCACATGGCGAATCCAGGGAAGAGTATTAGCATTTTGGCATTTCAATAAATCGAGTAATGCGATCTTATATATATCTAGTTCGGGGGTTATCCATAACCTGATCCAATAAAGGAGAGGTCTTAGAGTAGCTAAATCTGCTACTCAGCTTAACCCCAGATCTAGAAATAATGGAAGCAAGGGTGTGGTGCGTGGACATGCAATTAAAGCCCTTGCAAAGTTGTTTTCCCCCACACTGATCTTATTGCAGTTAGCGTAACCCCATACCTCCGCTCCGTACAGGGCTGCATTTTGAGCCTTAGCTGTGTACATTTTTATTGCTGGGGAAACAACCTTTGTAAAGGAGCTTTGATAGAAACGCAATATGGATGAGGCTCTATGTTGAAGGAGCCCTGCACTTTTTGTAATCTGCTCTTCCCATAGTAGTTTACTGGTTGACCTAACTCCCAGGTAATCTATAGAGCTTACTTCCTTCAACGGTACTCCCTCAATATGAATGAAACATCTTTTCCTAGGTCCCTTGGATAACACCATCAATTTGGTTTTGTTAATGTTAACCTCCAACCCATGATCGCTACAGAAATGGTTAAACCGGTCAACAAGGGTTTGCAACCCCATTGGTGTCTTAGAAATGAGGAGTGAATCATCGGCAAAGAGCAAGATAGGGATTTTTTGTGTATTCAGGGAAGGGGCATCATTCTGGCCTATGGACACAGCCTTTACTACTTCGTTGATAAATATGGTAAACAGTAGGGGGGCTAACACGCAACCTTGGCGAACTCCTCTTCTGATTGGGATCCGTTCTGTCAGTTCGCCTTGTTCACCCCACCTCACTTGGGCATAAGTGTTCTCATGTAGTCGTTTTAACAGGAGTAATAGATCCTCTGGGATTCCCAATCTACCCAGCACTTCCCACAGTTTGGCTCTTGGGACCAAATCAAAAGCCGATCGCAGGTCTATAAATACCACATACAGGCATTGTTTGGCCACAAGTACATATTTCCAATGCAATATGGCCAATCGAAAGACCTGGTCTATCGTGCTTGTTTTTGCACGAAACCCTGCCTGTAAATGGGAAAGGATTTGGTACTCCTCAACCCAATTGATTAGCCTCTGCAAAATTTGTTTAGCAAAGATCTTTTGTAGGTTGTCTATAAGGCTAATTGGCCTATAGTTAGCTGGGAGATTAGCATTCCCTTTTTTATAAATGGGTATGATCTCTGCCCCCTTCCATGTACCTGGAATTTGCCCCCCTGCCGCTATACTATTTGAGATGGCATTAATATACCAGGTGAGATCAGCCCTGTCATAGTAGGGCTTTAGGCGGTCAACATGAATCACCCTATCGGGACTCCTGGCAGTGCCCAGGTCTACCAAATAGGTAACCTCCCCCTATTTCTCAACAATTAGATGGGGTCCACTCCATTTGTCTTGGAGTACTCTTGGGGCCACAGGCTCCAATACCCTCACCTTCTGTCCTGGTTGGTACTGGATCAGAACAGCCTTCTGGTCATGCCATTGCTTTTGCAGCTCCTGGCTGGCCTGAAGGTTTTTACTGGCCTTTTTCATGTACTCAGCCATTCTGGATCTTAGGCCAAGTACATAATCCACTATGTCCTGTTTAGGAGCTTTTAAAGGTTGTTCCCAACCCTCCTTTGGTGCCCAAAGTGGAGTTCAAAGGGGCTGAAGCCCACTCCTTTTTGGGGTACCTCCCTGTAAGCAAAAATGAGGCAAGGTAACAGGACATTCCATCTTCTCCTGAGTTTTTCAGGGAGTCCCATTATCATTCCTTTGAGAGTTTTATAAATCCGCTCAACCAGTCCGTTTGCCTGTGGATGGTAAGGGGGGGGGTGAACTTGTAGGTCACACCACACTCCTTCCACATTGCTTTTAGGTATGCAGACATGAAGTTGCTACCTCTGTCTGACACCACCTCTTTAGGAAAACCCACTCTGGAAAAGATTCCCAGAAGGGCTTTTGCTACAGCAGGAGCTGTAGTGGTCCTTAGAGGTATGGCTTCAGGGTATCTTGTGGCATGGTCAAAATCTATTGCCTGAAGCAGTAGGAGGGTCAAGGGGGTGAACTATGTCAAGCCCTACCCTTTCAAAGGGAACCCCAACCACTTGAAGTGGAATTAGATGGGCCTTCGGAGTGCCACCAGTCTTGCCACTGGCTTGGCAGGTCACACAGGACTTACAAAAGTCTTTGGTGTGCTCTGACATATGAGGCCACTGAAACAAGGGGGCAAGTCTTTCCCAAGTTTTCGTCTGGCCCAAATGCCCAGCCAAAGGAATGTCATGTGCTGGAGTGAGAAGAAACTCTCTGTACTACAGGAGAATGACCAATCTCCTGGCTGCTCCAGGTTTTGGGTCCGTTGACTCTGTGTACAAGAGGCTATCTTCCCAGTATACTCTGAGTGTCACTGACATCCCCATTTTGCTGCTTGACAGCTTGCTGTCTGAGACCCTCTAATGTGGGACAGGTTTGCTGTGCCACACTCAGTTTTTCCCTGGCAGGCCCCCCTCCACCCAAAAGCTCAGCAGTGTCTGCTGCCAGCTCCTATGATGTAGGTTCTGCACAAGGAGGCAATTCCTCTTGCTCAGAAGGGGACTCATCTGTAGA
The DNA here is from genome assembly GCF_031143425.1 of Pleurodeles waltl. Taxonomy (NCBI): domain Eukaryota; kingdom Metazoa; phylum Chordata; class Amphibia; order Caudata; family Salamandridae; genus Pleurodeles; species Pleurodeles waltl. The sequence continues at coordinate 1,220,672,672 of NC_090447.1, forward strand.
GGGAGGGATAATGGGTAGGGATTTACCCTTTTTACCCCTGGCTTTAGGGAGCACTTGGTCCATTGTTCCAGGATCCAAGTCACCCTGTCCTTTTTGCTTTTTGGCCTGAGCCCTGGTTAAAGCACAAATATGTCCAGAAATGCCCAGCATTGCTGCATGGCCCTCCAACTCCACTTCTGCCCAAGCTGATGTCTCTAAATCATTCCCTAGAAGACAGTCTATAGGTAAATCTGAGGCATCCACAACTTTCTTTGGACCAGTACCCCCCCCAGTTGAGATTCACAACAGCCATGGGGTGGCTAAGAGTGTTGTTATGAGCGTCTGTCACTTGGTACTGCTGACCAAGTAAGTGTTGCTCAGGGTGGACCAGTTTTTCTATCACCAGAGTTACACTGGCTCCTGTGTCCCTGTAGGCCTGAACCTCAACACCTATTATTAGGGGAAGTTGCTTGTACTTATCCATATTAAGGGGACAAGCAACCAAGGTGGCAAAATCAATGCCACCATCAGAGACTAAAACAGCCTTTGTGGTCTCCCTAACAAGACCAACCCCAAGTACATTGCCAATAGTGAGCCCAGCTACACCCTTGGATTGGATATTACTAGTAGATTTCCCACCACCACTGCTATTACTAGGGGCAATAGAATTTGCAGCAGGGGCTGTGGTGGTGGGAGGTTTGGTGTTTTTCTTTGGACAACTGGAATCAGTTGCTTAATGGCCTTTGACTTTACACAAATAACACCAAGGCTTTTTAGGTTGATTATTAGAAGAGGATTTGGACCCACCACCCCCAGATGATTTTTGTTGGCCTGATGAAGACTCAGAATGTTTACTTTTGTCCCCACCCTTCTCAAAAGACTTACCATCCTTCTTCTTGCCATCCTTGTCACCTCCTGTATGAACTTTTCTGTTCACCCTTGTTCTGACCCACTTGTCTGCCTTCTTTCCCAATTCTTGGGGAGAGGTCAGATCCGAGTCCACTAGGTATTGGTGCAACAAGTCAGGCACACAGTTGTTCAGAATATGCTCTCTCAGAATAAGATTGTACAGGCTTTCATAGTCAGATACCTTACTGCCATGTAACCACCCTGGCAAGGCTTTCAATGAACAGTCCACAAAATCTGTCCAGTCTTGAGAAGACTCTTTTCTGGTGTCTCTGAACTTCATCCTGTATTGTTCAGTGGTTAAGCCAAATCCATCCAAGAGTGCATCTTTTAATACTGTGTAGTTGTTGGCTTCACTTTCTCTAACAGTAAGGAGCCTATCCCTACCCTTTCCAGTGAAAGATAGCCACAAAATAGCGGCCCACTGCCTTTGAGGGACCAACTGTACCATACAGGCCCTCTCAAGTGCAGCAAACCACTTATTAATGTCATCCCCCTCCTGGTAAGGAGGGACTATCTTGTGCAGATTCCTGGAATCTTGCTCTCTGACAGGATTTCTATCAGGAATACTGCTGCTGCCACCATGGGGAACTAACCCCAACCTCTGTCTTTCCTTCTCTATGTCTAGGGATTCCCTATCTAAGGCCAGCTGTTGCTGTTTAAGCTTCAGTCTGGTCTCTTCAACCCTCAACCTTTGAGTTCCCTTTCTAACAAGTTATCCTCAGGGTGGGTGGGTTGGGAATGCTTTGACACAGAGGACAGATTGGAAACTTCAGAGGGGGACCTGTCCCTAACTGTCTGGACCCTGGTAACCTGGCCTCTAGGGATAAAGGATGCCCTACTGTTATGGGAACCCTTATCACTACCAGCATCACTAGGTGCCCTGCTAGGGGGCAGACCCTTGTCAGAACTCTCCCCAGCTTTTCCAGGGAACTCCTCTAAATCAGACTGGGAAGCTTCTACCTTTTCTAACCTCTCATTTGATGGGCCAGACTGGTTCTGGTCATCTACAACAAGCATATTAAAGAGAAACTCTTTTTTAGGATTCTTTCCTATACTTAAACCTCTATCCAGGCAGAGACCCCTTAAACTCTTGTAGTTCAAAATCTCATAGGTTGCATTCACAGTTTTGAGAGTGGAATCAACAACAGATATGATAGTAAAAGGTTTAATGACAGTGAGAAAGAGAACGTTTTTAGAACTTTAAGAAAGCACAGAGAAAAAAACGTTTTCCAACTTTGGAAAACTTTTGGAAGTTTTAAGAAACTTTTCAGAACTTTGTAAAAAGTTGTAGGATAGAAAAGCAAACTTTTTGGGTTAAGTGTACATACACTGAACTGTTTGGTATATGATTCTCTTATGAAAACTACAAAATGACAAAGTAGTAAAACAGTTGCAAGTACTTATCCCACCGCTGCACCACCAATGTAGGAGGCTGGCCTGGCTTATAGTGGGTACCCTGTGGTACTTACACCCTGTGCTAGGTCCAGTTATCCCTTATTAGTAGAATAGAGGTGTTTCTAGCAGCTTAGGCTGATAGACGGTAGCTATGGCAAAGCAGCTTAGGCTGAACTAGGAGACATGAAAGCTCCTACTATACCACTTATATCATATGCACAATATCATAAGAATACACAATACTCAGAGTTACTAAAAATAAAGGTACTTTATTTTTATGACAATATGCCACAAGTACCTCAGTGAGTACCCTCAGTAAGAGGGTAAGTAATATACACAAGTTATATGTACACAAACCCAAAACAGGTATGTAAGAGTCAGAAACGTAATGCAAACAGTGTAGAATTACAATAGGTTGCAATAGGCAAACATAGGTCTAGGGGCAACACAAACCATATACTCCAAAAGTGGAATGCGAATCACAAATGGACCCTAGACCTATGGGAGTTTGTAGAGGGTCGCTGGGACTGTAAGAAAACAGTCAGGGTGTCCAAGATACCCCACCCCAAGACCCTGAAAAGTAGGAGTAAAGTACACCTACTACCCCAAAAGAGCACAATAGTCGTGATAGGGGGGTTCTGCAACAATAACAAACACCAGCAAGGCACTGAAGGTGGATTCCTGGACCTGAGGACCTGCAAGGCAAGGGGACCAAGTCCAAGAGTCGCAATAGTGTCCAGGGGGGCAGGAGCCCAGGAAACCCCGGATGAAGGTGCAAGAGGGCTGCCTGTGGGTGGAAGACGCCAAAGATTCTAAAACAACGAAAAGGGCAAGGAACTTCCCCTTTGGATGGAAGATGTCCCACGGCATGCTGGGTGTTGCAGAAGTGTTTCCACGCAGAAATACCGCAAACAAGCCTTGCTAGCTGCAAGGGTCGCAGTAGAGGTTTTTGGGTGCTGCTGGGGACCAGGAAGGACCAGGATGTCACCCCTTGGAGGAGGAGACAGAGGGGGCACTCAGCAACTCAGAGAGCCCCCACAGAAGAAAGGCAGCACCCGCAGAAGTACCAGAGCAGGCACTTAGAAGGTATGTGTACCCAGAGTCACAAAAGGAGGGTCCCACGATGTCGGAGTCCAACTCAGAGGGTTGAGCACTGCAGGACATAGTGCTGGGGACCCAGACTAGATTGTGCACAATGGAATCCTTGGAGAAGTGCACAGAAGCTGGAGCAGCTGCAAATCAGGCAGTACACAGGTTTGCAGTCTAGCGTGGAGAGGCAAGGACTTACCTCTACCAAACTTGGACTGAAGGATCACTGGACTGTGGGGGGTCACTTGGATCTAGCTCCTGTGTTCCAGGGACCACGCTCGTCAGGATGAGAGGGGACCCAGAGGAACGGTGATGCAGTCTTTTGAGGCCTGTGTTAGCAGGGGGAAGATTCTGTCGACCCACTGGGGATTTCTTCTTGGCTTCCAGTGCAAGGTGAAGGCAGACAGCCCCCAGAGCAGGCACTATCAGGAAACAGTCGAGAAAGCCGGCAGGATGAGGCGCTACACTGTTACTGGTAGTCGTCTTGCTACTAGAAGTCGAAGAGGGAAGTGCAGAGGAACTCTGGTGAGCTCTTGCATTCATTATCTGAAGAATACCCCCGAGGAGAGACCCTAAATAGCCAGAAAAGGAGGTTTGGCTACCAAGAAAGAAGGATTGGCTACTAAGAGAGGTAAGCGCCTATCAGAGGGGGTCTCTGACGTCACCTGCTGGCACTGGCCACTCAGAGCAGTCCAGTGTGCCCCCAGCACCTCTGTTTCCAATATGGCAGCGGTCTGGGACACACTGGAGGAGCTCTGGACACCTCCCCTGGGAGGTACTGGTCAGGGGAGTGGTCACTCCCCTTTCCTTTGACCAGTTTCGCGCCAGAGCAGGGCTGGGGGATCCCTGGGCCGGTGTAGACTGGCTTATGCAGAGATGGGCACCATCTGTGCCCATCAATGCATTTCCAGAGGCTGGGGATGCTACTCCTCTCCAGCCCTTCACACCTATTTCCAAAGGGAGAGGGTGTAACACCCTCTCTCAGAGGAAATCCTTTGTTCTGCCTTCCTGGGCCGGAGCTGCCCAGACTCCAGGAGGGCAGAATCCTGTCTGAGGGGTTAGCAGCAGCAGCAGCTGCAGTGGAAACCCCGGAAACCCCGGAAAGGCAGTTTGGCAGTACCCGGGTTCTTTGCTGGAGACCCGGGGGATCATGGAATTGTCCCCCCAATACCAGAATGGTATTGTGGTGACAATTCCATGATCTTAGACATGTTACATGGCCATGTTCGGAGTTACCATTGTGACGCTATACATAGGTAGTGACCTATGTATAGTGCACGCTTGTAATGGTGTCCTGCACTCACAAAGTTCGGGGAATTTGCCCTGAACGATGTGGGGGCACCTTGGCTAGTGCCAGGGTGCCCACAAGTAACTTGGCACCCAACCTTCACCAAGTGAGGGTTAGACATATAGGTGACTTATAAGTTACTTATGTGCAGTGAAAAATGGCTGTGAAATAACGTGGATGTTATTTCACTCAGGCTGCAGTGGCAGGCCTGTGTAAGAATTGCCTGAGCTCCCTATGGGTGGCAAAAGAAATGCTGCAGCCCATAGGGATCTCCTGGAACCCCAATACCCTGGGTACCTAAGTACCATAAACAAGGGAATTATATGGGTGTACCAGTGTGCCAATGAGAATTGGTACATTTAGTCACTAGCCTGCAGTGACAAATTTAGAAAGCAGAGAGAGCATAAACACAGGTTCTGGTTAGCAGAGCCTCAGTGATACAGTTAGGCACCACACAGGGAACACATACTATGAGCACTGGGGTCCTGCCTAGCAGGATCCAAGTGATACAAGGGCTAAAAAAAAACATACATACAGTGAAATTGGGGGTAACATGCCAGGCAAGATGGTACTTTCCTACAATGGGCAGCAAGGTCCAAACAGAAGGAACTCAGAAGCAGAGAGGCACACGCAGAGGACAAGAATCAAGCAGAAAGGCACAAAGGCACAAACAGAGGTCATGAAACAACCAGAAAATGGGCAGAGAGGCACAAACAGAGGGAAGTAATTAGAAGAAAGGCTCAAACAGAAGGCAAGAAATTAGCTGAAAACGGTAGAGTGTTAGAAGCAGATGGCAAGAAAGGGCAAAGAGGCACAAACATAGAGCAGGAAACAAGCAGAAAATGGACAGAGAAGCATGAACAGAGGGCAAGAAACAGACAGAGAAGCACAAACAGAGGGCAGGAAACAAGCCGAAAATGGGCAGAAAGGTAAAAACAGAGGGCAAGAAACAGACAGAGAGGCAGAAACAAAGGGCAAGAAATGAGCAGAAAATGGGCAGCGAGGTCCAAACAGAGGGAACACACAAGCAGAGAGGCACAAGCAGAGGACACGCATCAAGCAGAAAGGCACAAACTGAGGTCATGAAACAAGCAGAAAATAGGCAGAGGGGCACAATCAGAGGGCAGGAAATGGGCAGAGAGGCTCAAACAGAGGGAAGAAATGAGACGAAAGGCACAGAGGGCAAGAAATGAGCAGAAAACGGGCACAGAGGTAGAAACAGAGGACAAGAAAGGGCAGAGAGGCAGAGAGGCACAAACATAGAGGAAGAAACAAGCAGAAAATGGACAGAGAAGCATGAACAGAGGGCAAGAAACAGACACAGATGCACAAACACTGGGCAAGAAACGAGCAGAAAACGGGCAGAAAGGCAAAAACTGAGCGCAAGAAATTAGTAGAAAGGCACCAACAGAGGGCAAAAACAGGGAGAGAGCCACAAACGTAGGACAGGGAATGAGTAGAAAGGCAGGAACAGAGGGCAAGAAACGATGCAGTGTTTGGTGAGTATAGGCACCAGGCCATGCAGTCCACCCCTGGTGCATACGGCATAAGGCTGTGCGCAGTGCAGGTTTGTTTGGTTATAGGGGCTTGGCTGCAGGGCCTGCCCGCAGCACACCGGCACGGGGTTCTGTGGTTATAGGGGGTCAGCTGCAGGCCTGGCCACAGACCAATCCCTGCAGCCAACCCCTGCCAGGCACGGCCAAAGACTGTGTGCTGCAGTGGTTGGATTAACGTATGGTAATTAAAATAACTTTACATTATAAAACCATTGAAATTCACTGAAAAAAACAAAGGGGTACAGGGACGTTATAGTTGGGAAACAGATTTTTTTTAAAACATGGAAATTTACTGAAAAGACAAAGGTTTACAGAGACGTTATAGTTAGGTCCTGAATTTACTCATACAAAATTCAGCAGTTTTAGTTACTTATTTCAAGTAACTATAACTCGCGCCGTAAGGTAACTATAACTCGGGCCCTCGCCATGCACAGTTTTTTCTTCAATGTTTTCACTGCTAATGTTTCATTTGTATTTTCATTGATGGCATAGACGTTGTCATGTGTGCGAGGGCATGAAATATAGGGGGTTATTCTAACTTTGGAGGAGGTGTTAATCCGTCCCAAAAGTGACGGAAAAGTGACGGATTTACCACCAGCCGTATTACGAGTCCATTATATCCTATGGAACTCATAATACGGCTGGTGGTATATCCGTCACTTTACCGTCACTTTTGGGACGGATTAACACTCCTCCAAAGTTAGAATAACCCCCATAGTCACTTGAAGTAACTCTAACTATAACTGCTAAATTTCTATGTTTTTTTTTTCAGTGACATTTATATCACGTCAGTGCATTCAAGCTCTCTGTTGACTTCCTTTTGATCCCTCTTTTATTTTCACATGCGTGGATATAATGCTCTGATTTTTGCTGTGGTCTGTCTTTGATTTCAGTAGTTGATATAAAATGCAAGGGTAAAGTGAAGAACCACTTAACCACCATTCTCACACACAGGTTCTGGCTGGAGCGTTCTACTACTGACTGTTCTCTTGAACTCGAGCCGGGGGCGTCGGGTGCAGAGTGTGAAGTCTCACGCTTCCGGCGGGAAGAGAGAGTTCTTTGGAAATTGCTTTAAAGTTGCAAAGTTGTTGCAGTTTTTGAACATTGCTGCTGTTCTCGGGAGTTTCTTGGTCCTTCGGGTTCAGGGCAGTCCTCTGAGTGCTCAGAGGTCACTGGTCCCTGTCAGATGCGTCGCTGTGCAGGTTCTTTGAGTCTGGATACAGGCCGGTAGGGCTGGGGCCAAGTCAGTTGTCGTCTCCGTCGTCTCTGCGGGGCTTTCAGGTCAGCAGTCCTTCTTCTTGTTGTAGGTTGCAGGAATCTCATTTCCTGGGTTCAGGGTCGACCCTAAATACTAAATTTAGGGGTGTGTTTAGGTCTGTGGGGCAGTAGCCATGGCTACTGTCCTGGAGGGTGGCTACACCCTCTTTGTGCCTCCTCCCTGAGGGGAGGGGGCACATCCCTTTTCCTATTGGGGGAATCCTCCAATCTCAAGATGGAGGATTTCTAAAGGCAGGTGTCACCTCAGCTCCGGGCACCTTAGGGGCTGTCCTGACTGGTGGGTAGCTCCTCCTTGTTTTCCTCATTATCTCCTCCAGCCTTGCTGCCAAAAGTGGGGGCAGTGGCCGGAGAGCCGGGCATCTTCACTGGTTGGGATGCCCTAGGGTGCTGTAACAAAAGGCATGAGCCTTTGAGGCTCACTGCCAGATGTTACAGTTCCTACAGGGGGGGTGTGAGAAGCACCTCCACCCAGTACAGGCTTTTTTCCTGGCCACAGAGTGACAAAGGCAATCACCCCCTGTAGCCAGAAACTTGTCTGGTTGTGGCAGGCTGGCAGAAACTGGTAAGCCCAGCGCTAGGAGTTGGGCTGGTATTCAGGGGGCATCTCCAAGATACCCTCTGGTGTGTTTTACAATACATCCCACACTGGCATCAGTGTGCATTTATTGTGCTGAGAAGTTTGATACCAAACATCCCAGGTTTCAGTGTAGCCATTATGGAATTGTGGAGTTTGTTTGACAAATTCCCAGACCATATACTCTTTATGGCCACCCTGCACTTAAAATGTCTAAGCTTTTGCTTAGACACTGTAGGGGCATAGTGCTCATGCACATATGCCCTCACCTGTGGTATAGTGCACTTAGGGCTGTAAGGCCTGCTAGAGGGGTGACTTACCTATATCACAGGCAGTGAGAGGTGGGCATGGCACTCTGAGGGGAGTGCCATGTCGACTTACTTATTTTCTCCCCACCAGCACTCACAGACTGTGAGGCAGTGTGCATGTGCTGAGTGAGGGGTCCCCAGGGTGGCATAATACATGCTGTAGCCCTTAGAGACCTTACCTGGCAACAGGGCCCTTGGTACCGGGGGTACAATTTACAAGGGACTTATCTGTGTGCAAGGTCTGTGCCAATTGTGGGAACAAATGTACAGTTTAGGGAAAGAACACTTTTGCAGGGGCCTGGTTAGCAGGGACCCAGCACACTTTCAATCATAACTGGCATCAACAAAAGACACAAAGTCACGGGGTTACCATGCCAAGGGAGGCATTTTCTTACACACACCCCAAACAAAATAGGATGAGACTAACCTTTCCCATGAGTGCCTTCATTTTCTAAGTGGAAGAACCTGGAAAGGCCATCAGCTTTGGCATGGGCAGTCCCAGGTCGTGTTCACCTACAAAGTCCATTCCCTGTAGGGACCACCCCAACAATTTAAGGTTTTCTCCTTTCATTTGCATCAGCCATCTGAGAGGTCTGTGGTCAGTTTGTACTGTGAAGTGAGTACCAAAAAGGTGTGGTCTGAACTTCTTCAAGGACCAAGCCACAGCAAAGGCCTCTCTCTCAATGGCACTCCAACGCTGCTCCATGGGGAGTAACCTTGTGCTAAAAAAAGCAACAGGCTGGTCAAGGCCATCATAATTTTTTTGGGACAGAACTGCTCCTATCACATGCTCAGAGGCATCAGTCTGCACTATGAACTGCTTAGAATAATCTGGAGCTTTCAAAACTGGTGCTGTACAGATAGCTTGCTTCAGGGTGTCAAAGGCCTTTTGACATCTATGTGTAGGAAAGTACCATCTTTCTTGGCATGTTACCCCCAGTTTTACATGTATGTCAGTATGGTTTTGCCTGTCTCACTGGGATCCTGCTAGCCAGGATCCCAGTGCTCATAGTTTGTGGTCTGAATGTGTATACTGGTGTAGTGCCTAACTGTGTCACTGAGGCTCTGCTAATCAGAACCTCAGTGCTCATGCTCTCTCTGCCTTTACATTTGTCACTATAGGCTAGTGACCACTTTTACCAATTTCAATTGGCATACTGGAACACCCTTATAATTCCCTAGTATATGGTACCCGGGTACCCAGGGTATTGGGCTTCCAGGAGATCCCTATAGGCTGCAGCATTTCTTTTGCCACTTTGCCACATATAGTGAGCTCAAACAAACCTTTACACAGGACTTCCATTGCAGCCTGAGTGAAATAATGCACACGTTATTTCACAGCCATTTTCACTGTACTTTAGTAACTTATAAGTCACCTATATGTCTAACCTTCACTTGCTGAAGGTTAGGTGCAAAGATACTAAGTGTGAGGGCACCCTTGCACTAGCAAAGGTGCCCCCACAGAGCTCAGGGCCATTTCCCTGGACTTTGTGAGTGTGGGGACACCATTACACGCATGCACTACATATAGGTCAATACCTATATGTAGCTTCACAGTGGTAACTCCGAATATGGCCATGTAACATGTCTAAGATCATGGAATTGTTCCCCCATTCCGAATCTGGTATTGGGGAGCAAATTCCATGCATCCTGGGACCCCCAATACTGCCAAACCAGCTCTGGGGTTTTTTCTGCAGGTACCGCTGCTGCCACCCCACAGACAGGGTTCTGCCCTCCTGGGGTCTGGGCAGCCCAGTCCCAGGAAGGCAGAACAAAGCACTTCCTCTGAGAGGAGGGTGTGTCTCTATCTTTGGGAATAGGTGTTAAAGGCTGGGGAGAGATAGCCTCTCTTAGCCTCTGGAAATGCTTTGAAGGGCACAGATGGTGGCCTCCTTGCATAAGCCAGTCTACACTGGTTTAGGGAACCCCCAGTCCCTGGTGCGAAACTGGACAAAGGAAAGGGGAGTGACCACTCCCTTGTCAATCACCACCCCAGGGGTGGTGCCCAGAGCTCCTCCAGTGTGTCCCAGACCTCTGACATCTTGTTTCCAGAGGTATGAGGGCACTCTGGAGGCCTCCGAGTGGCCAGTGCCAGCAGGTGACGTCAGAGACCACTCCTGATAGGTGCTTACCTTACTAGGTGGCCAATCCTCCTCTGAAGGCTATATAGGGTCTCTCCAGTGGGCTTTTCCTTAGATTACGACTTGCAAGAATTCATCAGGGTTCCTCTGCACTTCTCTCTTCGACGTCTGCCAAGGGTCGACCGCTGACTGCTCCAGGATGCCTGCAAAACTGCAACAAAGTGGCCAGAAGACTACCAGCGACATTGTAGTGCCTAATCTTGCCAGCTTTCTCGACTGTTTCTTAGTGGTGCATGCTCTGGGGTCTGCCTGCCTTCACCCTGCACCAGAAGCTATGAAGAAATCTTCGGTGGGTCGACGGAATCTTCCCCCTGCTCCAGCAGGCAGCAAACTTCAGCTTCACCGGTACTCTGGGTCCCCTCTCATCCTGACAAGCGTGGACCCTGGAATACAGGTGGTTGACCCAAGTGACCCAGACTATCAAGTGGTCGTACTGTCCAAATTTGGTTGAGGTAAGTCCTTGCCTCCCTTCCCCTGATTGTAATCCTGTGCACCACGTGATCTGCAGCTATAAGGGCTTCTGTGCAAATTTCCAAGAAATCCTGCATGTGCAGCCGAGCCTCGGTCCCCAGCACTCCGTCCTGTAATGCTCAGCTCCCTGAGTTGATCTCCGGTGTCGTAGGGCCTCCCTTTGCAGTGTTGAGATGACTGCCATGTTCAGACCTCTTGAACCCGTTTTGAAGGATTTCTGTGGGTGCTTCCTTCCTGTCCGAGGGCTTTCTACGTTGCTGAGGGCCCCCTCTGTCTCCTCTCCCAAGTGACGACTTCCTGGGCCCAGGCAGCACCCTTTTTCTCAACTCTTGCAGCTAGCAACGCTTGTTTGCAGTATTTTGCCAAGTAAACAACTTTGCATCCTCCTGCACGCCGTGGGACATCTTCTGCACAAAGAAGAACTTCCTACCTCCTTTCATTGTTGCAAAACCTGCAACTCCTTCCAACCGGAGGCAGCCATTTTGCACCTTCATCTGGGGTTTAGTGGGCTCCTGCCCCCCCGGACACTTTAGCGACTCTTGGACTTGGTCGCCTTCCTTTGCAGGTCTTCAGGTCCAGGATTCCGTCTCCAGTGCTTTGCAGTCTGTTGTGTTCCTTGCAAAATCCTTTATCACGACTTTAGTGTGTTTCTGGGGAAATAGTAGTACTTTACTCCTATTTTCCATGGTCTTGAGGTGGGGTATCGTTTACACCCTCAGTGTTTTCTTACACTCCTAGTGACCCTCTACACACTACACTAGCCTAGGGGTCCATTTGTGGTTCACATTCCACTTTCTTAGTATATGGTTTGTGTTGCCCCTAGACCTATTGCATCCTATTGTATTCTACAGTGTTTGCACTACTTTCTGACTGTTTTACTTACCTGATTTGGTTAGTTGTGTATATTTTGTGTATGGTACTTACCTCCTAAGGGAGTATATCCTCTGAAATATTTTTGGCACATTGTCACTAAAATAAAGTACCTTTATTTTTCGTAACTATGAGTATTGTCTTTCGTATGATATAGTACCTATATGACATAAATGGTATTGCATGAGCTTTGCATGTCTCCTAGTTCAGCCTTGGCTGCGCTGCTATAGCTACCTCTATCAGCCTAACCTGCTAGAACACTAGAACACTCTACCAATAAGGGATAACTGGACCTGGCACAAGGCGTAAGTAACATTGGTACCCACTATAAGCCAGGCCAGCCTCCTACACCACGGTCAAGTTAAATTTCTTGGGCATTTTCTTGGAGGTCAGTTATGTGAGGGTTGTCACTATTGATCCATATCCCTTCACAAACCACATATAGTACCCAGTCAAGCCAAGGAATGCCCTGACTTGAGTCTAGGTTTTTGGAGCTACCCAGTCCAGGATAGTCTAGATCTTGGGTTGGAGTGGTTGAACTTGGCCTCCACCTACAAGGTGTCCCAAGTAAACCACAGTACCTTGTCCTATCTGACATTTAGATGCCTTGATAGAGAGGCCTGCTGCTTGCAGGGCCTGCAAAACCTTCTTCAGGTGGACCAGGTGATCCTGCCAGTTGGAGCTAAAGACAGCAATATCATCTAGCTAATCTGTACTAAAGTACTCCAAGCCAGCAAGGACTTGATTCACCAACCTTTGGAAGGTGGCAGGGGCATTCTTTAAGCCAAATGGCATAACAGTAAACTGGTAATGCCCATAAGGTGTAGAGAATGTTGTTTTCTCTTTTTCTCCACATGCCATTTTTATTTGACAGTACCCTGCTGTCAAGTCAAAGGTACTTAAGTATTTGGCTGCGCCTAATTTATCTATGAGCTCATCTGCCCTTGGGATGGGGTGAGCATCTGTCTTGGTGACAGAGTTGAGCCCTCTGTAGTCCACACAAACCCTCATCTCTTTCTTGCCATCTTTGGTGTGAGGTTTAAGGACCAAGACCACTGGGCTAGCCTAGGGACTGTCAGACTGCTCAATCACTCCCAACTCCAGCATCTTGTGGACTTCTACTTTGACGTGGTCAGACTGTCTGAATATTTTATTCTTGACAGGAATACTGTCTCCTGTGTCCACATCATGGGTTCACAGGTGGGTCTGACCAGGGGTCAAGGAGAATAGTTCAGCAAACCGCTGGAGGACTTGCCTGCAGTCAGCCTGCTGTTGGCCAGAGAGAGTGTCTGAATAGATTACTCCATCTACTCAGCCATCTTTAGGGTCAGTGGAGAGGAGATCAGGGAGAGGTTCACTCTCTGCTCCCTGGTCCTCATCTGTAACCATTAACATGTTTGCATCTGCCCTGTCATGAAAGAGTTTGAGGCTGTTAACATCGATCACCCTCTTGGGGGTCCTGTTAGTGCCCAGGTCCATCAGGTAGGTGACCTGACACTTTTTCTCAAGTACTGGGTAAGGGCCATTTGTCCTGAAGTGCCCTGGGAGCCACAGTCTCCAGGACCCATACTTTCTGCCCTGGCTGAAACTCAGCCTTAGCAGCCTTTTGGTCATACTACATCTTCTGGAGTTGTTGGCTGGCCTCAAGGCTTTTGCTTGCCTTTTCCATTTACTCTGACATCCTTGAACATAGGCATAGTACATAGTTCACCACATCTTGTTTAGGCTCATGGAGACGTCTCTCCCAGGCTTCTTTTACAAGTGCCAGTGGTCCCCTAACAGGATGACCAAACAGAAGCTCAAAGGGTGGAAACCCTACTCCCTTCTGTGGCACCTCTCTGTAGGCGAAAAGCAGGCATGGCAAGAGCACATCCCATCTCCTTTTGAGTTTTTCAGGGAGCCCCATGATCATGCCCTTCAATGTCTTATTAAATCTCTCCACAAGACCATTGGTTTGTGGATGGTATGGTGTTGTGAATTTGTCAGTCACCCCACACTCATTCCACATGTGTTTTAGGTAAGCTGACATGAAGTTGGTATCTCTGTCAGAATCCACCTCCTTAGGAAATCCCACTCTGGTAAAAATGTTAATGAGTGCTTTTGCTACTGCACAGACAGTAGTGTACCTAAGGGGAATTGCTTGAGGGTAGTTGGTAGCATGATCCACTACTACCAGGATATACTGGTTCCCTGATGCGGTGGGAGGTTCCAGTGGACCCACTATGTCCACTCCCACTCTTTCAAAGGGAACCCCCACCACTGGAAGTAGAATGAGTGGGGCCTTTGGATGGCCACCTCTCTTACCACTGGCCTGACAGGTGACACAGGAGGTGTAAAACTCCTTTTCCTTCTGGGAAATATTGGACCAGTCGAAATGTCTGACCAATTTCTCCCATGTCTTGGTTTGTCCCAAATGCCCAGCAAGGGGAATGTCATGGGCTAGGGGTCAGAATTAACTCCCTAAACTCCTGAGGCACTACCACTCTCCTAGTGGGACCAGGTTTTGGATCTCTTGCCTCAGTGTAGAGGAGGCAACCCTCCCAATAGACCCTGTGGGTTCCAGTGACAGTTCCTTTTTCTTGCTCAGCTGCTTGCTGTCTTAGGCCTTCAAGAGAGGGACAAGTTTCTTGCCCCTTACAGAGCTGTTCCCTTGAGGGTCCACCTGGGCCCAAGAGCTCAACCTGGTAAGGCTCCAGCTCCATGGACTCAGTTCCCTCAGGGGACAGAACATCTTCCTGGGGACTCTGGGAGGAGAAGAACCACAAGGAAGGGGAACATGGAGGCCGTCTAAAGGAGCCAGTCACAGAGGGCTCCATATCGTAAAACTAAAAAATGAAGTAAAGGCAGTTTTCCTTACCAGGGGCATGAGGGCTTGATTTGCTGGCGGCGATTTCGACTGGGGGTCGTTTTTTTTTTTTGGTTGTTGGTGGGAGTGAATGCGGCGAAGGAGCTGGCTGCAACGCAGGACGCACAGGAGGAGACGGTTGTGCAGCTCCTTCGTGTCAGGGAGGCAGCGGCTTGCGTTTCCTACTGGGAAACTAAAGCAGAGCCAGCACAGGGCTGAAATCATTGGGCAAGAAGAGGAGGAATCAGAGGATTCCAAGGTATAGTGAGGACTTGCTTGACTTGCTTGATTTAGGCACAGAAGAGGAAAAACAGCGTTCTGAAGGATTTGGAGGTTCTGTGTGCTGAGAGGACGCTATTTCACATATAAATGGCACAACAGTTTATTTATACCATATGGAGGACCGGGCAAGAGGTGTGGTTGGGTCCAGAAATGAACGGGAAAGGTGGTATTTAAAAATGGTTTGGGACAAGTAGTGTACTCCCTGCGGAGTGCTAAAAAGAGTAAGAAAAGAGTAGAATCTGAGAGCTTGGACCCCCTCCAGAAACCGTCTGTAGTGAGAAGTAAGGTGGAGCAAAGTAATAGTACTGTTAAAAAGAGACTGAGGGCCTCATTATGACCCTGGCGGGCGGCGGAGGCTGCCCGCCAGGATCCCGCCCTCCAAATTACCGCGCCGCGGTCAAAAGACCGCGGCGGGTATTACGAGTTTTCCCCTGGGCTGGCGGGCGGTTCCAGTAAAACCGCCCGCCAGCCCAGGGGAAAACGACCTTCCCACGAGGATGCCGGCTCGTAATCGAGCCGGCGGAGTGGGAAGGTGCGACGGGTGCAGTGGCACCCGTCGCGTATTTCAGTGTCTGCAAGGCAGACACTGAAATACTTTTCGGGGCCCTCTTACGGGGGCCCCTGCCGTGCCCATGCCATTGGCATGGGCACGGCAGGGGCCCCCAGGGGCCCCGCGACCCCCCCTACCGCCATCCTGTTCATGGCGGCTTTCCCGCCATGAACTGGATGGCGGTAGGGGGGGTCAGAATCCTCATGGCTGCGGAGCGCGCTCCGCAGCCATGGAGGATTCCAAAGAGCAGCGGAAAGTCAGCGGGAGACCGCTGACTTTCCGCTTCTGACCGCGGCTGAACCACCGCGGTCAGAATGCTCATTGGAGCACCGCCAGCCTGTTGGCGGTGCTCCCGTGGTCGGTGGCCCTGGCGGCCACCGGCCGCCAGGGTCAGAATGACCCTCTGAATGTTAATAGTGGTGGAGACTTGAACAATAAAAAAGTCCTGGTTACTCCGTCTGTAAGGACCTATTTTCGGGTATTGTCAGGGACCCCTAAAATGTAGACCGGGGTGTGGGCACGCAAGAGGTGGACAAGTTAGTACCTGCGTCTAGCTTGGAGGACATTGGCTCCGATTTCCGGGCAGACAGGAGAGGTGTGCCGCAATTGTCTCCATCTAGGAGGCCTGTAGGGATTCAAGAAGAGATAAATGCAGGGCAAAATCTCCAGCCATCCGGGGAAGATCATGGACACTCAATTGCAGATATGTTGAAGGCATTATCTGTGGAATTGAAGGGTGGCTTTGAGACCTCTAATGCTAATCAGGCAGAGATTAGGAGTCTTTGTGAACACTTAGGGAAGAAAATCGATGAGCTTGCAGGCCGGACGGCTGTTCTGGAGGAGGAGGTTGGTGAGTTAAGGATGGTGGTAGAGGAAAATAAAGAGCAAATTCGATATCTAGAAGAAGGGGAAGCAGGGGTAATGGCCAAGATGGAATACTTGGTAAATAATCAGAGAAGGAACAATCTGAGGTTTCTCAGAGTCCCAGAAGGTTTGGAAGAAGGTGACTTAAAAGGTTTTATGGCTCGACTAATAAAGCAGGAAGTGAATGTGGAAGAATCAGAAGAGGACATTGCCAAGGATATTCAAAGGGTGAACCGTGTTTTGGCGAAAATGCCCCCCAATAGGGATAGACCAAGAAAAATTGGGAACTGGGTAAAAGAATAGACATACTAATAAAGCTTGGCACAACAGCTCGGTTAAAAGTTCCTGCTTCCTTAAGGGTCATGGTGAATAACAAAATGTCTAACTTTACGGATTGGAAGGAGGTAGACGAGTTGATCAGGAAAATTGAGAAAGGGAGCGGGAATGGGAAAGGTCTGGTTTAAGTTTCTTTTGTTTTTTCCCCCGGTAAGGAGGATTAGTTATGGGGTAAGATGCCCCAATTTAGGTACGGTGACCCTCCTCTGACATACTGTCAGATTAAAAGATTGGGTGGGTTCCCCAGGGAGGAGTAGGGATGGGTGGTATGAAGGGCGGCGGTGGTGGGAAGCACTGGGTGGGGAGCAAAAAGGGGGAAAAAAGATCCTCATTGGTGTAGTTAGAGAGAGGGGGGAGGAGGGGGGGCGTAAGAATGGATTCAGTCTCTATTTTGGATGATGGTAGTGAAGAATCTGAAACTCCTGTCTTGGAATGTTAACGGTCTTATGGTGAAGAGTAGGAAGAAAAGGTTGGTGCAATACTTGAAAGACGCTCCGTTTGATGTGTTGATTTTACAGGAGACTCATCTTTCTAAAGAAGAATGTTTTGAAGTCTTTAAGCCATGTAGATGGATACAGCAGATAGCTAGCTCTAACTGTACGAGTGGTAGTAAGGGGGTGGCAGTTTTAATTAAGAATCATGCTAATATTACTTTTGTTGGAGGCCCTATGGATAAATCTGGGAGGTGGGTGTTGGGGAAGTTGTGTGCTTTTGAGTATGTCTTTACGTTGGTAGGATACTATGGTCCTAATAGAGATAATATAGGTCCATTGAGGGAAGTGTCAGATCTTCTTCTGCAATATTCGGATCCTATAATATGGGCGGGAGACTTCAGTGTTGTATTGAATTATGATTTAGATAGATCGTCTGGTAGCAGGTCAAGAGTGAATGAGAAAATGCAGGCTCAGATTCGGGTAATTATGGCCCAATGAGGATTATATGATGTTTGGAGGGATAAGAGGGGGTCGGAGAGAGGTAATTCTTATAATAATAAGAAGTATCGGCATCAGTCCAGAATCGATTATTTTCTACTGGATAGTGACTTGAAAGATTATGTTGAGGCAGTAACACATATTGGTGCTCATTTATCAGATCATTCAACGGTCAGTTTACAACTTAGGCTACCAACGAAAAGGAGTGAAAAAAACGTAGACTCTGGATAGAACACTGCTACTGGAAGATGAGGTGGTTACGGAACTGCGGGCGGAGACAGAATAATTTTTTAGGATAAACATGGGTTCAGCTTCCTTAGCGATAGTTTGGGATACCTTTAAGGCCTTTTTGAGGGGGCGACTGATCAGGATAGCCACATATACGAGGAAAATATATAACGAATAAATAAGTAGGTTAGAGAATCAAATACGACAATCTGAGCAGAGAATGTTTAGTTTGGATCAAGGAGAAGAGTTCGATGAGTTGTATAAGCAACGACAGACAGCTAGTCTGGAGCTGTCAACTCTTTTAGATTATGGGATTAGATTGAGATTTGAGGCTAATAGGGTGGCCCACTTTGAGTATAGTGAGAACAATAGTAAATTGCTGCCATGGAAGTTAAAATCAGATATTGTCAGAAATCGGGTGATAGAAATTCAAGATGAAGATTCGGGTGAGATTAGGAAAGGTGGGGAGCAGGTGGAAGAAAGTTTTTTACATTTCTTTAAGGAATTATATACAGAGGACTTGGATGCCCCTTTGAAGGTAAAGAGGGGATGGCTTGGGGAACTAGATTTACACACTTTGAATGAAGAGGAAAGAAGTGTGGTTCATGAGCTGTTTAAGCAGATAGAGACAGAACGGGCCATTCTTGCTGGTAAACTGGGGAAGGCATTGAGGTTTATCAAGCTTTGGGTAGCAGTATTTTTGAGGTTTTACAGCAATTATGTAATAATATTATGGGGGTAAGGAGAATCTACCTCCTTCTTGGAAAGAAGCTATTATTACGTTAATTTTAAAACCTGTCAAAGACCCTAGGAAGTGTGAATCATATCGTCCAATATCATTGTTAAACTGCGATTATAAAGTTTTTGCAAAACTTCTGGCAGACAGATTAGGGACTGTTATGGGGAAGCTCATACACATAGATCAGAAAGCTTTTTTGAAGGGTAGATATATGCACAAATTAACACCGGGGCTGGTAGGGTTGATTGATTAAGCCACTATTCTCTGTATGCCTTTGGCTGTGGTAATGGTGGATGCAACAAAGGCATTTGATAGTTAATTGGCGCTATGTGATTATGGTATGTGAATTCTACAACCTTGGAAGACAATTTATTAGAACATTACAAAAAATGTATCATGACCCTAGTGCAGGAATTTTGGTTAATGGTTTGCTCACTACTCCAGTAAAAATTTAAAGAGGGACGAGACAGGGGTGTTCATTATCCCCATTGTTGTTTGATCTCTATATCGAGCCATAAGCTAGTAGAATTAGGTAAGATATGAGAATACCCCCCTTCAAGAGCGGGAATCTAGTTAGGAAGGTCTCTTTATATGCAGACTGTTTCATGATTTACACTTCAAATTTAAGTCAGGCCAAACCAGTTATAGAAGAGTTAATGGAAGATTTTGGGGGAATCTCTGGTTATGCAGTTAATAATCAAAAGACCAAAATTATGGTGTCGAATATGGAAGTAAATGATTCAGCGAATGTAAAGGAAGAAGTTAAATATCTGGGGATTACTATAACGCAACACATATGTAAAACAGCGAAAATAAATCCAGGTCGGATTATGAAGGAGGTAGATCTACTAATGGAGAAATGGCTTAATCTTCCGCTAACCATTATAGGTCGGATTAATGTCGTAAAGATGGTATTCGTACCCAAACTAACTTTCATTTTTAACTCATTGCTATTAATGTATAACAAGGCTGCCTCAAAGAAGCTTCAAGGGAAAATTAGAAGCTTTATTTGGGCATCTAAAGGTGTTCGTATATTGTGGAAAAAACTCAGAAGGAAGAAAGAAAAAGGTGGTCTGGTGGTTCCGGAATTACAGTATTATGCATGGACTTTTTTGTTGAAAAATGTAAGGCAGATTCTTAACCTACCAGATCATTCAGAGTTGGGGCAGGTGTTGATCGCTATGATGGAGGGACAGGAGGTACAGAAAAGTATTTTGTATAAGTTTGGGGACCCTAAGTTCTTTAAGAAAATTCGATTTAAGATATTACAGGATTGGGCAATGCTTTGGTATGAGGTTAGGAATACCACAAGGTTATTGTATTAAAGTGAGTATGCTCCGGTTTGGGACTGTCCTGGATCTCCGGAATGGACTAAAGATGCCTTGGCCATTCCATTGAAAGAGGCAGGACTAGTGCAATGAAGACATTTGTGTTATAATGGAGAATTCAGGGAGTTTGAAAATCTTAATATGGAGGTAGGAGGAAGGTTGTCCAAATTTAAATACCTTCAGATGAAGAGATGAGCAAGGAATGTGACTGAGGAAGTAAGAAGTACTAACAGTGTGGAGGATCAGATGCAGCTGGATACCCCATTGAAGAAAGAAGTGGCTAGATGGTACTGTCTGATTATGGATATCGTCAATGGCGAATTTACCCTCCTGAAGAAGTCTGGAGGGAGTGCTTGCCGGAGCCTCATCTTAAAGATCTTTGGCAAGTATCTACTACACTTCTTTATAATAAGGCCAAACCTGCTACATTAAGAATAAATCATTTATTTTCAATTCACAGAGCTTTCTGGACGTCTACAAAGATATCCAGGCTGAAACAGGATAAGGTGGTGCGGTGTAAGAAGTGTGGTTCTGCATCAGCTGATGATCTACACATGTTTGTAGACTGTCCCCTATTCTGTAAATTCTGGCAAGAGGTAGGTGAAGCAATTAAGGAAATACTTCCCACAAGCCCGAAGATAAGACCATTGATAGTGATTTTTGGCTGCTCATATGAGGTGCAGAAGATGGGTAGAGATGGAGCTAAACTGTTGTTTTATATGATGCTTATGGCAAGAAGGGAGATGTGTAGGAAATGGGTTAGCACCGCCCCCCCCTACCGTGGTGAATGGAAAAACTCTCTAATCCATAATTGTAAGTTAGATTCTCATAAGGACTGTAAGAGAATGAGATTTTGGAACCCTCTGAAACAATGGCTGGGAATTGGGAGTTATAAATAGGTAGGCTGTGATCCTATGATTATACTTTCTCCTTTGCGCTCCACATTGGATTTCATGTGGAAAGACTTCCTAGACAGAAGAGATGTGGTTGGAGACGGGTGGCGAGCAGTTTGTGAGAACTCTGCTTGCCCCTCCTCCCCCCTCCTCCTGTCTGTGAAGGGAAAACCTGGAAGGTAAATGAGGATCAAACAAAAAAAGAACATCTTCCTGGGAAGAGAGGTTCTGTTTCTTGAGCTGTGTTGAAGCTGGTTCCTCAGTCTTCTCTCCTTTTCTCTTGGAAGGTTGGGCCATTATTCCCGACTCCAACACTTCGGCCCGTATTTATACTTTTTTAACGCCGTATTTGCACCGCTTTTTGATGCAAAAACGGCGCAAACATGCAAAATACATTTATATTTTGCAAGTTTGCGCCGATTGTGCGTAAAAAAACTACGCAAATGCGGCACTAAAAAAGTCTAAAAATGGGCCTTCTTTTTCACCCTGAGCCCTGCTTTGTGCCCTTGTTTTGACACATACCAGTTCAGGGATACCCAGCATGGCTGCATGGGTCTTGAGCTCTACCTCAGCCCATGCTGAGGACTTCAGATCATTCCCAACAGACAATCTACTAGAATTGCAGAGGAGACTACCACCTGTTTCAGGTCAGTGACCCCTCCCCATTCTAAAGTTACCATTGCCATGGGATGGACTTTAGTTTGATTGTCAGTCTTAGTGACTAGATATGTCTGTCCAGCCAGGTACTGTCCTGGGGAAACCAGTTTGTCTGTCACCATTGTGACTCTGGCACCTGTATCCCGCAGGGCTCCTACTTTAGTCCCATTGATTAAGAGCTGCTGCCTGTATTTTTGCATGTTAGGCATTCAGGCAGCAAGTGTGGCTAAATCTACCCCACCCTCGGAGACTGATGTAGCTTCAGTGTGAACCCTGATTTCCCCTGGGCACACTGTTGACCCCACCTGGATTCTAGCTCTTCCAGTGCTAACTGGAGTAGTACTTGCTGTGGGACTTTTCTTGGGACAGACCTTATCTTCAGTTTGGTGTCCATACTGACTACAGAGTCGACACCATACCTTCTTGGGATCAAAGTTTTTACCCTTATACCCATTTGAGGACTGTGAAGAGGCATGGGCCCACCATCCTGAGCAGGTTTTTAGGGCCCTGTTGAAGAGTCTTTACTTTTTTCCTTGGATGTCTCACCACTCTTCCTCTGGGAAGGCTTTGTGACCCCTTACTTTTGGTGACCCCCTGTGGAAGTCTTGGTCACACTAGTCTTGACCCAATGGTCTGCCTTCTTTCCCAATTCTTGGGGAGGAACTGGACCTAGGTCTATCAGATGTTGATGCAGTTTGTCATTGAAACAATTACTTAACAGATGTTCTTTCATAAACAAGTTACACAGCCAATCATAATCATTTACACCACTGCTAGTTATCCAACCATCTAGTGTTTTGACTGAGAAGTCAACAAAATCAACTCAGGTCTGGCTCGAGGATTTTTGAGCACCCCTGAACCTAATCCTGTACTCCTCAGTTGAGAATCCAAAGCTCTCAATCAGGCTAGCCTTCATGAGGTCATACGTTTCTGCATCTTCACCAGAGAGTGTGAGGAGTCTATCCATACACTTTCCAGTGAACATTTCCCAAAGGAGAGCACCCCAGTGAAATCTGTTTACTTTTCTGGTTGCACAAGCCCTCTCAAAAGCTGTGAACCATTTGGTGATATCATCACCATCTTCATATTTTGTTACAATCCCTTAGGGGATTTTTAGGATGTCAGTATTCTCTCTGACCCTACTTATGTTGCTGCCACCATTGATGGGAGCTAAACCCATCTCTTGTCTTTCCCTTTCTATGGCTAGGAGCTGCTTCTCCAAAGCCAATCTTTTGGCAAAATAATATAAATATGGCAACAAAAAACCTTATATTGACCGCATACTCCTATAATGTAGAAACAGTGCAGGTGCTCATTTACACATGAACATATTTGTTGCCGAATATGTATACTGGAAAAGAAACCTAAACCAGTAAAAAGACTTGTACATAGAAAAATATGTGGAGCACTTCAAAGCTATATGTAATTAATTCTTACATCTATCATAATGTAAAGTTTATATAGTCATATAGAGGCAATCTTGAAAAAGGAACCAAAATGACTGCATGTATGTGACAAAACAAATATATACAATCTTTTAATAGATAGAAACATACACAATAAAATATGCAATCCATTGAAACCAATTCTCTAGTTTCATTGCAGAAAACAAATAATTACAACACCCTAGTAACCATTTGAAATATAACCTTCACAATCCACATTAAATATACATAAATCAAAAGCAACCACTACAATACTATCCATAGTAAATCCATCCAGAAGTGGTCCTGCTTGTGATAATAAAGTTCAGTCCAATCATAGGATTCAATCAGGAATAGTTCCGCTTGTAATTCCAAAGTTCACTCTGATTTGAAAATGCAGCCAGAATCTTCAGCCGACACGTGTTTCGTCCTAATACGGACTTTATCAAGGCTGAATGAACAGTAGCAAAAGTTGTAACAAGAATTGAGGTGATTTAAAGATATCTAACAATGTAATGATTCACTCATCTTTTAACATTAGCCAAATCTGTGCGAATTAGGGTGTTGAGTTAGTCACCATCTAAAATCATGCAGAAAAAGAATAAAACCAAATATCATAGTCACCCACACGTGTAATAATCAATGCAATAAATTCAAGGTTCTAGAGCAGTGTATCAAGAAAGAGGGAAAAGACCCGACTAGTAACAACAAACAATTATTGTGAATTGGCATGCATTTAGAAAAAACAAAGGATCCCACAATAGCAGAGAGTTTTGAGTACCTCTTGGGAAGATATTCCTCCATGTCCTAGTACCGAAACCCTACATGTATACAAACACATATTAGATTCTACCAAGACACACCAAGAATAATATGGCTGTCAATAGCATGAACCCAATCCACCAACAAACCTGTATACATTCATTTGATTGTATGATGATTAATTGTAAACTGTCAAATCGAGCACATAGACATGCGAAACCCCACTCGTCTCGCAAAGTTCGTCCAACAAGTCACACTTGGAGTAACTCTAGAAAAAAACAAGTATTAGTACTGTTGTTACATATTTAAATGTCACAATAAGTCCACAGCAAATCATTAATTTATACATGTACTTTGTGTATGACCATGTAGAAAGTTATTTTAGAAGTACCTGATATGTGCCCATAAATGACCGACATTATACTCTAAACAACAAGTAACCATTCAAATAGTTCGAGTCCCAACATGAAGACACCGCCAATTACCAATTAAATTATGTACTCTTGCCCAACTATGAAATGTTAGAGCTCCTTATATAAGGCCATGGTCATTCCAAAGACATAAACGAAACAACAAATATCGATATCAAGGACATAGCCCAATATGTTAGTCATACGGTAGTACACCAAAGTACTGCCATTGCTTATTTAATTTGCAGTAACATCTAACAAAAACACACAAGAAGGCCAAAATTAAGTTGTCCGTACCATAGCTAACTTTTGGGAGTCCCGCGCAGAAAGACATCACGTCCGAATGGAAAGCAGCAACTCGTTTCTTCTTACGAGCGGCCCTTTTGAAACCAATAGAAATAGAAGAGGGACACCGGCGCCCTAGGTTGACCTGGTACCCTTTGTGTGTGCCATCTTATAATGTGCATTTTCAACAAGCAGATATATCTATCAATCCCCCAAATATATCAATATCCTGCATATCAAATCTCAAATGTGTGACAAAAGACAGCCAAGGATCTACACAATAGATAGCTTAAGAAGTTGAGCTATACTGGGCGGATAGTTAAACCTATATTTATAATAGCGCCAATAATATAACACAATGAAACAAAACGTCCTCAAAACATCTGGACATGTTATAAGCTCAAAGGAGAAACCCAGAGATAACGAAGAAGTATTCACCCTATCCAGGGTCACATGTAGCTCTAAATCGCATATATATATGACTTATACGCCCTGTCAAGCACCATTCTTTTGGCAATCCTGGCTAACAGGAGGTCATCTTCATTGAGGCTGCCCTCAATGCTTCCAGAGGTACTGGTTTCCCCTGTGGAAAAACCAGTCTCTCTGACTATGATTTGTGGAGTCAGGGTTTGAGGAACCCTGTTCTCCCTGGTTAGGAGAGGAGGGGGGAATTAATCCTCCTGTTCACTAACTTCCCCATGTGAAGGATTATTTTCAAAGGGGTCGTCCCTTGTGAACTCTGCCAAAAGCTCCTGGAGCTCTACTTTGGTAGGGTTGGACCCATTTTGTATCTTTTTAATTTTACAGAGAGACCTAAACTCTTACATCCCTAGATGCAGGTAAGGGATGAGGTTGAATTCCATCACCATCTCATCTGTATTAGACATTATCACTCTAAAAGTTGGGATCACTTTTTAAGAATCTAAAAACTACTTCTAGAACTTAAATCCAAACTTTTACAAACATTTAAACTCTAAAAGAAATGCTAACAGGGACTTACACAAGGCCCTAGCAGGACTTTTAAAAATTTAGAAAAATAGTTAAAACTGCAAAACTCAGTTTCTAATGACACTTTTTGGAATTTAGTCGTGTGATCAGGTATTGGCTGAGTAGTCCAGCAAATGCAAAGTCTTAGACCCCACCGCTGATCCACCAATGTAGGAAGTTGGTTCTTTATATACTATTTCAAAGTGAGGGATAGTGTGCACAGAGTCCAAGGGTTCCCCTTAGAGGTTGATAGTGGCACAATTATATATTACCAATGCTCTAATTTGTGGTAGTGTGGTCGAGCAGTAGGCTTATCAGAGGGTAGTGTCAAGCATTTGTTATACACATACAGACAATAAATGAGGAACACACACTCAAAGACTTGACTGCAGGCCAATAGTTTTTATGTAGAAAAATATATTTTATTAATTTATTTTAGAACCCCAAGATTCAAGATTTGAGGTAAGTACATAAAATGTAAGGTACGTCACACAGGTAGGTAGAGAACTTTGATTTATAACAGTAGTACACACAGTTTAGGTTAAAATGGCAATAAGCTAATTTAAAAGTGGACACAGTGCAAAAATCAACAGTTCCTGGGGGGAGGGAAGTTTAGTTAGTTTTCTCAGGTAAGTAAAGCACTTACACAGTCAGTCTAATCTCCTGGGCATAGGCAGCCCACCATTGGGGGTTCAAGGCAACCCCAAAGCCAGAGCACCAGCAACACAGGGCCGGTCACGTGCAAAGGTCAAAGGAGGGCCCAAAACACATAGGCGCCTTTGAAGAACATCGTGCTCCGGTCCTAGTCTGCTTACAGGTAAGTACCTGTGTCCTCGGGGAGCAGACCAGGGGGTTTTGTAGAGCACTAGGGGGGACACACACAAACCCACAAAACACACCCTCAGCGGCACAGGGGCGGCCGTGTGCAGTAGGCAAAGTAGGCATTGGGTTTGCCATTGAAAGCAATGGAGGGACCCTGGGATTACTTAGGCGATGCAGGCAGGGCACAGGGGGGCTTCTTGGGCCAGCCATCGACTGGGCTAGGATGATGGCCGCCTGCTGGCCACTCCTGCACTGGAAGGTGGTTCCTCTTGGTCCTGGGGGCTGCGTGTGCAGTGCTTAGTTCAGGCGTTGGGTTCCTTGTTACCAGGCAGTCGTGGTCAGGGGGAGCCTCTGGATCCTCTCTGCAGGTGTCGCTCTGAGGGTGCAGGGGGGTCGACTCAGGGTGCCCAAGTCATCGTAGTTGCCTGGGAGTCCTCTCTGCGGTGTTTGTTCTCTTAAACTTGAGCCGGGGGCGTCGGGTGCAGAGTGTAAAGTCTCACGCTTCCGGCAGGAAGAAAGAGTTCTTTGGAAATTGCTTTAAAGTTGCAAAGTTGTTGCAGTTTTTGAACAATGCCGCTGTTCGAGGGAGTTTCTTGGTCCTTCGGGTTCAGGGCAGTCCTCTGAGTCCTCAGAGGATCGCTGGTCCCTGTAGGATGCGTCGCTATGCAGGTTCTTTGAGTCTGGAGACAGGCCGGTAGTGCTGGGGCCAAGTCGGTGGTCCTCTCCATCGTCTCTGCTGGGCTTTCAGGTCAGCAGTCCTTCTTCTTGTTGTGGGTTGCAGAAATCTCATTTCCTGAGTTCAGGGTCATCTCTAAATCCCAAATTTAGGGGTGTGCTTAGGTCTGGGGGTCAGTAACCAACAAGGAGGAGTTACCCACCAGTCAGGACAGCCCTTAAGGTGCCCTGAGGTGACTCCTGCCTTTAGAAATCCTCCATCTTGAGATTGGAGGATTCCCCCAATAGGAATAGGGATGTGCCCACCTCCCCTCGGGGAGGAGGCACAAACAGGGTGTAGCCACCCTCCAGGACAGTAGCCATTGGTTACCGCCCCGCAGACCTAAGCACACCCCTAAAGTTAGTATTTATGGGTGACCCTGAACCCAGGAAATGGCTACTGTCTTGGAGGGTGGCTACACCCTGTTTGTGCCTCCTCCCCGAGGGGAGGTGGGCACATCCCTATTCCTATTGGGGGAATCCTCCAATCTCAAGATGGAGGATTTCTAAAGGCAGGAGTCACCTCAGGGCACCTTAAGGGCTGTCCTGACTGGTGGGTAACTCCTCCTTGTTTTTCTCATTATCTCCTCCAGCCTTGCTGCCAAAAGTGGGGGCAGTGGCCGGAGGGGCGGGCAACTCCACTACTTGGGATGCCCTGGGGTGCTGTAACAAAAGGCATGAGCCTTTGAGGCTCACCGCTAGGTGTTACAGTTCCTGCAGGGGGAGGTGAGAAGCACCTCCACCCAGTACAGGCTTTGTTCCTGGCCACAGAGTGACAAAGGAACTCACCCCATGTGGCCAGAAACTCATCTGGTTGTGGCAGGCTGGCAGAAACTGGTCAGCCTAGCACTAGGAGTCAAACTGGTATTCAGGGGGCATCTCTGAGATGCCCTCTGGGTGTGTTTTACAATAAATCCCATACTGGCATCAGTGTGCATTTATTGTGCTGAGAAGTTTGATACCGAACTTCCCATATTTCATTGTAGCCATTATGGAACTGTGGAGTTCATGTTTGACAAACTCCCAGACCATATACTCTTTATGGCTACCCTGCGCTTACAGTGTCTAAGGTTTTTCTTAGACACTGTAGGGGCATAGTGCTCATGCACATATGCCCTCACCTGTGGTACAGTGCACCCTCCCTTAGGGCTGTAAGGCCTGCTAGAGGGGTGACTTACCTATGCCACAGGCAGTGAGAGGTGGGCATGGCACTCTGAGGGGAGTGCCATGTCGACTTAGTTATTTTCTCCCCACCAGCACTCACAAGCTGTGAGGCAGTGTGCATGTGCTGAGTGAGGGGTCCCCAGGGTGGCATAATACATGCTGCAGCCCTTAGAGACCTTCCCTGGCAACAGGGCACTTTGTACCAGGGGTAACATTTACAAGGGACTTATCTGTGTGCCAGGGCTGTGCCAATTGTGGGAACAAATGTACAGTTCAGGGAAAGAACACTCATAACTGGCATCAACAAAAGGCAAAAAGTCAGGGGGTAACCATGCCAAGGAAGGCATTTCTTTACAATGAGTTTCCTGTAAAAAGCAAATGTGGCTCTCAGAGCCCTCAAGTAGAGAAAGTATTGCCAACCATTTTACAGGGCTGTTGAGGCCTTGAACGTTGAGGTTTAGAAATGTAAGTGTCAGGTGTGTTGATAGGCAGTGAGTGCTAATGTCACTTGTATGCTATATAAAGGGGTATACAGTATAGGATGTGCTCCCAATATTTATGCCAATGCTGGGGCTTGCCATGTCTTAGCCTTTTCTTATGGAGAAAGGAGGGGGAAGGTGTAACATGCAATTGTGAGGTACAATATGTACTAAACCAAACATAAAACAGAGACTTTATCTCATGGAAGTTCATGAAAAGGGTTTCTGTCTGGCTCAGGGGTGTCCGATGGTGACATTCAATCTGGGAAGGGTCCTGCCGCCCCCAGGCCCCAGAGTTGTAGCATAGCGGACCAGGGACCCAGCAGTCATGCGCAGGGGATACCTTCTCTCCACCTCTATTTGCTGGTGCCAGAAGAAATACTGTCCAAGACCGCTTGCTGTTTCTGTGCTCTTTCCTTAGAAGACTGTCTGTTGTGTTTCAGCTGTCGAGACGCTCGTCTCCATCGGGGTCATGCCCAGGTGAAGTTTCGCCAGAGTCCCGGGCTTTAGAATCCAGGGGGTTCTCTGCCATCTCCTGAACCTTCTGGGCCTCCTTAACTGTCTTCAATAAGCGTAGTTGGCCCTCCTGGCGAAATATGAGCCTGAATGGATGACCCCAGCCATATGAAATGTTGCGAGATCGAAGATGGTCTGTAATGGGTTTGAACTCTCTGCACCGCTGAAGTATTAGTAGGGATATGTCCTGGAATAGGTGTAGCGTGGGGCATCTGAACTGAATTGCTCCTTGCCAGCCAGAGAATGTCTTCTTTGATCAAGAAGTTGTGGACACAAACTGAATGTCTGGAAGCATTGTTCCAGCTCAGCCAGAGTGACCTACTCTATGCACGCAATCTAGCAGAATATCTTTATTGTACTCGCATCCCAGAACTGAACAGAACAGGGATGTGATGTACTCTCTAATGTCCTGTCCTTCGGCTCCAGTTGGAGCACCCCAAACTCGAATGCTGTGGCGTCGGGGTGGTTTTCAAGGTCCTCCACACAACATCTGCAGCTGGTCCTGCTGTTCCCGTAGTCACAGAATTTCTTGGGATAGTTGCTTGACACCCTCGTCTCTCACTATCTTATTGTCTTCCAGGCCCGAGACCTGTTCTCAAATAGAGGTGAGGTCCAAGAGAAGATCACACATTCCTAAGGTCCTGGAAATTTGTCTTTAAAGTGTCAAATAAGGATGTTTGAAAGCCCCTCGTGACCGGGGCGAGCTCATCGCTACACATCCCCTCATTTGTGGCCTGTAGCGAGGGCTGGGAGGTGGTATCTGTCTGTTTGGTTTGTACTGGTGTGGACCTAGTCAGCATCTCTCGGACTGACTGCTCCTTTTTATGTTTCGAGGTGGCCATGTTCCAAGGATTGACAGGTGCAGCCCGGGTTTAGCTGCAGTGCAGGCCATCATCCGACAGCGGCCCACTCTATGAAAGAAGGGGGCATCTTAGTCTGTCACCCTCCGTTGTAGTTTACGCTGTTGCAGTGAAGCTGAGCATCTGCGCCTCTGTATACTCTCACCCTTTGGGCTTCCCTTCAGTCGATTCGCAGTCCCGGGCCCAGGACCAGGCCAAATCTGTGGCTCAGGTAATCCTAGCACCTAACGCCACACTCAGGGCGGCAAGGAAGTCCCACTGCACCTGCCACTCTCACCTATTCATTGGGGCCCCCAGGGGACCCCTTGGTTCCACCCTTTACACCAGTTGCACCAGGGAAGCGGTTCCGCCTTCAGCCCCGCCACCAACTAGCCTCAGGTGTCTCTGCTAGTCACTACAAGCCCGTGCTGCCTCAGGGCAGCCTCTCCATCGTCTGCGGCCTCTGGGCCCCATTTGAAATAAGGCTGCTGATCAAGCGCCCCGCACCTGAAGGCCCAGCAGCCACTTGTCTCCAGCTCCCAGGCCGCCTGTCGGAGGAGTCCTTCTGCGGCCCGCTAGGCTCTCGGCAGGCCGCTCATGGCCCTCTGCTTTCTCTGGGCGACAGGACTTTTCCCTCTCCAGTGCTGAGCGCGGCTCGACTTTGTGGCTCCTCCTTGTGCTGTAGCAGCAGCAAAATCCACCCTCCTGCCAGCCCCTGCACTCGATATCAGTCCTGCCGCAGGGAGCATGTGTTAGGGCCCGTATGCCGCCAATCCTCTCAAATGTTGGCCCGGGAGGTGGAGAGCCTCGCAGAACGTCTGCTCATGCCGCCATCTTGACCACTCTCCCCCTTATCTTGCTTACAGTAAATAGCAGAAATCAAGAACTTAGAGCACTGCGAATCCCATGAGCCTTAGAGAATGCTAGCCAATGGGAAAATGAAACACAGTAAGTATCTGTAGGAAGGTAGCCTCTTTCTAGCCTTGTTACCCCTACTTTTGGCCTGTTTGTGAGTATATGTCAGGGTGTTTTTACTGTCTCACTGGGATCCTGCTAGCCCAGTGCTCATAGTGAAAACCCTATGTTGTTAGTGTGTTTGATATGTATCACTGGGATCCTGCCAGCCAGGACCCCAGTGCTCATAGGTTTGTGGCCTGTATGTGTTCCCTGTGTGGTGCCTAACTGTATCACTGAGGCTCTGCTAACCAGAACTTCAGTGCTTGTGCTCTCTCTGCTTTTAAAATTGTCACTGCAGGCTAGTGACTAATTTTACCAATTCTCATTGGCACACTGGAACACCCTTATAATTCCCTTGTATATGGTACCTAGGTATTGGGGTTCTAGGAGATCCCTATGGGCTGCAGCATTTCTTTTGCCACCCATAGGGAGCTGAGACAATTCTTACACAGGACTGCCACTGCAGCCTGAGTGAAATAACGTCCATGTTATTTCACAGCCATTTTCACTGCACATAAGTAACTTATAAGTCACCTATATGTCTAACCCTCACTTGGTAAAGGTTAGGTGCCAAGTTACTTAGTGTGTGGGTACCCTGGCACTAGCCAAGGTGCCCCCACATTGTTCAGGGCAAATTCCCCGTACTTTGTGAGTGCGGGAACACCATTACACGCGTGCACTACATATAGGTAACCACCTATATGTAGTGTCATAATAGTAACTCTGAAAATGGCCATGTAACATGTCTAGGATCATGGAATTGTCACCCCAATACCATTATGGTATTGGGGGGACAATTCCATGCATCCCCGGGTCTCTAGCACAGAACCCGGGTACTGCCAAACTACCTTTACGGGGTCTCCACTGTAGCTGCTGCCAACCCCTCAGACAGGATTCTGCCCCCCTGGGGTCTGGGCAGCCCAATCCCAGGAAGGCAGAACAAAGGATTTCCTCTGAGAGAGGGTGTAACACCCTCTCCCTTTGGAAATAGGTGTGAAGGGCTGGGGAGGAGTAGCCTCCCCCAGCCTCTGGAAATGCTTTGATGGACACAGATGGTGCCCATCTCTGCATAAGCCAGTCTACACCAGTTCGGGGATCCCCCAGCCCTGCTCTGGTGTGAAACTGGGCAAAGGAAAGGGGAGTGACCACTCCCCTGACAAGTACCTCCCAGGGGAGATTCCCAGAGCTCCTCCAGTGTGTCCCATACCTCTGCTATATTGGATTCAGAGGTGTTGGGGCACAATGGACAGCTCTGAGTGGCCAGTTTCAGCAGGTGACGTCAGAGACCCCTCCTGATAGGTGCTTACCTCTCTTAGCAGCCAAGCCTCCTTTCTCAGTAGCCAAACCTCCTTTTTGGGCTATTTAGGGTCTCTCCTCTGGGCTATTCCTCAGATAAAGAATGCAAGAGCTCACCAGAGTTCCTCTGCACTTCCCTCTTCGACTTCTGCCAAGGATCGACCGCTGACTGCTCCAGGACGCCTGAAAAACCGCAACAAAGTAGCAAGACAACTTCCAGCAACATTGTAGCGCCTCATCCTTCCGGCTTTCTCCACTGTTTCCTGCTGGTGCATGCTCTGAGGGCTATCTGCCTTCACCCTGCACTGGAAGCCAAGAAGAAATCTCCCGTGGGTCGATGGAATCTTTCCCCTGCCAACGCAGGCACCAAACTTCTGCATCACCAGTCCTCTGGGTCCTCTCTCATCCTGACGAGCTTGGTCCCTGGAACACAGGAGCTGGGTCCAAGTGTCTCCCACAGTCCAGTGGCCCTTCTGTCCAAATTTGGTGGAGGTAAATCCTTGCCTCCCCACGCCAGACAGCAAACTGCGTGTGTACTGTGTGATTTGCAGCTGCTCCGGCTTCTGTGCACTTTTCCAGGACTTCCTTTGTGCACAGCCTAGCTTGGGTCCCCAGCACTCTGTCCTGCATTGCCCAACTCGCTGAGTTGGACTCCGACGTCATGGGACCCTCCTTTGTGACTCTGAGTCAACCGCTGTCCTCAGATCTTCTAACTGCCTGTTCCTGGACTTCTGCGGGTGCTGCCTGCTTCTGTGGGGGCTCTCTGAGTTGCTGAGCGCCCCCTCTGTCTCTTACTCTAAGGGGCAACATCCTGGTCCTTCCTGGGCCCCTCGCAGCAACCAAAATCCTCTACCGCGACTCTTGCAGCTAGCAAGGCTTGCTTGCGGTATTTCTGAGTGGAAAGACTTCTGCAACCTCCAGCACGCCGTGGGACATCTTCTCACCTAAGGGGAAGTTCCTGGCACCATCCGTTGTTGCAGAATCCTTGGCTTCTTCCACCTCGGAGGCAGCCCTTTTGCACCTTCATCTGGGGTTTGGTGGGCTCCTGCCCCCCCCTAGACACTTGCGTGACTCTTGGACTTGGTCCCCTTCTTTTACAGGTCCTCAGGTCCAGGAATCTGTTTTCAGTGCTTTGGTATCAGTTGTAGATCTTGCAGAATCCCCTATCACGACTATTCTGTCTTTCTGGGGTAGTAGGGTAACTTTACTCCTACTTTTCAGGGTCTTGGGGTGGGGTATCTTGGACACCCTTAGTGTTTTCTTACACTCCCAGTGACCCTCTACACACTACCCTAGGCCTGGGGTCCATTTGTGGTTCGTATTCCACTTTTGGAGTATATGGTTTGTGTTGCCCCTAGGCCTTTTGTCTCCTATTGCATTCTATTGTGTTCTACACAGTTTGCGCTCTTTTCTAACTGTTACTTACCTGATTTTGGTTTGTGTGTATATATTTTGTGTATATTACTTACCTCCTAAGGGAGTGTATCCTCTGAGATACTTTTGGCATATTGTCACTAAAATAAAGTACCATTATTTTTAGTAACTCTGAGTATTGTGTTTTCTTGTGATATAGTGCTAAGTGATATAAGTGGTATAGTAGGAGCTTTGCATGTCTCCTAGTTCAGCCTAAGCTGCTCTGCTATAGCTACCTCTATCAGCCGAAGCTGCTAGAACACTACTAATCTACTAATAAGGGATAATTAGCCCTGGCACAAGATGTAAGTACCACAAGGTGCCCACTATAAGCCAGGCCAGTCTCCTACACCAAGTGCATAATCCACTATATCTTGATTAGGGGGCTTCAAGCGTTGCTCCCACCCCTCTTTTACAAGAGCTTTTGGACCCCTGACAGGGTGACCAAAAAGGAGTTCAAATGGGCTGTAGCCCATTCCCTTCTCGGGTACCCCCCTGTAGGCAAAAAGGAGGCATGGTAACAGGACATCCCATCTGATTCTGAGCTTTTCAGATAGTCCCATAATCATACCTTTGAGAGTTATTTTAAATCTCTCAAACAACCCATTTGTCTGGGGATGGTAAGGTGTGGTGAACTTTTAGGTTACCCCACATTCTTTCCACATTGCTTTTAGGTATGCAGACATGAAGTTACTACCCCTGTCTGACACCACCTCTTTTGGCTTGCCCACCCTGGAAAATATTCCCAGGAGGGTCTTTGCCACTGCAGGAGCTGTAGTGGTCCTCAGAGGAATGGCTTCTGGATACCTGGTACATGGTGTACTACCACCAAGATAAACCTATTGCCAGAAGCAGTAGGAGGGTAAAGGGGACCAACTATGTCAATCCCTAACCTTTCAAAGGGCACCCCAACCACTGGTAGTGGGATCACGGGGGCCTTTGTGGTTCCATCAGTCTTACCACTGGCTTGTCAAGTGACACAAGAGTGACAAAACTCTTTTGTGTCTTCTGGCATGTGGGGAGAGTGAAAGTGAGGGACCAGTCAGTCCCAGATCTTGCTTTGCACCAAATGTCCAGCAAGGGGAATATCATGTACTAGTGTCAGAAGAAACTCCTTATAATGCAAGGGAATGACCAGTCTCCTGGTAGCACCAGGGTTTGGGTCCCTTGCCTCTGTATTTTCCCAGTACACTGTGTGATGGTCACTGACATCCCCTGCTTCTTTTTTGACAGCTTGCTGTCTCAAACCCTCAAGTGTGGAACAGGTCTGCTGTGCCGCACTTAACTCCTCCCTGGCAGCCCCCCCTGAACCCAAAAGCTCAGCTGTGTCAGGTTCTGCACAGGGAGTAGACTCCTCCTCCTCAAAAGGGTAATCTTCAGTGGAGGGAGGGATAGTGGATAAGGGTTTGCCCTTTTTACCACTAGTTTTTGGGAGCACTTGGTCCATTGTTCCAGGATCCAAGTTTCCCTGACCTCTTTGCTTCTTGGCCTGAGCCCTTGTCAAAACAAAGATATGCCCAGGAATGGCCAGCGTTGCTGCATGAGCCTCCAACTCAGCCCAACCTGAAGTCTCCAGATCATTGCCTAGTAGACACTCTACATGTCAGTCAGTGGATACCAAAACTTTATTTGGACCAGTAATTCCACCCCCTCCAAGTTGAGCATAATAACAATCATGGGGTGGGTAACAGTGTTATTATGGGAGCCAGTCACTTGGTACTGATGACCAAGTAGGTGTTGCTCAGGGGCTACCAGTTTTTCAATTACCATTATAACTCTGGCACATGTGTCCCTGTAGGCCTCAACCTAAACACCACTTATTAGGAGTTGCTGCTTGTACTTAGCCATTTTAAGGGGACAAGCAACAAGGGTGGCAAGGTCAGTGCCACCGTCAGAGACTAAAACAGCCTCAGTGGTTTCCCTAGCTAAACCAACCCCCACTACATCACAAAGATTGAGCCTTGCTACTCCTTTGGACTGGGTATTTGTAGTGTTTTTCCCACCACCACTGCTATTACTAGGGGCATTAGTAGAAGAAGTGGGGGTTGTGGTGGTGGGAGCGTTGGTGTTTTCCTTGGGACAAGTGCTGTTACTTTCCCAATGCCCTTTGGTCTTACACATATAAAAACAAGGCTTTTTATTCTGTTGGTTGGAAGAGAATTTAGACCCATCCCCCGAGGATTTGTGTGTGCCTGAGGAAGACTGTTGCTTTTTATCTTTGTCCCCACCTTTGTCATCTGACTTACCATCCTTCTTCTTGTACTTGTCACACGCTGTATGAGCTTTTCTGCTCACCCTTGTTTCACCCATTTGTCTGCCTTCTTTCCCAATTCTTGGAGAGAGGTCAGATCTGAGTCCACTAGGTACTGGTGCAACAATTCAGACATACAATTGTTAAGAATATGCTCTCTCATAATTAGATTATATAGACCCTCATAATCAGACACTTTGCTGCCATGTAACCAACTTCTTAAAGCCTTTACTGAACAGTCCACAAAGTCTATCCAATCTTGTGAAGCCTCTTTTCTGGTTTCTCTGAACGTAATCCTGTATTGTTCAGTGGTTTAGCTAAATCCTTCCAAGAGTGCTGTCTTCAAAACATTGTAATTATCTGAATCTTCTTCTCTGACAGTAATGAGTCTGTTATTCCCCTTGCCAGAAAAGTACAACCACAGAATAGCAGCCCACTGCATCTGAGGGACCCTCTGTACTTTACAGGCCCTCTCAGGTGCAGCAAACCACTTGTAGATGTCATCCCCCTCCTTGTAAGGGGGAACAGTTTTATGCAGGTTTCTAGAATCAAATGTATTTTCCTTGACATTATAGCTTCTAAAACTGCTGTTGCTGCTGCCACCATGGGGAACTAACCCCAACCCCTGTCTTTACCTTTCCACAGCTAGGGATTCCCTATCTAGGGCCAACTATTGCTGCTGTAGCCTCCGTCTGGCCTCCTCCAACCTCAGCTTTCTGAGTTCCCCATCTAAGGACTTGTCCTCAGGGTTGGATGTGTGGGACACTTCTGACACAGAAGTGACATGGGAGTGTGCAGAGGTTGATCTTTCCCAAACTTGTGCTACTCTAGCGATCTGACCTCTAGGTGTGAAGGGTGCCCTACCAGTGTTTGACCCCTTCCCACTACCAGCTGCACTAAGAGGTTTGTTAAGAGAAAGATCTGTGGAACGACCCTCCCCTGGATCTTCAGTACCCTCTCCTGAATCTACCTAGTTGGACTCCCCCTCTATCTCCCCCCCGTTGTACGTGATTATCAGAGTGCTCCTGATCATCTTGCAAGAGGAGATTTAAGAGGAAATCCTTATTGAGTTTCTTCCCAATCCATAAGCTTCTTTCTAAGCACAGCACCCTCAGACTTTTAAAGTTAAGGTTTTCATAGGTAGTTTGGAAAACCCTAGGGGTGGCATCAACAAAGACATAGGACCTCATTATGAAATTGGCAGTAAATCCCACGTACCACCTGTAGGAGGCTGGCCTGGCTTATAGTGAGTGCCTGATGGTACTTACACATTGTGCCAGGTCCAGTTATCCGTTATTAGTAGATTAGTAGTGTCCTAGAAGCTTAGGCTGATAGAGGTAGCTATAGAAGAGCAGCTTAGGCTGAACTAGGAGACATGCAAAGCTCCTACTATATCACATATCATTTAGCACTACATCATAAGAATTACAATACTCAGAGTTACTAAAAAATAAAGGTACTTTCTTTTAGTGACAATGTGCCAAAAATATCTCAAAGGATATACTCCCTCAGGAGGTAAGTAAAATACACAAAATATACACACAAA
Organism: Pleurodeles waltl; assembly: GCF_031143425.1. Classification (NCBI taxonomy): domain Eukaryota; kingdom Metazoa; phylum Chordata; class Amphibia; order Caudata; family Salamandridae; genus Pleurodeles; species Pleurodeles waltl. The sequence goes on from NC_090447.1 coordinate 1,220,710,049, forward strand.
CCAAAATCAGGTAAGTAAACAGTTAGGAAAGTAGTGCAAACACTGTAGAATACAATAGGATGCAATAGGCCTAGGGGGAACACAAACCATATACTAACAAAGTGGAATGCGAATCACTTAGGGACCCCAGGCCTAGTGCACTGTGTAGAGGGCCGCTGAAAGTGTAAGAAAAACACTAAGGGTGTCCAAGATACCCCACCCGAAGACCCTGAAAAGTAGGAGTAAAGTTACCCTACTTCCCCAGAAACACACTAAAGTCGTGATAGGAGAAACAACTGACTGCAAAGCATTGAAGACGGATTCTTGGACCTGAGGACCTGTAAAGGAAGGGGACCAAGTCCAAGAGTCACAAAAGTGTCCAGGTGGGGAGGAGCCCACTAAACCCCAGATGAAGGTGCAAAATAGCTGCCTCTGGGAGGAAGAAGCTGAAGATTCTGCAACAACAGAAGATGCCAGGAACTTCTCCTTTGCCCAGAAGATGTCCCACAGCGTTTTGAAGGATGCAGAGTTGTTTTCACGCAGAAAGACTGCAAACAAGCCTTGCTAGCTGCAAAGGTTGCAGTTGAAGACAATGGGTGCTGCCCGGGCCCAGGAAGGACCAGGAGGTCGCCCCTTGGAGGAGGAGACAGAGGGGGCGCTCAGCAGCACAGAAAGCCCACGCAGAAGCAGGCAGCACCCGCAGAAGCAATTGAACAGGCATTCAAGAAATCTGAGCATGGCAGTCATCTCAACACTACAAAGGAGGGTCCCACTAAGCCCGTGGTCAACTCAGTGAGTTGAGCAATGCAGGACGGAGTGCTGGGGACCTGGACTATGCTGTGCATGAAGGATTCCTTGCAAAAGTGCACAGAAGCCCCAGCAGCTGCAGATCATGCAGTGCACAGGATTACTGTCTGGTGTGGGAAGGCAAGGACTTACCTCCACCAAATTTGGACACAAGGAACACTAGACTGTCGGGGTCACTTGGAACCAGCTCCTGTGTTCCAGGGACCATGCTCATCAAGATGAGAGGGGACCCTGAGAACCGGTGATGCAGAAGTTTGGTGCCTGTGTTAGCAGTGGAAAGATTCCGTCGACCCACTGGAGATTTCTTCTTTGCTTCCAGTGCAGGGTGAAGGCAGACAGCCTTCAGAGCATGCACCACCAGGAAACAGTTGAGAAAGCCATCAGGATTAGGTGCTACAATGTTGCTGGTAGTCATCTTGCTACTTTGTTGCAGTTTTGCAGGTGTCCTGGAGCAGTCAGCGGTCGATCATTGACAGAAGTCAAAGATGGAGATGCAGAGGAATTCTGGTGAGCTCTTGCATTCATTATCTGACGAGAAACCCACAGGACGGACCGTAAATAGCTCTCAGAGGAGGATTGGCCACCTAACCAGGTAAGCACCTATCAGGAGGGGTCTCTGACGTCACCTGCTGGCACTGGCCACTCAGAGGCCTCCATTGTGCCCTCACACCTCTGCATTCAAGATGGCAGAGGTCTGGGACACACTGGAGGAGCTCTGGGCACCACCCCTGGGGTGGTGATGGACAGGGGAGTGGTCACTCCCCTTTCCTTTGTTTAGTTTCGCGCCAGATCCCTGAACCGGTGTAGACAGGTTTATGCAAGGAGGGCACCATCTGTGAACTTTAAGGCATTCCCAGAGGCCAGGAGTGGCTTCTCCTCTCAGACTCTAACACCTATTTCCAAAGGGAAAGGGTGTAACTCCCTCTCTCAGAGGAAATCCTTTGTTCTGCCTTCCTGGGACTGGGCTTCCCAGACCCCAGGAGGGCAGAAGTTTGTCTGTGGGTTGGCAGCAGCGGTAGCTGCAGTGAAAACCCCAGAGAGCTAGTTTGGCAGTACCCAGGGTCATGCTGGAGCCTCAGGTATGCATGGGATTGGCACCAAATACCAGATTTGGCATGGGGGGACACTTCCATGATCTTAGACATGTTACATGGCCATATTCGGAGTTACCATTGTGAAGCTACATATAGGTATTGACCTATATGTAGTGAACACTTGTAATGGAATCCCCGCACTCGAAAGTCTGGGGAAATTGCCCTGAACAATGTGGGGGCACCTTGGCTAGTGCCATGGTGCCCTCACGCTTAGTTACTTTGCACCTAACCTTCACTAAGTGAGGGTTAGACATATAGTTGACTTATAAGTTACTTAAGTGCAGTGTAAAATGGCTGTGAAATAACGTGGATGTTATTTCAGTCAGGCTGCAGTGGCAGTCCTGTGTAAGAATTGTCTGAGCTCCCTATGGGTGTCAAAAGAAATGCTGCAGCCCATAGGGATCTCCTGGAACCCTAATACTCTGGGTACCTAGGTACCATATACTACGGAATTATAAGGGTGTTCCAGTGTGCCAATCAGAATTGGTAAGCATGGTCTCTAGCATGCAGTGACAATTTTAAAGACAGAGAGAGCATAAGCACTGAGCTTCTGGTTAGCAGAGCCTCAGTGACACAGTTAGGCACCACACAGGGAACACATTCAGGCCACAAACTATGAGCATTGGGGTCCTGGCTAGCAGGATCCCAGTGAGACAGGCAAAAACAAACTGACACACAAGTAAAAATGGGGGTAACATCCCAGGCTAGATGGTACTTTCCTTCAAGTATCTTGGACACCCTTAGTGTTTTCTTACACTCCCAGCAACCCTCTACACACTACACTAGCCTAGGGGTCCAGTCGTGGTTTGTATTCCACTTCCTTAGTATATGGTTTGTGTTGCCCCTAGGCCTATTGCATCAAATTGTATTCTACAGTGTTTGCACTACTTTCTGACTGTTTTACTTACCTGATTTGGTTTGTGTGTATATTTGTGTAATTTTACTTACCCCCTAAGGGATTATGGGGGTGATTCCAACCCTGGCGGTCGGTGATAAAGCGGCGGCCAACCCGCCAACAGGCTGGCGGTCCAAAAAATGGAATTCTGACCCTGGCGGGAACCGCCAACACAGCCCGCCACTTTAACACTCCGACCGCCACGGCGGGACAGACAAACAGCGCGGCGGCCACCGCCAACAGGCAGGCGGCAGACAATGTACTGCCCACCCTATCACAACTCACCAATCCGCCACCTTTTCCGGGGCTGGAGCCCCGCCGATAAAAACACGGCGGAAACAGACTACAAACGGGAAAACGCTCACCTATGCACACTCCACGAGGAATCTGGACAGCATGGAACCCGAATTAAACATCCTACCAGCTATTGTCTACCTGCTCATCTACCACGAGTACGAACGCCGGTGCAGACGACAACGGTGAGTACTGCACCTACGACACATGGGAGGGGGGAGGAGAAAAGGTTACGGGCACACACATACGCGCCCCCCCCCCCCCAAATACCCACACCCCAATGCAGAGCAACAAGTCAGAATGACAACCCCCAAACCTCCCGGAATAATGCAAATACATAATTAAAATGATGTCAAAAATGTATGTACATAATAGCTCCATTGAAGTTATTAGAAATATGCAATATGAAAGATACGAAATAAAGAATTAACATAGTGAAAAATATATACATAGGCTATAAGTCCTGCACATTTTGTCAAAGTTCCATAGTCCGTGGGCCAATGTGCACAAACACATGGGCAAAGCCCACACAGGAGACCAGATCCCATTGGAGAGAACACTGCTGGGGCATCAGATGACAAAACTACAGGCACCTCAGGGGGAAGGGAAGGGGGGCACCTCAGCCACATGAGTCCACAACGCCAGATCCACGAGGGGCCTCCATGCCCACTGTGCCATCCTGGGGAGTGCAAAGCCACAGTCTCACAAGTCTCTACAGTGGGTGGATTGCCCACTGTACCATCCTGGGGAGTGCAAAGCCACAGTCTCACAAGTCTCTACAGTGGGTGGATTGCCCACTGTGCCATCCTGGGGAGTGCAAAGCCACAGTCTCACAAGTCTCTACAGTGGGTGGGTTGCCCACTGTGCCATCCTGGGGAGTGCAAAGCCACAGTCTCACAAGTCTCTACAGTGGGTGGATTGCCCACTGTACCATCCTGGGGATTGCAAAGCCACAGTCTCACAAGTCTCTACAGTGGGTGGGTTGCCCACTGTGCCATCCTGGGGAGTGCAAAGCCACAGTCCATCAGATGGATTACCGACTCCACTGGTAATGGAGGAGGCATGGTGCCCAGAGTGCTTTGTGAAGCCCTGCTCGACACAGAACCGGCACTGTCAATGGGCCAGCGGTGCCTGAGACGGCGGGGCCCAGTGGAGCGGTGCTTGAGTTGAAGGGCCCAGCGGAGCGGTGCTTGAGATGAAGGGCCCAGCGGAGCGGTGCTTGAGGTGAAGGGCCCAGCGGAGCGGTGCTTGACAGGAAGGGCCCAGCGGAGCGGTGCTTGAGATGAAGGGCCCAGCGGAGCGGTGCTTGAGATGAAGGGCCCAGCGGAGCGGTGCCTGAGACGGCGGGGCCCAGCGGAGCGGTGCTTGACAGGAAGGGCCCAGCGGAGCGGTGCTTGAGATGAAGGGCCCAGCGGAGCGGTGCTTGAGATGAAGGGCCCAGCGGAGCGGTGCCTGAGACGGCCGGGCCCAGCGGAGCGGTGCTTGACAGGAAGGGCCCAGCGGAGTGGTGCTTGAGATGAAGGGCCCAGCGGAGCGGTGCTTGACAGGAAGGGCCCAGCGGAGCGGTGCTTCTCACGGCGGGGCCCTGTTCAGCAGTTCTTGTCACGGCGGCCCCTGTTCAGCAGTGCTTCTCACGGCGGGGCCCTGTTCAGCGGTTCTTATCACGGCGGGGCCCTGTTCAGCGGTTCTTGTCACGGCGGCCCCTGTTCAGCGGTGCTTCTCACGGCGGGGCCCTGTTCAGCGGTTCTTGTCACGGCGGCCCCTGTTCAGCGGTGCTTCTCACGGCGGGGCCCTGTTCAGCGGGGCCCTGTTCAGCGGTTCTTGTCACGGCGGCCCCTGTTCAGCGGTGCTTCTCACGGCGGGCCCTGTTCAGCGGTTCTTGTCACGGCGGGGCCCTGTTCAGCGGTTCTTGTTACGCCGGCCCCTGTTCAGCGGTGCTTCTCACGGCGGGGCCCTGTTCAGCGGTTCTTGTCACGGCGGCCCCTGTTCAGCGGTGCTTCTCACGGCGGGGCCCTGTTCAGCGGTGCTTCTCACGGCGGCCCCTGTTCAGCGGTGCCTGTCCTGTGTTTCTAGGGAGCCAGACCGGGCCAATACCTCCCGCTCAGTCGCCATCCGACGTTGCGGTAGCGGGGCCCTCCTGTGATGGAGTCCTGGGCCCGTGGGTGTCGTCCGTTACACCCGGAATGGGGCTGGTGGGGCCCTCCTGGTCAGCTCACCTGCTGCCTGACTTCTCCGCCCTGCTGCCCTAGCCCTCCTTCGCTGAAGCTCTGTGGCCCTTGACTCCCTTTGATGATGTGGCAGGTGACGGGGCAAGGCTACTGTCCTTGGTGGCAGCCGTCTCACGCTTGTCGCGCCGGCCCTTATTTTTTTTTATTCTCTTCCCAGGGGGTGGACTGGCTGTCCCCTTGCTGCTGGCCGATGTTCCTGCCCTAGGAGCTGGTGGACTCCAATAGCCCTGCACTCTGGTCATAGTAGATGCAGGGCTGGTGGTGGCTGAGGTGCATTTTGGACTCTTACCAGATGGAGGGGGTGGGTCAGTGGTTGGAAAGAGGTCAAGGTTGGAAAGGAAAAGCAATTTTGAAAGACAGGGACGGGTAGGTGTAGTGGGTATGGGAGTGGAGGAAGAGGATGTGGTTGTAGGAGAGTCAAGTGTGCTGTCTTTGGGTGCAGGTGCTTGTGCTGGAGGCTGTCGTGAAGTGGATGGCTGTTGGGTGGGTGGCTGCCTGCGTTTGTGTGGTTTGAAAGAGGGGGTGACAGACACAGTGGGAGAGGACACAGGGGACGTGTAAATGGCAGTGGGGGTGGTGACTGCACGTGTGCAGACTGTACTGGAGGGTGTGCTGGTGATGGAAGTACTGGCTGATGGTGGTGTGCATGCAGGTGTGAGTGGAGACGTCACAGGGAGGGAGGAGGGAGACACGGAGGTGGGGGACACAGAGGTGGTAGTGACTGTTGGCATGTCTGCATGTGGATGTTGCTTGGGTGAATGCTTGTGTGATCTGTGGTGCTTATGTCTGGATGAGCTGCCCTTGGGTGTTGAGGTGTGTGCAGGCTGGTCTGATGGTGTGGATGGGATAGGCTGAGGAACAGGAGACTGGGACTGGGTGGAGGGAGTTAGAAGAGGGAGGCTGGAGACAGGGACAATGGCTGCCATCAGTGCTGAGGCCAGGGCGTTGAACGATCGCTGATGGGCAGCCTGAACCGAATGAAGGCCCTCCAGGTATGCATTGCTCCGATGCACCTCCCTTTCTACACCCTGGATGGCATTCAAAAGGGTAGACTGCCCAACAATGATGGTCCTCAGGAGGTCAATGACCTCCTCACTGAGGGCAGCAGGGGTAACTGGGGCAGGGCCTGAGGTTCCTGGGGCGAAGGAGATGCTTGCCTTCCTGGCCGAGCGGGCACGGGCCGAACGATGAGGGGCTGCTGGGAGGGCGGGGCTGGTGCGCTGGATGGCGGCTGTATCTGTTGTGGCGGTGGGCACGGATGTTGCCGCCACCGCAAGGGAGCTCCCTTCCGAGGACGTGTCGGTGTTGCTGATGTCTCCACGGGTCCCAGGTGTGGAGCTCCCCTCGCCCTCTGTCTCACTGGTGTACTCGGAGTCTGTTGCATGGCCCTCCGGGGCCATGTGAGATGCAGCTCCCTCGTGTGCCGATGCCACTTCTCCTCTGCCTGATGATGCTAATGCACACATGAACAGGAAGACAAAGAAAATGGGGGGGGGGGAAAATGAAGACAGGTTGAGTGCATGCATTGACAACACCGTTGGCGGAGAGGACACAGACAGAAGCCCCGAGCACTAGGCCGCGCAATCGGGGTACACTACTCAGTTATTGTGACTAGGCCTACAGGTCTATGGACGACAAATGCACACATGGGTGAGGCCGGACCATGGATAGCTGTACTTGGCACCCTACAGAGTTGGGGGGCGGGGGCACAGGGCCATGCCTAATGGAGGGGCCGAGCCTACAGAATGCGCCCTGGCCTAGGGATACCCACAGCCCTCCTTCCCCACCCAGACACCTCCACTGCGCGCAAAGATAGCTGAATGTGGTGATACTCACCCCCTTGTGTCTGCTGTGATGTCCTCACGCACCCATCCAAATCGGGGTAGGCCACCGCCAGGATCTGGGACATCAGGGGGGTCAATTGGCGGCTGGCACCCCTCCTACGTTGGGAGGCCATCCCCAGCAGAGACTTGGCAGTCTTCCTGGTCCCGCGGCGGATGTCCTCCCACCTCTTTCGGCAGTGGGTGCCCCGTCTGTTGTGGACCCCCAGGGCCCGGACGTCCTTGGCGATGGCACGCCAAATATCGATCTTTTGATGGGCGCTGACCTATGTGACATGTACAGGGTGGGAAAGGAAATATCATCACTTTTCTGCCTGGTCAATGTGAGTGGCCCCCCCTCCCCAACCTTGCCATGTGGCACATGCTCTCATCTGTCGTGCGTTGCACTCCTCATTCGCTCACCTCCCCACCATCTTACATCCACCCCACTCAACACAGGCATAGCCCATTCAACGTGCACCCTGTGTACTCACCTGTTGGTCTGGAGGACCGTAGAGTAGCGCATACTGGGGGAGGACCCCATCAACAAGTTTCTCCAATTCTTCTGAAGTGAAGGCAGGGGCCCTTTCCCCAGTCGCAGCAGCCATTGTATCTCCCAGACCGAGGTCACAGCAGCACTTGCAGTATAGGTCCTCTCCTGTGGATGATCAGGTCTCGAGTGATTAATCAGATAGAAAATGGCGGTCACGCCCGCGGCGGTGCGTACCGCCGCGGTGCGTACCGCCGCGGTGCGTACTGCGACCGCCGGCGCACATCGTCATTGGCTACTGAAACCCACAGGGTTCAATGTTAACCAATGCGGCTTAGCACAGCGGTCTTCGACCGCCTACCGCCACGGTGTGCCACGCCAGCGCATTGACCTCACATCCCACTGTCACACTTCACAGGTCAGGCAGCCGCCATTTCAAGGGCCCACATGGCATAATTTCTACTGCGTCACACAGGCCTTGCATTGCCACTCATACAAGCCTTTCAATGCATAGCGATTCGTTTACTGTGCAAGCTGTGTGAACGAACCTGTGGGTTGCTTGACTCTGTGCTCCATGTTGTCCTTCCTAGGCACCGTCCACTGGGACTTGAGAGGAGAAGGAGGAATCCTCCTGTGTACCGACCGCTGGTGGACCTGTCGACAATGGAAGAACGACATATCATACTTAGATACAGGCTTGACAGAGCCACTATACATGAACTGTGTGCCCAGCTGGAGCCAGACCTGATGTCCCCCATCCGCCAACCCACAGGGATTCCCCCTCTGGTGCAGGTTCTGTCAGTACTCCATTTTTTGGCAAGTGGGTCTTTTCAGACAACAGTGGCCATGTCATCAGGGATGTCTCAGCCTATGTTTTCTAAGGTTTTGTCCAGAGTGTTGTCTGCCCTGATGAAATACATGCGGAGCTACATTGTTTTCCCTGAGGTGGAGGATTTGGCTACAGTGAAGGGTGATTTCTATGCCCTTGGACATATCCCCAACATCATTGGTGCCATTGATGGGACCCATGTGGCTTTGGTCCTACCCAAAGACAGTGAGCAGGTGTACAGAAACAGAAAAAGTTATCATTCGATGAATGTCCAGGTGGTCTGTTTGGCTGACCAGTATATCTCTCATGTAAATGCCAAGTTCCCTGGGTCAGTGCATGACGTGTATGTCATGCGAAATAGCAGCATCCCTTATGTGATGGAACAGCTACAGAGACACCGTGTGTGGCTATTAGGTGACTCTGGTTACCCCAACCTGTCGTGGCTTCTGACCCCAGTGAGGAATCCCCAGACCAGGGCAGAGGAACGGTACAACGAGGCCCATGGGCGAACTAGGAGGATAATAGAAAGGACCTTTAGGTGCCTGCATATGACAGGTGGATCCCTAATGTACTCACCAAAGAAGGTGTGCCATATCATCGTGGCCTACTGTATGCTTCACAATCTGGCTTTGCGAGGCCAGGTGCCTTTCCTGCAGGAGGATGGTCCAGATGGTGGTGTTGTAGCAGCTGTGGAGCCTGTGGAGAGTGAAAAGGAGGAAGACGATGGGGACGACACGGACAACAGGGATACAGTGATACAACAGTATTTTCAGTAGCACACAGGTAAGAATCACCCACGCCATTTTACAGTTACTTAAGGCCTCCTGCGTCTCTACTGTCTGTGTTTCCCCCCAGTTCCTGTTAACTGATTTGTGACTTTCCCTTCCCTTTTCAGAGCTGTATGACCCACTGCATGACTTCTGCTTTGTTTGCCCATGGACTAAAGCTTATTGACATTGGTGTGTTGTCATCACAATGTAACTGAACAATATTGCACCATAATGTGTAAGACATTTGTTAAGAATACAAGCAGACTCCTGTTATTTTAAGTGCAATATGTGATTTATTTGAAGTGCTAGATATAGGTACATGATTGTACAACGGTGATGGGTGGAGGTGGAGTAATGTCCATGGCAGAGTCCAGTTCTCAGTCTCACAGGTGCATTGTCCATATGCCTGTGGAAGGATGGAGCAGGGGCAGTTAAAGCTTGGACAGGGTGACAATGTGGGACAGTGGGATGACATCAGGGGGTATCTTATGCTGGCCGGGGTCTTGGCATCCTACTCTGTCTTCTTGTGAGACTCAGGTTCCGCTTGTGGGGTGGTTCTTCTTCAGCAGGAGGTGGGGTTCTGGTGGCCTGTTGTTGTGTGGGTGCCTCCTGTCCACTAGCGCCGGCGGAGGTGGTAGGCTGTTCCTGGTCTGGGTTAGTGACAGGGGCCCTTTGGGGTGCCACATGGTCCCGCAATGTGGTGACTTTCTGGTTAAGGGCCACGACGATGGTCCCCATTGTGGAACCAATGTTCCTCAGTTCCTCTCTGAACCCCATGTACCGTTCCTCCTGCTGTGCCTGGATCTCCTGGAACCTGGCCAGTACTGTCGCCATCGTCTCCTGGGAGTGGTGGTAGGCTCCCATGATGGAGGAGAGGGCCTCTTGGAGAGTGGGTTCCCTGGGCCTGCCCGCCCCCTGTCGCACAGCAGCCCTCCCAGTTCCCCTGTTTCCCTGGGCCTCTGTCCCCTGGACGGTGTGCCCACTACCACTGCCCCCAGGTCCTTGTGGTTGTTGGGGTGGTGGGTCAACCTGGGTGCCCTGTAGTGGCGGACACACCGCTGATTGACGTGCCATGGAGACAGAGGCATGGGCCCGCTGGGTGGGAGCTGTGCTGGTGTTCCCAGAGGGGGTTAGGTCTGGTGTAGCCTGTGGCTGTCTGTGGGGAACCGACTGTCCAGAGGTCCCCGATGGGCCGGGCTGGTCATCTGGGTCCAGGGAGACAGAGCTGCTGTCATCGCTGGGGGCCTCTTCTGGGGGTGGGATGGACATCTCTGTGCCCTCCGTGGCGGTGTGGTGGCGTTCGGGTCCTGCAGGGGTATAAGGGTATGGTTATTGCTTCTGTGTGTGGCATTTCGTGTGATGGGTGGGTGGCCGTGTACCCAAGTGCAGGCATTCCCTTGTGGGGGCTCTTGTGAGGGTGGCTTGTGGGGGTGATGTGTGTGTGCAGTGGGCATGCTTTGGTGATGGGTGTCCATGGTTTGTGGTCGCATGCAGGGCTTGGTGTTGGGATGGGTGGGTTGTGATGGTGAGCCATTTGCAAGGAGTTGTTGTGGTGGGGGTGGGGGTGGGGGTATGATTGGGATGGGGGTGGGAAGAAGTAGTTGAGATTTGACTTACCAGAGTCCATTCCTCCAGCTACTCCTGCGAGGCCGTCAGGATGCAGGATGTGCAAGACTTCCTCCTCCCATGCTGTAAATTCTGGGGGAGTAGGTGGGGGTCCGCCGCCAGTCTTCTGCACCGCAATGTTGTGCCTTGATACCATGGAACGCACCTTCCCCCGTAGGTCGTTCCATCGCTTCCTGATGTCATCCCGATTGCGTGGATGCTGTCCCACCGCGTTGACCCTGTTGACTATCCTTTGCCATAGCTCCATCTTCCTGGCAATGCTGGTGTGCTGCACCTGTGCCCTAAAGAGCTGGGGCTCTACACAAACTATTTCCTCCACCATGACCCTGAGTTCTGCGTCAGAGAACCTGGGGTGTCTTTGGGGTGCCATGGGGTGGTGTGGTTGAGGTGAGGGATGTTGTATGTGTTGTAGAGTGTGATGTGTGTGGTGGTGTATGGTGTTTTATGCGTGGTAATTGTGTGGGTGATGTTGTGATTTGCCTCTGTGTGATGATCTACTCTAAGCAGTGCTGTCTCTCTCTGTCCTTAATTCGCAATTGTGGTCGTAGGGGTTTGTGGGTGATGTGGGTGTGTGTTTTATATTGTATTGGGTGTGTGGGAGTGTTGTGTGTATGTGTATCAGGTGTGTGTATTTCAAATTGTCCAATGTGGTTGTGTTTTGTAAGGGTGTGTGTATTGTGACAGCAGCGGTGTGTACCGCCAATAGACTACCGCGGTTGAAAGACCGCCGCGTGGATTCGTGGGTCGTAATGGCATGGGCGTATTTGTGTTGGCGTGACGGTGGAGGTTTGGTCATCGCCATTTTTTTGCTGACCTTTGGTGTGGCGGACTATTGTGGATGTCAGGTTTTTAGAGGTTTTCAAGTAGCGGGTCAGAATGACTGTGGCGGTTTACCGCGACCGCGGCGGTGTTATGGCGGTCTTCTGACCGGCGGTAAGTGCCTTTTACCGCCGAGGTCAGAATGACCCCCTGTATCCTCTGAGATATTTTTGGCACATTGTCACTAAAATAAAGTACCTTTATTTTTAATAACTCTGAGTATTGACTTTCTTATGATATAGTACCTATATGGTATAAGTGGTATAGTAAGAGCTTTGCATGTCTCCTAGTTCAGCCTTGGCTGCTCTGCCATAGCTACCTCTATCAGCCTACGCTGCTAGAACACTACTAATCTACAAATAAGGAATAACTGGACCTGGCACAAGGTGTAAGTACCATTGGTACTCAGTATAAGCCAGGCCATCCTCCTACACTTCTTAAGTTAAACCTGGCTGCTCTTTGCCAACCTACGAGAGGATGAGCACAGGATAATTTAGATTGTGTTGTGACTTTCCCTGACTAGGACTGTGGTCCCTACTTGGACAGCAGTGTATACCTCTGCCAACTAGAGACCCAATTTCTAACAGTGCAAAAGATAAATGCTTTTTCTGCAGAAATTAGGTCCTAAATAAAACTACCCACTGGCATCTGCCAGTAGGTAAATAAATAATAATAAATAAGAGGCCGTGATGAAGATCTTTTGTGGGTTGAGAGGTGTAGCCGAATAAATCGCTGAAAGACGCTAAGACGTTGTGTGCGGTATTTCTTTTCGCATTATTATAACGCTTAAGGAACTGTTTGCAATTTAAAATGGGAGCTGCTCCTGTGTTTCCAGCACCAGCCCAGATTGGTAGGGTGGATGCAGGGAACAGGTTGCATGATAGTCCTTGGTGGCAGGGCTAGACTCCATCCTGCAGCGGCTAAGGCTGCAAACTGTTGGTAGTGCCGGTGCTGGTGGGGGTGCTGCCAGTGGTGGTGGGAGGCTCCGGCCCTTCTCCTGCAGCCTTGGATGGCTGCCTACCTGGGCTGCTGCTGCTGGTAGTGGCCCTACTGGCAGCGGGCCGGGTGGCTGTGCTTGCGGCAGTGCTGGCGGCGGTGCATATGGCGGTGCTGGCCGTGGTGCAGGTGCTGGTGCTGCCAGTGGTATAGGGAGGCTCCAGCCCTTCTCCTGCAGTCTTGGACGGCTGCCCACTGGGGCTGCTGCTGCTGACAGTCATGGTGCTAGAGGCGGTCCAGGTGGCGGTGCTTGCGGGGGGCTTCTGGCGGTGCTGGCCGCTGTGCAGGTGGCAGGGCTGGTTGTTGTGCAGGTAGCCACCAGGCCTTCACCTGCGGCCTCCGATAGCTGCAGTGTCTTGCCTGGTGTTTTCTGCCCCTTCCTCACCTTGGCAGATAGTGGTGTGACCTCGGCTCTGGCAGCTGGAGTTTTTGAGGAGGCCTTGCTGGGTGGTTCGTGCTCCTTGCCCTTTCTGCATGCTGGCCCCTTCTTCACCTTGACAGGTGGTGAAATGCTTTTGTCCTTTGCAGGAGTTGGTGGCACACTGCCTGGGCTGACGGGTGCCCCCTTTGAGCCTCTGTGAGTTGCAGGTACCACAGCGGATCGCAACTTGGTGGCTGAGGTGCTGGCCTGAGCCCTGGACACCCTGGCCCGAGGGGAAGGACAGGGGGTGAGGGGTAGGGAAGCGGTCAATGTTTGCCAGGACAATCTTCTTGGAGACACTGGGGTGGGAAGAGGGAGAGGGTTTGGGAGTGGAGGAAGAGGGAGTGGTTGTAGGAGGTGTCTGTTTTCTGAGTTTGGGTGCAGGTGCATCGGCTGGATGCTGTTGGGAGGTGGATGGCTGTTGGGTGGGTGGGTGCTTGCGTTTGTGTACTTTGGGAGGAGGGGGTCACAGACACACTGGGAGAGGACACAGTGGACGCGTGCATGGTTGTGGAGGTGGTGACTGCTCGTGAGGGGTGTGTTGTAATGGGCGTGCTGGTGATGGAGGTAGTGGATGAGGATGTAGTGAATGCAGGTGTGAGTGGAGACGCTACTGGGAGGGAGGCGGATGAAGAGGAGGAGGGGGACACAGTGGAGGCTGTGGATGTTGGTGTGTTTCCATGGGTATGGTGCTTGTGTGAGTGCCTGTGAGATGAAGTGTGGTGCTTATGTTTGCCTGAGCCACTTTTGTGTGGTGATTTGGGTGAATGCTGGTCTGAATGTGGGCTTGGGATAGGCTGGGGTTGAGGTGATTTGGACTGGGTAGAGGACGTTGGAGGGGTGAGGCTAGAAACAGGGACAAGGGCTGCCATCAGGGAGGAGGCCAGAGCCTGAAATGCTCTCTGTGGGGCCGCCACGCCAGAGTGAATGCCCTCCAGGTATGCATTTGTTTGTTGCAAATGCCTCTCAACACCCTGGATGACATTCAGTATGGTTGACTGCCCAACAGTGAGGGATCTCAGGAGGTCAATAGCCTCCTCACTGAGGGCAGCAGGGCTGACTGGGGCAGGGCCTGAGGTGCCTGGGGCAAAGGAGATGCCCACCTTCCTGGGTGAGCGGGCACAGGAAACACGCTGAGGTGCTTCTGGGAGGGCGGTGCTGGTAGGGGGGGTGGCGGCTGTACCTGTTGTTGGCGTGGGCACAGAGGTGTCCACCACCTCTAGGGAGCTTCCATTGGAGGAGGAGTCGCTGTCATCCCTCCAGTCCCTGGCATGATACTCCCCTCGCCCTCCGTCCCACTGGTGCCCTCACCCTCGGTGGATTCGGCCTCCAGGACCATGTCGGATGCAGCTCCCACCGTCGCCGGTGCCTCTGCTCCTCTGCTAGATGATGCTAATGCACACAGGGACAGGGTGACAAAACAAAAAGGGGGGGAGGGACAGAGAATACACTTGGTCAATGCCAGCAACAACACCACAGTTGGCATACACAATACACAGGGAGCAGCCCTATGCACTAGGCCATGCAGTACCAGTTACTAAGATAGTCACCAGCCCATGGGGTACAATGCCTAAAGCCATTAGCTGCACACCTGAAATCCACAGGACCCTGCTCAGTAGTAGATGTCCACTAATACTATTGGGGTATGAGTGAATCTGAGCCTGCCGAACAAGGGACCTACCCTGCCATCTTCCCCCTGGCCTAGGGGCACCCATAGCCCACATCCCCCACCCAGGTAACTGTTAATGCGCACAAAGTGTGGATTCAGAATCTGTACTCACCCCCTTGTGGCTGCTGTGATGCCCTCAAGCGCCCATGCAACTCTGGTTAGGCCACCGCCAGGATGCAGAACATCAGGGGGGTTATGGTGCGACGGGCACCTCTTCCTCGTTGGGAGGCCAGCCCCAGCTGGTCCTCTTCTGTCTTCTTTGCCTAGCAGCGCAGGTCCTCCCACCTTGTGCGGCAGTGGGTACTCCACCTGTCAAAGACCCCAGGGTTTGCACCTCCTTGGCGATGGCATGCCAAATACCCTTTTGTTGATGGCCGCTGACCTGCATGGAAAAGACAGCAGAAAAGGGAATTAGTTGACCGCCCGGACCGTTAGACTCATCCCTCCCATCCCCTGAAGCACATACATTGACCACCTTATATGCTGCTCTCTGGCCAGGACCCCTCTGCCCCCCCAACATGTGGCTTACACACACAGCACTCCATGCATTCATGGCCCACTCATCATGCTCACAGTGGACTCACTTGTTTGTCTGGAGGACCGTAGAGTAACATGTACTGGGGTAGGACCCCATCCACCAGTTTCTCCAACTCCTCCGCAGTGAAGGCAGGGGCCCTTTCCCCAGACAGATGAGCCATTGTCGCTTGCACTGTAGGTCCTCTCCTGTTGAAGGTCAGGTAGCAAGTGAGTAAACAGAGAGAAAATGGTGGTGACGCCCGTGGTGGTGCGTACCGTCACCCCTGGCGTACATCCCCATTGGCTACTGGAAACCATAGGGCCCAATGATAACCAATGCGAAGTTGCCTACCGCGATGGCGCACAGTGCCAGCGGAATTACCTCATTTCCACTTGTCCCTCCTCACAGGTCAGGCAGCCGCCATTTCAGGGAGGCAGAGGCCATGGCACCTAAGTGCGTCACAGCAGACATTGGCACAGAAACTGATTGTCGTATTCACATACTGGTTCTGTAAAGGAAGAAATTCATCATAAGTTCAATGGATCTGTGAAAATAACCCTCTGCTCACCGTTTTCTTCCATAGGTTTCAACCACTGAGAATGAACCTGAGATGGCAGCATCCTCTGGTGTACAGACCCCTGGTGGACCTTGCGACAATGGAGGACAGACACATTATCATGACCTACAGACTTGATCGGGCCACAATTGAAGAACTGTGTGTCCAATTGGAGCTAGATCTGATGTCAGCTATCCGCCAGCCCACAGTTATCACTGACCTTTGGTGTGGCAGACTTGTGTGGGTGTCTGTATTGTGGTGGATTTCTCAGTGTGGGTCATATTACCCGTAGCGGAATACCGCCGCGGTCACGGTATGTTGGCGGCCGTCAGCACGGCGGTAGGCAGTATTTACTGCCACGGTTGTAATGAGAGCCATTGGGCTTTTCAGCTCTCTCCCATTCACGCAATGCATCAACCTACTTTGTTACAGTGCGTTGCATGAATTCTTAATACATCTGCTCCAGAATCTTCAACTAGTGAGTAGTTATAATCTGTTCAGTAGTTGTTAAGAAATTATGGTTCAAATTTACACATGTACTGACAGTTGGACTTGAATTTAAAAGTTCAATCACTGTGATTTTGTAGCCGTAACATAAACAAGAATGTTTTGGCCACCATGATCTGCTTATGACCTCACAGATTGCATAACTCATAACGTTCAGTAACATAATTGACAAAATCACTGAAATCACTGATAACATCTCTAATCACATCATCAATGACAACACTGGGCATGGATAGGACACAAGGACGAATTAACTCAGAAAAGTATTACTTGTGAATTTTTACCTTTGATAACTCCTTATCTGGTAGAGACTCTATCTAGCCACAGATGCATTAATTTAGGATTATCCCTAGGTGTCAGACTGGATCTGGAAATATTTTTGTGAGCAGAATCCCTGCATCAGTAGGTGACAACTTTTGGCTTCCCATGGAGTTGTTGGAATTGTCTGCACCGGAAGTGATGTTTATGGTACCTGTATGTGCGACATTCCGTGCCAGAAGTGCAGTGCCAAAAAGTACACAGACAACTTCTGCAGAAAACTAGGACCCTGAAAGGGGAAACCCTGTCCCTAGAAATCCGGTCGCTGAGTGGGGAGGTTGGGTGGGTCGGTAAGGAATCTGCTGCTAGATAGAGTCTCTGTCAGATAAACCGGTCCTGAAGGTAACTAGCTTGTTCATCTGATAGAGACTTCTAGCCGCAGGTTCCTTAACTTAGAATAGATATCAAGCAATACCTCCCTGAAGGTGAGTCTGCGGACCAATTTCACATAGGGAAGTCCTGCGGGACAGAACAGGCAAAGTGTCCACCCCTACAGATCTGACTATCCAGGTAATAGTGTGTAGTAAACATGTGCAATCCCATGTTGCCACCTGGCAGCTGTCCAAGACCAGAATTCTATGAGCTAACCCAGGAGTTTCAGCTTTAGCTCTGGTGGAATGTGCATGCAAACCCTCAGCAAGTTGCTTTTTAACCAACGCGTAGCAGATTTTGATAAAGAGTACAATCCACAGTGAGATGGTCCTCTTCTGTATGGCCCACCCTTTCCTCTCTCTGGCACACCCCACAAAGATTGGTCATCTTTCCTGAACTCTCTTGTGCGATCAAGGTAGAGCAACAGTGCTCTTTTTCGGTCCAGATGGTGAAGTCAATCCTTTTCTTGGAGGGTTGAAATTGAGCATAAATTGTAGTGATGGATTGGCTTATGTGAAATGCAGTGTCCACTTTCGAAAGAAAGGAAGCTCTTGCACGAAGCACTACTTTGTCTGGGTAGATATCAGATAAAGAGACTTGGAGAACAAGGCCTGATGCTCATGCTCATTGGCCCTCCAGGCAGATGTTATTGCCACCAGGAAGCCATTTGAGGGTAAGAAGCCTGTTTGGAAAAATGCACAGTGGATCCAAGGATTTTTGTTTTTTTTATCTGTTTATTAGTCTTAATTAAAAGCGTCAGTACAATTCTCCATTAGTTCTGATATACAGTTTACACACATATATAATCTTATATAGTACACTTCGGATATTATTGTACTGCGAGATAAGACAGAACAGTAAACTGTTAGACTACGTCACATTAATGTCCTTGGTGTGGTTTACCAGATGCGTGGGGTGGGTTGATCTGCTCATGTCTTGGGTAGGGAGGTGATGCACTATATGCGTCGACAGATCGGAGGAGGTTTAGTTTAACCTGGGCTGGGTGATACTCTGGAAGTGATACTGTCGTGGTAGTGGGCATTTCCTCTGCAAGGGGGACATTACTTAACTATTGGCGTGTGTCTAGCGTGTGTGGGCCCTAAGTAGTGTGTGGTTAATGTAATACCTGGGCTATCTACGGTGATGTTTGGGTAGATGCTTGGCAAGAAGGCATAACGGGTTCTATGTTGTGTGGTTTTCTTGGGAATCATGGCGGATATGTATCGCTCTTAGCCTCAATGTCCATGACAAAGGTATCCCGTATTTTAGCACCACCCTGGGTCAATCAACTGTATTTCAGCAGGTGTAATGTCTGAGCCTCTGCATGTGAGCACTTTAGCAGATTGCGCAGCCAAGTGGTATATACCGGGGAGTGTGGAGCTTTCCAGTGCGTAGCTATCAAGCATTTGAACACCACAAAGGCTAAGTCAATAAATTTATGGAGCTGTTTGTCACCTTTGCCACGTTGATGTATTCCCAGTAGGCAAGATGTTGGTGTTGATTTTAGGGTATGCCCGGTAATGTCAGCTATGATGTGGGTAATACGTTGCCAGGTCGTGTTCACGGGGGGCAGCTCCACACCAAATGATAAAAATCCGCTGCTGGGGTTGCGCATCTGGGGCATTCTGGGTCTGAGTTCGGGTATATCCTTTTTATGGGGGACGGGGATAAGTAGGAGTGGTGTATGTAATTAAACTGAGTGTAGCGCAGTATAGTATTTGCAGAAACATTTTTGACCAGTGACAAAACAGCGGACCAGGCACTCTGGGGCAAAGGGGAAGGGAGAGCCACGAGGCTCCAAGGATAGCGCATATAAGGAAAGTGAGGACGAGATTGAGGTCTTTAGGAGGCTGGCCTGGTTTGTAGTAGGTACCTAAGGTACTTACACCTTATACCAGGTCCAGTTATCCCTTATTAGTGATATGTAGTCAGTTTCTAGAAGCCAGGCTCTCTAGGACTAGTGTGGATGAGCAGCCAAGGCCTAACTAGGAGACATGCAAAGCTCATGCAATACCACTGTAGTCACACAGTACTGACACACATGAAAGAAAATACTCAGTGTTACAAAAATAAAGGTACTTTATTTTGGTGACACAATTGCCACAAATACCATAGAGACTATACTCCCTTAGGAGGTAAGTAATACACAAATTATATACACTAGTTGTAGGAGGCTGGCCTGGTTTGTTGTGGTACTAAGGGGTACTTACACTCTGCACCAGGTCCAGTTATCTCTTATTAGTGTAGAAGAGGTGTCTAGCAGCTTAGGCTGATAGAAAAGGTAGCTTAGCAGAGCAGCTTAGGCTGAACTAGGAGACGTGTAAAGCTGGTGTCATATGCACAATATCATAAGAAAACACAATACACAGATATGCTAAAAATAAAGGTACTTTATTTTTATGACAATATGACAAAAGTATCTCAGTGAGTACCCTCAGTATGAGGATAGCACATATACACAAGATTTATGTACACAATACCAAAAATATGCAGTAATAGCAATAGAAAGCACTGCAAGCAATGTACAGTCACAATAGATTGCAATGGAGCACATAGGTATAGGGGCAACACAAACCATATACTCTAGAAGTGGAATGCGAATCACAAATAGACCCCAAACCTATGTGAGCTTGTAGAGGGTCGCTGGGACTGTAAGAAAACAGTGAGGGTTAGAAAAATAGCCCACCCCAAGCCCCTGAAAAGTAGGTGTAAAGTGCACCTAAGTTCCCCAGAGGTCACAGAAGTCGTGATAGGGGAATTCTGCAAGGAAGACCAACACCAACAATGCAACAACAATGGATTTCCAGACGAGAGTACCTGTGGAACAAGGGGACCAAGTCCAAGAGTCACACTCAAGTCGTGAGTGAGCAGATGCCCAGGAAATGTCACCTGTGGGTGCAAAGAAGCTGCCACCGGATGGTAGAAGCTGTGGATTCTGCAAGAATGAAGAGGACTAGGAACTTCCCCTTTGGAGGATGGATGTCCCATGTCGTGAAGAAGCTTGCAGAGGTGTTCCCACACAGAAAGATCGCAAACAAGCCTTGCTAGCTGCAAGGTTTGTGGTTAGGGTTTTTGGATGCTGCTGTGGCCCAGGAGGAACCAGCATGTCGCCAATTGCGTGAGGAGACAGAGGGGGCGCCCAGCAAGACAAGGAGCCCACCCAGAAGCAAGCAGCACCCGCAGAAGTGCTGGAACAGGCACAACGAAGAAAAGTGAACCGGAGCTCACCCGAAGTCACAAAAGAAGGTCCCACGACGCCGGAGGACAACTCAGGAGGTCGTGCACTGCAGGTTAGAGTGTTGGGGACCCAGGCTTGGATGTGCACAAAGGAAATCCTGGAAGAGTGCACAGGAGCCGGAGCAGCTGCAAATCACGCGGTACCCAGCAATGCAGTCTAGCGTGGGGAGGCAAGAACTTACCTCTACCAAACTTGGACTGAAGAGTCACTGGACTGTGGGAGTCACTTGGACAGAGTTGCTAAGTTCCAGGGACCACGCTCGTCGTGCTGAGAGGGGACCCAGAGGACCGGTGATGCAGTCTTTTGGTGCCTGCGGTTGCAGGGGGACGATTCCGTTGACCCACGGGAGATTTCTTCGGAGCTTCTAGTGCAGAGAGGAGGCAGACTACCCCCACAGCATGCACCACCAGGAAAACAGTCGAGAAGGCCGCAGGATCAGCGATACAAGGTTGCAGTAGTCGTCTTTGCTACTTTGTTGCGGTTTTGCAGGCGTCCAGAGCAGTCAGCGGTCGATTCCTTGGCAGAAGGTGAAGAGAGAGATGCAGAAGAACTCTGGTGAGCTCTTGCATTCGTTATCTAAAGAATTCCCCAAAGCAGAGACCCTAAATAGCTAGAAAATGAGGTTTGGCTACTTAGGAAGGAGGATAGGCTAGCAACACAGGTAAAAGCCTATCACAAGGAGTCTCTGACGTCACCTGCTGGCCCTGGCCACTCAGAGCAGTCCAGTGTGCCAGCAGCACCTCTGTTTCCAAGATGGCAGAGGTCTGGAGCACACTGGAGAAGCTCTGGACACCTCCCTGGGGAGGTGCAGGTCAGGGGAGTGGTCACTCCCCTTTCCTTTGTCCAGTTTCGCGCCAGAGCAGGGGCTAAGGGGTCCCTGAACCGGTGTAGACTGGCTTATGCAGAACTGGGCACATCTGTGCCCAACAAAGCATTTCCAGAGGCTGGGGGAGGCTACTCCTCCCCTGCCTTCACACCATTTTCCAAAGGGAGAGGGAGTCACACCCTCTCTCAGAGGAAGTTCTTTGTTCTGCCATCCTGGGCCAGGCCTGGCTGGACCCCAGGAGGGCAGATGCCTGTCTGAGGGGTTGGCAGCAGCAGCAGCTGCAGTGAAACCCCAGGAAGGGCAGTTTGGCAGTACCAGGGTCTGTGCTACAGACCACTGGGATCATGGGATTGTGCCAACTATGCCAGGATGGCATAGAGGGGGCAATTCCATGATCATAGACATGTTACATGGCCATATTCGGAGTTACCATTGTGAAGCTACATATAGGTAGTGACCTATATGTAGTGCACGCGTGTAATGGTGTCCCCGCACTCACAAAGTTCAGGGAATTGGCTCTGAACAATGTGGGGGCACCTTGGCTAGTGCCAGGGTGCCCTCACACTAAGTAACTTTGCACCTAACCTTTACCAGGTAAAGGTTAGACATATAGGTGACTTATAAGTTACTTAAGTGCAGTGTAAAATGGCTGTGAAATAACGTGGACGTTATTTCACTCAGGCTGCAGTGGCAGGCCTGTGTAAGAATTGTCAGAGCTCCCTATGGGTGGCAAAGGAAATGCTGCAGCCCATAGGGATCTCCTGGAACCCCAATACCCTGGGTACCTCAGTACCATATACTAGGGAATTATAAGGGTGTTCCAGTAAGCCAATGTAAACTGGTAAAAATGGTCACTAGCCTGTCAGTGACAATTTGGAAAGAAATGAGAGAGCATAACCACTGAGGTTCTGATTAGAAGAGCCTCAGTGAGACAGTTAGTCACTACACAGGTAACACATTCAGGCACACTTATGAGCACTGGGGCCCTGGGTTACCAGGGTCCCAGTGACACATACACTAAAACAACATATATACAGTGAAAAATGGGGGTAACATGCCAGGCAAGATGGTACTTTCCTACACAAGTGCAGCAAAACAATTGTTAATGTCATCCCCCTCCTTGTAAGGGGGAACTATCTTGTGCAGATTCCTAGAATCATGCTCTTTTACAGGATTACTATCTGTAATACTGCTGCTGCCACCATGGGGTCCAAACCCCAACCTCTGTCTTTCTTTTTCTAAGTCTAAAGATTCCCTGTCTAGATCCAGCTGTTGCTTTTTAAGCTTCAGCCTGGACTCTTCCACTCTCAATCTATTGAGTTCTCTTTCTAACACTCTGTCATCAGGGTGGGTGGGTTGGGCCTGCTTAGACACAGAAGAATGGTGTGAATGAACAGAGGGAGACCTGTCCCTAACAGATGGCACTCTAACAACCTGGCCTAAAGGAGTGACATCCCTACTGTGATGAGAGCTCACATTAGTACCAGCCATGCTAGGTGGCCTGCTAAGGGGCAGGTTGGGAAGGTTCCCATCTAACACTTTTGCTGGGGCTGCCCCAGAATCAGAGTGTGAACCATCTGCTAATCTCTCACCAGATGTGCCACCTAAGGCCTTATCATTTTCAATGAGCATATTAACCAACAATTCTCTAGAGGGATTCTTCCCTACCCCTAAACCTTTATCAATGCAGAGACTCCTTACACCTTTCTAGTTAAGGTGGTCATAAGCTGTGCTGGCCAGATCCAGAGTTTGACCTGTACCAGACATGATAGGAAAAGGTTTAAGGGACAGAAAAAGAGAGAAAAAGTTTCAGAACTTTTTAAGAAACAGAAAAAAAAAACTTTTTCAACTTTTAAGAAACTTTTTGAAAGTTTAGAGGTACTTTTCAGCACTTAGCAATAGAGTAAGAGAAGAAAAGCAAAACCTTTTGGTTATGTGTACATACACTGAACTTGTTTTGTATATTTTTCTCTTATGAAAAGAACAAAATGACAAAGTGGTAAGTAGTTGCAAGTACTTATCCCACCGCTGCACAACCAGTGTAGGAGGCTGGCCTGGTTTGTAGTGGTACCAAGGGGTACTTACACTCTGCACTAAGTCCAGTTATCCCTTATTAGTGTAGAAGAGGTGTCTAGCAGCTTAGGCTGATAGAAAAGGTAGCTTGGCAGAGCAGCTTAGGCTGAACTAGGAGACGTGTAAAGCTCCTACTATACCACTGGTGTCATATGCACAATATCATAAGAAAACACAATACACAGATATACTAAAAATAAAGGTACTTTATTTTTATGACAATATGCCAAAAGTATCTCAGTGAGTACCCTCAGTATGAGGATAGCAAATATACACAAGATATATGTACACAATACCAAAAATATGCAGTAATAGCAATAGAAAGCAATGCAAGCAATGTACAGTCACAATAGATTGCAATGAGAGCACATAGGTATAGGGGCAACACAAACCATATACTCTAGAAGTGGAATGCGAATCACGAATGGACCCCAAACCTATGTGAGCTTGTAGAGGGTCGCTGGGACTGTAAGAAAACAGTGAGGGTTAGAAAAATAGCCCACCCCAAGACCCTGAAAAGTAGGTGTCAAGTGCACCTAAGTTCCCCAGAGAGCACAGAAGTTGTGATAGGGGAATTCTGCAAGGAAGACCAACACCAGCAATGCAACAACGATGGATTTCCAGACGAGAGTACCTGTGGAACAAGGGGACCAAGTCCAAGAGTCACACTCAAGTCCGGAGTGGGCAGATGCCCAGGAAATGCCAGCTGTGGGTGCAAAGAAGCTGCCACTGAATGGTAGAAGCTGTGGATTCTGCAAGAACGAAGAGGACTAGGAACTTCCTCTTTGGAGGATGGATGTACCACGTCGTGAAGAAGCTTGCAGAGGTGTTCCCACCGCAAACAAGCTTTGCTAGCTGCAATGGTCACGGTTAGGGTTTTTGGATGCTGCTGTGGCCCAGGAGGGACCAGGATGTCGCCAATTTTGCGTGAGGAGACAGAGGAGGCACCCAGCAAGACAAGGAGCCCACTCAGAAGCAAGCAGCACTCGCAGAAGTGCCAGAACAGGCACTACGAAGAAGAGTGAATCAGAGCTCAGCCGAAGTCACAAAAGAAGGTCCCACGACGCCAGAGGACAACTCAGGAGGTCATGCACTGCAGGTTAGAGTGTCGGGGACCCAGGCTTGGCTGTGCACAAAGGAAATCCTGGAAGAGTGCACAGGAGCCGGAGCAGCTGCAAATCACGCGGTACTCAGCAATGCAGTCTAGCGTGGGGAGGCAAGGACTTACCTCCACCAAACTTGGACTGAAGAGTCACTGGACTGTGGGAGTCACTTGGACAGAGTTGCTGAGTTCCAGGGACCACGCTCGTCATGCTGAGAGGGGACCCAGAGGACCGGTGATGCAGTCTTTTGGTGCCTGCGGTTGCAGGGAGACGATTCCGTTGACCCACGAGAGATTTCTTCGGAGCTTCTAGTGCAGAGAGGAGGCAGACTACCCCTACAGCATGCACCACCAGGAAAACAGTTGAGAAGGCCGCAGGATCAGCAATACAAGGTTGCCGTAGTCGTCTTTGCTACTTTGTTGCGGCTTTGCAGGCGTCCAGAGCAGTCAGCGGTCGATTCCTTGGCAGAGGGTGAAGAGAGAGATGCAGAGGAACTCTGATGAGCTCTTGCATTCGTTATCTAAAGTATTCCCCAAAGCAGAGACCCTAAATAGGCAGAAAAGGAGGTTTGGCTACTTAGGAAGGAGGATAGGCTAGCAACACAGGTAAGAGCCTATCAGAAGGAGTCTCTGATGTCACCTGCTGGCCCTGGCCACTCAGAGCAGTCCAGTGTGCCAGCAGCACCTCTGTTTCAAGATGGCAGAGGTCTGGAGCACACTGGAGGAGCTCTGGGCTCCTCCCAGGGGAGGTGCAGGTCAGGGGAGTGGTCACTACCCTTTCCTTTGTCCAGTTTTGCGCCAGAGCAGTGCTGGGGGATCCCTGAACCGGTGTAGACTGGCTTATGCAGAGATGGGCACCAGCTGTGCCCATCAAAGCATTTCCAGAGGCTGGGGGAGGCTACTCCTCCACAGCCCTGACACCTTTTTCCAAAGGGAGAGGGTGTAACACCCTCTCTCTGAGGAAGTCCCTTGTTCTGCCTTCCTGGGCCAAGCCTGGCTGGACCCCAGGAGGGCAGAAACCTGTCTGAGGGGTTGGCAGCAGCTGCTGTGAAACCTCGGGAAAGGTAGTTTGGCAGTACTCGGATCTGTGCTAGAGACTCGGGGGATCATGGAATTGTCACCCCAATGCCAGAATGCCATTGGGGTGACAATTCCATGATCTTAGACATGTTAAATGGCCATGTTCGGAGTTACCATTGTGACGCTATACATAGGTAGTGACCTATGTATAGTGCACGCATGTAATGGTGTCCCGCACTCACAAAGTCCGGGGAATTTGCTCTGAACGGTGTGGGGGCACCTTGGCTAGCGCCAGGGTGCCCACACACTAAGTAACTTAGCACCCAACCTTTACCAGGTAAAGGTTAGACATATAGGTGACTTATAACTTACTTAAGTGCAGTGGTAAATGGCTGTGAAATAACGTGGACGTTATTTCACTCAGGCTGCAGTGGCAGGCCTGTGTAAGAATTGTCAGAGCTCCCTATGGGTGGCAAAAGAAATGCTGCAGCCCATAGGGATCTCCTCGGACCCCAATACCCTGGGTACCTCAGTACCATATACTAGGGAATTATAAGGGTGTTCCAGTATGCCAATGTGAATTGGTGAAATTGGTCACTAGCCTGTTAGTGACAATTTGGAAAGCAAAGAGAGAGCATAACCACTGAGGTTCTGGTTAGCAGAGCCTCAGTGAGACAGTTAGTCATCACACAGGGAACACATACAGGGTACACTTATGAGCACTGGGGCCCTGGCTGGCGGGGTCCCAGTGACACATACAACTAAAACAACATATATACAGTGAAATATGGGGGTAACATGCCAGGCAAGATGGTACTTTCCTACACTAGTATGCCGAAATAGCTGTAACAACAGTTAGAAAACAGTGCAAATAGTGAAAATCATAATAGTTAGAAATGGGCCTGGGGGAATGTAGGAGGCTGAACTGGCTTGTAGTGAGTACCAAGGGGTACTTACACCTTGCACCAGGCTGAGGTATCCCTTATTAGTGTATAGGGTGTCTAGCAGCTTAGGCTGATAGATAATGGTAGCTTAGCAGAGCAGCTTAGGCTGAACTAGGAGACGAGTGAAGCTCCTACAGTACCACTAGTGTCATATGCACAATATCATAAGAAACACATACAGGGCACACTTATGAGCACTGGGGCCCTGGCTGGCAGGGTCCTAGTGACACATACAACTAAAACAACATATATACAGTGAAATATGGGGGTAACATGCCAGGCAAGATGGTACTTTCCTACACAACCCCCCCAAACGAAGGACAATAAGACTAGCCATTACCTGATGGGTCTTCATTGTCTAAGTGGAAATATCTGGAGAGTCCATCTGCATTGGAGTGGGTACTCCCAAATCTATGTTCCACTGTATAGTCAATTCCCTGTAGGGATATGGACCACCTCAACAATTTAGGGTTTTCACCTTTCATTTGTTTTAGCCAAAGTAGAGGTTTGTGGTCTGTCTGAACAATGAAGTGAGTGCCAAACAGGTACGGCCTCAACTTCTTCAGTGCGCAGACCACAGCAAAGGCCTCCCTCTCAATGGCAGACCAACGCTTTTCTCTAGGGCTCAACCTCCTACTAATAAAAGCAACAGGTTGATCCTGGCCCTCAGAATTAAGTTGTGATAGGACTGCCCCTACTCCTAATTCAGATGCATCCGTTTGGACATAGAATTTTTTAGAGTAACAAGGGCTTTTCAGGACAGGTGCAGAGCACATGGCCTGCCTCAGCTCCTCAAAAGCTTTCTGACAGTTTGCTGTCCATAATACCTTCTTAGGCATTTTCTTTGAAGTGAGGTCATTAAGAGGGGCTGCAATGGAGCCATAGTTCTTTATGAACATCCTATAGTACCCAGTGAGGCCTAAAAAGGCTCTCACCTGAGTAGTAGGGGGAACCCAATCTATAATAGTTTGGATTTTCCCCTGAAGTGGTGCAATCTGTTCCCCACCAACAAGGTGTCCCAGATAAACCACCTTTCCCTGCCCTATCTGGCACTTTGAAGCCTTGATAGTGAGGCCTGCCTTTTGCAGTGCCTCCAAAACCTTCCATAGGTGGACCAGTTGATCATCCCAGCTGGAGCTAAAGACAGCTATATCGTCCAGATATGCTGCACTAAAAGCTTCCAGCCCTTGCAGGACTGTGTTCACCAACCTCTGAAAAGTGGCAGGTGCATTTTTCAATCCAAAAGGCATTACTGTGAATTGGTAATGTCCTCCAATGGTTGAAAATGCAGTTTTAGCTTTAGCATCTTCTGATAATTTGATCTGCCAATACCCTGCAGTCAAATCAAAAGTGCTTAGATACTTGGCAGATGCCAGTGTATCTATGAGCTCATCTGCCCTGGGTATAGGGTGAGCGTCAGTTTTTGTTACCTGGTTGAGACCTCTGTAGTCAACACAAAACCGCATTTCCTTCTTTCCATCTTTGGAATGAGGTTTTGGCACAAGTACCACAGGAGAAGCCCATGGACTTTCAGAGTGCTCAACCACTCCTAGTTCTAACATTTTCTGCACCTCTTGCTTTATGCAGTCTCTGACATGGTCAGGCTGCCTATAGATCTTACTTTTGACAGGCAAGCTGTGTCCAGTATCTATAGTGTGCTCACACCAAGAAGTGGTACCTGGCACAGTAGAGAAGAGTTCAGAAAACTGACCCAGGAGATTTATGCAGTGGTCTTTCTGCTCAGCAGTAAGACAATCTTCCAGTATAACACCTTCCACTAGAGCATCTTGTTCTGTGGAAGAGAAGAGATCAGGGAGAGGATCACTGTCTTCTTCCTGTCCCTCATCAGTTGCCATGAGCAGGGTGAGAGCAGCCCTGTCATTGTAGGGTTTCAGGCGGTTGACATGGAGCACCCTAAGGGGACTCCTGGCAGTGCCTAAGTCAACTAAGTAGGTAACTTCACCCTTTTTCTCAACAATTGTGTGGGGTCCACTCCATTTATCTTGGAGTGCTCTTGGGGCCACAGGCTCCAAGACCCACACTTTCTGCCCTGGTTGGTACTGAACCAAAACAGCCTTCTGGTCATGCCATTGCTTTTGAAGCTCTTGGCTGGCCTGAAGGTTTTTACTGGCCTTTTTCATGTACTCAGCTATCCTTGATCTGAGGCCAAGTACATAGGGCCAGATGTAGCAAAATAGCAATTTGCGACTAGCAAATTGCGAGTCCCTGCGACTCGCAATTTGCAAGTCGCAAATTGCTATGCAGTACGGTGTCTCAGACACCGACTGCAACTCGCAATGGGGTCGCAATGACCCACCTCATGAATATTCATGAGGTGGGTCGCAAATTGCGGCCCCATTGCGAGTATAGGCACTCGCTAACATGGAGGCCTGCTGACGTCAGCAGACCTCCATGTTCGCGACCTGCTTTTCAATAAAGCAGTTTTTTTTTTTTAAGTGTAGCCCGTTTTCCTTAAGGGAAAACGAGCTGCAATTAAAAAAAAAAACGAAACCTTTCCTTTCGGTATTTTTTCAGGGCAGGGAGTGGTCCCTTGGACCACTCCCTGCCCTGAAAAAATATTTTTGGGTCCAGTCACAAACTGGAAGGGGTCCCATGGGGACCCCTTCCAATTTGCGAGTGGGTTACCATCCACTTGAAGTGGATGGTAACTGCGATGCCATTTGCGACCGGTTACGCGGTCGCAAATGGTATTGCATCGCACAGCGACTCGCAAATAGGAAGGGAACACCCCTTCCTATTTGCGAGTCGGAAATGCATATTGCGAGTCGGTAACGACTCGCAATATGCATTTCTGAATTGCAAACCCACGTTTGCGAGTCGCAAACGGCAATTTTCGCCATTTGCGACTCGCAAACGGGTTGCTACATCTGGCCCATAGTCCATTATGTCTTGCTTTGGAGCTTTTAAAGGTTGTTCCCAACCCTCCTTAACAAGTGTTAAGGGACCTCTCACAGGGTGACCAAAAAGAAGTTCAAAGGGGCTGAAGCCCACTCCTTTCTGGGGTACCTCCCTGTAAGCAAAAAGGAGGCATGGTAAAAGGATGTCCCATCTCCTGCGGAGTTTTTCAGGGAGTCCCATAATCATGCCTTTGAGAGTTTTGTTAAATCTCTCCACCAGTCTATTTGTTTGTGGATGATAGGGTGTGGTGAACTTGTATGTCACCCCACACTCCTTCCACATGTCCTTTAAGTAAGCAGACATGAAATTGCTTCCCCTGTCTGATACCACCTCTTTTGGGAAGCCCACCCTGGATAAGATTCCCAGGAGGGCCTTTGCCACTGCAGGAGCTGTAGTGGTCCTTGGAGGAATTGCTTCAGGATATCTGGTGGCATGGTCCACTACCACCAAGATAAACCTATTGCCTGAAGCAGTAGGAGGCTCAAGGGGGCCAACTATGTCAACCCCTACCCTTTCAAAGGGAACCCCAACCACACGCAGTGGAATAAGGGGTGCCTTTGGGGTGCCACCTGTCTTGCCACTGCTTGACAGGTTTCACAGGACTTACAAAAATCTTTTGTGTCCTCTGACATTCTAGGCCAATGAAACAAGGGAACAAGCCTGTCCCAAGTTTTCATTTGCCCCAAATGTCCAGCTAAGGGAATGTCGTGAGCAAGAGTTAGGAGGAACTCTCTGTATTGCAGGGGAATGACCAATCTCCTGGCAGCTCCAGGTTTTGGGTCCCTTGCCTCTTTATACAAGAGGTTGTCCTCCCAGTAAACTCTGTGAGAGTCACTGACATCCCCATTTTGCTGTTTGACAGCTTGCTATCTTAGACCCTCTAGTGTGGGACAGGTCTGCTGTGCCACACTCAGCTCCTCCCTGGCAGGCCCCCCTTCACCCTAAAGCTCAGCAGTGTGTGCTTCCAACTCCTCTGGTGTAGGTTCTGCACAGGGTGGAAATTCTTCTTCCTCAGAAGTTGAATCCACTGTAGAGGGAGGGATAGTAGGTAGTGCTTTACTTCTACTAGCCCTAGCTTTAGGGAGCACTTGGTCCATTCTTCCAGGATCCAAGTCACCCTGTCCTTTTTGCTTTTTGGCCTGAGCCCTGGTCAAAGTAAAAATATGCCCTGGAATGCCCAGCATTGCTGCATGAGCCTCTAACTCCACTTCTGCCCAAGCTGATGTCTCTAAATCATTCCCTAATAGACAGTCTACAGGTAAATCTGAGGCAACCACAACTTTCTTTGGGCCAGTAACCCCCCCCCTAGTTGAGATTCACAACAGCCATGGGGTGGCTAATGGTGTTGTTATGAGCATCGGTTACTTGGTACTGGTGACCAAGTAGGTGTTGTTCAGGGTGGACCAGTTTCTCTATTACCATTGTAACACTGGTACCAGTGTCCTGTAAGCCTGAACCTCAACACCATTTATTAGGGGTAGTTGCTTGTACTTATCCATGTTAAGGGGTCAAGCAACCAAGGTGGATAAATCAATAGCCCCCTCAGAGACTAACACAGCCTCTGTGGGCTCCCTAATTAGACCAACACCAACTAAGTTACCAAAAGTGAGCCCAGCTACTCCCTTGGATTGGCTATTAGTAGGTTTGCTCCCACCACCACTGCTATTACTAGGGGCACTAGGTGTAGCAGTAGGGGTTGTGGTAGTGGGAGGCTTGGTGCTTTCCTTTGGACAACTGGGATCAGTTGTCCAATGGCCTTTTACTTTACATAAATAGCACCATGGTTTCTTTACTTGATTAGAAGAGGATTTGGGCCCACCACCCCCACCAGAGTGTTTTTGTGGGCATGATGAAGACTCATTTTTAGATTTGTCCCCACCCTTGTCAGAAGACTTACCATCCATCTTCTTATTGCCATCTTTGTCACCCCCTGTATGAACTTTTCTGTTCACCCTTGCTCTGACCCATTTGTCTGCCTTCTTTCCCAATTCTTGGGGAGAGGTCAGATCAGAGTCCACCAGGTACTGGTGCAACAAATCAGACACACAATTATTAAGAATATGCTCTCTCAGGATCAAGTTATACAGGCTTTCATAATCAGTAACTTTACTGCCATGTAACCACCCCTCCAAGGCCTTCACTGAATGGTCAACAAAATCAACCCAGTCTTGTGAAGACTCCTTTTTGGTCTCTTTGAACTTCATCCTGTACTGTTCAGTGGTTAAGCCATAACCATCTAGGAGTGCATTCTTAAGAACTTTGAAATCATTGGCTTCACTTTCTTTCACAGTAAGGAGCCTATCCCTACCCTTTCCACTAAATGATAGCCATAGGATAGCAGCCCACTGCCTTTGAGGGACATCCTGTACAACACAGGCCCTCTCAAGTGCAGCAAACCACTTGTTAATGTCATCCCCCTCCTTATAAGGGGGAACTACCTTGTGCAGATTCCTGGAATCATGCTCTTTAGCAGGATGACTATGGGGAATACTGCTGCTGCCACCATGGGTTTCTAAACCCAATTTCTGTCTTTCTTTCTCCACTTCTAAGGACTGTCGATCCAAATCCAGCTGTTGCTTCTTGAGCTTCAGTCTGGTTTGTTTCACTCTCAATCTATTAAGCTCCCTTTCTAACAATCTGTCATCAGGGTGGGTGGGTGGGAGGGACATGCCTTGAAACAGAAGTATGGTGAGAATGAACAGAAGGAGACCTGTCCCTTACAGAAGGCATCCTAACAGCTTGGTTAACAGATACATCACTTCTACTATGGTGAGAAGGAATACTCTTGCTATGATGTGAGACAACACTATCAGTATGGTGTGACTCTACATCAGTACCAACTATGCTAGGCTGTCTGGTAATGGGCAGGCTAGGAAGTTTCTTTCCTAAATCTTTTTCTAGGGGAGTCCCTGGATCAGATTGGGAACCATTAGCTACTTTTTCAACAGAAGGGGCACCTCTGGCCTTATCCTGTTCTATAAGCATGTTAACCAACAGTTCTCTGGAAGGATTCTTCCTTACACTTAAACCTCTATCTATGCAGAGACTCCTTGCTTCTTTCCAGCTAAGGTTATCATAAGCAAGTTTGGACAGATCAACAGTTTGGCCTGTGCCAAACATTTTAGACAGTGTTTAAGTGACAGAAAAAGTGAGAAAAAGTTTTTCAGAACTTTTGAAAAGACAGAAAAAAAACTTTTTAAACTTTTTAAGAACTTTTAGAAAGTTTAGAGGTACTTTTCAGCACTTAGAAAAGAGTGAAAAGAGGAAATGCAAAACTTTTTGGTTAGGTGTACATACACTGAACTTGTTTGTATATTTTTCTCTTATGAAAAGTACAATGACAAAAGTGGTAAGTAGTTTCAAAGCACTTATCCCACCGCTGCACAACCAATGTAGGAGGCTGGACTGGCTTGTAGTGAGTACCAAGGTGTACTTACACCTTGCACCAGGCCCAGGTATCCCTTATTAGTGAATAGGGTGTCTAGCAGCTTAGGCTGATAGATAATGGTAGCTTAGCAGAGCAGCTTAGGCTGAACTAGGAGACGAGTGAAGCTCCTACAGTACCACTAGTGTCATTGCACAATATCATAAGAAAACACAATACACAGATATACTAAAAATAAAGGTACTTTATTTTTATGACAATATGCCAAAAGTATCTCAGTGAGTACCCTCAGTATGAGGATAGCAAATATACACAAGATATATGTACACAATACCAAAAATATGCAGTATAGTAGTAGAAAACAGTGCAAACAATGTATAGTTACAATAGGATGCAATGGGGACATAGGGATAGGGGCAACACAAACCATATACTCCAAAAGTGGAATGCGAACCACGAATGGACCCCAAATCTATGTGACCTTGTAGAGGGTCGCTGGGACTGTAAGAAAACAGTTAGGGTTAGAAAAATAGCCCACCCCAAGACCCTGAAAAGTGAGTGCAAAGTGCACTAAAGTTCCCCAAAGAGCACAGAAGTCGTGATAGGGGAATTCTGCAGGAAAGACACAAACCAGCAATGCAACAACGATGGATTTCCAGTCGAGGGCACCTGTGGAACAAGGGGCCCAAGTCCAAAAGTCACAAGCACGTCGGAGATGGGCAGATGCCCAGGAAATGCCAGCTGTGGGTGCAAAGAAGCTGCTACTGGACAGTAGAAGCTGAGGATTCTGCAGGAACGACAAGGGCTAGAGACTTCCCCTTTGGAGGATGGTTCCCCCACGCTTTGGAGAGTCGTGCAAAAGTGTTTTCCTGAAGAAAGATCGCCAACAAGCCTTGCTAGCTGCAAGTCATTTGGTTAGCGTTTTTGGATGCTGCTGTGGCCCAGGAGAGACCAGGATGTCGCCAATTGCGCCAAGGGACAGAGGGGGCGCCCAGCAAGACAAGTAGCCCTCTCAAAAGCAGGCAGCACCCACAGAAGTGCTGGAACAGGCACTACAAATAGGAGTGAAACGGTGCTCACCCGAAGTTGCACAAAGGAGTCCCACGCCGCCGGAGGACAACATAGAAAGTCATGCAATGCAGCTTAGAGTGCTGTGGACCCAGGCTTGGCTGTGCACAAAGGATTTCCACCGGAAGTGCACACAGGCCGGAGTAGCTGCAAAAGACGCGGTTCCCAGCAATGCAGTCTGGCGTGGGGAGGCAAGGACTTACCTCCACCAAACTTGGACTGAAGAGTCACTGGACTGTGGGAGTCACTTGGACAGAGTTGCTGGATTCAAGGGACCTCACTCGTCGTGCTGAGAGGAGACCCAGGGGACCGGTAATGCAGTTCTTTGGTGCCTGCGGTAGCAGGGGGAAGATTCCATCGACCCACAGGAGATTTCTTCGGAGCTTCTAGTGCAGAGAGGAGGCAGACTACCCCCACAGCATGCACCACCAGGAAAACAGTCGAGAAGGCGGCGGGATCAGCGTTACAGAGTTGCAGTAGTTGTCTTCGCTACTTTGTTGCAGTTTTGCAGGCTTCCAGCGCGGTCAGCAGTCGATTCCTTGGCAGAAGGTGAAGAGAGAGATGCTGAGGAACTCTGATGAGCTTTTGCATTCGTTATCTAAGGAAATCCCCAAAGCAGAGACCCTAAATAGCCAGAAAAGAGGGTTTGGCTACTTAGGAGAGAAGATAGGCTAGCAACACCTGAAGGAACCTATCAGAAGGAGTCTCTGACATCACCTGCTGGCCCTGGCCACTCAGAGCAGTCCAGTGTGCCAGCAGCACCTCTGTTTCCAAGATGGCAGAGGTCTGGAGCACACTGGAGGAGCTCTGGGCACCTCCCAGGGGAGGTGCAGGTCAGGGGAGTGGTCACTCCCCTTTCCTTTGTCCAGTTTCACGCCAGAGCAGGGCTGAGGGGTCCCTGAACCGGTGTAGACTGGCTTATGCAGAAATGGGCACCATCTGTGCCCATGAAAGCATTTCCAGAGGCTGGGGGAGGCTACTCCTCCCCTGCCTTAACACCTTTTTCCAAAGGGAGAGGGTGTAACACCCTCTCTCTGAGGAAGTCCTTTGTTCTGCCATCCTGGGCCAAGCCTGGCTGGACCCCAGGAGGGCAGAAACCTGTCTGAGGGGTTGGCAGCAGCTGCAGTGAAACCCCTGAAAAGGCAGTTTGGCAGTACCAGGGTCTGTGCTACAGACCAGTGGGATCATGGGATTGTGCCAACTATGCCAGGATGGCATAGAGGGGGCAATTCCATGATCATAGACATGTTACATGGCCATATTCGGAGTTACCATTGTGAAGCTACACATAGGTAGTGACCTATGAGTAGTGCACGCGTGTAATGGTGTCCCCGCACTCACAAAGTCCGGGGAATTTGCCCTGAACAATGTGGGGGCACCTTGGCTAGTGCCAGGGTGCCCACACACTAAGTAACTTTGCACCTAACCGTTACCAGGTAAAGGGTAGACATATAGGTGACTTATAAGTTACTTAAGTGCAGTGGTAAATGGCTGTGAAATAACGTGGACGTTATTTCACTCAGGCTGCAGTGGCAGGCCTGTGTAAGAATTGTCAGAGCTCCCTATGGGTGGCAAAAGAAATGCTGCAGCCCATAGGGATCTCTTGGAACCCCAATACCCTGGGTACCTCAGTACCATATACTAGGGAATTATAAGGGTGTTCCAGTATGCCAATGTGAATTGGTGAAATTGGTCACTAGCCTGTTAGTGACAATTTGGAAAGAAATGAGAGAGCATAACCACTGAGGTTCTGGATAGCAGAGCCTCAGTGAGACAGTTAGTCATAACACAGGTAACACATTCAGGCACACTTATGAGCACTGGGGCCCTGGCTGGCAGGGTCCCAGTGACACATACAACTAAAACAACATATGTACAGTGAAAAATGGGGGTAACATGCCAGGCAAGATGGTACTTTCCTACAGGGAACACAAACCATATACTAAGAAAGTGGAATGCGAAGGTCGGTTTCCCACCTAGGCAGGTGTAGATTCCAATAATCATGCCTTTAATGGTTTTGTTAAACCTCTCAACAAACCCATTTGTATGGGGATGGTAAGGTGTGGTGAATGTGTTACACCACATTCTTTCCACATTGCTTTCAGGTATGCAGACATGAAGTTGCTACCTCTGTCTGACACTACCTCTTTTGGAAAACCCACCCAGGAAAAGATCCCCAGGAGGGTTTTGGCCTCTGCAGGAGCTATGGTGGTCCTCAGAGATATTGCTTTTGGATATCTAGTGGCATGGTCCACCACCACTAAACTTAACCTATTACCAGAAGCAGTAGGAGGGTCAAGGGGGCAACAATGCCAACCACCTACCCACTCAAAGAGCACCCCAGCCACTGTGAGCGGTGGGGTGCTCTTTGAGTGGCAGTGGAATCGAGTGGGCCTTTGGGGTGCCAACAGTCTTACTACTGGCTTGACAAGTGATACAGGAGTGACAAAACTCTTTATGTCCTCTGACATGAAGGCCAGGGAAAGTGAGGGATCAGTCTGTCCCAGGTCTTACTTTACCCAAGATGTCCAGCAAGGGGAATATCATGAGTTAAGGTCAACAGAAATTCTCTGTACTGCAAGGGAATGACCAGTCTCCTGGTGGCACCAGGTTGTGGGTCTCTTGCCTCAGAGTATAAGATATTTGTTTTACCAATACACCCTATGGGTGTCACTGATATCCCCTGCCTCTTTTTTGACAGCTTGCTGCCTTAAACCCTCAACTGTGGGACAAGTCTGCGGTGCCACACTTAACTCCTCCCTGGCAGCCCCCCCTGCATCTAAAAACTCAGCTGTGTCAGCTTGCAGGTCCTCAGGTGTAGGTTCTGTCCATGGAGTTGACTCCTCCTCCTCAAAGGGGGAATCTTCATTGGAGGGAGGGATAGCGATAACTTTTTACCCTTTCTACCCCTGCTTTTGGGAAGCTCTTAGTCCATTGTTCCAGGATCCAAGTTTCCTTGTCCTCTTTGCTTCTTGGCCTGAGCCCTTGTCAAAGCAAATAAATGCCCAGGAATGCCCAGCATGGCAGCATGGGCCTCCAGCTCCACTTCATCCCAAGCTGAAGTCTCCAAGTCATTCCCTAGTTGACATTCTTAAGGTAGGTCTGTGGATACTACAACTTTCTTTGGACCAATAACCCCCTCCCCCTATTGAGATCAACAACAGCCCTGGGGTGGCTTACAGTGTTGTTATGGGTGTCTGTCAGTTGGTACTGATGATCAAGTAGGTGCTGTTCAGGGGCCACCAGTTTTTCAGTCACCATTGTGACACTGGCGCCTGTGTCCCTGTAGGCCTCAACCTGAACTCCATTAGGGGTTATTGCTTGTACTTATGCATATTAAGGGGACAAGCAACAAGGGTGGCAAGGTCAATGCCACCATCAGACACAAAAACAGCCTTAGTGGTTTCCCTAACTAAATCAACCCCCACTACACTTCCCAGAGTGAGCCCTGCTACACCTTTGGATTGGCTATTGGTAGTGTTATGTTTCCCTCCATCACTGCTATTGCAAGGGGCACTAGTTGAAGCAGTGGGGTGCTGGTGGTGGGAGGCTCGGTGCCTTTCTTTGGACAAGAACTATCACTGGCCCAATTCGTTTTGCTTTTACACATATAGCACCAAGGTCTTTTATTCTGATGGTTGGAAAATGATTTAGACCCACCCTCAGAAAGTTTTTGTGGTCCTGATGAAGACTCTTTGTTTTTATGTTTGTCCCCACCTTTGTCATGAGACTTACCATCCTTCTTCTTGTCCTTGTCACCCCCTGTATCAGCTTTTCTGCTCACTCTTGTTCAGACCCGATTTCCGGTTTCTTTCCCAGTTCTTCAGGAAAGGTCAGATCTGAGTCTACCAGATACTGGTGTAACAAGTCAGATAAACAGTTATTCAAAATATGCTCTTTCAAAATCAGATTGTATAAGCCCTCGTAATCAGACACTTTGCTACCATACAGAATAGTCCACAAAGTCAACCCAGTCCTGTGACGACTCTTTTTTGGTTTCTCTGAACTCAATCCTGAATTTGTCAGTGGTTAAGCCAAATCCATCAAAGAGCGCAGTTTTAGGAATGCCATCATTTTCTGAGCCTTTTTCTCTGAAAGTGAGAAGTCTATCCCTCCCCTTGTCAGAAAAGGACAACCAGCCCGCTGCCTGTGAGGGACCCACTGACCTTTGCTGGCCCTCTCAAGTGCAGCAAAGCACTTGTAGATGTTATCCCCCACCTTGTATGGGGGAACAATTTTATGCAGGTTTCTAGAATCAATGTTGTCCTCCCTGACCCCATAACTTCTGAAACTGCTGCTGCTGCCACCATGGGGTACTAATCCCAATCCCTGCCTGTCCCTTTCCACAGCCAAGGCCTCCCTATCCTGGGCTAGCTGTTGCTGCTGGAGCCTCAGCCTAGCCTCATCCAGTCTCAGTTTCCTGAGCTTCCTATCTAAAGAGTCATCACCTAGAGTTGAACCATGGGATCCCTCAGACACTGAGGTGATATGGGAATGGGCAGAGGTAGACATTTTCCTAGCTATTGTGGCCCTATTGATTTGACCTCTGGGTGTGAAGAGAGCCCTACCTGAATGACTACCCCTCCCACTACCAGCTACACTACTGGGTCTACTAGGTGTAAGGTCTGTGGAAGAGCCTTCCCCTGAACTTGAAGGATCATTTTCTGATTCTAAGGGGTTAGAATCTCTCTCTACCTCCTCCCCCTCCTGGCTATCAGCATGCTCCTGATCATCCCGAAGAAGGAGGCTGAAAAGGAAATTCTTGTTGAGCTTCATGCTCACATCAAGTTTCCTATCTGTGCAAAGCCCTTTCAATTCCTTGAAGGTCATGCTCTCATTGGGAGTACCCATGACCTCAGAGCTAGGCCCAACAGTAGACATGATCTGAGTGTGTGTTAGTGTACTGTAGGAAAACCTAACCTACCTAACCCCTAGTCTCTTGGAAAGGAAAGCAAGAGACTAGGACCCTGCCCTATGTATATGTGTAGCTCTAGTATAGAGTATTCTTTCCTGTGAAAAGCACCAGTGACAGAGTGATAAGGCAATTGCAAGTACTTTTACCACTGCTGCACCACCAATGTAGAAGGCTGCCCTGGTTTGTTGTGGGTACCTAAGGTACTTACACCTTATACCAGGTCCAGTTATCCCTTATTAGTGAAATGTAGACAGTGTCTAGAAGCCAGGCTCTTTAGGGGTAGCTGTAGCATAGCAGCCAAGGCTTATCTAGGAGACATGCAAAGCTCATGCAATACCACTGAAGTCACACAGTACTCACACACATGGAAAAAATACTCAGTGTTTAAAAAATAAAGGTACTTTATTTTGGTGACACAATTTCCATAAATACCATAGAGACTATACTCCCTTAGGAGTTAAGTAATACACAAACTATATACACTAGCATGCAGAAATAGCTGTAAAACTGTTAGAAAATAGTGCAAATAGTGAAATCATAGTAGTTAGAAATTGGGCTGGGGGAACACAAATCATATACTAAGAAAGTTGAATACAAATGTTGGTTTCCCACCTAGGCAAGTGTAGTGTGTAGAGGGGCGCTGGGAGTACTAGAAAACACCAAAGGTAAGTAATAGAATCCACCCCAGAGCCCAGGAAAGCAGGAGTAAATCACAGTAATTTTCATAGAACACACAAGAACACAAGAAAGAAGATTATGCAAGAACCAGAAGAGACTGCAAGACACCTACAATGGATTCCTGGACCTGAAGACCTGTGGAATAAGTCAACCAAGTCCAAGAAACACAGAAGAGTCCAGGGAGTACAGGAGCCCCTGCTAACCTGGATGAAGGTGCAAAAGAAGAACCACCGGTGAAGAACAACAGTCAGTACTGCCCCCAAGAAGATGGATGCGGGTTCCTGGTTGGTGCAGATGATGTCCCATGCTGGATGGATGATTGCAGTATGGTTTGCGTCACTGGATTCTGCCAACAAGCTTTGGCACAGGTAAAGCTTGCGGTCAGCGGAAAATGGGGCTGCCTGGGACCAGGAAGGACCTAGTGGACTATACCCAGGAGGGGAGTCTGAAGGAGCTCTCGACAACTCAGAGAGCCCTCAGAAGACCAGGCAGTGTGCACACGAGTCCAATGCAGCACTATGACAAAGGGTTGCACGCCGCCGGAGAACCACGCAGGAAGCTGTGCATCCAAGGAAGGAGTGTTGGGGGCCGGATCTGTACGGTACACGAAGAGCTTTGTGGAGGGATGCCAACAAGCCTAGCCAACTGCAAAATAGGCAATGCACAAGGGTACTGTCTTACGTGGGGAGGCAAGCTCTTACCTCCACCAAAGTTTGACAGTTGGACATCAGGACCATTGGGACCTCTTCAGTCCACCACCTGTGATGCAGGATCCATGAAGCTCATCAGGAGAGGGGTCCTGCACTACTGGTTGTTGTTGCAGCGAGGGGCCTGCTGAAGCATGGAAGTGACTCCTTCACTTCAAGGGAGATTCCTTTGTTCTTCTGGTGCAGGCTGAATACAGGCAGTCCTCAGAGGATGCCTGACCTGTAAACAGTTGCAGTTGCTAGAAGGAGCTGAAGATACAATGTTGCAAAAGTCATTGTGGCTTCTTTGTTGCAGTTGTAGAGTTCCTGGAGGGTCCAGATGCAGTTTTGTTGGTAGAAGGTGAAGTAAAGGATGCAGAGGATTAATGCTGGGGTCTTGCAATACAAATCTGTGGAAACTCCCAGAGGAAAGACCCTAAATAGCCCTGAAAGGGGGATTGGTCAGCTACACAGGCAAGCACCTATCAGCGGAGGGCTCTGACGTCAGCTGCTGGCACTGGCCACTCAGATGCTCCCAGAGTGCCCCACCATCTTGGAATCCAAGATGGCAAAACCCAGGGACACTCTGGAGGCGCTCTGGGCACCACCCCTGGGGTGGTGATGGACAGGGGAGTGGTCACTCCCCTTTACTTTGTCCAGTTTTGTGCCAGAGCAGTGACTTATAAGTGACCAGGTGCAGTGTAAATGGCTGTGAAATGGTGCATGCACCATTTCACACAGGCTGTTATGGCAGTCCTGTAGAACCCTTGCATGGGCTCCCTATGGGTGGCAAAAGTAATGCTGAAGCTCATAGGGATCCCCTAGAACCCCAATGCCCTAGGTACCTAGGGACTTATAAGGGGGTGCCGGTATGCCACTTATGAGGCTGCTTTCTCAAACACTTTCCTCATCTTTGTGCCCCCACCCTTTCCATCCATTCCATGCCCTCCCACCAAAACAAAACATCATTAACAAAGGATCTTGAAGGCATCAGGACTCTTTTACAGCCAATTTCTAATGTTTTGTGGTGTAAAATCTGAAACTAACTATAACATCCCTGATTTCCTAAGTTTTTTTTAATACTATTTCCTAACTACAATGTCCCTGTAACCTTTGTTTTTTTCCAGTGGATTTCTAGTTTAAAAAAAAAATTAAGTAAGATGCATTGACATGCACAGTGAGGGGTTGGGGGGTGTTGGACTCAGGGACTGGCCTAGAATTGTGCTGCCCACGCTCAAGCCTGCTGATCCTGCCTCCTCCTCCTTTCCAACCATTGTTCAAGTCAATGCTCCTGCTGCCTCATTACAGCCCTGTGTGGCCATTGTTTTGCCACTGCCCTTCCCGCCTGCCCTGAACAGTTAGCTTGCTAACCTATCCACCTTCTCCCTACCCTCTGTTGTCTAAGACCATGCACATGCCCCATCTCTCCCGCCCTGCATGATCCGATGTTCTGCCACTGCCCCCTCCCTCCTGCCCTTCATGATCAGTTATACCACAACTATCCCTCTTGTCAGTCCAGTATGGTCAGCTTGCTGTCCTTGCCTGTTTCCTCTCTGCTCTCTGTTGTTTATGTGCATGGCCTTGTCCCCCATCCTATTGCTTTCCATGGTCTGTTGTGCTGCACTGCTGTCCTGCTTATCCTGTGTGGTGTATTGTGCTACTGCAACCCCTGATGCTTGTCCTTTAAGGTCAGATTTTGAAAAAAACACCCTGGGGAATTGACTTTCCCCGTTGACTTACATTGAAAAAGAGGATATTTTAGGCAGGAGACTAATAAAATAAAGCCCTTTTGGACTTTTAGACTCCTGTCTGAATCTGGTCTGTTAGTATGTATGATTGTACTGCCACTGCATCTTTCTTCTGCCCTCAATGGTCTGTTATATTGCCACAAACTCTCTTGCCTGTCCTGCATGGTTGGTTTGTTGCCCCTGCCCCCCCCCCCTTTGTCTGTCCTTTATGGACTGCTGTACTACCATCTCCCCTCCTGCCTACCCAGTGTGGTCAACCTGTTGCCTCTGCACCCTCTTCCCTTCCCTCAATTATCTGAGTCCGTAGCCCTGACCTCCGCTTTCCCACAGTATTCCAATGAACAACTAGATTGCTAACATTCTGTATCTATCCAGATGATCACCTGATTATTTGTTAAACTTGGAGTAAAGGATGTGGCATTACGTCCAGAGCTGAAGATTTTGCAACTGGAGAATCAGGTTTGAGTTTCGGCATCAGCTTGACATACTGTGATTCTATGCAAACCACTTAAACCAGGTTTGAGTTTCGGCGTTAGCTTGACATACTGTGATTCTATGCATATCACTTAATCTCCCTATTTTGAGATCCAAAATGAATGTGTCCTTGTGTAATGCAACTGATGCTTGTGTAATGTACTCCAATATCTTTGGGTCCAGTCTGTGCTATATAAAACTGCAAAAACAAATACAAAACAATACGTATTTTGTACACTTCTGTGATAGGGCTATACTTAAGGTACATTTGAGTGACATGTGTGCTACTTTTGGGCTCTTTTTTCTGGTAGACATTTTAGGAGACTTATTTGTTATAAGCTCCCTAATTTCCTTAGTTACCGCAGTATCCTCAAGAGAAAATGCTTTCAGTTTTCTAATTCGATTGTATCAAGATGGCATTCAGATGTGCCACAAGTTTGGCATAATTAAAGAATGTTAGCACTCTAGTTGCTCATTAGAACACTGTAGTAAAGCTGCTGTTCACCTGAGAGTTAACTTGCAGTCTGCCGCTGGTGTTGAAAGTGCTTGTTTCAGTCTGCATGTCAGAATGTTTTAATGAAATAGGAAAGAAAGATATTTGAGAACTCACTTAAAAAATTCCCAATTTTTCTTTCTACAGAACTAACCATAATTTCTATGACTAAATGAACCCTCTCATGTTGTTCCTTTCTAAATTAAATGTCTTAGGTTTTACCATCTTGATTCAACCAAGATGGCTTCAGGTGTGCCATAGTATTTCATAAGTAAGACTGTTAGCACTCTATTTGCTCCTTAGAACACCCTGGGATATGGGAAGCCCTTCATGTCAAAATTACAGCTCCCCATATAGGACACTTACTCAAATGCATAGTGTGCTGCAAAATGAATGACACATGCCAAAATAAATGTAATATCAAAATAAATATAATACCTGGCAGATTGAATCTGACTTGAACCAAAATAAATACAAAACCAGGCAGAGTGAATATGCTACTTAGTGAATAATATGAATAACACACACTATGAATTAAAAAAGAGATATTCTGTAACATATTAATCATACTGAAATAAATACGGACCTCACTGTAAACAATAAAGCAATCACCGAAGAGAATACAATAATGTCCAAACAGAATGGGACATTTTTTAAATGACTGACCTGTGCCAAGAGGAAGTTGACGTACATTGAAATGAATATGACAGTTTGAAATGAATATAAGGTTCTGAAATAACTATATTATATTCTGAAAAAGAATATAATGCACATTGAAATAATATACACTGAAATGAGCATTACACATGAAATGAATATGAGATATACAGAAATAAATATGAGATGATTTAAAAATTTAAAATTAATAATATGGCTTGTGTTGAAACTGAATTGAATTGGACATGCTTTCAAAATTAGTATTACCGGCGCTAATATTCTCATGACATTTGTCAACCTGAATATGGCATGCATTTAAATTATTATGATACATATTGAAATGATTATGATAGTTTTTAAAATCGATAAGTTGCATCTTAAAATTAATATGAATATGACATCCATTGAAATAAATATAACATTGATTGCAAGGAATACAACACATGTTAAAATGAATATGACATGAGTTGGTATCAACATAAGCTTCATTGA
Source organism: Pleurodeles waltl (assembly GCF_031143425.1). Lineage (NCBI taxonomy): Eukaryota > Metazoa > Chordata > Amphibia > Caudata > Salamandridae > Pleurodeles > Pleurodeles waltl. The sequence goes on from NC_090447.1 coordinate 1,220,753,774, forward strand.
AATGTTTTAAAATGACTATGAGAAACATTAAAAAGAACGTGACATTTATCAAAATGAATATGACTTGCATTGAAAGTAACATGATAAACATTGAGTGATTAAGATATGTGTTGTGATGGATGTGATTCATGTTAAAATGAATATGATGTGTTAATATGAATGAGACATCCACTGAAAGGAATATGACACATGCTTAGGTGAACGTGGCATGCAGTGAAATGAATACAACATGCTTTAAACTGAATATGAGCAATGCTAAAATTAAAATGAAACTTTTCATGATGAATATGTTATGCTTTGAAAATAATAAGATCACATCAAAATGAATATTGCACATATTGAAATAAATATGACCTATGTTGAAATGGATATGAAACGTATTCTGACAGGTGTTAAGGTGAATATGGCATCCATTGAAATTAATATGACATTACTTAATATGACACATGTTCAGATGACTATGAACCACTTTATAATTAATATGACATGTGGTGAAATTAATATGGTCCATATCAAAATTGATATGGCATTCACTTACATGAATATGACACTTTTTGAAATTAATATGAAACTATGTGAGATAAATGTAGCATGCTTTGAAATTAATAAAGCACATATCAGAATGAACATAAGCAATGCTTGAATGAATATGACCACTGTTTAAATCAACATGGCTTGCACTGAACTTCTGTGGATTTGCTTTAAAATTAATATTATTACATATTGTAGCTAATATTACATATTCTAGAAGGATATTATATGGACGGAAATGAATAAACTAAAATTAATATACCACACATTTGACAGAATATAAAACAAGGAACCAGCCTTTACTAAGCATCCATTACATGCATCCATTTACAACACAGGTAAATATTTCTACATTTGTCTCACAGTACTTTATCACGCAAGTAAGTATTGTTGTAAGTAACATCATTTCTTATATGCGTGTAGAGGTAATGGGACGTAAGGATGATTTTAGGGTTTAAAGGTGGGTAGAGGTAAAGGGATGTAAGAATACATTTTTAGTTTAGAGTTGGGTACAGGTAAAGGGAGGTAAGTCTGATTTTAGGGTTTAGGAAATGGGTGGAGGGAGGTAAGGAATAAGAAAAAGTAGACTCCCCCTTAAAAAATAAAAAGTCTCACACATGTGTATATGTCTGTGTGTGTATATTTATATATATATGTGTGTGTGTGTGTGTGTGTGTGTGTGTGTGTGTGTGTGTGTGTGTGTGTGTGTGTGTGTGTGCAGAGATATATATATATATATATGTATATATATATTTGTGTGTTTGCATACACACAAATGAATATATCTTTATCATTTCAGGATTAGTGCCTTATAAAATTTGCAAAAAAAGAAGCAGGGAACTCTAGGTAGTTCCCAAGTTTAGGTGGAGAGCAGCTCCTTTCTTTGGAGCACCCTACAACACCACCGACATGTAGAATCTGCTTACCTCAAATATCAATTTTTCTAGCAAAGTATTTAAGCATAGGATTTGTACACTTCCATTCACATCAAACTGGAACGTGACAAAGGGCCTGAATGAGCTCATGACGGGCGAGTTACTTCATCACAACGGTGATGGATATCCCATCTCCGAAATATAATTCCTATTATGTCCTGTAGGATTTATATTTTCAAGGATGGGATATCCATCACAGTTGTGACTCGTCCACCAAGATCTCAATCATGCCCTAAGTCTTTTGCCATTTTTACAGCAAAGTCTTTAAGCATAGGACTAGTTGCTACCATCCATACTGAGCTAAAATATTACAGAAGCCTTTTACCACTCCAGGCACTGTAGCACAAGTTTGAATTAAAAAATATCAGCCTCATGCATTGAATCAAGCTCCAATAACAGCAATGAACTCTTCTTCATCAAAGGATTCCCCAACCGCTCAGCCACAACAAACAACATAACCGACTCACAGGAACTCTGCAACAACCTCCTTCCACAACAAGATTGCCAACATCTACAGAAACTTCAGACCCAAGGCCATTGTCTTCTTCAAGCAATACAACAGCCCACTACTACCATAGATATCTGACTAATTGAATGAAACCAGATCGCCCCATAGGGGGCCGCCTCCATCATGAACTTGGTCCACTCAGGGGGCCCAATCAATCAATGCCTTCACCACATCGTCAACCACATACTCACCATCTTGTTCAACACATCAATTTCCATGTACACTTTCCCAAATGAAAGAAAACTAACAGACCTCAACACCCTACTAAAAAAGACATTGTCTGACCCCAGCAAACTCAACAACTACTGACTGATCTCCCTGCTCCTGTTCCTGGCCAAGGTTTCAGAAAAAAACATCAAGCAACAACTCTCCTCACATCTGGAATGGAACCTCCTATTCAACCTCTCCCAATCTGGATTCTGCAGCAACACCAACACAGAGACAACCCTCATCGCAGCTACCAGCGACATCCAAGCCCTACTTGACCAAGTAGGGACTAAGACTCTGATCCTCCTAGACCGTTCAGCAGCCTTCAATATGGTCTCCCACCACACATTCATCACAAGTCAGCACAACATAGGCATCTAAGGAGCACTCTCAGATGACTCACCCCTTTCCTCATTAGAAGAACACCAAAAATCTGCCTTCCCCTCTTTTACTCTAAACCTATGGAAATGATCTGTTAAGAACCCCAAGGATCCTCTCTCAGACCCAGCCTCTTAAACACTTATATGACACTTCTAGCCAGCATCGCAACAACCCATGGATTCAACAGCATATCCTATGCTGATGACACACTAGTCTTCCTCTCCCGCTAGCAAGACCCCTCCAACACCAAGAGCAACATCCACAACCGCATGACAGACGTCACCCACTGGATGAAGGACAATTGCCCAAAGCTCAACACAGACAAGACAAAGGTACTGATTTTCAGAAACAAAAGCTCCCCATGGGACACATTCTGGTGGCCCTCAGAACTCAGACCTACTCCTACTCCCACTATCCATGCTAGGAACTGAGGCATCATTCCGGACAACAAGTTAACCATGACGCTTCAGGTTAACTCCGTCTCCCTCTCCTGCTTCTTCTTCCTCTGCATACTAGGTAAGCTATTCAGATTGCTACCACGAAGCTCAAGACACACCATCAACAATGCCCTCATCTCCAGCAGACTGGTTTACGGCAGCCCTCTCTATGCAGTGATTGCGGCTCACCTTCTCCGACTACAGACCAACAGAACATCACAGCCAGGCTAGTCCTGGATTTCCCTAGACAACCCACATCACCCCTTACCTCAGGCCCTACACAACTGCAGACCTGCCTACTTGAACCACCACCTGAACTTCCATCAGCCCATTAGATACCTCTGCTCTGTCTTCATTTTTCTAACCCTCAGCCATCTGATGTAGCAGATGCGGAGATCACTCTTTCTCCTACTTAACAGAGAAGTTATGGCATGAGCTACCCTTTTATCTATGGATCCCCCCATCTCTTACAGAGTTACCATAGTCTGTGAAGACCTGGCTATTCGGCTAATCAACTGGACCCTGCCAGCTCCTGGATACCCTAATGGGTGACAAGTAGCACTTTATCAACCTATTGATTGTTTCAATGATTGATTGTCCGTGAAAATATTTCATTCTATTAGTACCAACTGAATGCCAACTGCAGCAACAAGCAAATGATCAAAGAATGTTTTCAAAAGGGCCTTCCAGTGCACAGGGCCATGTTTTCATAAGTTTCGATTTGTTTGAGATAGAAACAACATTTGTTTTTGTTAAAACCTGCAGATTGTGTAGTCGATAGTCGATTCTGTGCCAAATGCGGCAAGTCCATTATTGCAAAAAATGCTGCGGCTGCAGGATTACATAATTCCAGTGGTCTTGATTATATGATGTGCTGTTCCTTGTGTGTATTGTACTGTTTACTGTTTTGTGTTGAGCTAATATAACATAAAAGCACATTTAAAAAAATGAACATTAGAGAATTATTTAATTATAACAAATCTTGAGATGGATAAAAATAACAGTGAGGTAAATAACACTGTACTTGAAATGAATATGTGCATCACTACAATTGGATGTGAATCAAATTGAGATATACACAAAATATTGAATGAACTGTATAAAGATATTAATGAAATGGATATGGTGAATTGTGTGTATACACACTGAAGAGCACATGGCACTGGCAGCCAGTCACAGTGAAGTTCAATGCAAATTACAGAGCCCACTTTGGAAAGTAAACGGGGGGGCTCCAGTGGTTCAGCAAGACGAGGAGTTGTGGGCAGGAGCACATTGATAATGCATGCAGGAGCAGGCCGCAGACAGTCCAGTTATACACTCTTTGCTGCTGTGGGTTTTGGGTCACAAGGCCTCTCCGGTAACCCCACAGCAACCCATTTAAGACTCCCACTCACAGAAGCTTCCTCTGCACAGACCTTTGAGGCTGGAGCAGGGGTGGTACATACGAAAGTGAGCCCCTGGAGTGCCCCGTCGCAGCATGTAAGACTGCATCAAGCCACCGGATGAATGAGTGCAGGTTGAACTCCGGATCATGTACACTGTACTTTAAAAAATACATTTTTGTAAAGAGCACATTCTGAGCTCAAAGGCCATCTTATATGTAGTAGTGAGTGGATTATAAACACATGAGTGTCTAAACCCTTTTTTTTGTACAGTGCACATTTTTTATCACATTTTATGATGGGCTCATTTTTCTCTTGTTTGTGCTTCTTTTTTGCACTTGTATGTGTCCTGTTTCCCCTTGTTTTGTGTCTCTCTGTGCCAGTTTTCTTCTCATTTCAACACTTGTTTATGCCTTTCTCTGCTTCATTTTAGCCCTTGTGTGGGCCTCTTTGTATTTTGTTTTTGCCTTTCTCTTTACCCCATTTTCCCTGCTTTCTGAATCTCTTGTGCCCCCTTTTTTGCTTGTTTCTGGTTGGTTTGTGCCTCTTTGTGCTTCGTTTTTGTCCTTGTGTGTCCCATTTTCTGCTTGTTTCTGCCTGTTTCACCCTCTACATGCTTTTTTTTGCTCTTGTCTGTGCCTCTTTTCCTGTTTGTATTCCCTTGTTTTGTTTTTTTCTGCCCCATTTTCTGCTCATTTTGTCCGTGTTTTGTGCCTCTCTGTGCCCATTTTCTTTTCATTTCAACCCATGTTGTAATCACCACCCAAAGAGAAAAAATGCCAAAGCCAGGTGGTGGTTTGTTTACACAAGGTTAATGTCATAAAGAGCCATCTTTCGTTCCGGTCCAGCGCCCCCAACTGCCACACTAGTGATTTCTCTAACATCAGCCAAGGCAAGTGGAATCTTGGTGAAAAGATTTTATTATAACATTCTACATTTATCAAAGAGTATAACACACTTCCACCCTCCCAATAACTGCTTAGGGTCAGATTTAGAGTTTGGCAGATGAGTTACTCCATCACAACGGTGACGTTTTATCCCATCCACCGAAATCTAAATCCCATAGAAGATAATGAGATTTGGATTTCGGCAGACTGGATATCAATCACCATTGTGATGGAGTAACTCATCCATGGAGTTCAAGGCCATTGATATCTACTGTAGCGCAGATGTACAGCAGGTGCACTACTAGCTTGCCTGGACTGCATCCAGTGCAGGAAACCTTGGTTCTCCCCTTACCAACAGCGTTCCTCTATGCTCTCAATCTCGACAGCCACTTGCCGCACTGCTCCACACACCACAAAGGGAGTCTTCACTTGAACCTCCCACAAGCCCTCAAGCACCCATCCACATTCACCACTCCCGTACCCAGAATCTCACATGAACACTAACCAACCACCACCCAAACAGCAACCCACCCTCTCAAGTGTGATCACTCAACCAAACATGCCAAGAGACTCCTCCTCTCTTCCTGAATCCAGCAAGAATCTTTTCTACTCACAATCCTGACATGTCCTAGGCATGGGTAGGCACACTCATGTGCTCAGTGCCAGGATGTCCTCCTGAGTGATAGTTTGCTTTACACATAACATATCTGTACCTAACTTTTTGTGGAATGGATTTGTATCGAAGATAGAGTGATATGTTATGTTATGTTAACTGCATTTATATAACGCATGGCTACTCAAACAGGCCTCCTGCAGTCCTTGATGACACACTGATGACTTCAAGTCACATTAGAAAAGATGGGTTTTTAACAGTTTCCTGAAGGAGACCTCCGATTGCTGACTTCTAAGGGCTACCAGAAGTGTGTTCCAGATTCTGGGGACAAGAAATGCTAGAGAGCGGCTGCCATGCTTTGCTATTCTGGTGTTTGGCACCATCAGAAAAAAGTCCATAATTACTAGATTGCAGTGACTTTCTGGTGTAGAGGGAAGAAGGAGGGACTGAAAGTCTGTGGTCCTTTTCCATGAATGCTGGTGTACAATGCAGAGAGCCTCAAACGGAACTCTTTTTTAAATGTAAAGGCCGGTCTAGCTGTTTCATGCTTTGGTAATTTATACAAGATTCTTGTAGCAGTGTTTTGTTCTACTTGCATTGGGCTCCCCAGATAGAGTGAGTTCCCGTAGTTGAGGCAAGAGGTAATTAAACCCTGTACAACTATCCTTCTTGTGGGAAATGGTAGCATTTGCAAGACTTTCTTGAGGGATCTTGAATTCCTGAAGCATATACCAGCTAGTTTTGTAGTCTGTGTCTCCATTGTAAGCTTGGAAATCCAGACACCTAGGCTTCTCACTGCCTGAGCTGGCACCAGGCAATCACTGAGGTAATCTGTCCATGAACGTTCTAGCCACTTAGGGCAACTGTTGCCCACCACAAAAACCTCAGTGTTGTCACTGTTAAGCTTTAACCTACTCATGGTCATCTAATCTGTGACTTCCCTGAGACTGGAGCTTAGTTGGGAAGAAATGTGTCATGTGTGGGATGAAAGAGCCTGGATGAGCTGTTTGGCATCAGCATACAACACTACCGCAAGCCCATGTGATTGGACGATATCTGTCATGGGGCAAGTGTACACATGAAATGGTGTAGGGCTGAGTGAAGAGCTCTGTGGGACACCACATGACAGAGGATGGAGAGAAGAGGCAAACAAATCTTGGAAAAATTTAAAACTCCTGTCAGTTAGGAAGGCTTTCAGCCATTTAATGGTGGATCGAGTAATACCAGCCTCCCGCTCTGAATGAGTACGGGATCCACTACTGTATCAAAAGCTGCCTCAGATCCAGCATGATCATTGCCTCTGAGCCACTCTGATCCAGGATGGCACAAACTACTTCTATGCCGTTTCCATGCTGTAACCTGGTATAAAATCTGTATGAATGGGATGGAGAATATTATGTAATTCCAAAAAGCTAGACAGTTGATGGTTTACATGCTTTTCCACTGCTTTGCTGACTACCAGGAGCAGGGAGATAGGTCGGTAACTGTCCACTAAATCCGGGTCAGCCGCTGGTTTATTTAAAGGTGGTTTCACTATAGCATGTTTATAGGAGTTGGGAATATGCCCTGTTTCAAGCAAATGGTTGAAGATGCTTATGAGTGTCTAATATGGCGTGACCACCATGGGCCAAGATATTAGGAGGAGCTGGGTCACGAGGGGAGCCTGATTTGATGGATTCTAGGATGGCTTGCAGAGTTTCACTGTTCAGCACAGGGAAGGCTTGTAGAGTGAGACCAGTATGTGGACATCCTCGATATTTAGTACTGAGCTCAGTAGCTGGCAGTAGATGGAACAGGATTTTGTTAACATGGCTAACATGTTGCATTGTTCTGTCGATGCTGGTGGACCTGTAGGGCCAGAAGGGCGAGTCATAAAGTTGTTAACCACCTGAAACAGTTCCTTAGATGAGTTTGAAGCAGTCTCTATTTTCTTTTGCTGATATGTGATTCTGGCCTGCCTTATAGCTTGTTTGTACATTTTTGTGGCTACACTATAGTTTTTCTTACTGTTGTCACTACAGGCCTTTCTCCATTCTCTTGTCTATTTCCTGGTCTCTCTTTTTAGAAAAGTTAACTCTGGCCTGTACTATCGTGCTCTACCTTTAAGCTGGTTGGGCTTAGGAATTTTGAGTGGGATTCTGGGCTCTACTAAGTTAGTGATTCAATTTCCAAAGGATTGATATCTCTCTGAGGTGTTGCCCGTTAGGGCTGGAGTGGATTGTGCCAGAGCAACCTTCCATTCATGTGTGTTTATTTGAGATCATATATATATGTCTAGGCTTCTGTGGAAGAGGCAGTTTATCAACTGTCCCTGATATTTCGAAATGGAAGTGGACTAAGTGATGGTCTGACCACAGTATAGGAAGGAAGTCTTCTGAGACAAGATTGCTCAGATTGGTGAAAACAAGAGTGAGAATATGTTCTCTATTGTGAGTAGGTGTCCTTACAATTTGGCCTAAGAGTAAAGGTTTTAGATCGACAATTAGGGCAATCTCAGTTGTACATCCATTGTTTTTGAAGTGCATGTTTAGCTCTTCTAAAAGAGTGAAGTTCAGTTTTGCAAACTACTTTTAGCTATGATCTCAGGCAAAGCTGACATAAATTGTGAGGCAGCTCCTGGAGGGTGATAGAAGACCATCCTGGAGAAAGTAAACATGGGATCAAATTTGAGTAAGAAAAGCAGGCTTTCGCATCCTGGTATTGAAATGAGGGCAGTGGAGGCCAAGAGTTCCTTTTTAAATATTATGGCAACACCGCCCCCTCTTCAGCAATACCAGTTATGCATGGCTTTTGAGTAGCCTGGGGGATGTGCTCCAACTATGCCTAGAGTTGAATCATCTGTAAGGAACAGGGCATCAGGATGCCTTTCCTCTCATAAGCTGAATATCTCCGTACTTTGTTTAGGGAGGGATTTCAAATTCAATAGATACATCTCAAATTTACAGGGACAGTTTCTTTATATCAAGTGCTTGATTTTACTACCTGGGAGAACAGGTTCTCCAGCATCTGCCTACATGAAGTGCACCCTTTGCGAGGATTGGACATAGGCATAAATCTTTTACCGCTGCTTGACTTTTGTTTGTTAAACTGATGTAGCGTCTTGGCTGAATATGTATGCTGCATTTTCTGAGACAGGCTGGGGCCGTGGCCCCTGGCCCCAGACGGGTGCAGACAGGTACTGACAGGCTTGCCTTAGGCATGCCTTCGGCACACCTGCTGCATGCATCTGTTAATAATGGAAAACCAGGAAGTGACTCTAAACATAGCCACTCTGTTTCCCTAGTCACCCAGCCAAAACAGGCTTCTGCTTAAAATCTCCCAAAATGAGCAGAGGCTTTCTAAAAGAAAAGAAACGTTTCAGAAAAATGACATACAATGTAAATTAAAATGCCCTTAGGGTTCACCAATATTCCATTCAATTTTAGCAGCGTACAAATGCAGTCAATAAACTAAAAATCAGAGCCCCCCATACCAGGTGACAGTGAGGTGTGGTCAGAGGTAACCTGAGTGTGATAGTTGCGTCCACCCCGTGGTGTGCATTTTGTACCATAGCAGACCGATTAAAAAAAGAACTAGACCACACTTCATTACAGTCTATTAAACAATAAGCAAAAGCTTATTGGAAAGCATACATCCTCATCGCCCATATTTGAGGACTCTCTCAAATGTGAAATGTAGTATTTGCACAGGATCACATAATTTTGTCAAGAAGGGAAGACAGGATTTCTTGTTTTGCACTGTTCAGTTTGGCCACTAGCTGGGTATTTGCTTTTCTCTTGTCTGTTTTACAACAAACGTTTTACATGAAACAAAAAAATGTGTTTTTAACTCGAAAGGATAAAAAGTTACTAAAAGGATTCACGCAAAGTGAAAGGCTCTTTGCAAAGTTTAACTGGTCATCTTTTGGTTAAATTTTTTGTATTTGGTTGTGAAACTACTACCACGGAGGAGAAACCACTGCTCAAAAAGAATAACATGTGTAAAAATTACAAAACGATGAAATAATAGTTTCAAAATATGTTCCATATCATGCCAAATAATTTGCCTTTTCTTGCTGCATAACTTAGAGATCCCTGCTGCATTATTTGGTGCTATTCTGACGCATACTTTCTGTGACCTTGCCTATATAGTATAGTACATAGTTAGGTGAACTCTATTCTAATTATGGCTGGAGCAACATTATAGGTTATGAAATCTAACATGAGAGGTTTTGTATTAGAGGTGGGTGAGCCATTGAAAACAAGAGTGAGGCTCAAGCCAGATGATGGCTTTGGCTCAGCTCGAGGTCCATTTGGTCCCTAGAGCCAAAATGAACTGTCATGTGGCTCTCTGTTACCTGTTACTCAGGCTATCACGTACTGCACTGAGAAATGAAGACAAAACTTTGATGAACATTTTTTGATGTAAGATTTTTGTTGTAAAACAGACAAGAGGAAAACAGATACCCAGCAAATGGTGGAATTTGTAAGTGCAAAACATGCTATACCGGCTTTCCTGCTTGACAAAATTGTGTGATCCTGTGAAAATATTATATTTCACCAAAACACATTTTTCTTGGAGAGAGGCTTCCAATATAGGATGTAGGCTATCCAATAAGCTCTTGTTTTTTGTTTAATAGACTGTAATGCACTGGGGTGACAAAATGGTGGGAAATTGGACAAAGCAAGGGCAAATCGAGCAGAAAACAGGGCATAGACAGGCACAGAAAACCAGAGGAAAACTAGCTGAAAATGGGGCACAGACAAGGATAAAAACACAGCAGAAAGAGCCATAAACAAGAGCAGAAAATGGGGCACAGAAAAGATGAAAAGCAAAGCATACAGAGACACAAGCAAGGACTAAAATGAAGCATACATAGGCGCAGACAAGGGTTAAATCAAGGAGTAAATGGGCATAGAAAGGCACAAAACAAGGGCAAGACGATCAGAAAACGGCATAGAAAAGTCACAAAACAAGGGAAAACAAGCAGGAAAAGAGACACAGACAAGAGCAAAAACAAATCATGAAGAGGCACTAACAGGCAGAAACAAGCAGAAAATGGCACACACAAGGACAAAAACAAAGCACAATGGGGAGCAAAGGAAGAAACAAGTAGAAAATGGGCACAGATAAGCACAAACACGAAGCACAAAGAAGCACAAACAAGCCAGAAATAAGCAACAAAATGGGGCACAAAAGATTCAGAAAGCAAGGAAAATGGGGTACAGACAAAGGCAAAAACAAAACACATAGAGGCCCAAACAAGGGCTAAAACGAAATACAGAGAGGCACAAACAAGTGTTGAAACGAGAAGAAAACTGGCACAGAGAGACACAAAACAGGGGAAAATGTGACACAGACAATTCCATAAATTAAGTAAAAACAAGAGAAAAATGATGAGCCCATCATTCAATGTGATCTCAGAATGTGCAGCGTACAAAAAAAGGATTACAGCACTCTTGTGTTTATAATGCACTCACTAATATATACGAGAGCGCCTGTGAACACTTGAGCTCGGAATGTGCTTTTTACAAAAATGTATTTTTTAAAGTACAGCGTACACGATCTGGAGTTCAAATTGCACTCAATCATCCAGTGGCTCAAAGTAGTCTTACCGGGTGCAACGGGACACTCCAGGGGCTCACTTCTGTACCTACCAGCCCGGCTCCAGCCTCAAAAGTCTGTACAGGGGGAGCCCGGGAGCATGGGAGGGCTTGCTGTGGGTTTACTGGAGAGGTCCTGTGCCCAAACCCCACAGCAACGAAGGGTGTATCACTAGAATGCCTGCAGCCTGGTCCTGCATGTGTTATCAGCATGCTTCTGCCCAAAACTGAGCCACTGAAGGCCCCCCTATTCACTCTTCAAAGTGGGCTCTACAGCTTGCATGGAACCTCACTGTAATGTTGCTCTGTCTTCAATACAAATCTACACAACAAACGTTTGGGTAAACATATGTTATGTTATTTGTATGTGTAAAGAGAACCATCACTCAGGGGGCACCCCTGGTGCTGAGCAGATGAGTGTGCCTAGCCATGTCTAGGAGAGGGTAGCATGGTGAGCAGAAATGCCAGGTTTTCAGCTTCTTGATGGATTCAGGAAGAAAAGAGGAGGGTTTTGGAATGTTTGGTTAAATGACCATACATGAAAGGGTGTGGGGCTGTGTTGGTGGTGGTTGGTTAGTGTGCATGTGGGATTCTGGTGTGGGAGCTGTGAATGTGGATGGGTACATGAGAACTTGAGGTAGGTGCAATTGAAGACTGTCTTTATGGTGTGTGGAGCAGTGTGGCGAGTGGAGGTAGGGGTTGAGAGATCAGGGGAACTCGGTTGGTAAGGGAGGACCAGGGTTCCCTACCCTGGGTGCAGTCCAGGTGCAGATATGCTTGCCTTGGCATGGTAGTAGCGCAACCGCTACATGGCTGTGCTGCAGTAACAAGAAGGGGCTGGGAGGGTGGTAAGTGCATGGGGCGTTGTTGAGGAGGGACATGATGCAGGAGAGAGAAAACAAGGTAATGAGCACTGGGGTGAGGAAATGGTGGCAAATTGGAAAAAGCAAGGGCAAAACAAGCAGAAAACAGGGCATAGAGAGGCACACAAAACCAGGGGAAAACTAGCTGAAAATGGGGCACAGACAAAGATAAAAACACAGCAGAAAGAGCCATAAACAAGAGCAGAAAATGGGGCACAGACAAGATGAAAAGCAAAGCATACAGAGACACAAGGAAGGACTCAAATGAAGCATACATAGGCACAGACAAGGGTTGAATCAAGGAGAAAATTGGCATAGAAAGGCACAAAACAAGGGCAAGACGATCAGAAAACAGGGCACAGAAGAGTCCCAAAACAAGGGAAAACAAGAAGGAAAAGAGACACAGACAAAAGCAAAAACAAATCATGAAGAGGCTCAAACAGGCAGAAACAAGTAGAAAATGGCACACACAAGGACAAAAAGAAAGCGCAATGGGGAGCAAAGGAAGAAACAACCAGAAAATGGGCACAGATAAGCACAAACACGAAGCACAAAGAAGAAAAACAAGCCAGAAACAAGCAACAAAATGGGGCACAAAAGATTCAGAAAGCAAGGAAAATGGGGTACAGACAAAGGCAAAAACAAAACACACAGAGGCCCAAACAAGGGCTAAAACGAAATACAGAGAGGCACAAACAAGTTTTGAAACGAGAAGAAAACTGGCACAGAGAGGCACAAAACAGGGGAAAATGTGACACAGACAATTCCATAAATGAAGTACAAACAAGAGAAAAATGATAAGCCCATCATTCAATGTGATCTCAGAATGTGCAGCGTACAAAAAAAGGATTACGGCACTCTTGTGTTTATAATGCACTCACTAATATATACGAGAGCGCCTGTGAACACTTGAGCTCGGAATGTGCTTTTTACAAAAATGTATTTTTTAAAGTACAGCGAACATGATCCGGAGTTCAACTTGCACTCAATCATCCAGTGGCTCAAAGCAGTCTTATCTAGTGCAACGGGGCACTCCAGGGGCTCACTTCTGCACCTACGAGCCCCACTCCAGCCTCAAAAGTCTGTTCAGAGGGAGCCCAGGAGCTTTTAGGAGCGGGAGCACGGTAGGGCTTGCTGTGGGTTTACTGGAGAGGTCCTATGCCCCAAACCCCACAGAAGCAAAGGGTGTATCACTAAAATGCTTGCAGCCTGGTCCTGCATGTGTTATCATCGTGCTCCTGCCCAAAACTGAGCCACTGAAGGCCTCCCTATTCACTCTCCTAAGTGGGTTCTGCAACTTGCATGGAACCTCACTGTGATTGACTGCCAGTGTCATGTGCTTTTCAGTGTGTGTTATATACACAATTCACCATATCCATTTCATTCATATCCTTATCCAGTTCAGTCAATGTGATTCAGATCCAATTTCAGTGATGCATATATTCATTTTGAGTACATTGTTATTTACCTTACTGTTATTTCTATCCACCTCTATACATCTTTGTGTATATTGAAATCATTCTCTAATGTTCATTTTTAAAACTGAGCTTTCATGTTATGTTAGCTCATCACTCTTTCCATCACTAGGTCACAGTACAGTACACACCTGGAACAACATATTGTATAATCAGGGAATTATGCGATTCTGCAGCTGCTGCATTTTTACATAATTATAGATTTGCCGCATTTGCCACATAATCCACTATCTGCTACATAATCTGCATCAGAACAAAAATGTTGTTTCTAGCTCAAAGACATCAACATTTATGAGAACATGGCAAAATGTTGTCCTGCACACTGGAAGACTTTTCAAAAGCATTGTTTGGGCATCTTTCGTTTGCTTGTTGTTGCATTTGGCATTCAGTTGGTACTAATGAGACAAAATATTTTCACAATCAATCATTCAATCAATTAGTAGATATGCTATTTGTCACCTGTGAGGGTATCCAGGCACTAGCAGGGTCCAGTTGATTTGCTGAATGGCTAGGTCTTCACTGGCTTTCAGAACTCTGGAAGAGATGGGGAGGTCCAGAGATGAAAGTGTACCTCATTCCATTACTTCACTGCTAAGTAGGAGAAGGAGCGACTACTGCATCTACTATGTTGGATCCTGGGGGTGAGGGTTAGAGAAACAGAGGTGAGCAGAGCTGTTTGGTGGGCCGATGGAAGTTCAGGAGGTGGTTCAAGTAGGCAGCTAAGCAGTTGTGGAGGGCCTTGTATGCATAAGCCAGGAGCTTGAACTGACATCTTTTCTGTACAGGGAGCCAGTGGAATTCCCTGGGCGAGGAAGTGATGTTGTTTTATCTAGGGAGATCCCAGGCGAGTCTGGCTGTGGCATTCTGTATGATCTGTAGTCGTCGGAGGTGAGCTGAGATCCCTGCATAGAGAGCCTTGCTGTGGTCCAGGCAGCTGGAGATGAGGGCCTGGGTGATGGTGCGTCTTGAGATTTTGGGTAGCAATTTGAATATCTTACGTGGCTTGCGGGAGATGAAGAACCAGGAGGAGGAGACAAAGTTAACCACGGGCATTATGGTTAGCTTGTTGTCCAGAGTGATGCCTAGGTTCCTAGCTTAGTTAGTAGGGGGTAGGAGTAGGTTGGAGTTGTGAGGGCCACCAGGATGCGTCCCATGGAGAGCTTTTGTTTCTGAAAATCAGTACCTCTCTCATGTCCGTGTTGAGCTTCAGACAGATGCCCTTCATCCAGTTGGAGACGTCTGTCATGTAGTTGTGGAAGTTGGTCTTGGTGTTGGTGGTGTTTTCAGAGAAGGAGATGGTGGGTAGTGTGTCGTCAACATAGGATATGATCTTGAGTCTGTGGATTTTGGTGATGCTAGCCAGAGGTGTCTTATAAGTGTTAAAGAGGGTGGGTTGAGCAAGTATGCTTGGGGTACTCCACAGATGATTTCCTTACATTCAAAGGTGAAAAGGAGAAGGCAGACTTTTTGCATTCTTTCGGTGAGGAAAGAGGTGAGTCATCTGAGAGCGGCTCCTTGAATGCCTATGTTGTGCAGCTTTGTGATGAATGTGTGGTGGGAGACAATATTGAAGGGTGGTGAGAGGTCTAGGAGGATTAGAGCTGTAGTCCCTACTCGGTCGAGTAGGGTTCAAAAGTCAGCAGTAGCTGTGATGCAGACTGTCTCATTGCTGTGGTTGCTGAGGGCCTGGATTGGGAGGAGTTGAATAGGAGGTTCCAAATGTGAGGAGAGTTGTTGGTTATGTACCTCAACTAGGAACGGGAGCAGGGAGATCAGTGGGTAGTTGTTGAGTTTGTTGGGGTCTGCTGATGGTTTCTTTAGTAGGCCGTTGACTTCTGCATGTTTCCGGTCCTCAGGAAAGGTGGTTGTGGCAATTGAGGTGTTGAACAAGGTGGTAAGTATGTGGTTGAAGATGTGGTTAGGGAATGGGTCGGTTGGGGCTCCTTTGTGGGCTGAGTTCATGATAGAGGCGGTGCCCTGTGGGGGCAAGCTGGCTCCATTCAGTTAGTCAGATGTCTGTGGTAGTAGCAGGTTTGTTGTGTTGCTTGAAGAAATCAGAGGCATTGAGCTTGGGTTTGAAGTTTCTGTAGATGTTGGTGATCTTGTTAAGGAAGATGTTTGCAAGGTTATCACAGCATTCCTGTAAGGGGGTAATGTTGTTTGCTGTGGCTGAGGGGTTGAAGAATTCTTTGATGATGTTGAAGAGTTCTTTGCAGATATTGGAGCTTGACTCAGTGCATGAGGCTAATGTCTTTTTCTTCGATTCTCTCAACTGTCCGTAGAGGTTGAGGGCTGCCATGAAGGCAGTTTTGTCGATTATGCTTTTGGTGGTGCACCATCTCCTTTCCAGTCGTTTACAGTGTGGTATAGTGGTTCTGAGGTCTTCAATGTACCAGCTAGCCTGCTTGGTGGACCTTCTGTGGGTGTTGTTGCTGATGGGAGCAACACTGTTGGTGCAGTTGGTGATCCAATTATTGAAGTTTGTAACGTTCTGGTCTAGGTTGTTTGAGGAGTTGGGGTGGGTGTTTTTGAGGGTGTTGATCCATGTGTCCTTTGAGACTTTGCCCCAGCTGCTGTGTGGGACATTGGACAGACTGGGGCGGAAGTCCATGAGCTGGTGATGCTGATGTGAGCGATGGAGTGGTTGGTCCAGATGAGTTCTGTGGTGTTGCTGTACCTGGTGAGGTCGCTGGAGGTGAAGATGGGGGTCTAGTGTGTGGCCTGCAGTGTATGTGGGGTTGTGGAGGAGTTGGATGAGTCTGATGTTGTTTGTGATGTTGAGGAGGTTGGTAGTCTTGCTGTCATTGTATAGTCGAGATAGAAGTTGAGGTTACCTAGGAAAGTGTAGTTGTTGGTGTCTATGGCGAGGGGGCAATGAAATTGGCAATTAAGTTAAAGGAGGCTTGATGTGGTCCTGGAGGATGGTAACATGGGAATAAATGTCAAAATAATGCAGTAATACTATCACAAAATGTGCTGCATTATGTAGCATAATTTGCCTTTTCTTGACACATAATTTAGTCAACCCTGTCACACAATTTGGCCCTCCTCTGCTGCATAATTTCAGTGGCTCTGCGTATAATACATCAACAGTACAGCATTGTCAACCTTATCCCAGAAATCCTTTCCACACATCAGGACTGTACCTCCAAAGTACAGTGGCATTAATCACATTTGTCATCTCTAATCCCTCACTTTTAATTGCTCCTTCTTTCTGTCTCACTCCTCAACCCTCACGTCTCATCCTTTCTCACATCCCTTACTGGTCTTCTCTCCTCCCTCACTCCTGATCCTCACCACTCAAACCTCATCCCTTATTCCTCTCGCCTAATCCTTCAGTATATCAACCAGTTTCCTTACTGTGCTTTCCTCATTCTACACTCTTCACCCCTTATTTCTTACTCAACATCCTTCATCTATCACTGCTCACTCCCCCTCACTTCAGAAGTGAAAATGGAAGTGGCCGAATTATGTTTACTAAAATGTCCACCACCGTGACCATATTAGGATCTCCTCATCCCTCCTTTCTCATGACACAGATCTCCACCTTCACCTTATATTTCTCACTCATCACCCATCACTGTTCCCTCATTCTACATCCCTCACTTTGGCCTCTCAAATCATCCTTCAGTCCTCACACTTCATCTCTCATTTCTTATTTCTCATCTCTTACTCCTTATCAATCATTCCCCATTCTTTACCCTTCAAGTGTGCAGTATCTAATCACTCTTATATCAAACCTCCCTCCCTAACCCTCATTCTCCAGCCCTCGATTCATATTTATCAATCCTAATATATATCCCTAATCATTATTCCCACCCTCTTCTACTCTAACACCTCATAGATCACTCTTTATCTCTCATTCCTCATCTCACTCAACATTCTTTTAATTTCCACACTCTCTATTGTTTATCCATTACTTGAGATTTCTCATCCCTCAGTCTTCATCTCCTATTCCCTCAGCTCTCATTCTTTCCTGATTTCTCTTCATTCCTTGTTTCCTGTCCATAACCCCTCACTTCTCTTTGTTCACTTCTCATTCTTCAACATGCATCCTTCACTTCTCTTCTTTTTTTCCTCCTACCTTATCGCTCATGCCTCAGTCATTACTTCTCATGCCGTATTCCTTACCCCTCACTGTTCACATTTTTCACTGCTCGGGCCTCAACCCTCAGTCATCATTCCTCACCTCTCATCTCTTACACCTCACTCTTTACCTTTCTTTGCTCACTTCTTGTCCTACACTTTGCTTCCCTTACTCTTCCTCCTTCTCTCCTCGCTCATTACCCCTTGCCCCACAATCACCTTTCATATCTTTCTTAATCTCTCACTCACCATTTCTCACTCTTTAATTCTCATTCCTTTTTCCTCATTCCTCACTCCTCTTCCCCCACCTTTTATCTTTGGTTTTGTGTTTTTACACTCCTAATCACTCATCCCTCACTTCCCATCTTTCACTACTCTCTTGCTCCTCGTGTCTCAGGCAGCACTTCTCATCTCTCACTACTGAACTGAAAGGCTTTTGTTATTTTTTAGCTCAGCTTGGATGGCACTAGCTAATCCTATGCTTAAAGACTTTTCTGTAAAAATGGCAAACACTTTGGGCCCAATTATGAGGCTGGCGGTCACTAGACTGCCAGACTCGTGGTGGTGGTCGGACTTCGGTGGCTTTGACGGTTTGACCAACAAATTAAGAGCTTGGCAGTTGGACTGCCAAAAGACCACTATCTCTCAAAGGATCAATGACCCCGATGGGATGACAGCAGTTGTGGTTGTAATCAACCAGGGCATCGATAAAGTTGGCGCCGTCATGCTGATTACAACCTTGTTCTCCATCAGCCTTTTCATGGCGGTCTGACCGCCATAAAAAGGCTGGCTGAGAACAAGTGCAGGGGGCAACAGGGGGGCAGTGCAGAAAGAGTGCATTTCATGGGTGCTGGTGCACCCTGTGTGCAGCAGCATTACCGCTGGCTCATTTATGAGCCAGGAACAATGCTGCAGCACCTTTCCCTGAAGGAAACGGGATGCATTATAAAAAAAACTTCAAACATTTTCTTTTCATTTTTTAAGAGCAGTCAGTGGTCTATCGGACCACTGCCTGCTCTTAAAAAATGTTTGCATTCCCATTCGCAAATAAGAGGTGGTCCCTTGGGGACCCACTCCCGTTTGGGAATAGCTTACCGCCAACTTGTAGTTGGTAATAACTGCAAATGTTTTGCCAACTGTGCTTCCGATCACAACAAATCCTTACACTTCCCTTTGACTCACCATTAGGAAGGGATGCCCTTGGCACACCTCCTCCTAATAGTGACTCGCAAACCCTTTTTTGCGAGTAGGTAATAGGTTACTTATTCACAAAACAGGGATAATGCATGACAAAAAGCCTTTTACTGGTCGCAAATGGCCCAATTTTCAACCAGTAAAAGAGCCTCATACATCTGGCCCTTCGTATTTACAGAAATACTTACCTGAATGCTCAAGTACTGTGTGACAAATGCAGAAATACTTACCTGCGTTGTAAATGGATGCATGTGATAGATGTGTGTAAAGGCTGATTCTTTGTTTTATATTCTGTAAATATATGGTATATTAATTTTAGTTATTCATTTTAGTCCATAACATATCTTTTAGAATATGTAATAGTAATTTTGATAAGTAATATTAATTTTAAAGCAAATCAACATAAGTTCAATGCAAGCAATATTAATTTAAACAGGGGTCACATTCATTTAAACATGGCTTGTATTGATTTTGATATGTTTTATTCATTTCAAAGCATGCTACATTTATATCAGCTAGTTTCCTATTAATTTCAAAAAGTGTCATATTCATGTTAATGAATGTCATAATAAGTCTGACGTGGGCCATATTAATTTCACCAGATGTCATAAAAGTTTCAAAGTGGTTCATATTCATCTTAATATGTCATATCCGTTTCAATGAAGGTCATATTAATTTCAGTGGATATCCTATTCACCTTAACACTTATCATGATAATTTTAACATGGGTCATAGCCATTTAGACATATGTCATATTCTTTTCAATATATGCAATATTCATTTTGATGTGCATCATATTAATTTCAAAGCATAATATGGTAATTTTGACAAGTTTCATTTCAATTTCGGCATTGGTCATATTCATTTTAAGGCATGTTGAATTAATTTCAAGGGGGCTCATATTCATTTGACTGCATCTCATGTATGATTCTTAACAAGTGTCATATTTCTTTCAAAGGATGTCTCATTCATTTTAACACATCATATTGATTTTAACATGAATCATATCCATCACAACATGTATCTTAAATATATCAATGTGTATCATATTACTTTCAGTGCAAGCCATATTCATTTTGATAAATGTCATGTTAATTTAAATGTTACTCGTATTCATTTTAAAACATGTCATATTCATTGCAGTGAAGCTCATCTTCATTTCAACTCATCTCATTTTAACACGTGTTTTATTCCTTTAAATCAATGTTATATTTATTTCAATGGATGTCATATTCATAGTAACATATAATAAAATAATTTTAATATGCAACCTATCCATTTTAACATATATCATATTAATTTGAATATGTATCATATTAATTTCAATGCATGCCATATTCATTTTGACAAATGTTATGATAATTTCAGCTTTGTTCATACTCATGTAAAGGCATGTCAAATTCAATGGGGCTTATATTAATTTCCGCACAATCCATGTTTGTTTTAAATTGTTCTCTATTCATTTCTGTATATCTTATATTCATTGCAATCTGGGTATTAATCATTTTGAGAAAAAAATGAAAAAACGTTCACAGACTGATTCATACACTAATTCATTCACTTATACATGCACTCAGAGACTCATGCACCCACTCAAATACCCACTCAGACCCTCATGCACCCACTCAGACCTACTTAGACTCACACACCTACTTTCAGACCCACTCAGATACCCATGCCCCACTCACAGACCCGTTCAGACCCTTGCGCACCCATACCCACTCACTCATGCACCTGCTCACAAACCCACTCAGACCCTCATGCACCCACTCACAGACCTACTGAGACACTGACCCACCAACTCACAGAGACTCAGACACTGACACACCCACTTACAAACCCACTGAGACCCTCATGCCCCCATTCACAGAACCACTCAGACCCACATACACCCATTTTCACACTCAAACACTCTATCACCCAGAGACACTCTCTCACACCTATTCTCATGTGAAGAGAGCCAGACTGTTCAACTGTGCATGGTTGGGTTGTTATGGGGATTGGCTGCAGGCCACAGGCCAGGCCCCGCAATCAACCCCTGCCGTGCATGGCTGAAGGCTGTGGGCGGCGCTGGTTTGGGTGGTTATCAGGGGTTAGCTGCAGTGCCTGGCTACAGGCAAGTGTGGAGTTGGGTTGTTATAGCGGTTGGCCGCAGGTCCTGGCATTAGACCAGGCCCTGTGGCCAACCGCTGTGGGTGGTGGTGGTTAGATTGAAGTATAGTAATGAAAATAACTATGGGGGTCATTACAACCCTGGCGGACGGGGTTAAAGCTGCGGTAATACCGCAAACATGCCGGTGGCAAAAAAAGGGAATTATGACCGTGGCAACATAGACAGCCACTTTAACAGTCCGACCGCCACACGGTACAGACAAGCAGCGTGCTTTGCCATGGCGGTCTTTGCCCTGTTCAGCAGTGCTTGCCCTGTTCAGCGGGGCTTGACTTTGCTGTCTCTGACCTGTGCAGCAGTGTGTGGCATGGCGGTCCCTCAGTGACCAGCGGGGCTGTGGCTGCCGGGGCCCTCCAGGGCACTGACACTGGCGGTGGTCTCCGGACCAGTGACGATAGTGCTGCCCTCCTGGGCACTGACTCTGGCGGTGGTCTCCGGACCAGTGACGATGGGGCTGGCGGTGGCGTCCTGGCCAGCGGGGAGGATGGCGGCCTTCTCCGCCGTGCTGCTTTTACCAGACTTTGGGGACTTCTTCTGCCCCTTCACCACCTTGGGAGGAGTCACAGCTGACTCGGCACTCCCCCTGGGACCCTTGTGAGCGGCTTTGCCGGCAGGAGTCTTCAACCTCTCCCGTCGGGCACTGTCTAACTTCTGGTGCTTTACAGGGGGTGGACTGGAAGTGCTTTGGCTCCGTGTTACACTGGCTGCCCTGGTGCCCGGTGCACTCCACATACCTCTAACACGCACCACTGGAACCAGACTTTTTTTGGCTGAGGTGCTATTACGGGACCTATGAATTGGAGGGGGGGTGGTGGGAAAGAGGTCAAGGTTGCTCAGGAAACGTTTCTGACGAACACTGGGACGGGTAGCTGGAGGTGGTCTGGGAGTGGAGGAAGAGGAGGTGGTTGTAGGAGGTGTAACTTTAGATGATTTGGGTGCAGGTGCATGTTCTGGAGGCTGTCGTGAGGTGGATGGATGTTGGGTGTGTGGGTGCCCGCGTTTGGGTACTTTGGGAGGGGGCGTCACAGACACACTGGGAGAGGACACAGGGGACGTGTAAATGGTAGTGGGGTGGTGAGTGCAGGTGAGCGGGGTGTGGTGCTGGGTGTTCTGGTGCGAGTCCTAGTGGCTGTAGATGTAGTGCATGCAGGTGAGAGTGTAGACGACACTGGGAGGGAGGAGGGAGACGACGAGGAGGGGGACACAGTGGAGGCAGTGGATGTTGCTGTGTCTGTATGTGGGTGATGCTTGTGTGAGTGCCTGTGGGATGTGTGGTGCCTATGTTTGCCAGAGCCACTTTTGTGTGTTGAGGTGTGTGCATGCTGGTCTGATGGCTTGCTTGGGATAGGCTGGGATACACGGGATTAGGTCTGGGTGGAGGAAGTTGGAGGGGGGAGGCTAGACACAGGGACAATGGCTGCCATCAGTGCTGAAGCCAGAGATTGCAGGGTTCGATGATGGGCAGCCTGACCAGAATGAATGCCCTCCAGGAATACATTAGTGTGTTGCAACTCCCTTTCTACACCCTGGATGGCATTCACAATGGTAGACTTCCCAACAGTGAGTGACCTGAGGAGGTCAATGGCCTCCTCACTGAGGGCAGCAGGGGTGACAGGGGCAGGGGCTGAGGTGCCTGGGGCGAAGGTGATGCCCACCCTCCTCGGTGAGCGGGTACAGAGCGAAGGCTGAGGGGCTGCTGGGAGGGCGGTGCTGGTAGGGGGGCAGCGGCTGTACCTGTAGAAGTGGGGGGCACAGATGGTGCCGCCACCACAAGGGAGCTCCAATCGGAGGACGAGTCCGTGTCACTGGTTGCTGATCCGGTGACCGACGTGAAGCTCCCCTCGCCCTCCTTCCCACTGGTGTATTCGGAGTCCATGGTGTGGCCCTCCATGGCCATGTGGGATGCAGCTCCCTTGTGCTCCGGTGCCACCGTACCTCCGCCTGATGATGCTGATGCACAAAAGAACAGGGAGAGCACAAAAAGGGGTGGGGAAACAGAAGAAAGACACGTTGAGTGCATGGCTTACCGCTACCGTTTGCGGACAATACAGACACAGCAGCCCCCTTCACTCGCCGTGCTCTTGGCCTCTACAGATGCAGTTCCTGGGATATGGCTTACATGGCTATGAGTGTCATCTGTCCACATAGATGACACAGGGGCAGGTATGCCTGTACTTGGCACTCTACAGAGGTGGGGTGGAGTGGCACATGGCCTGCATTCTAGAGGGGCCTAGCCTTCGGAACTTGCCCTGGCCTAGGGAAACCCACAGCCCTCCTCCCCCACCCAGACCCCTCCACTGCACGCAAAGTCATCAGAATGATGTTGTACTCACCTCCTTGTGTGTGCTGTGATGCCCTCAAGCGCCCATCCAACTCAGGGTAGGCCACCGCCAGGATCCGGAACATCAGGGGGGTCATGGTGCGATGGGCACCCCTCCCACGTTGGGAGGCCATCCCAAGCTGAGCCTCCGCCCTCTTCTTGCTCCAGCGGCGAATGTCCTCCCATCTTTTCCGGCAGTGGGTGCGCCGTCTCTGGTGGACCCCCAGGGTCCAGACGTCCTTGGCGATGGCACGCCAAATATCCTTCTTCTGGTTGGCGCTGACCTACATGACATGTACAGGGGAAGAAGAGAAGTCATCAGCAACAGCACCGTTGAAGTGAGTGGCCCACAACCCTGCCCTTGCCATGTGGCGCATGCATTCACACTCCTTCATGCTCGCATAACTCTGCCCCCTTCCTACTTACATCCAGCCCTCTCCACCCAGGCATAGCCCATACAACTTGCACCCTATGTACTCACCTGTTGGTCTGGAGGACCGTAGAGTAGCGTGTACTGGGGGAGGACCACATCCACGAGCTTCTCCAACTCCTGTGCAGTGAAGGCAGGGGCCCTTTCCCCAGATGCACGTGCCATTGTCTCTTCCAGACCGACGTCACACCAGCACTTGCAGTGTAGGTCCTCTCCTGTCGAAGATCAGGTATCAAGTGATTGAACAGATAGAAAATGGCGGTGACGTCCACGGCGGTGACGTCCGCGGCGGTGCGTATCATCACCGCCGGCACACTTCGTCATTGGCTCCTGGGACCCATAGGGTCCAATGTTAACCAATGCAGCATTGCGCCGCGGTCTTCGACTGCCTACTGCGACGGTGTACAACGCCAGCACAGTTACCTCACATCCCATTGTCCCACTTTAGAGGTCAGGCAGCCGCCATTTCAGGGGCCCACATGGCTTCATTTACAACTGCGTCACACATACCTAGGCCTGGACTCAACACACTTACAGACAACTTTTTGGATTATGTTTCGTGTACTGTGTAGCTGTGGGTACATACCTCTGAGTTGGTTGACTCTGTGGTCGCTGCTGTCCTTCCTAGGCACCGTCAGCTGGGACATGTGAGGAGATTGCGGAATCCTCCGGTGCACCGACCGCTGGTGGACCTGCTGACTATGGAGGAGCGACATTTAATCATCACCTACTGGTTTGACCGTGCCACAATCCAGGAACTGTGTACCCAGTTGGAGCCAGATCTGATATCACCAATCCACCATCCCACAGGAATCCCCCCTCAAGTGCAGGTGCTGTCAGTATTTCATTTCCTTGCAAGTGGGTCATTTCATACAACAGTGGCCATGGCATCAGGGATGTCCCAGCCTATGTTTTCCAACGTGTTGTCCAGAGTGTTGTCTGCCCTGCTGAAACATGTGAGGAGCTACATTGTTTTCCCTCAGGTGGAGGATTTGGCTACAGTTAAAGGTGACTTCTATGCCCTGGGACATATCCCTAACATCATAGGTGCCATTGATGGGACCCATGTGCCTTTGGTCCCCCCCCCACAGGAGTGAACAGGTGTACAGGAACCGGAAGAGTTATCATTCGATGAATGTACAGATGGTATGTTTGGCAGACCAGTACATCTCCCAGGTAAATGCTATGTTCCCTGGCTCAGTGCATGACACCTACATCCTGCGGAATACCAGCATCCCTTATGTGATGGGTCAACTCCAGAGGCACCGTGTGTGGCTATTAGGGGACTCTGGTTACCCCAACCTGTCATGGCTATTGACCCCAGTGAGGAATCCCAGGGCAGAGGAACGCTACAATGAGGCCCATGGGCGGACTAGGAGGGTGATCGAACACACCTTCGGCCTCCTGAAGGCCAGGTTCAGGTGCCTCCATATGACAGGTGGTTCCCTATTCTACTCACCAAAGAAGGTGTGCCAGATCATCATCGCCTGCTGTATGCTTTACAATCTTGCTGTGCGACGCCAGGTGCCTTTTCTGCAGGAGGATGGTCCAGAGGACGGTGTTGTGCCAGCTGTGGAGCCTGTGGACAGTGATGAGGAGGAAGCAGAGGAAGAAGACATTAATAACAGGGACTCATACAGCAATATTTCCAGTGACACACAGGTGAGAACAATTTTTTTACTATTACATTTACTTTCATACTTCTACCTCTATCCTGTCTGTCAATTTGAAGCAGTATATGCTAACTGAGTGGTACATTTCCATTACGGTTTCACAGGTGTGGTTACCAACGTGTGTCATCTGCTTGCATCCTTCATGGGCTTGTGATGTGTGACATAGGTATGTTGACATTACATTTTCGAACGGATTTTGTCATTGTCATAGATAATACACATTTTCATAATCACAGACTGACTCCAGATTGTTTTGTGGTTCAAGGGTGTTTATTGAAGTGCTAATTATTGGAGGGGGTGGCAAAATGGTGATGGGTGATGGTGGAGGAATGTCCATGGCAGAGTCCAGTCTATTAGTCTCACAGGTGCACTGCCCATATGGGCATAGGAAGTGGAGCTGGAACAGTTCCAATCTGGACAGGGTAACAAAGTGGGACAGTGGGATGACAATCAGGGTGGTCTCATTTCCTGGCGGGGGTCTTGCCATCTTGCTCTGTCCTGTTCCTGGATCTCAGGGACTGTTTGCGGGGTGGTTCTCCGTCTGCAGGGGGTGGGGTGCTGGTGTGGTGGTCCTGTGGCGGGGCATCCTGTCCACTAGCGCCGGCCTGAGGTGGTGGGCAGTTCATCGTCCAGGCTAGTGTCAGGGGCCCCTTGGAGTGCCACGGTGTCCCTCATGGTCTTCTGTATGTCCTTCAGCACCCCTACGATGGTGCCCAGGGCGGAGCTGATGGTTCTGAGCTCCTCCCTGAACCCCAAATACAGTTCGTCCTGCATGCGCTGGGTCTCCTGAAACTTGGCCAGGACCGTTGCCATCGTCTCCTAGGAGTGGTGGTATGCTCCCATGATGGAGGAGAGGGCCTCGTGGAGAGAGGGCTCCCTTGGCCTGTCCACCCCCTGTCGCACAGCAGCCCTCCCAGTTCCCCTGTGTTCCTGTGCCTCTGTCCCCTGGACCGTGTGCCCACTACGACTGCCCCCAGGTCCCTTTTGTTGTTGGGGTGGTGGGTTATCCTGGGTTCCCTGTAGTGGTGGACACACAGCTGATTGACGTGTCCTGGGAACGGAGGTATGGGCCCGCTGGGTGGGTGCTGTGCTGGTGTTACCAGAGGGTGGAAGGTCAGTGTTGGGCTGTGCCTGTGTGAGGGGAACCGACTGTCCCGAGACCCACGATGGTCCGGGCTGGTCATCTTGATCCAGTTGGCCAGAGCTGCTGTCATCAAGGTGGGCCTGTTCTGTGATTGGGGTAGAGATGTCTGGACCCTCCTGTCTGGTGATGTTAGGTAGTGGTCCTGCAGGGGTATAAAAGCATGATATTGCATGTGTGTGTCTCATAGTGTGCAATGGGTGGGTGAGCGTGTACCCCAGTGCTAGCATTCCTGTGTGGGGGCTTGTGTGATGATGGTTGGGGGTTGTTATGGGTATGTGTAGTGGGCATGCTTTAGTGATGGGTGTCCATGCTTTGTTGTGTCATGCAGGGCTTGGTGTTGGGATGGGTGGTTTGTGTTATTAGTACATTAGTGAGGAGTTGGAGTGATAGGGGAGGGGGTGAGGGTGGGGGTGTGTGATAGCATGCAGGTAGTGTGGGGGATATGATAGTTAAGATTTGACTTACCAGTGTCTATTCCTCCACCGACTCCTCCGAGGCCCTCTGGATGCATAATGGTCAAGACCTGCTCCTCCCATGTTGGTAGTTGTGGGGGAGGAGGAGGGGGTCCGCCGCCAGTCTGCTGAATCGCGATGTTGTGCCTGGAAACCACGGAACACACCTTCCCCCGTAGGTCGTTCCACCTCTTCCTGATGTCCTCCCTATTTCTTGGGTGCTGTCCCACTGCATTGACCCTGTCGACGATTCTTCTCCATAGCTCCATCTTCCTAGCTATAGAGGTGTGCTGCACCTGTGATCCAAATAGCTGTGGCTCTACCCGTACGATTTCCTCCACCATAACCCTGAGCTCCTCCTCCGAAAACCTGGGGTGTCTTTGGCGTGCCATGGGGTGGTGTAGGTGATGTGTGGGGTGGTGTATGTGGTGATGAGTGTGGTGATGTGTAGTGGTGTGTGGTATTTTGTGCGTGGATGTTGTGTGGGTGATGGTATTGTGTGCCTCTGTGTTGTGGGGTTGTCTATTGCTGTGCTCTCTCTGTCGCCTTCGTCTCTATTTTTTGGTAGTAGGGGTTTGTGGGTGATATGGGTGTGTGTTTTATATAGTGTTGGGTGTGTGGGAGTGGTGTTTGTATGTGTATCAGGTGTGTGTATTTTGAATTGTCCAATGTGGCATGTTTTGGAGATGTGTGTGTATTTTGAGCGCGGCGGTGTGTACCACCAATGGAATACCGCGGCTGAAAGACCGCCGTGTGGATTCGTGGGTCGTAATAGCATGGGCGTGTTTCTGTTGGCGTGACGTTGGAGGTTTTGTTTTCGCCAGTTTATCACTGACCTTTGGTGTGGCGGACTTGTGTGGGTGTCTGAATTTCGTCAGATTCCGAGATGTGGGTCATAATAGCTGTGGCGGAATTCCGCAGCGGTGTATTGGCGGTCTTCTGCACGGCGGTAAGCAGCTTTTACCGCCGATGTTGTAATAACCCCCTATATGTTAAAAATAAAGTGAAATTCACTGAAAAAAACAAAGGTTACAGGGACGTTATAGATAGGAAAGAGAAATAAAAAAGATAGAAATTCACTGAAAAAAACAAAGGTTACAGGGAAGTTATAGTGAGGCTCAAATTTTAAGAGTACAAAAAAATTGAAATTCATCTGTTATAGTTAGGGTGATCTCCAGAAATACTATAATTACAAGTGTGTTTGCTGTCTGGTCATGTGTGATAACATGACAGCTGGTGTTGAGTATGCATGTTTTCTGCCTGTTTCAACCTCACATATGGCATGAATGCATATGCTCCTCTATCAGTGGAGGGGGTGTTGAAGACAGTCCATGTTTGGCTTGTTGAACTAACTTATTATTCACCCTGCTTGTTTTAGTATGGTTGATGTGGACATGATATTCTATTCTTGTCTATGTCATCCATGCAGGTCAAAGTCCTTCAGAAGAAGGGGATTTGGCAAGCCATCGCCAAGAAAGTGCAGACCCCGGGGGTCCGTAGCTGGTGGAGCACACACTGTCTGAAGAGGTGGGAGGTCCTGAGATGCTGGGCTTGAAGGACCGCAGAGGCCCAGCTGGGCATGTCCCCCCAACAAGCACGGGGTGCCAGTCAGACAATGACCCCGCTAATGGGCCGCATTTTGGCGGCTGCCTACCCTGAGTTGGATGGGTGTCAGAAGGCAGCACTGCAGCCACAAGGGGGTAAGTACAGACCTAGCACATGTTTGCCCCTTTACAAGGTGATTGAGTGATAGAACAGAATGTTAGCTCTGACAATGTAGTAAGTGCAAAGTGTCACAGATCCCCTGTGAACACATGGATGTACAGTAGCCATCTATAGCACTCAGGTGTGAACATACAATTGTATTTTGAAACATGTTACTCACCTATGTTGTCCCCTCAGTACAATGGCATATAATGGAGCACATATGACTGTGTGAGGTGTGTACCACTATAGAGCTTTTCATAGCCTGGTTGTTGTTCATTCCCACCTGCAGGTCAATCTCCCAGTGTCATGATGGCAAGATGTCCAGGTCCCTGTTCCCTGTCCCTTGCAATGTACATTGATTCATGTCTATGTTCAACATGGAGTCAGACATAATCAAGTCATTCCTAGTTCAAATGGCTTCTGATGAGTGACAGCATCATGTGAGGCTGTGATGTCTATCTGACATATCACATGACATACAAGCATAACGTCTTCACCCCTGTCACAAGGTGATCCCCCTTGGTAAGGGAGGAATGTACATCGACATTTGTGATGTCTCATCAGAGTAGACAACATGCATGTTGAAAACCACTGAGGTATTGCAACATTTCTATTGGATCACATATATTGGTTTCAGAGGTAGGAATTGTTAGTACCATGCTAATGTTCTGTACATGGAAAGTGTCTACATTGCATTGTCCTTGGGAATACTGTGGTAGGCATGATACATAGGTAAAGGTAGTCTATTCACAGTTAAATTCATAACAATTTTTTGGTCATGATTCATCATTGTAAATAGTTATATACATACTTTCCGTTGATATGAATGATATGTCAAAAGTCCTGGCTGTTTGGGAACCTATTTGCATTTACTATGTGCTGCAGTTGTGGTAGTTCACATACGCATGTGAGTGTATTGTATGTGTGTAGGAGGCTGGCCTGGCTTATAGTGGGTACTTGATGGTACTTACACCTTGTGCCAGGTCCAATTATCCCTTATTAGTAGATTAGTATTTTTCTAGCAGCTTAGGCTGATAGAGGTAGCTATAGCAGAGCAGCCAAGGCTGAACTAGGAGGCATGCAAAGCTCCTACTATACCACTTATATCATATAGGTACCCTATCATAAGAAAGACAATACTCAGAGTTACTAAAAATAAAGGTACTTTATTTTAGTGACAATATGCCAAACATATCTGGAGGATATACACCCTTAGGACGTAAGTAAATTAAACAAAATACACACACAAACCAAAATCAGGTAAGTAAAACAGTCAGAAAGTAATGCAAACACTGTAGAATACAATGGGCCTAAAGGCAACACAAACCATATACTAAGAAAGTGGAATGGGAACCACAAATGGACCCCTAGGCTAGTGTAGTGTGTAGAGGGTCACTGGGAGTGTGAGAAAACACTAAGAGTGCCCAAGCTACCCCACCCCAGGACCCTGGAAAGTAGGAGTAAAGTATTACTATTTCCCCAGAAACACACTAAAGTTGTGATAGAGGATTCTGCAAAGACCACAACAGACTGCAAAGCACTGAAGATGGATTCATGGACCATAGGACCTGCAAAGGAAGGGGACCAAAGTGTCCAGGGGGGCAGGAGCCCACTAAACCCCGGATGAAGGTGCAAAACGGCTTCCTCCAAGCCGCTGCAGTTCACGCAGTACACAGGATTACTGTCTGGCGTGGGGAGGCAAGGATTTACCTCCACCAAACTTGGACAGAAGGGCCATTGGACTGTCGAAGACACTTGGACCCAGCTCCTATGTTCCAGGGACCACGCTCGTCAGGATGAGAGAAGTCCCAGAGTACCGGTGGCGCTGAAGTTTGGTGCCTGCTTGAGCCCCCTCCTGATAGGCGCCTACCTGGTTAGGTGGCCAATCCTCCTCTGAGGGCTACTTAGGGTCTCTCCTGTATGTTTCTCTTCAGATAACGAACGCAAGAGCTCACCAGATTTATTCTGCATCTCTCACTTCGACTTCTGCCAAGGATCGACCGCTGACTGCTCCAGGACGCCTGCAAAACCGCAACAAAGTAGCAAGATGACTACCAGCAACATTGTTGCGCCTAATCCTGCCGGCTTTCTTGCCAAACTTCTGCATCACCGGTCCTCTGGGTCCCCTCTCATCTTGACGAGCATGGTCCCTGCAACGCAGGGTCTGGATCCAAGTGACCCTGACAGTCCAGTGGTCCTTCTGTCCAAGTTAGGTGGAGGTAAGTCCTTGCCTCCCCATACCAGACAGTAATCCTGTGTACTGCGTGATCTGCAGCTGCTAGGGCTTCTGTGCACTTTTGCAAGGAATCTTTTGTGCACAACAACAGGCCAGGTCCCCAGCACTCTGTCCTGCATTGCTCAACTCGCTGAGTTGACCACCGACTTCGTGGGACCCTCCTTTGTAGTGTTGAGACGACTTCTATGCTCAGATTTTTTGAATGCCTGTTCAAGTGCTTCTGTGGTTGCTGCCTGCTTCTGCATGGGCTCTCTGTATGTCTGAGCGCCCCTTCTGTCTCCTCCTCTAAGGGGCGACCTCCTGGCCCTTCCTGGGCCTAGGCAGCACCCATTTTCTTCAACTGCAATCTTTACAACTAACAAGGCTTGTTTGCGGTCTTTCTGCATGGAAACAATATTCTCCACAATGCGGTGGGACATCTTCTGTGCAAAGGAGAAGTTCCTGGCATCTTCCGTTGTTGCAGAATCTTCAGCTTCTTCCACCCAAAGGGCAGCCATTTTGCACCTTCATCCAGAGTTTGGGGGGCTCCTGCCCCCCCTGGACACTTTCATGACTCTTGGACTTAGTCCCCTTCCTTTACAGGCCCTCAGGTCCAGGAATCCGTCTTCAGTGCTTTGCAGTCAGTTGTTGTCTTTGCAGAATCTCCTATCATGACTTTAGTGTTTTTCTGGCATAGTAGGGTAACTTTACTCCTACTTTTCAGGGTCTTGGGGTGGGGTATCGTGGACACCCTTAGTGTTTTCTTACACTCCCAGTGACCCTCTACACACTACACTAGGCCTGGGGTCCCTAAGTGGTTCGCATTCCATTTTCTTAGTATATGGTCTGTGTTGCCCCTAGGCCTATTGCATCCTATTATATTCTACAGTGTTTGCACTACTTTTCTAACTGTTCACTTACCTGATTTTGGTTTGTGTGTATATTTTGTGTATTTTACTTTCCTCATAAGGGAGTATATCCTCTGAGATTTGCACATTGTCACTAAAATAAAGTACCTTTATTTTTAGTAACTTTGAGTGTTGTGATTCTTATGATATTGTGATAAATGATATAACTGGTATAGTAGGAGCTTTGCATGTCTCCTTTTTCAGCCTAAGCTGCTCTGCTTTAGCTACCTCTATCAGCCTAAGCTCCTATAACACTACGAATGTACTAATAAGGGATAACTGGACCTGGCACAAGGTCTAAGTACCATTGGGTACCAACTATAAGCCAGGCCAGCATCCTACATTCTGTCCTGCTCCAACTCAAGAGAAACAGCAATCCTGTTCTCTCTTACAGACATATGGACAAAGGTGGTCATTCTGACCTCGGCGGTAAAAGGCGCTTACCGCCGGTCAGAAGACCGCCATAACACCGCCGCGGCCGCGGTAAACCGCCACGGTCATTCTGACCCGCAACGGGCAAACCGCCAAAAACCCGACATCCACAAAAGTCCGCCACACCAACGGCCAGCGAAAAACTGGCGATGACCAAACCTCCACCGTCACGCCAACAGAAATACGCCCATGCCATTCCGACCCACGAATCCACGCGGCGGTCTTTCAACCGCGGTATTCCATTGGCGGTACACACTGCTGCGGTCAAAATACACACACCCTTACAAAACACAACCACATTGGACAATTTGAAATACACACACCTGATACACATACAAACAACACACCCACACACCCAATACAATATAAAACACTCACCCACATCACCCACAAACCCCTACGACCCAAAAAAATGTCAGAAAGCCAGAGATAGACAGCACTGTTTAGACAACACCATCACACAGAGGCAAACCACTCCATCACCCACACAATATCCACGCACAAAACACCACAAATCACCACACTCACCACACTCTACAACACATACACCACCCCACACCTCATCCACACCACCCTATGGCACCCCAAAGACACCCCCGGTTCTCAGACGCCGAACTCCGGGTCATGGTGGAGGAAATAGTTCGGGTAGAGCCCCAGCTCTTCGGGACACAGGTGCAGCACACCACAATTGCCAGGAAGATGGAGCTATGGCAAAGGATAGTCGACAGGGTCAACGCTGTGGGACAGCATCCACGCAATCGGGATGACATCAGGAAGCGATGGAACGACCTACGGGGAAAGGTGCGTTCCATGGTATCAAGGCACAACATCGCTGTGCAGAAGACTGGCGGCGGACCCCCACCTACTCCCCCAGAATTCACAGCATGGGAGGAGGAAGTCTTGCACATCCTGCATCCTGAGGGCCTCGCAGGAGTATCTGGAGGAATGGACTCTGGT
The DNA here is from genome assembly GCF_031143425.1 of Pleurodeles waltl. Taxonomy (NCBI): domain Eukaryota; kingdom Metazoa; phylum Chordata; class Amphibia; order Caudata; family Salamandridae; genus Pleurodeles; species Pleurodeles waltl. Next base: position 1,220,787,263 of record NC_090447.1, read on the forward strand.
AAGTAAAATCTTAACTACTTCTTCCCACCCCCACCTGCATCCCAAATCATACCCCCACCCTCACCCCCACCCCCATCACACCTACTCCCTCCAAATGGCTCACCATCACAACCCACCCATCCCAACACCTAGACCTGCATGCGTCCACAAAGCATGGACACCCGTCACCAAAGCATGCCCACTGCACATACAAATCGCCCCCACAAGCCACCCTCACAAACGCCCACACACAGGAATGCCAGCACTGGGGTACACGGGCACCCACCCATTGACCGATATGGCACACACTGAAGCAATAACCATACCTCTATACCCCTGCAGGACCCGAACGCCACAACACCGCCCAGGAGGGTCCAGAAATGTCCATCCCACCTCCAGAAGAGCCCACCAGTGATGACAGCAGCTCTGTCTCCCTGGACCCAGATGACCAGCCCGGACCATCGGGGACCTCTGGACAGTCGGTTCCCCTCACACAGCCACTGGCCACAGCAGACCCAACCCCCTCTGGGAACACCAGCACAGCTCCCACCCAGCGGGCCCATGCCTCTGTCTCCAGGACACATCAATCAGCGGTGTGTCCACCACTACAGGGCACCCAGGTTAACCCACCACCCCAACAACAACAGGGACCTGGGGGCAGTGGTAGTGGGCACACGGTCCAGGGGACAGAGGCCCAGGGAAACAGGGGATCTGGGAGGGCTGCTGTGCGACAGGGGAGGGACAGGCCTAGGGAACCCACTCTGCACGAGGCCTTCTCCTCCATCATGGGAGCATACCACCACTCCCACGAGACGATGGCGACGGTACTGGCCAGGTTCCAGGAGATCCAGGTCATGCAGGAGCAACAGTACATGGGGTTCAGGGAAGAACTTAGAACCATCAGTTCCGCAATGGGCACCATCGTAGGGGCACTCAACCAGATTGTCACCACATTGCGGGACCATGTGGCACCACAAAGGGCCCCTGTCACTAGCATGGACCAAGAACAGGCAACCACCTACGCCGGCGCTAGTGGACAGGAGGCCCCCACACAACAACAGGCCACCAGAACCCCACCTCCTGCAGAAGAAGAACCACCCCGCAAGCGGGGCCTGAGATCTCGTAAGAAGACAGAGTAGGATGTCAAGACCCCCGCCAGCTAAGGATACCCCCTGATGTTATCCCACTGTCCCACATTGTCACCCTGTCCAACCTTGAACTGCCCCTGCTCCACCTTCCACAGGCATATGGACAATGCACCTGTGAGACTGAAAAGCTGGACTCTGCCATGGACATTCCTCCACCATCACCCATCACCGATTTCCCACCATGTCCCTAAATTCAGCTTTTTAATAAAAACACGTATTGCACAAAAACAATCTGGAGTCTGCCTGTATTGTGAACAAATGTATTAAACATAATGCTGCCAAAATGTCCAGTTACACAGTGATGAAAACATACCACTGTCACACAGCTGTAGTCCATGGGGAAACAAAGCAGAGGTCACGCAGTGGGGGCCCCATCTCTGAAATTTGAAGGGAAAGTCACAACTCAGTTAACTTACACTGGGGGAATAGGACAGACAGTAGAGAGGCAGGAGACTGTAAGTAATTGTAAAATGCCGGTGTTGATTCTTACCTGTGTGTTATTGAAAATACTGTAGTATCACTATGTCCCTGTTGTCTGTGTCGTCCCCGTCGTCTTCCTCCTCTTCACTCCCCACAGGTTCCACCGCTGCCACAACACCACCATCTGGACCATCCTCCTGCAAGAAAGGCACCTGGCATCGCAAAGCCAGGTTGTGAAGCATACAGCAGGCCACGATGATATGACACACCTTCTTTGGTGAGTACATTAGGGATCCACCTGTCATATGCAGGCACCTAAACCTCGCCTTCAAGAGGCCGAAGGTCCGCTCGATCACCCTCCTAGTACGCCCATGGGCCTCATTGTACCGTTCCTCTGCCCTGGTCCTGGGATTCCTCACTGGGGTCAGTAGCCATGACAGGTTGGGGTAACCAGAGTCACCTATTAGCCACACACGGTGTCTCTGTAGCTGTTCCATCACATAAGGGATGCTTCTATTTCGCATGATGTACGCATCATGCACTGACCCAGGGAATTTGGCATTTACATGGGAGATGTACTGGTCTGCCAAACAGACCACCTGGACATTCATCGAATGATAACTTTTTCTGTTACTGTACACCTGTTCACTTCCTCTGGGGAGTACCAAAGCCACATGAGTCCCATCAATGGCACCAATGATGTTGGGAATATGTCCAAGGGCATAGAAATCACTCTTCACTGTAGCCAAATCCTCCACCTCAGGGAAAACAATGTAGCTTCGCATGTATTTTATCAGGGCAGACAACACTCTGGACAAAACCTTAGAAAACATAGGCTGAGACATCCCAGATGAAATGGCCACTGTTGTTTGGAATGATCCACTTGCCAAAAAATGGAGTACTGACAGAACCTGCACTAGAGGGGGAATCCCTGTGGGTTGGCGGATGGGTGACATCAGGTCTGGCTCCAGCTGGGCACACAGTTCCTGTATAGTGGCACGGTCAAGTCTGTATGTGAGTATGACATGTCGTTCTTCCATTGTCGACAGGTCCACCAGCGGTCTGTACACGGGAACAGCCCTCCATCTCCTCACAAGTCCCAGCGGACGGTGCCTAGGAAGGACAACATGGAGCACAGAGTCAATCAACCCACAGGTACGTTCACACAGCTTACACAGTACACGATTCTCTATGCATTGAATGGCTTGTATGAGTGGCAATGAAAGGCCTAGGCCTGTGTGACGCAGTAGAAATTAAGCCATGTGGTCCCTTGAAATGGCGGCTGCCTGACCTGTGAAGTGTGACAATGGGATGTGAGCTCATTGCGATGGCGTGGCACACCGTGGCGGTAGGCGGTCGAAGACCGCGGTGCAAAGCCGCATTGGTTAACATTGAACCCTATGGGTTTCAGGAGCCAATGAGGATGTGCGCCGGCGGTCGCGGTACGCACCGCCGTGGGCGTGACCGCCATTTTCTATCTGCTTAATCACTCAAGACCTGATCATCCACAGGAGAGGACCTATACTGCAAGTGCTGCTGTGACCTCGGTCTGGAAGTGACAATGGCTGCTGCGACTGGGGAAAGGGCCCCTGCCTTCACTTCAGAAGAGTTGGAGACACTCGTGGATGGGGTCCTCCCCCAGTATGCGCTACTCTACGGTCCTCCAGACCAACAGGTGAGTACACTGGGACCATGCTTAGTGGGCAATGCCTGGGTTGAGTGGGGTGAATGAACGATGGTGGTGAGGGGAGCGAATGAGGAATGCATCGCACGACAGATGAGAGCATGTGCCACATGGCAAGGTTAGGGAGGGGGGGCCACTCACATCGACCATGCAGAAAAGTGATGATATTTATTTTCCCACCCTGTACATGTCACATAGGTCAGCGCCCATCAGAAGATCGACATTTGGCGTGCCATCGCCAAGGACGTCCGGGCCCTGGGGGTCCACAACAGACGGGGCACCCACTGCCGCAAGAGGTGGGAGGACATCCGCCGCTGGAGCAGAAAGACCACCGAGGCTCTGCTGGGGATGGCCTCCCAACCTAGGAGGGGTGCCACACGGCAATTGACCCCCCTGATGTCCCGGATCCTGGCGGTGGCCTACCCCGATTTGGATGGGCGCGTGAGGACATCACAGCAGACACAAGGGGGTGTGTATCAGCACATTCTGCTATATTAGCGCACAGTGGAGGTGTCTGGGTGGGGGAGGAGGGCTGTGGGTATCCCTAGGCCAGGGCGGTTTCTGTAGGCTAGGCCCCTCCGTAAGGCATGGCCCTGTGCCCCCGCCCCCCACCTCTGTAGGGTGCTAAGTACAGCTATCCATGGCCCGGGCTCACTTATGTGTGCATTTGTCGTCCACAGACTTGTAGGCCAAGTCACAATAATTGAGTAGTGTACCCCGAGTGCACGGCGTAGTGCAGGGGGCTTCTGTGTCTGTCCTCTCTGCTAACGGTGTTGCCAATGCATGGACTCAACATGTCTTTCTTTCTTCTCCCCCCCCTTTTTTTTGGTTTTCCTGTTCATGTGTGCATTATCATCATCAGGCGGAGGAGAAGTGGCATCGGCTCACGAGGGAGCTGCATCTCACATGGCCCCGGAGGGCCATGCAACCGACTCCGAGTTCACCAGTGAGACGGAGGGCGAGGGGAGCTCCACAACGGGGACCCGTGGACACGTCAGCGACACCGACACGTCCTCAGAAGGGAGCTCCCTTGTGGTGGCGGCAACATCCGTGCCCACCGCAACAACAGGTACAGCCGCCACCCAGCGCACCAGCTCCGCCCTCCCAGCAGCCCCTCAGCGTTCGCGCCATGCCCGCTCGGCCAGGAAGCCGGGCATCTCCTTCGCCCCAGGCACCTCAGGCCCTGCCCCAGTTACCCCTGCTGCCCTCAGTGCGGAGATCATTGACCTCCTCCAGACACTCATTGTTGGGCAGTCTACCCTTTTGAATGCCATCCAGGGGGTAGAAAGGGAGGTGCATCGGAGCAATGCATACCTGGAGGGCACTCATTCGGGTCAGGCTGCCCATCAGCAATCGTTCAACGCTCTGGCCTCAGCACTGACGGCAGCCATTGTCCCTGTCTCCAGCCTCCCTCCTCCAACTTCCTCATCCCCTGTTCCTCTGCCTATCCCAGACACACCTACAGACCAGCCTGCACACACATCAACACCCAAGGGCAGCTCATCCAGACATAAGCACCACAGATCACACAAGCATTCACCCAAGCAACATCCACATGCAGACATGCCAACAGTCACTGCCTCCTCTGTGTCCCCCTCCTCGTCGTCTCCCTTCTCCCTCCCTGTGACGTCTCCACTCACACCTGCATGCACACCACCATCAGCCAGTACGTCCATCACCAGCACACCCACCAGAACACTCCGCACACGTGCAGACACCACCCCCACTGCCATTTACACGTCCCCTGTGTCCTCTCCCACTGTGTTTGTCACCCCCTCTTCCAAACCACACAAACGCAGGCAGCCACCCACCCAACAGCCATCCACCTCACGACAGCCTCCGTCACAAGCACCTGCACCCAAACACAGCACACTTAACTCTCCTACAACCACATCATCTTCCTCCACTCCCATACCCACTGCACCTAACCTTCCCATTGCTCCTAAAAAGGTTTTCCTTTCCAAAATTAACCTCTTTGCATCACCTGACCCACCCCCTCCATCTCGTAGGAGTCCAAACAGCACCTCAGCCACCACAGGCCCTGCACCTACTAGGACCATAGTTCAGGGCTATTGGAGTCCACCAGCTCCTAGGGCAGGAACATCGGCCAGCAGCAAGGGGACAGCCAGCCCACCCCCTGGGAAAAGAACCAAAAAAGGGAAGGGCCGGCGCGACAGGCCTGAGACGGCTGCCCCCAAGGACACTACCCTTGCACCGTCACCTGGCACATCCACAAAGGGAGGCAAGGGCCCCAGAGATTCGGCGAAGGAGGGCAAGGGCAGCAGGGCGGACAAGTCCGGCAGCAGGCGAGCTGCCCAGGAGGGCCCCACCAGCCCCATTTCGGGTGTGACGGAGGACACCCACGGGCCCAGGACTCCAGCACAGGAGGGCCCCGCAAGCGGAAGGTCGGATGGCGACTGAGCGGGACATATTGGCCAGATCTGGTTCCCTAGGAACACAAGACAAGCACCGCTGAACAGGCCCCGCCAAGACAGGCACGGCTGAACAGGGCCCGCCAAGACAAGCACCGCTGAACAGGGCCCCGCCGTGACAAGCACCGCTGAACAGGCCCCGCCAAGACAGGCACCGCTGAACAGGCCCCGCCGTGACAAGCACCGCTGAACAGGGCCCGCCAAGACAGGCACCGCTGAACAGGCCCCGCCGTGACAAGCACCGCTGAACAGGGCCCTTCCTGTCAAGCACCGCTGAACAGGGCCCCGCCAAGACAAGCACCGCTGAACAGGGCCCCGCCAAGACAAGCACCGCTGAACAGGCCCTGCCAAGACAGGCACCGCTGAACAGGCCCCGCCGTGACAAGCAGCGCTGAACAGGGCCCTTCCTGTCAAGCACCGCTGAACAGGGCCCCGCCGTGACAAGCACCGCTGAACAGGGCCCTTCCTGTCAAGTACCGCTGAACAGGGCCCGCCGTGACAAGCAGCGCTGAACAGGGCCCTTCCTGTCAAGCACCGCTGAACAGGGCCCCGCCAAGACAAGCACCGCTGAACAGGCCCCGCCAAGACAAGCACCGCTGAACAGGGCCCTTCCTGTCAAGCACCGCTCCGCTGGGCCCTTCATCTCAAGCACTGCTCCGCTGAGCACCGCCGTCTCTGAACTGCTCCGCTGGGCCCTTCCTGTCAAGCACCGCTCCGCTGGGCCCTTCATCTCAAGCACCGCTCCGCTGGGCCCTTCCTGTCAAGCACCGCTCCGCTGGGCACCGCCGTCTCTGAACTGCTCCGCTGGGCCCTTCCTGTCAAGCACCGCTCCGCTGGGCCCTTTCTGTCAAGCACCGCTCCGCTGGGCCCTTCATCTCAAGCACCGCTCCGCTGGGCCCTTCCTGTCAAGCACCGCTCCGCTGGGCCCTTCATCTCAAGCACCGCTCCGCTGGGCCCTTCCTGTCAAGCACCGCTCCGCTGGGCACCGCCGTCTCTGAACTGCTCCGCTGGGCCCTTCATCTCAAGCACCGCTCCGCTGGGCCCTTCCTGTCAAGCACCGCTCCGCTGGGCACCGCCGTCTCTGAACTGCTCCGCTGGGCCCTTCCTGTCAAGCACCGCTCCGCTGGGCCCTTCATCTCAAGCACCGCTCCGCTGGGCCCTTCATCTCAAGCACCGCTCCGCTGGGCCCTTCCTGTCAAGCACCGCTCCGCTGGGCCCTTCATCTCAAGCACCGCTCCGCTGGGCCCTTCCTGTCAAGCACTGCTCCGCTGGGCACCGCCGTCTCTGAACTGCTCCGCTGGGCCCTTCCTGTCAAGCACCGCTCCGCTGGGCCCTTCCTGTCAAGCACCGCTCCGCTGGGCCCTTCATCTCAAGCACCGCTCCGCTGGGCCCTTCCTGTCAAGCACCGCTCCGCTGGGCCCTTCATCTCAAGCACCGCTCCGCTGGTCCCTTCCTGTCAAGCACCGCTCCGCTGGGCACTGCCGTCTCTGAACTGCTCCGCTGGGCCCTTCCTGTCAAGCACCGCTCCGCTGGGCCCTTCATCTCAAGCACCGCTCCGCTGGGCACCGCCGTCTCTGAACTGCTCCGCTGGGCCCTTCATCTCAAGCACCGCTCCGCTGGGCACAGCCGTCTCTGAACTGCTCCACGGGGCCCTTCATCTCAAGCACTGCTCCGCTGGGCCCTTCCTGTCAAGCACCGCTCCGCTGGGCACCGCCGTCTCTGAACTGCTCCGCTGGGCCCTTCCTGTCAAGCACCGCTCCGATGGGCCCTTCATCTCAAGCACCGCTCCGCTGGGCCCTTCCTGTCAAGCACCGCTCCGCTGGGCCCTTCATCTCAAGCACCGCTCCGCTGGGCCCTTCCTGTCAAGCAACGCTCCGCTGGGCACCGCCGTCTCTGAACTGCTCCGCTGGGCCCTTCCTGTCAAGCACCGCTCCGCTGGGCCCTTCATCTCAAGCACCGCTCCGCTGGGCACCGCCGTCTCTGAACTGCTCCGCTGGGCCCTTCATCTCAAGCACCGCTCCGCTGGACACCGCCGTCTCTGAACTGTTCCGCTGGGCCCTTCATCTCAAGCACCGCTGGCCCATTGGCAGGGCCGGATCTGTGTCGGGCAGGGCTTCACGAAGCACTCTGGCCAACATGCCTCCTCCATAACCAGTGGAGTCTGTAATCCACCTGATGGACTGTGGCTTTGCACTTCCCAGGATGTAACAGTGGTCAACCCACCCACTGTAGAGACTTGAGAGACTGTGGCTTTGCACTCCCCAGCACTGAACAGTGGGCAACCCACCCACTGTAGAGACTTGAGAGACTGTGGCTTTGCACTCCCCAGGATGGCACAGTGGGCAATCCACCCACTGTAGAGACTTGAGAGACTGTGGCTTTGCACTCCCCAGGATGGTACAGTGGGCATGGAGGCCCCTCGTGGATCTGGTGTCGTGGACTCATGTGGCTGAGGTGCACCCCCTTCCCTTCCCCCTGAGGTGCCTGTAGTTTTATTATCTGATGCCCCAGCAGTGTACTCTCCAATGGAATCGGGTCTCGTGTGTGGGCTTTGCCCATGTGTTTATGCACATTGGCCCACGAACAATGTAAGGTAGCCAATATGTGCCGGACTTTTGGGCTATGTATATATTGTTCATGTTGTAATATATTTTATTTATCTATTTCATATTTCACTTAACTTCAAATATGCTATAATATACTTCAATTTTAATGATCATTTTATTTTGTCTTTGCATTATTCCGGGGGGTTTGGGGGGTGTCACTCTGACTTGTTGCTCTGCATTGGTGTGTAGGGATTTTGGGGGGGGGGAGGGGTCGCGTATGTGTGTGCCCGTAACCTTTTATCCTCCCCCCTCCCCTGTGTCGTAGGTGCAGTACTCACCGTTGTCGTCTGCGCCGGCGTTCGTGCTCCTGGTAGAGGAGCAGGTAAACAATAGCTGGTAGGATGTTTAATTCGGGTTCCATGCTGTCCAGATTCCTCGTGCAGTGTATAGAGGTAAGCGTTTTCCCGTTCGTAGTCTGTTTCACCCGTGTTTTTATCGGCGGGGCTCCCGCCCCGGAAAAGGTGGCGGATTGGTGGGTCGTGATAGGGTGGGCGGTACATTGTCTGCCGCCTGTCTGTTGGCGGTGACCGCCGCGCTGTTTGTTTGTCCCGCCGTGGCGGTCGGAGTGTTAAAGTGGCGGGCTGTGTTGGCGGTTCCCGCCAGGGTCAGAATTCCATTTTTTTTACCGCCTGCCTGTTGGCGGGTTGGCCGCCGCTTTAACACCGACCGCCAGGGTTGGAATGACCCCCAAAGTGTTTGCCCAGCTATGGCTTTATTGAGACAGCATCCCTGTCTAGCATTTGCTGTATTTGACATAGGCCTAGTGGACCAATCCCACTGCCCTCCTTTAAAACATACTAACGGAAACTCTGAAAATTTACACTCACACTGTTGGTTAGGTAAAAATAACAGGGTGGTTTACATTCCCACAGGGAAGTAACCATATAGTGGATGATAAAGAGAGTAACTACTTTATTGCAGATCTACTCTCCACTTATCACCACTTAGACAATAAAGTCTCAACTTGCCAAGGTTAGCCTTCTTGTCCTTTGTTTGGGAGAGGTGGTTGTGTGAGAAGGTAGCCTCTTTCTAGGATCATTACCCCCACTTTTGGCCTGTTTTTGAGTGTGTGTCAGTGTGTTTTTACTGTGTCACTAGGATCCTGCTAGCCAGGACCCCAGTGCTCATAGATAAAACCCTATATGTCAGTATGTTTTGCCTGTGTCACTGGGATCCTCCTAGCTAGGACCCTAGTGCTCATAGTTTGTGGCCTATTGTGTATGCCTGTGTAGTGCCTAACTGTGTCACTGTGGCTCTGCTAGTCAAAACCTCAGTGCTTATGGTCTCTCTGATTTTAAATTTGTCACTGTAGGCCAGTGACTTCATTTACCAATTTTAATTGGCATATTTGACTCTCTTCTAAGTCCCTAGTACATGGTACCTAGGTACCCAGGGCATTGGGGTTCCAGGAGATCCATATGGGCTGCAGCATTTCATTTCTTTTGCCACCCATAGGGAGCTCAGACAAACCCTTATAGAGGACTGCCATTGAAGCCTGCGTGAAATAGTGCACACACTATTTCACAGCCATTTTACACTGCACGTAAGTAACTTATAAGTCACCTATATGTCTAACCTTCACTTGCTGAAGGTTAGGTGCAAAGTTACTGAGTGTAAGGGCACCCTTGCACTAGCAAAGGTGCCCCCACATAGTTCAGGGCCATTTCCTCAAACTTTGTGGTTCCGGGGACGCCATTACACTCGTGCACTATATATAGGTCAATACCTATAAGTAGCTTCACAATGGTTGCTCCGAATATGGCCATGTAAGGTGTCTAAGATCATGGAATTGTCCCCCCATTCCAAATGTGGTATTGGGGAGCCAATTCCATGCATCCTGGGGCTCCACCATGGACCCCCAGTACTGCCAAACCAGCTCTCTGAGGCTTGCACTGCAGCTACAGCTGCTGCCACCTCCCAGACAGAGTTCTGCCCCCCTGGGGTCTGGACAGCCCAGTCCCAGGAAAGCAGAACAAAGCATTTCCTCTGAGAGCACGGTGTTACATCCTCTCCCTTTGGAAATAGGTGTTACAGACTGAGGAGGGGTAGCCCCCCGTGCCTCTGGAAATGCTTTGAAGGGCACAAACGGTGCCCTCCTTGCATAAACCAGTCTACACTGGTTAAGGGACCCCTTCTCCCCTGGTCTGGTGTGAAGCCTCAGAGAGCTGGTTTGGCGGTACTGGGGGTCCATGGAACCCATTGGAGCCCAGCATTTACCCTGATTGAGCTGGGTAAGGGCTTCTTCCGACTTCTATAATGTTATGCCTTCCTCCAGCATCATAGCATCCTCCTTATGCAGTGAGACTACCAGGAAGTCCCTTACAAACTCCTGGAGGGTCGCCTGATCAGACCAACTCCTATCTGAAAATAATTTTGCATAGTAGAAAGCGAAACAGGAGGCAATTGTCCCATTTACTGTTACCTTCAGACCCCTCTCATCCAGTACATATGCAATCAGCTCGGTACAGGAGGTATTAGCAGCCAGCCAGTTAAGGGTCTTGCTGGTCTTGTCCTCCTACTGGTAGATATGATTCTGTGTGGTGAGCCACCCCGCCTATGCCTCCTGCAACAACTTCTGCTGAAGTAAGTGTTGCGTGAGAAGGGAATCTCTAAGGAGGGCCAGTGTCGATGAAGTCATAAACTCCCTTACCACCTGCAGAATGCGATTCTCGAGGCCAGTCACCTCTTTTGGTTGCTTACACTTCCTGCCTGAGATGTGGCTTACAATACTCCCTCATAGGGTAGCCTTCATTCCCTCCCAGTAGAGTCACTGAGGAGTCAGTGCGCCATATGTTTTCATTCAGGTATTGATCAATGAGTGGATGTGTGCCCCGGCCTCAATATCTTTTAACCACCATGCATCAGGACGCCAGCTTGCCATCGCCCAGGTATATCCTCAGCTCCACTGGGTAGTGGTCTGACAGTCCACTAGCAAGAATGTCTGTGCCTATTACCTTTTGTGTCTCAGAGGTCAGCATTAGGAAATAGTCTAGGTTTGGGAAGGCTTTATGGGCCCCTAAATAAAATGTGTAACATCTCTTTTGGGGATGTAGGGACTGCCATACATCTGAGAGCCCTAGAGCCTTTAGGAACCACGCAAGTGGAGGATCCAGAAAACAATTGTACCACCAGTACTCAGGAGTGTATATAAGAAATCAGCAGTAAGGGGTGGGACAGATATGCTAAGGATTGAGAGAGTTCTGCCATCAAGGAGGCCCACAAGTGCCACATACTGGCCATCCCTGTTGTGTCATATTTGGATTGCCTTAAATGCTATTCATTGATGGATTAACACCACCTTCCCTCGAGTCCCCCTTCTGAAACCCATGTGAAATACCTAGGAGAAACCCATCCGTTGTAGGAATAGACATGTGTTGCCAATCAGGTGTGTCTCCTGTAAAAGGAAAACATCCACTCCATAGCGTTTAGCCACTTGCAAGATTGCCCCTTGTATAACTGGGTCCAAGTAGCCATTGACATTTTCTTCTGAGGAGCAGCAGGTGGCTGTGAGATTGGGTCAATAAGTGTGGATGTGTCATGGTCATCAGGAGCCACTAATCATAAATATTTAATGGGGTTTTGGCCATCGTTTCTGAGTGTTTATAAGAAAAAATATAAAACAAAAGCCCTCTCTCTGCCCAACACCTGGAAAACTGAAGACCTCTCTCAAGGAGTAAACTGGAGACAGCTTCCTCCTCTCCAACCCCATTACATTACACAAACCAAGCAAATGTTAGTAGCACATAGAAAAATAAATCAATAAAAGAATGGAATGGAATGAGAAAAGGTGGGGAAATGTCAGTTAGGGTGGGCTGCTACTGCAACATATTTCTCTGTCACTTAACAAATCTGTATTGGATACCATAGTTGGCTCAATGAGGGTGCTTAGTCAGAGCCGGGTTCAGGTCCTTGTAGGGCTAGTTCTTGAGGGTTCACTACCTGAAGGTATTGGAGTTTTTCTGTATGGGCTAGAATCATCTGATAGACTGCCCGTGGAGGGTTGACGCCTTTAATTAATTCAGATTACACGCTTGGGCCATTTCTGCTACTGACGGCCTCCAAACCTCCCATCCCCCACCAAAGTCCAGGTTCTGGAGGCGAGGAGCGTTTACAGGCAGCTCTCACTTCTGCCAATGACCAGGTGGCCTTTGGTGTGTCAAAGAAGAGAGTGTTATTGTTAAAGATTACTTTGGGATGGCCTGGAAAAACAACCTGTCTTGGATCTGCACGACTCTTAGCTTTTGTTTCACCTCCAGAACTGAATCTTTTGTTGTTGTACCTCGCAGGTATAGTCCGGAAATATAATGACTCATCCTGAGTTGCAAAATAGGGTGTCTATTTTCCAGGTGGCCTTACGTATTGTATCTCTGTAATGCTGAAAACCCTGTTCATTTGTATTCAGTCTCCTACAAAATGCATTGCAAAGGTACCTTCTGATCCTACAGGCATCCCCATAATCTGGAAGTCATAGCAGGAGGAGAGCCCCTCCGCATCTTCCGCCATTGGCTCCAGCTGGTGATACTGTGGTGTGTAAACTCTTCAACATGTCTTCCATCTCTGATATCCTTTCATTCTGCCTCTGTGGCCCATCGCCGCTGTGTTGCACAGGTTTTGACCCAACAAGGAGGCGTCTGTTTGGAGTTATCTAATGTTCGTCTCCAACAAGGAACAGGAGTAATTGATGGCCTAATAGATGGTGTGGCTGATCAGTGGGCGGAGGGGGGGAACCACATTCGTCTGCCGCACTCTGAATTTTGTGAATTTGTCCATGCGCCTGTGTGCTGCTGGGGTTCCAGAAGTTGTGTCTTTCCCCATGGTGGGATGCCTAAGTTCCCACTTCTAGGATCAGCAGATCTCCTATAGTCCGCCTTGTCTCAAACTTCTCTGGGTGCTCCAGAGCACCACCACAGGGGCGAACAGTCAGTGGACAGGAGTAGCCCCACCCTGAGAATCTGACTGTGGTCAGTCCTTGCAGTCTCATAAAGTGGTCCACTTGCTATAAGCAGCCCTCCCCTTCCATCTCACCTCCTTAAGCTGTCCTGCTGGCCAGGCCCCCATAATCCTTTGTGTCCTAAGTGTAGCAGAGGCCGTCCCCAAAGGGGGCATCAGGGGCTGGTGCATTAACAGCCAACAGGGACCTGAAAATTATCGGTTTAAGCCACCTCAGTGGCTAACCAACAAAGAGAAGGGCATCCTGCATCCCCCTCAGGGGAAGGAAAAGTGCACGAAGGCTGGCGCAAGGACATCGGGCAAATGAGGGCCCAGTAAGGACAAAGGATTCTTTCAAACTCCCCCTATGGGGGACACCGCTGCGCCCTCAGCTGGGGAACATGGGTTAAAATGATTCTGCTGCCCGTGCAGGAAGACCATTGCGGGGTCTGGAGGGGCAGCATAGAGGATTTTGAGAGAAGACGAAGTACCTGTGGTCAGCGCAACTCAAAATGTCCAGAGGCTGCAGTGAGATTTGGACTGTACCGTCCTGCCCTGCTTATCAGTTCATCTTCTCGTTTGCTGAAGATGCTGAGCTTCTTGGCACTGCCCCCTACCATTGTTCCCAAGTTTATCCCGTCATAGCTACTTCTGGGCAAATGGAGTTCTCCGAGGGAGGGTCTGAGCCCAGGGGCAACCCCGCATCAAGCCATGTCAGGAAGCGCTACAGGTAGGTTAACTGTTGGCGCAATGCAGGTTTTGCGCCAAGCTCGTTCCCCCTTTTCTTGGAAGCCGGCCAAATAGTACAATGTTTTACGTGCGAGCTGTGTGTTATCTACGAGTCACGGGTTAAAATCCACGTGCGATTTACTCAGCTCTTCTCCAGTTAGAGGTCACTAAAATCAGTACCACTTTCGATTGAAGAAAAAACATAATATTAATAATTGTATATAAAAATAGTACTATGGACTGCGTCTTTGATTAAAGCTGTATAATAAACACAGTATTTGGCTTTGAAGCAGCAGTGGGGTGATGGAATGTGCTAGGTGCAGTTTGCCCACAGGAACACTTGGAGAAACCTCAGCAAGAAGGAGGGGGATACGATGAGCCAGCGGAGGGGAACGAGTGCAAGCCTAGTGCGGTAAACATGAGAAGGGCATCCTTTGTTATGTGTTTCACATCCCTAACCCCTGTCCCCAGTTGGTTTGGAGTTTTTTCTGCCCATAAATCAGTCACCCCTTGTGACAACTATAGGAGGCTGGCCTGGTTTGAAGTTGGTATCTCATGTACTTACACCTTATTCTAGGTCCAGTTATCCCTTATTAGTGAAATGTAGACAGTGTCTGGAAGCCAGGCTCTCTAGGGGTAGTGTGGATGAGCAGCAAAGGCCTAATTAGGAGACATGCAAAGCTCATGCAATACCACAGTCACACTGTACTCATACACATGACAGAAAATACTCAGTGTTACAAAAATAAAGGTACTTTATTTCGGTGACACCAATGCCAAAAATACCATAGAGACTATACTCCCTTAGGAGGTAAGTAATCCACACAATATATACACTAGTAAACAAAAACAGGTACGTAAATAGTCAGAAAACAGTGTAAATGGTGAAAATCAGAATAGTTAGAAAAGGGCCAGGGGGAGAGCGTGTGAGCCGCTGACCAAGATGGCCGCCTAAGTATGGAACTCCGCGCTTCGTCGGGCGATTGTAATAGGTGAACATAGGTCTAGGGGTAACACAAACCATATACTCCAAAAGTGGAATGCGAATTACGAATGGACCCCAGACCTATGGGAGATTGTAGAAGGACGCTGGGACTGTGAGAAAACAGTAAGGGTATCCAAAATACCCCACTCCAAGACCCTAGAAAGTAGGAGTAAAGTTACCCTACTACCCCAGAAAGACATAATAGTTGTGATAGGGGGATTCTGCAAGAACCACAAGCACCAGCAAAACACCGAAGACGGATTCCTGGACCTGAGGACCTGAAGAGGAAGGGGACCAAGAGTCGGGATAGTGTCCGGGGGGCAGGAACCCAGAAAACCCTGGATGAAGGTGCAAAAGGGCTGCCTCCGGGTGGAAGAAGCCAAAGATTCTGCAACAACGAAAAGGGCTATGAACTTCTCCTTTGGATGGAAGATGTCCCACAGCGTGCTGGATGTTGCAGAAGTGTTTCCACGCAGAAATACTGCTAACAAGCCTTGCTAGCTGCAAGGGCCGTGGTTGAGGTTTTTGGGTGCTGCTGGGGACCAGGAAGGACCAGGATGTCGCCCCTTGAAGGAGGAGACAGACGGGGCGCTCAGCAACTCAGAGAGCCCCCGCAGAAGCAGGCAGCACCCACAGAAGTACCGGAGCAGGCACTTGGAAGTTCTGTGAACTCAGAGTCACAAAGAAGGGTCCCACGACGTCGGAGTCCTTCTCAGCGGGTTGAGCACTGCAGGACGGAGTGCTGGGGACCCAGGCTAGGTTGTACACAAAGGAACCCTTGGAGAAGTGCACAGAACCCGGAGCAGCTGCAAATCACGCAGTGCAGAGGTTTGCTGTCTGGCGTGGGGAGGCAAGGACTTACCTCCACCAAATTTGGACAGAAGGGCCATTGGACTGTGGGAGACACTTGGACCCAGCTCCTGTGTTCCAGGGACCACGCTCGTCAGGATGAGAGGGGACCCAGAGGACCGGTGATGCAGCCTTTTGGTGCCTGCGTTAGCAGGGGGAAGATTCTGTCGACCCACGGGAGATTTCTTCTTGGCTTCTAGTGCAGGGTGAAGGCAGACAGCCCTCAGAGCATGCACCACCAGGAAACAGTTGAGAAAGCTGGCAGGATGAGGCGCTACAATGTTGCTGGTAGTCGTCTTGCTACTTTGTTGCGGTTTTGCAGGCGTCCTGGAGCAGTCAGCGGTCGATCATTGGCAGAAGTCGAAGAGGGAAGTGCAGAGAAACTCTGGTGAGCTCTTACATTCGTCATCTGAAGAATAGCCCAGAGGAGAGAGCCTAAATAGCCAGAAAAGGAGGTTTGGCTACTGAGAAAGAAGGCTTGGCTACTGAAAGAGGTAAGCACCTATCAGGAGGGGTATCTGACTTTACCTGCTGGCACTGGCCACTCAGAGCAGTCCATTGTGCCCCAACACCTCTGAATCCAAGATGGCAGAGGTCTGGAACACACTCGAGGAGCTCTGGGCACCTCCCCTGGGAGGTGCAGGTCAGGGGAGTGGTCACTCCCCTTTCCTTTGTCCAGTTTCGCGCCAGAGCAGGGCTTGGGGATCCCTGAACCGGTGTAGACTGGCTTATGCAGAGATGGGCACCATCTGTGCCCATCAAAGCATTTCCAGAGGCTGGGGGAGGCTACTCCTCCCCAGCCCTTCAGACCTATTTCCAAAGGGAGAGGGTGTAACACCCTCTCTCAGAGGAAATCCTTTGTTCTGCCTTCCTGGGACTGGGCTGCCCAGACCTCAGGGGGGCAGAAACCTGCCTGAGGGGTTGGCAGCAGCAGCGGCTGCAGTGGAAACCCCGGAAAGGCAGTTTGGCAGTACCCGGGTTCCGTGCTAGAGACACAGGGGATCATGGAATTGTTCCCCCAATACCAGAATGGTATTGGGGTGACAATTCCATGATCTTAGACATGTTACATGGCCATGTTTGGAGTTACCATTGTGACGCTACACATAGGTAGTAACCTGTGTGTAGTGCACAAGTGTAATGGTGTCCCCGCACTCACAAAGTTTGGGGAATTTGCCCTGAACAATGTGGGGGCACCTTGGCTAGTGCCAGGGTGCCCTCACACTAAGTAACTTGGCACCTAACCTTCACCAAGTGAGGGTTAGACAAATAGGTGACTTAGAAGTTACTTATTTACAGTGCAAAATGGCTGTGAAATAATGTGGACATTATTTCACTCAGGCTGCAGTGGCAGTCCTGTGTAGGAATTGTCTGAGCTCCCTATGGGTGGCAAAAGAAATGCTGCAGCCCATAGGGATCTCCTGGAACCCCAATACCCTGGGTGCCTAGGTAGCATATACTAGGGAATTATAAGGGTGTTCCAGTGTGCCAATCAGAATTGGTAAAATTAGTCACTACCCTGCAGTGACAATTTTTAAAGCAGAGAGAGAGCATAAACACTGAGGTTCTGGTTAGTAGAGCCTGAGTGATACAGTTAGGCACCACACAGGGAACACATATAGGCCACAAACTTATGAGCACTGGGGTCCTGGCTAGCAGGATCCCAGTGACACATATCAAACACACTGACAACATAGGGTTTTCAGTATGAGCACTGGGCCCTGGCTAGCAGGATCCCAGTGAGACAGTAAAAACACCCTGACATACACTCACAAACAGGTCAAAGGTGGGGGTAACAAGGCTAGAAAGAGGCTACCTTCCTACACAAGCCTTGTAATTTATTTTTGCTGTCTCGTTAACATATTTTTGGAGTTCCTGTGTCACTCATTTCCTTATTGAAGGCTTTTATTTTTATATGGACAAACTAAAGAAAAGAAAATCGCTGTTGCATCAGTCCTCCTCAGCTGACAAACTTTTGCATTTTTTACAATTGGACACTTCTGCTGCAGCGTCTCCTTCTTTCATGTCAAAGATGTCTTCCTCATCTTCTTCTTCGCCTAAAGTTTCTCTGAATATGTCTACATCTACTCATAAGAGGGTCAAACAGGACCCACCTTCACCAGTAAAATCTCCCTTGCCGATCTCTCTTGAACTTGTGCTTGACGAAATACGTGCATTGTGTCCTTTTATCGAAGAAACTAATTTTCGGATACAAAATCTTGATACTAAGTGGTCTCAAATGGAAATGAGAGCCTCTGCTTTGGAACAAAGAGTCAGCGACGTGCAGGATGAAACACATACAATTATTAGTTTGGAGAAGGAAGTGGGAACCTTTAAGACACTTGCGGAGGATTTAGAAAACAGAAATAGACTCAATAATCTTCGCCTTTATGGATTACCGGAGGGTCTTGAAGGGAGTGACCCAATTTCATTTTTTGCCTCCTTCTTTCCACAGTTGGTGGGCCTACCATCTTCTACAGTATTGCACATCCAAAGAGCGCACCGCATTGGTCATCGTCCTCTGCATTCCTCCACATCGAAACCAAGAGGCGTGATTATTTTCTTTTTTCAATTTACTGATTTATTAGAGGATTCTTAGCGCTGCGAAAGCCAATAAACAAATCTCTTGGCAGGGAAGTAAAATCTTCATCTCACAGGATGTGTCCAAATCTACAGCAAACAGGAGGAAATAATTTTTGGATCTTCGTCTACAGCTTCGTGACTTGGGAGCTCGTTTTGGATTATTCTATCCGAGTTTGTTCAAAGTGACATATCAATACAAGACCACTTCATATACCTCCCCTGTAGCTCTTTGTGGAATTTTCTAAGACTACACTTTACAAATTCTATGGAAACAGCTGGTCCTTTTACACGTTGACTATATATGTTTGTTAATTCACTATGCCCTTTCATTACTACTACGATATAACTGATGGTCCTTCATATGCAGTTTATACGTCATACTATATTGACCTAACTACAGACCCTTTTTGTTAATGTATTGTTTTCTTTTCACTGGTTCCTGGCATTCTATAATCCTTATTTTTGCTCGTAACCTTTGTCTGTTGATGAGTTCCGTTCCCTTGCTGTTCCGTCTTCAGTCTGTACTGTCACCACCCCTCCCCTATTGTTCATTCATCTCAGGTATGTTTTTGCAGTTGTCTTTATTTGATATGTACTGTCTCTTCTTTTTTTCTTGAATATTTTCCATACTTTTTCCTGCTGTTTTCCTTTTACTCATCTCTCTCTTTGTTTTTCCTGTTTTATTTTCCCTTATATGTACTTTCAGTTATTTATGGTACAAGACCTTTCATGTATGTATATGGTTATGTGACGTAATTTCAGAGTTATTTCTTGGAATGTCAAAGGATTTATTAACCCAATTAAAAGGTACAGAATTTTATCCGATTTAGCCAAATATAATCCAGACTTGGTTCTTTTACAAGAGACCCATTTGACGGATTCTGAAGCTCTGAAACTTAGAAAAGGTTGGGTGGGCAATGTTTTTACTTCTCCTTCATCTACAAAGAAAAATGATGTAATTGTGCTCTGCCATAAAAAATGATCAGTTAAGGTTATTTCGCATGACTCGGATTCTGATGGTAGATGGCTCTTTGTGAGGCTAAGTATTAATGGGATTACAATGACTTTTGGTAATATTGATGGTCCTAATAATTCAGATGATCTTTTCTGGTCTAATATTACTAAACAATGTTTGCATTATAATGATGAATTTATTTT
This sequence comes from Pleurodeles waltl, assembly GCF_031143425.1. NCBI lineage: Eukaryota > Metazoa > Chordata > Amphibia > Caudata > Salamandridae > Pleurodeles > Pleurodeles waltl. Next base: position 1,220,806,765 of record NC_090447.1, read on the forward strand.
TATTTGAGGGGATTGCAATCAAATGAGTGATCCCTTTATAGATCGGCAATCTGTAATTACATTTTCTCCCCATAAAATGCATAAACAATTTAAGGCATTTTTCTCACAGTGTAATTTAATTGACTCATGGAGAACCTGTAATCCTGATAGTAGGGATTTTTCATTTTATTCTCCACCACATGGCTCCTTATCTAGACTTGACCATATTTTTGTTTCTAAATCATTATCCCAAAAACGTATTAACTCCTCCATGGAACCAATGGTAACATCTGATCATGCTTCAGTCATCACAGATTTTGACTTGCTCCTGGTGCATCCCAAATCCAATAGGTGGTGATTTAATAATTCTTTGTTACTTGACTCTAAATTTTCCACTTCCTTTGTTGCCTTTGCAGGCAAATTTTTCCAATTTAATGAAGATTCTCAAGTTTCTCCACAATTGTTATGGGATTAGTTTAAGGCTGCGGCTCGTGGTCATATAATAAATTTTGTCTCTAATAAAAAGAAAACTTTTAATGCCCAACATCAAGCACTGCTTCTCAAAATTAAACGGTTAGAACATCAATATTATTCTTCCACCGCTAACTTAAAATACAAGAACTTATTCAGGCAAAATTGCAATTTAACAAAATCTCAACAGATGATGCTTCCTCTTTTCTTCTACGTAGTAGTGCCCGTTATTATGGAGGTCGAAATAGAGTGGGAAGCTTCTGGCTAATTATTTAAAAGTCCGGAAGCAACTGTGAAGTCTATAGTTACAGATACAGTTACCCTTATTAAGGATGAAGATATTTCAGCTGAATTTGTTAATTATTACCAGTGTCAACAGCAGGGCAGTGCGCGCTCTATGGTCGACTGGAATGCAAAAACCCAGCAGCTATGAGATAACGTAATTCATGCATTATGTTGATATGCTGTTGTTTAACCTTTTGCATTGCAGAGTTTAATCCTGAAAACATATTCAAGGTGCTTATAAATACTGTTCATTTGCAATGACGCACAATTAATTTCTCGTGTTTAACTCTTGATATTCATCATACGCTACCATTTCTTGGCAGTTACGTGGTAGCATTTGAATTGGCAAGACGCGCAATTCATTTCTCGTGTTTAACTCTTGATACTCATTGTGCGCAAACATTTCATAGCATTTACATGGTGGCATTCGAATCGGCATAACGCGTAATTAATTCCTTGTGTTTAACTCTTGATACTCATTGTGCGCAACCATTTCTTGCCATTTGCAAGGTGGCATTCGGATCGGCAAGACGTGTGATTCATTCCCGCAATTAAAAACCTGATGTTTCAGATCGCTTGTAGTGTGCGCGATCATTTCATGGCATTAGCTTATTCTTGTTGAAATCAGCAATGTGCGCAATTCATGTTTCTGCATTTAAAACTAAGAGTTAAAATTCTAGATGTTATATTATTGCTTTTTTTGTTGCAAAAAGTGCAAAGCATGTAAAATTGGTTGCAACAAAAAGGCAATAACGGACTTTAGGGGAAAAGAGATTATGATTAGAGAAAGAATTACATGTGAAACAACTTATGTGGATATATGTCATAGAATGCCGTTGGCAGTACCATATGCCCTTTAAAAAAGCGTATTTCGGAACACATTAGAGCAGTGCAAAATGAGGGTAATACTTATGCTATGACCAAGCATTTGAAGACTCATTCAGAATCAGATTGGTTGTTTATGAAATACTATGGTATTGCTACAATACAAAAACATGAGAGGGGAGGTGATAGTGTTCAGAAATTGAGACGTTGGAGTCCAGATATATCATCAGATAAAAACTAAGGCCCGTATTTATACTTTTTTTAGCGCCGCATTTGCGCCGCTTTTTGACGCAAAAACGGCACAAACCTACAAAATACAATGGCATTTTGCAAGTTTGCGCCGTTTTTGCGTCAAAAAACGACGCAAATGCGGCACAAAAAAAGTATAAATACGGGCCTAAGATTCTGTTTGGGATAAACTGTGATGAGGAATTATACTGTCATCTATAAGTACGGTTGTATAATATAAATTGAGTTATACTATCTATGAAAATAGGAAATGTTCATATTACCTGTAGAAAATTGGACAGTGAAAAGTCCTAGTAATTGGGGCACTAGACCTTATAATGAGGTATATGGATATGATCCTTAATTATACATGTGAAATTAGAGATTGAGCTAAACATAATTATACATATTTGTGAATACTGGATTCAGATAATGATGACAGTGCAAACTATGATTAATTTGAGGAATGAGTGTTTTTTATTTTTTCTTTGCTATGGCAATTTGGTGGGTGAACGTAAGTGTATTGGTTTGGTGCTTATAATTGATTGTATTTAGCTTCTGATTTAGTATATATATATATATATATATATATATATATATAGACACTTTGTAAACTACGTATCCCAGAATGCCACATAAAGGCATGGCTGAGATGAATAGCATAAATAGGGCACTTAATGGATTGAGTAATCACCGTGATCAAGACCGTGAAGGTCGAAACGCGTTGGTGTTTGTTTGTTTTGGGTTTATTTTGTATATTAAATGAAGATTTGTGCAATCGTGTGGGTGCCGCGTCTTTGACAAAAGTGTCAAGCTGGTGTGAAGATGTTACATTATATGTGCATAACAAGTCCCTTAATACAACTCCTATTGTGTTCCAGAAAAAAGTTCAGATTATTTTCTTGTCCTCATGCAAAAAGACCATGTTTGATTTTGAAAACATAATTCTAGACGGTTCTTATGTTCCTAGTCAATGTGTAAATTTTCATTAAGAGATTCATTTGAGAAGTTGTATTAATCATTCTTGATTCCTTCCCAGGTAACCAGACGTTTTGAGGCCTAGTTATTTAGTCAGACAAGTTAGGGGTGATTTGATATGAGTATCTGGCGCTTTCTCTCAAAAATGAACCCTGACTTATCCTGAAATTCTAAACAGTGCCTCTGACTGGGGTTTCACCCCCAAAATAAACCCCATACGATAACCAAAAATTGTTACCCAAATCAAAACATATGTAGTGGCACACGTTTACATCAAAAAGATAGTTCCATAACAATGACACAAGTAAATATTAAAGTCCATAATACAACTGTTCCTTATGTTGAAAACAAACTTTTTATTCTTCTTGAAATATTGAGTTCCAAAGAGAATTCACAACTCCATTCGTCCAAATTATTCACAGCTCCACTCGTCTGTCAACACGTGTTTCATCAGGGGAATATCCCTTGACTTCCTCAGGACTTCCTATAACAACATTCCCATTATGAAAAATCATTAAGAAAATCATATACAATATTTATAATCATACCCCCCTTAGTGAATATCAAATTATGCATGCTTTCACGTGGAAACCATAATCCAATGTGTTCATAATACAGTACATTAGCTATTTTTACTGATAGACTTATTAATTAATGTGTAAGACACCCCAAAATATATTGTACAATAGATCCCCTCATTCACATACCAGCCTAGTGCGGCTATGTCTATAGCCAGTGTAAAGACATACAAGGTGCAAGAATACCAAAGTTCAAAAGGACATGCTAAAAAACATGCTGCAAAACCTGTGTGTTACGCGTGCCAAAACACACCGAAGCCAATTATAGTGCCCCTTGTGAATATTCCAACTTCGTACCTTCTATCCACAAATTTTGTTGACATATCCTTTATCCAAAACAGCAAAACGTGTATAGTATAACCTATAAGATAGTCCTTCTATTAGTAAATCTATACACTATGGTAGTCATTACAACCCTGGTGGACGGTGATAAAGCAGCGGTAAGACCGCCAACAGGCCGGCGGTAAAAATGTTGGAATTACGACTGTGGCGGAAACCGCCAACAAAGACAGCCACTTTAACACTCTGACCACCACGGCGGTACAAACAAACAGCGCAGCAGTCACCTCCAACAGACAGGCGGAGGACAATGTACCGTCCACAGTATTATGACAGGCCAATCCGCCACCTTTTCCGGGCCGGATACACCACGGATAAAAACAAGGCGGAAACAGGAATTTCGAAGGGAAAACGGTAACCTCTACATACTCCACGAGGAAGGAGGACACCATGGACCGGGAACTCCAAATCTTACCTGCGATAGTCTTCCTGCTCCTGTACCAGGAGCACCAATGCAGGCGGCGAAGACCACGGTGACTACTGCACCTATGACACAGGGGAGGCAAAAAACAGGGACACACACACGCAACACCCCCACCCCCACCCTCACCCACTACAACACACACACTAATACATATCTATACATTATAGTTACACCCCCAACTCCCCCCGGAAGAATGCAAAGACAAAAGGAAATTAGTGTAACCATTGTAATATATCAAAATGCATTACGCAAAAATATACATATATACACTATCAACAAAAAATACACCAAGAATAGTAGTCCAGGTATTGCACCACTCAGTCCGTAGACCACTGGGCACAAAATGCATGGGCGAGGCCCACACACGATACCAGATCAAAACAGAGAGAACACTGCAGGGGCATCAGATAGAAATACAACAGGCACCTCAGGGGGAAGGGAAGGGGGGCACCTCAGCCGGATGAGTGCACAACGCCAGATCAACAAGGGGGCTCCAAATCCTGGGGAGTGCAAAGCCACAGTCTCTCAAGTCTCTACAGTGGGTGGTTTGCCCACTGTTCAATCTTGGGGAGTGCAAAGCCACAGTCTCTCAAGTCTCTACAGTGGGTGGTTTGCCCACTGCATTATCCTGGGGAGTGCAAAGCCACAGTCTCTCAAGTGGATAACAGTCTCCACTGGTTCTGGAGGGGGACTGGTGCCCAGAGTGTTCTATCCTGTGTAGGACAGATGGAGTGGATGTAACTCTCTGCTGGTTCTGGAGGGGGACTGGTGCCCAGAGTGCTTCATCCTGTGAAGGACAGACGGAGTGGATGGATCTCTCCACTGGTTCTGGAGGGGTACTGGTGCCCAGAGTGCTTCATCCTGTGAAGCACAGACGGAGTGGATGGATCTCTCCACTGGTTCTGGATGGGGACTGGTGCCCAGAGTGCTTCATCCTGTGAAGGACAGACGGAGTGGATGCATGTCTCCACTGGTTCTGGAGGGGAACTGGTGCCCAGAGTGCTTCATCCTCTGAAGGACAGACGGAATGGATGGATCTCTCCACTGGTTCTGGAGGGAGACTGGTGCCCAGAGTGCTTCATCCTGTGATGGACAGATGGAGTGGATGCATGTCTCCACTGGTTCTGGAGGGGGACTGGTGCCCAGAGTGCATCACGCACCCCGTGACGGTCCCAGTTGCGTCAGTGCCCCTGCCGCTCATGGGCTAGCAGTGCTTGATTTGGCGGTGCCCTGTTCAGCGGTGCTTGATTTGGGGGTGCCCTGTTCAGCGGTGCTTGAGTTGGCGGTGCCCTGTTCAGTGGTGCTTGGGTTGGCGGTGCCTTGTTCAGCGGGGCTTGAGTTGACGGTGCCTTATTCAGCGGTGCTTGAGTTGGCGGTGCCCTGTACAGCAGTGCTTGAGTTGGCGGTGCCCTGTTCAGCGGTGCTTGAGTTGGCGGTGCCCTGTTCAGCGGTGCTTGATTTGGCGGTGCCCTGTTCAGCGGTGCTTGAGTTGGCAGTGCCCTGTTCAGCGATGCTTGAGTTGGCGGTGCCTTGTTCAGCAGTGCTTGAGTTGGCGGTGCCTTGTTCAGCGGTGCTTGATTTGGCGGTGCCTTGTTCAGCGGTGCTTGATTTGGCGGTGCCCTGTTGAGCGGTGCTTGATTTGGCGGTCCTTCATTGCCCAGCTGGGCTGGGGCTGGAGGTCCTTCATTGGGCAGCTGGGCTGTGGCTGGCAGTCCTTCATTGGGCAGCTGGGCTGTGGCTGGTGGGCCCTCCTGGGCAGCGAGGATGGGGCTGGCGGGCCCTCCTGGGCAGCGAGGATGGGGCTGGCGGTGGCCTCCTGTGCAGCGAGGATGGGGCTGGCGGTGGCCTCCTGTGCAGCGAGGATGGGGCTGGCGGGCCCTCCTGGGCAATCGAGGATGGGGCTGGCGGTGGTCTCCTGTGCAGCGAGGATGGGGCTGGTGGTGGCCTCCTGTACAGCGAGGATAGGGCTGCCGGTGGCCTCCTGTGCAGCGAGGATGGGGCTGGCGGGGCCCTCCTGGGCAGCGAGGATGGGGCTGGCGGTGGCCTTCTGTGCAGCGAGGATGGGGCTGGCGGGCCCTCCTGGGCATAGAGGATGGGGCTGGCGGTGGTCTCCTGTGCAGCGAGGATGGGGCTGGCGGTGGCCTCCTGTGCAGCGAGGATGGGGCTGGCGGGGCTCTCCTGTGCAGCGGGGATGATGGCGGTCTTCTCCCCCATGCTGCTCCTCCCAGACTTGCCGGGTTTCTTGTGGCCCTTCCCCACCTTGGGAGGAGTCACAGCTGAGCCCACACTCCCACCGGGACCCCTGGGAGTGGCTTGTGTGGCTGGAGTCTTCCCCGTCTCCCGCCGGGCACTGGCCAACTTCTGGTGCTTCACAGGGGGGGACTGGCTGTGCCGTGGCTCCGTGCCACACTGGCTGTCCTGGTGGCCGGTGCACTCCACATACCTGTGACAACAGGCACCACTGGTCCCGTAGATGTTGTGGCTGAGGTGCTACTTCGGGACCTATGAGTTGGACGGGGGGGTGGGAAATAGGTCAAGGCTGGACAGGAAAAGTTTTTGGGACACACTGGGACGGGTAGCTGGAGGGGGTTTGGGAGTGGAGGAAGAGGTGGTGGTTGTAGGAGGTGTACGTTTAGTGGCTTTGGGTGCAGGTGCATGCGCTGGAGGCTGTCGTGAGGTGGATGGCTGTTGGGTGGGTGTGTGCCTGCGTTTGTGTATCTTGGGAGGGGGCATCACAGACACACTGGGAGAGGACACAGGGGACGTGTGTATGGTAGTGGGGGTGGTGACTGCACGTGAGCGGGATGTGCTGGTGGGTGTGCTGGTGAGGGACGTAGTGGCTGTAGAGGTAGTGCATGCAGGTGTGAGTGTAGACGAGACTGGGAGGGAGGAGGGAGACGACAAGGAGGGGGACACAGTGGAGGTAGTAGATGTTGGTGTGTTTGTATGTGTGTGATGCTTGTGTGAGTGCCTGTGGTGTGTGTGGTGCCTATGTTTGCTTGGTGTGGTGAGGTGTGTGCAGGCTGGTCTGATGGTGTGCTTGGGATAGGCAGAGGCACAGGGGATTGGGTCTGGCAGGAGGAAGTTGGAGGGGGGAGGCTAGACTCAGGGACAATGGCTGCCATCAGTGCTGAGCCAGAGTTTGAAAGGCTCGGTGAAGGGCCGCCTGACCAGAATGAATGCCCTCAGGAATGCATTTGTTTGTTGCAATTGTCTATCTACACCCTGGATGGCATTCAAAATGGTAGACTGCCCAACAGTGAGGGACCTGAGGAGGTCAATGGCCTCCTCACTGAGGACAGCAGGGGTGACGGGGCAGGGCCTGAGGTGCCTGGGGCGAAGGTGATGCCCACCCTCCTGGGTGAGCGGGCACAGGGTGAAAGCTGAGGGGCTGCTGGGAGGGTAGTGCTGGTAGGGGGTGACGGCTGTACCTGTAGATGCGAGGGGCACAGATTTTGCTGACACCACAAGGGAGCTCCCATCAGAGGACGAGTCCGTGTCACTGGTTTCAGCTCCTGTCCCCGCCGTGGTGCTCCCCTCGCCCTCCGTCCCACTGGTGAATTCTGAGTCCGTAGTGTGGCCCTCCATGGCCATGTGGGATGCAGTTCCCTCGTGCTCCGGTGCCACTGCTCCTCCGCCTGATGATGCTAATGCACACAAGAACAGGGAGACCACAAAAAAGGGGGGTGGGGAAACAGAAGAAAGACATGTTGAGTGCATCCCTTACGGAGGGGCCTATCTTACGGTAATCACCCTGGCCTAGGGAAACCCACAGCCCTCCTCCCCCACCCAGACACCTCCACTGCGTGCAAAGTCAGCTGAATGAGAGTGTACTCACCCCCTTGTGTCTGCTGTGATGCCCTCAAGCGCCCATCCAACTCCGGGTAGGCCACCGCCAGGATCCTGAACATCACGGGGGTCATAGTTCGATGGGCATCCCTCCCACGTTGGGAGGCCATCCCCATCTGAGCCTCCGCCGTCTTCTTGCTCCAGCGGGGAATGTCCTCCAATCTTTTCCGGCAGTGGGTGCTCCGTCTGTGATGGACCCCCAGGGTCCGGATGTCCTTGCGATGGCATGCCAAATATCCTTCTTCTGGTGGGCGCTGACCTACATGAAATGTACAGGGGAAGAAGAGAAGTCATTACCAACTGCGCCGTCAAAGTGAGTGGCCCCCATCCCTACCCTTGCCATGTGGCACATGCACCCACCGTCTTTCTTGCACGCAGAACTCTGCCCCCTTCCTTCTTACAACCAGCCCTCTCCACACAGGCATAGCCCATAGAACATGCTCCCTGTGTACTTACCTGTTGGTCTGGAGGACCGTAGAGTAGCGTGTACTGGGGGAGGACCCCATCGACGAGCTTCTCCAACTCCTCCGATGTGAAGGCAGGGGCCCTTTCCCCAGACGCACGAGCCATTGTCTCTTCCAGACCAAGGTCACAGCAGCACCTGCAGTGTAGGTCCTCTCCTGTCGAAGATCAGGTATCGAGTGATTATACAGATAGAAAATGGCGGTCACGTCCGCGGCCGTCACGTCCACTGCGGTGCGTACTATCACCGCTGGCGCTCATCGTCATTGGCTCCTGTGACCCATGGGGTCCAATGTTAACCAATGCAGCATTGCGCCGCGGTCTCCGACCGCCTACCGCGACACTGTACAACGCCAGCGTAGTTACCTCACATCCCATTGTCCCACTTTAGAGGTCAGGCAGCTGCCATTTCAGGGGCCCACATGGCCTAATTTCCAAATCCGTCACACATACCTAGGCCTAGTCTCACCACACATACAGGCCACATTTTGTGTATGATTGGTGTTCTGTGTAGACTGTGGGTACATACCTCTGAGTTGTTTGACTTTGTGGTCGCTGTTGTCCTTCATAGGCACCGTCCGCTGGGACATGTGAGGAGATGGCGGAATCCTCCGGTGTACCGACCGCTGGTGGACCTGTCGACAATGGAGGAAAGAAATGTGATTATCACCTACAGGTTTGACCGTGCCACAATCCAGGAACTGTGTACACAGTTGGAGCCTGACCTGATGTCAGCAATCCGCCATCCCACAGGAATCCCCCCTCAAGTGCAGGTGCTATCAGTGCTCCATTTCCTTGCAAGTGGGTCTTTTCAAACAACTGTGGCCATGGCATCAGGGATGTCCCAGCCTATGTTTTCCAACGTATTGTCCAGAGTGTTGTCTGCCCTGCTGAAACACATGCAGAGCTACATCGTTTTCCCTCAGGTGGAGGATTTGCCTACAGTGAAAGGTGAATTCTATGCCCTTGGACATATCCCCAACATCATAGGTGCCATTGATGGGACCCATGTGGCTTTGGTACCCCCCCACAGGAGTGAACAGGTGTACAGGAACCAGAAGAGTTATCATTCCATGAATGTACAGATGGTATGTTTGGCAGACCAGTACATCTCCCATGTGAATGCCATGTTCCCTGGCTCAGTGCATGACACCTACATCCTGCGGAATAGCAGCATCCCTTATGTGATGGGTCAACTCCAGAGGCACCTTGTGTGGCTATTAGGTGACGCTGGTTACCCCAACCTGTCATGGCTACTGACCCCAGTGAGGAATCCCAGGACAAGGGTAGAGGAACGCTACAATGAGGCACATGGGCGAACTAGGAGGGTGATCGAGGGGACCTTCGGCCTCCTGAAGGCCAGGTTTAGGTGTCTGCATATGACAGGTGGATCCCTATTCTACTCACCAAGGAAGGTGTGCCGGATCATCGTGGCCTGCTGTATGCTTCACAACTTGGCTTTGCGACAACAGGTGCCTTTTCTGCAGGAGGATGGTCCAGATGGCGGTGTTGTGGCAGCTTGGAGCCTGTGGACAGTGATGAGGATGAAGCAGAGGAAGAAGACATGCAGAACAGGGACTCAGTGATCCAGCAATATTACCAGTGGAACACAGGTGAAAATACATCCCTGCCTACTACATGTACTTTTACACTTCTACCTCTATCCTGTCTGTCGTTTTCACCCAGTGTATGGTCACTGAGTTGCCGCTTTCCCTTACGGTTTCACAGGTGTGGGTCCCAATGTGTCTCATCTGCTTAGATTCCTCATGGACTAGAGCTGTGTGACATAGGTATGTTGACATTACTATTTCAAGAACATTTTGTCACTGTAATTGCAAATACACTATTTCAAAATCACAGACAGACTCCAGATCTTTTGGTGCTTTAGGTGTGTTTATTTAAATACAAAATATTGGAGGGGTAAGATAAATGGTGAGGGGTGATGGCAGAGGAGTGTCCATGGCAGAGACCAGTATATTAGTCTCACAGGTGCATTGCCCATATGGGCATAGGAAGTGGAGCTGGGGCAGTTTCAATATGGACAGGGTGACAAAGTGGGACAGTGGGATGACAATCAGGGTGGTCTCATTTCTTGGTGGGGGTCTTGGCATTGTGCTCTGTCTTGTTCCTGGATCTCAGGGACCGTTTGCGTGGTGGTTCTCCGTCTGCAGGGGGTGGGGTGCTGGTGTGGTGGTCCTGTGGCGGTGTCTCCTGTCCACTAGCGCCGGCGGAGGTGGTGGGCAGATCATCGTCCATGCTAGTGTCAGAGGCCCCTTGTAGTGCCACAGTGTCCCTCCTGGTGTTGAGTACTTCCTTCAGCACCCCTGCGATGGTGCCCAGGGTGGAGCTGATGGTTCTGAGTTCCTTCCTGAACCCCAAATACTGTTCCTCCTGCATCCACTGGGTCTCCTGAAACTTGGCCAGTACCGTTGCCATCGTCTCCTGGGAGTGGTGGTGTAGTGTGGTCAGTTTTATGTATCCTTTGCATGTTAGCTTCAGGCGTTAGGCCTTTGTGCACTTTGCCCTGGATGTCTTTTATTCCTTTGCTCGCAGCATAGAGCCTCTGTGCACTTTTCTCTAAATGCTTTTTATTCAGCCTCGTACTGTTATTTTTCAAATAGCCAGTTCTACGGGCTTGTTTTATTTTTTATATCACACTGTTTAGCCTACTTCAGCACTGGAGTTTTCAATAACACATTCTTGTTCACTCTGTGCTTCAGTCAAGGACACAGTCTGGTACACTGCCGATAGACGTGGTAGGAGTTTAGTCTTTGGCATTCTTGCGTAGGGACATTTTGTGATCACACTGACATGTTAGTTATAAAAACACTTCCTTGTCCTAATACACGCAAGAGGGAGATTCCGACCAGGGAACCACAACTAGACGCTGACTGCCTCGTTGCAGATGCTGAACCAGATCACAGGCCTTTGCTCAGGTATGAGGGTTGATGGCTTCCCGGGGAATCTGAAAGGCAAGTTAGTAGCTTAACATGCTGTGCTCGAAATATAACTTACTGAGAGAGAATAGAATCTGCTAACACCATGATAGCGTTGTTTTTATGTTTCACTCTCATTGTGACTATTTAAATCCTACTATGTTGTATGGTTCTGGTTATTGTGGCTCACGCCTTATTATCTAAAATGCAGTCGTTTTATTAAAAACAATCTATAAAACTTAAACTGCCTTCGTCATTTATATATGAGATCATACTGTAAATGAGAGAGCTGGTAGGGACCTGAGTGACCACGACTTCCCTGAGAAGTTCCCAAGATGTCATGCGCTCGGCTGCCCAATCATCCCTTCCCCATGGGAGAGATGAGGCACTGCTAGTTAGCCGGAGAAAAACCGGATTTAGGGTGACAGAGGTCCTTCCAAGTGGGTCAGACTCAGTCCCCCACACCAGGAACGATCCTGCTACCTAGAAATCCAGTAGTCTCATTTAGGATAATGAGAGCCCACACGACATGGCGCAGCCAACGATTGGTCTGGCTCTAATTTTCGGGTCCGGCTGACTCTCTCGGTCTCATATATATATTGACTCCTCGGTTCTGTTAACAGAGACGTCCGTGGTGCTGAGGATTTCCGCCACCACAATATAGGTACATCCTATTATTTTGTGGTCGGTTGTTCAAGCTTGAACTCTGAAATGAAAACCCCGATATTGGTGTGCCTTCTCTGATCTAGCGCTGTTTTCATAATGGCGAATCCCCAAGTAGTGAACATCGCACTTAATATGCGACTCCCGCTCACAGGACATCTGATAGCACATGGTCTGACGAACCAGGGGGGTCCGGTCACGTTTGTGGTGGACGCCCATGCAGCCTATAGAACTGAGCTTTTTTATTCTTGGGTCGTATTTCAGGCAGTCGATGGGGCATCACACACTTTTCATGATTACACTGTTGCAAATGCCCCTGGACAATACAGGGCATTTGCATACTTAGAGATACCTTTATCTTATCAAGAACACCATAATTGGCTTGATGGTACCCTCCCACACACCATAGCACAGGTTAGGTTAGGTCCACTAAGTAATGATGGTCCTACCTGGCCTTTATTGGCTACATATACACCACATCCTGCGGTTGCTCAATTGGCAGTGGCTGAAGTTCGTCGTTTATATACAGACTTAACGGCTACATATAGACGCTTGGTTCAATTTGTAATGCAGACACTAAATACAAACGCAGGGCGTGCTGCTCCGGCGCAACCACATGCAGTGGTTCCGGGTATCAATCCGGCCACTGTACACTCAGTTATGGGTAAAGTACGGGCAAAACGAGAGGAGACTCCATTTTGGCTGGCGCAAAAAATTAATAAGCTGGAAGCAGTATTTCCCCATACGGGACCTCCGGATAAACATAGAATATTGAAGATGTGTTTACCGTTTGGTATGGTTCCTACTGTGGACCATTGTAATACATGGGGCACGGTGTTTGCCGCGCTCTACACTACAGCACACGGTACACCGACATTGGCTAACTTACCGGAAGTGCTTAAACAAATTCAGGATGAATATGGGGCTGCCCCAGCCTTAGATTTAGGGATGCAACTGATTGGCAATTTTGCCACGGTTTCTTCCATCACACTGAGTAATCTAAAAGGGGAGGCAGTGGCACTAGTGGTGCTTATGTGTCTTCGTGACGTCCCGCAACTCGATCAGGAGCGGGAGCTGCTGAGAATAATAGCGGAAACATATTCGAGTATCGGTCGTGATAGCCTAGGGGCTAGACCGCAAAAACTTCAGTTTCAGGGTAAGAATAGTAAGGATACTACTAAACAACAGCAACCTGAGGGTAATAAAAAGCGCTGGGAGAAAAAACAACAAACACCTAAAAAGGAAAGGGGAGAATCTCCGCGACCCGAGACCCCGCAGACTAGGTATAATCTCAGAAATAGGGATAATTTGAAGACGCCTGATAGATATCAATATACTGATACACGCCAATCTCGTTCCTTTCAGGACTCATCGGAAAAGAGAAATGAGAGAGGTGGGCGGTCAGAGCGGAGAACAGAGTACGTGAAACCTAAACAGGAATCACAACGCTCAACGAGGTTTCTGTCAAGAAAGACGAGAAACCAACCCAACAAAAGCAGCAGTTTAAAAAGAAGAAGGTGGTGGTGGTCTCAGTTAGATATGCCACACAAGAAGAGAGTTCTCTTGAAGAACAAGACATGGGCGTTAGCACTGTTAGACAGCGCGGCAGAGGTCACAATAGTTCGCCGGAATCTTCTAGAGCATCTGGAGGTGAAAGCAACTGATGACTTCATACAAGTCGAAACAGCAGATATGCGTGTCTCTGATCCCGATAGAGTTTATACAGTAACTTTGCAATTAGAGGGGGACATTGAGTGCACAATAAACGCCATCTTTTGGGATCGTGTAGTCAAATTGTATAAAATTCTGCTGGCCGAACAGGATTGGTCCCCAGGCTTTGTTTGCGACTGTCCAGTTGGGGAGGAGGTTATTATACCTTCGTTCTCACCACTTGTTCAGGGAGAACTAGCAGAGTCCTATAGTAATACATGGGCTCTGGCACAGGCACCCGCCTTATATAGAAATCATGTGGGGTGGGATAGGGATTCACCTTATCATGAAATTCCGATTAAAGGCGAACCTCAGCCGCAACCGCAATATCCTTTAAAATTTGAAGCAAGGGCATCGGTAAGGAAAATACTTACACAATTGGAGTACCAGGGAGTTATTGAACCCTGTGTCTCGCCGATGAATAATCCCTTATTTCCTGTAGCTAAACTGGACCATTTTAATAGGATAGTGGTGGATTACAGACATTTAAATGGACATACACGCACATATGCAACACAAAATTCACACAGCGCAGCGCTCATGAATAATATTGTGCGTAAGAAATACAAAACAACTTTGGATATCTCGAATGGTTTCTTCTGCCAAAATATAGCACCCGAAAGTAGGGATTTTACGAGCTTTAGTGCGTTTGGCTCAAAGAAAACATTTTGTCGTTTGCCTCAGGGGTATAAGAATAGCCCAGAACTGTTTTCGGCTCGTGTGACTGAAATTTTGCACGAGTTGGACCCTGAAGCTTTGTCATATGTTGATGATATTTATCTGACAGATGACGAGTTACTACAACATTTAAGACGGGTAGCCTGCATTGTTGTGGGATTTGCCAAAATTGGCTACAAATTTCATTTAAAAAAATCAAAAATTGCCCTCCTCAGCGTCATTTTCCTGGGATATGATCTGTCGAATCAAATCAAATCAAATCAAATCATTAGCATTTATAAAGCGCGCTACTCACCCGTGCGGGTCTCAAGGCGCTAGGGACAAAGGGGGTGGTTATCGCTGCTCGAACAGCCAGGTCTTTAGGAGTCTCCGGAAAGCGGAGTGGTCCTGGGTGGTCCTGAGGCTGGTGGGGAGGGAGTTCCAGGTCTTGGCCGCCAGGAAGGAGAAAGATCTCCCACCCGCCGTGGAGCGTCGGATGCGAGGGACGGCGGCGAGTGCGAGGCCAGAGGAGCGGAGGGGGCGGGTGGGGACGTAGAAGTTGAGGTTTCTGTTGAGGTATTCCGGTCCCTTGTCGTGGAGGGCTTTGTGTGCTTGGGTGAGAAGTCGGAAGGTGATCCTTTTGCTGACTGGGAGCCAATGCAGGTGTCTCAGGTGTGCGGAGATGTGGCTGCTGCGGGGTACGTCGAGGATGAGGCGGGCCGAGGCGTTTTGAATGCGTTGTAGGCGATTTTGGAGTTTGGCTGTGGTCCCGGCGTAGAGGGTGTTGCCGTAGTCCAGGCGGCTCGTGACGAGGGCGTGGGTCACGGTTTTTCTGGTGTCGGCGGGGATCCAGCGGAAGATCTTGCGGAGCATGCGGAGGGTGAGGAAGCAGGCGGAGGACACGGCGTTGACTTGCTTGGTCATGGTGAGAAGAGGGTCCAAGATGAAGCCGAGGTTGCGGGCGTGGTCTGCGGGGGTCGGTGCGGTGCCGAGGGCCGTGGGCCACCAGGAGTCATCCCAGGCGGACGGGGTGTTGCCGAGGATGAGGACTTCAGTTTTTTCAGAGTTCAGCTTTAGGCGGCTGAGCCTCATCCAATCTGCGACGTCCTTCATACCCTCTTGTAGGTTGGTCTTGGCGCTGGCGGGGTCCTTGGTGAGGGAGAGTATAAGTTGGGTGTCGTCGGCGTAGGAGGTGATGATGATGTCGTGCTTGCGTACGATGTTGGCGAGGGGGCTCATGTAGACATTGAAGAGTGTCGGGCTGAGTGATGAGCCTTGAGGTACGCCGCAGATGATCTCAGTGGGTTCTGAGCGAAACGGAGGGAGGTAGACTCTTTGGGAGCGGTTTGCGAGGAAGGAGGCGATCCAGTCCAGGGCCTGGTCTTGGATCCCGGTGGAGCAGAGGCGGGTGATTAGGGTGTGGTGACAGACGGTGTCAAAGGCAGCCGAGAGGTCGAGAAGAATGAGGGCGACTGTTTCACCGTTGTCCATCAGGGTTCTGATGCCGTCTGTGACTGAGATGAGGGCGGTTTCAGTGCTGTGGTTGGTTCGGAATCCGGTCTGTGAGGGGTCGAGCAGGTTGTTGTCTTCCAGGAAGGTGGTCAGCTGTTTGTTGACGGTCTTCTCTATTACTTTGGCTGGGAAAGGCAGAAGGGAGATGGGGCGGAAGTTTTTCAGGTCGCTCGGGTCAGCCGTAGGTTTCTTTAGTAGGGCGTTGACTTCGGCGTGTTTCCAGCATTCGGGGAAGGTAGCAGAAGAAAAAGAAGAGTTGATGATGGTCTGGAGGTGCGGGGCGATGATGTCGTCGGCTTTGTTAAAGATCAAGTGCGGGCAGGGGTCCGAAGGGGCGCCGGAGTGGATAGAGTTCATGATGGATTTGGTTTCTTCCGTGCTGATGTGGGTCCAGTTGTTGAGGGTGATGGTCGGGGATGTGGGTTCTGTGGTGTTTCGTTGGGTCTGGTGTCCGAAGCTGTCGTGGAGGTCGCTGATCTTGCGATGGAAGAAAGTGGCGAGGGATTCGCATAGATCCTGTGAGGGCGTGACGGTGTTGGCGTTGGCGCTGGGATTGGAGAACTCCTTGACGATGCTGAAGAGTTCTCTGCTGTTGTGGCTGTTTTTGTCCAGTCTGTCGGTGAAAAAATTCCTTTTGGCAGCGCGGATCAGGTGGTGGTGTTCGCGGGTAGCATTCTTGAGGGCGGTCATGTGGTCAGCGTGCGGTCCTTGCGCCAGGCTTTCTCAAGTGCGCGACAAGTTTTCTTTGATTCTTTGAGGGTGTCAGAGAACCAGAGGGGTTTCTTGGTGTTGTTCTGTCGCTGCGAGCGTTTGAGGGGAGCAAGGTTGTCTGTGTAGTTGGAGATCCAGTTTGTAAGGTTGAGGGCTGCGTAGTTGGGGTCGGTAGTGAGGGTGGGTTGGTTGGCGGCGAGTGCGGAGAAGAGTTGCTCTTCAGGGATCTTGTTCCACTGTCGGCGAGGGATGGGTTGAGTGCGGAGGTGGCGGGTCTCGCGTCGGAATGTGAAGTGGACGCAGCTGTGGTCGGTCCAATGAAGGGCGGAGGCGTGGCTGAAGAAGACGTGTTTGCTGGCGGAGAAGATAGGGTCGAGTGTGTGTCCGGCGATGTGGGTGGCAGTGTTCACCAGTTGTTTGAGGCCGAGGTTGGCGAGGTTGTCGAGCAGGATGGTGGTGTTGGGGTCGTTGTTTTGTTCCAGATGGAAGTTGAGGTCGCCTAGGAGGATGTAGTCCGGTGAGGCGAGGGCGTGCGGGGAGATGAAGTCGGCGATGGCGTCGCTGAAAGGGGCGCGAGGTCCGGGAGGACGGTAGACGAGGGATCCTCTGAGGGTGGTCCTCGGGTCGGTGCGAATCTGAAAATGCAGGTGTTCAGTGGCGAGAGGGGATTCTTCAGTGGAGGTGGTGACACTGATGGAGTCTTTGAAGACGATGGCGATACCTCCTCCTACTTGGTTGGTGCGGTCTTTCCTGGAGATCTTGTAGCCTTCGGGGATGGCGGTGGCGATGTCTGGAGCAGAGGAGGCGTTCATCCAGGTCTCCGTGATGAAGGCGACGTCCGGTGCTGTGGAGTCTAGGAGGTCCCAGAGTTCAACGGCGTGTTTGTGAACGGAGCGAGCGTTGAATAGGATGCACTTGAGGTGGTTGATGGCGCGTGGGCTTGTGGTCGTACTTGTTGCGTGGTGGAAGATGCGTTTGCAGGAGTTGCAGGCGAAGGGTCCATGGGTGCGTTTGGGGTGAGCTTGGAAGCAGGTGTTGGAGCGTCCTGGGTTGAGGGCATGGAGGGTGGTGGGGTCGTAGCGGATCAGCGGGGCTTGGGAGAGCTGGGGACCAGGGGTCGTAGCGCTGGGCGCGGGCCAGGCACGGACGGGCGCAGACGGGCTTGCCTCAGGCGCGCCTCTGGCGCGCCAGCGGCACAGACGCGCAGCGGCCGCCATATGAGGTAGGAGGGGGGGGGAGGGGTCAGCTGGGGGCGAATGGGAGCTGGGGGGCGGGGGCGTGCAGGAGGTCACGGCGGGAAAGCGCGAGGGAGGGGGGGACACGTAGAGTGAGAAGAGCTGGGGGAGGGGGGTTTAAGGGTGGAGGGGGGAGAGTGTTAGGAGGTTTAGGAGATTAGGGAGAAAGATAGGTGTAGGGTTGTGAAGATAGGGGAGGGGGGGTTGTAGAGGTGGGTGAGGGTGAGAGGTAGAGTGAGGGGATAGGAAGATAGGTAATAGAGGGGGTGGCGGGAGGGGGGAGAGATAGAGAAATAGGTAGAGAGAAAAGGTAGATAGAGAAATCGATAGATAGGGAAAAAGATAGAGAGATAGGAAGATAGGAGGAGGTGGAGAGTGAGGGAGTTGGATAGTGGGATAGAGAGATGGAGAGATAGGTAGATAGGAGGAGTGAGGGAGGTAGAAAGTGAACGGGTTAGATAGGGGAGATAGATGGGGGATGCGAGTGGGGGAGGGGGATGAGGCAGGAGCAGGAGGGCAGGCGCGGGGAGAAGAGGACGGAGGAGGCAGAAGAGCCGAAGGCAGAAGACAAGAAGACAAGAAGAACAGAAGAACAGAAGAAAAGAAGAACAGAAGACCGGAAGGACTGAAGACCGGAAGAGCAGAAGACCGGAAGAACAGAAGAAACACAGAAGAACAGAGAGGAATACAGAAGAACACCGAGGAAGACAGAAGAACAGAGAAGAATACAGAAGAACACAGAGGAAGACAGAAGAACACAGAGGAAGAAAGGAGAACACCGAGGAAGAAAGGAGAACACAGAGGAAGACAGAAGAACACAGAGGAAGACAGAAGAACACCGAGGAAGACAGAAGAACACCGAGGAAGACAGAAGAACACCGAGGAAGACAGAAGAAGACAGAGGAACACAGAAGAACACAGAAGAACACGGAGGAAGATACAAAAAACGAAGAAACAGAGTGCAGAAGACCACAGCAGAAGATGAGGAAGAAGAGAAGAGGAGAGAAGACGGGGAGAAGAGAAGTACAGAAGAAGAATACAGACGAGGAGAGAGGAGGAAGAACAGAGAAGAAGAAAAGAGGAAAAGAAGCAGGAGCAGGAGAGAGGGTGAGTAGCGCGGGGCAGAACGAGGGGCTGGGAGGTGGGGGGGTACTTACTGTGAGGTGGGTCTCAGGAACTCAGGAACCTGGAGGAGCTGCAGCGGCAGGGGGAGCGACCTACCCTTGGGTCAAGGGTCGCTACCACTGTCGCGCAGCGGCCGCCATATGAGGTAGGAGGGGGGGGAGGGGTCAGCTGGGGGCGAATGGGAGCTGGGGGGCGGGGGCGTGCAGGAGGTCGCGGCGGGAAAGCGCGAGGGAGGGGGGGACAGGTAGAGTGAGAAGAGCTGGGGAAGGGGGGTTTAAGGGTGGAGGGGGGAGAGTGTTAGGAGGTTTAGGAGATTAGGGAGAAAGATAGGTGTAGGGTTGTGAAGATAGGGGAGGGGGGGTTGTAGAGGTGGGTGAGGGTGAGAGGTAGAGTGAGGGGATAGGAAGATAGGTAATAGAGGGGGTGGCGGGAGGGGGGGAGAGATAGAGAAATAGGTAGAGAGAAAAGGTAGATAGAGAAATCGATAGATAGGGAAAAAGATAGAGAGATAGGAAGATAGGAGGAGGTGGAGAGTGAGGGAGTTGGATAGTGGGATAGAGAGATGGAGAGATAGGTAGATAGGAGGAGTGAGGGAGGTAGAAAGTGAACGGGTTAGATAGGGGAGATAGATGGGGGATGCGAGTGGGGGAGGGGGATGAGGCAGGAGCAGGAGGGCAGGCGCGGGGAGAAGAGGACGGAGGAGGCAGAAGAGCCGAAGGCAGAAGACAAGAAGACAAGAAGAACAGAAGAACAGAAGAAAAGAAGAACAGAAGACCGGAAGGACTGAAGACCGGAAGAGCAGAAGACCGGAAGAACAGAAGAAACACAGAAGAACACAGAAGAACAGAGAGGAATACAGAAGAACACCGAGGAAGACAGAAGAACAGAGAAGAATACAGAAGAACACAGAGGAAGACAGAAGAACACAGAGGAAGAAAGGAGAACACCGAGGAAGAAAGGAGAACACAGAGGAAGACAGAAAAACACAGAGAAAGACAGAAGAACACAGAGGAAGACAGAAGAACACCGAGGAAGACAGAAGAACACCGAGGAAGACAGAAGAAGACAGAGGAACACAGAAGAACACAGAAGAACACGAAGGAAGATACAAAAAACGAAGAAACAGAGTGCAGAAGACCACAGCAGAAGATGAGGAAGAAGAGAAGACGAGAGAAGACGGGGAGAAGAGAAGTACAGAAGAAGAATACAGACGTGGAGAGAGGAGGAAGAACAGAGAAGAAGAAAAGAGGAAAAGAAGCAGGAGCAGGAGAGAGGGTGAGTAGCGCGGGGCAGAACGAGGGGCTGGGAGGTGGGGGGTACTTACTGTGAGGTGGGTCTCAGGAACTCAGGAACCTGGAGGAGCTGCAGCGGCAGGGGGAGCGACCTACCCTTGTGTCAAGGGTTGCTACCACTGTCGCGCAGCGGCCGCCATATGAGGTAGGGGGGGGGGGGGAGGGGTCAGCTGGGGGCGAATGGGAGCTGGGGGGCGGGGGCGTGCAGGACGTCGCGGCGGGAAAGCGCGAGGGAGGGGGGGACAGGTAGAGTGAGAAGAGCTGGGGAGGGGGGTTTAAGGGTGGAGGGGGGAGAGTGTTAGGAGGTTTAGGAGATTAGGGAGAAAGATAGGTGTAGGGTTGTGAAGATAGGGGAGGGGGGGTTGTAGAGGTGGGTGAGGGTGAGAGGTAGAGTGAGGGGATAGGAAGATAGGTAATAGAGGGGGTGGCGGGAGGGGGGGAGAGATAGAGAAATAGGTAGAGAGAAAAGGTAGATAGAGAAATCGATTGATAGGGAAAAAGATAGAGAGATAGGAAGATAGGAGGAGGTGGAGAGTGAGGGAGTTGGATAGTGGGATAGAGAGATGGAGAGATAGGTAGATAGGAGGAGTGAGGGAGGTAGAAAGTGAACGGGTTAGATAGGGGAGATAGATGGGGGATGCGAGTGGGGGAGGGGGATGAGGCAGGAGCAGGAGGGCAGGCGCGGGGAGAAGAGGACGGAGGAGGCAGAAGAGCCGAAGGCAGAAGACAAGAAGACAAGAAGAACAGAAGAACAGAAGAACAGAAGAAAAGAAGAACAGAAGACCGGAAGGACTGAAGACCGGAAGAGCAGAAGACCGGAAGAACAGAAGAAACACAGAAGAACACAGAAGAACAGAGAGGAATACAGAAGAACACCGAGGAAGACAGAAGAACAGAGAAGAATACAGAAGAACACAGAGGAAGACCGAAGAACACAGAGGAAGAAAGGAGAACACCGAGGAAGAAAGGAGAACACAGAGGAAGACAGAAGAACACAGAGGAAGACAGAAGAACACTGAGGAAGACAGAAGAACACCGAGGAAGACAGAAGAAGACAGAGGAACACAGAAGAACACAGAAGAACACGGAGGAAGATACAAAAAACGAAGAAACAGAGTGCAGAAGACCACAGCAGAAGATGAGGAAGAAGAGAAGAGGAGAGAAGACGGGGAGAAGAGAAGTACAGAAGAAGAATACAGACGAGGAGAGAGGAGGAAGAACAGAGAAGAAGAAAAGAGGAAAAGAAGCAGGAGCAGGAGAGAGGGTGAGTAGCGCGGGGCAGAACGAGGGGCTGGGAGGTGGGGGGTACTTACTGTGAGGTGGGTCTCAGGAACTCAGGAACCTGGAGGAGCTGCAGCGGCAGGGGGAGCGACCTACCCTTGGGTCAAGGGTCGCTACCACTGTCGCGCAGCGGCCGCCATATGAGGTAGGAGGGGGGGGGAGGGGTCAGCTGGGGGCGAATGGGAGCTGGGGGCGTGCAGGAGGTCGCGGCGGGAAAGCGCGAGGGAGGGGGGGACAGGTAGAGTGAGAAGAGCTGGGGGAGGGGGGTTTAAGGGTGGAGGGGGGAGAGTGTTAGGAGGTTTAGGAGATTAGGGAGAAAGATAGGTGTAGGGTTGTGAAGATAGGGGGGGGGTTGTAGAGGTGGGTGAGGGTGAGAGGTAGAGTGAGGGGATAGGAAGATAGGTAATAGAGGGGGTGGCGGGAGGGGGGGAGAGATAGAGAAATAGGTAGAGAGAAAAGGTAGATAGAGAAATCGATAGATAGGGAAAAAGATAGAGAGATAGGAAGATAGGAGGAGGTGGAGAGTGAGGGAGTTGGATAGTGGGATAGAGAGATGGAGAGATAGGTAGATAGGAGGAGTGAGGGAGGTAGAAAGTGAACGGATTAGATAGGGGAGATAGATGGGGGATGCGAGTGGGGGAGGGGGATGAGGCAGGAGCAGGAGGGCAGGCGCGGGGAGAAGAGGACGGAGGAGGCAGAAGAGCCGAAGGCAGAAGACAAGAAGACAAGAAGAACAGAAGAACAGAAGAACAGAAGAAAAGAAGAACAGAAGACCGGAAGGACTGAAGACCGGAAGAGCAGAAGACCGGAAGAACAGAAGAAACACAGAGGAACACAGAAGAACAGAGAGGAATACAGAAGAACACCGAGGAAGACAGAAGAACAGAGAAGAATACAGAAGAACACAGAGGAAGACAGAAGAACACAGAGGAAGAAAGGAGAACACCGAGGAAGAAAGGAGAACACAGAGGAAGACAGAAGAACACAGAGGAAGACAGAAGAACACCGAGGAAGACAGAAGAACACCGAGGAAAAGAACACCGAGGAAGACAGAAGAAGACAGAGGAACACAGAAGAACACAGAAGAACACGGAGGAAGATACAAAAAACGAAGAAACAGAGTGCAGAAGACCACAGCAGAAGATGAGGAAGAAGAGAAGAGGAGAGAAGACGGGGAGAAGAGAAGTACAGAAGAAGAATACAGACGAGGAGAGAGGAGGAAGAACAGAGAAGAAGAAAAGAGGAAAAGAAGCAGGAGCAGGAGAGAGGGTGAGTAGCGCGGGGCAGAACGATTGGCTGGGAGGTGGGGGGTACTTACTGTGAGGTGGGTCTCAGGAACTCAGGAACCTGGAGGAGCTGCAGCGGCAGGGGGAGCGACCTACCCTTGGGTCAAGGGTCGCTACCACTGTCGCGCAGCGGCCGCCATATGAGGTAGGAGGGGGGGGAGGGGTCAGCTGGGGGCGAATGGGAGCTGAGGGGCGGGGGCGTGCAGGAGGTCGCAGCGGGAAAGCGCGAGGGAGGGGGGGGACAGGTAGAGTGAGAAGAGCTGGGGGAGGGGGGTTTAAGGGTGGAGGGGGGAGAGTGTTAGGAGGTTTAGGAGATTAGGGAGAAAGATAGGTGTAGGGTTGTGAAGATAGGGGAGGGGGGGTTGTAGAGGTGGGTGAGGGTGAGAGGTAGAGTGAGGGGATAGGAAGATAGGTAATAGAGGGGGTGGCGGGAGGGGGGGAGAGATAGAGAAATAGGTAGAGAGAAAAGGTAGATAGAGAAATCGATAGATAGGGAAAAAGATAGAGAGATAGGAAGATAGGAGGAGGTGGAGAGTGAGGGAGTTGGATAGTGGGATAGAGAGATGGAGAGATAGGTAGATAGGAGGAGTGAGGGAGGTAGAAAGTGAACGGGTTAGATAGGGGAGATAGATGGGGGATGCGAGTGGGGGAGGGGGATGAGGCAGGAGCAGGAGGGCAGGCGCGGGGAGAAGAGGACGGAGGAGGCAGAAGAGCCGAAGGCAGAAGACAAGAAGACAAGAAGAACAGAAGAACAGAAGACAAGAAGAACAGAAGACCGGAAGGACTGAAGACCGGAAGAGCAGAAGACCGGAAGAACAGAAGAAACACAGAAGAACACAGAAGAACAGAGAGGAATACAGAAGAACACCGAGGAAGACAGAAGAACAGAGAAGAATACAGAAGAACACAGAGGAAGACAGAAGAACACAGAGGAAGAAAGGAGAACACCGAGGAAGAAAGGAGAACACAGAGGAAGACAGAAGAACACAGAGGAAGACAGAAGAACACAGAGGAAGACAGAAGAACACAGAGGAAGACAGAAGAACACCGAGGAAGACAGAAGAAGACAGAGGAACACAGAAGAACACAGAAGAACACGGAGGAAGATACAAAAAACGAAGAAACAGAGTGCAGAAGACCACAGCAGAAGATGAGGAAGAAGAGAAGAGGAGAGAAGACGGGGAGAAGAGAAGTACAGAAGAAGAATACAGACGAGGAGAGAGGAGGAAGAACAGAGAAGAAGAAAAGAGGAAAAGAAGCAGGAGCAGGAGAGAGGGTGAGTAGCGCGGGGCAGAACGAGGGGCTGGGAGGTGGGGGGTACTTACTGTGAGGTGGGTCTCAGGAACTCAGGAACCTGGAGGAGCTGCAGCGGCAGGGGGAGCGACCTACCCTTGGGTCAAGGGTCGCTACCACTGTGGCGCAGCGGCCGCCATATGAGGTAGGAGGGGGGGGGAGGGGTCAGCTGGGGGCGAATGGGAGCTGGGAGGCGGGGGCGTGCAGGAAGTCGCGGCGGGAAAGCGAGAGGGGGGGGGACAGGTAGAGTGAGAAGAGCTGGGGGAGGGGGGTTTAAGGGTGGAGGGGGGAGAGTGTTAGGAGGTTTAGGAGATTAGGGAGAAAGATAGGTGTAGGGTTGTGAAGATAGGGGAGGGGGGGTTGTAGAGGTGGGTGAGGGTGAGAGGTAGAGTGAGGGGATAGGAAGATAGGTAATAGAGGGGGTGGCGGGAGGGGGGGAGAGATAGAGAAATAGATAGAGAGAAAAGGTAGAGAGAGAAATCGATAGATAGGGAAAAAGATAGAGAGATAGGAAGATAGGAGGAGGTGGAGAGTGAGGGAGTTGGATAGTGGGATAGAGAGATGGAGAGATAGGTAGATAGGAGGAGTGAGGGAGGTAGAAAGTGAACGGGTTAGATAGGGGAGATAGATGGGGGATGCGAGTGGGGGAGGGGGATGAGGCAGGAGCAGGAGGGCAGGCGCGGGGAGAAGAGGACGGAGGAGGCAGAAGAGGCAGAAGAGCCGAAGGCAGAAGACAAGAAGACAAGAAGAACAGAAGAACAGAAGAACAGAAGAACAGAAGAAAAGAAGAACAGAAGACCGGAAGGACTGAAGAGCAGAAGACCGGAAGACCGGAAGAACAGAAGAAACACAGAAGAACACAGAAGAACAGAGAGGAATACAGAAGAACACCGAGGAAGACAGAAGAACAGAGAAGAATACAGAAGAACACAGAGGAAG
The DNA here is from genome assembly GCF_031143425.1 of Pleurodeles waltl. Lineage (NCBI taxonomy): Eukaryota > Metazoa > Chordata > Amphibia > Caudata > Salamandridae > Pleurodeles > Pleurodeles waltl. The sequence goes on from NC_090447.1 coordinate 1,220,831,823, forward strand.
ACAGAAGAACACAGAGGAAGAAAGGAGAACACCGAGGAAGAAAGGAGAACACAGAGGAAGACAGAAGAACACAGAGGAAGACAGAAGAACACAGAGGAAGACAGAAGAACACCGAGGAAGACAGAAGAAGACAGAGGAACACAGAAGAACACAGAAGAACAGGGAGGAAGATACAAAAAACGAAGAAACAGAGTGCAGAAGACCACAGCAGAAGATGAGGAAGAAGAGAAGAGGAGAGAAGACGGGGAGAAGAGAAGTACAGAAGAAGAATACAGACGAGGAGAGAGGAGGAAGAACAGAGAAGAAGAAAAGAGGAAAAGAAGCAGGAGCAGGAGAGAGGGTGAGTAGCGCGGGGCAGAACGAGGGGCTGGGAGGTGGGGGGTACTTACTGTGAGGTGGGTCTCAGGAACTCAGGAACCTGGAGGAGCTGCAGCGGCAGGGGGAGCGACCTACCCTTGGGTCAAGGGTCGCTACCACTGTCGCGCAGCGGCCGCCATATGAGGTAGGAGGGGGGGGAGGGGTCAGCTGGGGGCGAATGGGAGCTGGGGGGCGGGGGCGTGCAGGAGGTCGCGGCGGGAAAGCGCGAGGGAGGGGGGGGACAGGTAGAGTGAGAAGAGCTGGGGGAGAGGGGTTTAAGGGTGGAGGGGGGAGAGTGTTAGGAGGTTTAGGAGATTAGGGAGAAAGATAGGTGTAGGTTTGTGAAGATAGGGGAGGGGGGGTTGTAGAGGTGGGTGAGGGTGAGAGGTAGAGTGAGGGGATAGGAAGATAGGTAATAGAGGGGGTGGCGGGAGGGGGGGAGAGATAGAGAAATAGGTAGAGAGAAAAGGTAGATAGAGAAATCGATAGATAGGGAAAAAGATAGAGAGATAGGAAGATAGGAGGAGGTGGAGAGTGAGGGAGTTGGATAGTGGGATAGAGAGATGGAGAGATAGGTAGATAGGAGGAGTGAGGGAGGTAGAAAGTGAACGGATTAGATAGGGGAGATAGATGGGGGATGCGAGTGGGGGAGGGGGATGAGGCAGGAGCAGGAGGGCAGGCGCGGGGAGAAGAGGACGGAGGAGGCAGAAGAGCCGAAGGCAGAAGACAAGAAGACAAGAAGAACAGAAGAACAGAAGAACAGAAGAAAAGAAGAACAGAAGACCGGAAGGACTGAAGACCGGAAGAGCAGAAGACCGGAAGAACAGAAGAAACACAGAGGAACACAGAAGAACAGAGAGGAATACAGAAGAACACCGAGGAAGACAGAAGAACAGAGAAGAATACAGAAGAACACAGAGGAAGACAGAAGAACACAGAGGAAGAAAGGAGAACACCGAGGAAGAAAGGAGAACACAGAGGAAGACAGAAGAACACAGAGGAAGACAGAAGAACACCGAGGAAGACAGAAGAACACCGAGGAAAAGAACACCGAGGAAGACAGAAGAAGACAGAGGAACACAGAAGAACACAGAAGAACACGGAGGAAGATACAAAAAACTAAGAAACAGAGTGCAGAAGACCACAGCAGAAGATGAGGAAGAAGAGAAGAGGAGAGAAGACGGGGAGAAGAGAAGTACAGAAGAAGAATACAGACGAGGAGAGAGGAGGAAGAACAGAGAAGAAGAAAAGAGGAAAAGAAGCAGGAGCAGGAGAGAGGGTGAGTAGCGCGGGGCAGAACGATTGGCTGGGAGGTGGGGGGGTACTTACTGTGAGGTGGGTCTCAGGAACTCAGGAACCTGGAGGAGCTGCAGCGGCAGGGGGAGCGACCTACCCTTGGGTCAAGGGTCGCTACCACTGTCGCGCAGCGGCCGCCATATGAGGTAGGAGGGGGGGGAGGGGTCAGCTGGGGGCGAATGGGAGCTGAGGGGCGGGGGCGTGCAGGAGGTCGCAGCGGGAAAGCGCGAGGGAGGGGGGGGGACAGGTAGAGTGAGAAGAGCTGGGGGAGGGGGGTTTAAGGGTGGAGGGGGGAGAGTGTTAGGAGGTTTAGGAGATTAGGGAGAAAGATAGGTGTAGGGTTGTGAAGATAGGGGAGGGGGGTTGTAGAGGTGGGTGAGGGTGAGAGGTAGAGTGAGGGGATAGGAAGATAGGTAATAGAGGGGGTGGCGGGAGGGGGGGAGAGATAGAGAAATAGGTAGAGAGAAAAGGTAGATAGAGAAATCGATAGATAGGGAAAAAGATAGAGAGATAGGAAGATAGGAGGAGGTGGAGAGTGAGGGAGTTGGATAGTGGGATAGAGAGATGGAGAGATAGGTAGATAGGAGGAGTGAGGGAGGTAGAAAGTGAACGGGTTAGATAGGGGAGATAGATGGGGGATGCGAGTGGGGGAGGGGGATGAGGCAGGAGCAGGAGGGCAGGCGCGGGGAGAAGAGGACGGAGGAGGCAGAAGAGCCGAAGGCAGAAGACAAGAAGACAAGAAGAACAGAAGAACAGAAGACAAGAAGAACAGAAGACCGGAAGGACTGAAGACCGGAAGAGCAGAAGACCGGAAGAACAGAAGAAACACAGAAGAACACAGAAGAACAGAGAGGAATACAGAAGAACACCGAGGAAGACAGAAGAACAGAGAAGAATACAGAAGAACACAGAAGAATACAGAAGAACACAGAGGAAGACAGAAGAACACAGAGGAAGAAAGGAGAACACCGAGGAAGAAAGGAGATCACAGAGGAAGACAGAAGAACACAGAGGAAGACAGAAGAACACCGAGGAAGACAGAAGAAGACAGAGGAACACAGAAGAACACAGAAGAACAGGGAGGAAGATACAAAAAACGAAGAAACAGAGTGCAGAAGACCACAGCAGAAGATGAGGAAGAAGAGAAGAGGAGAGAAGACGGGGAGAAGAGAAGTACAGAAGAAGAATACAGACGAGGAGAGAGGAGGAAGAACAGAGAAGAAGAAAAGAGGAAAAGAAGCAGGAGCAGGAGAGAGGGTGAGTAGCGCGGGGCAGAACGAGGGGCTGGGAGGTGGGGGGTACTTACTGTGAGGTGGGTCTCAGGAACTCAGGAACCTGGAGGAGCTGCAGCGGCAGGGGGAGCGACCTACCCTTGGGTCAAGGGTCGCTACCACTGTCGCGCAGCGGCCGCCATATGAGGTAGGAGGGGGGGGAGGGGTCAGCTGGGGGCGAATGGGAGCTGGGGGGCGGGGGCGTGCAGGAGGTCGCGGCGGGAAAGCGTGAGGGAGGGGGGGGACAGGTAGAGTGAGAAGAGCTGGGGGAGGGGGGTTTAAGGGTGGAGGGGAGAGAGTGTTAGGAGGTTTAGGAGATTAGGGAGAAAGATAGGTGTAGGGTTGTGAAGATAGGGGAGGGGGGGTTGTAGAGGTGGGTGAGGGTGAGAGGTAGAGTGAGGGGATAGGAAGATAGGTAATAGAGGGGGTGGCGGGAGGGGGGGAGAGATAGAGAAATAGGTAGAGAGAAAAGGTAGATAGAGAAATCGATAGATAGGGAAAAAGATAGAGAGATAGGAAGATAGGAGGAGGTGGAGAGTGAGGGAGTTGGATAGTGGGATAGAGAGATGGAGAGATAGGTAGATAGGAGGAGTGAGGGAGGTAGAAAGTGAACGGGTTAGATAGGGGAGATAGATGGGGGATGCGAGTGGGGGAGGGGGATGAGGCAGGAGCAGGAGGGCAGGCGCGGGGAGAAGAGGACGGAGGAGGCAGAAGAGCCGAAGGCAGAAGACAAGAAGACAAGAAGAACAGAAGAACAGAAGAACAGAAGAAAAGAAGAACAGAAGACCGGAAGGACTGAAGACCGGAAGAGCAGAAGACCGGAAGAACAGAAGAAACACAGAAGAACACAGACGAACAGAGAGGAATACAGAAGAACACCGAGGAAGACAGAAGAACAGAGAAGAATACAGAAGAACACAGAGGAAGACAGAAGAACACAGAGGAAGAAAGGAGAACACCGAGGAAGAAAGGAAAACACAGAGGAAGACAGAAGAACACAGAGGAAGACAGAAGAACACAGAGGAAGACAGAAGAACACCGAGGAAGACAGAAGAAGACAGAGGAACACAGAAGAACACAGAAGAACACGGAGGAAGATACAAAAAACAAAGAAACAGAGTGCAGAAGACCACAGCAGAAGATGAGGAAGAAGAGAAGAGGAGAGAAGACGGGGAGAAGAGAAGTACAGAAGAAGAATACAGACGAGGAGAGAGGAGGAAGAACAGAGAAGAAGAAAAGAGGAAAAGAAGCAGGAGCAGGAGAGAGGGTGAGTAGCGCGGGGCAGAACGAGGGGCTGGGAGGTGGGGGTACTTACTGTGAGGTGGGTCTCAGGAACTCAGGAACCTGGAGGAGCTGCAGCGGCAGGGGGAGCGACCTACCCTTGGGTCAAGGGTCGCTACCACTGTCGCGCAGCGGCCGCCATATGAGGTAGGAGGGGGGGGAGGGGTCAGCTGGGGGCGAATGGGAGCTGGGGGGCGTGCAGGAGGTCGCGGCGGGAAAGCGCGAGGGAGGGGGGGAAAAGGTAGAGTGAGAAGAGCTGGGGAGGGGGGTTTAAGGGTGGAGGGGGGAGAGTGTTAGGAGGTTTAGGAGATTAGGGAGAAAGATAGGTGTAGGGTTGTGAAGATAGGGGAGGGGGGGTTGTAGAGGTGGGTGAGGGTGAGAGGTAGAGTGAGGGGATAGGAAGATAGGTAATAGAGGGGGTGGCGGGAGGGGGGGAGAGATAGAGAAATAGGTAGAGAGAAAAGGTAGATAGAGAAATCGATAGATAGGGAAAAAGATAGAGAGATAGGAAGATAGGAGGAGGTGGAGAGTGAGGGAGTTGGATAGTGGGATAGAGAGATGGAGAGATAGGTAGATAGGAGGAGTGAGGGAAGTAGAAAGTGAACGGGTTAGATAGGGGAGATAGATGGGGGATGCGAGTGGGGGAGGGGGATGAGGCAGGAGCTGGAGGGCAGGCGCGGGGAGAAGAGGACGGAGGAGGCAGAAGAGCCGAAGGCAGAAGACAAGAAGACAAGAAGAACAGAAGAACAGAAGAACAGAAGAAAAGAAGAACAGAAGACCGGAAGGACTGAAGACCGGAAGAGCAGAAGACCGGAAGAACAGAAGAAACACAGAAGAACACAGAAGAACAGAGAGGAATACAGAAGAACACCGAGGAAGACAGAAGAACAGGGAAGAATACAGAAGAACACAGAGGAAGACAGAAGAACACAGAGGAAGAAAGGAGAACACCGAGGAAGAAAGGAGAACACAGAGGAAGACAGAAGAACACAGAGGAAGACAGAAGAACACCGAGGAAGACAGAAGAACACCGAGGAAGACAGAAGAAGACAGAGGAACACAGAAGAACACAGAAGAACACGGAGGAAGATACAAAAAACGAAGAAACAGAGTGCAGAAGACCACAGCAGAAGATGAGGAAGAAGAGAAGAGGAGAGAAGACGGGGAGAAGAGAAGTACAGAAGAAGAATACAGACGAGGAGAGAGGAGGAAGAACAGAGAAGAAGAAAAGAGGAAAAGAAGCAGGAGCAGGAGAGAGGGTGAGTAGCGCGGGGCAGAACGAGGGGCTGGGAGGTGGGGGGTACTTACTGTGAGGTGGGTCTCAGGAACTCAGGAACCTGGAGGAGCTGCAGCGGCAGGGGGAGCGACCTACCCTTGGGTCAAGGGTCGCTACCACTGTCGCGCAGCGGCCGCCATATGAGGTAGGAGGGGGGGGAGGGGTCAGCTGGGGGCGAATGGGAGCTGGGGGGCGGGGGCGTGCAGGAGGTCGCGGCGGGAAAGCGCGAGGGAGGGGGGGGACAGGTAGAGTGAGAAGAGCTGGGGGAGGGGGGTTTAAGGGTGGAGGGGAGAGAGTGTTAGGAGGTTTAGGAGATTAGGGAGAAAGATAGGTGTAGGGTTGTGAAGATAGGGGAGGGGGGGTTGTAGAGGTGGGTGAGGGTGAGAGGTAGAGTGAGGGGATAGGAAGATAGGTAATAGAGGGGGTGGCGGGAGGGGGGGAGAGATAGAGAAATAGGTAGAGAGAAAAGGTAGATAGAGAAATCGATAGATAGGGAAAAAGATAGAGAGATAGGAAGATAGGAGGAGGTGGAGAGTGAGGGAGTTGGATAGTGGGATAGAGAGATGGAGAGATAGGTAGATAGGAGGAGTGAGGGAAGTAGAAAGTGAACGGGTTAGATAGGGGAGATAGATGGGGGATGCGAGTGGGGGAGGGGGATGAGGCAGGAGCTGGAGGGCAGGCGCGGGGAGAAGAGGACGGAGGAGGCAGAAGAGCCGAAGGCAGAAGACAAGAAGACAAGAAGAACAGAAGAACAGAAGAACAGAAGAAAAGAAGAACAGAAGACCGGAAGGACTGAAGACCGGAAGAGCAGAAGACCGGAAGAACAGAAGAAACACAGAAGAACACAGAAGAACAGAGAGGAATACAGAAGAACACCGAGGAAGACAGAAGAACAGGGAAGAATACAGAAGAACACAGAGGAAGACAGAAGAACACAGAGGAAGAAAGGAGAACACCGAGGAAGAAAGGAGAACACAGAGGAAGACAGAAGAACACAGAGGAAGACAGAAGAACACCGAGGAAGACAGAAGAACACCGAGGAAGACAGAAGAAGACAGAGGAACACAGAAGAACACAGAAGAACACGGAGGAAGATACAAAAAACGAAGAAACAGAGTGCAGAAGACCACAGCAGAAGATGAGGAAGAAGAGAAGAGGAGAGAAGACGGGGAGAAGAGAAGTACAGAAGAAGAATACAGACGAGGAGAGAGGAGGAAGAACAGAGAAGAAGAAAAGAGGAAAAGAAGCAGGAGCAGGAGAGAGGGTGAGTAGCGCGGGGCAGAACGAGGGGCTGGGAGGTGGGGGGTACTTACTGTGAGGTGGGTCTCAGGAACTCAGGAACCTGGAGGAGCTGCAGCGCCAGGGGGAGCGACCTACCCTTGGCTCGAATGAGGGCAAGAGCTTAGCGCCACACTTTTTGGAAAAATGTGCACAGTTGCAACCTCCTAATACGATTCGAAAACTGCAATCGTTATTGGGATTTCTGAATGTTGGCAGAATTTACATTCCTGATTAGGCTACACATATAAAGCCATTATACGAGTTGATTCGCCCAAATTTTTCCAGTAGATTTTGGACGATTGAGCATACACATATTCTTCGAGATTTGCAAACTGATCTCTTAGCAGTAAAGCATTACACACACAGGACAAGAAGACACATCTGGTCATCAGGGTTTACATATGTCACCTTTAATGAGGGTGAGACAGTCCCGATAGCGTACAAGTCCCACTTGTATTCTGCTGCAGAACAACGTTTTGCACAGACTGAAAAAATTCTCAGTGCTGTACAGATGGCTGTGATTAAAGAACGACCTCTTGCCCAGGGCCAACGCATCATTGTCGTTTCCCCGATTCCAGCTTTAGAAGCTGTTACAAAACCGAGTGTTCCTAATTCGAAAGCATTACACCCGCGATGGATACAATGGGCAACGTCGTTGATGGCCACTGATGTAGATTACATATTTAACCCTAAACTGCTGACTCAGGAATTTCTTCAATATGAAATGGAGTACCCAGTCCCCGCTGGCACATTGCCTATTGATCAATATCAGGTGGTCATGTACACTGATGGCTCTGCGCAACCAGCGGTTGGGACTAAACAATAGTATTCTGCTGCATGTGCTATGGTGAGCGGCTATATGGAGGGGGAGAAGTTCTGCCCCCAACATACTTATACACAGACTTTGGGAGACTGTACGGCACAATTGGCTGAGCTGAAGGCTCTGTTAATAGCATTGGAGCATACGGATCCTGCACAGTTTACACTGCTTGTTTGTGATTCATATTACTGTGTTCAGTCTTTCAATGAATATCTGCATTACTGGAGGTTAAATAGGTTCAGAGATTCCAAGGGCAACACCATCAAACACAGGTTACTGTGGGGGAAGGTTGCAGATCTGAAGGAAACGCTTCCTAAAGTCCATGTTGTGCATACACTTGGACACCAGCGTGTTGGTATACACATTGCTGGGAATACTTTGGCTGATGAAGCCGCAAAATCGGCAGTGGCAGTTGCCACTGTAGCCGCAGTAACTCGTTCGAGTTCCAAACCAGACACAGAGATTTTGGCTGCCATAAAGGCTACGGCTGATGGCACGCCATATCCTAAAGGATTCCCTTCCAAATATCACTATTCCATGGGTGGTATGCTGAACGCTGAGGTTAAAATCCCAGGCGTTGGTGTACGTGAGATGCCCAATAAAATTGAGCGACCTCGATTAATTACTGCAGCACATGAGGGGCGGCATCTGCACATGCTGGCGTGGCTGCCACAATTTCACTCTTACAGGCTCGTTACTGGTGGCCTGGTCTCTATAAAGAGTATGTCCTTTGTTGTGACGTCCGTCAACAAATTAAAGTTTCCACGGCTAGACGCCTGCAGCAGACACCCGTTCTGATATCGAATAACCCTTTACAGTGTGTGTACTTGCATCATTGTGGTCCGCTGACACCAGATAGTGCATACAAATATATATTGGTAGCTGTAGATTCGTGCTCCAGATTTGTGTGGGTCTGGCCACAGCGCTCGGCTGAAGCTCGAACTGTTATTAAAGATTTGCGCATCTTTGTCGATACATATGCAGTTGCGGCTTTTCATTCGGACCAGGGCCCTGCTTTTGCCTCTAAGGCATTCGGGGAAACCATGGCTTCGTTGGCGGTCCAGCTCCAGTTCTCGTCTCCATTTCATCCCGAGGGAAATTCTGTCATGGAGCGTTTAAATCGCGATTTAAAGCAATCCTTAACGGCAAGAGTAATAGTTACGGGTCGTAGTTGGCTAGCCCACCTGTATGGAGTACAGAGAGCACTTAATAACTTGCCTAGAAGGTCCCTGGCGGGTCGTACTTCATGTGAGTGCCTGTTTGGAACACAAATGTATGTTCCTGATCTAGATGGTCCTGGTGTGAAGACGGCAGATACGCCCTTTGACATAAATGATCGTGTCACTGTTTTGCAGGATTTACAACAATTCCGTGAAGATAACTCTTCTGCCAGTGCTGCCTCCACAGGAATTAAGGATGAACCAGTAACGCCTACTGGTTGGATTCCCATTATTGGGGATCTTGTGCGTGAAAAGGTTGAAGTGAAAAAATAATTTGGCCCTTCACTAGGGATCCACGGCACAAGAACTGTGATTTTGCCACCGCTGCAAGGGGCCAAAGGAAATTGCTTTGTTTCCATCAACAATGTCAAGGTACAACATGTGGCCGATTCTGCACAGCAGACCAAGAGGAACGCCCAGTAGTTCCCGAATCCCTCTCACTACTGGGGAAGATGTTCCGCTGCAGGTGATTTGCACTGACACTGTTTCCTCTCCGAGCTTGGGGAGGGTGGAAGATGATCTTGCGATTGTTCCACTAACGATGAATAATTTGGAATCTTTTGATCAAGTTGCTGTGACTACTGATGTTGATGAAGGTGTTATCTACAGCATACCACGGCAAGAGCCACTATCTGCTCCTTTGTTTACGGTTGCACCTTTTGCGAGAACTGCCTCTGGCTGCTTTAATACCAATGATGATACCGTGTCTGACTCTTCGTCCTCTTCAACACCAGCCCTGGGTCCACGTAAGCTGCTGTGTTGGCTCAAACACACATATTTTGTTGTTCCTTGGAACTATCTGTGGCTTTTCATGACTGTGATGACTTTTTTTCTATGGCTGGGGTTTGTTGTTACCTTTTTTCTGGTGATACATGGTCACTTTCTTCCTGAACGATCTGAGATTGAGCACGTGGAGAAGGTGTTGAAACCGCATTTTTCATCACATATGGTTCGAAGAGACTTGTCCTTTGTGACCATTTCTGCTGTACCAATTCCGGATGGGATTGTGTGGGATAGATTAATGTTTGATATATATGGTCCCACGGAAATAATTCAAATACCGTATGTTCTCAAATTATCAATGAATGATATAGCAATACCAGGCATTGTATCTGATGATTGGGATGTGAAGACAGTTGATTCTATGTTGATAGAATTGCAGTATTATACTGTCTATGAAAATGATGATGCTTACCAGTTTAGAGATAATTATGGTGTCATGTTTTGTTACAATTATTATGGACACCACTTTATTCATAAAGCTAGTAGCCCTAAATCCACGTTTAGTGAGCTTACAGACTGGGGCCAGAATGGTACGCTTAACACTTCATTGACACATCCAGGCGGGTGGTTATTGTGGCTCATAGACACTAATGGGTGTCATCAGCGTTTTGTCACCTCTTCGGGGGGGTTCAGGACTAGTAGAGCAGACCCTCGCTACATATCACGCGAACATGCTGATATCATTACTACATATAGCGTGGGGAAACTTTATCAACAATGGTTGAAGTCATCCACGCTGGATGAAGTTAAGACACATCTCACGTTACTGTCTAATCATACTGACTTGCAAGATTTTTTGTCAGGTCCAAGAGTGCCCTGGAAAAAAACGTTTTCTGTATGAAGTGTACAATGAAATATGGAAACTTTCACAACAGGAGGCGGCGTCCCGGTTGAGGCAGATAGATCAAGAAAATTTGAAACAAGCGTTATCTGTTGTGGATAATGGAATGCATACCCTGTCTGACCGTGTATATACAATTGATAACATTGTTTCCTCTGCTATAGACATTATTAGATCAGATGTGTCTTCTTTAGTTCATTGGCAGAGTCAAACACGGTCCCTTATGCAGTTGGGTTGGACTCTACAGACATTAAAGGCAGGTCGCGTTCTGTGGCAGCACATCCGAGCCAGGGAGATATTTTTTTCCTTTAATTTGACACGTCAACAACAGCTAATGGCTTAAAAGGAAGCGACATATGTTATGTTAAATATTGAAAATTTGGAGAAGTTGCCTTTTACTGTGGCTGAGATTCTGTCAGCTGAGTGGTTGATACACGGGGTTATAAATTTGCCTATTTCCACTCTGCAATTGACTTCTTGTTTGAAGCATATTCCGGTGGGCAAATATGAGAAATTGGGAGACAGTTACATACATGAGGTGTGGGAGCTTCCCTTTTTATACAGATGTCTTAATGGTATGAGGGAGGTTTTTCTTAGCGGTAGTGAATGCGAAACTTCTGTCAGCCATTCGATGGTTTGTAAGCAGCTGTCTTTGCATGGGGTGTGTAATGCCTCGGTTGCGAACTTGGCTTGCTATCTAAAGGGAGTTCCAGTCCCCGTGATTAAAAACACTTTCCAGGTGTTTTCAAACTGCAGCTACGTCCTTCTTAACAGTGAAGCCTGTTGTGGCATGCGTGCTGGAATAGTTTAAGTGGTCGTTGTCACCAAGGCCGTTACATGCTGCGGGAATGTGTTGTTTCCCCCCACTCAATTTAGGGAGGTAGCGGACATCTGGCCTCACATTGCTACTTCCAAGGTGAATTTCTACAAGTTGAGTCGACTGAAGGCTCTATTGTTTCAAAAGCATGTGGCCCTTACATCTGCACGCGAGACCTACGCACTTCAGGTGGCAAGGTCATCAGCAGAAATACAGTCTCTATTAAATACTCACTTTCCGAGCCGCTTTGGTGAACTCGTGGGACGTATATTTAATGCGTCAAGCACTGCTTGAATTGCACATTTTTTCAAAGCCGTGGGTATTGGTTTTGCTCATACCTTCTCTTCCATATTCGGTTTGATACCTTCAGCTATTCATTCTATTTTCGGAAGCATTTTTGGGGGATTTCCGATTACTTTGGCTTTATTGGCTGGTGTTTTGCTGTTGCTGTTGTTCTTCCGCAATGGCTGTCCCACCGCAACGAGATCCAATATTGGCGCTCCCGTCAGCGCAGCTGTGTCGTGAACGCATGATGCAGCATTTTGGAGCAACACTCCTGGGGCAGTTGGAGTGTGACTGGTCTCTGTCATTCTGACCAGTTTTGGATTGTGTGCAACCCGTGTTTCGGTGCCTTTGGTGCTCGTTTGAACATGTACTGTCTCTCTGTCTCTCACTACAGCGATCCCCAGTGGTTGATGCTGATCTGTTGATGTTCCCGATTAGGGCTCATTCCCAGACTTGTGCACTGCGGTTGCATTTGCTTCGTGAGGCAGTTTACGAGATTCCCTTCCTGGAGGAAGATGGTATTGTCTCATTCATAGGCCCTGCACGGGGTGCCGCCTTGGATGGTTCTGGGCTTTGGAACACATCTGCTCCATAATAGTATTTGGCATGGATTTTCCAGTGTTGACATCTGTCGAAGTGGAGGATCTCCTACTTTCCGTGACTTCCATTTAAAATTGGATTTAAAAAAAAGAAAATTGACATTGTAACGATTTGGCTTTCCGTCACATGCTTACAAATTTAAATTTAATTTTATGCTTTGGTGTCCTCTGGACTTGTCGAAATGTATTTTGTATATTTTTACATCTGGGGCATATTTTTTCGTTTTGATTAGAACCACTTGCTACCGACAAGGGGAGGGTGTAGTGTGGTCAGCTTTATGTATCCTTTGCATGTTAGCTTCAGGCGTTAGGCCTTTGTGCACTTTGCCCTGGATGTCTTTTATTCCTTTGCTCGCAGCATAGAGCCTCTGTGCACTTTGCTCTAAATGCTTTTTATTCAGCCTCGTACTGTTATTTTTCAAATAGCCAGTTCTACGGTCTTGTTTTATTTTTTATATCACACTGTTTAGCCTACTTCAGCACTGGAGTTTTCAATAACACATTCTTGTTCACTCTGTGCTTCAGTCAAGGATACAGTCTGGTACACTGCCGATAGACGTGGTAGGAGTTTAGTCTTTGGCATTCTTGCGTAGGGACATTTTGTGATCACACTGACATGTTAGTTATAAAAACACTTCCTTGTCCTAATACACGCAAGAAGGAGATTCCGACCAGGGAACCACAACTAGACGCTGACTGCCTCGTTGCAGATGCTGAACCAGATCATAGGCCTTTGCTCAGGTATGAGGGTTGATGGCTTCCCGGGGAATCTGAAAGGCAAATTAGTAGCTTAACATGCTGTGCTTGAAATATAACTTACTGAGAGAGAATAGAATCTGCTAACACCATGATAGCGTTGTTTTTATGTTTCACTCTCATCTTGACTATTTCAATCCTACTATGTTGTATGGTTCTGGTTATTGCGGCTCACGCCTTATTATCTAAAATGCAGTCGTTTCATTAAAAACAATCTATAAAACTTAAGCTGCCTTCGTCATTTATATATGAGATCATACTGTAAATGAGAGAGCTGGTTGGGACCTGAGTGACCACGACTTCCCTGATAGGTTCCAAAGATGTCATGCGCTCGGCTGCCCAATCATCCCTTCCCCGTGGGAGAGATGAGGCACTGCTAGTTAGCCGGAGCAAAACCGGATTTAGGGTGACAGAGGTCCTTCCAAGTGGGTCAGACTCAGTCCTCCACACCAGGAACGATCCTGCTACCTAGAAATCCAGTAGTCTCATTTAGGATAACGAGAGCCCACACAACAGTTGTAGGCTTCCATGATGGAGGAGAGGGCCTCGTGGAGAGTGGGTTCCCTTGGCCTGTCCGCCCCTTGTTGCACAGCAGCCCTCCCAGTTCCCCTGTGTTCCTGGGCCTCCGTCCCGTGGACTGTGTGCCCACTGCCACTGCCCCCAGGTCCCTGTTGTTGTTGGGGTGGTGGGTTATCCTGGGTTCCCTGTAGTGGTGGACACACAGCTGATTGACGTGTCCTGGTGACGGAGGTATGGGCCCGCTGGGTGGGTGCTGTGCTGGTGTTTCCTGAGAGGGGAAGGTCTGTGGTGGCCTGTGCCTGTGTGAAGGGAACCGACTGTCCCGAGGCCCCCGATGGTCTGGGCTGGTCATCGAGATCCAGGTGGACAGAGGTGCTGTCATCACTGTGGGCCTCTTCTGTGGGTGGAGTGGACATGTCTGGACCCTCCTGTCTGGTGACGTTGGGTAGTGGTCTGGAGGGGTGGAAAGGCATGATTATTGCATCTGTGTGTTATGGTGTGCAATGGGTGGGTGACCGTGTACCCCAGTGCTGGCATTCTTGTGTGTGAGCTTGTGTGATGAAGGTTTAGGGGGGTGTATGGGTATATGCAGTGGGCATGCTTTAGTGATGGGTGTCCATGCGTTGTTGTTGCATGCAGGGCTTGGTGTTGGGATGTGTGGTTTGTGATATTGGTACATTTGTGAGGAGTTGGAGTGATAGGGGTGAGGGCGAGGGTAGGGGTATGTGATGGCATGCAAGTAGTGTGGGGGTTGTAACAGTTAAGATTTGACTTACCAGAGTGCATTCCTCCACCGACTCCTGCGAGGCCCTCAGGATGCAGAATCGCCAAGACCTGCTCCTCCCATGTTGTTAGTTGTGGGTGGGGGTCCGCCGCCAGTCCGCTGAACCGCCTGGTGGTGTCTTGAGACCACGGAACGAACTTTCCCCCGTAGGTCGTTCCACCTTTTCCTGATGTCCTCTCGATTTTTTGGGTGTTGTCCCACTACGTTGACCCTGTCCACTATTCTTCGCCATAGCTCCATCTTCCTTGCAATGGAGGTGTGCTGCACCTGTGCTCCAAATAGCTGTGGCTCTACCCGGACGATTTCCTCCACCATGACCCTGAGCTCCTCCTCCGAGAACCTGGGGTGTCTTAGCCGTGCCATGGGGTGGTGTAGGTGATGTGTGGGGTGGTGTGTGTGGTGATAAGTGTGGTGATATGTAGTGGTGTGTTGTGTGAGGTGTGTGGAAGTTGTGTGGGTGATGGTGTTGTGTGCCTGTGGATGCTAGTTTGTTGATGGTGGTGTCTCTCTCTGGCCTTCGGTCGTGAATTGTGGTCGTAGGGGTTTGTGGGTGATGTGGGTGTATGTTTTATATTGTATTGGGTGTGTGGGAGTGGTGTGTGTATGTGTATCAGGTGTGTGCATTTCAAATAGTCCAATGTGGCTGTGTTTTGTAAGAATGTGTGTATTTTGAGCGCGGCGGTGTGTACCGCCAATGGAATACCGCGGTTGAAAGACCGCTGCGTGGATTCGTGTGTCATGATAGTGTAGTCGTATTTCTGTTGGCGTGACGGTGTCGGTTTTGTTATCGACAGTTTATCACTGACCTTTGGTGTGGCGGACTTCTGTGGGTGTCTGAATTTTGGCGGATTCCAGATGTGGGTCCTAATAGCTGTGGCGGAATTCCGCTGCCGCAGCAGTGTGTTGGCGGTCTTCTGCACGGCGGTAAGCGGCTTTTACCGCCAATGTTGTAATGACCCCCTATATCCTTTGATTAATTGACGTTCCCCATGCCGCTCACCTGACACTAGATTCTTGACTTATCAAATTACTTCCATTCGGATGCTTTTATTAAATAGTCGTCCGGCGTATCCTATAAATATTATCACCACGAAGATCCATTCAATCAGCTAACACAAATCAATATATACTTGCTAAAACAAAGTAATAGGTGTAATCCCCCTCAGGCTCTCACCTGTTTATTTTATGGAATCCCGATCGTGGTGTTCCTGCAACTACCTCGGATGCCACTCAAGAAGTGGAAAATTTCCGCTTTGCCATTTTTAAACCCGCAATCTCATTCGTAGAGATAAAAACATTGCCTATAATACACAAGCAATGTGAATTTCCACCAGGAAGACCGATAGTTTCGGGTATGGGGGTCCCATTGAAAGACTATCGGAATTTGTTGATATATTTTTGCAACCCTTTGTATGCAATCTGCCTTCATATATTAAGGACACAAAACATATACTGAGTTTGCTATCAGATATTCATTGGGAATCAGGTATGATTATGGTAACTTTGGATGTGGTAGCATTATAAACCAGTATATAACATGAATGTGGAATCAAAGCAATTGTGTATATCCTCAATAGGAGACCAGCGAGTCTAATGGAACATACACACATGATGATACATATAATTGATCTTATTCTGAATAACAATTACTTTCTTTTCAAAAGAGACTGGTTCAAACAAAAACAAGGGGTGGCAATGGGATCAAGATTCTCTCCCTCATATGCGAACCTGTTTATTGGGTGGTTAGAGGAGAAATGTGTATGGGGTCCGGGGGCAGCCGAGTGGCATACACACATTCTGTATTGGGGGAGATATATCGATGATTGTTTTATGCTATGGACAGGAAATGTGGAAACATTAGAGAGATTTTGTGACTTAACAACAATGAGGTAAACCTCGAGTTTACATACAAGTATAGTACGACTTGCATTGATTTTTTAGATGCTGAATTGTTTGTGGAAGACAACAGGATAGAGAGCAGGTTGTACCGAAAACCGATATCTTGTAATACCTTATTACATGCAACAAGTGCGCATCCTAAACACCAAATAGAGGCAATACCGTTAGGTGAAATGGTTAGAGCGAGACGCAATTGTAGCAGGAATAGTGATTTCCATAAGGTCATTGAAGACATGGGACATAGATTTATTGTTAGGGGCTACTCAGAGGATGTTGCACGTAAGTCTCAACATAAAGTTTCTAAAATATCTCGTTCACAGACATTGATGCCCAAAGGACCTACAGAGACTAGGAACAAGAAGAGTGATAATCAGAGGTTGAGGATAGTTCTGGATTATACAGAGAGTTCTCAAAAATGATTGGGAATTATGAGGATACATTGGACTGTATTTACACAGGATGGAACTCTGAGGAAGTATATTGGTAATAAACCAGAGGTATCGTTTAGGAGGGGTAACACACTTAGTAATATTCTCAGTCCTAGTTACTTGTTGGATACAACCAAACCCAGCTGGCTCAAGTTACATAATTTGGGCTTTTATAAATGTGGTAGCTGTGCAATGTGTAGGTGGGCGTGGCAGGCTAAAAAAGATTTTCTAGGTATTGGCAACAAGAAATATGATATCAAATCACATATAGACTGTAACACCAAGTATGTGGTGTACATGCTAATTTGTAAATGTGAAAAAATATACGTCGGCAGTACTATTCGTCCCTTGAAGGTAAGAATTTCTGAACATTGGAGAACGATAAGGCAAGAAGATGAATGGTATCCTATAGCTTCTCATATGAAGGTATGTGATACACAGGGAATTCATAAGGAATTCAAGTTCTTTGGCTTTGATCATTGTGAACTAAACCCACGAGGTGGCAATAGAGAATTAGCCCTAAGAAGAAAGGAATCTACATGGATTATACGATTAGGTGCCGTAGAACGAGGTTTAAATTTGGATTATGAGATGGAGTATTTTCTTGGTGAGAGATAAGTGGAGCTAATCTATGAAGATTATGTGAGTAATAATAGTTTTTGAATGATTGCCCCTAGGATAATATTTGATTATTCGATTATTTAAGGTATTATCAGTAATCCAGATAATGAAGCATGAGGTATAATTCTGTATGTTAGTTGTACTACAAGGGATGAAGGTTCCTGGGAATATGTCAGATATCAAGTGTACATTATATATTTTACATAATTGAGATCTAAAACCTGGGTATATATTACCAGTTCATTCTGATTAGAATAATATGGTGACAGGAAGAGGACTGGTATTAGACGATTGAACTAATATGTGTGCAGTGCTTTTGTCTTTATTTACTTACAAGGTATGGGAAAATTGCAATATACAGATGTGATATAAATTGGAGATAAAGTAATTATTACCCAATATTATCAGTCATCTATTAAATATCAATTGCAGTAAGGATACACCAACATAGGTGGTCTAATGAGACGTATGAAATTTATGTAACTGGAGAATGGTTTAGATTGAATGGGAGGTCGAGCCATATAGATATAGATGAGTCCGTCTTCTATTTTATTTTTTATGTGGGGCAGACAGACCACTTTGAATAGTCCTTTGTTTATCTCTACGAATGAGATTGCGGCTTTAAATGGCGAAGCAGGAATTTTCCCCTTCTTGAGTGGCATCCGACGTACTCGCGGTACACCACGATCGGGATTACATAAAATAAACAGGTGAGAGCCTGAGGGGGATTACTCCCGTTACTTTGATTAAGCAAGGATATATTGATTTGTGTTACCTAATTGAATGGATCTTCGTGGTGATAATATTTATAGGATACGCCGGACGACTATTTAATAAAGGCATCCGAATGGAAGTAATTCGATAAGTCAAGAATCTAGTGTCAGGTGAGCGGCATGGGTAACGTCAATTAATCAAAGGAAATAGTGTATAGATTTACTAATAGAGGGACTATCTTATAGGTTATACTAAACATGTTTTGCTGTTTTGGATAAAGGATATGTCAACAAAATTTGTGGATAGAAGATACGAAGTTGGTATATTCACAAGGGGCACTATAATTGGCTCTGGTGTGTTTTGGCACGAGTAACACAGAGGTTTTGCAGCCTGTTTTTTAGCATGTTCTTTTGAATGTTGGTATTCTTGCACCTTGTATGTCTTTACACTGGCTATAGACATCGCCGCACTAGGCTGGTATGTGAATGAGGGGATCTATTATACAATATATTTTGGGGTGTCTTACACATTAATTAATATGAATATCAGTAAAAATAGCTAATGTACTGTATTATGAACACATAGGTGGTCATTCTGACCCTGGCGGTCTTTGACCGCCAGGGCGGAGGACCGCGGGAGCACCGCCGACAGGCCGGCGGTGCTCCAATGGGGATTCCGACCGCGGCGGTAAAGCCGCGGTCGGACCGGCACCACTGGCGGGGTCCCGCCAGTGTACAGCCGCCCCATTGAATCCTCCGCGGCGGCGCAGCTTGCTGCACCGCCGCGGGGATTCCGACCCCCCCTACCGCCATCCAGATCCCGGCGGTCGGACCGCCGGGATCCGGATGGCGGTAGGGGGGGTCGCGGGGCCCCTGGGGGCCCCTGCAGTGCCCATGCCACTGGCATGGGCATTGCAGGGGCCCCCGTAAGAGGGCCCCTACATGTATTTCACTGTCTGCTGTGCAGACAGTGAAATACGCGACGGGTGCAACTGCACCCGTCGCACAGCTTCCACTCCGCCGGCTCGATTCCGAGCCGGCTTCATCGTGGAAGCCTCTTTCCCGCTGGGCTGGCTGGCGGTCTGAAGGCGACCGCCCGCCAGCCCAGCGGGAAAGTCAGAATTACCGCCGCGGTCTTTCGACCGCGGAACGGTAACCTGACGGCGGGACTTTGGCGGGCGGCCTCCGCCGCCCGCCAACGTCAGAATGAGGGCCATAATCTATTGGATTACAGTTTCCACGTGAAAGCATGCATAATTTGATATTCACTAAGGAGAGTATGATCATAAATATTTTATATGATTTTCTTTCTTAATGATTTTTCTTAATGGGAATGTTGTTATAGGAAGTCCTGAGGAAGTCAAGGGGTATTCCCCTGACGAAACACGTGTTGACGGACGAGTGGAGCTGTGAATAATTTTGACAAATGGAGTTGTGAATTCTCTTTGGAACTTAATATTTCAAGAAGAATAAACAGTTTGTTTTCAACATAAGGAACAGTTGTATTATGGAATTTAATATTTACTTGTGTCACTGTTATGGAACTATCTTTTTGATGTAAACGTGTGCCACTACACATGTTTTTCTAGTTATTTAGTCCATGCTTAAGTTGTCCATGGTTACAGCATGATATTGCTTAGAATCATAGTCTAGTAAAGATTAATGTGATATAATCTTGATATTGTGTGTGTTTAACCTTTTGTTTCCTACAAGTCTCCTTCCAAGCTGTTCCCATCCTAATCCCCTTTTCCCCAGCTTGGACTCTCTCAGTCTCTGTGATTATTCTATCAGAGTCTAGGAGCTGTCTGGTGGTGGACATGTTGGGAACGTGCGCAGACCCTGTGGATATGGTCTCCCTGACAACCAGAAACTTTATACTCCTGAGTCATTTCCGACCCCCTAACAGATTGATGATTATTTAAAGAATATTCCAAACCCTAATAAGACACTGGTTGATGCTACTTCACTTGAAGCAGATATTACTCTGGTAGAAATTTTTAAAGCCCTTCAATCTCTAAAAAAAAGTAAAACTCCTGGTCTGGATGGATTTACAGTGGAATTGTTTTTTACATTTTTCTGACATGTTACTTCCCAAACGTTTTCAGCTTTTTACATTCTTCATAGGTTCCGGTTGTACAGGGGGAACATTTCAGGAAGCTTCGATTTGCCTAATTCCAAAGGACAGTAAGGATCTTACTTTCTGTAAAAATTATAGACCAATCTCTCTTCTCAATACAGATTATAAAATCTTTGCTAAATTATTAGCCCTATGCCTTGATCCCTTTTACCTGTGTTGATGAGTAAGGAACAAACAGGTTTTGTCAAAGGTAGACTTGCTTCTGACAATTCTAGAACATTCTTTAATGTACTCAGCAAAGCTCCCGCTCTGTCATACTCGTTAGCAGCAATTTCCATAGATGCTGAGAAAGCGTTTGACCGGTTAGACTGGTCTTTTCTTTTAAAAGCTTTAGCCTGGCATGGTTTAGGGCCCTCGTTTCATTTAATCTATCTCTTTGCTTTATCAATCTCCAATGGCATCGATATTGGTAAATGGGAATTTGTCCAGATATTTTGTATTACGCCGAGGTATACGTCAAGGGTGTCAGCTCTCTCCACTCCTATTTATTCTAGCTCTAGAGCCCTTTCTATCCAGTATTAGAAATAACATTAAAATTGAGGGTTTCGGGCGGAGTCTGGCTGCCGTCTGAAATGGCCGCCTTAACGTAGAGCTCCGAGAGAATAAGGATTACCCAAACAGCTGCCAAAAAGCCTCCTTGGAGTCAGAATGAAAGGAAATATACATGTGATAACAGCGACATCTGAAGTTATTTTCGAAGTAAGAGAACAGAGTAACTCTGTAAGTAAAACAGAGTTCTTAATTGAAGCCCTGAAGCCTGGCTACAAATCACCTGAACACGGCCCCTCAGCTGAGCAAAGAAGAACACTTTCTGTCAGGACACAGAGTCAGCTGCTGAAGAGATAAGAGGCTTTCTTTGTGTTTAAACTGGGAGGCTGCACCAGGGGAATTAAATTACTGTTGACCTTTGGTTAAACTCTCCACAGGGAAGCCTCTGACAAGTCTCAACTCTGAGGTATTTTCTCTTCACTTAACTGTTCAGACTCCATTACCTGAATGTGTGAGCACAGGATTTTCTTGTCAGCCCGAGTGTGTGGAGCAAATGCAGTTCGGAAAGTGAGTGTTGTACACCATTTCTGCAGCTGAGAGAGTCTGTGAAAGTTACTCATTCTGTCAGGAAATACAGCCAGTTTCTTAACAGATAAGTGGAATTCCCTTTCTTGAAAGGCTGCTGTAGGGGAAACATATGGACTTTCAATTCTGAGGTATTTCTCTTCATTTGAGTTTAGAGTCTGCTACGCAATTAAGTAAATGCTGGAATTCTTATCAGCAGAGGGTGTAAAGCAAATTTGGATAGGCAGGCAAAACATGTGAGCTATTTCTGATGCACTGATTCTCAGGGACACCTGTCTGAAAGCATTCAGTCATTAGTTTTAAAAATTATAGAAGTCTGTGGCAAAGACTAATTCTGTCAGGAAACACAGCCAGCTGCTGGTGAGATAAGTGAAAAGGCTGCTGTAAGAGAAGCCTCTGACAACTCTCAACTCTGAGGTATTTCTCTTCACTTAACTGTTCAGGATCCATTACGTGATTATGTAAGCGCAGGAATTTCTTGTCTACAGGTGTGTGGCGAAAATACAGTTTGGCAAGTGAGTATTGTACACCGTTCCTATAGCTGAGAGAGTTTGTGAAAATTACTCATTCTATCAGGAAACGCAGACAGTTTCTGAAGAGATATGTGAAATTCCTTTCCTTGAATCTCAAAAGGCTGCTGTATGAGAAGCATATAAACTTTCACTTCTGAGATATTTCTCTAAATTTGACAATTCAGACTCTACTACGAAATTAAATAAACGCCAGAATTCCTATCAGCAGAAGGGGTAAAGTGAATTTGGGTAGGCAGGCGAAAACTGTACAACATTTCTAATACACTGTTTCTCAGCGACACCCGCTTGAAAATATTTAGCCATAATTTTAAAATCCCAGATGTCTGTCACCATTTACAGTGTTAATATCTACCTACTTTGTGAGTCAATTGGATATCATATTTGGTTACTAAGCTGTACTTATTTATTGTCTTCTCTAACATTAAAATATAACAGTATGGCCAATGGCAAATCTAATAGAAAGCCTTTGTTTACACAAATAGTAGGGAACACTGTACCTCCAGGCACGTCTACTATTGTCCCACAAGACATTGCTTCTATGGACCTTGTTTTAAAAGAGATCTCTGCCGTGGGGCAAAGATTGGGATATATGGATGTAAACATTTCAGATCTCGCAACAGAAATGAAGACAATACGGATGGATCTAAACTCTTTTCATACCAAAGTGGAAATTCTAGATCAAAGAACCACTTTTTTGGAAGAGAAATTAGATAATGCAGAGTATTGGGGTCTGGATATCTGGCACCTAAAACAAAAAGTTATAGATTTGGAAGACAGGGCCCGAAGAAATAACATTTGTTTTTATGGAATTCCAGAAAAAATGGAAGTCAATAATGATGTGAAGAACTTGCTACTAACGTCAATACCACGGCTACTGAACATATCTTTTGAGCATCCCTTTGAGCTGCAGAGAGCTCACAGAATTCGATCAAGAACTTCAACTTCAACTCTTGAATCTAGGCCTAGATCGATTATAGCATGCCTCTTACGTTATGAACAGGTCCGCCAAATATTAACAGCTGCTTGTAAACATGGTCCGTGTGACTTGGAAGGCCATAAAGTATTTATTGCTGCAGGCTTCTCCACTGAAACCAATGCCAAACGAAAAGCGTCCCTGCAACTTAGGCCAAGACTTCGCAAATGGGATATCAAATATGGTCTTTTAGAACTTGCCACAATGTGGATCACAATGGATGGAAACTCAAGGGATTACACAGAGCCTGAGGATCTGGTACGCTTCCTGGACAGTTTGGATGACCAACATATGGACTCAACGCCATTGAACAAAACATCTATGAATAGTCAGCTTCAATTACAGAAATATCCACAAAGCAATCGCACTGGTAGAATACACGTCCGTACCTTTAAGAAACAGTTTGACAGAGATAAAGCAGTCCACTGCGTAAAGTCACTCACACAGGAAAATCCCAGAGACAAATCGAGATCACCTCTAAAGTCACCCACGTCTTTTAATAAAGTAACTGATGCTCAACCTTCCACTATCACTTCTTTCTAGCTAGATGAGTATATTTATACATGCTATGTATTAATATAATGTTATTACTGTTTTACTACAGTTATTGATTCTGATGGATATGATTAATTTCCTATCCTCATATATTGCTGTTCAATAACCATGTACATTTCCTACTGTATTTGTATTTGCAGATTTTCTCTTGGACAGATTTTATAACTCCATGGAGTGGTTTTTCTTATAATCTATTTACCATGAGTGGTTTTACTTTCCTCCCCTCCAGAGTCTGGGTTTCGAATTGAGGTTTAGACCCACAGACAAAAGATACATATTATTTGATCTGCAGTGTTCTTTTACATTCTAGCACTTAGAATGGTGTACTTACACCATTTAGAGTTTAGTGTTAACAATATTTTATGATTATAGTTCCACATGTTGGTTTCAGGCTTACTATACTCCAGATAGTTTTTATTTATTTATTTTTTCCCTCCAGTAAGTTCTCATTATCACATTACAACATAATTTATCTGCTTCCTTTTCCCTTTTTTAGCATTTTGACTCAGTTTCACACAGTACAAATATACTCTAACATTTTTAGTCAGCATCATGACAAAAAGTCCTATGCAAATTATCTCTCTCAAAGTCAATGGCTTTACTAATTACATTAAAAGGAAGAAAATGATTTCCTATTTAGCCTCCAAACATACTGACATTGCTCTCATCCAGGAGACTCATCTATCTGATATAGAATCAGAAAAATTAAAACGAGATTGGGTAGGCCAGATTCTTTACAGCTGCAAATCCCCTTCTCACATATCAGGAGATGCTACATCCCACACTACTACTAGAAAAAGTGGTGTAGCCATTCTAATACGGAAAACACTGCAATGCCAAATACTTCAGTCATGGTCAGATGAGGATGGTAGATTTGTTTTAGCGAAGCTTATAGTTGGTAACAATATGGTAGGAGTGGGTTCCATTTATGCCCATGTTGGGACAAAAGCCCCCTTTTTCCTTCATCTAAATAGAATTCTAACAGAAATGGGAATTTCCAGAATAGTTTTGGGTGGCGATTGGAATCTTGCGCCAGATGTGATCTTAGACAGAACAGGTCCCCTGGACACAACTCATGGTAGAGACAGAGCCATACTGGGAGACATCAGAGAAGATCATGGTTTGATCGATATCTGGCGTTTACTACATCCATCAGATAAGGGGTTTACATATCACTCGACAGTACATGATTCCCATTCTAGAATAGATTACTTCCTTATTTCACATTCTATTACACCACAAGTACTAGATTGTGATATTTTAGAAATTGCACTGTTAGATCACACTCCTATCAGTCTCCAGCTTGACTGGGGTCTGAAACGCCCTTGTAGGAAACCATGGCGATTAAACATATCGCGCTACAAACTACCAGCAGAAAAGTCACAATTACAATCACATTTGACTACTTATATGAAAGATAACAAAGGATCAGTTCCTTCTCCACAAATCATATGGGCAGCTGCAAAAGCCACTATTAGGGGGCAAATTATGAGGGATTCTGCCATAACAAATAAACGCAGAATAGAACAACAGGCCATTTTGGAAAATGATATCAAAACACTGACACATACTCATTTTAGTAATCCAACTGAAGCTTCCAGATGCAGATTGGAAAAAGCTAAGATGGAATTTAATACACAATATACTTCCAAAGCAGAATATATGCTATATAGACTTAAGGTTCGCAATTATGAACAAGGAAATAAAGCAGGCCGTTTACTAGCGGCACGATTAAAACAGCGAGAAGCTATGACAGCTATTCCAGCTATATATAACCCTGAGGGTAAACTAATAACTGAGACTCAAGCAATAGCTAAAACGTTTGCAGATTATTATACCAAGTTATATAGTTCAGAAGTTGATGATGACCTCTTCAAAGAACAGGAATTCTTTGATAAAATAACAATCCCCTGTCTCAATGAACAGGACCGGCTCATACTGACTGGCGAAATAACAAAGGATGAAATTGCGCAAGCAATCTCCAGTCTCCCATACAATAACGCACCGGGAGAAGATGTTTTCCTGGGGAATTTTACCGTTGGGTAAAACCAAAAGCAATAGATGCCCTTTATGAGGTTTATAAAGAAGCAGAGGAAACTGGGAGTCTCTCCTCACTCTCAAATAAAGCTATCATAACTGTCCGATCCATTATACTATTGTCCGAGTTTTCTTCTGAATACAGATTCAAATCTATTAGCCACCATTTTTGCCAAAAGACTCAAACAAGTTATCTCTAAACTCATACATAATTCTCAAGTTGGATTCATGCCAGGCAGAAACTCTCGTAGCCATCTCCGCACTTTGGCTCACATACTTTGGTTTTCCAAGGATGCTGGGGAAGATAGAATAGCATTATCCTTAGATGCCGAGAAGGCCTTTGACCGCATTGAATGGACCTATATGTTCTGTACATTGCATAGGTTGGGATTAGGTGATGATTTTATCTCTAAGGTTAAATGGTTATACAAGACACCATCTGCACAAGTGAATTGTGGGGGTTTCCTTTCAAAAACCTTTTAAGTGCAAAGAGGTACCCGCCAGGGTTGCCCTTTATCGCCCCTCTTATTTCTTCTTGCACTTGAACCAGTGGCTGCAGCAATAAGACAGTGTTCACAAATAGCAGGCATTCCTACACCATCAGGCATCTCAAAACTACTTCTATACGCGGATGACATATTACTTACACTTACAGATCTACCTACTTCACTCTCAGCACTCATGTCTACTATTTCTCACTTCTCAAACATTTCTGGAAACAAAGTCAATTGGAATAAGAGTGAAGCTCTCCCATTGTCCCGGAGCACAACAAAAGCAGCTATCTTAGGCTACAATTTTCAATGGAAAGCGGATCCCCCGAAGTATCTAGGTATTTATATCAACACTGGTTTAGAACGTATGATTCAAGAAAACTTAGATCCACTCATTGCTAAAACAAAGTCAGAATATGAAAAATGGTCCCATCTTAACCTGTCTTTTTGGGGTAGAGTCCAGGCAGTAAAAATTATTATAGTGCCTCGTTTCACATATGTTTTAGGTATGTTACCTTTGACAGTTAAAATATCAATACTGCAAGACATTGACAAAGGTATTAAAACCTTTATTTGGGGATCTCTGAGACCTAGACTCAAAATCTCCAAACTGATGGCTCACAGGCGATCTGGTGTCCTTAGTTTACCATGCATTGAACATTACTATACATCCCTCCATTTATCTCAATTGGTTCATCTTTGGCTAATACAGGATGACCCCCCACTATAGGTTCTTATTGAAAAGCAATCTTTACAGGTATTTTCAGGTTTGCAAATGTTTTATACTCATAAATCGCCTGCTTTACAAAGTTCTAACCCTATTATTCAGTCTACGCTTAAGATTTGGATACACTCCCACAAACTCTTTAAGAGTAATCCAAGGCTACATAATAAGACTCCCATATGGCATAAAGCTGATATTAGAATAGGGAAACAGACAATTTCCTGGGATACATGGGAGAGAGCAGGTATTCTAATGCTGGATCATTTATTCACTTTAGAAGGCAATCTTAAAACCTTTACGATGCTTCAGATAGAATTTCAACTCCCTAGCTCTCAAAAGGGGAAATACTTAAAATTGAAACAATCTCTACTTAGTAGACTAGGACCATTTCCGTGGATACCTGAGGATTCCCCAGTCGTACAATACTTAAAAACTTGGGGGAAATTGAAAGGAGCGGTCTCTGGATTTTATAATCTCTTTGTGCATAAACTGCATTCATCACCATTACTAGCACAACTCCATGTCAAATGGCAAGGATTACTTAATGTAGCGTATTCCAATGAGGACTGGACAGATGTTGTTATGAACATGGATAAAGGAATCAGAGAGGCAAGAACGAAATTTACTCTTTTCAAAATTCTTCATAATTGGTACTGGTCACCACAAAAACTCAAGGCAGCAGGTTTACTACATCATTCTACCTGTTGGAGGTGTCCTCATGAGGACTGTGCTATCCTACACATTTTATTTCTATATCCAGTTTTGATGGAATACTGGTCTTCTATAACTTTCTCTCTACACAGAGTTATACGTGTGCCCACTCCTTTAACAGAAAAATTAGTTATATTACATGATGTTACTGATCTCCCAAATCTAACAAACCATACAAGACGATTGATTGCTATTGCACTCACTGTAGCAAAAATGTGTATATTACGACATTGGAGAACACCACAACGTCCTACACATGATGAATGGCTTATTGAAATGCATAACATGGCATCATATGAAAAGCTGATTTACAGATTGCAAGACAATGTTGGGATTTTCATCCAAATTTGGAAACCCTTTCTAGCTAATACATATTCTATTAATATTCACACTTAAATGTTTTCTCCTTCTTTGTCTCCTATCTTTATTAAGACATTTTAATTATTGTTTTGAGACATGCTGTTATTAAGACAATTGACATCTCACCCATTAACACTGTTATTTTAAGTAGGACTTACTTTTCACCAATTCAACACTGTTGAATTGGCAGGAATATATCCATTTGAAATGTTATATATGTGGATTTGTATGATATTGCTATCTCAACTGTCTTCTAACAACCTATAATATATGGTTTAATACATATTGCATAATTCTTTCTTTCCAGATTTTCTGTTATAGGTCTACTTCTAA
The DNA here is from genome assembly GCF_031143425.1 of Pleurodeles waltl. Lineage (NCBI taxonomy): Eukaryota > Metazoa > Chordata > Amphibia > Caudata > Salamandridae > Pleurodeles > Pleurodeles waltl. The sequence continues at coordinate 1,220,859,598 of NC_090447.1, forward strand.
GAGTTAATGCACAGTTGGATGCCTTATAAATAATCTCATATATTGCATTTATTGATATATGTATAATGTTTTTTTTTTGTGTTTAGAAATCTGAGAAGTTAATATTTCATAATATTTTTCATATGTGGCCATAATTTGATGTATTGTTTCTCTATTTAACACAGTTTGTATATTGACATGTACTTCTCAATAAACGTATAAAAAAATAAAATTGAGGGTTTCCAGTATGGCGAAAAACACTTAAAATTAACGGCGTATGCAGATGATATACTTTTATATATCTCAAATCCTGAGCTCTCGATTCTGTTTCTGCTTCAGAAAATTGAGGATTTTTCTTTGATTTCAAGTTATAAGATAAATTCGGATAAAACTGAAATCCTTCCTCTAACAAAATTTTGATTTAGAGCATTGTTTGATATTACAGGTTTTCACTGGAGTTCTTCCAAGATAAAATATTTAGGTATTTGGTTTGGAAATATAGCGTGGGTCAAGGATTTATTCTCCAATGATACTCCACTTTCTTTTTCACAATTCCAACTTCTATTTCTTTGTCCCAATTCATTTATGCCTAAATATATTCTTCTTCTTAATATTATTCTGGATGTACTTTTTTCTTTGCCTTCCCCTTCTTCTTCTTCGGAAATATCCTTTTCTTAGTCCTCCTTTCTTACTTCATATCCCAAGGCATCAAATATCTATAAACCTTTTCAGTCTCCTGTTTTGACGCGTCCTAAATCTAAAATTGAGTCTCAATGGGAATTGGATTTGGGATGCACCTGGACTGTTTCTTTTTGGAATAAGGTGTGGCATCGATCTTATAAAATATCTAGATCAGCTTCTTCCACACAGTCACTTTTCTTTTATTTATCACAGACTTCATATTACCCCTTCTACTATAGCAAAATATTCTGTATCCTCCACTTCAAACTGCTGGTCCTGTGATAGCCCAAAGGGAGATCTTATGGATATCCTTTTTGAATGTCCTCCCACTTTCTCTTTTTGGAGAAAATTTGGTGTCAGCTTACCTCCATTTTTCATTTGCGATCCCAATTATCTCCCTTAGTGCTTTTTCTAGATAAGTGCTTTTTCTAGATAGTCTCTCTGCTGACATTGTTTCAGATGATGATAATTTAAAGTTGCTGGATCTCATGTTAGCTTTAGCCTTTCAGCAAATTACTCTTAATTGGAAAAACTCATCCAACATTTCCTGTAAGGCTTGGTGGAATAATGTTTGCCACTATCATAGACTAGATATTGCTTTTACCTCTTTATGTTGCCCTTCCATAAATAGAGATTTGTATTGGTTACCTTTGACTGATTATCTTAATGCTGTTGCTTGTAATTCTACTAATTGTACATTATCTGAGAATTTTAAGCCCACAAGAATTCTTTATTTTCCCTGTTCTTGAGTGAATTTTAATTTAGCTTAACTTTATGCTTTACTGAAGATTACTTTTTTATTTTATTTAGCTGTTGAAGATATAATGTATCTTTCTTATTGTAACTGGTCTTGTTCCGTTTTCATTGTTTATCCCCCATTTTATACTTTTAAAATGTTAAACAGCTTTTGCAATTCCTTTTAAAATTATATCATTATCATTGTGCCAGATATCTTGTATTGTTAGTATGTGACCCATATGTATTTTGATTTTAATAAAGCTGATTTACCTTAAAAAAAAGAAAATGGTCTGGGGGGAATGTAGGAGGCTGCCCTGGTTTGTAGTGGGTACCAATGGTACTTACACCTTAAGCCAGGTCCTCTTATCCCTTGTTAGTACAGTGTAGTAGTGTTCTAGCAGCTTAGGTTGATAGAGGTAGCTATAGCAGAGCAGCCAAGGCTGAACTAGGTGACATGCAAAGCTCATGCAATACCACTTATATCATATAGGTACTATATCATAAGAAAGACAATACTCATAGTTACTAAAAATAAAGGTACTTTGTTTCAGTGACAATGTGCCAAAAAATATCTCAGAGAATATACTTCCTTAGGAGGTAAGTAACATACAAGAAAATATACACAACTAAACAAAGCAGGTAAGTAAAACAGTCCGAAAGTGTGCAAACACTGTAAAACACAATAGGATGCAATAGGCCTAGGGGCAACACAAACCATATACTAAGAAAGGGGAATGCAAACCATGAATGCACCCTTAGGCAAGTGTAGGGTGTAGAGGGTCACTGGGAGTGTTAGAAAACACTAAGGGTGTAAAGGAGACCCCACCCCAAGATGTTGGAAAGTAGGAGTAAAGTACTACTATTTCCCCAAAAACACACTAAAGTTGTGATAAAGGATTTTGCAAGGACCACAACAGACTACAAAGCACTGAAGACTGGTTCCTGGACCTGAAGACCTGCAAAGGAAGGGGACTAAGTCCAAGAGTCGCTAAAGTGTCCACGGGGGGGCAGGAGCCCACTAAACCCCTGATGAAGGTGCAAAATGGCTGCCTCCGGATGGAAGAAGATGCTGGTTTTGCACCAACGAAAGGAGGTAGGAGGTTCTTATTCATGCAGAAGATGTCCCACGGCATGCTGGAGGATGCAGAGTTGTGTCCTTGGCATATTACTGCAAAAAAGCCTTGATACCTGCAAGAGTCGCAGTTGGAGAAAAAGGGTGCTGCTTGAGCCCAGTTAGGACCAGGATGTCGCCACTTGGGAGAGGAGACAGAGGAGGCCCTCAGCAACGTAGAGAGCCCACAGACAGGAAGGAAGCTCCGCAGAAGTCCTTGAACATGGGTTCAAGAACTCTGAACATGGCAGTTGTCTCAACACTGCAAAGAGAGGTCCCATGACACCGGAGGTCAACTCAGGGAGCTGAGCATCGCAGGAGGGAGTGCTGGGGACCTAGGTTCCGCTGTGCATGCAGGATTTCTTGGGAATGTGCACCGAAGCCCTTGTAGCTGAAGATTACATGGTGCACAGGATTACTGTCTGGGGAGGGGAGGCAAGGATTTACCTCTGTAGGAAGGTAGCCTCTTTCTAGCCTTGTTGCCCCCACCTTTGGCCTGTTTGTGAGTATATGTCAGGGTGTTCTTACTGTCTCCCTGGGATCCTGCTATCCAGGGCCCAGTGCTCATAGTGAAAACCCTATGTTGTCATTGTGTTTGATATGTGTCATTGGGATCCTGCTAGCCAGGACCCCAGTGTTCATAGGTTTGTGGCCTATATGTGTTCCCTGTGTGGTGCCTAACTGTATCACTGAGCCTCTGCTAACCAAAATCTCAGTGTTTATGCTCTCTCTGCTTTTACAATTGTCACTGCAGGCTAGTGACTAATTTTACCAATTATGATTGGCACACTGGAACACCCTTATAATCCCCTAGTATATCGTACCTAGGTACCCAGGGTATTGGGTTTCCAGGAGATACCTATGGGCTGCAGCATTTCTGTTGCCACCCACAGGGAGCTCAGACAATTCTTACAGAGAACTGCCACTGCAGCCTGAGTGAAATAACGTCCACGTTATTTCACAGCCATTTTACACTGCACTTAAGTAACTTATAAGTCACCTATATGTCCAACCCTCACTTAGTGAAGGTTAGGTGCAAAGTTGCTTAGTGTGAGGGCATCCTGGCACTAGCCAAGGTGTCCCCACATTGTTTAGGGCAATTTTCCCAGGCTTTGTGAGTGCGGGGACGCCATTACACGCATGCACTACATATAGGCCAATACGTATATTTGGCGTCACAATGGTAACTCCGAACATGGCCATGTAACATGTCTAGGATCATGGAATTGTCACCCCAAAATACCATTCTGGTATTGGGGGGGAAATTCCATGCATCCCCGGGTCTCTAGCATAGAGCCCGGGTACTGCCAAACTAATTATCGGGGGTCTTCTCTGCAGCTACTGCTGCTGCCAGCCCACAGACAGGTATCTGCCCTCCTGGGGCCTGGGCAGCCCAGTCCGAGGAAGGCAGAACAAAGGATTTCGTCAGAGAGAGGGTGTTACACCCTCTCCCTTTGGAAATAGGTCTGAAGGGCCTGGGATGATTAGCCTCTCCTGACCTCTGGAAATGCTTTGAAGGGCACAGATGGTGCCCTCCTTGCATAAACCAGTCTACACCGGTTCAGGGAACCCCCAGCCCCTGCTCTGGTGCGAAACTGGACAAAGGAAAGGGGAGTGACCACTCCCCTGTCCATCACCATCCCAGGGGTGGTGCCCAGAGCTCCTCCAGTGTGTCCCAGACCTCTGCCATCTTGAATGCAGAGGTGTGAGGGCACAATGGAGACCTCTGAGTGGCCAGTGCCAGCAGGTGACGTCAGAGACCCCTCCTGATAGGCTCTTACCTGGTAAGGTAGCCAATCCTCCTCTGAGGGCTATTTAGGGTCTCTCCTGTGGGTTTCTCTTCAGATAACGAATGCAAGAGCTCACCAGAGTTCTTCTGCACTTCTCAGTTTGACTTCTGCCAAGGATCGACCGCTGACTGCTCCAGGATGCCTGCAAAACTGCCACAAAGTAGCAAGAAGACTACCAGCAACATTGTAGCGCCTCATCCTGATGGCTTTCTCAACTGTTTCCTGATGGTGAATGCCCTGAGGGCTGTCTGCCTTCAACCTGCACTGGAAGCCAAGAAGAAATCTCCTGTGGGTCAACGGAATCTTCCCCCTGCCAACGCAGGCACCAAACGTCTGCATCACCAGTCCCCTGGGTCCCCTCTCATCTTGACGAGCATGGTCCCTGGAACACAGGAGCTGGAACCAAGTGACCCTGACAATCCAGTGGCCCTTCTGTCCAAATTTGGTGGAGGTAAGTCCTTGTCTCCCCACCCCAAACAGTAATCCTGTGTACAGCGTGATCTGCAGCTGCTAGGGCTTCTGTGCACTGTTCCAAGAATTCCTTAATGCACAGCACAGGTCCCCAGTACTCCATCCTGCATTGCCCAACTTGCTGAGTTGTCCTCTGACTTCGTGGGACACTCTTTTGTTGTGGTAAGATGACCACCGTGCTCAGATTTCTTGAACGCTAGTTCAGGTACTTCTGCGGGTGCTGACTGCTTCTGTGTGGGCGCTCTCAGTTGCTGAGCGCCCCCTTTGTCTCCTCCTCCAAGGGGCGACCTTCTGGTCCTTCCTGGGCTCTGGCAGCACACAATATCTTCAACCGTGACTCTTGCAGCCAGCAAGGCTTGTTTGCGTTCTTTCTGCATGGAAACAACTCTGCATCCTCCAGCATGCCGTGGGACATCTTCTGACCAAAGGAAAAGTTCCTGGCACCTTCCGTTGTTGCAGAATCTTCAGCTTCTTCCACCCGGAGGCAGCCCTTTTGCACCTTCATCCGGGGTTTAGTGGGCTCCTGTCCCCCCGGACACTTGCATGACTCTTGGACTTGGTCCCCTTACTTTGCAGATCCTCAGGTCCAGGAATCCGCCTTCAGTGCTTTGCAGTCAGTTGTTGTCTTTGCAGAATCCCCTATCTCGACTTTACTGTCTTTCTGGGGTAGTAGGGTAACTTTACTCCTACTTTTCAGGGTCTTGGGGTGGGGTATCTTGGACACCCTTAGTGTTTTCTTACACTCCCAGTGACCCTCTACACACTGCACTAGGCCTGGGGTCCATTCGTGGTTCACATTCCACTTTTGGAGTATATGGTTTTTGTTGCCCCTAGGCCTATTGTGTACTATAGTGTTCACACTATTTTTCTAACTGCTTACTTACCTGATTTTGGTTTGTGTGTATATTTTGTGTATTTCACTTACCTCCTAAGTGAGTATATCCTCTGAGATACTTTTGGCATATTGTCACTAAAATAAAGTACCTTTATTTTTAGTAACTTTGAGTATTGTGTTTCTTATGACATAGTGCTGTATGATATAAGTGGTATAGTAGGAGCTTTGCATGTCTCCTAGTTCAGCCTAAGCTGCTCTGCTATAGCTACCTCTATCAGCCTAAGCTGCTAGAACACTACGAATCTACTAATAAGGGATAACTGGACCTGGCACAAGGTGTAAGTACCACTAGGTACCCACTATGAGCCAGGCCAGCCTCCTACACTATCTGACCTTCAACAGGAGAGGACCTACACTGCAAGTGCTGCTGTGACCTGTGTCTGGAAGCGACCATGGCTCAAGTCTCTGGGGAAAGGGCCCCAGCCTTCACTTCGGAGGAGTTGGAGAGACTGGTGGATGGGGTCTTACCCCAGTACAGATTGCTTTATGGGCCTCCAGACCAACAGGTGAGTACACTGTGTGCACGATGCATTGCGCATGAATGCATGGAGTGCTGTGTGTGAAGGCCTTGTGTAAGGGGGGTGGTTGAGAGGTCCTGGGCAGAGTGCTGCATGCATGGTGGGCAATGTATGTGCTTAAGGGGATGAGAGGGATATGGTGGGCCATGAGTGTAACAGGTCGGACGGTATGACTGCTACATTTGTCTATGTTTATTTCTCTGCAGGTCAGCGCCCATCAGAAAAAGGGTATATGGCTGCCATCGCCAAGGATATGTGGACCTTGGGGGTCTACGGCAGGTGGAGCACCATCTGTCGGAACCGGTGGGAGGACCTGAGACGCTGGGCACAGAAGACTGCGGAGGCCTAGCTGGAGATGGCCTACCAACGAGGAAGGGGTGCCCATCGAACCCTGACCCCCCTGATGTTCCTCATACTGGCGGTGGCCTAGCCGGAGTTGGATGGGTACTTCAGGGCATCACAGCAGCTACAAGGGGGTGTGTACAGTTTCCAATTCTGCAAATTGCGTGTAGTGGGATGTTATCTGGGTGGGGGATGTGGGCCTGTGTGTACCCCTAGGCCAGGTCGGACATTGCAGGGTAGGTTCCATGTTGGGCATGGTCTGATGCACTCCACCCCCAAACATGCTGCTGGGCATCTACTACTGGGCAGGGCTCTGTGGGTCTCAGGTTTGTTGCTATTGGCGCTAGGCATTATTTGTTAGGGTTTGTACACAGCAAAGAGCATGTCCCCTCTCACTGCACTAGTGGGTTCTGTAATAGCTCCCTTTTAAACTTACTATTGAAAGCCTTTCTTGTTATCTCACCTTCCCCCCCCCCCCTAGGCTTCTGTTTATGTTGTTTAATGTGCTGTTTTGTTTACACATTGGGCCTTGCTTTTACCAAGGCTTCTTTAAAACACTCCTCCCTAGGACATGTGTTAATCCAACTCATTTGCATAATAACTGAAACTCTGCACACCTTTCAAGAACATGTGCAGCATGTGAGGACCACACCCAGCTCTTCAAACCACACCCAGCTCTGCACACCTTCCAAGAATATGTGCAGCATGTGAGGACCACACCCAGCCCTTCAAACCACACCCAACCCTGTCTATAAAAGGCATCCCCCGAGCCTCACCCAGTGCTTGTGCTCGTCTACCTCCCGCTTACCTGAGAACAGATCCCTCGGCGCTGGCACTCCTGCTCTTTACAGACTTTCATTGACTTCAATGGGCGCAGCTTCTGGCTCTTCCTTCTTCCGGTTTCCGGTTCCTCCTTGCTTCAGCCTCTCTCCTATGAGTAACCTGCAAAAGAGAAAGAAGACAAGGTTAGACTGATCAGTATCTCTTGCCAGCAACAAGTAAGTGCAAAACTTTTAATTACCTGAAAGAACTTTGACAACAATTTCTGGATTCGTGTATATTCAAACTCTTTGTTACAAGAATATTTTGCAGAACTTTGTGAAGCAAACATTGTTTTTTCTCATGGAACTTTTAAGAATCGAACAGTGGAAACCATTAACAGCAAGGCAAACAGTAAATCAAGGACTTGCACAAATTACATGCTGTATTTTGATGTAAAAGTACAGTATTTGTTTTATAAAAGATTCTGGAAATATGGGAAAAGTGAGTCTGCTATTGGGAATTTAGGCTTTAGTTATATTATGTTGAATGTTTGATATTGGTAATTCTGATAACGGTATTTGTTTAATGTTTTAGAAGCTTTACAGTAATAGAAAACACATCCCAGAGCAGTAACACATTCCAAACCTAGAAACTAGAGACCAGGATCCAAGAGGTACTTTTAGAAGAGAATTTCTAGTAAATAAAGGGATAGTCAGGAACCCATTTAGGAATAGGTTGCACTTATCTGTTCTTTGTTTATGTTTCATTAGGCACCAGTTTCTACAGAAGTCAGAAAGGGCCGCAGATTTGTGCAGCACTTCAACAGTGGAAACGCAAGAACGGTGTTGTCTCTCTTTTTTATTTTATCCACTTCCCCCCTTCCCTTGAGCTTCTGTTCTTAGTGCACTATTTTAAAAACTAGTGTGCTGGAACAAGCAGTTCAGGGTGGGGTTGGATTGTCTTCAACCTCCATCAGAACTGAACAAGAACTCAGGTGAGCTGGGCTTTGACAGAAGCACAAGCCTTAAAAAATGTCAGTTCTGGTGGACGATGAATACCGGGGAAGAAATAGAGGGCATTGACGTCACGGATATGGCGCAGGCCCTAAATGAGGACTTGGCTCATAATGAATCAGTGTCTGGCATCTTGCAACATATGCAAGAGGAAATAGAGAGATTAAAGATGGAGAATACCTCTTTAAAACAGGATTTAAGCAGGTATAAATTTAGGGGATCTCAGTGGAACACAGCTTCTACGCCTTTGTTTAAAACCTCCTCAGAGACAGGGGCGCCATCAAAACATACAACTTTGCCTTCCCCAGTTGAGGTTACTGTTAATGTTCCTAATGTTGTGCCCTTAGCAGCACCTGAACGTTTTCATGGAGATAGTAACAAATTCCATGTTTTTATCAATCAATGTCAATTACACTTCATTTGTAAGCCACAACAGTTCCCTACTGATGATACGAAAGTGGCATTCGTCTTGTCTTATTTGGGTGGCACAGCAGCCAATTGGTCAATTCCTTTCGTGGATAGAGATGATCCCATCCTCCATAATTGGAATCAATTTAAACGTACCATGACCAGCCTTTTTGCAAAACACACTTTCATGCAGGCAAGTGATAATGAGCTTTTAAATCTTAAACAAGGTAACAAGGATTTATTGACCTATCTCACTAGTTTTAATTGTTTACTCACCGAGACACAGTGGCCAGAAGAAAAGCGTGTCTCCCTTTTTTATAAAGGTTTGAGAGACGAGTTAAAAGACGCGCTGGCTCATATCGTTGATTTGCCAAAAGACTATTTGGACTTTGTAGATTTAGTTGTGAAATTAGAACATAGACTAGGAGAAAGAAAGGGAGATAAATACAAACTGGAATCACGGTTAACTTTTATTAGACACGAGAAGAAAGACACAGATAATAAACTCCCTGAACCAGAGCCTAGGCAAATAGGGACACTCAGAGGTCCACTCACATAAGAGGAAAAAGAAAGAAGGAGAAAATTTCAATTATGTTTATATTGTGGCAGGGCAGGTCACTTTGCCAGAGAATGTCCAGTAAAACCTAAAACTCCCCGAAAGGGTGCTGTTTCCTCCACCTCCTCAACTGAATCGGGAAACGATTAAGCTCGACAAGGGGAGAAGTTACTTGTTCGAGAAAACATCTTAATCAAACCTCTAATGCTGCAGCCTTCAGGGTACCGCACATACCTAGACATTTCATAATTCAGGTCGTTTTAATTGTTACTACCCAAGTGAGGCATTCTCTCCCTGTCCTACTGGACTCAGGCGCGACAGGAAATTTTGTGGATAATAAGTTAGCTGAAATCTTAGGACTTCCTATGTGCCTAAAGCCTTGTCCAGAAGCAGTATGTGCAGTGGATGGGTCAGAATTGACCTCTGGATTAATCACAAAACAAACAAGTCCACTTGTTATAGTCTGTCAGAACGGGCACACAGAGGTGATTAGCTTTGATCTGATAGATACTCCTAATTTTGGTTTGATTCTCGGGGTACCCTGGTTAACAACTCATAACCCAAAAATTGATTGGGTGAATAGAACTGTTACTTTGGATTCCTCTTTCTGTAGAACCAATTGCTATCAAGAAGCAGGTACAGAACAGAGCACAGTATTACACTGTGCTAGTGTTACACAAGATGAACCAAGTCTCCCTCCTGAATATTCTGACTTTAAAGACGTCTTTGATCCAGTAAAGGCTAGTGTGCTGCCCCCACATCGGTCTTATGACTGCCGTATAGATCTTATCCCAGGGGCCCCTTTACCTAATAACAGAGTATATGCTTTGACTGACGAAGAAACCAAATACTTAAGAACCTACCTAGATGACCTACTACAGTCTGGGTTCATCCGTCATTCCACATCTCCGGTGTCATCTCCACTCTTTTTTATCCCGAAGCCGGATAAATCCCTGCGCGCGTGTATCGATTATAGAGGACTAAATAAGGCTACAATAAAGAATAAATATCCTCTTCCTCTAATACCTGTGTTGTTGGATCAATTAAGACATTCTACTGTATACACTAAACTAGATCTGCGGGGAGCTTACCACCTGGTCCGAGTAAAAGAGGGGGATGAGTGGAAGACAGCTTTCAAGACAAAGTTTGGTTTATTTGAGTACACAGTAATGCCCTTTGGGTTATGTAATGCCCCTGCGGCCTTTCAGTTCTTTATAAATGAGGTCCTACACGAATTCCTGGACGTTTGTGTCATAGTATACATAGACGACATCCTCATTTACTCTAAGAACTCAGAAGAACATACCCAACATGTTCGTGCAGTATTATCAAAGTTAAAAGAAAATAATCTTTTTGCTAAGTTAGAAAAGTGTACTTTTAATGTCCACAAGGTGGACTTTTTAGGATACTGCCTGTCACCTCAAGGAATAACTATGGATGTAAAGAAAATCAGTGCTATTGCTGATTGGCCAGAACCATCCTCTGTAAAAGATATTCAGAAATTTCTGGGTTTCGCCAATTTTTATAGGAGGTTTATTGCACATTTTGCAGACATTGCGGCCCCAATAACTACCTTGTTGCGGAAAGGGCAACGATTTCTTTGGACTGATGAGGCGGCACACGCCTTTCAACTCCTAAAACAAAAGTTCACTTCAGCCCCAATTCTGAAACATCCTGATCCTGACTTGCCCTTTTTTGTTGAAGCGGATGCTTCACAAGTAGCTTTAGGAGGAGTTCTCTCTCAACAAGATGTAGTAGATGGCCAGTTACATCCTATAGCCTTCTATTCCAAAACGTTATTGCCAGCTGAACAAAATTACACTGTAGCTGAAAGGGAACTACTAGCAATCAAAGTAGCCTTTTCAGAATGGAGGCACCATTTAATGGGAGCCAAGTACCCAGTTACAATCTTTTCTGACCATAAGAACCTACCGTTTTTTGGATCACTTAAAGCACTAACACCACGTCAGATGCGCTGGTTAAATTTTTTTAGCACATTTGACTTTGTTATAACCTATAGACCAGGCGCACAACAAATTCAATCTGATGTGTTATCTAGATACGGACATACCTCAGACATGAAACAAGATAAAATAGGAGAACCCATTATTCCTCCCCAAAAGTTGTTGGCACCAGTACAACAGAAGGATTTCATCACAGATCTATATAATGCACACATGCAAATAGCACCTCAGGATTGGTTAAAGGATTCCCATAACACAATACAACGAGGTTTATTGTATCACGACAACATGCTGTTAGTGCCCACCTCTGAATTACAAACACAGGTGATAATTTGGCATCACGCCTCACGGTTGGCAGGTCATCCGGGTTGGGTAAAAACCCTGGAAAATGTGCAAAAACACTTTTGGTGGGACACTATAAGAAAGGACATTAAGCAATTTGTCACTACCTGTCCAATTTGTGCAAGACATAAATCTTCTCATAAGGCTCCTGACGGCTTGTTAATACCAATGCCAACACCCAAACAACCTTGGCACACTGTGAGCGTAGACTTTATTGTAGGTTTACCACCTGTAAAATCCTTCACAACAGTGTTGGTTATAGTGGATTTTTTATCTAAAATGGCACATTTTGTACCATTACGGAAATTACCCACGGCGGCAGAATTTGCCGATATTTTTATAAGGGAAATTGTGCGTTTACATGGTTTGCCAAGCAAAGTGGTGTCAGACCGAGGGAGCCAGTTCAACTCCAGATTTTGGAAAAAATTATGTGAAAAACTGAAAATAGATGTGGCCTTATCCACTGCTTTCCACCCAGAGACAGATGGACAGACTGAACGACTGAACCAAACCTTACTTCAAACGCTACGTTGTTTATTGGCTGATTATTCTAGTGAATGTTTGGAAGCTCTCCCTGTAGCAGAGTTTGTTTATACAGTAATAATACTGAGCATTCAGCTCTACTTTGCTCACCATTCTATTTCTTGCAGGGGTATCATCCAAGAGCTATACCCATTTTGTTAGAAGATTCCCTGTTGCCTACAGTAACGGATAGACTAACGAGGTTAGGTGACATACAAGACAAAGCCAGGAAACATTTATTAAAGTACAAGGAAAGCATGAAAAGACAAGCAGACAAACACAGGTCTGAGGCCCCAATGTATAAAATTGGTGACAAGGTATGGCTCTCCACAAAGAACCTAAACATAGAGGGATCCCGCAAGCTGCAACCACGTTTCATTGGACCCTTTAGTATAACTGCCATAGTAAACCCGGTAACAGTAAAATTAGATTTACCAAAAGAATATCCAGTACATACTACATTCCATGTGTCCTTGCTTAAGCCGTACAACTCAAAAACCCGACCTGAACCACCACCTCCACCCATACCAATTAAGGGAAATCTGGAATATGAAGTGAAAAGCATAAAAGACTCAAAAAGAATTAGTGGACGTCTGTTTTATTTAGTAGAATGGAAAGGATATGATGAATCTGAGAATTCATGGGAACCAGCATCATATGTACATGCCCCACAGCTGATTAGACGGTTTTATTTAAAAAATCCAGGAATACCCCGTCCTGTAGGGGGGCCTTTGAGGGGGGCAACTGTTAGGGTTTGTACACAGCAAAGAGCATGTCCCCTCTCACTGCACTAGTGGGTTCTGTAATAGCTCCCTTTTAAACTTACTATTGAAAGCCTTTCTTGTTATCTCACCTTCCCCCCCCCCCCCCTAGGCTTCTGTGTATGTTGTTTAATGTGCTGTTTTGTTTACACATTGGGCCTTGCTTTTACCAAGGCTTCTTTAAAACACTCCTCCCTAGGCCATGTGTTAATCCAACTCATTTGCATAATAACTGAAACTCTGCACACCTTTCAAGAACATGTGCAGCATGTGAGGACCACACCCAGCTCTTCAAACCACACCCAGCTCTGCACACCTTCCAAGAACATGTGCAGCATGTGAGGACCACACCCAGCCCTTCAAACCACACCCAGCCCTGTCTATAAAAGGCATCCCCCGAGCCTCACCCAGTGCTTGTGCTCGTCTACCTCCCGCTTACCTGAGAACAGATCCCTCGGCGCTGGCACTCCTGCTCTTTACAGACTTTCATTGACTTCAATGGGCGCAGCTTCTGGCTCTTCCTTCTTCCGGTTTCCGGTTCCTCCTTGCTTCAGCCTCTCTCCTATGAGTAACCTGCAAAAGAGAAAGAAGACAAGGTTAGACTGATCAGTATCTCTTGCCAGCAACAAGTAAGTGCAAAACTTTTTATTACCTGAAAGAACTTTGACAACAATTTCTGGATTCGTGTATATTCAAACTCTTTGTTACAAGAATATTTTGCAGAACTTTGTGAAGCAAACATTGTTTTTTCTCATGGAACTTTTAAGAATCGAACAGTGGAAACCATTAACAGCAAGGCAAACAGTAAATCAAGGACTTGCACAAATTACATGCTGTATTTTGATGTAAAAGTACAGTATTTGTTTTATAAAAGATTCTGCAAATATGGGAAAAGTGAGTCTGCTATTGGGAATTTAGGCTTTAGTTATATTATGATGAATGTTTGATATTGGTAATTCTGATAACGGTATTTGTTTAATGTTTTAGAAGCTTTACAGTAATAGAAAACACATCCCAGAGCAGTAACACATTCCAAACCTGGAAACTAGAGACCAGGATCCAAGAGGTACTTTTAGAAGAGAATTTCTAGTAAAAAAAGGGATAGTCAGGAACCCATTTAGGAATAGGTTGCACTTATCTGTTCTTTGTTTATGTTTCATTAGGCACCAGTTTCTACAGAAGTCAGAAAGGGCCGCAGATTTGTGCAGCACTTCAACAGTGGAAACGCAAGAACGGTGTTGTCTCTCTTTTTTATTTTATCCACTTCCCCCCTTCCCTTGAGCTTCTGTTCTTAGTGCACTGTTTTAAAAACTAGTGTGCTGGAACAAGCAGTTCAGGGTGGGGTCGGATTGTCTTCAACCTCCATCAGAACTGAACAAGAACTCAGGTGAGCTGGGCTTTGACATTATTCTCCATGGCCTGGTGACTAGCATTGTGACTGGTAGTGCATCACCTAGTGCATAGGGCTGTACCCTGTGTGTAATTTATGTCAATGATGTTGTTGCTGGCAGTGACCAGGTGTATCCTCTGTTTCTTCCCCCCTTTTTGTTTTGTCACGCTGTCCTTATGTGCATTAGCATTATCTGATGGAGGAGCAGAGGCACCGGTGACGGAGGGAGCTGCATCCCACACGGCCCATTAGGCCGAATCTACCGACTGTGGGGGCACCAGTTGGACGGAGGGCGAGGGGAGCACCAGGGCAGAGACTGGAGGGGACAGTTCTGACAGTGATAGCCCCTCCGATGGAAGCTCCCTGGTGGTGGCGGACACCTCTGTGCCCACCCCAACTACAGGTACAGCTGCTACCCCCGTACAAGCACCACCCTTCGAGCAGCCCATCAGCGTGTTTCCCGTGCCCGCTCACCCAGGAGGGTGGGCATCTCCTTCGCCCCAGGCACCTCAGGTCCTGCCCCAGTCAGCCCTGCTGCCCTGAGCGTTGCGGCCCAATAGAGATCATTCTAGGCTCTGGCCTCCTCCCTGATGGCAGCCATTGTCCCTGTCTCAAGCCTCCCCCTCCAACTTCCTCTACCTAGTCCTATTCCCCTCAACCCAGGCCTATCCCAAGCACACCATCATACATTCCTGGAGGGCATTCACTCTGGCGTTGCGGCCCGACAGAGATCATTCCAGGCTCTGGCCTCCTCCCTGATGGCAGCCATTGTCCCTGTCTCAAGCCTCCCCCCTCCAACTTCCTCTACCTATTCCTAATCCCCTCAGCCCCAGCCTATCCCAAGCACACCATCAGACCAGCATGCACCCAAGACAACACACAGGAGTGGCTCAGGCAAACACAAGCACCACACATCATCACACAGGCACTCCAACATACACCATCCAGAATCAGACATGCCAACATCCACTGCCTCCACTGTGTTCCCCTCCTCCACCTTGTCCACCTCCCTCCCAGTAGCGTCTCCACTCACACCTGCATGCACTACATCCTCATTCACTACTTCATCACCAACACGCCTACCACTACATGCCCCTCACTGGCAGTCACCACCCCAACATCCATGCACACGTCCCTGTGCCCTCTCCCATTGTGTCTGTGCCCCCTCCTCCCAAAGGCAAGGAGGCATCACCATCTGCCAAGGGCAAAAAGGAACAACCAGCAGCCAAGGGCAAGAAGGGACCACCAGCTGCCAAGGGCAATGACAAAGGGCCGCCCACTGCAGGCAGGATGGATAGGAGGCCTGGTGCTGGAGCTGCATATGAGCACACAACACCAACCCTGGAACTTCAGTTGTCCGAGGCTGCAGGGGAAGGGCTGGAGCTTCCCCTACCACTTGCAGCACCACCGCCAGCACTGCCACCTGCAACGCCACCAGCACCGCTGCCAGCAGCAGCAGCCCCAGTGGGTAGCCATCCAAGGCTGCAGGGGAAGGGCTGGAGGCTCCCCCCTCCACTGGCAGCACCGCCGCCAGCACTGCCACCTGCACTGCCACCTGCACCACAGGCAGCAGCAACAGCCTCAGTGGGCAGCCATCTGAGGCTGCACGGGAAGGGCCGGAGCCTCCCACAAGCACCTCCGCCAGCACCGCAATCTGCACCACTGGCAGTACCACTGGCAGCAGGAGCAGTCCCAGTGAGCAGCCGTTTGAGGCTGCAGGGGAAGGGGTGGAGCCTCCCCCACCACTGGCAGCACTGCCACCAGCACCGGCACTACCACCACTGTGCAGCCATCGCTGCCGGCGTTTGGACTGTAGTCCTGCCTCCATGGAGTGTCATGCATCCTGCCCGCTGCAAATCTTGTGGGTCTGACCCCCAGGTGAGGAACTGTGCGAGTGCACTCCCAAAGATCTGCATCACAGAGCACAAGGCCCCCTCCAGAACCAGTGGAAGAAGGCATCCACTCACCCCCTCCTTGCCAGGATGAAGTACACTGGGCACAAAGACCCCTCCAGAACCAGTGGAAGAAGGCATCCACTCACCCCCTCCTTGCCAGGATGAAGCACACAGGGCACAAGGCCCCATCCAGAACCAGTGGAAGAAGGCATCCACCTACCACCCCTTGCCAGGAAGAAGCACACGCGGCACCAGGCCCCATCGAGAACCAGTGGGCAAACCACCCACTTGAGAGACTGTGGCTTTGCACTCCCTAGGACCAAGCAGTGGGCACACCAACCATTTGAGAGACTGTGGCCTTGCACTCCCCAGGACCAAGCAGTGGGCAAGCCACCCACTTGAAAGACTGTGGCCTTGCACTCCCCAGGACCAAGCAGTGGGCAAAACACCCACTTGAGAGACTGTGGCTTTGCAATCCCCAGGAGCAAGCAGTTGGCAAACCACCCACTTCAGAGACTGTGGCTTTGCACTTCCCAGGACAGAGTAATGTGCATGTTGCCCCCTCCAGGAGCAGTGGCATAGTACCATCTTCTGGCTGAGGTGCCCCCCTTCCCTTTTCCCCTGAGGTACCTGTGTATTTCCGAGCTGATGCCCCAGCAGTATTCTCTCCGTATTGAGGCAGGAGTAAGGTGCCAGGAGTAAGGTGGGGCCTTGGCCTATGTGATATGGCCCTGTGGCCCACAGACATTAAGGACTGTCAGGCAGCTGGTTCATCATTTTTCCTTGCATGATGTAGAATAATTATCACAGGAAAAACGCTTTAATTACATGCTATGTCCTTTTGGACTTTCGAATCACATGAAAGCTAAAGTATTCTGAGTACAAAGTGATTAAAAACGTAGTTCATCATACCTCGCCACCAGGAAGGGAGGAGTAGACAGCGCACCTCTCAAGTACTGTGATTCTGGTGATGTTTTTCATTAATAACGGCATTAAATATTCGAAGAGTTAAGTACCAGAACCTGGCATTCAATAAATTGCAGGTCAAGTTAAAAGGGCTCCGTCTGGGGGGCAGGAACTCCCTCTTTCTTTACAAAAAGTCACTTTCACAAAAAAAAAAAAAAAAACAATACTACCGGTAATTGAGGTGCAATGGTGGTTGCGTGCTCCTAGATGCCGGCCCTCATAGGCCTTGTCAAGGACATCCTTTAGTGCTTGGTACAAAGATGAGGGTGTGCATGCATGAGCAATTGGGGCATCCACATGTGTCGGCAGGAGTAGTATCACTTGGTTTCTGGAGGGTGCCTCTCAGGTGTGTGAACATACCCAGATATAGCCGTGTGATGTAATTCATGCCTCACAGGGCTCTTGTGAAATCAGAGTTTAAGAATGAGGTCTTCTCTGGGGTAATCTGAAACTGACATCAGAACAGTAGGTCGGAGAAGCACATTCCAGAGGCCAACATCTTCGGGAGGGCCATTATCTATTAATTAGGATCCATTGCGGCTGCCAAAGTGCGTACATCATACGGGAACGCTATCTAATGGCATAAACTCGACAACATTAATGTGTGGTTTAGAAGTGGCAGGTAACCTTTCAAGGTAAGTTACAAGTATGCAGGGTATACTTTTAGCCACAGCTTCTCTGCAACGTAAGTCTGCATGCACACAAGGTACCCTAGGGAAGGTAAGGGGACACAAAACATAGATACTTAACCGGGTGAGCCGTTAAACAGATGAGTTGGTTCGGCGATGGCGTGCTACATCACACTTAAATAATAGGTGTCTGACTATGTCCCCCCATTTTATCCTTTCATTTACAGTATCTTCAAGGGGAGATGATGCACTGCAGGGCCAAAGAGGATCCTGTCAGGCCCTCATAGAAACACAAGGATGGAACAGAGCACAGTGGGTGAGATGGGAGAAGAATCCAGAGATAACACACCATACTTCAACCTCCCACAGCCATGGCTTATTGCTAGTCTAGTGCTCCTTTTATTGAGGGGCATTTCCACGATAACTGGCTGCAGAAAACTTGAAGGGGATCCAACGGTCGATGCCTGGATGATACACAGATCATGGGACTCTAAGCAACACGAAAGAGATGCATGCAAACTGCAAGGTATAGGTTAGAACAATGGTTCCCAACCTGTGGTACGGGGACCCCTGGGGGTCAGCAAAGCCTCCTCAGGGGGTAGGCAACTGATTCGAAGATTATATATATTAACAGTTTAGGGCCCCAGCTTTCAGTAATGACTCATTGAGGGACCCCAGATCCCAATAATGATTGAATAGGGGTCCCCAGGTTCCAGTAAAGAAAAAGTGGGGCTCCACAGAAGTGTAAAGGTTGGGAACCACTGGGTTAGAACCGTAGGTCTTCCCCAATCTGTAATTACCTTAATGTTGTTGCAAAAGGTTTGGGAGGGGATAAATACACCCGTATGGGCACAGTCAACTGCATCCAGGATGTTACTGGAAAATCCAGAGTTTCGCCAGGCCTGGCACTCTCAGCACCAACAATGCTGAAGCCGGCCCTGGCAGTGTCTTCAGACCAAGTCAAGGTGGTAGGTTTGAAATGGTAGGGAAATCCCTACAAATAAAAATGGGAGCAGCAATATCACCCACATTAAAGCCACGTCAAGGCTGAAGACTAAAATGGCTGGGAAGTCCCTACAAAGTAACAAGGTAGTAGCGATATCACCCACAATATGTGACACACCCCAAATGACTGGATGTAAAAGAGGATCCTAACCACAGGGTTAAGCACTCCTAGCTCACCACAAACAGGATGATGGAGCTACAAGGGGGTAAAAAGGATAGTCAGTAGGCAGCAGAACGGATATCTCCTGTATTGCAATAATATCAAAGGCCTGAAGAGCTGAGTGTTACGTTTTGCCTCTGTAGCATAGCCAAGGGTAGTCCAACCTACTAGCAGTAGTACTCCTGGACAGGGGAGAACTGTCCTGAATATAACTCAGTAGAGCAAGGCTGGCTAGGATGGCAGGAGTAACTAGGAAGAGTATGGAACACAGTTGTTAAACAGGTAGGACTCAGCGGAGGGGAAGCAGCAAGATCAGTGAGTATCAGGGTCGACACATGTCTGAGGAGAACAATTACGGATGGAGAACTCCTTCCGGCTCAAGTACTAGTCACCAGACAGGTTACAACAGTATATACTGAGGCCATGATAATGTAGCCCAACCCAAAACATCTGGGAGGCATAAGTTAATCGGAGCTAAATAGTAGGAGTACGGTATCACAGAAGAAGGCAAAGATCAGGGGACCCCCGCCATGGTGGCAAAGACAGCACATTCAGGTGGCTTCATTAAAGATTAAAGGTGGCTGGTAGGCCGGAGGAAAGGAAGGTGTTGCAAAATCAGTGATCCTTGGGATGCCTGACAGCCGGGACACTAAGGTGCTCTGGTGAGAATCTGAAAAGTAACCGAGGGCGGCACTGAAAGACAAAAAGTAGCAAAGAATGAAATGTGGGAGCCGCCTGGGGACGTAAGCCCTGCATGTGGCGTGGCGGTAAAAGGGGCACATTGGTTGGTAAAGGGGGCACACTGGTGGGCGGTGTGCTGGAGAAAGGCTACTTACCTTGGGATGGCTTACAGCAGGGTAAGTAGGCTGATGGGGGAGTAAGCTGAGCATGGCACTCACAATCCAGAGATGCCTGTTGGCAGGCCACAGAATGGACAGACAAGGTAGAGAGTTGAGCCAAACAGCAGTAACCCCTCTCACGATCAGAGAAAGAACTAACAAAAGACCAATAAAACTGGATGACCCCAAATGCAGCATGGAGGACGGCCTCAACAACAATAGGTATCCGAATTTTGACAAGCAAATCACAAGGACTTGATTGATTTAAAGCAGAGATGATGTCATGCAGCAAAGTTATGATCCTGGCTAAATGAGTTATGTATGACGGAGAGGATGTATGCCCTATCAACTGTGATCTATGACCTGTCTCCGAATTATGATTTATGATGATGACAAATGCAATGTGTGGCATTCAGAATAATTTATGACATTGTAATAATGTTTTATGGCCTTGTTGTCTTGATTTATGACTGAACACCGTAAGTTATGAGGTCAAGGTTTTGTGGCAAAAGTCCATGCATGTAATAAGTATTCCCACAGCAAAATACAAACACCCACGGCTGTTGTGAGTTTATTAAAAAATGTACATGAGGAATTACACTAATTGGAGTAGGCCAAGTGTGGGAGTTATACCCCTGGCCCACAGTCTCCCTTTCTCGTGCCCTGTCACTATGTGCCTCTCAGTAGCTCGGTTGGGTGAGACACTCCTAACCAGGTACCCATCCATTGCAGCTGAATGGCTCTACAGTTCAGCAATCTCAAGAGCCAGGCCTCTGAAGTCAGGGGGCAACATCATGTCGCTGCCTCCTTGATTGTTCAGGCCAGAGGAAATTGCCCTTAACATGGCCTCATCAACAGTCCTTCAACGTGCCTCAGTCATCCTTGAGCTAACCCCAGTGATCCAGGGTTTTCTCTAGTTGGGGAGGGTGTAATATTTGAGCCCCCACCAATGCTCTCAATGAGGGAGGCTGCTCTCACCCTTTCCCGTCACGGTGTCCCTCAGCACAGGGCAGCCAGCTCCCTCCTCGGTAACCTCATGTTCTGCCTGCCATTCTGGGAAGGCACATGGAGAGCCGAGAAACCATCTTCATTGTGGTGGTGCTGCCACATTCGGCCTTTGCCGCAGCTCCTGTCGCTCCACAGACTTCAAATCCATATTGGATTTTTACAGAGAGATGGCAATGCTCAACAAAGAGCGGCTGCCATGTTCTGTATTTCAGCCATGCCCTCCTTTCGTGTTCCACCTTTTTGAGTTCTGTTCATAGTCTTCCAACTTGACCTCAATTTATTTTTCATTACAGATTCTTTCCAGCTGCTCCCTCAAAGCCTTTGTGGCCTCATTTAGAATTGATAGCAATTTGTCAGCACTTGTGACTCTTTTTACCATTTTCTAGGAGTCTATCGTTAGGATGCTTATTTCAACTGTCAATGAATCGATTTGGGACTTCAATAAGTGTTTAATGATTAAAAATTGTTTTCATAATATCAGTCAATGAGAATTCTGTGTTATCTCATGTTCCATCCACATTCTCCTCTTGTGCTAAATGGCCTTTTTGCGAAGCAGTGTCTCCGACTGCCAGGTGCACTGTGTATTTATCCGTTTTGCTGTGTTTGCTTCCTCATCCTACTGGTAGGATTGGCCTCTGTGTTACTAGTGTTTGACTCTACAGCCTCTTAAGCGCATCTATCACCACAAAATATTAGTCACCTTCTGTGAGGGGGGGGGTCAGTACTCACCAGAACCTACCAAGGGCAGGGTGGCTTTAACCTTCATTTCAATCTTGGGCCCCCATTCCTCCTAGCCTTCAGCTTTCTCTATCCCACACCCTGGTCGAATAACAAGTTGAGGCATTACAATATGTGTCTTTCGCTTTTATTATAGGCAGTCCATCATCGATATTTGTTGCCTTACCAGGCCCTCAATGTCTTGCCTTGCCCAGTGGGGAAAGAAAGTTTATCCCTGTCTTTCCCAGTGTGTCAGTTCATAGTACCAGGTTAGGGCCACCAGTCTCTCCTTAGCGTCTTCTATGACATAGTTGCCCCACCTGATAATCTACAAGCTCAGGGTGGGGAAGTGTCTCAATATTCACCCAGATTTCCAAAGGGTCTTCATTGTTGTCTCACCTTTGTACTGAGAGATTTCCACTGGTCTCACCCCGCTGTCTTTCTCTCATAGTTGTACTTCTCACCATGTCGGCTTAGGGTGCGTAGACCTCCACAAACCTCTCTGATCACCACAATGTGGATGCTATAGCCCTCCCATCCTAAGGAGAAGGCACCAGACCTCATAGGACCCTGCAAACATGCAGCGCACACTGAATCTGCTGGGAGAGCAGCCCTCATTCCAAGACTCTTCAAGCACATCCTCCGGGTCAGTGAGTCATAATAGCCACATCCTCTCTACACCATGCATCAATCTAGGGAATAGGGCATAGTTGTTTCCACGCAGAAAGACTACAAACAAGCCTTGCTAGCTGCAAGGGTCGCTGTTAAAGAAAATGGGTGCTGCCCGGGCCCAGGAAGGACCAGGAGGTAGCCCCTTGGAGGATTAGACAGAGGGGTCACTCAGCAGCACAGAGAGCCCATGCAGAAACAGGCAGCACCCGCAGAAGCACTTGAACCATTGTTCAAGAAATCTGAGCACGGCAGTTGTCTCAACACAAGGAGGGTCCCATGAAGTCGGTGGTCAACTCAGCAAGTTGAGCAATGCAGGACAGAGTGCTGGGGACCTGGGCTATGCTGTGCACAAAGGATTCCTTGCAAAAGTGCACATAAGCCCTAGCAGCTGCAGTTCACACAGTACACAGGATTACTGTCTGGCGTGGGAAGGCAAAGACTTACCTCCACCAAATTTGGACAGAATGACTACTGGACGTCGCGGTCACTTGGATCCAGCTCCTCTGTTCCAGGGACCACACTTGTCAAGATGAGAGGGGACCCATAGGACCGGTGATACAGAAGTTTGGTGCCTGCATTAGCAGGGGGAAGATTCCATCAACCCATGGGAGATTTCATCTTGGTTTCCAGTGCAGGGTGAAGGCAGACAGCCCTCAAAGCATGCACCACCAGGAAACAGTCGAGAAAGCCGGCAGGATTAGGCGCTACAATATTGCTGGTAGTCTTCTTGCTACTTTGCTGCGGTTTTGCAGGCGTTCTGGAGAAGTCAGCAGTCGATCCTTGGCAGAAGCTGAAGAGAGAGATGCAGAGGAACTCTGTTGAGCTCTTGCATTCGTTATCTGAAGAGAAACCCACAGGAGGGACCCTAAATAGCCCTCAGAGGAGGATTGGCCACTTAACCAGCTAAGCACCTATCAGAAGGGGTCTCTGACGTCACCTGCTGGCACTGGCCACTCAGAGGCCTCCATTGTGCCCTCACACCTCTGCATTCAAGATGGCAGAGGTCTGGGACACAGTGGCGGAGTTCTGGCACCACCCCTGGGGTGGTGATGGACAGGGGAGTGGTCACTCCCCTTTCCTTTGTCCAGTTTCACGCCAGAGCAGGGGTTGGGGGATCCCTGAACCGGTGTAGACTGGTTTATGCAAAGAGGGCACCATCTGTGACCTTCAAAGCATTCCCAGAGGCCAGGAGAGGCTACTCCTCTCAGGCCCTTAACACCTATTTCCAAAGGGAGAAGGTGTAACACCCTCTCTCAGAGGAAATACTTTGTTCTGCCTTCCTGGGTCTGGGCTGCCCAGACCCCAGGAGGGCAGAAGCCTGTCTGTGGGTTGGCAGCAGCGGTAGCTGCAGTGAAAACCCCCGAGAGCTAGTTTGGCAGAACCCGGGGTCCATGCTGGAGCCCTGGGGATGCATGGGATTGGCACCTTAATACCAGATTTCACATGGGGGGACCATTCCATGATCTTAGACATGTTTCATGGCCATGTTCGGAGTTACCATTGTGAAGCTACATGTAGGTATTGACCTATGTGTAGTGCATGCGTGTAATTGTGTCCCCGCAAATTGCCCTGAACTATGTGGGGGCACCTTGGCTAGTGCCAGGGTGCCCTCACACTTAGTAACTTTGCACCTAACTTTCACTAAGTGAGGTTAGACATATAGGTGACTTATAAGTTACTTAAGTGCAGTGTAAAATGGCTGTGAAATAACGTGGATGTTATTTCACTCAGGCTGCAGTGTCAGTCCTGTTTAAGAATTGTCTGACCTCCCTATGGGTGGCAAAAGAAATGCTGCAGCCCATAGGGATCTCCTGGAACCCCAATACCCTGGGTACCTAGGTACCATATACTAGGGAATTATAAGGGTGTTCCAGTGTGCCAATCAGAATTGGTAAAAATGGTCACTAGCCTGCAGTGACAATTTTAAAGCAGAGAGAGCATAAGCACTGAGATTCTGGTTAGCAGAGTCTCAGTGACACAGTTAGGTTCCACACAGGGAACACATATAAGCCACAAACTATGAGCACTGGGGTCCTGGCTAGCAGGATCCCAGTGAGAAAGGCATAAACAAACTGACACACAAGTAAACATGGGGGTAACATGCCAGGCAAGATGGTACTTTCCTACACCATGTGAGCCAAAAGCATCAATGTGACAAACTGACCTCTATTATAATTTACTAATATTTCTTACCTATGGATTACATGGAGGTTCTCGCCTGAGGCTTGTGACAGAAAGTGAAAGAAAGTCTTTGTCAACTGCATGGATGTCTGGAGTCTAACACGTACTACTTCGGTGGAATCCAGATCTTGGTTGTGGTAGCTTTTCCGACTGCTTTTACCTGCAGCACGTCATTTTACGAAGGATTAAAGAGGTTATTCCCCATAGTTGGGTGAGGATCTTACCTTGGTTACCTTGGTTTTGTATTTCCTGTCAAAACACTTTATGTTGACTTGCTGGCATACAGTTTCTTTTCTTTCTTCATGGCACTGTGCACTCAATCTAAAAGGTTCCTGGGCTGGGAATTAGCAGCTGATGCTGAAGCATTTTATTTTGGTTGAGCTTAAACCTACTTTCCTGCTGGACATCGTTAAGCAGCAGGAAAAGGCATGGCCTGCCAAACAAAGATTAAGCAGTATAAAGTTTGCTGTAAAATGGACACACAAACAGTTTGTTTTTGTAGGGACATAAACAACACACCATCAGGAATAGATGTTATGTTGTCAGTGTGTGTGGGTCTCACTTTAAAGGCTCTCTTGAATGACAACAAGTACAACAGCACAATTAACAAAGCTGATAAGTGTTTCACATTAAAGTATAAATTAACCTCCAAACAAAAAATATGCCTTTCATTTTTTTAAAAACGTTGTTACCCTTTGGTCAAAAATCTATTTTCAGTGTTCATTGGGTATAAAAACAATTGACTTGAGTGCTAACTTGTAGGTGTGACTACTCGTGTGTATTTTCCATTTTATTTAGGACTGATCTTATGTATGCAAACCAGGAAAGCCTGGAGACACCAGTAAAATCCAAATCATCAAAAATTGAGTTTCTTGCAAATATGCAAAACACTTTACCACAATGTAAGCAATACTTCTTGAGATTAGTGAAAATTCATTGTGGCACTGGCAACCCTGATTGAGAATTAGGCTATGATGTGTTTAAAGTGCCAACAGCCTCTCCAAAACTAGCACTCATTATCAACTCTCAGGTCCTACATTATATTATAAAGCTCTGCGTGAATCCACACTGAGTTGTCTATCTTAACATATCTCACCTACAAATGATTATCT
Source organism: Pleurodeles waltl (assembly GCF_031143425.1). Lineage (NCBI taxonomy): Eukaryota > Metazoa > Chordata > Amphibia > Caudata > Salamandridae > Pleurodeles > Pleurodeles waltl. The sequence goes on from NC_090447.1 coordinate 1,220,885,025, forward strand.
TAAGATGTTAAATCTAGTTTTATCTAACACTTCTACTTAGTCTCTTGCAATAATGGCAGCTTTCTCTGGTATTTCCATGAGCCAACAAGCAGACCTGAAGTCTTTGTACCCGAAACAGAGGAGAAAGACGTAGTAAATTCCTCTCCAGCAGTACAAACAATGGGTTGCATCATGGTAAAATGAAAAAGTAGCCTTGCAATATTACTAGCCAGATCTCATGCCTCCATTTAATCTGAAATGGTCTTACAGGTTTTCAAAGTGAAGGGCATTTATCACCCCAAGGATTATAAAACCCTCTCTCTGCCCCAGTCTCTTCACCAAGTTTGTTTTCAATTGTAAATTGAATATTAAAACATCAGAAAATGTATTGTTTAGTTATGCATTGGCTTAGATATATATAAATGTATTTTGCTGTAAAGAACATGCCATGAGATCCCTCAGAAAGGCAGAGATTTTGTATATTTATGAATATGAATCAAGATGCCCTGATGAAGACTCATCGATGAGTCCTATGAGCAGATCGTTTTGTCGATGAATTTTCTCTAATGTTTGTGACCTGTGGTCTGTAGACCCTTCCTAATGTATGGTGATAATCTGTCACATTATTCTATTGCTTTCTGTTATAGATATATTCATTGCTGACATTTTGAATCTGTTCATGTGGCATTGAGAGCCCTTGTCCGGATTGAAATGCATAGATGGGGCTGTTTAATAGGAGCATTACCTTGCATGGCCATCCACGATTCACATCTGATTTTAAACAACGACAAAGAAATATTAATGTAATTTTGAGGTGTGGGCTGTATATTCTCAGGGTGAACCCACAAAGTCACTAAATTACCCTGAGCTCAACCCACTGGTAGCTATGGAACAGAGCTGCCAGGCTTAATCAGAGCAATGTGTAAAATATTTATGAAGTACCAAAACAGCAATAAAGTTGAAATACAAAACAATAAAAATCCCAAATTGATAAAGAAACATAGAATAAAATGTAATAAGCAATGGCACCAAAATGACAATATCCAATAAGGGGAACCAAAGATATGAATTTTTAAGGAGAAATGGCACTAAAAATGACAAAGTTCGAATGATAGTCAATAGCCCTGGTAAACCGAGACCTATGGGAAAACTGATGCTGATCTGTGGCACAGATCGGACATACTGACCAGGTTTGTACTGGTCAAAGATTTTGCCGTCTGTCTTAGGGCCTGGCTTATATTGAGGCGGGCAACCCATTTCTCTGCTATGGCGATGAAGTAAATTACTCTGTCAACCTGGCCGAAATGTTGCCTGTCTAATTTAGACATGAACGCTAAGCTTGTAATTTCAAAAGCATTGCATGAAACTCTATCACTGCCATACCTTTCAATGCCTTTTCCAGTTTGGTGCAGGGATCCATCAACATGACTGAGCTTTCCCACTCGTTTTTTAAAAAAATTCTTTTGTTTCAGAAAGAATATCCCAAAACAGGATTTTCTTTTTGCAAATAAAAAAAGATAATGCACCCCTGGACATGGGAGTCCTCCCATACAAAGGGGGCATTTTTTTACCACCAACGTTGGCTGGCAGTGACAGACAGTAAGAAAAAAAACAGCTATATGTCCACCCATTCAAAGTTAGGCAGATGTACATAGAGCCATTTCTCTGATGGAATCTGTCTGTTCTATCTATCTATCTGTCTATCTATGTATCTATCTGTCTATCTTTCTACTACGTCAGTCACCCATGTAGCCCATATTTAAAAAGTGCTACCCATTGGGCCCACCTTTCCATAACGCCCTCGGACGCAGTTAAAAAAACATATAGACACTGTTTTGTTTGAGTCCCCACAAGCAAGGCTCGATTCATTTTTGACGATTTTCAATGTCTGTTGTCCTAACCTGGTGCTTTCATCTAGACTAAAAGATGTTTTACACATGAGGTTCAACACAATCAAAGTTGCAAAAAAGATATGGTTCCATTTCAAAGATATAATCGAGCTTCGAGGTTATATTGCAGGACTGTGACTTCTCTTTGCTTTTAAGCACTGTTATTACTATTATCCATTGTAATACTCAATTTTCTGATGGAGGAAGAATAGAGAGCTTAGCTTGATCTTATGAGCTGCAGATGACAGCAGATGTCATTGATCAGCATTAAGACAGTTTGCCAGTGTTCTGCATGTACAAGGTACGTGTCTTTAAACACAGCTACCCTCTGCTGGTACAGCCATAAGGGGAAGCTGTAGGGGTTACAAAACCAGCATAAACACTCCTGTGTACTCAGGGAACAGAGAGGGATGGCCATGCCAGCGACCAAGATGGCTGTCTCGCTGTGAAAGTCTGGAACTTGAACCTCTTTATTGCTGGGTTTCAGAGCCTTTCACCAATCAGGACCCATCAGCGATGTCATTGCAGTCCTCCCTACCTGCTGCAGTCCCGAATGAGCTCCCTGCCTGGAACAAAGCGGCTCTGACAACGGTTAGCAGAATCATCAGGTTAAGGCAGCATGGTCCTAGGAGACCTCACGTCTACAGGGGCTGTAGAGGAGTCTGAGGCCGAGGCTGCCAAGCCTCGCTGATCCATTTGACTGGCAATCACCACCTGGGGGCTGGCATGAGCTGGAATGCTGAGACATTCCACAACATGACTGGAGAAGGGAGGATCAACCCTCTAAATCTAGGACTGAGGCAGCCACGGCAAACAGCAGAGGGCTGTCACTGCCCAACTGCAGCCTACGAGTGAGTCTAAGACGCCATCGGTTGGGAGGCCAGGTGAAGATCGGCCGTGCCACCATCACACCAGTCCCAATACTTGCTATGTGAAGCTGCCGCAGGGGAGAACTACTTCATCGGATCCTGTGGGTTTGTACCTTTGGCTGAGGGGAGGCCTGTGGACCCACCTTCAGTTGGGCGCCTGTCTTCCTACTAGGGCTGAGACTGATGAGGGGGGCCACATCGGCCTTATTGCTCTGTAAGAAATGCCTCCCCCACCTAGGTGTGTCCTGCCTGCGACACTGCCAGCCTGGCAGAGGCTATGATGTCAGGGATGCACACCAAGGCCCCATCTGTACGGGTCTGCCTCGCCGCTTAATTGGCGAGCCTCCACTCACCCTCCATATCTCTGACCATGTTCACTCTGAGAGAACCATATGGCATTTCCAACTACTGCCTGTTGATGGGTAATCAGCACATAGCATCACCCGTGAGAGTGCAGCTTTACTGATGTATTGTGCCCTCTTTTCTCTCCCTCCACTTCGGAATGGGGAGAGGGGATCCTAAGTAGTGCAAGCTCCAATTTGAACAGACCAAGGCTGCGCAATGTCAACGCTCCCTTTTTCACACTGAGGAGGGCCGTTTGGGGGACACTATGTTTAGGGCTGCAGACTACACCACAACAAAAATGGAGGAACTTCCTGTTGGATTATTCCTGCTTTAACACCCTCGCGAGTAGGCTGGATCGCATGGGTGAGCAGCTGGACAGTCAAAACAGAAGGATGGATGGCATTGAGGGGTGCATCTCTGAAACAGAAGATGGTGCTGCATCGTTTGTGAAATGCCTCAAGGATATTGAGAAGATGCTCAAGACCGTTGTAGATCAGAATGAAGACCTAGAGGACAGCCGGGTAGTATTTCAAGCGAATTACAATTTCTTTCTGCTGGTGCAGTAGAACTAGTAGAAGGCCATTTGGTAGATTCCTCACACCAGGACAGAGGGGGCTTCAGCACCTTCTCACTGCTGCCTCAGTGAGAGGAAAAGGGTCTGACTTGCCCGACTTGATGGTGAGACCAGAAGGGCCACCAAACCGAATAACTTAGTGTATGAAAGGAGTGAGGTTATCCGCAGTGTTTCTCACAAAGAGCAGGATGTCATCCGTATACATAGATACCAATAAAGGGCATGGACCAAATTGTACACCCCAGGGAAGGTGATTCTCCTGTAATTGTCTAACCAGGGGTCTATACCAAAGATAAAAAGTAAACAAAAGAGAGCGCACACCCCTGATGGGTACCTCTAGTCACTGGGAACAAAGCAGTGAGGGACCCACTGGTCCTCAGTCAAACCACTGAACTCGAGTAGAGCAAAATCATAAGAGAGATGTAACCACATGGCAATCAGCATCCAGAAGGGCAACCGTCACCGGGACATCAGGGGACATCCACTTCAGCACAACAAACACTGCATGCAGATTAAAGGCTTTGGGCATGTGGGGGACAAAACTGTTTTATATTGGTGATAGGATTTGCTCTATCAAGAGAGTGAGATGTGTAGCGACCATCTTGGCCAGAATTTTCTTATAATGATTAAGAAGCGAAAGTGGACGATATGATGGACAGAGGTTGGGTGCCTTACCAGGCATTAGGAGCAGAATGATCACAGCTTGCAGAAGCGCTGGTAGGAGAGCCCTTGCTTCAAGTGCCTCTGCATATACCCCAGAACGTGTGTCAACTAAATGCTGATAACCCTTGTAAAATGCACTGGTGAGCCCATGCAGCCCTGGGGGCGTAGATGCATGAAGGGCATCTTTCACTTGCATTATCTCTACTAAAGAGATGGGCTAACTCAAGAACTGTTTCTGCCCATCCTCCATAAGGATGCTGGGGGCAGGCTAGGACAGCGGAGGCCATCAGGCTCCGCCCGCGGCCCTGTCACTTTCTTTCTTGCTCTCTTCCATCCCATAATGGGATGAAAGATGGATAGAGAGAAAGAGAGAGAGAGATTGGTATTTCAGTGGTCTCTCCATATAATAACCTCAAAGTGTCACACTAGCAAGATGTTTGTTTGGCATGTTATAGGTTACGTTTTGATGGCCTACTCATAAAGCTCTTGGATTGTCACTCAGTAGGTTGAAGGTTTAAATCCTGGTATCTCATGGCAGTGTGTGTGTTTATTTACTCATGCTTTGAATGTTAAATATATCTAGTGATGGAACATTTACATCTTATTCCCCATACCCATCTTTGGCTTGAATATCATAGAGATGAATTGACATTGAACACGAAGGAGTCATCTGTGGCCTAGTGATTAAGGTCTCAGACTCTCACACAGAAGTTTGATGGTTTCAGTCTAGGTGTGTCAGCTGTCATTTCTCAGCTTTAAATCTTTTCAACTTCAAAACTTTTCAGGTACGTAGAGAAAGGTGATCTGACTGTTCTTACTTGTAAAATAATTTTTTTTTCTTTTTGCCAGAACATTTCACCTTGTAACTGGCGTGGAGTTGGGTGGTTAAAGGGGGTTGGCTGCAGGGCCTGGCCTGCCGGCCAATCCCTGCCACATACGGCCGAAGGCCATGCATGGTGCAGGATTGGGTAGTTATATGGGGTTGGCCGCAAGACATGGCTGCAGGCCGGGCCCTGCAGCCAACCCCCAGCATGCACATTTAAAGGCTGTGTGGGGAGCAGGGTTGGGTGTTTCTAGGGGGGTGGATGCAAGGCCTGGCCACAGACCATGCCCTGAGGCCAACCCAGACTGCACAAGGCCTTTGGCCGTGTGTGGCGGTGGTTGGATTAATGTATAGTAATGAAATTTACTTTTTTTAATAAAACAGAAATTAACATAAAAACTCAAAGGTTACAGGGACGTTATAGTTAGGCTCACATATTAAATGTACAAAACAATAGTAATTCAGCAGTTATAGTTAGTTATTTCAAGTAACCAGAACTCATGCCCTACTGTAACTACAAATTATACCCTTGCCATGCACTAATTACTCCAGCTATTACAGCACTCATGACATCTTTTATAACATCATTGATAATATCACTGTAATTTTTTATCTAAATTATTCATAAAAAACTGTGCAGTGCAGGGGCGCAAGTTACAGTTACTTTTGGGCACGAGTTATTGTTACTTGAAATAACTCTACCTGTAACTGCTGAATTTCTATGGGTTTGTACTTTTAAAATGTGAGCCTACCTATAACGTCCATATAACCTTAGTTTTTTTTAAGTGAAAAAACATATATGTATGTGTATATATATATATATATATATATTTCTTTTTTTCACTAAAAACCCAATTTTACAGGTACACTATAATTAAGCTCAGATTTTACATGCACAAAAGCACAGACATTTTTAAGTTTTTTTTTACTCTGTTTCTTTACTATTACGTCCCTGATACCTTGTTTTTTTTCAGTGAATATTTTTGACATTAAGTAAAATGGGCTTCACAATGCATGGTGGGGAGTGATTTGGGCACCGGGACTGGCCTGGCATTATGCTATCCACCCCCTCACCCCCAAGATTGCAGCTCCTGCCCCCTTCCTCCCTTGCCATCCGTTGCCCAAAGTCCATGCCCCTGCTCCCTCATTACAGTCTTGTGTGGCTGTTGTTCTGCCACTGCCCGTACTGCCTGCCCTGACAGTTAGTTTGCTGACCCATCCACCTCCTCTATACCCTCTGTTGTCCGAGTCCATGCCCTGAATGGTCTGATGGGTTGCCACTGCCCTCCATTTAGCTTGACATCCCTGCCCACTCCACCTGCCCTCCGTTGCCCAATTCTATGCCCCATCATTGCCCTCCTGCTTAGCCTCTTTGCTTAGCTTGCTGCACTACCCTCCTTACCCCAGCCCTCCTATTTGGCCTTTTTGCCCACCGTGTTCCATGGACCTAACACTGCCCCTCCTATCTACTCTGAGTGTTCTGGTTAGCTTCCACTGCTCCTCCCACTTGCCTAGCATGTTCCGATGGCTGCTGCCAGCCCCTGCCACCTCCACCCTGTCTGTCCAAGTTCCATGCCCCTATCCCGTCCCTTCTGTCCCTTGGTCCATTTTGCTGCCACTCCCTTCTGCCCTTCATGCTCTGTTGTGCTGCAACAGCTCCTCCTGCCTGCCCTATGTGGCATGTTGGGAAGCCCCTTCCTCTGCCCTTTCATGTCTGTGTCCAGCCCCTACCCCTCCCTTCTGTCCTCCAGGGTCCTTTGTGTATGCCCTTGCCCCCTCCCTCTTGCCCACAATGGCCGTTGTGCTGCCACTAACCCTCATCTTGAAATGCATGGTCTTATGTGCTGCCACAGCCCCTTCAACTGCCGGGTATGGTCATCTTGCTGCCTCTGTCCCCCTTCCACCTTCCCTATGTTGTCTGTGTATAAGCCTTTATACTCTCACTGTTGCCCATGGTGTGTTGTGCTTTCAGTGCCAATCCCACCTGCCGTCCATGGTTAGCTTGTAGCTTCTGCCCTGCCTCTTTGCGCCCTGATACCTGTTTTCCAGATGGAAGCCCCTCTCTCCTGGCTTGTCTGGTCTGTTGTTTTGTCCCTGCAGGCTCCCTTCTGCCCTTCATGGTCTGTTATGCTGCAGCTGTCCCTCCTGTCTGTTTGGTATGGTCAGCTTGCTGCCCTTGCCTCTTTCCCCTCTGCTTTCTGTTGTTCATGTGCATGGCCATGACCCCACCCCATTTCTTTCCATGGTCCGTTATGCTGTACTCTACCGCCCGCTTGCCCTGTGTGGTGTATTACACATCTGTGACTCCTGACTCCTGCCCTATAATATCAGTTTGGTGCCCCTACCCATCTCACTACTGCCTTCTGCTCTCTGAGTCCATGTCCTACTCCATTCCTCCTGGCCTCCGTGATCTAATGTACCATATTTTTCAACATTTTGAACTTGGTAAGGAGATTTTAGAATTAAAAAAAACTAAGGAATTGATTTTTGCCAGCGAAAAGGAGTGGATTTTAGGCAGGAGAAAGATAAAAAGAAAGCCCTTTTGAGCCTAAAAACATTGGGAGTCTCCTGCCTGAGTTGGATCTTTTGGCATGTATGGTTGTACTGCCACTGCTTCTTCCTTCTGCCCTCAATGGTCTGTTACATTACCACAGCCTCTCTTGCCTGTCCTGCATGATTGGTCTGTTGCTCCCACCCCCCTTTCCTCTACCCTCCATAGTCCGTTGTGCTGCCACTGCCCCTACTGCCTGCCTAGCGTGGGCAATTGGTACCTCTGTACCCTCCTCACTGCCCTCAATTAACAGAGTCCATGCCTTAGACCTGTGCCTCCCCACAGTATTCTAATGAACAAGTGTTATGCTAACATTGTTTGTTACAAAAGTGTGACACACTTGACTGCGCTATATAAAAGTGCAAAAAAACAAAATAAATAAGGAACGTATTTACAAGCCCTTTGCGCTGCAGATGCACAACTTTTTCCCCATATAAAAAGTGATGCACCATCGGCACAACAGGCTTGTAAATAAGCCCATAAGTGTTTTGCAGACTTTTGACATTGGGCTATACATGGGCTACATTTAGGTGACATTTAGCCTCTTTTTCCCTGGTGGCCATCTTGGGAGACCAATTCGTTATGAAGCTCCTAATTTCCTAATTTACTGCAGTACCCTCAGTAGAGATTGCTTTCGTTTTTCCACTTTGATTTCGCCAAGATGGCGTTTAGACGTGCCACACTTTTGGCAGAAATTCAGAATGTTATTACTCTAGTTGCTCATTAGAACATTCTAATAAAGATGCTGTTCACAGGGTGTAAGCTAACAGTCTGCTGCTGGTGTTGAAAATGCAGTCTGCATATCAGAATGTTTTAGAAGAGGAAGATATTTGAGAACTGACTTAAAACATGTCCTAATTTTTGTTTCTAGAGAACTAACCATAATTTCTATGATGAAATGTAGCCCCTCATTTTGTTCCTTGCTAAATTAAATGTTTTACGCTTTACCAGTTTGATTCAATGAAGATGGCTTCAGGTGTGCCACACTTCTGGAATATGTGTTAGCACTTTAACTGTTCTTTAGAAAACTCTAGAGGGATGCAGTAGAACACAAGGAAACCAACTGACAGGCTGCTACTGCTGAAAGCACGTTTTACTTAGAATATCACACTTATTTTCATTACAAAACCAGAGGCATCATTAAGAATTAATATCCTTTAGTGTCTCTCCAAGCAGCAGTCCTTTAAAAAACACAAAAGAACATTCCAGAAACAACACATAAATAGTCCAGGAACAGAATCCTTCCTAGTCGTTGAACAGATAAGTAGCCGTTCTCTCTGGTTAATTTATATGAAACTGTTAGCATTTTTAACGTTTCCATTTTTTAGGAACGTGTTTCATAGGAATTGCTTTTTACATAGGAAGTCTGTGAATGGGACTTTTATGATTTATTACATTTTCTTTGATAAATATTGTTTATATGGGTTTTAATATTATTATGTGGCGTATGGTTGTATTCTTGCTAGTGGTTTTGGTGACCTTGAAGGGGGTTGCTTTTAGGGATGGACTGCATTTCAGGTTAGCAGTTGTGGTGTGATTTTTTTCTAAAAGCACTGCTCATGCTGAGGGTTTTTACACGCCACCTGGGCATACCTTATTTTCCAAGGTCGCATGCAGTGTTAGTTTGAATGCGCTGTTTTCTCACGCCGCCTGGGCATACTTTATTATAATAGGTTGGGCGCAGTCTAAGGGCCTCATTACAAGTGTGGCAGTCAAGAGACTGCCACACTCGTGGTGGCAGTCAGACCGCCAGCATCCATTACCCCTGCGGCCTGGAGGTGGCGGAGATCATAATCCGCCAGGGCAGCACTAGCGCTGCCCTATTGATGACAACCTTGTTTTCCACCAGCCCTTTCATAGCGGTTACACTGCCATGAAAAGGCTGGTGGAGAACAGGTGCAGGGGGCCAGAAAGGGGGCCCTGCCTTGCCCATGTGTGAGAAAGTAACCTCTTTCTAGCATAGTTACCCCCATTTTTGGCCCACTTTTGGCCTGTTCGTCAGTTTGTTTAACTGTGTCACTGGGATCCTGCTAACCAGGATCCCAGTGCTTATGCTCTCTCTCCTCCCAAATTTATCACTACATACTGGTGACCCAGTATTTCATCCCAAATTGGCATATTGGTACCCCCTTATAAGTCCCTAGTATGTGGCACTTAGGTACCCAGGGCATTGGGGTTCCAGGGGACCCCTATGGGCTGCAACATTACTTTTTGCCACCCATATGGAGCCCATGCTAAGGCTTCTTCGGGAGTGCCATTGCAGCCTGTTTGAAATGATGCATGCACCCTTTCAAAGCCATTTTCACTGCAACAGATCACTTATAAGTTACCGATATGTCAAGGCTTCCAGCCCTGAAGGCTGGGTGCAAAGTAGCTGTGTGTGAGGGGACCCCTGTACTAGCAGAGGTGCCCCCCTTGTCATCCAGGATCATTATCCCAGACTTCGTGAGTGCGGGGATGAAATTTTGTACGTGCATTGGACATAGGTCAATACCTATGTCCGGCTTCACAATGGTAACTCTGAATATATGTAAGGTGTCTAACACCTGGGAATTGTACCCCAATACTGATTCTACTATTGGTTTTACAATTCCATGCACTCTGGGGGCACTGCGGTGGACCACCAGTACTGCCATACCAGCCTTTTGAGGTTTTCCAGGCAGACCCAGCTATTGCCACTTCACAGACAGGTTTCTGCCCTCATGTCGCTCAGGCAGCTCGAGCTCAGGATGGCAGAACAAAGCATTTGCTTTGGGAGAGGGGTGTTACACCGTCTCCCTTTGGAAATAGGTGTTACAGGCATGGGAGGGGTAGCCTCCGAGAGCCTCTGGAAATGTTTTGAAGGGCACAGATTGTGCCCTCCTTGCATAATCCAGTCTACACCGGTTCAGTGACCACCAGTCCCTGCTCTGGTGCGAAACTTGACAAAGGAAAGGGGAGTGACCACCCCCCAGTCCATCAATGTAAGGAAATGCCTCCTTGGCATGGTTACCCCCTGACTTTTTGCCTTTGCTGATGCTAAGTTTTGATTTGAAAGTGTGCTGAGGCCTGCTAACCAGGCCCCAGCACCAGTGTTCTTTCCCTAACCTGTACTTTTGTTTTCACAATTGGCACACCCTGGCATCCAGGTAAGTCCCTCGTAACTGGTACCCCTGGTACCAAGGGCCCTGATGCCAGGGAAGGTCTCTAAGGGCTGCAGCATATCTTATGCCACCCTGGGGACCTCTCACTCAGCACAGACACACTGCTTGCCAGCTTGTGTGTGCTGGTGGGGACAAAATGAGTAAGTCGACATGGCACTCCCCTCAGGGTGCCATGCCAACCTCACACTGCCTATGCAGTATAGATTAGTCACCCCTCTAGCAGGTCTTACAGCCCTGAGGCAGGGTGCACTACACCATAGGTGAGGGCACAAGTGCATGAGCACTGTGCCCCTACAGTGTCTAAGCCAAACCTTGGACATTGTAAGTGCAGGGTAGCCATAAGAGTATATGGTCTGGGAGTCTGTCATACACGAACTCCACAGCACCATAATGGCTACACTGAAAACTGGGAAGTTTGGTATCAAACTTCTCGGCACAATAAATGCACACTGATGCCAGTGTACATTTTATTGTAACATACACCCCAGAGGGCACCTTAGAGGTGCCCACTGAAACCTTAACTAACTGCCCGTGTAGGCTGACTGGTTTTAGCAGCCTGCCACACTCGAGACATGTTGCTAGCCACATGGGGCGAGTGCCTTTGTCACTCTGTGGCTAGTGACAAAGCCTGTACTGGGTGGAGATGCTTATCACCTCCCCCTTGCAGGACTGTAACACCTGGCGGTGAGCCTCAAAGGCTCACCCCCTTTGTTACAGCACCACAGGGCACTCCAGCTAGTGGAGTTGCCTGCCCCCTCCGGCCACGGCCCCACTTTTGGCGGCAAGGCCGGAGGAGATAATGAAAAAAACAAGGAGTCACTGGCCAGTCAGGACAGCCCCTAAGGTGTCCTGAGCTGAGGTGACTCTGACTTTTAGAAATCCTCCATCTTGCAGATGGAGGATTCCCCCAATAGGGATAGGAATGTGACCCCCTCCCCTTGGGAGGAGGCACAAAGAGGGTGTACCCACTTTCAGGGCTAGTAGCCATTGGCTACTAACCCCCCAGACCTAAACACGCCCTTAAATTTAGTATTTAAGGGCTCCCCAGAACCTAGGAACTTAGATTCCTGCAACCTAAGAAGAAGAGGACTGCTAAGCTGAAAAACCCTGCAGAGAAGACGGAGACACCAACTGCTTTGGCCCCAGCTCTACTGGCCTGTCTCCCCACTTCTAAAGACCCTGCTCCAGCGACGCTCTCCTCAGGGACCAGCGACCTCTGAATCCTCAGAGGACTGCCCTGCTCTAGAAGGACCAAGAAACTCCCGAGGACAGCGGCTCTGTTCACCCAAGACTGCAACTTTGTTTCAAAGGAGCAACTTTAAAACAACTGTGTTTCCCGCCGGAAGCGAGACTTGCTACTCTGTACCTGACGCTCCCGGCTCGACTTGTGGAGAAACATCACTTCAGGGAGGACTCCCTGGCGACTACGAGACCGTGAATAGCCAGAGTTGCCCCCCGAGCCCCCACAGCGACGCCTGCAGAGGGAATCCCGAGGCTCCCCCTCACCGCGACTGCCTGACTCCCAGATCCCGATGCCTGGTAAAGACTCTGCACCCGCAGCCCCCAGGACCTGAAAGATCGGAACTCCAGGGCAGGAGTGACCCCCAGGAGGCCCTCTCCCTTACCCAGGGGGTGGCTACCCCGAGGAGCCCCCCCCTTGCCTGCCTGCATCGCTGAAGAGACCCCTTGGTCTCCCATTGATTTACTTTGGAAACCCGACGCGTGTTTGCACACTGCACCCGGCCGCCCCCGTTCTGCTGAGGGTGTACTTCCTGTGCTAGCTTGTGTCCCCCCTGTGCCCTACAAAACCCCCCTGGTTTGCCCTCCGAAGACGTGGGTACTTACCTGCTGGCAGACTAGAACCGGGGCACCTCCTTCTCCATTGAAGCCCATGCGTTTTGGGCACCACTTTGAACTCTGCACCTGACCGGCCCTAAGCTGCTGGTGTGGTAACTTTGGGGTTGCTCTGAACCCCCAACGGTGGTCTACCTTGGACCCAAACTTGAACCCCGTAGGTGGTTTACTTACCTACAAGAACTAACAAACTCTTACTCCCCTGAGGAACTGTGAAAATTGCACTGTCTAGTTTTAAAATAGCTATAAGTGATTTATTTGAAAAGTATATATACTATTGTGATTATTCAAAGTTCCTAAAGTACTTACCTGCAATACCTTTCATTTGAAGTATTACATGTAAAATTTGAACCTGTGGTTCTTAAAATAAAATAAGAAAATATATTTTTCTATACAAAAACCTATTGGCCTGGAATTGTCTTTGAGTGTGTGTTCCTCATTTATTGCCTGTGTGTGTACAACAAATGCTTAACACTACTCCTTCGATAAGCCTACTGCTTGATCACACTACCACAAAATAGAGCATTAGTATTATCTCTTTTTGCCACTATTTTACCTCTAAGCGGAACCCTTGGACTCTGTGTATACTATTCCTTACTTTGAAATAGTGCATACAGACACAACTTCCTACATTGGTGGATCAGCGGTGGGGTACAAGACTTTGTATTTTCTGGACTACTCAGCCAATACCTGATCACACGACAAATTCCAAAAATTGTCATTAGAAATTGATTTTTACAATTTGTGCTATTTTTCTACATTTTTAAAAAAGTCCTGCTAGGGCCTTGTGTTAGTCCCTGTTAGCATTTCTTTTAGAGTTTAAAAGTTTTGTGAAAGTTTGAATTAGGTTCTAGAACTAGTTTTAGATTCTTAAAAAGTATTCCAACTTTTAGAAACATAATGCCTGGTACAGATGAGAATGTGGTGGAACTCGACCTCACACCTTACCTCCATCTTAAGATGAGGGAGCTAAGGTCTCTCTACAAAATAAAGAAAATCCCAATTGGCTTAAGACCCTCCAAACAACAGCTCCAGGAGCTTTTGGCAGAGTTTGAAAAAGCCAACCCCTCTGAGGATGACAACCCAGTGGATGAGGATAGTGAACTGGAGGAGAATTCCCACCTTCCAGTCCTAACTAGGGAACCCAGGGACCCTCAATACCTGATTCCAATTGTGTTAGTCAGAGATGCTGCTTCCCTCACAGGAGGGGCCAGCACCTCTGAAATCACTGAGGATAGCCTCAGTGAAGATGACCTCCTGTTAGCCAGGATGGCCAAAAGATTGGCTTTGGAGAGACAGCTCCTAGCCATAGAAAGGGAAAGACAAGAGATGGGTTTTGGTCCCATCCATGGTGGCAGCAACTTAAATAGGGTCAGAGATTCTCCTGACATGTTGAAAATCCCTAAAGGGATTGTAACTAAATATGAAGATGGTGATGACATCACCAAATGGTTCACAGCTTTTGAGAGGGCTTGTGCAACCAGAAAAGTAAACAAATCTCACTGGGGTGCTCTCCTTTGGGAAATGTTCACTGCAAAGTGTAGGGATAGACTCCTCACACTCTCTGGAAAAGATGCAGAATCTTATGACCTCATGAAGGGTACCCTGATTGAGGGCTTTGGATTCTCCTCTGAGGACTACAGAATTAGATTCAGGGGGGCTCAAAAATCCTCGAGCAAGACCTGGGTTGATTTTGTGGACTCAGTGAGAACACTGGATGGTTGGATTCAAGGCAGTGGTGTAAATGATTATGATGGGCTGTACAATTTATTTGTGAAAGAACACCTGTTAAGTAATTGTTCAAATGATAAACTGCATCAGCATCTGGTAGACCTAGGACCAATTTCTCCCCAAGAATTGGAAAAGAAGGCAGTCCATTGGGTCAAGACTAGGGTGACCAAGACTTCCACAGGGGGTGACCAAAAGAAAGGGGTCACAAAGCCTCCCCAGGGGAAGAGTGTTGAGACATCCAAAAACAAAAATAGTAAAGAGTCTTCTTCAGGCCCCCAAAAACCTGCACAGGAGGGTGGGCCCAGAGCATCTTCACAAAACAATTTTGGGTACAAGGGTAAAAACTTTGATCCCAAAAAGGCCTGGTGTCATAGCTGTAATCAGCCTGGACACCAAACTGGAGACAAGGCCTGTCCCAAGAAAAGTACCACTTCCAACTCCACTCCAGCTAACACTGGGATGGCTAGTCTCCAAGTGGGATCAACAGTGTCCCCAGAGCAAATCAGGGGTCACACTGAAGCTACATTAGTCTCTGAGGGTGGGGTGGATTTAGCCACACTGGCTGCCTGGCCTCCTAACATGCAAAAATACAGACAGCAGCTCTTAATTAATGGGACAAGTGTAGAAGGCCTGAGGGATACAGGTGCCAGTGTCACCATGGTGACAGAGAAACTGGTTTCCCCTGGTCAATACCTGGCTGGACAAACTTATCCAGTCACCAACGCTGACAATCAGACTAAAGTACATCCCATGGCTATGGTAACTTTAGAGTGGGGAGGGGTCAATGGTCTGAAACAGGTGGTGGTCTCCTCAAATATCCCAGTAGACTGTTTGCTTGGAAATGACCTGGAGTCCTCAGCATGGGCTGAGATAGAACTGAAAACCCATGCAGCCATGCTGGGTATCCCTGAACTGGTGTGTGTCAAGACAAGGGCACAGTGCAAGGCTCAGGGTGAAAAAGTAGAGCTGGAGCCTGGAAAAAGGGCCCAGCCTACCAAGAGGAAAGGAAAGACAACTGGGAAACCAGCTGCAACACAACAACAAAAAGAGAACCTCTCTTCTCAGGAAGAAGTTCTGCCCTCTGAGGGAACTGAGCCTATGGAGTTAGAACCTTATCAGGTTGAGCTCTTAGGCCCAGGGGGACCCTCAAGGGAGCAGTTGTGTAAGGGGCAAGAAACCTGTCCCTCTCTTGAAGGCCTTAGGCAGCAAGCTGCTGAAGAGTCCAATGGCAAGAAAACTGGAACACATAGGGTCTATTGGGAAGATGGACTCCTTTACACTGAGGCAAGAGATCCCAAACCTGGTGCCACTAGGAGAGTGGTAGTGCCTCAGGAGTTTAGAGAGTTCATACTGACCTTAGCCCATGATATTCCTCTTGCTGGGCATTTGGGACAAACCAAGACGTGGGAGAGACTAGTCAACCACTTCTACTGGCCCAACATGTCCCAGAAAGTCAAGGAGTTTGTGTCTCCTGTACCACCTGTCAAGCCAGTGGTAAGACAGGTGGACACCCAAAGGCCCCCCTCATTCCACTTCTGGTGGTGGGGGTCCCCTTTGAAAGAGTGGGAGTGGACATAGTGGGTCCACTTGAACCTCCCACAGCCTCAGGGAACATGTACATACTAGTAGTAGTGGATCATGCTACTAGATACCCTGAAGCTATTCCCCTTAGGTCGACTACTGCCCCTGCAGTAGCCAAGGCCCTCATTTGTATTTTTACCAGAGTGGGTTTCCCTAAGGAGGTGGTGTCTGACAGAGGTACCAACTTCATGTCAGCATATCTGAAACACATGTGGAATGGGTGTGGAGTGACTTATAAATTCACTACACCATACCATCCACAAACTAATGGCCTTGTTGAGAGATTCAACAAGACATTAAAAGGCATGATCATGGGGCTCCCTGAAAAACTCAAAAGGAGATGGGATGTCCTCTTGCCATGTCTGCTTTTTGCTTACAGAGAGGTGCCTCAGAAGGGAGTAGGGTTCTCACCCTTTGAACTTCTGTTTGGCCACCCTGTAAGGGGACCACTAGCTCTTGTGAAAGAAGGCTGGGAGAGACCTCTTCATGAGCCTAAACAAGACATAGTGGACTATGTACTTGGCCTACGTTCAAGGATGGCAGAGTACATGGAAAAGGCAAGTGAAAACCTTGAGGCCAGCCAACAGCTCCAGAAGTTTTGGTATGACCAAAAGGCTGCAATGGTTGAATTTCAACCAGGGCAGACAGTCTGGGTTCTGGAGCCTGTGGCTCCCAGGGCACTTCGGGACAAATGGAGTGGCCCTTACCCAGTGTTAGAGAAGAAGAGTCAGGTCACCTACCTGGTGGACCTAGGCACTAGCAGGAGCCCCAAGAGGGTGATCCATGTGAACCGCCTTAAGCTCTTCCATGATAGGGCTGATGTGAATCTGTTGATGGTAACAAATGAGGACCAGGAAGCTGAGAGTGAACCTCTCCCTGATCTCCTCTCATCAAACCCTAAAGATGGCTCAGTTGATGGAGTGATCTACTCAGACACCCTCTCTAGCCAACAGCAATCTGATTGTAGGAAGGTCCTGCAACAGTTTGCTGAGCTCTTTTCCCTAAACCCTGGTCAGACACACCTCTGCACCCATGATGTGGACACAGGAGACAGCATGCCTGTCAAAAACAAAATAGTCAGACAGTCTGACCAGTCTGACCAAGTTAAGGAAAGCATCAAGGTGGAAGTCCACAAGATGCTGGAATTGGGAGTCATTGAGCACTCCGACAGCCCCTGGGCTAGCCCAGTGGTCTTAGTCCCCAAACCTCACACCAAAGATGGAAAGAGAGAGATGAGGTTTTGTGTGGACTACAGAGGACTTAATTCTGTCACCAAGACAGATGCCCATCCCATTCCAAGGGCTGATGAACTGATTGATAAATTAGGGGCTGCCAAATTCTTAAGTACCTTTGACTTAACAGCAGGGTACTGGCAAATCAAAATGGCACCTGGAGCAAACGAAAAGACAGCATTCTCTACCCCTGATGGGCATTATCAGTTTACTGTTATGCCCTTTGGTTTAAAGAATGCCCCTGCCACCTTCTAAAGGTTGGTGAATCAAGTCCTTGCTGGCTTGGAGTCCTTTAGTGCAGCTTATCTTGACGATATTGCTGTCTTCAGCTCCAACTGGCAGGATCACCTGGTCCACCTGAAGAAATTTTTGAAGGCTCTGCAATCAGCAGGTCTCTCTATCAAGGCATCCAAATGCCAGATAGGGCAGGGAACTGTGGTTTACTTTGGACACCTTGTAGGTGGAGGCCAAGTACAGCCACTCCAGCCTAAGATCCAGACTATTCTGGACTGGGCAGCTCCAAAAGCCCAGACTCAAGTCAGGGTATTCCTTGGCTTGACTGGGTACTACAGGAGGTTTGTGAAGGGATATGGATCGATAGTGATAGCCCTCACAGAACTCACCCCCAAGAAAATGCCCAACAAGGTAAACTGGACTGTAGAATGCCAACAGGCCTTTGACACCCTGAAACAAGCAATGTGCACAGCACCAGTTCTAAAGGCTCCAGATTACTCCAAGCAGTTCATTGTGCAGACAGATGCCTCTGAACATGGGATAGGGGCAGTTTTGTCCCAAACAAATGATGATGGCCTTGACCAGCCTGTTGCTTTCATTAGCAGGAGGTTACTCCCCAGGGAGCAGCGTTGGAGTGCCATTGAGAGGGAGGCCTTGGCTGTGGTTTGGTCCCTGAAGGAGCTGAGACCATACCTCTTTGGTACTCACTTTGTAGTTCAAACTGACCACAGACCTCTCAGATGGCTGATGCAAATGAAAGGTAAAAATCCAAAACTGTTGAGGTGGTCCATCTCCCTACAGGGAATGGGCTTTATAGTGGAACACAGACCTGGGACTGCCCATGCCTATGCAGATGGCCTGCAGGTTCTTCCACTTAGAAAATGAAGATTTGAAAGTGTGCTGAGGCCTGCTAACCAGGCCCAGCACCAGTGTTCTTTCCCTAACCTGTACTTTTGTTTTCACAATTGGCACACCCTGGCATCCAGGTAAGTCCCTTGTAACTGGTACCCCTGGTACCAAGGGACCTGATGCCAGGGGAGGTCTCTAAGGGCTGCAGCATATCTTATGCCACCCTGGGGACCCCTCACTCAGCACAGACACACTGCTTGCCAGCTTGTGTGTGCTGGTGGGGACAAAACAAGTAAGTCAACATGGCACTCCCCTCAGGGTGCCATGCCAACCTCACACTGCCTATGCAGTATAGATAAGTCACCCCTCTAGCAGGCCTTACAGCCCTAAGGCAGGGTGCACTACACCATAGGTGAGGGCACAAGTGCATGAGCACTGTGCCCCTACAGTGTCTAAGCCAAACCTTAGACATTGTAAGTGCAGGGTAGCCATAAGAGTATATGGTCTGGGAGTCTGTCATACACGAACTCCACAGCACCATAATGGCTACACTGAAAACTGGGAAGTTTGGTATCAAACTTCTCAGCACAATAAATGCACACTGATGCCAGAATACATTTTATTGTAACATACACCCCAGAGGGCACCTTAGAGGTGCCCCCTGAAACCTTAACTAACTACCCGTGTAGGCTGACTGGTTTTAGCAGCCTGCCACACTCGAGACATGTTGCTGGCCACATGGGGAGAGTGCCTTTGTCACTCTGTGGCTAGTAACAAAGCCTGTACTGGGTGGAGACACTTATCACCTCCCCCTTGCAGGACTGTAACACCTGGCGGTGAGCCTCAAAGGCTCACCCCTTTGTTACAGCACCACAGGGCACTCCAGCTAGTGGAGTTGCCCACCCCCTCCAGCCACGGCCCCACTTTTGGCGGCAAGGCCAGAGGAGATAATGAAAAAAAGAAAAAGGAGTCGTCACTGGCCAGTCAGGACAGCCCCTAAGGTGTCCTGAGCTGAGGTGACTCTGACTTTTAGAAATCCTCCATCTTGCAGATGGAGGATTCCCCCAATAGGGATAGGAATGTGACCCCCTCCCCTTGGGAGGAGGCACAAAGAGGGTGTACCCACCCTCAGGGCTAGTAGCCATTGGCTACTAACCCCCCAGACCTAAACAGGCCCTTAAATTTAGTATTTAAGGGCTCCCCAGAACCTAGGAACTCAGATTCCTGCAACCTAAGAAGAAGAGGACTGCTAAGCTGAAAAACCCTGCAGAGAAGACGGAGACACCAACTGCTTTGGCCCCAGCTCTACTGGCCTGTCTCCCCACTTCTAAAGACACTGCTCCAGCGACGCTCTCCCCAGGGACCAGCGACCTCTGAATCCTCAGAGGACTGCCCTGCTCTAGAATGACCAAGAAACTCCCGAGGACAGCGGCTCTGTTCACCCAAGACTGCAACTTTGTTTCAAAGGAGCAACTTTAAAACAACTGTGTTTCCCGCCGGAAGCGTGAGACTTGCTACTCTGCACCCGACGCCCCCGGCTCGACTTGTGGAGAAACAACACTTCAGGGAGGACTCCCCGGCGACTACGAGACCGTGAGTAGCCAGAGTTGCCCCCTCTGAACCCCCACAGCGACGCCTGCAGAGGGAATCCCCAGGCTCCCCCTGACCGAGACTGCCTGACTCCCAGATCCCGACACCTGGTAAAGACTCTGCACCCGCAGCCCCCAGGACCTGAAAGATCGGAACTCCAGGGCAGGAGTGACCCCAAGGAGGCCCTCTCCCTTACCCAGGTGGTGGCTACCCCGAGGAGCCCCCCCCCTTGCCTGCCTGCATCGCTGAAGAGACCCCTTGGTCTCCCATTGATTTACATTGGAAACCCGACGCGTGTTTGCACACTGCACCCGGCCGCCCCCGTGCTGCTGAGGGTGTACTTCCTGTGCTAGCTTGTGTCCCCCCCGGTGCCCTACAAAACCCCCCTGGTCTGCCCTCCGAAGACGCGGGTACTTACCTGCTGGCTGACTGGAACCGGGGCACCCCCTTCTCCATTGAAGCCTATGCGTTTTGGGCACCACTTTGAACTCTGCACCTGACCGGCCCTGAGCTGCTGGTGTGGTAACTTTGGGGTTGCTCTGAACACCCAACGGTGGGCTACCTTGGACCCAAACTTGAACCCCGTAGGTGGTTTACTTACCTGCAAGAACTAACAAACTCTTACTCCCCCTAGGAACTGTGAAAATTGCACTGTGTCTAGTTTTAAAATAGCTATATGTGATTTATTTGAAAAGTATATATGCTATTGTGATTATTCAAAGTTCCTAAAGTACGTACCTGCAATACCTTTCATTTGAAGTATTACATGTAAAATTTGAACCTGCGGTTCTTAAAATAAACTAAGAAAATATATTTTTCTATACAAAAACCTATTGGCCTGGAATTGTCTTTGAGTGTGTATTCCTCATTTATTGCCTGTGTGTGTACAACAAATGCTTAACACTACTCCTTCGATAAGCCTACTGCGCGATCACACTACCACAAAATAGAGCATTAGTATTATCTCTTTTTGCCACTATCTTACCTCTAAGGGGAACCCTTGGACTCTGTGCATACTATTCTTTACTTTGAAATAGTGCATACAGTGCCAACGTCCTACAATCACCACCCCAGGGATGGTGCCCAGAGCTCCTCCAGAGTGTCCATGGGTTTTGCCATCTTGGATTCCGAGGTGGTGTGGCACTCTGGGAGCATCTGAGTGGCCAGTGCCAGCAGAGGTGTCAGAGCGTCCCGTGATAGGTGCTTATCTCAGTAGCTGACAAATCCCCCTTTCAGGGCTATTTAGGGTCTCTCTCCTGGGTGTTTCCTCAGATTCGGATTGCACGACTCCAGCAGGAACCTTCTGCATCCTTTACTTCATCTTCTACTGATGAAACTGCATCTGAACGCTCCAGGAACTCTACAAACGAAAACAAAGAAGCAAAGATGACTTCTGCAAAAGTTTATCTTCAGCTCCTGTCAGCAACTGCAACTGTTTCCAGGTCGTCCATCCTCTGTGGACTACCTGTCTTCAGCCTGCACCAGAAGAAGCAAAGGAATCTCCCTTGAAGTGAAAGAGTCACTTCCCTGCTTTGGAAGGCACCCCTCTGCAGCGACGACCGGTGGCGTGGGTCCCTCTCCCGATGACAAGCTTGGATCCAGCAACACGGGTGGTCGACTGAAGTGACCCCGTCTGTCTCAAGGTTCAGCTGTCCAACTATGGTGGAGGTAAGAGCTTGCCTCCCCAAGCTAAACAGTACCCCTTTACACTTCGTGATTTACAGTTGGCAGGGCTTGTGTGCGACCTTCCACAAAGTTCTTCGTGCACAGCACAGTTCAGGCCCCCATCAATCCTTCCTGCAACGCACAGCTTCCTGAGTGTTTCTCCGGGGGCATGGGATCCCTTTGTGTCATGCTGCGTAGGCCTCCATTTGCACCTTCTTTGTCCCCATGCTGTGGGACTCCAGTTTGTGGTGCCTGGTCTTCTGAGGGCTCTCAGAGTTGCTGAGAGCCCCCTCTGCTTCCCCCTCCTGGGTAGAGGCACCAGGTCCCTCCTGGTCCCGGGCAGCGCCATTTTCCGCCAACTGCGAGCTTTGCATGTGCCAAGGCTTGTTGGCGGAGTCCAGCGACACAAACCAGACTGCAATCTTCCATCCGGTGGGGGACATCATCTGCACCAACCAGGAACGTGCATCCGTCTTCTTGGGTGCAGTACTGACTGTTCTTCCTTACCGGTGGTTCTTCTTTTGCACCTTCATCCCGGTCAGCAGGAGCTCCTGTTCTCCCTGGACTCTCCTGTGCATCTTGGACTTGGTCCCCTTCTTTCAGAGGTCTTCAGGTCCAGGAATCCATCGTTGGTGTGTTGCAGTCTCTTCTGATTCTTGCATTATCTTCTATCCCATTTTCTTGTGTGTTCTCTGAAACTTACTGTGATTTACTCCTGCTTTCCTGGGCTCTGGGGTAGATTCCATTACTGACATTTGGTGTTTTCTTACACTCCCAGCGCCCCTCTACACACTATGCTTGCCAAGGAGAGAAACCAACTTTCTCATTCCAGTATTTTAGTATATGGTTTGTGGACCCCCTAGGCCCATTGCCATCTAAAGTGATTTTCACAATTTTCACTTAACTGTTTTTCTTTCATGTGTGTACGTACTGTGTGACTACAGTGATATTGCATGAGCTTTGCATATCTCCTAGATAAGCCTTGGCTGCTCAGCTACAGCTACCCCTAGACAGCCTGGCTTCAGTTGACTACATTTCACTAAAAATGGATAAGTCAACCTGGTATATGGTGTAAGTACTGTTGGTATCTACTACAAACCAGATCAGCCTCCTACATTTAAAAACAGCTCTTTTGGAGGGGTTTGGTCTCACCACTGAACAGTATAGGATCAAGTTCAGGGAGACCAAAAAAGAGGCCTCACAGGTCTGGGTTGACTTTGTGGACTGTTCTGTTAAAGCTTTATAAGGATGGTTACATGGCAGCAAAGTGTCAGACTACTATGAGGGCGCGTACAATCTGTTGTTGAGAGAGCATATTTTGAATAACTGTGTGTCTGACTTGTTGCACCAGTACTTGGTAGACTCCGATCTGACCTCTCCCCAAGAACTAGGAAAGAAGGCAGACAAATGGGTCAGAACAAGAGTGAGCAGAAAAGCTCAGACAGGGGGTGACAAGGACAAGAAGAAGGATGGTAAGTCACATGACAAGGGTGGGGACAAGGATAAAAACAAAGTCATCATCAGGCCCACAGAACTCTTCTGGGGGTGAGTCTAAATCCTCTTCACACCACCATCAGAATAAAAAGCTTTGGTGCTATATCTGTAGGAATAAAGGCCATATGGCAGTAGACAGCTCTTGCCCTCAGAAAAGCACCAAGCCTCCAACCACCACAACCCCCACTGCTTCAACTAGTACCCTTAGCAATAGCAGTGGTTGTGGGAAACTAACACTACAAATAGTCAGTCCAAGGGCGTAGCAGGCCTCACTCTGGGAAATGTAGTGGGGGCTGGTTTAGTTAGGGAAACCACTGAGGCTGTTTTAGTCTCTGATGGTGGCATTGACCTTGTCACCCTTGTTGCTTGACCCGTTAATATGGACAAGCAACAACCGCTAATAAATGGTGGTCAGTTTGAGGCCGATAGGGACACAGGTGCCAGTGTCACAATGGTGACTGAATAACTGGTGGGACCTGGGCAACACCTACTTGGTCATTAGTACCAAGTGACTGATGCCCATAACAACATTGTAAGCCACACCATGGCTGTTGTTGATCTGAATTTGGGGGGGGGGGTGATTTTGGCGTACTGGTCCTAAAGGTGTTGTGGTATTCACAGACCTACCTGTAGAGTGTCTACTAGGGAAAAACTTGGAGACTTCAGCTCAGACTGAAGTACAGTTGGAGGCCCATGCAGCAATGCTGGGCATTCCTGGGCATATCTTTGCTTCGACAAGGGCTCAGGCCCAAGAAGCGAAGAGGACAGGGAAACTTGGATCCTGAAAATATATACCAAAGCAGGGATAGAAAGGGTAAAAAACAAACAATTCAGTGGGGCACATCAACAATCAATGTCTATGCTTTTATAATATCATAATGAGATGACATGAGAGATCCTAGCATATTCTAACTAAATTGCTAATTAATATATCTCCCTTTCCTGACTGTGTAGACAAACAATAATTAACCAAATAAGAAAACATGTAACCATGTAAAACTAGCCAAACAGACTATGTCCATGCAGATAGAAAAAAAAATGTAATACAAAAAAATATATATATATATCATATTATACACATAAACATATACACATATAAACACAACATATAGAATAGGAATGAAAAGCCATCAGCCGACACGTGTTTCGTCCTGACTGGACTTCTTCAAGGCTTTGTTCACTTCTATGTCCGTATATTCATATCCCATTTATCATCCTCTGTTTTAAATCACAGTCAGTTACTTCCTTGCTGTCTTCGAAATAAATCTAAGTTACGGGCATCGCATACCTCATGCATTAAGGAACCAACTATATGCCTCTCTTTCTGTTCTTAAATTGCATCCCAGTTCTATTTCCCGATATGTCTTGGCAAGAGCATCGAGGGCCCCTGTACCTCGCCTCACTCTCCCCGACTTTTCCAAGGTAAGTGCAAGGGTAAAACGTTATCCTCCATCCCTCCCTCCACTGATGATGTCCCCCTTTGAGGAGGAACTCCCTGGACAGAACCTACACCCGAAGAACTTCAAGCTGATACAGCTGAACTCTTAGGTGCAGGGGGCCTGTCAGGGAGGAGTTAAGTGTGACACAGCAAACCTGTCCCACACTTGAGGGTATGAGACAACAAGCTGTCAAAGAAGAGGCAGGGGATATCAGTGGCACCAACAGGGTGTACTGGGAGAACAATCTCTTGTATTCTGAGGCAAGGGACCCAAAACCTGGTGCCACCAGGAGACTGGTCATTCCCTTGCAATACAGAGAATTTGTGTTAACCTTGACTCAATATATTCCCCTTGCTGGACATCTAGGGCAAATTAAGACCTGGGACAGACTGGTCCCTCACTTTTACTGTCCTCCCATATCTGAAGATACTAATGAGTTTTGTCAATCCTGTGTCACTTGTCAAGCCAGTGGCAAGACAGGTGGCACCCCAAAGGCCCCCTTAATCCCACTGCCAGTGGTTGGGGTACCCTTTGAAAGGGCAGGGGTTGATAATGTTGGCCCCCCCTGACCCTTCCACAGCTTCTGGAAACAGATTTATTCTGGTGGTGGTGGACCATGCCACTGGGTATCCAGAAGCCATACCTCTTAGGCCTACTACAGCTCCTGCAGTGGCCAAGGCCCTACTGGGAATATTTTCCAGGGTGGGTTTCCCAAATTAGGTGGTATCAGACAGAGGTAGTAACTTCATGGGTGCATCCTTAAAAGCAATGTGGAAAGAGTGTGGTGTAACATAAATTCACTACACCTTAACATCCCCAGACAAATGGGTTGGTTGAACTTTTTAACAACACACTCAAAGGCATGATAATGGGCGTCTGAAAAACCCAGGAGGAGATGGGATGTCCTGTTACCATGGCTCCTCTTTGCCTACAGGGAGGTACCCCGAAAAGGAGTGGGATACAGGCCCTTTGAACTCCTCTTTTCTTCTCTCTTTGAAGGAGAGTTGGGTGCAACCAGTGAAGCCCCGTAAACAAGATATAGTGGACTATGTGCTTGGCCTAAGATCAACAATGGCTGAGAACATGAAGAAGGCCACTAAGAACCTTCAGACAAGCCAAGAATTGCAGAAGCAATGGCATGACCAGAAGGGTGTCCTGACAGTGTACCGACCAGGGTAAAAAGCGTGGGTCCTGGAGCCTTTGGCACCAAGAGCACTACAACCCGAATGCAGTGGACCACACATCATAATGGAGAAAAAGGATGAGTTCACTTATTTAGTTGATCTTGGCACTCCAAGAAGCCCTCTCAGAGTAATTCATGTGAACCGACTAAAGCCCTAGTATGACAGGGCTGATTTAACTCTGCTCATGGCCACTGATGAGGGACAGGAGAAAGAGAGTGACCCTCTCCCTGCTCTCTTCTCTAATACTGCAGCTGAAGGCTCAGTAGTTGGAGTAGTCCTGGCAGACTGGCTTACTGAATCTCAGGAGGATTGGAGCAATCTGAACAGTTTTCTCTAACACCTGGTCAGACTACATGGTGTGAACACACCATTGATCCAGGAGGCAGCTTGCCTGTTAAAAGTAAAATTTATATGCAATCTGATGACGTTAGCGCTTGCATCAAAGCTGTAGTGCAGACAATGCTTGACCTAGGAGTGATTGAGCACTCTGACAGCCCTCGCCTAGCCCAGTGGTGCTGGTACCAAAACCTCACTCCCAAAATGGAAAAGGAGAGACAAGGTTCTGTGCAGATTATAGAGGGCTCAATACAGTCACTAAAACTGATGCTAACCCTATACCCAGAGCAGATGAGCTCACAGATACAATGGCATCTGCCAAGTATCTAAGCACTGTTGACTTGACTGCAGGGCATTGGCAGATCAAAGATGTAAAACCCAAAACTGCTTTCCCAAGCATTGGAGGGAATTATCAGTTTACAGTTATTTCCTTTGGTTTGAAGAATGCACCTGCCACTTTTCAGAGGTTGGTGAACACAGTCCTCCAAAGTCTGGAAGCCGTTAGTGCAGCATATCTAGATGATATAGCTGTCTCTAGCTCCACCTGGGAGGATCACCTGGTCCACCTATGGAAAGTTTTGGAGACTCTCCAAAAAGCAGGCCTCACTGTCAAAGCTTCAAAATGCCAGATAGGGCAGGGATAGGTGGTTTATCTGGAACACCTAGTAGGTGGAAAACAGATTCAGCCAATGCAGGGAAAGATCTAGACTATTTTAGACTGGACTCCCCCTACAATACAAACCCAGGTCAGAGCCTTTCTAGGTCTCACTGGATATTACAGGAGGTTCATTAAGAACTATGGCTCCATTGTTGTCCCTCTTAATTACCTCTCCTCAAAGAAGATAGACAGCCAGCTGTCAAAAAGCTTTTGGGGAGCTAAGACAGGCCATGTGCTCTGCACCTGTCCTAAAAAGCCCAACTTACTCCAAGAAATTAATAGTTCAGACTGATGCTTCAGAGGCAGGGGTTGGAACAGTTCTATCACAGCTTATTACAGAGGGCCAGGATCAACCAGTAGCTTTTATCAGCAGAAGGTTGACCCCAGGGAAAAGTGTTGGTCAGCTATAGAGAGGGAGGCCTTTGCTGTGGTCTGGGCCTTGAAGATGTTGAGGCCATACCTCTTTGGTACTCACTTCATTGTTCAGACAGACCACAAACCTCTCATGGCTTAAGCAGATAAAAGGAGAAAACCCAAAATTGTTGAGGTGGTCCATTTCTCTATAGGGTATTGTAGGAAAGTACCATCTTACCTGGCATGGTACCCCCATTTTTTACTTGTGTGTCAGTTTGTTTTTGCCTGTCTCACTGGGATCCTGCTAGCCAGGACCCCAGTGCTCATAGTTGTGGCCTGTATGTGTTCCCTGTGTGGTGCCTAACTGTATCACTGAGACTCTGCTAACCAGAACCTCAGTGTTTATGCTCTCTCTGCTTTTAAAACTGTCACTGCAGGCTAGTGACTAATTTTACCAATTCTCATTGGCACACTGGAACACCCTTATAATTCCCTTGTATATGGTACCTAGGTACCCAGGGTATTGGGGTTCCAGGAGATCCCTATGGGCTGCAGCATTTCTTTTGCCACCCATAGGGAGCTCAGACAATTCCCACACAGGACTGCCACTGCAGCCTGAGTGAAATAACATCCACGTTGTTTCACAGCCATTTTCACAGCACATAATAACTTATAAGTCACCTATATGTCTAACCCTCACTTGGTGAAGGTTAGGTGCCAAGTTACTTGGTGTGTGGGCACCCTGGCACTAACCAAGGTGCCCCCACATTGTTCAGGGCAAATCCCCCAGACTTTGTGAGTGCAGGGACACCATTACATGCATGCACTACATATAAGTCAATACCTATATGTAGCGTCACAATGGTAACTACGAATATGGCCATGTAACATGTCTAGGATCATGGAATTGTCACCCCAATACCATTCTGGTATTGGGGGGACAATTCCATGCATCCTGGGTCTCTAGCACAGAACCCGGGTACTGCCAAACTGCCTTTCTGGGGTCTCCACTGCAGCTGCTGCTGCTGCCAACCCCTCAGACAGGTTTCTGCCCTCCTGGGGTCCAGGCAGCCCTGGCCCTGGAAGGCAGAACAAAGGATTTCCTCTGAGAGAGGGTGTTACACCCTCTCCCTTTGGAAATAGGTGAGAAGGACTGGGGAGGAGCAGCCTCTCCCAGCCTCTGGAAATGCTTTGATGGGCACAGCTGGTGCCCATCTCTGCATAAGCCAGTCTACACCGGTTCAGGGATCCCCCAGCCCTGCTGTGGCACGAAACTGGACAAAGGAAAGGGGAGTGACCACTCCCCTGACCTGCACCTCCCAGGGGAGGTGCCCAGAGCTCCTCCAGTGTATCCCAGACCTCTACCATCTTGGAAACAGAGGTGTTGGGGGCACACTGGACTGCTCTGAGTGGCCACTGCCAGCAGGTGACGTCAGAGGCTCCTTCTGATAGGCTCTTACCTCTTTTGGTAGCCAATCCTCCTTCCTTGGTAGACAAACCTCCTTTTCTGGCTATTTAGGGTCTCTGCTTTGGGGGATTCTTCAGTTAACGAATGCAAGAGCTCACCAGAGTTCCTTTGTATCTCCCTCTTCACCTTCTACCAAAGGATCGACCACTGACTGCTCAGGACGCCTGCAAAACCGCAACAAAGTAGCAAGACGACTACTAGCAACATTGTAGCGCCTCATCCTGCCGGAGTCCACGCGAAGTCACAAAAGGGAGTCCCACGATGCCGGAGGACAACTCAGAAGGTTGTGCACTGCAGGAAGGAGTGTCGGGGACCCAGGCTTGGCTGTGCACAAAGGAAATCCTGGAGTGCACAGGAGCCGGAGCAGCTGCAAATCATACGGTACCCAGCAATGCAGTCTAGAGTGGAGAAGCAAGGACTTACCTCCACCAAACTTGGACTGAAGAGTCACTGGACTGTGGGAGTCACTTGGACAGGGTTGCTGAGTTCCAGGGACCATGCTCGTCAGGATGAGAGGGGACCCAGAGGACCGGTGATACAGAAGTTTGGTGCCTGCGTTAGCAGGGGAAGATTCCGTTGACCCACGGGAGATTTCTTCTTGGCTTCCAGTGCAGGGTGAAGGCAGGCAGCCCCCAGAGCATGCACCACCAGGAAGCAGTTGAGAAAGCCTTCAGGATTGGCACTACAATGTCGCTGGTAGTCTTCTTGCTACTTTGTTGTAGTTTTGCAGGCGTCCTGGAGCACACAGAGGTCGATCCTTGGCAGAAGTTAAAGAGGGAGATGCAGAGGAACTCTGGTGATCTCTTGCATTCGTTAGCTGAAGAGACGCCCACAGGAGAGACCCTAAATAGCCCTCAAAGGAGGATTGGCCACCTAGTCAGGTAAGCACCTATCAGGAGGGGTCTCTGATGTCACCTGCTGGCACTGGCCACTCAGAGGCCTCCATTGTGCACTCACACCTCTGCATTTAAGATGGCAGAGGTCTGTGACACAATGGAGGAGCTCTGGGCACCACCCCTGAGGTGGTGATGGACAGGGGAGTGGTCACTCCCCTTTCCTTTGTCCAGTTTCGCACCAGAGCAGGGGCGGGGGGATCCCTGAACCGGTGTAGACTGGCTTATGCAAGGAGGGCACCATCAGTGCCCTTCAAAGCATTTCCAGAGGCTGGGGGAGGCTACTCCTGCCCAGCCCTTAACACCTATTTTCAAAGGCAGAGGGTATGACACTCTCAGAGGAAATCCTTTGTTCTGCCTTCCTGGGACTCGGCTGCCCAGACCCCAGGAGGGCAGAAGCCTGTCTGTCGGTTGGCAGCAGCGGTAGCAGTGTAGTCCCCCTCTGACTCCCTCTCCTCAGTAAAGTCCACCGGTTGTATGTCGGAACGCCACCTGCCGAAACAACGAGTGCCTGAACAATGAGGTCAGAACACCAACCTCGTTGTTACCACTAATGCCTTTACCACGAATGCCTTAACAACGATATTTTGTTGTAAAAGCGTTCCTGGTAAAGGCATTAGTAATAGGCACCCATTGATCGTGCATGCGTCACCCCGCCCCCCAACCCCACCCCAAAACCTAAAACCCCCCGAGGCCCCCACCCCTGCCCCAAAACCTAAAATGCCTGCCCCCCAACCCCACCCCAAAACCTAAAACCCCCCCGACCCCCCACCCCGCCCCAAAACCTAAAACGCCCCGCCCTCCACCCCGGCCCAAAACCTAAAGGCCCCAGCCCCCCCCTTACCTGAGTCGTCGCCTCGTCATCCGCATCGTCCTCAGCCGACTCCCTTGTTTGTGCCTTAACCACGCATGTTCGTTGTTCAGGACATGCGTGGTTAAGGCACAAAATAACGAAGTCGTGGTTAAAGAAAGCGTTCTTCCGCTTTCGTTAACCAGGACTTCGTTATTAAAGAGTCGGTGTAGAGGACGTTTCCCGAGTCCACCTGGTCCCTCCTAGTTCCGGGCAGCGCCATTTCCCGCCAAACCCAAGCTTTGCATGTGCCAAGGCTTGTTGGCAGACTCCAGAGATGCAACCAGATTGCAATCTTCCATCCGGCGTGGGACATCATCTGCACCAACCAGGAACCCAAATCCGTCTTCTTGGGTGCAGTATTTACTGTTCTTCTTCACCGGTGGTTCTTCTTTTGCACCTTCATCTGGGTCAGCAGGGGCTCCTGTTCTTCCTGGACTCTTATGTGCTTCTAAGACTTGGTCCCCTTCTTGCATGGGTCCTCAGGTCCAGGAATTCACTGTTGGTGTCTTGCAGTCTCTTCTGATTCTAGCTTAATCTTCTTTCTCATTTCTATGTGTGTTCTGGGTAGTTACTGTGATTTACTCCTGCTTTCCTGGGCACTGGAATGAGTTCTAGTACTTACCTTTGGGGTTTCCTGTACTCCCTGCTCCCCTCTACACACTGCACTTGCCTAGGTGGGAGATCGACATTCGCATTCCACTTTCTTAGTATATGGTTTGTGCTCCCCTCGCCCCATTATTAAATATTGTGATTTTCACTAATTGCACCGTTTACTAACTGTTTTTACACCTGTTTCTGCATACTAGTGTATTATTTACCTCCTAAGGGAGTATAGCCTCTATGGTAATTTTGGTATTTGTGTCACCAAAATAAAGTACGTTTATTTTTGTAACACTGAGTGTATTTTTTCACGTGTGTGAGTACTGTATGACTACGGTGATATTCTTTGCATGTCTCCTAGATAAGCCTTGGTTGTTCATCCACAGCTACCTTTAGAGAGCCTGGCTTCTAGACATTGCCTACAGTACACTAATAAGGGATAACTGGACCTGCTATAAGGTGCAAGTTCCATAGGTACCCACTACAAACCAGGCCAGCCTCCTACAATTCTGGAATGTTATTTTGTGTTCTTTAAAGGACTGTTGCTTGGAGTGGCATTAAAGGATATTATTGCATAATGCTACACTTGAAGAATCACCTTCCTCATATCGCTGAGAAAGCACCATCCATATCCTCTATGGGAAAATCGAGAAAAAACTGTTTTCTCTCAAATATGATTCATGAAATCCCAGCCGAAGGCTTTTTCACAGTGTAAAATCACCTTGGAACGCAACACAATTCCTAAAAGCAGTATGGTACCATTTACAAATAATTTAAATTGTAACTAAAATCTGTTATCACCCTTTATATGTTCTCCTTTTTGTAACTCTCAAAACCTGGCATTCACTACCGGGCATTTGAATGGGTGATATCATGTATATTGGCCCTAAAATGGCTGCCAGCACTTCTTGGCTGAGGTACTGTGTAGAGGACGTGGGATGTCCCAGAGGGTTGGAGACGTTTAATAATCGGGTCGGAGTCAGGATACAGTTTAATACTGATATTCTTTTTATTATTGTCTTCAGGCTGTTGTCAAAATTTTGTAAATCTCAACGTTATGATTTGGTTGCTACTTGAGTGTCTTTTTTCTTAACAGGGTCTGTATTTCTCCCTCTTCTTCGCTCTTGCTTTTTCTTCTTTCTTCCTTTCTTTTCTTCTTTCTTTTCCTGGTTTTAATATGTTTCTTTTCTTCTTTTCTTTCTTTTAGGAGTATCCCTCCCAAGCGTGGTGGAGTCGGGTGGAAGAGCGATTCCAACAAAAAAGAAATTAAAACCAAAAGAAGATGGTAAGTATTATTACTCTTCATTTCTTATTTTAATCTGGTTAGAGGGGTAGTGCGGTGTGGTGGGAAAACAGGCAATTCTGTGAGTGCTCCCCGTTGTTTCTCAAAAAGAAATGGCTTTTCTCGATATTTTGGAGTTCTGTTAACTTCACAGG
This sequence comes from Pleurodeles waltl, assembly GCF_031143425.1. Classification (NCBI taxonomy): domain Eukaryota; kingdom Metazoa; phylum Chordata; class Amphibia; order Caudata; family Salamandridae; genus Pleurodeles; species Pleurodeles waltl. The sequence goes on from NC_090447.1 coordinate 1,220,917,313, forward strand.
ACTCTCTCCAACCATCAATAAGTAGTGAAGGTTAGTAAAATAAAATAAAATAAAATAATAACTAAAGTTAGGAAGATGGAGAGACGGACAGTCTATTTGTCCTGACTCTCCTTCACTGCCTTGCACCGTCTGCGCTCCCCTCTCCCACCCAGTAACAGCCCGGGTTTAGTTAGGCAGGCACGTACCTGCGAAAGCCACTTCCCTCTGGGGCTGGGGCTGGCGTTGGAGCGGGGTTTCCTCCCTGTCAGTCGCGGTGTCTCCGGTTCCTTTGTGTCTCTGTTTTCCACTCCAGTCTCCCTAGCCGGTTCTCCCTTGTGGGCCTCCTCGGGTGAGACTCCTCTCTCTTCCGTCCAACGCCGGTCTTCCTCTACTTCTTCTTCAAAGCTGCGCGCCTCTTTAGTCCGTCCTTCCTTTTTACTTCTGTAACCCGGACGTCTGGGGACAGGACGGGCGTTCCTGTGTTTGTGCTGTCGCCGGTGCCCCTGGGGCACTGTATCGCTGGTCTTGGGGCATCATCGAGAAACAGGGTCCCCGTGACCCTGTTACATACACCCCCCTTGGCGAGGGCTGTTCGAGATGCTGACCGATGGGATGTCTGGACAAATAGTCGGCTGTGCATAGTTGTTTGCCTGGTAGATGCTGGACCTGAAAGGTAAATGGTTGTAGTTCCATAAACCATCTTAGTATACGGGGATTAGTATCCTTATGTCGTGATAACCAGGTAAGATGTGCATGGTCGGTATGCAATACAACGGGGTGAGCCAAAAGATAATGCTGAAGGTTTTCTATGGCCCATTTAATTGCCAGGCATTCTCTTTCAATCACTGGATATCGTTGTTCCCTGGGTAGAAATTTCTGGCTCATAAATACGATGGGGTGGTTGTTTTTGACCTTGTCTTTCTGGAATAATACAGGACCTATCCCCACATCGGAGGTGTCTGTCTGTAAATAAAATTCTTTGGTGACATCGGGACAGCGCAACACCGGTTCTGTGGTTAGACTTCTGAAGAATCTCATAGCTACGTTGTTGGAAAGGGTTCAAGGTTTTTATCTTCGAGGCTTGTCCCTTCTTTAGGAGATCAATTTAGGGTGCGTCTGAGGTGGAATAGTTTGGAATAAACCTCCTGTAGTAGCCTACTAACCCCCGGAAGGAGCACAGCTCTTTCTTTGTGGATGGGACAGACACTTTGAGAATGGCTTCTACTTTACTTAGCTGGGGTCTGATCGGTCCCTTACCTATGTGATACCCCAGATAAGCGATCTCATTACAGGCTAACTTACATTTGTCGGGATTAGCGGTGAGGCTGGCCCTTTTCACTGCTTGGAATATGGTGTCTAAATGGCGCATATGTTCATCCCATGTTTCACTGTAAATTACTATATCATCCAGATATGCAGCAGCATAGCTGGAATGATGGCGTAATAAACTGTCTATCATTCTTTGAAAAGTGGCCGGGGTGCTGTGTAATCCAAAAGGTAGGACATTAAATTGATATAGGACAGATGGAGTCGAGCATTTTTTTCTTTGTCTGAGGAACATAGGGGAATCTGCCAGTACCCCTTGGTGAGGTCTAACGTAGACATATACTGAGCTTTACCTAACCGTTCCAGTAACTCATCAACTCTTGGGATAGGGTACGTATCAAACTGTGATATGTGGTTTAGTTGCCTAAAGTCAACACAAAACAGAATGGATTTGGGCACTACGTGTAGGAGGCTGGCCTGACTTATAGTGGGTACCTTGTGGTACTTACACCCTGTGCCAGGTCCGGTTATTCCTTATTAGTAGAATAGAGGTGTTTCTAGCAGCTTAGGCTGATAGAAGGTAGCTATGGCAAAGCAGCTTAGGCTGAACTAGGAGACGTGCAAAGCTCCTACCATACCACTTATATCACGTAGCACAATATCATAAGAAAACACCATACTCAGAGTTACTGAAAATAAAGGTACTTTATTTTAGTGACAATATGCCAAGAGGATCTCAGAGAATACCCTCACTTAGGAGGTAAGTAATATACACAAGTTATATGTACACAAACCCAAAACAAGTAAGTAACAGTAAGAAAAGTAGTGCAAACAATGTAGAATCTCAATAGGATGCAATAGGCAAACATAGGTCTAGGGACAACACAAACCATATTCTCCAAAAGTGGAATGCGAATCACGAATGGACCCCAGACCTATGGGAGATTGTAAAGGGTCGCTGGGACTGTGAGAAAACAGTAAGGGTGTTCAAAATACCCCACCCCAAGACGTTAGAAAGTAGAAGTAAAGTTACCCTACTTCCCCAAAAGGACACAATAGTCGTGATAGGGGGATTTTGCAAGAACCACAAGCACCAGAAAAACACTGAAGACAGATTCCTGGACGTGAGGACCTGCAAGGCAAGGGGACCAACTCCAGGACTCACAATAGTGTCCTGCGGGGGCAGGAGCCCAGAAAACCCCAGATGAAGGTGCAAAAGGGCTGCCTCCGAGTGGAAGAAGCCGAAGATTCTGCAACAACGAAAAGGGCTAGGAACTTCTCCTTTGGATGGAAGATGTCCCATGGCATGCTGGAGGTTACAGAAGTGTTTCCAGGCAGAAATACCATAAACAAGCCTTGCTAGCTGCAAGAGTCGCGGTTGAGGATTTTGGGTGCTGCTGGCGACCAGGAAGGACCAGGATGTCGCCCCTTGAAGGAGGAGACAGAGGGGGTGCTCAGCAACTCAGAGAGCCCCCACAGAAGCAGGCAGCACCCGCAGAAGTACCGGAGCAGGCACTTGGAAGATCTGAGGACAGCGGTCGACTCAGAGTCACAAAGGAGGGTCCCACAACATCAGAGTCCAACTCAGCGGGCTGAGCACTGCAGGCCGGAGTGCTGGGGACCCAGGCTAGGCTGTGTACAAAGAAATCCTTGGAAAAGTGCACAGAAGTGGGAGCAGCTGCAAAGCACGCAGTAAACAGGTTTGCTGTCTGGCGTGGGGAGGCAAGGACTTACCTCCACCAACTGTGGACAGAAAGGCCACAGGACTGTGGGAGACACTTGGACCCAGTTCCTGTGTTCCAGGGACCACACTCGTCAGGATGAGAGAGGACCCAGAGGACCGGTGATGCAGAAGTTTGGTGCCTGTGTTAGCAGGGGGAAGATTCCGTCGACCCACGGGAGTCGAGAAAGCCGGCAGGATGAGGTGCTACAATGTTACTGGTAGTCGTCCTGCTACTTTGTTGAGGTTTTGCAGGCGTCCTGGATCAGTCAGCGGTCGATCCTTGGCAGAAGTCGAAGAGGGAAGTGCAGAGGAACTCTGGTGAGCTCTTGCATTCGTTTTCTGAAGAATACCCCAGAGGAGAGACCCTAAATAGCCAGAAAAGGAGGTTTGGCTACCATGAAAGGAGGTTTGGCTACCAAAAGAGGTAAGAACCTATCAAAGGGGGTCTCTGACGTCACCTGCTGGCACTGACCACTCAGAACAGTCCAGTGTGCCCCCAACACCTCTGATTCCAAGATGGCAGAGGTGTGGGACACCCTGGAGGAGCTCTGAGCACCTCCCCTGGGAGGTACTGGTCAGGGGAGTGGTCACTCCCCTTTTCTTTGTCCAGTTTCGCGCCAGAGCAGGGCTGGGGGATCCCTGAACTGGTGTAGACTGGCTTATGCAGAGATGGGCACCATCTGTGCCCATCAAAGCATTTCCAGAGGCTGGGGGAGGCTACTCCTCCCCAGGCCTTCACACCTATTTCCAAAGGGAGAGGGTGTAACACCCTCTCTCAGAGGAAATCCTTTGTTCTGCCTTCCTGGGCCGGGTCTGCCCAGACCCCAGGAGGGCAGAATCATGTCTGAGGTGTTGGCAGCAGCAGCAGCTGCAGTGGAAACCCCGGAAAGGCAGGTTGGCAGCACCCGGGTTCTCTGCTAGAGACCCGGGGGATCATGGAATTGTCCCCCCCCAATACCAGGATGGTATTGGTGTGACAATTCTATGATCTTAGACATGTTACACGGCCATGTTCGGAATTACCATTGTGACGCTATACATAGGTAGTGACCTATGTATAGTGCACGCGCATAATGGTGTCCCCACACTCACAAAGTTCGGGGAATTTGCCCTGAACCATGTGGGGGCACCTTGGCTAGTGATGGGTTAGAAAAAGTATATGGTTTGTGTTGCCCCTATACCTATGTGCTCCTATTGCAATCTATTGTAGTTCTACACTGTTTGCATTACTTTTCTTGCTACTACTTACCTAATTTTGGTTTGTGTACATATATCTTGTGTATATATCTTATCCGCATACTGAGGTTACTCACTAATATACTTTTGGCATATTGTCATAAAAATAAAGTACCTTTATTTTTAGTACTTCTGTGTATTGTGTTTGTAAGGAAATGCCTCCTTGGCATGGTTACCCCCTGACTTTTTGCCTTTGCTGATGCCAAGTTATGATTTGAAAGTGTGCTGAGGCCTGCTAACCAGACCCCAGCACCAGTGTTCTTTCCCTAACCTGTACCTTTGTTTCCACAATTGGCACATCCTGGCATCCCGGTAAGTCCCTTGTAACTGGTACCCCTGGTACCAAGGGCCCTGATGCCAGGGAAGATCTCTAAGGGCTGCAGCATATCTTATGCCACCCTGGGGACCCCTCACTCAGCACAGACACACTGCTTGCCATCTTGTGTGTGCTGGTGGGGACAAAACGAGTAAGTCAACATGGCACTCCCCTCAGGGTGCCATGCCAACCTCACACTGCCTATGCAGTATAGATAAGTCACCCCTCTAGCAGGCCTTACAGCCCTAAGGCAGGGTGCACTATACCATAGGTGAGGGCATAGGTGCATGAGCACTATGCCCAGACAGTGTCTAAGCAAAACCTTAGACATTGTAAGTGCAGGGTAGCCATAAGATTATATGGTCTGGGAGTCTGTCATACACGAACTCCACAGCACCATAATGGCTACACTGAAAACTAGGAAGTTTGGTATCAAACTTCTCAGCACAATAAATGCACAATGATGCCAGTGTACATTTTATTGTGAAATACACCCCAGAGGGCATCTTAGACCTGACTTCCAGTGTGGGCTGACTAGGTTTACCAGCCTGCCACACACCAGACATGTTGCTGGCCACATGGGGAGAGTGCCTTTGTCACTATGTGTCTAGTAACAAAGCCTGTACTGGGTGGAGGTGCTTCTCACCTCCCCCTGCAGGAACTGTAACACCTGGCAGTGAGCCTCAAATGCTCACCCCCTTTGTTACAGCGCCACAGGGCATTCCAGCTAGTGGAGATGCCCATCCCCTCCGGCCACTGCCCCACTTTTGGCGGCAAGGCCGGAGGAGATAATGAGAAAAACAAGGAGGAGTCACTGGCCAGTCAGGACAACCCCTAAGATGTCCGGAGCTGAGTAGACTCTCACTTTTAGAAATCCTCCATCTTGCAGATGGAGGATTCCACCAATAGGATTAGGGATGTGCCCCCCTCCCCTCAGGGAGGAGGCACAAAGAGGGTGTAGCCACCCTCAGGGCTAGTAGCCATTGGCTACTAACTCCCCCAGACCTAAACACACCCCTAAATTGAGTATTTAGGGGCCCCCAGAACCTAGGAAAACAGATTCCTGGAACCTGAAGACGAAGAAGGACTGCTGACCTGAAAGCCCTGCAGAGAAGACGGAGGCACCAACTACTTTGGCCCCAGCCCTACCGGCCTGTCTCCCCACTTCAAGAAAAACTGCAACAGCGACGCATCCCCCAGGGTCCAGCGACCTCTGAAGCCTCAGAGGACTACCCTGAATCTAAAAGGACCAAGAACTCCCGAGGACAGAGGCTCTGCTCCAAAGAAGATACAACTTTGCAATAAAGGAACAACTTTTAAAGGACTGCACGTTTCCCGCCGGAAGCGTGAGTCTTTCCACTCTTCACCCGACGCCCCCAGCTCGACCTGCGGAGAACCAACACTACAGGGAGGACTCCCCGGCGACTGCGACCCTGTGATTTGACAGAGTTGACCCCCCCTGAGCCCACCCAGCGACGCCTGCAGAGGGAATCCAGAGGCTCCCCCTGACCGCGACTGCCTGCTTCAAAGAACCCGACGCCTGGTAAAGACACTTCTCCATTGAAGCCTATGCGTTTTGGGCACCACTTTGACCTCTGCACCTGACCGGCCCTGAGCTGCTGGTGTGGTAACTTTGGGGTTGCCCTGAACCCCCAACGGTGGGCTACCTTGGACCCAACTTTGAACCCTGTAGATGTTTTACTCACCTGCAAAACTAACCAATACTTACCTACCCGGGAACTGTTGAAATTTGCACAGTGTCTAGTTTTAAAATAGCCTATTGCCGTTTTTGCCAAAACTGTACATGCTATTTTGCTGATTCAAAGTTCCTATGATACCTAAGTGAAGTACCTTTCATTTGAAGTATTGAATGTAAATATTGAACCTGTGGTTCTTAAAATAAACTAAGAAAAGATATTTTTCTATACAAAAACCTATTGGCCTGGAATTGTCTTTGAGTGTGTGTTCCTCATTTATTGCCTGTGTGTGTACAACAAATGCTTAACACTACCATCTGATAAGCCTACTGCTCGACCACACTACCACTAAATAGAGCATTTGAATTATCTATTTTTGCCACTATCTTACCTCTAAGGGGAACCCTTGGACTCTGTGCATGCTATTTCTTACTTTGAAATAGTACATACAGAGCCAACTTCCTACAGTGTTTTCTTATGATATTGTGCATATGACACCAGTGGTATAGTAGGAGCTTTACCTGTCTCCTAGTTCAGCCTAAGCTGTTTTGCCATAGCTACCTTCTATCAGCCTAAGCTGCTAGAAACACCTCATCTACACTAATAAGGGATAACTGGACCTGGCACAAGGTGTAAGTACCTCTGGTACCCACTACAAGCCAGACCAACCTCCTACATCTGCCTGTACTTATCCATTGTAAGGGGACAAGCAGCCAGTGTGGCAAGGCCAATGCCACGATGTGTGACAGAAACTGTCTTGGGACTGACTACCCCAGTTTCTATGATGGACCCATAAGTGAACCCAACTACACCCTTATTTTGACTGTTGCCAGCAGTCCCACCACTATTACCACTACTGCTAGGGGCACTAGAGTTTGATGTATTAGTGGTGGTAGGCTCAGGGGGTTTACCTGGACAGGACTTATACCCTGGCCTATGGCCTTTATTTTTACACACATAGCACCAAGGCTTTCTAATGTGTGTGGATTGGAAGAAGAGGAAGAAGTTGATTTATCCCCACCCCTGAAGAGTGTTTAGGATTTGAAGAAAGATCCTTAGTTTTACCTTTATCCCCATGCTTATCCTGAGATGCCTCACCATCTTTCTTCATGCCATCCTTGTCACCTCCTGTAAGAACTTTTCTGTTCAACCTTGTTCTGACCCATTTGTCTGCCTTCTTTCCCAATTCTTGGGGAAAGGTCAGATCAGAGTCTACTAGGTGGTGGTGCAACAAGTCAGACACACAATTGTTAAGAATATGCTCTCTCAGAATAAGATTATACAGGGTTTCATAGTAAGAAACGTTACTGCCATGCAACCACCCTTCCAAGGCCTTCACTGAACAGTCCACAAAATCTGTCCAGTCTTGGGAAGACTCTTTTCTGGAGTCTCTGAACTTAATCCTGTATTGTTCAGTGGTTAAGCCAAATCCATCCAAGAGTGCATCTTTCAAAACTTTGTAATTATTGGCATCACTTTCTCTGACAGTAAGGAGCCTATCCCTACCCTTTCCAGTGAAAGATAGCCACAAAATAGCAGCGCACTGCCTTTGAGGGACCAACTGTACCATACAAGCCTTTCAAGTGCAGCAAACCACTTACTGATGTCATCCCCCTCCTTGTAAGGGGGGACTATCTTGTGCAGATTCCTGTATTCTTGCTCTCTAACAGGATTGCTATCAGAAATACTGCTGCTGCCACCATGGGGAACTAACCCCCCCCCCCTCTGTCTTTCCCTCTCTATGTCTAGGGATTCCCTATCTAAGGCCAGCTGTTGCTGTTTAAGCTTCAGTCTGGTCTCTTCTACCCTCACCTTTCTGAGTTCTCTTTCCAATAAGTTATCCTCAGGGTGGTTGGGTTGGGAATATTTAGACATAGAGGAACTGCGGGAAGTTTCAGAGGGAGATCTGTCCCTAACGGTCTGGACCCTGGTAACCTGGCCTCTAGGGGTGAAAGATGCCCTACTGGTGTGGGAACCTCTAACTACCAGAGTCACTAGGTGCCCTGCTAGGGAGCAGGACTTTGTAAGAACCCTCCCCAGCTTCCTCATGGAACTCCTCTGAGTCTGACTGGGAAGCTTCCCCATTTTCTAACCTCTCCTGAGATGGGCCAGACTGGTTCTGGTCATCTACAATGAGCATGTTAAAGAGAAACTCTTTTGTAGGATTCTTACCTATACCCAAACCTCTATCTAGGCAGAAACCCCTCAAACTTTTATAGTTCAAACTCTCATATGTTGCATTAACAGTTTTGGGAGTGGGCTCTAGTACAGACATGATAGTAAAGGTTTAAGGATAGTGAGAGAAAAAGTTTTAGAACTTTAGAAAGCACAGAGAAAAAACTTTTTCAAACTTTGGGAAAACTTTTAGAAGTTTTCAAAAACTTTTCAGAACTTTGTTAAACGTTTTAGAGTAGAAAAGTAAACAGTTTTGGTTAAGTGTACATATACTGAACTATTTGGTATATGATTGTCTTATGAAAAGCACCAAATGACAAAGTGGTAAAGCAGTTACAAGTACTTATCCCACCGCTGCACCACCAATGAAGGAGGCTGGCCTGGCTTATAGTGGGTACCTTGTGGTACTTACACCCTGTGCCAGGTCCAGTTATATTAGTAGAATAGAGGTGTTTCTAGCAGCTTAGGCTGATAGAAGGTAGCTATGGCAAAGCAGTTTAGGCTGAACTAGGAGACATGCAAAGCTCCTACTATACCACTTATATCAAATAGCACAATATCATAAGAAAACACAATACTTAGAGTTACTAAAAATGGAGGTACTTTATTTAAGTGACAATATGCCAAAAGTATCTCAGAGAATACCCTCACTTAGGAGGTAAGTAATATACACATGTTATATGTACACAAACCCAAAACAGGTAAGTAACAGTAAGAAAAGTAGTGCAAACAATGTAGAATCACAATAGGATGCAATAGGCAAACATAGGTCTAGGGGCAACACAAACCATATACTCCAAAAGTGGAATGCGAATCCTGAATGGACCCTGGGAGATTGTAGAGGGTCTCTGGGACTGTGAGAAAACAGTAAGGGTGTCCAAAATACCCCACCCCAAGACCCTAGAAAGTAGGAGTAAAGTTACCCTACTAGCCCAAAAGGACACAATAGTCGTGATAGGGGGATTCTGCAAGAACCACAAGCACCAGCAAAACACTGAAGACGGATTCCTGGACGTGAGGACCTGCAAGGCAAGGGGACCAAGTCCAATAGTCGTGATAGTGTCCGGGGGGGCAGGAGCCCAGAAAACCCCGGATGAGGGTGCAAAAGGGCTGCCTCCGGGTGGAAGAAGCCGAAGATTCTGCAGCAACGAAAAGGACTAGGAACTTCTCCTTTGGATGAAAGATGTCCCACGGCGTGCTGGAGGTTGCAGAAGTGTTTCCAGGCAGAAATACAGCAAACAAGCCTTGCTAGCTGCAAGAGTCATTGATGATTTTGGGTGCTTTTGGGGAGCAGGAAGGACCAGGATGTCGCCCCTTGGAGGAGGAGACAGAGGGGGCGCTCAGCAACTCAGAGAGCCCCCACAGAAGCAGGCAGCACCCGCAGAAGTACCGGAGCAGGCACTTGGAAGATCTGAGGACAGCGGTCGACTCAGAGTCACAAAGGAGGGTCCCACGACGTCGGAGTCCAACTCAGCGGGTTGAGAACTACAGGACGGGGTGCTGGGGACCCAGGCTAGGCTGTGCACAAAGGAATCCTTGGAAAAGTGCACAGAAGTGGGAGCAGCTGCAAATCACGCAGTACACAGGTTTGCTGTCTGGCGTGGGGAGGCAAGATCTTACCTCAACCAACTTTGGACAGAAGGGCCACTGGACTGTCGGAGACACTGGGACCCAGCTCCTTTGTTCCAGGGACCACGCTGGTCAGGATGAGAGGGGACCCAGAGGACCGGTGATGCAGACGTTTGGTGCCTGCGTTAGCAGGGGGAAGATTCAGTCGACCCACGGGAGATTTCTTCTTGGCTTCCAGTGCAGGGTGAAGGCAGACAGCCCTCAGAGCATGCACCACCAGGAAACAGTCGAGAAAGCAGGCAGGATGAGGCGCTACAATGTTGCTGGTAGTCGTCTTGCTACTTTGTTGCGGTTTTGCAGGTGTCTGGAGCAGTCAGCGATCGATCCTTGGCAGAAGTCAAAGAGGGAAGTGCTTCTTTCGTTATCTGAAGAATACCCCAGAGGAGAGACCCTAAATAGCCAGAAAAGGAGGTTTGGCTACCAAGAAAGGAGGATGGCTACCAAGAGAGGTAAAAACCTATCAGAGGGGGTCTCTGACGTCACCTGCTGGCACTGGCCACTCAGAGCAGTCCAGTGTGCCAGCAACTCCTCTGTTTCCAAGATGGCAGAGGTCTGGGACACACTGGAGGAGCTCTGGGCACCTCCCCTGGGAGGTGCAGGTCAGGGGAGTGGTCACTCCCCTTTCCTTTGTCCAGTTTCGCGCCAGAGCAGGGCTGGGGGATCCCTAAACTGGTGTAGACTTATGCAGAGATCGGCAGCATCTGTGCCCATCAAAGCATTTCCAGAGGCTGGGGGAGGCTACTCCTCCCCAGCCATCACACCTATTTCCAAAGGGAGAGGGTGTCACAACCTCTCTCAGAGGAAATCCTTTGTTCTGCCTTCCTGGGCCAGGGCTGCCTGGACCCCAGGAGGGCAGAAACCTGTCTGAGGGGTTGGCAGCAGCAGCAGCTGCAGTGGAGACCCCGGAAAGGCAGTTTGGCAGTACCCGGGTTCTGTGCTAGAGACCCGGGGGATCATGGAATTGTCTTCCCAATGCCAGAATGGCATTGGGGTGACAGTTCCATGATCTTAGACATGTTACATGGCCATGTTCGGAGTTACCATTGTGACGCTATACATAGGTAGTGGCCTATGTATAGTGTACGCGTGAAATGGTGTCCCCGCACTCACAAAGTCCGGGGAATTTGCCCTGAACAATGTGGGGGCACCTTGGTAAGTGCCAGGGTGCCCACACACTAAGTAACTTAGCACCCAACCTTCACCAGGTGAAGGTTAGACATATAGGTGACTTATAAGTTACTTAAGTGCAGTGGTAAATGGCTGTGAAATAACATGGACGTTATTTCACTCAGGCTGCACTGGCAGGCCTGTGTAAGAATAGTCAGATCTCCCTATGGGTGGCAAAAGAAATGCTGCAGCCCATAGGGATCTCCTGGAACCCCAATACCCTGGGTACCTCAGTACCATATACTAGGGAATTATAAGGGTGTTCCAGTATGCCAATGTGAATTGGTGAAATTGGTCACTAGCCTGTTAGTGACAATTTGTAAAGCAGAGAGAGCATAACCACTGAGGTTCTGTTTAGCAGAGCATCAGTGAGACAGTTAAGTCATCACACAGGGAACACATATAGGGCACACTTATGAGCACTGGGGCCCTGGCTGGCTCACTAAAACAACATATATACAGTGAAATATGGGGGTAACATGCAAGGCAAGATGGGACTTTCCTACACAGTGTGCCAATGAGAATTGGTAAAATTAGTCACTAGCCTGCAGTGACAATTTTAGAAAGCAGAGAGAGCATAAACACTGAGGTTTTGGTTAGCAGAGCCTCAGTGATACAGTTAGGCACCACACGGGGAACACATATAGGCCAGACACTTATGAGGTATCAAACACACTGACAACATAGGGTTTTCACTATGAGCACTGGGCCCTGGCTAGCAGGATCCCAGTGAGACAGCAAAAACACCCTGACATATACTCACAAACAGGCCAAAAGTGGGGGTAATAAGGCCAGAAAGAGGCTACCTTCCTACACTAGGACAATCAGGGAACACCATGGACTTACTGAGGGTTCTATAATGCCCATTTGAAACATGGTTTTAACTTCTTGTTCCACCGCCTTCTTCTGTGCCTCTGGGATTCTATATGGTCGGAGACAAATGACTTTTCCTGGCTGTGTCTTAATATGATGTTGAGCCAACAATGTTTTCCCCGGAATCGTGGAAAACAAGAGCCTATGTCTCCCTATGACTTCACCCAATTGTTTCTGTTGTTCCGGCGAAAGGGAGGGGTTAATTGATGGCATGTCTATTATGGGGTCAGTGGTGGTAGAGTGTAGATCTATTTCTAGTTCTTTTACATTGTTGATAAGAAACCCAGTTCTTAGAGGGTTTGGAGTCTCTGCGGGTTCTTCCCATTTCTTTAAGAGATTTATTTGATAAATCTGTGATCCCTTTGGGGTTTCGGATAGCTCAATTGTGTAGGTCACTGGGTTTATAGCGTTCAGAACTTTATAAGGGCCTTGTCACCTTGCCAATAATTTATTGTCGGAGCTGGGCAGTAGAATGAGGACCTCATCTCCAGTTTGGAACCGTCTAAGATTTGTATTTTTGTCATAATAGTGCTTTTGTTTTTCCTGCACGCTCTCTAAATGGATTCGTACGTCCTCCCAGACTGTCTGGACTTGGTCTTTCAGTTGTTGTGCATATTCAAGAAGATCTCTGTCTCCGCCATCGTCTTCTTCTCACCTTTCTGCAGCCATGTCTAAGAGGGTTCTGGGTTGGCGACCAAATACCAGTTCAAAGAGACTATGACCCGTAGAGGACTGCACATGTGTTCATATAGCATAGAGGACAATAGGTACTTTCTTGTCCCAATCCCTCCTAGAATCAGAGATGTTTTTTTTCAACAGGGTTTTTAATGTTCAATTATATCTTTCCACAAGGCCATCCATCTGTGGATGGTAGACGGAGGTATGTATTTGGGGCACTCTTAATATCTTACAGATTTGGGTCATTAGACGGGACATAAAGGGAGTGACCTGATCTGTTAGGATTTCCTTGGGAAACCCGACCCTAGAGAAGAACCCGATCATGGCATTGGCCACACTTTTTGTGGTCATGCTGGTTAGTGGGATAGCTTCTGGATATCTTATTGCATAATCGACTAAAACAAGGCTATAGGTATACCCTCTGGAGGATGGAATGAGAGGGCCTACCAAATCCATCCCTACTCTGGAGAATGGGATATCAATAATAGGTAACGGAAACAATGGGGCTTTCTTTTGGGCACCTGGATTTATCAATTGACACCTAGGGCACTGTTGACAGAATTGACATATCTGTGAGAAGACGCCGGGCCAATAAAAACACAGTAATAGATATTCCTTCATCTTCTCTGTCCCAAAATCACCACCCCCATATGACTATGGGCCAGAAGTAATGTTTGGGTGCAGTATTGTTAAAACTACCAACTGTTTCCTTTCTTCGTTATTATATTTAGTTATTCTGTATAATAGTCCTTTTTGCACAGTGAAATAAGGACCCACCTGTCCTGTTTTTTCAGTTACAGCAGACTTCCAGGCATGCTGTAAGGTAGGACCTTCCCGTTGACTACTGTGGAAGGAAGGGAGGGAAGTTAAGGCCCCCTCTCTATGTTCGTCTTTCATGTCGTTTTCCTTCTTAATCTGGTAAAGTAATTTCCCTTCCCTCTTCTTCTTGTTAGGTCTATATCGTTCATCGCTTGGGTTGATATTTATTTGGGAAAAGGGAGCATCTTCCCATCATCTCTCTGTTTGATCCTTTATCCGAAGACTATCAAGTAGATCAGAAAAATGGGTGGAATCGGTACCCACAATTACTCCCTCAACCAAGTGTTCAATAACCCCCATCTTAATCAACTCACTCTGTCCTTTCCATTCAAGAGAGACAGAGACTAAGAGATATCGCTTCATGTCTCCATGGATACAACAGATAGATACTGTATTGCTGGATGTTTGATTTCTGTGCTTCATCAAACTTGCTCTTATTACAGATTGGCTACACCCAGAGTCAATTAGGACGTTAGTAGTTTGGCCGTTAACCTTCATTTCTCTCATATAGTTGGGGTTTTCTTTCCCGGTGTAGAACACTCTCCATCGGCTCCGGCATCTCTTCTTTGTGGGGTCAGTTATGGGCAATGTGGCCCCACTCACTGCAATTATAGCACTGTGGTTGTTGGTTAGGGTTTCTTTCAATAACCCTAGGAATGAATATGTCCACAGGTCCTTTGACGACTTTGGGATGATAGGGTAGCCCAGAGGGTCGGTTAATCGAAGAAGGTCCCCTTGACGGGTTTACTTTAAAGTCAGAGGAACGGTGATATGCACAAGCCAGATCTATTGCTGCGGTGGTATCCACTTTGGGATGTTACTTTATCCAATTTCGTGTTGATGTAGGTAAAGGCTCTAGGAATTGTTCAAGCAGAATAACCCAAATAAGATCCTCCCTATCTGTGCCGATGGGTCCTAGCCATGTCAGTCCAAGATCTTTTATTGTGAAATAAAGGGCTTGAGGATTCTCTGTCCGAGACCACCAGGTTTTCTGGAATCTGAGTCTATAGTATTCTGTGTCAAACTCCACTCCTACTAATATACTCTTCTTTATGTCGGGATACGGAGTGGTACCTCCCGGGTTTACTGCCTGATATGCTGCTTGTAAGGTGACTGTCAGGAGGGGGCCACGTATTGTCCCCACCTATCCTCGGGCCATGTGGCGGAAGTAGCTGCCCTCTCAAAGTTGGTGAAGAACGCATCTGGATCATCTCCTTCTTGGTACTTTTGCAGGACAAAACTAGGTACGTTGGGGTGGACTCATGTAGCGCTGATTGTATCTGTTAGTTACTGCAGCGCAATCTCGTGGACTAGCTGGTTGTTGGCTATTATTGTTGCCTGACTCTTCAGAGCGTTTTGGAGAGTCTCTCTATCCGTACGGGCTTCCCTTTGTTGTTCTTCCCATACAACTTGCAGGTGTCTTTGCCCTTCGGCCAACCTTTGTATCATATCTTCAATTGTGGGTTTGGTTTCCATTCTCCCTCAGTATATGGAGACCGTTGTGTTAAGGGATGTCTCCAGCAACAGTCTTCAGGTAGTGAAATCCAACTTCTGACACCACTGTAGAGGACGTGGGATGTCCCAGAGGGTTGGAGAAGTTTAATAAACGGGTCGGAGTCAGGATACAGTTTTATACTGATATTCTTTTTATTATTGTCTTTAAGCCGTCAAGATTGTAAATCTCAACATTATGATTTGTTTGCTACTTGAGTCTCTTTATTCCTAACAGGGTCTGTATTTCTCCCTCTTTTTCTCTCTTGCGTTTCTCCTTTGTTACTTTCTTTTCCTGGTTTTATATGTTTCTTTTCTTCTTTTCTTTCTTTTAGGAGTATCCCTCTCAAGCGTGGTGGAGTCGGGTGGAAGAGTGATGCCAACAAAAAAAAAATGAAAACCACAAGAAGATGGTAAGTATTTTTACTCTTCGTTTCTTATTTTAATCTGGTTAGAGGGATAGTGCGGTGTGGTGGGAAAACAGGCAATTCGATGAGTGCTCCCCGCTGTTTGTCAAAAAGAAATGGCTTTTCTCGATGTTTTGGAGTCCTGGTAACTTCACAGGACTCTCTCCAACCATCAATAAGTAGTGAAGGTTAGTAAAATAAAATAAAGAAATAATAATAACTAAAGTATAAAATTAGGAAGATGGAGAGATGAACCGTCTATTTGTTCTGTCTCTCCTTCACTGCCTCGCACCGTCCACGCTCCCCTCTCCCACCCAGTAACAGCCCGGGTTTAGTTAGGCAGGCATGTACCTGCAAAAGCGATTCCTCCCTGTTGACGGTGTGCCGTCCCGTCGTGGTGTTGCCGGTTTCTTTGTGTCTCCGTTATCCGCTCCGGTCTCCCTAGGCGGTTCTCCCTTGTGGGCCTCCTCAGATGAGACTCCTCTCTCTTCCTTCCGATGCCGGTTTTCCTCTCCTTCTTCTTCAAAGGCCATGCGCCTCTTTAGTCCGTCCTTCCTTTTTAGTTCTGTAACCCGGACGTCCTGTGTTTGTGCTGTCGCCGGTGCCCCTGGGGCACTGTATCACCGGTCTTCGGGCATCATTGAGGAACAGGGTCCCCATGACTCTGTTACATACTAACAGCCAATCAGATTTCACCATGAGAGACAGCTCTATATTTCTTGCTGAATCAGATCTCAGCAGGAAATCTCCCTGGATCTGTGACCCTAGAGTACAAATTTGTCATCCCTTTAATATCCAAGAAAAAACTGAACAGATTTATACCAATTAAAAAAATGGTGATATGTAGACGAAAAGCTACCTTTTTGCCAAATTTAGTGTAATTCCATCTAGAGGTTCGGGCTGCAAGCATGTCTAAAGAGTCTCTGGGAAATAACATGGAAAATGCACTTGGTTTTGAGTCCCCCTTTTTTTTTCGGCCCGCTTGACAGATCACCCCAAAACTTTCCATGCACAACAAGACTCTTGGTCACACTCATTTTGGAATATTTTGTGAAGATTCATCAAACAGCGCCAAAGATATAGGCAGTAAAAAAAATGCTTTTATAATGGGAACTCGGTCCTAACTATAACTACCTACTGGTGCCTGCTAGTATGCTCTATATATATAGATATAGATATATATCCTACTGGAGCTCACCACTAGGTAGTTATAGTTAGGATTTTTTTTTTTTTTTTTACCATAGACGAGTCATTTTTGTTTTGCCAATTACTATATATATAGATATATACCCTACTGGAGCTCACCACTAGGTAGTTATAGTTAGGACTTTTTTTTTTTTGCCATAGACATGGCATTTTTGTTTTGCGCCACATGACGAATCATCATGAAATTTTCAAAACTTATACTTTCATCAGTTCAGCTGCTTTCTAGAAAGTTTCAGGGTGATCTGTCCCAAGAAAAAGGGGATGGCGGTCCCTTAAATTTTTTTCCACATTCTATTTCAAAGGGATTTTTGAAAATGTTCAACACTACTGCTGCCCGAACCTCTGAACAGAATTACACCAAATTTAAAATGCTAGATCTCGGTCATGAAATCACACTTTTTGTGATTTGGTTTAAATCTATTCAGTAGTTTTGAAGAAAGAGTTAAAAAAAATATAGGTATATTTCTTGGTCATGAAAGCACACTTTTTGTGATTTGGTGTAAATCTGTTCAGTAGTTTTGAAGAAATAATTAAAAAAAATATATAGGTATATAGGGCCCTGGATCCTCCGGTGGATCCGACTGTCCCAATGCAGATATCTGATTGGCTGCCAACACTTCAACTAGGAAGTGCTGTTAGCCATCTAGGCTTGAGCCGAGAACCAGAAAAAAAAAATGTTACAAATAATAATAAAAGGAGACAGGGAGAGGACACCCTTAGTAATAGTGCTGGGGCCCCAGAGGGACCCCCACCTGGGTTTAAACAAATTTTTATAAAAACATTGAAAAACCCACGGATCCAGAGATTTGTTTCATATCTTAAAAAAAGAAAAAAACAGGTGGTTTTCCCCCCTTTTCACTAAGCCCCCAGGTGGCCCAAGTCTCAAGGACATGTGAGAAATAAGGAAGGGGGGGGTGCATGCGGGCCCCATCCTGGGCTTCCCAAAGCCCCAGGAACTGTCAGCTTCCTGGGGGTGAAGATTTAGATGTATGCAGGGAGGCTTTGTGGCCCCCTGCAGCCCCAGGGACCTCCACCTCCCCATGGCTTCAAAGTTATCACAAGCAGGGGGCCGCCCAGCCCCCCACAGATCCAGGGACCACCACCTCCCCAGGGCTACTAATTTTGGAGGGGACTGCCACCCCTCAGGGCTCGCTCCTGTTATGTCCCAGGGTACCCACCCCCAGGACAAAGCTGTTTGTTGTGACTTGGCGGGAGCTTTGACAGCTCCCACCAAGACAATGCAAACAGATTCCACCAAGTCAGAGCAAACACTGTTCGCAGTGAGGAAGAGCTGTCAAACAGCTCTCCCTCACTATGAGCAGAGGTTTCCTTTGTTTCCCTATCTGCTTTAGCAGCTCCCTCTCTGTGACGGCAATGCCAGCTCCTACAGTAGGTGGGGAGCTGGCTGGGATAGCGGGGTCCTGAGATTGGCCCTGGGGAGGTGGGCCACACAGCCTCTCTCCAAAAACAAATTAAAATAATTATTCTGGGCCCAGGGGGATGGAAAACCCAGGTCTGAGATTGATCTCAGGAGAGTGGCTTCGCTGCTCATATCCCCCCAACACAAATACTTAGGCAGGGCCCTGGGGGATGGGGTGCCTAAGGCCAAAATCGGCCAGGGGAGGGGGACCACGCAGCCCCCCTCCCAAAAGCTTTTTTTATTTTAGGTTGGGTCGTGGGGGATGTGGTCCAGGGGTTGGGTGGTTATAGGCCTGCGGCCAATCAATGCTGCGCTTTGCTGTAGGTCATACAGGGGTTTGCCGCAGATGTTGTGGGCAACATCTGTTGTGCATTGCCGAAGGCCATGCATAGAGTGGGGTTGGGTGGATATAGGGGTTAGCCACAGGGCCTGGCCACAGGCCAGGCTCTGCAGCCAGCCCCTGCAGTGCATGCCAGAAGGCTGTGTGCATCGCGTGATTGGGTGGATATAGGGGTTGGCTGCAGGCTCTGCAGCTAACCCTCTCTGCGTATGGCCAAAGGCAGTGAAAGGGTGGGTGGTTATAGGGGTTGGCCAAAGGTGGCTGGACTAACGAATATGAAAATTACTTTACACAAAAAAAAAAACATGGAAATTTACTGAAAAAAACAAAGGTTAGAGGGACGTTATAATTAGGAAATACAATACAAAAGAACACAGAAATTCACTGAAAAAAACAAAGGGTATAGGGATGTTATAGTTAGGCTCATTTCACATGTACAAAACCAGTGAAATTCAGAAGTAATAGTTACCTCAGCTAACTATACGTTGCGCCCCTGTATTGCACTGCTTATGACCTTACATATTATTTCACTCATGACATGGTCAGTGACATCACTTATGACATTTCAAACTCACTGATGACATTATCAAATGAGTGTATGTGGTTGTATAGATGGGTGCGTTTTTGCTCTTATAGGTGAGTGACGGAGTATGTTTGTGACTGCATCAGTGAATGAGTGGGTGAGCCTGTACGGGTGAATGGGTCGATGTATCACTAGGTTTTTGCATGTGTGTGGATGTGTCAGTGCCTTTATGGGAGAGTGAATGGATGTGTAAGTAGCTATATCAATTGATCTTAAAGGGAACAAGATAGGGATGCCCACACTCTCCATTGCTATTCATGCTGGCACTTGAGCCAGTGGTGATAGACAATATGTCAGCATCCTGATATCTGAGGCATACTTACCTCTGCTTGGAAACTTATGGCATAGTAATACGACAATGACATCTTGTTGACATTGTCAGGCTCCTCTCCCTTCTTGTCACACCTTACTTCTTTGATCTCTTCCTTTGCAGCCTTCACAAGCTAATGGCATTACCTGGGGAAATGTGAGGCAATGACTTTGACCAACAGCCCCAAGATAGCTGTGCAAGGGCAGCACCCTTTTCAGTAGCAGCCCTTCAAACTAAAATATTTAGGCATGCTCTTGAATCTCAGATTTTCTAAAGTAATAGAGGATAATCTGAATCCTCTTAACTAGGATCTGCCAGGATCTGGAGAGATGGACAATCTTAAATCTCACACTATGAAAAAGGTGCAAGTGATTAAAATGAATATGGCACTAAGGATCCACTATATATTCACTATGCTCCCATACTGTTGCCCAGATCAATCCTCACAGATCTTTCTTGATTGGTCAAACTGTTCGTTTGGAGTGCCAGAAGACCCATTTGAAGCTCTATGCTAGGACGTAATGAGGAGGCCTCAGGTTACCCAACCTTGACATTTTTCAGCTATTGTTTCAACTTGTACATCTTTCATGTCACACTTGAAACACAAAGATGGGTGTCCATTGAACAATCCTTGATGGGTAAACAGGATGTCTGGGGGTGCTTTACTCTAAGGAGAAACATCAGATGATCAAAGCCCACCCTGTTCTCAAGGCCACCTCATATGTGTGGCATAAAGCCCACATCCTACTGAGAGTGGACAGGTGACTACATACAGGGGTGCCTTGGTGGGGCAACACCAGATTTCAGGCTTCTGAGAACCCATGTGGACCAACTTTATTAGTTGAGGGATACTCCCATTGAACATTTACTACAGGACAGCAGAGTACTGCTGTTTGAGGATGTCCATAGCACTAACATACTTTCAGTATGAAAGTCATGGAGATACCACCATTTGTCACACTGCTTATATGTCACTTTGGGAGGCCCTACTATTGTTCTGCTGACATCTCCCCTACAATCCTACTTTAAAAAATGGTGAATTTACAAGGGAGTGGCCTGCAGATTATACAAACGTCCAATAATCTCAACCTTTTCTGTCACGGTACAAACCATCTCATGGATTGTTGGTCTGCATGACTTTTCCTGGAATAGACAGAAGCCTAGTCCACCCTTGTTATGCCTTACAAAAAATATTTGTGTGAGGCCAGCACTGCCAAACAAGTCTACAAAGCATATATGTACTGATGGTCACCTCATCAGTATCTGATCAAGGTTAAGTGAAAGTGCTAGTATGTTAGTTGTAATACCTGTTCCTTTAATGAAGCCTGTTTGGTTTAGTTCAGTGGTTCTCAACCATTTGACTTCTGTGAACACAAAATCATTACTGGCAGCTGGGGATCTCCGGTCTGAGCAATTTCTATCACTAGAACTTCAATGAATATATTAAAATGCAAAACCAAGTATTCAGCAAACAAATGCTCTGAAATTGAAATATTTTATTGAATTCACAATGAAATATAGAAAACGTTTTCACATTTTCAATTTTGTGTCTTTATTATACAAACATTAAATATTATTAAAATGAACACACTACAATTAATATGTGGTAGCATAGTTATGGAGCACCTGCGTATGTCTTGTGGACCCTGAAGAGTCTCTAGACCACAGGTTAAGAACTATTGGTATATTGCATTATGCTGTTATTGACCACACAGGTTGTGATGTCTTAAAGAAGTATGGAAGCAAGGTATTTGTCTTTATTGTCAAGTAAAACTATCAATACGTAATTCTCTGGTGATGACCTCTTGCCTCCTTTATAGGCAGGGTTATTGATGGAGCCTCCTCAAAAGTTGGGGACCATGTTGATCTGCAATGCATGAGTAAACATACCAACATTGTGGCAGCCAAAAATGATGGGTTGAGCTTATAAATGGCCTGTGGGGTGCTGTTGGGGTCTGGTGCTCCATCACATTGTCCTTCACAATTTCCTTGGTAATTTGAGGTGTGAGAACAACAGGGTTGCTTCTTTGTTGAATTCCTGCACAGCGCTCAAAAGTGCTCAAGGCACTTTATGATAGTCAAAATATTTGAAGCTTGATTTTTCCCATTTTGTTTTGGAGGTATTGCTCTTTGTAATAACGAATGGTTTTTGGATCTCATCTCTGAGTAAGGAAGAGGTGGGTGTGTAAGTAAGCTAATGAGGGGGATAACCTGGGGAGTCATACTGGGAAATTTGTATAATCAACATTCTGAGTAAAAGTGGGGGGTTTTCAGCGGGCGAGCTGTAAGTTGCCAGGCTGGCTGACTGGATCCAACAGAGTTGTCCCCTTTGGATTAAGATCTTTGCAGGCATTGCTGAAGAAGTGAACCCTTTTTTGTCAATGCTGAAATTAAAACATATGTAAAACTAAAATTACAAGGCAGAGGACAATCAAGAAAATTAGCACAAAGTCAAGTTGTCAGAACATCAAAAATAATTTAAAACATTTTCTTTTCAACATGCAATATAATAAACATACCTGGAAACAACAACATTCTTTTATTCCACTATTGTGATGATCTAATTGTACAGCTATTGTTTGAAACTCTGTTGTAACAATTACATTACATTGAGTATCAATAGTGAAAAGATTGCAGGCAAAACGATCATCCATGCTATTAAAAGTAAGCTTAATGGCTCTGAGTTTTTTAATAATGCAGAATGCCTAACTCGCGTACCATACCAAGTGTGAAAACTGCAGGCCACTCTTCTGTGAGAGTAGTTGTGAGTGGATAGCATGACTGCTTACCTGTGTTTTTAGTCTAACAGTTCACAAGATTGAAAATGAACACCATTACCAAATTTAACTCTAACTTTGGCAGCAGGCAGGCCACCCCATCTACCTTTATGTCAGATAAGTGTGTTTAAATTGTATGCAGCCTGTATACATGAAAAACAATAATGTCTAACTCACAGGTCAAATGAAGTCATGAGCGTAAATGGTGCACATATAGGAATGTGCAATTTGGATAAAGGATCTTGCAGGCTAGACTGGTAGGATGAACAAGTTGCATACCTTTGGTAAGGTTCTTTCTGGTAGATAATCTGTCTAGCCCCAGATTGCACACCTTTTGAATATTCCTCCGGCATCAGATTGGATCTGGAAACTTTTCAGCAGTATTTTATAGCAGCAATAGGCAGTACCTTGTGGCCCTGCACTGATGTCGTTCTACTCTGGAAATCAGATGCTAGGCCTGTGTAGACACCACTCCTGTATGCTGATGTCAGCTGCTTTCAAGACTGTCCACACCCCCAGATGCAGGGCCCCAAAAACCAATTGGTAGACAGTGTGCAGATTCCTGGACTTGGGATCGTATTACTCAATAGAGTCTAATCACAGAACAGAGAGGATAAGAGGATTGGTGAGGAATCTGCAGCTAGAGAGACCCTTTGCCAGAAAGTGTTACCGAATCTAAGCTACTTGTTCTTCTGATAGAGACTTCTAGATGCAGATTCCTCACCTTTTGGATCAGTCATACCAGTACATAGTTGGAGGCAGATCTGTGAAAGGACTCAAACCAGGCAGCCCTGCAGGACTGAGCAGGCAAAGTGCCCCTCTTGGTGGACAAGGTATAGGAGGCTGGCCTGGTTTATAGTGGGTACCTAAGGTACTTACACCTTATACCAGGTCCAGTTGTCCATTATTAGTGAAATGTAGGCAGTGCCTAGATGCCAGGCTCTCTAGGGGTAGTGTGGGTGAGCAGCCAAGGCCTAAGTAGGAGACATGCAAAGCTCATGCAGTACCACTGTAGTCACTCAGTACTCACACACATGAAAGAAAATACCCAGTGTTACAAAAATAAAGGTCCTTTATTTTGGTGACACAAATGCCCAAAATACCATAGAGAATATACTCCTTTAGGAGGTAAGTAATACACAAATTAAATACACCAATATGCTGAAATAGCTGTAAAAACAATTAGAAATCAGTGCAAATAGTGAAAATCACAATGGTTAGAAATGGGCCTAGGGGGAACACAAACCATATACTATGAAACTAGAATGCAAAAATCAGATTCCCATCCAGGCAAGTGTAGTGTGTAGAGAGGCTCTGGGAGCATTAAACACCCCCAAAGATAATAGAACCCACCCCAGAGCCCAGTAAAGCAGGAGTAAATCACGGTAACTTTTCTAGAACACACAAGAACAAGAGAAAGAAGATTATGCAAGAACCAGAAGAGACTGTAAGACACCAATGATGGATTCCTGGACCTGCAGACCTGTGGAAGAAGGGGACCAAGTCCAAGAAGCACAGAAGAGTCCAGGGAGAACAGGAGCCCCTGCTAAACCGGAGGAAGGTGCAAAAGAAGAACCACCTGTGAAGAACAACAGTCAGTTTTGCATCCAAGAAGACAGATGTGGGTTCCTGGTTGGTGCAGAAGATGTCCCACGCCAGATGGTTGATTGCAGTCTGATTCTGCCAACAAGCCTTGGCACACGCAAAGCTCGCGGTAAGTGAAAAATGGCGCTGCCTTGGACCAGGAAGGACCTGGTGGACTCCACGTAGGAGAGGGAGTCAGAAGGGGCTCTCAGCAACTCAGAGAGCCCTCTTCGTTCTTCTGTTGCAGGCTGAAGACAGGCTGTCCTCTGAGGATGCATGGCCGGGAAACAGTTGCAGGCAGGAGCT
The DNA here is from genome assembly GCF_031143425.1 of Pleurodeles waltl. Taxonomy (NCBI): domain Eukaryota; kingdom Metazoa; phylum Chordata; class Amphibia; order Caudata; family Salamandridae; genus Pleurodeles; species Pleurodeles waltl. The sequence continues at coordinate 1,220,941,295 of NC_090447.1, forward strand.
GAAGATACAATGTTGCAGAAGTCATCTTTGCTTCTTGGTTGCAGTTTGTACTGTTCCTGGGGGGTCCAGATGCAGTATCTTTGGTGAGAAAGTGAAGTAAAGGAAGCAGAGGATTCCTGCTGGAGTCTAACAATCCTAATCTGAAGAACCACCTAAGAGAGAGACCCTAAAAAGCACTGAAAAGGGGATTGGTCAGCTAAACAGGTAAGCACTTATCAGGGGAGGGCTCTGATGTCACCTGCTGGCACTGGCCACTCAGATGCTCCCAGAGTGCACTGCCACCTTGGAATCCAAGATGGCAAAACCTAGGGACCCTCTGGAGGAGCTCTGAGCATGACCCCCATGGTGGTGATGGTCAGGGGAGTTGTCACTCCCCGGTCAGGGGAGTTGTCACTCCCCTTTCCTTTGTCCAGTTTTGCACCAGAGCAGGAACTGGGGTCCCTGAACTGTTGTAAACTGAATTATGCTTGGAGGGCAGTATCTGTGTACTTCAAAGCATTTCCAGAGGCTTGGGGTGGCTACCTCTCCCAAGCCTTTAACACCTATTTCCACAGGGAGAGAGTGTAACACCCCTCTCCCAAAGGAAATCCTTTGTTCTGCGTTCCTGGGCTTGAGCTGCTCAAGGAACAGGAGGGCAGAAACCTGTCTGAATGGTGGCAGCAGCTGGGGCTGCCTGGAAAACCTCAGAAAGCTGGAATGGCAATACTGGGGGTCCTCTAAGAAGCCCCCAGGGTGCATGGAATCATGCAACCAATGCTTTGAAAAGCATTGGTGTATGATTTCCAACATGTTTAATACCAAACATGCCTAAGTTCGGAGTTACCATTATGTAGCTGGACATAGGTAGTGACCTATATTAAGAACACACGTAAAATGGCATCCCCACACTCACGAAGCCTGGGAAAATGGTCCTGGAAGTCGTGGGGGCATCTCTGCTAGTGCAGGGATGCCCTCAAACACAGGTATTTTCCACCCTGCCCTCAGGGCTGGAGGGCCTTCTACAGGGGTGACCTATAAGTGACCTGGTGCAGTGTAAGTGGCAGTGAACGGGTGCATGCACCTTTTCACACAGGCTGCATTGGCAATCCTGTAGAAGCCTTTGCACGGGCTCCCTATGGGTGACAAAAGAAATGCTGCAGCCCATAAGGATCCCCTGGAACCCCAGTGCCCTGGTAGCATATACTAAGGACTCATTAGCTGTTACCAGTATGCTAATTTTGGGTGAAATTCTGGGTTACCAGTATGTAGAAACAAAATTTAGGGGAGACATGGCATAATCACTGGGGTCCTGGCTGGCAGGATCCTAGTGAACACAGTCAAGCACACTGACATCAGGCAGAAAATGGGGGAAACCATAGCAAAAAGAGGATACTTTCCTACACAACTCCTCCTCCCCTCCAAACAAGGGACAATAAGGCTAACCTTGCCCAGTTGAGTCTTCATTGTCTAAGTGGAAATATCTGGAGAGTCCATCTGCATTGGAGTTGTAACTCCTAGGTCTATGTTCCATTGTAAAGTCCATCCCCTGAACAAAATGGACCACCTCAACAATTTAGGGTTTTCTCCTTTCATTTGCTGTCGCCAATTCGGATTCTCATCTAGGCAATTGCAGTGTGTAGAGAGGCGCTAGGAGTATTAGAAAATCCCAAAGATAAGTAATAGAATCCACCCCAGAGCCCAGTAAAGCAGGAGTAAATCACAGTAACTTTCCTAGAACACACAAGAACACGAGAAAGAAGCAGAGAACCAGCAAGAGACTGCAAGACACCAGCGATGGATTCCTTCCTGGACCTGAAACCTGTGGAAGAATGGGATCAAGTCCAAGAAGCACAGAAGAGTCCAGGGAGAACAGGAGCCCCTGCTAACCAGGATGTAGGTGCAAAAGAAGAACCACTGGTAAAGAACAACAGTCAGTACTGCACCCAAGAAGACAGATGTGGGTTCCTGGTTGGTGCAGAAGATGTCCCATGCCGGATGGATGATTGCAGTCTGATTTGCGTCGCTGGATTCCTCCAACAAGCTTTGGTACACGCAAAGCTCGTGGAAAGTGGCGCTGCCAAGGACCAGGAGGGACCTGGTGGACTCTACCAAGGAGGGGGAGTCAAATGGGGCTCTCAGCAACTCAGAGAGCCCTCAGAAGACCAGGCAGCACACACAGGAGTACCCCAGCATGGGGACAAAGAAGGTGCAAAAGGAGGCCCACGCAGCACTACAACAAAGGGTCGCACGCTGCCGGAGAACCACGTAGGAAACTGTGCGTCGCAGGAAGGAGTGCTGGGGATTGGAGCTACACGGTGCACGAAGAACTTCGTGGAAGGATGCCAACAAGCCTTGGCAACTGCAAAACATGCGGTGCACAGGTGTACTGTCTTGCATGGGAGGCAAGCTCTTACCTCCACCAAAGTTGGACAGTTGGACTTCAGGACCACTTCAGCCCACCACCTGTGAGGCAGGATCCATGCAGCTCTTCAGGAGAGGGGACCCACGCTGCCAGTCCTTGATGCAGAGAGGTGCCTGCTGAAGCAGGGGAGTGACTCCTTCACTCCAAGGGAGATTCCTTCGTTCTTGTGGTGCAGACTGAAGTCAGGCTGTCCTCTGAGGATGCACAACCGGGAAACAGTTGCAGCTGCTGGCAGGAGCTGAAGATACAATGTTGCAGAAGTCGTCCTTTCTTCTTTGTTGCTGTTTGTAGAGTTCCTGGAGGGGCCAGATGCAGTTTCTTCAGTGAGAAGGTGAAGTAAAGGATGCAGAGGATTCCTGCTGGAGTCTTGCAATCCGAATCTAAAGAACCACCCAAGAGAGACCCTAAATAGCCCTGAAAGGGGGATTGGTCAGCTAAACAGGTAAGCACCTATCAGGGGAGTGCTCTGACTTCACCTGCTGGCAATGGCCTCTCAGATGCTCCCAGAATGCCCTGCCAACTCATGATTCCAAGATGGCAAAACCCAGGGACCCTCTGGAGGAGCTCTGAGCACCACCCCTGGGGTGGTGACGAACAGGGGAGTTGTCATTCTCCTTTTCTTTGTCCAAAGTCACACCAGAGCAGGGACTTGGGGTCCCTGAAGTGGTGTAGACTGGATTATGCAAGGAGGGCACCATCTGTGCCCTTCAAAGCATTTCCAGAGGCTTGGGAGGCTAACCCACCCAAGCCATTAACACCTATTTCCAAATGAAGAGGGTTTAACATCCTTTGTTCTGCTTTCCTGTGCTTGAGCTGCTCAAGCAACAGGAGGGCAGAAACCTGTCTAAGAGGTGGCAGGAGCTTGGGCTGCCTGGAAAACCTCAGAAAGCTGGAATGGCAATACTGGGGGTCCTCTAAGGAGCCCCCAGAGTGCATGGAATCCTACAATCAATGCTTGCAAAAGCACTGGGGTATGATTCCAAAGTGTTTCATACCAAACATGCCTATGTTCGGATTTACCATTATGGAGCAGGCCATAGGTAGTGACCGATGTCCAGTACATGCTTAAAATGGCATCCCCACACTCATGAAGTCCGGGAAAATGGTCGTGGAGGTCGTGGGGGCACCTCTGCTAGTGCAGGGGTGCCCTCACACACAGGTACTCTGCACCCTGCACTCAGGGCTGGAAGGCCTGCTAAAGGGGTGACTTATAGGTGCCCTGGTGCAGTGTAAATGGCAGAGAAAGGGTGATTGCACCTTTTCACACAGGCTGCAATGGCAGTCCTGTAGAAGCCTTTGCATGGGCTCCCTATGGGTGGCAAAAGAAATGCTGCAGCCCATAGAGATCCCCTAGAACCCCAATGCCCTGGGTACCTAGGTAACACCTACTAGGGACTTATAAGGGGGCACCAGTATGCTAATTTTGGATGAAATACTGGGTTACCAGTATGTAGTGACAACATTTGTGGGAGAGAGAACATAGGGCCAGATGTATCAAACCCACTGTGCGTCTATGGAAAAATGTGTTCGTACATATGGCCCATAATCACTGGGATCCTGGTTAGCAGGATCCCAGTAAGCACAGTCAAGCACACTGACATCAGGCAGAAAATGGGGGTAACCATGGCAAAAAAGGGTACTTTCCTACACATGGTTATCCAGATAATAATGCTTTATGACAGTCCTTTTGGAGGCTGCTTCTTATCTAATGAGAAACAAATCTTAATGCAGTAATGTTTTCAATAAACAACGGGTCGTTATATATATTATAGTTAAAACACAGCTCATAAATAGAAAAAGTATTCCAAGAATAATGATTACTAAAGAGAATTAAAGAAACAATTTTCAAGTGTGTGACAGTGGGGTGTAAAAAACATGCTTAGTGCGCAAGTGAAAGTGACACAAAACCACAATGAGCGTATCACAATTTACTCATCCTGAAAGCATTGTTTCTAAGCAATATAATTATTAAAACAGATTTGCTCTTTTAGTCAATTGCATTTCGTTCCACATACGTAAAGGGATCATCATCAGGACCTGAATCAAAGTCTGCCTGAGACAGTGAAGTGTAAAATATAAAGATATATACAGTAGGCTCTCTTAGGCAGATGCAGGTACATCAAGATGTGAGTGAAAAGAAACTAGTCCGGTCATTTGGAATATAGAACGGGAAACCAGAATCTCCAAGTACAATTTACTTATTTTTATAAAAATATTTGTATTCATTTGTTGCTTATTATAAAAAATAACAAAACAAAACACAACAAATCTCACCACTCAGTCACAGACTGAGCTATTAAGTCATTAACCTAAGCATTTACAATCACCATCAGGACGTAAGCGTTGCCTTAATGGAGCGGGCCTGGAGACCCGTACTCCTCCTTGTTGTCTCCCTCCTGATCTCCTGCCATTGTGTGTGGCCTCAACTCCCCTCTACCACGTTCTTCCCATCCATTACCCACTGCAGTTGTCCCAGGTACTGTGTCCTCACAGACTAGGTTGTGATAGACCCTACATTGTCCCCACACTTTTTGAAACTTCCTCTGGCAACTATGTGCCTCCTAGGTGCCTCGTAGGTCTGCCTCTGTGCAGGAACCCTGCCTAAATCCCATTGTTGTTTTGTGGGAGGGCTCAAGCTCCCCCACTTGCTAGCTATGTCCTTGTTAGAAATTGGGTTTCTGGTTGACAGAGGTATGTACCCTGTCCAAGCGGGAACCACAATCCTGGTCAGGGTAAGTCACAAATGCACCCTAAGGTAACCAGTGTTCACGCGCTGGTGAACAAGTTAATTACCTTCAGTGATGATTTATCTGGTAGAGACATTCTAGTTACATATTCCTTCCTTCAAGCAGGTATCAGACTGGATCCTGAGATTTTTCTACCATCAGGTGGCATCGGTCGACTCCACAACCATCACAGACGTCATGATCGCTGGGATGACATTGCGCATGTACACCCCAGCACGCTGACATCAGTTTCTTTTTTCATCTTTCCACACCAGTAGCGTGGCGCCATGAAGAACAATGGAATTGGTGCAGCCGAGCTAAGGCCCTGAAAGGGAAATCCCTGTCCCTAGAAATCAGTTTGCATGCAGGGAGGATGGGTGGGTCAGTAAGGAATCTGCAACTAGAATATGTCTCTACCAGATAAATCATTAACAAAGGTAAATAACTTGATCATCTGATACGGACTTCTAGTTCCAGATTTCTTACCTTAGAATAGATACCCAAGAAATGCCCTCATCGTTGGTGGGCTGCGAACCAAGATCATACAAAAAAAGTCCTGCAGGATCGAACAACCAAAGTAGCTGCCTCTGTGGACCTGACTGTCCAAGCAGTAATGTCTTGTGAATGTGTGCAGAGATGCCCACGCTGCTGCCTGGCAGATATCATGGGCAGGAACTCTGCGTGCTAACACTGTGGTAGCAGCAGTTGCTCTGGCTGAGTGAGCACGCAAGCCCTCGGGGTTGCTTCTTTGCCACAGCGTAGCAGATTTTGATGCAGAGCAATATCCATCATGAGATGGTACGTTTCTGCACCACCTTTCCTTTCTTCGCACCCACATATCCAACAAAGAGTTGATCATCCACCTGAAAATCTTTAGTACAATTGAGTTAGAATGCCAATGCTCTTTTTGGATCAAGATGGTGGAATCTCTCCTCTTCACAAGAGGGATGTGGGGGTGCGTAAAAAGTAGACAAAGTGATAGATTGGCCTACTTGGAAAGGGGTAACAAACTTAGGAAGGAAGGAGGCCCTTGTACAAAGCAACGCTTTGTCAGGGTGGATAGACAAAAATGGTGGCTTGGACGAAAGTGCTTGAAGCTCTCTCACTCTGCGAGCAGAGGTGATGTCAATAAGAAAAACAGTCTTGATAGTTAAGAGCTGCAAGGGACAATCAAAAGGGTCACACATGAGGTAAGTTAGGACCAGGTTCAAGTCCCATTGTGGCACAATGAATGCGGTCAGAGGAAACAAATGAGTAAGTCCCATAAAGAACCTTTTAACAATGGGAGATTTGAATAAGGAAGGTTGGCCCGAAAGGCTGAGTTGGCCGATAAATAACCTTTAAGGTGCTAGGCCAAAGAAAGTATAGCAAGAGAACCTCAGATAGAGATGCAGAAAGGTGGGGGTCAACAGATTTGTTAGTTCACCATGCCACAAATTTATGCCGACAGGCGTATATTGTTTTGGTGGAGGGAAGCCTGGCTGCCAAGATGACATTACAGACTTTGGGCAGAAGATCGAAAGTTGCCAACTGTCACCACTCAATCTCCACGCATGAAGGCAAAGATTGGACAGGTTTGGGTGGAGAACCATCCCCTGCTGCTGCGACAGAAGATCCTCCTGAAGTGGCAGTCTGATTGGAGAATCCATTGCCATGCTCAGTAGCTGTGGCTACCAAACTCCTCGTGCCCAGTCCAGAGCCTCAAGGATTACCTGGCCTGGTCATTCTTGATCTTCTTCTGAACTCTGGACAGAAGTGGTGTGGCAGGAAGGCCTGAGATGAAAATCACCACCAAGCGAGTGCCACCTTAGAACCTCCAATGCACACAACAGCTGACATTGCGCTTTCTCTGCAGAGGCAAACAGATCTAACCAAGGGTCTCCCACTGCTGAAAGAGACCTTGTGTTGCCTCCGAATGGAGATGCCGTTAGTGATCGACTATGCATCAACGGCTGAGTTTGTCTGCTCTGGCATTCAGAGAGCCCGTCAGACGTAGAACCACCAAGGTGATACCCTGATGTTCCAGCCATGCCCAGGGGCGAAGAGCCTCTTGACAAAGGGTCCATGACCTGACTGCACCCTGCTTGTTGCAGTACAACAGAATGGTAGTGTTGTCCGTGGACACCTGCACCACTTTCCCTTTCAGAGAGGGAAGGAATGCTTTCAATGCAATCCTGATTGCCCGGAGCTCCAAAAGAGTGATGTGGTGTCCAGAGTCCACAAGAGACCTCTGATCTCCGCCTCTCCCATGCCCCATGTGGCTACCCCATCCCAGGAATGATGCATCTGTCACCACTGTGATATCTGGTTGGGGATGGGAGAGGGAGCTGCTGCTGACCCAATCACGATTCGAAAGCCACCACTGCAGGTTTTTCCCAGTTCCCTCCAAGGTCTGTACCATGTTGGAGAGATTCCCCTGATGCTGTGCCCTTTGGAACTGCAGGTCCCACTGCAGAGCCTACATATGCCATCTGACATGTTTTACCAGCAGGATGAAGGATGCCAAGATGCCCAGCAGACTTGAAGTCACTCTCACTGAAATCCAGGATAGAGGCTGAAACATTGAAATCATAGCCTGAAAATCTTGAATCTGTCCAGTACAGCTCAGATAAAATGGAGCATCTGAGAAGGAGTCGGTGTGACTTTGGCACGTTTATAGTGAATCCCAGTGAATGCAGAAGGTACTGGAGGTGGGAGACGACTTTCTGGGACGTATTCACCAGCCAGTGGTGTGTATGGCTGGAAGGGCAATCTCAAAGGGCAGAGAGATGCCCCTTCGGATGATCTGCAAAACCCACCTGTCCGTCGTGATGGATTCTCAATGGGGCAGGTGATGATGAATCTTGCCTCCAACTGGTCTGAGATGGGACGGACTAGGAAGGCTTGGAGGCTGCAGCAGGGCCTGGTGCGGACTGGGCAGACCTCTGGTTCCCTGGGCCACGAGCCTGAGGGGTTCCACTTCCACAAGCGTGCAGTGGCTGGTTAGCATGTGCGGCTTTGTGGCTGGCAGGGTAAGGACGTGACAGGGATCCCCTTTCCTGGCCACAAAAGGGGCAACAGCGGATTGAGGTGAGCGAGAGGAAGTTGCTAGGCCAAGGAACCGAGCCATAGCCCGGGACTCCTTGAAGATTGAGGGCCAAGTCGGCTTTGTCTCCGAAGAGACAGGTGACATCAAAGGGCATTGTCCATGAGAGGCTGTTGGACATCCCCCAAAAAACAGACATCCTCAACCAGGCGTGGCGTCTCAAGGCCACCGTAGACTCAACCACCCAGTGAGTCGGTCGTGTCCAGCCCACAAAGAACTGTGAACTGCTGCATCCCCCCTATCAGCAACGGCTTGGGAGATGATGGCCCAGGCCTCCTTCGGGACCTGCGGCAATACCTACGCATCCGTATCCCACAATGAATCGGGGAGAAGAGGCCCCTGAACCGGTGTAGACTGTTTTATTCAAGGAGGGCACCATCTGTGCGCTTCAAAGCATTTCCAGAGGCTGGGGGAGGCTACCCCTCCCCAGCCTGTAACACATATATCCAAAGGGAGAGGGTGTAACACCCTGTTCTCAGAGGAAATGCCTTGTTCTGCCTTCCTGGGACTGGGCTGCCCAGACCCCAGGAGGGCAGAACCCTGTCTGAGGTGGTAGCAGCTGTAACTGCAGTGCAAGCCTCAGAGAGCTGGTTTGGCAGTACTGGGGGTCCATGGTGGAGCTCCCAGGATGAATGAAATTGGTTCCCCAATACCATATTTGGAATGGGGGGACAATTCCATGATCTTAGACATGTTACATGGCCATATTCGGAGTTACTATTGTGAAGCTCCATATAGGTATTGACCTATATGTAGTGCACGCGTGTAATGGCATCCCGCACTCACAAAGTCCGGGGAAATGGCCCTGAACTATGTGGGGGCACCTTTGCTAGTGCAAGGGTGCCCTCACACTTAGTAACTTTGCACCTAACCTTCAGCAAGTGAAGGTTAGACGTATAGGTGACTTATAAGTTACTTAAGTGCAGTGAAAATGGCTGTGAAATAACGTGTGCATTATTTCACGCAGGCTGCAATGGCAGGCCTGTGCAAGGGTTTGTCTGAGCTCCCTATGGGTGGCAAAAGAAATGCTTCAGCCCATATGGATCTCCTGGAACCCCAAGGATTTTCATGTATCAACTTCAAGAGAGAGACAGAAAGAGGCAGAGGCTGCTTCTCCAAACATGATTTCCTAAAATACATTGCTAGAAATGTAATTTCTGGTTCTCAGAGTATGCACTCTGTACAATCAGTAACAAGCATTCTAGTCATGGTAAGCTAGATACACAAAGAGATAACCTGTGCTCACCATCAGGTAGCTTGGCACAGAGCAGTCAGGACTATCTAAAGAGGCAATGTGTAAAGTATTGGTGCAACACACGCACAATACCAAGATGAAAACACCACAAAAAGACTTCCCGCAGGTTTAGAAAAATAGATAGTAATTTTAGAAATAAATCAAGATTAAAACGAGAAAAATCCAATAAACAGATGTTGAGATATGAATTTTTAAAGAATAAGAATTCTAGCAATTAGAAGCAATTAACGCTTCAAGGGTTACTTTAAGTTGTTCTGGAATGGGGCAAAGTCTAAGTTCGGGCTGACCTCGATGGGGCACCAGGCAGCAAAGAACCTTTCCTGGTCCCAACAGCGAGATGCATGGTGAGATGCGTTGCTTGGGTCCATACAGGGATAGCAATGCATTGATTTGTCCCATGCACTGAAGGTGATGAGTCAGTTCTGCAAACAAGAGCTGGAGCCAAGATGCGTTAGTTCTAAGTGCGATGCCCTGGGGTTCTTCACACAGTCGAGGGATGCATTGATATCCATAGTTTGCTATGGCGGCGATGCATAGTTTTGATGCGTCAGGCTCACAAGGCAATGTGGTGGTTCTGAGAGCAATGCACCAATTCTGTTCCCACCACCAAGTTGATGTGCTAGTTCTGTTACACACACCCAGGGAATGCGAAGATTTAAGTGATGCAAGTATCTGAGTCCACTTCCAGTGAACCAGGCACAGGAGCAGGAGTAGAGATTTTGATATCCAGTGATGTGTTTGCCATCTGTGCTGTTGGTGCTAAGATTGACCCTGTGCTCCCTCTCTCTCTCTCTCCGCTCTCTTTTTGTCATCCCGTCCATGTGTGCACTAGCATCATCTGGCAAAGGAGCAGGGGCACCGGTGAGTGAGAGAGCTGCAGCCCACAGGACCCAGTCCACCGATGCTGAGGGACCAGTGGGACAGAGGGTGAGGGAAGCACCACGGCAGGGACAGGAGGGGACACCACTGACTCTAATTTGTCCTCTGATGGAGCTCCCTGCTGGTGGCAGATCCCTCGGGGACCACCCCAGCTACAGGTTCTACCACCACCCCTGTACCAGCACAGCCCTCCCAGTAGCCCTCAAGTTGCCGGTGCCCGCTCACCCAGGAGGGTGGGCATCACCTTTGCCCCAGGCACCTCAGGCCCTGCCCCAGTCAGCCATGCTGCCCTCAGTGAGGAGTCTATTGACCTGAGATCCATCTCTGTAGGGCAGTCAACCATTGTGAATGCTATCCATGGGCTGGCATCCCCGATGCAGTAATGCAGTGCCTTTCTGGAGGGCATCCTCTGTGGGTTGGCGGCCTTACAGAGATAGTTTCAGGCTCTGGTCTCTTCACTGACGGCAGCCAGTGTCCCTGTTTCATCCGTCTCCCCTCCAAGTACTACTTGCTAGTACCACTCTCCTCACCCCCAACCCATCCCAAGCACACATTCTGACAAGCATGCACCCAAAACAACACACAAGACGCGCACAGACAAACACAAGCAGCACACTTCAGTCCACAAGCACTCACACAGTGAACACCCAGATGCACACACATCACCCACTGCCTCCACTGTACCCTCCTCTTCCCTCACAATCATATCCGCACTCACACTTGCATGCACTGCAACAACAGTCCCTGAATCTGACACCTGCACAGCCTTGCCCACAGTCACAACAGCACACCCGCAGACATGCACCCCACACAGCACATGCGCAGTCACCACCACCACCTCATGTAGCACACTCACCTCACTTGCAGATACCACCACAACATCCATCCACACATCATGTTTGTCCTCCCCCACACTGCCGGCCCCCCTCCAGTGACACACATACATGCTCGCACTCAGACCCCCAACGGCCATGCATCTCACACACACACACTGTACATGTACTTACATCCAAGTCCAGCACACCTCCTCCTACAACCACTCCCTCTACCTCCACACCCATCCCTCCTCCTACATCCTGCCCCACTGTCCCTAAGAAGCTTTACCTTGCCCGCCTTGACCTCTTCCCTCCACCTCCCCCTCCTCCATCCTGCCCATAAGAGGAAGGTCACACCACCCCAGCCCAGTACCTCAAGCACCCAGTCTGACACAGCTCCAACCACAAAGTCTTCAGCTGCCATTAAGAGGCACATGAGTGAGAAGCCGGCCCCCCACACCAGGGCACACCTCCCCCTCAAAATGAGGGCTAAAGTGTCGCCCCCTCCCAAACAGACTGGCAAGACCATGGGGCCACCTCCAAAACCTAGGGCGAAAGAGGCCCCAACAAAATCCCTGCTCAAGGAGGCCCCCCAGAAATCCAAGGTCAAGGAGGCTCCACAGACATCCAAGGCAAAGGAAGCCCCCCAGGAATCCAAGGGCAAGGAGGCCTGCCAGATATCGAAGGACAAGGAGGCCCCCCAGTCATCCAAGGACAAGAAGGCCCCCCAGACATCCAAGGCCAAGAAGGCCCCCCAGAAATCCATGGTGGCCCCCCAGACATCCAAGGCCAATGAGGCCCCACAGAAATCCCTGGACAAGGAGGTCCCAATGAAATCCCTGGACAAAGAGGTCCTAACGAAATCCCTGGACAAGGAGGCCCCAACAAAATCCCTAGACAAGGAGGCCCCAACGAAATCCCTGGACAAGGAGGCCCCATTCGAAACCATGGCCAAGGAGCCCCCACTCAAAACTGTGACCAAGGAGCAGCATTTTGTACCAGAGGCTAAGGAGCAGCATCCAGAACCAGGGGCCAAGGATCAGCATCCAGAACTAGAGGCCAAGGAGCAGCATCAATAACCAGTGGGCAGGCAGCACCCTCCTAAACCTGTGGGCAGGAAACCCCTCCCAAACCTGTGGGCAGGCAGCCCCCTCCAGTGCCAGTGGGCTAGGAGCCCCCTCACAATGAGATGCATCCCCACCCGCCCCCTCGCCCCCTGAGGTGCCTGCCCATTTCAAACACGATGACCCTGAACAGTGGAGTCCAGATGTTGTCAGGAGTCAAGTTGGGTCTTGGACTTTGTCCTGTGAGCACTTGTGACTTTGGACTGGCCTTTGGGCATGAATTTATTTATTTCTGCAGTTGTACATGTTTTTAAATTTTACATATTCATACAGAAGGAATACAGAGGTTGGAACTGTGTATGTGTCCTGAGTTTACTTACTCCGGGGTTGTGTTATTGTTATTTTCCTGTGCATGTGTTTCTGGGTGTGTGTGTGGTGTGTGTTGTGCATGTGTCTGTCACTCCCCCCCCCACTACCCTTGTGTGCTAGGTGGCTGTACTCACCATTGTCGTCTTCATCGGCATTGGTGCTCTGGGACGGCCATGGCATGGTACAGCATTGAGAATACTTGCAGTTGAGGTTCCATGGTGGCCATGGACTACTGTGTGTCCCTAGAGGTGAGTGTCTCCTTTTACATTATGTCTTTCTGCCAGGCTTTTGGTGTCGTTGCTACCGCCCCGGAAATTTTATTGGTGTGCTATATCATAATATGGTGGGCAGATCCTTGTCTTCAGCCTGCCTATAGGTGGCTACCGCCACCTTCGGTGCTCATACCAAGCTGGCGGTTGGTGTGGTACATTGGCTGTCTATGGGAGGGATCACCGCCATGGTCAAAACTTGATGGTCATTACCACCAGCCTCTTGGTGGTGATAGCGCCACGTTAACCCTGGCGGTCTTCATAATGACCACCTATGTGAATTGGAATGTTGATATAGGTGAACAGATCACTCCATGTATGAACCACACTGACAATGGTATTTCAGCTACAGTGAAAGGCAACTTTTCTAATTTCTCAGTGTTAAGCATGCTGTAACTAGCTTCCTTCTTAGCCATTGTCTGTTGTTTCCTTGTGAGGTTAAATGCAGCAAATAACTTGTTAGAGTTAACATCAAGGCACGCAGCCATTGTTCAAAACCTATGAAGTCCAACTCAACTCCATGATGGACCTAAGTTGATTCTGTCTATCATGTGAAAGTGACAATATTTTGAACAATGTCAATAGTTATGGATACATCTACCAGTTCTCTTTCACTAGCACCAGCTCCAGCTTTTGCACAGACTACTTCTGGTTACTTTTCCAACACTGATGACTTCTCTTCAAAATCTTCAGCATCAGCTACTTCATCTGTGTCTTAAATACATGAGCTTTTTGATTGGCTCAAACATAATTATTTAGTTTGTCCATGGTACTATCTGTGGATACTAGTGACATTGCTTGTCTTTTTTCTATGGATCAGATTTGTTATTATCTTCTTTTTACTGGTACATGGTCACAATGTTACTTAATGTGTGAATGTGGTTGGACAATGTGTTCAATCCATTATCAAAAATGGCCAAGACTTTCTCTAAATTCTCTTTATTTGCCTCAAACATGCAGAAGCTTCCATTTGCTAAAATGCTCATATTTCATTATCTATTGCATGTAAGAAACGTTTTGTGCATGGTTTTCTAACAAAACATCTTTTAAGTCAACATCTTCAGGAAGGAGAGAAAGGTGTTTTTTTACAGCTGTTAATGTGAAAGATGGTAACCATTGCAGGCAAAGTTTACCTTGAGTGGTGTGTGATGACATAACAAGGGCCCAGTCTGCTCAATCTAAAACCCAGTTTAGAATTAATAAAACGTGCATGACAACCATTTGTGTCAACTTGCAGCAATACGCATCCGTGGGGACCTGAAACTGATGAATTAAAGGTACAGTTCTGAACCCAACCATTGAGCTGTTTTCTGTAACATTCAGAATATTCTGGCAACTTTAAAATTTAGCTGCTGAGGGAATACTGGGCGCTTTCATTTCTTTTATTTTCGCTAACCCAAGGCAAGTAGTTTGCTGTATGGTGTCATTTAAAAATAACATTTGCAGAGGATTAGTTATGCTCTAAATAAAGCATCCATGCATTGTACTTGTCTTGTCAATTTCTTGTTCCCTAAACACTTTTCAAATCAATTGATCTCTTCAATATTCATAACATTGTATGACTTACTGTTAAACAAAGGAATCCGAATAAACTTAGTGTTGGTTAGCAATATTTTCCTGCCTTTTGAATGTGGTCATTTGCAATAATAGGACTCAGCATTTCTAACATCATGCCAGGGAAGATAATAAACTTTTCTACATGTTTTAGAACACCCACTGGTGAAGTCAGACAATGTTCCCATTGTGTGTAACTGAAAATTGCTCTTGCAGTATTAGCTCAATGTAAATAATGGTTTCCATAATGATGATAACATAACATTTCCCTGTAATTTGCGGTATTCATGTAAACATATGCACTTTCAAATAGAGTATAATATTCAAGGTCAGAAAGCATAAAATCGACTGTTTTTACCTCCTAGACATCAGGAGTAATGATATCACTCATTGACACTTTAAACACATATGAAATTTTAATCATTTCTGTAGGGCCAAATAGATCAAAAGGAACTTGATCCCTAACAATCCCATCAGGAACCAGAACAGCTAAAATGTTCACAAGGGACAAGTCTCATTATACATTGTCTGAGGACAAGTAAGGTGTCATAACCTCAGCCACCAGTTCAACAACAGAGCATTCAGGAAGATAGTGACCATGTATCAGTAAAAAGATGACAATAACAAATCTGATCCATAGAAGAAAGGCAAGCAATGTCAGTATTATCTACAGATAGTTCCATAGATGCACTAAATAATTATGTTTAAGCCAATCAAAAAGCGTACATATTTTTGACACAGATGCAGTAGCTGATGCAGAAGAATTTGACGAGAAGTCATCAATGATGGCAAAGTAACCAGAAGCAGTCTGTGCAAAAGCTGGAGCCTGTGGTGGTGAAAGAGTTCTGCTAGATGTATCCATAGGTGGGTCGTCAAACATTTCCATCTGTTGTTGCATTTAAAAACTGCAGATTTGTATTTTGGACATTTCTTGTCAGCATTAGTCAGTGCCTGAAGAGGTATATCCTGAATGATAGTAAGGGAACTACCTAGGAATCCTGTGTAGGATCAGCCGCATGATGCAAATTGATGTTGTCAATGGTGACAACACAGTTGTCTTGCGAACCAGGCATCAGTGGAAGAATGGCAGTTCTGGTATTCTGTATTTCTAAAACTGAAACTGGTGCTCAGTAGGATGGGTCAAGCTTCTTCACAGGTATCTTTTCTTGAGCTAGAACCTTATAAATCCAGGCTGTTGATGTTTGCAAATCCCTAATTCCCTAGGTGGCAGCATGTGCTGATGAGTTTTCATCACAGTATTGTATTTCCTGTAAAACAGTGACACAATTTACGTCAAAAGGTGCTGTTGCCACCACTGTGCCAGGCCCATTAAGATCTGGGACATACATGGGGATCATAAGGCGTTCACCCTCCCAAAGACCTTCTGGCAGATTGTTTAATGCTCTCTGGACTCCATATAGGCGATGGTGTCTACTATAACCTGAACCTCATAACTGGCTGTTAAGGATTGCTTTAAGTCTTGGTTCTTCCTCTCCCCTACAGATTTTCCCTCGGAAGGATAATGAAAATGAAAAGTAATAATGCACCCTAATATGACTTGTTGTCTTGGTATCCCTGAATGCCCTGAGGCAAACAGAGGCCCCTGGTCTGATTGGAATCCTGTGACTGCTTATATCTGGATAAAAACTTGCAAATCTTTACTAACAGCCCGAGAGCCAGCCATCATTTCGGCCACACCCATGGAAATCTAATGCATGGCTCAATAGCACGTAAAATATATTTGTATGACCATTCGGTAGTAAGGGAACATAATGGTCCAGGTACACACATTGCAAAGGTGTGTTTAATTAAGAGGGATGTCTGCGGTGGGCACTTGACTGTGGACCCTTTCATTGGTTGGCAAATGTCACAAGTAAGGATATACTGTTTGGACAGACCAGGCCACCAGTAACATTTTTCAAGTAAAGAGATGCTCGCCTACACACCAGCTGGGCAGAAGCAACACCGACTTGATAAGCTTCAATCGGATCTAATCTGTGATCTTGTTTGGGATCACACGGTCACCCACCCAAGGTATTGTAGCAAAGGCAATGTTTTGGTCACTTAAATGGTAGTAATATTTTCCTGGGTATTCTTTTGGTAATGGTTTAAATCAGCCAAGGCATTCAGACCAGCCAAAATGTCATCATCCACCCTCATATGTGAACAAGTTATTGCAGTGACAGTAGCCGTAGCAACTGCAGTCTTGGCCGCTTCATCAGCCAACTAGTTCCCTACAATGAACGTTGATGACCCCATGAATGTACTACATGAGTCTGTGGCAACTTGTCTAAGATCTGACACTCCTCCCTTCACCAACCCCCAGAATCTGTGTTTTATGGTGTTTCCCTCTGAATCTTTGTACCCATTAAAACACCAGTAGTGTAAGTATTCATTGAAGGACTGGACACAATAGTACAAATCACACTGAATCAGTTTAGAAAGTTTTAGATCCATGTGTTACAGTGCCAAAATCAAAGCCTTGAGATCTGCAGGTTATGCTATGCAGTCTCCTAGAGTCTGTGCAGGCTAAGGGAGGAATTTACCATCCCTCATTACCCCACAAACTGCTGCGCAAGATGTGGAGCATTGATGTTTGGTACCAGATCAGTGACATAATATTGATTCAACTAATATTGAGAAACACAAATATCAGAAGTTTTCTACTGAGCACAAAAATATCGCCTCCGTAGACTTAAGTAAAAAAACACTAATATCAACAACACAAATAACATGATCAAAAACTTGATTTTTTACAAATATCGATAACACAAATATGTGACACACAAATAGTGTCACTTCTAAATACACTTAGAACTTGCCAGAAACATAGAGACTCATAATATCATAGACCAAAATATTATATAAATAAATAACTAAAAAATGAAAATTAAACACCAAAATGCCATACCAATATTACTTTAAATTATTTACTTAAAATCAATACTACACTTATCATTAACATCCATAGTTAAAATACATTATATTAACCACATTAGTGTATGTGTTGGCCAATAGCTGACACATGCACACCCTCAGTGATGTGGGCCACGACCACTGGCCTACACCAGGAAGTGCTTTTCACCGGAGGATTTTTTTTTCAATGCACTTGGGCGACGAGCAAGAGCTTCCATGTCTCCCGATGCCCTCCTCCCACACAACTGTGATGTCTGCGCGTTGACATCACACTTTCCACACCTGAGGATCGAGGACAAGGTAAGCAGCATCCTCTCCCCACTCCAATGGGGAAAAAAAGCCAAAACAGCCTCCCCAGATGCCAGGGAGGCATTGATGGAAAGGGGAAATTCTCCCCTTTCCATCAATGACTTTCTGGCACCATTTTCTGGCCATCGATCGCAGCGCGGCAGTGATCCATGGCCAGGAAATGCCCCTAGGCACCAGGCATCTTGTTTGGCGTGGTTAGCCCCTTTGTAAGTGGGCTGTTCCCCTCTACTAAACTAAAGATTTCTTCCCTGGGGGGTGATTGTGCCCCTCCAGGAGATTTAAAAAAAAAAAGTTTTAAAAATTGTAATTAAAAATATATTAGTAAATATGCGGTTCGGCCCTCCTGGCACAGGCCAACCCCCTAATTTTCTTTTTTTTGTTTTTTTTCCATGTGGTTTTACTTGGAGTTGCCATCGTCCCCCAGGGAAACCATGTGCATAAAAAAAATGATTGAGATCTTTTGCTCCTATATATATATATAAATATATACACACACATATATATATATATATATATATATATATATATACATATATATATATATATATATATATATATATATATATATATATGAATATATATAGCACAACAAAACTTCTCCAAAAAAAAAGAAGTACGCCGTATGCCATCGCTTGCAGCAATGTAAGGCATTTTATTTTCCATCATTAAACGGCAGTGACGAACTGTATTTCCTGATGCATTTCGGCTGACAACACAAGCCTTAATCATAGGTACAAAGTTCGTCTGGTTTAAAAATGACCATGTGGTAAAACCCTCCACCTTTAGATCCCGTGGCCTTAAAGTCATAAGGTCTATTTTGAGTCTCATTATTACACATTCAATCCTAAACTGCGAACATTAAGCTGTGCCTTTGTTGTATCGTTGTTCCAGTACAACGCAGTTATATATTGTTATGCAATTACCTCATGATCCAGAATTCACGTCTAATTATCACCATACCGCGAGCATACTGCCATTTTTCAACTTGTTCCCAGTGTTATATTATTAATTAGCCTCACTTGGCCATCTTATTACGATTTCCTTGCTTGCGTGTAAAGTCCTCGAACAAAAATCATAAACCTTATGTTTGCAGTATCATTTCTTGAATACGGAATATGTTGCAATTTTATATCATCATATAATATCCATGATTAAAACTGTAGAGTCTCTTACTTCAAAGGTCCGCCTCTTAGTTCTGAATGTTCTTCAAAATTGCATTTCAGTTAGATTTGGCCTTCTTGGTTTCACCACTTCGCGCTTCGCTTCAGTGCCCCTTAAATGCCAACAAGCAGTGAATGGAATTTAAATCATACCCCATTCACCTCCCTTGCCCTTTTCATCCGAATTAATATTATCCTCCATGGCAACTGTCACTCCTTATAGATTATATTATTTTATTTTCTCCAATAATATCATCAATGAAAATTCTACCCTAAGGGAAGGACGTGGGATGTCATTATCCCTTTTGCATTTTATTGTCAAATAACACGTCCTCCTTACTTTTACCAACAGTCAATAATATGCCTCTATTCGGTCGCAAATTACCCTGAAGCTTTTAATGTATTTGTAAAACATGTTCGAGGTCGCCATAGTTAGAACTTTTTCATCAAGTCTGATTCAAGTAATGTTCTTATAGTGCAATCTATTTCCCCGCAATACTAATGAATCATAGTTTTTTATCATTGGTATAGTTCTTAATATAAAGCCACACAGACTTCTAACCTCATTCTAAAAACAGCTTTAGATCAACTTATAAGCCGTCGCTCACAGGTAATGCCATAGGAATACCTTCTGTTATTTCACAAATTGGTGCAGCCATTTCGACACCTCCCATTATTCTGGAGTTCAAAGAGATGGTAATAGTACCCAATCGTCAATATGCAGTATGTTCCGACAAACCAAACTATACAGGAACAACAAGATTTTAAATAGACCACCCATTCATTGTTCACTGGTGCATGCACCCAATGTAAAAAATGTCATAACCCGGAACTATGGTCCCGTATATAGGAAGACGTCCTACATCAAAATCGCCTGTGTTAATGTTGGCCATCTTGGACTATGTTATTTATCAATACCTTTCAATCAAGTGAAAAGTCTAACATTCTTTAACATCAGCCATATATTATTAGATCTAATTGCTGCTACAATGGCCAGTCAATTTTTTCAAATTCCCAAGAATCTTCATATTAAAAGATTTTTTTCTTATACTACTACTCAATCATTTTATAATTGTAGTAATCCAACTTAATCGCTATCATGACAGCGTAAAATACTCTGCCTGTTAATTGCACATCGTTACATATATCCAATATATAAACGTCATGGCACAAAGAAATGGTCAGTGCAGAACATCGGCCTTTGTTGAATTCAGCTAAATTTGTGGTTGCCATCTTGAACTGTGTTAATCCTCCAATAACCTTAAGTTTAGATCAAACCAAAGACCAGGCATTGTCTGTAATAAATCATATTGGAATATATCCAATTCCTGGTCACAAATAGCAATCCAATCTGAAAGTCATATTTTCAACAATTCTTTCATGATAAAAATCCAAAATCATCATAATCATCACCACCATCATCTCACCAATCCTTTATTACAAATGTTATACTAATGTAATTTTCTTACCCTAATTTGTATCTGTTTGCTTATAACAATTTTAAACAAAGGGGGTCATTACAACATTGGCGGTAAAAGGCGCTTACCGCCGTGCAGAAGACCGCCAATACACCGCCGCGGCAGACCGCCACAGCTATTATGACACACATTTCGGTATACGCCGAAATGCAGACACCCACACAACACCGCCACACCAAAGGTCAGTGATAAACATGCGGAAACAAATCCTCCACCTCCACGCCAACAGAAACACGCCCATGCTATTACGACCCATGAATCCACGCAGCGGTCTTTCAAGCGCGGTATACCATTGGCGGTACACACCGCTGCGCTCAAAATACACACACATCTCCAAAACACTGCCACATTGGACAAATCGAATTACACACACCTGATACACATACACACACCACTCCCACACACCCAACACAATATAAAACACACACCCACATCACCCACAAACCCCTATGACCACAAATACTGAAAGAAGGCCAGAGAGACAGCACAGCAATTGACAACCCCATCACACAGAGGCACACAACACCATCACCCACACAACATCCACGCACAAAACACCACACACCACTACACTCACCAAACTCATCACCACACACACCACCCCACACCTCACCCACACCACCCCATGGCACGCCAAAGACACCCCTGCTTCTCCAAAGAGGAGCTCAGGGTCATGGTGGAGGAAATCGTACGGGTAGAGCCACAGCTATTCGGCTCACAGGTACAGCACACATCAATAGCCAGGAAGATGGAGCTATGGCGCAAAATAGTGGAGATGGTCAACGCCGTGGGACAGCACCCAAGAAATGGGGAGGACATCAGGAAGAGGTGGAACGACCTATGGGGGAAGGTGCGTTCCACGGTCTCCAGGCACAACATCGCGGTGCAGCGGACTGGCGCCGGACCCCCACCTCCTCCCCCACAACTAACAACATGGGAGGAGCAAGTCTTAACCATCTTGCATCCTGAGGGCCACGGAGGAGTCGGTGGAGGATGGGACACTGATAAGTCAAATCTTAAATATCATATCCCCCACCCTACATGCATGCTATCACACACCCCCACCCTCACCCCCTCCCCTATCACTCCAAATCCTCACTAATGTACCCATAACACAAACCACCCATCCCAACACCAAGCCCTGCATGACACAACTAAGCATGGTCACCCCTCACCAAAGCATGCCCACTGCACATACCCAGAACACCCCCCCAACCATCATCACACAAGCCCCCACACAGGAATGCTTGCACTGGGGTTCACGCACACCCACCCATTGCACACCATTACACACACATATGCAATAATCATGCTATTATGCCCCTGCAGGAACCCGAAGGACCGTCACCACACCAGAGGGTCCAGACAACACCACTCCACCCCCAAAAGAGGCCCACAGTGACGACAGCAGCTCTGCCTTACTGGATCTTGATGACCAGCCCGGACCATCGTGGGCCTCAGGACAGTCGGTTCCCCTTGCACAGGCACAGCCCAACACCGACCTTCCACCCTCTGGTAACACCAGAACAGCACCCACCCAGCGGGCCCAAACCTCCCTACCCAGGACTGGTCAATCAGCGGTGTGTCCACCACTACAGGGCACCCAGGGTAACCCACCACCCCAACAACAACAGGGACCTGAGGGTAGTGGTAGTGGACACACGGTCCAGGGGACGGAGGCACAGGAACATAGGGGAACTGGGAGGGCTGCTGTGCGACAGAGGGAGGACAGGCCAAGGGAACTAACTCTCCACGAGGCCCTCTCTTCCATCATGGGAGCATACCACCACTCACAGGAGACAATGGCGACGGTCCTGGACAAGTTGCAGGAGACCCTGCGCCTGCAGGAGGAACAGTATTTGGGGTTCAGGGAGGAGCTCAGGACCATCGGCTCCGCCCTGGGCACCATCGTAGGGGTGCTGAAGGACATACAGCAGACCTTGAGGGACACCGTGGCACTCCAAGGGGCCCCTGACACTAGCCAGGACGATGAACTGCCCACCACCTCCGCCGGCGCTAGTGGACAGGACGCCCCGCCACAGGACCACCACACCAGCACCCCACCCCCTGCAGACGGACAACCACCACGCAAGCGGTCCCTGAGATCCAGGAACAGGACAGAGCAAGATGGCAAGACCCCGCCAGGAAATAAGACCACCCTGATTGTCCTCCCACTGTCCCACTTTGTTACCCTGTCCATATTCGAACTTCCCCAGCTCCACTTCCTATGCCCAGATGGGCAGTGCACCTGTGAGACTAATAGACTGGACTCTGCCATGGACATTCCTCCACCATCCCCCATCACCATTTTACAACCCCCCATCTTTTTTTAAGCACTTAAATAAACACCCTTGAAACACAAAACAATCTGGAGTCAGTCTATGATTTTGTATTATGTATTATCAATGACAGTGTCATAATGGCTGTACCATTGTAAGGCTAACATACCTATATCACACATCACAAGCCCTTGAAGGATGCAAGCAGTTGACACATAGGTCACCACACCTGTGAAACCGTAATGGAAGGGTACAACTCAGTTAACAAATAGTGATTGAAATCGACAAACAGGATAGAGGTAGACAAGTGAAAGTTAATGTAATGTTAAGCCAGAAAATGTTCTCACCTGTGTGTCACAGTAAATATTGCTGTATGACTGACTCCCTGTTGTCGTTTTCTTCTTCCTCAGCTTCATCCTCATCACTGTCCACAGGCTCCACAGACTCCACAGCTGCTACAACACTGTCATCTGGATCATCCTCCTGCAGAAAAGGCACCTGGCGTCGGAAAGCCAAATTATGGAGCATGGAGCAGGCGATGATGATGTCGCACACCTTCTTCGGTGAGTAGAATAGGGATCCACCTGTCATATGGAGGCACCTGAATCTGGCCTTCAGGAGGCCGAAGGTGCATTCGATCACCCTCCTAGTCCGCCCATGGGCATCATTGTACCGTTCCTCTGCCCTGGTCCTGGGATTCCTCACTGGGGTCAATAGC
The DNA here is from genome assembly GCF_031143425.1 of Pleurodeles waltl. Lineage (NCBI taxonomy): Eukaryota > Metazoa > Chordata > Amphibia > Caudata > Salamandridae > Pleurodeles > Pleurodeles waltl. The sequence goes on from NC_090447.1 coordinate 1,220,964,572, forward strand.
CAGGAAAGGTTGGGGTAACCAGAGTCCCCCAATAGCCATACACGGTGCCTCTGGAGTTGGCCCATGATATCAGGGATGCTGCTATTCCGCAGGATGTAGGCGTCATGCATTGAGCCAGGGAACATAGCATTTACCTGCGAGATGTACTGGTCTGCCAAACAGACCATCTGGACATTCATGGAATGATAACTCTTCCTGATCCTGTACACCTGTACACTCCTGTGGGGGGGGGGGACCAAAGCTACATGGGTCCCATCAGTGGGACCTAAGACGTTGGGGATATGTCCAAGGGCATAGAAGTCACCTTTCACTGTAGGCAAATCCTCCACCTGAGGGAAAATGATGTATCTCCTTACGTGTTTCAGCAGGGCAGACAACACTCTGGACAAGACGTTGGAAAACATAGGCTGGGACATCCCTGATGCCATGGCCACAGTTGTCTGAAAAGACCCACTTGCAAGGAAATGGAGACCTGACAGCACCTGCACGTCAGGGGGGATTCCAGTGGGATGGCGGATTGGTGACATCAGGTCTGGCTCCAACTGGGTACATAGTTCCTGGATTGTGGCACGGTCAAACCGGTAGGTGACGATGACATGTCTTTCTTCCATTGTCAACAGGTCCACCAGCGGTCGGTACACCGGAGGATTCCGCCATCTTCTCATATGTCCCAGCTGACGGTGCCTACGAAGGACAACAGCGAAGAACCAATCACTATTCCTCCAGGTATGTACCCACAGTTACACACAAGACTACACCAGACACAAAACCCTTCCTGTAAGTGTGTTGAGTGTAGGCCTAGCTATGTCTGACGCAGTAGTAAATGAAGCCATGTGGGCCCCTGAAATGGCGGCTGCCTGACCACTAAACTGGGACAATGGGATTGTGGGGTAACTGCGCTGGCGTTGCACACTGTCGCGGTAGGCGGTCGTAGACCGCAGCGCAATGCTGCATTGGTTAACATGGGACCCTATGGGTCCCAGGAGCCAATGAACAGGTGCTACGGCGGTGATGATGCGCACCGCCTCGGACGTCACCGCCGCGGACATCACCGCCATTTTCTATCTGTTCAATCACTAGATACCTGACCTTCGACAGGAGAGGACCTACACTGCAAGTGCTGCTGTGACCTCGGTCTGGAAGCAACGATGGCTGCTGCGTCTGGGGAAAGGGCCCCTGCCTTCACTGCACAGGAGTTGGAGAAACTTGTGGATGGGGTCCTCCCCCAGTACACGCTACTCTACGGTCCTCCAGACCAACAGATTAGTACACAGGGAGCACGTTGTATGGGCTAGGCCTGGGTGGAGAGGGTTGGGTGGAAGAGGGAAGGGGGCTGAGTACATAGAACAATAATGCATGGGAATGAATGGGCCACATGGGCAGAGTAGGGAGGGGGCCACTCACATTGACGGTGCAGTTGGTAATGACTGTTCCTCTTTCCTTGTGCATGTCATGTAGGTCAGCGCCCACCAGAAGAGGGACATTTGGCGTGCCATCGCCAAGGAGGTCCAGACCCTGGGGGCCCACCAGAGACGGGGCACCCACTGCCGGAAGAGATGGGAGGACATTCGCAGCTGCAGCAAGAAGACGGCGGAGGCTCAGCTGGGGATGGCCTGCCAACCTGGGAGGGGTGCCCGTCGCACCATGACCCCCCTGAAGTTCCGGATCCTGGCGGTGGCCTACGCGGAGTTGGATGGGCGCTTGAGGACATCACAGCAGACACAAGGGGGTGAGTACAACCTCATTCTGCGGACTTTGCGTGCAGTGGAGGGGTCTGGGTGGGGGAGGTGGGCTGTGGGTGTCCCTAGCCCAGGGCGAGTTAGGTAGGCAGGGCCCCTCCATAATGTAGGCCATGTGGCAGTCAACCCCACCTCAGCAGAGTGCCAAGTCGAGGTATAGTTGCCCCTGTGGCATCCATGTGCGCAGATGTCCACCATTGCCATGTAGGCCATAACCCAGAAATTGCGTGAGCAGAGTGCAGGAGCACGGCGTAATGCAGGGGGCTGCTGCGTCTGTCTTGTCCGCCAACTGCAGCGGAATGCCATGCACTAAAACTCTCTTTCTTCTGTCTCCCCCCTTTTCCTGCTCTCCCTGTCCTTTTGTACATCAGCATCAACAGGCGGAGGTACAGTGGCACTGGAGCACGAGGGAGCTGCATCCCACATGGCCATGGAGGGCCACACCCCAGACTCTGAATGCACCAGTGGGACGGAGGGCGAGGGGAGCTTCACGTCGGCCACCGGGTCACCAACCAGCGACACAGACTCGTCTGCCGATGGGAGCTCCCCTGTGGTGGAGGCACCATCTGTGCCCCCCCACTTCAACAGGTACAGCCGCCACCTCCCCTACTAGCACCGCCCTCCCAGCAGCCCCTCAGCGTTCGCCCCGTGCCCACTGACCCAGGAGGGTGGGCATCACCTTCGCCCCAGGCACCTCAGGCCGTGCCCCAGTCACCCCTGCAGCCCTCAGTAAGGAGGCCATTGACCTCCTCAGGTCACTCACTGTTGGGCAGTCTACCATTGTGAATGCCATCCAGGGTGTAGAACGAGAGTTGCAACACAGTAATGCATTCCTGGAGGGCATTCATTCTGGTCAGGCTGTCCTTCAGCGAACCCTGCAATCTCTGGCCTCAGCACTGATGGCAGCCATTGTCCCTGTGTCTAGCCTCCCCCCTCCAACTTCCTCCACCCAGACCCAATCCCCTGTACCCCAGCCTATCCCAAGCACACCTACAGACCAGCATGCACACAAGTCAACACCCAAAAGTAGCTCAAGCAAACATAGGCACCACACACACCACAGGCACTCACACAAGCATCACACCCATTCAGACACAGCAACATCCACTGTGTCCCCCTCCTCCTCTTCTCCCTCCTCCCTCCAAGTCTCGTCTACACACACACCTGCATGCACCACATCTACAGGCACTAGGACTCGCACCAGGACACCCAGCACCCCAAGCCGCTCACCTGCACTCACCACCTCTACTGCCATTTACACGTCCCCTGTGTCCTCTCCCAGTGTGTCTGTGACGCCCCCTCCCAAAGTACACAAACGCGGCAATCACTCACCCAACATCCATCCACCTCACGACAGCCTCCAGTACCTGCACCTGCACCCAAAACAGCTAAAGTGACACCTCCTACAACCGCCTCCTCTTCCTCCACTCCCAGACCCCCTCCAGCTACCCATCCCAGTGTTCGTCAGAAACTGTCCCTCCATAAAATTAACCTTTTTGCCCCCCCCCTCCAGTTCATCAGTCCTGTCGTAGCGCCTCAGCCAAAAAGCCTCCAATACCAGTGGTGCGTGTTCAAGGCTTGTGGAGTGCACCGGCCACCAGGGCAGGCAGTAGGACCCGGAGCCAAGGCACTGGCAGCCCACCCCCTGTAAAGGCTCTAAAATTGGAGAGTGGACGACGGGACCGTGTTAAGACTCCTGGTGGGACAACAAGTGACATGGGTTCGAAGGGGATTGGTGAGTCAGCTGTGACTCCAACAAAGGTGGGGAAGGTCCAGAGGAAGTCAGACCAGCCTGTTGTGAGTGTCACGGCGGAGAAGTGCGCCATCATTTCCGGCTGTCCAGACACAATCGCCAGCACCGTCGTCACTGGTCCAGAGACCACCGCCGGAGTCACAGCCCAGGAGGGCACAAGTATCGTCAGTGGTCAAGAGACCACCGCCGGAGTCACAGCCCAGGAGGGCCCAAGTATCGTCACTGGTCAGGAGACCACCGCCGGAGTCACAGCCCAGGAGGGCACAAGTATCGTCACTGGTCAGGAGACCACCGCCGGAGTCACAGGCCAGGAGGGCACAAGTATCATCACTGGTCAGGAGGCCACCGCTGGAGTCACAGCCAGGAGGGCACAAGTACCGTCACTGTTCAGGAGACCACCGCCGGAGTCACAGCCCAGGAGGGCCCAAGTATCATCACTGTTCCAGAGACCACCGCCAGAGTCACAGCCCAGGAGGGCCCAAGTATCGTCACTGGTCAGGAGACCACCGCCGGAGTTGCAGCCCAGGAGGGCACAAGTATCGTCACTGGTCAGGAGACCACCGCCGGAGTCACAGCCCAGGAGGGCACAAGTATCGTCACTGGTCAGGAGACCACCGCCGGAGTCAGTGCCCAGGAGGACCCCGGCTGCCACAGCCCCGCTGGGCAATGATGGAACGTCATGCCACACACCAATGCCCAGTGTAGAGAACGTCATGCCACACACCAATGCCCAGTGTAGAGAACGTCATGCCACACACCAATGTCCGTACCAGAACCGCCATGGCAAAGCACCGCTGAACAGGGCAAAGACCGCCATGGCAAAGCACCGCTGAACAGTCCTGAACCGCCATGGCAAAGCACCGCTGAACAGAGCCAAGACCGCCATGGCAAAGCACCGCTGAACAGTCCTGAACCGCCATGGCAAAGCACCACTGAACAGTCCTGAACCTCCATGTCAAAGCACCGCTGAACAGGGCAAAGACCGCCATGGCAAAGCACCGCTGAACAGGGCAAAGACCGCCATGGCAAAGCACCGCTGAACAGTCCTGAACCGCCATGGCAAAGCACCGCTGAACAGGGCCAAGACCGCCATGTCAAAGCACTGCTGAACAGGGCAAAGACAGCCATGGCAAAGCACCGCTGAACAGTCCTGAACCGCCATGGCAAAGCACCGCTGAACAGGGCCAAGACCGCCATGTCAAAGCACTGCTGAACAGGGCAAAGACAGCCATGGCAAAGCACCGCTGAACAGTCCTGAACCGCCATGGCAAAGCACCGCTGAACAGGGCCAAGACCGCCATGGTGAAGACCGCTGCACAGGGCAAGCACCGTGTAGGAATGAAAAGGCCGCCACATCAGGCATCCTTATCCCATGTGCAGCTGGGACAGTGACAGGACATGTACTTTCACGGGGAGACTCATCCAGTCTGGGCACCAGTCCACCCAGTACCAGTAGAGAACTGCATCTACTTGAGAGACTGTGGCTTTGCACTCCCCAGGAGAAAGCAGTGGGCAAACCACCCACTGTAGAGACTTGAGAGACTGTGGCTTTGCACTCCCCAGGATGGTCCAGTGGGCCATCCACCCACTGTAGAGACTTGAGAGACTGTGGCTTTGCACTCCCCAGGATGGCACAGTGGGCAATCCACCCACTGTAGAGACTTGAGAGACTGTGGCTTTGCACTCCCCAGGAGGGCACAGTGGGCAATCCACCCACTGTAGAGACTTGAGAGACTGTGGCTTTGCGCTCCCCAGGATACATCAATGGGCATGGAGCCCCGTCGTGGATCTGGGTTCGCATTCATGTGGCTGAGGTGCCCCCCCTTCCCTTCCCCCTGAGGTGCCTGTAGTATTTCTATCTGATGCCCCGGCAGTGTTCTCTCCGATTGTGGTCAGGTATAGTTTGTGGGCCTCGCCCATGCATTTTTGGACTGTTGGTGCACGGACATTGTTGTGTACATATCTGCACTACTTCTCGTATTGTATATATCATTATGACTATTTTTCAATTATATATCTGTATATTTTTGTATGACATGTATATTGGCACATTACAATGTTTGACCGAATTTCGCATTGTCTTTTCATTCTTCCGGGGGGGTTGTGGGTTGTTACTGTGATTTTTGTGTATGCATTGGTGTGTATGTTGTAATATGCGAGGGTGGGGGTGTTTGGTGGGTGTCCCGCTAACTTTTGCCTCCCCGTGTCGTAGGTGCAGTACTCACCGGTGTCTTCGGCGCCTACGTAGCTGTTGGTCGTAGAGGAGCAGAAAGACAAGGGCAGGGAGTATTTGTAATTCCGGCTCCATGGTGTCCTCCTTCCTCGTGGGATGTGTTGAGGTGAGCGTTTTCCCATAGCAAAAGCTGTTTCCGCCGTGTTTTTATCCACGGTCAATCCGCCCCGGAAAAGGTGGCAGATTGGCGGGTTGTAATAGTGTGGGCGGTACATTGTCTCCCGCCTGTCTGTTGGCGGTAACCGCCGCGCTGCTTGTCTGTACCGCCGTGGTGGGAGGTGTGTTAAAGTGGCTGTCTTTGTTGGCGGTTTCCGCCAGGGTCATAATTCCCTTTTTTTGTCCGCAGGCCTGTTTGCGGTATTACCTCAGCTTTAACACCGTCCGCCAGGGTTGTAATGACCACCATATAGTCATATTGCAACCGTGGATCAGAGAATCGGGCAGATCACAAAACGATGTTCATCAGGTTGGTTAGTGTTTCTGTCAACCCATTTCAATAAAAGCCAAGAATACACAGGCAACAGATTATAAGAAATAATGAAGTTCGTCATCTGTATTATGGCCCATTTAAACTTCCCGAAGGCAACATATCCATGCAGCCTCCTTGTGACGTAAGATTAGCTCTCTATTTCCTCCTCTCTGGTCAGAGGGTATATAATCCACTCCATTAAACCAAATACGAGCATCACCAAAGTGATGTTGCATCATGGGTAGTGTTAAAGGATACCTAGTATCTTTATTCTTTATGGAACGGACATGGTCCTGTACCCACGATTTCAAAGACCTTACAGTACTTCCCACATAAATTTTATTACACGTGCAACCCAGGACATACACAACATATTATGTCTTGCAGTTGATAGAGTGTCTGATTATATATTTTCTTGTCGTACTGTAACAAAATCCTTTTGTTTTATCCACACCCAACATACACATGTTGCACTCATGACAAACATAAAACCCTTTAGGTGTAATGGGAAGCCACATTTCTTTCTTGGTCATAGTAATGTAACTCGGACACAAGTGGTCCCTTAATGTCTTACCTCTGCAGTAAGTGACCTTGGGTAGTTTAGATATACACCCCTTTAAACCAGGTGTTTCTATAAACAAATGCCAATGATGTCTTAAGATCCTATAAATCTCATCACTCAACATTGAGTATTGGGTCACGAAGGTCAACTGATCAATTTTTTTTACTACTATTCTTAGGTTTCACATATAGGCCCTCATTACAACCCTGGCGGTCATTGATAAAGTGGCGGTAATAGTGCCAACAGGATGGCGGTAAAATTAAAGGAATTATGACCACAGCGGAAACCACCAACACAGACAGCCACTTTAACACACCAACTGCCACGGTGGTAGCAAAAAGCACTGCTGCGGTAACCGCCAGCAGCCAGGCAGAAGACAAGGTTCCGGCCACTGTATTATGAGACACCAATCCGCCAGCTTTACCGGGGCAGTACCAACGCCATCAAAAGCACAGCGGAAACAGTACACAGAAGGGAAACAACTCACCTCTGGACACTCAAGGAAGAACCACGACGCCATGCAGCCCGAACTACAGGTGTTACCCATGCTGGTTTACCTCCTTCTACACCAGGAATACCAACTGCAACGAAGACGACTACAGTGAGTACCGCCCCTAGCAAACAAGGGGGGGGAGGAAAAAGAGAGTAACACACACGCACACACACGCAACACTCAACATCCCCACCCCCAACAACATACACACAAACAGATGCAACAACATTACATATCCACCCCGCAGCCCTCAGGAATAACGCAAGGACAAAAGGAAGTAAGCAAAGTCAGTGTAATAATATAAAGTTCTAGAAATACGCAACTGCTTGGTCCTGGGGAGTGCAAAGCCACAGTCTCTCTAGTGGGTGGTCTGCCCACTGCTTGGTGATGGGGAGAGTAAGGCTACAGTCTCTCAAGTGGATGGCTTCTCCACAGGTTCTGGAGGGGGCTCTGTGCCCAGTGTGCGTCATCCTGACAAGGAGGGGGTGAGTGGATGCCTTCTTCCACTGGTTCTGGATGGGGCTTTGTGCCCAGTGTGCTTCATCCTGACAAGGAGGGGGTGAGTGGATGCCTTCTTCCACTGATTCTGGAGGGGGCTTTGTGCCCTGTGATGCAGATCTTGGGGAGTGCACGCTCACAGACTCTTACCTGGGTGTCACACTTACAGTTTTTGCAGGGGCCAGGATGCACTTCAGCCCATGGAAGCACGACTACACACTGCCCACCGATGGTGATGGCTGCTCAGTGGTGGCAGTGGCAGGGCTGGCGGAGGTGCTGCCAGTGGTGGGGGGGAGGCTCTAGCCCTTCCCCTGCAGCCTCGGACGGCTGCCCACTGGGGCTTCTGCTGCTGGCAGTGGTGCTGGTGGCGATGCAGGTGGCGGTGCTGGCGGCGGTGCTGCCGGTGGTGGGGGGAGACTCCAGGCCATCCCCTACAGCCTCGGATGGCTGAAGTGCTGGTGTTGCTTGCTCAGATACTGCTCCAGCACCAGGCTCCATATCCATCCTGCCTGCGGCGACTGTGCCTTTGTCATTGTCATTGGCAGCTGGTGGTCCCTTCCTGCCCTTGGCAGCTGGTGGCCCCTTCTTGCCTTTGCCAGCTGGTGGTGTCTCCTTGCCTTTGCAAGCTGGTGCTGCCTCCTTGCCTTTGCTAGCTGGTGGTACCTCCTTGCCTTTGCCAGCTGGTGCTCCCTTTTTGGCTTTGCCAGCTGGTGCTCCTTTTTTGGCTTTGCCAGCTGGTGATCCCTTTTTGCCCTTGGCAGCTGGAGCAGGCACACTGGCTGTGTGGATGGGTGTCTCCTCAGAGCCTCTCACAACTGCAGTGGCTGCAGAAACGACAGTGGCCGTGGACTCGGTGGCTGAGGTGCTAGCATGGGTCCTGACCACCCTGGCCTGAAGTGAAGGATGGAGGGGAGGGGCAGGGAATAGGTCCAGGGTGGAGAGGAAAAGCTTTTTAGGGACACTAAGGCTGGAAGAGAGTGAGGTTTGGGAGTGGAGGAAGAAGGAGTGGTGGTAGGAGGTGTCTGTCAGCTATGTTTGGGTGCAGGTGCATGGACGAGATGCTGTTGTGAGGTGGATGGCTGTTGGGTGTCTGAGTGCTTGCGTTTGTGTACTTTGGGAGGAAGGGGCACAGACACAGTGGGCAAGGACAAAGGGTACATGTGCATGGATGTGGGGGTGGTGATTGCCAATGAGGGGCGTGTAGTGATATACGTGATGGTGATAGGGTAGTGGATGAGGACGTAGTGCATGCAGGTGTGAGTGGAGACGCTACTGGGACGGAGGTGGGCAAGGAGGAGGAGGGGGACACAGTGGAGGCAGTGGATGTTGATGTGTCTGCATCTGGATGGTGCTTGTGTGAGTGCCTCTGGGATGAAGTGCGTTGCTTGTGTTAGCCTGAGCCACTTCTGTGTGTTGATTTGGGTGCATGCTGGTCTGATGGTGTGCTTGGGATAGGCTGGGGTTGAGGGGAATGGGACTGGGTAGAGGAAGTTGGAAGGGGGAGGCTAGCGACAGGAACAGTGGTGCCATCAGGGAGGAGGCCAGAGCCTGGAATGATCTATGTTCGGCCACCAGGCCAGAGTGAATGCCCTCCAGGAATGCATTTGTTTGTTGCAAATGCCCTGCCAGACCCTGGATGGCATTCACTATGGTTGACTGCCCAAGAGAGATGGATCGCAGGAGGTCAATAGCCTCCTCACTGAGGGCAGCAGGGCTGACTGGGGCAGGGCCTGAGGTGCCTGGGGTGAAGGAGATGCCCACCCTCCTGGGTGAGTGGGCACGAGAAACACACTGAGTGGCTGCTGGGAGGGCAGTGCTGGTACAGGGGGTGGCAGCCGTACCTGTAGTTGGGGTGGCCACAGAGCTGTCTGCCACCACCAGGGAGCTTCCATCAAAGGAGGTGTCGCCACCACCAGGGAGCTTCCATCAGAGGAGGTGTCGCTGTCCGAACTGTCCCCTCCAGTCTCCGCCGTGGTGCTCCCCTTGCCCTCCGTCCCACTGGTGCCCTCATCGTCAGTGGATTCGGCCTCATGTGGGATGCGGGTCCCTCCGTCACCGTTGCCTCTTCTCCTCCGCCAGATGATGCTAATGCACAATGCTTGGCACTTGGCCTGGTAACGCATGTTGCTATTGGACTTATCATGGTCCATACCTCTGGTTACCTTTCATCGATTTTGGACTTTGTTACTATTGAGGCATACTTATACCGGATAGCCTAATTACAGACGCAAAGACTCACTCTACTTTGTGATTGACGTATGGATCACGTTTTTATTACTTCGTTCAATAGCCATGAAAAAGTCAACAGTGTGACGAAACACGTGTTGGCTGTGTTTGGAATTATGTTCTTTGTCACTGAATGTGGCTTTGCCTATAAATAAAGAGATCATTTTTCAAGAAAAGATGTGAACACCGACGTGCCTGTTCTCTTCATCTATCCGACAGAAACCATACATTACGGACTGTAAAGACTTGTGTCGTACTGTTGGATACTGTGTGCTGTGGTCTGTTTTGCTCACTAATGCACACAAGGACAGGGTGACAAAACAAAAAGGGGGGGGGAGACAAAGGATACACTTGGTCAATGCCAGCAACAAGACCACGTTGGTGTACACAACACACAGGGAACAGCCCGTGCACTAGGCCATGCACTACCAGTTACAATGCTAGTCACCAGGCCATGGAGTACAATGCCTAACGCCAATAGCAGCACACCTGAAACCCAAAGGACCCTGCCCAGTAGTAGATGCCCACTAGCATATTTGGGGCTGTAGTGCATCAGAGCCTGCCCAACATGGAACCTACCCTACCATATTCGTCCTGGCCTAGGGGCACCCACAGGCCCACATCCACCACCCAGATAACACCCCGCCAAGCGCAATTTTCTGATTCTGAAACTGTACTCACCCCCTTTTGGTTGCTGTGATGCCTTCAAGCGCCCATCCAACTCTGGATAGGCCACCACCAGGAAGCGGAACATCAGAGGGGTCAGGGTTCAATGGGCACCCCTTCCTTGTTGGGAGGCCATCCCCAGCTTGGCCTCCGCCGTCTTGATTGCCCAGCAGCGCAGGTCCTCCCACTGTTTGCGACAGTGGGTGCTCCGCCTGTCAAAGACCCCTAGGGTCTGCATGTACTTCACGATGGCATGCCAAAAACCCTTTTTCTGATGGGCGCTGACCTGTAGAAAAAGATACATAGGAAATGGTATCAGCCATACCGTCCGGCCTGTTACACTCATGACACACCATATCCCTCCCATCCCCTTACGCACAGACATTGACTACCACACATACAGCACTCTGCCCAGGACCCCTCAGCCACCTCCCCTTACACTAGGCTTACACACACAGCACTCCATGCATTCATGCCCCATGCATCGTGCTCATAGTGTACTCATAGTGTACTCACCTGTTGGTCTGGAGGACTGTAGGAAGGTAGTCTCTTTCTAGCCTTGTTACCCCACTTTTGGCCTGTTTGTGAGTATATGTCAGTGTGTTTTTACTGTCTCACGGGGATCCTGCTAGCCAGGACCCCGGTGCTCATAGTGAAAACCCTATTTGTCAGTTTGTTTTATATGTGTCACTAGGACCCTGCTAGCCAGGACCCCAGTGCTCATAGGTTGTGGCCTGAATGTGTGTTCCCTGTGTGGTGCCTAACTGTATCACTGAGGCTCTGCTAACCAGAACCTTAGTGCTTATACTCCCTCTGCCTTTAGAATTGTCACTGCAGGCTAGTGAGGATTTTCACCAATTCTAATAGGCACACTGGAACACCCTTATAATTCCCTAGTATATGGTACCTAGGTACCCAAGGTATTGGGGTTCCAGGAGATCCCTATGTGCTGCAGCATTTCTTTTGCCACCCATAGAGAGCTCAGACAATTCTCACACAGGACTGACACTGCAGCCTGAGTGAAATAACGTCCACGTTATTTCACAGCCATTTCACACTGAACTTAAGTAACTTATAAGTCACCTATATGTCTAACCCTCACTTGGTGAAGGTTAGGTGCAAAGTTATTAAGTGTGAGGGCACCCTGACACTAGCCAAGGTCCCCCACATAGTTTAGGACAGATTCCCCGGACTTTGTGAGTACTTGGACACCATTACACGCTTGCACTACATGTAGGTCAATACCTATATGTAGCTTCACAATGGTAACTCCGAATATGGCCATGTAACATGTCTAAGATCATGGAATTGTCCCCCCATGCCAAATCTGGTATTGGGGTGCCAATCCCATGCATCCCCGGGGCTCCAGCATGGGCCCCGGGTACTGCCAAACCAGCTCTCTGGGGTTTTCACTGCAGCTACTGCTGCTGCCAATCCACAGACAGGCTTCTGCCCTCCTGGGCTCTGGGCAGCCCAAGTCCCAGGAAGGCAGAACAAAGAATTTCCTCTGAGAGAGGGTGTTACACCCTCTCCCTTTGGAAATAGGTGTGAAGGGCTGGGGAGGAGTAGCCTCCCCCAGCCTCTGAAAATGCTTTGAAGGGCACAGATGGTGTCCTCCTTGAATAAGCCAGTCTACGCCGGTTCAGGGATCCCTCAGCCCCTGCTCTGGCGTGAAACTGGACAAAGGAAAGGGGAGTGACTACTCCCCTGTCCATCACCACCCCAGGGGTGGTGCCCAGAGCTCCTCCAGTGTGTCCCAGACCTCTGCCATCTTGAATGCAGAGTTGTGAGGGCACAAGGGAGACCTCTGAGTGGCCAGTGCCAGCAGGAGACATCAGAGACCCCTCCTGATAGGTGCTTACCTGTCTTAGTAGCCAAACCTCCTCTGAGGGCTATTTAGGGTCTTTCCTGTGGGCTTCTCTTGAGATAACGACCTGCAGAATTCACCAGAGTTCCTCTGCATCTCCCTCTTCGACTTTTGCCAAGGATCAACCGCTGACTGCCCCAGGACGCCTGCAAAACTGCAACAAAGTAGCAAGAAGACTACCAGCGACATTGTAGCACCTAATCCTGCCGGCTTTCTTGACTGTTTCCTGGTGGTGCATGCTCTGAGGGCTATCTACCTTCACCCTGCACTGGAAGCCAAGAAGAAATCTCCTGTGGGTTGACGGAGTCTTCCTCCTGCTAACGCAGGCACCAAACGTCTGCTTTACTGGTCCTCTGGGTCCCTTCTCATCGTGATGAGCGTGGTCCCTGGAACACAGGAGCTGGATCCAAGTGACCCCGACAGACCAGTGGTCCTTCTGTCCAAATATGGTAGAGGTAAGTCCTTGCCTCCCCACGCCAGACAGTAATCCTGTGTACTGCGTGAACTGCAGCTGCTAGGGCTTCTGTGCACTCTTGCAAGGATTCCTTCGTGCACAGCCTAGCCCAGGTCCCCAGCATTCCGTCCTGCATTGCTCAACTCGCTGAGTTGACCTCCAGCTTCGCGAGACCCTCCTTTGTAGTGCTGAGACGACCGCCAGGCTCAGATTTCTTGAACCCCTGTTCAAGTGCTTCTGCAGGTGCTGCCTGCTTCTGCGTGGGCTCCCTGTATTGCTGTGCACCCCCTCTGTCTCCTCATCCAAGTGGCGACTTCCTGGTCCTGCCTGGGCCAGGCAGCACTATTTTTCCTCAACCATGACCTTTGCAGCTAGCAAGGCTTGTTTGTGGTTTTTCTACATGGAAACAACTGTGCATCCTCCAGCACGCCATGGGACATCTTCTGTGCCAAGGAGAAGTTCCTGACACTTTCCGTTGTTGCAGAATCTTCGGCTCCTTCCACCCGGAGGCAGCCCTTTTGCACCTTCATCCAGTGTTTAGTGGGCTCCTGCCCCCCCTGGACACTTGAGTACCTCTTGGACTTGGTCCCCTTCCTTTACAGGTCCTCAGGTCCAGGAATCCGTCTTCAGTGTTTTGCAGTCAGTTGCTGTTTTTGCGGAATCCCCTATCTGGACTTTATTGTCTTTCTGGGGCAGTAGGGTAAGTTTACTCCTACTTTTCAGGGTCTTGGGGTTAGGTATCTTGGACACCCTTAGTGTTTTCTAACAGTCCCAGCGACCCTCTAGACACCACACTAGGCCTGGGGTCCATTTGTGGTTTGCATTCCACTTTTGGAGTATATGGTTTGTGGTGCCCCTGGGCCTATTTCTCCCTATTGCATTCTATTGTGATTCTACATAGTTTGCACTATTTTTCTAGCTGTTATTTACCTGATTTTGGTTGTTTGTGTGCATATAATTTGTGTATATTACTTACCTCCTAAGGGAGTATATCCTCTGAGATACTTTTGGCATATTGTCACTAAAATAAAGTACCTTTATTTTTAGTAACTGTGACTTATGTGTTTTCTTTTGATATAGTGCTTTATGACATGAGTGGTATAGTAGGAGCTTTGCATGTCTCCTAGTTCAGCCTAAGCTGCTCTGCTATAGCTACCCCTATCAGCCTAAGCTGCTAGAACACCTCTAATCTACTAATAAGGGATAACTGGATCTGGCACAAGGTGTAAGTACCACAAGGTACCCACTATAAGCCAGGACAGCCTCCTACACAGAGACACACAGGTAAGACACTGTAACCTCACCTTCCATTGCTGTTTTGAGAAGTTAATTTTCTCTGGCTGGCTGCTGTTCCCACTACATAGTCCACTTATTGTACCCTTTAACATGTCTATGTGCCCTCCTGTGGCTCCTGGTGTATTGACTGCAGCACATTACAGGTCATACCAATGTGTACAGAACTGTACAGTCTATTTGCAATGTCTACAGATTGTTAAACAACTACATCCTTAAATCATTTGACATACTCCATACTTGTTTTTTCCAAGGGTGTTTATTTCAGTGTTGAGAAGTAAATGGGGATGTGCAATGGCCTTGTGTCACGGTGGAGGAAAGTCCAGGATAATATCCAGTCTATTGGTATCACAGGTGCATTGTCCAATGGAGCATGGGAGCAATGTCAGTTCAAGGTGGACAGGGTGACAGAGTGGGACACAAGGGTGACAATCAGGAGAGTCTTATTTTCTGGCGGAGGTCTTGGCAATGTTCTCTGGCTTCTGCCTGTATCGCAGGGACCACTTGCGGGGTGGTTCTCCTTCTGCAGGGCCTGTTGTTCCTGTGGTGGGGCCTCCTGTCCACTAGCGTCAGCGGAGGTGGAAGGCTGTTCATCAGTGTGGCTAGTGTCAGGTGCCTGTTGGTGTGCCACTGCCTCCCTCATCATGTTGGCCATGTCTGTCAACACCCCTGCAATGGTGACCAGGGTGGTGTGGATGTCCCTCCCAGGATGTTGGTGAGTGCCTCGTGGAGAGCCGGTTCCCTGGGCCTGTCCTCCCCCTGTCGCACAGCAGTCCTTCCAGCTTCCCTGTTGTCCTGTGCCTCTGTCCCCTGAACCATGCGCCCACTGCCACTGACCCCAGGTCCCTGATCGTCCTGTGTTTGTGGGGTTGCCTGGGGTCCCTGTAGTGGTGGACACACTGCTGATTGACGTGTCCTGAGGACAGAGGAATGGGCCCGATTGGTGGGTGCTGTGCTGGTGTTTCCTGAGTGGGGAGGCTC
This sequence comes from Pleurodeles waltl, assembly GCF_031143425.1. NCBI lineage: Eukaryota > Metazoa > Chordata > Amphibia > Caudata > Salamandridae > Pleurodeles > Pleurodeles waltl. Next base: position 1,220,979,806 of record NC_090447.1, read on the forward strand.
TGTGGTGGGATGGGACTGTGCCTGGGTAACCGACTGTCCAGAGGTCCCTGATGGGCCAGATTGGTCATCATGATCCAGGCGTGCAGAGCTGCTGTCATCACTGTGGGCCTCTTCTGTGGGGGGAACTGGATATTGCTGGCACCTCCTCTCCGGTGACGTTGTGTGGGGTCCTGTGGGGATGTAAATGCAGTGTTATTGTTTCTGCATGTGACATCTTGTGCATGGGTATGTTTCCCTGTGTGGTTGTTATTACCAAGACAGCTTTGCCTTGTGTGAGTTGTTATTTGGTTGGCTGAGTGATTGTCACTAGGGTGCATGAAGTGGTGATGGCTGTCCATGCAGACCTGTGACGGGTGTCCATGCATTAGTGTTGCATGCAGTGCTTGGTATTGGGATGGGAGGGTTGTGATGGTGGGGTATATGGGAGGTGGTGGAGTGATGGGAGTGAGGGTGGGGGCATGTGAAGGCATGCAGGTAGGGGGGTGAAAGTAGTAAAGATTTGACTTACCAGAGTCCAGTCCTCCTGCTACTCCTGCGAGGCCCTCAGGATGCATGATTGCCAAGACTTGCTCTTCCCATGTTGTTAGTTGTGGGGGAGGAGGTGGGGGTCCACCGCCAGTCCTCTGTACAGCTATCTGGTGTCTTGCAACCACGAAACGCACCTTCCCCCATAGGTCGTTCCACCTCTTCCTGATGCCATCCCTTGTTCTGGGGTGCTGTCCCACGGCTTGACCCTGTCCACGATCCTCCGCTGTAGATCCATCTTCCTTGCAATGGATGTCTGCTGCACCTGTGATCCGAATGGCTGTGGCTCTACCCGGATGATTTCCTCCACCAGGACCCTTAGCTCCCCGTCTGAGAACCTGGGGTATCTTTGTGGTGCCATGGGTGTAGTGTGTGTAGTGTGTGTGAGTGTGTGTGGGGTGATGTGTTGGGGTGTGTGCTGTGAGGTGCATGGTTGATGGTGTTCTGTGGCTCTGGTTCTGTGGGTGCTCCTGGTGTGTGTCTCTCTCTCTGTTGTAAATTGTTTGTAGTGGTAAAGGATTGTAGGTAATGTGTGTATGTGTTTTATAGTGGTGTGTGTCAGGTGTGTATAGTTTGAAATGTCCAATGTGTTGTTGCTTTGTTAGTGTGTGTGTATTTTGAGTGCAGCAGTATGTACCACCAATGGTTTACCGCGGTTGAATGTCCGCGGTGTTTCGTGGGTCATAATGCTGTGGGGGGTAGTTCTGTTGGCGGTACGGTGTGGGTTTTGCTACCGCCAGTTTATCACTGACTTTTGGTCTGGCGGACTTGTGTGTGTGTCTGTATCGTGGTAGATTTCTATGTGTGGGTCATAATACAGGTAGCGGTATACTGCTGCGGTCGCGGTATGTTGGCAGCAGTCAGCATGGCGGTAAGCGCACTTACCGCCAATGTAATAATGAGGGCCATAGTGTGCACGGAGTCCAGAGGTTCCCCAAGAGACTTGACAGAGGCAATAATAGATAATACTAATGCTCTATTTGTGGTAGTGTGGTCGAGCAGTAAGTACCAGCAACACAGGGCCAGTCAGGTGCAGAGGTCAAACAGGAGCCAAATAACATGGGTGCCTATGGCGACAGAGTGTACTCCGGTTCCAGTCTGCTTCCAGGTAAGTACCCGCGTTGTCAGAGAGTTAGACTGGGGGGTGTGGAGGAGTACTGGAGGGGCCCCAAGTAAGCACAGAAACCACACCCTCAACAGCACTGGGGCGGCCGGGTGCAGTGTGCAAACAGGATGTGGGGTTCTCAATAGAACTCTATGGAGGCACCTGGGGGTCACTTAGGCGCTGCAGATAGGGCACGGGGGCCCCTTGGGCAAGCCACTAAGTAGGTAAGGGTGAGGGCCGCCTGATGATCGTGCTGTACCAGTGGTCAGTTTCTCTCAGGCCTGGGGGGTGCGGGTGCAGTGCTTCTCCAAGCGTCAGATATCTTTTTCCCGGGCAGTTGCGGTCAGGGGGTCCTCGGGATTCCCTCTGTAGGCGTTGTCGTCGGGGTGCAGAGAGGTCAGCCCAGAGTGGACACGTTGTTGGAATAGCATGGGGCCCTCTCTGTATATTTGGTTTCTCTGGACACAGGCTGGGGGCGTCGGGTGCAGTGTAGTTGGACTCACGCTTCTGGAGTGAGGTGAGAGTCCCTTTAAAGTTGGTTTCTTCGTCTTCTTGTTGGACAGGTCTGCTGTCCACAGGAGTTTCTTGGTCCTCGTGATGCAGGCAGTACCCTGGAGGCTTTTCAGGGGTCACTGGTCCTCCAGGATGCGTTGCTTCTTTTCTTGCAGCTTTTCGAAGTAGGAGACGGGCCGGTATGGCTGGTGCCAAGTCAGTTGTTGTTGTTTCCTTCTCTTCTCTGCGGGGTTTTCAGCTCAGCAGTCCTCCTTCTTTCTTGAGGTTGGCAGGAATCTGCTGATCTGGGTTCGGGATCACCCCTAAATACTAAATTTAGGGGTGTGTTAGGGTCAGGGGGCAGTAGTCAATAGCTACTGTACCTGAGGGTGGCTAAACCCTCCTTGTGCCCACTCCCTCTGGGGAGAGGGGCACATCCCTATCCCTATTGGTCTTATCCCTCCAAAGCAAGATGGAGTATTTCTCAAGGAGGGGAATCACTTCAGCTCTGGTCACCTTAGAGATGGACCTGGCTGAGGGGGTCACTACTCCTTATTTTTCTCATTATCCTTCTGGACTTGCCACCATAAGTGGGGGCTCGTCAAGGGGGCAGGCATCTCTACTGGTTGTAGTGCCCTGGGGGCACTGTAACACCAGGCCTGAGCCTTTGAGGCTCACCGCCAGGTGTTACACTTCCTGCAGGGGGGAGGTGTGAAACACCTCCACCCAGTGCAGGCTTTGTTTCTGGCCCCAGAGAGCACAAAGGCTCTCACCCCATGGGGTCAGAAACTCATCTCTCAGTGGCAGGCTGGCACAGACCAGTCAGTCCTGCACTGAAGGATTGAGTAAAAGATAGGGGACACATATAAGATGCCGTCTCTGTGCATTTTTTGATAAATCCAACTGGCATCAGTGTGAGTTTATTATTCTGAGAAGTTTGAAACCAAACTTCCCAGTATTCAGTGTAGCCACTATGGAACGGTGAAGTTTTTTTTGACAAACTCCCAGACCATATACTTAATATGGCCACACTGTACTTACAATGTTTAAGAATGGACGTAGGCACTGTAGGGGCATATTGCTCATACAGCTATGCCCTCAACTTTGGTATAGTGCATCCTGTCTTGTGGCTTTATGACCCGCTAGAGGGGTGACTTACCTATGCCACAGGCAGGGCTTTGTGTGCATGGCACTCTGAGGGGGATGCCATGTCGACTTTGCCTTTTTCTCCCCACCAACACAGACAATCTGCCATGGCAGCGTGCATGTGTTAGGTGAGGGGTCCCTTAGGGTGGGACACCACATGCTGCAGCCCTTAGGGACCTTCCCTGGTCACAGGGCTCTTGGTACCACTGGTACCTTTTACAAGGGACTTATCTGTGCGCCAGGGGTGTGCCAATTGTGGAAACAATAGTACATTTTTAGTGAAAGAACCCTGGTGCTGGGGCATGGTTAGCAGGGTCCCAGCACACTCTCAGTCAAGTCAGCATCAACATCAGGCACAAAGTGGGGGGTAATTGCAACAAGGAGCCATTTTCCTAAACCAACACTTCTACTTTTGCTTTGGAAGTGAAGCTACAAATTGAGTTTACACACTTTCAAACAAGTAGAAATGTTAGTAAATATGTCCCACAGGACATTTCTTTGACTTACTATGCTTACTCTGGTTCTCATTGGCAGTCATGGTGGTCTTTGCGTAGCATGCACAATCACTTCAAAATTCAGTCACACCTCTAATATTTTGTCACACAGGGTATTCAATGACAATGTTGCATATGTGCAGTGTAGGGACTATAATGCACATTAATCGAACGGAACACCTACCACGTTCTGACAGTGGATAAAGGTGTTGAGCAGGCAATACGAAAGTCCATGATTTCCTCAAGTAGATGAACTAAAATTCTGTAGCTACTTGACTAAAAAGCAGTGGCCTATGGACGTTTGGTATACATGCACAGCCACTGAAAGGTTTACCCAACGGCAGCTCCACCTCAGCCGATTTCCTAAAACTTTGCATTAGTATAATACAACATATAGCAAGTGGGGAAACAGGGGCCTGACTTAGATGGGCACTGAGGAGAGTAATAATGACTCTCCTGCCGCTCTCTGTGCTTCGAGCACACTGTACAGCAATGACAAGGACAGTCCTTTTTGGGTGTTTTAAGAATGCAGTCAGCAAAGTGACACTCCTGTAGCCTTGCCATATCCTCCAGAACCTATGAAATGGAGGCTTCTTCTTCTGTAGCAGCAGTGAGGCATTCAATGACAACTGGAAATCAAGGAAAGGTATGAGTCTTCCTGTGGTTGTATGAGAAGAAACAACATATGCATTGTATGTTGCCATCTGGATCAGGTGGGTAAACAGTTTTGTTGTACCAAGGGCAGGTTTTACGACGCACATTGTATGGTTGAAGAACCTGGTCTTTCTTGTCCACCCCGCCCATGCACTTATTGTAATCAAGTATATGGGTGGGCTTGTGGACTTTGGTCATCTGACCCCAAATCATGATGGGGAAATTCATCACATCATGAATTGTAGTAAGCACGGATACATCACGCCTGTCCAAGAACTTGACTGCGAGCACTGGAACGCAACGCAGTACTCTGGGATTTCTGGAGCTTCTTTCGAACAAGCTTCTGCAAGAATCCTTTGTGGTTACAACAAACTGTACCTCAGGCCACAGTGCCAGCTTTGTAAAGCTCATTGAACAGCTCTTCTCCTGTATAGAAATTGTCCACATAAAGGTTATAACCTTTGTGAAGGAGTGGCAGGACAAGCTTCCATACAATCTTCCCTGGGACCCCCTAATGTGGTAGGCAACCTACAGGGTTTAGCGTGGAGTCCTTCCCTGTATACACTTTCAAGCTGTACATAGCCAGAAGAGCTCTCACACAAAATGTACAGCTTGATGCCATAGCGAGCTCTTTTACTCGCAATGTACTGTCTGACCAGCAGTTCCCCATTGTACGGAATCAAGGACTCATCTACTGCTATACTCTGTCCAGGAGTATAGATCTCTGGAAACCTGGCAGACAAATGTTCCACGACAGGCCGAATTTTGAACAACCTGTCATGGTCTGGATGGTCCCAGAGCAATGCAGCAGAGTTTTCACTGAAAGATAATATGCACTGCTATAGCAACAAATTAACTCTGCTCATGTACGCTGCAAGGATGGGGGTTACCCAAACATGCGATTCGTCCAGTAGGACTGCAATGTGGGTTTATGCATTAACCCCATTTTGAACATAAGACCCAAATATATCTTCAAATCCTCCAGCGAAGTGGTAATCCACTGGCGTGCCCTAGAACAGGGCCCTACAGTGCCTACATACACCCTCAGAAATTGTTCTGCATGTACATTTGTTTGCTGCACAATTTGTAAGGAAGTCAACATCCAAAAAGAGATCAATGTAGTTGACTAGCAAAAAGTTGACCATATCAACTTTACATCCAGCCTCACCAGTAAAAGGTGGACTTTGGGGCTGAGCTAAATTGGGTGCCTGCCAAGAGAGCACTCCGTCTGTGCTTGCTGCTGCATACACCTAGTCTCTGGGTTGGGCTAACACGCTGTTGTCCTGCTGCAGACTGTGCTTGCAAAGGGACAGTATGACAGTCCTCATCATCTCCCTCAGAATCACTGGAAGAGGTGTCGTCGGATGGGACTCTGAAAAATCACTCCCAGATTCTGCTCCTTTCCCTCAGATGTCATCTCATTCTCTGATCCTGCCTCAGAGCTGCCCGCCACAACCCAAGTTACTGCTTCAGTAGCAGTCATCCAATGAGTGCACACAAAGGATAATAAATCCTCTTTGAATTTTTTCATACTTGTAGAAACATTGGGGTAGGTGCGTTGATTATGAGCCTGCTGCTGTTCAGTTCTTAGAAGATTAAGTTAATAACGGTATTTCGCACTACCCCACTCTAGTAATATTGCATAAATATGTCACTTTTCAAAGATAAGCAAGAAGAAATGGCAAGGGACTTATTTTCAAATCAATTGAGACACAATGTAATGGGTGCAAAAGAGCAGAGTTCTGACAGTTTAAAAGTAAAATTTCAAAAGTTGGAGCAATTAAAAAAACAAATATTTAGATAACTGTAAAATTCCTAGAGGATTGAGAATCCTCATTTTCCAAACTTTCGACGACTTGGATGATGAATCTCTCAAAGAATGGGAGGAAAATGTACAGAATGCATCATTTACACTGATGCGCATACTAATAAAACATACAGACAAAAAGGTTAGGAAACTTCAAGTGGATATAGATAGAATGGAGAAAGATATTGAAAATGTTCCCCAAAAAGATCTATTTAAAAAGAATTATGAGATCTTAGATAAAATAATGGAGGATTATCAGATATGTCTACGTGACAAGACGTTATGAAAAGTAATCTGGATTATAAAGAGGGCAGAATTTACACTTTTACCTGCAAATATGACAATGTGAGAATTCCTGGTATAGGAAAAAGAACACAAGAAGAAATAAGTGATATTGATTTGACTAGTGCAAGCTCTGTGACTTCATTGGACAGTATGAAATCAAATGAAGTAAGTCCATCTACATCCACTTCTCAAGGTGTATCAATTTTTTTAGTAGAAATGGAAAGGTTATGTTTAGGAACAACACTGACTCGAAAAGAACAAAGACCAGAAGGGGTGGGAAGTGATAGAAACAAAAACAAACGACCTGTAAGTCAAGGTGTGCAAACACGTTCCAAGAGGAACTAAGGAACCTAGAATCTCATTGCCATTCAACAAATGAGAGTGAACTGGTCATTGTAAATCTGTCTGACCGTCCTCTCAAAAAATAGAAAAATAATAATTTGATGTACTTCATAAGGGTTTGGGATTTTGTCCTACACAAATGAATGATCCGGTTGATGTTTTTGTGGATGTGTTTAAATTCATATGTTTACTTAAATTAAAAGACTATTTTAACTCCCTTCAAGGAGCAACTGTCTTTAAGGAGGTGCTGGATAGCACACAGACTGAAGATGTACTGGCACCGACGCACCTTGTTTCAGATCTATATGATCACACCTTATAATGTCATTGACGGATGATGAATTGATGGATATTAATGATTTGAGGGCTGACTTAGGCATTGAGGAGAACTTGGATGTAAACAGTGTACTAAAGTCACGTTCTAAATTCATGCCTGTCATAACACATCACAATATTGATTTTTGTTGCTACAAATGTTACAAAAGATTTACACAAATGTTTGGACAAACTGATCAATAAACAGCATGTGAGTGGAAATTTAACTAAAACAGAGAGGAAAGCTCTATCATCTTTAAAATCTGACCAAACAATAGTGATCTGAGAAGCAGACAAGAAAGGAATGTGGTTGTGATGAGCAATGTGATTATATTGGGGAAAGAGACAGACAATTAGCAGATTCCGCTTGCTATAAAAATATCCCAGATAATCCGATTAAAAGATTGGGTGAATATATCAATATGAAATTGACTGACTGGTGTGAAAGTGGTCTTATTACCAATGAAGAATACAAATATCTATTTGTTAAGTACCCGTGTATATATATTCTACCAAAGATACACAAGGGAGGTGACTTTCCGCCTGGAAGACCAATAATATCTGGCATTTCCTCCCCCACTAAAAGACTGTCAGAATATGTGGACTCTTCCTTACAAAAGTTGGTATGCAATTTACTATCATTTATACAAGATAGTAAGGACATTCATATGGTCGGAAGACCTGATGTTTGTTACAATGGATGTCAATAGTCTATACACTTGCATACAAAAACAATTTGGAATCAGAGCTATTGAGTCCTTTTTAAATACTAGAACAGCGGACCATTATGAGCACAATAATATGATCATGGAAATAATTGACATATTATTGTCAAAAAAATATTTCTTACATAATTGCAGATAGATCCATCAAATACAGGGCACTTCGATGGGTTCAAGATTCGCTCCATCGTATGCTTGCCATTTCATGGGCTGGTATGAAAGAGAACATGCGTGGGGTAAATATGCCTCCCCTGGGCAGACTTTATTGTCTTTTGGGGGAGGTACATTGATGATATTATCATGTTGTGGAATGGGACGGCCGATCAATTATTAATGTATCATGCCCTTCTTAATGATAATCCTTACAATGTCAAAATAAGTATGCAACACAGTAAGGAAAGAATAGACTTTTTGGATATGTAATTTTTTGTAGAAAACAATAAGATACAGAGTGCAATATTTAGAAAACCTACAGCTTGCAATAGTGTCTTACATGCAACAAGTGCCCACCCCAAGTCAGTTGTTGGTAATATCTCTTTTGTGGAAATGGTAGTACTGCTGACATTTTCTCGGCCCAGATTGACAAAACAAAACAGAGATTCAAAGAAAGAGGATATGATGACAAAGTTTTATCTAAGGCAGAAAAACAGATCAAACAAATGACCAGAAAAGAAACACTATGGGCCTGAATACAACTTTGGCGGAGGAGGTTACTCTGTCCCAAATGTGACAGATATCCCGCCAACCGTATTACGAGTTCCATAGGATACAATGGACGCGTAATATAGCGGGTGGGATATCCATCACATTTGGGACGGATTAACCCCCTCCGCCAAAGTAGCAATCAGGCCCATAATGAGTAGCTCAGAGGATATGGTAATAGGACTCAACCTCACCCCTTACCTTCATCTAGGAAAGACAGAGCTAAGGACCCTCTGTAAGCTAAGAAAAATTAAAACTGGTTCCAACCCTACCAAGGTCAAGCTCTAGGAGCTCTTGGCAGAGTACACCAGGGATCACCCTACTGAAAGGGAAGACCTCCCTTCAGATGGGTAAGAAGTTGGGGATCAGGAGATAGAACCCTCCCCTCCTACCCTAACTAGAGAGATCAGGGTTCCAAGACCCCTGTCTCCACAAATCAGACTCAGAGATTCTGGTTCTTCCACAGAGGAGTCCAGTTCCTCTGTGAACATTGAGGGTAGCCTCAATGAGGAAGACATCCTTTTAGCAAGGATGGGGAAAAGATTAGCTTTGGGGAAACAGCTCCTAGCTATAGAAAGGGAGAGAAAAGAAATGGGTTTCGAACCCATAAATGGTGGCAGCAACAAAATAACTAGGGACAGAGAGTATTCTGACACCCCTAAAGAGATTGTCCCCAAATATGGGGATGGTGATGACATCACAAGTGGTTCATAGCCTTTGAGAGGGTCTGTGGAACCAGAAGATTAAAAAAGTCTCATTGGGAGCTCTCCTTTGGGAACTGTTTACTGGTAAGTGCAGGGATTGTCTCCTCACATTCATTGGTGCAGATGCTGAATCTTATGATCTCATGAAGAATACCCTGATTGAGGGCTTTGGATTCACCACTGAGGAGTATAGAATTTAGTTCAGGGGGGCTCACAAAACCTCAAGGCAGTCTTGGGTTGATTTTGTAGACTACTCAGTGAAATCACTGGATGGTTGGGTAACTGGAAATGAAGTACATGATTATGATGGACTTTATAATTTATTTATGAATGAACACATTTTAAGTGACTGCTTTAATGAAAAGTTGCATCAATATCTGGTAGACCTAGGCCCAATTGCTCCCCAAGAATTGGGAAAGAAGGCAGACCACTGGGTCAAGTCTAGGGTAACCAAAACATCCACTGGGGGTGACCAAAAGAAAGAGGTTATAAAGCCTCCCCAGGAGAAAGTGGGTGATACTCCTAGAAGTAAACAAAAAGAGTCCTCTGTAGGCCCCCAAAAACCTGTCCAGGTGGGTGGGCCCCCAGACATATCCCAAAACAAAAGTGGGTACCAGGGTAAGAACTGGGATGCCACTAAGGCAAGGTGCCACAACTGTAGACAGGGCACCACACCAAGGACACTTCTTGTCCCAAAAATAAACCCCCTAGCAAAACTCCTAAGATGAGGAGGTCATCATAGCTTTCAAATGGAGAAAGGGCTCAACAGGTGAGTTGGAGATTCCAGAGGAAAGTAGAAACTTCCACCACCTCCTGGTGAATGGAATCCCAGCCACTGCCCTAAGAGATACTTTAGGAGGCTGGCCTGGTTTGTAGTGGGTACCTAAGGTACTTACACCTTATACAAGGTCCAGTTATCCCTTATTAGTGAAAGTAGACAGTGTTCTAGCAGCTTAGGCTTTCTAGAGGTAGCTGTAGCAGAGAAGCCAAGGCTGAATTAGGAGACATGCAAAGCTCCTGCAATACCACTATAATTATACAGTACTTTTACACAATAAAATACAATGGCCCTCATTACAACCCTGGCGGTAAATGCCACCTGCCGACGTGCTGACGGCCGTCAACATACCGTGACCGTGGCGGTATACCGCTACGGGTATTATGACCCACACAGAGAAATCTGCCACTATACAGACACCCATACAGGTCCGCCAGACCAAAGGTCAGTGATAAACTGATGGTACCAAAACTCACACTGTTACGCCAACAAAACTACGTCCACAGTATCAGGACCCACGAGTCACCGCAGCGGTCTTTCAACTGCGGTAAACCGTTGGTGGTACAGACCACCACGCTCAAAATACACACACACTAACACAACTACACCACATTGGACAATTCAAACTACACACACCTCACACACATACACACACCTACACACTCAGACCACTATAAAACACACCCACATTACCCACAACCCTTTCAACGAAAAAAAAAGATTGCGAACAGAGAGAGAGAGACAAGCCAGGAGCACCCACTCAATCTGAGCCACAGAACACCATCACCCATACACCATCCATGCACCTCACAGCACACACCACAACATATCACTCCACACATCCTCACAAATACCAATCACACCCCATCCATGGCACCCCAAAGACACCCCAGGTTTTCTGAGGAGGTGCTAAGGGTCATAGTGGAGGAAATCATCCGGGTAGAGCCACAGCTATTCGGATCACGGGTGCAGCAGACGTCCATTGCTAAGAAGATGGAGCTATGGCGGCGAGTCATGGACAGGGTCAACGCCGTGGGACAGCACCCAAGAACACGGGATGACATCAGGAAGAGGTGGAACGACCTACGGGGGAAGGTGCGTTCCGTGGTTGCAAGACACCAGGTAGCTGTACAGAGGACTGGCGGTGGACCCCCACCTCCTCCCCCACAACTAACAACATGGGAGGAGCAAGTCTTGGCGATCATGCGTCCTGAGGGCCTCGCAGGAGTAGCAGGAGAACTGGACTCTGGTAAGTTAAATCTTTACTACTATATTCCCCAGCCTACCTGCATGCCATCACAAACTCCTACCCCTACTCTCACCCCCATCACTCCACCACCTCACATATACCCCACTATCACAACGCACCCATCCCAATACCAAGCCCGGCATGCCACACCAATGCATGGACCCCATCACAGACCTGCATGGACACCCATCACCACAGCATGCCCATTAGAGAGAATCACCTAGCCCACAAAATCACTACGCACACAAGGAAAAGCTGACAGGGCAATCACAACCATACAGGGAAACATACCCATGTACAAGATGGCATACGCAGATACAATAATTTTCATCCCCAAAGGACCCCCACTCAACTTCACGAGGGAGGAGGTGCCAGCCACATCCAGTGGCCCCACAGAAGAGGCCCACAGTGATGACAGCAGCTCTGCACGCCTGGATCACGATGACCAACCTGGCCCATCAGGGACCTCTGGACAATCGGTTATCCTGCCACAGTCCCAAACCACCACAGAGCCTCCCCCCTCAGGAAACACCAGCACAGCACCCACCCAGCGGGTCCATACCACTGTCCCCAGGACACGTCAATCAGCAGTGTGCCCACCACTACAGGGACCCCAGGCAACCCCACAAACCCAAGAAAATCAGGGACCTGGGGTCAGTGGCAGTGGGCGCACGGTTCAGGGGACAGAGGCACAGGACAACAGGGAAGCTGGGAGGACTGCTGTGCGACAGGGGGAGGACAGACCCAGGGAACCCACTCTCCATTAGGCATTTGCAGGGATCCTGGGAGCATACCACCATTCCCAGGAGACCTGGCCAAGTTGCAGAAGACCCAGCGGCTGCAGGAGGGATAGTACCTGAGGATCAGAGAGGACCTCAAACACATGCACACCATCTTGGTCACAATTGCAGGGGTGCTAGCTGACATGGCCAACACCATGAGGGAGGCAGCGGCACAACAACCGGCCCCTGACACTAGCCACACCGATGAACAGCCCTCCACCTCCGCCGGCGCCAGTGGACAGGAGGCCCTGCCACAGGAACAACAGGCCACCAGCACCCCACCCCCTGCAGAAGGAGAACCAACCTGCAAACGGTCCCTGCGATCCAGGCATAAGCCAGAGAACATTGCCAAGACCCCTGCCAGGAAATAAGACTCCTGATTGTCACCCTTCTGTCCCACTCTGTCACCCTGTCCACCTTGAGCTGCCATTGTTCCACTTCCTATTCCCCATTGGACAATGCAACTGTGATACCAAGAGACTGGACTCTAACTGAACATTCCTCCACCATCACCCCAGCCCATTGCACAACCCCCTCTACTTATTAGCACTTAAATAAACACCCTTGGAACAAATACAATTCTGGAGTCTGACAATTGATTGAAATATGTATTAGTACAACATTCGGAAAACATTGCAATTCTATGTACAGTTATTTATACATTGGTATGACCTGTAGTAGGAAGCAGTAAACACACCAGGAGCCAGAGTGGGGCACAGCGATCTGAAAATAGAGATGCCAAAGGGTACTGTAAGTGGCCATAGACATAGGGAAATCATGCTGCCATGTACAATGTCCAACAGAAAACTGAAAAGTAAAGTGAAGTTACAGTGTCTTACCTGTGTGTCACTGGAAGTACTGCTGTATGATATTACTTCTGTTGTCCACATCTTCTTCCTCTGCCTCCTCTTCCTCACTGTCCACAGGCTCCACCTCTGCGACAAGACCATCTCCAGGCTCATCCTCCTGCAGAAATGGCACCTGGCGTCTCAAGGCCAGGTTGTGCAACATGCAACATGCAAGGATGATCTGGCACACCTTCTTGGGTGAGTAGTACAGGGATCCACCAGTCAGATGGAGGCACCGGAACCTGGCCTTCAGGAGGCTGAAGGTTCTCTCAATAATCCCCCTCTCAGCAGCCCTTCAGCCTGTTTCCCGTGCCCGCTCACCCAGAAAGGTGGGCATCTCTTTCACTCTAGTCACTCCAAGCCCTGCCCCAGGCAGCCCTGCTGCCCTCAGTGAGGAGGCTATTGACTTCCTGAGATCCCTCACTGTTGGGCAGTCAACCCTTCTGAATGCCCTCCAGGGTGTTGAGAGGCATTTGCAACAAATGCAGACCTGGAGGGCATTCACTCTGGTGTGGCTGCCCAACAGAGAGTATTTCAGGCTCTGGCCTCCGCACTGATGGCAGCCATTGTCCCTGTCTCTAGCCTCCCCCCTCCAACTTCCTCTACCCAGTCCCAATCCCCTCAACCCCAGCCTATCCCAAGCACACCTTCAGACAATAATTCACCCAAATCAACACACAGAAGTGGCTCAGGCAAACACTAGCACCACACTTCATCTCACAGGCACTCACACAAGCATCATCCCCATGCAGACACACCAATATCCACTGCCTCCACTGTGTCCCCCTCCTCCTCCCTCCCAGTAGCGGCTCCACCCACACCTGCATGCACTACATCCTCATCCACTACCTCCATCACCAGCATGCCCCTCACTACACACTCCTCACTGGCAGTCACCACCCCCACATCCATGCACACGTCCCCTGTGTCCTCTCCCACTGTGTCTGTGACCCCTCCTCCCAAAGTAAAGAAACGCAAGCACACACCCACCCAACAGCCATCCACCTCACAACACCATCTAGCTTATGCACCTGCACCCAAACACAGCAGACTGACACCTTCTACAAGCACCCCCTCTTCCTCCACTCCCAAACCTTCACCCTCTTCCCATCCCAATGTCCCTAAGAGGCTTTTCCTAGCCAACATTGACCTGTTCCCTCCCCCTCCCCCCATCCTTCCCCTCGGGCCAGGGTGGCCAAAACCCAGCCCAGCACCTCAGCCACCAGCTCCACGTCCGCTGTGGTTCCTGCAGCTGTCAGAGGCTCAAAGGGGGCACCCGTCAGCCCAGCCAGTGTGCCACCAACCCCTACCAAGGCAAAGAACATTCTGCCCCCTGGCAAGGTGAAGAAGGGGACAGCGTCCAGCAAGAGGAAGGAGTCACAACCTCTCAGCAAGGCCATCTCAAAGACTCCAGCTGCCAGACCCAAGGTGACACCACCATCTGCCAAGGGCAGGAAGGGGCAAAAAACACCAGCCAAGGCACTTCAGCCATCCGAGCCTACAGGTGAAGGCCTGGTGGCTACCAGCACAACCTCAAGCACCACCACCTCGACAAGCACTGCCACCTGCACCACCACCTGCACCGCCACCTGCACCACCACCTGCACCACTGCATGCACCGCCGCAAGCACAACAACCTGCACCACTACTGTCAGCAGCAGCCCCAGTGGGCAGCCGCCCGAGGCTGTAGAAGAAGGGCTGGAGCCTCCCCCCACCACTGGCAGCACCGGCACCTGCACCATGGCCAACACCGCCACCTGCACCGCCGCAAGCACCACCACCTGCACCGCTGACAGTAGCACCACTGCCAGCAGCAGCAGCCCCAGTGGGAAGCCCTCTGAGGCTGCAGGAGAAGGGCTGGAGCCTCCCCCCACCACTGGCAGCAACACCACCGGCACTACCACCACTGTGCAGCCGTAGCCACTGGGAGATGGACTGTAGCCCTGCCTCCATGGACTATCATGCATCCTGGCCACTGCAAATCTCGTGGCTCTGACACCCAGGTGAGGGACTGTGACCTGACACCCCCCAAGCCCCCTCACAGGGCGCAAAGCCCCCTCCAGAACCAGTGGAGAAAGGCATCCACTCACCCTATCCTTGGCGGGATGGACCACACTGGGCACAAAGCCCCCTCCAGAACCAGTGGAGAAAGGCAACCACTCACCCTATCCTTGGCAGGATGAAACACACTGGGCACAAAGCCCCCTCCAGAACCTGTGGAGAAGCCATCCACTTGAGAGACTGTTGCCTTGCACTCGCCAGGACCAAGCAGTGGGCAGACCACCAACTTGAAAGACTGTGGCTCTGCACTCCACAGGAGCAAGCAGTGGGCAAACCACCCACTTGAGTGACTGTGGCTTTGCACTCCGCAGGACCAAGCAGTGGGCAAACCACCCACTTGAGAGACTGTGGCTTTGCACTCCCCAGGAGCAAGCAATGGGCAAACCACCGATTTGAGAGATGTGGCTTTGCACTCCCCAGGAGCAAGCAGTGGGCAAACCACCCACTAGAGAGACTTGAGAGACTGTGGCCTTGCACTCCCCAGGACATCGCTATGGGCATGGAGCCCCCTCCAAGAGCAGTGGCGTTGTACCATCTTCCGGCTGAGGTGCCCCACCGTCGCCGTCCCTCGGAGGTGCCTGCGTGTTCTCAACCTGATGCCCCTGCAGTGTTCTCTCCGTATTGAGGCAGTAGTAAAGTGTGGGCTTGGCCTATGTGTTTTGGCCCAGTGGGCTACGGACATTTTGGGTGGACATTGTCCCGCCTTTTGTACATATTTTATATTTTGTAAATACAGTTTTTGCATATTTCTGAGTCATTCTAATAAATTACTTTTGTCCTTGCGTTATTCCAGAGGGTTAAGGGGTGTATATGTAATGTTGTTGCATGTGTTTGTGTGTATGTTGTTGGGGGTGAGGGTGGGGGTGGGGATGTTGCGTGTTGCGTCACTCTTTTTCCTCCCCCTCCCCTGTCTACTAGGTGCTATACTCACCGTGGTCATCGTCGCCGCCGTTGGTACTCCTGATATATGAGAAGATACACCAGAATGGACAGGAAGTGCAGCTCGGGCTCTATAGCGTCCTGCTTCTTCCTTGAGTGTCAAGAGGTGAGTGGTTTCCCTTCCAAGTACTGTTTCCACCGTGCTTTTGATGGTGTTGGTACCGCCCCGGAAACGCTGGCAGATGGACGTATTGTAATGGGGTGGGTGGTACATTGTCTTCCGCTTGGCTATTGGTGGTTACCGCCACAGTGTTTGTTGCTACTGCCGTGACGGTCGGATTGTTAAAGTGGCTGTATGTCTTGGTGGTTTCTGCCATGGTCGTGATTCCATTTTTTTCACCGCTGACCTGTTGGCGGTATTACTGCCGCTTTAACACCGACCCCCATGGTTGTAATGAGGGCCAATATTCAGTGTTACTAAAAATAAAGGTACTTTATTTTAGCGACACAAGGCCAAAAATATCTTAGAGCCAATACTCCTTCTGGAGGTACGTATTATACACAATTTATACACTAGTAACCAATATCAGGTAAGTACACAATAAGAAAATAGTGCAAACAGTGAAAAACACAATAGATTGCACTAGGCCTAGGGGCAACGCAAACCATATACTAAAATAGTGGAATGCGAATAAAAAAATTCTCCCTAGGCAAGTGTAGTGTGTAGAGGGGCGCTGGGTTTTGCAAGGACCAAGCAAGACTGCAAGAAAACAATGATGGATACCCTGACCTGAAGACCTGTGAAGAGACGAGACCAAGTCCAGAAGTCAAAGAAGAGTCCAGGAAGAACAGGAGCCCCTGCCAACCTGGAAGAAGGTGTAAAAGTGGATTCTCTGGTTGGAAGAAAAGTACAGAAATGATCCAAAGAAGATAGCTGCGGGTTCCTGCTTGGTGCAGGAGATGTCCCACGTTGAGATGCTGGATGCAGGCTGTTTGCATTGCTGGATTCCGCCATCAAGCCTTGGTTCAAGCAAATATGTGGTTTGCTTCAAAGAGGAGTTGCTTGGACCCAGGAGGGACCTGGGGGTCTCAACTCGGACTGAGGAGACAGAGGGGGCTCTCAGCACTTCAGAGATCCCTCAGAAGACCGGGCAGCACCCACGGGAATCCCAGAACATGGAGACAAAGAATATGTAAAGTGCGGTCATCACAGCACTACACTGGAGGGTCTCACGCCGCTGGAGAACCACTCAGGGAGCTGAGCGTTGCAGGATAAAGTGCTGGGGTCCTGGGCTACACAGTGCACAAAGGGCGTTTGGAAGAGGTGCACAGAAGCTCAGGGAGTTGCAGAAAACTTGATAATCAGGGGTACTGTCAGAATGGGGAGGCAAGCTCTAAAATCCACCAAATTTGGATAGCTGGACCTATGGACACTCTGGGTCACTTCAGACCACCACCTGTATTCCAGGAATCACGCTCATCACAGGAGAGGAGTCCCAGAGTACTGGTTGTTGTCGCAGAACGGTGTCTGCTGAAGCAGGGAAGTTACTCCTTCACTCCACTGGAGATTCCTTTGGTTCTTCTGGTGCAGGATGAAGACAGGCAGTCCTCAGAGAGTGCACATTTTGGAAACTGTTGCATTTGCTGGATGGTGCTGAAGTTGCAGGTCACAGTAGCCTTCCTGGAAACTTTGTTGCAGTTACAGCGGTTCCTGGAGCAGTCTGCGTTTGATTCAACAGTCAGAAGTTGAAGCCAAGGATGCAGAGGAGTCCTGGAGGAGTGTTGCAAACCTAATCAGAGGAAACACCAAGAGAAGAGACCCTAAATAGTCCTGAGAGGGGGATTGGCTACCTACCCAGGTGTGCACCTATCAGGAGGGGTCTCTGACGTCACCTGCTGGTACTGGTGTAGGAAAGTACCATCTTGCCTGGCATGTTACCCCCATTTTTACATTTATGTCAGTTTGTTATTGCCTGTCTCACTGGGATCCTGCTAGCCAGGACCCCAGTGCTCATAGTTTGTGGCCTGAATGTGTGTACCTGTGTAGTGACTAACTGTGTCACTGAGGCTCTGCTAATCAGAACCTCAGTGCTTATGTTCTCTCTGCCTTTAAAATTGTCACTATAGGCTAGTGACCATTTTCACCAATTCTGATTGGCACACTGGAACACCTTTATAATTCCCTAGTATATGCTACATATGTACCCAGGGTATTGGGGTTCCAGTCCAGGAGATCCTTATGGGCTGCATCATTTCTTTTGCCACCCATAGGGAGTGCAGACAAATCTTACACAGGACTGCCACTGCATCCTGAGTGAAATAACGCATGCGTTATTTCACAGCTATTTTACACTGCACTTAAGAAACTTATAAGTCACCTATATGTCTAACCCTCACTTAGTGAAGGTTGAGTGCAAAGTTACTAAGTGTGAGGGCATCCTTGCACTACCAGACGTGCCCCCACATAGTTCAGGGCAATTTACCCAGACTTTGTGAGTGCGGGGACACCATTACACGTCTGCACTACATATAGGTCAATACCTATATGTAGCTTCACAATGGTAAGTCCGAATATGGCCATGTAACATGTCTAAGATCATGGAAGTGTCCCTCCATGCCAAATCTGGTATTGGGGTGCCAATCCCATGCATCCCCAGGGCTCCAGCATAGACCGCAGGTACTGCCAAACCAGCTCTCTGGGGTTTTCACTCCCCACAGACAGGGTTCTGCCCTCCTGGGGTTCGGGCAGCCCATTCCCAGGAAGGCAGAATAAAGAATTTCCTCTGAGAGGGAAATAGGTGTTAAAGGCTGGGAAGGGGTAGCCTCTTCCAGCCGCTGGAAATGCTTTGAAGGGCACAGAGGGTGCTCTCTTTGCATAAGCCAGTCTACACCAGTTCAGGGAACCCCCAGTCCCTGCTCTGGCGCGAAACTGGACAAAGGAAAGAGGAGTGACCACTCCCCTGTCCATCACCACCCCAGGGGTGGTGCCCAGAGCTCCTCCAGTGTGTCCCAGACCTCTGCCATCTTGAAACCAGAGGTGTGAGGGCACTCTGGAGGCCTCTGAGTGCCCAGTGCCAGCAGGTGACGTCAGAGACCCCTCCTAATAGGCGCTTACCTGACTGCGTGGCCAATACTCCTCTGAGGGCTGTTTAGGATCTCTCCTGTAGGCTTTTCCTCAGATAACGACTTGCAAGAATTCACCAGAGTTCCTCTGCACCTCTCTCTTCGACTTCTGCCAAGGATCGACCGCCGACTGCTCCAGGACGCCTGCAAAACTGCAACAAAGTAGCAAGGAGACTACCAGGGACATTGCAGCACCTAATCCTGCTGCCTTTCTCAACTTTTTCCTGGTGGTGCATGCTTTGCGGGCTGCCTGCCTTAATCCTGCACTGGAAGCCCCAAAGAAATCTCCTGTGGGTCGACTGAATCTTCCCCCTGCTTCAGAAGGCACCAAACTTCAGCGTCACCAGTACTCTGGGACCCCTCTCATCCTGATGAGTGTGGCCCCCTGGAACACAGGTGGTAGACCCAAGTGACCTGACTGTCCAGTGGTCCAACTGTCCAAATTTGGAGGAGGTAAGCCCTTGCCTCCCCTCTCCAGATAGAAATCCTGTGCACCATGTGAACTGCAACTGCTAGGGCTTCTGTACACATTTCCAAGGAATCCTTTGTGCACAGCCAAGCCCAGGTCCCCAGCACTCTGTCCTGCATTGCTCAACACCCTGAGTTGACCTCCGGCTTGTGGGACCCTCTTTTGCAGTGTTGAGACGACTGCTGTGTTCAGATACCTTGAACCCCTGTTCAAGTGCTTCTGTGGATGCTACCTTCTTGTGCATGGGCTCTCTACGTTGCTGAGGGCCCCCTCTGTCTCCTCTCCCAAGTGGTGATATCGTGGTCCTTCCTAGCCCCAGGCAGCACCCTTTTTCTTCAACAGTGACTCTTGCAGCTAGCAAGGTCTGTTTGTGGTCTTTTGCCAAAGAAACAACTCTTCATCCTCCACCGCTCCGTGGTACATCTTCTGCACAAAGGAGAAGTTCCTAAGACCTTTCATTGTTGCAGAATCTTCAGGTTCTTTCACCCGGAGGCAGCCATATTGCACCTTCATCTGGGGTTTAGTGGGCCCCTACCCCCCCCCCGGACACTTTCACGACTCTTGGACTTAGTCCCCTTCCTTTGCAGGTGCTCAGGTCCAGGAATCCGTTTTCAGTGTGTTGCAGTCTGTTGTGGCCTTTGCAGAATCCTCTATCACGAGTTTAGTGTGTTTCTGGGGAAATAGTAGTACTTTATTCCTACTTTCCAGGGTCTTGGGGTGGGGTATCTTGGACACCCTTAGTGTTTTCTTATGCTCCCAGCGACCCTCTACACACTACACTAGCCTAGGGGTCCATTTGTGGTTTGCATTCCACTTTCATAGTATATATGGTTTTTATTGCCCCTAGGCCTATTGCATCCTATTGTATTCTTCAGTCTTTGCACTATTTTTCTGTTTACTTACCTGATTTTGGTTTGTGTATATATTTTGTGTATTTTACTTACCTCCTAAGAGAGTATATCCTCCGAGATATTTTCGGCACATTGTAACTAAAATAAAGTACCTTTATTTTTAGTAACCCTGAGTATTGTCTTTCTTATGATATAGTACCTATATGATATAAGTGGTATAGTAGGAGCTTTGCATGTCTCCTAGTTCAGCCTAAGCTGCTCTGCTATAGCTACCTCTATCGTCCTAAGATGCTAGAACACTACTAATCTATTAATAAGAGATAAATGGACCTGGCACAAGGTGTAAGTACCATCAGGTACCCACTATAAGCCAGGCCAGCCTCCTACACTCCCACTTGATTGTCTCCTTGGAAATGACCACTCAGAGGTTGGTCAGAGCCCAAGAGAGGAACTTGTCCACTGCCAGTCCTCTCCCAAGGATTCTGGAGGTACTGCCCCTGGCGTAACTGCAAGTAGGCCCCAGAAGAAAAAGAGGAGAAAACAGTGCAGGAAAGGTGAACAACCTTTAGCCAAGGTTCCAGTAAGCCCAGGAGTTTCTGCTCCAGTAGGGGAGAACTTCAAATGTGGCACTGGTAAAGTCCAACCTGATCCACAAAAAGTCCTGACTAGTCAGGTAACTGTTAAGCATGAGTGGGTGGCTCCTCAGCTAACAGAAGAAAGTGTGGAAGAAGGGTGTTCACTACAAGAAGTAGCAACCCCCCACTCTACTACAGCAGACAGGCACCCTGAACCCAAAGAAGCCTGTAACTTAGCCCCTTCCCTTGTTGCTGAAGAGCTGAAGGTGTGGTTCTGGGCACTGACACCTGTCAATGGCCTCTGCTGGATGTTAGCCTCTATGGCTGCACTGTCCTTGGCATGGTGGTCTGACCCCATGCCAAATAGCAAGTTAGGCCCCCTGACCCTGTTGGTCATGGTGGGGTTACTCCAGCTATGGGTAACCTCTTTGGGTAAGCTACGGGTGACCTTGGCTAAGATAAGATTTGCAGAGGTGAATACCTCTAGCCCAAAAATAAAAAGAATTGGTGAAGACACTAAACACACAGACACACAGATAAGAGGCAATTCAGACTGGATCGTATCACTGTGGAAGCAGGTCAGTTCCCCAGAGGGA
The DNA here is from genome assembly GCF_031143425.1 of Pleurodeles waltl. Taxonomy (NCBI): domain Eukaryota; kingdom Metazoa; phylum Chordata; class Amphibia; order Caudata; family Salamandridae; genus Pleurodeles; species Pleurodeles waltl. The sequence continues at coordinate 1,221,001,310 of NC_090447.1, forward strand.
ATGACCACAACAGGAGGATGTACGGCAGAGTAGGCCCCGTAACAAACCAGCCTGTTTTCCCTACTCTTCCTTGCCTGACAGACTAGGAAGACTATCCCAGCTTTGGCTGAGTCTCCTGGCCTGTGGGATGGGGGGGGGGGGACTTGTGTAGGAAAATGGCTCCTTGTTGCAGTTACTGTAGGAAGGTAGCCTCTTTCTAGCCTTGTTACCCCCACTTTTGGCCTGTTTGTGAGTATATGTTAGGGTGTTTTTACTGTCTCACTGGGATCCTGCTAACCAGGACCCAGTGCTCCTAGTGGAAACCCTATGTTGTCAGTGTGTTTGATATGTGTCACTGGGATCCTGCTAGCCACGACCCCAGTGCTCATAAGTTTGTGTCCTATATGTGTTCCCTGTGTGGTGCCTAACTGTATCACTGAGGCTCTGCTAACCACAACCTCAGTGTTTATGCACTCTCTGCTTTTAAAATTGTCACTGCAGGCTAGTGACTAATTTTACCAATTCTCATTGGCACACTGGAACACCCTTATAATTCCCTTGTATATGGTACCTAGGTACCCAGGGTATTGGAGTTCCAGGAGATCCCTATGGGCTGTATCATTTCTTTTGCCACCCACAGGGAGCTCAGACAATTCTTACACAGGACTGCCACTGCAGCCTGAGTGAAATAACGTCCACGTTATTTCACAGCCATTTTACACTGCACTTACAATGCACTGCCATTTTATAAGTCACCTATATGTCTAACCCTCACTTGGTGGAGGTTAGGTGCAAAGTTACTTAGTGTGTGGGCACCCTGGCACTAGCCAAGGTGCCCCCACATTGTTCAGGGCAAATTCCTCAGACTTTGTGAGTGCGGGGACACCATTACATGCGTGCACTACATATAGGTCAATACCTATATGTAGCGTCACAATGGTAACTCCAAACATGGCCATGTAATATGTCTAGGGTCATGGAATTGTCACCCCAATACCATTCTGGTATTGGGGGGACAATTCCATGCATCCCCGGGTCTCTAGCACAGAACCCGGGTACTGCCAAACTTGCTTTCCGGGGTCTCCAATGCAGCTACTGCTGCTGCCAACCCCACAGACAGGTTTCTGCCCCCTGGGGCCTGGGCAGGCTGGTCCCAGGAAGGCAGAACAAAGGATTTCCTCTGAGAGAGGGTGTTACACCCTCTTCCTTTGGAAAAAGGTGTGAAGGGGTGGGGAGGAGTAACCTCCCCCAGCCTCTGGAAATGCTTTGATGGGCACAGATGGTGCCCTCTCTGCATAAGCCAGTCTACACCGGTTCAGGGATCCCCCAGCCCTGCTCTGGTGCGAAACGGGACAAAGGAAAGGGGAGTGACCACTCTCCTGACCAGTACCTCCCAGGGGAGGTGCCCAGAGCTCCTAAAGTGTGTCCCAGAACTCTGCCATCTTGGATGCAGAGGTGTGAGGGCACAATGGACAGCTCTGAGTGGCCAGTGCCAGCAGGTAACGTCAGATACCCCTCCTGATAGGTGCTTACCTTTCTCTGTAGCCAATCCTCCTCTGTGGGCTATTTAGGCTCTCTCCTCTGGGCTATTCCTCAGATAACGAATTCAAGAGCTCACCATAGTTCCTCTGCACTTCCCTCTTTGACTTCTGCCAAGGATCGACCGCTGACTGTTCCAGGACGCCTGCAAAACTGCAACAAAGTAGCAAGAAGACTACTAGCAACATTGTAGCGCCTCATCCTGCCGGCTTTCTCGACTGTTCCCTGGTGGTGCATGCTCTGACGGTTGTCTGCCTTCACCCTGCACTGGAAGCCAAGAAGAAATCTCCTGTGGGCCGACAGAATCTTCCCCCTGCTAACGCAGGCACCAAACTTCTGCATCACCGGTCCTATGGGTCCCCTCTCATCCTGACGAGCGTGGACTCTGGAACACAGGAGCTGGGTCCAAGTGTCTCCCACAGTCCAGTGGCCCTTCTGTCCAAATTTGGTGGAGGTAAGTCCTTGCCTCCCCACGCCAGACAGTAATCCTGTGTACTGCATGATCTGCAGCTGCTCAGGCTTCTGTGCACTTTTCCAAGACTTCCTTTGTGCACAGCCTAGCCCGGGTCCCCATCACTCCGTCCTGCATTGCCCAATTCGCTGAGTTGGACTACGATGTCGTGGGACCCTCCTTTGTGACTCTGAGTCGACCGCTGTCCTCAGATCATCTAAGTGCCTGCTCCGGTACTTCTGTGGGTGCTGCCTGCTTCTGCGGGGGCTCTCTGAGTTGCTGAGCGCCCCCTTTGTCTCCTCCTCCAAGGGGCGACCTCCTGGTCCTTCCTGGGCCCTGGCAGCACCCAAAATCCTCAACCGCGACTTTTGCAGCTAGCAAGGCTTGTCTGCAGTCTTTCTGCGTGGAAACAACTCTGCATCCTCCAGCACGCCGTGGGACATCTTCTGACTAAAGGAGAAGTTCCTGGAACCTTCCGTTGTTGCAGAATCTTCGGCTTCTTCCACCCGGAGGCAGCCCTTTTGCACCTTCATCCGGGGTTTAGTGGGCTCCTGCCCCCCCCCCCCCGGACACTTGTGTGACTCTTGGACTTGGTCCCCTTCCTTTACAGGTCCTCAGGTCCAGGAATCCGTCTTCAGTGTTTTGCTGGTAGTTGTTGTTCTTTTAGAATCCCCTATCTCGACTTTACTGTCTTTCTGGGGTAGTAGGGTAACTTTACTCCTACTTTTCAGGGTCTTGGGGTGGGGTATCTTGGACACCCTTAGTGTTTTCTGACAGTCACAGCAACCCTCTACAACCTACACTAGTCCTGGGGTCCATTCGTGGTTTGCACTCCACTTTTGGAGTATATGGTTTGTGTTGCACCTAGACCTATACTTGCCTATTGCAACCTATTGTAATTCTACACTGATTGCATTACTTTTCTGAGTCCTACTTACATATTTGTGGTTTGTGTACATATAACTTGTGTATATTACTTACCTTCTTACTGAGGGTACTCACTGAGATACTTGTGGCATATTGTCATAAAAATAAAGTACCTTTACGTAATATTCTTATGATATTGTGCATATGATATAAGTGGTATAGTAGGAGCTTTGCATGTCTCCTAGTTCAGCCTAAGCTGCTTTGCCATAGCTACCTTCTATCAGCCTAAGCTGCTAGAAACACCTCTATTCTACTAATAAGAGATAACTGGACCTGGCACAAGGTGTAAGTACCATTGGTACCCACTACAAGCCAGGCCAGCCTCCTACAAAGCCCAAGTTCCATAGTGCATTGTGGATGTGCTTCCCAAAGTACGAAATATTGGCTTTCCTAAATAGCTGCTGTGGATTGTGAATGTTATCTTGTTCTTCAAAACCAAAGTGGTTACTGTCTAAAATGATTGGCGTGTGGAAGTAGTTGAAAGGAAATGAATCCAAAAGGTGAAGAATCAGCAGGGAGATATAGCCATCAGAACAAGTTTGCAATCTCCTGCGTTCTCCACATTGTATGAGTCATATCAAATGAGGAGCAAACATTTTGTTTAAATTCATTACTGAGTAGATTCCTGGGGATTATTCCTTTCACATCATAAATGGTAGATACCCTTAGAATATTTTGACGGTTAAGGATGTCGTGTTTGCATTCGGAGTAATATGGAGGACAAAAGTCATTTTGGCAGTCCAAATTGATGGTGAGTTTGCAGTAATCATCCAAATTGGTTTAGCACCCCTACAGTTAGAATTAAATGCACTTTCTGCACTGCTAATGCCCAAGCATTCAGAGATGGTTATGGAGTCCCCACCAGCCGGTATGGAAACACAATCCGAGGTGGACTCTAGTTATTGAGCTGGCAATCTTGAATCCTCATTCACATTACTGTCCTAAATTGATGGTGGTATTATTATATTGCTGATTAATTCCTTAACTCCCTTGGCTATTTCCACAAGGATCAGATTTCCTGGAGAATTTGAAAACTCTTTTGAGGCAGCTTTAAGGACTGGGTCTCCTTTTGAATGTATTTCCATGGATATGTTTGGTACAGGCAGACATGCACCCACAGCCGAGAGTGGGACTGCTTGGATACCCTATTCAGAAGGAAGATGTAGCCATCAGAAGAACTAGATACTTACTTTCAGTAATGCTTTTTGTGGTGGATATAGTATCTACCTGCAGATTCCAACCCAACTTAACCACTTCCCTGTTGCTTCATAGCATAAGTTTTTATATTTTTATTTAAGGTTCTATGACCTGTAATTACATTTCTGAGTTAGTTTCATCCATTCACCTCAAAGCCATGTAAAAAAAGGGTGGAAACTGATGTCCCTTCTTATGGCTGCATTGATGTCACAAGAGGTTGCTTGCAAAGTTGTGAAGATTCCAAAGCCCTTCTCGATGTGGGAGAGCTTTTAAGAACATTTCTATGGAATGCTGGTGCATGGGAGCATTCAAAAGGTGAGGAATCCAAAGGTAGATATATCCATCAGAAATGTGATGATTTTGAAAAATGTTCATTAAAATATAAATAATTTGAAACAATGTATCACTGATCGTACTGCCCTGGAGTGGCTTATCTTTTTTTCTACCTGAGAAGGCATAAACAGTGTACGTTCACCCATTAGTCATGTGTGAAACCTCACTTACAGAATCCCTTAGAGCTTCTGTCAGAGCCCTACATTGCTTACAGTTTATTTTAGTATGTCAGATTTATTTATAACACCCTTTAGCTTATCTGTGATGTCCTACACAGATGATATCCTAAGGATAATTTTCTTCATGAGCAATCTGGGGGCTGCCCAAGAGAAATTATGATCTTGCTTCCTAGCAGTTGCCTCTTGGATCAAGTCCAATTATAACTCAACAGTGACAACACAGAGGGCTTCATCACCTGCTAAGATATGGTCCTCACATTGGTGGTATTGACCCAGATCCATCACCCAGTCCAAGCTGATTCAGTAGAAAATCCTGGAATAATTTTTGGCTGCTTTTTCTCAATCTTTCCACAGATACAGCATATTTTCTGCTTGCTCTAACCACATTATGATGGTATGCAAAATCATCCCTTTTCTCACAATCATAGGACTGTGGTAAATTCAATTAGCGTCTCACAATTAGAGAAAGGAAAGTTTATCTTGGGAGTCCTGCCTTCAAGTCATTGAAACCCTCCTGCATGTCTTATGTAAGAGATAAGCTGCAAGGCCTGTTGTGCACTGTCCTGCCCCATGTGCAGTGACACGGGACAGGTTGGTGCACAAGAGGCCTGAAACGGCAGCTTTCACTGCCTAATGCAATGGTCTGATTTCAAGCCAGGGCTGTAGACAGCAAAAGCTGCAGTTTCAGTCCTTGTTTGTCCACCAGTGTGCACAAACAACAATAAAAGAGTAAGAGACGAGGACTTAGCTGGATCTTTCCAGCGGTCTGCCTCTCCTCGTCATCCAACGGCAATGGAACTCTCTACCCAGAGGCTGCCTCCCTGTGTGCTCTGGGACTAGCAGCATTCTCAGACTTGCTCAAAGCTCGGTGTTCCAATAAGTCCATTGGCTACGCCAGCAAAGCAGAGCTCCCCGCACACTCGTAGGTGCCATCAGTGTACGGAAGAAAGTACAAAAAGAAAAACAAAAAAACAAAAAAATACCCAATAATTTAATTTGAAAAAAGGCCCTTCTCATTGGTCAAAAGGCGTCACTGTGTTGCACAAGAAGACACTGTGCTAGGCTTCCAACAAATCGATGGCTTGAACAAATGGCATGGAATCAGTCACGTAACAAATTATCGAAGAAGCCAAGACCATACCTGTTTGGGCTCACTTCCGGGTTCAGACAGACAACATGTCCCTCCAATGGCTCATGCAGATGCAGATGAGGAGTGAAAATCCTAAAGTATTGAGGTGCTCTATCTCCATACAGGGAATGAACTTTATGGTGAAGCACCGCCCAGGGTCAGACCACGCTAATGCTGATGCTCTCTCTCCGGGTTCTGGTTGCTGGCCTTAGGACTCCACTGCTAACCAGTGCTAAAGTGCTTGTGATCTCTTAACTAAACATGGAAACAATGGTTTATTCACAGTTGGCATGTTTAATTTTCTTATAAGTCCCTAGTAAAGTGCAATGCATGTGCCCAGGGCCTGTAAATTAAATGCCACGTGTGGACCTGCTGCAATGATTGTTTCAACCAATTAAGGAGCCCTTTAACTTCGTCTCAGGCATGCCATTGCAGAGCGTGTATGAACAGCATTACACTGCCTTGTCGAACTGGCAAAGTAACACTTTTGCCAGGCCCAAACCTTCCCTTTTCACATATGTCACACCTAAGGTAGACCTTAGACAACCCAGAGGGCAGGGTGCAATGTATATAAAAGGCAGGGCATGTATTTTTAAGTTTTACATGTCCTGGTAGTGAAAAACTCCTAAAGTCGTTTGTCACTACAGTAAGGTCTATCTCTCCCATAGGATAACATCAGGATTACCTTCTTACATCATATAAGTGCAATTCACAACCTGGAAGAGATACATTTTTCAAGAGTGATGTCTTTGGAATCAAAATTTTAAATCAGAACTTATGGTGAAGTTGTATTTTAAATTGCAATTCTGAAAAAGCCACGTTTACAAAGTTGGCATTTCCTTACTTCAGCCATTTGGTGCCTGCTGTCTATATGTGATCACTTGTCTGGTTTGGGTGACAGCGGGGCATTGTGTATTCCCCGTAGACAGACACACACAATGGGAGCTTAAGAGGGGCTTGATGGGTCATTATGGGCCATCCTGGCAGGATTAGAGGAGGAGATGGCTACAGCCTCACTTACACATGAATTGGCTATATCCTGACAGGACCTCTTTCACTTCAAAGTCCTGTCTTATCAGTCTTTCACACTTTAAAGGCCCAACTGAGTATAAGTACTGGACCTCTGACACCGCCAACTCAGTACACGTCTAGACCTGTGAAGGACTGCTGTGCTGCTGAAGGCCTGCTACTCTACTGGACGGCTGCTTTGCTGGACTCCTGCATTACTGTACTGCCCTGCTGCTAGCCTGCCTGAATAAGAGGGAATGGATCTGTATCCCTAGAACAGAGAGTGACCCAAAGGGCTAGCTGGCTGGCTTCCTGATTTGAAGCCTCATCAACATAAAATACCCTGTTCCTTCACCTGGACTCTGCCATCTGCAAGTCTGCTATGCCAAGTGGTGCCACCCCAGTCCTGGACCCTTAGATGTGGGTCTAAGATGTTTGTTCCAGCAGACCCGATTTAGCCTCTGCTGCAGGAGCAGAACCTTCGGAACTGCCACTGCAATGCTTTTCCTGCTGCAAAGTCCTCACATTCCCGTTGGCAGCAGCATTGACGTTGACGACAAAGCTCTGCATCACACCCTCTGCGCTCATAGGAACCAGTTTATCGCCTCGACTGCACAATAAATCTTAACTACCGGTATTCGCATCGCAGGATCCTCGACACCGATGGAGCAGTAACTCACACCCTAACTCTGCCACATTTCAGAACCAATGCACTAGCACTGTTGCATGGAGAAAATGTACACATCACCTCTACTGCGTGTTTCAGAACTGGCGCAACGCTCTGCAACCAGGATTTAAGGTACTTTTGTTCAACAGGCCTAAGTGGGTCCGTAAGCCAGCCTATGATCTATCTCGGTCGGCCTGAACCTTTTACTTTGCCCCTATCTGGTGCAACCAGATATCCCCAGTTGGTACTTCTTGCCTCTAAGCACTATTCTACAGTTTAATCTTTAAAAAATCATAACAATTTATACTTATTGGATTTTAGATCATGTTTTGTTTATAAATTCTGCTCTCTTTTCCTAAACTGTTGTGGAATTTTTTGTGTGGTATTCACTGTTTTACTGTTGGATGTTTTGCACAAATACTTTGCACATTGCCTCTAAATTAAGCATGACCGCTCTGTGCCAAGATACCAGAAGGTGAGCACAGGTTAATGTAGGGTTTGCCTGACACTCACCCTAACTAGGATCATGGTTGCTGCTTCACCATGGTTTACACCCCAGTCACTCAACAACCCAATCTCTAAATAGGCCGGGGCAGAACTAATGGAGTTTCTCTCTGTGGAATTCTGCAGAGTTACATAAAATCTCAAGAGTTTCTGCAAGGCTCCACAAGGGGAAGGAATTCAGGCATATTGCACCAGGGGGTGCAGATTCTTGCTTGCACTTACCAACTTATCATTGGCAAAATGTGGGCAAGAAAAAACTCTGCAGTGTGGTAGTTTGCTAGACTTTTACCGCAACTCCACACTCCAAGAGGAGCACAAAGTGGAGAAAACTCCACCAGTGGGGCATACTTTTTCACCCACCCTTTTTTCTAACACAACAATATTGTTTTTACTATGCTTTGTCTGTGCCCAGTGTTAGGGGCTTGGATATAGGTAAGTAGTAGGTCCCTACCCATTACCACTTCACTAAAGTGGAAAATAGGTTAAGATTTTTTAAATATTTTTTTTGTATATCTTTAAATACGGTTATTCATGTACTGCAGTACTTTCATAAAATTTTGTGAAATTCCATTAAAGTACCACATGGTGACAGATGTCACTTTGCTTAAATGCCTTATAACTTAAAAAATACTTACCCTACTTAACTTCAGTACACAAAAAACATAATTTCTGCACCATAAAGTAGAATCCTGCCAAATTTCATGTAAATCCATTCCTTTATTTTCACTCCACAACAAATACAATAGTCTTTGTAAAACGCTTTGGTGGAAAAACATGCTTTGGGACCCCCTTTTTACTTTTGCTCCCCTTAACGATTCAGCACAACAATTTACACCATCTCAAAATGTAGAAAATGTTACAGGTCTGGAAAGTTTTCTGGTGAGTCATCGAAAGGGTGGAAGGTTATTAGGGAGGTACTATCGAAGGAATTCATTTCTTTGAGAATATTAATTGTAACTACAGAGTAGTAATCCGATTTAATGTGATTTCCTTCTTTTTATCTATGTATGTGTTATGTTGCAGAGGCTCTCATTAGCTTAATGAAGCTGCTGGACTCAGGCAGCAGAAACACCTGAATCGTGTCCAATCCCACACCATGTAAAACTGTCGGTCTAATCCGGGTTCCGATCAACTAGCAGCGCCTCCCCTTGGCCCAAGAGCAGGTGTGATTTGTGGCAACTAGGCACATGACAAGAATGACTTCTCAGGGAAATTGTGGTATATCAGATCTCATCCTTTTCTCCTGTTACATTAGTCTCACACATGCAAAGACAAACAGAGGCAGAGAATGACTCGATAGGGATTACTGAATTAGCCTCGTTTTAGATAAAATGGCATAAATTCCAATAACTAGGATGATAAAAAACACTAGAAGCAAAATGGAGAAAAGAAGAGTGAAACACCATGTGTAATATATGTGGTTCCTACCTAAGCTATGTTAGAGCACAGTGTGATAAACCCTAATCTGCCCTTCAGGATTCCCCCCTGGGAAGACATCTTCCCCCATACCTGAGCAGGGAAGCCTGTTCTCTAGAGATACACCATCTCCATGTAGGCCAGGGATCTGATAGTCTAAGCAAGCAGCTGTAGCAAAGTGAATCAACAATCAACATGTGGTCGTGGTCATCTGGCTGGAGTCGCCCCCTAAGGTGCATGGGACGGAGAAGTGTTTTTTTGTAAAAAAAAACAGCTGATGTTCTGAGAAAATGTTTCCATTTAAGGATGTATGTTTCTGTGAATGTTAGAGACGCTGTGAACCACTTATCGGCAATCCTATCTCGCTGCAGCCTTGAGGGAAGCACAAAGTGAAAAGAATGTCTTGCTAAAGATGCAATGCTTTCCTAGACGAAGGAACAGCTAAAGAAAAAAAATAAAAGCACCGCAAATGTGACCTATGCTAAAATTATAAAATGATGCTGAATAAAATGTAACTGGGTGAAAGAGAATAAGCGGCAGACCTAATTGCTAAAATAACGCAACTAAAAACATGACTAAAATGGATTTACAACACCCTCCCCTTGCAGGTTAAAAGGTGGTAAAAAAGCCTAACAGTAAAATTATAAAAGCAACTAAAATGCTATTTATTAAAACATATATGCGTGAATGCCAATGACAAGTTAAAAGACACTTGAGCATAAAAAAACTGTTTGAAAAGGGGTCAGTTTGAAATGGCAACAGTGGCACCAATAAAACCAAATTAAAAAGTCAATGTAATTATTTTCTTTTTAAATCACCAATTACATCTGGGACAATTGAAGCCAGGAAAGGTTCCACTCCGGCAGGTGGTAAGGCAGACAAATCGTTGCCAAGGTAAACCAAGCAGCACTCATGTTCCAAAGCCAGAGCTCCAGCTGAAGCAGCAGAATTCCGTGTTGTGCCCAATTTTATGTCACGAGCTGTATGATCCATGAAAAGCAACTCATAGACAGCCTCCTGTAGCAAACATACCCTCAATGCGCATATCTAGTATAGAACTCTTAGCGAGAACATAGACAGATCAGTGTCCAATAAAAGTAAGCAACACGTAGAAAGACAAACTTTCAGTGCACATTTGAAAAGGCACCAGAGGCATTGAAAAACAGGCTGCACACAATCCAAAACCAGTCTGAATGACACAGACCAGCTGCACTCCAGTTCCTCGAGTAATGGTGCTCCGAAGAATTGCATCTTGTGATCAGGATACAACTGGCGCTGGTGGAAGCACTTTCATTCCCTGTTGCGAAGGGACAGCTATTGCAAATAAAAAATAGCAACAGCAAGATACCATCTATTATAGCCAAATTAAACGGAAATCCCCAAAAATACTTACAAATATTGAAAGTGTGGTCGAAGGTATTATGCCAAATATAGAGGAGCAGGTGTAAATGAAACCAGAACCAACAGCCTTAAATAAATGTGCAATCCCAGTACTACTAGATGTGTTAAATATTTATCCCACAAGTTCACCAAAGTGTCTCGGAAAGATTGTACTTAAAAGGGAATGTATTTCTGCAGATGACCTCGCAACTTGAAGCGCATGGGTCTCACATGCAGATGTAAGCGCCATATGCTTTTGAAACAAAGCCCAATTTGGCAAAATTCACATTTGAAGTAGCAATGTGAGGCCAAATGTCTGCTACTTTTGTCTGTTGTGTAGGAGTAAAAAGAACATTTCTGAAACAGGTGACAATTTGGGAGACTGAAACAACATAAGCTATTCCGGCTCGCATTCCACAACAGCTCTCACTGTTAAGAAGCACATAGCTTCCATTAGAGAGCACCTGGAACGCAGGTCTAATCAAGGGGACTGGAACTCCCTTTAGAAAGCAAGCTAAGTTTGCTGCCCATGCAAGGACAGCTGCTTACAAACCATCGAATGGCTCACAGAAGTCTTTCATTAATTGCTGTTAAGAAAAACCTCTTTCATGCCATTGAAACATTTGTGTGAAAAGGGAGGCTCCCACACCTCATGGATGTAACTATCTCCTAGCCTCTCCTATCTGCTTACTGGAATGGGTTTCAAGCAGGATGTGAATTGAAGTGTTGAAATGAGCAGATTAATAACCCTGTGTATTTACCATTCAGCAAATGGTATTTCAGCTACAGTAAAAGGCAACTTTTCTAATTTCTCGATATTTAGCATGACATATTTTGCTTCCTTCTTGGCAATTATTTGTTGTTGTCATGTTAAACTAAATGTTAAGATATGTCCCTTGTGCCAACATATTGCCAGGGAATGTGACCTGCTTTCAGTGTTTGTAGTGTCCATCCTAACTTGATAATGGAACTTAGCTGGCTTTGTCCATGTTGTAAAGATGACACGTGGCTTTGCACCATGTCTATTGCAGAAGAAACAATGTTGCTTAAAGTGTATATGCAGTCGGACATGGTGTTAATTCCATTATCTACAATGGCTAATGCTTTCTGCAAATTGTCCTCATCTATTTGCCTTATCTGGGCAGCAGCTTCTTGTTGGTAAAGTTTCCAAATGTCATTATATACTGCATAAAAGAAGCACTTTTTACTTTGTCTTCCTGGGCCTAACAGGAAATCCTGCAAATCTGTATCGTTGGACAGGAGACTGAGGTGTTCTTTAACAACATTTGGGGGGTCATTACAACCCTGGCGGACAGTGTTAAAGTGGCGGTAAGAACGCCAACAGGCTGGCGGTCTTTTTTAGAGGATTATGACCATGACGGTTACTGCCATGGTCATCCGCCGCTTCTCCGTTCCACCCGCCAGGGTGGAGATGACCGCTGGGCTGGAGACCTGGGTCTCCAGCCCGGCGGCCGTGACAATACCGCCGCCAGTATTTTGACCCGGCTTACCGCCGTGGATTTCCAGCGGTAGGAACCGCCATGAAATCCATAGGGGTAAGCACTATCAGTGCCAGGGAATTCCTTCCCTGGCACTCATAAGGGTATCCCCACCCCCCACCCCTACCCCGACTCCCTCCCCCACAACCCCCACCACTCCTGCCACCCCCCAAAGGTGGCAGGACCCCCATCCCCACCCTGACACCCGATATTACCTTACACATACACACCCGACACGCACGCAGGCACCACCAACACACATACACGCACACACCAACATACATGCCAACATCCACACACACAGTCAGACACGCACACCCACATTCAAACATACACGCGCACATCCATACAGACATACCTACAGACATACACGCACTCATTCCCAATCACACAACACCCCCGCAAGCATACACGCACTCACACACCCCCTCCACATACACCCACGCACACCCCCATGCACCCACACAACACACAACACCCCCCCACCCCCCTCCCCTAACGGACGATCGACTTACCTGTTCCGTCGGTCCTCCAGGACGGGACGGGAGCCATAAGGACAGCTCCACCGACACCACACCGCCAACAGAACACCGCCGCGGCGAATCACAGGACGTGATTCGCTGGGCGGTGTTCTGTTGGCGTGGCGATGGAGGTGGAGCAACCTCCACTTCCCCGCCGCCAGTCACTATGGCTGTTGGCGGCTCTCCATCGGAAAAACGACGTACAGCTGCCAATAGTCATAATACGCCGAGCGGAAAACCACCACCACTGGCAGCCTTCAGAATGGCGGTCCCTCGGCGGTCTTGTGAAAAGACCGTTGAGGTTGTAATGACCCCCTTAGTGAGGAACTTTTTTACCATTGCTGACATAATTTTCCACATTGTATGTTGTTATCATACCTAAATGCTCTGATGACACATTGCGAGGTCTGGTCTATTTGTTCCAACCCCCCCCCCCCCCATGTGGAGTTTCCAAAACGTGCATGACAACCATTTGTGTCTACTGGCCACAATAACCACCCACCAGGACGTGAAAGTGATGTGTCAAATGTTCCATTTTGGACCCATTCATTGAGCTGATCTTCAGGTGCATTAATGTATTTTTGCCAATTGCAAAATGTAGCAGGAGCAAGGATTCTGGGCGCATTCAAGTCCTTAATTTTTCTTATGTCCAAGCAACTTTTCTATTGTACATTTTTATTTAAAAAAATCATTTGAACAGGCATAAGGTATTCTCTAAATAAAGCTTGCTTTCCCCTTATTTGCCAATTTTTAGTTCCCTACACACTTTTAAAGTCAATCAACTTGAGTCAATATTCATAGCCTTTTATAGGCAACTGAGAAACAAAAGAATCAGAATAAAGAATGTTTGTGTCAGTTAATAAAATATGTTGACTTTACATCACTGGCAATTTAAAATATTACGACTCAACATTTTTAATACTGTCCCCAGAAAAATATGCATACTTTTCTGAATATGCTTTGGAACTCCCCACTTGCAGAGTTGGACAGTGTTCCCGTTGTGTTTAATTAACAAATAGCCTTTGGAATACTGGCTCTGTGAATGGAACGATGCCCATAATCATTATAACAGACATATCTCCATAATTTTCCTTCAATTGATAAACTTCTTCACTTTCAAATACAGTAAAATATTCTAATTCAGACATCACAGAAACAACTGTTTTATATCCCAATCATCAGAAACAACTCCAGGTGTTATTACATCATCCATGGAAAGTTTGAATACATGTGAAATTTGGATGACCTCCGCCCGGCCGTATACATCAAAGGGTGCTTTATACCAAACAATCCAATCAGGAATTGGTATAGCTAAAATGTTTACTAGGGAAAAGTCTCTGCAGACCTTATGGCCGGAAAAATGTGGTTTTAGGACCTCCTCCACCAGTTCGACTGTAGAGCATACAGGAGGGTAATCACCATGTGTTAATAAGAAAAAGGCGATGACAAACCCAATTCAAAGAAGGAAGGCAAGTACAGATAAGTCACAGATAGTTCCATGGAAATATGAAATAGTTAATTTTTAGCCAAATTATCAGCTTACATGCTCTTGACAGTTCTGTTGCAGAAGAGGCAAATGAGTCGGTAAAGGTGTCATTGACATCGGCAATGTATCCAGAAGCACTTTGTGCAAAAATTGGAGCTGTGTTTGGAAGGGGAGAGCTGCAAGAAGTCTCCCTTGGTGGTTCACAGTAGACTCGCACAACATTGTTGGCATTACTTGTTGCAGAAGAAGTTAATGGCATTAATAAAAGTTCATTTTCCACCCTCCCCAAGCTCAGGGAGGTGTCAGCTTAAAACCTGTAGAGGAACATCATAGTCTGTAGTGAGAGGGATTTGGGTATTACCAGTGTTCTCTAGGTCTACTGTACAGGATCGGCCATATGGTGTAGCTTGATATTGTTGATGGAGACAAAGCGTTTTTCTTTAGAACCAGGCAGTGGTGGTAGAATGACAATTCTGGTACTGTGTATTCTCAGGACTGGAACCGGTGCATGATAGGAAGGACTGAACTCCTTTTTCAGAGCAATCTTATCACGCACAAGAATCCCAACTTTAGGAATCCAGCCGGTAGGTGTTATTGGTGCATCCCCTATTTCCAAGAGGTGGCACTGTCAGATGCGTTGTCGTCACAGAATTACTATAAGTCCTGCAAGACAGTGACACGTTCATTTATGTCAAAAGGTGTTTCTGCTGCCTCCCCAACAGGACCATCAAGATCTGGACAAACATTTGTGTTCTGAACAGGCATTCATATGAGGTACGCCGCCCAGGGACCTTCTGGGCAGATTATTAAGTGCTCTCTGGATTCCATACAGCTGAGTAAGCCAACTACGACAGTGCCTAATACTTTGGCTGGTAAGGATTGCTTTAAATCCTGTTTTTGTCCATTCCACAACACTATTTCCCTTGGGATGAAATGGAGATGAATAATACAGTTGGACCCCTAACAAAAACATGGCATCCCTGAATGCCCTTGAAGTGAAAGCAGGGCCCTTGTCCGAGTGAAAAGCCGCAACTGCATATGTTCAGATAAAGACTTGCAAATCTTTAATAACAGTCTGAGCATCAGCCAAGCTTGTGGCCAAACCCATGGAAATCTGGAGCATGAATCAACACCGACTGAGATGTATTTGTATGCACTATCAGGTGCCAAGGGACCACAGTGGTACAAGTACACACACTGTAAAGGTTTGTTGGAAATTAAGAAGGGTGTCTGCACTGGGTGTTTGATGGTAGACACTTATTTGCTGGCAGATGTCACAGCAAAAGACATACTGCTTGGTCTGTTTGAATAGACCTGCCCACCAATAGCGTGTTTGTAACAGTTAAGTAGTAGCCGCCACACCAGCATGGGCAGAAGCAACTCCCTCATGTGCTGCTTTAATCAATTCTTGTCTTTGATCTTTGTTAGGGATCACCCACCCCTGGAATTGTTCTTAGAGCAGTACTGAGGCTAGATATGAGGTAGGAATATTTAGCAGGATATGCCTTTGGCATGGGCTTGCCGTCTACCAAAGCTTTCACAACAGCCAGTGTTTTATCATCCAACCTCGTCCATGAACGAGTTAT
This sequence comes from Pleurodeles waltl, assembly GCF_031143425.1. Lineage (NCBI taxonomy): Eukaryota > Metazoa > Chordata > Amphibia > Caudata > Salamandridae > Pleurodeles > Pleurodeles waltl. Next base: position 1,221,017,111 of record NC_090447.1, read on the forward strand.
TGCAGCAACAGAAGTCATAGCTACTGCTGACTTGGCTGCTTCAGCAGCCAAGGTATTGCCAGTAACATGTATTCCAACACGTTGTTGTCCGAATGTATGAACAACATGGGCAATGGGTAGCATTTCCTTCAGATCCGCTAATTTTCCCCACATGAGTCTGTGTTTAATGGTGTTGCCTTTTGAATCTCTGAACCCATTTTGGCGCCAGTAATGCAGATATTCATTGAAGGACTGGAACCAATAGTATAAATCACAGATGATTGATGTTAACTGTTCTGGATCTGTGTGCCATGGCCAGAGTCTTGCACTCTGCTAACTGTGCAATGCAGTCGCAGAAGGTCTGCTTGTAATTGTGTTGTGGATGGAATTTACCATCTTTCATGTGGCCACTCACGACAGTGCAAGTGGCAGAGTATTGATGTTTTGTGTCTACGGTGGGCTAGGCTGAGTGTATCTGAGTGTACCTAATTGTTTGATATTGTTGAATAGGCAATGTGTTTGCAGGAACAGGGTACCTGTATCATATTGTAAAAATTCTTGAGTTTGTAACTTTGGGCCAAAAACATAGTCAATATCATTGGCCATCAGTGACGTTGCCAATTGAATCCAACATTGATGTAGTGCTTCTGCATTAGGAACGCTAGCTTTGGTGACAGCCTCAAGGGCTGGGATCGGAGATACGACAATAATGCGTTTCCCCTGGGCTAGAGGCCTCTCTTTAATGAAAACCATCTGAACAGCAGTGAGAATTATCTCTGTGGGAGCAAAGCGTTGTTCTGCTGTTGAATATAAATGTGATTTGTATGCAATCGGGACGGTTTCACCCTCCTTGAATGTTACATAGGTAAAACCAATTCCACCAGCAAATACTCTGATGAACAAGTGTGTTTTGTTGTCCTTTGTATTTAAGTGTTTAGCTGCAAGCATGTCTTGTTGTAATGCTCTGAGAATGCGTGTGTGTTCGACTGCCCAAAATGTACTTGAAAAGTCAGGAAGTATTAAGTCGCATAAAGGTTTAATGCATTGTGCATAATCTGGAATGTATGTTCTGCCACAGTTTAAAAAGGCCAACAGTGACTGGAGTTTCAGATAGTGTTTGGTGGTTATAGTTATGCGCATTTCTCTAAAAATTGGGGCGCTAGGCTCTTGCCTTCATCTTAAAATTTGTATCCCAAAAACAGGACAGTAAGGAAGGCTATTTTTGTTTTATTTTTTAATTAAATTTGTAGCCTAATTTGGCAAATCCCACAACGATGCGAGCTACTCATCTTACATGTTGTGCGAGATCATCATCCGTAAGGTAGATCTCATCTCCGTAGGACAACGCCTCAGGGTCAGCGTTGTGTAAAATTGAAGTAACATGAGCTGAAAACTGTACTGGACTGTTCTTGTACCCTGGTGGGAGATGGAAAAACTTTTTTTGAGAGCCTAAAGTGCTAAAACTTGTTAAGTCACTACTGTCAGGTGCTATATTTTGGCAGAAAAAAACATTGTACATTTTTATGCACTACATTGTTTGTAGGTTCTGTACTGTATGCATTTTGTATGGCAAAAGTGCGTATATGACTGTTTAAATGTTTGTTGTCTAAGACTATTCTATATGAATGGTCCAGTTTAGCTACAGGAAACAAAGGATTGTTCATTGGTGAGACACAGGGTTCAATTATGCCCTGGTAATCTAGGCGTGTGAGGATTTTCCTCAAAGGTGCATTAGCTTTATGCATTGCTGGATATTGGGGATGAGGTTGGAGTTGAGATCTAATTAGTATTATACTGTATGGAAGGGGGAGTCTTTATCCCAACTTAAGTGGTTGCAATACAAAGCGGGTGCTTGCACCAATGCCCAATCGATGGCGTAAGCTTCCCTGAGCTCTCTGGGAACAAGGGGCAAGAAAGAGGGTTTAATCACTTCTTCCCCATATGGGAGATTATGGAAAAATTCAGATGGTCAGTCTTTTTCAGCCAGCAAGATATCATAAATGGTAATTATGCAATCCCAAAAGATAGCTTCTATTGAGCGATCAAAGTCTCCTTCTAACTGTAATTTTAATTTGTGGAGATGCGCATGTCCGCAGTCTCAACTTGTAAGAAGTCATCATTTGCTTACACCTCCAGATGCTCTTGAAGATTCTAGCAAACTATTGTGACTTCTGCTGTGCTCTCTGGCAGTGCCAGTGCCCACTTCCTGTTTTTCAGTAAAGCTCTCATCCTGAGTGGCATTTCGTGTAGCAAGTGTTGCCACTTTTTTCTTTTTTAATTGGGGTTTTTGTTGGGGAATTTTCTCTTTTCTTAACAGAAACTTCAGACAAGCAATATGAGTCCTTTCTTGGTTTCATGTACTTGGTTTGCTGCTCTAACTTCCCACCTCTCTCACTGCGTTTATCCAGTGAGTCTTGAAAGGAATGAGATTGGCGTGTGTCAGTATATCGATATCTATCAGGTCTTTTTATATTATCTCAATTTCTAAGATTATAGCGATTCTGAAGGGGTCTCCAAATGTGGAAATTCTCCTCTTTTTTTAAGGTGTTTGCTTGGTAAAATCTTTATTAGATTTATCCTGTAATTATGGTTTAATAGGTCTGGCCCCCAGACCATCTCGACCAATGCTTGAGTAGGTCTAGAGAAATCTTTGGCAGCTCTTGTTCTTGATCCTGTGGAGGAATGTCCCACAGCCGCATGCTCAGTGCTAGTGAGACTGCTTCCCTTTAAGATTACTCAAAATTATTGAAGATACATTGGCCATTAATTGCATCCCCAAGTCAAGGCAGCCTGTATTCATCTTGAATCTGTTTTTACACTTCTGGAAGACTGGCAAGTGTTGGTGTACCATGTATGGTAGTATAGAGCGTGGCAAATACTGTGCCCCAAGTATTACAGTCATCTATTGTTGGAACCAAATCAAATGGCAAGCACATACTGAGAATTCTGTGTTTATCCTGAGGTCCCCCATCGGGAATAACTAATTCCAGCGCATTTTTTTTGAGCTAACCAGAACGGAATCTCCTCCCGTTTGGCAGGCTCTTTGTCCATAATCAAATGTACAGTTGCAGTATTGGTGCCTGGCGTGACTGCATGTGGTTGCACTGGGGCAGCATGTGCTGTGTCAGTGTTTAATGTCTGCATTACAAACTGTACTAATAGTCTATATATTGCTGAACGCTCAGTGTATAAGCAGCAAACCTCACCTAACCGCCAATGTTGCTGCATCAGGATGCAGTATATATGCGGCCATAAAGGCCAGGTAGGACCAGCATTGCTCAAAGGACCTATCCTAGCATGTAATATTGTGTGTTGTAGGGTGCCATCAAGCCAGGTATTATGGTCATAAGCTTTGTACTGTGCAGGTATATTAGCAGGTGTGTTATGGTGGAATGTATTAGTGTTCCCATCAACTGCTGGAAAGGTGACCCAAGAGTAGAATATTTCCGTTCCGTAGGCTGGAAGAGCCTCAACTACAAATGTTACAGGACCCCTCTGGGCTGTAAGACCAATTGATTGCAAATCAGCAGTGAGGGGAGGTTGCATGTTTACTGCAATTACCACCCGTTGTGGGTTTGCCATGGTAGATATACCAATTCAGAGAGAAGGACACCAAATGGGGATTGACCCCTTTAACGTTCAATCTTGAACAACCTACAGCGTTGGATAGGTAGTGCCTACCTAGCTGAGAAGAAAATACTCAATACCACGGATGTCTCTGTATATGGTATTGAGAAGCCTTTAGCACGTAGTGAGACAGAGATACTTAGGAGGATTTGATAATTAATGCCTGAACAAACTTTTGTGGCTATCCTAATGAGACTGCTGGATTTGGGTGGCAGAATCACCTGAATTGTGGGGACTGAGTCCAATCCCGCACCATGTGACAACTGTCGACCTAATGAGGTTCAGGCCAACTAGCAGAGCCTCACCATTGCCCAAGAGCAAAGGTGATTGTGGCAACATGGAACACGACAAAAATGACTTCTCAGGGAAATTGTTGCTACCTAAGCTATGTTAGAGCACAGCGTGATAAGCCCTAATCCACCTATCAGGATTCCCCCATAGGAAGACATCATCCCCAATACCCGAGCAGGGAAGCCGATTGTCTAGAGAGACACCATCCCCAGTTAGGCCAGGGGTCCGGTAGTCTAAGCAAGCAGCTGTAGTGAAGCCAATCAGCATACGGCTGAGGACATCTGGCTGGAATCTCGCTTTAACGTATCTGGGACAGAGAAGTGTATTTATGATAAAACAGCTGATGTTCTCATAAAATGTTCCCATGTAAGGATGTGTATGTTTCTGTGAACGTTGGAGATGCTGTGTACCACTTTGCAGGCAATCCTAGCTCAAAGCATTAAGCGCAAAGTGAAAAGAAAGTCTTGTTAAAGATACAATGATTTCCTAGGCGAAACAACAGCTAAATAAAGAAAATAAAACAGCACCGCAAATGCGGTCTATGCTAAAATAATAAAATGAGCTGAATAAAATGTAACTGGGCGAAAGGGCACAACCGGCAGGCCTAGTTGCTAAAATAACATGCCTAAAAAATATGAATAAAATGGCTATACAAAGGTTATGTATTTGTTTATTGGTTTACATAATCATGTGACCATAGCATAAATGTCAACCACCCAGATTCAGACAGGAAACTACAGATTTCAAGGTTGGTCTCCTGCCTGACGATTCCTACATGCAACAACCCAACATGCAAAATCCCGGTCAGTGGGCTTCAGCTGACAGGAACTGGTCTTGAATGACTGCCAGTAACCTGCTTTTGCACGCCAGTGTGCAACATTTTTCTAACTCTCTCTCTGCCTGCCAAAACACTTTGTCCTTGCACCGCAGAGGTAAAGAAAAAAACCTAGTTTTACATTTAGGCTGTCATTACAACATTGGCGGTAAAAGCCGCTTACTGCTGTGCAGAAGACCACCAACACACCGCCGCGGCCGCGGAATACCGCCACAGCAATTATGACCCACTGCTCGGAAACCGCCAAAATCTAGAAACCCACACAAGTCCGCCACACCAAAGGTCAGTGATAAATTGGCGAAAACAAAACCGACACCGTCACGCCAACAGAAATACGCCCACACTATCACGACACACAAATCCACGGGGCGGTGTTTCAACCGCGGTATTCCATTGGCGGTACACACCGCCGTGCTCAAAATACACACACATTTACAAAACACAGCCACATTGGACAAATCGAAATATACACACCTGATACACATACACACACCACTCCCACACACCCAGTACAACATAAAACACACACCCACATCACCAGCAAACCCTTATGACAACAAATCACGAACGAAAGCCAGAGAGAGACAGCACCAGCAACAACAAAAACATCCACAGGCACACAACACCATCACCCACAGAACTTTCACGCACCTCACACAACACCCCACTACATATCAGCACACTTATCACCCCACACTCCACCCCACACATCACCTACACCACCCCATGGCATGGCAAGACAACCCAGGTTCTCGGAGGAGGAGCTCAGGGTCATGGTGGAGGAAATCGTCCGGGTAGAGCCACAGCTATTCGGAGCACAGGTGCAGCACACCTCAATTGCAAGGAAGATGGAGCTATGGCGAAGAATAGTGGACAGGGTCAACGCAGTGGGACAGCACCCAAGAAATAGGGAGGACATCAGGAAGAGGTGGAACAACCTACGGGGGAAGCTACGTTCCGTGGTCTCAAGACACCACCAGGCAGTTCAGCAGACTGGTGGCGGGCCCCCACCTCCTCCTCCACAACTAACAACATGGGAGGAGCAGGTCTTGGCGATTCTGCATCCTGAGGGCCTCGCAGGAGTAGGTTGAGGAATGGACTCTGGTAAGACAAATCTTAACTATTACATCCCCCACCCTACCTCCATGCCAGCACATACCCCCACCCTCACCCCCAGCACTCCAACTCCTCACATATGTCCCAACATCACAAACCACCCATCCCAACACCAAGCCCTGCATGCAACAACAAAGCATGGACACCCATCACTAAAGCATGCCCACTGCACATACCCATACACCCCCCTAAACCATCATCACACAAGGTCGCACACAGGAATGCAAGAACTGGGGTACACGGTCACCCACCCATTGCACACCATGCCACACACAGATGTAATAAACATCCTTTTATACCCCTGCAGGACCCCTACCCAACCTCACCGGACAGGGGGGTCCACACATGTCCACACCACCAACAGAAGAGGCCCACAGTGATGACAGCAGCTCTGTCCAACTGGATCTAGATGACCAGCCTGGCCCATCTGGGACCTCGGGACAGTCGGTTCCCCTCACACAGTCACAGGCCACTACAGAGCTTCCCCCCTCTGGAAACACCAGCACAGCACCCACCCAGCGGGCCCATACCTCCGTCCCCAGGACACGTCAATCAGCTGTGTGTCCACCACTACAGGGAAGCCAGGCTAACCCACCACCCCAACAACAACAGGGACCTGGGGGCAGTGGCAGTAGGCACATGGTCCAGGGGACGGAGGCCCAAGAACACAGGGGAACTGGGAGGGCTGCTGTGCGACAGGGGATGGACAGGCCAAGGGAACCCACTCTCCACAAGGCCATCTCCTCCATCATGGGAGCCTACCACCACTCCCAGGAGACGATGGCAACGGTACTGGCCAAGTTCCAGGAGACCCAGCGCCTGCAGGAGGAACAGTATATGGGCTTCAGGGAGGAACTCAGAACCATCAGCTCCACCCTGGGCACCATCGTAGGGGTGCTGAAGGAAGTACTCAACACCAGGAGGGACACTGTGGCACTACAAGGGTCCCCTGACACTAGCATGGACGATGAACTGCCCACCACCTCCGCCGGCACTAGTGGACAGGACGCCCCGCCACAGGACCACCACACCAGCACCCCACCCCCTGCAGAGGGAGAACCACCCCACAAACAGTCCCTTGAGATCCAGGAACAAGACAGAGCATGATGCCAAGACCCCCGCCAAGAAATGAGACCACCCTGATTGTCATCCTACTGTCCCACTTTGTCACCCTGTCCATACTTAAACTGCCCCAGCTCCACTTCCTACGCCTATATGGGCAATGCACCTGTGAGACTAATAGACTGGACTCTGCCATGGACATTCCTCCGCCATCACCCCTCACCATTTTACTACCCCCTCCAATATTGAGCACTTAAATAAACACACTTAAAGCACAAAACAATCTGGAGGCTGTCTGTGATTTCGAAATAGTGTATTAGCAATTACAGTGATAAATTGCTCTTTCAATTGTCATGTCAACATACCTATTTCACACAGCTCTAGTCCATGAGGAATCTAAGCAGATGTCACACAGTGAGACCCACATCTGTGAAATCGTAAAGGAAAGTGACAACTCAGTGACCATACACTGGGTGAAAACAACAGACAGTAGAGAGGCAGTAGTGTTTAAGTACATGTAGTAGGCAGGTCTGTACTCTTACCTGTGTCTCACTGGAAATATTGCTGGATCACTGAGCCCCTGTTGTTCATGTCTTCTTCCTCTGCTTCCTCGTCTTCACTGTCCACAGGCTCCACAGCTGCCACAACACCACCATCTGGACCATCCTCCTGCAGAAAAGGCACCTGTTGTCGCAAAGCCAAGTTGTGAAGCATACAGCAGGCCACGATGATCTCGCACACCTTCTTTGGTGAGTAGAATAGGGATCCACCTGTCATATGGAGGCACCGGAACCTGGCCTTCAGGAGGCCAAAGGTCCGCTCGATCACCCTCCTAGTTCGCCCATGGGCCTCATTGTAGCGTTCCTCTGCTTTTGTCCTGGTATTCCTCACTGGGGTTAGTAGCCATGACAGGTTGGGGTAACCAGAGTCACATGCAAATGGCAAGGGACAACTGTTAGACACACACTAACCTGTAGGGATATCCCCAGACAACCATTCCAACTGTCTTGCTTCCAGGTGCTCACCTAATAGCCACACACGGTGCCTCTGGAGTTGACCCATCACATAAGAGATGCTGCTATTCCGCAGGATGTAGGCGTCATGCACTGAGCCAGGGAACATGGCATTCACATGGGAGATGTACTGGTCTGCCAAACATGTACATTCATTGAATGATAACTCTTCTGGTTTCTGTACACCTGTTCACTCCTGTGGGGGGTACCAAAGCCACATTGGTCCCATCAATGGCATCTATGATGTTGGGGATATGTCCCAGGGCATAGAAATCACCTTTCACTGTAGGTAAATCCTCCACCTGAGGGAAAACGATGTAGCTCCGCATGTGTTTCACAAGGGCAGACAACACTCTGGACAACACGTTGGAAAACATAGGCTGGGACATCCCTGATGCTATGGCCACTGTTGTTCGAAATGACCCACTTGCAAGGAAATGGAGCACTGACAGCACCTGCACTTGAGGGGGGATTCCTGTGGGATGGCGGATTGCTGACATCAGGTCTGGCTCCTACTGGGTACACAGTTCCTGGATTGTGGCACGGTCAAGCCTGTATGTGATAATCACATGTCTTTCCTCTATTGTCAACAGGTCCACCAATGGTCGGTACACCGGAGGATGCCGCCATCTCCTCACATGTCCCAGCGGACGGTGCCTATGAAGGACAACAGCGAGCAAATTGTCAAACAACTCAGAGGTACATACCCACAGTTTACACAGAACACCATTCATACACAAAAAGTGGCCTGTATGTGTGTTGAGTCTAGGCCTAGGTATGTGTGACGCAGTTGAAAATGAAGCCATGTGGGCCCCTGAAATGGTGGCTGCCTGACCTGTAAAGTGGGACAATGGGATGTGAGGTAACTGTGCTGGCGTTGTACACCGTTGCGGTAGGCAGTCGAAGACAGCGCCGCAAAGCTGCATTGGTTAACATTGGACCCTATGGGTCCCAGGAGACAATGACGATGTACGCCGGCGGTGACGGTACGTACCGCCGCGGATGTGACCACCATTTTCTATCTGTTGAATCACTCGATACCTGATCTTCGACAGGCGAGGACGTACACTGCAAGTGCTGCTGTGACCTCGGTCTGGAAGAGACAATGGCTCGAGTTTCTGGGGAAAGGGCCCCTGCCTTCACATCGGAGGAGTTGGAGAAACTCGTGGATGGGGTCCTCCCCCAGTAAACGCTACTCTACGGTCCTCCAGGTAAACAGGTAAGTACAGAGGGAGCATGATATATGGGCTATGCCTGTGTGGAGAGGGCTGGATGTAAGAAGGAAGGGGGGAGAGTGCGGCGTGCATGAAACAACGGTGAATGCATGTGCCACATGGCAAGGGTAGGGATGGGGGCCAATCACTTTGACAGTGCAGTTGGTAATAACTTACTCTTCCCCCTGTACATTTCATGTAGGTCAGCGCCCACCAGAAAAAACATATTTGGCATGCCATCGCCAAGGACGTCCGGACCCTGGGAGTCTACCACAGACGGAGCACCCACTACCGGAAACGATGGGAGGACATTCACAGCTGGAGCAAGAAGATGGCGGAGGCTCAGGTGGGGATGGCCTCCCAACGTGGGAGGGGTGCCCGTCGCACCACGACCCCCTTGATGTTCAGGATCCTGGCGGTGGCCTACCCGGATTTGGATGGGCGCTTGAGGGCATCACAGCAGCAACAAGGGGGTGTGTACACTCTCATTCTGCTGACTTTGCGTGGAGTGGAGGGGTCTGGGTGGGGGTGGTAGGCTGTGGGTTTCCCTAGGCCAGGGCGAGTTCCGTAGCCCTGGCCTAGGGAAGCACTCCTGAAGCACTCTGGGAACCATGCCCCCCTCCAGAACCAGTGGAGAAAGGCATCCACTACCTCTGTCCTTAGCAGGATGAAGCACTCTGGGCACCATGCCCCCGCCAGAACCAGTGGGGAAAGGCATTCACTACCTCAGTCCTTAGCAGGATGATGCACTCTGGGCACCATGCCCCCTCCAGAACCAGTAGAGAAAGGCATACACTACCTCTGTCCTTAGCAGGATGAAGCACTCTGGGCACCATGCCCCCTCCAGAACCAGTGGAGACTGTCATCCACTTGAGAGACTGTGGCTTTGCAATCCCCAGGATTGAACAGTGGGCAACCCACCCACTGTAGAGACTTGTGAGACTGTGGCTTTGCACTCCCCAGGATGGAACAGTGGGCAACCCACCCACTGTAGAGACTTGAGAGACTGTGGCTTTGCACTCCCCTGGATTGAAGAGTGGGCAAACCAGCCACTGTAGAGACTTGTGAGACTGTGGCTTTGCACTCCCCAGGATTGAACAGTCGGCAACCCACCCACTGTAGAGACTTGTGAGACTGTGGCTTTGTACTCCCCAGGATTGAACAGTGGGCAAACCACCCACTGTAGAGACTTGAGAGACTGTGGCTTTGCACTCCCCAGGATTGAACAGTGGGCAACCCACCCTCTGTAGAGACTTGGGAGACTGTGGCTTTGCACTCCCCAGGATTTAACAGTGGGCAAACCAGCCACTGTAGAGACTTGAGAGACTGTGGCTTTGCACTCCCCAGGATGGAACAGTGGGCATGTGGCCCCCTAATGGATTTGGTGTTGTGCACTCAAGCGGCTGAGGTGCCCCGTCTTTCCCTCCCCTGAGGTGCCGCTTTAGTTGCTCTCTGATGCCCCTGCAGTGTTCTCTCCGTCATGGTTGGGGATCTTGTGTGGGCCTCGCCCATACCGTGTGGTCCCAGTGTTCCACGGACTTTATTAGAGCACTACCTGGACTACTATGCTTGGTTTATATTTTGTACATGGTGTATATATATATTTCTGCCTACTTGCTTTTAATATATTACAATGGTTACACTCATTTTCTATTGTCTTTGCATTCTTCCGGAGGGTTTGGGGGGTGTAACTGTGATGTATTGATATGCATTAGTGTGTGTGTTGTAGTGGGTGAGGGTGGGGGTGTTGCGTGTGTATGTCCCTGTTTTTTCCCTCCCCACTCCCCTGTGTCGTAGGTGCATTACTCACTGTGGTCTTCGCCGCCGGCGTTCGTGCTCCTGGTAGAGGAGCAGGAAAACTATTGCAGGTAGAATTTGGAGTTCCGGGTCCATGGTGTCCTCGTTCCTTGTGGGGTGTGTAGAGGTGAGTGTTTTCCCTTCGAAATTCCTGTTTACGCCGCGTTTTTATCTGCGGTGAATCCGCCCCGGAAAAGGTGGCGGATTGGAATGTCATATTAGTGTGGGCGGTACATTGTCTCCCGCCTGTCTGTTGGCGGGAGACAATCTTCTGAACAATCTTCTGAACTTCTCTTAAGGAGGAAGTTGAAAACCATCCTTTTCTGCAGTTAAATCTGCTTCCTTTGGCTCTTCCAGCATTCATTGTGTATTATAGCGCTAGGATGCCCCCGGGTAGTCATGCGGATTACAAATTTATAAAACTAAACTAAAACTAATATTCAGCCTAATTTATTTGTTGGGCCTACTTACTACATTTAGCAGGATTGTGCTTCACATGAAGGCCAAGGCCAAAGTGAATGAAAGGCAATTATTGTTATTATTATAAAATTTAGCTTTTTATTTTTTTCCTAGTGGCTAAATATCATGTCACTATGTGTGGCTCACTGCCTTGTCAATTTTTCATTTTGTTGCATGGGGCGCATAGGAAAGATTAATTTTGTTTTGCTTGTTGGACCAGTTTTAATTTGTGAGCCAGAGAGCATGCAAGGAAACCCTGTGAACATTAAGATGTATTCTATTTGCTATGTGTTTGTTTATAGGTTTCCATAGCATGTGTCCATAAATTATTATTTCAGTTGTTCACGTACTAAACCTGATACTTTACATATACAGCCTAGTTTATTTTTGGGCTTCCTTGCTACTTTTAGCAGTATTGTGCTACAAGATATCACTACATTGAAAAACCTTATAACTTAACATTGCTTACTTTGCATAACCTGCAGTACCTCCACAGAAACATCTGTGTCCCCTAATATGTAATACTGCCAAATTTCATTAAAAAACAGCTGATGTTTTTTGATCTATGCAAAATAAAAACGTCTATGGAAAATGCATTGGATTTGAACAGGGTTTTGGGACCCCTCTTTTTTTCTTTACACCTCCTTGACTCAATTCCACAAAACTTTCATTTCTTCCAAAATAAAATGGAGGCAGCAAGCCTGCAATGTTTCATGCACATTCATTAAACAGGTTAAAAGTTATCAAGGAGCAAAAATCTGAAAAATCTCTATCTGTGGTCACCCTAACTGAAACTACAGATCAGCTTCCCCTACTTTGTAATATATACAATATACATATACACACACACGTGTGTATGTGTATGTGTATATACATATATAAACATACACACACACACATTTACAAACCTAGAAGAAGGACAATTCGTCTGACTGATACAAGGAAGGACTTTATGATTAAAATCTGGTTTAAAGGATGTCAAAATATCTTTGAAGGCACCAGAAATAGGCTTCAAGCTTTGCAATCAATGATCAGACAAGGCATATTCTTTCATGGCGTGAATGTAATGTATTATTTTTGAGATATGATATTTGTAATTAGTTAATCTGTATAAACTGTTAAGCTTAGGGTGAATAGGCGAAAACTCATTACAGAAAAATGCAACATGACGATTCTAAGTCCTATTTAGTTTCATTGTTTTAAGATGGGCAGGGTGGGGGGCTGTTTTTTGTTTTTTGTTTTTTTAGGGCTTAGGGTGGGGGAGTCAGGCAATTTTTTTTTTTTTTAGGGGTAGGAGTGAGGGGGTTTGGGTATGTTTTTATTTAGGGCTTAAGGTGGAGGTGGGGTAGTTTATTTTTAAAAGGGTGGGGGAGGGTTTAAAGAAGGGCGGTAGGAGAGAAGAGGAAGGAGGATCGGGAGGATGCAATGAGGTAAGTGGGCTTGGCTTGGGGCAGGGTTGGTGGGTCATTTTTAGCTGGGGCTGGATTTAGGGCATTCGGCGGGCGGAGGGGTTCTTTAGTTTTTAGGGGTGGGGGCCGGGATAGTTTTTTTTGTAGAGGTTAGGGTAGGTGGGGGGTCAGGGTAGTTTACTAATTAGGGGAGAGGTTTTAGGTCTTGTGTCGGGATAATTTAGTTTTTATGGGCAGGGGTGGAGGGGTTGGGATAGCTTTTTTTTTAGGGTTCTAAGGGTACTTTAGTTTACAGAGGTCAGGTGGGGAGGTCTTGATAACTTTTGTTTTTTAAGGCTCATAGCAGGTGGGGGGATTGGGGTAGTCTAGGTATTAAGGGTGGGAATAGTTTTGGTCCCCAAGTCGGGTGGGGGGTTGTATGACAGAACCACACATGCCAATTCACATGCCTTTCCACGCATGCCTTTACTACGCATGCTTTTACAACAAAACTTGTTGTAAAGGTATGCGTGGAAACAACAACGTCTGGGTTCTGACCGCGTTAAGGCATGGGTTGTTTCGGCATGCGTGGTTCCATCATACAACCAACCAAAGGCCATGCACAGCATGGGGTTGGGTTCATGTGGGAGGGTCAGCTACAGGGGGCAGTGCGCAGCAGTGGTTGTATTGATGTACCCTAATTATCTATTACTTTATGGTAAAAAAACTAAAATTCACAAAAAAAAAAAAGACGTCACAGGGACGTTATAGTTAGTTTAACATTTGTACCCACACAAAACCATTGAAATTCAGCAGTTGTAGCTCTACTTATCTGAAAAAAACTATAACTCATGGCGGAAAGTTACTTTAAGCTTCGAGTTCTGGTTTCTTAACATAAGTATAACTATGTTGCTGAATTTCTATGGTTTTGTGTGGGTAAAACGTAAACCTAATTATAACATCCCTGTAGCCTTTGTTTTTCTTTTTCTTTCAGTGAATATATATATGTATATATATATATGTATATAGCTACTCTGAAGTTATTGCCAGGATTCCGAGAGATAGGAATTCCTTCGATTTTTGACCATTAATAACTTTCCACCCAATGTAATGATCCCTAAAAAACAGTGCAGACATATTGCTATTTCTAAACTGGCGGATTTTGCAGCCTCTCAGCTTGTCTCAATTCCCAGCCTCTGACACCTTACCTGGCTCTTCAACATGTATTTATTTCCCTAACTGATCAGCATCTTTTTATTCTCCTGCTTTCCTTCTCCTTGTCTGCCTGTCTGGCTGCCCATCCATCCATCCACCCACTCCTATCATCTTCCCTTTCCAAATCCTCTGCTCTTTCACTTCAGAATCTTCCCTTGAACATTTCTCCTTGACTTGTTTGAAGAACTGACCTCTTTTTTCCCTTCCTCATATTTCCAATCAACTCACTCTTTCATTGGCCTTTTTTATTGTAGCCTATCCCTAGAATCGTCATCCTTAGTCAATCATTATCCAAGCCTCCCCCTTATTTTTAAAGTTCATCTACTTTTCCTGTTTTTATTGCTTAACACAGTGAGCCCCATTTATTCCCATTGATTTCCTGCCTCACCTCGCTCTTCTTTTTGATCTGGTCTCTACCTGCACCAAGCATCTATTTTTCTCTTCTGCCTAATCATCCTACTCTTCTGACTCCTAGGTCTCTCCATTTATTTCTCTCCAACCCAGTTATTCTCTTGATGAGCAGATCCCTCTTCCCACACTTTTTTAGCTCTCTTGGACAAGTCCAACATAACTTTCTTCCAGCTCAACCCCACCCTCTTCTCATATTGACACCCTGTCTTTTTCACTGGATTTCCTTGCTATCAATGTTTTCCCCACCACAATGTTTCTGCTTATCCAAATGCCTCGGCTTTCCCCACTAATGGCAAGGGTTATGTTTACCCATGATACTCTACATCAGAAGGAAAGGCAAAATCAGGCCATAGGACATGAAAGATCACGAGCTGTGGATGTTTCATACAGCAGCCTCATTTTCTTGGATGCTTCTATTCAAGCACTTGCTGGGTCAGTCTGGAAAATTGCCTTTCCATGTGTAACAGTTAGACAGGCCAGTTTAGACAGTGTAGTCTCTCAGAATCTGCCCCTCATTTGGCTGGTCTCTAGGACATTGCTTGATTTCTCGAAAAGGCCAATCTGTTGTGGGAAGATTGGCCATAAGTATAATATGTACAAGATGCACATTAAGCTATAGCAAAGGACACCTGAAAGAAAGCACCACATCCAGCACTTCTTAACTCAAGACAAGAATATCTCTGCTTTGGAAAGCTTAGTCTTTTTCAGATTCAAAGGCCAGTGAGTTAAGATGCATATTTAATAAAAGCTAAGAAAAACTCAGACTCAAGTACATTTCGCTTTCTTCAGCCACAAAAGAGGAATCGAGTTATACATGATGAGGCTTTAAAGCATGCATCTGGTATGGGGAAATGTAGAGAAATGTGGTACCTCCAATCAAATATGCCTGTCAAAAGTAAAGCCTCCTCCCCCGATTTACAGAGAACAGTTTTATGTTTTCAATTTTTAATTATTGTTATGATGCTTTTCTGCAGTGTAATATGGTATGTGCTGTTCATATAATACAGCCTAAATTATGCAAGCCTGTACACACGGTATGTAGGGCTTGGAACTGATGGACGCATAACTTGCATATTTCTAAGACCTACATAGCGTACCTGTACCAGAAGCCTGCATACTGTCCACATATCAAAGGTCTGCTGTGTTTACTATGCCAATGCAAGAGGTGTGCATACTTGATTGTGTCCAAGGCGAGCATACTGTGTAGCTTAATAGATTCAGTGATCGCAAAATTCTCACTTCTATACAGATAGCCACTTGGATGGATATGGAGGCCACTGATCAAACATTTAGCAGATATTTTTTTAAGCTGACATTTTGGACCACTTAAGGGTTAGATTGTGACAAAGAAATATGGGAATTTGATATGGTAGACACGTGAGTACAAATATTGTCAGTTATTTAATACAACAACGACAAAGAATATGTCCAGATGTTATTTTTCCTAAGAATGAAAGATGTATGTAGAACCGTATTGTGTTAAGATGAGTCAGAATGACACCCTCATAAATATATTACAAATTTTGCATTGATCAGACGATGTGGCACGTTGTTATATAGTTGGACAGCAACAGCACAGTACTTTCCCCACGTTTAAATATCTAATTGCAGAACATTCCTAAAGTGAAAAAAGTACCCTACAACCCCAGTCATCAATACTCCTGAATCCTTTGTTGATTCCTTCTATTTTGTCATCTGTGGGGCCACGTCCTCCGAAACATATCCTCCTGGCTACGGACCTGCAATTAATTATTCCCTAAAAACCATGTAACTAGTCTGATTGTCTTCATAAAAGCTGGAAATCCCTCAGGACAAGATTCCACTGGCATAATTAACTTACTCATAAATCCCAAGCAGAGTGCACTACACATGCCCAGGGCCTCCTAATTAAATGATACTAGTGGGCCTGTTTCGGGCTGCCTGTGCTCCAGCCAAGTAAAGCTTTTTCCAGACCCAAACCTTCCTTTACGTGACCCCTAAGAAAGGCACTAGACAGGCCCAAGGGCAGGATGCAGTGTGTAATTCACATTCTCAAAGAGATAGTCCCTCATTATGATATTGGCAGTAAATGCTGCCTACTGCCGCAGCGATGGCCGTCAAAAGACCGTCGCTGCGGCTACCAGCTGTCTGCCATAATATGACCACAGCTGGAGTTCCACCACAAGAATGGTGGCAATCTGGCTGTGGCCATACTGGCTGATTGCGGTAAGGTGGCGCTGTTATCACCAGCAGTGCCATGCCAGTACACCGCCACAAGCCGTATTATGAAAAATAATCCGGCCTGGCGGTGTTCTTCTGGTGGGCGCTGCTGGCGGTAGCAGAACCCCATCCCGTCTCCTGCAGAAGGACCCCTGGATCTACGTATGTCGGGTCTCTGACAGGGAAGGGGAGTGGGGGGTGTGTGTATGTATGTGGGGGTGTGTGAATGTATGTGTGTGCTTGTATGCGGGTGAGTGTTGAATGCGTGTGTGCATGTACGGACATTTGAGTGCGTGTATGTTGTGAAATGTGAATGTGTGTCTGTGTGTATGTTTGGAAGTGTGTGCGGATGTGTCTGCGATATGCGTGTATGTATGTGTGAAAGAGTGTGTGTATGAATGTGTGTGTGTGTGAAGGGGGCATGGATGTAGTGGGGGATGTGGGGGTTTGGAGAGGTTAGGGGGTGAGGGGGTATCTGGAGAGGTAGGGGGGACCCCTATCAGTGACAGGGAAGGAATTTGCTGTCACTGATATGACTTACCGACATGGTTTTCGTGGCTTTACGAACACCACGAAAACCATGGTGGTAGATGGGGTCATTATCCCGCAGGCGGCACAATGGCAGCAGCCGAGCTGGAGATGGATATCTCCAGACCGGCGGCTGTTACCACCGTGGCGGTCGGAGTGGTACATTTGTGGGTTGGCTTCAGCCAACACGCCAATGTCATAATGTGGTGGTAAGTACAGCCAGCCTGTTGGCGGTACTACCGCCACATTATCGCTGACTGCCGGGGTTGTAATGACCCCCATAGTCTTTTCCAGTTTGGTGTCTCTGGTAGAACAATTTAATAATCACAATGTATGTTAAAGTCAGATTTTAAATTGCAGTTCTGAAAATGCCACTTTTAGAAAGTTAGCATTTTCTTACATTAGCCATTTGGTGCCTACTGCCTGTCTCTGATCAAATGGCTGGGCTCAGGTGATAGCTGGGCTTTGTGTTTTTGTCCTATACAGCCACACATAATGGAAGCTTAGGTGTGTCTTGATGGGCCTTTATGGGCCATCTTGACAGGATGGGAGGGATGAGCTGGGCACAGCCTCACTTACACCTCAATAGGCTAGCCACACACAGAGGGCTGCATAACCCTCTGTAGTTAGTCTGGAGCCGCAGCAGGAAGGACATTCTTCAAAGGCCCAACTGGGTAGGAGTACTGGACCTCTGGCATCACCACTTTAGTACACTTCTGGACTTGTTGACACCCTGCCAGGAAGAAGGACTGCTGTGCTGCTGAAGGTCTGCCACTATGTTGGACTACTGTCTGTTGGACTCCTGCTCTGCTGTGCTGATGAGTGCCTTCTGTCCTCTTGCCTGGAAGTAAGAAGGACTGGACCTGAATCTCTCCAACCCAGAACCCAAAGTGACTCCAACGGCTAGTTGACTGGCCTCCTGATCTGAAGTCTCAGGGAAACATCAGACTTCCAACCACCCTGCTCCTGAACTCTGCCATCTGTGAATCTGCCATCTGTGAATCTGTGAAGCCGCCCCAAGTCTGGGCCCTCTGAAATGGACATAAGGGATTTGCTTCAGTGAAACTGATGCATCCTCTACTGCGTGGGCAGAATTGACGCATCACCGCCTCTGCACCCATCAGAATAAACGCATCACCTCAACATCAAAGGATCCATAAATCCACTGCATCTCAGCACAGAAAAATTGGCATCGCTGTGTGGTAAACTTTGATGTATCTCCCCAACTGCGTGGGTAAATTTGATGCATCTCCTCAACAACATGGGCCAGAATCAAAGCAACTCTCCACAGCCAGGATTTTAAGGTAATTTGGTTCAGCAGGCCATATAGGGTCCCTGTAGTCGGCCTGCATTCCAAAACAGTCAACCTGAACTTTTGACTTTGTCCCAATCCAGTGCGACCAGATGTCCCCAATTGGTGTTTTTGGCATCTTAGTGATGTTTTACAGTTTATCTTTTAAACATTCATAATTCAAATTGTACTTATTGGATGTTTGTTGTTTTATTCTTCTTTCATTTATTAAATACAGTTCTATGTTTCTAATCTTGTCTGGGACCTTTCTTGTGTGGTGTTTTACTCTTTTGCTATCTGAAGTGTTCCACAAATACTTTACACCTTGCCTTCCAGTTATGCCCGACTGCTCTGTGCCAAGCCACCAGAGGGTGAGTACAGGTTAGCTTGGAGTTTGCTTTTGCAAAACCCTGGCAAGAACTGTGGTTGCTGCTTGAACAGGGCTCACATCGAAGTCAACCAACAACCCAATTTCTGACAAATCGTAATAATCTTTACAACAAACAAGTCAGTGTAGTAGCCTAGAGGCAGCTATTCGTAAGAGTGGAGTGTGGCATTTGCCCTGCATCAGATTAGACCGTGGCTAAATAACAAACATTGGCAAATCCAAACAATATAAATCATAACTGAAAAAAAAAACGATTTTGTTCCAGTAACCCTGGCACAGTAATACACTACTTTTAAAGGTTGATGGGTAATGTGCACAGGGAAAATGCTGTCACTCACAAAGCTAGTGTTTGAAGTGGGATGAGCCTGTACCTCATGCTTTTAGAGGGTGGAAGCTAAGCAGGCCACTGGCTACAAAGGATTGAAAAAACAGCTAATATCTTAATGTATAATATACAACATTTTTTCTTTGAAACAATAGTCTGCCGGTATAGCTAAAGCTGTCTCAAATACCAGACCCAAAAAGACCTCTGCCCCTTCAATTCTTCCAGCCCATTGCATGGCCAGGGAATCTCAAGTAACTATTTTAGCACACCAAAAGGGTGGGTTTTAGGGCTCCACGAAAATCTGCAGATACTTGCACCTAGCTGCACAATAAATGTTTGTGAATCAAGCATTGTTTTTCTCCGTATCCAAGCTACTGGTTCCTTTTAAGGACACAGCCAGGTGCTAATGAATTAAATAGAAAGTACCTATGTTGATGAACCCAGGTTATTAAAAAGCAGTTCTTTCTTCTCTATCCTGGGCTACTCATTAATATGTATGACCATGGAAGACATTAGCAGGCTATCAATGTTGGCAGAAAAACAAGGAGGCAGAGGGAAAAAGGAAAGAAGAAAATACTTTAACCATTTCTTGTTAAAACTTAATGGAGGAACTGCTTGTAAAATTGCAACAGTGAAAAATGTATTATTACCTCTGCAACAGGGCCTGATCTTCACATGCAGCAAGAAAATGGCCTGAAAAGCGAGCATACAGTATTAATGCACATAATTTTTCAGTAGGTTATCACAATAACAATTCAGAAGTATTCTAACAAAGAAATTAATAATAATCCAACATGTCATGTGCCCCACATCGAGCTGAGAACCATCTAGTGTACATCACAAGCATGACCTGAAGCTGCAGTGTTGTCTGGCTACAGAAGCTTTGCTGCCTGGCAAGACATCAGGGGCCAGATGTAGCAAAGACTTTGCGACTCGCAAACGGCGAAAATCGGCGTTTGCGAGTCGCAAATGTGTCTTTGCTATGTTGAAATGCATTTTGCGAGTCGGAACCGACTCGCAAAATGCATTTCCGACTCGCAAATAGGAAGGGATGTTCCCTTCCTATTTGCGAGTCGCAATGCTATGCATTTTCATTTGCCACCGCGATTGTGGCCGCAAATGAAAGCGCAGTTACCATCCACTTGAAGTGCATGGTAACCCATGCGCAAACGGGAAGGGGTCCCCGTGGGACCCCTTCCCCTTTGTGTCTGGCAAAAAAAAAAAAATTCAGGGCAGGCAGTGGTCCAATGGACCACTACCTGCCCTGAAAAATACCGAAACAAAAGGTTTAGTTTTTTTTTCAAAGTGCAGCTCGTTTTCCTTTAAGGAAAACGGGTTGCACTTTGAAAAAAAAAGACAGCTTTACTTAAAAGCAGTCACGGACATGGTGGTCTGCTGTTCCCAGCAGGCCACCATCCCCGTGAGTGCCCTGACTCGCTATGGGGTCGCAAATTGCGACCCACCTCATTAATATTAATGAGGTGGGTCTTTGCGACCCCATAGCGACTCGCAGAAAGTGTCTGAGACACCTCTTTGCATTCCAAATTGCGAGTTGCAATTTGCGAGTCGCTGGGACTCGCAAATTGCAACTCGCAATTTGGAACCTTGCTACATCTGGCCCCAGATGAGCACATAACCGCAATAGACAGATACAGCACACAACAAACAAAACGGGGCTTTGGGGCAGTCGCTTAACTCAATTCCGATTTCTGCAAGACTTAGGGTCAGATGTAGAGTTTGGCGGATGGGATTGCCCCGTCACAAATGTGACAGATATCCCGTCCACCTTATTACGATTCCATTATGTCCTATGGACATCTAAATACCCATCTGCCAAACTCAAAATCAGGCTTGGGATTGGGCTTCCTAATCGGTCCATTACTTTTTGGTACCATCCCATTACATTCTGAGGATATTTACATTTCCAGTAGCAGTCTGTATTGGGGTCGTGATAAGTGCAAAAGGTACTTCATGTCAGTTATTTCATGCTGGTGTCTTAACCCTGATCGTAATTATAACCGTGCTTTCTTATTTTTTTACACTGTTATTGATGGAGTAGCAGGATGCACATAGCTGCAGTGCACAACCACTGAGAAAAAAATGTACACTCCAAGTATGTGGTTGGAAAGACACCTAGCATCTCTTGCAAACCATAGTATTCTCAGATGCAGGAGACAGTCCTGACAGGGAAATATTTTTGGTAGCCCTACATGCATTAACTAGAGTGCAGGGGGTCAAATTCCCCTTAACTAAGTCTCTTGAGCAATGCCATGGCCGTCAGCAAGACAGAAAGAGGCTGCTGGATATTGATTATTCATTGTTCAGAGTTGAACTCAATCCGACGCACTCATTAAATATCCCAACATACCCTGACCTTCTCACTTGTGCAGGGCCTGCAATCTTTGGTCATCAGCAGTGATATTTCCCCAACAAGTCTGCTGCCACACCCAAAAAAAGGCTGTATCAACTAAAACAAAATGTTTACTATTAAGAGCTGTTCTAATTTAGAAATTAGAAACAACCTATGCCTGTGTATTCCTTTGGCCTTAGTCCAAACTTTATGACATTTTCCTGTGAAGAAAAGCAGGCAGTTTCTCTTCTTTACTCATGGACTAAAAAATAAAAAAATTAAAAGATGCAGGGACACGGCTCTAACGTGCATACACATTGCATACTTATCGGACGATTCAAAGGCTATGCATAATATCAATGCCGTATATAACCTCTCAGACCTAGGGCTCTTTTACATAATACTGCAAACCTTGTTTGCAAGGGTGCACCTTTTAAAATGTGCACCCTACACAAACAAAGAGAGTCCACTGCATTCAACTAAATGCTCTGCCCCCAGGGCAGCCGCAAACTTGCGGTACTTGGGCAGGACAATTAAAGTGAAATACGGAACAGCTTTAAAGCAGCCTTTATATGTTTTACTGTGGAAGCTACAACCCGCCTCCACTTTTAAGAGGGGTGAGAGATCCCCTTGAGGCGGGTATACCTCCAAGGGAATGTTCACCCCCTCCAGAGGACTGCCATCAGGAGACTCTTCGACAGTGCACCACCTTTTTGTGGCTCATTGTCAGCGCACTTCCTGATGGCTTCTTTGACTTTATGCCCACGCTATAATACTGCACGGGTACATAGGCAAAGAGATTCCCTCATTTGCGTTGGTAAAAGCCCTCATGCAAATGAAGGCATGCCCTCTGATGATAGCACTAGCTCTATATGTGAGCTAGCTTTATCTGTACTATAGAAAGAGCACACAAGCATTTGCAGCCCCTCCAGCAATACCAAATAGTCCCTGGGAGCACAAACGCCTGCTGCAGCCCGGGCACATTTTATAATATGGCCCCCCGGTAGTAAGGCTTGTAAAGGGTGAACATGCTTATTTTCTAGGGTGTTGACTGAAGGAACTGACTTACTTTGGCTCCAAAAGGATGGTAGCAGCAGTATGCAAGCTCTCCCTGGATAGATTATGAAACTATCAGTGCTCTAATGCCCCACATTGCCATGTCCTCCAAGACTGAGCTATTTGTTCTGCCTGTGTTTATGACATTTCTTTCTGTATGTCACTGCGTGTCTGAAGTACAAGTTACTTAGGTTCAGTAATTCTTTTACTGGTGGATACAGTGTATACCTGCAGATTGCTCACCTACTGAATAATCCCATGGGTATCACTCCAAAGAAACTTTCTTGAAAACTCTCCCATGTTACAAGGGCTTCGGAATCTTCACGACTCAGCGCAATCACATGTGACGTCACCAGAGCGATAAGAAGACCTCATCAGCATTCTGATGTCAGTTTCCACCCATTTTTATGTGCCTTTGAGGCAAGCAGATGGAACTAACTCAGAATTGTAATTACAGTTAATGGAACCTCAAGTCTAATATTTAGAAGAAAAAACTCATATTATATATACAAAACATAAACAAAACTCTTTTTGGTTTAAGCAAAAGGCAACGGGGAGATAGGTGGGTCGGTGAGGAATCCACAGGTAGATACTGCATCCACCAGAAAAAGTGTTATCCTAGGTAAGTAACTTGTGATTGATATATTTCCCTGTGCCTTCTTCACATTTCGAATAGAGTACCCCAGCAGTACTACACTTGGAAGTGAGTGCATGTCTGCCTATACCAAAATATCCTGCAGAACAGAACGAGTGAAGTGACTGCCACTCCTCACTTTGGAGTCTGAACAACAGTGCTTTGCAAAAGTGTGAAGAGAGGTCCAAGTCCCTGTGTTACAAATATCTGCTACAGGGACTCCTCTAGCTAAAGCAGAGGTGGAAATTATAGCTCTAGATGAATTAGCACAAATACCTTCTAGAGGTTCCTTGTGTGCCATGGCATAGTTGATCTTAATGCAAAGTATGATCCATCTTGAAAAGTTCTTTTGTGGATTGCCTTTCCTTTCATTTTGCCAGCATGTCCCACAAAAAGCATGTCACATGTTCTGTCTATATAAAAACTGACATCCCTTTTTGGGTCCCAGCAATAAAGCTTCTCCTCCACTTTAAATGGATGGGGAGGAAGTTAAAAAGTGGGAAAGGTGATGGACTGACCCAAATGGAAGGTAGTAACCACTTTTGACAGGAAGGCAGCTGTGGTTCTCAGAACCAACGTATCAGGAAAGAAAGTTGTACTTGGAGGCTTTACACTGAAGGCTTCTAACTCATAAACTTGTCTTGCATATGTTATGGCAATAAGAAAAACCAACTTAAAAGTAAGAAGTCACCACGGACAACCATGTAAAGGTTTAAATAAGATGTAACTTTCGGTGGAGGAATACGTTTGGGTCCCCATTCCGGTAATTTGTCTAAACCACTTGCCTTTGCTATACTCTCAAAGTGTAGATCCAGACACACAGTCTCACTCTCTTCTGCTTCTAGAGGATCTTTTTCACCAAAGAAGTGCTGCTTCTCTTCAAGAAGTCTCTAAGCCTCCTTCAAAACCTATGCCTCAACCTCAAAAATGGCGTTGGTGATGCTGTCACTGACAACATTGACAACAGCCCAGTGATGTCGGCACCTGTGTTGGAGAGGAAAGAGGAGGCACTGGAGTCAAAGCATGCAACACCAGAATAGAACCAGCGAAGCCACAACTGGTGCCTACTGGAGACGGAGTTGTCTTCCCATCTTCATAAAAGGTGCCTGCTGATAATGCACTGGAAACCCTCACAAGCAATACAAGAGTGGACCCATGGAGCCCACAAGTGCACCAGATGGAGTCAACCTCCTACTGAAAATGCTAAACATAGCATTATGAAAATTGGAAGGGTCCACTCCTGAAGCAGGGAAGGATGAATATTCCCACTCCTGTCAAGGTGGAGGCACTGGATCAATATCCGGCATCAGATCAGGATGTCTAGGCAAAGTCGGTGGCAGCCTTGGACTCAAAGGCGACACAGGAAAGGCCACTTGAATTACTTCGCTTCGATGTAAATGTGACGCCAGACATGGAGATAACTTCAGTAACTCATCTCTTGAACAGCGCCAGGAACCATGACGCTGCTGCTTCTTGTGGTTCCTTCTCACTGACTTCAATGAACGATTAGACAGTGACTTTGAATGAGGACAAGACTTCCAATGCCTTCTCCTGGGCATGAAAAACTTTGCCTCTCTTTATTTCAGTGTCTTAGGGTTCATCTTCTGGCATGATGAACAAGCTTCGGCCTTGTGGTCTGAAATCAAGCATCAAAGACACATATCATGTGGGTCAGTGATAGACATCTGACCCTCACACTCTTACAAGGCTTGAATCCAGACATCCTGGGTGGGGACATGTTTCCCAAACCAATGTTGCAGTTCTGGAAAAATGTCAAAAGATTTCTACCGTTCCCTAATGGAGAGCAACTGAAAACCATTACACGTCATAGGCATGGAAAAAAGGCATCTGACATCAGCACGCTGACGAGGGCCTCTTGTGGCTCCAGTGATGTCATGCAAGGTCACACGCCGAGTCATGAAGACACATAAGCCTTTGTCGACGTGGCAGAGCTTTCAAGAAACTTTCTGTGGAATGCTGGCACATACGAGGATTTAAAAGGTGACAAATCCGCAGGTAGGTGTATCGATCAGAAACTACTGTATGGTTGACTTTACTGTATCGCAACATTACTGTATTTATGTTGATATAACTTCTGTGCATCTGGCATCACACTGTCTGATATTGCTGTTTACTTTGCTGTCTAAATGTCTAATCCGCCGATATCAATGTGTGTGTCTGACATCACTGCTGTGTCTGATATGAATTTCTATGAATCAAACATTGCTGTCTGTGTGCGTTATATTGCTATACTTGTTTTTGACATATGTACCTAACATCACCATCTTTATGCAATTCATAACTGACACACAATGCAAGTCTCTCACTGACATGCACACATCTTGAACAGTGGCTTCATTCATTCCATCATTCCAAAAGGGTGCAGTTATCCTGATGATGAAGAGTGTCACAATGAGAGTGGGGTTTAATTATCACAGAGTCATGTGCCATACTGCCCCACAAGGAAGGACATAGGGGGTCATTCTGACCTCGGCGGTAAAAGGCGCTTACCGCCGGTCAGAAGACCGCCATAACACCGCCGCGGCCGCGGTAAACCGCCACGGTCATTCTGACCCGCAACTGGCAAACCGCCAAAAACCCGACATCCACAAAAGTCCGCCACACCAAAGGTCAGCGAAAAACTGGCGATGACCAAACCTCCACCGTCACGCCAACAGAAAAACGCCCCTGCCATTACGACCCACGAATCCATGCGCCGGTCTTTCAACCGCGGTATTCCATTGGCGGTACACACCGCCGCGGTCAAAATACACACACCCTTACGAAACACAACCATATTGGACAATTTGAAACACACACACCTGATACACATACAAACAACACTCCCACACACCCAATACAATATAAAACACACACCCACATCACCCACAAACCCCTTCTAAAAATTTTTTTGACAGAAAGCCAGAGATAGACAGCACTGCTTAGACAACACCATCACACAGAGGCAAACCACCCCATCACCCACACAATATCCACGCATAAAACACCACACATCACCACACTCACCACACTCATCAACACATACACCACCCCACACCTCATCCACATCACCCTATGGCACCCCAAAGACACCCCCGGTTCTCAGACGCCGAACTCCGGGTCATGGTGGAGGAAATAGTTTGGGTAGAGCCCCAGCTCTTCGGGACACAGGTGCAGCACACCACCATTGCCAGGAAGATGGAGCTATGGCAAAGGATAGTCGACAGGGTCAACGCTGTGGGACAGCATCCACGAAATCGGGATGACATCAGGAAGCGCTGGAATGACCTATGGGGGAAGGTGCGTTCCATGGTATCAAGGCACAACATTGCGGTGCAGAAGACTGGCGGCGGACCCCCACCTACTCCCCCAGAATTTACAGCATGGGAGGAGCAAGTCTTGCACATCCTGCATCCTGAGGGCCTCGCAGGAGTATCTGGAGGAATGGACTCTGGTAAGTCAAATCTTAACTACTTCTTCCCACCCCCACCCCACCTGCATCCCAAATCATACCCCCACCCTCACCCCGACCCCCATCACACCTACTCCCTGAAAATGGCTCACCATCACAACCCACCCATCCCAACACCAAGACCTGCATGCGTCCACAAAGCATGTACACCCATCACAAAAGCATGCCCACTGCACATACACATCTCCCTCACAAGCCACCCTCACAAACGCCCACACACAGGAATGCCAGCCCTGGGGTACACGGGCACCCACCCATTTACCGATATGGCACATACTGAAGCAATAATCATACCTCTATACCCCTGCAGGACCCGAACGCCACCACACCGCCCAGGAGGGTCCAGAAATGTCCATCCCACTCCCAGAAGAGGCCACCAGTGATGACAGCAGCTCTGTCTCCCTGGACCCAGATGACCAGCCCGGACCATCGGGGACCTCGGGACAGTCGGTTCCCCTCACACAGCCACAGGCCACAGCAGAACCAACACCCTCTGGGAAACACCAGCACAGCTCCCATCCAGCGGGCCCATGCCTCCAGGACACGTCAATCAGCGGTGTGTCCACCACTACAGGGCACCCAGGTTAACCCACCACCCCAACAACAACAGGGACCTGGGGGCAGTGGTAGTGGGCACACGGTCCAGGGGACAGAGGCACCTGGAAACAGGGGAACTGGGAGGGTTGCTGTGTGACAGGGGGGGGACAGGCCCAGGGAACCCACTCTCCACAAGGCCCTATCCTCCATCATGGGAGCATACCACCACTCCCAGGAGACGATGGCGACAGTACTGGCCAGGTTCCAGGAGATCCAGGTCATGCGGGAGCAACAGTACATGGGGTTCAGGGAAGAACTTAGAAGCATCAGCTCCGCAATGGGCACCATCGTAGGGGCACTCAACCTGATTGTCACCACATTGCGGGACCATGTGGCACCACAAAGGGCCCCTGTCACTAGCATGGACCAAGAACAGGCAACCACCTCCGCCGGCGCTAGTGGACAGGAGGCCCCCACACAACAACAGGCCACCAGAACTCCACCTCCTCCAGAAGAAGAACCACCCCGCAAGCGGGGCCTGAGATCTCGTAAGAAGACAGAGTAGGATGTCAAGACCCCCGCCAGCTAAGGATACCCCCTGATGTCATCCCACTGTCCCACATTGTCACCCTGTCCAACCTCTAACTGCCCCTGCTCCACCTTCCACAGACATATGGACAATGCACCTGTGAGATTGAAAAGCTGGACTCTGCCATGGACATTCCTCCACCATCACCCATCACCGATTTCCCACCATGTCCCTAAATTCAGCATTTTAATAAAAACACTTATTGCACAAAAACAAACTGGAGTCTGCCTGTATTGTGAACAAATGTATTGAACATAATGCTGCCAAAATGTCCTGTTACACAGTGATGAAAACATACCAATGTCATACAGCTGTAGTCCATGGGGAAACAAAGCAGAGGTCACGCAGTGGGGGCCACATCGCTGAAATTGGAAGGGAAAGTCACAACTCAGTTAACATACACTGGGGGAATAGGCCAGACAGTAGAGAGGCAGGAGACTGTAAGTAATTGTAAAATGCCGGTGTTGAATCTTACCTGTGTGTTATTGAAAATACTGTAGTATCACTGTGTCCCTGTTGTCTGTGTCGTCCCCGTCGTCTTCCTCCTCTTCACTCTCCACAGGTTCCACCGCTGCCACAACACCACCATCTGGACCATCCTCCTGCAGGAAAGGCACCTGGCGTCGCAAAGCCAGGTTGTGAAGCATACAGCAGGCCACGATGATATGACACACCTTCTTTGGTGAGTACATTAGGGATCCACCTGTCATATGCAGGCACCTAAAACTGCCCTTCAGGAGGCCGAAGGTCCGCTCGAACACCCTCCTAGTACGCACATGGGCCTCATTGTACCATTCCTCTGCCCTTGTCCTGGGATTCCTAACTGGGGTCAGTAGCCAGGACAGGTTGGGGTAACCAGAGTCACCAATTAGCCACACACGGTGTCTCTGAAGTAGTTCCATCACGTAAGGGATGCTGCTATTTCGCATGATGTACGCGTCATGCACTGACCCCGGGTACTTGGCATTTACATGGGAGATGTACTGGTCTGCCAAACAGACCACCTGGACATTCATCGAATGATAACTTTTTCTGTTCCTGTACACCTGTTCACTTCGTCTGGGGGGTACCAAAGCCACATGGGTCCCATCAATGGCACCAATGACGTTGGGAATATGTCCAAGGGTATAGAAATCACCCTTCACTGTAGCCAATTCCTCCACCTCAGGGAAAACAATGTAGCTCCGCATGTATTTCATCAGGGCAGACAACACTCTGGATAAAACCTTAGAAAACATAGGCTGAGACATCCCAGATGAAATGGCCACTGTTGTTTGGAATGATCCACTAGCCAAAAAATTGAGTACTGACAGAACCTGCACTAGAGGGGGGATCCCTGTGGGTTGGTGGATGGGTGACATCAGGTCTGGCTCCAGCTGGGCACACAGTTCCTGTATAGTGGCACGGTCAAGTCTGTAGGTGAGTATGACATGTCGTTCTTCCATTGTCGACAGGTCCACCAGCGGTCTGTACACGGGAACAGCCCTCCATCTCCTCACAAGTCCCTGCGGACGGTGCCTAGGAAGGACAACATGGAGCACAGAGTCAATCAACCCACAGGTACGTTCACACAGCTTGCACTGTACACGATTCTCTATGCATTGAATGGCTTGTATGAGTGGCAATGCAAGGCCTAGGCCTGTGTGACGCAGTAGAAATTAAGCCATGTGGGCCTTTGAAATGGCGGCTGCCTGACCTGTGAAGTGTGACAATGTGATGTGAGGTCATTGTGCTGGCGTGGCACACAGTGGCGGTAGGCGGTCGAAGACCGCGGTGCAAAGCCGCATTGGTTAACATTGAACCCTATGGGTTTCAGGAGCCAATGAGGATGTGCGCCGGCGGTCGCGGTACGCACCGCCGTGGTACGCACCGCCGCGGTACGCACCGCCACGGGCGTAACCACCATTTTCTATCTGCTTAATCACTCGAGACCTGATCATCCACAGGAGAGGACCTATACTGCAAGTGCTGCTGTGACCTCGGTCTGGAAGTGACAATGGCTGCTGCGACTGGGGAAAGGGCCCCTGCCTTCACTTCAGAAGAGTTGGAGACACTCGTGGATGGGGTCCTCCCCCAGTATGCGCTACTCTACGGTCCTCCAGACCAACAGGTGAGTACACTGGGACCATGCTTAGTGGGCAATGCCTGGGTTGAGTGGGGTGAATGAACGATGGTGGTGAGGGGAGCGAATGAGGAATGCATCGCACGACAGATGAGAGCATGTGCCACATGGCAAGGTTGGGGAGGGGGGGCCACTCACATCCACCATGCAGAAAAGTGATGATGTTTCTTTTCCCACCCTGTACATGTCACATAGGTCAGCGCCCATCAGAAGATCGACATTTGGCGTGCCATCGCCAAGGACGTCCGGGCCCTGGGGGTCCACAACAGACGGGGCACCCACTGCCGCAAGAGGTGGGAGGACATCTGCCGTGGGAGCAGAAAGACCGCCAAGGCTCTGCTGGGGATGGCCTCCCAACCTAGGAGGGGTGCCACACGGCAATTGACCCCCCTGATGTCCCGGATCCTGGCGGTGGCCTACCCCGATTTGGATGGGCGCGTGAGGACATCACAGCAGACACAAGGGGGTGAGTACCAGCACATACTGCTATCTTTGCGCGCAGTGGAGGTGCCTGGGTGGGGGAGGAGGGCTGTGGGTATCCCTAGGCCAGGGTGATTTCTGTAGGCTAGGCCCCTCTGTGAGACATGGCCCTGTGCCCCCGCCCCCCACCTCTGTAGGGTGCCTAGTACAGCTATTTATGGCCCTGTGTCATCTATGTGGGCAGTTGTCGTCCATAGGCTTCTAGGCCATGTCCCACTGATTGAGTAGTGTACCCCAAGTGCGCGGCGTAGTGCAGTGGGCTTCTGTGTCTGTCCTCTCCGCCAACGGTGTCGCCAATGCATGCACTCAACATGTCTTTATTTCTTCTCCCCCCCTTTTTTTTGGTCTTCCTGTTCATGTGTGTATTAGCATCATCAGGCGGAGGAGAAGTGGCATCAGCGCACGAGGGAGCTGCATCCCACATGGCCCCGGAGGGCCATGCAACCGACTCCGAGTACACCAGTGAGACGGAGGGCGAGGGGAGCTCCACAACGGGGACCCGTGGAGACGTCAGCGACACCGACACGTCCTCAGAAGGGAGCTCCCTTGTGGTGGCGGCAACATCCGTGCCCACCGCTACAACAGGTACAGCCGCCACCCAGCGCACCAGCTCCGCCCTCCCAGCAGCCCCTCAGTGTTCGCCCCGTGCCCGCTCGGCCAGGAAGCCGGCCATCTCCTTCGCCCCAGGCACCTCAGGCCCTGCCCCAGTTACCCCTGCTGCCCTCAGTGAGGAGGTCATTGACCTCCTGAGGACCATCATTGTTGGGCAGTCTACCCTTTTGAATGCCATCCAGGGTGTAGAAAGGGAGGTGCATCGGAGCAATGCATACCTGGAGGGCAGTCATTCGGGTCAGGCTGCCCATCAGCGATCGTTCAACGCTCTGGCCTCAACACTGACGGCAGCCATTGTCCCTGTCTCCAGCCTCCCTCCTCCAACTCCCTCCACCCAGTCCCACTCCCCTGTTCCTCTGCCTATCCCAGCCACACCTACAGACCAGCCTGCACACACCTCAACACCCAAGGGCAGCTCATCCAGACATAAGCACCACAGATCACACAAGCATTCACCCAAGCAACATCCACATGCAGACATGCCAACAGCCACTGCCTCCTCTGTGTCCCCCTCCTCCTCGTCTCCCTCCTCCCTCCCTGTGACGTCTCCACTCACACCTGCATGCACACCACCATCAGCCAGTACGTCCATCACCAGCACACCCTCCAGAACAGTCCGCACACGTGCAGTCACCACCCCCACTGCCATTTACACGTCCCCTGTGTCCTCTCCCAGTGTGTCTGTCACCCCCTCTTCCAAACAACACAAACGCAGGCAGCCACCCACCCAACAGCCATCCACCTCACGACAGCCTCCATCACAAGCACCTGCACCCAAAGACAGCACACTTGACTCTCCTACAACCACATCCTCTTCCTCCACTCCAATACCCACTACACCTACCCGTCCCTGTCTTTCTAAATTGATTTTCCTTTCCAACCTTGACCTCTTTCCAACAACTGACCCAACCCCTCCATCTCGTAAGAGTCCAAACAGCACCTCAGCCACCACAAGCCCTGCATCTACTAGGACCATAGTTCAGGGCTATTGGAGTCCACCAGCTCCTAGGGCAGGAACATCGGCCAGCAGAAAGGGGACAGCCAGCCCACCCCCTGGGAAGAGGACCAAAAAAGAGAAGGCCCGGCGCGACAGGCCTGAGATGGCTGCCCCCAAGGACACTAGCCTTGCCCCGTCACCTGGCACATCCACAAAGGGAGGCAAGGGCCCCAGAGATTCTGCGAAGGAGGGCAAGGGCAGCAGGGCGGACAAGTCCGGCAGCAGGCGAGCTGCCCAGGAGGGCCCCACCAGACCCATTCCGGGTGTGACGGAGGACACCCACGGGCCCAGGACTCCAGCACAGGAGGGCCCCGCAAGCAAAAAGGTCGGATGGCGACTGAGCGGGAACTATTGGCCAGATCTGGTTCCCTAGGAACACAAGACAAGCACCACTGAACAGGGCCCGCCGTGAGCAGCACCGCTGAACAGGGCCCGCCGTGAGAAGCACTGCTGAACAGGGCCCGCCGTGAGAAGCACCGCTGAACAGGGCCCCGCCAAGACAAGCACCGCTGAACAGGGCCCCACCAAGACAAGCACCGCTGAACAGGGCCCGCCGTGAGCAGCACCGCTGAACAGGGCCCACCGTGAGAAGCACCGCTGAACAGGGCCTTCCGTGAGCAGCACCGCTGAACAGGGCCCGCCGTGAGAAGCACCGCTGAACAGGGCCCCGCCAAGACAAGCACCGCTGAATAGGGCCCGCCGTGAGAAGCACCGCTGAACAGGGCCCGCCGTGAGAAGCACCACTGAACAGGGCCCCGCCAAGACAAACAAGCACCGCTGAACAGGGCCCCGCCAAGACAAGCACCGCTGAACAGGGCCCCGCCAAGACAAGCACCGCTGAACAGCGCCCGCCAAGACAAGCACCGCTGAACAGGGCCCCGCCAAGACAAGCACCGCTCCGCTGGGCCCTTCATCTCAAGCACCGCTCCGCTGGGCCCTTCATCTCAAGCACCACTCCGCTGGGCACCG
This sequence comes from Pleurodeles waltl, assembly GCF_031143425.1. Classification (NCBI taxonomy): domain Eukaryota; kingdom Metazoa; phylum Chordata; class Amphibia; order Caudata; family Salamandridae; genus Pleurodeles; species Pleurodeles waltl. The sequence continues at coordinate 1,221,050,067 of NC_090447.1, forward strand.
CCGTCTCTGCACCGCTCCGCTGGGCCCTTCATCTCAAGCACCGCTCTGCTGGGCCCTTCATCTCAAGCACCGCTCCGCTGGGCCCTTCCTCTCAAGCACCGCTCCGCTGGGCCCTTCCTGTCAAGCACCGCTCCGCTGGGCCCTTCCTGTCAAGCACCGCTCCGCTGGGCCCTTCATCTCAAGCACCGCTCCGCTGGGCCCTTCATCTCAAGCACCGCTCCGCTGGGCACCGCCGTCTCTGCACCGCTCCACTGGGCACCGCCGTCTCTGAACTGCTCTGCTGGGCCCTTCCTGTCAAGCACCGCTCCGCTGGGCCCTTCATCTCAAGCACCGCTCCGCTGGGCCCTTCCTGTCAAGCACCGCTCTGCTTGGCCCTTCATCTCAAGCACCGCTCCGCTGGGCCCTTCATTTCAAGCACCGCTGGCCCAGTGGTAGGGCCGGATTTTTGTCGGGCAGGGCTTCACGAAGCACTCTGGCCACCATGCCTCCTCCATAACCAGTGGAGTCTGTAATCCACCTGATGGACTGTGGCTTTGCATTCCCCAGGATACAGCAGTGGGCAATCCACCCACTGTTTAGACTTGATAGACTGTGGCTTTGCACTCCCCAGGATGCAGCAGTGGGCAATCCACCCACTGTTTAGACTTGATAGACTGTGGCTTTGCACTCCCCAGGATGGTACAGTGGTCAACCCACCCACTGTAGAGACTTAAGAGACTGTGGCTTTGCACTCCCCAGGATGGTACAGTGGGCAACCCACCCACTGTAGAGACTTGAGAGACTGTGGCTTTGCACTCCCCAGGATGGTACAGTGGTCAACCCACCCACTGTAGAGACTTGAGAGACTGTGGCTTTGCACTCCCCAGGATGGTACAGTGGGCATGGAGGCCCCTCGTGGATCTGGCGTCGTGGACTCATGTGGCTGAGGTGCCCCTCCTTCCCTTCCCCCTGAGGTGCCTGTAGTATTACTATCTGATGCCCCAGCAGTGTTCTCTCCAATGGAATCGGTTCTCGTGTGTGGGCTCTGCCCATGTGTTTATGCACATTGGCCCACGAACAATGGAAGGTTGACAAAATGTGCCGGACTTTTGCCCTATGTATATATTGTTAATGATGTTTTTTATTGTATTTATATATTTCATATTTCACATTGCTTAAAATTTGCTATAATATACTTCAATTTTTATGATCATTTTATTTTGTCTTTGCATTATTCCGTGGGGTTTGGGGGGTGTCACTCTGACTTGTTGCTCTGCATTGGTGTGTAGGTATTTGGGGGGGGGGTTGGTGTATCGCGTATGTGTGTGCCCGTAACCTTTCCTCCTCCCCCCTCCCCTGTTTCGTAGGTGCAGTACTTACTCACTGTTGTCGTCTGCGCCGGCGTTCGTGCTCCTTGTAGAGGAGCAGGTAGACAATAGCTGGTAGGATGTTTAATTCGGGTTCCATGCTGTCCAGATTCCTCGTGGAGTGTATAGAGGTGAGCGTTTTCCCGTTCGTAGTCTGTTTCCGCCGTGTTTTTATCGGCAGGGCTCCCGCCCGGGAAAAGGTGGCGGATTAGTGAGTTGTGATAGGGTGGGCGGTTACATTGTCTGTCGCCTGTCTGTTGGCGGTGACCGCCGCGCTGTTTGTTTGTCCCGCCGTGGCGGTCGGAGTGTTAAAGTGGCGGGCTGTGTTGGCGGTTCCCGCCAGGGTCAGAATTCCATTTTTTTGACCACCTGCCTGTTGGCGGGTTGGCCGCCGCTTTAACACCGACCGCCAGGGTTGGAATGACCCCCATAGTTTAAAAGGATCTAGCTTAGGAGTACAATCAGTGTGAATAGTACTTTTGAGGTCTGGTTTGAAAGTTACCAAACCTTACATGATCAACAAGAAAAGAGCTTTTGGGGTATTAGAGAGGGCTCCACCCACATTTTGGTTTCCCCTAGTACAAGATGTCATTGGACTGAAGTTGTGTGCTTCCACTGAAAAGAGTACTTGCACTGCACTTTATGTCTTCTGGCACAGCCTATACTCAATATAGGAGATTTCAGTTTGTAATGGTGGCAAGCCAATCATCATGGTTATAGGCCTGGTCTGTTATGAAATGTGATAAAAGCAATAGGAGAGGCATATTATTGTCAAAAGCATATGTTAACATCCAACCATTTAAAGGTGCATTGTTATTATTCCCCGCTAGTAAAGCTTTTGCTACATGGAATCTCACAGATTACTGGAGAAGGAAAGGATTTTGGTGTGGGGTGCCCCCCCCTATGATGAAAGGACAACCAAAAGGCAGGATTGGCGCACTGGGAAATGTTATGTCCAATACCATAGGCCTGATCAGCCTGATCAGCTTTTTCTGACAAGTTACAATGAAGGCAGTAAGCCTAGCTTATTTAGTGTATGAACAATTGAACAATTTGTTAAAGGCTGTAGACCTTTAATAGCCAGTTGCTACCACATCAAAATTCCAGCTATGGACAGGTATTTTGTTTTATATTAAAGCACACATTACTGTAGTAGGCAAGGGTTTTTTGTTGGGCCCTGGCTCGGACAAACCATTAGTGGTTTCATTGTGATGATTGCTGGGCCCTATTGAGAGGGTTGTATATTGTTTTGCAACCTATGTTGCTGGATATGATGTCAATGATGAAGGTGTTTGGGTTTATTGGCTCACTGGGAAAAAGTTATGCCAAATTCTGCAAGCTTGATCAGTTATTACAAAATGTTAGTGTAAAATCAGTTAGCCTCACGTATTGAGCATACGTTAAAGGCAAAACCTTTAAAAGGTGGATTGGTATTATACTGTGCTGATTCCTCTAGACAGGTCATTTTGTTACAAAATATCTACAGTTACCAAAAAGGGAAGGCGTTTGGGGTTGGTGACTTACTCGAAAAAACAAAGAGTTTTGCACTGTGGTAATTCTTATTATGCTCTATTAGAAGGGATTTTATTTAAACTGTAATTTTTTACTTATTTATAATTTTATAATGGTATATGTGACGGAGGCTTTGTTGGAAAGTTCATGCTCAACACAGTAAGTCTGCGATGGTTTTGGTGACAAGTCCATGATAAGGTTTTAGGGCAGTGGACCGTGGAAAAGCATGCATTAAACTCAATAGGCATGTAATGATGACTTGTTATTACTCTGTATTAAATTGTATATATACATACACATATATATATATATATGTGCTGTGTTAAAGGTAATCTGCTGATTATAAGGCTGTTGGTGCTGGTTACACCCTCTTACAAACTGGCTATAGAAGATCTGCACTATGAGAATCCTTTTTGGTCCCTATTAAGAGAGCTAGTATTATGCTTTGCTAACTGTCATTTTGCATCATTTAATATTTTTATGACTGAGAGTGCCTTAAGGGAAGGCTTAAGCTCAAAGCTGTAGACCTGAATTGGTTATGGTGACAAGTCAACGATAACCGCTACAGGACTGATGGGTTAGCTAGGACAAGGTATTACAGATGCCATACGTCTGATATAATATGAAATGTTATGACAAAGGCAGTAGGCATGATTGATTTACTATGTAACACAATTGTTGAAGCCAACGGGCTTTAGGGGTGGGTTATTTTGGCACTGTCATAAAGCCTGCAGTTAGGTATTTTGTTTCATGAAATCTCCAGGATATCCTTAGTAAGAAAATATTTTGGTATTTGTAACCCCTTTCACAAATAGAGCTGGTAGAAGATTTGAACTAAACTAATTTCTGTTCTACAGGCTTAGCTTATTGCCAAGATCTGGTAATAGAAAAATCATCCAGTATCTATCTATCTATCTATCTATCTAGCTACATTATCCAGTGGCGGACCCCACTGGGTAGCTACTGTTAGAATCATGTTTCCATAAGTTTTCTTGTGTTGCTAATAACTTTGGAGCCATTTAAAGAATCTCCAAAAAAGCGTTTCGGAAAAGTGCTACTTTTGTTTACTAGTTTGCACATGGAAGGTTTTGAAAGATCCATCAAGTGCGGTGAAAAAAAAGGGAGGGTCCCAAAACAAGTTTTCATCAATTATTTCATCCACCGGAATCCACAGGAACTTTAGACACAGCTACAGCCCAAACAGATGTAAACCAAATGTGACAGAAAGCTTGATCTTGGTCCAGAAAGAGTGTGTTTTGTGTTTCAGTGTAAATCCATTCAGTAGTTTGGAGAAACAGATCTTAACGTGAGATCTGATTTGCTGCCACCACCTCAACCAGGAAGTGGTGGTTGCCATTTTGGGACTCAGGAGTCCTGAGTTCTAAAGAAAATAAAAAAAAAACACAAGATTTGTTTCAGGGAGGGTTACCCCCCTCCCGAGGTCATTTTAGCGTCGGAGACCCCATATCCTCCTGGGCCTGATGTGGTTTTAGGGGGAGAAGGCCACGCAGCCCCCTCCTCAGGCTGCTTGTGACCCTGTGGACCCCACCCCCTAACACCCGAAGTACCCCTTAAGTGAGGGGTTTGTGTGGCCCCCTCACCCCTGGCCATATTTGGCCCCAGGGCCCCATCCCCTGGGGCCGCTAAACTAAGTAAAAGGGAGCGGTACCACCCAGCCCCACTCCCTGAGCCATAAATGGCCCAGGAGACCTAATTTCCTATGGCCGGCTCACTAGCTATGTCCTGAGGAGCCCACCCCTGGGACATAGCTGTTTCCCTGAGTGTACCAGCACCGCCAGTGAAACTTGTGTTTGCTCCTGCTTGGTGGAAGCAGTTTCAAAATTCCCTCCACACAGGAGCCAACTTTAAGGGCCTGTTTCACAAAGTTAAATTCAGACCAAAAGTCTAAGTTTAGGATTTTTGGTATTCACAAAGGTAGGCTATGAGTATTATCTTTATGTCCGCACTCAGGGGGAGTGCAGAGATTCCATTCAGAACCCAAATAAAATCTCTGCACTCGGGTGGAATCCCTGCACTAGTGCAGAGATTCCACCCAAGTGCAGATGTAAAGATACTACTCATAACTTATCTTTGTGAATACCGAGAAGTAGTAACGTTAGACTTTTGGTCTAAACTTTTAGACTAAAAAGTCTAACATTACATTTGTGAATTAGGCCCAAAGTCTGCTTTCAGACATCGGGAGCTTTGAAAATGCTCTTGTCACTGTGGAGCAGATATTTGATCCGTTTCCCTGCCTGCAGTTATATGGACAGGGAAACAGATAAAAATGTTGGTTACATCTAGAGGGGCCACCTTCGTTAGCGGCTCCTTGCAGCTGGGAACACTGCTAGCTTTTGCTGTATACAAGGAACTAGGTAGGGTTGTGGGTGCCTTGGGCATCCCCCCACAGCCTCCACCTTTCTGGGGCCAATACCAGCTCAGAGGTAGAGGTTGCATGCCCCTCTCCTTCATTATAGGTAGTTACCCGGGGCATGGATCTACAGGGATTAAGGATAAGGAAGGGGGTAGGGACGTGGCCCATCATCCCCTTTAATAAAATAATGGCCCTTCTGGATGGGGTCCCCAGGGACCAATAATGCTCGGGCAGGGGGTGCATGGCCCCCTCTCCTTTAAATATATGTGTGCCCCCGCTATGCACAGAATTTTCTTAAATAATTTGACTGCTAATGTTTCATTGGTATTTTTTTATTGATGTTACAGTGTTTTTCATTACTATACGTTAATCCAACCTTCAGGCGTGCATGGCTGGGGTTGGCCGCAAGGCCTGGTCTGGGGTCAGCTCATATGGCTGACTACTCAATCCCACGCTGTGCACAGCTTTAGGCCATGCACGGTGGAAGTTGGTCATAGAGCCTATCTTTCGGGGTAAGAGAATAGGTGTGAGAGGATGTCTCTGGGTGTGAGAGTGTCTGGGTGTGAGAGTGGGTGAGAGGGGGTCTATGTGAGTGTGATAGTGTCTGGTTGTGCTCCAATAGATGAGAAATGTGTGCACCTCCACCAAGGATTTCAGATCCTTTTTCAATATGAAATTGCAAAGTAAATGCACTTGTCCCCCTTGCCCCACTACAATACAATGGGGCAGGAGAATGCGGCTCCATGTGCCGATCTCGGCCCAGGGGACCCCTCCCCTGGTGCCTGACCTTTAATAAATGGAGAAGAGGGGTGGCCGCGTGGCCCTTTTCCCAGGCAGATGTTAGCCCCGGGAACCCTGCATACTATTGAATATAAGCCCCGGGCAGGTGGCAGTCCCAGGATATAAATAAGCCCAGGAGTTGGACCTCGTGCGCCCCATCTTTTATTTATGATATGCCCTCTGCTTCAGCCAATATAATATGCATTTGGCTCACCCCGGGTGCTTTATTAAAACAACACAGGAGACCACGTTTGTTTTTTATTTATTTGAGTATTGCTGTGAACTTGTGGCATTGTAAATTTGCTGCACATCGGGATCCATCAGGAACCCCTGCTCCAGAGATAAGGGATCAGGGTGTCCATAATCTGGCCCTTTCCCCCCCCCCCCACATTTTCCAGGGACTCGTCTGAAGTAGAGTGCCAAGATGTCTTCCTCGTGGAAGTGTTGCCAGTCAATCAGAGTTCTGCAGATCTCTGCACAAGCTTGTTATTATTCTCAAAGTCATCAGGGAGGAACTGCGGCCCTAGATATACAAATTTGGTTTTATTTTAATTTCTGTTAAAAAAATTAAACGGATTTACATCAAATAACAAAAAGCAGACCAAAAGCAAACTTTCTGCTAAATTTGGTCTAATTCCATCCAGCAGCTTGGGCTTTAGTTGTGTTGAAAACATGGGAAACTCACCTCTTTTGACCCTCTTTTTCTCTGCCCCCCGTGTTGATGAATCACCCTGAAACCTTCCATGCCCAACAAGAATCACTAGCACATTTTTTTGGGAAAATTATGTGAAGATTCATCAAACGGCACCAAAGATTTAGGCAAGTCAAAAAATGCCTTTTCTATGGAAAAATGGTCCTAACTGTAAATACCTACTGGCAACTACCAGTAGGTAAAATAAATATATCAATCAATCAATCAATCACAATATTTAGAGAGCGCACTACGTACCCGTTAGGGTTTCAAGGCGCTGAGGGGGGGGGGGGTTGCTGCTACTGGTCGAAGAGCCAGGTCTTGAGGAGTCTCCTGAAGGTGAGAAGGTCCTGGGTCTGTCGCAGGGTGGTCGGGAGGGCGTTCCAAGTCTTGGCGGCGGGATGGGAGAAGGATCTGCCGCCGGAGGTCTTGTGATGGAAGCGGGGAACTATGGCGAGGGCGAGGTTGGCGGAGCGGAGTTGGTGGGAGGGGATGTAGAAGTTGAGTCTGTTGTTCAGGTAGACTGGTCCAGCGTTGTGGAGTGCCTTGTGTGCGTGGGTGAGGAGCTTGAAGGTGATCCTTTTGTCCACGGGGAGCCAGTGTAGGTCTTTCAGGTGGTGGGAGATGGGGCATCGGCGGGGTACGTCGAGGACCAGTCGGGCAGAGGCGTTTTGGATTCATTGTAGGCGTCGGATGATCTTTGGAGGAATGCCTGTGTAGAGTGCGTTGCCGTAGTCTAGTCTACTGCTGACGAGGGCCTGGGTCACCGTTTTTCTGGTGTCCGTCGGGATCCATTTGTAGATTCTACGGAGCATGCAGAGGGTGTTGTAGCAGGAGGAGGACACGGCGTTGACCTGCTTGGACATGGTGAGGGCGGAGTTGAGGACGAAGCCCAGGTTGCGTGTGTGGTTGGTTGGTGTTGGAGGGGGGCCCAGCGCGGTGGGCCACCAGGAGTCGTCCCTGGCCGAGGGGGTGCTCCGAGGATGAGGACCTCTGTCTTGTTGGAATTCAACTTCAGGCAGCTTTTTCTCATCCATTCGGCGATGGACTTCATTCCCTCTTGGAGGTTGGTTTTGGCGGTGAGTGGGTCTTTGGTGAGGGAGAGGATGAGCTGGGTGTCGTCGGTGTAGGAGAGAATGTTGAGGTTGTGCTGACGGGCCAGTTGTGCGAGGGGGGCCATGTAGATGTTGAACAGCGTCAGGCTTAGGGAGGAGCCTTGGGGTACGCCGCAGATGATGTTGGTGGCTTCGGAATGGAAGGGAGGGAGGCAGACTCTCTGGGTTCTGCCAGAGAGGAAGGAGGAGATCCAGTTTAGGGCTTTCTCTTGTATTCCGGCTTCGTGAAGGCGTGTTAGTAGGGTGTGGTGGCAAACCGTGCCGAAGGCTGCGGAGAGGTCCAGGAGGATGAGGGCCGATGTTTCGGCGTTGTCCATTTGCTGTCTGATGTCGTCTGTGGCGGCGAGGAGAGCAGTCTCGGTGCTGTGGTTGCGTCTGAAACCAGACTGGGAGGGGTCCAGGATGGAGTTGTCCTCGAGGTGGTGGGTGAGCTGCGCGTTGACGATCTTCTCGATGACCTTCGCTGGGTAGGGGAGGAGGGAGATCGGGTGGAAGTTTTTGATGTCGTTTGGGTCTGCCTTGGGTTTTTTGAGGAGGGCGTGGATTTCGGCGTGTTTCCAGCTTTCCGGGAAGGTTGCAGTTTCGAATGATAAGTTGATGATCTTTCAAAGTTGGGGGGCGATGGTGGAGTCGGCTTTGTTGTAGACGTGGTGTGGGCATGGGTCAGAAGGGGATCCTGAGTGGATGGAGTTCATGATCTTGCAAGTTTCCGAGTCATCTACGTGGGTCCAGGAGGTCAGGCGGTTGGTGTAGGTGGAGCTGTCGGGGGTGGGGTCTGGCGGAGGCGTGGTGTTGAGGCTGTCGTGGATGTCGGCGATCTTCTGATAGAAGAAGGAGGACAGGGCGTCGCAGAGTTCTTGGGAGGGAGGGATGTCGTTGGCGTTGGCGCTGGGGTTGGATAACTCTTTCACGATGCAGAAGAGTTCTTTGCTGTTGTGTGCGTTGTTGTTCAGGCGTTCTGTGAACTGGGAGCGTTTGGCGAGTCGGATTAGCTGGTGGTTCTTGTGGGTGGCTTCCTTGTGGGCTGTCAGGCTGTCTGGTGTGCGTGAAAGGAGCCATTTCTTCTTTAGTTTCTGGCAGGTGCGTTTGGAGGTGATGAGTTTGTCTGTGAACCAGGCGGCTTTTTTCTTTCCTTGGTTGTCGGTGGGTCTTTTGAGGGGTGCAAGGGTGTTGGCGTAGGTTGAGAGCGGCGGTGTCTGGGTTGGTGGGGTCGGTAGGCGGGTTCTGGGCGAGGGTGCTGGTCAGTTGGTCTTCGGTGACTTTGCTCCAGCGGCGCTGGGGTGGTAGTTGGGTGCGGTGGTGTTCGGTGTGCTTCTTGAATGTGAAGTGGATGCAGTGGTGGTCGGTCCAGTGGAGTTCGGTGGTGTGGCTGAAGGTGACGTGGTTGCTTGCAGAAAAGATCGGGTCGAGCGTGTGGGTGGGTGTGTTGACCAGTTGTTTGAGGCCGAGGTTGGAGAGGTTGTCGATCAGGGCTGTGGTGTTGGCATCGTTGTTGTTCTCCAGGTGGAAATTGAGGTCTCCAAGGAGGATGTAGTCCGTGGAGGCGAGGGCGTGGGTGCTTGTGAGGTCGGCGATGGAGTCGCTGAAGGGAGCTCGTGGTCCTGGGGGGCGGTAGATGAGTGTTCCCCTGAGCGTAGTGTTGGGGTCGGTGTGGATCCGGAAGTGCAGGTGTTCGGCGGTCTTGAGGGTGTCGTCCGTGTGGGTGTGGATCTTGAGGGTAGATTTGTGGGCGATGGCTATTCCTCCTCCGATTCTGTTGGGGCGATCTCTTCTGGTGATCTTGTAGCCGTCAGGTATGGCTATAGCGATGTCGGGTGCTGAAGAGTCGTTCCACCAGGTTTCGGTCAGGAATGCTACGTCTGGGGCGGTGGTGTCGAGCAGGTCCCAGAGCTCGATGGCGTGCTTTCGTGCGGAGCGTGTGTTGAGGAGTACGCAGTGGAGGTGGTTTGTGCTGGTTGTTGCAGGTTTCCTTGTTCTGTTGCAGGTGAAGTTGCAGGCGAGGCAGGAGAAGGGTCCTTTGGTGTTCTTTGGTGTGGCCTGGAAGCATGTGGGTTGAGAGCGATGAGTTCGTTGGCCGAGTAGCAGCGTCTGTTGGTGCGGGGGTCGCGCGGACCAGGGGGGGTGGCGCTGGTCGCGGTCCGGGCGCAGACGGGCTTGCCTCTGGCGCGCCAGCCATTAAGAAGGGAGGGGGGAGCAGCTGGGAGGCGGGAGGGAGCGGCGAATGGGGGCGCGAGGGGGGCGGTGCCGCAGGGAGACAGCGGTAGGGAAAAACGGCAAGGGGGAGCGCCCAAGGGGCGAAAAACAAGCAGAGAAAGCACAAAAACTGAAAAAAGGCACAAGGCAATCACAAAATACGGAATACAGTCACAAATACGGTAAACGGCACAACACAAGCGGAATACAGCAATTTAAAAAGGCACAAATGGGGGCAGAAGCGCTAGGAAGCAAGGCTCAGAAAACAGAACACAGTTAAAAGATACGGCGAAAACGGCACAATGCACACAAGTCTAGCGACGCTTACCAGAAGCCCACTAGACACCAGGGATGAGGCGCAGGAGGAGGCCTGCGGGTGGAGGAGGGCCTCAAACACGCTAGCAGCAGCCTGGGCGGGGGTCAGGGACACTGAGACAGCAGGGTGGTGCTGCGGACGTGGGGGGCGAGCTCTTGACCAAAAACAGGTCAGAGGTCGTATATAAATATATGTATTTATTTCCAAAAGAGCAGTTACCAGTAGGGAGTTATAGTTGGGACCATGCTACCATAGAAAAAGCATTTATCCCCGTGCAACTTCCAAAAGGGAAATTGAAAACAGATACAGCAGAAATGGCTTAACAGAATTACAGCAAATTTAACAGAAAGCTGGATCTTGGTTCCGAAAGCATGCATTTTGAGATTTGGTGTAAATTTATTCAGAAATTAAGGTTAAAGAAATTGTATATTTCACGCCACGGAGAATGTGCTGATTCAACAGATATGTAGATAAGCTCTGACCTAGGGACTAAGGCCCTAATTATGAGTTTGGTGGTCAGAAAAGGCCGCCCGACAAACTCCAGCGGTCAGGCTACTGCCTATGCAGCAGCCCTCCCACAGCCCCTATTAAGAGTTTCCTGCTGTGCCAGCATGCAGAAACTGTGTTTCCGCCCACTGGCACAGCAGGAAACGCACAATAACATTGACGCCGGCCCATAATAGAACCGGCGGCAATGCTGTTGTTCTTCGGGTGACTTGCGTGATGGGGATGGCCAAGGGGCACCCACACTGCCCATGCTAAGAGCATGGGCAATGCGGGGGCCCCCGGCACCCCGACTCCATCAGCCTTTACATGGCGATTTCACTATGTAAACGCCAGCAGAGAGATTGGTCGTAATCACCAGGGCAGCGCTGCCCTAGCAGATTGGGACTGCTGACACCGCCAGGCCGTCAGGCGTCCAAAAAGTGGCAGCGCCAGTGGTCCGACCATGACGGTAATGCCACAGTCGTAATGGTGCAGTCGGACAGCTGCACTGAAGACCACCATCCTCTTGATGAGGGCCTAAGTCTCCAGTCCTGAAAAAATGTTGAGGAAAACATATACAGGGACTAAAAACTTACTTAGCTTTTTAAACATTTTAAAAATGTTTTATCCCCCACCCTGTGGGTTTTGCCAGGGCCCAAGGGGGAGGCTCAACATTTTTCATGGGGAGGGGGGCGTGCAGGCCTTCTCTCTGAGCCTTTTCAGGATCCTGGGTCCCAATCCCCTGGGGCCAATCAATTTGTAAATGGGAGGGGGCACAACGCCCCCTTCCCAAGCCTTTGCTGGGCCTCCATCCTCCAGGGTTGGTTCTGTGACATTAAGAAGGTAAGAATTATGTGCCACCACGTGTGAGTGCAATGTTTCTCCTTGCCTGCACTCTCACAGGCTGGGAAATGCAGAATTGTCCCCACCGGCAGGAGCAGAAAGAAAAGCTGATCTCACCAGGTGGGAACAATTTCTGCTCCGGCTGCATGTGGGATTGGTGCTGGCAGGGGTGCTGGTGGAACTGTAGGGTTCAGGGCCTCCCCATCCTTGCAGCCCCCAATTGTAAAAAATGCAGAGGATGTCCCAGGTAGGCACCGGCGCACCCCAAAGTAAAGAAAAAAAACAATAACAGAAACTATGGACAGCTTGTGTGGCTTCATAGAATGTGGCTGTTTGGTGAAAGCCAACGGGGGCCCTGGGCCTTCCCCAGTGACCCCAAATAAAAATGAAGGCTCGGAAAGTCTGGGTGGGACTGGAACACTCATAACAAATAAAAATGAAAGGGAAGAATAAGAAACTAGAGACCAGAGCCTCTATCATTATTCACTGCTTCTAGCACCAAGAGCCACATTTTGCCCTATATGGGGTAATTTACATATGTTTTGCAGCTGGATGTGCCCCCGGTCTGGGCAGAGACACCACAACCATGTTTTTATCGATGTGTTTAGGTGGGCTGCAGTGAATGCAGAAGCATAATTACTTTGCAGAATTAACCCTATATTTCCTGCGTTCTATAGACTATGATGCAGGTTACTGGTTTTTAAGCATTCTATGAGCTGGCACTTCTGGTTTTCAGCTTGGTAATGCAGGGACACCATGTGGTTGGTTTTATGGCTAAATTATGTGACTTGCAGAATGTAAAAAAAAAATGTTTAATGTTTTTTATTTACTATAAATGTTTTATTCAAATGTTTATTGAAAGACACATTTTAAAAATCTTTAATCACTGAAAAAAACAAAGGCTAAAGTGATTATAATTTGGTGGAATTAAACTATAAAAAACACTGAAATTCCCCAGCTATAGCTATCTCAAGTAACTATAACTTGCATGCTCACCATGCACTGCTAATTGCCCCATGTAACATCACTCATGACATGTTCCATGACATCATTGATAATATCACTGCAACATTTGAAATGACATCACAATGTCTGGTGGGGTTGCATGCTATAGTTATTTTACAGCACAAGTTAAAATTACCTGTGATAACTTTAACTGATGAATTTCAGTGTTTTTATTTCAAAATGGTATGTTTTAACTGACATTTTCACCTAGCTAGAACATCACTTTAAGCGTTGTTTTTTTTCAGTGAATACCCTCTGTGAAGTAAGGGTGGAGGTGTTCCATCAAGTTCGGGAACACTATTTGTACCAAGGCATATTGTAGGCATAAAATCCCTTCAGGCACATGGCATTGAGGAACTCGAGAGCCATGCGTACAGCCAAAAATCATTGAGCTCTTTATTTGTTCCTACTATTTACCACACAGAGATCTCTTACCCAAATGCAAAGCCTTCAAATTAATGTACTGAAATATTTATTTTAAAAATGAATGTGAATTCATTTTACATATTGCCCTTAAATGTAGAAAAAAAAAAAAATTGCTACAGTATTAGTACTTTCATTTGAACTAAACTTTAATTGAAATATATTAAATTACATCATAATTATTTTGCTGATTTTAAATACAAAATTAATTCAAACCAAAAGAAAAAAATTTATTTTTCTATGTTCATTAATAAATATTAGAAGTGATTTATTTGAAATTAATTTACATTTTTTATAAACATTTATTGCAACACTATTTTTTATATTCAAAATAGGTTATTAAAATATTTTATTTATAATTTAAAAATAAATATGTATGATTTGTGTAGATTTTTTTAACAGTAATTTAGTTTATTTATATTTTGTTGTATTTTAAACAGTTTAATTTGATTTAATTTACCAGTATTTCTTCTGGGGTTTCATTTATGTCCCTTCGCCCATTATATTCTCTGAGAGGGTGTTGCAGTACCAGTGGTGGCCACATGCACAGCTGAAGTTACTATTATTTGTTTTTAGCAACTTACACAAAAGTGTAAACTCATTCAAAAGTGTAGGTTACCTTTGTGAATCCGGCCTTCAGTTTGAGTGTAGTGGGGAAAGCCAATAGAAAAAGTTTAGAGGTTCAGGAAGTTTGAAAGACCAGGCTTTCTGGTGACTGGTGTGTTGAAAAGGTGATGCTACCAGTAGGGGTGGGCAGAACTTGTGGAGTTACATAAAAACTCAGTGGGATTCTGCAGAGTTCAGCAAGCTGGCAGAATATGGGCATGGTACTTTGGTGGTATTGCTTTATAGCAATGGGAGCTTTTCCGGCACTGTAAAATCAGCATGGATGGCATCACGAGGTGAGCCAAAGAGCGCAGCTTCTTTCTGATGTACAAGTACATTTTCTACTCAAATGGCAGCTTTCTCAGCGCAGTCACTTTTATAAGGTGTTACAGCAGTTTAGTAACTTGTTCAACTCATAGAGACATTTAGCAGCAGATTCCTTACCTTAGAATAGATACCCAAGCAAACCTTCCCCAGAGGTGGGTCTGCGGACGAATTTCAGACAAGGAAATCCTGCAGGACCGAATGCAAAGGGCCCATTACAATTAACCTGACTGTATAGGCAGTAGTGTTTTGCAACCAAGAGCAATGAGACCCACTTTGCTGCCTGGCAGATGTCCAGGACCTGAGCTCCAGATGCTGATGCAGAGGTCGCAGCATTAGCTCTAGTTGAATGAGCTCCCAATCGCTCAGGGGGGTGCTCCTTGGTCAATGCATTGCAGTTCTTGATACAGAGCACACTACTTCTGGAGATGGTCTGCTTCTGTATGGCCTGTCCTTTCTTTGCCCAGGCGTAACCACAAAGAATTGTTTGTCTACCAAGAACTCTATATTTCAGTCAAGGTAGAACGATAACACTTTTTGGGCCCAGGCAGTGGAGTTGTTCCTCTTCCTTGAAGGGATGGGGTGGAGCGTAAAAAGTAAGCAGGGTGATGGACTGGTCTATCAAACTGGAATGACCACCTTCAGAAGAAAGATTCTCATGAAAAGCACAAGTTTGCCAGGATAGATAATGAGACATTGAGACTTGGATGATAAAGCCTTATGCTCACTGACCCTCTGGGCAGATGTTATCTCCACAAGGAAGGCTATCTTGATGGGAAGTAGCCTGAGGGGCAATATGAAGTGACTCAAACGTACCACGCATTAGAAATGTCAAGACAATATTCAGCTCCCACTGAGGCAGGATAAAGAATGAAGAAGGGAACGCATGTTGAAGACCTTTCAAAAAACAATTTACAAGTGTGGATTTGAAGAGGGATGTCAACCAAGCCAACAGAGCATTTGAAGAGAGCTGCCAAAAGAGCCTCTCTGGGCAAGAGAAAAAAACTAAGAAGAACTTGAAAAAGGGAGACAGAAAGGGGATCAATTTGCTTTTCTAAATACCATGGCACAACTTTTTCCAAAAGCAGGCCTATACTGATTTGGCAGATGGATGCAAGGCTGCCAAGATAATATCACATACTACAGGAGAAAGGTAAATAGCTGTCAACTGCTGCCAATCAATCTCCATGCAAGAAGGAGAGTTGATAGGTTCGAGTGGAGGACATTCCCTGCTGATGCGACAGAAGATCGTCCTGAAGGGGCAGCCTGATTGGAGGATCAATAGCTGTGTTCAACAGATTGGGATACCAAACTCTCTGTGCCTTGTTCAGGGCAAAGAGATGACTTGGGCCCACAATTCCTGATCTTCTTCAAAACTCTGGGCAGGAGTTGTATGGGCAGAAAGGTGTACAGGAGGCCTGAGCGCCACTTAAGAAAACTGCAGACAAGAGCTAACATTGCAATTTCTCGGCTGTGGCGAACACATCTAACCAAGGCTCTTCCCACTGTTGAAAGAGACCTTGCACCACCTCTGAGCAGAGACACCATTCGTAAAAAGCTAGACAGTTTTAACTGAGTTTGTCCACTGTGGTGCCCGGAAAGCCAACCAGGTTTTAAACTACCAGGGAAATGCACTGAAATTCAAGCCATGTCAAGGGGCCCAAAACCTTGACAAAGGGCCCCTGACCCCAAACCGCTCTGTTGCAGTACCACATGGTGGTGGTGTTGCCCGTGAGCACCTGCACCTTTCCCTTGATGGAGGGTAGAATGGCTTTCAATGCACCAGGATTCAAAAGGTTGATATGGAGTCTGGATTCTGCCAGAGACCAGAGTCCTCTGATCTCCACCTCTCTGAGATGGCCACTCCATTCCAGAAGTGGTGCATCTGTCACCACTGTGAGATATGGATGGGGAAGGGAAAGGAGTCTGTCGCTCCCCACTGCCAGGAAGACTTACTTGGATATGCAGGACACACCTTAGCTCCCTTTGTGTCACTGTCTAGAGGGAATTCACAGCCCAAATGTCAGTCTCACCCAGGTGTGGATTTCACAGGCAGAAGGAGGCACAGAATGGTTAAGCAAGAAAATGGGCACTTTCTAAAAGTGCCATTTTCAAACTTACAATCTAAAAACCAACTTTATCAAAAGGTGTATTTTTAAATTGTGAGTTCAGACCCCCCCAAACTCCATATCCCTATCTGCTTCCAATGGGAAACTGCACGTAAAAGGTATTTAAAGACAGTCCCCAGTTAACCTATAGGAGAAATAGGCCTTGCAATAGTGAAAAACAAATTTGGCAGTATTTCACTATCAGGGCATGTAAAAACACCAGCACATGTCCTACCTTTTAAATGAACCCTGCCCATACGGGTACCTAGGACCTACTTTAGGGATGACTTACATGTAGGAAAAGGGAAGGTTAGGGCCTGCAAGTGGGTATACTTGCCACGTCGAATTGGCAGTGCAAGACTGCACGCACAGACACTGCAGTGGCAGGTCTGAGACATGTATACAGGACCACTCATGTGGGTGGCACAATCAGTGCTGCAAGCCCACTAGTTGCATTTGATTTCCAGGCCTTGTGCACCTTAAGTGCACTTTATTAGGGACTCACTAGTAAATCAAATATGCCAATCAGGGATAACCAATCATAATCACAATTTATACAGGGAACACTTGCACTTTAGCACTGGTCAGCAGTTATAAAGTGCTCATTGCACAAAAAAACAGCAAAATGAAGTCCAGCACACAGTACAATATACAGGAAGCAGAGTCAAAAAGATAGGGGAAACCATGCCAAGGATGTCAGCTCTAACACCCGGGTTCCTCAAGAACTGTAGTCAGCAGTTGCGCAACCCTATCTCTCACAGTATGATAATTTCAGCCCAAAAAGCATGCAGTGTTGAGAGACTGGAATGTAAGGCTGGTGGAAGAAAAATCCTCTTCCCAAAGGTGTCCAGGATCATAGATTCCCATGCTGGTGATGTGGTAGGGAATGCGCCAGGGTTGATCTATGAGGTAGAGCAGCCGACCACCAGGCTTTTAGGCGTAGGGTGCTGCGTGGGGAAGCCTGGGTCCCTGGCTGGAAGCAGAGCAACGGCAGAGGGCGATGTTCCTTTGCACAGGGGTGCCTTTGCATGGCTTGGTCAAGATCCCAAGTAGGACATCATTGAGGGCTTCATTAAAGCAAAGGAGAAATAATGAGGGGGATTGAAGCACCTCGGTCAAGATGTTAATCTTGGCTTCTACCACGGGCAGCGTTAGGTCCAAGACATCAGCTGCCCTCCGGACAGCATTGCAAAGAAGGCCCCTTCTTCTGTAGACACTGTAGAATGCAAGAAGAGACTAGTGTTTGGCGAGGTACCCAGGCCACTGGCATCTGCCAGTTCCTTATAACAGTTACCCTCAACCATGGACTCTTCTAGGTCATTGAGATAATTATAAAGATCTTCAGATCCACTCCATTTGTGCTCCTCACAGGGCCGTTCATGGAAATAAGGCCTTTTTCTGATTCAGACTGAGTCCAGTAGGTACCATTACCCGCATCGTGCAACACCATCCAGCTCCTTATGGATAACAGACATCACAATCGGGTTGTCTCACTGATGGGAGCCAGCAGCGGCAGAAATGATGTCACTGGATGGACCCCAGAGGAGGTTGTGAAGTTGTGATCAGAGGTGGTAGAGATCCACAAATGGATCCTGAGGGCCCGACTGTTGCCGAGGGCTAACACACCAGCGGAAATCCACTTGGTGTCCCTCTCTGACCCATGGGGCCCAAAGGCGATCTAGAGGGGTCCAACCACCCAAAAAAGAAGGTTCATGGCCTCACAACACTCTTTGAGTTGGGCAGGGATCGTTCCAGCTCTGGGAAACATAGCGAGGCGTGGAGCAGCCCCAGGCTCAAGCCCCATAGGGATCATGAGGAAGCGAGGCTTAGATTTGTGATTATGTTCATGTGCCTCACCCAAGGACTTGGCACAGAGAAATTGAAGAATCCCTTGACTTCTTGGACTCATTCTTGTGGGACTTACCTGTAAAAGTACTGGACAGTAACATTGACTAGCATGAATGACTCCGAGACTGGTCCCAGGACATCCCTCTTAACCAGGACCTGGAATGGTGCAGAGTTGTGTGTCAAAGAGCTTCATGGCTCGCTCAGAGATTCCCTTTGCACTCATGGTATTGCAATCTGGGGACGCCCTGGAGTCGTGGTTCAGGTCCAGTGGAGATCTGTCACAGATTGTGCCGGTAACAGGCACCACAAGTTTAAAAACCAGCAGTTTTTTGGGAGGGCATAGTCCAAAAAACAGAGGGACAAAAGGGGACACTGGTTTGAAGTGTTGAACAAAAGCCACAAAAGACAGTCAAAAAATGACTGAGGGGAGCTCGATCCGGATCCACACTGATGCCACAGAAAAAAAGTACCTGAAGTCAGTGTGCTGGTGTGGTGCCTATCTGAGTACTTCACACGTCACTTTCGGAGAGGACAACACTGACAAGGCCACTGAGAGCTAAACAATGCCATCTAACAGCACGCAAGCAGACTGCTCCCAAAGTTTCCGGATCTAGTCAGACACCTGGGGAATATTCTAAGGCAAGGAATTTGTGGCTAGAAGTCTCTACCAGACAATGTACTATATCCAGAAGGGCTTTGATGAACACAAGTCTCTGCGAAGGAGGCAGGTGTAACTTCGACAGGTTGGTCAAACCTCCTAAAGATGTCAAGAGGCTCGCCATTGTCTGGAGATGGTTAACACTGACAGTGGTAAGCCTGCCAACAACAGCCAGTCGACAACATACAAGAAGACTGGTAGATCCAATCTCTGAAGGTGTGCTGCAAACATCATCACTTTCATCAACACTCACGGAGCGCTGGCAAGGCCGAAGGGGTACACGTAAAACTGAAAATCCCTGTGGTCCACCTTGGGCCTCAAGTACCGCTTCTGGGAGTGCAATACAGGGCATGAAACATTGAGTCCTGCAGATCTAGTGCTACCATCCAGTCTCCTGAATCTAGGGGAGATAGAATCTGGGAAAAACTAAGCATCTTGAATTTGTTCTTTTTCAGGAAGTAATTTAGAGGGCAAGGATCTAAATTTGGATGAAGTCCCCCACCCTTTTTCGGCACCAGTGAATAACAGGAATAATATTCAGTCCCAATTGGGTTTGTCAGCACCCTCCCTATGGCTCCTATATCCAAAGGAGCCTGAAATCTCTGCCACAGAATAGATAAATTGTCTTCCAAAAGCCACTCTGATGTGGGTGGAATATGCAGCAGGTCTGATAGGAATAGCAGGGTGTGTTCCTGTTGAATAATAAAAATAAAAGAAGTTGCAGGATTTTGTAATTATGCTTATGACTGTCAGATCCTACTTCAGCTTGATATCCTGACACAAGCACAAGATCAGTTTAAAGATATGTTGTGCTTTATTAGTAGATGGATGAGACCTAACCACCTAAAATAAGTTGCTGAAAAGACAGACATTATGGTGTAACTCCTCAATATGGACGAGTTGCTAGTGGCCTTTAGAAATAGGCATGTTGCTATCCTTAAAGCCAGTTATGAAAAGCCTTGATGCTCTGGTCTATCAACATCTTACTTTTAAGCCTCAAATAAATGTGGTAGTTTCTAAATGTGTGTACATGTACTGACTATTAAGAAGATCCAATTGTTCCCTTCATTTGAAGCTATGGAAACTATTATGGCTGTTGATATTTGTTCAAGATTGGATTATGCCAACATTATATTTTGGTCTTCCTGAGAATGCTGTGGTGTAGGAAAGCACCATCTTGCCTGGCATGTTACCCCCATATTTCACTGTATATATGTTGTTTTAGTCTATGTGTCACTGGGACCCTGCCAGGCAGGGCCCCAGTGCTCATATGTATGTGCCCTGTATGTGTTCCCAGTGTGATGTCTAACTGTCTCACTGAGGCTCTGCTAACCAGAACCTCAGTGGTTATGCTCTCTCTGCTTTCCAAATTTGTCATTAACAGGCTAGTGACTAAATTTACCATTTCACATTGGTATACTGGTACACCCATATAATTCCCTAGTATATGGTACTGAGGTACCCAGGGTATTGGAGTTCCAGGAGATCCCTATGGGCTGCAGCATTTCTTTTGCCACCCATAGGGAGATCTGACAATTCTTACACAGGCCTGCCAGTGCAGCCTAAGTGAAATAACGCCCACGTTATTTCACAGCCATTTACCACTGCACTTAAGTAGCTTATAAGTCACCTATATGTCTAACCTTCACCTAGTGAAGGTTGGGTGCAAAGTTACTTAGTGTGTGGGCACCCTGGCACTAGCCAAGGTGCCCCCACATTGTTCAGGGCAAATTCCTTGGACTTTGTGAGTGCGGGGACACCATTACACACGTGCACTGTACATAGGCCACTACCTATGTACAGCGTCACAATGGTAACTCCGAACATGGCCATGTAACATGTCTAAGATCATGGAATTGTTCCCCCCAATGCCATTTTGGCATTGGAGGGACAATTTCATGATCCCCCGGGTCTCTAGCACAGAACCCGGGTACTGCCAAACTGCCTTTCCGGGGACTCCACTGCAGCTGCTGCTGCTGCCAACCCCTCAGACAGGTTTCTGCCCTCCTGGGGTCCAGCCAGGCATGGCCCAGGAAGGCAGAACAAAGGACTTCCTCAGAGAGAGGGTGTTACACCCTCTCCCTTTGGAAAAAGGTGTCAGGGCTGGGGAGGAGTAGCCTCCCCCAGCCTCTGGAAATGCTTTGATGGGCACAGATGGTGCCCATCTCTGCATAAGCCAGTCTGCACCGGTTAAGGGATCCCTCAGCCCTGCTCTGGCGCGAAACTGGACAAAGGAAAGGGGAGTGACCACTCCCCTGACCTGCACCTCCCCTGAGAGGTGCCCAGAGCTCCTCCAGTGTGCTCCAGACCTCTGCCATCTTGGAAACAGAGGTGCTGCTGGCACACTGGACTGATCTGAGTGGCCAGTGCCAGCAGGTGACGTCAGAGACTCCTTCTGATAGGCTCCTTCAGGTGTTGCTAGCCTATCCTCTCTCCTAGGTAGCCAAACCCTCTTTTCTGGCTATTTAGGGTCTCTGCTTTGGGGAATTCCTTAGATAACGAATGCAAGAGCTCATCAGAGTTCCTCTGCATCTCTCTCTTCACCTTCTGCCAAGGAATCGACTGCTGACCGCGCTGGAAGCCTGCAAAACTGCAACAAAGTAGCAAAGACGACTACTGCGACCTTGTAACGCTGATCCTGCCGCCTTCTCGACTGTTTTCCTGGTGGTGCATGCTGTGGGGGTAGTCTGCCTCCTCTCTGCACTAGAAGCTCCGAAGAAATCTCCTGTGGGTCGACGGAATCTTCCCCCTGCAACCGCAGGCACCAAAGAACTGCATCAACGGTCCTCTGGGTCTCCTCTCAGCACGATGAGCGAGGTCCCTTGAACTCAGCAACTCTGTCCAAGTGACTCTCACAGTCCAGTGACTCTTCAGTCCAAGTTTGGTGGAGGTAAGTCCTTGCCTCCACACGCTAGACTGCATTGCTGGGAACCGCGTGTTTTGCAGCTACTCCGGCTCCTGTACACTCCACGAAGATTTCCTTTGTGCACAGCCAAGCCTGGGTCCACGGCACTCTAACCTGCATTGCACAACCTCCTGAGTTGTCCTCCGGCGGCGTGTGACTCTCTTGTGTAACTTCGGGCGAGCACTGTTTCACTCCACTTCGTAGTGCCTGTTCCGGCACTTCTGCGGATGCTGCTTGCTTCTGAGAGGGCTCCTTGTCTTGCTGGACGCCCCCTCTGTCCCCTCACGCAATTGGTGACATCCTGGTCCCTCCTGGGCCACAGCAGCATCCAAAAACCCTAACCGCAAGCTTTGCAGCTAGCATGGCTTGTTTGCGGTCTTTCTGCAGGAAAACACTTCTGCACGACTTTCCACGACGTGGGACATCCATCCTCCAAAGGGGAAGTTTCTAGCCCTGGTCGTTCTTGAAGAATTCTTAGCTTCTACCATCCGGTGGCAGCTTCTTTGCACCCACAGCTGGCATTTCCTGGGCATCTGCCCACTCCTGACTTGATCGTGACTTTTGGACTTGGTACCCTTGTTCCACAGGTACTCTCGTCTGGAAATCCATCGTTGTTGCATTGCTGGTGTTGGTCTTTCCTGCAGAATTCCCCTATCACGACTTCTGTGCTCTTTGGGGAACTTAGGTGCACTTTGCACCCACTTTTCAGGGTCTTGGGGTGGGCTATTTTTCTAACCCTCACTGTTTTCTTACACTCCCAGCGACCCTCTACAAGGTCACATAGGTTTGGGGTCCATTTGTGGTTTGCATTCCACTTCCAGAGTATATGGTTTGTGTTGCCCCTATCCCTATGTGCCCCCATTGCATTCTATTGTGACTATACATTGTTTGCACTGTTTTCCATTGCTATTACTGCATATTTTGGTATTGTGTACATATATCTTGTGTATATTTGCTATCCTCATACTGAGGGTACTCACTGAGATACTTTTGGCATATTGTCATAAAAATAAAGTACCTTTATTTTTAGTATATCTGTGTATTGTGTTTTCTTATGATATTGTGCACATGACACTAGTGGTACTGTAGGAGCTTCACTCATCTCCTAGTTCAGCCTAAGCTGCTCTGCTAAGCTACCATTTTCTATCAGCCTAAGCTGCTAGACACCACTATACACTAATAAGGGATACCTGGGCCTGGTGCAAGGTGTAAGTACCCCTTGGTACTCACTACAAGCCAGTCCAGCCTCCTACATAGGGGCACTTTACACCTACCTTTCAGGGTCTTGGGTTGGGCTATTTTTCTAACCCTCACTGTTTTCTTACAGTCCCAGCGACCCTCTACAAGCTCACATAGGTTTGGGGTCCATTCGTGATTCGCATTCCACTTTTGGAGTATATGGTTTGCGTTGCCCCTATGCCTATGTGCTCCTATTGCAATCTATTGTAACTTTACACTGCTTGCATTACTTTTCTTGCTATTACCTGCATAATTTTGGTTTGTGTACATATATCTTGTGTATATATCTTATCCTCATACTGAGGGTACTCACTGAGATACTTTTGGCATATTTTCATAAAAATAAAGTACCTTTATTTTTAGCACTTCTGTGTATTGTTATTTCTTATGATATTGTGCATATGACACCAGTGGTATAGTAGGAGCTTTACATGTCTCCTAGTTCAGCCTAAGCTGCTTTGCCATAGCTACCTTCTATCAGCCTAAGCTGCTAGAAACACCTCTTCTACACTAATAAGGGATAACTGGACCTGCCACAAGGTGTAAGTACCTCTGGAACCCACTACAAGCCAGGCCAACCTCCTACATGTGGTAAGACAAGTTTTTATAATTCCCAGAAGAACACAGATTACTCATTATTTAAAGAGCCTCAGTTGGTTACTGATTAGACAGTGTAATGCATTTAAGATTTGCTGCCTAATTTTCAAACCATTAAAGGGATAGATAGGCTCCATATGTTTAAGAGACCGATTAGACAGATCTGTTCCTGGGTGAATTCTCCACTCTGCTTCTGCTAATTTCCTGGTGGTGCCTAGATTTTGGAAAATAAGGACTGGAGGGTGTAGATTCTTTACTTTAGCCCCAAAGGAATTGAATACTCTCACAAAGGAGAGTCACTCTTTCATAGACTTGGCCCCATTTAGAAAAGCTTTAAAGACCCGGCTTTTTAAACAGGCTATTGATAATTATAAACATTTTCAACTTAGTGCTACCCTCCTGGCTTGACAGTACCAACAGACTGGTGTTCATTGTGTTTTATAATATCCTAGAATGTAACACCCATTTGTCAGATGTGATGCTTTGCCACACTTGGAAGTCATACCTTACCTGCCAGTTCAAGGGTAACCTTATGTTGCTGAGGTCACTCAGCTTTCATTTACTGCAACATCACCAATGGACTTGGAAACTTATGGTGCATCAGAATAAGTTGGGCGATCAGGCCCTCTGTAGGGTACCTAGTCTGAGATCAACCAGCATCTTGTCGTCTGCACAACCTTTTGAGTCAAGAATGGCAGGACAAGGAAGAATTGTACTTCAGCTTCTTGCTTTTCATTTTCCTTGACTCACCTGAGGACTTTAAAGGACAGGGGTATATATTGCAAGAGCTGCCTCAAGTGCAGCAGTGGGCCCGCAGCTTTGACTGGGATTGCATGCCTACGTCTGTGTTCGGCAACATAGTTTGGCTTCACAATCCTGGATCACCTTGGGTTCATGCTGACACAGGATCTGCAGACCCTGGAATCGTTAGCTGACACCAGAGGCAGACCTTGTACCGATCTGTCACATCTCCTCGTAACAGCATGTAAAAGAGTTAAACGCTTTTGCTTAAGTTTGTGAAATGTTCCCATGCACATGGAATTCGATCTTGGTAAGCAAACATCTCATCAGAGGCAAGGAAAAGGTTTGGGAACAGGCTCCGGATCTGTGTCTGAAGGCGTGGAAAGAAAGACACTTATGTCTGTGAGCTTGGGTGGCCCTTGTACCTAGCTCTGATGTCACTTCTGGGGTGGAGTGAAGTTGGAGTTTGGGGGCACTGCTGAGAAATGTCACAGGATCCAGACTGGTGCGTAGTGATATTCACAAGGTAAGGGATCTGCGTTTAGAAGCATCCATAGAAGACCATGTTAACACAGCTCCAACAGCAAGTTTTCAATCACTTAACATGGGCAAACTCCACTCGCTCAGGCCATTCAATAAAGGCAAAATTGGTATTCAGTGTATTTGCCTAATGTTACAGTACTAAATAGCCCTCTCCAAATATTGTATGCATCACTAGACAATAGAATAAATGTTGCTACCTTGGCTCTATTTAGATGACTAAGGTATATCTCCATCTCAGTATACTGGTGAGAGGCAAAGCTGGATAACAATCAAGCAAATGGCATTAAAGAAACTAATAATAATTGCATTCAACTCAGTAAATGGCCTTACCCCTTACCATTTATAACACTGCACACTGACTTGGAGCCACCAAAGATGCACCAATGACAACCTTTAACCATGGCCTAAGCCCCAGTGTGCTGAATTCAAGTTCTTGGCTTTCTACCTTCCCCCTTCACAGGAACTACTAATCAACATTCAGCCTCCCATTCTCTTCAAGAGTTTGAATTTGTACTGAAAACACATCTGTGGCAACATGAACAGTAAGTGGAGAAATACCCAGTTTGTTATAAATATGTACAGTGGATGACTTTTTCTTTAGCTAGTGATACAACGTTGTCCTAGGCTTGTGTTTTCTCCAACAGTCAAGTACCTACAACTTCTCAGTTACCAACCCAAAACAATTACTTTCAGTAATTATGGAAACTACCCTGCATACATAGATTATGTACCACCATTGGGTTTAAGCACAACATCACTGATTGAAACGTACATAAATACGTTTTGAATTGTTTAGATAAAATATGTGAAGGGAAGTCTATGGCGGTTGCAAGAAAGTAATTGGACATGCATACTTAGGGAAGGAAACTGTGGGTGCCAGAGACAGAGGCCCATTTTCATGGGCGAGCACAAAGTACTCCGTCCATTCTGTAATCTTTCTTTGGGCTTGAAACCACGCCCATGCCACATCAGCGCTTACATTGGTTTGTGGGCTTGCCTTTTAAAATCTGCTTGCTTTCATTTGTGAAAGACATGCATACGTCATGCCTTTTACGGTGTTTAGCTCACGTACACAGCACCGGTAATGTACCAAAAACATATGAGGCTCGATGTTTTCAGCCTGGAGTGCAGTCGCAGCGCGATTGTGCTGCATTTTACATAGCGCGATCGCACTGCGTTTTTTTTTGCTTTACAACTCTAATAGCTCTAACTTGAACAAATGTGAGACCCGTTGCATTGAAAATGCTTGTTGGTTCTTGTTGTAAAGGTGCAGGAAGGAACCCGAGAAGCAATGGTGCTTCTTGGATCACTCAACTGCCAATCGGCTGGGGCAAGCGATTCCCTTATTCCTTAACTGAGAGACCTGCAGAGCACTATTACTCATTGAAAAGGCAACTCCAAACCCTCAGCCATCTTGTGGACAATTGAGTATGTGCTCATCTGGCATTGAAACTTCAGGCTAGGAGTTTAGTCTTCTTCTACTCTGGAGGTACAAGAGCCCCATCTCTAAATGTTATACTGCAAGCACACTACCCCCCTCATAATCCTCTTCATCCAAATATATCTTCCTCCTTGAGAAAATAATGCTTCTGAGTTAGAAGTGAAAATGACAGAAACCCTGAAAAATGCATTGAATCATTTGGGTCTGGTCACCTTCTTGATGCAAAGTAGTTGTAAGTAGTCCTGGACAGTTTCTTAACTACGCGCAGAATTAAATTCTGTCAGAGGAGTAGGTACAAGTATCAACTTTGTGCCCGGACCTAGCCACTAATCCTGGTGCAGAGAGTGCTGAAACTGGCATGCCAAGCTTCATTCGGAAGGGACATTATAGATGAGGTTGAGGGTGGATGCCAAACCGGCAGTCTGTCGGGGTCTGAAAAGAGTTAGTTAGCCTTGAAGAGGTTGTTTTGAATCTAGCCTTTCTAAGCGTATGTGGGAGATACCTGGCTTTGCACTAAAAATGGCCAACACAGCATGTTCAAAAGTGTTAATTTGTCTAGTGGAAGAGCATTTGACAACAAAGGGGCATGGAGAGAGAATGGCCAATCAAGCCCTATACACTGGGAAAATAGAACACAAGAAGGCTGGTAAAGAATGAAGTGTCAAATCTTGCGATTTCAACAGTGTTTTGTGCAAAAGGCACAGAATTTTCGATTTGATTCTGATAGAGATGGGTAGCTAGTCCATGGAATGGAATAGAGGAGTAGCATAAACGAACCAGAGAACATTTGTGAACAATCCGGCTGCTGTAGCTTGTATGACCTGAAGACACTAGGGCCAAGATAAAGCAAATTGTCGTAATAAAGCTTGGAGACAAATTTTGCCTGCAGAAGTGGATTCTTCCATTCATGTATGATGTATTGTATATTTCCTGTGGGTATTTCAGCTGAAATTATACAGAGGTAACAATTAAAACTAGTAGTAAGCCCATCCTTACTAGAAAACAGTGGAAGAAACAATAGGATCGTAAAAAAATAACAAGTCAGAATCATCTAACAAAATATATCTCATTTTGTGACCACTAACATAAATTAGTATCTGTCCTGGAGATTAAATACAGTTAAAAGTAATATGCCAGTAAAGCTGCAGTAAAACCTTTCCTTCTTTTGAAATGCTGCTTGGGTGTAACATGCAACATTTTTATTTGCTTTCTGATAGCATGTGATTGTGCAGGTAGCAAGTCATTTACAAATAAACTGTTTAAATGTAGGCATGTCTGCTATATTAAGTCAATTATTGATAAACAGAAGATTTGATTTCCTAACAATATTAGGTCAGTTTTAAAAAGCAGATTACTTGTCTACTATCTAGCAATGTTTATGATTGTCTTTAAACTGGAAAGGTGTGCTTCTGTTGGCACATATAATGCCTGGTTAACGTAAATAATCTGACACTAAGAGGCGGCTTTATATGTTGTCATGGAGGGAACAGCAATTGATCTGCCTCCCTAGCAACATAGTGGTCCACCTGCCCAACTGAAATGTGGGTGAACTGTAGGTTTGGCCACGGCAGTGACTTGCTTCCCTGTCTCCACCATATCCAAACTTCTCGGACAGCCCAATGGAAGGAGTAAGGGTCATTGGAGAAATGGCTTTATGTCCGTCGGCCCAATCGGGATGGGCAGATATAAAGCCAATATTCACTCTCTGTCACTGCCAGGAAAATACTGGCAGGGAGTGACAGTAAACCACTAAAATGCCCCCCCCCCCCCATAAGAGACAACTCTCATAGTGATGGTGACATCATCTTTTTTTACTTTCAAAAAGAAAATTCTGCTTTTTTTTTTTTTTTTTAAATACAAAAGTAATACGTTTGGTGCAGGACTCCATCATGCCTAAAGACCCCTGCACCAATCTGCAGAAAGCATTTACAGAATCTGCTGTGATAATGGTTCCTGCTAATGCTTTATAACGCTGCTAGCTTGATGGTCATTTATACATTAGGTGGGCAGCATCTCCATCTGGGCCACAGAGTAATTAATTAAATAATTTAATGTGACCCTAAATCAGACAAAAAGAAGAATGTGTGATCAACATTTTTTTCGAATGCGCTTTCTACCTGATCCCATCCGCTAGTTTTCTTTACTTTTCTCCTTTTTCAAAAGAATGAGTAAAGTTAACTTTAAAAATTGCCTTTAGCTGTTGAGTATTAGTAATCACAAATTGTTATGTGTTAAAAAAGAAAAGCAATTACATTTTATAAATACAGCCTTTTCTGTGTTTAAACTGCCAGTTTTAAAATATAGTGAAGATATCTTTAAAAGCTGGACAAATGAAATATATTTTGCTTGAATGAAGATCCAACAATAGACTGCGTTTTCCTTTACTGTTTGCCAATGTGCATGGATGCCCTTATGATCTGTGCTCATTTGGCACCTTTATGTCTTCTGTCATGACTGTGTTAACATGTTCTATGCTCCTGTAGGCAAGTTTGCTCTGTGCCTTTGTGTGTATGCAATGTACAAATACCAAACTTTAGCTTTGTCAATGCTTGTTTTATGTTTCTAAAAGATGTATCTCTTTAGAGGTGGTACTTTCTCTTCTGAGCTTGAGGAAAATTTAGATTGAGACTAAACCTCTAAAAAAAAATACAAGTACCTCCTATGGGAGTTACACTTTCATATCATTTATGATGATTTATAATGTGAAGCTGATTCCAATGCTTGTTTAGGGGGCTTTAACCTAGACACTGTATGTTCCCACTGCCTTGGATGTGACAGAGGTACTGGTATTAGGACCTCACTGTCACTTGCCAAAGACCACTCCTTCTGAACTATTTGGATGCAAAGCTGTTTGCGATCACCAGGGTGTACATCACTAATGTCAACATCTGTTTTAAGCAATTTATGCAGAAAAAGCTTAGCCAGAGAACCAAACAAATTATTTGGTTTTGAAAAGAATGTATACAAAACGGACAAAATTATATAGTATGCGTCAAATGACTATCACAGCAAAAAATGATTTAATAATGGTGCTAATGTGCGTATGCATTTGAGAGCTTTTTTCTTATCACACCTACTCAGTCATGATCTTTGTTACTCAGAGAAGAACCACAGATTGTAATGCATTTGCATGTTTCAGAATGCTCTCTAATGGAAGGAACGTCAACAAAAACGCACACCAAGGAATGTTATGGTATATTCGAAGCCAGAGATGTCTTCATTATTGCCTGGGGTGACTGTACATTTTCTTTAAACTGTTATGAACACTTATCAGGCAGATTTATATTGAATATCAATGCAAAGACACGCAGTATGCGTGCTGGGAAGAAGAAACTTTCTTCTTTGGAGTGAGCCACTAACATATGATATTATTCGACCCTCAAGCCAGAGCCACAGGGTGCAGTCTACGACCAGGGGAGGTGCTGTGCTGCCAGTTCATTAGTAGAGCAGTGACTGATTTAAAAGATAAGCAGAGACAAAGGCAATGTTCTGCCGTGCATGAACAGATAGGCACAAGCACACACAATGTGCTACAGACTCGTGCCATGGTGCACAAAGCTGTCTGTTCATGTGCTAACCGTCTCCCCATTGTACTTCTTTTCAGGCCCTCTAATCTCCATCATTCCTCCTAGGTACTGACACCAAACACAAGTGAAATAAAAGAGAATTACGAATAAAAGAAAAAGAACAAGGGTAGAAGAAAGCAGACTAAACATTAAGGCTTTTAGCCGGGGTTCAGAATTATCTCCTACCTACATTCCTTCAATGTAAACACAAGAGTACAAAGTGAGATTGCGCAGACTGTCACAAACTATTAGGAGTTTGATTATATTACCAGAATTGACGTGAGGTTTGTGTGGACAGTTCTGAAGCCTTTTAATCTAATAGGTTAATTTAAAACTTCAGTATTTCATTAAGGTGTCCTATGAGAATAAATATTAGTTGCATCCAAAATTGCAAGTAAACGAGGTACTCTAGAACCATAACCCTGAATCACTGTGTTCTTCCTTCACACAAAAGAGTGCAGTATCGGACAATAACGTGCTAATTTATTGTTTTTGGACAACTAACTTGCTAAAATGCCATACTGCCCAGGGAAAGCAAATATAATCAACAATTCTGTGGAGTTTTGAAATCGCCCAACATGCAACAGGGCGACGATTCCAAAGAACAAGCCAAAAAATGAAAAATGAAATTTAGTGTCAGAAATTAAGTAATTTTTCCCCTGTGCTTCAGCGGTGATACAGTCATTGGTTCTCTAGCAGAGCTCATGTAACTCAGCAAGGTTATGTTCACTGCTGTTAAGGCAGTCAGATGCCACTGGCCACTCTGCCCAAGCCTGAAGTACTGGGTTTTTCAGAACCCAGTGGTGCCAGGGAACACACCCTAAGACTTCGAGTCCTTCCTGTTTCAGACTACAGAAACACAGAGTCTTCTTGGTGAAGTCAAAGATCTTGTTTATTGGCTGCAGCCAGTAACAGGTATCCTAGAAGTACAACACAGTGTATATTCTCAGGAGACTGCTCTCCTTGAAAAGCTAACCTTCTCTTTTATACAAAATATTATGCTTTAGGCAAACATTCCTTATTTTACAGTTGACCATTCACATATTTTCACTACAAAGAAATAGCAGGGTTATGATGACAAGCCATATTTCAGTTTGTCCAGCCCTCAATCAATTACCCGGCAAGGCTCAGTACTTTCATCAGATATCGACGGACCCCCAATATAAACAGGCACCTCCTCCTTGTAAAGCAAGTCATAAAGAAAGAAACAGGGACAGGTGTGTGTAAGATTAGGCATGGTTTGTGTGTGATTAAAGGTTTTATGATGTGTTGTGCCTTGATACTAATCCCATTCGGCCACTGGGAATGAAACTGGCCGAACAGGTTTGGCTTCAGGCAGTGGAGTCAGCTTGCTCAGGTCACAGAGGAGTCAGCAAAGATGTACGTGTCCTTCAGACTCGTTTTCGGCATTAGTCATTGGCCTATGTGAGGGCAATCACAAAATGGCTGTCGTTTAAATGGAACCTCAGAGTTTCAGGACGGAAACTCTGATATTCGGGTGATTTCGTCACCTGAATATGAATACAATGCTTGTGCATACTATTCTAATCATTCTCGGTCTGATGATACCAAAATCGTTGTGATACGACGATGTTTATAACACGGGTCCAGAATTTTCAGTACCACAAGCCAATTAAAATACTTAGCAAAAGCATCAAAATGAGTTATTTAATTCCTTTTCAAAATAGATACCTAAAACCACAAACACTCGAAGAAATCAATTGAAAATGATTTGAGAACTGTCTACATTAGATCTAGATGATTATTAAAGCAAGCAGAGAGATACCTTTATGTTACAAAAGAATATTGAAGAGTTAACACAAATTATCTTCACTTCCCAACTCTAGGTCTCATCCAAAAATAGCAAAATGTAAACAAATGGGTGTTATATTTTTCTGAGAAGGGTGGACATTTTAACCTGGATGGATGCTTGCGCACCTGCTTATCAGACCCTGAGAGAACCAACCTGCTAAGGACCACCAACAGAATAAGTCTTCCTCTCTTCATTGCATGTCACTGCAACGAAAGAAGGATTGCATATACCAAGCTTGCCAATATAGATGCCAAAGAGGATGAGGTACTTCCTTCCAAACTAGCCCCATTTCAAGATGGCACTTTTTTTTTTTACTTTTCCC
This sequence comes from Pleurodeles waltl, assembly GCF_031143425.1. Lineage (NCBI taxonomy): Eukaryota > Metazoa > Chordata > Amphibia > Caudata > Salamandridae > Pleurodeles > Pleurodeles waltl. The sequence goes on from NC_090447.1 coordinate 1,221,081,862, forward strand.
TCATAATGTTCCAAACCAAGATCAAAGATTTAAACAGAAAGTTCAATACATGTGATACCATAGAGCAGGCTTCTCCTACCCTTAGCTCCTGAGCTACTCGTCGCTCCCCAACTCCCTGTAAGTATCTCACCTGTGTGCAGCTCAGCCTACTAATTAAGAATCCTTTTATTGGTTGAATTAATTATCATTATTAATATATGCATATCAAAAATCGAAAAGCATATGTTCAAGATGAAAATGGGTGTATTAGAACTCATAAGCTAATGTTTGGAAAAATAAATGGTTGAAATTCTAAAATATTTTTAAGCCGATATTTGAGGACTAAATTAAGCATTCCTGAGAAAGCATTTTACTAATATTATTACATAGGTGCTAAGTGGACTGCAGCGGTGACCTTTATGTATCATCCATGTATAAACATTCAAAATTGTCCACCCCTTTTTATGTAATTGCTGGCAGCCGTACATGATGCACACAGGTGATCACTTTTGGTAATCGTGCATAGGGAGGCTACTAATGTAATCTGTCCTGATGTGCTCAAGATTACAACAGTAACAATATTAGTAGTTCAGAATGATTTTCACTGAATATAAATAGCTCTCCTCACAGAAAATGTTAGAGAGCCCGGCCACAGATTATTAAAAGCCAGACGAAAAAAATTAGACCATGGCTTGCAATGCCTTGACCTATTTTTGCCAACAAAATTGTTACCTCCCTCTCTCTGTTTTGTCCATGTGTGTGTTCCAAAATTCTGCCTTGCATTACTCCTCCAGTTGTTGTACACTTCTTTGGGTCACCACACTCTACAATAGGCACTGTCTGGATGAACAAGTTACTTACCTTTGCTAAAGCTCTTTCTGGAAGCAACACTAACTGCAGATTCCTCACCTTTTTGAATATTCCCCAGGAGTCAGACTGGATCTGCAAACTTTTGAGCAATATCTCTGTGCACCAGTAGGAGGTTCCATGCTGCTCATCACTGGTGCTGTTCTGCTCTGGAAATGGCATTCAGGTACTGATGCCAGTTACTTTGAGTCTGTCCGTGCCCCCAGATGCAGAGCTCCAACAGCAAATTGGCTTTGACCAATGTACTGATTCTTGGACATGAGATCTTATTAACTAATAGAGTCAATTTACCGAAAGGGGAAAACTGCAGCGTCAGTGAGGAATCTGCAGTTATGTAGAGATTCTGCCAGAAAGAGCATTATAGAGGGTGAATAACTTTTTACTTCTTTTATCTTCTGATAGACACTTCTAACCACAGATTCCTCTCTTTTTGAATAAATATTACAGCAGTCCCAATTTAGAGGTGGCCCTGTGAACTCGCTCAAATGAAAATGTCCTGTGGGACAGAGAGTATAAAATACCTTCCTCAGCGAGCCTGACTGTTTGTGCTTTGTGAACGTATAGAGTCACATACATGCAGCTGCCTGGCAGATGTCCAGAACAGGAACGTCATGTGGCCAGTCAGTGGTAGCAGCTTTAGCCATTCTGGAATTAACTTGCAGTCCTTCCAAAAGCTGTTTTTTGGCCATGATACAGAGTAGGGTCCGGAAGGAGATGGTCCTTTTCTCTGTGACCTTGACTTTTTTTTCTCCAGCAAACCCCACAGTGCTGATCGTTCCTCAGTTGCTTTCTGGTATGATTAATGTAGAAGCTCCAAATCTTTCTGTGGTCTAAGCAATGGAGTCTCTTCTCCTCCTTAGCGGGGTGAGGCAGAGCAAAGAACACCAGTATTGTGAACAACATGAAACAGTCACAACCTTTGTCAAGAATGATGCTAGCTTCCACAGAACCAGTTTGCCTGGTAAAAACATTGTGCACAGTGGATTGACACAGAGAAACTGATGCTCACCCATTCACAGCACCAACGTTATGGCGATGAGGAACACTCACTTGAAGGTAAGACACTTAAAGGGCAGCTGCGAAGTGGCTTCAAGGAAGTGCACATCAAATATGTGAGGACCAAGTTGTGGTGCAACTGTGGAATGACAAAGGGAAAGGGAGGAACGGATGTAGGCCTTTCAAAAAATGCATCACAATTCATTTACAAAATGAGGGCTGGTCCAGCAACTGTAATGCTGAAAGAGCCGAAAGGTACCCTTTAATGGTGCACAGAGCTAAGTCTTGCAGAGTGAGGGACAAAAAAAACAACAAAGCGTCAAACTGACCCTGAAGAGGTTCACTCTGACTTGTGCCGCATCCAACTACAAATTTGGCCCAAGAGCGGCGTATACTGACAAGGAACGTCTGTAAGCCAAGATGACATCAACCACCTCCAGAAAACGTTTGAAGGTGTTCAGCTGTTGCCACTCGATCTCTAAGCACAAAGGTAGAGACTGCAAAGACTAAGGTGCAGAATCCTGTCCTGTTGCTGTGACAGCAGGTTTTCCAGGAGAGGCAGTCTGATCAGATGGCACATGGTTATATCCAGGAGCGTTGGATACCATACTCTCTGTTCCCAAACAGGATGACTTGGGCCAGGTCGATCCAGATCTTCAGAAATCATAGCAGAAGAGGAATCAGTGGGAAGACATACAGGAGTCCTGAGTTCCAGCCTAGGTGGAACGCATCTCCTAGCAAGAGACACATTGGAAACTCCAATGTGCCGAGCTACTGAGATTGTACATTATTGGTGGTGGTGAAAAGATGAAGCCAAGTGTTAGAAATTGGGTCTTTGGTTGACAGTAAGGTTACCCCCTGTTCAAGCAAGGTCATTCACTCTAGTCAGGGTAAAAGTGAATCACCCTCAGCTAGCCCATACTCAACCCCTTGGTATCTTGGCAGAGCAGTAGGCTTAACTTCAGAGTGCTAGGTGTAAAGTATTTGTACCAACACACACAGTAACTTAATGAAAACACTACAAAATGACATAACACAAATTTAGAAAAATAGGAAAAATGTACCTAAACAAAACAAGACCAAAACGACAAAAATCCACAATACACAAGTCAAGTTCTCAATTAAAATGCAAAAATAGTCTTAATGTAGTTTTAAATACACGCTGACACTGTTAGCGTGAAAATGTACTTTGGGTGCGTCAAAAATAACCCAGAAAAAAAAACAGGCACCTCAGGGGGAAGGGGACGGGGGCACCTCAGCCGGATGATGGTACGACACCACTGCTCCTCGAGGGGGCTCCATGCCCACTGCCTGGTCCTGGGGAGTGCAAAGCCACAGTCGCTCAAGTCTCTCAAGTGGGTGGGTTGCCCACTGCTTGGTCCTGGGGAGTGCAAAGCCATAGTCTCTCAAGTCTCTCAAGTGGGTTCACTGCCCACTGCTTGGTCCTGGGGAGTACAAAGCCACAGTCTCTCAAGTGGGTGGTTTGCCCACTGCTTGGTCCTGGGGAGTGCAAAGCCACAGTCTCTCAAGTCTCTCAAGTGGGTGGGTTGCCCACTGCTTGGTCCTGGGGAGTGCAAAGCCACAGTCTCTCAAGTCTCTCAAGTGGGTGGTTTGCCCACTGCTTGCTCCTGGGGAGTGCAAAGCCACAGTCTCTCAAGTGGGTGGCATCTTCCAATGGTTCTGGAGGGGGCTTTGTGCCCAGAGTGCTTCATCCTGCCAAGGGCTGTATTAGTGGATGCTTATCTCCACTGGTTCTGTAGGGGGCTTTGTGCCTGGAGTGCTGGATCCTGCCAAGGGCTGTGTTAGTGGATGTTTTTCTCGACTGGTTCTGGAGGGGGCTTTGTGCCCAGTGATGCTGCTCCTGGGGTGTGGCATGTTGACTTCGTCTCACCTGAGTGTCACAGCCACGCGATGTACCCGGAACAGGTAGCATGATACTCCATAGAGGCAGACCCACACTCCATCCTGCGGCAACTTAGGCTGCCAATTGCTGGTTTGTGTCAGTGCTGGAGGTGGCGTCTCAAGTGGCGTGTCCAGGGTCCAGGACGTCACCTGCAGACTCTGACGGCTGCACACTGGGGATGGGGCTGACTTCTGACAGAGTGGCATCGGCTGTGCACGTGGCGGTGCTGATGGTGTTGCAGGCGGCGGTGGCTGTGGCAGGGATGCTGCCAGAGCAGGCCGTGGTGCAAGTGGCTGTTGGGGTGGATGGAGACACCATACCGTCTCTGGCAGCCTCGGATGGCTGATTCTTGGGAGGATGCTGCAGACTGATGTTGTGGCAGAGGCGGTGCAGGTGGCGGTCGGAGCGGCGATGGTGACTGGGGTGCATGCAGCTGCCATCCTTGATGATTTGGTAGTTGCCAGCCCCTCCCCAGGTGACGTCGTGCCGAGAGGTGATGTGCCCTTTGGCTTGTGGCCCTTCCCCATCTTGACAGCCCTTAGCACTGTCCACTCTGTGCTTGTGCGAGGCCTTGCTGGGTGGGTGGTGTGACTGTCCCCTGCTTGAAGCCGGTCCCTTTTTGAGCTCGGAAGGTGGTGGAATATGGTGGTCCTTCTTTTCTGTTGGTGGCACACTGGCAGCTCTGACGGGTGCCCCCTTTGACCGTACTGGAGTAGCAGGTACCACAGCGGTTCAGATTTGGTGGCTGAGATGCTGGGCTGGGATCTAGACATCCTGGCTCTAGGAGAAGGACGGGAGGTGGAGGTGTAGGGAAGAGCTCCAGTTTAGCTAGGTAAATTGTTTTGGACACACCGGGACGGGAAGATGGAGGGGATTTGGGAGTGGAGGAAGAGGTAGTGGTTGTAGGAGGTGTACGTCTGCTGAGTTTGGGTGAGGATGCATGGGTTGGAGGTTATTGTGAGGTGGATGGCTGTTGAGTGGGTGTGTGCCTGCATGTGTGTACTTTGGGAGGAGGGGTAACAGACACACTGGAAGAGGACACAGGGGACGTGTGAATGGTAGTGGGGGTGGTGATGGCATGTGAGCGGTGTGTAGTGATGGGCGTGCTGGTGATGGAGGTAGTGTCTGAGGATGTAGTGCATGCAGGTGTGAGTGGAGATGAGACAGGGAGGAAGGTGGAGGACGTGGAGGAGGGGGACACAGTTGAGGCAGTGGATGTTGGTGTGTCTGCATGGGGATGGTGCATGTGTGAGTGCCTGTGGGATGTGTGGTGCTTATGTTTGCCTGTGTGTTGATGTGTGTTGATGTGTCTGCATGCTGGTCTGATGGTGTGCTTGGGATAGGCAGAGGTAGAGGGGATTGGGTCTGGGTAGTGGAAGTTGGAGGGGGGAGGATGGACACAGGGACAATGGCTGCCTTCAGTGCTAAGGCCAGAGCCTGAAATGCTCTCTGTTGGACCGCCACTCCAGAAGGAATGCCCTCCAGGTATGCATTTGTTTGCTGTAAATGCCTCTCGACACCCTGGATGGCATTCAAAATGGTTGACTGCCCAACAGTGAGGGATCTCAGGAGGTCAATAGCCTCCTCACTGAGGGCAGCAGGGCTGACTGGGGCAGGGCCTGACGTGCCTGGGGCGAAGGAGATGCCCACCCTCCTGGGTGAGCGGGCACGGGAAACACGTTGAGGGGCTGCTGGGACGGCGGTGATGGTAGGGGGGCTGGTGGCTGTACCTGTTGTTGCAGTGGGCACAGAGGTGCCCGCCACTGCAAGGGAGCTCCCATCAGAGGAGGAGTCGCTGTCGCTGGTATCCCCTCCTGTCCCCGTCGTGGAGCTCCCCTCGCCCTCTGTCCCACTGGTGCCCTCACCGTCGGTGGATTCACCCTCCTGGGACATGTAGGATGCAGCTCCCTCCATCTCCGGTGCCTCTGCTCCTCCACCAGATGATGCTAATGCACACAAGGACAGGGTGACAAAACAAGAAGGGGGGAAAGACAGAGGAGACACATGGTCAATTCCAGCAACACCACTACCATTGGCGGACATAACACACAGGGAGCAGCCCTATTCACTAGGCCATGCACTAGTAGTTAGTAGTAAAATCACCTGCCCATGGGGGGCTATGCCTAAGACCATTTGCTGCACACCTGGAACCCACAGGAGGCTGACTAGTTGTAGATGCCCACTACCACTATTAGGGTTGGAGTGCCTCCGAGCCTGCCTAACAAGTGACCTACCCTACCAAGTTCGCCCTGGCTTAGGGGAACCCACAGCCTACATCCCCCACCCCAACACCACATAAAGCGCGAAGTCAGCTGAATGAGACTGTACTCACCCCCTTGTGGCTGCTGTGATGCCCTCAATCGCCCATCCAACTCCGGATATGCCACCGCCAGGATCCGGAACATCAGGTGGGTCATGGTGCGACAGACACCCTTTCCACGTTGGAAGGCCATCCCCAGCCTCCGCCGTCTCCTTGCTCCAGCCGCGCAGGTCCTCCCATCTCTTGCGGCAGTGGGTGCTCTGTCTATGATATACCCCCAGGGTCGGCACTTCCTTGGCAATGGCACGCCAAGTACCCTTCTTCTGGTGGGCACTGACCTAGAGGAAAGGTATAGGATGAAAGGAAATTACTCTCCAGTCTGGTTCATCATACTCATTGCCCACCAGTTCCCACCCATGCCCTGACACACATACACTCACCATCCTCGCATGCATGCCTCAGCCCCCACCCCCACATATATCTTCCATCCACACCACTCCATACATTCATGGCCCACGCATCATGCTCACAGTGTACTCACCTGTTTGTCTGGAGGACCGTAGAGTAGCGTGTACTGGTGGAGGACACCATCCACAGTGTAGGTCCTCTCCTGTTGAAGGTCAGGTATCAAATGAGTGAACAGATAGAAAATGGTAGTCACATCTGCGGCGGTGCGTACCGTCACCGCCAGCGTACATCGTCATTGGCTCCTGGAACCCATGGGGCCCAATGATAACCAATGCTGAGTTGCGTGGCGGTCTTCGACCGCCTACCGGGACACTGCACGCCAGCGCAGTTACCTCATTTCCCCTTGTCCCTCCTTACAGGTCAGGCAGCCGCCATTTCTGGGTGGCACATGGCATGGCACCTAACTGCGCCACAGCACATTTGGACATAAATACGGACAGACAACGCCACACACGGATTTACTCACATTACAGCAAAAACACTTGTGCAACCTATGTGGTACATGACCCTCTGCTCACCATTCTCCTCCATAGGGCACATCCGCTGTGCAGATAATGAGATGGTATCATCCTCCGGTCTACAGACCCCTGGTGGACCTGTCGACAATGGAAGATAGACACATCATTATCACCTACAGACTTGATCGTGCCACAATCCAAGAACTGCGTGCACAATTGGAGCCTGACCTGATGTCAGCTATCCGCCATCCCACAGGAATACCCTCTCGAGTGCAGGTCCTGTCAGTGCTCCATTTCCTGGCAAGTGGCTCCTTTCAAACTACAGTGGCCATGGCATCAGGGATGTCTCAGCCAATGTTCTCCATCGTGTTGACCAGAGTGTTGTTTGCCCTGCTGAAACACATGTGCAGCTACATTGTATTCCCCCAGGTGGAGGATTTGCCCACAGTGAAAGCTGACTTCTATGCCCTGGGACATGTCCCCAACATAATGGATGCCATTGATGGTACACATGTGGCATTTGCCCCCCGCAGAAATGAACAGGTGTACAGAAATCGAAAAAGCTAACATCCTATGAATGTGCAGATGGTGTGTTCGGCAGACCAGTACATCTCCCATGTGATTACCAAGTATCCTCGCTCCGTGCATGACGCTTACATTTTGAGGAATAGCAGCATCCCTTATGTGAAGGGCCAACTCCAGAGGCACCGTGTCTGGCTAATAGGTGAGCCCAAGGTCCCCACACAGTATGAATAGGTGTCTGGGTATGGGGTAGTCCCTAAGTGTTAGTGTGTGTCTAACAGATTTCCCTTGACATTTTCAGGTGACTCTGGTGACCCCAGACTCTCATAGCTACTGACCCCAGTGAGGGATGCCAGGACAGGGGCAGAGGAACGCTACAATGGGGCACACGGACAAACTAGGCGTATTATTGAGTGGACTTTCGGCCTCCTGAAGGCCAAATTCCAGTTCCTCCATCTAACAGGTGGCTCCCTATACTACTCACCGAAGAAGGTATGCCAGATAATTATGGCATGCTGCATGTTGCACAACCTGCCATTGCCACGCCAGGTGCCTTTTTTGGAGGAGGATGGGCCTGATGATGGTATTGTGGCAGCTGTGGAGCCTGTGGACAGTGAGGAAAGGGGGCACAGGAAGAAGGTATTGACAACTGGAACAACATCATCATGCAGTACTTCGAGTGAGACACAGGTAAGAGACTGGCACTGCTCATCTCATATCTGACTACTGTAGGACATTGTATAAGTCAGCCTCTTAACCTCTGTGTATGGGCCCTGACAGTCCACTTTGGCTTTCCATTTCACAGATCTGGGTACCTCATTCTGCCTTCTGCTATGTTTACTGCTGCCCAACAACTGTCATACATTGGTATGTACAGACTGACTCCAGATTGTTTTGTGATTCAAAGGTGTTTATTTATGGGCTAATGTGTATAGGGGATGTGGAAGGGGCTGGGGTGATGGTGGAGGAATGTCCAGGATAGAGTCCAGTTTATTTGTATCACAGGTGCATTGTCCAAGGGGGCACAGGAAGGGGAGCAATGGCAGTTTAAGGTGGACAGGTGGACAGGGTGACAGATTGGGACAGAAGGGTGACAATCAGGAGAGTCTTATTTCCTGGTGGGGGTCTTGGCAATGTTCTCTGTCTTCTGCCTGGATCGCAGGGACCGTTTGCGTGGTGGTTCTCCTTCTGCAGTGGGTGGTATGCTGGTGGCTTGTTGGTCCTGTGGCGGGACATCATGTCCACTAGCGCCGGCGGACGTGGAAGGCTGTTCATCATTTGTGCTGGTGACAGGGGCCTGGTGGTATGCCACTGTCTCCCTCATGGTGTTGGCCATGTCTGCCAGCACCCCTGCAATGGTGACCAGGGTGGTGTTAATGGACTTCAAGTCCTCCCTGACCCCAAGTATTCTCCGTCCTGCAGCCGCTGGGTCTCCTGAAACTTGGCCAGTACTGTGCCCATGGTCTCCTAGGAATGGTGGTATGCTCCCATGATGTTTGAGAGTGCCTTGTGGAGAGTGGGTTCCCTGGGCCTGTCCTCCCCCTGTCGCACAGCAGGACCCCCAGCTTCCCTGTTATCCTGTGCCTCTGTCCCCTAAACCGTGTGCCCACTGCCACTGACCCCAGGTCCCTGATTGCCCTGTGTTTGTGCGGTTGCCTGGAATCCCTGTGGTGGTGGGCACACTGCTGATTGATGTGTCCTGGGGACAGTGGCATGGGCCCGCTGGGTGGGTGCTGTGGTGGAGTTTCCTGAGGGGGGGAGGTTCTGTGATGGTTTGGGACTGTGGCAGGGGAACCGAATGTCCAGAGGTCCCTGATGGGCCAGGCTGGTCATCTTGATCCAGGCGTGCAGAGCTGCTGTCGTCACTGTGGGCCTCTTCTGTGGGGGGACTGGATATGGCTGGCACCTCCTGTCCGGTGACGTTGTGTAGGGGTCCTGTTGGGGTGGAAATGCATTGTTATTGTATCTGTGTGTGCCATCTTGTGCAATGGGTGTGTTTCCCTCAACTACTGTGCTTGCAATATCACCTTGGCCCTTGTGCGAGTGGTGATTGTGTGCCCTGGGTGAGTCTCTCCCTTGGACATGCTTTGGTGATGGGTGTCCATGCAGGTCTGTGATGGGTGTCAATGCATTAGTGTAACATGCAGGGCTTGGTATTGGGATGTGTGGGTTGTGATAGTGGGGTATATGTGAGGAGGTGGAGTGATGGGTTTGAGGGTAGGGGTAGGAGTAAGTGACAGCATGCAGGTAGGGTGGGGGGACATAGTAGTACAGATTTGCCTTACCAGAGTCCAGTCCTCCTGCTACTCCTGTGAGGCCCTCAGGATGCATTATCACCAAGACTTGCTCCTCCCATGTTCTTAGTTGTGGGGGAGGAGGTGGGGGTCCACCGCCAGTCCTCTGTACGGCTATCTGGTTTCTGGATACCACGGAACGTACCTTCCCCCGTAGGTCGTTCCACCTCTTCCTGATGTCATCCTGTGTTCTTGGATGCTGTCCCACTGCGTTGACCCTGTCGACAATTCTCCGCCATAGCTCCATCTTCCTAGCAATGGATGTCTGCTGCGCCTGTAATCCGAAGAGCTGTGGCTCTACCTGGATGATTTCCTCCACCATGACCCCGAGCTCCTCCTCAGAAAACATGGGGTGTCTTTGAGGTGCCATGATGTGGTGTGAGTGATGTGTGAGGTGATGGTTGATGTGATGTGTGGGGTGATGTTTTGGGGTGTGTGGTGTTTTGTGCGTGGATGGTGTATGAGTGATGGTGTTCTGTGCCTCTGGATGCTGATGTTGCCTTTGCTTTTTTCTCTCTCTGCTTCTTCTAACTTTTTTGTTGTAAGGGGTTGTGGGTAATGTGGGTGTGTGTTTTATATTGGATTTGGTATGTGTGTGTGTGGTGTGTGTATGTGTATCAGGTGTGTGTATTTTGAATTGTCCAATGTGGTTGTGTTTTGTAAATGTGTGTGTATTTTGAGCGCACCGGTGTGTACCGCCAATGGTTTACAGCAGTTGAATGACCGCCCCGTTGATTCGTGGGTCGTGATAGTGTGGGCGTATTCCTGTTGGCGTAACAGTGTGGGTTTTGGTACCGTCAATTTATCACTGACCTTTGGTGTGGCGGACGTGTGTGGGTTTCTGTATTGTGGAGGATTTCTAAGTGTGGGTCATAATTCCCGTGGCTGATTTCCGCTGCGGACACAGTATGTTGGCGGCCGTTGGCACGGCGGTCAGCGGATTTTACCGCCAGGGTTGTAATGAGGGCCTATATGTCTTACCTTAACCATACACTGCGCCCTACCCTTGAGGCTACCTATGGCCTACCTTAGGGGTGTCTGACATGTAAGAAAAGGGAAGGTTTAGGCCTGGCAAGTGGGTACACTTGCTAAGTCAAATTTACAGTTAAAACTGCACACACAGACACTGCAGTGGCAGGTCTGAGACATGATTACAGCGCTACTAATGTGGGTGGCACAACCAGTGCTGCAGGCCCACTAGTAGCATTTGATTTACAGGCCCTGACACCTCTAGTGCACTTTACGAGGGACTTACTAGTAATTCAAATATGCCAATCATGGATAAACCAATCAACAATACAATTTACACAGAGAGCATATGCACTTTAGCACTGGTTAGCAGTGGTAAAGTGCTCAGAGTTCAAAACCCAACAGGTCAGAAAAAATAGGAGGCAGAACGCAAAAAGATTGGAGATGACCCTGCATAAAAGTCTAACACCAAGGTTTTCCCCATTTGTGCAAGACACCTTCTACACATCTTGGTACAGCTGGCACTCATGATCCATTAGGCATCAATGGCTGAGGCTGTCTACCCTGGCATTCAGAGATTCTGCCATGTGCTTCACTACCAGGAAAACGCCTTGATGGTGCGGCCATTTCCTGAGGTATAGTGCCTCCTGGCAAAGGGCCAAGTGCCCCACCATCTTTGTTGCAATACCACGTGGTGGTGGAGTTGACCGTAAGCAACAGTACCAGTCTCCCCTCAATGGATGGAAGGAAGTCTATCACCACCAAACAGATGGAGCTTGATATGGAGTTGCTATGCTATCTAAGACCAGAGACTCTGATCTCCACCGCTCCCACCTGACCACCCCAATGCAGGAGTGACAAATCAGTCACCACTCTCAGCTGGGGATGGGGTAGGAAGATGGGTCTGCCACTGACCCAATGGTGTAACAGTAATCAAAGGTGTAGATCTACTCCAGACTCCTCTACAATTTGAACATGTTCAGAAAGGCTGCCTTTATGTTGGTCCCACTGAAGTATCAGATCTCACAGCCCTCATACTCCTTCTTGAATTCTGACCAGCAGGACGCAGACGGTAACAGTCCCAGCAACCTTACAAACGACCTTACTGAAATCCAGGAACAAGGCTAAAAGATTAGGATCTAGCTTGAATGTCCTGAGGGAAAGACATGAAACTGAACCATGACCAGAATGGTTCTGAATAAGGGACACGTCTGGAAAGTCAGGTGTGACCAAGGTACGTTAATAGTGAACCCCAACAATGAGATCTGCCGTGTTCTGAAGGTGGTTGACGACTGCCTTTCATGATCACCAGAGGGGCACTGTTGAGACCAAAGGGGACAACTGTGAAATGAAAATGCTCCTGTTCTACCACGAGCCACAGGTAGCGCCAATAGGTCTGCAATACAGGCACATGGAAATAGGTGTCCTGAAGATCCTATTCCACTATCTAGACTCTAAGGTAATGGACAGAAAAGACCAGGGTGCAGCATCTTGAATTTCTCCTTCTACAGGAAGGTGTTCAGAGGACAAATTATCCCCAGGCATCAGACTGAATCCAGAAAATCTCGAGCACTACCCCTACATGCCAGTAGGTGGTGGTGTTTGGCTCTGCGCTGTCAGTGCAGGAAGTGACGTGTGTGGTGCCTATTGACACACCACCCAGCAGCCTGACATCAGTTTCTTTTCATGATCTTTCCACACCAGAAGCGCAAAGCTACAAATGAAGCTGATGTACTGGTGTGCAGTGCTAAGGGCCTCAGACAAATGTGACCCCATACAGAAATATGTTTGCAGAGCAGGGAGGATAGGAGGGTTAGTAAGGAATCTAAGGCTAGATAGAGTCTCTAGCAGACAAGGTGCTTTCAAAGGTAAGTAACTTGTTCACCTCAGAGATTTTCAGCGCAGACTCTCTACCTTAGAATAGACACTCAAGCAATACCTCTTCAGAGGTGGGTCTTTGAACTGTTAAACCATAATGTCCAGTAGGACCAATGGCAAAGTTCCTGTCACAATGGACCTGACTGTACTGTGCAGAGAGGCCAATATAGCTCTGCCATGTCCGGGACAGGGACTCCATGAGGTAATATATGGTCCCAACCTTCACGCTAGTGGAATGAGTTTGCAAGCTGTTTGGGGGTTGCTTCTTGGCCAATGCATAGCTGATTTTTATGCAACGAACTATCCATCATGAGATGGTCCTTTTCTAAACTACCTTTCCTTTCTTCACCCCAACGTAGCCCATGAAGAGTTGATCTTCCACCCGGAACTATCAAAATGGAGTGACAATGCTCTTCTTCAGTACAGGCGGTAGAATCTCTCCTCTATTTTAAAAGGGAGAGGCAGAGCAAAGTAGGTAGGTAAGGTGATTTTTTGATCCACATGAAAAGGTGCTACCACGTTTGGGAGAAAGGAGGCACAAGTACTTAGAACCAGTCTATTGGGGTGATTGTTGTGTGGGGGGATGAATAGAGAGACTGCTTGCAGTTCACTAACCCCCTTCCCCCTGGCTACTGCTATGGCCACCAGACAAAATATAAACAGATTGGACAGTTGGGAAGAGGTTCGAATGGTGCACACATTAGAGAGGACAGGGGCAAGGAAGGCTGGTCCAGCAACCACAAGAAAAGCTAAAATCGCTGAAAGGGAGCCTCTTACAGTGCCTAGAGCAGAGCCCTGCTAGGCCAAAGAGAGAATAAAAAACTAAGGGGGTCATTACAACCCTGGTGGACGGTGTTAAAGCAGCAGTAAGAACGGAAATAGGCCGGCGGAAAAAAAAAGGGAATTATGACCGTGGCGGAAACCGCCAACAAAGACAGCCACTTTAACACTCCGACCGCCACGGCAGTACAGACAAGCAGTGCAGCGGTCACCGCCAACAGACAGGCGGGAGACAAAGTACCGCCCACAGTATTACAACAGGCCAATCCGCCACCTTTTCCGGGGCAGATTCACCGTGGATAAAAACACGGCGGAAACAGCCATTTCAATGGGAAAACGCTCACCTTAACACACTCCACGAGGAAGGAGGGCACCATGGAGCCGGAACTCCAAATACTTCCTGCGTTAGTCTTCCTGCTCCTCTATGATCATCAGCAACGCCGGCGCCGAAGACAACGGTGAGTACTGCACCTACGACATAGGGGAGGGGGGAGGCAAAAGTCAGGGACACACACACGCATCACCCCCACCCCCACCCTCACCCACTACAACACACACACCAATGCATTTCCAAACATCACAGTAACAACCCCCAACCCCCATGGAAGAATGCAAAGACAAAAGGAAATGAGTTCAACCATTGTAATGTTACAAAATACAGTAAGCTAATATATACAGATATATATACACATTCCAAAATGTATACATCACAATTAGTAGTGCAGGTATGCACCATTCAATGTCCGTGGACTACTGGGCCCTAAATGCATGGGCGAGGCCCACATCAGATACCTGACCAGAAATGGAAAGAACACTGCTGGGGCATCAGATCGAAATACAACAGGCACCTCAGGGGGATGGGAAGGGGGGGCACCTCAGCCGGATGACAGCACCACGCCAGATCCACAACGGGGCTCCATGCCCATTGATGTATCCTGGGGAGTGCAAAGCCACAGTCTCACAAGTCTTTTCAGTGGGTGGTTTGCCCACTGTACCATCCTGGGGAGTGCAAAGCCACAATCTCACAAGTCTTTTCAGTGGGTGGTTTGCCCACTGTACCATCCTGGGGAGTGCAAAGCCACAGTCTCACAAGTCTCTCCAGTGGGTGGTTTGCCCACTGTACCATCCTGGGGAGTGCAAAGAGTGCTTCATCCAGTTAAGGACTGAGGTAGTGGATGCTGTTCTCCACTGGTTCTGGAGGGGGACTGGTGCCCAGGGTGCTTCATCCTGTTAAGGACTGAGGTAGTGGATGCTGTTCTCCACTGGTTCTGGAAAGGGACTGGTGCCCAGAGTGCTTCATCCTGTTAAGGACAGAGGTAGTGGATGCTGTTCTCCACTGGTTCTGGAGGGGGACTGGTGCCCAGAGTGCTTCATCCTGTTAAGGACAGAGGTAGTGGATGCTGTTTTCCACTGGCTCTGGAGGGGGACTGGTGCCCAGAGTGCATCACTCTCCCCGTGACGGTCCCAGTTCCGTCACTGCCCCTGCCGCACATGGCCTACCAGGGCTTGATTTTGCAGTGGTTGCCCTGTTCAGCGGTGCTTGCCATGGCGGTCTTTGCCCTGTTTAGCGGTGCTTGACTTTGCAGTTTCTGACCTGTTCAGCGATGCTTGCCATGGCGGTCTTTGCCCTGTTCAGCGGTGCTTGCCCTGTTCAACGGTGCTTGCCATGGCGGTCTTTGCCCTGTTCAGCGGTCTTTGCCCTGTTCAGCTGTGCTTGCCCTGTTCAGCGGTGCTTGCCATGGCGGTCTTTGCCCTGTTCAGAGGTCTTTGCCTTGTTCAGCGGTGCTTGACTTTGCAGTTTCTGACATGTTCAGCGGTGCTTGCCATGGTGGTCTTTGCCCTGTTCAGCGGTGCTTGACTTTGCAGTTTCTGACCTGTTCAGCGGTGCTTGCCATGGCGGTCTTTGCCCTGTTCAGCGGTCTTTGCCCTGTTCAGCGGTGCTTGACTTTGCTGTCTCTGACCTGTGCAGCGGTGTTTGCCATTGCGGTCCCTCATTGCCCAGCGGGGCTGTGGCTTCTGGGGCCCTCCTGGGCACTGACTCTGGCGGTGGTCTCCTGACCAGTGACGATTGGGCTGCCCTCCTGGGCACTGACTCTGGCGGTGGGCTCCTGACCAGTGACGATCGGGCTGCCCTCCTGGGCACTGACTCTGGCGGTGGTTTCCTGATCAGTGACGATCGGACTGCCCTCCTGGGCACTGACTCTGGCGGTGGTCTCCTGACCAGTGACAATTGGACTGCCCTCCTGGGCACTGACTCTGGCTGCCCTCCTGGGCACTGACTCTGGCGGTGGTCTCCTGACCAGTGACGATCGGGCTACCCTCCTGGGCACTGACTCTGGCGGTGGTCTCCTGACCAGTGACGATCGGGCTGGCGGTGGTGTCATGGGCAGCGGGGATGATGGCGGCCTTCTCCGCCGTGCTGCTCTTCCCAGACTTTGGCGCTTTCTTCTGCCCCTTCCCCACCTTGGGAGGAGTCACAGCTGACTCAGCACTCCCCCGGGACCCTTGTGAGCAGCTTTGCCGGCAGGAGTCTTCCCCCTCTCCCGTCGGGCACTGTCCAACTTCTGGTGCTTCACAGGGGGGGGACTGGATGTGCATTGGCTCTGTGTCACACTGGCTGCCCTGGTGCCTGGTACACTCCACATACCTCTAACAGGCACCACTGGTACCGCAGATGTTTTGGCTGAGGTGCTAGTAAGGGACCCATGAATTGGAGGGGGGGTGGTGGGAAAGAGGTCAACATTGCTCAGGAAAAGTTTCTGACGAACACTGGGACGGGTAGCTGGAGGGGGTCTGGGAGTGGAGGAAGAGGAGGTGGTTGTAGGAGGTGTAACTTTGATGATTTGGGTGCAGGTGCATGTTCTGGAGGCTGTCGTGAGGTGGATGGATGTTGGGTGTGTGTGTGCCCGCGTTTGTGTACTTTGGGAGGGGGCGTCACAGACACACTGGGAGAGGACACAGGGGACGTGTAAATGGTAGTGGGGGTGGTGAGTGCAGGTGAGCGGGGTGTGGTGGTGGGTGTGCTGGTGCGAGTCCTAGTGGCTGTAGTGGTAGTGCATGCAGGTGAGAGCATAGACGACACTGGGAGGGAGGAGGGAGACGAAGAGGAGGGGGACACAGTGGAGGCAGTGGATGTTGCTGTGTCTGTATGTGGGTGATGCTTGTGTGAGTGCCTGTGGGATGTGTGGTGCCTATGTTTGCCTGAGCTGCCCTTGTGTGTTGAGGTGTGTGCAGGCTGGTCTGATGGTGTGCTTGGGATAGGCTGAGGTACAGGGGATTGGGTCTGGGTGGAGGAAGTTGGAGGGGGGAGGCTAGAGACAGGGACAATGGCTGCCATCAGTGCTGAGGCCAGAGATTGCAGGGTTCGATGATGGGCAGCCTGAACAGAATGAATGCCCTCCAGGAATGCATTAGTGTGTTGCAACTCCCTTTCTACACCCTGGATGGCATTCACAATGGTAGACTGCCCAACAGTGAGTGACCTGAGGAGGTCAATGGCCTCCTCATTGAGGGCAGCAGAGGTGACAGGGGCTGAGGTGCCTGGGGCGAAGGTGATGCCCACCCTCCTGGGTGAGCGGGCACGGGGCGAAGGCTGAGGGGCTGCTGGGAGGGCGGAGCTGGTAGGGGGGGGCGGCTGTACCTGTAGAAGTGGGGGGCACAGATGTTGCCGCCACCACAAGGGAGCTCCCATCGGAGGACGAGTCTGTGTCGCTGGTTGCAGATCCGGTGACCGCCGTGAAGCTCCCCTCGCCCTCCGTCCCACTGGTGTATTCTGGGTCTGTGGTGTGGCCCTCCATGGCCATGTGGGATGCAGCCCCCTCGTGCTCCGGTGCCACTGTACCTCCGCCTGATGATGCTGATGCACAAAAGAACAGGGCGAGCACAAAAAGGGGGGGGACGACGACAGAAGAAAGACAGGTTGAGTGCATGGCTTACCACTACCGTTGGCGGACAATACAGACACAGCAGCCCCCTGCACTACGACGCGCTGTTGGGCTCTACAGATGCAGTTCCTGGGATATGCTCTACATGGCTATGGTCGACATCTGCACAGATAAATGGCACAGGGGCATGTATACCTGTACTTGGCACCCTACACAGGTGGGGTGGAGTGGCACATGGCCTGCATTACGGAGAGGCCTAGCCTACGGAACTCACCCTGGCCTAGGGAAACCCACAGCCCTCCTCCCCCACCCAGACACCTTCACTGCGCGCAAAGTCAGCTGAATGAGAGTGTACTCACCACCTTGTCACTGCTGTGATGCCCTCAAGCGCCCATCCAACTCAGGGTAGGCCACCGCCAGGATCCGGAACATCAGGGGGGTCATGGTGCGACGGGCACCCCTCCCACGTTGGGAGGCCATCCCCAGCTGAGCCTCTGCCGTCTTCTTGCTCCAGCGGCGAATGTCCTCCCATCTTTTACGGCAGTGGGTGCTCCGTCTCTGGTGGACCCCCAGAGTCCGGACGTCCTTGGCGATGGCACGCCAAATATCCTTCTTCTGGTGGGCTCTGACCTACATGACATGTACAGGGGAAGAAGAGAAGTCATCACCAACTGCACCGTCGAAGTGAGTGGCCCACATCCCTACCCTTGCCATGTGGCACATGCATTCACAGTCCTTCATGCTCGCAGAACTCTAGCCCCTTCCTTCTTACATCCAGCCCTCTCCACCCAGGCATAGCCCATACAACTTGCACCCTATGTACTCACCTGTTGGTCTGGAGGACCGTAGAGTAGCATGTACTGGGGGAGGACCCCGTCCACGAGCTTCTCCAACTCCTGTGCAGTGAAGGCAGGGGCCCTTTCCCCAGACGCACGTGCCATTGTCTCTTCCAGACCGAGGTCACAGCAGCACTTGCAGTATAGGTCCTCTCCTGTAGAAGATCAGGTATCGAGTGATTCGACAGATAGAAAATAGCGGTCACGTCCGCGGCGGTGACGTCCACGGCGGTGGGTGTCATCACAGCCGGCGCACTTCGTCATTGGCTCCTGGGACCCATAGGGTCCAATGTTAACCAATGCAGCATTGCACAGCGGTCTTCGACCGCCTACCGCGACAGTGTACAACGCCAGCGCAGTTACCTCACATACCATTGTCCCACTTTAGAGGTCAGGCAACCGCCATTTCAGGGGCCCACATGGCTTCATTTTCAACTGCATCACACATACCTAGGCCTAGACTCAACACACATACAGACAACCTTTTGGAATTTGTTTCGTGTTCTGTGTAGCTGTGGGTACATACCTCTGAGTTGCTTGACTCTGTGCTCGCTGTTGTCCTTCCTAGGCACCGTCAGCTGGGACATGTGAGGAGATGGCGGAATCCTCTGGTGTACCCACCGCTGGTGGACCTATTGACAATGGAGGAGCGACATTTAATCATCATCTACAGGTTTGACCGTGCCACAATCCAGGAACTGTGTACCCAGTTGGAGCCAGACCTGATGTCACCAATCCGCCATCCCACAGGAATCCCCCCTCAAGTACAGGTGCTATCAGTGCTCCTAGCAAGTGGGTCATTTCAAAGAACAGTGGCCATGGCATCAGGGATGTCCCAGCCTATGTTTTCCAATGTGTTGTCCAGAGTGTTGTCTGCCCTGCTGAAACACATGAGGAGCTACATCGTTTTCCCTCAGGTGGAGGATTTGGCTACTGTTAAAGGTGACTTCTATGCATTTGTACATATCCCTAACATCATAGGTGCCATTGGTGGGACCCATGTGGCTTTGGTCCCCCCCACAGGAGTGAACAGGTGTACAGGAACCGGAAGAGTTATCATTCGATGAATGTACAGATGGTATGTTTGGCAGACCAGTACATCTCGCAGGTAAATGCTATGTTCCCTGTCTCAGTGCATGACGCCTACATCCTGCGGAATAGCAGCATCCCTTATGTGATGGGTCAACTCCAGAGGCACCGGGTGTGGCTATTAGGGGACTCTGGTTACCCCAACCTGTCATGGCTATTGACCCCAGTGAGGAATCCCAGGACCAGGGCAGAGGAACGCTACAATGAGGCCCATGGGCGGACTAGTAGGGTGATCAAACGCACCTTCGGCCTCCTAAAGGCCAGGTTCAGGTGCCTCCATATGACAGGTGGTTCCCTATTCTACTCACCAAGGAAGGTGTGCCAGATCATCATCGCCTGCTCTATGCTTCACAATCTTGCTTTGCGACGCCAGGTGCCTTTTCTGCAGGAGGATGGTCCAGATGACGGTGTTGTGGCAGCTGTGGAGCCTGTGGACAGTGATGAGGAGGAAGCAGAGGAAGAAGACATTGACAACAGGGAGTCAGTCATACAGCAATATTTCCAGTGACACACAGGTGAGAACACTTTCTTGACTACTACATTTACTTTCACACTTCTACCTTTATTCTGTCTGTCGATTTCAAGCAGTATTTGGTAACTGAGTTGTACATTTCCATTACGGTTTCACAGGTGTGGTTACCAACGTATGTCATCTGCTTGCATCCTTCATGGACTTGTGATGTGTGACATAGGTATGTTGACATTACAGTTTTCGAACGGATTTTGTCATTGTCATAGATAATACACATTTTCAAAATCACAGACTGACTCCAGATATTTTTGTGCTTCAAGGGTGTTTATTGAGGTGCAAATTATTGGAGGGGGTGGTCAAATGGTGATGGGTGATGGTGGAGGAATATCCATGGCAGAGTCCAGTCTATTAGTCTCACAGGTGCATTGCCCATATGGGCATAGGAAGTGGAGCTGGGGCAGTTCCAATATGGACAGGGTTACAAAGTGGGGCAGTGGGATGACAATCAGGGTGGTCTCATTTCTTGGCGGGGGTCTTGCCATCGTGCTCTGTCCTGTTCCTAGATCTCACAGACCGCTTGCGGGGTGGTTCTCCGTCTGCAGGGGGTGGGGTGCTGGTGTGGTGGTCCTGTGGCGGGGCATCCTGTCCACTAGCACCAGTGGAGATGGTGGGCAGTTCTTCGTCCATGCTAGTGTCAGGGGCCCCCTGGAGTGCCACGGTGTCCCTCATGGTGTTCTGTATGTACTTCAGCATCCCTACGATGGTGCCCAGGGCGGATATGATGGTTCAGAGTTCCTCCCTGAACCCCAAATACTGTTCCTCCTGCAGGCGCTGGGTCTCCTGAAACTTGGCCAGGACCGTAGCCATCGTCTCCTGGGAGTGGTGGTATGCTCCCATGATGGAGGAGAGGGCCTCGTGGAGAGTGGGTTACCTTGGCCAGTCCGCCCCCTGTCGCACAGCAGCCCTCCCAGTTACCCTGTGTTCCTGTGCCTCTGTCCCCTGGACTGTGTGCCCACTACCACTGCCCCCAGGTCCCTGTTGTTGTTGGGGTGGTGGGTTATCCTGGGTTCCCTGTAGTGGTGGACACACAGCTGATTGACGTTTTCCTGGGGACGGAGGTATGGGCCCGCTGGGTGGGTGCTGTACTGGTGTTTCCAGAGGGTGGAAGGTCAGTGTTGGGCTGTGCCTGTGTGAGGGGAACCGACTGTCCCGAGGCCCACGATGGTCCGGGCTGGTCATCTGGATCCAGTTGGCCGAAGCTGCTGTCAACACTGTGGGCCTCTTCTGTGGGTGGGGTAGAGATGTCTGGACCCTCCTGTCTGGTGACGTTACGTAGTGGTCCTGCAGGGGTGTAAAAGCATGATTATTGCATCTGTGTGTGTCATGGTGTGCAATGGGTGGGTGAGTGTGTACCCCAGTGCTAGCATTTCTGTGTGGGAGCTTGTGTGATGATGGTTGGGGGGGTGTTATGGGTATGTGCAGTGGGCATGCTTTAGTGAGGGGTGACCATGCTTTGTTGTGTCATGCAGGGCTTGGTGTTGGGATGGGTGGTTTGTGTTATTAGTACATTAGTGAGGAGTTGGAGTGATAGGGGAGGGGGTGAGGGTGGGGGTGTGTGATAGCATGCAGGTAGGGTGAGGGATATGATAGTTAAGATTTGACTTACCAGTGTCCATTCCTCCACCGACTCCTCCGAGGCCCTCAGGATGCATAATGGTCAAGACCTGCTCCTCCCATGTTGTTAGTTGTGGGGGAGGAGGTGGGGGACCGCCGCCAGTCCGCTGAACCGCGATGTTGTGCCTGGAGACCACGGAACGCACCTTCCCCCGTAGGTCGTTCCACCTCTTCCTGATGTTGTCCCGATTTCTTGGGTGCTGTCCCACTGCTTTGATCCTGTCGACTATTCTGCACCATAGCTCCATCTTCCTTGCAATGGAGGTGTGCTGCACCTGGGATCCAAAAAGCTGTGGCTCTACCCGTACGATTTCCTCCACCATGACCCTGAGTTCCTCCTCCGAAAACCAGGGGTGTCTTTGCCGTGCCATGGGGTGGTGTGGCTGATGTGTGGGATGGTGTATGTGGTGATGAGTGTGGTGATGTGTAGTGGTGTGGGGTGTTTTGTGCGTGGATGTTGTGTGGGTGATGGTGTTGTGTGCCTCTGTGTGGTGGGGTTGTCAATGCTGTGCTCTCTCTCTCGCCTTCGTCTATAATTTCTGGTCGTAGGGGTTTGTGGGTGATGTGGATGTGTGTTTTATATTGTGTTGGGTGTGTGGGAGTGGTGTTTGTATGTGTATCAGGTGTGTGTATTTTGATTTGTCTAATGTGGTGGTGTTTTGGAGATGTGTGTGTATTTTGAGCGCGCGTGGATTTGTGGGTCGTAATAGCATGGGCGTGTTTCTGTTGGCGTGACAGTGGAGGGTTTGTTTTCGCCAGTTTATCACTGACCTTTGCTGTGGCGGACTTGTGTGGGTGTCTGAATTTTGGCGGATTCTGAGATGTGGGTCATAATAGCTGTGGCGGAATTCTGCGGCGGTGTATTGGCGGTTGTAATGACCCCCTAAATGTGGGATAAGGGTGCAGGATCAACATTCCTGGAGGCAAACCATGTCACAAATTGGTTCCAATTGCAAATGTATACCATTTTAGTGGAGGAACACCTGGCTGCCAGTATAACATTGAAGACTTCAAGGGGATGGTCAAAAGCTGTCAACTGCCACTGCTCAATCTCCAAGCATGAAGAAGAAGCATGAAGAAGAAGCACTCTGCCCACTGCTGCGACAGACGGTGCTCTTGAATGGGGCAGCCAGATTGGAGGACTGATGCTCATGCTCAGGAGTACGGAATACCACACTCTCCATGTCCAGTCCAGAGCCACAAGAATGATTGGACTCGGTCAATACTGATATTCTTGAGAGCTCTTGCCATAAGAGGTATAGGCAGAAAGGCATACAGGAGGACTGAGCTCCACTTGAGACAAAAAGTGTCTTTAAGCGAGAGTTGCTTTGGCAACTCCAGCACGCAGAAGTGCTGGCCGTGCATGTTCTCAGCAGTGGCAAACAGACCTAACCAAGGTTCTCACCAATCTCGAAAAAGAGCTTGCACTACCTCCGGATGGAGATACCATTTGTGATCCACTAAGCATTGACAGCTGAATTTGTCCGCTCTGGTATTCAGAGAACCCACCAAGTCCAGAGATGCTGGGTCTCTTGACACAGCATCCTGACCTCACCCTACCCTGTTTGTTGATGTACCACAAGGCAGTATTGTTGCCCATGAATACCAGTACAAGCCTTCAGTTGATCGGAGGCAGAAAGGCCTTCAATGACAGTCCAATTCCCCATAGCTCCAGCAAGTTGATGTGAAGCCTGGGCTCTACTGCAGACCAGAGTCCTCTGAGCTGAGCTCCTCCTCTGCCAGATGGCGGCCCCAGCCCAGGGAAGATGTATTTGTCACTACAGTGAAAGGAGAGAGGTCTACCACTGACCAAATCTTGGTTTGTTTAGCCATCACTGCAGGTATTTTGCAGTTCCAAGATCTGCACTAGGTCGGAGAGGTTTTCCTGATGCTGCACCCACTAGAATTTCAGGTCCCACTGCAGAGCCCACTTACACCAAGGGGCAGGATGCAGAAGGCCATGAGGCCCAGCAGCCTCAGACTAAGTCTCACCAAAATACAGGATAGAGGCTGAAACGTTCCTACATATAGCTCAAATATCCCGCACTCACCATTCGGGCGGATAGGCCCAAAAGTGCACTGTGTCCAGAATACGTCACATGAAAGAAAGTTTAGAAGAGGGAGTCAGTGTTACTTTACCATACTGAAAGTGAACACCAGCGAATGCAGGATGTTTGTCTTATTCTGGAGGTGGGGGACAACCACCTGGGGCAAGCCTGCCTTCAGCAGCAAATGATCGAGGTAGGGGAAGACAGTAACCACCACCATCACCTGGGGGAACACCTGCGGGGCACTGACATGGCCCAAGGGGAGCACAACAAACTAATAATGCATGTGGCCTCCTATGAACCGCAGATCCTGTGGGTAGGCAAGATAGGGATGTGGACGGTGGCATCCTGTGATTTCAGTGCTACATTCTGGTCTCCAATATTGATTGCAGACAGAACCTGAGCCACTGTAAACATCTTGAGCTTCAGCAAAAAGATAGGAGCGCAGGTATACAATAGGGTGGAGGCCTCCATTGTTTTTGGGCACCAGAAAGTAGCATGAATAGAATCCAGTACCATGAACTTTTGATCCAGGCACCCTCTGAACAGCGCTCATTGCCAAAAAAGTCAACATTTCCTGACAGAGCAAGGAGAGACGCTCCTCTGCGAGCCGGTCATGAGAAGGTTGAATGGGTGGTGGGTTTCCTGAAAAGGGATGGAGTATCCCTGCTGGATAGTTTGGAAGACCCATTTAATAATATTATGGACTGCCAGTGGGGCAGGGGATGATCAATCCTGCTTCCCTGCCCCAGTGCGTGCCCATGGGGGTATGAGGGCAAACTAAAGGAATTTAGAGACTGCAGCTGCTGGAGGGCGGTAGACTGACCCAAACACTGGCTGGTGGTCCCAGATGATCTGTGGTAACCACATCCATGGCCACAAAAAGGCTGGGAAGTATGTTGGCATTGGTGGGAGGGTGTATTATTACATGGTTGGGAGCCCCTACCGTAGCCACAGAATGGGTGAAAGGCAGGGAGGCCACGTACTGAGACAAAGACCTGGCTGTAGCTCTGCTGTCTTTAAAGTGCTCCAGCACTGAGTCTGGTTTTTCATTAAAAAAAGACGAGCACCATCACAGGGCATGTCCATGAGGGAAACCTGGACATCCACTGTATAGGCAGTGGTTCTAAACCAAGCAAAGTGTCTGAGTATCATTGATAATTCAATCATTCTGTCTAGTGAGTTGTCGTGTCCAGAATGGTGAACTCTGCTGCATCTCAGCTATTATCAACAGCTTGGGTGAGTATGGCTCGGACATCCTCAGAGATCATGGGCAGCACTTGCTAAACTAAATCTCACATAGTGCGAGTGTATTGGCCCAAAAGGGATGCAGTGTTCACCAACCACAGTACTAGGCCAGCAGAAGAGAATATAGGGGGTCATTCTGACCCTGGCGGTCATTGACCGCCAGGGCCAACGACCACGGAAGCACCGCCAACAGGCTGGCGGTGCTTCCTGGGCAATTCTGACCGCGGCGGTAAAGCTGCGGTCAGAAAAGGGAAACCGGCGGTTTCCCGCCGGTTTTCCCCTGGCCAAATGAATCCTCCATGGCGGATGGGATTCCGACCCCCTTCCCGCCAGCCTGTTTCTGACGGTTTTCACCACCAGAACCAGGCTGGCAGGAACGGATGTCGTGGGGCCCCCTAACAGGACCCCATAATGATTTTCAGTGTCTGCTCTGCAGACACTGAAAATCGCGACGGGTGCCACTGCACCCGTCGCACACCAGCAACTCCACCGGCTCCATTCGGAGCCGGCTTCATCGTTGCTGGGTCTTTCCCGCTGGGCGGGTGGGTGGGCGGCCTTTTGGCGGTCGCCCGCCCGCCCAGCGGGAAAGTCAGAATGACCGCTGTGGTCATTTGACCGCGGTGCGGTCTTTTGGCGGTCTCAGCCCGGCGGGCGGCGCCCGCCGCCCGCCGGGGTCGGAATGACCCCCATAATCTTGCTAAAGGTGCACAGCCTTTTGAATTCCCTATCTGGTGGAGTGGTAGGGAATATGCTAGCATTTATTCAGGCAGTGGAGGCTTGAAGAACCAAGCACTCCAAGGGTAGAGTGCTTGGTGAGGAAACTGGGGTCCAGAGGAGCAGGGTGATGGCATCAGTCAATTGACCTACGCACAGGAGCACCTGTGAAAGGCATGGACAAAGCCCAAGCAGTACATTTATAAGGGCCTCACTGAATGGGAAGAGAGGGTCGGGTGGGGTGAAGTACCTCTGTGAAGACATTAGTCTTAACTGCCACTGAGGGCAGGACTTCAGCCACCCTCCGGACCACCACTGCAAAAGAGGGTCCCTCCTCAATAGCTGGGGTAGGAAGAGAGACCAAGCCAGTGCCTTGTGAGGCGTCCAGACCACTGGCATCCACCAGTTCCTCATACTAGTCGCCTTCTGGTTGTCAAAGGGGTGGTGGAATCTATAAGGGCCTGTGGACCCTCTCTAATCGCCCCCTTCTCCAGGCCTGCCAAAAGAAAAAGGCACTGGCTCCAACTTGGAAAGTATGGTACTGGCCGATGCAGGCACTGCTCTGGCTCTGTATCAAGTCAGGATCGACAATAGCAATTGATCGAGGGGGCCTAGCTGGTGCTGAGGGAGGACCCGCTAGCAGGAATCCATTAGGGGTGCCTTCTGAACCCATGGAGCCCTGAAAAGTCTTCAGAGGGATTGGGCTGCTGAAGTATGAGAAGCATGGCCTCAAAAAAAGATTTGAGTTCTGCGGGAATCGATTAGGCTCATGGGAGACTCTGGGAGACACTGAGCGGAGCCAAGCAAAGACTCTGGGGTGGAATGAGGCCTTAAGCGATGTCATCGTTCCCAAACATCGTCCGAGGTCTTCGGCTGATGCACTGAAGTCGAATATTGCATCAACTTCTTGGACTTCATACGTTTGTGGGACTTACCTGACCACTTCAACTGGGATGATCTTCGATAGCAGCTCCACGAGTGGCCCCGTGATCTTACACACAACCAAGACTCTGGGGTGGAATGAGGCCTTGAGTGGTGTCGTCGTTCCCAAACATCGTCCGAGGTCTTTGGCTGATGCAGTGAAGTCGAATATTGCATCAACTTCTTGGACTTCATACATTTGTGGGACTTACCTGACCAGTTCAACTGGGATGATCTTAGATAGCAGCTCCACGAGTGGTCATGTGATCTTACACACAACCAAGATGGAGAACATTTCAAGGTCGTCCAACATTGAGTGGCAAGGAGCTTCAGAGCGCATTTCCGCAGTGCCTTTGGGTTTATAGTGTGGCAGTTGTCGCTGGCCTCAGATTTGGTGTCCCTCTCCAAGCAACAGAGACAAACCAAGTGTGGATCTGTCAAAGACATCCGCCTGTGACAGGAACCACGGAGTTTCAAACCTGCTGTTTTTTTAGGGGACATCCATAGCACAGCAGGAGACAAAGCTCGAGAAATAGTTTTGTCAAAATTTTAAAAAAGTAGTCAAATTTGACTGGGGTTGCCATCCCATCTCTGGATCTGCACTGTCGAGGAAAGAAAAGAACTGATGTCACTGCGCTGGGGTGGCACCTATATAAGCACTGTGCATGTCACTTCAAGAGCAAATGATGAACGCCACACTGACATTGAGCCAAATGATTCCACTGGTCAACCTGTTAACCTTAGGGTGACCTCCATCCATAGTTTGTACCTGCTAGCCTCCATTTCTTCTGGATTTGTGCTCTGTCATTCTCTACTGACTAGAACCAAAGTGTAGGAGGCTGGCCTGGCTTGTAGTGGGTACCAGAGGTACTTACACCTTGTGCCAGGTCCACTTATCCCTTATTAGTGTAGAAGAGGTGTTTCTAGCAGCTTAGGCTGATAGAAGGTAGCTATGGCAAAGCAGCTTAGGCTGAACTAGGAGACATGTAATGCTCCTACTATACCACTGGTGTCATATGCACAATATCATAAGAAAACACAATACTCAGAAGTACTAAAAATAAAGGTACTTTATTTTTATGACAATATGCCAAAAGTATCTCAGTGATTACCCTCAGTATGAGGATAAGATATATACACAAGATATATGTACACAAACCAAACTTAGGTAAGTAATAGCAAGAAAAGTAATGCAAACAGTGTAGAATTACAATAGATTGCAATAGGAGCACATAGGTATAAGGGCAACACAAACCATATACTCCAAAAGTGGAATGCGAACCACGAATGGACCCCAAACCTATGTGAGCTTGTAGAGGGTCGCTGGGACTGTAAGAAAACAGAGAGGGTTAGAAAAATAGCCCACCCCAAGACCCTGAAAGGTAGGTGTAAACTGCACCTACTACCCCCAGAGAGCACAGAAGTCGTGATAGGGGGATTCTGCAGGAAGAACAAACACCAGCAATGTAACAACAGTGGATTTCCAGACCTGAGTACCTGTAAGACAAGGGGACCAAGTCCAATAGTCGTGACAGTGTCGAGAGTCGTCAGGAGCCCAGGAAATGCCAGCTGAGGGTGCAAGGAAGCTGCCAGCAGTTGGAAGAAGCTTGGAGTTCTGCAAGAAAGAAGAAAGCTAGGGGCTTCTCCTTTGGAAGACGGATGTCCCACATCGCGATGAAGCTTGCAGAGGTGTTCCCACGCAGAAAGACCGCAAACAAGCCTTGCTAGCTGCAAGGGTCGCAGTAGATGTTTTTGGGTGCTGCTGTGGCCCAGGAGGGACCAGGATGTCGACACTTGGAGGAGGAGACAGAGGGGGCGCCCAGCAACTCAAGGAGCCCTCACAGAAGCAGGCAGCACACACAAAAGTACCTGAAAAGGCACTTAGAAGGAAAGTGAACCGGAGTCCACGCAAAGTCACAAAAGGGAGTCCCACAACGCCAGAGGACAACTCAGAAGGTTGTGCACTGCAGGATAGAGTGTCGGGGACTCAGGCTTGGCTGTGCACGAAGGAAATCCTGGAAGAGTACACAGGGGCTGGAGCAGCTGCAAATCACGCGGTACCCAGCAATGTAGCCTAGCATGGGGAGGCAAGGACTTACCTCCACCAAACTTGGACTGAAGAGTCACTGGACTGTGGGAGTCACTTGGACAGAGTTGTTGAGTTCCAGGGACCACGCTCGTAGGACTGAGAGAGGACCCAGAGGACCAGTGATGCAGTCTTTTGGTGCCTGCGTTAGCAGGGGGAAGATTCCGTCAACCCACAGGAGATTTCTTCAGAGCTCCTGGTGCAGGGAGGAGGCAGGCTACCCCCAGAGCATGCACCACCTGGAAAGCCGGCAGGATGAGGCGATACAAGGTTGATAGTAGTCGTCTTGCTACTTTGTTGCGGTTTTGCAGGCGTCCTGAGCAGTCAGCGGTCGATCCTTTTCGCAAAAGGTGAAGAGGGAGATGCAGAGGAACTCTGATGAGCTCTTACATTCGTTATCTGAAGAATTCCCCAAAGCAGAGACCCTAAATAGCCAGAAAAGGAGGTTTGGCTACCAGGTTAGGAGGATTGGCTACCAAGAGAGGGAAGAGCCTATCAGAAGGAGCCTCTGACGTCACCTGATGGCACTGGCCACTCAGAGCAGTCCAGTGTGCCCCCAACACCTCTGTTTCCAAGATGGCAGAGGTCTGGGACATACTGGAGGAGCTCTGGGCACCTCCCCTGGGAGGTGCAGGTCAGGGGAGTGGTCACTCCCCTTTCCTTTGTCCAGTTTCATGCCAGAGCAGGGCTGGGGGATCCCTGAACCAGTGTAGACTGGCTTATCCAGAGATGGGCACCATCTGTGCCCATCAAAGCATTTCCAGAGGCTGGGGGAGGCTACTCCTCCCCAGCCTTCACACCTATTACCAAAGGGAGAGGGTGCTACACCCTCTCTCTGAGGAAGTCCTTTGTTCTGCCATCCTGGGCCAAGCCTCGCTGGACCCCAGGAGGGCAGAAACCTGTCTGAGGGGTTGGCAGCAGCAGCTGCAGTGGAGACCCCGGAAAGGCAGTTTGGTAGTACCCGGGTACTGTGCTAGAGACCCGGGGGATTATGGAATTGTCCCCCCAATACCAGAATGGTATTGGGGTGATAATTCCATGATCTTAGACATGTTACATGGCCATGTTCGGAGTTACCATTGTGACGCTATACATAGGCAGTGACCTATGTATAGTGCACGCGTGTAGTGGTGTCCCCGCACTCACAAGGTCTGGGTAATTTGCCCTAAACTATGTGGGGGCACCTTGGCTAGTGCCAGGGTGCCCACACACTAAGTAACTTTGCACCCAACCTTCACCAGGTGAAGGTTAGACATATAGGTGACTTATAAGTTACTTAAGTGCAGTGGTAAATGGCTGTGAAATAATGTGGACGTTATTTCACTCAGGCTGCACTGGCAGGCCTGTGTAAGAATTGTCAGAGCTCCCTATGGGTGGCAAAAGAAATGCTGCAGCCCATAGGGATCTCCTGGAACCCCAATACCCTGGGTACCTCAGCACCATATACTAGGGAATTATATGGGTGTACCAGTATGCCAATGTGAATTGGTAAATTTAGTCACTAGCCTGTTAGTGTCAAATTTGGAAAGCAGAGAGAGCATAACCACTGAGGTTCTGGTTAGCAGAGCCTCAGTGAGACAGTTAGGCATCACGCAGGGAACACATACTAATGAGCACTGGGGCCCTGCCTGGCAGGGTCCCAGTGACACATAGACTAAAACAACATATATACAGTGAAATATGGGGGTAACATGCCAGGCAAGATGGTACTTTCCTACACAAAGTGCTTGTGCTCACTCCCCTAAACAAAGTTTGATAGGCATATACCTGATTGGTATATTTAATTTACATTTAAGTCACTTGTAGAGTGGAATTTCATATAAACAGGGCCTGTAAATGAAATGCTACCAGTGGGCCTGCAGCACTTATTGTGCTACCAGCTTAAACATCACTCCATAAAACATGTCCCAGGCCTGCCATGGAAGCGTGAATGTAATGCCCCACTGCCAAATCAACTTGGCATTTAAGACCCCTTGTCAAGCCTTAAACTCCCCGTTTTTTCTATGTCACCCCTAAGGTAGGCCTTAGGTAGCCCATAGGGTAGGGTGCAGTGTAAGTAAAAGGTAGGACATGTACTTTTAAGATTTGTGTGTCCTACTAGTGAGGAAACTCCCAAATGTGTTATTCTCTACTGTGAGGCCTACCCTTCTCATAGGATAAAATTGGGTATCCTATATTACATTTAATAAGCTGTACTTCCTAAGCCAGAGGAGTTAGACATGTCATGTTTAGTTCCTTGTAATGATAAACCTTTAATGGTAAAGTCAAATTTATTATTAGAAGTTTGAAAATGCCACTTTTAGAAAGCTGGCAGTTTCCTGCACTTAGCCCACTGTGCCTGCAGCCTGTCTTCGGTCACATGAGTGGGTGTAACTGACAGTTGAGACTTTGTGGATTCACCCCAGACAGACACATAATAGTGCAATCAGCAGAGCCAGAATGGTCTTTCCACTGGCGGAATGGGGGGTCTCCAGGTGGAGAGGTGAAGCTGAGCGCAACCTCAATTGTAACTGGATAGGCTGCGCCCTGCCACCACACAATAGGCTTAACAACCCTGTATTGTCAGTGCAGGCAGCTATAAATCAAGGCAGGTAAGGCAGGAAACTCCTGGAACTTCAAAGAACCTTTCTGGAAACTTCTTCGACCATCTAGAAGCAGGGCACCAAGGTACGAAAATACAAATCTCAGGACCCACTCATCAGTTCACTACGGGACCTGTGGGAGGACTCTCAGAGGACTGCCTACTGCAGTAACCTGCTGTGCACTCTATCAGTCTGTTGCATCAGAAAGAGTGCATAACAGGTCCCAGGACAACTGCTTTCTTGCCTGGAGCCTGCTTAGAACCCTCAGAGGCCAGCTCTGCTGTTGAGCCTTGTATCTTCAACTGCACCCAGAACTTCTAAAAGTGACTCCAAGGGCTAGTTTACTGGAGTCCTATTCAGAGCCACCTGGACCCAGCCTGAATGAGTTCTGAACCCACAAGAGGTCTCCATCCACTCCTGGACCTTTGATGGTGGTGCTAAATGTGCCCAGATGGACATCTTTCGAAACTGAGGACTTTGACAAAACATACTAGTACTTTGTGAACAAGGAGGCGACCGGGAACAACCTGCTCACCTATCCGCCCAATGTGCACTGCCGGTCAGATTCCCTTTGTAGCTTCTCTCGCTATGCTCTTCTCTGCTGCGGCAAATCCATTTCAGTGGTCCTTTGCCTAAAGGGTATCTGCTGTCGTGGAACAGGCTTCTGCTACAGCCTTCTGCACTGTCCCACTGGAGATTTTCAAAGTGCGTCTCAAAGACTAAGCCTGAAAGTAAAAAAACTTCACCGCAGCTTCACTGCATGACTAGCCAACTATGATGAAGCTCCCTCCTCGGACACACCTGCAGCCTTGCCCCACTGAACTTCTACCATCTCAGAGACTTTTTTCCAAAATTTTCTATCACCAAAGGTAAAAAATGACTGGGGCCTAATCCACTTTGTGTACCTGAACTGTGCTCCATCATGGTCGGCCTTAACTTTTAACTTTCCCCGGTTTAACATAACCAGATGTATGTAGTTGGCTCTTTTTGCTTTTAAGTGCTATTTTGAACGTAAAACTTAAAAAATTCATAACTCTGATCTACTGATTGGATTTTGTTGTTTTGGTTTCAAATAACTTATTCATTAAAATTGACTATTTTTCTAAATTGGTTTGGGATTTATACTGTATTGTGTTTTTACTATATTGTTCTTTGGGTGATGCATAAATACTTTACACATTACCCCTGTGTTGAGCCTGACTATTTTTGTGGCAAGTTACCCAGGTTTAAGCACATTTTAAATTAGTGGCTTTTTTTGGTTCACCCTGCAAGCAATTGCAGCTGATGTTTAACCAGGTGGTAACTGTGAAAACCAATCAATTTCTCACAGTGACCTGTTGGCACGCAGGAATACTGCTCAAGAATTTCCATATCCAATCTAATGCCTAGGGCTAATTCTAAGAAAAGGAATCTGTGTCTAGAAATCTATCAGATAGGCTGTAGACCACAACCAGAAATGGCAGCAAATAGAAACGCTAGTGCAATTGCTCATCAGATGCCCTCTGTGGTGTCCAGCCCACAATGGGTCGTGAACTTAGAGCCTTCACGGCCATCTAATATGACCTGTGTCAGTAAGGCGGCAAAGGTCTTCTGGCACACCTGGAAGTATCTGAGTAACCAAATATCAGAGGGTGTGGGAATAGCAGTCTACCAGGCAATTGGATTTAACCAACCGGAGGACAAACCAGCAGAAAATTGAAATTACCCTCTTCCTGAAGGTCTGCACTCTCTTGGACTTCCTATTTGGGAAAGTAGTTTGGAAAGTATTCAACTTCATCTGAGTAGTGCAAGCCTGTACCACCAAGCTCTCAGGAGATGGGTGCTAAGACAAAAATGGCTGGTCACCTGGGGCAGAATGGAGGAACCTCACAATTTGAAAATGTATTGAGGGGCCAGGCCAAGGTTGGGCCAAGCCCCGTAAGAGGGTGCTGGTGAGTTCATCATTGAAATTGCACTAGCCATCAGTCAACATGGTAAATCACATGGACCGGATGGGGTTCCTTTATACTTTTTTAATTTGGATATCAGTGCTGCACTTCTGTCTAATATTTTAAGTTACTGTGGGGCAACAAATTTTCCCCCATCATGGTCAACTTCAATTATAGTTAATATTTTTGAAAAAAAGTAACACACTGTTACAGGTTCATCTCACTCATTGAGTCCCTGATCAAGGTTTTCGTAAGAGTGAAATTTAATAGAATTTGGGAGTGGGTGAAATTGAAAACTACTTTGTGCACATGTCAGCATGGTTTTAGAGAGAAGCTAGGCATTTTGAAGCAATGCCTCCACTTAAACGTATTGATCAGCAAGCATACTGTAACAAAACAAAGTAATTTACAATTAACATTCATGGGCCTTTCAAGTGCTTTGGAAAGAATTAATAGTTCCACGCTTTGGCATCTTGTATTACAGTTAGGTCTGAATCAAGCACTGATCATTTTTCTGGCAAACTTGCACACTAACTGTAAACACAAGATTTGAACCCAGCAGGGCACTCACAGAATCTTTTAGGCGAGAAAGAGTAGTATGCCAAGGATGTTTTTTGACCTGTATATTATTTATTCTGGATATTGAAAAGAACAATTCTTATTTATTGGCTTTAAGCAGGGATGTCACAAAGATCAAGGGATCTCCAGTTCCCATGTTGTTATGAGCCAACAAAGCAGTGCTACTGGCCCATACACCAAGGGGCCTTAAGTAATCTAGTGGATTCCTTTACTAATTTATTTCCAATTTGGATCGGACTACAAATATTTCTGAATCACAAAATACTTTGTGTAGCACTGTTAGTTCAAATTTACATGCATTTTCAGTAGATAATAACACACTTCTAAAAGATGCTAACTTCCTTTACTTGGGTATAGTTTTTGACAGTAGTTTAGCTTGGAAGCCTAACAATGGTGTTCCATGCCTGAAATTCCTTCATTCTGTTGGCTCCCTACAAACTTACTATCTAAGTCTCTGGGAAAAACTGGATTCCCTGGTTGGAACTTTATCAGTGCCAATGCATACCAAATGCCACATATGGGGCTGGAGTGGGGTATATGCCACATGCTCCTCTCTGCAGCTTGAGGAGAACTGCTTTCGTAGATACATTCTCTCTGGTCCACCCTGTACTCTGCACTATCTTTCATGAGGAGTTTGGTTTGCAGAAGTTAGAGGATTCCATTAAATTACCCCTGCTTTTGATTTGGATTTCTATTTGGTTGAATGCACATGTTGCTTCAAACCACTCGATTATATGGATTGTCTGTTTTGATGTCCATTCCTTAGCCACAGAAAGTTAAGCCTAATGAAACCAGATAGGGTTCTCCAGAGCTATTTGAGCATCCTCTACCAATTACCAAAAAAACAAGCATGGATTGAAAAAATATTTCCTTGAAGAAAATTAACTTATAAAGTCCACCATCAGAAAATTAGTGATTACTGAATCTTGCACCAGTATGAAACCATACTTGTCCTTTGCCCAGGGATACTGGGAACATGCTTTACTGTATCATTCGTAGTGTCATGTTTTTCTTTGGCCACTTTCGTTCATCTGATATTTGTATCTGTCCTTGCGATGGAATACCTAATCAGAATTTGCTGCATTTTACAGTTTTTGCAGTTTTTTTATATAAGGTTTACAAGACGTTTTTAATGACTTTCCCGTCGACCCAGTGCATGTCATAAGTCCATTACCTAATCATTTTTAAATATATTTTGTCTTATCTTGATTGCACTTTTTGTGTGTGACTATGGCACTGAAATAAAGCTTCTTGAACTCAACTGAGTGTCTCACTGAAATGCAGCAGGGGGTCGGTATTGGTCTGCCCTGGCTGGGGGACTTCAGTCAGATTTGACCTCTAAGTTGGAGTCCGAAAACATTGGCTGACCTCAGCATGACAGACCCCAGTCAACCAATAATGCAACTGGCTGCCCACTGCATGACAGACCCCAGTCAACCAATAACACAATTGACTGCCCTCAACATGACACACGCTAGTCAGCCAATAACTCAATTTCTCACAGCGACCTACTGGCAACAAAAGGGTACTGCTCAAGGTAAACCAGGCACTTTCTTCAGTGGTAGGATACAGGGTGAGATGAGGCTGTAATCTGGTAGGTTTGGCCAATTTTTTCACCCTAAGTTTAGTCATATTTGGAGTCTGTCCCAGTCAAAGAATGTAGCTCTGTATCTGTATCTGGTGAAATAGGAAGAAAGGAATTGTCATCAGCACATGGGAGTGGTATGGGCCCCACAAGTCATTTCCTGACAGACTGTCATTGGTGGAGAGCTACAAGGAGCCACCTAGTGGCACACAGGGGTACTACTGAAAGGTTTTTGGATCCAGTCTGACGCCTGGGGAATATTCAAAAGGTGAGAAATCTGTAGTTGTAAGTCTCTATCATAAACACATAGATAGTGGTATACAGACACAGTGTCTAGATGATGGGGTTGTCGTTACATTTAGATACCCAGGAAAATCATCAAGGACTGAACCAGACACCCACAACTTTAGAATTGGTCACATTTCTTGAATATAACATGTATACTTAGTGTCCTTTCTACAATTAAGCATTTTTGTAACCAGTGTTTTGGTCACTGATCTCATTAATGTGGTCTCATCGGTTTTCAAATTTATGACACATTCCTGTTTATTTTGCATTAGTAACTCTTTGCAAAACTGACCTACTAGTCATATGATCTTTGCCCCTAATGTGTGAGCTAGACTGCTTTCCATTTAAAATAAACACCAATTTGCAAATTGTCTTGCCTGCAATTATAATTATCAAATGCAATTGTATATATTTTAAATATTTACTTTAATACTTCAAATATTGAAAATGAAATTAAATGAACAAATTATCCAACATTAAATAGTTCTCTCTACAACATCTGAAAAAAGACCTACCTACAGAAGCATCCTCCTAGTGTCAGGTTGGAAAGTCGAAATCTGGAGTGAAAAATAAGAGGGGTTTACAGTCTGATTTTCTTACCTGCAGGTTGAGTGCTACATGTTGGATTTAGAAAAGTCTATTTTAAAGATGGTCTATGAATATGTCCTTACCATCACAAGAACATTAAGAACAATAAAAAGATTACACTATTGAGCAGAACACTTGATATGAGTTATTTCCAACAGAAGAGCTCACATCTATAGTGGTGGAACTGCAATTTACTGTGTAAGCAAACCAGTGCTGTCCTCAGTGTGTTGATTATGGACTTCCTTGAAATCTCCACACACTAGTGGTCACTTACAGTGCCAGCATGAAATAAGAAATTATGAAAAAAAAGGCTCTGAAGGCCTCAATGAAAATGTCAGGTAGGACAGACTGAAGGGTTATATTTGTAATCTCTTACTGTTAGGCAACACAGCAGTACCCGCAATAACTTTGTTGGAGGGCTAACTGCCCTGAGGCAAGTAAATCAACCATGAAGCAACTGTACTAAAGCTGGAAGGAAGACTAACACAGAGACACAGAGTTGTCAGGCCTACCAATATCTCAACAAAAACTGAACTTGCAAATGATGATTACAGTATGTCTCAAAATCTGTCATTTTAGACTGCAACATCATAGGAAGTGTGTGTGTGTGTGTGTGTTTATGGCACTGACCGTACAATCCATGCCATACCTCATGTTGCCCACCACTTTAAAAACACCAATTTGGCACTGGTACAGAAACAAGGAAAAGAGATATAGAAAACAACATGTCAAATAGTGTGAGCTATGGTGTGTGATATATGCCATAACTGGGGAATGTCAGGGATTTTATGTCACTATGTACCCTTGAAAAATGGTGGAGATGGTTAGTCCTTTATGTACACAATATTGGTGTTAAAAACCTGTTTCTAGGAGAGCAACCCACCCGTGATCAAGGGTTCCTATGTTGATGCACGCTTGGGTTTACCATCCGGCAGGCTGCTGTTGTCTATTGAATAAAAGGCACACACTACTTTTGCACGCTCTTGAAGTGATGTGATTTTTTTCTATGAGACAATTAGATATGGTGAGAGTATAGTGAATAGTGACTAGGAGCCCGACCCGCATGTGCACAAGTAGTGTGTGCCTTTTATTCAATAGACAACAGCAGCCTGCCGGATGGTAAACCCAAGCGTGCACCACCATTTGGATTCCATGGGATCCCGACCAGCATGTGCACTGCCACTATTGAGAGAGAGAGAGAGAGAGAGAGAGAGAGAGAGTGTGTGTGGGTGTGTATGTGTATATATACATATATATATATATATACACACACACACACACATACATAAACACACACACAAAGAGTCCACCCGGCACAAGAGAATTCCGCACATTCCACAAATGGCTCAGAAAAATGAGTTTCAGTCACAGAATCTTACTGAAGTGAAGTAAAGTGAATCCAGGGTTCTCTGGATGCCTATTAAATTTCACTTCAGCAAGATTTGGTGACTGAGACTCATTTTTCTGTGCCCTTTGTGGGATGTGTGGAATTCGCTTGGGCCGGATGAAATCTTCATTTTTGTATTACCGGGGTCACTACCCCGTCTCTGTCTGCCGTATTGAGGCGCAGGACTTGGCAACTTTACTTATATACATATATATATATATATATACATATATATATATATATATATACATATATATATATATATATATATGTATATATATATATATATATATTCACTAAAAAAAACAAAGGTTAAGGGAACATTATCAGGTGTTATAGTTTGTTATTTCAAGCACCTATAACTTGTGCCCTAAGGTAACTATAACTTGTGCCCTCGCCATGCACTGTGGCCAACCCACTGTGTGCATCCAACCCCACAACATGACGGAAAAGCAAGGAGAAAGTAGTGAAAACTAGTGACAAGAAAGAAGAAGGCACACAAAAAACAAGGGAAAAAGCAGCGAAAATAAGAGAAAAGCAAGGAGCGGGCACACTAAAACCCACTGAAAAAGCAAGGAGAAAGCAGTGAGAACGGGGTAAAAGCAAGGAGAAGGCACACATAAAACGGGGGAAAAAGCAAGAAGACAGTAGCAATAGCGGTGCAGAAGCACAGGGAGAGCTTGGTTTTTTTAAAAAATATTTTGCCACAGATTTGCAGATCCACCACAATTTTGAGGCAAAAATGTAAAAAAAAAATATATATATGTTTTTGGTCCTCCTTCATGGTTGAAGTACTGCCACCCCATCCGATCTCAGTATGAGATCTATTAGATCCACATAGGATCCGCGTCCTTAGATATACAAATGTATTTTCTTTGATAACTCCAAAACTACTGAACAGATTTACACCAAATCATAAAAAGATCTTTCTGGACTAGGATCTACCTTTCTGCCAAATTTGGTGTAATTCCTTCCGTTCAGCGGTTCAGGCAGTAGTGATGTTTCAAGTCCCTAAGGGAAATTGCATGGGGAAGACGTGCTTTGGGACACCCCCTTCTCCTCGGCCTGCTACGTGAGATTGATTTTTACCCATACACAAGCTGAAATTCAGCAGTTATAGTTATACTTATATTAAGAAACTATAAATCCTGGTCTAAAGTTACTTAACAGCACGAGTTCTAGATTCTTCAGATAAGTC
Source organism: Pleurodeles waltl (assembly GCF_031143425.1). Taxonomy (NCBI): domain Eukaryota; kingdom Metazoa; phylum Chordata; class Amphibia; order Caudata; family Salamandridae; genus Pleurodeles; species Pleurodeles waltl. The sequence goes on from NC_090447.1 coordinate 1,221,120,343, forward strand.
TAACTATAAGTATAAGTGTTGGAAAATGGCCCTCTCTGAAAGGTCACTGTAGGAGGCTGTCCTGGTTTGTAGTGGGTACCAACGGTACTTACACCTTATACCAGGTCCAGTTATCCCTTGTTAGTGAAATGTAGTCAGTGTCTAGAAGCCAGGCTCTCTAAGGATAGTGTGGATGAGCAGTCAAGGTCTAACTAGGAGACATGCAAAGCTCATGCAATGCCACTGTAGTCACACAGTACTCACACACATGAAAGAAAATACTCAGTGTTACAAAAATAAAGCTACTTTATTTTGGTGACACAAATGCCAAAAATACCTTAGAGACTATACTCCCTTAGGAGGTAAGTAATATACACAGTATATACAATATAATGCAGAATTAGCTGTTAAAACAGTTAGAAAACAGTGCAAATAGTGAAACTCACAATAGTTAGAAATGGGCCTAGGGGACACAAACCATATACTAAAAAAGTGGAATGCAAAAGTCAGTTTCCCACCTAGGTAAGTATTGTGTGTAGAGGGTGGTTGGGACTATTAGAAAACACCAAAGGTAAGTAATAGAACCCACCCCAGAGCCCAGGAAAGCAGGAGTAAATCACAGTAACTTTCCTAGAACACACAAGAACATGTGATATTAGATTTTGCAAGAACCAGAAGAGACTGCAAGACACCAATGATGGATTCCTGGAACGGAAAACCTGCCGGAAGGAGTGGTGGGTGGTGTTGATGCATGAAGAACTTCGAGGAAGGATGCCAACAAGTCTTGGCAACTGCAAACACGCGGTGCAGGGAGTACTGTCTTGCGTGGGGAGGCAAGCTCTTACCTCCACCAAAGTTGGACAGCTGGACGTCTGGACCATCGGGACCACTTCAGTCCACCACCTGTGTTGCTGGATCCACACACTCTTCAGAAGAGGGGACCCAAGCCACTGGTCGTCAAGCAGGGAAGCGACTCTTTCACTTCAAGGGAGATTCTTTTGCTCTTCTGGTGCAGGCTGAAGACAGGCAGTCCTCAGAGGATGCATGACCTAAAAACAGTAGCACTTTCTGGTGGGAGCTGAAGACACAATGTTGCAGAAGTCGTCTTTGCTTCTTTGTTGTAGTTTGTAGAGTTCCTGGAGGGTCCAGATGCAGTTTCTTCGGTAGAAGGTAAAGTAAAGGATGCAGAGGATTCCTGCTGGAGTCTTGCAACCCGAATCTGAAGAACCACCCAAGAGAGAGACCTTAAATAGCCCTGAAAGGGGGGATTGGCCAGCTTATTAGGTAAGGACCTATCAGGGGAGGGCTCTGACATCACTTGCTGGCATTGGCCACTCAGATGCTCCCAGAGTGCCCTGCCAACTTGCAATCCAAGTTGGAAAAACTCGGGGACACTCTGGAGGAGTTATGGAGAGGGGAGTGGTCACTCCCCTTTCCTTTGTCCAGTTTCGCACCAGAGCAAGGACTGGGGTCCCTGACCTGGTGTAGACTGGATTATGCAAGGAGGGCACCATCTGTGCTCCTCAAAGCATTTCCAGAGGCTCTGTGAGACTACTCCTCCCATGCCTGTAACCCCTATTTCCAAAGGGAGAGGGTGTAACACCTGTTTCCCAAAGGAAATGCTTTGTTCTGCTTTCCTGTGCTCGAGCTGCTTGAGCAACAGGAGGGCAGAAACCTGTCTGTGAGGTGGCATTAGCTGGGGCTGCCTGGAAAACCTCTGAAGACTGTAATGGCAGTACTGGGGTGCCTCTAAGGAGCCCTAAGAGTGCATGGAATCATACAACCAATGTTTGCAAAAGCCTTGGGATATGATTCCAACATGTTTGATACCAAACATGGCCATATTCGGAGTTACCACTGTGAAGCTGTACATAGGTAGTGACCTATGTCCAGTGCATGTCCACAATGGTGTCCCCCCACTCACCAAGTCTGAGGAAATGGTCCTGGATGACATGGGGACACTTCTGTTGGTGCAGTGGTGCTCTCACACACAGGTACTCTGCACCTAGCCTTCAGGGTCGGAAGGCCTGACATATAGGTGACATATTGGTGCATTGTAAATGATAGTGTAAGGGTGTATGCACCATTTCACACAGGCTGTAATGGCAGACCTGTAGAAGCATTTGCATGGGCTCCTTATGGGTGGCAAAGAAAGTGCTGATGCCCATAGGGATTCCCTGTTCCACCAATGCTCTGGATACCATATACTAGGGACTTATAAGAGATACCACTATGGCAATTATGAGTGGAATACTGTGTTAACAGTATCCAACAACCAAATTTAGGGGGAGAGAGCATATCTACTGGGGTCCTGGTTAGCAGGATCCCAGTAGACGCTGCCAAACACACTGACAAACAGGCCAAAAATGGGGGTAACCATGCTAGAAAGAGGCTACTTCCCTATAGTAACCCTAAACTGTTTGCTTTCCTCCTGCTCTTTTTTTAACCTCATTTTTGTTGGCTTTAGGAATCTGGACACTTCACCACTGTTAACCAGTGGTAAAGTGCATGCTCTGTCTCCCTAAAAAACATGGTACCATTGGCTCATACTCAATTGGTATATTTAGTTTACTTGTAAGTCCCTAGCAAAGTTCACTGCATGTGCCCAGGGCCTGTAAATTAAATGCTACTAGTGGGCATGCAGCACTGATTGTGCCACTTACATAAGTAGCACTGTAACCATGTCTCAGGCCTGCCATTGCAAGGCGTGGGTGTGCAGCTTCACTGCCACTTCGATGTGGCATTTAAATCTACTTACTGAGCCTTAAAAGTCCCTTTTGTTTTAAATATAAGTCTCCCCAAAGGTAGGCCCTAGGGCAGGGTGCTATGTAAGTAAATGGCAGGACATGTACTTATGTGTTTTACATGTCCTGGTAGTGAAAAACACACAAATTAATTTCTCACTACTGTGAGGCTTGCTCCTCTCATAGGTCACCATTAGAACTGCCCTTATATACTTTAAGTGGTAGAGTCTGATCTGAAAGGAATAGCCCTGTCATGTTTAATATGGCCAGAATGATAATAGAAAATCCTTCTTACTGGTGAAATTGGATTTAATAGTACTATTTTAGAAATGGCACTTTTAGAAAATGGTAATTTCTCTGCACTTACTGCCATCTGTGCCTTACAGCCGGTCTCCAATCCACGTCTGGTCTGTGCTGGTTGACAGCTTCCCTTCTGCATTCCACCCAGGCAGCCATAAACACAGGGCACTCAGTCACATCTGCATTCATCTGCATATTGAATGGGTCTCCCTGGGTTGGAAGGTTGGAGGGGGCTCTCTTTTATACTTCAAAGGCCAATGGCCTGCCCTCACACAAAGGACTGATAATCACATAAAGGGATCCTGGCAGATAGGGCTAGGATGAAAGGGGAACATGTGCACTTCAAAACCACTCTTTTCATTTTCCCACCACTTCAAAGGCATGTTTGGGTACATACACTGGGTCTGTGACCCTCCAAAATGAGACACTTCTGGAGCTTCCCCTTGACTCCGTCAGAGGAACTGCCTGGCTGCCCAAAGGACTCATCTTAACTGTTTTGCTGAGATGGACTGCTACCCTGCTTGTTGCCCTGCTGCCTGCTGTCCCCTGACTCTGCTGGAAGAACTCTGCCTTCCCAACAAGTGCTCTCCAAGGGTTGGGATTGAGCTTGCCTCCTTTTCTGAAGTCTCAGGGCCACAAAGACTTCACCAACGTGAAAACAGTCCCCGTGCAACAGGGGAAAAAAAATCCCCCCCAAAAAACATCAAAGCAGCGCCTTCCTTGTGGCTGAAAAATCACCCAATTGCCTACCGGATCGAAGCAGCGCCTACTCCTTCTTACCAGGCTGTTGTTTGAAAGGGGTCTTTCTTCATTTATCATGATTCTATCTTGTGTTATATATGATTTGGGACCTGACCTTCACATAATAATTTGTCATATTTTCTCAATTAATTGCAACCAGCGTATACTGCTGTTTGTTGTGGTTGTGCGATTTAAGCAGTTCTTAAATTTAAATCATATTCTCATGTTATGTCAATTGCATTCTGTCATGTTGACCACACTCTGGCATTCCGGTCTTACTACTTAAGTATACATTTTATCTGGATATCATCTTTGTATTATACGGAAAGAGATTCTGGGATTTTCTGAACTTTCTCCATTCTTGTTTTTTCCATTTGTTATATTGGTACTTTCTGGTATCATTGTTGTTATACTGTTTTCATATCCGCTTAATTTTTAGTTTAGTTTATTTTCAATATCACCTTTACGTTAAAAGATGCCTGGTAAACACTAATGACTTGGTTCAATCAATTCATATTAACCTAGATATTTCTTCCATGAACAGTTCTTTTAGTGAGACTATTTTAAATGTGGGGAGTATCATGGCAAATGTTCTTATTGCTCATAATTTATAAGTGCATATAGAGTTCTTCATCATTGTGCAGTCCATACAGAATTCCTGTTTGCAATCTTATAACATATTCAGACTATTTTCATAGCTGTCACCTTCCCTCTAATTTTTAAAAATTAGATCAATGCCATAATATGCCATATTCTGCCATCCTGCTTTGTAATGATGTATGCTATGTACAGTGCACACGTGTAATGGTGTCCCCGCACTCACAAAGTCCGGGGAATTTGCCCTGAACAATGTGGGAGCACCTTGGCTAGTGCCAGGGTGCCCCCACACTAAGTAACTTAGCACCCAACCTTTACCAGGTAAAGGTTAGACATATAGGTGACTTATAAGCTACTTAAGTGCAGTGGTAAATGGCTGTGAAATAACGTGGACGTTATTTCACTCAGGCTGCACTGGCAGGCCTGTGTAAGAATTGTCAGATCTCCTTATGGGTGGCATAAGAAATGCTGCAGCCCATAGGGATCTCCTGGAACCCCAATACCTCGGGTACCTCAGTACCATATACTAGGGAATTATAAGGGTGTTCCAGTATGCGAATGTAAATTGGTGAAATTGGTCACTACCCTGTTAGTGACAATTTGGAAAGAAATGAGAGAGCATAACCACTGAGGTTCTTGATAGCAGAGCCTCAGTGAGACAGTTAGTCATAACACAGGTAACACATACAGGGAACACATATGAGCACTGGGGCCCTGGCTGGCAGGGTCCCAGTGACACATACAACTAAAACAACATATATACAGTGAAATATGGGGGTAACATGCCACGCAAGATGGTACTTTCCTACATTAGGAGATAATGTTTTTGTTTGCCAAGTTATGTTTGATAGCATGCGTAAGAGATAACCCTTATCAATTCAAGTGTTTGACTATTGGTGGCAAAAGGTTTCCCACATAGCTAGATGATCTTTTAAGTATGGAGTCACAGATCAACACTATTGGCCTACCTGGTAAATCAATTAGGCCTTTATGAATTTTGGCAAGACTATAGATAGCAGGTATTGTTGATTATCTGTGCATACATATCAATGTTCATCTTTGTAAACTACTGAGTGTCAATTTTCCAAACGTTTTGTATACATTTCTTTGTTTGGATTGCACTTTAATTCCTCACATGGCTGTATCTTCAACATGTTGATTCACTTCTTTCACATATTTTCCTTAGTACAGTTTTCAGCCTTTGTCGGCTGGTTTGATAATTATTTGTCCATTATCTTGTTGTCAGAACTCCTTTCAGAGGTCTGGGGTTCAAGCAGGGGTCACCTGCCCCAGCCATGACAGTTGAGGCCCTTTACTCCTGCTGTCCCATGGCCGGACTCACTATGGATCCTGAACAACTGGGCTAAGTACCCCTTCAGTGCATGACTCTGAATAGTAGTATGGGTCAGGCAGCGCATAAAGACACGCAATACACTCAGCAACTCCAATAAAATTTCCAGCCCGATAATCATTTTTATGACAAAAGCTGTATCTGTGCACAAATACAAAGCAAAATAAGGTCCACAACAAATAATAAACACAATCTTCATAAGGTCAACATCCTGGCATTGTCTGGGAAACATCCTGACATTTACGTTAGACCCCACTTCTGAGTGCAAGTCTTAGAAGTTTCACAATTTCTTTAAAAGTCAAAGTCAGAGTACTATCATGAGAGCAACTTCCCATGGGGCTCTGCAATGAGGTCATTAGTCCTACCCACTCCTGTTGCTGGTACAATTCAGAAGGCCCTGGGGCGTTAAGTGATCCAGCTTTGTAGAAAGCAAGAGAAGATGCTTGTCGATGAGAGGTTGTTTTGTGGCTGCAGGCAAGACAGCTGGACGTCAACGGTGTACCTGCCATTGTGTGGTAAATACTCCTGAGTCCAACTGCAGAGGTTTTAGTGGCCATATCAGGGGTCTTCAAACTGGGGGGCGGAACCCCCTATGGGGGCCTCAAGTCATCCCAGGGGGGCCAGGCTCTGGCCAAAATAAGCATTACACAGATAACAGTGTATTGTTTTAAGCAGAAACATGTTATTGCATTTTTTTAAAGGCAACAGACATATTTAAAAGTTGCCAACTTTATTAATAAATTGTGGAAAATGTTGTGGGGGGCAATGATTTTAATTTTTGAACAGGGGGTGCAGCATTGAAAACTTTGGAGACCACTGGGCTATATGATGATCACATAGATGCTCTGGTTGTACTCTGGTTGTACTGGTCACAACCAACTTGCACATTAAGCTTGCTGCATGATAGCAATGCCACCACGTATTTTGGAGAAAAGGACAGTGGCACACAAGGCAAAAGACTCTTTAGGTTGCATTTGTGCAAAGGGCCATGGCCATTAATCTTCACTGTGGTCACCTCTGGTACACTGTGTGGCCTGCGTACACAGGACAAGGCCGTAGGTCGCAATTAGAGATGTCGATCACTATTCTTGGTCGCTCTGGCATACGGGTTCACTGACTTGAGGGGAACATACAAGCGAAAGGCCTTATCAGTGCAGTGATCTCTAACCTTCAGGGAGGCAGGCTCTGGTATAAAAGGGCACCGACATGAGTGGCACATGGGTGAAATGCCAAATCTGTGCGGTGGCCTCGACTGGACCATGAATCTCACACTACGTTGATGGAATCCACTCAGCAGGATCCACATTGGATCTCACTTGCTCCTGGCAATTTCCTCCTCCTCCTAGGGTCCTCTTGCCCCAGGGGGTTGGCAGATGTGGGTAATCTGGGCTCCAGGGAAAGTGATTTTGTCTCTCCTGGGTTATGTTCCCTCATACAGCATAGAGAGTGGCAGACCTTGGACCCCAGTCCTGGTCACAACAGGCAGAGTTTGTGATGAGCTTTGCCTTGCTGATTGTCAGACAGTATTTGATTATTTGATGTTTCACCATTTGACAAACTGAAATTTCTCTGTTTATAATCAGTTTCCATGCACAGTTGTGATTTAATGTCTCATTGTTTCAAGTTCGTGTTGCGGGATTATCAGTCCCATCATCTTGCTGACAATTCTCACAAGTTGCACAGATCAGTAACCTTTCACAGACTCAAAGAACCCTTTCGAAGTAAACAGGAGAGCCTAGGTCCCCAATCCTCCAGTGTGTGTGTCCAAACTTACTGTCAGGAATGTGGAAATCTACAAACCTGCCTGGGATGGCTATTGCACATTCCTTTCTAAGGCCCTGGGTCTCCAAAAAGGAACCCACAGTCCTCCATATTGTGTACCACATGCAGGCACACATACACCACCGTACGCACACTCAAATACATGCGCACTGTACAGTGCTACATACCAACACAATGCAGACCGAGGTCAAGTTAAGCAGCAGAATTTCATGTAAGTGGCCTGTTAAGATTCACTCCTGTGACACAGCTAAAAAGGCTTCTTCACACCAATGAACATGAATAGTATGCTGCCAAACTGCGATTATACCAATTAACTCTTGGTAATGGCAGTAGGCCTTTACTACTACAAGGATAGAGCTTTGTGCACTCCTCCCAGTATACCAAGACTGCAGTCAGTCAAACAGACGTATGTCATGGGGGAAATGCTTTATCAGCATTTGCCCATGACCAAAAATTGGTACAAGGATGCAGATATTGTTGCAGCTGGGACACTCAGGGCAGGGGTGCAAATCCGTCACCATGAAGGGAACATTTCCATTCCAGCACTTGTAAAGTTTTAATGACTTCACTTCCTCTTTGTAAGAGACTTTTTCTTTTGTTTGTAAATTTATGACATTTATCAATATATTGAGATATAAATGACAGATGTTGAATTTGTTCTCAAGTGACAGGACATAATTTGCATTCTTCTTTCAGAGCACTATATTCATGTGTGTTTTTTGTCAATCACTGTTGTAGGATTCAGATTTCAGTTTTCACGGTCACATGTAGGTCATTTGACACTTAATATAAATGTAAATTATTCCAGTAATGGATCACTTCCTAAGCATGCATTTCTTCATTGCTTGTCCCATGCTGTTGTCATTTTATTACTCTTTATTAATCTTGTCCTTGATTGCTGAGTGTATTTTAGCTAATTTTAACTTTCTCATTTCTCAATTTGCAAGCATCTGTCCGTGTTTCCAGACAATTAAAAATGTTTCTCTGGGTAGAATGATAAGCCTCTATTCAACAGTGATTATTTTTCCTGTGTGAGCTTCTGTTCAGACAGATTAACAATTACATTTCCTCCAAATGGTGCTGTTTTATCTTCTTTGAATTGCGGATGGGATAGTGCCACTTCCACGGCTTCTCTGTGTTTTCCTTTTCCTTTTGATTTTCCATGGTCATGTCCCCTTCCCCTGGTCTTTCTGTCTATCCACATTAGTCTAATTTTCTCTAAAGAAAATAGTTTTTTGGAATTGTTTTTTTCGATTGAGGATGATGTTCCTCCTCCACTCTATTTGTTGGTGTCCTATAATAATGAGGGTTCTATTGTGGTTCTGTGATTGTTTTTCAAGAGTGAATCTTTTGGCAAATATGGAAATTGTTCCTTCACTATTATCTCTTTCATCCCGGCTGGTACTTCCTCTGTTTGCGTTGTTTGATTTCATCCTCATAGCTGTCTAGCCTTACCTTCATTTTTTTTTCTCAGTTTGACTTTCGTTCATTCTGAGTATTGGTTTTTATAGTGTCAGGCATGTCTTTCGTATTCGCAAGTTACTTCTCATGATCTTTTTAGCATGTTGGATTACAAATTTTATCATAATTCTGGAACATTGCATATTATTTTCTCCCCGTTCTTGCAAAAAATATTTCATTCCCCTATCGACTGAATCTACTTTAATGAATTTCTAATGTGATTATCTTCCATCCTTTGCTTAATTTGTTCCTTTGCAAATGTTACAACAGATCATGGCATGTCTTGGATCAGGTTTCCCCATTTCTATGCTCCGTGTATGTATTTCATTTGGTCCCAATATTATTATAATTTACAAATAGGTTTGGAGCTTCACTGACATGTGTAGTAACTTTCATTTCTATGCGACTACCACCACCTCTGACATATATAACCTCTGAACGTTCTGTCAAATTCAAAAAATTATTCCCATGTAATTGTAGCTTTTACTCCTAGTCTCTTTGTGGTGTAAATTCAATTTACCATGTTATTTATGTCAAAGACTGGGCCGCTGCCATTATCTCCATATTCACTTCACTCTTTTGTATTTCCTTCATAACGGTCTGCCATTTTAGTCTTACCTTTACCTGGAGAGACTCCTGTCAAGGTGAGACCCTCAGATTCCCTCTGTGCAATGCTCAAGCCTCAGACCCAGATTCCGGTTAAAGGCTTTCATTGCATGGTTGAAGATCATTGGGCGCTGCAACCGAGTATTATTTGTACTGTGCATGGCACACACTTCTTGCAGGTACTGTCTTGAGGCAGATTGTTTCCTCCATTATTCCTAATAATCCATGAATGTGCCTCTCCATCAGTTTATGCTATTTAAAATATCCTTTAATTGAGCACAGATAGTGATTAATTATGTGAAGATTGGACGCCAACGCATTTGTAGCAGGATATAATCATGATGACATAGGAAAGACTTTTCAAGCCACAGTGTGAAACACAGGAACTTCAACTGCCAGAATGCCACTTGATGGCATGATGGGAAAAGGATATGTATGGACATAAAAGAAAGACTTGCAAGCTGTGATCAAACCAGGATTGATCAAAACTTATCAACCGTTTTAATTATTTCACCACCATGTATTATTAGTAATAAAAGGATAATTGAATAAACCCCTTGGAGTGCTAAATTCTTAGGAATAACACAGGCAACAGTGTGCCTAAAGTGAGCACCAGGAGGCAGAGGGAGAGAGTGGAAGAGAGCAGTAGGGAAAGGGAGGGAAGGAGAGAAGGAGAGAGAGAGAGAGAGAGAAGAGAGAGAGAAGAGAGAGAGAGAGAGAGAGAGAGAGAGAGAGAGAGAGAGAGAGAGAATGTGTTTTGAAGGTGTCCGCTTTTAAGGAAAAGTTACTTACCTATGGGGTAACAAATTTTAATTTAAGGTGGATACTCTATCTACCTGCAGATTACTTCCCTGTAAAACAACCTCAGATGTCACACTGGATCTAGAATTCAAAGCAACAAGGTCACCAATAGAGGAGACTGGACTCAGTCAGCACCAGAAAAGAGGTCAGGTCACGCCAAAGAGGCCATATAGTGCCCGCAGAGGCATATCAATGTAAGGCTAGCATCTATAATACCTTATACAGCAACAAACAACCAATTTATGTGTCACCAGGTACTCCAGTGTGCTCACGCGATCCATCAAGCCCCCCTATAATAAGAAGATTTGCTACCCTAGGGATATCTCTTTATCAGAAGGAACCTTTTTGGGACAGTTTAAGTCAAGGTACTATATCACCAATGCCTAGGCTAGATACTTGCATCTTTACTTGTGGATGAAGAAAATTAAGTTTGAAGAGTACTAGTATTTTAGCTTGGAATTGTAAAGTGTAATTACGGAAACAACAATATGGCACACTTTGATCTAGGACATAAACAATATAAAAAGGTCAGAGAAGTTGTGGGATAGAATCTTATCAACTTTGGTTGCATGTTTAGCTTATTCATGAAATGTCAAGGTATCTGTCCATGTCAATGGGTAGGGGTGGAGTTAAAGGGGGAGGCATAAATATCCACATATATGCCAGCAGCGTTTGTCTTGTTCGATGAACCATGAATTTCGGGTTTCATAGATTCAAAGGAGGGGGAAATGTTAAAAAGGAAGGTTTGATTTCGGCGAACTATGCATTTAAAGCCTACCAGTATCTACATCTGAACTTTGCCACACACGGCTGAGGCAGAACATGGCAGGCCATATGCATAAAACAGGTCATGCAAGGCCTTGGTACAAGGCCTGGAAGCAAGACAGACCCTATGTCTATGCTTTGTGCTCACTGCTAAGGGCTGTGCACAGCTGACAAGGTGGTAAGGTGATGATGCAAGCTCTTCTCCCAAGAGCTATTCACAGTGGCGACAATTATTCAGAGGAATCAGCGGCATGGGCACTTGCATGCATCCTGTGCCCAGATCTATTTGTAACTTGCTGAAGGTTGTGCACAATGGCCCAGTTGAATAAACTGCCAAAATAGGGCTTGCTTACAATAAAGAATAAAACTGCCATTGTTGTCATCTTGTCAAATATTTATTGTGGAATGGGCCCTGAGCAACTGACTCATGTTGGTCGCTGGCTGCACTGACTGAATATGTCAACCATAACTCCCAAAGATCTGAAAGAGAATATTTCACTACAATAAGCTATAGCTACTCTTTTAAGATCTGCATATTGGTTTACACCTAGTAAGGCTGCCTGGGTCTTCCCTGATGTTACCCTAGAATAGTGAACATACAACAATCAAGTACATCTCTTCTCAAGTTACCATCACACTTTGTTTCTTTTTCCAGGCTAGAGGATGCAACTGTTGTAGTATCTGTAGCTATGATCAGATAAACCATACTAGATTGAGACACTGCACTGCAGCAACAGTTTTGCCTGTCATGTTCTGTATATAGAAGAGCAAGCAAATGCATGGCTCCAAGTTCACCATATTTTCCTTAAATGTATATAACCTGTATTTATGTCTGTTAGGCATAAATGGGCAACCGTATATTTTAGAAGTAAACGAGTAGTTCTTGGTGACTAAAACACATTGCATTGTCTATAACGGTGTTGGTTGGGCACATTTGCTTCCTCCTCCGAGTCCTCTGGAGAAAGGAAGGTACTGCAGGTACCAACTGACCCTGCTCTTGATAATTTTAGAGGCTGAGGTGACACCTGACGTAAAAGATAGTAGCTCTTCAATTTATTTTGAATATGAACCACTGTATAAAGGAAACACTCATGTGCCACCTACCACACTCTGACCTTTAATCCAGGTGAAAAGTTATTTGTATAAATGAGACATTGTTGAGATCAGTACAAAGCCTTTACAGTTATAATGAGTAATAATTTTGTGGAGTTTTCAGGATCTTAAAGGTTAGAATAATTATAAGTCAATGGTCTAGAGTCTGAATCGTCCCAGCTGTATACCATAAGGCTCGAGAAGCCCTTGCTTAACTGGCAAAGAAATGGTGTGCCCTTTTTCAGAAAATATTAGTCTTAAACAACTTTGTGGACATTTTGGGAACTCAAAATCCAAATATTTCTTTCCTGTGTTCATTCAGGAGATATGATCTGAGATCCCTGACTAAAGGAGAGTTACAGTATTTTTTTAAATCTTTTTTATAGCATGAGCTTGACCCAAGGTATTAGACCGATTTAGATGAGATAGAGAAGTTACACATTTTTGAACATCTGCAGGTTAAGTAATTTGTCCAAAAACATGGGATGGTGATCCAAAGCCAGAATTCAAACTTCAATTTATAGCTCCAAAAGTCGGCAGCACTAAATGCTAGGCACCATATCCCAGGAGCACGTCTACTGAAACAGTGATAGGTACCACATACTGTGATAATTGAGATCAAACAAAAGCTGAGGGGGCAGTTACATCAGGGATTGAAGGAGAAATCTGACTGTGAAAAGAAATAATCCCTAGATAAGGGTCTCGTTCTCAGGTCTATGAAAATAAAAATACAAGTAAATGTAGAAGTATATAGCTAAGTATAAAGCTGGAACCCACAAGCTGCTGAGAACGTGCATCAACAGAGATCCGTTCGTTAAGGATACATAGGTTACATAATTGTATGGCAAGCAGCCAGGATAGTTTACATGTGTACCAAACTTGCTGTTTCTGAGGTAGCTAATTATCTTGTTCAGCTTCATGTCTAAGTTGCAAACAGGGAATAAAATAAGTATTCCATGTGCCCTTTGTTTCTTAGGGGGTCATTATGAACATGGCGGTAAACACCGTTCCCCGCCGTGGCGACGATGAATAGAAACCCGCTATTGGCGAGGAACAGAAACTACCATATAAAGATGCAAAAATCAGAATCTGCCAAACATTTCCCAGCCACCAGTCACCGCCAGGACCTTGTCGGCGAAAATGCAGGACATCCCACCCCACCACCGCCGAGCACACAAACTCCCCGCCCTGCAAATAATGATGCCCAAATCACTGCGGTGGTCAGTGGAAGTCGTATGACCATTGGCGGTACAGACTGCCACGGCCAGCAATTGAACCCAACAGTAAGAACTGCACACATTGGCAAGTTTGAAACCCGCACACCTGACACACATCCACAACACTATAAAACTCTCACAGACACACCCCATAATCCTTTGCATCGCCAACAGGACAACCGAGATTGAGAACACCGCAAGCAGACACTGAACGCCACAACACACGAATCACACACCCAACCACACAACAGCAGCTTCACCCAGCTCCACACAACACACCACTCACAACACACACCACGGCACCCCCAAGCACCCACGCTTCACAGAAAGGGAGCTAAGGACCCTAATGGACGAGATATGGAAGGTCGAGCCACAATTATTCGGGGCACAGGTCCAGCACACACCCATTGCCAGGAAGATGGAGTTAAGGCAGACCATTGTCAACAAGGTCAATGCAGTGAGTCACCGTACACGCACAAGGGACCACATCCGCAAGAGATGGAACGACCTGCGTGGGAAGGTGAGGTCCATGGCATCCCAGCACAAAATTGCAGTCCAGAAGATTGGGGGGAGGACCTCCGCCAACACCATGCAACTACACTGACTGGTTGGAAAAGGTACTGGCCATCCTGCACCCTGAGGGCCTCACTGGACTCACTGGAGGAATGGACTAGGGTAAGTCGTCTACAATTACCCCATATCCATCGCACCTGTAATGCATGCATGTAGAAAGGTAGCCTCTTTCTAACCTTGTTACCCCCACTTTAGGCCTGTTTGTGAGTATATGTTAGGGTGTTTTTACTGTCTCACTGGGATCCTGCTAGCCAAGGCCCAGTGCACATAGTGAAAACCCTATGTTGTCAGTGTGTTAGATATGTGTCACTGGGATCCTGATAGCCAGGACCCCAGTGCTCATAAGTTTGTGGTCTATATGTGTTCCCTGTGTGGTGCCTAACTGTATCACTGAGGCATTGCTAACCAGAATGTTTATGCTCTCTCTGCTTTTAAAATTGGCACTGCAGACTAGTGACTAATTTGACCAATTCTTATTGGCACACTGGAACACCCTTTTCATACCCTAATATATGGTACCTAGGTACCCAGGGTATTGGGGTTCTAGGAGATCCCTATGGGCTGCAGCATTTCTTTTGCCACCCATAGGGAGCTCAGACAATTCTTACACAGGACTGCCACTGCAGCCTGAGTGAAATAACGTCCACGGTATTTCACAGCCATTTTACACTGCACTTAAGTAACTTATAAGTCACCTATATGTCTAACCCTCACTTGGTGAAGGTTAGGTGCAAAGTTACTTAGTGTGTGGGCACCCTGGCACTAGCCAAGGTGCCCCCACATTGTTCAGGGCAAATTCCCCAGACTGTGAGTTCGGGGACACCATTACACGCGTACACTACATATAGGTCAATACCTATATGTAGCGTCACAATGATAACTCCGAACATGGCCATGTAACATGCCTAGGATCATGGAATTGTTACCTCAATACCATTCTGGTACTGGGGGGACAATTCCATGTATCCCCGGGTCTCCAGCATGGAGCCCGGGTACTGCCAAACTAACTTTCCGGGGTCTACTCTGCAGCTACCACTGCTGCCAACCCCTCAGACAGGTTTCTGCCCCCCTGGGGCCTGGGCAGCCTGGTCCCAGGAAGGCAGAACAAAGGATTTCCTCTGACAGAGGGTGTTACACCCTCTCCCTTTGGAAATGCGTGTGAAGGGCCTGGGAGGAGTAGCCTCTCCTGGCCTCTGGAAATGCTTTGAAGGGCACAGATGGTGCCCTCCTTGTATAAGCCAATCTACACCGGTTCAGGGATCCCCCCAGCCCTGCTCTGGCGCGAAACTGGACAAAGGAAAGGAGAGTGACCAGAACTCCTCCAGTGTGTCCCAGACCTCTGCCATCTTGGATGACATCAGAGACCCCTCCTGATAGGGGCTTACCTTTCTCTGTAGCCAATCCACCTCTGTGGGATATTTAGGGTCTCTCCTGTGGGCATCTCACCAGATAACGAATGCAAAAGCTCACCAGAGTTCCTCTGCACTTCCCTCATCGACTTCTGCCAAGGATCGACAGCTGACTGCTCCAGGAAGCCTGCATAACCGCAACAAAGTAGCAAGAAGACTACCAGCAACATTGTAGCACCTCATCCTGCCGGCTTTCTCGACTGTTTCCTGGTGGTGCATGCACTGAGGGCTGCCTACCTTCACCCTGCACTGGAAGCCAACAAGAAATCTCCCGTGGGTCAACGGAATCTTCCCCCTGCTAATGCAGGCACCAAACTTCTGCATCACCGCTCCTCTGGTTCCCTTCTCATCCTGACAAGCGTGGTCCCTGGAACACAGGAGCTGGGTCCCAGTGTCTTCGACAGTCCAGTGGCCCTTCTGTCCAAATTTGGTGGAGGTAAATCCTTGCCTCCCCACGCCAGACAGTAATCCTGTGTACTGCGTGAACTGCAGCTGCACAGGCTCCTGTGCACTTCTGCAAGACTTTCTTTGTGCACAGCCTAGCCCAGGTCCCCAGCACTCCGTCCTGCATTGCCCAACTCGCTGAGTTGGACTCCGACGTCGTTTTGTTGCACTGAGTCGACCATCGTCCTCAGATCTTCTAAGTGCCTGTTCAGGTGCTTCTGCAGATGCTGCCTGCTTCTGCAAGGGCTCTCTGTGTTGCTGAGTGCCCCTTCTATCTCCTCCTCCAAGGGGCGACCTCCTGGTCCTTCCTGGGCCCTGGCAGCACCCAAAATCCTCAACCGCGACTCTTGCAGCTAGCAAGGCTTGTTTGCGGTCTTTCTGCATCCGCCAGCACGCCGTGGGACATCTTCTGACCAAAGGAGAAGTTCCTGGCACCTTCTGTTGTTGCAGAATCTTAGGCTTCTTCCACCCGGAGGCAGCCCTCTAGCACCTTCATCCAGGGTTTAGTGGGCTCCTGCCCCCCCGGACACTTGCGTGACTCTTGGACTTGGTCCCCTTCTTTTACAGGTCCTTAGGTCCAGGAATCCGTCTTCAGTGTTTTGCAGTCCATTGTTGTCCTTGCAGAATCCCCTATCTCGACTTTACTGTCTTTCTGGGGTAGTAGGGTAACTTTACTCCTACTTTTCAGGGTCTTGGGGTGGGGTATCTCGGACACCCTAAATGTTTTCTTACACTCCCAGTGACCCTCTACACACTACACTAGGCCTGGTGTCCATTCATGGTTCGCATTCCACTTTTGGAGTATATGGTGTGTTTGCCCCTAGGCCTATTTCTCCCTATTGCATTCTATTGTGATTCTACATTGTTTGCACTACTTTTCTAACTGTTACTTACCTGATTTTGGTTTGTGTATACATATTTTGTGTATATTACTTACCTCCTAAGGGAGTATATCCTCTGAGATACTTTTGGCATATTGTCACTAAAATGAAGTACCTTTATTTTTAGTAACTGAGTATTGTGTTTTCTTATGATTTAAGTGGTATAGTAGGAGCTTTGCATGTCTCCTAGTTCAGCCTAAGCTGATCTGCTATAGCAACCTCTATCAGCCTAAGCTGCTAGAACACCTCTAATCTACTAATAAGGGATAACTGGACCTGGTACAAGGTGTAAGTACCACAAGGTACCCACTATACGCCAGGCCAGCCTCCGACAATGAACCACCCCACCCCTCCGACATCCACCAGGAGCACTACCCCACTCAGGCCACATTCATAACATCCCATCACCTGCATGCCCACAATTCCACAAACAGGCCCACATACCTCCCCTTGTGCATAGCCACCTACCCCTGCAAGTGATCACAAAGGCACTATACCACCCACAATGCACCTCTACATCCTAAACAAAATGCAATGGCAACCTCACAAAGATGCCCTGCATGGCCCAAAAGTGGAAAACCTGCACAAAACAGCCCAGCCCTGTGCACCCCATTCGACTGTACAATTGTAACAGACATGTCCATTCCCCCCAGCAGGCACCACCACCCATGCCACCCTGACGGACAGGACAAGGAGTCAGAGGCACCACCCAGGACACTGGAGAGGGAACCCTGGACAGTGAGGAATACCCGGCCCATCACACAGTCCTGTACTGCCACCATCCAGCAGCCCCACCCAGGACACCACTGACACCCCTACCACCCACCCAGCAACATCATGCCAGGGCAACCGGTCCCACACCTGTGTATCCAGCCACCTGTGTTCCTGGTGGAACACAAGGACAGAGGCCACAGTCACCACCTACCAACAGGCAGGAAGACGATGGCCCCAGTACAAGTGGTAGCGCCAGACCTGTGCAGGGGACACAGGCACTGGGGGCTAGGCCCAGTGGGAGGGCATCAGTGGCCCAGGGGGGAGGCCACAGGATGGATGCTGCAGCCCAGGACGTGATCTCTGAGGTCCTGGGAGCATACCACCATACCCAGGACAGATTGGCCCAGATTGTGGCCACCCTGGAGCAGAGTCACAGGCTGCAGAGGGCCCAACACCAAGAGACCATGGGGCAGTGGATACTGCCCCATACCACCATGGACACCATAGCAGGTGTGCTGCTGCACCTTGCCCCAACCCAGCATGAGACCCCCACAACCCAGAAAGCCCCTGCTACTGGCCAAAATACAGCCCAGCCAACAACAGCGGCAACTGGACTTGTGCCACCATCTGAGGACACACAGGAGACCTGCACCTCAACTTGTACAGGCCAACACCAGGCACCCAAACGGTCCCTCAGGCCCAAATATGGCACTGGAACACCTGCCAAGACCAAGGCCCCCTCTAAGAAGTGACTCTGACAAGAACTGTCCTCCAATTGTGCCACTAAACCACCGTCCACTCTGTGCAATAACAATCCCAAAACCTGTAAGTAACAGATGGACATATTACCACTGCCAACAATCACTGAGACCATGTAGCCAATATGGACATCCATCAGTAGCCCACTCCCATCACTGTAAAGAGCACCATGGCATCCCTGACACCAAATAAAACACCTGTTCACCAATGTAAATGTCCCCTGTCATTATGTTGAATCAAATTGAAGTGTGCATGCAATTGTCATTGAAATCATTTATTCATTTCTTAATTGCAGGACTGGCACCCCACGCATAACATGGGGTTATGCCAACAGAAATGTCAAACAAGTTGTCTATAATGTCACATGTCCCATGCAAACCTGGTCACAGTGACAATGTCTATAGACCCAAAACCCCCATTGAGGATAAGGCATACCCACAGTATGCTGCACTGACACCAACAGCATCAAATAGTACCACTTAGTTACTGGAAGTACAGTTGGATCAGTTGGTCCCTGGCGTGTACATCTTCCCCCTCCTCATCATCACCATCACGCCCATCCCTTCTCTGAGGAATCTGGTCTGGATATACAGCCCCCTCCTCCTCCAAGAGGGGAATAGATTTCCTCACAGCCACGTTGTGCACCATGAAGCAGGCCACCACTATTCTACACACCTTTTCAGGCTCAAAGGCCAGGGATCCCCCAGAGATATGGAGGCAACGGAATCTAGCCTTCAGGAGACCTGTTGTGTGCTCTATCACCCTCCTGGTACCTCCATGGGCCTCATTGTAATTCCTCTCTGCATCTGTTTTAGGATTCCTCACTGGTGTCAGGAGCCAACGCATGTTGGGGTAGCCAGAATCACATGCAAAAGGGGGCAAAACAGGACTGTCACTGACAACCCTCAGTTGCAGACAGCCTGGCTGTCTGCTATGTGCCAAAAAGAAAAGTGTCAGGCACACTTACCCATGATCCATCCTCTGTCCTCTTGTAGTTGTTCCATCATGTGTGGCACACTGCTGTTCCTCAGCACAAAGGAATCATGGCCTGATCCAGGGAACATGGCATTCACATGGGAGATATACTGGTCTGCAGTACACACCAATTAAATGTTCATGGAGTGAAAGTTCTTCCTGTTTCTGTACACCTGTTCACTTACTCTTGGGGGGATGAGAGCTATGTGGGTTCCATCAATGGCACCTATCACATGGGGAATGTTGGCAAAGGCTTAGAAGTCTGACTTGATGGCAGGGAGGTCAGCATTGTGGGGAAACCTCACATAGGAATGCAGGTGTCGTACAAATGCATTCAGGAATCTGGACAGTATAATGCAAAACATTGGTTGTGAAAAACCTGCACCCAAGTCCATTGTCACTTGAAATGAGCCCGTGGCCAGGAAATGGAGTGAAGAGAGAACTTGCACTTCAGTAGGGATGGCATGCTGATTCCGATTAGCCAGTCTCACTGCTGGATCCAGTAATGCACAAAGTTCATGAATGGTAGCACAGTTGAGTCTGTAATTGATAATGATGTGACACTCCACCATGGTCCCCAAATCAACAAGTGGTCTGTACACCGATGGGGCTCTCCCTCACCACATGGGTCTGTACATAGGAGGAGTTGAGAACACATGTGAGGAACACACATACATCTGCCCAACATGTTAAAAATGCAGCACTGCTGGCATACAAGTCGATGACACATATGCATAGTAGGATGTTAAACTGGAGTGACATGTCCACAATGATACATCAGGACTGTTGTGGTGAGTAAATGTATTTTTGTTCATGCCTATGGGGGTTGGGGACAATAGGGCCTGCATGGGGCAAATGAAAAATTAATAATTGAGTAGTAATGGCCAAAATGTCTGCCTCCTGTAATCCAGAAATGTTTTAGTGGAAGTGTCCTCATACTGCTAACGGTGTAGTGTGGTCAGTTTTATGTATCCTTTGCGCATTGGCTTCAGGCGTTAGGCCTTTGTGCACTTTGCCCTGGATGTATTTTATTCCTTTGCTCGTAGCATAGAGCCTCTGTGCACTTTGTTCTAAATGCTTTTTATTCAGCTTCGTACTGTTATTTTTCAAATATCCAGTTCTACGGTCTTGTTTTATTTTCTAAATCACACTGTTTAGCCTACTTCAGCACTGGAGTTTTCAATAACACATTCTTGTTCACTCTGTGCTTCAGTCAAGGATACAGTCTGGTACATTGCCGATAGACGTGGTAGGAGTTTAGTCTTTGGCATTCTTGCGTAGGGACATTTTGTGATCACACTGACATATTAGTTATAAAAACACTTCCTTGTCCTAATACACGGGAGAGGGAGATTCCGACCAGGGAACCACAACTAGACGCTGACTGCCTTGTTGCAGATGCTGAACCAGATCACAGGCCTTTGCTCAGGTATGAGGGTTGATGGCTTCCCGGGGAATCTGAAAGGCAAGTTAGTAGCTTAACATACTGTGCTTGAAATATAACTAACTGAGAGAATAGAATCCAGTAACACAATGATAGAGTTGTTTTTATGTTTCCCTCTCATCGTGACTATTTCAATCCTAATGTGTTGTATGGTTCTGGTTATTGCAGCTCATGCCTTAATATCTAAAATGCAACAGTCAAAACGGGGAGCACCCTGTCTTCCACTCCAGCATCTGTGACCCCAAGGCATCATGGTAAATGCAGTCTTTAGCACGAATTTGAATAGAGTTTTGAAAGTTTTTCACCATAAGTTGGTGCGGCAAGTGCCGTATCTTCGGACACGTGTTTCTGGCTATTTGGCCGTCATCAGCGAAGAGCAACGTGTAGCTGGCGGGGTTGCTTGAAATGCCGCCTTGAAAGTATTCACAGGTTTAAGTGCCACTCAAGAAGGCGCACAGGTGCTTCACCCGAGCTCGTCAGCTCAGAGGCTCACGGGAGCCTTAATTACAACAGTCAAAACGGGGAGCACCCTGTCTTCCACTCCAGCATTTGTGACC
Organism: Pleurodeles waltl; assembly: GCF_031143425.1. NCBI lineage: Eukaryota > Metazoa > Chordata > Amphibia > Caudata > Salamandridae > Pleurodeles > Pleurodeles waltl. The sequence goes on from NC_090447.1 coordinate 1,221,141,535, forward strand.
CCAAGGCATCATGGTAAATGCAGTCTTTAGCACAAATTTGAATAGAGTTTTGAAAGTTTTTCACCATAAGTTGGTGCTGCAAGTGCCGCATCTTCGGACACATGTTTCTGGCTATTTGGCCGTCATCAGCGAAGAGCAACGTGTAGCTGGCGGGGTTGCTTGAAATGCCGCCTTGAAAGTATTCACAGGTTTAAGTACCACTCAAGAAGGCGCACAGGTGCTTCACCCGAGCTCGTCAGCTCAGAGGCTCACGGGAGCCTTAATTACAACAGTCAAAACGGGGAGCACCCTGTCTTCCACTCCAGCATTTGTGACCCCAAGGCATCATGGTAAATGCAGTCTTTAGCACAAATTTGAATAGAGTTTTGAAAGTTTTTCACCATAAGTTGGTGCTGCAAGTGCCGCATCTTCGGACACGTGTTTCTGGCTATTTGGCCGTCATCAGCGAAGAGCAACGTGTAGCTGGCGGGGTTGCTTGAAATGCCGCCTTGAAAGTATTCACAGGTTTAAGTACCACTCAAGAAGGCGCACAGGTGCTTCACCCGAGCTCGTCAGCTCAGAGGCTCACGGGAGCCTTAATTACAACAGTCAAAACGGGGAGCACCCTGTCTTCCACTCCAGCATTTGTGACCCCAAGGCATCATGGTAAATGCAGTCTTTAGCACAAATTTGAATAGAGTTTTGAAAGTTTTTCACCATAAGTTGTTGCGGCAAGTGCCGTATCTTCGGACACTTGTTTCTGGCTATTTGGCCGTCATCAGCGAAGAGCAACGTGTAGCTGGCGGGGTTGCTTGAAATGCCGCCTTGAAAGTATTCACAGGTTTAAGTGCCACTCAAGAAGGCGCACAGGTGCTTCACCCGAGCTCGTCAGCTCAGAGGCTCACGGGAGCCTTAATTACAACAGTCAAAACGGGGAGCACCCTGTCTTCCACTCCAGCATTTGTGACCCCAAGGCATCATGGTAAATGCAGTCTTTAGCACAAATTTGAATAGAGTTTTGAAAGTTTTTCACCATAAGTTGGTGCTGCAAGTGCCGCATCTTCAGACACGTGTTTCTGGCTATTTGGCCGTCATCAGCGAAGAGCAACGTGTAGCTGGCGGGGTTGCTTGAAATGCCGCCTTGAAAGTATTCACAGGTTTAAGTACCACTCAAGAAGGCGCACAGGTGCTTCACCCGAGCTCGTCAGCTCAGAGGCTCACGGGAGCCTTAATTACAACAGTCAAAACGGGGAGCACCCTGTCTTCCACTCCAGCATTTGTGACCCCAAGGCATCATGGTAAATGCAGTCTTTAGCACGAATTTGAATAGAGTTTTGAAAGTTTTTCACCATAAGTTTGTGCGGCAAGTGCCGTATCTTCGGACACGTGTTTCTGGCTATTTGGCCGTCATCAGCGAAGAGCAACGTGTAGCTGGCGGGGTTGCTTGAAATGCCGCCTTGAAAGTATTCACAGGTTTAAGTACCACTCAAGAAGGCGCACAGGTGCTTCACCCGAGCTCGTCAGCTCAGAGGCTCACTGGAGCCTTAATTACAACATATGGTGAAAAACTTTCAAAACTATATTCAAATTTGTGCTAATGACTGCATTTACCATGATGCCTTAGGGTCACAAATGCTGGAATGGGAGACAGGGTGCTCCCCGTTTTCACTGTTATATCTAAAATGCAGTCGTTTTATTAAAAGCAATATATAAAACTCAAACTGCCTTTGTCATTTGTATATAAGATCATACTGTAAATGAGAGAGCTGGTTTGGATCTGAGTGACCACGACTTCCCTGAGAAGTTCCAAAGATGTCATGTGCTCGGCTGCCCAATCATCTCTCCCCTTTGGGAGAGATGAGGCACTGCTAGTTAGCCGGAGCAAAACCGGATTTAGGGTGACAGAGGTCCTTCCAAGTGGGTCAGACTCAGTCCCCCACCCCAGGAACGATCCTGCTACCTAGAAATCCAGTAGTCTCATTTAGGATAATGAGAGCCCACGCGACAACGGTTGTCGTAATAGCGTAAGGCGGTGTTCACCACCGTGCGACCATTCATTGGTTAACATGGTTGTCAATGGGGAATATTACCTAATCATGATCGCCGCTAGCGGTGACGGTGCACACCGCCGCGGATCACACGCCATCTCGTCACCCCAACTTCACTTGACTCCTGGATTACGTGCATGCAGGTACTCCACTGAGTGTGCTGCTGTGTCCTGACACTGGACCTGGAAATGGCACAAATGGCAAGGGAAAGGCCATGGGCTTTGCCAGCGAGGAACTGGACAAGCTTGTGGATGGGGTCCTACCCCTGTATGCCAAGCTCTATGGTCGACCAGTAGTACAGGTGAGTAGATGGATTGGGGGGCATGGATGTGTGTAATGGTGGCAGATGGCTGTAAACATGTGTGCACGTTTGACACTGTACAGTTGTGGGATTCATGACATGCTGCGTGTGTGAGGTCCTGTTCTGCTGTTGTGAGTGTCCGTCCCATAGGGGACATATAGCCAGCTGTATCTAATGGCCATTGTCTGACCTCTGAGTTACTTTTTCTGTGTGTCCCATATAGGTCAGCGCCCATCAGAAGAGGGCATGCCATCGCCAGGGAAGTGCGGACCCTGGGGCAGCGGAGCACCCACTGCAGGAAGCGGTGGAAGGACCTGAGGCGCTGGGTGAGGAAGACCTGCGAGGCCCAGCTGGCGAAGTCCTCCCAACGAGGAAGGGGTGCCCGTCGGGCCCTGACACCCCTAATGTGTCTCATTCTGGCAGTGGCATATCCGGACCTGGATGGGCGCTTGAAGGCTGCACAGCAGACAATAGGGGTGAGTACAGAAACCATTGTATGGCTCCTTCATGGATGTGTGAGTGTACTGTAGTATATATGCTGTCTATTGGCAGGGACTCTGACTGATGTCATTTTACATAATGGCCCTCATGGGAAGTAAGGTTATAAGGGACAGGTCTGCAGTACTTCAGTGCTGTAGGAAATGGCTGTAAACAGGGCTGTGGCCACTAGTCGGGGGCATAGCCATGTGTATAGCGGTAGGTGCTGCATGGTGGAATATTTGCAGAGTGGGTGTATGTGTGAACCAGTTATGTGCCTCCATTCAGTTATTTACAAGTGTCTCTCCTGTTATGTCTCCCCATCCCTGTTCTCTTGTGTTGTCTGTGTACATCAGCATCATCTGGCGAGGGAGCTGTGTCACCAGTGAGTAGGGATGCAGTAGCCCACGATTCCACAGAGGCAGAGTCGAGCGACGCCAAGGGGACCAGTGGGTTGGAGGGCGAAGGGAGTACCATGGGGGAGGCAACTATCACTGGAGGTAGTGACTCTGATACCTCCTCTGATGGGAGCTCCCTGGCAGTGGCGGACCCTAGTGGGCCAACCCATTTTGTGTCATCTTCTGCCACCCCCCATACCATCACTGCCCTTCCATTTGCTCCCCACCGAGTTGCCGTGCCCGCTCACCCAGAAGGGTGGGCGTCTCCTTCACCCCAGGTACCTCATCCCCGGCCCCAGTCAGCCCTGCTGCCCTCACGGAGGAGGTTATTGACCTCCTGAGGACCATCTCTGTAGGGCAGACAACCATTGTCAATGCCAAGCAGGGGCTAGCATCAGAGGTGCAGCAGACCAATGCCTACCTGGATGGCATTTACAGTGCCATGTCTTGCCTACAGGGATCTTTTCAGGCTCTGACCTCCTCTTTGATGGCAGTCAGTGTCCCTGATCATTCCGTCCCCCCTCCAACCACCTCTATCCCTTCCAGCACCCCACTCCCTTCACCCGTCCCGAGAACACATTCTGACGGTCATGCACACACTTCAACACACAAGAAGCACACTGAAAAACACAAGCACCATACTTCCCACCACAGGTATACACACAGCCAACATACAAAGGCACACACACCAACATCCACTTCCCCCAGTGTGTCCACCTCTTCCGCCTCCCTGTCTGTCACCTCTACATGCACACTCACAGGCACTGCAACCTCATTCACTGTTGCTGACTCTAGTCTGGCAGTCACCACAAAATCAGACATCCATTCATGCACCCCATACACCACACCTGCACTCACCACAACGACTTTGGTTGAGCCATGCAGCACACTCACCAAACTTGCAGACACACAGACAACATACATTTACACTGGCAGCCTGTCTTGTTCCACTGTGTCCACACCCCCTCCCAAGACACTCAAACTTTCCAAAACACCCACCCAACACTCATCCACCACACCTCAGCATACTGTACAGTTACCTGCACCCATGTCACACACACCTACACATGTCACAACCACCCCCCCACCTCCACTCCTACGCCTTCCTCCAGGTCCGCCCCGATTGCCCCTAAAAAACTTTTCCTATTCTGTGTTGACCTATTCAAACCCACTGGCCCACCCTGTCTTGTTCCTAAACGTGCCCACCTCCTTTCCCTGTCCACTGCTCCCACGTCACAGCCCGCCCCTGTCCACCCTTCCCATTCCTGTGTTACCTCCCCTTTGAGCAAGGACCCCATGCTGGCCCAGGTACATCTGCCGCAACCTAGCCCAAGGCCGCTCCACCAGCTTCAAAGACCAGGCCCAAGCATCCTCCACCTCCCAAATGTAAAGCCAAGCCCACCCTCCCAGTCGTAAGTCCCCACCCCCACCACCCCTGCCCCGTTCCCTGAGGTGCCTGGATGCCCCATTGTTGCCCCTTTAAGGTGGAGTACCATTTGCACTTGTGGGAGTCAAGTTGGGGCCATTTGGGCCCATCAGACTTTGAGCTATGGACTGGCCGTTGGCCTTCTGTTGGACATCTTTTGCTCCTGGAGCTTAATAAAAAGTTTGTGTGGCCAGTGTTTGTTTTGGCACACTCTGGATCCGTAGTTCATCGTTTCCTTGTGGGGGGTGTTGTGCACATGTTGTACCTTGGGCAGGTTGTCTTGGGCTTGTGTCGGGTAAGTACCTCTTCCTCTGGGGTATGTGGCTTGTACTGTTGTGAGGGGTTGTGGGTGCTTTGCGGGGTGGGTGGAGTGGGTGGGTATGTAACTGTGCCCTTTCTTCCCTTGTTTAATAGGTTGCAGTACTTACCGTTGTCGTCTTAGTTGGTGGTCTCAGTCGTGGAGGTATATGGCAAGGAGCAGGACTGGCATGATTTGCAACTCTCTCTCCATGTCTGCTTCGGCCTGTTGTGTGAGCCTCCGGTGAGTGTTTCCTTATATTTGGTTTGTGTACGTCTGGCTTTGCGTGGCAGTGGTTCCCGGCCCGGAACTGACGGTGGTCTACAGCTTCAATATTTGATGGGTGGGTAGGGCCTTTCCGTTGGCCTGTGGGCGGCCTCTGCCGTCCTTGTCGGCACTCCTCTGCTGGCAGAGAGTGTTTTTCAGGCTGCCTGTTTTTAAGGTGGTTCATTATATGGAGACCCAGACTGCCTCACTGTTGGCGGAAGTTACCGCCATCGCCGGCGGAGCGGTCTTTCCCGCTGTGTTCATAATAAGGGCCTTAGTCCCCTAATTTCACCAAGTCCCCAGTTTTCTAGCCATACTGAAAAGTCATGCGCCAGTTTAATGATCAGAGAGTCCGCAAACAGCAGAGTAAAGCGGTCTGGAGCCACATCCGCAACACAATAGCAATCATCCCCAGAGCCCTTCATTTTCAGTTGCCCCATGCTAATTTCGGAGCCAAGGAATTCAGGAACGGAGTATGTCTTCTGTTCTGGACATATATGCTGCACACCATTTGGATGTCACACAAACTTCCCTGCACTAGAACATATCTTCTTTCCCTATCTATATGGATGACAGTGACCTCAAACGGCACCCCAGGTTTTATTCAAATAAATGAGCCTCTTGCATTGTACAAGTAGCATGCAGCATACACCTGGTCCTTCCCGAATAATCTAGTCATTTCGGGGCTTGTTAAATGGGTTCCTTGGAGGAAGGCAACATCCACTCATCTTCACTTCAAGTTGGGTAGGACTTTATGTCTCTTGATCAGTGACCCATATTCTAAGTAAGAAATGCCCATTTATGTAGGCATTGTGCCATCATCTTAGGATGGATCTATAACGCACCCTTGTGTTTTCTACCACCTGTAAGTACCTTCTCCAAGCTTACTGCTGTCTCCTTATTGCTTGTTATTATGGGGTGATTCATGCAGAGGTGCTTGGACTGGGCATGCACAACAAAACGTTATTCAGTTTCTCCACCCCTGGTCAGAGTAGCAACGACGATCAATACAGTGAACCATAAATTTAACTGGAATATAATTTGTTCTCCCATGTCTCCTCTGGCTAAAAGAGTACTGAAAAGTGGTGGCCTGTTCTCATCCCAAATCCTCTCAAATAAAGGTCCAAGATTGCCCTTTTTACTCAGAGGGCCAAACAGCACCTGGCCAAGTTAATTGTTCTCATCCTTACTTGACAGCTTCTCCATTTATTTGTCCACGGACTCTTCAAATATCAAGCTCATCTGCAGCCATCGTGCCAGCAACGGCTGACCCCTTTCTATGGTAGTGTCTGAGCTCTCCCAAGTGGCATATGATGTGTTCCCACATATTTCTTGCTGTACCAGGCTACGGAAGGTAGATGCTGGCTACACTGCAGCTGCTCTTAACTGTTCTGTCTGCATCCAAGTTGGTTTGTTTAATTCTGGTATTGTCGTTGTCTTTTTCATAGTCACTTTAGAGGGTGCTGCTGTGTTGCACTTCCTTTTTAACCCCCAGTATTGCACACTTTAATGCTGGGTAGTGTGCAGTCTGGGAACATAGTGTAGGAGGCTGGCCTGGCTTGTAGTGGGTACCAGAGGTACGTACCCCTTGAGCCAGGTCCAGTTATCCCTTATTAGTGTAGAAGAGGTGTTTCTAGCAGCTTAGGCTGATAGAAGGTAGCTATGGCAAAGCAGCTTAGGCTGAACTAGGAGACATGTAAAGCTCCTACTATACCACTGGTGTCATATGCACAATATCATAAGAAAACACAATACACAGAAATACTCAAAATAAAGGTACTTTATTTTTATGACAATATGGCAAAAGTATCTCAGTGAGTACCCTCAGTATGAGGATAAGTTATATACACAAGATATATGTACACAAACCAAAATTATGCAGGTAATAGCAAGAAAAGTAATGCAAGCAGTGTAAAATTACAGTAGATTGCAATAGGAGCACATAGGTATTAGGGCAACACAAACCATATACTCCAAAAGTGGAATGCGAACCACGAATGGACCCCAAACCTATGTGAGCTTTTAGAGGGTCGCTGGGACTGTAAGAAAACAGTGAGGGTTAGAAAAATAGCCCACCCCAAGACCCTGAAAGGTAGGTGTAAAGTGCACCTACTACCCCCAGAAAGCACAGAATTCGTGATAGGGGGATTCTGCAGCAATGCAACAACAGTGGATTTCCGGACCTGAGTACCTGTAAGACAAGGGGACCAAGTCCAATAGTCGCGACAGTGTCGAGAGTGGGCAGGAGCCCAGGAAATGCCAGCTGAGGGTGCAAGGAAGCTGCCACCTGTTGGAAGAAGCTTGGAGTTCTGCAAGAAAGAAGAGAGCTAGGAACTTCTCCTTTGGAGGATGGATGTCCTACGTCGCGCTGAAGCTTGCAGAGGTGTTCCCACATAGAAAGACCGCAAACAAGCCTTGCTAGCTGCAAGGGTCGCGGTAGAGGTTTTTGGGTGCTGCTGTGGCCCAGGAGGGACCAGGATGTCGCCACTTGGAGGAGGAGACAGAGGGGGTGCTCAGCAACTCAGGGAGCCCTCACAGAAGCAGGCAGCACCCGCAGAAGTACCTAAACAGGCATTTGGAAAAAAAGCGAACCGTAATCCACCCGAAGTCAGAAAAGGGAGTCCCACGGCGCCGGCGGATAACCCTGAAGGTTGTGCACTACAGGAAGGAGTGTCGGGGACCCAGGCTTGGCTGTGCACGAAGGAAATCCTGGAAGACTGCACAGGAGCCGGAGCAGCTGCAAATCACGCGGTGCCCAGCAATTCAGTCTAGCGTGGGGAGGCAAGGACTTACCTCCACCAAACTTGGACTGAAGAGTCACTGGACTGTGGGATTCATTCGGACAGAGTTGCTGAGTTCCAGGGACCACGCTCGTTGTGCTGAGAGGGGACCCAGAGGACCAGTGATGCAGTCTTTTGGTGCCTGCGGTTGCAGGGGGAAGATTCCGTTGAACCATGGGAGATTTCTTCAGAGCTCCTGGTGCAGAAAGGAGGCACGCTATCCCCAGAGCATGCGCCACCTGGAAACAGTCGAGAAAGCCAGCAGGATGAGCGATACAAGGTTGCTAGTAGTCGTCTTGCTACTTTGTTGCAGTTTTGCAGGCATCCTGAGCAGTCAGTCGATCCTTTGGTAGAAGGTGAAGAGGAAGATGCAGAGGAAAACTGGTGAGCTCTTGCATTCGTTATCTGGTGAGATCCCCAAAGCAGAGACTCTAAATAGCCAGAAAAGGAGGTTTGGCTCCTAGGAAGGAGGATTGGCTACCAAGAGAGGTAAGAGCCTATCAGAAGGAGCCTCTGACGTCACCTGCTGGCACTGGCCACTCAGAGCAGTCCAATGTGCCACAAACACCTCTGTTTCCAAGTTGGCAGAGGTCTGGGACACACTGGAGGAGCTCTGGGCACCTCCCCTGGGAGGTGCAGGCCAGGGGAGTGGTCAATCCCCTTTCCTTTGTCCAGTTTCGTGCCAGAGCAGGGCTGGGGGATCCCTGAACCGGTGTTGATTGGCTTGTGCAGAGATGGGCACCATCTGTGCCCATCAAAGCATTTCCAGAGGCTGGGGGAGGCTACTCCTCCCCAGCCCTCACACCTATTTCCAAAGGGAGAGGGTGTAACACCCTCTCTCAGAGGAAGTCCTTTGTTCTGCCTTCCTGGGCCAGGGCTGCCTGGACCCCAGGAGGACAGAAACCTGTCTGAGGGGTTGGCAGCAGCAGCAGCTGCAGTGGAGACCCCGGAAAAGGCAGTTTGGCAGTGCCCGGGTACTATGCTAGAGACCCGGGGATCATGGAATTGTCCCCCCCAATGCCAGAATGGCATTGGGGTCACAATTCCATGTTCTTAGACATGTTCAGGGCCATGTTCGGAGTTACCATTGTGACGCTGTACAAAGGTAGTGACCTATGTGCAGTACACGCATGTAACAGTGTCCCCGCACTCACAAAGTAGGGGGAATTTGCCCTGAACGATGTGGGGGCACCTTGGCTAGTGCCAGGGTGCCCACACACTAAGTAACTTTGCACCCAACATTCATCAGGTGAACATGTAACAGTGTCCCCGCACTCACAAAGTAGGGGGAATTTGCCCTGAACGAAATGGGGGCACCTTGGCTAGTGCCAGGGTGCCCACACACTAAGTAACTTTGCACCCAACATTCATCAGGTGAAGGTTAGACATATAGGTGACTTATAAGTTACTTAAGTGCAGTGGTAAATGACTGTGAAATAACGTGGATGTTATTTCACGCAGGCTGCAGTGGTAGGCCTGTGTAAGAATTATCAGAACTCCCTATGGGTGGCAAAAGAAATGCTGCAGCCCATAGGGATCTCCTGGAATCCCAATACCCTGGGTACCTCAGTACCATATACTAGTGAATTATATGGGTGTACCAGTATGCCAATGTGAATTGGTAAATTTAGTCACTAGCCTGTTAGTGACAAATTTGGGAAGCAGAGAGAGCATAACCACTGAGGTTCTGGTTAGCAGAGCCTCAGTGAGACAGTTAGGCATCACACAGGGAACACATACAGGGCACATACTTATGAGCACTGGGGCCCTGTCTGGCAGGGTCCCAGTGACACATAGACTAAAACAACATATATACAGTGAAATATGGGGGTAACATGCCAGGCAAGATGGTACTTTCCTACACATAGCCATTGACTTCCATCTTTTTCAAGCTTGCCAGAGTATCTCTGTAGTGAAGAGGAGATTCTAGGGAGACAAGGGAGTGGTGGTTCATCTTTTATCACTGCTGGATATACAAACCCTCTGTTGAGCTGATAAACATTAAGTCAGTCCTTTCTGTTTCAACCAGCTGTTCTTTCATTCTACAAAGCACAATAGAGATTTTTTTTTTGCTGCTGATGGTAAATGTTTTGAGTGTACAAACAAATGTCACATAGGACCCCATTACAACCCTGGCGGTCGGTGATAAAGCGGCGATAACACTGCCAACTGGCCGGCGGTAAAAAAAATGGAATCATGACCACGGCAGAAACTGCCAACACAGACAGCCACTTTAACACATGGACCACCACAGCGGTAGCAACAAACACTGTGGCGGTAACCACCAACAGCCAGGCGGAAGACAATGTACCGCCCACTGCATTACAATACGCCTATCGGCCACCTTTTCCGGTGCGGTACCAATGCCGTCAAAAGCATGGTGGAAACAGTACTCTGAAGGGAAACGACTTACCTCTCTATGCTCAAGGAAGAACCACTATGCCATGGAGCCTGAGCTGCACTTTTTCCCAATGCTAGTGTACCTTCTCATACACCAGGAACACGAACGCCGGTGAAGATGACCATGGTGAGTACTGCACCTAGCACACAAGGGAGGGGCGGAGGAAAAAGAGAGTGACACACACACGCAACACTCCCACCACAAACACCATACATACAAACAGATGCCACAACATTACATATACACCCCGTAACCCTCAGGAATAACACAAGGACAAAAGGAATGGAGTAAAATGAGTGTAATAGTACAGTTTTAGAAAAATATGTACTTAAATCAATAAACAGTATGTACAATATATACAATATATACAAAAGGAGGGACAATGCCCACTCCAAAATGTCCGTGGCTCACTGGGCCAAAAGACATAGGCCAAGGCCACACTTGACTCCTGCCTCAATACGTAGAGAACACTGCAGGGGCATCAGGTCGAAAAAACACACAGGCACCTCAGGCGGACAGTGAATGGGGGGCACCTCAGACAGAAGATGGTACAACGCCACTGACCTGGAGGGGGCTCCATGCCCAAAGCATGGTCCTGGGGAGTGGAAGGCCACAGTCTCTCAAGTGGGTGGTATGCCCACTGCTTGGTCCTGGGGAGTGCAAGGCCATAGTCTCTCAAGTGGGTGGTTTGCCCACTGCTTGGTCCTGGGGAGTGCAAAGCCACAGACTCTCAAGTGGTTCTGGAGGGGGTTTTGTGTCCAGTGTGCTTCATCCTGGCAAGGAGGGGCTAAGTGGATGGCTTCTTCCAGTGGTTCTGGAGGGGGCTTTGTGCCCAGTGTGCTTCATCCTGGCAAGGAGGGGCTGAGTGGATGGCTTCTTCCACTGTTTCTGGAGGGGACTTTGTGCCCAGTGTGCTTCATCCTGGCCACGAGGGGCTGAGTGGATGGCTTCTTCCACTGCTTCTGGAGGGGGCTTTGTGCCCAGTGTGCTTCATCCCGGATGGGGCAAGGTCACAGTCTCTCACCTGTGTGTCACACCGACAGGTGTTGCAGGGGCCAGGATGCACTGCAGCCCATGTAGTCATCACTACACACTGCTCGCCGGTGGTGATGGCTGTCAGTTGATGCCAGTTGCGCTGCAGGTGGCGGTGCTGGCATTGGTGGTGGTAGCATCCAGCCTTGGACGGCTGCTCACTGGTGCTGGTGCTTCTGGCAGTGGTGCTGCTGGCAGCGGTGCATATGGCAGTGCTGACCGCAGTGCAGGTGGTGGTGGTAGCCTCCAGGCCATCACCTGCAGCCTCGGACGGCTGCCCACTGGGGCTGCTGCTGGCGGCGGTGCATCTTGCGGTGCTGGCTGCGGTGCATGTGGTAGTTCTGGCCGCGGTGGTGGTAGCCTTCAGGCCTTCACCTGCAGCCTCGGGCGGCTGCCCACTGGGTCTAGTGCTGCTGGCAGCGGTGCATGTGGCGGTGCTAGCCGCGGGTCAGGTGGTGGTGCTGGCAGTGGTGGTGGTAGCTTTCAGGGCTTCAAGTGCAGCCTCGGACGGCTGCCCACTGGGGCTGCTGCTGCTGACAGTGGTGCTTCTGGCGGCGGGGCATGTGGCGGTGCTGGCCGTGGTGCACGTGGCAGTTCTGGCCGCGGTGGTGGTAGCTTCCAGGCCTTCACCTGCAGCCTCAGACGGCTGCCCACTGGGTCTGCTGCTGCTGGTAGTGGAGCTGCTGGCGGCAGTGCATGTGGCGATGCTGGCCGCGGTGGTGGTAGCCTCCAGGACTTCACCTGCAGCATCCGGCGGCTGAAGTGCCATGGCTGGTGTTGTGTGCCCCTTCCTGCCCTTAGCAGATGGTGGTGCCTCCTTGCTTCTGCCAGCTGGAGTCTTTTTTTTGCCCTTGCTGGCTGGTGCTGCCTCCTTCCTCTTAATGGCTGGTGTCCCCTTCTTGCCCTTGCTAGGTGGTGAACCCTTCTTGGCCTTGGCAGGTGGTACTGGCTGTGCTGATGGGTGCCTCCTTGGAACTTCTCACACCTGCAGTTGCTGCAGAAACCATAGTAGCCGTGGACTGGGTGGCTGAGGTGCTGGGCTGGGTTCTGGCCACCCTGGCCCGAGGTGAAGGACAGGGGGAGGGGTAGGGAATAGGTCAATGTTGGCGAGGAAAAGCTTCTTAGGGACACTGGAGCGGGAAGAGGGTGATGGTTTGGGTGTGGAGGAAGAGGGAGTGGTTTGAGGAGGTGTCAGTCTGCTGTGTTTGGTTGCAGGTGCATGGGCTGGATGCGATTGTGAGGTGGATGGCTGTTGGGTGTCTGTTTTCTTGCGTTTGTGTACTTTGGGAGGATGGGTCATAGACACAGTCGGAGAGGACACAGGGGACGTGTCCATGGATGTGGGGGTGGTGACTGCCAGTGAGGGGCGTGCTGTGATAGGTGTGCTGGTGATGGAGGTCTTTGATGAGGATGTAGTGCATGCAGGTGTGAGTGGAGATGCTATTTGGAGGGAGGCGGACGAGGAGGAGGAGGGGGGCACAGTAGAGGCAGTGGATGTTGGTGTGTCTGCATCTGGATGGTGCTTGTGTGAGTGTCTGTGAGATGAAGTGTGGTGCTTGTCTATGCCTGAGCCACTTCTTTGTGTTGATTTGGGTGATTGCTGGTCTGAAGGTGTGCTTGGGATAGGCTGGGGTTGAGGGGATTGGGACTGGGTAGAGGAAGTTGGAGGGGGGAGGCTGGAGACAGGGACAATGGCTGCCATCAGTGCGTTGGCCAGAGCCTGGAATGCTCTCTGTTGGGCCACCACCCCAGAGTGAATGCCCTCTTGGTATGCATTTGTTTATTACAAATGCCTTGCTACACCCTGGATGGCATTCAGTATGGTTTACTGCTCAACAGAGAGGGATCTCAGGAGGTCAATAGCCTCCTCACTGACGGCAGCAGGGCTGACTGGGCAGGGCCTGATGTGCCTGGGGTGAAGGAGATGCCCACCCTCCTGGGTGAGTGGGCACGGGAAACACGCTGAGGGGCTGCTGGGAGGGAGGTGCTGGTACGGGGGTGGCAGCTGTACCAGTAGTTGGGGTGGGCACAGAGGTGTCCGACACCGTCAGGGAGCTGCCATCGGAGGAGGTGTCGCTGTTGGTACTGTCCCCTTCTGTCTCCGTCGTGGTGCTCCCCTTGCCCTCCGTCCCACTGGTGCCCTCACCGTTGCTGGAGTCGGCCTCCAGGCCCATGTGAGATGCAGCTCCCTTCGTCACCGGTGCCTCTGCTCCTCCGCCAGATGATGCTAATGCACACAATGACAGAGTGACAAAACAAAAGGGGGGGAGAGACAGAGGATACACTTGGTCAATGCCAGCAACAACACTACCGTTGGCGTACACAACTGACAGGGAACAGCCCTGTGCACTAGACCATGCACTTCCAGATACAAAGCTTGTCACCAGCCCATGGTGTACAATGCCTAACGCCATGAGCTGCACACCTGAAACCCACAGGACCCTGTCCAGTAGTAGATGCCCACTAGCATTATTGGGGTTGGAGTGCATCTGAGCTTGCCCATCATTCAACATGCCCTGTCATGTTCGCCCTGGCCTAGGGGCACCCACAGCCCACATCCCCCACCCAGGTAATACCTTAAAGCGTGCAAAGTCATGAATCAGAATCAGTACTCACCCCCTTGTGGCTGTTGTGATGCCTTCAAGGGCCCATCCAACTCTGGATAGGCCACCGCCAGGATGCAGAACATCAGGGGGGGGTCAGAGTACGACGGGCACCCCTTCCTCGTTGGGAGGCCAGCCCCAGCTGGGCCTCTGCAGACTTCCTTGCCCAGCGGCGCAGGTCCTCCCACCATTTGCGGCAGTGGGTGCCCAGCCTGTCAAAGACCCCCAGGGCCCACCCCTCCTTGGCGATGGCGCGCCAAATACCCTTTTTCTGATGGGCGCTGACCTGCAGAAAAAATCAGCAAAAAAGGTATTAGTCATACCGTTCGAACTGTTATACTCATGGCCCAACATATCCCTCCCATCCCCTTACGTACATACATGCAGCACTCTGCCCAGGGCATCTCAGACCCACTCCTATACGAGGATTACACACACAGCAATCCATACATTCATGGCCCACGCATCATGCTTACAGTGTACTCACCTGTTTGTCTGGAGGACCATAGAGTAAAGGGTACTGGGGCCTCAGCCTGGATCGCAGGGACCGTTTGCGTGGTGGTTCTCCTTCTGCAGGGGGTGGGATGCTGGTGGGCTGTTTTTCCTGTGGCGGGGCCTTCTGTCCATTAGCGTCAGCTGAGATGGAGGGCTGTTCTTCGGTTTGGCTAGTGCCCGTTGGTGTGCCACTGCCTCCTTCATTGTGTTGGCCATGTCTGCCAGCACTCCTGCAATGGTGACCACGGTGGTGTGGATGTCCCTCAGGTCCTCCCTGATCCCCAGGTACTGTCCCTCCTGCAGCGGCTGGGTTTCCAGCAACTTGGCCAGTATCTGGCCCATGGTCTCCTGGGAATGGTGGTATGCTCCCAGGATGTTGGTGAGTGCCTCCTGGAGAGTTGTTTCCCTGGGCCTGTCTTCCCCCTGTCGCATAGCAGTCCTCCCAGTTTCCCTGTTGTCATGTGCCTCTGTCCCCTGAACCGTGTGCCCACTGCCACTGACCCCAGGTCCCTGATCGTCCTGTGTTTGTGGGGTGTCCTGGGGTGCCTGTAGTGGTGGACACACTGCTGATTGACGTGTCCTGGGGACAGAAGGATGGGCCTGCTGGGTGGGTGCTGTGGCAGTGTTTCCTGAGGGGGAGGCTCTGTGGTGGTTTGGGCCTGTGCCTGGGTAACCAACTGTTAAGAGGTCCCTGATGGGCCAGGTTGGTCATTGTGATCCAGGCAAGCAGAGCTGCTGTCATCACTGTGGGCCTTTTCCGGTGAGGGACTGGATGTGGCTGGCACCTCCTCTCTGGTGACATTGAGTGGGGGTCCTGTGGGGATGTAAATGCAGTGTTATTGTTTCTGCGTGTGCCATCTTGTGCATGGATATGTTTCCCTCTATGGTTGTTATTAAGGCACCTTTGGGTTATGTGAGTTGTGATTGGTTTGGATAAGTAATTGTCACTAGTGTGCATGCTGTGGTGATGGGTGTCCATGCATTGGTGTTGCATGCAGGGCTTGGTATTGGGATAAGTGGGTTGTGATGGTGGGGTATATGTGAGGTGGTGGAGTGATGGGGTGAGGGTAGGGGTAGGAGTTTGTGATGGCATGCAGGTGGGGGGGTGATAGTAATAGAGATTTGACTTACCAGAGTCCAGTTCTTCTGCTACTCCTGCCAGGCCCTCAGGATGCATGATTGCCAAGACTTGCTCCTCCCATGTTCTTAGTTGTGGAGGTCCACCGCCAGTCCACTGTACAGCAATCTGGTGTCTTGCTACCACGGAATGCACCTTCTCCCATAGGTCGTTCCACCTCTTCCTGATGTCATCCCTTGTTCTGGGGTGCTGTCCCATTGCGTTGACACTGTCCAAGACTCTATGCCATAGCTCCATTTTCCTTGCAATAGATGTCTGCTGCACCTGTGATCCGCATAGCTGTGACTCTACCCGGATGATTTCCTCCACCATTACCCTTAGCTCCTCCTCTAAGATCCTGGGGTGTCTTTGTGGTGCCATGGGTGTAGTATGAGTGGTATATGTGAGGGTGTGTGGGTGATGTGTTGGGGTGTGTGCTGTGAGGTGCGTTGATGGTGTGTGGGTGATGGTGTTTTGTGGCTCAGATTCAGTGGGTGCTCCCGGCTTGTCTCTCTCACTTGCCTAAACACCTGGGTCGTAAGGGGTTGTGGGTAATGTGGGTGTGTGTTTTAGATTGGTATGGGTGTGTGTGTGTATGTTTGTCAGGTGTGTGTAGTTTCAATTGTCCAATGTGGTGTTGTTTTGTTAGTGTGTGTGTATTTTGAGCTTGGTGGTCTGTACCGCCAATGGTTTACCATGGTTAATGACCGCCGCGGTGATTCGTGGGTCATGATGCTGTGGGCGTATTTCTGTTGGCGTAACAGTGTGGGTTTTGGTACTGCCAGGTTATCACTGACCTTTGGGGTGGCGGACTTGTATGTGTGTCTGTATAGTGGCGGATTTCTATGTGTGGGCCATAATACGGGTAGCGGTAAACAGCCGTGGTAGCCGTGTGTTGGTGGCAGTCAGCATGGCGGTAAGCGGCAGTTACCACCAATGTTGTAATGAGGGTCATTATCTCTTACAATCTAAGCTTCCTAGTTGATCATGGACAATAATTTAATCTTCTGAAATTTCATGACCATATTTGAGGAAAAGCTTACCTGATATTGTAGAGCCACATCTCCAGCTCTGTTAAACATCCATAGGGTCTGTTGAGAGATTGAAAATGAACAAACAACTTTAACAAATATTTAAATATAGCATCCATCTTAGCATGCGCCTACTCATCTAATACTTCGCCCTGACAAGAGAAAGTTATATTTAACAACAATGTTATACCCCAAATGTTTATACCATTAGTGTGTGAAATTCGTGCCCTATCAGGAATGGATTTATAAGGTTTAATTCATAAAATTATGTAACTATAACAATCACACATTATAATTACCTTTTTTCCAAACTCAGCCAAAACTGATTTATTGAAGTGTTTTTCAATTTCTCATACTAGACATCATGAGCCTGATTCACAAATGTAAACTTGCCCTTTTGTGGGCAGTCCCATCTTTTTATGTTCAGAGACTCTGCAGTCATAAAGATAGTACTTGTAAAATACTGTGAAAGGAAAATAACCATAAAAGTACACAACGGTGTAAGTTTCCCTTTGTGAATCAGGCACATAAAGGGTAAAACATATGAAGGAAGACAAACATTGGGAATATAGTAAACAAATTTACCAAAGGCAATATTCCATCTTTCTTTTTCTTAAAATAAATCACATAGGGGAATTTATATAATATTTTAAGCATAACAGCAAAGGTGTGTAAGGAACTTTAGAGGTAGTCAAAAAATTGTGTCGAAAATATTAATATTACGTATTGCCAATATGTCATCAGCACAACCTCTATAGGGTGGGAGCTGAAAGACCTCAAATGTGAAGGTGAAATTGCATTTCTGGTCAGGCTCCTCCATCTTCCTGCAAGACCTAATTGAAGTATCTTATTATCATTGTTGATGAAGTCTATTATAAATGTTAAAAAGGGGACAATCTCTTTGCATAGTCACAATGTCACAACATTATCTATTTTTATGGCTAGTTTTTAAGTCTCTGAGTCCCTTAGTAGGACAGTGTATACCTCTTCTTCTGGTGCTGTGCCTTTGTTCCCTGATTGCTTTGTCGGTGTGATTGCACTTAGTGATCTTCCAATGAGTTTGTATTTGTCAATACCAAAATAACTTTTTTCTCTTCAGGGCTACAAGTAATATGGGCATATAAATTCAAGTCAAACGCCAGTTCAAATGGGAATGCCAATTAATGCCTGATCTGCCCTTTTCTGAAAAATGAGTAAAAAATTACCACTACTTGCCAGTTCATGGGTAGCCCAAAATCTCGTTGAGAACAAATACTGCATTGGGTCTCTGGACTTTGTCTGTCCATCGACGTCAAGCCCAATGCTGCCCTCAACCTGTGGAGGACACAAATGACCTCACGGTAGAAGAGAAAAAGTTTCTAGGTTTGAAGATAAAGGGGGTGATTCTGATTCTGGCGGGCGGCGGAGGCCGCCCGCCAGAATTCCGCCCTCCAAAATACCGCGCCGCGGTCAAAAGACCGCGGCGGGTATTTCAAGTTTTCCCCTGGGCTGGCGGGCGGCCGCCAAAAGGCCGCCCGCCAGCCCAGGGGAAAACGACCTTCCCCCGAGGATGCCGGCTCGTAATCGAGCCGGCGGAGTGGGAAGGTGCGACGGGTGCATTTGCACCCGTCGCGTATTTCACTGTCTGCTAAGCAGACAGTGAAATACTTGTAGGGGCCCTCTTACGGGGGCCCCTGCAGTGCCCATGCCAGTGGCATGGGCACTGCGGGGGCCCCCAGGGGCCCCGCGACCCCCCCTACCGCCATCCGGTTCCCGGCGGGCGGACCGCCGGGAACTGGATGGCGGTAGGGGGGGTCGGAATCCCCTCGGCGGCGCAGCTAGCTGCGCCGCCTTGGAGGATTCAACAGGGCAGCGGTACACTGGCGGGAGCCCGCCAGTGTTGCCGGTCTGACCGCAGCTTTACCGCCGCGGTCAGAATGCCCTGCGGGGCACCGCCGGCCTGTCGGCGGTGCTCCCGCCGACCCTGGCCCCGGCGGTCTAAGACCGCCGGGGTCAGAATCACCCCCAAAGTCTTGACATGGACCGACCTTCCACAACATTCAACTTCCATTGCAGTCGGCCTGACACTTTGACGTTTCCCTGGTCCCTTGCATTCAAGGATCCTCAGTTACGGGTAAGAGTGAAAAGAAAATGTTACTTGCCTGCGATAATGATCTTTCTGAAGGATACTCCATCTTCCTGTAGATTCTTCACCTGAACAAAAGGAGGAACCTCTGCCAAAGTCACTAAAGTGACAAAAGGAGTTGAAGTCCTTGGGTGGTGGTTGAAAGCCCAGTGGACATGACAAGGCCTTTGAAGTCTTAAATCATTCCAGCTCTGAATCCTCTTAAGTGTGGAAAAAGCGTACGCCAGCCAAGGGTAGGTCCACCGGACTGGATTAGACATCTGAGGAGACGTTGGAAGTTCTGAGCAAAACATTGATGGAAACTGAGCTCCCCATGACACAAGCAACTGAGTTAGCTGTGTCAAGCCCTGATTTAATGATATGTAGAGAAGCATTCTGACCATTCGTGGTGACCTTCTGAAAATGCTCCTTCACATCTATGGGGATTTGTGGTAACATGATTTGGGGCCATGTCCAATAAGGCATGGGTCTAACATGTGAAAAGGAAATTGGTTTTAGTGCCATTCTACATTTTGGGAGAGCTCTCTTGCCCCAAGCCTCCAACCTTTCAGAAGCTTGATTACCAGGCACTTTGGGGATGGGAGCACAGAGAAAAAGGGTTGGCTGTAGCGACAGGCAACTAGTTTGCCCACTGCAGGCATGGATGATGGTGATTGCCAAGCCGCCGGGGCAAGTGTCAGCAAGGCCCATTTGAAGGACAGCAACAGTTCTGATGTGGCTGATGATGTTAAAAGAACTTTTGTAATGACATTGGTATTTGTATCTGCTGAAAACAGCTGCAAATCCAAGGCCCCCGGCTTCTAGCATTACTTTATAGAGGGACACCACTTCAGGTTCTGGTGGACCAGTCAGAAATTCCATGGCCAATTTCAGTGAGGTATCCAGGCCACTTGCCAATGACAGGCCTTGAAATAATTGGAAGGGATCCTTGTCTAGGTCTTAATAGGGTAGAAACTCCACAGTGTCTGAGACTGTGCCAAATATTTCCTCAGTGAGTGAACTGTAAAGCTCATCTTCAAGCAAGCATTAAAGGTCCCTACCGGAATGGATCCCTGGATGGACATTGGTCTACAACACCAGTGGCTCCAAATCTCGTGACTATGCTGGTCAAGGCGGTGGTGGAGGTTCTGTCCCTTTAGCCATTGCTGCGTAGCAGAAGGAGATGCACCAATTGCTGTCTGTTAGAAAGGCAACAACAGATAAAGTCGAGGTGGGGCTGATTAGACCAAAGTCGCTCTGTATAGCACTGACACAAAAAGGTGAAGATGGTGTATCCGGCATTGAGAAACACCACCAGGTCCGAGCCTGGAGCTGGGAATTTAGTTAATTATAGAGTCAGAAGCTCAGGCATGGTGCTGGAGGTGAGGGCAGAAGACACTACAACCATTCTAAAGCCCTTTTGGACCTGATCCTACTGTCTCAAGGCTGCACTTCTTTCTTGCACTCCTCTCACCCTCTTCTCCATCCTTTTCTATATTTGCAACCTTTTCCACTCTTCTCTCGCTCTCTCTCTTGGGCTGCTTTGTGCCTGTTTGTCACCCTCCACTCTCTCTAGTAGGCCTCTTTGTGCCCTGCTTTTTCCTTCTTTGTGCATTTTGTGCCTTGCTTTTCCCTACTTTGTACCTCTTTTGTGTCCCACTTTTCCTTCATGACCTCCGCCCACCTACGCCTAGCCACCGCCCCCTACTCCTTACCTGCGTGCCTTCTCCCGACTCTTGACTGTGCTGCTGTTGTGACGAAGGCAAGCTGATCTGCACCAGTCCATGTCTGGACCACACCCAGCAACATGGACTCTAGTCCGACAAAACACCACAAGCTCACAGCCTTCAGCCTACTTGCACCCCGACACCGACTGCTGCCACACCAGCTGTTTCCATGACTCTACTCTCTCCATGGTAGGGCATTCCTCATGCACTCACTGCCGTTTCACCTGCATCAACATGCACTCCTCACATGCCTGACACACCTCACCCCAACTGACATGCTTGCTCCTCAACACCAGATCGAGATCTCGGACACCATTGAGGCGCACTTCCTGGAAATCTTTTTTCTGACAGAGACCTGGCTAAACCACGCTTTGAAACCTACCATCACCACAGCCATCTCACTGGCTATCAGCAAACCAGGAGAAGGACTCACCGTTATCCATAAGGACTACCTCACCTGCACCACCTCCACCAACAAGAACACAACCTTCATAGAACACATGCACTCCTGACTTCAGATCGGCAACCACACCTCCAAGAAACGCACCCTAGGCTAACGACCACCCGGACCATGTACCACCTTCAGCAATCTCCTCACACTTAATCTCCCCCGTCGCCATCTACTCAAATGATTTCTTCTAATTTGGTGACCTCAACTTCCATCACAACGATCAAAAGATCAACCCTCCACAGATCTACTGAAGAGCCTTGAGATTCTTGGACTCACCCATATCATCCAGGACCCCACCCACAATGCGGGACACACCTTCGACCCTAAATCAAGAGCCAACAACAAGATCAATTTCAGCCACTACACTCTGCTCACCAGAACAGACCACTCAAACATTCACTTCTTCATCAACACACCTCAACCACCCTCTGACAAGACTACCTACAACCTCATATGTAGCTGGAACAAGATAAAGGCACTGACTGGACCAACAGCCTCACCTTCCACCAACCTAACCTCACTGGCCTTCGACAACTGGATTACTACCAGTGCAGACACCAAGCCTCCCTGAAAAAAGTCAGCCACTCAAGAACCAACATATGAGCCAAGTGGTACACCTAAAACCTTAGAAACTCCAAACAATTATGCAACAGGCGATGAGAAAATAGAGGCAGTCAAAAGACTAGTGCCAGACACTCTTACAAGGTGGTACTCAGGAAATGCCACAGCCAACTCAAAGAGGCAAGAAAAACAAGCATAGCTATCAAATTGGAAAACAGCAACAACTGCAAACAGCTCTGCAACATTGTAAAGGAATTCCCCAACCCTCCGGCAGCCACCAACTCCATCACCCCATCGCAAAAACTCTGTGACAAGCTCCCCAATTTATTCCTCAACATCTACAGTAACCTCAGCCCCCCAACTCAAGACATAAGAACTCATCATCAGCTGCCCACCACCATCAAATCAGAACACCAGACCACTAACTGGAAACCCCTCTCCCCAGAAGACATCGCTGAAATCATGAGAACAGTCCACTCCGGGGCCCCCATCATATCTTCAACTAAGGAGGAATCTTGATCAGCTCCCACCCCTCCACCTATCATCAACACTTCCATCCAAAGTGGAACCTTCAAGGATAACTGCAAACACAGCAATCACAGACTTCTCGAGAAAAACCATGGTAGACCCTAAGGAGCTCAACAACAACAGATCCATTTCACTCCTGCCCTTCCTATCCAAAGTTCTGGAGAAAGCTATAAAAAAATAAACCTCTCCAACCATCTTGAACAACACAACCTACTAGGCATCTCGCAGTCCATCCTGCAACAACCAGAGCATGGAAACCTCTCTTGTCACATTGCTGGACCTCTCCATTGTCATTGACACCATCTCACATGGCACCCTTATCATGAGACTTCACAACTCTGGAATTCCAGGTCCCGTATTGATCTACCTGGCCTCCTTCCTCTCTGACTGGACCTAGTTAATCAGGCTCAAGTCCTACACTTTTGAACCTAAGACCCTCATCTGTGGGGTCCCTACCGTCTTCAAGGTCTACATGATAGCACTCACCCATGTCATAGGTTCCAATGGAATCAACATTGTATCCTACACAGACAACACCCAGCACAATGTTGCCCTCACAGTCAACAACCATACCACCATGACCAACTTTAGCACCTGTATGTCCAACATAGCTAAATGGATCAATTATAGCTGCCTAAAGATCAACACTGATGAAATGTAAGTCCTGATCTTTGGCAACAAAAACTCTCCATGGGACTCTTCCTGGTGGCCAACAGCCTTGGGACCCATTCCCAACCCACCTCACCACACATAAAACCTCAGTATTATCATAGACAACAAAATCACAATCACCAAACAAGTGAAGCCTGTCATTTAATTATGTTTCTTCATCTTAGCATGCTCTGTAAAATATTCCACGGGCTCCCCACTAACACCAGACACATGGTCATACGGGACCTCATCACCAGCAGACCTGACTAAGCCACTGCACTCTATGCTGGCTTCACCAATTAAGTCTTACAGAGACTTTGGACCACACACAAAACAGCCGCAAGACTAATCCTCAACATCCCATGCAACACGCTCATCACGTCCCACACCAGAAAACTACACTGGCTACCAGTTCAGAAGCGATGTCTCAGCTTCCAACAACCCAAGAGGCAAATGCACTCAACCTCACTCATTCTCACCAAGCACCCCACATCCCTGGAGCAAGTCAGGAGGACACTCATTTTCCTACAACGCAGTCAAATCCTGGAGCACCCTTCCTCACCACATCAGGACCTCCCCATCTATTGAATTCCTCAAGAAACTGAAGACCCAGCTTTTCAACTAGGAGACTGATTGGCCTACTCACCTACTCCAGCACCTGGATACCCATGAGGTGATAAGAATGCTATACAAATTCTCATAACATAACTGCAGAAGTCTATCCAAAGCAGGTCTTGATGGAGAAGCAAGGCATGTGGAGGATCTTAAAGGTGCTATCCCAACCAACTCTGGTTCCGAGGATGTAGACCCTGTGGGAGAGAGGGAACATCTGGGAAACTTACCTCACAAGTGCTTTTTTGTCTTCCTATGGTGCTTTCTGTGTTTGGTAGGAACAGCATCAGGAACGCTTTTGACACTGGTAGCCATCCTTCAGCCTGGCCTAAAGCACTTGGCCTCCAGTTTCTTGATGACCTTGGAATGCTAAGGTATGAGGAGCAGGCTTTGGAATCATGGTTAAATTCCAGACACCACTAACAGAGTGAGTGGGGGTCTGTGATGGTGATCTGTTCTTCATAATCCTTACAGGGTTTAAAACCTGACTTTCTGGGAGGTGACATTGGTGCTGCTTTCAGTCAAATTTGTAAGAGGAATTTCATCAGAAACTGAAGCTCTAGATCCAAGTTGGAGGTGCAGAATAAAAGCTAACTGGCGTTGATGCTGAGGTGTGGCTTGAGACCACGATTGAGTTAATCAGACTCTGCGCCCGATTTACAAAGGTAAAGTTAGACCAAAAGTCTAACTTAGACCACAAGTCTAACTTTACCACTTTTCGGTATTCACAAAGGTAACTTACAATGAATAAAGTTAGACTTTTTTTGTCTCAGTTAGACTGTTGGTCTAACTTTACCAGTGTGTTACCAAAAAGTAGTAAAGTAAGACTTCTACCTTTGAATTGGGCAGTGAGGCTTTAGGATTCATAAAGGTAGAGTTAGACCAGACGTCCAACTGTACTTTTTGGTAGTCACAAAGGTAAGTTACTACAAATAAAGTTAGACTTTTGGCCTACGTTAGACTTTTGATCTAAGTTTACATTTGTGAATACCAAAAAGTAGTAAAGTTAGACTTTTGGTCTCAGTCAGACTTTTGGTCTAACGTTACCTTTGCAAATTGGGCCTTCTACCGGCAACATGGTTTCTTTGAAGTTTTCTGGATCCAGTCTAATGCCCAGGGTTGTTCTACAGGTGAGAGTCTTCAGGTAGAAGTCTCCATCAGATGCAGTAATCTACAAATTTTTTAAGGTGAAGTAGATATAGAAATGTATAAAAATCTTGAAAAATCATAACTCCGGTTACCTTTATCTGATTTTTGTTATTTTAGTGTCTATTTAAAAATTTAAAATATGTCCAACATTTATAAATTGGAGTGGAGCTTTTATGGTGTATTATTTCTTATCAACTGTTTTTGTACTGATAAATGTTTTACACTTATTTTCCTTTGAAGTAAGCCTGACTGTTCTGTGCCACACCTTCTCAGGGCTGAGCAAAAGTTTTACGTAAATAACCCTAACTGGACCGGACACAGAATAGTGACATTTATAGTTGGTGAGGTCTCACAACTCATCCAAATAACAATCCATTTTCTCACACTTTGCTTTACTCTTTGGTAGCTTGGCCAAAGAGGTCAAGCTTAACCTGTAGGCAATGTGTAAAGTATTTCTTGCAAAACGTAAATAGTAATAAATTAAAAACACAACACAATAAAAATCCAACACCATTTTAGAAAAATAGAGAATGTTTTAATTAATCAAATTAAACCAAAATGACGGAACCAGAGTCCCCGTACTTTGCTAAATTTGAAGTGTTGCTACAAATTCAGCAAAGTATGGGGACCCTGGTTGCATTACTATGACCTGGAATACGAATCGCTTGAGGTTGGTGACTTGGAACTCAAATCTGTGGATTCTGTGTCTGAGAAGTGTGGATAGACTGACACCAATTGGAGTGTACCTGAGGCTCCTTGATCTGCCATATTGTTGAGTACTGTATGAAGTAGTAATTGATTGGATGGGTGTTGGGGGGCAGAAGCCACATAGACACTAGGGATTTTTGTGTGTGTTTTTATTGTTTGGGGGGGCTTGGGCTATTGTCTCTCCCCTTGGGGGGGACAATAATTTTTGCCGTTTCTGTTTCCCTTGGGGGCAGATCAGCATGTTTATGTTAGGCCCATCTGCCCCCATGGGGGTCAGAAACCACTAGAAACCAGGGAAACCTTTTAAATGTTTGGTGGTGGGGTGTTTATCGACTGGCAAAGTAAACAAAGTGAACTGGCAAAGTTCAGAGTTACCATTACGTAGCTGGACATAGGTATTGACCTATGTCCAGTACACGTGTAAAATGGCATCCCAGCACTCAAGAAGTCTGGGAAAATGGGCCTGGAGTTCGTGGAGGCACCTCTGCTAGTGCAGGGGTGCCATCACACACAGGTACTTTGCACCCTGCCCTCTGGGCTGGAAGGCCTGCCAGGGGGTGACTTATAAGTGGCCTGATGTAGTAAAAAGTGACAATGAAAGGGTGCTTGCACCTTTTCCCGCAGGCTGCAATGGCAGTCCTGCAGAACCCTTTGCTTGGGGTCCATAGGGGTGGCAAACTATAAGCTGGAGCCCACAGGGATCCTCTGGAACCCCAATGCCCTGGGTAGCTAGATACCATATACTACGGACTTATAATGGGGCACCAGTATGCCAATTGTGGGGTGAAATACAGTGATAACATTTACTTACAACTACATTTAGGGGAGAGAGCATAACTAGT
Source organism: Pleurodeles waltl (assembly GCF_031143425.1). NCBI lineage: Eukaryota > Metazoa > Chordata > Amphibia > Caudata > Salamandridae > Pleurodeles > Pleurodeles waltl. Next base: position 1,221,167,521 of record NC_090447.1, read on the forward strand.
GGGAAGTACTACTGGGACCATAGCAGGATCCCAGTAGACACAAACAAACACACTGACAAACAGGCCAAAAGTGGGGGCAACAAAGCTAGAAAGAGGCTACTTTCCTACAACACTTTCCTCACTTTTCTTTGTAGGATCAACACACCAGCACAAATTTTCTACAATCCAGCATTCCCCTCGGTCTCCTAAGTACAATTATACCTCACTTGTGTGGTTCACAAGAGCAGAGTCAGCCTAAAAATGTATTTTTTAAAATTGAGCTTATCTACTCTTTGTGATATCCCCTCAATCTCTTTTTGTTTTAGGCCCTTCCCCATCGCAGGCACTTGGGCCACCCACACAAGTAACGTACCATTTTTATTAGGAGGCCGAAGGGAACACTGGGTGGTAGAAAATTTGTGACGCCGCTTTGATTCTACACAGAAGTGTAAGGAAATTTTGCTTTTTTTGCTAAATTAGAGGTTGCGTTGTAGGGCGTTTATTGTCGCAGGCAGTCGACCTACTCACACAAGTGAAGTACCATTTTTAACTGGAGAATTGGGGGAACGCAGAATAGAAGAAAAAGTGTTATTGCCAATTGTCATTCTCTACATTTTTGCCTTCCAAATGTAAGACAGTGTGTAAGAAATAAGACCCTATTTAAGACATTGGAGGTAAATGCCACCTACTGCTACGGCGACGGCCACCAAAAGACCATCGCCGTGGGTAACATCCGTCTGCCAAATTATGACCACAGCTGGATTTCTGCCACAAGAAGGGCGGAAATACGGCTGTGGCCATACTGGCGGATGGTGTTAAGGCGGCGCTGCTACCACCAGCAGCGCCATGCCAGCAGACCGCCGCCAGCCATATTATCAAAAATAATATGACCTGGCGGTGTTCTGCTGGCAGGCGCTTCTGGCGATAGCAGCGCTAAGTCCCGTTCCCTGCCGGAAGGCCCCCTGGATGCAGGTAAGTTGGATTTCCGACAAGGGAAAGGGGTGGGAGGTGTTGTGTGTGTGTGTGGGGTTGTGTGCATGCATGTGTGAGCATGTGCGTGAATGTGAATGTGTGTAGTGTTTGCAAGTGTAGATGCATGCATGAAAATGCGTGTATGAATGGAAATGTGAATGTGTGTCTGCGTGTCAGTGTGAATATGTGCACGGATGTGTGCAAGAATGAATGGATGCATGCATGAATGAATGCGTGTATGCCTGTGTGAGTGTCTGTATGCGTAGTGTGTGTCTGCGAGTGTCCGTGAATGGGGGACTGGAAGGGGAGGCGTCTGGGAAGTGTTTGGGGGTGGGTGAGCCTCCTACCAGTGATAGGGAAGGAATTACCTGTCACTGGTAGGTCCTACCACCATAGTTTTTGTGGTGTTGTGAACGCCATGAAAACCATGGCGGTAGGCAGGGTCATGATGCCGCCAGTGGTACAATAGCGGCCATTGGGCTGAAGATTCTTATCGGAATGGTAACAAAGTCATAATGTGGCGGTATGTACCACTAGCCTGTTGGTTGGTTGAGAAATGCCCTGTAATTCACATGCTAGAATGGGGATGCCCGAATTTAGAGATGTGCAAACAACCACTGCTCCTAAACTCCTTATCTTGTGCCCATTTCGGAAATACAAAGGTTTCCTTGGTACCCATTTTTCACTCTTTATATTTTACCAAATGAAAACCCATTGTAAGGTGCAGCTCATTTATTGGCTTTGTGTACCTTGATTTCTCGATGAACTGAAATGCCCTATAAATCCCCACAACCATAAGAGTCCAGCGGACGTAATGGTACATTGCTTTCAAAAATCTGCCATAGCTGGTAAAAGTTAAAGAAGAAAACAAAGACAGAAATGGCAGTTTTTTCTACTCAATTTCAATTTTCATTAATTCCACTGTTACTTTCTGTAGGAAAACCTTGAAGGATCTACACAAATGACCCCTTGCTGAATTCATAATTCTGTCTACTTCTCAGAAACATTTAGCTGTCCGGGATCCACCATTAGATTCAGACTAATTTCTGTCACTGACTGGAAGGAGACTGAACGCACAAGAAATTGTAAAATGGGGTATGTCCCAGTAAAATGCCAAAACTGTGTTGAAACATGTGGTTTCTGATTGAAGTCTGTCTGTTCCTAGAAGGTGGGAAGATGATGATTTTAGCACTGCAACCCCTTTGCTCATTTAGTTGTTGCCAGGAAGAAAACTGTACTTTCTTATGCAACACTTTTTGCCATTTTTCCCAAAAAACACAACTTTTTGCTGTATTTTGGTCTCCAACAGGGGAACCCACAAACTCTGGGTACTTTTAGAATCCCCAGGATGTTGGAAAAAAAGGATGCAAATTTGGCGAGGATAGCAGATCTGGACAAAAGGTTAAGAGGGCCTAAACGCAAACTATCCCACATGGCCAAAAAAAGGCTTGGCACAGGAGGGGGAAAAGGACTGGCAGCGAAAGGAGTTAAAAAAATGGCACCAGGAAGTACAAATCTCTAACTGTTGTTTTTTTGTCACATGAGATGGGCTCAAAGTCCAACCTAGGCCAGCAGCAGGGTCCAAGGCAATCCCAGTTGGTACTTGCCAGCAGGTAAATTGCAGAAAATGGCCTCTGGACACAAGCTGTGTTTCTGTAGCTCACACAGGTGGTCAGCAAACTGGCCCTTGGAGTAAGATATGGGGTTCTAGATTCAAGGCAAGCAGGTCTTCATGATTCAGACAGCAGGGCAGTCCTGCTTCTGATCTTCACAGGTGCAAGAGTAATTTTATTTCAGGTGTTGGGAATGCCATTTTCATGCCCGGTGCCAGCCTGGGGGTGCGGGACAATCTCGTTGTCTATCTCCTAAACTAGTTTTGGCCAGTTCTCCTCTCTACTCTAGGCTTGGATCCAGCCTGGCTAGTAAAACAAAGACAGGGGCAGGACTGGTATCAGGTTCTTCTGTATGAGCCAGAGTAGGATCTTTTGAAGTGTAATCTATGCAGGACACATCTCCTCCTAGCCATCTTGTCAGAAACTCCTCTACACCCAGGCACTTTGGTGGTCATTCTGACCTCAGCGGTAAAAGGCCCTTACCGCCGGTCAAAAGTCCGCCATTCTACCGCCGCGGCCGCGGTAAACCGCCACAGTCATTCTGACCACAAACTGTGAAACCGCCAAAAACCCGACATCCACGGAAGGCCGCCTCCACCGCCACGCCATCACAAACACGCCCATGCCATTCTGACTCACGAATCCACGCAGCGGTCTTTTAACCGCGGTATTCCATTGGCGGTACACACCGCCGCGCTCAAAATACACACACGTATACAAAACACAGCCACATTGGACAATATGAAATACACACACCTGATACACATACACACAACACTCCCACACACCCATTCCAATATAAAACACACACCCACATCACCCACAAACCCCTACAACCAAAAATATCTGAGAGAAGGCGCAATACACTGAGAGAGAGCACAGGGAACGCAAAGAACAACACACACAGGAACACAACATCATCACCCACACCACATCTACGCACACATCACCACACACCACCACTCACATCACCACAAACACCACCCCACACCTCATCCACACCACCCCATGGCACCCCAAAGACACCCCAGGTTCTCGGACCAAGAACTCAGGGTCATGGTGGAGGAAATAATCAGGGTAGAGCCCCAGCTCTTCGGCACACAGGTGCAGCACACCACTATAGCAAGGAAGGCAGAGCTATGGCAAAGGATCGTAGACAGGGTCAACGCTGTGGGACAGCATCCCAGAAATCGGGAAGATATCCGAAAGCGATGGAACGACCTACGGGGGAAGGTGCGCTCGATGGTCTCAAGACACAACATCGCTGTGCAGAAGACTGGCGGCGGACCCCCACCCACTCCACCCCAATTCACAGCATGGGAGCAAGAGGTAGTAAACATCCTGCATCCTGATGGCCTCGCTGGAGTACCCGGAGGAATGGACCCTGGTAAGTCGAATCTCAACTACTTCACCCCCCCCCAACCACCAGCATGCCAACCCACACCCCAACCCTCACCCCCAATATCAACCCCCCAGCACACATCCTCCCTGCCAATGTCTCACCAGCACAACCCACCCTAAACAACACCAACCCCTGAATGCCAACACAAACCATAGACAGCCATCACCAAAGCATGACCATTGCACATACCCATACACCCGCCCCCCAACCACCCTCACAACACCTCCCACAAGGGAATGCCAGCACTGGGGGACAAGGGCACTCACAAAATGCACGCCATGGCACACACAAAAGCAATAACCATACTCTTTTACCCCTGCAGGGCCCGAACGGCAACACACCGCCACGGAGGGTCCAGATTTGTCCATCCCACCCCCAGAACAGGCACCCAGTGAGGACAGCAGCTCTGTCGACCTAGAACCTGATGACCAGCCCGGACCATCGGGGACCTCTGGACAGTCGGTTCCCCTCAGGCAGCCACAGGCCACAGCAGACCCAACCCCCTCTGGGAACACCAGCACAGCTCCCACCCAGCGGGCCCATGCCTCTGTCACCAGGACGCGTCAATCAGCGGTGTGTCCGCCACTACAGGGCACCCAGGCTGACCCAACACCCCAACAACAACAGGGACCTGGGGGCAGTGGTAGTGGGCACACCGTCCAGGGGACTGAGGCCCGGGGAAACAGGGCAACTGGGAGGGCTGCTGTGCGACAGGGGGGGGGAGGACAGGCCCAGGGAACCCACTCTCTAAGAGGCCCTCACCACCATCATGGGAGCATACCACCACTCCCAGGAGACGATGGCGACGGTACTGGCCAGGTTCACTGAGATCCAGGCACAGCAGGAAGAACGGTACATGGGGTTCAGCAATGAACTCAGGAACATCGGTACCGCTATGGGGACCATAGTCCAGGCCCTCAACCGGATAGAAACCACATTGCGGGACCATGTGGCACCACAAAGGGCCCCTGTCACTAGCCAGGACCAGGAACAGCCTACCACCTCCGCCGGCGCTAGTGGACAGGAGGCCCCATCACAACGACAGGCCACCAGAACCCCACCTCCTGCTGAAGAACAACCACCCCGCAAGCGGAATCTGAGATCTCACAGGAAGACAGAGCAGGATGCCAAGACCCCCGCCAGCATAAGATACCCCCTGATGTCATCCCACTGTCCCACATTGTCACCCTGTCCAACCTTGAACTGCCCCTGCTCCATCCTTACACAGGCATATGGACAATGCGCCTGTGAAACTGAGTACTGGACTCTGCCATGGACATTACTCCACCCTCACCCATCACCGTTTGAATATCATGTACCAATATCTAGCACTAAAAATAAATCACTCATTGCACTGAAATCATTCAGGAGTCAGGCTGTATTATTTACAAATGTATAACACATTACTGTTCAATAATGTTCAGTCAATTTGTGATGACAACATACCGATTTCAATAAGCATTAGTCCATGGGCTAACCAAGCAGAAGTCATGCAGTGGGTCATACAGCAGTGAAAAGGGAAGGGAAAATCAAACATTAGTTAAAAAGAACTGGGGGGAAATACACAAAGTAAAGATGCAGGAGGCTTTCAGGAAATGTTAAATGGCGTGGGTGATTCTTACCTGTGTGCTACAGAAAATACTGTTGGATAATTGTGTCCCTGTTGTCCGTGTCGTCCCCGTCGTCTTCCTCCTCTTCACTCTCCACAGGCTACACAGCTGCTACAACACCACCATCTGGACCATCCTCCTGCAGGAAAGGCACCTGACGTCGCAATGCAAGATTGTGCAGCATACAGCAGGCCACGATGATCTGGCACACCTTCTTTGGTGAGTACATCAGGGATCCACCTGTCATATGCAGGCACCTAAACCTGGCCTTCAGGAGCCCAAAGGTTCTTTCTATGATCCTCCTAGTTCGCCCATGGGCCTCATTGTACCGTTCCTCTGCCCTGGTCGGGGGATTCCTCACTGGGGTCAATAGCCAAGGCAGGTTGGGGTAACCAGAGTCACCTATTAGCCACACACGTTGTCTCTGTAGCTGTTCCATCACATAAGGGATGCTGCTATTACACATAACATACGCGTCATGCACTGACCCAGGAAACTTGGCATTTACATGGGAGATGTACTGGTCAGCCAAACAGACCACCTGCACATTCATAGAATGGTAATGTTTCCTGTTTCTGTACACCTGCTCATCGTCTTTTGGGGGTACTAAAGCCACATGGGTCCCATCAATGGCACCAATGATGTTGGGGATATGTCCAAGGGCATAGAAATCACCCTTCACAGTGGCCAAATCATCCTCCTCAGGGAAAACAATGTAGCTCCGCATGTGTTTCAGCAGGGCAGACAACACTCTGGACAAAATCTTTGAAAACATAGGCTGAGACATTCCAGATGACATGGCCACTGTTGTCTGGAATGAGCCACTTGCCAAAAAATGGAGTACTGACAGAACCTGCACTAGAGGGGGAATCCCTGTGGGTTGGCGGATGGGGGACATCAGGGCTGGCTCCAGCTGGGCACACAGTTCATGTATAGTGGCTCGGTCAAGTCGGTATCGTAGTATTATATGGCGTTCTTCCATTGTCGACAGGTCAACCAGCGGTCGGTACACGCGAGGATTCATCCTTCTCCTCGCAAGTCCCAGCGGACGGTGCCTAGGAAGGACAACATGGAGTATGGAGTCAAGCAAATCACAGGTACGTTCACCACAGCTTGCATAGCACACGTTTATCTATGTATTGAAAGGCGTGTATGTGTGGCAATGCAAGGCCTAGGCCTGTGTGACGCAGTTGAAATTAAGCCATGTGGGCCCTTGAAATGGCGGCTGCCTGACCTGTGAAGTGGGACAATGGGATGTGAGGTCAATGCGCTGGCGTGGCACACCGTGGCGGTCGAACACCGCTGTACGAAGCCGCATTGGTTAACATTGAACCCTATGGGTTTCAGGAGCCAATGAGGATGTGCGCCGGCGGTCGCGGTACGCACCGCTGCGGTACGCACCGCCGCGGGCGTGACCGCCATTTTCTACATGATTAATCACTCGAGACCTGATCATCCACAGGAGAGGACCTATACTGCAAGTGCTGCTGTGACCTCGGTCTGGAAGAGACAATGGCTGCTGCGACTGGGGAAAGGGCCCCTGCCTTCACGTCTGAAGAGTTGGAGAAACTTGTGGATGGGGTCCTCCCCCAGTATGCGTTACTCTACGGTCCTCCAGACCAACAGGTAAGTACACTGGGTGCACATTGAATGGGCTATGCCTGTGTGGAGTGGGTTGGATGTAAGTTGGTGGGGTGGGGAGCGAATGAGGAGTGCAACGCACAACAGATGAGAGCATGTGCCACATGCCAAATTTGGGGAGGGGAGGCATTCACTTCTAACATGCAGAAAAATGATGAAATTTCTTTTCCCACCCTGTACATGTCAAATAGGTCAGCGCCCATCAGAAAGTCGACATTTGGCGTGCCATCACCAAGGAAGTCCGGGCCCTGGGGGTCCACATCAGACGGGGCACCCACTGCCGCAAGAGGTGGGAGGACATCCGCCGCGGAACCAGGAAGACCGCCGAGTCACTGCTTGGGATGGCCTCCCAACCTAGGAGGGGTGCCAGTCGTACCCTGACCCCCCTGATGTCCCGGATCCTGGCGGTGGCCTACCCTGATTTGGATGGGCGCTTGAGGACATCACAGCAGACACAAGGGGGTGAGTATCAGCACATTCTGCTATCTTTATGCGCAGTGGAGGCGTCTGGGTGGGGGAGGAGGGTTGTGGGTGACATTAGGCCAGGGCGCTTTCTGTAGTGTAGCCCTCTTCTTTAGACATGGCCCTGTGCCCCCGCCCCCCACCTCTGTAGGGTGCCAAGTATAGCTATCCATGGTCCTGCATCACCCATGTGCGCGTTTGTTGTCCCTAGACCTGTTGGCCTAGTCAGAAGTACTGAGTATTGTACCCCGAATGCGCAGCTTAGTGCATGAGGCTCCTGTGTCTGTCCTCTCCGCCAACGGTGTTGACAAGGCATGCACTCAACCTGTTTTTATTTCTCCCCCCACCCTTTTTCTTTATCTTCTTGTGCATGTGTGCATTAGCATCATCAGGAGGAGGAGATTTGGCATCGGAGCACGAGGGAGCTGCAAGTCACAAGGCCCCGGTGGGCCGTGGTACAGACACCGAGGGCACCAGTGATCCGGAGGGCGAGGGGAGCACCACAACGGGGACCGGTGGTGACACCAGCGACACCGACACGTCCTCGGATGGGAGCTCCCTAGCGGTGGCGGCAACATCCGGGCCCCCCGGCTCTACAGGTACAGCCGCCACCCAGCGCACCAGCCCCGCCCTCCCAGCAGCCCCTCAGCCTACGCTCCGTGCCCGCTCGCCCAAGAAGGCGGGCATCTCCTTCGCCCCAGGCACCTCAGGCCCTGCCCCTGTTACCCCTGCTGCCCTCAGTGAGGAGGTCATTGACCTCCTTCAGACCATCATTGTTGGGCAGACTACCCTTTTGAATGCCATCCAGGGGGTAGAAAGGGAGGTGCATCGGAGCAATGCCAATCTGGAGGGCATTCATTCGGGTCAGGCTGCCCATCAACGATCGTTCAATGCTCTGGCCTCAGCACTGACGGCAGCCATTTTCCCTGTTTCCAGCCTCCCTCTTCTAACTGCCTCCACCCTGTCTCTGTCTCCTGTTCCTCTGCCTATCCCATCCACACCATCAGACCAGCCTGCACACACCTCAACACCCAAGAGCAGCTCATCCAGACACAAGCACCACAGATCCCACAAACAGTCACCCAAACAACACCCAGATGCAGACATGCCAACAGTCACTACCACCTCTGTGTCCCCCTCCTCCTCTTCTCCCTCCTCCCTCCCTGTGACGTCTCCACTCACACCTGCATGCACACCACCATCAGCCAGTGCTTCCATCACCAGCACACCCTCCAGTACAGTCCGCACACGTGCAGTCACCACCCCCACTGCCATCTACACGTCCCCTGTGTCCTCTCCCACTGTGTCTGTCACCCCCTCTTCCAAGACACACAAACGCAGGCAGCCACCCACCCAACAGCCATCTACCTCACGACAGCCTACGTCACAATCACCTGCACCCAAACACAGCACACCTGACTCTCCTACAACCACATCCTCTTCCTCCACTCCCATCACCACTACTCCCACCCTTTACCTTGGTCCTAAAAAAGTTTACCTCTCAAATCTTAACCTCTTTCCCTCCCCTGACCCACCCCCTCCATCTGCTAAGAGTCCCAAGAGCACCTCAGCCACCACCAGCCCAGCTTCGAGTGTCACTGTGGTGCATGGGTCATGGAGTCCACCCTTTGGCAGCAGTGACACTTCTATCAGCAGCAAGGGGACAGCCAGCCCACCCCCAGGCAAGAGGACACGGAAACTCAAGGGCCGCCGTGAGAGGACTGAAACGGCTGCCCCCAAGGACCAAAGTTCGGCCACTTCACCTGCCACAACATCCAGGGGAGGCAAGGGCCAGAGAGCCTCTTCTAAGGAGCGAAAGGGCAGCAGGGCGGAGAAGTCAGCCAGCAGGAGCGCAGAGCAGGAGGGCCCCACAAGCCCCATCCCGGCTGTAAGAGAGGACACCAAAGGGCCCAGGACTCCGTCACCGAAGGGTCCTGCAACTGCACGGTCGGACGGCGACTGAGCAGGGAGTCCAGGCCAGGTCTGGCTCCCTTTGTTTACTGGACAAGCACCGCTGAACAGGGCCCGCCGTGCAGAAGAGCACCGCTGAACAGGGCCCGCCGTGCAGAAGAGCACCGCTGAACAGGGCCCGCCGTGCAGAAGAGCACCGCTGAACAGGGCCCTGCCGTGCAGAAGAGCACCGCTGAACAGGGCCCCGCCGTGCAGAAGAGCACCGCTGAACAGGGCCCGCCGTGCAGAAGAGCACCGCTGAACAGGGCCCCGCCGTGCAGAAGAGCACCGCTGAACAGGGCCCCGCCGTGCAGAAGAGCACTGCTGAACAGGGCCCCGCCGTGCAGAAGAGCACCGCTGAACAGGGCCCGCCGTGCAGAAGAGGACCGCTGAACAGGGCCCCGCCGTGCAGAAGAGCACCGCTGAACAGGGCCCCGCCGTCTCAAGCACTGCTCCGCTGAGCCCTTCCTGCAAGCACCGCTCCGCTGGGCCCCGCCGTCTCAGGCACCGCTCCGCTGGGCCCTTCCTGCAAGCACCGCTCCGCTGGGCCCTTCATCTCAAGCACCGCTCCGCTGGGCCCCGCCGTCTCAAGCACCGCTCCGCTGGGCCCTTCCTGCAAGCATCGCTCCGCTGGGCCCTTCATCTCAAGCACCGCTCCGCTGGGCCCCGCCGTCTCAAGCACCACTGGCACAATGACAGTGCCGGATCTGTGTCGAGCTACTGTTCACGGTTCACTGTGCCCACCATGCCTCCTCCTTGACCAGTGGAGACTGTTATCCACCTGATGGACTGTGGCTTTGCACTCCCCAGGATGGCACAGTGGCCAATCCACCCACTGTAGAGACATTGAGAGACTGTGGCTTTGCACTCCCCAGGATGGCACAGTGGGCAATCCACCCACTGTAGAGACATTGAGAGACTGTGGCTTTGCACTCCCCAGGATGGCACAGGGGCAATCCACCCACTGTAGAGACATTGAGAGACTGTGGCTTTGCACTCCCTAGGATGGCACAGTGGGCATGGTTGCCCCTTCGTGGATCTGGCGTCGTGGACTCATGTGGCTGTGGTGCCCACCCCTTCCCTTCCCCCTGAGGTGCCTGTAGTTTTGTCATCAGATGCCCCTGCAGTGTTCTCTCCAAAGGACTCAGGTCTCCTGTGTGGGCTTTGCCCATGTGTTGACACACTTTGGCCCACGGACACTTGGATTTCGTTCAATGTGCAGGACTAATTGCCTCGGTTTCTCGACTGCACTAAATATTAAATTGATTTTTTATAAATTTTATTGTTATTTGACCATGACTTATCAGAGGCTATTTTTTACATAAATTTTGATTCTCAATTTAATTATGTCCTTGCATTTTTCAGGGGGGTTTGGGTGGTGTCACTGTGACTTGTTGCTCTGCATTGGTGTGTACATAGTTTGGGGGGGGGGGGTCGCATATGTGTGTGCCGTAACCTTTCCTCCTCCCCCCTCCCCTGTGTCGTAGGTGCAGTACTCACCGTTGTCGTCTGCGCCGGAGTTCGTACTCGTGGTAGATGAGCAGGTAGACGAGAGCAGGTAGGATGTTCAATTCGGGTTCCATGCTGTCCTCCGTCCTCGTGGAGTGCGTAGAGGTGAGCGTTTTCCCGTTCGTAGTCTGTTTCCACCGTGTTTTTATCGGCGGTGCTCCCGCCCCGGAAAAGGTGGCGGATTGGTGAGTTGTGATAGTGTGGGTGGTACATTGTCTGCCGCCTGCCTGTTGGCGGTGACCGCCGCGCTGTTTGTTTGTCCCGCCGTGGCGGTCGGAGTGTTAATGTGGCGGTCTCTGTTGGCGGTTCCCGCCAGGGTCAGAATACCATTTTTTGGACCGCCGGCCTGTTGGCGGGTTGGCCGCCGCTTTATCACCGACCGCCAGGGTTAGAATCACCCCCTTTGTCTGCTATCTGGCTCCAATTCACATTTCCCAGTGGGTAAGCTATCAACAGTTCAAGGCAGCTGTCCACACACATGAAGGGCCCAGAAACTTTAGGCAGGAAAATGCCAACTTTCTAAACAGGACATTCCTAAAATCATTTTAAAATCCAACTTTACTGTTAAATAGGATGGAACAAGTATTTTTCCAGATGTTCCCAGACTGAATTGAGCACTTATTAAATTATCAGGTAAATCAGCGTCAATGTGGTGAGGGCCAGCCTTACCACAGTGAAAACGACAGGGGTGGAGGGTTCACTGCCAGGACATGTAAAACTTTAAATGTGCATATCCTACTTTTTAAATATCATGCACACTGTCCTATGAGCATTTCATGGTTACCTTAGGGTTGACTTGTACGCAATAAAAAGAAGGTTTATGGGTGGCAAAGGGGTTATTTTGCCAAGTCAAAATGTCAGTTTAAACTGCCCTACAGACTGCAAAGGAATTCCCAAAACATGTTTTAAGGGGATACTCTACTGGGTGGCACAATGAGTGCTGCATTCCACTAGCAGAAATTATTCTAGAGAGCCTTGGCACAACAAGTACCATATACAAGGGACCTTTAAGTAAATTAAATGTGCCAATCATGTATATGCCAATTCTACCCTTTTGATATAGAAGAGCACATGCACTTTACCACTGGTTAGCAGAGGTAAAGTGCTCAGAGTTCTAATGCCAACAAAAATGGGTTCATCAAAATTATGGTAGTGAAGGCAAAAACCTGGGTGACTGCCACACAAAAGATGGTCATTTATAACAATAGGTTTAAACTTCTTAGGAGGGCTATTTTGATATTTAAAGGTTCACATGGGTGTCCAGACTGAATCCTAAAGAATGTACTACCAGTTTTACAGAGGTGATGCATATTGCCTAAAGAAAGTAGCATTTATTCAAATGAAGAAGTTACTCACCTTTGGTAATGCCTTATCTTGTAGAGACTATGGCCCTCATTACAACCCTGGCGGTAAATCCCGCTTACCGCTGTGCTGACAGCCATCAAGATACCGTTGCTGCGGCAGAAATCCGCTACAGGTATTACGACTCACATCCCATAATCTGCCACAATACAGACACCCACACAAGTCCGCCACACCAAAGGTCAGTGATAAACTTGCGATAGCAAAACCTATACCGTCAAGCCAACAGGAATAAGCCCACGCTATCACGACCCATGAATCAATGCAGCAGTCATTCATCCGCCGTAATCCATTGGCGGTACACACCTTACAAAATGCAACCACATTGGACAATTCAAAATACACACACCTGACACACATACACACACCACACCCACACACCCAATCCAATATAAAACACACACCCACATTACCCACAACCCCTTACAACGACCTGTTTGGAAGAAGCCCTGAGAGAAAGAGTAGCAAACACAATAGCAGCATTCCCAGGCACACAACACCATCACTCATACAACATCCATGCACCTCAAACAACACACACCACACATCACCCCACACATCACAACAGACAGAACCTCACACATCACCCACACCACATCATGGCACCTCAAAGACACCCCAGGATTTCTGAGGAGGAGCTCAGGGTCATGGTGGAGGAAATCATCCGGGTAGAGCCACAGCTATTCGGATCACAGGTGCAGCAGACATAAATTGCAAGGAAGATGGAGCTATGGTGGAGAATGGTCGACAGGGTCAACGCAGTGGGACTGCATCCAAGAACACGGGATGACATCAGGAAGAGGTAGAACGACCTTCGGGGAAGGTGCGTTCAGTGGTATCCAGACACGAGTTAACCGTACAGAGGTATGGCGGTGGACCCCCACCTCCTCCCCGACAACTAACAACATGGGAGGAGCAAGATTTGGCAATAATGCATCCTGAGGGCCTCGCAGGAGTAGCAGGAGGACTGGACTCTGGTAAGTCATATATTTACTACTATATCCCCCCACCCTACCTGCATACAATCACAAACTCTTAACCCTACCCTCACACCATCACCCCACAGATACCCCACTATCACAACCCACACATCCCAATCCCAAGGCCTGTATGTCACACCAATGCATGGACACCCATCACCAAAGCATGTCCAGTACAGATACCCACCCAGGCCCCAAAATTAACAATCACACAAGGCCAAAGACAATAAGCCAATCACAGGAGTAGAGGGTAACTCACACATTGGACAAGAGGGCACACACAGATACAATAACTACGCATTTACCCCCCAACTGGACCCCTACCCAATGTCACCTGGCAGGAGGTGTCAGCCATATCCAGTCCCCCCACAGAAGAGGCCCACAGTGACGACAGCAGCTCTGCACGCTTGGATCAAGATGAGTCGGTTCCCCTGCCACTGTCACAAACAACCACAGAGCCTCCTCCCTCAGGAAACACCAGCACAGCACCCACCTAGCGGGCCCATGCTACTGTCCCCAGGACACGTCAATCAGCAGTGTCTCCACCACTACAGGGACCCCAGGTTTCCACCATGGTTGTGATTCCATTTTTTTTACTGCTGGCCAGTTGACGGTATTACCGCCGCTTTCACACCAACCGCCAGGGTTGTAATGAGGGCCTATGTTTAGCCACAGATTCCTTACCCTAGAATTTCCCCAGGTGTCAGACAGGATTCAGAAGATTGTTCATGAGCAGTACTTCTTTGCGCCGTTGCATGCACTTAGTCAATTCCCCCACAAAACACTCATTCATTCACTCACTCACTCAGTTGCCCAGATACACACATTCTTTCACTCACTCCATACACCACTCATACATTCTCATATTATTGCACTCATTCATCTATTAACTCATGCATTCCCTCAGTCACCCACACATGCACTTATACACACTCAATCACCAGTATAGTACTCATGCACTCACACACACTCATACTGTTTCAGTTCTCCATGCACAACTCATGCACTCACCCATACATGCACTCATGTACCCACTCCCCTATAGAGACATTCATGTACCCACTCACTCATACATGCAATGATACACTCACATACTCACCCATACATGCACTCAAGACTCAGTCAGTCACCAACACAACACTCCTTCACTTGCTCTTACAGGCATGCACTCAATCATCCATAAAATCACTGATTCACTAACTCATACATACTTTTGCACTCACCTACTCATTCTTATATGCATTCATGCACTCACTAACTCGCTCACAGATGCACTCATACACTCAGTCAGTAAACCATATACCACTCATGAAGTCAGTCACTTACTCACTGATACATGCATTTATACAATCGTTCACTCACCCATGCACTATTCACACACTCACCCATACATACACTAATGTGCCTATTCACCCTTGGAGGCATTCATGCACTAACTCATTCACTCCTACACACACTCATGCACTCAGTTAATCCAAATACATGCACTCAGTGTATCACCCATACCACACTCATTCACATACTCACTTGCCCGTAATCATACTTTTGCTCACTCACACATACATATATGCACTCATACACTTCCAGTCACCCATACACCAGATAGTCATTGACTCACCCATAGTACCAGTCATGCACGCACTCACCTAAATATTCTTTAAAGCATCCATTCACTTACCTGGAAACACACACACATGGCCACCCGCAATCAGTCGCACACCATCCATTCACTGAATTACTCATCCAAACAAAGGTCATGCACTCATTCATTCTCCTGTACACCAGTTACACACTCAGATATTCAAAGATACACCATTCAAGCAATTTCTCACTAACACAGTCATTTAGTCACCCAGACTACTTCTTTCTTACATACACACACACGTAGCTTATCTTTTTTTAACCATGAAATCTGGTTCTAAAAACAATCCTTTTTTAATTCTTTTTTTGGAATTCTTTTTTCTTTCTAACGTTTGTAAATTTTTATGTATTTTCTTTTCAAACAACATGGCAACGAGTGGAAAAAACGAGGGGAGAACAAATACAAAAATAGTGAAAAAACTGTGCAACAAAAGACAAAAAAATAGCCAATATGTTGTCTTTTTGTCTTCAAAATAGCATCAACTGACTGTTCCCCAGCTGTCAGATTTGTATTGCAGTCAAGGCAGTAGGTTCTAACACGCCTAAGCTCTGGACAAATTTCTTGGAGTTTCCTAAGAATTTCAGCTGGAGCTTGTTGTGCAGCAGCAGAAAGTGGAGCCCTGGAAGTTGATGGTGTGTCTTCCTCTCTCTCCTCTTAGCTCTTCTGAGTTTCCTCTTGTAGTACGTTTTTAGGCGATACAGCGTAACAGGTGTACCACAAGAGAACTTTTTATTGCTACCCCGTAATAAAATAATGTCGCTCAAGCTGCATTTTACTAGTTTTGCAACTGTTTTTGATTCCCCTGAAGGAATTGTAAAACAAAATCCTTGGCAATACTTTTTAGGGGCTGGTTCCTCTTCACGGTAATCTCCTTCAAGTTGTTCCTGTTCCTGGTGCTGTTGCAATGGTTCCTGAGGGACCACTTGCTGTTCATTCCCTCCTGTTGCCATTTTGACTGTGGAAAAAAAAAATCACACAAAAAACACCCCCAACTCTAATCCTGGCTGTAGATCAACAAAGAACCCCTAATCAATGGTCTGAGTCTCAAAAGGAAGATTCAAGATGGGAAAAATGGGTGCAAACTTTCTTAAAGAAAGGTGTATCATCCAATCATATCCATTTGGTGTTCAGGTCACATGGGAATCACGCTCCTCGGCATCATTGCAAGATACTCCCAACAGCTGGTGTTGAAAATACAAGCCTTATTCAGATTTTGTCGTGAAACCAAACCATACGTAGTGCAAGATTTCACTGTGCATTCGCGAGCATTTAAAGAAATTAGAAAGAAAGAAAATTACCAAAATGTTGCAGCAACTACAATAACTGAACCAACTACGAAAGTATTTATTTATACTTAGTTGGTTCCACAATATTAAGTATTTCTAACTATTGTTTTCAAATGGGTTTTCCTGGTCTACCTTATTCACGAGTACTACTACTCTAAGGTTACAATAGCTCTTCATTTACTTATTAGCAAACTTCTTCATTCTTGCTAAAGAACAATTCCTAAATTAAACTGTCTTTCATATTATTTAATGCAGCAGTGTATACTCACTTTCTACACATACACAGTCTCTCAATCAGACATACCGTAATCATACACCCACTGACTCACACATAGATCCACTTATGCACTCAATCAATCAATAACAACTTTATTTCGGCTAAAAGCCATAAAAGTATACAATAAACACCATATCATAATTATACAAAAAAACTGTTGTGAGGAAGAAATAGACAAGGAATACCACATAATACATTAAGAGACCCTGACTAAATTATAAAATCGCATAGTTGTTAAAACAGCGCAAAACAAACATCAATCTTAAAATCTTAAGATCCTAAAATATTAAAATATTAAGATGTTAAAATATAATGGGCCATTGCATCTTAACTCCAATCAGTAATCTGCTGCTACATTAAATAATTCTAATCTAAAATCAATTTATTAAGATACACAATTATAACAATTCTCTGGTTCTTATAGCCCATGCATTTTGCAAGTATCTCGCAACTGAAAAGACTATCTTATCAGTTGTATCGGTTGCCAAAATGCGTAATGATGTATTGCATTCCCTTATCCCCATTGACCTGCATAGCAGGATAATCCACTTCTTCCTGGGGACCAGATATCTAGGACAAAAAAACATGAAGTGCGAGAGTGACTCTGATTTCTCCTGGCAATGGTGACAAGAGGTCAGGTTGCAATCCTCCATACTCCATCTCGCAGTAAATGTCCTAAGTGGGAGAATCCCCAATCTAAATGTAATAAAGAGGGTTTTAGTGTAAGGAGGATTTACATTATCCATATAGGCCTCAAACTTAGGGCTGCATTTATGATCGAGAAACTGTAGGAACCGGCTACCTTGAGTTTTTTTAGACACAATTTGCACCAGAATAGTCTCCCAGTAGCACCTTGTTATGCGCACTTTTACTTCCTTGGTCAGATTGCGAGGATCTCTCCACACCTCCTCCATTTTAAGGAGTTTACACATGTCTCTGATATATTTAAGCCAGGGAATTTTTGATGCACAATCACCCACTAGGAACTCATCTGTTGCTGCTTGGTAGGTGGACAAATATTCAGAAGTCCAGAGACGGACCCAATACATAAGAGGTCTTTTTTTTATAAAGAGATTTTTATTGGTTTTGCAAAAAAAAAAAAAAAAACAATTATACATACATGTGATTATGTGCCAACGGGCACCAAACTGTGGTCACTTCCAACATCCCAAACACCACCCTGAATAATTTATTTGTGTACCACCCTGTTGGAGTGTCTCGCGGATGTCTCTGCCCATTAGGGGGGGGGGGCCTGATCTGGCTCTCTCGCATGTTGTACTGGACAGTAGTGTAGGGGGGCCCACTTATGCGGCTTCCCATTTCCCCCACACCTTATTATATTTATTTGGGCACCCTCTAGCCTCGTATACGAGTTCTTCACTCTGAGCGCACCAATCCAATCCTCGTCTCCATTTAGTCAGAGCTGGACCTTTATTGGCTTTCCAGTCTGTCATTATGTTCCTCTTGGCCACTAGGAATGCCATTTCCAAAAAGGTTTGCTCCGCTCTTCTCAGTCCAGTGTCTCCCATGATCCCTAGTAGGATTATTGTTGGTGTCAATCCCATGTCTACCTGCAGGGCTATTGAGATCTCCCTCGTGACCGCCCCCCAATAGGTTTTAATAGTCGGACGTGTCCATACCATGTGGAAGAAGTCAGCTTTTGGGCTCATACAACGGGGGCAGTCAGCTGTGGATCGGAGACCCGCTTTGCGTAGTTTGGTGGGTGTGAGGTAGGCTGCATGGAGATAGTAGGTTTGTATTAGTCGGAGGCGAGTCGTCATCATTAGAGTGTGGGGGGCTGCCAATGCCTCAACCCAGTCCACCTCTTCCATAGGGCCCACCCATTCCTCCCATTTCCGACGGAGTCCCTCCAGGGGACCGGCAGTGACGGCGTTTAATGTACGGTATATCTGGGAAATGCCTCCCCTGCCCAGATTCCCCATCAGAGCCTTCATTTCCATAGGACTGTTTTCAGGTATGTTGTCCCCAGTTTTGACCTGTGTCAATAGGGCGTGGCGGATCTGGAGATATTTATGGAATTGTGTCTTGTTTAGCGCGAAGGTTTTCTGAGGTCTTCAAAGGAACGCATGTGCGAGCCTTCCCATATATCACCTAGTGTAGAAATTCCTATGTTGTCCCATTTCTGGAAACCCTCCAGACCCACCACCTCTCTCAGGTGCGTCCCATGCCATAGTGGAGTCTGTTGGGTGATACGCCCCCACCATCCCAACACCTTTTTGGCTGTCCGCCACCCCGGCAGCACCACTCCAGTCACCTCCGGGGTCCCACGTGAGATCGGGCCGCTGTATAGGGCGTAAAAAACCTTTGGGTATCTCAGTGTCTGGAGCTCTAATCGGTACGCCGGGTCTGTCCATCCACCCTCCATCCAGTCACTGATTACGAGTAGGCGCATTGCAAGGTGGTAATAGTGGATGTTGGACATTCCCAATCCCCCTTCATATACATCTCTCTGACAGGTCTTAAGTGCTAGTCGGGGACGATTGCCACTCCATAAAAACTGTCGCGCTAGCGAATCCATTTCCTTGAACCATCTCTTGGGGATATGGTGTGGGAAGTTCTGGAGGAGGTAGAGGAGCCTGTGAAGAATCATCATTTTATAGAGTGCGATTCTTTCAAGTAAATTAAGGGGGAGGTCCCTCCATCGTTGGAGATTGTTTTTAATTTTCCTGGTTAGTGGTGTGATGTTGAGTTCCCAGGCTAGTTCAGGGAGTAGTGAGAAGTGAACACCCAAGTATTTGAAGCTATTTCTCCGCACTGGTATGTTGTGTTGCCAGTCCACACAATCCCTAGATTGATGGAGGGGAACCAGCAGGGACTTACTTGGATTCAGGGTTAGTCCTGAGGCCTCCGAGAAGAGATCTAGAATATGTAAGATGCGGGGGCCACTTTTAGCCGGATTAGATATGTATAGCAGGACATCGTCCGCGTACAATGCGACCCAGTCTTCCGGACAAACAGGCCAGGACCAGCCCTCTATCAGAGGGTGTAGGAAAGTACCATCTTGCCTGGCATGTTACCCCCATGTTTCACTGTATATATGTTGTTTTAGTTGTATGTGTCACTGGGACCCTGCCAGCCAGGGCCCCAGTGCTCATAAGTGTGCCCTGTATGTGTTACCTGTGTTATGACTAACTGTCTCACTGAGGCTCTGCTATCCAGAACCTCAGTGGTTATGCTCTCTCATTTCTTTCCAAATTGTCACTAACAGGCTAGTGACCAATTTCACCAATTCACATTGGCATACTGGAACACCCTTATAATTCCCTAGTATATGGTACTGAGGTACCCAGGGTATTGGGGTTCCAGGAGATCCCTATGGGCTGCAGCATTTCTTTTGCCACCCATAGGAAGCTCTGACAATTCTTACACAGGCCTGCCACTGCAGCCTGAGTGAAATAATGCACACATTATTTCACAGCCATTTTCACTGCACTTAAGTAACTTATAAGTCACCTATATGTCTAACCTTTACTTAGTAAAGGTTGGGTGCTAAGTTAGTGTGTGGGCACCCTGGCACTAGCCAAGGTGCTCCCACATTGTTCAGGGCAAATTCCCCAGACTTTCTGAGTGCGGGGACACCATTACATGCGTGCACTATACATAGGTCACTACCTATGTATAGCTTCACAATGGTAACTCCGAATATGGCCATGTAACTTGTCTAAGATCATGGAATTGCCCCCTCTATGCTAACCTGCAGCTTTTCACTGCAGCTGCTGCTGCTGCCAACCCCTCAGACAGGTTTCTGCCCTCCTGGGGTCCAGCCAGGCTTGGCCCAGGAAGGCAGAACAAAGGACTTCCTCAGAGAGAGGGTGTTACACCCTCTCCCTTTGGAAAAAGGTGTTAAGGCAGGGGAGGAGTAGCCTCCCCCAGCCTCTGGAAATGCTTTCATGGGCACAGATGGTGCCCATTTCTGCATAAGCCAGTTCAGGGACCCCTCAGCCCTGCTCTGGCGCGAAACTGGACAAAGGAAAGGGGAGTGACCACTCCCCTGACCTGCACCTCCCGTGGGAGGTGCCCAGATCTCCTCCAGTGTGCTCCAGACCTCTGCCATCTTGGAAACAGAGGTGCTGCTGGCACACTGGACTGCTCTGAGTGGCCAGGGCCAGCAGGTGACGTCAGAGACTCCTTCTGATAGGCTCCTTCAGGTGTTGCTAGCCTATCCTCTCTCCTAAGTAGCCAAACCCTCTTTTCTGGCTATTTAGGGTCTCTGCTTTGGGGAATTCCTTAGATAACGAATACAAGAGCTCATCAGAGTTCCTCTGCATCTCTCTCTTCACCTTCTGCCAAGGAATCGACTGCTGACCGCGCTGGAAGCCTGCAAAACTGCAACAAAGTAGCAAAGTCGACTACTGCAACACTGTATTGCTGATCCTGCCACCTTCTCGACTGTTTTCCTAGTGGTGCATGCTGTGGGGGTAGTCTGCCTCCTCTCTGCACTAGAAGCTCCAAAGAAATCTCCCGTGGGTCGACGGAATCGTCCGCCTGCAACCGCAGGCACCAAAGAACTGCATTACTGGTACTCTGGGTCTCCTCTCAGCACGACGAGCGAGGTCCCTTGAATCCAGCAAATCTGTCCAAGTGACTCCCACAGTCCAGTGACTCTTCAGTCCAAGTTTGGTGGAGGTAAGTCCTTGCCTCCCCACGCCAGACTGCATTGCTGGGAACCACGTCTTTTGCAGCTGCTCCGGCTCCTGTGCACTTTTCCAGGATTTCCTTTGTGCACAGCCAAGCCTGGGTCCACGGCACTCTAACCTGCATTGCACGACCCCCTGAGTTGTCCTCCGGCGGCGTGGGACTCTCTTGTGCAACTTCGGGTGAGCACTGTTTCACTCCACTTTTTAGTGCCTGTTCCGGCACTTCTCTGGGTGCTGCCTGCTTCTGAGAGGGCTCCTTGTCTTGCTGGACGCCCCCTCTGTCCCCTCACGCAATTGGTGACATCCTGGTCCCTCCTGGGCCACAGCAGCATCCAAAAACCCTAACCGCAGGATTTCCAGCTAGCAAGGCTTGTTTGCGGTCTTTCTTCAGGAAAACACTTCTGCACGACTCTTCACGACGTGAGACATCCATCCTCCAAAGGGGAAGTTCCTAGCCCTTGTCGTTCTTGCAGAATCCTCAGCTTCTACTGCCTAGTAGCAGCTTCTTTGCATCCACAGCTGGCATTTCCTGGGCATCTGCCCACTCTCGACTTGATCGTGACTTTTGGACTTGGTCCCCTTGTTCCACAGGTACTCTCGTCTGGAAATCCATCGTTGTTGCATTGCTGGTGTTGGTCTTTCCTGCAGAATTCCCCTATCACGACTTCTGTGCTCTTTGGGGAACTTTAGTGCACTTTGCACTCACTTTTCAGGGTCTTGGGGTGGGCTATTTTTCTAACCCTCACTGTTTTCTTACAGTCCCAGCGACCCTCTACAAGGTCACATAGGTTTGGGGTCCATTCGTGGTTCGCATTCCACTTTTGGAGTATATGGTTTGTGTTGCCCCTATCCCTATGTGTCCCCATTGCATCCTATTGTAACTATACATTGTTTGCACTGTTTTCTAATACTATACTGCATATTTTTGGTATTGTGTACATATATCTTGTGTATATTTACTATCCTCATACTGAGGGTACTCACTGAGATACTTTGGCATATTGTCATAAAAATAAAGTACCTTTATTTTTAGTATATCTGTGTATTGTGTTTTCTTATGATATTGTGCAAGTGAAACTAGTGGTACTGTAGGAGCTTCACTCGTCTCCTAGTTCAGCCTAAGTTGCTCTGCTAAGCTACCATTATCTATCAGCCTAAGCTGCAAGACACCCTATACACTAATAAGGGATACCTGGGCCTGGTGCAAGGTGTAAGTACCCCTTGGTACTCACTACAAGCCAGTCCAGCCTCCTACAGAGGGTCTTCTCTTAGCAATTTCGCCAGAGGCTCTATTGTTAGTGCGAAGAGCAGGGGGGACAACGGGCATCCCTGTCGGGTGCCGCGGCCAATAGGGAATGGGTCAGATACTACTCCATTTACCTGGACACGTGCCGTTGGATTAGAGTAGAGTAGTCTCACAAGGCCCTGGAATCTGGGTCCAAACCCGTTTTTTTGTAGAACTTGCGTAAGGTAGGACCAGTCTACTGTGTCAAAGGCTTTCTCAAAGTCAAGCAAGAGCAACGCTAGGGGGGTGTGAGACAGGGTCTTGTGGTGTGCCAAGGCTAGGTGTAAGCGCCTAATTCAGTGCCTAGTGCTAAAGGCGGGCATGAAGCCACATTGGTCAGGGTGCACCAAGGTGGGTATTACGTCTCTCAGTCTAGAAGCGAGGATTGAGGCCAGCACCTTGATCTCGGTATTCAGGAGCGAAATGGGACGGTATGCCGAACAGCTCTGCGACGGAGGTTGGGTCTTAGGGATCACCACGATTGTGGCTAGGTCAATCCCGGGAGGGAAGTGGCCTTTCTGTTCAGCTTCCTCATACATATTAAGGAGGTGTGGAGCCAAGATGTCAGTGCATTTTCGGTATATCTCTGCCAGGAACCCATCTGGCCCTGGGGTCTTGCCCGATGCCAGGCTGGTAATCGCATCAGTTATTTCTGTGAGGCTGATTGCCTCATCCAGGCTGCTCCTGGCTGCCTGGGAGATTCTAGAAAGAGTTATATCGTTCAGGAGGGGGGATTCCCTTTCACTAGTGGGCCGGGGGTGTTTTGCGTAGAGGTGTGCATAGTAGGAAGCAAAACTTTGCGCGATCTCGATGTGTGTTTTAGAGAGATTACCCGAGTCTTTTCTGATTTCAGGTATGATTCTATTAGCTAGGGGGCGGGTGGCCAACCAATGTAGCAGCTTCCCATTTTTATCTCCCCATCCATATATTCGGGCGGTGGATGCCCTCCACATATGCTTCGCTGACTCCAGCGCTAAGTGTTTGATTTCGTCTCAGACCTTCGTGAGTCTCAGATTAGCGGCCGAGGATGAGGTCATTTGTTGGCGCTCCAGTGCTAACGCTTCAGCCTCCAACTCTGACACTTGTGCGTTACGAGCCTGTTCGTGCGAACGGAGGAGGGATTTGGCATGCCCCCTCAGGGTTGCCTTGTAGGCGGCCCATAGTGTGCCTGGGGACCGGACCGTCTCCGAGTTTAGTTCAAAATATTGCGAAAGTTGGTCTCTAATTTCCTGGGTATAGTCGTTATCCTGTAAATACCATGCATTCAGATGCCACATCGGGCGTCTAGTGGGGTCCACCCCGCCTATTCAGATTCGTACGGGTGAATGGTCTGATACCCCTCGGGGCAGTATCTCCGCCCCGGTGACACTGGTGATGTCTAAGGCGGGCATAAATACCAAGTCGATTCTGGAGTGCGTCCGGTGGGCGGGCGATGTGTGTGTGTATTGACGTTCCCTGGGGTGCCAGGTTCTCCACACCTCGCATAGGCCAAGGCTCTCTGCCCAGCTATTAAGGCTCATGGCCCGAGAGGATCAACCCGTAGTAATATCGTTCGAAATATCTAGTCTGGGGTTTAGCACAGCATTGAAGTATCCTCCCACTAATGTGGTTCCCTGGGGGGGGGAGTCCTACTACTGAGAGAGATTAAAAAGGTGTCGAGTCCCGCTGGGGGGGGCGTATACGCATACAAGGTTCAGTGATAGATCGCAGAGTAATCCTGGGGCAACCACAAATCTACCCTGAGCATCAGACAGTGTAGACGTGATCACCACAGTTAGTGAATGGTGGAGTAGGATGGCCACTCCTCTGGAACCCCTGGAAAAGCCCACGTGGTAGACCCTGTCAAACCCTCCATGCGCGAGCATAGGGCATTTGGTACCCAGAAGGTGGGTTTCCTGCAGTAGGACCACCGAGGGTGAGTATCTACGGAGGGTGCTGAATACTGCGGATCTCTTGATCTTGTCCAACAGTCCGTTCACATTCCAGGAGATGATTTGTGTCAGTGAGAACCAAGCGTGGGCTGTGTGGGTGTCCTACATTGTCGGGTATCTGTCAGTGGGCGTAGGAGTGACCATTTAAAACGTAACAGTGAAATACTAAAACGATAAGAAACATTCATCGAAATGTTGTTATCTAACCCCAACTCAAACTTCTTACCCCCCAACCGCCCCCCGCCCCATACTCCCACCCAGGAAGCATCTGTCGCCCATGTACCCAAACGAAACAAAACAGCCAGTAGGACTGTTATAGGAGTGGAGTGGTGGACCCCTCCATTCAGACGGATCTTTTGCAATCGTCAGCAAGGAGTCAAGCCATTTTTGGCAATCGTTAGGGAGAGATCGGGCCCCCGGTGGGACCTCCCGGAGCCCCGCAAAACCCGTCAGCCAAGCACCAGGGATTGGCTCAGGCAGTCGTCGTCTCCAGTCCGTGTCAGGTTCAGCTTCTCTGGGGGCACAACGGCTGTCCCTTCCATCTGGGGGTTCAGATCCCCAGCTGTCTCTTTGTCTATGGGAGTGTCAAGGTCCTTTCGTTTCCCTTTCCGCGATCTGGTGCGTCTCCGGCTCCTCCGGGGCTCACTTGTGGGGGGGGTCCGTCGCGAGCGTGTCTCCCCCCCTGAGTGTGGGGTCCCTTTCGGGCTCCGATGCCCTCCTCAGTCAACCAGTCCCATGCCTCCTCCGGAGTTTCAAAGAAATGCGCCTTATCCGCCATAATGACTTTAAGCCGCGCAGGGAAGAGGAGCATGTACGAGAGCTGCATTGCTCTAAGCTTTTGTTTGACTTGCTCATATGACCGGCGACGGGTCTGGACCTCCCGGGTGTAATCTGGAAATATTAGGATCTTATGGTTCTCCCATTGAAGGTCTTCTGAGCGTCTAGCTTCTTTGAGGATATTGTCCTGATCTCTGAAATTGAGAAAGCGTGCGATCATCGGGCGCTTTGGGCCGCCCGGTGGGGGACGCAGAGCAAGGGCCCTGTGGGCGTGTTCCACTGCGAACCAGGGCGAGAGAGTCTGGTCCGGGATCCAGTCTCTGATCCATCGCTCTAGAAATTCCGAAGCTTTATTTTCTTCCGCTCCCTCTGGGAATCCGACAAAGCGTAGGTTGTTGCGTCTTGATCGGTTTTCTGCATCTTCTGCACGGCGGTGTAGTTCACTTGTTCGAGTTTGTAACTGGGCCACTTTGGTTCTTAGGTCGGTTAGTTCATCCTCCATTTGGGGGACCCGGCCTTCCACTTCAGTGATTCGGCTCACTGCATTTCTGAGGTCTTGCTTAATAAGGCCCATGTCCTCGCGCGCTTCCCCTATCTTGGTCTCTACGGCTGACTGCGATGTTTGGATTGCCAGCAGGATGGCATTCACTCCATCTAGAGCTGGGCCTCCGTTAGCAGTCCCCCCTTCTCCCCTGGGGGCCGCTGGCGTTGTGAACTGGGTGATCTTTTGCTGGGAGGGCGGGGTTGCTTGTTCGTTCTGTCTTTCCCCATTTTGCCCCAGGAGGAACGGGCCGTTTACTTCGACTCTCGCGACCACCTCGTCCAGGCTCTAATGCCTTATGGGTCTTCACAGGGGGGGCATCCCAGAGAGGGTTCACTGGTGGGATTTCTGCAGTACACACGGGTGGACACTGTCCCAACCTCTTCTCCGTGGTCCGACAGCCACTGGTTCACTCCACCCCACTGGGCCCCGCAGGCAAGCGACCGTCCACCCCCGCACCCGACCCCGTCTCGTGTCCCCGGGTCAGGATCCCCAGGAAATGCAGAGCCCTTCGCGCCCTTGGTGGTTCAGCTCTCCTTCGATAAGTCCCTTCGGCTGGGGACGGCTGGTGTGCGCCTCTCGTGCTGTGGCTCTGAAGGGTGGTTAGGGCCTAGAGCAGCCTCTACTGACCGGTCAGGCCCACCGGTCTTTTCACCCGGGGGGCTACGTGGTGCCCAGTGGTTGATCTTCTGGTCGAGTGGACTCCAGGGCTGTCCAGTTGCTCTGCTTAATATTTTGTTGGGCCCCTTTGCTATTTTATTATTTTGGAGGGGGCCTGTCATCTATTTCTTCTCCCGGGGGAGGAGGCACCCCTCCTTCTGGGCTTTGCGCTACTTCGTCTCTGGCATCGTTCTTCCGGGCTCGACAGTCTCTCGTGGGGCAGCCTACCTCGCCCCAGGCGCTCGGAGCCCGGAGCCGGACTTACTTCTTTCTCCCCCCGACCTCGGGCCTCCGCGCGTCGGCTCGGCAGGGTCCGGGTCTCTGGGGGTTCAGTTTCGGCAGGCCGCACCACTCCTGGGCCTGCAGGGGTCCCAGCCTCGGGTCTCGACCCAGTCGATTTCTGTAGCTTTGGCGGCGATTCCGCTCGGGCGGCCGCGTCAGCAG
Source organism: Pleurodeles waltl (assembly GCF_031143425.1). Lineage (NCBI taxonomy): Eukaryota > Metazoa > Chordata > Amphibia > Caudata > Salamandridae > Pleurodeles > Pleurodeles waltl. The sequence goes on from NC_090447.1 coordinate 1,221,194,502, forward strand.
GCCGACTCCAGAGACGGGGCCCAGCGAGGCGCAGCGACCCCAGCCGCCATTTTGGCTCTGCTGCTTCGGTCGTGGCCGGCGCCCGCAGCCCAGAGCCCGCGATTTTCCATTTTAAGGGGATCTCCGGGATCCAGGAGCCCGCGGGAACATGTGTGGCTATATCTCCTGCATCGATATCGGCAGCTTCTTTGGGCGGATGACGGAGGGGTCCAGAGCACTCTCAGAGTGCGACTGCCATCTTGATGCCCAAAGCCACGCCCCCCCCCACATAAGAGGTCTTAGAGCAATTTCATTATGAACCTCGTTTAAGGCTAAATCAAACCTAAGGGGTATGAGAGGGGTACTCATTGGCAGCTGCAAACAATTAAGTATAAAGCGGTTTTCTACCGTCGTCAAACACCAAGAGTTAGAGTGCCCCCAAAGCTCGGCACCATAAGTTGAAGCTGCCACTGCTGCTGCTTTGTAAACTGTAATAGCAGGTGAGATCTCCCCCTCCGAAATATTAGCAATTTCCCTCCCTATCACTGCTGACCCCTGTCTAAGAACTGACAAACTCTTCCCAATCTGTGCCGACCACTGTTGGTCATCTGCTAACCTAATCCCCAGATAGTCAAATTGGCTGACTTTCTCTACCGGATGGCCTGCTATAGTCATTGTCCCCCTAAATGATTTAAGTGAATTAAAAGCCATGAACTTTGAGTTAGTTGGATTTATTTCAAGTCCTCTCCTGGAAAACAAATTTAAAAAAGCATCAAGTTCATTTTGTAGGCCCATTGGAGTTCTTGAAATTAATAAAGTATGATCAGCAAACATTAAAATGGGGACAGAGGCTCCTGCTAACTTTGGAGCATCATGGTTACAGTGCATCAGCTGGTCCACCGCACTGTTGATAAAAAGATTGAACAATGTGGGGGCCAGGACACACCCCTGCCTGACCCCCCTATCAACAGGTATAGCTTCTGTTAAGTCACCACTTTGAGACCAACGTACCTGAGCATAAGTCCCCTTGTGTAGGTGCCTAATCAATCTTAGTAATTCTTTATCGAGTTGGTAGCTCTCCAGAACATTCCACAATAAGTCCCATGGGACCATATCAAAGGCAGCTTTTAGGTCAATTAAAGCCGCATACAAGTGGCTCTTATTGAGTGACAGGTATTTCCAGCAAAGAAGATTGAACCTGAACGCCTGATCTATTTTGCTTACTCCTTTCCTAAATCCTGCCTGGAAGTCGGAAAGGATATGAGAATCCTCTATCCATGTCAGTAGTCTGTTCAGTACCTGTTTACAGAATATTTTTTGGCTGACATCAATTAAACTTATTGGCCTATAGTTAGTTGGTTCGTCCCTTGGCCCTTTCTTGAAAATAGGGACTATAATTGCTACTTGCCACGTAGGGGGAAGTCCACCACCCCTCAGTATCTCATTACTGAGCGCATTTAAATATAAAGACCAAGTTGTCGGTAGAGACAAGTATAAATCCCCCGGAATACCATCTAGCCAGGGGGCCTTCCCTTTACGTACTGATTGGAGAGCCAAAGTTGTTTCTTTTAAAGAAAAGAGATCCAAGTCGAATTTAGGTAGTGTAGCTGTCCCAACAGTTGGTATATAGGAGATAAAGGGCCCATTGCACTTTAATAAAGGAACAATAATTTTACTAGTTTGAGCCACTCTCTATACATTTTTAAAATGTGACACCCAAGTTTCTGGCTGAATTACAGGGTAGTTCTCCGCGGTTTGGGAACACCCTTTACCTGTCACTAATTTCCAAAACAGTTTAAAATCCTTCTTATAAAGTGCATCTACCAACCCGTTCCAATGTTTGGTTTCCCACTCTTTTTTAGCATTTTTTAATACTGTTTTGTACGCAGCCCTGGTTACTCTCATCTCTCGACAATTCCCTGCCTTCAGTGCTCCCAACAACTGTATTTTGGCCTGACGGCAGGGGTTAGAAAACCACCTCAATGTTCTGACCCCAGTTTCTAGCCGCCTCCTTACTACCTGAAAATGTGGTCTTAACCGATTGATCAAAATACTGTGCAAATTCATCAGATCCACCGGTACAAAATCAATATGTTTCAAGGGTAAAAGCGTTGATATGACTATTTTATAAATTAACAACTGAAAGTTTGCATCATCTTCCACCAGTTCCCATTTCACATTTTTATAGTCATGATTAGGGCATTGCCCTTGACCCACTTTGTCAATGTTTTACAATTAAATGAGGTAGTAGAAAAGGAGGTACACAGAGCTTGGTGGTCACTGTCATCACGTGGAAGAACGACCATGTCAAAAAGAGATTTCCAGAGCGCATCATCTACTAAAACATAATCTATGTGGCTCGAGTATGGACCTCTCCTGTATGTAGGCAATGCCGGGGTGTCTGACTTCGTGTTCCCATTTACTATTCTTAACCCCTTTGCTTTTATTAGGTCCTCTAATAGATCCAATGCTCCCCCTACTTTCTTAGTTATGGCCTGGACCGGCCCAGATCTGTCCAATGGATCTGCAAACTGAGTTCCTTTTTGCTGGTGGTCGACTTTGCAGTTCAGTTGCATATTATATTCTCCTGCAACAATTAAGCCCTGCCCCCCTGGTAAACAATTCAAGAGGTCTGTAAGCATATTAATTAAAGCGGTCTGAGACCTTTGGGGGCCAGGTCTAACATATATATTCACAAATACTATGCGAACAGGCCCCCTTGGACTGCTGAGTTCGACCTCAACAGCTAGTATATCCGTAGTGGGGGTTGATAGCTCCTTTGCCTTTGGGAACAAATCGTGTTTTAGCCAGATTACCAAGTCCCCTGATGCCCTTCCAGATGGTGATGGAAGCGCAGCCTTCTGAAAGGTCCAATAGCCTGCTCTATTGAACGCAGAAGAGGCCCATGTCTCCTGCAATAAAATAAAGAGGCTGCACCAATCAGGGTTAGTTATTTTTTGAAGCACACCTTCCACATTCCAAGATAGAAGCTTAATTAGTAAATCAGTTCTATCCCCCATATCTTGCAGCTTCTCTTTATTCTCACTTAAGTAAGGCGTTACTCCACACTCCATCTCCTCTACTTGGTCACTACAATATACTCTTGGCTCTACTCCCAAGGTACCCAATGTCTGGTTGCTTAACATACGGGGGTCCAAAACCATTTTGCTGGGTGTGTCGTCTCTCCCATCCTTCACTATGGGGGCTTCACGTCAATCCGTGGTTGAAGTTGGACTGCTCCTATAATCCCATCTTGAGGTACATGTGCTAGGGGGCATTGGGATGTTATGTCTCTCTTTAAAAAATAAATTAACCAATGATTGGGGGATTGTTTGAGCAAGAGACACTTGGGGTGAGGTACCAGGTCTCGATCTTTGATCAAGTGCCAAAAGACCCCTTACTAGGCTCTGGCTGCTCAGTTTCAGCCCTATAAGGTCTGTTCCTGAGCATTCTCTTGAGTATCTCTGGACAGTTACTATGTCATCCCTTATAATAGACCTACACTTCTTTACCCCCCTTATCCAGTGGATTACTTTATTCTTGAGGGAATCCCCTTGTTCCTTTAGTCCACAATTTAGCTTAGGGACGTTTGTCATGTATACATCATACTGGCTGTGCTTAATTTGGCTTATTGGGGCACTTCGCGGAGGATCTATAATACTATTATCTAAAGATTCATTTCTATACACCGCCTAATTAGCCCCTTTACTCCAGTTAGTGTCACATTTATTTGAGCCGGCCACGACAGGAAGTACACTTTCTTCCCCATGGGAATTTTGTGTTGCCACTCCAACCCTCTTTCCCCTATGTGTTCCTGCCGTAAATGTTTCAACTTGTTGGATTTGCCTAGATAGAGGATTAGGCCCAAGTTTTGACGAGGATTTCCTTATACCCCCAATTACAGCAGATATGCCATCCAGCTTCTCATATATCATGTGGCTGAAAGATGTAAGATACTCTCTGAGGCTCAGAATTTCAGCTCTTATTTGTACTAACTGTGCCTCAACAGGGTGTTCCCCCTGAGTAGCTAAATTCGTTGGTGGCTCCTCAGTTTCCCTTAGCACAATCCTCTCTGGTCCAAATGTCGCCAGGGAGGCAAGAGGTAAAAAACGGTTGGAGCAGTTTATAAGGGGTAAAACACTACCCTGCTGGTTAGGCAAGCTCAGTTTGGGACTCTCTGTTGGATTGGTCGAAGCTTCTGGCAGAATAAGTTCTAAATTAGATCCTTGCAGTGAGGGTAACGTCAACTCTCTATTCACAGGGGGAAAAAAGGATTTTATGTCATTGGTAGCGGCAGTGATCCCTTTCTTAAGGGCTTAGTAGCTAGCAAACGTTCTACTTCCTCTATTAGATCATCAATGTTAGTTAATGTACAGTTTTCGGCAGCATGTCGATGTACTTTCTTCGCCCCTCCCAACCCAGTAGGGTTACCAATGGCTTTCCTTTTCCCCATCCCGGAGGGTTATTAAAGTCCCTCAGATTGAGTAACGTGAGGAAAGAGCCAAGGGAACACAAACCAGGTTTATGGGAAGTGGATCCCACCCCCAACACCCACGTGTGGAATCCGGTCTTTTAGATGCTCAAATTAAAATGTATAGGGACTCAGTCCCACCTCCAGCCCTCACAGACAAAACCAGCGTTTATAATGTAAGCACAGCATCAAGTATGTAAGGATTTGAGCCTGCCCCAGTGACAGTAACTAAATACTGCTCTTTGATTTGCTTTACATAGTCTAAAAGTTAAACTCAGTCATATGAGCAGCAGAAAGATAAAAGAAAGAAAAAAACACTAAAAGAGTGCCTCCTAGCAGCCACGTGCCTGTTTGTCACCAGCTCCAAAGGCCTTAGTGAGGATGTCAGAGGGGGGCCCTACCCTGCCTCTTCCTGTCAATGATGGGCAAGGACGGGCGAGCGGGAGTGCGTGTGTTGAATATGAAGGGCCTCCTGGGCAGCCCCTCCTCCTCCGGCTGTACAAACGTGCCTCCCGTAGAGCGGGAGCGCGTGTGTTGAATGTGAAGGGCCTCCTGGGCAGCCCCTCCTCCTCCGGCTGTACAAACGCACCTCCTGTAGAGCGGGAGCGCGTGTGTTGAATATGAAGGGCCTCCTGGGCAGCCCCTCCTCCTCCTCCGGCTGTGCAAACGCGCCTCATTTACCCATACATACAAAGGTTCACTGTTATTCACACATACATGTCCTCAATGACTCACCCATACATGTACTCATGCACTCACTCAACTAAAGCATATACAAACATTATAGATAGGAAACAGATTTTAAAAAATGGTAGAAATTCACTGAAAAATCTAAAGGTTACTTGGTTGTTATCGTTATATTCTGATTTTACTCGTACAAAACCAAAGAAATTCAGCAGTAATAGTTACCTCAGCTAGCTATAACTTGCGTCCCCATAATGCACTGCTTATGACCAGCCTAATACATCACTCATTACATGGTCAATTACATCACTGAAGGCATCTCAAATTGCATCAATGATGACAATCATCCACACAACCACTCACAAACCCACTTACATACCCATATACTTTCCGATAATCCAACTCCCACACAACTGACATACCACCTCAAAAACCATACAAACACACACATACTTTTTAACAATAGAGGCACTCACATATCAAGTCACCTATGCAGCTGCTAACATAACCAACTTACACATACAGGCACTCACGCACCTACTAACAGACCAACACAGCCACTTATACATCCAGTCAGAGACACTTACACACCAACTCATACACCCATACAATTACTCACACACTGAGTCGTCCATACAGCTACTGACACACCTATTCACTCACCCATACACTCACTTACACAGCCTCTCACTCACCCATACAGTTGATCCCACGCCCACACACTTACTCATACACACAGCAAATACCAACTTGTACTCAGTCATTTATACAGTTACTGAAGCACTTACTCTCCCATACTACCTCTTTCGAGCTACCTTAATCATTCATATAGTCACTAATTTACCTCTTTACTCACCCATACAGCCACGTATATACCCACTCACTTATCCATAAAAGCACTTACACACCCATTCATACACCGACTCATGTACTGTATCACTCACCCACACAGACACCTATTTATCTGCTCAATCACTCATTTACCCACTCATACACCCTCTCATTCACCATTTATAGCAACTGACACTACTACGCTCACATCAGCTGCTGTACGGAAAGCTCTGGGGTGATCCGTCAAGCGGGGACCGAGAAAAAGGGTGGGTTCCAAATCGTGTTTTCCATATGTTAATTCTCATAGTGTTTTTGAACAGGACTATACCCTAAAACACTGGACATAATTACACCAAATTTGGCAGGAAAGTAGATCTTGGTCAAGAAAGCTCCTTTTTTCTTGTTTTGGTGTAAAACCATTGAGTAGTTTTTGAAATACTAATGAAAATGTTAATTTATATATATATGGGGATTTGAAGGCTCCCTGAACCCTCCCAATCACGTGCTGAGATCCAATTGGCTGCCAACACTTCAACGAGGACGTGTTGACAGCCATCTTCAGACAATTCCCAGAAAAAAAGATTTTAAAAAATAAGAAAAGGGGCCAGGGAAAGGACACCCTAACCCCTTAGCTTTGGTGTTGGTGTCCCAGAAGAACTCCCCACCAGGGCACCAAAAAGCAGTTTTTTAAAACATTTTCATTTGAAATTCAGGGGAGGGGGGATGCAAATCCACATGAAATGTTTTTTGTTTTTTTTAAATTAAACTGTTTCAGTCTCCTGCTCTCGTTTCAGTAATACCCCCAGGGGAAATATAAAAAGAAAAAAAAATACGAGGGTGCGCACAGGAGTCCTCTTCCTGCAACAAAGTTAAATGTTGGAGGGGGGTTGCGAGGCCCACCTCAAGGAGCCAATATTGGCCCTGGGGACCACCACCCGAGGGTCAGGTCCTGGTATCTTCTGGGGGGCCCAGGGGATGGGGGTCTCTGGGCCTGAAAGTGGCCAGGGGATAGGGTCATTCCTGCTCCTATTCCTCCTCCTCCTCCCCCCTCCACTGGTCATTAACCCAATGAGGTAGCAGTTACTAACTAACCCGTAGAAAGTGCTCCAGTTGGATAGACATTTTGTGCAAAACTGTGGACTCTTGTTGGCTACACAGGCAGGTGAGCTTCTGTTCTGACCATGATGTTAATTTCACAGAAATTAAACCTCAACCGGAAAGACTTAATAATATATATGTAGCAGGTGCCACAGTTGAACCTTCTGGAAAGGTCAAATGATCCTAACTCCTGGGCTTGGCGAAGGCACAGCAAGTGTGCTTTCTCCACGATTCCATATTGAAAAATGATCTAAAATCCTTTGTGGAGGTAAAAGCATCTTTTAACTATTGGAGTGCAATCAGACACTCTCATACAGAGAGACCCTCACAACTATTCTCACACCCAGAGAGACAGGCCCTGCGGCCAACTCCTCCTACACATGGCCAAAGGTTGTGTGCGACGTGGGGTTTGGTGGTTAGTGGTGTTGGCAGCAGTTATAGTTAGTTTAGGCCGCAGGTTATAGTTACTTGAAATAACTATAACTGCTGAATGTCTGTGGTTTTGTTTGAGGAAATTCAGAACCTAACTATACTTTCCTTGTAACCTTTGGTTTTTGAGTGAATTTGTAAGGTTTATTTAATTTCATTTCCTAACTATAACGTCCCAGTAACCTTTGTTTTTTTTTTTTACTGAAAAAAATATATAAATATATGTAAATACAAATAAAAAATGGTTCACCTTATTTAAATATATGGTGTTACACTGCATTACGCACATTCCAGACAATAATGTTGCCTGAACCTATGTGTCTTCTTCCATTTTTACGCTCAACATGTATTTCAATAGGCACCCCAGCAAAGAAAGTGGTTGCGGTAGAGACCGCTCCAGTGGAGTGCGCCTTGACCTTATTTGATAAAGGTTTTACGGCCTTGGAATTACAGAATTGGATAGCAGCTGAAATCCACTGAGTTATACTTGCCTTTGGGACTGGACCACCTCTACGATAATTCCCATATGCTACTAACAGTTGGTCTTTCTTTCTGAACTACTTGATGAGATGTAAAGAAAATTCCAGGCACTTTTAACATCCAGTGTATGCAGTGTTTTTTCAGGTACCAACTGTGGATTTGGAAAGAAAGATTTTGGTATAATGGGTTCATAAAGATGGAAATCTGAAAGGACTCTGGGGATGAATCTAGGATTGGTTCAGATATCACAGCCTTAATCTTTAAACTGCAAAAAGGTTAATTAATGGTGAAGGCTTTTATTTGACCAACCCTTGTAGCTCATGTAGGAGCCAACAGCAATGTCACTTTTCACATATGAAATTTGACCTCTGCCTTATGTATAGGTTCAAATTGATTCTTCATTAGTTGTGCAACAATGTATTAAGTTGCCACAAAGGAGGAGGAGTATTTACTGGAAGGAAGACTCTGATAATATGTTTAAGGAACTGCCTAATGATTCTGTTAGACCCGAAAGATGATGAACCCGAGGAAGGTGTATACCTTGAGATTCCTCCTAGATGCACTTTAATAGAAGTGTGGACTAAGCCTTATTTTGCCTATAACAAAAGATACGGCAACAGATGCCAAAACAGGGTGCCAAAATAGGATGAATATTCATTTTCTGGTACCATACACACAAATGCTTCCACTTTAATTTATACGTTTTATTAGTGGTGTCAGCTCTAGCTTTTGCAAGAATGTCTCAGCAGTTTTGAAAGTGGTTTACACCTGCAAACTCATGATATTCAGGAGTCAGGCAGATAAGTGAAGGGAAGTCGGGTTAGGATAAAGTACCTGGTTGTGGGTCATTGTCAAAAGCGTCCTGAGAGGTTTCAGCTGAATGTGCTTTGTCTCTGATGGTATAACAGCTCTGTGAACCAGCCTGGGCCACCATAGGGCAATCAAAATTATTCAACATGGTTCTCTCTTCATTTTGCTGAGATGCTACAACACCACACAACCATTGTAAGTGGTACCAACTTGCGTAAAATTGGCATTTCCAGTTCTCTTGCATTGCAGAGATCCAGTGTGGGTTTGCCCCACTGGTGGAAGCTGTTGTTCAGAATTGACTAGTTGAGCTCCCATTTGTGGTAGCTGTTCTTGGTTCTGCTCAATGTGTCAGCTAAGATGTTGTTTGTACCAGGAACATGTTCTGCTCGCAATGTTATTTGGTTGTCATAACCCAGTTCCAGATTTCTTGTACTTCCTTGGATATAGCCAGAGATCTTGTGCCCCCTTGGTTGTACACATTGTGCATCCTGGTGGATTTGTCTGTGAAAATTAACACTGGCAAGCCTGTTATGAGTTCCAACCAATTTATATGCATGTTCATCTGACTCAGATCATTTTTCACTTATCTGTAGAGGTCTTGCAAATGTGCACCCGACCTTCTAAAGAAGCATCTATGGTGGTCACATAATCGGGGAACTGGAGTAAGAATGTTAGTCCCATTGAGAGCTTGTTGGCTTCTTTCCACCAGGGTAGATCCTCAGTCATACCTTGAGTGATCTTTATCTGATCGTCGAATCCATTGTTTGTCCAATTCTTCCTGGAAATGCCTCAGACATCAAAAAAGGTACTAGTGATATGGTAGAGGACATCATCCCTAGGAGCGAATTGAATAGACATACTGAAATTGACTATCTTTTCAATAGCCTGTGTGCTAATTGTATGAATCTATTTTGTATTTCCTGTGATAAGATTGTGTTAAGGTTGCATCTAAAACGTCTTCCAGAAACATTATTCTCTTTAATGGAAGAATTGATGACTTCTGGTCACCTAGAAACACTTCTGCCTTATGGAGCCTGTCACTGGAAATAGACATTTTGTAAGGATGTGTGGGGGCTGACCTGAGCCCTAAAGAGAGGACTTTGGACTGACAGTGAGTGCCAGCAACCCTGAATCCTAAACATGTTTGATGTTTCGTATGAAATAAGCATCCTGTAGATCCAAGGCTCTCCTGTAATTTCCATGGTTGAGGAGCCCAAGGATGTCTTGAAGGGTTAACATGTGAAAGAATTGTTTCCTCAAGTATTTTTTTGTATTTAGGAGATCCAAAATGGGTCACCATTTCCCTGATTTCTTTTTGATTTGGGAAAAAACAGGAGTAGCAACCCATTCCATTGCGGGAGTTGGGTACTTTTTCTACTTCTCCTGTGCTTAGCATGATGACAAATTCTTTTTGAAGTAGCTTGAGATGAGGTGGGTGCACTGCCTTTGGTGGAGTGTTTGGCGGCATTTGTATGAATTCTGAAGTATGAATGTAGGTGATCAGGTCCAACACCCATCTATCGGGTGCAATTTGCTGCCATTGATGGGAGAAGCTGGAAAGTTTTGCTCTCACAGGTTGGTGGTTGGTAAAGGGTATAACTGGCACATTCAAAGGGTCACTGCTTTCTGTCACTGTCTCTTGCCTGTGAGGTTTGTTTCCTTCCAGGAAATTGCTTTGTGGAAGCTGCCGCTGGTGGTGATCTAAACGACTGTTGTTTGTAGGATGGTTAATATTGCTGCTGAAAGGCCTAATATTGTTGGTACTTCCAGTAACCTCCTCTATATGAAAAGAAACCTTTTTCTTGTGCTCCTCGAAATGGCATCTTTTTGAACTGCAAGTGTTTGTATCCGCCTTAATTGCCTGTAAGGTGTCATCAACGTGCTTGCCAAATAATGCCTCCTCATCCTAAGACATATGTAAAATATTTCTCTGGACCTCAGGCATGAATAACATGGCCTTTAGCCATCTTTAATGCCTTAGAACTGCAGCTCACTACAGTTTTGTGAATCTAGTTGATGCTATGTTCATAGCTTGGTCTATTATCCTGAAGGAGGCTATTTCATCCGCAAGAAGAATTTTCTTTGCTTTCCCTTTTTTCTCTTCAGGTAAAAGATCTATATATGTGGTGATATCCGTCCACATTTGCCTGCCGTACCGGCCCAATATGGCCAATGAATTAGTAGCTCGAACTCTAGTTGCAGACATTATAGAACATCTTTTGCCAATATTAGACATGCGCCTACCATCTGTCTGGCGGAGTTGATATGGGTGTTGAAGGATTCTTGGACCAGTGCTGAGCCGCCTATGTTATTACAGAATCTGGTTTTGGGTGCCCATCCAACATGCCGGTGAGGTCTCAGATGCCTTATTTTTATGGTCAATCCTTGGCAGGACAGTAGCAACTGTAGCAGGAATTTTCTCCCATCCTCCCACATGTAATCCGCTACTGGGATTACTCTAATAGATCTCTTGATAGGCGCTTTGAAATCATACAAGAAGCAGTCTGACTGACAGCCAAAAGCAACTGAAAACTTTTGACAGCTCTTTCCATGAGATTATGGAAACCTCTAATGCCACTGGGTGGAGTGTGCACTGATAGGTGCATGTAGAGATTGAGTTACAATTAAATAGTCATCCCATTCTGTGGGAGCAGATTGACTTTCAGGCATTTCCCCTTCCTCTCTGCCATCATCCGAGGAGGATGGGTTGTTCCTAGGAGGCAAAGCGATGTTGAAAGCTGGAGTTATTCTAGGTGTTAAAAGTGAAGGCATAGGATAAGGAGTTCACTGAGCTGGAGAGAGCAAGCCTTGGAGCTCTTGGATCAAGGCAAGTGGAAGTTGGACCATGCCTTCTTGGGATGGAGAGTGAGTATAGTCCTGGGAATGAGAGTGCGTGAATGTTGGGATGTGTGAATGCGTGTTTGCTTGTATGTATGTCAGTGTGTGTGGGTGTGTGTGTGCATGGATGTATGCATGCATGGGTGAATGTGGGTATGAGTGTGTGTATGCATGTGGATGTCTGTGCGTGTAGGTGTGTGTATGTTGGCGGGGGGATGTGAGGGGGAAGGTGGGGGAAATCTCTGGGGAGGGGGAGGAATCTGGAGAGACCCCTATCAGTGCCAGGGAAGGAATTCCCTGCCACTGATAGTGCCTACCGCCATGGTTTTTGTGGTGGTTAAAAAGCCACAGAAACCATGGCGGTGGGCGGGGACATATTACAGTGGGCAGCCTAGTGACAGCCGCCGGGCTGGAGACTGTAGTCTCCAGCCTGGTGGTTGTTACCGCCGTGGCGGTTGGAGTGGTACCTTGGCAGTTTGGCTTTTGCCAAACCATCAATGTCATTATATGGCAGAATGTAACTCCAGCTTGTTGGCGGTACTACCGCCACTATAACACCCACCGCTGGGTCCTAATGACCCCCTCATGTTTTTGTTGATGGTCCTTCCTTTGATGGTATTGTTGATGACAATGGCAGTCGACGGAGCCCTTATCAAAGAAGTCTTTGCTGACAGGATCGATGATGTGGTTGTAGTTGACATGGATTTTGACAGTACTGTTGTCATGTTGTGCTTGCCATTTTTGACAGTGATGCTGCCACAGCCAGTTTTACCTTAACCGTCAATGGTTCTGAGGAGGATTTCTCTAAGCGTTCCACCAAGTTGAAAGACAGAGTGGTAGGGTCTGACCTCACACTTTGAGGAGATTTTTTTTTTTCTTCTTTCTGGAGAGATATCCCTTGTAGACCATGATGAGTCTTTTTCAAGGCTTTCCTATACAACTCTGATTCCCTTTCCTCTGACTTTCCCCGAGAGTGAGTAGACTCTTCACTATTCTCCTTCTCAGAAAGAATTTCCGGATTTTAATTTCTGCAGCTATAAGAGAAGCCTCTTTTCTCTATCTGTAAGAATTGTAGAGAAAAAAGAGTGACATATTTTGTAGTCTTTTACTTTTTGGGCAGGATGTAAACAGGAGGTACACTCCTTGTGTGGATCTTCAGAATTAAATCTCTTTTTCCCAGAGGTTCCACAGGGTCTGGTAAGTCCTTTCCTTGATGGCTATGACATGATAATAGACAGTAACTGGTATGTGTAGGGAAAAGTTAGAAATGTAGTTCAGAAACTGAGAAGAGCTCAAGAAGACTTCATTCACATGACGTGTGGTAAAAAATCTTAGGGGATTAGCCTCTGTAGGGAGTAGTCTAGAAAGTGCTCTCACCTGATTGGCTGAAGCTTGGTTCTTTTTATATGATGTGGATGAGCTATTAAAGTGAAAGTTTCATTGTTATTATGGGATATGGTAATATTCTATGCTGCTTTACTATTGTCCCATTGGACTCTTACTTCAATGATGGGGAAATGATTCAACTATGTGAATCTATGAAGGATCCAACACTTGAGGCAATTAGGTTATGAGCAAGCCTAAATGAAATTCTCTATTTCAGATGTGTCAAATAAAAGGATGACATGGTTTTAATGATCAATAACATAAAAAATACGAACTGCTTCATCACTAAGCAGGTGTCACAACTCAATCCCATCATGTGTAAAATCTAATTGAGAATTAGAAGGCTGTCGGTTGGTTCTGTATTTGAGGTAAAACCTTTATTAGGTGTGTACTAAGCAGAATGTGCCGATGTACTGGCTTAGGTTCAACAAATGATCAGGGTTAATGTCTAGAGTCCATACTGCAGCTAGGAAGAATTCTTGAGTCACTTACCAGTTTCAAAATAAATGATACCACAGAGAGAATGCGGTCTCTGAGTGGACTCTCTCTGATCTATTGTGCTAGCATGATAAAACCTGTGAAAATTGATGGTGTAAAAAGTGCTATGTTTTTCTATATCATGTTAGGATCATCATCTCTAAATTAAGACCAGTAGGTTTGGAATGGTTACATGGGTTGATCATGGATTTTGTGGATGGATTCACTTTTTTTTATTTTCTGATTACATCTAAAGGAATGACCCAGTGAAAAAGAAAGACATTCTGGTGATACTAGATTTAGACAAATCTGGTATGGCTAGGATTAAGATTGCCAGTGTCAACATAAAAGTATTGTTGCTATGCTATAGCATAGATTCTTTACTACTATAAGATTAAGAATAGATTTAGTAGCAAATCAGAAAGACACGAGGCAAAATTTGGCCTTGGACAGTTTTATACCTCACCAGATGTGTAGAGAATTTCTAGACAAATTTGTGCAACGCTGGTAGAAGATTTAAAACTATAGTGAGTTCAAAGTACAGGTACAAACCTGAAGAATACCACCAATACCACATAGCCCCGGTGAAGTTTGGCCTAAAACTATTTGGAGGTTGGGATGCATCCAGAGTTAGATAATGCCCCTGGCACTGTTGGCTTTAGCAGACACTTGGTCAGTATCATTGCTTCCAAATGGTTTAAAAAGCTCATGTGATTAATGTACATTCCTAATTCTGTCTTTATAGAAGCCTAAGATGTACTTAACGTCTCCTCAAATGCAGTGCAGTGAGGACATAAGGCAAAAACACCAGTTTCTTTTAGATGCAATTGTGACAGTACTTTTGATATGAAGGAAGAGTTAATACACAGAACTACCTGGTTTCAAAATGTTCAGAGGAAAAGAGGAAAATAGGACAGGAGTTGTAGCTTACTTATTTGTCTGGACAATGTTAGAGAAACAAAACAAAGCTGCTTTCCTTGAATGGCACTTTGGTGGTCATTCTGACCTCGGCGGTAAAAGGCGCCTACCGCCGGTCAGAAATCCTCCATAATTCCGCTGCGGTCGCGGTAACCCGCCACGGTCATTCTGACCCGCAGCAGCCAAACCTCCGAAAATCCGACAGCCACAACAGACCGCCAGACCAGCGGTCGGCGGAAAAGTGGAGGTGACCAAACCTCCACCGTCACGCCAACAGAAATACGCCCATGCCATTACGACCCACGAATCCACGCGGCGGTCTTTCAAACGCGGTTTTCCATTGGCGGTACACACCGCCGCGGTCAGAATACACACAAACGAACAAAACTCAGCCACATTGGCCGATTTGAATTCCACACACCTGATACACATACACACACCACTCCCACACACACAATACAATATAAAACACACACCCACATCACCCACAAACCCCTACGACCAAAAATTCAGAAAGAAGCACTGAGAGACACATCAGCGATCACAGAATACCATCACACAGAGGCACACTACACCATCACCCACACAATATCCACACACAAAACAACACACACCACCACACTCAACACACTTAACTACACATACTCCACCCCACACATCATACACACCACTCCATGGCACCCCAAAGACACCCCCGCTTCTCAGACGAAGAACTCAGGGTCATGGTGGAGGAAATCGTTCGGGTAGAGCCCCAGCTCTTCGGCACACAGGTCCAATACACCAGCATTGCCCGGAGGACGGAGCTATGGCAGAGGATTGTCGACAGGGTCAACACTGTGGGACAGCACCCCAGAAATCGGGAAGACATCAGGAAGCGATGGAACGACCTACGGGGGAAGGTGCGTTCCATGGTATCCAGGCACAACATCGCCGTGCAGAAGACTGGCGGAGGACCCCCACCTCAACCCCCACAATTTACCACATGGGAGGAGGAAGTCTTGAACATCCTGCATCCTGACGGCCTCGCAGGAGTCGGCGGAGGAATGGATACTGGTAAGTTGAAGCTTCACTACTGCTTCCCCCCCAACCTGCATGCCAAATCATACCCCAACCCTCACCCCCATCCTCGAACCCCACCCTCACCCCCACCCCCATCCTCACCCCCACCCTCACCCCCACCACCATCCTCACCCCCACCACAATCCTCACCCCCACCACCATCCTCACCCCCACCCCCACCCCCAGCACACCTTTTCCCTGCCAATGTCTCACCATCACAACCCACACATCCCAAAACCTAGGCCTGCATGCGTCCACTAAGCATGGACACCCATCACCAAAGCATGCCCAATGCATATACACATCCCCCCCACAAGCCACCCTCACCAAAGCCCCCACACACGAATGCCAGCACTTGGGGACACGGGAACCCACAGATACACCCATATGCCACACATTGAAACTATAACCATACCTCTATACCCCTGCAGGACCCGACCGTCAACACACCGCCACGGAGGGCCCAGAATTCTCCACACCCCCCACCCAAGAGGCCGTCAGCGATGACAGCAGCTCTGTCGACCTGGACACTGATGACCAGCCCGGACCATCGGGGACCTCTGGACAGTCGGTTCCCCTCACACAGACACAGGCCACTACAGACCCAAACCCCTCTGGGAACACCAGCACAGCTCCCACCCAGCGGGCCCATGCCTCTGTCTCCAGGGCGCGTCAATCTGCGGTGTGTCTACCACTACAGGGCACCCAGGATAACCCACAACCCCAACAACAACAGGGACCTGGGGGCAGTGGTAGGGGGCACACCGGCCAGGGGGCAGAGGCCCAGGGAAACAGGGCAACTCGGAGGGCAGCTGTGCGACAGGGGGGGGACGGGCCCAGGGAACCCACTCTCCACGAGGCCCTCACCACCATCATGGGAGCATACAACCGCTCCCAGGAGACGATGGCGACGGTACTGGCCCGGTTCCAGGAGATACAGGTACTGCAGGAGGAACACTATCGGGGGTACAGGGAAGACATCAGAGCCCTCACCTCCACCCTGGTTACCATGGTAGGGCTGCTGCAGGACCTCATCAACACCAGGACGGACACTCAACAACAACAAAGGGCCCCTGCCACTAGCCTGGACCAAGAACAGCCAACCACCTCCGCCGGCGCTAGTGGACAGGAGGCCCCCGCACAACAGCAGCCCACCAGACCCCCACCTCCTGCAGGAGAAGAACCACCCCGCAAGAGGGCCCTGAGATCTCGCAAGAAGACAGAGTAGGATGTCAAGACCCCCGCCAGCAAAGGATACCACCTGATGTCAGCCCACTGTCCCACATTGTCACCCTGTCCATCCTTGAACTGCCCATGCTCCATCTCTCCACAGGCCTCTGGACAATGCACCTGTGTGACTGTTACTCTGGACTCTGCCATGGACATTCCTTCACCATAGCCCCCACCCACTTGAAACCACCCATCCCATTTTGAGCACTGAAATAAACACCTATTTTGCACAAAACTATCTGGAGTCTGGCTGTGATTTCAAAATATTGTAATTGACATGACATTGCAAATATGTCCTTGTACATAGTGAAGTCAACAAACAGCTGCCACAAAGCTGTAGTCCATGGGGAAACGGAGCACAGGACTCGTAGTGGGGACCCCAGATCTGAAATAGGGAGGGAAAAGCCACAACTCAGTCATCATACACTGGGGCAAATAGACAGGCAGCAGAGATGCAGGAGAGTAGTTCACATTTACTAAATTATGTTTGAATTGTTACCTGTGTCCTATTGGAAGTACTGTTCAATGATTCTGTCCCTGTTGTCTGTTTCAGCCCCGTCGTCTTCCTCCTCGTCACTCTCCACAGGTTCCACAGCTGCCACAACACCACCGTCTCGACCATCCTCCTGCAGGAAAGGCACCTGGCAGCGCAAAGCCAGGTTGTGAAGCATGCAGCAGGCCACGATGATGTGACACACCTTCTTAGGTGAGTACATTAGGGATCCCCCTGTCATATGCAGGCACCGAAACCTGGCCTTTAGGAGGCCAAAGGTGCGTTCGATCACCCTCCTAGTACGCCCATGGGCCTCATTGTACCGTTCCTCTGCCCTGGTCCGGGGATTCCTTACTGGGGTCAGTAGCCACGACAGGTTGGGGTACCCAGAGTCCCCCAATAGCCATACACAGTGTCTCTCTAGCTGTTCCATCACGTAAGGGATGCTGCTATTCCTCAGGATGTAGGCGTCATGCACTGACCCTGGGAATTTGGCATTTACATGCGAGATGTACTGGTCAGCCAAACACACCACCTGGATGTTCATGGAATGGTAACTTTTTCTGTTCCTGTACACCTGCTCCCTGTCTCTTGGGGGAACCAAAGCCACATGGGTCCCATCAATGGCACCAATGACGTTGGGAATATGTCCAAGGGCGTAGAAATCACCCTTCACTGTAGCCAATTCGCCCACCTCAGGGAAAATGATGTAGCTCCTCACGTATTTCATCAGGGCAGACAACACTCTGGATAACACCTTCGAAAACATGGGCTGAGACATCCCAGAAGCAATTCCCACTGTTGTCTGAAATGACCCACTTGCCAAGAAATGGAGTACTGACAGGACCTGCACCAGAGGGGGAATCCCTGTGGGTTGGCGGATGGGGGACATCAGGTCGGGCTCCAGCTGGGCACACAGTTCATGTATAGTGGCACGGTCAAGCCGGTAGGTCAGGATAATGTGGCGTTCTTCCATTGTCGACAGGTCCACCAGCGGTCGGTACACGCGAGGATTCATCTGTCTCCTCGCCAAACCCAGCGGACGGTGCCTAGGAAGGACAACATGGAGCACAGAGTCAAGCAACCCACAGGTACGTACTCACAGCTTGCACAGTAAACGATTCTCTATGCAGTGAATGGCGTGTCTGAGTGGCTATGCAAGGCCTAGGCCTGTGTGACGCAGTTGAAATTGAGCCATGTGGACCCTCGAAATGGCGGCTGCCTGACCTGTGAAGTGTGACAATGGGATGTGAGGTCAATGCGCTGGCGTGGCACACCGCGGCGGTCGGCGGTCGAAGACCGAGGCGCGAAGCCGCATTGGTTAACATTGAAGCCTATGGGTTTCAGGAGCCAATGGCGAAGGGCGCCGGCGGTGGCGGTACGCACCGCCGCGGTACGCACCGCCGCGGACGTGACCGCCATTTCCTATCTACTTATCCACTTGCGACTTGAACTTTCACAGGAGAGGACCTATACTGCAAGTGTTGCTGTGACCTCGGTCTGGAAGGGACAATGGCTGCTGCGACTGGGGAAAGGGCCCCTGCCTTCACTGGAGAGGAGTTGGACAAACTTGTGGATGGGGTCCTCCCCCAGTATGCACTACTATACGGTCCTCCAGACCAACAAGTGAGTTTAATTCTATATGGATTTGGGGCCACTGGCTGGCTTGGGGGCCTGGCGGGGGGCCTGGCGGGGATGGGGGGCATGTTGGGGCTGGCGGGGGGCCTGGCGGGGATGGGGGGCATGTTGGGCCTGGCGGGGGGCCTGGCGGGGATGGGGGGCATGTTGGGCCTGGCGGGGGGCCTGGCGGGGATGGGGGGCATGTTGGGGCTGGCGGGGGGCCTGGCGGGGATGGGGGGCATGTTGGGCCTGGCGGGGAGCCTGGCGGGGATGGGGGGCATGTTGGGCCTGGCGGGGGGCCTGGCGGGGATGGGGGGCATGTTGGGCCTGGTGGGGGGCCTGGCGGGGGGCCTGGCGGGGATGGGGGGCGTTGGGCCACTGGCAACGAAAATGCAGACAAACTTGAACGTGGTATTTCTCCCTCCCTGTACGTGTCACATAGGTCCGCGCCCATGAGAAGATCGGGATCTGGCGTGCCATCGCCAAGGAAGTCCGGACCCTGGGGGTCCACCATCGACGGGGCACCCACTGCCGCAAGAGGTGGGAGGACATCCGCCGCGGGACCAAGAAGACCGCTGAGTCTCTGCTGGGGATGGCCTCCCAACGTAGGCGGGGTGCCTGCCGTCAACTGACCCCCCTGATGTTCCGGATCCTGGCGGTGGCCTACCCTGATTTGGATGGGCGCGTGAGGGCAGCACAGCAGACACAAGGGGGTGAGTACAAGCATTATCTACTCTGTTGTCGCGCAGTGGAGGTGTCTGGGTGGGGGAGGAGGGCTGTGGGTCCCCCTAGGCCAGGGCGATATCTGTAGGCTGGGCACCCCCGTAAGCCCCTGTGTCCCCAGCCACCACCCTCAGTAGTGTGTCAGTACAGCCATCCCTGGGCCGTGTCATCCATGGGTGCAGTTGTCAACTCTAGGCGTGTAGGGCATGTTCCACGGAATGCGTAGCGGACCCCAAGTGCGCAACTTAGTGCAGGGGGCATCTGTGTCTGTCATGTCCGCTAACTGTACTGGTGATCCATGTACTCAAAATCTCTTTATTTCTCTCTCCCCCCCCCTTTTTGTTTGTCTTTCTGTGCTTGTGTGCATCAGCATCATCAGGCGGAGGAGAAGTGGCATCGGGGCAGGAGGGAGCTGCATCTCACATGGCCCAGGAGGGCCATGCCACAGAGTCTGACTGGACCAGTGAGACGGAGGGCGAGGGGAGCTCGACAACGGGGACGACTGGACCCTGCAGCGACACGGACACGTCCTCGGAAGGGAGCTCCCTTGCGGGGGTGGCACCATCCGTGCCCCCCGCCATTACAGGTACAGCCGCCACCCAGCGCACCATCTCCGCCCTCCCAGCAGCCCCTCAGCGTTCGCCCCGTGCCCGCTCTGCCAGGAAGCCGGGCATCTCCTTCGCCCCAGGCACCTCAGGCCCTGCCCCTGTTACCCCCGCTGCCCTCAGTGAGGAGGTCATTGACCTCCTCCGAACGCTCATTGTTGGGCAGACTACCCTTTTGAATGCCATCAAGGGGGTGGAGAGGGAGGTTCATCGCAGCAATGCGTACCTGGAGGGCATTCATTCGGGTCAGGCTGCCCATCAGCGATCGTTCCAGGCTCTGGCCTCAGTACTGACAGCAGCCATTGTCCCTGTCTCCTGCCTCCCTCTACTAACTCCCTCCTCCCAGTCTCCTGTTCCTCTGCCTGTCCCACCCACACCATCAGACCAGCCTGCACACACCTCAACACCCAAGAGCAGCTCATCCAAACATAAGCACCACAGATCACGCAGACATTCACACAAGCAACATTCCGATGCAGACATGCCAACAGTCACTACCACCTCTGTGACCCCCACCTCCTCGTCTCCCTCCTCCCTCCCTGTGACGTCTACACTCACACCTTCATTCACCTCACCATCAGCCAGTGTTTCCATCACCAGCATACCCTCCAGTACAGTCCGCACACGTGCAGTCACCACCCCCACTGCCATTTACACGTCCCCTGTGTCCTCTCCCACTGTGTCTGTCACCCCCTCTTCCACACCACACAAACGCAGCCACCCACCCACCCAACAGCCATCCACCTCACGACAGCCTCCCGCTCCTGCACCTGCACCCAAAGACAGCAAACTTGTCTCGCCTACAACCACATCCTCTCCCTCCACTCCCATACCCACTGTACCTACCACTATCCATTGTCCCAAGAAAATCTATCTCTCTACTGCTACCTTCTTTCCTGACCCTGAGCCCCCCCCTCCTTCTCGTCGGGGTAAAAAGAGCACCTCAGCCACCACCAGCCGGCAGCCCCCTTGACAAGGGTGCAGGGGTATTGGAGCCCACCTGCCCGCAGGTCTGGATATTCGCCCAGCAGCAAGGGGACAGCCAGCCCACCCCCTGGGAAGAGGAGCAGAAGGCGGAAGGGCCGCCGCCGGAGCCCGGATTCGATATCCCCCCAGGACACTAGCCAGCCACCGTCAACAGCCACAGCTCCAAAGGGAGGAAAGGGCCACAGACTCCCGACTAAGGAGGGCAAGGGCAGCAAGGCGGAGAAGTCAGGCAGCAGGCCTGCTGCCCATGGAGGACCCGTCACAGCTGCCCAGGAGGAGCCCGCAACCCCCATAGCCGCTGCCCCGGGAGGAACCGGCACAGCTGCCCCGGGAGAGCCCACCACCCCCATAGCCGCTGCCCAGGGAGGACCCAGCCCAGGTGGGCATTGAAGGAGCACCATCCCCGCTGCCCAGGAGGGCACCACCAGGCAATGAGCAGTTGGCCATAGAATGGCCGCCGTCTCCAGCACCGCTCCGCTGGGGACCGCCGTCTCAAGAACCGCTGAACTGGGCCCTTCAAGGCAAGAACCGCTGAACTGGGCCCCGCCGTCTCCAGCACCGCTCCGCTGGGGACCGCCGTCTCAAGAACCGCTGAACTGGGCCCTTCAAGGCAAGAACCGCTGAACTGGGCCCCGCCGTCTCCAGCACCGCTCCGCTGGGGACCGCCGTCTCAAGAACCGCTGAACTGGGCCCTTCAAGGCAAGAACCGCTGAACTGGGCCCTTCAAGGCAAGAACCGCAGAACTGGGCCCTTCAAGGCAAGAACCGCTGAACTGGGCCCCGCCGTCTCCAGCACCGCTCCGCTGGGGACCGCCGTCTCAAGAACCGCTGAACTGGGCCCCGCCGTCTCCAGCTCCGCTCCGCTGGGGACCGCCGTCTCAAGAACCGCTGAACTGGGCCCTTCAAGGCAAGAACCGCTGAACTGGGCCCTTCCAGGCAGGAACCGCTGACCCTTTGGCAGACGTGGCAGGGCAGGATCTGTCTCGGGCAGGGCTGCAGGATGTCCTCTGGCCAACATGCCTCCTCCAGTGGCAGTGGAGTCTGTTATGGACTGTTTGGACTGTGGCTTTGCTCTCCCCAGGATGGCCCAGTGGGCAGGCCACCCACTGTATGGACTGTTTGGACTGTGGCTTTGCTCTCCCCAGGATGGCCCAGTGGGCAGGCCACCCACTGTATGGACTGTTTGGACTGTGGCTTTGCTCTCCCCAGGATGGCCCAGTGGGCAGGCCACCCACTGTATGGACTGTTTGGACTGTGGCTTTGCTCTCCCCAGGATGGCCAATGGTCATGGAGTCCCCTCGTGGATCTGGCGTCGTGTACTCAAGTGGCTGAGGTGCCCCCCCTTCCCTTCCCCCTGAGGTGCCTGTCCTTTTTTCTTTCTGATGCCCCTGCAGTGTTCTCTCCGTGGAGTTCTTGTCGTGGGACTGGGCCTTGCCCCTTTGCTCAGGACCCCTGTGGTCCACGGACAGTGGTTGGACTACATTTAGTAGCTGTATATATTTTGTACATAGTTTATTTATTTATTTGGATTGCTGCTGTCCATTTTTCAATATATCTGCCCGTTTGAGATCTCTTCTTTTGGTCTTTGCATTATTTCGGAAGGGGGGGGTTTGTGGGTTGTGACAGTGATCTGTGGGAATGCATTGATGTGTGTGTTGTAGTGGGTGTGGGTGGGTGGGTGTGTGCCGGTAATCTTTTCCCTCCCCTGTGTCGTAGGTGCAGTACTCACCGATGTCTTCCGCGCCGCCGGGCGTGCTCCTGGTACAGGAGCAGGTATAGGAGTGCGGGGATGACCTGCAACTCGGGTTCCATACTGCCGGAATCTCGCGTGGAGTATGTGGAGGTGAGCGTTTTCCCGTTCGTAGTCTGTTTCCGCCGTGTTTTTATCGGCGGTGCTCCCGCCCCGGAAAAGGTGGCGGATTGGTGGGTCGTGATAGGGTGGGCGGTACATTGTCTGCCGCCTGGCTGTTGGCGGGGACCGCCGCGCTGTTTGTTTGTTCCGCCGTGGCGGGCGGAGTGTTAATGCGGCGGGCTGTGTTGGCGGTTCCCGCCAGGGTCAGAATTGCATATTTTGGACCGCCGGCCTGTTGGCGGGTTGCCCGCCGCTTTATCACCGACCGCCAGGGTCAGAATGAGGGCCTTTATGTCTCATGACATTATTGGTTCAAAGGATCTGTGCAATAACCAGTTCAAGGCTAGGCCTAGGTACCAACGGGCATGAGGCTCTTTACTCAAGAAGGCCAATTTAGCATACAATGTCTGATAGCCAAATTGGTCGAGGTGATGGATTCCCCAGGATTTTTATGGTAGGTCCTGGTGGCAGCAAGGAAGTTTTTGATGTGCGTCAGTCTCAGCAAGGTGATAAAAGAAATACAAAAAGGTTGATGATGTTCACTTAAGGACAGAAACAGCCACTTGGATAATGAGCGGAAATGTGGATATCTGAGGCATACTGAATGTTTTTTCACCATACTTTTTTTGACAAATATAAATTAACTATTGGAGTGCAACATTAATCATGTCACATAAATATTCAGCGACTAGGGTTGCAGTTTTAGGATACCTTCTGGGCACATGTTGTAATGGAAATATATTGGGAATAGAGCTATTAGTTAATAAAAAGAAGAGGTATTATTGTCATAAGGAATCTTATATTTTAGGAACAAGGAGGTAAAGTCTATTGATACACATTAATTTTCAAATGCTCACAGTTTGTTCTTCATCATACAGCTCTGTTAGGACTTGAAAATATTCTTCAGTTACACAAGAGCAAATAAAAAGTATTGCTCCATGTAAAAGGACCTTTGTAGTTTGTATATGGCTGTAGTATGCACTTGTGTTTTTTTCCACCAGAGTATTATATATCTTAGCTTGTGCAACTGAGCTTAGGAATGAGCCATTCAACTATATATTGCGGTTAATTAAATATGCCTGTTTTATTAAAGCTATTTGATCAAAACCTCCATCAGTACTTTTTAATGATATTTACTATTGTATCAGTGACAGTGTCATCCTTACTTCATGAGGACTTAGGAGAAAGAGAAGTGGGTCAATGCTGGTTATTCCCATGGTCACATTCTTTTTTGATGAAAAGTTATACCATTATGTTTCTTAGCTTCATTTGTTACATTTTACAGATTTAGGAAATATTTAAGATTTTGCAAAGGTTCTCATGTGGTGCAAAGCATTGCATTAATTTACTTATCATAACAAGACATGTGTTCATAGGCAATTGTTGTCTAGTGCATGAGTGCCTACAAAACCCTTACATCCTTAACTGTTTATGTGGAGGATGCTACTGATCAGGTCTTTGACAGTATTTCACTTATATGACAACTAGTTGCCTCTCAGCTTTCTTGTATATGGAAAATTCCAGTGGCTATATTTGCAAACAATATTGAAAACAATCTATGAAGTGACTCAGCACGTTATCAATTTTACAGAAAATGCATTGTTTCCAGAAGGGAAAAAGAAGTTAAGTGTTAGCAAAAATATATGAAGTAGAGTCAGCAAACATTTTATAGATTTCTACATTGCCAGAAAACATAAATTTAATGTCAAACATTAACACCTGAATAAATGCTTGAAATATCTCCCATGCCCACCTAGGGAACCTTTGGTCAAAATACTTAACATGACAGTAGCATATTCTATGTTATGGCAAGGTACTTCTGTGGTTAGTCTACATGTAATATGACTGTACTATTAATTTGCAACAGAAGGCAGTGCAGCTTATCAACATATTGTAGGCAATCCTCATCAAAACTGGCCCTTTGACGCAAGAGTATCCATTTACGATGCAAGACCCAAGGTGGCCCACGTCAATGTCTATAAATCAGAGAGCACTTGAGGAAGATGTCAGGGAAGAAAGAATTAGTAGACCTGAAGCACCTGCTGGTGTTAGGATGGTTACATAAGTGTCAGTGTTGTTTTCTGGGCTAAAAGATAAATCTGGTTTAAATGTGTGGTAAAGTAAATCTTTATAATTTGTTTGGTAGAAATTAGGATTGCCTTATATATATATTCTCCTGTGTACGCTTTTTATCAAATATGCATACATCAGATTGAAATGAACTGAAAACGTGTTAAAGGATAAAAGATATTAGCGTACTAAAGATTAAAAAAAAAAAAAACTTTACCTCTGTATACGCGCTTGTTCCATATCTAAATAAAATGGGAAAGAGAGGAAAAAGTTAGGATTACTAAAGTATTGGTTTGGCACAGGACCTTATTAATAATTCACTGATGATGGATATTTACAAATATATATATATATATAAAATCAACACATATACATACATACAAATACCTAAAGTCTACAGGAAAAAGTTACTTTCGGGCAGATACTCTTTTTACCTGCAGATTCCTCACCTACAGAACAATGGTTTCCTCCTTTTTGACTCCTGTGGACCCCCATTTAAACATTACTGGAACACAGGGACCCTAAATGAATCACTATTAAAATCCATGGATTCAACCGAGTCATTACTTGAAGCACAAAACCCCAACCTAAGCGTTTGATGATTTGAACCATAAAACAATGCACAAAAATTATCGAAACAAGCATTCATTGAGCAATTACCCAAAATATTTAATCATTTATTGAAATTCTCAGACGAATGTACAAAAAACTCTACATTTTAATGGGAAGGTTGAACCTTTTCCAATTCAATTGAGGCCACTAGTCGTCCATACTATATTCTGTTTGATGCACTTGCACTGCTTCTACTAGTCAAAATGAGGACACTAACCTAATTTTAGCCTCCAATTTTGAATTTATCGATCTTTTTCAAAATGTTCAGATTAACGTTTTGCTTTTTTGTAAATTTATAGAACCTTAATTAATCTGTTAACATTATTTATTTCGAAGCAGTTGCAAATTAGGTAGGCTTTGCAGACAATCAGTGTTCACTGGACCACATGTTGGGAACCACTGCTGTAGAACAACCCCAGGTGCCAGACTGGATCCAGAAAACCTCAAAGCTCTCCAGAGGCAAGGAGAAGGCACTGGACTCGGTTAACGTCAGTCGTGACATCATGCAGCGTCTTGGAGGCCACAAAGTGCCAGCCCTGGTTTACCTCTACTATTTCCCAGCCTTTGAGTTGAAAGAGTAGATCAACAGTGATGTAGGTTTGTAGTACCAAATTACCTGTAAACCTGATTCTTATTGACTTTCCTTGTAACACATCCATCAAATGGGGAGGTGGGCACATCAGTGAGGAATCTGCAGGTAGAGAATACCCACCACCAGAAAGATCATTACTGCGTTTAAGTAATTTTTTTCTCATGATGGATATTTCCTTCCACAGATTCCTCACTGTAGAACATATTTCATAGCAATACCCTGCCCAAGAGGCAGGATGATGGATGGTTAGATGAGGAAATCTTGCTGAACAGATCTGGTAAAAACGTGTCTCTCTCTATACACCTCAGAACCTAGGCAGGAGTGCTTTGGGAAGGTGTACAAGGAAGCCCACGTCCCTACATTACAAATTACTGCAATTGGGACTTCTCTGGCAAGTGCAGAAGTGGTTGACTTGGCCCTAGTAGAATGAGATCTGGTACCTTCAGAAGACTCTCTTGGCTAAGGCATTGCAAATGTTGATGCTGAGGATGATCCAACATGGGAGAGTCCTCTTTTGCACTGCCTTACCTTTTTTGGCATGACAGTACCCAATAAATAGCTGTTCATCCGATCAGAATTCCTTTGTGCATCCAGGTAGTAATTAACTGCCTGTCTAGGATCCAACCAATGCAATTGCTACTCCTCTTTCCTAGGATGCATGGGAGTGTAGTAGTTTGGGAAGATGATGAATTGACATGGGTGGAAAGGGGTCACCATCTAAGGAAGGAAAGTGGCTCTGACTCTCAGAACCAACTTATTTGGAATGAAAGAAATGAATGGAGGGTGACAGCTAAGGGCTACCAGCTCGCTTGCGCTTCTAGCAAAAGGAATTGATACCAAAAACAGTTTTGAGGGTAAACATTTGTAAGGTACAACTGTGAAGGGGCTCAAACATAATCCCCAACAAACAGATAAGAACTAGATTCAAATACCACTGGCGAACCACAAATGGAGTTGGAGGAAACGTATTTATCAAACCCTTAAGGAATCACATAACAATAGGGATTTTAAGATGGGACAACCTGTCCAGCAGTCAGAGAAACACAAACAAGGCAGCCAAATACCCCTTACCAGTATTAATAGCATAACCTCTCTGAGCAAGGGAAAGAGCAAATTTTAGCACCTGCAAAAACTTGGTCGGAAAATCAGTCCACACATTGCCTTTTACCATCTTCTGGCAGGCTTATTTGAGAGGCGACAAGCTGACATGATTATGGTAACCACCTCTGGTGGCAACTGAAAGAAGCTCCGTTGTCCCCACCTAATCTCCATGCATACAGATTGAGGTCTCGAGGAATCAAGGGCATGGGGAGAGGGGAAATGGGTAGTGCAGCTATAAGTTCACCCTCCACTAAAACGCATCTCTCAAGGCTCCCCACAACAGACACTGGAGGGCACAGAACTGCTAATATGGAGCATTTTTCAAGAAGGCGATTAAGGCAACCTGAGTAGTGTACCACTGGGCGAAGATGCCCTGAACTACCTCTGGCTGAAGATGCAACTTGTGAAGGGCAAGGTAGCCCCTACTCGGAATGTTGGCCCCGGCATTAACAGACCTCACTAGGTGATTGGTGGTGAGCAAGATCTACTGCCAATGTGTCCAAGATCACAGTCTCAACGAGACTCAAGGAGATTTGTGTTGTCCATCACGATTTGGGTAGACTGACCCATGATGGAGGGGAGGAAGGCCTTGAATGTCGGCCGAATAACCCGCAGTTCTAGCAGGTTATTTTGAAAAACTCACTCTTCTGCAAGTCAGAGGCCTCTGATCTCCAGATAACCCAGATGAGTTCTGCACCCCAGAATGAAGGCATCCATCACTACTGTAGCCACAGTCAGAGTGGGAGTGAAGGATGTAGCAGTGCTGGGGGAGATCATGTCTCCCTGTACTGGAGCCACTGTCTGCAGAGGCACCACTGCAGGGCCCTCATGCCAAAGAACATGTCTAGGACAATACAAGAAACCAGCAGAAGTAGGGTTTGGACGACTTTCAGGACTAGAACTCTTGCACCTTAGTGCAAAGATGGAACCATTCATGGAGGAGAGTAGGGCCCAATACTGATCCTATTAACTGGAGTTCCACAGGTGTGATTTGGACTTTCTTAGGCTGATATCCTTCCTCCGGAGGGACCAAAAATCTTTCTGTTATATTATTCACTTACCCAGGGTACTGAGTTTCCCCGTTTTTCCAAAAAAAGTCCCAAAGAGAAGGCTGCTTGCAACAAGACTGTACCAAAGATAGTAAACATGACTGAAAGCCATGCAGGCTGGTTGACTCGGGGCCAGGAACTTGGGAGAAGCTGGTTCCAGAATCTCAGGCAATGGAGGTAATGACATCCAGGGCTCTGGGAAAGATGGAGGTCACTCTAGAGCTGGGGCCAGAGGTGGCCCAGGACCGAGAGGAGGTGGGTCAACTAATGTTATTTCTTTTCTTGCCAGCTGAAGAGAATAAAAGGGATTTGGAGCGGTTTCTTGAAGGCTTGTGGCATTGTTGTGCCTCCTTGGCCCTGGCAATGAAGAGCTTGGCCTCCTACTCTTTGATGGCCTTAGGGTGCATATTGAGGCAGGAGGAGAAGCCTAGGAGTCAAGGTCTGATTTCATACCCTAAGGACAGACTGAATAAGGGTCTGTATTTCACATCTGTCCCTCACAATCCTTTGCATGGTTTGAATCCAGATTTCCTGGGAGGAGACATTTTGGGGGTTATTACAACTTTGGAGGAGGTGTTAATCCGTCCCAAAAGTGACGGATATACCACCAGCCGTATTACGAGTTCCATAGGATATAATGGACTCGTAATACGGCTGGTGGTATATCCGTCACTTTACCGTCACTTTTGGGACGGATTAACACCTCCTCCAAAGTTGTAATAACCCCCTTTGTTTCTTTTTTTAATTAATTCTAGGAGGAAAACTCAGAGTGAAGCTCCAGATCTGCATTGAAGGTGCAGAAAAAGGCAAAGCAATGTTGTTGCACCAATACAAGTGCTTTATATCCTAGGTTATGCTGCCTGACACCACTTCCAGCATCGACCGAGTCCACTGCTTTTTACTAGCGACTTAAGAGCTTTGAAGTTTTCCAGATCCAGTCTCGCACCTGGGGTTTTTGATCAATCTGCAGGTATCCATCGGAAACAGAATAAAATACATGATATTTACTTATTGGATTTATTCAACTACAAAGAACAACTTAGTTATTATTTTAAACAATTGTTTATCACTGGACTTCCCACTATGGATCCACATGCCATCTTTTGTGGAGATGTAGGTGCATAGGACATCATTGTCAGTGGTGATGTCTGTTCCTGCTTCGCGCCTAGGATTCAAAGAGATCAGGAGAAAAAGCAGAGGAATGCAGCGCAACATCAAAAAGCAATAATTGTCTAAAAAAAGAATCAAATGCCCCTAGCAAGCGGGTTGGTGACAGGGCTTTGAGGAGTGTACAGAACAATCCTTAGCTATCAAATTATGTTACCACAGGAAAGTATGTTGTTCTTTGAATGGATACACCTTCCTGCAGCCTTTTTATCTTAAAGCTCTCCCAAAAGAACATCATGTAAAGAGTTGGGCTTTAGGTGGGATGATAACATTAATGAACGGGTCTCTAAAAAGGGTGTGGTTTATGTAGTTACAGACGTAGTCTAAACAAATAAACTATATTTTTTTGAGTTCTGTAGTGTGCCACTTGGCCCACCTTTTGTGTCTATGTATTTTTTGTTACAGCATCCAATATAACACTAACGGACATACACCTAAAATCAGCCAAGACCATGAACGTGAATTAAACATTGAGGTTTTGGAAGGCTTAGAGGTCATCAGAGTGTCTCTCCTGTTATGTTCACTCTATCTTAGACATGTATACCCATCTTTGGACCACATCTCCTCGATCTGCATATCTTATATTTCTTATATCTCCTCTCCTCTTCAGCATGCTCTTTTCACTCTCTCCTGAATCCACTTCCTCACATCTCATTCACTTCACCACCCAAAACACACAACACAACCACTCATCTGTAATCAAGCCATTTTATTTTTCTTTCTCCTTGGCAATATTTTGACAACTGTGCCCCTTCTACACACATATTTGCAAAGAATCAGAATTGCAACTGGAATACACGCCCATTGTCTTGTGCACTCTGAAGAGAGACCACAGATTGGATGAAAATGTATTTTGAACACCTTCTATGACACACTTACAGGCACTATAAGAAACTCCCACTGATTTTAGCCCCAACTCAAGACTTCTTAATTGTGGCCCATTTGAAACACCTGCAGATGGCTTAGTTCGAAGAATATGAAGAGTAACATACTACCCGTATTAACAAATACAGCAAAACAACATAATGGAAACAGTATCACTACTAAGTAATGCAAATAGAGTAAGTAATTAATATGTAAAAGATAATGAGGAACTAAACCGCTGACCTAGAACACCTTAACCTTTTTATTTTAATTATTCAAAAAAATCTGTGTTTTTCCCAGTACAGTTAAGGACGTGAACAATAAGCCCAAAAGGGACCCCTTTCAATGCCTGATGTAAGTTACTACTAGAGGAATCCAACCCACCTAAAGCCCTAGAGATGAGTTCTGAAAATCAAATCATACAGAAGGAGAGCTTAAGAGACTGCATTTCTAAATTGTGAGTTATTTCCAGTCCTTAATTTCAGTTGGTGGTTCCAGGTGGGGCACACTAGCACACGTTTTTGGGGGCTGGAACTTATTTTTCCTCAACATACTTTGATCCAGAGCAAGAGAGAGAGAAAAACACAGAAGGGTGAAGAAGTAAAAGAAAGACAGATAAACAGTGACAAGAAGAGAAAGCAGTGATGAAAAAGAATAATGAGGCAGTGGTTTTGATATTGGATTCAAGAGGCACAAGGAGAAATCAAAACTACAAAGCCATTTATTCTTTTACAAATTAAGCACTGGTAATTTCTCACTTAGCTGAAGAGGCACTAACATCTAGTGAATAAAAAGGAAATAAAATGTAGTCACCTGACCAATGCTCAAGAGAGGAACTCCTCTCAGTAGCACAGAATTGGCTCCTTTCCGTGAGAATGAAAAGGCCTTACACCTCGAGAAATTTCTTTTTTTGCAAACATTAACACTCCTCAATGTTTGAGGTAATGCATCTCCTTCTTCTGCTATGGGAGTTTTCTCCTTGTCTTCAAGGAAAGGTGATTTCTCTATGTATAGGTAAGAGACAAGATGCCTATGGCTCAATTGCCATAGCAAAAAGAAGGGGCAACCAACTGGGCACCTCTGATTATTGCCTCTGTACTCCCTTCAGGTTGGGAGGTATAGCCATTAGTATGCACATAGGCTGCGAGTTCATGTACTGTAACTTAATTAAATCCAAGATATTATGAATGAGGGTCACTCTTCTCATAACTGCAAACAAGAACAACCATTCTAGTGAATCAAACAAGCTCCCTGAGTCAAGATGCACAGAAGGAGCATCAATCTCTGGTTTAATCTGATTCCTTTAAGCAAACATGATGCACACATTATAAATCCTGAATGGTCCATAGTCTGAGGCCGAGCACTGGGGGATACGTCTAGTGGTGATCACATAAGTAAGGAATCTATTATCTAAATTCATAAGTGAAAGTGGACAGTAGATTTTACATACTGGCAGAACTTTAAGCCATTTGCGTACACTCTCATGACCCTGCATACCTTAAAAGTATTAATAAGACTCCAGGAGTACAGAGAAATGGCTGACATGGAAAGTGAAAGACCCAGTAGGACACTGTCTTGGATATTGTGGAAAAAAAACACAAATACAATTGTCCCC
Organism: Pleurodeles waltl; assembly: GCF_031143425.1. Lineage (NCBI taxonomy): Eukaryota > Metazoa > Chordata > Amphibia > Caudata > Salamandridae > Pleurodeles > Pleurodeles waltl. The sequence goes on from NC_090447.1 coordinate 1,221,226,541, forward strand.
ATTCATTAAGGATATCAACAGGAGAGGAGGTGACTGTGAAAGTTGAGACAACATACTCAGCACAAACCAAAGGTTACCCAGATGTGGTGGCTCTTGCCTGGTGGAAAGGGGGCATGCTTTCCCATTTATTTGAACCTATGTCTCTTATCCTGATCACTGTCGGTGTGGATGCTGTTAGCTAGTTTCTGAATGCTCACACCTCTTTATGTCTTTGTTGTGGGTACTCCAACCTGGACATTACCCTGCTGTGAGGTGCATCACTTTAGGTCAGTGCTTCCCAAACATTTTAGGACTACAACTTTTTAGAACAACAAACATTTGTGACTCACCTATCCTTAATAGACATGAGGCAGGTGATTCTTTAATGTAACTAAAGCATGATGTGGTAGTGCACTGTCATTTGTGCACAGCACATTTTCCATTGAAATGGACATTAAATTTGAACAGACCTACAGTTTTACTAATAAGAAATATTTATTTTACTCGAATGACGTATGGAAATGAGGTTTTGGTGAATATTTATCCTCTGTGTATCACTAAGTAAAGTTTCTTGATGTGCTTTGTTTCTATTAGCATTGTGTTTCCATTTCACTTCAGATGTATCTAAAATGTGCTTTCTAACTGCTGAATGTGTACAGTTCATTTATAGGTATTAATATTTTGTTGTGTGTTATAAAAAACAAATTACATCCTGCAGCCTTTCCTTTCACACTCTTTGCACCATTGCACGATTGGCACATAACTCACTTTGCTTTTCTTTCTCTGACTGAAAAGTGGGAGGAGTCTGTAAACACCAATAAACATGGTAAAAAAGCAACCATGTGTCAGAAGACATAGCCTGACATTTGACCTCTGTCCTTGAAGCATGGCAAGTGTGACAAGATAAATGCAGTATTTAAAGGCATTTGTATTTAATATTTGGACTGTTATACCCATCAAAATTGGCTGGCGATTCAGAGTTTTGGAAAAACTGCAGTAGGCAAGGCTGAGTCTACGAGTCAGCCTGAGAAGGACACATGAAAGGATAAGTGACCCAAGCTGCTTCTGAAATTGCCCACTGAGAATATACATTTCCTGTCTGATGTACCTTTATAAATGTAGGAACTGTTGACCCCACCTGTTGTTCCAGTTCCAAGTTCTTTCTAAGAAGGGGTGCTCCAGAGTACCAAGAGGACTGCTGCACAACCACATCTACTGTTTTCCTGACAACCAGCTTCCTAAAGGAAGGGGACATCACATGGAGTCTGAATTTGAAGGAGGAGATGTCTTCCTTTCCTAGGTCACATGGACGGGTCCTGTCTGACAGAAAAGGGAAGGAGAAAATCAATCCTGCAGCAGGATCTGACTGCAGCATGGTCAACAGCAGTTGACCATGAAGCTGAGGATTTGCCCACAGAGGAAACCAAGAGAATGAACAGTGTACTAATGTTCCAGAGTCTGTCAACTGAGTTGAAGAGGAGGATCTGTAGGAGAGCCTGAAAGGACACCTGCCATCGCAGCCAGTGGCACTTTCCCCAGTGGGTATGAGCAGCCTGCCTGCTGAAGAAATGATTGTTGGACTGTTCCAGTCAAGAAGGCAGTCCCCCATGCCCACTCCGGGTGCACTACCCAATTCATAGCATTCAGGAATCATCCACTTCCCAGATTCCTGTAGACATTGGTCATTTTAATTCCACTTACTAACTGATCTAAAAAATATAAATTAAATACTTTGGGGGTCACTACAACCCTGGCGGACGGTGTTAAAGCTGCGGTAATACAGCAAACAGGCCGGCGGAAAAAAAAGGGAATTATGACCGTGGCGGAACCCGCCAACATAGACAGCCACTTTAACACTCCGAACGCCACGCCGGTACAGACAAGTAGCGCGGTGGTCACCGCCAACAGACAGGCAGAAGACAAAGTACCGCCCACAGTATTACAACAGGCCAATCCGCCACCTTTTCCGGGGCGGATTCACCGTGGATAAAAACACGGCGGAAACAGCTTTTGCTATGGGAGAACGCTCACCTTAACACACTCCACGAGGAAGGAGGGCACCATGGAGCCGGAACTCCAAATACTCCCTACACTTGTCTTCCTGCTCCTCTACGAACATCAGCAACGGTGGCACCGAAGACAACAGTGAGTACTTCACCTACGACATAGGAGAGGGGGGAGGCAAAAGTCAGGGACACACACACGCAACACCCCCAGCCCCACCCCAACCCTCACCCACTACAACACACACACCAATGCATGTCCAAACATCACAGTAACAACCCCCAACCCCCACCCGGAAGAATGCAAAGACAAAAGGAAATCAGTACAACCATTGTAATGTATCAAAATAGAGTATGCTCAAATATACATAAATATATACACATTCCAAATATATACATCACGATTAGTAGTGCAGGTATGCACAATTCAATGTCCGTGGACCACTGGGCCCAAAATGTATGGGCGAGGCCCACATCAGATACCTGTCCAGAAACGGAGAGAACACTGCAGGGGCATCAGATAGAAATACAGCAGGCACCTCAGGGGGAAGGGAAGGGAGGGCACCTCAGCCGGATGACAGCACCATGCCAGATCCACGACGGGGCTCCATGCCCATTGATATATCCAGGGGAGTGCAAAGCCACAGTCTCTCAAGTCTCTACAGTGGGTGGGTTGCCCACTGTACCATCCTGGGGAGTGCAAAGCCACAGTCTCTCAAGTCTCTCCAGTGTGTGGTTTGCCCACTGCTTGGTCCTGGGGAGTGCAAAGCCACAGTCTCTCAAGTCTCTCCAGTGGGTGGTTTGCCCACTGCTTGGTCCTGGGGAGTGCAAAGCCACAGTCTCTCAAGTCTCTCCAGTGGGTGGTTTGCCAACTGATTGGTCCTGGGGACTGCAAAGCCACAGACTCTCAAGTCTCTCCAGTGGGTGGTTTGCCCACTGCTTGGTCCTGGGGAGTGCAAAGCCACAGTCTCTCAAGTCTCTCCAGTGGGTGGTTTGCCCACTGCTTGGTCCTGGGGAGTGCAAAGCCACAGTCTCTCAAGTCTCTCCAGTGGGTGGTTTGCCCACTGCTTGGTCCTGGGGAGTGCAAAGCCACAGTCTCTCAAGTCTATACAGTGGGTGGTTTGCCCACTGCTTGGTCCTGGGGAGTGCAAAGCCACAGTCTCTCAAGTCTCTCCAGTGGGTGGTTTGCCCACTGATTGGCCCTGGGGAGTGCAGAGACACAGGGCCTGATTCTAACTTTGGAGGACGGTGTTAAACCGTCCCAAAAGTGGCGGATATACCACCTACCGTATTACGAGTTCCATAGGATATAATGGACTCGTAATACGGTAGGTGGTATATCCACCACTTTTGGGACGGTTTAACACCATCCTCCAAAGTTAGAATCAGGCCCACAGTCTCTCAAGTCTCTCCAGTGGGTGGTTTGCCCACTGATTGGTCCTGGGGAGTGCAAAGCCACAGACTCTCAAGTGGATAACAGCCGCCACTGGTTCTGGAGGGGGACTGGTGCCCAGAGTGCTTTATCCTGTTAAGGACTCAGGTAGTGGATGCTGTTCTCCACTGATTCTGGAGGGGGACTGGTGCCCAGAGTGCTTCATCCTGTTAAGGATTCAGGTAGTGGATGCTGTTCTCCACTGGTTCTGGAGGGGGACTGGTGCCCAGAGTGCTTCATCCTGTTAAGGATTCAGGTAGTGGATGCTGTTCTCCACTGGTTCTGGAGGGGGACTGGTGCCCAGAGTGCATCACGCTCCCCGTGACGGTCCCAGTTCCGTCACTGTCCCAGCCGCACATGGGCTAACGATGCTTGTGTTGGCGGTCTTTGCCCTGTTCAGCGGTGCTTGCCATGGCGGTCTTTGCTCTGTTCAGCGGTCTTTGCCCTGTTCCGCGGTGCTTGCCATGACGCTCTTTGCACTGTTCAGCGGTGCTTGCCCTGTTCAGCGGTGCTTGCTATGGCGGTCTTTGCCCTGTTCAGCGGTGCTTGCCCTGTTCAGTGGTCTTTGCCCTGTTCGGCGGTGCTTGCCCTGCTCAGTGGTGCTTGCCATGGCGGTCTTTGCCCTGTTCAGCGGTGCTTGCCCTGTTCAGCAGTCTTTGCTCTGTTCAGCGGTGCTTGCCCCGTTCACCGGTGCTTGCCATGGCGGTCTTTGCCCTGTTCAGCGGTGCTTGCCCTGTTCAGCGGTCTTTGCCCTGTTCAACGGTGCTTGCCCTGTTCAGCGGTGCTTGCCATGGCGGTCTTTGCCCTGTTCAGTGGTGCTTGCCCTGTTCAGCTGTGCTTGCCATGGCGGACTTTGCCCTGTTCATCGGTGCTTGCCCTGTTCAGCGGGGCTTGACTTTGCTGTCTCTGACCTGTGCAGCGGTGTGTGGCATGGCAGTCCCTCAGTGCCCAGCAGAGCTGTGGCTGCCGGGGCCCTCCTGGGCACTGACTCTGGTGGTGGTCTCCGGACCAGTGACGATAGTGCTGCCCTCCAGGGCACTTACTCTGGCGGTGGTCTCCGGACCAGTGACGATAGTGCTGCCCTCCTGGGCACTGACGCTGGCGGTGGTCTCTGGACCAGTGACAATAGTGCTGCCCTCCTGGGCACTGACGCTGGCGGTGGTCTCCGGACCAGTGACGATTGTGCTGCCCTCCTGGGAACTGACTCTGGCGGTGGTCTCCGGACCAGTGACGATGGGGCTGGCGGTGGCGTCCTGGGCAGTGGAGAGTATGGCGGCCTTCTCCGCCGTGCTGCTGTTCCCAGACTTTGGCGACTTCTTCTGCCCCTTCCCCACCTTGGGAGGAGTCACAGCTGACTTGACACTCCCCCCGGGACCCTTGTGAGCGGCTTTGCCGGCAGGAGTCTTCCCCCTCTCCCGTCGGGCACTGTCCAACTTCTGGTGCTTTACAGGGGGTGGACTGGCAGTGCTTTGGCTCCGTGTCACACTGGCTGCCCTGGTGCCTGGTTCACTCCACATACCTCTAACAGGCACAACTGGTACCAGACTTTTTTTGGCTGAGGTGCTAGTACGGGACCTATGAATTGGAGGGGGGGGGCGGTGGGACAGAGGTCAAGGTTGATCAGGAAAAGTTTCTGACGAACACTGGGACGGGTAGCTGGAGGGGGTCTGGGAGTGGAGGAAGAGGAGGTGGTTGTAGGAGGTGTAACTTTAGATGATTTGGGTGCAGGTGCATGTTCTGGAGGCTGTCGTGAGGTGGATGTATGTTGGGTGTGTGTGTGCCCACGTTTGTGAACTTTGGGAGGGGGCGTCACAGACACACTGGGAGAGGACACAGGGGACGTGTAGTAGTGGGGGTGGTGAGTGCAGGTGAGGGGGGTGTGGTGCTGGGTGTTCTGGTGCGAATCCTAGTGGCTGTAGTGGTAGTGCATACAGGTGAGAGTGTAGACGACACTGGGAGGGAGGAGGGAGACGGCGAGGAGGAGGACACAGTGGAAGCAGTAGATGTTGCTGTGTCTGTATGTGGGTGATGCTTGTGTGAGTGCCTGTGGGATGTGTGGTGCCTATGTTTGCCTGAGCTGCCCTTGTGTGTTGACGTGTGTGCAGGCTGGTCTGATGGTGTACTTGGGATAGGCTGGGGTACAGGGGATTGGGTCTGGGTGGAGGAAGTTGGAGGGGGGAGGCTAGACACAGGGACAATGGCTGCCATCAGTGCTGAGGCCAGAGATTGCAGGGTTCGATGATGGGCAGCCTGACCAGAATGAATGCCCTCCAGGAATGCATTTGTGTGTTGCAACTCCCTTTCAACACCCTGGATGGCATTCACGATGGTAGACTGCCCAACAGTGAGTGACCTGATGAGGTCAATGGCCTCCTCACTGAGGGCAGCAGGGGTGACAGGGGCAGGGGCTGAGGTGCCTGGGGCGAAGGTGATTCCCACCCTCCTGGATGAGCGGGCACGGATCGAAGGCTGAGGGGCTGCTGGGAGGGCGGTGCTGGTAGGAGGGGTGGCGGCTGTACCTGTAGAAGTGGGGGGCACAGATGGTGCCGCCACCACATGGGAGCTCCCATCGGAGAACGAGTCTGTGTCGCTGGTTGCAGATCCGGTGACCGACGTGAAGCTCCCCTCGCCCTCCGTCCCACTGGTGTATTCTGAGTCTGTGGTGTGGCCCTCTATGGCCATGTGGGATGCAGTCCCCTCGTGCTCCGGTGCCACTGTACCTCCCGCTGATGATGCAGATGCACAAAAGAACAGGGAGAGCACAAAAAGGGGTGGGGAAACAGAAGAAAGACAGGTTGAGTGCATGGCTTACCGCTACTGTTGGCGGACAATACAGACACAGCAGCCCCCTGCACTACGCCGTGCTCTTGGCCTCTACAGATGCTGTTCCTGGGATATGGTCTACATGGCTATGAGTGTCATCTGCCCACATAGATGACACAGGGGCATGTATACCTGTACTTGGCACTCTACAGAGGTGGGGTGGAGTGCCACATAGCTTGCATTCCGGAGGTGCCTATCCCACGGAACTCGCCCTGGCCTAGGGAAACCCACAGCCCTCCTCCCCCACCCAGACCCCTCCACTGCGCGCAAAGTCAGCAGAATGAGAGTGTACTCACCCCCTTGTGTCTGCTGTGATGCCCTCATGTGCCCATCCAACTCAGGGTAGGCCACCGCCAGGATCCGGAACATCAGGGGGGTCATGGTGCGACGGGCACCCCTCCCTGTTGGGAGGCCATCCCCAGCTGAGCCTCCGCCGTCTTCTTGCTCCAGCGGCGAATGTCCTCCCATCTTTTACGGCAGTGGGTGCTCCGTTTCTGGTGGAACCCCAGGGTCCGGACGTCCTTGGCGATGGCGCGCCAAATATCCTTCTTCTGGTGGGCGCTGACCTACATGACATGTACAGGGGAAGAAGAGAAGTCATTAGCAACTGCACCGTCAAAGTGAGTGGCCCACATCCCTGCCCTTGCCATGTGACACATGCAATCACACTCCTTCATGCTCGCAGAACTCTGCCCCCTTCCTACTTACATCCAGCCCTCTCCACCCAGGCATAGCTCATACAACTTGCCCCCTATATACTCACCTGTTGGTCTGGAGGACCGTAGAGTAGCGTGTACTGGGGGAGGACCCCGTCCACAAGCTTTTCCAACTCCTGTGCAGTGAAGGCAGAGGCCCTTTCCCCAGACGCACGTGCCATTGTCTCTTCCAGACCGAGGTCACAGCAGCACTTGCAGTGTAGGTCCTCTCCTGTCGAAGATCAGGTATCGAGTGATTGAACAGATAGAAAATAGCGGTCACGTCCGCGGCGGTGCGTATCATCATCGCCGGCACACTTCGTCATTGGCTCCTGGGACCCATAGGGTCCAATGTTAACCAATGCAGCATTGCGCCGCGGTCTACGACCGCCTACCACGACGGTGTACAACGCCAGCGCAGTTACCTCACATCCCATTGTCCCACTTTACAGGTCAGGCATCCGCCATTTCAGGGGCCCACATGGCTTCATTTACAACTGCATAACACATACCTAGGCCTGGACTCAACACACATACAGGAAGAATTTTGTATTTTGTGTCGTGTTCTGTGTAGCTGTGGGTACATACCTCTGAATTGGTTGACTCTGTGGTCGCTGTTGTCCTTCCTAGGCACCGTCAGCTGGGACATGTGAGGAGATGGCGGAATCCTCCGGTGTACCGACCGCTGGTGGACCTGTTGACAATGGAGGAGCGGCATTTAATCATCACCTACAGGTTTGACCATGCCACAATCCAGGAACTGTATACCCAGTTGGAGCCAGACCTCATGTCACCAATCCGCCATCCCACAGGAATCCCCCCTCAAGTGCAGGTGCTATCAGTGCTCCATTTCCTAGCAAGTGGGTCATTTCAAACAACAGTGGCCATGGCATCAGGGATGTCCCAGCCTATGTTTTCCAACGTGTTGTCCAGAGTGTTGTCTGCCCTGCTGAAACAAGTTAGGAGCTACATCGTTTTCCCTCAGGTGGAGGATTTGGCTACAGTTAAAGGTGACTTCTATGCCCTGGGACATATCCCTAACATCATAGGTGCCAATGATGGGACCCATGTTTTGGTCCCCCCCACAGGAGTGAACAGGTGTACAGGAACCGGAAGAGTTATCATTCAATGAATATAAAGATGGTATGTTTGGCAGACCAGTACATCTCGCAGGTAAATGCTATGTTCCCTGGCTCAGTGCATGACGCCTACATCCTGCGGAATAGCAGCATCCCTTATGTGATGGGTCAACTCCAGAGGCAATGTGTGGGGCTATTAGGGGACTCTGGTTACCCCAACCTGTCATGGCTATTGACCCCAGTGAGGAATCCCAGGACCAGGGCAGAGGAATGCTACAATGAGGCCCATGGGCGGACTAGGAGGGTGATCAAACGCACCTTCGGCCTCCTAAAGGCCAGGTTCAGGTGCCTCCATATGACAGGTGGTTCCCTATTCTACTCACCAAGGAAGGTGTGCCAGATCATCATCACCTGCTCAATGCTTCACAATCTTGCTTTGCGACGCCAGTTGCCTTTTCTGCAGGAGGATGGTCCAGATGATGGTGTTGTGGCAGCTGTGGAGCCTGTGGACAGTGATGAGGAGGAAGCAGAGGAAGAAGACATTGACAACAGGGACTCTGTCATACAGCAATATTTCCAGTGACACACAGGTGAGAACAATTGTTTTACTATTACATTTACTTTCACACTTCTACCTCTATCCTGTCTGTCAATTTGAAGCAGTATTTGCTAACTGAGTGGTACATTTCCATTACGGTTTCACAGGTGTGGTTACCAACCTGTGTCATCTGCTTGCATCCTTCATGGGCTTGTGATGTGTAACATAGGTATGTTGACATTACATTTTCGAACGGATTTTGGCATTGTCATAGATAATACACATTTTAAAAATCACAGACTGACTCCAGATTGTTTTGTGGTTCAAGGGTGTTTATTGAAGTGCTAATTATTGGAGGGGGTGGCAAAATGGTGATGGGTGATGGTGGAGGAATGTCCATGGCAGAGTCTAGTCTATTAGTCTCACAGGTGCACAGCCCATATGGGCATAGGAAGTGGAGCTGAGGCAGTTCCAATCTGGACAGGGTAACAAAGTGGGACAGTGGGGTGACAATCAGGGTGGTCTCATTTCCTGGTGGGGGTCTTGCCATCTTGCTCTGTCCTGTTCCTGGGTCTCAGGGACCGCTTGCAGGGTGGTTCTCTGTCTGCAGAGGGTGGGGTGCTGGTGTGGTGGTCCTGTGGCGCCGGCGGAGGTGGTGGGCAGTTCATCGTCCATGCTAGTGTCAGGGGCCCCTTGGAGTGCCACGGTGTCCCTCATGGTCTCCTGTATGTCCTTCAGCACCCCTACGATGGTGCCCAGAGCGGAGCTAATGGTTCTGAGCTCCTCCCTGAACCCCAAATACCGTTCCTCCTGCATGCGCTGGGTCTCCAGAAACTTGGCCAGGACCGTAGCCATCGTCTCCTGGGAGTGGTGGTATGCTCCCATGATGGAGGAGAGGGCCTCGTGGAGAGTGGGTTCCCTTGGCCTGTACGCCCCCTGTCGCACAGCAGCCCTCCCAGTTACCCTGTGTTCCTGTGCCTCCGTCCCCTGGACCGTGTGCCCACTACCACTGCCCCCAGGTCCCTGTTGTTGTTGGGGTGGTGGATTATCCTGGGTTCCCTGTAGTGGTGGACACACAGCTGATTGACGTGTCCTGGGTACGGAGGCATGGGCCCGCTGGGTGGGTGCTGTGCTGGTGTTACCAGAGGGTGGAAGGTCAGTGTTGGGCTGTGCCTGTGCGAGGGGAACCGACTGTCCTGAGGCCCACGATGGTCCGGGCTGGTCAACTGGATCCAGAGCTGCTGTCATCACTGTGGGCCTCTTCTGTGGGTGGGGTAGAGATGTCTGAACTCCTGTCTGGTGACGTTATGTAGTGGTCCTGCAGGGGTATAAAAGCATGATTATTGCGTCTGTGTGTGTCATGGTGTGCAACGGGTGGGTGAGCGTGTTCCCCAACGCAAGCATTCCTGTTTGGGGGCTTGTGTGATGATGGTTAGGGGTGTTATGGGTATGTGCAGTGGGCATGCTTTAGTGATGGGTGTCCATGTGTTGTTGTGTCATGCAGGGCTTGGTGTTGGGATGGGTGGTTTATGTTATTAGTACATTAGTGAGGAGTTGGAGTGATAGGGGAGGGGGTGAGGGTGGGGGGTGTGATAGCATGCAGGTAGGGTGGGGGATATGATAGTTAAGATTTTACTTACCAGTGTCCATTCCTCCACCGACTCCTCCAAAGCCCTCTGGATGCATAATGGTCAAGACCTGCTCCTCCCATGTTGTTAGTTGTGGGGGAGGGGGTGGGGGTCCGCCGCTAGTCCGCTGAATCGCGATGTTGTGCCTGGAGACCACGGAACGCACCTTTCCCCGTAGGTTGTTCCACCTCTTCCTGATGTCCTCCCGATTTCTTGGGTGCTGTCCCACTGCGTTGACCCTGTCCACGATTCTTCGCCATAGCTCCATCTTCCTATATATAGAGGTGTGCTGCACCTGTGATCCAAATAGCTGTGGCTCTACCCGTACGATTTCCTCCACCATAACCCTGAGCTCCTCCTCTGAAAACCTGGGGTGTCTTTGGCGTGCCATGGGGTGGTATAGGTGATGTGTGGGGTGGTGTATGTGGTGATGAGTGTGGTGATGTGTAGTGGTGTGGGGTGTTTTGTGCGTGGATGTTGTGTGGGTGATGGTGTTGTGTGCCTCTGTGTGGTGGGGTTGTCTATTGCTGTGCTCTCTCTCTGTCGCCTTCGTCTCTAATTTCGGATCGTAGGGGTTTGTGGGTGATGTGGGTGTGTGTTTTATATTGAATTGGGTGTGTGGGAGTGGTGTTTGTATGTGTATCAGGTGTGTGTATTTCGAATTGTCCAATGTGGCTGTGTTTTGGAGATGTGTGTGTATTTTGAGCGCGGCGGTGTGTACCACCAATGGAATACCGCGGTTGAAAGACCGCCGCGTGGATTCGTGGGTCGTTATAGCATGGGCGTGTTTCTGTTGGCGTGACGGTGGAGGATTTGTTTTCGCCAGTTTATCACTGACCTTTGGTGTGGCGGACTTGTGTGGGTGTCTGCATTTCGCCGGATTCCGAGATGTGGGTCATAATAGCTGTGGCTGAATTCCGCGGCGGTGTTTTGGCGGTCTTCTGCACGGCGGTAAGTGGCTTTTACCGCCAATGTTGTAATGACCCTCTTTATTTGTGGTCTGATTAGTTAAACGTCATTCTTTCTTGCTGAAAATTCTCACTTCATACATTGTGCAATATTTCACCCAACCTACAAAGCATTTCAGGCATTCTAAGTTGCCTTCGGAGGGTGGCAATGCCTGAATCTCAAAAACAATAAGGCTGGTCTTGCAAATCTACAGACACCTATTGTGTGTAAAGATGTGTGCAAAGGAATTTGCAGATACCTTTTGTCTCCATTCTTCTGCATCCACTTTACCCCTGTCTCAGGTAGTAAATACCCCTTATACTAAAATCCAGCACCTTATACCGTGCTTAATACTTTGAAAGTAGGGCCCAAATGGACTTAGAGTGATTAGACCACAGCACTTGTTCAAAGTGTGCCTGAGTCAACTATGCCACTATAATTAAAGCTGCTGCATTGAGACACTTGTCCATTTTGTGCATGAGTGAACATGTGGCTGCCTGAAGAGCTGACCAATGTGCGCTTGATTAGACTTTGCCACTGCAGCTGAACTCGTATGGACTTAGAAGCAGTCCAACTGTTGCCACCTGGACCAAGAGCAAAAGTAGACTTCATCACATCCTCAATGACAAGGAGGTATGTCAAGATGAGCCACAGACTCACCCTTCCAGCCTGAGTGGAGGATGACCGTCCTTAGGCCTGTAGATCCAGGACTCCATACAACTCACAGTGTGCGCAGAAGAGGGTCAGTGCTCCAAGTACAGCTACATTCCTGCCTGTCACCACCTTTGATTTCTGCAGTGTGGTCAGGCTCAACAGTCAGGCACAGCGAAGAGAGACAACATATCTTTGCACGCGGAGAGGATCGCACCGATTGAAGTATGTAGAGCTTAGTTTTGCACTAGCTGAGGCCCACCACAGAAACTCACATTTAGTGAGACATCCAAGACTAAGGCCCTCATTACAACCCTGGAGGTCGGTGTTAAAGTGGCGGTAATACCGCCAACAGGCCTGGGGTGAAAAAAATGGTATCACAACCATGGCGGAAACCGCCAACACAGATAGCCACTTTAACACTCCGACCGCCATGGCGGTAGCAACAAACACCGCGGAGGTAACCACCAACAAACAGACGGAAGACAATGTACCGCCCACACTATTACAAGGCACCAATCGGCCACCTTTTCTGGGGCGGTACCAACACCATCAAAAGCACGGCGGAAACAGTACACTGAAGGGAAACCACTCACCTCCGACACTCAACGAAGAACCAGGACGCCATGAAGCCCGAGTTACATGTCCTGCCCATGTTGCTGTATCTATTAATACACCACAAAGTGGAAAGAAGGTGGCGGCGATGACGGTGAGTACTGCACCTAGCACATGGGACGGGAGGAGGGAAAAGAGAGTAACACACCCACGCAAAATGCAACTCTTCCACCCCCCACCCACAACAACACACACACACACATATCCAATAACATCACAGATACACTCCGTCACCCCCTGGAAGAACGCAAGGACAAAACGAAATGAGTTTAACTAGTGTAATATTCAAACAATCAGATAGCCCAGGAGAACAGCAATTAATCAGTATACACAAATATTTACAGCAAGTACACAAGTCCGTACACTGTCCCATGAAATGTCCGTGGACCAGTGGTCCCAAAAAGCATGGGCGAAGCCCACACATGACACCTGCATCAAAATGGAGAGAACACTTCAGGGGCATCAGGTAAAAAAAAAAACAGGCACCTCAAGGGGAAGGGGAGGGGGGGGGCACCTCAGACGGATGATGGTAGGGCGCCACTGCTGCTCGAGGGGGCTCCATGCCCACTGCTTGGTTCTGGGGAGTGCAAAGCAACAGCCTCTCAAGTCTCTCAAGTGGGTTCACTGCCCACTGCTTGGTCCTGGGGAGTGCAAAGCCACAGTCTCTTAAGTCTCTCAAGTGGGTGGTTTGCCCACTGCTTGGCCCTAGGGAGTGCAAAGCCAAAGTCTCTCAAGTGGGTTCACTGCCCACTGCTTGGTCCTGGGGAGTGCAAAGCCACAGTCTCTCTAGTGGATGCCTTCTCCACTGGTCCTGGAGGGGGCTTTGTGCCCAGAGTGCTTCATCCTGCCAAGGACTGGGTTAGTGGATGCTTTTCTCCACTGGTTCTGGAGGTGGCTTTGTGCCCAGTGATGCTGCACCTGGGGTGTGGCAGTTGACTTTGTCTCACCTGGGTGTCTCAGCCATGCGATGTACCTGGAACAGGTAGCATGATACTCCATGGAGGCAGACCCACACTCCATCCTGCAGCAACTTAGACTGCCAATTGCTGGCTCGTGTCAGTGCTGGAGGTGGTGTCTCAAGTGGCGTGTCCAGGGTCCAGGACGTCACCTGCAGATTCTGACGGCTGCACACTGGGGATGGGGCTAACGTCCGACAGAGTGGCATCAGCTGTGCATGTGGCGGTGCTGATGGTGGTGCAGGTGGCGGTGGCTGCGGAGGAGATGCTGCCACTGCTGGCCATGGTGCAAGTGACAGTTGCGGTGGATGGAGACACCATACCGTCTCAGGCAGCCTCGGATGGCTGATCCTTGGGGAGGATGCTGTAGACTGACGTTGTGGCAGCGGCGGTGCAGGTGGTGGTGCAGGTGGCGTTCGGAGCGGCGGTGGTGACTGTGGTGCATGTGGCTGCCATTCCTGATAATTTGGTGGTCACCAGCCCCTCACCAGGTGACATCGTGCCCAGAGGTGATGTGCCCTTTGGCTTGTGGCCCTTCCCCATCTTGACAGTCGCTGCAGGGACCTTGGCACTGTCCACTTTGTGTTTGGGTGAGGCCTTGCTGAGTGGGTGGTGTGACTGTCCCCTACTGGTAGCCGGCCCCTTTTTGACCTTTGCAGGTGCTGGAATAGGGTGGTCCTTCTTTTCTGTCAGTGGCACATTGGCAGCTCTGACAGGTGCTCCCTTAGACCGTACTGGAGTAGCAGGGACCACAGTGGATGCAGATTTGGTGGCTGAGGTGCTGGGCTGGGATCTAGACATCCTGGCCCTAGGGGAAGAACGGGGGGAGGTGTAGGGAAGAGGTCAAAGTTAGCTAGGAAAAGTTTTTTAGACACACTGGGACGGGAAGATGGAGTGGGTTTGGGAGTGGAGGAAGAGGTAGTGGTTGTAGGAGGTGTACGTCTACTGAGTTTGGGTGAAGGTGCATGGGTTGGAGGTGGATGGCTGTTGAGTGGGTGTGTGCCTGCATTTGTGTCCTTTGGGAGAAGGGCTTACAGACTCACTGGGAGAGGACACTGGGGACGTTTGAATGGTAGTGGGGGTGGTGATTGCACGTGAGCGGTGTGTAGTGATGGGCGTGCTGGTGATGGAGGTAGTGGCTGAGGATGTAGTCATGCAGGTGTGAGTGGAGACAAGACTGGGAGGGAGGTGGAGGACGTGGAGGAGTGGGACACAGTGGAGGCAGTGGATGTTGGTGTGTCTGCATGGGTATGGTGCTTGTGTGAATGCCTGTGGGATGTGTGGTGCTTATGTTTTCCTGAGCCACTTTTGTGTGTTGATGTGTGTGCATGCTGGTCTGATGGTGTGCTTGGGATAGGCTGAGTTAGAGGGGATTGGGTCTAGGTAGTGGAAGTTGGAGTGGGGAGGCTGGACACAGGGACAATGGCTGCCATCAGTGCTGAGGCCAGAGCCTGAAATGCTCTCTGTTGGGCTGCCACGCCAAAATGAATGCATTCCAGGTATGCATTTGTTTGCTGCAAATGCCTCTCGAAACCATGGATGGCATTCAGAATGGTTGACTGCCCAACAGTGAGGGATCTCAGGAGGTCAATAGCCTCCTTACTGAGGGCAGCAGGGCTACTTGGGGCAGGGCCTGAGGTGCTTGGGGCGAAGGAGATGCCCACCCTCCAGAGTGAGCGGGCACAGGAAACACGCTGAGGGGCTGCTGGGAGGGCGGTGCTGGTAGGGGCTGTATCTGTTCTTGCGGTGGGCACAGAGGTGCTTGCCACCACAAGGGAGCTTCCATCGGAGGAGGAGTCGCTGTCACTGGTGTCCCCTCCTGTCTCCGTCATGGAGCTCCCCTCGCCCTCCGTCCCACTGGTGCCTTCCGACTCAGTAGATTCACCTCCTGGGCCATATGAGATGCAGCTCCCTCTGTCGCTGGTGCCTCTGCTCCTCCACCAGATAATGCTAATGCACACAAGGACAGGGTGACAAAACAAGAAGGGGGGGAAGACAGAGGACGCACATGGTCAATGCCAGCAATACCACTACCGTTGGCAGACACAACACACAGGGAGCAGCCCTATGCACTAGCATAGTTAGTAGGAAAATCACCTGTCCATGGGGTACTATGCCTAACACCATTTGCTGCACACCTGGAACCCACAGGAGCCTGCCTAGTTGTAGATGCCCACTAACACTATTGGGGTTGGAGTGCCTCAGAACCTGCCCAACAAGGGACCTACCCTACCAAGTTCGCCCTGGCCTGGGGGAACCCACAGTCCACATCCCCCACCCAAACACTTCGTAAAGCACGCAGAGTCAGCTGTCACCCCCTTGTGGCTGCTGTGATGGCCTCACGCGCCCATCCAACTCCAGATATGCCACCGCCAGGATCCGGAACATCAGGGGGGTCATGGTGTGACGGGCACCCCTTCCATGTTGGGAGGCCAGCCCCAGCTGGGCCTCTGCCGTCTTCTTGCTCCAGCAGCGCAGGTCGTCCCATCTCTTGCGGCAGTGGGTGCTCCGTCTATGATAGGCCCCCAGGGTCCTCACTTTCTTGGCGATGGCACGCCATGTACCCTTCTTCTGGTGGGCGCTGACCTAGAGGAAAGGTACAAGATGAAAGGAAATTACTCACCCGTCCGGACCATCATACTCATTGCCCACCAGTTCCCACCCATGCCCTGACGCACATACACTCACCATCCTCACATGCAGGCCTCAGCCCCCCCACATGTATCTTCTGTCAACATCATACCAAACAGGCATTGCCCAAGCATCATGCTCACAGTGTACTCACCTGTTTGTCCCCATCCACCAGTTTGTCCAACTCCTCCGCGGTGAAGGCAAGGGCACTTTCCCCAGACACTGTAGCCATTGTCGCTTCCAGACTGAGGTCACAGCAGCACTTGCAGTGTACGTCCTCTCCTGTTGAAGATCAGGTATCAAGAAAAAGGCGGTCACATCTGCAGCGGTCACCGCCGGTGAACATCGTCATTGGTTCCTGGAACCCATAGGGCCCAAAGATAACCAATGCTAAATTGCGCTGCGTTCTTCGACCGCCTATTGCGACGCTGCACAACGCCAGCGCAGTTACCTCATTTCTCCTTGTCCCTCCTTACAGGTCAGGCCGCCGCCATTTCAGGGGGGCACATGGCATGGCACCCGTGTCACAGCACAACTTGGCAGATATACGGACAAACTACGCCTCATACGGATTTACTCACATTACTGAAAACACACTTGTGCAAACTATGTGGTACATGACCCTCTGCTCACCATTCTCCTCCATAGGGCACATCCGCTGGGACAGTTGATGAGATGGCATCACCCTCCGGTGTACAGACCCCTGGTGGACCTGTCGACAATGGAAGACAGACACATCATTATCACCTACAGACTTGATCGTTCCACAATACAAGACCTGTGTGCCCAATTGGAGCCAGACATGATGTCAGCTATCCGCCATCTTACAGGAATACCCCCTCTAGTGCAGGTCCTGTCAGTGCTCCATTTTCTGGCAAGTGGCTCCTTTCAAACTACAGTGGCCATGGCATCAGGGATGTCTCAGCCAATGTTTTCTAACGGGTTGACCATAGTGTCAGCTACATCGTTTTCCCCTATGTGGAGGATTTGCCCACAGTGAAAGCTGACTTTTATATCCTGGGACATATCCCCAACATCATTAGTGCCACTGATGGTACACATGTGGCATTTGTCTCCCCCCGCAGAAAATCGAAAAAGCTACCATTCTATGAATAGGCAGATGGTGTGTTTCGCAGACCAGTACATCTCTCATGTGAATTCCAAGTATCCTGGCTCTGTGCATGACGCTTACATTTTGAGGAATAGCAGTATCCCTTTTGTGATGGGCCAACTCCAAAGGCACCGGGTGTGGCTAATAGGTGAGCCCAAGGTCCCCACACAGTATGAATAGGTGTCTGCGTATGGGGTCCTCCCTAAGGGTTAGTGTGTGTCTAACAGATATCCCTCGACATTTGCAGGTGACTCTGGTTACACCAACCTCTCATGGCTACTGACCCCAGTGAGGAATGCCAGGACAAGGGCAGAGTAATGTTACAATGAGGCCAATGGGCAAACTAGGGGTATTATTGAGAGGACGTTTGGCGTCCTGAAGGCCAGAGTCCGGTGCCTCCATCTAACAGGTGGCTCCCTATACTACTCACCGAAGAAGGTGTGCCAGATAATCATGGCATGCTGCATGTTGCACAACCTGGCATTGCATCGCCAGGTGCCTTTTCTGCAGGAGGATGGGCCTGATGATGGTATTGTGGCAGCTGTGGAGCCTGTGGACAGTGAGGAAGAGGAGGCAGAGGAAGAAGATACTGACAACCGAACGAACATCATCATACAGTACTTCCAGTGACACACAGGTAAGAGACTGGCACTGCTCCTCTCATATCTGACTACTGTAGGACATTGTATAAGTCAGCCTCTTAACCTCTGTCTATGGACACTGACAGTTCACTTTGGCTTTCCATTCCATAGATCTGGGTACCTCATTCTGCCTTCTGCTATATTTACTGCTGCCCAACAATTGTCATACATTAGTATGAGCAAATTAACATTTACATTGATATTTGTGGATGATGTTATAATTATACATTTGTGAAAGAACAGACTGTCTCCAGATTGGTTTGTGATTCAAGGGTGTTTACTTATGGGCTAATGTGTATATGGGTATGTGGAAGGGGCTGCGGTGATGGTGGAGGAAGGTCCATAGTAGAGTCCAGTCTCTTTGTATCACAGGTGCATTGTCCAAGGGGGCATAGGAAGGGGAGCAATGTCCGTTCAAGAAGGACAGTGTGACAGAGTGGGACACGAGGGGGACATTCAGGAGAGTCTTATTTCCTGGCGGGGGTCTTGGCAATGTTCTCTGGCTTCTGCCTGGATCACAGGGACCGCTTGCGGGGTGGTTCTCCTTCTGCAGGGGGTGGGGTGCTGTTGGCCTGTTGTTCCTGTGGCGGGGCCTCCTGTCCACTAGCGCCGGCGGAAGTGGAAGGCTGTTCATCGGTTGGGCTGGTGTCAGGGGCCCGGTGGTATGCCACTGTCTCCCTCATGGTGTTGGCCATGTCTGCCAGCACCCCTGAAATGGTAACGAGGGTGGTGTTAATGGACTTCAAGTCCTCCCTGATCCCCAGGTACTGTCCCTCCTGCAGCCGCTGGATCTCCTGAAACTTGGCCAGTACCATGCCCATGGTCTCCTGTGAATGGTGGTATGCTCCCATGATGTTTGAGAGGGCCTCGTGGAGAGTGGGTTCCCTTGGCCTGTCCTCCCCCTGTCGCACAGCAGTCCTCCCAGCTTCTCTGTTGTCTTGTACCTCTGTCTCCTGCCACTGACCCCAGGTCCCTGATTTTCTTGGGTTAGTGGGTTTGCCTGGGGTCCCTGTAGTGGTGGACACACTGCTGATTGACGTGTCCTGGGGACAGTGGCATGGGCCCGCTGGGTGGGTGCTGTGGTGGTGTTTCCTGAGGGGGGAGGTTCTGTGGTGGGTTGGGACTGTGGCAAGAGAACTGGCTGTCCAGAGGTCCCTGATTGGCCGGGTGGTCATCTTGATCCAGGTGTGCAGAGCTGCTGTCATCACTTTGGGCCTCTTCTGTGGGGGGACTGGATATGGCTGTCGCCTCCTGTCCAGTGACGTTGGGTAGGGGTCCTGTTGGGATGTAAACGCATTATTATTTTATCTGTGTGTGCCACCTTGTGCAATAGGTGTGTTTCCCTCTATTACTGTGCTTGCAATATCGCCTTGGCCCTTGTGTGAGTGGTGATTGTGTGCCCTGGGTGAGTCTCTCCCTTGAACATGCTTTGGTGATGGGTGTCCATGCATGTCTGTGATGGGCGTCCATGCATTGTTTGTTGCATGCAGGGCTTGGTATTGGGATGGGTGAGTTGTGATAGTGGGGTATATGTGAGGTGGTGGAGTGATGGGGGTGAGGGTAGGGGTAGGAGTTTGTGATGGCATGCAGGTAGGGTGGGGGGATATAATAGTAAAGATATGCCTTACCAGAGTCCAGTCCTCCTGCTACTCCTGCGAGGCCCTCAGGATGCATAATTGCCAAGACTTGCTCCTCCCATGTTGTTAGTTGTGGGGGAGGAGGTGGGGGTCCACCGACAGTCCTCTGTACGGCTACCTGGTGTCTGGATACCATAGAACGTACCTTCCCCCGTAGGTCGTTCCACCTCTTCCTGATGTCATCCCGTGTTCTTGGATGCTGTCCGACTGCATTGACCCTGTCGACAATTCTCCGCCATAGTTCCATCTTCCTAGCAATGGATGTCTTCTGCACCTGTGATCTGAATAGCTGTGGCTCTAACCAGATGATTTCCTCCACCATGACCCTGAGCGCCTCCTCAAAAAACCTGGGGTGTCTTTCAGGTGCCATGATGTGGTGTGAGTGATGTCTGAGGTGATGTAAGATGTGATGTGTGGGGTGATGTTTTGGGGTGTGTAGTGTTTTGTGCGTGGATGGTGTATGAGTGATGGTGTTGTGTGCCTCTGGATGCTGGTGTGGTCTTTGCTTTTCTCTCTCTCTGCTTCTTCACAATTTTTCATTGTAAGGGGTTGTGGGTAATGTGGGTGTGTGTTTTATAGTGTTGGGAGTGTGTGGGTGTGGTGTGTGTATGTGTGTCAGGTGTTGGTATTTTGAATAGTCCAATGTGGTTGTGTTTTGTAAGTGTGTGTGTATTTTGAGCACGGCGGTGTGTACCGCCAATGGTTTACCACAGTAAAGGACCACCGCGTTGATTCATGGGTCGTGGTAGTGTGGGCATATTCCTGTTGGCGTGATGGTATGGGTTTTGGTACCGCCAGTTTATCACTGACCTCTGGTGTGGCGGACTTGTGTGGGTGTCTGTATTGTGGAGGATTTCTCAGTGCGGGTCATAATACCCATAGTGGATTTCCGCTGCGGACACAGTACGTTGGCGGCCGTCGGCACGGTGGTCAGCGGGATTTACCGCCAGGGTTCTAATGAGCGCCCATGCCTAGGGGTTGGAGGATTTCATTGTATCTGTGCTTCAGATCCACTCCAGGTTTAACCTAAGTCTGCAAGAGAGTGGGGAGAGGTGAAAGGGGGAGCAGACAAGGGTAACAGGTCAGTGGGGCTGGACCAGAGACTGAATGCCTGAGTATTGTCATTTGTAATATCATTCTTGAAATTGTTATACTCCTTTTAGATAAAGATAAGCACCTGGCAGGACAATCCAGTTATTACTCTGTTGGGTATTTGTTGATGCATTTGTAAAGCCCCCCGCCTCCCTTTTTTAAAAATATTGGAACATGCCCCCTGGACATGGGCAACCCGGGGACTAAACAGAACAAGCAAGGGAGACTGCATTTGCTTTTTTTTTTTTTTTTTGGACTCATTCACAGATCTAGGTGACATTTTTAGAAAAAATGCTTTTTTGCCCTGATAGTGTCCCAGGGTGACCTCAGCACCAAGGCTAGAGGGTTAGTGTATTCCTGCTCTACCCCTTTTTTTTGTTTTTACATTTTCTTTTGGGACTCAGCTGAAGCAGAGTCCCAAAATGGCTGCCAATACTTGAAGTGTTGGCAACCAATCAGATTCACGATGAGAGCTCTGCAACCGCTGAGCCTAAATACTAATATTTCCGCTTCTTTTAATAGCCCTAAAACTTACGAATGGATTTACACCAAATAATAAGAAGCACACTTTCTTGACCAAAAGCTAGCTTTCTGACAAATTTTGTTTAATTTTGTCCAGCTATTCGGGCTGTAGTCGTGTTCAAAATTCCTGTGGTAATTTGCATGCGGATAAAAAGTTTTGGGACCCTCCCCTTTTTCTCAGCCCCACTTGACGAATCAGCCTGAAATTTTCAAGACAGGACCTGAACTGTCGGTCATATTAATTTTGAAATTTTTATAAAGATTAATTCAACAGCGTCAAAGTTATTAGCAAAAAAAAAGAAAAAAAAAACTACCTTTCCTATGGAAACTAGGTCCAAACTATAACTACCTACTGGCAATTAGGATGGATGTGTGTATGTATGTATGTATATATATATATATATATATATATATATATATATATATATATATACACATAGGTGTGTATATATATATATATATATATATATACATACATATTAACTACTGGCGGTCACCAGTAGGGAGCTATAGTTCCCATAGGAAAAGCATTTTTTGACTTGCCTATATCTTCAGCGTAATTTGATTAATCTTCACGATATTTAAAAAAAAAAAGTATACTGTGATTCGTGTTGCACTTGGAAAGATTCAGGGTGATCTGTCAAGCAGGGCAAAGAAAAAGTGGGAGGTCTAAAAGTGTGCGTTTTCCATGTTAACCCCCATAGGCGCTATGAACATGACTGCAGCCCGAACCGCTGGATGGAATTACATCAAATTTGGCAGAAAGCTGGATTTTGTTCCGCGGTTCATGATTTTTAAAAATTTGGTCTAAATCAATTCAGTAGTTTAAGAGAAATTAAAGGACATTAAAATGTGTAAATCTGGGCGGAGCCTGAGCACAGTTTTCATGGTGAGGTTTAATTGGCTGTCAGCAATTTAACAAGGAAATGCTGGCAGCCATCTTGGGACTAATATACATGATAGCATCCCATTGAAATGCATTGTAGTGAATGACAGATTTTGAGGGTCACAAAAAGAAGAAAATTTAAAGGGTGATGATAAATTTTAGTTACAATATAAATCATTTGTTAATGGTACTACTATTTTTAGGAATTGTGGTGTGTTCTAAGGTGATCTGACCCTCCTAGGATTTCCTAAATCATGTTTGAGGGAAAACCGATTTTTCATAATTTTCCCATAGAGGTGATGGAAGGTGCTTCAGAAGCTAAAATAAGAGGATACTATCTCTCTCAGCCATAGGAGAATGAAGTATGGCATTCTATGTCAGGACTGGAAGTGAGGATTATGCATTTCTTTCTTAACTTTTTATTAAATAGCAGGTTCAAGATAAATAAAAAAATAACAACATTACACATCCCAAGATCCAGGGGATAGCAACCAATTGCCAATCCAAATGCAGTCCGAAAGTATATTATATCTCTCTCAATGGCTCCCCAAGTCCTTCCTCTTTCTTCACTGCTGACCGTCAGTGAAGTTCTCTCACTATCCTTATACAGTGTAAACTGGTGGGAATAGATTGTACTGCCTGATTATTATGCTAGCACGCATTTTTCTTTTAGAACTGACATTGCTCGTGCTCACTCCATGCGCAGTAGGCAACGGCCTAAGTGCATTTTCTTGATACTACATGGGCACACCTGGTAGCACCCCTTGGCGCGGACTGCGGTGTCTGTGAGTCGAGTTGGGGGACTGCAGTGGCTTCTCCTGTTCTCCTGCTAAACCCGGGGAGTCCCTGTGATTTTATTACCCTACCAACCCTCACCTGACACAGTGATCACAGTACGATTATTGACTGCCTTCAGGCTTTCCCTTCTACCTTCGCGACACCACCTGTTGTCCTCTCACTACAGCATATTCTCTGTTGCTGGTTGGAGCATCGGCGAGGGGGCTGTCCTTTCAAAATTTATTAGGGCATAAATATTTTTTGTCTGGTGTACACACCCTCTTTCTGATGGAGTTCTTTCAAGATCACAAATATTACCCCAGACTGGCTTCTGAGGGATAATGGCCCCCTCAATGTCACCTTCCTTCAGAGATGGACAAGCTCCTTTCTCAGGCTATTGCCAAGGCACTCGCCCCCTGCAGGCAAGCATGGCCAAATTGACAGCCCAGGTCCCTCATGGTGCTGGGATATTGGGAGCAGGCCCTAGTGGCAGTGGCTTGTCTGCTCCCAAGAAGCAACACAAATGCAACACAGGACACGTGGAAGGCTTCAATCGTTTGAGAGAAGCCTTCCGTAAGAGTGCTTGCACATTAAAAAATGCATCCTATCAGGAGGCAGACTCATCCAGGGAGATTGGCGACAAGGTCACTCCAGAAGTGGACTCTGATGAGGGGTTATTAGTACAAGAAGACGATGAGACAGACAGGCTTTGGCCCTGTCAGATCCCTATGAGGGGGACTCCAAAACATCTGAAATGTTTGACTTGGAGGGCATACACCGCCCTAGATCCTCAGTATGGGGGCCAGAGCAGAAGTCACGAGTTATGTGGCCAGCAAAATCCACCAACACTTCGATAAGAGGGTCTGGGCCCGGTTACAGGCTGAATGCCCTAGACCCACATTGGAGGGCAAGGTTGCTGTGACGCCCGAGATAGATCCCAAAGTGCACAATTTTTTTTACCAAATGCATGAGGGACCTCACAAAAGGTATTGACCACTCCTGGAGGGTATGCCAGAATAAGTTACTAGGGGCCAGATGTAGGAAGCATTTTGCATGGTGCATACTGCGAAAATCGAAGTTTGCGCCATGCAAAATGTTCATCACAATGCTCATTCACAATTTGCGAGTCAGTACTGACTCGCAAATTGTGAATGCGACTCGCAAATAGGAAGGGGTATCCCCTTCCTATTTGCGACTCACATCGCAATGCTAAATTGCTTTGTGACCGCGAATGCGGTCGCAAAGCAATTCGCAGTTACCACCAGTGTCACACCAGGTAACCCATTCGCAAAAGGCTTTGTGAATGTTGCCCAAAACATTTTTTCAGAGCAGGCAGTGGTCCAATGGACCACTGCCTACTTTGAAAAAACAAAACCAAAGGGTTTTGTTATTTTTTTTTATTTTGCAACTCGTTTTCCTTTAACCTTTTCAATGCGGGCGTCGGCCACTGGCCGACGCCCGCACTACCTCCCTGGTGCGGGTCACGACCAGTGGCCGACACCAGGGAGGGGGTTAATAAATCCTCGGGTGTGTCGCACCCGAGGATTTATTTTTTATTTTTTGTGTCCCAGGGAGACATGGAAGCTTCCGTGTCTCCCCCCGCCCCTTTGTGACGTCAGCGCGCCGCAAGGTTACAAAGTTGATTTCCCCATCGGAGCAGGAAGCAGCCACGTTCGGGAAGGCCTCGTAAGAAAGGGGAGATTCTCCCCTTTCTTACGAGGCCTTCCTGAAAGTGTTTCCTGGCCCCCAATCGAAAAGGTTAAAGGAAAACGAGTTGCAAAATAAAAAAAATAACGAAATCATTTGGTTTTTTTGGTTGCTCTGAAAAAACATTTTGGGCAACATTCACAAAGCCAGCTACGATCGGGGGCCAGGAAACACCACTAGACGCCAGGGATTTCACTTGTGGGGGTCGGCCCCCTCGGAAAATGGGCAAGACCCCCCCGGGGACATATTTTAAAAAATATGCGATCGCGCCCCCCCCAGGGGCAAAATGTATTTTTATTCAAAAAAAAAATAAATAAATGGACAGGGGGTCGCCCGTGGGCAGGACGACCCCCTGTGGGGGCAATTTTTTTTTGTTGTTGTAGGGTTTCCCTGGGGGCCATTTATCTATAGAGAGAGAGAGAGATCTATATATGTAGATATATCTATGTAGATCTATATATATATATATATATATATATATATATATATATATCACTTTTGTCAATATGTGTGTTGTTTCCATGGGGGCTGCGATCGGCCCCCAGGAAAACCATACCCACATATAAAAGTGATATATATATATTTATTTATTTATATATATATATATATATATATATATATATATATATATATATATATATATATATATTTATAAATAGATTTGCCACCAGTTGTCTTGCAGTTGCAGCTTGCGTCTTCAAAGCAATGCACATACTTCAACTGACGCATTTCACCTGTAGCTTTTAGGCAGCAATAAAAAAGTCAAGTAAGTATTGTGAATATGTTTCTGCTACGAAAGGATCAGACTTTTGTCTAGTGGCAGTTTTAGTGCCATAAAGAAGCGCAGAAGGTTCATATGCCTACTGCAAAGAGCAAATCTGTATTTTATGTCAATAGCTGAGTACATTAGTAAAGTCAGCCATTACCTACGCTATAATACAAATGAAATGTATGTGCGGGGCGGCTATGGAGAGATGAAGGGCACTTTTGCTGGGTGGTAATGAGGGAATCCGAGGAAGAGGGAGTGGGAGCGCCAATAATGATTGTTGGACTGGGCGCAGGAGGTGCTAAAGACTGTGACGAATGGTATGTGACAAGGTGTTTTTTGAGTGTCTTGAAAGAACGTGCTGATTGAGGGAAGAAGCGCAGGTAAGGTGGCCTCTACTGTTGCACGTATCTCACACACACCATGGATTTTGTGACTGTCTACGTAGGCTAGTGTTTTAGAGCAACAGTTTAGCCAATAGCATAGATGGCATCTTGATGGATGACTGCTGTCGGCACTCGGGTTATAGAGTACAGCTCTGACATAGGATCAGAGACTGAGACATGAGATACTGAGACAGCATCTGAGGGATAGGACAATGGCGCAGACTCTGGGAGTGATTTTTCAGTCGGAGGAGTCCCATTCGATAACTCCTCTTCCAGTACATTATGAGGGAGGTTATGAGGACAGTCCTGCTGTCCCTTCGCAAGCAGTCTTTGCAACTGGGTAATAGTGGGTTAGCCCAACCCAGAGAGCAGGTGAATGCGGCGGCAAGCAGAGAGAGAGAGAGAGTGCTCTCTTGGGAGCTCCCCAATTTAGTTCAGCCCCAAATTCCACTGCCCAAATCGTACTGTGGAGACATCAAAATTATCTATCGCAAAACAAACTGGTTTTGTAAGGCAGGCACCTGTGTTTTTGGTCCTGGGTTCGGCGGCCATATAGAGAAACACACTAAACCCAAACATTTCTGGAAACTAGACATTCGGGGGAGTCCACAGAGGAGTGACTTGTGTGGATTCCCCAAAGTTTTCTTACCCAGAATACCCTGCAAAGCTGAAATGTTGAATAAAAACTCTATTTTTCTCGCATTTCTGTCACACAAACTACAGGAATATGCTGGGATCCACAAAATTCCTACCACCCAGTGATTCCTCACCTGACCTGATAAAACACTACCCCACTTGAGTGCCTACACCTAGTGCCTGCGTCAGGAATGGATCACCCCAGGTTCAACAGCAGCCTAATGTAAGGACCAACATTGACCGTTGTGTGATCTATTCCTGCCGCGGGAACCAGGCCTACCCACACAAGTGAGGTACCATTTTTATCGGGAGACTTGGGGGAATGCTGGGTGGATAGAAATTTGTGGCTCCTCTCAGATTCCAGAACTTTCTGTCACCGAAATGAAAGGAAAAAGTGTTTTTTTGACCAAATGTTGATGTTTGCAAATGATTCTGGGTAACAGAACCTGGTACATCTTGGATTCCCCTGGGTTTCTAGTTTTCAAAAATGCGCTGGTTTGCTAGGTTTCCCCAGGTGCCGGCTGGGCTAGAGGCCAAAATCCACAGGTAGGCACTGTTTTCTATGAAAAAATTTGATGTGTCCACGTTGTGTTTTGGGGCATTTCCTGTCACGGGCGCTAGGCCTACCCACACAAGTGAGGTATCATTTTGTATGGGGAGACTTGGGGGAACGCTGGGTGGAAGGAAATTTGTGGCTCCTCTCAGATTCCAGAACTTTCTGTCACCGAAATGTGAGGAAAACGTGTTATTTTAGCCTCATTTCGCAGTTTGCAAAGGATTCTGGGTAACAGAATCTGGTCAGAGCCCCACAAGTCACCCCATCTTGGATTCCCCTAGGTCTCTAGTTTTCAAAAATGCACAGGTTTGGTAGGTTTCCCTAGGTGCCGGCTGAGCTAGAGGCCAAAATCTACAGGTAGGCACTTTGCAAAAAACAGCTCTGTTTTCTGTCAAAAAAATGGGATGTGTCCATGTTGAGTTTGGGGCATTTCCTGTCGCGGGCGCTAGGCCTACCCACACAAGTGAGGTATTATTTTTATCGGGAGACTTGGGAGAACGATGGGTGGAAGGAAATTTGTGGCTCCTCTCAGATTCCAGAACTTTCGGTCACCGAAATGTGAGGAAAACGTGTTATTTTAGCCACATTTTGAGGTTTGCAAAGGATTCTGGGTAACAGAACCTGGTCAGAGCCCCACAAGTCACCCCATCTTGGATTCCCCTAGGTCTCTAGTTTTCAAAAATGCACAGGTTTGGTAGGTTTCCCTAGGTGCCGGCTGAGCTAGAGGCCAAAATCTACAGGTAGGCACTTTGCAAAAAACAGCTCTGTTTTCTGTCAAAAAATGGGATGTGTCCATGTTGTGTTTTGGGGCATTTCCTGTCTCGGACGCTAGGCCTACCCACACAAGTGAGGTATCATTTTTATCGGGAGACTTGGGGGAACGCTGCGTGGAAGGAAATTTGTGGCTCCTCTCAGATTCCAGAACTTTCTGTCACTGAAATGTGATGAAAACGTGTTTTTTTAGCCAATTTTTGAGGTTTGCAAAGGATTCTGGGTAACAGAACCTGGTCAGAGCCCCACAAGTCACCTCATCTTGGATTCCCCTAGGTCTCTAGTTTTAAAAAATGCACAGGTTTGGTAGGTTTCCCTAGGTGCCGGCTGAGCTAGAGGCCAAAATCTACAGGTAGGCACTTTGCAAAAAACAGCTATGTTTTCTGTCAAAAAATGGGATGTGTCCACGTTGTGTTTTGGGGCATTTCCTGTCGCGGGCGCTAGGCCTACCCACACAAGTGAGGTATCAATGTTGTCGGGAGACTTGGGGGAACATAGAATAGCAAAACAAGTGTTATTGCCCCTTATCTTTCTCTACATTTTTCCTTCCAAATATAAGAGGGTGTGTAAAAAAGACGTCTATTTGAGAAATGCTCTGCAATTCACATGCTAGTATGGGCACCCCGGAATTCAGAGATGTGCAAATAACCACTGCTCCTCAAAACCTTATCTTGAGCCCATTTTGGAAATGCAAAGGTTTTCTTGATACCTATTTTTCACTCTTCGTATTTCAGCAAATGAATTGCTGTATACCCAGTATAGAATGAAAACCAACTGCAGGGTGCAGCTCATTTATTAGCTCTGGGTACCTAGGATTCTTGATAAACCTACAAGCCCTTTATATCCCCGCAACCAGAAGAGTCCAGCAGACATAACGGTATATTGCTTTAAAAAATCTGACATCGCAGGAAAAAGTTGCAGAGTAAAACAAAGAAAAATGGCTGTTGTTTTCAGCTCAATTTAATTTTTTTTTTATTTCAGCTGTTATTTTCTGTAGGAAAACCTTGTAGGATCTACACAAATGACCCCTTGCTGAATTCAAAATTTTGTCTAGTTTTCAGAAATGTTTAGCTTTGCGGGATCCATCATTGTTTTCACACCCATTCCTGTCACTAACTGGAAGGAGGCTGAAAGCACCAAAAATAGTAAAAATGGGGTATGCCCCAGTAAAATGCCAAATTTGTGTTGAAAAATGTGGTTTTCTGATTCAAGTCTGCCCGTTCCTGAAAGGTAGGAAGATGGTGATTTCAGCACCAGAAACCCTTTGTTGATGGCATTTCCAGGGAAAAAACCACAAGCTTTCTTCGGCAGCCCTTTTTTCCCATTTATTTGGAAAAAACTAAATTTTCACTGTATTTTGGCTAATTTCTTGGTCTCCTCCAGGGGAAACCACAAACTCTGGGTACCATTAGAATCCCTAGGATGTTGGAAAAAAAGGATGCAAATTTGGCGTGGATAGCTTATGTGGACAAAAAGTTATGAAGGCCTAAGCGCGAACTACCCCAAATAGCCAAAAAAGGGCTCAGCACTGGGGGGGGAAACGGCCCAGCAGCTAAGGGGTTAAGGAAAACAGGCTGCAAAATAAAAAAAATAAAACTGCTTCATTTAAAAAGCAGTCACAGACATGGAGGTCTGCTGTCTTCAGCAGGCCACCATCCCTGTAAGTGCAGGGACTCGCTATGGGGTCGCAAAATGCGACCCACGTCATTAATGTTAATGAGGTGGGTCTTTGCGACCCCATAGCGAATCGCAGGCGGTGTCTGAGACACAGTTCTGCATCCGATTTTGCAAATCGGACCTTCCTACATATGGCTCTTAATGTACTGGGCACCCTCACCCAGATTATCCAGCAGGCAGAGCAGTCTAAACCTGGAAAACCTCTCCACGCAGACATAGTAGCAGGATGAGCTCAGAGGGCGGAGTGCCTATTGGGCAGTGCCAACTGTACTGCTCCCTTCTGATTAAGATCAATTCCAAGCTAGGGGAGCTGTCCAACTCCAAAGCAGGGGCATTTGCAGAGGACAACCTGTTCAGGGATCCCTCTGTAAAGGAGTTAGGGACATTTGTAGCCACGTTCTCAGCGCTGGATCAGGGGTAGACCTCAATAAAGGAACTTTTCCCCAGAAAGGATTGACAGGGCCGGAAGAGGCAAGGGTTGCTCCTCCAGCCGCTCCAACTTCCAAGACCCAAACAGAAGCCAAGCCAGGAGAAATAATGGATAGCCTGATGGCTGTCACAGAGCATTCTTCCCCAACAGGGCAGGTGGAAGAGGCAGGAGCAGCCACAACTCCTGCAGCAGTGCTAACGCACCAGGAGGACCTAACAGTAAGCAATACCCTTTCTTCCCCTCAAGATCTTAGGGGGAGGTTGAGGCTTTTTGCACACAAATAGGTAGACATTACATCAGACCCCGGGGTTCTGCATACTATACTATGGAAGGTTTCCACATCAAGTGCGTTGGGACCCCGGTTCAGGTGGTACAGCCAAAACCACTCTTCTTTTCAGAAACTGACATGGCGGTGATCGATGTAGAGGTATAAGTGCTCCTAAGGAAAGGGGCTATTCACAGATCAGTATTATGCCCACAAGGCTTCTTGAACAATCTGTTCTGGGTGGAAAAGGAAGACAAGGTATTTCACAAAGTCATAAAAACTTATTGCCATTCAACGAGTGGGTAACATACCAACACTTTAAGATAGAGAGTATTTACCTCCTGAGGGACCTTTTATTGCACTGGGACTGAATGGTGCGCCTGGATCTCAAGGATGTGTACCTCAATGACTCGATATTTCAACCTCATTGCTGATTCCTGTAGTTCATTTATAGACAACAGGTCTTCGAGTTCCGATCTCTCCAGTTTGGACTTTCGTCAGCTCCTTGGTGCTTCACAAAACTCCTCAAGCCCATAGTAAAGGCCCTCAGAACAAAGGGGATCAGATTGATACTTTCCTTCCTTCCAGCCTCGGTCTCAACTTATATCTTACTTCAACACGATTATTGCTTTATTGCAAGACATAGGCTTTGTCATAATTTAGGAGAAACCAGAACTAGCCCAGTCGCAGACGTAGCTTTCTTGGGTTTCCTCGTAGACTCCAATACATCCTACCTCAGTCCTCCGAGCTCAAAGGAAGGCAAGATCAAGAAGGGGTTGAAGGTATTGAGGAGAGAAAGGATTTCCCTCAGGCAACTGGCCAGGATAGTCAGGTCATTATCCTCTTCTATCCAGGCCATATTTCTGGGCCCTCTGCATTACAGTGCCCTACAATACCTTTAGCCTCCCACCTCAGAAGATATCTCACATATTCAGAACGGATTTCTCTCAACTCAGCGGCACGGACGGAATTACAGTTTTGGATAGACCACATGGAGGCATGGAATGGATGAGCGATCTATGTATCCTCTCCAGACATGATCATAGAGTCCGAAGCCAGCTGCCAATGCTGAGGCACCATATGCTGGGACATCTCCATGAGGGTGGAAAGATGGACTCAGGAGGAACTCTGATTCTAGACATGGTCTCCCTCTGCATACTACTCAGAATGCACTGTGTACCAGCGGTCCAATACATAAGCCGACTGGGCAGCACTCACTTGAGGGTACTAGCAGAGCTGGCAAAGGACTTCTGGCACTACTGCGTCCACCACCAGATTTCAGTGACAGCAAAATATCTTCCAGGGTCTGAGAATATTCGAGCAGACTGGAACTCCGGGCATGTCAGAGACTCCACCGACTGGCAACTGGACAAACCGCCCTTACGGGCCCTCATTGACTGGTGGGGTCTGTGTTTTCTGGATCTGTTCATGTCCAGATTAAACATGGACCTCCTGAGGTACTTCAGCTGGCGTCAGACCAGCGGGCCTTGGCAGTGGATGCCTTCCTGCAGGACTGGTCGACGGAACAAGCCTATACATTCCCTCCGTTTCTCCTGATCCTGAAAGCGACGGCTCAGGTGCGTTGTCAGACGGCTTCGGTCATTCTTATACATCCTCTTTGGAAATCACAAGCATAACTCTCTGCCCTCTTGGAACGGTCTTAGGATGAACCGATTTGGATACCTTGTGTCCCATTGGATAATGTAGGATTTCCCCCACCCATCCGTACCCTCTTGCATTGCAGGGCTATCTAGATCTCATGACGTGGAGAATTTCATATCTAGATAGGAAGACATTCGACTTTCAAAGGAAGCTGAAAAAATCATTCAGCAAGCATGGGCCCCCAAAACAAGCAAGAGATATAAATCAGCCTGGGCCAGATGGGTTTGTTGATGTGTGGAGAGATATCTTGAACTTCTTAGCCGAGTTAGCCAATTCAGGCTTGGCTTACTCTATGGTGAACTCCTTTGAGTCAACAATCTCAGCAGGCCATCCACCCATCAACAATACTCCTGTAGGGGAACACCCCTGGGCCTGTAAGTTACTTAAAGGCATTAGGATGGCTAAACCTCTGCAACCCATATACTTTGGTCTGTGGGACATAAATCTAGTACTACTTTTTTTGACAAATTGGCAGGATAACCAATATCTCTCCAGGAAAGAGATTTCAGTGAAGTTAGCCATTCTTCTCTGTCTCATACCTTGTAAGAGTCTCAGATTTCAGGGCTCTGGATATCAAAGTAAGAGTGTTCGCCCCGGATGGAGTCACGTTTACCATTTTGAGGCGGAACAAATTCAATACCAGGTCACTGACACATCCTGCCTTTGAGGCTTCTCCCAAGCTGTGTGAGGTAAGGTGACTTAAAGCTTATGAGAAAATGACGGCGTAGATCAGACCACCAGAGGACCAGTGATTCTTCGCAGATTAGAAGACATCATAAATGGAATGGACTGGTCTTCAGAATCCACCTTTGAGACGTTTTATTTCAAACTTATTTATGAGACGTCTGCTTCAGTAGTAAGCTTTAAACATTTATAATACTCACCTCCGGTCCTGACATAGAACGAGAAATTTCCTAGCTAACGAGAAGGAAGGTTTCAATTCTATTAAGGATATGGAGGCGAGGATTATCCCCACCCACACATTGGTGATATGTCACCCACCCAAATCTAGATGCATCAGTAAGTATAATACAACTATTAAGAGGTGATATTAGTGTCATTTATTTGATTAGTGGAAGGTTTGTTTGTTTGTTCTCAACATTTCTTTAAAAGAATATTAATTTGATGTGATGGATTTATTGGTAATATTAAGATTACATGGCTATGTTTCCTCTATATTCATTATTGGGCATTTGACGTGTAATACATTGGTGAGAATGGATTTACCATAAAGTGTTTTATCCATAGGCAGTGCCACTTCAGAACTTTATGAAAATATGGCGCACCCCTGTGTTTCCCCTAGTGCTGGAGGTAAAACTAGCTGCCTAGTGCCAATGCAGGTCACCTTTGAACGTTAGTGCAAGGGTCCTTGCGTTGCAGGGAATGATTGCTTATATGCAGGAAGGTGCCTCTTCCCACACATAAACAATCATTAATGGTGATTTGCGCCTTCTATTTCTCCATGTTATGCCATGCTAATGCCACCCCTGGGGTGACGTTAGTTTTTGGCACGGCCTCAGGTTTAGGATTCCTCGTAAATCTGGGGCAGCGTCAAAATGCAATGGGTGTTTCAGTGGAACGTCCACAATAACACCCATTGCCAGCCCCTTCCTCGCCAAGTGATGCATGTGGAAGGGCCTTATCTACAAGGTGGCGTTAAGACACAAAAAGTGGCTTAATTTCGCCTTGTAAATATGTTGCAGGGCATTGCTCCACCGCAGTGTCGCTAAAAGTGACGCTCCGATTGGCAGAAGAGCTTCGTAAATCAGGCCCTTAATTTAGAAAGGAACAAAACGGGGGTGTTAACTGCGTCACAGAAATAACTTAGTGTTTTAGGGGGAATCAACGAAGGCTGAGCCCCCGCATGAGATTACCACAGTCTTTACTTTTGGGTGGTAAGGTTAATTTTAAGGTTTAGGGTAGGTATGCATTTTTGGCACGGGGTGACTGGATAATGGGTCAGGCCAGGCCCATGGTCAACCCGCACCACGCAGACACAAAGGCTGTGTGGGGTTGGGTGTTTATTTGGGCTTGCAGTAAGATCTGGCCGTAGTCCAGGCCCTGCAAGCAACCCCCACCAAGCCAAAGGGCATGCTTTGGTGTGTATAGGGGGAAGGCTGCAGTCACTGCAACCAACCACCGGCACACACTACTGAAGGTCAAGCGCGGCAGTGGTTGGATTAACATAAATTAATTGAAATTACTTAACGTTCTAGAAATTCACTGAAAAAAAAACAAAGGTTACATGGATGTTATGGTTAGGCTCTCATTTTACATGTGGAAAACCATAGAAAAGTCAGTGTTAATAGAGTTATTTCAAGTAACTATATCTCATGCTGTAAGGTATTTATAACTCGCTCGACCGTCATGCAGTTTTCTCAACAATAATATTATTGCAAATGTTACAGTAATATTATCAATGGTGTTATAAAAGATGTAATGAGTGCTGCAATATCTTAGGTAATTAGCAGTGCATGGCAAGAGTTATAGTTACCTTAGGGCACTAGTTATAGTTACTTGAAATAACTAACAATAACAGCTGAATTCTATGGTTTTGTATGTTTAAAATATGAGTAACTATAACGTCCCTGTAACATTTGGTTTTTAAGTGAATTTCTATTTTGTTTTTATTTCCATTTCCCAACATTAACGTCCCTGTAACCCTTTATTTAGTGAATTACTATATATTATTTTTTTACATAGTCATTTTAATTACTTTACGTTAATACAGCCACTGCTGCACATGGACTTAAGCCGTGTGCGGTCGGGGTTGGCCAACCCCCTATAACCACCCAACTGTGAGCCATACACGGCCTTCGGGCCACCGGGCCTGCATCCTAGCTCACAGCACTCATGACTCTTTATTTGGTGGAGATGTAATCCTATTCCTGTGCATCAAGAATGCTTCTCCAAAATTGTCAGGAAACACACTTTTAGTAAGCTGTCCATCTTCCTTGGAAAATGGGGGAAAGAGTTTGTATCTCACTAATATATATGGGGCGGGCCAAGATTGCAGAACTACTAGCCCATTTTACATACTTGTTGCATATCTGCGGGCAGGGAGGGAGATGAAAATTCCACTTCCAGCAAGCGGAATCATTTTGATAGCTCCTGCTTGCTTGAAGCAAAGTGTTTGTTTTCACTTGTGGGAGCTGCTTCACCAAACAGCTATCCCCCAAGGGTGGGCACCCCGGAAGGTAGCAAGAGCCAGCCATTGGAGGGGCATTTTAGACACAAGGCAATATAGCACCCCCACCATGCACAGTTGTTTCATCAATAATTTAACGGCTAATGTTTCACTGATATGTTTAATGATGTTATAAAAGTTGTCATGAGTGCTTTAATATCTGGGGTAATTAGCTGTGCATAGTGAGGGCGCAAGTTAA
Source organism: Pleurodeles waltl (assembly GCF_031143425.1). Classification (NCBI taxonomy): domain Eukaryota; kingdom Metazoa; phylum Chordata; class Amphibia; order Caudata; family Salamandridae; genus Pleurodeles; species Pleurodeles waltl. Next base: position 1,221,261,427 of record NC_090447.1, read on the forward strand.
AGTTACCTCAGTGAGCTACTTATAGTTACTTAAAATGACTAACGATAACTGCTGAAGTTCTATGGTTTAGTGCAAGTAAATTCAGAACCTTACTATAACATCCCTGCAACCTTTATGTTAAACCATCGAAATTCTTTGAAAAAACAAAAGTAATTTTAATTGCTATACATCAATCCAACCACCGCGGCCATCAGTCTTGCATGTTGGTGGTTGGAAGCAGGCCTGCAGCCAACCCCCTATAACCACCCATCCTCGCGTTACTTACAATAAGAAATGTTCTGACAATTTGAAAAAAAAAGATTCTTTGACAAGTTATATGAGTGGTATCACCTTTCTGCATGTACCTTAAATAGTTGATGCTGAAAAGAATTTAAAGCTGAGAAATGACAACTGACATACATACACTGGGACCCTCAACCTTTTGTGCAAGGGTCTGATAACTTAACCACAAGGCTACAGGTGACTCCTTATTGTGCATTGTCCAGACATTTCTATCACGTTTAAACCCAAAGATATTTTGATGGCAAAAAGAAGTAAATGTACCATCACCACCAATGGTCAACAATGTTTAGCAATGTTTAAAATCAAAAACATGAGTAAATAAACAGACACACTGCCATGAGAAATCAGGATTTGAACTTTCAATTTACTGACAGTCCGAGAGCTTTATCGGTAGACCAGATGTGAGTCTGTTCAGCTGTGCATAAAAAGTTAACTATAACATCCCAACCAAAGATCTTGTTTGTGTGCCGCTTTGAAGACATTCTATGGAGAGACCATTACAATAACAATATTGCTCTTCCATCCAATTATGGGATGGAAGATAGAGAGAGAAATGGACAAAGAGGGACAAAGAGGCCTGCGGGGGAACCTCAATGCCGTGTGGTCCTAGCTGGCTCCCCATATCCTGTGGGAATCTGCATTGCTCCCATGCGCAGGGAGCTGCTGCAAGTGGCAGCTCTCTATGTTCTGAGCAATGTTTTCATCTCTTTCTCTCCACGCAAGTCTGCAGGTAGGGAAGTAGTTGAAGACTCTTCTTTCAGCAAGCTGAAGCATTTTGACAACTCCCGCTTGCTAAAACCTGAGTGTTTGCTTTTGCTTGGTAGGAGCTGTCAGCTACCACCAAGCGAAAGCAGGCAGCTACCTCCTCAGGGTGGGCACCTCAGCAGGGAGCAGGAGCCAGCCATGGGGGTGGTGGTCCCCAGGGCCATATACAACTTCAAAATGGGGGGCCATGCCCCCTGCTTGTTTCCAATGTGGTGGTCCCCAGGGCCACGATTGACCCCCTTCTTAAATGTATTTGCATCCGCAGGGTGGTGACGTTCTCTTAGGGGCTCTGCAGAACTCCCCTATATTTTGTCGGATATTGCCCAGAGGAGGTGGTGGTTCCCGGGGCTCCTGAAAGCCCTCGGAGGGGGGAGTGCATGCCTACTTCTTTTTCTTTTACAAAATGTCCCCAGGACATGGCCAGGGGAAGTTTATGTTTCTTTTTGAGACTTAGCCAAACAAACATGTATGGGCAGTAGAGAATGATAACTTTGTCAGTAAAATATTAGCACAGCTCCATTTCATTAACAACCTCTTCCTAATTTGGGATTGAACCAAGGAGGAGTTTAATTGCTTTTTTAAAATCTTGAATTAGAATTCTGGAAATCTAAAGCTAACATGATATCAGTATCACCAGGGTAACCTTCCTTGACAATGAAACCAACATCAATGAAAGATTGGTACACACGGGATTGGTCTACACAAAAAAAACGACAGCAGCATATTTAATGTTACTTGGGAGCAGTTTTCTTCAAGCAAGCTTAAAATGGAGCATCTCCTACTGGGATTTTTTTAAGGATAAAGTGAACTGCTCAGAGGTTGAAGTAGAAGACAGACACAACAAAGAAATACTTCACTGATTCAGGGATAGAAGATACCCCATGAAAGCAATCACAATGGGCTTAAAAAGAGCAAGAGATAGAAGCAAAGTCACTTGTTACAAGAAACCATAGAGAAACCCACCAGTGAATCAATTAGATCCATCACAAAATATTCACAAGAATGTAATGAAGTTTTCAAAATCCTGGAAAAGCATCAAAGTGTTTTGAACTGGACCCCACATTAAATAGCAACATAGGAGATTGTTAGAAATGGGGTCTTTGGTTGGCAGTCAGGTTACCCCCTGTCCAAGCAAGGACCCTCACTCTAGTCAGGGTAAATCACACACAATCCAAACTATCCTGTGCCTATCCTCTGGTAGCTTGGCGCTGAGCAGTCAGGCTTAACTTAGAAGGCAATGAGTAAAGTATTTGTGCATTAAATCATGCAATAACACAGTATAGCACCACAAAAATACACCACACAGTGTTTAGAACAATATAAAATATTTACCTGATAAAATACAGGTCAGAAACGATTAAGATGCAATAGGTATATGTTGAGATATCACTGTAAAAGTGATATAAAGTGTCTTTAGTCTTTTAAAAGCAATAAATGTCTCTTTCAAGCAAAAAGTACCTGGTTTGCGTTCGAAATCTCCGCAAAGAACCGCAGAGTAGGAGATGTGTGGAAAACAAGGAGGTGTGCGTCGATTTCTCGGGCAGCACACAGTGATGCGTTGTTTAGTTTTCACGCAGGGACGGCTGTGCATCAATTTCCGGTGCTCGGTCGTGGATCCTCTTCAGGTTGCAGGGTTTTCAGACGCCCTGGGACGATGCGTGGATTTCCGGCGTTGACAGGATGAAGTCACAGGGGCTGCATCAATCCAACGGGCATTGTGTGGAAGTTTCTACTGCACGGCAGGTGCTGCTTCGATTCCTCTCTGGAAGTCGGGCTGAGTCGTTCTGGCTCGGCCGTGTGTCGATCCAGTAGGCCGTGTGTCGAATTTCCGGACGCTATGCTGGCGCTGCGTCGATCTTCTCACTGCAAAGTCGGGCTGCGTCATCGAATATTTCACTTGCGATGCAGGCTGTGCGTCATTTCTGGCAGGCTGTGCATTGATTTTTGCTGCACAAGGAATCCTTCCTGTAGAGATGAAGTCTTTTTGGTCCTGAGACTTCAGGGAACAGGAGGCAAGCTCTATCCAAGCCCTTGGAGAGCACTTCTCACCGCAGCCAGAGAGCAGCAACACAGCAGGGCAACAGCAAGGCAGCAGTCCTTCACAGTAAGCAGTCAGGTGAGTCCTTTGGGCAGCCAGGCAGGTCTTCTTGGCAGGATGCAGGTTCTCTTCTCCAGGAAGTGTCTGAGTTGGTAGGGGCAGAGGCCCTGTTTAAATACCCAAATGTGCCTTTGAAGTGGGGGAGACTTCAAAGAGTGACTTAGAAGTGCACAAGGTCCCATTTCAGTTCAATCCTGTCTGCCAGGGTCCCAGTAGGGAGTGTAGCAGTCCTTTGTGTGAGGGCTGGCTACTGTCCTTTGACATGTAAGTGCCAGGCCCTCCACCCTACCAGCCCAGGAAGACCCATTCAAAATGCAGATGTATGCAAGTGAGGCTGAGTATCCTGTGTTTGGGGTGTGTCTGAGTGAATGCACAGGAGAGCTGACAACTGAACCCAGCAAGACGTGGATTGTAAGGCACAGAAGGATTTAAGTGCAGAGAAATGCTCTCTTTCTAAAAGTGGCATTTCTAAACTAGTAATAATCAATCCAACTTCACCAGTGAGCAGGACTTTGTATCACCATTCTGGCCATACTAAATATGACCTTCCTACTCCTTTCAGATTGGCAGGTACCACTCAAACAATATATGAGGGTAGTCCCAATGGTAACCTATGAAGGGAGCAGACCTCACAGCAGTGCAAAATGAATTTACACTACAGGGACATGTAAACTACACAGGTACATGTCCTGCCTTTTGCCTACACAGCACCCTGCCCTATGGGTTACCTAGGGCATACCTTAGGGGTGATTTATGTGTAGAAAAAGGGGAGTTTTAGGCTTGGCAAGTACTTTTAAATGCCAAGTCGAATTGGCAGTGAAGCTGCACACACAGGCCTTGCAATGGCAGGCCTGAGACAAGGTTAAGGAGCTACTTAAGTGGGTGGCACAATCAGTGCTGCAGGCTCACTAGTAGCATTTGATCTACAGGCCCTGGGCACATATAGTGCATTGTACTAGAGCCTTATAAGTAAATTGAATAGTCCAGTTGGGTATGATCCAATGTTATCATGTTTAAAGGGTGAGAGCATATGTACTTTAGCACTGATTAGCAGTGGTAAAGTGTGCAGAGTCTTAAAACCAGCAAAACAGTATCTAAAAAGTGGAGGGAGGCAGGCTAAAAGTTAGGGGTGACAACTCTAAGGCTGTCAGGCTTAATAGGGATAGCACAGAAATGACCTTCAAATGAGCCACAAATTTGAAATATGGTGGTTATAACAGCCCTGGTTTGACATGTGAATGCCGAACAGCTAGGAAGAAGCTGACAAAAGCAGTAAAGACGAAGAGCTTGTTAGGCTGAACTACTGGGAAAGATGCCCACAACTGTATAAGAAAGGAGTATGATGCATTGATCAGTGCCACATAGCAGGCTTCTTATAAGTCAAACTGGGATCAAATGATTTTTACTCTACAGGAAAAGAACTTGAAAAAACTTTGGAAGCTAGTTCAGGAAGGGTGTGCAAGGTTGAATCTCCTGGTAAGGTGTACGGTTCCTGAAAATACTGGGTGACACATTACATTGCATAAAGGAGATAATAATCAAACATAAAAGTGCATTTAAAAACACTTTCGAATAGAGACATACAAGTTTGTTAATGCTTGTGCAGCGAATCAGAATGAAGAATGAGGTGGCCACAATGGGTCCAAGAACAGCCGATCATCCATATGGGATGGCTTGTTCTGTAACTAAAACAGCAATCAAATGTTTCAGGAAACACATGGCAAGCAATGTGTGGGGTGCCTCAATAGACATGAACTTCCTACCTGACAGTTTGCAATGAACATTTTGATACTTTTAATTAATACAGTATTGTTCGGTAATAAGTTATTTTAACTGTTTTCTAGATAAATATAGAACCATCTAAACACAGATTAGGAACAGAAGGGGTTAATAATAGCAAGTTAAACTATATTGTAGGGGGGCTGACCTGGCTTATAGTGGGTACCTGATGGTACTTAAACCTTGTGCCAGGTCCAGTTATCCCTTATTAGTAGATTAGTAGTGTTCTAGCAGCTTAGGCTGATAGAGGTAGCTATAGCAGAGCAGCTTAGGCTGAACTAGGAGACATGCAAAGCTCCTACTATACCACTTTTATCATATAGGTACTATATCATAAGAAACACAATACTCAGTGTTACTAATAATAAAGGTACTTTATTTTAGTGACAATGTGCCAAAAATATCTCAGAGAATATACTCCCTTAGGAGGTAAGTAAAATACACAAAATATACACACAAACCAAAATCAGGTAAGTAACACAGTCAGAAAATAGTGCAAACACTGTAGAATATGATAGGATGCAATAGGCCTAGGGGCAACACAAACCATATACTATGAAAGTGGAATGCGAACCACAAATGGACTCCTAGGCTAGTGTAGTGTGTAGAGGGTCGCTGGGAGTGTAAGAAAACACTAAGGTGTCCAAGATACCCCACCCAAGACCCTGGAAAGTAGGAGTAAAGTACTACTATTTCCCCAGAAACACACTAAAGTCGTGATAGAGGATTTTGCAAAGACCACAACAGATTGCAAAGCAGTGAAGACGGATTCCTGGACCTGAGGAACTGCAAAGGAAGGGGAACAAGTCCAAGAGTCGTGAAAGTATCCGGGGGGCAGGAGCCCACTAACCCCCTGATGAAGGTGCAAAATGGCTGCCTCCGGATGGAAGAAGCTGAAGATTCTGCAACAACGAAAGGTGCTAGGAACTTCTCCTTTGTGCAGAAGATGTCCCACAGAGTGCTGGAGGATGCAGAGTTGTTTCTCTTGAAAAGACCGCAAATAAGCCTTGCTAGCTGCCAAGGTTGCAGTTGAAGAAAAAGGGTGCTGCCTGGGCCCAGGATGGACCAGGATGTCGCCACTTGGGAGAGGAGACAGAAGGGGCCCTCAGCAACATAGAGAGCCCATGCACAAGAAGGTAGCACCTGCAGAAGTCCTTAAACACGGGTTCAAGAAAACTGAGCACAGCGGTCGCCTCAACACTACAAAAGAGGGTCCGAGGAAGCCAGAGGTCAACTCAGGGAGGTGAGCAATGCAGGACGGAGTGCTGGGGATCTGGGCTTGGATGTGCACGAAGTATTCCTTGGAAATGTGCACAGAAGCTTTAGCAGCTGCAGTTCACATGGTGCACAAGATTACTGTCTGGAGAGGGGAGACAAGGACTTACCTCCTCCAAATTTGGACAGTTGGACCACTGGACAGTCTGGGTCACTTTGGTCCACCACCTGTGTTACAGGGGTCACACTCATCAGGATGAGAGGCGACCCAGAGGACCGGTGAAGCAGAAGTTTGGTGCCTGCTTAGCAGGGGGAAGATTCAGTCGACCCACAGGAGATTTCTTCTTGGCTTCCAGCGCAGGGTGAAGGCAGACAGTCCTCAGAGCATGCACCACCAAGAAACAGTCGAGAAAGCCGGCAGGATGAGGCGCTACAATGTTGCTGGTAGTCTTCTTGCTATTTTGTTGCAGTTTTGCAGGCGTCCTGGAGCAGTCAGTGTTCGATCCTTGGCAGAAGTCGAAGAGAGAGATGCAGAGGAACTCTGATGAATTCTTGCAAGTCGTTAACTGAGGAAAAGCCCCTAGGAGAGACCCTGAATAGCCCTCAAAGGAGGATTGGCCACCTAGTCAGGTAAGCACCTATCAGGAGGGGTCTCTGACGTCACCTGTTGGCACTGGCCACTCAGAGCCTCCATAGTGCCCTCACACCTCTGCATTCAAGATGGCAGAGTTCTGGGACACACTGGAGGAGCTCCTGGCAGCACCCCTGGGGTGGTGATGGACAGGGGAGTGGTCACTCCCCTTTCCTTTGTCCAGTTTCACGCCAGAGCAGGGGCTGGGGGATCTCTGAACTTATGCAGACTGGCATATGCAAGGAGGGCACCATCTGTGCCCTTTAAAGCATTTCCAGAGGCTGGGGGAGGCTACTCCTCCCCAGCCCTTAACACCTATTTCCAAAGGGAGAGGGTGTAACAGCCTCTCTCAGAGGAAATCCTTTGTTCTGCCTTCCTGGGACTGGGCTGCCCAGACCCCAAGAGGGCTGAAGCCTGTCTGTGGTTTGGCAGCAGCGGTAGCTGTAGTGAAAACTCCAGAGAGCTAGTTTGGCAGTACCAGAGGTCCATGCTGGGGCCCTGGGGATGCATGGGATTGGCACCCCAATACCAGATTTGGCATGGGCGGGACAATTCCATGATCTTAGACATGTTACATGGCCATATTCGGAGTTACCATTGTGAAGCTACATATAGGTATTGACCTATATGTAGTGTACTCGTGTAATAGTGTCCCCGCACTCACAAAGTCCGGGGAAATTGCCCTGAACTATGTGAGGGCACCTTTGCTAGTGCCAGGGTGCCCTCACACTTAGTAACTTTGCACCTAACCTTCATTAAGTGAGGGTTAGACAAATGGGTGATTTATAAGTTACTTAAGTGCAGTGTAAAATGGCTGTGAAATAACATGGACGTTATTTCACTCAGGCTGCAGTGGTAGTCCTGTATAAGAATTGTCTGAGCTCCCCATGGGTGGCAAAAGAAATGCTGCAGCCCATAGGGATCTCCTGGAACCCCAGTACCCTGGGTACCTAGGTACTATATACTAGGGAATTATAAGGGTGTTCCAGTGTGCCAATCAGAATTGGTAAAAATGGTTACTAGCCTGCAGTGGCAATTTTGAAAGAAGAGGGAGCATAAGCACTGAAGTTCTGGTTAGCAGAGCCTCATTGACACAGTTAGGCACCACACAGGGAACACATTCAGGCCATAAACTATGAGCACTGGGGTCCTGGCTAGCAACATCCCAGCGAGACAGGCAAAAACAAACTGACACAAAAGTAAAAATGGGGGTAACATGCCAGGCAAGATGGTACTTTCCTACACTGGGTACCTGTAGGACTCATACTTCCATCTTCTGCCTTAGACTCACTAGCTATGCGATGTTGAAAAGACACTTCTCTGCAGATGTTAGCAAGTGATATCAGTAACATGTTACAGGAAGTCATGTGTCTGATGCCTTTCTAAAGTCACTTCTGCTGCTGAGCAGGATGACATCACAATTCTGTCCAGTTAGTTTATATTGGCAATCACCACTGTTTACCTGGAGAGAAATCAATAATAGATACAATGGAACTGACTAGAGCCCCAGAGCACTAGTACTTCAGCAAATTGCTCCAAAAATAATCCTTATGCTTCATGGGACCAGAATAAAATGGAGCCTCTAGCTGACACTATGAAATGGGGAAATTATGCGTCAGGCTAGTAGAACTGCTAGTGTTTGCTAATCAGGCACTTGCTATATCCAAGAGTCCAGCTATTGTCTCAGTCTGCCAGCAGGAATCCACTCTCAATTTTGAAATACTTGTGCAAGTATCAACCGTGTGTTACTTAATTTATCACACGGTCGCTTAGTCCATTTATTGTCAGCATATAGGAAACTATAGTGTTTCATTAATTTTTTGTAAATAACCATGCTTTGGAACATGCCTTGGACTGTTGATGTTGCCTAGAACACTTGTCGTTGTTGCATGCAGTTACTTTTAGGGGCGCTTGTGTTAAGTGTACCGGTGGACTGGCGAGTGCACGTTGCCCCAGGGGCACTGGTGAGTACAGTTGAGTTAAGGGTTTGAGACTTGTGTAAGGCATAACAACTAGTGTTTCTGTGAAAATCACAATCTCTCCCTGCCTGTGAAATGTGCTCCAATACCTTCATGATGCTCACAGTATGTGTAAAGTAGCAATCAATTAACAAAAGAAGTTATGTAACCAAAGCAGATGAAGATAGTACTTGGGCCACTGATAAGAGCAAAGAAACAAGGAACAATCATTGGTAAATGCAGGAAATAGTGTTACGGCCAATAGAAACTTAGGAAAAGCAAGTGGCAAGCACAGGAGCCAATGAAAAGAAAGGTGGCTGGATTGAAGCCCCTTTTAAGATATATATTAAATACAATATAGTTCCCAAGCACAGTGCGAGCGATGTGCAGGCAAAACCTAAAAAAGGAGATTGCAGCCCCAACTGATGTCAGGTAGGTCAAGCTGCTCCTGTGTTTCTGGCACTGAATTTGCCACCTCCGAGACCAGGGGTCAGAAATGCAGTGCTAAGGGTCACAAGGGGCAAGCCAGGGGCCACAGTCCCCTGGTGACCCCTAAATTATGTCCATGTGTGGGAGCAGAAGCAGACATGAAATGAAATTTAAAAAAAAGAGCTTGTTAAACACAAATCCTGCCGCATGGGGCATCTTGGCACTAGCGTATGATCATTATTGTGAAGCGGATGAATGATCTTCTTTAAGGAGCCTGAGATAAAGGGCGGAAGGGAGCATTATGGGAAGTATAACAACCAAATACCTCATTTATATTAACAGATGCTTTGCTGCGTTGTAGCAGCAATGAGCTAAAAAAACTATTTAAAAAAACAAAACAAAAAAAAAACTTGTGCCACGTCAAAAACGATTACGCCATGGATGTATATGCTGGAATGTGAAGCGGAAATACACATTACCACCTTATGTGTGTATTTACAGGTTGCCCTTTGGAGTAGGCAGACCTGGACTTAAGGACCCATTCCTCCCTGGAGGAGTGACAATGCTGGCATATCCCTTGCAAAAAGTACATAACGTCACACTTCCTTACTGCAGTCAGTGATGGGATGAGATAACAGGTGCCATGGTCCCAGATTGGTCAAGGGGTCATACAACATCACTGGCACATGTGTAGACCTACTACAAACAAGGGGAGGTACAAAACAGACATCTTCCAGGGTGTGAAAAGACGTCAAATGGCCAGATTCCTGTTTTAAAGCCTATGCGTCAGCCCCTAAGCTTGGCTTTTGATGGCGTAGGAATTCATACACATTGCAGGCAATGTGTGACATCTTGAAAAAGCATCAAAAGAGGAACATCTTGTAAATACCACTGCTGTAAAGCTGAATTATCCCTCAAAGAGCTGAATAATTCCATGATATTTAGGTAAAGAAAGTAAAAAACTATGTGACTTACAATTTACCGTGGTCTCCATGTCTTGTCTCTGAAATAGAATTAAAAGTGATGTATTTCACTTGTCACTTTCTCAAAAACACACCATCTCTCATGCATTGGTGCGCTTTAACTGCAAACAACCAATTCAACTATTTCATACTAACTGTACATAAACCTAACAAAAGGCAGTAATTTGGCCAATGTTAATTTTTTTTTACATGTTAACCAAGCTGGCCACGACTTTTTACAGTAACTGATATTTTAAGGTCTTGTGACGAGGCTTCTAGTTAATAGACCAATCATTCTAGGCCCCAGTGGTCAGATTAGGATAGAAAGTAGTCCCAGGCGCCATAACACAATTGGCCCATAGTAACAATTCAGATAGTTAAAAAAGTGACCCATGTTTTCAAATTTGGTCAGTTTCAGTTTTGAGCTTGTAAAGGCATGCTGTATTGTGTATAGTGTTTGTCAAGATATGAAAGACTGCATCATAACTTCATCCACATAGTTGCAAAAAAAAGACTAGCTTCCTTGGTGTTCAATGACAGCTCACTGTCTTGAAGGCTTGAAGCAGGAGAAACCTGAGGAGCATGGCGCCTTCTCATACGTTTGATATACAAATGTCCCAAACCCTTTTCTTCACGAATACTGTAGCACTAAGATTCACAAATGGCATCTTTTTAGGTAGTGGTGTGTGAAATTTCTATTATGCAAGTTTAGCTCTGATTATTGAGCTACGCGTATCATGCGTGTATTCCGTTTTCCCTATGTTCACACTAATTGCAACTTTGTTTCAGCCTAAAATGTCTCTCTGAAGCTGTGAATCTGGTCCTGCTCTGCAGCCATGTATATATTTTTATTCTCAAAAATAGGTGGGTGAATGTCGAAGGAACAGTTTTATCCTTGCCCAGAAATAGGTCAGCCGTGACTGTACACATGCTCATCCAGCATCTCAACCTAACCAGGTGTTTGTCACGGTAAAATGGGAATTTGTAGCCACAAAGACTTATGATAGCTTTTTAGGCTCTAAAATGTCACACAACTCAGGATATGATTGTGCGTGGTAAATCGAGGTAGTCTGCAATAACTTTCATGCACCTTCCTAATAGTGAGTCACAAACCCTATTTTGTGAGTCTGTAACAGGTCACACCTCGCAAAATAGGATTGGTACGTGGTGGAAGTCCATTTAGCGGCTACAAACAGCAAATCTCACCATTTGTGAATGCTACATAACTTTCTACATCTGGCCCTTAGATCTACGACTCCAACAATACGTCTAGGAGAAACATGCACCCCAAGTATTTGGGATCTTCACATAAGGTCTTTATCAATAGAAATTAAAATGGTGAGCATTGATTGTGGAAAAAAATAACCCTCCTTCCTAACAGTATCCTTCTAAAGGTTTGCTACTTAGAACATATGAGATAAGACTCTTAATAATAGACAATGGAGGAAAATTAAAGGTTTAATGCAAGGAATGCTGTAAACTTACCATAGAGGACATGTCTAGACTTATTCTTCCCAGTATTGTCTTATTTTGTTTACTGAAAGACAAAATGATGGGGACATTTGAGTGGCACACAAATACGCCTCAGAAAATCTTTGTTACTTACCTGCAACTCTAGTTCTTCAGTATTGCTATCTTTCGTAGATTCATATGTTCAAATCACTCCCTATCGTCGAGGTGGGAGTCCCATGGTACGTTCTAAAGTAGGTAGAAGCAGTATACATAACTTACAATGGCAAAAGACACTGACTTTAGTAGGTCATCTACATCACTTAAGAACCAAATCCAGCCAATCAGCTGATAGCGCACTATAGTGCCCTTTTTTAACACTTCCTGCAGAGGCATCTTCTCTCAGATCTTCAAGCACTAATGAGGAAGGAGTCCACTTACAAGAAGGGGAGCCTCTAAGGGGAGGAGGGTGGGTCACATGTGAATCTATGACAGATACCAATACTGGAGAATTAGAGTTACAGATAAATAACAAAGATTTTCTCCAGTATTGGATGTTTCATAGAATCACATGCTTGAATCAGAATAGTTAGTTATTTAATGAACTACAATATCATGCTTAACTATTATAATAGCAGATGGAGGGCACACAAATAAAAAATCCATATATAACACAATGTAAAGGTCAACTTATTGAAAAAGATAAAACAACACTGCTTGACCCTCAGATGCATCACTGCGCTGCGACGAATCCTGGCAATAATGCTGAATGAACATATGCCTGTTTTTGAAAGTAGCTGCACTGCATATGATTTAAATAGGCACTCCAGCAAACAGGGCTGCTGTTTTTGAGATCACCCCTGCAATAAGACTCCGTCTGGGGAATGGGGTCTCCGGGTGAGTTAGGAACACAGGGAAGGGGACCCACGCATGCCCTCTCCCCCAACAAAATAGGTCTAACTTTACTTTGTGGGACCCCAGGCCATGGCCCACCCCAGGGGAATTTTACCAAACCTACGGAGGAGCCAGACGCGCTAGTGGCAGAGAAGGTCAACAACCCTCCTCACGTCCAAACCGGTGCAGTTCTCCAAAAGCTGGTCCTCCTGGCTACCTGTGCCACTCCTCCTTTCTGGCTTTGTTGGTAGGTGAGGAAAAGTCTAGGGCTTCCCCCAACTGGTCCTCAGGGGAAGTAAGAGGGCCAATTTTACTGGCACTTGTGGAGACCTGCTGGTCATAAGGTCAACTGGCTAGTCATGGGTCATCAGTGGTGGTCAGGGGGTTCCTTCTTCACTGCACATAAGTAACTTATAAGTCACCCATATGTCTAACCTTCACTTGCTGAAGGTTAGGTGCAAAGTTACTAAGTGTGAGTGCACCCTTGCACTAGCAAAGGTGCCTCCACATAGCAAAGGGCCATTTCCCCGCACTTTGTGAGTGCGGGAATACCATTATACGCGTGCACTACATATAGGTCAATACCTATATGTAGCTTCACAATGGTAACTCCGAATATGGCCATGTAACATTTCTAAGATCATGGAATTGTCCTCCCCCATTCCAAATCTGGTATTGGGGAGCCAATTCAATGCATCCCCGGGGCTCCACCATGGACCCCCAGTACTGCCAAACCAGCTCTCTGAGGCTTGCACTGCAGCTACAGCTGCTGCCACCTCACAGACAGGGTTCTGCCCTCCTGGGGTCTGGGCAGCCAACTCCAAGGAAGGCAGAACAAAGCTTTTCCTCTGAGAGCAGAGAGTTACCCCCTCTCCCTTTGGAAATAGGTGTTACAGGCTGGGGAGGGGTAGCCTCCCCCAGCCTCTGGGAATGCTTTAAAGGGCACAGATGGTGCCCTCCTTGCATAAACCAGTCTACACCGGTTCAGGGACCCTTTGTCCCCTGCTCTGGCGGGAAACTGGACAAAGGAAAGAGGAGTGACCACTCCCCTGTCCATCACCACCTCATGGGTGGTGTCCAAAGCTCTTCCAGTGCCTCCCAGACTTCAGCCATCTTGCTTTGCAAGGGGTGGGGGCACTCTGAAGGGCTCTGAGTAGCCAGTGCCAGCAGGTGACATGAGAAACCCCTCCTGATAGGTCCATACCTGATAAGGTAGCCAATCCCCCTCTCAGGGCTATTTAGTGTCTCTCCTGTGGGTTCTCTTCATATTCTGCTTCTAAGTTTCCTTCAGGAATCCTCTGCAACAACTTCAGACTCTTCTGACCTCGGATCAACCGCAGCCTGCTCCAAAAATGCTGTAACTGCAACAAAGTGTCTGCAAGAGACACTTTTCTTCAGCAACCTCAGCTCCAAGTCAGCAACTGCAACAGTTTCCACGGTGTGCACGCTCTGGGGACTCCCTGTCTACATCCTGCACCAGGCGAACCGAAGAAATCTCCAGAGGAGTGACAGAATCACTCCCCTGCTCCAAGCAGGCACCTTCTAAGATGATGACGGGTACCCTGGGACTCCTCTCACAATGACGAGCATGCTCCTAAGGACACAGAGGGTGGACATCATTGACATAGACTGTCCTGAGGTCCTGCCAACGCAATATGGAGAGGTAAGATATTGCCTTCCCCGACAACGGCAGTACCCCTGTGTACTGTGTCTTCTTCGCCTCCTGAGGCCTCTGTGCACTCCTTGCTAAATTCCTTCATGCAAAGCCTGGCCCAGGTCCCCAGCACTCCATCCTGCAATGCTAAACTCGCTGAGTTTTTCTCCGGCGGCATGGGACCTTCTTTTGTTGTGCTGCCTCAACCACATTTTTGCACCTCCTTTGAACCTGGATCCTGTGACTCCTGGGGGTGCTGGCTGGCACCCTGAGGTCTCTCTAAAGTGCTTAGCGACACCTCTTCTGCCTCACATAGACTTGAGGCCTCCAAGTCCCTATTGGGTTCATCCAGCGCCATTTTGATGCAAAATGCACTTTTGTCGTAGCCAAGGTTTGTTGGTGACTTCCGACACGAAAACTCATCTGCAACGATCTTCATGCCATGTGACTTCTTTTGCATCATGCAGTAACCCGCTGGCATCTTCCTAGGGTGCATTTCTGCAGTCTTCAACTAACCAGGGACTCTTCTTTTGCACCCTTGTAGGAGGCTGGCCAGGCATGTAGTGGGTATCAGAGGTACTTACACCTTGTGCCAGGTCTAGTTATCCCTTATTAGTGTAGAAGAAGTTTTTCTAGCAGCTTAGGCTGATAGAAGGTAGCTATGGCAAAGCAGCTTAGGCTGAACTAGGAGACATGTAAAGCTCCTACTATACCACTGGTGTCATATGCACAATATCATAAGAAAACACAATACACAGAAGTATTAAAAATAAAGGTTCTTTATTTTTATGACAATATGCCAAAAGTATCTCAGTGAGTACCCTCAGTATGAGGATAAGATATATACACAAGATATATGTACACACACCAAAATTATGCAGGTAATAGCAAGAAAAGTAATGCAAGCAGTGTAAAGTTACAATAGATTCCAATAGGAGCACATAGGTATAGGGGCAACACAAACCATATACTCCAAAAGTTGAATCCGAACCACGAATGGACCCCAAATCTATGTGAGCTTGTAGAGGATCGCTGGGACTGTAAGGAAATAGTGAGGGTTAGAAAAATAGCCCACCCCAAGACCTTATAAGGTAGGTGTAAAGTGCACCTACTACCCCCAGAGAGCACAGAAGTCATGATAGGGGGATTCTGCAGGAAGAACAAACACCAGCAATGCAACAACAGTGGATTTCCGGACCTGAGTAACTGTAAGACAAGGGGACCAAGTCCAATAGTCGCGACAATGTCGAGAGTGGGCAGGAGCCCAGGAAATGCCAGCTGAGGGTGCAAGGAAGCTGCTACCTGTTGGAAGAAGCTTGGAGTTCTGCAAGAAAGAAGAGGACTAGGAACTTCCCCTTTGGAGGACGAATGTCCCACGTCACAATGAAGCTCGCAGAGGTGTTCCCACGCAGAAAGACCGCAAACAAGCCTTGCTAGCTGCAAGGGTCGTGGTAGAGATTTTTGGGTGCTGCTGTGGCCCAGGAGGGACCAGGATGTCGCCTCTTGGAGGAGGAGACAGAGGGGGCGCCCAGCAAGTCAGGGAGCCCTCACAGAAGCAGGCAGCACCCGCAGACGTACCTGAACAGGCACTTGGAAGAAGAGTGACCCGGAGTACACGCTAAGTCACAAAAGGGAGTCCCACAACACCAGAGGACAAATCAGAAGGTTGTGCACTGCAGGTTAGAGTGTCAGGGACGCAGGCGTGGCTGTGCATGAAGGAAAACCTGGAAGAGTGCACAGGAGCCGGAGCAGCTGCAAATCACGCCGTACCCAGCAATGCAGTCTAGCGTGGGGAGGCAAGGACTTACCTCCACCAAACTTGGACTGAAGAGTCACTGGACTGTGGGAGTCACTTGGACAGAGTTGCTGAGTTCCAGGGACCACGCTCGTCGTGCTGAGAGGGGACCCAGAGGACCAGTGATGCAGTCTTTTGGTGCCTGCGGTTGCAGGGGCAAGATTCCGTCGACCCACGGGAGATTTCTTCAGAGCTCCTGGTGCAGAGAGGAGGCAGGCTACCCCCAGAGCATGCACCACCTGGAAACAGTCAAGAAAGCTGGCAGGAAGAAGCGATACAAGGTTGCTAGTAGTCGTCTTGCTACTTTGTTGCAGTTTTGCAGGCGTCCTGAGCAGTCAGCGGTCGATCCTTTGGCAGAAGGTGAAGAGGGAGATGCAGAGGAACTCTGATGAGCTCTTGCATTCGTTATCTGCTGAGATCCCCAAAGCAGAGACCCTAAATAGCCAGAAAAGGAGGTTTGGCTACCTAGGAAGGAGGGCTGGCTACCAAGAGAGGTAAGAGCCTATCAGAAGGAGCCTTTGATGTCACCTACTGGCACTGGCCACTCAGAGCAGTCCAGCGTGCCACAAACACCTCTGTTTCCAAGATGGCAGAGGTCTGGGACACACTGAAGGAGCTCTGGGCACCTCCCCTGGGAGGTGCAGGTAAGGGGAGTGGCCACTCCCCTTTCCTTTGTCCAGTTTCATGCCAGAGCAGGGCTGGGGGATCCCTGAACCGGTGTAGACTGGCTTATGCAGAGATGGGCACCACCTGTGCCCATCAAAGCATTTCCAGAGGCTGGGGGAGGCAACTCCTCCCCAGCCCATCACACCTATTTTCAAAGTGAGAGGGTGTAACGCCCTCTCTCAGAGGAAATCCTTTGTTCTGCCTTCCTGGGCCAGGGCTGCCTGGACCCTAGGGGGGCAGAAACCTGTCTGGGGGTTGGCAGCAGCAGCAGCTGCAGTGCAAGCCCTGAAAAGTCAGTTTGGTAGTACCCAGGTTCTGTGCTAGAGACCCGGGGGATCATGGAATTGTCCCCCCAATGCCAGAATGGCATTGGGGTGACAATTTCATGATCTTAGACATGTTACATGGCCATGTTCGGAGGTACCATTGTGACGCTGTACATAGGTAGTGACCTATGTACAGTGCACATGTGTAATGGTATCCCCGCACTCACAAAGTCCGGGGAATTTGCCCTGAACGATGTGGGGGTACCGTGCCAGGGTGCCCACACACTAAGTAACTTTGCACCCAACCTTCACCAGGTGAAGGTTAGACATATAGATGACTTATAAGTTACTTAAGTGCAGTGGTAAATGGCTGTGAAATAACGTGGACGTTATTTCACGCAGGCTGCAGTGGCAGGCCTGTGTAAGAATTGTCAGAGCTCCCTATGGGTGGCAAAAGAAATACTGCAGCCCATAGGGATCTCCTGGAACCCCAATACCCTGGGTACCTCAGTACCATATGCTAGGGAATTATATGGGTGTACCAGTATGCCAATATGAATTGGTAAATTTAGTCACTAGCCTGTTAGTGACAAATTTGGAAAGCAGAGAGAGCATAACCACAGAGGTTCTGGTTAGCAGAGCCTCAGTGAGACAGTTAGGCATCACACATGGAACACATACATATAGGCCAGATACTTATGAGCACTGGGGTCCTGGCTAGCAGGGTCCCAGTGACACATAAACATACTGACAACATAGGGTTTTCACTATGAACACTGGGCCCTGGCTAGCAGGATCCCAGTGAGACAGTGAAAACACCCTGACAAACAGGCCAAAAGTGGGGGTAACAAGGCTAGAAAGAGGCTGCTTTCTCACACAACCACCCACCCCCAAACGAAGGACAATAAGGCTCACCTTGGCCAGTTGAGTCTTTATTGTCTAAGTGGTGATAAGTGGAGAGTAGTTCTGCAATAGACTGGTTACTCCCATTATCATCCACTATATGGTTACCTCCCTGTGGGGATGTAAACCACCCTGTTTGAAGTGTTTTAGCTAACCAACAATGTGAAGATATATTTTCAGAGTTCCTATCAGTAAGTTTTAGTTTAGAACAGTGGGAATTGTCCACTGGACCTATTTCTAGTGATGAGAATGCCAGACAGGGATGCTGTCTCAGTAAAGCCATAGCTGGGCAAAAACTGTGTCTACATGGCTGTAAGAGAGAACATGGATGTTGTTTCTCTTTAGTTGGAGCAGGGCACGGATGCTGTCCTATGAGCTCCACAGTAGGGCAGGGCTGCTGTCCTAAGTGTTGTGAGGCAGTGCAGGGTTTCGGCACTAAAGTTTCTCTGGGAGGGTTGGAGGGATGCTCCATGTTAACTGAAATGGTGCCCTTTTTCTCACCAATATTAGTTATCCCACAGAGAGGTACTTTCACCTCAGGAAGTACAGCTGTGCCAGCTGATGATTCCCTTGCTACAGGGGCCACCCCAGGAGAGGTTTCTCCCACCACAGGAATGGTATCCTGAATGGCAGGGTGGTTAGGAGATACTGTGATACCCTTTTTACCTGTTGTTGGAGAAGGATCCTGAGTTTTTAAGCCTTTATCTCTCCTTTGCTTTTTCATTTCAGCTGAAATGAGAGGAAGCAATTCCTCAGAGATACCCAGCATGGCTGCATGGGTATAAAACTCTACCTCAGCCCAACCTGAGGTCTCTAGGTCATTACCTAAGAGACAGTCTACAGGTAAGCTAGGTGATACTACCACCTGCTTAGGGCCAGTAACTCCACCCCAACTAAGCTGAACTATAGCTAAGGGAAGAAACTTAGTGGAGTTATGGACATCAATAATCATGTACTGTTGTCCAATGATGTGTTGTTCAGGAGGTACTAGGTTTTCAGTCACCAAAGTGATACTGCCACCTGTGTCCCTGTAGGCCTGGGCCTCATTACCATTTATTGAAACTGTCTGCCTGTACTTATCCATTGTAAGGGAACAAGCAGCCAGTGTAGCAAGGCCAATGCCACCAGGTGTGACAGAAACTGTCTTGGGACTGACTACCCCAGTTTCTATGATGGACCCATAAGTGAACCCAACTACACCCTTACTTTGACTGTTGCCAGCAGTCCCACCACTATTACCACTACTGCTAGGGGCACTAGAGTTTGATGTATTAGTGGTGGTTGGCTCAGGGGGTTTACCTGGACAGGACCTATCCCCTTGCCAATGGCCTTTATTTTTACACACATAGCACCAAGGCTTTTTAATGTGTGTATGTTGTGAAGAAGAAGAATTTGATTTATCCCCACCCCCTGAAGTTGTTTAGGATTTTAAGAAGGATCTTTGGTTTTACCCTTATCCCCATGCTTATCCTAATATTTCTCACCATCTTTCTTCTTGCCATCCTTGTCACCCCCTGTATGAACTTTTCTGTTCACTCTTGTTCTGACCCATTTGTCTGCCTTCTTTCCCAATTCTTGGGGAGAGGTCAGATCTGAGTCCACTAGATATTGGTGTAACAAGTCAAACACACAGTTATTCAGAATATGCTCTCTCAGAATAAGATTACACACGCTTTCATAGTCAGAAACTTTACTGCCATGTAACCACCCCTCCAAGACCTTCACTGAACAGTCAACAACGTCTATCCAGTCTTGTGAGGACTCTTTTCTGGTGTCTCTGAACTTAATCCTGTATTGTTCAGTGGTTAAGCCAAATCCAAACAAGAGTGCATCCTTCAAAACTGCAAAATTGTTAGCATCACTTTCTCTAACAGTAAGGAGCCTATCCTTACCCTTTCCATTAAAAGATAGCCACAATATAGCAGCTCACTGCCTTTGAGGGACCCCCTGTACCATACAGGACCTCTCAAGTGCAGCAAACCACTTGTTGATGTCATCCCCCTCCTTGTAAGGGGGGACTAACTTGTGCAGATTCCTGGAATCATGCTCTCTACCAGGATTACTGTCAGGAATACGGCTGGTGCCACCATGGGGTCCTAACCCCAATCTCTGTCTCTCCTTCTCCAGGTCTAGGGGTTCCCTATCTAAGGCCAGCTGTTGCAGTTTAAGCTTCAGTCTGGTCTCTTCAACCCTGAACTTTTTGAGTTCCCTTTCTAACATGTTGTCTTCAGGGTGGGTTGGTTGGGAATGCTTGGACACAGAAGATAAATTGGAAACAACATAGGGGGATCTGTCCCTAACTGACTGAACCCTAATAACTTGGCCTCCTGGAATAAAGACTCCCCTACTATGATGGGAACCTCCATTACTACCAACATTACTAGGTGTCCTGCTAGGGGGCAGATCTGGTACAGAACCCTCCCCACCTCCCTCAAGGAGATCCCCTGAGTCAGAATGGGAACCTTCTATTAACCTCTCATTTGAAGTGCCTGCTTGGGACTCATCATTCACAATAAGCATGTTAAATAGAAACTCTTTTGCAGGGTTCTTTCCTATCACTA
Source organism: Pleurodeles waltl (assembly GCF_031143425.1). Lineage (NCBI taxonomy): Eukaryota > Metazoa > Chordata > Amphibia > Caudata > Salamandridae > Pleurodeles > Pleurodeles waltl. The sequence goes on from NC_090447.1 coordinate 1,221,281,734, forward strand.
AATCTCTATCTAAGCAAAGACTCCTTAGGTTCTTGTAATTCAAACTGTCATAAGTAGTATTGACCATTTTAAGAGTAGAGTCTTCTACAGACATGATCGTGAAAGGTTTAGAAATAGTGAGAAGGAAGAAAAAGTTTCAGAACTTTTTAAAGAACAGAGAAAACAACTTTTTCAAACTTTTTAGGAACTTTTAGAAGTTTTAGAATACTTTTCAGCACTTAGTAGAAAGTGTAAGAGGAGAAAGGCAAAACTTTTTGGTTAGGTGTACATACACTGAACTTGTTTTGTATATTATTCTCTTATGAAAAAGTACACAATGACAAAGTGGTAAGTAGTTACAAGTACTTATCCCACCGCTGCACAACCAATGCAGGAGGCTGGCCTGGCATGTAGTGGGTACCAGAGGTACTTACACCTTCTGCCAGGTCCAGTTATCCCTTATTAGTGTAGAAGAGGTGTTTCTAGCAGCTTAGGCTGATAGAAGGTAGCTATGGCAAAGCAGCTTAGGCTGAACTAGGAGACATGTAAAGCTCCTGCTATACCACTGGTGTCATATGCACAATATCATAAGAAAACACAATACACAGAAGTACTAAAAATAAAGGTACTTTATTTTTATGACAATATGCCAAAAGTATCCCAGTGAGTACCCTCAGTATGAGGATAAGTTATATACACAAGATATATGTACACAAACCAAAATTATGCAGGTAATAGCAAGAAAAGTAATGCAAGCAGTGTAATGTTACAATAGATTGCAATAGGAGCACACAGGTATAGGGGCAACACAAACCATATACTCCAAAAGTGGAATGCGAACCACGAATGGACCCCAAACCTATGTGAGCTTGTAGAGGATCGCTGGGACTGTAAGAAAACAGTGAGGGTTAGAAAAATAGCCCACCCCAAGACCCTGTAAGGTAGGTGTAAAGTGCACCTACTACCCCCAGAGAGCACAGAAGTCGTGATAGGGGGATTCTGCAGGAAGAAAAATACCAGCAATGCAACAACAGTGGATTTCCGGACCTGAGTACCTGTAAGACAAGGGGACCAAGTCCAATAGTCGCGACAGTGTCAAGAGTGGGCAGGAGCCCAGGAAATGCCAGCTGAGGGTGCAAGGAAGCTGACACCTGTTGGAAGAAGCTTGGAGTTCTGCAAGAAAGAAGAGGACTAGGAACTTCCCCTTTGGAGGATGGATGTCCCACGTTGCAATGAAGCTTGCAGAGGTATTCCCATGCAGAAAGACCGCAAACAAGCCTTGCTAGCTGCAAGGGTTGCGGTACAGGTTTTCGGGTGCTGCTGTGACCCAGGAGAGACCAGGATGTCTCCACTTGCAGGAGGAGACAGAAGGGGCGCCCAGCAACTCAGGGAGCCCTCACAGAAGCAGGCAGCACCCACAGAAGTACCTGAACAGGCACTTGGAAGAAGAGTGAACCAGAGTCCACGCGAAGTCACAAAAGGGAGTCCCACGACACTGGAGGACAACTCAGAAGGTTGTGCACAGCAGGTTAGAGTGTGGGGGACCCAGGCTTGGCTGTGCACGAAGGAAATCCTGGAAGAGTGCACAGGAGCCGGAGCAGCTGCAAATCACGCAGTACCCAGCAATGCAGTCTAGCGTGGGGAGGCAAGGACTTACCTCCACCAAACTTGGACTGAAAAGTCACTGGACTGTGGGAGTCACTTGGACAGAGTTCCTGAGTTCCAGGGACCACGCTTGTTGTGCTGAGAGGGGACCCAGAGGACCAGTGATGCAGTCTTTTGGTGCCTGCGGTTGCAGGGGGAAGATTCCGTCGACCCACGGGAGATTTCTTCAGAGCTCCTGGTGCAGAGAGGAGGCAGGCTACCCCCAGAGCATGCACCACCTGGAAACAGTTGAGAAAGCCGGCACGATGAAGCGATACAAGGTTGCTAGTAGTCCTCTTGCTACTTTGTTGCGGTTTTGCAGACGTCCTGAGCAGTCAGCGGTCGATCCTTTGGCAGAAGGTGAAAAGGGAGATGCAGAGGAACTCTGATGAGCTCTTGTATTCATTATCTGCTGAGATCCCCAAATCAGAGACCCTAAATAGCCAGAAAAGGACGTTTGGCTACCTAGGAAGGAGGATTGGCTACCAAGAGAGGTAAGAGCCTATCAGAAGGAGCCTCTGACGTAACCTGCTGGCACTGGCCACTCAGAGCAGTCCAGTGTGCCACAAACACCTCTGTTTCCAAGATGGCAGAGGTCTGGGGCACACTGGAGGAGCTCTGGGCACCTCCCCTGGGAGGTGCAGGTCAGGGGAGTGGTCACTCCCCTTTCCTTTGTCCAGTTTCACGCCAGAGCAGGGCTGGGGGATCCCTGAACCAGTGTAGACTGGCTTATGCAGAGATGGGCACCATCTGTGCCCATCAAAGCATTTCCAGAGGCTGGGGGAGGCTACTCCTCCCCAGCCCATCACACCTATTTCCAAAGGGAGAGGGTGTAACACCCTCTCTCAGAGGAAATCCTTTGTTCTGCCTTCCTGGGCCAGGGCTGCCTGGACCCCAGGGGGGCAGAAACCTGTCTGAGGGGTTGGCAGCAGCTGCAGTGCAAACCCTGAAAAGGCAGTTTGGCAGTACCCGGGTTCTGTGCTAGAGACCCGGGGGATCATGGAATTGTCCCCCCAATGCCAGAATGGCATTGGGGGGACAATTCCATGATCTTAGACATGTTACATGGCCATGTTTGGAGTTACAATTGTGATGCTGTACATCGGTAGTGACTTATGTACAGTGCACGTGTTTAATGGTGTCCCCGCACTCCCAAAGTCCGGGGAATTTGCCCTGAACGATGTGGGGGCACCTTGGCTAGTGCCAGGGTGCCCACACACTAAGTAACTTTGCACCCAACCTTCACCAGGTGAAGGTTAGACATATAGGTGACTTATAAGTTACTTAAGTGCAGTGGTAAATGGCTGTGAAATAACATGGACATTATTTCACGAAGGCTGCAGTGGCAGGCCTGTGTAAGAATTGTCAGAGCTCCCTATGGGTGGCAAAAGAAATGCTGCAGCCCATAGGGATCTCCTGGAACCCCAATACCCTGGGTACCTCAGTACCATATACTAGGGAATTATATGGGTGTACCAGTATGCCAATGTGAATTGGTAAATTTAGTCACTAGCCTGTTAGTGACACATTTGGAAAGCAGAGAGAGCATAACCACTGAGGTTCTGGTTAGCAGAGCCTCAGTGAGACAGTTAGGCATCACACAGGGTACACATACATATAGGCCACAAACTTATGAGCACTGGGGTCCTGGCTAGCAGGGTCCCAGTGACACAAAACAAACATACTGACAACATAGGGTTTTCACTATGAGCACTGGGCCCTGGCTAGCAGGATCCCAGTGAGACAGTGAAAACACCCTGAAATATACTCACAAACAGGCCAAAAGTGGGGGTAACAAGGCTAGAAAGAGGCTGCTTCCTCACAACCCTCTTCTGGGTTGGTAGGGGCTCCTGTCCTTCCTGGAACTTCTTTCGACTTCTGGACTTGGTCCCCTTCCTTTGCAGGTCTTCAGGTCCAATAATCCAGCAGTTGTTCTTTGCAGACTTGGTTGGCTGCGGCTAAATCCCCAAAACGAGGTGTAGTGTGTCCTAAGGAAACTTGCAGTACTTTACTCCTGCTTTTCTGGACTCTGGGGTGGGGTAATTTACTAACCTTTACTGTATTCTTACTCTCCCAGCGATTCTGCACACACTACACTTGTCTAGGGGGGAATTTGTGATTCACATTCCACTTTCTTAGTATGTGGTTTATGTTGCCCCTAGACCTATTTTCTCCCTTTGCATTCTATAGGATTTCCTACTGTTTGCATTGTTCTATGACTATTTACTTGTCTAATTTTGGTGTCTAGTGTATATATTGTATATAATACTTACCTCCAGAAGGAGTATTGTCTCTAAGATATTTTTGGTACTGTGTCACCCAAATAAATACCTTTATTTTTGGTAACACTGAGTATTGTCTTTGTTTGTGTATAAGTACTGTGTAACTAAAAGTGGTATTGCACGAGCTTTGCATGTCTTCTAGTTGAGCCTAAGCTGCTCTACTATAGCTACCTCTAGCAGCCTAAGCTGCTAGAACACTACTGCTTCACTAATCAGGGATAACTGGACGTGTCATAAGGTGTAAGTACCCAAGGTACCCACTACAAACCAGGCCAGCCCCCTACATAGGTGGTGCAGCGGTGGGATAAGTACTTGCTATTGCTTTACCACTTTGTTACCTGTGCTTTTCACAAGTAAAGCTTGCTCCAATACTTACAGCATAGATAATATATATCTAGAAACAATTTTCTAACTTCTTAAAAAGTTCTTTAAACTTTGCAAAAGGTTTTTTCAAAGTTCTGAAAAGTTTTCTTCTTTTCTCTAAAAAGTGAGCTCCGTTATTCTACTAACTTTTTACTCACTTTCCTAAACTTTTTTCTTTCAATATGTCTTCTGTAAAAGCCACCCCTATAGCCGTCCAGACTACCTATGACAATTTAAACTATAAAAGCTTGAAGGGGCTCTGCATTGAAAGAAATGTAGGAATGGGAAGAACCCCAATAAGAAGTACCTCTTAAATCTCCTCCTACAGGATGACCAGGGAATCAGCATTGAGGAAGAGGTAGAGGATGACTCCAACCAGGAGTGCTCAGAACAGCAAAATGACAATCGTGGGGAGGGTCCTTCCACAGACCTATCTGTCAACAAGCCCCCTAGTATAACTGGTAGTGGGAAGGGTTCACGCTCAAGTAGGGCTCCCTTCCCACCCAGAGGTCAGGTCACTAGAGTGGCTCCTGTTAGAGATAGGTCTGCCTCTGCACACTCTCATCTTATCTCTGTTTCAGAGGCTTCACAGAATTCTAAACCTGAGGACCAGTCCCTAGACAGGACACTCAGAAAGCGGAGGTTAGAGGAGGCCAGACTGAAGCTAATGCAGCAGCAGTTGGCCTTAGACAGGGAATCCCTGGCTGTGGAGAAAGAGAGGCAGGTTTGGGGGTTAATTCCCCATGGTGGATGCAGCGGTTTTAGGAATACAAATGTTAGGGAACCTTCATTTGATTCTAGGAATCTGCACAAAGTTGTCCATCCTTGAAGGATGGTGATGACATCAGCAAGTTGTTTGCTGCACTTGAGAGGGCCTGTAAAGTTCAGAGGGTCCCCCATGTACAGTGGGGTGCGATCCTTTTGTTATCCTTCTCTGGCAAAGGTAGAGACAGACTTCTTATTGTCAGAGAGGATGATGCAGATAATTACCAGGTTCTAAAAAATGCACTCTTAGATGGTCTGGGCTTAACCACTGAACAGTACATACTTAAGTTCAGGGAGACCAGAAAGGAGTCATCACAGGACTGGATAGACTTTGTGGACTGTTCTGTGAAGGCCTGTGAAGGTTTGTTACATGGCAGTAAGGTGACTGATTACAGTATGAAAGCCTTTATAACTTGATTTTGAGGGATCATATCTTGAATAATTGTGTGTCTGACTTGTTACATCAGTATCTTGTGGACTCAGATCTGACCTCTCCCCAAGAATTGGGAAAGAAGGCAGACACATGGGTCAGAGCAAGAGTGAGCAGAAAAGCTCCTACAGAGGGTGACAAGGATTGCAAAAAGAAACATGGTGAAAAATCTCAGGACAAGCATGGGGATAAAAGTAAACTTAAAGATCCCTCTTCAGGTCCAAAACACTCCTCGGTGGGGATAAAACTTCTTCATCTTCTTCAATCTCTTCATACAATCAGAAAAAGCCTTGGTGCTATGTGTGTAGAAATAAAGGCCATTGGCCAGGGGATAAGTCCTGCACAGGTAAAGCCCCTGGGCCTACCACCACTAAGACATCAGACTCTAGTGCTCCTAGCAGTTGTGGTAATAGTGGCGGGACTACTGGCAATAGTCAAACTAAAGGTGTAGTTGGGTTCACGTTTGGGACCATAAGAGAAACTGGGGTAGACAGTCCCAAGATAGTTTCTGTCACACCTGGTGGCATTGGCCTTGCCACCTTGGCTGCTTGTCCCCTTAACATGGATAAGTACAGGCAGTCAATCTTAATAAATGGTGTTGAGGCCCAGGCCTACAAAGACACTGGTGCCACTATCACTTTGGTGACTGAAAACCTGGTGTCACCTGCACAACATCTCCTTGGAAAGAAGTATAAAGTTACTGATGTCAATAACTCCACTCAGTCTCTCCCCTAAGCAGGAGGTGGTATCACCTAGCTTACCTGTAGATTGTTTCTTAGGGAATGACCTAGAGGCCTCAGGTTGGGCTGAGGTAGAGTTTAGTACCCATGCATCCATGCTGGGTATCCCTGAGGAATTGCTTACTCTCATTTCTGGTGAAATGAAAAACAAAGGAGAGAAAAAGGCCTGGAATCTCAGGATTCCTCTCCACCAACAGATAAGAAGGGTATCAAAATATCCCTTCCCCACCCTGCCACTAAGGACACCATTCCTGTGGTGGCAGGAACCTCTCCTGGAGTGGAAACTCTACCAAAGGAGCACCACTAAAGCAGATGTGCAAAATTGTACAATTTTAGTAAATATGGAGAATCCCTCCAGCCCTCCCAGAGAAGATTTAGTGTAGCAGCCCTGCACTACCTATAAACACTTAGGAAAGCAGCCCTATCCTAGTGTGGAGCTTTTAGGACAGCAGCTCTGCTCTGTTCCAACTCAAGAGAAACATCAACCCTGTTCTCTCTTACAGCCATATGGACAAGGTTTTTGCCATATGGACAAAGGTTTTGTCCAGCTATGGTCTTATTAAGACAGCATCCCTGTCTAGCATTTCCTGCATTTGACATAGGCCCAGTGGACCAATCCCACTGTCCAACTTTAAAACATACTCATAGGAACTCTGGGAATTTACACTCACACTATTTGTTAGATAAAAATCTCCAAACAGGGTGGTTTACATCCCCACAGGGAAGTAACCATATAGTAGATGATAAAGGGAGTAACCACTCTATTGCAGATCTACTCTCCACTTATCACCACAGACAATAAAGTCTCAACTGGCCAACCTTAGCCTATATACCCCTACAAACTCCCCTTTGGCATAAACGGGCCATCCATTCCAGAGATACCGCATTTCAACTGGGCACAGTATTTCTCCAGGAGATGGAAAAAGAGTGCTGTACTAGTAGCAGGGACCACACGGTTTGTGTTCTGTGCTGCAAGGGTCATTCAACACCCCCTGTCCCTGTTAGATCATTCATTTTAACATGCCCCTTTCTTGACTTAGAATATATTCCCTGAATACCCAACACAATTTACCAGCATACCATATAGCAATCCAGTCAGGGAAGCCCCAATCCCAAAAGAAAACAAATTCCATAATTTAAAACTTTTGGGGTGGGAGGGTGGTGGGGTCCCAAAGTCTCTTTATAGCTGCTGCCTCTAGTACCATTGTGGCAGTTGCATTTCAACTACTTGGACACATTTATCCCAAGAGTTTCTTTGCAGACTCTAAAATGCTCAAACAGGACTGCCTCTCAACGATGCAGTGATACAGCTTTCTGAAGACAATGAACAATGCTACAGTGTGTGCCAGTGTGGAGGGATATGTAGGATATATACTTTCACATTTTTGTTCTGCTGAGAGAATGAGTGGGTGTGTAGGGCAGGCATTTGGGAGGCAGGGAGGGAGGTTCTGACTGAAATTGGTGAATATAGTGCAGAAACAGGGGCAAGTAGAGAATAACATAGGAAACAGAGTGAAGTCTATGTGGAGTGAGATAGGAAGATGTGAAAGATTTGGGTCGGGTAGTCAAGAAGATCTTGAAGATCTTGCACAAGATCCTCTTCCTATGTGGTTCACAGGGAAGTTAAGGATACCATCAATTGTGTACACAAACCCCAGTATAGCCAATCAATGAGGTGGCTGCCATGACCCATAACATGCATCATCTTTATAAACTAATGAGTGATCGGTTCTGAATTGTCTGACACCCAATGTCAATGAGAAGAAACCATTGGAGCAGGGCACAGTGCGTCAAGCCCCTTGTTAAACCGATCACATCAGAAGGGTCCCATCAGACTGCCCCGTCGAGTAAAGAGAAGATGCTTTTGAGTTACTTTTATGCAGTGTGATTACTTGGACCAGGCATTCCCCAGGCAACAGAGGGTCCTGCAGGCCTGACCACTGCAGGGCAGCACAGACGTCAATCATTGTCCCGGCAGCCGCAATCATCAAGGGCATTCAAGTGTCAGGCAATCAAGCAGGTTCAGTGACCGGTGTACAATGGTGTGCCACATCACTGACATTGATTTGGGGCGGATCAACGCTGCCTAAATCTGGTGCCGTCACACTGCTAATCGCACCTCTGCGCCGCTCTGTTTTTAGCCCAAAAGATCACTGCAGCTATCCATCTTTCCTCCAAGCCCTCTGTGCCGCTCCTCCTGCACCACAGTGGGGCACTGCGATCCCTGCTCACCTCCTCCACATGAGCAGCTGGCAGGCGTTGCAGGGTCAGGCACTGCACCTCTGGTACAGCAGTCGTATCAGGTATAGGGTCGCCTGGTCTCGCTATCAATTAATCAATCAGTGCTTGTAAAGCGCAACTACTCACCCGTTAGGATCTCAAGGCGCTGGGGGGGCAGTGAAGCTGAGGAGGTGGTTTGTCTGATGTGGAGAGGAAGGGTGTTCCAGGCAGTGGCTGCGAGGTAGGAAAATGAGCATCCTCCTGTTCTGGTTTTCCTGATGCGGGGTACTTCTGCGAGAGAGAACTGGGCTGAGCGCAGAGTCCTGTGGGGTACGTGGAGGTTGAGTCGCTGGTTCAGGTAGGCTGGTCTGGTGTTGTGGAGGGCTTTGTGTGCAGGGGTGAGGATCTTGAAGGCAATTGTTTTCTCTATGGGAAACCAGTGCAGTGTACGCAGGTGTTGAGAGATGTGGCAGTGTCGAGGTAGGCCGAAGACCAGTCAGGTGGCGGTGTTCTTGATGTTTTGTAGTTTGCAGGTGAGTTTCTTGTTGATTCCGGAGTAGGATGCATTGCCATAGTCTGTCATAGTCTGGTCTGCTGGTGATGAGGGCGTGTGTGACGGTCTTTCTATGTTCGAGGAAGATCCACTTGAAGGACTTGCATAGGAGGCGGAGGGTGAGGAAGAAGGTGGAGGTGACTGAGTTGATTTGATAGTTCATGCTGTGGTTGGAGTTCAGGATGATTCCAAGGTTGCGGGCTTAGCTAGTGGGGGTGGGCAGGTTTCCGAGGGTGGGTGGCCACCACTAGTCTTTCCACTCATTGGTATGAGGGCCCATAATGTGTACTTCTGTCTTGTTTGCGTTGAGTTGAAAGCAGCTGTTTCTCATCCAGTTGGCGACTGCTTCCATGCCTTTGTGGAAGTTGTGTCTGGCTTTGTTGGGTTCATTGGCAAGGGAGAGGATGAGCTGGGTGTTGTTGGCGTGGGAGATGATGTTGATTCTTTAGCTTCTGACGAGGGTGGCTAGCGGGCCATTCAGGTGTTAAACAACGTGGGGCTGAGGAAGGATCCCTGGGGCACTCCGCAGGTAGTGGGTGTGGGGTCTGCAAGGAAGGGGGCGAGTCTCACTTGTTGAGTTCTGCCGGAGAGGAAGGATTGGATCCAGTCGAGGGTCTTGTCTCTGATGCCGGCTTTGTGGAGTCTTCTTATCAGGGTGTTATGGGAGACTGTGTCGAAGGCCACCGAAAGGGCTAGTAGGATGTGTGCCACTGTCTCTCCCTTGTCCAGCAGGGAGCAGATGTCGTCTGTTGCAGCCAAGAGAGCTGTTTCAGTGCTATGGTTTTGCCTGAATCCGGATTGAGAGATGTTAAGGATGTTGTGGTCTTCTATAAACGTGGCAAGTTGGCTGATGACTGCTTTTTTAATGATTTTTGCAGGAAATGGGAGTAGGGAGATGTTCCTGAAGTTTTTGAGATCAGTGGGGTCTGCCGAGGGTTTCTTGAGGAGGGGGTTGATCTCGGCGTGTTTCCAGTCATCGGGGAAGGTGGCAGCAGCTAGTGAGCGGTTGATGGTGAGGTGGAGCTTGGGGGCGATGGTGTCTGCGGCTATGTTGAAAATGTGGTGGGGGTGTGGGTCTGTGGGGGCCCCAGAGTGTATGGACCTCATTGTTCTCAGTGTATCTTCGGTGGTGAGGGGGTCCAGGTGGTGATTGTTGGTGTCGGGTTTTGGTAGAGAGGGTTCTGTGCATAGGTTGTCCTTGCTGAAACTGTCGTAGATGGTCTTTATTTTGTGGTGGATGTAGGTGCTGAGTCTGTCACAGAGGTCCTATAAGAGTGGGATGTCCATAGTTTCATGTTAGGTTGGGCGAACTCCTTGATGATGCTGAAGAGTTCCTTGCTGATGTGTGCGTGAGGAGATTCTGTCTTGTATAGCTTCTTGTATAGCTTTCTTTTGAGTGTTTCTGGTGAGTTGGTGGTGTGCGGTGGTGGCGGCTCTGAAGTTGCTTTGGGCTTCAGTGTATTTGGTGTTACTCCAGGTGGCGACAAGTGTGTCTAGATTCTCGGAGTTCTGGGGTGAACCGGCTGGCTTTCTTTGCAAGGATGCTGTTCTTTTTGAGACAGGGCTATGGTGTTGGCGCAGTTGCCAATCCATTTGTGGAAGGTGGGTGCTGCGGTGTTTGGGTCGTTGTCGTGTGCTATGATGGGGGCGGCGATGGCGGCGGTTTATGGAAGTTCCTGCTGTGAAGATGGGATCGAGGACATGTCCTGCTGAGTGTGTTGGCACCGTCACGATCTGTCGGAGTCCTATGTTGTGGAGGTTGTCTAGTAGGGATACAATGTTGGGGTCTTGTAGGTTTTCAAGGTGGAAGTTGAGGTCCCCCAGCAGGGTGTAGTTGGTGGCTGTGACAGCTTGTGTGGAGATGCAGTCCGTGATGGAGTTGGCGAAGGGAGTACGTGGTCCAGGAGGGCAGTAGATGAGGGTTCCCCTGATGGTGGATGTCGGGCTGGTGGCTTGAAGTGGAGGTGTTCCATCAGGCTTGTGGATTCTTTCAAGTCTTTGGAGTGTGTGTTCAGGCAGAGGTTGGACCTGTGAACGATGGAGAACTCCTCACCCCCCCCCCCCCAGGGCGGCTGAGGAGGTCTTTCCCGGTGATCTTGTATCCCTGGGGGATGGCGATGTCTGGGCCTGAGGTGGTGTTGGTCCAGGTCTCGGTGAGGAACACGACATCTGGGGTGGTGATGTCAAGGAGGTCCCAGATTTTGGTAGCGTGTTCATGGAGGGAGTGGACATTGAGGAGAATGCACTTGAGTTTTCGGGGTCGGAGTGTTGTAGCGGGTGGGTTGTGCTGGGTTCAAGGTCTTGGTGGTGGTATAAGTTTGGCGGCAGCAGAGGCAGCTGAAGGGACCGTGGGTGTTAGCTGGTTATGCTTGCTTGCAGTTGTTGTGTCCTGGGTTGAGTGCGATGAGTACTGCTGATGTGTAGAGACGGCAGGTGGTAGGACCAGGGGTCTTGGCGCTGGTCTCAGTCGGGTCAGGGATGGGCATGTCTTGGGTGCATCGTCGGGGCGTCCACTGCGGGGCCATGCAGCGACTGCCATTATGTAGGGATAGGGGAGGAGAGGAGAGCTGGGAGGTGGAAAATAGCAGAAAAAAAGAGGGTGGGCTGCAGGGGCAGCAGCGGCGGGGAGAGAGAATGAGATAGAGGAGGGGGCTGGGCTGCAGAGGCAGCAACGACGGGGAGAGTGAGAGGAGGGAGAGAGAGAGAGAGAGATATGCGAGAAAGAGAGGAGTGAGAAGAAAATGAGGAAAAGATAGAGGAAAGCGCAGAAAGCGAAAAGCACAAAAAATAGCACACAAAAGAAAAAAATTAGGAGAATAGAGGCAGAGGGCAGCCCAGCAGAAGAGCAGAGCTCTCCCACTAGACACCATGGATGAGGCACAGGCAGAAACCTGCAGGTGGAGGAGGGCCTCGAACTACTGACAGAGGTCAGAGTTCAGGGACAGAAGGGCTTCACTTGCTGGTGGAGCTATGCGGTGGCAGAGCAGTCCACTGACTAAGTGACCACAACTTTCAGTCTGGGTAAATACAATCTTGTCATTATGGTCCCCACTTCTGCACAACAGGGAGCACAGTTGAGGCTGTAGGCTGAGGCATCATGGTGGCGCTCCTCATGGTCCGAATCGGCAATCGACAGTCCACCTCATTCACAGGTCAGCCGCTATTGGTAACTACAGCAGGCTTGCTGAGAGCCGTGAACCTCCCTAGTACACCGTGGCACCTGGGATGCCCACAGATATATTCAATAACGGCAGATTTCGGTACTTAGTCCGGGAGCACTCGGCTTATATGCAGCTTTCATTGCCAGCAGTTAGCCACGCCCTGTCCACTTGTTACCAATGGAGCCATGATCAATGCTGGATTCTATATAATAGTCTGGTGACCTTAGAGACTGGCCAATAGCAGATTAAAATAAAGTACTATTTATTAGTAATCTAATAAGACTTATGTCACTGCTAACTGTCATCAGAGAGAAAAGGTATAAGATTCAAGCACAAAACAAGGTAAATAATGGCTATGCGGTGGCTGATGTGAAAGTACGAGGCAGAAATAAATAATGAGATGGATCCATAGTAAGGAGGCACGCAGCACCTGCAAGGACATAAGAGACCGACTGGAACATTTAGGAATCAAAATAGGTTTGTAAAACAGGACAAGAGATCAGACTCTGCAGAGATGCTAGAGAATGGACCCAAGAGGCAAAGATGCACTTGTGATATGCGGGTATCTACCAAATAGTGTAATGTAAAATAACAACTGAATAATAGCTTATACAAAAGAAATGTTCCTCAAAATAGTGATGCCAAGAGAGAGGCTTACTGAATGGTAACATTTTATTTATAATTTATTATGTGTTTATCAATTTTGAGTGTCATCAAATTGAGGTGCAGAGCATCAACAAATGATTGTTTTGGATAACACAAATCAGAGCAACAGAGATTGACTTCAGACTCAGAAACCACTGCTTAGCTAATGGAAAGGAGAATGCACAAAATACACACAAACATCTGACAGCAGAGTACTGAAAAATATTCCTGTGGAAAATTGAAAGAAAAAAGCAATAGCTCTAAAATACTTTACCATGCTTCCTCAAACATGTTTCCTGTAAGGAAGCAGATGGAGACATTTTGAATATTTGATAAACAACAAACATAACTAAGAAATTGAAGGGTAACATGCCTTGACTACATAAGATTTAAGCACACCCCAGAAGCATTTCACAGTGGCATTTATGGTGAACATGTGCTGTATTTGATTGCATATCTGCCAATTCGAAGCAAAGAAGTAATCCTTCATTTCTTATACACTAAGGAGCTCTAGCTTTAGATTTAAATATGTGTAAAGATATTAGGAGTTATTTAGACCCTGGTAGGCAGCATACTGGCTGGCCAGGTCAACAGAGGATATCTCTGCATTCAAAGGAGCTGCAGCAGCTATTCCCAAGGCACAAGTTTCATATGGCCCCTTTAGCAAAGCAGAAACATAAAAGAATCACTGGTGGGAGTTTGTTTCTTGTGAAGAAAAATAAATATTAATGGTCCTTACTACACAATGCAGTAATTTTGCATATTTGCCACCCTGGACTACTATACCTCATGTGGTGGTCCTGGGAAGGTAAGATGATAAATGGTCTCATACCCTATTTGACCACTTCAGCATGAAGACCCTGTTGTAGATGGGCCTTCGGGTCAAAGGTTTGTGACGCTGAAGCCAGTGGTGGAGCTCCTGCTCCGGTTTTGTCACTAGTCTAGATCGACTGGGATAGCATTTGAGCTAATACAATGCAAAAACTGCCAACAAAACACATTTGTGGTGGGTAGAATATCAATGTTTTAGTTGTGGTCTGTGAACTGGAGCAGCACTCCAACCAGGGACAAGAAGCTTCACAGTTTCATAACCTGGTATGCATAATTCATGCAGCACTCTAAGGCTGTAAGAGTTAGGATTAGATTGTGCAAAGGTTTTTACTTCTTATGTATGCTTTTTAACAAATCTGCTACTTCAGGATTGTGGAATTCATATAATCCAAAGCCCAGGACATGGCGCTTGGGGTCAAGAACAACATGTTTTCACAGGGATGGGGAATTCCTATTGTCCAATGCCCAGAACATATTGGCCATCATTATGAAGACGGCAGTCGAAACTGCCGTGTTCATGCTGGCGGTCAAACTACTGACCACCAGGGTCTCCGAATCTCTGCCAGCCGGTCCACAGGAATGCCTGGCCGGGACATTGACGGCAGCTCCATGTGGAGCCGCCGCCAATGCCTCTGTGCGGTGGGTGCAGATGCAGCGGTAGCGCAGATCACTGCCCAAAAATTAGACAGTGACCTGCGTGATGGGGCACTGCACAGGGGTCCCTGCACTGCCCATGCCAGGTGCATGGGCAGTGCAGGGGCCCCCGTGCACCCTCTCCACCAGCCAGGGAAAGGCTGGAGGCTTAGGGATCATTATCCGAGGGGTAGCACCTCTGCCCTGTCGGATAATGATTCCAACTGCCACCAGGCTGCCTGATGGTGAGTGGTGGCCCTCATGGGGTTCATTATGTGGTGGTGTGGCCTGCCATGCTGGCTGAAAGGTTTTCCCACCACTGCTGGCATGCTGGCCACACTGCCATGATCATAACGACCACCATTGTTTGGTGTCCAAGGAAACAAGTTTTCATGTATATTTCGTCCTTGTGAAGGGGAGGCCTAACCCCATGCAGCACAGGCTCTGTGGCTGCCAGTTTACAAAGAAGGGAACTGTCTGGAGTTGAGGTAAGGTGTCCCCACTGGCTAATGCTATCCGAACTTGCATTTATGGTTCATTAATGAAAAGTCTTCATTATTAGGTTGTGCGCTGTAAATAAACGTTTTAAGGTCGCACTGCACTATTGACAGTGGTTTCAGTAAAAATTAAAAATAAAAGTGTACACACGTTTGAAAAGTTTAACACTATAAGGCTACGTATAATGCTCCCAGAATGCTCTCATTAGATGCAAATGTTTGCAGAAGTTTGTAAGCAAGAGTAATGATTCTTTGCTTTCAAAATAAAATGTTCAGAAAAAAAAATGGAAGTAGGAAAAAAACGTTTCCCTACGAAATTTTAGGTGCTATTTCTTTGAAGAGTAATTTAGTAAAATGTGTTGATGCATGATAGTATTTCCAAAAATATTCCTAATGGAAAATCAGTGTAACCATTTTCAACAAGGTTATGGGAAGCATGAAAATAAACAAGCACTGGCAAAGCCAACCAAACCGACATTTGTTGTGAGTCTTTGGTTTCGTCAATGCGTGTCTTGTTTTGACATGACTTTTGTAACATTTCATTCATTTGGGAGCTGCCAGGCCCTCACCACTGTAACAAACACTTGCATAAAGAAAAACAAGTTTTTGGTCTCAAAAAGCACACATTGCCACCAGTGGTGTAACAAAGGCCCAGCAGCCCCTCTCCAGGGGCCCCCCTCAGCACAGCACCTGCCCTGAGTCTAGAGGGGGGCTCCTTGTTCTTTGTATAGGGCCCCCTCTAGTTTCATTACACGACTGATTGCCACAGTAGTTCCTGGCATTGAAAAAATCTACTTTGTGTGCCAATATGCCCCTTGTGGAAGAGCAGAATGCGATCACTCACAGTAAACCCATAAGATAGAGAGAAATAGAAGTTTAATACAAACTAAATGTCATGGTTAACGCTAGACCCAATTAGGGACCCAATTCTTAAAGAAAGTCACAAAAGTGCACCCTTGGTACATGGCTTTGAATTAGTGGCTTTCATGAAAACTTTCCGAAGTAGACCATGAAACTGTACTGCTAGAAAATAGTTGTGAACTGTATTATAGCACAAGCAAATATGCATGTGTAGATTTGCTTAAGTGAAGAAAAAATAAATAATAATATATATATATATATATATATATATATATATATATATATATATATATATATATATATATATATATATATATATATATAAATTGAGCATTTACAAGTTTACTTTCCCTCCAACCACTTTCTTCCCATTCCTGGAAGAACTTCTACTTCCACCATTGTCAGGAGTAAATTTACAACCTTTGCCATTATAGGAAAAGATTAGAACTTGGAACCTGGAACTATTGCTTACTGCTTCTTCCAGCCTCATTATGTAGATCTGCGGAAAGGTGGCAAAATAAGGACATTGCTAAAGTAGGGACTGCTAAGCAGTTAGTTCACTACCATGGAAAATGTTTAACTTCAACCTGTGTCAGGAGTAAATTTCCAAACTTTTCCAGGATGGAAAAATGTTGGAGAGGCATTAGTGAATATCCTTAAATACATTGGTTTATGGGTATGCACAGACTCACATGGCATTGGAATAACCACTTCTTGCCTAGTTCCAACCCCCTGTGTGCAGAAAGGTGCCATAATCAAAAGCCGGTTATAATCCACACCTTGTTATAATATGAGTCCTGGCTAATCAAAAGGGCAATCATCAGAGCTTGAATATGAGGAGGCTGCCATATTTCTTATATTATTACATGGCACCAAAAGAGACAAGTGGAATTTTTACAGGTCAAGCAGATGTAGGAAGCATCTCACCCAGGCCCAAGTAGATAGTATATAAAATTCCACATCCACGTACTTCAATTGATGATTCACTAAGACCCTAATTTGCATTTACAGGCTTGTTTCTGCCATAATAATCGGTAAAACTTACTGCAGTCTTGATGTTTTTCAAGGTCTCTTTGCTGAAAAATAAAGAAAGATTTTATTACATAGAAGCCTTTATGTGTATCGAGCCTGCTTCAAATCATGAATTTATTACTACAATCAAATCAAAATGTATATATGTTGTGATACTGACAAAGTGCACCATAGCTACAAAGCATGATAGCGCTGTTCAGATAAAACCTTATTTATGATGGATCTTGGGCATCTGAGCTTGTTCATAATACCAACATATGTAAAAGTGGTGCAACCTTGTGATGGGGCTTAAGTAGGTTTGCGGTTATGGAATTTTTGCTTAGCAGTTTGTTAGCCAACGCATGTTAGGACTGAAATATTCTGCTAGCACATTTTACCATCAGTGTCTACGAACTCACCACTAGACACTGGACATGCGAACAGGAAGAATCGTGCCAATTAATTTTCAAAGTTACAACTGTTTGGGTGGGGAAGATCCTCTAAATGGCTTCAAACAGAATATACCCTTACCTTGAGCTCAGCATAACAAGGTCTAGATTTTTGACATCCATCTCAGCACACACAATAATTTTGCATGTGTGTTAGCGACCTTTGCAACATAGATTAAGACTGACAGTAGGGTTCTGTGGTCCTGCAGGGACAGACTATGTGCATCCTTTATACCAATTGTGGCTACCATTAGTTAATTAGGTTGTATAGGAATGTGCAGGGTCTACAGAGGGAATCTTGTGGGTGTACACCCCCAAATAAATATTCTTTTTTTTTGGCAGTTGGGCCTGGGGGCCCATAGTCGGGTCTGCTAGGTCTGTGTTGTTTTTTTCTTGTCATTCTGATTTCACTAAGAGGTTTTAACATGTTAATTATTTGAATAAGAAGCATAAATATATTTACACACAGATTTTCAAAGATTTAGAGTTGTGTTACTTTGCATCAGGATCAATGGCTGGTGCATGGGCATTCTTTGTATCCATCCATAGATTTTGATGCAAAGCCATAGAGTTCAAGATTATTAAAAATAGCCATATTACAGAATGAACAAAATACAACAAGAAATATACAAGAAAACATAAAACAAAGAAAGAACATTAATAATACAAATAATTAAAAACTATAAAGATTAAAAATTCACCTGATTGCGCCAATACAAGGCACATTTAAAAAAAGATCCAAACCTGCAGCAGACTGTCACCGGGCACCATATGCAGATACATGAGGGCTGGGTAACATTGTAAAAAAAAAAGTTTCCCTTCAAAATGGGGACTAAAAATCTGTGCTTAAAGGAGCACAAAACTCACAAAATAGATGAAGTGCAAAAGTGTCTGTTAAAAAGCACCATCACATGGACAAATAAGAATGCTTTTGGGATCAAACTGACATAACGGAAAACGCAAGTTGGACCTAATAGACCCAAAATTAAATCTGGTAATAAGGAACCTTCCCCTCACGTTATAAACTAAAGACAGGTAGGTCTCAATTCCTGGGGTAGCCTTAATCAACATAAAATCCCTAACAGAGGGTTTCCACAATTCCTTGTTGTAGGAAAGTACCATCTTGCCTGACATGTTACCCCCAATTTCACTGTATGTATGTTTTTTTAGCCCTTGTGTCACTGGGATCCTGCCAGGCAGGACCCCAGTGCTCATAGTATGTGCCCTGTATCTGTTCCCTGTGTGGTGCCTAACTGTATCACTGAGGCTCTGCTAATCAGAACCTCAGTGTTTCTGCTCTCTCTGCTTTCTAAATTTGTCACTGCAGGTTAGTGACTAAATTTACCAATTCTCATTGGCACACTGGTACACCCATATAATTCCCTTGTATATGGTACTGAGGTACCCAGGGTATTGGGGTTCCAGGAGATCCCTATGGGCTGCAGCATTTCTTTTTCCACCCATAGGGAGCTCAGACAATTCTTACACAGGCCCGCCACTGCACCCTGAGTGAAATAATGTCCATGTTATTTCACAGCCATTTTTCACTCCACATAAGTAACTTATAAGTTACCTATATGTCTAACCCTCACTTAGTGAAGGTTGGGTGCCAAGTTACTTAGTGTGTGGGCACCCTGGCACTAGCCAAGGTGCCCCCACATCGTTCAGTGCAAATTCCCCGAACTTTGTGAGTGCGGGGACACCATTACATGCGTGCACTGTACATAAGTTACTACCTATGTACAGCGTCACAATGGTAACTCCGAACATGGCCATGTAACATGTCTAAGATCATGGAATTGTACCCCAATGCCATTCTGGCATTGGGGGACAATTCCATGATCCCCCGGGTCTCTAGCATAGTACCCGGGTACTGCCAAACTGCCTTTTTGGGGTCTCCACTGCAGCTGCTGCTGCTGCCAACCCCTCAGATAGGTTTCTGACCTCCTGGGGTCCAGGCAGCCCTGGCCCAGGAAGGCAGAACAAAGGATTTCCTCTGAGAGAGGGTGTTACACCCTCTCCCTTTGGAAATAGGTGTGAGGGCTGGGGAGGAGTAGCCTCCCCCTGACCCCTGGAAATGCTTTGATGGGCACAGATGGTGCCCATCTCTGCATAAGCCAGTCTACACCGGTTTAGGGATTCCCCAGCCCTGCTCTGGCGCGATACTGGACAAAGGAAAGAGGAGTGACCACTCCCCTGACCTGCACCTCCCAGGGGAGGTGCCCAGAGCTCCTCCAGTGTGTCCCAGACCTCTGCCATCTTGGAACCAGAGGTGTTTCTGGCACACTGGACTGCTCTGAGTGGCCATTGCCAGCAGGTGACGTCAGAGGCTCCTTCTGATAGGCTCTTACCTCTCTTGGTAGCCAATCCTCCTTCCTTGGTAGCCAAACCTCCTTTTCTGGCTATTTAGGGTCTCTGCTTTGGGCAATTCGTCAGATAACGAATGCAAGAGTTCACCAGAGTTCCTCTGCATCTCCCTCTTCACCTTCTACCAAAGGATCGACCGCTGACTGCTCAGGATGCCTGCAAACCCGCAACAAAGTAGCAAGATGACTACTAGCAACCCTGTATCGCTTCGACCTGCCGGCTTTCTCGACTGTTTCCAGGTGGTGCATGTTCTGGGGGTAGCCTGCCTCCTCTCTGCACCAGGAGCTCTGAAGAAATCTCCCGTGACATAAGATATATGTACACAAACCAAAATGATGCAGGTAATAGCTAGAAAAGTAGTGCAATGGACCCCAAACCTATGTGAGCTTGTGGAGGGTCGCTAGAACTGTAAGAAAACAGTGAGGGTTAGAAAAATACCCCATCCCAATACCCTGAAAAGTAGGAATAAAGTGCACCTACTACCCCCAGAGAGCACAATAGTCGTGATAGGGGGATTCTGCAGGATGAACAAACACCAGCAGTGCACTGACAACGGATTTCCGGACCGGAAAGACAAGGGGACCAAGTCCAATAGTCGCGACAGTGTCTGGGGGGGCAGGAGCCCAGGAAACCCTGGATGAAGGTGCAAGGAAGCTGCCTCTGGATGGAAGAAGCTTGGAGTTCTGCAAGAAAGAAGAGGACTAGGAACTTCTCCTTTGGAAGACAGATGTCCCATGTCGTGATGAAGTTTGCAGAGGTGTTCCCACGCAGAAATACCGCAAACAAGCCCTGCTAGCTGCAAGAGTCGCGGTAGAGGTTTTTGGGTGCTGCTGAGGACCAGGAAGGACCAGGATGTCGCCTTTTGGAGGAGGAGACAGAGGGGGCGTCCAGCAACTCAGAGAGCCCTCACAGAAGCAGGCAGCACCCGCAGAAGTACCCCAACAGGCACTTAAAAGAAGAGTGAACCGGAGTCCACGCAAAGTTACAAAAGGGGGTCCCACGACGTCGGAGGACAACTCAGAAGGTTGTGCACTACAGGACGGAGTGCTGGGGACCCAGGCTAGGCTGTGCACAAAGGAAATCCTGGAAGAGTGAACAGGAGCCGGAGCAGCTGCAAATCACGCAGAACACAGCTTTGCAGTCTAGCGTTGGGAGGCAAGGACTTACCTCCACCAAACTTGGACTGAAGAGTCACTGGACTGTGGGAGTCACTTTGACAGAGTTGCTGGGTTCCAGGGACCACGCTCGTCAGGATGAGAGGGGACCAGTGATGCAGTCTTTTGGTGCCTGCGTAAGCAGGGGGAAGATTCCGTCGACCCACGGGAGATTTCTTCTGAGCTTTTGGTGCAGGGTGAAGGCAGGCTACCTGTAGGAGGCTGGACTGGCTTGTAGTGAGTACCAAGGGGTACTTGCACCTTGCACCAGGCCCAGTTATCCCTTATTAGTGTATAGGGTGTCTAGCAGCTTAGGCTGATAGATAATGGTAGCTTAGCAGAGCAGCTTAGGCTGAACTAGGAGACGTGTGAAGCTACTACAGTACCACTTAGTGTCATATGCACAATATCATAAGAAAACACAATACACAGTTATACTAAAAATAAAGGTACTTTATTTTTATGACAATATGCCAAAGTATCTTAGAGTGTACCCTCAGTGAGAGGATAGGAAATATACACAAGATATATATACACAATAGCAAAAATATGCAGTATAGTCTTAGAAAACAGTGCAAACAATGTATAGTTACAATAGGATGCAATGGGGAAACATAGGGATAGGGGCCACACAAACCATATACTCCAAAATTGGAATGCGAACCACGAATGGACCCCAAACCTATGTGACCTTGTAGAGGGTCGCTGGGACTATTAGAAAATAGTGAGAGTTAGCAAAATAACCCTCCCCAAGACCCTGAAAAGTGAGTGCAAAGTGCACTAAAGTTCCCCTAAGGACAAAGAAGTCGTGTTAGAGGAATAATGCAGGAAAGACACAAACCAGCAATGCAACAACTGTGGATTTCCAATCTAGGGTACCTGTGGAACAAGGGGACCAAGTCCAAAAGTCACAAGCAAGTCGGAGATGGGCAGATGCCCAGGAAATGCCAGCTGCGGGTCCAAAGAAGCTTCTACTGGACAGAAGAAGCTGAGGTTTCTGCAGGAACGAAAAGGGCTAGAGACTTCCCTTTTGGTGGACGGATCCCTCTCGCCTTGGAGAGTTGAGCAGAAGTGTTTTCCCGCTGAAAGGACGCCAACAAGCCTTGCTAGTCGCAAATCGTGCGTTTGGCGTTTTTGGACGCTGCTGAGGCCCAGGAGGGACCAGGAGGTCGCA
Source organism: Pleurodeles waltl (assembly GCF_031143425.1). Classification (NCBI taxonomy): domain Eukaryota; kingdom Metazoa; phylum Chordata; class Amphibia; order Caudata; family Salamandridae; genus Pleurodeles; species Pleurodeles waltl. Next base: position 1,221,303,493 of record NC_090447.1, read on the forward strand.
AATTGGACCTGAAGAGAGAAAGGACGTCGAGCAAGACAAAGAGCCCTCACTAAAGCAGGTAGCACCCAAAGAAGTGCCAGAAACAGGCACTACAAGGATGCGTGAAACGGTGCTCGCCGAAGTTGCACAAAGGAGTCCCACGTCGCCGGAGACCAACTTAGAAAGTCGTGCAATGCAGGTTAGAGTGCCGTGGACCCAGGCTTGGCTGTGCACAAAGGATTTCCGCCGTAAGTGCACAGGGGCCGGAATAGCTGCAAAGTCGCGGTTCCCAGCAATGCAGCCCAGCGAGGTGAGGCAAGGACTTACCTCCCCCAAACTTGGACTGAAGAGTCACTGGACTGTGGGGGTCACTTGGACAGAGTCGCTGGATTCGAGGGACCTCGCTCGTTGTGCTGAGAGGAGACCCAAGGGACCGGTAATGCAGCTTTTTGGTGCCTGCGGTTGCAGGGGGAAGATTCCGTCGACCCACGGGAGATTTCTTCGGAGCTTCTGGTGCAGAGAGGAGGCAGACTACCCCCACAGCATGCACAAGCAGGAAAACAGTCGAGAAGGCGGCAGGATCAGCGTTACAGAGTTGCAGTAGTCGTCTTTGCTACTATGTTGCAGGTTTGCAGGCTTCCAGCGCGGTCAGCAGTCGATTCCTTATCAGAAGGTGAAGAGAGAGATGCAGAGGAACTCGGATGAGCTCTTGCATTCGTTATCTGAAGTTTCCCCAGAGACAGAGACCCTAAATAGCCAGAAAAGAGGGTTTGGCTACCTAGGAGAGAGGATAGGCTACTAACACCTGAAGGAGCCTATCAGCAGGAGTCTCTGACGTCACCTGGTGGCACTGGCCACTCAGAGCAGTCCAGTGTGCCAGCAGCACCTCTGTTTCCAAGATGGCAGAGGTCTGGAGCACACTGGAGGAGCTCTGGACACCTCCCAGGGGAGGTGCAGGTCAGGGGAGTGGTCACTCCCCTTTCCTTTGTCCAGTTTCGCGCCAGAGCAGGGGCTAAGGGGTCCCTGAACCGGTGTAGACTGGCATATGCAGAATTGGGCACATCTGTGCCCAACAAAGCATTTCAGAGGCTGGGGGAGGCTACTCCTCCCCTGCCTTCACACCATTTTCCAAAGGGAGAGGGTGTCACACCCTCTCTCAGAGGAAGTTCTTTGTTCTGCCATCCTGGGCCAGGCCTGGCTGGACCCCAGGAGGGCAGATGCCTGTCTGAGGGGTTGGCAGCAGCAGCAGCTGCAGTGAAACCCCAGGAAGGGCAGTTTGGCAGTACCAGGGTCTGTGCTACAGACCACTGGGATCATGGAATTGTGCCAACAATGCCAGGATGGCATAGAGGGGGCAATTCCATGATCATAGACATGTTACATGGCCATATTCGGAGTTACCATTGTGAAGCCACATATAGGTAGTGACCTATATGTAGTGCACGCGTGTAATGGTGTCCCCGCACTCACAAAGTTCAGGGAATTGGCTCTGAACAATGTGGGGGCACCTTGGCTAGTGCCAGGGTGCCCTCACACTAAGTAACTTTGCACCTAACCTTTACCAGGTAAAGGTTAGACATATAGGTGACTTATAAGTTACTTAAGTGCAGTGTAAAATGGCTGTGAAATAACGTGGACGTTATTTCACTCAGGCTGCAGTGGCAGGCCTGTGTAAGAATTGTCAGAGCTCCCTATGGGTGGCAAAAGAAATGCTGCAGCCCATAGGGATCTCCTGGAACCCCAATACCCTGGGTACCTCAGTACCATATACTAGGGAATTATAAGGGTGTTCCAGTAAGCCAATGTAAATTGGTAAAAATGGTCACTAGCCTGTTAGTGACAATTTGGAAAGAAATGAGAGAGCATAACCACTGAGGTTCTGATTAGCAGAGCCTCAGTGAGACAGTTAGTCACTACACAGGTAACACATTCAGGCACACTTATGAGCACTGGGGCCCTGGGTTACCAGGGTCCCAGTGACACATACAACTAAAACAACATATATACAGTGAAAAATGGGGGTAACATGCCAGGCAAGATGGTACTTTCCTACACTACCCCCAGAGCATGCACCACCTGGAAACAGTCAAGAAAGCCAGCAGGATTAGGCGCTACAATGTTGCTGGTAGTCGTCTTGCTACTTTGTTGCGATTTTGCATGCGTCCTGGAGCAGTCAGTGGTCGATCCTTTGGTAGAAGGTGAAGAGGGAGATGTAGAGGAACTCTGGTGAGCTCTTGCATTCGTTATCTGAAGAATTCCCCAAAGCAGAGACACTAAATAGCCAGAAAAGGAGGTTTGGCTACCAAGTTAGGAGGATTGGCTACCAAGAGAGGTAAGAGCCTATCAGAAGGAGCTTCTCACGTCACCTGCTGGTATCGGCCACTCAGAGCAGTCCAGTGTGCCCCCAACACCTCTGTTTCCAAGATGGCAGAGGTCTGGGACACACTGGAGGAGCTCTGGGCCCCTCCCCTGGGAGGTACTGGTCAGGGGAGTGGTCACTCCCCTTTCCTTTGTCCAGTTTCGCGCCAGAGCAGGGCTGGGGGATTCCTGAACCGGTGTAGACTGGCTTATGCAGAGATGGGCACCACCTGTGCCCATCAAAGCATTTCCAGAGGCTGGGGGAGGCTACTCCTCCCCAGCCCTTCACACCTATTTCCAAAGGGAGAGGGTGTAACACCCTCTCTCAGAGGAAATCCTTTGTTCTGCCTTCCTGGGCCAGGGCTGTCCAGACCCCAGGAGGGCAGAAACCTGTCTGAGGGGTTGGCAGCAGCAGCAGCTGCAGTGGAGACCCCGGAAAGGCAGTTTGGCAGTACCCGGGTTCTGTGCTAGAGACCCGGGGGATCATGTAATTGTCCCCCCAATACCAGAATGGTATTGGGGTGACAATTGCATGATCTTAGACATGTTACATGGCCATGTTCGGAGTTTCCATGGTGACGCTATACATAGGTAGTGGCCTTTGTATAGTGCATGCGTGTAATGGTGTCCCCGCACTCACAAAGTCCGGGGAATTTGCCCTGAACAATGTGGGGGCACCTTGGCTAGTGCCAGGGTGCCCACCCACTAAGTAACTTTGCACCCAACCTTCACCAGGTGAAGGTTAGACATATAGGTGACTTATAAGTTACTTAAGTGCAGTGGTAAATGGCTGTGAAATAACGTGGACGTTATTTCACGCAGGCTGCAGTGGCAGGCCTGTGTAAGAATTGTCAGAGCCACCTATGGGTGGCAAAAGAAATGCTGCAGCCCACAGGGATCTCCTGGAACCCCAATACCATGGGTACCTCAGTACCACATACAAGGGAATTATATGGGTGTACCAGTATGCCAATGTGAATTGGTAAATTTAGTCACTAGCCTGTAGTGACAAATTTGGAAAGCAGAGAGAGCATAACCAGTGAGGTTCTGGTTAGCAGAGCCTCAGTGAGACAGATAGTCACCACACAGGGAACACATACAGGGCACATACTATGAGCACTGGGGCCCTGCCTGGCAGGGTCCCAGTGACACAGGACTAAAACAACATACATACAGTGAAATATGGGGGTAACATGCCAGGCAAGACGGTACTTTCCAACAATACCCCACCCCAAGAACCTGAAAAGTAGGAGGAAAGTACCCCTACTACCCCAAAAGGACACAATAGTCATGATAGGGGGATTCTGCAAGAAACACAAACACCAATAAAGCACTGAAGACGGATTCCTGGACATGAGGACCTGCAAGGCAAGGGGACCAAGTCCAAGAGTCGTGATAGTGTCCAGGGGGGGCAGGAGCCCAGAAAACCCTGGATGAAGGTGCAAGGAAGCTGCCTCCTGATGGAAGAAGTTTAGGATTCTGCAACAACGAAGAGGACTAGGAACTTCCCCTTTGGAATGAAGATGTCCCACGTCTTGCTGAAGGTTGCAGAAGTGTTCCCACGCAGAAATACCGCAAACAAGCCTTGCTAGCTGCAAGTTTCGCTGTAGAGGTTTTTGGGTGCTGCTGGGGACCAGGAAGGACCAGGATGTCGCCCCTTGGAGGAGGAGACAGAGGGGGCGCTCAGCAACTCAGAGAGCCCCCACAGAAGCAGGCAGCACCCGCAGAAGTACCGGAGCATGCACTTAGAAGATTTGTGAACTGGAGCTGGCTCAGAGTCACAAAGGAGGGTCCCACGACATCGGAGGACAACTAAGCGGGTTGAGCACTGCAGGACGGAGTGCTGGGGACCCAGGCTAGGCTGTGCACAAAGGAATCCTTGGTGGAGTGCACAGGAGCCGGAGCAGCTGCAAATCACGCAGTACACAGGTTTGCAGTCTAGCGTGGGAGGCAAGGAGTTACCTCCACCAAACTTGGAATGAAAGATCACTGGACTGTGGGAGTCACTTGGATAGAGTTCCTGTGTTCCAGGGACCACACTCGCCAGGATGAGAGGGCCCCAGAGGACCGGTGACGCAGTCTTTTGGTGCCTGCGTCAGCAGGGGAAAGATTCTGTGTCAGGATGGCAGGGGACCCAGAGGACCGGTGATGCAGTCTTTTGGTGCATGCGTTAGCAGGGGAAAGATTCCGTCGACCCACAGGAGATTTCTTCTTGGCTTCCAGTGCAGGGTGAAGGCAGATGACCCCCAGAGCATGCACCACCAGGAAACAGTCAAGAAAGCCGGCAGGATGAGGCGCTACAATGTTGCTGGTAGTCATCTTGCTACTTTGTTGCGGTTTTGTAGGCGTCCTGGAGTAGTCAGCGGTCGATCCTTGGTAGAAGTCGAAGAGGGAGATGCAGAGGAACTCTAGTGAGCTCTTGCATTCGTTATCTGAGGAATTCCCCAGAGGAGAGACCCTAAATAGCCAGAAAAGGAGGTTTGGCTACCAAGAAAGGAGGATTGGCTACCAAGAGAGGTAAGAGCCTATCAGAGGGGGTCTCTGACATCACCTGATGGCACTGGCCACTCAAAGCAGTCCAGTGTGCCCCCAACAGCTCTGTTTCCAAGATGGCAGAGGTCTGGGACACACTGGAGGAGCTCTGGGCACCTCCCGTGGGAGGTACTGGTCAGGGGAGTGGTCACTCCCCTTTCCTTTGTCCAATTTCGCGCCAGAGCAGGGCTGGGGGATCCCTGAACTGGTGTAGACTGGCTTGTGCATATATGGGCACCATCTGTGCCCATCAAAGCATTTCTAGAGGCTGGGGGAGGCTACTCCTCCCCAGCCCTTCACACCTATTTCCAAAGGGAGAGGGTGTAATACCCTCTCTCAGAGGAAATCCTTTGTTCTGCCTTCCTGGACCAGGGCTGTCTAGACCCCAGGAGGGCAGAATCCTGTCTGAGGGGTTGGCAGCAGCATCATCTATAGTGGAAACCCCGGAAAGGCAGTTTGGCAACACCCGGGTTCTGTGCTAGAGACCTGGGGGATCGTGGAATTGTCCTCCCAATACCAGAATGGTATTTGGGTGACAATTCCATGATCTTAGACATGTTACAAGGCCATGTTCAGAGTTACCATTGTGACGCTATACATAGGTAGTGACCTATGTATAGTGCACACGTGTAATGGTGTCCCCGCACTCACAAAGTTTGGGGAATTTGCCCTGAACGATGTGGGGGTACCTTGGCTAGTGCCAGGGTGCCCACACACTAAGTAACTTGGCACCCAACCTTCACTAAGTGAAGGTTAGACATAGAGGTGACTTATAAGTTACTTATGTGCAGTGAAAAATGGCTGTGAAATAACGTGGACGTTATTTCACTCAGGCTGCAGTGGCAGGCCTGTGTAAGAATTTTCTGAGCTCCCTATGGGTGGCAAAAGAAATGCTGCAGCCCATAGGGATCTCCTGGAACCCCAATACCCTGGGTACCTCAGTACCACATACAAGGGAATTATATGGGTGTACCAGTGTGCCAATGAGAATTGGTAAATTTAGTCACTAGCCTGCAGTGACAAATTTAGAAAGCAGAGAGAGCATAAACACTGAGGTTCTGGTTAGCAGAGCCTCAGTGATACAGTTAGGCACCACACAGGGAACACATACAGGGCACATACTATGAGCACTGGGGTCCTGTGTGGCAGGATCCCAGTGACACAAGGGCTAAAACAACATACATACAGTGAAAATGGGGGTAACATGCCAGGCAAGATGGTACTTTCCTACAACGCCAATCAGTTTTGTTGGTTCGTGGGCTTGCCACTTAAAATTTGCTTGATTTCATTTATGAAAGGCATACATACGTCATGCCTTTTCCGGTGTTTAGCCAGCCTCAACTGCACCAGCAAACTACTGAACACATATGAGGCTCCATGTTTTCCACATGGCTTCTGGACTACTTTTTCTTTCCTACACAGTGTGATCTTGCAGTCAAGCACTTTGGATGACATCGACCCTATTACATAGATTACTGCATAACTGACGATACGTTTGACTACGAGTGAACTTCTGCTTCCTTTTGTGTGCTCATTCCTGCTCATGGAGTGGCGCTTTAAATCAGCTCGCTTATGTAAAACTGTATTTGTTTTCATTTTCAATTAATGTAGCAATAAAAGTCCGGTTAGGACTTTACAATACTAATAGCTTTAAGTCCAACAAATGCGAGACCCACTGTATTGCAAATCCTTATTTCTACTGTCAATCATAAGTGCCAGGTCTGTTGGTGTACAGATTGAGAGTACGGAAGATGAAAAAAAGACAATCGATTTCCTAGCTCAGCTTAATGAAGTGCAAATCTAGTTACTTATGCTATTCTACATTGCAAATGGTTTCTTAAGTGGTAACTGTAATGTTAAACGGGAAACAAACAGGAAATGTTAGAAACATACAAAACAACATTGACGAAGAAGAGAACAAATCAAGGGTAAACCAGGGCTTTTCTACATGCATCCTTGGTATGTGACGTGCCCCACAAAAACCCCTTGAAACCTTTACATCAACAGTAGTACCCTGCGTTCTGAAATACACAAAACCAGACTGATATCTAACGTATGCCAACTGCCGGACATGACGTGCAGAACGTGGGAAGATGTTCTCGACTCATGAGAGCAACTCGTGCAGCTTGTTGCATACAAACAACGGCTCCACACCTCATAAATAATAACCATCAGTGCAGAGTAAAGACTCGGGCTCCCCTGAGAAACGTCCTAGCGCTGCAGACCAATTACCCCATGCACAGTCATTATCTAGGGCTAATGTACTTCCGAGACTACATGACACAGCATGCACTGCTCTAGCCGTACCAAAAGAAACTTACGATGGAATAAAACCAAAATATTTAGAAACGCAAAAGAATCAATGTAATCAGCAATGCGTATCAAAAGAAAATAACACCAAAATCCAGGAGAAATTACAACATATTGTTGAATCGTGGCATTCCACGTGTGGCAAAAAGTGTGAAAAACGGTGCTCTGCGTAACCTCAAGTTCAAGCACAGTCGTGCTGGCGGGAACGACCGGTCGGAGGTAACTCCATTTATTCGCCTGTAAATTAGTGGTATCAACCAGACTGGACAACATTAAGAAATGCCCAGTAACTTCCACCAACTGCTCTGCCGCCTTGCCTAAGCATTCCTCATTTGCAACCTAAATCCGCCACGAATCACGCCATACGCTCTGAGATGCGGTGTCTTAACTAGACCCCACCCATAAAGGCGGGTCGGGAGGCGAAATTAATGAAACGCCTCGTGAACACCCTGCTAAAAAGCTGACTTAAAGTTTAGCTAAGTGTACTCACCCAGTGAGATGTGACTGTAAAGATCGGCATGCACAATGCTACCCATTCAGGTAGACAGGAACACATTACAATATCATATGCATACAAAATATTTTACATAAATTACCTCTTCATAGAAAAAAACAGTTATTGGTGATCACCATAAAAACATTTGCAGACCATCAATGTAATGTAAACAGATGGCAATGTTGCTACGTTCACAATTAAGGTCTTTGTTAGACCTGCCAGCTTTGGGGTGGTCATCCCCCAACTTTTTGCCTGCCTCACTCCACTTTTCTGACACTGTTTTTGTTGGTTTTAGGACTCTGCGCACTTTACCACTGCTAACCAGCGCAAACGAGCACATGCTGTCTGCCTTCAACATGGTAACATTGGTTCATTCCCAATTGGCATATATGGTGTACTTGCAAGTCCATAATAAAGTGCACTAAATGTGCCCAGTGCCTCTTAATGGAATGCTACTAGAGGGCCTGCAGCACTGGTTGTGCCACCCATATAAGTAGCCCCTTAACCATGTCTCAAGCCTGCCATTGCAAGGCCTGTGTGTGCAGTTTCACTGCCACTTCAACTTGGCATTTAAAAGTACATGCCAAGCCTTGAACTCCACTTTTTCTACATATACGTCATCCCTAAAGTAGGCCCTAGGTAACCCATAGGGCAGGGTGCTATGTTGGTAAAAGGCAGGGCATGTACATGTGTGATGTATATGCCCTGGTAGTGGAAAACTCCTAAACTCGTTTTCCACTACTGTGAAGCCTGCTCCTTTCATAGGCTAGCATCAGGTCTGCCCTTATGTACTGTAAGAGTGGTAGATTCTGATCTGAAAGGGGTAAGCAGGTCATATTTAGTATGGCGAGAATGGTAATAGAAAATCCTGCTTATTGGTGAGGTTGGATTTTATATTACTATTTTAGAAATGCCACTTTTAGAAAAGTGAGCATTTCTCTGCACTTAAAATCCATCTGTGCCTTTCAGTCTGTCTGTGGGTTAGACTGGTTGACAACTCCTTGTTTATTTCACCCAGACAACCACAAACACAGGATGCTCAGTCACACCTGCACTCAACTGCATATTGAATGGGTCTTCTTGGGCTGGAAGGGTGGAGGGACCTGACACTTACCTTTCAAAGGTTAGTGGCTTGCCCTCACACAATGACTGCCAAACCCCCTTCTGGGACCCTGGCATACAGATTTGTACTGAAAGAAGAACTTGTGTACTTCAAAACCACCCTTTGAAGTCTCCCCCACTTCAAAGGCATTTTTGGGTATATAAACTGGGTCTCTGACCCCACCAACTCAGACACTTCTGGACCTGGACCTGAACCTGAACCTGAACCTGCAACCTGTCAAGAGGAACTGCCTGGCTGCAGAAAGTACTAATTTGGACTGCTTTGCTCTGAAGGACTGCTACCCTGCTTCCCTGCTGTTGCCCTGCTGCCCTGCTGCCCTCTGACTTTGCTGAGAAGTGCTCTCCAAGGGCGTGGGTTGAGCTTGCCTTCTGTTTTCTGAAGTCTTAGGGCCAAAAAGACTTCGGCCCTCATTACAACATTGATAGTAAAAGCCGCCTACTGCCGTGCAGAAGACCGCCAATACACCGCCGCGGCAGCGGAATTCCGCCACAGTCATTATGACCCACAGCTCGGAATCTGCCAAAATTGAGACACCCACACAAGTCCGCCACACCAAAGGTCAGTGATAAACTGGCGATAACAAAACCTCCACCATCACGCCAACAGAAATACGCCCACACTATCACGACTCACAAATCCACACAGCGGTCTTTCAACCGCGGTATTCCATTGGTGGTACACACCGCCGCGCTCAAAATAGACACACATATACAAAACACATCCACATTGGACAATTCAAAATACACACACCTGATACAAATACACACACCACTCCCACACACCCAATACAATATAAAACACACACCCACATCACCCACAAACCCCTACGACCACAATTGCGACAGAAGGCCAGAGAAAGACTGTAGGAGGCTGGACTGGCTTGTAGTGAGTACCAAGGGGTACTTGCACCTTGCACCAGGCCCAGTTATCCCTTATTAGTGTATAGGGTGTCTAGCAGCTTAGGCTGATAGATAATGGTAGCTTAGCAAAGCAGCTCAGGCTGAACTAGGAGACGTGTGAAGCTACTACAGTACCACTTAGTGTCATATGCACAATATCATAAGAAAACACAATACACAGTTATACTAAAAATAAAGGTACTTTATTTTTATGACAATATGCCAAAGTATCTTAGAGTGTACCCTCAGTGAGAGGATAGGAAATATACACAAGATATATATACACAATAGCAAAAATATGCAGTATAGTCTTAGAAAACAGTGCAAACAATGTATAGTTACAATAGGATGCAATGGGGAAACATAGGGATAGGGGCAACACAAACCATATACTCCAGAAGTGGAATGCGAACCACGAATGGACCCCAAACCTATGTGACCTTGTAGAGGGTCGCTGGGACTATTAGAAAATAGTGAGAGTTAGAAAAATAACCCTCCCCAAGACCCTGAAAAGTGAGTGCAAAGTGCACTAAAGTTCCCCTAAGGACAAAATAGTCGTGTTAGAGGGAGAATGCAAGGAAAACACAAATCAGCAATGCAACAACGATGGATTCCTGTCTGAGGGTACCTGTGGAACAAGGGGACCAAGTCCAAAAGTCACAAGCAGCTCGGAGATGGGCAGATGCCCAAGAAATGCCAGCGGTTGGTGCAAAGAAGCTCTTACTAGGCTGAAGAACTGTGAATACTGCAGGAACGACAAGGGCTAGAGACTTCCCCTTTGGAGGATGGATCCCCCACGCCTTGGAGAGTCGTGCAGAAGTGTTTTCCCGCCGGATGGACGCCAACAAGCCTTGCTACACGCAAATCGTGCGTTTGGCGTTTTTGGACGCTGCTGGGGCCCAGGAGGGACCAGGAGGTCGCAAATTGGACCTGCAGAGAGAGGGGACGTCGAGCAAGACAAAGAGCCCTCACTGAAGCAGGTAGCACCCGGAGAAGTGCCAGAAACAGGCACTACGAGGATGCGTGAAACGGTGCTCGCCGAAGTTGCACAAAGGAGTCCCACGTCGCCGGAGACCAACTTAGAAAGTCGTGCAATGCAGGTTAGAGTGCCGTGGACCCAGGCTTGGCTGTGCACGAAGGATTTCCGCCGGAAGTGCACAGGGGCCGGAGAAGCTTGCAAAGTCGCGGTTCCCAGCAATGCAGCCCAGCGAGGTGAGGCAAGGACTTACCTCCACCAAACTTGGGCTGAAGAGTCACTGGACTGTGGGAGTCACTTGGACGGTGTCGCTGGATTCGAGGGACCTCGCTCGTCGTGCTGAGAGGAGACCCAAGGGACCGGAGATGCAGCTTTTTGGTGCCTGCGGTTGCAGGGGGAAGATTCCGTCGACCCACGGGAGATTTCTTCGGAGCTTCTGGTGCAGAGAGGAGGCAGACTACCCCCACAGCATGCACAAGCAGGAAAACAGTCGAGAAGGCGGCAGGATCAGCGTTACAGAGTTGCAGTAGTCGTCTTTGCTACTATGTTGCAGGTTTGCAGGCTTCCAGCGCGGTCAGCGGTCGATTCCTTATCAGAAGGTGAAGAGGGAGATGCAGAGGAACTCGGCTGAGCTCATGCATTCGTTATCTGAAGTTTCCCCAGAGACAGAGACCCTAAATAGCCAGAAAAGAGGGTTTGGCTACCTAGGAGAGAGGAAAGGCTACTAACACCTGAAGGAGCCTATCACAAGGAGTCTCTGACGTCACCTGGTGGCACTGGCCACTCAGAGCAGTCCAGTGTGCCAGCAGCACCTCTGTTTCCAAGATGGCAGAGGTCTGGAGCACACTGGAGGAGCTCTGGACACCTCCCAGGGGAGGTGCAGGTCAGGAGAGTGGTCACTCCCCTTTCCTTTGTCCAGTTTCGCGCCAGAGCAGGGGCTAAGGGGTCCCTGAACCGGTGTAGACTGGCTTATGCAGAATTGGGCACATCTGTGCCCAACAAAGCATTTCCAGAGGCTGGGGGAGGCTACTCCTCCCCTGCCTTCACACCATTTTCCAAAGGGAGAGGGTGTCACACCCTCTCTCAGAGGAAGTTCTTTGTTCTGCTATCCTGGGCCAGGCCTGGCTGGACCCCAGGAGGGCAGCTGCCTGTCTGAGGGGTTGGCAGCAGCAGCAGCTGCAGAGAAACCCCAGGAAGGGCAGTCTGGCAGTACCAGGGTCTGTGCTACAGACCACTGGGATCATGGAATTGTACCAACAATGCCAGGATGGCATAGAGGGGGCAATTCCATGATCATAGACATGTTACATGGCCATATTCGGAGTTACCATGGTGAAGCCACATATAGGTAGTGACCTATATGTAGTGCACGCGTGTAATGGTGTCCCCGCACTCACAAAGTTCAGTGAATTGGCTCTGAACAATGTGGGGGCACCTTGGCTAGTGCCAGGGTGCCCTCACACTAAGTAACTTTGCACCTAACCTTTACCAGGTAAAGGTTAGACATATAGGTGACTTATAAGTTACTTAAGTGCAGTGTAAAATGGCTGTGAAATAACGTGGACGTTATTTCACTCAGGCTGCAGTGGCAGGCCTGTGTAAGAATTGTCAGAGCTCCCTATGGGTGGCAAAAGAAATGCTGCAGCCCATAGGGATCTCCTGGAACCCCAATACCCTGGGTACCTCAGTACCATATACTAGGGGATTATAAGGGTGTTCCAGTAAGCCAATGTAAATTGGTAAAAATGGTCACTAGCCTGTCAGTGACAATTTGGAAAGAAATGAGAGAGCATAACCACTGAGGTTCTGATTAGCAGAGCCTCAGTGAGACAGTTAGTCACTACACAGGTAACACATTCAGGCACACTTATGAGCACTGGGGCCCTGGGTTACCAGGGTCCCAGTGACACATACAACTAAAACAACATATATACAGTGAAAAATGGGGGTAACATGCCAGGCAAGATGGTACTTTCCTACACAACCCCCCCCCAAACGAAGGACAATAAGACTAGCCATTACCTGATGAGTCTTCATTGTCTAAGTGGAAATATCTGGAGAGTCCATCTGCATTGGAGTGGCTACTCCCAGGTCTATGTTCCACTGTATAGTCCATTCCCTGTAGGGATATGGACCACCTCAACAATTTAGGATTTTCACCTTTCATTTGTTTTAGCCAAAGTAGAGGTTTGTGGTCTGTCTGAACAATGAAGTGAGTGCCAAACAGGTATGGCCTCAACTTCTTCAGAGCCCAGACCACAGCAAAGGCCTCCCTCTCAATGGCAGACCAACGCTTTTCTCTAGGGGTCAACCTTCTACTAATAAAAGCAACAGGTTGATCCTGGCCCTCAGAATTAAGTTGTGATAGGACTGCCCCTACTCCTAATTCAGATGCATCAGTTTGGACATAGAATTTTTTAGAGTAACAAGGGCTTTTCAGGACAGGTGCAGAGCACATGGCCTGCTTCAGCTCCTCAAAAGCTTTCTGACAGTTTGCTGTCCATAATACCTTTTTAGGCATTTTCTTTGATGTGAGGTCATTAAGAGGGGCTGCAATGGAGCCATAGTTCTTAATGAACCTCCTGTAATACCCAGTGAGGCCTAGGAAGGCTCTCACCTGAGTCTGAGTGGTAGGGGGAATCCAATCAATGATAGTTTGGATTTTCCCCTGAAGTGGTGCAATCTGTTCCCCACCAACAAGGTGTCCCAGATAAACCACCTTACCCTGCCCTATCTGGCACTTTGAAGCCTTGATAGTGAGGCCTGCCTTTTGCAGGGCCTCCAAAACTTTCCAAAGGTGGACCAGGTGATCATCCCAGCTGGAGCTAAAGACAGCTATATCATCCAAATATGCTGCACTGAAAGCTTCCAGCCCATGCAGGACTGTGTTCACCAACCTCTGAAAAGTGGCAGGTGCATTTTTCAAACCAAAAGGCATTACAGTAAACTGGTAATGTCCTCCAATGGTAGAAAATGCAGTCTTAGGTTTAGCATCTTCTGACATTTTGATCTGCCAATACCCTGCAGTCAAATCAAAAGTGCTTAGATACTTGGCAGATGCCAGTGTATCTATTAGCTCATCTGCCCTGGGTATAGGGTGAGCATCTGTTTTGGTTACCAAGTTGAGACCTCTATAGTCTACACAAAACCTCATTTCCTTCTTTCCATCTTTAGAATTGGGTTTTGGTACCAGTACCACAGGAGAAGCCCATGGACTGTCAGAGTGCTCAACCACTCCTAGTTCCAACATCTTCTGAACTTCTTTCTTTATGCAGTCCCTGACATGGTCAGGCTGCCTATAGATCTTACTTTTGACAGGTAAACTGTCTCCAGTATCTATAGTGTGCTCACACCAAGAAGTGGTGCCTGGCACAATGGAGAAGAGTTCTGAAAATTGTCCTAGGAGATTTATGCAATTATCTTTCTGCTCAGCAGTAAGACAATCAGCCAAAACTACACCTTCCACAAGAGCATCTTGTTCTGTGGAAGAGAAGAGATCAGGTAGAGGATCACTGTCTTCTTCCTGTCCCTCATCTGTTGCCATGAGCAGGGTGAGATCAGCCCTGTCATAGTAGGGTTTCAGGCGGTTGACATGGAGCACCCTAAGGGGACTCCTGGCAGTGCCTAAGTCAACCAAGTAGGTGACTTCACCCTTCTTTTCAACAATTGTGTGTGGACCACTCCATTTATCTTGGAGTGCTCTTGGGGCCACAGGCTCCAAGACCCACACTTTCTGCCCTGGTTGGTACTGAACCAAAACAGCCTTCTGATCATGCCATTGCTTCTGGAGCTCTTGGCTGGCCTGAAGGTTTTTACTGGCCTTTTTCATGTACTCAGCCATCCTTGATCTGAGGCCAAGTACATAGTCCACAATATCCTGCTTAGGAGCTTTTAAAGGTTGTTCCCAACCCTCCTTTACAAGTGTGAGTGGACCCCTAACAGGGTGTCCAAAAAGAAGTTCAAAGGGGCTGAAGCCCACTCCTTTCTGGGGTACCTCCCTGTAGGCAAAAAGGAGGCATGGTAGAAGGATATCCCATCTCCTGCGGAGTTTTTCAGGGAGTCCCATAATCATGCCTTTGAGAGTTTTATTAAATCTCTCCACCAGTCCATTTGTTTGTGGATGATAGGGTGTTGTGAACTTGTAAGTTACACCACACTCCTTCCACATGGCCTTTAAGTATGCAGACATGAAATTGCTTCCTCTGTCTGATACTACTTCCTTTGGGAAGCCCACCCTGGAAAATATTCCCAGGAGGGCCTTTGCCACTGCAGGAGCTGTAGTGGTCCTTAAAGGAATAGCTTCAGGATATCTTGTGGCATGGTCCACTACCACCAAGATAAACCTATTGCCTGAAGCAGTAGGAGGGTCAAGGGGGCCAACTATGTCAACCCCTACCCTTTCAAAGGGAACCCCAACCACAGGCAGTGGGATACGGGGTGCCTTTGGAGTGCCACCTGTCTTGCCACTGGCTTGACAGGTTTCACAGGACTTACAAAATTCTTTTGTGTCCTCCGACATCCTAGGCCAATGAAACAGTGGTACCAATCTGTCCCAAGTTTTCATTTGACCCAGGTGCCCAGCTAAGGGAATGTCATGTGCCAGTGTTAGGAGGAACTTTCTGTACTCCTGAGGAATCACTAATCTCCTGGCAGCTCCAGGTTTAGGATCCCTATGCTCAGTGTACAAGAGGTTGTCCTCCCAGTAAACTCTGTGTGAGTCACTGACATCCCCATTAGCCTGTTTGACAGCTTGCTGTCTGAGACCCTCTAATGTGGGACAGGTTTGCTGTGCCACACTCAGCTCCTCTCTGGCAGGCCCCCCTTCACCCAAAAGCTCAGCAGTGTCTGCTTCCAGCTCCTCTGGTGTAGGTTCTGCACAGGGAGGGAATTCTTCTTCCTCAGAAGTAGAATCCACTGTAGAGGGAGGGATAGTATGAAGTGGTTTGCTTCTACTAGCCCTAGCTTTAGGGAGCACTTGGTCCATTGTTCCAGGATCCAAGCTTCCCTGTCCTTTTTGCTTTTTGGCCTGAGCCCTTGTCAAAGCAAAAATATGCCCTGGGATGCCCAGCATTGCTGCATGGGCCTCCAACTCCACATCTGACCAAGCTGATGTCTCCAAATCGTTCCCTAATAGACAGTCTACAGGTAAATCTGAAGCTACCACAACTTTCTTTGGACCAGATACCCCCCCCCAGTTGAGATTTACAACAGCCATGGGGTGGCTTTGTGTTATGTTGTGAGCATCGGTTACTTGGTACTGGTGTCCAAGTATGTGTTGTTCAGGGTGCACCAGTTTCTCAATCACCATTGTGACACTGGCACCTGTGTCCCTGTAGGCCTGGACCTCAACACCATTTATTAGGGTTAGTTGCTTGTACTTCTCCAAGTTATGGGGGCAAGCAACCAAAGTGGCTAAGTCAATAGCCCCTTCAGAGACTAAAGTAGCCTCTGTGGTCTCCCTAATCAGACCAACCCCAACTAAATTACCAAAAGTGAGCCCAGCTACTCCCTTGGATTGGCTATTAGTAGGTTTGCTCCCACCACTACTGCTATTAGTAGGGACACTAGGTGTAGCAGTAGGGGTTGTAGTGGTAGGAGCTGTGGTGCCTTTCTTTGGACAACTGGGATATGTTGTCCAATGGCCTTTTATCTTACATAAATAGCACCATGGTTTCTTTTCCTTGTTCTGATTAAAGGAGGATTTGGAACCACCACCCCCCCCAGAGTGTTTTTGTGGGCCTGATGAAGACTCATTTTTAGATTTGTCCCCACTCTTGTCAGAAGACTTACCATCCTTCTTTTTGTTGCCATCTTTGTCACCCCCTGTATGAACTTTTCTGTTCACTCTTGTTCTGACCCATTTGTCTGCCTTCTTTCCCAATTCTTGGGGAGAGGTCAGATCAGAGTCCACCAAGTACTGGTGCAACAAATCAGACACACAATTATTAAGAATATGCTCTCTCAGGATCAAGTTATACAGGCTGTCATAATCAGTAACTTTACTGCCATGTAACCACCCCTCCAAGGCCTTCACTGCCTGGTCAATGAAATCAACCCAGTCTTGTGAAGACTCCTTTTTGGTATCTCTGAACTTTATCCTGTACTGTTCAGTGGTTAAGCCATAACCATCCAGGAGTGCATTCTTAAGAACTTGGAAATTGTTAGCATCATTTTCTTTTACAGTAAGGAGCCTATCCCTACCTTTTCCAGTAAATGATAGCCATAGGATAGCAGCCCACTGCTTTTGAGGGACATCCTGTACAGCACAGGCCCTCTCAAGTGCAGCAAACCACTTGTTAATGTCATCCCCCTCCTTGTAAGGGGGAACTATCTTATGCAGATTCCTGGAATCATGCTCTTTTGCAGGATGACTATGGGGAATACTGCTGCTGCCACCATGGGTATCTAAACCCATTTTCTGTCTTTCCCTCTCTATTTCTAAAGACTGTCTATCCAAATCCAGCTGTTGCTTCTTGAGCTTCAGTCTGGTTTGCTCCACTCTCAATCTATTGAGCTCCCTTTCCAACAATCTGTCATCAGGGTGGGTGGGAGGGACATTTCTAGATACAGAGGTATGATGGGAATGAACAGAAGGAGACCTGTCCCTTACAGAGGGCACCCTAACAGCTTGGCTACCAGTATAATGTGAGAGCACATCATCAGTATGATGTGATTCAACCTCTGTACCAACTATGCTAGACTGTCTAGTAATGGGCAGGCTGAGAAGTTTCTTTCCTGAACCTTTTCCTGGGGGAGTCCCTGGATCAGATTGAGAACCATTAGCTACTTTTTCTACAGATTGGGCACTTATGGCCTTATCCTGTACTCTAAGCATATTAATTAACAGTTCTAAGGAAGGATTCTTCCCTACACTCAAACCTCTCTCTATGCAGAGACTCCTTGCTCCTTTCCAGCTAAGGTGATCATATGCAAGTTTGGACAGTTCAACTTTTTGGCCTGTGCCAGACATTTTTAGAGAGAGTTAAAGTGATAGACAAAGAGAAAAAAGTTTTCAGAACTTTTTGGAAAGACAGAAAAAAACTTTTTAAACTTTTAAGAACTTTTTGAAAGTTTAGAAGTACTTTTCAGCACTTAGAAAAGAGTGAAAAGAGGAAATGCAAAACTTTTTGGCTATGTGTATATACACTGACCTTGTTTTGTATATTTTTCTCTTATGAAAAGTACAATGACAAGAGTGGTAAGTAGTCTCAAAGCACTTATCCCACCGCTGCACAACCAATGTAGGAGGCTGGACTGGCTTGTAGTGAGTACCAAGGGGTACTTGCACCTTGCACCAGGCCCAGTTATCCCTTATTAGTGTATAGGGTGTCTAGCAGCTTAGGCTGATAGATAATGGTAGCTTAGCAAAGCAGCTCAGGCTGAACTAGGAGACGTGTGAAGCTACTACAGTACCACTTAGTGTCATATGCACAATATCATAAGAAAACACAATACACAGTTATACTAAAAATAAAGGTACTTTATTTTTATGACAATATGCCAAAGTATCTTAGAGTGTACCCTCAGTGAGAGGATAGGAAATATACACAAGATATATATACACAATAGCAAAAATATGCAGTATAGTCTTAGAAAACAGTGCAAACAACGTATAGTTACAATAGGATGCAATGGGGAAACATAGGGATAGGGGCAACACAAACCATATACTCCAGAAGTGGAATGCGAACCACGAATGGACCCCAAACCTATGTGACCTTGTAGAGGGTCGCTGGGACTATTAGAAAATAGTGAGAGTTAGAAAAATAACCCTCCCCAAGACCCTGAAAAGTGAGTGCAAAGTGCACTAAAGTTCCCCTAAGGACAAAATAGTCGTGTTAGAGGGAGAATGCAAGGAAAACACAAATCAGCAATGCAACAACGATGGATTCCTGTCTGAGGGTACCTGTGGAACAAGGGGACCAAGTCCAAAAGTCACAAGCAGCTCGGAGATGGGCAGATGCCCAAGAAATGCCAGCGGTTGGTGCAAAGAAGCTCTTACTAGGCTGAAGAACTGTGAATACTGCAGGAACGACAAGGGCTAGAGACTTCCCCTTTGGAGGATGGATTCCCCACGCCTTGGAGAGTCGTGCAGAAGTGTTTTCCCGCCGGATGGACGCCAACAAGCCTTGCTACACGCAAATCGTGCGTTTGGCGTTTTTGGACGCTGCTGGGGCCCAGGAGGGACCAGGAGGTCGCAAATTGGACCTGCAGAGAGAGGGGACGTCGAGCAAGACAAAGAGCCCTCACTGAAGCAGGTAGCATCCGGAGAAGTGCCAGAAACAGGCACTACGAGGATGCGTGAAACGGTGCTCGCCGAAGTTGCACAAAGGAGTCCCACGTCGCCGGAGACCAACTTAGAAAGTCGTGCAATGCAGGTTAGAGTGCCGTGGACCCAGGCTTGGCTGTGCACGAAGGATTTCCGCCGGAAGTGCACAGGGGCCGGAGAAGCTTGCAAAGTCGCAGTTCCCAGCAATGCAGCCCAGCGAGGTGAGGCAAGGACTTACCTCCACCAAACTTGGGCTGAAGAGTCACTGGACTGTGGGAGTCACTTGGACGGTGTCGCTGGATTCGAGGGACCTCGCTCGTCGTGCTGAGAGGAGACCCAAGGGACCGGAGATGCAGCTTTTTGGTGCCTGCGGTTGCAGGGGGAAGATTCCGTCGACCCACGGGAGATTTCTTCGGAGCTTCTGGTGCAGAGAGGAGGCAGACTACCCCCACAGCATGCACAAGCAGGAAAACAGTCGAGAAGGCGGCAGGATCAGCGTTACAGAGTTGCAGTAGTCGTCTTTGCTACTATGTTGCAGGTTTGCAGGCTTCCAGCGCGGTCAGCGGTCGATTCCTTATCAGAAGGTGAAGAGGGAGATGCAGAGGAACTCGGCTGAGCTCATGCATTCGTTATCTGAAGTTTCCCCAGAGACAGAGACCCTAAATAGCCAGAAAAGAGGGTTTGGCTACCTAGGAGAGAGGAAAGGCTACTAACACCTGAAGGAGCCTATCACAAGGAGTCTCTGACGTCACCTGGTGGCACTGGCCACTCAGAGCAGTCCAGTGTGCCAGCAGCACCTCTGTTTCCAAGATGGCAGAGGTCTGGAGCACACTGGAGGAGCTCTGGACACCTCCCAGGGGAGGTGCAGGTCAGGAGAGTGGTCACTCCCCTTTCCTTTGTCCAGTTTCGCGCCAGAGCAGGGGCTAAGGGGTCCCTGAACCGGTGTAGACTGGCTTATGCAGAATTGGGCACATCTGTGCCCAACAAAGCATTTCCAGAGGCTGGGGGAGGCTACTCCTCCCCTGCCTTCACACCATTTTCCAAAGGGAGAGGGTGTCACACCCTCTCTCAGAGGAAGTTCTTTGTTCTGCTATCCTGGGCCAGGCCTGGCTGGACCCCAGGAGGGCAGCTGCCTGTCTGAGGGGTTGGCAGCAGCAGCAGCTGCAGAGAAACCCCAGGAAGGACAGTCTGGCAGTACCAGGGTCTGTGCTACAGACCACTGGGATCATGGAATTGTACCCCATAGAGGGGGCAATTCCATGATCATAGACATGTTACATGGCCATATTCGGAGTTACCATGGTGAAGCCACATATAGGTAGTGACCTATATGTAGTGCACGCGTGTAATGGTGTCCCCGCACTCACAAAGTTCAGTGAATTGGCTCTGAACAATGTGGGGGCACCTTGGCTAGTGCCAGGGTGCCCTCACACTAAGTAACTTTGCACCTAACCTTTACCAGGTAAAGGTTAGACATATAGGTGACTTATAAGTTACTTAAGTGCAGTGTAAAATGGCTGTGAAATAACGTGGACGTTATTTCACTCAGGCTGCAGTGGCAGGCCTGTGTAAGAATTGTCAGAGCTCCCTATGGGTGGCATAAGAAATGCTGCAGCCCATAGGGATCTCCTGGAACCCCAATACCCTGGGTACCTCAGTACCATATACTAGGGGATTATAAGGGTGTTCCAGTAAGCCAATGTAAATTGGTAAAAATGGTCACTAGCCTGTCAGTGACAATTTGGAAAGAAATGAGAGAGCATAACCACTGAGGTTCTGATTAGCAGAGCCTCAGTGAGACAGTTAGTCACTACACAGGTAACACATTCAGGCACACTTATGAGCACTGGGGCCCTGGGTTACCAGGGTCCCAGTGACACATACAACTAAAACAACATATATACAGTGAAAAATGGGGGTAACATGCCAGGCAAGATGGTACTTTCCTACAAAGACACTACAATCTACAACCAAGCATCCACAGGCACACAATACCATCACCCACATAACATCCACGCACCTCACACAACACACCACTAAATATCACCCCACATACCACAACACACCCCACACATCACCCACACCACCCCATGGCACGGCGAAGACACCCCAGGTTCTCTGAGGAGGAGCTCAGGGTCATGGTGGAGGAAATCATCCAGGTAGAGCCACAGCTATTCGGATCACAGGTGCAGCACACCTCCATAGTTAGGAAGATGGAGCTATGTCGAAGAATAGTGGACAGGATCAATGCAGTGGGACAACACCCAAGAAATAGGGATGACATCAGCAAGAGGTGGAACGACCTACGGAGGAAGGTGCGTTCCGTGGTCTCAAGACACCACCTTGCGGTTCAGAGGACTGGCTGCGGACCCCCACCTCCTCCCCCACAACTAACAACATGGGAGGAGCAAGTCTTGGCTATTCTGCATCCTGAGGGCCTCGAAGGAGTAGCTGGAGGAATGGACTCTGGTAAGTAAAACCTTAACTAATATATCCCCCACTAAACCTGCATGCCATCACATACCCCCACCCTCGGCCTCACCCCATCACTCCTACTCCTCACAAATGACCCAATATCACAAACCACACACCCCAACACCAAGCCCTGCATGCAACAACAAAGCATGGACACCCATCACCAATGCATGGCCACTGAACATACCCATACACCCCCCTAAACCATCATCACTCAAGGTCCCAAAGAGGAATGCAAGCACTGGGGTACACAGTCACCCACCCATTGCACACCATGGTACACCCAGATGCAATAATCATGCTTTTACACCCCTGCAGGACCCCTACCCAACATCCCGCACAGGAGGGTCCACACATGTCCACACCACCAACAGAAGAGGCCCACAGTGATGACAGCAGCTCTGTCCAACTGGATCTAGACGACCAGCCCAGCCCATCTGGGACCTTGGGACAGTCGGTTCCCCTCACACTGGCACAGGCCACTACAGAGCTTGCCCCCTCTGGAAACACCAGCACATCACCCACCCAGCGGGCCAATCTCTTTGTCCACAGGACACGTCAATCAGCAGTGTTTCCACCATTACAGGGAACCCAGGCTAACCCACCACCCCAACAACAACAGGGACCTGGGGGCAGTGGCAGTGGGCACACCGTTCAGGGGACAGAGGTCCAGGGAAACAGGGGAACTGGGAGGGCTGCTGTGCGACAGGGGGAGGACAGGCCCAGGGAACCCACTCTCCACGAGGCCCTCTCCAACATCATGGGAGTGTACCATCATTCCCAGGAGATGATGGCAACGGTACTGGCCAAGTTTCAGGAGACCCAGTGGCTGCAGGAGGAACAGTATTTGGGCTTCAGGGAGGAACTCATATCCATCAGTTCCACCATAGGCACCATCGTAGGGGTGCTGAAGGAAGTCCTCAACACCAGGAGGGACACTGTGGCACAACAAGGGGCCCCGACACTATCCTGGACGATGAACTGCCCACCACCTCCGCCGGCGCTAGTGGACAGGAGGCACCGCCACAGGACCACCACTCCAGCTCCCCACCCCCTGCAGAGGGAGAACCACCCCGCAAAGAGTCCCTGAGATCAGAGAACGATGCCAAGATCACCGCCAAGAAATGAGACCGCCCTGAATGTCATCCTTTTGTCCCACCTTGTCACCCTGTCCATCCTCAAACTGCCCCCAGCTCCACTTCCTATGCCCCTTTGGACAATGCACCTGTGAGACTAGTAGACTGGACTCTGCCATGGACATTCCTCCACCATCACCCCTCACCATTTTACAACCCCCTCCAATATTGAGCACTTAAATAAACACCCTTAAAGCACAAAACAATCTGGAGTCTGTCTGTGATTTCAAAATAGTGTATTAGCAATTACAGTGACAAAATTCTCTTTCAATTGTAATGTCAACATACCTATGTCACACAGCTCTAGTCCATGAGGAAACAAAGCAGATGTCACACAGTGGGACCCACATCTGTGAAATCGTAAGGGAAAGTGACAACTCAGTGACCATACACTGGATGAAAATGACAGACAGTAGAGAGGTAGTGGATTAAAATCAGATGTAGCAGGCAGTGTTGTCTTCTTACCTGTGTCTCACTGGAAGTATTGCATGATCATCGTGTTCCTGTTGTCGATGTCCTCTTCTTCTGCTTCCTCGTCTTCACTGTCCACAGGGTCCACAGCTGCCACAACACCTCCATCTGGACCATCCTCCTGCAGAAAAGGCACCTGCCGTCGCAAAGCCAAGTTGTGAAGCATACAGCAGGCCACGATGATCTGGCACACCTTCTTTGGTGAGTAGAATAAGGAACCACCTGTCATATGGAGGCACCGGAACCTGGCCTTCAGGAGACCGAAGGTCCGCTCTATAATCCTCCTAGTTCGCCCATGGGCCTCATTGTAGCGTTCCTCTGCCCTTGTCCTGGGATTCCTCACTGAGGTCAGTAGCTGTGGGAGGTTGGGGTAGCCAGAGTCACCTGCAAATGGCGAGGGACAACTGTTAGACACACACTAACCTGTAGGGATATGCCCAGACCCAGACAACTATTCCCACTGATTTGGTTCCAGGTGCTCACCTAATAGCCACACACGGTGCCTCTGGAGTTGCCCCATCACATAAGGGATGCTGCTATTCCGCAGGATGTAAGCGCCATGCACTGAGCCAGGGAATTTGGCATTAACATGGGAGATTTACTGGTCTGCCAAACACACCATCTGCACATTCATCGAATGGTAACTCTTCTGGTTTCTGTACACCTGTTCACTCCTGCGGGGGGACCATGGCCACATGTGTCCCATCAATGGCACCTATGATGTTGGGGATATGTCCAGGGCATAGAAGTCAACTTTCACTGTAGGCAGATCCTCCACCTGAGGGAACACGATGTAGCTATGCATGG
Organism: Pleurodeles waltl; assembly: GCF_031143425.1. Lineage (NCBI taxonomy): Eukaryota > Metazoa > Chordata > Amphibia > Caudata > Salamandridae > Pleurodeles > Pleurodeles waltl. The sequence continues at coordinate 1,221,327,324 of NC_090447.1, forward strand.
GTTTCAGCAGGGCAGACAACACTCTGGACAACACATTGGAAAACATAGGCTGGGACATCCCTGATGCTATGGCCACTGTAGTTTGAAAAGACCCACTTGCAAGGAAATGGAGTACTGACAGCACCTGCACTTGAGGGGGGATTCCTGTGGGATGGCGGATAGCTGACATCAGGTCTGGCTCCAACTTGGCACACAGTTCCAGGATTGTGGCACGATCAAGCCTGTAGGTGATGATTACATGTCTTTCCTCCATTGTCGACAGGTCCAACAGCGGTCTGTACACCGGAGGATGCCGCCATCTCCTCACATGTCCCAGCGGACGGTGCCTATGAAGGACAACAGCGAGCACAGAGTCAACCAACTCAGAGGTACGTAAACACAGCTTACTCAGGAAACCATTCATAACCCGAATTTTGGCTGTATGATTGTTGAGGAAAGTCCTAGGTATGTGTGACGCAGTTAAAAATAAAGCCATGTGGGCCCCTGAAATGGTGGCTGCCTGACCTGTAAAGTGGGACAATGGGATGTGAGGTAACTGTGCTGGCGTTGAACAACGTTGCGGCAGGCGGTCGAAGACCGCGGCGCAATTCTGCATTGGTTAACATTGGACCCTATGGGACAATGGACCAAGTGCTCCCTAAAGCTAGGGTTAGTAAGGGTAAATCCCTACCCACTATCCCTCCCTCTACAGATGATTCTACTTCTGAGGAAGAAGAATTTCCCCCCTGTGCAGAACCTTCACCAGAGGAGCTGGCAGCAGACACTGCTGAGCTTTTGGGTGGAGGGGGGGCCTGCCAGGGAGGAGCTGAGTGTGGCACAGCAAACCTGTCCCACATTAGAGGGTCTAAGACAGCAAGCTGTCAAACAGCAAAATGGGGATGTCAGTGACTCACATATGGATTACTGGGAGGACAACCTCTTGTATACAGAGGCAAAGGACCCAAAACCTGGAGCAGCCAGGGGATTGGTCATTCCCCTGCAATACAGAGAGTTCCTCCTAACTCTGGCGCACGACATTCCCTTGGCTGGACATTTGGGTCAGATTAAAACATGGGAAAGGCTTGTCCCCCTGTTTCACTGGCCTAGGATGTCAGAGGACACAAAGGATTTTTGTAAGTCCTGCGTGACCTGCCAAGCCAGTGGCAAGACTGGTGGCACACCAAAGGCTCCCCTTATTCCACTGTCTGTGGTTGGGGTTCCCTTTGAAAGGGAAGGGGTTGATATAGTTGGCCCCCTTGACCCTCCTACTGCTTCAGGCAATAGGTTTATCTTGGTGGTAGTGGACCATGCCACAAGATATCCTGAAGCAATTCCTCTAAGGACCACTACAGCACCTGCAGTGGCAAAAGCCCTCCTGGGAATCTTTTCCAGGGTGGGTTTCCCAAAAGAGGTGGTATCAGACAGGGGTAGCAACTTTATGTCTGCATACTTGAAGGCCATGTGGAAGGAATGTGGTGTAACATACAAATTCACCACACTTTATCATCCACAAACAAATGGACTGGTAGAGAGGTTTAATAAAACTCTCAAAGGAATGATAATGGGACTCCCTGAAAAACTCAGGAGGAGATGGGATGTCCTGTTACCTTGCCTCATTTTTGCTTACAGGGAGGTACCCCAGAAAGGAGTGGGCTTCAGCCCCTTTGAACTCCTATTTGGACACCCTGTAAGAGGTCCCCTAACACTTGTTAAGGAGGGTTGGGAACAACCTTTAAAAGCTCCTAAGCAAGACATAGTGGACAATGTACTCGGCCTAAGATCCAGAATGGCTGAGTACATGAAAAAGGCCAGTAAAAACCTTCAGCCCAGCCAAGAGCTCCAAAAGCAATGGCATGACCAGAAGGCTGTTCTGGTTCAGTATTCTGGTTCAGTACCAACCAGGACAGAAGGTGTGGGTCTTGGAGCCTGTGGCCCCAAGAGCACTCCAAGACAAATGGAGTGGAACCCACATCATTGTTGAAAAGAAGGGAGAAGTCACCTACTTGGTTGACTTGGGCACTGCCAGGAGTCCCCTTAGGGTGCTCCATGTCAATCGCCTAAAAACCCTACTATGACAGGGCTGATCTCACCCTGCTCATGGCAACAGATAAAGGACAGGAAGAAGAGAGTGACCCTCTCCCTGATCTCTTCTCTTCCACAGAACAAGATGCTCTAGTGGAAGGTGTAGTTTTGGCAGACTGTCTTACTGCTGAGCAGAAAGACAACTGCATAAATCTCCTCGGTCAGTTTTCTGAACTCTTTTCTACTGTGCCAGGCACCACTTCTTGGTGTGAGCACACTATAGATACTGGAGACAGCATGCCTGTCAAAAGTAAGATCTATAGGCAGCCTTACCATGTCAGAGACTGCATAAAACAAGAAGTTCAGATAATGCTTGAACTGGGAGTGGTTGAACATTCTGAAAGCCCATGGGCCTCTCCTGTGGTGCTTGTATCAAAGCCTCACTCAAAAGATGGGAAAAGAGAGAGGAGGTTTTGTGTAGATTACAGAGGTCTCAACCAGGTAACTAAAACTGATGATCACCCTATACCCAGGGCAGATGAGCTCATAGATACACTGGCATCTGCCAAGTATCTAAGCACCTTTGACTTGACTGCAGGGTATTGGCAGATCAAGTTATCAGAGGATGCTAAAGCAAAAACTGAATTTTCGACTATTGGAGGGCACTACCAATTCACAGTAATGCCCTTTGGTTTGCAAAATGCACCTGCCACTTTTCAGAGGTTGGTGAATACAGTCCTGCAAGGGTTGGAGGCTTTTAGTGCAGCATATCTAGATGATATAGCTGTCTTTAGCTCCACCTGGGATGATCACCTGGTCCACCTGTGGAAAGTTTTGGAGGCCCTGCAGAAGGCAGGCCTCACTATCGAGGCTTCAAAGTGCCAGATAGAGCAGGGGAAAGTGGTTTATCTGGGACACCTGGTAGGTGGAGAACAGATTGTACCACTGTAGGAAAGTACCATCTTGCCTGGCATGTTACCCCCATTTTTCACTGTATATATGTTGCTTTAGTTGTATGTGTCACTGGGACCCTGCCACCCAGGGCCCCAGTGCTCATAAGTGTGCCTGACTGTGTTACCTGTGTTATGACTAACTGTCTCACTGAGGCTCTGCTATCCAGAACCTCAGTGGTTATGCTCTCTCATTTCTTTCCAAATTGTCACTAACAGGCTAGTGACCAATTTTACCAATTCACATTAGCATACTGGAACACCCTTATAATTCCCTAGTATATGGTACTGAGGTACCCAGGGTATTGGGGTTCCAGGAGATCCCTATGGGCTGCAGCATTTCTTTTGCCACCCATAGGGAGCTCTGACAATTCGTACACAGGCCTGCCACTGCAGCCTGAGTGAAATAATGCACACATTATTTCACAGCCATTTTCACTGCACTTAAGTAACTTATAAGTCACCTATATGTCTAACCTTTACTTAGTAAAGGTTAGGTGCAAAGTTACTTAGTGTGTGGGCACCCTGGCACTAGCCAAGGTGCTCCCACATTGTTCAGGGCAAATTCCCCGGACTTTGTGAGTGCGGGGACACCATTACACGCGTGCACTACACAAAGGTCAATACCTATGTGTAGCTTCACAATGGTAACTCCGAATATGGCCATGTAACATGTCTAAGATCATGGAATTGCCCCCTCTATGCCATCCTGGCATTGTTGGCACAATCCCATGATCCCACGGGTCTGTAGCTCAGACCCGGGTACTGCCAAACTGCCTTTTCAGGGGTTTCACTGCAGCCGCTGCTCCTGCCAACCCCTCAGACAGGTTTCTGCCCTCCTGGGGTCCAGCCAGGCTTGGCCCAGGATGGCAGAACAAAGGACTTCCTCAGAGAGAGGGTGTTACACCCTCTCCCTTTGGAAAAAGGTGTTAAGGCAGGGGAGGAGTAGCCTCCCCCAGCCTCTGGAAATGCTTTCATGGGCACAGATGGTGCCCATTTCTGCATAAGCCAGTCTACACCGGTTCAGGGACCCCTCAGCCCTGCTCTGGCGCGAAACTGGACAAAGGAAAGGGGAGTGACCACTCCCCTGACCTGCACCTCCCCTGGGAGGTGCCCAGAGCTCCTCCAGTGTGCTCCAGACCTCTGCCATCTTGGAAACAGAGGTGCTGCTGGCACACTGGACTGCTCTGAGTGGCCAGGGCCAGCAGGTGACGTCAGAGACTCCTTCTGATAGGCTCCTTCAGGTGTTGCTAACCTATCCTCACTACAAGCCAGTCCAGCCTCCTACAACCACTTCAGGGGAAAATCCAGACAATCATGGATTGGGTTCCCCCTACAACTTAGACCCAGGTGAGAGCCTTCTTAGGCCTCACTGGGTATTACAAGAGGTTCATTAAGAACTATGGCTCCATTGCAGCCCCTCTTAATGACCTCACTTCCGTGAAAATGCCTAAAAAGGTATTGTGGACAGCTAGCTGTCAGAAAGCTTTTGAGGAGCTGAAACAGGCCATGTGCACTGCACCTGTCCTAAAAAGCCCATGTTACTCCAAGAAATTAATTGTTCAAACTGATGCATCTGAATTAGGGGTAGGGGCAGTCTTATCACAGCTCAATTCTGAGGGCCAGCATCAACCTGTTGCTTTTATCAGCAGGAGGTTGACCTCTAGAGAAAAGCGTTGGTCTGCCATAGAGAGGGAGGCCTTTGCTGTGGTCTGGGCACTGAAGAAGTTGAGGCCATACCTGTTTGGCACTCACTTCATTGTTCAGACAGACCACAAACCTCTACTTTGGCTAAAACAAATGAAAGGTGAAAACCCTAAATTGTTGAGGTGGTCCATATCTCTACAGGGAATGGACTATACAGTGGAGCATAGACCTGGGAGTACCCACTCCAATGCAGATGGACTCTCCAGATATTTCCACTTAAACAATGAAGACTCATCAGGTCATGGCTAGTCTTATTGTCCTTCGTTTGGGGGGTGGGGGGGTTGTGTAGGAAAGTACCATCTTGCCTGGCATGTTACCCCCATATTTCACTGTATATATGTTGTTTTAGTGTATGTGTCACTGGGACCCTGCCAGCCAGTGCCCCAGTGCTCATAAGTGTGCCCTGTATGTGTTCCCTTTCTGATGACTAACTGTCTCACTGAGGCTCTGCTAACCAGAACCTCAGTGGTCATGCTCGCTCTGCTTTCTAAATTGTCACTAACAGGCTAGTGACCAATTTCACCCATTCACATTGGCATACTGGAACACCCTTATAATTCCCTAGTATATAGTACTGAGGTACCCAGGGTATTGGGGTTCCAGGAGACCCCTATGGGCTGCAGCATTTCTTTTGCCACCCATAGGGAGCTCTGACAATTCTTACACAGGCCTGCCACTGCAGCCTGAGTGAAATAATATCCACGTTATTTCACAGCCATTTACCACTGCACTTAAGTAACTTATAAGTCACCTATATGTCTACCCTTCACCTGGTGAAGGTTGGGTGCTAAGTTACTTAGTGTGTGGGCACCCTGGCACTAGCCAAGGTGCCCCCACATCGTTCAGGGCAAATTCCCCGGACTTTGTGAGTGCGGGGACACCATTTCACGCGTGCACTATACATAGGTCACTACCTATGTATAGCGTCACAATGGTAACTCCGAACATGGCCATGTAACATGTGGGAGACAATTCCATGATCCCCCGAGTCTCTAGCACAGACCGGGGTACTGCCAAACTGCCTTTCCAGGGGTTTCACTGCAGCTGCTACTGCTGCCAACCCCTCAGACAGGTTTCTGCCTTCCTGGGGTCCAGCCAGGCTTGGCCCAGGAAGGCAGAAAAAAGGACTTCCTCAGAGAGAGGGTGTTACACCCTCTCCCTTTGGAAAAAGGTGTCAGGGCTGAGGAGGAGTAGCCTCCCCCAGCCTCTGGAAATGCTTTGATGGGCACAGATGGTGCCCATCTCTGCATAAGCCAGTCTACACCGGTTCAGGGATCCCCCAGCCCTGCTCTGGCGCGAAACTGGACAAAGGAAAGGGGAGTGACCACTCCCCTGACCTGCACCTCTAAGGGGAGGTGCCCAGAGCTCCTCCAGTGTGCTCCAGACCTCTGCCATCTTGGAAACAGAGGTGTTGCTGACACACTGGACTGCTCTGAGTGGCCAGTGCCAGCAGCTGACGTCAGAGACTCTTTCTGATAGGCTCTTACCTGTGTTGCTAGCCTATCCTCCTTCCTAGGTAGCCAAACCTCCTTTTCTGGCTATTTAGGGTCTCTGCTTTGGGGAATTCTTTAGATAACGAATGCAAGTGCTCATCAGAGTTCCTCTGCATCTCTCTCTTCACCTTCTGCCAAAGGATCGACCGCTCACTGCTCAGGACGCCTGCAAAACCGCAACAAAGTAGCAAAGACGACTACTGCAACCTTGTATCGCTTCTCCTGCCGCCTTCTCAACTGTTTCCTGGTGGTGCATGCTGTGGGGGTAGCCTGCCTCCTTTCTGCACCAGGAGCTCTGGAGAAATCTCCCGTGGGATGACGGAATCTTCCCCCTGCAACCGCAGGCAACAAAAGACTGCATCACCGGTCCTCTGGGTCCCCTCTGAGCACGACGAGCATGGTCCCTGGAACTCAGCAACTTTGTCCAAGTGACTTGGTCCCCTTGTTCCACAGGTACTCAGGTCCGGAAATCCACTTTGGTTGCTTTGCTGGTGTTGGCCTTCCTTGCAGAAACCCCCTATCACGACTTCTGTGCTCTCTGGGGGTTATAGGTGCACTTTACACCTACTTTTCAGGGTCTTGGGGTGGGCTATTTTTCAAACCCTCACTGTTTTCTTACAGTCCCAGCAACCCTCTACAAGCTCACATAGGTTTGGGGTCCATTCGTAGTTCGCATTCCACTTTTGGAGTATATGGTTTGTGTTGCCCCTATACCTATGTGCTCCTATTGCAATCTACTGTAACTTTACATTGCTTGCATTACTTCCTTTTGCTATTACTGCATATTTTTGTTATTGTGTACATATATCTTGTGTATATTTGGCATCCTCATACTGAGGGTACTCACTGAGATACTTTTGGCATATTGTCATAAAAATAAAGTACCTTTATTTTTAGTATATCTGTGTATTGTGTTTTCTTATGATATTGTGCATATGACACCAGTGGTATAGTAGGAGCTTTGCATGTCTCCTAGTTCAGCCTAAACTGCTCTGCTATAGCTACCTTCTATCAGCCTAAGCTGCTAGAAACACCTCTTCTACACTAATAAGGGATAACTGGACCTGGTACAGAGTGTAAGTACCCCTTGGTACTAATTACAAGCCAGGCGAGCCTCCTACAATCATGCCAGCCCTGCTCCTTGCCATATGCCTCCACGACTGCGACCGCTGACGAAGACGACAACGGTAAGTACTGCAACCTACTAAACAAGGGAAGAAAGGGCACAGTTACATACCCACCCACTCCACCCACCCTGCAACGCTCCCACAACCCTTCACAGCAGCACAAGCGATACACCCCACAGCAAGAGGTACTTACCCAACACAAGGCAAATCCAACCTGCCCAAAGTACATACATGTGCCCCACACCCCCAAACAATGAAACAAGAGACCACAGATCTAGAGTGTGCCTCAAGAACACAGGCCACACATTAACCTTTGTTCCTCTCACTGAGCAACAGAAGTGCATAGAAGGCCAAAGGCCAGTCCATAGTGCAAGAAGTCCGATGGGCCACAATGGCCCAAACTTGACTCCCACAAGTGTACCAGTACTCCACCTCATAGAGGCAACAATGGGGCATCCAGGCACCTCAGGGAACAGGGGCAGGGTGTGGTGGGGATTTACGACTGGGGGGGCTTAGATTTCTGTTTGGAAGGTGGAGGGGGTTTGGGTTTGCCCTTGGAAGGTGTGGGAGTGGGCTTTCTCCGGGGGGTGGCAGATGGACCTGGTGCAGCATGAGGCTCCTTCCTCTCTGGGGAAGGGGCAAGGGAATGGGAAGGGCGGACAGGGGTGGGCTGTGACGTGGGGGGAGTGTCAGGGAAAAGAGGTGAGCACTTTTAGGGACGAGACGGGGTGGGCCAGTGGGTTCTAATAGGTTAACAGGGGTTAGGAAAAGTTTCTTAGGTGCAATTGGGGTGGCCCTGGAGGAAGGTGTGGGAGTGGAGGTAGAGGGAGTGGTCGTGACAGGTGTAGGTGTGCATAACGTGGCTGCAGGTGACTGGACATTATGCTGGGGTGTGGTGGATGTGTGATGGGTGGGTGTTTTGGTGCGTTTGTGTGTCTTGGGAGGAGGGGGGTGGACACAGTGGGACAAGGTAGGCTGCCAGTGTAAATGGATGTTGTCTGGGTGTCTGCAAGCCTGGTGAGTGTGCTGCATGTGTCAACTAAAGTCGTTGTGGTGAGTGCAGGTGTGGTGTCTGGGGTGCATGAATGGATGTGTGCTAATGTGATGACTGCAGGAACAGGGTCAGCAACATTGAATGAGGGTGCAGTGCCTGTGGGTGTGCATGTACAGGGAACAGACAGGGTGGAAGAGGTGGACACACTGGGGGAAGTGGATGTGGGTGTGGGTGCATGTGTATGTTGGCTGTGTGTATGCTTGTGGTGGGAGGTGTGGTGCTTGTGTTTTGAAGTGTGGTTCTTGTGTGTTGAGGTGTGTGCCTGCGTGTCAGAATGTGTGCTTTAGACAGGTGAAGGGAGTGGGGTGCTGGAAGGGGTAGAGGTGGTTGGAGGGGGGACAGAATGACCAGGGACAATGGCTGCTGTCCAAGAGGAGGCCAGAGCCTAAAAAGATCTCTGTAGGCAAGACACAGCACCGTGAATGCCATCCAGATAGGCATTGGTCTGCTGCACCTCTGATGCTAGCCCCTGGAAGGCATTGACGATGGTTGTCTGCCCTACAGAGATGGTTCTCAGGAGGTCAATAGCCTCCTCTGTGACGGCAGCAGGGCTGACTGGGGCAGGAGAGGAGGTGCCTGGGACGAAGGAGACGCCCACCCTTCAGGGTGAGCGGGCACGGGCAACTAGGTGGGGAGCAAATGGGAGGGCAGTGATGATATGGTGGGTGGCGGAAGATGACACAGTAGGGGTGGGCCTACTATGGTCTGCCACGGTCAGGGAGTTCCCATCGGAGGAAGTATTGGAGTCACTACCTCCAGTGGTAGTTGCCTTTCCCGTGGTACTTCCCTCACCCTCCAACCCACTGGTCCTCTTGACGTTGGAATACTCTACCTCCGAGGATCCGTGGGCCGCTGCCTCCCCACTCGCTGGTCCCTCAGCTCCCTCGCCAGATGTTTACAGACAACACAAGAGAACAGGGATGGGGAGACAAAACAGGAGAGACACTTGTAAATAGCTAAATGGAGGTACATTAGTGGTTCACACATACACCCACCCAGAAACCATCCACCAGGCAGCACTTACCGCTATACACATGGCTATGCCCCTGACTAGTGGCCAGAACCCTGCTCTACAACCATTCCCCAGCTAACTTAAGGACCTGACATTCTGCAGACTTGACCCAAACACCCCTACTCCCCACGGGAGCCATGATGTAGATGGACATCAGTCATAGTCCCTGCCACTAGACAGCATAAATACGAATGCACACACACAAATCCATTGAGGGGCCAAAATATGGTATATGTACTCACCCCCTTGTGACTGCTCTGCAGCCTACAAGCGCCCATCCAGGCCCGGGTATGCCACTGCCAGGATGCATTGCATAATGGGGGGGGTCAGTGCCCGACAGCCACCCCTTCCTCATTGGGAGGACTTCCCCAGCTGGGCCTCACAGATTCCTCTCCCAGCGCCGCAGGTCCTCCTAACTCTTCCTGCAGTTGGTGCTCCGCTGGTTGTAGACCCCCAGGGTCCGCACTTCCTTGGCAATGGCATGCCTCTTCTGGTGGGCGCTTACCTATAAAGGACACACAGAAAAGTAACACTGAGGTCAGATACTGGCCAATCATATACAGCTGGCTACATGTCCTCTATGGGACGGACATTTCAAAAAGCCTAACAGCACACACACACGCAGCATGTCAGGAACCCTGGACCATGCAGTGTCACAAGTGCACACATGTATGCAGCCAACACCCACCACTACACACATCCATGCCCCCCAATTCTCCTTCCCACCTGTACCTCTGGCTGACCGTAGAGCTTGGCATACAGGGGTAGGACCCGTCCACAAGCTTCTCCAATTCCTCGTTGGTGAAGGCCGGGGCCCTTTCCCCTGCAACACGTGCCATTTCCATGACCAGAGGCAGGACACAGCAGTACACTCAGTGGAGTACCTGCATGCACCAGATCAGGAAGTAAAGTGAAGTTGGGGAGACGAGTTCACGTACACACAGCAGCGGCGATCATGATACGCTAAGAATGCCCATTGACAACCATGTTAACCAATGAATTTGTGCACGGCGGTAAACACTGTCTTACGCAATTACGTCAACCGCTAGCGGTATGAGGTCACTTCCACCACAACACTTCTGGATTATAGGGGGCAGACATTTTGGCCTTAACTACGCAGTTGTAAAACCCTCATCAGCACATGTAGGCCTCATTGTCCCCTAAACACTCAACAACAGGCATGGAACAATATACATTACCTTACCTGACCTGTCCTGATATATCATTGTGGTCATGTTGCTGTAATGTCACACACACTAAGCATTTGTGTCGTTGACAATCATGCCAGCAGTGCTGAATGAAAAACAAAGTGTGCAGATGTATGTGTGTTCCTCACACGTGTTTTCAACTCCTCCTAGGTACAGACCCTTGTGGCGAGGAAGGGCCCCATCGGTGTACAGACCACTTGTTGATTTGCAGACCATGGTGGAGCGTCACATCATCATTAATTACAGACTCACTTGTGCAACTATTCATGAACTTTGTGCATTACTGGATCCAGACCAGACCGGCAAATCGTAATCAGCATGCCATCCCTACTGAAGTGCAGGTGCTCTCTGCCCTCCATTTCCTGGCCACAGGTTCATTTCAAGTGACAGTGGGCATGAGTGCAGGTTTTTCACAGCCAATGTTTAGCATTATACTGTCCAGATTCTTGAATGCATTTGTATGACACCTACAGTCCTATGTGAGGCTTCCCCAAAGTACTGACCTCCGTGCCATCAAGTCGGACTTCTATGCCTTTGTCAACATACCCTATGTGATAGGTGGCATCGATGGCACCCAGATAGCTATCATCCCCCCAAGCGTCAGTGAACAGGTGTACAGAAACAGGAAGAACTTTCATTCCATGAACATTCAATTGGTGTGTACTACAAACCAGTACATTTCACATGTGAATGCCATGTTCCCTGGTTCAGTCCATGATTCCTTCGTGCTGAGGAACAGTAGTGTGCCACAAAAGATGGAACAACTACAAGAGGACAGAGGGTGGATCATAGGTAGGTGTTTCTGACACTTATTTCCACATAGCTGTCTGACTTTGAGGGTTATCAATGGCAGTCCTGTATTGCAACTTTTTCTAGATTCTGGCTATCCCAACTTGTGTTGGCCCCTGACACAAGTGAGGAATCCTGGAACAGATGGAGAGAGGAATTACAATGAGGCCCATGGACGTACTAGGAGGATGATAGAGCACACAATAGGTCTCCTGAAGGCTAGGTTTCGTTGCCTACATATCTCTTGCGGTTCCCTGGCCTATGGGCCTGAAAAGGTGTGTAGAATAGCGGTGGCCTGCTGCATGCTGCACAACGTGGCTGTGAGAAATTCTAATCCCCTCTTGGAGGAGGAGGGTGCTGTATATCCAGACCAGCTTCCTCAGAGAGAGGAGGGGGAAGATGTAAATACCAGGACCCAACTGATACAACTCTACTTCCAGTAACTTTGTGGGACAATTGGATGGGATTGCTGTCTGTGCATCATACTGTCAGTGTGCCTTGTCATTTAGGGAGGTGTTTGGTCAATACTCGTTGCCACTGTGACCAGGTCTGCATAGGATAGGTTACAATATAGTATAATAGTTCAACACATCTGTAGGCACAACAACACGTAATGCTTGTGGTACATTTCCTGCTACTGAGATAATAATAAAAGAGTTATCATACAGTTGCATCCATACTTCACTTAGTTTAAACTTTATGACAGGGGACATTGTAACAGGTGAAAAGGTGTTTTATTTGGTGCAGGGATTAAATTGTGCAGATTACAGTGGGACAAATGGAGGACAGTTCTTGTCAGAGTCACTTCTTTGAGGGAGCCTTGGTCATGGCAAGTGTTCTTGTGCCATATCTGGGCCTGCGGGTCCGTTAGGGCACCTGGTGTTGGCCGGTACAGGTTGAGATGGATGTCCCCTGTGTGTCCTGAGAGGGTGGTACATGTGCAGTTGCTGCTGATGCTGTTGTTGTCCGGTCTATATCGTGGCCTGTAGTAGGGGCTTCCTGGTCTGTGTGGGCCATAGGCTGCTTTGGGACAAAGTGCAGCAGCGCACCTGCTATGTTGGCCATTGTGGCATTCTGCAGTTTCCACTGCTCCATGGCCTCTTGGTGGTGTGCTAGCTGCATCCTTTGACTCTGCTCCAGGGTGGATACTATCTGGGCCGATCTGTCCTGGGTATGGTGATATGCTCCCAGGACCTCAGAGATCACATCCTGGGCTGCAGCATCTACCCTGTGGCCTCCCTCCTGGGCCACTGATGCCCTCCCACTGGGCCTAGCCCCCTGTGCCTGTGTCCCCTGCACAGGTCTGGTGGTACCACTTGTACTGGGGCCATCGTCTTCCTGCCTGTTGGTAGGGGGTGACTGTGGCCTCTGTACTTGTGTTCCACCAGTCTGTGGCCTGGATACACAGGTGTGGGGACGGTTGCCCAGGCTGATGTTGTTGGCTGGGCGGTAGGGGTGCCAGTGGTATCCTGGGTGGGGCTGCTGGATGGTGACAGTCCAGGACTGTGTGAGGGGCCAGGGTGATCGTCAGTGTCCAGGGTTCCATCACCAGTGTCCTAGGAGGTGCCTCTGTCTCCTTGTGGGGCACTGCCACTCCTTGTCGTGTCCGTCATGGTGGCATGGGTGGTGGTGCCTGTTGGAGGGAATGGTCATGTCTTACATTTGCATGATTGGATGGGGTGCACAGGACTGGGCAGTTTTGTGCAGGTTTTAACACTTTGGGGCCACGAAGGTTGCTTTCGTGAAGTTAGTATTGCTTTTTGCTTAGAATGTGGAGGTGCATTGTGGGTGCTGTAGGCCATTGTGATTCCTTGCAGGGGTGGGTGACTGTCCACAAGGGGAGGGATGTGGGCCTGCTAGTGTGTTTGTGGGCATGCAGTGTGACTGGATGTAGTAATTGTGGCCTGGGTGGGGTTGTGGTCCTGGTGGTAGTTGGAGGGCATGCATTCCAGGTGTGATGGATATGGGGTAATTGTACATTACTTACCCGAATCCATTCCTCCAGTGATTCCAGTGAGTCCCTCAGGGTGCAGGATGGCCAGTACCTTTTCCTCCCAGTCAGTGTAGTCGGGTGGTGTTAGTGGAGGTCCTCCCCCAGTCTTCTGGACTGCAATGTGGTGCCTGGATGCCATGGACCTGACCTTCCCACGCAGGTCGTTCCATCTCTTGCGGATGTCGTCCCTGGTGCGTGGATGGTGTCCCACTGCATTGACCTTGTTCACTATTGTCTGCCATAGCTCCATCTTCCTGGCAATGGGTGTGTGCTGGACCTGTGCCCCGAATATTTGTGGCTCGACCTTCAGGATCTCGTCCACCATGGTCCTTAGCTCCCTTTCTGTGAAGCCTGGGTGTTTGGGGGATGGCATCGTGAGTGTTGTGGTGTGACTCTTGTGTGGTTGGGTGTCTGTATCGTGTATTGTGGCATTTGGTGTCTGCTTCTGGGGTTCTCTGTATTAGTTGGCCTAATTTTGTTGCAAAGGATTGTGGGATGTGTCTGTGAGTGTTTTATAGTGTTGTGGATGTGTGTCAGGTCTGTTAGTTTCAAACTTGCCAAGGTATGCATTTCTTGCTGTTGGGTCCATTTGCCGCCCGTGGCGGTCTGTATCGCCAATGGCCATTCGGCTTCTACTGACCGCCACAGTGATTTGTGCTTCTTTATTTGGAGGGCGGGGTATTTGTATGCTCCGTGGTGGCAGGGTGGGAGGTCCAGCATTTCCATCGACATGGTCCTGGAGTTGACTGGTGGCAGGGAGATTTTTGTCGGCTTCTGATTTTTTCATTATTATATGGCAGGTTTCTGTTCACTGCCAATGGTGGTCTTCTGTTCGCCGTCGCCACGGCAGTCGACGGTGTTTACCACCGTGTTCATAATGAGGGCCTAAGTCTTTTTGGTCCCGAGACTTCAAGGAACAGGAGGCAAGCTCTATCCAAGTCCTTGGAGAGCACTTCTCAGCAGAGCCAGAGGACAGCAGGGCAACAGCAGGGCAGCAGTCCTCAGTTGAGTCCTTTGGGCAGCCAGGCAGTTCTTCTTGGCAGGTTGCAGGTTCTGGTTCATGGTTTCTTCTCCAGTGGTATCTTGTCCAGAAGTGTCTTAGTTCGTAGGGTCAGAGACCCTGCTTAAATACCCAAATGTGCCTTTAAAGTGGGGGAGCCTTAAAGAGTGGCTTAGAAGTGCACAAGGTTCCCTTTCAGTTCCATCCTGTATGCCAGGGTCCCAGTAGGGGGTGTGGCAGTCCTTTGTGCGAGGGCAGGCTACTGTCCTTTGATATTTAATACCACCCTACCAGCCCAGGAAGACCCATTCAATATGCAGATGTATGCAAGTGTGACGGAGCATCCTGTGTTTGGGGTTTGTCTGAGTGAATGCACAAGGGAGCTGTCAACTAAACTTAGCCAGACGTGGATTGTAAGGCACAGAAGGATTTAAGTGCAGATTAATGTTCACTTTCTAAATGTGGCATTTCTAAAATAGTAATATTAAATCCAACTTCACCAGTCAGCAGGACTTTGTATTACCATTCTGGCCATACTAAATATGACCTTGTTACTCTTTTCAGATCAGAAGCTACCACTCAAACAGTATATGAGGGTAGCCTATGACATGAGCAGGCCTCACAGCAGTGTAAAATGAACTTAGTAGTTTTACACTACCAGGACATGTAAACTACACAGGTACATGTCCTGCCTTTTGTCTACACAGCACCCTGCCCTATGGGTTACCTAGGGCCTACCTTAGGGGTGACTTATATGTAGAAAAAGGGGAGTGTTAGGCTTGGCTAGTACTTTTAAATGCCAAGTCCGATTGGCAGTAAAACTGCACACACCGGCCTTGCAATGGCAGGCCTAAGACATGGGTGAGGGGCTACTTAAGTGGGTGGCACAATCAGTGCTGTAGACCCACTAGTAACATTTAATCTACAGGCCCTGGCACATATAGTGCACTGTACTAGGGACTTATAAGTAAATTAAATAAGCTAATTGGGTATGATCCAATGTCACCATGTTTTAATGGAGAGGACATATGCACTTAAGCACTGGTTGGCAGTGGTAAAGTGCGCAGAGTCCTCAAACAAGCAAAAACAGTGTCCAAAAAGTAAAGGGAGGCAGGCAAAAAGTTAGGGGTGACCACCCTAAGGCTGTCAGGTCTAACGATCATTAATGTATCTGAGGTAGACCACTAAGTTGTTATCCCAGTCTGGTACAGAAAAAATTAATTAATCTTCAAATTTGGTCATAAAAATGTTTGCATAGGCTGGGATTCCTGAAAAGCCGATCAAATTACCTTTCTTTTGTGGATAAAAGTGATCTTCCCAAACAAAGTAGCTGTGGTAGAAGGAAACGTTTAAGAGCTCCAGTAGAAAAATCATATTAGCTTGTACATCAGGAAGTTGCAACCATGCCCACTCTAAAGGCTCTAAGGCCTCAATCCCTTCCTGATGTGGAATTGAGGGGAACTGAGGTGTACAAAGCTGTAATATCTATTGTGCATAGCCACCAAGTAGCAGAGTTTCTAAATGGGATCTTTTCCAATGGTCTGAGAAAATCAGTGGTGCCTTGGATATAAGTTCTCCAGTGCTGGACAAGTGGTTGAAAAAACGTGTCCAAATACCTCCCTAACGGTTCATTAAGGAAACCACATTGTGAGACTATAGGCCACAAGGGGAAATCAGTTGGATACTGATATATGTTTGGAAGCTTATACACTCCTCGTCTGTGGGGAAACTCTGTCGTCAAAAACATTTGGTGGTTTCACTTATCCACTCCATCATCAAAGGTCTTTCCAAAATTTCTGCCAAAGTCTCAGCTATTGTTGTGGTGGGATTTTAATCAAGAAGGGTGTATGTCTTGTCATCTGACACATATACTAGTACCTTAGCTACGTAGTATGCTCGATCCATAAGCACTAAAGCTCCACCCTTGTCTGCTGGTTGAAAAGTCAAGTTTGTATTACAAGATGAAGACCTCAAAATGCCTTGATGGTTGGACAAAAATTGAAATGCCTCAGATCTTTCTTTACTAAAGCCTCAAACTTATCCAATGTTTTGAATGAGGAGGGTACTCTTAATATAATGTTTTTTCTTGAGTGGAATTAGTCGATACCATATTATCAAAAAAATGATGCAGACTTAGGCCCTCATTACAAGGTTGAACTGCCAAGTAGCCGCCTTTGCGTCTGCAAACACACCGGCCGCATTTCAACATCCCCGATGGGTCGTAACATTGCAGCCGGCTCCTTATGGAGCCGGCGGGGTTGCGGCCGTATGACGGGTGCAGCTGCACTCGTCGTGCTTTTCACTGTCTGCTGTGGGGTGTATATACTAGTCTCTGACTACTATGTGCAACTAGGTGTACCTGTTAGGTTCCCCTTTCCCGCTTTAGATGCGAAAAAATGTGGATTACCTGTAATTAAATAAGAACCTTGAACATACTATATCTATTACTACTACCACTGTGATTGATCCGTCACCTTAATTAATGCGCCTACCTAAATGTACTTGAAGTTCTGTGGATATCTTCTTTGATGACCTTGCTGAGATTTGCTGACTCACTCAACTCCGGAGACATTTAAATAGGTAACAAATAATGACAACAAGTTCTCAAGTAATTAGGTTTGCAGACATTCATGGGTTAATTCACGCACTGTACTTAGAATTCCAAGAAACACACGTTCAGTGTATTTTAATCACACTGAAAACATAGGGTTAATATCAAAGATTACGGTGCAAAGTTTGCATCACTCTGGAAGCATAGGGTTAATACCAAAAGATCACTGTGCAATGTTTGTGCCTCTCTGGGAACATTGGGTTAAAATCAAAAGATCACAGGGCAATGTTTGTAACACTCAGGGAACATAGGGTTAATATCAATAACATAAGCAATCGGTTATATCACTGTTCCATCACAGTGTAAGTTGAGCATAGCAATGAAACTTTCAGGTCATTCACAGAATGTTCTGTATCACCAGCACCAACTATGCAAATCTCATATTAAACTTAGTGATCACAAACATACTCACAATACATCTTTTTTAAGATAATTGCAAAAAAGAATTTCCTTTCTGCGATATATATCCAGCAGCAACAATAAACGTTATTACGGGACTGGTGCAAGTATTCCAGTGACCTTAAATGCCAATGATGTGACTTCTTAGGCACAACGCGCTCCGAAACATAGACTTCCGAATATCAAGTCAGCAAATATCAAGTTTTCACAAGCAAATGCTTCTGGAGCACGCGCAGCGCATTACCTCCTTATTAGTAGTCAACTCTCTTGATCTCTTCAACTCCCCAGAAGCGGCATCCAGGGTATAGGACTGAACATGATGATCAAACATGGAGAAGCAGAGGCTCCTTCTCTGCAGCCGGTGACCTTTACAGCAAGCAATTCATTCAGGTCAGGTTTGGTTTAAATACCTGCTGTATCCAGCCACACCCAGTCTGAGTCATAGGGAGCCACACCCACTCTGAGTCATAGGGATCCTGGCGACATGATAAACACATGTCCTAAACAAGCATTGGTTCCAACAAGTATTAATCTTTTTAAAGAAGCATTGGTATCTGTAAAACATTCTTATGGGGTTACAACAAACATTGGACCCTGCAAAGACAGATGATTGGTGAAAGAGTTCTTTACTGGAGCGCATCCAGGTTTGCAGGCCCGTCACCCAGTCTCACTTACACTGGATTAGGCTGTGTCCTGCCTCCACACAAAACTGCATACCCCCCTGTAGTGATTCTGGAGCCAGGCCAGGAAGGGTGGACTTCTCTGCACTTCAAAAGCATGTCTTTGAAGTCTCCCCCATTTCAAAGGCACAACTGGTTATAAGTAATGTACCTCTGACACCACCACATCAGTACGCCTCTGGACCTGTGGATAGGACTGCCACTCTGCTGGACTGCCACTCTGAAGGATCTGCTGCTTTGTTGTGCTGACCTGCTGCTCTCCTTCCTACTGAGAAAGAACTGGACCTGGAACCCACCTAGAACTAAAGACCCCAGAGGGAGTCAAAGGGCTAGCATGCTGGCCTCCTGTTCTGAGCCTCAGAAACATAACAGGCTCCCCACAGCTCCCGGACATGTCTTTAATGACCTATTGACCCCCAAGAAAAGCCTCTCAGGTCCCAGACCATTGGAAGTGGTTCGTAGGCTCTTCAAGTTAAGCTTTTAGTCTCTTCATGAAAGCCAATGGCCCAGGCGCTCCAGAACTGGGCTGCTTGCATCAGAATCAGTGCGAGCCACCGCAAGTTCTTCTCTTTGCATACCAAGTATTGTTTGCCAGTGTGGATCACAACCGCAAGGCTCCAGCCACCTAGCCCTTGCTTTACATCCGTAAAGATTTGTTGTCCAAAGATTTTAATTTTTGATTTGTGTTTTTGTATCATTAGAGAAGCAATTTAGCTTGGGTAGTAGGCTACCCAGGGCTGAATTTTTCTGGTTGACATTTTTAAAAATGGCAGATGTGTTGCATTGACGATGTAATATTTCAGGAACCATGATCACTATATACTTCAATTTAGTGTCAAAACAGGTTTTTGGTGTCAAGTAATTTCTAGAGACAGAAAATAACTCCGCAGAGCAACATCTCCGACATTTTTCAAAATGGCAGCTCTATACTGATATGTTTTAGCCATCATTTTGGTCATTTATTTTAATATTGTTTATGTTTCAGGTTTTCCGTTGATTCAAAATTCATAAGCATGAGCGAAGCTGGTGATAGCAGAGGATCTTTACCTCCTGACAGAGTGTTGCTAACTACAAAATCAGAGGACTCTTTCAACAAAGAAAATGTGTCCTATTCCAAGCTAATCCAAAAGAAAAGCTAACATCAACTGTGGCTGGACAGAAGAGAGTTCGAGATGCTGCAGGTATATGGCAAGACGAAGTTCACAAAAGATTGGAACTGATAAATGGAGAGGTTCAAATATTTTATCATTGTAACAACAAGTGCAACAAAGCCTATACAATGGAAAAAGGCCGAGAAAAGAATTGTCAAAAAATAGCAGAAACCAGTGAATCACAACAAGAATCCGAGCAGTCTGAGAAAGCAACAACAACCAAACCCAATGCCCATCCACTTAGAAGCTTGATGGTTACACCTTGTCCACCTAAAACAACTGATTAGCATGCAGAATATCTTCAATCTCTTATCTGTGGTTTAGCCAGAACAAAGGCCAAAGGGATTGATGCAAAAACAAAGTACACAGTATGAGAGCCTCAAAGAGCAAACATGTTTTTACCTGCAGCTAGCTTCTTCCAAGGTGAAGTTTTCAGCCGAGTAGCTGATCTAAACAGCGAGGTGAATGTATTGAAGCAGATTTGTATACCCAGTCAAACTGCATGCGTGCATACACTTGAAAATATGAATGTACAATGAGGTCCTAGCAGCAATGTAACCGCCAGCCTTAAATTAAGTGTGCGCTCTTTGAAAAAACAAATGAAGTTTTTCAAGCCACTCTTAAACGCGGCTATGGGTTCACACTGAGAGAGGTCAGAGAAATAATGGTCAACTTTGATGAAATTGTACTTATGCATAATAATGAAATTAAGATTTGTATGGCAAGAATGTACAATGACAGAATTTGTTTTTGTGAGTCTAACAAAAAGAATGAGCTACTTATGGTGTACACAGCTGACTTGACTCCTGAAGCTCTTGCTGTCAAAATAAGATCACCAGATGCAGTAAAACCAGCAATAACCATTTTAGGAAATGTCATGACAGATTTAGATATTGAACTTAATGATATATTTTGTGATGCCCCATAGCTCTGCAAATCATGGAATGCCTGATGTTGTATTAACAATTTTTACACCATTATTTAATATCAGCAAACTGTTACAAACATTCTTGAGTTTGGAACAGAAGCTGACAACATTGATGATGGTTTTGAAGATATATAAGCGAAGAAGTGGAAGACAAATCCATGAACCGACAGGCTTATGTTGTGCAAATGTACAGTCTTTTTCTAATCATGTTTTATGAATTACATCACGGCAAAAATAAAAGTTTGCTACACACAATGACTGCCTATGCAATCCTTGACAAGTGCAAAAGTAGAGAGCTAATTACTTTCTAGGACTGATGTTATCAATAAATTATAGTGACATAGTACAGAGCAGGAACTTGTTAGCCGCTCATGCTGTAAAATCTTCTGAATGCGCCAGTATAGTATTTCCAAGTCACTTTACAAGAAAAGGGCTTACAATTGCTGCTTTTGTTAATTTTGATTTTGAAGGCAGCGCTTCTTTGTCTGCAACATCCAGCACATGTGATACTGCCATGGTACATTTTCAAGACTGTACAAATGAAGTAGCTGCTCGACAAAAAAGCTGTGTCAGCTGTAGGCATAAAAAAATGAAGCTGCAAACTTATAACCCAACTGCCTTTGCCAACATATGAAAAATCACTACAAGCCATTAACAAGTCCCAGTATACCAGAAAGTTTCAAAGAGGCTGAGGACATGGATCTTCTTCTACCTGAGGCTGCGGACGCAAAGCTGATTTAACTGAATTTATCATATTGCTTATTTGGTGAGACTGAAGGATGAAGAAAAGCTTTTTCTTTCTTTGTAGGAGGCTGGCCTGGTTTTTCGTCCGTACCAAAGGTACTTACACCTTATACTAGGACAATTATCCCTTATTAGTGAAATGCAGTCAGTGTCTAGAAACCAGGCTCTCTAGGGGTAGTATAGGAGATCAGCCAAGGCCTAACTAGGAGTCATGCAATGTTCATGCAATACCACTGTAGTCACAGAGTACTTACAAACATGAAAGAAAAGTGTTACGAAAATAAAGGTACTTTATTTTGGTGACACAAATGCCAAAAATACCTTAGAGACTATACTCCCTTAGGAGGTAAATAATATACACAGTTTATAAACTAGAATGCAGAAGTATCTGTAAAAACAGTTAGAAAACAGTGCAAATAGTGAAAATCGCAATAGATAGCAATGGGCCTAGGGGGAACACAAACCTAAAACTAAAATAGTGGAATGCAAAATTTGGTTTCCCACCTAGGCAAGTGTAGTGTGTAGAGGGGCACTGGGAGTGTAAGAAAACACCAAAGGTAAGTAATATAACCCACCACAGAGCCTAGGAAAGCAGGAGTAAATCACAGTAAGTTTCCTAGAACACAAGAACATGTGCCAGAAGATTTTTGAAGAGCCAAAAGACACCAACAATGGATTCCTGGACCTGAAGACTTATAGAAGAAGGGGACCAAGTCCAAGAAGCACAGAAGAGTCCAGGGAGAACAGAAGCCCCTGCTAACCTGGATGAAGGTGCAAAAGAAGAACCACCGGTGAAGAAGAACAGTCAGTACTGCACCCAAGAAGACGGATGTGGGTCATCAGGTGTAGATGATGTTCCATGCTAGATGTATGATTGCAGTCTGGTTTGCATTGCTGGATTTGCCAACAAGCCTTGGCATACGCAAAGCACGTAGTTAGCGGAAAATGGTGCTGCTTGGGACCAGGAGGGACCTGGTGGTCTCTACCCAGGAGGGGAAGACAGAGGGGACTGTCAGCAACTCAGAGAGTCCTCAGAAGACCAGGCAGAGTCCACAGGAGTCCCACAGCATGGAGATAAAGAAGGTACAGAAGAAGACCCATGCAGCACAACACAAAGGGATCCTACGCTGCCAGAGAACCACTCAGGAAGCTGTGCATTGCAGGATAGAGTGCTGGGGGCTGGAGCTGCACGGTGCATGAAGAACTTTGTGGAAGGATGTCATCAAGCCTTGGCAACTGCAAAACATGCAGTGCATGGGGGTACTGTCTTGTGTGGGAAGGCAAACTCTTATCTCCACCAACGTTGGACAGCTGGACGTCAGGGCCATCGGGACCACTTCAGTCCACCACCTGTGTTGCTGGATCCACGCACTTCTTCAGGAGAGGGGACCCAGGTCATCGTTGCAGAGAGGTGCCTGCTGAAGCAGGGAAGTGACTCCTTCACTTCAAGGGAGATTCCTTTGTTCTTCTGGTGCAGGCTGAAGACTGGCAGTCCTCCGAAGATGCACGACTTGGAAACAGTTGCAGTTGCTGGCAGGAGCTGAAGATACAATGTTGCTAAAGTCATCTTTGCTTCTTTGTTGCAGTTTGTAGAGTTCCTGGAAGGTCCATATTCAGTTTCGTCTGTAGAAGGTGAAGTAAAGGATGCAGAGGATTCCTTCTGGAGTCTTGCAATCCGATTCTCAGGGAACACCCAGAGGAGAGGCCCTAGATAGCCCTGAAAGGGGGACTGGTCAGCTACACAGGTAAGCACCTATCACGGGAGGGCTCTGACGTCACCTGCTGGCACTGGCCACTCAGATGCTTCCAGCGTGCCCCACCACCTTGGAATCCAAGATGGCAAAACCCAGGGACACTCTGGAGGACCTCTGGACACCACCCCCGGGGTGGTGATGGACAGGGAGATGGACTGGGGAGTGGTCACTCCCCTTTCCTTTGTCCAGTTTCATGCCAGAACAGGGACTGGGGTCCCTGAACCGGTGTAGACTGGATTATGCAAGGAAGGCACCATCTGTGCCCTTCAAAGCATTTCCAGAGGCTCTGTTAGGCTACCCCTTCCATCCCTGTACATAATTGCCGACCCAAACATGCCTCCTTATCTATTGTTTGGGAACATACCTGCATCTGGGGTCCTACAAGATCTTTATAAATACATCTAATGCAGACAAGGTAATCAGACGGATTCCAACCTATGCTACATGCACCTTGATGCAGACTCAGCCTTCATGTCCCCACAAAGTCTGACCTAGAGGCCTCATTCCATGATAACAAGGGTTGGGGGAGCTTCTCATGGACACAGTACTGGAAGGTTAGGTTTATCACACCTAGCTCTCATTAGGTTAGAGATTAGGTTCTCCATGCTAGGGTTTCAGAGTTTTTTATGTCTCATGTTTATTGCAAGATGGTGGGGCTCTTTGTATTCACAACTCTCATGTTCACAATTATGCTTCTTGCACTGTCTACTATCCTAATCATCGCAGCTCATGCATTTTTACCGTAGTTTGCAGTCATTTCAATAAATATATTGAAAACTCTCTTGCATCTCTTTTATTGTCTGTTTGTGACTGAGACTAGTTGTTTGTGTGAGAAAAGGGTAATCTCTGTTTTCCACGACTACCCTGAGATGTTACGTTCTAGAGTCCATGCATAAAGACTGACAGAAATCATGGCTTACTGTTTGGGTTTTTGGTGAGGTACTGCTTGTGAGTCGGGAGGGTTGGGCAGACAGTGGAGACTTGTTGAAGACATGGCTTAGTCACCTACAAACAAAAGTGCTGTCATCCCCAAACCAGCAACCTCGCCTAGGACTTTGAGTCCAACTACATCACCAGCCTGCTCTTCGTGCCATGCTGACCATCACCAATGACTCTCTTCTTGCTCCCTGTGAACTTCTCCTCTGTGAAATGGTCTCTTGGCACAAAACTTGAGAAGGTAAAACTTCAGCGAGACTAACCTGGGACTGTATCCGACCTGTGTTCCATCACGGTCAACTTTTGGACTTAACCCATTGCAGCACAACTAGGTAGTCCCATTTGGCACTTTATGCTTCTGTAGGAAGCTGGCCTGGTGTGTGGTGGGTACCTAAGGTACTTACAACTTATTCCCGGTATCCCCTATTAGTGTAGTGTAGGCGGAGTCTAGAAGACAGGCTCTCTAGAGGTAGCTGTGGATGAGCAGCCAAGGCTTATCTAGGAGACATGCAAAGCTCATGCAATACCACTGTGGTCACGCAGCACTTACACACATGAAAGAAAACACTCAGTGTTACACGAATAAAGGTACTTTATTTTAATGACACAATCGCCAAAAAAGTACTAGAGAGGCAACCCTCCAATAAGAGGTAAGTGACACACTAGATATGTACACTATTAATCAGCAATAGGCATTGAAAGTGATAGAAAAAGCTCATGCAATACCACTGTGGTCACGCAGCACTTACACACATGAAAGAAAACACTCAGTGTTACACGAATAAAGGTACTTTATTTTAATGACACAATCGCCAAAAAAGTACTAGAGAGGCAACCCTCCAATAAGAGGTAAGTGACACACTAGATATGTACACTATTAATCAGCAATAGGCATTGAAAGTGATAGAAAACAGCCAAATGCAAATAGAAAATAGTGACCCTGGGGGAGCCCAAAGCATACACTAAAACAAGCATTTGCTTGAGTTGGAGCTATTAACTTAAACTCCTAACCGGACTTTTCTTGCCACAAATTAAAAATGAAAAGTAATACAGTTTCACATAAGAGCCGATTCAAAGCGCCACGCCTTGAGCGTGAAGAAGACACAGAAGGAAAAAGTCGTTTGCTTGCAGTCAAAGGTATGGGCAAAAGCGTAATTAGCCATTTAACAGGGTTGATGGCAAAGGCGGTACCCAACTGCCCCAAGAAGGGACAAATGAAAAGCATTTACCAATGATAACAAAAGATTTTTTAAAGGCAAGCTCATGAACGAGCAATAGTGATGGGCGTGAGGTGGGTGTCAACATGTTGCAAAAGCAACGCTTGTGCGCTGCTCTGCTCGGCCTAAAATTGACAGCTGCTTAAGCAAGGGTGGAATATGGAGGTCTTTGGTTTGGGAAAAGGGGTGGGACAGGAGTTAGAAATTTCTACAAACCCAGTCCTGATAGTAACAAATCACATAACCACACAACTGCCCCACAACTCCTCTTAATAAATTCCATACACATCACGTATGAAAGGCAGGATTTCAAACAAGCAACAAGTCTATGGGTGTCTTAATACAAACAATGCTGTTGCTGTGCCTTTCAGTCAGCTGTTTATGTTGTTCACACGCTTCTCTCGCTGCCAGATTGGCACCTCTGCTGTGCTGCAGGGCCAACCGGTAAGGCTGAAGGGGTTCTATATATAAAATGGCACAGGCCGCAGGCATCGATGCACAGATGCCAGTGTGGCGATTTATTCATGAGACCAAAATCAAATATATTTCCATTTGAATTTGCAGGCGCAACTGAAAGGCATTCGGGGTAAACTAGAAGTATGGTGGAACTTTCCTTGGGTAGGGCAGGTCAAATGAAGGGCAGTAAATTAACACAGCACAGGCTGCAGGTAAGAAGGCTCAGTGAGCTAAACACTGACTGCTGACATCTTTAGTGATTTGTGGGATATGGGGTTAAAGCGGAGAGATGACAACTCAGTCTGCGATAACAAGTTGTTTAAGTGCTTAGCAACAGAAGTGCAGAATGAAAAGCTACATAAAACTAATGAAAGCTATTAGCAATGTAACCTCCTAACTGGACTTTTCTTGCCACATAACCTGAAAATGATAAGTAAGACAGTTTCACATAACTAACTGGACTTTTCTTGCCAAATAAAGTGAAAATGAAAAGTAAAACAGTTTCACATAAGCCAACGGCCTCCATGAGCGCAAAACAGACACACAAAAGGAAACAGAAGCTCGCTCGAAGTGAAATGTATTGACAAATGTGTAATTATCCATGTAACCAGTAAAAGTGCAAATATCCATGTAACAGGGTCGATGTCATAAAAAGAGCTCGACTAGTGCCCAGTGAGATCACGCTGCATACAAAATAAAGAGAAAAAGTAGTCCAGAAACCATATGGAGCCCCATGGGTTTTCAGTAGTTGGCCAGTACGCTCGAGGAGGGCTAAACACAGGAAAAGGCATGATGGATACATGCCTTTCAGTAAATAAATCAAGCAAATTTTAAAAGGCAAGTCCGCGACCCAACCAAACAGAGGTCCAGAAGTCACAGAAGAGTCCAGAGGGAGCAGGAGCTACTACGCACCCCGCTGTGGTAGCAGGAGTTGGTAGACAGTACGACGAAGATGATCAGGAATGCAGTCCTGGAGCAGGAGAAGAGTTCCTGGAGGATGCAGTCCATGTCCCATTCCGGATGGATGTTTGTGGTTGGTCAGTGGCATGGAAAAGCCACCAACAAGCCTTGGCAAAGGTAGAAGTCACAGTGAAGCAAAAGTGGAGCTGCCGGGGACCAGCAAGGTCCAGGAGGACTCAACCCATGGGGCGAGTGCAAGGAGGACTCTCAGCAAGGTAGAGAGTCCACAGAAGAAGAGCTAGTACTCACAGGAGACCCACTGGATGAGGAACACGATTCACAGAGGAGCCCATGCAGCACAAGTGAAGAAAGGTCCCATGCCGCAGGAGAAGCATGTATAGGGCTGTGCATTGCAGGAAGGAGTGCTGGGGCTACATGGAGCCTGAAGATCCCTTGGAGGAAATGCCAATAAGGCTTAGTGGCTGCATGCGGTGCAAAGGGGTATTGTGCTGCGTGGGAAGGCAAGGGCTTACCTCCACCAAAGTTGGACAGCTGGCAGAGAGGACCAAGAGGACTATTTCAGACCATCACCTATGATACGGGATCCATGTAGCTCAGGATTAGAGGAGATCCACTCAGACGGTCATCATTGCAGTTGGTGCCTGTTGATGCAGGGGAGTGACTCCTTCACTCCAAGGGAGATTCCTTCTTCCTTCTCATGCAGACTGAAGACTTGCCACCCTCAGAGTATGCACATCCAGGGAAATGTTGCAGAAGATGGACGGAGCCATGGAAACAATGTTGCAAGCAGAGTCTTTGTCATGGATGCAGATTGTTGGGTCTTGGAGGATCCAGTCGCGGTTCCAGTGGCTAGAATTCAAAGTAGAGATTGCAGAGGAGTCCTACTGGAATTTTGCAATCTGAATCTGAGGACCCACCCAAGAGAGAGACCCTAAATAGCCCTGAAAGGGGGAATGGTCACCTAGCCAGGTGACCTCCTATCAGGTGGGGGCTCTGACATCATCTGCATGACCTGGCCAATCAGATGCTCCCAGAGGTCCCTGCCAACCTTGGATTCAAGATGGCAGAACCCACGGACCCTCTGGATGGTTTCTGAGCACCACCTCTGGGGTGGTGATGGACAGGGGAATGATCACTCCCCTTTCCATTGCCCAGTTTCGTGCCAGAGGAGGGACCGGAGGTCCCTGAACTGGTGTAGACTGGTTTATGCACGGAGAGCCCCAAATGTGCCCTTGAAAGCCTACCAGTGGCTTAAGGAGGCTACCTTACCGAGTCATGTAACGCCTATTTCCAAAGGGAGAGGGTGTTACCCCCCTCCCAAATGAAATCCTTTGTTCTGCCTTCCTGGCCTTGAACTGCTCAAGAAGCAGAAGGGCAGAAACATGTCTGTGGGGTGGCAGCAGCTTGGGCTGCCCAGAAAACCCCAGACGGCTGGTAAGAGCAATGCTGGGGGTCCTCTAAGGAGCCCCCAGAGTGCATGGAATCATACTTCCAATACTGGCAACAGTATTAGGCTATGATTCCGACATGTTTGATACCAAACGTGCCTAGGTTCGGAGTTACCATTCTGTAGCTGGACACAGGTTGTGACTTATGACCAGTACACGTATAAAATGTCGTCCCCGCACTCACGAAGTCCAGGAAAATGGAACTGGAGTTTGTGGGGGTACCTCTGCTACTGCAGGGGTGCCCTCACACACTGGTACTTGCACCCTGCTCTTTGGGCTAAGAGGTCCTGCCATGGGGTGACTTACAGTGACCTGGTGCAGAGTTCCTGTAGTGAAAAGGGTGCATGCACCCTTTCACGCAGGCTGCAATGTCAGGCCAGCAGATACATTTTGCATGGGCTCCCCATGGGAGGCATAATACATGCTGCAGCCCATGGGGATCCACTGGTAACCCAATGCCCTGGGTACCTGGGTTTCATATACTAGGGACTTACATGGGGGCACCAGTATGCCAAATGTGGGGTGTATTTAGTTCAAGTCCAAGTTTAAAGGGAGAGAGCATAATCACTGGGGTCCTGGTTAGCAGGATCTCAGTTAACACAGTCAAACACACTGACAGGCAAAAAGTGGGGCGTAACCATGCTAAAAAGAGGCTGCTTTCTTACATAACCCTCACCTCCCCAAAACAAAGGACAATAAGGCTAACCTCGGCTAGATGGGTCTTTGTTGACTAAGTGGAGATACCTGGAGCATAGCTCTGTATTAGAGTGGTTACTCCCAGTATAATCCACTGTGTAACCCCTTACCTGTGGGGAGGTGGACCACCCTATCAGTTTGAGGTTTCATCCTGCAATGTGTTTAAACTGTGGTCCCTTTAGCTCCCTATTTGGAGGTTGTGGACTAATGTGTATCAGAGTATGGCAGGGTTGCTGTCCTAAGGGGTTTAGAGCAGGACAGGAGTGCTGCCCTAAAGGCTCTAGAGGTGGACAGGTTTGCTGTCCTAACAGGTGTAGAGCAGCACAGGGTTGTTGTCCCAAAGGCTCTAAAGGAGGACAGGGTGGCTGTCCTAAGTTGGCAGAGCTGGTGCTGTGCTGCTGCCCCAAAGTTTCCCTGGAAGGGCAGGAGGGTTACTCCAAGTTTTCTAAAACAGGGCAGGGATGCTGTTCTATCTTAGGTTCCTTCCAGGTGGATTCTTTTACACCGGGAGATCAGCTGTGATAGCTTTTGATTCCACCCTGGGGAGGGTTTTCTCCCTCAGCGGAGTGGGATCCTCAGTGGTTGTGTGGACAGGAGGTAATCTTGTATCCTGCCTAAGTTTTTTGGAGTGTCCTGGGCCATTATTCCAGACTCCAGGGCCCCTTCCCTACTTTGCTCTTTATCCAGTGTTGAGGTTAAAGTGAGCACCCTGAGCCCAAAAAATAAACTTCTCCAACCCCCCACCCTACCCTGAAAAATAAACTACCCGACCACTCAATCACCCTAAGCCCTAAATCCACCCCACCCCTAAAAACCACCCCCCAAACCCTGCCTCAGCCCCACTTCTCTCCCGATCCGCTAGACTGTTCTCTACCCTTTTTCTGCCTTAACCACACATAGGCATAGTTGAGGAACATGCGTGGTTAAGGCATAGAAAAAGGCAGTCATTTAGGCACGCGTTGTTCTTCTTGCATGGAAAATGTCAGCGTTGTTTAGAACATGTTGTTTAGAATGTTTCCTCTGCCTTACACAATACTATTTTATCATGGACTTTTGTGAGTCTTCGGGTGATTTCTTGGTACACGTTTTCAGTCCGCAATCCTAATAGATACACCTTATATTTCTTGAACCAGTCCTTAGTCAATTGTAGAAGGGGTCTTCTTCCCCTTTTATTTGTTGTGGTTGTGGTACATTGGGTAAGGCAGGCACACACCTGCACCGCCACTGTGAGCGCTTCCCACCACACCCCTGCTACAGCACCAATGCAGAACACAGGCAAGCCTCTCCTATATGTCTCTTGGAATATAAATGGTCTCGTTAACAAGGTCAAATGGGGTGTTGTGTTAAAGAGAGAAAATCAAATGAATGTAGATATATTTTTGCTCCAGGAAACTCACTCATTAGAAAATGACTGCAGGTATCTCCGGCAATGTGGTTTGACTGGGGCATAACATCCAGGGTTTAACAAGGGCTCTAGGTGAGTGGCAAAACTGGGTACTCCCGCCTTTACGAGTGAACCAGGTTAAATTGGACAGATTGAGGCAATACATCTGGCTGACGGGCACACTATGGGGACACCCTTTGATACACTGCTCAGTCTATCTGCCACTCTCCCTAAAATCAGTGCTTGTATCTGGATGTCCTTGTGGTCAGGCTGTACGAAAAATTAGGTCTTAAAAAACTTGTGCTCTTCTGTAAAACCGAGATGTCTGGTGAGAAAGCACCTCGCCACTTCTTTGTCTTTGTTGCCACTGGCATTACAGAGAGAAAGTGGTTCTTCTGAGTTTCAGTTGCCAAAGGCAAGCTGCTGCGTGCCTCATGCATTCACACATGCTCCCTGAGTTGAACTCAGGACACCGAACCTCCCTCTTGGAGTAGAATTAGTGTTTCCAGTGCATGCCTCAGTTTCTCTCACAAACTGTAATGAAATGAGAGTTTTGCAAAACTCTGTAATTATTTAGGCTTTCTTAATTTCATATGAGTAATACAGATTCTACCCATGTGACACCACTGATGGTGAAGGACGCATTTATTTCTGCCCTGAGTAGACATGCTTGTGAACAACACTTGTCTCATTCTCCTTATTTGTTGTGCACCCGTTTCCTCTACGTATGTGTGATTTTTCCAGCTGAGATCTTTTGTACTCTGAATCCCTCTGACTTGCTTTTTAAAGGCAAACTGGAAGCGCTATGCCTTACTTATTTTTTAATTTTAATTTGAAGCCTTCACGAAGTACTGCAAGCATCAATTGTGTGTCTAATGCACATTTGTGACTGATGAATTCCCTGCATTAGCTAGTTGAGTGAGGGCACATAGGTTCAGATGTCGGAAGCTCCGATTTTGCGAATCGGATGCAGAACGGTGTCTCAGACACCGTCTGCGAATCTCAATGGGGTTGCAAAGACCCACCTCATTAATATTAATGAGGTGGGTCGCATTTTGCGACCCCATTGAGATTCCCTGCACTTACAGGGATGGTGGCCTGCTGGAGACAGCAGACCTCCATGTCTGTGACTTCTTTTTTAAATAAAGCAGTTTTTTGTTTTTTTTTGTATTGCAGCCAGTTTTCCTTAAAGAAAAACGAGTTGCAATACACAAAAATAACATTAACTGCAACATTCACAAAAGGTAAGGGGTCCCATGTGGAACCCTTCACTTTTGCGAATGGGTTACCACCAGTATGACACTGGTGGTAACTGCGAATTGCTTTGCGACCGCGTTCGCGGTCACAAAGCAATTCTGCATCGCAGTGCGAGTCGCAAATAGGAAGGGAACACCCCTTCCTATTTGCGAGTCGCATTCCCATTTTGCGAGTCGGTACCGACTGGCAAAATGGGAATGTGCATCGTGATGCGCGTTTTGCGTGGCGCAAACTGCGATTTTTGCAGTTTTGCGCCATGAAAAACGCTTACTACATCTGGCCCATGGTGCATTGCGTTGTGTTCTGAAGGATGGAGGTTGAGTTGTTTTGAATGAAAGGGAGCTATTGGATTGTTTGTTTCTGAAGCCTGGTCATTTGGAGTGGCGGTGAACAGGGATGCCTTAAATACTGGTCTGGGATTGGAGGAAAGAGGTGGTGTCTTGAGATGTTTACTTTTTGATTCAAAACAGGTAAGTCTTGACTTGTGAATCACATTTCCTCAAGGGTTTAAATCAGCACAGCATTATGTCAACACTGAGGGCCCTGGAAGCTTCTGCAATTGCACCTCTCAATATGTAGAATGAAGCCATGTCCTAAAGCACAGCCTTGAAGGAGCTCCATTCACATGTGCCCCCACCCTACTGCTCTAGCTGTCGCTCCCCAGGGTTGCGTCTGACATGCACCTGACACCTATTCACAGCGTCTAGTGAAAAAACTGCTGATTTCCTTATTGGAAGGCAATTATCTTGCGCTTTTTTTCCAAAGCCATGGAATCACAATCATTCTGTTACTTTGGCACCAGTCGCATAAGGTTTTTTTAATGAATGGAGCTAAATTATAGGGTGGGTGGAACTCTGGGGAATCGTGTATAGTTTTTATGAACTCCGAAGAATTACATGGAGTACAACTCTGTGCATTCCTCTCACCCCTAATCATTTCCTTGGTCTGCGATGTTGAGGGTGGGAACTTTACCCTTTGGGTTCTTCCCAACAAATCCATTTGAGAGCAGATCTTTGTATGCCTATCTCGTGAAATCTTCTGATGAGGATGTTATGTGAGACAGTGTTGAAGGGCGCGGAGAAGTCAAGCAGAATAGTGCCATTGTCTTTACTTGGTCCAGGATGATTCGAATGTAGTTGGTGGATGTGATGAGTGTCGTTTAGGTGCTGTGGTTCTTTCTGAATCCTGATTGAATGTTTGTGAATATCCAAGATGATAACATGGTATAGAATTAACTATGTTGTTTTTCTATCAAATGGAAGGTCAGCTAATGTAGACCTGAAAATGCATAGAAACATTTATGATTAGGCATATTCTCTATATCTGTGGCTATCACTGAAAGGTTTCAGTAATTTTTATTTTTTATTCTCACTTTCCCTCATGTTTTCTGTGGCATACCAAATCTAAAACCAAATATGCTTGCCATTTATTAATTTATTTTTAGAGTGAGTTTGAATCTATATATATATATATATATATATATATATATATATATATATATATATATATATATATATAAATATATATATATAGGTATATGTATATACATTACATATGCTGTCACACATACGTTGCAAGTGAGCTTTTACAACCTTAAAATGTGAAATAGATTGTAGCCCACCTGTAAGCACGTGTGGGGTATTACGCGGTTGTGTTTAACCTTTTTAATTCATTCTCAGGTCTCAACAGGACTACCA
This sequence comes from Pleurodeles waltl, assembly GCF_031143425.1. Lineage (NCBI taxonomy): Eukaryota > Metazoa > Chordata > Amphibia > Caudata > Salamandridae > Pleurodeles > Pleurodeles waltl. The sequence goes on from NC_090447.1 coordinate 1,221,359,937, forward strand.
TGATAGGAGGCTTCATACCATTAGAGAGATGTGGACTGGTATGGAGGGGATGCAATTTCTTATTGAGATGTGTCAAGATTAAAAAAAAAAATATTACAGTGGAGGTGAAAGTAGAGGTAATCATTTTTCTAATTAAGCATAAGGGAATCAGTGTCAAACAGAAAGCTATCTCATAAGGATTTGTTGAGGTCTGCAGTGGGCTTATAAAATAGAACTTTAAACAGGTAAATGGTCTCTGACAGTTGCACATATATGCAAATAAGGGCCTAGTGCTGCCTAATACATTCCTATTATGATTGGACATTGACAAAGATATTTAATTTCAATTAGGGTAATCTTACGAGTTCTTCGATTTCCATCTCTTTAGCTCTTAAAAGAGCATCTCTTTGCTCACTAGAAGACAAAATAATGAGAACATTTCAGTAATAAAAATCGAAGTAAGCTCTGACTGCACAATCTAATGATAAAAGCATCAATAATGAAACAAAGATCAAGGAGAGTCTGCGCACATTAAGCTTACTTATTAAAACATGGAACCAAGAAAGAATGACTACAGAGAAAGTGAGGTTGAGGGGCAGAAAAAACAAAAGAGATAGGATGGAAAGTTACTTACTTCCGGTATTTTTTTTCTGGTGGATACAAGATCTATCTGCAGATTCTATGTCAGGACCGGGGCAGAGATTATGCTTTACTTCCTTTGCTTTATTACATAATTTCGCCGCCAGTTTATGATTACCCAAAGGAACAAAAATAACATTCCCAAAAGCACATGAGAACAATAGCAGTATCAATAGCCAATCAGATATAAACTGTCCATATAAAGTACTATGGGCCAGATGTAGGTAGCCGTTTGCATGGTGCAAACTGCGAAAATCGCAGTTTGCGCCATTCAAACAGCCTAATGCGATGCTCATTCACAAATTGCGAGTCGGTACCGATTCGCAATTTGTGAATGCGACTCGCAAATAGGAAGGGGTGTTCCCTTCCAATTTGCGACTCGCAACGCTATTCAGAATTGCTTTGTGATCGCGAATGCGGTCGCAAAGCAACTCGCAGTTACCACTAGTGTCACACTGGTGGTAACTCATTCGCAAAAGGGAAGGGGCCCCCATGGGACCCCTTCCCCTTTGTGAATGTCGACAAAAATATTTTTTCAGAGCAGGCAGTGGTCCAATGGACCACTGCCTACTCTGAAAAAAACGAAACCAAATGGTTTCGGTATTTTTTTCATTTTGCAACTCGTTTTCCTTTAAGGAAAACGGGCTGCAAAATGAAAAAAAAAACTGCTTTATTTAAAAAGCAGTCACAGACATGGAGGTCTGCTGACTTCAGCAGGCCACCATCCCTGTGAGTGCATGGACTCGCTATGGGGTCGCAAAATGCGACACACCTCATGAATATTGATGAGGTGGGTCTTTGCGACCCCATAGCGAGTCGCAGACGGTGTCTGAGACACTGTTCTGCATCTGAGATTGCGACTCAGAAATTGCGAGTCGGACTGACTCGCAATTTCAGAGTCGCAATCTCAGAGTTTCCTACACGTGGCCCTATGTCTCTTTTGAAGTTCCTCTTTCCTCGCTGCTGAGGAGCCATAGATAAGTCTCATGCTTCCTGCTCTCTTTTTCTTGGGAATATGCTTGGTGTGACTTTGATGCCATTGCACTTCCTATGCGACCACTAAATCCTTTAATTACAGTGGGACCGCAAGCGTGGGGCGGTCCTCCGCCCACTACGTAGTGCTGCAGGGTCTAACTAGGGTGGCTCTTGTATGGGAGCTGTCTGAGCCTTGTCCCGCAGTTTGGATACATACGTCCCATGTTGGGATGTGTGTGTTTTTTCCCCCAATTGCTTTGGACACCTCATTTCACACCCGTGGAGTTTGTATTGGGATAAGTGGCTGTGCAGGCTTGATAGGGACAGGGTCCCAAGCTAATTCCCCAATGAACTACAGTGGGGTGAATGTCCCCGGGATTAGACCCTTAAATCATGATGCCCCTGGTCTCCACATATACACTACTTGGCTACCCAGTGCCACATTAGGCAGTGCTGCACCTGCTTGGTTATGCCTCTCAGTACAAATGTCATGCAGACACCGGAGAGCAAGTATATCGAGGAAGAGGTCCTATCCTTCTTCCCCTAGAATGATGACACTTACAAGGCAGTAGATGCCTCTATATATAGGGCAGTCCCTGAGACTATGCCTCCCCTGGAGCAACGCCTATCAAAGCAAATAGCACACCATGTGCCAAGGTTCTCGTATCAGATATAGCAACTTTGGGATCTCAAGGGACCCCAGTTCCTCATCAGGTTCCCAAGGGGCCATATTCTCTACCCCAAAAGAGAAAACAAGAAGTTGGGGTGGATAACAATGCATTTGATCCTGTAAAGAGGGTTTTCCTGGCCCAAGCTAAGCCCTTAGGCAGGCCCTCACCAGCACAACTCACCGGATAACCCAGAGCTGGACGACTCCCATTGGGATTCTGAGAAGGAGGAGGGCCACTCCAGGCCCTGACATTCATCATCTGATTCAGTCCCTTCCCTGGGACACTCTTCCTCTCTTCCTCTGACACAGTGGCAAGTATGCTGGACCCGATGATATAATACACCCTAGACCCTCTGACTTGGCTCCAGTGGATAAGGTGTCCAAATATGTGACAGGGCACTTGCACAAGCTATTGGAGAAGGAGGCTCGCAGCCACAACTGGGTGGAATGTCCTTGCCCATCTTTGGGGGGAAAGGTTGCCCTTAACCTGTAGATTGATGCCAGGATGGTGAAGTTTATTAAATACTCCAAGAAGGGAATCCATAGATCTTGGCGCTCCTGCCAAGACAAACTATTTGATGTTGTATAGTCTGCTTGCCAAAAATCTCAGATATGGCTGAGGAAGTCATTATGTTTGGGTCTCTAATATTTCCCGATCTCTTCTCCAGCTGGCCGTTGCAGGCAGTAATTCTTTTGGGAAACCAACTGTGCGCTATCCAGAGAATGCTGTTGCATTTTGCTTACCAAGGTAGAGCTGAAGTTAGATGACCTTGCGTCCTTGGAATTGGGGAAAATGACCCATGGTGGTCTTTTTGGTGACCTTTTCGTTAAGGAGTTGGGGAAGTTTGTGGAGCCATTCATGTCCCAAGATAAGGCCCAGGTTTCCGTTAAGATGATCTTCAACTGTCTGGTTTTCCATGGGTCGATCGAGGCAGGGACTGGTCGCCCAGCCGTTTTTCACTTCCAAATTCCCTCCAGGGGACAAGGCTCAAAGAGCAGCCAATAGCAAGACTAATCTTACTTTGTGACATTCTGCTCCACCAGGGACCAGCAGTTCAATGGAAGAGGAGGCTTCAAGGGACAAGACATCCACCCCTCCACCAATGGTGAGTGTTTGCCTTTCTTCCCAACAAAAAGGAGGGGGCATGCTGGTGAATATTTTCCACGCTTGGTTCTCCATCACAACAGACCAGTGGTTCTTACAGACAGTCTGAGGCTTCCAGCTTGAGTTTTATGGTTTCCCCTCACCAAGAGTTCTGCCCGTGTCCAATCAATTTCCCTTTGCAGTCTGTCAGGCTCCATGGAAGTCGAGGCCCTCATACACAAAGGGGTCATTTGCTCATCCATGCGTCACCCCAACAGATTTATCAGAAACTTGTTCTTGTTTGGCAACAGCAATGGGAGACAGAGACTGCTCATCAATCTCCAAGAGTTCAGTGAGTCACTGGTTTACTGCCACTTCAAGATGGAGGGTGTTCATTTCCTCTGGGACAACCTGCGATCTTTTGATTGGATGGTGCGTCTGGACCCAAAAGACACTTACTACAGTCCCTATCTCCCCTCCCACCAATGATTCCTTCAGTTTGTGTAGGGCCATCAGGCGTTCAAATCCACCAAACTGCCAATCGGACTATTGTTATCCCCTTGGTGCTTCATGAAGGTTCTCAAGCCAGTTGTGGAACACCTGCGAGCACAGGAGATGCAGATCATCACCTATTTAGAAAACTCTTTTATTTGGTCAGTACCCCCGTAAACTGTGCGTTCAACTGCAGTCAGCGGTGAACCTCCGAGAAGGCTTGGGACTTGTAATCAATGAGAAAACATCACTCCTGACTCCTTCGTAGAAAATGACCTTCCTGGGATTTGTGATAGATTCCACCACAGTCTCCTTGAGACTTCCAAGTGGCAAAGATCTGGCACAAATTTCAGAAAACTTTCTCCAGGCAGCACACATCACTCCAGCATATTGCTTGCTTGGTGGGCTTACTTTTGTATTCCATCCAAGTGATTTTCCCGGGCCTGCTGCATTATCAAGTATTACAATTCCTCAAAGTACACCACTTGCAGAAGGGGCTATCTTTCTTCCAGTTAGTACCCTTGTTGGACAAGTTGAAGGAGGAAATAGGTTGGTGGCTTTCCCACATGGAAGCCTGGAACAGGAGAGTGATTTTCAGTTCAACCCCAGACGCCAACAGGTTAGGCTGGGGCGTGAGGTGTGGGTAACTCTCCACAGATGGAATCTGGTCACAACAAGAACAGAGGTTACATTTCAATTGTTTGGAGCTTATTGCCCGCTCCTTTGTGGTTCGGTCTTGGGCCAAGGGTCAGGATCCAATCCTGTGTCCTCCCCAAGGTGGACAATGTGCTGGCAGTGCATTACATCATAAAGAAGGAACAAAATCCAAACTTGTTTCAGACCTGGTGAATAACTTTAGGCAGTATTGTCTGGACCATCACATATCTGTCACAGCAGCATATCTTTCGGGTCAGGTGAACCAAGTGGTGGACTGACACTCTCACCAGTTCCAGGATTCCGGCCTGCGGAACCTGAATCCTTTTGGTGGACCTGTGTGCCTCCCGTCTGAACTACCACTTGGTCAGGTGGAAACCGGATCCATAGGCAGTTGTGACTGATACATTCCTCCAAATTGGAGTCAGGAAAGGGGTTACCCGTTTCCTTCACTCTCAATGTTCACAAGGTTTTCTGGCCATGTGCGGAGACAGCAGGCAGAGGTGGTCCTTGTAACTCCCACTTAAAGTCTCAAGTTTGGCTTCCAATTCTGATGGAACTTTTTTGAGATTTCCCCAATCCTTCTCCCCATATTTCAGACTGAACCTGGATCAGGTTCTGCACCGGATGGTGTTAGAGGGTTCCCTGCATCTGATGACATGACAGATTACAGCTGTCCTGCTATTTCTGCAGGACATGCCCTGGTTGATAGCTCCCCTATAGGGGAACATTGTTTTATATGCAGAATGATACATGGGATGCGACTCTTCCTTCCCCCAGTACCTGGATATTTTGCTCTTTAGGATGTTTACCAGGTTCTTAATCTATTTTTGTCCTGGCAACCTAACAGGATTTGTCACTGAAAAAGCTTTCTGCAGAAACGACCATGCTTTTTTTGTCTGGTGTTATGCATACAGGTTTTTGACATGAGGGCACCTGATATTGCAGGTAGTGTATTTTCCCTTTAAAGCATCTCTTTAACAGTCAGTAGATGGATTAAGTCTAGTACTAGCATTATCACATATCCAGCTTTCCTTGTTGGCCCCAAGCTGTGTTGTACAGTGCCTGAAGGCCTATGAGGAGATGACTGAAGATTTGTGTTTGCCAGGCAAGTGGCAACTCCTCATCACACTGTGCAAACTGCATAAAGCTGTCTCCTCATCCACGATAACCTGTTGGGTATGTTGGGTCATGCAAGAAACTGGCATAGACACCAGGCTGTTTGGGACATACTCAGTCAGAGCTATGGCTTCAAAGGCATTTAGCCTAGGTCCCCATTTAGAGGCAGTTATGAATGTGGTGGACTAGTCCTCAGATTTCACCTTTAAGAGATTCTACTTTAAACCTGTGTTAGATGTGGCTCAATTGGTGATATGCAAGCTTTGAACCAGCATATTCTTCGCTCTGGTCCTGACAGAATGAGAAATTCCTAGCTTTTGCAACAGAAAGCTACAATTCTATTAAGGACTCAGAGGAGAGGATTGTCCCACCTGGCGAGAAATCTCTGCTGTGTCCCCCGCGTTATCGGTAAGTATTTCAAATTCTGCTTGTTTTCTATTGTTTGAAGTTCAACCCTAATTAAAGGCATGCTCGTTGCTGAAGCTCAATGCTAATTTTCATGTTTATCCTTAGTGCTGGTTGTTTTATAGAAACCATTATTTATGGGTCTCTCTCTTTTTAGAGGTTGGCTGTTCCAAACAGGATGCACGAGGAGCGTGCAGTGGTATAATTCACATGAAGAAAGAGAGAGTTTCAATAGAGACAAAGGACTTCATATGGACTGTTAGTATCTGATTGTGTGTTGACACTATTGATAAGTGCTTCTGGGAATGTTAATTTTTGCAATTTAGTTGATCATTAAATAAATGATGTTTGTGAATTTATGAATTTCTGCATTAAAGTGAAGGAAGCAAAGCATAATCCTCATCTCCAAGTCCTTAATAGAATTGAAAGCTAGGAAATTTTACATTCCTCATAGTTAGAATATTCCAGGCTCCAGTCTGGATCTGAATTTTTTTTTTCAAATAATATTCCTATGCCTTCAAGGCTAAGTGATGATACTAAAATAATTAAGATAGGTTAAATACTCATAATATCTATAAGTAAACAGCCTCAGATGTATATCCTTGTGGTATGTGCATTTTAATATTTTACTATAAAAGAATTCTTGAAATAGAAAGCCATGTGACAAGGAAAGGGATGGGTTGGTGAGGAATCTTTGGAAAGATCTTGTTTTTGCCAAACAAAGCATTTCCAAAGGTATGTAACTTGTAATAGATATATCTACTAATTGATTTCTCACCCTTTGAATAGATTCCCCAAGCCATACGACAACCGGAGGTGGAACCTTAGCTTACAAGATCAAGAAGTCTTGAAAGCCTGAGTGAGTGAAGTGACCATCCCTACTCACCTCAGAACCCAAATAGTAGTGTTTCACAAAAGAGTGACGGGAGGACCAAGCCGCTGTTTTTGCCGATGTATGCCTGTGGAACTCCTCTAGCTAGGGCCGAAGTAGAGGATTTAGCTCTGGTACAATGAGCACGAATAGTTCAGCCGGATCCTTGTGTGCCATGGAGCAGCATATTTTGATAGACAGTTATCCATTTGGACAAAGGTATTTTGTGGAAAGCCTTTCCTTTCATCTTCCCAACATATCCCATGAAGAGTTGGTCATCGAGCCTGAACTCACAGGTTCTGCCTATGTAAATGCGTATCACCCTTTTGGGGTCAATACAATGAAGTCTTTCCTCCTTAGTAGGGTGGTAAGATGCATAGAATGTTGAAATAGTAATAAATTGACATAAGTGAAATGGGGTAGCCCCTTTTGGCAGGAAGCCAGCCTTGGTTTGTAGTACCAGTCTGTCAGGAAAGAACGTTGTAAAAGGTGGTTTTACACTTATAGCTCGTATTTTGCTGATACATTGAGCTGACGTGATGGCAACCAGAAAAAGTGCTTTTAAAGACAGAAACTTTAACAGGTAACTATGCATACCCTACATTTCTCAGCCAGTCCTGAGCAATTAGGATGGCTTGGACCTGGTCTAAACGAATCTTCCTTTACATTTGAGAAATTAAGGGTATGAGAGTGAATGCATACATTAGTGGCGCAGTCCACTTGAGGTAAAACGCGTTTCCTAAGGCTTCCTAGATTCAGGAGGGCACAGAATTTTGGGCAGTGAGCATTTTCTTGAGTGGAAAACAAGTCCACACGAGGGCTCCCAGATTTATGAAAGATGTCCTGGACCACCTCTGGGTGAAGATGCCACTCGTGGTCTGCCAGATGACATCAGCTGACTCTTTCCATTCGCATGTTGAGCTCTCTGGCCAGGTGATTTGCTACCTCGCAAGTCTGAGTCATAAAGCTTCTCCGCAGGGAAGAGAAGACTCCACTCCTCCCTGTTTGTTGATATACCACATTGCTGTCATATTGTCCTTTAAGATTTGGACTGACAGACAACGAAGGGAAGGGAGGAAGGACTTGAGAGCTAGGCATATTGCCCTTTATTTCAAACAAATTAATGTGTAAGCTCTGCTCTTAGGAGACCTGTGACCACTGATCTCCAGTTCTTCTATATGAACTCCCCACCCGAGGTTAGAGGCATCCGTGATGACTGTGGCCACAGGTGGAGGAGTGTGAAATGGTTTTCCTTGAGACAGGTTGCCACTCACGTTCCACCACTGCATATCCACTGCAGTGTTGCTTGAGTGGTGATAGAGGTGATACATGCCTGCAAATCTCCGATGTGTTGAAACCTTTGTAGTATCGACCTAGTGTAAGGGTAAATTAGCTCAGGCAGTGTTGATGAGTAAAAAAGCATGCAGAAACCACATGTACCATGATGAGATAGCAGATGATCTTGTGACACATTTGCCCTTTTTGATAGACATAGCTATCTACCAAGGTGCTTTGTTGAGGTTGTACTGACCCCCAAATGAGACTTGCAGTAGTTTCAAAGCCCTTGTAGGATGATTGATTGGTAACAGTGAGAGAAAGAGTTGGGAGGGTCCTAAGTTAACAAAAACATTGATAACATCATGAGAACCACTGGTGTGGGAAAGGAACATGATATTTCGTAAGCCAGCTTTTAGTGTATAAAAATGAGGGGTGCAGATGGCACAGGGAACTCACAGATGGGCTTTATTTTATGTGGAATCCATCTTGTCTTGTTCATGTTTTGTGATACTCAATAATGACGCAGGCCTCAAAAGTGTGCTCGGAATTGGGATGACTGCAACAAACTAATGTACCCAGACAAATAGCTTGTAATGCAAGACTTGCTCAAAAGTCATCTCACTTGACATGCATTGCTTAATTGACATAGCCAGATACCCTGTTGTCCACATAGACCTGAGGCCAAGAGGCTGCATATGATTGGACAGGGATTGACAAAATCATTTTGAGGATGCCTTGAAGACCATTTGAGTAATGTGAAGGTGGCACTTGTATTTGTCCTTAGTAATGATGAAATCACCATTTTCTGTATAATGATTGGTTTCCATGCATTTGTGGTTTTCAGGTATATAAACCTGATGAAGGCTCCTCTTATTGGACATGTTGTGTAACGTGTATGGCCCCACGAGTCAATTTGACATTCGTCTATGTTCATTTCATTTAGCTTCTACATTTGGTGAACAATGCGCACCTAGGCTTGGTGGCCAGTCTAGACACTATACACGGCTCCCTGACTTCACTCCGGATCAATGGACAGATGGTGCAATGCCTCTGACATGACAGCTATGCCCTCCCTACCCATGTGGTGTAAGATTCCTGACTTTTGCATCTCTCCACTTCGGAGCAGTGAACAACTGTAAGTATCAGTATCCACAATGCACCCTCCTTAGCGATTTTCTGCTCATACTGTTTTGTTCCTTCATCTTCGCTTGACCAGGTTTGCTTCTCGTTTTATATTGTGACATTTCAGGTTTCATACACAGCCTACTTTAGGATATCCAGCCAAATGTAATATTGTAATATTTTCTTTTGTTAGATATTTCCTTGTTGTGGTTTCTTTGCTGGTTGTTTGGCTTTATATTTCCCCTCCCTGACACACTGTTCACAATGCACTGTGTGATACAATTCGAACTGTGCCAGTACCAGGGGTGGGCCAAGAATTTTGCTCTGCTGGTTGTGTTCCCAGAGTTTTCCCCAATCTGCTCTGAAAAACTCTGCAAAGCGACGCAGAGCTGAGCTTTTTTCTCTCAGACAGCTCGCTATCATTAAGTTGGAGAGCTATAGATATTGCTAAGTTTGTGAGCGAGATTTCTGAATGCGGTCGGTCGCAACAGGTCACTTCTGTTGGCTTGAGAAAGCTCCTGCTTGCGTTGAGGAAGCTGCCACTTGAGTAGAAAATCTACTCAAGTGGCAGAAAGAAGTTAGCATACTCTGGCACCCTGCATGATGCCATTCTCCTTGCTGATTTTACAACGTGGCAGAAACTCCAGGCACTGAAAAAATCAGAGCGAACATTGCAACTCCGCCGCCCAAGGAACTCCATGTAGCGTACATTTTTTGGCACTTCGCGTAGTTCTGTGTAGCAGAACTCCACAAACTCTGCCCAGGCCTAGTGGCGACCTTCCATGGCAGGTCACCAGAGGAGTAGTAGGGGGTGTAGCCAGAGCAGGAGTTTTTCCAGTGGCCAAGCATGTTGCATTTGAAGCAAGGGGTCCCTGGTGGGAGTTGAGGTGCTGTTGTTTCGCCTTCTGATCTACCTCTGCCCCGTCCCCTACCTCTTTTACCCTGCTGGTGTCTAGTTTGGACATTGTTAGGCCACATATGTTCTGAATTCTTGCTATACTTGTCCACTTCTATGTTCTTATTTTTCTTTAAGTTCTCCTGCCATCATGTGTACAGCTTTGCGCTGTAGGAGGCTGGCCTGGCTCATAGTGGGTACCTGATGGTACTTACACCTTGTGCCAGGTCCAGTTATCCCTTATTAGTAGATTAGTAATGTTTTAGGAGCTTAGGCTGATAGAGGTAGCTATTAGTGAGCAGCTTAGGCTGAACTAGGAGACATGCAAAGCTCCTACCATACCACTTATATCATATAGGTACTATATCATAAGAAACACAATACTCAGGGTTACTAAAAATAAAGGTACTTTATTTTAGTGACAATGTTCCAAAAATATCTCAGAGGATATACTCCCTTAGGAGGTAAGTAAAATATACAAAATACACACCTAAAACCAAATCAGGTAAGTAAAACAGTCAGAAAGTAGTGCAAACACTGTAGAATACAATAGGATGCAATAGGCCTAGGGGCAACACAAACCATATACTATGAAAGTGGAATGCAAACCACGAATGGACCCCTAGGCTAGTGTAGTGTGTAGAGGGTCGCAGGGAGTGTAAGAAAACACTAAGGGTGTCCAAGATACCCCACCCCAAGACCCTGGAAAGTAGGAGTAAAGTACTACTATTTCCCCAGAAACACACTAGAGTCGTGATAGAGGATTTTCCAAAGACCACAACAGACTGCAAAGCACTGAAGACGGATTCCTGGACCTGAGGACCTGCAAAGGAAGGGGAACAAGTCCAAGAGTCGCGAAAGCGTCCAGGGATGGCAGGAGCCCACTAAACCCTGGATAAAGGTTCAAAATGGCTGCCTCCAGGTCGAAGAAGCTGAAGATTCTGCAACAACGGAAGCTGCTAAGAACTTCTCCTTCATGCAGAAAATGTCCCACGGAGTGCTGAAGGATGCAGAGTTGTTTCTTTAGCAAAAGACTTCAAACAGTCCTTGCTAGCTGCAAGAGTCACAATTGATGAAAAATGGTGCTGCCCGGGCCCAGGAAGGACCATGATGTCGCCACTTGGGAGAGGAGACAGAAAGGGCCCTCAGCAACGTAGAGAGCCCATGCACAAGAAGGTAGCACCTGCAGAAGTACTTGAACAGGGGTTCAAGAAGTCTGAACATGGCAGTCATCTCAACACTACAAAAGAGGGTCCCACGAAGCCGGAGATCAACTCAGGGAGCTGAGCATCACAGGACAGAGTGCTGGGGACCTAGGTTTGGCTGTGCATGAAGACTTTTGTGGAAATGTGCACAGAAGCCCTAGACCCCAGCTGCAGTTCACACTGTGCAAAGGATTTCTTTCTGGAGAAGGGAGGCAAGGACTTACCTTCTCCAAATTTGGACAGTTGGACCACTGGACAGTCTGGGTGACTAGGGTCAACCACCTGTGTTCCAGGGGCCAAGCTTGTCAGGATGAGAGGGGACTCAGAGGACCGGTGATGCAGAAGTTTGGTGCCTGCGTTGGCAGGGGGAAGATTCCGTCGACCCACAGGAGATTTCGTCTTGGCTTCCAGTGCAGGGTGAAGGCAGACAGCCCTCAGAGCATGCACCACCAGGAAACAGTCGAGAAAGCCGGCAGGATGAGGCACTACAATGTTGCTGGTAGTCTTCTTGCCAGTTTGTTGCGGTTTTGCAGGCATCCTGGAGCAGTCAGCGGTCGATCCTTGGCAGAAGTCGAAGAGGGAAGTGCAGAGGAACTCTGGTGAGCTCTTGCATTCGTTATCTGGGAAATAGCCCAGAGGCAAGACCCTAAATAGCCAAAAAAGGAGGTTTGGCTACTAAGAAAGGAGGTTTGGCTACTGAAAGAGGTGAGCACCTATAAGGAGGGGTCTCTGACGTCATCTGCTGGCACTGGCCACTCAGAGCTGTCCATAGTGCCCCAATATCTCTGAATCCAAGATGGCAGAGGTCTGGGACACACTGGAGGAGCTCTGGGCACCTCCCCTGGGAGGTACTGGTCAGGGGAGTGGTCACTCTCCTTTCCTTTGTCTAGTTTCGCACCAGAGCAGGGCTGGGGGATCCCTGAACCGGTGTAGACTGGCTTATGCAAAGATGGGCACCATCTGTGCCCCTCAAAGCATTTCCGGAGGCTGGGTGTGACTACTCCTCCCCAGCCCTTCACACCTATTTTCAAAGGGAGAGGGAGTAACACCCTCTCTCAGAGGAAATCCTTTGTTCTGCCTTCCTGGGACTGGGCTGCCCAGACCCCATGGGGGCAGAAACCTGTCTGAGGGGTTGGCAGCAGCAGAAGCTGCAGTGGAAACCCCGGAAAGGCAGTTAGGCAGTACCCGGGTTCTGTGCTAGAGACCTGGGGATGCCATGGAATTGTCCCCCCAATGCCAGAATGGTATTGGGGGGACAATTCCATGATCCTAGACATGTTACATGGCCATGTTCGGAGTTACCATTGTGACGCTACATATAGGTAGCGACCTATAAGTAGTGCACGTGTGTAATGGTTTCCCCGCACTCACAAAGTCCGGGGAATTTTCCCTGAACAATGTGGGGTCACCTTGGCTAGTGCCAGGGTGCCCACACACTAAGTAACTTGGCACCTAACCTTCACCAAATGAGGGTTAGACATATAGGTGACTTATAAGTTACTTATGTGCAGTGAAAATGGCTGTGAAATAATGTTGACGTTATTTCACTCAGGCTGCAGTGGCAGTCCTGTGTAAGAATTGTCTGAGTTCCCTATGGGTGGCAAAAGAAATGCTGCAGCCCATAGGGATCTCCTGGAACCCCAATACCCTGTGTACCTAGGTACCATATACAAGAGAATTATATGGGTGTTCCAGTGTGCCAATAATAATTGGTAAAATTAGTCACTAGCCTGCAGTGACAATTTTAGAAAGCAGAGAGAGCATAAACACTGAGGTTCTGGTTAGCAGAGGCTCAGTGATACAGTTAGGCACCACAAAGGGAACACATACAGGGCATACATTATGAGCACTGGGGTCCTGCCTAGCAGGATCCCAGTGACACATGGGCAAAAACAAACATACATACAGTGAAAATGGGGGTAACATGTCAGGCAAGATGGTACTGTCCTACACCAGGGTGTCCTGCCCCTCCTGACAACCTGAGACCCCCCCAGGAGGCAGGCATCTGGAACTTAGTGACACCCAACCATCAGGCACCCCCTTCAATATGAGTAGGTCAGGAGCTCGAGAGAGAAGACAAGTGTAATCGGCAGAGCACCAACTGCTACCTGGCAGCCCAGGAAGGACAACTACCTTCCCCTATTGGCCAAAATAACTCACTTTACTTCGGGTATACCGAAATCTAACAAACTAGTCCACAACTGAGACATACTCACACCCTCGCCTGGAATAACCCCCAGTTCGTACACACAGTCAATCACCTGTGATAGCCCACCAGCACGAAATCAAAAACCCTAGTCAATCTGCTGGGATATCCCACCAGCATGACATCGAAAACACCCTTTTCAGAGGACCAGGGGCAAACCTTCAGTCTAGTAACCACCTAGGCACCTATGTAAAGGACCTTGAACCATCAGAAACCATCTTGCTATGAGGTATGTCAGATGATATGCCCACCAGCACGAAATCAAAAACCCTAGTCAATCCACTTGGATATCCCACCAGCACAACATCGAAAACACCCTTTTCTGAGGACCGGGGGCAAATCTTCAGTCTAGTGACCACCTAGGCACCTAAGTGAAGGACCTTGAACCATCAGAAACCTTCTTGTTGTGAGGTATGTCATCTGGGTCAGAAACCAAGTGATGGACACCCAACCGGTAGGTACCGGCTAGGCCTGGGCAGAGTTTGTGGAGAACTCCACAAAGTGCCTAAAAACTGTGCGTGCTATGCGGAGTTCTGCAGGCAATGGAGTTTGGGTAAGCTGTGCTGTCCACACTAATATTCAGCACCAGGAGTTTCCCCTGCATTGTAAAATCAGTGCAAACGGCATCACGCAGAGCGCTAGTGGGCACTAACTTGTTTCTGCCACTTGAGTAGATTTTCTACTCAAGGGGCATCTTCCTCAACGCAAGCAGTAGCTCTCTCAATGTGGGCGGTAGTGACCTCCTGCATTCAGAAGTCTTGCTTACATTTTCTGTATGTTTCCACTGGGAACATATTGGTCTCATATTTCTACTGTTTTTCCACATGATGATAGTTCACTTGAAAGACCTAACCTGTCACAAATATTGAAATTTTAGCTTTTGTATTCTCTGAACAGCACCGAGCACAAGCTTTCCATTTATTTGCAAATGAGATGGTGACAATTCACACCATCTATAATTAATTAAGATATTAACAATAGTAAGTGTTGCTAGTGCCCCTCTATCAGTTATGCCAGTGAAGATTAACTTTCCTATTTCTGCTCACCACAGACTCTAGGCTTGGCTCCAAGTGCAAAGCCACAGACTGTCTCAATATAATGTGAAAGGGTAAACAGAAATGTACTGTACACAGTAGAAAGGATAACTCAGGGTGTTTAGTGTGTGCTCTTGGTGCAGAGAATGCACAACATGAACAGTGAATGCATGAACTTAATGTTAATGCCTAACGAAAATATTTGGATTTTCTTAATTTTAAGATTTGTATGATTTTTATACACGGTGGATGCAGGGATGTATCAATATATTAATGACTAAAATAATTAGTTGGTGTAAAAGTCCTTTTTCTTCCCTGTTTTTCCTAAGTTTCAGAACATGGATGTGGAGATGTGTTTTTCTGTTAATGTGTGTCTGTACTCCTTTTTATTTCGTTTTTATTGTTTATTGAAGTTTTGGGGGTACATCTTAATTTAACAAGTACAGTGACATGGATTGCCTCCCTGTTTCAGCTTGTTGCAACTGTACATTTTCTATAGTGACGTTTGGTATTGAAAATACATATATTTGAATTTTCTCTCTCTCACAACCTGTTAGCTATTTTCTTGTCCCATAGAACATAGATTGCTTTAATATGCCAGTGACACTGAATATATTTGCATGTTCAATTGACATCAGCTACCTGGCGGTGTTTGCTCTATTTTGCTTCCTCCTGCTGAGTTTTGAGGTATGGAGTAAATGTATTGAAGTCTGGCACTAGGCACAATATAATTTGAAAAATGAATAAATAAGACAGAGTTGATCCTACCTCAAGATCTGCAAATGAGGTGCTACAGTAAAGCAATTATTTATCTACTTCTAATAGTAAGGGTGCTAAATGTGAATTCCCACTTATCTGTCCTATTTTCAGTTCTCACACTATGCAAGAGAATAGGCACATGAGCACAAAGCCAAGACTGGTGTGTACGCCTTACCCCATCCGCTCCTTTTTTTAAAGACCATCTGAATTTCACAACATCATGCTTTCAGCAGAATGGGGAGTGTCATCTGACCCTAGTAATGTCTGCCACAACCCAGCCCCTCTAGCCTTGATTCAACTATTCAGTGTGTTGAAGAAAACTAATGGGATACAATCCTGTGTTCCAACAATACTTGCTATATACATTTGTCACATTTGTTTCATCCTGACCTTTGGGGTTACCATTTGTTCAGTGAAATTATTTTTGGGAATATTTAACTGTTTCCGAGTGCTTTTGTTTATTTGTTATTTGGATGCTGATTTCTTTTTAAGATGGTACTAGCGCATATCATTAGCAGAGCTATCCAATTTCAACGTTTTGTTCTTACCTATTAAATGCCTCGGTGTTATCATGAAAGATACATTTTTGATACAGAAACAGTAACACAGTATTGGCATAACATTATCAGTGGATTTCCAATGTCATTTGCGAATGCATGCCCTGTGCTATGAATACACGGTAAGAGAAGGGTTTAGTGCATTGGTTATGCATGACTACGCAATGATGGTTGGATATTCACATTAATGGTAATGTGTTTTCTAACTGTTATCCCTTCCTCTGCTTTTTCAAATATAATTAGAGAAGTTTATGTTACAAATGTTCCATCAACAAGTCACTGAATGAAGAGGAAATATTTATTCTTGTGCCCAAATTTGTCATATTTCAATATACCTTGGCCCGTATTTATACTCCGTTTGCGCCGAATTAGCGTCGTTTTTTTCGACGCAAATTCGGCGCAAAACGAACGCCATATTTATACTTTGGTGTTAGACGCGTCTAGCGCCAAAGTATGGGCAAATAGCGTCATTTTTTTGCGTGAACGCCTTCCTTGCGTTAATGAGATGCAAGGAAGGCGTTCCCGTCTAAAAAAATGACGTATTTATACTCCCGGGCAAAAATCACGCCCGGGAGTTGGCGGGTCAAAAAACCCCGCATTTGCGCCACTATTTAACGCCTGGGTCAGGGTAGGCGTTAAGGGGCCTGTGGGCTCAAAATGAGCCCACAGGTGCCCTCCCCTGCCCCCAGGGACCCCCCCTGCCACCCCTGCCCACCCCAGGAGGACACCCAAGGATGGAGGGACCCACCCCAGGGACATTCAGGTAAGTTCAGGTAAGTATCATTTTTTATATTTTTTTATTATTTTTGGTGGCATAGGGGGGCCTGATTTGTGCCCCCCTACATGCCACTATGCCCAATGACCATGCCCAGGGGACATAAGTCCCCTGGGCATGGCCATTGGGCAAGGGGGCATGACTCCTGTCTTTACTAAGACAGGAGTCATTTAAATGGCGTCTGGGCGTCGAAAATAATGGCGCAAATCGGGTTGAGGCGATTTTTTTGCCTCAACCTGACTTGCCCCAGTTTAAGACACCCTAACGCCATTTTCCCCCTACGCCGGCGCTGCCTGGTCTACGTGGTTTTTTTCCACGCACACCAGGCAGCGCCGGTCTGCTAGCGCCGGCTAACGCCATTCCATAAATACGGCGCCCGCATGGCGCTTCAGAATGGCGTTAGATGGCGCTAAATTTTTTGACGCTAAACTGCGTTAGCGCAGTTTAGCGTCAAAAAGTATAAATATGGGCCCTTGTTCTTCCAAAGTGATGCAGTTGTGAACAGAGGAGGGAGCCTCCTCCCCTCACTTACCTAGACTGCGTTTTCCTGATTTAGAAATGATTTAGATGTATGTGCCCCAAATACCACTTCAGACTCACCAAGTTATAAGTTCTCAATAAAGAACAAGTATGGTTTGTAAAGATAAAGATTATGTCCTTGGTAAATTATATGTGAATGAAAACGTATTGTGGCTGTCCTAACCATATCTAGTGGAAAGGAACTGTCCCTTTAACAGGGATGATGGGTGTTATATGCCTTCTGAGTATTGTGCTTTTACTACGAGTCACCCCTCACATGTGGTACAACAGCTTATGGGATCAGGTGTGTGCAAAGGGGAGGGGATGAGTTGATAGCGTACCCCATAAAACAATGAGGTGTTTCCATCAAGTTGTGACTTATTAACACCATTGAATCAGGATTTCCCTGATAAGCATTTGTTTCCAAATGTCTGCAATAATTACACTAAACTAGAGACATACTAGGTGAACTAGGACTATAGACAACATCCAAATGTTGAGGTCTTGAGTTCTGACAATGGGCTGACCTTTGTTTCCAAATGATCAAAATTCTTGCAAAGAGCTTGGAAACATGCAAAACTGCACTATGCCTGCCATTTTCCAGGAGCGGGTACAGTACACCACAGGAATAATATGCTAAAAAAAAATAGGAAAGATGTGTGCATCTGCTGGGCTGGATGGATGGATGGACTGCCACTTGCTTTATTGACTATAAGAAACACCCTTACAGAAACAAACCTGGCCCCAAGTAAATCTAATTTGATGATTTGCTGTTACAGTACTGCAAGGAATGAACAGGCAAGCTGAGTTGCATTCATTGCCAAGTGCTGTAAGCCCTTCCTGACTCAACAACACTAGCTGGATACGATCTACAATTTGGAGATTGTGTCGATGCACCTGCGAAGTGCGAGGGGCTGGCCTCCTGGACTGATGGCTCTCAAACCAAGAAAGTGCCCTGCCACTGGAGGCACAACGAGGACCAGGGGCATCACCAACTTTATTGCCTGCAGTTCTGGCTGAAATACCTTGCGAGAACCTCAGTTTTAGAGTACCTGATCCCCATTCTAAAGTACCTGTTGCTTCAGGTACTGGCGACCTCTGACGCAACAAATAATGTACAGGAACTTGATCATTTTTAACACTTCTTTTTAAATTCATTGAGACAACAATGTTTGACATCTCATCAAGGCCCATCAAGAAATTTCGATGAATACCAACGGTTAACTCTGTGCTACTGTACTTCACATTGTGTCTGTTGATTTCCCACAAATACCTCTTACTTCAACACAGGAACATTGAATGACGCTGAGACTTTTGAACTTTGACACTTTGAATGACTTTTACAGATTGACAATACAACTAAACATCAAGGAGAACAGCAAAAATGTTTTGAAGAAAAAAACTATGTTGAATTGAAAGTAACACATGATACAAAGTTACATGTATTATTTCATTTGCAAACACCTGCTTCAACAGTGCTTAGTGGAGATAAATTACAGAGTAAAATGGCACATCACCTTTATCATATATAGCTGTGTAAAACATCTGGGATCTTTTCAGATGCCTCCCACTTTTTGGTCCCATTTGAATCCGTAGATGCTGTCTTTTCGACTCTGATAGTGCACTGGGACCTACTAACCAGGCCCTGGAATTCCTGTTTGGTAAACGTTTACCTATTTGTAAGCCCCTAGTGTAGGAAAGTACCCTCTTTTTGCCCTGGTTACCCCAATTTTCTGCCTGATGTCAGTGTGCTTGACCATGTTCCCTGGGATCCTGCTAACCATGACCCCAGTGATTATGCTCTCTAGCCTCTAAATTCTGTTGTTGCATACCGGTAACCTAGTATTTCACCCACAATTGGCATACTAGTGCCCCCTTATAAGTCCCTAGTATGTGGTACCTAGGTACCCAGGGAATTGGGAGTTCCAGGAGATCCCTAAGGGCTGCAGCATTTCTTTTGCCACCCATAGGGAGCCTATGCAAAGGCTGCTGCAGGACTGTGTGAAAAGGTGCATGCACCCTTTCATTGTCATTTACACTGCACCAGGTCACTTATAAGTCATCTCTATACCAGACCCTCCAGCCCTGAAGACAGGGTGCAGAGTACCTATGTGTGAGGGCACCCCTGCACTAGCAGCGGTGCCCCCACGACCTCCAAAACCATTTTCCTGGACTTTGTGAGAGCAGGGATGCCATTTGACGCTTGTACTAGACACAGGTCACTACCTATGTCCAGCTACATAATGGTAACTCCGAACATCGGCATGTTTGGTATCAAACATGTTGGAATCATACCCTAATGCTTTTGCAAGCATTGGTTGTATGATTCCATGCACTGTGGGGGCACCTTAGAGGACCCCCGGTATTGCCATTCCAGCCTTCTGAGGTTTTCCAGGCAGCCCCAGCTGCTGCCACCTCTCAGGCAGGTTTCTGCCTTCCGGTTGCTTGAGCAGCTCAAGCCCAAGAAGGCAGAACAAAGGATTTCTTTTAGGAGAGGGGTGTTACACCCTCTCCCTTTGGAAATAGGTGTTACATGCTTGGGAGGGGTAGCCTCCCTGAACCACTGGAAATTCTTTGAAGGGCACATTTGGTGCCCTCCTTGCATAATCCAGTCTACACCAGTTGAGGGACCCCAGTCCCTGCTCTGGTGAGAAAATGAACAAAGCAAAGGGGAGTGACCACTCCCCTGTCCATCACCACCCCAGGGGTGGTGCTCAGAGCTCCTCCAGAGGGGCCACGATTTTTGCCATCTTGGATTCCAAGTTGGCAGGGAACTCTGGGAGCATCTGAGTGGCCAGTGCCAGCAGGTGACGTTAGAGTCCCCCCCGATAGGTGCTTAGCTGTGTAGCTGACCAATCACCCTTTCAGGGCTATTTAGGGTCTCTCTCTTGGGTGGTTCTTGAGATTCGGATTGCAAGACTCCAGCAGGAATCCTCTGCATCCTTTACTTCACCTTCTCACCGAAGAAACTGCATCTAGACCTTCCTCTACAAACTGCAACAAAAAGCAAAGACAGGAAACAAACATTCACATTCCACTTTCTTAGTATATGGTTTGTGTTCCCGCTAGGCCCATTTTAAGCTATTGTGATTTTCACTATTTGCAGTTTTCTAACTGTATTTACACCTGTTTTTGCACGCTAGGGTATATAATTTGTGTGTTACTTACCACATAAGGGAGTATAGTCTCCATGGTATTTTTGGTATTTGTGTCACCAAAATAATGTACCTTTATTTTCATAACACTGAGTATTTTCTTTCATGTGTGTGAGTACTGTGTGACTACAGTGGTATTGCATGAGCTTTGCATGTCTCCTAGATGAGCCTTGGCTGTTCAGCTTCAGCTACCTCTAGAGAGCCAGGCTTCTAGACACTGCCTACATTTCACTAACTGGAACCTCAATAACTGGACCTGGTATAAGGTGTAAGTACCATAGGTACCCACTACAAAGCCGGCCAGACTCCTACACCTAATAAGTGGTACCCAAGGTACACATGGCATAAGTAATAAAGGGGTCCCCAGGGCTGAAGCACAAATTTGTGCCACCTTAGAGGACTCAATCAAACTACGGATGCCTCTGCAGCCCAAGAGGCAGGGTGCATTATATTTGAGATGCAGGCATGTAAGCACTAGCTTATATGCCTCTATAGCATCCTTTCCTTTAAGGTACACTATAATTGCAGGCTGGGTAATAGGATAACCAGGGCTGTCGAGATTGCTGTCAAACAATGTGCCTTTTCTCCTCCAACACAACTCTTGTGTCTAGGAACAGTTGCCATGCACCCCAGTGGCACACTAGAGGTTGCCTACCTGTTTGCCAACCTCCTTTGTGCTCTGACCACGCAGCCGACGCTTCTTCCTGTGCTTGCTTCA
Source organism: Pleurodeles waltl (assembly GCF_031143425.1). Taxonomy (NCBI): domain Eukaryota; kingdom Metazoa; phylum Chordata; class Amphibia; order Caudata; family Salamandridae; genus Pleurodeles; species Pleurodeles waltl. The sequence goes on from NC_090447.1 coordinate 1,221,381,048, forward strand.
GCCAAGACAGAGCTGTGACCTCCTGCCAGACAGTGTGCATGCTCCCAGGAGACAAAACAAATGCTGAGGAGGGCAGGAGGTCACACCTCCTGCCCCACAGCCTGGCTTGTAAAGAGAGCCATCTTTGCGGTCAGCTTCAAAGTCTTCACTGCCCCTGATAGCCATCAGTGGTGTCCTCCAGAGAGGAAATGCACCCCCCTGCTACCAGGCACATTTTCTCATGGACAGGCTCTGGAATTAGATATACAGGACTGAGCACACCACCAGCAGGCTGACCACACCTCTAACGTGAGCAGCCAGGTCTGCACACTAAATTTTAGTTTCTGCCATTTTAGGAGTGACAGAATAGAGGGTTCTGGGTAGCGAAAGGTGATCTGTCCCTCTGAATGTTGTCACCTCAGTGGCAGATTAGCTGTAGGAGATAGCTGCCCATTGGCCATTAGTCTCCACACCCTTAACTCCCCTAAATCCATGATTTAAGGGACATCCCTTATACCAGAACCTCAGATCTGATTGACAAACTTCAAAGAAGGACCAGAAGAAGCTCTGCATCACCAACAGCAAGAATCTGCCCACTGCTCCACAGCAAAAGAGGGAACCTCTGTCCATGAGGCAATTTACTGGGAACTGCGTGATTGACCTTTGTCCTTGGCTGAAACTCATCACTCCTGACCAGAGGGACACTTGTGGAAGCCAGATGCACCTCCGGACTCAATTGGACTAGTGGCACTAGTCCCCTGCAAATTGCAGGTAAAAACGATCCCAAGATCCAAAGTTTCACCAGCCATCGGGCGCCCTGTGGGAACATCGAAAACCAGGTGGTCCGGAGTCTTCTGGGGGTTATAGTCCAGCCTGCCTCCAAGTTTCATGTTGATAACTTACTCCCTCGAACCCTGGTAATTTCCCAAAAGGATTCCTGCACCTTTACCGCTGCCATGGCTTGTTGGTTACCAGCCCAGTAACTAACTGCTTCACTCAACGCTACAGGTCCAGGGCTCAGCCTGCAATCTGAATTTGACATGTGCAACCTAGCTTCAGCTGAGATTTTGCATATCCTTGCCAGTAGTAAAATCAGCACTAGCGCAAGTCCTGTTCAGCACCATGAACAGCAAGGACAACTGTGCATCCGGACTCCACTGGCCAGGTAAAACTGCTCTGACTATCGTTATCTGGTCCCAGGATCTGTACTAGCTTAACCCCCCCCAAAGGGTTCCATGCATCTCATCCTTTAAGTTCATATTTGGAACATCTCACATTTTCCCATTGTCTTCAATGCAATACTTAAATGCCATTTCTGCTGTGATTTTCTATTGCTTCTAAAATCGATATCTCTGGGGCTCCGGGACTGTTCGATTTGGTGCCTAAATTTAAATACAAATAAGTTATATGTTTAGAAATTGGTGTTGGTTTTCTTTTAAGTTGTGTCAATTACTTATTGTCCATGTTTGTGCTGTGAAATGCTTAACACATGTTCTTCTAAGAAAAGCCTTACTGCTCTCTGTCAAACTACCAGAATTGAGAAAAGGATTTACTAGTGTGAATCCAAGTACCATCTCTAGGGTATTGTGAGAGTATTACATGGTGAGAACTAGCCCCCACAGCACATAATACTCCACTTTCCTACAAGCTGTGAAAGAAATATACCAACATGAAGGTTCAATGTGTCATTAATAACAATGCATTATAGAAAGTTCCAGTGCAGAACTAAAAACAAGAGGAGTGGGTTCTTGTTGGGTTAAGATAGATCAGTAAGCAGTGGCCTAACTATGCAGCCATGATTTCCGGTGGAGGAGGAACTATGTTTTGCTTCTTTGCAGACACACAAAAGGTAGCTAATGACTATCTAGGGTTTGTTATTGTCCCATGTGCAACATCAGCAACACAAACTACCATAGATAGTGATACATCATGTATCCACCAAAGACTGACCAAGAGATATTAAGGATGATGCTAAACAGGAATAGTCATTATTCCCAAAGTAGCAACAGCAGGCATTCCAGACAGAGTATCTAGACCTAAACACTGATGGATGTGGGATAGTGCCTGGAGGATTAGGGACACCATGTCATCATTGATGATTGCGGAGGGGATGTGGAAGCATGTTTTGATTTATGTTAAATCAATCTTGTCTTGATCACATTTTGTGAGTCAATGATGGCACAGGCCTGCAAAGTGTGTTCAGAATTGAGATCACCACAGATAAACTAATGTACCAAAACAAATAGCTTGTATTACGAGACTTGCTCAAAAGGTACCTCACATTACATGCGTTGCTTCATTCGCCCAGCAACAGCCAGATACCCTGATGTCCACCTAGACCTGAGGCCAAGAGACTGCATTTGATTGGACAGGGATTAGCAAAATCATGTTGTTGATGCCCTGGAAAGTCCAACTTTTTTGAGTAATGTGAAGGTCACGCTTGTGGTCATCTTGTGTCATGCTGCATCATGAAATGCTATTTTACTGTGATTGGTAAGACATGTAGGCCCTCATTACAACCCTGGCAGTAAATCCCGCTTACCGCCGTGCAGAAGACCGCCAACACACCGCTGCGGCGGCATTCCCTACAGTTATTACGACCCACAGCTCGGAATCAGCCAAAATCCAGACACCCACACGGGTCCGCCACACCAAAGGTCAGTGATAAACTGGCAATAACAAAGCCGCCACCGTCACGCCAACAGGAATACGCCCACACTGTCACGACCCACGAATCCACGCGGCGGTCTTTCAACCGCGGTATTCCATTGGCGGTACACACCACCACGCTCAAAATACACACACATTTACAAAACACAACCACATTGGACAAATCGAAATACACACACCTGATACACATACACACACCACTCCCACACACCCAATCCAGTATAAAACACACACCCACATCACCCACAAACCCTTACGACCAGAATTGCGATAAAAGGCCAGAGAGAGACACCACCAGAAACAACACTAGCATCCACAGGCACACAACACCGTCACTCACACAACATCCACGCACCTCAGACAACACACACAAACACATCCCCTCACATATCACAACCGACACCACCTCACACATCACCCACACCACATCATGGCACCTCAATGACACCCCAGGTTCTCTGAGGAGGAGTTCAGGGTCATGGTGAAGGAAATTGTCCGGGTAGAGCCACAGCTATTCGGATCACAGGTGCAGCACACCTCCATTGCTAGGAAGATGGAGCTATGGCGCAGAATCATCGACAGGGTCAACGCAGTGGGCCAGCATCAAATAACTAGGGATGACATCAGGAAGAGGCGGAACGACCTATGGGGGAATGTGCGTTCCGTGGTCTCCAGACACCAGATTGCAGTACAGAGGACTGGGGGTGGACCCCCACCTCCTCCCCCACAACTAACAACATGGGAGGAGCAAGTCTTGGCAATACTGCATCCTGAGGTCCTCGCAGGAGTTCCATGAGGAATGGACTCTGGTAAGGCACCTCCTAACTATAATATCCCCCAACCTACCTGCATGCCATCACATACCCCCACCCTCACCCCATCACTCCAACACTTCACATATGTCCCACTATCACAACCCACACATCCCAACACCAAGCCCTGCATGCAACACCAAAGCATGGACACCCATCACCAAAGCATGACCCACACAGACCCCAAACCAAATATCACACAAGGACCTAGACAAGAATGCAAGCACTGGAGTACAAGGTCACTTACCCATTGCACACGATGGCACACACAGATGCAATAATCATGCCTTTACGCCCCTGCAGGACCCCTATCCAACGTCACCAGACAGGAGGTTCCAGACATGCCCAGTCCCCCCACAGAAGAGGCCCACAGTGATGACAGCAGCTCTGCACAACTGGATCAAGATGACCAGCCCGGCCCACCTGGGACCTCGGGACAGTCGGTTCCCCTGACACTGTCACAAGCCACCACAGAGCCTCCCCCCTCAGGAAACACCAGCACAGCACCCACCCAGCAGGCCCATCCCTATGTCCCCAGGACACGTCAAGCAGCAGTGTGTCCACCACTACAGGGAACCCAGGCAAACCCCCCACACCAAGAAAATCAGGGACCTGGGGGCAGTGGCAGTGGGCACATGCTTCAGGGGACAGAGGAACAGGAAAACAGGGGAACTGGGAGGACTGCTGTGCGACAGGGAGAGGACAGGCCCAGGGAACCCACTCTCCACGAGGCCCTCTCCAACATCATGGGAGCGTACCATCATTCCCAGGAGACGATGGCAATGGTACTGGCCAACTTTCAGGAGACCCAGCGGCTGCAGGAGGAACACTATCTGGGGATCAAGGACGAACTCAAGTTCATCAACACCACCCTGGACATCATTGTAGGGGTGCTGCAGGACCTTGTCAACACCAGGAGGGACACTGTGGCACAACAAGGGGCCCCTGACACTGGCCTGGATGATGAACAGCCCACCACCTCCGCCGGCGCTAGTGGACAGGAGGCACTGCCACAGGACCACAACACCAGCACCCCACCCCCTGCAGATGGAGAGCCACCCTGCAAACGGTCCCTGAGATCCAGGAACAAGACAGAGAACATTGCCAAGACCCCGCCAGGAAATGAGACTCCCCTGAATGTCATCCTTCTGTCCCACTTTGTCAACCTGTCCATCCTTCAACTGCCCTTGCTCCACTTCCTATGCCCCTTTGGACAATGCACCTGTGAAACAAATAGACTGGACTCTGCCATAGACATTCCTCCACCACCACCCCTGACCATTTTACAACCCCCTCCACTTATTTGCACAAAAATAAACACACAACAACCACAAAACAATCTGGAGTCAGTCTGTGCTTTCACAAATGTGTAATTGCAATTACTATGGAATATAGCAATGTCAATTTAAATGTCAACATACCGATGTAACACAGCTCAAGTCCATGAGGAAATATAGCAGAGGTCACTAAGTGGGACCCACATCTGTTAAATGGAAAGGCAAAGTGACAAGTCAGGGTCCATACACTGGATGAAAATGACAGACTTATGATAGGTCAAACAGTAGTATGAGATGTGGGAGGCAGTGATATCTTCTTACCTGTGTCTCACTGGAAATATTGCTGGATAACGTTGTTTCTGTTGTCGATATCCTCTTCTTCTGCTTCTCTTCTTCACTGTCCACAGGCTACACAGCTGCCGCAAGACCTCCAGCTGGACCATCCTCCTGCAGAAAAGGCACCTGTCGTCGCAAAGCCAGGTTGTGCAGCTTACAGCAGGCCACGATGATCTGGCACACCTTCTTTGGTGAGTAGTAGAGAGAACCACCTGTCATATGGAGGCACCGGAACCTGGCCTTCAGGAGGCCGAAGGTTCTTTCTATAATCCTTCTAGTTCGCCCATGTGCCTCACTGTAGCGTTCCTCTGCCCTTGTCCTGGGATTTCTCAATGGGGTCAGTAGTCATGACAGGTTTGGGTAACCAGAGTCACCTGAAAATATTGAGGGACAACTGTTAGACACACACTAACCAGTAGGGACAAACCCAGTCAACTATTCATAGGGTATAGGGTCCTTGTCCTCACCTATTAGCCACACACGGTGCTTCTGGAGTTGCCCCATCAAATAAGGGATGCTGCTATTCCTCAGAATGAAAGCGTCATGCACTGAGCCAAGAAACTTGGCATTCACATGGGAGATGTACTGGTTGGCCAAACACACCATCTGCACATTCATCGAATGGTAGCTCTTACGGTTTCTGTACACCTGTTCACTCCTGCGGGGGGGTACCAAGGTCACATGTGTCCCATCAATGGCACCTATGATGTTGGGGATATGTCCCATGGCATAGAAGTCACCTTTCACTGTAGGCAAATCCTCCACCTGAGGGAAAACGATGTAGCTGCGCATGTGTTTCAGCAGGGCAGACAACACTCTGGACAACACATTAGAGAACATTGGCTGGGACATCCCTGATGCAATGGCCAATGTTGTTTGAAAAGACCCACTTGCCAGGAAATTGAGTACTGACAGGACCTGCACTAGAGGGGGGATCCCTGTGGGATGGCAGATAGCTGACATCAGGTCTGGCTCCAACTGGGCACACAGTTCATGGATTGTTGCACGATCAAGTCTCTAGGTGACTATTACGTGTCTCTCTTCCAGCGGTCTGTACACCGGAGGATGCCGCCATCTCATCACCTGCCCCAGCGGACGTGCCCTATGGACGAGAACAGCGAGCAGAGAGTCAGCCAACACTGAGGTATTACAAAATGTTATTTGCACACATTTATTAATCCGCAATGTGCCTGTTACTGTGTGTATGCAAGGCCTAGATAGGTGTGACGCAGTTATTATTAATGCCATGTGGCACCCTGAAATGGCAGCTGCCTGACCTGTCAGGAGGGACAAGGGGATATGAGGTAACTGCGCTGGCGTTCAACACCATCGCAGTAGGTGGTCGAAGACCGCAGCGCAATCCTGCATTGGTTAACATTGGACCCTATGGGTCCCAGGAGCTAATGACGATGTACGTCGGCGGTGATGGTACGCGCCGCCGCGGACGTGACCGCCATTTTCTGTCTGTTCACTCACTTGATACCTGACCTTCGACAGGAGAGGACCTACACTGCAAGTGCTGCTGTGACCTGGGTCTGGAAGCGACAATGGCTCATGTGTCTGGGGAAAGGGCCCCTGCCTTCACTTCGGAGGAGTTGGAGAAGTTAGTGGATGGGGCCCTCCCCCAGTACACGCTACTCTCCGGTCCTCCAGACAAACAGGTGAGTACACTGTGAGCATGCTGCATGGGCAATGCCTGTTTGGAGTGGCATGGATGGTAGATACATGGGGGGGTTGAGGCCTGCATGAGCGGACGGTGAGTGTATGTGCGTCAGGGCAAGGGTGGGAACGTGGGCCAATGAGGATGACGCTCCGGACGGGTAAAGATGATCCTTTTCCCCTGTACTATTCCTCTAGGTCAGCGCCCACCAGAAGAAGGATATTTGGCGTGCCATCGCCAACGATGTCCGGACCCTGGGGGTCCACCACAGACGGAGCACCCACTGCCAGAAAAGATGGGAGGACATTCGCCGCTGGAGCAAGAAAACGGCAGAGGCGGTGCCCATCGCACCATGACCCCACTGATGTTCTGGATCCTGGCGATGGCGTATCCGGAGTTGGATGGGCGCTTGAGGGCATCACAGCAGCTACAAGCGGGTGAGTACGTCACAATCATCTGGCAATCGGGCATAGGCCTTGTACCCCATGGCCCTGTGAATAATCTAGAAACTATAAGTGCATGGCGTAGTGCAGAGGTCTGCTGTGTCTGTAGTGTCTGCCAACTGTAGTGGTATTGCATGCACTGAACATGTCTTTCTTCTGTCTTACCCCCTCCTTTTTGTGGTCTCCCTGTTCTTGTGTGCAATAGCTTCATCAGGCGGAGGAGCAGTGGCACTGGAGCAGGAGGCAGCTGCATCCCACTTGGCCCTGGAGGGCGAAACAACGGAGTCTGAAGCCACCAGTGGGACAGAGGGCGAGGGGAGCTCCACGGCGGGGACAGGAGCAGAGACCAGCGACAGTGACTCCTCCTCTGATGGGAGCTCCCTTGCGGTGGCGGGCCCTTCTGTGCCCCCCACATCAACAGGTACAGCCGCCACCCTTCTACCAGCACCGCCCTCCCAGCAGCCCCTCAGCATGTGTCCCGTGCCCGCTCACCCAGGAGGGTGGGCATCTCCTTCGCCCCAGGCACCTCAGGCCCTGCCCCAGTCAGCCCTGCTGCCCTCAGTGAGGAGGTATTGACCTCCTGAGATCCCTCACTTTTGGGCAGTCTACCATTGTGAATACCATCCAGGGTGTTGAGAGGCATTTGCAACAAACAAAAGCATACCTGGAGGGCATTCATTCTGGCCAGGCAGCCCAACAGAGAGCATTTCAGGCTCTGGCCTCAGCACTAAGGGCAGCCATTGCCCCTGTGTCCAGCCCCCTCCCTCCAACTTCCTCCACCCAGACTCAATCCTCTGTACCTCAGCCTATCCCAAGCACACCATCAGACCAGCATGCACACACATCAACACACAAGAGTGGCTCAGGCAAACATAAGCACCACACATCCCACAGGCACTCACACAAGCATCATACCCATGCAGACATACTAACATCCACTGCCTCCACTGTGTCCCCCTCCTCCACATCTCCCTCCTCCTTCCCAGTCTCGTCTCCACTCACACCTGCATGCACTACATCTTCAGCCCCTACCTCCATCACCAGCACGCCCACCAGCACACACCACTCACGTGCACTCACCACCCACACTACCATTCATGCATCCCCTGTGTCCTCTACCAGTGTGTCTGTGAGCCCTCCTCCCCAACTACACAAACGCAGACACACACCCACCCAACAGCCATCCACCTCACAACAGCCTCCAGCCCATGCACCTTCACCCAAATTCAGCAGACGTACACCTCCTACAACCACTACCTCTTCCTCCACTCCCAAACCCCCTCCATCTTCCCGTCCCAGTGTGTCTAAAAAACTCTTCCTGGCTAATATTGACCACTTCCCTACACCTCCCCCCCGTCCGTCCCCTAGGGCCAGGCTTTCCAGGTCCCAACCTAGCACCTCAGCCACCACATCCCCAGGCACAGTGGTGCCAGCAACTGCGGGCTATTGGAGTACGCCAACCATCAGGGCTGCCAGTGTATCACGGAGCGAGGGCAAGGACATTCCGCCACCTGCAAAACTAAAATAGTTGCCCACATCCCGGAAGGAGAAGCAGAAAGCACCTGCCACGAAGGGCTCAGGGAAAACGAAAGGTGATAGTGGCAAGACAGCTGCGCCACCATCCAGGGTGGGGAAGGGACAGAAACTGAAGGGCAGGTCAGGAGAGGGCATGGTGGCACCGACTGAGGGACCAGTGTCACACCTTCTGTCCACGTCAACAGCAACCTGTACGGCGGAGAAGACCGCCACCTGCACTGCCACAGAGCCCGCCGCCAGCACCGCTGTCACTGAGCCTGCCACCAGCACTGCCGCAAGAGAACCCGCCGCCAGCACCACTGTCATTGAGCCCACCACCAGCACCGCCGCCACAGAGCCCGCCACCAGCACCACTGTCATTTAGCTCACCACCAGCACCGCAACCAAAAAGTCCACAGCCAGCACTGCTGCCACAGAACCCGCAACCAGGACCGCCGCCACAGAGGCCTCAGCCAGCACTGCTGCCACAGAGCACACAGCCAGCACCGCTGCCACAGAGCCCGCAGCCAGCACCGCCGCCAAAGATCCCGACAGCCAGCACTGGCACAACTGACACCGCCGCAAGCGCCGCCAACAGCCCTGCAACATCCTGAACCAGTGGCACCACTGCAGACATGGCTGCCATCCCCAGTGGTCATTCGTCCGATGAAGCACTCTGGGCACCAAGCCCCCTCCAGAACCAGTGGAGAGATACATCCACTACCTCAGTCCTTGTCAGGATGAAGCACTCTGGGCACAAAGCCCCCTCCAGAACCAGTGGAGAAAGGCATCCACTTGTGATACTGTGGCTTGGCACTCTCCAGGATAAAGCAGTGGGCAACCCACCCACTGAAAAGACTTGAGAGATTGTGGCTTTCCACTCCCCAGGATAAAGCAGTGGCAACCCACCCACTGAAAAGACTTGAGAGACTGTGGCTTTGCACTCCCCAGGATAATGCAGTGGGCATCTCACCCACTTGAGACACTTGAGAGACTGTGGCTTTGCACTCCCCAGGATGCAGCAGTGGGCAAACCACCCACTGAAAAGACTTGAGAGATTGTGGCTTTGCACTCCCCAGGATAATGCAGTGGGCAACCCACCCACTGAAAACAATTGAGAGACTGTGGCTTTGAACTCCCCAGGATGCAGCAGTGGGCAAACCACCCACTGGAAAGACTTGAGAGACTGTGGCTTTGCACTCCCCGGGATACATCATTGGGCATGGAGCCCCCTCGTGGAGCAGTGGTGTCGTGCGTTCATCAGGCTGAGGTGCCCCCCCTTCCCCTCCCCATGAGGTGCCTGTTTATTTTCCATCTGATGCCCCTCCAGTGTTCTCTCCGTTTAGAGTCAGGTATCTAGTGTGGGCCTCGCCCATGCATTTTTGGCCCAGTGGTCTACGGACAATGATTGGTGCACTATCCGGATTTGTGTAGTTGGTGTACATAATTGTATATACTGTATTTACAGTTTTGACTACTGGATTTTTATTGATTACAATAATTCAAATCAATTCCTTTTGTCCTTGCGTTATTGAAGGGAGGTGGAGGGTATATATGTAATGTTGCAGCATGTATTTGTGTGTATGGTGTTGTGGGTGAGGGTGGGGGTGTTGCATGTGTATGCCACTCTCTTTTCCCTCCACACCTCCCCTGTGTTGTAGGTGCAGTATTCACCGTGGTCGTCTCCGACGTCTCTGGAGCTCCTGATAGAGGAGCAGGATCTGCAGTTCTGGCTCCATGTCGTCTTGGTTCCTCGTGGGGTGTGGAGAGGTGAGTGATTTGCCCTTCTGTGTACTGGTTCTGCTGTGTTTTTGTTCACGTTGGTTTCGCCCCGGAAAAGGTGGTGGATTGGCATTTTGTGATAGGGTGGACGGTACATTGTCTTCCGCCTGTCTGTTGGCGGTTACCGCTGCGCTGTTTGTTTGTACCGCTGTGGCGGTCGGAGTGTTAAAGTGGCTGTCTATGTCGGCGGATTCTGACGTGGTCATAATCCCATTTTTTTCCCCGCCGGCCTGTGTAGGAAAGTACCATCTTGCCTGGCATGTTACCCCCATATTTCACTGTATATATGTTGTTTTAGTCTATGTGTCACTGGGACCCTGCCAGGCAGGGCCCCAGTGCTCATAAGGATGTGCCCTGTATGTGTTCCCTGTGTGATGCCTAACAGTCTCACTGAAGCTCTGCTAACCAGAACCTCAGTGGTTATGCTCTCTCTGCTTTCCAAATTTGTCACTAACAGGCTAGTGACTAAATTTACCAATTCACATTGGCATACTGGTACACCCATATAATTCCCTTGTATATGGTACTGAGGTACCCAGGGTATTGGGGTTCCAGGAGATCCTTATGGGCTGCAGCATTTCTTTTGCCACCCATAGGGAGCTCTGACAATTCTTACACAGGCCTGCCACTGCAGCCTGCGTGAAATAACGTCCACGTTATTTCACAGCCATTTACCACTGCACATAAGTAACTTATAAGTCACCTATATGTCTAACCATCACCAGGTGACGGTTGGGTGCCAAGTTACTTAGTGTGTGGGCACCCTGGAACTAGCCAAGGTGCCCCCCCATTGTTTAGGGCAAATTCCCAGGACTTTGTGAGTGCGGGGACACCATTACACACGTGCACTATACATAGGTCACTACCTATGTATAGCGTTACAATGGTAACTCCGAACATGGCCATGTAACATGTCTAAGATCACAGAATTGTCCCTCCAATACCATTCTGGTATTGGGGGGACAATTCCATGATCCCCCGAGTCTCTAGCACAGAACCCAGGTACTGCCAAACTGCCTTTCCGGGGTCTCCACTGCAGCTGCTGCTGCTGCCAACCCCTCAGACAGGTTTCTGCCCTCCTGGGGTCCAGGCAGCCCTGGCCCAGGAAGGCAGAACAAAGGATTTCCTCTGAGAGAGGGTTAAACCCTCTCCCTTTGGAAATAGGTGTGAAGGGCTGGGGAGGAGTAGCCTCCCCCAGCCTCTGGAAATGCTGTGATGGGCACAAATGGTGCCCATCTCTGCATAAGCCAGTCTACACCGGTTCAGGGATCCTCCAGCTCTGTTCTGAAGTGACACTGGACAAAGGAAAGGGAGTGTCCACTCCCCTGACCAGTACCTCCCAGGGGAGGTGCCCAGAGCTCCTCCAGTGTGTCCCAGACCTTTGCCATCTTGGAAACAGAGCTGTTTGGGGCACACTGGACTGCTCTGAGGGGCCAGTGCCAGCAGGTGACGTCAGAGGCTCCTTCTGATAGGCTCTTACCTCTCTTGGTAGCCAATCCTCCTAACCTGGTAGCCAAATCTCCTTTTCTTGCTCTTTAGGATCTCTGCTTTGAGGAATTCTTCACATAACGAATGCAAGAGCTCACCAGTGTTCCTATGCATCTCCCTCTCCACCTTCTACCAAAGGATCGACCACTGACTGTTCCAGGATGCCTGCAAAACCACAACAAAGTAGCAAGACGACTACCAGCAACACTGTATCGCCTAATCCTGCCGGCTTTCTCGACTGTTTCCTGGTGGTACATGCTCTGGGGGTAGCCTGCCTTCACCCTGCACCAGAACCTTCTAAGAAATCTCATGTGGGTCGACGGAATCTTCCCCCTGCTAACAAAGGCACCAAAAGACTGCATCAGTGGTCCTCTGGGTCCCCTCTCATCCTGACGAGCGTGGTCCCTGGAACACAGCAACTCTGTCCAAGTGACTCCCACAGTCCAGTGACTCTTCAGTCCAAGTTTGGTGGAGGTAAGTCCTTGCCTCCCCACGCTAGACTGCAAAGCTGTGTACCGCGTGATTTGCAGCTGCTCCGGCTCCTGTGCACTGTTCCAGGATTTCCTTCGTGCACAGCCAAGCCTGGGTCCCCAGCACTCCGTCCTGCAGTGCACAACCTTCTGAGTTGTCCTCCGGTGTCGTGGGACTCCCTTTTGTGACTTCGCATGGACTCCGGTTCACTTTTCTTCTAAGTGCCTGTTGGGGTACTTCTGCGGGTGCTGCCTGTTTCTGTGAGGGCTCTCTGAGTTGCTGAGCGCCCCCTCTGTCTCCTCCTCCAAAAGGCGATATCCTGGTCCTTCCTGGTCCTCATCAGCATCCAAAAACCTCTACCTCAACCCTTGCAGCTAGCAAGGCTTGTTTGTGGTCCTTCTGCGTGAAAACACCTCTGCAAGCTTCATCGCGACGTGTGACATCAGTCCTTCAAATGAGAAGTCCCTAGTCCTCTTCTTTCTTGCAGAACTCCAAGCTTCTTCTAACCAGTGGCAGCTTCCTTGCACCTTCAGCTGGGGTTTCCTGGGCTCCTGCCCCCCTGGACACTGTCGCGACTATTGGACTTGGTCCCCTTGTCTTACAGGTACTCTGGTCCAGAAATCCGTTGTCAGTGCACTGCTGGTGTTTGTTCTTCCTGCAGAATCCCCCTATCACGGCTTCTGTGCTCTCCGGGGGTAGTAGGTGTACTTTACTCCTAATTTTCAGGGTCTTGGGGTGGGGTCTTTTTCTAACCCTCACTGTTTCTTACAATCCCAGCGCCCTCTACAAGCTCACATAGGTCTGGGGTCCATTTGTGGTTCGCATTCCACTTTTGGAGTATATGGTGTGTGTTGCCCCTATACCTATGTGCTCCTATTGCAACCTATTGTAATTCTACACTGTTTGCATTACTTTTCTTGCTCTTACTTACCTAATTTTGGTTGGTGTACATATAACATGTGTATATAACTTATCTTCTTACTGAGGATACTCACTGAGATACTTTTGGCATATTGTCATAAAAACAAAGTACCTTTATTTTTAGTAACTCTGTGTATTGTGTTTTCTTATGATATTGTGCATATGATATAAGTGGTATAGTAGGAGCTTTACATGTCTTCTAGTTCATCCTAAGCTGCTTTGCCATAGCTACCTTCTATCAGCCTAAGCTGCTAGAAACACCTCTTCTACACTAATAAGGGATAACTGGACCTGGCACAAGGTGTAAGTACCTATGGTACCCACTACAAGCCAGGCCAGCCTCCTACAGCCTGTTGGCGGTATTACCGCCGCTTTAACACTAACCGCCAGGGTTGTAATGAGGGCCATAATGCTTGTGTAACCGTCACATCTTCTGATTAACATCATGCTATGTATTTGCCCACAGTAATGAAGAAATAAAATGTTTTGTATAATAATTGGATACTGTGTTCCCACGCCATTGTGATATTCTGGAATATAGAACCTGAGATGTTGTGTAAGACGCATGGCTGCATGAGTCACATAAAAAGCTGCCTAAGAAATTTGACTTTTGTCTGTTTATTTAATTCAGCTTCTACAGATGGAGTTGTTCAGATTTGCCATTGTACCCACAGCCACTGCCCCTGCTGCACCATTCCTAGGCAGGAAGAGATAGAGAGAGGTTGAAGAGGTTTTCCTGGTGCTACTAAGTTAAGTACCAGGGGTTGAGTGGCCAGATTCTCCTGTGCTATCTTGGTTTACTGATTTGTATTTATGCTTTTGATTTACTGCATATCAGTGATTTCAGACTGTTTCTTTCTTGCAAAGTTATTGAGCTAATACTGCATTATAAATATACATGTGCCCATTCTGCTACTGTGTAATAATCATTGCCAAGATGTGCGTTTGTACTAGTGTTTTATTAAAGTCATATTGCATCTGCTACCGGTGTGTTGCTCTTTACTGAGTGTCCGTATAGATTTGTTCTTGATTGATATTGCTTGAGTTGGTTGTCAGCACCCATTCCAACATAACTGGTACCAGGGGTGGAGTATAAATCAATAATGCCTCTGTGGGAATGCAATAGAAATAAAGCAGAAGGGGAAATGCTGATGGGGGCAGAGACCAAACGCATTCCCAGGCATTTGTCGTCAGATCAATTTTCTGGTATTACAGGTATCCTAAAATGGGGAGAGGCACTGGTTTTAGGTGAGGAGTTAGATGAAAAAGTGACTCCTCCTTTAGTGGAAAATGCCGTTAAGAGAATAAGGCTAAGAGGGGGAAGCTGAAGCATAAAGCAGCAGGACAAGTAGAATGGCTTTTCCTGTCTGTGCACCACATGGTGTGTAAGGAAATATTAATACAAGATGCTGGGATAGGAATACTGCTGGATGAGGTAGCAGCCTTACAGAAGAGACTGATTAGTATGAGTGAGACTGTGGAAAGTGCCCTAGCAAGAGGGGATCACATGGACGTAAGTTGCACCACATTAGCATTGCAGGTAGCTCAGTTGAAAAACAAGTACAAGCCTAAGGCACCTCCAGCGGTGCACGTGAGGGTGTTTGTGCGAAAAGAGGATTGGATTACCAATACATGGAAAGAGTCAGTTTCTGACAGTGATGAGTGGGACTGGAATTATGAGGTAGAGGTACGTGTGGTAGAATTAGAAATGGATGTAGGTGAAATGGAAGAGATTCCAGAAGTTCACCCTCTGGTGCAAAACACATCAAAAGGAATGGCTGGGGGTCAAGTGCAAATACCCGTTGGGTGAAGGATTATACACAATGTGAGTTGTGGAAATACTACATTTGTTCAGGCAGATGCCTGGAGAGCCCCTGTTTAAATAGCTAGTTTGGTTATGGGATACAGGGGCAAATGGAATATTCTTATCAATTGCTGAACGTTTGAAAATGGGATCAGCCATGATGCATACCGTATCGGTGGATGGATTGTTAGGTGCACACAGGTAGCAAGCATTTTCCTTTGTGAGTTGGTTGATTGACTACTTACAGCAGAGAGGGTGGGTCATCAATCCCAAAAAGGTGCAGGTTCATGCATAAGAGGTAAGATTTTTAGGTAGTGTCTGATCAAGACTGGTGAAAAGAATACCACAGAAAGAGATTGATATAGTGGAGCAGTTGAAAGGCCCTACAGCAAACACAGAAGCACAAGGGTTCATTGAGTTTATGAGGGTGTGGAGACAGCACATTCCTGATTCAGAAATAATAATGAAACCATTGTACCAAGTAACTTGGAAAACCACTCTTTTCAGCGGGGGCCTGAGCCACAAAAAGCTTTCAAAGGAGCAAAAGATACATTACAGAATTCTTTACATTAGGTCTCAGCACCGAGCAGGATCCTTTTGAGTTAGAGGACACAATGCAGGATGATGTGGCAGTGTGGACTCTGTAGCAAAGTGTAGGAGGCTGGCCTGGCTTATAGTGGGTACCTGATGGTACTTACACCTTGTGTCAGGTCCAGTTATCCCTTATTAGTAGATTAGTAGTGTTGTAGCAGCTTAGGCTGATCGAGGTAGCTATAGCAGAGCAGCTTAGGCTGAACTAGGAGACATGCAAAGCTCCTGCTATACCACTTACATCATATAGCACTATATCACAAGAATCACAATACTCAGAGTTACTAAAAATAAAGGTACTTTATTTTAGTAACAATGTGACAAAAATATCTCAAAGGATATACTCCCTTAGGAGGTAATTAAAATACACAAAATATACACACAAACCAAAATCAGGTAAGTAAACAGTTAGAAAAGTAGTGCAAACACTGTAGAATACAATAGGATGCAATAGGCCTAGGGGCAACACAAACCATATACTAAGGAAGTGGAATGCGAACCACTTAGGGACCCCAGGCCTAGAGTAGTGTGTAAAGGGTCACTGGGAGTGTAAGAAAACACTAAGGGTGTCCAACATACCGCACCCCAAGACCCTGAAAAGTAGGAGTAAAGTTACCCTACTTCCCCAGAAACACACTAAAGTTGTGATAGGAGATTCTGCAAAGACCACAACAGACTGCAAAGCACTGAAGACGGATTCCTGGACCTGAGGGCCTGCAAAGGAAGGGGACCAAGTCCAAGAGTCACGAAAGTGTCCTGGGGGGGCAGGAGCCCACTAAACCCCAAATGAAGGTGCAAAATGGCTGCCTCCGGGTGGAAGAAGCTGAGGATTCTGCAACAACAGAAGATGCCAGGAACTTCTCCTTTGCACAGAAGATGCCCCATGGCGTGGTGGAGGATGCAGAGTTGTTTCCATGCAGAAAGACCACAAACAAGCCTTGCTAGATGCAAAGGTCGCAGGTAAAGAAAATGGGTGCTGCCCTGGCCCAGGAACGACCAGGAGGTAGCCCCTTGGAGGAGGAGACAGAGGGAGCACTCAGCAGCACAAAGAGCTCACACAGAAGCAGGCAGCACCCGCAGAAGCACTTTAACAGGGGTTCAAGAGAACTGAGCACAGTGGTCAGCTCAACACTACAAAGGAGCATCCCACGATGCCGGTGCTCAACTCAGCAAGTTGAGCAATGCAGGACGGAGTGCTGGGGACCTGGACTGTGCTGTGCACGAAGGATTCCTTGCAAAAGTGCACAGAAGCCCTAGCAGCTGCAGTTCACGCAGTACACAGGATTACTGTCCGGCGTGGGGAGGCAAGGACTTACCTCCACCAAATTTAGATAGATGGACCACTGGACTGTCGAGGTCACTTGGATCTAGCTCCTGTGTTCCATGGACCACGCTCGTCAAGATGGGAGGGGACCAGAGGACCGGTGAAGCAGATGTTTGGTGACTGCGTTAGCAGGGAGAAGATTCCGCCGACCCACAGGAGATTTCTTATTGGCTTCCAGTGCATGGTGAAGGCGGACAGCCCTCAGAGCATGCACCACCAGGAAACAGTTGAGAAAGACGGCAGGATTAGGCTCTACAATGTTGCTGGTAGTCTTCTTGCTACTTTGTTGCAGTTTTGCAGGTGTCCTGGAGCAGTCAGCGGTCGATCCTTGGAAGAAGTCAAAGAAAGAGATGCAAACGAGCTCTGGTGAGCTCTTGCATTCGTTATCTCACGAGAAACCCACAGGAGAGACCATAAATAGCCCTCAGAGGGGGATTGGCCACCTGACCAGGTAAGCACCTATCAGGAGGGGTCTCTGACGTCACCTGCTGGCACTGGCCACTCAGAGGCCTCCATGGTGCCCTCACACCTCTGCATTCAAGATGGCAGAGGTCTGGGACACACTGGAGGAGCTCTGGGCACCACCTCTGGAGTGGTGATGGCCAGGGGAAAGGTCACTCCCCTTTCTTTTGTCCAGTTTCGCACCAGAGCAGGGGCTGGGGGATCCCTGAACCAGTTTAGACTGGTTTATACAAGGAGGGCACCATCTGTGCCCTTCAAAGCATTCCCAGAGGCCAGGAGAGGCTACTCCTCCCCAGCCCTTAACACCTATTTCCAAAGGGAGAGGGTGTAACACCCTTTCTCAGAGGAAATCCTTTGTTCAGCCTTCCTGGGACTGGGCTGCCCAGACCCCAGGAGGGAAGAAGCCTGTCTGTGGGTTGGCAGCAGCGGTAGCTGCAGTGAAAACCCCAGAGAGTTAATTTGGCAGTACCCAGGGTCCATGCTGGAGCCCAAGGATGCATGGGATTGGCACCCCAATACCAGATTTGGCATGGGAGGACAATTCCATGATCTTAGACATGTTACATGGCCATATTCGGAGTTACCACTGTGAAACTTTATATAGGTATTGACCTATATGTAGTGCACGCATGGAATGGTGTCCCCGCACTCACAAAGTCCGGAGAAATTGCCCTGAACTATGTGGGAGCACCTTGGCTAGTGCCAGGGTGTCCTCACACTTAGTAACTTTGCACCTAACGTTCACTAAGTGAGGGTTAGACGTATAGGTGACTTATAAGTTACTTAAGTGCAGTGTAAAATGGCTTTGAAATAGCGTGGACATTATTTCGCTCAGGCTACAGTGTCAGTCCTGTGTAAGAATTGTCTGAGCTCCCTATGGGTGGCAAAAGTTGCAGCCCATAGGGATCTCCTGGATCCCCAATACCCTGGGTACCTAGGTACCATATACTAGGGAATTATAAGGGTGTTCCAGTGTGCCAGTCAGAATTGGTACAAATGGTCACTAGCCAGCAGTGACAATTTTAAAAGCAGAGAGAGCATAAGCACTGAGGTTCTGGTTAGCAGAGCTTTAGTGACACAGTTAGGCACCAGACAGGGAACACATACAGGGCACACTTTAAGAGCACTGGGGTCCTGGCTAGCAGGATCCCAGTGACACAGGCAAAAACAAACATACATATAGTAAAAATGGGGATAACATGCCAGGCAAGATGGTACTTTCCTACGCCCCCCAAACCCCCAAACGAGGGACAATAAGGCTAACCTTACCCAGATGAGTCTTCATTGTCTAAGTGGAAATATCTGGAGAGTCCATCTGTATTGGAGTGGGTACTCCCAGGTCTATGTTCCACTGTATAGTCCATTCCCTGAAGGGAGATGGAGCACCTCAACAATTTAGGATTTTCCCCTTTCATTTGTTTAAGCCATAATAGAGGTTTGTAGTCTGTCTGAACAATAAAGTGAGTACCAAAAAGGTATGGTCTCAACTTTTTCAGTGCCCAGACCACAGCAAAGGCCTCCCTCTCTATGGCAGACCAGCGCTTTTCTCTAGGGGTCAATCTCCTGCTGATAAAAGCAACAGGTTGATCCTGGCCCTCAGAGTTAAGTTGTGATAGGACTGCCCCTACTCCTAATTCAGATGCATCAGTTTGGACATATAATTTTTTGGAGTAACAAGGGCTTTTCAGGACAGGTGCAGAGCACATGGCCTGCTTCAGCTCCTCAAAAGCTTTCTGACAGTTTGCTGTCCATAATACCTTTTTAGGCATTTTCTTGGATGTGAGGTTATTAACAGGGGCTGCAATGGAGCCATAGTTCTTAATGAACCTCCTGTAATACCCAGTGAGGCCTAGGAAGGCTCTCACCTGAGTCTGAGTAGTAGGGGGAACCCAATCTATAATAGTTTGGATTTTCCCCTGAAGTGGTGCAATCTGTTCCCCACCAACAAGGTGTCCCAGATAAACCACCTTACCCTGCCCTATCTGGCACTTTGAAGCCTTGATAGTGAGGCCTGCCTTTTGCAGGGCCTCCAAAACTTTCCATAGGTGGACCAGGTGATCATCCCAACTGGAGCTAAAGACAGCTATATCGTCCAAATATGCTGCACTAAAAGCTTCCAGCCCTTGCAGGACTGTGTTCACTAACCTCTGAAGAGTGGCAGGTGCATTTTTCAATCCAAAAGGCATTACTGTAAATTGGTAATGGCCTCCAATAGTTGAAAATGCAGTTTTAGCTTTAGCATCTTCTGATAATTTGATCTGCCAATACCCTGCATTCAAATCAAAAGTGCTTAGATACTTGGCAGATGCCAGTGTATCTATGAGCTCATCTGCCCTGGGTATAGGGTGAGCGTCAGTTTTGGTTACCTGGTTGAGACCTCTGTAATCTACACAAAACCGCATTTCCTTCTTTCCATCTTTGGAATGGGGTTTTGGTACAAGTACCACAGGAGAAGCCCATGGACTTTCAGAGTGTTCAACCACTCCCAGTTCTAACATTTTCTGCACCTCTTGCTTTATGCAGTCTGTGACATGGTCAGGCTGCCTATAGATCTTACTTTTGACAGGCAAGCTGTCTCCAGTATCTATAGTGTGCTCACACCAAGAAGTGGTACCTGGCACAGTAGAGAAGAGTTCAGAAAACTGACCCAGGAGATTTATGCAGTGGTCTTTCTGCTCAGCAGTAAGACAATCTGCCAGTACAATCCCTTCCACTAGAGCATCTTGTTCTGTGGAAGAGAAGAGATCAGGTAGAGGATCACTGTCTTCTTCCTGTCCCTCATCAGTTGCCATGAGCAGGGTGAGATCAGCCCTGTCATAGTAGGGTTTCAGGCGATTGACATGGAACACCCCAAGGGGACTCCTGGCAGTGCCTAAGTCAACTAAATAGGTGACTTCACCCTTTTTCTGAACAATTGTGTGGGGTCCACTCCATTTATCTTGGAGTGCTCTTGGGGCCACAGGCTCCAAGACCCACACTTTCTGTCCTGGTTGGTACTGAACCAAAACAGCCTTCTGGTCATGCCATTGCTTCTGGAGCTCTTGGCTGGCCTGAAGGTTTTTACTGGCCTTTTTCATGTACTCAGCCATCCTTGATCTGAGGCCAAGTACATAATCCACAATATCTTGTTTCGGAGCTTTTAAAGGTTGTTCCCAACCCTCCTTGACAAGTGTTAGTGGACCCCTAGCAGGGTGTCCAAAAAGAAGTTCAAAGGGGCTGAAGCCCACTCCTTTCTGGGGTACCTCCCTGTAGGCAAAAAGGAGGCATGGTAACAGGATATCCCATCTCCTGCGGAGTTTTTCAGGGAGACCCATAATCATGCCTTTGAGAGTTTTATTAAATCTCTCCACCAGTCCATTTGTTTGTGGATGATAGGGTGTAGTGAACTTGTACGTTACACCACACTCCTTCCACATGGCCTTCAAGTAAGCAGACATGAAATTGCTTCCTCTGTCTGATACCACCTCTTTTGGGAAGCCCACCCTGGAAAATATTCCCAGGAGGGCCTTTGCCACTGCAGGAGCTGTAGTGGTCCTAAGAGGAATAGCTTCAGGGTATCTTGTGGCATGGTCCACTACCACCAAGATAAACCTATTGCCTGAAGCAGTAGGAGGGTCAAGGGGGCCAACTATGTCAACCCCTACCCTTTCAAAGGGAACCCCAACCACAGGCAGTGGAATAAGGGGTGCCTTTGGAGTGCCACCTGTCTTGCCACTGGCTTGACAGGTTTCACAGGAGTTACAAAACTCTTTTGTGTCCTCAGACATTCTAGGCCAATGAAACAAGGGAACAAGCCCGTCCCATGTTTTCATTTGTCCTAGATGCCCAGCTAGGGGAATGTCGTGAGCCAGTGTTAGGAGGAACTTTCTGTACTCCTGAGGAATCACTAATCTCCTGGCAGCTCCAGGTTTAGGATCCCTTGCCTCAGTGTACAAGAGGTTGTCCTCCCAGTAAACTCTGTGAGAGTCACTGACATCCCCATTAGCCTGTTTGACAGCTTGCTGTCTTAGACCCTCTAATGTGGGACAGGTCTGCTGTGCCACACTCAGCTCCTCCCTGGCAGGCCCCCCTTCACCCAAACGCTCAGCAGTGTCTGCTTCAAGCTCCTCTGGTGTAGGTTCTGCACAGGGAGGGAATTCTTCTTGTTCAGAATTAGAATCCACTGTAGAGGGAGGGATAGTAGGTAGTGATTTACCTTTGCTACCCCTTGCTTTAGGGAGCACTTGGTCCATTGTTCCAGGATCCAAGTCACCCTGTCCTTTTTGCTTTTTGGCCTGAGCCCTGGTTAAAGCAAAAATATGCCCTGGAATGCCCAGCATTGCTGCATGGGCCTCCAACTCCACATCTGACCAAGCTGATGTCTCCAAATCATTTCCTAGTAGACAGTCTACAGGTAAATCTGAGGCTACCACAACTTTCTTTGGACCAGTAACCCCCCCCCAAGTTGAGATTTACAACAGCCATGGGGTGGCTAAGTGTGTTGTTGTGAGCATCGGTTACTTGGTACTGGTGACCAAGTAGGTGTTGTTCAGGGTGGACCAGTTTCTCAATTACCATAGTAACACTGGCACCAGTGTCCCTGTAGGCCTGAACCTCAACACCATTTATTAGGGGTAGCTGCTTGTACTTATCCATATTAAGGGGACAAGCAACTAAGGTGGCTAAATCAATAGCCCCCTCAGAGACTAACACAGCCTCTGTGGTCTCCCTAACAAGACCAACCCCAACTAAGTTACCAAAAGTGAGCCCAGCTACTCCCTTGGATTGGCTATTAGTAGGTTTGCTCCCACCACCACTGCTATTAGTAGGGACACTAGGTGTAGCAGTAGGGGTTGTAGTGGTAGGAGGCTTGGGGCTTTTCTTTGGACAACTGGGATCTGTTGTCCAATGGCCTTTTATTTTACATAAATAGCACCATGGTTTCTTTTCTTTGTTTTGATTGGAAGAGGATTTGGGCCCACCACCCCCACCAGAGTGTTTTTGTGGGCCTGATGAAGACTCATTTTTAGATTCCCCACCCTTGTCAGAAGACTTACCATCCTTCTTCTTATTGCCATCTTTGTCACCCCCTGTATGAACTTTTCTGTTCACCCTTGTTCTGACTCATTTGTCTGCCTTCTTTCCCAATTCTTGGGGAGAGGTCAGATCAGAGTCCACCAAGTACTGGTGCAACAAATCAGACACACAATTATTAAGAATATGCTCTCTCAGGATCAAGTTATACAGGCTGTCATTATCAGTAACTTTACTGCCATGTAACCACCCCTCCAAGGCCTTCAGTGAATGGTCAACAAAATCAACCCAGTCTTGTGAAGACTCCTTTTTGTTCTCTCTGAACTTCATCCTGTATTGTTCAGTGGTTAAGCCATAACCATCCAGGAGTGCATTCTTAAGAACTGTAAAATTATTGGCATCACTTTCTTTCACAGTAAGGAGCCTATCCCTACCTTTTCCACTAAATGATAGCCATAGGATAGCAGCCCACTGCCTTTGAGGGACATCCTGTACAACACAGGCCCTCTCAAGTGCAGCAAACCACTTGTTAATGTCATCCCCCTCCTTATAAGGGGGAACTATCTTGTGCAGATTCCTTGAATCATGCTCTCTTGCAGGATGACTATGGGGAATACTGCTGCTGCCACCATGGGTTTCTAAACCCAATTTCTGTCTTTCCTTCTCTACTTCTAAGGATTGTCTATCTAAATCCAGCTGTTGCTGTTTAAGCTTCAGTCTGGATTGCTCCACTCTCAATCTATTGAGCTCCCTTTCTAACATTCTGTCATCAGGGTGGGTGGGAGGGACATTTCTAGACACAGAAGTATGGTGAGAATGGACAGAAGGAGACCTATCCCTTACAGAAGGCACCCTAACAGCTTGGCTAACAGAAACATCACTTCTACTGTGGTGAGAAGGAATACTCTTGTTATGATGTGAGACAACACTATCTATATGGTGTGACTCTACCTCAGTACCAACTATGCTAGACTGTCTAGTAATGGGCAGGCTAGGAAGTTTCTTTCCTGAATCTTTTCCTAGGGGAGTCCCTGGATCAGATTGGGAACCATTAGCTACTTTTTCAACAGATGGGGCCCCTTTGGCCTTATCTTGTTCTCTAAGCATGTTAAGCAACAATTCCAAAGAAGGATTCTTCCCTACACTCAAACCTCTTTCTACACAGAGACTCCTTGCTCCTTTCCAGCTAAGGTGGTCATATGCAAGTTTGGACAGATCAACAGTTTGGCCTGTGCCAGACATTTTAGAAAGAGTTTAAGTGACAGAAAAAGAGAAAAAGTTTTTCACAACTTTTTAGAAAGACAGAAAAAAACTTTTACAACTTTTTAAGAACTTTTAGAAAGTTTAGAGGTACTTTTCAGCACTTTAGAAAGAAGTGAAAAGAGGGAATGCAAAACCTTTTAGCTATTTGTACACACACTGAACTTGTTTTGTATATTTTTCTCTTATGAAAAGTACAATGTGTAGGAGGCTGGACTGGCTTGTAGTGAGTACCAAGGGGTACTTGCACCTTGCACCAGGCCCAGTTATCCCTTATTAGTGTATAGGGTGTCTAGCAGCTTAGGCTGATAGATAATGGTAGCTTAGCAGAGCAGCTTAGGCTGAACTAGGAGACGTGTGAAGCTACCACAGTACCACTTAGTGTCATATGCACAATATCATAAGAAAACACAATACACAGTTATACTAAAAATAAAGGTACTTTATTTTTATGACAATATGCCAAAGTATCTTAGAGTGTACCCTCAGTGAGAGGATAGGAAATATACACAAGATATATATACACAATAGCAAAAATATGCAGTATAGTCTTAGAAAACAGTGCAAACAATGTATAGTTACAATAGGATGCAATGGGGAAACATAGGGATAGGGGCAACAAAAACCATATACTCCAAAAGTGGAATGCGAACCACGAATGGACCCCAAACCTATGTGACCTTGTAGAGGGTTGCTGGGACTATTAGAAAATAGTGAGAGTTAGAAAAATAACCCTCCCCAAGACCCTGAAAAGTGAGTGCAAAGTGCACTAAAGTCCCCCTAAGGACAAAGAAGTTGTGTTAGAGGAATAATGCAGGAAAGACACAAACCAGCAATGCAACAACTGTGGATTTCCAATCTAGGGTACCTGTGGAACAAGGGGACCAAGTCCAAAAGTCACAAGCAAGTCGGAGATGGGCAGATGCCCAGGAAATGCCAGCTGCGGGGGCAAAGAAGCTTCTACTGGACAGAAGAAGCTGAGGTTTCTGCAGGAACGAAAAGAGCTAGAGACTTCCCGTTTGGTGCACGGGTCCCTCTTGCCTTGGAGAGTTGTGCAGAAGTGTTTTCCCGCCAAAAGAATACCAACAAGCCTTTCTAGTTGCAAATCGTGCGTTTGGCGTTTTTGGATGCTGCTGGGGCCCAGGAGAGACCAGGAGGTCGCAAATTGGACCTGAAGAGAGAGGGGACGTCGAGCAAGACAAAGAGCCCTCACTGAAGCAGGTAGCACCCGGAGAAGTGCCAGAAACAGGCACTACAAGGATGCGTTAAACGGTGCTCGCCGAAGTTGCACAAAGGAGTCCCACGTCGCCGGAGACCAACTTAGAAAGTCGTGCAATGCAGGTTAGAGTGCCGTGGACCCAGGCTTGGCTGTGCACAAAGGATTTCTGCGGAAGTGCACAGGGGCCGGAGTAGCTGCAAAGTCGTGGTTCCCAGCAATACAGCCCAGCGAGGTGAGGCAAGGACTTACCTCCACCAAACTTGGACTGAAGAGTCACTGGACTGTGGGGGTCACTTGGACAGAGTCGCTGGATTCGAGGGACCTCGCTCGTCGTGCTGAGAGGAGACCCAAGGGACCGGTAATGCAGCTTTTTGGTGCCTGTGGTTGCAGGGGGAAGATTCCGTCGACCCACGGGAGATTTCTTCGGAGCTTCTGGTGCAGAGAGGAGGCAGGCTACCCCCACAGCATGCACAAGCAGGAAAACAGTCGAGAAGGCGGCAGGATCAGCGTTACAGAGTTGCAGTAGTCGTCTTTGCTACTATGTTGCAGGTTTGCAGGCTTCCAGCGCGGTCAGCAGTCGATTCCTTATCAGAAGGTGAAGAGAGAGATGCAGAGGAACTCGGCTGAGCTCATGCATTCGTTATCTAAAGTTTCCCCAGAGACAGAGACCCTAAATAGCCAGAAAAGAGGGTTTGGCTACCTAGGAGAGAGGATAGGCTAGCAACACCTGAAGGAGCCTATCACAAGGAGTCTCTGACGTCACCTGGTGGCACTGGCCACTCAGAGCAGTCCAGTGTGTCAGCAGCACCTCTGTTTCCAAGATGGCAGAGGTCTGGAGCACACTGGAGGAGCTCTGGACACCTCCCAGGGGAGGTGCAGGTCAGGGGAGTGGTCACTCCCCTTTCCTTTGTCCAGTTTCGCGCCAGAGCAGGGGCTAAGGGGTCCCTGAACCGGTGTAGACTGGCTTATGCAGAATTGGGCACATCTGTGCCCAACAAAGCATTTCCAGAGGCTGGGGGAGGCTACTCCTCCCCTGCCTTCACACCATTTTCCAAAGGGAGAGGGTGTCACACCCTCTCTCAGAGGAAGTTCTTTGTTCTGCCATCCTGGGCCAGGCCTGGCTGGACCCCAGGAGGGCAGCTGCCTGTCTGAGGGGTTGGCAGCAGCAGCAGCTGCAGTGAAACCCCAGGAAGGGCAGTTTGGCAGTACCAGGGTCTGTGCTACAGACCACTGGGATCATGGGATTGTGCCAACTATGCCAGGATGGCATAGAGGGGGCAATTCCATGATCATAGACATGTTACATGGCCATATTCGGAGTTACCATTGTGAAGCTACATATAGGTAGTGACCTATATGTAGTGCACGCGTGTAATGGTGTCCCCGCACTCACAAAGTTCAGGGAATTGGCTCTGAACAATGTGGGGGCACCTTGGCTAGTGCCAGGGTGCCCTCACACTAAGTAACTTTGCACCTAACCTTTACCAGGTAAAGGTTAGACATATAGGTGACTTATAAGTTACTTAAGTGCAGTGTAAAATGGCTGTGAAATAACGTGGACGTTATTTTACTCAGGCTGCAGTGGCAGGCCTGTGTAAGAATTGTCAGAGCTCCCTATGGGTGGCAAAAGAAATGCTGCAGCCCATAGGGATCTCCTGGAACCCCAATACCCTGGGTACCTCAGTACCATATACTAGGGAATTATAAGGGTGTTCCAGTAAGCCAATGTAAATTGGTAAAAATGGTCACTAGCCTGTTAGTGACAATTTGGAAAGAAATGAGAGAGCATAACCACTGAGGTTCTGGTTAGCAGAGCCTCAGTGAGACAGTTAGTCACTACTCAGGTAACACATTCAGGCACACTTATGAGCACTGGGGCCCTGGGTTACCAGGGTCCCAGTGACACATACAACTAAAACAACATATATACAGTGAAAAATGGGGGTAACATGCCAGGCAAGATGGTACTTTCCTACACAATGACAAAAGTGGTAAGTAGTCTCAAAGCACTTATCCCACCGCTGCACAACCAATGTAGGAGGCTGGACTGGCTTGTAGTGAGTACCAAGGGGTACTTACACCTTGCACCAGGCCCAGGTATCCCTTATTAGTGTATAGGGTGTCTAGCAGCTTAGGCTGATAGATAATGGTAGCTTAGCAGAGCAGCTTAGGCTGAACTAGGAGACGAGTGAAGCTCCTACAGTACCACTAGTGTCACTTGCACAATATCATAAGAAAACACAATACACAGATATACTAAAAATAAAGGTACTTTATTTTTATGACAATATGCCAAAGTATCTCAGAGTGTACCCTAAGTATGAGGATAGCAAATATACACATGATATATGTACACAATACCAAAAATATGCAGTATAGTCTTAGAAAACAGAGCAAACAATGTATAGTTACAATAGGATGCAATGGGGACACATAGGGATAGGGGCAACACAAACCATATACTCCAAAAGTGGAATGCGAACCACGAATGGACCCCAAACCTATGTGACCTTGTAGAGGGTCGCTGGGACTATTAGAAAATAGTAAGGGTTAGAAAAGTAGCCCACCCCAAGACCCTGAAAAGTGAGTGCAAAGTGCACTAAAGTTCCCCAAAGGACAAAGAAGTCGTGATAGGGGAATTCTGCAGGAAAGACACAAACCAGCAATGCAACAACAATGGATTTCCAGTCGAGGGTACCTGTGGAACAAGGGGACCAAGTCCAAAAGTCACAAGCAAGTCAGAGATGGGCAGATGCCCAAGAAATGCCAACGGTGGGTGCAAAGTAGCTGCTACTGGACAGTAGAAGCTTAGGATTCTGCAGGAACGACAAGGGCTAGAAACTTCCCCTTTGGAGGATGGATCCCCCACGCCGTGGAAAGTCGTGCAGAAGTGTTTTCCTGTGGAAATACAGCCAACAAGCCTTGCTAGCTGCAAATCGTGCGGTAAGGGTTTTTGCGTGCTGCTGTGGCCCAGGAAGGACCAGGATGTCGCCAATTGCGTCTGGGGACAGAGGGGGCATCGAGCAAGACAAGGAGTCCTCTCAGAAGCAGGCAGCACACGCAGAAGTGCCGGAACAGGCACTACGAAGAAGAGTGAAACGGTGCTCACCCGAAGTTGCACAAAGGAGTCCCACGCCGCCGGAGGACAACTTAGAAAGTCGTGCAATACAGGTTGGAGTGCCGTGGACCCAGGCTTGGCTGTGCACAAAGGATTTCCGCCGGAAGGGCACGGAAGCCGGAGTAGCTGCAAAAGACACGGTTCCCAGCAATGCAGTCTGGCGTGGGGAGGCAAGGACTTACCTCCACCAAACTTGGACTGAAGAGTCACTGGACTGTAGGAGTCACTTGGACAGGGTTGCTGGAATCAAGGGACCTCGCTCGTCGTGCTGAGAGGAGACCCAGAGTACCGGTAATGCAGTTCTTTGGTGCCTGCGGTTGCAGGGGGAAGATTCCGTCGACCCACGGGAGATTTCTTCGGAGCTTCTAGTGCAGAGAGGAGGCAGACTACCCCCACAGCATGCACCACCAGGAAAACAGTCGAGAAGGCGGCAGGATCAGCGTTACAGAGTTGCAGTAGTCGTCTTTGCTACTTTGTTGCAGTTTTGCAGGCTTCCAGCGCGGTCAGCAGTCGATTCCTTGGCAGAAGGTGAAGAGAGAGATGCAGAGGAACTCTGATGAGCTCTTGCATTTGTTATCTAAGGAATTCCCCAAAGCAGAGACCCTAAATAGCCAGAAAAGAGGGTTTGGCTACTTAGGAGAGAGGATAGGCTAGCAACACCTGAAGGAGCCTATCAGAAGGAGTCTCTGACGTCACCTTCTGGCACTGGCCACTCAGAGCAGTCCAGTGTGCCAGCAGCACCTCTGTTTCCAAGATGGCAGAGGTCTGGAGCACACTGGAGGAGCTCTGGACACCTCCCAGGGGAGGTGCAGGTCAGGGGAGTGGTCACTCCCCTTTCCTTTGTCCAGTTTCGCGCCAGAGCAGGGCTAAGGGGTCCCTGAACCGGTGTAGACTGGCTTATGCAGAAATGGGCACCATCTGTGCCCATGAAAGCATTTCCAGAGGCTGCGGGAGGCTACTCCTCCTCTGCCTTCACACCTTATTCCAAAGGGAGAGGGTGTAACACCCTCTCTCAGAGGAAGTCCTTTGTTCTGCCATCCTGGGCCAAGCCTGGCTGGACCCCAGGAGGGCAGAAACCTGTCTGAGGGGTTGGCAGCAGTAGCAGCTGCAGTGAAAACCCAGGAAAGGCAGTTTGGCAGTACCAGGGTCTGTGCTACAGACCACTGGGTTCATGGGATTGTGCCAACTATGCCAGGATGGCATAGAGGGGGCAATTCCATGATCATAGACATGTTACATGGCCATATTCGGAGTTACCATTGTGAAGCTACATATAGGTAGTGACCTATATGTAGTGCACGCGTGTAATGGTGTCCCCGCACTCACAAAGTCCGGGGAATTGGCCCTGAACAATGTGGGGGCACCTTGGCTAGTGCCAGGGTGCCCTCACACTAAGTAACTTTGCACCTAACCTTTACCAGGTAAAGGTTAGACATATAGGTGACTTATAAGTTACTTAAGTGCAGTGTAAAATGGCTGTGAAATAACGTGAATGTTATTTCACTCAGGCTGCAGTGGCAGGCCTGTGTAAAAATTGTTAGAGCTCCCTATGGGTGGCAAAAGAAATGCTGCAGCCCATAGGGATCTCCTGGAACCCCAATACCCTGGGTACCTCAGTACCATATACTAGGGAATTATAAGGGTGTTCCAGTAAGCCAATGTAAATTGGTAAAATTGGTCACTAGCCTGTTAGTGACAATTTGAAAGAAATGAGAGAGCATAACCACTGATGTTCTGGTTAGCAGAGCCTCAGTGAGACAGTTAGTCATAACACAGGTAACACATTCAGGCACACTTATGAGCACTGGGGCCCTGGCTTTTAGGGTCCCAGTGACACATACAACTAAAACAACATATATACAGTGCAAAATGGGGGTAACATGCCAGGCAAGATGGTAATTTCCTACACTGCCCCCACCCCAATTCAGAAGCATCAGTCTGGACTATGAACTTCTTGGAGTAACAAGGGCTTTTTAGGACAGGTGGGGAGCACATGGCCTGTTTGGGCTCATCAAAAGCCTTTTGACAGCTAGCTGTCCACAATACCTTCTTAGGCATCTTTTTACTAGTGAGGTCAGTAAGAGGAGCTGCAATGGAGCCATAGTTCTTAACAAACCTCCTATAGTACCCTGTGAGGTCCAAGAAGGCTCTCACCTGGGTTTGAGTTGTAGGGGGAGCCCATTCCATGATGGTCTGGATCTTCCCCTGCAGTGGTGCAATCTGTTCCCCACCTACCAAGTGGCCCAGATAAACCACTTTCCCCTGCCCTATCTGGCACTTTGAAGCCTTGATAGTGAGGCCTGCCTTTTCCAGGGCCTCTAAAACTTTCCATAGGTGAACCAGGTGCTCTTCCCAGGTGGAGCTAAAGACAGCTATATCATCTAGATATGCTGCACCAAAAGCTTCCAAACCTTGCAGGACTGTGTTCACCAACCTCTGAAAAGTGGCAGGTGCATTCTTCAAACCAAAGGGCACCGCAGTGAACTGACAGTGCCCTCCAATGGTGGAAAATTCAGTTTTAGGTTTAGCATCTTCTGATAATTTAATCTGCCAATACCCTGCAGTTAAATCAAAAGTGCTTAGATACTTGGCAGAAACCAGTGTATCTATTAGCTCATCTCCCCTCGGTATAGGGTGAGCATCAGTCTTGGTTACTTGATTGAGTCCTCTGTAGACAACACAAAACCTAATTTCTCTTTTACCATCCTTACTGTGAGGTTTTTGGACAAGCACCACTGGGCTAGCCCATGGGCTTTCTGAAGGCTCAATCACTCCTAGGTCCAGCATTTTCTGTACCTCTTGTTTTATGCAATCTCTGACATGGTCAGGCTGCCTATAAATCTTACTTTTGACAGGTAAACTGTCTCCAGTGGTGTTTGTGTGCTCACACCAGGTAGTGGTACCTGGTATCAGCGAGAAGAGGTCTGACAATTGGCCTAGGAGATTTATGCAGTTGTCCTTTGGCTCAGCAGTAATGCAACCTGCAAGCACCACTCCCTCCACTAAGCCATCAGCTTCAGTGGTGGAGAAGAGATCAGGGAGAGGGTGACTCTCTTCTTCCTGTCCCTCATCAGTTGCATTGAGTAGAGTCAACACTGTAATAGTAGGATTTTAGGTGATGGCATGGAACACCCTAAGGGGACTCCTGGCAGTGCCCAGGTCTACTAAGTAGGTAACATCACTGTTCTTTTCAACAATGAGGCGGGGTCCACTCCATTTGTCCTGGAGTGCTCTTGGGGCCGCTGGCTCCAATACCCACACCTTCTTACCTGGGTGGTACTGGGTCAGGACAGTCTTCTGGTCATGCCATTGGTTTTGGAGCTCTTGGCTGGCCTGAAGGTTTTTACTGGCCTTTTTCCTATACTCAGCCATTCTGGATCTCAGGCCAAGTACATAGTCCACAATGTCTTGCTTTAGAGCTTTTAAATGATACTCCCAACCCTCCTTCACAAGTGCAAGGGGACCTCTCACAGGGTGTCCAAAGAGGAGTTCAAAGGGGCTAAAGCCCACTCCTTTTAGGGGTACCTCCCTGTAAGCAAAAAGGAGGCATGGGAACAGGACATCCCATCTCCTTCTGAGTTTTTCAGGGAGTCCCATAATCATACCTTTGAGAGTTTTATTAAACCTCTCAACCAGACCATTTGTCTGTGGATGATAAGGAGTAGTGAACTTATAAGTTACACCACACTCCTTCCACATAGCTTTGAGGTATGCAGACATGAAGGTACTACTTGTGTCTGACACCTCTTCCTTAGTGAAGCCCACCCTGGAAAAGATTCCTAAGAGGGCGTGTGCCACTGCATGAGCTGTAGTGGTCCTTAAGGGAATTGCTTCAGGGTACCTAGTGGCATGGTCCACTACCACAAGGATAAACCGATTGCCTGAAGCTGTTGGAGGGTCAAGGAGGACAAGTATGTCAACCCCTGCCCTTTCAAAGGGCACCCCAACAATTGGGAGTGGAATTAAGGGGGCCTTAGGTGTGCTACCAGTCTTGCCACTGGCTTGGCAGGTCACAGAGGAGCAACAAAACTCCTTAGTGTCCTCTGACATGTGAGGCCAGTGAAACAATGGAACAAGCCTGTCCCAAGTTTTGCTCAGGCCCAAATGCCCAGCCAAAGGAATGTCATGTGCCAAGGTTAGAAGAAACTCCCTATACTGCAAAGGGATAACCAATCTCCTGGCAGCTCCAGCTTTAGGGTCCCTTGACTCAGTATACAGGAGGTTGTCTTCCCAATAGACCTTATGGCTATCAGTGACATCCCCATAATGCTGTTTGACAGCTTGCTGTCTCAAACCCTCTAGTGTGGAACAGGTCTGCTGTGCCACACTCAGCCCTTCCCTAGTAGGACGCCCTGCACCCAATAGCTCAGCAGTGTCTGCTGCCAGCTCATTTGGTGTAGATTCTGCACAGGGAGAGGATACCTCTTCCTCAAAAGGGGAATCTTCTGGAGAGGGTGGGATATTGGGCACATATTCACCCTTTCTACCCCTAGCTTTTGGGAGCACTTGGTCCCTTGTTACAGGATCCAAGTTTCCCTGTCCTCTTTGCATTTTGGCCTGAGCCCTTGTTAAAGCAAAGATATGCAAAGGAATGCCCAGCATTGCTGCAGGAGCCTCCAACTTTACTTTAGCCCAAGCTGATGTCTCCAGAACATTGCCTAGTAAGCAATCTACAGGTAAATCAGTGGCCACCAAAACTTTCTATGGACCAGTAACCCCCTCCCAGTTGAGATTCACAATAGCCATGGGGTGGCTAAGAGTGTTGTTATGAGCATCAGTCACTTGGTACTGCTGACCAAGTAGGTGTTAATCAGGGTGAACCAGTTTCTCAATCACCATAGTGACACTGGCTCCTGTATCTCTGTAGGCCTCAAACTTAACACCATTCATTGGGGGAAGTTGCTTGTACTTACCCATATTAAGGGGACAAGCAACCAAGGTGGCAAAGTTGTCTGAGGCCAACTGTTGCTGTCTTAGCTTCAGTCTGGCCTCTTCCAACCTCAGCTTTCTGAGTTGCCTTTCCATGGTGTTATCCTCAGGGTGGGGGGCTTGGGAACAGACAGAGAAGAGATGTGGGATGTGGGATTTGGCAGAAGTGGACCGGTCTCTAACTAGCTGGACTCTAGTAACCTGGCCTTTTGGAGTGAAAGGTGCCCTACTAGTGTGTGACCCCCTCCCACTACCAGTGTCACTAGGAGGCCTGTTAGCTGACAGGGTTTTGGATGAACACTCCAAAGCATCCTATCCTCAGGGGACTCCTGTAAGTCATGCTGGGTACCCCCCTCCTCTACCTCCTGATCCTGGGATGGGCCAGACTGGTTCTGGTCACTTTCTAGGAGAAGGCCAAGGAGAAGATCTTTGGTAGGGTTCTTACCAATGCTTAAACCTCTTTCTATGCATAGACCTCTCAAACTTTTAAAGTTTAAACTACCATAGGTTGGTTGGACAACTCTGGGAGTAAGTTCTATTGCAGACATGATTGTTAAAAACGGTTTAGGACAGAGAGAAAAAAGTTTAGACATTTTTATAAAAAAGAGAAAAACCTTTTCAAACTTTTCAAAATGTTTGAAAACTTTTCTGAAACTTTTTAGAAAGTTTGTAGAAAGAAAGTTAAACTGTTTAGGTTAACTGTGTATATTTTAAAGTATTTGGTATATGTTTTTCCTATGAAAAGCACGAATTACAAAGTGGTAAAGCAGTTACAAGTACTTATCCCACCACTGCACCACCAATGTAGGAGGATGGCCTGGCTTATAGTGGGTACCTGATGGTATTTAAACCTTGTGCCAGGTCCAGTTATCCCTTATTAGTAGATTTGTAGTTTTCTAGCAGCTTAGGCTGATAGAGGTAGCTATAGCAGAGCAGCTTAGGCTGAACTAGGAGACATGCAAAGCTCCTACTATACCACTTACATCATATAGCACTTTATCATAAGAATCACATTACTCAGAGTTACTAAAAATAAAGGTACTTTATTTTAGTGACAATGTACCAAAAATATCTCAGAGGATATACTCCCTCAGGAGGTAAGTAAAATACACAAAATATACACACAAACCAAAATCAGGTAAGTAAACAGTTAGAATAGTGCAAACACTGTAGAATAGGATGCAAAAGGCCTAGGGGCAACACAAACCATATACTAAGAAAGTGGAAAGCAAACCACTTAGGAACCCCAGGCCTAGTGTAGTGTGTAGAGTGTCGATGGGAGTGTAAGAAAACACTAAAGGTGTCCAAGATACCCCACCCCAAGACCCTGAAAAGTAGGAGTAAAGTTACCCTACTTCCCCAGAAACACACTAAAGTCGTGACAGGAGATTCTGCAAAGGCCACAACAGATTGCAAAGTACTGAAGACGGATTCCTGGACCTGAGGACCTGCAAAGGAAGGGGGCCAAGTCCAAGAGTCACGAAAGTGTCCAGGGGGCAGGAGCCCACCAAACCCCGGATGAAGGTGCAAAATGGCTGCCTCCAGGTGGAAGAAGCTGAAGATTCTGCAACAACGGAAGATGCCAGGAACTTTTCCTTTGCACAGAAGATGTCCCATGGTGTGCTGGAGGCTGCAGAGTTGTTTCCACGCAGAAAGACGGCAAGCAAGCCTTGCTAGCTGCAAAGGTCGCAGTTAAAGAAAATGGGTGCTGCCCAGGCCCAGGAAGTACCAGGAGGTCGCCCCTTGGAGGAGGAGACAGAGGGAGTGCTCAGCAGCATAGAGAGCCCACACAGAAGAAGGCAGCACCCGCAGAAGCATTTTAACAGTGGTTCAAGAGAACTGAGCACGGCATTCACCTCAACACTACAAAGGAGCGTCCCACGAAGCCGGTGTTCAATTCGGCGAGTTGAGCAATGCAGGATAGAGTGCTGGGGACCTGGACTGTGCTGTGCACGAAGGATTCCTTGCAAAAGTGCACAGAAGCCCTAGCAGCTGCAGTTCACGCACTACACAGAATGACTGTCTGGTGTGGGGAGGCAAGGACTTACCTCCATCAAATTTGGACAGATGGACCACTGGACTGTCAGGGTCCCTTGGATCTAGCTCCTGTGTTCCATGGACCAAGCTCGTCAAGATGGGAGGGGACCAGAGGACCGGTGAAGCAGATGTTTGGTGACTGCGTTAGCAGGGGAAAGATTCTGTCGACCCACGGAGATTTCTTCTTGGCTTCCAGTGCAGGGTGAAGGCAGACAGCCCTCAGATCATGCACCACCAGGAAACAGTTGAGAAAGCTGGCAGGATTAGGTGCTACAATGTTGCTGGTAGTCTTCTTGCTACTTCGTTGCAGTTTTGCAGGCGTCCTGGAGCAGTCAGCAGTTGTTCCTTGGCAGAAGTCAAAGAGAGAGATGCAGACGAACTCTGGTGAGCTCTTGCATTCGTTATCTCACGATAAACCCAGAGGAGAGACTATAAATAGCCCTCAGAAGAGGATTGGCCACCTAACCAGGTAAGCATCTATCAGGAGGGGGTCTCTGACGTCACCTGCTGGCACTGGCCACTCAGAGGCCTCCATTGTGCCCTCACACCTCTGCATTCAAGATGGCAGAGGTCTGGGACACACTGGAGGAGCTCCGGGCACCACCCCTGGACTGGTGATGGCCAGGGGAGTGGTCACTCCCCTTTCCTTTCTCCAGTGTCATGCCAGAGCAGGGGCTGGGTGATCCCTGAACTGGTTTAGACTGGTTTATGCAAGCAAAGCATTCCCAGAGGCCAGGAGAGGCTACTCCTCTCAGGCCCTTAACACCTATTTCCAAAGGGAGAGTGTGTAACACCCTCTCTCAGAGGAAATCCTTTGTTCCGTCTTCCTGGGACTGGGCTGCCCAGACCCCAGGAGGGCAGAAGCCTGTCTGTGGGTTGGCAGCAGCGGTAGCTGCAGTGAAAACCCCAGAGAGCTAGTTTGGCAGTACCCGGGCTCCATGCTAGAGCCCCGGGGATGCCTGGGATTGGCACCCCAATACCAGATTTGGCATGGGGGGACGATTCCATGATCTTAGACATGTTACATGGCCATATTCTGAGTTACCATTGTGAAGCTACATTTGGTATTGACCTATATGTAGTGGACGCATGTAATGGTGTCCTTGCACTCACAAAGTCCGGGAAAATTGCCCTGAACTATGTGGGGCACCTTGGCTAGTGTCAGGGTGCCCTCACACTTAGTAACTTTGCACCTAACCTTTACTAAGTGAGGGTTA
Source organism: Pleurodeles waltl (assembly GCF_031143425.1). Classification (NCBI taxonomy): domain Eukaryota; kingdom Metazoa; phylum Chordata; class Amphibia; order Caudata; family Salamandridae; genus Pleurodeles; species Pleurodeles waltl. The sequence continues at coordinate 1,221,417,376 of NC_090447.1, forward strand.
GATGAATAGGTGACTTATAAGTTACTTAAGTGCAGTGTAAAATGGCTATGAAATAACGTGGACGTTATTTCACTCAGGCTGCAGTGGCAGTCCTGTGTAAGAATTGTCTGAGCTCCCTATGGGTGGCAAAAGAAATGCTGCAGCCCATAGGGATCTCCTGGAACCCCAATATCCTGGGTACCTAGGTACCATATAGTAGGGAATTATAAGGGTGTTCCAGTGTGCCAATCAGAATTGGTACAAATGGTCACTAGCCTATAGTGACAATTCTAAAGGCTGAGAGAGCATAAGCACTGAGATTCTGATTAGCAGAGCCTCAGTGACACAGTTAGTCACTACACAGGGACACACATTTAGGCCACAAACTATGAGCACTGAGGTCCTGGCTAGAAGGATCCCACTGAGACAGGCAAAAACAAACTGACACCCAAGTATAAATGGGGATAACATGCCAGGCAAAATGGTCCTTCCCTACACAGAGTGACTACCCTCCCACTGCCAGCTACACTAGATGGTTTGGTAGGGGGAAGATCTTTGGAATAGGCTTCCCCTGAATCTTCAGGATGATTTCATGACTCTAAGGGGTCAGAATGTCCCTTCCCCTCCTCCTCCTGGTTATCACCATGCTTCTGATTATCCTGGAGAAGAAAACTTAACAGAAAATTCTTATTAGGGTTCTTCCCTACATCTAGGCTCCTCTTTGAGCAAAGCCCCTTGAGTTATTTGAAGTTTATGCCCTCGTAGGAAGTACCCATGACCTCAGAGCTAGGCCCAGCAGTATACATGATGTAGTGAGTGTTAGAGTAGTTGTAGGAGGCTGGACTGGCCTGTAGTGAGTACCAAGGGGTACTTACACCTTGCACCAGGCCCAGGTCTCCCTTATTAGTGTATAGGGGTGTCTAGCAGCTTAGGCTGATAGAAAAGGTAGCTTAGCAGAGCAGCTTAGGCTGAACTAGGAGACGAGTGAAGCTCCTACAGTACCACTAGTGTCACTTGCACAATGTCAAGAAAACACAATACACAGATATACTAAAAATAAAGGTACTTTATTTTTATGACAATATGCCAAAGTATCTCAGTGAGTACCCTCAGTATGAGGATAGCAAATATACACAAGATATATGTACAAAATACCAAAATATGCAGTAATAGCAATAGAAAACAGTGCAAACAATGTATAGTCACAATAGGATGCAATAGGGGCACATAGGGATAGGGGCAACACAAACCATATACTCTAGAAGTGGAATGCGAACCTCGAATGGACCCCAAACCTATGTGACCTTGTAGAGGGTCGCTGGGACTGTAAGAAAACAGTGAGGGGTAGAAAAATAGCCCACCCCAAGACCCTGAAAAGTGGGTGCAAAGTACACCTAAGTTCCCCAAAGAGCACAGAAGTGGTGATAGGGGAATTCTGCAGGAAAGACCAACACCAGCAATGCAACAACGATGGATTTCCAGACGAGAGTACCTGTGGAACAAGGGGACCAAGTCCAAAAGTCACGATCAAGTCGGGAGTGGGCAGATGCCCAGGGAATGCCAGCTGTGGGGGCAAAGAAGCTGCCACTGGATGGTAGAAGCTAAGGATTCTGCAAGAACGACAAGGGCTAGAAACTTCCCCTTTGGAGGATGGATGTCCCACGTCGTGAAGAGTCGTGCAGAAGTGCAGAAAGACTGCAAACAAGCCTTGCTAGCTGCAAGGGTCGCGGTTAAGGTTTTTGGATGCTGCTGTGGCCCAGGAGGGACCAGGATGTTGCCAATTGCGTGAGGAGACAGAGGGGGCGTCCAGCAAGACAAGGAGCCCACTCAGAAGCAATCAGCACCCGGAGAAGTGCCGGAACAGGCACTACGAAGTGGAGGGAAACGGTGCTCACTCGAAGTTGCACAAGAGAGTCCCACGCCGCTGGAGGACAACTCAGGAGGTCGTGCAATGCAGGTTAGAGTGCCGTGGACCCAGGCTTGGCTGTGCACAAAGGAAATCCTGGAAAAGTGCACAGGAGCCGGAGTAGCTGCAAAACACGCGGTCCTCAGCAATGCAGTCTGGCGTGGGGAGGCAAGGACTTACCTCCACCAAACTTGGACTGAAGAGTCACTGGACTGTGGGAGTCACTTGGACAGAGTTGCTGAGTTCAAGGGATCTCGCTCGTCGTGCTGAGAGGAGACCCAGAGGACCGGTGATGCAGTTCTTTGGTGCCTGTGGTTGCAGGGGGAAGATTCCGTCAACCCACGGGAGATTTCTTCGGAGCTTCTAGTGCAGAGAGGAGGCAGACTACCCCCACAGCATGCACCACCAGGAAAACAGTCGAGAAGGCGGCAGGATCAGCGTTACAAGGTCGCAGAAGTCGTCTTTGCTACTTTGTTGCAGTTTTGCAAGCTTCCAGCGCGGTCAGCAGTCGATTCCTTGGCAGAAGGGGAAGAGAGAGATGCAGAGGAACTCTGATGAGCTCTTGCATTCGTTATCTAAGGAATTCCCAAAAGCAGAGATCCTAAATAGCCAGAAAAGAGGGTTTGGCTACTTAGGAGAGAGGATAGGCTAGCAACACCTGAAGGAGCCTATCAAAAGGAGTCTCTGACGTCTCCTTCTGGCACTGGCCACTCAGAGCAGTCCAGTGTGCCAGCAGCATCTCTGTTTCCAAGATGGCAGAGGTCTGGAGCACACTGGAGGAGCTCTGGGCACCTGCCCTGGGAGGTGCAGGTCAGGGGAGTGGTCACTCCCCTTACCTTTGTCCAGTTTTGCGCCAGAGCAGGGCTGGGGGATCCCTGAACCGGTGTAGACTGGCTTATGCAGAAATGGGCACCATCTGTGCCCATGAAAGCATTTCCAGAGGCTGGGGGAGGCTACTCCTCCCCAGCCCTAACACCTTTTTCCAAAGGGAGAGGGTGTAACACCCTCTCTCTGAGGAAGTCCTTTGTTCTGCCTTCCTGGGCCAAGCCTGCCTGGATCCCAGGAGGGCAGAAACCTGTCTGAGGGGTTGGCAGCAGCTGCAGTGAAACCCCGGGAAAGGCAGTTTGGCAGTACCCGGGTCTGTGCTAGAGACCCGTGGGATCATGGGACTGTGCCAACAATGCCAGGATGGCATAGAGGGGGCAATTCCATGATCATAGACATGTTACATGGCCATATTTGGAGTTACCATTGTGAAGCTATACGTAGGTAGTGACCTATGTATAGTGCACGCATGTAATGGTGTCCCCGCACTCACAAAGTCCGGGGAATTTGCCCTGAACAATGTGGGGGCACCTTGGCTAGTGCCAGGGTGCCCACACACTAAGTAACTTAGCACCCAACCTTTTCCAGGTAAAGTTTAGACATATAGGTGACTTATAAGTTACCTAAGTGCAGTGGTAAATGGCTGTGAAATAACGTGGACGTTATTTCACTCAGGCTGCAATGGCAGGCCTGTGTAAGAATTGTCAGAGCTCCCTATGGGTGGCAAAAGAAATGCTGCAGCCCATACGGATCTCCTGGAACCCCAATACCCTGGGTACCTCAGTACCATATACTAGGGAATTATAAGGGTGTTTCAGTATGCCAATGTAAATTGGTGAAATTGGTCACTAGCCTGTTAGTGACAATTTGGAATGAAATGAGAGAGCATAACCACTGAGGTTCTGGATAGCAGAGCCTCAGTGAGACAGTTAGTCATAACACAGGTAACACATACAGGGCACACTTATGAGCACTGGGGCCCTGGCTGGCAGGGTCCCAGTGACACATACAACTAAAACAACATATAAACAGTGAAATATGGGGGTAACATGCCAGGCAAGATGGTACTTTCCTACAGTAGTGTAAGTGAAAAAGAAAAACCTACCCTACCTAACCCCTAGTCTCTTAGAAAGGAAAGTAAGAGACTACATCCTCTAACTAGGTATATGCATGTATAGCTCTAGGAACACAGTACTCCTTCCTGTGGAAAGTACCGGTGACAGAGTGGCAAGGCAACTGCAAGAACGTATCCCACCGTTGCATTACCAATGTAGAAGGCTGGCCTGGTTTGTAGTGGGAACCTAAGGTACTTACACCTTATACCAGGTCCAGTTATCCCTTATTAGTGAAATGTAGGCACTGTCTAGAAGTCAGGCTCTCTAGGGGTAGTGTGGAAGAGCAGCCAAGGCCTAACTAGGAGACATGCAAAGCTCATGCAATACCACTGTAGTCACACAATACTCACACACATGAAAGAAAATACTGAGTGTTTCAAAAATATAGGTACTTTATTTTGGTGACACAAACGCCAAAAATACCTTAGAGACTATACTCCCCTAGGAGGTAAGTAATATACACTAGAATGCAAAAATAGCTGTAAAACCAATTAGAAAACTGTGCAAATAGTGAAAATCAAAATAGTTAGAAATGGGCCTTGGCTAGGGTATGCACCTAAGCCAGGCAGAGCCAAGGACATCCCTGTGTTTACTAACATCTTCTTGCTTTGCACCTGGGTGGAATGCAGATCATGCTCACCAGATCTGGTGAAACAAATGCCAAAACTACAATAGAGACAATGGGGGTCATTCTGACCCTGGCGGTAATTACCGCCATGGCGGAGGTTGGCGGTAGCACCGCCAACAGGCTGGCGGTGCTCCGCCGGGCATTCTGACCGCGGCGGTACAGCCGCGGCCAGAAGCGGAAAGCCGGCGGTGTACCGCCGACTTTCCGCTGCCCATGGGAATCCGCCATGGCGGCGCAGCTTGCTGCGCCGCCATGGGGATTCTGACAGCCCATACCGCCATCCTGTTCCTGGCGGTTCACCCGCCGTGAACAGGATGGCGGTATGGGGTGTCGTGGGGCCCCTGGGGGCCCCACAAAGAATTTCAGTGTCTGCTTTGCAGACACTGAAATTCGCGACGGGTGCAACTGCACCCGTCGCACCTTCCCACTCCGCCGGCTCCATTCTGAGCTGGCTTCCTCGTGGGAAGGGTGTTTCCCGCTGGGCTGGCGGGCAGACTTTCGGCGGTCGACGCCAGCCCAGTGGGAAAGCCAGAATGACCGCCGCGGTCTTTTGACCGCGGAGCGGTGTTTCGGCGGGAACCGCTTGGCGGGCGGCGACCGCCGTCCGCCGCAGTCAGAATCACCCCCAATGCTCCTTTAGGAGGTAAGTAATATACACAGTATATACACTAGAATGCAGAAATAGCTGGAAAAACTATTAGAAAACCGTGCAAATAGTGAAAATCAAGATAGTTAGAAATGGGCCTTGACGAGGATATGCACCTAAGCCAGGCAGAACCAAGTTGGGGCACGGACATCCCTGTGTTTACTAACATCCTCTTGCTTTGCACCTGGGTGGGCATCAGACCATGCTCACCAGATCTGGTGAGAATATTGCCCCATAACACAGGCATTCCTGCTGATTGTTTTTTAGCACAATGGTCAGGTGTTCTCCTCTGATCTATACAGCTAGGGTGATAACTTCCTTGCCCTGACTAGAGTGGGTGGGTTCTGCCTGGCTAAGGTGCATAACCTAGCCAACCAGAAACCCCATTTCTAACATGCTGCATTCTGCAGCACAAATAGAAAGAGCAAAATGCCAAAAATGATTGTATATGTGCGGGAAGGTGTCCCTTTCTGCACATAAACAATCATTTCAAAATGACGCTTTGGGCAGCTGGATGCAGGGTAAGTAGGAGTCCTTTAGAGCTGGAGGTGAATCTCTTTGGCGGCTGCTTACACGGCAACAGGGGCACTCTGATGGGAGGTCCAGGGTGTTCCTGAAGTCCCTTGACTGGGGCTTCCTCCTGATCCTTTTTCAGCTCCAAGGGAGCTGGTTTTCTGGTTGTTTGACGTCAGCTGACCAGTACCCAGAGTACTATCATAACTCAACCACTGGAGAGCACAGTGCCACCAACTTGGCACACTTATAGGTCTCATCCGGTCTGTTGTCTGTGTGTCAATGTGTCCGGTTGCAATTTCCGGTTGTGGATATATTGGCTGGTCAGTGAAGTAACCCTAACTGGCTTGTTGGTTGTTGCTTGGTTGTCTCCGAAGGGAGATCTGGGGTCATTCTTGAAGCCTGGCGGTCCCCTAGATTTCTTGGAGTCAGTCCAGTGTTCAGCTCCTCCGCAGCTGCAATTTTCGGGTCCTGGGTGCAGCAGGCAAAGTTTGGCACCTTTTCTTATGCAGCAGGTCCACAGTTCTATTGCTTTGGATCTTCTTTGGAGCTGGTCTTCTTTGTCCTTTCGAATCTGATTTCCTGGTCTAGGGGAGCCCACTAAGTTCTGAACTTAGTGGGCGCTTTGGGGGGAACCTAGTAGTGTCCAATGGGACACTTACCCTTGGGTGGCTATGTGACAAAGTAGCCTCTTTCTAGCCTTGTTACCCCCACTTTTGGCCTGTTTGTGAGTATATGTCAGGGTGGTTTCACTGTCTCACTGGGATCCTGCTAGCCAGGGCCCAGTGCTCATAGTGAAAACCCTATGTTGTCAGTATGTTTGTTATGTGTCACTGGGACCCTGCTAGCCAGGACCTCAGTGCTCATAAGTTTGTGGCCTATATGTATGTGTTCCCTGTGTGATGCCTAACTGTCTCACTGAGGCTCTGCTAACCAGAACCTCAGTGGTTATGCTCTCTCTTCTTTACAAATTGTCACTAACAGGCTAGTGACCAATTTCACCAATTCACATTGACATACTGGTACACCCATATAATTCCGTAGTATATGGTACTGAGGTACCCAGGGTATTGGGGTTCCAGGAGATCCCTATGGGCTGCAGCATTTCTTTTGCCACCCATAGGGAGATCGGACAATTCTTATACAGGCCTGCCAGTGCAGCCTGAGTGAAATAACGTCCACGTTATTTCACAGCCATTTACCACTGCACTTAAGTAACTTATAAGTCACCTATATGTCTAACCTTCACCTGGTGAAGGTTGGGTGCAAAGTTACTTAGTGTGTGGGCACCCTGGCACTAGCCAAGGTGCCCCCACATTGTTCAGGGCATATTCCCTGGATTTGTGAGTGCGGGGACACCATTACACGTGTGCACTATACATAGGTCACTACCTATGTATAGCGTCACAATGGTAACTCCGAACATGGCCATGTAACATGTCTAAGATCATGTAATTGTCACCCCACCCCAATGCCATTCTGGCATTGGGGAGCCAATTCCATGATCCCCCGGGTCTCTAGCACAGAACTCGGGTACTGCCAAACTGCCTTTCTGGGGTCTCCACTGCAGCTGCTGCTGCTGCCAACCCCTCAGACAGGTTTCTGCCCTCCTGGGGTCCAGGCAGACCCCGCCCAGGAAGGCAGAACAAAGGATTTCCTCTGAGAGAGGGTGTGACACCCTCTCCCTTTGGAAATAGGTGTGATGGCTGGGGAGGAGTAGCCTCCCCCGGCCTCTGGAAATGCTTTGATGGGCACAGATGCTGCCCATCTCTGCATAAGCCAGTCTACACCGGTTTAGGGATCCCCCAGCCCTGCTCTGGCGCGAAACTGGACAAAGGAAAGGGGAGTGACCACTCCCCTGACCTGCACCTCCTAGGGCAGGTGCCCAGAGCTCCTCCAGTGTGTCCCAGACCTCTGCCATCTTGGAAACAGAGGTGTTGCTGGCACACTGGACTGCTCTGAGTGGCCAGTGCCAGCAGGTGACGTCAGAGACTCCTTCTGATAGGCTCTTACCTTTCTTACTAGCCTATCCCCCCACCTAAGTAGCCAAACCTCCTTTTCTGGCTATTTAGGGTCTCTGCTCTGGGGGATTCTTCAGATACCGAATGCAAGAGCTCACCAGAGTTCCTCTGCATCTCCCTCTTCACCTTCTGCCAAAGGATTGACCGCTGACTGCTCAGGACGCCTGCAAAACTGCAAAGACGACTACTGCAACCTTGTATCGCTTAAACCTGCCGGCTTTCTCGACTGTTTCCTGGTGGTGCATGCTCTGGGGGTAGCCTGCCTCCTTTCTGCACCAGGAGCTCTGAAGAAATCTCCTGTGGGTCGACGGAATCTTCCCCCTGCAACCGCAGGCAACAAAAGACTGCATCACCGGTCCTCTGGGTCCCCTCTCAGCACGACGTGCGTGGTCCCTAGAACTCAGCAACGCTGTCCAAGTGACTCCCACAGTCCAGTGACTCTTCAGTCCATGTTTGGTGGAGGTAAGTTCTTGCCTCCCCACGCTAGACTGCATTGCTGGGTACCGCGTGTTTTGCAGCTGCTCCGGCTCCTGTGCACTCTTCCACGATTTCCTTCGTGCACAGCCAAGCCTGGGTCCCCGACACTCTAACCTGCAGTGCACAATCTTCTGAGTTGTCCTCCGGCGTCGTGGGCCTCCCTTTTCTGACTTCGGGTGGACTCCGGTTCACTCCTCTTCTAAGTGCCTGATCCGGTACTTCTGTGGGTGCTGCCTGCTTCTGTGAGGGCTCCCTGACTTGCTGGGCGCCCCCTCTGTCTCCTCCTCCAAGTGGTGACATCCTGAACCCTCCTGGGCCACAGCAGCATCCAAAAACCCTAACCAGGACCCTTGCAGCTAGCAAGGCTTGTTTGTGGTCTTTCTGCGTGGGAACACCTCTGCAAGCTTCTTCACGATGTGGGACATCCATCCTCCAAAGGGGAAGTTCCTAGTCCTCTTCGTTCTTGCAAAACACCAAGCTTCTTCCATCCGGTGGCAGCTTCCTTGCACCCTCAGCTGGCATTTCCTGGGCTCCTGCCCACTCTCGACACTGTCGCGACTCTTGGACTTGGTCCCCTTGTCTTACAGGTACTCAGGTCCGGAAATCCACTGTTGTTGCATTGCTGGTGTTGGTTTTCCTTGCAGAATCCCCCTATCACGACTTCTGTGCTCTCTGGGGATAGTAGGTGCACTTTACACCTATCTTACAGGGTCTAGGGGTGGGCTATTTTTCTAACCCTCACTGTTTTCTTACAGTCCCAGCGACCCTCTACAAGCTCACATAGGTTTGGGGTCCATTCGTAGTTCGCATTCCACTTTTGGAGTATATGGTTTGTGTTGCCCCTATACCTATGTGCTCCCATTGCAATCTATTGTAACTTTACACTGCTTGCATTACTTCCTTTTGCTATTACTGCATATTTTTGGTATTGTGTACATATATCTTGTGTATATTTGGCATCCTCATACTGAGGGTACTCACTGAGATACTTTTGGCATATTGTCATAAAAATAAAGTACCTTTATTTTTAGTATATCTGTGTATTGTGTTTTCTTATGATACTGTGGATATGACACCAGTGGTATAGTAGGAGCTTTGCATGTCTCCTAGTTCAGCCTAAGCTGCTTTGCCATAGCTACCTTCTATCAGCCTTAGCTGCTTCTACTCTAATAAGGGATAACTGGACCTGGCACAAGGTCTAAGTACCTCTGGTACCCACTACAAGCCAGGCCAGCCTCCTACAGGCTACACCCACTACAGTGACCACTTCCTGTGGAAAGGGTCACAACCCTAAATCAAATTGGCTATTTCCCTCCATTCCAAGATGGAGGAATCTGAATTTGAGGTTCCACTTCGCAGGCAACACCTTAGTGGTGGTACATGCTAGGTGAGGCCATTCCTCCTACCCTTTGTTTGGATTCCCGCCTTTACTCCCTCCAGAAGTGGGGGTTTGCAAAGGGGGAGACCATCTGCTGCTATCAGCAGACCTGGGGGTTGAGTTTGAAGGACGGTAGCTCCTTGAAGGTCACTGCCAGGGTAGTGCACATTCCTGAGGGAGGGGGTGTTAGCTCCTCAACCCAGGAATGGCATTGTTTTACAAACCAGAGAGAAAGGGCTCTACCCCAAGGTTTGCGTATTGGCTGGCAGGCTGGCTGGAACCAGTCAGTAACCATGACAGGATAGTCAGCTTTTTCAGGGGGTGCCACTTAGGTGACCCCCTAGGTACATTGTATAATATATTCAGTACTGGTACCAGTTTGGATTTACTGTTCTGAGTTGTTTGATACCAAACAACCCAGGGATCAGAGTAGCCATAATGTAGCTGGGAAACTCGTGTTGATCAGTGTCCAGCACATACATTAAAATGGCTGCTCTGTTCACTCACTATGTCCCAGGTTTGGCAGGGACACAGTGGGGGCATTTTGCTCATGCAGCTATGCCCTTACATATAATGTGGAGCACCCTGCCATGGGGCTGTAAGGCCTGCTAGAGGGGTGTCTTACCCATAGTAAATGCAGGGTATGGAGGACAGGGCACACAGGTAGTGTGCTTAGTCGAGTTTGTGTGTTAAGTTTGCACCAGAACACTCAGCCTGCTATGACAGTGCCGGGTGCATTTGGATGCATGGCCCTAGAGGGTAGCACAATCAGTGCTGATGCCCTCACAGGCTTACCCATAGTACCCCATGCCCTAGGTACCTACGTACCATTTACTTGGGACTTATAGTGGTAGATAAAGGTGTATCCTATTACTGTTACAATGTTTTAGGGAAAAGACACTGCCACTGGGAACCTGGTTAGCAGGATCCCAGTGCACTCCAGTCCAAGTTGCATTCATAAACCAGGAAAAAAGTTGGGTGTACTGCAATAACATGCCAGTTTCCCACAATCGTTCCCACACCTCATCCGAAGACTTTGTCCAGCGATATAAGAGCACTTTGACTTCTTGGACTTTATCTTTCTGTTGGACTTACCAGATGAAGACTTTGACTGTGATGATAAGCTTTCGCAGCGGCTCCTCAAGTGGTCCCCGGACCATCCACACAACCAGGATCTTAATCGTTGTGGGATCATCGGGCGGTAAGGAGTTTCAAGGAACAATCCTGCAACACCTATGGGTTCACGGCAGAGTTTTGGCCCCACTCCAGGCAAACAAGGTGTTGGTCTGTCATAGACATCTGCCTGTAACAGGCACCACAGGGTTTGAAACATGTTGCTTTTAGGGGACATTCCTAGCACCCCAGGAAAAGTCTCAATAAAGGGCTTTGAAAAAGTGTCAAAAAAAGTCAGTCAGAAATGACTTTAGGTATGTCTCTCCCTGATCAGTGCTGACTGGCATTGACAGAAAAGAACAGATGTCAGTGCACTGGGGTGGCGTCTATTGAGGGGCTGCACAAGGCACTTCTGGCACAGACAACACAAGTGATGCTAATACAGAGCCATACAACACCACCTACCAGTGTGCAGAGGCACTACTCAAAAAGTTTTTAGATCCAGTCTGACACCTAGGTATACATCTAAGGTAAGAAATCTGAGGCTAGAAGACGCTATCAGATATTGGCACTTCACATTGTCAGGATGGTAACATCGGGTGAGCAATTATGTTGTATATAAAGGTACCTGAGTGTAATATCAGCACAACATACAAACACATAAGATCTGGAGCAGTACATTTTGTAATAAAAAACTGTAAATATGAAGTTTCTTAAATATCTTACCGTTCGCGGATGATTTTTTGGTCTACAAAGAAAAAGTAAAATGATGATGGAATATTAATTACACACAAGGGTAAGAAACCTAATTAACTGTAGCTCACTTAATATAATCAAGCACAATCCTTAGGTATGTTTCTGAAAATTATAACCACAATGTATACAAGTCAGTTTAAATTGGAGTGGCTATGACAGCCACATGCATCTCTGAACATCCCAGCAGTTTCTAAATCACCTGTGTGAAATAGCACTTCAAATGAGATAGCTCTACAGATCAGTCATACACATTAAATACATGGGAATGATTCATGCATTACTTTTTATCCTCTCAGCACACCTCTTACACTGTGCCCCAAGGTCCTTTGAATTAAGTAGTCAGTTCACTGAGTCATGGCTGATGTCATTAGGTATTTGTTTTCATCTGAGTGCTATTCAATTAAGTTGTCTTTCTGAAATATAACAGGTTTCTGGACTAAAATGGTAGAAAAGCTACTTAGAAAAAATATGAATTTGTGTTCCTTTATATATCGATGGTCATTCACATTTAGGGGGTCATTACAACATTGGTGGTAAAAGGCGCTTACCGCCGGTGCAGAAGACTGCCAATACACCGCCGCAGCAGCGTAATTCTGCCACAGCTATTATGACACACATCTCGGAAACCGCCGAAATTCAGACACCCACACAAGTCCGCCACACCAAAGGTCAGTGATAAACTGGCGATAACAAAACCTCCACCTCCACGCCAACAGAAACACGCCCATGCTATTACGACCCACAAATCCACGCGGCGGTCTTTCAACTGCAGTATTCCATTGGCGGTACACATCGCCGCGCTCAGAATACACACACATCTCCAAAACACCGCTGCATTGGACAATTCGAAATACACACACCTGACACACATATAAACAACACTCCCACACACCCAACGCAATATAAAACACACACCCACATCACCCACAAACCCCTACGACCAAAAATTTATCACAAAGGCCAGAGACACAGCACAGATCAGACAATCCCACCACGCAGAGGCACACAACACCATCACCAACACAACATCCACGCACAAAACACCACACACCACGACACTTCACCACACACATCAACACTCACACTGCCCCACACATCACACACACCACCCCATGGCTCGCCAAAGACACCCCCGCTTTTCAGAGGAGGAGCTCAGGGTCATGGTGGAGGAAATTTTCCTGGTAGAGCCACAGCTATTTGGCTTACAGGTACGGCACACATCAATAGCCAGGAAGATGGAGCTATGGCGAAGAATAGTGGACAGGGTCAACGCTGTGGGACAGCACCCTAGAAATAGGGAGGACATCAGGAAGCGGTGGAACGACCTACGGGGGAAGGTGCGTTCAACGGTCTCCAGGCACAACATCGCGGTTCAGCGGACTGGCGGCGGACCCCCACATCCTCCCCCACAACTAACAACATGGGAGGAGCAAGTCTTGACCATCATGCATCCAGAGGGCCTCTGAGGAGACGGTGGAGGATGGGACACTGGTAAGTCAAATCTTACCTAACATATCCCCCACCCTACCTGCATGCTATCACACACCCCCACCCTCACACCCTCCCCTATCACCCCAAATCCTCACTAATGTACTAATAACACAAACTAGACATCCCAACACCAAGCCCTGCATGACACAACGAAGCATGGACACCTATCACCTAAGCATGCCCACTGCACATACCCAGAACAACCCCCTAACCATCATCACACAAGCCCCCACACAGGAATGCTAGCACTGGGGTACACGGTCACCCACCCATTGCACACCATGACACACACACATGTAATAATCATGCTCTTATGCCCCTGCAGGAACACGAAGGACCGTCACCACACCAGAGCGTCCAGACAACACCACTCCACCCCCAGAAGAGGCCCACAGTGACGACAGCAGCTCTGCCCTACTGGAGCCTGATGACCAGCTGTAGTGCTTTCCTCTTATTTAGTTTCTAAAGCACTAACATAACACAACAGAAATGCACTTCTGAGGTCAAAGAAGACTTTTATTGTTGTTAATTCTTCCCCAACCACAATATTTTATGTATGACGAATTAGTAGCTTTCAAGTCCGCGTTAATCAAACAAAATATATCAGTTTGCAATATACACAGCAGGTTATATTTATAAGATATTGAATGCAAAGCAAAACAAATACTTCACCGTGTGGGAACTATCTACAGCTTCATCTTTCTAAGGTCTGCAAGCTGATGACCCCTGTCAGCCGCGAGAAAGAGAGATTCATCTACCCACACGGGATTGCTGGCAGCCTGCGCCAAGCTCCAGCACGAGGTCCGGCAGATTCGAATCTGACCCTCTGCAGCCTGTTACATTCGTTACAAAGGTGTGCCCCCTCCTCTCAGACCTGGGAAACTGAGCAAGCCTTTTGGAGACTGGCCAGGTCTCCAAGACTACTCCTGTTCCCAAGCTCAAGCGAAGAAAAAACAACACCCATGTACTCTCTCTTATCATGTCTAGTCTACTGTGAGAAAAACATCTTGGTTCTCTGGTGCAAAAACACAGCTTGGAAAAATACAGCTTGGATTCTCAACTGCAATGTCTAACTCCACGTTAAAGGCAATAGGCAGCTAACCTAAATATCAAATGCAATGTCATGTTAAAGGCAATAGGCAGCTAACCTAAATATCAAATGCAATGTCTAGTGTCATGTCAAAGCCAATAGGCAGCTGAGCTGAATACAAAATGCAATATATAATATCATGTAAAAGCCAATAGGCAGTTAAGCTGAATACAAAATGCAATATATAATATCATGTCAAAGCCAATAGGCAGAATATCTAATAGCATGTCAAAGTCAATAGGCAGCTAAACTGAATACATCATGTCAAAGTCAATAGGCATGCAATGTCAAAGCCAATAGGCGGCTAGACTGGATACAGCATGTCAAAGCCAATAGGTAGAATACAGAATGTAATGGCTAATGCAATGTCAAAGCCCATAGGCGGCTAAACTGAACAAAACATACCATGTGCTACTGGTGAACATTGAGCAACTAATATGCGCAGTGGTGAAACACAAAGTCATTGGTCAAAACAAACTTTATCAAATGGCAGTACATTCCGCCCTTTGACCAATGAATTTTTGTTTCACATATCTCTTGTTTCAAACAAAAACAAAAAAAACATCAGATCAAAGCAATCCCTGTAAAGCAATAGAAGTGGATTAACACATTGATTTCATAACCTTTCACATCAGATACATCTACATAGAAAAGACTGGGCAATTTTTATACTCTGAATGAGTCTCTAATTCAACAGTGTTAGCAATTTGATGTGGCATGAGTTCTGCTCATGTAAAGGTGCACGGTCCACCTGAAAGGTTTGCTGGAAGATAAGCAAAAGTCAGAGTTCCATACGAGAAGGGAAAAAAAAAAACACAGCTTAGTTCCGGTGGAAGAATGCAATCAAACAAGTTGAACTTGAACTGAAGGCGCAGTTTGCGCAAAATGGATCCATGGTGCTGGCACTTTACTCAACCAGGTTCAGGTTGGGGGTTCGGTCCCTTCCCCGACCCCACACGCACACACCGGAAGGGGGACCACACAGCACACTCAGGGACAGTGGTGAAACGTGGTAGGATCTGCAAAAGAAACAAGTATGACTTTTCTTGCAAATAACATTTTTCATTTAAACTGCACCCTTCCTCTTTCTTTCCCTGTTTTATGATCAGCAGGACGTTTTTGGGGCCCTTTGTTATATTCACTGCAGGTTCTGGAGGGTCACTTAGGGCTTCAGCCCACACATCAGCACTGAGGTTTTTATCTGCTGCGCCACAGCTTCCCTTTTCTTGCACTGTCAGAAGGGCTGGGGCAGACTCCTTCTTTAACAAACCTCCATTCACTGCATTTTTGTCAATTTGGGCCATTCTGTCTCCAATTTGTATCAATGAATCAGATTATTTTCTAGGTATCAGCATAATTTCGATTTTTCCTTGGTAATCTGCAGCAATCACTCTCCCTAAAACCTGATCAATTTGCCATTTCTGTCCTGGTAACTTTCCTCTCCCCAACTGCTCTGTGACTGCTTGCATGACAGATTGCTTTTGTGCGTGCTGCACAGTTTTTTATCAAATCTAGGGGAATGTGCATCTCTCTCATCTCTGCCCACCTGTAAGTGGCTTTTTCTCTCAGCTGTTCACATTTCTGGGGCACCCACTTAGCCATCCCCACTAAGGCAGAATTCTGGGTGAACATTTCTCTCTCTGAATTTTTCTCATTAACATCTGCAAGGTAATTGAACCAGTTAGGTGCTAAAACATTAGCAATGAACCAAAAATCAGCGTAAAAATGACACATCTCACGTAGCTCTTGCTTTAAAATCTGACACACATTATACAACGCTGTTCCTTCTACTGTGCCAGAAAGCAACATTTCAGTCAATGAATCATTAGTAAAACAAACATGCTTTTTATCTTCAGTAGACACGAATTCAAATGGTGCATTCAACTTCATTGGTAACTCTTTTACCTGTGGTACTCTAGCCCTGTCTTGCAAGTACCAGATCCATTGTATGATTCTAGCTAGGGGCACTATTTTCTTTCCTTGTTCTTGAATTACATGTACATAAGTATTTCCTTCTTGCACTGCAGAGAAACCTAAAGTCTGCATTATTTCATTTGCCAAATCACAAGCGCGCAGCTGCATATAATTTTTCACAGTGACCATATACAAAAGTGTTAGGATTTCTCTCAAATGAGGGCTATTCTTTTTCCAAAAATCAAACAAGCTAATGAAACTCGGGGTGTCTTGCTCTAAAATCCTTCGTTTTACTTGTGCATTTTGCAACGGTAACTCGTAAATCACATTCTGGTCTCTCTCGTTATCAGTTAAGGAATGCATTTTGGCTGCCAAAAACCCTGGCTCACACGAAAACTCAGTGCAGCTCGGAGCTGTCTTAACCCCCTCATTACTGGAATGGGACAAGAAAGATTCTTCAAAAACAGCCCTTTTATAACTTTCAGTCGGGCTAATTTGCTCACGTAAATTCCTATTTTCATGTTCCAACTTCCTACATTTCTCCTGCATTTCTCTGTAAGCAGATAAAGGTATCCAGACCTTTCTGTCATCATTACTTCCAAAAGACACGTTTTCTACATCAGGCATTTTAGCTACACATGCATTTTCTTCTGTAATTCCCCAAACAGAAAACAATTCACAGTTTTTCTTAGCACCATCAGGCAGTTTATCAACACATGTATTCTCAGACATGGTCTGCCGTGCTACTGTGATTCCCCAAACAGAAAACAATTTCTGTAATTCTCCAAACAACAAAAACAATTACACTTTTAAAGTGTGCACTTAGAAATCTACCAACTCGTCAAACCCCTTCTTAATCACCTCTTAATGACCGACCCCACGACTCCAGGTACCAATTGTAGTGCTTTCCTCTTATTTAGTTTCTAAAGCACT
The DNA here is from genome assembly GCF_031143425.1 of Pleurodeles waltl. Classification (NCBI taxonomy): domain Eukaryota; kingdom Metazoa; phylum Chordata; class Amphibia; order Caudata; family Salamandridae; genus Pleurodeles; species Pleurodeles waltl. Next base: position 1,221,434,161 of record NC_090447.1, read on the forward strand.
AACATAACACAACAGAAATGCACTTCTGAGGTCAAAGAAGACTTTTATTGTTGTTAATTCTTCCCCAACCACAATATTTTATGTATGACGAATTAGTAGCTTTCAAGTCCGCGTTAATCAAACAAAATATATCAGTTTGCAATATACACAGCAGGTTATATTTATAAGATATTGAATGCAAAGCAAAACAAATACTTCACCGTGTGGGAACTATCTACAGCTTCATCTTTCTAAGGTCTGCAAGCTGATGACCCCTGTCAGCCGCGAGAAAGAGAGATTCATCTACCCACACGGGATTGCTGGCAGCCTGCACCAAGCTCCAGCACGAGGTCCGGCAGATTCGAATCTGACCCTCTGCAGCCTGTTACATTCGTTACAAAGGTGTGCCCCCTCCTCTCAGACCTGGGAAACTGAGCAAGCCTTTTGGAGACTGGCTAGGTCTCCAAGACTACTCCTGTTCCCAAGCTCAAGCGAAGAAAAAACAACACCCATGTACTCTCTCTTATCATGTCTAGTCTACTGTGAGAAAAACATCTTGGTTCTCTGGTGCAAAAACACAGCTTGGAAAAATACAGCTTGGATTCTCAACTGCAATGTCTAACTCCACGTTAAAGGCAATAGGCAGCTAACCTAAATATCAAATGCAATGTCATGTTAAAGGCAATAGGCAGCTAACCTAAATATCAAATGCAATGTCTAGTGTCATGTCAAAGCCAATAGGCAGCTGAGCTGAATACAAAATGCAATATATAATATCATGTCAAAGCCAATAGGCAGTTAAGCTGAATACAAAATGCAATATATAATATCATGTCAAAGCCAATAGGCAGAATATCTAATAGCATGTCAAAGTCAATAGGCAGCTAAACTGAATACATCATGTCAAAGTCAATAGGCATGCAATGTCAAAGCCAATAGGCGGCTAGACTGGATACAGCATGTCAAAGCCAATAGGTAGAATACAGAATGTAATGGCTAATGCAATGTCAAAGCCCATAGGCGGCTAAACTGAACAAAACATACCATGTGCTACTGGTGAACATTGAGCAACTAATATGCGCAGTGGTGAAACACAAAGTCATTGGTCAAAACAAACTTTATCAAATGGCAGTACACCAGCCGGGACCATCGTGGGCCTCAGGACAGTCGGTTCCCCACACACAGGCACAGCCCAACACTGACCTTCCACCCCCTGGTAACACCAGCACAGCACCCACCCAGCGGGCCCAAACCTCCCTACCCAGGACAGGTCAATCAGCGGTGTGTCCACCACTACAGGGAACCCAGGATAACCCACCACCCCAACAACAACAGGGACCTGGGGGCAGTGGTAGTGGGCACACGGTCCAGGGGACGGAGGCGCAGGAACACAGGGGAACTGGGAGGGCTGCTGTGCGACAGGGGGAGGACAGGCCAAGGGAAACCACTCTCCACGAGGCCCTCACCTCCATCATGGGAGCATACCACCACTCCCAGGAGACGATGGCCACGGTCCTGGTCAAGTTTGAGGAGACCCAGCACCTGCAGGAGGACCAGTATTTGGGGTTCAGGGAGGAGCTCAGGACTATCAGCTCCGCCCTGGGCACCATCGTAGGGGTGCTGAAGGACATACAGCAGACCCTGAGGGACACCGTGGCACTCCAAGGGGCCCCTGACACTAGCCAGGACGATGAAATGCCCACAACCTTCGCCGGCGCTAGTGGACAGGACGCCCCGCCACAGGACCACCACACCAGCACCCCACCCCCTGCAGACGGACAACCACACTGCAAGCGGTCCCTGAGATCCAGGAACAGGACAGAGCAAGATGGCAAGACCACCGCCAGGAAATGAGACCACCCTGATTGCCCCCCACTGCCCCACTTTGTTACCCTGTCCATACTTGAACTGCCCCAGCTCCTCTTCCTATGCCCAGATGGGCAGTGCACCTGTGAGACTAATAGACTGGACTCCGCCATGGACATTCCTCCGCCATCACCCATCACCATGTAACAACCCCCTCCCAATTCTGAGCACTGCAATAAACACCCTTGAAACACAAAACAATCTGGAGTCAGTCTATGGTTTGTTAAAATGTAATATCAATGACAGTGTGAAAATGCGTTGTGAGATGTAAAAGCAACATACCAATGTCACACATCAAAAGTCCTTGAAGGATGCAAGTAGATAACACACGTTGGTAACCACACCTGTGAAACCGCAATGGAAAGAAACAACTCAATTACCAAATAATCCCAAGTAATTACACACAGGATAGAGGAAGACGTGTGACAGTGAATGTAATGTAAAATCTGAAAATGTTCTCACCTGTGTGTCACTGGAAATATTGCTGTATGACTGACTCCCTGTTGTCGTTGTCTTCTTCCTCAGCTTCCTCCTCATCACTGTCCCTAGGCTCCACAGGCTCCACAGCTGCCGCAACACCGTCATCTGGACCATCCTCCTGCAGAAAAGGCACCTGGCGTCGTAAAGCCAAATTATGAAGCATCGAGCAGGAGATGATGATCTGGCACACCTTCTTCGGTGAGTAGAATAGGGAACCACCTGTCATATGGAGGCACCTGAACCTGGCCTTAAGGAGGCCGAAGGTGCGTTCGATCACCCTCCTAGTCCGCCCATGGGCCTCATTGTAGCGTTCCTCTGCCCTGGTCCTGGTATTCCTCACTGGGGTCAGTAGCCAGGAAAGGTTGGGGTAACCAGAGTCCCCTAATAGCCATACACAGTGCTTCATATCAGGGATGCTGCTATTCTGCAGGATGTAGGCGTCATGCACAGAGCCAGGGAACATAGCATTAACCTGGGAGATGTACTGGTCTGCCAAACATACCATCTGTACATTCATAGAATGATAACTCTTCCTGTTTCTGTACACCTGTTCACTCCTGTGGTGGGGGACCAGAGCTACATGGGTCCCATCAATGGCACCTATGACGTTGGGGATATGTCCAAGGGCATAGAAGTCACCTTTAACTGTAGGCAAATCCTCCACCTCAGGGAAAATGATGTATCTCCTTACGTGTTTCAGCAGGGCAGACAACACTCTGGACAAGACGTTGGAAAACATAGGCTGGGACATCCCTGATGCCATGGCCACTGTTGTCTGAAAAGAGCCACTTGCAAGGAAATGGAGCACTGAGAGCACCTGCACGTCAGGGGGAATTCCAGTGAGATGGCGGATTGGTGACATCAGGTCTGGCTCCAACTGGGTACATAGTTCCTGGATTGTGGCACGGTCAAACCTGTAGGTGACGATGACATGTCGCTCTTCCATTGTCAACAGGTCCACCAGTGGTCGGTACACCGGAGGATTCCGCCATCTTCTCACATGTCCCAGCTGACGGCGCCTACGAAGGACAAGAGCGACAATAAAGTCAATTTTCATCCAGGTATGTACCCACAGTTACACAGAACACGACACCACACACAAAACCCTTCCTGTATGTGTGTTGAGTGTAGGCCTAGCTATGTGTGACGCAGAATCAAATGAAGCCATGTGGGCCCCTGAAATGGCGTCTGCCTGACCTCTACACTGGGACAATGGGATTGTGGGGTAACTGCGCTGGTGTTGCACACTGTTGCGGTAGGCGGTCGTAGACCGCGGCGCAATGCTGCATTGGTTCACATAAGACCCTATGGGTCCCAGGAGCCAATGAACAGGTGCGCCGGCGGTGATCATACTCACCGCCGCGGACGTCACCACCATTTTCTATCTGTTCAATCACTAGATACCTGACCTTCGACAGGAGACGACCTACACTGCAAGTGCTGCTGTGACCTCGGTCTGGAAGCGACGATGGCTGCTGCATCTGGGGAAAGGGCCCCTGCCTTCACTGCTCAGGAGTTGGAGAAACTGGTAGATGGGGTCCTCCCCCAGTACACGCTACTCTACGGTCCTCCAGACCAACAGGTTAGTACACAGGGAGCAGGTTGTATGTGCTAGGCCTGGGTGGAGAGGGCTGGGTGGAAGAGGGAAGGGGGCAGAGTTCAGGGAACATTAATGCATGTCAATGAATGGGCCACATGGCTAGAGTAGGGAGGGGGGCCATTCACATCGACGGTGCAGTTGGTAATGACTTCTCTTCTTCCCTTGTGCATGTCATGTAGGTCAGCGCCCACCAGAAGAGCGACATTTGGCATGCCATCGCCAAGGACGTCCGGACCCTGGGGGCCCACCAGAGACGGGGCACCCACTGCCGTAAAAGATGGGAGGACATTCGCCGCTGCAGCAAGAAAACGGCGGAGGCTCAGCTGGGGATGGCCTCCCAACGTGGGAGGGGTGCCCGTCGCACTATGACCCCCCTGATGTTCCGGATCCTGGCGGTGGCCTACCCGGAGTTGGATGGGCGCTTGAGGGCATCACAGCAGACACAAGGGGGTGAGTACACTCTCATTCTGCGGACTCTGCGCGCAGTAGAGGGGTCTGGATGGGGGAGGAGGGCTGTGGGTGTACCTAGGCCAGCCAGAAATGCGTAGACTAGGCCCCTCTGTAATGCAGCCCATGTGGCACTCTACCCCACCTAAGTACACTGCCAAGTACAGGTATAGTTGCCCCTGTGGCATCCATGTGTGCAGATGTCCACCATAGCGATGTAGGCCATATCCAAGGAATTGCATATGCAGAGGCCAGGAGCATGGCATAATGCAGGGGGCTGCTCTGTCTGTCTTGTCCGCCAACGGTAGCGGTATGCCATGCACTCAACCTGTTCTTCTTCTGTCTTCCCCCCCCCCCCTTTTTGTGCTCTCCCTGTTCTTTTGTGCATCAGCATCATCAGGCGGAGGTACAGTGGCATCGGAGCACGAGGGAGCTGCATCCCACATGGCCATGGAGGGCCACACCACGGACTCAGAATGCACCAGTGGGACGGAAGGGGAGGGGAGCTTCACGTCGGCCACCGGATCACCAAGCAGCGACACGGACTCGTCCACCGATGGGGGCTCCCTTGTGGTGGCGGCACCATCTGTGCGCCCCACTTCTACAGGTACAGCCGCCACCTCCCCTACCAGCAAAGCCCTCCCAGCAGCCCCTCAGCGTTCGCCCCGTGCCCGCTCACCCAGGAGGGTGGGCATCACCTTCGTCCTAGGCACCTCAGGCCCTGCCCCAGTCACCCCTGCTGCCCTCAGTGAGGAGGCCATTGACCTCCTCAGGTCACTCACTGTTGGGCAGTCTACCATTGTGAATGCCATCTATGGTGTAGAACAGGTGTTGCAACACGGTAATGCATTCCTGGAGGGCATTCATTCTGGTCAGGCTGTCCTTCAGCGAACCCTGCAATCTCTGGCCTCAGCATTGATGGCAGCCATTGTCCCTGTGTCTAGCCTCCCCCCTCCAACCTCGTCCACCCAGACCCAATCCCCTGTACCCCAACCCATCCCAAGCACACCTACAGACCAGCATGCACACAAGTCAGCACACACAAGTAGCTCAAGCAAACATAGGCACCACACAACCCACAGGCACTCACGCAAGCCTCACCCACATACAGACACAGCAACATCCACTGCCTCCACTGTGTCCCCCTCCTCCTCTTCTCCCTCCTCCCTCCCAGTCTCGTCTACACACACACCTGCATGCACCACATCTACAGGCACCAGGAATCGCACCAGGACACCCAGCACCACAAGCCGCTCACCTGCACTCACCACCTCCACTGCCATTTACACGTCCCCTGTGTCCTCTCCCAGTGTGTCTGTGACGCCCCCTCCCAAAGTACACAAACGCCGGCAACCACACACCCAACATCCATCCACCTCACGACAACCTCCAATACCTGCACCTGCACCCAAAACACCTAAAGTGACACCTCCCACAACCACCTCCTCTTCCTCCACTCCCAGACCCCCTCCAACTACCCATCCCAGTGTTCGTCAGAAACTGTCCCTGTGTAAAGTTGACCTTTTTGCCCCCACCCCCACCCTCCAATTCATCAGTCCCGTCGTAGCGCCTCAGCCAATAAGCCTCCATTACCAGTGGTGCCTGTTCAAGGTATGTGGAGTGCACCGGCCACCAGGGCAGGCAGTATGACCCGGAGCCAAGGCACTGGCAGCCCACCCCCTGTAAAGGCTCTGAAATTGGAGAGTGGACGAAGGGACCGTGTGAAGACTCCTGGTGGGAAAACAACTCACAGGGGTCCCAAGGGGATTGGAGAGTCAGCTGTGACTCCACCAAAGGTGGGGAAGGGCCAGAGGAAGTCTGCCCAGCCTGTTGTGAGTCTCACGGCGGAGAAGGGCGGCATCATTCCCGGCGGTCGAGACGCCACCGCCAGCACCGTCGTCACTGGTCAGGAGACCACCGCCGGAGTCAGTGCCCAGGAGGGCCCAAGTATTGTCACTTTTCAGGAGACCACCGCCGGAGTCAGTGCCCAGGAGGGCCCAAGTATCATCACTGATCAGGAGTCCACCGCCGGAGTCAGTGCCCAGGAGGGCCCAAGTATCGTCACTGGTCAGGAGACCACTGCCCAAGTCATTGCCTAGGAGGGCCCAAGTATCGTCACTGGTCAGGAGACCACCGCCGGAGTCATTGCCCAGGAGGGCCCAAGTATCGTCACTGGTCAGGAGACCACCGCCGGAGTCATTGCCCTGGAGGGCCCAAGTATCGTCACTGGTCAGGAGACAACCGCCGGAGTCAGTGCCCAGGAGGGACCCGACTGCCACAGCCCCGGTGCGCTATGAGGGAACGTCATGCCACACACCAATGCCCAGTCTGGGTATCGTCATGCCACACACCAATGCCCAGTCCATGGAACATCATGCCACACACCATTGCCCAGTCTAGGGATCGTCATGCCACACACCAATGCCCGTTCCAGAGACCGCCATGGCAAAGCACTGCTGAACAGTCCCGAGACCGCCATGGCACAGCACCGCTGAACAGTCCTGAACCGCCATGGCAAAGCACCGCTGAACAGTCCAGAGACTGCCATGGCAAAGCACTGCTGAACAGTCCAGAGACCGCCATGGCAAAGCACCTCTGAACAGTCCTGAACCGCCATGGCAAAGCACCGCTGAACAGTCCAGAACCGCCATGGCAAAGCACCGCTGAACAGTCCAGAACCGCCATGGCAAAGCACCGCTGAACAGTCCAGAGACCGCCATGGCAAAGCACCGCTGAACAGTCCTGAACCGCCATGGCAAAGCACAGCTGAACAGTCCAGAGACCGCCATGGCAAAGCACCGCTGAACAGTCCAGAGACCGCCATGGCAAAGCACCGCTGAACAGTCCAGAGACCGCCATGGCAAAGCACCACTGAACAGGGCAAGCACCGCCATGGCATAGCACCGCTGAACAGGGCAAGCACCGCCATGGCAAAGCACCGCTGAACAGGGCATGCACCCCCATGGCAAAGCACCGCTGAACAGGGCATCCACCGGGTAAGAATGTAAAGACTGCCACATCAAGCATCCTTATCCCATGTGCATCTGGGACAGTGATGGGACAGGAACTTTCACGGGGAGACTGATCCAGTCTGGCCACCAGTCCCCCTCCAGAGCCACTGGTGAATGTTATCTACTTGAGAGACTGTGGCTTTGCACTCCCCAGGATATGGGAGTGGGCAACCCACCCACTGTAGAGACTTGAGATACTGTGGCTTTGCACTCCCCAGGATGGTACAGTGGGCAACCCACCCAGTGTAGAGACTTGAGAGACTGTGGCTTTGCACTCCGCAGGATACATCAATGGCCATGGAGCCCCGTCATGGATCTGGCTTTGCAGTCATCCGGCTAAGGTGCCCCCCCTTCTCTTCCCCCTGAGGTGCCTGTAGTATTTCTATCTGATGCCCCAGCAGTGTTCTCTCCGATTGAGGACAGGTATCTTTTGTGGGCCTCGCCCATGCTTTTTTGGACTAGTGGTGCACGGACATTGCTATGTGCATATCTGCACTACTTCTCGTAATGTATATATTTCTGGCTGATTTTCTTATATATCTGTATATTTTTGACAGACATGTATATTGATACATTACAATGTTTGAACAGATTTCGCTTTGTCTTTGCATTCTTCCGGTGGGATTGTGGGTTGTTACTGTGATTTTTTTGGATGCATTCGTGTGTATGTTGTAATATGTGAGGGTGGGAGTGTTTCGTGGGTGTCCCCCTAACTTTTGCCTCCCCCCTCCCCCATGTCGTAGGTGCTGTACTCACTGTTGTCTTCGGCCGCGCCGCTGTTGGTCTTCGTAGATGAGTAGGAATACAAGGGCCGGAAGAATGTGTAATTCGGGCTTCATGGAGTCCTCGTTCCTCGTGGGATGTGTTGAGGTGAGCGTTTTCCCATTGCAGTAACTGTTTCTGCCGTGTTTTTATCCACGGTGAATCCGCCCCGGAAAAGGTGGCGGATTGGCGGGTTGTGATACTATGGGCGGTACATTGTCTTCCGCCTGTCTGTTGGCGGTGACCGCCGCGCTGCTTGTCTGTACCGCCGTGGCGGGCGGTGTGTTAAAGTGGCTGTCTTTGTTGGTGGTTTCCGCCAGGGTCATAATTCCCTTTTTTGGTCCGCCGGCCTGTTTGCGGTATTGCTGCACCTTTAACACCGTCCGCCAGGGTTGTAATGACCCCCTTAGTATCCTGGATGATGTATGATGGCTCCAGATATGGGTACATCAAGAAGTGAAGGTGCAATTACAACTAGATCTCAGAAGTTACAGTGCTTAAAAATTGTAAACACATAAGGTACAATAGAGAAAGTAGTCAATAGCTGTGTCATTCCACCTTCTGCCTGCAATAGGTAGAAGATGATGGATTCCACCAATACAGATATGGGTGGCATAGATAGGATTTAGCCCTGGGGCCTCCAACCTTTTCTGTAGTGATAACTACTTCTGATCAGTGAAAATCATAATGAACTACTGAAGGTCAAGGAACTCTTGCATTATTACCAAAGACCCACACCCAGCTTAATTGACTCTGAGCCTAATGTCCATAGAACCAGATAGTGAACAAAATACTTTGACTGGGGGCACTATGGCATAGATGCTGTGTGTGCCAGTGAGAGAGTGGTCTGTATGAAAATGTGTGCATATGAATGGGATATCTGTGTATGGGTGACTGAGAGACTGGGATATATGTGTATGGGTGTCATATGTACTTGTGGCAGAGGACATATCTTTCACCATATGTAGCACTGTTAGGTGTAAAATACAAATGTGAAAAACATTTTTTTTAAATTGGAGCTATTTAAAGTATAGCATTTTTTTTATTAAAAATGTTCACAATATAGAACATTTTTCTCCATGTTAAATTCTTCCCATTTGAAAAAATGGTGCATTTTTCTGTTATAAATATGGCATCATGTCTACCAGCCACTGGGAGCAAGATGCCTGCCATGTGTAAATGTGACAAATAGGAGCAAATTAAACTGAGGGGTTAACTTAATGTTAATATGGATTCCATAAAAATCATCATTTATATGTTCTCCCATTTCAAAGTATAGTATTTACGAACAGCAGGCATCTTGCTCCCAGTGGCCTGTAGACTCAATGTCATAGTTATAACAGAAAAATACAGACATTTGTTTAAATTGGAGGTATTTAAAGTGAAGAAACATGCTTCAGGCAACATGAAGACGTAATTGGCTTAATTGAAAGGGGACAAAACATTAAGGCTTAAGGACTGATTACGATCTTGGAGGATGGGACACTCCGTTGAAAATGTGATGGATATCCCATCTGCCATATTACAAGTTCCATTATATCCTATAGAACTTGTATAACGGCAGACGGGATATCCATTTTTGACAGAGTATCCCATCCACCAAGATTGTAATCAGGCCCTTAATGTTTCGTAGAAATATATATTTCTTCATTTTACATTTATCTCATTTAGAAACATGACTGTCATTTTCAGTTATACATCTGGCAGTGTGTACTGGCCACCAGAAGCAAGAGGATTGCTGTTTATAAGATTATGGAAATTAAATGTTAACTTAATCATCATCAGGCCCTGCTATCTGCAGACTATGTAATAATGTAAAATAAACACGGTTTTCCCTTAACTTTTAAAGGAAATTGTCACCCATTGCTTATTTATAAATGAACTCAAGGCTGTGAGCTACTCTAAAGGTGTCTGAGAGCTACTGGTAGCTTGCAATTGACCAGCTACAGACTTCTGATATAGACTAATGCTGATGAAGTTACATGCATGTTATGTAGTCATTCACTACTCAATGAGCTTTATATTACAGTCTAGTATTAAATATGGTGTTTTCCATTAATGAATACATGAGGTCGAATAGGTGATTGTGTAAGCATGGCAATGAGGCACATTCCGTCTGCTACTCCTATCAATCAATCAATCAATCATAGCATTTGTAAAGCGCACTATGTACCCGTCAGGGTTTCGAGGCGCTGGTGGTGGAGGGGGGGGGGTGAGCTGTTAGCGGTCGAAGAGCCAGGTCTTGAGGAGTCTCCTGAAGGCGAGGAGGTCCTGGGTCTGGCGCAGTGAGGTGGGGAGAGAGTTCCAGGTCTTGGCGGCGAGGAAGGAGAAGGATCTGCCGCCGGCGGTCTTGCGCTGGATCCTGGGGACGATGGCGAGGGCGAGATTGGCAGAGCGGAGTTGACGAGTGGGGGCGTAAAAGTTGAGTCTGGAGTTGAGGTAGGTAGGTCCGGTGTTGTGTAGAGCCTTGTGAGCGTGGGAGAGGAGTTTAAAGGTGATCCTCTTGTCCACGGGGAGCCAGTGGAGGTCCTTCAGGTGAGGGGAGATGTGGCATCGGCGGGGTATGTCAAGGATCAGGCGGGCGGATGCATTTTGGATACGCTGGAGTCGTTTGATGTCTTTTGTTGCGATGCCTGTGTAGAGTGCGTTGCCGTAGTCAAGTCTGCTACTGACGAGGGCTTGGGTCACCGTCTTTCTGGTTCCTGTTGGGATCCACTTGAAAATTCTGCGGAGCATTCGAAGGGTGTTAAAGCAGGAAGAGGAGACGGCGCTGACCTGTTTGGACATGGTGAGGGCTGAATCCAGGATGAAGCCGAGGTTTCTTGCGTGGCTGGCTGGGGTGGGTGGGGGTCCGAAACCGGTGGGCCACCAGGAGTCGTCCCAGGCCGAAGGGGTGCGCCCTAGGATGAGGACTTCCGTCTTGTCGGAGTTGAGCTTCAGGCGGCTGTCGTTCATCCACTCGGCGATGGCTTTTAGTCCCTCGTGGAGGTTGGTTTTGGCGGTGAGAGGGTCTTTGGTCAGGGAGAGGACGAGCTGGGTGTCGTCGGCGTAGGAGATGATGCTGAGGTGATGTTGGCGGGCCAGATTGGCGAGGGGGGTCATGTAGACGTTGAACAACGTAGGGCTGAGGGAGGATCCTTGGGGGACGCCGCAGATGAGGTTGGTGGCTTTGGAGCGGAAAGAGGAGAGTCGGACTCTCTGGGTTCTGTCGGTGAGGAAGGATGAGATCCAGTTGAGGGCTTTATCCTGGATGCCGGCTCCATGGAGGCGGGTCAGTAGGGTGCGGTGGCAGACTGTGTCAAAAGCGGCTGATAGGTCGAGGAGGATGAGGGCCGAGGTTTCGCCGTTGTCCATTTGGGTTCTGATGTCATCTGTGGCGGCGAGGAGAGCAGTCTCGGTGCTGTGGTTTCGTCTGAAACCGGATTGAGAGGGGTCTAGGATGGAGTTATCTTCGAGGAAGTGGGCGAGCTGTGTGTTGACGATCTTCTCGATGACTTTTGCTGGAAAAGGGAGGAGAGAGATCGGTCGGAAGTTTTTGAGGTCGTTGGGGTCAGCCTTGGGTTTCTTGAGGAGGGGTTGGATTTCTGCGTGTTTCCAGCTGTCTGGGAAGGTGGCGGAGTCGAAGGAGAGGTTGATGATCTCGCGGAGTTTGGGGGCGATGATGGCGTTGGCTTTGTTGAACACGTGATGAGGGCATGGGTCTGTGGGGGAGCCTGAGTGGATGGTGTTTATGGTTGTTATTGTTTCGGTGTCGTCCACGTGGGTCCAGGCGGTGAGGCGGTAGGCGTCTGTGGAGATGTCAGGGGTGGGGTCTGGCGGCGGAGTGGCGTTGAAGCTGTCGTGGATGGTTGTGATTTTCTGGTGGAAGAAGGTGGAGAGGTCGTCGCAGAGTTTCTGGGAGGGCGGGATGTCGTTGGAGTTGGCATTGGGGTTTGAGAGTTCCTTCACGATGCCGAAGAGTTCTTTGCAGTCGTGGGCGTTGTTGTTGATGCGTTCAGTGAAGTGGGCGCGCTTGGCGACTCGGATCCGTTGGTGGTGTTCACGGTTGGCGTTTTTGAGGGAGGCGAGGTTGTCGGGTGTGCGCTCTAAGATCCACTTCTTCTTGAGCTTCTGGCAGAGGCTTTTGGAGGCGGTCAGTTCGTCTGTGAACAAGGCTGGTTTTTTCTTTCCTTGGTTGGCGGTGGGTTTCTTGAGTGGGGCTAAGGTGTTGGCGCAGTCGAGGATCCATTGATGGAGGTTGATGGCGGCAGTGCTTGGGTTGGTTGAGCCGGGTGGAGGGTCTTTGACGAGGGTGCTGGTTAGTTGGTCTTGGGTGATTTTTCCCCAGCGGCGGTGAGGAGGTCGAGGGATGCGGTGGTGTTCGGTGATTTTCGTATAAGAGAAGTGGACGCAGTGATGGTTGGTCCAGTGGAGTTCGGAGGTGTGGCTGAAAGAGATGTGGTTGCTTGAGGTGAAGAGGGGGGTCAAGAGTGTGTCCGGCGATGTGGGTGGGAGTGTTGACCAGTTGACGGAGTCCGAGGTTGAGGAGGTTGGAGGTCAGAGATGCGGTGTTGACGTCGTTGTTATTTTCCAGGTGGTAGTTTAGGTCTCCAAGGAGGATGTAGTCTGGGGAAGCGAGGGCGTGGGTGCTCGTGAGGTCGGCGACGGTGTCGCTGAAGGGGGCTCTTGGTCCTGGAGGGCGGTATATGAGGGTTCCTCTGAGGGTCGTGTTGGGGTCCGTGTGGATCTGGAAGTGGAGGTGTTCGGCTGTCTTGAGGGTGTCGTCCGTGTGGGTGTGGATTTTGAGGGTAGATTTGTGGGCGATGGCTATTCCGCCGCCGATTCCGTTGGTTCGATCTCTTCTGGTGATTTTGTATCCCTCCGGTATGGCGATTGCGATGTCCGGGGCCGAGGAGTCGTTCCACCAGGTTTCGGTCAGGAAGGCCACGTCAGGGGCGGTGGTGTCGAGTAAGTCCCAGAGTTCAATGGCGTGTTTTCGTGCGGAGCGTGTGTTGATGAGGATGCAGTTCAGGTGGTTGGTGTTGGAAGTTCTTGTTGTTGGCTTCGGCGTTCTGTCGCAGGAGAAGTTGCAGGTGCGGCAGGAGAAGGGTCCTTTTGTGTGCTTCGGGGTTGCAAGGAAGCACTCTGCGGAGGGGCCGGGGTTGAGTGCGCGGAGTTCGTTGGTTGAGTAGCGGACGCGGGTGATGCGGGGGGCGTGAGGACCAGGGGGGGTGGCGCTGGGCGCGGTCCAGGCGCGGACGGGCGCAGACGGGCTTGCCTCTGGCGCGCCTCCGGCACGCCAGCCATTAAGAAGGGAGGGGGGAGGGAGGAGCAGCTGGGAGGCGGGAGGCGGGAGGGAGCGGCGAATGGGGGCGCGAGGGGGGCGGGCCGCAGGGAGGCAGCGGCAGGGATCGGAACGCTTGGGGGAGCGCACAACGGGCAAAAGCACAAAAAACAAGCAAAATTAAAGGCAATCACAATAGAAAACACACAGTCTGAAATACAGTAATGGCACAGTACACGATCGGGGAGACAGCAATCAGGGGGGCACAACGGGGGCAGAAGCGCCGGCGGCGAGGCGCAGAAAAATCGGAAAAACAATCAGAAAAACAACTTACAGGACGTCGGAAGCGGCACACGGGTCAAGTGGAGCTAGGCAGAGCGCACTAGACACCAGGGATGAGGCGCAGGAGGATGCCTGCGGGAGGAGGAGGGCCTCGAACACGCAAACAGCAGCGTGGTCGGGGGACAGAGGCAGGAGGCAGCAGGTTGGTGCTGCGGTCGTGGGGGGCGAGCTCAGGACCTGAAACAGGTCAGAGGTCGCTCACTCGCGACGCGCAGCGCCAGCCATTAAGAAGGGAGGGGGGAGGGAGGAGCAGCAGGGAGGCGGGAGGGAGCGGCGAATGGGAAACATCCTCCTGTTTGCATGCAGGTTCAAAGAAACATACATTTGTTATAATGATTTGATTTGATATGGAAAGTGATATCTAGTTAATGATTTGTGCACACTGCAACACATTGAAACTGATTACAACCCTCTTGTGAATGCTCAGATATCGAAGATGAAAACCATGGTGGTCTTGCATTCCTATGTGGGTGAAGCTCATCCACTATTTCTTTGGATGTTTTAGAGCAGTCCCTTCCACATTGAGAAATTATGCATACCTGTGATAGCATACTGGCTACTTTAAGACCTTGCTGTTATCACTCAAAAATAGTTAAAGTTGCCCATAAAACAAGTTTGTTAATCAATCCACTGGTGCTAAAAGCAGCACTAATATTAGGCATGAGAAAAGATGATCTCAAAATAATCGAGAAGTGTTTATATGTACATGAAGGCAATTAAACCTTTACTTAAAAGAAGAAAGAAAAAAGTTGAACTATGTTTGAGCAGACTCAACTTTGGCATATTTCTCCTAATTTAGCAAAAGTTATAGAGAGAATAAGTTGGGCACAGTAGGCAAGGTTGCCCCCGAGACTTACAAGCACGACTGTCAGGGTTGCAGCGCAGTTCTGTCTTTGCACAGTATCTGCCATGTGATGGCCACTTTTTTGTGTTTTACCTGATGTACTAATCTAGAGCAATATAAATAAGCACTTTACAAGGATTTCCAGAAATTCTATTTAATTCATATTCAATAGGCAGACTTCCTCTGAAAATCCTTCCAGATGGGTGAGGCAGAAGCGACGGAGCATACCTCCAAGGGCAGCAGACCTCAGCATCTGCAAAGTGCCTGAAAAACAGCGTATTGAAAAATGGCCATGAGTGAAAGCATCACCAGTACATAAGATTGGTGACCTCTCTCTCATATCCATGCAGGCATCACACACACGAGTGCATTTTGTCCATTAAGGACAGCTTCCACTTTACAAATTTCGTAGTTCTGGGCAGTGCTTGAAATAGAAATATAGAAGTGCAGGTACTCCTTTTCCGAAACACCTGTTTGTTGCTGAGAAATGCGGATGCGCGCTGATTAAAAGCACTGGAGCACTGCTGCCATTCCTTACAAATGAAAGAAGTGCAAGTACTGAGTAACTGGTAGTGCCTGGGCAATTAAAGCACCGCTTATGATACCTCAACAGATAAACTGTAAACTTCGTACTTGTATAGCTCACTACTCTCCCATTAGGGTCTCAAGGCGCTGCACACATACCACTGTGGAACCCCTCCTGGGTTTTCCCTGTGAGGGGCCCACTCCTGGGCAACCTCCAAGGTGAAGCCAGGCAACCCAGCGCTGTTGGGGCCGTTGTGGAGATTAAGCAAGCTATTGCCCAGAGTTACAGAGTGGGGCCCATGAGTTAGATTAGGCACTGATGCGAGAATTATCAGGTCTGAGGAAACTGAGCCCAAGACCCGCCAAGGCGGGAATTGAACCCTGGTCCCGGACCAGATTTCTGCATCAGGGTCTGCCGCTCTAACCACTGAGCCACACAAAACATCCATTTTATGGTTTTGTTTTTGAAAATTAAAAAAAGTTTGGAAACTACCAGAGTGATACAGCAAAATTCTAATACAGTGGTTCTTAACATTTTGACTTCTGGGCACCCTCACTAAATTGTTACTTGAATCCGGGGACCCCCACTGAGCCATTATGGGAAAGTGGGGACCCGCAGAGTAAGCAATTTCTATGATTTGAAGTTCAACCCAATACAGAAAAATACAAAAACAAGTATACTCCAAACAAATGCTCAGATATTGAAATATTTTAATTTACAATCAAATATAGAAAATAGTTTTACATTTTTAATTTTGCTTCTTTATTCCATTTAGTTTATTAATCATAACATATTCATTTTAATGTTATTCAATTTGGTAGCACGAATGTGAACGCACCCGGAGTAGGCCTTGAGGAAACCCAGGGGTCCTCTGTCCACAGGTTAAGAACCATAGTTCTAGTACATTCACAGGAAATGCCTTGACAGAGCTTCCTGTGAATGGTCAAATTGTCTGTTGGGCTGACGGAATTTGGAAATTTGGTAGGTCGGTATTCAAGCTAATGGAGTCATTTACTCCGTCTATCTGATGGAGTAATACGTCCGTCAAAATGTAAAGCAGCTCCCTGGTCTGGCACACACCAAAATGATTGCAGCAAGTAGTAAAGTATATAAACATGGAGTCTATGAGTTTTAGATGAGAGCAGTGAGGCCCTGTTAATTATACACTGTGATATGATGTTTGTTCCTCTGTTGTCTTCAGGCTACCAGACAGTTAATTTCCACCCCACAACTTCTCTAGGACTTCATGTTTATTTATTTTACTGAATGTTGTATCCTTTTTTGGGTGCACCACACTATATCATTCTATTCAGAAACTGGGTTTAGAATCAAGACTATGCTCCAAATTTGGTTATGACTTGGCATATAAGACAAAATCTAAGCCAGAGTTAAGGTTTGAATTGGATAGAGTTGATATAATAAGTGTGGGAAACTGGAACTGTGTTGCAGTACCACCCCCAACCCACTTTTTGGCTGGTTTCTGGATGAAACTTGGTCTGGAGTACACTGGCATCCTGCTAACCAGGTTCCCAGTGGTAGTGTTATTTCCCTAAAAATTGCAAAGGTAATTGGCACCACCTTTAGCTGCCACTATAAGTCCCTAGTAAATGGTACTTAGGTACCAAGGGCATGGGAAATTAAGGGTAGGCCCCTGAGGGAAGTAGCACTGAGTGTGCCTCCATCTAGGGCCATGCATCCAGATGTACCCAGCACTGCCATTGCAGGTTGTGTACTGGTGCAATCTTAAAAGGCAAACTGGCCATGGCACACTGCCAGTGTACCCTGTCCACTACACATTACATGCAATATAGATAAGTCACCCCTCTGGCAGGCCTTCCAGCCCTACAGCAGGGTGCAGTATATTTGATATGAATGCATAGCTGCATGAGAAATATCCCCCATGTCCTTCCCAAACCTGGGACATAGTGAGTCAACAGAGCAGCCATTTTAAAACATGTGCTGGACACTGGACAACATGAGTTTCACTATACACATGATGGTCACTCTGACCCCTGGGTTTTTTTGATATCACAAAATTCAGAATGATAAATCCAAATTGATACCAGTGTTGGATATATAATAAAATGTATCTAGGTGTCACTTTAGAGGTGCCCCCTGCAAAACCGAACTACCCTGGTATGGTTGCTGACTGGTCCTGACCAGCCTGTCACTGCCAGACCCAAATCTGTACCCCTGAGGTGAGGGCTTCTTCCCCCTAGGATATGGAGCAAAGCCCTTCCTGGGTGGAGGTGCTAACTCACGCTCCCTCAGGAATACACACTGTTCTGTTGGCAAGCTTCAAAGGGCTTACTTCCTTTGAAACTCAACCTCCAGGCCTGCTGCTAGCAGGAGATGGCTGCCTTGTTGCAAACCCCACTTTAGGTAGGAGGAACAGCAGGAAATTCAATCTTAGGACAGGAGGAGTGGGCCTATCTAGCATGCACCACCCGAAGGTGTTGCATGTGAGGTGGACTCTCCATTTCAGTTTCTCCATCTTGGATGGATGGAAAATAGCCAATTAGGTGTAGGGACATGACATCTGCCCACCAGAAGTGGTCACTTAGTGGGTGTAGCCTCCCTAAGGTAGATGACCCATTGGTCACTACCAGCTTCCCCCTAAAATGCCCTCTAAATACAGTATTTAGTGGGCATCCCTAGTCCAAGAACTCAGATTCAACCGACTGAAGAAGACCAGCAACAAGACATTCCAAAGACATGAGAGATGTGGACCTGCTGCATAAAGAAAATGCACCAAACCCTGCCTGCTGCACACAGTACCCGACAATCGCCACTGAGGAAATGCTGGACAATTGGACAACTCTAAAGAAACCCTAGAGGACTTCAAAGCTGTGCAAATTGCCAGAGAACTCCCTCCAGAGTGGAGGTACCACTCTAAATCCAAAAGGAACCAACAACCCAGTGAGGTCCACTTCACTGGCCGGACACTAGCTCTGAAACGGGATTCCAGAACCAGACCGAACTTCACACCAATGACTATGAGAAGAAATTCTGCTATGTGTGCCACGTTTGGTGGGACTGTGCCCTATAGCGGCTGACGCCACCAATACCCAGGATATGGGTGACCTAGCTTCGGACATACTGAAAAACAGTCCACCTGGGACTGAGAAAGAACCAGAAGGAAGCCCCAGTCAAGGACTATAGAAGCAGCTTGGACCTTCTGCCAGAGTGCCCCCACTGTCCTGCAATTGACCCTTGAACCGGTCTACCTCCTGCTACTAAGGGCATACTTACGCACAGCTCCTGGCTCACCAGTTTGCTCTGCACCTGGCCATCCCTTGCCCTGCAACGAAGAACTAACTGTGCCTTAAGGGTCCCCACCCCTTGCGACTTTGACACTCCAAGGGAACCCCCAGGGTTCACCTTCAAACTTACGTGTGCAGTGGTTTTCCAAGCGGTCCCTCACAGTGGCCCTGCACCAGCTCCAGAGACCTTTTCCAGATGCTTCAACTGGAACTGGGAGCCGCCTGAATTTCTCCATCTGGCACAGTGTGCCCACTGACAACCTCGATCAGCCTGCAAAAGAAGAACTTGGTAAACCTATTGGGTGATTTTATGTGTATTTTTAAAGATTAATCTCTATTGATTCCCATGGTGCGTAATTACGCACAGAAAGACTATTTTTAATACAAACTTCATATCTCGAAGAGTACTTAACCAATTCTGCTGATCTGACATAAAATGTATATATAAAATTGAAGTGGTTTTATAAATAGGTCTCGAGTTATTCCTTTGAGTGTGTGAGTTACAAGATTGATACTTTGAGTACAACAAATGCTTTGCGCTTCTCCAAATTTGGCTGCCATAAAAATTAGAGCATTAGGTGGTCTAGTTTTTACCCCTGTAAACCATCGTGTGGTTGCCTAGACTTGACACAGTGTGCCTAGCTTTACACACTACAGAGAGAGCAAGCCTCCTACAATAAGATCATTCTGTACATTTACTGAAATCAAATCAAAGTTTCGATTAGATTTCCTTGATGACAATTGTGTAGAAATGGGGTGTATAATATAGCCTCATAGCCCGTCGTAGAGGCTACACGGCCATTAAAGGCCAGCTCAAGCTTTAGCAGGGGAGGAGGCCTTTAATAGTTAGTATAGCCCAGCTGCGGCAGGCTATCAGGTTATTCGAACATTCCACCACTAGAGGGCAGAATGTTCTAATAAATAAAACAAAGGCCTCCATCCCCTCGGGCTCCGAGAGGCCATTGTACACAGCTGTTGCTGTGAGAGAAACAATGGAATGTTCTCACTCTGGGATTTTACCTGCCATTAGAAGCCCAGAGCACTCCATTGTCTTCAGTAGAGCTCCCAAGATTCCAATGTTCAAATATGGAGTGGTTGTGAGGCCTCAATGTGCAATACAATTACCATCTTCTTAAGGACCAGTAAACAGTTACTTTACTGCGTAAATGTATGAACAGACATTGGTATATTCTAACAGCAGATCCTATTCTCGAATAAGTGATCCCGGATACCCCGGTTTTTACCTTTAGAAGAGGTAGAACTCTTAAGAATTTGCTATGCCCCAATTTTCGCAGTAAACCAAACCAGGTTAACTGGCTCACTAGCCGTGGAAAAGGTTTCTTCAAGTGTGGACATTGTGGAATGTGTAGATGAGCCAAGCCAGGTATCTCCACATTCACGAGCTCTACTGGGATGCAATACAACATTAACTGTAGTATCACATGTGAAAGTAACTTTGTTATCTATATGATTATTTGCAATTGTGGCCTATACTATGTAGGTAGCACTATTAGACCACTCAGAACTAGGGCGAGTGAACACTTCAGAGCCCTGAGACAGGAAGATGAGAGATACCCTATAGTAAACCATATGCGACATTGCCCGAAACAAAACAACACTGTTGGCTTTGAATTCTTTGGCTTTGATGAGGTAAATAGAGACCCTAGAGGAGGCAACAGGGAGTTAGCCCTCAGGAGAAAAGAATGCTACTGGATCCTAAAACTCAGAGCGGTGGAAGATGGTCTTAATACCAACTTCGAAATGGAATACTATTTGGGAGAATAATGATAAAATTGGGATAATTAACATTGAAATATGTATTGTTTGTACAATTTGTTCTCCACTTATTTTGACTTACTAAGTTCATTAAGACTGCATTGATCATTAGTCTGTCTCAAATTAGCCTCTATATTATATTGTGTCTCAGCTGCATTAAGATGCTTTGTAGACTGTTAATTGTGTTGATTATATTGACTGATGCCCAACCTAGGGTTGCACATATTCTACATATTTAGTAGGCATAAACATTTATTTATATATATTAGTGTGTATTCATTGTAATATAGCATTATTATCTTATACTGTAATGGTAGATTATTAATATTTTTTCATATGTCTGCCCTTCTTTAATTTATATATTTTTGTACTTGACAATGGGCCTCATTATGACCCTGGCGGGCGGCGGAGGCCGCCCGCCAGGATGCCGCCCTCCAAAATACCGCGCCGCGGTCAAAAGACCGCGGCGGGTATTACAAGTTTTCCCCTGGGCTGGCGGGCGGTTGCTGAAAAACCGCCCGCCAGCCCAGGGGAAAACGACCTTCCCACGAGGATGCCGGCTCGTAATCGAGCCGGCGGAGTGGGAAGGTGCGACGGGTGCAGTGGCACCCGTCGCGTATTTCAGTGTCTGCAAGGCAGACACTGAAATACTTTGCGGGGCCCTCTTACGGGGGCCCCTGCCGTGCCCATGCCATAGGCATGGGCACGGCAGGGGCCCCCAGGGGCCCCACGACCCCCCCTACCGCCATCCTGTTCATGACGGCTTTCCCGCCATGAACAGGATGGCGGTAGGGGGGGTCGGAATCCTCATGGCTGCGGAGCGCGCTCCGCAGCCATGGAGGATTCACACGAGCAGCGGAAAGTCAGCGGGAGACCGCTGACTTTCCGCTTCTGACCGCGGCTGAACCGCCGCGGTCAGAATGCTCGTTGGAGCACCGCCAGCCTGTTGGCGGTGCTCCCGTGGTCGGTGGCCCTGGCGGCCACCGGCCGCCAGGGTCAGAATGACCCTCAATGTAGGGTTTACACATGATATGATTGTGGCACGTCACATTTACCCACGGTGTATCCTTTCTCTCTTTATTCCATTAGAGAGCTACTCATTTACTTTTGTGATAGTGTTTTATATTTCTACCTTGTTGGGTTGTGTGGTTGACATTCCAACAATATACATATATGCTTGGACTTATTGTCACATGCGGACATTTTCGGCTATGGATAGAACTATGGAGCCCGTAAAAATGAGTTATCCCCTGTGGTCATTATCTCACCTTGGATTATGGCGACGCTTAGTTAAAAATTTCCCCGTTAGAGAATTGGTGTTTTCGGGATAAGAAGGATAAGAATATGGGGGCCTTCTTGTCCGCTCGTTGTTCATACCGGTTTTGTTACCTTACTGCGTGGTCAGGTTATACACAGTTCCAAGATGGCGCCCGTAAATTGGGTTAGTCCTCTTTCCTTTTTCGTGCCATTAACATAAGGATGCTTTAATTAATTCGGAATTCTCCCCGGACGTGTCGACAGTCACCAATGAATTATGGCGACGCCTATTGAAGACTTTCCCAGTTAGATAGTTGGTATTTTCGTGAAAAGGAGTTTAAGATCAAAGTGGCCTTGTTGTGCGCTCGTTGTCCGTACCGGTGTCGGTACTTTACTTCGCGGGCAGGTGTTTTCACAGTTCCAAGATGGCGCCCATAAATGGGGTTAGTCCATTTTCCATTTTCATACCATTAACGCGAGGATGCTTTAAATTTGAATCCTTCCCGGACGTGTCAACTTTCGATAATGGCTTTTCGATACTGAAAACGCCGCAGGATGATATTGACCGCGGACTGTTTTTCCTGCAATATAGATACTTACTCTGACGATAGGTGAGTGACCTGAGTGGTCGGTTACGACTTAGGGCCAGATGTAGCAAAGTTTTGCGAGTCGCAAATAGGCCGATTCGCTATTTGCGACAGTGCAAAATCGGAAATGGGATGCAAAAAGCCCATTTCCGACTTGCAAAAAGCGATGGGACCCGTTTGCGAGTCGCATCAGTTGTGACCCCATTTTGCGACCCGCAAATAGCAACTCGCAATTTGCGAGTCGCAAACCATATGCAATTGCAACTCGCAAATTGCGACTAGTCGCAAAAAGCCCATTTTGCACGTCCCATTTACCACTAACTCAGAGCAGGTGGTAACCATTACCAAAGTATAAAAGGAGACCCAGAAGGCATCTGGGTTCACCAAGATGGCGGAGATATACCTGATAGCAGTGAGAAGGAGAGTCCACGCAGCCCAGCAGAGGAGGAGGAGGGGCCACAGACAGGAGAAGATATATAGAACAAGGCAGACTCTTTTTCAGCAAACTGAGGATGAGATATATGATAAATACCGCCTTAGCAGCGCAGCCATCCTAGAATTAATAGATTTACTCAAACCACAGCTAGAACACCAGACCCTGCGTGGCTGCGCCATCCCTACGCATGTGCAAGTGCTATGCTCACTGCACCTCTTGGCCTCAGGGAGCTATCAGGGGGTCATTGCTGTGGCAGGTGGGGTATCCCAAAGTGCAGTGTCAAGGTTCCTCAGGGCCTTCCTAGATGCCTTAGTCACACACATGTCTCACTTCATATACCTACCAAGGAATGAGGCAGAAATGAACAGCACCAAGCTGGACTTTTACCGCATTGCCCACTTTCCCCATGTCAAAGGGTGTGTAGATGGGACACACATTCAAATATGCCCCCCTGCACATCTGGAACACCTTTTCCGCAACAGAAAGTGTACCCACTCACTCAATATTCAGGTTGTTTGTGACGCCCATTATGTTATCAAGGACATTGTAGCTAAGTTTCCAGGCAGTACCCATGACTCATACATGTTTAGGCATAGTGGGATACATCAACGCCTGGAACGTGGGGAATTCGGAGACGGTTACCTCCTAGGTAGAGCTACAGACACTTGCAGACATACACACAGGTCACTGTGCACGACAATCAGGACTTCCTAACAGTGTACTATTTGTGCCCAACAGGTGACAGTGCATATGCTCTTAGGCCTTGGATCATGACTCCGTTTTTAACACCCAACAATGATTCAGAGAGGCGATACAACAGTGCACATAAGAGGACCAGGAACCTCATCGAGCGCACCTTCGGACTCCTGAAAGCAAGATTCAGATGCCTCCACCGCAGTGGAGGTGCCCTCCAATATACCCCCATTACCGCATTCAAAATTGTGGTCGCATGCGCCATCATCCACAACATAGCCACCCGACGTGGGCTACCTCTCTCCCCTGCAGACCCAGATCCTGATAATGAAGAGCAAGAACAACCACATCGCCATCATGGGGATAGGAGTATTGCTAATCAAGGCAGACGGAGACGGGAACACATTGCAACACAATATTTTGGAAGGTACGTGTCAACTCCAACCATACTCACCTATTGACCAAAAACTCCGTTTGTTACTGTTTTATTAGTGCATTAATGAAACTATTTACAAGTACTGAATGTCCATGGGCATGAAAATGCAAACCAGGCATGTGGCACATTGACGTCATGTGCCACTTCTTATGGTCCAGGGTGGTCTCTAAGACCTTCTGCCCCTCCTGCCAGCCTGGCTGTCCCCTGGTGCTTCCGTGGTGCTCTGCCTGCTACTCCTGAGCACCCTGCTGTCAGTGACAGAGACACTGCTCACTGTCGAGCCCTCCTCACTGTCCTGGGGTGTTTCCCCTGTGCCCCTCGACATATTCCGTGTCTCCATCATGTCTATGATGTGGGTCAGACGTCCCAGGCCCCTAGCCACATCCCCAGCAAAATGGCCCATTTCCACCTGCAGCCCAACTGTCCTCCTCCATAGGCCTGTGGTGTTCATGGCGAGCCTGCCGATGGATGTGGCCATCCTGTCCAGTCTGTGCAGGAGCTGACGGTCCCTGCGCCGCCCACCCTCAGCCTGGGCCAGTAGTCCTCCCGCCAGTTCCCTCATGGCAAGGGCAAGGTCCCCAGTGTTATTGCAGATCATGTCCATCCTTGAGTTCAGGTGCTGCATGCTGGCATGGTTATTGCGCACGAAGCGGTGCAGCACACCACTAATCCTCCCTAAAATTCTGTTTTGTAGGCGCTGACCACGCAGCAGATGTGCCTCACTGGTGCTGGGAGGAAGTAGCCCGGATGCAGACTGCAGCCCTGATGTAATGGACCTGCGACGCCTGCGCAGCGGTGGCTGCCCTGTGCTTTCACCTGTCTCATCCCTGCCTGTTGCTGGGGCAGCCTCTTGTGATATTGTTGCAGCAGGTGTGGCTACTGCAGGGATGCTGTTGACCGTGCAGGTGGGGGTGCTGGCGGGTCCTGAGGTGTCCTCATGGGGCTGGCTGCTTGGAGTAGTGGTGGTGTCTTGTTGGAGACCTGTGGGACATGGGGAACAGACTGTCAGTGTCTACTAACTATTGCACACTTCATAATAAACATTTGCCTATGAACTGCCTACTTGACTACATTTCCCATAATGCATCATTCTGGCATTTGCTACCCTGAAATGGAGCTATCTTGGTTGTGCATGCCCCTGTGTACATGGTGGGTGGGGGTATGGCATTGATAGGGGTACAGGCATATCACATGGTACTCACCGGTTGATGTGGTGGGCTCTGAGGTGTCCAGGTCCCCAAATCCAGACACTGCCTCCTGCTCCAAGGTTTCCTCCACACTTTCTTCCAGGGGTGTGGGTGGTGGCACAGACGATGGTCCCCCTCCTGTGCCTCTCATCTCCCGGAGCCTTTCAGCCACCCTCTCCTTGGTCCGGGAGCGGAGGTCATACCACCTTTTCTTTATGTCGTCTATGGTCCTATGGCTCACCCCCAGGGAATTTATCTTGTCCTGTATGTCCTGCCACAGCTGTTTCTTGGTGGCTTCAGGAACATTGAGGGTTGATTTACCAAACAAGTCATCATAGTGCTGACAGCATTCGTCTGTCAGCACCTCCAGCTCCCTCTCAGAGAATTTCAGCTTCCTCTTCCTTGGTGTTCCCTTCATGGCAGCTGCAGTTTGTCCTGTGTGTAGTTTGGCAGTTATAAAAGGGTGTGGTCCTCCCTCCTCCCAGGTGTATTAGTAAACTTCCTGGCTGTGATGTCATCATCATGTGCCAGGAAGTGTTTCCAGAGTGTTCTGGAGTGGTTTCTGGAGTGTTCTGCTGCACCTGTAATCAATTTACAAGTTAATCGCAATTTGCGACATCTACTCGCTAATTGCGAGTTCGTTTTTTGCACACTCGCAAAAAGCGACCTCGCAATCGGCGGACTCGCACACTGCGTTGCGAGTCCGGGTGCGAGTCGCTATTTCGGCACGGTTTCTTTTCCTGCATTCCAATTTGCGACTCGCATTTTGCGACTCGCATCAACTCGCAAAATGCGAGTCGCAAATTTTTTCTTTGCTACATCTGGCCCTATGTGACTTTATAGGATATTATTGGGGATCGTTCGTGAATATGTTTGTTTAGGCTCACCATGCTTATATTTAGTATATTTTCTTTTTTTCTTCTTTTTCGCACTTAGGAAATGTTATGAGAATACCTCATTATACGACTTAAATTTGGGACTATATATACCTTATTCAGGTCAGTCTGGGCCCAATGGCCATACTTGCATGTAAACAATTTGGTGACGATGCTCATTTCGAGCTTTGCATGAGACTTGGATTATTACAGAGGTTGCTTATGGTTGTTTTCCGCAGACTATACAATTGTTTCGAGAAGACTGGTTTCACACATAGACTTACTTGAGCTAAGGTATGTCTCGAAGTGTATTGGAGATTTACTGTTGATTATTTAAGGTTTTTTGATGGATATCTTGGCGTGGGCTTGAGTTCTTTTGATAGTTTGCACTAAATCTTTAGTTTCTCCCGCACTCTTTTATCACCGGGGTTATTTGGTTAGTATTTTCTCTAAAATGGAGATGTGCACACTCATATTATGATAACCCTGTACACATGGGAATGTCACATGTATGTTTCCAGTTTGGTGTCTTTACTGTATGGATAATTTGGATATCCTGCTTTTAGGTAATTTTTATTCTGGTTAGGGGGTAACAGATCAGTTTCCACCAGATTATCTGGTACATTAAGTCACGAATGGCATGTCTTTTTGTTTTCACAAATGTCACGGTATGAGAGGTTTTATGTTCTGCTCTGAACAGTTTTGAATTTATACTATAGTTGTAGTCATTGTTCTAATTTATTTTCAGCCCTGATGAAGTCTGTGAGAGTATTGTTCTCATAGGACGAAACACGTGTTGGCTGTGTTTGCTACATGAATATTGACTTCAAGGACGACCTTCTATTGTTATGATGAACTTTTTGCTTCAAGAATAAATTGAGCTTAAAACTCTCCATGGTGTTACTGCTATTATACACTGTATATTTGATACATCACTGACTTCTAATTATACGTTCATGAGTGCCCTGACAGCTGTTTTTTTCACTGTTAGTTTCCCTTGAAACATTAGAGGAATTTGGAAGATCCTCTTGCCAGGAGCACCATGCCAAAATTGGAGTGTTAATGTTATTATGTGGACTCACTGTGAGCGCCCAAATCCTATGACTTTCTTCCTATGTGCTTTCGTTTTGATCCAGTAGGTTTTGTTTGTTAAGCCCTCTAGCTCAACCTTGGGTAGCTGTGGCTCTAAGCAGCAAAGCTTATGCAAAGGAATAAGAGTAAAGCATTTAAACACCACCAAAACAACTGAAGAAGAAATACACGAGACACTTAAGAAATCAGAAACTAATTTAGAAAAATAGAGTGTATTTTAATTTATTTTGACACCACAGTGAAATAAATTCATCCTAGGATTCTGGACATATACAATTTACAAGGTATAGTAAATCAAAGCATTTTACTCAACTGCAAACTAGCATTGACATATTCAACAAATTTGACACTTAGAAACTTTTTTAGTAAAAAGTTGGGCTAGTTGTATTGCGGCCAAGAAGAGTCACTTTAGGAGACCAACTCCAGTAGGTAGGCAGATGGGGGACCAGCAAGATCCTCAGAAACAGTTACCTAGCAGGTAAAGCAGACTTCTGTCGATTCCAGGCACTTTTATCTTTTGCAGTGGTTTTCTATTGAAGTGGCCCTAATGCAAGGGATATAGGATGCTGAGGATGCTAAAGGATGCTGTGGATGTGTTGAGGTCTTTCAGTAGCTACACCTCGGCCCATGAAGTGGGTGAGGCGGTCCCAGTCACACAGTTGAAGTGAACTGGGTGCTGGTAGATGCACTAGGCTACCAGTCGCCTGGTATCACAGTTACAGTCAAATCCTTCCTTGGACGATATTTAAGCTTTTGGGTGACCAAACTGCACTCCAGCTACTCTCCTGAGCTCAGACATCTCAGATGCAACTTTGAGCATCATGTCATGGTCCCTGGTGCTGCACAGTGGTGGTTAGCAGTGGGGTGAAGATTCTACGAACCTGCCGCAGTAGGCCTTCTCAGCTGCTGTGGTCCCGTGCTGTCAAGAGGAGGTCTGTCAACTGACTCTTGGAGTCTCTTGGCTTTGGTTGGGCCCAAGAGAGGACTGACTTCTCCATGAGCAGGACCCAGCAGACACAGTCCTTCTTCTTTGCTAGCCACCATGTTTAGCAGGTGCAGTCCATTCCACTGCAGCCTCTCTTTGCCCATTTCTAGGAACTGCAGATCAGTCCTTATTTGGCCTTTTTTCCAGTCCAATCGAGATTTGAGTTATGGGAGCCAGGGGTGCCCATGTTATGCTCAGAAAGTGCCCTGAGGATAGACACAGTCTGTAGCCAATGTCCTACCAGATTTTCTTCCTCCTAATGACCACTTTCTGGCTATCCGAAGATGCACCATTTTGTCCACTCCCAACATGGCAGAACCCCTCTCTCAGAGTCCAGAACTCCTGAGACCAACCCAGAGGTGTGGCTACCGATGGGGCAGAAAAGTAGCAAGAAGACTACCAGCGACATTGTAGCGCCTAATCCTGCCGGCTTTCACAACTGTTTCGTGGTGAGGCATGCTCTGAGGGCTGTCTGCCTTCACCCTGCACTGGAAGCCAAGAAGAAATCTCCCGTGGGTTGACGGAATCTTCCCCCTGCTCCAGCAGGCACCAAACTTCAGCATCACCGGTACTCTGGGACCCCTGTCATCATGACGAGCGGGCCCCTGGAACACAGATGGTAGACCCAAGTGACCCAGACTGTCCAGTGGTCCAACTGTCCAAATTTGGAGGAGGTAAGTCCTTTCCTTCCCTCTCCAGAGAGTCATCCTGTACACCACATGAACTGTAGCTGCTAGGGCTTCTGTGCACTTTTGCAAGGAATCCTTCATGCACAGACAAGCCCAGGTCCCCAGCACTCCGTCCTGCATTGATCAACTCGCTGAGTTGACCGTTGGCTTCGTGGGACCCTCTTTTGTAGTGCTGAGATGACTGCCATGCTCAGTTTTCTTGAACCCATGTTCAAGTACGTCTACGGATGCTGCCTTCTTGTGCATGGGCTCTCTGTGTTGCTGAGGGCCCCCTCTGTCTCCTCTCCCAAGTGGCGACCTCCTGGTCCTTCCTGGGCCCGGGCAGCACCCTTTTTCTTTAACTGCAACCTTTGCAGCTAGCAAGGCTTGTTTGCAGTCTTTTTCCAAGGTAACAACTCTGCAACCTCCAGCACTCCCTGTGACATATTCTGCACAAAGGAGAAGTTCCTAGCACATTTTGTTGTTGCAGAATCTTCAACTTCTTCCATCCAGAGGCAGCCATGTTGCACCTTCATCTGGGGTTTAGTGGGATCCTGCCCCCATGGACACTTTCATGACCCTTGGACTTGGTCCCCTTCCTTTGCAGGTCCTCAGGTCCAGGAATCCATCTTCAGTGCTTTGCAGTCTGTTGTGGTCTTTGCAGAAACCTCTATCACGAGTGTAGTGTGTTTCTGGGGAAGTAGTAGCAATTTACTCCTAAATTTCAGGGTCTTGGGGTGGGGTATCTTGGACACCCTTAGTGTTTTCTTACACTCCCAGCGACCCTCTACACACTACACTAGCCTAGGGGTCCCTAAGTAGTTCGCATTTCACTTTGTGTTACCCCTAGGCCTATTGCATCCTATTGTATTCTACAGTGTTTGCACTACTTTTCTAACTGTTTACTTACCTGATTTTGGTTTGTGTGTATATTTTGTGTATTTTACTTACCTCCTAAGGGAATATATCCTCTGAGATATTTTTGGCACATTGTCACTAAAATAAAGTACCTTTATTTTTAGTAACTCTGAGTATTGTGTTTCTTATGATATAGGCCCTCACAAGATCGGACCGCCTGGCGGCCGCAAATGCGGCCGCACTCCCGCCGCGGCCATTAGGAGATCCCCACTGGGCCGGCGGGGATCTCGCCTGCAACACAGGAGCCGGCTCCAAATGGAGCTGGCGGTGTTGCGGCTGTGTGACGGGTGCAGTTGCACCTGTCGCGCTTTTCACTGTCTGCACAACAGACAGTGAAAAGCTGCACGGGGCCCTGTCAGGGGGCCCCTGCACTGCCCATGCCAGTGGCATGGGCAGTGCAGGGGCCCCCAGGGGCCCTGCGACTCCCCGTACCGCCAGGAAAAGGAAAACTGCCAGGAAAAGGCTGGCAGTAGCGGACTCGTAATCCCTGGCGGATTAAAACTGCCGGGGCCATTGTGGTGGGAAACCGCTGGCCCTGGCGGTGCGACCGCGGCACTTCCACCGCGTTCGTAATGTCCAGTGAAGCACTGCCAGCCTGTTGGCGGTGCTTCCTCCGAAACAGCCCTGGCGGTCTTGGACCACCAAGGTTGTAATGAGGGCCATAGTGCTATATGATATAAGTGGTATAGTAGGAGCTTTGCATGTCTCCTAGTTCAGCCTAAGCTGCTCTGCTATAGCTACCTCTATCAGCCTAAGATGCTAGAACACTTCTAATCTACTAACAAGGGATACCTGGATGTGGCACAAGGTGTACCCACCCATCAGGTACCCATTATAAGCCAGGCCAGCCTCCTACAACTGTGCCCTCCCTTAGGGCTTGGTAAGCCTGCCGTAGGGTAACTTACACATGTTTCTAGAGCTTTATCCTTGTCATGGCTTTAAATGGCAAAGTTGGGCTACCAGTTGGAAACTGCTCTTACATTCTGCAATGACATACTGAGAACTCGCTCTACCTGTGTCACACCCAGTGTGGTACAACTAGTGCTGCAATACCTGGGGTGACCCTCTAACTTACTTGCCCTGGGTACCTAGAGTACCATATACTAGGGATTTATTGGTAAGCTAATTTATGTCAATTGGGTACAAGCCAATGTTATATAGATGTTTTAGAGTCATGACACCGAGGTCTGGGTAGCAGGCCTCAGTGCACTCTCATAGTAGCAAAACCAGCAGTACCAGTCCAAAATCTTAGGGGTGACCATACAAAAAGAAGCAATTAATTACAACAATGGTACCTTGCAGGTTAAGGGCCTGATTTAGAGTTCGGCAGATGAATTACTCCATTACAAATGGTGCAGATGTCCTGTCTGATGTATTACGATCTACATAGGCCATTATGGGATCGTAATACAACGGATGAGATTACTGTCATGTTTGTGATGGAGTAACCCCTCTGCCAAACTGTAAATCAGACCCTGAGTCTTTTATCAATGATCTTCTTGGGGGTTGGGCACCTCCGTACACAGTCTTGTCACTTCACTTTCCACACTTCATTAACTATAACTTGCCAGTGTACCATGCACTGTGTCATGGTAAGTAATATAATTTCAGAAGTAATAAGTGTTTTAATTATGCAATGATATCATATGCTATAACATATGTAATATCCAAAGATATAGCTAGTGAGTTTTAGTTAACATATTGTTGCATGAGCTGTCAAGACTGTGTATGTAGGTGCGCAACTGATATTAATTTAAAAGGTTGTAGGCAACTATAAATGTGGGTTATAACTATGAATTATAGTAATTTGAAAGTTGTGCTTAAAGTATTAATTTAATACAAAATTGCAACTTTTGAATTTCTTATGTTTGTGTGGTTTAAGTTGGGGTTGTCACAAATAAGAAATAAAAAAGTAGCGCCCACCATATATATATATATATATATATATACATACAAAAAGTTGTGTTTCCCATGTTAATTCCCAAAAGGACCTTTAGACATGTCTACAGTCCGAACCGCTGGACAGAATGACAAGAAATTTGGCAGACAGCTAGCTTTCAGTACGCAGATCAAGCTTCCGTTTATTTGATGTAAATCTGTTCAGAGGTTTAGGAGATATTCAAGGGTAAACATATTTGTATATCTAAGGCTGTTGATCCTTCATGATGAATTTACGAATAATGACAAGCTCATGGAGAGAAATACACAGCTCTGATTGGCTGCCAACACTTTGACCAGAAGGTGTTTCCAGCCATCTTGGGATGTGGCTTCAGCCTCGTCCCCCCACAAAAAAAAAGAAAAAAGGAAATGGGTCCAGGGTAGAGTCACCCTGCCAGGGCAAAAAAAGGCATTTTCTTGAAAGAAGAATTGCTGCAAGTTGGCGATGTTTGTGACAAAAAATGTTTTAAAAAACAAGTGCAGGCTCCTGTGCTTGTTTTTTTTAAAGCCCCCAGGTGAGCCAAGTCCCAGGATCAAAGTAGAAAATAAGCGTCCCTCCTGGGCTTTTCAGTATACCCAGGAACCAACTACCCAAGGCTTATTTTTCCTTTAATGTGTGGGGGTGCGTGGCCCCCCAAAGCCCTGAGGCCTGACACTTCCCCGGGGCTTCCTTCTATTTTGATGCAGGAGGGCCAAACACACCCCGTAAAGCGCTGGGGACCACCACATCCCTGGGGCAAAACGGAAAAAAAGGAGGGTCAATTTCAGCCCCCTGCAGCCCTTGGGACTGCCCCAGGGTTAAATTCACAGTTGGAGGGAGGACATGCGGCACCCCTTGAGAAGTCAAAGATGACCCTGGGGACCACCATCCCCCAAAGTCGTCTCCTGCTATGTCCTGGGGCCCCCACCCCCAGGACACAGCAGTTTGCTTTTTTGTCAGCTCCCACCATGCAAAGGCAAGCAAAGTCTGCTTTCTGCAAGGGAGAGCTATCAAACAGCTCTCACTTGGAGAAAGCTGAGCTTTCATCCGTCTTCTTTGCACGCAGATATGGAGGACAGATGAAAACATTGCTTACACAAGCAGGGAACTGCTATTAAACGCAGCTCCCTGCTTGGGGGAGCAATGCTGGCTCCAGCAGGACACAGGGTGATGGCTAGGACAACAGGGGCCTTGAGACTCCCCCCCCCCCAGTCCTGTCACTCTCTCTTTCTCTGTTCCATCCATTAATGGGATGTAAGAGAGAGAGAGGGGGGCTTGAAAGCGTTATATCAGCAAGATACTTGGTCAGGATTTTTGTTTACGTTTTGAAGGATGGCATTATAGAGGCACTTGTGACCTACTGGTAA
Organism: Pleurodeles waltl; assembly: GCF_031143425.1. NCBI lineage: Eukaryota > Metazoa > Chordata > Amphibia > Caudata > Salamandridae > Pleurodeles > Pleurodeles waltl. Next base: position 1,221,466,739 of record NC_090447.1, read on the forward strand.
AGCCTCTTGGACCGTCAGTCAATAGGCTGAATGCTGAAATCCTAGTAGCTCATGGCAGTATGTCTGTTTATTTCCTTGTGTTTTGAATGCCTAACATTCTTAGTGATAGAACAATTACGTCTTTTTGACATCAAAACCTGTGGGTTGAATTTTACAGTTACATTGACGCACTGCAAAGTAATTATTCACCTCTGGCCTCGTGGCTAAGGTCTCTGATTATCACATCGAAGGTTGTGGTTTCCAGTCTAGGTATGTGTAGGAAGTTGGCTCTGTATGCACTATTTCAAAGTAAGGAATAGTATGCACAGAGTCCAAGGGTTCCCCTTAGAGGTAAGATAGTGGCAAAAAGAGATAATTCTAATGCTCTATTTTGTGGCAGTGTGGTCGAGCAGTAGGCTTATCAAAGGAGTAGTGTTAAGCATTTGTTGTACACACACAAGCAATAAATGAGGAACACACACTCAGAGACAATTCCAGGCCAATGGGTTTTTGTATAGAAAAATATATTTTCTTAGTTTATTTTAAGAACCACAGGTTCAAGATTTACATGTAATACTTCAAATGAAAGGTATTGCAGGTAGGTACTTTAGGAACTTTGAATTAGCAAAATAGCATATACAGTTTTCACATAAATCACATATAGCTATTTTAAAACTAGACACTGCAATTTTCAACAGTTCCTGGGGGGAGTAAGAGTTTGTTAGTTTTTGCAGGTAAGTAAACCACCTACGGGGTTCAAGTTTGGGTCCAAGGTAGCCCACCGTTGGGGGTTCAGAGCAACCCCAAAGTTACCACACCAGCAGCTCAGGGCCGGTCAGGTGCAGAGGTCAAAGTGGTGCCCAAAACGCATAGGCTTCAATGGAGAAAGGGGTGCCCCGGTTCCGGTCTGCCAGCAGGTAAGTACCCGTGTCTTCGGAGGGCAGACCAGGGGGGTTTTGTAGGGCACCGGGGGGGGACACAAGTCCACACAGAAAATACACCCTCAGCGGCACGGGGGTGGCCGGATGCAGTGTGCAAACAAGCGTCAGGTTTTCAATAGAAAGCAATGGGAGACCAAGGGGTCTCTTCAGCGATGCAGGCAGGCAAGGGGGGGGGGCTCCTCGGGGTAGCCACCACCTGGGCAAGGGAGAGGGCCACCTGGGGGTCGCTCCTGCACTGGAGGTCGGATCCTTCAGGTCCTGGGGGCTGCGGGTGCAGAGTCTTTACCAGGCATCCGGTCTTTGAAGCAGGCAGTCGCGGTCAGGGGGAGCCTCGGGATTCCCTCTGCAGGCGTCGCTGTGGGGGCTCAGGGGGGTCAACTCTGGCTACTCACGGTCTCGTAGTCGCCGGGGAGTCCTCCCTGAAGTGGTTGTTCTCCCCAAGTCGAGCCGGGGGCGTCTGGTGCAGAGTGCAAAGTCTCACGCTTCCGGCGGGAAACATGTGTTGTTTCAAAGTTGCTTCTTTGTTGCAAAGTTGCAGTCTTTGGTGAACAGAGCCGCTGTCCTCAGGAGTTCTTGGTCCTTCTAGATGCAGGGCAGTCCTCTGAGGCTTCAGAGGTCGCTGGTCCCTGTGGAAAGCGTCGCTGGAGCAGTGTCTTTAGAAGGGGGGAAACAGGCCGGTAGAGCTGGGGCCAAAGCAGTTGGTGTCTCCGTCTTCTCTGCAGGGTTTTTCAGCTTAGCAGTCCTCTTCTTTTTAGGTTGCAGGAATCTGAGTTCCTAGGTTCTGGGGAGCCCCTAAATACTGAATTTAGGGGTGTGTTTAGGTCTGGGGGGTTAGTAGCCAATGGCTACTAGTCCTGAGGGTGGCTACACTCTCTTTGTGCCTCCTCCCTGAGGGGAGGGGGGCACATCCCTAATCCTATTGGGAGAATCCTCCATGTGCAAGATGGAGGATTTCTAAAAGTTAGAGTCACCTCAGCTCAGGACACTTTAGGGGCTGTCCTGACTGGCCAGTGACTCCTCATTGTTATTCTCATTATCTCCTCTGGCCTTGCCGCCAAAAGTGGGGCCGTGGCCGGAAAGAGGGCGGGCAACTCCACTAGCTGGAGTGCCCTGGGGTGCTGTAACAAAGGGGGTGAGCCTTTGAGGCTCACCGCCAGGTGTTACAGTTCCTGCAGGGGGAGGTGTGAAGCGCCTCCACCCAGTACAGGCTTTGTTACTAGCCACAGAGTGACAAAGGCACTCTCCCCATGTGGCCAGCAACATGTCTGGTGTGTGGCAGGCTGCTAAAACCAGTCAGCCTACACGGGTAGTCGGTTAAGGTTTCAGGGGGCACCTCTAAGGTGCCCTCTGGGGTGTATGTTACAATAAAATGTACACTGGCATCAGTGCGCATTTATTCTGCTGAGAAGTTTGATACCAAACTTCACAGTTTTCAGTGTAGCCATTATGGTGCTGTGGAGTTTGTACATGACAGACTCCCAGACCATATACTCTTATGGCTACCCTGCACTTACAATGTCTAAGGTTTTGCTTAGACACTGTAGGGGCATAGTGCTCATGCACTTATGCCCTCACCTATGGTATAGTGCACCCTGCCTTAGGGCTGTAAGGCCTGCTAGAGGGGTGACTTATCTATACTTCATAGGCAGTGTGAGGTTGGCATGGCACCCTGAGGGGAGTGCCATGTCGACTTAGTCTTTTTATCCCCACTAGTACACACAAGCTGGTAAGCACTGTGTCTGTACTGAGTGAGGGGTCCCCAGGGTGGCATGAGACATGCTGCAGCCCTTTAGAGACCTTCCCTGGCATCAGGGCCCTTGGTACCAGGGGTACCAGTTACAAGGGACTTACCTGGATGTCAGGGTGTGCCAATTGTGGAAACAAAAGTACAGGTTAGGGAAAGAACACTGCTGCTGGGGCCTGGTTAGCAGGCCTCAGCACACTTTCAACTCAAAACTTAGCATCAGCAAAGACAAAAAGTCAGGGGGTAACCATGCCAAGGAGGCATTTCCTTACAGTATGACAGTAGATATGTTCTTAGTTTAATTTCTTTTCAACTTGAAGTTTTTAAGGTACATACTGAAAGGTGATGTCACTCTTTTGTAATTGGCAAATACATTTTTCTTTTCAATTTGTCCAGAAATATCTTATTCTAAGTAGATCATTCATCAAAGCCTAAAAGACTTTCTCAATTTCTCTTTTTCAATCTCTTTCTCCCACTCACATACCCACTCAGACCCTTGCACATCCACTCACAGACTGACTCAGACACTGACGCACACTCTCACAGACCCACTCAGACTCTCACGCACTCAGTCACAGACCCACTTAAACACTGACACACCCACTGAGAGACCCACTCAGACACTGATGTGCCCACTCACTGAGCCATTCAGACAATCATACATCCACTCACAGACCCACTCAGACCCTCAATTACGAACTCACAGACCCACGCAGATCCTCATGAACCCACTCACAGACCCACTCAGAAGCTCATGCACCGACCCACAAACCAACTCAGACCCTCACATACCCATTCACAGACCCTCTCAAACACTCATGCATGCACTCACAGACACTACTCAGACCCTCACACACCCACTGACAGACCCCCTCAGACACTGATGCACCCACTCACAGAACAACTCAGACACTAACACACTCACTGACCCACTCTTACACTGACACACCAACTCACAGACCCACTCTAAATGCCACACATCCACTTATAGAAACACTCAGGCCCTCACACACCTACTCTCACACCCAAACAGACACTGTCACACCCAGAGACACCCTTTCACACCTATTTTCACACAAAGAGAGAAAGACCCTTCGGCCATGCATGGAGCAGAGCTGGGTGGATAGCCAACCACTTATCAGTTAATACTGCAAGTTTTGTTGGATCACTCTCTTTTAGATCAGACAGTTATTGACTGTGTGGGGTACAGCACTCCTCCTTGAGTCACTCTGTCACCATCATCTTGGTAACTGACTGAAAATCCTTAACCTCCATCCCTCTTACTCACTCATTCCAACCATACAATACACTATGGATACAAGTCCCAAACAGAACACTATCAGCTTTCTTGCAGTCAAGGAATCTCTGCAGGTATAGGGAAAGATTTAACAAATGTGCAAATGAAGGAACCTCCTAATGAGAGCCTCCTTTGTTGGCACATAGACCATGTGGTCTGCCACATGCATCTTCCCAATTCCCAATGACAGCTGCCCCTTCCAATGGCATGCGCCCCATTAAGAAAGCTGCTTTTGACACCTCATTTAAGGCCTGTTCCTTACAAGTGACCTTGAAGCTCACTAACCATTCCAGTATATCCTGACCTTTCACAAATACATGATCTTTAGGAGCCTTGGCAACAACCTAGCTTGTACTGGAAGTACAGTCACTTATCCTAGATGGGGCTGTCATTGCTGCCCTCCTAAGTTTCTCTCTCTCAAGAACTATCCTTTCCCTTTCCAGCTATCTTTCCTTTTCCTTCTGTTTCTTCTCTCACTCTCTGTTTTCCTCTTTTCTCTATGTTTCTCCTCTCTCTCTCTCTCTCTCTCTCTCTCACAAGTGGTCTTCCCGGGCCCATTCCTCCTGTTTCTCCCTCCTCCCCTCATCATGTTTCTGGTGATCTAGTCTCAGCTTCTCCCTCTCAGACTCTCTGGCTTGCTCATCTTTCTCAGCCTTAGCTCTCTGATGGGACAACTGCAAGCTCTGGGTCTCTGCTAGACTCAACCCACCCAAATGGTTTACTCCTGGAATTGGGGACTATAGTAAACTGAAGATATTCTAGAAACTAAAGATGGTGAGTGTCTTGGTAAAACTCTGAAAAATGCATTAGTGGAAACACTTGCCATGTGCGTGGATATACCTGTGCTAAGGGGATCTTAGAGCCTGGGTCTACAGTGCTTTCTTCCTGGGTTCCTAACATGGTTCTCTCACCAGAGTCTGCTACAGCTTCCTCCCTTTCACACAATATCACAAACTTGTCCCTAAATAAATTAGCAAGGACATCTCTTTCCCTATTCCTGGGAATACTTCACCCTCTGTCCCTACATAAATCCTTCATCTGATCAATGGACATGGTTCTGAGGTCAATTCCCAAATCTGTGTTGTCCATTGCCTATGCATGTCACCTTTTTATGTAGAAGAAAAAAAGTGGACTTATTGTAGTAAAAATGTAAATTGGAACTGGACAATGCTTTCTCTGTAACTTTGGCTCCTAAACGTTAGGTATCCCACCACTTGGGGCTAATTGTCAGACCCTTTTTAGAGGGCCATTGGGCACATAAGGGCTACTTGGCCCAACCATGGTAGTTGAGGCCTTTCGCTCCTGATATCCTGGGGCTCAGACTACAATAGGGCTTGTTCAGCTGGGTCAGGCACCCCTTCCTCACTTGACTCTCAATGGTAGTTGTAGTCGAGCAGTCAAGACTCCTTCAGGGGGATCTAGATACAGGTCAGTGAACTCAAAGTGGAAACTGTATTAACTATCAATCAATGTCCAGTCGAATATTTGCTTTTATAAGAAAAAGTAGTATTTTATTTCTAACTCTACACAGGCAATAAAAAGCAACATTCGACTGCAACAACACAACTCCCTTGAGGTCGGAGCTCTAGTAGTTGTCAGGTGAATCCCTGTCCTATCCTCCCTCATGCAAAGTCCTCAGGGTTATTCCCAGTTCACTGGTGGTGACATCATGGAATGCAAACTATTAGGCCATACTGAAGAGTTCTCCCTTCAGACCTCTTAGAAACTTTGTCAAAGATGCCTATGGTATTGCAGCACTGTAGGAGGCTGGACTGGCTTGTAGTGAGTACCAAGGGGTACTTGCACCTTGCACCAGGCCCAGTTATCCCTTATTAGTGTATAGGGTGTCTAGCAGCTTAGACTGATAGATAATGGTAGCTTAGCAGAGCAGCTTAGGCTGAACTAGGAGACGTGTGAAGCTACTACAGTACCACTTAGTGTCATATGCACAATATCATAAGAAAACACAATACACAGTTATACTAAAAATAAAGGTACTTTATTTTTATGACAATATGCCAAAGTATCTTAGAGTGTACCCTCAGTGAGAGGATAGGAAATATACACAAGATATATATACACAATAGCAAAAATATGCAGTATAGTCTTAGAAAACAGTGCAAACAATGTATAGTTACAATAGGATGCAATGGGGAAACATAGGGATAGGGGCAACACAAAGCATATACTCCAAAAGTGGAATGTGAACCACGAATGGACCCCAAACCTATGTGACCTTGTAGAGGGTCGCTGGGACTATTAGAAAATAGTGAGAGTTAGAAAAATAACCCTCCCCAAGACCCTGAAAAGTGAGTGCAAAGTGCACTAAAGTTCCCCTAAGGACAAAAGAGTTGTGTTAGAGGAATAATGCAGGAAAGACACAAACCAGCAATGCAACAACTGTGGATTTCCAATCTAGGGTACCTGTGGAACAAGGGGACCAAGTCCAAAAGTCACAAGCAAGTCGGAGATGGGCAGATGCCCAGGAAATGCCAGCTGCGGGTGCAAAGAAGCTTCGACTGGACAGAATAAGCTGAGGTTTCTGCAAGAACGAAAAGGGCTAGAGACTTCCCCTTTGGTGGACGGATCCCGCTCGCCTTGGAGAGTCGTGCAGAAGTGTTTTCCCGCCGGAAGGACGCCAACAAGCCTTGCTACACGCAAATCCTGCGTTTGGCGTTTTTGGACGCTGCCGGGGCCCAGGAGGGACCAGGAGGTCGCAAATTGGACCTGAAGAGAGAGGGGACGTCGAGCAAGACAAAGAGCCCTCACTGAAGCAGGTAGCACCCGGAGAAGTGCCAGAAACAGGCACTACGAGGATGCGTGAAACGGTGCTCGCCGAAGTTGCACAAAGGAGTCCCACGTCGCCGGAGACCAACTTAGAAAGTCGTGCAATGCAGGTTAGAGTGCCGTGGACCCAGGCTTGGCTGTGCACAAAGGATTTCCGCCGGAAGTGCACAGGGGCCGGAGTAGCTGCAAAGTCGCGGTTCCCAGCAATGCAGCCCAGCGAGGTGAGGCAAGGACTTACCTCCACCAAACTTGGACTGAAGAGTCACTGGACTGTGGGGGTCACTTGGACAGAGTCGCTGGATTCGAGGGACCTCGCTCGTCGTGCTGAGAGGAGACCCAAGGGACCGGTAATGCAGCTTTTTGGTGCCTGCGGTTGCAGGGGGAAGATTCCGTCGACCCACGGGAGATTTCTTCAGAGCTTCTGGTGCAGAGAGGAGGCAGGCTACCCCCACAGCATGCACAAGCAGGAAAACAGTCGAGAAGGCGGCAGGATCAGCGTTACAGAGTTGCAGTAGTCGTCTTTGCTACTATGTTGCAGGTTTGCAGGCTTCCAGCGCGGTCAGCGGTCGATTCCTTATCAGAAGGTGAAGAGAGAGATGCAGAGGAACTTGGCTGAGCTCATGCATTCGTTATCTAAAGTTTCCCCAGAGACAGAGACCCTAAATAGCCAGAAAAGAGGGTTTGGTTACCTAGGAGAGCGGAAAGGCTACTAACACCTGAAGGAGCCTATCACAAGGAGTCTCTGACGTCACCTGGTGGCACTGGCCACTCAGAGCAGTCCAGTGTGCCAGCAGCACCTCTGTTTCCAAGATGGCAGAGGTCTGGAGCACACTGGAGGAGCTCTGGACACCTCCCAGGGGAGGTGCAGGTCAGGGGAGTGGTCACTCCCCTTTCCTTTGTCCAGTTTCGCGCCAGAGCAGGGGCTAAGGGGTCCCTGAACCGGTGTAGACTGGCTTATGCAGAATTGGGCACATCTGTGCCCAACAAAGCATTTCCAGAGGCTGGGGGAGGCTACTCCTCCCCTGCCTTCACACCATTTTCCAAAGGGAGAGGGTGTCACACCCTCTCTCAGAGGAAGTTCTTTGTTCTGCCATCCTGGGCCAGGCCTGGCTGGACCCCAGGAGGGCAGCTGCCTGTCTGAGGGGTTGGCAGCAGCAGCAGCTGCAGTGAAACCCCAGGAAGGGCAGTCTGGCAGTACCAGGGTCTGTGCTACAGACCACTGGGATCATGGAATTCTAACAACAATGCCAGGATGGAATAGAGGGGGCACTTCCATGATCATAGACATGTTACATGGCCATATTCGGAGTTACCATGGTGAAGCTACATATAGGTAGTGACCTATATGTAGTGCACGCGTGTAATGGTGTCCCCGCACTCACAAAGTTCAGTGAATTGGCTCTGAACAATGTGGGGGCACCTTGGCTAGTGCCAGGGTGCCCTCACACTAAGTAACTTTGCACCTAACCTTTACCAGGTAAAGGTTAGACATATAGGTGACTTATAAGTTACTTAAGTGCAGTGTAAAATGGCTGTGAAATAACGTGGACGTTATTTCACTCAGGCTGCAGTGGCAGGCCTGTGTAAGAATTGTCAGAGCTCCCTATGGGTGGCAAAAGAAATGCTGCAGCCCATAGGGATCTCCTGGAACCCCAATACCCTGGGTACCTCAGTACCATATACTAGGGAATTATAAGGGTGTTCCAGTAAGCCAATGTAAATTGGTAAAAATGGTCACTAGCCTGTTAGTGACAATTTGAAAGTAATGAGAGAGCATAACCACTGAGGTTCTGGTTAGCAGAGCCTCAGTGAGACAGTTAGGCACCACACAGGGAACACATACATGCACACCTATGAGCACTGGGGTCCTGTGTGACAGGGTCCCAGTGACACATACATATAGGCCACAACCTTATGAGCACTGGGGTCCTGTCTAGCAGGATCCCAGTGACACATAACAAACATACTGAAAACATAGGCGGTCATTCTGACCCTGGCGGTCTTTGACCGCCAGGGCGGAGGACCGCGGGAGCACCGCCGACAGGCCGGCGGTGCTCCAATGGGGATTCCGACCGCGGCGGTAAAGCCGCGGTCGGACCGGCACCACTGGCGGGGTCCCGCCAGTGTACCGCGGCCCCATTGAATCCTCCGCGGCGGCGCAGCTTGCTGCACCGCCGCGGGGATTCCGACCCCCCCTACCGCCATCCAGATCCCCGCGGTCGGACCGCCGAGATCCGGATGGCGGTAGGGGGGGTCGCGGGGCCCCTGGGGGCCCCTGCAGTGCCCATGCCACTGGCATGGGCATTGCAGGGGCCCCCGTAAGAGGGCCCCTACATGTATTTCACTGTCTGCTGCGCAGACAGTGAAATACGCGACGGGTGCAACTGCACCCGTCGCACAGCTTCCACTCCGCCGGCTCGATTCCGAGCCGGCTTCATCGTGGAAGCCTCTTTCCCGCTGGGCTGGCTGGCGGTCTGAAGGCGACCGCCCGCCAGCCCAGCGGGAAAGTCAGAATTACCGCCGCGGTCTTTCGACCGCGGAACGGTAACCTGACGGCGGGACTTTGGCGGTCGGCCTCCGCCGCCCGCCAAGGTCAGAATGAGGGCCATAGTGTTTTCACTATGAGCACTGAGGCCTGGCTATCAGGATCCCAGTGAGACAGTGAAAACAGTGACAAACACCCTGACATACACTCACAAACAGGCCAAAAGTGGGGGTAACAAGGCTAGAAAGAGGCTACCTTCTCACACAACCCCCCCCCCAAACGAAGGACAATAAGGCTAACCTTGGCCAGTTGAGACTTTATTGTCTAAGTGGTGATAAGTAGAGAGTAGCTCTGCAATAGACTGGTTACTCCCTTTATCATCCACTATATGGTTACTTCCCTGTAGGGATGTAAACCACCCTGTTTGAAGTTTTTTAGCTAAGCAACAATGTGAAGATGTATTTTCAGAGTTTCTATTAGTAAGTTTTAGTTTAGAGCAGTGGGAATTGTCCACTGAACCTATTTGTAGTGATGGAAATGCCAGACAGGGATGCTGTCTCAGAAAAGCCATAGCTGGGCAAAAACTTTGTCCATCTGGCTGGAAGAGAGAACAGGGATGCTGTTTCTCTTGAGTTGGAGCAGGGCAGGGATGCTGTCCTATGAGCTCCACACTAGGGCAGGGATGCTGTCCTAAGTGTTGTGAGGTAGTGCAGGGTTTCTGCACTAAAGTTTCTCTGGGAGGGTTGGAGGGATGCTCCATGTTAACTAAAATGGTGCTGTTTTTCTCACCAATGTTAGTTATCCCACAGAGAGGTACTTCCACCTCAGGGAGTCCAGCTTTGCCAGCTGATGATTCCCTTGGAACAGGTGCCACCCCAGGAGAGGTTTCTCCCACCACAGGAATAGTATCCTGAATGGTAGGGTGGTTAGGGGATACTGTGATACCCTTTTTACCTGTTGATGGAGAGGGATCCTGAGTTTTCAGGCCTTCTCTCCTTTGCTTTTTCATTTCACTTGAAATGAGAGGGAACAATTCCTCAGGGATGCCCAGCATTGCTGCATGGGCATAAAACTCTACATCAGCCCAACCTGAGGCCTCTAGGTCATTACCTAAGAGACAGTCTACAGGTAAGCTAGGTGATACCACCACCTGCTTAGGGCCAGTAACTCCACCCCAACTAAACTGAATTATAGCTAAGGGAAGAAACTTAGTGGAGTTATGGACATCAATAATCTTATACTGTTGTCCAATGATGTGTTGATCAGGGTGCACTAGGTTGTCAGTCACCAAAGTGAAACTGGCACCTGTGTCCCTGTAGGCCAAGGCCTCAACACCATTTATTGAAACTGTCTGCCTGTACTTATCCATTGTAAGGGGACAAGCAGCCAGTGTGGCAAGGCCAATGCCACTAGGTGTGACAGAAACTGTCTTGGGACTGATTACATCAGTTTCCACTATGGACCCATAAGTGAACCCAACTACACCCTTTGCTTGACTGTTGCCAGCAGTCCCACCACTAGTACCACTACTGCTAGGGGCACTAGAGCTTGATGTATTAGTGGTGGTAGGCTCAGGGGGTTTACCTGGACAGGACTTATCCCCTGGCCTATGGCCTCTGTTTTTACACACAAAGCACCAAGGCTTTTTAATGTGTGCAGGTTGTGAAGAAGAGGAAGAATTAGTTTTATCCCCACCCTCTGAAGAGTGTTTAAGATTTGAAGTGGGATCTTTGGTTTTACCCTTATCCCCATGCTTATCTTGAGATTTTTCACCATCTTTCTTCTTATTGCCATCTTTGTCACCCCCTGTATGAACTTTTCTGTTCACCCTTGTTCTGACCCATTTGTCTGCCTTCTTTCCCAATTCTTGGGGAGAGGTCAGATCAGAGTCTACCAGGTACTGGTGCAACAAATCAGACACACAATTATTAAGTATATGCTCTCTCAGGATTGTGTTATACAGGCTTTCATAATCAGTAACTTTACTGCCATGTAACCACCCCTCCAAGGCCTTCACTGAATGGTCAATGAAATCAACCCAGTCTTGTGAAGACTCCTTTTTGGTCTCTCTGAACTTTATCCTGTACTGTTCAGTGGTTAAGCCATAACCATCCAGGAGTGCATTCTTAAGAACTGTAAAATTATTGGCATCATTTTCTTTCACAGTAAGGAGGCTATCCCTACCTTTTCCGCTAAATGATAGCCATAGGATAGCAGCCCACTGCCTTTGAGGGACATCCTGTACAACACAGGCCCTCTCAAGTGCAGCAAACCACTTGTTAATGTCATCCCCCTCCTTATAAGGGGGAACTATCTTGTGCAGATTCCTGGAATCATGCTCTTTTGCAGGATGACTATGGGGAATACTGCTGCTGCCACCATGGGTATCTAAACCCAACTTCTGTCTTTCCTTCTCTAATTCAAAAGACTGTCTATCCAAATCCAGCTGTTGCTTCTTAAGCTTCAGTCTGGTTTGTTCCACCCTCAACTTATTGAGTTCCCTCTCTAACATTCTGTCATCAGGGTTGGTGGGAGGGACATTTCTAGAAACAGAGCTATGATGGGAATGAACAGAAGGAGACCTGTCCCTTACAGAAGCCAACTTAACAGCTTGGTTTACAGAAACATTACTACCCGTATGGTGAGAATAAATGCTTTTGCTATGATGTGAGACAACACTATTTGTTTGGTGTGGCTCATCATCATTACCATCTATGCTAGATTGTCTAGTAATGGGCAGGCTAGAAAGTTTATTTCCTGAATCTTTTCCTGGGGGAGTCCCTGAATCAGATTGGGAACTATTAGGTACTTTTTCAACAGATGGGCCACCTCTGGCCTTATCCTGTTCTCTAAGCATGTTAATTAACAGTTCCAAGGCAGGATTCTTCCCTACACTCAAACCTCTCTCTATACAGAGACTCCTTGCTCTCTTCCAGCTAAGGTTGTCATATGCAAGTTTGGACAGATCAACACTTTGGCCTGTGCCAGACATTTTTTAGAGAGAGTTAAAGTGATAGAGAAAGAGACAAAAGTTTTCAGAACTTTTTGGAAAGACAGAAAAAAACTTTTTAAACTTTTAAGAACTTTTTGAAAGTTTAGGAGTACTTTTCAGCACTTAGAAAAGAGTGAAAAGAGGAAATGCAAAACTTTTTGGCTATGTGTATATACACTGACCTTGTTTTGTATATTTTTCTCTTATGAAAAGTACAATGACAAGAGTGGTAAGTAGTCTCAAGCACTTATCCCACCACTGCACAACCAATGTAGGAGGCTGGACTGGCTTGTAGTGAGTACCAAGGGGTACTTGCACCTTCCACCAGGCCCAGTTATCCCTTATTAGTGTATAGGGTGTCTAGCAGCTTAGGCTGATAGATAATGGTAGCTTAGCAGAGCAGCTTAGGCTGAACTAGGAGACGTGTGAAGCTACTACAGTACCACTTAGTGTCATATGCACAATATCATAAGAAAACACAATACACAGTTATACTAAAAATAAAGGTACTTTATTTTTATGAAAATATGCCAAAATATCTTAGAGTGTACCCTCAGTGAGAGGATAGGAAATATACACAAGATATATATACACAATAGCAAAAATATGCAGTATAGTCTTAGAAAACAGTGCAAACAATGTATAGTTACAATAGGATGCAATGGGAAAACATAGGGATAGGGGCAACACAAACCATATACTCCAAAAGTGGAATGTGAACCACGAATGGACCCCAAACCTATGTGACCTTGTAGAGGGTCGCTGGGACTATTAGAAAATAATGAGAGTTAGAAAAATAACCCTCCCCAAGACCCTGAAAAGTGAGTGCAAAGTGCACTAAAGTTCCCCTAAGGACAAAAGAGTCGTGTTAGAGGAATAATGCAGGAAAGACACAAACCAGCAATGCAACAACTGTGGATTTCCAATCTAGGGTACCTGTGGAACAAGGGGACCAAGTCCAAAAGTCACAAGCAAGTCGGAGATGGGCAGATGCCCAGGAAATGCCAGCTGCGGGTGCAAAGAAGCTTCAACTGGACAGAAGAAGCTGAGGTTTCTGCAGAAACGAAAAGGGCTAGAGACTTCCCCTTTGGTGGACGGATCCCTCTCGCCTTGGAGAGTGGAGCAGAAGTGTTTTTCCGCCAGAAGGACGCCAACAAGCCTTGCTACACGCAAATCGTGCGTTTGGCGTTTTTGGACGCTGCCGGGGCCCAGGAGGGACCAGGAGGTCGTAAATTGGACCTGAAGAGAGAGGGGACGTGGAGCAAGACAAAGAGCCCTCACTGAAGCAGGTAGCACCCAGAGAAGTGCCAGAAACAGGCACTACGAGGATGCGTGAAACGGTGCTCACCGAAGTTGCACAAAGGAGTCCCACGTCGCCGGAGACCAACTTAGAAAGTCGTGCAATGCAGGTTAGAGTGCTGTGGACCCAGGCTTGGCTGTGCACAAAGGATTTCCGCCGGAAGTGCACAGGAGCCGGAGTAGCTGCAAAGTCGCGGTTCCTAGCAATGCAGCCCAGCGAGGTGAGGCAAGGACTTACCTCCACTAAACTTGGACTGAAGAGTCACTGGACTGTGGGGGTCACTTGGACAGAGTCGCTGGATTCGAGGGACCTCGCTCGTCGTGCTGAGAGGAGACCCAAGGGACCGGTAATGCAGCTTTTTGGTGCCTGCGGTTGCAGGGGGAAGATTCCGTCGACCCACGGGAGATTTCTTCGGAGCTTCTGGTGCAGAGAGGAGGCAGGCTACCCCCACAGCATGCACAAGCAGGAAAACAGTCGAGAAGGCGGCAGGATCAGCGTTACAGAGTTGCAGTAGTCGTCTTTGCTACTATGTTGCAGGTTTGCAGGCTTCCAGCGCGGTCAGCGGTCTGTTCAGTGGTTAAGCCATAACCATCCAGGAGTGCATTCTTAAGAACTGTAAAATTATTGGCATCATTTTCTTTCACAGTAAGGAGCCTATCCCTACCTTTTCCACTAAATGATAGCCATAGGATAGCAGCCCACTGCCTTTGAGGGACATCCTGTACAACACAGGCCCTCTCAAGTGCAGCAAACCACTTGTTAATGTCATCCCCCTCCTTATAAGGGGGAACTATCTTGTGCAGATTCCTGGAATCATGCTCTTTTGCAGGATGACTATGGGGAATACTGCTGCTGCCACCATGGGTATCTAAACCCAACTTCTGTCTTTCCTTCTCTAATTCAAAAGACTGTCTATCCAAATCCAGCTGTTGCTTCTTAAGCTTCAGTCTGGTTTGTTCCACCCTCAACTTATTGAGTTCCCTCTCTAACATTCTGTCATCAGGGTTGGTGGGAGGGACATTTCTAGAAACAGAGCTATGATGGGAATGAACAGAAGGAGACCTGTCCCTTACAGAAGCCAACTTAACAGCTTGGTTTACAGAAACATTACTACCCGTATGGTGAGAATAAATGCTTTTGCTATGATGTGAGACAACACTATTTGTTTGGTGTGGCTCATCATCATTACCATCTATGCTAGATTGTCTAGTAATGGGCAGGCTAGAAAGTTTATTTCCTGAATCTTTTCCTGGGGGAGTCCCTGAATCAGATTGGGAACTATTAGGTACTTTTTCAACAGATGGGCCACCTCTGGCCTTATCCTGTTCTCTAAGCATGTTAATTAACAGTTCCAAGGCAGGATTCTTCCCTACACTCAAACCTCTCTCTATACAGAGACTCCTTGCTCTCTTCCAGCTAAGGTTGTCATATGCAAGTTTGGACAGATCAACACTTTGGCCTGTGCCAGACATTTTTTAGAGAGAGTTAAAGTGATAGAGAAAGAGACAAAAGTTTTCAGAACTTTTTGGAAAGACAGAAAAAAACTTTTTAAACTTTTAAGAACTTTTTGAAAGTTTAGGAGTACTTTTCAGCACTTAGAAAAGAGTGAAAAGAGGAAATGCAAAACTTTTTGGCTATGTGTATATACACTGACCTTGTTTTGTATATTTTTCTCTTATGAAAAGTACAATGACAAGAGTGGTAAGTAGTCTCAAGCACTTATCCCACCACTGCACAACCAATGTAGGAGGCTGGACTGGCTTGTAGTGAGTACCAAGGGGTACTTGCGCCTTGCACCAGGCCCAGTTATCCCTTATTAGTGTATAGGGTGTCTAGCAGCTTAGGCTGATAGATAATGGTAGCTTAGCAGAGCAGCTTAGGCTGAACTAGGAGACGTGTGAAGCTACTACAGTACCACTTAGTGTCATATGCACAATATCATAAGAAAACACAATACACAGTTATACTAAAAATAAAGGTCGCAAATTGGACCTGAAGAGAGAGGGGACGTCGAGCAAGACAAAGAGCCCTCACTGAAGCAGGTAGCACCCAGAGAAGTGCCAGAAACAGGCACTACGAGGATGCGTGAAACGGTGCTCGCCGAAGTTGCACAAAGGAGTCCCACGTCGCCGGAGACCAACTTAGAAAGTCGTGCAATGCAGGTTAGAGTGCCGTGGACCCAGGCTTGGCTGTGCACAAAGGATTTCCGCCGGAAGTGCACAGGGGCCGGAGTAGCTGCAAAGTCGCGGTTCCCAGCAATGCAGCCCAGCGAGGTGAGGCAAGGACTTACCTCCACCAAACTTGGACTGAAGAGTCACTGGACTGTGGGGGTCACTTGGACAGAGTCGCTGGATTCGAGGGACCTCGCTCGTCGTGCTGAGAGGAGACCCAAGGGACCGGTAATGCAGCTTTTTGGTGCCTGCGGTTGCAGGGGGAAGATTCCGTCGACCCACGGGAGATTTCTTCGGAGCTTCTGGTGCAGAGAGGAGGCAGGCTACCCCCACAGCATGCACAAGCAGGAAAACAGTCGAGAAGGCGGCAGGATCAGCGTTACAGAGTTGCAGTAGTCGTCTTTGCTACTATGTTGCAGGTTTGCAGGCTTCCAGCGCGGTCAGCGGTCGATTCCTTATCAGAAGGTGAAGAGAGAGATGCAGAGGAACTCGGCTGAGCTCATGCATTCGTTATCTAAAGTTTCCCCAGAGACAGAGACCCTAAATAGCCAGAAAAGAGGGTTTGGCTACCTAGGAGAGAGGAAAGGCTACTAACACCTGAAGGAGCCTATCACAAGGAGTCTCTGACGTCACCTGGTGGCACTGGCCACTCAGAGCAGTCCAGTGTGCCAGCAGCACCTCTGTTTCCAAGATGGCAGAGGTCTGGAGCACACTGGAGGAGCTCTGGACACCTCCCAGGGGAGGTGCAGGTCAGGGGAGTGGTCACTCCCCTTTCCTTTGTCCAGTTTCGCGCCAGAGCAGGGGCTAAGGGGTCCCTGAACCGGTGTAGACTGGCTTATGCAGAATTGGGCACATCTGTGCCCAACAAAGCATTTCCAGAGGCTGGGGGAGGCTACTCCTCCCCTGCCTTCACACCATTTTCCAAAGGGAGAGGGTGTCACACCCTCTCTCAGAGGAAGTTCTTTGTTCTGCCATCCTGGGCCAGGCCTGGCTGGACCCCAGGAGGGCAGCTGCCTGTCTGAGGGGTTGGCAGCAGCAGCAGCTGCAGTGAAACCCCAGGAAGGGCAGTCTGGCAGTACCAGGGTCTGTGCTACAGACCACTGGGATCATGGAATTGTACCAACAATGCCAGGATGGCATAGAGGGGGCAATTCCATGATCATAGACATGTTACATGGCCATATTCGGAGTTACCATGGTGAAGCTACATATAGGTAGTGACCTATATGTAGTGCACGCGTGTAATGGTGTCCCCGCACTCACAAAGTTCAGTGAATTGGCTCTGAACAATGTGGGGGCACCTTGGCTAGTGCCAGGGTGCCCTCACACTAAGTAACTTTGCACCTAACCTTTACCAGGTAAAGGTTAGACATATAGGTGACTTATAAGTTACTTAAGTGCAGTGTAAAATGGCTGTGAAATAACGTGGACGTTATTTCACTCAGGCTGCAGTGGCAGGCCTGTGTAAGAATTGTCAGAGCTCCCTATGGGTGGCAAAAGAAATGCTGCAGCCCATAGGGATCTCCTGGAACCCCAATACCCTGGGTACCTCAGTACCATATACTAGGGAATTATAAGGGTGTTCCAGTAAGCCAATGTAAATTGGTAAAAATGGTCACTAGCCTGTTAGTGACAATTTGAAAGTAATGAGAGAGCATAACCACTGAGGTTCTGGTTAGCAGAGCCTCAGTGAGACAGTTAGGCACCACACAGGGAACACATACATGCACACCTATGAGCACTGGGGTCCTGTGTGACAGGGTCCCAGTGACACATACATATAGGCCACAACCTTATGAGCACTGGGGTCCTGTCTAGCAGGATCCCAGTGACACATAACAAACATACTGAAAACATAGTGTTTTCACTATGAGCACTGAGGCCTGGCTATCAGGATCCCAGTGAGACAGTGAAAACAGTGACAAACACCCTGACATACACTCACAAACAGGCCGAAAGTGGGGGTAACAAGGCTAGAAAGAGGCTACCTTCTCACAAGCACCATTTGAAGCAAGTTCCCTTGTGGCCCAACTGGCCGAGTTTTCGCATTATCTACTCTTGCAGCACAGAAAAGTTCAGCAATGCAGCGATCACCTTCAAAACCGCACACAGGTCTTGCTCAGTTTGGAGGGACACAGCAGCTCGCAGCCCACACACCAGCAAACAGAGATGTAGGCTATCTCACAGAGCAGCACTGTCGGAGGTCTCTCAGATGTCGGAGTAGCTAAGAAGAAGCTATGAGTTGACTTGGCTAAATGGGGGGGGGGATCCTTTCCCCAGCTCCCAACTGGAGCCAGCGGGGATGCAACAGTGTCCACAGCATCTCAGCCAGTTCCCCTTGGTAAGTTGTGCGAAGCTCTATCGCAGTGAGGGCCCATTCCATGAGTCGCAGTCTCAGTCTCTCCTTCAGGCAGCATCCTGAATCCTTTGGCAACATTGGTACCAGCAGTATCTCCTGGCAAAGTTCAGAAGTCTCCTGAATAAATTGTGTATATATTTTTTTTAATGCAGGCCCTTGCGAATACCGAATTCTAGAGTAGGGGTCTCCAAACTACGGCCTGCCGGCCACATTCAGCACTCGACAAGATTTTATCCAGCTCTCTGTTGTTTTCAAAAGCAGCAAATTCCGATGATCAAAGGGAAATATATCTCCAATTCCTTTGACAGCCAATAGGTGGTAGCAGACCCTCTTGAATCTTCTCTGTTGTTTTTAACCAGCCATGTCCTGCATGCCAGATCTTGGATCAATGCAAGTTCCTAGTGGAGTTAATCAACGCTGCAGAAAACTCCAAATGCCAGGATTGTGTAGAAAGCTGCAGACTGAATTTATTTTTGTCAGGCCTTTATTAATGGCTCAAGTTTAAATTTCTAGGCTTTGTTTTACTGGAGTTCTTTCTTGGAGTGTGTTTATTTTTCTTACTGCGTGTTTCAAAGTTGGGCAAAATCTAATTTAATGTACATTTTCAATATTAAAATAAATTAAAAGATAAATAGCAAACGTTTATTATCTACAGTTAAGTAATGAATTATTTTATCAGCGCATTTGCAAATTTTTGTAATTTTTACTCACTATAAACCATTTTTCAGTTTAACCCCGGTGTTGTTTCTTTGTAATTGTTACATATCTCTTTTGTCCTAAATCATATCATGCTGATTGCACAAAAGATCCAAGTAAACTTTATCATTCAAAATGTATTCATTCATTTATAAAACTGATTTTTTTCAGCCTGTGAATGTGTGTAAAATATACAATGTGGCCCTCGTACTGAAAAGTTTGGAGACCCCTGTTCTAGAAGATTAATTATGCAGATCCATGCAGGCTATCTTACAGTGTCAGTTAGATCTATAGGCAAGTACTACATTTGGGAAAATAGCATTCGTTTACATGTTAGCAAGCTGCGCCCTCTATTGGCTAAGTGCAAATTGCACTTGTTCCTGTTTTTACACAGGACGTCACCAGAAGTGGGCAATTTGAGGGGTGGGGGGAGGGGGGGGGGGGAGAATTCGCTGTTCGGGGTCTTTGTGTCTGACTTTTTTTTCGCCTGCTACGAACTTTTGGGTCTAGATACCTGTGCCTTTTCTACAGTAGGGATGAATACCGTTTTCTTGTTCTAGTGCTTGTCGCGGCTTATATGAGAATCCTTTACCACATGGCACTCTTCAACTCTGTTTTACAATGTTTCACTGTTGGCATTTTATCGCTAGTTTTGAAGATCACTTTTACATATTTATGGTTGATTTCTTATTTTGACGGTACTCCATGTCATGTATTTTCATGGAAGTAGTTTTTATTTCAGTTATTTATTCTTTAATATAATTGCACATCTACTTGCTAAACCCCAAAGCTCACAATTCTCATGATTTGTTTCTTCTATAAAAAGGGGTAAGACTTACTGCGCTCTTCTTTCTTGCGGAGTTGTCGCTGCTGAAAAATAAAGGAGAATCATGTTACACTTAACAACCAGGGCAGGGCATGCATTTACTAGTACATGAGTGTAAAGGTATGTATGCATGCACAATACCTAAGCCTCAGATAGAAGGAATCAGGATGCTGCACAAGAGTACAGATATAGCCACATTTATAATGCGTCCCGTAAAGATGGCTTCGCTCATAATTAACAAGTTACTTACCTTCGGTAACGCCCTATCTTGTAGAGACTTTCTCTAACTGCAGATTCCTTATGGACCCTATTCTCCTTCCTGCTCTGATAATGGATTTCTCATTATATGGTAATCCTTCTAGGGGTCCTTAGTGTAAGGAATTAGCAGCTAGATAGAGTCTAGCAGATAAGGAGTTACCAATCAATCAATCGCATTTATAAAGCGCGCTACTCACCCGTAAGGGTCTCAAGGCGCTGGGGGGGAGGGTCAGTGTTCGAAGAGCCAGGTCTTGAGCTTCCTTCTGAAGGGGAGGTGGTCTTGTATGGCGCGAAGGTGGCTGGGAAGAGAGTTCCAGGTTTTCGCTGCTAGGTAAGAGAAAGACCTGCCTCCGGCGGTGGCTTTGCGAATGCGAGGTACGGCTGCCAGGGCTTGTCCGGTCGAGCGTAGGGTGCGAGGAAGGAGACGCGGTGGTTGATGAGTTTTGGTCCGAGGTTGTGCAGGGCTTTGTGTGCGTGGGTGAGGAGTCTGAAGGTGATCCTCTTGTTGACTGGGAGCCAGTGGAGTTGAGTTAAGTAACTTGTTCAGCTGACAGAGACGTCTTTCCACAGATTCCTTAACTTAGAATAAATACCCAATGTAGGAAAGTACCATTTTTCTTGGCATGTTACCCCCAATTTCTGCCTGTTTGCCACTGTGTTTTACCTGTCTCACTGGGATCCAGCTAGCCAGGACCCCGGTGGAGGAAAGTACCATCTTGCCTGGCATGTTACCCCCATATTTCATTGTATATATGTTGTTTTTGTCTATGTGACACTGAGACCCTGCCAGGCAGGGCCCCAGTGCTCATAAGTATGTGTTCCCTGTGTAATGCCTAACGGTCCCACTGAGGCTCTGCTAACCAGAACCTCAGTGGTTATGCTCTCTCTACTTTCCAAATTTGTCACTAACAGGCTAGTGACTAAATTTACCAATTCACATTGGCATACTGGTACACCCATATAATTCCCTAGTATATGGTACTGAGGTACCCAGGGTATTGGGGTTCCAGGAGATCCCTATGGGCTGCAGCATTTCTTTTGCCACCCATATGGAGCTATGACAATTCTTACACAGGCCTGCCACTGCAGCCTGCATGAAATAACATCCACGTTATTTCACAGCCATTTACCACTGCACTTAAGTAACTTATAAGTCACCTATATGTCTAACCTTCACCTGGTGCAGGTTGGGTGCAAAGTTACTTAGTATGTGGGCACCCTGGCACTAGCCAAGGTGCCCCCACATCGTTCAGGGCAAATTCCCCGGACTTTGGGAGTGTGGGGACACCATTACACGCGTGCACTGTACATGGGTCACTACCTGTGTACAGCGTCACAATGGTAACTCCGAACATGGCCATGTAACATGTCTAAGATCATGGAACTGTCACCCCAATGCAATTCTGGCATTGGGGGGACAATTCCATGATCCCCCGGGTCTCTAGCATAGCACCCGGGTACTGCCAAACTGCCTTTCCGGGGTCTCCACTGCAGCTGCTGCCAACCCCTCAGACAGGTTTCTGCCCTCCTGGGGTCCAGGCAGCCCTGGCCCAGGAAGGCAGAACAAAGGACTTCCTCTGAGAGAGGGTGTAACACGCTCTCCCTTTGGAAATAGGTGTGAGGGCTGGGGAGAAGTAACCTCCCTCAGCCTCTGGAAATGCTTTGATGGGCACAGATGGTGCCCATCTCTGCATAAGCCAGTCTACACCGGTTCAGGGATCCCCCAGCCCTGCTCTGGCGCGAAAATGGACAAAGGAAAGGGGAGTGACCACTCCCCTGACCTGCACCTCCCAGGGGAGGTGCCCAGAGCTCCTCCAGTGTGTCCCAGACCTCTGCCATCTTGTAAACAGATGTGTCTGTGGCACACCGGACTGCTCTGAGTGGCCAGTGCTAGCAGGTGACATCAGAGGCTCCTCCTAATAGGCTCTTACCTCTCTTGGTAGCTAATCCTCCTTCCTAGGTAGCCAAACCTCATTTTCTGGCTATTTAGGGTCTCTGCTTTGGGGATCTCACCAGATAACGAATGCAAGAGCTCATCAGAGTTCCTCTGCATCTCCCTCTTCACCTTCTGCCAAAGGATCGACCGCTGACTGCTCAGGACGCCTGCAAAAATGCAACAAAGTAGCAAGACGACTACTAGCAACCTTGTATCGCTTCATCCTGCCGGCTTTCTCGACTGTTTCCAGGTGGTGCATGCTCTGGGGGTAGCCTGCCTCCTCTCTGCACCAGGAGCTCTGAACAAATCTCCTGTGGGTCGACGGAATCTTCCCCCTGCAACCACAGGCACCAAAAGACTGCATCACTGGTCCTCAGGGTCCCTTCTCAGCACGACGAGCGTGGTCCCTGGAACTCAGCAACTCTGTCCAAGTGACTCCCACAGTCCAGTGACTCTTCAGTCCAAGTTTGGTGGAGGTAAGTCCTTGCCTCCCCATGCTAGACTGCATTGCTGGGTCGCGACTATTGGACTTGGTCCCCTTGTCTTACAGGTACTCAGGTCTAGAAATCCACTGTTGTTGCATTGCTGGTGTTTGTTCTTCCTGCAGAATCCCCCTATCACGACTTCTGTGCTCTGCGGGGGTAGTAGGTGCACTTTACACCTACCTTTCAGGGTCTTGGGGTGGGCTATTTTTCTAACCCTCACTCTTTTCTTACAGTCCCAGCGACCCTCTACAAGCTCACATAGGTTTGGGGTCCATTCGTGGTTTGCATTCCACTTTTGGAGTATATGGTTTGTGTTGCCCCTAGGCCTATTTCTCCCTATTGCATTCTATTGTGTTCTACAGTGTTTGCACTACTTTTCTAACTGTTACTTACCTGATTTTGGTTTGTGTGCATATATTTTGTGTATATTACTTACCTCCTAAGGGAGTATATCCTCTGAGATACTTTGGGCATATTGTCACTAAAATAAAGTACCTTTATTTTTTGTAACTCTGAGTATTGTGTTTTCTTATGATATAGTGCTATACGATATAAGTGGTATAGTAGGAGCTTTGCATGTCTCTTAGTTCAGCTTAAGCTGCTCTGCTATAAGCTGCTAGAACACTACTACTCTACTAATAAGGGATAACTGGACCTGGCACAAGGTGTAAGTACCATCAGGTACACACTATAAGCCAGACCAGCCTCCTACATTGGTGGTGCAGCGGTGGGATAAGTACTTGTAACTGCTTTACCACTTTGTCATTGGTGCTTTTCATGAGAAAAACATATACCAAATACTTCAAGATATACACATTGAACCAAACAGTTCAGCTGTCCTTCTCTAAAACTTTCTAAAAACTTTATAAAGTTTTTAAAAAGTTTGAAAAAGTTTTTTTTCTCTGTGCTTTCAAAAGTTCTGAAACTTTTTCTCTCTCTGTCTTGAACCTTTTTCTATCATGTCTACAGTAGAGTCTACTTCCAAAGTTGTTCAGCAACTTATGAAAGTTTAAACTACAAGAGTTTGAGGGGTCTCTGCCTGGATAGAGGCTTAAGCATAGGTAAGAATCCAACAAAAGAGTTTCTCTTTAACCTGCTCTTACACGATGACCAGAACCAGTCTGGCCCATTTCAGGATGGGTAGAAAAAGGAGAGGCTTCCCAGTCAGACTCAAAGTAGTTCCCTGAAGATGGTGGGGAGGGTTCTTACAAAGTCCTGCCCCCTAGCAGGCCACCTAGTGACTCTGGTAGTGTTAGAGGGTCACACATTAGTAGGGCATCTTTCACTCCTAAAGGCCAGGTTACTAGGGTCCAGCCAGTTAGGGACAAATCTCTTCTGTGTCCAAACATTCCCAAGCCTCCCACCCTGAGGATAACTTAATGGAAAGGGAACTCAGAAAGCTGAGGTTGGAAGAGACCAGACTGAAGCTTAAACAGCAGCAGCTGGCCTTAGACAGGGAATCCCTAGACATAGAGAGGGAAAGACAGAGATTGGGGTTAGTTCCCCATGGTGGCAGCAGCAGTGTTTCAGATAGTAATCCCGTTAGAGAGCAACATTCCAGAAACCTGCATAAGATAGTCCCCCCTTACAAGAAGGGGGATGACATTAATAAGTGGTTTGCTGCACTTGAGAGGGCCTGTATAGTACACTTGGTCCCTCAAAGGCAGTGGGCTGCTATCTTGTGGCTATCTTTCACTGGTAAAGGTAGGGATAGGCTCCTTACTATCAGAGGAAGTGATGCTAATAACTAAAAAGTTTTGAAGGATGCACTCTTGGATGGATTTGGCTTAACCACTGAACAATACAGGATTAAGTTCAGAGACACCGGAAAAGAGTCCTCTCAAGACTGGACAGACTTTCTAGACTGTTCAGTGTAGGCCTTGGAGGGTTGGGTACATGGCAGTAAGGTGCCTGACTATGAAAGCCTGTATAATCTAATCCTGAGAGAGCATAGTCTTAACAATTGTGTGTCTGATTTGTTGCACCAGTACTTGGTAGACTCAGATCTGACCTCTTCCCAAGAACTGGGAAAGAAGGCAGGCAAATGGGTCAGAACAAAAGTGAACAGAAAAGTTCAAACAGAGGGTTACAAGGATGGCAAGAAGAAGGATGGTAAGTCTTCTGACAAGGGTGGTGTAGGAGGCTGGCCTGGCTTGTAGGGGGTACCAAAGGTACTTACACCTTGTGCCAGGTCCAGTTCTCCCTTATTAATAGAACAGAGGTGTTTCTAGCAGCTTAGGCTGATAGAAGGTAGCTATGGCAAAGCAGCTTAGGCGCTGAACTAGGAGACATGCAAAACTCCTCCTATACCACTCATATCATATGCACAATATCATAAGAAAACACATTATACAGAGTTACTAAAAGTAAAGGTACTTTATTTTTATGACAATATGCCACAAGTATCTCAGTGAGTACCCTCAGTAGGAAGGTAAGTAATATACACAAGTTATATGTACACAAACCATAAATAGTTAAGAGTTAGAAAAGTAATGCAAACAGTGTAGAATTACAATAGGTTGCAATAGGCAAGAATAGGTCTAGGGGCAACACAAACCATATACTCCAAAAGTGGAATGTGAATCACGAATGGACCCCAGACCTATGGGAGCTTGTAGATGGTCACTGGGACTGTAAGAAAACAGTCAGGGTGTCCAAGATACCCCACCCCAAGACCCTGAAAAGTAGGAGTAAAGGACACCTACTACCCCAAAACAGCACAGTAGTTGCGATAGGGGGATTCTGCAAGAACAACAAACGCCAGCAGTGCACTGAAAATGGATTCCTGGACCTGAGGACCTGAAAAGCAAGGGGACCAAGTCCAATAGTCGCAACAGTGTCTGGGGGGCAGGAGCCCAGGAAACCCCGGATGAAGGTGCAAGGAAGCTGCCTCCGGTTGGAAGAAGCTTGGAATTCTGCAAGAACGAAGAGGACTAGGAACTTCTCCTTTGGAAGGAAGATGTCCCACGTCGCGATGAAGGTTGCAGAAGTGTTCTCACGCAGAAATACCGCAAACAAGCCTTGCTAGCTGCAAGGGTCGCTGTAGGGGTTTTTGGGTGCTGCTGAGGACCAGGAAAGACCAGGACGTCGCCCTTTGAAGGAGGAGACAGAGGGGGTGCTCAGCAACTCGGAGAGCCCTCACAGAAGCAGGCAGCACCCGCAGAAGTACCTGAACAGGCACTTGGAAGATTTGTGAACCGGCGTCCACGCAGAGTTACAAAAGAGGGTCCCACGACGTTGGAGGCGAACTCAGCGGGTTGAGCACTGCAGGACGGAGTGCTGGGGACCCAGGCTAGGGTGTCCATGAAGGAAATCCTGGAAAAGTGCACAAAAGCCAAGAACATAGTACACAGGTTTGCACTGTAGCATGGAGAGGCAAGTACTTACCTCCAGCAAACTTGGACTGAAGGGCCACTGGACTGTTGGAGTCACTATGGTAGAGTTCCTGTGTTCCAGGGACCACGCTCGTCAGGATGAGAGGGGACCCTAAGGGCCAGTGATGCAGTCTTTTGGTGCCTGCGTTAGCAGGGGGAAGATTCCGTGGACTCACAGGAGATTTCTTTGGAGCTTCTGGTGCAGGGTGAAGGTAGGCGACCCCCAAAGCATGCACCACCAGGAAACAATCGAGAAAGCCGGCAGGATGAGGCGCTACAATGTTGCTGGTAGTCGTCTTGCTACTTTGTTGCGGTTTTGCAGGCATCCTGGAGCAGTCAGCGGTCGATCCTTGGTAGAAGTCGAAGAGGGAGATGCAGAGGAACTCTGGTGAGCTCTTGCATTCGTTATCTCAAGAATTCCCCAAAGCAGAGACCCTAAATAGCCAGAAAAGGAGATTTGGCTACCAAGAAAGGAGGATTGGCCGCCTAGAAAGGTAAGAGCCTATCAGCGGGGGTCTCTGATGTCACCTGCTGGCACTGGCCACTCAGAGCAGTCCAGTGTGCCCCCAACACCTCTGTTTCCAAGATGGCAGAGGTCTGGGACACACTGGAGGAGCTCTGGGCACCTCCCCTGGGAGGTACTGGTCAGGGGAGTGGTCACTCCCCTTTCCTCTGTCCAGTTTCGCGCCAGATCAGGGCTGGGGGATCCCTGAACCGGTGAAGACTGGCTTATGCAGAGATGGGCACCATCTGTGCCCATCAAAGCATTTCCAGAGGCTGGGGGAGGCTACTCCTCCCCTGCCCTTTCACACCTATTTCCAAAGGGAGAGGGTGTAACACCCTCTCTCAGAGGAAATCCTTTGTTCTGCCTTCCTGGGCCAGGGCTGCCTGGACCCCAGGAGGGCAGAAACCTGTCTGAGGGGTGTGCAGCAGCAGCAGCTGCAGTGGAAACCCCGGAAAGGCAGTTTGGCAGTACCCGGGTTTTGTGCTAGAGACCCGGGGGATCATGGAATTGGTATTGGGGTGACAATTACATGATCTTAGACATGTTACATGGCCATGTTCGGAGTTACCATTGTGACGCCATCCATAGGTAGTGATCTATGTATAGTGCACACGTGTAATGGTGTCCCCACACTCACAAAGTCCGGGGAATTTGCCCTGAACGATGTGGGGGCACCTTAGCTAGTGCCAGGGTGCCCACACACTAAGTAACTTGGCACCCAACCTTCACCAGGTGAAGGTTAGACATATAGGTGACTTATAAGTTACTTCAGTGCAGGGTAAAATGGCTGTGAAATAACGTGGACGTTATTTCACTCAGGCTGCAGTGGCAGTCCGGTGTAAGAATTGTCTGAGCTCCCTATGGATGGCAAAAGAAATGCTTCAGCCCATAGGGATCTCCTGGAACCCCAATCCCCTGGGTACCTAGGTACCATATACTAAGGAATTATAGAGGTGTTCCAGTGTGCCAATGAGAATTGGTAAAATTAGTCACTAGCCTGCAGTGACAAGTTTGAAAGCAGAGAGAGCATAAACACTGAGGTTCTGCAGGATCCCAGTGACATAGGCCAAAAACAAACATACATACAGTAAAACTGTGGGTAACATGCCAGGCAAGATGGTACTTTCCTACACAATGCCCCCCCAAAACAAGGGACAATAAGGCTAACTTTGCCCGGATGAGTCTTCATTGTCTAAGTGGAAATACCTGGAGAGTCCATCTGCATTGGAGTGGGTACTCCCAGGTCTATGTTCCACTGTAAAGTCTATTCCCTGTAGGGATATGGACCACCTCAACAATTTAGGGTTTTCACCTTTCATTTGTTTTAGCCAAAGTAGAGGTTTGTGGTCTGTCTGAACAATAAAGTGTGTACCAAACAAGTATGGCCTCAACTTTTTCAGTGCCCAGACCACAGCAAAGGCCTCCCTCTCAATGGCAGACCAATGCTTTTCTCTAGGGGTCAACCTCCTGCTGATAAAAGCAACAGGTTGATCCTGGCCCTCAGTATTAAGCTGTGATAGCACTGCCCCAACCCCCAATACAGAAGCATCAGTCTGGACTATGAACTTTTTGGAGTAGCAAGGGCTTTTTAGGACAGGTGCAGAGCACATGGCCTGTTTGAGCTCATCAAAAGCTTTTTGAAAGCTAGCTGTCCACAATACCTTTTTAGGCATCGTTTTACTAGTGAGGTCATTAAGAGGAGCTGCAATGGAGCCATAGTTCTTAATAAACCTTCGGTAGTATCCTGTGAGTCCTAGGAAGGCTCTCACCTGGGTTTGAGTTGTAGGGGGAGCCCATTCCATAATAGTCTGAATCTTTCCCTGCAGTGGTGCAGTCTGTTCCCCACCTACCAGGTGGCCCACATAAACCACTTTCCCCTGCCCTATCTGGCACTTTGAGGCCTTGATAGTGAGTCCTGCCTTTTGCAAGGCCTCCAAAACTTTCCACAGTTGGACCAGGTGATCATCCCAGGTGGAGCTAAAGACAGCCATATCATCTATATATGCTGCACTGAAAGCTTCCAACCCTTGCAGGACTGTGTTCACCAACCTTTGAAAAGTGGCTGGTGCATTCTTCAGACCAAAGGGCATCACAGTGAACTGATTGTGCCCTCCAATGGTTGAAAATACAGTTTTAGGTTTTGCATCTTCGGATAACTTAATCTGCCAATACCCTGCAGTTAAGTCAAAAGTGCTCAGATACTTGGCAGAAGCCAGTGTATCAATCAGCTCATCTGCCCTCGGTATAGGGTGAGCATCTGTCTTGGTTACTTGGTTGAGCCCTCTATAGTCAACACAAAACCTCACAAAATCTCTCTTTTACCATCCTTACTGTGAGGTTTTGTAACCAGCACCACTGGGTGCCCTCCTTGCATGAGGCAGTCGTCACCGGTTCAGGGATCCCCCCAGCCCTGCTCTGGTGTGAAACTGGACAAAGGAAAGGGGAGTGACCACTACCCTGACCAGCACCTCCCAGAAGAGGTGCCCAGAGCTCCTCCAGTGTGTCCCAGACCTCTGCCATTTTGGATGCAGAGGTGTGAGGGCACAATGGACAGCTCTGAGTGGCCAATGCCAGCAGGTGACATCAGAGACCCCTCCTGATAGGTGCTTACCTGACTAGGTGGCCAGTCCTTCTCTGAGGGCTACGTAGGGTCTCTCCTGTGGGCTTCTCTTCAGATAACGAATGCAAGAGCTCACCAGAGTTCCTCTGCATCTCTCTCCGACTTCTGCCAAGGATCGACTGTTGACTGCTCCAGGACGCCTGCAAAACTGCAACAAAGTAGCCAGAAGACTACCTGCAACATTGCAGCGCCTACTCCTGCCGACTTTCTTGACTCTTTCCTGGTGGTGCATGCTCTGAGGGCCGTCTGCCTTCACCCTGCACTGGAAGCCAAGAAGAAATCTCCTGTGGGTCAACGAAATCTTACCTCCTGCTTCAGCAGACACCAAACTTCAACGTCACCGGTACTCTGGGACCCCTCTCATCCAGACGAGCGTGGCCCCTGGAACAAAGGTGGTGGTGGACCCAAGTGACCCAGACTTTCCAGTGGTCCAACTGTTCAAATTTGGAGGAGGTAAGTCCTTGCCTCCCCTCTCTAGACAGTAATCCTGTGCACCACGTGAACTGCAGCTACAAGGGCTTCTGTGGAAATTTTACAAAATCCTGCATGTACAGCCAAGCATAGGTCCCCAGCAAACTGTCCTGCGATGCTCAGCTCCCTGAGTTGATCTCCGGTGTTGTGTGACCCTCTTTTGCAGTGTTGAGACAACCGCCGTAATCAAACCTCTTGAACCCATGTTCAAGGACTTCTGTGGGTGCTACCTTCTTGTGCATGGGCTCTCTGCATTGCTGAGGGCCCCCTTTGTCTCCTCTCCTAAGTGACAACATCCTGGTCCTTCCTGGGCTCGGGTAGCACCCTTTTTCTTCAACTGCAACTCTTGCAATTAGCAAGGCTTGTTTGCAGTATTTTGCCAAGGAAACAACTCTGCATCCTCCAGCACTGCATGGGACATCTTCTGCATGAAGGAGAAGTTCCTAGCACCTTTCGTTGTTGTGCAATCATCAGCTTCTTCCATCCGGAGGCAGCCATTTTGCACCTTCATCCGGGGTTTTGTGGGCTCCTGTACCACCTGGACACTTTCGTGACTCTTGGACTTGGTCCCCTTCCTTTGCAGGTCCTCGGGTCCAGGAATCCATCTTCAGTGCTTTGCAGTCTGTTGTGGTCTTTGCAAATCCTCTATCACAACTTTAGTGTGTTTCTCGCGAAATAGTAGTACTTTACTCCTATTTTCAAGGGTCTTGGGGTGGGGTATCTTGGACACTTCCACTTTCTTAGAATATGGTTTGTGTTGCTCGTAGGCCTATTGCATCCTATTGTATTCTACATTGTTTGCACTACTTTCTGACTGTTTTACTTACCTGATTTTGGTTTGTGTGTATATTTTGTGTATTTTACTTACCTCCTAAGGGAGTATATCCTCTGAGATATTTTTGGCACATTGTCACTAAAATAAAGTACCTTTATTTTTAGTAACTCTGAGTATTGTGTTTTCTTATGATATAGTACCTATGTGATATAAGTGGTATAGTAGGAGCTTTGCATGTCTCCTAGTTCAGCCTAAGCTGCTCTACTATAGCTACCTCTATCAGCCTAAGCTGCTAGAACACTACCAATCTACTAATAAGGGATAACTGGACCTGGCACAAGGTGTAAGTACCATTGGTGCCCACTATAAGCCAGGTCAGCCTCCTACACAAAGTGCACAACATCTTCAAAGAAATGGAGCAGTTTGTCTCCCTTAATGTGCAGGCGCACTTTGTGCTACCTAGCACCAGTGCAGACACCCTTCCACCAAAATGTTTGTTTTGTGGTCGAGGTAATTTTTAGTGCAGGAAGGAGTCCCTTCCTGCACAAAAAAATACCCTTTGAGGCTATTTCCACAAGGAAGAATGCAGCACACATGCAAATAGGAAAAGCAACAAGAAATAAAGATATTTAGCCTCATTATGCCCGTCTCAGGTCAGTGCAGTCTACAACTTTCTGCATGCATGGATTTGCATCAAAACCCATGGGTGGATGAACTGCTATGGCCATGCATCATCCATAGAACGCCTCCCTGTTGCAAAGTATTGCAAGGTAGCGCTATAGGCTATCAAAACCTTTTGTATATATGCACCCTAATGTCATTAGGGAGTTGTGCAGCAGCAAGGTGGTGAAGTTATTTGTAATTGAGATGGGTCGAAAATGAAAAGAACAGAACACCAATGGAAGGGGGTGAAAGCAGACTTTGGGCCTGATTTAGATTTCAGCGAAGGGGTTACTCCATCACAATGGTGACAGGTATCCCATCCACTGAAACCTAAAGCCCATAGGAAACAATGGGATTTAGATTTTGGCTCATGGGATATCCTTCACCATTGTGACAGAGTAACCTACTCTCTTGAAATCTAAATCAGGCCCTTTATCTTTTTGTAAAAGAGTGTAAAGGTTGTTGACGGTAATATGCTTGCTAATATAGGCCTGATACATTCTGATATATCTCTATTATGAATTGACATTGACTAAGACATTTAGTTTTAAGCAAAGTAATCTTACCAGTTTTTTTATTTTTGCTGCGGAAGCAGCAAGTTGATCCTCCTGCTCATCTCTGGAAAACAAAACAATGAGAACATTTCAGTAATAAAATGGACGTAGTTGTGGCTGCCAAATCTCACCTGAGAAGTGTTAAATTCACACATCATAAAGCATAAATCTTACATGCAACAATACAACAACACAACAATAACCTTGCCTGGAATCTGCTCCCTAGACACCCGCCCCCCTTATCCCTGCATCTTCACCCAGTCACTCAATCAGATCATGCCAATGCACAGCTGCAGGATCCCTTTCAACTCGCTTTGCCGAGCACCCCCCAGTAGGAAGGGGGACAAGCATTCCACCCGGAGGGCACAACATTGTATTCTACAGTGTTTGCACTACTTTTCTAACTGTTTACTTACCTGATTTTGGTTTGTGTGTATATTTTGTAATATTGTACCTAGGTACCCATGGTATTGGGGTTCCAGGAGATCCCTATGGGCTGCAGCATTTCTTTTGCCACCCATAGAGAGCTGAGACAATTCTTGCAATGGGTGAAATAACGTTTATGGAAGGAGGGCACCATCTGTGCCCTTCAAAGCATTTCCAGAGGCCAGAAGTGGCTACTCCTCTTAGGCCCTTAACACCTATTTCCAAAGGGAGAGGTTGTAACACCCTCTCTCAGAGGATTTCTTTGTTCTGCCTTCCTGGGACTGGGCTGCCCAGGCCCCAGGGGGGCAGAAACCTGTCTGAGGGTGGGCAGCAGCGGTAGCTGCAGAAAAAACCCCAGAGAGCTAGTTTGGCAGAACCCGGGGTCCATGCTGGAGCCCCGGGATGCATGGGATTGTCACCCCAATAACAGATTGGTATTGGGGGGACAATTCCATGATCTTAGATATGTTACATGGCCATGTTCGGAGTTACCACTGTGAAGCTACACATAGGTCCTGACCTATATGTAGTTCACACATGTAATGGTGTAATGGTATCCCCGCACTCACAAAGTATGGGGAAATTGCCCTGAACAATGTGAGGGCACCTTGGCTAGTGCCAGGGTTCCCTCAAACTTAGTAACTTTGCACCTAACCTTCACTAAGTGAAGGTTAGACATATAGGTGACTTATAAGTTACTTAAGTGCAGTGTAAAATGGCTGTGAAATAACATGGGCGTTATTTCACTCAGGCTGCAGTGGCAGTCTTGTGTAAGAATTGTCTGAGCTCCCATGGGTGGCAAAATATATGCTGCAGCCCATAGGGATCTCTTGGAACCCCAATACCCTGGGTACCTAGCTACCATATACTAGGGAATTATAAGGGTGTTCCAGTGTGCCAATCAGAATTGGTAAAATTAGTCACTAGCCTGCAGTGACAAATTTGGAAAGCAGAGAGAGCATAAACACTGAGGTTCTGGTTAGCACAGCCTCAGTAATACAGTTAGGCACCACACAGGGAACACATAGGCCACAAATTTATGAGCACTGGGGTCCTGGCTAGCAGGATCCCAGTGACACACATCAAACACACTGACAACATCGGGTTTCCACTATGACCACTGGGGCCCTGGCTAGCAGGATCCCAGTGAGACAGTAAAAACACCCTGACATTTACTCACAAACAGGCCAAAAGTGGGGGTGACAAGGCTAGAAAGAGGCTACCTTCCTACACAACCCCCACCAAACGAAGAACAATAAGGCTAACCTTGGCCAGTTGAGTCTTTATTGTCTAAGTGGTGATAATTGGAGAGTAGCTCTGCAATAGATTGGTATATGGGTGTACCAGTGTGCCAATGAGAATTGGTAGATTTAGTCACTAGCCTGCAGTGACAAATTTGGAAAGCAGAGAGAGCATAAACACTGAGGTTCTGGTTAGCACAGCCTCAGTGATACAGTTAGGCACCACACAGGGAACACATACAGGGCATAAGTTATGAGCACTGGGGTCCTGGCTACCAGGATCCCAGTGACACAGGCAAAAACAAACATACACACAATTAAAAATGGGGGTAACATGCCAGGCAAGATGGTACTTTCCTACACCTTGCATTCGTTATCTGAAGAGAAACCCACAGGAGAGACCTTAAATAGCCTTCAGAGGAGGATTGGCCACCTAGTCAGGTAAGCACCTATCAGGAGGGGTCTCTGACGTCACCTGCTGTCACTGGCCACTCAGAGGCCTCCACTGTGCCCTCATACCTCAACATTCAAGTTGGCAAAGGTCTGGGACACACTGGAGGAGCTCTGGGCACCACCCTTGTGGTGGTGATGGACAGGGGAGTGGTCACTCCCCTATTCTTTGTCCAGTTTCACGCCAGAACAGGGATCTCTTGGAACCCCAATACCCTGGGTACCTAGCTACCATATACTAGGGAATTATAAGGGTGTTCCAGTGTGCCAATCAGAATTGGTAAAATTAGTCACTAGCCTGCAGTGACAAATTTGGAAAGCAGAGAGAGCATAAACACTGAGGTTCTGGTTAGCACAGCCTCAGTGATACAGTTAGGCACCACACAGGGAACACATACAGGGCATAAGTTATGAGCACTGGGGTCCTGGCTACCAGGATCCCAGTGACACAGGCAAAAACAAACATACACACAATTAAAAATGGGGGTAACATGCCAGGCAAGATGGTACTTTCCTACACCTTGCATTCGTTATCTGAAGAGAAACCCACAGGAGAGACCCTAAATAGCCTTCAGAGGAGGATTGGCCACCTAGTCAGGTAAGCACCTATCAGGAGGGGTCTCTGACGTCACCTGCTGTCACTGGCCACTCAGAGGCCTCCACTGTGCCCTCATACCTCAACATTCAAGTTGGCAAAGGTCTGGGACACACTGGAGGAGCTCTGGGCACCACCCTTGTGGTGGTGATGGACAGGGGAGTGGTCACTCCCCTATTCTTTGTCCAGTTTCACGCCAGAACAGGGGCTTGGGGAAACCCTGAATTGGTGTAGACTTGTTTATGCAAGGAGGGCACCATCTGTGCCCTTCAAAGCATTTCCAGAGGCCAGGAGATGCTACTCCTCTCAGGCCTTTAACACCTGCTTCCAAGGGGAGAGGGTCTAACACCCTCTCTCAGAGGAAATTCTTTGTTCTGCCTTCCTGGGACTGGGCTGCTCAGACCCCAGGAGGGCAGAAGTCTGTCTGTGGGTTGGCAGCAGCGGTAGCTGCAGTGAAAACCCCAGAGATCTGGTTTGGCAGTACCGGGGGTCCATGCTGGAGTCCAGGGGATGCATGGGATTGGCACCCCAATACCAGATTTGGCATGGGGGGACAATTCCATGATCTTAGACATCTTACATGGCCATATTCGGAGTTATCTTTGTGAAACTACATATAGGCATTGACCTACATGTAGTGCACGCATGTAATGGTGTCCCTGTACTCACAAAGTCCGGGGAAATTGCCCTGAACTATGTGGGGGCAGCTTGGCTAGTGCCAGGATGCCCTCACACTTATTAACTTTGCACCTAACCTTCACTAAGTGAGGGTTAGACATATAGGTGGCTTATAAGTTACTTAAGTGCAGTATAAAATGGCTGTGAAATAGTGTGTGCACTATTTCATGCAGGCTGCAACGGCAGTCCTGTGAAAGGGTTAGTCTGAGCTCCTTATGGGTAGCAAAAGAAATGCTGCAGCCCATAGGGATCTTCTGGAACACCTATGCCCTGGGTACCTAGGTATCATGTACTGGTGACTTATAAGGGAGGTCTAGTGTGCCATTTGAACTTGGTAAATGAAAACACTATCCTATAGTGACACATTTAAAAGCATAGAGAGTGTAAGCACTGAGGTTCTGGTTAGAAGAGCCTCAGTGACACAGTTAAGCACTACTGACAACACACACATTAGACCACAAACTATGAGCAATGGGGTCCTGACCAACAGGATCCCAGTGAGACAGGCAAAAACATACTGGTACTTTCCTACAACTCTCCACACAAACTTGGGTAGACTTTTTTGATGTTTCTAACAAGGCACCGAATGGATGGGTGCGGGCAGTAAAGTAGATGATTACAAGGGGTTAAATGATTTGATCCTGAGAGAGCATATGCTCTGTATTTGCTTTATAGAGTTGTGCCAGCACCTGATTCACAGTAAGCTGACTGATCCCAGGAAGTCTGCTGAGGAGGCGGACCTCTGGGCTAGCACCGGAGTGTCCAAAAAGGTATCTGGGGGGGAGGCACTGACAAAGGTGGCCAGAGCCCCCATTAGAAGAAAGGGGGGAGGGGATCTTGAAAATAAGGAGTTCTCAAAAGTCCCCCAAAATAATTCCCATGGGGCTAGAGGTACCCAGTCCCAGCCTGATTCTGCAAAGAAATCCGGTTTCTTTGACTGTAAGAAAGAGAGATTTGTACAGAGTGCACATTATGGTCACTGTAAGGGTGACCCTAAATGTCCCCAGAGGGCACAGCCCCCCCCGGAGGGCAGACACCTGGGTTGGCTAGTGTAGCACTTGGGGAGAAGGTAGTCTCAGTTAGTTTTGGGGAACAGATAGAGGTGACTCTTGTGTCCCTGGGAGATGAGGAAATGGTGCCAAAAGCCCACATGCTGGCTAATACTTTCAAGTACAGGCAGTGGGTCACCATTAATGGGAAAGGGTGGAGGCTCTGCGGGACACTAGAGGTCGCTCTGGTTCCCTTTGAGTGGGGGTCTCTGGTACTCTGAAAATAGCTATGACTCCTGCCATGCCAGTAGATTATCTGTTAGGCAATGCCTTTGAGCATACTACCTGGAAGGAGGTAGAACTAAGGTCTCACCTAAAGATGTTAGGTTTGCCTGAGTGGGTCTGCATGACCACAAGGTCCATGGCTGCATGGGAAGGGAGTCAAGGGCATCTGGAGCCTGGAACAATGGCCCAGACAGCTGCCAAGGAGAGGGGCAAGGGTCGCAGGAAACCGGTCCCAGAAGTTCCCACGATGGTTGACGGGGTCCCTGAGGAGGAAGCCCCTGAGCCAACTGGGGAGGACATTGCTGCCCTGGGTAACCTACCTGAGCTTGCTGGCTGGCAAGTTGAGGGTGGGCCACCCAGGGAGGAATTCTGCAAGGCGCAGAAGGAATGACCTAATCTTGAGGGTCTGAGGCAACAGACTTCAGCCCAAGCAGCAGGTGAAGCCTCTGGCGATCACCATAAATATTGGGGGAATGATCTCCTCTACAGTGAGCCTAAAGTGTCGGAGGCTAGGTCAGCACGTGTGCTGGTGGTCCCCCAGTGCTACCGGGCCTTGCTACTGGGTCTAGCTCTAGACATCCCCTTGGTGGGACATTTGGGGCAAGACAAGACCTTCACCAGGCTTGTCACCCACTTTTATTGGCCCCGAATTCGGGTGGCTTCAGATGCATTCTGTAGGTCCTGCCCCACCTGCCAGGCTCATGGGAAGATAGGGAAAAGGCTCAAGGCCCCCCTGATCCCGCTTCCCGCCATTGGCACCACCTATGAAAGGGTGGGCATCCACGTCATTGTTCCCTTGGACTCCAGGACTGCCTTAGGCAAGAGGTTGATCATGGTTTTGGTGGACCATGCCACCCGTTACCCAGAGGCAATCCCTCTGAGGATAGTTACTACACCGATGGTGATCAGACCTCTGATGGGGATATTTGCCCGTGTCGGATTCCCAAAGGAGGTTGTGTCTGACAGAGGCACAAACTTCATGCCTGCATACATGAAGTCCATGTGGGATGCATGTGGGGTGACCTACTGGTTCACCACCCCTTACCATCCTCAATCCAATGGTCTTGGGAAGAGATTCAACAAGACCTTGAAAAGCTTGATCACAGGCCTCCCTGAGGCCAAGAGGCGTAAGTGGGACGTCCTCTTGCCATGCCTTCTCTTTGCTTATAGAGAGGTGCCCCAGAAAGGGGTGGGGTTCAGCCCCTTTGAACGTCTCTATGGGTACCCTGTCAGGGGACCCCTAAGCATAGTAAAAGAGGGATGGGACAAAGCTCCTAGGAAACCCCCCCCGGATGTGTTCAGTTACATGCTGGCCACCTGCAACCAGATGCAGCGCTTCTGGAAGAAGGCCAATAGCAACCTCAAGGTCATTCAAGAGGTTATGAAACAACGGTATGACCAGAAGACCACTATGGTAGATTTTCAACTTGGTGACAAAGTTTTGGTGATGGAGCCAGTAGAGCCTAGGGCCCTTCAGGAGCGCTGGACTGGCCAATTTGAAATCAAGGAGCTTTAGGGGGAGGCCATTTACCTAGTAGACCTCAAGTCCCATAGAAACCCCCTAAGGGTGGTACATCAGAACCGACTGAAGCCTAATTTTGAGCGGTCTGAGGTCAGCATGCTTCTGGTAAAAGATGAGGGTATGGAAGAGGAGAGTGAACCTCTCCCCGACCTCCTCTCTGCCAAAGAAGGTGATAGGTCAGTGGAAGGTGCCAATCTCTCTGACTTCCTGACCCTGGATCAGAGAGGTGACTGCTACCAGTTACTGGAACAGTACTCCTCCCTGTTTTCCCTCACCCCTGGACTCACACACTTGTGTGTCCATGAGATTAACGCAGGAGACAGTCCCTCTGTAAAGAACAAAAGTTACAGGTTGTAAGACAGGGTGAAGGTCAGCATCAAGGAGGAAGTTGCCAAGATGTTGGCCTGTGTGGTTATTGAGAAGTCTGTCAGCCCTCTGGTGCTGGTTCCCAAGGCTGCCGCTCACGGTGCCAAGCCAGAATTTAGGTTCTGCGTGGACTACCGGGGTCTCAACTCTGTCACGAAGACAGACGCTCACCCAATCCCCCGAGATGAGGAGCTCGTAGACAGGCTAGGCGCTGCCAAATTCCTCAGTACCTTTGATCTCGCATCAGGGGTCTGGTAGATAGCCTTGACTGAGGTGGCTTAAGAGAGATCTGATTTTTCCACTCCTGAGGGATATAACCAGTTCATAGTAATGCCCTTCGGATTGAAAAATGCCCCTCTACCTTCCAACGGTTGGTTAACAGGGTTCTGGCTGGGAAGGATGCATTGTGCGAAGCCAATCTAGACGACATCGCCGTCTACAGTTCCAGCTGGGAGGAACAGCTCCTCCACCTCTGGGAGGTGCTTCAGGCTCTGCAAAAGGCAGGCCTGACTGTGAAGAGTAAGACAATCAAGGCCTGGCAACCACTTGGAACCCTAGAGGTCCTTCCTGGGTCTCACCGGGTGCTACTGCAGATTTGTTAAGGGTTATGGCTCCATAGTGGCCCCCTGAACAGAACTCACATGTAAGAAACAATCTAGGTTGGTGAATTGGACAGACGCTTGTCAGACAGCCTTTGATTCTCTAAAGGAAGCCATGTGCATGGCACCCGTGCTCAGGACCACTGACTAATCCAGGGAGTTAATCGTACAGACAGATGCTTCAAAGCATGGCACAGGGGTAGTCCTAGCACAGCTGAATGAGGAGGGCCTAGACCACCCAGTAGTCTTTATTAGCAGAAGACTATTACCACGGGAACAGAGGTGGAGGGCTATTAAAAGAGAAGAATTTGCTGTGGTCTGGGCACTGAAGAAGCTGAGACCATACCTGTTTGGGACTCACTTCCAGGTTCAGACAGACCACTGGCCCCTCAGATGGCTCATGCAGATGAGGGGTGAAAATCCTAAACTCTTGAGGTGGTCTATTTCCCTTCAGAGGATGGACTTTACGGTGGAGCATCACCCAGGGACTGACCATACCAATGCAGATGGCCTCTCTTAATCTTCCACCTTAGTCAGGAGAGCTCCCAAAAGGTTGGATAGCTCTCCCCACTTTCAGCTGGGGGGACACATGTTAGACCTGACAGCCTTAGGGTGGTCATTCCCCAACTTTTTGCCTGCCTCCCTCCAATTTTCTGACACTGTTTTTGCTGGTTTTAGAACTCCGCACACTTTACCACTACTAAGCAGTGCTAAAGTGCATATGCTCTCTCCCTACAAACATGGTAACATTGGTTCATACCCAATTGGCATATTTGATTTACTTATAAATCCTTAGTAAAGTGCACTATATGTGCTCAGGGCCTGTAAATTTAATGCCTACTAGTGGGCCTGCAGCACTGGTTGTGCCATCCACATAAGTAGCCCCTTAACCATGTCTCAGGCCTTCCATTGCAAGGCATGTGTGTGCAGTTTTACTGCCACTTCGACTTAGCATTTAAAGGTACTTGCCAAGCTCTAAACTCTCCTTTGTTACATATAAGTCACCCCTACGGTAGGCCCTAGCTAGCCCATAGGGCAGGGTGCTATGTAGTTACAAGGCAGGACATGTACTTGTGTGGCTTATATGTCTTGGTAGTGGAAAACTCATAAATTCTTTTTCCACTACTGTGAGGCCTGCTCCTTTTATATGATAGCATTAGAGTTACCCTCATATACTGTTTGAGTGGTAGGTTCTGATCAGAAAGGGGTAACCAGGTCATATTTAGTTTGGTTAGAATGGTAATAGAAAATCCTGCTTATTGGTGAGGTTAGAATTTATATTACTATTTAGGAATGCCACTTTCAGAAAGTGAGCATTTCAATGCACTTAAAAAACATATATTTGCCTTACAGCTTGTCTCCAATCCACGTATGGCTGGGCTGGTTAACAGCTCCCTTGTGCATTTCATCCAGACAACCACAAACACAGGATACTCAGTCACACTGCACTCATCTTCATACTGAATGGGTCTTTCTGGACTGGGAAGGTAGGGGGCCTGACACATTTCAAACGCTAGTGGCCTGCCCTCACACAATGGACTGCCAAACACCCCCTACTGGGGGCCAGCCAGACAGACCTCTACTGAAAGGGGAACTTGTGCACTTCAAAACCACTCTTTGAAGTCTCCCCCACTTCAAAGGCATTTTTGGGTATCTAAACTGGGTCCCTGACCCCAGCAAACTAGGCATGTCTGGACCTGAACCTGTAAACTGTCAAGAGGAACTACCTGGCTGCCAAAAGGACTCATGTGGACTGCTTTGCTGTGAAGGACTGCTGCCCTGCTGTTGCCCCACTGCCCTCTGACTTTGCTGAGAAGTGCTCTCCAAGGGCTTGGATTGAGCTTGCTCCCTGTTTTCTGAAGTCCCAGGGCCAAAAAAACTTCATCTCTTCAAGGAAACTCCTTGTGCGCCAATAATTGATGCACAGCCTGCCGCAAATGATGCACAACATCCCCTGCGACGATAAAATCGCCACACAGCAAACTGAAACGACGAGCCCAACTTTCAGAGCGATTGACGCAGCGCCTGCGTTGCGACTGGAAATTCAACCCACAGCCCTACTGGATCGACGCACAGCTGAGCCAGAATGATGCAAACTGTCTTCCTGAGTGAAGAATCGATGCAGCGCCTGCTGTACGACAGAAAATGTCTGTAACTTCTTCCTGTACACCCAGGATTTTCCCCGCATCACCCCTGGGCATCCAAAGATCCCCGCATCGCAATGAGGAACCAAGACTGTGCAACGGAAATTGACGCAAAGCCCCTTGCAGCGTGGAAAGAAATGATGCATCGTCTATGCCGCTTCGGAAATTCCGACGCACACCTTATTTTTCCACACATCTCCCCCTCTATGGTCTCCGCGCATGGTAATTTTGACGCAAACCAGGCACTTTCTGCAAACAAGAGACAACTATGATTTCCCAGATTTAAGACTATTTTTAAACTTGCAAAAGTGATATCTCAACTTGTGCTTATTGAATCTTTATCATTTTGACCTTAATTAAACAATATAAACATCCTATATTTTTCTAAACCTGTGTGGTGTATTTTTGTGGTGTTTTCACTGTGTTACTATATGGTTTATTGCATACATACTTTACACATTTCCCTCCAAGTTGAGCTTAACTGCTCAGTGCCAAGCTACCAGAGGGTGAGCACAGGATAATTTGGATTGTGTGTGACTTCCCCTGACTACGATTGTGGTCCTTATTTGGACAAGGGTGTATACCTCTGCCAACTAGAGACCCCATTTCTAACATCTAGCCGGCCTTGCCTTCTTCCTACTGCATGAGTTCATATCTCTGGTGAGGTGAGGTCTCAAAGCATGGTGCGTGACCTTCACTTTGATGGGGTCCTTATAGTCACATGTGAGTGATGGTTTTGTGGTCTCTCTTGAATGTGTCCATTGTTCTATCTCATAAGGGGATCTGAATTTCCCCTCAGGTGTCTCTTCTTCATCAGTTCTTTATGTCCTAGTGGAATGATGGTATTCTTCGTGTTAGACCTGACATCCTTGGTTTGGTCCTCCCCCAAACCTTTTCCCTTCACCCGTTGTGTTTTTGGAATTCAGTTTTGCTGGCTTTGGGAGTTTGTGCACTTCTTAAACACAGTAACATTGGTCAACAATTGACACATTTAATTTACTTGTAAATCCCTAGTATATGGTACTACATGCACCCAGGGCCTGTAAATTAGGTGATATTCGTGACCCAGTAGGACTCATTTTAACACTTACTAAAGTAGCACTTTAAAACATGTCTCAAGACTACCATTGTAGCCTGTAATGCAGTTTTAAACTGCCAAGTCAACATAGCAAAATAAATCTTTTTCCAGGCGAAACCCTTCTTTTTTAATAAATATGTCACCTCCTAATAAAGCCCTATACAACCCATATGGCAAGATGCGTTATATTCAAACTGTTGGATATGTAATTTTAGGTTTTACATGTACTAGTAGTGAAAAGCCTTTCAATTAGTATTTCAGTATTAAAACTCCTATCTATCCCATAGGATAACATTGGGTCGTCTTATTACATTTAATACGTGCTAACTTTTGGTTTGGAACACAAAGGACTTTCAAGTTTGTACTCAAATGAATTATAATTTAAAATCTTCTTTAATGGTAAAGTAACTTTGTAAATCACAACTCTGATTACACTGTTAGAAAGTTTACAAATTCGTGTTCTTACGTTTGGTGCCTTCTGCTAGTAGTCCTGGAACCAGTGACTGCAGATAGCTTAGCTGTTGGACTTTATATATTCTTTCCAGGCAATGAGTGAAAGAGGGGCTAGGTGTTGGCAGAATGGCGGGGGGAGAAGCTGTTCTCTGCCCTTCTTACACTTCAAAGGGCTGCCTCCAGCACTTACACAAAGGAACCTGGCACTAGATTTTTGGCAGCACAGACTTCTTTGAACCTTGGCAGTAGGAAGGAAAGATATTTCCAGGACCAGATGTGGGGATAGCCTGGAACATTCCCCCACTTCAAGGCTGGCACAAGTTATAAATATATTCAACCTTCAGAGCAACTCTTCTGTACTCTCTTGAATTTGAAGACTTCAGAAGGACTGGCTGGACCTGCAGAGGACGGCCATGTTGCTTCAGACCCGTCATGTTTCCCAGAGGACTGCCTTACTGCTATCAGAGGACTGCCTGGATGCTTGTGGCCTGCCTTGCTTCCCAGATGATTTCCCTGCTGCTTGAGACATGCCCTGTTGCTCATAACTCGAGGGCTATTTAACCTCACAGTGTATCTGACATAACATGCTTCAGATACACTGAACCATGTACCTGGTTTCTGCTGGAGTGAGTCCTAACCACCCCAGAGGTACCCTTTCAGTTCTGAAGCCTTAGAAGTGGTGTTAGAAGTGAAGCTCCTGCCTTACTAAAAAATCTGAGAACTTTTCCTCAAAAATAGCTAGAAGAACCAATAGAACACCAGGCCTACCTGCCAGACAATACACT
Source organism: Pleurodeles waltl (assembly GCF_031143425.1). Taxonomy (NCBI): domain Eukaryota; kingdom Metazoa; phylum Chordata; class Amphibia; order Caudata; family Salamandridae; genus Pleurodeles; species Pleurodeles waltl. The sequence goes on from NC_090447.1 coordinate 1,221,509,568, forward strand.
CAAGGAGCATCACCGGTCAGCCTGCCTTCCTGGTAGCTCCCCGTACATTCTCCACAGCATTAAATCCTGCTCAGCTGCACCGCTCAGCAACGGTATCCATCCTCTGCAGACCCCTTTTCAGCTACAGCTTGCAACATCTTTACACTGGAAGTTTTCAACTTCCAAAAGGTTGTCTAAGTCTAACAGTAAAGGACTTTTCCTGTGTTGATGGAAAAGGCTCCCCATCATTGACAACAACCTCCTTGACCTGGGAATCTGGCTTTTCCTGCCATTGTCGACTTCTTCAGCGAGACTTTGTCCAGTGCTCCCCGCCAGTGATGACTCCCCCTCTGCCAAGGCCTGGTGCCTTGCCCCACTGAACTCTACTTTTACGGACTTTTTTCAGAATTTCTTCTTAGCTGAGGGTAATTAGAGACTGGGTTCAATACTCTTTGGATATCCGACCCACAGTTAATTGCGGTCTGCCTTGGCTTTTGACGTTGCCCCAGTCTTGTGCGACCAGATTCCAGTGGTCTGCGCTTTTATTTTTAGGCACTAGATTTCACTACAGCTTTACAAATTCATAACCCTGGTACTACTGATGGGATTTAATTATTTTTCCTATCATTTTATTTATTAGAATATAGCCTATTTTTGTAAATTGGTGTGGGGTTTTTCTTGTGTTGTGTTTTCACTCTATTACTATTTGTGTGCTGCATAAATGCTCAACACAGTACTTCTAAGTTAACCTGACTGCTTTAATGCCAAGCTACCATACTGTTAAGAACAGGTTAGTTTAGTGACGTTTGTGGTTCACCATGACAGGGATTGTGGTTGGGAAGGGTTTCCACACCCCTAAACCAATAATCCAATTTCTTATACTTTGCTTCTCTTTTCCTGCAGTAATTATTGTTTCTGATCCCACCGTCCTAGGTGTGGTGATGATTTAAGCCCGCCACAATCTATTTCAGTGCTGTCCCTCGCTGGCCACTGGAACAGTAGTATTGCAGGTGTGCACCTAGTGGTGTAGTGTGGGGTGGCAGTATATATATTAAAAAAATTATATATTGTACATTCTATGTCTGTATTCTTTTCTAGGCATATTCATAGTACTTTGTTCAGTGTGTGTAGGAGGCTGGCCTGGCTTATAGTGGGTACCTTGTGGTACTTACACCTTGTGCCAGGTCCAGTTATCCCTTATTAGTAGAATAGAGGTGTTTCTAGCAGCTTAGGCTAATAGAAGGTAGCTATGGCAAAGCAGCTTAGGCTGAACTAGGAGACATGCAAAGCTCCTACCATACCACTTTGTATCATATGCACAATATCATAAAAAAACACAATACACAGAGTTACTAAAAATAAAGTTACTTTTTTTTATGACAATATGCCACAAGTATCTCAGTGAGTACCCTCAGTAAGAAGGTAAGTGATATACACAAGTTATATGTACACAAACCCAAATCAGGTAAGTAAGAGCAAGAAAAGTAATGCAAACAGTGTAGAATTACAATAGGTTGCAATAGGCAAGCATAGGTCTAGGGGCAATACAAACCAAATACTCCAAAAGTGGAATGCGAATCACAAATGGATCCCAGACCTATGGGAGCTTGTAGAGGGTCGCTGGGACTGTAAGGAAACAGTCAGGGTATCCAAGATACCCCACCCCAAGACCTGGAAAAGTAGGAGTAAAGTTACCCTACTACCCCAGAAAGACAGAATAGTCGTGATAGGGGATTCTGCAAGAACCAGAAGCACCAGCAAAACACTGAAGACGGATTCCAGGACCTGAGGACCTGTAAAGGAAGGGGACCAAGTCCAAGAGTCACGCAAGTGTCCACGGGGGCAGGAGCCCACTAAACCCCTGATGAAGGTGCAAAAGGGCTGCCTCTGGGTGGAAGAAGCCAAAGATTCTGCAACGACGGATGGGGCCAGTTACTTCTCCTTTGGATGGAAGACGCAAAAATACCACAAACAAGTCTTGCTAGCTGCAAGAGTCGCGGTTGAGGATTTTGGGTGCTGCTGGGGACCAGGAAGGACTAGGATGTCTACCCTTGGAGGAGGAGACAGAGGAGGCGCTCAGCAACTCAGAGAGCCCCCGCAGAAGCAGGCAGCACCTGCAGAAGTACCGGAACAGGCACTTAGAAGATCTGAGGACAGCGGTCGACTCAGAGTCATAAAGGAGGATCCCACGACGTCAGATTTCAACTCAGCGAGTTGGGCAATGCAGGACGGAGTGCTGGGGACCCAGGCTAGGCTGTACACAAAGGAAGTCCTGGAAAAGTGCACAGAAGCCGGAGCAGCTGCAAATCACGAAGTAAACAGGTTTGCTGTCTGGCGTGGGGAGGCAAGGACTTATTTCCACCAAATTTGGACAGAAGGGCCACTAGACTGTGGGAGAGACTTGGACCCAGCTCCTGTGTTCCAGGGACCACGCTTGTCAGGGTGAGAGGGGACCTAGAGGACCGGTGATGCAGAAGTTTGGTGCCTGCGTTGGCAGGGGGAAGATTCCGCCGACCCACAGGAGATTTCTTCCTGGCTTCCAGTGCAGGGTGAAGGCAGACAGCCCTCAGAGCATGCACCACCAGGAAACAGTGGAGAAAGCCGGCAGGATGAGGCGCCACAATGTTGCTGGTAGTCGTCTTGCTACTTTGTTGCGATTTTGCAGGCGTCCTGGAGCAGTCAGCGGTCGATCCTTGGCAGAAGTCAAAGAGGGAAGTGCAGAGGAACTCTGGTGAGCTCTTGCATTCGTTATCTGAGGAATAGCCCAGAGGAGAGACCCTAAATAGCCAAAAAAGGAGGTTTGGCTACTAAGAAAGGAGGCTTGGCTACTGAGAGAGGTAAGCACCTATCAGGAGGGGTCTCTGACGTCACCTGCTGGCACTGGCCACTCAGAGCTGTCCATTGTTCCCCAACACTTCTGAATCCAAGATGGCAGAGGTCTGGGACACACTGGAGGAGCTCTGGGCAACTCCCCTGGGAGGTACTGGTCATGGGAGTGGTCACTCCCCTTTCCTTTGTCCAGTTTCGCACCAGAGCAGGGCTGGGGGATCCCTGAACCGGTGTAGACTGGCTTATGCAGAGATGGGCACCATCTGTGCCCATCTAAGCATTTCCAGAGGCTGGGGGAGGCTACTCCTCCCCAGCCCTTCACACCTATTTCCAAAGGGTGAGGGTGTAACACCCGCTCTCAGAGGAAATCTTTGTTCTGCCTTCCTGGGACTGGGCTGCCCAGGCCCCAGGGGGGCAGAAACCTGTCTGAGGGGTTGGCAGCAGCTGCAGTGGAGACCCCAGAAAGGCAGTTTGTCAGTACCCGGATTCTGTGCTAGAGACCCGGGGATGCATGGAATTATCCCCCCCAATACCAGAATAGTATTGGGGTGACAATCCCATGATCCTAGACATGTTAGATGGCCATGTTCAGAGTTACCATTGTGACGCCACACATAGGTAGTGACCTAAGTGTAGTACACGTGTGTAATGGTGTACCCGCACTCACAAAGTTCGTGGAATTTGCCCTGAACAATGTGGGGGCACCTCGGCTAGTGCCAGGGTGCCCAAACACTAATTAACTTGGCACCTAACCTTCACTAAGTGAGGGATAGACATATAGGTGACTTATAAGTTACTTATGTGCAGAGAAAAAATGGCTGTGAATTAACGTGTATGTTATTTCACTCAGGCTGCAGTGGCAGTCCTGTGTAAGAATTTTCTGAGCTCCCTATGGGTGGCAAAAGAAATGCTGCAGCCCATAGGGATCTCCTGGAACGACAATACCCTGGGTACCTAGGTACCATATACAAGGGAATTATAAGGGTGTTCCAGTGTGCCAATGAGAATTGGTAAAATTAGTCACTAGCCTGCAGTGACGATTTTAGAAAGCAGAGAGAGCATTAACACTGAGGTTCTGGTTAGCAGAGCCTCAGTGATACAGTTAGGCACCACACAGGGAACACATACAGGGCATAGTAGGATCCCAGTGACACATGGGCAAATACAAACATACATACAGTAAAAATGGGGGTAGCATGCCAGGCAAGATGGTACTTTCCTACAGTGTGTGCATGAGCTTCATAAGTTTCCCATTAGTCTGCAAGCAGAACGGCGAGATATTTTGATGGCTATTCAACTCTCAGTTGGTCTAGGTATGAGTAAAACTCCCTAGAATAGGGGTCTATTTTGATTAACGCATACCATACGTAAGCAGCAATGATCTTCTCCAGCATTTGGTGTACATAATCAAACTAAGGGCTTGATTTAGAGTTTGGCGGAGGGTTTACTAAGTCATAAACGTGACGGATATCCCTATGGATGATGTCGTTTGTAACAGAGTAACCCGTCCGCCAAGATGTAAATCAGGCCGTAAGTCATTTACACAATGGAGTATTTGGAACATGTGTCTATGGTAAGCAGCAGTTGTCAATTAGAGAGGAAAAAGAAATCTGGAGTAATACTGACCAGGGCATCTCATAGGTTTGCTTGGTGGTGACTTAAAATATCTGCAAGATATGGCCCACAAAGGGAACTATTGTCTCCAATTAAGTCCATGAGGTGTGTCAGAGGTGCGTCAGACAGGGTTGTATTTTTAGAACCTTTTCTGTTCTTAATTTATATTAATGCTATTACAGATTATTTATTTCGGACAGGTGTGGACGTACCGAAGGTGGGGGATCGTTCCGTGCCAATACTCTTGTATGCGGATGATGCAGTTCTGATAGCTCGTACTCCTAATGCACTCCAGAAGTTATTAGACGTTTTCACTGAATATATGGCAGGCCTGGACTTAAAAGTAAACCACTCAAAATCATCTACCATGACATGCGGACCATCATGCACAAAAGTGACGTACTTTAAAATGGGGGTACCATTTTAAAACATACAAAGGATTTTAGTTATTTAGGTTTAGTTTTCAGCTCTACGCAGGGGAGGAAATAACATATCCTTGCAAAAGCACAACAATTGGAAAGAAATGTGGAGGGCATTTTTCGATTTGCTAGGCTATTAGGCCATAAACTTCTGGCAGAGATGATCAACTTGTATAAAGCTAAATGCACTGCAGCAGCTATTTACGGGGCAGGTGTCTGAGGTTACCAGAAATTAGACAATCTCCAATATGTTGAGAATGCCCTTACCAGTAGGTTGCTTGTAGTCCCAAAGAATACAGCAAATTTTATATGCCACATGGAGGTGGACCTCCCTTACATAACCAATCAAATAAAGGTTTTACCACTGTTATTGTGGATTAAGTGTTGGCAAAACCCAGAAGCAAACTTAGTCAGAGCCTGTATGCTAGATTGTCTAGCTCTAGATAATGTGAACAAAATACCGTGGTTGATGTATGTAAAATCGGGCCTTCAAGACGTAGGTTTTATTGACCAGTTTAATTCCCCCACATGTCTTCCAAGGAACGCCAAGTTGATTGTAAATACAGATATGCATCCCACTGTGGGGAGGAGAGGCTAAGAAATGTCTTGGATATGAAATCTGTGGACCTGTACTCGTAGATTGTTACAGTTAAAGCCATGGAACCACATTTGAGATGGATAGAGGATCCAAATTACCTGCTTCTTTTAACCTATTTTAGATTCAATCAGATCCATTTTAAAGTAGCCTTCCTGTCACAAGGTTTTTGGCTGCAGGACTTACCCCTGTGTTATTGTGATCTTGTCACCAAACAAAACACCTGTCACTTTATTTTGTTCTGTTCACTCTATGCAGATCCAAGAAGGTCTTTTTTGACTTCACTGTGGCTTCCAGGGGAGATAAGGCAACATTGTCCCACAATGGAATTCTTACAGAAACTAACTACGATTAATTTAAGCCACTCTGTGATAAATATTATTAAGAGTGCAATACAAATTAGAGACCGTTATGAGCTTGTAAGTTTGACCTGAGATTTTATACTGAAAGAGATGAAATTTCCTCCTGATTTCTTGAAATTTTATTGATCGTGATTTTTATGTTTATTGCCCTCTGGTGTTATTTATATGACCTTTTACCTTCGTATGTTTGTGCATTGTATTACTTTGCTTTTTATGGCTTATTACTGAAATAAAGTTGATTGACTGACTGAGTGACAGGTGCTGGCCATTTATTACACCCTGTTGTCTGACACAGAGGGTAACAAATAACCATGTCTTCATGTCTTCAACCAGCATGTGCATGTTGTGGAACTACACCTTTTTCCTAAATTGGGCCATCAGCTGAGTCACCCTGTCTTTTAGTGACATCTGTGAATCCCTATTTAGGAAGATGCACTATCACTTACATTTCAGTCTTTGTGGTAAATGAATAATGAATCTGTAAATAAAGGGGCTTGTGGTCTGTGAAACAGGGCTGGACTGGGAACCCAAAGCAGCACCAGCTGTTTTGTGGGACAAAGCCCCCCCAAGTCCCCTCCCCAGGGGAAGGGGGGTGCAAGTGTGAAGCACTGCTGTTTTTGTTACTGGACGATGATATTGCAGCACTGCTGCAAAACCAGCCCCCAGTAATAGAACTGGCCCACACTGCTGCAAAACCAGCCTCCACCCTTCCAGCCTCCCGGGAAACACCTGTTGCACGCTACAGTCAGTGTGGCTCTGCTGTGATCATACAAAAGTCTTGGCCAAAAAGGTATAAATGCAAGTGGATGGGGGGGCGGAGCTTGCCTCCCTGCAAGATGGCTGCACATTGACAGAGCGCCGCCGGCCACCAATACTCTGCATAGAAATCCTAGGGCTGTAACAGCATTGGACCCCTGGGCCGTGCACCCTGGTAATGGAGGCATGCAGGGGACCTGAAGGTAAAAGAAGCGGCTCTTCTGCGGTGATTGGAGGGCCGCTGCGGCCTTGATGGCGAGGTGCCACCACGGAGGCCTGGAAGGTGGCCTGGGAGACCTGAAGCATGGCGGAGTGGGACATCTTCTGACCAAAGGAGATGTTCCTGGCACCTTCCGTTGTTGCAGAATCTTCGGCTTCTTCCACCCAGAGGCAGCCCTTTTGTACCTTCATCCGGGGTTTAGTGGGCTCCCGCCCCCCCCGGACACTTTCGTGACTCTTGGACTTGGTCCCCTTCCTTTGCAGGTCCTCAGGTCCAGGAATCCGGCTTCATTGCTTTGCAGTCAGTTGTTGCCTTTGCAAAATCACCTATCTCGACTTTACTGTCTTTCTGGGGTAGTAGGGTAACTTTACTCCTACTTTCCAGGGTCTTGGGGTGGAGTATCTTTTACACCTTAGTGTTTTCTTACACTCCCTGTGACCCTCTACACACTACACTAGGCCTGGGGTCCCTTCGTGGTTCGCATTCCACTTTCAGAGTATATTGTTTTTGTTGCCCCTAAGCCTATTGCATCCTATTGTGTTCTATAGTGTTAGCACTATTTTTAAATGTTTACTTACCTGATTTTGGTCTGTGTGTATATTTTGTGTATTTTATTTACCTCCTAAGGGAGTATATCCTCTGAGATACTTTTGGCATATTGTCACTAAAATAAAGTACCTTTATTTTTAGTAACTCTGAGTATTGTGATTCTTATGATATAGTGCTATATGATATAAGTAGTATTGCATGAGCTTTGCATGTCTCCTAGTTCAGCCTTGGCCACTCTGCTATGGCTGCCTCTATCAGCCTAAACTGCTGGAACACTACTACAGTCTACTAATAAGGGATAACTGGACCTGGCATAAGGTTTAAGTACCATTGGTACCCACAACAAGCCAGGCCAACCTCCTAAAATAACCATACTAGAAAGAGGCCACTTTCCTACAGGTGGGCACACTGTGCATGCAGGAGGCGTTTGGGCGGCTCCCGGTTTCGGCGGCAGTAACTGGATGAAGTTTCTGGAGCTGGAAACAGCATTGCAGGGTAAGTTCAAGGAAGAATCCTTGGGGTACCCTCAGAGTGTCCAGGTCACAAGGGGTGGGGTACCCTTAGGGCACAGCAGGTTCTTCTGTGCAGGGCACAGGGTGGCCGGGTGCAGAGCGAATCTGTGAGCCAGAAGCTGTGCGCAAAGATGCCTCTTGAAACCAGAGGGAGGTCAGTTCAAGGGTCACTTACAGGACAATGGGGGCACTGTGGTGGGAGGTCCAGGCTGCTTCTGAAGTCCCTCAATGGGGCCTTCCTCCTGGTACTTTTGCAGCCCAAGGCAGGCTGGTCTTTTTATGTCCAAAGAGGGCTGACCAATACCCCTGGTGTTGGCACGGTTTGGCTGCTGGAGGACGCAGTGCCACCACACTTGCTATACTGGCAGGGTTTGTGTAGGAAAGTACCATCTTTCTTGGCATGTTACCCCCATTTTTACCTGTATGTCAGTATGTTTTTACCTGTCTCACTGGGATCCTGCTGGTCAGGACCCCAGTGCTCATAGTTTATGGCCTAATATGTGTGCCTCTATAGTGCTTGACTGTGTCACTGAGGCTCTGCTAATCAGAACCTCAGTGCTTCTGCTCTCTCTGCTTTTAAATTTGTCACTGTAGGCTAGTGACTTCATTTACCAATTTCAATTGGTACGATGGACCCCTCCCCTTATTAGTCCCTAGTATATGGTACCTAGGTACCCGGGGTATTGGGGTTCTAAGAGATTCTTATGGGCCGCAGCATTTCTTTTGCCTCCCATAAGGAGCTCAGACAAACCCTTTCACAGGACTGCCACTGCAGCCTGCGTGAAATAACGCACACGTTATTTCACAACCATTTTCACTGGACTTAAGTAACTTATAAGTCACCTATTGTCTAACCTTCACTGTGGAAAGTTGCTAGTTCAGGGCCATTTCCCGGGTCTTTGTGAGTGCGGGGACGCCATTACACGCGGGCACTACATATAGGTCAATACCTATATGTACCTTCACAATAGTAACTCTGAATATGGCCATGTAAGGTGTCTAACATCATGGAATTGCCCCCCCCATTCCAAATCTGGTATTGGGAAGCCAATTCAATGCATCCTGGGGGCTGCACTATGGACCCCTAGTACTGCTAAATCAGCTCTCTAAGGCTTTCAACGAAACTACAGCCGCTGCCACCTCAAAGACAGGGTTCGGTCCTCCTGGGGATTGAGCAGCTCAATCCCAGGAAGGCAGAACAATGCATTTCCTTTAGGAGAGGGGTGTTACACCCTCTCCACTTGGAAATAGGTGAAACAGGCATGGGTGGGGGAGCCTCCCAGAGCCTCTGGAAATGCTTCAAAGGGCACAAACGGTGCCATCCTTGCATAATCCAGTCTACACCAGTTCAGGGACCCCCAGTGCCTGCTCCGGCACAAAACTGGACAAAGGAAAAGGGAGTGACCACTCCCATGTCCATAATCACCCCAGTGGTGGTGTCCAGAGCTCCTCCAGAGTGTCCCTGACGTTAGCCATCTTGGATTCCAAGGTGTGGAGACCCCCTGGAGACCTCTGAGTGGCCAGTGTCAGCAGGTGACATCAGAGACCCCTCCTGATAGGTGCATACCTGGGTAGGTAGCCAATCCCGCTCTCAGGGCTATTTAGGGTCTCTCATCTGGATGTTCCCTCTGATTCGGTTTGCAAGATCCTCAAAGACTCCTCTGCATCCTCTGCTTCAGATTCTGACCGTCGGATCAACCACAGACTGCTCCAGTGTAGGAAAGTACCATCTTGCCTGGCATGTTACCCCCATATTTCACTGTATATATGTTGTTTTAGTGTATGTGTCACTGGGACCCTGCCAGCCAGGGCCCCCGTGCTCATAAGTGTGCCCTGTATGTGTTCCCTGTGTGATGACTAACTGTCTCAGTGAGGCTCTGCTAACCAGAACCTCAGTGGTTATGCTCTCTCTGCTTTCCAAATTGTCACTAACAGGCTAGTGACCAATTACACCAATTCACATTGGCATACTGGTACACCCATATAATTCCCTAGTATCTGGTACTGAGGTACCCAGGGTATTGGGGTTCCAGGAGATCCCTATGGGCTGCAGCATTTCTTTTGCCACCCATAGGGAGCTCTGACAATTCTTACACAGGCCTGCCACTGCAGCCTGAGTGAAATAACGTTCACGTTATTTCACAGCCATTTACCACTGCACTTAAGTAACTTATAAGTCACCTATATGTCTAACCTTCACCTGGTGAAGGTTGGGTGCTAAGTTACTTAGTGTGTGGGCACCCTGGCACTAGCCAAGGTGCCCCCACATCGTTCAGGGCAAATTCCCCGGACTTGGTGAGTGCGGGGACACCATTTCACGCGTGCACTATACATAGGTCACTACCTATGTATAGCGTCACAATGGTAACTCCGAACATGGCCATGTAACATGTCTAAGATCATGGAATTGTCACCCCAATGCCATTCTGGCATTGGGGAGACAATTCCATGATCCCCCGAGTCTCTAGCACAGACCCGGGTACTGACAAACTGCCTTTCCCGGGGTTTCACTGGAGCTGCTGCTGCTGCCAACCCCTCAGGCAGGTTTCTGCCCTCCTGGGGTCCAGCCAGGCCTGGCCCAGGAAGGCAGAACAAAGGACTTCCTCAGAGAGAGGGTGTTACACCCTCTCCCTTTGGAAAAAGGTGTCAGGGCTGGGGAGGAGTAGCCTCCCCCAGCCTCTGGAAATGCTTTGATGGGCACAGATGGTGCCCATCTCTGCATAAGCCAGTCTACACCAGTTCAGGGATCCCCCAGCCCTGCTCTGGCGCGAAATTGGACAAAGGAAAGGGGAGTGACCACTCCCCTGACCTGCACCTCCCAGGGGAGGTGGCCAGAGCTCCTCCAGAGTGCCCCAGACCTCTGCCATCTTGGATTCAGAGGTGTGCTGGCACACTGGACTACTCTGAGTGGCCAGGGCCAGCAGGTGACGTCAGAGACTCCTTCTGATAGGCTCTTACCTGTGTTACTAGCCTATCCTCCTTCCTAGGTAGCCAAACCTCCTTTTCTGGCTATTTAGGGTCTCTGCTTTGGGGAATTCTTCAGATACCGAATGCAAGAGCTCACCAGAGTTCCTCTGCACTTCTCTCTTCACCTTCTGCCAAAGGATCGACCGCTCAGGACGCCTGCAAAACCACAACAAAGTAGCAAAGACGACTACTGCAACCTTGTATCGCTTCATCCTGCCTGCTTTCTCACCTGTTTCCTGGTGGTGCATGCTCTGGGGGTAGCCTGCCTCCTTCTTGCACCAGGAGCTCTGAAGAAATCTCCTGTGGGTCGACGGAATCTTCCCCCTGCAACCGCAGGCAACAAAAGACTGCATCACCGGTCCTCTAGGTCCCCTCTCAGCACGACGAGCCTGGTCCCTGGAACTCAGCAACTCTGTCCGAGTGACTCCCACAGTCCAGTGACTCTTCAGTCCAAGTTTGGTGGAGGTAAGTCCTTGCCTCCCCACGCTAGGCTGCATTGCTGGGTACCGCGTGATTTGCAGCTGCTCCGGCTCCTGTGCACTCTTCCAGGATTTCCTTTGTGCACAGCCAAGCCTAGGTCCCCGACACTGTAACCTGCAGTGCACAACCTTCTGAGTTGTCCTCCGGAGTCGTGAGACTCCCTTTTCTGACTTTGGGTGGACTCCGGTTCACTCCTCTTCTAAGTGCCTGTTCCGGTACTTCTGTGGGTGCTGCCTGCTTCTGTGAGGGCTCCCTGACTTGCTGGGCGCCCCCTCTGTCTCCTCATCCAAGTTGAGACATCCTGGTCCCTCCTGGGCCACAGCAGCATCCAAAAACCCTAACCGTGACCCTTGCAGCTAGCAAGGCTTGTTTGCGGTCTTTCTGCGTGGGAACACCTCTGCAAGATTCTTCACGACAAGGGACATCCATCCTCCAAAGGGGAAGTTCCTAGTCCTCTTCGTTCTTGCAGAATCCACAGCTTCTACCATCCGGTGGCAGCTTCTTTGCACCCTCAGCTGGCATTTCCTGGGCATCTGCCCACTCTCAACATTGTCGCGACTCTTGGACTTGGTCCCCTTGTTTCACAGGTACTCAGGTCCGGAAATCCACTGTTGTTGCTTTGCTGGTGTTGGTCTTCTTTGCAGAAACCCCCTATCACGACTTCTGTGCTCTCTGGGGGTTATAGGTGCACTTTACACCTACTTTTCAGGGTCTTGGGGTGGGCAATTTTTTCTAACCCTCACTGTTTTCTTACAGTCCTAGCGACCCTCTACAAGCTCACATAGGTTTGGGGTCCATTCGTGGTTCGCATTCCACTTTTGGAGTATATGGTTTGTGTTGCCCCTATACCTATGTGCTCCTATTGCAATCTACTGTAACTTTACACTGCTTGCATTACTTCCTTTTGCTATTACTGCATATTTTTGGTATTGTGTACATATATATTGTGTATATTTGGCATCCTCATACTGAGGGTACTCACTGAGATACTTTTGGCATATTGTCATAAAAATAAAGTACCTTTATTTTTAGTTTATCTGTGTATTGTGTTTTCTTATGATATTGTGTATATGACACCAGTGGTATAGTAGGAGCTTTGCATGTCTCCTAGTTCAGCCTAAGCTGCTCTGCTATAGCTACCTTCTATCAGCCTAAGCTGCTAGAAACACCTCTCCTACACTAACAAGGGATAACTGGACCTGGTACAGAGTGTAAGTACCCCTTGGTACCCACTACAAGCCAGGCCAGCCTCCTACATCCAGGAACTGCTGTATCTGCAACAAGGTTTCCAGGATGACTCCTGTGACCTGCAACTTCAGCTCCAGCCTGCAACAGTTTCCAAGGTGTGCACGCTCTGAGGACTGCCTGTCTTCACCCTGCACCAGAAGAACAGAATGAATCTCCTGTGGAGTGACAGACTTACTTCCCTGCTTCTGCAGACAGACTTCTGCGATGACAACCGGTACTGTGGGACTCCTATCCTGATGACGAGCGTGCTTCCTGGAACACAGGTGGTGGACCGAAGTGATCCAGACTGTCCAAAGGTCCAGCTGTCCAAATTTGGTGGAGGTAAGAGCTTGCCTCTCTGTGCTACAACAGTACCCCTGTGCACAGCGTCTTCTGTAGCTCCTTGGGATTCTGTGCACTTCTTCCAAAAGGTCTTTGTGCACAGCATAGCCCAGGTCCCTAGCACTCTATCCTGCAACGCACAGCTCCCTGAGTTGTTCTCCTGAGGCGTGGGACCTTCCAATGTAGTGCTGCCATGACCGCACTTTGTATCTTCTTTGTCCCCATGTCCTGGGACTCCCGTGGGTGCTGCCTGGTCTTTTGAGTGCTCTCTGAAGTGCTGAGAGCCCCCTCTGTCTCCTCAGTCTAGGTTGAGACCCCAAGGTCCCTCCTGGGTCCAGGCAGAACCTTTTTGACGCAAACCACGTACTTGCTTGAACCAAGGCTTGTTGGCGGAATCCAGCGATGCAAACAGACGGCATCCAACAACTCAATGTGGGATATCTCCTACATCACTCAGGAACCCGCAGCCATCTTCTTCGGTGCTCTTCTGTACTTTTCTTCTGACCGGAGAATCCACTTTTGCTCCTTATTCCAGGTTGGCAGGACTTCTGAACTTGGTCTCCTCTCTCCACAGATCTTCAGGTCCAGGAATACCTCATTTGTTGCATGCAGTCTTGCTTGGTTCTTGCAAAATCCTTTATCATGACTTGTGGCGTGCCCTAAGGAAACTTGCTGTACTTTACTCCTGCTTCCCTGGGCTGTGGGGTGGGGTACTTTACTTACCGTTGGTATTTCCCTACACTCCAAGTGACCCTCTACACACTACACTTGCCTAGGGGGGAATTTGACATTCAAATTCCACTATTTTAGTATATGGCCCATTGTAATCTATTGTATTTTCTACTGTTTGCATTGTTCTTTGGCTGTTTACTTACCTGATTTTGGTTACTGGTGTATATAGTGTGTATAATACGTACCTCTAGAAGGAGTAATGCCGCGAAAATATTTTTGGCCTTGTGCCACTAAAATAAAGTACCTTTATTTTTGGTAACACTGAGTATTGTCTTTTATTATGTATAAGTACTGTGTAACTATAGTGGTATTGCAGGAGCTGTACATGTCTCCTAGTTCAGCCTAAGCTGCTCTGATACAGCTACCTCTAGACAGCCTAAGCTGCTAGAACACTGCCTACATTTCACTAATAAGGGATAACTGGACCTGGTATAAGGTGTAAGTACCTTAGGTACCCACTACAAACCAGGCCAGCCTCCTACACTTCTCAGTGTGATTGTCAGGTCCTGGATGCAGCTTGCAGGGTTTGGCCCCTTTTCTTTGATGCAGCAGGTCCACAGTTCTCGTACTTCAGTTCTTTTTGTTGCTGGTCTTATTTGTGTCTGTTGAATCTAAAGTCTTGCTCTAGTGCTGTCCTTTAAATGCTAAACTTAGAGGGTGTTTTAGGGGGAACCTGAAAGTGACCAATGGGTCATCTACCATAGGGTGGCTACACCCACTAAGGGACCACTTCGTGTGGGAAATGGAGTGTCCACCTCACCGGGAACACCCGAGGGGTGGTGCGTACCAGGTGAGGCCACTCCTCCTATCTTTTGTGTAGTTTTCCCATCCTTGCTCCCACCAAAAGTGGGGGCTTGCAATGGGGGACAGCCACCTGCTTCCAGCAGCAGGCCTGGAGATTGAGTTTCAAAGACAGAAGGCCCTTTGAAGCGTGCTGCCATGGCAGTGCACATTCCTGAGGAGGGAGGGTTTAGCACCTCCACCCATGAATAGCTTTGTCTGCAACCGAGAAAGACACATCCCTCACCCCCAAGGTTGTTGATTGGCTGTCTGGTGGTGGCAGGCTGGTTGGAATCAGTCAGAAACCATGCCAGGGTAGTTAGCTATTGCAGGGGACACCTCTAAGGTGCCCCCTGGGTACATGTTATAATAAATCCTGCATTGGTAGCAGGTTGGATTTATCATTCTGAGTTGTTTGATAGCAACCAACCCAGGGTTCAGAGCGGCCATCATGTATATGTGAAACTCATGTTGACCAATTTCCAGCACATGTATTGAAATGCCTGCTCTGTTCACCCATTGTGTCCAAGAATAGGCAAGGACAGAGCGGGGGCATATTGCTCATGCATCTATGACCTCACATACAATATAGTACACATCCTGCCTTGGGGCTGAACGGCCTGCCAGACGTGTGACTTCACCATAGTGTATGCAGTGAGTAGTGGGCAGGGCACATAGGCAGTGTGCCCTGTCTGGCTTCCTTTTTAGGTTTGCATCAGGGCCCTCAGTCTGCAATGGCAGAACTGGGTGCACTTGAATGCTGGGCCCTAGAAGGTGGCACAATCAGTGATGCTGCCCTCAGGGGCCTACCGTTAATACATCCTGCCCTGGGTACCTAGATAACATTTACTAGGGGCTTATGGTGACAGCCTAAGGCGTCTCTAATTGTGCCAAGGCGTCACAACAGTTTTAGGGTAAGAGCTCTCGTTGAGGGAACATGATTAGCAGGGGCCCTGGGTATTTACAATTTCTAGGCTACCTCATATATCAGGCAAAAAGTGCCGGGCTAACCATGTCAAAAGGAGGCCTGAGTTAAAGGAAATGGAGTAATATCTCTCCCATTTCCTTCCTTTCCCTTCAGTCTCCAACGTGGGCCCTTTGGTCCAGCCCAATCCCCCCTTCATGGCAGCATCTTCACCCCTGAAAAAAAACGGAAAAAAATACAGGTAAGTACAGCTTGCATTTTCCTGTCATTGACTGGACTGGGCATTTGTGGCCCATCCACCAGCAATGGAATGGTACCTATGCAACGTATTTTTACACGTGTCATGCATATGTGTATTTTGTGGTCAAAGTGTACACACCTGCATCAACACAAATGTAGAAATATACCTTGTATTGCTGACTGCGTTCCCCCCTAGACCACCACAGTCAAGTACACTGCCGCTGGGCCAGTGGTAATGTAATATGGCGGGCAAGAGATCGTCAACTTGGCCTTTTTTTTGGGACAGCCGCCTTGCCGGTCAGGCGATCTGACCACCAAAGTCATAATCAGGCCCTATGTTCTTTACAGATAGCATCACCCTGAGGAATACATTGTCGTAGCATACCTCCTTGGCTATAGGGCCACAATCATTAGTCTGTAAGTGCACCACATGCCTGACCATCTTAGTTTATAATCCTACATTACATTATTGCAATTACTGATGTCATATATGCTGTCACACGCACAATCATATACCAATGCCTTGACTACTGTTATAATGATATCAGAATGCCAATAAAGAAACATTTGGAAAAAAAAATGTAAGGGACTGCGACTTAAAATTAGACCCAGGGACAATTTCAATTACGCCACAGTAACTGGCAATTCCTTTGTTGCAGACTTGCTGATAATTATGAGATTATTCCTGCTTGAGTAATTATGAGCCCATTTAGCAAGCAGAAGCAGCTGTTCCCACTTGCTAATTCTGTTCTATTGCATTCAGCGCTATTTCTTACTGTAAAATACATTCTCCCATCCATTTGAATGCAAGGGAGCATTTTGCACTAAGCAAATAGTGCTAACTTCTGGGAATAAGTTGGGGGTAAACTACCCCAGGAGCACAGGTAGTGAGTGTGAGCGCATATGACGGCCCACTATTTGTGTTTACTTGCATCTAGTGCTAATTCTTTTCTTTCTTATAAATATATTTTATTGATTTTGCTATTTAAACAGGAACAAAGCCAACAAAGATCCAAATAATGACAAAGACAATGTACAGAAAAAGAAATGCATATGTCTGTACGTTCATACCCTCCCACCCCCTAACCTGACAGCCATCAATCGAACAAAATGAAAATCGACAGAGAGTAATCAGTGTCCCACAACCATCCTGGCCCCCCTCAACCGTGAACTCCTTGATTCCATCATCTATCAATGGAAACATTGGTCAAAAAGGTTCCAATTAGATACACCAGTAATCTGCCCATACCTGCCATATCTTGGGGTGCTTCTGGGGTCAGCATCTTGCTTCATAGACTGCCACCTCCATCCCCATACAAAGGTCCATTCCATTCTTTCTTACTACCAAAGACCGAGGGTACATAGCCTTCCACTCCTGTGCTATGTCCCACTGTGCTAAAGTCAGGCCTAAATACAGGAGACACAATCAATATCTATTACCACCTAAATCATTGGCGAGATAGAGTGGGATGAGTTTTGGATTAAGAGGCATCGACCAGGTGAGCACTCCGCCTAGACAGACAGTCACCCCACATCAGTATTTCTGTAGAGCTTGGCAGCTCCAAACATGTACCAGAGTCTATGTCATGTAAAGTATATTCTGTGAAGATACTTAGGTTGAATTAGCCTGAGTCAGGCCGCTATCACGGCGATACGCAGCCTACAGTGCCTCCATCCAGTTCTCATTCTCTAGAAACCTAATATCTGCCTCCCACATACCACTGAGACCTGAAACATGTTGGGTTGACTGAATATGAGTGTCTGGTATATCTGTGCAACCTTTGTATCCCCCAGGCTGCCCATTAGTACTTGTCCTCAAACAGACTGAAGGGATCAGAGCATGGCAGAGTTAGACAAAGATATGTAACTGACTAAGATGAAGTTGGTATTCCTTTTGTGCAGTTTGGAATTACTTTAGGACCATCCCGTGCATTACACCCCGCAGTGTAGAAATCCCAATTACATTCCACACATGGAAACCCTCCAGTGTGATTACAAACACCTCTCCCAGGAAGGGCCCCCCATAACTTTGTCATTTGTTCAAAAAAGTTGGACTGAGGTGGATTGGGGCAAAAACACATTTAAACGTGATGGATTCCCCATACACTGCTCCTGTTACTGCATGGTCAAACAATGTCTTAATATGCTGGTATGGGACAGTATTCGTAATTAGTATACCTGTGCCTCTGGACCTCTTGTGAATCCTGAGTGGAAGACCTGAGAGTAACCAAATCTAGCCACACATGGGAACTTGTTGCTGAGCAGGTTTGTCACTTGGAGAAGGAGGACACCTGCACCCACCCGCTTGTCCTGTAGCAGCACCACCCCTCTCTTAACCTTTAACAATCCATGATATTATCTGCAGATGGTCTATCTGACCATTGGGTGAAGGGGCACTCATTAAGGAGAAGAATGTAAGTATCAGCAGCTTTATTGTGTGCGTAGTCAAGTGTGTAGCAGATAAATTACACAATGAAAAACAAAACATACAAAATCCCTCAAAACAGTTACCCAATCTCTCAAGAACCAGACACCTCCAATCTCCCCCCTATGCTTCAGAAACATGAAGTATCTGTTGTGAGAAAGACCACTCACAGGCAGCCAGCAGGGAAACCCAGTCAGGTCTGACCCATTGGTTACCCATATCCAATATCAAAAAAGAAGAGGAACAGTGGAGAAATGCAAGCAACCACTCCAAAGTTCTACAGCCACACCAAGAGCAAAGTTACATCAGGGGTTTAAGAGAGCGCCCCGAGGATTGAAGATTTCAACAATGTTACTTGGAAGGCACCAAGTAACCTGGGAGTCTTGCACTCAACTTTTAGATGACAGAAGGTCCTCCGTGTGCCGGGGGTTCCTCCATGAGGAACATAATCATTTGCAATGTTTTGCTTGGGTCTTCACTGGTTTGCTTTCCATGGGATGTATCTGAGTCCATCGGTGAGGGAGTGTGAGGTTTCAAACTCACCCTCTCGCCTGTCCACTGGAAAAGCTCTTTTAGCAATTTGAAGAAAAATTTTCAGGATTAAAACAGGACCTTGAGTGTCGTCTGGTAAAGGAGCATATAGCAAAGGTTGAGTTCCCTGAGATGCTGTTTAGTCATCTGAAACAACTGCCACTACTGCTGGACCATTCTGGTATAATCCGCAAAATCATAATATGCTGCGATTGGTGTACAATTTTGTCCTGGAGCCTGACGAACTTGAGTATTAGGATCCTATCCATATAATTAAGGACTTTTACAATCACTGGCCTCAGTCACATCCCAGGAGGGGTACACCCCACCAAGACACTGTGAGTCCACTAAACCACAAAGTAAGAGGAGAGAGCCTCCAGGGACATCAATGTAGGGAACCAGTGATCCAGGAAACATTCCATCAAAGGGTCCTCGCATCCCTCCGGGAAATCATAGGTTGTTGCGGCAGGCCCTACCGTCAGTATCCTTGATCCCGTCACTAGTTCCTTAGTTACTGCTGTGAGCTTCGTCACAGTGAATTAACTGAGTCCTCAACCCCAAATACACTAGTTTCTACTTAAGTGATCCTCTCATCAGCATTCCTCAGGGTTTGGCAGAGGAGATTAACCTCAGTGCCCACCACACCAATCATGGCATACAACATCTCCCATAATTGTGTGATGGCCTCCAGAAGGACAGTATTGTCCGTGGCTGACTCGTCCGGGCCACTTACTCCCAGGAGTGCAGAGGGCCCCCAGGTTGAGTGTATTTATTCATAGAGTTATGTTTGGCTCCAGACAGAGCCTTATCTTAGCCATGTTGGTGGTGGCCGATCTGGGTGCAACAGCTTCACTGACGATGCGCTAGGCTCCACAGCTGTCCCACCCTACTTAAAATCTATCTTTACCATTAAATCATTTTTTGAATAACAGTTCCTTCGATACCAAACATTACATTTCTACCTGTTCGCAAGCAAAAGTTGGCACTTATTTAATATAATGAGGTAATCCAGTTTTATCCTATGGGAAAGGTAGGCCTCTCAGTAGTGAAAAAAGAATTTGGTAGTGGTTAGGCCTGGCAAAAGGTTTATATTGTCAGGCCGAATTGGCAGTTTAAAACTATACACAGACTGAAATGGAAGGCCTGAGTTTTTTAAAAGCTAATTAAGTAGGTGACACACTATGTGCTGCAGGTCCACTCTTTGCATTTAATGTACAAGCCATTGGTCACGTTGTACCACTTTGCACAGGACTTATAAGTAAATTAGATGTGCCAAACAGCTGTAGACCAATTTGACCAAGTTTTAAGAAATTAACACAAGCACCTTATCAGTGGTTAGCAGTGGTAAATTGCACAGAGTCCAGCCCAAAAGCCAACAAAAATGAATTTCAGCAAAAGAAGGCAGTAGGCAAAAAGGTTTTGGGGAGACCAACCTTATGTCTGACAGGTCTAACATAAGTGGGAAGAAGTTTCTACTGATAGCACCCAATTTGAGGAGGTAAGCAAGGAATGACAATACAACTCTGTGATGCCATTAGGAGCCAAAGGACATGTGATGGCACATTTGCTATTCTTGGTATATTGGTGAAGTGATATTCATGACAGCAATGTGGGCAAATAAAAGGAAATGCTGATTTAATGGGATGTCCCGCAGGTAGCAACAGCAACCTATTCGAGAGCCAGGACAAGGAGATAAAAGTAGTGGGAAGAGGCCAGGCAATGAAATAAGGCAGTGTTCAATGTAAGAAGGTTTAGATAACGTGTTGAGAGAGAGTTAGGGTGTGGAATGAGGGAAATAATAAATACCAAAGTGTAGCATAGATAGATATCTAGAATAGCCCATGAGAAAAACAGGCACACGTAATCAGCAATTATTTTGAGTTAACAATTATTGTTTAGATGAAAGTTGCTCTGCAGCTATTTGTTTCATTTAGGAGAGTGTAGCTGGGACAACTCTGAAGAAAAAGCTGTTGGTAAAAGGTTTCAAGACAATTGATGCACCTCTGCTTGAAACCTGTTGGTTTGCGCACCTCTAAATAAGGTAGACAAAATCCAGTTTATCAGTGTCTCATCTGTTGCTTTTTGGAAGATTCCAGTATCTGGAAATTCTACAACCTTCATCATCTTATTTAGAGATAAAATTGGTACTGCAGATATTCAGGCTGGTAGCATCAGGTGAGCAATCATGTTGTGCATAGAGATGTCTGAGAGCAATATAAATAAAACATACATGCACATGAGTCCTGGAGCAGTAAGATATTTAAATTAAAACTGCAAATACACTGTTTCTGGAATACTTTACCGTTTCTGCGAACTGATTTTGTCTACAGAGAAAAAGAAAAAGAATACTTAATACACACAGTGGTGAGAAACATAATTAACTACAGTTTACTTAAAATACTTTAGCATACTCCTAATGAAATGCACATTTTAACCCCAATTTACACCAGTTAACTACATAAGTTAGTTTAGATTGGCGTGGCTATGATAGCCACATGCAGCATTGAAAAACAAGTTACTTTCCTTTGGTAATGCCTTATCTAGTACAGGCTCCATATTGACACAGCTTCCTTACCTAAGAATTAGCCCCAGGTGAAACACTTGGTCTGGAAATTCTCAACCAGTACCCCGTGTGTCGGTAGGTGGCATTGTTTGGCTCCGTATCTGAATTGTCCGTACCAGAAGTGACAAATGCAGTAACTATGTATGTACCAACTGGACACAGTAATGTAAGTATGTAAGTTCATTTTAGTGACTTTCCACACCAGAAGCACAGATTCACAATAAAGACTGACCACTGGTGTGAGTTCTAGGACCCTTTGTAAGGGGAAACCCTCCTCTTTTAATTAGGTCTCATAGCAGGGAAGATAATAGGGTTGGTAAGGAATCAGCTAGGTAGAGTCTCTACCAGATAAGGCGTTACTGAAGGTAATTAACTTGTTCATAGGATGGGTTCTTCTAGCCACAGATTCTTTACCTTAGAATAATACTCAATGCCTCCCCAGTGATGGGTCTGCAAACCCAACCTAGGGCCTGATTACGATCTTGGCGGATGGGGATACTCTGTCACAAAAGTGACAGACATCCCGTCCTCCAAGTTACAATTCTAGTATATCCAATGAAATTTGTATTAAGGCCCGTTTGTGACGGAGTATTCCATCCACCAAGATCGTAATCCAGCCCTTAGACCAGGAAGTCCTGCATGACAATGTGTGGGCAAAATGTTCATCCCAACAGCTCTTACTTTCCAGGCAATAGTGTTTTTGTAGTTTTGTTTGGAGTATTTTATTGAAATTTCCCATTACGGAAACGTTTAACAGACTAAACGTTTTCGTTGTTGTAAGGTAGTGGGGAATCCTGTCAAAATGTATTTTCCAGTCCCAACCAGTTTAGAATATTGTAGAAAGTGATCAGGACCCACATCAAACACTTATTTTGCCTTTTGGAACGTGGGAAACGCATCACCAAGGTACAGTTCCCTCTCTCGAGGCTGCCACTGTGCTAACTCCCTGTATTCCCTTGAGTAATTGCACCAACCAAATATCCATGTCCTTTGCAAAAGTGAGACGTTTAAGTATTCACTCGATAATTCATTGACCATATATTACTATTCTGACACACTAGGTATGGGTATTCCACCGAGCTATGACCATCTCTCATAAACAATTCCAGTAGGGAGACTTCTCCAAATGTCCCTTCCACGAAGCGTTTCTCCCATCTGCCTTCATCTGTTAGTCAACTGGCAGCATGCTCAATCTCCATATTGACATCTATGTACATTTCTAGTACTCCACAAACTCTCTTTTAAAGAATCATTTTCCAGATATCCAGCACCACCCTGCTTCTCTTTCCCACCCGCACTAGGGAGACCAAAAAACTGTTCTAGACCTTGAATGTGACACTAGGCAATGGGGAATGTGAAATCTAAAGTACATAAAAACACATTGGTAGGAAGACCATTTTTGCCATTGCCACACAACCATAGAATGAATAGGAAGGGTACCCAGAATTTCGCCAATGTCTCAAATATCCACAGGACCCACCAACCCCCAATAAAATAGTTATATTGTTTGTCCTGGGTGTATGCTACCATGATTCATAAAATACCGAAATGTGCCCATCTCCCATCTGAAATCCAGGTCCAGCAGCCTTTCTAGTGGACATCTGGAAACGGGAAAATAAGACTCTTTTGCTTATTTATTTTCAACCCAGAGACTTCCCAGAACCTTTCAAAACACAGTAAGAAGTGGGGTACAGAATTTCTTGCAAGTCACAAATAAACAAATCAGTCATTCGCAAAGAAAGAGCCTATGGGGGTTACATACCCAACTTTGATCCTCCATTCCATCATTTCTACCCAAAAAGGGTTCGTCTGTGGCTTTAGATCCAGCGAAAAACAACAGGGGAGAGAGGGGATATCCCTGGCGAAGTCCTTGTCCCAATGCCCAGCTGTCTGATACCACCCTGCCCACTATTTCATTGTCCCTCTATAAGAACGAGTTACTTACCTTCGGTAACGACTTTTCTGGTGGATACATTAGCTACCTGTGGATTCCTCACCTAATGAATACTCCCATGGCGCCAGCATTCGACGGAAATCTTCTTACTAGTCTCTGCACGTCGACGAGGACGTCACTCTAGCCCACGCGACGCCGTCTGACGTCATACAGGCAATAAGAGGTCCTCGCCGACGTGCCGATGACAGTACCAACATTTTTTACGTGCATGAGAATAATAATAACCCAATGTAATGAAAGAGCAAAGCAACATCTCTTAATATTGTAAATCACACAACATTGCAATAAAATAGCTGTAGATTTAATATAACCTTCTTTTTTTTTTTTTTTTTTTTTAAACAAATAAATATATTTATACATACGAATCATGTATATACACAATATATATAGATTTATATATAAATATACACATATATATACAAATATCATATATGTAAAATGTATTGCAACTTTGAAGACCAAAAGGAGCACACTCAAGGATTGCTTGGAGAGACCAAAAAGGCAACGGGGAGGCGGGTGGGACCGTGAGGAATCCACAGGTAGCTAATGTATCCACCAGAAAAGTCGTTACCGAAGGTAAGTAACTCGTTCTTCTGATGGATACAACTACCTGTGGATTCCTCACCTAATGAATAGAGTCCCAAAGCAGTACCACGCCCGGCGGTGGGTGCCTAAATGGTCAAACCAAGAAATCCTGCAGCACTGACCGTGCAAAATGACCGTCCCTTCTGACCTCAGAGTCCAAACAGTAATGTTTCACAAAAGTGTGAAGGGACGACCAAGTTGCGGCCTTGCAGATGTCGACCACAGGAACACCCCTGGCCAAGGCCGAAGAGGCCGACTTAGCTCTGGTGGAATGAGCTCTAATGCCCTCAGGCGGATCCTTCTTTGCCAAAGAGTAACAGATTTTAATGCAAAGAACAACCCACCTGGAGAGTGTTCTCTTGTGGACTGCCTTTCCTCTCCTCTTGCCCACGTATCCTACAAACAGCTGATCCTCCAGCCTGATATCCTTCATTCTGTCGATATAGAAGCTCAACGCCCTTTTTGGGTCCAGGCGATGTAGTCTTTCTTCCTCCTTTGAAGGATGAGGCGGAGGATAAAACGTGGACAAAGTGATTGTCTGAGCCAAATGGAAGGGTGAAACAACCTTCGGAAGGAAAGCAGCCTTGGTCCTCAACACCACCTTATCCCCATAAAACGTTATATAAGGGGGTTTAACCGATAAGGCCTGCAACTCACTCACTCTCCTTGCAGATGTTATAGCTACCAGGAATACTGTTTTAATAACCAAATACCTTAAAGGGCAAGAATGCATAGGCTCAAAAGGGGACCCCATAAGGAAAGTCAGGACCAAGGACAAATCACATTGAGGCATAACGAATGGTTTTGGAGGATATTGATTCAGAAGACCTTTCAAGAATCTGAGAACAATAGGGGATTTAAATAACGATGGTTGGTCTGGAAGACAAATGAAGGCTGACAAGGCCGACAAATAACCCTTAATGGTAGCCACTGCACAACCTTTCTGCGCTAGAGACAGTGCAAAAGACAAAACATGTGACAGATGAGCATGTAAGGGATCAATCTGTCTCTCTCCACACCACATAACAAATTTAGACCACCTATTAGCGTAGATAGATTTAGTGGAGTGTCGCCTGGCCGCTAAGATAACATCCACTACATCAGGCGGGAGAGAGAAGGAACTCAGGTTGCCCCGTTCAATCTCCAAGCATGTAGGTGCAGACTCTGGAGGTTGGGGTGTAAAACCTGCCCCTGCGACTGCGAGAGGAGGTCTGCCCTGAGAGGGAGACGGAGCGGAGGGCACAGTGAGAATTGGAGAAGGTCGGAGTACCACACCCTCCTTGGCCAATCCGGAGCTATTAAGATGACTTGGGCCCGGTCTTGGAGAATTTTCCTCAACACTCGAGGAATCAAGGGTATGGGGGGAAACGCGTAAAGCAACTGGTCGCACCAGGTTATCTGAAACGCGTCCCCCAACGCTCCCTGTATCGGATACTGGAGGCTGCAGAATAACGGGCAATGCGCGTTCTCCCGAGTGGCAAACAGATCTATCCGAGGAAACCCCCACATCTGGAAGATTAAACAGACTTGATCTGGATGGAGACGCCACTCGTGGTCTGCCGAGAATTGGCGACTGAGACTGTCCGCACGTACATTCAAGACCCCGGCCAGATGATTTGCCACCAAGCAAATCTGATGGTCCTTTGCCCAGGACCATAGCCGAAGAGCTTCTCTGCAGAGAAGGTACGACCCTACTCCTCCCTGTTTGTTTATGTACCACATCGTGGTAGTATTGTCCGTCAGGACCTGTACCGACTGACCACGAAGGGATGGGAGGAAGGCCTTGAGAGCCAGACGTACAGCCCGTAACTCCAACAGATTGATATGAAACACCTGTTCCTCTGGAGACCAAAGCCCTTTGATCTCCAGATCCCCCAGATGAGCTCCCCATCCTAGGGTGGAAGCATCCGTTATTACCGTGGCCACTGGTGGCGACTGCGCGAACGGCTTTCCCTGTGAAAGATTGTTGCCCGCAATCCACCACTTCAATTCCACAGCAGCATCTCTGGAGATCTTGACAGTACCTTCTAAATCTCCCTTGTGTTGAGACCACTGCCTTCGGAGGCACCACTGAAGAGCCCTCATGTGCCAGCGAGCATGCGTGACCAACAGAATGCAGGAGGCGAACAGACCGAGCAGACGAAGGACCTTGAGGACTGGAACTACCGCTCCATTTCGAAACATTGGAACCAATTCCTGAATATCTTGAATCCGCTGAGGCGGAGGAAAGGCTCGACTCAATGTTGTATCCAGTACTGCCCCTATGAACAGGAGGCGCTGAGAGGGCTCCAGGTGAGATTTGGGCACGTTCACCGAAAAGCCCAGGTCGAACAACAACTGGGTTGTTGACTGCAGATGATGCGACACAAGCTCCGGGGACTTGGCTTTGATCAACCAGTCGTCCAAGTAAGGGAATACTGCTATCCCCTTCCTTCTGAGCTCCGCCGCAACCACTGACATCACCTTTGTGAAGACTCGAGGTGCTGAAGTAAGACCAAACGGGAGGACCGCAAACTGATAGTGCTGCGACCCTACCACAAACCGGAGATACTTCCTGTGCGACTTGAGTATCGGGATATGAAAGTAAGCATCCTGCAAGTCGACAGACACCATCCAATCTTCCTTGTTCAACGCCAAAAGCACCTGTGCTAGGGTCAGCATCTTGAACTTTTCCTGTTTGAGGAACCAATTCAAGATCCTCAGATCCAGGATTGGTCTCAATTGACCATCCTTTTTGGGAATCAGGAAGTATCTTGAGTAACAACCTCGACCCTTTTCCTGCTCTGGGACCAACTCTACCGCGCCCTTTGAAAGGAGGACTTGAACCTCCTATTCTAGCAACAGGAGGTGTTCTTCTGAACAATAAGATGGGCGGGGCGGGATGAGGGGCGGGAACTCCCGAAAGGGAAGGGAGTAGCCTTTCCCCACAATGCCGAGAACCCAAGTGTCCGTTGAGATAGACTTCCACTTGTGGAGAAAATGCTGTAATCTTCCCCCTACAGGAGAGGAGTGAGTGGGAAACGGTGGAAGCCTAAGGCTGCTTCCCCTGCTGCACCCCTCCAGAGGACGAGGAAGAGGCAGAGTGCTGTTGAGAGGCTCCTCTGGTACGGACCCCACCCCTCCCCCTCCCTCTAAATGACCTATAGGGGAGGGAAGAGGCGGGTTGCTGGAACCTCCCCCGAAAGGAAGAGGAAGAAGAGCCACGCCCAAATCCCCGAAACCTCCTGAAAAATCTAGAAGAGGCAGAGGAAGAAGGAGCTTGCAGTCCTAACGATTTGGCTGTGGCTCTGCTCTCCTTAAATCGTTCCAAGGCCGAATCTGCCTTGGCTCCAAACAGTCTGTCCCCATCAAACGGGAGGTCCAGCAGGGTCGACTGCACATCCGCAGAGAACCCTGAGTTTCGGAGCCAGGCCTGTCTTCTTGCCACCACAGCCGTGCCCATCGCCCTGGCCACCGAGTCGGTCGTGTCCAGCCCAGACTGGATAATCTGGATCGCGGCAGCCTGGGCGTCCGAGACCACATCCAAGAGACCCTGGGGAAGCTCCGTAAATGAAGACGAAATATCATCCATCAGAGCATGGATGTACCTCCCCAGAATGCACGTTGCGTTGGTGGCCTTCAACGCCAAACTGCATGACGAAAATATTTTCTTGGACTGCGCATCCAGTTTCTTGGAGTCTCTGTCTCCAGGCACCGTCGGGAAGGAACCAGGCGCTGACTTTGAGGAACAGGAGGCTTGCACCACCAAGCTCTCCGGCGTAGGGTGTCTAGAGAGAAAGCCAGGGTCAGATGGTGCAGCTCGATACCTCCTGGCCACAGCCCTATGAACGGTCAAGGAAGACACCGGCTTCTTCCACACCTCCAACACCGGATCCAGCAAAGCCTCATTAAATGGCAAGAGAGGCTCAGCTGCAGCAGAGGCCGGATGCAATACCTCTGTCAGCAAATTCTGCTTCGCCTCTGCCACCCGCAAAGGCAGGTCCAAAAAGCTCGCTGCCTTCCTCACCACAGCATGAAAGGAAGCAGCCTCCTCCGTATATTCCCCTGGAGATGAAAGGTCCCACTCAGGGGAAGTGTCCAGCCCACTGGCTGTATCCAGACCATGTAGTCCGTCTCCAGAGTCCTCAATCTCTCCCTCCTCTAGGACTCGCTGGTACTCCTGCTCTTCTAAAAGACGGAGAGCACGCCTCCTCGAATGAAGTCTCTCCTCGATACGCGGAGTCGACATGGCCTCCGCCGACGTCGAAGAACGGCGCCGATCTCCAGAAGCATCTGACGCCGCGTCCGGCGCCACAGGCAGCTTCGGCGCCGAGGCAGGAGCCGGAGGACGAGGTCTTGGAGCCGATGGACCAACCGGAGTCACAGGGCAAAATCCTGACTTCGACGGAAGGGCAACCTCCGGGGCCGAAACATCCGAAGCCACCGGAGCGGCCACCGACGCCGGCACCGGCGCCGAGCCCACATTCCCAAAAGGGAGAAAGGGCATAAAGGGTGCCGGCCGAAGAGGCGCAGGATCACCCAACGAAAAGGCCAAGGGCCCGAAGGACCAGCCGGAGCAGCTCCTGGAGCCATCTGCTGAAAGATGGTATACATCGCATTAAGAAACGCGGTACTATCGGCTCCAGGAGTGGGAAAAGCCGGATACTGGGGTGCCTGGATCGAGGGCGACCCCGACGCCGGCCTCGACGTCTGCGACGCCGGAGAAAACACAAGAGGCTGCACCACCTCAATCACCGACGCCTGACCAGGCGAAGTCGGTGACGCCGGAGAGGGCAACGGCGTCGAAGGATGCGGCGTGACCGTGGGGCTGACCTCCCAAGTCTTCCAACGCCGAGCCGAAGGTGACCTCGAACGAGACTCCTTGCTGGAATGACGTCGTGAGTCTCTACGGCGCCGGGAGTCTCGATGACACCGGTGAGACCTTGGCGAAGAAGACTTCTTATGATGTTTCTCCTTCTTCTTTGACTTTGCCATGAATAACTTGGCCTCACGCTCTTTGAGGGCCTTCGGATTCATGTGTTGACATGAATCGCAAGTCGAGACGTCGTGGTCGGAGCTCAAACACCATAGACAGTCGGAGTGAGGATCTGTAACTGACATCTTGCCCCCACACTCTCGACAGGGCTTGAAACCCGACTTCCTCTGAGACATTATTACCGCAGAGAAGACTACGCAGCAGACAATACACTGTAACCACGAAGGTAACAGTAGCTCCCTCGAAGATAACCGTTTCGAATGCACGGAAAAAAGGGAACTGTCATCGGCACGTCGGCGAGGACCTCTTATTGCCTGTATGACGTCAGACGGCGTCGCGTGGGCTAGAGTGACGTCCTCGTCGACGTGCAGAGACTAGTAAGAAGATTTCCGTTGAATGCTGGCGCCATGGGAGTATTCATTAGGTGAGGAATCCACAGGTAGTTGTATCCATCAGAAATGTCTGGTTAGTGTCTCCATTAAGGATGCCTGTGTCATAGCCACTGTGCCACGGGATTACTCAGCGCCAGAATAGGGGGACCATGCATCTCCTATTTAAGTATCCATGCTAGCAACCTACTAGGCATATCCTTTTTAATGTGTAGTCACTGGCAATACTCTTTCAGCATGAACTTGCCCAGTCTATCCCAAGTGTCTCCAAGAACCCTGCCTGCATCTAACATTCTGGCTATGTACCCCAGAGAAGTGAGTGAATGTTGTCAGTTTCTCCGCTTGATTCTTTAAGTCTTTCTGAAGTTGTCTCTTAATCAGATGTATCAACCCTATACATTTCCCACTGCAGTGCTGCTTTCATTGTTTCCAATTTATTACCAATACCAGAGCTGACCAATTTCCTTCAAAGTAGACCCTAATAACTGTTCCCATAACATTCAGGGAATTGGGTCTGTGAGGAGCCCAGTGGGAAGCCAGCAGGTGAATGGTAATCCGCCTGTCAACTCTAACGCACAATGCAACATCAGTGGAAAGTGGTATGACAGGAATCTACCCAAGTTTGTTGGACTGAACAAACTGCTGGGGTAGCCAGTCTTGACATTAAAGTGTGATCTAAGCAACTATGGGGGTTATTACAACTTTGGAGGAGGTGTTAATCCGTCCCAAATGTGACGGATATACCACCAGCCATATTACGAGTTCCATAGGATATAATGGACTCGTAATACGGCTGGTTGTATATCCGTCACTTTACCGTCACTTTTGGGACGGATTAACACCTCCTCCAAAGTTGTAATAACCCCCTATATGTGTTATGGGAGTGTGAAAGACATGAGTATTCCATTGTTGAAGGATTAAACACCTGCTAAATCTATTTGAGCCTTATGTTCTTCATGACTTCTTGTAACACTTATCTTGGCTTTGTTCCTTATTTCGGGGGAAACCTATCCAAGTGCCCAACCCGGTATGCAATTGAGATTTCCTATAAATATGACTGGGATAGCAGTATATAAGGTGAGAAGGCTTTGGATTCTATCAAAACAGTTTCTCATCTGCATTGGAAACATAAATACTTACTGCACATATCGCTTGCCCATCTAACATATCATGAATGAGCATATGATGCCATCCACCCCAGACTCAGTCTCAAATTGACACGCGTAGGCAGAGTGGGTACACAAGTACAACTGTCCTACAGCATCAATAAGGTGCATCTCTTGCAGAAATGTTGTGTCCAGTTTGTGTCTACTGAGGAATGCCAATATTTTTAAATGATTTGTATACACATTCAATCAATGGACATTCCATATAGTTTTATTACAAGACCGGAGGCTCATATTATGTTTTCTTTTCTTGCTTTAATTAGACAGCAGCCAAGAACAACAAGACCCAGAAACCCTGGGAAAAATAATTACAATATTATGTCACAATCAATGAACCAACCACATGTCAACTATAACAATAACTATGTTGACTGAGAGCAACATGTCCTCTTTTCTTGCTGTTCACAATCAAGATAAGTACTTCGCTAGTCATATAGAAATGTATTCTTCTTCAATTCTTAATTGCCCATAGCGTATGCTGGTTATTCATTTGTTTGATATTTGCTGTTTGTATCTTGTACTTGGCACCACGCGCTCCCCTGTGTGCGCTCGCTGTGAAAAGTAGCCTCTTTCTAGCATGGTTACCCCCACTTTTGGCCTGTTTCTGAGTGTGTGTCAGTGTGTTTTTACTGTGTCACTGGGATCCTGCTAGCCAGGACCCCAGTGCTCATAGATAAAAACCTATACGTCAGTATGTTTTGCTTGTCTCACTGGGATCCTGCTAGCCAGGACCCCAGGGCTCATAGTTCATGGCTTAATGTGTATGCCTATGTAGTGCCTAACTGTGTCACTGAGGCTCTGCTAACCAGAATCTCAGTGCTTCTGCTCTCTCTGCTTTTAAATTTGTCAATGTACGCCAGTGACTTCATTTACCAAGTTCCCTTGGCATACTGGACCCCCCTTATAAGTCCCTAGTATATGGTACCTAGGTACCCAGGGCATTGGGGTTCGAGGAGATCCATATGGCCTGCAGCATTTCTTTTGCCACCCATAGGGAGCTGAGACAAACATTTACACAGGACTGACATTGCAGCCTGCGTGAAATAACGCACACGTTATTTCACAGCCATTTTCACTGCACCTAAGTAACTTATAAGTCACCTATATGTCTAACCTTCACTTGCTGAAGGTTCAGTGCAAAGTTACTAAGTGTGATGGCACCCTTGCACTAGCAAAGGTGCCCCCACATAGTTTAGGGCCATTTCCTAAGACTTTGTGAGTGCGGGGACACCATTACACGTGTGCAGTACATATAGGTAAATACCCATATGTAGCTTCACAATAGTAACTCTGAATATGGCCATGTAACATGTCTAAGATCATGGAATTGTCCCCCCATTCCAAATTTGGCATTGAGCCAATGCCATGCATCCTGGGGCCTCCACCACGGACCCCCAGTACTGCCAAACCAGCTCTCTGATGCCTGCACTGCAGCTACAGCTGCTGCCACCTCACAGACAGAGTTCTGCCCTCCTGGGGTCTGGGAAGCCCAGTCCCAGGAAGACAGAAAAAAGCATTTCCTCTGAGAGAAGGGTGTTACACCCTCTCCCTTTGGAAATAGGTGTTACAGGCTGGGGAGTGGTAGCCTCCCCCAGCCTCTGGGAATACTTTGAAGGGCACAGATGGTGCCCACCTTGCATAAACTAGTCTACACCAGTTCAGGAACCTCTTCCCCCCTGTTCTGGTGGAAAACTGGACAAAGGAAAGGGGAGTGACCACTCCTCTCTCCATCACCACCCCAGGGGTGGTACCCAGAGCTCTTCCAGTGTGTACCAGACTTCAGCCATCTTGCTTTACAAGGTGTGGGGGGACTCTGGAGGGCTCTGAGTGGACAGTGCCAGCAGGTGACGTCAGAGACCCCTCTTGATAGGTCCATACCTGATAAGGTAGCCAATCCCCCTCTCAGGGCTATTTAGAGTCTCTCCTGTAGGTTCTCTTCAGATTCTGCTTGCAGGTTTCCTTCAGGAATACTCTACAATAGCTTCAGACTCTTCTGACCTCGGATCAACCGCAGCCTGCTCCAAGAAACGCTGTAACTGCAACAAATTGTCTACAAGAGACACTTTTCTTCAGCAACCTCAGCTCCAAGTCAGCAACTGCAACAGTTTCCACAGTGTTCACGCTCTGGGGACTCCCTGTCTTCATCCTGCACCAGAAAAACCGAAGAAATCTCCAGTGGAGTGACAGAGTCACACCCTTGCTCCAAGCAGGCACCTTCCAAGACAACAACCGGTACCCTGAGATTCCTCTCACAACAACGGTCGTGCTCCTAAGGACACAGAGGGTAGGCATCATCAACATAGACTGTCCTGCGCTCCTGCTGATACAATCTGGAGGAGGTAAGTCCTTTCCTTCCCCGAGAACGACAGTACCCCTGTATATTGTATCTTCTTCACCTCCTGAGGCCTCTGTGCACTATTGCAAAATTCCTTTGTGCACAGCCTGGCCCAGGTCCCCAGCACTCCACCCTGCGACGCTCAACTCACTGAGTTGTCCTCTGATGGCGTTGGACCTTTTTTTGTTGTGCTGCATCAACCATGTTTTGCACCTCCTTTGAACCCAGATCCTGCGGCTTCTGGGGGTGCTGGCTGGCATCCTGAGGGCTCTCTAAAGTGCTGAGAACCTCCTCTTCCTCCTCACACAGAGTTGAGGCCCCCAGGTCCCTCCTTGGTCCATCCAGCACCATTTTGATGAAAAATGCACCTTTGTCGTAGCCAAGGCTTGTTGGCGCCTTCCAACACGAAATCTCATCTGCAACGATCTTCACGCCGTGGGTAATTTTTTGCACCACACAGAACCCGCTTGCATCATCCTAGGGTGCATTTCTGCAGTCTTTGACTAACCAGGGACTCTTCTTTTGCACCCTCTTCTGGGTTGGCAGGGGCTCCTGTCCTTCCTGGAACTTCTTTTGACTTCTGGACTTGGTCCCGTTTCTTTGCAGGTCTTCAGGTCCAATAACCCAGCATTTGTTCTTTGCAGACTTTGTTGACTGCTGCAAAATCCCAAAAACGAGGTGTAGTGTGTCCTAAGGAAACTTGCAGTACTTTACTCCTGCTTTTCTGGGCTCTGGGATGGGGTAATTTACTTACCTTTACTGTATTCTTACTCTCCCAGTGATTCTGCACACACTACACTTGTCAAGAGGGAATTCGTGATTCACATTCCACTTTTTTAGTATATGGTTTGTGTTGCCCCTAGACCTATTTTCTCCCATTTCATTCTATCGGATTTCCTACTGTTTGCATTGTTCTATGACTATTTACTTGTCTAATTATGGTGTCTGGTGTATATATTGTGTATAATACTTACCTCCAGAAGGAGTATTGTCTCTAAGATATTTTTGGTACTGTGTCACCCAAATAAATACCTTTATTTTTGGTAACACCGAGTATTGTCTTGCATGTAACTATAAGTGGTATTGGATGAGCTTTGCATGTCTCCTAGTTCAGCCTAAACTGCTCTGCTATATCTACCTCTATCAGCCTAAGCTGCTAGAACACTACTACATTCACTAGCAAGGGATAACTGGACCTGGTGTAAGTACCCAAGGTACCCACTACAAACCAGGCCAGCCTCCTACATTTGTGCGCTCATAACACTGTTAACGGTCTGTTGCTGTTGACCGTTACCGCTTTGTGGCTCTTGTCTCTACGGTCGTCGAATTCCGCCCAGTGGCAGCGTTTGCTTAGTCGCCTCCTTTTTTTCTTTGGAGTTGAGTAAACTCCTTCAGGCCTCTTGGCGAGCTGAATCGGCGGACTGCCACTTGCTTTGTTTCAGTCCTCTGGGGACTGGTTCCTCCCTCAAACACTCCCACAGGAAGGGCTTTCTTCAGTTTGACACTCCCCTTCAAGCTTCTATCCTTTTTAACCCTTTAGGGCTGGGAATTTAAATCTACTGTGTTTTATTAATGAATAATCCTTATATTTTCTTGTTTAAATTATTTTAATTTAATAATTGAATTTCATTTTATTAATTGTTTAATTTTCTGGCATTATGTCTGATAGTGAGCAAGTTCAGCCCATTAAAGACAGCCTAAAATTGTTTATAAAAGAGCCAGTACAACATGCTGTGTCCATCTCCATGTTAGACTTGTCAAAAAAATTAGCAGCCTCAATATCTAAATTATTAGGCTCGAAAGATGTTCCTGTTAAAAAAGAGAAAAAAAGATGTGGCACCTAGTTCTGGGCTCTCCAAAGGCGTTTCTGTGAAATTTGGGCTTCCCACTCATGAGGCAGATGTTTCGGAGCTTCCCTCTTCTTCCCTCAACACTGTTTCCCCAAATGATACCGACAGTGATGGGGATGTTTATGATGATATCAGGTGAGTTTTTTCTTATAAATATGACTCTTTTGATGATGGGCCTTCGGAGAAAAGGCAAAAAATTTCTCCCTTGGACACTGCATCGCACAGAGTGCATAATGATCTGGTGGACCAAGATGGTGAACCTATGTTTAACCCCATGTTAATTCATCATCCGAATTCATCAGAATGGTTCCAGTCAGATCATATCTTAAATTACATATCCTTTTATTTAAGACAACCTTTGAGAAACCTACGAGTAACAAACTTAAATCTGAATGCCAGCACCCTTCCCTCTCTTCGAAGGTGGCTAATAGCCCCTCCATTGATCCTAATATGATGCTATTTTTTACACAATTTGGAAAGGATCCCAAAAAAGGCATGAAGAGAGCCTGGTCGAATTGCCAAGACAGGCTTTTGGATTTGGCTGGTCCTCTGACCAGAATTCTTGATTTGGTAGTGGAGGAGAGAATGGAGGGAGTTCAAGCGGATCTGGACATCCTCTCCAATTGGGCGCAGCGGGAAAAATGTATGTTGGGAATTGCCAACTCTTACATTTCTCAAGAAAGACTTAAGAGTCTGCTATTAAAGAATGATCCTAAGTTGAGCAGTTTGGCAACCAAAGAGGAGGGCCCCAAGGCTGAAGGACTCTTTGGTGATTCCTTTATAAAGGAGATGAGTAAATATGTTTCCCCCTACACCATTAGTGACAAGGCACAAAACTTGATGAAAAAGATATTCTCTTAATGGGTTTTTGGCAGGGCCGTCAAAGTAGGAGTCAATTTGCTGGCTATTATGTAACCAGCGGTCAGTCCCTCAACAGAGACTCCTTCCACCAGAATATCCAGCACAACTTTTTCCAGGGGTACAAACCCCAGTTCTACCCCCAAAGATTCTGTGGATTCCGCAACAGGGGCTACAGATCCAGGGGAGAGCAGTTCTCAGGGAAGAACTTCTTGTTCTGGCCCTCCTCCTGTAGGTTGCAGATTGGCAAATTTTCAAAAAAGCTTGGTTATCTCTAACCTCAGATCCTTGGGTAATTCAAGACATTGAAGAGTATTACATAGAACTGTATCAGATTCCAGTTCAAAAAGTTTTTCCTCATCCACTCCATTTTTCTCAGGATCAGTTTATACTGATTTAAGAAGGAGCTCACACCTTGCTCTTAAAAGAAGCCATTGAACAAACTTGCTTTGACCCATTCGGTTCCCTAAGCGCAATCTTCCTTGTTCAGAAGAAGAGCAAAATACATTGTCCAGTTATAAATCTCAAGCTTTTCAACAATTGTGTGGTTTAACATCATTTCAAAATGGAAACTATCCTTCATCTTCGTGACGTTCTTCTCCAAAACGACTGGCTTGTTCGTCTGGATCTTCAGGACGCTTACCTCACAATACCAGTACATCAATCTTCCAGGAAGTTACTTCAGTTTCAATGGAAGAACTCTTTCTTTCGCTTCAAAGCCTTTCTGTTCGGTCTGTCCTCTGCTCCTTGGTGTTTCACTAAGATATTGAAACTTGTGGTATCCTTCACAGGAGACCAATCTTGTCACCTAGCTCACCTCAATCTCTGTCAAGATCTGTTAACAATGTTAGGCTTTCTAATAAATACCCAAAAGTCTTCCCCAGTTCCTTCTCAAAGGATCACATTTCTAGGGTTCATGTAGGTACATGTCAGGCCATCTACAATTACCTCAGCAGAAGATGAATTTAATAAAGAAGGACATTCGTCAGACTCAGTCCTTTCCTCTTTGTTCGCTCTGAGTAATTGCTTGCCTGGTAGGTCTTCTTTCTTCCTCCATCCAGGCCATTTTTCCCGGTCTACATAATTACAGAGCTCTTCAGAGAATAAAGATTCACCATCTCCGCAAAGGATTGGCTTATTCGGATCCGGTAGTCCTAGATCTAGAGTCCAAAGAAGAACTCCTTTGGTGGCTGAGTCACTTAGATGCTTGGAAAGGGAAAACGATTTTCTCTGTCACCCCAGATCTTCTCTTAGAATCAGATGCATGTCATGCAGGATGGGGCGCAAGATGTGGTCAGCTCTCGACTGGAGGTACATGGTCTGTTCAGGAGTCCTCTCTGCACATCACTGTTTAGAGATGCTTGCAGGTTCTTTTGCCATCCAGTCCTTTATAAAAGACAAGGTAAGATGCACAGTTCTACTCCAGATGGACAATCTGTCTGTGGTCAGGTATAAGAATCGTCTGGGAGGCACAAGATCCAAACCTCTGGCAACTTTAGCCAGAAGTCTTTGGGAATTTTGTCTTCCAGGAAATATCTCAGCCAAAGCCCAGTACCTGTTGGGCAAGTTAAATTTGGTGGCTGATTGGTTCTTCAGACATCTCCGCGATTTGAGCGACTTCATCCTTTGGTGTTCAATCATCTTTCCTCAGTCTTCGGCAGCATGTTGATAGATATGTTTGCTTCTCAGATTAATACTCAACTTAC
The DNA here is from genome assembly GCF_031143425.1 of Pleurodeles waltl. NCBI lineage: Eukaryota > Metazoa > Chordata > Amphibia > Caudata > Salamandridae > Pleurodeles > Pleurodeles waltl. Next base: position 1,221,546,433 of record NC_090447.1, read on the forward strand.
CTCCTTCTTCAGTTGGAGACTGGATCCTTTAGCCTTGGCCATGGATGCTTTTCTTCAACGCTGGTCTCAGACTCTTCTTTACTCTTTTCCTCTGTTCCTATTCACTGTACGAGTTCTGTCACAGGCTCGGAGGCAACTGTCATCCTTAGTCCTCATCACTCCTTTTTGGCAAGCCCAACCTTAGTATGCAACTTTGCTAGAACTATCTGTGAACTTTCCAGTTCTAATTCCCCCCTTTCCCAAGTTACTTCTCAATCCTCAGGGCCTTCGTCACAACCTAATAGTGGAAGAATCTCTCTACCTCATAGCTTGGAGGATTTCGGGGCTTCCTGGAGAACCCCAGGAATTTAGAAGGAAGCTAATGAATTATCCAACAATCCTGGGCCCTGGGTATAACAAAGGTTTATAAATCAGCCTGAATGGTGTGGTCTGGCTGGTGTTTGGACAGGGATTTCGATCCCCATTCAGCAAATGTCACTTTAATCGTGAATTTCCTTGCCTCTTTAAGCGGCCCAAGGTAAGGTCTATAGAACAGTGAATACTTACAGATCCTCAATTTCAGGGAAACACATTAAAGTGGATTGATCCTGTCGGAGAACATCCCTTGGTGTGTCGTCTTTTAAAGGGAGTATGTTTTACCAAACAACCATTACAATAATGTCATATGGGATGTTAATCTAGTTTTACGTTTGCTTATCTCTTGGCCTGATAAATGTATTCACCAAATTGACTATGTTTTTGTGTTTAGTTTCTATTAAATGTGTTTCTGATGTTAGAGCTCTTGATGTTTCTTCTTTTTATTATTCCTCTTCAGGTGTTTATTTTCAGGTTAATAGACATACAAAAACTAATTTAGAAACAATTCACTATCCTTTTTTCCTTTCCCAACCTAAATTATGCATTGGTAATTGTCTGAAATCTTACGTCTCTTGAACTGCAGATCTTAGAGGTCATTCCTCACCCGAGCTCCTTATTTCCTTTCAAACACCCCATAAACCCCATAAACCAGTATCTGCTCCTACCCTTGCCCGTTGTGTTAGATGGGTCATGTCCTTGGCAGGTGCTTCTACTCCATTATTTGGGGCCCGTTCAGTTAAAGGAGCTATGGCTTCTAGAGCGTTCTGGGCTGGCTCTAGTTTACATAACATTCTCCGATCTGCAGATTAATCAAACGTCAATACGTTTAGAACCTTTTACTGTAATCCTGTTAATCATTTATCTGACGCAGTGATTTCTTTGCCTTGAACAAACATAATATGAGCTTCTGGCCTTGTAATAAAATGGAGATTTTCCTAGCCTTGGTGTCTGAAAGGCTAGATTGTATTACACTGAGGCAAGTACTATCTCACCGCAGTTCTTAAGCCCCCCTGTTCTTTTTTCTGCAGTCCCTGTACTTTCAACCAGCGCAACTAAAACCACCTATCTCGCAAACTTCCTCCACTTTGCCGGACTGCTTCTGCCAGATGCAGATCCAAGGACCTTGTGTTCACCTTCTGTTATCTTCTGGGACATTCTGAAGATTTATTGTCTACGTTTTTAGGTGTTTCCTTTTTTATGATTTTATTTACCTCTTCTCAATTGACTAATTCATGCAAAAAAAGAGAACTTGTTGCTCTCTGTCAACATAGTTATTGTTATACTTGACATATGATTGTTTCATTCATTGTGACGTAATATTTAAGTTCTTCTTCCCAGGCTTTTTGGGTCTTGTTGTTCTTGGCTGCTGTATAATTAAAGCAAGAAAAGAAAGCATAATACTTGCCTCTGTGTCTTTAATAAAATCTAGCCTTTCAGACACCAAAGATAGCAAAATCTCAATTATCTCATACTTTATGGTCATCCATGCATCAGATAAAAACCCATTGCGAACCTCAGCATCACCCACTCTATTGTACCTGCAAGCCCCTCCAGGCACTGGATAATTGTAGGAAAGTACCATCTTGCCTGGCATGTTACCCCCATTTTCACTGTATGTATGTTTGATTTTGCCCTTGTGTCACTGGGATCCTGCTAGGCATAGTGTGTGCCCTGTGTGTGTTCCCTGTGTGGTGCCTAACTGTATCACTGAGGCTCTGCTAACCAGAACCTCAGCGTTTATGCTCTCTCTGCTTTCTAAATTTGTCACTGCAGGCTAGTGACTAAATTTACCGATTCTCATTGGCACACTGGTACACCCATATAATTCCCTTGTATATGGTACTTAGGTACCCAGGGTATTGGGGTTCCAGGAAATCCCTAGGGGCTGCAGCATTTCTTTTGCCACCCATAGGGAGCTCAGACAATTCTTACACAGGCCTGCCACTGCAGCCTGAGTGAAATAAGGTCCACGTTATTTCACAGCCATTTTTCACTGCACATAAGTAACTTATAAGTCACCTATATGTCTAACCCTCACTTAGTGAAGGTTGGGTGCCAAGTTACTTAGTGTGTGGGCACCCTGGCACTAGCCAAGGTGCTCCCACATCGTTCAGGGCAAATTCCCCAAACTTTGTGAGTGCGGGGACACCATTACACGCGTGCACTATACATAGGTTACTACCTATGTATAGCGCCACAATGGTAACTCCGAACATGGCCATGTAACATGTCTAAGATTATGGAATTGTCACCCCAATACCATTTTGGTATTGGGTGGACAATTCCAAGATCCCCCGGGTCTCTAGCATAGAACCCGGGTACTGCCAAACTGCCTTTCCGGGGTTTCCACTGCAGCTGCTGCCAACCCCTCAGACAGGATTCTGCCCTCCTGGGGTCTGGGTAGCCCTGGCCCAGGAAGGCAGAACAAAGGATTTCCTCTGAGAGAGGGTGTTACACCCTCTCCCTTTGGAAATAGGTGTGAAGGGCTGGGGAGGAGTAGCCTCCCCCAGCCTCTGGAAATGCTTTGATGGGCACAGATGGTGCCCATCTCTGCATAAGCCAGTCTACACCAGTTCAGGGATCCCCCAGCCCTGCTCAGGCGCGAAACTGGACAAAGGAAAGGGGAGTGACCACTCCCCTGACCAGTACCTCCCAGGGGAGGTGCCCAGAGCTCCTCCAGTGTGTCCCAGACGTTTGCCATCTTGGATTCAGAGGTGTTGGGGGCACACTGGACTGCCCTGAGTGGCCAGTGCCAGCAGGTGATGTCAGAGACCCCCTCTGATAGGCTCATACCTCTCTTGTTAGCAAATCCTCCTTTCTTGGTAGCCAAACCTCCTTTTCTGGCTATTTAGGTTCTCTCCTCTGGGGTATTCTTCAGAAAACGAATGCAAGAGCTCACCAGAGTTCCTCTGCACTTCCCTCTTCGACTCCTGCCAAGGATCGACCGCTGACTGCTCCAGGACGCCTGCAAAACCGCAACAAAATAGCAAGACTACTACCAGCAACATTGTAGCGCCTCATCCTGCCGGCTTTCTTGACTGTTTCCTGGTGGTGCAGTCTCTGAGGGCTGTCTGCCTTCACCTTGCACTAGAAAGCCAAGAAGAAATCTCCCGTGGGACGACGGAATCTTCCCCCTGCAAATGCAGGCACCAAAAGACTGCATCACCTGTCCTCTGGGTCCCCTCTCATCCTGACGAGAGTGGTCCCTGGAACACAGGAGCTAGATCCTAGTGACCCCCACAGTCCAGTGATCCTTCAGTCCAAGTTAGGTGGAGGTAAAACCTTGCCTCCCCACGCTAGACTGCAAACCTGTGTACTGCGTGATTTGCAGCTGCTCCGGCTTCTGTGCACTTCTCCAAGGATTCCTTTGTGCATTGCCTAGCCTGGGTTCCCAGCACTCCGTCCTGCAGTGCTCAACCCTCTGAGTTGGACTCCGACGTCGTGGGACCCTCCTTTTGTGACTCCGTGACTCCGGTTACACCAATCTTCTACTCCGGTATTTCTGTGTGGAAGTTCCTAGCCCTTTTTGTTGATGCAGAATCTTCGGCTTCTTCCACCCGGAGGCAGCCCTCTTGCACCCTCATCCGGGGCTTCCTGGGCTCCTGCCCCCCCTGGATACTATTGCCATGCAGGTCCTAACGTCCAGGAATCCGTCTTCAGTGTTTTGCTGGTGCTTGTGGTTCTTGCAGAATCCCCCTATCACGACTATTGTGTCCTTTTGGGGTAGTAGGGTAACTTTACACCTACTTTTCAGGGTGTTGGGGTGGGGTATTTTGGACACCCTTACTGTTTTCTTACAGTCCCAGCGACCCTCTACAAGCTCCCATAGGTCTGGGGTCCATTTGTGATTCGCATTCCACTTTTGGAGTATATGGTTTGTGTTGCCCCTAGACCTATGTTCACCTATTGCATCCTATTGTGATTCTACATTCTACATTGTGCACTACTTTTCTTATTGTTACTTACCTGTTTTGGGTTTGTGTACATATAACTTGCGTATATTACTTACCTTCTAACTGAGGGTACTCACTGAGATACTTTTGGCATATTGTCATAAAAATAAAGTACCTTTTATTTTTAGTAACTCTGAGTATTGTGTTTTCTTATGATATTGTGCTATATGATATAAGTGGTATAGTAGGAGCTTTGCATGTCTCCTAGTTCAGCCTAAGCTGCTCTGCCATAGCTATCTTCTATCAGCCTAAGCTGCTAGAAACACCTCTACTCTACTAATAAGGGATAACTGGACCTGGCACAGGGAGTAAGTACCACAAGGTACCCACTATAAGCCAGGCCAGCCTCCTACACAGGTGGTGCAGCAGTGGGATAAGTACTTGTAACTGCTTTACCACTTTGCCATTTGGTACTTTTCATAAGAGAATCATATGCCAAATAGTTCAGTATATGTACACTTAACCTAAAAAGTTTACTTTTCTATTCTAAAACTTTTAACAAACTTCTCAAAAGTTTTTGAAAACTTATAAAGGTTTTACCAAAGTTTGAAAAATATTTTTTTCTCTGTGCTTATCTAAAGTTCTAAAACTTTTTCTCTCACTATCCTTAAAACTTTTCTAACATGTCTGTTGTAGAGCCCACTCCCAAAACTGTTTATGCAACATATGAGAGTTTAAACTACAAATGTTTGAGGGGTCTCTGCCTGGAAAGAGGTTTAAGTATAGGTAAGAATCCTACAAAAGAGTTTCTCTTTAACATGCTCATTGTAAATGACCAGAACCAGTCTGGCCCATCTCATGAGAGGTTAGAAAATGGGGAAGCTTCCCAGTCAGACTCAGAGGAGTTCCATGAGGAAGCTGGGGAGGGTTCTTACAAGGTCCCACCCCCTAGCAGGGCACCTAGTGACACTGGTAGTGTTAGAGGGTCCCACACCAGTAGGGCATCTTTCACCCCTAGAGGCCAGGTTACTAGGGTCCAGACAGTTAGGGACAGGCTCCCCTCTGAACCTTCCCACATTTCCTCTGTGTCTAAACATTCCCAACCCACCCACCCTGAGGATAACTTGATGGAAAGGGAACTCAGAAAGCTGAGGGTAGAAGAGACCAGACTGAAGCTTAAACAGCAGTAGCTGGCCTTAGATAAGGAATCCGTAGACATAGAGAGGGAAACACAGAGGTTGGGGTTAGTTCCAAGGGTGGCAGCAGCAGTATTTCGGATAGCAATCCTGTTAGAGAGCAAGATTCCAGGAATCCTCACAAGATAGTCCCCCCTTACAAGGAGGGGGATTACATTAATAAGTGGTTTGCTGCACTTGAGATGGGCTGTATGGTACAGTTGGTCCCTCAAAGGCAGTGGGCTGATATGTTGTGGCTATCTTTCACTGGAAAGGGTAGGGATAGGCTCCTTACTGTCAGAGAAAGTGATGCCAATAATTACAATGTTTTGAAAGATGCATGCACTCTTGGATGGATTTGGCTTAACCACTGAACAATACAGGATTAAGTTCAGAGACACCAGAAAAGAGTCTTCTCAAGACTGGACAGATTTTGTGGACTGTTCAGTGAAGGCCTTGGAAGGGTGGTTGCATGGCAGTAATGTTTCTGACTATGAAAGCCTGTACAATCTTATTCTGAGAGAGCATATTCTTAACAATTGTGTGTCTGACTTGTTGCACCAATACCCAGTGGACTCTGATCTGACCTCTACCCAAGAATTGGGAAAGAAGGCAGACAAATGGGTCAGAACAAGGGTGAACAGAAAAGTTCATACAGGGGGTGACAAGGATGGCAAGAAGAAGGATGGTAAGTCTTCTGAGAAGGGTGGGGACAAAAGTAGGCATTCTGAGTCTTCATCAGCCCCACATAAATCCTCTTCTAATAATCAGAAAAAGCCTTGGTGTTATTTGTGTAAAGTCAAAGGCCATTGGGCAAGTGATTCCACTTGTCCAAAGAAAAACACCAAACCTCCCACCACCACAACCCCTGCTGCAAATTCTAGTGCCCCTAGTAATAGCAGTGGTGGTGGGAAATCTACTACATATAGCCAATGCAAGGGTGTAGCTGGGCTCACTATTGGCAATGTAGTTGGGGTTGGTCTTGTTAGGGAGACCACAAAGACTGTTTTAGTCTCTGATGGTGGCATTGACTTTGCCACCTTAGTTGCTTGTCCCCTTAATATGGATAAGTACAAGCAACGTCCCCCAATCAATGGTGTTGAGGTTGAGGCCTACAGGGACACAGGAGCCAGTGTAACTATGGTGATAGAAAAACTGGCCCACCCTGATCAACACCTACTTGGTCAGCAGTACCAAGTGACAGATGCTCATAACAACACTCTTAACCACCCCATGGCTGTTGTGAATCTCAACTGGGGGTGGGTTACTGGTCCAAAGAAAATTGTGGTAGCCACTGAATTACCTGTAGACTGTCTACTAGGAAACGATTTGGAAACATCAGCTTGGGCAGAAGTGGAATTGGAGGCCCATGCAGCAATGCTGGGCATTCCTGGGCATATTTTTGCTTTAACAAGGGCTCAGGCCAAGAAGCAAAAAGGACAGGGAAACTTGGATCCTGGAACAATGGACCAAGTGCTCCCTAAAGCTAGGGGTAGAAAGGGTAAATCCCTACCCACTATCCCTCCCTCTACAGATGATTCCCCTTTTGAGGAAGAGGAATTCTCTCCCTGTGCAGAACCTACACCAGAGGAGCTGGCAGCAGACACTGGTGAGCTTTTGGGTGCAGGGGGGCCTGCCAGGGAAGAGCTGAGTGAGGCACAGCAAACCTGTCCCACATTAGAGGGTCTCAGACAGCAAGCTGTCAAACAGCAAAATGGGGATGTCAGTGACAGTCATAAGGTATACTGGGAAGACAACCTCTTGTACACAGAGTCAAAGGACGCAAATCCTGTAGCTGCCAGGAGATTGGTCATTCCCCTGCAGTACAGAGAGTTTCTTCTCACTCTAGCACATGACATTCCTTTGGCTGGGCATTTGGGCCAGACGAAAACTTGGGAAAGACTTATCCCCTTGTTTCACTGGCCTCTTATGTCAGTGACACAAAATACTTTTGTAAATCTTGTGTGACCTGCCAAGCCAGTTGCAAGACCGGTGGCACTCCAAAGGCCCCTCTAATTCCACTTCCAGTGGTTGGGGTGCCCTTTGAAAGGGTAGGGGTTGACATAGTTGGCCCCCTTGACCATCCAACTGCTTCAGGCAATAGATTTATCTTGGTGTTAGTAGACCATGCCACAAGATATCCTGAAGCCATACCTTTAAGGACCACTACAGCTCCTGCAGTGGCAAAGGCTCACCTGGGAATCTTTTCCAGGGTGGGTTTTCCTAAAGAGGTGGTGTCAAACAGAGGTAGCAACCTCATGTCTGCATACCTAAAAGCAATGTGGAAGGAGTGTGGTGTTACCTACAAGTTCACCACCCCTTACCCTCAACAAACAAATGGTCTGGTTGAGAGGCTTAATAAAACTCTCAAAGGTATGATAATGGGACTCCCTGAAAAACTCAGGAGGAGATGGGATGTCCTGGTACCTTGACTCATTTTTGCTTACAGGGAGGTACCCCAAAAAGGAGTGGGCTTCAGCCCCTTTGAACTCCTCTTTGGGCACCCTGTAAGAGATCCACTTTCTCTTGTGAAGGAGGGTTAGGAACAACCTTTAAAAGCTCCTAAACAGGACATAGCGGACTATGTACTTGGCCTAAGATCAAGAATGGCCGAGTATATGAAAAAAGCCAGTAGAAACCCTTAGGCCAGACAGGAGCTGCAAAAGCAATGCATGACCAGAAGGCTGTCCTGACTCAGTACCACCCACGACTGAAGGTGTGGGTATTGGAGCCTGTGGCCCCAAGAGCACTCCAGGACAAATGGAGTGGACCCCATCTCATTGTTGAAAAGAAGGGTGAGGTTACCTACTTGGTAGACCTGGTGTAGGAGGCTGGACTGGCTTGTAGTGAGTACCAAGGGGTACTTGCACCTTGCACCAGGCCCAGTTATCCCTTATTAGTGTATAGGGTGTCTAGCAGCTTAGGCTGATAGATAATGGTAGCTTAGCAAAGCAGCTCAGGCTGAACTAGGAGACGTGTGAAGCTACTACAGTACCACTTAGTGTCATATGCACAATATCATAAGAAAACACAATACACAGTTATACTAAAAATAAAGGTACTTTATTTTTATGACAATATGCCAAAGTATCTTAGAGTGTACCCTCAGTGAGAGGATAGGAAATATACACAAGATATATATACACAATAGCAAAAATATGCAGTATAGTCTTAGAAAACAGTGCAAACAATGTATAGTTACAATAGGATGCAATGGGGAAACATAGGGATAGGGGCAACACAAACCATATACTCCAGAAGTGGAATGCGAACCACGAATGGACCCCAAACCTATGTGACCTTGTAGAGGGTCGCTGGGACTATTAGAAAATAGTGAGAGTTAGAAAAATAACCCTCCCCAAGACCCTGAAAAGTGAGTGCAAAGTGCACCAAAGTTCCCCTAAGGACAAAATAGTCGTGTTAGAGGGAGAATGCAAGGAAAACACAAATCAGCAATGCAACAACGATGGATTCCTGTCTGAAGGTACCTGTGGAGCAAGGGGACCAAGTCCAAAAGTCACAAGCAGCTCGGAGATGGGCAGATGCCCAAGAAATGCCAGCGGTTGGTGCAAAGAAGCTCTTACTAGGCTGAAGAACTGTGAATACTGCAGGAACGACAAGGGCTAGAGACTTCCCCTTTGGAGGATGGATCCCCCACGCCTTGGAGAGTCGTGCAGAAGTGTTTTCCCGCCGGATGGACGCCAACAAGCCTTGCTACACGCAAATCGTGCGTTTGGCGTTTTTGGACGCTGCTGGGGCCCAGGAGGGACCAGAAGGTCGCAAATTGGACCTGCAGAGAGAGGGGACGTCGAGCAAGACAAAGAGCCCTCACTGAAGCAGGTAGCACCCGGAGAAGTGCCAGAAACAGGCACTACGGGGATGCGTGAAACGGTGCTCGCCGAAGTTGCACAAAGGAGTCCCACGTCGCCGGAGACCAACTTAGAAAGTCGTGCAATGCAGGTTAGAGTGCCGTGGACCCAGGCTTGGCTGTGCACACAGGATTTCCGCCGGAAGTGCACAGGGGCCGGAGAAGCTTGCAAAGTCGCGGTTCCCAGCAATGCAGCCCAGCGAGGTGAGGCAAGGACTTACCTCCACCAAACTTGGGCTGAAGAGTCACTGGACTGTGGGGGTCACTTGGACGGTGTCGCTGGATTCGAGGGACCTCGCTCGTCGTGCTGAAAGGAGACCCAAGGGACCGGAGATGCAGCTTTTTGGTGCCTGCGGTTGCAGGGGGACGATTCCGTCGACCCACGGGAGATTTCTTCGGAGCTTCTGGTGCAGAGAGGAGGCAGGCTACCCCCACAGCATGCACAAGCAGGAAAACAGTCGAGAAGGCGGCAGGATCAGCGTTACAGAGTTGCAGTAGTCGTCTTTGCTACTATGTTGCAGGTTTGCAGGCTTCCAGCGCGGTCAGCGGTCGATTCCTTATCAGAAGATGAAGAGGGAGATGCAGAGGAACTCGGCTGAGCTCATGCATTCGTTATCTAAAGTTTCCCCAGAGACAGAGACCCTAAATAGCCAGAAAAGAGGGTTTGGCTACCTAGGAGAGAGGAAAGGCTACTAACACCTGAAGGAGCCTATCACAAGGAGTCTCTGACGTCACCTGGTGGCACTGGCCACTCAGAGCAGTCCAGTGTGCCAGCAGCACCTCTGTTTCCAAGATGGCAGAGGTCTGGAGCACACTGGAGGAGCTCTGGACACCTCCCAGGGGAGGTGCAGGTCAGGGGAGTGGTCACTCCCCTTTCCTTTGTCCAGTTTCGCGCCAGAGCAGGGGCTAAGGGGTCCCTGAACCGGTGTAGACTGGCTTATGCAGAATTGGGCACATCTGTGCCCAACAAAGCATTTCCAGAGGCTGGGGGAGGCTACTCCTCCCCTGCCTTCACACCATTTTCCAAAGGGAGAGGGTGTCACACCCTCTCTCAGAGGAAGTTCTTTGTTCTGCCATCCTGGGCCAGGCCTGGCTGGACCCCAGGAGGGCAGCTGCCTGTCTGAGGGGTTGGCAGCAGCAGCAGCTGCAGTGAAACCCCAGGAAGGGCAGTCTGGCAGTACCAGGGTCTGTGCTACAGACCACTGGGATCATGGAATTGTACCAACAATGCCAGGATGGCATAGAGGGGGCAATTCCATGATCATAGACATGTTACATGGCCATATTCGGAGTTACCATGGTGAAGCTACATATAGGTAGTGACCTATATGTAGTGCACACGTGTAATGGTGTCCCCGCACTCACAAAGTTCAGTGAATTGGCTCTGAACAATGTGGGGGCACCTTGGCTAGTGCCAGGGTGCCCTCACACTAAGTAACTTTGCACCTAACCTTTACCAGGTAAAGGTTAGACATATAGGTGACTTATAAGTTACTTAAGTGCAGTGTAAAATGGCTGTGAAATAACGTGGACGTTATTTCACTCAGGCTGCAGTGGCAGGCCTGTGTAAGAATTGTCAGAGCTCCCTATGGGTGGCAAAAGAAATGCTGCAGCCCATAGGGATCTCCTGGAACCCCAATACCCTGGGTACCTCAGTACCATATACTAGGGAATTATAAGGGTGTTCCAGTAAGCCAATGTAAATTGGTTAAAATGGTCACTAGCCTGTTAGTGACAATTTGAAAGTAATGAGAGAGCATAACCACTGAGGTTCTGGTTAGCAGAGCCTCAGTGAGACAGTTAGGCACCACACAGGGAACATGTACATGCACACCTATGAGCACTGGGGCCCTGTGTGACAGGGTCCCAGTGACACATACATATAGGCCACAACCTTATGAGCACTGGGGTCCTGACTAGCAGGATCCCAGTGACACATAACAAACATACTGAAAACATAGTGTTTTCACTATGAGCACTGAGGCCTGGCTATCAGGATCCCAGTGAGACAGTGAAAACAGTGACAAACACCCTGACATACACTCACAAACAGGCCAAAAGTGGGGGTAACAAGGCTAGAAAGAGGCTACCTTCTCACACAACCCCCCCCCAAACGAAGGACAATAAGGCTAACCTTGGCCAGTTGAGACTTTATTGTCTAAGTGGTGATAAGTAGAGAGTAGCTCTGCAATAGACTGGTTACTCCCTTTATCATCCACTATATGGTTACTTCCCTGTAGGGATGTAAACCACCCTGTTTGAAGTTTTTTAGCTAAGCAACAATGTGAAGATGTATTTTCAGAGTTTCTATCAGTAAGTTTTAGTTTAGAGCAGTGGGAATTGTCCACTGAACCTATTTGTAGTTATGGAAATGCCAGACAGGGATGCTCTCTCAGAAAAGCCATAGCTGGGCAAAAACTTTGTCCATCTGGCTGGAAGAGAGAACAGGGATGCTGTTTCTCTTGAGTTGGAGCAGGGCAGGGATGCTGTCCTATGAGCTCCACACTAGGGCAGGGATGCTGTCCTAAGTGTTGTGAGGTAGTGCAGGGTTTCTGCACTAAAGTTTCTCTGGGAGGGTTGGAGGGATGCTCCATGTTAACTAAAATGGTGCTGTTTTTCTCACCAATGTTAGTTATCCCACAGAGAGGTACTTCCACCTCAGGGAGTCCAGCTTTGCCAGCTGATGATTCCCTTGGAACAGATGCCACCCCAGGAGAGGTTTCTCCCACCACAGGAATAGTATCCTGAATGGTAGGGTGGTTAGGGGATACTGTGATACCCTTTTTACCTGTTGATGGAGAGGGATCCTGAGTTTTCAGGCCTTCTCTCCTTTGCTTTTTCATTTCACTTGAAATGAGAGGGAACAATTCCTCAGGGATGCCCAGCATGGCTGCATGGGCATAAAACTCTACATCAGCCCAACCTGAGGCCTCTAGGTCATTACCTAAGAGACAGTCTACAGGTAAGCTAGGTGATACCACCACCTGCTTAGGGCCAGTAACTCCACCCCAACTAAACTGAATTATAGCTAAGGGAAGAAACTTAGTGGAGTTATGGACATCAATAATCTTATACTGTTGTCCAATGATGTGTTGTTCAGGAGGCACTAGGTTTTCAGTCACCAAAGTGAAACTGGCACCTGTGTCCCTGTAGGCCAAGGCCTCAACACCATTTATTGAAACTGTCTGCCTGTACTTATCCATTGTAAGGGGACAAGCAGCCAGTGTGGCAAGGCCAATGCCACTAGGTGTGACAGAAACTGTCTTGGGACTGATTACATCAGTTTCCACTATGGACCCATAAGTGAACCCAACTACACCCTTTGCTTGACTGTTGCCAGCAGTCCCACCACTAGTACCACTACTGCTAGGGGCACTAGAGCTTGATATATTAGTGGTGGTAGGCTCAGGGGGTTTACCTGGACAGGACTTATCCCCTGGCCTATGGCCTCTATTTTTACACACAAAGCACCAAGGCTTTTTAATGTGTGCAGGTTGGGAAGAAGAGGAAGAATTTGTTTTATCCCCACCCTCTGAAGAGTGTTTAAGATTTGAAGTGGGATCTTTGGTTTTACCCTTATCCCCATGCTTATCTTGAGATTTTTCACCATCTTTCTTCTTATTGCCATCTTTGTCACCCCCTGTATGAACTTTTCTGTTCACCCTTGTTCTGACCCATTTGTCTGCCTTCTTTCCCAATTCTTGGGGAGAGGTCAGATCAGAGTCTACCAGGTACTGGTGCAACAAATCAGACACACAATTATTAAGTATATGCTCTCTCAGGATTGTGTTATACAGGCTTTCATAATCAGTAACTTTACTGCCATGTAACCACCCCTCCAAGGCCTTCACTGAATGGTCAATGAAATCAACCCAGTCTTGTGAAGACTCCTTTTTGGTCTCTCTGAACTTTATCCTGTACTGTTCAGTGGTTAAGCCATAACCATCCAGGAGTGCATTCTTAAGAACTTGGAAATTGTTAGCATCATTTTCTTTTACAGTAAGGAGCCTATCCCTACCTTTTCCAGTAAATGATAGCCATAGGATAGCAGCCCACTGCCTTTGAGGGACATCCTGTACAGCACAGGCCCTCTCAAGTACAGCAAACCACTTGTTAATGTCATCCCCCTCCTTGTAAGGGGGAACTATCTTATGCAGATTCCTGGAATCATGCTCTTTTGCAGGATGACTATGGGGAATACTGCTGCTGCCACCATGGGTATCTAAACCCATTTTCTGTCTTTCCCTCTCTATTTCTAAAGACTGTCTATCCAAATCCAGCTGTTGCTTCTTGAGCTTCAGTCTGGTTTGCTCCACTCTCAATCTATTGAGTTCCCTTTCCAACAATCTGTCATCAGGGTGGGTGGGAGGGACATTTCTAGATACAGAGGTATGATGGGAATGAACAGAAGGAGACCTGTCCCTTACAGAGGGCACCCTATCAGCTTGGCTACCAGTATAATGTGAGAGCACATCATCAGTATGATGTGATTCAACCTCTGTACCAACTATGCTAGACTGTCTAGTAATGGGCAGGCTGAGAAGTTTCTTTCCTGAACCTTTTCCTGGGGGAGTCCCTGGATCAGATTGAGAACCATTAGCTACTTTTTCTACAGATTGGGCACTTATGGCCTTATCCTGTACTCTAAGCATATTAATTAACAGTTCTAAAGAAGGATTCTTCCCTACACTCAAACCTCTCTCTATGCAGAGACTCCTTGCTCCTTTCCAGCTAAGGTGATCATATGCAAGTTTGGACAGTTCAACTTTTTGGCCTGTGCCAGACATTTTTAGAGAGAGTTAAAGTGATAGACAAAGAGAAAAAAGTTTTCAGAACTTTTTGGAAAGACAGAAAAAACTTTTTAAACTTTTAAGAACTTTTTGAAAGTTTAGAAGTACTTTTCAGCACTTAGAAAAGAGTGAAAAGAGGAAATGCAAAACTTTTTGGCTATGTGTATATACACTGACCTTGTTTTGTATATTTTTCTCTTATGAAAAGTACAATGACAAGAGTGGTAAGTAGTCTCAAGCACTTATCCCACCACTGCACAACCAATGTAGGAGGCTGGACTGGCTTGTAGTGAGTACCAAGGGGTACTTGCACCTTGCACCAGGCCCAGTTATCCCTTATTAGTGTATAGGGTGTCTAGCAGCTTAGGCTGATAGATAATGGTAGCTTAGCAAAGCAGCTCAGGCTGAACTAGGAGACGTGTGAAGCTACTACAGTACCACTTAGTGTCATATGCACAATATCATAAGAAAACACAATACACAGTTATACTAAAAATAAAGGTACTTTATTTTTATGACAATATGCCAAAGTATCTTAGAGTGTACCCTCAGTGAGAGGATAGGAAATATACACAAGATATATATACACAATAGCAAAAATATGCAGTATAGTCTTAGAAAACAGTGCAAACAATGTATAGTTACAATAGGATGCAATGGGGAAACATAGGGATAGGGGCAACACAAACCATATACTCCAGAAGTGGAATGCGAACCACGAATGGACCCCAAACCTATGTGACCTTGTAGAGGGTCGCTGGGACTATTAGAAAATAGTGAGAGTTAGAAAAATAACCCTCCCCAAGACCCTGAAAAGTGAGTGCAAAGTGCACCAAAGTTCCCCTAAGGACAAAATAGTCGTGTTAGAGGGAGAATGCAAGGAAAACACAAATCAGCAATGCAACAACGATGGATTCCTGTCTGAAGGTACCTGTGGAGCAAGGGGACCAAGTCCAAAAGTCACAAGCAGCTCGGAGATGGGCAGATGCCCAAGAAATGCCAGTGGTTGGTGCAAAGAAGCTCTTACTAGGCTGAAGAACTGTGAATACTGCAGGAACGACAAGGGCTAGAGACTTCCCCTTTGGAGGATGGATCCCCCACGCCTTGGAGAGTCGTGCAGAAGTGTTTTCCCGCCGGATGGACGCCAACAAGCCTTGCTACACGCAAATCGTGCGTTTGGCGTTTTTGGACGCTGCTGGGGCCCAGGAGGGACCAGAAGGTCGCAAATTGGACCTGCAGAGAGAGGGGACGTCGAGCAAGACAAAGAGCCCTCACTGAAGCAGGTAGCACCCGGAGAAGTGCCAGAAACAGGCACTACGGGGATGCGTGAAACGGTGCTCGCCGAAGTTGCACAAAGGAGTCCCACGTCGCCGGAGACCAACTTAGAAAGTCGTGCAATGCAGGTTAGAGTGCCGTGGACCCAGGCTTGGCTGTGCACACAGGATTTCCGCCGGAAGTGCACAGGGGCCGGAGAAGCTTGCAAAGTCGCGGTTCCCAGCAATGCAGCCCAGCGAGGTGAGGCAAGGACTTACCTCCACCAAACTTGGGCTGAAGAGTCACTGGACTGTGGGGGTCACTTGGACGGTGTCGCTGGATTCGAGGGACCTCGCTCGTCGTGCTGAGAGGAGACCCAAGGGACCGGAGATGCAGCTTTTTGGTGCCTGCGGTTGCAGGGGGACGATTCCGTCGACCCACGGGAGATTTCTTCGGAGCTTCTGGTGCAGAGAGGAGGCAGGCTACCCCCACAGCATGCACAAGCAGGAAAACAGTCGAGAAGGCGGCAGGATCAGCGTTACAGAGTTGCAGTAGTCGTCTTTGCTACTATGTTGCAGGTTTGCAGGCTTCCAGCGCGGTCAGCGGTCGATTCCTTATCAGAAGATGAAGAGGGAGATGCAGAGGAACTCGGCTGAGCTCATGCATTCGTTATCTAAAGTTTCCCCAGAGACAGAGACCCTAAATAGCCAGAAAAGAGGGTTTGGCTACCTAGGAGAGAGGAAAGGCTACTAACACCTGAAGGAGCCTATCACAAGGAGTCTCTGACGTCACCTGGTGGCACTGGCCACTCAGAGCAGTCCAGTGTGCCAGCAGCACCTCTGTTTCCAAGATGGCAGAGGTCTGGAGCACACTGGAGGAGCTCTGGACACCTCCCAGGGGAGGTGCAGGTCAGGGGAGTGGTCACTCCCCTTTCCTTTGTCCAGTTTCGCGCCAGAGCAGGGGCTAAGGGGTCCCTGAACCGGTGTAGACTGGCTTATGCAGAATTGGGCACATCTGTGCCCAACAAAGCATTTCCAGAGGCTGGGGGAGGCTACTCCTCCCCTGCCTTCACACCATTTTCCAAAGGGAGAGGGTGTCACACCCTCTCTCAGAGGAAGTTCTTTGTTCTGCCATCCTGGGCCAGGCCTGGCTGGACCCCAGGAGGGCAGCTGCCTGTCTGAGGGGTTGGCAGCAGCAGCAGCTGCAGTGAAACCCCAGGAAGGGCAGTCTGGCAGTACCAGGGTCTGTGCTACAGACCACTGGGATCATGGAATTGTACCAACAATGCCAGGATGGCATAGAGGGGGCAATTCCATGATCATAGACATGTTACATGGCCATATTCGGAGTTACCATGGTGAAGCTACATATAGGTAGTGACCTATATGTAGTGCACACGTGTAATGGTGTCCCCGCACTCACAAAGTTCAGTGAATTGGCTCTGAACAATGTGGGGGCACCTTGGCTAGTGCCAGGGTGCCCTCACACTAAGTAACTTTGCACCTAACCTTTACCAGGTAAAGGTTAGACATATAGGTGACTTATAAGTTACTTAAGTGCAGTGTAAAATGGCTGTGAAATAACGTGGACGTTATTTCACTCAGGCTGCAGTGGCAGGCCTGTGTAAGAATTGTCAGAGCTCCCTATGGGTGGCAAAAGAAATGCTGCAGCCCATAGGGATCTCCTGGAACCCCAATACCCTGGGTACCTCAGTACCATATACTAGGGAATTATAAGGGTGTTCCAGTAAGCCAATGTAAATTGGTTAAAATGGTCACTAGCCTGTTAGTGACAATTTGAAAGTAATGAGAGAGCATAACCACTGAGGTTCTGGTTAGCAGAGCCTCAGTGAGACAGTTAGGCACCACACAGGGAACATGTACATGCAAACCTATGAGCACTGGGGCCCTGTGTGACAGGGTCCCAGTGACACATACATATAGGCCACAACCTTATGAGCACTGGGGTCCTGACTAGCAGGATCCCAGTGACACATAACAAACATACTGAAAACATAGTGTTTTCACTATGAGCACTGAGGCCTGGCTATCAGGATCCCAGTGAGACAGTGAAAACAGTGACAAACACCCTGACATACACTCACAAACAGGCCAAAAGTGGGGGTAACAAGGCTAGAAAGAGGCTACCTTCTCACACCTGGGCACTGCCAGGAGTCCCCTTAGGGTGATTCATGTCAACCGCCTGAAACCCTACTATGAAAGGGCTGATCTCACCCTGCTCATGGCAACAGATGAGGGACAGGAAGAAGAGAGTGACCCTCTCCCTGATCTCTTCTCCACCACTGAAGCAGATGCCTTAGTGGAGGGAGTAGTTTTAGCAGATTGTCTGACTGCAGAACAGAAAGACAACTGGATCAATCTCCTAAGCCAGTTTTCAGACCTCTTTTCACTTGTACATCCTGGTGTGAACATACAATTGACACTGGAGACAGCCTGCCTGTCAAAAATAACATTTATAGGCAGCCTGACCATGTCAGGGACTGCATTAAACAAGAGGTGCAGAAAAGTTTGGATTTAGGGGTGATTGAACCTTCTGAAAGCCAATGGGCTAGCCCAGTGGTGCTTGTACCTAAAATCCACACCAAAGATGGAAAGAGAGAGATGAGGTTTTGTGTAGATTACAGAGGGCTCAATCAGGTAACCAAAACTGATGCTCACCCTATACCCAGGGCAGATGAGCTCATTGATACACTGGCTTCTGTCAAGTATCTTAGCACTTTTGATCTAACTGCAGGGTATTGGCAGATTAGATTGGCAGACAATGCTAAACCCAAGACTGCATTTTCTACCATTGGAGGGCACTACCAATTCACAGTAATGCCCTTTGGTTTGAAAAATGCACCTGCCACTTTTCAGAGGTTGGTGAACACAGTCCTGCAAGGATTTAAGGCTTTCAGTGCAGCATATCTAGATGATATTTTTAGCTCAACCTGGGATGATCACCTGGTCCACCTATGGAAGGTTTTGGAGGCCCTGCAAAATGCAGGCCTCACTATCAAGGCCTCAAAGTGCCAGATAGGGCAGGGGAAAGTGGTTTATCTGGGCCACCTGGTTGGTGGAGAACAGATTGCACCACCACAGGGAAATATCCAAACTATCATGGATTGGGTGCCCCCTAAAACAGAGACCCAGGTGAGAGCCTTTTTAGGCCTCACAGGGTACTGTAGGAGATTCATCAAGATTTATGGCTCCATATCAGCCCCTCTTAATGATCTCACTAACACGAAAATGCCTAAGAAGATATTATGGACTGCCAGCTGTCAGAAAGCTTTTGAGGAGCTCAAACAGGCCTTGTGCTCTGCACCTGTCCTAAAACGCCCATGTTACTCCAAGAAATTCATTGTTCAAACTGATGCATCTGAATTAGGGGTAGGGGCAGTACCATCACAACTGAATTCAGAGGGCCAGGATCAACCAGCTGCTTTTATCAGCAGAAGGTTGACCCCTAGAGAAAAGCATTGGTCTGCCGTAGAGAGGGAGGCCTTTGCTGTGGTCTGGGCACTGAAAAAGCTGAGACCATACCTGTTTGGTACTCACTTTATTGTTCAGACAGACCGCAAACCTCTACTTTGGCTAAAACAAATGAAAGGTGAAAACCCTAAATTGTTGAGATGGTCCACATCTCTACAGGGAATGGACTATACAGTGGAACAGAGACCTGGGAGTACCTACTCCAGTGCAGATGGACTCTCCAGATATTTCCACTTAGACAATGAAGACTCATCTGGACAAGGCTAGTCTTATTCTCCTTTGTTTGGTGGGGGGGGGGCGTTGTGTAGGAAAGTACCATCTTGCCTGGCATGTTACCTCCATTTTCACTGTATGTATGTTTGTTTTTGCCCTTGTGTCACTGGGATCCTGCTAGGTAGGACCCCAGTGCTCATAGTGTGTGCCCTGGAAGTGTTCCCTGTGTTGTGTCTAACTGTATCACTGATGCTTTGCTAACCAGAACCTCAGCGTTTATGCTCTCTCTGCTTTCTAAATTTGTCACTGCAGGCTAGTGACTAAATTTACCAATTCTCATTGGCACACTGTAGGAAGGTAGCCTCTTTCTAGCCTTGTTACCCCCAATTTTGGCCTGTTTGTGAGTATATGTCAGGGTGTTTTCACTGTCTCACTGGGATCCTGCTAGCCAGGGCCCAGTTCTCATAGTGGAAACCCTATGTTGTCAGTGTGTTTGTTATGTGTCACTGGGATCCTGCTAGCCAGGACCCCAGTGCTCATAAGTTTGTGGCCTATATGTGTTCCCTGTGTGGTGCCTAACTGTATCACTCAGGCTCTGCTAACCAGAACCTCAGTGTTTATGCTCTCTCTGTTTTCTAAATTTATCACTGCAGGCTAGTGACTAAATTTACCAATTCTCATTGGCACACTGGTACACCCATGTAAATCCCTTGTATATGGTACCTAGGTACCCAGGGTATTGGGGTTCCAGGAGATCCCTATGGGCTGCAGCATTTCTTTTGCCACCCATAGGGAGCTCAGCAAATTCTTACACAGGCCTGCCACTGCAGCCTGAGTGAAATAACGTCCACGTTATTTCACAGCCATTTTTCACTGCACATAAGTAACTTATAAGTCACCTGTATGTCTAACCTTCACCTGGTGAAGGTTGGGTGCCAAGTTACTTAGTGTGTGGGCACCCTGGCACTAGCCAAGGTGCCCCCACATTGTTCAGGGCAAATTCCCCGGACTTTGTGAGTGCGGGAACATCATTACATGTGTGCACTGTACATAGGTCACTACCTATGAATAGCGCCACAATGGTAACTCCGAACGTGGCCATGTAACATGTCTAAGATCATGGAATTGTCACCCCAGTACAATTCTGGTATTGGGAGGACAATTCCATGATCCCCCGGGTCTCTAGCACAGAACCCGGGTGCTGCCAAACTGCCTTTCCGGGGTTTCCACTGCAGCTGCTGCCAACCCCTAAGACAGGATTCTGCCCTCCTGGGGTCCAGGCATCCCTGGACCAGGAAGGCAGAACAAAGGATTTCCTCTGAGAAAGGGTGTCACACCCTCTCCCTTTGGAAATAGGTGTGAAGGGCTGGGGAGGAGTAGCCTCCCCCAGCCTCTGGAAATGCTTTGATGGGCACAGATAGTGCCAATGTCTGCATAAGCCAGTATACACCGGTTCAGGGATCCCCCAGCCCTGCTCTGGCGCGAAACTGGACAAAGGAAAAGGGAGTGACCAGTACACAGGATTACTGTCTGTCGTGGGGAGGCAAGGACTTACCTCCACCAAATTTGGACAGAAGGGCCACTGGACTGTCAGGGACACTTGGATCCAGCTCCTGTGTTCCAGGGACCAAGCTTGTCAAGATGAGAGGGGACCCAGAGGACCGGTGATGCAGAAGTTTGGTGCCTGCGTTAGCAGGGGGAAGATTCTGTCGACCCACAGGATATGTCTTCTAGCTTCCAGTGCAGGGTGAAGGCAGACAGCCCTCAGAGCATGCACCACCAGGAAACAGTCGAGAAAGCCGGCAGGTTGAGGCAGGTTGAGGCGCTACAATGTTGCTGGTAGTCTTCTTGCTACTTTGTTGTGGTTTTGCAGGCGTCCTGGAGCAGTCAGCGGTCGATCCTTGGCAGAAGTCGAAGAGAGAAGTGCAGAGGAACTCTAGTGAGCTCTTGCATTCATTATCTGAAGAAAAGCCCACAGGAGAGACCCTAAATAGCCCTCAGAGGAGGATTGGCTACCTAACCTAGTAAGAGCCTATCAGGAGGGGTCTCTGACGTTAACTGCTGGCAGTGGCTACTCAGAAGTATCCATTGTGCCCTCACACCTCTGCATTCAAGATGGCAGAGGTCTGGGACACACTGGAGGAGCTCTAGGCACCACCCCTGGGGTGGTGATGGACAGGGGAGTGGTCTCTCCCCTTTCCTTTGTCCAGTTTCACGCCAGAGCAGGGGCTGGGGGATCCCTGAACCGGTATAGACTGGTTTATGCAAGAAGGGCACCATCTGTGCCCTTCAAAGCATTTCCAGAGGCCAGGAGAGGCTACTCCTCTCAGGCCTTTAACACCTATTTCCAAAGGGAGAGGGTGTAACACCCTCTCTCAGAGGAAATCCTTTGTTCTGCCTTCCTGGGATGGGCTGCCCAGTCCCCAGGGGGGCAGAAACCTGTCTGAGGGTTGGCAGCAGCGGTAGCTGCAGAGAAAACCCCAGAGAGCTAGTTTGGCAGTACGCAGGGTCCATGCTGGAGCAACTCAGAGAGCCCACAGAAGATCAGGCACAGTGCACAGAAGTCCCACAACACAGGGACAAAGAAGGTGCAAAAGGAGGCCCATGCAGCACTACAACTACAACAGAGTATCCCATGCCGCTGGAAAACCACTTAGGAAGCTGTGCATCGCAGGAGTGCTGGGTGTCGGAGCTGCACAGTGCATGATGACCTATGTGGACGGATGCCAACAAGCCCTGGCAACTGCAAAATACGCAGTGCAACCGGGTACTGTCTTGCATGGGGAGGCAAGCGCTTACCTCCACCAAAGTTGGACAGAAGAGCGTCAGGACCACTTCAGTCTACCACCTGTTAGGCAAGATCCAACCAGCTCATCAACAGAGGGGACCCACGCTGCCGGTTATCATTGCAGAGAGGTGCCTGTTGAAGCAGGGGAGTGACTCCTTTACTCCAAGGGAAATTCCTTTGTTCTGCTTATGCAGGCTGAAGACAGGCTGTCCTCTGACGATGTACGACCTGTAAACAGTTGCATTTGCTGGCAGGAGCTGAAGATACAATGTTGCAGAAGTCGTCATTGCTTCTTTGTTGCAGTCTGTAGAGTTCCTGGAGGGTCCAGATGCAGTTTCTTTGGTGAGAACGTGAAGTAGAGGATTCCTGCTGGAGTCTTGCAATCCGAACCACTCAAGAGAAAGACCCTAAATAGCCCTGAAAAAGGGATTGGCCAGCTAAACAGGTAAGCACTGATCGGGGAGAGCTCTGACGTCACCTGCTGGCACTGGCCACTCAGATACTCCCAGAGTTCCCTGACAACTGGGAATCCAAGATGGCAAACCCAAAGACCCTCTGGAGGAGCTCTGAGCACCACCCTTGGGGTGGTGATGGACAGGGGAGTGGTCACTCTCCTTTCCTTTGTCCAGTTTTCTCCAGAGCTGGGACTGGGGGTCCCTGAATCGGTGTAGACTGGATTATGCAAGGAGGGCACCAAATGTACCCTTCAAAGCATTTCCAGTAGCTTGGGGAGGCTACCCCTCCCAAGCCTGTAACACCTATTTCCAAAGGGAAAGGGTGTAACACCCCTCTCTCAAAGGAAATCCTTTGTTCTGCCTTCCTGAGCTTGAGCTGCTCAAGCAACAGAAGGGCAGAAACCTGTCTGAGAGCTGGTAGAAGCTGGGGCTGACTGGAAACCCTCAGAAGGCTGTAATGTCAATACTGGGGGTCCTCTAAGGAGCCCACAGAGTGCATGGAATCATACAACCAATGCTTGCAAAAGCCTTGGTGTATGATTCCAACATGTTTGATACAAAACATGCCTATGTTCAGAGTTACCATTATGTAGCTGGACATGGGTAGTGACCGATGCCCAGTACACGTGTAAAATGGCTTCCCCGAACTCACAAAGTCTGGGACAACGGTCCTGGAGGTCGTTGGGGCACCTCTGCTAGTGCAGGGGTGCCCTCACACAGAGGTGCTCTGCACCCTGCACTCAAGGCTGGAGGGCCTGCTATATGGGTGCATGCACCTTTAAACGCAGGCTGCAATGATAGTCCTGCTGAAGCCTTTGCATGGGCTCCCTGTGGGTGGCAAAAGAAATGCTGCAGCCCACAGGGATCCCCTGGAACCCCAATGCCCTGAGTATCTAGGTACCATATACTAGGGACTTATAAGGGAGCACCAGTATGCCAATTTTTGGTGAAATACTGGGTTACCAGTATGCAACAACACAATTTAGAGGAGAGAGAGCATATTCACTGGGTCCTGGTTAGCAGGATCCCAGTGAACACAGTCAACCACACTGACATCAGGCAGAAAATGGGGTTAACGGTTTCAAAAAGAGGGTACTTTCCTAAAAGCCCCAATTACCTCACTGCATCCTCTCCCGATCCACTCTGGCTTTTTCTGTGCCTTAACCACACATATGCATAGTTCAGCACATGCGTGGTTAAGGCACAGATACTGTAAAGGCAATCATTGTTCCGGCTAGCATGGTTACGCTTGCATGGGAAATGTCTGCGTTGTTCACAATTTGTTGTTTAGAACGTTTCCTATTATGTTGAATTTTATACAATCCAAACTACAACGAATAATTGTAGCATCAAAGCAGTAACTTTATTGTGCTGTTTAAATATCCTCTCATGTATGAGGCGGTTGTAAATTTGTATGTATACTATTTTGTGATTTTGTTGGTTCTGTGTTATTTGTTTATTTTTGCGTATTTCTGGTATGTTATTTATGTTTTCATATATGTATGTTTCATTTAGGTTAGGGGGTTGTATTATATTTTTTGGTTGATTCTATGTTGATTATATTATGTGCGAACTGAATGTTTAATTAGCTATAATAAATATCTAAATTGAAATATATTGTATGTTGTATATTTGAATTTAAGATTTCCATTCCTATGTTTGCTATGTTAATGGAGAGTAAACTACGTTATACTTATAGAACGTTTCCTCTGCCTAGCCTATAGTATATCAGTATATGCAGGTGGCTGCTGGTACTACAGTGCAGATAATCAGTGTATGATAGAAAGCTGCTATTTAAGTATAGGTCTCCCATAGTGTGGAGTGCTAGATCACCCAGCTGCTTCTGCACTCCTGTTGACACCACAAGGGGAAGCAGAGGATTATTATGTAGTGGAATATTTAGGGAATACCATTCTATAACATGAGCACGGTTCATGAATCCTGTCCTTGACCAGCGTGTGAATTAGGCATGTGTATTTTGTCCCACGGTCAAGGGAACTTTCATAGTATTGCTTGGTGCAGTGATATGGGATGTACCAACCCTGCCTCCACATTCAGGGAGGGAGTGTGTCTCTTGTGTGTCCAGTGGTGTGCATACTGCCACTAAGAAACATAGTTCAAAACTGGGGGTAGCAAAGCCGCCTATCGTATGTGGCAGTTGCCTTTTTTAAGAACGCAATTTTAGGTTGTTGGCCAGCTCATGCCTGTCTCAGCATGGGCATTTTGAGTTGGTCAAAGTACGTTCTGCTGAGCAGGATTGGTAGATTTTGAGGTAGAGTAGCTTAGGGAGAATCACCATTTTCATAAGGGCCACCCCTGCCACTACCGATAACACCAGTTTGACCACCAGTCCATGAGGTAAGCTGTGTAGTCTACACATACTTCGTAATTCACTCCGGTGAGGACTGCAATCAATGTGGTAGTGTATCCCTAGAGATAGAAACAGATCTGTTTGCTATGTGAGTGGATAGGGTAGATTAGGCTGTTGAGTATGCGGTGAAAGGGGCATCAGAATTTCATCAAATGTATTTATAGGCCATAGCAAAAGCTATTCATCTAGCACAGGACGGACGTGTAGTGATGGATGTAGGATAATATTTAATATATGATTTGCATACATAGACCGTATTATTTATTGTTTTCCAAGTGTTATGCCATGGTGGTGGTGAAACTCATTGAGGATAGCGGCTAATGGTTCCAGAGTTAAGGCAAAAATAAAGGGAGAAAGTGGGCATCCCTGCCTGGTCCCCCTCCCAATAGGGAACAGTAGAAGTTGACCCTAACCCTAGCCATGGGTATAAAGTAAAGTAGTGTGAGCCATTTAAAAGATTCCTTCCCCGCTCCCATACTCTTCATCACAGCCAACATAATTCTATTCAATCAAATCAAATGCTTTAACAGCGTCTAGGAAGGCTGCAGCCACCAGCAGGTCCACATCTGTTTAGTGAGCTATCGAGCACAGGGAGCTCAGATTATCAGCAGTAGATCTGAAAAGGAGTAAATTTGGATTGGTCTGAAAGGATCATATTAGGCAGCAGTGAGAGCAGATGGTTAGAGAGAATTTTGACCAATATTTTATTATCTACCTTTATGTGGGAGAGCGGTCAATGTCATTCACAGCAGTGAAGAGATTTGCCAGGTTGAAGTAGTGTAATGATCACTGCTTCCTGCAAGGAGGGTCAGAGAGAGCTCAGATCGAATGCTTCATTGTACACTTCAAGCAGCACAGGTGCCAACACTTCAACATATGTTTTATAGAATTGAAAAATGGGGAGTCTGTCCCCACCAAGGGCCAAAGATGTTTTTCATGGACTGGACTGCTCTTTTAATGTCCTGGAGAGTGACTGGTTGACAGTGAGGTTTGCGTTGGTGCGGCTCCAACCAGACTAAGGTAACCCTGTTTAAACAATCTATTGTGTCTTGTGTAGACATTATAGTCTCTGCTGTGTAAAGCTCTGAGTACTGTTTGGTGTATGCATCAAGTATGTGCGGCGTGGTGTATCCTCATGCGAGTCTACCCTAATAATCTCAGAAGCGACCCATGGAGGATATATAATACCAGCTAATGTTTTAACTGCCAGATGTCCCTCCCCATATCAGCAGGCCACAGTGTATTTATTTAGAAATGTCACCTCTCTCTCTGTTTCTCTGCGGAACTCCATTCTTTTTATGTTGAGTTCAGTTATTCTTTGAAGGGCCAATCTAACATCTCCATTCTATAGTAGCTGTTGTATTTCTCCTTCTAGTTTGTCAATACTAGTTTAAATTGATTTATGTATATGTGAGCTTTAAACATACATTCTCATCTGATCATTGTCATAAAAGTATCCCATATAGATGCCACAGTTGCCACTGTATTCTTATTAGGTTCAAATTGTGAAAGGATAGCAGTGCAGATATCAATGATTAATGCTGGATCCAGCAGGGCCTGTGGTTGGAACCAACATATGACGCAGGGAGTGGTGGGGACAGTCAGCAACAGGACAGCCAAATAATGATCTAACAGTGTCCTGGGCATGTATATTACAGATGACAACCAATCTGCTGCATCCCTAGAACCCAGCCAATACTTACACCTGGAGTGAGACCCGAGGACCACAGAGTACAAGGAGAATCTATAGTGTCTGAGTTGAGTATCCTATAAAATTCTATGAGTTGAAAGTGGGAAAGTACTGGGCCAAGTCTCTCATGCTGACGTGACTACCTCGCGCACCTCCTTTATTAACTAGGTGGGTTGTAGCGTGAGATTCAAATCTACTCCAGAGTAGTGTGCAGGGTGAAATTGTATTAAAATCCTGTTCGACCTCCAGAAAGAAATCAGGATGTACCAGTCCTGGTCATCTGTCTTGTGAGGGAGTGATCAAAATGACACTTTGTTTATCAGGAAAGCTACCCCTCTAGAATAGGTTGAATAAAACATATGCTTTCAATTAGTTATAGTCATGGTTAACCGTCAGAACTGTTACGTCGGCCAGAGGTATCCTTAAGGAGTGTCTAGTCCCAAGCTGGAAGTATGTTAATTGGCCACAGCTTGGCGATGTGGGGCCTGGGTGCAACCAGTAAGCAGGGGCGTAACGCCAACCACCTCACATGGGGACCCAGTTAACTACAGGACTGCCAGCGCTCACTTTAGGCTATGGATATTAATAATTCTATTCCAACAATAATGTTGGAAAATTAGTTCTCGTCCTCTGCACCAGGCACATTTTGCTGACTCGAAAGCTGCTTGTCAAGCTTTTTAGCTGCATCGGGAGTGTCCAGGATACGTGGATTTCCAGAGACAGTGACACACAGTCAAGCTAGATAGATCATGTTATATGGTGGTATATGGTAACCTATCTCACACAGTCGTTTTTTTTGCAGGAAGAAATTTCCTAATAGCCTCCTGGACGGGTTGGATGAAATTCAGGTAGGAAATGTCTGCGCCTTCACAGCTTATGTTGCATTTTTCTCAGGCTGGCTGCAGCATACTATCTCTGTACCGATAGTCAAGCAACTTTATGATTATTGGACTTGGTTACGCCCTCAGAACTGGTTTGACAGTGAGGGAACAATATACCCACTTGACAACAGACATCTGAGACAGGTTTACACAGTCAATGTTGCAGTTAGGAGTGTTTCAACATATTTTTTCTGATCTGGACATAGACATGGTTTTAGGAATGCTAATGATGAAGACGTTAGAGTACAATCAGGCTTCCGAGTCATCTATATTAGCTTTAAGTGTGTCAATCTCTTGTTGGAGATCTTTGCGGATCTTAGTTACTAGTCAGTCAGAGATTCATCTGTTGGCCTGGTCAATTCTAGAAGTTTGTTGATCTTGCCTCTCTTTCATATTATCTAGCCTTTGCAAAAGTAAGTATATCTGTGTGGTGTAGGAGGCTGGACTGGCTTGTAGTGAGTACTAAGGGGTACTTGCACCTTGCACCAGGCCCAGTTATCCCTTATTAGTGTATAGGGTGTCAAGCAGCATAGGCTGATAGATAATGGTAGCTTAGCAGAGCAGCTTAGGCTGAACTAGGAGACGAGTGAAGCTCCTACAGTACCACTAGTGTCACTTGCACAATATCATAAGAAAACACAATACACAGATATACTAAAAATAAAGGTACTTTATTTTTATGGCAATATGCCAAAGTATCTCAGAGTGTACCCTCAGTATGAGGATAGCAAATATACACAAGATATATGTACACAATACCAAAAATATGCAGTATAGTTTTAGAAAACAGTGCAAACAATGTATAGTTACAATAGGATGCAATGGGGACACATAGGGATAGGGGCAACAAAAACCATATACTCCAAAAGTGGAATGCGAACCACGAATGGACCCCAAACCTATGTGACCTTGTAGAGGGTCGCTGGGACTATTAGAAAATAGTAAGGGTTAGAAAAATAGCCCACCCCAAGACCCTGAAAAGTGAGTGCAAAGTGCACTAAAGTTCCCCAAAGGACAAAGAAGTTGTGATAGGGGAATTCTGCAGGAAAGACACAAACCAGCAATGCAGCAACGATGGATTTCCAAACGAGGGTACCTGTGGAACAAGGGGACCAAGTCCAAAAGTCACAAGCAAGTCGGAGATGGGCAGATGCCCAAGAAATGCCAACGGTGGGTGCAAAGAAGCTGCTACTGGACAGTAGAAGCTTAGGATTCTGCAGGAACGACAAGGGCTAGAAACTTCCCCTTTAGAGGACGGATCCCACACGCCGTGGAGAGTCGTGCAGAAGTGTTTTCCTGTGGAAATACAGCCAAAAAGCCTTGCTAGCTGCAAATCATGCGGTAAGGGTTTTTGCGTGCTGCTGTGGCCCAGGAGGGACCAGGATGTCGCCAATTGCGTCTGGGGACAGAGGGGGCGTCGAACAAGACAAGGAGCCCTCTCAGAAGCAGGCAGCTCATGCAGAAGTGCCAGAAAAGGCACTTCGAAGAAGAGTGAAACGGTGCTCACCCGAAGTTGCACAAAGGAGTCCCACGGTGCCGGAGGACAACTTAGAAAGTCGTGCAATGCAGGTTAGAGTGCCGTGAACCCAGGCTTGGCTGTGCACAAAGGATTTCTGCCGGAAGTGCACGGAAGCCGGAGTAGCTGCAAAAGACGCGGTTCCCAGCAATGCAGTCTGGCGTGGGGAGGCAAGGACTTACCTCCACCAAACTTGGACTGAAGAGTCACTGGACTGTGGAAGTCACTTGGATAGAGTTGCTGGAATCAAGGGACCTCGCTCGTCGTGCTGAGAGGAGACCCAGAGTACCGGTAATGCAGTTCTTTGGTGCCTGCGATTGCAGGGGGAAGATTCCGTCGACCCACGGGAGATTTCTTCGGAGCTTCTAGTGCAGAGAGGAGGCAGACTACCCCCACAGCATGCACCACCAGGAAAACAGTTGAGAAGGCGGCAGGATCAGCGTTACAGAGTTGCAGTAGTCGTCTTTGCTACTTTGTTGCAGTTTTGCAGGCTTCCAGCGCGGTCAGCAGTCGATTCCTTGGCAGAAGGTAAAGAGAGAGATGCAGAGGAACTCGGATGAGCTCTTGCATTCGTTATCTAAGGAATCCCCAGAGACAGAGACCCTAAATAGCCAGAAAAGAGGGTTTGGCTACCTAGGAGAGAGGATAGGCTAGCAACACCTGAAGGAGCCTATCAGAAGGAGTCTCTGACGTCACCTGGTGGCACTGGCCACTCAGAGCAGTCCAGTGTGCCAGCAGCACCTCTGTTTCCAAGATGGCAGAGGTCTGGAGCACACTGGAGGAGCTCTGGACACCTCCCAGGGGAGGTGCAGGTCAGGGGAGTGGTCACTCCACTTTCCTTTGTCCAGTTTCGCGCCAGAGCAGGGCTAAGGGGTCCCTGAACCGGTGTAGACTGGCTTATGCAGAAATGGGCACCAAATGTGCCCATGAAAGCATTTCCAGAGGCTGGGGGAGGCTACTCCTCCCCTGCCTTCACACCATTTTCCAAAGGGAGAGGGTGTAACACCCTCTCTCAGAGGAAGTCCTTTGTTCTGCCATCCTGGGCCAAGCCTGGCTGGACCCCAGGAGGGCAGAAACCTGTCTGAGGGGTTGGCAGCAGCAGCAGCTGCAGTGAAACCCCAGGAAAGGCAGTTTGGCAGTACCAGGGTCTGTGCTACAGACCACTGGGATCATGGGATTGTGCCAACTATGCCAGGATGGCATAGAGGGGGCAATTCCATGATCATAGACATGTTACATGGCCATATTCGGAGTTACCATTGTGAAGCTACATATAGGTAGTGACCTATATGTAGTGCACGTGTGTAATGGTGTCCATGCACTCACAAAGTCCAGGGAATTGGCCCTGAACAATGTGGGGGCACCTTGGCTAGTGCCAGGGTGCCCTCACACTAAGTAACTTTGCACCTAACCTTTACCAGGTAAAGGTTAGACATATAGGTGACTTATAAGTTACTTAAGTGCAGTGTAAAATGGCTGTGAAATAACGTGGACATTATTTCACTCAGGCTGCAGTGGCAGGCCTGTGTAAGAATTGTCAGAGCTCCCTATGGGTGGCAAAAGAAATGCTGCAGCCCATAGGGATCTCCTGGAACCCCAATACCCTGGGTACCTCAGTACCATATACTAGGGAATTATAAGGGTGTTCCAGTAAGCCAATATAAATTGGTAAAATTGGTCACTAGCCTGTTAGTGACAATTTGAAAGAAATGAGAGAGCATAACCACTGAGGTTTTGGATAGCAGAGCCTCAGTGAGACAGTTAGTCACTACACAGGTAACACATTCAGGCACACTTATGAGCACCGGGGCCCTGGCTGGCAGGGTCCTAGTGACACATACAACTAAAACAACATATATACAGTGAAAATTGGGGGTAACATGCCAGGCAAGATGGTACTTTCCTACACAACCCCCCCCTAAACGAAGGACAATAAGACTAGCCATGACCTGATGAGTCTTCATTGTCTAAGTGGAAATATCTGGAGAGTCCATCTGCATTGGAGTGGCTACTCCCAGGTCTATGTTCCACTGTATAGTCCATTCCCTGTAGGGATATGGACCACCTCAACAATTTAGGGTTTTCACCTTTCAATTGTTTTAGGCAAAGTAGAGGTTTGTGGTCTGTCTGAACAATGAAGTGAGTGCCAAACA
This sequence comes from Pleurodeles waltl, assembly GCF_031143425.1. Classification (NCBI taxonomy): domain Eukaryota; kingdom Metazoa; phylum Chordata; class Amphibia; order Caudata; family Salamandridae; genus Pleurodeles; species Pleurodeles waltl. The sequence continues at coordinate 1,221,577,328 of NC_090447.1, forward strand.
GGTATGGCCTCAACTTCTTCAGTGCCCAGACCACAGCAAAGGCCTCCCTCTCAATGGCAGACAACGCTTTTCTCTAGGGGTCAACCTCCTACTAATAAAAGCAACAGGTTGATCCTGGCCCTCAGAATTAAGTTGTGATAGGACTGCCCCTACTCCTAATTCAGATGCATCAGTTTGGACATAGAATTTTTTAGAGTAACAAGGGCTTTTCAGGACAGGTGCAGAGCACATGGCCTGCTTCAGCTCCTCAAAAGCTTTCTGACAGTTTGCTGTCCATAATACCTTTTTAGGCATTTTCTTGGATGTGAGGTCATTAAGAGGGGCTGCAATGGAGCCATAGTTCTTAATGAACCTCCTGTAATACCCAGTGAGGCCTAGGAAGGCTCTCACCTGAGTCTGAGTAGTGGGGGGAACCCAATCATTAATTGTTTGGATTTTCCCCTGTAGTGGTGCAATCTGTTCCCCACCAACCAGGTGTCCCAGATAAACCACCTTCCCCTGCCCTATCTGGCACTTTGAAGCCTTGATAGTGAGGCCTGCCTTTTGCAGGGCCTCCAAAACGTTCCATAGGTGGCCCAGATGATCATCCCACCTGGAGCTAAAGACAGCTATATCGTCCAAATATGCTGCACTAAAAGCTTCCAGCCCTTGCAGGACTGTGTTCACCAACCTCTGAAAAGTGGCAGGTGCATTTTTCAATCCAAAAGGCATTACTGTAAATTGGTAATGTCCTCCAATGATTGAAAATGCAGTTTTAGCTTTAGCATCTTCTGATAATTTGATCTGCCAATACCCTGCAGTCAAATCAAAAGTGCTTAGATACTTGGCAGATGCCAGTGTATTTATGAGCTCATCTGCCCTGGGTATAGGGTGAGCGTCAGTTTTGGTTACCTGGTTGAGACCTCTGTAATCTACACAAAACCGCATTTCCTTCTTTCCATCTTTGGAATGGGGTTTTGGTACAAGTACCACAGGAGAAGCCCATGGACTTTCAGAGTGCTCAACCACTCCCAGTTCTAACATTTTCTGCACCTCTTGCTTTATGCAGTCTCTGACATGGTCAGGCTGCCTATAGATCTTACTTTTGACAGGCAGGCAAGCTGTCTCCAGTATCTATAGTGTGCTCACACCAAGAAGTGGTATCTGGCACAGTAGAGAAGAGTTCAGAGAACTGACCTAGGAGATTTATGCAGTGGTCTTTCTGCTCAGCAGTAAGACAATCTGCCAGTACAACACCTTCCACTAGAGCATCTTGTTCTGTGGAAGAGAAGAGATCAGGTAGAGGATCACTGTCTTCTTCCTGTCCCTCATCAGTTGCCATGAGCAGGGTGAGATCAGCCCTGTCATAGTAGGGTTTCAGGCAATTGACATGGAGCACCCTAAGGGGACTCCTGGCAGTGCCTAAGTCAACTAAATAGGTGACTTCACCCTTTTTCTCAACAATTGTGTGGGGTCCACTCCAATTATCTTGGAGTGCTCTTGGGGCCACAGGCTCCAAGACCCACACTTTCTGCCCTGGTTGGTACTGAACCAAAACAGCCTTCTGGTCATGCCATTGCTTCTGGAGCTCTTGGCTGGCCTGAAGGTTTTTACTGGCCTTTTTCATGTACTCAGCCATCCTTGATCTGAGGCCAAGTACATAATCCACAATATCTTGCTTTGGAGCTTTTAAAGGTTGTTCCCAACCCTCCTTGACAAGTGTGAGTGGACCCCTAACAGGGTGTCCAAAAAGAAGTTCAAAGGGGCTGAAGCCCACTCCTTTCTGGGGTACCTCCCTGTAGGCAAAAAGGAGGCATGGTAACAGGCTATCCCATCTCCTGCGGAGTTTTTCAGGGAGACCCATAATCATGCCTTTGAGAGTTTTGTTAAATCTCTCCACCAGTCCATTTGTTTGTGGATGATAGGGTGAAGTGAACTTGTACGTTACACCACACTCCTTCCACATAGCCTTCAGGTAAGCAGACTTGAAATTGTTTCCTCTGTCTGATACCACCTCTTTTGGGAAGCCCACCCTGGAAAATATTCCCAGGAGGGCCTTTGCCACTGCAGGAGCTGTAGTGGTCCTAAGAGGAATAGCTTCAGGGTATCTTGTGGCATGGTCCACTACCACCAAGATAAACCTATTGCCTGAAGCAGTAGGAGGGTCAAGGGGGCCAACTATGTCAACCCCTACCCTTTCAAAGGGAACCCCAACCACAGGCAGTGGAATAAGGGGTGCCTTTGGAGTGCCACCTGTTTTGCCACTGGCTTGACAGGTTTCACAGGACTTACAAAACTCTTTTGTGTCCTCAGACATTCTAGGCCAATGAAACAAGGGAACAAGCCTGTCCTATGTTTTCATTTGTCCTAGATCTCCAGCTAGGGGAATGTCGTGAGCCAGTGTTAGGAGGAACTTTCTGTACTCCTGAGGAATCACTAATCTCCTGGCAGCTCCAGGTTTAGGATCCCTTGCCTCAGTGTACAAGAGTATGTCCTCCCAGTAAACTCTGTGAGAGTCACTGACATCCCCATTAGCCTGTTTGACAGCTTGCTGTCTTAGACCCTCTAGTGTGGGACAGGTCTGCTGTGCCACACTCAGCTCCTCTCTGGCAGGCCCCCCTTCACCCAAAAGCTCAGCAGTGTCTGCTTCAAGCTCCTCTGGTGTAGGTTCTGCACAGGGAGGGCATTCTTCTTCCTCAGAAGTAGAATCCACTGTAGAGGGAGGGATAGTAGATAGTGCTTTACTTCTACTAGCCCTAGCTTTAGGGAGCACTTGGTCCATTGTTCCAGGATCCAAGTCACCCTGTCCTTTTTGCTTTTTGGCCTGAGCCCTGGTTAAAGCAAAAATATGCCCTTGAATGCCCAGCATTGCTGCATGGGCCTCCAACTCCACTTCTGACCAAGCTGATGTCTCCAAATCATTTCCTAGTAGACAGTCTACAGGTAAATCTGAGGCTACCACAACTTTCTTTGGACCAGTAACCCCCCCCCCCCAGTTGAGATTTAAAACAGCCATGGGGTGGCTAAGTGTGTTGTTGTGAGCATTGGTTACTTGGTACTGGTGACCAAGTAGGTGTTGTTCAGGGTGGACCAGTTTCTCAATTACCATAGTAACAGTGGCACCAGTGTCCCTGTAGGCCTGAACCTCAACACCATTTATTAGGGGTAGTTGCTTTTACTTATCCATGTTAAGGGGACAAGCAACCAAGGTGGCTAAATCAATAGCCCCCTCAGAGACTAACACAGCCTCTGTGGTCTCCCTAATCAGACCAACCCCAACTAAGTTACCAATAGTGAGCCCAGCTACTCCCTTGGATTGGCTATTAGTAGTTTTGCTCCCACCACCACTGCTATTAGTAGGGACACTAGGTGTAGCAGTAGGGGTTGTAGTGGTAGGAGGCTTGGTGCTTTTCTTTGGACAACTGGGATCTGTTGTCCAATGGCCTTTTATTTTACATAAATAGCACCATGGTTTCTTTTCTCTGTTTTGATTGGAAGAGGATTTGGGCCCACCACCCCCACCAGAGTGTTTTTGTGGGCCTGATGAAGACTCATTTTTAAATTTGTCCCCACCCTTGTCAGACGACTTACCATCCTTCTTCTTATTGCCATCTTTGTCACTCCCTGTATGAACTTTTCTGTTCACCCTTGTTCTGACCCATTTGTCTGCCTTCTTTCCCAATTCTTGGGGAGAGGTCAGATCAGAGTCCACCAAGTACTGGTGCAACAACACAGACACACAATTATTAAGAATATGCTCTCTCAGGATCAAGTTATACAGGCTGTCATAATCAGTAACTTTACTGCCATGTAACCACCCCTCCAAGGCCTTCACTGAATGGTCAACAAAATCAACCCAGTCTTGTGAAGACTCCTTTTTGGTCTCTCTGAACTTTATCCTGTATTGTTCAGTGGTTAAGCCATAACCATCCAGGAGTGCATTCTTAAGAACTGTAAAATTATTGGCATCACTTTCTTTCACAGTAAGGAGCCTATCCCTACCTTTTCCACTAAATGATAGCCATAGGATAGCAGCCCACTGCCTTTGAGGGACATCCTGTACAACACAGGCCCTCTCAAGTGCAGCAAACCACTTGTTAATGTCATCCCCCTCCTTATAAGGGGGAACTATCTTGTGCAGATTCCTTGAATCATGCTCTCTTGCAGGATGACTATGGGGAATACTGCTGCTGCCACCATGGGTTTCTAAACCCAGTTTCTGTCTTTCCTTCTCTACTTCTAAGGATTGTCTATCTAAATCCAGCTGTTGCTGTTTAAGCTTCAGTCTGGATTGCTCCACTCTCAATCTATTGAGCTCCCTTTCTAACATTCTGTCATCAGGGTGGGTGGGAGGGACATTCCTAGACACAGAAGCATGGTGAGAATGGACAGAAGGAGACCTATCCCTTACAGAAGACACCCTAACAGCTTGGCTAACAAAAACATCACTTCTACTGTGGTGAGAAGGAATACTCTTGCTATGATGTGAGACAACACTATCTGTATAGTGTGACTCAACCTCAGTACCAACTATACTAGACTGTCTAGTAATGGGCAGGCTAGGAAGTTTCTTTCCTGAATCTTTTCCTAGGGGAGTCCCTGGATCAGATTGGGAACCATTGGCTACTTTTTCAACAGATGGGGCCCATTTGGCCTTATCTTGTTCTCTAAGCATGTTAAGCAACAATTCCAAAGAAGGATTCTTCCCTACACTTAAACCTCTTTCTACACAGAGACTCCTTGCTCCTTTCCAGCTAAGGTGGTCATATGCAAATTTGGACAGATCAACATTTTGGCCTGTGCCAGACATTTTTAGAAGAGTTTAAGTGACAGAAAAAGTGAAGAAAAAGTTTTTCAGAACTTTTTAGAAAGACAGAAAAAACTTTTTAAACTTTTAGAAAGTTTAGAGGTACTTTTCAGCACTTTAGAAAGAAGTGAAAAGAGGAAATGCAAAACTTTTTAGCTATGTGAACACACGCTGAACTTGTTTTGTATATTTTTCTCTTATGAAAAGTACAATGACAAGAGTGGTAAGTAGTCTCAAAGCACTTATCCCGTCGCTGCTTCCAATGTAGGAGGCTGGACTGGCTTGTAGTGAGTACCAAGGGGTACTTGCACCTTGCACCAGGCCCAGTTATCCCTTATTAGTGTATAGGGTGTCTAGCAGCATAGGCTGATAGATAATGGTAGCTTAGCAGAGCAGCTTAGGCTGAACTAGGAGACGAGTGAAGCTCCTACAGTACCACTAGTGTCACTTGCACAATATCATAAGAAAACACAATACACAGATATACTAAAAATAAAGGTACTTTATTTTTATGACAATATGCCAAAGTATCTCAGAGTGTACCCTCAGTATGAGGATAGCAAATATACACAAGATATATGTACACAATACCAAAAATATGCAGTATAGTTTTAGAAAACAGTGCAAACAATGTATAGTTACAATAGGAAGCAATGGGGACACATAGGGATAGGGGCAACACAAACCATATACTCCAAAAGTGGAATGCGAACTACGAATGGACCCCAAACCTATGTGACCTTGTAGAGGGTCGCTGGGACTATTAGAAAATAGTAAGGGTTAGAAAAATAGCCCACCCCAAGACCCTGAAAAGTGAGTGCAAAGTGCACTAAAGTTCCCCTAAGGACAAAGAAGTCGTGATAGGGGAATTCTGCAGGAAAGACACAAACCAGCAATGCAACAACAATGGATTTCCAAACGAGGGTACCTGTGGAACAAGGGGACCAAGTCCAAAAGTCACAAGCAAGTCGGAGATGGGCAGATGCCCAAGAAATGCCAACGGTGGGTGCAAAGAAGCTGCTACTGGACAATAGAAGCTTAGGATTCTGCAGGAACGACAAGGGCTAGAAACTTCCCCTTTGGAGGATGGATCCCCCACGCCGTGGAGAGTTGTGCAGAAGTGTTTTCCTGTGGAAATACAGCCAACAAGCCTTGCTAGCTGCAAATCGTGCAGTAAAGGTTTTTGCGTGCTGCTGTGGCCCAGGAGGGACCAGGATGTCGCCAATTGCGTCTGGGGACAGAGGGGGCGTCGAGCAAGACACAGAGCCCTCTCAGAAGCAGGCAGCTCATGCAGAAGTGCCGGAACAGGCACTTTGAAGAAGAGTGAAACGGTGCTCACCCGAAGTTGCACAAAGGAGTCCCACGCCGCCGGAGGACAACTTAGAAAGTCGTGCAATGCAGGTTAGAGTGCCGTGGACCCAGGCTTGGCTGTGCACAAAGGATTTCCGCCGGAAGTGCACGGAAGCCGGAGTAGCTGCAAAAGACGCGGTTCCCAGCAATGCAGTCTGGCGTGGGGAGGCAAGGACTTACCTCCACCAAACTTGGACTGAAGAGTCACTGGACTGTGGGAGTCACTTGGACAGAGTTGCTGGAATCAAGGGACCTCGCTCGTCGTGCTGAGAGGAGACCCAGAGTACCGGTAATGCAGTTCTTTGGTGCCTGCGGTTGCAGGGGGAAGATTCCGTCGACCCACAGGAGATTTCTTCGGAGCTTCTAGTGCAGAGAGGAGGCAGACTACCCCCACAGCATGCACCACCAGGAAAACAGTTGAGAAGGCGGCAGGATCAGCGTTACAGAGTTGCAGTAGTCATCTTTGCTACTTTGTTGCAGTTTTGCAGGCTTCCAGCGCGGTCAGCAGTCGATTCCTTGGCAGAAGGTGAAGAGAGAGATGCAGAGGAACTTGGATGAGCTCTTGCATTCGTTATCTAAGGAATCCCCAGAGACAGAGACCCTAAATAGCCAGAAAAGAGGGTTTGGCTACCTAGGAGAGAGGATAGGCTAGCAACACCTGAAGGAGCCTATCAGAAGGAGTCTCTGATGTCACCTGGTGGCACTGGCCACTCAGAGCAGTCCAGTGTGCCAGCAGCACCTCTGTTTCCAAGATGGCAGAGGTCTGGAGCACACTGGAGGAGCTCTGGACACCTCCCAGGGGAGGTGCAGGTCAGGGGAGTGGTCACTCCCCTTTCCTTTGTCCAGTTTCGCGCCAGAGCAGGGCTAAGGGGTCCCTGAACCGGTGTAGACTGGCTTATGCAGAAATGGGCACCAAATGTGCCCATGAAAGCATTTCCAGAGGCTGGGGGAGGCTACTCCTCCCCTGCCTTCACACCATTTTCCAAAGGGAGAGGGTGTAACACCCTCTCTCAGAGGAAGTCCTTTGTTCTGCCATCCTGGGCCAAGCCTGGCTGGACCCCAGGAGGGCAGAAACCTGTCTGAGGGGTTGGCAGCAGCAGCAGCTGCAGTGAAACCCCAGGAAAGGCAGTTTGGCAGTACCAGGGTCTGTGCTAGAGACTCAGGGGATCATGGAATTGTCACCATCATTCCATGATCTTAGACATGTTACATGGCCATGTTCGGAGTTACCATTGTGAAGCTATACATAGGTAGTGACCTATGTATAGTGCACACGTGAAATGGTGTCCCCGCACTCACACAGTCCTGGGAATTTGCCCTGAACGATGTGGTGGCACCTTGGCTAGTGCCCACACACTAAGTAACTTAGCACCCAACCTTTACCAGGTAAAGGTTAGACATATAGGTGATTTATAAGTTACTTAAGTGCAGTGGTAAATGGATGTGAAATAACGTGGACGTTATTTCACTCAGGCTGCAGTGGCAGGCCTGTGTAAGAATTGTCAGAGCTCCCTATGGGTGGCAAAAGAAATGCTGCAGCCCATGGGGATCTCCTAGAACCCCAATACCCTGGGTACCTCAGTACCATATAATAGGGAATTATAAGGGTGTTCCAGTATGCCAATGTGAATTGGTAAAATTGGTCACTAGCCTATTAGTGACAATTTGGAAAGCAGAGAGAGCATAACCACTGAGGTTCTGGTTAGCAGAGCCTCAGTGAGACAGTTAGTCATCACATAGGGAACACATACAGGGCACACTTAGGAGCACTGGGGCCCTGGCTGGCAAGGTCCCAGTGACACATACACTAAAACAACATATATACAGTGAAATATGGGGGTAACATGCCAGGCAAGATGGTACTTTCCTACACAACTCCACCCCCCAAACGAAGGACAATAAGACTAGCCATGACCTGATGAGTCTTCATTGTCTAAGTGGAAATATCTGGAGAGTCCATCTGCATTGGAGTGGGTACTCCCTGGTCTATGTTCCACTGTATGGTCCATTCCCTGTAGAGATATGGACCACCTCAACAATTTAGGGTTTTCACCTTTCATTTGTTTTAGCCAAAGTAGAGGTTTGTGGTCTGTCTGAACAATGAAGTGAGTGCCAAACAGGTATGGCCTCAACTCCTTCAGTGCCCAGACCACAGCAAAGGCCTCCCTCTCTATGGCAGACCAACGTTTTTCTCTAGGGGTCAACCTCCTGCTGATAAAAGCCACAGGTTGATCCTGGCCCTCAGAATTGAGATGTGATAAGACTGTCCCTACCCCTAATTCAGATGCATCAGTTTGAACAATGAATTTCTTGGAGTAACATGGACTTTTTAGGACAGGTGCAATGCACATGGCCTGTTTCAGCTCCTCAAAAGCTTTCTGACAGCTAGCTGTCCACAATACCTTTTTAGGCATTTTCTTTGAAGTGAGGCCATTAAGAGGGGCTGCTATGGAGCCATAGTTCTTTATGAACCTCCTGTAATACCCAGTGAGGCCTAAGAAGGCTCTCACCTGGGTCTGAGTTGGAGGGGGAACCCAATCTATGATAGTTTGGATTTTCCCCTGAAGTGGTGCAATCTGTTCTCCACCTACAAGGTGTCCCAGATAAACCACTTTGCCCTGCCCTATCTGGCACTTTGAAGCCTTGATAGCGAGGCCTGCCTTTTGCAGGGCCTCCAAAACTTTCCACAGGTGGACCAGGTGATCATCCCAGGTGGAGCTAAAGACAGCTATATCATCTAGATATGCTGCACTAAAAGCCTCCAACCCTTGCAGGACTGTATTCACCAACCTCTGAAAAGTGGCAGGTGCATTTTTCAAACCAAAGGGCATTACTGTGAATTGGTAGTGCCCTCCAATAGTCGAAAATGCAGTTTTTGGTTTTGCATCCTCTGATAACTTGATCTGCCAATACCCTGCAGTCAAATCAAAGGTGCTTAGATACTTGGCAGATGCCAGTGCATCTATTAGCTCATCTGTCCTGGGTATAGGGTGAGCATCAGTTTTAGTTACCTGGTTGAGACCTCTGTAATCTACATAAAACCTAATTTCCCTTTTTCCATCTTTGGAATGAGGCTTTGGTACAAGTACCACAGGAGAGGCCCATGGACTTTCAGAGTGCTCAACCACTCCCAGTTCAAGCATTTTCTGAACTTCTTGTTTTATGCAGTCTCTGACATGGTCAGGCTGCCTATAGATCTTACTTTTGACAGGCATGCTGTCTCCAGTATCTATAGTGTGCTCACACCAAGAAGTGGTGCCTGGCACAGTAGAAAAGAGTTCAGAAAACTGACCCAGGAGATTTATGCAGTGGTCTTTCTGCTCAGCAGTAAGACAATCTGCTAAAACTACACCTTCCACTAGAGCATCTTGTTCTGTGGAAGAGAAGAGATCAGGGAGAGGGTCACTCTCTTCTTCCTGTCCTTCATCTGTTGACATGAGCAGGGTGAGATCAGCCCTGTCATAGTAGGGTTTTAGGCGATTGACATTGAGCACCCTAAGGGGACTCCTGGCAGTGCCCAAGTCAACCAAGTAGGTGACTTCTCCCTTCTTTTCAACAATGATGTGGGGTCCACTCCATTTGTCTTGGAGTGCTCTTGGGGCCACAGGCTCCAAGACCCACACCTTCTGTCCTGGTTGGTACTGAATCAGAACAGCCTTCTGGTCATGCCATTGCTTTTGGAGCTCTTGGCTATCCTGAAGGTTTTTACTGGCCTTTTTCATATACTCAGCCATTCTGGATCTTAGGCCAAGTACGTAGTCCACTATGTCTTGCTTAGGAGCTTTTAAAGGTTGTTCCCAACCCTCCTTTACAAGTGTTAGAGGACCTCTTACAGGGGTCTAAATAGGAGTTCAAAGGGGCTGAAGCCCACTCCTTTTTGGGGTACCTCCCTATAAGCAAAAAGGAGGCAAGGTAACAGGACATCCCATCACCTCCTGAGTTTTTCAGGGAGTCCCATTATCATTCCTTTGAGAGTTTTATTAAACCTCTCAACCAGTCCATTTGTTTGTGGATGATAAGGTGTGGTGAAGTTGTATGTTACACCACATTCCTTCCACATGGCCTTCAAGTATGCAGACATAAAGTTGCTACCCCTGTCTGATACCACCTCTTTTGGGAAACCCACCCTGGAAAAGATTCCCAGGAGGGCTTTTGCCACTGTGTAGGAAAGTACCATCTTGCCTGGCATGTTACCCCCATTTTTCACTGTATATATGTTGTTTTAGTTGTATGTGTCACTGGGACCCTGCCAGCCAGGGCCCCAGTGTTCATAAGTGTGCCTGACTGTGTTACCTGTGTTATGACTAACTGTCTCACTGAGGCTCTGCTATCCAGAACCTCAGTGGTTATGCTCTCTGTGAGAAGGTAGCCTCTTTCTAGCCTTGTTACCCCCACTTTTGGCCTGTTTGTGAGTGTATGTCAGGGTGTTTGTCACTGTTTTCACTGTCTCACTTGGATCCTGATAGCCAGGCCTCAGTGCTCATAGTGAAAACACTATGGTTTCAGTATGTTTGTTATGTGTCACTGGGATCCTGCTGGTCAGGACCCCAGTGCTCATAGGTTTGTGGCCTATATGTATGTGTCACGGGGACCCTGTCACACAGGGCCCCAGTGCTCATAGGTGTGCATGTATATGTTCCCTGTGTGGTGCCTAACTGTCTCACTGAGGCTCTGCTAACCAGAACCTCAGTGGTTATGCTCTCTCATTTCTTTCCAAATTGTCACTGACAGGCTAGTGACCATTTTTACCAATTTACATTGGCTTACTGGAACACCCTTATAATTCCCTAGTATATGGTACTGAGGTACCCAGGGTATTGGGGTTCCAGGAGATCCCTATGGGCTGCAGCATTTCTTTTGCCACCCATAGGGAGCTCTGACAATTCTTACACAGGCCTGCCACTGCAGCCTGAGTGAAATAACGTTCACGTTATTTCACAGCCATTTTACACTGCACTTAAGTAACTTATAAGTCACCTATATGTCTAACCTTTACCTGGTAAAGGTTAGGTGCAAAGTTACTTAGTGTGAGGGCACCCTGGCACTAGCCAAGGTGCCCCCACATTGTTCAGTGCCAATTCCCTGAACTTTGTGAGTGCGGGGACACCATTACACGCGTGCACTACATATAGGTCACTACCTATATGTAGCTTCACCATGGTAACTCCGAATATGGCCATGTAACATGTCTATGATCATGGAATTGCCCCCTCTATGCCATCCTGGCATTGTTGGTACAATTCCATGATCCCAGTGGTCTGTAGCACAGACCCTGGTACTGCCAGACTGCCCTTCCTGGGGTTTCTCTGCAGCTGCTGCTGCTGCCAACCCCTCAGACAGGCAGCTGCCCTCCTGGGGTCCAGCCAGGCCTGGCCCAGGATGGCAGAACAAAGAACTTCCTCTGAGAGAGGGTGTGACACCCTCTCCCTTTGGAAAATGGTGTGAAGGCAGGGGAGGAGTAGCCTCCCCCAGCCTCTGGAAATGCTTTGTTGGGCACAAATGTGCCCAATTCTGCATAAGCCAGTCTACACCGGTTCAGGGACCCCTTAGCCCCTGCTCTGGCGCGAAACTGGACAAAGGAAAGGGGAGTGACCACTCCCCTGACCTGCACCTCCCCTGGGAGGTGTCCAGAGCTCCTCCAGTGTGCTCCAGACCTCTGCCATCTTGGAAACAGAGGTGCTGCTGGCACACTGGACTGCTCTGAGTGGCCAGTGCCACCAGGTGACGTCAGAGACTCCTGCTGATAGGCTCCTTCAGGTGTTAGTAGCCTTTCCTCTCTCCTAGGTAGCCAAACCCTCTTTTCTGGCTATTTAGGGTCTCTGTCTCTGGGGAAACTTTAGATAACGAATGCATGAGCTCAGCCGAGTTCCTCTGCATCTCCCTCTTCACCTTCTGATAAGGAATCGACCGCTGACCGCGCTGGAAGCCTGCAAACCTGCAACATAGTAGCAAAGACGACTACTGCAACTCTGTAACGCTGATCCTGCCGCCTTCTCGACTGTTTTCCTGCTTGTGCATGCTGTGGGGGTAGTCTGCCTCCTCTCTGCACCAGAAGCTCCGAAGAAATCTCCCGTGGGTCGACGGAATCTTCCCCCTGCAACCGCAGGCACCAAAAAGCTGCATTACCGGTCCCTTGGGTCTCCTCTCAGCACGACGAGCGAGGTCCCTCGAATCCAGCGACACCGTCCAAGTGACCCCCACAGTCCAGTGACTCTTCAGCCCGAGTTTGGTGGAGGTAAGTCCTTGCCTCACCTCGCTGGGCTGCATTGCTGGGAACCGCGACTTTGCAAGCTACTCCGGCCCCTGTGCACTTCCGGCGGAAATCCTTCGTGCACAGCCAAGCCTGGGTCCACGGCACTCTAACCTGCATTGCACGACTTATTAAGTTGGTCTCCGGCGACGTGGGACTCCTTTGTGCAACTTCGGCGAGCACCGTTTCACGCATCCTTGTAGTGCCTGTTTCTGGCACTTCTCCGGGTGCTACCTGCTTCAGTGAGGGCTCCTTGTCTTGCTCGACGTCCCCTCTCTCTGCAGGTCCAATTTGCGACCTCCTGGTCCCTCCTGGGCCCCAGCAGCGTCCAAAAACGCCAAACGGACGATTTGCGTGTAGCAAGGCTTGTTGGCGTTCATCTGGCGGGAAAACACTTCTGCACGACTCACCAAGGCGTGGGGGATCCATCCTCCAAAGGGGAAGTCTCTAGCCCTTGTCGTTCCTGCAGTATTCACAGTTCTTCAGCCTAGTAAGAGCTTCTTTGCACCAACCGCTGGCATTTCTTGGGCATCTGCCCATCTCCGAGTGGCTTGTGACTTTTGGACTTGGTCCCCTTGTTCCACAGGTACCCTCAGTCAGGAATCCATCGTTGTTGCATTGCTGATTTGTGTTTTCCTTGCATTTTCCCTCTAACACGACTATTTTGTCCTTAGGGGAACTTTAGTGCACTTTGCACTCACTTTTCAGGGTCTTGGGGAGGGTTATCTTTCTAACTCTCACTATTTTCTAATAGTCCCAGCGACCCTCTACAAGGTCACATAGGTTTGGGGTCCATTCGTGGTTCGCATTCCACTTTTGGAGTATATGGTTTGTGTTGCCCCTATCCCTATGTTTCCCCATTGCATCCTATTGTAACTATACATTGTTTGCACTGTTTTCTAAGACTATACTGCATATTTTTGCTATTGTGTATATATATCTTGTGTATATTTCCTATCCTCTCACTGAGGGTACACTCTAAGATACTTTGGCATATTGTCATAAAAATAAAGTACCTTTATTTTTAGTATAACTGTGTATTGTGTTTTCTTATGATATTGTGCATATGACACTAAGTGGTACTGTAGTAGCTTCACACGTCTCCTAGTTCAGCCTAAGCTGCTCTGCTAAGCTACCATTATCTATCAGCCTAAGCTGCTAGACACCCTATACACTAATAAGGGATAACTGGGCCTGGTGCAAGGTGCAAGTACCCCTTGGTACTCACTACAAGCCAGTCCAGCCTCCTACACTCTCTCATTTCTTTCCAAATTGTCACTAACAGGCTAGTGACCAATTTTACCAATTCACATTGGCATACTGGAACACCCTTATAATTACCTAGTATATGGTACTGAGGTACACAGGGTATTGGGGTTCCAGGAGATCCCTATGGGCTGCAGCATTTCTTTTGCCACCCATAGGGAGCTCTGACAATTCTTACACAGGCCTGCCACTGCAGCCTGAGTGAAATAAAGTCCACGTTATTTTACAGCCATTTACCACTGCACTTAGGTAACTTATAAGTCACCTATATGTCTAAACTTTACCTGGTAAAGGTTAGGTGCTAAGTTACCTAGTGTGTGGGCACCCTGGCACTAGCCAAGGTGCCCCCACATCGTTCAGGGCAAATTCCCCAGACTTTGTGAGTGCGGGGACACCATTACACGCGTGCACTACACATAGGTCACTACCTATGTGTAGCTTCACAATGGTAACTCCGAATATGGCCATGTAACATGTCTAAGATCATGGAAGCATCATGATCATTGTGAAGCTACATATAGGTAGTGACCTATATGTAGTGCACACGTGTAATGGTGTCCCCGCACTCACAAAGTTCAGGGAATTGGCTCTGAACAATGTGGGGGCACCTTGGCTAGTGCCAGGGTGCCCTCACACTAAGTAACTTTGCACCTAACCTTTACCAGGTAAAGGTTAGACATATAGGTGACTTATAAGTTACTTAAGTGCAGTGTAAAATGGCTGTGAAATAACGTGGACGTTATTTCACTCAGGCTGCAGTGGCAGGCCTGTGTAAGAATTGTCAGAGCTCCCTATGGGTGGCAAAAGAAATGCTGCAGCCCATAGGGATCTCCTGGAACCCCAATACCCTGGGTACCTCAGTACCATATACTAGGGAATTATAAGGGTGTTCCAGTAAGCCAATGTAAATTGGTAAAAATGGTCACTAGCCTGTCAGTGACAATTTGGAAAGAAATGAGAGAGCATAACCACTGAGGTTCTGATTAGCAGAGCCTCAGTGAGACAGTTAGTCACTACACAGGTAACACATTCAGGCACACTTATGAGCACTGGGGCCCTGGGTTACCAGGGTCCCAGTGACACATACACTAAAACAACATATATACAGTGAAAAATGGGGGTAACATGCCAGGCAAGATGGTACTTTCCTACACAACGCCCCCCCCCCAAACGAAGGACAATAAGACTAGCCATGACCTGATGAGTCTTCATTGTCTAAGTGGAAATATCTGGAGAGTCCATCTGCATTGGAGTGGCTACTCCCAGGTCTATGTTCCACTGTATAGTCCATTCCCTGTAGGGATATGGACCACCTCAACAATTTAGGATTTTCACCTTTCATTTGTTTTAGCCAAAGTAGAGGTTTGTGGTCTGTCTGAACAATGAAGTGAGTGCCAAACAGGTATGGCCTCAACTTCTTCAGTGCCCAGACCACAGCAAAGGCCTCCCTCTCTATGGCAGACCAACGCTTTTCTCTAGGGGTCAACCTCCTACTAATAAAAGCAACAGGTTGATCCTGGCCCTCAGAATTAAGTTGTGATCGGACTGCCCCTACTCCTAATTCAGATGCATCAGTTTGGACATAGAATTTTTTAGAGTAACAAGGGCTTTTCAGGACAGGTGCAGAGCACATGGCCTGCTTCAGCTCCTCAAAAGCTTTCTGACAGTTTGCTGTCCATAATACCTTTTTAGGCATTTTCTTGGATGTGAGGTCATTAAGAGGGGCTGCAATGGAGCCATAGTTCTTAATGAACCTCCTGTGATACCCAGTGAGGCCTAGGAAGGCTCTCACCTGAGTCTGAGTGGTAGGGGGAACCCAATCAATAATAGTTTGGATTTTCCCCTGAAGTGGTGCAATCTGTTCCCCACCAACAAGGTGTCCCAGATAAACCACCTTACCCTGCCCTATCTGGCACTTTGAAGCCTTGATAGTGAGGCCTGCCTTTTGCAGGGCCTCCAAAACTTTCCATAGGTGGACCAGGTGATCATCCCAGCTGGAGCTAAAGACAGCTATATCGTCCAAATATGCTGCACTGAAAGCTTCCAGCCCTTGTAGGACTGTGTTCACCAACCTCTGAAAAGTGGCAGGTGCATTTTTCAAACCAAAAGGCATTACAGTAAACTGGTAATGTCCTCCAATGGTAGAAAATGCAGTCTTAGGTCTAGCATCTTCTGATAATTTGATCTGCCAATACCCTGCAGTCAAATCAAAAGTGCTTAGATACTTGGCAGATGCCAGTGTATCTATAAGCTCATCTGCCCTGGGTATAGGGTGAGCATCAGTTTTGGGTACCAAGTTGAGACCTCTATAGTCTACACAAAACCGCATTTCCTTCTTTCCATCTTTAGAATTGGGTTTTGGTACCAGTACCACAGGAGAAGCCCATGGACTGTCAGAGTGCTCAACCACTCCTAGTTCCAACATTTTCTGAACTTCTTGCTTTATGCAGTCCCTGACATGGTCAGGCTGCCTATAGATCTTACTTTTGACAGGTAAACTGTCTCCAGTATCTATAGTGTGCTCACACCAAGAAGTGGTGCCTGGCACAGCAGAGAAGAGTTCTGAAAATTGTCCAAGGAGATTTATGCAATGGTCTTTCTGCTCAGCAGTAAGACAATCTGCCAAAACTACACCTTCCACCAGAGCATCTTGTTCTGTGGAAGAGAAGAGATCAGGTAGAGGATCACTGTCTTCTTCCTGTCCCTCATCAGTTGCCATGAGCAGGGTGAGATCAGCCCTGTCATAGTAGGGTTTCAGGCGGTTGACATGGAGCACCCTAAGGGGACTCCTGGCAGTGCCTAAGTCAACCAAGTAGGTGACTTCACCCTTCTTTTCAACAATTGTGTGGGGACCACTCCATTTATCTTGGAGTGCTCTTGGGGCCACAGGCTCCAAGACCCACACTTTCTGCCCTGGTTGGTATTGAACCAAAACAGCCTTCTGATCATGCCATTGCTTCTGGAGCTCTTGGCTGGCCTGAAGGTTTTTACTGGCCTTTTTCATGTACTCAGCCATCCTTGATCTGAGGCCAAGTACATAATCCACAATATCCTGCTTAGGAGCTTTCAAAGGTTGTTCCCAACCCTCCTTTACAAGTGTGAGTGGACCCCTAACAGGGTGTCCAAAAAGAAGTTCAAAGGGGCTGAAGCCCACTCCTTTCTGGGGTACCTCCCTGTAGGCAAAAAGGAGGCATGGTAGAAGGATATCCCATCTCCTGCGGAGTTTTTCAGGGAGACCCATAATCATGCCTTTGAGAGTTTTGTTAAATCTCTCCACCAGTCCATTTGTTTGTGGATGATAGGGTGTTGTGAACTTGTACGTTACACCACACTCCTTCCACATGGCCTTTAAGTATGCAGACATGAAATTGCTTCCCCTGTCTGATACCACTTCCTTTGGGAAGCCCACCCTGGAAAATATTCCCAGGAGGGCCTTTGCCACTGCAGGAGCTGTAGTGGTCCTTAAAGGAATAGCTTCAGGATATCTTGTGGCATGGTCCACTACCACCAAGATAAACCTATTGCCTGAAGCAGTAGGAGGGTCAAGGGGGCCAACTATGTCAACCCCTACCCTTTCAAAGGGAACCTCAACCACAGGCAGTGGGATAAGGGGTGCCTTTGGGGTGCCACCTGTCTTGCCACTGGCTTGACAGGTTTCACAGGACTTACAAAATTCCTTTGTGTCCTCAGACATCCTAGGCCAATGAAACAATGGAACCAGTCTGTCCCAAGTTTTCATTTGACCCAGGTGCCCAGCTAGGGGAATGTCATGTGCCAGTGTTAGGAGGAACTTCCTGTACTCCTGAGGAATCACTAATCTCCTGGCAGCTCCAGGTTTAGGATCCCTATGCTAAGTGTACAAGAGGTTGTCCTCCCAGTAAACTCTGTGAGAGTCACTGACATCCCCATTAGCCTGTTTGACAGCTTGCTGTCTGAGACCCTCTAATGTGGGACAGGTTTGCTGTGCCACACTCAGCTCCTCTCTGGCAGGCCCCCCTTCACCCAAAAGCTCAGCAGTGTCTGCTTCCAGCTCCTCTGGTGTAGGTTCTGCACAGGGAGGGAATTCTTCTTCCTCAGAAGTTGAATCATCTGTAGAGGGAGGGATAGTAGGTAGGGATTTACCTTTACTAACCCTAGCTTTAGGGAGCACTTGGTCCATTGTTCCAGGATCCAAGTCACCCTGTCCTTTTTGCTTTTTGCCTGAGCCCTGGTTAAAGCAAAAATATACCCTGGAATGCCCAGCATTGCTGCATGAGCCTCCAACTCCACTTCTGCCCAAGCTGATGTCTCTAAATCGTTCCCTAGTAGACAGTCGACAGGTAAATCTGAGGCAACCACAACTTTCTTTGGACCAGTAACCCCCCCCCCAGTTGAGATTTACAACAGCCATGGGGTGGCTAAGAGTGTTGTTATGAGCATCAGTCACTTGGTACTGGTGACCAAGTAGGTGTTGTTCAGGGTGTACCAGTTTCTCTGTTGCCATGGTAACACTGGCACCTGTGTCCCTGTAGGCCTGAACCGCAACACCATTTATTAGGGGAAGTTGCTTGTACTTATCCATATTAAGGGGACAAGCAACCAAGGTGGCCAAATCAATGGCACCTTCAGAGACTAACACAGCCTCTGTGGTCTCCCTGACAAGACCAACCCCAACTAAATTACCAAAAGTGAGCCCAGCTACTCCCTTGGATTGGCTATTAGTAGGTTTGCTCCCACCACCACTGCTATTACTAGGGGCACTAGGTGTAGCAGTAGGGGTTGTGGTAGTGGGAGGCATGGTGCTTTTCTTTGGACAACTGGCATCAGTTGTCCAATGGCCTTTTAAGTTACATAAATAGCACCATGGTTTCTTTACTTGATTACAAGAGGATTTGGACCCACCACCCCCACCAGAGTGTTTTTGTGGTCCTGATGAAGACTCATTTTTAGATCTGTCCCCACCCTTGTCTGAAGACTTACCATCCTTCTTCTTGCCATCCTTGCCACCCCCTGTATGAACCTTTCTGTTCACTCTTGTTCTGACCCATTTGTCTGCCTTCTTTTCCAATTCTTGGGGAGAGGTCAGATCTGAGTCCACTAGATATTGGTGTAACAAATCAGACACACAGTTATTCAGAATATGCTCTCTCAAGATTAGATTGTACAGGCTTTCATAGTCAGAAACTTTACTGCCATGTAACCACCCCTCCAAGGCCTTCACTGAATGGTCAACAAAGTCTACCCAGTCTTGTGAAGACTCTTTTCTGGTTTCTCTGAACTTGGATTTGGATTTTGCCAAACGAGGGTACCTGTGGAACAAGGGGACCAAGTCCAAAAGTCACAAGCAAGTCGGAGGTGGGCAGATGCCCAGGAAATGCCAATGGTGGGTGCAAAGAAGCTGCTACTGGACAGTAGAAGCTGAGGATTCTGCAGGAACAACAAGGGCTAGAAACTTCCCCTTTGGAGGATAGATCCCCCACGCCGTGGAGAGTCGTGCAGAAGTGTTTTCCTGTGGAAATACAGCCAACAAGCCTTGCTAGCTGCAAATCGTGCGGCAAGGGTTTTTGCGTGCTGCTGTGGCTCAGGAGGGACCAGGATGTCGCCAATTGCATCTGGGGACAGAGGGCGCGTCGAGCAAGACAAGGAGCCCTCTCAGAAGCAGGCAGCACATGCAGAAGTGCCAGAACAGGCACTTCAAAGAAGAGTGAAATGGTGCTCACCCGAAGTTGCACAAAGGAGTCCCACGCCGCTGGAGGACAACTTAGAAAGTCGTGCAATGCAGGTTAGAGTGCCGTGGACCCAGGCTTGGCTGTGCACAAAGGATTTCCGCCGGAAGTGCACAGAGGCCAGAGTAGCTGCAAAAGACGCGGTTCCCAGCAATGCAGTCTGGCGTGGGGAGGCAAGGACTTACCTCCACCAAACTTGGACTGAAGAGTCACTGGACTGTGGGAGTCACTTGGGCAGAGTTGCTGGAATCAAGGGACCTCGCTCGTCGTGCTGAGAGGAGACCCAGAGTACCGGTAATGCAGTTCTTTGGTGCCTGCGGTTGCAGGGGGAAGATTCCGTCAACCCACTGTAGGAAAGTACCGTCTTGCCTGGCATGTTACCCCCATTTTTCACTGTATATATGTTGTATTAGTGTATGTGTCACTGGGACCCTGGTAACCCAGGGCCCCAGTGCTCATAAGTGTGCCTGAATGTGTTACCTGTGTAGTGACTAACTGTCTCACTGAGGCTCTGCTAATCAGAACCTCAGTGGTTATGCTCTCTCATTTCTTTCCAAATTGTCACTGACAGGCTAGTGACCATTTTTACCAATTTACATTGGCTTACTGGAACACCCTTATAATTCCCTAGTATATGGTACTGAGGTACCCAGGGTATTGGGGTTCCAGGAGATCCCTATGGGCTGCAGCATTTCTTTTGCCACCCATAGGGAGCTCTGAAAATTCTTACACAGGCCTGCCACTGCAGCCTGAGTGAAATAACGTCCACGTTATTTCACAGCCATTTTACACTGCACTTAAGTAACTTATAAGTCACCTATATGTCTAACCTTTACCTGGTAAAGGTTAGGTGCAAAGTTACTTAGTGTGAGGGCACCCTGGCACTAGCCAAGGTGCCCCCACATTGTTCAGTGCCAATTCCCTGAACTTTGTGAGTGCGGGGACACCATTACACGCGTGCACTACATATAGGTCACTACCTATATGTAGCTTCACAATGGTAACTCCGAATATGGCCATGTAACATGTCTATGATCATGGAATTGCCCCCTCTATGCCATCCTGGCATAGTTGGCACAATCCCATGATCCCAGTGGTCTGTAGCACAGACCCTGGTACTGCCAAACTGCCCTTCCTGGGGTTTCACTGCAGCTGCTGCTGCTGCCAACCCCTCAGACAGGCATCTGCCCTCCTGGGGTCCAGCCAGGCCTGGCCCAGAATGGCAGAACAAAGAACTTCCTCTGAGAGAGGGTGTGACACCCTCTCCCTTTGGAAAATGGTGTGAAGGCAGGGGAGGAGTAGCCTCCCCCAGCCTCTGGAAATGCTTTGTTGGGCACAGATGTGCCCAATTCTGCATAAGCCAGTCTACACCGGTTCAGGGACCCCTTAGCCCCTGCTCTGGCGCGAAACTGGACAAAGGAAAGGGGAGTGACCACTCCCCTGACCTGCACCTCCCCTGGGATGTGTCCAGAGCTCCTCCAGTGTGCTCCAGACCTCTGCCATCTTGGAAACAGAGGTGCTGCTGGCACACTGGACTGCTCTGAGTGGCCAGTGCCACCAGGTGACGTCAGAGACTCCTGCTGATAGGCTCCTTCATGTATTAGTAGCCTATCCTCTCTCTTAGGTAGCCAAACCCTCTTTTCTGGCTATTTAGGGTCTCTGTCTCTGGGGAAACTTTAGATAACGAATGCATGAGCTCAGCCGAGTTCCTCTGCATCTCTCTCTTCACCTTCTGATAAGGAATCGACTGCTGACCGCGCTGGAAGCCTGCAAACCTGCAATATAGTAGCAAAGACGACTACTGCAACTCTGTAACGCTGATCCTGCCGCCTTCTCGACTGTTTTCCTGCTTGTGCATGCTGTGGGGGTAGTCTGCCTCCTCTCTGCACCAGAAGCTCCGAAGAAATCTCCCGTGGGTCGACGGAATCTTCCCCCTGCAACCGCAGGCACCAAAAAGCTGCATTACCGGTCCCTTGGGTCTCCTCTCAGCATGACGAGCGAGGTCCCTCGAATCCAGCGACTCTGTCCAAGTGACCCCCACAGTCCAGTGACTCTTCAGCCCAAGTTTGGTGGAGGTAAGTCCTTGCCTCACCTCGCTGGGCTGCATTGCTGGGAACCGCGACTTTGCAGCTACTCCGGCCCCTGTGCACTTCCGGCGGAAATCCTTTGTGCACAGCCAAGCCTGGGTCCACGGCACTCTAACCTGCATTGCACGACTTTCTAAGTTGGTCTCCGGCGACGTGGGACTCCTTTGTGCAACTTCGGCGAGCACCGTTTCACGCATCCTCGTAGTGCCTGTTTCTGGCACTTCTCCGGGTGCTACCTGCTTCAGTGAGGGCTCTTTGTTTTGCTCGACGTCCCCTCTCTCTTCAGGTCCAATTTGCGACCTCCTGGTCCCTCCTGGGCCCCAGCAGCGTCCAAAAACGCCAAACGCACGATTTGCGTCTAGCAAGGCTTGTTGGCGTCCTTTCGGCGGGAAAACACTTCTGCACGACTCTCCAAGGCGAGAGGGATTCGTCCACCAAAGGGGAAGTCTCTAGCCCTTTTTGTTCCTGCAGAAACCTCAGCTTCTTCTGTCCAGTAGAAGCTTCTTTGCACCCGCAGCTGGCATTTCCTGGGCATCTGCCCATCTCCGACTTGCTTGTGACTTTTGGACTTGGTCCCCTTGTTCCACAGGTACCCTAGATTGGAAATCCACAGTTGTTGCATTGCTGGTTTGTGTCTTTCCTGCATTATTCCTCTAACACGACTTCTTTGTCCTTAGGGGAACTTTAGTGCACTTTGCACTCACTTTTCAGGGTCTTGGGGAGGGTTATTTTTCTAACTCTCACTATTTTCTAATAGTCCCAGCGACCCTCTACAAGGTCACATAGGTTTGGGGTCCATTCGTGGTTCGCATTCCACTTTTGGAGTATATGGTTTGTGTTGCCCCTATCCCTATGTTTCCCCATTGCATTCTATTGTAACTATACATTGTTTGCACTGTTTTCTAAGACTATACTGCATATTTTTGCTATTGTGTATATATATCTTGTGTATATTTCCTATCCTCTCACTGAGGGTACACTCTAAGATACTTTGGCATATTGTCATAAAAATAAAGTACCTTTATTTTTAGTATAACTGTGTATTGTGTTTTCTTATGATATTGTGCATATGACACTAAGTGGTACTGTAGTAGCTTCACACGTCTCCTAGTTCAGCCTAAGCTGCTCTGCTAAGCTACCATTATCTATCAGCCTAAGCTGCTAGACACCCTATACACTAATAAGGGATAACTGGGCCTGGTGCAAGGTGCAAGTACCCCTTGGTACTCACTACAAGCCAGTCCAGCCTCCTACACTCTCTCATTTCTTTCCAAATTGTCACTAACAGGCTAGTGACCAATTTTACCAATTCACATTGGCATACTGGAACACCCTTATAATTACCTAGTATATGGTACTGAGGTACACAGGGTATTGGGGTTCCAGGAGATCCCTATGGGCTGCAGCATTTCTTTTGCCACCCATAGGGAGCTCTGACAATTCTTACACAGGCCTGCCACTGCAGCCTGAGTGAAATAAAGTCCACGTTATTTTACAGCCATTTACCACTGCACTTAGGTAACTTATAAGTCACCTATATGTCTAAACTTTACCTG
The DNA here is from genome assembly GCF_031143425.1 of Pleurodeles waltl. Lineage (NCBI taxonomy): Eukaryota > Metazoa > Chordata > Amphibia > Caudata > Salamandridae > Pleurodeles > Pleurodeles waltl. Next base: position 1,221,600,328 of record NC_090447.1, read on the forward strand.
GTAAAGGTTGGGTGCTAAGTTACCTAGTGTGTGGGCACCCTGGCACTAGCCAAGGTGCCCCCACATCGTTCAGGGCAAATTCCCCAGACTTTGTGAGTGCGGGGACACCATTACACGCGTGCACTACACATAGGTCACTACCTATGTGTAGCTTCACAATGGTAACTCCGAATATGGCCATGTAACATGTCTAAGATCATGGAAGCATCATGATCATTGTGAAGCTACATATAGGTAGTGACCTATATGTAGTGCACGCGTGTAATGGTGTCCCCGCACTCACAAAGTTCAGGGAATTGGCTCTGAACAATGTGGGGGCACCTTGGCTAGTGCCAGGGTGCCCTCACACTAAGTAACTTTGCACCTAACCTTTACCAGGTAAAGGTTAGACATATAGGTGACTTATAAGTTACTTAAGTGCAGTGTAAAATGGCTGTGAAATAACGTGGACGTTATTTCACTCAGGCTGCAGTGGCAGGCCTGTGTAAGAATTGTCAGAGCTCCCTATGGGTGGCAAAAGAAATGCTGCAGCCCATAGGGATCTCCTGGAACCCCAATACCCTGGGTACCTCAGTACCATATACTAGGGAATTATAAGGGTGTTCCAGTAAGCCAATGTAAATTGGTAAAAATGGTCACTAGCCTGTCAGTGACAATTTGGAAAGAAATGAGAGAGCATAACCACTGAGGTTCTGATTAGCAGAGCCTCAGTGAGACAGTTAGTCACTACACAGGTAACACATTCAGGCACACTTATGAGCACTGGGGCCCTGGGTTACCAGGGTCCCAGTGACACATACACTAAAACAACATATATACAGTGAAAAATGGGGGTAACATGCCAGGCAAGATGGTACTTTCCTACACAACGCCCCCCCCCCAAACGAAGGACAATAAGACTAGCCATGACCTGATGAGTCTTCATTGTCTAAGTGGAAATATCTGGAGAGTCCATCTGCATTGGAGTGGCTACTCCCAGGTCTATGTTCCACTGTATAGTCCATTCCCTGTAGGGATATGGACCACCTCAACAATTTAGGATTTTCACCTTTCATTTGTTTTAGCCAAAGTAGAGGTTTGTGGTCTGTCTGAACAATGAAGTGAGTGCCAAACAGGTATGGCCTCAACTTCTTCAGTGCCCAGACCACAGCAAAGGCCTCCCTCTCTATGGCAGACCAACGCTTTTCTCTAGGGGTCAACCTCCTACTAATAAAAGCAACAGGTTGATCCTGGCCCTCAGAATTAAGTTGTGATCGGACTGCCCCTACTCCTAATTCAGATGCATCAGTTTGGACATAGAATTTTTTAGAGTAACAAGGGCTTTTCAGGACAGGTGCAGAGCACATGGCCTGCTTCAGCTCCTCAAAAGCTTTCTGACAGTTTGCTGTCCATAATACCTTTTTAGGCATTTTCTTGGATGTGAGGTCATTAAGAGGGGCTGCAATGGAGCCATAGTTCTTAATGAACCTCCTGTGATACCCAGTGAGGCCTAGGAAGGCTCTCACCTGAGTCTGAGTGGTAGGGGGAACCCAATCAATAATAGTTTGGATTTTCCCCTGAAGTGGTGCAATCTGTTCCCCACCAACAAGGTGTCCCAGATAAACCACCTTACCCTGCCCTATCTGGCACTTTGAAGCCTTGATAGTGAGGCCTGCCTTTTGCAGGGCCTCCAAAACTTTCCATAGGTGGACCAGGTGATCATCCCAGCTGGAGCTAAAGACAGCTATATCGTCCAAATATGCTGCACTGAAAGCTTCCAGCCCTTGTAGGACTGTGTTCACCAACCTCTGAAAAGTGGCAGGTGCATTTTTCAAACCAAAAGGCATTACAGTAAACTGGTAATGTCCTCCAATGGTAGAAAATGCAGTCTTAGGTCTAGCATCTTCTGATAATTTGATCTGCCAATACCCTGCAGTCAAATCAAAAGTGCTTAGATACTTGGCAGATGCCAGTGTATCTATAAGCTCATCTGCCCTGGGTATAGGGTGAGCATCAGTTTTGGGTACCAAGTTGAGACCTCTATAGTCTACACAAAACCGCATTTCCTTCTTTCCATCTTTAGAATTGGGTTTTGGTACCAGTACCACAGGAGAAGCCCATGGACTGTCAGAGTGCTCAACCACTCCTAGTTCCAACATTTTCTGAACTTCTTGCTTTATGCAGTCCCTGACATGGTCAGGCTGCCTATAGATCTTACTTTTGACAGGTAAACTGTCTCCAGTATCTATAGTGTGCTCACACCAAGAAGTGGTGCCTGGCACAGCAGAGAAGAGTTCTGAAAATTGTCCAAGGAGATTTATGCAATGGTCTTTCTGCTCAGCAGTAAGACAATCTGCCAAAACTACACCTTCCACCAGAGCATCTTGTTCTGTGGAAGAGAAGAGATCAGGTAGAGGATCACTGTCTTCTTCCTGTCCCTCATCAGTTGCCATGAGCAGGGTGAGATCAGCCCTGTCATAGTAGGGTTTCAGGCGGTTGACATGGAGCACCCTAAGGGGACTCCTGGCAGTGCCTAAGTCAACCAAGTAGGTGACTTCACCCTTCTTTTCAACAATTGTGTGGGGACCACTCCATTTATCTTGGAGTGCTCTTGGGGCCACAGGCTCCAAGACCCACACTTTCTGCCCTGGTTGGTATTGAACCAAAACAGCCTTCTGATCATGCCATTGCTTCTGGAGCTCTTGGCTGGCCTGAAGGTTTTTACTGGCCTTTTTCATGTACTCAGCCATCCTTGATCTGAGGCCAAGTACATAATCCACAATATCCTGCTTAGGAGCTTTCAAAGGTTGTTCCCAACCCTCCTTTACAAGTGTGAGTGGACCCCTAACAGGGTGTCCAAAAAGAAGTTCAAAGGGGCTGAAGCCCACTCCTTTCTGGGGTACCTCCCTGTAGGCAAAAAGGAGGCATGGTAGAAGGATATCCCATCTCCTGCGGAGTTTTTCAGGGAGACCCATAATCATGCCTTTGAGAGTTTTGTTAAATCTCTCCACCAGTCCATTTGTTTGTGGATGATAGGGTGTTGTGAACTTGTACGTTACACCACACTCCTTCCACATGGCCTTTAAGTATGCAGACATGAAATTGCTTCCCCTGTCTGATACCACTTCCTTTGGGAAGCCCACCCTGGAAAATATTCCCAGGAGGGCCTTTGCCACTGCAGGAGCTGTAGTGGTCCTTAAAGGAATAGCTTCAGGATATCTTGTGGCATGGTCCACTACCACCAAGATAAACCTATTGCCTGAAGCAGTAGGAGGGTCAAGGGGGCCAACTATGTCAACCCCTACCCTTTCAAAGGGAACCTCAACCACAGGCAGTGGGATAAGGGGTGCCTTTGGGGTGCCACCTGTCTTGCCACTGGCTTGACAGGTTTCACAGGACTTACAAAATTCCTTTGTGTCCTCAGACATCCTAGGCCAATGAAACAATGGAACCAGTCTGTCCCAAGTTTTCATTTGACCCAGGTGCCCAGCTAGGGGAATGTCATGTGCCAGTGTTAGGAGGAACTTCCTGTACTCCTGAGGAATCACTAATCTCCTGGCAGCTCCAGGTTTAGGATCCCTATGCTAAGTGTACAAGAGGTTGTCCTCCCAGTAAACTCTGTGAGAGTCACTGACATCCCCATTAGCCTGTTTGACAGCTTGCTGTCTGAGACCCTCTAATGTGGGACAGGTTTGCTGTGCCACACTCAGCTCCTCTCTGGCAGGCCCCCCTTCACCCAAAAGCTCAGCAGTGTCTGCTTCCAGCTCCTCTGGTGTAGGTTCTGCACAGGGAGGGAATTCTTCTTCCTCAGAAGTTGAATCATCTGTAGAGGGAGGGATAGTAGGTAGGGATTTACCTTTACTAACCCTAGCTTTAGGGAGCACTTGGTCCATTGTTCCAGGATCCAAGTCACCCTGTCCTTTTTGCTTTTTGCCTGAGCCCTGGTTAAAGCAAAAATATACCCTGGAATGCCCAGCATTGCTGCATGAGCCTCCAACTCCACTTCTGCCCAAGCTGATGTCTCTAAATCGTTCCCTAGTAGACAGTCGACAGGTAAATCTGAGGCAACCACAACTTTCTTTGGACCAGTAACCCCCCCCCCAGTTGAGATTTACAACAGCCATGGGGTGGCTAAGAGTGTTGTTATGAGCATCAGTCACTTGGTACTGGTGACCAAGTAGGTGTTGTTCAGGGTGTACCAGTTTCTCTGTTGCCATGGTAACACTGGCACCTGTGTCCCTGTAGGCCTGAACCGCAACACCATTTATTAGGGGAAGTTGCTTGTACTTATCCATATTAAGGGGACAAGCAACCAAGGTGGCCAAATCAATGGCACCTTCAGAGACTAACACAGCCTCTGTGGTCTCCCTGACAAGACCAACCCCAACTAAATTACCAAAAGTGAGCCCAGCTACTCCCTTGGATTGGCTATTAGTAGGTTTGCTCCCACCACCACTGCTATTACTAGGGGCACTAGGTGTAGCAGTAGGGGTTGTGGTAGTGGGAGGCATGGTGCTTTTCTTTGGACAACTGGCATCAGTTGTCCAATGGCCTTTTAAGTTACATAAATAGCACCATGGTTTCTTTACTTGATTACAAGAGGATTTGGACCCACCACCCCCACCAGAGTGTTTTTGTGGTCCTGATGAAGACTCATTTTTAGATCTGTCCCCACCCTTGTCTGAAGACTTACCATCCTTCTTCTTGCCATCCTTGCCACCCCCTGTATGAACCTTTCTGTTCACTCTTGTTCTGACCCATTTGTCTGCCTTCTTTTCCAATTCTTGGGGAGAGGTCAGATCTGAGTCCACTAGATATTGGTGTAACAAATCAGACACACAGTTATTCAGAATATGCTCTCTCAAGATTAGATTGTACAGGCTTTCATAGTCAGAAACTTTACTGCCATGTAACCACCCCTCCAAGGCCTTCACTGAATGGTCAACAAAGTCTACCCAGTCTTGTGAAGACTCTTTTCTGGTTTCTCTGAACTTGGATTTGGATTTTGCCAAACGAGGGTACCTGTGGAACAAGGGGACCAAGTCCAAAAGTCACAAGCAAGTCGGAGGTGGGCAGATGCCCAGGAAATGCCAATGGTGGGTGCAAAGAAGCTGCTACTGGACAGTAGAAGCTGAGGATTCTGCAGGAACAACAAGGGCTAGAAACTTCCCCTTTGGAGGATAGATCCCCCACGCCGTGGAGAGTCGTGCAGAAGTGTTTTCCTGTGGAAATACAGCCAACAAGCCTTGCTAGCTGCAAATCGTGCGGCAAGGGTTTTTGCGTGCTGCTGTGGCTCAGGAGGGACCAGGATGTCGCCAATTGCATCTGGGGACAGAGGGCGCGTCGAGCAAGACAAGGAGCCCTCTCAGAAGCAGGCAGCACATGCAGAAGTGCCAGAACAGGCACTTCAAAGAAGAGTGAAATGGTGCTCACCCGAAGTTGCACAAAGGAGTCCCACGCCGCTGGAGGACAACTTAGAAAGTCGTGCAATGCAGGTTAGAGTGCCGTGGACCCAGGCTTGGCTGTGCACAAAGGATTTCCGCCGGAAGTGCACAGAGGCCAGAGTAGCTGCAAAAGACGCGGTTCCCAGCAATGCAGTCTGGCGTGGGGAGGCAAGGACTTACCTCCACCAAACTTGGACTGAAGAGTCACTGGACTGTGGGAGTCACTTGGGCAGAGTTGCTGGAATCAAGGGACCTCGCTCGTCGTGCTGAGAGGAGACCCAGAGTACCGGTAATGCAGTTCTTTGGTGCCTGCGGTTGCAGGGGGAAGATTCCGTCAACCCACTGTAGGAAAGTACCGTCTTGCCTGGCATGTTACCCCCATTTTTCACTGTATATATGTTGTATTAGTGTATGTGTCACTGGGACCCTGGTAACCCAGGGCCCCAGTGCTCATAAGTGTGCCTGAATGTGTTACCTGTGTAGTGACTAACTGTCTCACTGAGGCTCTGCTAATCAGAACCTCAGTGGTTATGCTCTCTCATTTCTTTCCAAATTGTCACTGACAGGCTAGTGACCATTTTTACCAATTTACATTGGCTTACTGGAACACCCTTATAATTCCCTAGTATATGGTACTGAGGTACCCAGGGTATTGGGGTTCCAGGAGATCCCTATGGGCTGCAGCATTTCTTTTGCCACCCATAGGGAGCTCTGAAAATTCTTACACAGGCCTGCCACTGCAGCCTGAGTGAAATAACGTCCACGTTATTTCACAGCCATTTTACACTGCACTTAAGTAACTTATAAGTCACCTATATGTCTAACCTTTACCTGGTAAAGGTTAGGTGCAAAGTTACTTAGTGTGAGGGCACCCTGGCACTAGCCAAGGTGCCCCCACATTGTTCAGTGCCAATTCCCTGAACTTTGTGAGTGCGGGGACACCATTACACGCGTGCACTACATATAGGTCACTACCTATATGTAGCTTCACAATGGTAACTCCGAATATGGCCATGTAACATGTCTATGATCATGGAATTGCCCCCTCTATGCCATCCTGGCATAGTTGGCACAATCCCATGATCCCAGTGGTCTGTAGCACAGACCCTGGTACTGCCAAACTGCCCTTCCTGGGGTTTCACTGCAGCTGCTGCTGCTGCCAACCCCTCAGACAGGCATCTGCCCTCCTGGGGTCCAGCCAGGCCTGGCCCAGAATGGCAGAACAAAGAACTTCCTCTGAGAGAGGGTGTGACACCCTCTCCCTTTGGAAAATGGTGTGAAGGCAGGGGAGGAGTAGCCTCCCCCAGCCTCTGGAAATGCTTTGTTGGGCACAGATGTGCCCAATTCTGCATAAGCCAGTCTACACCGGTTCAGGGACCCCTTAGCCCCTGCTCTGGCGCGAAACTGGACAAAGGAAAGGGGAGTGACCACTCCCCTGACCTGCACCTCCCCTGGGATGTGTCCAGAGCTCCTCCAGTGTGCTCCAGACCTCTGCCATCTTGGAAACAGAGGTGCTGCTGGCACACTGGACTGCTCTGAGTGGCCAGTGCCACCAGGTGACGTCAGAGACTCCTGCTGATAGGCTCCTTCATGTATTAGTAGCCTATCCTCTCTCTTAGGTAGCCAAACCCTCTTTTCTGGCTATTTAGGGTCTCTGTCTCTGGGGAAACTTTAGATAACGAATGCATGAGCTCAGCCGAGTTCCTCTGCATCTCTCTCTTCACCTTCTGATAAGGAATCGACTGCTGACCGCGCTGGAAGCCTGCAAACCTGCAATATAGTAGCAAAGACGACTACTGCAACTCTGTAACGCTGATCCTGCCGCCTTCTCGACTGTTTTCCTGCTTGTGCATGCTGTGGGGGTAGTCTGCCTCCTCTCTGCACCAGAAGCTCCGAAGAAATCTCCCGTGGGTCGACGGAATCTTCCCCCTGCAACCGCAGGCACCAAAAAGCTGCATTACCGGTCCCTTGGGTCTCCTCTCAGCATGACGAGCGAGGTCCCTCGAATCCAGCGACTCTGTCCAAGTGACCCCCACAGTCCAGTGACTCTTCAGCCCAAGTTTGGTGGAGGTAAGTCCTTGCCTCACCTCGCTGGGCTGCATTGCTGGGAACCGCGACTTTGCAGCTACTCCGGCCCCTGTGCACTTCCGGCGGAAATCCTTTGTGCACAGCCAAGCCTGGGTCCACGGCACTCTAACCTGCATTGCACGACTTTCTAAGTTGGTCTCCGGCGACGTGGGACTCCTTTGTGCAACTTCGGCGAGCACCGTTTCACGCATCCTCGTAGTGCCTGTTTCTGGCACTTCTCCGGGTGCTACCTGCTTCAGTGAGGGCTCTTTGTTTTGCTCGACGTCCCCTCTCTCTTCAGGTCCAATTTGCGACCTCCTGGTCCCTCCTGGGCCCCAGCAGCGTCCAAAAACGCCAAACGCACGATTTGCGTCTAGCAAGGCTTGTTGGCGTCCTTTCGGCGGGAAAACACTTCTGCACGACTCTCCAAGGCGAGAGGGATTCGTCCACCAAAGGGGAAGTCTCTAGCCCTTTTTGTTCCTGCAGAAACCTCAGCTTCTTCTGTCCAGTAGAAGCTTCTTTGCACCCGCAGCTGGCATTTCCTGGGCATCTGCCCATCTCCGACTTGCTTGTGACTTTTGGACTTGGTCCCCTTGTTCCACAGGTACCCTAGATTGGAAATCCACAGTTGTTGCATTGCTGGTTTGTGTCTTTCCTGCATTATTCCTCTAACACGACTTCTTTGTCCTTAGGGGAACTTTAGTGCACTTTGCACTCACTTTTCAGGGTCTTGGGGAGGGTTATTTTTCTAACTCTCACTATTTTCTAATAGTCCCAGCGACCCTCTACAAGGTCACATAGGTTTGGGGTCCATTCGTGGTTCGCATTCCACTTTTGGAGTATATGGTTTGTGTTGCCCCTATCCCTATGTTTCCCCATTGCATCCTATTGTAACTATACATTGTTTGCACTGTTTTCTAAGACTATACTGCATATTTTTGCTATTGTGTATATATATCTTGTGTATATTTCCTATCCTCTCACTGAGGGTACACTCTAAGATACTTTGGCATATTGTCATAAAAATAAAGTACCTTTATTTTTAGTATAACTGTGTATTGTGTTTTCTTATGATATTGTGCATATGACACTAAGTGGTACTGTAGTAGCTTCACACGTCTCCTAGTTCAGCCTAAGCTGCTCTGCTAAGCTACCATTATCTATCAGCCTAAGCTGCTAGACACCCTATACACTAATAAGGGATAACTGGGCCTGGTGCAAGGTGCAAGTACCCCTTGGTACTCACTACAAGCCAGTCCAGCCTCCTACATTGGTTGTGCAGTGGTGGGATAAGTGCTTGAGACTACTTACCACTCTTGTCATTGTACTTTTCATAAGAGAAAAATATACAAAACAAGGTCAGTGTATATACACATAGCCAAAAAGTTTTGCATTTCCTCTTTTCACTCTTTTCTAAGTGCTGAAAAGTACTTCTAAACTTTCAAAAAGTTCTTAAAAGTTAAAAAAGTTTTTTTCTGTCTTTCCAAAAAGTTCTGAAAACTTTTTTCTCTTTTTCTATCACTGGGGTAGACCCCAAACCTATGTGAGCTTGTAGAGGGTTGCTGGGACTGTAAGAAAACAGTGAGGGTTAGAAAAATAGCCCACCCCAAGACCCTGAAAAGAAGGTGTAAAGTGCACCTATATTCCCCAGAGAGCACAGAAGTCGTGATAGGGGAATTCTGCAAGGAAGACCAACACCAGCAATGCAACCAAAATGGATTTCCGGACGAGAGTACCTGTGGAACAAGGGGACCAAGTCCAAGAGTCGCGACAAAGTCGAGATTGGGCAGATGCCCAAGAAATGCCAGCTGAGGGTGCAAAGAAGCTGCCACCGGATGGTAGAAGCTGTGGATTCTGCAAGAACAAAGAGGGCTAGAAACTTCCCCTTTGGAGGATGGATGTCCCACGTCGTGAAGAAGCTTGCAGAGGTGTTCCCACGCAGAAAGACCGCAAACAAGCCTTGCTAGCTGCAAGGGTCGCTGTTAGGGTTAGGGTTTTTGGATGCTGCTGTGGCCCAGGAGGGACCAGGATGTCACCACTTGGATGAGGAGACAGAGGGTGCGCCCAGCAAGTCAGGGAGCCCTCACAGGAGCAGGCAGCACCCGCAGAAGTGCCAGAACAGGCAATACGAAGAAGAGTGAGCCGGAGCTCACCCGAAGACACAAAAGGGAGTCCCACGACGCCGGAGGACAACTCAGGAGGTTGTGCACTGCAGGTTAGAGTGCCGGGGACCCAGGCTTGGCTGTGCACGAAGGAAATCCTGGAAGAGTGCACAGGAGCCGGAGCAGCTGTAAATCACGCGGTACCCAGCAATGCAGTCTAGCGTGGGGAGGCAAGGACTTACCTCCACCAAACTTGGACTGAAGAGTCACTGGACTGTGGGAGTCACTTGGACAGAGTTGCTAAGTTCCAGGGACCACGCTCGTCGTGCTGAGAGGGGACCCAGAGGACCGGTGATGCAGTCTTTTGTTGCCTGCGATTGCAGGGGGAAGATTCCGTCGACCCACAGGATATTTCTTCAGAGCTCCTAGTGCAGAGAGGAGGCAGGCTACCCCCACAGCATGCACCACCAGGAAAACAGTTGAGAAGGCGGTAGGATCAGCGATACAAGGTTGCAGTAGTCGTCTTTGCTAATTTGTTGCGGTTTTGCAGGCTTCCTGGGCAGTCAGCGGTCGATCCTTTGGCAGAAGGTGAAGAGAGAGATGCAGAGGAACTATGATGAGCACTTGCATTTGTTATCTAAAGAATTCCCCAAAGCAGAGACCCTAAATAGCCAGAAAAGGAGGTTTGGCTACCTAGGAAGGAGGATAGGCTAGCAACACAGGTAAGAGCCTATCAGAAGGAGTCTCTGACGTCACCTGCTGGCACTGGCCACTCAGAGCAGTCCAGTGTGCCAGCAGCACCTCTGTTTCCAAGATGGCAGAGGTCTGAAGCACACTGGAGGAGCTCTGGGCACCTCCTCCGGGAGGTGCAGGTCAGGGCAGTGGTCACTCCCCTTTCCTTTGTCCAGTTTCGCGCCAGAGCAGGGCTGGGGGATCCCTGAACCGGTGTAGACTGGCTTATGCAGAGATGGGCACCATCTGTGCCCATTAAAGCATTTCCAGAGGCTGGGGGAGGCCTCTCTCTGAGGAAGTCCTTTGTTCTGCCTTCCTGGGCCAAGCCTGGCTGGACCCCAGGATGGCAGAAACCTGTCTGAGGGGTTGGCAGCAGCAGCAGCTGCAGTGAAACCCCGGGAAAGGCAGTTTGGCAGTATCCGGGTCTGTGCTAGAGACTCGGGGGATCATGGAATTTTCTCCCCAATGCCAGGATGGCATTGGGGTGACAATTCCATGATCTTGTCGACATGTTACATGGCCATGTTCGGAGTTACCATTGTGACGCTATACATAGGTAGTGACCTATGTATAGTGCACGCGTGAAATGGTGTCCCCACACTCACAAAGTCTGGGGAATTTGCCCTGAACGATGTGGTGGCACCTTGGCTAGTGCCAGGGTGCCCACACACTAAGTAACTTAGCACCCAACCTTTACCAGGTAAAGGTTAGACATATAGGTGACTTATAAGTTACTTAAGTGCAGTGGTAAATGGCTGTGAAATAACGTGGACGTTATTTCACTCAGGGTGCAGTGGCAGGCCTGTGTAAGAATTGTCAGAGCTCGCTATGGGTGGCAAAAGAAATGCTGCAGCCCATAGGGATCTCCTGGAACCCCAATACCCTGGATACCTCAGTACCATATACTAGGGAATTATAAGGGTGTTCCAGTATGCCAATGTGAATTGGTAAAATTGGTCACTAGCCTGTTAGTGACAATTTGGAAAGCAGAGAGAGCATAACCACTGAAGTTCTGGTTAGCAGAGCCTCAGTGAGACAGTTAGTCATCACACAGGGAACACATACAGGGCACATTTATGAGCACTGGGGCCCTGACTGTCAGGGTCCCAGTGACACATACACTAAAACAACATATATACAGTGAAATATGGGGGTAACATGCCAGGCAAGATGGTACTTTCCTACAACCTCCAATAGTCATATTTGACTTGCGTTCTAGGACGTCTGCCCCTGTCGTTGGGATTTGTTGCCAAATGCAGCTCCCTGATCTGAAGCCGACCTCGAAATGGATGTTTAGTCTCCTGTTGTCCCTGTAAATTCCGGTTTTGGAAAAAAGGATTTCTTTCCATGAAACAATTTGATTAGTTGCAAAACTTTCTTCTCAGTGGCTGATTTTTTAATCATCTTGTTTAGTTCTTCTCCAGCAGCTTGGTAACCATAGCTTTCTGGTTGGACCCCAACTGTTATTATTTCAACCAAAAAGTTCTGCGCCCTAATGCTGCACCTGCAAAAGACACAGATTCCCATAGGTTGTCAAATGTTAGACTGATAGGCACTGTCCTAGAGTCTCTAATTTGGGTAAAATGTCAGGAGGATCCTCCTGTTCCTGTGTCATAAATCCATCTTGTGCACTATGTGGGGTTGGTTTTACTCATCATGCTCATGTCGCCTTTCCCTTGTGGCGCCTCCCTGCCCCAAGTACTCTGTGTCATGCTTCCTTTGTGGCGTCTTCCAGTCTCGAGCTCTCCATTATTCCCCTCCCAGGAAGCCTGAACCATTGACCCTCCTGTTCTGTTGCAATGCAAGTTTAGTCTGTTTGCATCTGCAGATTATCACGTGTCTTGCAGGACAAGTTATGTTATCCACTGTGAAACATTGATTTGTACCATCATGCACTTCGGGTTCCCTAGTACTTGTTTATTGTTGTCAATTGCTGTTTGCATCTGCCACCAAAGGCCTCATATCCATTGTATGCGAAACATGATCTTTACCAGGTTCATTGTAATATACCACATCTCCACATGGGGCACGTGTCTTTCTGCAACCCTCTTCCCTTCCATATAATACCTCCTTTGCCACTGTATCAGCTCTTGGCCTCATTCCAGTCCTGTGCAAACAATGTCCCTGCACTCACCTCCTGAGTCGCCTGGAACTTCCAGTGCTTTAAACTTCCAAGCCTTTCTGATGATTCATGATCCAGGCCTCTGGGACGCTTCCAGTGTCTTCCTTTGTGTGCTACAATTCCTCCTCCTCTTGAGTTTCTTCCATCCTGTCTCCTGTTGTCATCGGATTCCAGTTCAAGTACTGTCACGGCTAAGTACCTTCCACTCAGGTTACTGCGCACTAATACATAGGTCAGCAATAATCCAAAGACTGATTCCTTTAAAGGCATGAGAACTTTTTGGATATTGGACATTGTTTGAGTATTAACCCCATTGAGGCCCAGCGCTCCTGAATCTTTCATTGCAGCGCTTTGAACTCTATTGAACCCTAACAGAAAATTTGCCATTGTGTTTTTTGACAAGTTGTATTTGGTATTTTGGGAGAAACGTCTTGTTTGAGTATTCACCCCTTGATGCCCAGATCTGAGGACTCTTTCATTGCTAAGCTCTAAACCCTACTGCACCCGAACTGAAAGTTTGCCACTGTTTTCGTGACAAGTTGTATCTAGTATTTTGGGAGAAACTTCTAATGCTTGAAGTTGTATTAGAGTTTGAATCTGAATCTTGTGTGTTCCAGACTGTCAGAAAATCACCAGTTTATTCTTGATGATAAACCCACACAACACCCATTGCTTTTTGACGCTGTCTCCAGATTTACAAAAAATCATAAACCTGAGGCAGAGCCCGGAGGGTGGCGTTAGAGTAGCGCAACAAGGAGGAATACTTTTATTTCTCCTCATTTGTTGCTCTTTATGTGCATGCTGCATCCTGCAGCACACATAGAGGGAGCAAATCACCATTAATGATTGTTTATGTGCAGAAAGGTGTACCTTCCTGCACATAAACAATCACCCCTGAAATGCAGGCATCTTTGCACCATGGTGCAAGAGTGGCTGCATAGGCCCTAGTCAGCTGATTTATCAGTGGCACAGGGGAAAATACAGGGAAGTGACGTATTCTTGTACATACGGTGCAACCCTTCATTTTAGAAATGATGCAGCTCGGTGCAGCAATATCCCTTGTGGCACCGCCCAGTGCCATTTCCTACTAAATGAAGCCCCAAGTGTCCCAATCCACAAGAGTCCAGTTGCGTTGCACGACTAGTCGCCTGTAAAACAGCATGCTGCTTTCCCCAAGCAAAGCGTGTACTTGCCCCCACAACTCCAAGACTTGCTGGTTTCCCGTTCTCGAACGGCCAACTGGAAGCACACTGAAATCAGCTCCCTGTCCCAGCCCTGCACATGAACGGTGTGCATGGCGGTGGATGAGGCACATGATATTTTCTGGCCCAGCACAGCAGTAAATACACACAACAAATAGGGTACATAATTAACATTGAAGACAAATGCAATAAAACGAGCGTGTTCTTTACCTGTTGCTGACAGTATTGTAAAACAGGAGGTGGGGAGGGAGAGAGTAGCCTTTGTCCATGTCTTCATGGACTAGCATATTAGAATCCTATCTGTGGACGGGGTTGCCCTCACTTTGCAATGACTGGGAAGAGGTGGTTCTGAGAGAGCGTAGTTTGAACGTATCAATTATTAGAAGTGTAATGCTTATATAAATGCCTAACAAATGTCGTATAGAAAATGACAATGAATAGTAATTTGCTTAATGTGCATTCGAATTATGTTAATGAAACATAGAAATACCATTATGTGTGTATGAACTAATGTTAGTTATGAAAAATGATTGTTTGCATCATAATTAATCGAGCTTATATTGGCGTTTACAATATTGCATTAAACCCATAGGCCTTAAGTTAGCGTGAGCTGCGGATTTAGCTGCCTAACTCTCATATTAAAGCATTTTTCTCTGTTTTTCAGTGTGCTGACTCACAAAGGGCCATGACCCTGCATTTGTTCTTTTCTTCGTTCCATGTAACTATAAAGATTTTGTTCCCATCCGTATGCTAGCTGCTTTCTGTATGGATTATTGTACTATTTGCAACAAAATATACTAAAAGAAATATTCAAGGACATTCAACCGTGGACCCAAGAACTTGTGACCCGAGGAACGTGCCAAAAATGATGAACTAATTCAGGATGTGCCACCTCCGAAGACGTCAATTATGAAGACCAATCAAAGTGTTGTAAATTATCGTGGGATGACATTTGGGAATACCTAATGTATAATTTGATAGGTTAAAGATAGTGGGGTATAGTAAATGACCAATAGAATTTTGGGGGAAGGGGTTACGAAAAGGGATAAAATCTCATGTCCCAGAAGGGACATTAGAATTAGGTAGGGAATGCTATCGATTTCATCCAGAAACTCTGTCACTCTGTTTGGTGATTGGAGTCTTAATACAAATTATCATTGCCCATTGACTGCCCTTACATTTCTCCTCTTTATGAGGGAAGTGTCCCCTGTCTCTTAGATGAAACCAGACTGAAGGCGATCTGACTGATGTCCTGAAGACGAAGACTGATCCTGTGTGCTGACCTATTACTGGAGGGTAATTATGACAATGTAAACTACAATTTGTCTGTTTGCTTTTTCTTTCTAGGTACCAACTGCTGTATTGTTTTTAATAGAGGCCATAGCTAGATGTTTTTCTAAATTGGTATTCTAAATTATTTTGCATTAAGTCCAACATGCTGATGCTAATTAGTGGTTAGACTAGGAAATCACCTGACTGACACTTAAAGATGAAACAGACGTTGCGCTATGCTGAACTGAGACTGCATTATATTTTCTGTGTTCTAATCTATGTTTACGATATGTTATACTCTAATGTTCGTGATTCTTGCATTAATGAAATCTTATTATAGTTGCCATATTGTGGTTATGTTCTTATGCTTTTTGGTTTTGAGATTGACACTTCTACTAGTAGATTGTAACCAATAGGGAATAAAATTCATAAAATTCTATCAAAGGGTGTGGTTATTCATGGCTGAAAGGTCATGGTTGCGCTGACGGTTTGATCAATGTCTTTATCCAAAGTAAAATATATTGTGGTGATAAATATTGGTGATATTATTGACATTCTACTCAACATATTGATCAGTTATCTTGTCCTACGGTGTCTCACCACTGGGTCAAAAGATTCATTGGCCTAAAACGAGTCCTAATGTGTATAAAATTGGCATAAAGGGACGCGTTAACAGTTTTATGAGCTGGTTTTTGGCATTTGTGTCCATTGTAACAAACGGCTCCCTGTGTTGGATTAGTGCAAATTTGACCTTATCCTGTTTTTACACAGGAAGTCACCAAAAGTCACTACAGCAAAGATGTATGCCTTTTTCTTGTTCTTGTGCTTGCCACGGCTTACGTGAGAACCCTTTACCATTTGGCACTTTTCAAATCTGTTTTGCTATGTTTGACTGTTACATTTCTCTGCCTGTTTTGTGCCTCACTTTTACTTGTGGTTATTTTTCATCTTGTCTGTTCGCTGTATTATGTTTTTTCAACAAAAGTGGCTTTCATTTCAGTTGTTTATTTCTTAGTAAAATGCAGTTGTAAATTCCAAATCCTCCAGCCCACAATTCTCATGTCTTGACTTGTTTCTTCTACAAAAATGGTTAAACTTACTGCGTGTTTGCTCCTTAAGGAGTTGCTTCTCCTGAAAAATAAAGAAGAATCTGTTTTAGACTTTACACCCAAGACAGGGGCATGAAAAATAATTGAGTCCAATAATCAGAGAATTAATTTACTACTACATGTGTCTTTAACAGTATGTATGCACACCTTCCAAAGCTGCACAAGAGAACAGATATAGCCACAATTATTTATAATTCATCCCATGAACATGGATTCGCTCATAACACCAAGTTACCCAAATCTGTTGCCACAATGCAATGGGCCGTAACATTGCTTAGTGAGCTACTGATGATTTCTCTTAGGAGTTTCTCTATGTTTCGTAATGCATGTTAAATGCTAAGGTGCTTTAATAAAAATGTAACATTTTACAATCAAGGCCCATTAACTCAATGCTGTACATTGGATATGGGTGGAGTAGGAAGGGAGGCAATGAAGTGTAAAGTTATTACTGTCATTTTCTGAGTTTTCAGGTACTGGCACATTATACTTAACCATCAGCAAATATCTTGAAGGACGTGACTCAAATATTCCCAAGTTCAGCAACAGTTAGCCAAGTTTCTATGGGCCAGATGTACGTAGGTTGTTTGCGATTACCAGATAATTTTTTTTTGCAATTTGCTATTTGATATTCACAAACACCAATGTACAAATGTGTCTTTGGTATATTTTGCGATTCCCAGTGGGTCGCAAATAGATCTACCTTCTGATTAGTAATGAGGGAGGTCTTGGTTTGTGACCCGTTGGGAATTGCAAAAATCATTTGGATGGTGGTTTGCTGCTGTCAGAAGACCACCTATACTGTGATCGCTTTTAAATAAAGCAATTTTTTTTATGCAGCCCATTTTCCTTAAAGGAAAATAAGATGTGTTTAAAAAAAAACATGAAAAGTGTTAGTTTCATTTTAAAGTATAGGAAGTGGTTTGTGGGACCACTGCCTGCTCTTAAAAAATGTTTTTGCTAACATTCACAACTTGAAGTTGGTAGTAAATTGAGAATGTTTTGAGACCACATCTCAGTCACAAAACATTCATACATGCCACAGAGATGTTATTAGGAAGGGATGTCCCAAACCTGCCCCTTCATAATACCAAATAGCAAACCCAAAATGAGAGTTGGTAAGAGGCTACCGATTCGCAAATAGGGCTTTGTAGTTTTTGAAAAGCCTGACAGTTTGCAACCACAAAAGCACTCTGTAAATGTGGGCCTCTGCTATTTATATATGCTGGGTCGCTCATACATACACACACACACACACACATCCTATGTTAAGCCACCCAATACCATGTTATTTAGAGCAATTGTACATTGTAAATTTATCAGTATAGTGCAATGGTCAAATTGCGGTTTATTACAACAGTAGAGCAAGCTCGACGTGGCATTTTACAATTACTTTATATATGGAACAGATTTTCCAAATGGTCACAAGGCCGTTTCAATCCCTCTTTATGTTACTGCACATATATCAACCCTTGCATCTTGTATTCTGGTTCAATACCTCATTATTAAAAGAAATTGCTGTGGCAAAGAACGTGTATGCAGTTGTACAGAGTGTAAATTGCTGTTTGACACTATTTCTAAGGGAGGGGAATGGCATCATGCCCCACTACAAGCTTTTTTTTTTTTTTTACCAGGAAGGAAAGAAAGACAAAATGCTGTGTAGACCATCCATTTAACTAATTTATTTGTTTAGAGATGCTAAATAGGCCGCAAATGATTTCAAGACTGACATATGGGAAATAATTCACAGATAAGAGCTCTTTTCAGTGGGGGAATATGAGTTTTGAAACCACGACCAAACAGTTATTTTATGTTACTTTGTTATTTTTTTGCCTTCTGTACAGTGCACAACTTACCTGGGAGTGTATCCTATTACTGAACAAGGAGCTGCATGAGATGAGCCAGGGTCAGGGCTAGCTGGACAGCCAGGTCTTCAGTTTCTTGAAAAATTCATTCAAGAATGAGGGAGGAGGCTATGATGTGCAGGGGCAGGTCCTTCTTTTCTTTAGAAGCGAGGCAGGAACAGGCAATGCTCCCGGATCTGGTTCTATGCATGCAAGGATTTGGGGGCAGAGAGATGTGTAAGTAGGAGTCCATCTGAGCAGGGATGTCTGTAGGTTTGTGAAAGTTAACCGATTGTTGAGGTTCATGGGTCCAATGTTGTTTAAGGCTTTGTATGTGTATTTTAAAGAGTGCTCGTTTCTGTATTGAGAGCAAGTAGAGTTCTTTGAAGTGCAAGATGAGGTGAGTGCAGGGTAGGATGTTGAGGGTGAGTCTTCCCACTTAGTTTCGTATGGTGTGGAGTCTTCTGGTTAGTTTAAAGGTGATTCTACCAAAGAATGTGTTTCAGTAGTCCAGCATGCTGTTGAAGAAGGCTTGGGTGATGGTTCTGCAGAGGAGCCGTTTGAAGATCTACTTGAACATCATGAGTTGGTGGAAGCTGGAGACTTTATTCACTTTGAGTTAATGGTCGATTACTATTCCTAGATTATTTGCATGTTTCCTGGAGAGGTATAGTCCTAGAGTGAGGTGAGGTGTCTTTGCATGCAGAGAAATTTGTCTGGGTGTTTAGTGCTTTTTCAGAGAGAGAGCGTATGAGATGGGTATAGTCAACATAGGCTATAACGTTGATTCCATGGGTACGAATGATGCTAATGAGTGGAGTCATGTGGGCTTTGAACAGAATGGAGCTGAGTGAGGATCCTTGTGGGACTCCACAGATTAAGTTGATAGTGTCCAAGGTGAATGGGGACAAGCTGATAGGCTGGGTGCAGCTTGTCAAGAAAGAGCAAATCCAGCAAAGTGTGGTACCTTTGATGGCAGCTGTGTACAGTAATTGGATAAGGATGGAGTGGGAAAAGGTGTCAAAGAATGAAAAAAGATCCAGTAGGATGAAGGGCATGGTGTCACTTCTATCCGTGATCACCCAAATGTCATCCATAGCAGCAGTTAGGGCAGCCTTTATATTGTGGTTGGTTGTGAATCCTGACTGAGTGATGATGAGGTGGTTGTCAATGAAGTGAATGGCTCGGCATTTGTTTATCATCTTCTTGTGGACTTTTGCCGTGTAGAGTAGCATGGAGATAAGTCAGTAGTTGGCTAGCATTTTTGGGTTTGCTGCAGATTTCCTGATGACAGGGAATACTGTGGCTTGTTTTTAGGCAACCAGTAGGCTATGGTGATTAAGCCATTCAAGAACAGGGTAAATGCTACGCTGATGGGATCCACTCCTTTGATGATGACGTGGTGAGAGAAGGGGTCAGAGGATGCTCAGGAGTGTATGGACTCCATGGTAGTTGCAGTTAATGAGCGGTGATGGTGGGCCAGATGGTTGGGGTGGTCCTGTGGGCGATGGAAGAGATGGGCAGGAGGGCTGAGGATGGATGTATCCAATTGGGGTTCAACGTTTTTGTAGATCTTGTTGGTGAGGTATAGGAACAATTGAGTGTAGAAGTCCTGAGGAACACGTTACTTACATTGGTAAACCCTTATCTGTTAGAGACACTATCTAGCTGCAGATTACTTGCCATAGAATTACCCCTAGACAGACTGAATCCGGAAATTAATTTTTTGGGAGCAGTATTCCTACGTGTCAGTAGGTGGCATTTTTCTGCTTTGCACTACGTCATTAGCATTGTCCACGCTGGAATATACATGCGCTGTACCTACATAGGTGCCAGCGCATTGGGCTGATGTCAGTTTCTTTTCATGACTTTCTATGCCAGGAGCACGGAGCCATTAAGAACATTGACCACTGGTGTGAAAAACTAGGTCCATGAAATGGAAAGAGCCCTGTCCCTAGAAATTCATTCGTAGAGTGGGGAGGAAGGTGGATCGGTAAGGAATCTTTGGCTAGATAGAGTCTTTATCAGAATAGGCATTACCGAAGGTAAGAAGGTAAGAATCCTGTTCATCTCTTAGAAGCATCTAGCAACATATTCTTTAACTTAGAAGAGATACTCCAGCAATACCTCCCTGGACGTGGGTCTGTGAACAACTTCACGGCAAAAAATCATGCAAGACGAAATGGGCAAAGTGACCTTCCTGACGGGTCTGACTGTCAAGGCAGTAGTGCTTGGTGAATGTGTGCAGAGAAGCCCATGTTGCTGCCTGAGTGATGACAAGGACAACGCAGCAGGCACAGCCTTGGCTTTGGTGGAATGAGCAAGTAAACACTTGGGGAGCTGCTTCTTGGCTAGTGTGTAGCAGATTTTAATGTAGAGCACATTCCATCAGGAGATGGTCAGTTTCTGCATGGCCTTCCCCTTCTTTGCTCTGACACACCCCACAAAGATTTGGTCGCCCACCCAGAACTCTTTACTGCACTCGAAGTAGAATGACAGTGATCTTTTTGGGTCTAGTCAATGGAACCACTCCTTTTCCTTAAAGGGATGCGGTGGAGCATAAATGGTAGGCAGGTGATGGATTAGCCTACATGAATAGGAGTAACACACTTTGAAAGGAAAGGAAGCTCTGGTGCGAAGGACCAGCTTGCCTGGGAAGATAGTGTGGTATGGAGGCTTCGACGACCAATCATGGAGAACATTGACCATCTAGGTATATTTTATGACACTTAGGAAGTGTGAGAAGGTAGCCTCTTTCTAGCATTGTTACCTCTACTATTGGCCAGTTTGTGAGTATATGTCAGGGTGTTTTTACTGTCTCACTGGGATCCTGCTAGCCAGGACCCCAGTGCTCATAGTGAAAACCTTATTTGTCAGTGTGTTTTACCTGTCTCACTTGGATCCTGCTAGACAGGACCACCATGCTCATAGTTTGTGGCCTGAATGTGTACACCTGTGTAGTGCCTAACTGTGTCACAGAGGCTCTGCTAACCAGAACCTCAGTGCTTATGCTCTCTCTGCCTTTAAGTTTGTCACTATAGGCTAGTGACCACTTTTACCAATTTCAATTGGCATACTGGAACACCCTTATAATTCCCTAGTATATGGTACTTAGGAACCCAGGGTATTGGGGTTCCAGGAGATCCCTATGGGCTGCAGCATTTTTTTTGCCACCCATAGGGAGCTCAGACAAACCTCTACACAGGACTGCCATTGCAGCCTGAGTGAAATAACGCACACGTTATTTCACAGCCATTTTCACTGCACTTATGTAACTTATAAGTCACCTATATGTTTAACCTTCACTTGCTGAAGGTTAGGTGCCATGTTACTAAGTGTGAGGGCACCCTTGCACTAGTAAAGTTCTGGGCCATTTCCCCGGACTTTGTGAGAGCGGGGACACAATTACACGCGTGCACTACATTAAGGTCAATACCTATATGTAGCTTCACAATGGTAACTCCGAATATGGCCATGTAACATGTCTAAGATCATGGAATTGTCCCCCCATTCCAAATTTGGTATTGGGGAGTCAATCCAATGCATCCTGGGGGCTCCACTATGGACCCCCAGTACTGCCAAACCAGCTTTCTGGGGTTTTCTCTGCAGCTACCACTGCTGCCACCCCACAGACAGGGTTCTGCCCTCCTGGGGTCTAGGCAGCCCAGTCCCAAGAAGGCAGAACAAAGAATTTCTTCTGAGAGAGGGTGTTACACCCTCTCCCTTTGGAAATAGGTGTTAAAGGCTGGAGAGGGATAGCCTCACCCAGCCTCTGGAAATGCTGTGAAGGGCACAGATGGTGCCCTCCTTGCATAAGCCAGTCTACCCCCAATACTTGCTCTGGTGCGAAACTGGACAATGGAAAGGGGAGTGACCACTCCCCTGTCCATCACCACCCCAGGGGTGGTGCCCCAAGCTCCTTCAGTGTGTCCCAGACGTCTGCCATCTTGTTTCCAGAGGTGTGAGGGCACTCTGGAGGCCTCTGAGTGGCCAGTGCCCGCAGGTGACGTCAGAGAGGTGCTTAGGAATCCAGGGTATTGGGGTTCCAGGAGATCCCTATGGGCTGCAGCATTTTTTTTGCCACCCATAGGGAGCTCAGACAAACCTCTACACAGGACTGCCATTGCAGCCTGAGTGAAATAACGCACACGTTATTTCACAGCCATTTTCACTGCACTTATGTAACTTATAAGTCACCTATATGTTTAACCTTCACTTGCTGAAGGTTAGGTGCCATGTTACTAAGTGTGAGGGCACCCTTGCA
The DNA here is from genome assembly GCF_031143425.1 of Pleurodeles waltl. Classification (NCBI taxonomy): domain Eukaryota; kingdom Metazoa; phylum Chordata; class Amphibia; order Caudata; family Salamandridae; genus Pleurodeles; species Pleurodeles waltl. Next base: position 1,221,622,462 of record NC_090447.1, read on the forward strand.
CTAGTAAAGTTCTGGGCCATTTCCCCGGACTTTGTGAGAGCGGGGACACAATTACACGCGTGCACTACATTAAGGTCAAAACCTATATGTAGCTTCACAATGGTAACTCCGAATATGGCCATGTAACATGTCTAAGATCATGGAATTGTCCCCCCATTCCAAATTTGGTATTGGGGAGTCAATCCAATGCATCCTGGGGGCTCCACTATGGACCCCCAGTACTGCCAAACCAGCTTTCTGGGGTTTTCTCTGCAGCTACCACTGCTGCCACCCCACAGACAGGGTTCTGCCCTCCTGGGGTCTGGGCAGCCCAGTCCCAAGAAGGCAGAACAAAGAATTTCTTCTGAGAGAGGGTATTACACCCTCTCCCTTTGGAAATAGGTGTTAAAGGCTGGAGAGGGATAGCCTCACCCAGCGTCTGGAAATGCTGTGAAGGGCACAGATGGAGCCCTCCTTGCATAAGCCAGTCTACCCCCAAAACTTGCTCTGGTGCGAAACTGGACAATGGAAAGGGGAGTGACCACTCCCCTGTCCATCACCACCCCAGGGGTGGTGCCCCAAGCTCCTTCAGTGTGTCCCAGAAGTCTGCCATCTTGTTTCCAGAGGTGTGAGGGCACTCTGGAGGCCTCTGAGTGGCCAGTGCCCGCAGGTGACGTCAGAGAGGTGCATACCTGACTAGGTGGCCAATCCTCCTTTGAGGGCTATTTAGGGTCTCTCCAATGGGCTTTTCCTCAGATAATGACTTGCAAAAATTCACCAGAGTTCCTCTGCACCTCTCTCTTCGACTTCTGCCAAGGATCGACCGCTGACTGCTCCAGGACACCTGCAAAACTGCAACAAAGTAGCCAGAAGACTACTAGCGACATTTTAGCGCCTAATCCTGCCAGGATTACTGTCTGGCGTGGGGAGGCAAGGACTTAACTCCACCAAATTTGGACAGAAGGACCACTGGACTGTCGGGGTCACTTGGATCCAGCTGCGGTGTTCCAGGGACCAAGCTTGTCAAGATGAACCTCCTATAGTACCCTGTGAGGCCTCAAAAGGCTCTCACCTGGGTTTGAGTTGTAGGGGGAGCCCATTCCAAAATGGTCTGGATCTTCCCCTGATGTGGTGCAATTTGTTCCCCACCTACCAGGTGGCCCAGATAAACCACTTTCCCCTGCCCTATCTGGCACTTTGAGGCCTAGATAGTGAGGCCTGCCTTTTGCAGGGCCTCAGAAACTTTCCACAGATGGACCAGGTGATCACCCCAGGTGGAACTAAAGACAGCTATATCATCCAGATATGCTGCACTAAAAGCTTCCAACCCTTGCAGGACTGTGCTCGCCAACCTTTGAAAAGCGGCAGGTGCATTCTTCAGACCACAGGGCATCACAGTGAATTGATAGTGGTTGAAAATGCAGTCTTGGGTTCAGCATCTTCTGATAATTTAATCTACTAATACCCTGCAGTTAAATCAAAAGTGCTTAGATACTTGGTAGAAGCCAGTGTATCTATCAGCTCATCTGCCCTGGGTATAGGGTGAGCATCTCTCTTGGTTACTTGATTGAGCACTCTATAGTCAACACAAAACCTCATCTCTCTTTTTCCATCCTTACTGTGAGGTTTTGGAACAAGCACCACTGGGCTAGCCCATGGGCTTTCTGAAGGCTCAATCACTCCTAAGTCTAACATTTTCTGAACCTCTTGTTTAATGCAGTCCCTGACATGGTCAGGCTGCCTATAAATCTTACTTTCGACAGGCAAACTGTCTCCAGTATTGATTGTATGCTCACACCAAGTAGTGGTACCTGGTATCAGTGAGAAGAGTTCAGAAAACTGACTTAAAAGATTTACACAGTTGTCTTTCTGTTCAGCAGTAAGACAATCTGCAAGTACTACTCCCTCCACTAAGCCATCAGCTTCAGTGGTGAAGAAGATATCAGGGAGAGGGTCAATCTCTTCTTCCTGTCCCTCATCAGTTGCATGAGCAGGGTGAGATCAGCCCTGTCATAGTAGGGTTTTAGGTGGTTGACATGGAGAACCCTAAGGGGACTCCTGGCAGTGCCCAGGTCTACCAAGTAGGTAACTTCACCCTTTTTCTCAACATTTAGATGGGGTCCACTCCATTTGTCCTGGAGTGCTCTTGGGGCCACAGGCTCCAATACCCACACCTTCTGTCCCCGGTTGTATTGGGTCAGGACAGCCTTCTGGTCATGCCATTGCTTTTGCAGCTCCTGGCTGAAGGTTTTTACTGGCCTTTTTCATGTACTCAGCCACTCTTGATCTTAGGCCAAGTACATAGTCCACAATGTCCTGTTTAGGAGCTTTTAAAGGTTTTTCCCAACCCTCCTTAACAAGTGCAAGGGGACCTCTCACAGGGTGTCCAAAGAGGAGTTCAGAGGGGCTAAAGCCCACTCCTTTTTGGGGTACCTCCCTGTAAGGAAGAAGGAGGCAAGGTAACAGGACATCCCTTCTTCTTCTGAGTTTTTCATCATACATTTGAGAGTTTTATTAAACCTCTCAACCAGACCATGTGTTTGTTTTTGATAAGGATTAGTAAACTTGTATGTTACACCACACTCCTTCCACATTGCCTTGAGGTATGCAGGCAATAAAGTTAATACCTCTGTCTGACACCACTTCCTTAGGGAAGCCCACTCTGGAAAAGATTCCCAGGAGGGCTTTTGCCACTGCAGGAGCTGTTGTGGTCCTTAAGCGAATAGCTTCAGGGTACCTAGTGGCATGGTCCACTACCACAAGGATAAACCTATTGCCTGTTGGAGGGTCAAGGGGGCCAACTATGTCAACCCCTACCCTTTCAAAGGGCACCCCAACCACAGGAAGTGGAATTAAGGGGGCCTTTGGAGTGCCACCAGTCTTGCAACTGGCTTGGCAGGTCACACAAGAGCGACAAAACTCTTTGGTGTCCTCTGATATATGAGGCCAGTGAAATAGGGGAACAAGTCTGTCCCAAGTTTTACTTTGGCCCAAATGCCCAGCCCAGCCAAAGGAATGTCATGTGTCAAGGTAAGAAGGAACTCCCTGTATTGCAAAGAGATGGCCAATCTCCTGGCAGCTCCAGGTGTAAGGTCCCTTGATTCAGTATACAGGAGATTGTCTTCCCAATACACTTTATGGCTATCACTGACATCCCCATTCTGCTGTTTGGCAGCTTGCTGTCTTAAACCCTCTAGTGTGGAACAGGTGTGCTGTGCCACACTCGGCTCTTTCCTAGCAGGCCCCCCTGCACCCAAACGTTCAGCAGTGTCTGCTGCTAGCGCATCTGGTGTAGGTTCTGCACAGGGAGAGGATTCCTCTTCCTCAAAAGAGAAATCGTCTGGTGAGGGAGGGATAGTGGGCAAGGATTTACCCTTCTTACCCCTAGCTTTTGTGAGCACTTGGTCCATTGTTTCAGGATCCAAGTTTCCCTGTCCTTTTTGCTTTTTGGCTTGAGCCCTTATTAAAGCAAAAATATGCCCAGGAATGCTGCATGAGCCTCCAACTCCACTTCAGCCCAAGCTGATGTCTCCAAATCATTGCCTAGTAAGCAATCTACAGGTAAATCAGTGGCTACCACAAGTTTCTTTGGACCAGTAAACTTTGGACTAAGTGACAATATGCCAAAAGTATCTCAGAGGATGTACTACCTTAGGAGGTAAGTAAAATACACAAAATATACACACAAACCAAAATCAGGTAAGTAAAAGACTTAGAAAAGTAGTGCAAACACTGTAGAACACAATAGAATGCAATAGGAGAAAATAGGCCTGGGGCAACACAAACCATATACTCCAAAAGTGGAATGCGAACCACAAATGGACCCCAGGCCTAGTGTAGTGTGTAGAGGGTTGCTGGGAGTGTAAGAAAACACTAAGGGTGTCCAAGATACCTGTAGGAGGCTGGACTGGCTTGTAGTGAGTACCAAGGGGTACTTGCACCTTGCACCAGGCCCAGTTATCCCTTATTAGTGTATAGGGTGTCTAGCAGCTTAGGCTGATAGATAATGGTAGCTTAGCAGAGCAGTTTAGGCTGAACTAGGAGACGTGTGAAGCTACTACAGTACCACTTAGTGTCATATGCACAATATCATAAGAAAACACAATACATAGTTATACTATGCCAAAGTATCTTAGAGTGTACCCTCAGTGAGAGGATAGGAAATATACACAAGATATATATACACAATAGCAAAAATATGCAGTATAGTCTTAGAAAACAGTGCAAACAATGTATAGTTACAATAGGATGCAATGGGGAAACATAGGGATAGGGGCAACACAAACCATATACTCCAAAAGTGGAATGCGAACCACAAATGGACCCCAAACCTATGTGACCTTGTAGAGGGTCGCTGGGACTATTAGAAAATAGTGAGAGTTAGAAAAATAACCCTCCCCAAGACCCTGAAAAGTGAGTGCAAAGTGCACTAAAGTTCCCCTAAGGACAAAGAAGTCGTGTTAGAGGAATAATGCAGGAAAGACACAAACCAGCAATGCAACAACTGTGGATTTCCAATCTAGGGTACCTGTGGAACAAGGGGACCAAGTCCAAAAGTCACAAGCAAGTCGGAGATGGGCAGATGCCCAGGAAATGCCAGCTGCGGGTGCAAAGAAGCTTCTACTGGACAGAAGAAGCTGAGGTTTCTGCAGGAACGAAAAGGGCTAGAGACTTTCCCTTTGGTGGACGGATCCCTCTCGCCTTGGAGAGTCGTGCAGAAGTGTTTTCCCGCCGAAGGAACGCCAACAAACCTAGCTAGACGCAAATCGTGCGTTTAGCGTTTTTGGACGCTGCTGGGGCCCAGGAGGGACCAGGAGGTCGCAAATTGGACCTGAAGAGAGAGGGGACGTCGAGCAAGACAAAAAGCCCTCACTGAAGCAGGTAGCACCCGGAGAAGTGCCAGAAACAGGCACTGCAAGGATGCGTGAAACGGTGCTCGCCGAAGTTGCACAAAGGAGTCCCACGTCGCCGGAGACCAACTTAGAAAGTCGTGCAATGCAGGTTAGAGTGCCGTGGACCCAGGCTTGGCTGTGCACAAAGGATTTCCGCCGGAAGTGCACAGGGGCCGGAGTAGCTGCAAAGTCGCGGTTCCCAGCAATGCAGCCCAGCGAGGTGAGGCAAGGACTTACCTCCACCAAACTTGGACTGAAGAGTCACTGGACTGTGGGGGTCACTTGGACAGAGTCGCTGGATTCGAGGGACCTCGCTCGTCGTGCTGAGAGGAGACCCAAGGGACCGGTAATGCAGCTTTTTGGTGCCTGCGGTTGCAGGGGGAAGATTCCGTCGACCCACGGGAGATTTCTTCGGAGCTTCTGGTGCAGAGAGGAGGCAGGCTACCCCCACAGCATGCACAAGCAGGAAAACAGTCGAGAAGGCAGCAGGATCAGCGTTACAGAGTTGCAGTAGTCGTCTTTGCTACTATGTTGCAGGTTTGCAGGCTTCCAGCGCGGTCAGCGGTCGATTCCTTATCAGAAGGTGAAGAGAGAGATGCAGAGGAACTCGGCTGAGCTCATGCATTCGTTATCTGAAGTTTCCCCAGAGACAGAGACCCTAAATAGCCAGAAAAGAGGGTTTGGCTACCTAGGAGAGAGGATAGGCTAGCAACACCTGAAGAAGCCTATCACAAGGAGTCTCTGACATCACCTGGTGGCACTGGCCACTCAGAGCAGTCCAGTGTGCCAGCAGCACCTCTGTTTCCAAGATGGCAGAGGTCTGGAGCACACTGGAGGAGCTCTGGACACCTCCCAGGGGAGGTGCAGGTCAGGGGAGTGGTCACTCCCCTTTCCTTTGTCCAGTTTCGCACCAGAGCAGGGCTAAGGGGTCCCCTGAACCGGTGTAGACTGGCTTATGCAGAATTGGGCACATCTGTGCCCAACAAAGCATTTCCAGAGGCTGGGGGAGGCTACTCCTCCCCTGCCTTCACACCATTTTCCAAAGGGAGAGGGTGTAACACCCTCTCTCAGAGGAAGTTCTTTGTTCTGCCATCCTGGGCCAGGCCTGGCTGGACCCCAGGAGGGCAGATGCCTGTCTGAGGGGTTGGCAGCAGCAGCAGCTGCAGTGAAACCCCAGGAAGGGCAGTTTGGCAGTACCACTGGGATCATGGGATTGTGCCAACTATGCCAGGATGGCATAGAGGGGGCAATTCCATGATCATAGACATGTTACATGGCCATATTCGGAGTTACCATTGTGAAGCTACATATAGGTAGTGACCTATATGTAGTGCACGCGTGTAATGGTGTCCCCGCACTCACAAAGTTCAGGGAATTGGCTCTGAACAATGTGGGGGCACCTTGGCTAGTGCCAGGGTGCCCTCACACTAAGTAACTTTGCACCTAACCTTTACCAGGTAAAGGTTAGACATATAGGTGACTTATAAGTTACTTAAGTGCAGTGTAAAATGGCTGTGAAATAACGTGGACGTTATTTCACTCAGGCTGCAGTGGCAGGCCTGTGTAAGAATTGTCAGAGCTCCCTATGGGTGGCAAAAGAAATGCTGCAGCCCATAGGGATCTCCTGGAACCCCAATACCCTGGGTACCTCAGTACCATATACTAGGGAATTATAAGGGTGTTCCAGTAAGCCAATGTAAATTGGTAAAATGGTCACTAGCCTGTTAGTGACAATTTGGAAAGAAATGAGAGAGCATAACCACTGAGGTTCTGATTAGCAGAGCCTCAGTGAGACAGTTAGTCACTACACAGGTAACACATTCAGGCACACTTATGAGCACTGGGGCCCTGGGTTACCAGGGTCCCAGTGACACATACAACTAAAACAACATATATACAGTGAAAAATGGGGGTAACATGCCAGGCAAGATGGTACTTTCCTACACAACCCCCCCCCAAACGAAGGACAATAAGACTAGCCATGACCTGATGAGTCTTCATTGTCTAAGTGGAAATATCTGGAGAGTCCATCTGCATTGGAGTGGCTACTCCCAGGTCTATGTTCCACTGTATAGTCCATTCCCTGTAGGGATATGGACCACCTCAACAATTTAGGATTTTCACCTTTCATTTGTTTTAGCCAAAGTAGAGGTTTGTGGTCTGTCTGAACAATGAAGTGAGTGCCAAACAGGTATGGCCTCAACTTCTTCAGAGCCCAGACCACAGCAAAGGCCTCCCTCTCAATGGCAGACCAACGCTTTTCTCTAGGGGTCAACCTCCTACTAATAAAAGCTACAGGTTGATCCTGGCCCTCAGAATTAAGTTGTGATAGGACTGCCCCTACTCCTAATTCAGATGCATCAGTTTGGACATAGAAGTTTTTAGAGTAACAAGGGCTTTTCAGGACAGGTGCAGAGCACATGGCCTGCTTCAGCTCCTCAAAAGCTTTCTGACAGTTTGCTGTCCATAATACCTTTTACGGCATTTTCTTGGATGTGAGGTCATTAAGAGGGGCTGCAATGCAGCCATAGTTCTTAATGAACCTCCGGTAATACCCAGTGAGGCCTAGGAAGGCTCTCACCTGAGTCTGTGTGGTAGGGGGAACCCAATCAATAATAGTTTGGATTTTCCCCTGAAGTGGTGCAATCTGTTCCCCACCAACAAGGTGTCCCAGATAAACCACCTTACCCTGCCCTATCTGGCACTTTGAAGCCTTGATAGTGAGGCCTGCCTTTTGTAGAGCCTCCAAAACTTTCCATAGGTGGACCAGGTGATCATCCCAGCTGGAGCTAAAGACAGCTATATCGTCCAAATATGCTGCACTGAAAGCTTCCAGCCCTTGCAGGACTGTGTTCACCAACCTCTGAAAAGTGGCAGGTGCATTTTTCAAGCCAAAAGGCATTACAGTAAACTGGTAATGTCCTCCAATGGTAGAAAATGCAGTCTTAGGTTTAGCATCTTCTGACAATTTGATCTGCCAATACCCTGCAGTCAAATCAAAAGTGCTTAGATACTTGGCAGATGCCAGTGTATCTATGAGCTCATCTGCCCTGGGTATAGGGTGACAATCAGTTTTGGTTACCAAGTTGAGACCTCTATAGTCTACACAAAACCGCATTTCCTTCTTTCCATCTTTGGAATGGGGTTTTGGTACCAGTACCACAGGAGAAGCCCATGGACTGTCAGAGTGCTCAACCACTCCTAGTTCTAACATGTTCTGGACCTCTTGCTTTATGCAGTCCCTGACATGGTCAGGCTGCCAATAGATCTTACTTTTGACAGGTAAACTGTCTCCAGTATCTATAGTGTGCTCACACCAAGAAGTGGTACCTGGCACAGTAGAGAAGAGTTCAGAGAATTGATCTAGGAGATTTATGCAATTGTCTTTCTGCTCAGCAGTAAGACAATCAGCCAAAACTACACCTTCCACAAGAGCATCTTGTTCTGTGGAAGAGAAGAGATCAGGTAGAGGATCACTGTCTTCTTCCTGTCCCTCATCAGTTGCCATGAGCAGGGTGAGATCAGCCCTGTCATAGTAGGGTTTCAGGCGGTTGACATGGAGCACCCTAAGGGGACTCCTGGCAGTGCCTAAGTCAACTAAATAGGTGACTTCTCCCTTCTTTTCAACAATTGTGTGGGGACCACTCCATTTATCTTGGAGTGCTCTTGGGGCCACAGGCTCCAAGACCCACACTTTCTGCCCTGGTTGGTACTGAACCAAAACAGCCTTCTGATCATGCCATTGCTTCTGGAGCTCTTGGCTGGCCTGAAGGTTTTTACTGGCCTTTTTCATGTACTCAGCCATCCTTGATCTGAGGCCAAGTACATAGTCCACAATATCCTGCTTAGGAGCTTTTAAAGGTTGTTCCCAACCCTCCTTTACAAGTGTGAGTGGACCCCTAACAGGGTGTCCAAAAAGAAGTTCAAAGGGGCTGAAGCCCACTCCTTTCTGGGGTACCTCCCTGTAGGCAAAAAGGAGGCATGGTAGAAGGATATCCCATCTCCTGCGGAGTTTTTCAGGGAGACCCATAATCATGCCTTTGAGAGTTTTATTAAATCTCTCCACCAGTCCATTTGTTTGTGGATGATAGGGTGTTGTGAACTTGTACGTTACACCACACTCCTTCCACATGGCCTTTAAGTATGCAGACATGAAATTGCTTCCCCTGTCTGATACCACTTCCTTTGGGAAGCCCACCCTGGAAAATATTCCCAGGAGTGCTTTTGCCACTGCAGGTGCTGTAGTTGTCCTTAAAGGAATAGCTTCAGGATATCTTGTGGCATGGTCCACTACCACTAAGATAAAGCTATTGCCTGAAGCAGTAGGAGGGTCAAGGGGGCCAACTATGTCAACCCCTACCCTTTCAAAGGGAACCCCAACCACAGGCAGTGGAATAAGGGGTGCCTTTGGGGTGCCACCTGTCTTGCCACTGGCTTGACAGGTTTCACAGGACTTACAAAATTCATTTGTGTCCTCAGACATCCTAGGCCAATGAAACAATGGAACCAGTCTGTCCCAAGTTTTCATTTGACCCAGGTGTCCAGCTAGGGGAATGTCATGTGCCAGTGTTAGGAGGAACTTTCTGTACTCCTGAGGAATCACTAATCTCCTGGCAGCTCCAGGTTTAGGATCCCTATGCTCAGTGTACAAGAGGTTGTCCTCCCAGTAAACTCTGTGAGAGTCACTGACATCCCCATTAGCCTGTTTGACAGCTTGCTGTCTGAGACCCTCTAATGTGGGACAGGTTTGCTGTGCCACACTCAGCTCCTCTCTGGCAGGCCCCCCTTCACCCAAAAGCTCAGCAGTGTCTGCTTCCAGCTCCTCTGGTGTAGGTTCTGCACAGGGAGGGAATTCTTCTTCCTCAGAAGTAGAATCCACTGTAGAGGGAGGGATAGTAGGAAGTGGTTTGCTTCTACTAGCCCTAGCTTTAGGGAGCACTTGGTCCATTGTTCCAGGATCCAAGCTTCCCTGTCCTTTTTGCTTTTTGGCCTGAGCCCTTGTCAAAGCAAAAATATGCCCTGGAATGCCCAGCATTGCTGCATGGGCCTCCAACTCCACATCTGACCAAGCTGATGTCTCCAAATCATTCCCTAGTAGACAGTCTACAGGTAATTCTGGAGCTACCACAACTTTCTTTGGATCAGTTACCCCCCCCCAGTTGAGATTTACAACAGCCATGGGGTGGCTTTGTGTTATGTTGTGAGCATCGGTTACTTGGTACTGGTGTCCAAGTATGTGTTGTTCAGGGTGTACCAGTTTCTCAATCACCATTGTGACACTGGCACCTGTGTCCCTGTAGGCCTGGAACTCAACACCATTTATTAGGGGTAGTTGCTTGTACTTCTCCAAGTTATGGGGGCAAGCAACCAAAGTGGCTAAATCAATAGCCCCTTCAGAGATTAAAGTAGCCTCTGTGGTCTCCCTAATCAGACCAACCCCAACTAAGTTACCAATAGTGAGCCCAGCTACTCCCTTGGATTGGCTATTAGTAGGTTTGCTCCCACCACCACTGCTATTAGTAGGGACACTAGGTGTAGCAGTAGGGGTTGTAGTGGTAGGAGCAGTGGTGCCTTTCTTTGGACAACTGGGATCTGTTGTCCAATGGCCTTTTATTTTACATAAATAGCACCATGGTTTCTTTTCCTTGTTCTGATTAAAAGAGGATTTGGACCCACCACCCCCACCAGAGTGTTTTTGTGGGCCTGATGAAGACTCATTTTTAGATTTGTCCCCACCCTTGTCTGAAGACTTACCATCCTTCTTTTTGTTGCCATCTTTGTCACCCCTGTATGAACTTTTCTGTTCACTCTTTTTCTGACCCATTTGTCTGCCTTCTTTCCCAATTCTTGGGGAGAGGTCAGATCAGAGTCCACCAAGTACTGGTGCAACAAATCAGACACACAATTATTAAGAATATGCTCTCTCAGGATTAAGTTATACAGGCTGTCATAATCAGTAACTTTACTGCCATGTAACCACCCCTCCAAGGCCTTCACTGAATGGTCAATGAAATCAACCCAGTCTTGTGAAGACTCCTTTTTGGTCTCTCTGAACTTTATCCTGTACTGTTCAGTGGTTAAGCCATAACCATCCAGGAGTGCATTCTTAAGAACTTGGAAATTATTAGCATCATTTTCTTTCACAGTACGGAGCCTATCCCTACCTTTTCCACTAAATGATAGCCATAGGATAGCAGCCCACTGCGTTTGAGGGACATCCTGTACAACACAGGCCCTCTCAAGTGCAGCAAACCACTTGTTAATGTCATCCCCCTCCTTGTAAGGGGGAACTATCTTGTGCAGATTCCTGGAATCATGCTCTTTTGCAGGATGACTATGGGGAATACTGCTGCTGCCACCATGGGTATCTAAACCCAACTTCTGTCTTTCCTTGTCTAATTCAAAAGACTGTCTATCCAAATCCAGCTGTTGCTTTTTAAGCTTCAGTCTGGTTTGTTCCACCCTCAACTTATTGAGTTCCCTCTCTAACATTCTGTCATCAGGGTTGGTGGGAGGGACATTCCTAGAAACAGAGCTATGATGGGAATGAACAGAAGGAGACCTGTCCCTTACAGAAGCCACCCTGTAGGAGGCTGGACTGGCTTGTAGTGAGTACCAAGGGGTACTTGCACCTTGCACCAGGCCCAGTTATCCCTTATTAGTGTATAGGGTGTCTAGCAGCTTAGGCTGATAGATAATGGTAGCTTAGCAAAGCAGCTTAGGCTGAACTAGGAGACGTGTGAAGCTACTACAGTACCACCTAGTGTCATATGCACAATATCATAAGAAAACACAATACACAGTTATACTAAAAATAAAGGTACTTTATTTTTATGACAATATGCCAAAGTATCTTAGAGTGTACCCTCAGTGAGAGGATAGGAAATATACACAAGATATATATACACAATAGCAAAAATATGCAGTATAGTCTTAGAAAACAGTGCAAACAATGTATAGTTACAATAGGATGCAATGGGGAAACATAGGGATAGGGGCAACACAAACCATATACTCCAGAAGTGGAATGCGAACCACGAATGGACCCCAAACCTATGTGACCTTGTAGAGGGTCGCTGGGACTATTAGAAAATAGTGAGAGTTAGCAAAATAACCCACCCCAAGACCCTGAAAAGTGAGTGCAAAGTGCACCAAAGTTCCCCTAAGGACAAAATAGTCGTGTTAGAGGGAGAATGCAAGGAAAACACAAATCAGCAATGCAACAACGATGGATTCCTGTCTGAAGGTACCTGTGGAACAAGGGGACCAAGTCCAAAAGTCACAAGCAGCTCGGAGATGGGCAGATGCCCAAGAAATGCCAGCGGTTGGTGCAAAGAAGCTCTTTCTAGGCTGAAGAACTGTGAATACTGCAGGAACGACAAGGGCTAGAGACTTCCCCTTTGGAGGATGGATCCCCCACGCCTTGGAGAGTCGTGCAGAAGTGTTTTCCCGCCGGATGGACGCCAACAAGCCTTGCTAAACGCAAATCGTGCGTTTGGCGTTTTTGGACGCTGCTGGGGCCCAGGAGGGACCAGAAGGTCGCAAATTGGACCTGCAGAGAGAGGGGACGTAGAGCAAGACAAAGAGCCCTCACTGAAGCAGGTAGCACCCGGAGAAGTGCCAGAAACAGGCACTACGAGGATGCGTGAAACGGTGCTCGCCGAAGTTGCACAAAGGAGTCCCACGTCGCCGGAGACCAACTTAGAAAGTCGTGCAATGCAGGTTAGAGTGCCGTGGACCCAGGCTTGGCTGTGCACGAAGGATTTCCGCCGGAAGTGCACAGGGGCCGGAGAAGCTTGCAAAGTCGCGGTTCCCAGCAATGCAGCCCAGCGAGGTGAGGCAAGGACTTACCTCCACCAAACTTGGGCTGAAGAGTCACTGGACTGTGGGGGTCACTTGGACGGTGTCGCTGGATTCGAGGGACCTCGCTCGTCGTGCTGAGAGGAGACCCAAGGGACCGGAGATGCAGCTTTTTGGTGCCTGCGGTTGCAGGGGGAAGATTCCGTCGACCCACGGGAGATTTCTTCGGAGCTTCTGGTGCAGAGAGGAGGCAGACTACCCCCACAGCATGCACAAGCAGGAAAACAGTCGAGAAGGCGGCAGGATCAGCGTTACAGAGTTGCAGTAGTCGTCTTTGCTACTATGTTGCAGGTTTGCAGGCTTCCAGCGCGGTCAGCGGTCGATTCCTTATCAGAAGGTGAAGAGGGAGATGCAGAGGAACTCGGCTGAGCTCATGCATTCGTTATCTGAAGTTTCCCCAGAGACAGAGACCCTAAATAGCCAGAAAAGAGGGTTTGGCTACCTAGGAGAGAGGATAGGCTACTAACACCTGAAGGAGCCTATCAGCAGGAGTCTCTGACGTCACCTGGTGGCACTGGCCACTCAGAGCAGTCCAGTGTGCCAGCAGCACCTCTGTTTCCAAGATGGCAGAGGTCTGGAGCACACTGGAGGAGCTCTGGACACCTCCCAGGGGAGGTGCAGGTCAGGGGAGTGGTCACTCCCCTTTCCTTTGTCCAGTTTCGCGCCAGAGCAGGGGCTAAGGGGTCCCTGAACCGGTGTAGACTGACTTATGCAGAATTGGGCACCTCTGTGCCCAACAAAGCATTTCCAGAGGCTGGGGGAGGCTACTCCTCCCCTGCCTTCACACCATTTTCCAAAGGGAGAGGGTGTCACACCCTCTCTCAGAGGAAGTTCTTTGTTCTGCCATCCTGGGCCAGGCCTGGCTGGACCCCAGGAGGGCAGCTGCCTGTCTGAGGGGTTGGCAGCAGCAGCAGCTGCAGTGAAACCCCAGGAAGGGCAGTTTGGCAGTACCAGGGTCTGTGCTACAGACCACTGGGATCATGGGATTGTGCCAACTATGCCAGGATGGCATAGAGGGGGCAATTCCATGATCATAGACATGTTACATGGCCATATTCGGAGTTACCATTGTGAAGCTACATATAGGTAGTGACCTATATGTAGTGCACGCGTGTAATGGTGTCCCCGCACTCACAAAGTTCAGGGAATTGGCTCTGAACAATGTGGGGGCACCTTGGCTAGTGCCAGGGTGCCCTCACACTAAGTAACTTTGCACCTAACCTTTACCAGGTAAAGGTTAGACATATAGGTGACTTATAAGTTACTTAAGTGCAGTGTAAAATGGCTGTGAAATAACGTGGACGTTATTTCACTCAGGCTGCAGTGGCAGGCCTGTGTAAGAATTGTCAGAGCTCCCTATGGGTGGCAAAAGAAATGCTGCAGCCCATAGGGATCTCCTGGAACCCCAATACCCTGGGTACCTCAGTACCATATACTAGGGAATTATAAGGGTGTTCCAGTAAGCCAATGTAAATTGGTAAAAATGGTCACTAGCCTGTTAGTGACAATTTGAAAGTAATGAGAGAGCATAACCACTGAGGTTCTGGTTAGCAGAGCCTCAGTGAGACAGTTAGGCACCACACAGGGAACATATACATGCACACCAATGAGCACTGGGGCCCTGTGTGACAGGGTCCCAGTGACACATACATATAGGCCACAAACCTATGAGCACTGGGGTCCTGACCAGCAGGATCCCAGTGACACATAACAAACATACTGAAACCATAGTGTTTTCACTATGAGCACTGAGGCCTGGCTATCAGGATCCCAGTGAGACAGTGAAAACAGTGACAAACACCCTGACATACACTCACAAACAGGCCAAAAGTGGGGGTAACAAGGCTAGAAAGAGGCTACCTTCTCACACAACCCCCCCCCAAACGAAGGACAATAAGGCTAACCTTGGCCAGTTGAGACTTTATTGTCTAAGTGGTGATAAGTAGAGAGTAGCTCTGCAATAGACTGGTTACTCCCTTTATCATCCACTATATGGTTACTTCCCTGTGGGGATGTAAACCACCCTGTTTGAAGTTTTTTAGCTAAGCAACAATGTGAAGATGTATTTTCAGAGTTTCTATCAGTAAGTTTTAGTTTAGAGCAGTGGGAATTATCCACTGAACCTATTTGTAATGATGGAAATGCCAGACAGGGATGCTGTCTCAGTAAAGCCATAGCTGGACAAAAACTTTGTCCATTTGGCTGGAAGAGAGAACAGGGATGCTGTTTCTCTTGAGTTGGAGCAGGGCAGGGATACTGTCCTATGAGCTCCACACTAGGGCAGGGATGCTGTCCTAAGTGTTGTGAGGCAGTACAGGGTTTCTGCACTAAAGTTTCTCTGGGAGGGTTGGAGGGATGCTCCATGTTAACTAAAATGGTGCTCTTTTTGTCACCAATGTTAGTTATCCCACAGAGAGGTACTTCTACCTCAGGGAGTCCAGCTTTGCCAGCTGATGATTCCCTTGGAACAGGTGCCACCCCAGGAGAGGTTTCTCCCACCACAGGAATAGTATCCTGAATGGTAGGGTGGTTAGGGGATACTGTGATACCCTTTTTACCTGTTGATGGAGAGGGATCCTGAGTTTTCAGGCCTTCTCTCCTTTGCTTTTTCATTTCACTTGAAATGAGAGGGAACAATTCCTCAGGGATGCCCAGCATGGCTGCATGGGCATAAAACTCTACATCAGCCCAACCTGAGGCCTCTAGGTCATTACCTAAGAGACAGTCTACAGGTAAGCTAGGTGATACCACCACCTGCTTAGGGCCAGTAACTCCACCCCAACTAAACTGAATTATAGCTAAGGGAAGAAACTTAGTGGAGTTATGGACATCAATAATCTTATACTGTTGTCCAATGATGTGTCGATCAGGGTGCACTAGGTTTTCAGTCACCAAAGTGAAACTGGCACCTGTGTCCCTGTAGGCCAAGGCCTGAACACCATTTATTGAAACTGTCTGCCTGTACTTATCCATTGTAAGGGGACAAGCAGCCAGTGTGGCAAGGCCAATGCCACTAGGTGTGACAGAAACTGTCTTGGGACTGATTACATCAGTTTCCACTATGGACCCATAAGTGAACCCAACTACACCCTTTGCTTGACTGTTGCCAGCAGTCCCACCACTAGTACCACTACTGCTAGGGGCACTAGAGCTTGATGTATTAGTGGTGGTAGGCTCAGGGGGTTTACCTGGACAGGACTTATCCCCTGGCCTATGGCCTCTGTTTTTACACACAAAGCACCAAGGCTTTTTAATGTGTGCAGGTTGGGAAGAAGAGGAAGAATTTGTTTTATCCCCACCCTCTGAAGAGTGTTTAAGATTTGAAGTGGGATCTTTGGTTTTACCCTTATCCCCATGCTTATCTTGAGATTTTTCACCATCTTTCTTCTTATTGCCATCTTTGTCACCCCCTGTATGAACTTTTCTGTTCACCCTTGTTCTGACCCATTTGTCTGCCTTCTTTCCCAATTCTTGGGGAGAGGTCAGATCAGAGTCTACCAGGTACTGGTGCAACAAATCAGACACACAATTATTAAGTATATGCTCTCTCAGGATTGTGTTATACAGGCTTTCATAATCAGTAACTTTACTGCCATGTAACCACCCCTCCAAGGCCTTCACTGAATGGTCAATGAAATCAACCCAGTCTTGTGAAGACTCCTTTTTGGTCTCTCTGAACTTTATCCTGTACTGTTCAGTGGTTAAGCCATAACCATCCAGGAGTGCATTCTTAAGAACTGTAAAATTATTGGCATCATTTTCTTTCACAGTAAGGAGTCTATCCCTACCCTTTCCACTAAATGATAGCCATAGGATAGCAGCCCACTGCCTTTGAGGGACATCCTGTACAACACAGGCCCTCTCAAGTGCAGCAAACCACTTGTTAATGTCATCCCCCTCCTTATAAGGGGGAACTATCTTGTGCAGATTCCTGGAATCATGCTCTTTTGCAGGATGACTATGGGGAATACTGCTGCTGCCACCATGGGTATCTAAACCCATTTTCTGTCTTTCCCTCTCTATTTCTAAAGACTGTCTATCCAAATCCAGCTGTTGCTTCTTGAGCTTCAGTCTGGTTTGTTCCACTCTCAATCTATTGAGCTCCCTTTCTAACAATCTGTCATCAGGGTGGGTGGGAGGGACATTTCTAGATACAGAGGTATGATGGGAATGAACAGAAGGAGACCTGTCCCTTACAAGGGGCACCCTAACAGCTTGGCTACCAGCATAATGTGAGAGCACATCATCAGTATGATGTGATTCAACCTCTGTACCAACTATGCTAGACTGTCTAGTAATGGGCAGGCTGAGAAGTTTCTTTCCTGAACCTTTTCCTGGGGGAGTCCCTGGATCAGATTGAGAACCATTAGCTACTTTTTCTACAGATTGGGCACTTATGGCCTTATCCTGTACTCTAAGCATATTAATTAACAGTTCTAAGGAAGGATTCTTCCCTACACTCAAACCTCTCTCTATGCAGAGACTCCTTGCTCCTTTCCAGCTAAGGTGATCATATGCAAGTTTGGACAGTTCAACTTTTTGGCCTGTGCCAGACATTTTTAGAGAGAGTTAAAGTGATAGACAAAGAGAAAAAGTTTTCAGAACTTTTTGGAAAGACAGAAAAAACTTTTTAAACTTTTAAGAACTTTTTTGAAAGTTTAGAAGTACTTTTCAGCACTTAGAAAAGAGTGAAAAGAGGAAATGCAAAACTTTTTGGCTATGTGTATATACACTGACCTTGTTTTGTATATTTTTCTCTTATGAAAAGTACAATGACAAGAGTGGTAAGTAGTCTCAAGCACTTATCCCACCACTGCACAACCAATGTAGGAGGCTGGACTGGCTTGTAGTGAGTACCAAGGGGTACTTGCACCTTGCACCAGGCCCAGTTATCCCTTATTAGTGTATAGGGTGTCTAGCAGCTTAGGCTGATAGATAATGGTAGCTTAGCAAAGCAGCTTAGGCTGAACTAGGAGACGTGTGAAGCTACTACAGTACCACCTAGTGTCATATGCACAATATCATAAGAAAACACAATACACAGTTATACTAAAAATAAAGGTACTTTATTTTTATGACAATATGCCAAAGTATCTTAGAGTGTACCCTCAGTGAGAGGATAGGAAATATACACAAGATATATATACACAATAGCAAAAATATGCAGTATAGTCTTAGAAAACAGTGCAAACAATGTATAGTTACAATAGGATGCAATGGGGAAACATAGGGATAGGGGCAACACAAACCATATACTCCAGAAGTGGAATGCGAACCACGAATGGACCCCAAACCTATGTGACCTTGTAGAGGGTCGCTGGGACTATTAGAAAATAGTGAGAGTTAGCAAAATAACCCACCCCAAGACCCTGAAAAGTGAGTGCAAAGTGCACCAAAGTTCCCCTAAGGACAAAATAGTCGTGTTAGAGGGAGAATGCAAGGAAAACACAAATCAGCAATGCAACAACGATGGATTCCTGTCTGAAGGTACCTGTGGAACAAGGGGACCAAGTCCAAAAGTCACAAGCAGCTCGGAGATGGGCAGATGCCCAAGAAATGCCAGCGGTTGGTGCAAAGAAGCTCTTTCTAGGCTGAAGAACTGTGAATACTGCAGGAACGACAAGGGCTAGAGACTTCCCCTTTGGAGGATGGATCCCCCACGCCTTGGAGAGTCGTGCAGAAGTGTTTTCCCGCCGGATGGACGCCAACAAGCCTTGCTACACGCAAATCGTGCGTTTGGCGTTTTTGGACGCTGCTGGGGCCCAGGAGGGACCAGAAGGTCGCAAATTGGACCTGCAGAGAGAGGGGACGTCGAGCAAGACAAAGAGCCCTCACTGAAGCAGATAGCACCCGGAGAAGTGCCAGAAACAGGCACTACGAGGATGCGTGAAACGGTGCTCGCCGAAGTTGCACAAAGGAGTCCCACGTCGCCGGAGACCAACTTAGAAAGTCGTGCAATGCAGGTTAGAGTGCCGTGGACCCAGGCTTGGCTGTGCACGAAGGATTTCCGCCGGAAGTGCACAGGGGCCGGAGAAGCTTGCAAAGTCGCGGTTCCCAGCAATGCAGCCCAGCGAGGTGAGGCAAGGACTTACCTCCACCAAACTTGGGCTGAAGAGTCACTGGACTGTGGGGGTCACTTGGACGGTGTCGCTGGATTCGAGGGACCTCGCTCGTCGTGCTGAGAGGAGACCCAAGGGACCGGAGATGCAGCTTTTTGGTGCCTGCGGTTGCAGGGGGAAGATTCCGTCGACCCACGGGAGATTTCTTCGGAGCTTCTGGTGCAGAGAGGAGGCAGACTACCCCCACAGCATGCACAAGCAGGAAAACAGTCGAGAAGGCGGCAGGATCAGCGTTACAGAGTTGCAGTAGTCGTCTTTGCTACTATGTTGCAGGTTTGCAGGCTTCCAGCGCGGTCAGCGGTCGATTCCTTATCAGAAGGTGAAGAGGGAGATGCAGAGGAACTCGGCTGAGCTCATGCATTCGTTATCTGAAGTTTCCCCAGAGACAGAGACCCTAAATAGCCAGAAAAGAGGGTTTGGCTACCTAGGAGAGAGGATAGGCTACTAACACCTGAAGGAGCCTATCAGCAGGAGTCTCTGACGTCACCTGGTGGCACTGGCCACTCAGAGCAGTCCAGTGTGCCAGCAGCACCTCTGTTTCCAAGATGGCAGAGGTCTGGAGCACACTGGAGGAGCTCTGGACACCTCCCAGGGGAGGTGCAGGTCAGGGGAGTGGTCACTCCCCTTTCCTTTGTCCAGTTTCGCGCCAGAGCAGGGGCTAAGGGGTCCCTGAACCGGTGTAGACTGACTTATGCAGAATTGGGCACCTCTGTGCCCAACAAAGCATTTCCAGAGGCTGGGGGAGGCTACTCCTCCCCTGCCTTCACACCATTTTCCAAAGGGAGAGGGTGTCACACCCTCTCTCAGAGGAAGTTCTTTGTTCTGCCATCCTGGGCCAGGCCTGGCTGGACCCCAGGAGGGCAGCTGCCTGTCTGAGGGGTTGGCAGCAGCAGCAGCTGCAGTGAAACCCCAGGAAGGGCAGTTTGGCAGTACCAGGGTCTGTGCTACAGACCACTGGGATCATGGGATTGTGCCAACTATGCCAGGATGGCATAGAGGGGGCAATTCCATGATCATAGACATGTTACATGGCCATATTCGGAGTTACCATTGTGAAGCTACATATAGGTAGTGACCTATATGTAGTGCACGCGTGTAATGGTGTCCCCGCACTCACAAAGTTCAGGGAATTGGCTCTGAACAATGTGGGGGCACCTTGGCTAGTGCCAGGGTGCCCTCACACTAAGTAACTTTGCACCTAACCTTTACCAGGTAAAGGTTAGACATATAGGTGACTTATAAGTTACTTAAGTGCAGTGTAAAATGGCTGTGAAATAACGTGGACGTTATTTCACTCAGGCTGCAGTGGCAGGCCTGTGTAAGAATTGTCAGAGCTCCCTATGGGTGGCAAAAGAAATGCTGCAGCCCATAGGGATCTCCTGGAACCCCAATACCCTGGGTACCTCAGTACCATATACTAGGGAATTATAAGGGTGTTCCAGTAAGCCAATGTAAATTGGTAAAAATGGTCACTAGCCTGTTAGTGACAATTTGAAAGTAATGAGAGAGCATAACCACTGAGGTTCTGGTTAGCAGAGCCTCAGTGAGACAGTTAGGCACCACACAGGGAACATATACATGCACACCTATGAGCACTGGGGCCCTGTGTGACAGGGTCCCAGTGACACATACATATAGGCCACAAACCTATGAGCACTGGGGTCCTGACCAGCAGGATCCCAGTGACACATAACAAACATACTGAAACCATAGTGTTTTCACTATGAGCACTGAGGCCTGGCTATCAGGATCCCAGTGAGACAGTGAAAACAGTGACAAACACCCTGACATACACTCACAAACAGGCCAAAAGTGGGGGTAACAAGGCTAGAAAGAGGCTACCTTCTCACACACCCTAACAGCTTGGTTAACAGAAACATTACTACCAGTATGGTGAGAATAAATGCTTTTGTTATGATGTGAGACAACACTATTTGTATGGTGTGGCTCATCATCATTCCCAACTATGCTAGACTGTCTAGTAATGGGCAGGCTAGGAAGTTTCTTTCCTGAATCTTTTCCTGGGGGAGTCCCTGAATCAGATTGAGAACTATTAGGTACTTTTTCAACAGATGAGGCACCTATGGCCTTATCCTGTTCTCTAAGCATATTAAGTAACAGTTCCAAGGAAGGATTCTTCCCTACACTCAAACCTCTCTCTATACAGAGACTCCTTGCTCTTTTCCAGCTAAGGTTGTCATATGCAAGTTTGGACAGATCAACATTTTGGCCTGTGCCAGACATTTTTTAGAGAGAGTTAAAGTGATAGAAAAAGAGAAAAAAGTTTTCAGAACTTTTTGGAAAGACAGAAAAAAATCTTTTTAAACTTTTAAGAACTTTTTGAAAGTTTAGAAGTACTTTTCAGCACTTAGAAAAGAGTAAAAAGAGGAAATGCAAAACTTTTTGGCTATGTGTATATACACTGACCTTGTTTTGTATATTTTTCTCTTATGAAAAGTACAATGACAAGAGTGGTAAGTAGTCTCAAGCACTTATCCCACCACTGCACAACCAATGTAGGAGGATGGACTGGCTTGTAGTGAGTACCAAGGGGTACTTGCACCTTGCACCAGGCCCAGTTATCCCTTATTAGTGTATAGGGTGTCTAGCAGCTTAGGCTGATAGATAATGGTAGCTTAGCAGAGCAGCTTAGGCTGAACTAGGAGACGTGTGAAGCTACTACAGTACCACTTAGTGTCATATGCACAATATCATAAGAAAACACAATACACAGTTATACTAAAAATAAAGGTACTTTATTTTTATGACAATATGCCAAAGTATCTTAGAGTGTACCCTCAGGGAGAGGATAGGAAATATACACAAGATATATATACACAATAGCAAAAATATGCAGTATAGTCTTAGAAAACAGTGCAAACAATGTATAGTTACAATAGGATGCAATGGGGAAACATAGGGATAGGGGCAACACAAACCATATACTCCAAAAGTGGAATGCGAACCACGAATGGACCCCAAACCTATGTGACCTTGTAGAGGGTCGCTGGGACTATTAGAAAATAGTGAGAGTTAGAAAAATAACCCTCCCCAAGACCCTGAAAAGTGAGTGCAAAGTGCACTAAAGTTCCCCTAAGGACAAAGAAGTCGTGTTAGAGGAATAATGCAGGAAAGACACAAACCAGCAATGCAACAACTGTGGATTTCCAATCTAGGGTACCTGTGGAACAAGGGGACCAAGTCCAAAAGTAAGCAAGTCGGAGATGGGCAGATGCCCAGGAAATGCCAGCTGCGGGTGCAAAGAAGCTTCTACTGGACAGAAGAAGCTGAGGTTTCTGCAGGAACGAAAAAGGCTAGAGACTTCCCCTTTGGTGGACGGATCCCTCTCGCCTTGGAGAGTCGTGCAGAAGTGTTTTCCCGCCAAAAGAACGCCAACAAGCCTTGCTAGACGCAAATCGTGCGTTTGGCGTTTTTGGATGCTGCTGGGGCCCAGGAGGGACCAGGAGGTCGCAAATTGGACCTGAAGAGAGAGGGGACGTGGAGCAAGACAAAGAGCCCTCACTGAAGCAGGTAGCACCCGGAGAAGTGCCAGAAACAGGCACTGCAAAGATGCGTGAAACGGTGCTCGCCGAAGTTGCACAAAGGAGTCCCACGTCGCCGGAGACCAACTTAGAAAGTCGTGCAATGCAGGTTAGAGTGCCGTGGACCCAGGCTTGGCTGTGCACAAAGGATTTCCGCCGGAAGTGCACAGGGGCCGGAGTAGCTGCAAAGTCGCGGTTCCCAGCAATGCAGCCCAGCGAGGTGAGGCAAGGACTTACCTCCACCAAACTTGGACTGAAGAGTCACTGGACTGTGGGGGTCACTTGGACAGAGTCGCTGGATTCGAGGGACCTCGCTCGTCATGCTGAGAGGAGACCCAAGGGACCGGTAATGCAGCTTTTTGGTGCCTGCGGTTGCAGGGGGAAGATTCCGTCGACCCACGGGAGATTTCTTCAGAGCTTCTGGTGCAGAGAGGAGGCAGGCTACCCCCACAGCATGCACAAGCAGGAAAACAGTCGAGAAGGCAGCAGGATCAGCGTTACAGAGTTGCAGTAGTCGTCTTTGCTACTATGTTGCAGGTTTGCAGGCTTCCAGCGCGGTCAGCGGTCGATTCCTTATCAGAAGGTGAAGAGAGAGATGCAGAGGAACTCGGCTGAGCTCATGCATTCGTTATCTGAAGTTTCCCCAGAGACAGAGACCCTAAATAGCCAGAAAAGAGGGTTTGGCTACCTAGGAGAGAGGATAGGCTAGCAACACCTGAAGAAGCCTATCACAAGGAGTCTCTGACATCACCTGGTGGCACTGGCCACTCAGAGCAGTCCAGTGTGCCAGCAGCACCTCTGTTTCCAAGATGGCAGAGGTCTGGAGCACACTGGAGGAGCTCTGGACACCTCCCAGGGGAGGTGCAGGTCAGGGGAGTGGTCATTCCCCTTTCCTTTGTCCAGTTTCGCGCCAGAGCAGGGCTAAGGGGTCCCCTGAACCGGTGTAGACTGGCTTATGCAGAATTGGGCACATCTGTGCCCAACAAAGCATTTCCAGAGGCTGGGGGAGGCTACTCCTCCCCTGCCTTCACACCATTTTCCAAAGGGAGAGGGTGTAACACCCTCTCTCAGAGGAAGTTCTTTGTTCTGCCATCCTGGGCCAGGCCTGGCTGGACCCCAGGAGGGCAGATGCCTGTCTGAGGGGTTGGCAGCAGCAGCAGCTGCAGTGAAACCCCAGGAAGGGCAGTTTGGCAGTACCAGGGTCTGTGCTACAGACCACTGGGATCATGGGATTGTGCCACCTATGCCAGGATGGCATAGAGGGGGCAATTCCATGATCATAGACATGTTACATGGCCATATTCGGAGTTACCATTGTGAAGCTACATATAGGTAGTGACCTATATGTAGTGCACGCGTGTAATGGTGTCCCCGCACTCACAAAGTTCAGGGAATTGGCTCTGAACAATGTGGGGGCACCTTGGCTAGTGCCAGGGTGCCCTCACACTAAGTAACTTTGCACCTAACCTTTACCAGGTAAAGGTTAGACATATAGGTGACTTATAAGTTACTTAAGTGCAGTGTAAAATGGCTGTGAAATAACGTGGACGTTATTTCACTCAGGCTGCAGTGGCAGGCCTGTGTAAGAATTGTCAGAGCTCCCTATGGGTGGCAAAAGAAATGCTGCAGCCCATAGGGATCTCCTGGAACCCCAATACCCTGGGTACCTCAGTACCATATACTAGGGAATTATAAGGGTGTTCCAGTAAGCCAATGTAAATTGGTAAAATGGTCACTAGCCTGTTAGTGACAATTTGGAAAGAAATGAGAGAGCATAACCACTGAGGTTCTGATTAGCAGAGCCTCAGTGAGACAGTTAGTCACTACATAGGTAACACATTCAGGCACACTTATGAGCACTGGGGCCCTGGGTTACCAGGGTCCCAGTGACACATACAACTAAAACAACATATATACAGTGAAAAATGGGGGTAACATGCCAGGCAAGATGGTACTTTCCTACACAACCCCCCCCCCCCAAACGAAGGACAATAAGACTAGCCATGACCCGATGAGTCTTCATTGTCTAAGTGGAAATATCTGGAGAGTCCATCTGCATTGGAGTGGCTACTCCCAGGTCTATGTTCCACTGTATAGTCCATTCCCTGTAGGGATATGGACCACCTCAACAATTTAGGATTTTCACCTTTCATTTGTTTTAGCCAAAGTAGAGGTTTGTGGTCTGTCTGAACAATGAAGTGAGTGCCAAACAGGTATGGCCTCAACTTCTTCAGAGCCCAGACCACAGCAAAGGTCTCCCTCTCAATGGCAGACCAACGCTTTTCTCTAGGGGTCAACCTCCTACTAATAAAAGCAACAGGTTGATCTTGGCCCTCAGAATTAAGTTGTGATAGGACTGCCCCTACTCCTAATTCAGATGCATCAGTTTGGACATAGAATTTTTTAGAGTAACAAGGGCTTTTCAGGACAGGTGCAGAGCACATGGCCTGCTTCAGCTCCTCAAAAGCTTTCTGACAGTTTGCTGTCCATAATACCTTTTACGGCATTTTCTTGGATGTGAGGTCATTAAGAGGGGCTGCAATGGAGCCATAGTTCTTAATGAACCTCCGGTAATACCCAGTGAGGCCTAGGAAGGCTCTCACCTGAGTCTGTGTGGTAGGGGGAACCCAATCAATAATAGTTTGGATTTTCCCCTGAAGTGGTGCAATCTGTTCCCCACCAACAAGGTGTCCCAGATAAACCACCTTACCCTGCCCTATCTGGCACTTTGAAGCCTTGATAGTGAGGCCTGCCTTTTGCAGAGCCTCCAAAACTTTCCATAGGTGGACCAGGTGATCATCCCAGCTGGAGCTAAAGACAGCTATATCGTCCAAATATGCTGCACTGAAAGCTTCCAGCCCTTGCAGGACTGTGTTCACCAACCTCTGAAAAGTGGCAGGTGCATTTTTCAAGCCAAAAGGCATTACAGTAAACTGGTAATGTCCTCCAATGGTAGAAAATGCAGTCTTAGGTTTAGCATCTTCTGACAATTTGATCTGCCAATACCCTGCAGTCAAATCAAAAGTGCTTAGATACTTGGCAGATGCCAGTGTATCTATGAGCTCATCTGCCCTGGGTATAGGGTGAGCATCAGTTTTGGTTACCAAGTTGAGACCTCTATAGTCTACACAAAACCGCATTTCCTTCTTTCCATCTTTGGAATGGGGTTTTGGTACCAGTACCACAGGAGAAGCCCATGGACTGTCAGAGTGCTCAACCACTCCTAGTTCTAACATGTTCTGGACCTCTTGCTTTATGCAGTCCCTGACATGGTCAGGCTGCCAATAGATCTTACTTTTGACAGGTAAACTGTCTCCAGTATCTATAGTGTGCTCACACCAAGAAGTGGTACCTGGCACAGTAGAGAAGAGTTCAGAGAATTGATCTAGGAGATTTATGCAATTGTCTTTCTGCTCAGCAGTAAGACAATCAGCCAAAACTACACCTTCCACAAGAGCATCTTGTTCTGTGGAAGAGAAGAGATCAGGTAGAGGATCACTGTCTTCTTCCTGTCCCTCATCAGTTGCCATGAGCAGGGTGAGATCAGCCCTGTCATAGTAGGGTTTCAGGCGGTTGACATGGAGCACCCTAAGGGGACTCCTGGCAGTGCCTAAGTCAACTAAATAGGTGACTTCTCCCTTCTTTTCAACAATTGTGTGGGGACCACTCCATTTATCTTGGAGTGCTCTTGGGGCCACAGGCTCCAAGACCCACACTTTCTGCCCTGGTTGGTACTGAACCAAAACAGCCTTCTGATCATGCCATTGCTTCTGGAGCTCTTGGCTGGCCTGAAGGTTTTTACTGGCCTTTTTCATGTACTCAGCCATCCTTGATCTGAGGCCAAGTACATAGTCCACAATATCCTGCTTAGGAGCTTTTAAAGGTTGTTCCCAACCCTCCTTTACAAGTGTGAGTGGACCCCTAACAGGGTGTCCAAAAAGAAGTTCAAAGGGGCTGAAGCCCACTCCTTTCTGGGGTACCTCCCTGTAGGCAAAAAGGAGGCATGGTAGAAGGATATCCCATCTCCTGCGGAGTTTTTCAGGGAGACCCATAATCATGCCTTTGAGAGTTTTATTAAATCTCTCCACCAGTCCATTTGTTTGTGGATGATAGGGTGTTGTGAACTTGTACGTTACACCACACTCCTTCCACATGGCCTTTAAGTATGCAGACATGAAATTGCTTCCCCTGTCTGATACCACTTCCTTTGGGAAGCCCACCCTGGAAAATATTCCCAGGAGGGCTTTTGCCACTGCAGGTGCTGTAGTGGTCCTTAAAGGAATAGCTTCAGGATATCTTGTGGCATGGTCCACTACCACTAAGATAAACCTATTGCCTGAAGCAGTAGGAGGGTCAAGGGGGCCAACTATGTCAACCCCTACCCTTTCAAAGGGAACCCCAACCACAGGCAGTGGAATAAGGGGTGCCTTTGGGGTGCCACCTGTCTTGCCACTGGCTTGACAGGTTTCACAGGACTTACAAAATTCATTTGTGTCCTCAGACATCCTAGGCCAATGAAACAATGGAACCAGTCTGTCCCAAGTTTTCATTTGACCCAGGTGTCCAGCTAGGGGAATGTCATGTGCCAGTGTTAGGAGGAACTTTCTGTACTCCTGAGGAATCACTAATCTCCTGGCAGCTCCAGGTTTAGGATCCCTATGCTCAGTGTACAAGAGGTTGTCCTCCCAGTAAACTCTGTGAGAGTCACTGACATCCCCATTAGCCTGTTTGACAGCTTGCTGTCTGAGACCCTCTAATGTGGGACAGGTTTGCTGTGCCACACTCAGCTCCTCTCTGGCAGGCCCCCCTTCACCCAAAAGCTCAGCAGTGTCTGCTTCCAGCTCCTCTGGTGTAGGTTCTGCACAGGGAGGGAATTCTTCTTCCTCAGAAGTAGAATCCACTGTAGAGGGAGGGATAGTAGGAAGTGGTTTGCTTCTACTAGCCCTAGCTTTAGGGAGCACTTGGTCCATTGTTCCAGGATCCAAGCTTCGCTGTCCTTTTTGCTTTTTGGCCTGAGCCCTTGTCAAAGCAAAAATATGCCCTGGAATGCCCAGCATTGCTGCATGGGCCTCCAACTCCACATCTGACCAAGCTGATGTCTCCAAATCATTCCCTAGTAGACAGTCTACAGGTAATTCTGGAGCTACCACAACTTTCTTTGGATCAGTTACCCCCCCCCCAGTTGAGATTTACAACAGCCATGGGGTGGCTTTGTGTTATGTTGTGAGCATCGGTTACTTGGTACTGGTGTCCAAGTATGTGTTGTTCAGGGTGTACCAGTTTCTCAATCACCATTGTGACACTGGCACCTGTGTCCCTGTAGGCCTGGACCTCAACACCATTTATTAGGGGTAGTTGCTTGTACTTCTCCAAGTTATGGGGGCAAGCAACCAAAGTGGCTAAATCAATAGCCCCTTCAGAGACTAAAGTAGCGTCTGTGGTCTCCCTAATCAGACCAACCCCAACTAAGTTACCAATAGTGAGCCCAGCTACTCCCTTGGATTGGCTATTAGTAGGTTTGCTCCCACCACCACTGCTATTAGTAGGGACACTAGGTGTAGCAGTAGGGGTTGTAGTGGTAGGAGCAGTGGTGCCTTTCTTTGGACAACTGGGATCTGTTGTCCAATGGCCTTTTATTTTACATAAATAGCACCATGGTTTCTTTTCCTTGTTCTGATTAAAAGAGGATTTGGACCCACCACCCCCACCAGAGTGTTTTTGTGGGCCTGATGAAGACTCATTTTTAGATTTGTCCCCACCCTTGTCTGAAAACTTACCATCCTTCTTTTTGTTGCCATCTTTGTCACCCCCTGTATGAACTTTTCTGTTCACTCTTTTTCTGACCCATTTGTCTGCCTTCTTTCCCAATTCTTGGGGAGAGGTCAGATCAGAGTCCACCAAGTACTGGTGCAACAAATCAGACACACCATTATTAAGAATATGCTCTCTCAGGATTAAGTTATACAGGCTGTCATAATCAGTAACTTTACTGCCATGTAACCACCCCTCCAAGGCCTTCACTGAATGGTCAATGAAATCAACCCAGTCTTGTGAAGACTCCTTTTTGGTCTCTCTGAACTTTATCCTGTACTGTTCAGTGGTTAAGCCATAACCATCCAGGAGTGCATTCTTAAGAACTTGGAAATTATTAGCATCATTTTCTTTCACAGTACGGAGCCTATCCCTACCTTTTCCACTAAATGATAGCCATAGGATAGCAGCCCACTGCCTTTGAGGGACATCCTGTACAACACAGGCCCTCTCAAGTGCAGCAAACCACTTGTTAATGTCATCCCCCTCCTTGTAAGGGGGAACTATCTTGTGCAGATTCCTGGAATCATGCTCTTTTGCAGGATGACTATGGGGAATACTGCTGCTGCCACCATGGGTATCTAAACCCAACTTCTGTCTTTCCTTGTCTAATTCAAAAGACTGTCTATCCAAATCCAGCTATTGCTTTTTAAGCTTCAGTCTGGTTTGTTCCACCCTCAACTTATTGAGTTCCCTCTCTAACATTCTGTCATCAGGGTTGGTGGGAGGGACATTCCTAGAAACAGAGCTATGATGGGAATGAACAGAAGGAGACCTGTCCCTTACAGAAGCCACCCTAACAGCTTGGTTAACAGAAACATTACTACCAGTATGGTGAGAATAAATGCTTTTGTTATGATGTGAGACAACACTATTTGTATGGTGTGGCTCATCATCATTCCCAACTATGCTAGACTGTCTAGTAATGGGCAGGCTAGGAAGTTTCTTTCCTGAATCTTTTCCTGGGGGAGTCCCTGAATCAGATTGAGAACTATTAGGTACTTTTTCAACAGATGAGGCACCTATGGCCTTATCCTGTTCTCTAAGCATATTAAGTAACAGTTCCAAGGAAGGATTCTTCCCTACACTCAAACCTCTCTCTATACAGAGACTCCTTGCTCTTTTCCAGCTAAGGCTGTCATATGCAAGTTTGGACAGATCAACATTTTGGCCTGTGCCAGACATTTTTTAGAGAGAGTTAAAGTGATAGAAAAAGAGAAAAAAGTTTTCAGAACTTTTTAGAAAGACAGAAAAAAATCTTTTTAAACTTTTAAGAACTTTTTGAAAGTTTAGAAGTACTTTTCAGCACTTAGAAAAGAGTAAAAAGAGGAAATGCAAAACTTTTTGGCTATGTGTATATACACTGACCTTGTTTTGTATATTTTTCTCTTATGAAAAGTACAATGACAAGAGTGGTAAGTAGTCTCAAGCACTTATCCCACCACTGCACAACCAATGTAGGAGGATGGACTGGCTTGTAGTGAGTACCAAGGGGTACTTGCACCTTGCACCAGGCCCAGTTATCCCTTATTAGTGTATAGGGTGTCTAGCAGCTTAGGCTGATAGATAATGGTAGCTTAGCAGAGCAGCTTAGGCTGAACTAGGAGACGTGTGAAGCTACTACAGTACCACTTAGTGTCATATGCACAATATCATAAGAAAACACAATACACAGTTATACTAAAAATAAAGGTACTTTATTTTTATGACAATATGCCAAAGTATCTTAGAGTGTACCCTCAGGGAGAGGATAGGAAATATACACAAGATATATATACACAATAGCAAAAATATGCAGTATAGTCTTAGAAAACAGTGCAAACAATGTATAGTTACAATAGGATGCAATGGGGAAACATAGGGATAGGGGCAACACAAACCATATACTCCAAAAGTGGAATGCGAACCACGAATGGACCCCAAACCTATGTGACCTTGTAGAGGGTCGCTGGGACTATTAGAAAATAGTGAGAGTTAGAAAAATAACCCTCCCCAAGACCCTGAAAAGTGAGTGCAAAGTGCACTAAAGTTCCCCTAAGGACAAAGAAGTCATGTTAGAGGAATAATGCAGGAAAGACACAAACCAGCAATGCAACAACTGTGGATTTCCAATCTAGGGTACCTGTGGAACAAGGGGACCAAGTCCAAAAGTAAGCAAGTCGGAGATGGGCAGATGCCCAGGAAATGCCAGCTGCGGGTGCAAAGAAGCTTCTACTGGACAGAAGAAGCTGAGGTTTCTGCAGGAACGAAAAAGGCTAGAGACTTCCCCTTTGGTGGACGGATCCCTCTCGCCATGGAGAGTCGTGCAGAAGTGTTTTCCCGCCAAAAGAACGCCAACAAGCCTTGCTAGACGCAAATCGTGCGTTTGGCGTTTTTGGACGCTGCTGGGGCCCAGGAGGGACCAGGAGGTCGCAAATTGGACCTGAAGAGAGAGGGGACGTCGAGCAAGACAAAGAGCCCTCACTGAAGCAGGTAGCACCCGGAGAAGTGCCAGAAACAGGCACTGCAAAGATGCGTGAAACGGTGCTCGCCGAAGTTGCACAAAGGAGTCCCACGTCGCCGGAGACCAACTTAGAAAGTCGTGCAATGCAGGTTAGAGTGCCGTGGACCCAGGCTTGGCTGTGCACAAAGGATTTCCGCCGGAAGTGCACAGGGGCCGGAGTAGCTGCAAAGTCGCGGTTCCCAGCAATGCAGCCCAGCGAGGTGAGGCAAGGACTTACCTCCACCAAACTTGGACTGAAGAGTCACTGGACTGTGGGGGTCACTTGGACAGAGTCGCTGGATTCGAGGGACCTCGCTCGTCGTGCTGAGAGGAGACCCAAGGGACCGGTAATGCAGCTTTTTGGTGCCTGCGGTTGCAGGGGGAAGATTCCGTCGACCCACGGGAGATTTCTTCGGAGCTTCTGGTGCAGAGAGGAGGCAGGCTACCCCCACAGCATGCACAAGCAGGAAAACAGTCGAGAAGGCAGCAGGATCAGCGTTACAGAGTTGCAGTAGTCGTCTTTGCTACTATGTTGCAGGTTTGCAGGCTTCCAGCGCGGTCAGCGGTCGATTCCTTATCAGAAGGTGAAGAGAGAGATGCAGAGGAACTCGGCTGAGCTCATGCATTCGTTATCTGAAGTTTCCCCAGAGACAGAGACCCTAAATAGCCAGAAAAGAGGGTTTGGCTACCTAGGAGAGAGGATAGGCTAGCAACACCTGAAGAAGCCTATCACAAGGAGTCTCTGACATCACCTGGTGGCACTGGCCACTCAGAGCAGTCCAGTGTGCCAGCAGCACCTCTGTTTCCAAGATGGCAGAGGTCTGGAGCACACTGGAGGAGCTCTGGACACCTCCCAGGGGAGGTGCAGGTCAGGGGAGTGGTCACTCCCCTTTCCTTTGTCCAGTTTCGCGCCAGAGCAGGGCTAAGGGGTCCCCTGAACCGGTGTAGACTGGCTTATGCAGAATTGGGCACATCTGTGCCCAACAAAGCATTTCCAGAGGCTGGGGGAGGCTACTCCTCCCCTGCCTTCACACCATTTTCCAAAGGGAGAGGGTGTAACACCCTCTCTCAGAGGAAGTTCTTTGTTCTGCCATCCTGGGCCAGGCCTGGCTGGACCCCAGGAGGGCAGATGCCTGTCTGAGGGGTTGGCAGCAGCAGCAGCTGCAGTGAAACCCCAGGAAGGGCAGTTTGGCAGTACCAGGGTCTGTGCTACAGACCACTGGGATCATGGGATTGTGCCACCTATGCCAGGATGGCATAGAGGGGGCAATTCCATGATCATAGACATGTTACATGGCCATATTCGGAGTTACCATTGTGAAGCTACATATAGGTAGTGACCTATATGTAGTGCACGCGTGTAATGGTGTCCCCGCACTCACAAAGTTCAGGGAATTGGCTCTGAACAATGTGGGGGCACCTTGGCTAGTGCCAGGGTGCCCTCACACTAAGTAACTTTGCACCTAACCTTTACCAGGTAAAGGTTAGACATATAGGTGACTTATAAGTTACTTAAGTGCAGTGTAAAATGGCTGTGAAATAACGTGGACGTTATTTCACTCAGGCTGCAGTGGCAGGCCTGTGTAAGAATTGTCAGAGCTCCCTATGGGTGGCAAAAGAAATGCTGCAGCCCATAGGGATCTCCTGGAACCCCAATACCCTGGGTACTCAGTACCATATACTAGGGAATTATAAGGGTGTTCCAGTAAGCCAATGTAAATTGGTAAAATGGTCACTAGCCTGTTAGTGACAATTTGGAAAGAAATGAGAGAGCATAACCACTGAGGTTCTGATTAGCAGAGCCTCAGTGAGACAGTTAGTCACTACACAGGTAACACATTCAGGCACACTTATGAGCACTGGGGCCCTGGGTTACCAGGGTCCCAGTGACACATACAACTAAAACAACATATATACAGTGAAAAATGGGGGTAACATGCCAGGCAAGATGGTACTTTCCTACACAACCCCCCCCCCCCAAACGAAGGACAATAAGACTAGCCATGACCCGATGAGTCTTCATTGTCTAAGTGGAAATATCTGGAGAGTCCATCTGCATTGGAGTGGCTACTCCCAGGTCTATGTTCCACTGTATAGTCCATTCCCTGTAGGGATATGGACCACCTCAACAATTTAGGATTTTCACCTTTCATTTGTTTTAGCCAAAGTAGAGGTTTGTGGTCTGTCTGAACAATGAAGTGAGTGCCAAACAGGTATGGCCTCAACTTCTTCAGAGCCCAGACCACAGCAAAGGTCTCCCTCTCAATGGCAGACCAACGCTTTTCTCTAGGGGTCAACCTCCTACTAATAAAAGCAACAGGTTGATCTTGGCCCTCAGAATTAAGTTGTGATAGGACTGCCCCTACTCCTAATTCAGATGCATCAGTTTGGACATAGAATTTTTTAGAGTAACAAGGGCTTTTCAGGACAGGTGCAGAGCACATGGCCTGCTTCAGCTCCTCAAAAGCTTTCTGACAGTTTGCTGTCCATAATACCTTTTACGGCATTTTCTTGGATGTGAGGTCATTAAGAGGGGCTGCAATGGAGCCATAGTTCTTAATGAACCTCCGGTAATACCCAGTGAGGCCTAGGAAGGCTCTCACCTGAGTCTGTGTGGTAGGGGGAACCCAATCAATAATAGTTTGGATTTTCCCCTGAAGTGGTGCAATCTGTTCCCCACCAACAAGGTGTCCCAGATAAACCACCTTACCCTGCCCTATCTGGCACTTTGAAGCCTTGATAGTGAGGCCTGCCTTTTGCAGAGCCTCCAAAACTTTCCATAGGTGGACCAGGTGATCATCCCAGCTGGAGCTAAAGACAGCTATATCGTCCAAATATGCTGCACTGAAAGCTTCCAGCCCTTGCAGGACTGTGTTCACCAACCTCTGAAAAGTGGCAGGTGCATTTTTCAAGCCAAAAGGCATTACAGTAAACTGGTAATGTCCTCCAATGGTAGAAAATGCAGTCTTAGGTTTAGCATCTTCTGACAATTTGATCTGCCAATACCCTGCAGTCAAATCAAAAGTGCTTAGATACTTGGCAGATGCCAGTGTATCTATGAGCTCATCTGCCCTGGGTATAGGGTGAGCATCAGTTTTGGTTACCAAGTTGAGACCTCTATAGTCTACACAAAACCGCATTTCCTTCTTTCCATCTTTGGAATGGGGTTTTGGTACCAGTACCACAGGAGAAGCCCATGGACTGTCAGAGTGCTCAACCACTCCTAGTTCTAACATGTTCTGGACCTCTTGCTTTATGCAGTCCCTGACATGGTCAGGCTGCCAATAGATCTTACTTTTGACAGGTAAACTGTCTCCAGTATCTATAGTGTGCTCACACCAAGAAGTGGTACCTGGCACAGTAGAGAAGAGTTCAGAGAATTGATCTAGGAGATTTATGCAATTGTCTTTCTGCTCAGCAGTAAGACAATCAGCCAAAACTACACCTTCCACAAGAGCATCTTGTTCTGTGGAAGAGAAGAGATCAGGTAGAGGATCACTGTCTTCTTCCTGTCCCTCATCAGTTGCCATGAGCAGGGTGAGATCAGCCCTGTCATAGTAGGGTTTCAGGCGGTTGACATGGAGCACCCTAAGGGGACTCCTGGCAGTGCCTAAGTCAACTAAATAGGTGACTTCTCCCTTCTTTTCAACAATTGTGTGGGGACCACTCCATTTATCTTGGAGTGCTCTTGGGGCCACAGGCTCCAAGACCCACACTTTCTGCCCTGGTTGGTACTGAACCAAAACAGCCTTCTGATCATGCCATTGCTTCTGGAGCTCTTGGCTGGCCTGAAGGTTTTTACTGGCCTTTTTCATGTACTCAGCCATCCTTGATCTGAGGCCAAGTACATAGTCCACAATATCCTGCTTAGGAGCTTTTAAAGGTTGTTCCCAACCCTCCTTTACAAGTGTGAGTGGACCCCTAACAGGGTGTCCAAAAAGAAGTTCAAAGGGGCTGAAGCCCACTCCTTTCTGGGGTACCTCCCTGTAGGCAAAAAGGAGGCATGGTAGAAGGATATCCCATCTCCTGCGGAGTTTTTCAGGGAGACCCATAATCATGCCTTTGAGAGTTTTATTAAATCTCTCCACCAGTCCATTTGTTTGTGGATGATAGGGTGTTGTGAACTTGTACGTTACACCACACTCCTTCCACATGGCCTTTAAGTATGCAGACATGAAATTGCTTCCCCTGTCTGATACCACTTCCTTTGGGAAGCCCACCCTGGAAAATATTCCCAGGAGGGCTTTTGCCACTGCAGGTGCTGTAGTGGTCCTTAAAGGAATAGCTTCAGGATATCTTGTGGCATGGTCCACTACCACTAAGATAAACCTATTGCCTGAAGCAGTAGGAGGGTCAAGGGGGCCAACTATGTCAACCCCTACCCTTTCAAAGGGAACCCCAACCACAGGCAGTGGAATAAGGGGTGCCTTTGGGGTGCCACCTGTCTTGCCACTGGCTTGACAGGTTTCACAGGACTTACAAAATTCAATTGTGTCCTCAGACATCCTAGGCCAATGAAACAATGGAACCAGTCTGTCCCAAGTTTTCATTTGACCCAGGTGTCCAGCTAGGGGAATGTCATGTGCCAGTGTTAGGAGGAACTTTCTGTACTCCTGAGGAATCACTAATCTCCTGGCAGCTCCAGGTTTAGGATCCCTATGCTCAGTGTACAAGAGGTTGTCCTCCCAGTAAACTCTGTGAGAGTCACTGACATCCCCATTAGCCTGTTTGACAGCTTGCTGTCTGAGACCCTCTAATGTGGGACAGGTTTGCTGTGCCACACTCAGCTCCTCTCTGGCAGGCCCCCCTTCACCCAAAAGCTCAGCAGTGTCTGCTTCCAGCTCCTCTGGTGTAGGTTCTGCACAGGGAGGGAATTCTTCTTCCTCAGAAGTAGAATCCACTGTAGAGGGAGGGATAGTAGGAAGTGGTTTGCTTCTACTAGCCCTAGCTTTAGGGAGCACTTGGTCCATTGTTCCAGGATCCAAGCTTCCCTGTCCTTTTTGCTTTTTGGCCTGAGCCCTTGTCAAAGCAAAAATATGCCCTGGAATGCCCAGCATTGCTGCATGGGCCTCCAACTCCACATCTGACCAAGCTGATGTCTCCAAATAATTCCCTAGTAGACAGTCTACAGGTAATTCTGGAGCTACCACAACTTTCTTTGGATC
This sequence comes from Pleurodeles waltl, assembly GCF_031143425.1. Taxonomy (NCBI): domain Eukaryota; kingdom Metazoa; phylum Chordata; class Amphibia; order Caudata; family Salamandridae; genus Pleurodeles; species Pleurodeles waltl. Next base: position 1,221,658,312 of record NC_090447.1, read on the forward strand.
AGTTACCCCCCCCCCAGTTGAGATTTACAACAGCCATGGGGTGGCTTTGTGTTATGTTGTGAGCATCGGTTACTTGGTACTGGTGTCCAAGTATGTGTTGTTCAGGGTGTACCAGTTTCTCAATCACCATTGTGACACTGGCACCTGTGTCCCTGTAGGCCTGGACCTCAACACCATTTATTAGGGGTAGTTGCTTGTACTTCTCCAAGTTATGGGGGCAAGCAACCAAAGTGGCTAAATCAATAGCCCCTTCAGAGACTAAAGTAGCGTCTGTGGTCTCCCTAATCAGACCAACCCCAACTAAGTTACCAATAGTGAGCCCAGCTACTCCCTTGGATTGGCTATTAGTAGGTTTGCTCCCACCACCACTGCTATTAGTAGGGACACTAGGTGTAGCAGTAGGGGTTGTAGTGGTAGGAGCAGTGGTGCCTTTCTTTGGACAACTGGGATCTGTTGTCCAATGGCCTTTTATTTTACATAAATAGCACCATGGTTTCTTTTCCTTGTTCTGATTAAAAGAGGATTTGGACCCACCACCCCCACCAGAGTGTTTTTGTGGGCCTGATGAAGACTCATTTTTAGATTTGTCCCCACCCTTGTCTGAAAACTTACCATCCTTCTTTTTGTTGCCATCTTTGTCACCCCCTGTATGAACTTTTCTGTTCACTCTTTTTCTGACCCATTTGTCTGCCTTCTTTCCCAATTCTTGGGGAGAGGTCAGATCAGAGTCCACCAAGTACTGGTGCAACAAATCAGACACACCATTATTAAGAATATGCTCTCTCAGGATTAAGTTATACAGGCTGTCATAATCAGTAACTTTACTGCCATGTAACCACCCCTCCAAGGCCTTCACTGAATGGTCAATGAAATCAACCCAGTCTTGTGAAGACTCCTTTTTGGTCTCTCTGAACTTTATCCTGTACTGTTCAGTGGTTAAGCCATAACCATCCAGGAGTGCATTCTTAAGAACTTGGAAATTATTAGCATCATTTTCTTTCACAGTACGGAGCCTATCCCTACCTTTTCCACTAAATGATAGCCATAGGATAGCAGCCCACTGCCTTTGAGGGACATCCTGTACAACACAGGCCCTCTCAAGTGCAGCAAACCACTTGTTAATGTCATCCCCCTCCTTGTAAGGGGGAACTATCTTGTGCAGATTCCTGGAATCATGCTCTTTTGCAGGATGACTATGGGGAATACTGCTGCTGCCACCATGGGTATCTAAACCCAACTTCTGTCTTTCCTTGTCTAATTCAAAAGACTGTCTATCCAAATCCAGCTATTGCTTTTTAAGCTTCAGTCTGGTTTGTTCCACCCTCAACTTATTGAGTTCCCTCTCTAACATTCTGTCATCAGGGTTGGTGGGAGGGACATTCCTAGAAACAGAGCTATGATGGGAATGAACAGAAGGAGACCTGTCCCTTACAGAAGCCACCCTAACAGCTTGGTTAACAGAAACATTACTACCAGTATGGTGAGAATAAATGCTTTTGTTATGATGTGAGACAACACTATTTGTATGGTGTGGCTCATCATCATTCCCAACTATGCTAGACTGTCTAGTAATGGGCAGGCTAGGAAGTTTCTTTCCTGAATCTTTTCCTGGGGGAGTCCCTGAATCAGATTGAGAACTATTAGGTACTTTTTCAACAGATGAGGCACCTATGGCCTTATCCTGTTCTCTAAGCATATTAAGTAACAGTTCCAAGGAAGGATTCTTCCCTACACTCAAACCTCTCTCTATACAGAGACTCCTTGCTCTTTTCCAGCTAAGGTTGTCATATGCAAGTTTGGACAGATCAACATTTTGGCCTGTGCCAGACATTTTTTAGAGAGAGTTAAAGTGATAGAAAAAGAGAAAAAAGTTTTCAGAACTTTTTGGAAAGACAGAAAAAAATCTTTTTAAACTTTTAAGAACTTTTTGAAAGTTTAGAAATACTTTTCAGCACTTAGAAAAGAGTAAAAAGAGGAAATGCAAAACTTTTTGGCTATGTGTATATACACTGACCTTGTTTTGTATATTTTTCTCTTATGAAAAGTACAATGACAAGAGTGGTAAGTAGTCTCAAGCACTTATCCCACCACTGCACAACCAATGTAGGAGGCTGGACTGGCTTGTAGTGAGTACCAAGGGGTACTTGCACCTTGCACCAGGCCCAGTTATCCCTTATTAGTGTATAGGGTGTCTAGCAGCTTAGGCTGATAGATAATGGTAGCTTAGCAGAGCAGCTTAGGCTGAACTAGGAGACGTGTGAAACTACTACAGTACCACTTAGTGTCATATGCACAATATCATAAGAAAACACAATACACAGTTATACTAAAAATAAAGGTACTTTATTTTTATGACAATATGCCAAAGTATCTTAGAGTGTACCCTCAGTGAGAGGATAGGAAATATACACAAGATATATATACACAATAGCAAAAATATGCAGTATAGTCTTAGAAAACAGTGCAAACAATGTATAGTTACAATAGGATGCAATGGGGAAACATAGGGATAGGGGCAACACAAACCATATACTCCAAAAGTGGAATGCGAACCACGAATGGACCCCAAACCTATGTGACCTTGTAGAGGGTCGCTGGGACTATTAGAAAATAGTGAGAGTTAGAAAAATAACCCTCCCCAAGACCCTGAAAAGTGAGTGCAAAGTGCACTAAAGTTCCCCTAAGGACAAAGAAGTCGTGTTAGAGGAATAATGCAGGAAAGACACAAACCAGCAATGCAACAACTGTGGATTTCCAATCTAGGGTACCTGTGGAACAAGGGGACCAAGTCCAAAAGTCACAAGCAAGTCGGAGATGGGCAGATGCCCAGGAAATGCCAGCTGCGGGTGCAAAGAAGCTTCTACTGGACAGAAGAAGCTGAGGTTTCTGCAGGAACGAAAAGGTCTAGAGACTTCCCCTTTGGTGGACGGATCCCTCTCGCCTTGGAAAGTTGTGCAGAAGTGTTTTCCCGCCGAAAGAACGCCAACAAGCCTTGCTAGACGCAAATCGTGCGTTTGGCGTTTTTGGACGCTGCTGGGGCCCAGGAGGGACCAGGAGGTCGCAAATTGGACCTGAAGAGAGAGGGGACGTCGAGCAAGACAAAGAGCCCTCACTGAAGCAGGTAGCACCCGGAGAAGTGCCAGAAACAGGCACTGCAAGGATGCGTGAAACGGTGCTCACCGAAGTTGCACAAAGGAGTCCCACGTCGCCGGAGACCAACTTAGAAAGTCGTGCAATGCAGGTTAGAGTGCCGTGGACCCAGGCTTGGCTCTGCACAAAGGATTTCCGCCGGAAGTGCACAGGGGCAGGAGTAGCTGCAAAGTCGCGGTTCCCAGCAATGCAGCCCAGCGAGGTGAGGCAAGGACTTACCTCCACCAAACTTGGACTGAAGAGTCACTGGACTGTGGGGGTCACTTGAACAGAGTCGCTGGATTCGAGGGACCTCGCTCGTCGTGCTGAGAGGAGACCCAAGGGACCGGTAATGCAGCTTTTTGGTGCCTGCGGTTGCAGGGGGAAGATTCCGTCGACCCACGGGAGATTTCTTCGGAGCTTCTGGTGCAGAGAGGAGGCAGGCTACCCCCACAGCATGCACAAGCAGGAAAACAGTCGAGAAGGCAGCAGGATCAGCGTTACAGAGTTGCAGTAGTCGTCTTTGCTACTATGTTGCAGGTTTGCAGGGTTCCAGCGCGGTCAGCGGTCGATTCCTTATCAGAAGGTGAAGAGAGAGATGCAGAGGAACTCGGCTGAGCTCATGCATTCATTATCTGAAGTTTCCCCAGAGACAGAGACCCTAAATAGCCAGAAAAGAGGGTTTGGCTACCTAGGAGAGAGGATAGGCTAGCAACACCTGAAGAAGCCTATCACAAGGAGTCTCTGACGTCACCTGGTGGCACTGGCCACTCAGAGCAGTCCAGTGTGCCAGCAGCACCTCTGTTTCCAAGATGGCAGAGGTGTGGAGCACACTGGAGGAGCTCTGGACACCTCCCAGGGGAGGTGCAGGTCAGGGGAGTGGTCACTCCCCTTTCCTTTGTCCAGTTTTGTGCCAGAGCAGGGCTAAGGGGTCCCCTGAACCGGTGTAGACTGGCTTATGCAGAATTGGGCACATCTGTGCCCAACAAAGCATTTTCAGAGGCTGGGGGAGGCTACTCCTCCCCTGCCTTCACACCATTTTCCAAAGGGAGAGGGTGTAACACCCTCTCTCAGAGGAAGTTCTTTGTTCTGCCATCCTGGGCCAGGCCTGGCTGGACCCCAGGAGGGCAGATGCCTGTCTGAGGGGTTGGCAGCAGCAGCAGCTGCAGTGAAACCCCAGGAAGGGCAGTTTGGCAGTACCAGGGTCTGTGCTACAGACCACTGGGATCATGGGATTGTGCCAACTATGCCAGGATGGCATAGAGGGGGCAATTCCATGATCATAGACATGTTACATGGCCATATTCAGAGTTACCATTGTGAAGCTACATATAGGTAGTGACCTATATGTAGTGCACGCGTGTAATGGTGTCCCCGCACTCACAAAGTTCAGGGAATTGGCTCCGAACAATGTGGGGGCACCTTGGCTAGTGCCAGGGTGCCCTCACACTAAGTAACTTTGCACCTAACCTTTACCAGGTAAAGGTTAGACATATAGGTGACTTATAAGTTACTTAAGTGCAGTGTAAAATGGCTGTGAAATAACGTGGACGTTATTTCACTCAGGCTGCAGTGGCAGGCCTGTGTAAGAATTGTCAGAGCTCCCTATGGGTGGCAAAAGAAATGCTGCAGCCCATAGGGATCTCCTGGAACCCCAATACCCTGGGTACCTCAGTACCATATACTAGGGAATTATAAGGGTGTTCCAGTAAGCCAATGTAAATTGGTAAAATGGTCACTAGCCTGTTAGTGACAATTTGGAAAGAAATGAGAGAGCATAACCACTGAGGTTCTGATTAGCAGAGCCTCAGTGAGACAGTTAGTCACTACACAGGTAACACATTCAGGCACACTTATGAGCACTGGGGCCCTGGGTTACCAGGGTCCCAGTGACACATACAACTAAAACAACATATATACAGTGAAAAATGGGGGTAACATGCCAGGCAAGATGGTACTTTCCTACACAACCCCCCCCCAAGACCCTGAAAAGTAGGAGTAAAGTTATCATACTACCCCAGAAAGACAGTAAAGTTGAGATAGGGGTTTCTGCAAAGACAACAACTGACTGCAAAGCACTGAAGACGGATTCCTGGACCTAAGGACCTGCAAAGGGAGGGGACCAAGTCCAAAAGTCACGCAAGTGTCCGGGGGGGCAGGAGCCTACTAAACCCCGGATGAAGGTGCAAAAGGGCTGCCTCCGGGTGGAAGAAGCCAAAGATTCTGCAACAACAGAAGGGGCCAGGAACTTCTCCTTTGGTCAGAAGATGCCTCATGGCGTGCTGGGGGGATGCAGAGTTGTTTCCACGCAGAAAGATCGCAAACAAGGCTTGCTAGCTGCAAGTGTCACTGTTGAAGAAAAAGGGTGCTGCCAGGGCCATGGAAGGACCGGAAGGTCGCCCCTTGAAGGAGGAGACAGAAAGGGCGCTCAGCAACATAGAGAACCCACGCAGAAGCAGGCAGCACCCTCAGAAGTACCTGAACAGGCATTCCGAAAATCTGAGCACGGCAGTTGTCTCAGCACAACAAAAGAGGGTCCCACGAGGTTGGAGCCCAACTCAGTGAGTTAGGCAATGCAGGACGGAGTGCTGGGGACCTGGGCTGTGCTGTGCACAAAGGAAGTCTTGCAATAGTGCACAGAAGCCCTAGCAGCTGCAGATTACGCAGTATACAGGATTACTGTCTGGCGTGGGGAGGCAAGGACTTACCCCCACCAAATTTGGACAGAAGGACCACTGGACTGTCGGGATCACTTGGATCCAGCTCCTGTGTTCCAGGGACCATGCTCGTCAAGATGAGAGGGGACCCAGAGGACTGGTGATGCAGAAATGTGGTGCCTGCGTTGGCAGGGGGAAGATTCCGTCGTCCCACAGGAAATGTATTTGTGGCTTTCAGTGCAGGATGAAGGTAGACAGCCCTCAGAGCATGCACCACCAGGAAACAGTCAAGAAACCCAGCAGGATGAGGTGCTACAATGTTGCTGGTAGTCTTCTTGCTACTTTGTTGCGGTTTAGCAGGCGTCCTGGAGCAGTCAGCGGTCGATCCTTGGCAGAAGTCAAAGAGAGAAGTGCAGAGGAACTCTGGTGAGCTCTTGCATTCGTTATCTGACGGGAAACCCACAGGAGAGACCCTAAATAGCCCTCAGAGGAGGATTGGGTACCTAACCAGAGAAGAGCCTATCAGGAGGGGGCTCTGACGTCACCTGCTGCCACTGGCTACTCAGAGGTCTCCATTGTGCCCTCACACCTCTGCATTCAAGATGGCAGAGGTCTGGGATACACTGGAGGAGCTCTGGACACCACCCCTGGGATGGTGATGGACAGGGGAGTGGTCACTCCCCTTTCCTTTGTCCAGTTTCTCGCCAGAGAAGGGGCTGGGGGATCTATGAACCGCTGTAGACTGGTTTATGCAAGGAGGGCACTATCTGTGCCCTTCAAAGCATTTCCAGAGGCCAGGAGAGGCTACTCCTCTCAGGCCCTTAACTCCTATTTCCAAAGGGAAAGGGTGTAACACCCTCTCTCAGAGGGAATCCTTTGTTCTGCCTTCCTGGGACAGGGCTGCACAGGCCCCAGGGGGGGCAGAAACCTGTCTGAGGGTTGGCAGCAGCGGTACCTGCAGAGAAAACCCCAAAGAGCTAGTTTGGCAGTACCCAGGGTCCATGCTGGAGCCCCGGGGATGCATGGAATTGTCACCCCAATACCATATTGGTATTGGGGGGACAATTCCATGGTCTTAGACATGTTACATGGTCATGTTCGGAGTTACCTTTGTGAAGCTACACATAGGTATTGACCTATATGTAGTTCACATGTGTAATGGTGTCCCCACCCTCACAAAGTCCGGGGAAATTGCCCTGGACAATGTGGGGGCACCTTGGCTAGTGCCAGGGTGCCCTCACACTTGGTAACTTTGCACCTAACCTTCACCAAGTGAGGGTTAGACATATAGGTGACTTATAAGTTACTTACGTGCAGTGTAAAATGGCTGTGAAATAACGTGGACATTATTTCACACAGGCTGCAGTGGCAGTCCTGTGTAAGAATTGTCTGAGCTCCCTATGGGTGACAAAAGAAATGTTGCAGCCAATAGGGATCTCCTGGAACCCCAATACCCTGAATACCTAGGTACCATATACTAGGGAATTATAAGGATGTTCCAGTGTGCCAATCAGAATTGGTAAAATTAGTCACTAGCCTGCAGTGACAATTTTAAAAGCAGAGAGAGCATAAACACTGAGGTTCTGGTTAGCAGAGCCTCAGTGATACAGTTAGGCACCACACAGGGAACACATACAGGGCACACTTTATGAGCACTGGGGCCCTGGCTAGCAGGATCCCAGTGACACAGGCAAAAACAAACATACTTACAAGTAAAAAATGGGGGTAACATGCCAGGCAAGATGGTACTTTCCCTTTTGTAGTGCTTGGACCAGGCATGAGCAGGACGCTTATAAGAGTTTAAATAAATAGAAGTAGCAGTTCTAAGGGGGTAACTCACAGCAATGTCTTGACTGGTATATAGGGCAGGCTAAGGTCTAGGACTTCAGCCGCCCTGCTCACCTTCATAGCAAATGAGGCTCCCTTGTCCGCAGCCACAGTAGGAGAGGAGACCAAGCCAGTATCTGTGGAGGTGTCCAGTTCACTGTCATCTGCCAAAGTGCTCACATCAGGCCATATTGTGGTCTAGAGGTTGGTATTCTTTAGGTTCCATTGACCCTCCAAATCTTCCCTATGTTCTAGCCTAGAGGAATAGTGCTCAGGCTCTGATTTGGGAGGTATGGCTCCAGTTGGCGATGCCCCTCTGGATCCATGTCAGTGTGTGGGATAAGATTAGAGTTGCCTCTGCCAGAGGGCGCCAGCGATGCCAAGAGCATTGACATCAGGACTGCTGCCAGGAAAGGTCAAAGTGGCTCAACCAGTGTCGATCTGGATCCATCTGTGGATTCAAGGGGCCTGACTGAGGTGTACCTGCCGACAGGAAAAAGGTTGGGGCCCCACCCCACCCGAACCTGCAGTCCTGAAGGCACTCCAGCAAGATCGGGCAGCCCAAATATGAGGTACATGATTTCATAAAATGCTCAAAGTTGGTCGAGGGTCATTTCCCGAAAATTCATGGAGGCGTAGAAACACCCAGGTGCAGGCTCAATGTGACAATGATACCTCATCTCATCAGATTACTTTGACTGATGGAGTGAAGTCGAAGACCTCAAGGACTTCTTACTCTTCTTCTTTTGGGACTGTGATGAAGATCAGTGGCTCTCTGACCGATCCCTGGACGTACCTCTCGACCAGGATCAAGACCATCTGGCGTCCAATGTAGAGCGGCAAAGAGCTTGAGGGGTCAGTCCCCCAAGGCCTTGGGGCACATGGTGTGACAATTTATTTAGGTCTTGGCATCGTGATCATGGTCAAGACACCAGAGACAGAAGAGGTATGGGTCTTTCACTGACATTTGTTGGTGACAGACGCCGCATAGCTTTTATCCAGTCATGCTTATAGGCATCCATAACACACCAGGAGACAAGTCTCAAAAAACTTTGACAAAATGGTGAACTCTCTGGAGTGGCGCAGAAAGAAAAGAACTGTTGCCAGTGTGCTGGGGTGGCATCTGTATGGGCACTGAGGACATCACTTCTGGCGCGGAGGACACCACACAGAGCCGAACAGTGCCACATCTGGTACTGCTCACAAAAAAATTCTGGATCCTAAGGGTAATTCTAAGGTAAGGAATCTACATCTAGAAGCCTCTATTAGATAGTGGGTTTCTCTGTTGGAGCTTGCGGCCAGAGAGTTAAAGTCTTTTACTATGTCAAAGATTTCCTTCCATTGTTTGTGCTGCTTTCAGTGCAGTCAGCGAGTGCGGAGTAATTGGCAGTACTAATGGTAATGTCTGAGTGCACATTTGTAGGGACTTTTGTCTGTATTGTTATGACTTTCTGACTTTCTTTATCATCCTCTACACTCAAGTTGCTTGCAGTAGTGTTTGGTGAGCCTGAGCTCTTCCGGTTACCAGCTAGCTTTGTGGGATTTCAGAGGAATGAGGGTATCTTTGCAGGCAGTGATCCAAGCTTTGAAGTTAGAGATGGATTTAGAGAGGTTCTTGTTGTGTTGAGGCCAGTAGTGTAGGATTCTGAAAGACCAGGATACTTCTGAGACCTTGTACCTATCTCGTTGTGATGATTTGGTGATGATGTTTCTGCAGTGATGTCAGATGTTTCTGCTGAAATTGATGAGGGTGTTGTTGGACCACGTGAATGGTGTGGGTTTATCTACTCTGTTGTTGCTGAAGCTGGTTAAGATGGGGTCTATGTGGCCTCCAGGAGCTGAGTGAGTCCGAGGTTGGACATGTCCTTGAAGAGGTCGGTTGTGTTGGGATCGGTAAGGTCGTCCAGGTGTTAGTTGATGTTGCTGAGGAGGATTTAGGCACTGAAGTCAAGGATCGAACGGTGAAGTTTGGTATTGTGCTAATGAAGTTGGCATGTAGTCCCAGAGGACAGTAGAAGAGGGTGCCGCTCAGGGTCTAGTTGGTGGCGAAGAGGAATTTGAAGAACAAGGCACAGATTGATCATACTTTCGTGCAGTACAATGCAGCAAGCTATGTTGATGCACTGTGTGAAAGGCAAAGGGCAGAAATGAGCTGTATTTAATATTATACAATGTGAGAGGAGGCCTCTTTGTGCATGGTTAGCCCCCACATTTTGCCTGAGGTTGATGTGTTCTAGAAGTTGGTAGTGCCCAGGACCCCTGCTAACCAGGTTCCCTGGGCCAGAGCTCTTTCCATAATGCTGTTGTGATCCTTGGCACAAATGGATACACTCTTAAATATCCCTATAGGTCCCTGGTAAATGGGTACCCCAGTACCCAGGGCATGAGATATCAAGAGTAGGCCCACGAGAGCAGCAGCACTGATTGTACCACCCACTAGGGCTCTGCACCCAGATTCACCCAGCACTGCCATTGCAGGCTGAGTGTACTGGGGCAAACCTAAAAAGACAAATTTGACATGGCTCACTCCCTGTGTGCCCTGTCCACCCTACACAGCATATGTTATAGGTAAGTCACCCCTTTAGCAGGCCTTATAGCCCTAAGGCAGTGTGCACCATGCTCTATGTGAGGGCATAATTGCACAAGCAATATGCCCCCACTGTGTCCTTGCCAAACCTGGGACATGGTGAGTGAACAGAGCAGTCATGTTAAGTACATGTACTGGACACTGGTCAAACACAGGTTCCCCAGCTACATGATGCCCACTCTGTACCCTGGGTTGTTTGGTATCAAACAACTCAAAATATTAAATTCAAACTGGTACCAGTATTGGATTTAACCCTAAATGTACACAGGGGTCACCTTAGAGGTGACCCCTGCAAAAGCGAACCCTAACTGTCAGAGTTGCTGACTGGTTTCATCAAACCTGCCACTCCGGATGGCTAATAAACAAACCTGGGAGAGAGCCATGGCTCTCTGGTTTGTAAGACAATGGCATTCCTGGCAGGAGGAGCTAACTCTCCCTCCCTCAGGAATGTGCAACACCCTGGCGGTCAGCTTCAAAGGGCTACAGCCCCTGAACCCCGAGCCTCCAGGCCTGCTGCTAGCAGCAGAAGTCTAGGAGGAGTGGCCTCACTGAGCATGCACCACCACTAGGGGCTTGCAGGTGAAGTGGACCCTCCATCTCATTTTCCTCCATGTTGGATGGTAGGAAAAATATCCAATGGGGTTTAGGGAGGTGGTCACTATTGTGGGTGTAGCCACCCAAGGGCAAGTGCCATATTGGACACTACCAGGTTCTCCCTAAAACGCCCACTAAATTCAGTATTTAGTGGGATCTCCTAGACCAAGATATTAGATTCATCTGGAAGAAAAGAAGACAGCACCAAAGAACCCGACAGGATGAGAACAGATCACCTGCTGCACCAGAGGAGGCTCCAAGACCCCTGCTTGCTGCACTAGTGTCCCGACAATCGCTTCTGCGGAGGAGCTGACCACTGGACTGACCTCAAAAACCCCCAAGGCCCTCCAGGCTTCGCAAATAGCCCAAGAACTCCCTCCTGAGTTGAGGCACCACTCAGGAAATTATAGGAACCTGCAAGGAACCTGTAAACCGGGGAGGGACACTTCACCGACCAGACAATATCTCCCCAACCGGAAGTCGCATCCGGACCCAACGATACACCAACAAAAGCCAAGATATGACCTGCATCTGCACCCAGTTTGGTGGCACAGCACCCTCCCGTGGCAGAGTTGTGGCAATACCCCAGGTTCTGACCAGAGCATGTCCGACATCATCAACAACAGCTTTTCCAGGGATGCAACTGGACCAGGAGGGTGCCCCAGTCGAGGGATTTCAGTGACACCCTTGACCTTCAACCAGAGCACCCGTGACATCCTGTGAGACCCCCGGAAGAAGACTCACCTCCAGCTCCAAAGGGTCCCTTTGCGCACATCATCCAAGGCCTCCAAAACGCCCTGTACTTGGCCGCCCTGAACCTTCCATCACGGGATTTGCTCTGTGCCCTGGGTTCCCAACCCCTTGCGACCTCAACAGCCCAAGGGGACCCCCAAGCACCCACCTTAAACTTGCAAACCAACCCATTTTCCAAGTGGCCCCTCCAGGTGGCCCTGTGCCAAGAGGATTTCCAACACTGCTCCCGCCAGAACTGGGAGCCGCTCAAGGCTCTCCAGCTGGCACATTGTGCCCACCAACCACTCCAACCACCCTGCAAGAGGAGAGACTGGTAACCCAACTGTGTGATTTTCAATGCATTGTTAAAAGTGACTGTGTTAAGATTCTAGTGGTGTATAATTACTCACAGAAAGACTAACTTTATTAAAACTTCAAAAAGTCAGAACATGAAAAGTACTTAACGTATTCTAAAGATCTTGGTCTTAAAATGTATATAAAAGCCTGAAGTATTTTTTATAAATTCTGGTCCTGAGTTATTCATTGAGTGTGTGTGGTGCATGATTGGATTTGTGAGTACAGCAAATACTTTTCCTGGATTAGCTTAACTGCACTACCAGCTACCTTAAAAATTAGAGCATTAGGTGGTCTCAATTTTACCTCTGGAAACCAACGTGTGGTTGCCCGGACCCTCTGCATAGTGTGCTTGATTTTGCATACTACATAGAGGGCCAGCCTCCTACATACAGCACATTCCTGTCCTTTCCTTGTGCTGGGGTACAATGTGCTGCCTTGTCGCAATGAATCCTTGCACCATGGTGCAAGGGTGCCTGCATTGTAGGCAGGATGAGAACAGAGCACCTGCAATCCCAGTGTGTTGGCCAGGTGGCGACCTGTTTCAGAACTGGTTTGCAGAGTGAGTTTTTTACTCCACACAAACAACACAAGGTTGTGCCCAAAACACGGCCAAATAGGATAAAGATTCTGCCATGCTGGACTTGGTCAGAGCAATGACCTGAGGCATGATTTAATGCCAAACTCACAAGAAGTGATGTTACAGCGGGTAGGCTTGCCGTGGGACATTTTTTGTCTTTTGGTCAGGAAGTCTCCCCCTCCCACAAGCTAGTGCCAGGCTGAAAAGTGGCAGTCCTGGATATCGTCTTCAAAATACTGCTAATCCAGAAGGACTGCACCTGCTGAACTCTTTGGACTTCAGAAAAAGGACTACACCTATTGTCACCTGGAGAGAGAAACACGAGGTGTTGGACCTGCTTCCTCTTGAACCCAGTACAGAAGTGTGGAGTCCCAGGGCTAGTTACCTAGCAATCTATTAAATTACGGGGACACAAAAGCTACAAGCCCACTTTCCTGAAGACTCCAACTGACCAGTATCAGCCGGACCTGCCCTGAAAAATACTTGTGGTTTCTAACAGAGTAAGTCCTGACCCTCATATGGTGTCCATGGGGTCTTGAGGCCTTTAGGCAAGGGTTGGAGTGTACTCCCCCTGTCTAGCCATAAAACCTGGGACTCAGAAACTTGTTCAAAGATTTCATTCTGGAGAGCTGAAAGAATACTGGGACCTACCTGCAAGCTAGTCTGGCGAAGGTGCTTCGTCCGTCGACCTGACTTTCCCAAAGCTCCCTCAAGGTTATTTTCAATAGCAGCAAATCTGATTCAGCAGGCTTGCTACCTAACATTATCTAAAGACGTTGAACCCTCTTTGGCTGCAGCTTTGCCCAGCTCAAGGAAACTAGGGCCCATATTTATTCTTTTTGTGCGCCGAATTTGCGTCATTTTTTTATGCAAAAGCAGCGCAAACTTGCAAAATACAATTGTATTTTGTAAGTTTGCGCAGTTTTTCCATCAAAAAGCAGTGCTAAAAAAAAGTATAAATATGGGCCTAAATTCCAGAAAATAAACTAAGACCGAAGGTAGAAATCTTCACCGTTCCTGACACCTAGCAGCATCTGATTGACATTGATGGCTTCCTGGGCATGAATTCTGAACTTTTTCCACTCAGAGTTTAAATTCACTGAGACTTCGTCCAGTGGCTCACCATCATTGACTCTGACTTTAGATCCAGTGTGCTGCTTTGCCCCTCTGAGCACTCTACTTTCTTGAAAATCTTCTAAGTCAGAAGGTAACTCTTTGACCGAAACCAACCTGTGCTTTGTAACCAACCCATGCAGTATCACGATCAGCATTAAACCATACTCTTCTTCAGGTCGACCGTGACCACCTGCCTGCAGTTGGTGCTTTGTTGTGGTAAACCTTAACTAAAACTTAAAAAATTCACATATCCCATTCTCCTTATTGGATTTTTTTGCGTTTGGTATCCTTTTGTTCATTAAATGTTTTAAGAAAGTAGCGTGGGATTTTTTATTTTATTGTGTTATCTGCCTATTAACTGTTTTGGTACTGATAAATGCTTTACAGTTTTGTTCTAAGTTAAGCCTGTCTGTTCTGTGCTACATCTACCAAGGACAAAATGTAAATTCTTCTTTTGTAGGAAGATTAGTAATATACAGTCTGTCCTAAACCTAGATTAAAAGCCTTCCTAAATCAATCTTTAAAAGGAAACAGTGCAGGAAATTAAGACAGGTCTATGGCAAGCTCACAACAGTGGAAATTAATAGGATCACCTTAAAGAAGTAGGCTGTACCAACATCCTAAAAGCCAAAGTGCTTTCAGGTTAGTTGACATAAGTAGCTACTCTGATGTGCATAGCTGGGAGAATGCTTTCCTTAGTGGTGTGAGTAGTGAGATTAGTGTTGTACATGATACTAAGAGATGTGTTTCAGTTGCAGTAGCATTGTCTTAAGCATGATGTGGAATGCACGGGAACTGAACGTTATAGCTTCACCGGCAGCATGTGCAAATTGGTATGACTTGTAGTGAAAGTGACAGTTGAGTCCAGACCTAGGAGTTCTACACGGCTGAAGACAATTCCCACTCCACAAAGAAAATGATATAATGCATAAAAATCATAACATATTAGTTTAAGAAGATTGTTTAAGTTATTCCTTGTTCAGCCTTTATGTGGAGATATTCAGTGTTTTATCAATAGCAATAAAGACAGCTTAGCTTCGAACAAAGAGGACATTGAAAAGGAAGACATTATATTTAGATCTCAGGATTGGGCTGATGTTTAACAAGCGGATATTTACAAAGCAATGGGATCATCTATTTTGACTGCCTGGAAAGGTTAGGCAAAATGCATAGGAGAAGCCATCAAGTGTAGCACAGGTTATTGGATCTAAATGATTAGATCTGCACCAAAAGCAACATCTATATGTATCAGTAAATAGCTGTGTAACTGAAAGTGACCAGGAGAACTTGGTCTAATACTATGGTTAAATTCTAATATAGGTATAATTGTTCAATCTCTAGGATCCTATGAGTGAAGCTCCAAAGGTGAATGAGCTGGGAGTGTAATGCTGCACTTTGTGTCCCTGACAGCAGCCTGGATTAAGATTTGATTCCTGACAAAAAAGGATTTACAAGTTGAAAGTTTTCTTTCGACATTTGGAAGCCACGGTGGTCTTCTGCTAAGATATTTTGATTGAAAAATACTGGTTCATTCTTTCCTGTTTGAGGTGAAAATCTGATAGAACAAAGCTTGAGGCAAGGGATGCAGTTAACCCATAGATGGTGAGGTCTTGTTCTCTTTGTGGGGGGAGCACAGATTGTGGTATTTTGAGACATAATGAATATTTCCACTACTGTTTTATTTCTCTGTGATGGCTTCTCTCTTCACTAATACCTCACCTGGAGCATTACTTAAAGGCAATTGATTTGTTTTGTTCTCAACTGCAAATCTTTAACATTTGCTCAATGTGATAATGGGGGCATGTGGACAGACAAGGAACTGTAATTATAAAGGGGTGATTGTCGTTTGACCTAAACTCTATATCAGTCTATGAAGGGTTACAATATGCAAAGGTATGGGTGGCTTTTGTGGTCTTTGGACCTGATAAAAAGCATTTACAGCTAAGTGGTGATAGAACCCCATATATGGGCAATAAGGAACAAGTTACGTACCTGCAGTAATGCCCTTTCTGGTCAAAACTCTAGCTAACAGAAGATACGTTATCTTTTAAATATTTTCCAGGCATCACACTTGATCCTTAAACATTTAAAGAAGTACTTCTGCAGGCCAATAGGTGGCGTCACATCTCTGCATGCCAACGTCCTTCTGCTCCAGATGTGGCATGCAGAGACATATATTAGTGCCACTCATGCATGCTGACGTAATTTGATTTACAGACTGTGTGTGACAATAGATGCAGAGCCCAACAGCAAATTGGCTTTGACCAGTGTGCAGCTCTGTTGACGTGGGGTGTTTTTAGACCAAAAAAGAGACCAGATCACAGAACAGGGAGGATGGGAGGGTTGGTAAGTGTTGTGAGTCCTAGGTTCGAGACTCCAGGGCTGAAGGATTTGGGTTCCTAACCAAAGGGTTAAAGGAATTAGTTCAGTGCACCATCACTGAAGAAAGAAGTCCCATTTGATCAGCAACCCCACACCACCAACTTAGCATTCCTGTGAGGGAGATGCTTTCTAGGGTATTAACAGTCCCATAAAAGGTTCAGGTTAATTAGTCTTTCAATAATGCGTTACACACTCAAGGATAATTAAAGCCCAATGTACATTTTGACCTATATATTTTTTAACATATTTCTTTCTAATTTCTGGTCTAGTGCAAACAGTATTGTATGCTAACATCACAGAAGATACAATTAAGAAGCTACTAAGCATTTCATGAATAGTGGCAACTACAGGGAAAAAATCACAGTTTGTAGCCCTAAAACGTTCACTGTGCTATCTTTAGGTGCTATGCTAGCTCTGGTAGATCAATAAATAATAATCCCATTTCTCAAGTTTCAGAGAGGTGGTATGCATAACTGGGACAACAAGATTTGCTGTCTGGAAGAGGCTGCAAGCTATTTCGAGAGGCAAAGGTATCCTTGTTCAGGGACAAATATAGTCATAGCACCATTCAGTGCTGCCTGAGCCTCAGACACATCTTGTTGTAACCTTCTTTGGTTGAGGTGGAACCTGGTGCCATGCCAACTGGATCTGCGTTCTGGGTGAAATTTCTCTCTTAGTCAGTGGTCAATTCCAGTGATTTAGATATTGTTTCCTATCTTATGTTTTTAGAATAAAAATGGGGATTTTAAGACACTCACTCTATTGGTCAATGGACATGGAGAAGTGGAAGATCTCTTTGACTTCATGTGGTGGTGTGACTTACCTGAGTGACCCAACGACTCCAAGTGTGACAAGGATCTCGGATACCACAATTGCTCCCTCGACCTTCCTCTTGACTAGGACCTCAATCTTTGTAGCCTTGCACGTCAAGCCACCAGGAGCTTAAGGGACTGCTCTTTCAAGACCTTCAGGTTCATGGTGCGACAACAGACTCAGGCCTTCGGGTCCTGGTTGGTGCTCTAGATACCAGTGACATAAAATGTGTGGGTTTGTTACCAACATCGGTTAGTGACAGGTGCCGCAGGGTTTGAAGCCGGCCTTCCTTGATGACCTGCCTGCCACACCAAGAGGAAAAACCTCAAAAAGGCATTTACAAATTTAGTCAACAAATTACCAAGGGGTAGCTGATCCGGATCTGCCCTGACTGGTACGAAAGAAAAGAACTTAAGCCAGTGCACTGGGGTGGCCCTCCATATAGCCACTGCAAATGTCACTTCCAGTGCAGACGATGGCAACATCAAGTGGAAGCAAAAAACGTTGCCTCCCGATTCACAGTGGTAATGCTCATGAATACATTTCCAGATCCAGTCTGATAATTCTAAGGTAAGAAATCTGTCTAGAAGTCGGCCGTGGACGTGAGCTTTCCACAGAATTCAAAGGCAGAAGCCACAGAACATAACCTAGCCCTTGGTAAGTAAATCTATAATTGAGCAATAGGTGACAAATTGCTGACTGTGAATCAAAGTGCAGGCAGGCTAATTAATGTGTAAACTAGCTAAAGTGGAACCTGTCCTGCATGCGCTAATGAACCTCATACTTTCTACTAAAACAAAAACAAAGAAGACTAAAAGCAAGAGATTAAAATTAATAACATAAAATAGTAGAGTTATGAAAGGGAATGGTCATAGTGGTTATGCCATCGAAACTAATCAATCACAGAAATATGTAATATTAGAATAGTGCTTTTACATAGGTCAGTCAATCAATAATATGTTTATTTGAGCCACAAGCTCCTAACCAATAAGAGCAATACTTAGGCCCTCATTCCAACTTTGGTGGGCGGCAACCGCCGCCTGCCAAGTTGTATCCGCCTGGCGCCCGCCAATGCACTCACACTCCTCGGGAGGCCATTTGGAAATCCCCGCTGGGCGGAAATCTGGAGCCGGCGGTGCTGCAGCTGTGCGCCGGGTGCAGTTGCACCCGTCGCACTTTGCACTGTCTGCATAGCATACAGTAAAAAGCTCCATGGGGCCATGGCAGGGGGCCCCAGGGGCCCCGCGACTCTCCTTTCTGCCAGCCTTTTCATGGCAGTTCTTACTGCCATGAAAAGGCTGGCGAGAGGGGGACTCGTAATCCCCTGGGCAACGCTGCCCTGGGGGATTTAAACCGCCGGGACCAATGTGGCAGGAAACCGCTGGTCCCGGCGGTGCGATCACGGCGCTTCCGCCGCGGTCGTAAAACCCGAGATTGCACCACCAGCCTGTTGGCGGTGCAACCTCCAAAACAGCCCTGGCAGTCTTTGACCGCCAGGGTTGTAATGACCCCCTTAGTATCCCTCAACAAACACTGAATCTACAAATCAAAATATCTCACAATACAAATATCATAATACACAATAAGGATGAAAATTATTTTAAAATTATTAAAAAGCTTGCCACAGCACAAGTTACATCCATAGATTGCATCTGAAATTAAGAAAGTCTTTGCTACCAACCAGACCTTATATTATACTACAGTATTAATAAGCAGGTTTTAACATTTTCAGTGAGCGTGCAGGTAACCAGGCCAATGTAATGGCAATAGGCGTTACTGCCTTGTGGGTGAAAAGCCATAGGGGACACCTGTGCAGCGGTTCAAAAGGAGTACACATTAGAAACACCAGAACCAAATGAAGGGCCCACTGGGCATAATGATAATAGAAGGCGGAAACATATGTTGCAAACATTTCAGTAAAAGCATCACAACAAGTAATTTAAACAAGAAGGGCTGATCCAGAAGCAGCAAAAAAGCCAAAAGAACTATCTTGTAGGGATGGGTGGAACTCGCAGAGTTGTCTTCCGCAGAATTTCGCCGAGTTAAATAAAAAATCTGTGCAGCTCCGCAGAGTTCCACCCGCCCACCCTGTACAAGGCATGCTGAATCCTATGGCATATTTCCTGAATAAACCACCCCAAGCATTTAAAAAGTGTCTTAACAGTACATGTTTTCAAAACCCATCAGGGTACGGGTTGCAGACAGTATACAATATGAAGAGAGGGGTCTGCCACTGACCCAGTGATGATCCAACAGGTCTTTTGTAGTCTCATCCGAAATCTGGATGTGATCAGAGAGATCCCGCTGCTGTTTTGTCCTCTGGGACTACATATCCCACTGCAGAACTCATATATCCTACCTGACATGCTTTACAAGCAGGATGCAGGAGGCCATCAGTCCCAGTAGCACTAATGTCAACCTGGACAGAGGGTTAAACATCTGTTTTTGTTTTGTACAATTCGAAAATATAGTTTTGTGAAGGATAAGGGCAAGCTCCGAGGAAATGAGTGTCACTTATATGTGGCTCCACACGTCACTTCGAGAGCGGAACAACATTGACATGGAGCCGCACAACATCACTTATTGGCATGCAGGGCTATTGCTTTAAAAGTGTCTGGATCTAGTTTGACGCTTGAGGTATAGTCAAAAGGTTTGGAATCAGCAGTAAGAAGTGTCTATCAGAAAAAAAGGAACTAATGTTCAGCATGCTTGAGTGGCGCTTATTTGAAGCTCTGCATGCCACTTCCATACTGAAACAACATCAGCGCAGTCACCTCAACACCACCCATCGGCGCTCAGGAGTACTTTGAGAAAAGCTTTTAGATCTAGTTTGATGCCTGGGAAACATTCAAATGGCGTGGAATCTGAGTTGAGAAGTATCTTTCAGAAATTCAGTGTATATAGATATCAATGAAGGTACCATGAAACAGAATCAACAATGCAGTCTTTCTGTCAAATGGCAGTTCAGCAGACATAAACAATAAAAAATTAGGAGGGTTTGCAATGAGACCAAGTGTCCACTTCTGTGTTTACCTCTGAAAAATCTTAAGGGCTTTTTTTTTCACTCCCTCACTAGATATTTGCCCCCTTGTTTTCTTTGGAACTCCAACATCAAATTTGTTTCTCGAATCCATTACATTTACAGGAGTGTGTGCATGTGTGTACTCGCGCATGTGTGTGATGGTGTGTGTGTGTGCATATGTGTGTTTGTGGATGTCTGTGGGATGTGTGTGTGTATTTACATATCAGATGTGAAATAGATTCTATCATACCTGGTAACTACACAATGGATATTATATTGTTGTTATTTGCTGCTTAATGATTTTCATTCATTCTCAGGTCTCAACAGATCTACCATGATTGGAGACTGGAACGACAAAACGTTGACGCAATGCAGGGTGTTGCTGCGCTACATCGAATGGACAGAACAGTATTGTGCCATACCTACATAGAAATGGCAAAGTTCAGCTCTCTCAATGAACTGATACACATGTGCTGGCTAGTGCTATTACTGGTACCTTTAAACCAGGAAATCAGCATCTTTGTTAGGATAGTTTTGTGCAGTACACAGGTCCTTCCTAGACAAAGCTAACATTTGAGGCAATCTCACATGCACAGAAGAACACACAAGCCAGCCTCAGGTAGGAGCAGGATTTTGGTGCAATTCCCTGCCTACAGGTTTTTGTAGACATGGATATGCATCAAAACCCATCAGTGGATGCAATGGCACGCCGTGCACCACCCATAAAATGCCTCCCAGATTCAAAGTTATGCAAGGCAAGTTATGCAAGGCAGAGCCTTGTGCGCTATTGCAAAACAGATTTGTGTCAGGTCTGCTTTAAAAAATTATGCAAACCCAACACAAAACATTTGATAAATCTTAGTCTTCATATAATTAGAGAGTTTTTCAGCAGTATGGTGGTGATATAATTTCTTATGGATCTAAACTTCAAAATTACAATGGAGTGGGTGAAAGAAGACATTATCATTTCTCTAATTAAGGATAAAGGAATCAGTGTCAACCAGGAAACACTCACATAATGTTATGATGAACTTTGACGAGGCATGAAAATAGAACTTCAAGGAGTGCAAAGGTTTTTGACACCCACATGCTTGCTAATAAACCCCTTGCACTTCTTAATACAACTGTACATTGGATTTTGACTAAGGTTTTAGTTTTAAGAAGAATAATCCTACCAGGCTTGTTATTTTGTTTGCTGAAACTTCAAGCATAGTCCCTCTGGAAAACAAAACAATGACAACATTTCAGTAATAAAAGTTGAGGTAAGTTGTGGCTGCGGAATCTAACCAAAGAGCTCTGGAAAACAAAACAATGAGAACATCTCAGTATTAAGCAAGAAGGTAAGCTGTGGATGCAGAATCAAGCCAGAGAACAACAATACAGAGAAATAAAGTATGAAAAGCATCTGCAGACATCAAGGTTACTTCATAAAATATGGAACCAATAAAGAATGACAACAGATTGAGTGAGGGAGAGAGGTAGAAAACAAATAAAGGAATCAGAGCAGACTTCAGGATATCAACCACTTCCAAGATGTTAGACATTAGGTATAAAAGACAGAACTGAATGTGAGAACTGGCGAGCATCACACCATTGTATTAGAAAGTGAGACTATTACACTGCTACCTTTAAGTTATTTTTATGAATATTACACTTCTACCCTTAACTTCAAGCATCAGACAAGATTGAAAATGGGCTCAGTACCCTCATAGTGGCACCAATGAAGGCACTTTTGGTTTTCCAGGGATCCTGACATCTAACTGCTTTGAAGCCCTGGCAGTTATACTGTAGATTGTCTTGCCCAGGCCATTTGGTCTGATTCTTACCTTGACTTTGCCCAGGATGGTGGGTGACCAGTCAGTGAAAGTTCTGCCTCATCTTACAAGTTCATTTCCTAGAATGTGGCAAGGCCTGCCCTAAGTGGTACTCATTTATTGACACCTATGATGTGTGTCTATTCCAAGAAAACATGATCGCTTACACCTTTACACCGTGTAGGATTCACCACATATTCCCGGAAAGCTGTCACATCTAAGAGAGGTAGACCATTGGCTAGTGTCACAATTTGGAATAAAATAACCATATAATGTAAGATCGAGGAAATCAAGTTAATCGCACCCGATTTGACAGGAGTTGGTATGGTTCTTCTGCATGGGTGTTTGTAATATCTATATCTTTTGTAGATCTGTAGGCAACAGATCAGAGGTAATTGAACTGTTGTTCTCTCACTTAGAAGCACTTCCAGCTGAGGTTTGAAAAATTGTGGGAGGCGACCTCAAATGTCAAGTTGAACCACTTGATGCTAGTATAGACCATTGCATAACTGCGTAAGATGGTCATTCACAGAGTTAATGTTCCCCCTGTAAAAAAATGGTCCCCAGAGGCTACACAAATCAACATATTCATGCTGAACCAGGGCTTCATGGCAGATCTAATTCTGACAGGGAAGACATCCATACATTAAATCGCCCACAGAGTACAACCCTCATAGACTATATTTTGGGTGGTGTTTGGCTATGGCCGAAATTAATTGATATGGCTGTTATACCCTGGCAAGATAATGACCATAATGCTCTGCCCCCTGATATGAGATCAGTGGTCCCTGTTGCTCCAGCTAATCATGATGAGCCATTAATAGAATGTTAACCATGACCACCAATGAGTGTAGGGTTAAATGGAGCACTTGGTCCCAATCTAAGGAATCAGTTGAAGAACTATATAGATTGATTGCTGAGCGAATAGGGGGGTTGATGTCGCTACTAGAACTGCTGTTAGAGAAGGGGGAGGTCCTGACCAACATTAGTACACTCCACAATAAGTTGTTTGTGAAACTTAGAGATATTTTCTATCTGGAAATTAGAGGATCAGTTAGGAAACGTACTGCGCCCATCTGATATAACAGTCAGTGCAGCAGAGTGAGAATGGCCCTTACTGAAGCCGTCAAATAGCAAGACAGGTCACTAATAAAAATGAACACAGGAGTCCATTCAAAGAAGCCCTCCAGGACGCAAAGAGAGAATGGGAGATCAGGAATTGGAAGCGCCTGTTGACTGTAGCATGAAGTGGTGACAACCCCTCTTTTTGAAACATTGTCTCCCCAAGCAGAGTTGAAAGTTTTTACCATGTCGAAAATCACATTTCAATGTCCGATTAGGTTGCTCACTTTTCAAAATTGTATTCTACTGTTGAACCAAGTGAAGCTCCTGTGCCGGTATTTAGTAACTCATGTATCAACATACATGATGGGAACCAACAAGGATAGACCCCACTTTATTTCTGAGTGACCAATTGGCAGAAGTTGGCTTTTAACTTGAGGAAATAAAACAAGCTACATTTAAAATTGTTCTGCACAAAGCACCAGGGCTTGACAAGGTACCAGGGGATCTCTTTTTGGATAGGATTGATGTTTGGTGCTCCTATTTTTCCTTAATTTTTAGTGCTATCATGAAGGGGGTGCTCATTCCACTGACCTGGCCTGGGCCAGAGATTGTTCCTATTTTTAACACGCATTGGCAATGCCAATAGGTTTTGCATTTTCAAGACTTAGAGCTACTGGTGTTGTAAACAACAATGGCCCTCATTACAACCCTGGCGGTCGGTGTTAAAGCAGCGTTAACAAGTAAAAATTGAATCATGACCATGGCAGAAACCACCAACACATACAGCCACTTTAACACTCCAACCGCCACGGGGGTAGCAACAAACACCACAGCGGTAACCGCCAACAGCCAGGCGGAAGACAATGTACCACCCACAGCATTACAACTCGCCAATCCGCCAGCTTTTCCGGGGCGGTACCAATGCCATCAAAAGCACGGCGGAAACAGTACTCTGAAGGGAAACCACTCACCTCTCGACACTCGAGGAAGAACCAGGATGACATGGAGCCCGAGTTGCATGTTTTCCCCATGCTGGTGTATCTTCTCACATACCAGGAGCATGAACGCCGTCAACGACGACCACAGTGAGTACTGCACCTAGCACACAAAGGAGGGGGGGAAGAGTAACACACACAACACCCAACACCCCCACTCCCAACACCATACACACAAACACATGCTACAACATTACATATACACCCCGTAACCCTCAGGAATAATGCAAGAAGAAAAGGAATGGAGTCAAATGAGTGTAATATTAGTAATACTTAGAAATACGTTCATAAAGCAAAAACAGTATGCACAATATATACAAAATGCGGGTCAATGCCCACTCAAAAATTGTCCGTGGCCAAAACACATAGGCCAAGCCTACAGTTGACTCCTGCCTCAATATGGAGAGAACACTGCAGGGGAATCAGGTAAAAAACACACAGACACCTCAGGCGGACGGGGGATGGGGGGGCACCTCAGCCGAAAGATGGTACAACGCCACTGCCCCTGGAGGGGGCTCCATGCCCACTGCTCGGTCCTGGGGAGAACAAGGCCACAGTCTCTCAAGTGGGTGGTTTGCCCACTGCTTGGTCCTGGGGAGTGCAAGGCCACAGTCTCTCAAGTGGGTGCTTTTCCCACTGCTTGGTCTTGGGGAGTGCAAAGAAACAGTCTCTCTAGTGGATGCCTTCTTCCACTGGTTTTGTAGGGGGCCTTGTGCCCAGTGTGCTTCATCCTGGCAAGGAGGGGCTGAGTGGATGCCTTCTTCCACTGGTTCTGGAGGGGACCTTGTGCCCAGTGTGCTTCATCCTGGCAACGATGCAGTGAGTGGATGCCTTCTTCCACTGGTTCTGGAGGGGGCTTTGTGCCCAGTGTTCTTCATCCTGGCAAGGAGGGGCTGAGTGCCTTCTTCCACTGGTTTTGGAGGGGGCTTTGCGCCCTGTGATGCAGATGTTTTGGAGTGCAAGGTCACAGTCTCTCACCTGAGTGTCACATTGACAGCTGTTGCAGGGGCCAGGATGCACTGCAGCCCATGTAGTCACCACTACACACAGCTCCCCAGCGGTTACGGCTGCTCAGTGAATCGCAGTTGCGCTGCAGGTGGCGGTGCTGGCAGTGGTGGTGGTAGCCTCCAGGCCTTCACCTACAGCCTCGGACGGCTGCCCACTGAGGCTGCTGCTGCTAGCAGTGGTGCTGCTTGTGGCGGGGCAGGTGGCGGTGCTGGTCGCAGTGCAGGTGGCGGTGCTGCCCGGGGTGCAGGTGGTGGTGCTGGCGGTTGTGGTGGTAGCCTTCAGGCCCTCACCTGCAGTGTCGGACGGCTGCCCTCTGGGGCTGCTGCTGCTGGCAGTGGTGCTGCTTGCGGCAGGGCAGGTGGCGGTGCTGGCCGCGGGGCAGGTGGCGGTGCTGCCTGTAGGAGGCTGGCCTGGCTTATAGTGGGTACCTGATGGTACCTACACCATGTGTCAGGTCCAGTTATCCTTTATTAGTAGATTAGTAGTGATCTAGCAGCTTAGGCTGATAGAGGTAGCTATAGCAGAGCAGCTTAGGCTGAACTAGGAGACATGGAAAGCTCCTACTATACCACTTATATCATATAGCACTAGATCATAAGAATCACAATACTCAGAGTTACTAAAAATAAAGGTACTTTATTTTAGTGACAATGTACCAAAAATATCTCAGAGGATATACTCCCTTAGGAGGTAAGTAAAATACACAAAATATACACACAAACCAAAATCAGGCAAGTAAACAGTTAGAAAAGTAGTGCAAGCACTGTAGAATACAATAGGATGCAATAGCCCTAGGAGCAACACAAACCATATACTCTAAAAGTGGAATGTGA
This sequence comes from Pleurodeles waltl, assembly GCF_031143425.1. Taxonomy (NCBI): domain Eukaryota; kingdom Metazoa; phylum Chordata; class Amphibia; order Caudata; family Salamandridae; genus Pleurodeles; species Pleurodeles waltl. Next base: position 1,221,683,820 of record NC_090447.1, read on the forward strand.
ACCACAAATGGACCCCAGGCCTAGTGTAGTTTGTAGAGGGTCGCTGGGAGTGTAAGAAAACACTAAGGCCCATATTTATACTTTTCTAACGCCGCATTTGCGCCGCTTTTTTACGCAAAAGTGGCGCAAACTTACAAAATACAATTGTATTTTGTAAGATTGCGCCGCTTTTGCGTAAAAAAAAAGTATAAATATGGGCCTAAGGGTGTCCAAGATATCCCAACCCAAGACCCTGGAAAGTAGGAGTAAAGTTACCCTACTACCCCATAAACACACTTAAGTCGTTATGGGAGATTCTGTAAGGACAACAACTGACTGCAAAGCACTAAAGACGGATTCCTGGACCTGTAAAGGAAGGGAACAAAGTCCAAGAGTCACGCAAGTATCCAGGGGTGGCAGGAGCCCACTAAACCCCGGATGAAGGTGCAAAAGAGCTGCCTCTGGGTGGAAGAAGCTGAAGATTCTGCAACAACGGAAGATGCCAGGAACTTCTCCTTTGCACAGAAGATGCCCCACGGCATGCTGGAGGACGCAGAGTTGTTTCCACACAGAAAGACCACAAACAAGCCGTGCTAGCTGCAAAGGTCACAGTTAAAGAAAATTGGTGCTGCCAGGGCCCAGGAAGGACCAGGAGGTCGTCCCTTGGAGGAGGAGACAGAGGGGGCGCTCAGCAAAGAGAGAGCCCATGCAGAAGCAGGCAGCACCCGCAGAAGAACGTGAACAGGTGTTCAGAAGATCTGAGCATGGCGGTCGTCTCAGCACAACAAAAGAGGGTCCCACGAAGTCGGAGGTCAACTCAGGGTGTTGAGTAATGCAGGACAGAGCGCTGGGGACCTGGGCTAGGCTGTACACATAGGAATCCTTGCAAAAGTGCGCAGAAGCCCTAGCAGGTGCAGTTCACTCAGTACACAGATTTACTGTCTGGCCTGGGGAGGCAAGGACTTACCTCCACCAAATTTGGACAGAAGGACCAGTGGACTGTCGGGGTCACTTGGATCCAGCTCCTGTGTTCCAGGGGCTACGCTCGTCAGGATGAGAGGGGACCCAGAGGACCGGTGATGCAGAAGTTTGGTGCCTGCGGTAGCAGGGGGAAGATCCGTCAACCCACTGGAGATTTCTTCTTGGCTTCCAGTGCAGGGAGAAAGCAGACAGCCCTCAGAGCATGCACCACCAGGAAACAGTCGAGAAATCCGGCAGGATTAGGCGCTACAATGTTGCTGGTAGTCATCTTGCTACTTTGTTGCAGTTTTGCAGGCGTCCTGGAGCAGTCAGCGGTCGATCCTTGGCAGAAGTCGAAGAGAGAAGTGCAGAGGAACTCTGGTGAGCTCTTGCATTCGTTATCTGAAGAGGAACCCACAGGAGAGGCCCTAAATAGCCCTCAGAGGAAGATTGGCTAGCTAACCAGGTAAGAGCCTATCAGGAGGGGTCTCTGACATCACCTGCTCGCACTAGCCACTCAGAGGACTCCATTGTGCCGTCACACCTCTCCATTCAAGATGGCAGAGGTCTGGGACACACTGGAGGAGCTCTGGGCACCACCCCTGGGGTGGTGATGGACAGGGGAGTGGTCACTCCCCTTTCCTCTGTCCAGTTTCACCCCAGAGAAGGGGCTGGGGGCTCCCAGAACTGGTGTAGACTGGTTTAAGCACGGAGGGCACCATCTGTGCCCTTCAAAGCATTTCCAGAGGCCAGGAGAGGCTACTCCTCTCAGGCCCTTAACACCCATTTCCAAAGGGAGAGGGTGTAACACCCTCTCTCAGAGGAAATCCTTTGTTCTGCCTTCCTGGGACTGGGCTGCCCAGGCCCCAGGGGGACAGAAACCTGTCTGAGGGTTGGCAGCAGCGGTAGCTGCAGAGAAAACCCCAGAGAGCTGGTTTGGCAGTACCCGAGGTCCATGCTGGAGCCCCGGGGATGCATGGAATTGTCCCCCCAATACCAGAATGGTACTGGGGGGACAATTCCATGATCCTAGACATGTTACATGGCCATGTTCGGAGTTACCTTTGTGAAGTTACACATAGGTATTGACCTATATGTAGTTCACACTTGTAATGGTGTCCCCCCACTCACAAAGTCTGAGAAATTGCCCTAAATAATGTGGGGGCACCTTGGCTAGTGCCAGGGTGCACTCACACTTAGTAACTTTGCACCTAACCTTCACTAAGTGAGGGTTAGACATATAGGTGACTTATAAGTTACTTAAGTGCAGTGTAAAATGGCTGTGAAATAATGTGGACGTTATTTCACTCAGGCTGCAGTGGCAGTCCTGTGTAAGAATTGTCTGAGCTCCCTATGGGTGGCAAAAGAAATGCTGCAGCCCATAGGGATCTCCTGGAACCCAAATACCCTAGGTACCTAGGTACCATATACTAGGGAATTATAAGGGTGTTCCAGTATGCCAATCAGAATTGGTAAAATTAGTCACTAGCCTGCAGTGACAATTTTAAAAGCAGAGAGAGCATAAACACTGAAGTTCTGGTTAGCACAGCCTCAGTGATACAGTTAGGCACCACACAGGGAACACATACAGGGCACACTTTATGAGCACTGGGGTCCTGGCTAGCAGGATCCCAGTGACACAGGCAAAAACAAACATACATACAAGTAAAACTGGGGGTAACATGCCAGGAAAGATGGTACTTTCCTACACCTGGTGTCTTGCAACCACGGAACGCACCTTCCCCCGTAGGTCGTCCCACCTTTTCCTGATGTCATCCCTTGTTCTTGGGTGCTGTCCCACGGCGTTGACCCTGTCCACGACTCTCCGCCATAGCTCCATCTTCCTAGCAATAGATGTATGCTGCACCTGTGATCAGAATAGCTGTGGCTCTACCAGGATGATTTCTTCCACCATGATCCTTAGCTAATCCTCAGAGAACTTGGGGTGTCTTTGGGGTGGCATGGGTGTAGTGTGAGTGGTATGTGTGAGGGTGTGTGGGGTGCTGTGTTGGGGTGTGTGCTGTGAGGTGCGTGGATGGTGTATGGGTGATGGTGTTCTGTGGCTCTGATTCAGTGGGTGCTCCTGGCTTGTCTCTCTCTCTCAGTTGGCAATATTATTTTCTTCTTAAGGGGTTGTGGGTAATGTGCTTGTGTGTTTTGTAGTGTTGTGGGTGTGTGGGTGTGGTGTGTGTATGCGTGTCAGATGTGTGTCGTTTGAATTGTCCAATGTGATGCTGTTTTGTTAGTTTGTGTGTATTATGAGCGCAGCGCTGTGTACCACCAATGGTTTACTGTGGTTGTATGTCTGCTGCGGTGATTCGTGGGTCATGATGCTGTAGGCTTATTTCTGTTGGTGTAACGGTGTGGGTTTTGCTATCGCCTGTTTATCACTGACCTTTGGGCTGGCGGACGTGTGTGTGTGTCTGTATAGTGGCGGATTTCTCTGTGTGGGTCATAATACCGGTAGCGGTATGCTGCCGCAGTCACAGTATGTTGGCGGCCGTCAGCACGGCAGTAGGCGGCATTTACCGCCAATGTTGTAATGAGGGCCAATGTATTTTACCCATGTGTTTTGGTTTGGATTGGAGTGGATGTATGTGGTTTGGAGTCGAATTATGTGGGTTGGACAGGAATTGTGTGGTGTGGAATTGTGTGGTGTGGAGTGAATTTGTATAATGGAATTATGTGGCATGGTGGATAGTTAGGGACTTGGGGCTGTAAAGGATAACTACGTAGACAAACGCAACAGCTAAAGCAGCAACAGGGAGTTAGGGGAAAAAGAAAGAAGCTGGGTGGGATGTGAGCTGTCCCTGCCTAAAACTAAACCTTGGCATTGTAAATGACAATGTCTTTTACCTGTGTGTTATGGAGTGGAGCGGATGTATGTGGTCTGGAATAGTATTATGTGGGTTGGATTGGAATTTTTAGTTGTGGAATTGAGTGGTCTGGAATGATTTGTGGAGTATAATTCTGTGGCTTGGAGTGCAGAGGAGTTATGTGGATAGTAATTGTGTAGTATTGAATTAGAAATGTAATAATCTGGATTGGTATTTTGTGTTGTTGAGTCATATGTTGTGGAGTTTAATGATGTGGTGTACTATTCTATTTTTGGGCATGATGTATAATTCTGTGATGTGGTGTGGTTTGGATTTATGTGCTGTGCTGTGTAATTGTGTTGTTGAGTTCAATTATGTGGTCTGTTGTAATGGAAATGTGTGAAGATGAACCATGTGGCATGTAACTATGTGGAACTGACTGAAATTATGCTGATTGTAATCATCTGGCATAGTTTGGAGTGCATTTATGTAGACTGGTGCTACGTGGCATAGAGTGGATTTATGTGGGGTGTATTTATCTTTTATAGAGTAGAGTGTAATCATATGGAGCTGAATCATGTTGTGGTGAGTGGTATTATGTGGATTGTATTTATGTTGGGTGATGGTGAATTGAATGGTGAGGAATTGTGTGGTGTTGGATGTCACACTAAACATCCAGCTACGCCACAAGGTAACCAGGAGAGTGGAGTGATTCTGTTTATTTCACATCTTCTTCAAACTATTCAGATAGGATTCACATTAATGAAGATTATCGGATTTGCCGAAGATTGCACAATGTAGTCAAGTGAGAAAGTCTGGATTAAAACCTAGGTCTACTGGTTCCACAGTCAACAATTTAACTCCATATCTTTTCTAAGCAATCAAATGTATGTATGGCTGATGATTTGTGCCTTTGTGTGCACCTATATTGTTATGAAATGGCTATTTTAACAAATTATTTGAAAACTTGTATTTATATTTCTAAGACGGATGACTGGTACTTAAGAATGAAAAATAAAAAAATAAAATGTTTGCATAAATGTGCTCATGTAAGAAGCCTCAAAAAAGCGAGCAGGGCTGTGGCAGAGTGCTTAGCAGAGCAATCTGCAGCAGTAACAACTTTTCACTCACCACAGAGGATTGCAGAGCTAAGGAAAGCAAGTATTGGCATAGCCAATAGGTCTCGCCTATGGCTTTGCCAGTATGTTTTAGCCGTGCTATACTCTAGTGTGGCCACTACTCAGTATGGATAACAGTTATTGGTGTAATGGGGCATGGAGTGAATTGTTCTAAAATTGTGTGAGTGTAGTGTTATGGAGTGGTGTGGGGTAGAGTGGTGTAGTGTTGAGTGTTATGGTGTGTTATTGAGTGGTGTGTCTTGTGCAGTGTAAGGTAAGGTGTATAGTGTTATATAATGAACGGGCATAGAGTTGAATGGAGCAGATTTTTAGAGTGGAGTAGAGTTTTAGAGTGGAGCAGAGTGTTGTGGAGTGCTATAGAGTATAGTGGAGTTGTGCAGAGCAGAGTTGAGTGACGTAAAGGGTGTTGTGTAGATTAAAGCAGAGCATTGCAGAGTAGCGTGGTCTAGTGTGGAGTAGATTGCAAGAGTGGAGTGGCATAAAGTGGAGTCATGTGGCGAGGAGTGACGTGGCATGGCGTGGCATTGAGTGCAGTGGACTTGCATGGAGTGGCATTGTGTAGAGTGGAGTGGAGTGGCATTGCATGGAATGGTGTTGTGTAGAGTGGCATCACGTAGAGTGTAGCAATGTCATGTGGTATGGAGTAGAGTGCAGTTGTGTGGAGTGATTTTGCATAGAATGGCATTGCGTAGAGTGGAGTGCAGTTACATGGAATGGAATAGCGTAGAGTGGAGTTGTGTAGAGTGGAGTGGTGTTGCATGCAGTGATATTGCATGGACTGGTGTGGCATGGTGTGGTGTGGCCTAGAGTGGAGTGGAGTGATGAGGTTTGGTGTAGAGTGGGGTGCAGTTGTGGGGAGTGCAGTTACTTAAAGTGGAGTGGCATTGCTTAGAGTGAAGTGTTGTTACATGGAGTGGGAGTGCAGTTTTGTAGTGTGGCATTGTGTGGAGTGACATGTCATAGAGTGGTATTGAGTAGCATGGCGTGAGTAGGCAAGGGCTTACCTCAACACAAGTTGGACAGCTGGAAGAGAGGACCATTGGGACCACTTCAGTCCACCTCCTGTGAAGCAGGATCCAGGCAGCTCAGCAGGAGAGGGGACCCATGAAGCTAGTCATCATCGCAGTTGGTGCCTGCAGAAGCAGGGGAGTGACTCCTTCAGCCCAAGGTAGATTCCTTCTTCTTTCTGATGCAGACTGAAGACGGGCTGTCCTCAGAGGATGCATGACCAGGGAAATGTTGCAGTTGCTGGAAGGAGCCGTGGATACAATGTTGCAGGAGATGTCTTACTTCTTTGTTGCGGCTTGTCGGGTCCTGGAGTGTACAGATACAGTTTCTTTAGTCAGAAGTCAAAGTGCAGGTTGCAGAGGATTCCTACTGGAGTCTTGCAATCTGAATCCGAGGAACCACCCAGGAGAGAGACCCTAAATAGCCCTGAAAGGTGGGTTGGTCACCTAGCTGGGTGACCACCTATCAGGAGGGGGCACTGACGTCACCTGCTGGCACTGGCCACTCAGATGCTCCCAGAGTTCCCTGCCAACCTTTAGTCCAAGATGGCACAACCCAGGGACCCTCTGGAGGAGCTCTGAGAACCACCTCTAGGGTGGTGATGGACAGGGGAGTGGTCACTCCCCTGTCCTTTGTCCAGTTTTGTGCCAGAGCAGAGACTAGGGGTCCTTGAACTGATGTAGACTGGTTTATGGAAGGAGGGCACCAAATGTGCTCTTCAAAACATTGTCAGTGGCTTGGGGATCCTACCCCTCCCAAGCCTGTAACACCCATTTCCAAAGGGAGAGGGTGTAACACCCCTCTCCCAAAGGAAATCCTTTGTTCTGCCTTCCTGGGCTTGAGCTTTTCAAGCAACAGGAGGGCAGCAACCTGTCTAGGAGGTGGCAGCAGCTTAGGCTGCCTGGAAACCCTCAGAAGCTGTAATGGCAATACTGGGGGTCCTCCATGGAGCCCCCAGAGTGCATGGAATCATACAACCAATGCTTGCAAAAGCATTGAGGTTTGATTCCAAAATGTTTGATACCAAACATGCCTATGTTTGGAGGTACCATTATGTAGCGAGACATAGGTATTGACCTATGTCCAGTACACGCGTAAAATGGCATCCTCGCACTCACGAAGTCTGGAGAAAATGGGCCTGGAGTTTGTGGGGGCACCTCTGATAGTGCAGGGGTGCCCTCACACACAAGTACTTTGCACCCTGCCCTCTGGGCTCGAAGGCCTGCCATAGGGGTTGTGAGAAAGTAGCCTCTTTCTAGCCTTGTTACCCCCCCTTTTGGCCTGTTTGTGAGTGTATGTCAGGGTGTTTTCACTGTCTCACTGGGATCCTGCTAGCCAGGGCCCAGTGCTCATAGTGAAAACCCTATGTTTTCAGTATGTTTGTTATGTGTCACTGGGACCCTGCTAGTCAGGACCCCAGTGCTCATAAGTTTGTGGCCTATATGTATGTGTTCCCTGTGTGGTGCCTAACTGTCTCACTGAGGCTCTGCTAATCAGAACCTCAGTGGTTATGCTCTCTCATTTCTTTCAAATTGTCACTAACAGGCTAGTGACCAATTTTACCAATTTAAATTGGCTTACTGGAACACCCTTATAATTCCCTAGTATATGGTACTGAGGTACCCAGGGTATTGGGGTTCCAGGAGATCCCTATGGGCTGCAGCATTTCTTTTGCCACCCATAGGGAGCTCTGACAATTCTTACACAGGCCTGCCACTGCAGCCTGAGTGAAATAACGTCCACGTTATTTCACAGCCATTTTACACTGCACTTAAGTAACTTATAAGTCACCTATATGTCTAACCTTTACCTGGTAAAGGTTAGGTGCAAAGTTACTTAGTGTGAGGGCACCCTGGCACTAGCCAAGGTGCCCCCACATTGTTCAGGGCCAATTCCCTGAACTTTGTGAGTGCGGGGACACCATTACACGCGTGCACTACATATAGGTCAATACCTATATGTAGCTTCACAATGGTAACTCCGAATATGGCCATGTAACATGTCTAAGATCATGGATTTGCCCCCTCTATGCGATCCTGGCATTGTTGGCACAATTCCATGATCCCAGTGGTCTGTAGCACAGACCCTGGTACTGCCAAACTGCCTTTCCTGGGGTTTCACTGCAGCTGCTGCTGCTGCCAACCCCTCAGACAGGTTTCTGCCCCCCTGGGGTCAAGCCAGGCTTCTCCCAGGATGGCAGAACAAAGGACTTCCTCTGAGAGAGGGTGTTACACCCTCTCCCTTTGGAAAATGGTGTGAAGGCAGGGGAGGAGTAGCCTCCCCCAGCCTCTGGAAATGCTTTCATGGGCACGGATGTGCCCAATTCTGCATAAGCCAGTCTACACCGGTTCAGGGACCCCTTAGCCCCTGCTCTGGCGCGAAACTGGACAAAGGAAAGGGGAGTGACCACTCCCCTGACCTGCACCTCCCCTGGGATGTGTCCAGAGCTCCTCCAGTGTGCTCCAGACCTCTGCCATCTTGGAAACAGAGGTGCTGCTGGCACACTGGACTGCTCTGAGTGGCCAGTGCCACCAGGTGACGTCAGAGACTCCTTCTGATAGGCTCCTTCACGTGTTAGTAGCCTATCCTCTCTCCTAGGTAGCCAAACCCTCTTTTCTGGCTATCTAGGGTCTCTGTCTCTGGGGAAACTTTAGATAACGAATGCAAGAGCTCATCAGAGTTCCTCTGCATCTCTCTCTTCACCTTCTGCCAAGGAATCGACTGCTGACCGTGCTGGAAGCCTGCAACACTGCAACAAAGTAGCAAAAACGACTACTGCAACTCTGTAACGCTGATCCTGCCGCCTTCTCGACTGTTTTCCTGGTGGTGCATGCTGTGGGGGTAGTCTGCCTCCTCTCTGCACTAGAAGCTCCGAAGAAATCTCCCGTGGGTCGACGGAATCTTCCCCCTGCAACCGCAGGCACCAAAAAGCTGCATTACCGGTCCCTTGGGTCTCCTCTCAGCACGACGAGCGAGGTCCCTCGAATCCAGCAACTCTGTCCAAGTGACCCCCACAGTCCAGTGACTCTTCAGTCCAAGTTTGGTGGAGGTAAGTCCTTGCCTCACCTCGCTAGACTGCATTGCTGGGAACCGCGACTTTTGCAGCTACTCCGGCCCCTGTGCACTTCCGGCGGAAATCCTTTGTGCACAGCCAATCCTGGGTCCACAGCACTCTAACCTGCATTGCACGACTTTCTAAGTTGGTCTCTGGCAACGTGGGACTCCTTTGTGTAACTTCGGATGAGCACCGTTTCACGCATCCTTGTAATGCCTGTTTCTGGCACTTCTCCGGGTGCTACCTGCTGCTGAGAGGGCTCCTTGTCTTGCCCGACGTCACCTCTCTCTCCTAGTCCAAATTGCGACCTCCTGGTCCCTCCTGGGCCACAGCAGCGTCCAAAAACGCTAACCGCACGATTTGCAGCTAGCAAGGCTTGTTGGCGTTCTTTTGGCAGGAAAACAAATCTGCACGACTCTCCACGGCGAGTGGGATCCGTCCACCAAAGGGAAAGTCTCTAGCCCTTTTCGTTCCTGCAGAAACCTCAGCTTCTTCTGTCCAGTAGAAGCTTCTTTGCACCCACAGCTGGCATTTCCTGGGCATATGCCCATCCCCGATTTGCTTGTGACTTTTGGACTTGGTCCCCTTGTTCCACAGGTACCCTAGATTGGAAATCCACAGTTGTTGCATTGTTGGTTTGTGTCTTTCCTGCATTATTCCTCTATCACGACTTCTTTGTCTTTGGGGGAACTTTAGTGCACTTTGCACTCACTTTTCAGGGTCTTGGGGAGGGCTAATTTTCTAACTCTCACTATTTTCTAATAGTCCCAGCGACCCTCTACAAGGTCACATAGGTTTGGGGTCCATTCGTGGTTCGCATTCCACTTTTGGAGTATATGGTTTGTGTTGCCTCTATCCCTATGTGTCCCCATTGCATCCTATGGTAACTATACATTGTTTGCACTGTTTTCTAAGACTATACTGCATATTTTTGGTATTGTGTACATATATCTTGTGTATATTTCCTATCCTCTCACTGAGGGTACACTCTAAGATACTTTGGCATATTGTCATAAAAATAAAGTACCTTTATTTTTAGTATAACTGTGTATTGTGTTTTCTTATGATATTGTGCAAGTGACACTTGTGGTACTGTAGTAGCTTCACACGTCTCCTAGTTCAGCTTAAGCTGCTCTGCTAAGCTACCATTATCTATCAGCCTAAGCTGCTAGACACCCTATACACTAATAAGGGATAACTGGGCCTGGTGCAAGGTGCAAGTACCCCTTGGTACTCACTACAAGCCAGTCCAGCCTCCTACAGGGGTGGGTTATAGGTGACCTGGTGCAGTGAAAAGTGGCAGTGAAAAGGTGCTTGTACCTTTTCACGCAGGCTGCAATGGCAGTCATGCAGAGCCCCTTGCTTGAGATCCCTATGGGTGACAAAATATAGGCTGCAGCCCATAGGGATCACCTGGAACCCCAATGCCCTGGGTACTTAGGTACCATATACTAGGGACTTATAATGGAGCACCAGTGTGCCAATTGTGGGAGAGAGAGCATAATCACTGGGGTCCTGGTTATCAGGATCCCAGTGAACACAGTCAAACACATTGACATCAGGCAGAAAAGGGGGTAACCATGCCAAAAAAGAAGGTACTTTCCTACATGGACTACATACCGTAAACATATCACAGTCATTCTACACATGACACATACCTATGTGCACATAAAGGTTGCACAACACAACACTCTCAAAAGGACATACTACATGCACACATGCAACTACGTACAACCATGTTGCATCTACTATACAGAAATGGTGCTTACCTGCTTATCTAGAGCCCCATACGACTGTCCATACTGGGGTAAGACCCCATCCACAAGCTTGCCAAGTTCTTCTGGTGTGAGGGCTAGGGCCCTATCCCCTGTACAATGTGCCATTGTGGCTTCCAGATACAGGACACAGAAGCACATGCAGTGGAGGTCTTGCTAGTTGGACAGTCAGGAGTCCATCGAAATGGCTTTTAGAAAATGGCAGTCACGGCCACGGCAGTGATCATCGTCACCGCCGGCAGTGATCTTTATCGGCCCCTGCTACCCATAGACGTCAATGTTATCCAATGAGGAGTTGCACAGCGGTTCCTACCGCCCACCGCCATGACAAATAACGCCGGCGGAGTGAGGTCACTTCCATCTGTCCTCTGCATGCAGGACAGGTGGCTGCCATTTTACCCTATTATTTATCATTGTACACAACTATGGGGGTTATTCCAACGTTGGAGGAGGTGTTAATCTGTCCCAAAAGTGACGGAAAAGTGACGGATTTACCACCAGCCGTATTACGAGTCCATTATATCCTATGGAACTCGTAATACGGCTGGTGGTATATCCGTCACTTTACCGTCACTTTTGGGACGGATTAACACTCCTCCAAAGTTGAAATAACCCCCTATATGTCCATCATAGCTCGATCTGGCACACTACATGCCAGGCCCTACAGATTATGCAGGTACTCATCTAAAATGATAATGACGTACACCATTTGTGTTCCAATCAATACTCTGCTCAAAACTGTCAGACCTAGGGAACTGTGATGTACTATATGGTTTCCTGACTTATATCTTCACATGTTTCCACTCATTGTACATTTATGCGTAGACATACAATATAATGAAAGGGGGTTGTATTAGATGTCCGTCAGTATGTAGGAGCAACCAGAGCATAGCTGGCAAATAGGTTGCCTGTTAGGTTGATATTTCAGCTTTGATTGATAAAATGGGTGCTCAATATGTATTTTCTTTGTAACACTTGTTTTGTTTGCTATGTGTATATACCGACCAATGAGGAGGCAGAGAATGCACCGATGTACCAGCCCCTAGTTGACCTGGCTACAATGGAAGAATGACATGTACTGCTCACCTACTGTCTAGATAGTGTGACAATCAGAGAATTGTGTGCTCAATTGGAGCTAGATCTCATGCCTGCTAATCATCATCCAAATGCAATTCCTACTACTGTACAGGTGTTTTCAGTGCTCCACTTTTTTCCACTGGCTCATTTCAAGTGACAGTGGGCTTGGCAAAAGGTATGTCTCAACCAATGTTCAGTTTAGTGTTGAAGGATATTCTATCTGCCTTGCTCAAACACATTGATAGCTACATCAACTTTCCACATGGTGCAGATTTGGGCACAGTTAAGGCAGATTTTTACGTAATAGGACACCTCCCACATGTGACTGGGGCCATTGATGGTACCCATATTGCTTTGGTGCCTCACAGGATAAATTAGCAGGTATTCAGAAACAGAAAAAGTTTTCATTTTCTTAATGTGCAGATGGTGTGCCTCGCTGATCAATATGTCTCACAAGTGACTACCAAGTTCCCTGGATCTGTGCATGATGCCTAAATTATCAGGAACAGCATTGTCCCACACCTGATGGCACAACTACAGAGAGAGACTGACTCATAGGTGGGCATGGTGTTTGTTTTTACTGTGTCACAGCATGTGTCCTTTCCCTTCTCCTCTGTATTGTTGTACGTATGTTATATGTTATTCCACTATTCCCAGGTAACTCAGGCCACCCTAACCTATGCTGGCTGTTGACATCCAAGGACAAAGGCTGACAATCGCTACAATGAGGCACATGGAAAGACCAAAAGAGTGATAAAAAGGACATTTGGTAATCTTAAAGCAAGATTTCAGTGTATACACATGTCCGGTGGATCCCTAGTTAACTCCCCTGATAAGGTCTGCCAGATATACGTGGCCTGCTGTATGCTGCACAATGTGGCCCTCAGAAGGCATGTGGCATTGCTAGAAGAGGAGGGGAGTTCCAATACAATGGTGACAGCAGAGGGAACAGAAGACAGTGATGAAGATGGGGAGGAGGATGATGTAGACTAAGATTATGAAAAATCCCCGGGGCTCCATCATGGACCCCGGGTACTGCCAAACTAGCTCTCTGGAGTTTTCACTGCAGCTACCGTTGCTACCAACCCACAGACGGGCTTCTGCCCTCCTGGGGTCTGGGCAGCCCAGTCCCAGGAAGCCAGAACAAAGGATTTCCTCTGAGAGAGGGTGTTACACCCTCTCCCTTTGGAAATAGGTGTTAGGGGCCTGAGAGTAGTAGCCTCTCCTGGCCTCTGGGAATGCTTTGAAGGGCACAGATGGTGCCCTCCTTGCATAAACCAGTCTACACTGGTTCAGAGATCCCCCAGCCCCTGCTCTGGCGTGAAACTGGACAAAGGAAAGGGGAGTGACCACTCCCCTGTACATCACCACCCCAGGGGTGGTGCCCAGAGCTCCTCCAGTGTGTCCCAGACCTCTGCCATCGTGAATGCAGAGGTGTGAGGGCACAATGGAGACCTCTGAGTGGCCAGTGGCAGCAGGTGTCGTCAAAGACCCCTCCTGATAGGCTCTTACTTGGTTAGGTGGCCAATCCTCCTCTGAGGGCTATTTAGGGTCTCTCCTGTGGGTTTCTCTTCAGATAACGAATGCAAGAGCTCACCAGAGTTCCTCTGCATCTCCCTCTTCGACTTCTGCCAAGGATCGACCGGTGACTGCTCCAGGACGCCTGCAAAACAGCAACAAAGTAGCAAGACGACTACCAGCAACATTGTAGCGCCAAATCCTGCCGGCTTTCTTGACTGTTTCCTGGTGGTGCATGCTCTGAGGGCTCTCTGCCTTCACCCTGCACTGGAAGCCAAGAAGAAATCTCCAGTGGGTCGACGGAACCTTCCCCCTGCTAACGCAAGCACCAAACTTCTGCATCACCGGTCCTCTGGGTCCCCTCCCATCTTGATGAGCGTGGTCCCTGGAACACAGGAGCAGGATCCAAGTGACCTCGACAGTCCAGTGGTCCTTCTGTCCAAATTTGGTGGACGTAAGTCATTGCCTCCGCACGCCAGACAGTAATCCTGTGTACTGTGTGATCTGCAGCTGCTGGGGCTTCTATGCATTTTTACAAAGAATCCTTCGTGCAGAGCATAGCCCAGGTCCCCAGCACTCTGCCCTGCATTGCTCAAATCGCTGAGTTGACCACAAGCTTCGTGGGACCCTCTTTTGTTCTGTTGAGACGACCGCTGTGCTCATATTTCTTGAATGCTTATTCAAGTGCTTCTGCGGGTGCTGCCTGCTTCTGCATGGGCTCTCTCTGTTGTTGAGCGCCCCCTCTGTCATTCCACCAAGGGGCGACCTTCTGGTCCTTCCTGGGACCCGGGCAGCACCCATAATCTTCAACGGTGACCCTAGCAGCTAGCAAGGCTTGTTTGCAGTCTTCCTGCGTGGAAACAACTCTGCATCCTCCAGCACGCCGTGGGACATCTTCTGACCAAAGGAAAAGTTCCTGGCACCTTCTGTTGTTGCAGAATCGTTGGCTTCTTCCACCCAGAGGCAGCCTTTTTGATCCTTCATCCGGGGTTTAGTGGGCTCCTGCCTCCCCCTGGACACTTGCGTGACTCTTGGACTTGGTCCCCTTCCTTTGCAGGTCCTCAGGTCCACGAATCCATCTTCAGTGTTTGCAGTCAGTTGTTGCCTTTGCAGAATCCCCTATCTCCACTTTACTGTCTTTTTGGGGTAGTATGGTAACTGTACTCCTACTTTTCAGGGTCTTGGGGTGGGGTATCTTGGGCACCCTTAGTTTTTTCTTACATTCCCAGCGAGTCTCTACACACTACACTAGGCCTGGGGTCCATTTGTGGTTCGCATTCCACTTTTGGAGTATAAGGTTTGTGTTGCCCCTAGGCCTATTGTCGCCTATTGAATCCTATTGTATTCTACAGTGTTTGCATTACTTTGCTAACTGTTTACTTACCAGATTTTGGTTTGTGTATGTATTTTGTGTATTTGACTTACCTCCTAAGGGAGTATATCCTCTGAGATACTTTTGGCATATTGTCACTAAAATAAAGTACCTTTATTTTGAGTAACTCTGAGTATTGTGTTTCTTTTGCTATAGTGCTATGAGATGTAAGTGGTATAGTAGGAGCTTTGCATGTCTCCTAGTTCAGCCTAAGCTGCTCTGCTATAGCTACCTCTATCAGCCTCAGCTGCTAGAACACCTCTAATCTATTAATAAGGGATAACTGTACCTGGCACAAGGTGTAAGTACCACAAGGTACCCACTAAAGCCAGGCCAGCCTCCTACAAAGTCCACTAACTAATACAGCTCCAGCCTTTGCACGAACTGCTTCTGGATATTTGACCGACATCAATGATGACGTCTCCAACTCATTCGCCTCTTCAACACCTGAACTGTCAAAAACATGTAAGCTGATAAACTGGCTTAAAGTAACTTACTTCATTCTTCCATGGAACTATCTGTGTTTTTTTTTTACTGTACTAGCATTCCTGCTTTGGATTGAGAGAACTGGTGGATGAGTTCCTAAAACCACATTTTTCATCACACAAAGTCCGCAGAGACGTGTCCTGTGTGAACTTTTCCACTATACCAATTCCTGATGGGATTGTTTGGGATAAAGTAAGATTTGATATATACAGCCATACTGAGGTCATTCAAATACCATATGTGTTCAGACTTTCAATGAATGATATAATAATACCAGGCATTGTTTCTAATGATTGGGATGTGAAAACAGTTGATTCCATGATGACTGAATTGCAGTATTATACTGTATTTGAAAACGAAGATGTTTATCAATCTAAAGAAAATTATGGTGAAAAATGTTGCTATAATTATTATGGGCACCACTTCATACACAGAGCGAGCAGTCCAAAAACTGTTTTTAATTATACACAATGGGAACATTGTCTGACTCCACTGCAAGGGAGTTCCAGAACGTATTCTGAAAAGTTTACATATTTCTCTGGGCATGATGTTAGAAATGCTGAGTTGTTTTATTTTAAATTGCCACCTATTGAAAACATGCATATTATTGACAAATACAAAGTTTAGATATTCGGATTCCTTTGCTTCCTTGTTGACAGTAGAAGGCTATCAATATTGGCTGAAGTCGATTGACTTGAAAAGTGTGTGGGGAACTAGACATTGGGAAATTAGGGGGAAGGACTGTACAGCAAACAAGTTGTTTAGGCTTAGCAAAGATCGAGGAATTGAACATGCCCAGTTTACCTGCCCCTGCAAAATTTTATAAATGGCAAAAATACACAAATACAACTGAAAATGAGCTAGATGAATGGATCCAGAGTGATACATTTAATGTTTCACTGACATGTCCTGGCGGGTGGTTATTGTGGCCAGTATATACCAATGGGTGTCACCAACGTTTTATCAACTCCTCCGGGGGTTTTAGAACTAATAGGCCAGACCCTCGTTATATATCATCCGAACCTGCGAGTATAGTTACAACATACAGTGTAGGGAAACTGTGCCAGCAATGGTTAAGAACTTCCACACTAGACGCGGTTAAAGAACACCTCAGTCTCCTGTCAAATAATACCGATTTACAGGACTTCCTGTTAGGCCGCAGAAAACATTGCAGAAAGCGTTTCTTATATGAAGTATATAATGAAATTTGGAAGCTTTCCCAACAAGAAGCAGCTGTCCGGTTAAGGCAAATGGACCAGGAAAATCTAAAAAAGGCATTAGCTGTTGTAGATAATGGGATTAATACCCTGTCTGATCGGATATACACCTTAAACAATATTGTCTCTTCTGCTTTAGACATTATACAAACAGATATGTCTTCTTTACACCATGGACAGAGTCAGCTAAGGTCCATTATTCAGCTGGGTTGGGCACTTTAAACATTGAAGGTGGGTCGCGTTCCCTGGCAGCATGTCAACGCAAGGGAAATATTTTCTTCCTTTAATTTAACGGGACAACAACAACTAATGGCTAAGAAAGAAGCGACTTATGTCATGCAAAACATCGGGAAATTAGAAGAGTTGACTTCTACTGTGGCTGAAATACCATCTAGTGAGAGCCTAAGACATGGAGTCATTAATCCGCCTATTTCTACACTTCAATTCACCTCCTGTTTAAAACACATTCCAGTAGGCAGATATGAAAGCCTGGGAGACAGTTACCTCCATGAGGTGTGGGAGCTACCCTTCTCGTACAAATGTCTCAGTGGCATGAAAGAAGTCTTTCTTAGTGGTAGTGAATGCGAGACTTCCGTCAGCTGTCCTTGCATGGGGCGTGTAACGGATCTGCAGAAATCTAGCTTTTTATCTGAAGGGAGTTCCGGGTCCCTTGATTAGACCTACGTCCAGGTGCTTTCAAATGGCAGTTATGTTCTCCTCAATAGTGAAGACTGTTGTGGGATGCGAGCCAAAATAGTTTATGTTGTTTCAGTTTCTAAGATTGTTACATGCTGCAGGAATGTACTCTTTCCTCCCACCAAAATAAAAGAGGTAGCAGACATCTGGCCTCACATTGCTACTTCTAATGTGAATTTTAACAAGTTGAGCAGACTTAAGGCGCTATTGTTTCAAAAACATGTGGCTCTTACATCTGCCCGCTAGACCTACACACTTCAGGTGGCAAGGTCATCAGCAGAAATACTGCCCCTTTTAAGTACAAACTTTTCGAGACACTTTGGTGAACTCGTGGGAACGATATTTAATGCGTCCAGTACAACTGGAATCGCAAACTTTTTTAAGGCTATTGGTTCTGGTTTCGTTCACACCTTCTCCTCCATATTCAGTTAGATACCATTGAATTTTCTCCAGTATTTTCGGGGGATTTCCAATAACTTTGGCTATGATAGTTGGCATTTTGCTGTTGCCCTTTTTTATGCGCAATGGCTGTCCTGCAGCAACAAGGAGGAATGAAGGCTCTTCCATCAGCGCAGCTGTGTCGTGATCGCATGCTGCAGTTTTTTGAAGCAACACTCCTGGAGCACTTGGAGTGTGACTGGTCTCTATTATTTAGACCGGCTTTGGATTGTGTGTAGCCTTTTGTGCTCTTTCGAACAAGCACTGGGAGTTTGCCTTTCCACGCAGTGCTCGCTTTCATTGGATGCTGATCTGTTGATGTTCTCGCTGAGGGGTCATTACCAGACATGCACGTTGAGGGTTTGCTGCGGGAAGCTACTCATGAGTTACCCTTCGTGGAAGATGTGGCCTTTAACTCATCATTGGGCACTGAGGCCCAGGCTATGGAACACGACTGCTCCCTGGTCCTTCTCGGCGATGCCTTTCTACCTTTAACACCTGCCGAAGTGGAAGATTTCCTGTCCTCTATGATCCCAGAACCAATTGGATATTCTAAAAATAACTCTGAGTCTTGAAATTTGGTCCTTGTACGCCACATGTCAACAATTTTAAATTGCCCTTTCATACATTCATATGTCCTTTGAACTTGTCATTGTTGAGATTTTTACATGTATATCTTAGGTTGAGCTTTTAAGTAGCATTTTATATATAATTAGGCTTTGAATCACCTTCAAACGACAAGGGGAGGGTGTTGTGTAGCCATTTTAGCTATAGCTCCATGCACATTATTTTAGCATACTAGGCCTGCCGCTGTGCACTCTAACCTAGATATATTTTATTCTGCTTCATTTTATTATTGTTACAATAGCTACTTTTACGGTCTTATTTTATTTTCTATTTATCTAACTGATTTGCCGAGGCCAGCACTCAGTTCTCAAACAACACATTCTTGCTCACTCTGTGCTTCTTCCAAGGCTACAGCAAGGTACATTGCCGGTGAACGTGGTATAAGTTTAGTCTCCGACATTCGTAGAAAACACACATCCTTACGTAGGGACATTTTCTCAGAACATCAGCTGTTCTATTATAAAAGCGTTTTCCTGTCCCTTACACGTTAGAGGGAGATTCCAGCCAGAGAACCATGACTGTATGCTGATTGCTGAATGCTTCGCTACAGATGCTAATGCAGACTTCAGGCCTTTGCTCTGGTATGGGGGATGATGTCTTCCCAGGGGAACATGAAGGGCAGAATTAGAGCTTAACACGCTGTGCTCTATTGCGATCTAGGCAGGAATTAGTCTATTAATTGTAGTGAGAATATGGTGGTGTTATTCTTATGCTTCATTTTCCTTGTCACCATTTTAATATTGTCATGCTGTGTCATTCTGGTTATTGCAGCTCACGCTTTGCTATCTAAGATGCAGTTGTTTTATTAAAATAATTATTGAAACATTTACTGCCTCTGTTTGTCATTGTATATATGAGACCAATGTAATTGAGAGAAACGGATGAGACCTGAGTGACCACGGTTTCCCTGAGAAACCAATTATATCATGCGCTCGGCTGCCCAGTCATCCCTGCCCTTGGGTTGAGATAAGGCACTGCTAGTTAGCCAGAGCAAAACCCGGATTGGAGCGACAGGTGTCAATCAGTGGGTTAGACTTAGTCTCCCACACCTATGGCAATTCTGCCACTCGAAATCCAGTAGTCTTGTTAGAATAATGAGAGTCTACGCGACAGTTCCACCTCTTCCTTATGTTGTCCCTTGTGTGTGGATAGTTTCCCACTGAGCTCACTTTGTGGACGATCCTCCGCCATAACTCCATTTTCCTGGATATGGATGTTTGCTGTATCTGTTCCCCAGACAGCTGTGGCTCTACCCTAACAATTTTGTCCACCATGGCACGCAACTCATCATCTGTGAAATAGGTGTGCTTTTGCAGGGACTTGGTAATGTTGATGTGTATGTGGTGAATGGGTTGTGCAGAGGGTGGTGTGTTTTGTGGGAGGTGGAGGGTGTGTGGTTGTGTGGGATTGAGTGCTAATGGTCTATAGTGCAATAGCGCGGTTCGTGTTTGTGTGCAATGCTGTTGTGTGGTGTGTGATGGATGTTTGGGGTGTGCAGGAGGCTTGTTGAGGATGTGCAGTTCTTTGTTGTGAGTGGCCACAAGTTGCATGGCAGCTGTTTTCCATTGCAGAGGATTGTGGGATGTGTGGGTGGGTGTTTTTTACTTGTGTGTGTGGTGTTTGTCTGAGTATCAGGTGTGGTGTACTCGAAATGGCCAATGTGGGGTAGTTTTGTTATGAAGTCAATATTCGGACCGCAGCGATCCACACTGCCAGTGGCTTACCGCCGTTGAACGACGGCTGTGCTGATTTGTGGGTTGTCATTTGAAGGGTGGTATCTTCTTGGTGTGGCTGTGAGGGTGTTGGGACTGCCTCTCTCTTGCCGTAGTTCGGCCTGGCGGTGTCAGATTTGTGGCTCATTTCTGGCGGTTTTGTGTTTGTGACTCATAATACAGCAGGTGATTTACTGCCTCCACGGCAGTCTTTTGGCGGCCACCAGCACGGCGGTCTTCGGTAAAGACTGCCAAAATCATAATGACCACCATAGTCTCTGGACAGGAGGTGTGTCCCCT
This sequence comes from Pleurodeles waltl, assembly GCF_031143425.1. Lineage (NCBI taxonomy): Eukaryota > Metazoa > Chordata > Amphibia > Caudata > Salamandridae > Pleurodeles > Pleurodeles waltl. The sequence continues at coordinate 1,221,703,995 of NC_090447.1, forward strand.
GCAAGAGACACACGTTGGCTTCTGTGTGCTTCAGTAAGTTGATGACGACCACTCTCTTTGCTGTTGAATTAAGACCTCTCACATTGAGTAATTTTCATAACGATGTACGATGTGGTGGAGTATATATACCAGGTACACCTGGGATAATGATGTTGAGTGGTGGCAAACCTCCCTCTGTCGTCTAAAAGTTGGGCAAAACCATGCTACATTCTATATGTGTGTCCCAGGTGTCCCTTCTGAACCACCCCCAAACCTAACTTCCAACAAACAACCAAAGCAACAAGCAAATAATAAAAAATAAAAGCAGCATTAATGTTACCCTTTGTGTTCATTGTAGTTCACGAGAGCAGGGAACTATGCTGCCCTCCAATCACTATTCTAAGATATTCCATCTTCCTAGCCAGGCAGCCCTCTGGCACTATTCATTTGGATCATATCCACCACACTTTCCTTTGCCTGCTGCCAATCACCTGCAGGTTCTTTCACCACGGTGTGCTCAGACTTCATTTTCTTAGCTTATCTAGGGGCCGCTCTTTTGGTGAGTTCAATTTATCCCAGCTGCAGGGAGATTTTTTGTCTCTGTGCTTTTAAACAGCTGTACATTTGTGGAGGCCCACTGGGACTTCAGTGAGCAGGCAACCAGTCTCTCTCAATTGGTAGTCAGTTAAGAGATCCAAAATTTGGCGTCTGACACAGACCCAATCAAATGTATCTGGCTGTTAGAAGCTAGAACACACAAAATTGCACTAACCTGGTGTTCCAAACCCAGCAAGAGCGATGGCTGAAGGCAGGCCATTCATTCCCTTCAGTGTTCTCTAAGGGGAACAGATATACTGCTCACCAGGAAGCTCACCCAAACGAATAGGGGGGTGGGTAAAATGACAAAAGACAGTCTACTGGTAATCTGCAGTTGGAATTCTTTTCTTTCTTATTTGGCCACCTAGGTTCGTCTCTAGGAAGCAGCTTGTCATGTGGAGGCGGGAGCAGGAAGATTACTATCTAACGTCTGTGTTGATAGAAATGATTTGCAAGCACTTCTGATGCCTCTTCACCCACACTTCTTTACTCATGCTTCCTCTATTCCCAGTCAAACTCGGTGACAAGTGCTATGAGGCTGTTGAGCTTTATTGCAGTTCTTTTAGAGGAGGAGGACATGGAGTTCTCCTCAAGTCTTATATTCATTTATATTCTTGCCCCATAGTTGCTTTACAGGGTGGAGCAATGCTCGACTAACCTAGGCCCTCGCCCGAGTTCTTTATGAATCAAAATACTTTACAGTACGCACAAACCCAATGGTTCCTGATTGTTCTTAGCAGGGGAAAAGAAAGTCAGTGACAGGCTTTATGAGATGTCTTCATTGCAATACAGCTAATGCTAGGTTGTTATAAAGGGAGAGTTTGTGGCCATCAAAAAGAACTGATGGGGAAGATTTAATTTTAGTCATAATGTCCTCCTCTCATTGTAGAAATGCACTCTCGTGAGGATGCTCGGTGGAGCTTCTCTGCAATGCACCCCGGGGTTAGTTTTATTGGCTCGGTCCAGTTGTATGGGGGTAGCTCAGGCCCATTGTGGGTGTGGTGGAGCTGGTGGTGCATGTAGGCCTGTAGATCAGTCCCTCCTGGCAGCACAGCTGTCCTTCTTCCTGGCATAATGTCCTCGGTTCCGGTATAGTTCTGATTTGGTGGAGTTTGGGGTCCAGAAATTGATATCCAAATGTCTCTTTGAAGCGTAGGAGACTTCAAAGAGGCCTTTGAAGATCACAGAGTCCCAGCCCTTCTTTACTTGCCTCCAGACAGGGGGTATATAGCCCGTTGTGTGAAGAAAGGCACAGCCCTATGCAGGTGTATGTGGCAGCTCCTCCCTCTACTCTAGCCCAGAGAGACCCACCAGTCTGGTGATGGGCCATCAGGATGCAAATGTCACACCCAAGCTCCCTTTGTGTATGACTTTCTAGAGGTAATGCACTAAACCAAGCTGCCATCCACCCCAGACACATTTGAGACAGGCAGAAGCACAGAATGGTTAAAGTAAGAAAAGGCCAACTTTCAAAAAATCTAAATGGACAGATGATGGACAGAATGCTAAATAATGCAAGCATTCACCTCCAGTCACAGAAATCTGGGTTTAATCCATTGTTTTTTTGTCCACCACGCCAACCCCGTTTGTACCCAGCCATATGCAAATCAGTCTTGACCCGGCTCTCCATGGGAACAGTCAAGCCTGATCTGCCAGGGCAGGTCCTCCCAGGACCTGAAACAAGCATCCTGGGACCAGTTTCGGGGTATCATCCCTCATCAGCCAGGCTCGCTTGAATCCAGTGGCACAGTGAGCATGAGACCCATGTCTGGACATACCTTTCCCACTTACGGTGACAAAGGCATAAAGAACAGATGATGGACGGAATGCTGAACAATGCAAGCTTTCACCCCCATCACAGAGATCTTGGTGTAATCCATTGTTTTTTGCCCACCAGGCCACATCAGTTTGGACCCAGCCATATGCAAGTTAGTCTTGACCCTGCTCCCCATGGGAACAGTCCAGCCCAAACTGCCAAGCCTTGTCCTCCCTGGACATCCTTGGACCAGTTTTGGGGTATCACCCCTTATCAGCCAGGCTAGCTTGAATCCAGTGGCACAGCAAGTTTGGGACACACATTTGGGCATACTCTTCCCACTTAGGGTGGCAAAGGCTTTCTAAAAGTGGCATTTTCAGACTTACAATTTAAAATCCAACTTCACCATAAGCTGTGATTTTAAATTGTGAGTCCGTAGACACCAAACTCCAAATTTATATCTTTTCCTAAATACACTTTAAGGTAACCCCAATGTTAACCTATGAGAGAGAAAGCCTTGCAGCAGTGAAAACATATTTTAAGAGTTTTCACTACCTGGACATGTTAAACTTAAAGGTACATGCCCAATTTTTCAAATACACTGCACCCTGCCCTTGGGGCTAACCAGGGCCTACCTTAGGGGTTACTTATATGTAATAAAAAGAAAGGTTTGGGCATGGCAAGTGGGTGCCCACACAGGCTCTGCAGTGGCAGGCCTGAGACATGTGGGTGGCACAATTAGTGCTGCAGGCCCACTAGTAGCATTTACTTTAATGGCCTTCGGCACATATAATGCACTTTACTAGTGACGTACAAGGAAATTTAATATGCCAATTGTGGATTAGCCAATATTACTAAGTCTAGAGTACATGAGAATCTGCACTAGTCAGCAGTGGTAAAGTGCCCAGAATCCTAAAGCCAGCAGAAATTAAGTCAGAAAAACAGGTCGTCAGAAGGCAAAAAGTTAGGGGAAACCACATCAAGGATGCCGGGCCGAACAGACTTCATTTAGTTGTAGATAGTGGTAGCAGCTTCTACTGATGATATGACCTTTTAGTGGGAAAGAGAGGGTTGAGAAATCAATCCTGTGATGTCATTATGGGCCAAAAGCAAGTAAAGTCACATTTGTTTTCGCTGGCATTTTGGTAAACTAACATTTATAACAGGAATGTGGGTAAATGAAAAGAAACTGATAATTTCATGGGATTTGCCACAGGCAGTGATGATACAATAACAGAGCTGGGACTAGGAGATAAAAGTAGTGGGGAAAAGCTTGATATTGAACAAAATGGTACATTATAAGAGCGACCCAAATGTTCACGTAAACATAGATATTAGTAATTGGACAGAAAACAAGCAATCACATAAAACTTATTTAAAGAAACAATATGGAGTACTGCAATCAAATTGATCCTAAATGCTAACACAGCTAATCATTTTAATCTTAGAGACAGTTTAAGAATCTGTCTGGTATATGTCCAGAAAATAGGAGGCAACCAGTATCTGAGCTTCTCTTCAACAATACCCTTATTCTAAAGATAAAAAGACATTGAGAATTGCATTGGTGACAAAACCAATGTAGTGAGAAAGTACACCCCAAGTGAAAGAACACCAAATTAAACAATTAGACATATCAAAGAAAGAGACACCCACATTTGATAATTTAGCAAGTATAGCCACAGGGCAATTGTCCTGGGATAAAGATTTGATGTGTCTATTTTTTTAACTGTTGATGACATTTGCAACCCACAAAGAATACAGGGGTCTCATCAGGACAACGGATAACCTGGAGGATAGCTGTCCAAGCTAAGGGCTGGAATTAACCTTATTACAGGTTACATTGCATTATAAACTGCATCGTTCACTGTAAACAACAATGCTGGCCCTGTGAGTTCAATTTATCTGCATGAATCTTTCCCTCACAAGATGCATTCAGGGTCCTTCTTCCGCAGATGGCTCCATGCACCTTCGCCTTAACAGCTGCATGGCTTCTGCTGGCGTCAGCGGTATTCCTGCGCCTCCGGCAACCATATAAGCTTATATTGCCCCCCCAGGGCTTCAGGAGAACTGCCTTTACAAGTCTCGGACTCCAGAGCTTGGTATTCACACATCTCACTCCATGCGTCCTTGGTCACGACCCCCTGCCTCCCACCCCATCATCGTATTTTGTACTAAAATTGGGCCTGCACATTTTCAGGATGGCAATATCAGAGGAGCAATTATGTTGTGTATAGAGGTGTCAGAGAGTACTTCCAATAAAAATACATACACATAGGATCTAAAGCAGTAAGATAATTGAATAAAAATGTAAACATAATACTCTGAAATACCTTACCGATGATACATGACTTTCCGATCTACAGAGAAAGAAAAAACATGATTATGGAATATTTATTACACACAAGGGTAAAAAACATAGTTAACTGTAGCTCACTTAATATACTGTAGCATATCCCTCAGGGAAATCACTGTACATCATAACTCTAGTGTACACCAGTTACCCACACAAGTCTAAACTGACTATGGATATACTAGCCACATGCAGCATTGACTATCCCAGGAGTCCCCAAATCGCCTGTGTGAAATAACACTGTAAATGAGATAGCACTGCAAATTAGTCATACACAGTAAATAAATGAGAATGATTCATAAATTACATTTCCTCCACTAAGGAGACCTCGCTCACTGTGTCTGAAATCCCCCTAGTTAACTAAGCCAGTCACTGAGGCCTGGGTGATGTAACTTAGGTGTTAGTATCTGAGGGCAATTCCAATAAGTTGCTTTCCTCAAACAGAACTGATCTCAAGACTAAAATGAAAGACAGGAATTAGAAGTCTTTTATGGCAGACAAACCCTTTCAAAGAAATAAGGCCTTGTGTTCCTTGATATATCCATGGACAATCTTATTGTGTGTCCCGGAAAATATGAACCTCCAAGGAAATCTTAAGAGGATGACTCCAGATATAGGTTCATAAATAGGAAAAGCAATAGCTTAAAAAATTCCAACTGGGTCTCCGAACACTGTAAATACAGAAAGGACAATACTGCAATAGCTGTGTCACTTCAACTTCCCTTTGTAATAGGCAAAAGATGATGGAATTCCTCCATATGGTTTTAGGTGTTATAGATAGGATACAGACTAACCCTAGATAACTTACTTATATGTTATGTAGTCATTTGCTGGTAATAGGGCATTGTAGGAAGCTGGCCTGGCTTGTAGTGGGTACCAAGGGGTACTTACACTCTTTACCAGGTCCAGTTATCCCTTATTAGTGTAGAAGAGGTGTTTCTAGCAGCTTAGGCTGATAGAAGGTAGCTATAGCAGAGCAGCTTAGGCTGAACTAGGAGACATGCAAAGCTCCTACTATACTACTGGTGTCATATGCACAATATCATAAGAAAGCACAATATACAGATATACTAAAAATAAAGGTACTTTATTTTTATGACAATATGCCAAAAGTATCTCAGTGAGTACCCTCAGTATGAGGATGCCAAATATACACAAGATATATGTACACAATACCAAAAATATGCAAAAGGAAGTCATGCAAGCAATGTAAAATTACAGTGAATTGCAATAGGAGCACATAGGTATAGGGGCAACACAGACCATATACTCCAAAAGTGGAATGCAAACCACAAATGGACCCCAAACCTATGTGAGCTTGTAGGGGGTCGCTGGGACTGTAAGAAAACAGTGAGGGTTAGAAAAATAGCCCACCCCAAGACCCTGAAAAGTAGCCCCCAGAGAGCACAGAAGTTGTGATAGGGGGTTTCTGCAAGGAAGACCAACACCAGCAAAGCAACCAAAGTGGATTTCCGGACCTGAGTACCTGTGGAACAAGGGGACCAAGTCCAAGAGTTGCGACCATGTCGAGAGTGGGCAGATGCCCAGGAAATGCCAGCTGAGGGTGCAAAGAAGCTGCCACCGGATGGTAGAAGCTGTGGATTCTGCAAGAACGAAGAGGACTAGGAACTTCCCCTTTGGAGGATGGATGTCCCACGTCGTGAAGTAGCTTGCAGAGGTGTTCCCACGCAGAAAGACCGCAAACAAGCCTTGCTAGCTGCAACAGTCGCGGTTAAGGTTTTTCGATGCTGCTGTGGCCCAGAAGGGACCAGGATGTCGCCACTTGTATGAGGAGACAGAGGGGGCGCGCAGCAAGTCAGGGAGTCCTCACAGAAGCAGGCAGCACCTGCAGAAGTACCGGAACAGGCACTTGAAAGCGGAGTGAACCGGGGTCCACCCGAAGAAACAAAAGGGAGTCCCACGACGCCGGAGGACAACTCAGAAGGTTGTGCACTGCAGGTTAGAGTGTCGGGAACCCAGGCTTGGCTGTGCACGAAGGAAATCCTGGAAGAGTGCACAGGAGCCGGAGCAGCTGCAAATCACGCGGTACCCAGCAATGCAGTCTAGCGTGGTGAGGCAAGGACTTACCTCCACCAAACTTGGACTGAAGAGTCACTGGACTGTGGGAGTCACTGGGACAGAGTTGCTGAGTTCCAGGGACCACGCTCGTCGTGCTGAGAGGGGACCCAGAGGACCGCTGATGCAGTCTTTAGCTGCCTGCGGTTGCAGGGGGAAGATTCCGTTGTCCCACGGGAGATTTCTTCAGCGCTCCTAGTGCAGAAAGGAGGCAGGCTACCCCCAGAGCATGCACCACCAGGAAACAGTCGAGAAGGCGGCAGGAGAAGCGATACAAGGTTGCAGTAGTCGTCTTTGCTACTTCATTGCGGTTTTGCAGGCGTCCTGAGCAGTCAGCGGTCGATCCTTTGGCAGAAGGTGAAGAGAGAGATGCAGAGGAACTTGGTTGAGCACTTGCGTTCGTTATCTAAAGAATTCCCCAAAGCAGAGACCCTAATTAGCCAGGAAAGGAGGTTTGGCTACCTAGGAAGGAGGATAGGCTAGCAACACAGGTAAGAGCCTATCAGAAAGAGTCTCTGACGTCACCTGCTGGCACTGGCCACTCAGTGCAATCCAGTGTGCCAGCAACACCTCTATTTCCAAGATGGCAGAGGTCTGGAGCACACTAGAGGAGCTCTGGGCACCTCCCCTGGGAGGTGCAGGTCAGGGGAGTGGTTACTCCCCTTTCCTTTGTCCAGTTTCGCGCCAGAGCAGGGCTGGGGGATCCCTGAACCGGTGTAGACTGGCTTATGCAGAGATGGGCACCATCTGTGCCCATCAAAGCATTTCCAGAGGCTGGGGGAGGCTACTCCTCCCCAGCCCTGACACCTTTTTCCAAAGGGAGAGGGTGTAACACCCTCTCTCTGAGGAAGTCCTTTGTTCTGCCTTCCTAGGCCAGGCCTGGCTGGACCTCAGGAGGGCAGAAACCTGTCTGAGGGGTTGGCAACAGCAGCAGCTGCAGTGAAACCCCAGGAAAGGTAGTTTGGCAGTACCCGGGTCTGTGCTAGAGACTCGGGGGATCATGAAATTGTCTCCCCAATGTCAGAATGGCATTGGGGTGACAATTCCATGATCTTAGACATGTTACATGGCCATGTTCGGAGTTACAGTTGTGACGCTATACATAGGTAGTGACCTATGTATAGTGCACGCGTGAAATGGTGTCCCCGCACTCACAAAGTCCGGGGAATTTGCCCTGAACAATGTGGGGGCACCTTGACTAGTGCCAGGGTGCCCACACACTAAGTAACTTAGCACCCAACCTTTACCAGGTAGAGGTTAGACATATAGGTGACTTATAAGTTACTTAAGTGCAGTGGTAAATGGCTGTGAAATAACGTGGACGTTATTTCACTCAGGCTGCAGCGGCAGGCCTGTGTAAGAATTGTCAGAGCTCCCTATGGGTGGCAAAAGAAATGCTGCAGCCCATAGGGATCTCCTGGAACCCCAATACCCTGGGTACCTCAGTACCATATACTAGGGAATTATAAGGGTGTTCCAGTATGCCAATGGGAATTGGTGAAATTGGTCACTAGCCTGTTAGTGACAATTTAGAAAGCAGAGAGAGCATAACCACTGAGGTTCTGGTTAGCAGAGCCTCAGTGAGATAGTTAGTCATCACACAGGGAACACATACAGGGCATACTTATGAGCACTGGGGCCCTGGCTGGCAGGGTCCCAGTGACACATACCCTAAAACAACATATATACAGTGAAATATGGGAGTAACATGCCAGGCAAGATGGTACTTTCCTACAGGCATAATATTAAAATATAGTATTAAATATGACATTTTCCAATAATGAAGACATGATGTGAATGCTAGACTGGTACATCCTTACAATTCAAACTAGCTCTAGTAGTCCTGCATTCTCCCATTTTTGAGCAGGTTCAAAGAAATGCAGAATTTGTTATAATGCTTTGATGTAGCAAAGGGGTATCTAGTTAACGATTTGTACATACTGCAACATATGGGAAGTGCTCTAACCCTTTTGTGAATGCTCAGTGTAAGGCAATGCCTCTTTTTGTATGGTCACCCCCAAGGTTTTGGGCAAATGCTCCTGGTTTGTTGACTCTTAGAGTGCACTGAGGCCTGCTAACCAGACCTAACTCCCTGTGCCCTTACCATTAATCCGGAATGTCAAATTGGCTCATACCAAGTTGGCTAAACTAGCTTAACTGTAAGTCCCTAGTAGATGGTACCCAGGGTACCCAGGACATGAAAGTTAGAGCGTCACTCCTAGGGCCTGCAGCACTGGTTGTGCAAGAATGGGTATGACTTGAGTACAACAAGAATACCAGCCCACAATTTGCAGGCCGGAAGAGCGTTCTAAACTGCTAGCCTGACTTTAGCATTTAAACTAATGGGAAAGCCAGACTTCCCCTTGATATGTATGTAAGTCACCCACATGGCAGGCCTATTAAGTCCTAAAGCAGGGTGTAACATATCTCATGGGCAGAACATTTATTTTACATATTCTAATAGTACAAATGTGAAGCTGTTGTTTTTACCGTGGAAAGGCATGGTTGCCCAATTGGCGAGTACAGAGTTACACGTTGACTTCTCTGCTGTGCTAACTCTTGAACTCTGTGACTGAAGTGGGCCATCCCACGTGAATGTAAACATACAGTTTATTTTTATAAATTGGTTTTGGTTTTCTTTGGTGTCCTGTCGATTTCTTCTCTTCAATTGTTTTGGTGCTGTTTAAATGCTTAACACTTGTTCCTTTTTGTAAGCCGTACTGCTCAGAGCCACAACTATTCAGAGTATAGCTTAAGGTTTGACATTTGAAACCTAAGGGTCCTAAAGGTTTGGGAAAGTATAATACACATGCGGTCACACAACCACAACATGTAATACACCTGATTTCCTCAAATCAGTTTCTAGAGGAGGAATCCAGACCTTGTGTTTAGCAGTACCATAGAGTTGTAGAAGCGAGGCACTAGAATCCAAATAGGTAGACACCTAGAAAAAAAGTCTCTTACCTCCCAAGTAATTTTCGAGTGTGTTGAACTCCAGAAGACAGTTTCAAGGATTATGAGAATGTCTTCATGGTGTTGGGAAATATTTGAGAAAATTGTGGCAAACATTCCCGCAAGATCAAAAAGGTATCAAACAACTTGTTAAATTGATCCTGAATTGATTGCCAAGTCAACATCAGCAAATTGCCACTTTCTTGTCTTTAGCCCTCTGTTCCCGTAACAGTTGCACAGAGGGTACTGTCACTGAGACAACTTTCTGCCCTCCTGGGAAGACATGCTAACTACTGCCAGGAAAGGATACAGTAGGGGCGTGCTCTGGAAGGAGGTGTCACCTCCCTCCTGCAGGAAGCTGTCATAGTTTGACACTTGCTCTAGGCAAGACTGCTGGTTTAAGGATGACAGTACTTATGTTTGTAGGCGACTATGCCTGTCCTACAACAAGTCGCAACTGTTGTCCCAACCCTCCCAGCTCACAAGCAGCACCTCACCAAAAAACCCAATCATTAAAAGGGTATTTGTGGCAGCCATTACACATTGACTCAAGAGTACGACATTGAGACAACATGTCTGAATCAAACACAGGCAATGAAAGAGATGAAGTAAAGTTTCAATTGGTTTTATTTAGCAAAACTGCAATCTGCGATAAGTTGCATGGGCTGCAATGATTAGGATAATGAAAAATGCACAAAACAGAATGGTAAAGACGAGAGTCATTAATACAAAGACCCCCACCATCTTGCCATAACGTTAAATGACATGAAGTGTGAAATATGTCCTAATACCCTAATGTCATGTACCTAATCTCTAACCTAGAAGAGAGCCAGGTGCGTTAAACCAAATCTGCCTATGCCATGTCCATGAGAAGAGCCCCCCCACCCTCCTTACCTTGGAAGGAGGTCTCTAGCTCAGACTCCGTAGGGACACGAAGACTGGGTCAACATCAAGGCGACGTGCAGCATCGATAGCAGCGATGGCATCTGGTCACAATCGCTCTGACTATCTGTCTAAGTGAGGAGCATTTATACAGATCTGTTCGGACCCCTGACATAGGTCTGTTCCCAAACAATAGCTAACAAGACATGCTTGGGACAGTAATTTAGGTAAACAATTCCCTCGAAAACGTGAAGCCCGAATTGCAGATCCTCCCCATGTTGGTGTATCTTCTCATTCACCAGGAAGTAGAAAGAAGGCGGCGGCGGAGATGACAGTGAGTACTGCACCTAGCACACAGGGGAGTGGGGGAGGGAAAAGAGAGTGACACACACATGGCACGCAACACCCCCATCCCCCAACATCACCCCCAACATCAATACTGATAAACTCCGTCACCCCCTGGAAAAAGGCAAGGACCAAAGGAAATGAGTCTAACCAGTGTTACATTGGAACATTCAGAAAAAAACATAGAAATTCAAATAATCAGTATATACAAAAGTTTACATTATATACACAAGGTTGTACACTGTCCCTTGTAAATGTCCGTGGACCAGTGGTCCCAAAAAGCATGGGCGGAGCCCACACATGACACCTGCCTCAAAACGGAGAGAACACTGCAGGGGCATCAGCCGAAAAAACACAGGCACCTCATGGGGAAGGGGAGGGGGGCACCTCAGCCGGAAGATGTTACAACGCCACTTCCCCTTGAGGGGGCCCATGCCCATTGCTTAGTTCTGGGGAGTGCAAAGCCACAGTCTCTCAAGTGGGTGGGTTGCCCACTGCTTGGTCCTAGGGAGTGGACAGCCACAGTCTCTCAAGTAGGTGGGTTGCACACTGCTTGGTCCTGGGGAGTGCAAAGCCACAGTCTCTCAAGTGGGTGGGTTGCCTACTGCTTGGTGCTGGGGAATTGAAAGCCACAGCCTCTCAAGTCTCTCAAGTGGGTGGGATGCCCACTGCTTTGTCCTGGGGAGTGCAAAGCCACAGTCTCTCTAGTCTCTCAGGAGGGTGGTTTGCCCACTGCTTGGTCCTGGGGAGTGCAAAGCCACAGTCTCTCAAGTGGATGGCGTCTTCCACTGGTTCTGGAGGGGACATTGTGCCCAGAGTGCTTGATCCTGCCAAGGATAGGGGGAGTGGATGCATCTCTCCACTGGTTCTGGAGGGGGCATTGTGCCAAGTGATGCTGCACCTGGGGTGTGGCAGTTAACCTCCTCTCACCTGGGTGTCTGAGCCACGAGATGTACATGGAACAGGTAGCATGATACTCCATGGAGGCAGTGCCACACTCCATCCTGCGGCGACTTAGGCTGCTAACTGCAAGTTGTGCCAGTGCTGGTGGTGGTGCCTTAAGTGGCATGTCCAGGACATCACTTGCAGCCTCGGACGGCTGCCCACTGGGGACGCTGCTGACGTCCGATATAGTGGCACCGGCTGGGCATGTGGCGGTGCAGATGGTGGTGCAGGTGGCTGCAGCAGTGGCTGCGGCGTTGGCTGTGGCAGAGATGCTGCTGGTGCTGCCTGTGGTGCAGGTGTCTGTAGTGGTGGAGGGAGACACCAGACTGTCTCCGGCAGCCTTGGATGGCTGATCCTTGGGGAGGATGCTGCAGACTGACGTTGTGACACCGGAGGTGCAGGTGGCGGTGCAGGTGGCGGTTGTTGCGGCTGTGGTGACTGTAGTACAGGTCGCTGGCATCCCTGATGAAATGGTGGTCACCAGCCCCTCACCAGGAGGCATCGTGCCCTGAGGTGACTTGCCCCTTGTCTTATGTCCCTTCCTCACCTTGGCAGTCGCTGCTGGGACCTTGGCACTGTCCTCTCTGTGTTTGGATGAGGCCTTGCTGGGTGGGTGGTGTGACTTTCCCCTGCTGGATGCCGGCCCCTTCTTGACCTTGGCAGGTGGCGGAATCGGGTGGTCCTTCACATCTGTAGGTGGCACACTGGCAGCTCTTATGGGTGCCCCCTTCCACCCACCTGGACTTGCACAGATCACAGCAGACGTGGTGGCTGAGGTGCTGGGCTGGGATCTAGACATCCTGGCCCTAGGGGACAGACGGGGGGAGGTGTAGGGAAGAGGTTAATGTTAGCTAGGAAAAGTTTTTTAGACACACTGGGGCAGGAAGATGGAGGGCGAGTGGGATTGGAGGAATTGTAGGAGGTGTACGTCTGCTGAGTTTGGGTGAAGGTGCATGGGCTGGAGGTTGTTGTGAGGTGGATGGCTGTTGAGTGGGTGTGTGCCTGCGTTTGTGCACTTTGGGAGGAGGGCTCACAGACACACTTGGAGAGGACACAGGGGACGTGTGAATGGTTGTGTGATTGCACGTGAGCAGTGTGTTGTGATGTGCATGCTGGTGGTGGAGGAAGTGGCTGATGATGTAGTGCCTGCAGGTGTGAGCGGAGGCGAGACTGGGAGGGAGGTGGAGGTAGTGGAGGAGGGGGACACAGTGGTGGAAGTGGATGTTGGTATGTGTGCATGTGTATGGTGCTTGTGTGAATGCCTGTGTGATGATGTTTGGTGCTTATGTTTTCCTGAGCCACTTTTGTTTGTTGATGTGTGTGCATGCTGGTCTGAAGGTGTGCTTGGGATAGACAGAGGTAGAGGGGTTTGGGTCAAGGGTAGTGGAAGTTGGAGGGGGGAGGCTGGACACAGGGACAATAGCTGCCAGCAGGCCTGAGGCCAGAGCCTGAAATGCTCTCTGTTGGGCCACCACGCCAGAATGAATACCCTCCAGGTATGCATTTGATGCATTTGTTTGCTGCAAATGCCTCTCAACATCCTGGATGGCATTCAAAATGGTTGACTGCCCAACAGTGGGGATCTCAGGAGGTAATAGCCTCCTCACTGAGGGCAGCAGGGCTGACTGGGGCAGGGCCTGAGGTGCCTGGGGTGAAGGAGATGCCCACCCTCCTGGGTGAGCGGGCACGGGAAACACACTGAGGGGCTGCTGGGAGGGCGGTGCTGGTAGGGGGTGGAGGCAGCTGTACCTGTAGTTGGGGTGGGCACAGAGGGGTCTGCCACCGCCAGGGAGCTTCCATCAGAGGAGGAGTCACTGTCACTGGTCTCCCCTCCTGTCCCTGTCGTGGAGCTCCCCTCTCCCTCCGTCCCACTGGTGTCTTAACCCTCCGTGGATTCACCCTCATGGGCCATGTGGGATGCAGCTCCCTCCGTCGCCGGTGCCTCAGCTCCTCCGCCAGATGATGCTAATGCACACAAGGACATGGTGACAAAACAAGAAGGGGGGAAAGACAGAGGACACACATGGTCAATGCCAGCAACACCACTACCGTTGGCGGACACAACACACACTGAGCTGCCTAAGCCCTAGGCCTTGCCCAACCAGTCACTATGGTAGTCACCACCCCATGGGGTACAATGCCTAATGCCAACACATGCGCACCTGACACCCGCAGGACCCTACACACTAGTATCTGCCCAATAGTATCATTGGGGTAGGGGTGCTTCAGAGCCTGCAAACAAGGGATCTACCATGGCATGATCGCCCTGGCCAAGGGGCAACCACAGCCCATACCCCCCACCCAGCTACTTCCTACACCACGCAGAGTCAGCTTTCTGAAACTGTACTCACCCCCTTGTGGCTGCTGTGGAACATCAAAGGGGTCATGGTGAGACGGACACCCATTCCAAGTTGGGAGGCCAGCCCCAGCTGGGCCTCCGCCGTCTTCTTGCTCCAGCAGCGCAGGTCCTCCCATCTGTGGGTGCTCCGTCTGTGATAGACCCCCAGGGTCCGCACCTCCTTGGCGATGGCATGCCAAATACCCTTCTTCTGGTGGGCACTGACCTAGAGGGAAAAGACAGGAGGAAAGGATATTACTCACCTGTCCAGACCATCATACTCATTGCCCCCCAGCTCCCACCCATGCCCTGATGCACATACACTGACCACCCTCACATGCAGCACTGAGGCCACCCCCCAACATGTGGCTTACATCCACACCACTCCAAACAGGCATTGCCCACGCATCATGCTCACAGTCTACTCACCTGTTTGTCTGGAGGACCGTAGAGTAGTGTGTACTGGGGGAGGACCCCATCCACCAGTTTGTCCAACTCCTCCGCAGTCAATGCGGGGGCCCTTTCCCCAGACACTGTAGCCATGGTCCCTTCCAGACTCAGGTCACAGCAGCACTTGTAGTGTAGGTCCTCTCCTGTTGATGGTCAGGTATCAAGTGAGTGAAGAGATAGAAAATGGTGGTCACGTCCGCGACGGTGCGTACCGTCACCGCCGGCGTACATCGCCATTGGCTCCTGGAACCCATAGGGTCCAATGATAACCAATGCAGAGTTGCGCGGCTGTCTTCGACCGCCTACCATGACGCTGCACAACGCCAGCGCAGTTACTTCATTTCCTCTTGTCCCTCCTCACAAGTCAGGCAGCCACCATTTCAGGGGTGCACATGGCATGGCACCTAACTGCGTTACAGAACATATTGGCACATATACGGACTCACGATTTCACACACGGATTCTGTAACATTAGTTCAGACACAGTTGTGCTATCTATGTGGTAAATTACCCTCTGCTCACCGTTCTCCTCCATAGGCTACAACCTCTGGGGTAGATGATGAGATGGTGGCATCCTCTGGTGTACAGACCGCTGGTGGACCTGTCAACAATGGAAGACAGACACATCATAATCACAGGCAGACTTGATCATGCCACAATCCAAGAACTGTGTGCTCAATTGGAGCCAGACCTGAGGTCAACTATCTGCCAGCCCACAGGTATACCCCCTCTTGTGCAGGTCCTGTCAGTGCTCCATTTCCTGGCACGTGGCTCCTTCCAAACAACAGTGGCCATGGCATCAGGGATGTCTCAGCCAATGTTCTCTAACGTGTTGAGCAGGGTGTTTTCTGCCCTGCTGAAACACATGTGCAGCTACATCTTGTTCCCCCAGGTGGGTGATCTGGCCACAGTGAAAGCCGACTTCTATGCCCTGGGACATATCCCCAACATCATTGGTACCATTGATGGTACACATGTGGCATTTGTCCCCGCCCCTGCAAAAATGAACAAGTGTACAGATATAGAAAAAGCTACCATTCGATGAATGTGCAAATGGCGTGTTTGGTGGACCAGTACATCTCCCATGTGAACGCCAAGTATCCTGGCTCTGTGCATGACACCTATATCTTGAGGAATAGCAGTATCCCTTATGTGATGGGCCAACTCCAGAGGCACTGGGTGTGGCTAATAGGTGAGCCCAAGGTCCCCACACAGTATGAGTAGGTGTCTGGGTATGGGGTAGTCCCTAAGGGTTAGTGTGTGTCTAACATGTATCCCTCAAAATTTGCAGGTGACTCTGGTTACCCCAACCTGTCTTGGCTACTGACCCCAGTGAGCAATGAAAGGACAAGGGCAGAGGAACGCTACAATGAGGCACATGGGTGAACTAGGCGTATTATTGAGAGGATGTTCGGGCTCCTGAAGGCCAGATTCCGGTGCCTCCATCTAACAAGTGGCTCCCTGTACTACTCACCCAAGAAAGTGTGCCAGATCATCGTGGCATGCTGTATGCTGCACAACCTGGCATTGAGATGCCAGGTGCCTTTTCTGCAGGAGGATGAGCCTGGTGATAGTGTTGTGGCAGCGGTGGAGCCTGTAGACAGTGAGGAAGAGGAGGCAGAGGAAGAAGATATTGACAACAGAACGAACATAATCATGCAGTACTTCCAGTGACACACAGATGAGAGACTGTAACTCCTCTTCACATATCAGTTTACTTTAGGACATTGCACATTGCAGCCTCTTAACCTCTGTATTTGGACACTGACTGTTCCCTTTGGATTTCCTTTTTTTAGATCTGTGTACCCCATTCTTGCTTCTGCTATGTGTACTGCTGCCCAACAACTGTCATACATTGGTATGAGTAAATGAACATATACATTGCAATTTGTTGCTAATGTTGTAGTAATACATTTGTGAATTATCAGACTGACCCCAGATTGATTTTTGATTAAAGGGTGTTTATTTAGGTGCTAATGGGCATAGGGGCATGTGCAAGGGGCTGGGGTGATGGTAGAGGAAGGTCCATGGTTGAGTCCAGTCTCTTGGTATCACAGGTGCATTGTCCAATGGGGCCTAGGAAGGGGAGCAGTGGCAGTTCAAGGTGGACAGGGTGACATAGTGGGACAGAAGGGTGACAATCAGGAGGGTCCTATTTCCTTGCGGGGGTCTTGGCAATGTTCTCTGTTTTCTGCCTGGATCACAGGGACCGTTTGCGGGGCAGGTTCTCCTTCTGCAGGGGGTGGGGTGCTGGTGGGCTGTTGGTCCTGTGGCGGGGCCTCCTGTCCACTAGCGCCGGCGGAGGTGGAAGGCTGTTCCTCGGTTTGGCTAGTGTCAGGGGCCCTTTGTTGAGCCACTGCCTCCCTCATGGTTTTGCCCATATCAGCCAGCACCCATGTTATGGTGACCAGGATAGTGTAGGTTTTGGTGAGGTCATCCCTGATCCCCATGTACAGGCCTTTCTGCAGCCGCAGGGTCCCCTGAAACTTGGCCAGTACCGTGCCCATGGTCTCCTGGGAAAGGTGGTATGCTCCCTTGATGTTGGAGAGAACCTCGTGGAGAGGGGGTTCCCTGGACCTGTCCTCCCCCTGTCGCACAGCAGTCCTCCCAGCTTCCCTGTTGTCCTGTGCCTCTGTCCCCTGAACTGTGAGCCCACTGTCACTGAGCCCAGGTCCCTGCTCGTCCTGGGTTAGTAGGGTTGCCTGGGGTCCCTGTTGTGGTGGACACACTGTTGATTGACGTGTCCTGGGGACAGTGGCATGGGCCCGCTGGGTGGATGCTCTGCTGGTGTTTTCTGAGGGGGGAGGTTCTGTGTTGGTTTGGGACTGTGGCAGGGGAACTGACTGTCCAGAGGTCCCAGATGGGCCAGGCTGGTCATCCAGTTCCAGGCGTGCAGAGCTGCTGTTATCACTGTGGGCCTCTTCTGAGGGGGGACTGGATATAGCTGGCACCTCCTGTCTGGTGACATTGGGTAGGGGTCCTGTTGGGATGCAAAAGCATTGTTATTGTATCTGTGTGTCCCATCTTGTGCAATGGGTGTGTGTCCCTAATGGAATTGTGCTTTCCCTGTCGCCTTGGCCTTGTGTGATTGCTGATTGTGTGGGGTGGGTGAGTCTCTCTAGTGTGCATACTGTGATGATGGGTGTCCTTGCAGGTCAGTGATGGGGGTCCATGCATTGGTGTAGCATGCAGGGCTTGGTATTGGGATGCGTGGGTTGTGATAGTGGGGTATATGTCAGGTGGTGGAGTGATGGGGGTGAGGATAGGGGTGGGAGTTAGTGAAGGCACGCAGGTAGGGTGAGGGGGATATAGTGGTACAGATTTGACTAACCAGAGTCCAGTCCTCCTGCTACTCTTGCGAGACCCTCAGGATTCATGATCTCCAAGACTTGCTCCTTCCATGTTGTTAGTTGTGGGGGAGGAGGTGGGAGTCCCGCCAGTCCTCTGTACAGCAATCTGGTGTCTTGATACCATAGAACGCACCTTCCCCTGTAGGTCGTTCCACCTCTGGCTGATGTCATCCCTGGTTCTTGGATGCTGTCCCACGGTGTTCACCTGTCAACGATTCTCCGCCATAGCTCCATCTTCCTAGCAATGGATGTCTGCTGCACCTGTGATCCGAACAGCTGTGGCTCTACCCGGATGATTTGCTCCACCATGACCATTAGCTCCTCCTCAGAAAACCTAAGGTGTCTTTCAGGTGCCATGATGTGGTGTGAGTGATATGTGTGAGGTGATGTGTGGGGTGCTGTGTTGTGATGTATAATCTGATGTGCGTTGATGGTATATGAGTGATGGTGTTCTGTGCCTCTTGGTGAAAGTGTGGTCTTTGATTTTCTCTCTCTGCTTGTTCTAATTTGTTCATTGAAAGGGTTGTGGGTAATGTGGGTGTGTGTTCTATAGTGGTTTGTGGGTGTGGTGTGTGTATGTGTGTCAGGTGTGTGTAGTTTGAATTGTCCAATGTGGTGCTGTTTTGTTAGTGTGTGTGTATTTTGAGCGCAGCGGTGTGTACCGCCAATGGTTTACCACGTTTGAAAGACAGCCGCGGTGATTCGTGGGTCATGATACTGTGGGTGTATTCCTGTTGGCGTGACGGTGTGGGTTTTGGTACCGCCAGTTTATCACTGACCTTTGGAGTGGCGGACTTGTGTGGGTGTCTGTATTGTGGCGGTATTCTCTGTGTGGGTCATAATACCCGTAGCGGAATATCGCTGCGGTCACGGTATGTTGGCAGCTGTCGGCACGGCAGTAAGCGGGATTTACCACCAGGGTTGTAATGAGAGCCATAATATCGACCATGACAAGCACAGCAGGCCTAAGTAAGGGCAATAAATGCAAACTTTGAATGTGGTAATATAAGGCAATCATCAAATCTTTCTAACAATAGTCATAAGAGCATCTTGGAAGCCATCGAATAGAAAAGACCTCAGGAGAGAGGCCACTTAACCAGATGTTAGATCGATCACAGGCTAGGCAGATGGATACACGGAGCAGAAGTGCATAGTAGTCTCTTGTGCAGGTCCACCTGCAGGAGTGGCACTCTCCACAGAGCCAAAATTAGCCAAATCACTAACCAAGGGTGGCTCATAAGTGGCCTCATGAATCAGCCTTAGTTTCAAAGGGCACAACTATGAATAAACCCTCATCAGGGACATCAGCAGTGCTTGGTCCACAGGAAGGACTGGCGTAACAGCAAGACCCACTGTAGCCAAGTGTTCGAAGAGGCACCATACGCAGCAAAAGACTGGTTGCACGCACCATAGGAGTGGTCGGAATGATAATGACCAATCATGCTCCAATTCCTTTAGCAACAGAGCATTAAAGACCTGAACCATGCATTCACTGCACAGTTGAGCTGGTGGCAGTTGCTCCATTGCTTCGCGCAGATGGAAAGACACAACCACAGCGAATCAGAAGAAGTAACAGCAGTATTCCGCCAATCAATGCCAAAATTATAGGAAAACCGCCAAACACACTTGAAAAGAGTGAATGGAAGGCTGATGGAATGACTCCGAAGATGGTTTGGAAGATGGACACAAATCCAGACCCAACAGCCTTAAAGAAGTGGGCAATCCCAGTAGTGCTTGAGGCGTTGATAATTCTGGATATCACTCTCCAAAGTGTTTGAGAAAGTTGGTATTTAATAAGGATTTTATCTCAGCTGATGATCTCACAATCTGGAGAGCATACGTCTCTCTGGCTGATGTCAACGTGACTTGTTTTTGGAACAGTAACTTCTTTAGTCTGCTCAGCTTGTCATAATTTACACTAGCAGTATTAATGTGAGGCCACATTTCTGATACTTTTCTCGTGTGGGGGGAATAAAACTTACCTTAGAGACTGAAATTGCGCTGGCAACTCCTGGTCGCATACCGCAACAGCTTTGGTCGCTCAGCACCACATAACTTCCATTTGGAAGTACATTAAATGCTGGTTGAATCAAAGGGACAGGAGTTCCCTTCAGAAAACAGGCCAAGTTTGCGACCCCCACTTTGCAAAGGCCGTGAAGGGACACCTGCTTGCAGATCATTGAATGACTAACAGTAGTCTCGCATTAGTGTCCGCTAAGAAAGTTCAGACATTTGTATTCAAAGGGCAACTCCCACTCTTCTTTAATATATCCATCACCTAGTTGCTCGTACCTGCCCGCAGCAAGATGCTTCAGGCATTTAAAAAAAACAAAAGTGGAAATGGGCAGATTAAAAATGCCATGTAGGAGCCATAATGTTGAAGGACTGTCTGCAACTGTGAAAGGCAACCTTTCTAACTGGGAAGCATGGTGAAACTCGCTTCCCTTTTAGCCATTGTCTGTTATTCCCTGGATAGATTAAAAGCAGTGAACAATTCACTACCGTTAATGTACTTCCATGGAACTGGGCCATTTTTCAAAGTCTGTAACGTCCAACCTAACTGCATGATGGAGCGCAGCTGACTTTACCCATGGTATAAAAGGAACATGTCTGTCTGAATGATATCTATCGCAGACAATACTATATTTGTCAGGGAATAAATCCTGTTGGAAAGAGTTGTTCATGCTGTTATCGACAACAGCTAAAGCCTTATCTATGTTTTCTTTATCTATTTGCCTTAAACCCGCATCAGCTGCTATCTGAGAAAGCTTACAGATCTCATTATACATAGCATAGATTAATCTTTTACAGCGTGGCTTTCTAGGACCAAACAAAAAGTCCTGCAAGTCAACATCCTCAGAAAGAGTGTTCAGATGTTCTTTAACTGCGGTTAACGTGTTAGACTGTACCTACTACTGGCAGTTTACCCACACTGTATGTTGTAACTATACCCGTGTGTTGACCCAAGACAAAGCAAGGGTCTGGCCGGCTAATCTGGAAACCCCCTGAGGAAGTTACAAAGTGTGCCTGACATCCATTGGTGTCTATTGGCCAAGTCAATCATACGCCAGAACTGGAGGGTGAAGAATTATAGGTACCAGCCTGAACCTTTGTATCTAGTTCTTCCACAGTGATATTGAGAAAGGATTGCCAATTGTTGAACCTAGCCGGTGTGGGGATACTGGGCATGTTCATTTCTTTTATTTTTACTAACCCCAGACAGGATGTCTGTTGAATGGTGTCATTTAAATTAAAAAGATAATTTGCACAGGAATCAGGCATGCTCTAAACAAAAGCTCTCCTACCCTGTATTTGCCAATCTTGTGTTCCCCATACACTCTTTAAGTCAATGGTGTTCTTCTAGTTTTGGTAACCGTCAACTGCAAGACGAGAAACAAAGGAATCTGAATAAATCAGTTTTGTATATGTTAGCAAAATTTTCCTAATTTTTGAAGGAGGTAATTTTAAATATTATGACTCTGGATGTTCTGTGTCACGCCCAGAAAAATAAGTAAATTTATCTGAATAACGTTTTGGGCTCCCCAGTATGTGTAGTTAAGAACTGGTCTGTGTCTACTAGCACGGTGCAGGTAGTAATGCCCCCAGTTGTTATAGCAGAACATTTCTCCATAACTCGCTGTATTCGTGTATACATCATCACTTTCAAATACCGAATAATGCTTCATTTCAGTCAACATAGAATCAACTGTCTGGACATCCCAATCATCACATACAACACCAGGTGTAATGACATTAGTCATCTAAATTTTGAATGACTTCAGTAGGCCTGTATATATCAAATGGAACGTTCTACACAATTCCATCAGGAATCGGTACAGCTGAAATGCTCACTAGGGACAAGTCTCTGCGGCCCTTAAGTGAGGAATGATATGGAGTTAAGCCTTCATCCACAGGCTCAACAGAGGAGCATTCAGGAAGGTAATGACCATTTCTAAGCAAAATGAAAACAGTCACGAAACCAATCCATAGACACAATGCAAAAAATGTCAAGCAGATCCATAAATAGTTCCATGGGTGAATTAAGTAGTTATCCTTAAGCCATTGGTACAGTTTACGTGTCTTTGATACATTTTCATTCACAGGAGTGGATGAGTCTGAAGAAAAGTCATCAATGTTGATGAAGTAACCAGAAGCAGACTCTGCAAATGCAGGAGCAGGTGCATTACCCGTAGATGAATCGTCTTCGTTCGCGTGGAGGCTCATAGTAGACGGTGTCATCAGTCTGTGTAGTGTTTGTGTAGAAAACAGCCAAATCCTGGACAGGTGCTCTCATTGAGTGGTAACTGGAATAAGCAAGAGCTCATTTTCCGCCTTCCCCATGGTCGAGGAGGTATTTGTAGCAACATTGGACATGCTTGTTTAGTCAGAATTAATGTTGTTATTTCTGCTTTGAGGAGGTATGTCCTGTTGTGTAGTGAGAGGGGACAGGGAACTACCCAAGAGACCCCTGAGTCTACGGTGCAGGATCGGCCACATTGGTGAAGTTTGATGTCATCATTGGAAATGAATCTGTTCACTTTGGAACCAGGCAGCAGTAGTAAGATAACAGTTCTGGTACATTTTACTCCCAGGACAGGGACTGGTGCTCTGTAGGATGGGCCAAAATCCTTCTTCACAGCGATCTTCTCACACACCAGATCCCCAACTTAAGCAATCCAGCCAGTGGATGTGGTTGGTAAATCCCTTATTCCTAAAGTGGCAGCACTGGCGGATGATTTATCATCACAAAATTGCTGAAGCCCCTGTAAAACAGTGAGACGTTTATTTATGTCGAAAAGTGTGTCTGCTGCCACCAAACCAGGGCTATCATGATCTGGGACATACATAGGTATCCCAAAGAGAACCTCATAGGGAGTGCGTCCCCCCAAAGATCGTCTTGGCAGATTATTCAGTGCTCTCTGGACCGCATATAGGTGATAAAGCCAACTGCGGCCAGAATCTAATACTCTAGCTGTTAAAGACTGCTTTGGATCACGATTCCTCCACTCCACGACCGAATTTCCCTCAGGATGGTATGGTGAGGAGTAATGGAGTTCAACACCCATCGTCCCCATGGTGTCCCTGAATGCCTTGGAGGAAAAGGCAGGGCCCTGGTCCGAATGGAATACTGCAACCGCATATCTACCGATAAAGATCAGCAAGTCTTTTATAACAGTTGGAGCATCAGCTGACTGCTGTGGCCATGCCCACAGGAATCTAGAACAAGAATCTTCAGCGACTAAGATGTATTTGTATGCACCATCAGGTTGAAGGGGAATGCTATGGTCCAGGTACACACACTGTAGTGGCCTGCTAGACACTAAGATGGATGTCTGCAGTGGACGTTTGATGTTGGAGCCCTTAATTTGCTGGCAAATGTCACAAAGGATGTACTGCTTCATCTGTTTGCATAGACGTGGCCACCAGAAGCGTTTCTGTAAGAGTGTTACTGTGGATGAAATACCAGCATGAGCAGAAGCAACACCCTCATGCACTGCTTTTATTAGATCTAATCTCTGGTCTTGGTTAGGGATCACTCGCTCTCCAATGCCAGGAAGTGTTGTCTAGGCAACATTCTGTGCAATGATGTGGTAAGAATATTTTGTAGGGTATCCTTTTGGTAGAGACTTGCCTTCAGCCGAAGCTTTCACAGCAGTCAGAATTTCATTATCCAACCTCGTCTGAGAACAAATCACTGCAGCCACGGAAGCCATATCTACTGCAGATTTGGCTGCTTCATCAGCCAAAGTATTGCCAATAACGTGTACTCCTACACGTTGATGGCCCAATGTATGTACTACATGGACACAAGGTAGCTTATCCTTAAGATCAGCCACCCTCCCCCACAGTGTTCTGTGTTTTATGGTATTCCCTTTGGAGTCTCTAAACCCGTTCAGCTTCCAATGTTTGAGGTAATCATTGTAGGACTGGACGCCGTAGTATGAGTCACAGACAATTCAATTCAGCAATCCTGACTCTGTGTGTTCTAGTGCTAATGTAGTGAATCCTAGTTTCTTTTAATGGCATAACAGGAGTTAGCTTAGCCTTTGGCTTGCAGACTCGTGCCCCCGTCACCTACTGACTTTTAACCTACTTAGCTTGCTCTGTCTTAGACCATTTATTTAATTAATTCTTCTAAGATGGCTGCCTTGTTTATAGTTAGGCCCTTTTGTTTAGAGTTATGTTATCAGTGTTACCGTGCTAAGGCGTCAACTCATGCGACAAAGACAAACAAACTGTAGGTGCTCACATTAGAAATTACCGTCCCAAGAATGCGGTGTTATCTATTGTTTTGGAACAACCTACGTCAGGGTTCCAAGTAGATCTGTATAAATGCATCACACTTTAGACAGATAATCAGAGGGATTCCAACCAGATACCATCGCTGTTATTGATGCTGCACATCGCCTTGACGCTGACCCGGACTTCGTGTTCTTCCAAAGTCTGAGCTCAGGACCTCATTTCAAGGTAACAAGGGTTGGGGGTTCCTTCCAGGGTCATGGCCTTGGCAGATTAGGTTTAACATACCGAGCTCTCCTCTAGGTAGAAGGTTAGGCTCTTTACGATAGGGTACTAGGACATATTATACACTTTATGTCTTTTCATGCTAACGCAAGATGGTGGGGGTATTCATATTCATGACTCTCGTCTTTACAATTCTATTTCTTGCACTGTTCATTATCCTAATCATTGCAGCCCATGCAATTTACTGCATTGTATTAAATAAAAACTATTGAAACATTAATGCATCTTTGTTATTGCCTGTGTTTGGTTGAGACATGATATATCTGTGAGAAAGGGGTAATCTCCGTTTAACCACAACACTCCCTGACATGTCATACTTGAGTCCATGCGTAAAGGCTGCCACAAATCACCTTTAACTGTTTGGGTTGTTGGTGAGGTACTGCTACTGAGCCAGAGGGGTTGGGATTACAGTTGCGACTAGTTGTAGGATATGCATAGTCGCCTACAAACTTAAGTACTGTCATGCTTGAACCAGCAGTCTTTCCCAGAGCAAGAGTCCAAACTACAACACTAAGATAAGGGCTTTAAGTTCAGCCAGCTGAGCTGTGCAGTCCCCTAGGGTGTAGGTATTGTGAGGGTGGAAAACTCTATCCGTCATTACCCCACTCACGGCTGTGCAAGCGGTGGAGTATTGATGTTTGGTACCTACAGCTGGTTGTGCTGAACCATCAGTGTAAATGACAGTATGGTATCTGTCAAGTAGCAAAATATCTAGAGGAACGGGGTACTCCTGTTCGAATTGGAGACATTTTTGTGTCTGAAGTTTTGGATCAAAGATGTAATCAACATCAGTGGCAGTCAGGGAGGTTGCCCACTGAATCCAGCGTGGATGTAGTGCTTTAGCATTAGGAACGTTTGCTTTGGTGATGGCTCCTAAGGCTGGCATCAGGGTAACAACAATAATGCATTTCCCTTGGGCAAGTGGCCTCTCCTTAACGACAGCTATCTGAAATGCAGTTAGAATTTTTTCTGGGGTGCAAAATGTTTCTCTGCATTTGAGTATAAATGTGATTTATATGCAATGGGCACTGTGTCACCCTCATTAAAGGTGACGTAAGTGAACCCAGTGGCACCAGCAATTATTCTGATGATCAAATTTGTTTTGCTCTCACGTGTGCAGGTGTTTTGCTTCTAGCATGTCCTGTTGGAATTCCCTAAGGACGCGTGTGTGTTCAACTGTCCAGTGTCTGTTTGAAAAATGTGGGCGTATTAAGTCATAGAGTAGCTTGATACGTTGTGCATAGTCAGGAATGTATGTTTTGCCAAAATTGAAGAAGCCAAGTAAAGACTGTAGTTTCTTGAGAGTGTTAGGTGGGTGGAGTTGAGCACTTTTTTCCAGAAAATGTGAGACCAAGCTCTTCCCTCGTTTGAGAGCTCGTATCCCAGGAACAATGTGCTGAGGAAGGCTATTTTAGTTTTCCTAAAATTAAATTTGTAGGCGAGGGCTGCGAAACCTAAAATGAACCGATCGACCTTGGCAAGATGAATGTTGAGGTCGTCATCTGTGAGACAGATGTCATCCATATAAGACAACGCCTCGGAATCAATATCATGAAACATTGATGTTACATGGGCTGAGAACAGCCCTGGGCTGTTCTTTTAGCCTTGGGGCAAACGGCAGAAGCATTTTTGTGAGCCAAATGAAAAAGCACTCAGGTCCCGACTTTCATGTGCTAAAGTCTGGCAGAAAAAAACATTGGAAATATCCAAGGTTGTTTTTGTTTTTTTTACACACTATATTGTTAATTAGCTCTGTGCTATGTGAATTTTGTATAGCGTCTGTATGTGTATGACTGTTTAAGTGTCTGTAATCTAAGACTATTCTGTAGGAATGGTCTGATTTTGCAGCGGGGAATAATGGGTTATTCATTGCAGAGACACAGGGCTCAATTACTCCTTGGTACTCAAGCTGTGTGAGGATCTCCCTCACCGGAGCTTTTGCTTCATGTTTAACAGGATATTGTGGCTGAGGCTGTGTTGTAGACCCAATAGGTATTACATAACAAGGAGAATCCTTGTCCCAATCTACATGACTGCAGTACAACGCAGGTGCCTGCACTAAAGGCCAATTGACAACGTAGGCTTGTTTTACCACTTCTGGAACACGATCAGAGAAAGAAGGCAAAATGACATCTTCCCCATGTGGAAGCTTACGGACATGCTCGGGTGGCCAGTCCCTTTCGGCCAGCAGGATATCACAACTAAGTTCATCCCAGAATACAACACCAAAGGTGCGCTCCACGTCTCCCTCAAGTTGGATGCTTAAATCATAAACCCTGTTGGGTGGGAGAAGGTGGCTGTCCGCAGTTTCAACTGCAATGAAATCGCTAGTTGCTGTTGCATTCAGATGATCTTTCAGACTCTGGTGACATATCATGACCTCTTCCGCGCTAACAGTGTCACTGCCCACGTCTTCTTGTTCAGCAATGTTCTCAAGTGTACTGGCATTTTTAACTGACAGTGCTACTGGCTTTTTCTTTTTAAACTGTGGATTTTATTGTGGAGACTTATCTTCTTTTTTGTTTGAAGACTGTGGTGAGTCTTTCTTCCATTTCACGTATTCAGGACGTCGATCAGGATGGCCCCCTCTCTCTCTACGTCTATCCGGTGCGTCCTGAAACGAATGAGAGGGACGTGAATCAGTATATCTGTCAGGAGCTTTTATATTTTCCCTATTTGTGTATCTCCTGTTGGAGTTCTCCGGGTGTGGAGAATCAGCCCTCCGATTTAGTCCATGTTTAAATTGTTTTTGTTTATCCCAGCATTTCTTAGAACCCTCATGTGCTTGTTTAGTACCTTCCTTAAGAGGTGGTCCTCTGTATTTCAAGCTTCTTTGGCTTGGCTCCCAAACTATCCCGTCCTATACTGGTATAGGTATCGGAAATTATTTTCGGTAGCTCTTTCACCAGGTCCAAATGTGGAATTTCTTGGAGGAGCTGAGTATAGCAAGTGCTACCGCTTCCCCTTTACTATTACTGAGTATGATTGAGGAGACTGCGTCAATGTCACGCATTAATTTATTCCCAAAATCCAGGGCTGGAGCAGCCCTGGGCTCATTCTGAATTTATTTTAACACTTCCAGTAAATTGGCAAGTGTCAGGGTGCCATGTGGGGTAGTATAAATTGCAGCGAAGACTGCACTCTATGTGGCTCAGTCATCCACCTAGGGAATCATCCCAAAAGGGCAAGCACATTCTGAGAATTCTGTGTTTTTTTTGTGGTCCCGTATGCGGGAACACAACTTCTAGCTGATATGCTTTCTGGGCTATCCAGAACGGTATTCTCTCTCATTCCGTGAGAACCTTACCCATCATAGTGTGTACTATTTGTGGATTAATTCCAGTAGTCAATTGGTATCCAGCAGGTGCTGGTGATGCTGGATGCGCTGGTTAAGTGTTTAGAGTTCGCATTACGAACTGAACAGGTCGTCTGTAAAGTGTTACTAGCTCAAGGTATAAGTTTCACAGGTTAGCTCCCTCCATGGTTTGCATACCTGGGTGAGGTGTGTATGTGGCAAATATAGGCTACATTGGTCCATCATTACCAAGGGGACCTAATCTCATGGGTTGTATTACCTGTGGTACGGCGCCTTCAAACCAGTTCTGATGCTCCTGATAAGTGAGCGGTATTTCATGATACTGGTATGCTTGGTACCGAAGAGGTACATTTGCAATTCTTTATGTGCGGAATGTGAATGTAGTGGTGTCTTCCCTAAGAAAGTGTACCCAGGAATAGAATGTTTCTGTTTAGTACACTTCAATAGCTTCCACTATGAATGTAACATCCCGCCTTCTTCTCTTAAACCATGCGCTACTAGGTGTAATGTTAATGCTTGTCTGGCATTCTCAGGAATCTCTATGACGTTAGCCATATTGTGAAATGGGTAAAAGAGATGGAACACCAAGTGGGAAGAAAAGTCCTTTTATGAGTTCAAGCTCAAACAACCTACAGCCTAATTAGGTGGTCCCTGTTCAGCTGAGGAGAATATTCCCCAAGACGACGGACGTCTCCGTATAATGGTACGCATGGACTCAGAGTGTGACATCTCAGGGAGTGTCGTGGTTAAACAGAGATGACCCCTTTTTCACATTAACAATATTTCTCAATCAAACACAGGCAATGAAAGAGATGCAGTAAAGTTTCAATAGGTTTTTTTCAGCAAAACTGCAATCTGTGATAAGTTGCATGGGCTGCAATGATTAGGATAGTGAGAAATGCAAGAAACAGAATGGAAAAGACAAGAGTCATTAATACAAAGACCCCCACCATCTTGCAATAACATGAAATGACATAAAGTGTGAAATATGTCCTAATACCCCAATGTCATGTACCTAATCTCTAACCTAGAAGAGAGCTAGGTACGTTAAACCTAATCTGCCAATGCCATGTCCATGAAAAGAGCCTCCAACCCTTGTTACCTTGGAATGAGGTCTCTAGCTCAGACTCTGTAGCAGCGATGGCATCTGGTCACAATCGCTCTGACTGACTAAGTGAGGAGCATTTGTACAGATCTGCTCAGACTCCTGACGTAGGTTTGTTCCCAAACAAAAGATAACAAGACATGCTTGGGACAGTAATTTATGTAAACAATTCCCTCTAAGACGTGAAGAGGTACAGTACCTAATGTGAACACCTATAGTTTGTTTATCTTTGTCCCTTGATATTGACGCCTTAGCGCGGTGGCACTGATAACATGAAACTAAAACAAAGGCCCAACTATAAACAAGACAGCCATCGTAAAAGATATAATTAAATAAATGTGCTAAAAAAGAGCAAGCTAAGTAGGGTAAAAGTCACTGGGTGATGGGGCCACAAGTCTGCAAGCCAAAGGCTGAGCTAACTCCTGTTTCCCTTTAAAACAAACTAGAATAGACTACAAAGCCACACAGGTGTTGGCCCAAAAGATGAGCTTCAAAGGAGAAGCCACTTGTGAAGGGCAAATCGGTAACACTTGGGAGAGTGGCTGCTCCATTGTTCAGGCAGACTGGCTGGGACTAAGATAGGAGAGGGGAAACAAGTTGCCAAACTATTTTTTCAGAGGCGGGTAGACCCCTTGGTAGGCACACCTATGGGTGGGGCTAGGAAGCATCACACATCATGGAGAGTACTCCGGCCATATTAGAAGTGGGCAGAACAGTGCATCCTGGGACACCCATAGGCCACACTTTGCAGGAAGTAGTCATCAAGGGGAGGGAATCTTGGTAGCCCGTAGGCTACCAACCAAATCCTGCTCTGAGGGCATTTTTTTTTTCCTAAGCATAAGTAGGGCACTCCTGGTGCTTCAAACTCAGATTTTGACTGGGTTAGAAAAAGGACCAAGAAAGGAATGCTCTGGTGTACCATGGAACAGGCAAAGAGAACCTGCCCTGTGGACTGCACTTGCTGCACCTAGTGGATAGTAAAGGAGAAGGACTGTGCCTGGCATGTCCTGTTCAAGCAGAAGTCATCTCCTGATCCCAGTTAAAGTCCAGAGACTCAAAAGACCAGCTGTCTGGCTTCCTATTCACACTACAGGGACATAACAGCTGAAGAAGCCTGCTAGGGCAAATTGGTATCCCAAAGGCTTCAACCCACTGACAACTGCCTCCATGCAGCACCAGGGATCGAGACCTGATGCATAAAGTTGCACCTCAGTTCACTGAACCTGGGAGTGGTGTTGGAATACAGCTGGAACCTCCATAGGATGAGTGATCAGGAAAACTTTGAGGGATGTTGACCCTGTAACACGGATCACATCACTCCTTTTGTGGCTCAAGGAGCAGTCACTGCAAGGCCCATATCAACAGCATCACATCTTCACATCTACAGCATCTTTGAGCATCTTCAGCATCCTTCATTCCTTGCCTCAGGACCATTTCCATAGGAAAGCCGTGCAAAGGATGGGTATTTGGTATGATACAGCAAAGGCAGTCTAATTAACCATAGAACACTGAGGTGCCAGACTGCTGAAAAAAGAGACCTTTTCTATATGGCACTTTTACAGCTGTTTAAAACTTGGTGTTCTGAATACGAATTACTAGGAGAGTTTGGCTGCTATGAAGACTCTGCAAAACATACCATTGAGTGTTCAGTATTTCCAAAGTACTTGAAAATGTTAAATGATAAAATTGGGCAGGAAAAAACAGTTGCTCCAGCCATAGCTAAGAAGAGTTCACAAAGCAGCCAAAGTTTGGGTCCTCAAAAAATGAAGATGCTATTGCAATTAATGAGGTGGAGATGGATGGAACAAGCGAGCCAGGAAACAATTGATTTGGCAGTCTTAGTTAGACAACTAAATAATGAGCAAAAGGAAATATATATGGAGGTGAAAGCTGCAGTTGAGTATGGAATGCTTCATAAGAAGAAAGAGTGTGCATGCTCAACAGTCAAGCCTATTCTGTGGTATATCAGCAGTCAAGCTGGCACCAGTAAAAGCTTCTTAATACAAGTTCTCAGTGCTTTTGTACAGAAGACTACAGGCCGTAATTTACCATGTGCAGTTACAGCACCCACTGGATTAGCTGTGCACATTATCAAAGGGATGACTTTAAATCAACTTTTGATGCTACCTGTGGAACACGACAACAAACTGGAATACCAAATGTTATCTGGTGGAAGATTGCCATCAAGAGTCAAGAGTACTAAAAAACGTAAAACTTGTATTCATCGATGAGGTGAGCATGGTCTCCAACTTAACCCTTGCCTTTGTTCGTTTGAGAATGGCACTGATTTTGAGAATAGATTTGTTGTGCCATGGGCTATGGTTCAGCTTTCATCTCTGCTGTTGCGGACTGCAGCACGGCCTGTGGTGCCTCCCCCAATTGGAACTGCAGCTCCTACAGTATATGGTTTTGGGCCCTTTTTACTTACCTCTCCTTTGGTGGACCATAATTTTACATCTTCTTTCTATATCCAATCTTGTTCCCAGCATACCGGGGGAGTTGTATTTATTTTCACCCTTCTAAAATGGCAATTTTTCTATGTTTTACTTACTGTTTCCCTATCCAAGATGGATGTTCTTTACTTCCTGTTATAGCACTTCCTTTCTATGGGTATGTAAGGGGCTGAAGTTGCATATCCTTTGTGTTCCAACACTCTTTCTGCATCCTCCTCCTGCTTGGTGTATTTTCATTACTTCCTAGTGCTTACTGTTTTTTCTGAGTCTTTTGGGAGCCCTCTATTATATTTTGTCTCCTTCTTTGCTGATCTTGCTGGCCTCTCCTTGATCTCCTTTTGAGGCCTTCTTCCTTCAGGAGTTCCTGTCTGCATCAGAGTTTTTTCCCTTTGTGTTCTTTTTCCCTCTTCTGAAGGGAACAATTTGCTCTGATGTTCTCTGTCGGCAGCTACCGGAAAGGGTAGTCCTTACATCGGGCAGAGCAGAACCTACAAGAGCCGAAGTCGAGACCGGTCACAACGCCCTGAAGTTGGAAGAAAAGGTACAGAACATGACAGATTGCAATGCCCAAAAACCGGTCTAGCCCTCACACTGTGGATGTATCTCAAGTTGCACCTCCAGAAGGCTCCAGGAGGCAGCACAAATCTTAATGCAGACTGTGCAACAACAAGCTCAAGAACTGCGACAACTGCAAGATGAGAACATAGCCTTGAGCCAAGCCCTAGCCGCCAGGAAATCTGATGTGCTGATAGTCTATTGTGGTACTCCTCATTATTCTGGTGATCCGAACAAGTTGAAGGAATTTCTGGGTTCCTTGACAGTGTTCTTTCCCTTTCATCCAACTCAGTTTTCACAAGACAGAACCAAGGTTGGTTATCTGATCAGCACCTTATCTGGTCAAGCACTGGAGTGGGCGACACCTTTGGTAGCCACAGAGGATCCACGATTGTCTGATTATACAACCTTTGTTGCTGTTTTCAAACACATGTTTGAAAGATCTTGCTTAGAGACCTCGGCAAAGAAGCCTTATGTGTGATCCAGCAAGGGAACCAGGATGTCCTACAATATATAACTCATTTTAGACAACTGGCTGCAGAAACCTCTTGCGTGGAACAGACTCTGGTAACGCTCTTTCACAGAGGGCTACAAGATGAATTTAAAGATTAGTTGGTGCATTCACCCCGAGCTGAGACCATGGCTGGTCTTCTCGGTCTAGGGTTGTCTATATAACATTGTCTTCAGGATCATTGGTTAGAGAGACGTAAAGCATCTGCTTCGCCACATACAGGAATAACGCTTTCTACCACGCATCAACCCTCTGCTTCCCAACTTGAAACGCCTCCTTCGACTGGCAAAAAGCCAATGCACATAGGTTTGCCTCTAGGACCTCTTTCAGAAACGGAACGAAAAAACAGGAGAAAATCAGGACTGTGCTTATATTGTGGTTCTCCTGGTTATATGAATCATAATTGTCCAACATGTCCATCTAAACCATCAGGAAAGACCGGATCCTGTTCTCTGTAAGAAGGGGGAGGAGGGGATGGTCTGGGGTATCTTCAATCTGTTCCTCGAATGGGACTTCCAACTCACTGTTTCTATTACCTATGTTTCTGAGTTTACCCAATGGAAGTGAAGAAAAAGTATTGGCACTCTTGGACTGTGGTGCTAGTGGAATGTATTAGGGTAAAAGTTGGGCCATGGAAAGACAAATAAATCGAGTACCTAAAGATAGACCCGAACAGGTACACACAGTAGAAGGAAACCCCCTTATTTCTGGATTAGTTAAAGAAATTATGTCATCATTATGGCTGACCTTCGTAAAGCTTCAAGAGTACCTGTCCTTTGACCTGATCACTTCACCTAATCATGTCTTGGTACTTGGGATTCCATGGTTAATCAGGCAAAAATCCTTATATTTACTGGGAAACCAGGACTATCTCCTTGTCATCTCAATTCTCGCATCAATTAGTTATGCTAACAAGAACTAGTGATCTCCCAAGGAGATGTCCCTAGTGAGAGAAGCCATATGTAACTCCATCAATGTCGTACAGGGGTGCCTAGTCATTACATGGTGTATTCTGAAGTTCTCTGGAAACCAGAGAGCCTGATTTTGCCTACCCATAGGGAATTCGATTGTGCCATGCCTCTTGAACCTGGCCAGTGACAGCAGGTGACGTCAGAGACCCCTCCTTATAGATCCTTACCTAATAAGGTAGCCAATCCCCCTTTGAGGGCTATTTAGGGTCTCTCCTGTGAGTGTTTCCTTAGATTTGGATTACAAGACTCCAGCAGAACTACTCTGCATCCTCTGCTTCAGCTTCTACCATCTGATCAACTGCAGTACTGCTCCAGGAACTCTACAACTTGCAACAAAGTATCCAAGGCGACTACTGCAACTCTGCAACTCCAGCTCCTGCCAGCAACTGCAACATTTCCAGGTTGTGCATCCTCGGAAGGCTCCCTGACTTTAGCCTACACTGGAAGAATTGAAGGAATCTCCCATGGAGTGACCGAGTCACTTCCCTGCTTCAGCAGGCACCTTTCTGCAGTGACAACCAGTAATCTGGGCCCCCTCTCCTGTCGACGAGCGAGGTTCCAGGAACACAGGTGGTAGAGTAAAGTGACTCTGACTGTCCAGAGGTCCAGCTGTCCAAATTCAGAGGAGGTAAGAGCTTGCCTCCTCATACCAGACAGTACCCCTGTGCACTGCATGTTTTGCAGCTCCTAGGGCTTCTGTACGCTTCTCCAAGAAAGCCTTTGTGCACAGTGTAGCCCACATCCCAAGCACTTCATTCTGTGATGCTCAGCTCCCTGAGTTGTTCTCCAGCGGCGTGGGATCTCTTTGTGTAGTGCTTCGACGGCCTAAATTTGCAACTCGTCCCTGTGTTCTGGGACTCCTGTGGGTGCTGACTGGTCTTCTGAGGGCTCTCTGAAGTGCTATGTGCCCCCTCTCTCTCCTCATCCTGAGTTAAGACCCCCAGGTCCCTCCTGGGCCCAGGCAGTGCCTTTTTCCACCAAACACGTTTTTGTGTGATCCAAGATTTGTTGGTGGAATCCAGTGACGAAAACCAGCCTGCACTCATCTACTCGACGTGGGATATCTCCTGCACCAAGCAGGAACCCACAGCTGCCTTCTTTTGTGCATTTCGGATTTTTTCTTCTAAAAAGAGGTTTCACTTTTGCATCTTCATCTGTATCAGCAGGACTCTTCAGCGACTCTTGGACTTGGTCTCCTATCTCCACAGGTATTCAGGTCCAGGAATCCATCGTTGGTGTCTTGCAGTCTTGCTTGGTTTTTGCATTATTCTTTATCACGACTTCGAGTGTGTTCTAAGGAAACTTGTTGTACTTTACTCCTGCTTTCCTGGGCTCTGAGGTAAGGCATTTTACTTACCTTTGGTGCTTTCTTACACTCGCAGCACGCCTCTACACACTACACTTGCCTAGGTGGAAAACCGACATTAGCATTCCACTATTTTAGTATATGGTTTCTGTTTCCCATAGGGCCATTGCAACTTATTGTGTTTTTCACTGTGAGCACTATTTTATGACTGTTTACTTACCTGATTTTGGATACTAGTGTATATTTTGTGTATAATACTTACCTCCTAAGGGAGTATAGCCTATAAGATATTTTTGGCATTGTGTCACTGAAATAAAGTACTTTTATTTTGGTAACACTGAGTATTGTCTTTCTTGTGTGTAAATACTATGGGGGTGATTCTGACCGCGGCGGACGGCGGTCGCCACCTGCCAAGCGGTTCCCGCCGAAAGACCGCTCCGCGATCAAAAGACCGCGGCGGTCATTCTGGCTTTCCCACTGGGCCGGCGGGCGACCGCCGAAAGTCCGCCCGCCAGCCCAGCGGGAAACACCCTTCCCACGAGGACGCCGGCTCAGAATGGAGCCGGCGGAGTGGGAAGGTGCGACGGGTGCAGTTGCACCCGTCGCGAATTTCAGTGTCTGCAAAGCAGACACTGAAATTCTCCGTGGGGCCCTCTTACGGGGGCCCCTGCAGTGCCCATGCCATTGGCATGGGCACTGCAGGGGCCCCCAGGGGCCCCCAGGGGCCCCGCGGCACCCCCTACCGCCATCCTGTTCCTGGCGGGAGAACCGCCAGGAACCAGATGGCGGTAGGGGGTGTCAGAATCCCCATGGCGGCGGAGCGCGCTCCGCCGCCATGGAGGATTCTCAAGGGCAGCGGGAAGTCGGCGGTACACCGCCGACTTTCCGTTTCTGGCCGCGGCTGAACCGCCGCGGTCAGAATGCCCAGCGGTGCACCGCCAGCCTGTTGGCGGTGCTACAGCTGACCTCCGCCATGGCGGTAATTACCGCCAGGGTCAGAATGACCCCCTATGTGACTACAGTGGTATTGCAAAAGCTGTGCATGTCTCCTAGTTTAGCCTTGGCTGCTCTGCCTACAGCTACCTATGGAAAGCCTAGCTTCTAGACACTGACTACATTTCACTCATAAGGGATAACTGGACCTGGTATAAGGTGTAAGTACCTTAGGTACCCACTACAAACCAGGCCAGCCTCCTGCAATTCATAGAATAAACGGATGCTTCAGATAGGGCAGTAGGGGCTGTCCTCCTCCAGAGACAAGAAGATGATGAGCTAGAACACCCTGCTTTCTACATTTCACGTCTTGTCAGATTCTGAAAGGAAATATTCTGTTCTCAAAGGAGAACTGTTAGTGATTAAATTAGCCTGCCACAAGTGGAGACAGTTCCTGACGGGCAGTAAGGAACCATTTGAAACCCGAACAGACCATAGGAATTTACAGTGTCTTCACAGATTCCAATGCCAAAACAAACGCCAGGCCTGGTGGGCATTCTTTTTCAGTCAATATAATTTTCCTATCACCTATATACCTAGGTTTCAGAACATTGTGGCTGATGCTCTATCCTGTTATCCGGAAAGTTCTAAAGTTCTACCCTTTCACAACAAAACTTCATAGAATAATTGGCACTGTTCAGTCATTCTTCGATAGGGTCCAGTTGGGATTTACTTCCTTAACCAAAGAAGCATGGGAAATTTTGCCACTCAACTCAATCAACATGGCACACACTATTACAAAGAGAAGGCATTGTTGTCTAGCCATTTTTGCTATGGTGTTATACACACTATTCTAGCAAACTAGGCATGCCACTGTGCACTTTAACCTAGATATATTTTATTAAGCTTCATTTTTATTATTTGAACAATAGCCACATTTGCAGTCTTGTTTTATTTTCTCTAGCTAACTGTTCTTTGCCTAGGCCAGCACTGCATTCTTAAACAAGACATTTCTTTCACTCTGTGCTTTTCTCAAGGCTGCAGTAAGATAGGTTGCCGGCAAAAGTGGTACGCTTTGTCTCTAATTTTCACATAAACATACACACTCTTACAATGGGGATCCTATCTTGGAACATCAGCTGTTTTATTATAAAGCACTACTTTGATCCATGTACATTTAGGAGATTCCAGCCAGATGACCACGACTGTATGATGATTGCTGAATGCTTCGCTGCAGCTGCTTATTTAGACTACATGCCTCTTGCTCAGGTATGAGGGATGATGTCTTCGCAGGAAAACCTGATGGGCAGACTTAGAGCTTAACATGCTGTGCTCTAGCATAGTCTAGGTAGGAACTATTCTAAAGAACAGTAGTGATAATAAGGTAGCTTTATTTTTATGTTTTACTCTCCTTGTCACAATTTTAACGCCTGTCATGCTTCATCGTCCTAGTTATTGAAATACATGCTTGTAGGAAAGTACCACCTTGCCTGGCTTGTTACCCCCATTTTTACTATATGTATGTTTGTTTTTGCCTATGTGTCACTGGGATCCTGCTAGCCAGGAGCCCAGTGCTCATAAAGTATGCCCTGTATGTGTTCCCTGTGTGGTGCCTAACTGTATCACTGAGGCTCTGCTAACCAGAACCTCAGTGTTTATGCTCTCTCTGATTTTAAAATTGTCACTGCAGGCTAGTGACTAATTTTACCAATTCTGATTGGCACACTGGTACACCCTTATAATTCCCTAGTATATGGTACCTAGGTACCCAGGGTATTGGGGTTCCAGGAGATCCCTATGGGCTGCAGCATTTCTTTTGCCACCCATAGGGGGCGCAGACAATTCTTACACAGGACTGCCACTGCAGCCTGAGTGAAATAACGTCCATGTTATTTCACAGCCATTTTACACTGCACTTAAGTAACTTATAAGTCACCTATATGTCTAACCCTCACTTGGTGACGGTTAGGTGCAAAGTGACTTAGTGTGTGGGCACCCTGGCACTAGCCAAGGTGCCCCCATATTGTCTAGGGAAAATTCCCCGAACTTTGTGAGTGCGGGGACACCATTACACGAGTGCACTGCATACAGATCAATACCTATATGTAGCGTCACAATAGTAACTCTGAACAGGGCCATGTAACATGCCTAGGATCATGGAATTCTCACCCCAATACCATTCTGGTATTGGGGGGACAATTCCATGCATCCCCGGGTCTCCAGCACAGAGCCCGGGTGCTGCCAAACTGACTTTCCGGGGTCTCCTCTGCAGCTACCGCTGCTGCCAACCCCTCAGACAGGTTTCTGCCCTCCTGGGGCCTGGGCAGCCCAGTCCCAGGAAGGCAGAACAAAGGATTTCCTCTGAGAGAGGGTGTTGCACCCTCTCCCTTTGGAAATAGGTGTGAAGGGCCTGGGAGAAGTAGCCTCTCCTGGCCTCTGGAAATGCTTTGAAGGGCACAGATGGTGCCCTCCTTGCATAAGTCAGTCTACACCGGTTCAGGGATCCCCCCAGCCCTCCTCTGGCGTGAAACTGGACAAAGGAAAGGGGAGTGACCACTCTCCTGATCAACACATCCCAGGGGAGGTGCCCAGGGCTCCTCCAGTATGTCCCAGACTTCTGCCATCTTGGATGCAGAGGTGTGAGGGCACAATGGACAGCTCTGAGTGGCCACTGCCAGCAGCTGACGTCAGAGACCCCTCCTGGTAGGTGCTTACCTTTCTCTGTAGCAAATCCTCCTCTGAGGGCTATTTACGGTCTCTCCTGTGGGTATCTCACCAGATAACGAATGCAAGAGCTCACTAGAGTTCCTCTGCACTTCCCTGTTCGACTTCTGCCAAAGATCCACTGCTGACTGCTCCAGGATGCCAGCATAACCACAACAAAGTAGCAAGAAGACTACCAGTAACATTGTAGCGCCTCATCCTGCCGGCTTTCTCGGCTGTTTCCTGGTGGTGCATGCTCTGAGGGCTGTCTGCCTTCAGCCTGCACTGGAAGCCAAGAAGAAATCTCCCGTGGGTCAACGGCCTCTTCCCCCTGCCAACGCAGGCACTAAACTTCTGCATCACCGGTCCTCTGGGTCCCCTCTCATCCTGATGAGCGTGGTCCCTGGAACACAGGAGCTGGGTCCAAGTGTCTTCAACAGTCCAGTGGCCCTTCTGTCCACATTTGGCAGAGGTAAGTCCTTGCCTCCCAATGCCAGACAGTGATCCTGTGTACTGCGTGAACTGCAGCTGCTCGGCTTCTGTGCACTTTTGCAAGACTTCCTTTGTGCACAGCCTAGCCCAGGTCCCCAGCACTCCGTCCTGCATTGCCCAATTCGCTGAGTTGGACTCTGACGTCGTGGGACCCTCTTTTGTTGTTCTGAGTTGACCGTCGTCCTCAGATCTTCTAAGTGCCTGTTCAGGTGCTTCTGTTGCCTGCTTCTGCATGGGCTCTCTGTGTTGCTGAGCGCCCCCTCTGTCTCCTCCTCCAAGGGGCGACCTCCTGGTCCTTCCTGGGCCCTGGCAGCACCCAAAATCCTCAACCACAACTCTTGCAGCTAGCAAGGCTTGTTTGTGTGCTTTCTGCGTGGAAACAACTCTGCATCCTCCAGCACGCCGTGGGGCATCTTCTGACCAAAGGAGAAGTTCCTGACACCTTCCGTTGTTGCAGAATCTTCGGCTTCGTCCACCCGGAGGCAGCCCTTTTGCACCTTCATCCGGGGTTTAGTGGGCTCCTGCCCCCCCCGGACACTTGCGTGACTCTTGGACTTGGTCCCCTTACTTTACAGGTCCTCAGGTCCAGGAATCCATCTTCAGTGCTTTGCAGTCAGTTGTTGTCCTTGCAGAATCCCCTATCTTGACTTTACTGTCTTTCTGGGGTAGTAGGGTAACTTTACTCCTACTTTCCAGGGGCTTGGGTTGGGGTATCTTGGACACCCTTAGTGTTTTCTTACACTCCCAACAACCCTCTACACACTACACTAGGCCTGGGGTACATTCGTAGTTCGCATTCCACTTTTGGAGTATATGGTTTGTGTTGCCCCTAGGCCTATTTCTCCTATTGCATTCTATTTTGTTCTACACTGTTTGCACTACTTTTCTAACTGTTACTTACCTGATTTTGGTTTGTGTGTGTATATCTTGTGTATATTACTTACCTCCTAAGGGAGTATATCCTCTGAGATACTTTTGGCATATTGTCACTTTTATTACAGTATTGTGTTTTCTTGTGATATAGTGCTATTTGATATAAGGGGTAAAGTAGGAGCTTTGCATGTCTCCTAGTTCAGCCTAAGCTGCTCTGCTATAGCTACCTCTATCAGCCTAAGCTGCTAGAACACCTCTATTCTACTAATAAGGGATAACTGGACCGGGCACAAGGTGTAAGCACCACAAGGTACCCACTATAAGCCAGGCCAGCCTCCGACATTGGTGTTGCAGCGGTGGGATAAGTACTTGTAACTGCTTTACCACTTTGTCATTGGTGCTTTTCATGAGAAAAAACATATACCTAACACTTCAATACATACACATTAAATCAAACAGTTTAATTGTTCTGCTCTAAAACTTTCTACAAAGTTTCTGAAAAGTTCTGAAAACTTTTACAAGTTTTCAAAAAGTTTGCAAAAGTTTTTTTTCTCTGTACTTTCAAAAGTTCTAAAACTTTTTCTCTTTCTGTCCTAAACCTTTTCTATCATGTCTGCAGTAGAGCTCACTCCCATAATTGTTCAGGCAACCTATGAGAGTTTAAACTTTAAAAGTTTGAGGGGTCTCTGCATAGAAAGAGGTTTAAGCATTGGCAAGAATCCTACCAAAGACTTTTTCTTTAACCTTCTCCTAGAAAGTGACCAGAACCAGTCTGGCCCATCCCAGGAACAGAAGGTAGGAGGGGAGGGTGCCCAGTCAGACTCAGAGGAGTTCCCTGAAGAGACTAGGGAGGGTTCTTCCAAAGACCTGCCACCTAGCAGGCCACCTAGTGACACTGGTAGTGGGAGGGGGTCACATATTAGTAGGGCACCTTTCACTCCTAGAGGCCAGGTTATTAGGGTCCAGCCAGTTAGGGACAGGTCCTCTCTGCCAATTCCCATATTTCCTCTGTATCTCACAATTCCCAAACCTCCCACCCTGAGGATAACTTAATGGAAAGGAAACTCAGAAAGCTGAAGCTGGAAGAGGCCAGGCTGAAGCTTAAACAGCAGCAGCTGGCCTTAGACAGTAAATCTCTGGATGTAGAGAGGGAAAGGCAGAGATTGGGGTTAGTTCCCCATGGTGGCAGCAGCAGTGTTGTTGATAGCAATCCTGTTAGAGAGCACGATTCCAGAAACCTGCATAAGATAGTACCCCCTTACAAGGAGGGGGGTGACATTAACAAGTGGTTTGCTCCATTTCAGAGGGCCTGTATGGTACATCTGGTCCCTCAAAGGCAGTGGGCTGCTATCTTGTGGCTATCTTTCACTGTTAAGGGTAGGTATAGGCTCCTTACTGTCAGAGAAAGTGATGCTAACAACTACAACATTTTGAAGGATGCACTCTTGGATGGATTTAGCTTAACCACTGAACAATACAGGATTAAGTTCAGGGACACCAGAAAAGAGTCCTCTCAAGACTGGACAGACTTTGTAGACTGTTCAGTGAAGGCCTTGGAGGGTTGGTTGCATGGCAGTAAGGTGACTGACTATGAAAGCCTTTATAATCTGATCCTGAGAGAGTATATTCTTAACAATTGTGTGTCTGATTTGTTGCCCCAGTACTTGGTAGACTCAGATCTGACCTCTCCCCAAGAACTGGGAAAGAAGGCAGACAAATTGGTGAGAACAAGAGTGAACAGGACAAGGTTTGGGACAAATATTAAAAACATTCTGAGTCTTCACCAGGCCCACAAAAATCCTCTGGGGGTGGTGGGTCCAAATCCTCTTCTAACAAACAGAAAAAGCCATTGTGTTATTTATGTAAAGTAAAAGGCCATTGGGCAAGTGATTCCACTTGTCCAAAGAAAAACACCAAACCTCCCACCACCACAACCCCAACTGCAACCTCTAGTGCCCCTAGTAGTAGCAGTGATGTTGGGAAGTCTACTACAAATAGCCAATCCAAGGGTGTAGCGGTGCTCACTATTGGCAGTGTAGTTGGGGTTGGTCTTGTTAGAGAGACCACAGAGGCTGGTTTAGTCTCTGATGGTGGCATTGACTTTGCCACCTTGGTTGCTTGTCCCCTTAATATGGGTAAGTACAAGCAACTATCCCTAATTTACGGTGTTGAGGTTTAGGCCTACAGGGACACAGGAGCCAGTGTAGCTATGGTTATAGAGAAACTGGTTCACCCTGATTAACACCTACTTGGTCAGCAGTACCAAGTAACTGATGCTCACAATAACATACATAGCCATCCCATGGCTGTTGTGAATCTCAACTGGTGGGGTGGTTACTGTAGGAGGCTGGCCTGGCTTATAGTGGGTACCTTGTGGTACTTACACCCTGTGCCAGGTCCAGTTATACCTTATTAGTAGAATAGAGGTGTTTCTAGCAGCTTAGGCTGATAGAAGTTAGCTATGGCAAAGCAGCTTAGGCTGAACTAGGAGACATGCAAAGCTCCTACTATACCACTTATAGCATATAACATAATATCATAAGAAAACACAATACTCAGAGTTACTAAAAATAAAGGTACTTTATTTTAGTGACAATATGCCAAAAGTATCTCAGAGGAAACCCGCACTTAGGAGGTAAGTAATATGCACAAATTATATGTACAAAACGCAAAACAGGTAAGTAACAGTAAGAAAAGTAGTGCAAACAATGTAGAATCACAATAGGATGCAATAGGTAGGAATAGGCCTAGGGGCAACATAAACCATATACTCCAAAAGTGGAATGCGAATCACGAATGTACCCCAGGCCTATGGTAGGTTGTAGAGGGTCGCTGGGACTGTACGAAAACAGTAAGGGTGTACAAGATACCCCACCCCAAAACCCTGAAAAGTAGGAGTAAAGTTACCCTACTACCCCAGAAAGACAGAATAGTCATGATAGGGGATTCTGAAAGAACCACAAGCACCAGCAAAACACTGAAGCCGGATTCCTCCACCTGAGGACCTGTAAA
This sequence comes from Pleurodeles waltl, assembly GCF_031143425.1. Taxonomy (NCBI): domain Eukaryota; kingdom Metazoa; phylum Chordata; class Amphibia; order Caudata; family Salamandridae; genus Pleurodeles; species Pleurodeles waltl. Next base: position 1,221,746,770 of record NC_090447.1, read on the forward strand.
GGAAGGGGACCCAGTCCAAGAGTCACGAAAGTGTCCGGGGGGGAGGAGCCCACCAAACCCCTGATGAAGGTGCAAAAGGGCTGCCTCCGGGTGGAATAAGCCAACGATTCTGCAACAACGAAATGGGCTAGGAACTTTTCCTTTGGATGGAAGATGTCCCACGGCGTGCCGGAGTTTGCAAAAGTGTTTCCAGGCAAAAAAACTGCAAACAAGCCTTGCTAACTGCAAGAGTTGCAGTTGAGGATTTTGGGTGCTGCTGGGGACCAGGAAGGACCAGGATCTCGCCCCTTGGAGGAGGAGACAGAGGGGGCGCTCAGCAATTTAGAGAGCCCCCGCAGAAGCAGGCAGCACCCGCAGAAGTACCAGAGCAGGCACTTGGAAGATCTGAGGACAGCGGTCGACTCAGAGTCACAAAGGAGGGCCCCACGATGTCGGAGTCCAACTCAGTGAGTTGGGCAATGCAGGACGGAGTGCTGGGGACACAGGCTAGGCTGTGCATAAAGGAATACTTGGAAAAGTGCACAAAAGCCAGAGCAGCTGCAGATCACGCAGTACAGAGGATTACTGTCTGGCGTGGGAAGGCAAGGACTTACCTCCACCAAATTTGGACAGAAGGGCCACTGGACTGTGGGAGACACTTGGACCCAGCTCCTGTGTTCTAGGGACCACACTCGTCAGGATGAAAGGGGACCCAGAGGACCGGTGATGCAGACGTTTGGTGCCTGTGTTAGCAGGGGGAAGATTCCGTCGACCCACAGGAGATTTCTTCTTGGCCTCCAGTGCAGGGTGAAGGCAGACAGCCCTCAGAGCATGCACCACCAGGAAACAGTCAAGAAAGCTGGCAGGATGAGGCGCTACAATGTTGCTGGTAGTCGTCTTCCTACTTTGTTGCGGTTTTGCAGTCGTCCTGGAGCAGTCAGCGGTCGATCCCTGGCAGAAGTCGAAGAGGGAAGTGCAGAGGAATTCTGGTGAGCTCTTGCATTCGTTATCTGAGGAATAGCCCAAAGGAGAGACCCTAAATAGCCAGAAAAGGAGGATTGGCTACTGAGAAAGGAGGCTTGGCTACTGAAAGAGGTAAGCACCTATCAGGAGGGGTCTCTGAGATCACCTGCTGGCACTGGCCACTCAGAGCTATTATCCATTGTGCCCCAACACCTCTGATTTCAAGATGGCAGAGGTCTGGGACACACTGGAGGAGCTCTGGGTGCCTCCCCTGGGAGGTACTGGTCAGGGGAGTGGTCACTCCCCTTTCCTTTGTCCAGTTTCGTGCCAGAGCAGGGCTGGGGGATCCCTGAACCGGTGTAGACTGGCTTATGCAGAGATGGGCACCATCTGTGCCCATCAAAGCATTTCCAGAGGCTGGGGGAGGCTACTCCTCCCCAGCCCTTCACACCTATTTCCAAAGGGAGAGGGTGTAACACCCTCTCTCAGAGTAAATCCTTTGTTCTGCCTTCCTGGGCAAGGGCTGCCTGGACCCCAGGAGAGCAGAAACCCCTCTGAGGGGTTGGCAGCAGCAGCAGCTGCAGTGGAGACCCCGGAAAGGCAGTTTGGCAGTACCCGGGTTCTGTGCTAGAGACACGGGGGATCATGGAATTGTCCCCCCAATACCAGAATGGTTTTGGGTGACAATTCCATGATCTTAGACATGTTACATGGCCATGTTCAGACGTTATTTCACGCAGGCTGCAGTGGCAGGCCTGTGTAAGAATTGTCAGAGCTCCCTATGGGTGGGAAAAGACATGCTGCAGCCCATAGGGATCTCCTGGAACCCCAATACCCTGGGTACCTCAGTACCATATACAAGGGAAGGTGTACCAGTATGCCAATGTGAATTGGTCAATTTAGTCACTAGCCTGTTAGTGACAAATTTGGAAAGCAGAGAGAGACTGTACAGAGAGAGCATAACCACTGAGGTTCTGGTTAGCAGAGCCTCAGTGAGACAGTTAGGCATCACACAGGGAACACATACAGGGTACATACTTATGAGCACTGGGGCCCTGTCTGGCAGGGTCCCAGTGACACATAGACTAAAACAACATATATACAGTGAAATATGGGGGTAACATGACAGGCAAGATGGTGCTTTCCTACACACACAGATTACAACCAAAGTCATTGAAATGTAAATTACACTGTCCCACCTGTGTGTCATTGGAGGCATTGTCATATAACTAATGTTCTGTTGTCCTCATCCTCTGCCTCCTCATCCTCACTGTCCACAGGGCCTACTGTTGCCACAGGGGCATCTCCAGTCTCCTCCTCCTGCAGAAAAGGGACATGGCGTCTGAGGGCCAGGTTGTGCAACATGCAGCATGCCACTACTATCTGGCAGACTTCCTTGGGTGAGTAGCACAGGGATCCACCTGTTAGATGGAGGCACCGGAACCTGGCTTGTGTTTGCCTGTGACACTCTTGGGTGTTGTCCTGTGTGCATGCTTGTCTGGCTGTGTGCTTGGGATGGGTTGGGGTAGAGGAGAATAGGACTGGGAAAAAGAAGTTGGAGGGGGGACGATAGGAACAGAGTCAATGGCTGCAATCAGAGAGGAGGCCAGAGCCTCTGCTGGGCCGCCAGTCCAGTGTGAATGCCCTCCAGGAATGCATTAGATTGTTGCATCTGGGCTGCCAGGTCCTGGATGGCATTCACAATGGTTGACTGCCCTACAGAGATGGATCTCAGGAGGTAAATAGCCTCCTCACCCACGGCAGAAGGGCTAACTGGGGCAGGGCCTGAGGTGCTTGGGGCGAAGGAGATGCCCAACGTCCTGGGTGAGCGGGCACAGGCAACTCGATGAGGGGCTGCTGGGAGGGCGGTGCTGGCACGGGGTGGCGGCTGTAGCTGGGGTGGTCACAGAAGTGTCTTCCACCACCAGGAAGATTCCATTGGAGGAGGTATCTGTGTCTGAATTGTCCCGTCCAGTCTCCACTGTGGTGCTCCCCTCACCCTCCGTCCCTCTGGTGCCCTCAGCGTCAGTGGACTCTGCCTTCTGGGTCCTGTGGGATGCAGCTCCCTCCATCACTGGTGCCTCTGCTCCTCCGCCAGATGATGCTAATGCACATAAGGACAGGATGACAAAACAAGAAAGGGGTAGAGAGAGAGACAAAGGATACACTGGGTCAGTGGCTGCACCAACATCCCCGTTGGCGTACACAGCACCCTCACACACAGGGAACAGGCCTACGCACTATGCAATGCACCACCACTGATATTACTAGCCACCAAGGCATGAGGAGGGGCACACACCACCAAATGCAGCACACCTAGGAACTATGCAGCCCTGACCAGTACTGGATGCTTACAAGCTCGGTAGGTAGGATTATCCCTTCAGAACCCTAGCCACCAGTGGACCTAGGCAGCTATGTGAGGCCTGGCATAGGGGCACCCACTGAAACACATCCACCGCCCGGATACCACTCCACCAGCTGTAATTTATAATGATAGCCACTGTACTCACCCCCTTGTGGATGCTGTGATGCCCTCAAGTGCCCATCTAGCTCTGGATAGGCCACCACCAGTATGCGGGTAATCAGGGGGGTCAGGGTTTAACGGGCACCCCTTCCTCGTTGGGCCCTGCTGTCTTCCATGCCCAGCATCTCAGGTACTCCCACCGTTTCCGACAGTGGGTGCTCTGCCTGCCATGGACCCCCAGGGTCCACACCTCCTTGCCGATGGCACGACATATACCCTTATTTTGATGGGCGCTGACCTACAGAGGCAATACACACAGGAAAACACCATTAGGCAAACAGTCCAGCCTGTTACACATATGGGCCACCATACCCGTTTCCATCACTATTGGCACACACATAGCCCAGCACATAGCGTGTACACCGCAAAGAAGACATCCGCCCTCCTCACATCGAGGCCTTCACACACACAACACCATGCATTCATGCCTTAGCATCGTGCCCACAGTGTACTCACCTGTTGGTTTGGAGGCCCATGCAGCAGTCCGTACTGGGGTAGGACCCCATCCACCAGTCTCTCCAACTCCTCTGAAGTGAAGGCTGGGGCCCTTTCTCCGGTCACAGGGGACATGGTAGGTACCAGACACAGGTCACAGCAGCACATGTAGTATAGGTCCTCTCCTGTGGAAGGTCAGGTAGCAAGTGAGGAATATGATAGAACATGGCGGTCACATCCGCGGCAGTGCATACCGTCACCGCCGGCGTAGGTCACCATTGTCCACTGTACCCCATGGCCTATATTAACCAATGAGGATTTGCACAGCGGTTCCCGACCGCCTCCCGCCCAGGTGCACAATGTCAGCGGAATTACCTCACTTCCCCCTGTTCCTCCACACAGGACAAGAGGACATCATTTCAGGGGGAAAGGGGCAGCCCTATGGATTCATGCTGCGTCACAGGAGATATAGGCACATACTGGATAATTCACACTGACCCATTACAAGTTTACTGACTGAAAACTACTGTCTGGCTCCAATGTTCAGTTTGTGGCAGCCTCCTCACTCTTGCATCCCTCAGATACTACCACTGTAGATGAACAGGAGATGGAGTCATAACTCCCTGTACAGACCCCAGGCACATTATCCTCACCTATAGACTTGACAGGGCCACAATCTCAGAGCTGTGTGCCCAATTGGAGCATATCTATCACCCGACTGGATCCCCACTCTTGTGCAAGTGCTATCTGTACTCCATTTCCTGGCAACTGGTTCTTTCCAAGTGACAGTGGGCTTGGCAGGATGAATGTCACAGCCAATGTTTTCAATAGTGCTGGCAAGAGTGTTGTCTGTCCTGATAAAACACATGTACAGCTACATTGTTTTCCCCCAGGTTGAGGATTTGGCCACAGTGAAGGCCTTGTTTGATGCAATGGGCATTACCCCAACATAATTGGGGTGATTGATGGTACACATATTGCATTTGCCCCCCCACCCGGCAGAATGAACAGGTGTTCAGGAATTGTAAGAGTTTTCACTCCATGAATGTTCAGATGGTGTGCTTGGCGGACCAGTACATCTCCCACGTCAATGCAAAGTATCCTGGGTCAGTGCATGATGCCTTTGTCCTAAGGCATAGCAGCATTCCAAATGTAATGGGCCAACTACAGAGGCACAGGGTGTGGCTTATAGGTGAGCCGTGGTTCCCACCCTGTATGGGTATGATGTGGGCCATATAGTATAGTGTGTGGCTAAATGTGTCCCTCAATATCTGCAGGTGACTCTGCTTACCTAAACCTATCATGGCTGCTGCCCCTGTGAGGAATGCCAGGACAAGAACTCACACAAACAACATACAGTTGCAGACATTACAACATCCACTGCCTCCACTGTCTCCCCCTCATCCCCCCTCCACCACCTCCCTCCCAGTCACATCCATCCTCATACCTGTATGCACACTTCATCATCCACTACCAGAATCATCACCACACCAAGCAGAACACACACCTCACTGGCAGAAGCCTTTACAACATCCATGCAAACGTCCCCTGTGTCCTCTCTCACTGTGTCTGTCCCCCCTCCTAAAGTACACAAGCGCAAGCACTCAGACACCCACCAGCCATCCACCTCACAACAGCATACAACCAATGCACCTGCACCCAAATCCAGCAGACAGACACCTACAACAACCACTCCCTCATCCTCCACTCCCATTCCTTCTTCCTCTTCCAGCACGTATGGCCAGGCTATCACAAACCCAACCAAGCACCTCAGCCATGCAGTCCACGGCCCCAGTTCCATCCGCACCTACTTGTGGTGGAAAGGATTCCAGGCTACATATACTGAAGCGCAAGGAGCCTGCACCAGCAGGCAAGAAGGGCAAGGAGCCTACACCAACAGGCAAGAAGGGCAAGGAGCCTACACCAACAGGCAAGAAGGGCAAGGAGCCTGCACCAGCAATGCAAGAAGGGTAAGGAGCCGGCACCAGCAGGCAAGAAGGGCAAGATGCCTGCACCAGCAGCCAAGAAGTGCAAGGAGCCTGCACCAGCAGGCAAGAAGGACCAGGAGCATGCACCAGCAGCTGTCACAGAGCCCCTACCACCAAGCATGGTTGTGCATCCATCCGAGGGTGCAGGGAATGTACGGGAGCCTCCCACCACCAGTACCCCCACAGTGCATCCATCCGAGGGTACAGGGGATGTGCAGGAGCCTCTCACCACCACCACCAGCACCACCATAGTGCATTCATCCGAGGGTGCAGGGGATGTGCAGGAGCCCCCCACCAGCACCACCACTACAGTGCATTCATCCAAGGGTGCAGGGGATGTACAGGAGCATTCCACCACCACCACAGTGCATCCATCCGAGGGTGCTGGGGATGTAAAGGAACCTCCCACCATCACCACCAGCAAAGAACCACCACAGTGCAGCCATCACCGCCAGCAGGCGCAATGTGATACTGCCTCCATGGGCTGCTCTGCGGGCTGCCCCCTCCAGAACCAGTGGGCAAGTCACCCACTTGAGAGTCTTTGGCCTTGTACTCCCCAGGACCAAGCACAGGGCATGTTGCCCCCTCCAGAACCAGTGGGTAAGTCACCTACTCCAGAGACTGTGGCCTTGCACTCCCCAGGACCAAGCACAAGGCATGTTGCCCCCTCCAGAACCAGTGGGCAAGTCACCCACTCCAGAGACTGTGGCCTTGCACTCCCCAGGACCAAGCACAGGGCATGTTGCCCACTCCAGAACCAGTGGGCAAGTCACCCTCTCCAGAGACTGTGGTCTTGCACTCCCCAGGACCAAGCACAGGGCATGTTGCCCCCTCCAGAACCAGTGGTCTTGTTTCCGCATCCGGCTGAGGTGCACCTACTGTATCCCTGTGGTGCCTGCCTATTTGCCAATGATGCCCCTGCAGTGTTCTCCCCGTATTGATGCAGGTGACAAGTGGGGCCTTAGACTTTGCCCTGTGGCCATGTGGCCCACGTGAACTGAGGACTGGGCAGTGTCTCTTTTTATGTACATTTGTACATATCTGTAACATTGGCTAAGTTATTTTTATACTGTGTTGATATTATTACACTCACTTTAGTAAATTATTTTTGTCCTTGCATTATTCAGCCGATTTAGGGGGCTTAACTTGCTTTCTTGTGCATCTGGTTGTGTGTATGGGGTGTGTGTGGTGTGTGTGTGTGTGTGTGTCACTTTCTTTTTCCTCCCCCTCCCTTGTGTGCTAGGCAGCTGTACTCACTGTCATCGTCTTCGCCGTCATTGGTGTTCGTGGTGAAGCAGAACATAGAAAATCATCAGAAATACATGCAGTTCGGGTTCCATGGCGGCATGGTTCTTCCCTATGTCTCCAATGGTGAGTCCTTTCACTTCTGAACTCTGTTTCCGCCAGGCTTTTGATGTAGTTGGTACCGCCCCGGAAAAGGTGGCAGGTTGCAATTTTTTAATACGGTGGGCAGAACATTGCCTTCCGTCTGGCTGTAGGTGGCTACAGCCGAGGTGGCTATTGCTTCCGCCCTGGCGGTCGGTGTGGTACATTGGCTGTCTTTCGGGATCTTTCCGCCATGGTCATAATTTGGCTGTATTTACCACCGGCCTGTTGGTGGTATTACCACCACTTTATAACCGACCGCCAGGGTCATAATGAGGACCTTTGTCTTCTAACCAGAGGTTCCACTTTTCCACGTTCTTCTGAGTTAGCAGGGGCTCCTGTTCTCCCTGGACTCTTCATTGGTTCTTTGACTTAGTCTCCTTCTTCCACAGGTCTTCAGGTCCAGGAATCCATTCTTTGTATCTTGCAGTCTCTTCTGGTTTTTGCATACGCTTCTATAACTACTTCTAGTGTGTTTTAGGAAGTTGTAGTTTACTCCTGCTTTTCTCAGCTCTGGGGTGGGGTATTTTACTTACCTTATTGTTTTCTTATACTCCCAGCACCCCTCTACACACTTCACTTGCATAGGTGGGAAACTGACTTTCGCATTCCACTGGCAACCTATTGTGATGTTCACTGTTTGCACTATTTTATTTTCTGACTATTTACTCATCTGTTTTTGGTTACTAGTGTATATATTGTGTATTATACTTACCTCCTAAGGGAGTATAGCCTCTAAGATGTTTTTGGCATTGTGACAATAAAATAAAGTACCTTTTTTTTTGGCAACACTGAGTATTGTCTTCCATGTGTGTGAGTACTGTGTGGCTACAGTGGTATTGCAAGAACTTTGCATTTCTCCTAGTTCAGCCTTGGCTGCTCTACCTACAGCTATCTCTAGACAGCCTGGCTTCTAGACACTGACTATATTTCACTAATAAGGGATAACTGGGCCTGGTATAAGGTGTAAGTACAAGGGGTATCGACTACAAACCAGGCCAGCCTCCTACAACAACCATATGCTGAGGTGATGACTACAGACTGCTGAGACACATTTGTTGGATAGCTTCACACATTACAGGACATTTGCACAGGATAATACAGTTCAATACAGCTCAATAAATTTCACATTTCTTTCTGATAAAGCACTATTACTCAATTTGTGTTCAAGTGTGTTTATTTGAAGACAAAAAACAACGGGATGTGCAACAGAGTGGGGTGATGGTCAAGGAAAAGTTCAGAGTAGTGGCCCAGTCTCTTTGTGACACAGGTTCAGTGTCCATGGGACCATAGAAAGAGGAGCAATGGCAGTCCAAAGTGAACAGGGTGGCTCAGTGGGACAAAAGGGGGACATTCGGGAGGGGCTCAATTCCTGGCAGTGGTCTTGGCAACAGTCTATGGTGTCTGTCTGGGTTGCAGGGAACACATGCAGGGTGGTTCATCCTATGCAGGGGGAGGGGTGCTGGTGGCCTGCAGGTCCTGTGGCAGGTTCTCCTGTCCACTAGCTGCAGCTGATGTTGATGGTTGCTGGGTGGACTGGCTAGTGCAGGTGGGCCGCTGGTGTGCTCGGTTCTCCTGCATAGTGTTGGCCATGTCACCCAGCACCCCTACAAGGGAGGCCATGTTGGAATTTCGGGATTACAACTGCTGCATGACCTCCTGGTGGTGTACCACCTGCAGCCGCTGGTTCTCCTGCATGATGGTGATCCCCTGGCCCATCCTGTCCTGGGATTGTTTGTGTGCTCCCAGAACATTTGTGAGTGCCTCCTGGGCAGTCGGTTCCCTAGGCCTGTCCGCCCCTGGTGCACAGCAGCCCTCCGAGTGTCCCTGGCCCCCTGTGTCTTTGTCCTCTGAACTGTGTGCCCACTCCCACTGACACCAGGACCTTTATCGTCTTGTCTGTGTGGTCTAGACTCAGATCCCTGTAAAGGTGGGCACACCAGTGATTGACATGTCCTGGGGACATAAGTTTGGGGGCATTGGCTGGCAGCTGTGGTGTTTGAGTCTGAGGGGGGCCCTGTGGTGGACTGGGTGTGGGATGTGGTGTCCGACTGACCATTGGTCCCAGATGGGCCAGGGAGTTCCTCCAGATCCAGACCTCCTGAGTTGCTGTCATCACTAAAGATATATTCTGGTGGTGGACTCGGTTGCTGTGGCACCTCCTTGACGCTGACATTGGCTGGGGCACCTGTGAGGAGGAAAGTGATGTATTTAGGTAATTTTCTGTGCATTATTTCGCATTTCCAGGTTTCCCAGAGATATTGGTGTTGTCCTCCCACCTTTGGTGTTGTGTGGTGATGTATTGTGGGATTGGTAGTTCTCCATGCTGTCCATGCATTGGTAGTGGGTGTGCATGCGGAGCTGGGAGGGATGTACTTGCAGGGGGTATGGCATGCAGGGCTAAACATTTAGCTATGGTTAATGGGGTGGTCCACCGTGTGGGATGAAGTGGGGTGAAGGGAGTCAGGGTGAGGGGGTAAGTTGACATGCAGGAATGGGGTGGTGGTAGGTTGTTAGTGTTGCCTCATCAGTGTCCAGTCCTCTGGCTACTCCAGTGAGTCCCTCAGAATGCAGGATTGCCAAAACCTGCTCCTCCCATGCTGTCAGCTGTGGGGGAGGAGGTAGGGGTATACTGCCAATCCTCCTGATTGCGAGCTGGTGCCTTGATGCAATGGAATGCACTTTCCCCCATACGTCATTCCACCTCTTCCGAATGTCGTCCTTTGTGCGTGGATGTTGTCCATTGGTGTTCACTCTGTCCCCGATCCTCTGCATAGATCCATCGTCCTGGCAATGGAGATCTGCTGGACCTGTGCTCCAAACAGCTGTGGCTCTACCCTGACTACTTCCTCAACCATTGTAGGAGGCTGGCCTGGCTTATAGTGGGTACCTGATGGTACTTACACCTTGTGCCAGGTCTATTTATCCCTTATTAGTAGATTAGTAGTGTTTTAGCAGCTTAGGCTGACAGAGGTAGCTATAGCAGAGCAGCTTAGGCTGAACTAGGAGACATGCAAAGTTCCTACTATACCACTTATATCATGTAGGTACTAAACTATAAGAAACACAATACTCAGGGTGCCTAAAAATAAAGGTACTTTATTTTAGTGACAATGTGCCAAGAATATATCAGAGGATATACTCCCTTAGGAGGTAAGTAAAATACACACAAAATACACACAAACCAAAATCAGGTAAGTAAAACAGTCAGAAAATAGTACAAACACTGTAGAATACAATAGGATGCAATAGGCCTAGGGGCAACACAAACCATATACTATGAAAGTGGAATGCAAACCACGAATGTACCCCTAGGCTGGTGTAGTTTGTAGAGGGTCACTGGGGAAACCCTAAGGGTGTCCAAGATACCCCACCCCAAGACCCTGGAAAGTAGGAGTAATGTACTACCATTTCCCCAGAAACACACTAAACTTGTGATAGAGGATTTTGCAAAGACCACAACAGACTGCAAAGCATTGAAGACGGATTCCTGGATCTGAGGACCTGCAAAGGAAGGGGACCAAGTCCAAGAGTCGTGAAAGTGTCTAGGGAGAGACAGGAGCCCACTAAGCCCCGGATGAAGGGGCAAAATGCCTGCCTCCGGAACGGAAGGAGCTAGGAACTTCTCCTTTGTACAGAAGATGTCCCACAGAGTGCTGGATGATGCAGAGTTGTTTCTTTGGCAAAAGACCACAAACAAGCCTTGCTAGCTGGAAAGGTTGGGGTTGAAGAAAAAGGGTGCTTCCCGGGCCCAGGAAGGACCAGGATGTTGCCACTTGGGAGAGAAGACAGAGGGGGCCCTCGGCAACACAGAGAGCCCACACACAAGAAGGCAGCACCCGCAGAAGTCCTTGAACACTGGTTCAAGAAGACTGAAAATGGCGGTCGTCTCAACACTACAAAAGAGTCTCCCACGAAGCCGGAGGTCAACTCAGGGAGTTGAGCAATGCAGGGCGGAGTGCTGGGGACCTGAGCTTGGCTGTGCATGAAGGATTCCTTACAAAAGTGCACAGAAGCCCTAGCAGCTGCAGTTCACATGGTGCACAGGATTACTGTCTGGAGAAGGGAGGCAAGGCCTTACCTCCTCCAAATTTGGACAGTTGGACCACTGGACAGTCTGGGTCACTTGGGTCTACCGCCTGTGTTCCAGGGGCCACGCTCGTCAGGATGAGAAGGGTCCCAGAGTACCGGTGACACTGAAGTTTGATGCCTGCTGGAGCAGGAGAAGATTCAGTCGACCCACAGGAGATTTCTTCGTGGTGTCCAGTGCAGGATGAAGGCAGGCAGCCCCCAAAGCATGCACCACCAGGAAACAATCGAGAAAGCTGGCAGAATTAGGCGCTACAATATTGCTGGTATTCTTCTTGCTACTTTGTTGCAGTTTTGCAGGCGTCCTGGAGCAGTCAGTGGTCAATCCTTGGCAGAAGTCGAAGAGAGAGGTGCAGAGGAACTGTGATGAATTCTTGCAAGTCGTTATCTAAGGAAAAGCCCACTGGAGAGACCATAAATAGCCCTCAGAGGAGCATTGGCCACCTAGTCAGGGAAGCACCAATCAGGAGGGGTCTCTGAGTTTCACCTGCTGGCACTGGCCACTCAGAGGCCTCCAGTGAGCCCTCACACCTCTGGATTCAAGATGGCAGAGGTCTGAGACACACTGGAGGAGCTGTGGGCACCACCCCTGGGGTGGTGATGGACAGGGGAGTCGTCACTCCCGTTTCCTTTGCCCAATTTCACGCCAGAGCAGGGACTGTACGTTCCCTGAACTATTGTAGACTGGCTTATGCAAGGAGGGCACCATCTGTGTTCTTCAAAGCATTTCCAGAGGCTGGGGCAGGCTACTCCTCCCCAGCCCTTAACACCTATTTCCAAAAGGAAAGGGTGTAATATCCTCTCTCAGAAGAAATTCTTTGTTCTGCCTTCCTGGGACTGGGTTGCCCAGACCCCAGGAGGGCAGACCCCTGTCTGTGGGTTGGCAGCAGTGGTAGCTGCAGAGAAAACCCGAGAGAACTGGTTTGGCAGTACCTGGGGTCCATAGTGGAGCCCTGGGGATGCATGGGATTGGCACCCCAATACCAGATTTGGCATGGGGGGACAGTTCCATGATCTTAGACATGTTACATGGCCATACTCGGAGTTACCATTGTGAAGCTACATATAGGTATTTGTAGGAAAGTACCATCTTCCCTGGCATGATTCCTCGATATTTCACTGTATGTATGTTGTTTTAGCCCCTGTGTCACTGGGATCCTGCCAGGCAGGACCCCAGTGCTCATAGTATGTGCCCTGTATCTGTTCCCTGTGTGGTGCCTAACTGTATCACTGAGGCTCTGCTAACCAGAACCTCAGTGTTTATGCTCTCTCTTCTTTTTAAATTTGGCACTGCAGGCTAGTGACTAAATTTACCAATTCTCATTGGCACACTGGTACACCCATATAATTCCCTTGTATATGGTACTTAGGTACCCAGGGAATTGGGGTTCCAGGAGATCCCTATGGGCTGCAGCATTTCTTTTGCCACCCATAGGGAGCTCAGACAATTCTTACACAGGCCTGCCAATGCAGCCTGCGTGAAATAACGTCCACGTTATTTCACAGCCATTTTACACTGCACATAAGTACCTTATAAGTCACCTATATGTCTAACCTTCACCTGGTGAAGGTTGGGTGCCAAGTTACTTAGTGTGTGGGCACCCTGGCACTGGCCCAGGTGCCCCCACATCGTTCAGGACAATTTCCCCAGACTTTGTGAGTGCGGGGACACCATTACATGCGTGCACTATACATAGGTCACTACCTATTGATAGCGTCACAATGGTAACTCCGAACATGGCCATGTAACATGTTTAAGATCATGGAATTGTCACCCCAATACCATTCTGGTATTGGAGGGACAATTCCATGATCCCCTGGGTCTCTAGCACAGAACCCGGGTACTGCCAAACTGCCTTTCCGGGGTTTCCACTGCAGCTGCTTCTGCTGCCAACCCCTCAGACAGGATTCTGCCCTCCTTGGTTCCAGGCAGCCCTGGCCCAGGAAGGCAGAACAAAGGATTTCCTCTGAGAGAGGGTATTACACCCTCTCCCTTTGGAAACAGGTGGGAAGGGTTGGGGAGGAGTAGACTCCCCAGCCTCTGGAAATGCTTTGAAGGGCACAGATGGTGGCCTCCTTGCATAAGCCAGTCTACACCAGTTCAGGGATCCTACAGCCCCTGCTCCGGCGCAAAACTGGACAAAGGAAAGGTGAGTGACCACTCCCCTGTCTATCACCATCCCAGGGGTGGTGCCCAGAGCTCCTCCAGTGTGTCCAAGACCTCTGCCATCTTGAATGCAGAGGTGTGAGGGCACAATGGAGGCCTCTGAGTGGCCAGTGCCAGCAGGTGATGTCGGAGACCCCTCCTGACAGGTGCTTGCCTGGTTAGGTGGCCAATCCTCCTCTGAGGGCTATTTAGGGTCTCTCCTGTGGGTGTCTCTTCAGATAATGAATGCAAAAGCTCACCAGAGTTCCTCTGCATCTGCCTCTTTGACTTCTGCCAAGGATTGACCGCTGACTGCTCCAGGACGCCTGCAAAACCACAACAAAGTAGCAAGAAGACTACTAGCAACATTGTAGAGCCTAATCCTGCCGGCTTTCTCGACTGTTTCCTGGTGGTGCATGCTCTGGGGGCTGTCTGCCTTCACCCTGCCACTGAAAGCCAAGAAGAAATCTCCCGTGGGTCGACAGAATCTTCCCCCTGCTAATGCAGGCACCAAAATTCTGCTTCACCTGCCCTCTGGGTCCTCTCTCATCTTGATGAGCATGGTCCCTGGAACACAGGAGTTGGATCCAAGTGACCCCGACAGTCCAGTGGTCCATCTGTCCAAATTTGGTGGAGGTAAGTCCTTGCCTCCCCATGCCAGACAGTAATCCTGTGTACTGCGTGAACTGCAGCTGCTAGGGCTTCTGTGAACTTTTGCAAGGAATCCTTCATGCACAGCATAGCCCAGGTCCCTAGCACTCCGTCCTAGATTGCTCAACTCGCTGAGTTGACCACAGACTTCGTGGGACCCTCCTTTGTAATGTTGAGATGACTGCTGTACTCAGATTTCTTGAACGCCTGTTCAAGTGCTTCTGAGGGTGCTGCCTGCTTCTGCATGGGCTCTCTGTGCTGCGGAGCACCCCCTCTGTCTCCTCCTCCAAGGGGCAACCTCCTGGTCCTTCCTGGGCCTGGGCAGCACTCATTTTCTTCAACCCTGACCTTTGCAGCCAGAAAGGCTTGTATGCAGTCTTTCTGAGTGGAAACAACTCTGCATCCTCCAGCATGCCGTGGGACATCTTCTGTGCAAAGGAGAAGTTCCTGGCACCTTCCGTTGTTGCAGAATCTTCAGCTTCTTCCACCCAGAGGCAGCCATTTTGCACCTTCATCCGGGGTTGAGTAGGCTTCTGCCCCCCATGGACACTTTCGTGACTCTTGGACTTGGTCCCCTTCCTTTACAGGTCCTCAGGTCCAGGTATCCATCTTCAGCGCTTTGCAGTCTGTTGTGGTCTTTGCAGAATCTGCCATCACGACTTTAGTGTGTTTCTGGGAAAGTAGGGTCACTTTACTCCTACTTTTCATGGTCTTGGAGTGGGGTATCTTGGACACACTTAGTGTTTTCTTACACCCCAGCAACCCTCTACACACTACACTAGGCCTGGGGTCCCTAAGTGGTTCACATTCCACTTTCTTAGTACATGGTTTGTGTTGCCCCAAGGCCTATTGCATCCTATTGTATTCTACGGTGTTTGCTCTACTTTTCTAACTGTTTACTTACCTGATTTTGGTTTGTGTGTATATTTTGTCTATTTTACTTACCTCCTAAGGCAGTATATCCTCTAAGATATTTTTGGCACATTGTCACTAAAATAAAGTACGTTTATTTTTATTAACTCTGAGTATTGTGATTCATGTGATACAGTGATATATGATATAAGTGGTATAGTAGGAGCTTTGCATGTCTCCTAGTTCAGCCTAAGAAGCTCTGCTATGGCTACCACTATCAGCCCAAGCTGCTAGAACACTACTAATCTACTAATAAAGGTTCAAAGGACCTGGCACAAGGTGTAAGTACCATCAGGTACCCACTATAAGCCAGGCCAGCCTCCTACATTCACCCAGATTTTTCATCTGCTTTTAACCAAAGAGATAAAATAAGCTGAAATCTCTGGGTAAAATGTCAAGTGAAAATGAGGCACTATCAGTCGAATCAGACCAGGAATTTCTGATTCCCCATTTCGCAGGGGAACATCAGGGTTCCACCTGTGATACTTATTTACTTTACCCCTGGATTTACCTGTGCCCCCCATGTTGACAACTGCAAAGGAGGTGAACTTAAATCTGGGAAATTTGTGATGAAGCCCTAAAAGTACTTTATCACCAACTTCACTCTTTTTAATAAAAACTAGGTTTCCTTTCATCTGATCCTTATAGCAGGTATCTGTAGCTAATTTTTTGTGCAACAATAATACACCTGCCAGCAATGTACCACTACTACTCAAACTGAGTCTGACTATGACTAGGGAGTCCGTCATTTTTTAAACAACTGTTATCTTTTGTAAACCCCAACTATTGGGCTATTTGTATCAAGGATAAAGTCTGTTTTACTTACACTTATGCTGATGGCATTATTTTGCCTCGCAGAAGATCTTGCTCCTTCTATACCACAGGTGTCATATGCACAATATCATAAGAAAACACAATACACAGAAGTACTAAAAATAAAGGTACTTTAATTTTCTGACAATATGCCAAAAATATCTCAGTGAGTACCCTCAGTATGAGGATAAGATATATACACAAGATATATGTACACAAACCAAAATTATGCAGGTAATAGCAAGAAAAGTAATGCAAGCAGTGTAAAATTACAGTAGGGGCAACACAAACCATATACTCCAAAAGTGGAATGCGAACCACGAATGGACCCCAAACCTATGTGAGCTTGTAGAGGGTCGCTGGGGCTGTAAGAAAACAGTGAGGGTTAGAAAATAAAACCAACCCCAAGACCCTGAAAAGTAGGTGTAAAGTGCACCTATAACCCCCAGAGAGCACAGAAGTCGTGATGGGGGTTTCTGCAAGGAAGACCAACACCAGCAAAGCAACAACAGTGGATTTCAGGACCTGAGTACCTGTGAAACAAGGGGACCAAGTCCAAGAGTCGCGGCAATGTCGAGAGTGGGCAGGAAATGCCAGCTGAGGGAGCAAAGAAGCTGCCACCGGATGGAAGAAGCTTTGGTTTCTGCAAGAACGAAGAGGACTAGGAACTCTCCCTTTGAAGGATGGATGTCCCACGTCGTGAAGAAGCTTGCAGAAGTGTTCCCACGCAGAAAGACCGCAAACAAGCCTTGCTAGCTGCAAGGGTCGCGGTTAGGGTTTTTGGATGCTGCTGTGGCCCAGGAGGGACCAGGATGTCGCCACTTGGATGAGGGGACAGAGGGGGCGCCCAGCAAGTCAGGGAGCCCTCACAGAAGCAAGCAGCACCTGCAGAAGTACCGGAACAGGCACTTGGAAGAGGAGTGAACCAGAGTCCACCTGAAATCACAAAAGGGAGTCCCACGACGCCGGAGGACAACTCAGAAGGTTGTGCACTGCAGGCTAGAGTGTCGGGACCCAGGCTTGGCTGTGCATGAAGGAAATCCTGGAACAGTGCACAGGAGCCGGAGCAGCTGCAAATCACGTGGTACCCAGCAATACAGTCTAGCGTGGGGAGGCAAGGACCTACCTCCACCAAACTTGGACTGAAGAGTCACTGGACTGTGGGAGTCACTTGGACAAAGTTGCTGAGTTCCAGGGACCACGCTCGTCGTGCTGAGAGGGGACCCAGAGTACCGGTGATGCAGTCTTTTGTTGCCTGCGGTTGCAGGGGGAAGATTCCGTCGACCCACAGGAGATTTCTTCTCCTGGTGCAAGAAGGAGGCAGGCTACCCCCAGAGCATGCACCACCAGGAAACAGGCGAGAAAACCGGCAGGATGAAGCGATACAAGGTTGCAGTAGTCGTCTTTGCTACTTTGTTGCGGTTTTGCAGGCGTCCTGAGCAGTCAGCGGTCGATCCTTTGGCAGAAGGTGAAGAGAGAAGTGCAGAGGAACTCTGGTGAGCTCTTGCATTCGATATCTAAAGAATTCCCCAAAGCAGAGACCCTAAATAGCCAGAAAAGGAGGTTTGGCTACCTAGGAAGGAGGATAGGCTAGTAACAAAGGTAAGAGCCTATCAGAAGGAGTCCCTGACGTCACCTGCTGGCCCTGGCCACTCGGAGCAGTCCAGTGTGCCAGCACACCTCTGAATCCAAGATGGCAGAGGTCTGGGGCACGCTGGAGGAGCTCTGGGCACCTCCCCTGGGAGGTGCAGGTCAGGGGAGTGGTCACTCCCCTTTCCTTTGTCCAGTTTCGTGCCAGAGCAGGGCTGGGGGATCCCTGAACAGGTGTAGACTGGCCTATGCAGAGATGGGCACCATCTGTGCCCATCAAAGCATTTCCAGAGGCTGGGGGAGGCTACTCTTCCCCAGCCCTGACACTTTTTTCCAAAGGGAGAGGGTGTAACACCCTCTCGCTGAAGAAGTCCTTTGTTCTGCCTTCCTGGGCCAGGCCTGGCTGGACCCCAGGAGGGCAGAAACCTGTCTGAGGGGTTGGCAGCAGCAGCAGCTGCAGTGAAACCCCGGGAAAGGCAGTTTGGCAGTACCCAGGTCTGTGCTAGAGACTCGGGGGATTATGGAATTGTCTCCCCTATGCCAGAATGGCATTGGGGTGACAATTCCATGATCTTAGACATGTTACATGGCCATGTTCGGATTTACCATTGTGACGCTATACGTAGGTAGTGACCTATGTATAGTGCACGAGTGAAATGGTGTCCCCGCACTCACAAAGTCCGGGGAATTTGCCCTGAACAATGTGGGGGCACGTTGGCTAGTGCCACGGTGCCCACACACTAAGTAACTTTGCACCCAACCTTCACCAGGTGAAGGTTAGCCATATAGGTGACTTATAAGTTACTTATGTGCAGTGGTAAACGTGGACGTTATTTCACTCAGGCTGCGCTGGCAGGCCTGTGTAAGAATTGTCAGATCTCCCTATGGGTGGCAAAAGAAATGCTGCAGCCCATAGGGATCTCCTGGAACCCCAATACCCTGGGTACCTCAGTACCATATACTAGGGAATTATAAGGGTGTTCCAGTATACCAATGTGAATTGGTGAAATTGGTCACTAGCCTATTAGTGACAATTTGGAAAGCAGAGAGAGCATAACCACTGAGGTTCTGGTTAGCAAAGCCTCAGTGAGACAGTTAGGCATCACTCAGGGAACGCATACATACAGGCCACAAACTTATGAGCACTGGGGTCCTGGCTAGCAGGGTCCCAGTGACACATAACAAACATACTGACAACATAGGGTTTTCACTATGAGCACTGGGCCCTGGCTAGCAGGTTCCCAGTGAGACAGTGAAAACACCCTGACATATACTCACAAACAGGCCAAAAGTGGGGGTAACAAGGCTAAAAAGAGGCTACTTTCTTACACAACCCCCCAAACGAAGGACAATAGGGCTAACCTTGGCCAGTTGAGACTTTATTGTCTAAGTGGTGATAGTTACTTCCCTGTGGGGTTGTAAGCCACCCTGTTTGAAGTTTTTTAGCTAACCAACAATGTGAAGATATATTTTCAGAGTTTCTATCAGTAAGTTTTAGTTTAGAACAGTGGGAATTGTCCACTGGACCTATTTCTAGTGATGAGAATGCCAGACAGGGATGCTGTCTCAGTAAAGCCATACCTGGCAAAAACTTCTTCCATATGGCTGGAAGAGAGAACAGGGATGCTGTTTCTCTTTAGTTGGAGCAGGGCAGGGATGCTGTCCTATGAGCTCCACACTAGGGCAGGGCTGCTGTCCTAAGTGTTGTGAGGCAGTACAGGGTTTCTGCACTAAAGTTTCTCTGGGAGAGTTGGAGGGATGCTCCATGTTAACTAAAATGGTGCTCTTTTTCCCACCAATATTAGTTATCCCACAGAGAGGTACTTCTACTTCAGGGAGTACAGCTATGCCAGCTGATGATTCCCTTGGTACAGGTTCCACCCCAGGAGAGGTTTCTCCCACCACAGGAATGGTATCCTGAATGGCGGGGTTGGTAGGGGATACTGTGATACCCTTTTTACCTGTTGTTGGAGAGGGATCCTGAGTTTTCAGGCCTTTTTCTCTCCTTTGCTTTTTCATTTCAGTAGAAATGAGAGGGAACAATTCCTCAGGGATACCCAGCATGGCTGCATGGGTATAAAACTCTACTTCAGCCCAACCTGAGGTCTCTAGGTCATTACCTAAGAGACAGCCTACAGGTAAGCTAGGTGACACTACCACCTGCTTAGGGCCAGTAACTCCACCCCAACTAAGCTGAACTATAGCTAAGGGAAGAAACATAGTGGAGTTATGGACATCAATAATCTTGTACTGTTGTCCAATGATGTGTTGTTCAGGAGCCACTAGGTTTTCAGTCACCAAAGTGATACTGGAACCTGTGTCCCTGTAGGCCTGGGCCTCAACACCATTTATTGAAACTGTCTGCCTGTACTTATCCATTGTAAGGGGACAAATAGCCAGTGTGGCAAGGCCAATGCCACTAGGTGTGACTGAAACTGTCTTGGGACTGACTACCCCAGTTTCTACGATGGACCCATAAGTGAACCCAACTACACCCTTAGTTTGACTGTTGCCAGCAGTCCCACCACTATTACCACTACTGCAAGGGGCACTATAGTTTGATGTATTAGTGGTGGTAGGCTCAGGGGGTTTACCTGGACAGGACTTATCCCCTGGCCTATGGCTTTATTTTTACACACAAAGCACCAAGGCTTTTTAATGTGTGTATGTTGTGAAGAAGAGGAAGAATTTGATTTATCCCCACCCCCTAAAGAATGTTTAGGATTTGAAGAAGGATCTTTGGTTTTACCCTTATCCCTATGCTTATCCTGAGATTTCTCACCATCTTTCTTCTTGCCATCCTTGTCACCCCCTGTAAGAACTTTTCTGTTCACTCTTGTTCTGACCCATTTGTCTGCCTTCTTTCCCAATTCTTGGGGAGAGGTCAGATCTGAGTCCACTAGATATTGGTGTAACGAATCAGACAAACAGTTATTCAAAATATGCTCTCTCAGGATTAGATTGTACAGGCTTTCATAGTCAGAAACTTTACTGCCATGAAACCACCCCTCCAAGGCCTTCACTGAATAGTCAACAAAGTCTACCCTGTCTTGTGAGGACTCTTTTCTGGTTTCTCTGAACTTAATCCTGTATTGCTCAGTGGTTAAGCCAAATCCATCCAAGAGTGCAGTCTTCAAAACTGTAAAATTATTGGCATCACTTTCCTTCACAGTAAGGAGCCTATCCCTACCCTTTCCACTGAAAGATAGTGTGAGAAGGTAGCCTCTTTCTAGCCTTGTTACCCCCACTTTTGGCCTGTTTGTGAGTGTATGTCAGGGTGTTTGTCACTGTTTTCACTGTCTCACTGGGATCCTGATGGCCAGGCCTCAGTGCTCATAGTGAAAACACCATGTTTTCAGTATGGTTGTTATGTGTCACTGGGATCCTGCTAGTCAGGACCCCAGTGCTCATAGGTTTGTGGCCTATATGTATGTGTCACTGGGACCCTGTCACACAGGGCCCCAGTGCTCAGAGGTGTGCATGTATATGTTCCCTGTGTGGTGCCTAACTGTCTCACTGAGGCTCTGCTAACCAGAACCTCAGTGGTTATGCTCTCTCATTACTTTCAAATTGTCACTAACAGGCTAGTGACCATTTTTACCAATTTACATTGGCTTACTGGAACACCCTTATAATTCCCTAGTATATGGTACTGAGGTACCCAGGGTATTGGGGTTCCAGGAGATCCCTATGGGCTGCAGCATTTCTTTTGCCACCCATAGGGAGCTCTGACAATTCTTACACAGGCCTGCCACTGCAGCCTGAGTGAAATAACGTCCACGTTATTTCACAGCCATTTTACACTGCACTTAAGTAACTTATAAGTCACCTATATGTCTAACCTTTACCTGGTAAAGGTTAGGTGCAAAGTTACTTAGTGTGAGGGCACCCTGGCACTAGCCAAGGTGCCCCCACATTGTTCAGAGCCAATTCACTGAACTTTGTGAGTGCGGGGACACCATTACACGCGTGCACTACATATAGGTCACTACCTATATGTAGCTTCACCATGGTAACTCCGAATATGGCCATGTAACATGTCTATGATCATGGAATTGCCCCCTCTATGCCATCCTGGCATTGTTGGTACAATTCCATGATCCCAGTGGTCTGTAGCACAGACCCTGGTACTGCCAGACTGCCCTTCCTGGGGTTTCACTGCAGCTGCTGCTGCTGCCAACCCCTCAGACAGGCAGCTGCCCTCCTGGGGTCCAGCCAGGCCTGGCCCAGGATGTCAGAACAAAGAACTTCCTCTGAGAGAGGGTGTGACACCCTCTCCCTTTGGAAAATGGTGTGAAGGCAGGGGAGGAGTAGCCTCCCCCAGCCTCTGGAAATGCTTTGTTGGGCACAGATGTGCCCAATTCTGCATAAGCCAGTCTACACCGGTTCAGGGACCCCTTAGCCCTGCTCTGGCGCGAAACTGGACAAAGGAAAGGGGAGTGACCACTCCCCTGACCTGCACCTCCCCTGGGAGGTGTCCAGAGCTCCTCCAGTGTGCTCCAGACCTCTGCCATCTTGGAAACAGAGGTGCTGCTGGCACACTGGACTGCTCTGAGTGGCCAGTGCCACCAGGTGACGTCAGAGACTCCTGCTGATAGGCTCCTTCAGGTGTTAGTAGCCTTTCCTCTCTCCTAGGTAGCCAAACCCTCTTTTCTGGCTATTTAGGGTCTCTGTCTCTGGGGAAACTTTAGATAACGAATGCATGAGCTCAGCCGAGTTCCTCTGCATCTCCCTCTTCACCTTCTGATAAGGAATCGACCGCTGACCGCGCTGGAAGCCTGCAAACCTGCAACATAGTAGCAAAGACGACTACTGCAACTCTGTAACGCTGATCCTGTCGCCTTCTCAACTGTTTTCCTGCTTGTGCATGCTGTGGGGGTAGCCTGCCTCCTCTCTGCACCAGAAGCTCCGAAGAAATCTCCCGTGGGTCGACGGAATCTTCCCCCTGCAACCGCAGGCACCAAAAAGCTGCATCTCCGGTCCCTTGGGTCTCCTCTCAGCACGACGAGCGAGGTCCCTCGAATCCAGCGACACCGTCCAAGTGACCCCCACAGTCCAGTGACTCTTCAGCCCAAGTTTGGTGGAGGTAAGTCCTTGCCTCACCTCGCTGGGCTGCATTGCTGGGAACCGCGACTTTGCAAGCTTCTCCGGCCCCTGTGTACTTCCGGCGGAAATCCTTCGTGCACAGCCAAGCCTGGGTCCACGGCACTCTAACCTGCATTGCACGACTTTCTAAGTTGGTCTCCGGCGACGTGGGACTCCTTTGTGCAACTTCGGCGAGCACCGTTTCACGCATCCTCGTAGTGCCTGTTTCTGGCACTTCTCCGGGTGCTACCTGCTTCAGTGAGGGCTCTTTGTCTTGCTCGACGTCCCCTCTCTCTGCAGGTCCAATTTGCGACCTCCTGGTCCCTCCTGGGCCCCAGCAGCGTCCAAAAACGCCAAACGCACGATTTGCGTGTAGCAAGGCTTGTTGGCGTCCATCCGGCGGGAAAACACTTCTGCACGACTCTCCAAGGCGTGGCGGATCCATCTTCCAAAGGGGAAGTCTCTAGCCCTTGTCGTTCCTGCAGTATTCACAGTTCTTCAGCCTAGTAAGAGCTTCTTTGCACCAACCGCTGGCATTTCTTGGGCATCTGCCCATCTCCGAGCTGCTTGTGACTTTTGGACTTGGTCCCCTTGTTCCACAGGTACCTTCAGACAGGAATCCATCGTTGTTGCATTGCTGATTTGTGTTTTCCTTGCATTCTCCCTCTAACACGACTATTTTGTCCTTAGGGGAACTTTGGTGCACTTTGCACTCACTTTTCAGGGTCTTGGGGGGGGTTATTTTGCTAACTCTCACTATTTTCTAATAGTCCCAGCGACCCTCTACAAGGTCACATAGGTTTGGGGTCCATTCGTGGTTCGCATTCCACTTCTGGAGTATATGGTTTGTGTTGCCCCTATCCCTATGTTTCCCCATTGCATCCTATTGTAACTATACATTGTTTGCACTGTTTTCTAAGACTATACTGCATATTTTTGCTATTGTGTATATATATCTTGTGTATATTTCCTATCCTCTCACTGAGGGTACACTCTAAGATACTTTGGCATATTGTCATAAAAATAAAGTACCTTTATTTTTAGTATAACTGTGTATTGTGTTTTCTTATGATATTGTGCATATGACACTAAGTGGTACTGTGGTAGCTTCACACGTCTCCTAGTTCAGCCTGAGCTGCTTTGCTAAGCTACCATTATCTATCAGCCTAAGCTGCTAGACACCCTATACACTAATAAGGGATAACTGGGCCTGGTGTAAGGTGCAAGTACCCCTTGGTACTCACTACAAGCCAGTCCAGCCTCCTACATTGGTTGTGCAGTGGTGGGATAAGTGCTTGAGACTACTTACCACTCTTGTCATTGTACTTTTCATAAGAGAAAAATATACAAAACAAGGTCAGTGTATATACACATAGCCAAAAAGTTTTGCATTTCCTCTTTTCACTCTTTTCTAAGTGCTGAAAAGTACTTCTAAAACTTTCAAAAAGTTCTTAAAAGTTTAAAAAGTTTTTTCTGTCTTTCCAAAAAGTTCTGAAAACTTTTTTTTTTTCTTTTTTTTTTCTATCACTCTTAACTCTCTCTAAAAATGTCTGGCACAGGCCAAAATGTTGAACTGTCCAAACTTGCATATGATCACCTTAGCTGGAAAGGAGCAAGGAGTCTCTGCATAGAGAGAGGTTTGAGTGTAGGGAAGAAGCCTTCCTTAGAACTGTTAATTAATATGCTTAGAGTACAGGATAAGGCCATAAGTGCCAAATCTGGTGAAAAAGTAGCTAATGGTTCTCAATCTGATCCAGGGACTCCCCCAGGAAAAGGTTCAGGAAAGAAACTTCTCAGCCTGCCCATTACTAGACAGTCTAGCATAGTTGGTACAGAGGTTGAATCACACCATACTGATGGTGTGCTCTCACATTATACTGGTAGCCAAGCTGTTAGGGTGCCCTCTGTAAGGGACAGGTCTCCTTCTGTTCATTCCCATCATACCTCTGTATCTAGAAATGTCCCTCCCACCCACCCTGATGACAGATTGTTAGAAAGGGAGCTCAATAGATTGAGAGTGGAACAAACCAGACTGAAGCTCAAGAAGCAACAGCTGGATTTGGATAGACAGTCTTTAGAATTAGAGAAGGAAAGACAGAAGTTGGGTTTAGATACCCATGGTGGCAGCAGCAGTATTCCCCATAGTCATCCTGCAAAAGAGCATGATTCCAGGAATCTGCACAATATAGTTCCCCCTTATAAGGAGGGGGATGACATTAACAAGTGGTTTGCTGCACTTGAGAGGGCCTGTGCTGTACAGGATGTCCCTCAAAAGCAGTGGGCTGCTATCCTATGGCTATCATTTACTGGAAAAGGTAGGGATAGGCTCCTTACTGTAAAAGAAAATGATGCTAACAATTTCCAAGTTCTTAAGAATGCACTCCTGGATGGTTATGGCTTAACCACTGAACAGTACAGGATAAAGTTCAGAGATACCAAAAAGGAGTCTTCACAAGACTGGGTTGATTTCATTGACCATTCAGTGAAGGCCTTGGAGGGGTGGTTACATGGCAGTAAAGTTACTGATTATGAAAGCCTGTATAACACAATCCTGAGAGAGCATATACTTAATAATTGTGTGTCTGATTTGTTGCACCAGTACCTGGTAGACTCTGATCTGACCTCTCCCCAAGAATTGGGAAAGAAGGCAGACAAATGGGTCAGAACAAGGGTGAACAGAAAAGTTCATACAGGGGGTGACAAAGATGGCAATAAGAAGAAAGATGGTGAAAAATCTCAAGATAAGCATGGGGATAAGGGTAAAACCAAAGATCCCACTTCAAATCTTAAACACTCTTCAGAGGGTGAGGATAAAACAAATTCTTCCTCTTCTTCCCAACCTGCACACATTAAAAAGCCTTGGTGCTTTGTGTGTAAAAACAGAGGCCATAGGCCAGGGGATAAGTCCTGTCCAGGTAAACCCCCTGAGCCTACCACCACTAATACATCAAGCTCTAGTGCCCCTAGCAGTAGTGGTACTAGTGGTGGGACTGCTGGCAACAGTCAAGCAAAGGGTGTAGTTGGGTTCACTTATGGGTCCATAGTGGAAACTGATGTAATCAGTCCCAAGACAGTTTCTGTCACACCTAGTGGCATTGGCCTTGCCACACTGGCTGCTTGTCCCCTTACAATGGATAAGTACAGGCAGACAGTTTCAATAAATGGTGTTGAGGCCTTGGCCTACAGGGACACAGGTGCCAGTTTCACTTTGGTGACTGAAAACCTAGTGCCTCCTGAACAACACATCATTGGACAACAGTATAAGATTATTGATGTCCATAACTCCACTAAGTTTCTTCCCTTAGCTATAATTCAGTTTAGTTGGGGTGGAGTTACTGGCCCTAAGCAGGTGGTGGTATCACCTAGCTTACCTGTAGACTGTCTCTTAGGTAATGACCTAGAGGCCTCAGGTTGGGCTGATGTAGAGTTTTATGCCCATGCAGCCATGCTGGGCATCCCTGAGGAATTGTTCCCTCTCATTTCAAGTGAAATGAAAAAGCAAAGGAGAGAAGGCCTGAAAACTCAGGATCCCTCTCCATCAACAGGTAAAAAGGGTATCACAGTATCCCCTAACCACCCTACCATTCAGGATACTATTCCTGTGGTGGGAGAAACCTCTCCTGGGGTGGCACCTGTTCCAAGGGAATCATCAGCTGGCAAAGCTGGACTCCCTGAGGTGGAAGTACCTCTCTGTGGGATAACTAACATTGGTGACAAAAAGAGCACCATTTTAGTTAACATGGAGCATCCCTCCAACCCTCCCAGAGAAACTTTAGTGCAGAAACCCTGCACTACCTCACAACACTTAGGACAGCATCCCTGCCCTAGTGTGGAGCTCATAGGACAGCATCCCTGCCCTGCTCCAACTCAAGAGAAACAGCATCCCTGTTCTCTCTTCCAGCCAGATGGACAAAGTTTTTGCCCAGCTATGGCTTTTCTGAGACAGCATCCCTGTCTGGCATTTCCATCACTACAAATAGGTTCAGTGGACAATTCCCACTGCTCTAACCTAAAACTT
Organism: Pleurodeles waltl; assembly: GCF_031143425.1. Lineage (NCBI taxonomy): Eukaryota > Metazoa > Chordata > Amphibia > Caudata > Salamandridae > Pleurodeles > Pleurodeles waltl. Next base: position 1,221,773,349 of record NC_090447.1, read on the forward strand.
ACTGATAGAAACTCTGAAAATACATCTTCACATTGTTGCTTAGCTAAAAAACTTCAAACAGGGTGGTTTACATCCCCACAGGGAAGTAACCATATAGTGGATGATAAAGGGAGTAACCAGTCTATTGCAGAGCTACTCTCTACTTATCACCACTTAGACAATAAAGTCTCAACTGGCCAAGGTTAGCCTTATTGTCCTTCGTTTGGGGGGGGGTTGTGTGAGAAGGTAGCCTCTTTCTAGCCTTGTTACCCCCACTTTTGGCCTGTTTGTGAGTGTATGTCAGGGTGTTTGTCACTGTTTTCACTGTCTCACTGGGATCCTGATGGCCAGGCCTCAGTGCTCATAGTGAAAACACCATGTTTTCAGTATGGTTGTTATGTGTCACTGGGATCCTGCTAGTCAGGACCCCAGTGCTCATAGGTTTGTGGCCTATATGTATGTGTCACTGGGACCCTGTCACACAGGGCCCCAGTGCTCAGAGGTGTGCATGTATATGTTCCCTGTGTGGTGCCTAACTGTCTCACTGAGGCTCTGCTAACCAGAACCTCAGTGGTTATGCTCTCTCATTACTTTCAAATTGTCACTAACAGGCTAGTGACCATTTTTACCAATTTACATTGGCTTACTGGAACACCCTTATAATTCCCTAGTATATGGTACTGAGGTACCCAGGGTATTGGGGTTCCAGGAGATCCCTATGGGCTGCAGCATTTCTTTTGCCACCCATAGGGAGCTCTGACAATTCTTACACAGGCCTGCCACTGCAGCCTGAGTGAAATAACGTCCACGTTATTTCACAGCCATTTTACACTGCACTTAAGTAACTTATAAGTCACCTATATGTCTAACCTTTACCTGGTAAAGGTTAGGTGCAAAGTTACTTAGTGTGAGGGCACCCTGGCACTAGCCAAGGTGCCCCCACATTGTTCAGAGCCAATTCACTGAACTTTGTGAGTGCGGGGACACCATTACACGCGTGCACTACATATAGGTCACTACCTATATGTAGCTTCACCATGGTAACTCCGAATATGGCCATGTAACATGTCTATGATCATGGAATTGCCCCCTCTATGCCATCCTGGCATTGTTGGTACAATTCCATGATCCCAGTGGTCTGTAGCACAGACCCTGGTACTGCCAGACTGCCCTTCCTGGGGTTTCACTGCAGCTGCTGCTGCTGCCAACCCCTCAGACAGGCAGCTGCCCTCCTGGGGTCCAGCCAGGCCTGGCCCAGGATGTCAGAACAAAGAACTTCCTCTGAGAGAGGGTGTGACACCCTCTCCCTTTGGAAAATGGTGTGAAGGCAGGGGAGGAGTAGCCTCCCCCAGCCTCTGGAAATGCTTTGTTGGGCACAGATGTGCCCAATTCTGCATAAGCCAGTCTACACCGGTTCAGGGACCCCTTAGCCCTGCTCTGGCGCGAAACTGGACAAAGGAAAGGGGAGTGACCACTCCCCTGACCTGCACCTCCCCTGGGAGGTGTCCAGAGCTCCTCCAGTGTGCTCCAGACCTCTGCCATCTTGGAAACAGAGGTGCTGCTGGCACACTGGACTGCTCTGAGTGGCCAGTGCCACCAGGTGACGTCAGAGACTCCTGCTGATAGGCTCCTTCAGGTGTTAGTAGCCTTTCCTCTCTCCTAGGTAGCCAAACCCTCTTTTCTGGCTATTTAGGGTCTCTGTCTCTGGGGAAACTTTAGATAACGAATGCATGAGCTCAGCCGAGTTCCTCTGCATCTCCCTCTTCACCTTCTGATAAGGAATCGACCGCTGACCGCGCTGGAAGCCTGCAAACCTGCAACACAGTAGCAAAGACGACTACTGCAACTCTGTAACGCTGATCCTGTCGCCTTCTCAACTGTTTTCCTGCTTGTGCATGCTGTGGGGGTAGCCTGCCTCCTCTCTGCACCAGAAGCTCCGAAGAAATCTCCCGTGGGTCGACGGAATCTTCCCCCTGCAACCGCAGGCACCAAAAAGCTGCATCTCCGGTCCCTTGGGTCTCCTCTCAGCATGACGAGCGAGGTCCCTCGAATCCAGCGACACCGTCCAAGTGACCCCCACAGTCCAGTGACTCTTCAGCCCAAGTTTGGTGGAGGTAAGTCCTTGCCTCACCTCGCTGGGCTGCATTGCTGGGAACCGCGACTTTGCAAGCTTCTCCGGCCCCTGTGTACTTCCGGCGGAAATCCTTCGTGCACAGCCAAGCCTGGGTCCACGGCACTCTAACCTGCATTGCACGACTTTCTAAGTTGGTCTCCGGCGACGTGGGACTCCTTTGTGCAACTTCGGCGAGCACCGTTTCACGCATCCTCGTAGTGCCTGTTTCTGGCACTTCTCCGGGTGCTACCTGCTTCAGTGAGGGCTCTTTGTCTTGCTCGACGTCCCCTCTCTCTGCAGGTCCAATTTGCGACCTCCTGGTCCCTCCTGGGCCCCAGCAGCGTCCAAAAACGCCAAACGCACGATTTGCGTGTAGCAAGGCTTGTTGGCGTCCATCCGGCGGGAAAACACTTCTGCACGACTCTCCAAGGCGTGGCGGATCCATCTTCCAAAGGGGAAGTCTCTAGCCCTTGTCGTTCCTGCAGTATTCACAGTTCTTCAGCCTAGTAAGAGCTTCTTTGCACCAACCGCTGGCATTTCTTGGGCATCTGCCCATCTCCGAGCTGCTTGTGACTTTTGGACTTGGTCCCCTTGTTCCACAGGTACCTTCAGACAGGAATCCATCGTTGTTGCATTGCTGATTTGTGTTTTCCTTGCATTCTCCCTCTAACACGACTATTTTGTCCTTAGGGGAACTTTGGTGCACTTTGCACTCACTTTTCAGGGTCTTGGGGGGGGTTATTTTGCTAACTCTCACTATTTTCTAATAGTCCCAGCGACCCTCTACAAGGTCACATAGGTTTGGGGTCCATTCGTGGTTCGCATTCCACTTCTGGAGTATATGGTTTGTGTTGCCCCTATCCCTATGTTTCCCCATTGCATCCTATTGTAACTATACATTGTTTGCACTGTTTTCTAAGACTATACTGCATATTTTTGCTATTGTGTATATATATCTTGTGTATATTTCCTATCCTCTCACTGAGGGTACACTCTAAGATACTTTGGCATATTGTCATAAAAATAAAGTACCTTTATTTTTAGTATAACTGTGTATTGTGTTTTCTTATGATATTGTGCATATGACACTAAGTGGTACTGTGGTAGCTTCACACGTCTCCTAGTTCAGCCTGAGCTGCTTTGCTAAGCTACCATTATCTATCAGCCTAAGCTGCTAGACACCCTATACACTAATAAGGGATAACTGGGCCTGGTGTAAGGTGCAAGTACCCCTTGGTACTCACTACAAGCCAGTCCAGCCTCCTACAGATAGCCATAGGATAGCAGCCCCCTGCCCTTGAGGGACCCCCTGTACCACACAGGCCCTCTCAAGTGCAGCAAACCACTTGTTAATGTCATCCCCCTCCTTGTAAGGGGGAACTATCTTATGCAGATTCCTAGAATCATGCTCTCTCACAGGACTGCTTTCTGGAATACTGCTGCTGCCACCATGGGGTCCTAATCCCAACCTCTGTCTCTCTTTTTCTAAGTCTAGGGATTCCCTGTCTAGAGCCAGAGGTTGCTGTTTAAGCTTCAGCCTAGACTCTTCCACTCTCAACTTATTGAGTTCCCTTTCTAACATCTTGTCATCAGGGTGGGTGGGTTGGGAATGTTTTGACACAGAAGAAAGATTTGAATGAGCAGAGGGAGACCTGTCCCTAACAGTTGGCACCCTAACAACCTGGCCTCCAGGAACAAAAACATCCCTACTGTGATGGGAGCTTCTATTACTACCAGAATTGCTAGGTGGTCTGCTAAGGGGCAGGTTTAAAGGGTAACCCAGCAACTCTCCTACTGGGGGCTCCCCTGAGTCAGAGTGTGAGCTATCTATCAACTTTTCAGATAGGTGCCACCCTGGGCCTTATCATTCTCAATAAGCATATTAGACAGTAACTCTCTAGAAGGGTTCTTTCCTACCACTAAACCTCTATCAATGCAGAGACTCCTTAGGCTCTTAAAGTTAAGGTGGTCATAAGTTGTATTGACCAGATTAAGAGGAGTTCCTACACCAGACATGATAGAAAAAGGTTTAGAGACAGATAAAGGATAGAAAAAGTTTCCGGACTTTTTAAAGAACAGAAAAAAAACGTTTTCAACTTTTGGAAACTTTTAGAAAGTTTAGAAGTACTTTTCAGCACTTAGCAGATAGTGTAAGAGAAGAAAAGCAAAACTTTTTGGTTAGGTGTACATACACTGAACTTGTTTTGTATATTATTCTCTTATGAAAAGTACACAATGACAAAGTGGTAAGTAGTTGCAAGTACTTATCCTACCGCTGCACAACCAATGTAGGAGGCTGGCCTGGCTTGTAGTGGGTACTAAGGGGTACTTAAACTCTGTACCAGGTCCAGTTATCCCTTATTAGTGTAGAAGAGGTGTTTCTAGCAGCTTAGGCTGATAGAAGGTAGCTATAGCAGAGCAGCCTAGGCTGAACTAGGAGACATGCAAAGCTCCTACTATACCACAGGTGTCATGTGCACAATATCATAAGAAAACACAATACACAGATGTACTAAAAATAAAGGTACTTTATTTTTATGACAATATGCCAAGAGTATCTCAGTGAGTACCCTCAGTATGAGGATGCCAAATATACACAAGATATATGTACACAATACCAAAAATATGCAGTAATAGCAAAAGGAAGTAATGCAAGCAATATAAAGTTACAGTTGATTGCAATAGGAGCACATAGGTATAGGGGCAACACACACCATATACTCCAAAAGTGGAATGCGAACCACAAATGGACCCCAAACCTATGTGAGCTTGTAGAGGGTCGCTGGGGCTGTAAGAAAACAGTGAGGGTTAGAAAAATAGCCCACCCCAAGACCCTGAAAAGTAGGTGTAAAGTTCACCTATAACCCCCAGAGAGCACAGAAGTCGTGATAGGGGGTTTCTGCAAGGAAGACCAACACCAGCAAAGCAACAACAGTGGATTTCCGGACCTGAGTACCTGTGAAACAAGGGGACCAAGTCCAAGAGTCGCAACAATGTCGAGAGTGGGCAGATACCCAGGAAATGCCAGCTGAGGGTGCAAAGAAGCTGCCACCAGATGGAAGAAGCTTTGGTTTCTGCAAGAACGAAGAGGACTAGGAACTTCCCCTTTGGAGGATGGATGTCCCACATCGTGAAGAAGCTTTCAGAAGTTTTCCCATGCAGAAAAAACGCAAACAAGCCTTGCTAGCTGCAAGGGTCGCGGTTAGGGTTTTTGGATGCTGCTGTGGCCCAGGAGGGACCAGGATGTCGCCACTTGGATGAGGGGACAGAAGGGGCACCCAGCAAGTCAGGGAGCCCTCACAGAAGCAAGCAGCACCCGCAGAAGTACCGGAACAGGCACTTGGAAGAGGAGTGAATCGGAGTCCACCCGAAATCAGAAAAGGGAGTCCCATGACGCCGGAGGACAACTCAGAAGGTTGTGCACTGCAGAGTGTCGGGGACCCAGGCTTGGCTGTGCACGAAGGAAATCCTGGAAGAGTGCACAGGAGCCGGAGCAGCTGCAAATCACGCGGTACCCAGCAATGCAGTCTAGCATGGGGAGGCAAGGACTTACCTCCACCAAACTTGGACTGAAGAGTCACTGGACTGTGGGAGTCACTTGGACAGAGTTGCTGAGTTCCAGGGACCACGCTCGTCGTGCTGAGAGGGGACCCAGAGGACCGGTGATGCAGTCTTTTGTTGCCTGCGGTTGCAGGGGGAGGATTCCATCATCCCACGGGAGATTTCTTCAGAGCTCCTGGTGCAGAAAGGAGGCAGGCTACCCCCAGAGCATGCACCACCAGGAAACAGGCGAGAAAGCGGCAGGATCAGCGATACAAGGTTGCAGTAGTCGTCTTTGCTACTTTATTGTGGTTTTGCAGGCGTCCTGAGCAGTGAGCGGTTGATCCTTTGGCAGAAGGTGAAGAGAGAGATGCAGAGGAACCCGGATGAGCACTTGCATTCGTTATCTCCAGAATTCCCCAAAGCAGAGACCCTAAATAGCCAGAAAAGGAGGTTTGGCTACCTAGGAAGGAGGATAGGCTAGTAACACAGGTAAGAGCCTATCAGAAGGAGTCTCTGACGTCACCTGCTGGCCCTGGCCACTCAGAGCAGTCCAGTGTGCCAGCACACCTCTGAATCCAAGATGGCAGATGTCTGGGGCACGCTGGAGGAGCTCTGGGCACCTCCCCTGGGAGGTGCAGGTCAGGGGAGTGGTCACTCCCCTTTGCTTTGTCCAGTTTTGCGCCAGAGTAGGGCTGGGGGATCCCTGAACTGATGTAGACTGGCTTATGCAGAGATGGGCACCATCTGTGCCCATCAAAGCATTTCCAGAGGCTGGGGGAGGCTACTCTTCCCCAGCCCTGACACCTTTTTCCAAAGGGAGAGAGTGTAACACCCTCTCTCTGAGGAAGTCCTTTGTTCTGCCTTCCTGGGCCAGGCCTGGCTGGACCCCAGGAGGGCAGAAACCTGTCTGAGGGGTTGGCAGCAGCTGCAGTGAAACCCCGGGAAAGGCAGTTTGGCAGTACCCGGGTCTGTGCTAGAGACTCGGGGGATCATGGAATTGTCTCCCCAATGCCAGACTGGCATTAGGGTGACAATTCCATGATCTTAGACATGTTACATGGCCATGTTCGGAGTTACCATTGTGACGCTATACATAGGTAGTGACCTATGTATAGTGCACGCGTGAAATGGTGTCCCCGCACTCACAAAGTCCGGGGAATTTGCCCTGAACGTTGTGGGGGCACCTTGGCTAGTGCCAGGGTGCCCACACACTAAGTAACTTTGCACCCAATCTTCACCAGGTGAAGGCTAGACATATAGGTGACTTATAAGTTACTTATGTGCAGTGATAAATGGCTGTGAAATAACGTGGACGTTATTTCACTTAGGCTGCGCTGGCAGGTCTGTGTTAGAATTGTCAGATCTCCCTATGGGTGGCAAAAGAAATGCTGCAGCCCATAGGGATCTCCTGGAACCCCAATACCCTGGGTACCTCAGTACTATATACTAGGGAATTATAAGGGTGTTCCAGTATGCCAATGTGAATTGGTGAAATTGGTCACTAGCCTGTTAGTGACAATTTGGAAAGCAGAGAGAGCATAACCACTGAGTTTCTGGTTAGCAGAGCCTCAGTGAGACAGTTAGGCATCACACAGGGAACACATACATATAGGCCACAAACTTATGAGCACTGGGGTCCTGGCTAGCGGGGTCCCAGTGACACATAACAGACATACTGACAACATAGGGTTTTCACTATGAGCACTGGGCCCTGGCTAGCAGGTTCCCAGTGAGACAGTGAAAACACCCTGACATATACTCACAAACAAGCCAAAAGTGGGGGTAACAAGGCTAGGAAGAGGTTACTTTCTCACAGGTGTGCTACTTATAATATTTTGAAGGTGTGGCTAAACTGTAAATGAAAGTTATAACTATGGCCCTCATTATGACATCCGCGGTATTCTCAGAATACCGCTGATGCCAAGGGTGCCAGAAGACCGCCAGCCATTTCATGGACACTGCAGGATTTCCGCCACAATAAGGATAGAAATCCTGCAGTAGCCACACTGGTGGACGGCGGCGCCCTAGTGCTGGTACCACCAGCACCGCCCCGCCAGTAGGACGCCGCCAGATGTATAAAGGCCATTAGTATGTCCTGGCGGTGTCCTGCTGGTGGGACGCTGCTGGTGGTGGCAGCACCCCTTCCCGTTCCCTGCCTGACGACCTCCTCATGGTACAAGGCAAGTCGGGGTCCGACAGGGGAGGGGGGGTTAGAGGGTGGGGGTGTATTGTGCGTGTGTGGTGTCTGTCTGTGTGTATGAATGTGTGTGTGAATGTGAGTGTTGTGTATGCGTGGTTGTATGCGTGTGAGTGAATGCATGTATGAAAGTTGAATTGAGTGCGTGTCTGCATGTCAGTGTGTATGCATGCCTGAATGGGCGTTTGGATGTATGTATGAATGCGTGCCTAAATGCGTGTTGGTATGTATGAGTGAATGTGTGCATGGAAGTGTAGGTGAATGGGTGTATGCGTGCTGCGTGTGGGTGTCTGTGTGCATGTATGCAGGGAGGGGGTGTGGGTTGAGGGGGCGCTGTGACCAGGGAGGTGGGAGGGCGATGTGAGTGTGTGTGGCTGTGTCTGTATGGCTGGAGAGCCAGTTGTGTGGTGGATGCGTGTTTGCAGGTGCATGAATGGGTGTCGTGTCTGCAGGTGTGTGCGTGTATGGTGGTGTGGGGGTGTTTGTGAATGAATCGGGGGCGGGAGGGTGAGTTTGGATGGGGGGTTAGGTGCTTGCTGGGAGGAGGTGGGGGAGCCGCCTACCGGTGACAGGGTAGGGATTCCCTGTCACCGGTAGGCCCTACGCCATGGTTTTTGTGGCTTTGCTAACACTGCTGAAACCATGGCGGTAGGCTGGCTCATAATGCCGCCGGTGGTACTCTGTGGTTCTCCGGGCCGGAAATGAATATCTCTGGCCCGATGGTTCATACCGCCATACCCACCACACTCATAATGTGGCTGTACACACTGCCAGCCTGTTGGCTGTGATACCGCCACATTAACCTGGCAGTCAAAAGACCACCAGGGTTAAAAAGAGGGCCTATAACTTTTGAATTTCTAAGGTCTGTGTAATTTAAGCTTGGTTTGTTTAGGGAAAATACATTTTCCTAAGAACTAAGCTATAACCTTAGTTTTTGTCATTGAAATTCAATGTTTGTTTTACATTTTTAATAAAAATGCATTTCAAATTGTAGAGTCCAGTGTCACAAGTGGAGAGTTGTTATGTGGAGTGTGGTACAGTGCAATGGAGAAGAGTATTGTAAAGTCTACTGTTATAGAGAGGAGTATTGTTGATTGGAATGTAGTGGAGTAGAGAGTAGAACCATATCATACAGTGTAGTAAAGTGACATATATTGTAGTAGTAGTATTGTGTCTCATACATGTGGAGTCAAGTATTGTAGACTGGGGCAGCGGGTTGCACAGTGCAATGTCATGTCAAACCACAGAGTAGGGTATCATAGACTATCATAGAGTTTACTAGAGTGTTTTAGAATGGAGAAGGGTGAAGTAGATTGTCACAGAGTTGAGCATCAGCAAGTTGAGTATCATAGAGTACATGGGAAAAAATTGTTGTAGTTTGGAGTGCCGATTCATATAGTGGAGGGGCATATCATAGAGAGAAGGTGAGTGGCGTGGGGCTGAAATTCATACATTATAGTACAGTGGCAAAAAATGGATGGGCATAGACTGGAGTAGGATGTCAGAGTATCAGGGAGTGTAGTACAGAGATGCAGAATGGAGTTGCATCCAGTGGAGTAGTGTCTGACACTGGAGCAGCATAGAGTGGAGTATAGGACAGTGGCGTAGAGTGGGATAAAGTTTAGTAGAGTGGAGTATAGTAGAGTACACTGGAGTGGGACAGTGTAGAGTGGATTAAAATGTCAGTGTGGAGTGGCATGGCATATACTACAGGGGTGTGCAGTGCGGAAGAGTAGAGTGGCATATCATACAGTTTAGTACAGTGTCATAAATTGGAGCTCTGTGTTGTACAGTAGAGTGTAGTGGGGTGGCATACAGTATTGGAATGTGATGTAGACTACAGTAGAGTGGGATACAGTCTAGTTGATTTTTGTAGAGTGGAGCAGTGTACAGTATGGTACAGTGCTGTAGAGTGTGGTAGAATGGACTGGCATACAGTGTTATAGAGTACAAGGGCCTTAAGTGATGTAGAGTAGAGTGGTGTACAGATGAGTACTGGTTCAGAATAGAGTGGAGTAACAGAGTGAATTTATTTTTAAATGTTATTTTAAATCCAATATAATTGTAACATTGCATCTTGTATGAATATTAAGGAATGTGTACTTTCCTAAATTAACCTTTTTCTTGTGTAAAACCTCTGGAATCCTATCTGCAAATTTCAACTGTCCCTTGGCAACTGAGTTGATCCCCTGTGGTGGTATGTGAACTAATCCCATGACAGCTGAAAAAGGCCCTGGCTGAGTGGTGGTGTTGTTCTTCCTTTGATAGGGTCGCTACGGGCTGTGCCCACAAACTTGATTTACTTCAAGAAGGCCTACCCAGTAACAGGCTGGTGTAGCTTACACCTGAGCTTTCCCCTTTTTTTTTTTTGATGGCCAGACTGCCTCTAATACGAGTGTGAGAGGGGCTGCCCCTAAAACACGTTTAAAGTAACCACAGCTCATTTCCATAGCCACACCACTTAGATGGCTCACAGCTGTGAAAATGGGAAGAAAGGTTCTGATGTGTTGTATTCAGGTGGAGAGGGGCACTGTGGGAGGGTTTGCAGTAGGGTACACAGCAAAGATTGCTTAAGCTCCTGCCCTTAGCGTTTCCACAGCAGCAAATCCTTTTAACTGGGTCCTCCAACAATGGGACACTGATACCTGGCCTTATAGAGTTCTTTCAGCCACAGCCTTGAGCATTGCCCTGCTGAAAAAATCTGTTTCAAAAGTGTGACTATGCGCCTGACTTAGAGTTTGGCAGAGGGGTTACTTCGTCACAAAAGTGACGGGTATCCCATCCGCCTTACCACAATCCCATAATAGCCTATGGAGATCATAAAATGGTGGACAGGATATCTGTCATGTTTGTGATGGAGTAAACCCTCTGCCAAACTCTGAAACAGGCCCTAAGTCTGAATGTAGAAATCTTCACTCGGTGAAGACAGCAAAAGTAGCTGGCCAGTAAGGGACCTTCCCTAGGCACGAAATTTGAATTTCTGCCACTCAGAGCTTTTCCACCAATAGTCAAATGCTTCTCCGGAAGTCCTTGAGGTGGATACCTACCCTCTCAACTAATACTTCAATATTTAAACTGATGTGTAGACGAATATTGAACTTTAAATGATCATCCAGTAAAAAATGACAAGGGCTGAGGCCCTTATTTAGAGTTTGGCAGTCAGAAAACTCTGCCCGCTAAACTCCTATGGGCAGGAGACAGCCAGTGGGGTCTCCTTCCTGCGGTTCCTATTACCAGTTTCCCGCAGGGTCAGCGGGCGGAAACACAGTTTCCACCCACTGGCCCAGCGGGAAACGCACAACAACATTGCTGCCGGCTCGTAATTGAGCCAGTGGCAATGTTGTGCATCGGGTGCACCAGCACCGGGCACGCTTTTCACTGTCTGCTAGGCACGGATCAAGACCACCGGCACTGCCAGCCCCTCCTGTGGAGGGAAACTGGTGGTGCCGGTGGTCGGACCATGGCGCTTTTGCCATGGTCACAATGTGGCAGTCTGACCGCCGCCAAAGCGGTCAGACCACCGCTTTGGCGCCAGTCAGTCCGCCACCGTGGCCCTGGCATTCAGAAGAAGAACGCCAGGGTCTTAATGATCCTCTCAGTGTGTGTACTGATTTATTGGTACACGGGATGGGTCTCTCTATATACAACCTGCAGAGGAGAAAGTCTCGGGCAGGTTTGATTGACTCCTAACAATCTCACTCACCAAAACATACCTCAGAGGACTGATTGTGTCTCAATTCTCTTTTTCTTTGAAAAAGTCAGTGTTCTTTTGGGGCTTTGGGGTCTGCAGGGTATGATCCCAAATACTCTGGGGCAATGCAAAACGTCTCCTCTTGATTCATGAGGTAAGCTTCTTTTGGTATTTTTAGATCACTTCTAAACAACTGGCATTTTGAGAAACACCTTCATATGACCACTGAATCCACCCGAAGTATTACCTCCAAACATGAGTTGTCGTTTTCTGAGTGGTGCATGTTGCAATCATATTTTCAGAGTTGTCTTTTTGTTATCAAAGTGCAATGGACTCTTCACTCTCCAACATTGTTAAGTTGACATTAAACATTTGACCACCCTACATAAGAAGGACACCTATGCTTCAGTGTCTCCACTCTCACTTTATGAACACGTTTTGCACCATACATGTCATATGCAACACCATGTTAAAGAGGTTGGAACTGTTTTTATGAATTACTCCTCGCCATAACTCAATGCAAGGTTTATTGACTCTGTTATGGAGGGCTAAATCTTGGCTCTGCTCTTTTTTTAGCTCCATATTTTTATTGCACCATCCACAACCCTTCCAACTATTGTGCATCACCTGCAGCTTTCCTCCATATTATACATACACCATCTGTGATGCAATTTTTACTATCCCTATCAATTTGTGGAAAATGGTATGAAAGATGTTTAATGCTACTGTTCAGCAATCTGGAACCCAAATTAGTGGACTCTGCACCACAGAATACACAAGACCAATAAAATAATAAAGAAAATACGTACCACTATGTGTTCCATCATGTTTTTCTGCTCTGACAAGATGGCCTTATAGAAGGTGTTTTTTTCTTTACACCATTATTCTAAGTGTTATGCAGCTGCCTTTCTCAGAACATTGATACACAAGAGATGTTTACAACTGTACATTCTAGCCACCATTGGGCTCAAACTAGGTTGAAATGAAGGAGCTGGCAAAGTGATATATTTGTAACATTTTGTAACAATAACAGAGTTAACACACTTACCATTCTGCAATATCGATACCTGGAAAAACATACATAATTATTAAATATAATTATAGGCACAACAATGATATCATACTGGCATTATATGTATTAAACTTATCATTCTCAGAATAAATGCTTATCATGGTGCATACAAAGTCACAGAGTGTGAATCAAGAATTGGATAGCTGAGAAACACCTTTGAGCCAAGATGTAATAGAACGCTACTATAACTTTGACAGCCTTTAACTTACCGGCTGGACCTTGTCCCTTTCATGATTTGAGTGATCATATTGACAACAATTACTAACCTACAGTGCTGCTTCACTACTCCGATGTAACTGAGTTATACTTTTCGCAACACCCTCCAAAATATTCTCCTACACTGTCTCCCATTTAACAAATGAATGCTGTGAACAAGCTGCTTCACATTTCTCTACCGCCGCTTCATCTATGCATCCTATCTAGTTATGCTGATAAGTTCATTGTCAGCTGGACCTCGACACTCTTGTCAATGCCACATGAGTTGCAACATATAAAAGTCCTTGCTTCCTGGAAGAACATTTCTGTTAATACTCCTGCACCTCTCTCTAAAATCTCTTGGGGGTAAATTGCACCAGTTAGCAATAACATTGACGCAAACAACCACACATCCCATTCACAAGTGCTGCTAGCTCATTTTCTTTCCTCTTGCCCTACATTAAAGTTTCTATTTATCTATTCCTGAAACTCCAAAACAAATCGAAGTTACATATGCATTTTGTCTAGTTCGTCTGCATTTCCCTCTGGAGGAGCAGCCTCTGCTTTACTATTTTCTCACAATGCAAGAAAGCTGTTGTATTAAGTACACCTAAAGTTAATTAAACTGATTCAAGTGCTGTAGGAGCCTGGCCTGGCTTGTAGTGGGTACCAGAGTACACGTACACCTTGTGCCAGGTCCAGTTATCCCTTATTAGTGTAGAAGAGGTGTTTCTAGCAGCTTAGACTGATAGAAGGTAACTATGGCAAAGCAGCTTAGGCTGAACTAGGAGACATGTAAAGCTCCTACTATACCACAGGTGTCATATGCACAATATCATAAGAAAACACAATACACAGAGTTACTAAAAATAAAGGTACTTTATTTTTATGACAATATGCCAAAAGTATCTCAGTGAGTACCCTCAGTATGAGGATAAGTTATATACACAAGATATATGTACACAAACCAAAATTAGGTAAGTAATAGCAAGAAAGGTAATGCAAACAGTGTAGAATTACAGTAGACTGCAATAGGAGCACATAGGTATAGGGGCAACACAAACCATATACTCCAAAAGTGGAATGCGAACCACAAATGGACCCCAAACCTATGTTAGCTTGTAGAGGGTCGCTGGGACTGTAAGAAAACAGTGAGGGTTAGAAAAATAGCCCACCCCAAGACCCTGAAAGGTAGGTGTAAAGTGCACCTACTACCCGCAGAGAGCACAGAAGTCGTGATAGGGGGATTCTGCAGGAAGAACAAACACCAGCAATGCAATAACAGTGGATTTCTGGACCTGAGTACCTGTAAGACAAGGGGACCAAGTCCAATAGTCGCGACAGTGTTAAGAGTGGGCAGGAGCCCAGGAAATGCCAGCTGAGGGTGCAAGGAAGCTGCCACCGGATGGAGGAAGCTTGGAGTTCTGCAACAAAGAAGAGAGCTAGGGACTTCTCCTTTGGAAGACGGATGTCCCACGACGCCGGAGGACAACTCAGAAGGTTATGCACTGCAGGAAGGAATGTCGGGGACCCAGGCTTGGCTGTGCACGGAGCCGGAGCAGCTGCAAATCACGCGGTACAAAGCAATGCAGTCTAGCGTGGGGAGGCAAGGACTTACCTCCACCAAACTCGGACTGAAGAGTCTCTGGACTGTGGGAGTCACTTGGACAGAGTTGCTGAGTTCCAGGGACCACGCGCGTCAGGATGAGAGGGGACCCAGAGGACCAGTGTTGCAGTCTTTTGGTGCCTGCGTTAGCAGGGGGAAGATTCCGTCGACCCATGGGAGATTTCTTCGGAGCTTCTGGTGCAGGGTGAAGGCAGGCTACCCCCAGAGCATGCACCACCTGGAAACAGTCAAGAAAGCCGGCAGGATGAGGCGCTACAATGTTGCTAGTAGTCGTCTTGCTACGTTGTTGCAGTTTTGCAGGCGTCCTTAGCAGTCAGCGGTCGATCCTTTGGTAAAAGGTGAAGAGGGAGATGCAGAGGAACTCTGGTGAGCTCTTGCCTTCGTTATCTGAAGAATTCCCCAAAGCAGAGACCCTAAATAGCCAGAAAAGGAGGTTTGGCTACCAGGTTAGGAGGGTTGGCTACCAAGAGAGGTAAGAGCCTATCAGAAGGAGCCTCTGAGGTCACCTGCTGGCACTGGTCACTCAGAGCAGTCCAGTGTGCCCCCAACAGCTCTGTTTCCAAGATGGCAGAGGTCTGGGACACACTGGAGGAGCTCTGGGCACCTCCCCTGGGAGGTGCAGGTCAGGGGAGTGGTCACTCCCCTTTCCTTTGTCCAGTTTCGTGCCAGAGCAGGGCTGGGGGATCCCTGAACCGGTGTAGACTGGCTTATGCAGAGATGGGCACCATCTGTGCCCATCAAAGCATTTCCAGAGGCTGGGGGAGGCTACTCCTCCCCAGCCCTTCACACCTATTTCCAAAGGGAGAGGGTGTAACACCCTCTCTCAGAGGAAATCCTTTGCTCTGCCTTCCTGGGCCAGGGCTGCCCAGACCCCAGGAGGGCAGAAACCTGTCTGAGGATTGGGAGCAGCAGTAGCTGCAGTGAAAATCCCAGAGAGCTAGTTTGGCAGTACCCGGGGTCCATGCTGGAGCCCTGGGGATGCATGGGATTGGCACCCCAATACCAGATTTGGCATGGGGGGACATTTCCATGATCTTAGACACGTCACATGGCCATATTCGGAGTTACCATTGTGAAGCTACATATAGGTATTGACCTATATGTAGTGCACGCAAGTAATGGTGTCCCCGCACTCACAAAGTCCGGGGAAATTGCCCTGAACAATGTGGGGGCACCTTGGCTAGTGCCAGGAAGCCCTCACACTTAGTAACTTTGGACCTAACCTTCACCAAGTTAGTGTTAGACATATAGGTGACTTATAAGTTGCTTAAGTGCAGTGTGAAATGGTTGTGAAATAACGTGGACTTTATTTCACTCAGGCTGCAGTGGCAGTCCTGTGTAAGAATTGTCTGAGCTCCCTATGGGTGGCAAAAGAAAGGCTGCTGTCCATAGGGATCTCCTGGAACCCCAATAACCTGGGTACCTAGGTACCATATACCAGAGTAGTATAAGGGTGTTCCAGTGTGCCAATCAGAATTGGTAAAAATGGTCACTAGCCTGCAGTGACAATTTTAAAGACAGAGAGAGCATAAGCACTGAGGTACTGGTTAGCAGAGCCTCAGTGACACAGTTAGGCAACACACAGGGAACATATTCAGGGTATAAACTATGAGCACTGGGGTCCTGGCTAGCAGGGTCCCAGTGAGACATATAAAACACACTGACAAAAAGGGTTTCCACTATGAGCACTGGGGTCCTGGCAAGCAGGATCCCAGTGAGACAGTTAAAACACCCTGAAATATACTCACAAACAGGCAAAAAGTGGGGGTAACAAGGCTAGAAAGAGGTTACCTTCCTACAGGTGGTCCCAGGGGTGTCCGCCACCACCAGGGAGCTTCATTGGAGGAGGAGTCAGGGTCAGTGTTGTCACCTCCTGTCTCCGCCATGGTGCTCCCCTCGCCCTCCGCCCACTGGTTCCATCGGTGTCGGTGGACTCTGCCTCCTGGGTCCTGTGGGATGCAGCTCCCTCTTTTGCTGGTGCCCCTGCTACTCTGCCAGATGATGCTAATGAACACATGGACAGGATGGCAGAATAAAAAAGTGGGGAGGGGAGAGAAAGGGAGCACTGGGTCAATTACAGCACCAATACCACAGTTGGCATACACATTACCATCACACACAGGGATCAGGATTGAGCACTATGCACCATACTGGCATTCAATTGGCTAGGTGCCACAGCAAGATGAAGGCCAACCACCGCCAACTGAACCCCTCCTGGGACCCACTAAGCTCTGTCTGACATGGAATGCAACCTAGCTAGGTTACCTGATTTTGCTGTACACCCATTACCCTTGAGCTGGATCACACTGCAATGTCTGACTAGGCACCTACTAACTCACACCCACCACCCAGGTCCCATGGCACCTACCAATTATTGTAGTAATGCCCACTGTACTCACCCCCTTGTGGCTGCTGTGATGCCCTCAAGTGCCCATCCAGCTCTGGGTAGGCCACTGCCAGTATGTGGGCCATCAGAGGCGTCAGCTTCCGATGGGCACCCCCTTCCTCATTGGGAGACCATCGCCAGCTGGGCCTCCGCGGTCTTCCGTGCCCATAGTCTCTGGTCCTCCCAACTTTTCCTACAGTGGGTGCGCCTCATGCTGGAGACCCCCAGAGTCCGCACGTCCTTGGCGATGGCATGCCACAATCCTTTCTGATGGACGCTGACCTGCAAAGGTAATACAGACAGGAGGGCACCATTACATATACAATTCAGCCTGTCACACATATGACCCAGAAATCCCGTATCCATCTCCATTGGCACACACATCCCCTGCGCCCATGTACACTACCACCAGACATACCACCCCCCCAAATGACACAATGCTTGCACACACATCTCCATGGAGCCTTGCCACATTCATCATGCCCAAGGTGTGACCTGTTGGTCTGGAGGTCCATAAAGCTGTCCATATTGGGGTAGGACCCCATTCGCCAAGCACTCCAACTCCTCCGAAGTGAAGGCAGGGGCCCTTTCCCTGGTCACATGGGCCATGGTAGGTTCTAGACACAGGTCACGGCAGCACACGTAGTGCAGGTGTTGTCCTATGGAAAGTCAGGAATCAAGTGAGGATTTAGATAGAAAATGGCGGTCACGTCTGTGGCATGTGCACTGTCACTGTCACCGCTGATCCCCTTTGGCCACTGTACTCTATAGAGCCCCATATTAGCCAATGAGGAATTGCACGGCGGTGCAAGACCGATTTCCGCCACGACGCCCAACGTCGGCAGAGTTACCTTACTTCCACCTGTCCCTAGATACAGGACAGACCGTTGCCATTTAATGGTGGTGGACAACATTCAGATAATCTATAACTGCGTCACTGCTGAAAATTGCACATACATTGCCATTTCCAATGTCCCATCACATTAATGCTCTATGTACACTGAGGTGGTGGTTCCATTGCTCAACTTGTGACACCCTACTCACTCTTGTGACCCTTAGATACCTACCATTGCAGATGAATAGGAGGAGAAGACAAGCACCTGTGTACCGACCCCTTGTGGACTTGGCTACACTGGAGGACAGGCACATAATACTCACCTATAGACTGGACACGGCCACAATCACAGAGCTGTGTCCCCAATTGGAGCCTGATCTGACATCAGCTATCCTTCATCCCACTGGGATCCCCCCTCTTGTGAAGGTTCTATCAGTGCTCCATTTCCTGGCAACTGGTTCTTTCCAAGTGACAGTGGGCTTGGCAGCAGGAATATCACAGCCAATGTTCTGAATCGTGCTGGTAAGGGTTTTGTCTGCCTTGGTCAAACACATGTGCAGCTACATTGCTTTCCCCCAGGTGGAAGATTTGGCCACTGTGAAGGCAGGATTCTTTGCAATGGGACATATACTCAATATATTTGGGCAATTGATGGTGCACATATTGCGTTTGTCCCTCCCCCGCCAGAATGAACAGGTGTTCAGGAATCTGAAGAGTTTCCACTCACTCAATGTGCAAATGGTGTGCCTTGCGTACTGGTACATCTCCCACATCACTGCAAAGTATTCTGGGTCGGTGTATAATGGTTTTGTTTTGAGGAATATCAGCATCTTAAATGTGATGGCACAACTACAGAGGCACAGGGTGTATCTTGTAGGTGAGCCTGAGTCCCACCCAATGTATGTCAGTGTATGCCTTCTGGCGTTAACCCCATACCATGGGGTAAGGCTAATGTTTGTCCCTCAATACTTGCAGGTGACTTTGCTACCCAAACCTATTGTGGCTCCTGATCCCTGTGAGGAATGCCAGGACAGGGCCTGCGAATCGTTATAATGATGCACATGGGCGAACCAGGAGAATTAATGAAAGGACCTTCGGCCTCCTGAAGGCCAGGTTTAGCTGCCTCCATCTGACAGGTGGATCCCTGCGCTACTCACCCAAAAAGGTCTGCCAGATAGTAGTGGCATGCTGCATGTTGCACAACCTGGCCCCTGACAACATGTGCCTTATCTGCAGGAGGAGGAGAGTGGAAATGCCCCTGTGGCAGCAGTGGACCCTGAGGATGGTGAGGATGAGGAGGCAGAGGATGAGGATGTGGACAACAGAACATCAGTCATACGTCAATACTTCCAATGACACACAGGTGAGAGAGTGTAACTGACCATTCCTCTGACTATTGATGTTATCTGTGTGGCTGTAGCATGATGGCATTCCCTTCCTTTGCATAGCAACTTAATGTCACCTATGGCTTCTCATTTTGCAGATGTTAGTGATATAACAACAGTTTACTGATGTGATGACTACAGACAGGTACAGGTAATTAATTGTATTCTATCAGAGTGTTCAGATCATTTGCACAAGATGTGAATGTTTCCAGAAATGCACATTTCCATCACAAAAAACACTATCACTCAAGTTGTGTTCAAGGGTGTTTATTGTAGTGTAAATAATTGACTGAAAAGTGGAATGGAATTGGATGATGGTAGAGGTAAGTCTAGAGTATTGGTCCAGTCTGTTTGTAGCACAGGTCCAGTGTCCAAGGGGCCATAGGAAGGGGGGCAAAGGCAGTTCAAAGTGGACAAAGTGACAGGGTGGGACACAAGGGGGACATTCAAGAGGGTCTCATTTCCTGGCAGTGGTCTTGGTCTTGGCAAGGGTCTCTGGCTTCTGTCTGGGTCGCAGGGAACGTTTGCGGGGTGGTTCACCCTCTGCAGGGGGAGGACTGCTGGTGGCCTGTGAGTCCAGTGGCAGGACCTCCTGCCCACTAGCTGAAGCGGAAGTGGAGGGCTGGTCAGTAGACTGGCTAGTGGTAGGGACCCGCTGGTGTGTCTTTAATTCCCTCATGATGTTGGCCATATCTGCCAGCACCCCTGCTATTGGGACCATGGTGATGTTGAGGGCCTGCAAATCCTCCCTGATCTCCTGATGGTGTTCCTCCTGCAGTCGCTTGTTCTCCTGCATGTTGGTAGGGATCTGTCCCATTTTGTCCTGGGATTGTTGGTAAGCTGTTGAGTGCCTCCTGGAGAGTCCGTTCCCTGGCCCTGTCCTCCCCCTGGGGCACAGCGGTCTTTCCAGTGTCCCTGTTCCCCTGGCCTCTGTCCCCTGAATGGTGTGCCTACTGCCACTGACCCAGGTCCCTGATTGTCTTGGGGTGAAGTGTGGACTGGGGTCCCTGTACAGGTAGGCACACTGCTGATTGACATGTCCTAGGGACAGAGGTGTTGGGACGCTGGGTGGGTGCTGTAGTGTTGGATACTGATAGGGGAGGCTCTGTGGTGAAGTGTGAGTGGACTGAGGTGGCCGACTGACCAGTGGTCCCTGGTGGGCCAGGTAGCTCATCCAGATCCAGAAGTCCAGAGTTACTGTTATCACTGGGGGCATCATCTGTTGGAGGCCTGGATAGTCGTGGCACCTCCTCTCCGCTGACATTGGCTTGGGCATCTGTGGGGATGTAAGTGATGTATTATGCTTCATGTCTGTGACAAATTGTACATCCCTAGCTTCACCTCTATCGTTGCTGTTGCACTGCTAACTTTGTTTGTGTATGGTAATGTATTGTGGGATTATTAGTTCTCCATGCTGTGCATGCGTTTGTAATGGGTTTCCATGAAGGGCTGAGAGTGCTGTCCATGCATTGGTATAGCATGCAGGGCTTGGCATTCGGGTTAGTCATATGTGTAGGTGCAGTGTGTGGGATGGAGTGGAGTGATGGTAGTGTGGGTAAGGGGATAGGATGGCATGCAGGTATGGGGGGGTGATAAGTAGTAAATATTGACTCACCAGTGTTCAGTCCTCCGGCAACTCCAGTGAGTCCCTCAGGATGGAGTATTACCAAGACTTGCTCCTCCCATGCTGTGAGCTATGGCGGAGGAGGTGGGGGTCCACTGCCAGTCCTCTGCATGGCAAGCTGGTGCCTTGCTGTCACGGAATGTCCCTTCCCCGTAGGTCATTCCACCACTTCCTGATGTCATCCCTTGTTCTTGGATGCTGTCCCACAGCACTTACCCTGTCCACAGCTCTCCGCCATAGCTCCATCTTCCTGGCAATGGATATTTGCTGTACCTGTGCTCCAAACAGCAGTGGCTTTACCCAGACTAGTTCCTCCACCATGGCCCGCAACTCCTCATCAGTGAAACTGGGGTGCCTTAGGGGGGACATGGGTGTTGTGTGGTGTGTGTTGTGCAGAGGGTGTTGAGTAATGTGGTGGGGTGTGGGATGTGGGGTGTGTGACAGATGAATGGGTGTTTGTGGTGTGTGTGTAGTTATCTCAGTGGTCTTGGTGTCAGTCTCATGGTGTTTGTAAAGGGTTGTGGGTAATGTGGGTGTGTGTTTTATTGTTCTGTGGGTGTGGTGTGCATCAGTATCAGGTGTGTGATTTTCGTTTTGGCAAATGTTGTGTTGCTCTGTATTTCGCTAGCCATTCTAGCGCACCGGTGTGTACTGCCAATGGTTTAGCACCAATGAATGTCTGCCGTGCTGGTTCGTGGGTCATAATGTGGTGGGCGTTGTATTGTTGGCATAATGGTATGGGTGTTGGTACCGACATTTTACCACTGACCTTTGGGCTGGAAGATTTGTGTATGTGCCAGTATTCTGTTGGATTTGTGTGTGTCATAATATGGCGAACGGTTATTCGCCACCGCAGCGGTATGTTGGCGGCCGTCACTGCGGCAGTAACCAGGATTTAGCACCAGTGTCATGATGAGGGCCGAAGTCAGTTATGCATCCATAAGACAGATTCAAGTTTATGGTTGGTGTAGAAGATGTCCCGTGCCGGATGGATGATTGCAGTCTGGTTTGCGTCACTGGATTCCGCCAACAACCCTTGGCACATGCAAAGCTCGCGGTTAGCGGAAAAAGGCTCTGCCCGGCACCAGGAGGGAACTGGTGGCCTCTACCCAGGAGTGGGAGACAGAGGGGGCTCTCAGCAACTCAGAGAGCCCTCAGAAGACCAGGCAGCATGCTCAGGAGTCCCACAGCACGGGGACAAAGGAGGGGCAAATGGAGGCCCACGCAGCACGATACAAAGGGATCCTACGCCACAGGAGAACCACTCAGGAAGCTGAGTGTCGCAGGATGAAGTGCTGGGGGCCGAAGCTGTGCTGTGCACAAAGAACTTCTTGGAAGGTCACACACAAGCCTTGGCAACTGCAAGTCAATCGGTGCACGGGGTACTGTCTTGCGTGGGGAGGCAAGCTCTCACCTCCAGCAAAGTTGGACAGCTGGACCTTGGGACTGCGGGATCTCTTTAGTTCACTACCTGTGTTGCTGGATCCACACTCTGCGACTGGAGAGGAGACCCACGCCACCAGTTGTTGCTGCAGAGAGGTGCCTGCTGAAGCAGGGAAGTGACTCCGTCACTCCACAGGAGATTCCTTTAGTTCTTCTAGTGCAAGCTGAAGACAGGCAGTCCTCGGAGGATGCACGACCTGGAAACAGATGCAGTTGCTGGAAGGAGCTGAAGATACAATGTTGCAGAAGTTGTCTTTGCTTCTTTGTTGCAGTTTGCAGAGTTCCTGGAGGGTTCAGGTGCGGTTACGTCGGGAGAAGATGAAGTAAGGGATTCAGAGGATTCCTGCTGGAGTCTTGCAATCTGAATCTGAGGAAACACCCAGGAGAGAGACCCTTAATAGCCCTGAAAGGGGGATTGGCTACCTACACAGGCAAGCACCTATTGGGGAGGGCTCTGACGTCACCTGCTGGCACTGGCCACTCAGATGCTCCCAGAGTGCACCACCACCTTGGAATCCAAGATGGCAAAATCCGGTGACACTCTGAAGGAGCTCTGAGCACCACCCCTGGGGTGGTGATTGACAGGGTAGTAGTCACTTCCCTTTCCTTTGTCCAGTTTCACGCCAGAGTAGGGACTGGGGGCCCCTGAACCGATGTAGACTGGATTATGTCTAATCTGGGGTACAATTCCCAGTTGTTAGACACCTTACATGGCCATATTCTGAGTTACCATTGTGAAGCTGGACATAGGTATTGGCCAATGTCCAGTGCATGCTTAAAATGGCGTCCCCGCATTCACGAAGTCTGGAAAAATGGTCATGGACAATGTGGGGGTACCTCTGCTAGTTCAGGGGTGCCGTCACACACAGGTACTTTGCACCCAGCCTTCAGGGTTGGAAGGCCTGACATATAGGTGACTTAAATGTGACCTGGTGCAATGTAAATGGCTGTGAAATGGTGCATGCTCCATTTCACACAGGCTGCAATGGCAGTCCTGTAGAAGCCTTAGCATGGGCTCCCTATGGGTGGCAAAAGTAATGCTGCAGCCCATAGGGATCCCCTGGAACCCCAAAGGCATGAGTACCTAGGTACCAGCTACTCGGGCGGCATTGTGTTTTAAATGCCAGCACAGGGGCATATGTGCTCCTGCACATATGCCATCACTCATGGAACAGTGCACCCTGCACCCTGGGCTAGAGGCGGCGTGCCTTAGGGGTGACTGTCCTGTGCATGGGCAGTAACAGGGTTTCTGCCTACACCTGGTATGGGCAGAATCTAACTCGAGCAGCAGGCTGCCCTTGTAGGTTGACATGGGAGCTCTGCAGTCTCTTTTTTACTTGTAGTACTCAGGGTGGCTCAATCAGTGCTGCAGCCCCGGCACCTCCTTTTGCCTCCATTGCCCTGGGCACGCTGTGTACCATGTACTAGGGACTTACAGGGGTAGTACGGTACTTTCCAATTGGCCTATGCAATTCAACATACAATTTAAGGGAAAGAGCATTATTACTGGGGCCTGGTTAGCAGGCTTCAGTACACTGACAGGTCAAAAACAGCATCTGACAGCAAAATGTGGTGGTGACCATCCAAAAAGGGGCATTTTACAAAAAGCATGCATTGGGTCTCCCTGGTATTTACATTTTTGTGCTGGACTTCTGCATTAAGTAATGAATTGGCTCATGCGTGATGCGTATGTTGTAAAAGTTCCTGATCTTGCGCTACCAATTGTGACCATAATGCCACAGCTGAGAACATTTGGATAATATGTATTTGCATGTGTCATCTATCGCCTATTTAGATACACCCATGGAATCTTATTACTCATGCCTTGTTTTAGAGTGGATAGCACTGGCCGGATTGGGCATTGGGTGTTTCTCCTGAAGGCTGGAAGGGTGGAGGTCTGTTTTTTATAGCAGTGCAGCAGTTTTTAAAGCACTGCACAGTTCCTTGAATATCCAACAGTTTTCAGGCAACATAAAATTGGCAAGATAACTCTGGTGATTAATGTACCTGCTGGAGAGAGATGGGGTTTTGTCTAGTGGCAGTTTTGACTCATCTAAGGTAGAGCAAAAGATGAATATGCCCATTGCAAACAATGTGTACCACGCAGATCACAGAACAGTATTTTATGTGATTAGCTCAGTGGGATATTACTTTTGTCAGAGAGCTCCTTTTGCTATTGTGCATTTCATAAGTTACAGTCATAATCTAGCAAAGTGAGTTATGAACAGCCATTATAGAGGTTCATGCAAACTGTACTGTACAGGTTAGAAAGTATTGTATTTTCCCAGTCTTTGATTGTCCTAATTTTTCCAAAGAGGGTTTGTTTGGGTACAAAAATATTGTTATTAGTAAAGTTAACCCTATCCACTATGTTACATTTGGCCCACGCACTACCAGCGTGGATGATGTGAATCCTACACCTTGTAGTCCCCTTTGTCAACATTTCCTAACAATGATTTAACACCTATGATTCATTCTCTCTCTGTGTGATTGTGATGTAAAGTGCTCAAACACCCTAAGCTGGTGAGAGAAGCGCTATAAAACAAATTAAATACATTTGAGAGAGGGGCGATGGAGAGACAAGCAGGTATGACAGAGGGTGACGGTGAGAGAATCACTGAAGATCCCCAATAAAGATTGCTGTATCCTGGTGCACTGCTTTGTCATCATTTACTATACTTTAAAAACTAATACAATTGAATATGTAATGAAAAATATGTGCGTAGAATGCACCTTTTTTGCCAGTTTTCCCACATTTTCTTGTGGGAGAACCCCTATTGTAGTAGTCAGTTTACTCACTATGCCCCTGTTGTGGCTGGTGTGACAACATTTGCTAGGGCTGTTTTGGGTTCCCAGACTGGTCCTGCTGGTTAGCCTATAAATCAACTGTTGTTTTGTCAAATAGTATTTTGAGGGTTTCAGTTGCAGGCCCATTGTCTTTTAGATTCTCAATCACAACCCATCTTAAATCATTGACTACATGGCCAATTGATGTGTAACTGTACAACTTCTTGGTTGTGTTGTGCTTGAATCGTAAATTGAGACAGTGCTCCCAAATATAATTTTTTTTAACTTCATGCCTATGTATCCAAGCCAGCAATGGCGTGCGATTATGCTTATCACGTGAAATGTGTTACAATTTGTGTATTTTTGTAAAGTCCAGAGTTTTTGTAAACCAAGGTCTAATGTTTTTGTGTGTCCACTTTAGTAACATACACTGCAATTACATATTCTGGCTAAACCCAACAAGGTGGCTGTTGGTCACAATCGGGGTATTTCTTCCCTCTGTGTACCACTGTGTTATTTAAAATTCGCCCCGTTTTGTATGAGTACAATAATTTCTTTAGAGATAGTCTGCTGGTATTCAATAGCCGCTGGTTTTGACTGATTATTTTTTTACTTGGTTTTATTCAATGTTGTATGTGGTCACAAATAACAGTCTATCACTCGTTGATTCCCGTTATCTATTCTCCAACAGGGCTTCCTCTGTTGTTGTTCCTGGCTCTCTTATTGTTTTTTTTTTTTTTCTATTATCATCTCTGGGTAATCGCTTGCTCTGAGTTTTTTGGGAAGTAATTCTGTTTGCTTCCAAGTTGCTACTATTCCTTCGGAGTCTGAGGAAATATCCTTATGGGAGATTTTGCCGTAGAGGATGGTAATGAAAGCTGTAAAATTTCAAAAGATTGCTAGTATTTGTAGATTCATGGTATGTGTCAATGTTCAACCCCCCTTAATCTGGGAAAATTCTGACATCTAAGAAGTTTAGTTCCTCATTACTTATATCATAGACGAACGGCTGATATTTCTTACATGAGTTAATACATGATAGAAATTGTAAGGCAGTTTTGTAATTGTCTTCCCATATTATCCGTGCTTCATCAATCATATAAGCATTCTTTTTTACCAGTTGACATGTGGGGTTGGAGTACATGATCCTATATTTTTTTTTGTCCTCTAAGAGGCGTGAGCATTCCTTCCTATATTCTGTTAATCTCTGTAATACTATCATCCCACCCATATCTGATGGTTTTATAAGTAGTTTCCTTTCATGATATGAGCTCCTCAATGCTACCTTGTCTTATCTAGACATGTTGTGAAAGATATTTAGACACATAAGGCCTGAATCACAAAGCTAAAGTTAGACCATAAGTCTAACTTAGACCAAAAGTCTAACTTTACTATTTATCAGTATTCACAAAGGTAAGTTACTACTAGTACATTTACTAGTAGTACAGTTACTAGTAGAAACGTATTTTGGGAATACCAAAAAGTAGTAAAGTTAAGACATTTGGTCTAAGGTAGATTTTAGGTCCAAAGTTAGACTTTTGGCCTAACTTCACCTTTGTGAATCGGGTCCTTAGAGCCAATTTTTTCTACGCCATTAAACATGGCGCATTCAAATGCTAGTACCTCTATCAAGATTGAGCTCATAGGTGGGGAAAACTGGATTTTTTTCAGAAGACCTGAATCTTCTTTTTCATCATTGTGGTGGTGCTCGTCATTGGTACCCTTTCATTGGTCATTGTCCTTGTATGTACCCTGGGGCATATTTATCATAGTTTTACGCAGCGCAATGCAGCATGAAAAGGCAGAAATGTGACATATTCAACATCATACAAACATTCCTGTCCTTTCCATGCACTGGTGCACTTTAGGCTGCAAGGGTGCCTGCACTGTAAACTGGATTGGTTTTGTGCAGGAAAAGAAACCCTCCTGCACAAAAACAATCTTAAGAGTCATGCTCCTCTTCCTATGGAATGCAGCACACACAGAAAGAGGAAAAAATGAGGAGAAAAAAACATAGTTCCCCTCGTTATAACTCCCCTGGGGAGGCATCGCATTTTGACGCATTCCCAGGTCTACCACTAGGGGTAAATCCAGGAATGTGCCAAAATCCATGGGTGAACACCCACACCCCACCCATGGAACACCTGCCTGGGGCAGAGTAACACATGGCAGCAATTTGCTGCCTTACATTATGTGGGAGGCTGGCCTGGCTTGTAGTGGGTACCTGATGGTACTTACACCTTGTCCCAGGTCCAGTTATCCCTTATTAGTAGATTAGTAGTGTTCTAGCAGCTTAGGCTGATAGAGGTAGCAATAGCAGAGCAGCTTAGGCTGAACTAGGAGACATGCAAAGCTGCTACTATGCAACTTATATCATATAGCACTATATCATAAGAAACACAATACTCAGAGTTACTAAAAGAACAAGTTACTTACCTTTGGTAACGCTTTTTCTGGTGGATACACTATCTACCTGTGGATTCCTCACCTTATGAATTCGTCCTTGCGTCAGCATCCAACGGAAAGACTTCTTCCTAGCTGTCCACGTCGACGAGGACGTCATAATGGCACGGCTCCACGTGACTCCGTCTGACGTCAACGTGCCAATAAGAGGTCCTCGTCGGCGTACTGACGTCAGTTTCACCTCATTTTTTTCGTGCCTTTGAGGCGAACAGGTGATAACCGACCCATCAAAAAACCATGAAATAGATCTATATATAAATATATACAAACACAAAAATCTTGTCCATTGAACCCATATATTTACATAATCACCTTAAATACATGTATATACAAATATATATATAGAAACATTACTCTAAATACTGCAAGATAAGCGTGTAACCAGGCAGGCAACGGGGAGGCGGGAGGGACCATGAGGAATCCACAGGTAACTAGTGTATCCACCAGAAAAAGCGTTACCGAAGGTAAGTAACTTGTTCTTCTGATGGATACAACTACCTGTGGATTCCTCACCTTATGAATAGAGTCCCAAGCAGTACGGCACTCGGTGGTGGGTGCCCGCCTGATTACACCAAGAAATCTTGCAATACCGAACAAGCAAAATGACCGTCCCTCCTCACTTCAGAGTCTAAACAATAATGTTTTACGAAGGTATGAAGGGACGCCAAGTTGCCGCTTTACATATATCTATTAACGGAACTCCTCTCGCTAGGGCCGAGGATGCAGACTTAGCCCTAGTAGAATGGACCCTGATACCTTCAGGAGGGACTTTTTTCGCCAGAGAGTAACAAACCTTAATACACAAGATGACCCACCTGGAGAGGGTTTGTTTCTGGACCGCTCTGCCCTTTCGCTGTCCAACATACCCAACGAACAGTTGATCATCTAGGCGAAAGTCCTTAGTCCTCTCCAGGTAGAAACTCAGGGCCCTCTTAGGGTCCCACCTATGGAGCCTCTCTTCATCTTTAGAAGGGTGAGGAGGAGGGTAGAACGCAGGTAGGGTAATACACTGCCCTATATGAAAAGGAGTGACAACTTTCGGCAGAAAAGCAGCCCTGGTTTTTAGTACCACTTTATCAGGGAAAAACATGGTAAATGGGGGCTTAACGGAAAGTGCCTGAAGCTCTCCAACTCTCCTAGCAGATGTGATTGCAATTAAGAAAACAATCTTCAGGACCAAATATCTCAATGGACATGAATGCATGGGCTCGAAAGGCGAACCCATCAAGAACGTCAATACAAGATTCAAGTCCCACGGAGGCATGTGAAAGGGTGTAGGAGGAAACCTATTTACCAAACCTTTAAGAAACCTGTTTACAATTGGAGACTTAAATAAAGATGGCTGGTCCGGAAGGCAAAGAAACGCCGACAGAGCTGCCAAATATCTCTTAACTGTAGCTATCGCATAGCCTTTCCTTGCCAAACTAAGAGCAAACAAAAGAATATCTGAAAGGTGGGCCTTCAAGAGATCTTTTTGGTTCTCTCCACACCAAAGCACAAATTTTGCCCACCTACCGGCATAAATAGATTTAGTGGAGTGTCGCCTGGATGAGAGAATAACATCCACTACATCCGGTGGGAGAGAAAACAAACTCAGGTTGCCCCGTTCAATCTCCAGACATGAAGGTGCAGGCTCTGGAGGTGGGGGTGTAGAACCTGCCCCTGCGATTGTGAGAGGAGGTCTGCCCTGAGACGGAGCGGAGGGCACTGAGAGAGTTGAAGCAGATCCGTATACCATACTGTAGGTGGGCGTCGCTCGCCTCGCCCACGAGCTCTCCGACTTGGCGTTCAGCTGACACCTTCCCTGACTTCCGCCCACATCGTCATGGAGACGCGTGGGGGCGGAGACGGCAATCGGCCCCTGACTTCCGGGTTGCCAGAACTTTAAATATGAAAAATGCCGCGACCAGGGCGGACGAGGAGGAACCGGAGCCGGAGGATTTTCCCCAACAGCGCGAACGAGGAGAACAGGAGCAGAGAGGAGGTCAGGACGAAGAGAAGACGGTCGGAACAGAGACACACGGAGGACACAAAGCAGCCGGCCACGGCCCAGGAGGGTCGTGGCTCTACAAGGTACGTACCCTTTTTAAGGGCAACAACAGAAAGGGGAAAGAAGGGGAAGGGAAGAAGGAAGGTGGGGAAAGACAGGAGGGGAAGGCCGGGAAAGACACCCAGGGCACACTCCCACTCAATTCCTAGAGAGAGAGAGAAAGAAAACCCCCCCTCTCCTCACAAAATTCCCCTAAAGAAAAATTGCACCAATTATTAGAGTTTGTAGAGTTAACCCCTCACCACTTCCCTCACAGCCCACCTCTCCCCTCACTAATCACAGAAATTAATAGACTAAGAAAATATCGTCCCACTTACCTGCTGTATCCTCTGTTGTTCTTCTGAGGGAAACCGTGGACCAAGGGGAGGACATCTGAGAGTCGCCACCCGGCCGAGGAAAGTTTAAAGAAACCATTAAAGACCTTGGAAATCCCACAGAAAGGAGGAAGAGAAACAAAAGGGAGGAACGAAAGGCTACCCTCTTATCACTGTGGTTCACCGCTCCTAGAACTTAAAATAAAAGCAAGAAAACCCCTGTTAAGGGTTAACATTTTGTGTCTGTGTGCTCTGTATCCCAGATCACAGCCCCAATCCCCCCCCACAGTGGTGTCAGAAGTGGGATTTTGAAGGGCCCGACGGGTTACAGAGACAGTGCAACCATGGAGGACAAACCAGGTCTCGAGGACATGATTAAACAACTGGCGGAAGGCCAGCGCCACCTCCAGCTAGTGTGGGAAGCACAACAAAGAGAGGCCAAGGAAGACAGAGAGGCCCTACAATCCGCTCTAAAAAGTCAGGCGACAATCATGGGCAGTAACCAGTTGGTCCATGAGACAGCTTTGAAAAAACTGACAGACACCATCGCTGCCAGCAAGGTGCATCCAAATGTGCCAAGTTCGGTATTACAAAAGTATCAGGAGGGAGAAGACCCTGATTCTTTTTTCACGAATTTCGAAAGAGTCGCCTCCTCCGCCCAATGGCCTGAAGATAGGTGGGGCCAATACATTGCCCCCCTCCTAACGGGCACTCTTCAATCTGCTTACCAGGCTGCCAGTCCAGGTGGTATCACCCCATACTCCGAGATAAAGAAGAGTATTTTGGAACGGGTGGGACATGACACAGAGTATTACAGGGCAAAATTCAGAAAAGTAAAATGGGGGCCCAATGAAGACCCACGGACCTATTATTACCAGGTGAAGGACCTGGGATTAAAATGGCTGGGACCCATAGAGACTGACCGTGCGGACGTCATCAAAGTGATAATCCTCGAACAGTACTTAGATTCCCTGCCAATCAGCACCCGAAACTGGATAAGGCAACACCCCAAAATAGACACTGAGATGGCCGTCGAACTAGCATGCGCCTACCACAGGTCAGGGGAGGTTAAACATCCGCCAACCCGACCCTTGGGGAAATTGCCTATAACTACTCCTCAATTTCCTCCCAGGCGAATAACTGAAGAACCAGGACCCTCACGAAGTACAGAAAGAAGTCCCATGCACCAGCCTCAGTGCTTTAGTTGTGGGGAATGGGGTCATATCACCCGCGGATGTCCAAAAAAACATGAGGGGGCAGAACCGATGGAAATCAGCGTTACTTGGGGAAGGGTTCTATGCCTGGGAAAAAGTGATGTGTCCTTTAAACACCCCCTTCAAATAAATGGGTCTCTGGTCATGGCCTTGATTGACTCCGGATGCAGTCAGTCGGTGATTCGTCGTAGTATAATACACCCGATACCAGAGACTGATGATCAGTGGGTAACCATATGTTGTATTCATGGAGACCGTGCTCAGTATCCACTTACAAGGGTGGAAGTTGGATGGAAAACTCACCTTGACCTTCTCTCCGTGGGGCTCATGGATAACTTAATAGAGGAGTGCATTATTGGGACTGATTATCAGAGATTCTACGAGATTCTAGATCAAACCCGGAAACATGATCCAGTAGATGAGTGGTGGGGTACGGCACCTTTCTGGAAGGACTCTATATGTAGCCCACCCACAAGGGTAAAATTGACCCGGAGAGAAAAAAGAGCAGAGAAACATAAATTTGCAACCAACCAAGAACGGAAAAAAAAGGAGAAATTGGTGGCCCATATAGACACTGCCCCCATGTCTTTTAGAATGAGTCAACACGAAGATCCCACACTGGTGAATGCCTGGAAAATGGCCAAAATTGCCCCTACAGGGGAGGTAGGTCCCTACTTCTTGGTACATAAGGACTTGCTATATCGAGTGCTCACCAGAGCAAATGAGGAAAAGAGACAACTCGTAGTCCCCGAACCCTATAGAACACAGGTCCTCTTCCTAGCCCATAATCAACCAGGGGGAGGTCATTGTGGCCGGGAGAAAACCGAAGAATATTGACGGTTTTACTGGCCCGGGGTATATGCACACATCCGGCGATATTGTGCCCATTGTCCGAAATGTCAGCTGGTAGAACCAGGAGCTATTAGGAGAGCCCCGTTACGGCCCTTACCGATTATTGATACTCCCTTCAAACGTGTCGATATGGACCTAGTAGGACCCCTTTTGCCATCCAGTAAAGGACACACTCATATTCTCGTCTTAGTAGATTATGCGAGTAGATATCCTGAAGCTATTCCACTCACTAGTATCACTAAGGCGGTAGCACAAGCAATGATAGCATTCTTTGCCCGAGTGGGGTTTCCTGAAGAACTTCTTACCGACCAGGGAACACCGTTCGTATCTGGAATGATGAAACAGATATGTAAGTCCCTAGGTGTTCTCCAAATCAAGACATCAGTATATCACCCACAGATGGATGGTTTAGTGGAACGATTCAATCATACAATCAAAACCCTTTT
This sequence comes from Pleurodeles waltl, assembly GCF_031143425.1. Taxonomy (NCBI): domain Eukaryota; kingdom Metazoa; phylum Chordata; class Amphibia; order Caudata; family Salamandridae; genus Pleurodeles; species Pleurodeles waltl. The sequence continues at coordinate 1,221,805,565 of NC_090447.1, forward strand.
GAGGAAAATAGTGAGCGAAACTGGGAAAGACTGGGATCAAAAACTTCCCTTAGTATTATATGCAATAAGAACACACGAGCAATCCTCTACCGGGCATAGCCCGTTTGAACTTGTATTTGGAAGGCAACCTAGGAATCTATTAGATATGGCAGCAGAATTATGGGAAGAGGAAAATAACGAGGAGCGACCCATCCTAGATTATATTCACAAATTAAAAATCCATCTCCAGACAGTGTGGGAGGATGTGAGACAACATTTAGAAAAGGCCCAAGACACCCAAAAAAATTACTATGATCAGGGTACTAAACTGTGGGTTCTACAACCCGACGAGAAGGTATTAATCCTCCGTCCCACTTCAGAGCATAAATTGATAGCCAAATGTCAAGGGCCGTATCGGATAATAAAAGCGGTCACACCGGTTACATACTTGGTAGAATTAAACACCCAACCCAGACGAACCCAAATTTATCACATCAATCTATTAAAGAAATGGGAAGACCCGGAAAATGAAAATCCCATACCAGCAAGGGCATACCTGATCACACCGAATCAACCACTAGCATTACAACTATGTCCCATCTCCCATTTAGAACCACAAAAACTTCCCAGGGTCAACGAGTCTCTTTCTGAGATAGAGACACGGCAATTAATGAAGCTAATCCAAAGTCATGCCCGTTTCTTCTCCGAAATGCCAGGGAAAACTTCTTGGGTACAACATCAAATACGAACACCTGAGGGCAAAATTGTACGCCAACGTCCATATCGTATCCCCGAAGCGAGAAAAATCCTTATAGAGGACGAAATAACCAAAATGTTATCTCTTGGGGTTATTGAGACGTCCACCAGCCCATGGTGTCCTCCTATAGTACTGGTGCCGAAACCGGATGGGTCGGTCCGTTTCTGCATCGACTTTCGGAAACTCAATGAGGTATCACTTTTTGATACCTATCCCATTCCCCGGGTGGATGAGGTGTTAGAGAAAATCGGACAAGCCCGCTTTATGACCACTATTGACTTGACGAAGGGATATTGGCAGATTCCCTTAGCTCCCTCAGACAAAGAGAAGACGGCGTTCGTCGCCCCTTCGGGGTTATATCAATTTACCGTCCTCCCATTCGGCCTTCATGGTGCTCCGGCTATGTTCCAACGGTTGATGGATCGTCTTCTGAGACCCTTCCATGACTTTACGGCTGCCTACCTTGATGACATTGTCATTTTTAGCTCTACCTGGTCAGACCATCTCCTACATCTAGGAAAAATATTCTCAGCGATAGCAGAAGCAGGTCTTACCGCCAACCCCAAAAAATGTGTCATAGGACAGATCCAGATTTCCTATCTTGGTTATGTCATCGGAAAGGGAGTATTGAGTCCACAAAAAGATAAGGTAGCCACCATTAGACAAATACCACTTCCAAAAACAAAAAAAGAACTCCGTTCATTTTTGGGGCTGGTAGGGTATTACCGACGGTTCATACCTCAATACTCGACCATTACAGCCCCCTTGACTAATCTATTAAAAAAACAGTACTCGAATACCCTTCCCCCTTTTTCCCCCGCACAACTCCAGGGTTTTCACTGGCTAAAAGAAGCCCTGTCTACTGAGCCCATATTACGTTGTCCCGATTTTTCCAGACCTTTCCATCTTTTTACAGACGCCTCGAATGTTGGATTGGGGGCCGTATTAGCACAGCCAGACGATCAGGGGTACGATCACCCCATTGTATATATCAGTAGGAAGTTGTTGCCTAGAGAACTAAACTACCCTACTATCGAGAAGGAATGCCTGGCCATAAAGTGGGCGATAGAGTGTTTACAATATTACCTCCTGGGGCGTCCTTTCATCCTTTACACAGATCACGCCCCCTTAACATGGTTGTCTTCCCATAAGGATACCAATTCACGTGTCTTACGCTGGTTCCTTGAATTGCAACCCTTTACATTTCAGGTCCGGCACATCCCTGGGGCACGACAGTGTCCCGCTGACTTTCTCTCTCGCTGTCCGGTCTCCACGGTACTCAACCAGTCCCGTTCATGGGGAGGGGTGTGTAGGCGGGCGTCGCTCGCCTCGCCCACGAGATCTCCGACTTGGCGTTCAGCCGACGCCTTCCCCGACTTCCGCCCACGTCGTCATGGAGACGTGTGGGGGCGGAGACGGCAATCGGCCCCTGACTTCCGGGTTGCCGGAACTTTAAATATGAAAAACGTCGCGACCAGGGCGGACGAGGAGGAACCGGAGCCGGAGGATTTTCCCCAACAGCGCGAACGGGGAGAACAGGAGCAGAGAGGAGGTCAGGACGAAGAGAAGATGGTCGGAACAGAGACACACGGAGGACACAAAGCAGCCGGCCACGGCCCAGGAGGGTCGTGGCTCTACAAGGTACGGACCCTTTTTAAGGGCAACAACAGAAAGGGGAAAGAAGGGGAAGGGGAGAAGGAAGGTGGGGAAAGACAGGAGGGGAAGGCCGGGAAAGACACCCAGGGCACACTCCCACTCAATTCCTAGAGAGAGAGAGAAAGAAAACCCCCCCTCTCCTCACAAAATTCCCCTAAAGAAAAATTGCACCAATTATTAGAGTTTGTAGAGTTAACCCCTCACCACTTCCCTCACAGCCCACCTCTCCCCTCACTAATCACAGAAATTAATAGACTAAGAAAATATCGCCCAACTTACCTGCTGTATCCTCTGTTGTTCTTCCGAGGGAAACCGTGGACCAAGGGGAGGACATCTGAGAGTCGCCACCCGGCCGAGGAAAGTTTAAAGAAACCATTAAAGACCTTGGAAATCCCACAGAAAGGAGGAAGAGAAACAAAAGGGAGGAACGAAAGGCTACCCTCTTATCACTGTGTTTCACCGCTCCTAGAACTTAAAATAAAAGCAAGAAAACCCCTGTTAAGGGTTAAAATGTTGTGTCTGTGTGCTCTGTATCCCAGATCACAGCCCCAATCCCCCCCCCCACACATACCCTTCTCGGCCAGTCCGGAGCCACTAAGATGACTTGGGCCTGGTCTTGACGAATCTTCCTCAGAACTCGAGGAATCAATGGTATGGGGGGAAACGCGTAAAGCAACTGGCCGCTCCAGGACATCTGAAACGCATCCCCCAATGCTCCTTGCAACGGATACTAGAGGCTGCAGAACAACGGGCAATGCGCGTTCTCTCGAGTGGCGAATAGATCCACCTGAGGAGTACCCCACATCCCGAAGATGTGGAGGACTAGATCTGGATGGAGACGCCCCTTGTGATCTACTGAGAAGTGACGACTGAGACCGTCCGCACGAACATTCAGTACTCCAGCCAAATGATTCGCTATTAAGCAAATCTGATGGTCCTGAGCCCAGGACCAGAGCCGCAGAGCTTCTCTGCAGAGAAGGTACGACCCTACTCCTCCCTGCTTGTTTACATACCACATCGCTGTAGTGTTGTCCGTCAGGACCTGAACTGACTGACCACGAAGGGAAGGGAGGAAGGCCTTGAGCGCCAAACATACTGCCCGCAACTCCAACAGATTGATATGCAACATCTCTTCAACTGGACACCAATGACCCTTGATATCCAGGTCCCCCAGATGAGCTCTCCACCTTAGAGTGGAAGCATCCGATATCACTGTGGCCACTGAAGGAGGCAGTGAAAACGGTTTTCCTTGGGAAAGGTTGCCGTCCTCTGCCCACCAAAGAAGATCCGCTACAGCGTCCTTGGAGATCTTTATTGAATCCCTGAGATCTCCTTTGTGTTGGAACCACTGCCTGCGGAGGCACCATTGAAGAGCCCTCATATGTCAGCGAGCGTGAGTGACCAACAGAATGCAAGAAGCAAACAGACCTAGCAGGCGTAAGACCTTGAGGACTGGAACTGCCGCTTCAACTTGAAACAACGGAATCAGCACCTGAATGTCCCGAACCTGCTGAGCCGGGGGTAGGCCCGAAACATTGTTGTGTCCAGTACTGCCCCTATGAACAGGAGGCGTTGAGAGGGCTCTAGGTGAGATTTGGGCACATTCACAGAAAAACCCAGATCGAACAACAACTGGGTTGTCATTTGCAGATGAGACAACACAAGCTCTGGAGACTTGGCTTTGATCAACCAATCGTCCAGGTAGGGAAAAACCGCTACTTCCCTCCTTCTGAGATGTGCTGCAACAACTGACATCACCTACGTGAAAACCCGAGGTGCTGAAGTAATTCAAACGGAAGAACAGCAAACTGGAGATACTTCCTGTGCGACTTGATTATCGGAACATGAAAGTACACGTCCTGCAAGTCGACAGACACCATCCAGTCTACTTCGTTCAACACCAATAGCACCTGCGCTAGGGTCAGCATTTTGAATTTTTCCCGCTTGAGGAACAAATTCAAAATCCTCAAGTCTAGGATCGGCCGTAATCGACCATCCACTTTGGGAATCAGGAAATATCTTGAATAACACCCCTGACCCCTTCCCTGCAATGGCACCAACTCTATTGCGCCCTTTGCCGACATGGTTATAACCTCCTGTTGCAACAACAGAAGATGGTCTTCTGAACAAAAGGAGGGACTCCTGAAAGGGGAGAGCATAGCCCTTTTCTACAATCCCTTGCAACGAGTCTGTTGTAATTGACTTCCATTTCTGCAGAAAAAGACTCAATCTTCCCCCTACAGGAGAAGTATGGATGATAAAGTGGGGAAAACTAGGGCTGCTTCTGCTGTTGTCCACCAGAGGAGGATGAAGAAGAAGAAGAAGAGAGTTGCTGGGCTGGACCTCTAGCCCTACCCCTACCCCGCCCTCTAACGGCACAATAGGGCGGATTGGCAGGTTGCTGGGCGTAAGACTGCGACTTCCGAAAGGCAGAACCTCAAATGAACCCCTGAAACCTGCGAAAAGGTCTATAAGGCGTTGTAGTAGAGGTCTGTAAGCCCAGGGACTTAGCTGTCGCCCGACAGTCCTTAAACCGTTCAAGGGCAGAGTCCGTCTTGTCCCCAAACAACTTTTCCCCATCAAATGGAAGATCCATCAAGGTGGATTGAACATCTGAAGAAAATCCAGAGGACCGTAGCCAGACATGCCTCCTAGTAGCCACAGATGTTCCCATGGCCCTGGCTATGGAATCCGAGGTATCCAGGCCAGATTGTATAATCTGCTGTGCAGCAGCCTGCGCATCCATAAAAAGGGAGCCAAACGATCTCTGCATCGCCTGTGGTAGTTCCTTCGCCATAACTTTAGCGGAGTTCATAAGGGCGTGGACGTATCTGCCCAGCAGGCAGGTAGAATTAGTAGCTTTAAGCGCCATGCTGCAAGATGAAAAGATCTTCTTTGAAGACTGCTCCATCAGTTGGGACTCCAGGGAATGTCCCAGGAGCAGTCTTCGCAGAACATGACGCCTGAACTACCAAGCTTTCCGGAGTTGGATGCCGTGACAGAAAAACCGGATCTCCTGGTGCACCTCTATGTCTCCTCGCCACTGCCCTATTCACAGCGGGAGTTGTCACTGGCTTCTTCCACAAGTCCAAGATAAGCTCATTGAAAGGCAGCAAAGGGTCAGCACTGGACGAAGAGGGATGTAGTACCTCTGTGAGCAGGTTAGTTTTTACCTCCGCCACAGACAAATGCAAATCCAGGTACTCAGCTGCCTTCCTCACCAATGTATAGAAGGAAGCGGCCTCTTCAGTAAACTCCCCCGGAGACACAATGTCCCACTCCGGGGAAGGATCCAGACCACTTGCAGTGGCAAGTCCCTGGAACTCATCGGAAGACTCGATCTCGCCTTCCTCCAGCTGTCTATATTCCTCCTCTTCCAGAAGTCTCAATGCCTTTCTCCGAGATCGAAGATGTGTCTCTAGGGCCGGCGTCGACAAAGAGCCCATCGACGCCGACGATCTCGAATCCCGAACAGGACCAGGAAGACTCCTAGACTCATCTGGCGCCGGTGCGACACGGAGTCGAATGATGACCTTCTCGGAGTCGGTTGGCAGGAAGGTGATGGAGCCAGTCTGGATGGGGATATCAACGATGCCGGATGGCGCGGAGAAGGAGTCGGTTGACGTGCAGGCGGATACACCGTCACAAGTGGAGGACTCCTGCCAGAGGAGACCCTAGACGCCGAACCGCCAGTCTTTGTAGGGCAGAGGGGCATGAATGGAGCAGCCCTGTACGGCGCCGGCGAGCCCATATTAAATGCCAATGGCCCCGTGGGACCCGCCAGTGCACCAGCAGGGGCCATGGATTGGAAGACGGCATACATTGCATTAAAAAATGTGGCCGGATCCGTCCCTGGAGCCGGGAAAGCAGGGTACTGTTGTGCAGATGTCTGCTGAACATCAGGCTCCCTTGATGCCGGCGAAATCTGAGGGCTACGTTGAACGACCTCAAAAACAGAAGGCGCTGGCGACAACTCCGGACTCTCAGGCTGAGGCGTGACAGCAGGACTCATCTCCCATGTCTTCTGTCGTCGTGATGATCGAGACCTCGACCTCGATCGGCTCCGCTCCGAACTGCGCCGAGAGTCATGACGGCGCTGAGAGTCATGATGATGCCGCTTCTTATGCCTTTTGGGAGAAGCATGGGAGGAATTATTTTTATGGCCCTTCTCAGCTTTAGCCAAGAAGAGCTTCTCCTCACGCTCCTTCAGAGCTTTTGGATTCATGCTCTGGCATGAAGAGCAACCTTCCACATCATGCTCCGAACTAAGGCACCAAATTCAGTCTGAATGGGGGTCGGTCACTGACATCCGACCCCCGCATTCTCTACACAGCTTGAAACCGGACTTTTTTGGAGGCGACATTGTAACCACCAAAAATCGTTACAGTTAACGAGCCAGGAAGAAAAAACATTGGCGTTGAAAGCACGGAAAAAAGGAAAACTGATGTCAGTACGCCGACGAGGACCTCTTATTGGCACGTTGACGTCAGACGGAGTCACGTGGAGCCGTGCCATTATGACGTCCTCGTCGACAGCTAGGAAGAAGACTTTCCATCAGATGCTGACGCAATGACGAATTCATAAGGTGAGGAATCCACAGGTAGTTGTATCCATCAGAAATAAAGGTACTTTATTTTAGTGACAATATGCCAAAAGTATCTCAGAGGATATACTCCCTTAGCAGGTAAGCAAAATACACAAAATATACACACAAACCAAAATCAGGTAAGTAAACAGTTAGAAAAGTAGTGCAAATACTGTAGAATACAACAGGATGCAATAGGACACAATAGGCCTAGGAGCAATACAAACCATATACTCCAAAAGTGGAATGTGAACGACAAAATGACCCCAGGCGTAGTGTAGTGTGTAGAGGGTCACTGGGAGTGTAAGAAAACAATAAGGGTGTCCAAGATACCCCACTCGAAGACCCTGAAAAGTAGGAGTAAAGTTACCCTACTATCCCAGAAAGACAGTAAAGTAGAGCTAGGGGATTCTGCAAAGGCAACAACTGACTGCAAAGCACTGAACCTGGACCTGAGGACCTGCAAAGGAAGGGGACCAAGTCCAAGAGTCACGCAAGTGTCCTGGGGGGGCAGGAACCCACTAAACCCCGGATGAAGGTGCAAAAGGGCTGCCTCTGGTGGAAGACACCGAAGAATCTGCAACAACAGAAGGTGCCAGGAACTTCTCCTTTGGACAAAAGAAGTCCCACGGCATGCTGGAGGACTAAGAGTTGTTTCACACAGAAAGACCACAAACAAGCCTTGCTAGCTGCAAGAGTGACGGTTGAAGATAATGGGTGCTGCCTGGGCACAGGAAGGACCAGGACAGGGCTCCTTGCAGGAGGAGACAGAGGGGATGCTCAGAAACAGAGAGAGTCCAAGCAGAAGCAGGCAGCACCTGCAGAAGCACTTGAACAGGCATTCAAGAAATTTGAGCATGTCAGTCATCTCAACACAACAAAAGAGGGTCCCATGAAGCCGGAGGTCAACTCAGCGAGTTGAGCAATGCAGGATGGAGTGCTGAGGACCTGGTCTGTGCTGTGCACGAAGGATTCTTTGCAAAAGTGCACAGAAGCCCTAGCAGCTGTGGATCACTCAGTAAACAGGATTACTGCCTGGCATGGGGAGGCAAGGACATACCTCTGCCAAATTGGGACAGAAGGATCACTGGACTGTCAGGGTCACTTGGATCCAGCTCCTGTGTTCCAGGGATCACGCTCGTCAAGATGAGAGGGGACCCAGAGGACCGGTGATGCAGACATTTGGTGCCTGCATTAGCAGGGGCAAGATACCGTTGACCCACAGGAGATTTCTTCTTGGCTTCCAGTGCAGGGTGAAGGCAGACAGCCCTCAGAGCATGCACCCTATAGGAAACAGTCGAGAAAGCCAGAATTAGGCGCTACAATGTTGCTGGTAGTCATCTTACTACTTTGTTGCGGTTTTGCAGGCGTCCTGGAGCAGTCAGCGGTCGATCCTTGGCAGAAGTTGAAGTGAGAGATGCAGAGGAACTCTGGTGAGCTCTTGCATTCGTTATCTGAAGAGAAACCCACAGGAGAGACCCTAAATAGCCCTCAGAGGAGGATTGGCCACCTAACCAGGTAAGCACCTATCAGGAGGGGTCTCTGACGTCACCTGCTGGCACTGGCCACTCAGAGGCCTCCACTCTGCCCTCACACCTCTGCATCCAAGATGCAGAGGAGGAGACACTGGAGGAGTTATGGGCACCACCCCTGGGGTGGTGATGGACAGGGGAGTGGTCACTCCCCTTTCCTTTGTCCAGTTTCGCGCCAGAGCAGGGGCTGGGGGATTCCTGAAACGGTGTAGACTGGCTTATGCAAGGAGGACACCATCTGTGCCCTTCAAAGCATTTCCAGCGCCTGGAGGAGGCTATTCCTCCCCAGCCCTTAACACCTATTTCCAAAGGGAGAGGGTATAACACCCTCTCTCAGAGGAAATCCTTTGTTGTGCCAATCCTGGGACAGGGCTGCCCAGACCCCAGGAGAGCAGAAACTTGTCTGAGGGTTGGCAGCAGTGGTAGCTACAGAGAAAACCCCAGAAAGCTAGTTTGGCAGTACCTGGGGTCCATGGTGGAGCACCAGGAATGCATGGGATTGGCACCCCAATACCATATTTGGCATGGGGGGACAATTCCATGATCTTAGACATGTTACATGGCCATATTCGGAGTTACCATTGTGAAGCTACATATAGGTATTGACCTATATGTAGATCACAAGTGTAATGGTGTCCCCGCACTCACAAAGTCCGGGGAAATTGCCTTTAACAATGTGGGGGCACCTTGGCTAGTGCCAGGGTGCCCTAACACTTAGCAACCTTGAACTTAACCTTCGCCAAGTGAGGGTTAGACATATAGGTGACTTATAAGTTCCATAAGTGCAGTGTAAAATGGCTGTGAAATAACGTGGATGTTATTTCACTCAGGCTGCAGTGGCAGTCCTGTGTAAGAATTTTCTGAGCTCCCTATGGATGGCAAAAGAAATGCTGCAGCCCATAGGGATCTTCTGGAACCCTAATAACCTGGGTACCTAGGTACCATATACTAGGGAATTATAAGGGTGTTCCAGTGTGCCAATCAGAATTGGTGAAAATGGTCACTAGCCTGCAGTCACAATTTTAAAAGCAGAGAGAGCATAAACACTGAAGTTCTGGTTTGCAGAGCCTCAGTGATACAGTTAGGCACCGCACAGGGAATACATATAGGCCACAAACTATGAACACCGGGGTCCTGGTTAGCAGGATCCTAGTGACACAGGCAAAAACAAACTGACACACAATTAAAAATGGGGTTAACATGCCAGGCAAGATGGTACTTTCCTACACATTATTCTAGATTTATCAAGCCATGCAGGGCTATGCAAGGTGGCTTTGTGTAACTTGATAAAACTGACTTTAGTGTTGTGTCGCCCTTGCACCCCCTTGCATGATACAAGGGTGACACAACACAATGATAAATATGCCCCCCTCTGTCTGTTGTCTTCCCACTGGACTTGTATCTCTCTTTTTTTTCGGTCTTTGTTGTCCCTGACCTCCTCCTAAAAAAGTAAAACTAGGGGCATTTAAGAGCCCCAGCGCCTCCTTGCACCAAATTAGCATACATTTTTTAACGCTAATGTTGCCCAAGGAGGCCAAAATCACCACACCACATTTACAAAGTGGCACAATGAATGCATTGCACCACTTTGTAAACCTCTGCTCCACATTATGCCTGCACCAGGTATAATGTATGCAAGAGGCGCATTCCCCCATAAGGGGGCCAAAAAAGTGGAGCAAAGAAATCTAAAAGATTTCTTTGCATAATTTATTTCAGCATTTTCAACACCTGCTCAGAGCAGGCATTAAAAAGGGGCATGCCATAGTTTTCAATGGGCGCCTATGTGGTGTTAAGGATTAATGCCAACATTTTGGATGTAACCCACAACAGTACATTATTAGCATCAGAAATTCTGATGCTATTGCAGGAGGCTGACCTGGCTTATAGTGGGTATCTTGTGGTACTTACACCTTGTGCCAGGTCCAGTTATCCCTTATTAGTAGATTAGAGGTGTTCTAGCAGTTTAGGCTGATAGAGGTAGCTATAGCAGAGCAGCTTAGGCTAAACTAGTAGAAAGCTCCTACTATATCACTTATATCACATAGCACTATTTCACAAGAAAACACAATACTCAGAGTTACTAAAAATAAAGGTACTTTATTTTAGTGACAATATGCCAAAAGTATCTCAGAAGATATACTCCCTTTTGGCACACTGGAACACCCTTATAATTCCCTGGTATATGGTACCTAGGTACCCAGGGTATTGGGGTTCCAGGAGATCCCTATGGGCAGCAGCATTTCTTTTGCCACCCATAGGGAGCTCAGACAATTCTTACACAGGACTGCCACTGCAGCCTGAGTGAAATAAAGTCCACGTTATTTCACAACCATTTCACACTGCACTTAAGTACCTTATAAGTCACCTATATGTCTAACCCTCACTTGGTGAAGGTTAGGTGCAAAGTTACTAATTGTGAGGGCACCCTGGCACTAGCCAAGGTGCCCCCACATCGTTCAGGGCGAATTCCCAGACTTTGTAAGTGCGGGGACACCATTACACACGTGCACTATACATAGGTCACTACCTATGTATAGCGTCACAATGCTAACTCTGAACATGGCCATGTAACATGTCTAAGATCATGGAATTGTCCCCCCAATACCATTCTGGTATTGGGGGGACAATTCCATGATCCCCCGGGTCTCTAGCACTGAACCTGGGTACTGCCAAACTGCCTTTCCGGGGTTTCCACTGCAGCTGCTGCTGCTGCTGCCAACCCCTCAGACAGGATTCTGCCCTCGCCCAGGAAGGCAGTACAAAGGATTTCCTCTGAGAGAGGGTGTTACACCCTCTCCCTTTGGAAATAGGTGTGAAGGGCTGGGGAGGAGTAGCCTCCCCCAGCCTCTGGAAATGCTTTGATGGGCACAGATGGTGCCCATCTCTGCATAAGCCAGTCTACACCGGTTCAGGGATCCCCCATACCTGCTCTGGCGCGCAACTGGACAAAGGAAAGGGGAGTGACCACTCCCCTGACCAGTACCTCCCAGGGGAGGTGCCCAGAGCTCCTCCAGTGTGTCCCAGACCTCTGCCATCTCGGAAACAGAGGTGTTGGGGGCACACTGGACTGCTCTGAGTGGCCAGGCCAGCAGGTGACATCAGAGACCCCCTCTGATAGGCTCTCACCTTTCTTGGTAGCCAATCCTCCTTTCTTCGTAGCCAAACCTCCATTTCTGGCTATTTAGGGTCTCTGCTTTGGGGAATTCTTCAGATAACGATTGCAAGAGCTCACCAGAGTTCCTCTGCATCTCCCTCTTTGACTTCTACCAAGGATCGACCGCTGACTGCTCCAGGACGCCTGCAAAACCGCAACAAAGTAGCAAGACGACTACCAGCAACATTGTAGCGCCTCATCCTGCTGGCTTTCTCGACTGTTTCCTGGTGGTGCATGCTCTGGGGGTAGCCTGCCTTCACCCTGCACCAGAAGCTCAGAAGAAATCTCCCGTGGGTCGACGGAATCTTCCCCTGCTAACGCAGGCACCAAAATACTGCATCACTGGTCCTCTGGGTCCCCTCTCATCCTGACGAGCGTGGTCCCTGGAACACAGGAGCAAGGTCCAAGTGTCTTCGACAGTCCAGTGGCCCTTCTGTCCAAATTTGGTGGAGGTAAGTCCTTGCCTCCCCATGCCAGACAGTAATCCTGTGTACTGCGTGAACTGCAGCTGCTAGGGCTTCTGTGCACTCTTGCAAGACTTCCTTCGTGCACAGCCTAGCCCAGGTCCCTAGCACTCCGTCCTGCATTGCCCAACTCGCTGAGTTGGACTCCGACTTCGTGGGACTCCCTTTTGTTGTTCCCATCAAAACAGCCAGCCCGAACAAAGCTGAGGTATACAGTGAAGCACGTCAAACCGCAGTGAGTAAATTCGTGCCCCTACACCCCGTGCCTACGGTTTTGAGCCAATCAACGCCACCCGACAGCATTCCCAATACCTGTAGAAATAATCAGATCTTGCCCAGCCTAACTGGCCATCATGTCTGCCATACCTCCAGTAGAACCATTCATTGTCGAAGGAGCCCCATGCGCGCAAGCCCCAAAATGGAAGGAATGGGTGGAAAGAGTACTCCTATTCTTCGAGGCCACCAAGGTAGCAAATGACCGGAAGTGCGCCATGCTCATCCATATAGGAGAGTAGGACATATATAAGAAATCCAAAAACCTCGCTGAAGACGCACCCAAAACACACATAACGCTCATAGCAGCATTAAACAGGCACTTTGAACCCATGGTCAACACTGATTACGAGAGGTTCATATTCAGGCAAGCCAGACAAACAAGCGGAGGAGTCATTGGACGCCTTCCACATGAGGCTAAGAGAGTTAGCGAGCACCTGCCGGTTCAATGGCGAAACAGAAGAAGTGAGAGGACAACTAATCCAAGGTTGTGCCTCCTTAAAGCTCAGGGAACGCATCCTAGAAGAATCTGGAAAATCCCTGCCGGACATCCTGCAAATGGGGCGCACGAAAGAGCTGTCAAGGGCCCGTGCCTCACACATGGAGGCAGCTCTACAGAGACCTATAAAAGAAGAGACGGCTAGTGCGATCACGGCGCCCATGAACAGGCCCAAACAATGACCGAACAAGGCCCAAACGAGGCAATGTGGGTATTGTGGTGGGATACCACACAAACCATCCGAGTGCCCGGCAAGAGGAAAGATATGCTCCAGCTGCGGGAAGATAAATCACTTCGCAAAAGTCTGCAGGTCCAAGAGAACTGGAAATGCAGCAGTCAACATTGCACTGGAGGAGGCCCCTCCAAACAAGTCGGAGCATGGGAGTGACATGGACTATGACGAAGCCGTGATACATGTAGTCCACTCCCTTTTCACCGTCAGGCACACCATCCCTCGTCAAGCACAAGTTCCAAAGTGCCAGATCCAGATGGGCAAGCATAAGATCGGCGCGGTAGTAGACACGGGAGCGTCCATAAACCTCCTGGCCACGGAGGAACACCGCCGGATGGTACCAACTTCAACGCTAACAAAGGCAAATGTAAAGGTCTACGCCTATGGGCAGAACACTCCTCTAGCCCTGAAGGGCATGTTCCGAACTACCCTCACCCATGGGTCGCAGTCCACCCCAGTGAAGGTATACGTGACAGAGGAAAGAAAAGGAATGCTGTTAGGCTGTAAGGCTGCGGAAGAGCTGGCGATAGTTACGTTCGCATTCAGCATTCACCAAGAGTCCATAACCTACCTGATAGCCAGATATGACGGAGTGTTCGAAGGAATCGGGTGTCTCTGAGACCGTGAGATCAATCTCCACATTGATCAAACGGTACAGCCAGTAGCCCTCCGCCATCGGCGAGTTGCGTTCCACCTTCGGCCCCAAGTGGAGAGAGAGCTGGACCACCTCGAAAAGGCAGGAATCATCGAGAAGGTCTCTGGACCCACACCATGGGTCTCACCCATCGTGGTAGCGCAGAAACCCAAACAACCCGGGGAAGTCCGCATATGTGTGGATGTGCACCTCCCCAACGCCGCCATCAAACGGGAAAGGCATCTGACCCCCACAATCGACGATATCTTGGGAGAACTCAGCGAATCCCATTGGTTTTCTAAACTCGACCTCCGGTCCGGATACCACCAGCTTGTGCTAGCAAAAGACTCACGGTACATCACAACATTCTCCACACATGTCGTGCTAAGAAGGTACAAGCGGCTGAGCTTCGGGATATCCAGTGCCGCTGAAGTGTTCCAAAATGTTATACAGGAACTGTTGGCTGACCTACCCGGAACCATAAACGTGAGCGACGATATCCTCGTCCACGCGCCCACCATCGCGGAACACCACTCCCGCCTCCAGAGTGTCCTACAGCGCATCCAGGATTCCAGACTCACTCTGCACCGCAGAAAATGCGAGTTCCTAAGAGACAGGATACAGTTCTTTGGCTACACTTTTTCAGCAAGTGGCGTAGCCCCAGATCCGGCCAAGGTGAGCGACATCAAGAAAGCACCCCCTCCTACAAACATCACAGAAGTCTGGAGTTTCCTAGGAATGGCCAACTACTGCGGCCGTTTTATCAAAGACTTGTCCAACCTCACCCAGCCGCTGAGGAGTCTAACCAAAGCCTCTGAGCCATGGAGATGGGGGCCAGCGGAACAAACTGCTTTTGAAGCCATCAAAGAGGGCCTGTCCAGCGAAACCATCTTACAATACTTCGACCCAAAATGAAACACTAAGATCGCCGTCGATGCTGGACCAAAAGGACTAGGTGCCGTATTATTACAAGAACAGGCAGAAGGGATGTGGTCCCCAGTTGCCTACACCAGCAGGTCACTCACTGAAACTGAGCAAAGATATTCTCATATAGAAAAGGAAGCTATCGCAGTGCACTGGGGCTGTAAGCACTATCATATCTATGTTTACGGCCGCCCATTTATTGTGACCACCGACCACAAGCCATTACTCCCCCTCTTCAATGGCACTGCCTCCAAGCCTCCGCCGGGGATTGAGAAGTGGATGCTACAATTGCAAGACTATAGCTACCAATTGGAGTACCGCCCGGGGTCTGAAAACCCGGCAGACTATTTGTCAAGACATCCACAAGCAGCTTCGGATGTAGAGGTTGAGGAAGCACAGGAGACCGAAGAGTATGTCAGATACATCACAGACCAGTCCAGGCCGATACCCATGTTGATAGACGAAATTGTGCAAGCCACCAAGGATGATGAGTGCCAACAAAAAGTTCTAGTAG
Organism: Pleurodeles waltl; assembly: GCF_031143425.1. Taxonomy (NCBI): domain Eukaryota; kingdom Metazoa; phylum Chordata; class Amphibia; order Caudata; family Salamandridae; genus Pleurodeles; species Pleurodeles waltl. The sequence goes on from NC_090447.1 coordinate 1,221,820,768, forward strand.
CAATGAAGAACAACCAATGGCTCTGTCTAAAAGAACAACTACATTTGCTGACCTCCGATCCCAACGTGTCATAGGGAGTCTTTACAACGTCAGGGACGGACTCACCACCTACGCAGAGGGGTGCATACTGAGAGGGAATAGGTTGGTCATCCCGTCAGCCCTCACCACCAGAGCGGTTGAATTGGCCCACAATGCCCACCAAGGCATGGTTAAAACAAAGAGCCACCTCCGGTCGAAAGTGTGGTTTCCCCTTATGGATGAGAAAGTCGAGAGCATGGTGAGGTCATGCGTGTGGTGTCAGGCCACTGGGGAGTCAAGTAGGCCCACCCCCATAGAGACTGAGCCCTCACCCGAAGGACCCTGGGTGTCTGCTAGCCTGGATTTTGGAAGCTTGCCTGACGGTCGCCACACCATGGTCCGCATTGATGATTTTTCCAAGTACCCCGAAGTGGAGATCATCCCTGCCCTCACGGCAGACGTAGTGATCTCGGGTCTCGAGAAAGCAATGGCCACTCATGGTCTGATATCTGAGATAAAAACAGACAATGGGCCACCATTCCAAAGCCGGGAGCTAGCTGAGTACCTGAGCACCACTGGCACGCGTCATCGACGAATCACCCCACGATGGTCTCAGGCCAACAGGGAGGTCGAGAGATTCGTGAGGACGCTGAACAAAGTGATTCGTATCGCCCTCGCCGGTGGTTAGGCTGTTGACTCTGCGATTTTCTCGTTTCTGCTCAATTATCGACAAACACCCCACTCCACCACCAACAGAGCGCCGAGTCACATTGCATTTGGGAGGGCCTCCATGACACTATCCCACATCACACCTCCTGGAATCCTCCAGCCCTGGAGCGAAACCAAGCCCAGGAGAAGCGTCGTGCGTCCAACCAACGTGCTAGCCGTTCACAGAAAGGGGTCTGCTGTTGTAGCCCAGCGTGGGAGTGAGACCGTCACCCGCAACATATCCTTGTTTAAGAGATTCTACCCAAAAGGTGAATCTATCGAAGAAGATTCTTGTGACATTGGTGATAGAGATCCCTTGTCATTGTCGACCGGAAGTGACAGCCCCAACACCCATCCTGCAGGTCAACGCGAAGAGCCCCCAGATCCAACCCTGCCCGAACTGTTATATATCCCCTTGGGTCCGGACTCCATGCAAAGCCGGTCAGGGGCTACCAAATACAATTTGCATAACAACCCCTGCCCCTCCACACGTTTGCGTGATCACTTGTGTGACGGGTGAACCTTCGTCTTTGTGTTCTGTGTTATTTGTTAGTTATAATTTTGTGGAGGAATGTGGTGCCGGTGGTCGGTGGCGCAACCGGCCATCCGACACCATACAGTAGAATGGGGGAGGCTCCTAGCACGGAGGACATGGATAGTCCCCGTATGTTTAACTGAAGTTTCACCTCAGTTTGTAAACATGATGGTTTGCTCCGAGGCCTCTGACCCGGAGCTATATAATAAAGAGAGGCGTGGTCGGGCCAGCAGAGGGAGCAGCGCAGCGCAATAATTACACCTGCCTAGGCCCGACCCAACCGCATCACAACAGAGCGTATAAAAAGTGTCCAGTGTGAACCCCAACACAACACCCATCTCACTCGTTGGTTGGACTGATGCGGGTTCGTGATGGAAGAGTTAAAGCGAGTTTGGATGCCCGAGTTTCCAGAGTAGGCATATATGTGGCACGCCACAGTGCGGTCCTGCCACTACCTACGGCATGCAGGTGATCACATGGCCGGCTGTAACACTCACAACAATGACTCTAACCTCCTTTCCACACATCACGCTGCGCTGCAGAGTATCATGTCAACCTGCCTTCAAGGGCCTAGAGAAAGACCCCTATTACAAAAGCCAGACGATGGAGTTCAGGAAACCCAAAGCTGATGATCTGCACACATCGCGATCAGGGCTGCAACTTTGTTAAGACAAAATTAACTAGAGGACGCGTGGCAATGCATATGCGCAGCAGCGGCTGCCAAAATCTAAGGGGGAGGGCGAGTGGGGGTGTGGATGGGACAGGGGAAATTCTCAAAAAACTATTTTTTTTAAGTGAGTGCGATCACGCTTTGTAAAACCTATTGAGATTGCGCTGGGTAGGAAATACAAGCATTTGCAATGCAAGTGGTCTTGCATTTGCAATGCAAGAGGTCTTGCATTTGCTCGAGTTAGAGCTATCAGCGTTGTAAGCTCCTAACCAGACTTTTCTTTCACACAAATTACAAGAAAAAAACACAGTGCTATCGTGCTGAAATTGAAAACGGAAAAACTGAGTGCGATTGCTCTATGTAAACCCCAGCGCGATCTCGCTGCGTGGAAAATAAAAAGATAAAGTAGTCTGGAAATCGTGCTGAAAACATCATGCCTCAAATGGTTTCAGTAGTTTATCGATGCTATGTAGGTGGGCTAAACACCGGAAGAGGCATGACGTATGCATGCCCTTCACAAATGAAAGCAGGTGGATTTTAAAAGGCAAGCCCACAAACCAATGAAACTGACTGACGTGGCAAAGGCGTAGTTAGAAGCCCAAAGAGAGATTACAGCATGGGGCGGAGGGCTTTCCGCTCGCCCATAAAAAAGGAAAAGATCTACTGGAAGAGCTAAGGAAATTAAGGCAATTCATGGAATGTTAATTGACTCTGTATAAGGAGCAAACAGAGAATATTCTTACAATATTTAAAGGATCAAGATGCACAAATTGTTATAATGCAAGAGACTCATCCAGTATCTGCAGAATCTAAGTCCTTATTCAACAAGCACAAATGGATACAAGAGGCTGTGATGACAGATTAGTCAGACGGCTCAAATGACATAGCTGTCATTATAAGAAAAAACTCTAGGCTCAAGCTTATCAACTATAAAACAGATACTTCAGGTATACAGTAGGGGTGGATGGTGAGCTATCCTCCTCTGGCAGAGCTAACTAAGTTTTTGGCACTCTACACTCCACTTGGAACGCAGAGTTCATCCAAAAACCCTGCTAGCCCCCCCAGCGGAGCGGAGGTCACTGCGTGCATGCTGTAGTCCAGTTATGGGCCACACAGTGTAAGCACAGACTGTGTCGGTCTGACGGTGGAAATGGAGCTGCTCTCTGGCGCCAGTAGCTCCGGATCCAGGCCTCCCTCCAACAGCAGCCCACGCTGGGCCCCAGAGCTGGGGGCAGAGAGAGGCAGAGCACCAGGCTGCTGGCAATGAAGACCCATGTGAGTCCTCATTTTTAACTTTTTATTTGTGCACACTTGTGCACAAGAAGCCTGAAACAGCAGCTTTTGATGCCTATGGCCCTGGCCGTAGGCAGCAAAAGCTGCAGTGTCAGGCCTCTTGTGTACCGGTATCCCCAGGCCTCTTGTGCACCAGCCTACAGCGCACAGAGGGCAGGCCGGTGCACAAGAGGCCTGAAACAGCCCTGGCCTGAATTCAGGCCAGGGCCATAGGCATTGAAAGAAAGCTGCCATTTCACACAGGCAGGCCAGTGCACAAGATGCCTGAAACTGCAGCTTTCACTGCCTACGGCCCTCTCCTGCATGCACCCAATCTTGGAAGCATTATGCAGGGTCAGCCCTGGCTAACCAGGCCCGACCCTGCTTACCTCTTCTGAGATCTGGCACATTCAGGAGAGGGTGCCACTCCGCAGCTCACGGAACTCTGCCTCTGTGGAATTCCACAGAGTTTTAATCAACTCCGTGGACATACACGCAGTGGAACTCCATGAGCTTCACCCAGGCCTAGTAGATAGGTTGAGGTGTTATTTTGGCTTCACACCTATGTTATTGAAGTAACGTTACATGTAATCAGCACCATATAATCTGTGTGATCTAACACTAACAATGCAAATAGATGCAACAATTTTTTTTATTGAAGGTGCATTCACTGTAGAAATTTGTATTTACATCTGAATTCTAAAGTTTAGCTTTAATACGGAAATTGTAGTACTCATTCATATTTACACTTGTATTTTGAAATATTGACTTTATTGAAAAGTACATTGTATCTGTAATCATTCATTTATTGATTCTCTTATGCATTTATTCTGAGTGTATGCCTGCAATTATAATTGGCCATTAAAAGTTCATATTGACAATGATTTCATAAGTTAGCATGAGTAGGCCTTCACAATAAAGTGTGAAATGCATTTTTCCGCACTCTGCATGTTTTTCTGTTACAGGTGCACATTCTTGATTTCATAGCTAGTGAAAGTAGAATGGTGTATTAGTGATAGCAAGGCCTGAAAAGGATTTTTTTTTGCCAATAACTGGGTGATTTAATGAGCAGAAGAAGGCTCCTATTCATTGTCTGTCTGAAGAGAAGAGACTCAAGGTTAACTTTGTTGCTGGAGTTCTGTAGGATGGAAGAATCGCTCCATGATGCATGTACTCTCCATGAGAAGGAGAAACATTTGGTGGCTCTGGATGACATAACCGAAGATATGGATGTGCCTGGAACTTTCCATCTCAAGTTAGCGTTCACATTCTTAGAGTTGCAGCAGATTCCTAAAGACTTAGAGAAGTGCAGGCCTCTTCAACCCCTTTGCCCTTACAGTGCATGACTTCATGCTGACTTTGTTTTCATTATTGCTGAAGACTTTTACTGACACCTACCTTGGTATGTCCCAAGACCTTTGAGATCCTATTCTATTTAGCTTATTCTGTTTAGCTTAGAACCTAACTAGATGTCCTCTGTTTCTGTTGAGGAAGAACAATCTGAGTTTCATTCAAGAATATCAATTTCTATTTCTTAGTTTCTGCATTACTGTGACTGTAATCTTTATATTCCTTATGCTTTTGAGATTTACCTTATTCCAGCATTTCAGATGCTGGACCTGTTTTTGTGTCTTTACTCTCTGTTCCTGTTATGCATTTATATTGGATTGATTACTAATTTGTAATAATCCCACTAAATTCTAATATTGATTCCTGGTTCTTTTTGTGTGGCCAATGAGCTTCGCTTGATTATACATTATAGATTTGTTGCTAACTCCTTTGCCTCCCAGTATACAGCAAGCTCCTGAAGAAGACTGGCCACCACTTCAATGGGTGCTCCTGCAAGATGGTAGCCGAGGATGGTTAGTTATTGGAGCAGGGATCAAGGGTATCCCCTAGTCTAGATTGACCCAAACCCACTCCAAACCCTTAAAGCCCATTGTTTGAGGCAGAAGACTGATGGAGTTTTAGCTTTTTGAAAGCGAATTTTACCAGCGGAGGGGTATTAATAGGGTTGTGTGTTGTCATTGCTAATGTAATGGGGTATTGCTTAGATTGTTGTGGGAGTGTGGCGCTTGATGCAGAGAAGTAGAAGTTGTTATCGGGTCTGACATGGCCTAAGATCCTGGGATAGTATTAGAACGCGTGGAAGAAACAATATTGTAAATGTTTGCTAAGTTTGGTGGTACTTGTTGTGAGACATCATCAACAGCACAATTGTTAGGGACATTCATTCTGAGGTGAGAGTAAAGTGTGGTTGGAGTGGTAAATTCTAGTGCACAGGGAGAAACTATGCCATTCCGGGTGATTCCCCGCAGATCAAAGTTTAATTCAGGAATGAGTCAGAGTGAGTCAGAAACTGTTGTTCTGAACTGTTTCTTGTGTGGTTGATTGATTTCTTTAGTGGAGCAGAAGTTATTTGTTGACTTTGCTTTGAATTTTGTTGTGCATGTTTAGTATTGAGAACAGTGCGTTCATGAAAACTGTAAAGGAGGGTGAGCCGATGCGAAAAGTAAGTTTGACGTCACAGTGTGCGGTGCTGGTATTGGTCTGTTGGTGGTGAGCCACACTCGCTTTGGCTGTCTACATCATAGAAAGTCGCTCTACTATTGTCTGCTACTGTGAGATGAGAATTGTGAATGAAGAGCTAATTTTAATTCGAAACAGGTTTCAAATTATAATTGCTGAAAAGGATTGTTGAAAAATTAAATGTTTCAATACTTTATGAGATTTACTGAGGAGAGATGCTAGGGGAGGAGGCACCACCCAAAGGCATGCCAAACACACAAATGATAAACCCCGTAACAGAATACATTCCTGTCAACTTAGGTTCCCTTAAAGAGAATCACCAATCTAAGGAATGTGATTGTAGTCCAGTGAGTCTCTTGGGAAGAGACCATTTGTGCAAGCTGATTTCTTGAACTCTGGACTCGTGATGAGGATGTTGCCTTTAAAATGGCAAGAGATAGTTTTTATGTTGAATTGTTCCCCATCATAACACTTGATGAGTTACCACCAGATCGTATAGCTATGGTGAAGCCTGAAGTTTGGGACTTTTTCAGGAACGGACAGAGGTCTTATCAAAGGTGTTGAACCTGTCCACATTAAAGTGCAACCTAATGTTGAGCACTCACGAACCCCATAGTACAATTTGACTCCTGAAACAATTGCAGGGATTACTTCAGTGACTGAATTGAGGATACAGCAAGCTATTTTGAAGGACCTAATGGGAAGTCAATATAACTCACCCATTATAGGCTTGCAGAGGCATAGTTGTAAGTACAGCATTGTCTAAGACTTGAGGACAATAAACACCTATGCTGTCCCATAAAGTTCCATGGTACCAAATTCAGTTGTGATTTTATTCTAGCGTTCATCTGAAGCTGAGTGTTTTACTGTTATCAATATGTGTCAGTTATTGTTTTTCATACCATTGCATGAGATAGTCTGTTCCTCTTTGCCTTACTGTTTCACAACCATGTTTTTACATGGTGCTGAGTTCGACAGGGGTACACTGAGAGCTCCTCAATTCTCAACCACACCCTTAAAAAATAATTTGGAGTCCCTAGTAATGCCTTGTAACTCAGTCCGGTGCAAATGACATGTTGGTGGCATCAGATGCACAGGAAGCTTGCAAGCAAGACACCATTGCCCTGTTGAATCACTTAGCTGAGAATACAAATAAGGTGCCCACAAGCAAATTGCAGGACTGTCAAACAGAGGTTCAGTACCATGGACATCACATTGAGAAAGGAGCGTGGAAGGTGTCACAAGAAAGGATTTCGGCATTCTTGAAAATGACTCAGAGAGAAGTCAGAATGTTTTTGAGAATGGTGGGCTACTGTTGCCAGTGGATACTCAACTTTTCCTTAGTGGCAAAGCTTTTACAGAGGCTGACACACAAAGAATGCCTGATTATAACAAGTTGTTTGCTCTCTTTTGCAGTGAGAGTGAGGCCTGCGCTCTTTTAGTGCTTGCACAATAGCATGGCAATTCATGGAGGCATGTGGCCTATTTTTCTGTTACTCTTAACCTCCTAGGAGCAGCACTGCCAGCTGCTTTAAAACATTGGAGGCTATAGGTGTCAACATTGAGAAATGTGAAAATACTATGATGGGTCATCCCCTTACTGTGTTTGTACCCAACTCTTTTGAATTGTTGTTGACCCGTTCCCACACCCAACACTTGACAAAAAACAGGTTAACATGCCATGAACAAATTATATTGGCTGCTGAAAATGTGACTGTGAAGCATTTTGCTACCTTGACTCCTGCTACATTGTTACCCCTCCCAGAATCTGAGGGAGAAGAGGGAAATGTGGAGCATGACTGTATAGATAAAACTGAACTGTACACCAAGCCAAGACCAGACAATCGAGATGAGCCACTACCTGAGTCTGAGCTCATATTGTTTGTTTGATGGATCTTGTTTGATAGACCATGGAGGAAATCTGAGGGCTGCCTACTCAGTTTGTACAGTCTCAGGCACAGTTGAAGCCTCCTGGCTTTATGGAGTGCTCTCCGCACAACTGGCTGAATTAGTTGCTCTTACTAAGCATGCTGCATCTCTGAGCAGTAGAGAGTGATGATTTTCACTGATAGTATGGCTTTGGTGTGGACCATGACTTTGGAGAGTTGTGGTCACAGCAAGGTTTCAGGACCTCTTCTGGTTCTCTCATTCAAAATGGAGAGTATGTACATAATTTAGGACTATGTGACAATGGGCCATAAATATGCGGACAAAGTTGTTAAATACTGTGCTCATAGAGCTTGTACATTCAATGGTGAGTATTGTAGTGAAACAGCAGATGAGACCAATTACAACCTTCTGTTAACCACAGCTGATACATGGGACAGTTAAGAAGACGCATGAGGAAGTGCCAGAGGCAGTCCTGCAAGGTTGGATCAGAGCAGGTAGTGTCAAAAGGGATGATGACATTTAGGCTTCAGCAGATGGAATACCTGTGTTGCCTATGTAGGGAGAGATACCATGGTTCATTTGTTTAGGCACACTTGGTTTAAGCCCAGATTTAGATTGATGACTGCAGGAATGTGTCATAGGTTTGTTGTGTGCCAATCGATTCATTTAGGGAAGAGAACTGCAGTAACACTAAGCCATAGAGGAAGGTCATGAGGTCCCTTTAACAGGATGCAGATGGACTTTCTTGAAATGCCTGTATGCAAAGGGCTGAGACATGCCCTGGTGGTTGTGGACATTCTCTTGCGTTGAGTTGAAGCCTATACAACCAGAAGAAATTACATTCTCACAGTAGCTAAAGTGTTGTTGCGAGAACTAATCACTGGATTTGGCTTCCAGACTTCTCCGGAGTCAGACTGAGTGACTCATTTAAAAAACGAGGCTCTGAAATTGTTGTGCGCAGCATTATAAGTGGAGCAGAGACTACATTGCAGCTATCATCCTGAGGCTTCAAGGATAGTGGTAAAAGAGAATGGCACACTGAAATCTAGACTGGCTAAAGTGTGTGCTTCAACATCTTTGAGATGGCCTGACACTTTGCCCTTTGTGTTAATGATTCTTTGCAGTTTTCATGATCAGAGGACAGGATTGTCCCCCATGAGATATTCATGGGCAGAGCAATGAGACTGCCAGCTGTACCTGCAAATGCACTTTTGAACATTACAGATGACATGATACTTGATAACCTCACAGGACTGGCTGGCATGGTGCATTCAATGCTTCACCAGGTTGGAGCAGCCACAGCTATGTCCCATCAGGAGCTGTTCCAGACTGGTGACTGGGTCCTAGGGCTTCCCATAATCGCCACATTGAATATCCACCTGATGATGTGGCAGCACCAGTGGTGACAGAGAGACAGAGAGAGCAGGATAAACAACCTGTCGGGGACCAAGCAGAGTCTGAAGCTGAAATTGAGACAAGAGAACCTCGTCCTGTGTTGGTGGATGAGTCAGATTCAGACCCTAGTAAAGGGCTTAGTGCTGTGAGAAAGCAAGTGGGAGCTGGAGACTGCTGGCCAAAAAGTATAGAGTGAGAAAGACTGAGGGCCTCATTACGACTTTGGCAGTCCTTTAACAGGACCGCCAAAGTCGCTGCAGGCAAAAGACCACCAGTACTGGAGGTCTTTTGTTCGCCATATTAGGAGTGTTCTGCTGGGCCAGCGGACGAAAACAGCGTTTTCACCTGCTAGCCCAGCGGCACACTCACCAAAACATTGACGCCAGCTCGTAATTGAGCCGGCGGCAATGGTGTGGTGCGTCACGTGCAACAGCACCCGTTGCACATTTCATCGGCCTTTAATTCGGGCAGTGAAATGCGCAATGGGCTGTGCATGGGGGCCCCTGCACTGCCCATGCCAAGTGCATGGGCAGTGCAGGGGCCCCCAGGGGCCACTCGACACCACCATTTTGGCAGCCTTTTCATGGCGGTATTTACCGCCATGGAAAGGCTGATGGATAGGGACTTGTAATCCCCAGGGCAGTGGTGCTTGCAGCGCTGCCCTGGTGGATTACAACTGTCGGGACCACCAGGCTGCAGGCTGGCTGCAGCCTGGCTGTGTCGGCGGTTGGACTATCACGGCTCCGCCACGGTCATAATGGGGCAGCCAAGCTGCCCTGTCTGCAGCGGTCCTGCCACCAGCCTCGTAATGAGGCCCTGAGTCTGCCTGAAGGACAAGTACATCAGACTATTCCAGAGAATACTGAGAATGCTGGCTTTAGTGACAGTGAGGATGAAGGAGTTGCATTGAGGAGGCCAACAAAAGTAAGAGTACTTGTCGAAGGTACTCTTTACCTGAATGGACATACTTTGCTGCTGAGGCCAGAGAGAGTGATTTTTTAGACTTAACAGTGTAAATACAATTGAGCCTCCTTGAACTGAACTTTGTGGCTGGACTCTGTTTTGAAATAACCTTGCCACTAAATGAACTGACCCAATTTGCTATTACTGTGATTTCTGAGCTGTGTACATATGAAAGACTCTAGATGAACCTTCATAGGCAATTAAGAGTACAGAGGCCCAAGAAGAGTTAGGGTGTCATTTAGAAGAACACAGAGTAGGGCTAAGGAAGTCTCACAAAGATTTGTGAATAAAAAACATCACATTTGTTGGATTTTGTTTTGCCATTTGTACAGGTGGAACTCAACAGAGAATACTCTGCTGCTGTTATAATTCATTCAACCAGCTGATTTTAGAGAAGTCATGGAAACTAATAACACTGGTAGGCATATATATGTGTTGATAGGTATATTGATTGTCACTGTTATAGAACTAATTGTTCTTCTTTTATGACTATCTTCATCTACATCTTCCACAATAGTTAAACACAAGTCTAGAGATACCCCTTTGACTCCACAATCTATGAATAGTAGTTTACATACGCTAGATGACAAGTTACTCTCATCAGTTGCGGAAGGTGTCAGTTATCACCACACACTTTTATCATACAGTGTCACTTGTAGTCTTTTATAGAACCTTTTCTAGGGACAGGTTTATTTTCAATATTATTTTTGAGTTACAATTTAGTCCTTTTGGAAGTTCCCTTGTTTAAGCATTTAAATAAACATCTGTATGACGAGATCACAGATACACTTAGATGGTATTTTACACCTACCATGACACTAGACACTGCCTATGCACACAGGCATAATTTGACTTTAAAACTGACAGAAGTGGAGAAGAACTGAGCATCAAGTCGCAGGGAGTCAAGCTACATTAGATTTAGACTGGCAACATAAAAGTAAATTGTGTATACTGACTGGTAAGAATGAATTTGATGATCTTTGTGGGAAAGAGTGAATGTGATCAGAGTTTCCAAATCAGAGGGAAGTGGGAATTATTATTACAAATGGGCATGATCCTGTGATTCATGGAGCTTATTTCCTTTGTGGGAAACATGCTTATTTCAAGTTGAGAAGTTGCGAAATTAAGAAGTAGTATGGTACATGCTATTTAGATGCAGTGCTTCCAAAGATTTATCATGTGAAATCTCTTGATGATCCTGTGCAGACATTGAAATCTAGACATGAGCGAAGAGCTAGTGCTGGTGACCGCGCTGATCCAAATACTACCTCTCTACTCAACAACCTCACCACCCTCGGCCTTGGACAGCTGGTCTCCACACCCACACACACTGCAGGACACACACTGGACCCCATCTTCACCTCAAGCAACTGGATCACCACCCAGACCATCTCCACCCCAGACTGGACCGACCACCGCTGCATACACTTCACAATCACTGCACCCAGCAGTCACACCTGCACCCCCAGAAACCTCCCACAGGAAATGGAACGAAATCACCAACGAGCAACTCACCTCATCTCTCACCAAATCCCTCCTTCCTCCCTCCAATGACACCAACACAGCAGCGTGCAATCTCAATGCATGGATCACCGAATGCGCTGACACTCTAGCCCCATTCTGGCTGACATCAGCCAAATCGTACCTAAGAAAGCCAGCTGATTAACCACTGAGCTCCAAGAATCAAAAACGTACCTGCAGACATTTAGAGAAAAAATGGAGGAACAGCCAAACCAGTGAAGACCTCGCCTCCTTCAGAGCTGCAACCACTGCCCAACAACAAAAAATCAAGAATGCAAGGAAGAACGCACTCCAGGAGCACATTAACTGCTCCACACAAAATTCTAAGGAACTCTTCTCAGTCATGAAGGAGTCCACAGTTCCACCCTCCGAAGCCATCATCATCCCCCGTCACAGGACCTCTGCAACAAACTCGCACCCATTTTCCACTGCAAGATCCAGGCCATCTACGACAGCTTCCTCCCGGAAAATCCTGGCACCGGAACCTGTGACCGACCCACCCCCCAGAACCTACCCAGGCCATTCACAGCTGGTCCACACTCACCATGCAGGGGCTCAGATTACCCTTAATTGGGATGAGAGTAGTGTTAGTGGAGATCGCACAGCATGACACTACACAACACTGATTGGGTGTGATACGCAAGTGCAGTGTTGCATTTAAACCACATGCAATATAAAATTAGTTTGGCTGACTTTATGTTCCGATTCATCAGTCTATATGAATCTTGGCATATGTTACACATTATGTATTATTCTTTTACAGCTAGTCAGAGAACCTAAGAACTAAAGCTAGTAACAAGTATCACATTATTGTTTCATTAGGGTATACTCTTTTGGGATCCAATGCTGTCCTGATGAATGCCATGGACTCTTTTGAGCTGCTAGGCAGAAACATATCATCACATTGGTGGGGTCGGTGTACTTACTCCCCTATAGCCCACGCCCAGTCCTTTTAATACCAAGTGGTACCCTATGGAGTAAAAACCATACTAGATTACCACACTGGTTTTCAACCTATTTTATAGATTCTAGGTCAGAAAAGTGCCTCCCTGATCCTAGGGGATGGACTCCCTCTTCATCAAACCTAAGTTTTTTGTGAGCGTGGGGTTGCCCTATGATGAAACATGACACCTGGTAGGTGTGTCGCGTAAGTAATGAGGCTACTGGATTTGGGCACTAGGATTGCCTAGGTTGTGGGTACTTGGTACGATTTCACGCCTGGTGACACCTGTCGACCTAATCCGGTGTTTCCGACTAACTAGCAGCACGCCATCTCTGACCGAGATGATTTTGGCAACCAAGCTCATGGTAAAATAGACTCCCCAGGGAATCGTGGTACATCAGATCACATCCTGTTCTCTCAGTTACCAAGATCTCACTCAGACAAAGACAACAGAGACAGAATATATTTAAAGAAGCATTTATTAAAATATCATATCTGCATCTTAGATAAAAGCAGGTGCATAGCAATAACGAGGATGATGAAAGACAATAGGCGCAGGCATGTGACTAAGAGTGTAAAACACAAAAACAGCACTACCATGCTGACTAAACAGGCTAGTGGTTCACTAGCCCCTCACCTATGCTAAATATGAGCACAGCATACTAAGATTCATCTGCCCTTCGGGTTTCCCCCTGGGAGAATATCATCCCTCATACCTTGAGAAGAGGCCTGAAGTCTATAAAGACACCGTCCCCATCTGGATCAGGGCTCAGTTGTCTAAGCAGGTAGCTGTAGCGATGCTTGCAGCAATCAGCATACAGTCGTGGTCATTTGGCTGAAATCTCCCTCTAACGTGGCTGGGACTAAGGGGTATTTTAAAGTAACCCAGTTGATATCCTAAGAAATGGTCCTCACGTATGAGTGTGTTGTTTTATGTGAATGCAAGAGACACAGCATACCGTGTTTGTCGGCAATCCTACCTGACTGTAGCCTTAGAAAAGCACAAAGTGAACTATATGTACTACTAAGAATGCAATTCTATCCTAGGCGAAAGAACAACAAGATAGAGAAAAATAAAACAGCACGGCAAATGAAGCTATTACTAGAAAAACAAAGCAATGCTGAATAAAACAGGCGGGTGAAAGTGCACAGCTGCAGGCCTAGTTAGCTAAAACAACATGCCCAAGACATGGGCGAAATAGCTACACAACAGGTGTGTGAGTACATCCCTTCAAACTTTTTGTGTGTTTCAAAATCAAGACTGGTAAAGATTAAACAATAATATGTTGTAAAACCTAATTTCACTTGGGTTGACTTTGTGGGAAACAATATGCCCCATTTATGTCTGACACTAGATTGTGGTTGGGAGTGGTACGGGTTGCCATGTATTATATGGGTATCAGCTGATATTGCTATGCCATAGCGTATGGAAAATATTTTACATTTTCTAAATCATGTATATATATATATATATATATATATATATATATATATATATATATATATATATATATATATATATATATATATATATATATATACACACATATACATATATATATATATATACATATATATATATATATATATATATATATACACACAGATATCAGATTATCAGATATTTACTGAGCGCTAGAGAGTGATATGCCGATCACACACCTGGATGTAGGAGTACTCTCCATTTCTCTTCACAGCTTACTAAGGATTCTAAAGTTGTTGCAGCACACAAACTTTTTCATCAAACACAGATGAGAGTTTTCTCTGGAGTTTTGTTTTATTCTGTTCCTCTGAAGTTCTGGCCATATTTTGTGTGACACATTGTGATTTGCCCTGATGAAGTCGTTGCTGAATTTGCCTCAGGGATGAAACACGTGTTGGCTACATGACCTATCAGAATTGGTTGAAGATTAAGGAGACTGAGAATACACAAACTATTGATTACATGAACTGTCTACACTGACCTTTATAATCATGGTTGCTTGAGGGAATGTTATATACCATAAGAATCCAGACAGTAAGGATCCTTACTCAGGAGCAAAATCCAAATATGTCCCATTCTGAGCTTTTCTGTCAAAAGTCAATAACTTCTCTGAGACAGCTATCCGACCTCATGGAGCTATCTCCTACAGCATCCTGCCTTGCTCGGTTGAAGGTTTTGGGCATCCTTATTTGAGACTTTGGGCCTGATTAATAAACTGCACTTTGTAGTTTGTTTTGTAGTACTTCTAAACATGCTACAAAATGCTATTCCCAAACTAAGTGTAGTTTTAAGCCTTCGCCTGTCCTATCTTTTAATGTGTACACTGCTGAGTTTCCACAACTCGTAAAAATATGGTCGTAAAATACTAGTCATAACATTGCACAGGTAGGGTCCAACTCACAAAGTGACTTAAGGAATGTAAAGTTATGAGTGCAGAGTCTCCACACTCATGGCAGAATCTGAGTGAGAAAACTCTGCATTTGTAACTTTACCAGTCATAAGTCCCTTTGTGTGTTGCGTTTTAAGCTTTGAACTTACACACAGGCATAATGGCACCTATGCAGTCCTAGTTATGTGTCATCAGTCCAGCTCATTAGATTACAAGTACATCAAAGAAATAGAAATCTCCCTCCCTTGTCCCCCAACGATCAATCAAACATGTAAGCATGTTGAGCATACATTGCAACAGTGTTACAAAACAGCACTCATATTAATTAGAAAAGGAGAGAGAAAACATGCACAATCTACACTTCAGGTGGTAATTTGTGCAGATCTCAGTGGTCTGGGGCATCCATAAGCTAGTTCCTTGATCAACAAATATTTCATGGACAGTTTCCACTTATTGTCAACTTTATACTCCATTTTAACGAGTATTCAATTTTTCCATAGCTAGCAAAGTCTTCCATTAACTCCTGCATCGTTGGGTTGGCTGGAGACTTCCACTTAAATGCCAACCATTGTTTTGCAGCCAGGTGCATGTTTGCAAAGAGGCTCCAGTTCCATTGTGACATATGGGTAAGTTCCAGAGGGTGTATGCCAAGGATAAACACTGCCAGATTCAATCTCATCAGGTGACTATCACCGATGAATATGGTTAATGGTCTCTTTCCAAAAGGTGTTAATTTTCAGCACAACCACTAAACAAGTAATGTGCCTCCCTCTTGGTCACTGTTAGAAATTGGGTTTCTAGTTCACAGAGGTATGCAACCTGTCCAAGCAGGGACCAGAATCCTAGTCAGGGTAAGTCTGATACTTACTACATTAACCTGTGCTCCACCTCTGGTAGCTTGGCACAGAGTCAGGCTTAACTTAAGAGGCAATGTTTAAAGTATTTGTGCAACACTTAATTACAGTAACTCAGTGAAAGACACCACAAATAGACTTAACACCAGTTTAGAAAACTAGAGAATCTTTATCTGAGTAAAATGAGACCAAAACAACAAAAATCCAATCAGTACCTCTTAAGTTATTGTTCGTTAAGACAAGTATGCAAATTGAGTGCTTAGGAACATATGCACTCATATCCAGTTCACTACGATAATCCAGGCCCCTTGCACAGTGGTTGCTGGCCGGGGATCATGAATGGGGCTACCCCCACAGTGAAGCAAGAAACCAATGTTCCCAAAAACTTTGAGAGCTATGTGATGACTGTGTCAAGAAAGAGGAGTGCAAGGCGGTGCTTAAGCTTTAACCCAGCTGCCCGTGAAATGTCAATTGATAACACAAAATCTCCCTCTCACTTGTACCTGGGTTCCGGCAGGAGAAGTAGGAATTTCAAGCTCCTCAATCAAGGCCGCCCTCACATGGAACGTCCTATGTTGGCGGGAGATCTGGGACGCAGTCATGCAGGGCTGACAGGTCAGATTCAGCACAGACCCAGCGGCCCAATTTCTGAGCGCAGCATCGGCTAGTAAAGAAGAGTGATCTGGCCTTACTATGACACTGCAGGGGGAATCCCTCAGTCGGCAAGGCAACGCTGGAGTCCACTCTCGCTGGCTTACCTTGACACTGCAGTGTCTCTGAAAACACACACAAAGCAAGCAATCTCGGGAGGCAGAGTATGTGGCTCGTGGCACAGTGAAGTCGAAGATCAGCAAAAGCAGTCACTAATCCTTCTTCAAAATGTAGCACTCGATCTGAGAGCAATTAAATCTTTGATGATCCTTAGACTTCGGCAGCAGGGCTCAAGCCAAGAAATCCTTGGAGTTTTTGGGTAATTGAGACTGAAGAGAGCAACTCCAATTTTCCCTCACTGCATTGGTGTCAGGCAGCAGGTCATCACAGCAGAGTAAGTTGCAAAGTGGCAGTTCCTCCTGGCAGCACAGCATTTAGCAGGCAAACACAGCAAAGCAATCTACAAAGTGGAAGTCCCTCCAAGCAACACAGCTCCTCTTAGATGCAGAGCCTTCTCAGGACCCCAAAGTGAATAGATTTGGTGGGATACAGGGTCCAGTACCTACACCCAAATGGGCCTTTGAAATGAAGGAGACTTCATAGAGACCATTAAAGATCACAAGGTCCCTGACCTTCCTTCCCTGGCTCCGAACACTCTACAGAGGATCATGCAGACCTTCCTCCTCATCTAGCCCAGGAAGACCCACCAACCTGATGATGGGCCATCACGATGCAAATGTCATACCCAAAGTCCCTTTGTGTGTGAGCCATCACTTATCACAGACGTGTGTTCAGAGAAAGGCAGAGGCACAGAATGATTAAAGTAAGAAAATGGCAACTTTCTAAAAGTGGAATTTTAAGACTTACAATTTAAAATCTGACTTCACCATAAGTTGTGATTTTAAATTGTAAGACCAGAGACACCAAACTCCATATTTCTATCTCTTCCTATTTGGAAATTACACTTAAAAGATGTTTAAGGCAATCCCAATGTTAACCTATGGGAGGGATAGACCTTGTAGCAGTGAAAAACAAATTTAAGAGTTATAAACTAAACCATACATGTCCACCTTTTTAAAATACATTGCATCCTGCTGTGGGGCTAACCTAGGTCTACTTTAGGGGTGGCATATATGCAATAAAAATGAAGGTGTGGACCTGGCAAGTGTGTGCACTTGCCAGGTCGAAATAGCAGTTGAAAACTGCACAAACAGGCTCTGCAGTGGCAGGCCTGAAACATGTTTACAGGTCTACTGTAGTGGGTACAATCAGTGCTGCAAGCCCACTAGTAGCCTTTAACTTGCAGGCCATAGGCACATATAGTACACCTTACTAGGGACTTATAAGTTAATTAAATATGTCAATTGTGGATAATCCAATATTGGCATGATTAGAGTAAGGAACACCTGACCTTTACCACTGGTCAGTAGCAGTAAAGTGGACAGAACCCTAAAACCAGCTAAAATGAAGTCTGAAAATCAGGAGGTCAGAGGGCAAAAAGTTAATGGAAACCACACCAAGGATGCCAGGCACATTCTCTCCACAAAGCTATACATTTCCTTCAATCGAACTATTGTCATACACAACTGCATCATTATTTTGTACATCGATTCTCCATGTTCAACACTTTTAATCAGTATGAGTATGTCAGACCACAGTTTCTCCCACTGTGAGGGGTGACCAGGGCTCCATTCTACTTTTTCATTTATACCCGCCCTGAATTTTGCTCCACCTCAGGATAGTGTAGATGTTAGTAATAAGCCCCTTGGAATTCTAATGTAATGTGATGAGTTTCTCACAATTAGTTAAGGGCCTAATGACTACTAGCTTGTGTATGGGGAAGAGGGCCCAGTGTGGCAACTGGAAATACTGCACACAGTCTCTCACATGTCAACTCTAGTCTTGTTAACACTGGGTCAACTCCTTAATGTTTCTACCCTGAAAAGGGTGACTACCATTTGGCGAAGTCACCCTTTACATTCCCCAATGAAAAGTCTATGTTACCAAACGATGGTGTGAAGGGCAAACATGACCAAATGTTGATTCCTAGTAAATGTATCCCAAATTTAGAGAGTCGGTTTGAATATACCTGAGTAGTAGCAGACCCGGGGATCTCACATGTCTAGAGAGCCAGGGCATTGCCCACCATCGACGCATCCATATGTAACTAGTGGCATTCAGTTTCAATGGCTGACAACTCATATAGCATTCTCGGTTGAGACACCTGATATTTCTTAATGTTGGGGTAATACAACCCACCTGGTCTCTTAGAGGCCCTCAACAGTTTCCTTAATACTCACTCTTGCCCTTCACCCTGACCAGATGAATTGATCTATAGCACATTAGGAAACTCAGCTGAAAGAGACTGGAACAGATATAGGGGTCTAGATAATATATTCTATTTAATCACACCTACCCTGCCAGGATACATAGAAATTCTTCTATTTATGTAGATCATTTATTTTGGGGTATAATTTGTGGCATAGTTCTCGCTATATTGCAAAGTAATGTAAATGCCTAAATATTTCAGCTTTTAGCTGCCCATTGCAGAGAGGTCATTGCTGAATGGATCCGCATGGATGTTGAATAAAATCAAAACTGTTGATTTATATAGCGCAGCTTATCACCCCTGAGGGTTCCAAGGCACTGTCCATGGGCACAGGGAGATTAAGTGATTTGCCCAGAACCACAGGATGTAGTGCCGTCGCGGAGGATCGAACCTCGATCTCTAGCTTCTGAGGCGGTTCTCTGAACGCTGGGCTACATCCTCTAGTCGGCCACCTCTATTTCAAACACTTCCAATATATTGTAGTTCACTTTAAAGCTTGAGACTGTGATCCACGCCTCCAGGATGTCCAATATTTTGGAGAAAAAGCTTATCGGTCAGGTTGTGACTTATCGTCTAGGGCAGAAATGTTCTCCTAAAGAAAGTGGACTTCATCCTAAAATTTAGTCCCAGAGTTTTGCATATTCTCTAATTCCTGACTCCTAGCGACAATGTTGTCCTCAATTGTGTAGGAGGCTGGCCTGGTTTGTGGTGGGTTCCGAAGGTACTTACACCTTATACCAGGTTCAGTTATCCCTTATTTTATTAGTGAAATGTAGCCAGTGTCTAGAAGCCAGGCTGCTTAGGGGTAGCTATAGCTGAGCATCCAAGACTTATCTAGGAGACATGCAAAGCTCATGCAATACCACTGTAATCACACAGTACTTACACACATGAAAGAAAATACTCAGTGTTACAAGACTAAAGTTACTTTGGCCCTCATTATGACATTGGCTGTCAGTACCGCTTACCGCCATGCTGACTGCCGCCAAGATACCGCCGCCGCAGCGGATTACCGTTACCCGTATTATGACATATACATAACAATCCATCACTATACAGCCACACACACAAGTCTGCCAGCCCAAAGGTCAGTGATAAACTGGCAGTAGCAAAACCCACACCGTTACGCCAACAGAACTATGCCCACAGCATTATGACCCACGAATCACCGCAGCAGACATTCAATGGCGGTAAACCATTGACGGGACATACCACTGCGCTGAAAATACACACACACATACAAAACAACACTACATTGGACAATTTGAATAGCACACACCTGACACCCATACACATGCAACAACCACACACCCACACCACTATAAAACACACATCCACATTACCCACAACCCTTTACAACTACAAACAAGTCCCACCAGAGAGATAGCAAGACAACAGACAAGACCACAGACACGCACCACCATCATCTATACACCATCCACGCACCTTACATCACACACCCCAACACATCACCCCACACACCCTCATCCACACCACTCACACCACACCCATGGCATCACAACGACACCCTAGGTTCTCAGAGGAGGAGCTAAGAGTCATGGTGGAGAAAATCATCTGGGTAAAGCCACAGCTATTCGGATCACAGGTGCAGCAGACATCCATTGCTAGGAAGATGGAGCTATGGCGGAAAATCCTAGACAGGGTCAACGCCATGGGACAGCACCCCAGGACAAGGGACAACATCAGGAAGAGGTGGAACGACCTGTGGGGGAAGGTGCGTTACACAGCAGCAAGACACCAAATAGCTGTACAGAGGACTGGTGGTGGGCACCCACCTCCTCCCCCACAATTAACAATATGTGAGGAGCAAGTCTTGGCAATCATTCATCCTGAGGGCCTGGCAGGAGTAGGAGGAGGACTGGACTCTGGTAAGTCAAATCTCTATTACTATCAACCCCCCCCCCTCACCTGCATGCCATCACAAACCCCTGCCCTTACCCTCACTCCCATCACTCCATCACCTCACACACACCCCACCATCACAACCCACCTCCCCCAATACCAAGCCCTGCATGTAACACCAATGCACGGATCCCCATCACAGACCTGCATGGACACTCATCACTAAAGCATGCACACTAGAGAGAATCACCTAGCCCACCAGATAACTACTCACACAAGGCAAAGCTGCCAGGGCAATAACAACCATAGAGGGCAATACACCCATGCACAAGATGTCACACACAGAAACAATAACACTGCATTTACATCCCCACAGGTCCCCCACCCAACGTCACCGGAGAGGAGGTGCCAGCAACATCCAGCCCCCCCCCCAGAAGAGGCCCACAGTGATGACAGCAGCTCTGGACGCCTGGATCTGCATGACCAACCTGGCCCATCAGTGACCTCCGGACAGTCGGTTACCCAAGCACAGTCCCATACTATCACAGAGCCTCCCCCCTCAGGAAACACCAGCACAGTACCCACCCAGCGGGCCCTTACCTCTGTCCCCAGGAAACATCAATCAACAGTGTGTGCACCACTACAGGGATCCCAGGCCACCCCACAAACACAGGACTCGCTAGGACCTGGGGTCAGTGGCAGTGGGCACACGGTTCAGGGGACAGAGGCACAGGCAACAGGGAAGTTGGGAGGACTGCTGTGTGATAGGGGGAGGACAGGTCCAGGGAACTGACTCCCCAGGCGGCACTCACCAACATCCTGGGAGCATACCCCCATTCCCAGGAGACGATGGGCCAGCTACTGGACAAGTTGCAGGAGACCCAGCGGTTGCAGGATGGACTGTACCTGGGGATCAGGGAGGGCTTGACGGACATAAACACCACCCTGGTCACCATTGCAGGGGTGCTGGCAGACATGGCCAACACCATGAAGGAGGCAGTGGCACACCAGCGGGCCCCTGAAACTAGCCAAACCGATGAACAGCCTTCCACCTCTGCTGCCGTTAGTGGACAGGAGGCCCCGCCATAGGACCAACAGCCCACCAGCGCCCCTCCCCCTGCCGAAGGAGAACCACCACACAAATGGTCCCTGCAATCCAGGCAGAAGCCAGAGACTATTGCCAAGACCTCTGCCAGGAAATAAGACTTCCCTGACTGTCCCCCTTGTGTCCCACTCTGTCACCCTGTCCACCTTGAACTGCCATTGTTCAACTTCCTATGCCCCCTTGGACAATGCACCTGTGATCTACATAGATCACCCCAGCCCATTGCACATACCCCTCTACTCATTAGAACTTAAATAAACACCATTGGAATAAATGACAGTATGTGTACCTTGAATAGCCCCAATAATGTTGGGGATATGTCCCATTGCATAGAAATCAGCTTTCACTGTGGCCAAATACTCCACCTGGGGGAAAACGATGTAGCTGTGCATGTGTTTAATCAGGGCAGACAACACTCTGGTCAGCACTATTGAGAACATTGGCTGAGACATTACTGCTGCCAAGGCCACTATCACTTGGAAGGAGCCAGTTGCCAGGAAATGGAGCACAGATGGGATTTGCACAAGAGGGGGGATCCCGGTGGGCTGACGGATAGCAGATATCAGGTCAGGTTCCTATTGGACACACAGCTCTGTGATTGTGGCCCTGTCCAATCTATAGGTGAGGATAATGTGCCTGTCCTCCATTGTTGCCAAGTCTACCAGGGGCCTGTACACGGGGGGATGTCTCCATCTCCTATTCATCGGCAGCACTTGCAGTTTAGGGGGTTAACGGTGAGCAGCTGGTCAGTATTCCATATTTCCAAACACTACACTGCATTGCATGTTGTGACTGTAACAGTATATTGTTGGACAGGCCCAAATGGTGCCTATGTGTACTGTGACGCAGTTAGGTACCATGGCCTGCTCCCTCTGAAATGGCGTCCGCCTGTCCTGTATGGAGGGATATGTGGAAATGAGGTAATTCCACTGCCGTTGTGCGCCGCTGGGGGAGGTGGTCGAGAACCGCCGTGCAACTCCTCACTGGATACCATTGGGCCCTATGGGTTACAGTGGCCAATGGTGATATACACCGGCGGTGACGATATGCACCGCCGTGGACGTGACCGCCATTTTCTATCTGTTCACTCACTTGCTACCTGACCTTCAACAGGAGAGTACGTACACTGCAAGTGCTGCTGTGACCTGTGTCTGGAACCGACCATGGCTCGTGTCACTGGGTAAAGGGCTCCTGCCTTCATTGCTGCGGAGTTGGAGAGACTGGTAGATGGGGTCCTACCCCAGTACCGAATGCTGTATGGTCTTCCAGACCAACAGGTGAGTACACTGTGAGCACGATGCATGGGGCCTGAATGCATGGAGTGCTGTGTGTGAGGGCCTTGTGTGGGGGGGTTGGTGGAAGGGCCCTGGACGGCATGCTGCATGTACAGTGGGCAATGTCTGTGCATAAGGGAATTTGAGGGCTATGGTGGGCCATGAGTGTAACAAGCAGTACGATCTGACTGATACCTTTTCCTATCTGTATTTTTCTGCAGGTCAGCGCCCATCAAAAAAAGGGTATATGGTGTGCCATCGCCAAGGACGTGCAGACCCTGTGGGTCTACGGCAGGCGGAGCACCCACAGTCACAAACGGTGGGAGGGCCTGAGACGATGGGCACGGAAGACGGAGGAGGCCCAGCTGGGGACTGCCTCCCAACGAGGAAGGGATGGCAGTTAAACCCTGACGCCCCCTAATGGCCCGCATACTGGTAGTGGCCTATCCGGAGCTGAATGGGTGCTTGAGGGCTTCACAGCAGCCACAAGGGGGTGAGTACAGTGCCCTAATATTCTACTTGCGCATGGTGGGGTGGCATCTGGGTGGGGGATGTGGGCCTGTGGGTGCCCCTAGGCCAGGCCGGACATTGCAGGGTAGGGCACATGTTGGGCAGGGTCTGATGTAAGACATCCACTACTGGGCAGGGGTCTGTGGGTCTCAGGTACGATGCAATTGGCGTTAGGTATCCCTGTCCATGGGCTGGTGAGTAGCATTGTCACTGTTAGTGCATTGCCTAATGCATAGGGCTGTTCCCTGTGTGTGTGTGTGTCGTGTACGCCAACGGTGGTGTTGTTGCCGCCACTGACCAAGTGCATCCTTTGTCTCTCCCCCCCTTTTTGTTTTGTCACCCTGTCCTTATGTGCATTAACATCATCTGGCGGAGGAGCAGATGCACCATCGACGGGGACAGCTGTATCCCACAGGGCCCAGGAGGCCGAATCCACCGATGATGAGGGTACCAGTGGGACGAAGGGAGCACCACGGTGGAGACTGGAGGGGACAGTTCTGACAGTGATAACTCCTCCGATGGAAGATCCCTGGTGGTGGTGGACACCTCTGTGCCCACCCCAACTACAGGTACAGCCACCACCCCCCGTACCAGTGAGGAGGGTGGGCATCTCCTTGGCCCCAGGCACCTCAGGCCCTGCCCCAGTTAGCCCTGCTGCCCTGAGTGAGGAGGCTATTGACCTCCTGCGATCCATCTCTGTTGGGCAGTCAACCATTGTGAATGCCATCCAGGAGCTGGCAGCCCATTTGCAACAAACAAATGCATTCCTGGAGGGCATTCACTCTGGCATAGTGGCCCAACAGAGATCAATCCAGCCTTTTGTCCTCCTCCCTGAAGGCAGCCATTGTCCCTGTTTCTAGCCTTCCCCCTCCAATTTCCTCTACCCAATCCCATTCCGCTCAAACCCAAACCTATCCCAAGCACACAGACATACCAGCATTTACCCCGGTCAACACACAGGAGTGGTTCAGGCAAACACAAGCACCACACATTATCCCACAGGCACCCACACAACCACCATCCAGATGCAGACATACCAACAACCACTGCCTCCACTGTGACCCCCTCCTCCTCCTCGTCCACCTCCTTCCCAGTAGCATCTACACTCACACCTGCATGCACTACATTCTCATCCACTACCACCATCACGCCTATCACTACACGACCCTCTCTGGCAGTCATTACCCACACATCCATGCACACTTCCCCTGTGTCCCCTCCCACTGTGTCTGTGCCCCTTCCTCCCAAAGTACACAAATGCAAGCACTCAGAACACCCAACAGCCATCCACCTCACAACAGCATCCAGCCTATGCACCTGCACCCAAACACAGCAGACAGACACATCCTACAACCACTTCCTCTTCCTCCACTCCCAAACCTTCACCCTCTTCCCGCCCCAATGTCCCTAAGAAGCTTTTCCTCTCCACCGTTGACCTCTTCCCTACCACTCCCACCCGTCTATGATGTTGGGCCAGGGTGGTCAGAACCCAGGCGAGCACCTTACTCACCCAGTCCACGGCCACAGTAGTGTCAACAGCTACTGCAGGTGGGAGAGGATCTCAGGCACCAGGCAGCAACACTGAAAGGGTGCCTGCACCCGGTGCATCAAGGAAAAGCAAGGAGGCACCACCAGATGAGACAGGGAAGGGCAAGGAGGCACCACCAGCTGCAAAAAGTAAGGGCAAGAAGGCACCACCAGCAGTGTCTAGGAAGGGCAAGGAGGCACCACCAGCTGCAGGAGAAAAGGACAAGGGGCAATCCCCGGCTGCTGACAGGAAGGGCAAGGGGCCTGCACCAGCAGGCAGGAAGGACAGGAGGCCTGGTCCTGGAACTCATTTGGAGCCTCCACCACCAACCATGGTGGTTCAGCCATCTGAGGCTGCAAGGGAAGGGCTGGAGCCTCCTCCCACCACTGGCCGCACCAGCACCACAGACAGCAGCAGCCCCCCACCACTGCCAGCACCGCCACCTGCACCACTGACAGCAGCAGCCCCAGTTGACAGCCGTCCAAGGCTGCAGGGGATGGGCTGGAGCCTCCCCCCACCACTGCCAGCACTGACACCAGCCCCACTACTGCCACCACTGAGTAGCTGTCACCATCGGCGGACAGTGTGTAGTCCTGCGTCCATGGGCTGTTGTGCATCCTGGCCCCTGCAAATCCTGTGGGTCTGACACCCAGGTGAGAGACTGTGGCCTTGCACGCCACAAGATCTGCATCACAGGGCACAATGCCCCCTCCAGAACCAGTGGAGAAGCCATCCACCCACCCCATCCTTCCCAGGATGAAGCACACTGGGCACAAGGTCCCCTCCAGAACCAGTGGAAAAGCTACCCACTCACCCATCCTTCCCAGGATGAAGCACACTGGGCACAAGGCCCCCTCCCGAAGGCCCCCTACAGAACCAGTGGAGAAGCCATCCACTCACCCCATACTTCCCAGGATGAAGCACACTGGGCACAAGGCCCCCTCCAGAACGAGTGGAAATAGCTACCCATTTGCGAGACTGTGGCATTGCCTTCCCCAGGACCAAGCAGTGGGCAAACCACCCACTTGAGAGACTGTGTCCCTGCGCTCCCAAGGACCAAGCAGTGGGCAAACCACCCAGTTGAGAGACTGTGGCCTTGCACTTCCCAGGAGATCGCACAGGGCATGTACCCCCTCCAGGACCAGTGGCATTGTACCATCTTCCATTGTACCCCCTCCAACTGAGGTGCCTGTGTATTTTCGACCTCATGCCCCTGCGGTGTTCTCTCTGTGTTGTTGCAGGAGTAAGGTGGGGCCTTTGCCTATGTGTTGTGGCCCTGTGGCAGAGTCCCTACATTTGTACATATGTATATGCGTTTGTATTTTGATGCACTTATTCATGTTATTTTATCGTGTTACACTCACTTTCTTCAAATCATTTTGTCCTTGCATTATTCCTGAGGGGTACGGGTGAATATATAATGATTGTGCATCTGGTTGTCTGTATGGTGTTTGGGGTGGGGGTGCTGCATGTGTATGTCACTCTCTTTTTCCCCCCCCTCCATTGTGTGCTAGGCGGCAGTACTCACCGTGGTCATCTTCGCTGGCGTTGATGATCATAATGCAGAAAAAGGTAGACGAGCATCAGAAATATGTACAGCTCGGACTCCATGGCGTTGCGGTTGTTCCCTGAGTCTCCACAGGTGATTCATTTGCCTTCTGTGCAGTGTTTCTGCCATGCCTTTGATGTCATTGGTACCGCCCCAGAAAAGGTGGCGGATTGACCCGGTCGTAATAGTGTGGGCGGTACATTGTCTTACACCTGGCTGTTGGCGGTTACCGCCATGGTGCTTGTTGATACCGCTGTGGCGGTTGGTGAGTTAAAGTGGCTCTCTGTCTGAGCGGTTTCCGCTGTGGTCATAATTCCATTTTGGTTACCGCTGGCATGTTGGCGGTATTACCGCTGCTTTATCACCGACCGCCAGGGTTGTAATGTGGGCCTTTATTTTGGTGAGACAAATGCCTCAAATACCCTATAGACTATACTCCCTTAGGAGGTAAGTAATTTACACAGTATATACACTAGAATGCAGAAATATCTGTAAAAACAGTTAGAAAACAGTGCAAATAGTGAAAATCACAATAGGTTGCAATAGGCCTAGGGGGGACACAAACCATATACTAAAATAGTGAAAGTTGGTTTCTCAGCTAGGCAAGTGTAGGTTGTAGATGGGTGCTGGGAATGTAAGAAAAAAACAAAGGTAAGTAATAGAACCCACCCCGGAGCCCAGAAAAGCAGGAGTAAATCACAGTAAGTTTCCTAGAAAACACAAAGTACACGTGATAGAAGATAATTCAAGAACCAGAAGAGACTGGAAGACACCAACAATGGATTCCTGGACCTGAAGGCCTGTGGAAGAAGGGGACCAAGTGCAAGAAGCACAGAAGAGTCCAGGGAGGACAGGAGCCCTTGCTAACCCAGATGAAGGTGCACAAGAGGAACCACAGGTGATGAAGAAAAGTCAGTACTGCACCCAAGAAGATGGATGCGGGTTCCTGGTTAGTGCAGATAATGTCCCATGCCAGATGGATGACTGCAGTCTGGTTTGCATTGCTGCATTCCGCCAACAAGCCTTGGCAGACGCAGAGCACACAGTGAGCAGAAAATGGTGCTGCCCGGACCAGGAGGGACCTGGTGGCCTATACCTAGGAGGATGAGACAGAGGGGGCTCGCAGCAACTCAGAGCCCTCAGAAGACCAGGCAATGCACACAGGAGTCCCACAGCATGGGGACAAAGAAAGTGCAAATGGAGGCCCACGCAGCACGACACAAAAGCATCCCACGCTGCCGAAGAACCACTCAGGAAGCTGTATGTCACAGGATTGAGTGCTGGGGGACTAAGCTGTGCTGTTCATGGAGAAATTCGTGGAAGGTTGCACACAAGCCTTGGCAACTGCAAATCAAGTGGTGCACGGGGGTACTGTCTTGCGTGGGGAGGCACGCTCCTACCTCCACCAAAGTTGGACAGCTGGACCTTTTGTAAGAGGCTGGCCTGGTTTGTAGTGGATACCAAAGGTACTTACACCTTATACCAGGTCCAGTTATCCCTTATTAGTGAAATGTAGTCAGTGTCTAGAAGCTAGGCTGTCTAGGGGTAGTTGTAGGCAGAGCAGCCAAGGCTGAATTAGGAGACATGCAAAGCTCTTGCAATACCACTGTAGTCACACAGTACTCATACACATGAAAGAAAATACTCAGAGTTACAAAAATAAAGGTACTTTATTTTGGTGACACAAATGCCAAAAATACCTTAGAGACTATCCTCCCTTAGGAGGTAAGTAATATACACAATATATACACTGATATCCACAAACAGGTAAGTAAACAGTTACGAAACAGTGCAAATAGTGAAAATCACAATAGGTTGCAATGGGCCTGGGGGAACAAAAAACATACATTAAAATAGTGGAATGCGAAAGTCGGTTTCCCACCTAGGCAAGTGTAGTGTGTAGAGGGGTGCTGGGAGTGTAAGAAAGCACAAAAGGTAAGTAATAGAACCCAACCCAGAGCCCAGGAAAATAGGAGTAAATCACAGTAAGTTTCCTGAAACACGGAAGAAGGTGTGATAAAAGATTATGCAAGAACCAGAAGAGACTGCAAGACATCAGTGAGGGATTCCTGGACCTGAAGACCTGTGGAAGAAGGGGACCAAGTGCAAGAAGCACTTATGAGTCCATGGAGAACAGGAGCCCTTGCTAACCTGGATGAAGGTGCAAAAGAAGAACCACGAAGACAAAGTCAGTTATGCACCCAAGAAGACAGATGCGGGTTCATGTTTGGTGCAGAAGATGTCCCACACCAGATGGATGATGGAAGTATGGTTTGCGTCATTGGATTACGCCAACAAGCCTTGTTACGCACAAAGCTCACGTATTGCGGAAAATGTCGCTGCCCAGGAGCAGGAGGGACCGTGTGGCCTCTACCTAGGAGGAGGAGACAGAGGGGGCTTGCAGCAACTCAGAGCCCTCAGAAGACCAGGCAGCACACACAGGAGTCCCACAGCATTGGCACAAAGAAGGCGAGAATGGAGGCCCATGCAGCACGACACAAAGGGATCCCACGCCACCGGAGAACCACTCAGGAAGCTGTGCGTCATAGGACGTGTCTGCACTAGCAGAGGTGCCCCCACATCATCCAGGTCCATTTTCTCAGACTTTGTGAGTGCGGGGACACCATTTTATGCGTGCACTGGACATAGGTCAATATCTATGTCCAACTTCACAATGGTGACCCCAAATATGGCCATGTAAGGTGTCTAACAACTGGGAATTGTACCCCAATCCTGATTCTAGCATTGGTTGTACAATCCCATGTACTTTGGGGGCTCCACAGTGGACCAGCCTTCTGAGGGTTTTCAGGCAGCCCCAGCTGCTGCCACTGCACAGACAAGTTTCTGCTCTCCTGTTACTCAAGCAGCTTGAGCGGAGGAAGGCAGAACAAATCATTTCCTGTGGGACAGGGGTGTTACATCCTATCCCATTGGAAATAGATGTTACAGGCATGGGAGGGGTATCCTCCCAGAGCGTCTGGAAATGCTTTGAAGGACACAAACCGTGCCCTCACTGCAGAATCCAGTCTACACTGGTTCAGGGACCCCCAGTCCCTGCACTGGAGGGAAACTGGACATAGGAAAGGGGAGTGACCACTCCCCTGTCCATCACCACTCCAGAGATGGCACCCAGCGCTCCTCCAGAGTGTCCCTGGCATTAGCCACCTTGGATTCCAAGGTGTGGGGACCCTCTGGAGACCTCTGAGTGGCCAGTGCCAGCAGGTGACGTCAGAGACCCCTACTGATAGGTGCATACTTGGGTAGGTAGCCAATCCTCCTCTCAGGGCTATTTAGGGTCTCTCCTCTGGGTGTTTCCTCAGATTTGGTTTGCAAGAATTCCTCCAGGACTCCTCTGCATCCTCTGCTTCAGCTTCTGACCGTCGGATCAACCGCAGACTGCTCCAGGAACTGCTGTAACTGCAACAAAGTATCCAGGGAGACTCCTGTGACCTGCAACTTCAGCTCCAGCCAGCAATTGCAACAATTTCCTAGGTGTGCAAGCTCTGAGGACTGCCTGTCTTCACTCTGCACCAGAAGAACCAAAGGAATCTCCTCTGGAGTGACGGAGTCACTTCCCTGCTTCAGCAGGCACCTCACTGAGACGACAACCAGTACTCTGGGACTCCTCTCCTGTTGATGAGTGTGATCCCTAGAACACAGGTGGTGGACTGAAGTGACCCAGACTGTCCAAAGGTCCAGCTGTCCAAATTTGATGGAGGTAAGAACTTGGCTCTCCATGCTGCGACAGTATCCCTGTGCCCCGTGTCTTCTGCCGTTCCTTGGGCTTCTGTGCACTTCTTCCAAAAGTTCTTCATGCACAGCATAGCCCACGTCCCCAGCACTCATCCTGCGACGCACAGCTCCCTGAGTTGTTCTCCGGCGGTATGGGATCCTCCATTGTAGCGCTGTGATGACCTCACTTTGCATCTCCTTTGTCCCTGTGTTCTTGGACTCCCGTGGGTGCTGCCTGTCTTCTGAGAGTTCTTTGAAGCGCTAAAGTGCTGAGAGCCCCCTCTGTCTCCTAAGTCAGAGTTGAGACCCCCAAGTCCCTCCCAGGTGCAGGCAGCTCCTCTGTGACACAAACCACGTATTTGCTTGAACCAAGGCTTGTTGGCGGAATCCAGAGACGCTAACAGCCTGCATCAAACAACCCGACATGGGACATGTCTTGCACCAAGCAGAGACCTGCAGCTATCTTCTTTGGTGCGTTTATGTACTTTTCTTCCAACCAGAGAATCCACTTTTGCACCTTCTTCCAGGTTGGCAGGGGCTCTTGTTCTTCCTGGACTCTTCTTTGACTTCTGGACTTGGTCTCCTCTCTCCAGGAATCCATCGGTTGTTGCTTGCAGTCTTGCTTGGTTCTAGCATAATTCTTCATCATGACTGGTAGTGTGTTCGGAGGAAACTGGCTGTACTTAACTCCTGCTTTCCTGGGCTCTGGGGTGGGGTACTTTACTTACCTTTGGTGTTTTCTTACACTCCCAGCGCCCCTCTACACACTACAATTGCCTAGGGTGGGAAGTCGACATTCTCATTCCACTATTTTAGTATATGGTTTGTGTTGCCCCTATGCCCATTGCAATCTATTGTATTTTCTACTGTTTGCACTATTCTATGACTGTTTACTTACCTGATTTTGGTTAGTTGTGTATATATTGTGTATAATACTTACCTCCAGAAGGAGTATTGCCTCTAAGATATTTTTGGCCTTGTGTCACTGAAATAAAGTACCTTTATTTTTGGTAACACTGAGTATTGTCTTTACTTGTGTATAAGTACTGTGTAACTGTAGTGGTATTGCAGGAGCTTTGCATGTCTCCTAATTCAGCCTTGGCTGCTCTGCTACAACTACCCCTAGACAGCCTAAGCTGCTAGAACACTGCCTACATTTCACTAATAAGGGATAACTGGACCTGGTATAAGATGTAAGTACCTTAGGTACCCACTACAAACCATGCCAGCCTCCTACAAAATATTATTGGTAGAAGGCTATGAATGACAGCTTAAGCTCGAACCTTAAATGCCTCTCAGACAGAATCCAGGTACTGTTCCTGGCTTTTGCTTTTCATGCTGGTTGACAGAGCAGTCTGCTCCCGCAGGGTACTTGGTTGAAATCATGGTGTGGGGATGACTTCTGCTCCATAGGTCTTGAGAGATATGCAAGGGCCAGTTTTGCAAGGCCTAGGGCTCTCCTTCTTTCCGCAGAAGGGTTCAAGATCAGTGGATGTGTTTGCTGACAGAAGGAAGTGGTGGAGAGGACCAGCAGTCAGTCCTGAGCCTGGGCCTGGAAGGCACCCAATGAACAAAAAGCCTTCCCAAAGAGAAACCTATGTGCTCACTCTCCCAACAAGCCAAATTGCAGGGCCATCTTGGGCTGGGCTCCCAAAAAGCCATGTCGCTTAGGCCCTGCTGCACCCGACCCCATGCCTCTGAGTTTCAAACAACTGAGAAGCAGCACACCTGGGACTGTAGGGCAGCCTAGATGGGAAAGAGCCGGGTCTATGAGGAAACCCTTGCTTCTTTTAACTGAAACAATGTACCACTCAAATACCCACCAGATGCAAGGCTGAGTGGCCATGGTTAGTTGTCATTTTGATGAGTAGAAGAAGAGCTGCCCCCAACTATTCTGTTTTCCATGTCTGCATAAACAGTATGTAGAAAAGGCTGACTTTCTCTAACAGCATCTCCCTCTGAACAGTGGTGTATTAATCCCACCAGCCCCGCTTTGGACTGTGACCTAGATAAGGTACTCTTGACATGCAGGGGTCTAACCCTGGTAGCCATCAGTTGTGGTGTTTGGTGGCCAACTGATGTGCAAGTAAGGTACCTGGCTGCCCAATATTGTGTGTCTCAATTTAATTTTGAAGACTTGAGCGGTCCCAGCCAGGCTGGCTTCAAAGCTGCCTATCTTCACTGTTGAAACATGAGGTGGTACAGTGGGGATCCAAACACCAGTAAACGCTTGAATCGCTGATGCCGGCTCCTAGAGTAGAAGCATAATGAAGTGATGGGGCATCTTACTGCACAAGCACCAAAAGGGCAGAGCTGCCTTCTTCCAAACTCTCCTGTGCCTGGAGGTGGGTGAAGATTGTAAAATTGCCTGTGAGACTTGGATGTGGTTCACCCTGCCCATACTTCAAATAAGAGCAGAGGTAGCTTTGAGACTTAGTGTTAATTGCAGTATGCATTGGTCACAGACTTTGAACACAAGTTGTAATGTTGGGTTCCTCTTGGGTTTACGTTTGTGTGAGTGCTCTAATCATTGAGACTTCAAACAAACCTAGTGTTCTCCCAGGGCTGCGTTTGTCTGAAGGCATCTGAAATGTCAATCAACTTAAGTCAGTCCCAGGGCGTAAGGGGGGCATTACAGGGGGCCCTTCTCCCTTAGTTCTGTCAAAAGTCAAATTCTGTTCTCCACTCGCATAACTCACTGGTCCTGACACAGAGGTATGACACTGGGGTGACTGACCCCCTCAGAAGGTAAGCAAGTGCTGCCCTTCCCTGGAAATAAACCCCCTGATTGCGTCTTCTGTCTGTGGTGTCCCAGGGCTGCCTCAGATCTCACTTCCATGTCTAGGGCCTGGAGACTACTTTGCAACCCCCATAAGTGTAGGTTTCCTTTGAATGCTTTGTTGTCCAAGCTGGGAAAGGGTGTGTTACCCAGCCCCCTATTATGAAGAGGAGTTACTGCCCCAGAGTCCCATCTGCACATAGTGGTCAGTTTGGGTCCCTAAACTTCAAATCCAATTACGGCGTGGCAACCTGCTGAACTTAAGACCGACTCCCCGGAGTCGCTCAGGTGGTCAAAACCTTCTGATCAAGGCTCACTTCAAGAAAGATATTTGGCCAGCACAGCTCCTGGCATGCCACAATGGTGTAGGAGGCTGGCCTGGTGTGTGGTGTGTACCTATGGAACTTACACCTTATACCAGGTCCAGTTATAACTTATTAGTATAGTGTAGTCAGTATCCAGAAGCCAGGCTCTCTAGAGGTAGCTGTGAATGAGCAGCAAAGGCTGATCTAGGAGATATGCAAAGCTCCTGCAATACAACTGTAGTCACACAGTACTCACACATGAAAGGAAATACTCAGTGTTACAAAAATAAAGGTACTTTATTTCGTTGACACAAATACCAAAAATACCATGGAGGCTATACTCCCTTTGGAGGTATGTAATACACAAAATATATACACTAGTATGCAGAGATAGGCATTAAAAACAGTTAGAAAACAGTGCAATCCGTGAAAATCACAATAAGTAGAAATGGGCATAGGAGGCGCAGAAACCATATGCTAAGAAAGTGGAATGCAAAAGTCAGTCTCCCACCTAGGCAAGAGTAATGTGCAGAGGGGAGCTGAGAGTACTAGAAAAGCCCAAAGGTAAGTACCACAACCCAACCCAGTGACCAGGAAAACAGGAGTACAACACAGTAAGTTTCCTAGAACACACACAAAGAAGAACAGAAGAATATTGCAAAACCCAGAAGAGACTGCAAGACACCAACAGTGGATTCCTGGGCCAGAGGACCTGTGGAAAGAGGGGACGAAGTCCAAGAAGCACAGAAGAGTCCAGGAAGGGCAGGAGCCCCAACCCACTAGGAGGAAGGTGCAAGAATTGAACCACCGGTAAGGAGTAAGAGTCAGCACTGCACGCAAGAAGACAGAGTCTGGTTTCTGGAGGGTGCAGGTGATGTCCCATGCCAGATGGAGGATTGCAGTCGGGTTTGCATTGTCGGAGTCCGCCAAAAAGCCTGGGCACATGCAAAGCTCGCTGTTAGCGGAAAATTGTGCTGCCAGGGGCCAGGAAGGACCAGGTTGACTGTACCCAGGTGGGGGACCCTGAGGGGGTCCTCAGCGACACAGAGAGCCCACTGAAGACAAGGCAGCACACACAGGACTCCCACAGGATGGGGACAAGAAAGCTGCAGAAGAGGCCCACACAGCACTACAACAAAGGCTCCCACAACGCTGGAGAACCACTGAGGAAGCTGTGTGTCACAGGACAGAGTGCTGGGAGCGGGAGTTTCTATATGCACAAAGATCTTGGATGAAGGATGCCAACAAGCTTTGGCAGCTGCAAAAGATGTGGTGCATGGGGATACTGTCTTGCGTGGGGAGGCAAAGTTTTACCTCCACCAAAGTTGGACAGCTGGAAGAGAGGACCGTCTGGACCACTTCAGTCCACCACCCGTGATGCAGGATCCACATAGTTCAGCAGGAGAGGGGATCCACGCAGCCAGTCGTCATCACAGTTGGTGACTGCAGAAGCAGAGGAGTGACTCCTTCACCTCAAGGGAGATTCCTCCTTCCTTTTGTTGCAGACTGAAGATGCGCTGTCCTCCAAGGATGCACAACCGGGGAAATGTTGCAGTTGCTGGAAGGAGCCGGAGATACAATGTTTCAGAAGGTGTCTTGCTTCTTTGTTGCAGTTTGTAGGGTCCTGTAGAGTCCAGATGCAGTTTCTTGGGTCAGAAGACAAAGTGGAGGGTGCAGAGGATTCCTGCTGGAGTCTTGAAATCCGAATCTGAGTAACCACCCAAAGGAGAGACCATAAATAGCCCTGAAAGGGGGATTGGTTACCTAGCTGGGTGACCACATATCAGGAGGGGGCTCTATTGTCACCTGCTGGCACTGGCTACTCAGATGCTCACAGAGTTCCCTGCCAACCTAGAATACAAGATGGCAAAACCCAGGGACCTTCTGGAGGAGCTCTGTGCACCACACCTGGGGTGGTGATGGACAGGGGAGTGGTCACTCCCCTTTCCCTTGCCCCTTTTCATGCCAGAGGAGGGACTGGGGTTCCCTGAACCGGTGTTTATGTAAGGAGGGCACCAAATGTGCCCTTCAAAGCATTGCCAGTGGCTTGGGATGGCTACCCCGCCCCAGCCTGCAACACCTATTTCCAAAAGGAGAGGGTGGAACAACCCTCTCCCAAAGGAAATCCTTTGTTCTGCCTTCCTGTGCTTGAGCCTCTCAAGCAACAGGAGGGCAGAAACCTGTCTGGGAGGTGGCAGTTACTTGGGCTGCCTGGAAACCCTCAGAAGGCTGAAATGGCAATACTGGGGGTCATCTAAGGAGCCCCCAGAGTGCATGGAATCATGCAACCAGTGCTTGCAAAAGCCTTTCGGTATGATTTCAACATGTTTGATACCAAACATGCCTATGTTTGGAGTTACCATTATGCAGCCGGACATAGGTAGTGACCTATGTCCAGTACACACGTAAAATGGCGACCTTGCACTCACAAAGTCACAGAAAATGCACCCGGAGTTTGTGTGGGCAGCTCTGCTAGTGCAGGAGTGCCATCACACGCAGGAACTTTGCACCTTGCCCTCTGGGTTAGAAGGCCTACCATAGGGGTGCCTTATAATTGAACTGCTGTAGTGAAAAATGGCAGTGAAAGGGTGCTTGCACCTTTTCACGCAGGCTGCAACGGCAGTCCTGCAGAAGTCTTTGCATGGGCTCCCTATGGGTGGCAAAATATATGCCGGAACCCATAGGGATCCCCTGGAACCTCAATGCCCTGGGTACCTAGGTGCCATATACTAGGAACTGATAAGGGGGTACCAGTGTGCCAACTGCGGGTGAAATACTGTGATAACAGTACCAACAACAACACTTTAACTACTGGTGTCCTGGTTAGCAAGATCCCAGTAGACACAGTCAAACGCAAGGACAAACAGGCCAAAAGTGGGGGTCACCAAGCTAGAAAGAGGCTACTTTTCTACAAATGCATATCATTTATGGGGAACAATGATGTTTCTTTCTTAAATGTGATTTCTGTAGGAACATCATTTCTAAAAAAACTAGTTCAACAAACCTATATTACAATAAAAGTATTCCCAGGGCATTAGCGTAGGCAAAATTTAAAACCTCCCAAAAGATGCTCCTGAGACTCCCCCACCACCGCTGATAATAATAATACATGACTGAGGCCACCAAAGTATCTCAAGCTTTGAATGAATCTGTATCCTAGGAGGGCAATTCAAAAAAAAAAAAAAACTTTTGCAGCGGAGATATCAATATTAATTAACACTGTAGATCTAGTTTATCCCTTGTTCAAAGAGATATCTATCACACAGCCTAAAGCCCAGTAACATGTTATGTCAAGCTGTGTAAATGAAACGATGTTGCTGGGTGAATATGGGGTAAGTAGCATGCTGTAGGGCCTACTCTCATTCAGCATTGATGGAGTTTTGACAAGACAGGAAACCAATCCCCACCAAGACTCCTATAATGACCAAATTACATTTTTTTTTAAATCAAGTTCAATTAATTCTGCTTTCTGACACAAGGTCTGAAATCCATGAATATTCTAGGATAGGGAATCCTCTCCTTGGGAAGGCCCTTAAATCTTCCTGTAAAAACGGTACTTAGAATACCCACTGGGAGCCAGTTTTTGGTAAATTGCATTATACCAAGGAACCAAACATTAGGGCACCCTACAGATGTCAAACATAGTATTATAATCACTGAGTTGCCTCAAGTTGTTGAGAAAACTCAACAGCATATGAAGTTTACTAGGAAGGCCTACTGGAGAACCAGCTTGGAAGAAAAGCGACCAGTATACACAACCCACAGTGAATCATACTCTACCATCCTCCTGAACAAACCTCTCAGATTGGGAACAGACAAGGGACCTTACCAGTTGCCCT
Source organism: Pleurodeles waltl (assembly GCF_031143425.1). Taxonomy (NCBI): domain Eukaryota; kingdom Metazoa; phylum Chordata; class Amphibia; order Caudata; family Salamandridae; genus Pleurodeles; species Pleurodeles waltl. Next base: position 1,221,857,902 of record NC_090447.1, read on the forward strand.
AGAAGCACTTGCCAACATATTTAAAACCATACATAGTAACGTGGCAGTTGTATGTTCAACATACAAAATACATACTGACTCACCTGTGTATTCAGTAGTTCGTGTTCAATGCTCAGGTTGCGCACCTGCATAAATAGAAAGCAAAGGGGAAAAGTAATTAATTATGAGGCAATCTCAAGCTTGCAACATTCTCACCTGGGCACATGGAAGAGCAGAGTACACTAAGTTACACATCAATATCATACAACCTGCAACCTTGACGAGCATGAATTACATAGTTTGACTTCAATTATATCAATGTAACCGCCACGATGAAGGTAAAACACATAATGAAATACAAACAAATTGACCACAAAAATCACACAATTAAATATAAAGAAAAAACCCTCAGAAATGAGTACACATAGGGGGTCATTCTGACCCCGGCGGTCTAAGACCGCCGGGGCCAGGGTCGGCGGGAGCACCGCCGACAGGCCGGCGGTGCCCCGCAGGGCATTCTGACCGCGGCGGTTCGGCCGCGGTCAGAAGAGGCAAACCGGCGGTCTCCCGCCGGTTTACCGCTGCCCTTAGAATCCCCCATGGCGGCGCAGCTTGCTGCGCCGCCATGGGGGATTCTGACACCCCCTACTGCCATCCTGTTCCTGGCGTTTGCCCGCCAGGAACAGGATGGCGGTAGGGGGTGCCGCGGGGCCCCCGTAAGAGGGCCCCGAAAAGTATTTCAGTGTCTGCTAAGCAGACACTGAAATACGCGACGGGTGCAACTGCACCCGTCGCACCCCTGCAACTACGCCGGCTCAATTCTGAGCCAGCGTCCTCGTTGCAGGGGCATTTCCTCTGGGCCGGCGGGCGCTCTTTTTCCATCATCTGTTTTTTTTTTTCATTCATCGCCCTAAGTGGGAAGGATATGCCCTGATGTGTTTCCCATGCTTGGTATGCCACCTGATGCAAGCTAATCTGGCTGATAAGGGGTGGTACCTCAGAGCCAGTCCCAGGATGCTTGTATCTGGTCCAGGGGGGACCTGGCCTGGCAGTTCGGGCTGGAATGTTCTCTTGGGGAGCAGGGTCAAGACTGATTTGCATATGGCTACATAAACAATGGAATGGCATGACCAGCAAAAAAACTGATTGACTAAGCTCGGATATGTGACTGAAGGTGAATGTTTGATTTGTTCTGCATGCGTCAATGTAGGAGGCTGGACTGGCTTGTAGTGAGTACCAAGGAGTACTTGCACCTTGCACCAGGCCCAGTTATCCCTTATTAGTGTATAGGGTGTCTAGCAGCTTAGGCTGATAGATAATGGTAGCTTAGCAGAGCAGCTTAGGCTGAACTAGGAGACGTGTGAAGCTACTACAGTACCACTTAGTGTCATATGCACAGTATCATAAGAAAACACAATACACAGTTATACTAAAAATAAAGGTACTTTATTTTTATGACAATATGCCAAAGTATCTTAGAGTGTACCCTCAGTGAGAGGATAGGAAATATACACAAGATATATATACACAATAGCAAAAATATGCAGTATAGTCTTAGAAAACAGTGCAAACAATGTATAGTTACAATAGGATGCAATGGGGAAACATAGGGATAGGGGCAACACAAACCATATACTCCAAAAGTGGAATGCAAACCACGAATGGACCCCAAACCTATGTGACCTTGTAGAGGGTCGCTGGGACTATTAGAAAATAGTGAGAGTTAGAAAAATAACCCTCCCCAAGACCCTGAAAAGTGAGTGCAAAGTGCACTAAAGTTCCCCTAAGGACAAAGTAGTCGTGTTAGAGGAATAATGCAGGAAAAACACAAACCAGCAATGCAACAACTGTGGATTTCCAATCTAGGGTACCTGTGGAACAAGGGAACCAAGTCCAAAAGTCACAAGCAAGTCGGAGATGGGCAGATGCCCAGGAAATGCCAGCTGCGGGTGCAAAGAAGCTTCTACTGGACAGAAGAAGCTGAGGTTTCTGCAGGAACGAAAAGGGCTAGAGACTTTCCCTTTGGTGGACAGATCCCACTAGCCTTGGAGAGTTGTGCAAAAGTGTTTTCCCGCCGGAAGGACGCCAACAAGCCTTGCTAGTCGCAAATCGTGCGTTTGGCGTTTTTGGACGCTGCTGGGGCCCAGGAGGGACCAGGAGGTCGCAAATTGGACCTGAAGAGAGAGGGGACGTCGAGCAAGACAAAGAGCCCTCACTGAAGCAGGTAGCACCCGGAGAAGTGCCAGAAACAGGCACTACGAGGATGCGTGAAACGGTGCTCGCCGAAGTTGCACAAAGGAGTCCCACGTCGCAGGGGACCAACTTAGAAAGTCGTGCAATGCAGGTTAGAGTGCCATGGACCCAGGCTTGGCTGTGCACAAAGGATTTCCGCCGGAAGTGCACAGGGGCCGGAGTAGCTGCAAAGTCGCGGTTCCCAGCAATGCAGCCCAGCGAGGTGAGGCAAGGACTTACCTCCACCAAACTTGGACTGAAGAGTCACTGGACTGTGGGGGTCACTTGGACAGAGTCGCTGGATTCGAGGGACCTCGCTCGTCGTTCTGAGAGGAGACCCAAGGGACCGGTAATGCAGCTTTTTGGTGCCTGCGGTTGCAGGGGGAAGATTCCGTCGACCCACGGGAGATTTCTTCGGAGCTTCTGGTGCAGAGAGGAGGCAGGCTACCCCCACAACATGCACAAGCAGGAAAACAGTCGAGAAGGCGGCAGGATCAGCGTTACAGAGTTGCAGTAGTCGTCTTTGCTACTATGTTGCAGGTTTGCAGGCTTCCAGCGCGGTCAGCAGTCGTTTCCTTATCAGAAGGTGAAGAGAGAGATGCAGAGGAACTCGGATGAGCTCTTGCATTCGTTATCTGACGTTGCCCCAGAGACAGAGACCCTAAATAGCCAGAAAAGAGGGTTTGGCTACTTAGGAGAGAGGATAGGCTACTAACACCTGAAGGAGCCTATCAGCAGGAGTCTCTGACGTCACCTGGTGGCACTGGCCACTCAGAGCAGTCCAGTGTGCCAGCAGCACCTCTGTTTCCAAGATGGCAGAGGTCTGGAGCACACTGGAGGAGCTCTGGACACCTCCCAGGGGAGGTGCAGGTCAGGGGAGTGGTCACTCCCCTTTCCTTTGTCCAGTTTCGCGCCAGAGCAGGGGCTAAGGGGTCCCTGAACCGGTGTAGACTGGCTTATGCAGAATTGGGCACATCTGTGCCCAACAAAGCATTTCCAGAGGCTGGGGGAGGCTACTCCTCCCCTGCCTTCACACCATTTTCCAAAGGGAGAGGGTGTCACACCCTCTCTCAGAGGAAGTTCTTTGTTCTGCCATCCTGGGCCAGGCCTGGCTGGACCCCAGGAGGGCAGCTGCCTGTCTGAGGGGTTGGCAGCAGCAGCAGCCGCAGTGAAACCCCAGGAAGGGCAGTTTGGCAGTACCAGGGTCTGTGCTACAGACCACTGGGATCATGGGATTGTGCCAACTATGCCAGGATGGCATAGAGGGGGCAATTCCATGATCATAGACATGTTACATGGCCATATTCGGAGTTACCATTGTGAAGCTACATATAGGTAGTGACCTATATGTAGTGCACGCGTGTAATGGTGTCCCCGCACTCACAAAGTTCAGGGAATTGGTTCTGAACAATGTGGGGGCACCTTGGCTAGTGCCAGGGTGCCCTCACACTAAGTAACTTTGCACCTAACCTTTACCAGGTAAAGGTTAGACATATAGGTGACTTATAAGTTACTTAAGTGCAGTGTAAAATGGCTGTGAAATAACGTGGACGTTATTTCACTCAGGCTGCAGTGGCAGGCCTGTGTAAGAATTGTCAGAGCTCCCTATGGGTGGCAAAAGAAATGCTGCAGCCCATAGGGATCTCCTGGAACCCCAATACCCTGGGTACCTCAGTACCATATACTAGGGAATTATAAGGGTGTTCCAGTAAGCCAATGTAAATTGGTAAAAATGGTCACTAGCCTGTTAGTGACAATTTGGAAATAATGAGAGAGCATAACCACTGAGGTTCTGGTTAGCAGAGCCTCAGTGAGACAGTTAGGCACCACACAGGGAACATATACATGCACACCTATGAGCACTGGGGCCCTGTGTGACAGGGTCCCAGTGACACATACATATAGGCCACAAACCTATGAGCACTGGGGTCCTGACCAGCAGGATCCCAGTGACACATAACAAACATACTAAAAACATAGTGTTTTCACCATGAGCACTGAGGCCTGGCTATCAGGATCCCAGTGAGACAGTGAAAACAGTGACAAACACCCTGACATACACTCACAAACAGGCTAAAAGTGGGGGTAACAAGGCTAGAAAGAGGCTACTTTCTCACACAACCCCCCCCCAAACGAAGGACAATAAGGCTAACCTTGGCCAGTTGAGACTTTATTGTCTAAGTGGTGATAAGTAGAGAGTAGCTCTGCAATAGACTGGTTACTCCCTTTATCATCCACTATATGGTTACTTCCCTGTGGGGATGTAAACCACCCTGTTTGAAGTTTTTTAGCTAAGCAACAATGTGAAGATGTATTTTCAGAGTTTCTATCAGTAAGTTTTAGTTTAGAGCAGTGGGAATTGTCCACTGAACCTATTTGTAGTGATGGAAATGCCAGACAGGGATGCTGTCTCAGAAAAGCCATAGCTGGGCAAAAACTTTGTCCATATGGCTGGAAGAGAGAACAGGGATGCTGTTTCTCTTGGGTTGGAGCAGGGCAGGGATGCTGTCCTATCAGCTCCACACTAGGGCAGGGATGCTGTCCTAAGTGTTGTGAGGCAGTGCAGAGTTTCTGCACTAAAGTTTCTCTGGGAGGGTTGGAGGGATGCTCCATGTTAACTAAAATGGTGCTCTTTTTCTCACCAATGTTAGTTATCCCACAGAGAGTTACTTCCACCTCAGGGAGTACAGTTTTGCCAACTGATGATTCCCTTGGAACAGGTGCCACCCCAGGAGAGGTTTCTCCCACCACAGGAATGGTATCCTGAATGGTAGGGTGGTTAGGGGATACTGTGATACCCTTTTTACCTGTTGATGGAGAGGGTTCCTGAGTTTTCAGGCCTTCTCTCCTTTGCTTTTTCATTTCAGTAGAAATGAGAGGGAACAATTCCTCAGGGATGCCCAGCATGGCTGCATGGGCATAAAACTCTACATCAGCCCAACCTGAGGCCTCTAGGTCATTACCTAAGAGACAGTCTACAGGTAAGCTAGGTGATACCACCACCTGCTTAGGGCCAGTAACTCCACCCCAACTAAACTGAATTATAGCTAAGGGAAGAAACTTAGTGGAGTTATGGACATCAATAATCTTATACTGTTGTCCAATGATGTGTTGATCAGGGTGCACTAGGTTTTCAGTCACCAAAGTGAAACTGGCACCTGTGTCCCTGTAGGCCAAGGCCTCAACACCATTTATTGAAACTGTCTGCCTGTACTTATCCATTGTAAGGGGACAAGCAGCCAGTGTGGCAAGGCCAATGCCACTAGGTGTGACAGAAACTGTCTTGGGAGTGACTACCCCAGTTTCTACTATGGACCCAAAAGTGAACCCAACTACACCCTTTGCTTGACTGTTGCCAGCAGTCCCACCACTAGTACCACTACTTCTAGGGGCACTAGAGCTTGATGTATTAGTGGTGGTAGGCTCAGGGGGTTTACCTGGACAGGACTTATCCCCTGGCCTATGGCCTCTATTTTTACACACAAAGCACCAAGGCTTTTTAATGTGTGCAGGTTGGGAAGAAGAGGAAGAATTTGTTTTATCCCCACCCTCTGAAGAGTGTTTAAGATTTGAAGTGGGATCTTTGGTTTTACCCTTATCCCCATGCTTATCTTGAGATTTTTCACCATCTTTCTTCTTATTGCCATCTTTGTCACCCCCTGTATGAACTTTTCTGTTCACCCTTGTTCTGACCAATTTGTCTGCCTTCTTTCCCAATTCTTGGGGAGAGGTCAGATCAGAGTCTACCAGGTACTGGTGCAACAAATCAGACACACAATTATTAAGTATATGCTCTCTCAGGATTGTGTTATACAGGCTTTCATAATCAGTAACTTTACTGCCATGTAACCACCCCTCCAAAGCCTTCACTGAATGGTCAATGAAATCAACCCAGTCTTGTGAAGACTCCTTTTTGGTCTCTCTGAACTTTATCCTGTACTGTTCAGTGGTTAAGCCATAACCATCCAGGAGTGCATTCTTAAGAACTGTAAAGTTATTGGCATCATTTTCTTTCACAGTAAGGAGCCTATCCCTACCTTTTCCACTAAATGATAGCCATAGGATAGCAGCCCACTGCCTTTGAGGGACATCCTGTACAACACAGGCCCTCTCAAGTGCAGCAAACCACTTGTTAATGTCATCCCCCTCCTTATAAGGGGGAACTATCTTGTGCAGATTCCTGGAATCATGCTCTTTTGCAGGATGACTATGGGGAATACTGCTGCTGCCACCATGGGTATCTAAACCCAACTTCTGTCTTTCCTTCTCTAATTCAAAAGACTGTCTATCCAAATCCAGCTGTTGCTTTTTAAGCTTCAGTCTGGTTTGTTCCACCCTCAACTTATTGAATTCCCTCTCTAACATTCTATCATCAGGGTTGGTGGGAGGGACATTTCTAGAAACAGAGCTATGATGGGAATGAACAGAAGGAGACCTGTCCCTTACAGAAGCCACCCTAACAGCTTGGTTTACAGAAACATTACTACCAGTATGGTGAGAATAAATGCTTTTGCTATGATGTGAGACAACACTATTTATTTGGTGTGGCTCATCATCATTACCATCTATGCTAGATGGTCTAGTAATGGGCAGGCTAGGAAGTTTCTTTCCTGAATCTTTTCCTGGGGGAGTCCCTGAATCAGATTGAGAACTATTAGGTACTTTTTCAACAGATGGGGCACCTTTGGCCTTATCCTGTTCTCTAAGCATGTTAAGTAACAGTTCCAATGAAGGATTCTTCCCTACACTCAAACCTCTCTCTATACAGAGACTCCTTGCTCTTTTCCAGCTAAGGTTGTCATATGCAAGTTTGGACAGATCAACACTTTGGCCTGTGCCAGACATTTTTTTAGAGAGAGTTAAAGTGATAGAAAAAGAAAAAAAAGTTTTCAGAACTTTTTGGAAAGACAGAAAAAACTTTTTAAACTTTTAAGAACTTTTTGAAAGTTTAGGAGTACTTTTCAGCACTTAGAAAAGAGTGAAAAGAGGAAATGCAAAACTTTTTGGCTATGTGTATATACACTGACCTTGTTTTGTATATTTTTCTCTTATGAAAAGTACAATGACAAGAGTGGTAAGTAGTCTCAAGCACTTATCCCACCACTGCACAACCAATGTAGGAGGCTGGACTGGCTTGTAGTGAGTACCCAGGGGTACTTGCACCTTGCACCAGGCCCAGTTATCCCTTATTAGTGTATAGGGTGTCTAGCAGCTTAGGCTGATAGATAATGGTAGCTTAGCAGAGCAGCTTAGGCTGAACTAGGAGACGTGTGAAGCTACTACAGTACCACTTAGTGTCATATGCACAGTATCATAAGAAAACACAATACACAGTTATACTAAAAATAAAGGTACTTTATTTTTATGACAATATGCCAAAGTATCTTAGAGTGTACCCTCAGTGAGAGGATAGGAAATATACACAAGATATATATACACAATAGCAAAAATATGCAGTATAGTCTTAGAAAACAGTGCAAACAATGTATAGTTACAATAGGATGCAATGGGGAAACATAGGGATAGGGGCAACACAAACCATATACTCCAAAAGTGGAATGCGAACCACGAATGGACCCCAAACCTATGTGACCTTGTAGAGGGTCGCTGGGACTATTAGAAAATAGTGAGAGTTAGAAAAATAACCCTCCCCAAGACCCTGAAAAGTGAGTGCAAAGTGCACTAAAGTTCCCCTAAGGACAAAGTAGTCGTGTTAGAGGAATAATGCAGGAAAGACACAAACCAGCAATGCAACAACTGTGGATTTCCAATCTAGGGTACCTGTGGAACAAGGGGACCAAGTCCAAAAGTCACAAGCAAGTCGGAGATGGGCAGATGCCCAGGAAATGCCAGCTGCGGGTGCAAAGAAGCTTCTACTGGACAGAAGAAGCTGAGGTTTCTGCAGGAACGAAAAGGGCTAGAGACTTCCCCTTTGGTGGACGGATCCCTCTTGCCTTGGAGAGTTGTGCAGAAGTGTTTTCCCGCCGGAAGAACGCCAACAAGCCTTGCTAGTTGCAAATCGTGCGTTTGGCGTTTTTGGACGCTGCTGGGGCCCAGGAGGGACCAGGAGGTCGCAAATTGCACCTGAAGAGAGAGGGGACGTCGAGCAAGACAAAGAGCCCTCACTGAAGCAGATAGCACCCAGAGAAGTGCCAGAAACAGGCACTACTAGGATGCGTGAAACGGTGCTCGCCGAAGTTGCACAAAGGAGTCCCACGTCGCCGGGGACCAACTTAGAAAGTCGTGCAATGCAGGTTAGAGTGCCGTGGATCCAGGCTTGGCTGTGCACAAAGGATTTCTGCCAGAAGTGCACAGGGGCCGGAGTAGCTGCAAAGTCGCGGTTCCCAGCAATGCAGCCCAGCGAGGTGAGGCAAGGACTTACCTCCACCAAACTTGGACTGAAGAGTCACTGGACTGTGGGGGTCACTTGGACAGAGTCGCTGGATTCGAGGGACCTCGCTCGTTGTTCTGAGAGGAGACCCAAGGGACCGGTAATGCAGCTTTTTGGTGCCTGAGGTTGCAGGGGGAAGATTCCGTCGACCCACGGGAGATTTCTTCAGAGCTTCTGGTGCAGAGAGGAGGCAGGCTACCCCCACAGCATGCACAAGCAGGAAAACAGTAGAGAAGGCGGCAGGATCAGCGTTACAGAGTTGCAGTAGTCGTCTTTGCTACTATGTTGCAGGTTTGCAGGCTTCCAGCGCGGTCAGCAGTCGTTTCCTTATCAGAAGGTGAAGAGAGAGATGCAGAGGAACTCGGATGAGCTCTTGCATTCGTTATCTGACGTTTCCCCAGAGACAGAGACCCTAAATAGCCAGAAAAGAGGGTTTGGCTACTTAGGAGAGAGGATAGGCTACTAACACCTGAAGGAGCCTATCAGCAGGAGTCTCTGACGTCACCTGGTGGCACTGGCCACTCAGAGCAGTCCAGTGTGCCAGCAGCACCTCTGTTTCCAAGATGGCAGAGGTCTGGAGCACACTGGAGGAGCTCTGGACACCTCCCAGGGGAGGTGCAGGTCAGGGGAGTGGTCACTCCCCTTTCCTTTGTCCAGTTTCGCGCCAGAGCAGGGGCTAAGGGGTCCCTGAACCGGTGTAGACTGGCTTATGCAGAATTGGGCACATCTGTGCCCAACAAAGCATTTCCAGAGGCTGGGGGAGGCTACTCCTCCCCTGCCTTCACACCATTTTCCAAAGGGAGAGGGTGTCACACCCTCTCTCAGAGGAAGTTCTTTGTTCTGCCATCCTGGGCCAGGCCTGGCTGGACCCCAGGAGGGCAGCTGCCTGTCTGAGGGGTTGGCAGCAGCAGCAGCCGCAGTGAAACCCCAGGAAGGGCAGTTTGGCAGTACCAGGGTCTGTGCTACAGACCACTGGGATCATGGGATTGTGCCAACTATGCCAGGATGGCATAGAGGGGGCAATTCCATGATCATAGACATGTTAAATGGCCATATTCGGAGTTACCATTGTGAAGCTACATATAGGTAGTGACCTATATGTAGTGCACGCGTGTAATGGTGTCCCCGCACTCACAAAGTTCAGGGAATTGGCTCTGAACAATGTGGGGGCACCTTGGCTAGTGCCAGGGTGCCCTCACACTAAGTAACTTTGCACCTAACCTTTACCAGGTAAAGGTTAGACATATAGGTGACTTATAAGTTACTTAAGTGCAGTGTAAAATGGCTGTGAAATAACGTGGACGTTATTTCACTCAGGCTGCAGTGGCAGGCCTGTGTAAGAATTGTCAGAGCTCCCTATGGGTGGCAAAAGAAATGCTGCAGCCCATAGGGATCTCCTGGAACCCCAATACCCTGGGTACCTCAGTACCATATACTAGGGAATTATAAGGGTGTTCCAGTAAGCCAATGTAAATTGGTAAAAATTGTCACTAGCCTGTTAGTGACAATTTGGAAATAATGAGAGAGCATAACCACTGAGGTTCTGGTTAGCAGAGCCTCAGTGAGACAGTTAGGCACCACACAGGGAACATATACATGCACACCTATGAGCACTGGGGCCCTGTGTGACAGGGTCCCAGTGACACATACATATAGGCCACAAACCTATGAGCACTGGGGTCCTGACCAGCAGGATCCCAGTGACACATAACAAACATACTGAAAACATAGTGTTTTCACCATGAGCACTGAGGCCTGGCTATCAGGATCCCAGTGAGACAGTGAAAACAGTGACAAACACCCTGACATACACTCACAAACAGGCCAAAAGTGGGGGTAACAAGGCTAGAAAGAGGCTACTTTCTCACAGTCAATCATCTGTTCTTTTTACATTTGTCGCACTATGTGGAAAGGGTATGCCCAGACATGGGTCCTGTGCTCGCACAGCCACTAGATTCAAGCAGGCCTGGTTGATGAGGAGTGCTACCCCAAAGCCGGTCCCAGGATGCTTGTTTCTGGTCCTCATGGAGAGCAGGGTAAAGATTGATTTGCATATGGCTGGGTCCAAACTGGAATGGCATGGCAAGCAAAAAAAATGAAGAATGAAGCCCAGATCTGTGACTGGGAGTAAATTGTTGATTTGTTCTGCATTCTGTCCATCATCTGATCCTTTTGCACTTTTAAGAAAGTTGGCATTTTCTTACTATAAATTATCTAGTGCCTTCTGCCTGTCTCAAAATACACGTCTGGGTGGGTGACAGCTGGGCTCTTGTGCATTCCCTTCAGAAAACCACACACAAAGGGGGCATAGGTGTGCCTGATGGGCCATCTGCATGTTGATGGCCCATCCTGGGAGGACACTTAGACCCTGATTTAGACTTTGGCGGAGGGGATTACTCCGTCACAAATGTTACAGATATCCTGTCCACCTTCTTATGATCCCATAATAACTTATGGAGATAGTAATATAGCAGACGGGATATCCATTACATTTTCACCTTATTATGATCCCATAATAACTTACGGAGATTGGAATATAGCAGACGGGATATCCATCACATTTGTGATGGAGTAACCCATCCACCAAATTATGAATCAGCACTTACATCTGAATGGGCTGTCTCCAGAGCCATCCGAAAGGGCAGCATAACCCTATGTAGTGTGTTTGGAACCAGGTCAGAAAGGGCAAAGACTTGGTGCACTTCAAAGGCCTCTCACTGAAGTCTCCCCCACTTCAAAGGCACCACTGGGTATAAAAATTGGACTTCTGACCCTACCAAATCAGTACACTTCTGGACATGAGATATGCTGCCTGGAAAAGAACTGCTGTGCCTCTGAAGGGACTATTGCTCTGCTGGGGTTCTGCTGGACTTTGCTAGAATTCAGCTTTGCTGTGTCTGCTCTGCTGCTCTCCTTGCTGGGATTGAGAAGGACTGGACCTGCATCTCTAAATCCCCAGAACCAAAGATACTTCAAGGTCTTGCTGACTTGCCTCCTGTTCAGAAGTCTCAGGGACATCAAAGATTGCCAAGAAGATCCAGTCCAGTCCTGGGCTCTTGGAAATGGTTTCTGCAGCTGTCTCCAAAGAAATCCATGAATTGACGCCATTGTGATGATTGGAACTACTGCAGCTGTCCCCGATGCCGATAGATCACCACTGTGGACAAAGAAATTGCAGCACTAACAGCAAGGCTCGGAAACAGCACCATCAGATCACATACAAGCTACTGTTACAGCTGGACAAGGTTGGTCCCTGTAGTCGGCCTGTACTCCATCACGGTCGGCCTGAAAGTTTGGTTTTACCACTGTCTAGCATTACCACATAGCCCAGTTGGTGCTTTAAGTTTCTAAGCACTATTTTGCAGATATTCTTTACAAATTCATATCTTGACTTCTACTTATTAGAATTTTGTTGTTTTGGTCTTGTTTTGTTCAATACATTATGCACTATTTTACTAACCTGGTGTGGGTTATTTGTGGGCGGCGTTGTCACTGTTGTACTGTTTCAAGTGCTACACAAATATTTAGACCTTGTCTCATAAATTAAGCCTGACTGCTCTGGCCAAGCTACCAGAGGGTGAGCAAAAGGTTAATGTATGGTATGTATTTGACTTATCCTGATTAGGACTATGGTTCCTGCTTGGTCATGGTGCATACCTCTGCCAACCAGAAACCCAGTTTCTAACAAAGACCAACATGAGATTTACATTAGCAAAATTCACCAAGACAGTACCTAAAGATAACATTAATTATTTAATTTTATAACCTGTCTTACTAAGAAAGATTCCCAGTAAGCATTGCCTTTTGCATTGCAACTTGGAGATAGCCCCAAACATTTTGTAGCCCCAGCTTCTATGAGCCTTAAATAGCCCAGTGGCCAAGGACAAAGGAACTTGGTAAGAACACAGACTTTGTGCTGTGTAGTTTGAAACTTTCAAATTTCTCTTTTACTCTACCCATGACTTTTTAAACTCACCTCTGGGTTCTTATACAATTTGCACTTTTTATTCTTCATAAAACTGTTTAAATTTCTCTCCTGGTTTTCCCCTAAGCTGTGTAAAGGCTGCTCCCATCTTTGTAGAAGCTAAGAAGGCACAATAGACACCTAAACCCAACCAGACTGTGTTTAAGAGATTGCTTACTCTGTGCCGTAGTTTAAGTTGTGTTTGGACAGTGTATATAGCACTTATGTTTGGATAGAAAAAACATTTTTTTAAATGTGTGAAAAGCAGTATGTTAGTGGCTTGTGATTTGGGTCTTACCTACTGGCTGAACAGGAACTATGAAGTATTTATTGAGCCTGTCTGTATCCAAAGAGATTCTGACTTCAGGAGCACCTCCTCACTCCCTCCACACCAGTCTGTACTTTAGGGTTTGGGCCTCTGGCATCTGGGCAGGGCTGACCCCTCCCCTCACACCTGCACAGGCTCCTAGGTTTAAGGTTACTGCTCTTTAAATAGGTTTCTTATTGGTCGTTGCATCCATGTTGTGATTGGTTCCTATGGCTAGGTTTTCTATTGGATATAAGGTTTATGCTTTGTGTTCTGATTGACTGAAAGGGCTTGAGTTCTGATTGGTGATTGGGTTTGGGTGCTTAGTGTTTGGGTTCTGACTGGCTGATAGAGCTAGGGGTTTGATTTGGTTCCTAAGGCTATGGTTTCTATTGGCCCCAGGTCTTAGGGTTAGGGTTAGGATTGGTTAGGGTTAGAGCTACAGTTCCTATAGGCCAAAGGTCATATGATCAGTAATGCTATTTGACCATAGGATTCAGGGCATCTTAGCCAAAGCGATGAGGGCAAGGGCGGAAGGGACAAGGGCAGCTGTCTTTTGTGGTGGGGCCTTGACCTAGAAATTCTTTCCTTTTCCAGCAACCACCTTAGGCCATCCACATTCTCAAACATAGTAGCACAATCTAGGCAAACACACACTACTCATTTGCAACAACCAAACTCTAAGAACATTGCAATATCTCAACAACCACTACAAAACCCCACAAACCACATCTATATATCCTTCTCCCCTACTGCCATACAATGACACTTTCACACAAACCACCACTCTGCCCTATACAACTATCAAATCCACACCATCAACAAAACACAAATCCACACTATACATAACCTTAATCTCTTCAAATACACACTCCTTGTTCATACAAAATAACAGTTTTACTCTCAATTTACTTCTAACAGGCTCCTTTCCTTCACCATCAACCCTATACTCCACCCTCTCTCCTATCATTCATCAACACTCTCCTTCTCTTTTTATCAAAAACTCACAACCAAACAGTCTGTACTCTCCACTCTATCACACATATTACCTGCTCCAAACTCTAACACAAATACCTATAACTCTGTCTGTCTCCTCACACACACAACATTCCCTCTTCTCAAATGCACATCACCACCCTTACCATTCAGCTGCCACTCATCAACAGTACTTTACATCCAAATCCTTCACAGAAATTCACTGTCATTATCTCAGCTCACTACTCTACAAAAAAGAGCATAATACACTTACCAGTATATCATAATCTCACATACAATGATATACTACAATCCATCACAAAATAGAAACAAACACCCACTCCCAACTCCTCACTACACCATACAGTTCCTAAACCAACTTTCACCCCTACATGTCTCTATCTTCACCAACATCAACACAACAACATTCATCCACTTCTCGTCCATTGCACAATTTCTAGCTTTAAAACAAGACCCATATGCTCCACCACCACCTCTAATCCATTCACATTCCACCCTCAACAGATGCAAAGGAAATAAATGCCACTCTTCACAACTTCACATCTCCTTGTTTGTTATACAACAAGACTATCCTACAAAAATAACATAGCCTACCAACTCACCATCCCTACCACCTGCACCTACAGACTCAACACAATCCTTCTAAGTCTTTTGGCTGAGGATTACAATGTAGACAAACAACACTATTGCTATCCTGATACAGTTAATACCAACACTAATAATACACCTGCTACTAGTTCAAGGGATACTACGCACTGTTCTTGAAAACAGAGTCACACTACTACCTAAACACAATCTCTAGACTACCTACTAATAAATGCCCAACCACGCTCTAAAAACAAGAACCACGTCTATGAACTACTCACTGACACACAACCTGGGTTATCCTTCATAACTGAGCCATGGTTTGGAGATGAGATGGCTCCAGTATTGCATGAATGTGTTCCTCCAGACTACCAGACTTTCACACAAAATTGCATAGGCCAAAGAAAGGCAAACTAGCTGTTATATTCAAAGAAACAATAAGTATCACCAAAGTTTCCATACAAGGGTGTGAGGCCCTCATCACCAGATGCAACCCTACATTATACCAACTTCCTCCTGCAATCTCCTCCTTTAACGAGCACTACCTACCAATGAAACATTTCCAGACACATTTCTAGACACAGTTTCAAAGCTTATGACACTACACTCCAACCTATGCATCCTTGATGACTTAAACATATGGTCTGACAAACCCAGTATGCCCCATCCAAGAGTTATTATCACTGGCCTAAGCACACTGAATCTACATCAGATCATCCACAAGCTCACACACATTGCTGGATACAATCTAGATGTAATTTTTGCATTTCCAGAACTAGATCCCTTTCACCTTGTTACTTTAGTCACATGGTCGGACCACCATCTGGTACCTTTCCAACAAAAAACACCAAAAATCGCCACACCTAAGCCCACCTTACATGCAGCCATATACTGACAAGCTCAATTTTGAATATTTAGAAACATGACTAAAACCTAGCACAGATCTAGACACAATAACTTTAGTTAAAAAACTCTATCAGTGGCTCCAGGACTATCTTGGTATCCTAGTGCCGTTAAGAACAACAAAACAGGACAAAAGAAAAAGAGCACTTTGGACAAATACAGAACTAATAAAACGAAAAAAAACAACACATTTCAAAGCTGCAATGCACCTGGCTCAAAACAAATAACAATTGAGGAAAACCTCACCTACACAAACTGAAAAGAATATGCAAGTCAACAATCAAAAAAGCTAAAAGGGTACTATTCAAACAAAATAAAAAATATGATATGTACAAATAAAGATTTTTTTTAAATTCTCACTTAATTTCTCAAACCTAAATGCACAGAAAGAACACATCCCTTTTCTCAAGATTTTCCTGACAAACTGGCAAGTTATTACACAGCCAAATCAGACGTGCTGGACTCCAGCAGCCACACCATCACCATCCCATTTCCAACAATCCCCTCCAATAATAGGCTAACCCAGCCTCTACATTCTTCAAACAATTATCACAAACAATTTCTGGATCTCGTCAAAGCAAGCAGGCCAGCCGGCTGTCTTTCTGACACTTCTCCACCACAAATATTCAAGAACATTCTTTTAGCTGCCTCTGCTGCTACACCAGTCAGAACAATCATCAATAGTTCTTTAACTACAGGAGCCTTTCCAGAAGACTTAAAAAGGCATATATATATGTTTTGTATTAAAGAAAACAAACCTAGACCCACATGACCCAAACAACTAAAGACCGATTACAAATGGACCTTTCCTGGGCGAACTGATATAAAGAGCAGCATTTACCTGGATGTCACAAATTATTGGATACAACTCCATATTTTTTTACTTTCAAGCAGAAGTCCATCAAGAAAGGTGCACAGAATCTGCCTTCATTACCATCTGGGGTGACCTTAAGTACACAGTAGCCCAACAAAAGCTCGGACAAAGAGTCTTTTTTTATGCCAAATGCCTGAATTTACACCAAGCTAACACTCTTTGGATGGCCTCTCTGGAATGATTTCTTACTCTAGCCCCGATATGAGCTAGAAATGTACTTATTATTCACACAGATCTCTCAACTCAGATTATATTTAACCAGGTTATGGTTGGGCTCATTACATTTTGTTTTTGCTTTCCTACAACAAGGCACCTGGTTTGAAAATGTCCGTAAGTGCTCCTGCAACAATCGTTCAGATCAATCCACTGCTCATCTCATGCTTTTTTTCTTCCTCTATAAAACAGTATGATCTTGTTTTTTAGTTCCAGTCGTATGGCCTATGAATTTTAAATCATATAAATTGGGCTTCCAATACCTACAGCAGTTATATTTAGTGGAAGTGTGTCAGCTGTTCTTAATTTTATTAGAGGGGCACTTAGTATTAGGAAAAGATACTCTTGATTAGATTTTTCTATGTTTTATAAGTACAAGATCCGGCATCTTCGTCATTTCAATGGCCACCTTTCATGGTGATTCAAATATGTAGTTTTTTATTTTAAAACTCATAATGAACTGTCTGTTTTTATGTACCTTTTAAATTTGTCATAATTTACTACTAATCTGTGTGTACGGATACATTTTGAATGATGTACTTTTTATGGCATTATTTTGCTGAATAAAGTCTTTGATTGATTTTTTGATTGAACATAGCAGACCGGGATTGGGTCCTTACACTACTTCTCTTGGACCTTTCATCTTCCTTCGACACAGTTAATTATGACACTCTAATACGAAGACTTTAAGAAGCCAATATAGAGGACACTGCTCTCAACTGGATCACACCCTACCTTCAAACCAGAACAAATGTCAACCATACTCCCCCTTTCTCATCCAAACCATAAGTCACAACAGCAGAAATCCCTCAAGGCTCTATCAACTCAGCCATGCTTTTTAATGTCTACCTGATTCATTACCAGCAATGATCAATGAATTTCAACTCTCATGCTATAACTACATAGATGGCACAGGAAAGCTCAGAAGACATTGCAAACTCAAAAATGTTCAGTTGTCTCAGAGCCATTGATCAGTGGATTACATGGAGCTATCTCAAATTGAATGCATCCAAAACTGAAGTACTCATTTGTGGCGAATGGAAAAATTATGACCCACTCTGTGCCTGGCCTGACTATCTGGGACGACTTCCTAAAGTATCCAAGGAGGAAAGAAACCTTGGAATTACCATCGACTCCAAGTTATCATTATTGCGTTTCACTCATGATAACAATTCTAACTGTGCTATGTTTCATCTTCCTAATTGCAGTCCTTTCACTAAATGCATTGAAAACAGTCCTGTATCTCTTTTTATGCCTATGTATGTGTGAGACCTGTGCTAATAAGAGAAAAGCAAAGTGTGCCAACCATGATTTCCCTGAGGAGTCAGAGAGTGTCATGAGTCAGGCTGCCACCAATCACCTTTATTTCTAGGTTTGGTGCTGCTAGCTAGCCAAAAGGTTTAGGCCAACAGCTAACAGATGGTGTGGGATCGACTCAGTCACCCACAAGCGGTGGTGCTGCTGCCCAAAACCAGCAGTCTTATACGTATGGTAAGAGTCGTACGACAAAGAGTTGGCTCTTTCCTATATGACCACCATAATCAAAACACAAATGCACACCATACGCCTGTGTATGTAAACATGTATAATGTAATTATATGCATGTTTTAGATATATGCATTTCTTTGTACAAATATACATATATATAAACTACTTATGGTTTAAAAATATATTGATATTCTTATAGGTCTGTTTAACAAATGTAGATATCACCGTATAGTTTACATATGGTATTTGAGTATATGCTAATGAATCTCTGTTTTTATTTGATCTATCACAATATATAACCATGATCATAAACACTTATCTATAGCTGTTTCACCTTTGAAATATTGGGGGTAATACACAATGACAAAAAATAAATATAAATAAATAAACAAATTCCAAACAACATAAAAATTCCCTTTTTTAATGAACAATACATAAATAAATTAGCTTTATGTGCAGAAACACTTGAAAGTCATTGTTTCTAATTATTTATCCATGATTGTCCATATAGGACTTTAACAATACAAAGTTATATCTCTTCATTATTTTCCATATACATGTAAACCTTTCTATGCAGTGCTGTATCTATATATTTACTATAGAAAAAATAAATAAATAAGAACCCTTAAACTCTCTCCAGTTCACTACTGCATGTTGCATCCTATATTTCTTTCAGTGTATCCTAAACCTCCGCTCTTTGACTTTTCCCAAAACTCATTTTACTTGTATGAGCTCTCTAATAACACTTTCTAGACTCTTTCCTCCGCTATCCCTCCTTTGACTCATATCAAACCTCACTTTACTGCCATGATCTCCCAAATAACACTTTCTTTCCTCAACCCCTCTTTTAGCGTTGTCAATGTAACTAATGAGCTAGTCACTGAAAAGCACTTCATCACCTCCTCAGGGGTAATACGTACTATATAATACAATTACAATTACACTGGCAAAACTCCACTCATCACAAATAGAAGTAACACTCAACCAGGGGTGATGAAAGCGGCTGATGAATGTGTGAGGGACTGTGGAAAGGGGATGTTGCCTGCATGGTAACCAGGCATGTAACCATGCCCTGAGTATCCTAATGCATGTGAAACTGGCATCCTGATTTTCTGTTTGCCCCTGGCACCACACTAACCTTTTATATGTGCAGATGCCTAGGCCTGTCAACGAATGTCCAGAACCTCTTCTGCGACCTGAAGGCGTGTACAAAGAACTCACAAGAAGCTCACAATGCAGGTACACAAAGCAGGCATGGGACAACTGTCTATGCCCTCCGTAAGTTGCATACTGTTTGTGAAATTGTTTTCTATGTGTCAAGGACAGTGTCATCTAATGACCCTCGTTGTGTAAAGTTTCTCTGTTATGTATTTTGCAGATCCTTGCACTGACATCCCATGTGCATGCTGAGTGGTTGTATGTGCAGTGAGTGTGCAGCACTTGTACGATAGCAGTGTGGTGAGAGTCTGAGTACTGGGACCAGTGCTGTGAAACCCCAAGTCAGATTCGAATAGAAAAGGTTAGGTTAATATGTCTTCCATTGGTTCATAGCTAGTATGTTGTTATCTTTCACATAACTTGCAAGTGTCATCTCAATGCTGGCTAATTATAACATCAGGCAACACAAGGTTAACCCAAACTATTCAATATCTACATCAAGGTTTAACAGCAAATATAGAGGTTAAACATGTGTTTTTGAGGTTTTTTCCTCACCCTAGTTTAGACCAGATGCATCTTGGATGTTAGAAGATCGCCACTTGATTTTGCAATCTCAGCCAGTGGTCAATATCGTACATAAAGCCCTGTAATTGGCCACAGGGAAGAAGAGGATTTTTTTACCAGGTCATCATTTGGGGTCTCGGCAGACTGCTGGAACACCCACTTTTATGCCAAGAGTCAATCCAGTGATGAGAGATGCTGAACCTAGCCAATAGAGAGTTTTCCCTCTAAGGGCACACTCTTTTCTAGGTTGGAGTCCTGCTAAACACAGCTGATCTTCTATGAAAAGGTATGGAGCACATAGGGCCCTAAGAAACAAGTTAGACAAGTTAGTTCTTGCACTCATAATGTAGCTCAGAGAAGTATCATCAGTGCAGTAGTATGCTACGAACAGTCTAAAACTTATTAGAACTGTCTATTTTATTCTCATTGCTAGGAACATGCATAACTACTAATTATATTCTGTAAGGCTGATTCACAAAGGTAAACAAAGTTTTGAATAAGTTTATGATTTTTTGCAATTCACAAAGGAATTTTAGAAGTAGTATCTTTATGACTACAGAGTCGCTGTACTCATGTAGCAGACTCTGCACATAAAAAGATAGGCAGTTGTACAGATACTCATAAGCTGCTTTGTGAATGGCAAGAGATTGTAAACGTATGTAAACGTGTAAGTGTACCTTTGTGAATCCGGCCCTGTGTGGTTTTCATTCATGTAGTAAGCAAGAGAAGAAGGTTGTTTAAATAAATACTTCAAAATATACATACAGTGTCATTCTTAGTGCAAAGCTTGAGTTGGCTATTCTAAGAACGATCTTGGGTTTGATTTATCACTGTGTCCCTGAACCCATTTTGGGGCTGTTGGTAACCCAGAAAACACAAACACCACCCATGCAAGAATGCCCAGTGTGTTATGCAGGCCTGCAGTTAAATCAGTTTTCCTACCTTAGTGTTGGTGAACTAAACTAAGCCATTGAACCCACAGGTTAGGAACCAAATACCTGAAGACATGGAGTGTAAAACCACTCTTTGTTCCACTTGCAAGTTCTTGAAGATCAAGGTGAAAGGGTAGAGACTGCTTCAAAGAGTACACTAAGGACTGCCATATGACCAAGACTCATATCTGCCGGACAGCCAGTATCCCAGAGATAAGGGGATATCACTTAAGCCTATAGGCCTGTCTGTATGGTAAGAAAAAGGAGGCACCCGGATCCCCAGCTGCCTTTTAACTCTGCCCATGGGCCTTTCTACAAGCCTTACATAAATATAAAGTACTGGGGTATGTACACTACTTAAAGTACGACTTCCCTATATACGCCTCATATAAGAAAGTATATAACAATATTAAGGGGTCACCCCACTCACTACTTCTTGTGGCATACTTCATCATCTGTGACCCCTAGCAATGGAATAAGATAGTACTACACCCGTGGATTCAACCAAAAACAGGTAGTTATTCAATATTATGTTCAGGAAAAATAGTCCATATAGTCAATTGAAAATACTTAAGGGTATACCCCAAGAATATCTCTTTAGTACAGGGTACCCTTGATATAAGTTAAAGGCAAGTGATTAGAGAATGAAAATATTTTTCATCTCACCACAAAGTGTTGCTGACATGTTTTGACCGATTTTAATGCCAAAAAACTGGTCAAGGGTCTCCGTCAGTATAAAAAAACTCTTACCTAGCCTGAAGGTATTAGGCATACAAAAATATGAGGCATAAGGCTATTATATCTGTTTGATGTGGTTCACCAATAAGCCCTTTGGGAAGTATTGCAAAACAATGTTAGAGTTTGTTAAAAAATAAAAATAAAGATACAAATACAAATAAAATCTTACAATTAGTTTTTCTAAAATGTTTTTCTCAAAGTTATTGCTTATCAATAGTGAATTCTCTGGCACCATTCTATGCCACTCTCAACATACTCACCCCACTCATGACCACTTCAAACATCAATAGCATGTGAGTGTTCCATGTAGATCAATAGAAACTGTAGTAAAAAGTGACTATATTTACATGCAAGTAAAATGAATACGTTATGTACAATGTAAAATGAAAATATTATTAATCATTACCATCCAAGGCCCTTACCTAATGTGGGATCTGGCTTCATGGTTCAGAGTGGGGGATGCCGCCCCTGTAGTCACAGACTACATGTATGGTAGGAATTTGTAAACATGTTAATCCAGCCCACCAACTGGCAGCAAGTAAAATAATGAGGGAAACACAAGAGAACGCATGTAGTACCCCTGGACTCAGATGGTATAATCAAACGGATGGTCCCCAATCTAAATCATTGCTGCAGGAATGTGCATATGATTATCATTCGATTCAGAACAGTCCACCTACCACAAAAATCAACTTCTTCTAAAAGAAATACTAACATGTAAGAGCTAGACAAGCTTACAATATACATATCTAGTCATGTGAGGAAATTACAAATATAACGCACATTTGACTGTCAAAAAACAGCTACATGAGTGCCTTTAAAGAGAATTTTTAAAAGGGGTAACACTCATGAAATCTGCTATGTCCCGAGTAGATGCAGGGTATGATATGCCAGGAAACACACGTCATCAAGAAGAAGATGCTCTTGATAGGAGCAAACTTGACATTTTGCTGCATTAAAATGGAAATTATATCCATGTGTCCATAGCAATTAAAAGAGCTTCCACGTTGGGTCAAGAGCGAGCGTCCCACTAATGTAATGCATTGTTGCATTGATTCTTGGGAAGCAAGGCATATGTAGCCGTAGCATATGGCTGCATTGCTTAGCTAGATAGGAACTGTAGTTTTTTTTTTTAAGAAAGAAGGAACGCACAGAAACATTTCTTATACATACTAGAACAGGCAAAAGAGGGGCCACACCTTCATGTATAAAACAATGAGAGCCACAAAGGAAGGCATCCCTTATTACTAAGAGGGAACTGAATTTACACAAGATATTTGCCATTCCTTAATGACAAAAGCATGGAAAAGAAATAATGTGATGCACAATTGCTGTGAAAATAATTTAACACAATAATGTTTCCAAACAAAGGTGGACGTTAAAAAAGTACAACTTCACTTATCGCCTCTACCAAAAAGAATAATGCCTGTACTGAAAGAACTATTAGACACGTACCCTAAATAAACCTAAGGGCATTAATCATGAGCAAACACATCAAAGCTGTATCCACTGCACTTCCTCATTCAATCCTGTATCTTATGTCTCCAAATGGTACATCCTTCTCTGTTCATTGAAAAAGAGCTTTTTCTTGATGTTTGCTGTGTGTGGTGCTAGCCGATCTAGGACAACTCATCTGAGGTCATTCTAAGAATTATAATTTTCAAGAACATGTCACATCACCTTAGCAACTCTCTTCTTATATTTGATTCACTTTATTTTACATGCTGGCATGCTTATATATCTGAGACCGCACAGAGACGTGATCATGTAAACAATATTTACTGAGTTGCAGTTAGTGATATTTTTTAAGATCCACTGTGTGTGCATCCTAGTGTTTTGTTGTTGTAAATTGATGAACAGTGCAGTGATTGGAAGGGTAATGCCCTACAACAAGTGGTAAATTCCAAATTGCACATAACGTGTTTTTGGCAAGACATTTTCTGGGGTGTGTAAGGGCCTTTTAATCTGTGTGTGATTTACCCTGTCTAAAAAAACAGTTTTTATAGACATCAATAGGCCTGATGTTAAAATATTTCAGTGTCTTAGCAATCTTCTGCATAGAACTGGAGCGGAAGTTGCTGCACAAATGACACGGTTTGTATCTTGTTTCTGATGTGTTTGCACTGTGATCCCTTGGGCTGATGTACGCCCTTTTGGATGCTCTTTTGATTAGCTTAATAGGATAGTTCTTTGCTTGCGGTTTCTTAGTTAATAAGTCCACATGATGAGTATAATCTTGTTTATGTATACAGTTCTTGAATATTCTTAAGACTATTCCTACTGGCAGATTGTCACTGAGAGATCTAGCATGAAAGCTATGAAACCTTAAAAGGTTGCTACAGTTAGTAGGTTTGTAGAATATATCACACAACTTTATTTTGTGTGGGCTCAAGTTTCAAATTCAGAAAGATTTCAGTTTTACTTTGATTCATCATAAATTTAAGGTACAGATCTCTTCCATCAATCTATTCAGAAAAAGCAATGTCTTCCTCCATTTACAGTGTCCGGATGCTAAAGATGTGATCAATGTAGAGCTATATCTAAAGCATTAGATGAATTCAAGATGTGTTCTTTCTCAAACATGTGGCCATAGAGATGTTGTACACTGGGGGCGAAGGTGCTGCCCATCGATGTTCCGAGCACTTGTAGTTAGAAATCATCTTCAAATTAGAAGTAATTTTTAGTAAGGGCCGGATGAGCACAATCCAGAATGAAATCAGTAAGTGTTTTTGAAGGCCAGTCTGTGTATGACAGAAGTTCTTCAATGACCTTAAGTGATCCCTCTTGAGGAATACTAGTACAATAATGCTTTGACATCCAAGGATATCAAAAGCTGTGTATTAAGATTGAAATGTATGTCCTCCAATATGTTCAACATTTCCTTAGTATCTCTTATGTATAATGGCATTGCCATGACCAGGGGGGTCTTAAAAAAAAAATGTCTGTAAATTTGGATGGAGGTTCCAAAATTGACCCTATTTCAGGAACTATGGGCTGAACTGGAGGTAGTATTTTATTTTTTTGTATCTTGTGAAGGATATAGAAAGAAGGGAATTTCAGATTCCTTTCAACCAGAAAGTCTGCATCTTGTTTAGTTGTTCAATGTTTTCCTTCTAACTGTTGTATCATAGATATGAAGTCCTTCTTAAAATCTTCAATAGGGTCCTTGTTTATTTTTTTGTTATGTCTATTGTCCCCTAAGAGGCTGAAGCACTCTGGTTGGTAAATGTCAACAATAGGCATCACTACGATAGCACCTCTTTTCTCGACTGGCTTAGTGAACACTTGTTGCATTTCCGTTAGTTCAGTCAGTGTCTTTTTGACAAGTTGTGAAATCCTTGTATACTGGTGTTTTTCAACTTGTCTACATCATTTGCTACCGCATGTTCAAACAGCAAAACCTCAACCACCATAGTATTAGAAGGAGGATTAAAGTGATATTGCCTTCTTATACCAGTGTTGGTTTCCATTTCTTCGCTCTTCGCTGCAATTCAGAGAGAAGAATCTCTCACCCCAAGGTTGTAGATTGGCTGTCTGGTGGTGGCACACTGGTTAGAACCAGCCAGCAACTATGCAAGGGTAGTTAGTTTTTTTTAGGGGGCACCTCGAAGGTGCCCCTTGTACTTTTAGTAATAAACTCAACACTGGTACCAGTTTAGATTTATCATTCTGCATTGTTTGATAAAAAAGCGCTCAGAAACACCTTCCTTCAGGGTACACACCTTGCGCTCAACAATTCTAGAAACATCCATAAAGTGACCCAGTTGCCAGTAAGGTTTGAGGCAGCAGAGGTGCTTTCTAACCTATGCCAAGACCACTGAAAGTAATCGATTTTGCGGCCACAAAGTTTTCCACATAATAATGGAATTGGCCCATTTCCGCATGATCCATCAAATGCTGCATAATCTGCAGATTTTTACGAAACAGCTCAAAAGGATGGAAAGCATCTAAAACGCAAGGACACCAGATGCAACGCAGGGGGTGACCCTTCACAAAGGTTGACTGGTCACATTTCAAATTCTTATTGTTGTATTGGAGTGTTAAACTAGTACAAATGAGGTGAAACTTGTGCCCAGACAGCGGTGTTAGTGTGCAGAAATGTCAATATAATCAAGCAAAGCTATCACAAAATTGCCTCAAAAATGATACATGATCTGGTCGCATATGTCAGAGCTAGCCTGTGTTAGATTAACAGTCTCAGTGTGGAGTGCACAGCAACCCTATCCACAGCATAATGCCTTAGACAGCAGAGCTATCACTAATGTTTGATGGCTCTCACTGACATCATCTTCGCCTCAACACTCAAAACCATTCAAGTCAATCAACGCTTAATTTGGTTTTTAACCTCTCACCACTACTTGAGGGAAGGCGGTTCTGAGTATTTCGCACCATGTGAACAAGAACAGTCCTAGGCTGCTGACCCTCTAAGCCTCCCACCTAGGGAGTATCAGCACCTCCGAAGCATGTCAATGCCACCTCAGGAGGTCAACCCTCTCTGAATTATGTTAATCCCTTTGTTACACAACCCAGTACAGTGAGGTTCAAATCTGGAAACAGTAAGCACATGTGCACACAACATTAAACAATCACACACACACGTAAGGATGCACATTAAACCCACACAGGCACACGCAGACATAAAAGACCTCTGACACAACACAACTCTACCCAAAACATGCACAAATTGCATTCAGATTTTAACATTTAACAGCACATCTGAAAAGTCAACAGACAAAACTATTTAGAGACAAGAGCTGAGAAGTGTCAACTCTTCTGTCTCCTGCCGGGTCTAAGATGTAAAGTGTTTTCATGTCATTGTTACACCAAAACCACCTGCTATCAAAGACAAGTCTGTATTTTATCACTGCAGACCTGACGCAATTCCCTGAAAAACAAGACTTACTTCAGAGTTACCAGAGGTAATGGCGTATTATAGGCCATATTTATGAAGGCCCTAGCGCCACCTTGTGCCACATTAAGATCATTTTGTTTTACACTAATGTGGCGTTAGGGTGGCAGTATTTACAAAGTGGCGTGCCTCTTTGTAACCCCTTGCACCACATATACCTGCGCCATGCATAATGTACGCAAGAGGGGCGTTACAGCGCTAAGGGGGCTGTAGAAATGGCTCAAAGGAATCTATGAATTCCTTTGTGCCATTTTTATCAGCATTTTTAATGCCTGCTCCTTGCAGGCGTTAAAAGAGGCACCCATTATATTCCCAGGCTTCTGGGTGCTTTGCAGGATTAATGTCGACATTTTTGATGCTAGTCCTGCAAAGCGCCAGACTAGCATAAAAAAAAGTTGATGCTAGCCCCCCTAACTACCGCCATGATGCGCTGTATTTACACATGGTGGCGTTAGGAGGGCACTTAGGGGCGCAAGAAAAGTAGTGCTGCACTAGGTGAGGCGCCACTTTTCATAAATATGCCCCTATGTTTTTTAAATGCACCATGAGATAAAAGTGAAATAAACTGCAGTGTAGCTTTAAAACCTGGAAGAAGGATATCCAGTTCTGTAAAATGAAAGCAACACTGTAGCATTGGAATTCACCGTAAATAGAAAGTAAGCTAAAGTTTGTGGGGAGGATTCATGGCATGGATAAAGTAAGATGGACTAACAATTGAATTGGCCTGTGTGGAAACCAGAGATGACATCTAATAGTCCCCTCATGAATTTTAGCCAGAAGTACCCTTTCCTAAACATTGGACCTGATTCACAAAGGTAAACTTAGACTTCTGGTTTAAATTTATACCAAAAGTCCAAGGGCCAGATTTATGAAATGTGGCGCTGCACCGAGTGCAGTGCCACTTTTCTTGCTCCCCTTAGTGCCCCCCTAAAGCAAGCATGGACGTACCACATTTAAAATACGGCGCACCAGGGCAGTAGTCAGGGTGACTAGCATCATAATTTTTTATGCTAGTCCGCCGCTTTGCAGGACTAGCGTAAACGTTTTTGACACTTATCCTGCAAAGCACCCAGAGGCCCATGGAACACAATGGGAGACACTTTTTTACGCCTACCTTTAGCAGGCTTTAGAAAATGGCAAACAAATGGTGCAAAGGAATCTTAGACATTCCTGTGCACCATTTTTATGGCCCCCTAGTGCTGGAACGCCCCTTTTTCATACATTATGCCTGGCGCAGGCATAATGTGGTGCAAGGGGTTACAAAGTGGCACAATGCAAGCATTATACCACTTTGTAAATATGACACAGCGTTTTTGCCCTTCCAATGCCACATTAGCCTAAAAAAACATGATGCTAATGAGCTGTTCAAATTGCACTATCGACCATAAATCAGGGCCTAAGTTTATGACTTTTCAGTGTTCACAAAGATAAGTTACAAGTAGCATCTTTATGTCCACATGTGGGGCAGAATCTCCGCACTCAGAGCAGAATCTCTGTACTTGGGGCGGAGATCTGCCCGAGGGCAGAAACTCCACTCCAGGTGCAGAGAGTTCATGGAGATGACGCCCCAAGTGTGGAGATTCCGCCTTGAGTGTGGACGTAAAGATACTACTCCCTTTGTGAATACCGAACAGTAGTAAACTTAAACTTTTGGTCTAAACTTAGCTAAGTCTGCCACTGGATTGTAAAAAATAATGTAAACAAACTGAAGCCTGCTGGGATGCACAATCCACAAAACTTAAATCTTTGGATGATTGTAGGCAGTTGAAATTACCTTTATAATCTTGGACACTCGTACTTTAGCAGCCAGTCCTCCCTGACTTCTGCCCCCAGCAGAGCTACTGGAGGCACAGAAAAAGTTTCATTCCCATCCCAAATGATGTCTCTCAGCTGGCAAGTTTCCTGCAGCATCACATTATCACAGTTCATAATATAATTGAGCTAGTTCAGATCTGACTGCTTTTATCGCAGTCCAGCAATGTTCCAGCAAATGAGAATAGTTAAGGAGCCAGAATCTTATGGCATCTCTGGAGGTATCTCACTGTGAATAGGCAATTCCAGGTCGCTGGTGACACCAACATTACTTTCAAATTTGATGGGTAAAACATGATCATTTGGCGGTACATCTGTATCCTCTAGAACCAATACAGAACTGAATATGTTAGATGTATGGATACAAGCTCAGACACTACATTTAGAAGACCTGGGGGGGCAGGCCATTCGTGACTAACTGTGTGCAAATTGACAATGTAAATAACCCAATGGCTGGATAGCTATTTGATTGTTCTAATTTTACAGTAAGCATGTTGGGAACAATTCAAAATTAAATACCCAGCTAGGGTCAGATTTCTACAGATTAAAACCAAACAGTCCCCAGTAGAATGACTGATTGATGATCCAATCCAGCCCACTCTTCTAATAAAGATAATATCACTGAATTCTGAAATGCTGAAATCAGAGGTTTTTTTGGAACCATAAAGCTTACACCCTTGCTGTAGGCAAGCATGGGATGTTAGCCAAAACTGCTATGTAAGGGCTATAGTCAGGAGTGAGGATTTGTCGAGGGCAGTATCCATTCGCAAAGGCGGCCTTCCTGGAATAAATCCAGGGGCAGAATTTCTATGGGCTGAAACTGTCTAGTGGTGATTCCCTGTCCTTGTTGAGCAAAGTTTGTCCAGTGGCGATGGGGGATGTAAATGAGGCTTACAGCAAACATACATGTCAGAGGTGACACACACTTTACATACTGTCATCATCTGCTGCTCTGGCGCACACAAGAGCTAGGTTTATACAATAATTGGGGTTAGAAAGCTTTGATATCACCAGCTTTAAATAGTAATTTTCTCTCCTAAGGGAATAACACAAGTATGAATTAAATCTTTAATCTTTTCAAGAATTATATCCCAATTAATTTAAGCATTTTCTTCCACAAAGCCTGGAAGAAAAACTGGTTCAGGATAAATATTTATGCACTCAGTTTTATGAGTGGCTTTGTCTTTGACCAGCTTTCCAGTAACCCCAGTCTCGAGAATACATATGGACCTGTTCTAGGGCCTCCTCTTCGCAGACAGACCACCTTCACAAATCTACATAGAGTCATGGTCAGTTGCATCCGATAAAACGTGCTCTACTCTACAATTGACATTTCTCTCTTCTGGCACTGTATGAATTGATGTTACATTATTAATATCACCAGACTAATGGAATTGTGAAATGTCTGAAAGGCCAGCTAATGTGTTACATTGTTCCAGAGAGACCTGTGTTTCAGCCAGGTCAATTTCTTTTGAAATAACACCAACTGACCTGGCTAAAAATGTTTCCAATGTAGAGCCCATCAGTGTAATGGGTAATTTAGGCTTTTCTCCCCCACCAATTTCCATTTCCTCATCAAAAATATAATGGATGGAGCTCTCCAATGGAGAATGGGATAGAAAGCCATACAGCAAGGTCAAAAGACAGTGGGCCTGATTACAACTTTGGAGGAAGGTGTTAATCCGTCCCAAAAGTGACAGATATACCACCAACCGTATTACAAGTCCATTATATCCTATGGAACTCGTAATACGGCTGGTGGTATATACGTCACATTTGGGACGGATTAACACCTCCTCCAAAGTTGTAATCAGGCCCAGTATCTTTAAAGGATAGAGAGCTTATGAGCTCCAATTAGTCAATATCCTTGGAGTGGCAAGTAGCTTGACCCTCCAGCAGAAAGGGATGGCCCAGCCTCAACTGTGCGATGTCGGGTGAAGATGGCTGTGGTGGGTGCTCACTGGTTATAAGTGCCGGCTCGGTGCAGGTCTAGCTGGCTCTATTTGCTTGCAGCAGAAAAGTTCTGGGGCTTTGAGCCCAGCCTTCATCAGTGCAAAAATGTGCATTCCGTGCCATGGTGTGGGCCCGCTATTTATAGGCACTCTCTCAGTGCACATCTAACTGGCTTTGCCTCCTGGAAGCAGAAGAATTCTGGGGTTTTGAGTCCTGCTCCGACACTGAAGAAAAGAAAGATCCACCCCATTGTGGGGGCCCTCTGGTTATAAGCACCCATTCAGCAGAGGTCTAGCTGGCTCGGCCTTCTGACAGCAGAAGAATTCTGGGGCTATGAGTCCCGGCTCCAACACTGAGAAAAAGCTAGTCCCCACACTAAAGTCCACAACCAGAGGTTTCACATTTGCAATTCCCTTACCCTTGCCAATTTAAGAAATGTCACCAACACCATCAAATGGTTGGTTGTGTGCTGAGCCCCTAAAAAATTGAGGAATCCCCACCACTGCAAGTTCATCTGAGAAAGCCCCAGATACAGGGATGGGTATGATGAATACA
Source organism: Pleurodeles waltl (assembly GCF_031143425.1). NCBI lineage: Eukaryota > Metazoa > Chordata > Amphibia > Caudata > Salamandridae > Pleurodeles > Pleurodeles waltl. The sequence continues at coordinate 1,221,888,455 of NC_090447.1, forward strand.
TATAGAGAGCAAGATGGTATGGGCCTCCTGGTCATAGATGAATACATTTTTAATGGTTGCAAAGAGTACTTGGGGCTCAATGGGAGGTGGGTAGAACACATTACTTTCTCTGGTATGTTTAATTAGCTGAAGTGGGAGAGGTTGGGAATGAAAGTGTGTGTGAGACTCGTTTATCAGAATTAGACACAAAGTTGCTTTGTACTGCTAACCCTAGTCAGCGCTGGTGACAATGGACACAATGCTCAGCGACAGCCCACCTATATGTACACAACACACATGAACTGAGATACAAAGCTGAGCTAAACGATGAGACCTATTAAGCTTATGAAATGCAATGTCCGTGTACCTAATGAACTGCGTTAAACAAGACGGATGTTACCTATCTGCAACAACATGAAATAGATATAGATAAGTCTTCTACAGGAGACACACATGACCCACTCCGTGGGAGTCAGACTGCACGTCAAATGGATGAAGGCTAAATACCAAACATCTTACTTCTGATATAGACATGGCACAGCCATTCTATTTAGGCACGGGGCCTGGTCTACCCCCTGCACAAGAGGTTAGACTCTGACGGTCAATTAATTATAATACTCATACTCAGACATACACAGCCGACCACAACTGTCTGCACGTATGGCACTAATATAGACACAGTGACGTTTTTAAGTGAAGTTTAGCTTAGAGTACTAAAATATAACTCAGGGAGTGTCATCTTGATGGGAGACTTTAAGGTAATACTAGACCCAAACATAGCCAGATCAAGCACAAGTAGACACCCCTGACAATAGTGGCAAAACAAATACAATAAGTTATTGCGATTAACCACCTTGTAGATGTATTGCGTGCCAGAAATACAGCAACGAGAGAGGGTACATGCATGTCTGGTTTTGCAACTCTTGGTCTAAATTAGACTACTCACTATTGACCAAGAACATTTGTATATGGAGAATCTGAGTTGTCACAGCACCTTATCAGATGACTCTCTAGTACTCCTTTCTTTGATTGAATACTCCTGGGTAAGTGCACAAAGCATTCTACTGGAGATTTTGCAGTGGAGCATTATGGGATTCAGTTTTTATAAGGAAGTATGCAACAAGACAATAATGTACTTCTCTGCTAATGAGCATACAGTAAACAGTCCTGCACTGCCATAGGAAGCATACAAAGTTTTTATAAGAGGTTTGTACAAAGCTAAACAGGGAAGGGTCCTAAGACCAGTAGAACCTGATTGGCCAGATTTGAGATAGATCTCAAAACACTAGGGAGAAAGTATACTGCAGAGGGCACCAAAGAATTCCTAGCTGAAGTGCATTCTAAGCTAGATGAATTCCCAAAAACTGCACGAGGTGTATTCAACTACCTGAGAAAAGGGGCAAGAGCTGAGGTGCATGGAGAGGGTGACGGGCCCTATACAACTCTGGCAGCCCTGTTGAGACCTCAGAAAGCAAGTCCTGCTCTCTTAGTCTTCTTTACATTTTTATTACACTGATAGTGAATAGTAATATGTTAGTCACTATCAGTGTAATAAAACTGTAGTACAATTAACTGGAATATGCCCTTCCAATGCAGGTAAGGTCAGTAAACATGCTTTTGAATGTATGTTGTGTGATGCTTGCAGTTGATAGTGTGTTTATGTGTGAGAGAGAGTTTCTATAAGTGTGTATTTGCGTGTATGTAAAATTATGATTTTGTGAGTGAAAGTAGAAGGCAAAGGGCATGCGATGTCACCTCCATTGCCCCTGGCATTTCGGTGAATTGACGTCCATGGGTTTATAGCTAATACACAAAACTGTACAACACCAGAGATAGGTTGAAACCAGAAGAACTAGATCAATATCATGACAATACAGGGTTGGTGTGGTTCAAACAGTACACATGCATAGTACTAAATCATCAAATATCGACTGAACAACAACACCCCTAGCCATTTGGGATACCAAAGCAGTTCTATAATAAATATGTGCACTTACTGCCACCTAGACTGTTGGATTTATACAAAGAAGCTTTTTTAAAAGGCAGCTGGCCCCCAGCTCTAAGGGAGGCCACAATGATAACAATCCTTAAACCAAGCAAGCCTCTTGACAAAGCAGATCCAGACCTGTCTCATTAATAAATACTGACAATAAGATGTTGTCCAAACATTTGGGCAAAAGAATACTCTCCCTATTATTTTGCATGTTTAGACCGGATCGATCAGGTTTTATGCCTAGTATATTCACACTGTATAATCTTCTTACACTGATTGTAGTCCTATACCATATGGACATGGAGAATGAGACAGCAGCAAGCTTATTTGACATAACAAAAGTATTTAACTCCCTCAATTGGCCATACTTGTTCCGTGTGGGTGGATGGCCTTCATTGAAGTGATGGATAAAGCTGCTTTACATTAACCAGTAGCTAGAATCCAACAAAACAGGGTGATCCTGGCCTAGATAAAAATAGCAAGAGGTAAAAGATAGGGCTGCCTACTTTTACCTATTCTCTTCACCCATGAAGTGAAGCCACTCACAACCAAGTTTTGATGCCATCATGTATAGAGAAGGCTGAACCTTACTTCACACTGGCTAATAATCTCCCTTTACACCGTTGATATCACCCTCCATGTAAAGCAACCAGATTACAGTGTAGTACGGCTAATTAGGGAATTTCTTAAGTTTGCCGAGTTCTCTGATGTGCATATTAACTGAGCCAAATCCAATATTATGGCCCTCATTACGAGTTTGGCGGGTGACAGAGGCCGCCCGCCAAACTCATGCCGCCATCAGGCCACCTCTGTGGCCAGAACACCGCAGACCCTATTAGGAGTTCACCGCATGTTATTCAACACTCAACACACACCTGCATTCACGCACACACATACATTCACACACACACAACACCCCCCAACCCCCTCCCCTGTCGGAGACCCGACTTACCTGGATCCAGGGGGTCCACCGGCAGGAGAGGGGACGGGGCACTGCTACCGCCAGCAGCACGCGCCAGCAGAACATCTCTAGGCCGTATTATTTGTCATAATACCGCTGGCGGCGGTCTACTGGCGTGGCGCTGCTGGTGGTAGCAGCGCCATCTTACTGCCATCCGCCGGTATGGCCACAACCGGATTTCTGCCATTCTTGTGTCATAATATGGCGGATGGCTGGTAGCTGCGGCGACGGTCTTTTGGCAGCCGTCGCTGCGGCAATAGACGTTTTTTACCGCCAATGTTGAAATGAGGGCCAATATCTAGAATTTAAAAAATCAAATTAAAATTATCTAGTGAACAAAACATAATCTATGAGGGTCAATGATGCTCCTATCCTAAATGTGCCTGACCCATTTCTAAAAAGACCATTTACAATAAATTGAAACATTTTCTGCTACAATCATCCCTGGGGCTCCTTCATACTATACAGCACCATTAAATGCACACTACTTCAGCACTTGAATATCACAGACCTAGAGCCAGACACTCACCCACTACTCTTTACATTATACAATGTTGGGCATGGCCGTAACCTGATAAAATGGCTTTACAAGACCTTCCAACGCAACTCTTCCACAGTATTAGCACTGCTAAGAAATAAATGGGAAGAATCACTGGGCCAGGAGTTTAATCATTCTGAGTATTCCAGCAAAACCTCCAGCAATGTCTGCTTTTGGTGCATAGAGTTCCATTTCCTGCACAGAGCCTTTCTATCCCCCACTGGTTACTTTTGATCTATCCTAGGGGCAGCAAACATTTGGCCATAATATAGGCTACAGCTGGCTGAATGTTTGCATATGGTCTGGTACTACCCATCACTGTAATTGTTCTGGCGATACTCAGTGATATCAAAAAGACAACACAAGAAGATAGACGCCAACTAATGTGTCTTGGAGTTTCTCTAGACCACGACAAAAGAACACCACAACAGGATGTATACATTTGTCCTTCCTACTGGCTAAAAAAGTGATAACCATGAACTGCAAATCTCCATCATCACCACAGCACAGTCGAGACGAGAGGGTATACGATGGGTGGGGACGGAAAGTTCAGGCCTCAGTAGAGAAGAGAGGGCTGACTATGTAGCTCCCAGCAGAGTATTGTGATACAATTTTGCAAGACTGTACGGAACACATTAAAAATGATACTAGATCCAGTGAAGCGGTCTACCTGCACTTTCCACTCCTGAAGCGTATTCATGTGGTTTCACATGCCTGCTACAAAAATTACCTCTTAGTTGCCCCTAGAGTAGCCCGATGCAATGACATGGAAGGTCTGACTCTTAGTACCACAGACATGGAATGATGATTGGTTTGCATGATCCCAACTTCTTCCTGTGGCTGGAGGCAACAGTAATGGGCATGTCACATTGTTTGTTATGGAGTTTAACAGACCTGTATCATTCACGAACCTGAACTAACAAAGAATCTTAATTACCATCACAGATGTACTTTCCCCCTTGTTCAAAGAGAAGTTTATCACACAGCTTAAACAGGAACATTTCATTTGAAGCAGAGTAAACAAAACAGTTCTGCTGGGTGAAAGTAGGGTTAGTGTACCCTATTTCAGCATAGTTGAGTATGTGCATTCCCTCAGCCAAAACTCCTGAAATAAAAAAATTACTTATTTTTCATGGGTTTCCCTACATCTTCAATCTGACATAATCTCCATAACCTATATGCATATTTCAGGATAAGAGTCTGAATTCTTCGGAAGACACTTAGGTGGTCATTACGACTTTGGCGGTCTTTTCTAAAGACCGCCGAAGCCGCGGGCGCCAACATATCACCAGTGCTCGCGGTATGCTTGGCGCCCTATTATGATTTTTCCACTGGGCCAGCGGACGGAAACAGCGTTTCCATCCGCTGACCGAGCGGAAAAGTCACAACTACGTTGAAGCCGGCTCGTTATTGGGCCGGCGGCAATGTTGATGTGCAGCGTGTGCAGCAGCACCCATCGCGCAGTTCACTGCGGGCAGTGAAATGCGCAATGGGGCTGTGCCTGGGGGCCCCTGCACTGCCCATGCAAAGTCCCCCCTTACCGCCAGCCTTTTCATGGTGGATGGGGACCCATAATTCCCAGGGCAGCGCTGCTTGCAGAGCTGCCCTGGAGGATTACAACCGCCTGGCTGCCACCTAGCGGTAGCCTGGCGGTACCGGCAGTATGACCGTGGCGAATGCGCCACAGTTATAATACAGCTGGTTGACACCACCAGCCTATTGGCAGTACTACCTGGACCGCTGGGATCGTAATGACTCCCTTAGTGTAAAAATGGAATGGAAAATTCTCACGGGAGCCAGTCTAACTGTTCACTGCATCAAGCCTGGGAATCAAACACTATGGAAACTTATGCAAATCAAACATACTATTTAAATAATAGATTATTCTCCTGATGCTGAGTAATATTCAACAACATATGAAGCTGAACAGGAATGCCTGCTACTGAACCAGCTTGATAAAACAGCTAGCAATTTCACAAACCATTGGAATTATATGATTTTGCGCCTGTGGACATTTCCACACAATAATGCATTTAACTGCTGCTTGACTTGAAAATTGAAATAAAACATGTACTTTCTAGCTTAAATAGATCAAAAGTTACTAAAAATGCAGTGACACTTGTTGCTGTGGAGTGAAAGGCCCTTCATAAAGATTGATTAGTCGCCTTTAAGTTGCCTGTTGCTGTATTCAGGTATGAAACTGGTACTAAAGAGGTGAAACCTTTGTCTGGACAGTGTTAACGTGTACAAATGTCAAAATAATGAAATATTACTGTCACAAAATGTGCCTCATTATGCCAAATAGTTTGTATTTTTGTAGGGTAATTTAGCATTCCCTCCCTCATAATTTGGTCCACCCATGCCGCATAATTCCAGTGGCCATGGTAATACTATATTAGACACATAAATCAGCCCTTCACATTAGAAGTAGACAAAGGGCCTAGCCAATTTGCATAGGATGGATTGCCAACATTTGTAAAACCCTCCTAAACATTATCTTTGCAGCTCAACACGAGGCAATGCATACAGACTCACCTGGTGTCTGAGCTCGTCGTTTTCTACTTGAAGCTGCATGCATAAAAAGTAAAGGGAAAAAGTTATTATTGATGAGAAGATTTCAAGTATGTAACATTCTCACTTGGGATGAAGAAAGAGCAGATCACATTATATGACAAATCAATATACTACGAACTGTTGCCTTGATCAACATGACTTATATAGCTTGACTTTCATGATATCAACCTAACTGGCACGAGGAGAGGAGAATACAAAATGAACCGCAACCAAACTGATCTAAAAAACCATACAATTACAAATAAATCAAAACATTTCTAAAATAAATATACATATATCATTATGAAATTAATAAAGGTTAATTTCATTTTCACTTACTCCTTCAGAACAAACTCAGACACACTGTTTAACCTATTTGTACCCATGGCTGATTGAGTAGATGAACCACAACCGCATGAATTTACTGATTAAGAAGATGAGCCACAACCACATGTATACACTTGAACAAAAAAAGGATATTGTAAAGGACTGGTCTGTAACTGACATCTTTGACTTCATGGAAGAGGTTAATTGACAACAAGAAGGTTTTTTCCAGCCATAGGAACTATAATGCAGTTGCTCAAGTCTATTTTATTGCAGGAGAATCCAGAAAAACACTTGTTATCCTCAAAGGTTTCTTTTGGATCTATAGTTTAGGGCTTAAGTTCTGATTGGCTGATGGACTTTGGGTTTTGATTGGTGTCTAGGGTTTATATTGGGCTTCTGGCGTAGGGTTTGGGTTCTGAATTACTAATAGAGCTAGGGTTCTGATTGGCTCCTAGGGCTAGGGCTTCTACTGGAACTTGGGCTTGGGTTCTGATTGGCTGACAGACCTAGGGTTCTGATTGCTTCCGAGGGCTATAGTTCCTGTTGGCCAAATGTCACCTGATCACTAACCCTATTTAACCTTAGGGTTCAAGGCATCTCATCATGGGCAATGAGGCTAAGGGTGAAGAGGACAAGGGAAGCTTTTTCTGTTCGGGCCCATGGCCAGAAATGGTGTTCTTTTTACCATTTACCAGCAACCAACTTGGGCCATCCAAATCCTCACACATAATAAAACAATCTAGGCAAAACCACACTGCTCATTTACAACAAATAAATTCTGAGCACATTTCAGTGTATCAACAACCACTACAAAATCCCACAAACCACATCTATATATCCTTCTGCCCCTACTGTCACACAATGCACCTTCACTCTCATACAAAACACCACTCTGTCCTATACCACTATCAAATCCACACATCATCAGCACAGCACAAACCTAAATTTGACATAACCTCAATTCCTTCAAACACATAGTCCCTGTCCATACAAAGCACCAGCTATACCCTCTACATGCTCCTAACAGACCCCTTTCCATCACTACCAACTGTATACCCAACCCTCTTCCTATCATCCACTTTTGGAAATCACCCTTTTTACAGTGTTATCCCCAAATCGTTTGCCTCTGACCTCCTGTTTTGACTGTGTGATGCATTTTGTTTTTGCTGACTTTAGGACTCTGGGCACTTTACCACGGCTGACCACTGCTAAAGTACAAGTGCTGTCTGTGTAAATGGTATTGATGATTGTTTTTTCCATGATTGGCATATTTGATTACTAGTATGTCCCTAGTAAAGTGCACTGTGTGTGTCTAGAGCCTGTAAATTAAATGCTACTAGTGGGCCTGATTGTGCCACCCACATGAGTAGCCCTATAAACATGTCTCAAACCTGCTACTGCAGTTTCTGTGGGCAGTTTTAAACTGCCAGCTCGACCTGGCAAGTGCACCCACTTACCAGGCTCAAACCTTCCCTTTCACTACATGTAGGTCACCCCTTTGGTAGGACCAAGGCAGTTCCATGGGCAGGCTGCAGAGTATTTAAAAGTTAGGATATGTACTGGTGGGTTTTACATGTCCTGATAGCTAAATACTGCTACATTTTCTTTTCTCTATTGCAAGGCCTGTCGCTCCCATATGGTAAAATGGGGATTGCCTTGAAATATCTTTTAAGTGTAATTTCCCATTGGGAGAAGAAAGAGATATGGATTTTGGGGTCTCTAAACTCACAAATAAAAAAAAACATCTTTAGGTGAAGTTGTTTTTTTAAATGTAAGTTTGAAAATGAAAATGTTTAAAAGTGGGCATTTTCTTGCCTAACCATTCGGTGCTTCTGCCTGTCTGATGGATTACACCTCTCGTCAGAATGACAGTTAGACTGTTTGTAAATTAACACAAAGGGAGCTGAGGTATGCCCTGCGTAGCCAGATGGGTCTTCCTGGGATAGAGTGGTGGGAGGAGCTGACTCTTTCATCCGAATAGGGCTGTGCCTGGCCTCATACAAAGCAGTCTCCAACCCCCTGGAGTATGTCTGGGGCCAGGGCATGGAAAGGCAAGGTCTTGTGCACTACAAAGACTTCTCTTTGAAATTTGGGATTTAAGTACCGGACCTCTGACCCCACAAAGTTAGAATTCTTCTGGACTGAGGACATTCTGCCATGAAGAAGAGCTGGATGCTGTAGGAGGAACTGCCACTCTGCCTGTTGCTTTGCTGTGCTGGCCTGCTGCTTGCTGCATCTGTCTTGGGAGTTAAAGAACTGGACTTTGCCTTCTACATCCTCTATCTAAAGGTTCTCCAAGGGCTTAGACTGAGCTTGCCTCCTAATAAGAAATCTCAGGGAAATCAAAGACTTTCTCTGCCAACATCTGGATTCTCTTACTGAGAGTTCTGACATGCCAAGTGGTGCCAAATCCAGTTCCTGAGCCCTTGGAAGTGAGTTTTGGTACGATCAAAAATAAACCAGGCAAAACAACTCCTGAGCAACTTTGGAACAGGCGCAGCTGACTGACTCCGTGCTGCTGCCTGCACCGGAGCCAGAAGCCCCGCTGAGTGCAATGACTATGACTGATGCAGCAGTCCCACTGCCGCTGCAGCGCCTCCAAAGTTCTGCCACAGCATGAGTCCAGAGTTATGTGTCACTGCCATCTGCGGCACCCCGCTCCAACTTTGCCGCACCACATGTGACCCTGTGTTGTGATCGCGACACCGTGAAGTTGATGCCTCTCGTCTTGACCTGCCAGATTCATTGACCCTTCCTTTTTGTAAGGAACCACCTCTTTGCAACTGACGCCGCATCAGCTCGCTGCAACCATAAGGAGCCAACACCTCACTTTCCCTACCTAACAGTAAGGAATTGATGCCTCACCTCCCTGGTTGCAGTAAGGACCCGACGCCGCACTGGCTCCACCGACGCTTCACCTCTCCAACTCTGTCCGACATCTTTGTTTCCTCATCGTTTACCAAAGATACTGTACCTGGTGTCCGTGAGACTCCATAACTGCCACCCACTCCCTTGCAAGTGGCGTCAGACTGTTGGGAATGACTCCATCTAGATGTTATGATAGCCCCAGGTAGACATATTGTGTTTCTAAGCACTACTCTAATATTTAATCTCTGAAAAGTTGTACCTTTGCTTCTGTACGTTTGATTTTTGTCATTTTAGTCTTGTTTTACTCAGAAAAATATTTTTCTAAACTGTTGTTGAGTACTTTTGTGGTGTTTTCACTATGTTACTGTGCATATGTACAAATACTTTACACATTTCCGATGAGATAAGCCTGGCTGCTTCAGCCAACCTACCAAGGGGGTGACCAGGGGTTATCTTAGCTATGTGACTCCTGTATACTGACTAGAGTGAGGGTCCTTACTTGGACAGGGTGCAAATCAATGCCAACTAGAGACCCCATTTCTAACACCAACACCCTCCTCCTCTTTTTACCAACAACACACAGCCAAACAATCCTTACTCTCCACTCATCACAGAAATTACCTCTTCCTGCTGCAAAACCGAATACAAATATTCATAACCTGTCATTCTCCTCTCACACACCTATACGGTCTTCTCCAACGCACATCACCTTTACATTTCAACTTCCACTCACCAGAAGTACTTTCTGCCCAAATCCTTCCCCCCAAAAACGTAATATGTAAATATCTCATCTCACTACTCCACAAAAACAAAATGTAACATATATACTAGCATATCAAAATCTCATTCACACAGTTTCATACTACATTCATTCACAAAATAGAAACAGACATCCACTCCAGCCTCATCACTACACAAATAATACAGATCCTAAACCAACTTTAGTCCCAAATGTTCTACCTGCACCAATACCTAGCACAAACACCCCAACACAAAAACATTAACCTGCTTCTCTTCCATTGCACAATAGCTTTAAAACATGACCCAAATGCTCTACCACCGCCCCAACTCTGACACCTTCCACCCTAAACAGATGCAAGTGAAATAAACAACATACCACTATTCACAACTTCTCTTCTCCTTGTCTATTATACAACAAAACTGTTCTATAAAAATAACACAACCCACCAACTCACTTTCAACCACCATCTCCACTACCTAAACACAGACCCAACAAAATGCCTTCTAAGCCTGTTGGCTGAGAATTACAATATAGACATGCAACACTATTGCTATCCTGATACAGTTAATACTAATACTAATAATACACCTTCTACTAGTCCAAAGAATACAACTCACTCTTATAGAAAACAAAGTCACATCACCACCAAAACACATTCTCTAGACTGCCTACTAATAAATGTTTAATCACTCTCTAAAAGCAAATATATCATCTATGACTTACTTACAGACATACAACTTGGCTTGCCTTTCATAACTGAAGCATGGTTGGGAGATGACATGACTACAGTATTGCATTAAAGTATTCCTCCAGGATATCATACTGTCACACAAGATCACATCGGCAAAAGAGAGGGCCACCTAGCTGTTATATTAAAACAAAATAGAATCGCACCAAAGGTTCTATATATAGTTGTGAGGCCCTCATCACCAGATGCAACCCTACATTACACAAACACAGCTAACATCCAGCACAGATCTAAACACAATAATGGAAGCTCAAACAATCTATCAGTGACTTTAGGAAGCTCAGAACAAACACCTTGGATACATGTAGAACTAAAAAAGATAAAACAACAAATTACAAAGCTGCCACTCACCTGGCTCAAAACAAATAACAATCAAGACTAACTTCACCTACACAACCTTAATAGAACATATAAGTCAACAATCAAAACAGATAAATGGTACTATTCAAGCAGAATTAAAAAATGATAAATTTGAAAATAAAGAATTTCATTAAATTTTCACCCAATTCTGTAAACATAAATGCACAGACGGCATTAATCCCATTTCCCAAGAATTTACTGGTGAATCATGACACAACCAAAGCAGACACGTTGGACTCCTATATAAAAAAAGAAGAAAACCTGCACAAGGGGTAAGCTAATCCATCCTCTCCATTCTTCAAATAATTATCAGAAACTGAATTTGTGGATCTCATTAAAGAGAGCAGACCAGCAGTCTGTCTTTCTGACCCTTGTCCACCACAAATCTTCAAGAACGTTCTTTTAACTGCCTCTGCTGCCACACCAGTCCGAACTATCATCAATAATGCTTTAACTTTAGGAGCCTTTCCAGAAAACGTAAAAGAGGCATACATATGCCCATTATTAAAGAAAACAAATCTAGAACCGCATGACCCAAAGAACTAAAGATGAATTACAAATGGGCCATGCCTGAGCAAACTAATAGATAAAGCAGCATTCACCCAGATGTCACGATTTTTTGAAGACAACTCCATACTTTCTAACGTTCAAACAGGATTCTGTCCAGGGAGAAGCACAGATTCTGTCCTCATCACCATCTGGAATGACCTTAAGAACACAGTAGCTCTGCAAAAGCTCATATAGGAATTAATTTTATGTCCAATGCCAGAACGTATGCTGAGCTAACGCTCTTTGTATGGCCTCTCTGGAAAGATACCTTACTCTTGCCCCTCAATAGGAGCTACAGCTTTACTTAACATTTTCTCGGACCTCGCAACTCAGAGTATATTTAACCAGGTTGTGGTTGGGCTTGCTACATTTTTTCATGCTTTCCCACAACAAGCACTTGGTTGGATAACATCCCTAAGTGCCCCTGCGACAATCGTTCATTTCATGCTTTTTTGTTCACTTTGTAAAGCAGTACAATTTTGGTTTTAAGTTCCAGTCTTATGGCCTATGAACTTTAAATCATATAAACTGGGCTTCCAGTATCTACAGCAGTTAGATTTAGTAGAAATGTGTAATGCAGTCCTTAATTTTATTAAAGGGGCACTTATTATTAGGAAAAGATATTGCTGATTAGACTTTTTTATGTTTTATAAGTACACAAATGTTTCAGTATTTTTGTCAGTCCAATGAACAGCGTTTGAGGTGATACAAACATGTAGTTTTTACCTTAAAACTCATCATAAACTGTTTTTATGAGCATTTTAAATTTGTCTTAATTTACTGCTAATCTGTTGTGAGAAATTGGGTTGTTGGTTGACCTGGGTGTGAGCCCTGGTCAAACCACAGCCACAATCTCTTGCAGAGTGAACCACTAAAAGTCACTAATTTAACTTGTGCATAACCCTAGGTAGCTTGCCACAAAAAAGGAGTCAGGTTAAATGTAGAGGCAACATTGTAGGTATTTCTGCAGTACACACACAGCAACACAATGAAAACACAATACAATAAAAATCCCAAAAGAATTTAGAAAAATAGAGTAAATGTTAATAAATGACTTGACACCAAAGCAATCAAAATCATATCAGGAGACCATTTTTTAAAGTTTAAGGTTCACAATTGCAAGTCCTCAGTTTTAGAAAATGGCCACCTAGGCTCCTTTAGCACCACAACCACGGGTCCAGGAGTGCATTGAGACCTCTTGAGGGATCAAGACTCACTCAGGCTGGGTCCAGGTGCAGATTCCAGATGTTGGGAGCCTGTTATGCCACTGTGGCTCTGAACAATAGGCTAGTTAAAACAGACCTTGAAGTCCCTTCTGAAATTCTGGGTGCAGGTGAAGATGCAGTGCCCCAAATCTGGTCTAGATTCTGAAGGCTCATGGTAGGTTCCAGTCAGCAAGGCAGTACTTCCAGGTATAGCAGCAGTCTGATAGAGTGCTCAGGAGGTCAATCAATCAATCAATGCATTTATAGAGCGCGCTACTCACCCGAGAGGGTCTCAAGGCGCTGGGGAGGGAGGGGGTGGTTTACTGCTGCTCGAAAAGCCATGTCTTGAGGCGCTTCCTGAAGGCGAGATGGTCCTGGGTAGTTCTTAGGTGTGCGGGGAAGGAGTTCGATGCTTTGGCTGCCAGGAAGGTGAAGGATTTTCCTCCTGCGGTGGTTCTGCAGATACGTGGGACGGTGGCGAGGGCGAGGCTGGCTGAGCGAAGCTGACGGGTGGGCGTGTAGAACAAGAGGTGGCTGTTGAGGTATTCGGGGCCCATGTTGTGGAGAGCTTTGTGTGCGTGGGTGAGGAGCCTGAAGGTGATCCTCTTGTTGACGGGGAGCCAGTGCAGGTGTTTCAGGTGGGAGGATATGTGGCTGTGGCGAGGGATGTCGAGCATGAGGCGTGCAGAGGCATTCTGTATGCGATGGAGACGTTTCTGTAGCTTTGCGGTGGTCCCTGCGTATAGGGTGTTTCCGTAGTCCAGGCGGCTTGTGACGAGGGCATGGGTAACTGTCTTTCTGGTTTCGGCAGGGATCCATCGGAAGATTTTTTGGAGCATGCGTAGGGTGTTGAAGCATGATGACGAGACGGCGTTGACTTGCTTGGTCATAGTGAGGAGGGGGTCCAGGATGAACCCGAGGTTGCGTGCGTGGTCTGAGGGGGTTGGTGCAGTGCCCAGAGCCGTGGGCCACCAGGAGTCGTCCCAGGCGGAAGGGGATTGTCCGAGGATGAGGACCTCCATCTTGTCTGAGTTCAGCTTTAGGCGGCTGAGCTTCATCCATTCCGCAATGTCTTTCATTCCTTCCTGTAGGTTGATTTTGGCGGTGGTTGGGTCTTTGGTGAGGGAGAGTATCAGCTGGGTGTCGTCGGTGTAGGAGATGATGTTGATGTTGTGTTTGCGTGCGATGTTGGCGAGGGGGCTCATGTAGATATTGAAGAGGGTTGGGCTGAGCGAGGTACCTTGGGGGTACGCCGCAGATGATCTCAGTGGGTTCTGAGCAGAAGGGCGGGAGGTAGACTCTTTGGGTTCTGTCGGAGAGGAACGAGATGATCCAGTCAAGGGCTTGTCCTAGGATTCCAGTGGAGCGGAGGCGGGTTATTAGGGTGCGATGGCACACGGTGTCGAAGGCAGCCGAGAGGTCCCGAAGGATGAGGGCGGTTGTTTCTCTGTTGTCCATCAGAGTTCTGATGTCATCGGTGACTGCGATGAGGGAGGTTTCTATGCTGTGGTTGGCCTGAAATCCTGATTGGGAAGGGTCGAGCGAGTTGTTAGCTTCAAGAAAATTGGTCAGCTGCTTGCTGACGGTCTTCTCGATGACCTTGGCCGGGAAGGGGAGAGGAGAGATGGGGCAGAAGTTCTTCAGGTCATTGGTGTCAGCGGTGGGTTTTTTCAGGAGGGCGTTGACTTCCGCGTGTTTCCAGCTCTCGGGGAAGGTGGCAGATGAGAATGAGCTGTCGATGATGCTCCGGAGATAGGGGGCGATGATGGAGTCGGCTTTGTTGAAGATGTGATGGGGGCACGGGTCCGAGGGGGAGCCGGAGTGGATGGTGTTCATGGTGATTCTGGTCTCCTCAGAGCTGATGGGGGTCCAGGAGTTGAGTGTAGTGGTGGGGGCTGTTGGTTCTGTGGTGGGCAGCGGGGCCTGGGGTCCGAAGCTGTCGTGTAGGTCTGTGATCGTTCGGTGGAAGAACGTAGCGAGGGAGTTGCAGTGTTCTTGTGAGGGTGTGATGACATTGGAGCTGGCGCTGGGGTTGGAGAGCTCTTTGACGATGTTGAAGAGTTCTTTGCTGTTGTGGATGTTGTTGTCTAGTCGCTCTTTGAATGATGTCCTTTTGGTGGAGCGGATCAGCTGGTGGTGTTCACGGGTGGCGATCTTGAGTGCTGACATGTTTTCTGTGGTGCGTTCTCTGCGCCAGGTTTTTTCGAGGGTACGGCAGGATTTCTTGGATTCTTTGAGGGCGTCCGTGAACCACGGGGGTTTCCTGATGCTGGTCCCACTTGGGTGGCTTTTAAGTGGAGCAAGGTTTTCCGCACAGTTGGTGATCCACTGTGTGAGGCTGAGGGCTGCGTTGTTGCCGTCAGTGGTGATGGCTGGTGGGTTTTGGTTCAGTGTTGAGAGGAGCTGCTCTGTGGAGATTTTGCTCCAGTGTCTGGGGGGGATTTGTTGTGTGCGAAGGTGGTGGGTCTCCCATTTGAAGGGGACGCATCTGTGGTCGGTCCAGTGTAGTTCAGAGGAGTGGCTGAAGGATATGTGGTTGCTGGCGGAGAAGATGGGGTCGAGCGTGTGGCCAGCGATGTGGGGGGGGGTGTTCACCAGTTGCTTGAGTCCGAGGTTGGCGAGGTTGTCGAGCATGGTGGCGGTGTTGTTGTTGTTTTTCTCCAGGTGGAAGTTCAGGTCCCCGAGGAGGATGTAGTCTGGAGAGGCTAGAGCGTGCAAGCTGATGAAATCTGTGATGGTTTCGCTGAATTGGGCGCGTGGGCCCGGGGGCCTGTAGACGAGAGTTCCTCTGAGGGTGGTTCTGGGGTCGGTGTGGATCTGGAAGTGTACGTGTTCGGCGGCGAGGGGGGTGTCTTCGGTGGTGGTCGTGATGTTGATGGAGTTCCTGTAGATGATGGCGATTCCTCCACCGGTTTGGTTGATGCGGTCCTTCCGGGCGATCTTGTAGCCTTCGGGGATGGCTATGGCGATGTCAGGAGCCGAGGAGGCGTTCATTCAGGTTTCTGTGATGAAGGTGACGTCTGGTGCTGTTGTGTCCAGGAGGTCCCATAGTTCGATGGCGTGCTTGTGGACGGAGCGTGTGTTGAGGAGGATGCACTTGAGGTGGGTGTTGGTGCGAGGGCCGGTGGGAGGTCTGCAGGCTCGGTGGAATGTGTACTTGCAGGCTTGACAGGTGAAGGGTCCATGAGTACGTTTAGGGCTGGCTTGGTAGCAGGTGGCTGTTCGTCCGGGGTTGAGTGCGTTGAGGGAGGCGGCGTCGTATCTAAGTCGGGTGTTTTGAGCGTGGTGGGGGCCAGGGGTTCTGGCGCTGGGCGTGGTCCAGGCACGGATGGGCGCAGACGGGCTTGTCTTTGGCGCACCTTTGGCGTGCCAGCGGCGGGGCCGCACCGCAGCCGCCATAAGAGGGAAGGGGGGGAGGAGGGGTCAGCTGGGAGGAAGGAGGCGGAAGGGAAGACAGCGAATGGGAGCAGGGGGGGGCAGGGCCGCACGGGTGGCAGCAGCGGGAAAAGCGGGAAAAAGCGGGAAAGCGCACAGCAAAAGAAAAAGAAACAGTGAAAAGCAAAGAGCAAAAGGGAAATGGCAAGAAACAGTGGAAAGCAAAGAGCAAAAGAGAAATGGCAGGAAACAGTGGAAAGCACAGAGCAAAAGTGATATGGCAGGAAACAGTGGAAAGCAAAGAACAAAAGAGAAATGGCAAAAAACAGGTCACAAGAAACAAAAAACAGGTCACAGCAGCATGCAGTCCTTTGAGAGTCCTTCAACAGGCCCAAGTGGTCATTACAAGTTTGGCGGTCTTTTCGGAAGACTGCCGTGGTGGCGGCCGCCAAAAGACCGCCATGGAGGCGGTAATCTGACCACCGTATAACGAGTCACATACTGAACACCCCCAAAAAACAGCCACAAATCTGACAATTCCAGGCTGATCGATGGCAGGAGAGAAGTTGTCCCATCACCCTCACCACCACACCGACAACAATCCACCCTCCATATTACAAACCACAAATCAGCACAGCTGTCATTGCATGGCAGAAAACCATCTGCAGTGCAATCACCTCCACAATAACACAACCCCACATTGTACAGTTCGAATACCCCATACCTGACACATACACACACCACTATAAAACACACCTCCACACAACCTACAATCCTTTGCAACCACAACTACGAAGACAGAAAATGAGGAGCACAATGACCATACACCTTGCTCTTGGACACTATTGACATTCATATACAACACTCTACACACCACACAGCTCCGCCATCAACATCATACACCCATCACTACTGCACACAAACACCACAACACACCACCACAAACAACTAAGCACCCCACACACCCCATCATGCACCAAACACTCCACCCTTTGCACAACCCCCCAAGCAACCACTTCACTACCACCATGTCCTGTCAAAATGACTCATGATTCACTGACGAAGAGCGTCATGGTCGATGAAATCATCAGGGTAGAGCCACAGCTGTTCGGAGCACGGGTCCACTAAACATCCATAGTCAGGAAAATGAAGTTATGGCAGATGATCATCAACAGGGTCAACTCAGTGGGCAACCATCAACCACGAGGGAGGACATCAGGAAGAGGTGGAAAGACCTACTGGGGAAGGTGCGTGTCATGGCATCAAGACACCAGATAGCCACCAACAAGACAGGCAATGGGCCCCCATCTCCTCCCCCAGAGTTCACATCGTGGGAGGAGAAGGTTTTGGTCATCCTGCATCCTGAGGGCCTGACCGGAATGACCAGAGGACTGGACTCTGGTAAGTCATTTACACTCCCTTTGCACAAAGTACTCCTGTACAGCATGTGTCACCACCACCCTATCACTCCCCAATCTACCCCATCTTACTAGTGCACTGATAGCACTCACAATGGAAAGCACTACAACGCCAACAATGGATCACTCGTTACACATGAAAAGCTACTGTTCCCACCTCACAGTGGAATACCTGCATGAACAACCATTGCATCTGCTACACCATCTGCATGCTTCAACTGCGTACTACTACATGGCAATGGCAACAACGCAATTCACTCTCTACAACCCTCAATGGAACATGAAACCCATGTAAAAAACCATCACCCACAACAATCTCAGTGCTGCATCTGTCATTGCCATCGCTAGGAACCAAGGCAAGCCACTGTATGCATCAGACTATGGTACTGACAAGTACTCCTCCACAATGAAACACTCTCCATCTCTAACCACAGGGACCACTGCCACTGCCACCATGCAGAGGATGCCATGACAGCCAGCCCCCCCAGGACGAAGGGCCCAGTGAGGACTACAACTATAGATGTCTGTAAAGTGATGACTTACCTAGCCCATCTGGGGCAACTGGTCAGTCCTCCACCACTGGCCTCACAGGACCCACATCAGAGCACCCCACCGCTGTGGTAACAATTTCACAGCCAAACCCCTCGTCCCCAGACCTGTGTCCCAAGGACTGTTCAATCAGCAGTGTGCCCCACAGTACAGGGACAAGAGCCTATCCCCCACACTCAAGACGATGAAGGTCCTGGTGTAAATGGGAGCGGGCCCACCGTGCCAGAGGCACAGGCACAGGGGGCCAGGGGCAGTGGTACGGCACCTGTGGGCCAAGGGATGGAGTCCCCAAGGGAAACGACTGGCCAGTAGGCCATCTCCCAAATCCCGGGAGCATACCACCTATCCCAGGACAGGATGGATCAGATACTCTCCACCCTGCATGAGAACCAGAGGCTGCAGAGGGAATACCACCAGGAGGCCATGCAGCAGTGGTAGGCTCACAATGCCACCATGGCCTCCATTGCAGGGGTGCTCAAGGAACTAACAACCGTCCTGTGTTCATCCTACACCCACCAGCAGGCACCTTCGACTAGCCAGATATATACTGAGCCATCAACATTTGCGGCAGCTAGTGGAATGGAGTCCCTGCCAGAGGACCCATAGGCCACTTACACCCCTCCCTCTGTAGCTGAGGAACCCCTTGCAAATGAGGTCCTCCATCCAGACATCCAGCAGGAGCTGATGCCAAGACTAAACCCACTGCCAGGAAGTGACCCTCTCCTGAGCATGCTCCCTTGTCTGCCACTGAGACACCCTGTTGACAGTACAATGTCATGTCTCCATTTTCCATTGGCTCTTGGATGTTGGACCTGTACTACCTACAGATGAGCCAACTACTCTGATGATTTTACCCACCATGACCCCACTCGTCACCCATTGCACTTGAGAATCCCAATAAACACTATTGAGCAAAGCTACTGCCTACATGTCTTTATTGTAACTAGAACAATTTTATGTAATCCAAGATGTCATTTCAGTAAACACATTGACAGTAAAAGTCTATAAGATAGGCAGAAGGCGGAGGATTGTTCAGCAAGTATGAGTACAACAGACATTTTCAGAAATCCTCTGTCAAGGCAGCCACCAGACAAGCCAGGAACCAAAGTAGCACCAACTAGCGTCTGTAAGATAGGCAGAAGGCGGAGGATTGTTCAGCAAGTATGAGTACAACAGACATTTTCAGAAATCCTCTGTCAAGGCAGCCACCAGACAAGCCAGGAACCAAAGTAGCACCAACTAGCTGACCTGCAAATAGACCAACACAGGGACAACCATCACAATAGGAGTCAATGTTGGCCATTCAACACACATCCAGTACATTGTCTTCCTTCCTAGTGTGAATTGGTAATTAGAATGTAAACACATATTACCATGGCAGGTCCACATTTTCAAAACATACATTCACTGTGGTCGATACCTCACAGCTGATGCTACCCAACAAAAGGCAAATTCCACTGTCATTGTAAGTCAGTTAACATATTAGTCCATTGCATACAGTGAGGATGAGGAGTACTACTGAAAAACTAAACTGTTTGGCAGACCCTTTACAGTTCAGATTGCAGTACTGAGAACATACAACATGAAAAACCCTTAAGAGATGTTAAGTTTGCCAACTGCCTAGTCTATATAACGCTGACATTTGAAAAGTAACATGTTCTCCTTTCAAACCCACATAGAGGGATATTTACACTTAACACCTCCACTGATGCCACACACCAAGAGGAGCAATGTCACAAGGAAGACAAGAGTAATGATAACATACTATACATGTAACACATACCTGAATTTCATTGGAAGTATTGGTAGATCAGCCCTGCTCTAAAGTCAGCTGCATCATCATCATCATCTGCCTCATTATCACTTTGTATGTCACCATCATCAGCCATCGGTCCAGCTGCCACCACCTCTTCATCCAGTAATGGTATGTGACGTCTCTGGGCCAGATTGTGTAGCATGCAGCAGCCAACAATGATCTGGCAGACTTTTTGCGGGGAGAGGAGCAGGGCACCTCGAGAGACGTACAGACACCTGAATCTGGCCTTCAGTAGCCCAAAGGTCCTCTTGATGACACGCCTGGCCCTGCCATGGGCCACATTGAAACAGTTTTCCCCATATGTTGTAGGGTATCTTACTGGTGTCAGCAGCCAGGGAAGATTAGGATAGCCAGAGTCTCCTGTATGCACAAAGGTTGGACCTATCACAATTCCAGTAAAGACACAGGGCAGAATGGGATGACTGGTGACATCACAGTTGCACATATACAATTGGTTACATACCAATGAGCCAGGCTCTCTGTCTCTGTAGTTGTGCCATCATGTGTGGGGCATTGCTGTTCCTCAGAATGTATGAGTCATGCACAGATCCAGGGAACTTGGCTGTCACTTTGGAGATATACTGGTCAGCGAGACACAACACCTGGACATTGATGGAGTAAAAGTTGTTCCTGTTCCTGTACACTTGTTCATTGGCCCTTGGGGGAACCAAAGCAATGTGGGTGCCATATATGGCTCCTATCACACGAGGGATATATGACATATCACAAAAGTCAGCCTTAACAGTGGGCATATCCGCAAGTTGGGGGAACCTGATGTAGCAGTTCAGAAAAGCACCTAGTACATCCTTTAAAACAAGACTGAACATGGGCTGTGATATCCCTGCGGCCAAGCCCATTGTAATCTGGAAGGAACCTGAGGCAAGGAAGTGTAGCACTGATAAGACCTGTACTGTGGGAGCGATTGCATAGGGATTACATATGGCAGGAAAGCGATCCGGCTCCAACTGGGTGATGGTCTGATTGTTCTGACGATAGGTCTGGATTATGTGTCTCTCTTCCAGGGTAGCAGGGTTGATTAGGGGACAGTACACCAGTACATATATCAATCTCCCCATTGCACGGTATCTAGGATTGGGAGAGAGCAAAATACAAAAGTTGCTGTCCACTGTTTGCATGACACCTAACACGATACTTGTAGCACACAATAGTATGCCGTCCTAGCTGCCTGTTGCTGCCCCAGACAAACAACTTGCCACACACAAAACATGTCAGACATCCATGGAACACCCTATTCCCCCCGGAATTAAGGTGTATGTACAGTTTTCACATACAGATATGGTTATGCCGTCTATGAGGCAGCAAGTGACTGCACACGTCCTGACAGTCATCAGTACATCTAATTACACTTTCCATGTATGGCACATGTGTGAACCCTGCTTTGAAGGGAAGACGTAGTTCATCTATGCACATGTCACTAAAAATCAGCCATGATGCACTTTTAGTTCCCCTACAATACATTAAGTACATGTAAAATGTCAGCTGCCTGTCCTGCATGCACTGGACCGATGAAAGTGGCCTCATTCCGCCGGTGTTAGTCATCATGGCAGTAGGCGGTCGCAACCACTGTGCAACTCCTCATTGGATAACATTGTTGTCTATGGTAGACTGGGGACTGGGTCCAATGATGATCACCGCCGGCGATGACTGTCATGTACGCGGCGGCCGTGACTGCTATTTTCTACTGCATAGCTCACTGCAAGTAAGACCTCAACTGCGTGAGCCGCTGTGTACTGTCTCTCGGAGCCATAATGCCACGTCCTGCATGAGATAGGGCCCATGCCTTCACCCAAGAGGAGTTGGAGAAGCTTTTGGACTAAAGTGACCACGAGAGTCCCAAGGTCCAGCTGTCCAATTTTGGTGGGGGAAAGAGCTTATGTCCCCATGCAAGACAGTACCCTGTGCACCGTGTGATTTGCAGTTACCAAGGCTTGTGCGCGACCTTCCAGGACGTTCTTCATGCACAGCACAGTTTACACCCCCAGCACTCAATCCTGCAGTGCACAGCTCCCTGAGTGGTTCTCCAGCGGCGTGGGATCCCTTTGGGTAGTACTGCATGGGCCTCCATTTGCAACTCCTTTGTACCCGTGCTGTGGGACTCCTGTGCATGCTGCCTGGTCTTTTGAGGGCTCTCTGAGTTGCTGAGAATCCCCTCTGTCTGCCCCTCCTGGGTAGAGGCCACCAAGTCCCTACTGGTCCCAGGGAGAGCCATTTTCTACCAATTGCGTGTTTTGCATGAGTCAAGGCTTGTTGCGAAATCTAGCGATGCATACCAACCTGCAATATTCCATTCGGTGTGGGACATCTCCTGCACCAACCAGGACCACACACCTCTCTTCTTTGGTGCATTACTAACTGTCTTCTCACCGGTGGTTCTTCTTTTGCACCTTTATCCGGGTTAGCAGGGGCTCCTGTTCTCCCTTGACTCTTCAACGGTTCTTGTACTTGGTCCCCTTCTTCCACAGGTCTTTAGGTTCAGGAATACATCATTGGTGTCTTGCAGTCACTTCTGGTTTCTGCATAATCTTCTATCATGACTTCTAGTGTGTTTTAGGAAACTTGCTGTACTTTACTCCTGTTTTCCTGGGCTCTGGGGTGGGGTATTTTACTTACCTTTGGTGTTTTCTTACACTCTCAGTGCCCCTCTACACAGTACACTTGCCTAGGTGGGAAATCGACTTTCGCATTCCACTATTTTAGTATGTGTTTGAGCTCCCCCCTAGGCCCATTGCAACCTATTGTGATTTTCACTATTTGCACTGTTTTCTGACTATTTACTCACCTGTTTTTGTTTACTAGTGTATATATTCTGTGTAATACTTACCTCCTAAGGGAGTATAGACTAAGGTATTTTTGGCATTGTGTCACTAAAAATAAAGTACCTTTATTTTTATAACACTGATTATTGTCTTTCATGTGTGTGACTAATGTGTGACTACAGTGATATTGCAAGAGCTTTGCATGTCTCCGAGTTCAGCCTTGGCTGCTCTTCCTACAGCTACCTCTAGACAGCCTGGATTCTAGACACTGACTATATTGATAACTGGACCTGGTATAAGGTGTAAGTACCTTTGGTACCCACAACAAACCAGGCCAGCCTCCTACAAGACTTCATCAAGTCAATGAGTGACAATTTTCCCACATTAGTAGGTCTACTCCGCATAGCTTTTGTTTCCCCTATGATTTCCCACAGGGTATGCATGTCTATGCAATGGCATGCCCTGCCATGACATAAGAGCAGTAATAAGGTGTTAGTCTGTGTAAATGATGGATTGGTATTGACCTATTCCACCCTTTCTTTCTCTCCCGCCCTCCCTCCCTCTCCTCCTCTGTCTTTGTGTGCATCAGCATCATCAGGCGAAAGAGAAGGGGCACCGGCGAGAGTTGAAGCTGCAGCCCACAAGAGCCAGGAGGCTAATGCCAGCACAGTCGAAGGGACCAGTGGGACAGAGCGCGAGGGGGTTGCTATGGGGGAGACTGGATCTACATCCTCTTTGGATTCCTCCTCTGATGGACGCTCCCTGGCAGTGGCGGACCCATCTGAAATCAGCCCAGCATCATTCTTGTCTGCTACCCTTCACAAGCACCGCCCTCCCTGTAGCTCCCCACCCAGTTGCTTATGCCTGCTCACCCAGGAAGGTGGGTGTCTTCTTCGCCGCAGGCACCTCTGCACCTGCTCAGTCAGCCCCGCTGCTCTCAATGAGGAGGCCACTGGCCTCCTGAGATCCGTCTCTGTGGGACAGTCAACCATTGTGACTGGCATCCAGGGACTGGCATCACAAATGCAACAAACAAATGCCTACCTGGAAGGCATTCACGGTGCCCTGACTGGCCTGCAGAGATCCTTTCAGGCTCTGACTTACTCATTGATGGCAGCCAGTGTTCCTTCATCTTCCACCCCCCCCAGCTACCTACGCCCAATACCACACCCCGCTCCCTACACCCATCAAGAGCATACAGTCAGATCAGCATTCATCCACCTCAACAGAAACGGTTTGCAAAGTCAAATGCAGGCACCACAAGACCCACCACCGGTATGCACAGGCAACACACACATGCAGACACAACAATATGCACTTCCTACATAGACTCCCCTACCACCTCCTGCCTCATAGACTCTACACCACACAAACCTTCAATCAGCACATCAACACTTCCAGATCCAGCTACAAGTCCCCTCATACCTGCCGGCACTACAATAGCAGACCCCTATACATCCGCCCCCACACATCACATGTGCACTCATCACGACTACAAACACCCCCACATGCATCTTACCTGCAGGCGCCACCCCAACAGATGCTCACACATCTACCCTGGCATCTCCCTGAATCTCCCCACGCCCACACTCACCCACCCAACAGACACCCAGCACACACATGGCTTCCACCCACGCACCTGCACCCAAGGCACCTTCCAAGACACACCTCTCAACTACTCCCTCTACTCCCAAACATTTGTCCCTAAAAAAGATACCTTTATGAGTTTTCCCTCTTCCCTCCCAATGTCCTAGCCTGTGGTTCCCCCAAGCATCCTGTTTCCCTCTCCAAGCCCAGCCCTTCCACCTCCCAGTCCTCTCATGTCCCCCCGGTACTACCCATGCCACTCCCCCTGCCAAAATATCCTACCCCCCAACCCAAGGTCACTCCTCCCAAGCCCAAAGCCAAGGACCCTCCTCAAAAGCATAAAACAAAGGCCAACGTCACCCAATCTACACCCAAGCGAAGGGCCACCCTCCCAAACCCAAGCCCCCACCTTTGCCCTCACCCTCAAACCTGAGGTAGCTGTCTGCCCCATTGATGCTCTTGCCATGTGGATGCCACTTTGCAGTCAGGAGTCAAGTTGAGGGCCACAGAATTTGCCCAGTGTGGCTTGGGCACTATAGACTTTGGACTGTCCAGTAGGCTTATGTTGTACATAGTTAATTTGACAAAACCATTTTTGTAATATATATGTAGCAACAAACCATTGGCGTCAAGAGTAACAAACTTGTCCTGCCTTTCCTTCCACATGTATGTGTTGTATTTATTTGATTTGGTGAGCGTGTGTGTATGTATATGTGATGTGTTTGTGTAGCAGCTTGAGTTGTGTAGGTGACTTGTGCAATGGATGTGTTGTGATGGTGTTGTGTGGCATTGTGTGGTAATGGTGTGTGTAGGGATGCATCTGTGATGTGCTTTGTGTGTTAGGTGGACGTGGTGTGTCAGCTGAGACATTGTTTGGTGGTGTTTTTGTTTGGATTGGTTTTGTGCTGTTACGTGTTGCTGCCAGTATTCGATAGGAGGAAAACATCAGGAAACTAGGGACAATCTTACCAGCTGTCTTACAGAGGTGTTAAGTTGGATGAGGGCATACTGTGTGAAATGAAATGCTGAAAAGACAGAGAACCTACTCTTTGGAGGAGCACAACAGATTTGGGACTCCTCTTGCTGGCTGACGGCTCTGGGCTCAGGCCTCAGGATTAAAAAAGTGGCAAAAATGTAGGGATCTTATTAGACAATTCCTTATCCTGGTAAGAGCAAGTCAATGCTGCATTTGACCAATGTTTTGTTGTACTTAAACGCCTGAGAAAGCTCTTCTACGGGATTCCAGTAGAAGGACAAAGAACTATAGTCCAGGCACAAGTGACTAATAGACTGGATTACGGGAAGGTGCTTTATGTGGGCATGGCTGATTACCTTTTCTCTAGTGTTCAGGTAATCCAGAATGCGGCAGTCAGACTAATCTGCAACAAAGACAGATTTAGCTCAGGCTCTGCTTGTTTAAAAACACTGGCTGCCTATGCACAAAAGAGCAACATTTTATCTTCTCTGCTTTGCACACAAGGCACTCTACAAATGAGGCCCAACAATTGTATGTTCTACTTACTGGAACTTACTTCCTCTTGACATTTGCCTCATGGACAAGAACAGTATAATCTTTATACCATTCACTTATCAAACAGCTGATAAACCCCTTACTCTGACCCGAGAGCTCACTGTCACTGTCGTAGGTAAGATTCGTCTTGCAGAAAAACAGCCAACACGTGTTTCGTCACACAAGTGACTTTATCAAGGCTGGGCCCGTCCGGCCAAGGAAAATTTAACAGTAACCGGTATGCAGGTAAGTAGTAGTTGTGTACTGAGTTTGGCAAGGACAGTAATTATTGGTCCAGTAGTCAAAGGTAGAGACGGGAAGGCCCTGATAAGCCTCCAAAATTGGTCCTGGTTAGAGCAACGAGGCACACCGGTCCGTCCGAAGAAACGCGTCTGTGTGCCTTGGTCATCTTGCACTACAAAAATAAAATTCTTCTACAACAAATACTAACATGAAACAAGTTGTTGTAAAACCTAGACAAGCTTAGACAATACACAACTGGTCATGTGAGGATATCACAATAATGCACATATATTCGTCAAAGGACAGCTATATGACAGACATATATATGAACAATACACACTTAGTTATGGATTGAAGAGGACTACTTTACAGTGCCCTTAGGACCCTTAAAGAGAATTCTTAAAAGGGGCAACCATCATGAAGTCTGTTATGCCTGAGTAGTTAGTTGTAGGGTAAAATATGCCAGAAAATGTATGTCATCTCGAGGTAGACACAGTGGATAGTACCCAACTTGCTCCCTTGCTGCATTATAGTGGAAACGATTCCCACCCGGCCATAGCGATTAAATGGAAAACTGCGCTGGGGCAAGAGTGTGCATCCTAGTGATGTAATGAGATGTTGTATTGATTATTGGGAAACAAGGCTTTATGTAGCTGTAACAAGTCAAAGAGGGGTCTGCACATTCATGTTTACAAAATGTGAGCCACAAAGATACGGCATCCCATATCACTAAGATGGAAATAAATTTACACAATACATTAATCTTTCTTAAATGGCAAAAGATGGAAAAGAAACAATGTGCTGAACAATTTCTCGAAATGAGTTCAACTCCACTTGTCGCCTCTACCAAAAATAATAATGCCTGTACTGAAAAAAGTATTAGTCACGTACCTTAAATAAACCTAAGGGCATTAATCATAAGGAAACACATCAAAGTTGGGTCCATTGCATTTTCTTTTTCAGGCATGTATCTGATGTCCCCAAATGGTAAGTCTATCTCTGTTTAATGAAAAAGAGCTATTTCTCGATGTTTGCTATGTGTGGTGCTAGCTGATCTATGACAACTCATCTGAGGTAACTCTCACAATGATCCTTTTCAAGAAAGTGTCTCATCATCTTAGTAACTGTCTTCCTATATTTAATTGCACTTCAATGCTTGTTGATACAAATCTTTATTTTACGCATTGTCATGCCTACATATCTGAGGCCGCACAGAGACGTGATCATGTAAACAACGTTTACTGAGTTGCAGTTAGTGAAATTATTCAGGATCCACCGTGTGGGCATCCTGAAATCCAATTGCCTATTTTTTTAATTTATTTTTTAGTAAATCTACAAACATTGCAGTGATTGCAAAGGTAATGCCCCACAACAGGTGGTAAGTAAATGCCACATTGTACATAACGTGCTTTTGGCAACATATTTTCTTGGATGTGTGCGGATCAGTTCACCTGTGAGTGATCTACCTCGTCTAAAAGAAAACACAGGTTTTATAAACATCTATGTGCCTGATGTTAAAATACTCCAGTGTCTTTTAACAATTTTCTGCATAGCACTTGAATGAAAGTTGTTGTACAAATGACCCGGTCTCTAGCTGGTTTCTGATGTGTCTGCAATATTGATTCCCTTGGGCTGTTGTATGCCCTTTTAGATTATCTTTTGATTAGCTTAATAGGATAATTCATTGCTTGCAGTTTCTTAGTTAGTTGGGTCGCATGATGAGTACATTCTGGTTTATGTGTACAGTTGTAGCATACATTGTTACACAAAGACTAAGCATGAAAACTATCCTTCCTTAAAAGGATGTCACGTTCAGTAGGTTTGTAGAATATTTCACACTCTTTCACACGCAGAAAGATTTCAGCTTTACTTTGATTCATCGTACATTTAAGGTACTGTGAACTCTTCCACTAATCCATTCAGAAAAAGCAATGACTTCCTCCAGGCACCCGGTCCGGATGAGAACAATATCATCAATGTAGAGCTTCCATAGTGCTATGTTTGAAAACAAAGGACTATGGGCCAGATGTAGCAAAATCCGATTTTGCGACTTGCAAATTGCGAGTCTGAGCGACTCTCAATTTGCAAGTCGCAAAATCGGATGCAGAATGGTGTCTCAGACACCTTCTGCGACTCGCTATGGGGAAGCAAAGACCCACCTCATCAATATTCATGAGGTGGGTCGCATTTTGCGACCCCATAGCGAGTCCCTGCACTCACAGGGATGGTGGCCTGCTGTAGTCAGCAGACCTCCATGTCTGTGACTGCTTTTTAAATAAAGCAGTTATTTTTTTTCATTTTGCAGCCCGTTTTCCTTAAAGGAAAACGAGTTGCAAAATGAAAACAATACCGAAACCATTTGGTTTCGTTTTTTTCTAAGTAGGCAGTGGTCCATAGGACCGCTGCCTGCTCTGAAAAAAATTTTTTGACGACATTCACAAAGGGGAAGGGGTCCCATGGGGACCCCTTCCCTTTTGCGAATGAGTTACCACCAGTGTGACACTGGTGGTAACAGCGAGTTGCATTGCGACCGCATTCGTGGTCACAAAGCAACTCTGAATTGCGATGCGAGTCGCAAATAGGAAGGGAACACCACTTCCTATTTGCGAGTCGCATTCCCAAATTGCGAGTTGGTACCGACTTGCAATTTGAGAATGAGCATCGCGTGAGGCCGTTTGCATGTCGCAAACTGCAATTTTCGCAGTTTGTGACATGCAAACGGCTTGCTACATCTGGCCCTATGTGAATTAAAGATGCTTTCTTTATCAAACATGTGGACATAGAGACGTAGGGGTGAAGTCGCTGCCCATCGATGTTCTGTGCACTTGTAGATATAAATCATCCTCAAATTGGAAGTAACTTTTAGCAAGGAACAGATGAGCACAATCCAGAATGAAATTAATAGGTGTTACGGAAGGCCATTCTGTTTGTGCCAGAAGTTCTTAAATGACATTAAGTGACCCCCTTGAGGGATACTGGTACAATAATACTTTGATATCCAAGGTTATCAAAAGATGTGCATTAAGACTAAAAGATATGTTCTCCAATATGTTCAAAATGTCCTTAGTATTTTTTTTTATGTATAATGGCATTAACTTTACAAGGGATCTTAGACAATTGTCTGTAAATTTGAATACAGGTTCTAGAACTGACCCTATTCCAGCCACTATGGGCCATCCTGGATGTAGTATTTTCCCTTTTTGCATCTTGAGAAGGATATAGAAATAAGGGACTTTCGCATTCCTGTTTTTCTTCTTCCTGTTGTATCATAGATAAGATGCCCTCTTTAACATCTAGAGTGGTGTCCTTGATTAGTTATCTCTAATGACTATTACCCCCAATGAGCCTCAAGCACTTTTAGCAGTAGATGTCAACAATAGGCATTATTACTTCTCTTTTCTCAGCTGGCTTGATGATAACCTGTTGCATTCCTGTTAGTTAAGTCAGTGCCCTTTGCTCAGCTTTTGACAAGTTGTGAAATCCTTGTATACTGGTGTTTTTCAACTTGTCTACATCTTTTACCACTGCTTGTTTAAATACCAAAACCTCAACTGCCATGGTATTAGAAGGAGAATTAAAGTGACATTTCCTTCTTATATCGGTGCTGGTTTCCATTTCTTTGCTAGGCTTACTGCTGAATAACACTTTCATCCAAATGGTGTGAAAAAACTCTGCCAATTTCTTCTGTAATTCAAATTCAATGTGGGTGCAGGGTGTTTATTCACTACATGAAGTCGAATCTCAGAGAGATTTTGATCGCTTAAATTGATTACAGCATCTGCTGCTTGCTCGTTCCCTGGTTGGGGCAAAGGATCTCTTCCTGAGTGCTAACTTGGCTCCTCTCCTCAGACTCTTTGATCTGTATCCAGCTAGAACTAATGGAAGTTCCCGAAGTGAGGTGGAAGTGGTTAGCTTCTATTATGGTTCCATCCAAAATATGATTGTTGGTATTTGGGAAAACTAAAGGGCTGTATTTAAGGGCTTAGGTTTTTAAAATCTATATCACTCTACTCGGATTCCAAAGAAAGAATTGTTACAAGATATTTCTGATCTTGAAAATTTATTTGGTTCAAAACCCAGTTTTGAATAAGGATAAGTGCCTTGTAAAGACAATTTTTTCAAATCTTTTTGAAAAGTCTTTATTGTGGGTTATCAAAAAATCTTTATTTTCTGAGATTGTCATTAGTTTCTTCAAGTTTCTTTTTAAACATTGTAATAGGCAGTTTCATCTTTTGAGAGCATCAGATTGCTTTGCGATTTGGATGATCAGCATTAATCAGTCTTAGTACATTTCCACTTGATTTAAGATCAGTTCTTTCTAAATTCTGCATCTTCTAAGAACATGCATGGTTCGTTAGTTATTATAAGCCCTCTGGGTGCAGCATTGCCTCTCATTTGTACAGTCATCAGGGTTCTGGGGAGTATTTTCTTTACTTGGGATCTTTTCAGATCCGTTAGAGATTCCCAATCATTGGCATTAGAGATAGTTTGATTAAATGGGGTATCAGTAAACAAGTATGGAATTGAGAGTATAGCGGAAACAACTTCATCATCATATGATAGAATTCCAGCCATCCTACAAGAAATGTCCTATTTAGTAGTAACCTGTGTGAGATTATCCGCTGGAAAATCTGTCTTTTGCCCTATTAACTCTTGGAGCTGTCTGCTCCTCAATCAAGTGAGAGTCAGAGGAAAAACCCTGGCACCTCCTCCTGTCCTGGACATACATATACATAACTTACTGGGGGTTTTCCTCTGACTCTCATTCAGTAGATATACTTTTCTACAAGCCTACCTTCCCCGAGAGCAGACAGGGACACAAAGTGACCATTCAGAGCAGTGCGGCCTAAGTCTACACAGTACCGTACACTGTTTGATTGGATATACTTAGTTAATTTAGGGATGGACTGCTTTGTCATGTCGAGATATTGTTTCAAGCAAAGAGTTTCCAACCTGGCATGAACCATCAGGGATTTTCAACAGTGGTGAGCATCTCAAGAGTGCCATCCCACCCAGCAGAGCAGAAATTGAGAAGCCTGTAAGCCCACCCATGATGGCCTGATTAGAGTGGATGGGGTTGAGTGAGTTAGCTCCCATCACCACATGGTTGCCTTGGTGCGAATGCAATGCAGCTGCCATTTCCAACCAACCAAATTTCCTTGTCAGCACTGAACAACTGTTTAATGTAGAATCCCTATGATCTACACCAGTGGTGATGCCAGAACTCCTACATCTTACTCAGTTATGTGTCAAGCTTGCTTCTCCATATTTTCATTGTGGACTAGGTTGGGTTGCCTGTGTCTCTGTAATTGCCCTCTATACCCAGCCATAAAAGGCAGCAGGAGTCCGCAGACTTTGAAGGGTTACAAAAACCAGATTGGGATGAGGGTGCAGTCCCCTAATCTCCTCCAGGAGGTGTGCATAGCTGGGTGATTGTGTTTGTAGCATATACTTGTCTCAAAGTATAAGCCATGCACTTGTAAGTAAACAAGTATATGTACACGTGTACAGGGAAACTGTGAATGGCTCATTTAACCAGTTATGGTTGTTTTGATCGTACTGTAGTGAATCCTAGTTTGTTTTAATGGGAAAACAGGAGTTAGCTTAGCCTTCAGCTTGCAGACTCGTGCCCCGGTCACCTAGTGACTTTTAACCTACTTAGCTTGCTCTGTCTTAGCCCATTTAATTATTTAATTCCTCTAAGATGGCTGCCTTGTTTATAGTTAGGCAACTTGTTATGCTTTGCATTATCAGTGCCACCGCGTTAAGGCGTCAAGATCAAGTGACAAAGACAAACAAACAGTAGGTGTTCACACTTAGGGACTTTCCCTCTCTATGCTTTCGAGGGAATTGTTTATATTAATTGCCGCCCCAGCATGCCTGTTATCTATTGTTTGGGAACACACCTACGTCAGGGGTCCAAGTAGATCTGTATAAATACATCACACTCTAGACAGATAATCAGAGGGATTCCGACCAGAGGGCATCGCCACCATCGCTGATATCGATGCTGCACGTCGTCTTGACGCTGACCCAGTCTTTGTGTCCCTACGGAGTCTGAGATAGAGACCTCATTCTAAGGTAACAAGGATTGGGGGCTCCTCTCATGGACATGGCATTGACAGATTAGGTTTAACATACCCAGCTCTCCTTTAGGTATGAGGTTAGGCCTATCATGATAGGGTATTAGGACATATTACACACTTTGGGGGTGATTCTGACCGCCGGGGCCAGGGTCGGCGGGAGCACCGCCAACAGGCTGGCGGTGCCCCGCAGGGCATTCTGACCGCGGCGGTTTGGCCGCAGTCAGAACAGGAAAACCGGCGGTCTCCCGCCGGTTTTCCGCTGCCCTTATGAATCCTCATTCAGACATTCAGACACCCCATACCGCAATCCTGTTCCTGGCGGTTCGCCCGCCAGGAACAGGATGGCGGTATGGGGTGTCGTGGGGCCCCCGTAAGAGGGCCCCACAAAGAATTTCAGTGTCTGCTTAGCAGACGCTGAAATTCGCGACGGGTGCAACTGCACCCGTCGCACCTTCCCACTCCGCCGGCTCCATTCGGAGCCGGCTTCCTCGTGGGAAGGGGGTTTCCCGCTGGGCTGGCGGGCGGCCTTCTGGCGGTCGCCCGCCAGCCCAGCGGGAAACACAGAATAACCGCAGCGGTCTTCTGACCGCGTTGCGGTATTCTGGAGGGGGGAACTCTGGCGGGCGGCCTCCGCCGCCCGCCAGAGTTAGAATGACCCCCTTTATGTCTTTTCATGTTATTGCAAGATGGTGGGGGTCTTTGTAATAATGACTCTTGTCTTTACAATTCTGTTTCTTGCACTGTTCATTATCCTAATCATTGCAGCCCATGCAACTTATCGCAGATTGCAGTTGTGTTAAATAAAAACCATTGAAACTTTACTGCATCTTCGTTATTGCCTGTGTTTGGTTGAGACATAATGTATCTGTGAGAAAGGGGTAATCTCCGTTTAACCATTACACTCCCTGAGATGTCATACTCTCGAGTCCATGTGTAAAGGCTGCCACATATCACCTTTTACTATTTGGGTTTTTGGTGAGGTGCTGCTAGTGAGCGGGAAGGGTTGGGATGACAGCTACGACTTGTTGTAGGATAGGCATAGTCGCCTACAAACATGAGTACTGTCATCCTTAAGCCAGCAGTCTTGCCTAGAGCAAGAGTCCAAACTACGACAGTACCATTTGTTACTTGGATAACCTTGGTAGTTCTACAGCTAAAATACAGTGAAGAGTGCTGCATGCATTTATCTGATGAAAACCAAGCCAGCCTCTTTGGTGACCGACCATAAACTATGCTGACTAGCAACCTAACAGTATTATTCCCATGACCCAACAATCAATTTACTCAAAACCTACGTTTTGGGGCTAAAGGGGTGTATGGTTGGTGTATGGTTGCAAAACTGAAACTTAAAGGAATTAAGAGAAGGGCACCACCAGGAGTGGAGCCTGTGGCTTAACTTGATTCTACAATAGAAACCTTACCCAACCTGGACATGAAACAGACTCGCAGACTGATAGCTCTTTCTCTAATCTGTGAGTGGTGGATGATGGCCATTCTTAGTTTGTGTAGCTGTTCATCTGGATAATTAAGATAATGAATGATACTCCTCCATCGTAACCAGTTCTGTGACCCCTGGAGGCTGATGTTCAACTTGACAGAAGGACAGAGTTCCCTTGGCGTCAAAGGCACGGAAAAAAGGAAAACTGACGTCAGCATGCCGACGAGGACCTCTTATTGGCACTGTGACGTCAGACGGAGTCACGTGGAGCCGTGCCATTATGACGTCCCCGTCGACGTGGACAGCTAGGAAGAAGACTTTCCGTCGGATGCTGGCGCAAGGACGAATTCATAAGGTGAGGAATACACAGGTAGTTGTATCCATCAGAAATATGTTTCTGATCACGACTGAGGATTGCAATTATTTTCCCTGAAAGAGAAATTCCCAGTAAATGTGGGTCATACGCAGGTCCTGCTGGAGGGCATGGTAGTAATATGGCTGCACACTTGTGAGGCTCCGCTTGTGGTGTCAGGGATCTGGCAAATATCAGCAACCACCACAATCTAATCCTGTCAGATACCCAAAAGAATGCAATATCAAATAAAGAATTATGCAGAGTGAATAAGTAATATTATTTATGTTAAAAAAGAGAATACGTATCATATGAGTTCCCCCAGAAGTGCTGAAGAGCACAATTTTAGTACACTGCGCAATGCATTTAAAAGTAGCAGCCTTCTAAGTGAGCACGACTGATGCAGCTGTGGAGACATAATACATGGAAGGCCAGGACTGCAAGATTTGTAGACAACAAAACAGCTGTAACCATGCAAGTGTATGTGGACCCTGTAGGAGGCTGGACTGGCTTGTAGTGAGTACCAAGGGGTACTTGCACCTTGCACCAGGCCCAGTTATCCCTTATTAGTGTATAGGGTGTCTAGCAGCTTAGGCTGATAGATAATGGTAGCTTAGCAGAGCAGCTTAGGCTGAACTAGGAGACGTGTGAAGCTACTACAGTACCACCTAGTGTCATATGCACAATATCATAAGAAAACACAATACACAGTTATACTAAAAATAAAGGTACTTTATTTTTATGACAATATGCCAAAGTATCTTAGAGTGTACCCTCAGTGAGAGGATAGGAAATATACACAAGATATATATACACAATAGCAAAAATATGCAGTATAGTCTTAGAAAACAGTGCAAACAATGTATAGTTACAATAGGATGCAATGGGGAAACATAGGGATAGGGGCAACACAAACCATATACTCCAAAAGTGGAATGCGAACCACAAATGGACCCCAAACCTATGTGACCTTGTAGAGGGTCGCTGGGACTATTAGAAAATAGTGAGAGTTAGAAAAATAACCCTCCCCAAGACCCTGAAAAGTGAGTGCAAAGTGCACTAAAGTTCCCCTAAGGACAAAGTAGTCGTGTTAGAGGAATAATGCAGGAAAGACACAAACCAGCAATGCAACAACTGTGGATTTCCAATCTAGGGTACCTGTGGAACAATGGGACCAAGTCCAAAAGTCACAAGCAAGTCGGAGATGGGCAGATGCCCCGGAAATGCCAGGTGCGGGTGCAAAGAAGCTTCGACTGGACAGAAGAAGCTGAGGTTTCTGCAAGAACAAAAAGGGCTAGAGACTTCCCCTTTGGTGGACGGATCCCTCTCGCCGTGGAGAGTCGTGCAGAAGTGTTTTCCCGCCGAAAGGACGCCAACAAGCCTTGCTAGACGCAAATCGTGCGTTTGGCGTTTTTGGACGCTGCTGGGGCCCAGGAGGGACCAGGAGGTCGCAAATTGGACCTGAAGAGAGAGGGGACGTCGAGTAAGACAAAGAGCCCTCACTGAAGCAGGTAGCACCCGGAGAAGTGCCAGAAACAGGCACTACGAGGATGCGTGAAACGGTGCTCGACGAAGTTGCACAAAGGAGTCCCACGTCGCCGGAGACCAACTTAGAAAGTCGTGCAATGCAGGTTAGAGTGCCATGGAGCCAGGCTTGGCTGTGCACGAAGGATTTCCGCCGGAAGTGCACAGGGGCCGGAGTAGCTGCAAAGTCGCGGTTCCCAGCAATGCAGCCCAGCGAGGTGAGGCAAGGACTTACCTCCACCAAACTTGGACTGAGGAGTCACTGGACTGTGGGGGTCACTTGGGCAGAGTCGCTGGATTCGAGGGACCTCGCTCGTCGTGCTGAGAAGAGACCCAAGAGACCGGTAATGCAGCTTTTTGGTGCCTGCGGTTGCAGGGGGAAGATTCCGTCGACCCACGGGAGATTTCTTCGGAGCTTCTGGTGCAGAGAGGAGGCAGACTACCCCCACAGCATGCACAAGCAGGAAAACAGTCGAGAAGGCGGCAGGATCAGCGTTACAGAGTTGCAGTAGTCGTCTTTGCTACTATGTTGCAGGTTTGCAGGCTTCCAGCGCGGTCAGCAGTCGATTCCTTATCAGAAGGTGAAGAGAGAGATGCAGAGGAACTCGGCTGAGCTCTTGCATTCGTTATCTAAAGTTTCCCCAGAGACAGAGACCCTAAATAGCCAGAAGAACGAGTTACTTACCTTCGGTAACGACTTTTCTGGTGGATACATTAGCTACCTGTGGATTCCTCACCTCATGAATACTCCCATGGCGCCAGCATTCGACGGAAATCTTCTTACTAGTCTCTGCACGTCGACGAGGACGTCACTGTCTCGCACGCGACGCCGTCTGACGTCATACAGGCAATAAGAGGTCCTCGACGACGTGCGGACGTCAGTACCAATCATTTTTTACGTGCATGAGAACAACCAGGCAATGCAATGAAAGAGCAAGGCAACATCCCATTATATTGTAAAAATACACAACATTGTATGAATGACTGTAAATCTTTTTATATAAATATATATATAAAACTTTCTCTTTTAAAAATATATACACACACCAAGTATATACACAAAGATATATACATATATACATATATATAAATATATATTATATACACATCTATTGCACCCTCAAAGACCAAGAGGAGCGCACTCAAGGATTACTTGGTAAGACCAGAAAGGCAACGGGGAGGCGGGTGGGACCGTGAGGAATCCACAGGTAGCTAATGTATCCACCAGAAGAACGAGTTACTTACCTTCGGTAACGACTTTTCTGGTGGATACATTAGCTACCTGTGGATTCCTCACCTGATGAATACTCCCATGGCGCCAGCATTTGACGGAAATCTTCTTACTAGTCTCTGCACGTCGACGAGGACGTCACTCTAACCCACGCGACGCCGTCTGACGTCATACAGGCAATAAGAAGTCCTCGCCGACGTGCCGATGACAGTACCAACATTTTTTACGTGCATGAGAATAATAATAATAACCCAATGCAATGAAAGAGCAAAGCAACATCTCTTAATATTGTAAATCACACAACATTGCAATAAAATAGCTGTAGATTTAATATAACCTTTTTTTTTTTTTTTTTTTTTTTAAACAAATAAATATATTTATACATACGAATCATGTATATACCCAATATATATATAGATTTATATATAAATATACACATATATACAAATATCATACATGCTAAATGTATTGCAACTTTGAATACCAAAAGGAGCACACTCAAGGATTGCTTGGAGAGACCAAAAAGGCAACGGGGAGGCGGGTGGGACCGTGAGGAATCCACAGGTAGCTAATGTATCCACCAGAAAAGTCGTTACCGAAGGTAAGTAACTCGTTCTTCTGATGGATACAACTACCTGTGGATTCCTCACCTGATGAATAGAGTCCCAAAGCAGTACCACGCCCGGCGGTGGGTGCCTAAATGGTCAAACCAAGAAATCCTGCAGCACTGACCGTGCAAAATGACCGTCCCTTCTGACCTCAGAGTCCAAAGAGTAATGTTTCACAAAAGTGTGAAGGGACGACCAAGTTGCGGCCTTGCAGATGTCAACCACAGGAACACCCCTGGCCAAGGCCGAAGAGGCCGACTTAGCTCTGGTGGAGTGAGCTCTAATGCCCTCAGGCGGATCCTTCTTTGCCAAAGAGTAACAGATTTTAATGCAAAGAACAACCCACCTGGAGAGTGTTCTCTTGTGGACTGCCTTTCCTCTCCTCTTGCCCACGTATCCGACAAACAGCTGATCCTCCAGCCTGATATCCTTCATTCTGTCGATATAGAAGCTCAACGCCCTTTTTGGGTCCAGGCGATGTAGTCTTTCTTCCTCCTTTGAAGGATGAGGCGGAGGATAAAACATGGACAAAGTGATTGTCTGAGCCAAATGGAAGGGTGAAACAACCTTCGGAAGGAAAGCAGCCTTGGTCCTCAACACCACCTTATCCCCATAAAACGTTATATAAGGGGGTTTAACCGATAAGGCCTGCAACTCACTCACTCTCCTTGCAGATGTTATAGCTACCAGGAATACTGTTTTAATAACCAAATACCTTAAGGGGCAAGAATGCATAGGCTCAAAAGGGGACCCCATAAGGAAAGTCAGGACCAAGGACAAATCCCATTGAGGCATAACGAATGGTTTTGGAGGATATTGATTCAGAAGACCTTTCAAGAATCTGAGAACAATAGGGGATTTAAATAACGATGGTTGGTCTGGAAGACAAATGAAGGCTGACAAGGCCGACAAATAACCCTTAATGGTAGCTACTGCACAACCTTTCTGCGCTAGAGACAGTGCAAAAGACAAAACATGTGACAGATGAGCATGTAAGGGATCAATCTGTCTCTCTCCACACCACATAACAAATTTAGACCACCTATTAGCGTAGATAGATTTAGTGGAGTGTCGCCTGGCCGCTAAGATAACATCCACTACATCAGGCGGGAGAGAGAAGGAACTCAGGTTGCCCCGTTCAATCTCCAAGCATGTAGGTGCAGACTCTGGAGGTTGGGGTGTAAAACCTGCCCCTGCGACTGCGAGAGGAGGTCTGCCCTGAGAGGGAGACGGAGCGGAGGGCACAGTGAGAGTTGGAAAAGGTCGGAGTACCATACCCTCCTTGGCCAATCCGGAGCTATTAAGATGACTTGGGCCCGGTCTTGGCGAA
The DNA here is from genome assembly GCF_031143425.1 of Pleurodeles waltl. Classification (NCBI taxonomy): domain Eukaryota; kingdom Metazoa; phylum Chordata; class Amphibia; order Caudata; family Salamandridae; genus Pleurodeles; species Pleurodeles waltl. The sequence goes on from NC_090447.1 coordinate 1,221,927,122, forward strand.
TTTTCCTCAACACTCGAGGAATCAAGGGTATGGGGGGAAACGCGTAAAGCAACTGGTCGCACCAGGTTATCTGAAACGCGTCCCCCAACGCTCCCTGCATCGGATACTGGAGGCTGCAGAATAACGGGCAATGCGCGTTCTCCCGAGTGGCAAACAGATCTATCCGAGGAAACCCCCACATCTGGAAGATTAAACAGACTTGATCTGGATGGAGACGCCACTCGTGGTCTGCCGAGAATTGGCGACTGAGACTGTCCGCACGTACATTCAAGACCCCGGCCAGATGATTTGCCACCAAGCAAATCTGATGGTCCTTTGCCCAGGACCATAGCCGAAGAGCTTCTCTGCAGAGAAGGTACGACCCTACTCCTCCCTGTTTGTTTATGTACCACATCGTGGTAGTATTGTCCGTCAGGACCTGTACCGACTGACCACGAAGGGATGGGAGGAAGGCCTTGAGAGCCAAACGTACAGCCCGTAACTCCAACAGATTGATATGAAACACCTGTTCCTCTGGAGACCAAAGCCCTTTGATCTCCAGATCCCCCAGATGAGCTCCCCATCCTAGGGTGGAGGCATCCGTTATTACCGTGGCCACTGGTGGCGACTGCGCGAACGGCTTCCCCTGTGAAAGATTGTTGCCCGCAATCCACCACTTCAATTCCACAGCAGCATCTCTGGAGATCTTGACAGTACCTTCTAAATCTCCCTTGTGTTGAGACCACTGCCTTCGGAGGCACCACTGAAGAGCCCTCATGTGCCAGCGAGCATGCGTGACCAACAGAATGCAGGAGGCGAACAGACCGAGCAGACGAAGGACCTTGAGGACTGGAACTACCGCTCCATTTCGAAACATTGGAACCAATTCCTGAATATCTTGAATCCGCTGAGGCGGAGGAAAGGCTCGACTCAATGTTGTATCCAGTACTGCCCCTATGAACAGGAGGCGCTGAGAGGGCTCCAGGTGAGATTTGGGCACGTTCACCGAAAAGCCCAGGTCGAACAACAACTGGGTTGTTGACTGCAGATGATGCGACACAAGCTCCGGGGACTTGGCTTTGATCAACCAGTCGTCCAAGTAAGGGAATACTGCTATCCCCTTCCTTCTGAGCTCCGCCGCAACCACTGACATCACCTTTGTGAAGACTCGAGGTGCTGAAGTAAGACCAAACGGGAGGACCGCAAACTGATAGTGCTGCGACCCTACCACAAACCGGAGATACTTCCTGTGCGACTTGAGTATCGGGATATGAAAGTAAGCATCCTGCAAGTCGACAGACACCATCCAATCTTCCTTGTTCAACGCCAAAAGCACCTGTGCTAGGGTCAGCATCTTGAACTTTTCCTGTTTGAGGAACCAATTCAAGATCCTCAGATCCAGGATTGGTCTCAACTGACCATCCTTTTTGGGAATCAGGAAGTATCTTGAGTAACAACCTCGACCCTTTTCCTGCTCTGGGACCAACTCTACCGCGCCCTTTGAAAGGAGGACTTGAACCTCCTGTTCTAGCAACAGGAGGTGTTCTTCTGAACAATAAGATGGGCGGGGCGGGATGAGGGGCGGGAACTCCCGAAAGGGAAGGGCGTAGCCTTTTCCCACAATGCCGAGAACCCAAGTGTCCGTTGTGATAGACTTCCACTTGTGGAGAAAACGCTGTAATCTTCCCCCTACAGGAGAGGAGTGAGTGGGAAACGGTGGAAGCCTAAGGCTGCTTCCCCTGCTGCACCCCTCCAGAGGACGAGGAAGAGGCAGAGTGCTGTTGAGAGGCTCCTCTGGTACGGACCCCACCCCTCCCCCTCCCTCTAAATGACCTATAGGGGAGGGAAGAGGCGGGTTGCTGGAACCTCCCCCGAAAGGAAGAGGAATAAGAGCCACGCCCAAATCCCCGAAACCTCCTGAAAATTCTAGAAGAGGCAGAGGAAGAAGGAGCTTGCAGTCCTAACGATTTGGCTGTGGCTCTGCTCTCCTTAAATCGTTCCAAGGCTGAATCTGCCTTGGCTCCAAACAGTCTGTCCCCATCAAACGGGAGGTCCAGTAGGGTCGACTGCACATCCGCAGAGAACCCTGAGTTTCGGAGCCAGGCCTGTCTTCTTGCCACCACAGTCGTGCCCATCGCCCTGGCCACCGAGTCGGTCGTGTCCAGCCCAGACTGGATAATCTGGGTCGCGGCAGCCTGGGCGTCCGAGACCACATCCAAAAGACCCTGGGGAAGCTCCGTGAATGAAGACGAAATATCATCCATCAGCGCATGGATGTACCTCCCCAGAATGCACGTGGCGTTGGTGGCCTTCAACGCCAAACTGCATGACGAAAATATTTTCTTGGACTGCGCATCCAGTTTTTTGGAGTCTCTGTCTCCAGGCACCGTCGGGAAGGAACCAGGCGCTGACTTTGAGGAACAGGAGGCTTGCACCACCAAGCTCTCCGGCGTAGGGTGTCTAGAGAGAAAGCCAGGGTCAGATGGTGCAGCTCGATACCTCCTGGCCACAGCCCTATGAACGGCCGAGGAAGACACCGGCTTCTTCCACACCTCCAACACCGGATCCAGCAAAGCCTCATTAAATGGCAAGAGAGGCTCAGCTGCAGCAGAGGCCGGATGCAATACCTCTGTCAGCAAATTCTGCTTTGCCTCTGCCACCGGCAAAGGCAGGTCCAAAAAGCTCGCTGCCTTCCTCACCACAGCATGAAAGGAAGCAGCCTCCTCCGTATATTCCCCTGGAGATGAAAGGTCCCACTCAGGGGAAGTGTCCAGCCCACTGGCTGTATCCAGACCATGCAGTCCGTCTCCAGAGTCCTCAATCTCTCCCTCCTCTAGGACTCGCTGGTACTCTTGCTCTTCTAAAAGACGGAGAGCACGCCTCCTCGAATGAAGTCTCTCCTCGATACGCGGAGTCGACATGGCCTCCGCCGACGTCGAAGAACGGCGCCGATCTCCAGAAGCATCTGACGCCGCGTCCGGCGCCACAGGCAGCTTCGGCGCCGAGGCAGGAGCCGGAGGACGAGGTCTTGGAGCCGATGGACCAACCGGAGTCACAGGGCAAAATCCTGACTTCGACGGAGGGGCAACCTCCGGGGCCGAAACATCCGAAGCCACCGGAGCGGCCACCGACGCCGGCACCGGCGCCGAGCCCACATTCCCAAAAGGGAGAAAGGGCATAAAGGGTGCCGGCCGAAGAGGCGCAGGATCACCCAACGAAAAGGCCAAGGGCCCCGAAGGACCAGCCGGAGCAGCTCCTGGAGCCATCTGCTGAAAGATGGTATACATCGCATTAAGAAACGCGGTACTATCGGCTCCAGGAGTGGGAAAAGCCGGATACAGGGGTGCCTGGATCGAGGGCGACCCCGACGCCGGCCTCGACGTCTGCGACGCCGGAGAAAACACAAGAGGCTGCACCACCTCAATCACTGACGCCTGACCAGGTGAAGTCGGTGACGCCGGAGAGGGCAACGGCGTCGATGGATGCGGCGTGACCGTGGGGCTGACCTCCCAAGTCCTCCGACGCCGAGCCGAAGGTGACCTCGAACGAGACTCCTTGCTGGAGTGACGTCGTGAGTCTCTACGGCGCCGGGAGTCTCGATGACGCCGGTGAGACCTTGGCGAAGAAGACTTCTTATGATGTTTCTCCTTCTTCTTTGACTTTGCCATGAATAACTTGGCCTCGCGCTCTTTGAGGGCCTTCGGATTCATGTGTTGACATGAATCGCAAGTCGAGACGTCGTGGTCGGAGCTCAAACACCATAGACAGTCGGAGTGAGGATCTGTAACTGACATCTTGCCCCCACACTCTCGACAGGGCTTGAAACCCGACTTCCTCTGAGACATTGTTACCGCAGAGAAGACTACGCAGCAGACAATACACTGTAACCACGAAGGTAACAGTAACTCCCTCGAAGATAACCGTTTCGAATGCACGGAAAAAAGGGAACTGTCATCGGCACGTCGGCGAGGACTTCTTATTGCCTGTATGACGTCAGACGGCGTCGCGTGGGTTAGAGTGACGTCCTCGTCGACGTGCAGAGACTAGTAAGAAGATTTCCGTCAAATGCTGGCGCCATGGGAGTATTCATCAGGTGAGGAATCCACAGGTAGTTGTATCCACCAGAAAAGTCGTTACCGAAGGTAAGTAACTCGTTCTTCTGATGGATACAACTACCTGTGGATTCCTCACCTCATGAATAGAGTCCCAAAGCAGTACCACGCCCGGCGGTGGGTGCCTAAATGGTCAAACCAAGAAATCCTGCAGCACTGACCGTGCAAAATGGCCGTCCTTTCTAACCTCAGAATCCAAACAGTAATGTTTTGCAAAAGTGTGAAGGGACGACCAAGTTGCGGCCTTGCAGATGTCGACCACAGGAACACCCCTGGCCAAGGCCGAAGTGGCCGACTTAGCTCTGGTGGAATGAGCTCTAATGCCCTCAGGAGGATCCTTCTTTGCCAAAGAGTAACATATTTTAATGCAAAGAACAACCCACCTGGATAGTGTTCTCTTGTGGACTGCCTTTCCTCTCCTCTTGCCCACGTATCCAATAAACAGCTGATCCTCCAGCCTGAAATCCTTTGTTCTATCAATAAAGAAGCTCAACGCTCTCTTTGGATCCAGACGGTGCAGTCTTTCTTCCTCTTTGGAAGGATGAGGCGGAGGATAGAACGTGGACAAAGTAATTGCCTGAGCCAAATGGAAGGGTGAAACAACCTTCGGGCGGAAAGCAGCCTTGGTCCTCAACACCACCTTATCCCCATAAAAAGTTGAATAAGGGGGCTTTACTGATAAGGCCTGCAACTCACTCACTCTCCTTGCTGATGTTATAGCTATCAGGAAGACTGTTTTTAAAACCAAATACCTCAAGGGGCAAGAATGCATAGGTTCAAAAGGGGACCCCATAAGGAAAGTCAGGACCAAGGACAAATCCCATTGCGGCATAACGAATGGCTTTGGAGGATATTGATTTAGAAGACCTTTCAAGAATCTGATAACAATAGGGGATTTAAATAAAGATGGTTGGTCTGGAAGACATACGAAGGCTGACAAGGCCGATAAATAACCCTTAATGGTAGCCACTGCACAACCTTTCTGCGCCAGAGATAGAGCAAAAGACAAAACGTCCGATAGATGAGCATGCAAAGGATCAATCTGCCTCTCTCCACACCACGCAACAAATTTAGACCACCTATTAGCGTAGATAGATTTAGTGGAGTGTCGCCTGGCCGCTAATATAACATCCACTACCTCAGGCGGGAGAGAGAAGGAACTCAGGTTGCCCCGTTCAATCTCCAGGCATGTAGGTGCAGACTCTGGAGGTTGGGGTGTAAAACCTGCCCCTGCGACTGCGAGAAGAGGTCTGCCCTGAAAGGGAGACGGAGCGGAGGGCACATTGAGAGTTGGAGAAGGTCGGAGTACCACACCCTCCTTGGCCAATCCGGAGCTATTAAGATGACTAGCGCCCGGTCTTGGCGAATCTTCCTCAATACTCGAGGAATCAAGGGTATGGGAGGAAACGCGTAAAGCAACTGGCCGCACCAGGTTATTTGAAACGCGTCCCCCAACGCTCCCTGCATCGGATACTGAAGGCTGCAGAACAACGGACAATGCGCGTTCTCTCGAGTGGCAAACAGATCTACCCGAGGAAACCCCCACCTCTGGAAGATTAAACGGACTTGATCTGGATGGAGACGCCACTCGTGGTCTGCCGAGAAGTGGCGACTGAGACTGTCCGCACGCACGTTCAAAACTCCGGCCAGATGGTTTGCTATCAAGCAAATCCGATGGTCCTTTGCCCAGGACCATAGTCGAAGAGCTTCTCTGCAGAGAAGGTACGACCCCACTCCTCCCTGCTTGTTTATGTACCACATCGTGGTAGTATTGTCCGTTAGGACCTGTACCGACTGACCACGAAGGGAAGGGAGGAAGGCCTTGAGAGCCAGACGTACAGCCCGTAACTCTAACAGATTGATGTGAAACATCTGTTCCTCTGGAGACCAAAGACCTTTGATCTCCAGATCCCCCAGATGAGCTCCCCACCCTAGAGTGGAAGCATCCGTTATGACTGTGGCCACTGGTGGCGACTGCTGGAACGGCTTTCCTTGTGAAAGATTGTTGCTTGCAATCCACCACTTCAAATCCACAGCACCATCTCTGGAGATCTTGACAGTACCCTCTAGATCCCCTCTGTGTTGAGACCACTGCCTTCGGAGGCACCACTGAAGAGCCCTCATGTGCCAGCGAGCATGCGTGACCAACAGAATGCAGGAGGCAAAAAGACCGAGCAGACGAAGGACCTTGAGGACTGGAACTACCGCTCCATTTCGAAACATTGGAACCAAATCCTGAATATCTTGAATCCGCTGAGGCGGAGGAAAGGCCCGACCCAATGTTGTATCCAGTACTGCCCCTATGAACAGGAGGCGCTGAGAGGGCTCTAGGTGAGATTTGGGCTCGTTCACCGAAAAACCCAGGTCGAACAACAACTGGGTTGTTGACTGCAGATGATGCGACACAAGCTCCGGGGACTTGGCTTTGATCAACCAGTCGTCCAAGTAAGGGAATACTGCTATCCCCTTCCTTCTGAGTTCTGCCGCAACCACTGACATCACCTTCGTGAAGACTCGAGGTGCTGAAGTAAGACCAAATGGAAGGACCGCAAACTGATAGTGTTGCGATCCCACCACAAACCGGAGATACTTCCTGTGTGACTTGAGTATCGGGATATGAAAGTAAGCATCCTGCAAGTCGACAGACACCATCCAGTCTTCCATGTTCAACGCCAAAAGCACCTGTGCTAGGGTCAGCATCTTGAACTTTTCCTGCTTGAGGAACCAATTCAAGATCCTCAGGTCCAGAATTGGTCTCAAACGACCATCCTTCTTGGGAATCAGGAAATACCTTGAGTAAACTCCTCGACCCCTTTCCTGCTCCGGGACCAACTCCACCGCGCCCTTTGAAAGGAGGACTTGCACCTCCTGTTCTAGCAACAGGAGGTGTTCTTCTGAACAATACGAAGGGCGGGGCGGGATGAGGGGCGGGAACTCCCGAAAGGGAAGGGTGTAGCCTTTTCCCACAACACTGAGAACCCAAGTGTCCGATGTAACAGTCTTCCATTTGGTGAGAAAATGCTGTAATCTTCCCCCTACAGGAGAGGAGTGAGTGGGAAATGGTGGAAGCCTAAGGCTGCTTCCCCTGCTGCACCCCGCCAGAGGATGAGGAAGAGGCAGAGTGCTGCTGAGAGGCTCCTCTGGTGCGGACCCTACCTCTCCCCCTGAAAGATCTATAGGGATGGGAAGAAGCAGGTTGCTGATATCTCCCCCGAAAGGAAGAGGAGGAAGAGCCACGCCCAAATCCACGAAACCTCCTGAAGAATCTGGAAGAGGCCGTGGAAGAAGGAGCTTGGAGCCCTAACGACTTAGCCGTGGCCCTGCTTTCCTTAAAACGTTCCAAGGCCGAATCAGCCTTAGCTCCAAACAGTTTGTCCCCATCAAACGGGAGATCCAACAATGTGGACTGTACATCTGCCGAAAAGCCCGAGTTACGGAGCCAGGCCTGTCTCCTTGCCACCACAGTTGTGCCCATTGCCCTGGCTACCGAGTCGGTGGTATCCAGTCCCGTCTGGATTATTTGGGTCGCAGCAGCCTGGGCATTTGAGACAAGATCCAAAAGACCCTGGGGAAGCTCTGTAAACGAAGAGGAAATGTCATCCATCAGAGCATGAATATACCTCCCCAGGATACAGGTTGCATTGGTGGCTTTTAACGCCAGACTGCAGGACGAAAAAATCTTCTTCGACTGCGCCTCTAGCTTCTTTGAATCTCTGTCCCCAGGCACCGTCGGAAAAGAACCAGGCGCTGACTTGGACGAACAGGAGGCCTGCACCACCAAGCTCTCCGGCGTAGGGTGCCTAGATAGGAAACCAGGGTCAGTTGGAGCCGTCCGATACCTCCTGGCCACGGCTCTGTGAACTGCTGGGGAAGATGCCGGCCTCTTCCACACCTCTAACACCGGATCCAGCAGAGCGTCATTAAATGGTAACAGAGGCTCCGCCGCGGCTGAGGCCGGATGTAACACCTCTGTCAAAAGGTTTTGTTTCGCCTCCACCACCGGCAAAGGCAGGTCCAAAAAACTAGCTGCCTTCCGTACCACTGCATGAAAGGAAGCAGCCTCCTCAGTATATTCCCCCGGGGACGAAAGGTCCCACTCAGGGGAAGTGTCCAGCCCACTGGCCGACTCCAGTCCACGCAGCCCATCACCCGAGTCCTCTAGCTCTCCTTCCTCTAGGGCTCGTTGGTACTCCTGCTCTTCTAATACCCGGAGAGCACGTCTCCTTGAATGAAGTCGTTGCTCAATACGCGGAGTCGACAATGCCTCCGCCGAAGTCGAAGATCGGCGCCGATCTTCCGAAGCCACCGACGCCGCATCCGGCGCCACAGGTAACTTCGGCGCCGACGGAAGAGCAGCTGAAGCAGATGGACCCACCGGAGTCACAGGCCGAAATCCCGACGTCGACGGGATGGAAATCCCCGGGGCCAATCCTTCCGAAGCCACCGGAGCGGCCACCGGCGCCGACACTGGCGCCGAGCCCACGTTCCCAAACGGGAGAAAGGGCATAAAGGGTGCCGGCCGAAGAGGCGCAGGATCACCCAAAGAAAAGGCCAAAGGCCCAGCCGGAGCACCCCCTGGAGCCATCTGTTGGAAGATGGCATACATCGCATTCAAGAATGCGGAACTATCGGCTCCAGGGGTGGGAAAAGCCGGATACTGGGGTGCCTGTCTCGGAGGCGACCCCGACGCCGGCCTCGGCGTCTGCGCCGGAGAAAACACTTGAGGCTCCAATACCTCAATCACCGACGCCTGTCCAGGTGAAGTTGGAGACGCCGGAGAGGGCAACGGCGTCGAAGGATGCGGCGTAACCGTGGGACTGACCTCCCATGTCCTTCGGCGCCGATCCGGAGACCTGGAACGAGTCTCCTTTGAATGACGCCGAGATTCTCTACGGCGCCGGGAGTCTCGATGACGCCGATGTCTTGGGGAAGAAGACTTCTTGTGATGTTTCTCCTTTGACTTGGCCATAAACAGCTTCGCCTCACGTTCCTTGAGGGCCTTTGGATTCATGTGCTGACATGAATCACAAGTCGAGACGTCGTGGTCGGAGCTCAAACACCAAAGGCAATCGGAATGAGGATCCGTCACCGACATCTTGCCTCCACACTCACGACAAGGCTTAAATCCAGACTTTCTCTGCGACATTATTTCCACAGCGAAAGACTACGCAGCAAGATATACACTGTAACCGCAAGAGTAACAGTTGCTCCCTCGAAGATAACCGTTTCGAATGCACGGAAAAAAGGGAACTGACGTCTGCACGTCGTCGAGGACCTCTTATTGCCTGTATGACGTCAGACGGCGTCGCGTGGGCTAGAGTGACGTCCTCGTCGACGTGCAGAGACTAGTAAAAAGATTTCCGTCGAATGCTGGCGCCATGGGAGTATTCATGAGGTGAGGAATCCACAGGTAGTTGTATCCATCAGAAAAGAGGGTTTGGCTACCTAGGAGAGAGGATAGGCTAGCAACACCTGAAGGAGCCTATCACAAGGAGTCTCTGACGTCACCTGGTGGCACTGGCCACTCAGAGCAGTCCAGTGTGCCAGCAGCACCTCTGTTTCCAAGATGGCAGAGGTCTGGAGCACACTGGAGGAGCTCTGGACACCTCCCAGGGGAGGTGCAGGTCAGGGGAGTGGTCACTCCCCTTTCCTTTGTCCAGTTTCGCGCCAGAGCAGGGGCTAAGGGGTCCCTGAACCGGTGTAGACTGGCTTATGCAGAATTGGGCACATCTGTGCCCAACAAAGCATTTCCAGAGGCTGGGGGAGGCTACTCCTCCCCTGCCTTCACACCATTTTCCAAAGGGAGAGGGTGTCACACCCTCTCTCAGAGGAAGTTCTTTGTTCTGCCATCCTGGGCCAGGCCTGGCTGGACCCCAGGAGGGCAGCTGCCTGTCTGAGGGGTTGGCAGCAGCAGCAGCTGCAGTGAAACCCCAGGAAGGGCAGTTTGGCAGTACCAGGGTCTGTGCTACAGACCACTGGGATCATGGGATTGTGCCAACTATGCCAGGATGGCATAGAGGGGGCAATTCCATGATCATAGACATGTTACATGGCCATATTCGGAGTTACCATGGTGAAGCTACATATAGGTAGTGACCTATATGTAGTGCACGCGTGTAATGGTGTCCCCGCACTCACAAAGTTCAGGGAATTGGCTCTGAACAATGTGGGGGCACCTTGGCTAGTGCCAGGGTGCCCTCACACTAAGTAACTTTGCACCTAACCTTTACCAGGTAAAGGTTAGACATATAGGTGACTTATAAGTTACTTAAGTGCAGTGTAAAATGGCTGTGAAATAACGTGGACGTTATTTCACTCAGGCTGCAGTGGCAGGCCTGTGTAAGAATTGTCAGAGCTCCCTATGGGTGGCAAAAGAAATGCTGCAGCCCATAGGGATCTCCTGGAACCCCAATACCCTGGGTACCTCAGTACCATATACTAGGGAATTATAAGGGTGTTCCAGTAAGCCAATGTAAATTGGTAAAAATGGTCACTAGCCTGTCAGTGACAATTTGGAAAGAAATGAGAGAGCATAACCACTGAGGTTCTGGTTAGCAGAGCCTCAGTGAGACAGTTAGTCACTACACAGGTAACACATTCAGGCACACTTATGAGCACTGGGGCCCTGGGTTACCAGGGTCCCAGTGACACATACAACTAAAACAACATATATACAGTGAAAAATGGGGGTAACATGCCAGGCAAGATGGTACTTTCCTACACAACCCCCCCCCCAAACGAAGGACAATAAGACTAGCCATGACCTGATGAGTCTTCATTGTCTAAGTGGAAATATCTGGAGAGTCCATCTGCATTGGAGTGGCTACTCCCAGGTCTATGTTCCACTGTATAGTCCATTCCCTGTAGGGATATGGACCACCTCAACAATTTAGGATTTTCACCTTTCATTTGTTTTAGCCAAAGTAGAGGTTTGTGGTCTGTCTGAACAATGAAGTGAGTGCCAAACAGGTATGGCCTCAACTTCTTCAGAGCCCAGACCACAGCAAAGGCCTCCCTCTCAATGGCAGACCAACGCTTTTCTCTAGGGGTCAACCTCCTACTAATAAAAGCAACAGGTTGATCCTGGCCCTCAGAATTAAGTTGTGATAGGACTGCCCCTACTCCTAATTCAGATGCATCAGTTTGGACATAGAATTTTTTAGAGTAACAAGGGCTTTTCAGGACAGGTGCAGAGCACATGGCCTGCTTCAGCTCCTCAAAAGCTTTCTGACAGTTTGCTGTCCATAATACCTTTTTAGGCATTTTCTTGGATGTGAGGTCATTAAGAGGGGCTGCAATGGAGCCATAGTTCTTAATGAACCTCCTGTAGTACCCAGTGAGGCCTAGGAAGGCTCTCACCTGAGTCTGAGTGGTAGGGGGAACCCAATCAATAATAGTTTGGATTTTCCCCTGAAGTGGTGCAATCTGTTCTCCACCAACAAGGTGTCCCAGATAAACCACCTTACCCTGCCCTATCTGGCACTTTGAAGCCTTGATAGTGAGGCCTGCCTTTTGCAGAGCCTCCAAAACTTTCCATAGGTGGACCAGGTGATCATCCCAGCTGGAGCTAAAGACAGCTATATCGTCCAAATATGCTGCACTGAAAGCTTCCAGCCCTTGCAGGACTGTGTTCACCAACCTCTGAAAAGTGGCAGGTGCATTTTTCAAACCAAAAGGCATTACAGTAAACTGGTAATGTCCTCCAATGGTAGAAAATGCAGTCTTAGGTTTAGCATCTTCTGACAATTTGATCTGCCAATACCCTGCAGTCAAATCAAAAGTGCTTAGATACTTGGCAGATGCCAGTGTATCTATGAGCTCATCTGCCCTGGGTATAGGGTGAGCATCAGTTTTGGTTACCAAGTTGAGACCTCTATAGTCTACACAAAACCGCATTTCCTTCTTTCCATCTTTAGAATTGGGTTTTGGTACCAGTACCACAGGAGAAGCCCATGGACTGTCAGAGTGCTCAACCACTCCTAGTTCCAACATTTTCTGAACTTCTTGCTTTATGCAGTCCCTGACATGGTCAGGCTGCCTATAGATCTTACTTTTGACAGGTAAACTGTCTCCAGTATCTATAGTGTGCTCACACCAAGAAGTGGTGCCTGGCACAGTAGAGAAGAGTTCTGAAAATTGTCCTAGGAGATTTATGCCATTGTCTTTCTGCTCAGCAGTAAGACAATCAGCCAAAACTACACCTTCCACAAGAGCATCTTGATCTGTGGAAGAGAAGAGATCAGGTAGGGGATCACTGTCTTCTTCCTGTCCCTCATCTGTTGCCATGAGCAGGGTGAGATCAGCCCTGTCATAGTAGGGTTTCAGGCGGTTGACATGGAGCACCCTAAGGGGACTCCTGGCAGTGCCTAAGTCAACCAAGTAGGTGACTTCACCCTTCTTTTCAACAATTGTGTGGGGTCCACTCCATTTATCTTGGAGTGCTCTTGGGGCCACAGGCTCCAAGACCCACACTTTCTGCCCTGGTTGGTACTGAACCAAAACAGCCTTCTGATCATGCCATTGCTTCTGGAGCTCTTGGCTGGCCTGAAGGTTTTTACTGGCCTTTTTCATGTACTCAGCCATTCTTGATCTGAGGCCAAGTACATAATCCACAATATCCTGCTTAGGAGCTTTTAAAGGTTGTTCCCAACCCTCCTTTACAAGTGTGAGTGGACCCCTAACAGGGTGTCCAAAAAGAAGTTCAAAGGGGCTGAAGCCCACTCCTTTCTGGGGTACCTCCCTGTAGGCAAAAAGGAGGCATGGTAGAAGGATATCCCATCTCCTGCGGAGTTTTTCAGGGAGTCCCATAATCATGCCTTTGAGAGTTTTATTAAATCTCTCCACCAGTCCATTTGTTTGTGGATGATAGGGTGTTGTGAACTTGTACGTTACACCACACTCCTTCCACATGGCCTTTAAGTATGCAGACATGAAATTGCTTCCTCTGTCTGATACTACTTCCTTTGGGAAGCCCACCCTGGAAAATATTCCCAGGAGGGCCTTTGCCACTGCAGGTGCTGTAGTGGTCCTTAAAGGAATAGCTTCAGGATATCTTGTGGCATGGTCCACTACCACTAAGATAAACCTATTGCCTGAAGCAGTAGGAGGGTCAAGGGGGCCAACTATGTCAACCCCTACCCTTTCAAAGGGAACCCCAACCACAGGCAGTGGAATAAGGGGTGCCTCTGGTGTGCCACCTGTCTTGCCACTGGCTTGACAGGTTTCACAGGACTTACAAAATTCCTTTGTGTCCTCAGACATCCTAGGCCAATGAAACAATGGAACCAATCTGTCCCAAGTTTTCATTTGACCCAGGTGCCCAGCTAGGGGAATGTCATGTGCCAGTGTTAGGATGAACTTTCTGTACTCCTGAGGAATCACTAGTCTCCTGGCAGCTCCAGGTTCAGGATCCCTATGCTCAGTGTACAAGAGGTTGTCCTCCCAGTAAACTCTGTGAGAGTCACTGACATCCCCATTAGCCTGTTTGACAGCTTGCTGTCTGAGACCCTCTAATGTGGGACAGGTTTGCTGTGCCACCCTCAGCTCCTCTCTGGCAGGCCCCCCTTCACCCAAAAGCTCAGCAGTGTCTGCTTCCAGCTCCTCTGGTGTAGGTTCTGCACAGGGAGGGAATTCTTCTTCCTCAGAAGTAGAATCCACTGTAGAGGGAGGGATAGTAGGAAGTGGTTTGCTTCTACTAGCCCTAGCTTTAGGGAGCACTTGGTCCATTGTTCCAGGATCCAAGCTTCCCTGTCCTTTTTGCTTTTTGGCCTGAGCCCTTGTCAAAGCAAAAATATGCCCTGGAATGCCCAGCATTGCTGCATGGGCCTCCAACTCCACATCTGACCAAGCTGATGTCTCCAAATCATTCCCTAATAGACAGTCTACAGGTAAATCTGAAGCTACCACAACTTTCTTTGGACCAGTTACCCCCCCCCAGTTGAGATTTACAACAGCCATGGGGTGGCTTTGTGTTATGTTGTGAGCATTGGTTACTTGGTACTGGTGTCCAAGTATGTGTTGTTCAGGGTGCACCAGTTTCTCAATCACCATTGTGACACTGGCACCTGTGTCCCTGTAGGCCTGGACCTCAACACCATTTATTAGGGTTAGTTGCTTGTACTTCTCCAAGTTATGGGGGCAAGCAACCAAAGTGGCTAAATCAATAGCCCCTTCAGAGACTAAAGTAGCCTCTGTGGTCTCCCTAATCAGACCAACCCCAACTAAATTACCAAAAGTGAGCCCAGCTACTCCCTTGGATTGGCTATTAGTAGGTTTGCTCCCACCACCACTGCTATTAGTAGGGACACTAGGTGTAGCAGTAGGGGTTGTAGTGGTAGGATCTGTGGTGCCTTTCTTTGGACAACTGGGATCTGTTGTCCAATGGCCTTTTATTTTACATAAATAGCACCATGGTTTCTTTTCCTTGTTCTGATTAAAGGAGGATTTGGACCCAGCACCCCCACCAGAGTGTTTTTGTGGGCCTGATGAAGACTCATTTTTAGATTTGTCCCCACCCTTGTCAGAAGACTTACCATCCTTCTTTTTGTTGCCATCTTTGTCACCCCCTGTATGAACTTTTCTGTTCACTCTTGTTCTGACCCATTTGTCTGCCTTCTTTCCCAATTCTTGGGGAGAGGTCAGATCAGAGTCCACCAAGTACTGGTGCAACAAATCAGACACACAATTATTAAGAATATGCTCTCTCAGGATCAAGTTATACAGGCTGTCATAATCAGTAACTTTACTGCCATGTAACCACCCCTCCAAGGCCTTCACTGCCTGGTCAATGAAATCAACCCAGTCTTGTGAAGACTCCTTTTTGGTCTCTCTGAACTTTATCCTGTACTGTTCAGTGGTTAAGCCATAACCATCCAGGAGTGCATTCTTAAGAACTTGGAAATTATTGGCATCATTTTCTTTCACAGTAAGGAGCCTATCCCTACCTTTTCCACTAAATGATAGCCATAGGATAGCAGCCCACTGCCTTTGAGGGACATCCTGTACAACACAGGCCCTCTCAAGTGCAGCAAACCACTTGTTAATGTCATCCCCCTCCTTATAAGGGGGAACTATCTTGTGCAGATTCCTGGAATCATGCTCTTTTGCAGGATGACTATGGGGAATACTGCTGCTGCCACCATGGGTATCTAAACCCAACTTCTGTCTTTCCTTCTCTAATTCAAAAGACTGTCTATCCAAATCCAGCTGTTGCTTTTTAAGCTTCAGTCTGGTTTGTTCCACCCTCAACTTATTGAGTTCCCTCTCTAACATTCTGTCATCAGGGTTGGTGGGAGGGACATTTCTAGAAACAGAGCTATGATGGGAATGAACAGAAGGAGACCTGTCCCTTACAGAAGGCAACTTAACAGCTTGGTTTACAGAAACATTACTACCAGTATGGTGAGAATAAATGCTTTTGCTATGATGTGAGATAACACTATTTCTTTGGTGTGGCTCATCATCATTACCATCTATGCTAGATTGTCTAGTAATGGGCAGGCTAGGAAGTTTCTTTCCTGAATCTTTTCCTGGGGGAGTCCCTGAATCAGATTGGGAACTATTAGGTACTTTTTCAACAGATGGGCCACCTCTGGCCTTATCCTGTTCTCTAAGCATGTTAATTAACAGTTCCAAGGCAGGATTCTTCCCTACACTCAAACCTCTCTCTATGCAGAGACTCCTTGCTCTTTTCCAGCTAAGGTTGTCATATGCAAGTTTGGACAGATCAACACTTTGGCCTGTGCCAGACATTTTTTAGAGAGAGTTAAAGTGATAGAAAAAGAGAAAAAAGTTTTCAGAACTTTTTGGAAAGACAGAAAAGAACTTTTTAAACTTTTAAGAACTTTTTGAAAGTTTAGGAGTACTTTTCAGCACTTAGAAAAGAGTGAAAAGAGGAAATGCAAAACTTTTTGGCTATGTGTATATACACTGACCTTGTTTTGTATATTTTTCTCTTATGAAAAGTACAATGACAAGAGTGGTAAGTAGTCTCAAGCACTTATCCCACCACTGCACAACCAATGTAGGAGGCTGGACTGGCTTGTAGTGAGTACCAAGGGGTACTTGCACCTTGCACCAGGCCCAGTTATCCCTTATTAGTGTATAGGGTGTCTAGCAGCTTAGGCTGATAGATAATGGTAGCTTAGCAGAGCAGCTTAGGCTGAACTAGGAGACGTGTGAAGCTACTACAGTACCACCTAGTGTCATATGCACAATATCATAAGAAAACACAATACACAGTTATACTAAAAATAAAGGTACTTTATTTTTATGACAATATGCCAAAGTATCTTAGAGTGTACCCTCAGTGAGAGGATAGGAAATATACACAAGATATATATACACAATAGCAAAAATATGCAGTATAGTCTTAGAAAACAGTGCAAACAATGTATAGTTACAATAGGATGCAATGGGGAAACATAGGGATAGGGGCAACACAAACCATATACTCCAAAAGTGGAATGCGAACCACGAATGGACCCCAAACCCATGTGACCTTGTAGAGGGTCGCTGGGACTATTAGAAAATAGTGAGAGTTAGAAAAATAACCCTCCCCAAGACCCTGAAAAGTGAGTGCAAAGTGCACTAAAGTTCCCCTAAGGACAAAGTAGTCGTGTTAGAGGAATAATGCAGGAAAGACACAAACCAGCAATGCAACAACTGTGGATTTCCAATCTAGGGTACCTGTGGAACAAGGGGACCAAGTCCAAAAGTCACAAGCAAGTCGGAGATGGGCAGATGCCCTGGAAATGCCAGCTGCGGGTGCAAAGAAGCTTCGACTGGACAGAAGAAGCTGAGGTTTCTGCAGGAACGAAAAGGGCTAGAGACTTCCCCTTTGGTGGACGGATCCCTCTTGCCGTGGAGAGTCGTGCAGAAGTGTTTTCCCGCCGAAAGGATGCCAACAAGCCTTGCTAGACGCAAATTGTGCGTTTGGCGTTTTTGGACGCTGCTGGGGCCCAGGAGGGACCAGGAGGTCGCAAATTGGACCTGAAGAGAGAGGGGACGTCGAGTAAGACAAAGAGCCCTCACTGAAGCAGGTAGCACCCGGAGAAGTGCCAGAAACAGGCACTACGAGGATGCGTGAAACGGTGCTCGCCGAAGTTGCACAAAGGAGTCCCACGTCGCCGGAGACCAACTTAGAAAGTCGTGCCGTGCAGGTTAGAGTGCCGTGGACCCAGGCTTGGCTGTGCACGAAGGATTTCCGCCGGAAGTGCACAGGGGCCGGAGTAGCTGCAAAGTCGCGGTTCCCAGCAATGCAGCCCAGCGAGGTGAGGCAAGGACTTACCTCCACCAAACTTGGACTGAAGAGTCACTGGACTGTGGGGGTCACTTGGACAGAGTCGCTGGATTCGAGGGACCTCGCTCGTCGTGCTGAGAGGAGACCCAAGGGACCGGTAATGCAGCTTTTTGGTGCCTGCGGTTGCAGGGGGAAGATTCCGTCGACCCACGGGAGATTTCTTCGGAGCTTCTGGTGCAGAGAGGAGGCAGACTACCCCCACAGCATGCACAAGCAGGAAAACAGTCGAGAAGGCGGCAGGATCAGCGTTACAGAGTTGCAGTAGTCGTCTTTGCTACTATGTTGCAGGTTTGCAGGCTTCCAGCGCGGTCAGCAGTCGATTCCTTATCAGAAGGTGAAGAGAGAGATGCAGAGGAACTCGGCTGAGCTCTTGCATTCGTTATCTAAAGTTTCCCCAGAGACAGAGACCCTAAATAGCCAGAAAAGAGGGTTTGGCTACCTAGGAGAGAGGATAGGCTAGCAACACCTGAAGGAGCCTATCACAAGGAGTCTCTGACGTCACCTGGTGGCACTGGCCACTCAGAGCAGTCCAGTGTGCCAGCAGCACCTCTGTTTCCAAGATGGCAGAGGTCTGGAGCACACTGGAGGAGCTCTGGACACCTCCCAGGGGAGGTGCAGGTCAGGGGAGTGGTCACTCCCCTTTCCTTTGTCCAGTTTCGCGCCAGAGCAGGGGCTAAGGGGTCC
Source organism: Pleurodeles waltl (assembly GCF_031143425.1). Classification (NCBI taxonomy): domain Eukaryota; kingdom Metazoa; phylum Chordata; class Amphibia; order Caudata; family Salamandridae; genus Pleurodeles; species Pleurodeles waltl. Next base: position 1,221,945,197 of record NC_090447.1, read on the forward strand.
CTGAACCGGTGTAGACTGGCTTATGCAGAATTGGGCACATCTGTGCCCAACAAAGCATTTCCAGAGGCTGGGGGAGGCTACTCCTCCCCTGCCTTCACACCATTTTCCAAAGGGAGAGGGTGTCACACCCTCTCTCAGAGGAAGTTCTTTGTTCTGCCATCCTGGGCCAGGCCTGGCTGGACCCCAGGAGGGCAGCTGCCTGTCTGAGGGGTTGGCAGCAGCAGCAGCTGCAGTGAAACCCCAGGAAGGGCAGTTTGGCAGTACCAGGGTCTGTGCTACAGACCACTGGGATCATGGGATTGTGCCAACTATGCCAGGATGGCATAGAGGGGGCAATTCCATGATCATAGACATGTTACATGGCCATATTCGGAGTTACCATGGTGAAGCTACATATAGGTAGTGACCTATATGTAGTGCACGCGTGTAATGGTGTCCCCGCACTCACAAAGTTCAGGGAATTGGCTCTGAACAATGTGGGGGCACCTTGGCTAGTGCCAGGGTGCCCTCACACTAAGTAACTTTGCACCTAACCTTTACCAGGTAAAGGTTAGACATATAGGTGACTTATAAGTTACTTAAGTGCAGTGTAAAATGGCTGTGAAATAACGTGGACGTTATTTCACTCAGGCTGCAGTGGCAGGCCTGTGTAAGAATTGTCAGAGCTCCCTATGGGTGGCAAAAGAAATGCTGCAGCCCATAGGGATCTACTGGAACCCCAATACCCTGGGTACCTCAGTACCATATACTAGGGAATTATAAGGGTGTTCCAGTAAGCCAATGTAAATTGGTAAAAATGGTCACTAGCCTGTCAGTGACAATTTGGAAAGAAATGAGAGAGCATAACCACTGAGGTTCTGGTTAGCAGAGCCTCAGTGAGACAGTTAGTCACTACACATGTAACACATTCAGGCACACTTATGAGCCCTGGGGCCCTGGGTTACCAGGGTCCCAGTGACACATACAACTAAAGAACGAGTTACTTACCTTCGGTAACGACTTTTCTGGTGGATACATTAGCTACCTGTGGATTCCTCACCTCATGAATACTCCCATGGCGCCAGCATTCGACGGAAATCTTCTTACTAGTCTCTGCACGTCGACGAGGACGTCACTGTCTCGCACGCGACGCCGTCTGACGTCATACAGGCAATAAGAGGTCCTCGACGACGTGCGGACGTCAGTACCAATCATTTTTTACGTGCATGAGAACAACCAGGCAATGCAATGAAAGAACAAAGCAACATCCATTATATTGTAAAAATACACCACATTGTATGAATAACTGTAAATCTTTTTATGTACATATATATATATATATATATAAAACTCTCTCTTTTAAAATATATACACACACCAAGTATATACATAAAGATATATACACATATACCTATATATATATAAATATATTATATATATACATCTATCGCACCCTCAAAGACCAAGAGGAGCGCACTCAAGGATTACTTGGCAAGACCATAAAGGCAACGGGGAGGCGGGTGGGACCGTGAGGAATCCACAGGTAGCTAATGTATCCACCAGAAAAGTCGTTACCGAAGGTAAGTAACTCGTTCTTCTGATGGATACAACTACCTGTGGATTCCTCACCTCATGAATAGAGTCCCAAAGCAGTACCACGCCCGGCGGTGGGTGCCTAAATGGTCAAACCAAGAAATCCTGCAGCACTGACCGTGCAAAATGGCCGTCCCTCCTAACCTCAGAATCTAAACAGTAATGTTTTGCAAAAGTGTGAAGGGACGACCAAGTTGCGGCCTTGCAGATGTCGACCACAGGAACACCTCTGGCTAAGGCCGAAGTGGCCGACTTAGCTCTGGTGGAATGAGCTCTAATGCCTTCAGGAGGATCCTTCTTTGCCAAAGAGTAACATATTTTAATGCAAAGAACAACCCACCTGGATAGTGTTCTCTTGTGGACTGCCTTTCCTCTCCTCTTGCCCACGTATCCAATAAACAGCTGATCCTCCAGCCTGAAATCCTTTGTTCTATCGATAAAGAAGCTCAACGCTCTCTTTGGGTCCAGACGGTGCAGTCTTTCTTCCTCTTTGGAAGGATGAGGCGGAGGATAGAACGTGGACAAAGTAATTGCCTGAGCCAAATGGAAGGGTGAAACAACCTTCGGGAGGAAAGCAGCCTTGGTCCTCAACACCACCTTATCCCCATAAAAAGTTGTATAAGGGGGTTTTACTGATAAGGCCTGCAACTCACTCACTCTCCTTGCTGATGTTATAGCTATCAGGAAGACTGTTTTTAAAACCAAATACCTCAAGGGGCAAGAATGCATAGGTTCAAAAGGGGACCCCATAAGGAAAGTCAGGACTAAGGACAAATCCCATTGCGGCATAACGATTGGCTTTGGAGGATATTGATTTAGAAGACCTTTCAAGAATCTGATAACAATAGGGGATTTAAATAAAGATGGTTGGTCTGGAAGACATATGAAGGCTGACAAGGCCGATAAATAACCTTTAATGGTAGCCACTGCACAACCTTTTTGCGCCAGAGATAGAGCAAAAGACAAAACGTCCGATAGATGAGCATGTAAAGGATCAATCTGCCTCTCTCCACACCACGCAACAAATTTAGACCACCTATTAGCGTAGATAGATTTAGTGGAGTGTCGCCTGGCCGCTAATATAACATCCACTACCTCAGGCGGGAGAGAGAAGGAACTCAGGTTGCCCCGTTCAATCTCCAGGCATGTAGGTGCAGACTCTGGAGGTTGGGGTATAGAACCTGCCCCTGCGACTGTGAGAGGAGGTCTGCCCTGAAAGGGAGACGGAGCGGCGGGCACGTTGAGAGTTGGAGAAGGTCGGAGTACCACACCCTCCTTGGCCAATCCGGAGCTATTAAGATTACTAGAGCCCGGTCTTGGCGAATCTTCCTCAATACTCGAGGAATCAAGGGTATGGGAGGAAACGCGTAAAGTAACTGGCCGCACCAGGTCATTTGAAACGCGTCCCCAACGCTTCCTGCATCGGATACTGAAGGCTGCAGAACAACGGACAATGCGCGTTCTCTCGAGTGGCGAACAGATCTACCCGAGGAAACCCCCACTTCTGGAAGATTAAACGGACTTGATCTGGATGGAGACGCCACTCGTGGTCTGCCGAGAAGTGGCGACTGAGACTGTCCGCACGCACGTTCAAGACTCCGGCCAGATGGTTTGCTATCAAGCAAATCCGATGGTCCTTTGCCCAGGACCATAGTCGAAGAGCTTCTCTGCAGAGAAGGTACGACCCCACTCCTCCCTGCTTGTTTATGTACCACATCGTGGTAGTATTGTCCGTTAGGACCTGTACCGACTGACCACGAAGGGAAGGGAGGAAGGCCTTGAGAGCCAGACGTACAGCCCGTAACTCTAACAGATTGATGTGAAAAATCTGTTCCTCTGGAGACCAAAGACCTTTGATCTCCAGATCCCCCAGATGAGCTCCCCACCCTAGAGTGGAAGCATCCGTTATGACTGTGGCCACTGGTGGCGATTGCTGGAACGGCTTTCCTTGTGAAAGATTGTTGCTTGCAATCCACCACTTCAAATCCACAGCAGCATCTCTGGAGATCTTGACAGTACCCTCTAGATCCCCTCTGTGTTGAGACCACTGCCTTCGGAGGCACCACTGAAGAGCCCTCATGTGCCAGCGAGCATGCGTGACCAACAGAATGCAGGAGGCAAAAAGACCGAGCAGACGAAGGACCTTGAGGACTGGAACTACCGCTCCATTTCGAAACATTGGAACCAAATCCTGAATATCTTGAATCCGCTGAGGCGGAGGAAAGGCCCGACCCAATGTTGTATCCAGTACTGCCCCTATGAACAGGAGGCGCTGAGAGGGCTCTAGGTGAGATTTGGGCTCGTTCACCGAAAAGCCCAGGTCGAACAACAACTGGGTTGTTGACTGCAGATGACGCAACACAAGCTCCGGGGACTTGGCTTTGATCAACCAATCGTCCAAGTAAGGGAATACTGCTATCCCCTTCCTTCTGAGCTCTGCCGCAACCACCGACATCACCTTCGTGAAGACTCGAGGTGCTGAAGTAAGACCAAACGGAAGGACCGCAAACTGGTAGTGTTGCGATCCCACCACAAACCGGAGATACTTCCTGTGTGACTTGAGTATCGGGATATGAAAGTAAGCATCCTGCAAGTCGACAGACACCATCCAGTCTTCCATGTTCAACGCCAAAAGCACCTGTGCTAGGGTCAGCATCTTGAACTTTTCCTGCTTGAGGAACCAATTCAAGATCCTCAGGTCCAGAATTGGTCTCAAACGACCATCCTTCTTGGGAATCAGGAAATACCTTGAGTAAACTCCTTGACCCCTTTCCTGCTCCGGGACCAACTCCACCGCGCCCTTTAAAAGGAGGACTTCTACCTCCTGTTCTAGCAACAGGAGGTGTTCTTGTGAACAATACGAAGGGCGGGGCGGGATGAGGGGCGGAAACTCCCGAAAGGGAAGGGTGTAGCCTTTTCCCACAACACTGAGAACCCAAGTGTCCGACGTAACAGTCTCCCATTTGGTGAGAAAATGCTGTAATCTTCCCCCTACAGGAGAGGAGTGAGTGGGAAATGGTGGAAGCCTAAGGCTGCTTCCCCTGCTGCACCCCGCCAGAGGATGAGGAAGAGGCAGAGTGCTGCTGAGAGGCTCCCCTGGTGCGGACCCTACCCCTCCCCCTAAAAGATCTATAGGGATGGGAAGAGGCAGGTTGCTGATATCTTCCCCGAAAGGAAGAGGAGGAAGAGCCACGCCCAAAACCACGAAACCTCCTGAAGAATCTGGAAGAGGCCGTGGAAGAAGGAGCTTGGAGTCCCAACGACTTAGCCGTGGCCCTGCTCTCCTTAAAACGTTCCAAGGCCGAATCAGCCTTAGCCCCAAACAGTTTGTCCCCATCAAACGGGAGATCCAACAATGTGGACTGTACATCTGCCGAAAAGCCCGAGTTACGGAGCCAGGCCTGTCTCCTTTCCACCACAGTTGTGCCCATTGCTCTGGCTACCGAGTCGGTGGTATCCAGTCCCGTCTGGATAATTTGGGTCGCAGCAGCCTGGGCATCAGAGACAAGATCCAAAAGACCCTGGGGAAGCTCTGTAAACGAAGAGGAGATGTCATCCATCAGAGCATGAATATACCTCCCCAGGATACAGGTCGCATTAGTGGCTTTTAACGCCAGACTGCAGGACGAAAAAATCTTCTTCGACTGCGCCTCTAGTTTTTTTGAGTCTCTGTCCCCAGGCACCGTCGGGAAAGAACCAGGCGCTGACTTGGACGAACAGGAGGCCTGCACTACCAAGCTCTCCGGCGTAGGGTGCCTAGATAGGAAACCAGGATCAGTTGGAGCCGTCCGATACCTCCTGGCCACGGCTCTGTGAACTGCTGGGGAAGATGCCGGCCTCTTCCACACCTCTAAAACCGGATCCAGCAGAGCGTCATTAAAAGGTAACAGAGGCTCCGCCGCGGCTGAGACCGGATGCAACACCTCCGTCAAAAGGTTTTGTTTCGCCTCCACCACCGGCAAAGGCAGGTCCAAAAAACTAGCTGCCTTCCGTACCACTGTATGAAAGGAAGCAGCTTCCTCAGTATATTCCCCCGGGGACGAAAGGTCCCACTCAGGGGAAGTGTCCAGCCCACTGGCCGACTCCAGTCCACGCAGCCCATCACCGAGTCCTCTAGCTCTCCTTCCTCTAGGGCTCGTTGGTACTCCTGCTCTTCTAGTACCCGGAGAGCACGCCTCCTGGAATGCAGTCATTGCTCAATCCGCGGAGTCGACAATGCCTCCGCCGAAGTCGGAGATCGGCGCCGATCTTCCGAAGCCACCGACGCCGCATCCGGCGCCACTGGTAACTTCGGCGCCGACTGAAGAGCAGCTGAAACAGATGGACCCACCGGAGTCACAGGCCGAAATCTCGACGTCGACGGGATGGAAATCCCTGGGGCCAATCCCTCCGAAGACACCGGAGCGGCCACCGGCGCCGACACTGGCGCCGAGCCCACGTTCCCAAACGGGAGAAAGGGCATAAAGGGTGCCGGCCGAAGAGGCGCAGGATCACCCAAAGAAAAGGCCAAAGGCCCAGCCGGAGCACCCCCTGGAGCCATCTGTTGGAAGATGGCATACATCGCATTCAAGAATGCGGAACTATCGGCTCCAGGGGTGGGAAAAGCCGGATACTGGGGTGCCTGTCTCGGAGGCGACCCCGACGCCGGCCTTGGCGTCTGCGCCGGAGAAAACACTTGAGGCTCCAATACCTCAATCACCGACGCCTGTCCAGGCGAAGTTGGTGACGCCGGAGAGGGCAACGGCGTCGAAGGATGCGGCGTCACCGTGGGGCTGATCTCCCATGTCTTTCGGCGCCGATCCGGAGACCTGGAACGAGCCTCCCTTGAATGACGCCGAGATTCTCTACGGCGCCGGGAGTCTCGATGACGCTGATGTCTCGGAGAAGACTTCTTGTGATGCTTCTCCTTTGACTTGGCCATAAACAGCTTCGCCTCACGTTCTTTAAGGGCCTTCGGATTCATGTGCTGACATGAATCACAAGTCGAGACGTCGTGGTCGGAGCTCAAACACCAAAGGCAATCGGAATGAGGATCCGTCACCGACATCTTGCCTCCGCACTCACGACAAGGCTTAAATCCAGACTTTCTCTGCGACATTATTTCCACAGAGAAAGAGTACGCAGCAAGATATACACTGTAACCGCAAGAGTAACAGTTGCTCCCTCGAAGATAACCGTTTCGAATGCACGGAAAAAAGGGAACTGACGTCCGCACGTCGTCGAGGACCTCTTATTGCCTGTATGACGTCAGACGGCGTCGCGTGCGAGACAGTGACGTCCTCGTCGACGTGCAGAGACTAGTAAGAAGATTTCCGTCGAATGCTGGCGCCATGGGAGTATTCATGAGGTGAGGAATCCACAGGTAGTTGTATCCATCAGAAACAACATATATACAGTGAAAAATGGGGGTAACATGCCAGGCAAGATGGTACTTTCCTACAGACCCTCCTGAAACGATTAAGTAGTACCCTTAACAATAAGGTAGGTCCACTGAATGGCGAGCCTCTGGCGGGGAGAAGAGGGGGAATGAGGCAGATGTAAGCAAGAACCCAGACCTATGGATGGAACAAGAAGAATACCCAACAGAACACTAAGGCCTATATTTATGAAAAATGACACACAACTGGGCTAACGCAGTTGTGAGGCATTTTTTTAACACCATTCGTTAAAGCCATCCATGCGCCATATTTACAAAATGGCGCACAATGGTGCTAAGGAATGGCTAGCGTACAAAAAAGACACAACCTGGGGGTGGCGTTCAGGGAAATGGGGCAAGTGGGTCAGAAATGGCGTTAGGCTGGTTAGCTGTGATTCCAGCTGCTAATCAGCCAAGGGTTAATTTCTGACGCACAAGCTGCCACAAAAATGACTCCTGTCAAAGTATAGACAGAAGACTTCCTCACCACCCCATTGGCCACCTCAGGGACCTAGTGTCCCCTGGGCAAGCCCAATCTACACTATGCCAGGCAGGGGGCCCAATGTAAGGGGCCCCCAGTGGCACACCATAGACTTACCTTACCTGCAACATACCTGGGATTCGCTCTCTCCTCCTGTAGTGTCCCTGTGGAGTGGGTGGTGGTGTTTCTGGGGTGGGCATCTTTGTGGCCATTCCCTAGTGTTTCACCATGGAAATGGGCCTCTCTGGACCTTAACACCTGGTCTAACCCAGCTGTTAAATAATGGCACTAAGTGGGCTTAGTACCATTATTTAGGTCAGTCTCCTCCTTGTGCGTCGTTTCTGAACCTGGAGGTAAATATGGCGCTATGGGGTTAGCATCGTTTCCAGGATGGGAACGCCTACCTTGCATCTCATTGACGCAAGGTGGGTTTGCGCGTCCTAGAAATGGTGCTAACTCCAATATTTTGATGCTAGATGGGCCTAGCGTCAAAATATAAATATGGAGTTAAGTTTGCACTGTGTTAGCATAAAAAAATGAAGCTAAAACGGCGCAAAGTTTCCATAAATCTGGACCTAAGTACCTCACCTAATGCCACATTAGAGACACATAAAACAAAAGGCTACAGCCAGGCCCGAGAGCACACACTGGGTAGTGAGGATGATTTGTACTGAGATGTGCGGTTAGAGGTGAGTCCTTTGCGTGCTAAACATTGAGATCAAACCTGCACCTAAGAGTGGTGCAACCTTAAGGCCCCCAACCCACCTGCGCCAACAAGCATTCTATACCCAATCACATCCCCCAACCCCATGACCAGGAATGCGAAACTGAGCTGTAGAGAAGTCATAAGAGAATAACTCAACAGTGCCTGGGATGCATCGGGCACTCTAGTGAGCTGGGTGTGAGACTCAGTTGCATCAGTGTTACTTAAGGCTTAAATGAATAAAACAAGCACAAATGGAAGCCTACATATGGCCCTGTGAGCAGGTCACTGCAGTTTGCCGCAAACAAGGAGCATATCTAGTGATGCAATCAAGAATAAAGCACAGACAAAACTCCAAAACGTCTCACGTTTGGCATACACCCAAGTGGCATGCATGAAAACTAAGAAGCAGAGCAGCAACCACAACAATGATGCACACTTTGTATGAATAGTAGTATAATACCTTGTGCCGCAGAGAAAACTTATGTGAGGAGATCAATAGAAATATCCTCCTGACCAGCTTAACTAATGGAGAAAAATGACAGAAAGCAAGGAAAAAAATTATTTTGCGATGCAGCGCTCAACATCTCCCTCAGGTTAGGGTTCATAATCTCCCTGCCCTCCCTACAATGACTGTCCACCCCAGATAGAGCTCCTTAACCTTACTGGCCTCCCCTCTTGAGATGGCAGGAGGCGAGGTAAATAAAGCCTTTACTCCGCAAACTTCCACTGTTTCCTTTACATAACTCAGCCACTGGATCCTGAGCTCATGATTGCATGCCAAACAATTGGTTATAACTTCATGATTAAATGTTGTTTTATGGTTGCTCCACATTGAGATCCAGAGGAGGAGTGGAGCAAGCCCCAAAAAATTGATAACTTAGGCTACGCCCATTTCCTCACATATAAAATAATGAGGGCTACCTAGACCTAGTAAAGTATCTGCAAAAATGGTTCTCCTCCCACTGAAGCTGAGCACATTCTCAAAAGCCCCATATTCTAGCCCCATATGTTAACACAGGTAGACATTTCAGCTTATACATTTCCAAAGGGATAGTATTGGTTTGCTACCTACTTTGGACTATACATCAAATAGGGCCATTCAGCATGACTAAAGCAAAGACAGCAGTTGCAGAGACAAGGCAGAAAACTGTTTCGGGAGTTGAAGGGCACCTCCAGGAAAGAGAATACCTTACGCCTAGTGATGTATTACCCCTTATAGAGATAGGTCTAACTTAACTACTCTGGGGGCATACACATAAAGTGAGTTTTAGTAGTGTTTGTGTCTAAGTTCAAGCTATGGATATAAAGTATAAAGTTCTCAACTAAAAGTTGTAATCCATCAGGTGTTCAGTAAAATAAGACTGCGTCATCAGCAGAAGGTAAAGCTGGCACTGGAATAGAGTTCAGCATTAGTAGATCTTTGCCTTTGGCAGTAAGGAAATTATTTAAGTCATTGATATATAGGTAAAACAGGATCTGTGGCAAAACACACCCCTGGCCAACATCACAGTGCAAAACAAAGGTGGATATACACTCCCTATCAGAGTAGCACCTACCCATTGATAAAAGCCGACAATGTAATGCTCATAAAAACACCCACCAAAGTTTGTGGTATGCCAGTCTGGATAAGGATGAGCCCTAATTTTTTTTTGTTTTTGATAAAGAGTTTTTATTGATTTTGCAAAAAACAGTGATACATACAATCAACACAATGCCAACGGGCATTGAACAATAGTCGAAACTCTTCGTCCCCAGCACCACATTATAAGTGACGGTTATACGCATTTTAGAAGCCTGCTGCGGCCTCCCATTTCCCCCATATCTTATTGTATTTATTCGGCATCCTCTAGCCTCATATACAAGTTTTTCACGCTGCGCGCACCAATCCACTCCCCGTCTCCATTTAGTCAGTTTCGGGGCCTCTCTGGCCTTCCAGTCCGCCACTATATCCCTCTTGGCCACCAGGCATGCCACCCCTAGGAAAATTCGATCTGCTCTCCGCAGCCCAGTGTCTCCCATGACTCCCAGGAGGAGGGGCAGAGGCACCCTTTCTATATCCTCCTGTAGGGCCTCGGAGACTTCGTGTAAGACAGTTTCCCAATTAGTCACCATGGCTGGGCAGGCCCATACCATGTGGAAGAAGTCAGCTACGGGATTCCTACAACGGGGGCACTCCGCTGTGGGGCGGAGGCCCGCTCTGTGTAGCTTGGTGGGTGTGAGATAGGCTGTATGAAGATAGTAAGTTTGTATTAGTCGGAAACGAGTGGCCCTTGTAAGGGCACGTGGGGCCATCAGTGCTTCTGCCCAATCCGTCTCCTCCATGGGGCCCACCCATCCCTCCCATCTTTGGCGGAGCCCCTCCAGGGAATCAGCAGTGTTGGTAATTAGGGTGCGGTATATCTGGGACACACCCCCCCTGCCCAGGTTGCCCATCAATGCCTTTGCTTCCATGGGGCTATATTCAGGTATGATATCTCCAGTCTGGTCATGCACTAGCAGGGCATGGCGGAGCTGGAGATACCGGTGGAACTGTGTCCTGTTTAATGAAAAGTGTGTCTGAAGGTCTTCAAAGGACCGCATGTGTGACCCTCCCCAGACGTCGGCCAGTGTGGAAATGCCTATGTTATCCCAGTTCTGAAAACCTTCCAGGCCCGTCACCTCCACCAAATGCCTCCCGTGCCATAGCGGGGTCTGCTGGGTATGACACCCCCACCACCCTGTTGATCTCTGAGCTGTCCGCCATCCCTGCAAAACCACCTTGGTCACGTCCGGGACCTCTCGGGAGATCGGGCTCCCGTAGAGGGTATCAAAGATCCTGTAGTCCGTCTGTAGTTCCAATCGATATGCGGGGTCTGACCAGCCACCTCCCACCCAATCATTAATCAGAAGCAAGTGCATCGCAAGGTGGTAGTATTGGATATTGGACATGCCCAAGCCACCTTCGTGTGATGAGCCCTAATTTAGAGTAAATAATACAGTCAAAATCACTGCTTGAATCACGAAGGCAGGAATAAAGGGAGACCTTTTTTGCAATGATATATTTCCTGATCAAAAGAATAAGGTTAATGCACTATTCCTGAGTCCCCACACCCATCACTTTTGGGTTCTGTAAGCCTTTTCCCATTCACAATAGTCCAAAAGCCTCTAGTGTCCTTTCCTTAACATGTACTTAAGAGGCTGTTCTAGGCTTCCTCCTTAAGGGCCAACTTATGTTTTTTTATAGTCATTTTATAGTTCTGTCTTGCTTTGGCTTTAAGATCCCTATACCTAGGGCTGGGTGGCTTAAAGGAACTGACTGCCATCCCTACAATCTTTCAAAAAACAGCCTGACTGGGTAGTGTTACCATTTTTAGCAGGGCTAATATGGAAGGACTTAATAAATTGACTTGGGTTTTGAAAGGCCGCAATCACTTCCAATGGCAGATGCTGCACAGTTAACAAATGATCAAGAATCAGGCCAAGATTAGGAGAGACAGTAGTTGGTAGTAGAAAGTGAATATTTACGGCCTGCTGTTTAAGCCTAACTTCCTCACCCTGAGGGATCAAGATACTAACTCTTTTCACTGGGATGGTTGGCAAAAAGTCGGTAGAGTAATTTTGGTTCATTAGCATTATGCTCCCTAAATCCACTTGTGATGGTGCCCCGACCACTACATGATCAACTACACCCCTAGAAATGAGTATATATTCTATAATAGTTCCTTGTCCCTAACTTATAAAGGTGGGGCTTGTGTTGCCAAATCACCCTCGATTTTGGCCAGCTTGCAAAGGATAAACTCAAACGAGTAGTTCAATAACAAGGTCAATAATAGTTGGCTTTTTTGATGAGCCCTAGAGCCGGACACAGTAGGAGCAATTACTGCAAAAGGATCAAGCTAGACTATGTATCAGCCTAGCTTAGCATTGAAGCCACTCCCAACCACCACAAGAAACTCACTCAAAATTTAATCAGGCCTATTTACAGCTAATTCTGCCATTGGATTGTGGGAAATATGTTTTTTTAAATGAAAAGTACTGGAGAGAACAATGGGCAAAACTAGAATCTCCAGATGATTGCATGCAATTTAAATTACCTTAAACAACTTAGACACTCATAGCATAGTAACCAGTCCTCCCTGGGTTCTGCCCCCCGCAGAGCTACTGGCATTTCTAGTAAAAGTTTCATACTCATCCCAAATGATGTATCCTAGGTGCCAAGTTTCCTGCAACATCACAGTATAGTTTACAAGATAATTGAGCTAATTCGATCTGACTGCTTATATCTCAGGCCAGCAATATTCCAGCAAATCAGATTAGTTAAGGAGTCCGAATCTTATGGCGTCTCAGGAGGTATCTCACTGTCAACAGGCAATTCCAGGTTGCTGCTAACTTCAACATTAATTTCAGATTCAATACGTAAAACATGATCATTTAGTAGTAAATTTGTTCCCTCTAGACTCAATATTAGATAAAGGGACAGAAGCTCGGTTGATGCATTCAGAATATCTGGAGGGCAGGCCATTCCTGCCTAGCTTTGTGCCAGAAAAATTACAATATAAATAACCCAAAGGCCGGGTAGTTATCTGATTGTTCTGAATGTTACAGTAAGCATGTTGGGAACAATTCAAAATTTAGGGCTAGATGTATCAAGCTCCTGGTTTGTATTTCTTAAATAGCGAATTTTAAGAAATTGGTATTTAAGAAATGCAAAATGGGATGTATGAAAATTGCAATTTGGTAATAGCGATTCCTTAAAAATCGCAATTGCTATTAGCGAATCGCAATTAAGGAATGGGACGCCATTCATCTCTATGGGCCTAGCCCATAGGTGCGAAAAGTTTTGCATTTCCGAATTTGCGAATTCCTGTTAGGAATTTGCAAATTAGGTAATGCAAATCCCAGGGTGATGGGGCTTAAGGCCCCCTTGGATGCACCCCAAAAAAATATTTGTCGACATGTAAAGCGCACACATGCCCCAGGGGCATGTGTGTGCTATATGTCATTTTTAAAAATGCATTTGTAATGCATTTTTTAAAATTACACATGCTTACCACCAAACTTCAATTCATGGTAATTGCATTTACTAAATGCCAAATTCACATTTAGGAAATGCATGATACATGTGCACTGGTAATCGCAAATAGGTATTCCCTATTTGCAATGACCTATTTAAGGAATCTGAATTTGCGATTCCCTAAATGGAGTCGCAATTTCAGGGAATCGCTATTTTAGCGATTCCTTGAAATTGCACTGCAAATGCCTTTCATACATTCTGAATTTTGCGATTCGCACCGTTTGTGAATGCAAACATTTTTTAAACATCTAGACCTAAGTGCCTAGCTAGGGTCAGATTTTTACAGTATATAACTAAACAGTCCCCAATAGAATGATTGCTTGATGGTCCAGTCGAGCCCACTCCTCTGACAAATAAAATACAACTGAATTCCAAAATGCTGAAATCACAGTTTTTAGTTAGCCAGTGGTTCACTTTATTCTTGAGGTCAGTGTGGGCTTCCACCCTAGCTACAGGCAAACATGGAACATTAGCCAAAACTGCGAAATGAGGGCTACAGTCAGGAGTGAGGATTAGACGAGGACAGGTAATAGTATCCTTTTACAAGGGCGGCCTTCTTTGTTAAATCTTGCATTATGGTGAGCCCTGTCCATGTTGGGCAAAATTACTCCAGTGGGGATGGGGGTGAGGGGAGTGAGACAGCCATGGTGGTGTCTTTCAGTTGAGGTAAATGCGACTTGCCACAAACTTACATGTCAGAGTTGGCATTTACTTTACATACTGGTGTCATATCTGCTGTTAGTTGGGGGTTAGAAAGCATTGATATTGCAAGCTCTAAACTTGCAGTGTTCTTTCCTAAGGAAGTAACACAAGTATGAATTAAATCTTTAATCTTTTCAAGAATTAATTAATTAATATCAGCATTTATTTCCATCGAGCCTGGTCAAAAAACTGGTTCAGGATAAATATATAGATGCAGCTTTAGTAGTGGCTGAGGGCCAGATGTATGAAAAAGGCCTTCTGCGAATCGGAAATAGCGATTTTTAAGAAATCGCTATTTCTGATTCGCAAAATGCAATGTATCACATTTGCGATTCGGTAATAGCGATTTCTTAAAAATCGCAAATGTTATTACCGAATTGCAAATTGCGATACCGGCCCCCATTCGCACCTGTGGGCCTGTAGGCCCATATTTGCGAATTTTTTGCATTTCCAAAATTGCGAATTCATAACTGGAATTCGCAATTTTTGAAAATGCAAAGTCCAGGGTGCTGGGGGCCTTAGGCCTCCTCTGCTGCACCCCAAAATATTTTTTTACAACATGTGAGGTGCACACATGCCAAAAGGGCATGTGTGCTTTACATGTAAATTTAAAAAATGCATTTAGATGCATTATTAATACTTGCACATGGTTACCACCAAGTTCTACTTGGTGGTAAATAGTGATTCCTTAATGCCCAATTCGCATTAAGGAATTGCATGTTACATGTGCTTTAGAAATCGCAAATAAGGATTCCTTATTTGCGATTTCTTATTTAGAGACTCTCTAAACAGGGTCACAATTTTAAGGAATCGCTATTTTAGCGATTCCTTAAAATTGCATTCAGAATGCCTTTGGTACATTCTGAAATGGCTTTTTGCATTCGCAAACGAGCATTCGCACTGTTTGCGAATGCAAAAAGCTTTGATACACCTGGCCCTTAGTCTTTGCCCAGCTTCCTAGTAACACAAGTCTTGAGACTATGTACGCCCCTGTTCTAGCACCTCTTTTTTTGCGGACACTTTTTGTATGTAGTTTTTCCAGTCTGGTGGGTTAATGCAAGTTGTACAATCTGGGCCTCTAATATACGAAACGCTTGCTGATCTGCCAGTAAAACAGAACGTAGGTCTCTGAGCCACGTATCAATGAACATAGGTGTCGCCGGCTTCCAGCACATGGTGATTTTCCACTTTGCCAATACCATCGCAAGATCAATACAGTTGTTGACTGGTTTGCTAGGAGCAGATTGAGAGGTAATTCCTGATAGACAGTGTATGCCGCCCCTGTGGACCAATGTGTCCACTGTGTCTGAGGTAAACCATGTCACCACTTTCAAGTATTCTGACAGCTGAGGGCAATCCCTGATCATGTGTATGATATTAGCAGTCTGAGAGTGGAACCTTCAGCAGGTATCAGTGGTTCTGGGGTACATTCTTTTCAGGCATTCCCGTGTAAGATAGGTGTTATGCAGGTAGTTAAAATGCATGCATTTGAGTCTACAGTAGTGTTTATGAAGATCAATTTTGGCACTTCTATGCATCGTGCCCACTGCCTATTTGCCAGCGATATGTCCAGGGCCTCATCCCAATAAGCACTTTATAGAAGTGAAGGGATCTTCCTGTCCGCGTGTATGGCTACTTACAAGTGTGTGACAGCCTTGCACCCTCACCTGTGCGTTAATAGTACCTGAGGCTCTGGGATATCACTGGTTTGTCGTGTGTTTTGTACCAGAGCAAGTGGCACTAATGTGTGAGGGTGGCACACAAAAGAAAAGAAACGTGTGGAATCCCGTAATCATCCACCAGATTATCAAACGTATTAAGCATTTTGTCAGTGAACAGGTCTCCCCCAGACTGTGATCCCAGTATCAGCCCACGCCACCGCTTCGGTCACGCCTGTAGTATGCAGCAGTCTGGCAGTGCTCATAAATGGAGCTCAGGTGCATATGGTCATGATACCCTCAATTTTTACAAGTACTTGGCCCAACAGAATTTAGCCACTTTCATTAGAGCATTTCCATCCCTCCATAGGACATCGGTTTCTGAGCCCATAAGCCATTGTAATATTGGCAGTGAGGCTGATCCTCCAAACCAGTGTCTAAATTCTATTGTGTTATGGCCTGCTAACCAGCCCATGGACCATTGAAGCTGGGCTACTACATAGTAATATTCGTATTTCAGAGGGCCAAGCCCTCCGCATTCCACCCGGGGCATAGAGATTAGTGAGTGCCACACGTCAGCGGCCTTTGACCTATATCAGGACAGCAAGGAGCGCGCAGCGGTCCCAGAAGATTTAGCAGGTAGGTGCACTGGCATGGCAGAAAAAAAAATACAGGAATTAACATCTTTGAGGTGACCACTCTCCCTTCTTGGGAGAGTGATACTGATACCCAAAATGAGAGTGGTGAACGTGCCTTGGTTAAGGACTTGCCAATGTTTCCTTCAAATAGGTCATTGACGGAGTGGTACACCTGAAACCCCAGGTAGTTAATAGAGGTACAGGGCCAAGAAAGTTGGGTAGTTGGTTATTTCCCTTGTTGGGACTCGGACAGGGCCATCAAAGAGAAAAATTGAGATTCGTCCCAATTTATCTTTAGCCCAGACACCTCTCTGAAGATTTATAAAAGCTGTATGAACCGAGGGATGATCGTGGCATTGTCACACATGTAGACCAAGGTGTTGTCAGTGTATAGCGATATTATGTGGAAAAAGCAGTGAGCCTGGATACCCCAGTCGGGGGCACGCTGTTTCAGCAAGAAGGCAAGAGGCTCCATTGCTAGTACAAATATTATAGGGATTAGGGGGCATCCCTGGCAAGTGCCTCATTCAATCATGAATGGATCAGACATAATGCAACCTGTTTTCATTCAAGCCTGGGGTTGATTATAGAGTAATGACACCCACTGTAAGAACATTATACACATTTCCATTCTATCAAGAACATTGTGTAGGTAGTCCCACCCAGGGCTGTCAAGTGCCTTTTTCGATATCAAGCGAGACTACCCCTGGGTGTATTCCAGAGGTTTTCACCCTGTCTATCATAAATAAACGGTGCAGATTGAGAAAAGTATTCCTCCCGATATAACCCCATTTTGATCTGGGTGTATGATAGCTTGGGCTGTGAGACTCAATCGGTTAGCCAGCACCTTGCCTACATTTTTAGTCTGATTTCAATAAACAGATGGGGTGGTATGATCCTCTCAGTAATGCATCCCTGTCCCATGTCGGGAGGATGGTCGGAAGCCCTTCATGGAGAGGTGTACATTTTCAACAAGTGAGGGGCAAGTGTGGAGCTAAAAGTGGCATAGAATTCTTCACAGGACTCAATTTATGTGACCTATAATACTGATACTGCATACATGTCTAAGCAGGTTTCAGGGGTGGAGGTGGGAAAGTACATTATATTTATACCTCTTACAAAAATGAACAAAGAGATTTAATAAAAACAGTGCCATAGAATTCTATTGGTCAACCATCTGCGCCAGGAGTTTTGCCTCGTGCCATTTGGTTTCTCGCATCCGTGATCTCTGTCATGGACAGTAGGCTGAAGTTCATCCCATTGGGGCACCTGGAGCCATGGGAGATTTAATGTGTCAAGAAACATTCCAATGCGGGCAATACCCTCCCTTAGCGGGTGGTATATAATTCCTCATAATAGGAACGGAATGCTTCATTCACAGCGAGTTGGGTGTTAAGAAAATGGCCTCTTGCCCCACAAATAACAGTGATGGGGGTCCTTTGGGAATCAGAGCTGAGAAGTCATGCCAGCATTTTGCCTGCTTTGTCGCCCTCTGTGTGCTTCTGGGCTAAATAGACTCTGTAGTCCAAATTATCCAGCTGGTCTAATGTATTCATGTGCACCTGTCACGCCCTCACTAGGACAACAGTGGCCGGCCGTTTGTTCATGTGTACGGGTGTCCCTTTCAAGCCTGTGCAGTTCTTCACGAAGCATCATTTTGTACACTATGCCGTTTTAATCACATGTCCACACAGGACCACTTCAAAAGTCTCACTCAGTACTTGCCTTAGATGCAGTACCCTCGTTTTCAGTGATATGTTGCGCTAGTGTCGCATGGAAGGCCTCACCTTGAAGGGTAACTGAGGGCAGATGCCAATTAGGTATACTGGTGCGTCCATGGTCCCAGGACAGTTGGAGGTGGAGGGGGCAGTGATTAGACATGGTACAGCCCAATTATTCTGCTTGCACCACACTCATGAGTGCTACCGAACTGCAACAGATGAGATCAATATGTGTGTGAAGGTCGTGTAATCCGCAATAGAACAAAAGTTCTCTGTGTAGAGGGTGGAGATTGGGCCACGCATCTATTACTTGGTTCTGTGTGGCCGAGTGTGTGACATGTTGAGCAAGTGCAATCAAATGTGCTCCTGGCACAAGCAGGCGAGAGTGATTGCGAATGAGGTATGGTACACAGTTGAAGTTCCCGCCCCAGTGCATGATGCCAGTGTATTCCAGAGGGGGGTTGGGGTGAGAGAATGCAGGAACAGGGCCTTGTTTGAATTCAGAGATTATAAAGAAATAAATGATATTGGGAAGGCATACAGAATCCCTTCCAGAATCGTGTATCTCCCCTCTGGGTCAATCTGATTAGCTGGGACCTCTCGTGGTCTCCCTGAGGCCACCCAAATGGGCACACTCCTACTGTATTTTGAATACATGATTCCCACCAGAGTTTCCCACCAGCTTTTATGCAGGCTTTGGAGATTAGAGTGCACTAAATGTGTCTGTAGGAGGGCTACCTGTATTTTGCGCCTGCATAGGTATTGATGGAAGCAGCAGCGTTCCAGGTTATCATGAGATATTGCATACCCATACCAATACCAGGTGTACTCATCTAATGGTCATTGGTAGGCAGAACCCCCAACATCAATATAAGAAGCTGGCTTGGTTTGTAATGGGTACCAGAGGTACTTACACCTTATATCAGGTCCAGTGATCCACCTTAGTGAAATGTAGGCAGTGTCTAGCAGCTTAGGCTGTTTAGAGGTAGCTGTAGCAGAGCAGCCACGGCTGAACTGGAAGACATGCAAAGCTCTTGTAATACCACTATAGTCACACAATACTTATACACAATAAAAGACAATACTCAGTGTAACCCAAAATAAAGGTACTTAATTTTAGTGACACAAGGCCAAAAATATCTTAGAGGCAACACTCCTATTGGAGGTAAGTATTATACACAATATATACACTAGTAACCAAAATCAGGTAGGTACATAGTCAGAAAATAGTGCAAACAGTGAAAAACACAACAGGTTGCAATGGGCCCAGGGGCAACACAAACCATATACTAAAATGGTGGAATGTGAATGTCAGTCTCTAGGCAAGTGTAGTGTGTAGAGGGGCGCTGAGAGTGTAAGAAAACAACAAAGGTAAGTAAAATACCCCACACCTGAGCCCAGGAAAACAGGAGTAAAGAACAGCAAGTTTCCTCAGAACACACTAGAAGCCATGATAAAGGATTTTGCATAGATCAAGCAAGACTGCCAGAAACCAATGATGGATTCCTGGACCAGAAGACCTGTGGAGAGAGGAGACCAAGTCCAGAAGTCGATGAAGAGTCCAGGAAGAACAGGAGCCCCTGCCAACCTGGATGAAGGTGCAAAAGTGGATTCTCCGGTTAGAAGAAAAGTACAGAAATGCACCAAAGAAGAGAGCTGCGGGTTCCGGCTTGGTTCAAGATATGTTCCATGTTGAGTCATTGGATGCAGGCTGTTTTCATCGCTGGATTCTGCCAACAAGCCTTGGTTCATGCAAGGATGCGTTTTGAGTCAAAGAGGCGCTGCCCGGGCCCAGGAGGTACCTGGGGGTCTCAACTCAGACTGAGGAGACAGAGGGGGCTGTAAGCACTTCAGAGAGCCCTTAGAAGACAAGGCAGCACCCACAGGAGTCCCAGGATATGGGGACAAAGGAGTTGCAAAGTGTGGTCATTGCAGCACTACACAAAGGGATCCCATGCCACCGGAGAACAACTCAGGGATCTGAGCATCACAGGATAGAGTGCTGGGGACTTGGGCTATGCTGTGCATGAAGACCTTTTGGAAGAAGTGCACAGAAGCCCAAGGAGCTGAGAAGACGTGATGCACAGGGGTACTGTCTGGCACGGGGAGGCAAGCTCTTACCTCCACCGAATTTGGACAGCTAGACCTTTGGACAGCCAGGATCACTTTGGTCTACCACCTGTGTTCCAGGGATCAAGCTCGACGACAGGAGAGGAGTCCCAGTGTAGCAGTTGTCATTGCAGAGAGGTGCCTGCTGAAGCAGGGAAGTGACTCAGTCACTCCACTGGAGATTCCTTTGGTCCTTTGGGTGCAAAATGAAGACTGGCAGTCCTCAGAGTGTGCACAACCTGGAAACTTTTGCAGTTGCTGGATGGAGCTGAACTTGCAGGGCCACAGTAGCTTTCTTGGATACTTTGCTGCAGTTACAGTGGTTCCTGGAGCAGTCTGCGGTTGATCCGACGGTCAGAAGCTGATGCAGAGGATGAAGAGGAGTCCTGGTGGAGTCTTGCAAACCGAATCTGAGGGAACACCCAGAGGAGAGACCCTAAATAGCCCTGAGAGGGGGATTTGCTAACTACCCATGTATGCACCTATCAGGCGGGGTCTCTGACGTCACCTGCTGGAAGTGGCCACTCAGATGCTCTCAGAGAGTCCCCACACCTTGGAATCCAAGATGGCTAGCGCCAGGGGCACTCTGGAGGTGGTGAGGGACAGGGGAGTGGTCACCCCCCTTTCCTTTGTCCTCTCATCCTGACAAGCGTGGTCCCTGGAACACAGGAGCTAGATCCAAGTGATCCCAACAGTACAGTGATCCTTCAGTCCAAGTTTGGTGGAGGTAAGTCCTTGCCTCCCCACACTAGACTGCAAACCTGTGTACTGTGTGATTTGCAGCTGCTCCGGTTTCTGTGCACTTCTCCAAGGATTCCTTTGTGCACAGCCTAGCCTGGGTCCCCAGCACTACGTCCTGCAGTGCTCAACCCTCTGAGTTGGGCTCTGACGTCGTGGGACCCTCCTTTTGTGACTCTGGTTACACCAACCTTCTAAGTGCCTGCTCCGGTACTTCTGCGGGTGCTGCCTGCTTCTGTGGGGGCTCTCTGAGTTGCTGAGCGCCCCCTCTGTCTCCGCCTCCAAGGGGTGACATCCTGGTCTTTCCTGGTCCCCAGCAGCACCCAAAAACCTCTACCACGACCCTTGCAGCTAGCAAGGCTTGTTTGTGGTATTTCTGCATGGAAACACTTCTGCAACCTCCAGCACGCTGTGGGACATCTTCCATCCAAAGGAGAAGTTCCTAGCTCTCTTCGTTGTTGCAGAATCCTAGGCTTCTTCCATCCGGAGGCAGCCTTCTTGCACCTTCATACGGGGTTTCCTGGGCTCCTGCCCCCCCTGGACACTATCGCGACTCTTGGACTTGGTCCCCTTGCCTTGCAGGTCCTCAGGTCCAGGGATCCATCTTCAGTGCTTTGCTGGTGTTTGTGGTTCTTGCAGAATCCCCCTATCACGACTATTGTGTCCTTTTGGAGTAGTAAGGGTACTTTACTCCTACTTTTCAGGGTCTTGGGGTGGGGTATCTTGGACACCCTGACTGTTTTCTTACAGTCCCAGCGACCCTCTACAAGCTCCCATAGGTCTGGGGTCCATTCGTGATTCACATTTCACTTTTGGAGTATATGGTTTGTGTTGCCCGTAGACCTATGTTCAACTATTGCATCCTATTGTAATTCTACACTGTTTGCATTACTTTCTTACTATTACTTACCTGTTTTGGGTTTGTGTACATATGACTTGTGTATACTACTTACCTTCTAACTGAGGGTACTCACTGAGATACTTTTGGCATATTGTCATAAAAATAAAGTACCTTTATTTTTAGTAACTCTGAGTATTGTGTTTTCTTATGATATTGTGCTACATGATATAAGTGGTATAGTAGGAGCTTTGCATGTCTCCTAGTTCAGCCTAAGCTGCTTTGCCATAGCTACCTTCTATCAGCCTAAGCTGCTAGAAACACCTCTATTCTACTAATAAGGGATAACTGGACCTGGCACAGGGTGTAAGTACCACAAGGTACCCACTATACGCCAGGCTAGCCTCCTACACCATGTTGATTTGTAGAGCATCTATCTTAGGCTCTAACGTAGTTCTGATGTTGAGTATTGCTGCCAGGATCTCATCGAACCTGCGTGAGTGCGTATCCAACATTGCTTCAAGCGTACAACCAGTGCTGTTCTGTGGATCTTGGCTAGTTGTCCCTCACATGGGGCCTGGTGCCTGTGTTTCTCTTGCTTGTTGTGGACAATGAGCACAGTATTAATCACCAGCTGGTGGTATTAAAATGAGGTGCCGCACATGCACCGATCACCAGCCTCACTGTTCTGGGAGACTGTCTGGGATGTTACACGGAGGCAGAATTTCAACTATTTGGATAGAGGTGTGCATGTAGAAGTATAAGGTTAACTTGATATGTCTTTGCTCCAGCACTATCAGCAAGAGGTGGCCTCATGGTTTTGCTGTTCACAGTGTCACCCAGAAGTATGAGTGAAAAGGGGGGTGGGGAGCACCTCTGCAGTGTTGTGACTGATAAATTTATAACATGTGGCTGCTCCCCTATCCCAGACAAGTAAGCCTGATGCCCAATCTCTTTGGTAGAGTTGAGTTCCTGCTGTGTTTGTCAGTGGTCAGTAAGCTCATAGAGGTGCACGTAGCCACCAATATCTGTATCCAGTGGCTTGTAAGGGACCCAAGGTGAATGTACAAGACAGCAGGGAAGGGGGTCAAGAGGTGAGCGAGGTACCTTGAGTGCGGTGCTGATCACTCAGTACCACTGGGTCACATTGACCAGTCAGCTATCCAGGCTCCCCAGGTGACAACCAGCATGTATTGCTGAGAGGCCCGCTGAACTATGGTTGCTGGGCGGCAGCAGCACGATCCCGCTTCGGTAACCCTGTTTGATTAGATGAAGGTGTGGTGAGTCTCTTTCCACCGCTTCTGCACAATTACTTACGTTGAATGCTCATGGCATTTAAGCCACATGTTGATGGGTGTACTGGGGCCAGTAGTGCGGCACCTTGGAACCACCAGCCCAGTAGCAACCCACATGAGGTTGATTCTGTGCAGCTAGCAAGGGTGGAATCTGTTGGTAAGGTGAGGGATGTAAAGTCTTGGAATTCTACACCTCCTGGCATAAACGTTGACCAGGATTCAGTGCGCTACTGCCTCGTGGTGCGACCTACCTCATTACAAGGTCCATTGGGCAGGGTTCCTCGCCTCTTCAGTAAAGATCTTGTTGCCAAAAGCAGGGGGGAGAGGGGTGAGCAAAGTCCCCACACCACCTATTTTTCCCCAGATAAAGTATGGCCGCATAAGCACCACTATATCCACCGCAGATGAAGCGATCTCCTCTATGAGACTGTGCGTTGAGGCTGTTCAGGGCTGCATCTGCCAATGCACTCCAATGGTGTTGCACAAGATCGTCAGAAGGCAAGATAGGCCCCCAATGCCCTGTCCCAACAATCAGAGGGGGTGGCGTGACCTGGGGTCAGTTCAGAGGTTCTCAGGATGATTTATGGGGCTAAGGGCCACGGAATTCTGTTCAGCACGTCCTACCCGGTCACCATCTTGGGCACACCCCACTAATAATCTCCCTTTATTCCAATGACATCACTCTCTATGTAAGGCAGTTAGATGTAAATGTAGTGCTGCTACTAAGGGAATTTCTGAAGTTTGCCAAGTTCTCTGATGTGCCTATTAAGTAGGCCAAATTCACTATAATACCCCTAATTGTCAGCCCTCATTGATGCAAACTAGATAACCGCTTATAGTGGGAAGAGACTTTTTTTGAGCTACATGGGTACAGAAACAGTAAAGGCATCATATACGAAAGCTATGGTGCTGTTATAGTAAAAAGAGAACAGCAAATAAATAAGTGGATAAAACTGCCACTTTTTCTGGCTGAGTATTTAACACTAGAAAAAATAATGATATGCCTAAATACTTTTTCTGCTCAATAATATACTCATAATGCCAAATGAATTTATTTTGAAGGCGGGATCAAGCTTGACACTCCGTGCATTGACTGGGAAACAGCCTGAACTGAGATGGGAGATCTTGCTGCTTCCTTACAAGCAAGGTAGGCTGGGGGCATCAGATTTTGAGCTGAACTCTGAGTGCTGAAGCACAATACATACAGTACTGGCAATTCCCAACAACACACAAAGCTCATGTGGCAATAGAAATTGATAACCTAGCACCAATGCACCTATATACAATAATAATATGCTCAAACAGCAGACACATCATGGTTGAAATTGATATCACAAAATGTATTATATGGGCTTGGAACAAATAAACAAACCCAGCAAGGCAACCAATAGTGTATGCCCTTAGAATACCCTTAGTCCCCAATTTACAAATTCAGCAGTGTGGAGGCCCTTTGTGAATCAGTCCATCAGCCTTAAACCTGAGCATTCCCCTGACATATTGCCATACTGCACGTTAAACAACTATGACCACTTCTCCTTAGATGCGTAGGGGACCATTGTAGGAAAGTACCATCTTCCCTGGCATGTTACCTCCAATTTTACCTGTATGTCAGTATGTTTTTGTCTGTCTCACTGGGATCCTGCTGGTCAGGACCACAGTGCTCATAGTTTACGGCTTAATTTGTGTGTTTGTATAGTGCTTAACTGTGTCACTGAGGCTCTGCTAATCAGAACCTCAGCGCTTATGCTTTCTCTGCTTTTAAATTTGTCACTGTAGGCTAGTGACTTCATTTGCCAATTTTAATTGGCACACTGGACCCCCCCTTGTAAGTCCCTAGTATATGGTATCTAGGAACCCAGGGCATTGGGGTTCCAGGAAATCCATATGGGCTGCAGCATTTCTTTTGCCACCCAAAGGGAGCGCAGAAAAACCCCTACACAGGCCTGCCATTGCAGCCTGCGTGAAATAAAGCACACGTTATTTCACAGCCATTTACACTGCACTTAAGTAACTTATAAGTCACCTAAATGTCTAACCTTAACCTTCACTTGCTGAAGGTTAGGTGCAAAGTTACTAAGTGTGAGGGCACCCTTGCACTAGCAAATGTGTCCCCACATAGTTCAGGGCCATTTCCCGGGACTTTGTGAGTGCGGGGACGCCATTACACGTGTGCACTACATATAGGTCAATACCTATATGTAGCTTCACAATGGTAACTCCGAATATGGCCATGTAACATGTCTAATTGTCCCCCCATTCCAAATCTGGTATTGGGAAGCCAATTCCATGCATCCTGGGGGCCCTACTATATACCCCAGTACTGCCAAACCATCTCTCTGAGGCTTGCATTGCAGCTACAGCTGCTGCTGGAAATGCTTTGAAGGGCACAGATGGTGCCCTCCTTGCATAAGCCAGTCTACACCAGTTCGGGGACCCCTTGTCCCCTGCTCTGGCACGAAACTGGACAAAGGAAAGGGGAGTGACCATTCCCCTGTCCATCATCACCCTAGGGGTGGTGCCCAGAGCTCCTCCAGTGTGTCTCAGACTTCAGCCATCTTGCTTTGCAAGGTGTGGGGGCACTCTGGAGGGCTCTGAGTGGCCAGTGCCAGCAGGTGATGTCAGAGACCCCTCCTGATAGGGCCTTACCTGATAAGGTAGCCAATCCCCCTCTCAGGGCTATTTAGGGTCTCTTCTGTGGGTTCTCTTCAGATTCTGCTTGCAAGTTTCCTTCAGGAATCCTCTGCAACTACTACTTCATCCTCTGACCTCGGATCAACCGCAGCCTGCTCCAGGAACCGCTATAACAGCAACAAAGTATCCACAAGGGATACTTTTCTTCTGCAACTTCAGCTCCAGCCAGCAACTGCAACAGCTTCCACGGTGTGCACGCTCTAAGGACTCTTCATCCTGCACCAGAAGGACCGAAGAAATCTCCTGTGGGGTGATGGAGTCACTCCCCTGCTCATGCAGGCACCTTCCAAGTCGACGACCGGTACTCCTGGACACCTCTTACAGCGACGAGCGCGCTCCTGGACTCACAGAGGGTGGACCCCATCGACCTGTGATCCTGCTGACGCAATTTGGGGGAGGTAACACCTTGCCTTCCCTGAGAGCTACAGGACCCCTGTGTACTGCATCTTCTTCACCTCCTGATGCCTCTGTGCACTATTTGCAAAATTCCTTTGTGCACAGCCTGGCCCAGGTCTCCAGCACTCCATCCTGCAATGCTCAACTCGCTGAGTTATTCTCCGGCGGCGCTGGACCTTCCTTTGTTGTGCTGCACCAACCGTGTTTTGCACCTCCTTTGTCGCCATGTCCTGGGACTCCCGTGGGTGCTGTCTGGCATCTGAGGGCGCTCTAAAGTGCTCAGAGCCCCCTCTTCCTCCTCACACAGAGTTGAGGCCCCCAGGTCCCTCCTGAGTCCAGCCAGCACCATTTTGATGCAAAATGCATATTTGTCGTAACCAAGACTTGTTGGTGACTTCCAACACGAAATCACATCTGCATCCATCTTCACATTGTAGGACATCTTCTGCATCATGCAGGAGCCCGATGGCATCTTCCTAGGGTGCATTCCTGCAGTCTTTGTCCAACAGGGGACTCTTCTTTTGCACCCTCTTCTGGGTTTGCAAGGGCTCCTGCCCTTCCTGGAACTTCTTTCGACTTCTGGAGTTGGTCCCCTTCTTTTGCAGGTCTTCAAGTCCAGGAATCCAGCAGTTGTTGTTTGCAGACATGGTTGGTTACTGCAAAATCCCAATCACGAGGTTTAGTGTGTCCTAAGGAAACTTGCAGTACTTTACTCCTGCTTTTCTGGGCTCCGGGGTGGGGTAATTTACGTACCTTTACTGTATTCTTACTCTCCCAGTGATTCTGCACACACTACACTTGTCTAGGGGGGAATTTGTGATTCGCATTCCACTTTCTTAGTATATGGTTTGTGTTGGCACTAGACCTATTTTCTCCCATTGCATTCTATAGCATTTCCTATTGTTTGCACTATCCTATGTCTAATTACTTACCTTATTTTGGTGTCTAGTGTATATATTGTGTATAATACGTATCTCCAGAAGGAGTATTGCCTCTAAGATATTTTTGGTACTGTGTCACCCAAATAAACTACCTTTATTTTTTATAACACTGAGTATTGTCTTTACTTGTGTATAAGTACTGTGTAAATATAAGTGGTATTGCATGAGCTTTGCATGTCTCTTAGTTCAGCCTAAGCTGCTCTGCTATAGCTACCTCTATCAGCCTAATCTGCTAGAACACTACTTATTCACTAATAAGGGATAACTGGACCTGGTATACGGTGTAAGTACCCAAGGTACCCACTACAAACCAGGCCAGCCTCCCACAATAACACCAGGGGCTGAAGCAATGACAGTGCCACCCTGCATGACCAAAGTAAAGAGATTACAGCAGGTCTGTCATTGCAGACTGTAGGAGTAATGCAAACTGCACCAACTTAACTTTGCCCTCAGCAAGAGTGGCAAGATCAAAGCACTATTTTTAATATATGTCAGTCACCCCTAATGTAGGCCTTCTGAGCCCAGGAGGCAGGGTGTATTATATTAAAGGTGTGGACATACAAGTGTAAGCTTATATGTTCCTATTGTGGCCTCTTCCTATTAACCCCTACGCTGCCAGGCCTTTTCCCCCTCAGGTGGCAGGCCTTTTTTGGGCCATTTGGGGCTGTTTGCGGTTAGGCCCTCATAACTTTTTGTCCACATAAGCCACCAGCAAAAATTTTGTTTAAAAAAAAAATGGGAAAAAAGGGATGCAGAACAAGTCTTGTGTTTTTTCCCCCTGAAAATGGCATCAACAAAGGGTTTGAGTGCTAAAATGAAAATCCTGCCAGCTTTCAGGAACCGGCAGACTTAAATCAGAAAACTGCTTTTTTCAACACAATTTTGGCATGTTACTGGAACATATTCTATTTTTACTATATTTTTTGCTTTTAGCCTCCTTCCAGTTAGTGAAAGAAATGGGTGTGAAACCAATGCTGGATTCTGGAAAGCTAAACATTTTTGAAAAGTAGAAAAATCTTGAAGTCAGGAAAGGGTCATTTGTGTAGATCCTACAAGGGTTTCCTACAGAAAATGACAGCTGAAATAACAAAATATTGAAATTGAGGTGAAAAAAATTACCCATTTCTCTCCACGTTTTATTCTGTTTCTTTTTCCTGCGAAGTCAGATTTTTGAAAGTAATACTGTTACGTCTGCTGGACTCTTCTGGTTTTGAGGATATATAGGGCTTGTAGGTTCATCAAGAACCCTAGGTACACAGAGCAAATAAATGAGCTGCACCCTGCAATGGGTTTTCTTTCTATACTGGGTACACAGCAATTCATCTGCTGAAATATAAAGAGTGAGAAATAGGTATCAAGGTAACCTTTGTATTTCCAAAATGGGCACATGATAAGGTGTTGAGAAGCAGTGGTTATTTGCACATCTCTGAATTCCGAGGTCCCCACATTAGCATGTGAATTACAGTGCATTTCTCACATAGATGTCTTTTTTACTCACTGTCTTACATTTGGAAGTTAACAATGTAGAGAAAGACAAGGGGCAATAACACTTGTTCTTCTATTCTGTGTTCCCCCAAGTCTCCCAATAAAAATGGTACCTGACCTTTGTGGGTAGGCCTAGTGCCTGCGGCAGGAAACGCAACATGGACACATCACATTTTTACATTGAAATCTGAAGTTTTTTTTTGCAAAGTGCCTAGCTGTGGATTTTGGGCTTTAGCTCAGCCGGCACCTAGAGAAACCTACCACACCTGTGTATTTTTGAAAACTAGATACCTAGAGGAATCCAGGATGGGGTGACCTGTGGGGCTCTCAACATGTTCTGTTACTCAGAATTCTTTGGAAACCTCAAAATGTGACCAAAAAAAACACTTTTTCCTCACATTTCTGTGACAGAAAGTTCTGGAATCTGAGAGGAGCCACAAATTTCCTTCCACCCAGTGTTTCCCCAAGTCTCCCAATAAAAATGGTACCTCACTTGTGTGGGTAGGCCTAATGCCCGCAACAGGAAATGCCCCAAAATACACCGTGGACACATCACATTTTCCCAAAGAAAACAAACCTGTTTTTTGCAAAGTTCCTAGCTGTGGATTTTGGCCTCTAGCTCAGCCAGCACCTAGGGAAACTACCAAACCTGTGCATTTTTGTAAAGTAGACACCTAGGGGAATCCAAGATGGGGTAACTTCTGGGGCTTTCACCAGGTTCTGTTACCTAAAACCCTTTACAAACCTCAAAATTTGGCAAAATAAAACTTTTTCTCACATTTCGGTGATAGAAAGTTGTGGAATCTGAGAGGAGCCACAAACTTCCTTCAACCCAGTTTTCCCCCAAGTCTCCCGATAAAAATGGCACCTCACTTGTGTGGGTAGGCCTAGTGCCTGCGACATCAAACGCATCATGGACACATCACATTTTTACATTGAATTCTGAGATGCTTTTTGCTAAGTGCCTAGCTGTGGATTTTGGCCTCTAGCTCAGTCAGCACCTAAGGAAACCTACTAAACCTGTGCAGTTTTGAAAACTAGACACCAGGGGAATCCAAGATGGGGTGACTTGTGGGGTTCTCCCCAGGTTCTGTTTCCCAGAAACCTTTGCAAACCTCAAAATGTGGCCAAAAACAACACTTTTTCTCACATTTCGGTGACAGAAAGTTCTGGATTCTGAGAGGAGCCACAAGTTTCCTTCTACCCAGAATTCCCCTAAGTGTCCTGATAGAAATGGTGCCTCACTTGTGTGGGTAGGCCTAGTGCCCGGGACAGGAAGTGCCCCAAAACACAACATGCACACATCACATTTTCCCAAAGAAAACAGACCTGTTTTTTGCAAAGTGCCTAGCTGTGGATTTTGGCCTCTAGCTCAGCCCGCAGCCAGGTTTGGAAACCTACCAAGCTTGTGCATTTTTTTAAACTAGACACCTAGGGGAATCCAAGAAGTGGTGACTTGGGGAGCTCTCACCAGTTTCTGTTACCCAGAATTCTTTCAAACCTCACAATTTGGCAAAAAAAACACTTTTCCCTCACATTTTGGAGAAAGAAAGTTCTGGAATCTGAGAGGAGCTACAAATTTCCTTCCACCCAGCGTTCCCCCAAGTCTCCCAATAGAAATGGTACCTCACTTGTGTGGGTAGGCCTAAAGTCCGCAGCAGGAAGTGTCCCAAAACACAACGTGGACATATCACATCTTCCAAAAGAAAACAGACCTGTTTTTTGCAAAATTTCTAGCTGTGGATTTTGCCCTGTAGCTCAGCCAGCACCTAAGGGAACCTACCAAACTTGTGCATTTTTTAAAACAACACACCTAGGGAAATCCAAGATGGGGTGACTTGAGGGGCTCTCGCCAGGTTTTGTTACCCAGAATACTTTGCAAACCTCAACATTTCGGTGATAGGAAGTTCTGGAATCTAAGAGGAGACACACATTTTCTGCCACCCAGCACTCCCCCAAGTCTCCCGATAAAAATGGTACCTCACTTATGTGGGTAGGCCTAGTGCCTGCGAAAGGAAATGCCCCAAAATACTATGTGGACACATCACAATTATTAAATACAAAACTATCTGTTTTTGCAGGGGGGCACCTGAGTTTTTGGTCCTGGGCTCAGCAGAAATATAGGGAAACCGACCAAACCCAAACATTTCTGAAAACTAGACACGCAAGGGAGTCCAGGAAGGTGTGACTTACGTGGATCCCCCAGTATTTTCTTACTCAGAATCCTCAGCAAACCTCAAATTTAGCTAAAAAATCTCATTTTCTCCACATTTCTGTGTGGGATCACCGTACCAGGACAAATTTCCTACCACCCAACATTCCCCTCAGTCTCCCGGTAAAAATTATACCTCACTTGAGTAGGTGGGCCAAGTGCCTGTGACAGGGAAGAGCCAAAAACATGTTGAAATTCAGGGGGTACCAAAGCAGGTCCAAAAGGGCAGTTTGAAAAAAAGCATTTTTAGGCTGACAAGTGGGGCAGAATTTTTATCGGTATAGATGCGACAATGCAGGGTGGTAGGAATTTTGTGGATTCCTTTAGATTACGGAAGGTTCCATCACAAAAATGTGGGAAAAACGTGTGATTTCCAGCAAAGTTAGAGGTGTGCAAGGCATTGTGGGTAAGAAACTGGTGCAAGTGCATGTGAAGCACACCACCCTGGACTCACACTGATGTTTAGTTTTCAGATGTGTCTAGGTCTTGTGAATTTTTCTACATGACAGCATCCCAAAGTTCAAAAAGTGCACCATTCAAAGTCGGACGATTTTGAGAGTTAGACAAGCTCTCATGTCCCAAATGTAAAACCAAAACCCAAAATAATCAAATGCCCTCTTGCTTGCCATGGGATAAGATGTTTTAGTATGCAGGGGGAGAGGTGAAAGACTGCTACCCTCTTTCAAAACTTGGCATCTAGTAGGCTTTTTGCCCCCGGGACTGGATCGGGGGTAATAGCCCATCCGCCCACCGGTGGGCAGAACAACTTTGCCCCATTTATTTAAGGTGGGGATATGGCTATACCCCCACCCTCTTTAAAAAAAAAAAAAAATCTTCCCTGGTATCTGGTGGGCTTTCTTCACCCCTTGGGGGCAGATGGGCCTTCCAAAAATAGGTAGATCTGCCCCCATATGGCCAACAGTAATGTGCCCCCATGGGGAGCGACCCTTGCCCAAGGGGCTGCCCCACACACCAATCCCTGGTGCCTAAGAGGTTTCTGTCCCACTGGGGGCAGATCAGCCTAATAGAAATAGGCTGATCAGCCCCCAAGGGGGGCAGAAATGGCCTAAAATAAATTCCCCCCCCCCCCCAGGAGAACGACCCTTGCCTAAGGGGCGCTCCCCTTGCGTATAATTGGCACAAAAGGATAAAAATCACTGGTGTCTAGTTGTTTCTGCCGCCCTAGTGGGCAGATTGGCCTAAAAAAAAATTGATCCCCAGGGGAGCAACCCTTGCCTAAGGGGTTGCTCCCCACATACAAAAAAATAAAACAAAAAAATTATCCCCGTGTCTAGAGGTTTCTGCCCCCGAGGCAGGTTGGCCTAATTAGAATAGGCCAATCTCCCCCGGGGGGGGGCAGAAATAGCCTTGAAATATTTTGCCGCCCTGGGGGGCCCTTGCCCAAGGGGCTGCTCTCCTCATGAGTAAATAAAAAAATATATATATCCCTGGTGTCTAGTGGGTATTTCTGCTGCCCGATTGCTTCACGATCAGGTAGCAAAAATGCTGAGAGAGACATCAAAGGAAAGGAAAGGCCTTTCCTTTCCTTTGATGCCTTTCTCACCCCCTTCACATGATCGGGCGAGAAATGCTTTTGCATTTCTCTACTGATCCATGCTGGAAGCTGAGCTTCCTGCGCGCTGAGGATGACCTCTGATAAGGTCAGCACGCGATTGCGCTCTGACATCATCAGAAGTCACTGGGGGGTTGAGGGGGTGGGGGTGGAAGGGGAAGCGCTTCCCCTTCCATCCCTGCCCAGGGGAGGGGGGTGCTTGGCCATCGAAGGCCCATAGTAGGACATAATGGTTACGTCCTGGGCACCCGAGAGATACTGCCCAGGACGTAACCGTTACGTCCCGGGCACCCAAGGTAGCCACTTGAGTGCATGTCAGATATGGTGAGACAAGTTGTTGGATACCAAACATGAAACTTTCAATGGGACCATATGGAGCTAGCAAACTTGTGGTGCCCGGGTGCCAGCCCATGTTATCCTTTGGTCCTCTAAACCATTATAGTAGCTCTTAACCCTTCCTGTGCCTAGACTGACAGCCTGCATTGTGGCCACCAAGACAGGATGCTGACCCCCTGCCAGAAAGTGTGAACACTCCCAGAAGTCAGAAATAAAGTCCTGCCTGGGTAGGAGGTGTCACCACCCCCTGATAGGATGACTAGTGAAGTGGAACATAAAGGCAGTGATCTTCAAAGCTCTAACTGCATCTGACATGCAACCAGGATGCTTCACAAAGTAAGAAAGAGCCAACGTCTGACACCAGTCATATCTGTACCTGAGCAGGTGGGAAAATTAGGTAGTCAGGAAGCGTACACCTCCAGAAGGCTAGCCACACCCCTAGGGTGGGCCACCTGGACTGTACAGCTGAGGAACCATTCTGCCATTGTTAAAAGTGACAGAATCGAGGGCTTTGGGTGGAAAAGTTGGCACACACAACTGGATATGGTCACCTCAGGGGCAGATTAGTTGCTGAGACTAGTAGCCCATTTGCTTCTTTCACCCATACCCCTAATGTCCCTAAATATAGGAGTTGAGGGGCACCCCTGGCACCAGAACCTCCAATCTGCTTGAATTACAACCAAGGACAAAAAAGAGACCGAGTCTGCAATTTCAGGATCTGCATAAAACAAAAGTGCGGTAACCTGCACCTCTGGCAACCACCCTGCAATTGCATAACTGTGACTGTTCCCAGATCAGAGACCGGTTCCAAAAGGAAGGGGAAACCACTCTGCAAGCCAAAGGCAACTACAAAACTCCCTTGGACTAGAGGTACTAGTCTTCTGAAGCTCGCAGGTAAAGAACACTCCCAGAACCAAAGAATCACTGGCTGTTGGGCCCATTGACTGTGTAGTGCACTGTGAGAAACATAGTTCTGACTTCCAGCAAGTTTCAGGTGGCTACAGTGTTCCCCCAGACTCCAGGATGTCGAAGTACCCTTAAGATGTGTTTGCTACTGCCAAGGCTTGGTGGTGACCAGTCAGGCCACCACTACCTTCTTTCAATGCTACACCTTGAGGGAATCCCGCAGAATCTTCAACCACTTGCCTCAGTGGGCCTGTGTTCGAAATTTTGCATCCCTTTCCTCACCAGCACTGTCCAAGCAGCAAAATCAGCACCTGTGGCTCCCTTGTTCAGCACCAGGGACAGCCAGGACAACTCTGCACCTGGGCCCTACAGGACAGGTAAGGTACAACTCACTGTCAGAGCCTAGTCCTGGAACCCGCATCACCTTACCCCTCCCCAGTGGTTTCTGCTGGACTCGATCTGCAAGTGACCAAGTGACGCTAGTGTGTTTTGCCATCGACTGCAAAATTATCGTTTTGCAGGTGTTAAATGCAGTGATTTCTATTTCTTTAAAAATCCATAACTGCGGTTGCACTCATCGGGTTGTCTTTATTTTGATAGCGAAATGTATATAAAAATCTGCAAAATTTCTATAAACTTGTGTTCGATTTCTTTTGAGTTGTGTCAATTACTTATCATCCATGTTGCTACTCTGAAATGCTTAATACATGTTCCTCTAATAAAGCCAGACTGCTCTGTGCCACACTACCAGGACTGAGCTAGGGATTTATTAGTGTGAATCAAAGGACTTACTTGGGATAACATGAAGGTACTGCATAGTGAAGACTAACCAGCCTCACTACACAATACCCCACTTTCCTACAACAATCTAGTAGTAACGTTGGTCTGAATTCTATGGGAAGAATTTAGATAAAGAGGTGACATTTGTTGTTGAGACTTGAGTGTATAGCAAACTAAGTTGCCAATTGAAAATGATCGCTGTAAGAAGATTCATGATTTTATTTATATCCATAGCCACCAATATAATAGATGAAGAAAACGTATTTCTAGCTTCAGATCAATTCGGATCACAAATTTACTTTGGGGGAATATTAATCTTAATTTATACCTTAGAGCTCCCTTGTTCAAAGAGATCTATATCACACAGCTGAAACAGGAACATTTTGTTAAAAGCTAGAGTAAACAAAACAATTCTGCTGGGTGACAATGTAGGATTATCAGCCCAGTCTAGAATGTAACCCATTTCCGCATAGAAAACATTTGTGCCAAGGCAGCACACCGATTTATGTATGTGCATTCCCTCAGCCAGAAATAACAAATTACTTATTTTTCACCTGGTTCCCGTACATCTTCAATCTGATACAAGATCCATAATCCATATCCATATTTCAGAATGAACTCGAATCCTTGGCAAGACTTACTATAAAAACGTAATATTAAATTCCCACTGGGACCCAGTTAGTTTGTGCACTGCATCAGGTCAGGGATTCAAGCACTATAGGATCTTATGGAAATCAAACATACTATTTAAATAATTGATTATTCTCCTGTTGCTAAGAAATATTAAACACTTGAAGTTTAACAGGAATGCCTGCTGTTGAACCAGCTTGATAAAACAGCTAACAATTTTCACACCCCTTTGGAATTTTATGATTCTGCGCCTGTTGAATTTTCCATACAATAATGAATTTGCTACACAATCTTTCATCTGCTGCATGGCTTGAAGACTGTAATAAAAATGTGCTATCTAGCATTAATAGATTAAAAGTTACTAAAAATGCAGTGACACTGTCTGCCGCGGAGTAGAAGGCCCTTCACAAAGATTGATTAGTCACCTTTCAGTTGCCTGTTGCTGAATTCAGGTATTAAACTGGTACTAAAAATGTGAACTATTTGCCTGGATAGTGTTAACATGTAAAAATGTGAAAATAATGAAGTAGATTTATCACAAAATGTGCCACATAATTAGTATTTTTTGTAGGATAATTTAACAATCTGCCTCATAATTCGGTCCTTCCCTCCCGCATAATTCCAGTGGCCCTGGTGATACTCTATTATACTCGTAAATGAACCTTTCACATTAGAAGTATATAAAGAGCTTAACCAGTTCACACAGGATGGCATTTCAACATTTGTCAAACACTCGTAAACATGAACTTGACAGCTGAACACGAAGCAATGCATACGGACTCACCTTTTGTTTGAGCCCGTCATTGTCTGTTCGAATTTGAGAAAGCTGCATAAAGTAAAGGGAAAACGTTAGTTTTGATGAGGGGATAAGTTGCAACATTCTCACTTGGGAGCATTAAAGAACAGATCATACACACCACAAATCAATATACTACAAACTGTTGCCTTGATGAACATGACTTGTATAGCTTGGCTTCAATGATATCAGTCTAACTGGCACAAGAAGGGGAAAACACATGATGAACCGCAACCAAAGTGACCTAAAAATCATACAATTACGTATAAACCAAAAGAACGAGTTACTTACCTTCGGTAATGACTTTTCTGGTGGATACATTAGCTACCTGTGGATTCCTCACCTGATGAATACTCCCATGGCGCCAGCATTCGACGGAAATCTTCTTACTAGTCTCTGCACGTCGACGAGGACGTCACTCTAGCCCACGCGACGCCGTCTGACGTCATACAGGCAATAAGAGGTCCTCGCCGACGTGCCGATGACAGTACCAACATTTTTTACGTGCATGAGAATAATAATAATAATAACCCAATGTAATGAAAGAGCAAAGCAACATCTCTTAATATTGTAAATCACACAACATTGCAATAAAATAGCTGTAGATTTAATATAACTTTTTTTTTTTTTTTTTTTTTTTAAACTAATAAATATATTTATACATACGAATCATGTATATACACAATATATATTGATTTATATATAAATATACACATATATACAAATATCATATATGCAAAATGTATTGCAACTTTGAAGACCAAAAGGAGCCCACTCAAGGATTGCTTGGAGAGACCAAAAAGGCAACGGGGAGGCGGGTGGGACCGTGAGGAATCCACAGGTAGCTAATGTATCCACCAGAAAAGTCGTTACCGAAGGTAAGTAACTCGTTCTTCTGATGGATACAACTACCTGTGGATTCCTCACCTGATGAATAGAGTCCCAAAGCAGTACCACGCCCGGCGGTGGGTGCCTAAATGGTCAAACCAAGAAATCCTGCAGCACTGACCGTGCAAAATGACCGTCCCTTCTAACCTCAGAGTCCAAACAGTAATGTTTCACAAAAGTGTGAAGGGACGACCAAGTTGCAGCCTTGCAGATGTCGACCACAGGAACACCCCTGGCCAAGGCCGAAGAGGCCGACTTAGCTCTGGTGGAGTGAGCTCTAATGCCCTCAGGCGGATCCTTCTTTGCCAAAGAGTAACAGATTTTAATGCAAAGAACAACCCACCTGGAGAGTGTTCTCTTGTGGACTGCCTTTCCTCTCCTCTTGCCCACGTATCCGACAAACAGCTGATCCTCCAGCCTGATATCCTTCATTCTATCGATATAGAAGCTCAACGCCCTTTTTGGGTCCAGGCGATGTAGTCTTTCTTCCTCCTTTGAAGGATGAGGCGGAGGATAAAACGTGGACAAAGTGATTGTCTGAGCCAAATGAAAGGGTGAAACAACCTTCGGAAGGAAAGCAGCCTTGGTCCTCAACACCACCTTATCCCCATAAAACGTTATATAAGGGGGTTTAACCGATAAGGCCTGCAACTCACTCACTCTCCTTGCAGATGTTATAGCTACCAGGAATACTGTTTTAATAACCAAATACCTTAAGGGGCAAGAATGCATAGGCTCAAAAGGGGACCCCATAAGGAAAGTCAGGACCAAGGACAAATCCCATTGAGGCATAATGTAAGGAAATGCCTCCTTGGCATGGTGGCCCCCTGACTTTTTGCCTTTGCTGATGCTATGTTTACAATTGAAAGTGTGCTGAGGCCTGCTAACCAGGCCCCAGCACCAGTGTTCTTTCCCTAACCTGTACTTTTGTATCCACAATTGGCAGACCCTGGCATCCAGATAAGTCCCTTGTAACTGGTACTTCTAGTACCAAGGGCCCTGATGCCAAGGAAGGTCTCTAAGGGCTGCAGCATGTCTTATGCCTCCCTGGAGACCTCTCACTCAGCACAGACACACTGCTTGCCAGCTTGTGTGTGCTAGTGAGGACAAAACGAGTAAGTCGACATGGCACTCCCCTCAGGGTGCCATGCCAGCCTCTCACTGCCTATGCAGTATAGGTAAGCCACCCCTCTAGCAGGCCTTACAGCCCTAAGGCAGGGTGCACTATACCATAGGTGAGGGTACCAGTGCATAAGCATGGTACCCCTACAGTGTCTAAACAAAACCTTAGACATTGTAAGTGCAGGGTAGCCATAAGAGTATATGGTCTGAGAGTCTGTCAAACACGAACTCCACAGCACCATAATGGCTACACTGAAAACTGGGAAGTTTGGTATCAAACTTCTCAGCACAATAAATGCACACTGATGCCAGTGTACATTTTATTGTAAAATACACCACAGAGGGCACCTTAGAGGTGCCCCCTGAAACTTAACCGACTATCTGTGTAGGCTGACTAGTTTTAGCAGCCTGCCACAAACCGAGACATGTTGCTGGCCCCATGGGGAGAGTGCCTTTGTCACTCTGAGGCCAGTAACAAAGCCTGCACTGGGTGGAGATGCTAACACCTCCCCCAGGCAGGAATTGTCACACCTGGCGGTGAGCCTCAAAGGCTCACCTCCTTTGTGCCAACCCAGCAGGACACTCCAGCTAGTGGAGTTGCCCGCCCCCTCCGGCCAGGCCCCACTTTTGGCGGCAAGGCCGGAGAAGATAATGAGAAAAACAAGGAGGAGTCACTGGCCAGTCAGGACAGCCCCTAAGGTGTCCTGAGCTGAAGTGACTCTAACTTTTAGAAATCCTCCATCTTGCAGATGGAGGATTCCCCCAATAGGGTTAGGATTGTGACCCCCTCCCCTTGGGAGGAGGCACAAAGAGGGTGTACCCACCCTCAGGACTAGTAGCCATTGGCTACTAACCCCCCAGACCTAAACACGCCCTTAAATTTAGTATTTAAGGGCTACCCTGAACCCTAGAAAATCAGATTCCTGCAACTACAAGAAGAAGGACTGCCTAGCTGAAAACCCCTGCAGAGGAAGACCAGAAGACGACAACTGCCTTGGCTCCAGAAACTCACCGGCCTGTCTCCTGCCTTCCAAAGATCCTGCTCCAGCGACGCCTTCCAAAGGGACCAGCGACCTCGACATCCTCTGAGGACTGCCCCTGCTTCGAAAAGACAAGAAACTCCCGAGGACAGCGGACCTGCTCCAAGAAAGGCTGCAACTTTGTTTCCAGCAGCCTTGAAAGAACCCTGCAAGCTCCCCGCAAGAAGCGTGAGACTTGCAACACTGCACCCGGCGACCCCGACTCGGCTGGTGGAGATCCAACACCTCAGGAGGGACCCCAGGACTACTCTGATACTGTGAGTACCAAAACCTGTCCCCCCTGAGTTCCCACAGCGCCGCCTGCAGAGGGAATCCCGAGGCTTCCCCTGACCGCGACTCTTTGAATCCAAAGTCCCGACGCCTGGGAGAGACCCTGCACCCGCAGCCCCCAGGACCTGAAGGACCGGACTTTCACTGGAGAAGTGACCCCCAGGAGTCCCTCTCCCTTGCCCAAGTGGAGGTTTCCCCGAGGAACCCCCCCCTTGCCTGCCTGCAGCGCTGAAGAGATCCCGAGATCTCTCATAGACTAACATTGCGAACCCGACGCCTGTTTCTACACTGCACCCGGCCGCCCCCGCGCTGCTGAGGGTGAAATTTCTGTGTGGACTTGTGTCCCCCCCGGTGCCCTACAAAACCCCCCTGGTCTGCCCTCCGAAGACGCGGGTACTTACCTGCAAGCAGACCGGAACCGGGGCACCCCCTTCTCTCCATTCTAGCCTATGTGTTTTGGGCACCACTTTGAACTCTGCACCTGACCGGCCCTGAGCTGCTGGTGTGGTGACTTTGGGGTTGCTCTGAACCCCCAACGGTGGGCTACCTTGGACCAAGAACTAAGCCCTGTAAGTGTCTTACTTACCTGGTTAACCTAACAAATACTTACCTCCCCTAGGAACTGTGAAAATTGCACTGTGTCCACTTTTAAAACAGCTATTTGTGAATAACGTGAAAAGTATACATGCAATTTTGATGATTTAAAGTTCCTAAAGTACTTACCTGCAATACCTTTCGAATGAGATATTACATGTAGAATTTGAACCTGTGGTTCTTAAAATAAACTAAGAAAATATATTTTTCTATATAAAAACCTATTGGCTGGATTTGTCTCTGAGTGTGTGTACCTCATTTATTGTCTATGTGTATGTACAACAAATGCTTAACACTACTCCTTGGATAAGCCTACTGCTCGACCACACTACCACAAAATAGAGCATTAGTATTATCTCTTTTACCACTATTTTACCTCTAAGGGGAACCCTTGGACTCTGTGCATGCTATTCCTTACTTTGAAATAGCACATACAGAGCCAACTTCCTACACATAACAAATGGTTTTGGAGGATATTGATTCAGAAGACCTTTCAAGAATCTGAGAACAATAGGGGATTTAAATAACGATGGTTGGTCTGGAAGACAAATGAAGGCAGACAAGGCCGACAAATAACCCTTAATGGTAGCCACTGCACAACCTTTCTGCGCTAGAGACAGTGCAAAAGACAAAACATGTGACAGATGAGCATGTAAGGGATCAATCTGTCTCTCTCCACACCACATAACAAATTTAGACCACCTATTAGCGTAGATAGATTTAGTGGAGTGTCGCCTGGCCGCTAAGATAACATCCACTACATCAGGCGGGAGAGAGAAGGAACTCAGGTTGCCCCGTTCAATCTCCAAGCATGTAGGTGCAGACTCCGGAGGTTGGGGTGTAAAACCTGCCCCTGCGACTGCGAGAGGAGGTCTGCCCTGAGAGGGAGACGGAGCGGAGGGCACAGTGAGAGTTGGAGAAGGTCGGAGTACCATACCCTCCTTGGCCAATCCGGAACTATTAAGATGACTTGGGCCCGGTCTTGGCGAATTTTCCTCAACACTCGAGGAATCAAGGGTATGGGGGGAAACGCGTAAAGCAACTGGTCGCACCAGGTTATCTGAAACGCGTCCCCCAACGCTCCCTGCATCGGATACTGGAGGCTGCAGAATAACGGGCAATGCGCGTTCTCCCGAGTGGCAAACAGATCTATCCGAGGAAACCCCCACATCTGGAAGATTAAACAGACTTGATCTGGATGGAGACGCCACTCGTGGTTTGCCGAGAATTGGCGACTGAGACTGTCCGCACGTACATTCAAGACCCCGGCCAGATGATTTGCCACCAAGCAAATCTGATGGTCCTTTGCCCAGGACCATAGCCGAAGAGCTTCTCTGCAGAGAAGGTACGACCCTACTCCTCCCTGTTTGTTTATGTACCACATCGCGGTAGTATTGTCCGTCAGGACCTGTACCGACTGACCACGAAGGGATGGGAGGAAGGCCTTGAGAGCCAGACGTACAGCCCGTAACTCCAACAGATTGATATGAAACACCTGTTCCTCTGGAGACCAAAGCCCTTTGATCTCCAGATCCCCCAGATGAGCTCCCCATCCTAGGGTGGAAGCATCCGTTATGACCGTGGCCACTGGTGGCGACTGCGCGAACGGCTTTCCCTGTGAAAGATTGTTGCCCGCAATCCACCACTTCAATTCCACAGCAGCATCTCTGGAGATCTTGACAGTACCTTCTAAATCTCCCTTGTGCTGAGACCACTGCCTTCGGAGGCACCACTGAAGAGCCCTCATGTGCCAGCGAGCATGCGTGACCAACAGAATGCAGGAGGCGAACAGACCGAGCAGACGAAGGACCTTGAGGACTGGAACTACCGCTCCATTTCGAAACATTGGAACCAATTCCTGAATATCTTGAATCCGCTGAGGCGGAGGAAAGGCTCGACTCAATGTTGTATCCAGTACTGCCCCTATGAACAGGAGGCGCTGAGAGGGCTCCAGGTGAGATTTGGGCACTTTCACCGAAAAGCCCAGGTCGAACAACAACTGGGTTGTTGACTGCAGATGATGCGACACAAGCTCCGGGGACTTGGCTTTGATCAACCAGTCGTCCAAGTAAGGGAATACTGCTATCCCCTTCCTTCTGAGCTCCGCCGCAACCACTGACATCACCTTTGTGAAGACTCGAGGTGCTGAAGTAAGACCAAACGGGAGGACCGCAAACTGATAGTGCTGCGACCCTACCACAAACCGGAGATACTTCCTGTGCGACTTGAGGATCGGGATATGAAAGTAAGCATCCTGCAAGTCGACAGACACCATCCAATCTTCTTTGTTCAACGCCAAAAGCACCTGTGCTAGGGTCAGCATCTTGAACTTTTCCTGTTTGAGGAACCAATTCAAGATCCTCAGATCCAGGATTGGTCTCAACTGACCATCCTTTTTGGGAATCAGGAAGTATCTTGAGTAACAACCTCGACCCTTTTCCTGCTCTGGGACCAACTCTACCGCGCCCTTTGAAAGGAGGACTCGAACCTCCAGTTCTAGCAACAGGAGGTGTTCTTCTGAACAATAAAATGGGCGGGGCGGGATGAGGGGCGGGAACTCCCGAAAGGGAAGGGCGTAGCCTTTCCCCACAATGCCGAGAACCCAAGTGTCCGTTGTGATAGACTTCCACTTGTGGAGAAAATGCTGTAATCTTCCCCCTACAGGAGAGGAGTGAGTGGAAAACGGTGGAAGCCTAAAGCTGCTTCCCCTGCTGCACCCCTCCAGAGGACGAGGAAGAGGCAGAGTGCTGTTGAGAGGCTCCTCTGGTACGGGCCCCACCCCTCCCCCTCCCTCTAAATGACCTATAGGGGAGGGAAGAGGCGAGTTGCTGGAACCTCCCCCGAAAGGAAGAGGAAGAAGAGCCACGCCCAAATCCCCGAAACCTCCTGAAAAATCTAGAAGAGGCAGAGGAAGAAGGAGCTTGCAGTCCTAACGATTTGGCTGTGGCTCTGCTCTCCTTAAATCGTTCCAAGGCCGAATCTGCCTTGGCTCCAAACAGTCTGTCCCCATCAAACGGGAGGTCCAGCAGGGTCGACTGCACATCCGCAGAAAACCCTGAGTTTCGGAGCCAGGCCTGTCTTCTTGCCACCACAGCCGTGCCCATCGCCCTGGCCACCGAGTCGGTCGTGTCCAGCCCAGACTGGATAATCTGGGTCGCGGCAGCCTGGGCGTCCGAGACCACATCCAAGAGACCCTGGGGGAGCTCCGTAAATGAAGATGAAATATCATCCATCAGAGCATGAATGTACCTCCCCAGAATGCACGTTGCGTTGGTGGCCTTCAACGCCAAACTGCATGACGAAAATATTTTCTTGGACTGCGCATCCAGTTTCTTGGAGTCTCTGTCTCCAGGCACCGTCGGGAAGGAACCAGGCGCTGACTTTGAGGAACAGGAGGCTTGCACCACCAAGCTCTCCGGCGTAGGGTGTCTAGAGAGAAAGCCAGGGTCAGATGGTGCAGCTCGATACCTCCTGGCCACAGCCCTATGAACGGCCGAGGAAGACACCGGCTTCTTCCACACCTCCAACACCGGATCCAGCAAAGCCTCATTAAATGGCAAGAGAGGCTCAGCTGCAGCAGAGGCCGGATGCAATACCTCTGTCAGCAAATTCTGCTTTGCCTCTGCCACCGGCAAAGGCAGGTCCAAAAAGCTCGCTGCCTTCCTCACCACAGCATGAAAGGAAGCAGCCTCCTCCGTATATTCCCCTGGAGATGAAAGGTCCCACTCAGGGGAAGTGTCCAGCCCACTGGCTGTATCCAGACCATGTAGTCCGTCTCCAGAGTCCTCAATCTCTCCCTCCTCTAAGACTCGCTGGTACTCCTGCTCTTCTAAAAGACGGAGAGCACGCCTCCTCGAATTAAGTCTCTCCTCGATACGCGGAGTCGACATGACCTCCGCCGACAAACGGCGCCGATCTCCAGAAGCATCTGACGCCGCGTCCGGTGCCACAGGCAGCTTCGGCGCCGAGGCAGGAGCCGGAGGACGAGGTCTTGGAGCCGATGGACCAACCGCAGTCACAGGGCAAAATCCTGACTTCGACGGAAGGGCAACCTCCGGGGCCGAAACATCCGAAGCCACCGGAGCGGCCACCGACGCCGGCACCGGCGCCGAGCCCACATTCCTAAAAGGGAGAAAGGGCATAAAGGGTGCCGGCCGAAGAGGCGCAGGATCACCCAACGAAAAGGCCAAGGGCCCCGAAGGACCAGCCGGAGCAGCTCCTGGAGCCATCTGCTGAAAGATGGTATACATCGCATTAAGAAACGCGGTACTATCGGCTCCAGGAGTGGGAAAAGCCGGATACTGGGGTGCCTGGATCGAAGGCGACCCCGACGCCGGCCTCGACGTCTGCGACGCCGGAGAAAACCCAAGAGGCTGCACCACCTCAATCACCGACGCCTGACCAGGCGAAGTCGGTGACGCCGGAGATGGCAACGGCGTCGAAGGATGCGGCGTGACCGTGGGGCTGACTTCCCAAGTCTTCCGACGCCGAGCCGAAGGTGACCTCGAACGAGACTCCTTGCTGGAATGGCGTCGTGAGTCTCTACGGCGCCGGGAGTC
Source organism: Pleurodeles waltl (assembly GCF_031143425.1). Lineage (NCBI taxonomy): Eukaryota > Metazoa > Chordata > Amphibia > Caudata > Salamandridae > Pleurodeles > Pleurodeles waltl. The sequence goes on from NC_090447.1 coordinate 1,221,989,343, forward strand.
TCGATGACGCCGATGAGACCTTGGCGAAGAAGACTTCTTATGATGTTTCTCCTTCTTCTTTGACTTTGCCATGAATAACTTGGCCTCACGCTCTTTGAGGGCCTTCGGATTCATGTGTTGACATGAATCGCAAGTCGAGCCGTCGTGGTCGGAGATCAAACACCATAGACAGTCGGAGTGAGGATCTGTAACTGACATCTTGCCCCCACACTCTCGACAGGGCTTGAAACCCGACTTCCTCTGAGACATTATTACCACAGAGAAGACTACGCAGCAGACAATACACTGTAACCACGAAGGTAACAGTAGCTCCCTCGAAGATAACCGTTTCGAATGCACGGAAAAAAGGGAACTGTCATCGGCACGTCGGCGAGGACCTCTTATTGCCTGTATGACGTCAGACGGCGTCGCGTGGGCTAGAGTGACGTCCTCGTCGACGTGCAGAGACTAGTAAGAAGATTTCCGTCGAATGCTGGCGCCATGGGAGTATTCATCAGGTGAGGAATCCACAGGTAGTTGTATCCATCAGAACATTTCTGAAATAAATATACACATCATATATCATTATGAAATTAATATAGATAAACTACATTTTCACCTAAACCTTTAGGACAGACTCAGACCAACTGGTTCACCTCTTTGGACCCACAGCCGACTGAGTAGCTGACCCACAACCATGAGTATAGACTTTAGCAAAAAAGTATATTTTAAAGGACTATACTGTAACTGGCACTTATGACAACTGGCAGAGGATAATTGACAACAAGACGTTTGTTTGTTCCAGCCATGGGAACTATTTTGGAATTGCCCAAGACTATTTCATTGAGGGAGAATCAAGAGGAAACGCTTGTGACCCTCAAAGGATCTGAAACATATTACCAAGGTGATCTTGTGGTCAGCATGACTTTCTTTGGGGTGTAACCCTTGATTTTCAATAGCCCTGTGCGAGGAACTGGGTTATTGGTTGAGGGAGGGTGTTTACCCTTCTCAAGCAACAACCACACTTGTACAATGGTAGGACAAGCATGTGGTGACAGCCTTAGTACTAAGACTAATGTAATCCATTCAGGGTGGCCTATTGTTTAGCATGGCACAAGATGGAGAAAGTATACAATGTGCCCAGGTAGCGGAATCATTTTAGCTACATTTCTGTGTCTGGAGACTTAGACACTGAAGAGAGGGAGGATGAGGCAGGGCTAACTTTAGAATCTCAGTGACGACCTTATTAGCAAAGGACTGCTTATTAGGGCCAGATGTACGAAGGGTTTTGCGACTCGCAAACGGCGAAAAACGCCATTTGCGAGGCGCAAAAGCCGCTCCGCTATGCAGAAATGCATTTTGCGAGTCGGATCCGACTTGCATAATGCATTTCCGACTTTCCCTTCCTATTTGCCACTTGCAATGCTATGCAATTTCATTTGCGACCACGAAAGCGGTCGCAAATGAAATCGCAGTTACCATCCACTTGAAGTGGATGGTAACCCAGTCACAAACGGGAATGGGTCCCCATGGGACCCCTTCCCCTTTGTGAATGGACACAAAAATATTTTTTCAGAGTAGGCAGTGGTCCAATGGACCACTGCCTGCTCTGAAAAATACCAAAACAAAAGGTTTGGTTTTTTTTTTCTAAGTGCAGCTCGTTTTCCTTTAAGGAAAACGGGCTGCAGATAGAAAAAAAAAAACTGCTTTATTAAAAAGCAGTCACGGACATGGTGGTCTGCTGTCTCCAGCAGGCTACCATCCCCGTGAGTGCCCATACTCGTAATGGGGTCGCAAACTGCGACCCACCTCATTAATATTATTGAGGTGGGTCTTTGCGACCCCATTGGGAGTTGCAGAAGGTGTCTGAGACACGTTTCGGCATACCAAATTGCGACTTGCAATTTGCGAGTCGCACAGACTCGCAAATGGCAAGTCGCAATTTTCCACCTACCTACATCTGGCCCTAAGTGCTTCCCGAAAACTGCTAGCCATTTCGTTGGAGTGAAGTGTGGGACTGCAGTTTCTGTCAACTTGGTGCAGACATCTCACATCTCTGTGCCCACGTTTTGAAAACTCTGCCTTGGAGTAAACATAATTTCTACCTGCTGTGAGATCCATACCCTTTTACAAAGACTGTGTCTAAGAAGCAGCTTGAAAATTATATAAGAAAGGGAACCAACCCAAAACATTTCTGAAATTTTAATATTTGGATCCTCATCCCTTGTATGGAGAATGAGTGTAAGATGGGATCATAACCACCAAGCCTTGTTCCTGTTGCAAGTTCTTCATGATTGAGGGAGAAAATGCTCATCAGGTTGAACAAAGGACAGCTGGGTGACCAGGACTCATGTCTGCATGACAAGCAGCATCCCCAAGATAATGGATCATCACTTGAAACCTGCATGTTCTGCTGAAAGAGCTGGGGGAGTGCCTAGAGCCCAGAAGTAAGGGAAGGAGTGTGCCTATCCACGCAGAAGGGCAGACTGTCCAGGAGGATAAGCCCAGGCAGTTCCTGGAGTGAGGAACACAACCAAACGAAGGAGGCAAGGGAACGTAGCCAGGAGTGTTCCATGTATGAAGGGGCACTCCTATTCTCCTTGCATGGTTCTTGTTGTGAACTGCACCAACACTTTTGAATTGGCAAGATGCAGATGCTATACGTTTGGCGGGGGTGCAGGAGACACAGGAGCTGAGGAGGATTCCCAATTCCTCCTTTCTTGGCTGCAATGACATTGTTAACCACACAAAGAGGGTGGTAGAAAAGCTTACTGTTGTTCCTCCTTCCACAGCCTCTGCACCACTCTTTCTCCTGCACAATCCAAAAATCCTATTGAGGTAGGGTATAGGAAGAGCCAGAGGTTATTGATTAGGACATTGAAACGTTACCATATGTAGACTTATTCCAGCATTTCAGGCCCTCTGCTGTTACATTCTTTTCAATGAAGCTGTCAAATTTCCAAAATTCTAATAAAGAAAACGCCTTCCACTTGTGTTTTCAGTGTTAAGGTGATCAAGCACTTAACAAATAACTTTGTAGCTGTGCAGTGTTCTAACAAATTTAGGGGTTCCTGATTTTGATTTCAAATATTAAAACATTGAAATCTATTCTTGAGATTCCAGAGTCGTCAGTTGAATGAAACCTCATTCCATTGAATAATCAGATGTCCGTAGCTCCACTGCTTTACCACTTGAGGGAACCAAAGCACTGCCTTAGAGGCAACACTCTTAATATTGGATGATTAAAACCAGACACCTCTGCTGGTCCTCCAAACTGTGAATAGTGCACTGTGCATACAGCCGTGGAAGCAGTTTTCTAGTGGTGCTATATGTATTAGTCAGATATTTTCCAAGACTATAGGACACACTGAGTAAATACTAGTGGGAAACAGATTCCTTAGTTGATTTTTCACTACTCATATTTTGAGATAAAACACCTATTTAGCATTCTGAAAGGTCTTTGGACAGTTGTGTTTCATGCATGTTGTGCAAGAGGATGTGATCTAAAAGATAAGTTGCTGATCTTGGAACCTTAAGATCCAGGTCCTAGATCCCGCTTAAGCACTTGAAACACTAAAAAAGAAGTGCATGACCTAAGGAACAGCTTCACATCATAACATTAACTGTCCCATTAAATGTTGTGTAGGCCTGCTGAGACCTCTCTTTACCACTCTTTCATTAGAGTTACTAAACACATATGGCCCAATTCACAAAGAGCTTCTGCAGTTGTGGCAGAGGCTCCTCAGTCGTGGCAGGGTTTTCACCTTCGTGGCAGAATCTCCACAAAAATAAATTGGATTGTGGCGATTGCGCCACAAATGGGGAAACCCCGCCACGACTGAGAAGCCTCCACCATGACTGCTGAAGCTCTCTGTGATTCGGATCCCAACTGAGGAAAGTACATGCTGTGTATTTAAAGAGAAATAAAAATGCACACGTTTCCTCTTACAAATTCGCAGCACCCTGGAAGGAGTGAGATTGCCTGGGCATTAAATGCAATGTTATACATTTAATGCGAATTCCCTCTGTCTCTTCTTAACAGCAGCAGATTCTATACATTTTATCAAACATAAAACAGTATTATGTATATCACTTTATGGCAGAGAAGGTCCAGCTACAATGCAAATGTATTCTGTGCATGTGTTTTGTATAGACAGGAAAAGCACTGCCTATGGCAACGTTTTGTGGTGCAGATGACCACGGATGTTCAGATGTTGAGAAAAAAAAGGGAACCCCCACTCAAATTCTTAAAAGATGAGCAATTAAAATAGGAAAACCTAGGTATATTCTAAAACACTGTGGTAGCAATTTCCCTATGGGCTGCAGCATTTCTTTTGCCACCCATAGGGAGCTTTGACAACTCTTACACAGGACTGCCACTGCAGCCTGAGTGAAATACCACGTTATTTCACAGCCATTTTTCACTGCACTTAAGTAACTTATAAGTCACCTATATGTCTAACCCTCTCTTGGTGAAGGTTAGGTGCAAAGTTACTAAGTGTGAGGGCACTCTGGCACTAGCCAAGGTGCCCCCACATAGCTCAGGGCAATTTCCCCGGACTTTGTGAGTGTGGGGACAACATTACACACATGCACTACATATAGGTCAATACCTATATGTAGCTTCACAATGGTAACTCTGAATATGGCCATTTAACATGTCTAAGATCATGGAATTGTCCCCCCTTGCCAAATCTGGTATTGGGGTGCCAATCCCATGCATCCCCAGGGCTCCAGCATGGACCCGGGGTACTGCCAAAGCAGCTCTCTGGGGTTTGCACTGCAGCTACCGCTGCTGTCAACTCACAGACTGGCTTCTGCCCTCCTGGGGTCTGGGCAGCCCAGTCCCAGGAAGGTAGAACAAAGGATTTCCTCTGTTTGGAAATAGGTGTTAAGGGCCTAAGAGGAGTAGCCTCTCCTGGCCTCTGGAAATGCTTTGAAGGGCACAGATGGTGCCCTCCTTGCATAAACCAGTCTACACCGGTTCAGGGAACCCCCAGCCATCCTCTGGCGCAAAACTGAACAAAGGAAAGGGGAGTGACCACTCCCGTGTCCATCACCATTCCAGGGGTGATGCCCAGAGCTCCTCCAGTGTGTCCCAGACCTCTGCCATCTTGAATCCAGAGGTGTGAGGGCACAATGGAGGCCTCTGAGTGGCCAGTGTCAGCAGGTGACGTCAGAGACCCTCCCTGATAGGTGCTTACCTGACTAGGTGGCCAATCCTCCTCTGAGGGCTATTTAGGGTCTCTCCTGTGGGCTTTTCCTCAGATAACGAATGCAAGCGCTCACCAGAGTTCCTCTGCATCTCCCTCTTTGACATCTGCCAAGGATCGACCGCTGACTACTCCAGGATGTCTGCAAAACTGTAACAAAGTAGCAAGAAGACTACCAGCGACATTGTAGCGCTAATCCTGTTGGCTTTCTTGACTGTTTCCTGGTGGTGCATGTTCTGGGGGCTGTCTGCATTCACTCTGCACTGGAAGCCCAGAAGAAATCTCCTGTGGGTCAACGGAATCTTCCCCCTGCTAATGCAGGAACCAAACTTCTGCTTGACCGGTCTTCTGGGTCCTCTCTCATCGTGACGAGCGTGGCCCCTGGAGCACAGGAGCAGGATCCAAGTGATCCCGGCAGTCCCTTGGACCATCTGTCCAAATTTGCCAGAGGTAAGTCCTTGCCTCCCCTTGCCAGACAGTAATCCTGTGTACTGCGTGAACTGCAGCTGCTAGGGCTTCTGTGCACTTTTGCAAGGAATCCTTCGTGCACAGCATAGCACAGGTCCCCAGCACTCCATCCTGCATTGCTCAACTCGCTAAGTTGACCACCGACTTCGTGGGACCCTCCTTTGTAGTGCTGAGATGACCGCCATGCTCAGTTTTCTTGAACCCATGTTCAAGTACTTCTGCGGGTGCTGCCTTCTTCTGCGTGTGTTGCTGAGGGCCCCCTCTGTCTCCTCTTCCAAGTGGCGACCTCCTGGTCCTTCCTGGACCCGGGCAGCACCCATTTTCTTCTACAAGGGACCTTTGCAGCTAGCAAGGCCTGTTTGCAGTCTTTCTGCAAGGAAACAGCTCTGCATCCTCAAGTATTCCGTGGGACATCTTCTGTGCAAAGGAGAAGTTCCTGGCACCTTCCATTGTTGAGAATCTTTAGCTTCTTCCACCCAGAGGCATCCATTTTACTCCTTCATCCGGGTTTTAGTGGGCTCCTGCCCCCCCGGACACTTTTGTGGCTCTTGGACTTGGTCCCCTTCCTTTACAGGTCCTCAGTTCCAGGTATCCGTCTTCAGTGCTTTGCAGTCTGTTGTGGTTTTTGCAGAATCTGCCATCACGATTTTAGTGTGTTTCTGGGGAAGTAGGGTATATTGGACACCCTTAGTGTTTTCTTACACTCCCAGCGACCCTCTACACACCACACTAGGCCAGGTGTCCCTAAGTGGTTTGCATTCCACTTTCGTAGTATATGGTTTGTGTTGCCCTTAGGCCTATTGCAGTCTTTTGTATTCTACAGTGTTTGGGCTACTTTTCTAACTGTTTACTTACCTGATTTTGGTTTGTGTGTATATCTTATATATATATTTTACTTACCTCCTAAGGGAGGGAAATATCCTCTGAGATATTTTTGGCACATTGTCACTAAAATAAAGTACCTTTATTTTTAGTAACTCTGAGTATTGTGATTCTTATGATATAGTGCTATATGATATCAGTGGTATAGTAGGATCTTTGCATGTCTCCTAGTTCAGCATAAGCTGCTCTGCTATAGCACCTCTATCAGCCTAAGCTGCTAGAACACTACTAATCTACTAATAAGGGATAACTGGACCTGGCACAAGGTGTAAGTACCATCAGGTACCCACTATAAGCCAGGCCAGCCTCCTACAACTATTTCCTTACAAGTGCTAGGTGGAACTGAAATTAGATATGCCATTTTCTCCCAAGTTAACATGAAAATTGTTTCCTGAAATCATGCATTGCATTCTTGGAATAATGGTTTTTGGACGAGGATGTGACCCCAGATCTAAATAAGTGTAGTGATGTCCACAAAATTTTCTTGGAATGGTCATGCACTTTGGACATTTTATTCAAACCATAACAAAGCTGACCAAGCTTTTAAGAGGCATGCATGTATGATGCTATGTAGGAATTGAAAAAGTAACAGATCGCTGCATTTCAAAACACAAAGGGCCTTATTCAGGTCTTGGCGGAGAGGCATACTCGGTCACAAAAGTGACTGATGTTACATCCACCTTATTACGATCCCAACTATATCATATAGAGATCGTAATAAGGCATATGAGATATCTGTCATGTTGGTGACAGAGTATTCCTTCCGCTAAGACCTAATCAGGCCCAAAGTCTGCTTCTCAGCAGAAAATATATTTGTGTTTTATGAACCTCGGAAGCTGACCAAGATAGCTTTGAGCTGTGAATGTAAGCCTGACAGTGTTCAGTGCCATGTGTCATCACTGAGGAAACAATAAGGAATAGACAACTATTGCTTACACCACTAAAGTCCTGCCAGCAACTGGGAAGAAATATGTATATATAAAGAAAGAGGTTTTGAAGAGGCTACTATAATCCCTTGTGGGGGTCTTTCACACCTTTATCTCCATCTCACATCTTTATCTCAATCAATTCCAGTGGCTGTATTACACACTGTGCCCAGAGGGTGCGATGGGAACACGCACCCGCTATTTTGCACCCCCAAGGGGCTATAATAATCCAGTTTGTGCTGCCCCTTCTGTAATACCAATAGTGCTACCAAGCATGTAGTGCCAGTGGTATCCTGAGAGAATATTCTCTCATTTGCATGGGGGTGTGGCCACATGCAAATGAGGGAATCACTTTAAGTCTGCTATCATTCTGTATCGCTAATAGAGGTGAATAGACAAACATGCCCTTAGGGGGTGCACTGATAGTGCTACACAAAAAGGTGGCACACTGTCAGTGCGCTCCAGGAGCAGCTCTCTCGAAAGTTGTAAGAGGGTCACATGGACCCGCAGCAGGAATATCTCTATATCCTACTCAAAATGCAGACAGGTTGCTGCCTACACAGAGAAAGATGGAGCAGCTTTGAAGCTGCATATTGTACTGAATTTGCTGCCCTCTAGGACATCACGAGTTAGCGGATGGTCAGGGGCCAGCACATTCATTAAAATAAGTCGCACTGTCCTTGTTTGCGCTTGTACCACCTGCTTGTGTTGTATATCAATGCACAAACAAGACAGTGCGCCGTTTATGTAATATGGGTCCAGGTAAGCAAAGACCACAAACCATTAATATTCCTTACATTGACAATGGATTTCCCAGCTACGAAAATATTCTTTTTAGGTACTTATAAGACATGGAGACAGCAACCTGGCTGATCGCTTGTTGATAAGTGGGTACCTACCTCCCTTAACTAGATGAAAGAGTACATGGAGTTGTCTATCCAGATTATTGATATGACTTGCTATACCACGTAGCAAGTGATGCTTTTAGCTTTTTTCCTGTGAGTTTCATCTCCTCATCCTCATAGATCTTAATGGGAAATATTTAGAGGTGCAAGTGGTGAGGTAAACATTTGCTAAGGAAGTTATAAAAATTCAGAAAAAGTTCCTGTTCAAGGGGTACTAGTTAAAACTATGACCTGCCTCTTCACATCTTATCTTTAGCCTCTGAGAACTACTCATTAAAAGATTGCGCCCCAGTAGCTGCAAGTCTATGGAGTGGTGAAAGGGGTTTTGCAAATGATGAACAATATTCTGTGTATTACAGAGATGGAGCACAACAACTGTGGGTGGACCATATGTAGTTATCAAGGAGTTTATGACAATGTACATTTTGCCTCAAGTCATAATACCACAGCCTTAATGGTGAAAGGACTTCTGATAGATGATCCAAGTCCCACTCATCCAGCCTTAAATTTGAAAATATGAATGTATGCATGTAGGCATACAGTATTTCTATAACACCAACCAAGGAAAAAGGCAGCGGATTGCTGAACGTGGTCAAAGACAAGCATGAGGTAAATGAGTAATAGGAAAGGAAAATGGTTTCTGGATGTTTAATGCATAGTGATTTAGTGTTGTTTAAAGAGGTGTCTTCAACCCTTTCCTAAATTTGAGCAGCCTTGGCGTGGCCCTCATAGGTATAGGGACTCTGGTGCAGATTCTGGCACCTAGGTGGAAAGGGCTTGCACAGTCTTGTATTTTTTTCTTTTTCTTATATACTTTTTAGTCTGCTGTATGACAGTGTCATCTCTGCAGGTGCTGAAGATAATGGGGTTGTCTACATGATGTGGGGGTATTGGTGGTGATGGCTTTGCAAGTGATGCAGTTGTTTTTGAAGAAGGTGTAGGCTGGCAAGCAAACCCAGTGGAGGTCCATTAGAATGGGGTGACATAATTATATTTCTTCATGCCATGAATGAGATGTGGTGTGACTTGTTTGATTCTTTTAAGGGGTATCAGTGACTCTGGGAGGCCGTTGAGTAGAGCATTACCACCATCCAGATGCAAGAGAATTAGGGCTTGAATAGTAGTTTTGAGGTTTTTCTGGAAGAAACATTTTGGCTTTCTTTAGCAGAGAGAGGTGGTACCAAGCCCTCAGGAGAACGTTCAGAAGCCTGTGACAAGTGTAACGAGACTATGTTATACTTTACACAACCTCACCCACTCCCTTCCAAAAAAGGCTTAGTAACTTAATTCAGTACATTTGTGTAGGAGGCTGGCCTGGTGTGTGGTGGGTGTCAGGGAGACCGGATCCTCGGGGCTTGCGCCTGTTCCCAATATGTCCACCTCCTGGCAGCTCCAAACTCTATTAGCTAGGATAGCACAGAGTTAAAGAATGGGCAAGTGGGGGATGGGGTTTTAGGTTGGGAACAGCGGGGAAGGAGACCTGTGGGAGCAAGAGTTAAGAACACAATAGCAAGATTATGCACGTTGACTTAAACTTTGTTCCTAATATTTATATACTGATAACATGAATGATCAAGAGCTTTTCTATAACATGACCTTATTAATTCTGGGTACATGGAAAATAAAGAAGGATTATGCAAACTTTCATATGAGCGTTCTTAGAATAACACCTTATACTTTGAACATTAAACTGTCTCAAGTTAGTTCTTGGAATAGCAACTACATTATAACAAGAATCATTGAACACATTAGTTTTCATGAATGAACTGCAATAGACTCATGAATGATATTACAAGGTTACACTCTGTCTTGAATTGCAGGATTCAATTGCCTAGAAAATATTATACACTTTAATACAAAAATGTACATTGAGATTTCAGTGCCTAGAAATGATTGCGCACTCTGCTGATCTGATCTACAAAGGTTAATGGGCAAGAATGAATCGCACCAACTGTTGCCTATTCAACCATCAAGATTTAAATGCCAAAATACGATCACGCACACTGCCGACCTGAACTTCAAAAGTTAAATGCCAGGAATGAATTGCGCACACTGTTGCCGATTCGAACATCAGGGTTTTAATGGCAGGAAATGATCGCGCACACTGCCGACCTGAACTTCAAGAGTTGAATGCAAGGAATGAACAGCGCACACTGTTGCTGATTCGAACATCAAGGTTTTAATGCCAGAAAATGATCGCGCACACTGCCGACCTGAATTGCAAGAGTTAAATGCCAGGAATGAATCGCGCACACTGTTGCCAATTTGAACATCAAGGATTTAATGCCAAAAAATGATCGCGCACACTGTCGACCTGAATTGCAAGAGTTAAATGCCAGGAAAGAACCGTGCACACTGTTGCCGATTCAAATATCAAGGTTTTAATGCCAGAAAATGATCGCGCACACTGCCGACCTGAATTGCAAGAGTTAAATGCCAGGAATGAATCGCGCACACTGTTGCCGATTCAAACATCAAGGTTTTAATGCCAGAAAATGATTGCGCACACTGCCGACCTGAATTGCAAGAGTTAAATGCCATGAATGAATCATGCACACTGTTGCTGATTCGAACTTCAAGGTTTTAAATGCCAAGATAACGATCGCAGACGCGATCAACCAAAAAGGCCCAAAACTCAAATATCTCTGATAACGGAGTCGGGGGCCTAACCCGACCTCCACCTTACCGCCCTGCTGAAGGATCATCAAGATAACGAGGACAGGGCATGGAAAATCCTAGGTAGGCGTTTGGAAACAGGAGCTCAGGGAAATGCTGCTGCTCTGCACCGGGACCTCTGAATAGTGAGTACGTGGAGTTGGGCTGGGTCCCTTAAATGGACCCAAGCCCCGTCCACATGCCACACCCAGCCAGACTGCAGGAAGGAATTCTAGAAGGGTTCAGAATAGGGACCACAACCTGTAATCCTGCAGCAAAGCCTTGAAAATGAGCAATACATTGCAAACAGTATTAAAGACGTTTCAGGATAAATCTCTGCAATGCAAAAGGTTAACATACTGCATCAACACACAATGCATGAATTATTACATTACATAAGGATTGGCTTTTTGCATTACGTCGCCCATAGAGCGCGCACTGTCCTGATGTTGACAGTGGGTACCTATGGTACTTAAACCTTATACCAGGTATCCCTTATTAGTGTAATGTAGTCAGTGTCTAGAAGCCAGGCTCTTTAGAGGTAGCTATGGTTGAGCAGCCAAACTTATCTAGGAGACATCATGCAATGCCAATGTGGTCACACAGTACTCACACACATGAAAGAAAACACTCAGTGTTACAAAAATAAAGGTTCTTTATTTTGGTGACACAAATACCAAAAATATCATAAAGGCTATACTTCCTTAGGAGGTAAGTAATACACAAATTATATACACTAGTAAGCAAAATAGGCATACAAACAGTTAGAAAACAGTTCAATTAGTGAAAATCACACTAGTGAGGAGTAGGCCTGGGGGAGCACAAACTATATACTAAGAAAGTGGAACGCGAAAGTCAGTCCCCCACTTGGTAAGTGTAGTGTGTAGAGGGAGCTAGGAGTACTAGGAAAGCCCAAATGTATGGACCAGAACCCACCCCAGCGACCAGGAAAACAGGAGTAAATCACAGTAAGTTTCCAAGAACACACACAGAAAAGTGAAGAAGAATGTTGCAAAACCCAGAAGAGACTGCAAGACAGCAACAATGGATTCCTGGACAAGGAGACATGTGGAAGAAGGGGATCAAGACCAAGAAACACAGCAGAGTTCAGAAAGGGCAGGAGCCCCTACCCACCAGGATGAAGGTGCAAAAGGTGAACCACCAGTGAGGAAGAAGAGTCAGCACTGCACCCAAGAAGATGAAGTCAGGTTCCTGGAGGATGCAGGTGATGTCTCATGTCGAAAGGGGAGGATTGCAGGCTGGTTTGCGTCTTTGGATTCTGCCAATAAGCCTTGGCACACGCAAAAAACGTTGTTGGTAGAAAGTGGAGCTGCCGGGGACCAGGAAGGACCAGGTGGACTCTACCCAGAAGAAGGAGTCAGAGCGGGCCCTCAGCAACACAGAGAGCCCACAGAAGCCCAGGCATCACCCACAGGAGTCCCACGGGACGGGGACAGGAGAGTTGCAGAAGAGGCCCATGCAGCACTACGAGAAAGTCTCCCACACCGCCGGAGACCACTCAGGGAGGTAGACATCATGGGAAGGAATGCTGGGGGCTGGAGCTTCAGGGTGCCTGAAGAGCTTGGAGGAAGGATGCCAACAAGACTTGGTAGCTGCAAAGGACACAGTGCATGGGGGTACTGGCATGCATGGGCAGGCAAGGGCATAACTCCACCCAAGTTGGACATTTGGAAGAGAGCACCATCCACCACTTCAGTCCACCACCTGTGATGCAGGATCCACGTAACTCGGCAGGAGAGGGGATCCATGCAGCCGGTCGTCATCGCAGTTGGTGCCTGTAGAAGCAAGAGAGTGACTCCTTAGCTCTAAGGGATATTCCTTCTTTCTTCTGATGCCGGGTGAAGACAGGCTGTCCCCATAGGATGCACAACTGGGGAAATGTTGCAGTTGCTGGAAGGAGCCGGAGATAGAATGTTGAAGAAGGCGTCTTGCTTCTTTGTTGCAGCTTGTTGGCTCCAGATGCAGTTTCTTCGGTCAGAAGTCAAAGTGGAGGGTACAGAGGAATCCTGCAGGAGTCTTGCAATCTGAATCTGAGGAATCACCCAAAGGAGAGACCCGAAATAGCCCTGAAAGGGGGATTGGTCACCTAGCTGAGTGACCATCTATCAGGAGGGGGCTCTGATGTCACTGGCCACTCAGATGCTCCCAGAGTTCCCTGCCAACCTTGAATCCAAGATGGCAAAAACCAGGGACCCTCTGGAGGAGCTCCGAGCACCACCCCTGGGGTGGTCACTCCCCTTTCCTTAGTCCAGTTTTGCACCAGAGCAGGGAATGGAGATCCCTGAACAGGAGTAGACTTGTTTATGAGAGGAGGGCACCAAATACGCCCTTCGAAGCATTTCCTGTGGCTTAGGGAGACTACCCCTCCCAAGGCTGTAAAACCTATTTCCAAAGGTAGAGGGTGTAACACCTCTCTCCCAAAGGAAATCCTTTGTTTTGCCTTCCTGGGCTCGAGCTTCTCAAGCAACAGGAGGGCAGAACCCTGCCTGGGAGGAAGCAGCAGCCTGGGCTGCCTGTAAACCCTCATAAGGCTGTAATGGCAATACTAGGGGTCCTGTAAGGAGCCCCCACAGTGCATGGACTCATACAACCAATGCTTGCAAAAGCCTTGGGTATAATTCCAACATGTTTGATACCAAACATGCCTATTTTCGGAGTTACCATTATGTAGCTTGACATAGATAGTGACCCATGTCCAGTACACACATAAAATTAAGTCCCTGGAAAAATGGGCCTGGATTTTCTGGGGGCATCTCTGCTAGTACAGGGGTGCCTTCACACACAGGTACTTTGCATTCTGCCCTCTGGGCTGGAAGGCCTGCCATAGGGGTGACTTATAAGTGACCTGGTGCAGTGAAAAGTGGCAGTGAAAGGGTGCCTGGGCTCTCTATGGGTGGCAAAATATATGCTGCAGGCCATTGGGATCCCCTGGGACCCCAGTGCCCTGGGTACCTAGGTACCATATACTAGGGACTTATAATGGGGCACCAGTGTGCCAATTGTGGGATGAAAGAACGAGTTACTTACCTTCGGTAACAACTTTTCTGGTGGATACATTAGCTACCTGTGGATTCCTCACCTAATGAATTCTCCCATGGCGCCAGCATTCGACGGAAATCTTCTTCCTAGTCTCTGCACGTCGACGAGGACGTCACTCTAGCCCACGCAACGCCGTCTGATGTCATACAGGCAATAAGAGGTCCTCGACGACGTGCCGACGTCAGTACCAATAATTTTTTACGTGCATGAGAACAACCAGGCAATGCAATGAAAGAGCAAGGCAACATCCCATAACATTGTAAAATACACAACATTTGCATGAATAGCTGTAAATCTTTTATATATATATATAACTCTCTCTTTAAAAAAAAATATATAACACATCAAGTATATACACAAAGATATATACATATATACATATATATAAATATATTATATACAACATCTATTGCACCCTCGAAGACCAAGAGGAGCGCACTCAAGGATTACTTGGTAAGACCAGAAAGGCAACGGGGAGGCGGGTGGGACCGTGAGGAATCCACAGGTAGCTAATGTATCCACCAGAAAAGTCGTTACCGAAGGTAAGTAACTCGTTCTTCTGATGGATACAACTACCTGTGGATTCCTCACCTAATGAATAGAGTCCCAAAGCAGTACCACGCCTGGCGGTGGGTGCCTAAATGGTCAAACCAAGAAATCCTGCAGCACTGACCGTGCAAAATGGCCGTCCCTTCTAACCTCAGAATCCAAACAGTAATGTTTTGCAAAAGTGTGAAGGGACGACCAAGTTGCGGCCTTGCAGATGTCGACCACAGGAACACCTCTGGCCAAGGCCGAAGTGGCCGACTTAGCTCTGGTGGAATGAGCTCTAATGCCCTCAGGAGGATCCTTCTTTGCCAAAGAGTAACAGATTTTAATGCAAAGAACAACCCACCTGGATAGTGTTCTCTTGTGGACTGCCTTTCCTCTCCTCTTGCCCACGTATCCAATAAACAGCTGATCCTCCAGCCTGAAATCCTTTGTTCTATCAATAAAGAAGCTCAACGCCCTCTTTGGGTCCAGACGGTGCAGTCTTTCTTCCTCTTTGGAAGGATGAGGCGGAGGATAGAACGTGGACAAAGTAATTGCCTGAGCCAAATGGAAAGGTGAAACAACCTTCGGGAGGAAAGCAGCCTTGGTCCTCAACACCACCTTATCCCCATAAAAAGTTGTATAAGGAGGTTTTACTGATAAGGCCTGCAACTCACTCACTTTCCTTGCTGATGTTATAGCTATCAGGAAGACTGTTTTTAAAAACAAATACCTTAAGGGGCAAGAATGCATAGGTTCAAAAGGGGACCCCATAAGGAAAGTCAGGACCAAGGACAAATCCCATTGCGGCATAACGAATGGTTTTGGAGGATATTTATTTAGAAGACCTTTCAAGAATCTGATAACAATAGGGGATTTAAATAAAGATGGTTGGTCTGGAAGACATATGAAGGCTGACAAGGCCGATAAATAACCCTTAATGGTAGCCACTGCACAACCTTTCTGCGCTAGAGACAGAGCAAAAGACAAAACGTCCGATAGATGAGCATGTAAGGGATCAATCTGCCTCTCTCCACACCACGCAACAAATTTAGACCATCTATTAGCGTAGATAGATTTAGTGGAGTGTCGCCTGGCCGCTAATATAACATCCACTACCTCAGGCGGGAGAGAGAAGGAACTCAGGTTGCCCCGTTCAATCTCCAGGCATGTAGGTGCAAACTCTGGAGGTTGGGGTGTAAAACCTGCCCCTGCGACTGCGAGAGGAGGTCTGCCCTGAGAGGGAGACGGAGCGGAGGGCACATTGAGAGTTGGAGAAGGTCGGAGTACCATACCCTCCTTGGCCAATCCGGAGCTATTAGGATGACTAGAGCCCGGTCCTGGCGAATCTTCCTCAATACTCGAGGAATCAAGGGTATGGGAGGAAACGCGTAAAGCAACTGGCCGCACCAGGTTATTTGAAACGCGTCCCCCAACGCTCCCTGCATCGGATACTGGAGACTGCAGAATAACGGACAATGCGCGTTCTCTCGAGTGGCAAACAGATCTACCCGAGGAAACCCCCACCTCTGGAAGATTAAACGGACTTGATCTGGATGGAGACGCCACTCGTGGTCTGCCGAGAATTGGCGACTGAGACTGTCCGCACGCACGTTTAAGACTCCGGCCAGATGGTTTGCTATCAAGCAAATCTGATGGTCCTTTGTCCAGGACCATAGTCGAAGAGCTTCTCTGCAGAGAAGGTACGACCCTACTCCTCCCTGCTTGTTTATGTACCACATCGTGGTAGTATTGTCCGTTAGAACCTGTACCGACTGACCACGAAGGGAAGGGAGGAAGGCCTTGAGAGCCAGACGTACAGCCCGTAACTCTAACAGATTGATGTGAAACATCTGTTCCTCTGGAGACCAAAGGCCTTTGATCTCCAGATCCCCCAGATGAGCTCCCCACCCTAGAGTGGAAGCATCCGTTATGACTGTGGCCACTGGTGGCGACTGCTCGAACGGCTTTCCTTGTGAAAGATTGTTGCTTGCAATCCACCACTTCAAATCCACAGCAGCATCTCTGGAGATCTTGACAGGTCTCTCTAGATCCCCTTTGTGTTGAGACCACTGCCTTCGGAGGCACCACTGAAGAGCCCTCATGTGCCAGCGAGCATGCGTGACCAACAGAATGCAGGAGGCAAACAGACCGAGCAGACGAAGGACCTTGAGGACTGGAACTACCGCTCCATTTCAAAACATTGGAACCAAATCCTGAATATCTTGAATCCGCTGAGGCGGAGGAAAGGCCCGACCCAATGTTGTATCCAGTACTGCCCCTATGAACAGGAGGCGCTGAGAGGGCTCTAGGTGAGATTTGGGCTCGTTCACCGAAAAACCCAGGTCGAACAACAACTGGGTTGTTGACTGCAGATGATGCGACACAAGCTCCGGGGACTTGGCTTTGATCAACCAGTCGTCCAAGTAAGGGAATACTGCTATCCCCTTCCTTCTGAGTTCTGCCGCAACCACCGACATCACCTTCGTGAAGACTCGAGGTGCTGAAGTAAGACCAAACGGAAGGACCGCAAACTGATAGTGCTGCGATCCCACCACAAACCGGAGATACTTCCTGTGTGACTTGAGTATCGGGATATGAAAGTAAGCATCCTGCAAGTCGACAGACACCATCCAGTCTTCCTTGTTCAACGCCAAAAGCACCTGTGCTAGGGTCAGCATCTTGAACTTTTCCTGCTTGAGGAACCAATTCAAGATCCTCAGGTCCAGGATTGGTCTCAAACGACCATCCTTCTTGGGAATCAGGAAATACCTTGAGTAACATCCTCGACCCCTTTCCTGCTCTGGGACCAACTCCACCGCGCCCTTTGAAAGGAGGGCTTGTACCTCCTGTTCTAGCAACAGGAGGTGTTCTTCTGAACAATAAGAAGGGCGGGGCGGGATGAGGGGCGGGAACTCCCGAAAGGGAAGGGTGTAGCCTTTTCCCACAATACTGAGAACCCAAGTGTCCGTTGTAACAGTCTTCCATTTGGCGAGAAAATGCTGTAATCTTCCCCCTACAGGAGAGGAGTGAGTGGGGAATGGTGGAAGCCTAAGGCTGCTTCCCCTGCTGCACCCCGCCAGAGGATGAGGAAGAGGCAGAGTGCTGCTGAGAGGCTCCTATGGTGCGGACCCTACCTCTCCCTCTAAAAGATCTATAGGGATGGGAAGAGGCAGGTTGCTGATATCTTCCCCGAAAGGAAGAGGAGGAAGAGCCACGCCCAAATCCACGAAACCTCCTGAAAAATCTGGAAAAGGCCGTGGAAGAAGGAGCTTGGAGCCCTAACGACTTAGCCGTGGCCCTGCTCTCCTTAAAACGTTCCAAGGCCGAATCAGCCTTGGCTCCAAACAGTTTGTCCCCATCAAACGGGAGATCCAACAATGTGGACTGTACATCCGCAGAAAAGCCCGAGTTACGGAGCCAGGCCTGCCTCCTTGCCACCACAGTTGTGCCCATTGCTCTGGCCACCGAGTCGGTCGTATCCAGTCCAGTCTGGATAATCTGGGTCGCAGCAGCCTGGGCATTTGAAACAACGTCCAAAAGACCCTGGGGAAGCTCTGTAAATGATGAGGAAATGTCATCCATCAGAGCATGAATATACCTCCCCAGGATACAGGTTGCGTTGGTGGCCTTCAACGCCAGACTGCAGGACGAAAAAATCTTCTTGGACTGCGCCTCCAGTTTCTTTGAATCTCTGTCCCCAGGCACCGTCGGGAAAGAACCAGGCGCTGACTTGGATGAACAGGAGGCCTGCACCACCAAGCTCTCCGGCGTAGGGTGCCTAGACAGAAAACCAGGGTCAGTTGGAGCCGCCCGATACCTCCTGGCCACGGCCCTGTGAACTGCTGGGGAAGATGCCGGCCTCTTCCACACCTCTAACACCGGATCCAGCAGAGCGTCATTAAATGGCAAAAGAGGCTCTGCCGCAGCTGAGGCCGGATGTAGCACCTCTGTTAGAAGGTTTTGTTTTGCCTCCATCACCGGCAAAGGCAGGTCCAAAAAACTAGCTGCCTTCCGTACCACTGCGTGAAAGGAAGCAGCCTCCTCAGTATATTCTCCCGGGGATGAAAGATCCCACTCAGGGGAAGTGTCCAGCCCACTGGCCGACTCCAGACCACACAGCCCATCACCCGAGTCCTCTAGCTCTCCTTCTCCTGCTCTTCGAATACACGGAGAGCACGTCTCCTCGAATGAAGCCGTTGCTCAATACGCGGAGTCGACAATGCCTCCGCCGAAGTTGAAGATCGGCGCCGATCTTCAGAAGCCACCGACGCCGCGTCCGGCGCCACAGGTAACTTCGGCACCGACGAAAGAGCAGTCGAAGCAGATGGACCCACCGGAGTCACAGGCCGAAATCCCGACGTCGACGGGATGGAAACCCCCGGGGCCAATCCCTCTGAAGCCACCGGAGCGGTCACCGGCGCCGACACCGGCGCCGAGCCCACGTTCCCAAAATGGAGAAAGGGCATAAAGGGTGCCGGCCGAAGAGGCGCAGGATCACCCAATGAAAAGGCCAAAGGCCCAGCCGGAGCACCCCCTGGAGCCATCTGTTGGAAGATGGCATACATCGCATTCAAGAATGCGGAACTATCGGCTCCAGGGGTGGGAAAAGCCAGATACTTGGGTGCCTGTCTCGGAGGCGACCCGACGCCGCCTCGACGTCTGCGACGCCGGAGATAACACCTGAGGCTCCAATACCTCAATCACCGACGCCTGTCCAGGCGAAGTCGGAGACGCCGGAGAGGGCAACGGCGTCGAAGGATGAGGCGTAACCGTGGGACTGATCTCCCATGTCCTTCGGCGCCGATCCGAAGACCTGGAACGAGTCTCCTTGCTTGAATGACGCCGAGATTCTCTATGGCGCCGGGAGTCTCGATGACGCTGATGTCTTGGCGAAGAAGACTTCTTGTGATGCTTCTCTTTTTTCGATTTCGCCATAAACAGCTTCGCCTCACGTTCCTTGAGGGCCTTTGGATTCATGTGCTGGCATGAATCACAAGTCGAGACGTCGTGGTCGGAGCTCAAACACCAAAGGCAGTCGGAATGAGGATCCGTCACTGACATCTTGCCTCCACACTCACGACAAGGCTTGAATCCAGACTTTCTCTGCGACATTATTACCACAGCGAAAGACTACGCAGCAAAAATACACTGTAACCACAAAAGTAACAGTTGCTCCCTCGAAGATAACCGTTTCGAATGCACGGAAAAAAGGGAACTGACGTCGGCACGTCGTCGAGGACCTCTTATTGCCTGTATGACGTCAGACGGCGTCGCGTGGGCTAGAGTGACGTCCTCGTCGACGTGCAGAGACTAGGAAGAAGATTTCCGTTGAATGCTGGCGCCATGGGAGAATTCATTAGGTGAGGAATCCACAGGTAGTTGTATCCATCAGAATACAGAGTTTACAGTTACCAACAACTAAATTTAGGGGAGACAGCATAACTACTGGGGTCCTTGCTTAGCAGGATCCCAGTAGACACAGTCAAACACACTAACAAACAGACCAAAAGTGAGGGTAACCAAGCTAGAAAGAGGCTACTTTCCTACAACTTGAATCTATGATTTTTTTTATTTCACCCAGTATGCATGTTTGGACTTTCACTGAAAGAACTAGAGACATAGGGCCAGATGTAGCAAACATTTTTCCATTCGCAAACAGTGCAAATTGCAAAATTCGGCTGTTTGCGAATGCACAAAATGCCTTTCAAGAAGTATGAAAGGCAGTGGCAATGCAATTTCAAGGAATCGCTAAAACAGCAATTCTCTGAAAATGCGACTCCATTTAGAGAATAGCAAATTGTGATTTTCTAAATAAGAAATCGCAAATAGGGAATTCCTATTTGCGATTTCCAAAGCACATGTATCAAGCATTTCTTAAATGTGAATTGGGCATTTAGGAAAGCAATTACCACCAAATCCAAGTTGGTGGTAAGCATCTGCAATTTTTTAAAATGCATTATAAATATATTTTTTTAAATGACATGTGTTGCACACATGCCCCTAGGACATGTGTGTGCTTCACATGTCCACAAATATTTTTGGGGGGTGCATCAGAGGGGGCCTTTGGCCCCCAGCACCCTGGGGTTTGTATTACCTAGTTTGTGAATTCCTAACTGGAATTCGCAAATTAGGTAATGCAAAACCATTCGCACCTATGAACCTACGGGCCCATAGGGATGAATGGAGCCCCAATCCCTAATTGTGATTCGGTAATAGTGATTGCGGATTTTAAGAAATCGCCATTACAGACTCGCAATTTCCATACATCCCATTTTGCATTTCTTAAATAACGGTTTCTTAAAATTCGCTGTTTAAGAAATGCAAACTGGGAGCTTGATACATCTGGCCCAGGGCTTCTGTCACTATCCTTATCAAGACCAGCAACAAATATATTTGTGTGTGTCTGTAGGAGGCTGGCCTGGCTTTTAGTGGGTACCTTGTCGTACTTTCACTTTGTGCCAGGTCCAGTTTTCCCTTATTAGTAGATTAGAGGTGTTCTAGCAGCTTAGGCTGATAGAGGTAGCTATAGCAGAGCAGCTTAGGCTGAACTAGGAGACATGCAAAGCTCCTACTATACCACTTATATCATATAGCACTATATCACAAGAAAACACAATACTCAGAGTTACTAAAAATAAAGGTACTTTATTTTAGTGACAATATGCCAAAAGTATCTCAGAGGATATACTCCCTTAGGCGGTAAGTAATATACACAAAATATATAGACACAAACCAAAATCAGGTAAGTAATAGTTAGAAAAGTAGTGCAAACAGTGTAGAACACAATAGAATGCAATAGGAGACAATAGGCCTAGGGGCAACACAAACCATATACTCCAAAAGTGGAATGCGAACCACGAATGGACCCCAGGTCTAGTGTAGTGTGTAGAGGGTCACTGGGAGTGTAAGAAAACACTAAGGGTGTCCAAGATACCCCACCCCAAGACCCTGAAAAGTAGGAGTAAAGTTTCCCTACTACCCCAGAAAGACCGTAAAGTCGAGGTAGGGGATTCTGCAAGGACAACAACTGACTGCAAAGCACTGAAGAAGGATTCCTGGACCTGAGGGCCTGGAAAGGAAGGGGACCAAGTCCAAGAGTCACGCAAGTGTTCGGGGGGGGGCAGGAACCCACTAAACCCTGGATGAAGGTGCAAAAGGGCTGCCTCCGGGTGGAAGAAGCTAAAGATTCTGCAACAACAGAAGGTGCCAAGAACTTCTCCTTTGGTCAGAAGATGTCCCACAGTGTGCTGGAGGATGCAGAGTTGTTTCCATGCAGAAAGACCACAAACAAGCCTTGCTAGCTGCAAGAGTTGCAGTTGAGGATTTTGGGTGCTGCTAGGGCCCAGGAAGGACCAGGAGGTCACCCCTTGGAGGAGGAGACAGAGGGGGTGCTCAGCAACGCAGAGAGCCCACGCAGAAGCAGGCAGCACCCGCAGAACCACCTGAATAGGCACTTAGAAAATCTGAGGACGACGGTCAACTCAGAACAACAAAAGAGGGTCCCACGACGTCCAAGTCCAACTCAGCGAGTTGGGCAATGCAGGACGGAGTGCTGGGGACCTGGGCTAGGTTGTGGACAAAGGAAGTCTTGCAAAAGTTCACAGAAGCCAGAGCAGCTGCAGTTCACACAGTAAACAGGATTACTGTCTGGCGTGGGTAGGAAAGGACTTACCTCCACCAAATTTGGACAGAAGGGCCACTGGGGTGTTGAAGACACTTGGACCCAGCTCCTGTGTCCCAGGGACCACGCTCGTCAGGATGAGAGGGGACCCAGAGGACCGGTGATGCAGAAGTTTGGTGCCTGCGTTGTCAGGGGGAAGATTCCGTCGACCCACAGGAGATTTCGTCTTGGCTTCCAGTGTAGGGTGAAGGCAGACAGCCCTCAGAGCATGCACCACCAGGAAACAGTTCAGAAAGACGGCAGGATGAGGTGCTACAATGTTGCTGGTAGTCTTCTTGCTACTTTGTTGCGGTTATTCATGCGCCCTGGAGCAGTCAGTGGTCGATCCTTGGCAGAAGTCGAAGAGGGAAGTGCAGAGGAACTCTGGTGAGCTCTTGCATTCGTTATCTGGTGAGATGCCCACAGGAGAGACCCTAAATAGCCCACAGAGGAGGATTGGCTACTGAGAAAGGTAAGCACCTATCAGGAGGGGTCTCTGATGTCTGGGACACACTGGAGGAGCCCTGGGCACCTCCCCTGGGAGGTGCTGGTCAGGGGAGAGGTCACTCCCCTTTCCTTTGTCCAGTTTTGCGCCAGGGAAGGGCTGGGGGGATCCCTGAACCGGTGTAGACTGGCCTATGCAAGGAGGGCACCATCTGTGCCCTTCAAAGCATTTCCAGAGGCCAGGAGAGGCTACTCCTCCCAGGCCCTTCACACCTATTTCCAAAGGGAGAGGGTATAACACCCTCTCTCAGAGGAAACCCTTTGTTCTGCCTTCCTGGGCCCAGGCTGCCCAGGCCCCAGGGGGGCAGACACCTGTCTGAGGGGTTGGCAGCAGCAGTAGCTGCAGTGGAGACCACGGAAAGTTAGTTTGGCAGTACCCGGGCTCTATGCTGGAGACCCGGGATGCATGGAATTGTCCCCCCAATACCAGAGTGGTATTGGGGTGACAATTCCATGATCCTAGACATGTTACATGGCCATGTTCGGAGTTACCAGTGTGACGCTACATATAGGTATTGACCTATATGTAGTGCACGTGTATTTGCCCTGAACAATGTGGGGGCACCTTCGCTAGGGCTAGGGTGCTCACACACTAAGTAACTTTGCACCTAACCTTCACCAAGTGAGGGTTAGACATATAGGTGACTTATAAGTTACTTAAGTGCAGTGTAAAATGGCTGTGAAATAACGTGGACGTTATTTCACTCAGGCTGCAGTGGCAGTCCTGTGTAAGAATTGTCTGAGCTCCCGATGGGTGGCAAAATAACTGCTGCAGCCCATAGGGATCTCCTGGAACCCCAATACCCTGGGTACCTCAGTACCATATACAAGGGAATTATAAGGGTGTTCCAGTGTGCCCATGAGAATTGGTAAAATTAGTCACTGGCCTGTAGTGACAATTTTAAAAGCAGAGAGAGCATAAACACTGAGGTTCTGGTTAGCAGAGCCTCAGTGATACAGTTAAGCACCACACAGGGAACACATACAGGGCATACTTTATGAGCACTGGGGTCCTGGCTAGCAGGATCCCAGTAACACATAGGCAAAAACAAACATACATACAGTAAAAAATGGGGGTAACATGCCAGGCAAGATGGTACTTTCCTACAGTGTCCGTGTAATAATTACAGGAGAATAGAAGGTGCACATGCAGACTTTATATAAAAGAGAATATTTAGGTGGAAAAGACTACTTGATTTCAATATACTTGCCATGTTGGTTGGGCATATTGAACAGAACGTGAAGTTGAACAGCAGCACATCCCGGAGAATGAGATTCATGCAAATGCAGTGGTTTCCGTTTGGCAACTGTGTATCACACTGCTTCTTGCTACATCTCCACCCTACTCCAACACCCAAACCACCTCTCACAATAGGAATGCAATGTGCGAGCTACAATTGCACAAATGTCATTTGCAAATGGAAATAGGTTTTTTTAATACTTTTACTTCACAATTACATGTTCAATAGAAACAACTGCACACGCAGACTCACCTTCACTCTGAGCTTGTTGTTCGATGTATCTGTTTCCAGAATCTACATAAATAAAAAAAGGAAAAATTATTACTGTTGCAAAGATCTGCAAATAAAATTAGGAAACAGTAAAATCACATAAACTTAAAGTGATATCAGGTAATCTTCAGAATGCCATTGGAAGTAACTGACATGCATATTTAGACTTTTGAAGATATGTATTTCAAATTAAATTAGGAGGACTGACAACAAAAGAAGTGCATTCAAATTGACTACACAACACCTGGACTATGTTGGATATGTATACCAGTTGGAAACCTCAAACATACATTGCCATGCGATTCGATCATGTCTCTAAACAGCGATTCATGCTTTTTCGATTTGGCATATTCGAATCCAAAGATCTCGCTCCAGCGTTGAAGGGCGAGAAGTCAGAAACAAGTTGTTGCCTATGTGGTTATAAAGTAGAGTCACTCTGTCATTTAATGTGCACATGTCCAAGAGTTACTGCTTACATGAAGCAATGCCTGAAACCAATCTTTCTGGAGTTGAATATACGCACTTGTAGGCAAGCCATTATTACTGACAGGTATGTCATCTACTTTGGCATGCACAGGAACAAAATTTGCTACTACTATAAATGCTCATTTTCAAAAAGTACCTTACGTACACCTAGGACAATACACTACACATGTGCAAAGCTATTAATAATACTAAATTAGCACAAAGGCAAGCAATTAAATGCTGAGAGTGGCAATTTAATATATCCGTAGATAACATGTCTCTTAATGTTCCTAGCAAATAGTTTGTTTTAAATAATCATATTTTAAGAAAGACCCATGATTTTATTGAAAGGTTTTAATTTGTGATCTTAAGCTTGTTCAATTATTCTGTGTATGCACTTTACATAAAGCTACAAAAAGTGACTGTGATCTTATATATGTCTGAATAATGCACTTTAGGGTTGAAGGCAACTGCCCTCAACATAGTTGTGATTGTTAAGCTATTTATGATTACATTTTGCATAAAATGGTAGGTAACATCGGTATTATTTGAAGAAAGAAAGAAAGACTACAAAAATCATTAAATCTGAAACTGTTTTACTAATATTTTTTATGGGGTACCTCTACAAAAATAAAAACATTTTCTGGTTAGGGCTTACCACAGTTCAATGTTAATCTCTACAACTACACCTGGTATCTATGACATTAGTTATAGCAATTCTCCTGAGTTCTAAGTTCAAACTATCCTACAAAGCATTAATGATAAGAACATAACACAATAAATATGCCAAACCAATTTTAAAAAATCAAGATAAAATTTAGTAAGCAAAAGTACAGGTTACAATCAGTCAAGGAATACCACATTTTTAAGTTTTAAGGCTAAAACTGCTCAGAAAACTGAAAGCACAAATAAAAGTCAATAGTTGGGGAAGGCCAAGACCTTATCATGATTTCAGGCCCACAGTAATGAAGCGGGAAGTGGGTCCGTCTAGCAAGTGACACATGTCAACGTTTTTACTGTGGAACTTTGTTATTCTCCTGGGTCTCAGAATCCTTGACTGGGGTAAGCAGAATGTGGAAGACAGTCAAGGTCTGTTAAATTCAAATACATAGTTGCTAAGCTGACTTGAATCCTTCAGGCTAGGCACCATAAACTGTGTGAGGGGCAAAGCTTGATTGTGTAGTATCCTAGGATGCTTTGGCACTGTCAAAAAGTATTTGCTTTGCCTCAGTCTCAAGATCTATGTTGGACACAATCACCTTTTCTGGTGCTTAAACCCTCCATCAGGGTGATGCTGAATGCTGTGGATAGGGAGCGCTGCACAAGGCCACATATCTTTATTTGAAGGTCTCACTGAAGCTTACTTCTTCAAGGCAAAAAGGAAAAAATGTCACAGTGGTACAAACATAAAAGTTGTGCTTGCAAAGGGTGCACCATTCTCAGTTTGCCTTGGTACTTTGTAATGGTCCTCCAGAGACTGATAAGAGTGAGCAAGTCGTAAAGTGTCTTGATACTGGGAACATCACTTCTTTTCTCTCCTACACCCTTAAGGTACCTCTGAGAGGCTTCTAGGCACCAGGAGTGTCACAAGCCAGAACTCCAGGTTTTTTAAGATTAACTAACATCTGGCTGACTGGATCTTCATCACAGCAGGGGACATTTTTCCAGGAGTGGCCGTGTATCCGTCAATAGCTAGATTACAATTTGACAGCAGTTCCAGTCTAGACATGAGGGCCCACATTACATCTAGGGAATTTTGTGCTTGTATGCGCCATGGCACACCTTTAAGCATGTGCCCCAGGTGCAAACATGGACAGTGTGACTCATTATAATGAATGTGCTGGCCCCAGAAAAGCTGTTAAAGAGGAGTTTGAGATCAACATGCAGAAGTCAGGGCTTAATTTCACCCGGTGGTTGCTGGTTTGGGGCTCCGGCACTTATTTTTGAAGGCCGGCACTTATTTTTCTGCATCAGGCAATTATTGTGAGCAGAAGACACATATGGGAAAGGTGGAAAAAGGGAAACAGTAGAGAGCCACAAATTGAGAAAGCAGAAAGCTGAAAGAGTGAGCTGAAGGGGCAGGAATTGGATGTAAATGGATAAAGAGACCCAATATGGTTTTAGGATTACGCTGCCTCACTATTCTGCGTTTGCACATTTAATTGCAGCAGCCATGTGGTTCAGAGGAAAGCTCTGAGCAGGGCACATTTTTATTTTCATATTAACTACTGGCAGGAGTGTGCAGTAAGTGGCTGAACCCACCTAGAGGATGATATCTGTGGGGGTACATGTGACCTCTTTCTGCCCTCACGGGTGCACCAACAGTGCTCTACCTTTTTTGTGTCACACTTTTAGTGTGACACCTAAGGGCATGTGTGCCTCTCTACCTAAGCAGCGCAGGACAAGTGGCAAAGTGATTCCCTCATTTGCATGGGGCCAGAACCCCATGCACACGAAGGTATGCCCTCACAGGATACCATTGGCACTAAATGTGCACCAGGGCTCTCAGTATTACAGAATGGGTCGCACCAGCATCTGCAGCTCCTTCTGGAATACTATATTGCCCCAGCAGTGCAAAATGCGGGCACACATACTCGTTGCACCTTTGGGGTAATATGTGCAATGTGCCCCAGGTGTCCTTCCACTGTCTCTCTCCATCAGTCAGACAGAATCTCCTTTCTTCCTTTATTTGTTCTCCCAAGTCCAGGTATTTTCTCAGGAGGTGCCTTTCTTATCCTGTGCACTAGCTAGTGTTTGGTGAATTCTGTATAGCCAATCTTAGCAACTATCCAACTGAAATCTAACTTCCTTTTTCAACATTTCTCCTCTTTATTGTAAAACTTCACAAAGTCTCTCATTCAGATTGGTCTTGGGTTTCTGTCCCTTGCAAAATCCTGGTCTTCCTTTTAAGAAACACCCCTAAGGAAATGAGTGATCCCTGTCTTCCTGCAATGGAACCTGTTTTATATACAGTACTCTGTCATACAATCTCGTGGGTCTTAAACTGATATAGTAAAATGCATTACTGCAGGTGAAAGTACGCAAGCATAGGTCAGAGGTGTAACATGGTTAGAGCTGGGGGACGTAGAAAAAAACACCCTGGGAGCTACATTGAGGGACATATAAGGATATTCCCAAAAAGGAGGTGCTTCTTTGATTCATTTACCGCTCCTTCTGCTGTGTACGTGTGAACAGTCAGTACCACTGGTTACGTAAACTAGGAGTATCAAAGCAGTGAATACACTATGAGCAATGTTGTTGACCTACATGACCTAGTGAGGTGGTGTTGTGATGTTTTCCCAGCCTCATTTGGAAATGCAGTGTCTTATATCTTGGCTTGTAGAACAAAAGGTATCACTAGCTGATTATGATGTATCTTCCGTTCTGGATACAGATGAATTTGCAAAAGATTGCTGGGGTTGAAAAGATTTATATCAGCTGTATCCCCACTTCAGATTTCCACTTGAAAGAAGAAGCAGTTCTTTGTCTTACGGTTTATTCAAGTACAAACCTTGAAGGCTCATCCATGCTGTGTGGTGAATTGTACAAGCAGGTTTATTGCTTTCTACCAGGCAACACTTCACTCCTGAATAGGATACTAATTTCAGTCATTGGGGAGATGGCAGTCAGGCTAACTCATTCGAATTTCAGTTTATTCCCAGGTGGCATTTGTTTAATTACTTTTAAACTACACCTAGCAAAAGACTACTTCCACTACTGAATTAGATTTTTGACAACATAACTTTAAAGCACATTTTTACAATTTTCCCAGGCTAAGCTATAAAATAAATTTTTACTGATAATCAAGCTTGCCTATGGAAGCAAAACTGCTATTGATCAAAATATTGACATGGTTATATATATATATATATATATATATATATATATATATATATATATATATGTAAATACAGGTTTCCATACACACACACACACACACACAAAACGTGACATACCTATAATTATAAGGACCAGCCATTGACCGTAATTAATTGTGTATTTACTATTCTAACTACACACACACACACACACACACATGTATATATATATATATATATATATATATATATATATATATATATATATGCACATAAAAAAACAAAGGTTACATAGTTCGGTTCTGAATTTACTCCCACAAAACTGGAGAAACCCAGCAGTTATAGCTAGAATTATTTCAAGTAACTATAACTCACAGACTGAGGTAACTATAATTCATGCCCCCACAATGCAGAGTTATCTGATCAATCATTTTATTGCAGCTGTTACAGTGACATTATCAATGATGATATCAAAGATGTCATGAGTGTTGTAATTTGTGGGGTAATTAGCAGTGCATGATGAGGGCACAAGTTATAGTTACCTTAGGGCACGAGTTATATTTACTTGAAACAATTGTAACTGTAACTGCTGATTTTTTCTGGTTTTGTGTGAGTAAATTCAGAACCTAACTATAACGTCCCAGTAACCTTTGTTTTTTTAAGGACACAGGGAGCCGGCTAGGAGTGCGGGAGCCTTCAGGCTCCCCCTGCGGTCCTCTTTTGACAGCAAGCATCTTGTCTGTATGACACTTTGAAGTTATTTCATGGAGATATTATTGTAATAACAATAGTTTCACCATAGAATGATTTCAAAGAGGTACACAAGCAACATGTTTGCTTGCAAATGTTATATTTTGAGGCTCAGCCAAAGAGAGTCTCTTCTGGCCTACTGGTAAGGCTCTTGGATTGTTACTCAGTAGGTTGAAGGTTAAAGTCCTGGTATGTCATGCATTGTGTCTGTTTATTTACTAGTGCTTTGAATGTTAGACATTGTTAGTGGTGAAATATTTATGTCTTTTTCACCAACAAAATCTTTGGTTTGAGTGTCAAAGTGATATCTTTTTTTTTCATCATATGTAAAAGAAACAAAGAACGAGTTACTTACCTTCGGTAACGACTTTTCTGGTGGATACATTAGCTACCTGTGGATTCCTCACCTGATGAATACTCCCATGGCGCCAGCATTTGACGGAAATCTTCTTACTAGTCTCTGCACGTCGACGAGGACGTCACTTTAGCCCACGCGACGCCGTCTGACGTCATACAGGCAATAAGAAGTCCTCGCCGACGTGCCGATGACAGTACCAACATTTTTTACGTGCATGAGAATAATAATAATAACCCAATGCAATGAAAGAGCAAAGCAACATCTCTTAATATTGTAAATCACACAACATTGCAATAAAATAGCTATAGATTTAATATAACTTTTTTTTTTTTTTTTTTAAACAAATAAATATATTTATACATACGAACCATGTATATACCCAATATATATATAGATTTATATATAAATATACACATATATACAAATATCATACATGCAAAATGTATTGCAACTTTGAATACCAAAAGGAGCACACTCAAGGATTGCTTGGAGAGACCAAAAAGGCAACGGGGAGGCGGGTGGGACCGTGAGGAATCCACAGGTAGCTAATGTATCCACCAGAAAAGTCGTTACCGAAGGTAAGTAACTCGTTCTTCTGATGGATACAACTACCTGTGGATTCCTCACCTGATGAATAGAGTCCCAAAGCAGTACCACGCCCGGCGGTGGGTGCCTAAATGGTCAAACCAAGAAATCCTGCAGCACTGACCGTGCAAAATGACCGTCCCTTCTGACCTCAGAGTCCAAACAGTAATGTTTCACAAAAGTGTGAAGGGACGACCAAGTTGCGGCCTTGCAGATGTCAACCACAGGAACACCCCTGGCCAAGGCCGAAGAGGCCGACTTAGCTCTGGTGGAGTGAGCTCTAATGCCCTCAGGCGGATCCTTCTTTGCCAAAGAGTAACAGATTTTAATGCAAAGAACAACCCACCTGGAGAGTGTTCTCTTGTGGACTGCCTTTCCTCTCCTCTTGCCCACGTATCCGACAAACAGCTGATCCTCCAGCCTGATATCCTTCATTCTGTCGATATAGAAGCTCAACGCCCTTTTTGGGTCCAGGCGATGTAGTCTTTCTTCCTCCTTTGAAGGATGAGGCGGAGGATAAAACGTGGACAAAGTGATTGTCTGAGCCAAATGGAAGGGTGAAACAACCTTCGGAAGGAAAGCAGCCTTGGTCCTCAACACCACCTTATCCCCATAAAACGTTATATAAGGGGGTTTAACCGATAAGGCCTGCAACTCACTCACTCTCCTTGCAGATGTTATAGCTACCAGGAATACTGTTTTAATAACCAAATACCTTAAGGGGCAAGAATGCATAGGCTCAAAAGGGGACCCCATAAGGAAAGTCAGGACCAAGGACAAATCCCATTGAGGCATAACGAATGGTTTTGGAGGATATTGATTCAGAAGACCTTTCAAGAATCTGAGAACAATAGGGGATTTAAATAACGATGGTTGGTCTGGAAGACAAATGAAGGCTGACAAGGCCGACAAATAACCCTTAATGGTAGCTACTGCACAACCTTTCTGCGCTAGAGACAGTGCAAAAGACAAAACATGTGACAGATGAGCATGTAAGGGATCCATCTGTCTCTCTCCACACCACATAACAAATTTAGACCACCTATTAGCGTAGATAGATTTAGTGGAGTGTCGCCTGGCCGCTAAGATAACATCCACTACATCAGGCGGGAGAGAGAAGGAACTCAGGTTGCCCCGTTCAATCTCCAAGCATGTAGGTGCAGACTCTGGAGGTTGGGGTGTAAAACCTGCCCCTGCGACTGCGAGAGGAGGTCTGCCCTGAGAGGGAGACGGAGCGGAGGGCACAGTGAGAGTTGGAGAAGGTCGGAGTACCATACCCTCCTTGGCCAATCCGGAGCTATTAAGATGACTTGGGCCCGGTCTTGGCGAATTTTCCTCAATACTCGAGGAATCAAGGGTATGGGGGGAAACGCGTAAAGCAACTGGTCGCACCAGGTTATCTGAAACGCGTCTCCCAACGCTCCCTGCATCGGATACTGGAGGCTGCAGAATAACGGGCAATGCGCGTTCTCCCGAGTGGCAAACAGATCTATCCGAGGAAACCCCCACATCTGGAAGATTAAACAGACTTGATCTGGATGGAGACGCCACTCGTGGTCTGCCGAGAATTGGCGACTGAGACTGTCCGCACGTACATTCAAGACCCCGGCCAGATGATTTGCCACCAAGCAAATCTGATGGTCCTTTGCCCAGGACCATAGCCGAAGAGCTTCTCTGCAGAGAAGGTACGACCCTACTCCTCCCTGTTTGTTTATGTACCACATCGTGGTAGTATTGTCCGTCAGGACCTGTACCGACTGACCACGAAGGGATGGGAGGAAGGCCTTGAGAGCCAAACGTACAGCCCGTAACTCCAACAGATTGATATGAAACACCTGTTCCTCTGGAGACCAAAGCCCTTTGATCTCCAGATCCCCCAGATGAGCTCCCCATCCTAGGGTGGAGGCATCCGTTATTACCGTGGCCACTGGTGGCGACTGCGCGAACGGCTTCCCCTGTGAAAGATTGTTGCCCGCAATCCACCACTTCAATTCCACAGCAGCATCTCTGGAGATCTTGACAGTACCTTCTAAATCTCCCTTGTGTTGAGACCACTGCCTTCGGAGGCACCACTGAAGAGCCCTCATGTGCCAGCGAGCATGCGTGACCAACAGAATGCAGGAGGCGAACAGACCGAGCAGACGAAGGACCTTGAGGACTGGAACTACCGCTCCATTTCGAAACATTGGAACCAATTCCTGAATATCTTGAATCCGCTGAGGCGGAGGAAAGGCTCGACTCAATGTTGTATCCAGTACTGCCCCTATGAACAGGAGGCGCTGAGAGGGCTCCAGGTGAGATTTGGGCACGTTCACCGAAAAGCCCAGGTCGAACAACAACTGGGTTGTTGACTGCAGATGATGCGACACAAGCTCCGGGGACTTGGCTTTGATCAACCAGTCGTCCAAGTAAGGGAATACTGCTATCCCCCTCCTTCTGAGCTCCGCCGCAACCACTGACATCACCTTTGTGAAGACTCGAGGTGCTGAAGTAAGACCAAACGGGAGGACCGCAAACTGATAATGCTGCGACCCTACCACAAACCGGAGATACTTCCTGTGCGACTTGAGTATCGGGATATGAAAGTAAGCATCCTGCAAGTCGACAGACACCATCCAATCTTCCTTGTTCAACGCCAAAAGCACCTGTGCTAGGGTCAGCATCTTGAACTTTTCCTGTTTGAGGAACCAATTCAAGATCCTCAGATCCAGGATTGGTCTCAACTGACCATCCTTTTTGGGAATCAGGAAGTATCTTGAGTAACAACCTCGACCCTTTTCCTGCTCTGGGACCAACTCTACCGCGCCCTTTGAAAGGAGGACTTGAACCTCCTGTTCTAGCAACAGGAGGTGTTCTTCTGAACAATAAGATGGGCGGGGCGGGATGAGGGGCGGGAACTCCCGAAAGGGAAGGGCGTAGCCTTTTCCCACAATGCCGAGAACCCAAGTGTCCGTTGTGATAGACTTCCACTTGTGGAGAAAACGCTGTAATCTTCCCCCTACAGGAGAGGAGTGAGTGGGAGACGGTGGAAGCCTAAGGCTGCTTCCCCTGCTGCACCCCTCCAGAGGACGAGGAAGAGGCAGAGTGCTGTTGAGAGGCTCCTCTGGTACGGACCCCACCCCTCCCCCTCCCTCTAAATGACCTATAGGGGAGGGAAGAGGCGGGTTGCTGGAACCTCCCCCGAAAGGAAGAGGAATAAGAGCCACGCCCAAATCCCCGAAACCTCCTGAAAACTCTAGAAGAGGCAGAGGAAGAAGGAGCTTGCAGTCCTAACGATTTGGCTGTGGCTCTGCTCTCCTTAAATCGTTCCAAGGCTGAATCTGCCTTGGCTCCAAACAGTCTGTCCCCATCAAACGGGAGGTCCAGCAGGGTCGACTGCACATCCGCAGAGAACCCTGAGTTTCGGAGCCAGGCCTGTCTTCTTGCC
The DNA here is from genome assembly GCF_031143425.1 of Pleurodeles waltl. Taxonomy (NCBI): domain Eukaryota; kingdom Metazoa; phylum Chordata; class Amphibia; order Caudata; family Salamandridae; genus Pleurodeles; species Pleurodeles waltl. Next base: position 1,222,023,043 of record NC_090447.1, read on the forward strand.
ACCACAGCCGTGCCCATCGCCCTGGCCACCGAGTCGGTCGTGTCCAGCCCAGACTGGATAATCTGGGTCGCGGCAGCCTGGGCGTCCGAGACCACATCCAAAAGACCCTGGGGAAGCTCCGTGAATGAAGACGAAATATCATCCATCAGCGCATGGATGTACCTCCCCAGAATGCACGTGGCGTTGGTGGCCTTCAACGCCAAACTGCATGACGAAAATATTTTCTTGGACTGCGCATCCAGTTTCTTGGAGTCTCTGTCTCCAGGCACCGTCGGGAAGGAACCAGGCGCTGACTTTGAGGAACAGGAGGCTTGCACCACCAAGCTCTCCGGCGTAGGGTGTCTAGAGAGAAAGCCAGGGTCAGATGGTGCAGCTCGATACCTCCTGGCCACAGCCCTATGAACGGCCGAGGAAGACACCGGCTTCTTCCACACCTCCAACACCGGATCCAGCAAAGCCTCATTAAATGGCAAGAGAGGCTCAGCTGCAGCAGAGGCCGGATGCAATACCTCTGTCAGCAAATTCTGCTTTGCCTCTGCCACCGGCAAAGGCAGGTCCAAAAAGCTCGCTGCCTTCCTCACCACAGCATGAAAGGAAGCAGCCTCCTCCGTATATTCCCCTGGAGATGAAAGGTCCCACTCAGGGGAAGTGTCCAGCCCACTGGCTGTATCCAGACCATGCAGTCCGTCTCCAGAGTCCTCAATCTCTCCCTCCTCTAGGACTCGCTGGTACTCTTGCTCTTCTAAAAGACGGAGAGCACGCCTCCTCGAATGAAGTCTCTCCTCGATACGCGGAGTCGACATGGCCTCCGCCGACGTCGAAGAACGGCGCCGATCTCCAGAAGCATCTGACGCCGCGTCCGGCGCCACAGGCAGCTTCGGCGCCGAGGCAGGAGCCGATGGACCAACCGGAGTCACAGGGCAAAATCCTGACTTCGACGGAGGGGCAACCTCCGGGGCCGAAACATCCGAAGCCACCGGAGCGGCCACCGACGCCGGCACCGGCGCCGAGCCCACATTCCCAAAAGGGAGAAAGGGCATAAAGGGTGCCGGCCGAAGAGGCGCAGGATCACCCAACGAAAAGGCCAAGGGCCCCGAAGGACCAGCCGGAGCAGCTCCTGGAGCCATCTGCTGAAAGATGGTATACATCGCATTAAGAAACGCGGTACTATCGGCTCCAGGAGTGGGAAAAGCCGGATACTGGGGTGCCTGGATCGAGGGCGACCCCGACGCCGGCCTCGACGTCTGCGACGCCGGAGAAAACACAAGAGGCTGCACCACCTCAATCACTGACGCCTGACCAGGTGAAGTCGGTGACGCCGGAGAGGGCAACGGCGTCGATGGATGCGGCGTGACCGTGGGGCTGACCTCCCAAGTCCTCCGACGCCGAGCCGAAGGTGACCTCGAACGAGACTCCTTGCTGGAGTGGCGTCGTGAGTCTCTACGGCGCCGGGAGTCTCGATGACGCCGGTGAGACCTTGGCGAAGAAGACTTCTTATGATGTTTCTCCTTCTTCTTTGACTTTGCCATGAATAACTTGGCCTCGCGCTCTTTGAGGGCCTTCGGATTCATGTGTTGACATGAATCGCAAGTCGAGACGTCGTGGTCGGAGCTCAAACACCATAGACAGTCGGAGTGAGGATCTGTAACTGACATCTTGCCCCCACACTCTCGACAGGGCTTGAAACCCGACTTCCTCTGAGACATTGTTACCGCAGAGAAGACTACGCAGCAGACAATACACTGTAACCACGAAGGTAACAGTAACTCCCTCGAAGATAACCGTTTCGAATGCACGGAAAAAAGGGAACTGTCATCGGCACGTCGGCGAGGACTTCTTATTGCCTGTATGACGTCAGACGGCGTCGCGTGGGCTAAAGTGACGTCCTCGTCGACGTGCAGAGACTAGTAAGAAGATTTCCGTCAAATGCTGGCGCCATGGGAGTATTCATCAGGTGAGGAATCCACAGGTAGTTGTATCCATCAGAAACATCAAGTTGTCAGCTAACATCGAGGTGCATACCATCAGAGACATAAAACAGTATAAGCAATAGAATGCGCACACACACATGGATTCAGTACCTTCGATCATGAATATTTTGCTGTGTAACTTTTAGTCTCACTTTCATGGCGTGAGCTGCACAGCTCCCTGTCTGCTTAGCAAATAATTTGGGAAAGGGTTCAATCTATTTTTGGGATGGGATGCCATGGGCAGTTCCTCCGCATAATCTTCTAGAACATCTTCACAATAAATAACTTCTTACAGCCACTTTGAGTGTGTGGAGTATGCTCTTTCCCCCAATGTATTGCCACTTGTCATTTGGCCAGCAGCAGTGCTATTGCTCTGAATCAGTGTGCCACCAGCTGCAATGTGTTCACCATGCCCAGCAGACACATCTCAATCGTGCAATGCACTGGCACCGTGATTATGTCACACAAGGTGTCTACCACTTGCGCCAGTACTCCCTTATTTGGGGCACTCTCACACCAAGTGTGCGAATCCCGCTCTTGTTAACCCACATCGAGCACATCGTGTGTCCACCTGTAATCCATATCATTGCATTTTAAGTGGTGTGTAATACATCTGGTGCAAACATTGATAGTGGATAATGCACAGGTTGCAGTTAGAGGTGAAGCAGCTAGTTAGTGAGCAGCAGTATTTCCAGTCTCCTTCTATCAGGGGAGTTGGGAGGATGGCATTCCAGCGTGCTAGTGCTTTGTCGGTCGACAATGGGCCCTCAGTCTTTGTGGCTACATATAATTTAGTGACTAATTGCCTCCTGTCCGGGCTCGTAAGTAGGGTCTGTAGCGTTCCCAGTGCTTGGGGCTTAGCCAGGAATATCGGGTATAGGGCCTTTATGGCGTGCCTGTGGCAGTGATAACAGAAATTAAAAAGTGACGTGACATTGTGTATCTGTTGCAAATCTGCCAGACCCACGAAGGTCCCACCCGAGTAGAGATCTCCCATGGTGACAATTCCTACTGATTTCAGCAGGGTCAGCGCCCCTTGCTCATGTGTGACCAACAGCACTGGGTGACACTCTACGGGTAATACCAGGGCATACAAAGGCAGTCGTCCTGCCTGGGTCCCCAATGCATGCCAGGCTGCAATTGTGCAGTCTACTGTGTTAATCTCTGTGCGAGGCGCGTCTCTACATGTTCATGGCAGCACATGTCGCAATAGCATAGGATGTACATCTTCTGCCTCTACAGTCAGATATTCGGTCGGGCAGTACCAGTAGTGTGCATGTTGCGCTTGCTCACACAGATTGTTTGGGTCGTCAGTCGCAAGATCAGTTATTTTTCCCAATAGATGCTGAGCCCAGAGTGTCGCTCAAATCTTATGTATTCCCTTAGTATAGGTGGTTTCTTACATACACTACCATGTCGTTGCATAAAGCAACACTCCGACCGGACGATGCCGAAATTGAAGCGCCACTTTTGTATGCCTCTGCTATATAATGCAGGCCAGTGGCTCCACCACCAGAGCAAACAGAAGCGGGGACAATGGGCATCCCTGCCTTGTCCCGCGTTGTATAGACACCAAACTCAACGTATACCCATTTATTTGAATCCGCGCAGTCGGACCGCTATATAGTAGTTTATTTCATCAGAGATACGTATTGGGCAAGCCCATTCACTCCAATATCATGAAAATGTAAGGCCATCCTATAGAGTCGAAGGCCTTGGCGGCATCAAATAATACCTTCGCCGCCTCCAGTTGGAGGTTCAAGCGATGTAGCAGAGCAAACAACGTACACCTGGAACTGGATGAAACCCACTGGTCAGGGAAAACCAGCTTTGGCATGAGGGGCTCAAGGCGATTTGCTATTTATTAAGGACAGAGGGCGATATGACCTGCACTGATATGTTCCCTTTTCTTTTTTGAGGAGCACTACAATAAGGGCCTCCCTCAGAGTTGTAGGGAGTTCCCCTCTTGTGTAGGCTTTGTCATACATATTATGAAGGTGGGGGATCACTTGTGCAGCATATGTCTTATAGAACTCCCCGATCAGCACGTAAGAGCCCGGCACTTTTTTGTTTGGTAGTTTCTGTATTGCATCACTGACCTCATCCAAATCTATGGGCCTCGAAAGATCGACCCGCTGGGCACCCAATAGCCTTGCCAGGGCTGCATCTTTCAAGTACACCGCAATATCGGGCTTACTTACTCTGTCAGGAGAGTCATGTAGTGACCCAGAATAGGACTTTCAAAATCCCTTCTGCATCCCAGTGCTCCCGGACAGTCCCGTCTTTGATTTTGGTTACTTGCTGGGCACTCCTGCCTGGTTGTAATTTGGCTGCCAGAGAGGGCACTGGGTGCCCACTTCTCCATATGCCTTAGCCACGTACCCACGGGACATATAATGTATCTTCCAATCAGCAGTGTCCTGATATTCATTAGTATGGTCCCGGAAGCGTGATAATGTTGCAAGATTCCCTGTGTGTTTGTATTTCTGTTCCAGCTACTGGATAGCACTCTCTGCCCTACCCCGCTTGTTGTGTATATCATTGAGTATTCCCAATTTTGTTCCAATGCAGACCCCACCTATTGTAGCCTTAAAGGCCTTCCAGAGGGTGCCTGCACTTGTCACTGAGTCCTTGTTGGTATCAAAGTACTCACGCATGGCATGTCCTCTTGTATTCCTGTATACTTGGCCAAGCAGTGCTGTATTCTGAAAACGCCATGTGAATGGTCTGAATGTCAGCGCAGGAATTGTGATATCTAGTCTCACTGGTTTGTGATCGGGCAGCGTCTGTGCCAGGTACTGGACTTTTGTTACCCACAGGCTTGCTTCTTCCGACACTAGCCAGTAGTCAGGGCGGGCCCAGGTAGCATGCACCATGGACGCATATGTGCCCTTCCATGCTTCCTTGTTGTGCAACCTCCAGTTTGCCATAGCTCCCTTGAGTATTTTCGCAGAGCTGTGGTCGTAACTCGCCATCCCCATCGACCTGTCATTTCGTGTATCTAATGTTATGTTTGAGTCCCCTCCCCAGAGGATCACAGCTGGTGGCAGGGTGAGCAAAATATTCCACAGGTTATTGTAAAATGTTGGGTCATCAATGTTTGGTCCGTAAACATTCACAAGTGTGGTCATGTTTCCCCCCTGGGTCCCCTGTAGGATGACATATCTTCCCTGTTTGTCTGTGATGGTGTGCACTGTAGTGAATGGCATGCCTTTTTTTTATTAGTATCAGCACTCCCTGAGAGTATGAGCAGTACGACGAGGATGCTTGTACTCCCGACCACCGCACGCCTATTGCTCTCTGATGTCTCAAGTGCGTTTCCTGTAGGAAGGCAATCTGTAAGTGATGTCTATCAAGGTAGGCAAGTACCTGCCAGGTTTTGTGGGGGCTATTGAGTCCCCGTACATTCCAGGTCAGGAGTGACACAGTACCCGAGTCGTGGGTCTGTTGATTGGGTATTTCACCAGAGCCTCTGACAGTGGTGTGTATATGTACTTGATCATCATACAATGGCTCTGTACATGGTATAGCTGCTGCAGCAACATAACGTAACCCCAACATTCACCCCCCACACCCACTTCAGCATCCCAATTATGCTAAAGCAACTCCCATCAACTTGCAGAGCATGTAATATCCGCATTTTGAATTCCTCTTGGAATTTTGTCACTAGCAATAAATACTACAAGGCAAATCATAGATCAGTTCTGTTCAGGGTGCTCCCTCCAAGGGGCGCTCAGAGACCCAATGTCCCCAATCTAGCAGGGTGGCCATGATGACTCACGTTGGAGGCACAGGTTACCTGTCTTTCTTCATACATGGCTGATCTTTTATGGAATGCCTGTGCCACCGACAGCAGTTACCGCAGTGGCGCCCTTCATGCCACGCTTTGCAGAATCCACTACACCAGATCTATGGCTTCCCATATAGGGCCTCATTACGTGTTTGGTGGCGGGATTACTCTGACCCAAAAGTAAAGTTATCCCGGGTGCCGTTTTACAAGTTCCATAGGATACAATGGATCTTGTAATACGGCGAGAAGGATATCTGTCACTTTTGGGATGGAGTAATCCCCTCCGCCAAACTCGTGGTGAGGCCCATAGTCTTGTTTGGTTGGTTCAGCAGGCATTGGTGTTTCAGTGTCCTATCATTCATAGGGGGCTGGGCAGGGCCTCAATTGGAGTCTGCATCAGTTTCGGCTCCTGGAGAGTGCATTGTTCGAGTTTCCTCAACAGCTTGTTGGTGGCCTCCATGTAGTTTCTGTTTTACTAGAAGACATTCTTTGCGAGCTGCTTGTACGGTGGATGTGAAATCAGGGTAAAAGGATGGATGATTTCCCAGGTAAGTGATTTCTCCTTTCTAGCGGGCTATGCTTAGACTGGTGTCCCGGTCCCTGTAGTTCAGCAGCTTGGCCATGACAGGTCGTGGAGGTGCCCCGGGAAGGGGTCTCGGAGAAAAAGATCTGTGGGCTCGCTCCACCACAAACATTCAGACAGGGCATCAGATCCAAAGATTTCAGTTATGAGACTTTCTAGATATGACTCCATGTTCCCTGTGCTAGTCGACTCCGGGAGTCCTATTATGCACAAGTAATTGTGCCTCAAGCATGCCTCCAGAACAGCCTTTTTTGCTTTAATCACCCCCAATACTCTCTCCATGTTCAGCCTTTTCTCCACGGACTTTAGAGCTTCATCTGCGTTGGATACTCTCTGCTCAACATCAGTGAGGCGGATGCTGTTCCAATTTTGTGGAGAGGTTGTCCATGCAGAGGTCTAGTCTATCTATCTTTCTATCGATCATTTGTAGACTTTGCTGCATGGCAAGGAGAATATTTTCTAGAGAGCTTGCAGGCTGGCTTGGCACTTCTTTGTCTGCCTCGGCTTCTGGAGGCTCACTGGAACTTTTTTTTGGCTTGAAACGACAATCGGGTTTGCGATTTGTCTGATTTGCCCATTATCACTGTGGTCTAGCGCCAGGCAGCCCGCATGTTGCTAACTTCGCACCTGGGTCAGGGTGGGCCACTGGGGCGTCAGTTCTGGGCAGCGTGACTCCCAGTCTTAGGCACAATGTCAGACGTCTGAGAGGACACGCAAGATCAGCCTTGCATGCAGGGCCAGTAGGCCGCCCAGTCCACCTGGGATGCTGGGTGTATTGATGTTGTGCTGGGCCTGGACCTGTGCAGCCTGTGCCTTGTGTTGTCCGCCCTTCGCCTTCAGCTGCAGAAGTGCCCCTGCCCAGCATCATTGCAATGTTCACTATCTGCCTTGAAGACAGTGAACATTACGAGGGTGATGGTGCACCCTGCAGGCTACAGCATTGCCGCCGGATTCATTACAAGCCAACCTAGCGGAAAACTCTTAACTCCAGCAGGGTGGTCGCCACAAAGGCAGCGGCCACCCTGTTGGGAGTTTGGCGGAAGGGTTTTCCCATCAGTCAAATTCGTAATAGGGCCCTTAATCCTTTGAAGGTGACTGGCTACTTGGGCAATGTTCTTCTAACCAATTTGCTAAAATGCAATAGTTAAACCATTTCAAAGTATCACTGTAGAAAAGTACCCTCTTTTTGGCATGTTACCCCCAATTTCTGCCTGATGTCAGTTGGTTGACTGTGTCACTGGGATCCTGCTAAACAGAACCCTAGTGCTTATGCTCTCTCTTCTCAAAATGTTGTCACTGCATACTAGTAACCCAGTATTTCATCCCAAATTGGCATACTGGTCACCTCTTATAAACCCCTAGTATATGGTACTTTGGTACCTAGGGCCACTGGTGTTCCACGGGATCCCTATGGGCTGCAGCATTACTTTTGCCACCCTTAGGGAGCCCATGCAAAGGCTTCTACAGACTGCCATTGCAGCCTGCGTGAAATGGTGCATGCACCATTTCACAGCCATTTACAATGCACCAGGTCACTTATAAGTCACCAATATACCAGGCCTTCCAACCCTGAAGGCTGGGTGCAGAGTACCTGTGTGTGAGGGCACCCCTGCACTAGCAGAGGTGCCCTCACGTCATCCAGAACCATTTTCCCAGACTTCGTAAGTGCGTGTTTGCCATTTCAAGTGTTCACTGGACATAGGTCAATACCTATGTCCAGCTTCACAATGGTAACTCTGAAAATGGTCATGTAAGGTGTCTAACATCTCAGAATTATACCCCAATACTGATTCTAGCATTGGTTGTAAAATTACATGCACTCTGGGGGCTCCACAGTGGACCCGCAGTACTGCCATAGCAGCCTCTGAGGTTTTCCAGGCAGCCCCAGCTGCTGCCACCTCACAGATGAGTTTCTGCTCTCCTGTTGCTCAAGCAGCTCAAGCCCAGGAAGGCAGAACAAAGAATTTCCTTTGGGAGAGGGGGGCTACACTCTCTCACATTGGAAATAGGTGTTCCAGGTATTGGAGGGGTAGCATCCCATAGTCTCTGGAAATGTTTTGAAGGGCTTACCTGTGTAGCAGACCAATCCCCCTTTCAGAGCTATTTAGGGTCTCTCTAATGGGTGTTTCCTCAGATCCGGATTGCAAGAGTCCAGCAGGAATACTCTGCATCCTTTACTTCACCTTCAACCGACAAAACTGCATCTGGACCTTCAAGGAACTCTACAAACTGCAGCAAAGAAGCAAAGATAACTTCTGCAACATTGTAACTCCTGCCAGCAACTGCAACTGTTTCCAGGTCATGCATCCTCAAAGGACAGCCAGTCTTCAGCCTGCACCAGAAAAACAAAGGAATCTCCCTTGAAGTGAAGGAGTCACTTCCCTGCTTCAGCAGGCACCTCTCTGCAGCGACGACTGGTGGCTTGGGTTCTCCTGAAGAAGTGTGTGGATCCAGCAACACAGGTGGTGGACTGAAGTGGTCCCAATGGTCCTGAAGTCCAGCTGTCCAACTTTAGTGGAGGTAAGAGCTTGCATCCTCACGCACAACAGTACCCCCATATACCCTGTGTTTTGCAGTTGCCAAGGCTTGTTGGAATCCTTCCACGAAATTCTTCATGCACTGTGCAGCTCTAGGCCCCAGCACGCCTCCCAGTGACGCACAGCTTCCTGCGTGGTCCCCCGGCGCCTTGAGACCCTTTGTTGTAGTGCTGTGTGGGCCTCCTTATGCACCTTCTTTGTCCCCGTGCTGTGGGACTCATGTGCACGCTGCCTGGTCTTCTGAGGGTTCGCTGAGTTGCTGAGAGCCCCCTATGACTTCTCCTCCTGGGTAGAGTCCGCCAGATCCCTCCTGGTCCCAGGCAGCGCCATTATAAGCTAACCGCAAGCTTTGCACCAACCAGGAACCTGCATCCATCTTCTTGGGTGCAGTAGTGACTGTTCTTCTTCACCAGTGGTTCTTCTTTTGCACCTTCATATGGGTTAGCAGGGGCTTGTGTTCTCCCTGGACTCTTCAGTGCTTCTCGGACTTGGACCCCTCCTTCCACAGGTTCGTTGGTGTCTTGCAGTCTCTTCTGGTTGTTGCAAAATCTTCTATCACGTGTTCTTGTGTGTTCTGGGAAACCTACAGTGATGTATTCCTGCTTTCCTGGGCTCTGGGGTGGGTTCTATTACTTACCCCCTGCACACTACACTTGCCTAGCTGGGAAATCGACTTTCGATTTCCACAATTTTATTATATGGTTTGTGTTCCCCCAAGGCCCATTTGTAACTATTGTGATTTTCACTATTTGCACTGTTTTCTAACTGTTATACAACTATTTCCACATTCTAGTGTATATACTGTGTATATTACTTACCACCTAAAGGAGTATAGTCTCTAAGGTACTTTTGGCATTTGTGTCACCAAAATAAAGTACCTTTATTTTTGTAACACTGAGTATTTTCTTTCATGTGGTATTGCTTGAGTTTTGCATGCCTCCTAGTTAAGCCTTGGCTGCTCATCCACACTACCCCTAGAAAGCCTGACATTTAGACACTGACTACATTTCACTAATAAGGGATAACTGGACCTGGTATAAGGTGTAAGTACCATAGGTACCCACTACAAACCAGGCCAGCCTCCTACAATGACTTCCTATCATTAAATTCTATGTTGATCAAGATATGTTTCTTCATTCCTTTAAGGCAGGCCAAGTTCTACCAGTCAAGACATCGAAGATTTCCATCCTAATGTGAACTGATTGACTAATGTGCTGCAATTCAAATTCAAAATCATGTGACTGTGGTCAGTGTCCTTTATTGTAACTGATCTGGTTTTCATTCCCATAAAACAGAGACAGATATCATGCTGAGTGTGGGTGGTGCCTCAAGAGTGCTAGTTGGTGGTGATTGCTCTTGAGTGCTTCTAACTAACTCATTTGAGGTGGTCAACCATGCAGCATTTTTTCCCACTTTTTTCCCTGGCATAGCTTTAATCCCACCTTTCCGATCATTCTAAGGGGCATATTTAGGAGCTCCTAGTGCCACCGGAGCATCACTTTTTGAGACGCTCTGGTGGCGCAATGCCCTGCAGCGTATTTGCAAGGTGGCGTTAACGCCACCTTGTACATAAGGCTCCTTCACACGCAGCACTTTGCGTGGAAGGGGCGTGCAATGGGTTTTGCTGTGGGCATGCCACAGCAACACCAATTGCATTTTGACACTGCTTCAGATTTAAGAATTTTTGTAAACCTGAGGCTGCGCCAAAATCTAACGTTACCCCATAGGTGCCGTTAGCATGGCGCAACGAGGAGAAAAGCTTTCATATCTCCTCGTTATTATGCTCTTTCTTTGTGTACTGCATTCTTCAGCACACATAGAAAGGGCAAATCAGCATTTACAATTGTTTTTGTGCAGGAAGGTATTCTTTCCTGCACAAAAACAATCGCCCCCTCAACGTAGCCATCCTTGCACTATGGTGCAAGGGTTGCTGCACTGGTGTACGGCAGCAAATTTGGTGCCAGCGCAGGTGGAAACACAATGGTGCACACTATTCTAGTAAATATAGCACATCCCTCAGTTTTGAAAAGTGATGGCTGGCAAGAGCTCCTTTGTCCACCAGACCAGTGTCCTTGATGCCAAATATTCAGTGCCTGTGTGAAGGACTCAGTGCTACAATGCTACAGAGAATGTTGAGTATTAAGATTTTGAAATTCAATATAGAAAAAAGGTGAGTTTATTTGTTCACAACTTTATTTACTTTTCCAGTTCCTTCTTCTGCTCTTTCTCCAACATGTGTGTTTGCTCATAAATCCCGGGGGGATGCACTCTGTCCCGTTAGCCACACATTGCCAAAATACAGAAAGTATGTTTATAGCATCTGACATTGCTGAAGAAAATCAATCACTTTTTAGCCTGTTTTCTGATATCAGACGCCTGCAGAACAACTATCTAAGCAGTTGTACTACTTTCCTTTGAGTATATCATGTAGGGTTTACCTGGCTCTGCTATTTCTCGCTTGAAATCTGTCCTGCACATGGCTAAGAGATTGGTATTTGGCACACATGTATTTGACCATGTTAACTTGGTTTTATTTTTGAGCTGGCGACTCAAAATCCTAGGTTTGTCTTGCATTGAGGCTGTTTGCACAGGTAAGGGCTGATAGTTTAAAGCTTGGAGCTAAATTGCCTAATTGACCAAAACCAATTTCCAACGTGTGGTGCTGGTTTTGGAGCCTTTTGCCATTTTTCCACTTCTGGTTGACTTAAAAAGCCATTAGAAAAAGGAAATTGATGGAGATTTATCTGCTGAAATTTGACACACTTAGAAAGGTATAATTTCTTTTTTGGCAGATTTTTACTCTCTGTTCACACAACAAATAGCCACGCTCCTTGGTGATTAATGGGCAGTGAGAGGGAAGCTAGTCAATCTCCCAGAATCTATTTAGTATTTCTTATATGCCATTCACGGATCAAGAATTATAGGGCCATCTGTATAGAACATTAGCAAATCAGTATTCAGTCGTAAACTGAATATCGGTCACTAAATGGTAGAAATGGAATTTATGAAACCTGTTCGCAGTCCTCAAGTTAACATTCCAAATAACGATTTGCAAATAAGAAATTGTTATTTGTGATTCGCTATTCTTATGTTCATCACAGTCATAAATAATTGCAAAGAACAGCAAATTGCATATGCAATTTCCACCACCTTGACCTAGGTGGAAATCATGTGCAAACTATATAAAGTGCCCCAGAATGCATCAGAGTTTTTCTAAAATGTCTGCTCTGTGTGTCATGGCAGAGAGAATGAGGAAATTATTTGTTGTTCACAAGATTCTGCCTTGCCCAGACCAGGCTCCAGACTCACACCAGGGGGTTGGAGACTGCACTGTGAGAGGGAAGGTATAGTCCATTCAGGTGAAAGTGACCACTCCTCCCTCCACTCAAGCACAGGTGGCTCATCAGGAGATGCAGGCTACACCCCAGCTCTGTTTGTCTCACTGTCTAGAGGGGATTTACAAACAACCCAACTGTCAAACTGACCCAGACAGGCAATCCACAAACAGGCAGAGTCACAGAATGGTTTAAGCAAGAAAATGCCTACTTCCTAAAAGTGGCATTCTCAAGGTAACAGTCTAAAAACCAACTTCAGTACAAAGATGTATTTTTAAATTGTGAGTTCAGAGACCCTAAACTCCATATTTCTATCTACTCTCAAAGGGAATCTGCAATTTAATGTTATTTAAAGGCAGCCCCCATGTTAACCAATGAGAGAGATAGGCCTAGCAACACTGAAGATTACATTTTGTAGTATTTCATTGTTAGGGCATGTAACACACATCAGTACAGGTCCCACCTTTAACATACACTGCACCCTGCCCATGGGGCTACCTAGGGCCTACCTTAGGGGTGACTTAAATGTAGTAAAAGGAAGGGTTTGGGCTTGGCAAGTGGGGACACTTGCCAGGTCGAATTGGCAGTACAAAACTGCACTGCACACACAGACACTGCAGTGGCAAGTCTGAGCAATATTTACCGAGCTACTTATGTGGGTGGCACAACCAGTGCTGCAGGCCCACTAATAACATTTGACAGACCCTCTGCACCTCTAGTGCGCTTTACTATGGACTTACTAGTAAATCAAATATGTCAATCGTGGATAAGCCAATTAAACATACATTTTTCATAGGAGCATTTGCACTTTAGCACTGGTTAGCAGTGGTAAAGTACCCAGAGTATCAAAAACAGCAAAACAGAGCCCAGCCCACATCAACAACCTGGAAAGCAGAGGCAAAAAGTTAGGGGAGACCACGCCAAGTCTAACAGTACATGTGTCAATCTGCCCACCCTCCACTATAGAGTCTTTATACTGCAACAGTTTTTACTGTAGATTTTCAGAATATTATCTCAAACAAAGTCTGCAGCAATACAAATGCATTCAGCCCCTCATTCCTTGCAAATCTCCAAACAGCGTGTCTTTACACATTCAAAACTGTTAGGCCCCCCTATGCCACTTTAAACAAATTACAAAATTATACTTACCTCAACTTATGTGTACTTACCTGGGATGGGACCATGGAAATGAGCCCACAGGTCCCTTAACGCCTGCCCTCACCCAGGCGTTAAAAAACGGCGCACATCAGGCTGTGCACCATTTTTTAAGGCCCGCCCCCTCCTGTGCGTCAAAATGACGCAGAAGTATAAATAAGGCGCACAGGCCTTAAAGTCATTTTTTGGACGGGAACGCCGACCTTGCATGTCATTAACGCAAGGCGGTTTCCCGCATCCAGATAATGACGCACCTGGAGGAATTTTGACGTTCGCGGGGTCGGGCATCAAGATATAAATATGGTGTTGGGTTTGTGCCGAATTTGCATCAAAAGTTTCAAAGCAAATTCAGCGCAACCAGATTATAAATATGCCCCACTGTGTCTCCATTTTCTGGATGCAATACTGTGTTGTGGCGCCCTGTTGTGCTGTGTGTGCACACTAACTGCAGTGCAAGTGTCAGTATTGTCTTTGTGTGCACACACAACCCCTGGCTACAGTACTAGCAGTGCGTAGCTACTCTGGTTATAGTAGCAGCATGTGCGTGTTCTGTGTCTGCAGTGTGCATGTGGCCCTGCTGTTTGTGCTGTTTCTTTTGTTCATCAGTCTTAATGACTTTAACAGGTAACCCTCAATGGAAATATTTTTTTCTGAGAAAGATTATCTTTTAGGTCCAGATGTATGAAAAGTTTTTGCACTTGCAAACGGTGCGAATCGCAAAAATTGCCCGTTTGCGAGTGCAAAAACGTGGTCTGCAATGCATGAAAGGCATTTGAAGACCAAAAATAAGAAATCGCAAAAATTGCATTTTTTTGCCGTGCGACCGGGTTTTGCGATTCGCATTTTGCGATTCAGTATTTCCAGTAGGAAATTGCGAGGTGCAAAATGCGAATCGCAAAATCCAAATCGCAAATAGATGCATCAAAAAATCGCAATTAGCGATTTTTCGCAGAATGGCATTTTGCACATGCAAAATACCACTAAGTGAAAGCAGGTGGTAACCAGGTGCAGCCTATATAAAGAGGCCCAGAATGCCTCAGACTCTCTACCACAATGGCTGCACTCTACGTCATGGCGAGGAGGATGAGGATCCTGGCAGGTTTGAGGAGAGGGAGGAGGAGACAGGAGCGCATTTTCAGAGTGCGCATTACACTTTTTGACCTGACAGAGGAGGAAATATTTGAGAGGTATAGGTTGAACTCAGCGATGATACTTGACCTGATAGCTGAGCTACAACCCCTTGTGCAGCGCAGAACACTAAGGACACATAGGCCCTCATTCTGACCCTGGCGGTCGGTGATAATGCGGCGGCCAAGCCTCCAACAGGCCGGCGGTCCAAAATATGCAATTCTGACCCTGGCGGGAACCGCCAACACAACCCGCCGCATTAACACTCCGCCCGCCACGGCGGAGCAAACAAACAGCGCGGCGGTCCCCGCCAACAGCCAGGCGGCAGACAATGTACCGCCCACCCTATCACGACCCACCAATCCGCCACCTTTTCCGGGGCGGGAGCACCGCCGATAAAAACACGGCGGAAACAGACTACGAACGGGAAAACGCTCACCTCTACGCACTCCACGCGAGATTCCGGCAGTATGGAACCCGAGTTGCAGGTCATCCCCGCACTCCTATACCTGCTCCTGTACCAGGAGCACACCCGGCGGCGCGGAAGACATCGGTGAGTACTGCACCTACGACACAGGGGAGGGAAAAGATTACCGACACACACCCACCCACCCATACCCACTACAACACACACATCAATGCATTCCCACAGATCACTGTCACAACCCACAAACCCCCCCCTCCAAAATAATGCAAAGACCAAAAGAAGAGATCATAAACGGGCAGATATATTGAAATATGGACACCAGTAATCCCAATAAATAAATAAACTATGTACAAAATATATACAGCTACTAAATGTAGTCCAACCACTGTCCGTGGACCACAGGGGTCCTGTGCAAAGGGGCAAGGCCCAGTCCCACGACAAGAACTCCACGGAGAGCACACTGCAGGGGCATCAGAAAGAAAATAGGACAGGCACCTCAGGGGGAAGGGAAGGGGGGGCACCTCAGCCACTTGAGTACACGACGCCAGATCCACGAGGGGACTCCATGACCACTGGCCCATCCTGGGGAGTGCAAAGCCAGAGTCCATACAGTCCATACAGTGGGTGGCCTGCCCACTGGGCCATCCTGGGGAGTGCAAAGCCACAGTCCATACAGTCCATACAGTGGGTGGCCTGCCCACTGGGCCATCCTGGGGAGTGCAAAGCCACAGTCCATACAGTCCATACAGTGGGTGGCCTGCCCACTGGGCCATCCTGGGGAGTGCAAAGCCACAGTCCATACAGTCCATACAGTGGGTGGCCTGCCCACTGGGCCATCCTGGGGAGTGCAAAGCCACAGTCCATACAGTCCATACAGTGGGTGGCCTGCCCACTGGGCCATCCTGGGGAGTGCAAAGCCACAGTCCATACAGTCCATACAGTGGGTGGCCTGCCCACTGGGCCATCCTGGGGAGAGCAAAGCCACAGTCCAAACAGTCCATAACAGACTCCACTGCCACTGGAGGAGGCATGTTGGCCAGAGGATATCCTGCAGCCCTGCCCGAGACAGATCCTGCCCTGCCACGTCTGCCAAAGGGCCAGCGGTTCTTGCCTGGAAGGGCCCAGTTCAGCGCTTCTTGCCTTGAAGGGCCCAGTTCAGCGCTTCTTGCCTTGAAGGGCCCAGTTCAGCGGGTCTTGCCTTGAAGGGCCCAGTTCAGCGGTGCTTGAGACGGCAGGGCCCAGTTCAGCGGTTCTTGAGACGGCGGTCCCCAGCGGTGCGGTGCTGGAGACGGCGGGCCCAGTTCAGCAGTGCTTGAGACGGCGGGGCCCAGTTCAGCGGTGCTTGAGACGGCGGGGCCCAGTTCAGCGGTTCTTGAGACGGCGGTCCCCAGCGGAGCGGTGCTGGAGACGGCGGGGCCCAGTTCAGCGGTGCTTGAGACGGCGGGGCCCAGTTCAGCGGTGCTTGAGACGGCGGGGCCCAGTTCAGCGGTTCTTGAGACGGCAGTCCCCAGCGGAGCGGTGCTGGAGACGGCGGGGCCCAGTTCAGCGGTGCTTGAGACGGCGGGCCCAGTTCAGCGGTGCTTGAGACGGCGGGCCCAGTTCAGCGGTGCTTGAGACGGCGGGGCCCAGTTCAGCGGTTCTTGAGACGGCGGTCCCCAGCGGAGCGGTGCTGGAGACGGCGGGGCCCAGTTCAGCGGTGCTTGAGACGGCGGGGCCCAGTTCAGCGGTGCTTGAGACGGCGGGGCCCAGTTCAGCGGTGCTTGAGACGGCGGGGCCCAGTTCAGCGGTTCTTGAGACGGCGGTCCCCAGCGGAGCGGTGCTGGAGACGGCGGGGCCCAGTTCAGCGGTGCTTGAGACGGCGGGGCCCAGTTCAGCGGTGCTGGAGACTGCGGGGCCCAGTTCAGCGGTTCTTGAGACGGCGGGGCCCAGTTCAGCGGTTCTTGAGACGGCGGTCCCCAGCGGAGCGGTGCTGGAGATGGCGAGGCCCAGTTCAGCGGTGCTTGAGACGGCGGGGCCCAGTTCAGCGGTGCTTGAGACGGCGGGGCCCAGTTCAGCGGTTCTTGAGACGGCGGGCCCAGTTCAGCGGTTCTTGAGACGGCGGTCCCCAGCGGAGCGGTGCTGGAGACGGCGGGGCCCAGTTCAGCGGTGCTTGAGACGGCGGGGCCCAGTTCAGCGGTGCTTGAGACGGCGGGGCCCAGTTCAGCGGTGCTTGAGACGGCGGGGCCCAGTTCAGCGGTTCTTGAGACGGCGGTCCCCAGCGGAGCGGTGCTGGAGACGGCGGGGCCCAGTTCAGCGGTGCTTGAGACGGCGGGGCCCAGTTCAGCGGTGCTGGAGACTGCGGGCCCAGTTCAGCGGTTCTTGAGACGGCGGGCCCAGTTCAGCGGTTCTTGAGACGGCGGTCCCCAGCGGAGCGGTGCTGGAGACGGCGAGGCCCAGTTCAGCGGTGCTTGAGACGGCGGGGCCCAGTTCAGCGGTGCTGGAGACGGCGGGGCCCAGTTCAGCGGTTCTTGAGACGGCGGGCCCAGTTCAGCGGTTCTTGAGACGGCGGTCCCCAGCGGAGCGGTGCTGGAGACGGCGGGGCCCAGTTCAGCGGTGCTTGAGACGGCGGCCGGTCTATGGCCAACTGCTCATTGCCTGGTGGTGCCCTCCTGGGCAGCGGGGATGGTGCTCCTTCAATGCCCACCTGGGCTGTGGGTGGTGGGGCCCTCCTGGCCAGCTGGGCTGGGTCCTCCCTGGGCAGCGGCTATGGGGGTGGTGGGCTCCTCCTGGGCAGCAGGCCTGCAGCCTGACCTCTCCGACTTGCTGGCCTTGCCCTCCTTAGTCGGGAGTCTGTGGCCCTTTCCTCCCTTTGGAGCTGTGGCTGGTGACTGTGTCTGGGTGGTGTCCGGGGGGGATGTAGAAGCCGGGCTCCTGCGGCGCCCCTTCCGCCTTCTGCTCCTCTTCCCAGGGGGTGGGCTGGCTGTCCCCTTGCTGCTGGGCGAAGATCCAGACATGCGGGCTGGTGGGCTCCAATACCCCTGCACCCTTGTCAAGGGGGCTGCAGGGCTGGTGGTGGCTGAGGTGCTCTTCTTACCCCGACGAGAAGGAGGGGGGGGCTCAGGGTCAGGAAAGAAGTTAGCAGTGGCGAGGAAGAGTTTCTTGGGACAATGGAGAGTGGTAGGTACAGTGGGAATGGGAGTGGAGGGAGAGGATGTGGTTGTAGGTGAGTCACGTTTGCTGTCTTTGGGTGCAGGTGCAGGAGGGATAGGCTGTCGTGAGGTGGATGGCTGTTGGGTGGGTGGGTGGCTGCGTTTGTGTGGTGTGGAAGAGGGGGTGACAGACACAGTGGGAGAGGACACAGGGGACGTGTAAATGGCAGTGGGGGTGGTGACTGCACGTGTGCGGACTGGAGTGGAGGGTGTGCTGGTGATGGAAACACTGGCTGATGGTGAGGTGAATGGAGGTGTGAGTGTAGACGTCACAGGGAGGGAGGAGGGAGACGAGGAGGTGGGGGTCACAGAGGTGGTAGTGACTGTTGGCATGTCTGCATCGGAATGTTGCGTGTGTGAATGTCTGCGTGATCTGTGGTGCTTATGTTTGGATGAGCTTCTCTTGGGTGTTGAGGTGTGTGCAGGCTGGTCTGATGGTGTGGGTGGGACAGGCAGAGGAACAGGAGACTGGGAGGAGGGAGTTAGTAGAGGGAGGCAGGAGACAGGGACAATGGCTGCCGTCAGTGCTGAGGCCAGAGCCTGGAACGATCGCTGATGGGCAGCCTGACCCGAATGAATGCCCTCCAGGTACGCATTGCTGCGATGAACCTCCCTCTCCACCCCCTGGATGGCATTCAAAAGGGTAGTCTGCCCAACAATGAGCGTTCGGAGGAGGTCAATGACCTCCTCACTGAGGGCAGCGGGGGTAACAGGGGCAGGGCCTGAGGTGCCTGGGGCGAAGGAGATGCCCGGCTTCCTGGCAGAGCGGGCACGGGGCGAACGCTGAGGGGCTGCTGGTAGGGCGGAGATGGTGCGCTGGGTGGCGGCTGTACCTGTAATGGTGGGGGGCACGGATGGTGCCACCCCCGCAAGGGAGCTCCCTTCCGAGGACGTGTCCGTGTCGCTGCAGGGTCCAGTCGTCCCCGTTGTGGAGCTCCCCTCGCCCTCCGTCTCACTGGTCCAGTCAGACTCTGTGGCATGGCCCTCCTGGGCCATGTGAGATGCAGCTCCCTCCTGCCCCGATGCCACTTCTCCTCCGCCTGATGATGCTGATGCACACAAGCACAGAAAGACAAACAAAAAGGGGGGGGGAGAGAGAAATAAAGGGATATTGAGTACATGGATCTCCGGTACAGTTAGCGGACATGACAGACACAGATGCCCCCTGCACTAAGTTGCGCACTTGGGGTCCGCTACGCATTCCGTGGAACATGCCCTACACCCCTAGAGTTGACAACTGCACCCATGGATGACACGGCCCAGGGATGGCTGTACTGACAAACTACTGAGGGTGGTGGCTGGGGACACAGGGGCTTACGGGGGTGCCCAGCCTACAGATATCGCCCTGGCCTAGGGGGACCCACAGCCCTCCTCCCCCACCCAGACACCTCCACTGCGCGACAACAGAGTAGATAATGCTTGTACTCACCCCCTTGTGTCTGCTGTGCTGCCCTCACGCGCCCATCCAAATCAGGGTAGGCCACCGCCAGGATCCGGAACATCAGGGGGGTCAGTTGACGGCAGGCACCCCGCCTACGTTGGGAGGCCATCCCCAGCAGAGACTCGGCGGTCTTCTTGGTCCCGCGGCGGATGTCCTCCCACCTCTTGCGGCAGTGGGTGCCCCGTCGATGGTGGACCCCCAGGGTCCGGACTTCCTTGGCGATGGCACGCCAAATCCCGATCTTCTCATGGGCGCGGACCTATGTGACACGTACAGGGAGGGAGAAATACCACGTTCAAGTTTGTCTGCATTTTCGTTGCCAGTGGCCCAACGCCCCCCATCCCCGCCAGGCCCCCCGCCATGCCCCCCGCCAGCCCCAACATGCCCCCCATCCCCGCCAGGCCCCCCGCCAGGCCCCCCGCCAGCCCCAACATGCCCCCCATCCCCGCCAGGCCCCCCGCCAGCCCCAACATGCCCCCCATCCCCGCCAGGCCCCCCGCCAGCCCCAACATGCCCCCCATCCCCGCCAGGCCCCCCGCCAGCCCCAACATGCCCCCCATCCCACCAGGCCCCCCGCCATACCCCCCGCCAGCCCCAACATGCCCCCCATCCCCGCCAGGCCCCCGCCAGCCCCAACATGCCCCCCCATCCCCGCCAGGCCCCCCGCCATGCCCCCCACCAGGCCCAACATGCCCCCCATCCCCGCCAGGCCCCCCGCCAGCCCCAACATGCCCCCCCATCCCCGCCAGGCCCCCCGCCAGGCCCCCAAGCCAGCCAGTGGCCCCAAATCCAGATTGAATTAAACTCACTTGTTGGTCTGGAGGACCGTAGAGTAGCGCATACTGGGGGAGGACCCCATCCACAAGTTTCTCCAACTCCTCTCCAGTGAAGGCAGGGGCCCTTTCCTCAGGCGCAGCAGCCATTGTCCCTTCCAGACCGAGGTCACAGCAACACTTGCAGTATAGGTCCTCTCCTGTGAAAGTTCAAGTCGCAAGTGGATAAGTAGATAGAAAATGGCGGTCACGTCCGCGGCGGTGCGTACCGCGGCGGTGCGTACCGCCACCGCCGGCGCCCTTCGCCATTGGCTCCTGAAACCCATAGGCTTCAATGTTAACCAATGCGGCTTCGCGCCGCGGTCTTCGCCCGCCGCCCGCCGCGGTGTGCCACGCCAGCGCATTGACCTCACATCCCATTGTCACACTTCACAGGTCAGGCAGCCGCCATTTCGAGGGTCCACATGGCTCAATTTCAACTGCGTCACACAGGCCTAGGCCTTGCATAGCCACTCAGACACGCCATTCACTGCATAGAGAATCGTTTACTGTGCTAGCTGTGAGTACGTACCTGTGGGTTGCTTGACTGTGTGCTCCATGTTGTCCTTCCTAGGCACCGTCCGCTGGGTTTGGCGAGGAGACGGATGAATCCTCCCGTGTACCGACCGCTGGTGGACCTGTCGACAATGGAAGAACGCCACATTATCCTGACCTACCGTCTTAACCGTGCCACTATACATGAACTGTGTGCCCAGCTGGAGCCCGACCTGATGTCCCCCATCCGCCAACCCACAGGGATTCCCCCTCTGGTGCAGGTCCTGTCAGTACTCCATTTCTTGGCAAGTGGGTCATTTCAGACAACAGTGGGAATTGCTTCTGGGATGTCTCAGCCCATGTTTTCGAAGGTGTTATCCAGAGTGTTGTCTGCCCTGATGAAATACGTGAGGAGCTACATCCTTTTCCCTGAGGTGGGCGAATTGGCTGCAGTGAAAGGTGATTTCTATGCCCTTGGACATATTCCCAACGTCATTGGTGCCATTGATGGGACCCATGTGGCTTTGGTTCCCCCAAGAGACAGGGAGCAGGTGTACAGGAACAGAAAAAGTTACCATTCAATGAACATCCAGGTGGTGTGTTTGGCTGACCAGTACATCTCGCATGTAAATGCCAAATTCCCAGGGTCAGTGCATGACGCCTACATCCTGAGGAATAGCAGCATCCCTTACGTGATGGAACAGCTAGAGAGACACCGTGTATGGCTATTGGGGGACTCTGGGTACCCCAACCTGTCGTGGCTACTGACCCCAGTAAGGAATCCCCGGACCAGGGCAGAGGAACGGTACAATGAGGCCCATGGGCGTACTAGGAGGGTGATCGAACGCACCTTTGGCCTCCTAAAGGCCAGGTTTCGGTGCCTGCATATGACAGGTGGATCCCTAATGTACTCACCTAAGAAGGTGTGTCACATCATCGTGGCCTGCTGCATGCTTCACAACCTGGCTTTGCGCCGCCAGGTGCCTTTCCTGCAGGAGGATGGTCGAGACGGTGGTGTTGTGGCAGCGGTGGAACCTGAGGAGAGTGACGAGGAGGAAGACGACGGGGCTGAAACAGACAACAGGGACAGAATCATTGAACAGTACTTCCAATAGGACACAGGTAACAATTCAAAGATAATTTAGTAAATGTGAACTACTCTCCTGCATCTCTGCTGCCTGTCTATTTGCCCCAGTGTATGATGACTGAGTTGTGGCTTTTCCCTCCCTATTTCAGATCTGGGGTCCCCACTACGAGTCCTGTGCTTCGTTTCCCCATGGACTACAGCTTTGTGGCAGCTGTTTGTTGACTTCACTATGTACAAGGACATATTTGCACTGTCATGTCAATTACAATATTTTGAAATCACAGCCAGACTCCAGATAGTTTTGTGCAAAATAGGTGTTTATTTAAGTGCTCAAAATGGGATGGGTGGTTTCAAGTGGGTGGGGGCTATGGTGAAGGAATGTCCATGGCAGAGTCCAGAGTAACAGTCACACAGGTGCATTGTCCAGAGGCCTGTGGAGAGATGGAGCATGGGCAGTTCAAGGATGGACAGGGTGACAATGTGGGACAGTGGGATGACATCAGGTGGTATCCTTTGCTGGCGGGGGTCTTGACATCCTACTCTGTCTTCTTGCGAGATCTCAGGGCCCTCTTGCGGGGTGGTTCTTCTCCTGCACGAGGTGGGGGTCTGGTGGGCTGCTGCTGTGCGGGGGCCTCCTGTCCACTAGCGCCGGCGGAGGTGGTTGGCTGTTCTTGGTCCAGGCTAGTGGCAGGGGCCCTTTGGTGTTGTTGAGTGTCCGTCCTGGTGTTGATGAGGTCCTGCAGCAGCCCTACCATGGTAACCAGGGTGGAGGTGAGGGCTCTGATGTCCTCCCTGTACCCCCGATAGTGTTCCTCCTGCAGTACCTGGATCTCCTGGAACCGGGCCAGTACCGTCGCCATCGTCTCCTGGGAGCGGTTGTATGCTCCCATGATGGTGGTGAGGGCCTCGTGGAGAGTGGGTTCCCTTGGCCCGTCCCCCCCCTGTCGCACAGCTGCCCTCCGAGTTGCCCTGTTTCCCTGGGCCTCTGCCCCCTGGCCGGTGTGCCCACTACCACTGCCCCCAGGTCCCTGTTGTTGTTGGGGTGGTGGGTTATCCTGGGTGCCCTGTAGTGGTAGACACACCGCAGATTGACGCGCCCTGGAGACAGAGGCATGGGCCCGCTGGGTGGGAGCTGTGCTGGTGTTCCCAGAGGGGTTTGGGTCTGTAGTGGCCTGGGCCTGTGTGAGGGGAACCGACTGTCCAGAGGTCCCCGATGGTCCGGGCTGGTCATCGGTGTCCAGGTCGACAGAGCTGCTGTCATCGCTGACGGCCTCTTGGGTGGGGGGTGTGGAGAATTCTGGGCCCTCCGCGGCGGTGTGTTGACGGTCGGGTCCTGCAGGGGTATAGAGGTATGGTTATAGTTTCAATGTGTGGCATATGGGTGTATCTGTGGGTTCCCGTGTCCCCAAGTGCTGGCATTCGTGTGTGGGGGCTTTGGTGAGGGTGGCTTGTGGGGGGGATGTGTATATGCATTGGGCATGCTTTGGTGATGGGTGTCCATGCTTAGTGGACGCATGCAGGCCTAGGTTTTTGGATGTGTGGGTTGTGATGGTGAGACATTGGCAGGGAATAGGTGTGCTGGGGGTGGGGTTGAGGATGGTGGTGGGGGTGAGGATGGTGGTGGGGGTGAGGGTGGGGGTGAGGATGGGGGTGGGGGTGAGGCTGGGGTTCGAGGATGGGGGTGAGGGTTGGGGTATGATTTGGCATGCAGGTGGGGGGGAAGCAGTATTGAAGCTTCAACTTACCAGTATCCATTCCTCCGCCGACTCCTGCGAGGCCGTCAGGATGCAGGATGTTCAAGACTTCCTCCTCCCATGTTGTAAATTGTGGGGGTTGAGGTGGGGGTCCTCCGCCAGTCTTCTGCACGGCGATGTTGTGCCTGGATACCATGGAACGCACCTTCCCCCGTAGGTCGTTCCATCGCTTCCTGATGTCTTCCCGATTTCTGGGGTGCTGTCCCACAGCGTTGACCCTGTCGACAATCCTCTGCCATAGCTCCGTCCTCCGGGCAATGCTGGTGTATTGGATCTGTGTGCCGAACAGCTGGGGCTCTACCCGAACGATTTCCTCCACCATGACCCTGAGTTCTTCGTCTGAGAAGCGGGGGTGTCTTTGGGGTGCCATGGGGTGGTGTGTATGATGTGTGGGGTGGAGTATGTGTAGTTAAGTGTGTTGAGTGTGGTGGTGTGTGTTGTTTTGTGTGTGGATAGTGTGTGGGTGATGGTGTTGAGTGGCTGTGGCTGCTAGTTTGTGGATGGTGGTGTCTCGCTCTGGCCTTCTTTCAGAATTTTTGGTCGTAGGGGTTTGTGGGTGATGTGGGTGTGTGTTTTATATTGTATTGTGTGTGTGGGAGTGGTGTGTGTATGTGTATCAGGTGTGTGGAATTCAAATCGGCCAATGTGGCTGAGTTTTGTTCGTTTGTGTGTATTCTGACCGCGGCGGTGTGTCCCGCCAATGGAATACCGCGTTTGAAAGACCGCTGCGTGGATTCGTGGGTCGTAATGGCATGGGCGTATTTCTGTTGGCGTGACGGTGGAGGTTTTGTCACCTCCACTTTTCCGCCGACCGCTGGTCTGGCGGTCTGTTGTGGCTGTCGGATTTTCGGAGGTTTGCCTTCTGCGGGTCAGAATGACCGTGGCGGGTTTCCGCGACCGCGGCGGGATTATGGAGGATTTCTGACCGGCGGTAGGCGCCTTTTACCGCCGAGGTCAGAATGACCACCATAGTATCTCCACCCATGTGCAGGTATTATGCTCCTTACACCTACTCGCCTCAGGGAGCTATCAAGGGGTCATAGCAGCGGCTGGGGGGGTGTCACAGAGCACCCTCTCCAGATTCTTCAATGCATTTATCAACGCCATGCTAAACAAACTCCAACAGTACATCCGATTCCCCCACACCTCATATGAAATACAGCAGACAAAAATTGAGTTTTATCAGATAGCACAGTTCCCCACGTCCTAGGTGCCATAGATGGCACACATGTGGCAATATGTCCACCTTCTGTCACAGAGTATGTGTACCGAAACCGTAAACACCAACATTCCATGAATATACAGGTGATATGCAATGCCTCCTACATCATAACTGATCTTGTGGCCAGGTACCCAGGGAGCACACATGATTCATACATCTTTCGCCACAGCAGCATTCACACAAGACTGCTAGCTGGGGAGTTTGGTGAAGGATATCTACTAGGTAATGTCACTCTTTACAATGGCGCATAGATAACAAACCCTTGTCAGATGGCTGAGGTCCTCATCAAACCTTCTGTCCCTTTCAGGAGACAGTGCCTCTGCAGTGCGCACCTACATGATGACGCCATACCTCAATCCCACCACACCGGCAGAACGGAGATACAATGCAGCACACAGGGCAACCCGCAACGTGGTGGAGCGCACATTTGGCCTCCTGAAGAGTCGCTTCCGTTGCCTCCACAAGAGTGGAGGGGCACTACAGTACAGTCCAGAAACCACACGTAGAATAGTGGCTACTTGTGCAATCTTGCACAATATAGCTACAACCAGGGGCATACCTATAGAAATCAGTGACACAGAATCAGATGAGGATGACGATCCCATACCACCTCTACAGCCAGCAGACAGGACCAGTGCAGCAGAGGGACGGCAAAGGCGTGCTGACATCACACACAACCATTTCAGACGTGAGTATGTATAACAAAACTCCACTGACAGTGTAGCTGTAGTGATAGAAATATTTATTACCTTACGTCAGGTTATTAATTGTGATGAAAGAAGTGAAAAGGTGAATGAGAAAAACGAAAATAAACAAATGAATTGAGTCCCACACTATTACTTCATAGTGGGGACACCAGTGTCAATGCGGCAAGAGTCACTTCCTCCTCCCTCGCACACCACTGGGGTGCCCAGTTGACTCACTGGCACCCTGAATGTCACCCTCAGTGGCAGTGCTGCGCCTGGCACTGCACCGTCAGGTGTCTGAAGCAGGTACTTGCACACTACTGAGGCTCGAACTGTCCTCCGTGTCCCCCAAGGCAACCTCACTGGGAGTGGCCGACCTCTGTCCCATTACTAGTTCAATCACATTGGTGATTTGGACAAGGCCCTGGACCACATCCCTGCTGGTGTGTGCAGCCTCAACCTGGGGCGCCACAGCACAACGGGCGATGAGGGCGGTGGAGTTGGCCATCCAATTTGAGGACCTACAGTAGTTCGCAAACATGGTTCGGAAACGGTGATCATGTCTGCGTCGACTCACTCTTTCGTGGCGCAGCTCCTCACACAGGTCACACACTGCAGTGGTCAGCTCCCTAGTGTCCTGAGAGGCCTGCACCTGTCCCTCATGCAGCTGGTTGATATTGTCGTTCAGGGTGTCAATTCTCCGATGCAGGCCAACCATATGTCTGTTGTGGACTCTAAGGTTCCTGTCCAGACTCAGAATTCTCCTGTTTTGCAGGCGCTGTTGCTGCAACATAGCAGCCTCAAGTCCACCAAACAAGGATGTACCCTCAGCTGCCTCCTGCAGTTGGTACTGGGACACTGTGGCACTTCTGCGATGTGCTGAATGACCCCTGTCCTCTGGTATCTGGCTGCGCCTATCGGGTGCAGATGGTGTGCCTGGCCCCTCCTGCTGCACATCGGAGTCACCACTGAGGTCTGGAAGTGGCAATGGCCTGGGCCTGCGGCGCACAGTTGAGACATTGACGGACCCACTGGTGTTGGTGTCAGAGGTCAGCTGTGTGTCCGTCTCGCCTACACACGCAATTTCTGTGGCTGCTGTGCCAGGCCCACCTGCAACAACAATATGCAGCATGTCAGTTCTGTATGTTACATTATCTGTCCAGAAATGGCAATAAAGCTATAGGTACTGCTCTACATGGTGTAGTGTGTGTTGTGTTACCTTGGGTTTCACTATGCTTGCTTACATTGTCATGCCACTGTCTGTACTAGTTTGTGGACCACGACTCCCATAATGCATTGTTGTGCTGCTACTAAGATGTGGAGTGGACTACTTCACACACTACTTCACATTACATGCTAATTCCTAAGGGGCTTTTATGCATGCACATATTGGGTTCACACGACAACATTGCACTTACCTTGGCTGGTACTTGGTTGAGCGGAGGTGTCTACATCTGTGACCCCGTCACTGCTTCCGGTAGGAGTGTCAATTCCACCAGGTCCTCCAGTGGTGTGGCAGGTGGCTCGGTTGGTGGTCCTCCTCCTGTGCTCCTGGCCTCTGCAAGTCGCCTTGCCACCCTCTCCTTTGCCCGGGACCGCAGGTCATACCAGCGTTTCTTGATTTCCTCAATAGAGCGCTGTGCCACTCCAATTGCGCAGATTTTACTTTGGATCTCAAGCCAAAGTCTTCTCTTCTCACTCTCTGGCACCTGGAGGGATGATTTGCCAAACAGGCGGTCATGGCTCCTCACCACCTCCTCTTTTAAGACCTCCAGCTCCTGCTCACTGAACTTCAGTTTGCGCTTCCTCTCCTGCTTCTCAAGTCCTGGACCTTGGGGCTCCATTGTGGCTCAGGTGATGCTGCTCCTTTAGAGTGCTGCTCAATGTGGCTGGGATGCTCTCACTCAGGATGCTGGTTTGGGTGTGGCACCTGTAACTGCCTGGGATGATTCATTTCCTGCTGGTGATGTCATCAGGCTCCTCCAGGTGTGCATTCTCGAACTTTCTCGCATTTTGGGATTTTTTACCGAATCGCAAAAAAATCACAAATTGCGAGAATGCAAATTGCGATTCGGTAAATGGGCCTCGCAAACCACAAATTGCGATTTTTAAGAAATCGCTAATTCTAAATCGCAATTTTGTTACATGGCCAATTGCGACTCGGAAATAGCGATTTCTTAAAAATCGCATTTTGCGATTCGCAGACCCCAGTTTTCATACATCTGGCCCTTAGTCATAACACACTAAGTTACCCTAGAAAATCACTTATGGCCCTTTCAACCTAGTGTTATTAGACAGAGGTAAAATATGCACAAATATAAACATGCACGGATAACATAACATTGTTTACGTCATATTGCATTTATCCCAGGATAATGTGCTGCATGGCAAAATACTTTTATGGTCCAAAAAACTAGAACTCTTGGCTATCCCAATGCTTGCATTTCTCGCACAACCAATGAGCTTTTAGAACAATGAATGACTTAATGAGATAGCATTTCAAGACTCTGCATGATTCTGCCCTCCCTCCAGTTGGAAAATCACCCACCTGTATAGCTTGAGTAAATATGTTTTAGAAATCTGACAAAAGTTAATGAGTTAAACCAGTCCATTAGACATTTTGTTAGAGTTAATTGAAAAGCGTGCTTTATCCTTGCAGCACATCTTTGCAGCAACTGTTATGTACCAATATGTTTTATGTTTTTTTTCACAATTTTCAAATACATATTAAACATTTGATTGTTGTAAGAAATTATAGTGCATGTATCAGTGGAACATGTCTATAAATCCATGGGGTAATTTATTTTTCCGTTATCATGCCTTGTTTGGATTGCCAGAGGGATTTGTTTTGTTTTTTTGTTAGTAAATTACCATTTTGCATGATTATCATCTTATGCAGCCATTATGAAGTTCAACCTCTTTGTAACCTCTAGCTGCAGCAAAAACCGCAAGAGGCACTTTCAATGCGCCGTCCCAGTTCCACATGAACTCTGTCCAATGAGTTGATGCAAAAGTACAATGTCTGTTCTATGTCAATATGCAAGAATGATGAGGTCCAGGTGGGTATACTACATTGGTTGATAAGCCACATGTACGAGGCAGGCCTGGCTTGTAGTGGGTACCTTGGGTACTTACACCTTATACCAGGACCAGTTATCCTTTATTAGTGAAATGTAGGGATGTTCTAGCAGCAGTTCTAGCAGCTTAGGCTGAAAGAGGTAGCTGTATTAGAGCAGCTTAGGCTGAACTAGGAGACATGCAAAGCTCCTGCAATACCACTTATAGTTATACAGCACTTATACACAAGTAAGGACAATACTCAGTGTTACCAAAAATAAATGTAGTTTATTTGGGTGAAACAGTACCAAAAATATCTGAGAGGCAATACTCCTTCTGGAGGTATGTGTTATACACAATATATACACTAGACACCAAAATAAGGCAAGTAATTAGACATAGGATAGTGCAAACAATAGGAAATGCTATGGAATGCAATGGGAGAAAATAGGTCTAGGGGCAACACAAACCATATACTAAGAAAGTGGAATGCAAATCACAAATTCCCCCCCAGATAAGTGTAGTGTGTGCAGAATCACTGGGAGAGAAAGAATACAGTAAAGGTAAGTAGATTACCCCGCCCCAGAGCCCAGAAAAGCAGGAGTAAAGTACTGCAAGTTTCCTTAGGACACACTACACCTCATGACTGCAATTACTGCAAGAACCAACCAAGTCTGCAAACAACAAACAGTGGATTCCTGGACCTGAAGACCTGTAAAGAGAGGGTACCAAGTCCAGAAGTCGCAGAAGATTCCAGGAAGGACAGGAACCCCTGCCAACCTAGAAGATGCTGCAAAAGAGGATTCTCCGGTTGGAAGAAGTCTGCAGAAGGGAACCAAAGAAGATAGCTGCGGGTTCCTGCATGATGCAAAGGATCTCCCACGTGGAGATGTTGGATGCAGGTGAGTTGCAGCGCTGTATTCATTCAACAAGCCTTGGTTCAAGCACGGGGACAAAGAAGGTGCAAATTGCAGTTGTTGCAGCACTA
This sequence comes from Pleurodeles waltl, assembly GCF_031143425.1. Taxonomy (NCBI): domain Eukaryota; kingdom Metazoa; phylum Chordata; class Amphibia; order Caudata; family Salamandridae; genus Pleurodeles; species Pleurodeles waltl. The sequence goes on from NC_090447.1 coordinate 1,222,052,698, forward strand.
CAAAAGAAGGTCCCACACCACCAGAGAACAACTCAGCGAGTTGAGCGTCGCAGGATAGAGTGCTGGGGACCTGGGCCAGGCTGAGCACAAAGGATTTTTGCAAATAGTGCACAGAGGCCTTAGGAGGCGAAGTTGATGCAGTGCACAAGGGTACTGTCACAAAAGGGGAAGGCAAGCTCTTACCTCCGCCAAATTTGGACAGCTGGACCTTAGGACAGTCTGTGTTGAAGGGGTCCACCACCTGTGTTCCAAGGAGCACACTCGTCATCAGAAGAGGAGTCCAAGAGAACCGGTCGCCGTTTTAGAAGGTGCCTGCTGGAGCAGGGAAGTGACTCCGTCACTCCACTGGAGATTTCTTTGGTCCTTCTGGTGCAGGGTGAAGACAGGAAGTCCCCAGAGCGTGCACACCATGGAAACTGTTGCAGTTGCTGGCTGGAGATGAAGTTGCAAAGGCGCAGTAGCCTTTCTGGATACTTTGTTGCAGTTACAGCGGTTCCTGGAGCAGCCTGTGGTTGATCTGAGGTTAGAGGATGAAACAGGAGTTGCGGAGGATTCCTGCTGGAAAGTTGCAAGCTGAAGAGGAACCCACAGGAGAGACCCTAAATAGCCCTGAGAGGGGGATTGGCTACCTACCCAGGTATGCACCTCTCAGGAAGGGTCTCTGACGTCTCCTGCTGGCACTGGCCACTCAGAGGCCTCCATTGTGCTCTCACACTTCTGCATTCAAGATGGCAGAGGTCTGGGACACACTGGAGGAGCTCTGGGCACCTTCCCTGGGGCAGTGTGGACAGGGGAGTGGTCACTCCCCTTTCCTTTGTCCACTCTCGCGCCAGAGCAGGGGCTGGGGGATCCCTGAACCGGTGTAGACTGGTTTATGCAAGGAGGGCACCGTCTGTGCCCTTCAAAGCATTCCCAGAGGCCAGGAGAGGCTACTCCTCTCAGGCCTTTAACACTTATTTCCAAAGGGAGAGGTTGTAACACACTCTCTCAGAGGAAATCCTTTGTTCTGCCTTCCGTAGACTGGGTTGCCCAGACCCCAGGAGGGCATACACCTGTCTGTGGAGTGGCAGCAGCAGTAGCCGCAGAGAAAACCCCATAGAGCTTGTTTGGCAGTACCCGGGGTCCATAGTGGAGCCCCGGGGATGCATGGAATTGGCACCCCAATACCAGCTTTGGCATGGGGGGACAATTCCATGATCTTAGACATGTTACATGGCCATATTCGGAGTTACCATTGTGAAGCTACATATAGGTAGTCAATGCGTGTAATGGCGTCTACGCACTCACATAGTCCAGGGAAATTGCCCTGAACCATGTGGGGGCACCTTTGCTAGTGCAAGAGTGCCCTCACACTTAGTAACTTTGCATCTAACCTTCAGCAAGTGCATGTTAGACATATAGGTGACTTATAAGTTACTTAAGTGCAGTGAAAATGGCTGTGAAATAACATGTGTGTTATTTCACTCAGGCTGCAATGGCAGTCCTGTGTAAAGGTTTGTCTGAGCTCCCTATGGGTGGCAAAAGAAATGCTGCAGCCCATAGAGATCTCCTGGAACCCCAATACCCTGGGTACCTAGGTACCATATACTAGGAAATTAGAAGGGTGTTCCAGTGTGCCAATTGAAATTGGTAAAAGTGGTCACTAGCCTATAGTGACAAATTTAAAGGCAGAGGTAGCATTAGCACTGAGGTTCTGATTAGCAGAGCCTCAGTGACACAGTTAGGCACTGCACAGGTATGCACATTCAGGGCACAAACTATGAGCACTGGGGTCCTGGCTAGCAGGACCCCACTGAGACAGTAAAAACTCAATGACATATACTCACAAACAGGCTAAATGTGGGAGTAACAATGCTAGAAAGAGGCTACCTTCTCACACCAGTTTACAAAATTGACATGCTGAAGGCAGTTACTCTGCATTGCAGCATAGGAATTGCTAGGGCTTTGTCATACATGACATTAACACACAATTGTGTTTAGTGATCTCCCATGGCACTTACCACCTATAGTACCCCCATCGTTGAAAGGCCAAATCCTCACATTAATAGCTCCAAGGACTGCATTATCTGTGCAATCTGCTCTCATTAAATGTAATTTATCAGTTTCCCATGGTTGCTTCCCTATACATACCCTACACTCTGTAGATTACCTATATGTGCATACTCATCTATCAGGGTTAATACTCCTGTCCCATTGATGCCTGTCATGCGGTGGAACTATACTGCCAGCCCCACAATCACTCTAGACCAGCTACGGTACAAGATTAATATTGTCTCAGTGATAATAGGAGAGTAACACAATAGCACATACAGGATGGCTACACAGATGGGATTGGACTGACACCTCAGATACACTAATGCAGATGGATGGAGCTGGTCATACACAATGCTTAGGGTGATCCAAACTCTCACAACCATTGCATGGGCAGGATGGATTTACACATGTGCCCATGTCATAGCTGCATCTCCACATTACAAACATGGACAGCAATGGAAAAGGGAGATGTACATCCACTGACAGTATAGTATGGTCACACATCCGCAAAATATACTCTACCAGGGTGACTGATACCCATTTCTTTTTGTCGATGTGCATGCAGCATTGACCACCACTACACTGTCCCAGCAGTGAGCCACCCAATCCCTTTTAAGCCCTGACAAGTCCCAGGATACAGCCAGTAGTCACCACCTTGTGCCTGCTGTGCTGCCCTCAAACACCCATCCACCTCAGAGTAGGCCACCGCCAAAATGCGGGCCATTAGGGGGGTCAGGGTCTGACGGGCACCCCTCCCTCGTTGGGAGGATGTCCCCAGCTGGGCCTCCGCAGTCTTCCGGGCACAGAGTCTCAGGTTCTCCCACTGCTTGTGACAATGGGTGCTCCGCCGGCTTTGGACCCCAAGGGTCCGCACTTGCTTGGCAATGGCACGCCAAATCCCCTTCTTCTGATGGGTGCTGACCTGGATGAGTGACACAGACAGAAAGAGAAAGTAACAAAGACTAGCACCACATCAACAGCAGTGGACTACACAAATCAGACACACCAACCCATTGTAACGGTTCACATGCCTGAACTCCATGCCCCCTGCATGCATGCACTCCCTGGCCAGTATGCCTACGCCATTCAACCTCACACACACCCCTATCACAAGGGACAATGGCATTGGGCTCACCTGCTCCTCGGTGCCCCATACAGCTGTCCATACAGAGGTAGGAACCCTTCCACCAGCTTCTCCGGCTCTTCTTGGGTGAAGGCTGGGGCTCTATCACCTGAAGGACGTGGCATGATGGCTCCCAGAGATAGTACACACAGCTCACATCATGGATGTCTTGCTTGCAGGAGTGTCGGTAGTAAAGTGAGCTAGGCACCAGAAACAGCGGTCACGGCTGCCGCATACATGACCATCACCGCCGGCGGTGATCGTCATTGCTCCCAGTCTCCCATAGGCAGCAATGTAAACCAATGAGAAGTGGCACAGTGGCTGCGACCACCTACTGCCATGATGACATAGGCCAGTGGAGTTAGGTCACTCCCATCTGTCCAGTGCACTCAGGACAGATGGCTACCATTTTATGCACATTTCATGGATTGTTGCAGCAATATAAGTGTGTCATGCTAGTTTTCTGTCCAGAATGCTGAGCAGGCCTTTGTTCTTCCATCATAATTAGGATCATACATCTGACATTCATGGCACAGTGCTGTTAAATGGGCAGATGTCAAATGAAGTGCATGTCCAGCTACTCGGTGCCTCATAGGCGGTGTAATCATATAGGTCACTGGCATGAGTACATACTTGGTCTGTTCAGGACCCATCTGTGCACTGGACATGGATCATTACACATGTTTTGTGTGTCACAAACTATTGTTCAAGGCCTCCAATGGGCAGCAAGGATGGTTTACATGGCCCTCCTGCATGCCCAATACTGTATGTGTCAACTGTTGAGGCATGTCTACAGTGTTAGGTGTGTGCAAAAAGGATTTCTTCAGGTAACATGTGTTAAATGCTTCTCACATTGTACATACTCTCCTCTCTAACGTAGATACCCTTTGTTGGGGAGTTTGAGACATGCACCAGTGTACCGTCCGCTAGTGGCCCTTGCTACCCTGAAGGAGAGGCACATCATCCAGACCTATCGTCTGAATCGTCTGACCATCATGGATCTCAGTACCCAGTTGGAGGCAGAACTACTGCCTGCCATACGTAATCCCTATACCATCCCTCCCACACTACAAGTCTTGTCAGTACTACTCTTTCTTGTCACAGGCTCCTTTCAGATTAGAGTGGGCTTGGCAGCAGGGATATCATAGCCCATGTTTAGTCTTGTGTTGAAGGATGTACTGTGTGCTTTTCTAAAACACCTGGACTACTACTTCGGGTTACCCAAACGTGCGGATTTGCCCACTGTGAAGGCAGACTTCTATGATATTGGACACATCCGTCATGTGATAGAGGCTATAGGTGGCACCCATATTGCTTTGGTCCCTCCCAGTGCTAATTAACAAGTGTATAGGAACAGGAAAAACTACCACTCCATCAATGTTCAGGTGGTGTGTCTGGAGGACCAGTACATCTCACAAGTGACAGCAAAGTTTCCAGGATCTGTGCATGACTTCTACATTCTGAGGAACAGCAATGCCCCACACATGATGGCACAACTACAGAGAGAGATGGCTTGGCTCATTGGTATGTACGCATTATGATGTATGTTACTGTTATGTCACCTGTCATCCCATTCTGCCCTGTGCCTCTGCTGGTCTTGTGACAGGTCCTACCTTTGTGCACACAGGTGACTCTGGATATCCTAACCTTCCCTGGCTGTTAACACCAGTAAGGTACCCTACCACGGATGGGGAACACTGTTTCAGTGAGGCCCACGGGAGGGTTGAGGTGTGTGTCATAGAGAGGACATTTGACCTACTTTGTCTGCAGTCTTTAGAGGTGCCTTACTCTACACTCAACAAAAGATATGCCAGATCATAGTTGCCTGCTGTATGCTCCACAATCTAGCCTTGAGATGTCAGATACCATTACTGGCTGATGAGGAGGAGGCAGCTGGATGGGTGGCTGGTGATAGTGACATGCAAAGTGATGAGGAGGCAGATGAGGACGGTGAAGCTGACTCTAGGACTGAGCTGTTCAATCAGTACATCCAGTGACATACAGTTATGTTGTGTCTGTATATTCACAGGTGTTATATTTCCACTTTGATTTTTGAGAATGCTGCTCCTGGTCAGGTACATCAATGGAGGAGTTAAGTGTACCTATCTCTCTGTGTGGGTTGTGGTAGGAGACAGATTGCATGTCAGGAGCTGTTTTACTGATCTCAACTCTGCAATCTCCTGTCCAGATGAATTTCCAGTGATTAACTGTGTGCTGTGATTCATTCCCTCTCCTACCTGTTGAACGAAGCATTGATGTATATTAGCCTTTGCTAACAGTTGATAATGTAGAGTTTAGCCCATTACAGCTGTCAGCTACAGAGTATAAGTCATGTATTTCCTGAGATTGTTGATATAGAAGTGTCATCTCTTGTGAACCTGTTTCCTGGCCAATCCACACTCGGCACAACAGCAATGACCTGCATATTTGCTTTGAGTGCCACCATGCCTACCAGCCCGATGTGCATCCCTGTCCTGGTCTTTTTGCAGGTTGGATTAGTGGATCTACTCTGGTGTGTGGCTGGACTAGTAACTTCCTTACACTGGATTTTGGGACTTGTCTGATGTTCCGTGTCCCCTGCAGAGGATGCCTCCCTCTGCTATCCATTTAACTGGTTGTCGGTTAAAGGGAGTATACATGCATAACATATTGCTGACCACACATTTGTACATGTAACAATAAAGACACAAATACAGTTGCTGTGATCTACAGTGTTTACTGTCCATATATTGTCCAACAGTTGATGAGTGGCGTCATGGTGGATGAAATCATCAGAGTAGGTGGCCTAGCTGTAGGTAGTCCAAGGGAAATGAGAAAATGGAGGCATGTCATTGAACAGACAACAGGATGTCTCAGTGGCAGGGAGAATGATCAGGAGAGAGTCACTTCCTGGCAGTGGGTTTGGTCTTGGCATCTGCTCCAACCAGATGTCTGGATGGACGGCCACGTTTGCGGGGGTTCCTCAGCTACAGGGGGAGAGGTGCCAGTGGCCTGTGGTTCCCCTGGCAGAGCCTGCATTCCTGTAGCCGCGGCAGATGTGGATGGCTCTATTGGGAAATGGCTAGTGGAAGGGGCCTGCTGGTGGGTAGAGGAAGCATGCAGGGTGGTGGGGAGCTCCCTGAGCACCTTTCAAATGGAAGCCATGTTGGCACTGTGTGCCTGCCACTGCTGCATGGCTTCCAGGTATTATTCCCTCTGCAGCCTTTGGTTTTTCCCAAAGATGGTGAGAATTTGGCCCATCTTGTCTTAGGATTGCTGGTTTGCTCCCAGGGCTTGGGAGATAGTTTCCTGGCCAGTCAAGTCCCTTGGGGGCCCCATCCCCCTGACCCACAGGTGCCCTCACACACCCCTTGCCCCCCTGTGCCAGTGTCTACTCCCAGTGTCAGCAGGACCTTCATTGTCTTAGGTGTGGTGGTTCAACTCAGGTCCCTGTACTGTGAGCCACATTATTGATTGAATAGTCCTTGGGACACAGGTTTGAGGACGAGGGGTTGGCTGTGCTGTTGATGCCACAGGGTGAGTGGGTTGGATGTGGGCAGGGTGAGGCTGGCAGTGGTGGACTGACCAAGTGTCTTAGATGGGACAGGTAACTAGTCAATGTCCAGACATCCAGAGTTGTTGTCCTCACTGGGGCCTTCATCCTGGGAAGGGGTGTCTGTCTCTTGCATCCTCTTCATGGTGACAGTGGCAGGGGTACCCGTGGATGGAGTGAGAGTTACATGGTGGAAGTGTGATTGGTTGTCTCTTTTTCTGATGCATACAGTAGCTTGACTTGCTTCCCAGTTATGAAGATGCAGCACTGCTGACATTGTTTGTGGGTAGTGGATTGTGACCTGGGTACCATGTTCCATTGAGGGTTGAAGAATGAGGATTTCATCGCTGTCATTGCAATTTAGTGGTCCTCAATCGGAGCATCCAGTTGGTATAGCAGGTGCAATAGTTCTGCATGCAGGACTTGCGCTGTGAAGTGGACATAGCAAGTTTTGATGTAGATTGGTGGGTGCATTGTGGGAGTTGTAGTGATTATTATTGGCAGTGCTACCCGTGCACTTGGCAGGAACTCTGTGGGCATTGTGGTTGGGTGGTGGTGTGGCATGCAGAGGAGGGGCACTAGGTGATTGGGTGGGAGGTGGAGTAGAAAATAGGGTGACTTGGTGAGCTATAGGGAGGTGGGGAAGCATGCTGGACAGGAGTACTTAGTGCCAGGGGAGTGTTGGTTCCTTACCAGAGTCCAGTCCTCTGGGTATTCCAGTCAAGCCCTCAGGAGGCAGGATGTCCAAGACCTCTCCTCCTATGATGTGAACTCTGGGGTAGGAGGTGGGGTCCACCACCAGTATTGTGCATGGTAATTTGGTACCTGGATGCCATGGAATGCACCTTCCCCTGTAGGTCGTTTCACCTCTTCCTGATGTCCTCCCTTGTGCGTGGATGGTTGCCCACTGAGTTGACCCTGTGGACGATTCTCTGCCAGAACTCCCTTTTCCTGGCTATGGAGGTTTGCTGGACCTGTGCTCCAAACAGTTGTGGCTCTACCCTGACGATTTCATCGACCATGACCCTCAATTAATCGTCTGTGAAGCGTGGATGCTTTTAATGGGACATGGTGATTGTGTTGTGGGTGGTGGTGTGTGTAGTGTGCAAGGGGGGAATGTAGGGTGCTTGGTTAGGGTGGGGGGTTTGGTTGTATGTGCTGGTTGTTTATGGTGTTTGTGTGCAATGTGTGTATTGTATTGATGGTGCAGATGTGGTGTATGCTGAGTGTGAAGTGTGTATGTGCCTATGATGTATAAGTGCTAGGTTAGACGTTTGTGGGTCCTCGCTGTGTCTGCCGGTGGTTTTTGTCGCAAAGCTGCAACTCTCGCAAATGTGAGACCTTGTGCATTGCAAATGCTTGTTTTCCCTCCTGTCAACCAGGGGTTTACCAAGGGTCTATCTAGCGAGCTGATAAACAGAAAGCTGCTATCCTGGTAATTGACTATTGACCCCTTGTAGGAGGCTGGCCTGGTTTGTAGGGGGTACCTTGGTCAGTTATCCCTTATTAGTGAAATGTAGTAGTGTTCTAGCAGCTTAGGCTGATAGAGGTAACTATAGCAGGGCAGCTTAGGCTGAACTAGGAAACATGCAAAGCACATGCAATACCCCGTATAGTTCCACAGTACTTATACACAAGTAAAGACAATACTCAGCGTTACCAAAAGAACGAGTTACTTACCTTCGGTAACGACTTTTCTGGTGGATACATTAGCTACCTGTGGATTCCTCACCTAATGAATACTCCCATGGCGCCAGCATTCAATGGAAATCTTCTTACTAGTCTCTGCACGTCGACGAGGACGTCACTCTAGCCCACGCGACGCCGTCTGACGTCATACAGGCAATAAGAGGTCCTCGACGACGTGCGGACGTCAGTACCAATCATTTTTTACGTGCATGAGAACAACCAGGCAATGCAATGAAAGAGCAAGGCAACATCCCATGACATTGTAAAAATACACAACATTGCATGAATAACTGTAAATCTTTTATATATATATATAACTCTCTCTTTTTAAAATATATATACACATCAAGTATATACACAAAGATATATACATATATACATATATATAAATATATTATATACAACATCTATTGCACCCTCAAAGACCAAGAGGAGCGTACTCAAGGATTGCTTGGTAAGACCAGAAAGGCAACGGGGAGGCGGGTGGGACTGTGAGGAATCCACAGGTAGCTAATGTATCCACCAGAAAAGTCGTTACCGAAGGTAAGTAACTCGTTCTTCTGATGGATACAACTACCTGTGGATTCCTCACCTAATGAATAGAGTCCCAAAGCAGTACCACGCCCGGCGGTGGGTGCCTAAATGGTCAAACCAAGAAATCCTGCAGCACTGACCGTGCAAAATGGCCGTCCCTTCTAACCTCAGAATCCAAACAGTAATGTTTTGCAAAAGTGTGAAGGGATGACCAAGTTGCGGCCTTGCAGATGTCGACCACAGGAACACCTCTGGCCAAGGCCGAAGTGGCCGACTTAGCTCTGGTGGAATGAGCTCTAATGCCCTCAGGAGGATCCTTCTTTGCCAAAGAGTAATAGATTTTAATGCAAAGAACAACCCACCTGGATAGTGTTCTCTTGTGGACTGCCTTTCCTCTCCTCTTGCCCACGTATCCAATAAACAGCTGATCCTCCAGCCTGAAATCCTTTGTTCTATCAATAAAGAAGCTCAACGCTCTCTTTGGGTCCAGACGGTGCAGTCTTTCTTCCTCTTTGGAAGGATGAGGCGGAGGATAGAACGTGGACAAAGTAATTGCCTGAGCCAAATGGAAAGGTGAAACAACCTTCGGGAGGAAAGCAGCCTTGGTCCTCAACACCACCTTATCCCCATAAAAAGTTGTATAAGGAGGTTTTACTGATAAGGCCTGCAACTCACTCACTCTCCTTGCTGATGTTATAGCTATCAGGAAGACTGTTTTTAAAAACAAATACCTTAAGGGGCAAGAATGCATAGGTTCAAAAGGGGACCCCATAAGGAAAGTCAGGACCAAGGACAAATCCCATTGCGGCATAACGAATGGCTTTGGAGGATATTTATTTAGAAGACCTTTCAAGAATCTGATAACAATAGGGGATTTAAATAAAGATGGTTGGTCTGGAAGACATATGAAGGCTGACAAGGCCGATAAATAACCCTTAATGGTAGCCACTGCACAACCTTTCTGCGCTAGAGACAGAGCAAAAGACAAAACGTCCGATAGATGAGCATGCAAAGGATCAATCTGCCTCTCTCCACACCACGCAACAAATTTAGACCATCTATTAGCATAGATAGATTTAGTGGAGTGTCGCCTGGCCGCTAATATAACATCCACTACCTCAGGTGGGAGAGAGAAGGAACTCAGGTTGCCCCGTTCAATCTCCAGGCATGTAGGTGCAGACTCTGGAGGTTGGGGTGTAGAACCTGCCCCTGCGACTGCGAGAGGAGGTCTGCCCTGAAAGGGAGACGGAGCGGAGGGCACATTGAGAGTTGGAGAAGGTCGGAGTACCATACCCTCCTTGGCCAATCCGGAGCTATTAGGATGACTAGAGCCCGGTCCTGGCGAATCTTCCTCAATACTCGAGGAATCAAGGGTATGGGAGGAAACGCGTAAAGCAACTGGCCGCACCAGGTTATTTGAAACGCGTCCACCAACGCTCCCTGCAGAACAACGGACAATGCGCGTTCTCTCGAGTGGCAAACAGATCTACCCGAGGAAACCCCCACCTCTGGAAGATTAAACGGACTTGATCTGGATGGAGACGCCACTCGTGGTCTGCCGAGAAATGGCGACTGAGACTGTCCGCACGCACGTTCAAGACTACGGCCAGATGGTTTGCTATCAAGCAAATCTGATGGTCCTTTGCCCAGGACCATAGTCGAAGAGCTTCTCTGCAGAGAAGGTACGACCCCACTCCTCCCTGCTTGTTTATGTACCACATCGTGGTAGTATTGTCCGTTAGGACCTGTACCGACTGACCACGAAGGGAAGGGAGGAAGGCCTTGAGAGCCAGACGTACAGCCCGTAACTCTAACAGATTGATGTGAAACATCTGTTCCTCTGGAGACCAAAGACCTTTGATCTCCAGATCCCCCAGATGAGCTCCCCACCCTAGAGTGTAAGCATCCGTTATGACTGTGGCCACTGGTGGCGACTGCTGGAACGGCTTTCCTTGTGAAAGATTGTTGCTTGCAATCCACCACTTCAAATCCACAGCAGCATCTCTGGAGATCCTGACAGTACCCTCTAGAACCCCTTTGTGTTGAGACCACTGCCTTCGGAGGCACCACTGAAGAGCCCTCATGTGCCAGCGAGCATGCGTGACCAACAGAATGCAGGAGGCAAAAAGACCGAGCAGACGAAGGACCTTGAGGACTGGAACTAAAGCTCCATTTTGAAACATTGGAACCAAATCCTGAATATCTTGAATCCGCTGAGGCGGAGGAAAGGCCCGACCCAATGTTGTATCCAGTACTGCCCCTATGAACAGGAGGCGCTGAGAGGGCTCTAGGTGAGATTTGGGCTCGTTCACCGAAAAACCCAGGTCGAACAACAACTGGGTTGTTGACTGCAGATGATGCGACACAAGCTCCGGGGACTTGGCTTTGATCAACCAGTCGTCCAAGTAAGGGAATACTGCTATCCCCTTCCTTCTGAGTTCTGCCGCAACCACCGACATCACCTTCGTGAAGACTCGAGGTGCTGAAGTAAGACCAAACGGAAGGACCGCAAACTGATAGTGTTGCGATCCCACCACAAACCGGAGATACTTCCTGTGTGACTTGAGTATCGGGATATGAAAGTAAGCATCCTGCAAGTCGACAGACACCATCCAGTCTTCCTTGTTCAACGCCAAAAGCACCTGTGCTAGGGTCAGCATCTTGAATTTTTCCTGCTTGAGGAACCAATTCAAGATCCTCAGGTCCAGAATTGGTCTCAAACGACCATCCTTCTTGGGAATAAGGAAATACCTTGAGTAACATCCTCGACCCCTTTCCTGCTCTGGGACCAACTCCACCGCGCCCTTGGAAAGGAGGGCTTGTACCTCCTGTTCTAGCAACAGGAGGTGTTCTTCTGAACAATAAGAAGGGCGGGCGGGATGAGGGGCGGGAACTCCCGAAAGGGAAGGGTGTAGCCTTTTCCCACAATACTGAGAACCCAAGTGTCCGTTGTAACAGTCTTCCATTTGGTGAGAAAATGCTGTAATCTTCCCCCTACAGGAGAGGAGTGAGTGGGAAATGGTGGAAGCCTAAGGCTGCTTCCCCTGCTGCACCCCGCCAGAGGATGAGGAAGAGGCAGAGTGCTGCTGAGAGGCTCCTCTGGTGCGGACCCTACCTCTCCCCCTGAAAGATCTATAGGGATGGGAAGAGGCAGGTTGCTGATATCTTCCCCGAAAGGAAGAGGAGGAAGAGCCACGCCCAAATCCACGAAACCTCCTGAAAAATCTGGAAGAGGCCGTGGAAGAAGGAGCTTGGAGCCCTAACGACTTAGCCGTGGCCCTGCTTTCCTTAAAACGTTCCAAGGCCGAATCAGCCTTGGCTCCAAACAGTTTGTCCCCATCAAACGGGAGATCCAACAATGTGGACTGTACATCTGCAGAAAAGCCCGAGTTACGGAGCCAGGCCTGTCTCCTTGCCACCACAGTTGTGCCCATTGCTCTGGCTACCGAGTCGGTGGTATCCAGTCCCGTCTGGATAATCTGGGTCGCAGCAGCCTGGGCATTTGAGACAAGATCCAAAAGACCCTGGGGAAGCTCTGTAAACGATGAGGAAATGTCATCCATCAGAGCATGAATATACCTCCCCAGGATACAGGTTGCATTGGTGGCTTTTAACGCCAGACTGCAGGACGAAAAAATCTTCTTCGACTGTGCCTCTAGCTTCTTTGAATCTCTGTCCCCAGGCACCGTCGGGAAAGAACCAGGCGCTGACTTGGATGAACAGGAGGCCTGCACCACCAAGCTCTCCGGCGTAGGGTGCCTAGATAGAAACCCAGGGTCAGTCGGAGCCGCCCGATACCTCCTGGCCACGGCTCTGTGAACTGCTGGGGAAGATACCGGCCTCTTCCACACCTCTAACACCGGATCCAGCAGAGCGTCATTAAATGGCAACAGAGGCTCCGCCGCAGCTGAGGCCGGATGTAGCACCTCTGTTAAAAGGTTTTGTTTAGCCTCCACCACCGGCAAAGGCAGGTCCAAAAAACTAGCTGCCTTCCGTACCACTGCATGAAAGGAAGCAGCCTCCTCAGTATATTCCCCCGGGGACGAAAGATCCCACTCAGGGGAAGTGCCCAGCCAACTGGCCGACTCCAGTCCACGCAGCCCATCACCCGAGTCCTCTAGCTCTCCTTCCTCCAGGGCTCGTTGGTACTCCTGCTCTTCTAATACACGGAGAGCACGTCTCCTGGAATGAAGTCGTTGTTCAATACGCGGAGTCGACAATGCCTCCGCCGAAGTCGAAGATCGGCGCCGATCTTCAGAAGCCACCGACGCCGCGTCCGGCGCCACAGGTAACTTCGGCGCCGACAAAAGAGCAGCTCAAGCAGATGGACCCACCGGAGTCACAGGCCGAAATCCCGACGTCAACGTCGACGGGATGGAAATCCCCGGGGCCAATCCTTCTGAAGCCACCGGAGCGGCCACCGGCGCCGACACTGGCGCCGAGCCCACGTTCCCAAAAGGGAGAAAGGGCATAAAGGGTGCCGGCCGAAGAGGCGCAGGATCACCCAAAGAAAAGGCCAAATGCCCAGCCGGAGCACCCCCTGGAGCCATCTGTTGGAAGATGGCATACATCGCATTCAAGAATGCGGAACTATCGGCTCCAGGGGTGGGAAAAGCCGGATACTGAGGTGCCTGTCTCGGAGGCGACCCCGACGCCGGCCTCGACGTCTGCGCCGGAGAAAACACCTGAGGCTCCAATACCTCAATCACCGACGCCTGTCCAGGTGAAGTTGGAGACGCCGGAGAGGGCAACGGCGTCGAAGGATGCGGCGTAACCGTGGGACTGATCTCCCATGTCCTTCGGCGCCGATCCGAAGACCTGGAACGAGTCTCCTTCGAATGACGCCGAGATTCTCTACGGCGCCGGGAGTCTCGATGACGCCGATGTCTTGGAGAAGAAGACTTCTTGTGATGCTTCTCCTTCGATTTAGCCATAAACAGCTTCGCCTCACGTTCCTTGAGGGCCTTTGGATTCATGTGCTGGCATGAATCACAAGTCGAGACGTCGTGGTCGGAGCTCAAACACCAAAGGCAATCGGAATGAGGATCCGTCACCGACATCTTGCCTCCACACTCACGACAAGGCTTAAATCCAGACTTTCTCTGCGACATTATTACCACAGCGAAAGACTACGCAGCAAAAATACACTGTAACCAAAAAAGTAACAGTTGCTCCCTCGAAGATAACCGTTTCGAATGCACGGAAAAAAGGGAACTGACGTCCGCACGTCGTCGAGGACCTCTTATTGCCTGTATGACGTCAGACGGCGTCGCGTGGTCTAGAGTGACGTCCTCGTCGACGTGCAGAGACTAGTAAGAAGATTTCCGTCGAATGCTGGCGCCATGGGAGTATTCATTAGGTGAGGAATCCACAGGTAGTTGTATCCATCAGAAATAAAGGTATTTATTTGGGTGACACAGTACCAAAAATATCTTAAAGACAATACTCCTTCTGGAGGTAAGTATTATACACAATATATACACTAGACACCAAAATTAGACAAGTAAATAGTCATAGAACAATTCAAACAGTGGGAAATCCAATAGAATGCAATGGATGAAAATAGGTCTAGGGGAAACACAAACCATATACTAAAAAAGTGGAACGTGAATCAGAAATTCCCCCCTAGACAAGTGTAGTGTGTGCAGAATTGCTGGGAGAGTAATACAGTAGAGGTAAGTAAATTACCCCACCCCAGAGCCCAGAAAAGCAGGAGTAAAGTACTGCAAGTTTCCTTAGGGCACACTACACCTCGTTTTTGGGATTTTGCAGCAGCCAACCAAGTCTGCAAAGTACAACTGCTGGATTATTGGAATTGAAGACCTGCAAAGGAAGGGGACCAAGTCCAGAAGTCGAAAGAAGTTCCAGGAAGGACAGGAGCCCCTGCCAACCTCGGAGAGAGTGCAAAAGAAGAGTCCCTGGTTAGTCGAAGACTGCAGAAGAGCACCCTAGGAAGATGCTAGCGGGTTTCTGCAAGATGCAAAGATTTCCCACAGCATGAAGATCGTTGCAGACGAGAATTCGTGTTGGAAGGCGCCAACAAGCCTTGGCTACAACAAAAGTTCTTTTTTTGTCAAAATGGCACTGGATGGACCCAGGAAGGACCTAGGGTCCTCATCTCTGTGTGAGGAGGAGGAGGGGGCTTTCAGCACTTTAGAGAGCCCTCAGGATGCCAGCCAGCACCCCCAGAAGCCACAGGATCCAGGTTAAAAAAAGTTGCAAAACGCGATTGATGCAGCACAACAAAAGAAGGTCCCATGCCGCCGGAGAACAACTCAGCAAGTTGAGCCTCCCAGGGTGGAGTGCTGGGGGCCTGGGCCAGGCTGTGCATGAAGGAATCTTGCAAAGAGTGCACAGAAGCCTCAGGAGGTGAAGAAGACACAGTACACAGGGGTACCGTCGTTCCCAGGGAAGGCAAGGTCTTACCGCCTCCAAATTGCATCAGCAGGACCTCAGGACAGTCTATGTCGATTGTGTCCACCCTCTGTGTCCTTAGGAGCATGCTCATCGTTGTGAGAGGAGTCCCAGGGTACAGGTCGTCGTCTTGGAAGGTGCCTGCTTGGAGCAGGGGAGTGATTCTGTCACTCCACAGTAGATTACTTCAGTTCTTCTGGTGCAGGATGAAGACAGGGAGTCCCCAGAGCGTGCACACCGTGGAAACTGTTGCCGTTGCTGACTTGGAGCTGAAGTTGCTAAAGGAAAGTGTCTCTTGTAGACACTTTCTTGCAGTTACAGCGTTTCTTGGAGCAGGCTGCGGTTGATCGGAGGTCAGAAGAGTCTGAAGTTGCTGCAGAGGATTCCTGAAGGAAACTTGCAAGCAGAATCTGAAGAGAACCCACAGGAGAGACCCTAAATAGACCTGAGATGGGGATTGGCTACCTTATCAGGTATGGATCTATCAGGAGGGGTCTCTGACGTCACCTGCTGGCACTGGCCACTCAGAGCCCTCCAGAGTGCCCCCACACCTTGCAAAGCAAGATGGCTGAAGTCTGGGGCACAATGGAGGAGCTCTGGGCACCACCCCTGGGGTGGTGATGGACAGGGGAGTGGTCACTCCCCTTTCCTTTGTCCAGTTTCATGCCAGAGCAGGGGACAAGGGGTCCCTGAACTGGTGTAGACTGGTTTATGCAAAGAGGGCACCATCTGTGCCCTTCAAAGCATTTCCAGACGCTGGGGGAGGCTACCCCTCCCCAGCCTGTAACACCTATTTCCAAAGGGAGAGGGTGTAACACCCTGCTGTCAGAGGAAATGCTCTGTTCTGCCTTCCTGGGACTGGGCTGAGCTGCTTAGGCTGAACTAGGAGACATGCAAAACTCCTGCTATACCACTTTAGTTACACAGTACTAATACACAATAAAAGACAATACTCAGTGTTACCAAAAATAAAGGTACTTTATTTTAGTGACACAAGGCCAAAAGAATCTGAGAGGCAATAGTCCTTCTGGAAGTAAGTGTTATACACAATATATATACTAGAGACCAAAATCAGTTATGAAAACAATCAGAATAGTGCAAACTTCAGAAAATACAATAGAATGCAATAGGCCTAGGGGCAACACAAACCATATACTAAAAAAGTGGAATGCAAATCACAAATTCCTCCCTAGGCAAATGTAGTGTGTGGAGGGGCACTGGGAGTGTAAGAAAACACCAAAGGTAAGTAAAGTACCCCAACCCAGAGCCCAGAAAAGTAGGAGTAAAGTAATGCAAGTTTCCTCAGGACACACTACAAGTCGTAATAAGAGTTACTGCAAGAATCAAGCAACAAATGGTGGATTCCTGGTCCTGAAGACCTGTGAAGAGAGGAGACTAAGGCCCTCATTACGACCTCAGCGGTCTTTTTCAAAGACCGCTGAGGAACCGCCATGCTGAAGACCACCAGTGCAGGCGGTTTTCCATGCGGCGTATTATGACTGCTGGCAGCCCTCCATCCTTTTTCGGACGGAGAGCCACCAGCAGCCATACTGGGGGTCGGCGGGGAAGTGGAGGTTGCTCCACCTCCACCGCCCCGTCATCAGAACACCGCCCACCAAATCACGTCCCATGATTCGGGGTGGCAGTGTTCTGGTGACGGGGTGCTGGCGGTGGAGCAGCCCTCATGGATCCCGTCCCCTCCTGGAGGATCAACGGACAAAGTAAGTTGATCGTCTGTTAGGGGAGGGGGGGAGGGGGCTGTTGTGTGTTGTGCGCGTGCATGGGGGTGTGCGTGTGAGTATGTAGAGGGGGTGTGTGAGTGCGTCTATGCATGCGGGGGGTTTTGTGTGTATGGGAAATGTGTGCGGGTCGGTCTGTGTGCATGTCTGTATGTGTGCAGGTATGTGTTGTTGCAGTGTATGTGTGCGTGTAGGGGTGTGTGTCTGTGCATGTTGGGGGTAGGGGTGGGGAGGGGGTGTGTGTCTGTGCATGTTGGGGTTAGGGGTGGGGAAGGGGGTCCTGCCACCTTTGGGGGGTGTCAGGGTGGTGGGGAGTGTGGGGGGAGGACAAGGGGACAAAGAGGATGCAAAATGCAGTTGGTGCAGCACAACAAAAGAAGGTCCCACGCCGCCGGAGGACAACTCAGCGAGTTGTGCAGTGCAGGATGGAGTGCTGGGGACCTGGACTACACTGTGCACGAAGGGTTCATGGAAGAAGGGCCCAGAAGCCCAAGGAGCTGGAGATGACGTGGTGCAGGGTCCTGTCGCAAACCGGGAAGGCAAGCTCTTACCTCCGCCAAATTTGGACAGCTGGACCTTAGGACAGTCTGGGCCGTGTTGGTCCACCGCCTGTGTTCCAGGGAGCATGCTTGTTGGCAGGAGAGAAGTCCCAGAGAACGGGTCGTCATTGCAGAAGGAGCCTGCAGGAGCAGGGAATTGACTCTGTCACCCACCGGGAGATTCCTTCGGTTCTTCTGGTGCAGAGTGAAGACAGGGAGTCCTCAGGGCATTCACACCTTGGAAACTGTTGCAGTTGCTGGCTGGAGCTGATGTTGCAGGGTCACAGTAGCCTTTCTAGATACTTTGTTGCAGTTACAGCGGTTCCTGGAGCAGTCAGCAGTTGATCCGACGGTCAGAAGCTGAAGCAGACAATGCAGAGGATTCCTAGAGGCGTCTTGCAAGCTAAATCTGAAGAAGAACCCACAGGAGAGACCCTAAATAGCCCTGAGAGGGGGATTGGCTACCTACCTAGGTGTGTACATAGTAGGAGGGGTCTCTGACGTCACGTGCTGGTACTGGACACAAAGAGATCTCCAGGGTGTCCCCACACCTTGGAAAACAAGATGGCTAATGCCAGGGACACACTGGAGGAGCTCTGGGCACCACCCCGGGGGTGGTGATGGAGAGGGGAGTGGTCACTCCTGAAGGAAAGTACCATCTCTCTTGGTATTTTACCCCCAATTTTACATGTATGTCAGTATGTTTTTGCCTGTCTCACTGGGATCTTGCTAGCCAGGACTACAGTGCTCATAGTTTGTGGCCTAAATGTGTTTATCTGTGTAGTGCCTAACTGTGTCACTGAGGGTCTGCTAATCAGAACTTCAGTGCTTATGCTCTCTCTGCCTTTGAATTTGTCACTATAGGCTAGTGACTACATTTACCAATTCTAATTGGCATACTGGACCCCCCCTTATAAGTCCCTAGTATATGGTACCTAGGTACCCAGGGCATTGAGGTTCCAGGAGATCCATATGGGCTGTAGCATTTCTTTTGCCAGACATAGGGAGCTCAGACAAACCCTTACACAGGACTGCCATTGCAGCCTGAGTGAAATAACACACAGGTTATTCACAGCCATTTTCATTGCACTTAAGTAACTTATAAATCGCCTATATGTCCAACCTTCACTTGCTGAAGGTTAGTTGTAAAGTTACTAAGTGTGAGGGCACTCTTGCACTAGCAAAGGTGCTCCCACAAAGTTCAGGGCCATTTCCCCGGACTTTGTGAGTGCGGGGACACATTACACGCGTGCACTACATATAGGTCAATACCTTTATGTAGCTTCATAATGGTAACTCCGAATATGGCCATGTAATATGTCTAAGATCATGGAATTGTCCCCCCATTCCATATGTGGTATCTGGGTGCCAATTCCATGCATCCTGGGGGGCTCCACTATGGACCCCCAGTACTGCCAAACCAGCTCTCTGAGGCTTGCACTGCAGCTACAGCTGCTGCGACCTCACAGACAGGGTTCTGCCCTCCTGGGGTCTGGGCAGTCCAGTCTCAGGAAGGCAGAACAAAGCATTTCCTCTGAGAGCATGATGTTACACCATCTCCCTTTGGAAATAGGTGTTAAAGGCTGGGGAGGGGTAGCCTCTCCCAGCCTCTGGAAATGCTTTAAAGGCCACAGATGATGCCCTCCTTGCATAAGCCAGTCTACACCGGTTTAGGGAACCCCATTCCCTGCTCTGATGTGAAACTAGACAAAGGAAAGGGGAGTGACCACTCCCCTGTCCATCACCACCTGAGGGATGGTGCCCAGAGCTCCTCCAGTATGTCTCAGAACACTGTCATCTTGTTTCCAGAGGTGTGAGGGCACTCTGGAGGCCTCTGAGTGGCCAGTGCCAGCAGGTGACGTCAGAGACCCCTCCTGATAGGTGCATACCTGGCTAGGTAGCCAATCCTCCTCTGAGGGGTATTTAGGGTCTCTCCTGTGGCATTTTCCTCAGATTACGACGTGCAAGAATCCATCAGTGCTCCTCTGCACTTCTCTCTTCTACTTCTGCCAAGGATCGACTGCTGACTGCTCCAGGATGCCTACCAAACTGCAACAAAGTAGCCAGAAGGTTACCAGCGACATTGTAGCGCCTAATCCTGATGGCTTTCTCGACTGTTTCCTAGTGGTGCATGCTCTGGGGGCTGTCTGCCTTCACCCTGCACTGGAAGCCAAGAAGAAATCTCCCGTGGGTCGACGGAATCTGCTCCGTGTTAACGCAGGCACCAAACCTCAGCTTCACCGGTCCACTGTGTCCCCTCTCATCTTGACGAGCGTGGTCCCTGGAACACAGGTGCTGGATCCAAGTGACCCCGACGGTCCAGTGGTCTATCTGTCCAAATTTGGAGGAGGTAAGTCTTTGCCTCCCCTCGCCAGACAGTAATCCTGTGTACTGCATGAACTGCAGCTGGTAGAGCTTCTATGCACTTTTGCAAGGAATCCTTCATACACACCATAGCCCAGGTCCCCAGCACTCCATCCTGCATTGCTCAACTCGCTGAGTTGACCACCTGCTTCGTGGGGCCCTCCTTTGTAGTGTTGAGACGACCGCTGTGCTCAGTTTTCTTGAACCTGTGTTCAAGTACTTCTGTGGGTGCTGCCTTCTGCGTGGGCTCTCTGTGTTGCTCCCGTGGGCTTTTCCTCTGATAACGATTTGCAAGAGCTCACCAGAGTTCCTCTGCATCTCCCTATTCGACTTCTGCCAAGGATTGTCCGATGACTGCTCCAGGACGCCTGCAAAACTGCAACAAAGTAGCCAGAAGACTACCAGCGACATTGTAGCGCCTAATCCTGCCACCTTCTGGCACTGGCCACTCAGAGGCCTCCATTGTGCCCTCATGTAGGAGGCTGGCCTGGCTTATAGTGGGCACCTGATGGTACGTACACCTTGTGCCAGGTCCAGTTATCCCTTATTAGTAGATTAGTAGTGTTCTAGCAGCTTAGGCTGATAGAGGTAGCTATAGCAGAGCAGCTTAGGCTGAACTAGGAGACATGGAAAGCTCCTACTATACCACTTATATCATATAGCACTAGATCAAAAGAATCATAATACTCAGGGTTCCTAAAAATAAAGGCACTTTATTTTAGTTACAATGTGCCAAAAATATCTCAGAGGATATACTCTCTTAGGAGGTAAGTAAAATACACAAAATATACACACAAACCAAAATCAGGTAAGTAAACAGTTAGAAAAGTAGTGCAAACACTGTAGAATACAATAGGATGAAATAGGCCTAGGGGCAACACAAACCACATACTAAGAAAGTGGAATGCAAACCACTTAGGGACCCCTGGCCTAGTGTAGTGTGTAGAGGGTCACTGGGAGTTTAAGAAAACACTAAGGTGGTCATTACAACCCTGGCGGTCGGTGTTAAAGCGGCGGTAAGACTGCCAACAGGCCGGCGGTAAACATTTTGCAATTACGACCGTGGCGGAAACCGCCAACAAAGACAGCCACTTTAACACTCCGACCACCACGGCGGTACAAACAAACAGCGCGGCGGTCACTGCCAACAGACAGGCAGAGGACAAAGTACTGCCCAAAGTACCACAACCTACCAATCCGCCACCTTTTCCGGGGCGGACTCACAGCGGATAAAAACACGTCGGAAACAGGATTCCGAAGGGAAAATGCTCACCTATACACACCCCACGAGGAACTAGGACACAATGGAGCCGGAACTCCAAATTCTCCCTGCGATAGTCTTCCTGCTCCTCTACCAGGAGCACGAACGCCGGCGGCGAAGACCACGGTGAGTACTGCACCTATGACACAGGGGAGGGGGGAGGCAAAAAACAGGGGGACACACACGCAACACCCCCACCCCCACCCCACCCTCACCCAGCACAACACACACACTAATCCATATTGATACATCACAGTTACACCCCCCCAACCCCCCAAGAAGAATGCAAAGACAAAAGAAAATGAGTGTACCCATTGTAATATATTAAAAGCAAGTAGGCAAAAATATATATATATGCACCATTAACAAAATATACACCAAGCATAGTAGTCCAGGTAGTGCTCCAATTAAGTCCGTGGAACACTGGGCCCACACGGTATGGGCGAGGCCCACACAAGATCCCCGACTATGACAGAGAGAACACTGCAGGGCCATCAGATAGCAATAAAACAGGCACCTCAGGGGGAGGGAAAGGGGGGGCACTTCAGCCGGTTGAGTGCACGATGCCAAATCCACGAGGGGGCCACATGCCCACTGTTCAATCCTGGGGAGTGCAAAGCCACAGTCTCTCAAGTCTATACAGTGGGTGGGTTGCCCACTGTTCCATCCTGGGGAGTGCAAAGCCACAGTCTCTCAAGTCTATACAGTTGGTGGGTTGCCCACTGTTCAATCCTGGGGAGTGCAAAGCCACAGTCTCTCAAGTCTCTACAGTGGGTGGGTTGCCCACTGTTCAATCCTGGGGAGTGCAAAGCCACAGTCTCTCAAGTCTCTACAGTGGGTGGGTTGGCCACTGTTCAATCCTGGGAGTGCAAAGCCACAGCCTCTAAAGTGGATAACAGTCTCCACTGGTTCTGGAGGGGGCACTGTGCCCAGAGTGCTTCATCCTGCTAAGGACAGAGGTAGTGGATGTATCTCTCCACTGGTTCTGGAGGGGGCATTGTGCCCAGAGTGCTTCATCCTGCTAAGGACAGAGGTAGTGGATGTATCTCTCCACTGGTTCTGGAGGGGGCTTTGTGCCCAGAGTGCTTCATTCTGCCCGTGACGGACTCAGTAGCATCAGTGCCCTTGGCACCCATGGGCCAGCGTTGCTTGAGACGGCGGTGCCCGGTTCAGCGGTGCTTGAGACGGCGGTGCCCGGTTCAGCGGTGCTTGAGACGGCGGTGCCCTGTTCAGTGGTGCTTGAGATGGCGGTGCCCTGTTCAGCGGTGCTTGAGACGGCGGTGCCCTGTTCATCGGTGCTTAGAACGGCGGGCTCCTTTGCAGTGACTCAGCTGCTGGCGGTCCTTCATGGCCCAGCGGGGCTTGTGCTGGCGGTCCTCTCTGTCCCAGGGGGGCTTGTGCTGGCGGTCCTCTCTGTCCCAGCGGGGCTTGTGCTGGCGGTCCTCTCTGTAGCCCAGCGGGGCTTGTGCTGGCGGTCCTCTGTAGCCCAGCGGGGATGACGGCTGTGGCCTCCTGGGCAGCGGGGATGACGGCTGTGGCCTCCTGGGCAGCGGGGATGATGGCGTCGCCTCCTGGGCAGCTGGGCTGGTGCTGGCCTCCTGGGCAGCAGGGCTGGTGGCGGGGGCCTCCTGGGCAGCAGGGCCGGTGCTGGCGGTGGCTTCCTGGGCAGCAGGGCTGGTGGCGGTGGCCTTCTGGGCAGCAGGGCCAGTGCTGGCGGTGGCTTCCTGGGCAGCAGGGCTGGTGGCGGTGGCCTTCTGGGCAGCAGGGCCAGTGCTGGCGGTGGCCTCCTGGGCAGCAGGGCTGGTGGCGGGGGGGCCTCCTGGGCAGCAGGGCTGGTGCTGGCGGTGGCCTCCTAGGCAGCGGGGATGATGGTGGTCTTCTCCGCCGTGCTGCTCTTCCCAGACATGCTGAGTTTCTTGTGCCCCTTCCCCACCTTGGAAGGTGTCTCAGCTGACTCACTCCCACCGGGACCCCTGGGAGCGGCTTTGGTGGCTGGAGTCTTCCCCTTCTCCCACCGGGCACTGGCCAACTTCTGATGCTTGACAGGTGGGGGACTGTCTGTGCTGTGGCTACATGCCACACTGGCTGCCCTGGTGGCCGGTGCACTCCAGATTCCAGTGACTACAGGCACCACTGGTCCCAGAGATGTTGTGGCTGAGGTGCTAGTTCGGGACCTAGGAGACGGACGGGGTTGGGGAGGTGTGGGAAAGAGGTCAAGGTTGGACAGGAAGAGTTTCTTGGAGACACTGGGACGGGTAGCTGAAGGGGGTTTGGGAGTGGAGGAAGAGGTTGTGGTTGTGGGAGGTGTTCGTTTGCTGACTTTGGGTGAAGGTGCATGCGCTAGAGGCTGTTGTGAGGTGGATGGCTGTTGGGTGGGTGTGTGCCTGCGTTTGTGTATCCTGGGATGGGGCGTCACAGACACACTGGGAGAGGACACAGGGGACGTGTGAATGGTAGTGGGGGTGGTGACTGCACGTGAGCGGGGTGTGGTGGTGGGTGTGCTGGTAGTAGTGACTGTAGAGGTAGTGCATGCAGGTGTGAGTGTAGACGAGACTGGGAGGGAGGAGGGAGACGAGGAGGAGGGGGACACAGTGGAGGCAGTGGATGTTGGTGTGTCTGCATGTGTGTGATGCTTGCATGAGTGCCTGTGGGATGTGTGGTGCTTATGTTTGCCTGAGCTTCCCTGGTGTGTTGACGTGTGTGCATGCTGGTCTAGAGGTGTGCTTGGGATAGGCTGGGGTACAGGGGATTGGGTCTGGGTGGAGGAAGTTGGAGGGGGAGGCTAGACACAGGGACAATGGCTGCCATCAGTGCTGAGGCCAGAGTCTGAAAAGCTTGCTGAAGGGCTTCCTGACCAGAATGAATGCCCTCCAGGAATGCATTGGTTTGTTGCAACTGCCTTTCTACACCCTGGATGGCATTAAAAATGGTTGACTGCCCAACAGTGAGGGACCTGAGGAGGTCAATGGCCTCCTCAATGAGGGCAGCAGGGGTGACTGGGGCAGGGCCTGAGGTGCCTGGGGCGAAGGTGAAGCCCACCCTCCCGGGTGAGCGGGCACAGGGCAAAGGCTGAGGGGCTGCTGGGAGGGCGGTGCTGGAAGGGGGGGTGGCGGTTGTACCTGTAGATGGGGGGGGCACAGATGTTGACGCCAGCACAAATGAGCTCCCATCAGAGGACGAGTCTGTGCCACTGGTCTCACCTCCTGTCCCCGCCGTGGAGCTCCCCTCTCCCTTTCCCACTGGTGAAGTCCTCCATGGCCGTGTGGGATGCAGCCCCCTCGTGCTCCGGTGCCACTGCTCCTCCGCCTGATGATGCTAATGCACACAAGAACATGGAGACCACAAAAAGGGGGGGAAGACATGTTGATTGCATGCATTACCGCTACCTTACCTACTTGGCGGACACGACAGACACAGAAGCCCCCTGCACTACGCCGCGCTCTTGAGCTCCACTGTTCAATCCCTGGGAAATGGCCTACTAGGCTATGGATGACAGCTGCACACATGGATGACACAGGGGGCATGACTAGGTGTACTTGGCACTCTACAGGGTTCGGTGGGGTGCCACATGTCCTTCCTTACGGAGGGACCTTGCCTACGGAACTCGCCCTGGCCTAGGGAAACCCACAGCCCACCTCCCCCACCTAGACCCCTCCACTGCGTGCAAAATCAGCAGAATGAGAGTGTACTCACCCCCTTGTGGCTGCTGTGATGCCCTCAAGCGGCCATCCAACTCCGGGTACGCCACCGCCAGGATCCTGAACATCAGGGGGGTCATGGTGCGACGGGCACCCCTCCCATGTTGGGAGGCCATCCCCAGCTGAGCCTCCGCCGTCTTCTTGCTCCAGCGGCGAATGTCCTCCCATCTTTTCCGGCAGTGGGTGCTCTGTCTGTGGTAGACCCTCAGGGTCCGGACGTCCTTGGCGATGGCACGCCAAATATATTTTTTCTGGTAGGCGCTGACCTACATGATTTGTACAGGGGAAGAGAAACTTATTACCAACTGCACCGTCACAGTCATTGGCCCCCATCCCTACCCTTGGTATGTGGCACATGCACTCACCGTCGTTTCATGCACGCCGCACTCTCCCCCCTTCCTTCTTACATCCACCCCTCTCCACACAGGCATAGCCCATACAGCATGCTCCCAGTGTACTTACCTGTTTGTCTGGTGGACCGTAGAGTAGCGTGTACTGGGGGAGGACCCCATCCACGAGTTTCTCCAACTCCTCCGATGTGAAGGCCGGGGCCCTTTCCCCAGACACTCGAGCCATTGTCTCTTTCAGACCGAGGTCACAGCAGCACTTGCAGTGTAGGTCCTCTCCTGTCGAAGATCAGGTATCGAGTGATTGAACAGATAGAAAATGGCGGTCACGTCTGCGGCGGTGCGTACCGTCACCGCCGGCGTACATCGTCATTGGCTCGTGGGACCCATAGGGTCCAATGTTAACCAATGCAGCATTGCGCCGCGGTCTTCGACCGCCTACCGCAACAGTGGACAACGCCAGCGCAGTTACCTCACATCCCATTGTCCCACTTTACAGGTCAGGCAGCCGCCATTTCAGGGGCCCACATGGCTTAATTTTCAACTGCGTCACACATACCTAGGCCTAGACTCAATACAGGAATGTGATTGGTGTTCTGTGTAAGCTGGGGGTACGTACCTCTGAGTTGTTTGACTCTGTGCTCGCTGTTGTCCTTCATAGGCACCGTCCGCTGGGACATGTGAGGAGATGGCGGCATCCTCCGGAGTACTGACCGTTGGTGGACCTGTCGACAATGGAGGAAAGTCATGTGATCATCACATACAGGCTTGACCGTGCCACAATCCAGGAACGGTGTAGCCAGTTGGAGCCAGACCTGATGTCAGCTATCCACCATCCCACAGGAATCTCCCCTCAAGCGCAGGTGCTGTCAGTGCTCCATTTCCTTCCAAGTGGGTCATTTCAAACAACAGTGGCCATAGCATCAGGGATGTCCCAGCCTATGTTTTCCAACATGTTGTCCAGAGTGTTGTCTGCCCTGCTGAAACACATGTGGAGCTACATCGTTTTCCCTCAGGTGGAGGATTTGCCTACAGTGCCCTCGGACATATCCCCAACATCATAGGTGCCATTGATGGGACACATGTGGCTTTGGTACCCCCCCACAGGAGTGAACAGGTGTACAGAAACCGGAAGAGTTATCATTCGATGAATGTACAGATGGTATGTTTGGCTGACCAGTACATCTCCCATGTGAATGCCAAGTTCCCTGGCTCAGTGCATGATGCCTACATCCTGCGGAATACCAGCATCCCTTATGTGATGGGTCAACTCCAGAGGCACCGTGTTTGGCTATTAGGTGACTCTAGTTACCCCAACCTGTCATGGCTACTGACCCCAGTGAGGAATCCCAGGACAAGGGCAGAGGAACGTTACAATGAGGCCCATATGCGAACTAGGAGGGTGATCGAGCGTACCTTCGGCCTCCTAAAGGCCAGGTTCAGGTGCCTCCATATGACAGGTGGATCCCTATTCTACTCACCAAAGAAGGTGTGCCAGATCATAGTGGCCTGGTGTATGCTTCACAACTTGGCTTTGCGACGACAGGTGCCTTTTCTGCAGGAGGATGGTCCAGATGGCGGTGTTGTTGCAGCTGTGGAGCCTGTGGACAGTGAAGACGAGGAAGCAGAAGAAGAAGACATGGACAACAGGGACTCAGTGATCCAGCAATATTTCCAGTGAAACACAGGTAAGAATACTAACCGGTCTACTACATGTATTTAAACACTACTACCTCTCTACTGTCTGTCGTTTTCACCCAGTGTATGGTCACTGAGTTGTCACTTTCCCTTACAATTTCACAGATGTGGGTCCCACATTGTGACATCTGCTTTGATTCCTCATGGACTAGAGCTGTGTGACATAGGTATGTTGACATTACAAATGAAAGAGCTTTTTGCCACAGTAATTGCTAATACAGTATTCCGAAATCACAGACTGACTCCAGATTGTTTTGTGCTTTAAGGGTGTTTATTTTAGTGCTCAAAACTGGAGGGGGTAGCAAAATGGTGAGGGGTGATGGCGGAGGAATGTCCATGGCAGAGTCCAGTCTATTAGTCTCACAGGTGCATTGCCCAAATGGGCATAGGAAGTGGAGCTGGGGCAGTTTAAGGATGAACAGGGTGACAAAGTGGGACAGTAGGATGACAATCAGGGTGGTCTCATTTCTTGGCGGGGGTCTTGGCATCGTTCTCTGTCTTTGTCCTGGATCTCAGGGACCGTTTGCGAGGTGGTTCTCCCTCTGCAGGGGGTGGGGTGCTGGTGTGGTGGTCCTGTGGCGGTGCCTCCTGTCCACTAGCGCCGGCGGAGGTGGTGGGCAGTTCATCGTCCAGGCTAGTGTCAGGGGCCCCTTGTAGTGCCACAGTGTCCCTCCTGGTGTTGAGTACTTCCTTCAGCACCCCTACGATGGTGCCCAGGGTGGAATTGATGGTTCTGAGTTCCTCCCTGAAGCCCAAATACTGTTCCTCCTGCAGCCGCTGGGTCTCCTGAAACTTGGCCAGTACCATTGCCATCGTCTCCTGGGAGTGGTGGTATGCTCCCATGATGTTGGCGAGGGCCTCGTGGAGAGTGGGTTCCCTGGGCCTGCCGCCCCCTGTCGCACAGCAGCCCTCCCAGTTCCCCTGTGTTCGTGGGCCTCCGTCCCCTGGACTGTGTGCCCACTACCACTGCCCCCAGGTCCCTGTTGTTGTTGGGGTGGTGGGTTAGCCTGGGTTCCCTGTAGTGGTGGACACACTGCTGATTCACGTGTCCTGGGGACGGTGGTATGGGCCCGCTGGGTGGGTGCTGTGCTGGTGTTTCCAGAGGGGGAAGCTCTGTGGTGGCCTGTGACTGGGTGAGGGGAACCAACTGTCCCGAGGTCCGCGATGGGCCGGGCTGATTATCTAGATCCAGTTGAACAGAGGTGCTGTCATCACTGTGGGCCTCTTCTGTTTGTTGGTGTGGACATGTGTGGACCCTCCTGTCCGGTGACTTTGGGTAGGGGTCCTGCAGGGGTATAAAAGGATGTTTATTACATCTGTGTGTGCCATGGTGTGCAATGGGCGGGTGACCGTGTACCCCAGTGCTTGCATTCCTGTGTGGGACCTTGTGTGATGATGGTTTAGGGGGGTGTATGGGTATGTGCAGTGGCCATGCTTTAGTTATGGGTGTCCATGATTTGTTGTTGCATGCAGGGCCTGGGGTTAGGATGTGTGGTTTGTGATGTTGGGATATTTGGGTGGAGTTAGAGTGATGGGGGTGAGGGTGAGGGTGGGGGTATGTGCTGGCATGGAGGTAGGGTGGGGGATGTAATAGTTAAGATTTGACTTACCAGAGTCCATTCCTCCACCTACTCCTGCGAGGCCCTCAGGATGCAGAATCGCCAAGATCTGCTCCTCCCATGTTGTTAGTTGTGGGGGAGGAGGTGGGGGTCCGCCGCCAGTCCGCTGAACCGCAAGGTGGTGTCTTGAGACCACGGAACGCACCTTCCCCCATAGGTCGTTCCACCTCTTCCTGATGTCCTCCCAATTTTTTGGGTGCTGTCCCACTGCGTTGACCCTATCCACTATTCTTTGCCATAGCTCCATCTTCCTTGCAATGGAGGTGTGCTGCACCTGTGATCTGAATAGCTGTGGCTCTACCCGGACGATTTCCTCCACCATGACCCTGAGCTCCTTCTCCGAGAACCTGGGGTGTCTTTGCCGTGCCATGGGGTGGTGTAGGTGATGTGTGGGGTGGTGTGTGGGGTGATAAGTCTTCTGATATGTAGTGGTATGTAGTGTGAGGTGCGTGGAAGGTATGTGGGTGATGGTGTTGTGTGCCTGTGGATGCTAGTATTGTTGATGGTGGTGTCTCTCTCTGGCCTTCATTCGTGATTTTTGGTCGTAGGGGTTTGTGGGTGATGTGGGTGTGTGTTTTATATTGTATTGGGTGTGTGGGAGTGGTGTGTGTATGTGTATCAGGTGTGTGTATTTCGAATTGTCCAATGTGGTAGTGTTTTGTAAGAGTGTGTGTATTTTGAGCGCGGCGGTGTGTACCGCCAATGGTTTACCGCGGATGAAAGTCCGCTGCGTGGATTCGGGTGTCGTGATAGTGTGGGCGTATTTCTGTTGGCCGTGACGGTGGAGGATTTGTTTTCGCCAGTTTATCACTGACCTTTGGTGTGGCGGACTTGTGTGGGTGTCTGAATATTGGCGGATTCCGTGCTGTGGGTCATAATAGCTGTGGCGGTTTTCCGCGGCAGTGTGTTGGCGGTCTTCTGCACAGCGGTATGCGGCTTTTACTGCCAATGCTGTAATGACCGCCTAAGTGTGTCCAAGATACCCCATCCCAAGACCCTGAAAAGTAGGAGTACAGTGACCGTGACAGGAAAGCACTGAAGACGGATTCCTGGACCTGAGGACTTGTAAAGGAAGGGGACCAAGTCCAAGAGTCACAAAAGTGTCCAGGGGGGGCAGGAGCCCACTAATCCCTGGATGAAGGTGCAAAATGGCTGCCTCCGGGTGGAAGAAGCTGAAGATTCTGCAACAACGGAAGATGCCAGGAAATTCTCCTTTGCACAGAAGATGTTCCACTGAATGCTGGAGGATGCAGAGTAGTTTCTATGCAGAAAGACCGCAAACAAGCCTTGCTAGCTGCAAAGGTACCAGTTGAAGAAAATGGGTGCTGCCCGGGCCGAGGAAGGACCAGGAGGTCGCCACTTGGAAGAGGAGACAGAGGGGGCCCTCAGCAACACAGCAAGCCCACGCAGAAGAAGGCAGAACCCACAGAAGTACTTGAACAAGGGTTCAAGAAAACTGAGCACAGCAGTCATCTCAACACTACAAAGGAGGGTCCCACGAAGCCGGTGGTCAACTCAGCGAGTTGAGCGATGCAGGACGGAGTGCTGGGGATCTGGGCTGTGCTGTGCATGAAGGATTCCTTGCAAAAGTGCACAGAAGCGCTAGCAGCTGCAGTTCACGCAGTACACAGGATTACTGTCTGGCGAGGGGAGGCAAGGACTTACCTCCTCCAAATTTGGACAGATAGACCACTGGAATGTTGGGTTCACTTGGATCCAGCACTTGTGTTCCAGGGACCACGCTCGTCAAGATGAGAGGGGACGCAGAGGACCGGAGAAGCTGAAGTTTGGTGCCTGCGTTAGAAGAGGGAAGATTCCGTCGACCCACAGGAGATATCTTCTTGGCTTCCAGTGCAGGGTGAAGAGAGACAGCCCCCAGAGCATGCACCGCCAGATAACAGTTGAGAAAGCCGGCAGGATTAGGCGCTACAATGCTGCTGGTAGTCTTCTTGCTTTGTAGCAGTTTTGCAGGCGTCCTGGAGCACTCAGCGGTCGATCTTTGGCAGAAGTCGAAGAGGGAGGTGCAGAAGAACTCTGGTGAGTTCCTCTGGTGAGATCCTAAATAGCTCTCAGAGGAGGATTGGCTACCTAGTAGGTATGCACCTATCAGGAGGGGTCTCTGACATCACCTGCTGGCACTGGCCACTCAGAGGCCTCCATTGTGCCCTCACACCTCTGGATTCAAGATGGCAGAGGTCTGGGACACACTGGAGGAGCTCTGGGCACCACCCCAGCTTCCTGGGCTTGAGCTGCTCAAGCAACAGGAGGGCAGAAACCTGTCTGAGAGGTGGCAGCAGCTCGGGCTGCCTGGAAAACCTCAGAAGGCTGGAATGGCAATACTGAGGGTCCTCTAAGGAGCCCCCAGAGTGCATGGAATCATACAAACAATGCTTGCAAAAGCATTGGGGTATGTTTCAAACAAGTTTGATACCAAACATGCCTATGTTCAGAGTTACCATTATGTAGCTGGACATAGTGACCTACGTCCAGTACACGCGTAAAATGGTGTCCCCGCACTCATGAAGTCTGGGAAAATGGTCCCGTAGGTCGTGGGAACACCTCTGCTAGTGCATGGGTGCCTTCACACACAGGTACTCTGCACCCTGCCCTCAGGGCTGGAGGGCCTGCTATATGGGTGACTTATAAGTGACCTGGTGCAGTGAAAATGGCAGTGAGAGGGTGCATGCACCTTTTCATACAGGTTGCAATGGCAGTCCTGTAGAAGCCTTTGCATGGGCTCCCTATGGGTGGCACGAGATATGCTGCAGCCCATAGGGATCCCCTGGAACCCCAATGCCCTGGATACCTGAGTACCATATACTAGGGACTTACAGGGGGGCACCACTATGCCAATTGTGGGTGAAATCCTGGATTAACAGTATGCAATAACCATAAAATTAAGGGAGAGAGCATAACTACTGGGGTCCTTGTTAGCAGGATCCCAGTAGACACAGTCAAACACACTGACAAACAGGCCAAAAGTGGGGGTAACCAAGCTAGAAAGAGGCCACTTTCCTACAGGAATCCTAGAAAACCTGTACATGTTTTGAAACTGGACACGTAGGGAAATCCAGGAGGGGTGACTTGCGTGGCTCTCGCCATGTTGTTTTGCCCAGAATATAACCTTAGCCTTTGATGAAAAAAAACTAATTTTCCTCAGATTTCTGTGATGAAAAGTCCTGGAATCTGTGGGGAGCCACAATCTACATTCCAGTCACCATTCCTCCACGTCTTCTGATACAAATGGCACCTCACTTGTGTGGGTAGGCCTAGTGCCCATAAAAGGAAAGGACCCAAAATACAATATGGAAACATCAACATTTCCTGTCACAAAATGATCTGATTTGGCAATGTGGATAGTAGTGTTTGTTTGGCCAGGGATCGGCAACCACCCAGGGAAACCTACAAAATCCAGACATTTCTGAAAACTAGACACTCAGGAGAGTCCAAAGTTGTATTCTTTGTGTGGATCCCACATTTCTTTTCTTACCCACAATGACATGCAAAGTCAAACTTTGCCTAAAATTGCAGTTTCCTTGCATTTTGGTGACGTAAACTTCCAGAATGTGCAGGAGTCCACAAAGTTCCTGCCACCCAGCATTCTTCCACTTGTCCCAATAAAAATGCTGCCTTACTTTTTTGGATGGGCCACATGCATGCAACAGGCAAGCATCAATCCATGGTCAATAGGAGCATCACGGATTGAATCTCATTGATCATGGTTGGATTTGTGCCTGTTGAGGGAAAGTTTGAAGTTTGCAGGGCATTGACGTTAAAAAAACTTTATTGGATCAACGCAAGGCATACCACCCTGGACTCCCCCAGGGACGAGAGTTTTCATCCAGAATCCGGTCTCTTGCTGGGACATCCTCCCTTCTTGATGTTATCGGCTCTCCGTCTTCTTCTGTGTTCCACCCGGGTATTCGATCCAACTCTCCTCTTCGTCGTCTCTCTTCCTTCCTGGTTTCCACGCCTTCCTCCTTCTTCCACGGCAGCCTTAGTACCTCCTCGGTTTCCGATTTAACCTGCATATCCGGGTTCGACGGGGGACTTTTCGATTTTTGGCTCTCTGTGATACCCCCGGGGTATCGCTCCGATGTTCCGGGGGTAGTGGCTTAAAACAGGGTCCCCGCAACCCTGTTACAGACACATTAGTAGTAATACAAATATTGTGCCAAAACTAAGGTCAAGTTCTCATGAGAATATTATCAAGGCCAAATTAGTGAGGCCTTGGGAAATGTTCACATTAAGTACACAGCATTCTATGAGACAGAAATGAAACATCAACTTGTACATGACAAAGAGATGGTGTCTTTCCAACCTTGTTTACAAAGTTACTAATGAGTGCATGATGATAAAAGGACAGAAAGATGCCTGCATGCTGAAAAGTTGGCTGCAGAGAGCAATAACTATTTAAAAATCGAGTCCTACATTATCCAGTTTTAAAATAGGCACAGTTTCTCAACATGTGTTAATTTCACTTTATGCTAATCATATCTATTTTTAGAATTACTCATCTCTTTTAAAAACCCTGCATTAGGACCATGCCCCAGAGTCCTGTAATGGCTGCCACAACATGTTGTCAATGTTGTGGCCAGCCAATCAAGGGCCATGCTTTGGAATACTCATGCACCCACCCACCCATGCCCTTTGGGTCATGATGTGTTCATCCTGCCCCCTTATATATCTTTAACAATCATTTTCAGAGGACAAGGACCATTGTCCCTGAGTCCTGTAGTGGCATCCACAAACTATTGTTAAGGTTGTGGCTGATCAAACTATATTGACTAGTTCTCTTTATATTGGCCAAAGCATACTGGATACCAACTGTAAACATATCTATAAGTGTGTGCCTTTATTTCTCAAAAAACTACCTAAAAGATTCACACCAAATCACAAAAAGCACACGTTGTGAGTAAATATCTAGTTATCTGTCAAATTTGATGTAATTCTCTTCAGCTGTAGTGCTGTATAAACATGGGTATGGAACACGCATGGAGAAAAGGTGTTTTGGTATTTTGGGACCCCCCCCCCCCCCCAATTGTCTCTGCCCACTCTTGACAGTTCACCCCGAAACGTTCCAGGAAAGAGTTGAGTCAAATGAACTTTTTAAAAAGAGTTTTGTGAGTTATTAGCAAAACAACAAAAAAAATCCAATGAAAAGTCTGATTGCACTTTAACACTACACAGTTTCTTTCACTTGGTTGAGTTAGATATCAGAACCAGGTTGGCCACCTATGTACATACTGAATTGAGGTAGCTGGTGAAATGGAGACACTAATGTCAGTTACATTTATTTTTGTGAATGATTGGTGACATCAGTGTTATATTACATTGAATAGCTGCCTTTCCAGAGGGTACATAGGAGTACAAGACTTCAGGTTAACTTAGCTTTGGGAAACTAAGAGAGAAGGACCCCAACCCGGGTTAATAGATGCACAGAAGTATATTTGTCGTTCTCACATGTGAACAACTGTCTAGATTTAATGTATCCTGGTAAGCTTTAAATGTAACAGATTTATGGCAGAGACCACTGAAAGATATAGATGTTTGAGGATGGGATTTGGGTGGATTCAGCACTGTAATAGTTGGTATAAATAAGAAAGGCTGTGTGTAGAAATCTCACATGGTTTACGCCGAACCATTTCAATACCCCTCTTTTCAATGTGTCAAAAGACTTGAGGATGCTGAGGAGTCACCTTTTGGAGCAAGTCACTTATAAATAGATTTGTGTTGCATTGAACAAAATCATCAGACTCAATAAAAAGTACCGAAACAATCCTTACTTTTTGAGATATTGTGCTGTTTTCTTTCTTGAGCATCTTATTTTCTTCTCTCTGTTTGTAAAAACAAACCAAAGAAAGTCAGTCAAAATAGTACAATCAGTATTCAAAACAATACGCTGAGTATTCAAAACAAAAAGTAATGGACACTGGCACAGTGTTATTACTGAACATGACTTTCTAACATCCAGTCCCCAACGTGATTGGTTATTGGCATGAAATTTAGAGGATTTACATTTACCCTTCACAGAAATGTATTGCAGTGATACATTATTTTGCAACATAGTAACAACTAAATAAGAAATCAAATATACTTATTATTCTGTATACAAGAGTTATTTTTCCTACAAAGCTCATTCACATCTACACTGATCCACACCAGTCAAATAAAATTCCGGAACACTCCTTCTAAGCATAAAAAGCCCTCAAATGTTCATACACATAATATGATACAAAAGGCTTTTATGACAAATGAGTAAAGCGTTAAGTGATATTAAAGTAGGTGAATGTTCTTGATAAATGCACGCATACATACAGTTTGGTGTTTCCGGTAAAATGCCATTTGTTTCGTAGTATGTTCCTTTTATTGACATGCAGCACAACACATTGCTCACAGGTCAGTTAGTTATGTTCCTTCCTCAAGAATTAAGCTGTGTTTGATGTATTGTTTTCTCAGAAAGGAAAATACGTCATTCTAGTTCTCTAAAAAGTGATAGACAACAGAATGGATGATTGATGATCACCAAATAGTTCTATCAATGTACAGGATCCCAGGACACTTACGGGGCAACTTCAAAAACACTGAACTACCCCAGTCATAGCAAACTGCACAAAGTATAATTATTGCCTACCATATGTTGCATGACACTTTTCATTACATATCAAATGACATCATCAAAGATAGCTGAGATAATTTTGTTGAAGATATCATCCAAGAGATCGCATATGATATCAGTAAAGACCAAGGTTTGGGATGAATGGGGCCAGAGTCACACTTGTGCCCAGTCCCAACTTTGCATGCCAATGAACATGCACAGTCAGGTCTGCGGCCCTTGGGCTACTGAAAAACATGACACAGTTGTACAAGACTGTTAGAAATGGGGTCTCTAGTTGGCAGGCAATGGGCACCCTGTCCAAGTAGGAACCCTCACTCTAGTCGGGGTAAAAGAGATACACAGCTCAGATAACCCCTGCTCACCCCCTGGGAAGCTTGTCACGAGCAGTCAGGCTTATCTCAGAGGCAATGTGTAAAGTATTTGTACAACCACACACAGTAACACAGTGAAAACACCACAAAAGGACACCACACAAGTTTAGAAAAATAGCCAATATTCATCTAAATCAAACAAGACCAAAACAAAACAAAAACCCAACATACACAGATATCAATTGTTAAAGTAAAAAGAGTCTTAATCCATAGACATCAATAGATGCTTTATTTTAGCATAAAGTACCTGGTATGTGTCAAAAATAAAGCTGCATGGGTGAGCGTGCATCGGAAAAGCAAGCGATGTGTCAATTCCTTACACGCAAGTGAGGCTGTGCATCAATTCTTTCTCCGCAAGGTAACCGATGCGTCGATTTATTTCCTCACAGGTAAGGGTTGCGTTGATATCTGGAAAAGCAGCCATGGGTCCATGCGGTGATGTTGAAGATGTTGACGCCCAGGGATGATGCGTGGAAAATCCAGATGCATGGCAGCAATGAATCTGCGCTAAACTGGCGGCACATCGATTTCACCAGCGTTGCGTCAATTTTTCAGCTGCGGTGCAGGTGATGCATGTATTTTTCTGCCGCTCAGCTCCAGTGCGTGGAATTTCACCATGGGTTCACCAGTTTCTCCTTTCAAGGGCGCAGGGACTGGATGTGGCACCACTTGGCAGGGTAGAGGTCCCAGCAACAGACCTCAAGTGCTGGCAGATGAAGTATTTGATGGTCCTGCGACTTCAAAACAGGGGGAAAGCTCAGTCCAAGCCCTTGGAGAATCTTCACAAGCAGGATTTCAGTAAGCAAAGTCCAGTCCTTTACCTTCTCAGGCAGAAGCAGCAGTAGCAGGCTAGAACAGCAAAGCAACAGGCAGAGTGGCAGGCCCTCCTCAAGCATCAGGCTCTTCTCCTTGGCAGAGGTACCTCTTGATCCAGAAGCAATCAAACGTTGTGTGGTCAGCAGTCCAATACTTATACTCATTTCTGCTTTGAAGTAGACACACTTCAGCAGAAAGTCTTTGTAATGCACAAGACTCTGCCTCTTCCTTGCCCTGCCCCAGACACACACTAGGGGGTTGGAGACTGTATTGTGAGGGGACAGACACAGCCCTTTCAAGTGCAGATGTCAGCTCCTCCGTCCCACTCTAGCCCAGTAAGACTCATCAGGAAATGCAGGACACACCTCAGCTCCCTTTGTGTCACAGTCTAGAGGGAATTCACAAACAGCCTAACTGTCAGTCTGACCCAGACGTTTATTCAGTAGCCAGGCAGAAGCACAGAATGGTTAGGCCAAAAAATGCCCACTTTCTAGAACTGGCATTTTCAAACAGACAACCTAAAAAACAACTTTACCAAAGGAGGTATTTTTAAATTGTGAGTTCAGAAACCCCAAACTCTACATCTCTATCTGATCCCAATGGTAAACTATACTTAAGAGATGTAAAGGCAATCCCCATGTTAACCTACGGGAGAGGTATGCCTTGCAATGGTAAAAATCAAATTTGGCAGAATTTGTCACGACTCACGTGCTGCTTACGCCTGGAATCCGCAGATCGAGTGGCGTGGGTCTTGAGTGTTCGGCTCTGGCCCAGAAAGGGGCGACTCTTTCTGGTAGCTACGGTGCTGTAGGCAATGGAAACGCCAAGAACAGACCGTGCCCTTCAGAAATAGCACCAGAGGGAAAAAAACCCTAAGAAGTGGAAAAAACCTCTAAACAGAATGATTCCTGAAAACAAGAACAAAAGAACAGGAATCAAAAGAAACAAAATTCAGGTAACACAGAATTGACGAAATCCAGAACCGAAAGGCAAGGAATCAGGAGCGAAGACACCATCCGAATAGAAAGTGTTGCAGCGCAAAGAAAGGAAGAAAACACATCCCTTAAATACCAAAAAACAGGAAGTGACCAACAGGAAGTAAAAGGACACCATCTTAGATAGGGAAAAATACATAGAACAGAATAGAGTAGGAACCATAGAGAATAGGGAACAAGGAATGCTGGGAAGAAAAAGGTAACATGGGAAGGGGGAAAAGACATAAAGGAAGGTACAACAAAAAGACCCAAGAAAAGAAGAAAAGAAAAAAGAAAGAACAAGAACAGGTAAGAGGGGTCAGGAGGCACAAGAAATGCGGAGTGCCAAAGCAGAGCGAGGCCCCATGCCAAGTCTGGGGCCTCGTAATGTGCAGGAAAGGCTAGGGGCGCGCCACGTCCTGAAAACGCGCTGTTCAGCTCGCGCCGCACCACGCGGTGCAACAGAATTTCACTATCAGGACATGTAAACACACCAGTACATGCCCTACCTTCTAAATACCCTGAACCCTGCCCATGGGGCTACCTATGGCCTACCTTAGGGGTGACTTAAATGTAGTAAAAGGAAGGGTTTGGGCCTGACAAGTGGGCACACTTGCCAGGTCGAATTGGCAGTACAAAACTGCACACACAGACCTTGCAATGTAAGACATGTTTACAGGGCTACTCTTGTGGGTGGCACAATCAGGGCTACAGGCCCACTAGTAGCATGTGATTTACAGGCCCTGGCACACAAGGTGCACTTTACTAGGGACTTAGCAGTAAATCAAATGTGCCAGTCATGGAAAACCAATTACCAATATCACTTTGACAGAGAGCACTTGCACTTTAGCGCTGATTAGCAGCGGTAAAGTGCCCAGAGTATCAAAACCAGCAAAAACTGATTACAGCACAGGATCAAAAAACAAGAGGCCAGAGGCAGAAAAAGTACAGGGAAACCATATAAAGAGCTGCAATGTCTAACAAGGACTCGTGTGCACAGCTAGTGTAGAAAGTATGCGTTCAGGGTGTGGCCAAAGGTGAAATGTTGTCAGCAGGACACACTGTAAATGGATGAAGGTGGCCGAGGAGCTGCAGGGGGTGAGAACACACAGTGAATGCAAGACGCAGGGTGAACAGAAGAGGTGCAGTGGAGGCAGATGCACAGGGGCTGTAGAAGGGCAAGAGCACATAAAGGAGTGGCAGGGGTGGAGTGGATGGTACACAGAGGAGCTGCAGGAAAAAAATCAAGGGGCATAGAAGTTCTGCAGTAGGGGCAGCAGGCATACTGAATCACTGCAGAGGTGGGATGCATCAAGAGGCATACAGAGGAGCAGGAATCACAGATGGGGGTAGGAGCATTTTATTCAGGGTGGGACACACCAACAAGTCAGGGTCTTCAGCTGTCTAAGGTAAGGGCAACTATTTTCACATTCCTCCATGTCACAATACTGGAATATGTGGTATGTAAGTGCCCTCAAGAAGCTACCACTTCCTCAGGAGGAAAAGCCAAAGAGGTAACAACCCTCCTACCTGGATATACTGATTACCCATCTTCCATAACTGAAGAAAAATGAGAAACCAGATCAATAGGATCCAGCACAAAAGGCTTCAGCTGAAGACATGAAAAGTAGGGTGTATCTTCCAAGAATTGGGAAGACACAACCTAAAGGCAACATGATTGATCTGTTTGGTTATTGTTAAGGGACAAAATTATCGAGGACTGGTAATGTTTGAGTGAATGAGAACCTGGAAGACAATTAAAGCTTTTGGGATCAGTCTTCTCAATTAATTGGTTCTAGCATTTAGAGCAATTTTAGTATCTGGGCAATCCTAGGACTTTCATTGACCTTGATTGGGATTCTTTCCTGTTGCTGGCACTAGACCCAGCCACACAATTGGAGCAGTGAATAGTGTGGTGATGTTGTGTGGTAGGGATTTTATAGATTCTTGCCTATTCTGGAAGTTTCCATCAGAAATTAAAACAAATTGTATTTTTAGACAAAGTTTGAGGTTTGCGGGGCATGGTTCGTAAGAAGACTTTGTGGTATTCACATGAAGCGCACTATCCTCGACTCCTCCCAGTGTCTAGTTTTCAGAAATGTCTGAGTTTGGTAGATTTCCCAGAGGTGGCAGCCGAGCCAAGTCACAGTAAACACAGCTACCCCATTACCAAATGAGGTACATTTTTTGACTGTCTCCACATTACATTTTGGGCCTTTTACGGTTGTGGATGCTAAGCGTACCCATACAAGAATGGTTGTGTTTTATTGTAACCAGGGGGTAATGCTTGTGAGGAGGACTTTTGGAGCTCCCTGTGTATTCTAGGTTTTAACATCACAGATATGCAATGAAAATGTGTGATTTGAGGCACAGTTGAAGCATGCAAAGCATTGTGGATACGAAAATGGATTGGGATCCATGCAAGGCATACCACCCTGGATTCCACTCTGTCTAGGTTTTGGAAATATTTAGGTCTAGTTGGTTGCTCCCAGGTGGCGGCATACCCAAGTCCAAAAAGGGCAGCCATTCAGCATGGCAGTTGGGACAATATTGTTATTTAGCCCCACTCTCCTGGCCCACATGTACAAACATCACTCCTTTTGCTTCCCACTGTGATGAGGATGGGGATCTCTTAGTCCACAGGGAGCAGAAAGACTGTTGAGGCTTAAGGGGTGAGCCTGATTTTAGGATGGGCCAGAACAGCTCTATCATTTGATAAAAAACAATAATCATGCCATCCAGTGTGGCTTTAGCTCCAAAGGACACAAAATGGAGGGGACCCTCTCTCTGCTCCTAGGGAGGCCAAAATACTGGGTTGACCCTTTTGGGGTAGAAATGTTGCCTAATGCCAGAGTGCTCTCCTGTACCCCTTTCCTTTGGTCCAAATTCAAAATCCCTGGTGTCTAGTGAGCATTCCACCTTGGGGCAACTGGCACAAACCTACTACCAGCCCCCTTCCCAATTGGGACAAACCTCCTACTAGCCCCCAGGGGGCAGAAAGACACAATTACCCCTTATGGGGTGGGGTGTGACTCGATGCGAGGGTGGAAAGCCCCATTCTTTTGTTTGTTCTAGTACCATTTTCAAAACCATTGTATCTAGTGGGCGTTCTGCCCCCTCCACCCAGTGGCAAATGGGAGGCAAGCCCCCGTCTTTCACTGAGGGGGGCTGAAAGACTGGTTTGATACTTTTTTGGGTAAGGACATGACCATGCCTATGGTGGTAAGCCCACATCGCTACGTTCTTTTTTATATGTTCCCCAGTTTTTAGTGGGCTTTCTGTCCTATCCTGGGGAAAGCAACTTCAGGCAAACCTCCAATTGGCCCTCCATAGGGAGCAGAAAGACTGGTGCACCCTCTTTGGACTGGTGGGGGCATGGCCATGCCTGTGGTGGGCAGCCCCCACACGTTTTTTCATTAGCATTCCCTGGTGTCTGGTGGGCCTTCTGGGGTTGGACCATGTTTGGAGCAGGGGCAATACCCACACATTTTTTCTAATTATTATTTTATCCCTTGTGTCTAGTGGGATTTCTAGAGCCCCAGGGGTCAGATTAGGGCTATTGGGCTGTGTGGGGGAGAATCACAAACCCTTGCCTAAGGGGCTGCTCCCCCAAACTCTCTAGTGTCTAGTGGGTGTCTACTGGAGGTATCACTGCTTGGGGATCGCTCTACTGTAGCAATCTTCAAGCATGGATCCAGTGGGTTGAGATACCAATGGAAAGGGGAGAGTCTCTCCTTCCCAACCATACCCCGCCCCAACTAAAATATTCCAGGGCTGAACTATGACCCTGAGTACTGATTCAGTGAAAATAAAAAAGGGAATCGGCTTGATTTACTTTCACATTTCAAGTAATGACATCAGCACACCCTGCCAGCTGAGCATCATTACCAAATGAAAAAAAATCCCGAAACTTCTAGAGAAGCTTTTCCAGAACAACTTGAGTGCAAAATATAAAAAAGGAGCCCCTCAGCTGCAGGCACCAGAGGGTCCTTTAAAACCTTAGGTAGCATGGGCCAATGGCCGACAGATGCACTGGGGAGGGAAATTGTCCATCAGACATCTAGTAGATTTAGCAGAGTCCAAGATGTCTAACCACAGAAGGGTGGATAAGATAACTGATGAATGGGTATTCACTAGGGTGTACAATAAGTTCCAGAGGGGGGATCCTAAGCAAGGAGTCAAGTTCCCCAACAGGGGAAAGAAGGGAGTGCTAAAGACAAAAAAAAAGAAGTTCCATAAAGGGCCCCAAAGTTTTGCCAAATAGGGAGAGCTCTATGACCCATCCAAAAGCAAGGGGAGGGTGTATCTGGTGGCAAATAATTCGGATTCTTACATGCTGGAGTGTGCTATGACTGTCAGCAGTATGGGCATAAGAGAGGAGATCCTAATTCTTCCAAGAAGCCCCCCATAGGTAGGCCATCCTTACAT
This sequence comes from Pleurodeles waltl, assembly GCF_031143425.1. Classification (NCBI taxonomy): domain Eukaryota; kingdom Metazoa; phylum Chordata; class Amphibia; order Caudata; family Salamandridae; genus Pleurodeles; species Pleurodeles waltl. Next base: position 1,222,094,497 of record NC_090447.1, read on the forward strand.
GTTGCTACTGAAGGGATTTGGATGGAAGTTTGCACAGGGGAAACTGAACAGCACACTGAAGTCACCTTAGTATCAATGGACTGATGGATATTGAGACCTTGAATGCCTTACCTCCCAGCATGGTTTATTACAGGCAATGGCCAAGCATCAATGGTGCTAAGGTAGAGACTCTGTGGGATACAGGTTACAGCATAACGACTATGGTGGGCAAACTGGTTTTCCAAGATCAGTTATTCCCAGATCTACTAGGGTAGTGTGCCTTGCCATCCCAGTGGCATGCAAGCTGGGACATTATCTGGAAAATTGTGCTTGGTCATTTGGAAAGAAGGACTCATGCAGAAATGCAGGGCACAAGCAGCACATCAGAGGAGTCAAGGGAGCCTGGAATAATGGCCCAGGCCTCTCCAAACAAAAGGAATGACAGGAAGTCAAGGAAATCAACTTCGGAGAGTGCCATGACCCAGAAGAAGTCTGGCTATCAGGGGAAGTACATGAAGAGAAAATTATCTCTTGATGGATCTGCCCAGAGTTGCCAGTAGCAGGAGGATCATACAAGGAGGAGTTCTTACAAGGACAGACAACCTTTCCAACTCTTGAGGACCTTCAGCAGCAGGCTGAAATCAAATCCAAGAGAAAGTGGATGGCAGCAGACTCCACAAGATCTACTGGGAGGATGGTGTTTTTCATAATGAAACAAGGGACCCCCAAACCTACAGCAGCTCGTAAATTGGTGGTCCCCCAACATTACATGGCATCCCTTTGGCTGGGCATCTGAGTATAGGTTGGTCAGCCTGTACTATTAACCCCAGATATTAGAGAAAGTGAAGCAGTTCTGTCAATCCTACCCCACCTGTCAAGTCAATGGCAAGACACGGGGAAGGCAAATGGTCTCAGAGTCTATCTTGGAGTCTTCACCAGAGCAGGGTTTCCTAAGAAGGTAGTATCTGACAGGGCAACAAACCTCTGAAGGCTATGTGGGATGAATGTGGGGTAACCTACAAGTTTACCACTCCTTATCAGACCCCAAACTAGTGGTTTAGTTGAAAGGTTCAACAAAACCATGAAAGGCATGTTTCAGGTTTGCCTGACAAACCTAGAGGAAGGTGGGATGTCCTACTGATTTCTCTGCTATTTGCATATATGGATGTTCCACAAAAGAGACTGGGCTTCAGGTCCTTTGAACTTTTGTGAGAGGTCCCTTAAGCTTGGTGAACAATTGTTAGGTAAAGTCTTCTACAAAACCAAAGCAGGACACTTTGGACTACATATTAGACCTGGGGTCACTATTGGCAGAGTACATGAAGAAAGCAAATAAGAATTTGAAAGCCAGTCAGGAGTTTATAAGCCACTTGTATGACCACAAGGCAGTCTTGGTTCAGGACCAGCAAAGTCAGAATTTGTGGGCGATGGAGCCAGTGGCACACTGGGCACTCCAGGGCAAATGGACTGGGCCCTATCAGATACTAAAAAAGAAGAGGGGGGTAATTTACTTACTGAATCTGGGAAGCCCCAGACACCCACAATGGTTATACACTTAAACAGGTTAAAACCGCACCGTTACTAGGCTGGCAGGACTATGCTCATGGTGAAAGATGGAGGAGAGGAAGAGGAATGTGAGGCTCTCTAAGACCACCTGTTACAAAATGCCATGGATGGCTCAGTGGAAGAAGTGCTGCTCCCCTCTACAGTAAGAAAACAACAACAGAGGGACTTTCACAACATTTTGAGTCAGTTTGCTGACATGTTCTCTGCAATACCAGATCAGAGTCAGTGGTGTCTCTATGATGTGTGCACAGGTGACCACGTACCTGTCTAGAGCAAAATCAATAAGTTGTCTGACCAGGTATAGGCCAGCATCAAAGCTGATGTTGCTTAAATTCCAGAGCTGGGAGTAATTGAGCTCTGCAGCAGCCCCTGGTCCAGGCCAGTTGTGTTGGTTCTCAATCTTAACTCAAAAGGTGGGAGACTAGAGCAGAGATTTTATGTGGACTACGGGTGGCTCAGAGCAGTAACCAGCCTTATGCTCACCCCATCTCAAGAGCTGATGAGCTCATAGATACATTTGGGGCTGTCAAATAATTGACCACACTTGATCTTACTTCAGGGCATTGACAGATTGCATTTTCCATAATTTCAGGTGATGTACTTTGGTTTAAAGTATAACCCTGCCACATTCCAAAAGTTGGTGATCAAGTTCTATCTCGGCTGGAAGTATTTAGTACAGCCTATCTGGATATATTGCTGTACTTACGTCCACATGGCAGGACCACCTCACGTACCCGCAGAAGGCAGGCCTTACTATTAAGGCAAGAAAATGCAACATAGGACAAGGGACTGTTCTGTAACTAGACTACTTTCTATGTGGGGATAACAGACAATCTCTGACTTGGGAACCTCCAAAAACCCAAACCGAGGCTAGAGCCTTTCTTGGCTTGACTGGGTACTACAGGAGGTTTGTGAGACGGTAAGACTCTACTGTAGCATCCTTACCAAAACTCATTTACAAGAAACAGCCACAGAAAGTTATTTGGACTGAAGAGAGTCAGAAGGTCTTTGACCCCTGAAAGAAGCAATGTGCTCAGCGCCTGTCCTAAATGCAGTAGACTATAGCAGAGAGTTCATTGTTCAGACAAATGTTTTAGAACTTGGGATTTAGGCATTGTAGGCACAGATAAATGATAAGGGCCAGGATCACCATTTCTCCTTCTTAGTACACAACTCCTCCCCAAAGAGGAGCAGTGGAGTGCCATTTTGAGGGAAGCCTTTGCATTGGTGTGGTCCCTAAAGATGTGGAAACCCTACCTGTTTGGGACTCCCTTAGGAGTTCAAATCAACCACAGGCCTCTCAGATGATGTATGCAAATGACAGGAGAAAACCTCAAACTGTTGAGGTGCTCCATCTCCCTACATGTTATGGACTTTGCAGTGAAACACTGACCTGGGTTTGATCATGCTGATGTACCTTTTCAGCTTTTTCCACTTAGATGATGAGAACTACCAGGGTATAGATTCATTTCTAATTTCTTCTCATATGGAAGGATACCCTGTAAGAAGTTACCTCTTTTCATATGGTCATTTCCCACATTTTTGAACCAGTGCTGTTGGTTTTTCATCTCTGAAGTGTGTAGGAAGGTAGCCTCTTTCTAGTCTTGTTACCCCCCTTTTGGCCTGTTTGTGAGTATATGTCAGGGTGTTTTTACAGTCTCACTGGGATCCTGCTAGCCAGGACCCCAGTGCTCATAGTGAAGACCCTATTTGTCAGTGTGTTTTATATGTCTCACTGGGACCCTGCTAGCCAGGACCCCAGTGCTCATAGGTTGTGGCATGAATGTGTTCTCTGTGTGGTGCCTAACTGTGTCACTGAGGCTCTGCTAATCAGAACCTCAGTGCTTTAGCTCTCTCTGTCTTTACAGTTGTCACTGCAGGCTAATGACCATTTTCACCAATTCTGATTGGCACAAAGGAACACCCTTATAACTCCCTAGTATATGGTACCTAGGTATTGGGGTTCCAGGAGATCCCTATGGGCTGCAGCATTTGTTTTGCCACCCATAGGGAGCTCAAATTATTCTTACTCAGGACTTCCACTGCAGCCTGAGTGAAATAATGTCCATGTTATTTCACAGCCATTTTACACTGCACTTAAGTAACTTATAAGTCACCTATATGTCTAACCCTCACTTAATGAAGGTTAGGTGCAAAGTTACTAAGTGTGAGGGCACCCTGGCACTAGCCAAGGTGCCCCCACATAGTTCAGGTCAATTTCCCCGGACTTTGTGAGTGTGGAGACACCATTACATGCGTGCACTACAAATAGGTCAATACCTATATGTAGCTTCACAATGGTAACTCCGAATATGGCCATGTAACATGTCTAAGATCATGGAATTGTCCCCCATTGCCAAATCTGGCATTGGGGTGCCAGTCCCATGCATCCCCGGGGCTCCAGCATGGACCCCGGGTACTGCCAATCTAGCTCTCGGGGACTTTTACTGCAGCTACCGCTGCTGCAAACCCACAGACAGGCTTCTGCCCTCCTGGGGTCTGGGCAGTCCCAGGAAGGCAGAACAAAGGATTTCCTCTGAGAGAGGGTGTTACACCCTCTCCCTTTGGAAATAGGTGTAAAGAGCTGGGGAGGAGTAGCCTCCACCAGCCTCTGGAAATGCTTTGAAGGGCACAGATGGTGCCCTCCTTGCATAAGCCAGTCTGCACCGGTTCAGGGATCCCCCAGCCCCTGCTCTGGCGTGAAACTGGACAAAGGAAACAGGCGTGACCACTCCCCTGTCCATCACCACCCCAGTGGTGGTGCCCAGAGCTCCTCCAGTGTGTCCCAGACCTCTGCCATCTTGAATGCAGAGGTGTGAGGTCACAATGGATGCCTCTGAGTGGCTAGGGCCAGCAGGTGACGTCAGAGACCCCTCCTGATAGGCTCTTACCTGGTAAGGTAGCCAATCCCCCTCTGAGGGCTTTTTAGGGTCTCTCCTGTGAGTTTCTCTTCAGATAATGAATGAAAGAGCTCACCAGAGTTCCTCTGAATCTTCCTCCTCGACTTCTGCCAAGGATCGACCGCTGACTGCTCCAGGACACCTGCAAAACTGCAACAAAGTAGCAAGAAGACTACCAGCGACATTGTAGCGCCTAATCCTGCCAGCTTTCTCAACTGTTTCCTGGTGGTGCATGCTGTGAGGGCTGTCTGCCTTCACCCTGCACTGGAAGCCAAGAAGAAATCTCCCGTGGGTCGACGGAACCTTGCCCCTGCTAACGCAGGCACCAAACTTCTGCTTCACCGGTCCTCTGGGTCCCCTCTCATCTTGACGAGCGTGGTCCCTGGAACCCATGAGCTAGATCCAAGTGACCCCAACAGTCCAGTGGTCCATCTGTCCAAATTTGGTGGAGGTAAGTCCTTGCCTCCCCACGCCAGACTGTAATCCTGTGTATTGAGTGAACCTCCGCTCCTGGGGCTTCTGTGCAATTTTGCAAGGAATCCTTCATGCACAGCACAGCCCAGGTCCCCAGCACTCTGTGCTGCATTGCTCAACTTGCTGAGTTGAACACCGGCTTCATGGGACCCTCCTTTGTAGTGTTGAGATGACTGCTGTGCTCAGTTTTCTTGAACCTGTGTTCAAGTGCTTCTGTGGGTGCTGCCTGCTTCTGTGTGGGCTCTCTGTGTTGCTGAGTGCCCCCTCTGTCTCCTCATCCATGGGGCAACCTCCTCATCCTTCCTGGGCCCGGGCAGCACCCATTTTCTTCAACCGCAACCTTTGCAGCTAGCAAGGCTTGTTTGTGGTCTTTTGCCAAAGAAACAACTCTGCATCCTCCAGCATACAGTGGGACATCTTCTGTGGAAAGGAGAAGTTCCTGGCATCTTCTGTTGTTGCAGAATCTTCAGCTTCTTCCACCCGGAGGCAGCCAGTTTGCACCTTCTTCCGGGATTAGTAGGCTCCTGCCCCCCTGGGCACTTTTGTGACTCTTGGACTTGGTCCCCTTCCTTTTCAGGTCCTCAGGTCCAGGAATCCATCTTCAGTGCTTTGCAGTCAGTTATGGTCTTTGCAGAATATGCTATCACGACTTTAGTGTGTTTCTGGGGAAATAGGGTAACTTTACTCCTAATTTTCAGGGTCTTGGGGTGGGGTATCTTTGACACCCTTAGTGTTTTCTTACACTCCCAGCGACCCTCTACACACTACACTAGGCCTGGGGTCCCTAAGTGGTTCGCATTCCACTTTCTTAGTATATGGTTTGTGTTGCCCCTAGGCCTATAGCATCCTATTGTATTCTACAGTGTTTGTACTACTTTTCTAACTGATTACTTACCTGATTTTGGTTTGTGTGTCTATTTTGTGTATTTTATTTACCTCCTAAGGGAGTATATCCTCTGAGATACTTTTGGCACATTGTCACTAAAATAAAGTACCTTTATTTTTAGTAACTCTGAGTATTGTGATTCTTATGATATAGTGCTATATGATATAAGTGATATAGTAGGAGTTTTGCATGTCTTCTAGTTCAGCCTAAGCTGCTCTGCTTTAGCTACCTCTATCAGCCTAAGCTGCTAGAACACTACTAATCTACTAATAAGGGATAACTGGGCCTGGCACAAAGTGTAATTACCATCAGGTGCCCACTATAAGCCAGGCCAGCCTCCTACAAAGTGCACTTGGCCTTGCTGACCAGGCCCAACACCTGATTTGACCCCTCAAAGTGTATGTGCAATTAGCTGACCCCTGACAGACATATTTTTTTAATTATTTTTATTGGCATTTATTGAAAATAACACACATCACTGTTACAGCTGCAGGAGCGGGGGGAGGGAAAAAAGAAGGAAAAGGGTACATGGAAGGGGACTGGGAAAGATGAGGCACAATAGCATCGTGAGGCATATAATGAACAGTAGCAGTATGGTTCCGCCAGCAGAGGTGACCGCAAACATCTATTGACAACTGTAGGAGGCAGGCCTGGTTTGTATTGGGTACCTGGGTACTTACTCCTTATACCAGGTCTAGTTGTCCCTTATTAGTGAAATGTAGGCAGTGTCTAGAAGCCAGGCTCTCTAGGGATAGCTGTAACTGAGCAGCCAAGGCTTATCTAGGAGACATGCAAAGCTCTTGCAACACCACTGCACTCACACAGTACTCACACACATGAAAGAAAATACTCAGTGTTACAAAAATAAAGGTACTTTATTTTGGTGACACAATTGCCCAAAATACCATAGAGACAATGCTCCCTTAGGAGGTAATACACAAATTATATACGCTAGTATGCAGAAATAGCTGTAAAAACAGTTAGAAAACTGCAAATAGTGAAAATCACAATATTTAGAAATGGGCCGAGGGGGAACACAAACCATATACTAAGAAAGTGGAATGCAATTGAAGGTTTCCCACCTAGGCAAGTGTAGTGTGTAGAGGGGCACTAGGAGTATTAGAAAACACCAAAGGTAAGTAATAGAACCCATTCCAGAGACCAGGAAACCAGGAGTAAATCACAGTAAATGTCCTAGAACACACAAGATCACGAGAAAGAAGATAATGCAAGAACTAGAAGAGACTGCAAGACACCAACAGTGGATTCCTGGACCTGAAGGCCTGTGGAAGATGGGGACCAAGTCCAAGAAGCACTGAATAGCAGGGAGAACAGGAGCCCCTGCTAACCCAGAAGAAGGTGCAAAAGAAGAACCACCGGCGAAGAATAACAGTCAGTGCTGCACCAAAGAAGGCTTGAGCTGCTCAAGCAAACGGAGGGCAGAAACCTGTCTGAGAGGTGGCAGCAGCTGGAGCTGCCTGGAAAACCTCAGAAGGCTGGAATGGCAATACTGGGGGTCCTTTAAGGACCCCCCAGAGTGCATGGAATCATACTTCAGTATGACTTGCAGCCTGAAGTTTATGGTACAGCAATACTTCCAGGGCCATAGGGCCCTCAAATGGAGGCAGGAATTTGTTCTCTGAGTATAAATTCGATAACTTTGTAAGGTCTCGCTCTCTGGTGCGCATTCTGGTGCCCGTGTCTTGCAAGGGTGGGAACTTGGGGTTATGTCTGAGCGGAATGGATGGTGCGTAGAGGCAAGGCAGTCCAGCGCGTCTTCGCTGGCCATTCCATACCCACCTCGTGAAACGTCCGAGTACACATACACCCTGGAGGCCCTGTAAGGTAAACAGAGAGCAGTGATGTGAGGTCAAGGTGCCTCATGGTTAATGTGGCTGAAAAGGCAGTGGGTAAAGCCAGTGATGTAGGTATTGTGCCTGAGCACCCAGCATTATGTCATGTGAACCAAGGCCTGCCTGGCTAAACGGGAGTCTTGTGGTTTCCCATTTGATAAGGGGTTGTTTGCCCACCCAGGCTAACAAAATTAAGTTGGAGACCAGACGACGCAGGTATTGGGCAATCAGGGGATGGGCAAGTTCAGGAACAGATAAAGGAACTTTGGAAGGTCAGTCATATTTGCTATTTGCTATTGCCATGCGCCGTGCAAGTGTAAGGGGCAGGACCAAAGTGGGATTCTGCCTTCAAGTCAGGACATGGCCCTGCAATAGTTAACTCTCCAAAGTTCGTCTAAGTCATGACTGAGTCAAAACCCTAAATAGCGGACATAAGGGAAAATAACACAGATGTGGACCAATTGATCAAAATACCAGAGTGGCCACTTAAGCAGATGTGTCTCTGGGGCCAAGTTTGTTTGTGGGTTCTGAACTTAAAGGGTGATATTATCTGCATACATGATAGCAACAGCTTCACTGGAGGTGAAGCTGAGACCACGTTGGGCATGATGTTGCCTGAGCTGGGCTGCAAGGGCTCCATTTCCACGGTGAAGAGAATGGGCGACAATGGGCGAGAGACCAGGAACGGTTCTGACAGCATGCCATTGATTAGCACACATGCAGTGGGCAAGGTATATATCAGCCGAATTGTCGGAGGAATATGGCACTCAGACCCATGCGAGCTAGCAGCACAAATATGTGGGGCCACTAGAGGGAGTCGAAGGCCTTCATGGTATCAAGGACAGCCACGACAGCTGGGACCTAAGAGTCTAAATAATGCATAGCTGCAAAGATGGTTCGCAAGTTGTGAGACGTGGAACACCGTGTAATAAATCCAGATTGATCTGGTTGGACAATTTTAGGCAGCAGGGCGAGGAAGTGGTTCGCTAGGTTTTTGTCAAAAATCTTATTATCCATGTTAATCATGGACAGCAGCCAGGGGGAGTCACAATGCAGTACCAGTTTATCTGGTTTAAGGATTGTTACAGTGATTGTTTCTCTGAGAGTGTGTGGAAGGATGCCCTCCTCCAGTGATTCTTCAAACATGGCTAGCACATGGGGGGACTGGATTGGGGCAAACTCTCTGTAGAAGGCAGATGTCGGGGCCGCCCAGGCCAGATGCTTTATCACCAAGCAAACCATGAATAACTTGTATGAGTTCCTCCACCGTGATAGGGGACTCGAGGTATTCCCAGTGCCCATGGTCCAACCAGATAAGTTGTATTTTGTCAAAGTATGTGGTGAAATCGGTCTCCAAACAGGCAGATCTGGTAGCGTATAGCTTAGCATAAAAGGAGGACATGATAGCCCAAAACATTTTTGAGTCGGAGTGAAGGGTCTGTTGGTCGTCCAGCAGATCAACCACATAGGTAGAGGCTTGTGGCTGGCATAGAGCCTGGCAGGGGAGGTCACCCTCCCCATACCGTCGGCCGGTGTCTCCCTGGCTAGGTAATTTGTCTCATGAGCGGCCTCTTCCAAGTAGTCTGACACCTTGTCTCGGATCTTGGCTAGCGCATTAAATTCACCAGAACAAAAATAGTCTTGTGCTAGAGCTTGGATTTCCCCCTCCAGGAGGACAAGACATTCTCGTACAGCTTTGAGGACTCCAGACTGCTTATAGATGCATGCTCCGCATCTGACGACCTTGAAGGCCTCCCAGAGTATAGATGGAGAAATGACTGTGCCAGAGTTGTGTTTGAAGACCTCTGTAATCTCTGTACGGACCTCCTCACAGAATGTGGTGTCATGCAGTGCTCGTGGGGGCAGATGCCAGACGATGCAGCATCTGAAGCACCAGCAACACAGGGGCATGGTCGGAGAGGGTACACAGCTGGTGTGACACCTGAATGACCCAAATTCAAACATCCTGAGATACCAGCCATTAGTCTCTTCTGGATCATGCACTGTGATGGGAAGTGACAAAGGTATCTTCCTTGAGTGTAGTGTGTGTGTGCCGCTAGAGGTCTAGCAAGGAGTTGTTGTGTATAATAGTGTTAAGTGTCAGTGCTGCGCGGGGTGGGGACATCTCAGACCTGTCAAGTTGGTTATCAAGAATGATGTTAAAAATTCGCCCCCCCCATATAATGGCTCCCGCCCCAAGCTGGAAGTTAGCCTCCATATCTCAGAGAAGACATTTGGATCATCAGTGTTAGGGCCATAAATGGTGGCAATTAAGACAGGTTGTCGGTAAAGGGTGCCGGCAAGCAGCATGTATCTGCTGTCATTGTTGCAGAGAATGCACCGCATCTTCCACTGCAAACCCCTTTGTCGCTATATGGCAACTCCTCTGGCATAACTGGTTCAAATGGAAGCATGTGTTTCCACACACCAGTGTGCACTCAGCCCCAATGCTGAGGACTGGGTGAGGTGGAGTTCCTGAACGAAGCAAATGTCCACTAGGGCCCTGTTGAGGTACACATGTACCAAACGTGACCAAGGATGTTCCAAATGTGACACCTGGTAGTGGTCATGTTGACATGGTGGTTGGGCACAGTGACGGGGCATAGCAATGTTGTGAAATTAAGCAGCTGTGGCGAGGGGAGAGTGTAGCATCAACCCATGTGGAGTAGAGGAGGGGGATACTATACAGCTGCAAGAACATCGAAAAACAACAGCCTAGACTCTCCTGCCACCCACTCCAACTTAAAAACATGGTTGAGTAAAACGATCCTATCCTACACCTCAACTCCCCAATGAGTAAACAATAATCAGTTCGGAAATCATCCCTGGACCCAAAGAGAGGCCAAGCAAATTCCTTTGTTAAGAAAACAAGGTGGCCAGATGGCTGCTGAACACCTCTGGGTCAGAAAGCCGGTCCATAGTGGCTGATAAGCAAGTAGATGGGTGCCGCAGCTGCCTGAGAAGGAACCATCATAGGAGCGCAATCTGGCCTGGCAAATGATGGGGCAAAGCTCACAACAGGATCCCCAGGCTCTCTGCTCATGTATATTGATGATGGACAACAGAAGCCTCATTGTCAGTCATTGTCGCTTTTGGAATTTTTGGCTTGTTCTTGTGGCGATTCCCTGGAGGACCCGGGCACAATGATGGACTTTTTTAAAGCTGATTTGGCATCAGTGAAGTGGTGTGGTCTCCCCTCGAAGGATATGTAGAGTTTCGCCGGATATTGGAGAGCGTCAGATATGTTCACTTTTTGGAGTATCTTTTTGGCTGGGAGAAACTCTTGCCACATCATGTGTTAGAGGGAATGAAGTCAGTGTAGCGAGAGCACACTTCCTTGACAGGCGATGGTCCTTCTGTTGTGTGTGAGTTGCAGGATATTGTCACGGTCCCTGTTGCTCAACAGTTTGGCGACAATGGGGTGCGCTGGGGCATGGGGAGGGGAGCATGGCCCCAACAAATTATGCTTTTGTTCCACTTTGAAGACCGTCAATAGGGTCCCCCCAAAGAGCTCGCAAAGGAGGGCCTCCAAAATGCCCTCCATCTTGCTGATAGCGGTAGATTCTGCCTATGATGAAGGGGTTGCTCCTCTGCGATCTTGCTCTAAATCCTCATTTTTCCAGGGATCTGTTGTGGGATGCAGGGGGGGGCTTGGCAGCACAGGGCTAGTAGTGGAAAGGGTGGCACAGCCAATGGTTCACAATGTTCACGCACCTTCCTTCGGACACCACCACAACTAGTTAGGCTCCAATCATGGGGGGGGCATGAGCAGGCATTGTGCTCTGGGGGGGCAACCCAGAGAAGAGGCAGTCATTGCGCCCTCTGTCGGCAGCAAGCCAGCAAGATAGTTGAGGTTAGGGGACCTGGGTCATGCACAACACAGAGTCACTTGAAATGGGGCAGTGAGAAGCCCTCCAGAGTAGAAATGGGAGGAGGCGTTCCACTGGCAACTAATTAGTAAAGTAGTCAAAGCCCCCTGGATGAGATGCTATGGTGAACAGCAATGGTGATGTGTACCACAGTTCTAGTAAACAGTTCCCAAGTCAGGTACTCAGGCCATCAGCACTCACAAGGCATCACAGGCCCAGGTAAGTCAGGGTCTGGTAAGGAGGCAGGCAGTGGCTTGGGCTCAGAGCAGGTCATGGCAGGTCCAGTGTACAGGTCCTGAAAGATTCACCCTTCAGTATAGGAAAGCGGTAGCAAGCCGCCGACGAGCGCCTCAGCCACGAGGCAGGACCACTCATGGCGGTCGCAGAAGCTTTCATGTTCAACCCCAGGGCCGTGCAGCCCCGTCCAACCCAGGATGGGGAGCCCACACCAGGATAAATTGGTTGTGGGGCCAGTGTGGGACACGTGTACCCTTCGGCACCTGGGATGTAGCAATTCAGCAATTCAGGCCCAGCTGCAACGGACAGAGGGATCAAACCCCAAGAGGCACCCAAGGTGGCCAGGCAGGACACCGGGAAACCACATCAGAAGCACTTCACACGTGGCCAAGGAGTAGCCCCCTCCCGGATCTCAAGTCAGTCCTGGGGGAGGCCGCCAAAGCGAAGACTGGCTATGGGAAGGATGGTGAAAGGATTATAGATCTGCCCGGCAGAGCACACTCAAGAAGCAGCCATCGTGCGACCCGACCTGACTCCGCCCCACCCCCTATGACTGACAGAACTAACTTGACTCTGAGTCCCTGGAATATGATAAAAAGTGTACCCAGGGAAGGTAAGTTAAATATTACTAGTGGAAAGTTAAATGTCACAAGTGGGCTGCAGCACTTATGTGACAAAGTCAAAACCTGGCTTTAGACCACTGCAGCCTAATCAAGTAGCTTTGAAGCTGCCACCTCAACATGGGAAGATAAAACTTTTTGCCAGGTCGAAAACCTGCTTTTTTATATTTATAAATCACTCCTGAAGTAGGGCTTAGTAGCCCCTAAAGCTAGGGTAGCAAATATTAAAACAAGGACATGATTCATTTATTGCTTTAACCTGACAATGAAAACTCACAATTGTTGTTTCGCTGGTAGTCCCATTGGCTAACGTGGGGTTAAACTATTCCAACTGCTAAGTTAAAACTTCCATTTGGGACTAACAGTCATAATACTATAAGGTATCAAATTAATTGTTACATTAAACCAGATTAATTGCTGAAGTTGAATTTAAAGTTATTTGTATTCTAGACTTTAGAAAGTCACTGCTTTGTGGCCAAAGGTCTGTTAGCCTTTTCCACTTGCTTGCTCCACTACAGCAGTTGTAACCCAAAACAGCCAGCTGCTCTCCCGCGAGAAGGTTTGTAGCACTTCCAGGACTGAGGAAGAAAAGGGACTGTTGGTGGAAGGAGGTGTGACCTACTTCAGCAGGATGGTCAGGGGACTGTGGTCACAGATGGCCCGGCTTCTAAGCCTGAGAGAAGCAAATGGAAGTCACACCTTAGTCTTCCCACTTGTTTGTGTAGGTGGACAGGCTGGAATCTTTTCAGAGAAGGAAAATCCAGTTTTTCCAGGAGTGGCAGCTAATTATACAGGACACATGCCAGGGGTGTGGTGTGCCCATAGCTCTGACCGAGGAAAGAAGGGTTTCTTCATTTTAGATTTCATCAGAGAAATGCACTGTGGGATTGTTTAGTGTCAACCCCACAGCAAATGATGTAAGGGGGAGGGTTGCCCCATGGGAATTGTAGCATAATTGGCCACAAAGGCCTCCCCATCCATAAACTCAAAATAGGCACAAAAGTGTCACCCCTAATCGCCAGCCTCAGAAAACTGTTGGACTCTAAAAGGACAGATGAAGGACTGCACATAATGAATCTAATGGCTTCCGAAAGAAAGGCTGCACCAAGGAAAACTGAACCTGCTGCACTAGCTGAACCAGAAAAGAATAGTGGCATTATTACTTGGTGACATTTCACAACCACCCCAATTAATAATCCACTTTTTCACAATCACACATCCATACAACCACCATTACATGTGAATACATTCATATCATACTTAAGCACAATCAACACAACCAACATCATACATTAAAACATCCACCGTCACACATCAAAAAATTATCATACATCCACCATCAAAGGTCCACATATTTAACATTGTATACCATCTCATCCATCATCATACAGCCACACAATGCACAAATCACAATTTAGGCCAACATATGCATGATCATACACTAACAAACCTAATGAGATTTAAAAACCTACTGCCATATGCCATCACACTCACCATCATACATCCATACAGAATCATCATACACCAATACTTCCATCATCATACATCCCCAAAAGCACCATTATGATTCCACACACCTCATATGTCCACTAAACTATTATATGCCAAAGCGCCCACCACCATACCTACACATATCCAACATCATATGCCAAGTCACCCACCATTATCCATCTACACAGTGCAAAAACTCATTATAGGCCAACATATCCACCATTGTACTCAGCTACCCCCTATGGCGCACAGCAACAAGCCCATTGCTATAAGCTGTCATATGCCAACACACTCACCATCATACATTCAGACAAGAAACATCATATACCAACCTATCCGTTATCATGATTCAACACAAGCAACCTGTAGGAAAGTACCATCTTCCCTGGCATGTTACCCCCATTTTTTACTTATATGTATGTTTGTTTTTGCCTGTGTCACTGGGATCCTGCTAGCCAGGACCCCAGTGCTCATAAGTTGTGCCCTGTATGTGTTCCCTGTGTGGTGCCTAACTGTATCACTGAGGCTCTGCTAACCAGAACCTCAGTGTTTCTGCTCTCTCTGCTTTTAAAATTGTCACTGCAGGCTAGTGCCACATTTTACCAATTCTGATTGGCACACTGGAACACCCTGGTAATCCCCTAGTATATGGTACCTAGGTACCCAGGGTATTGGGGTTCCAGGAGATCCCTATGGGCTTCAGCATTTCTTTGCCACCAATAGGGAGCTCAGTCAATTCTTAAACAGGACTGCCTCTGCAGCCTGAGTGAAATAACGTCCACGTTATTTCACAGCCATTTTACACAGCACTTAAGTAACTTATAAGCCACCTATATGTCTAACCCTCAGTTAGTGAAGGTTAGGTGCAAAGTTACTAAGTGTGAGGGCATCCTGGCACTAGCCAAGGTGCCCCCACATAGTTCAGGGCAATTTCCCCGGCTTTGTGAGTGCGGGGACACCATTACACGTGTGCACTACATATAGGTCAATACCTATATGTAGCTTCACAATGGTAACTCCGAACATGGCCATGTAACATGTCTAAGATCATGGAATTGTCCCCCCAATACCATTCTGGTATTGGGGTGACAATCCCATTCAACCCCGGGGCTCCAGCATGGTACTGCCAAACTAGCTCTCTGGGGTTTTCTCTGCAGCTACCGCTGCTGCCAACCCTCAGACAGGCCAGTCCCAGGAAGGCAGAACAAAGGATTTCCTGTGAGAGAGGGTGTTACACCCTCTCCCTTTGGAAATACGTGTTAAGGGATGGGGAAGAGTAGCCTCTCCCAGCCTCTGGAAATGCTTTGAAGGGCACAGATGGTGCCCTCCTTGCATAAGCCAGTCTACACCGGTTCAGGGATCCCCCAGCCCCTGCTCTGGCACCAAACTGGACTGTGTGTAAATTTTGTGTATTTTACTTACCTCCTAAGGGAGATATTTTTGGCACATTGTCACTAAAATAAAGTACCTTTATTTTTAGCAACCCTGAGTATTGTGATTCTTGTGATAGGGTGCTATATGATATAAGTGATATAGTAGGAGCTTTGCATGTCTCCTAGTTCAGCCTAAGCTGCTCTGCTATAGCTACCTCTATCAGCCTAAGCTGCTAGAACACTACTAATCTACTAATAAAGGATAACTGGACCTGGCACAAGGTGTAAGTACCATCAGGTACCCACTATAAGCCAGGCCAGCCTCCTATATGTATCATCAGCGTAAAAAGTGGATAGAAAGCCAAACAAACAAATAAGTCTGGCCAATGGGGCTACGTACAGATTAAATAATGTAGTACTGAGTGAGGAGCCTTGAGGGACGCCGCATGGCAGTTGATATGCCTGTGCCCTAAAGTCTCCACAGCTCAGCATGATGGATCTTTCTCCCAAAAAGGATTCCAAGATATGTAATGCTGTACCTCTAATTCCTGCTTGATAGAGACAAGATGCCATGATATGAGGTGAAATAGTATCGTAAGCAGTAGATAAATCCAATAGGACTGACATGGCCCCTTGCCCCTCATCGACCATTCTACAAATAGTATCTGAGGTGGTGATAGGAGCGGACACCGTATTATGGGCTCTCCTGAAGCCATGCTGAGAAGAGTCTAGAACTCCCGAAGTTTGGAGAAAGTTGGCTAGCTCTATAATAATTTGTTTCTCAAAAATCTTTCCCTGAACCAGGAGTGAGGCAATAGGCCGCAGCTTTTTAAGATCATGTACTGCTCCATGTGGTTTCTTTTTCAAGGGGACCACTGTCACTTCTTTCCAAGATGGAGGAAAAACTCCTGAAGTTAAGACCTCCTGGAAGATTGGAGCAAGGGCTGTAGATACTAGATCAGAAACCCGCTGTAAGATATGAGGAGGGCAGGGGTCTATGGGGGAACCTGACTTAATTCCCATCAGAATCTCTTTCATCCTTACTGGTGATAGTGTCTGGAAGTTAGTTAACATGGGGCAGTCTTTGTCTAGAATGTTATTGCATATGGGCAAGATATCCCTGCAGAATGAGTGAAATTTGCATGGATTTGTAAGACTTTTTTATCAAAGAAGGTCGCCTACTTATTGCAAAATTCTTGTGAATTCTCCAATTCAGGGGGTGTAGAGGGGACCGTCAGGGAGTGTATCACTTTGAAAAGTTCTCTAGGGGCATTTGATGCCTCCTTAATTTTCCAAGTGAAATACTCAGATTTGGCTTTTGTACATCCATGGACAACTCTAAGCTTCTCTTTCGAGTTTGGATCTAACTTCCATCTCCGTTCTTGTTGGCAATATTTTCTCTGTAAGTGCTTGAGGTCCTTAGTAAACAAGGGGCAGCTAACTTTTTTATTTTCTGGAAAAGCAGGGTGTAGGAAAGTACTATCTTTCTTGGCATATTACCCCCAGTTTTACATGTATGTCAGTTTGTTTTTGGCTGTCTCACTGGGATCCTGCTAGTCAGGACCCCAGTGCTCATAGTTTGTGGTATGAATGTGTATACCTGGTTAGTGCCTAACTGTGTCACTGAGGCTCTGCTAATCAGAACCTATTACACATTTAGCCAGTGCTGCAAGAAGTTGGAGTGAGGACCCAGAGACCGATAGACCAAGAGTCCTTCAAATAGTACAGAATTTTTCTGGTCCTTGGTGGAGCCCCCAGTGTGCATGGGATTGGCCCCCAATACCACATTTGGATTGTGGGGTTAATTCCATGAACCTTGACAACTCACATGGCCATATTCAGAGTTACCATTGTAATGCTGCATATATGTACTGACACATAGGTAGTGCACGCTTATAATGGTGCCCCCGCACTCACGAAATCCACGGATTGGCCCTGGACAACATGGGGGCACCGTTACTAGTGCAAGAGTGCCCTCACACACAGTAACTTTGCACCTAGCTTTCAGTAAATGAAGGTTAGACATATAGGTGACTTATAAGTTACTTAGGGGGTCATTCTGACCCTGGCGGTCATTGACCGCCAGGGCCAACGATCACGGAAGCACCGCCAACAGGCTGGCGGTGCTTCCTGGCCAATTCTGACCGCGGCGGTAAAGCCGTGGTCAGAAAAGGGAAACCAGCGGTTTCCCGCCGGTTTTCCCCTGGCCAAATGAATCCTCCATGGCGGCGCTGCAAGCAGCGCCGCCATGGGGATTCCGACCCCCTTCCCGCCAGCCTGTTTCCGGCGGTTTTCACCGCCAGAACCAGGCTGGCGGGAACGGGTGTCGTGGGGCCCCTGGGGGCCCCTGCACTGCCCATGCCACTGGCATGGGCAGTGCAGGGGCCCTCTAACAGGGCCCCATAATGATTTTCAGTGTCTGCTGTGCAGACACTGACAATCGCGACGGGTGCCACTGCACCCGTCGCACACCAGCAACTCCGCCGGCTCCATTCGGAGCCGGCTTCATCGTTGCTGGGTCTTTCCCACTGGGCGGGCGGGCGGCCTTTTGGCGGCCGCCCGCCCGCCCAGCGGGAAAGTCAGAATGACCGCCGCGGTCATTTGACCGCGGTGCGGTCTTTTGGCGGTCTCCGCCCGGCGGGCAGCGCCCGCCACCCGCCGGGGTCGGAATGACCCCCTTAGTGCAGTGTAAAATGGCTGTGAAATAGTGTGTGTGCTATTTCACTCAGGCTGCAGTGGCAGTCCTGATGAAAGGTTTGTATGAGCTCCTTATGGGTGGCAAAAGAAAAGCTGCAGCCCGCCCGTAAGGATCTCCTGGAACCCCAATGCCCTGGGTACCTAGGTACCATATACTAGGGACTTATAAGGGGGGTCCAGTGTGCCAGAAATTGGGGGTAACATGCCAAGAAAGATGGTACTTTCCTACACAACCTCCCCCCCAAACGAGGGACAATAAGGCTAACCTTGCCCTGATGAGTCTTCATTGTACAAGTGGAAATATCTGGAGAGTCCATCTGCATTGGAATGGTTACTCCCAGTCTATGTTCCACTGTAAAGTTCATTCCCTGTAGGGAAATGGACCACCTCAACAATTTAGGGTTTTCTCCTTTTATCTGTTTAACCATAAGAAAGGTTTGTGTTCTGTCTAAACAATGAAATAAATCCCAAATAAGTATGGTCTCAACTTCTTCAAGGACCAGACCACAGCAAAGGCCTCCCTCTCTATGGCTGACCAACGCTTTTCTGTAGGCGTCAACCTCCTACTGATAAAACCAACAGGTTGACCCTGGCCCTCTGAGTTCAGTTGTGATAGCACTGTTCCAACTCCCAGTTCAGATGCATCTGTCTGGACAATGAATCTTTTAGAGTAATTTGGACTTTTTACGACAGATGCTGTACACATAGCCTGCTTAAGCTCCCCAAAAGCTCTTTGACATCTGGCTGTCCATGTAGGAGGCTGGCCTGGCTTATAGTGGGTACCTTGTGGTACTTACACCCTGTGCCAGGTCCAGTTATCCCTTATTAGTAGAATAGAGGTGTTTTTAGCAGCTTAGGCTGATAGAAGGTATCTATGGCAAAGCAGCTTAGGCTGAACTAGGAGACATGCAAAGCTCCTACTATACCACTTATATCATATGCACAATATCATAAGAAAACACAATACGCAGAGTTACTAAAAATAAAGGTACATTATTTTTATGACAATATGCCATAAGTATCTCAGTGAGTACCCTCAGTAAGAAGGTAAGTAATATACACAAGTTATATGTACACAAACCCAAAACAGGTAAGTAAGAGTCAGAAAAGTAGTGCAAACAGTGTAGAATTACAATAGGTTGCAATAGGCAAACATAGGTCTAGGGGCAACACAAACCATATACTCTAAAAGTGGAATGCGAATCATGAATGGACCCCAGACCTATGGGAGCTTGTAGAGGGTCGCTGGGACTGTGAGACAGTCAGGGTGTCCAAGATACCCCAACCCAAGAACCTGAAAAGTAGGAGTAAAGTACACCTACTACACCAAAAGAACACAATAGTCGTGATAGGGGGATTCTGCAAGAACCACAAACACCAGCAAAGCACTGAAGACGGATTCCAGACCTGATGACCTGCAAGACAAGGGGATTAAGTCCAAGAGTCGCAATAGAGTCCGGGGGGCAGGAGCCCAGGAAACCCCGGATGAAGGTGCAAGGAAACTGCCTCCGTATGGAAGAAGCTTAGGATTCTGCAACAACGAAGAGGACTAGGAACTTCTCCTTTGGATGGAAGATGTACCACGTCGTGCTGAAGGTTGCAGAAGTGTTCCCACGCGGAAATACCGCAAACAAGCCTTGCTAGCTGCAAGGGTGATGGTAGAGGTATTTGGGTGCTGCTGGGGACCAGGAAGGACCAGGATGTCGCCCCTTGGAGGGGGAGACAGAGGGGGCGCTCAGTAACTCAGAGAGCCCCCACAGAAGCAGGCAGCACCCGCAGAAGTATCGGAGCAGGCACTTAGAAGATTTGTGAACCGGAGCTGGCTCAGAGTCACAAAGGAGGGTCCCATGAGGCCGGAGGTCAACTCAGAGGGTTGAGCACTGCAGGACGGAGTGCTGGGGACCCAGGCTAGGCTGTGCACGAAGGAAATCCTGGAAGAGTGCACAGGAGCTGGAGCAGCTGCAAATCACGCAGTACACAGGTTTGCAGTCTAGCGTGTGGAGGCAAGGACTTATCTCCACCAAACTTGGACTGAAGGATCACTGGATTGTGGAAGTCACTTGGACAGAGTTCCTGTGTTCCAGGGACCACGCTCGTCAGGATAAGAGGGGACCCAGAGGATCGGTGACGCAGTCTTTTGGTGCCTGCGTTAGCAGGGGGAAGATTCTGTCGACCCACGGGAGATTTCTTCTTCGCTTCCAGTGCAGGGTGAAGGCAGACAGCCCCCAGAGCATGCACCACCAGGAAGCAGTCGAGAAAGCCGGCAGGATGAGGCGCTACAAAGTTGCTGGTAGTCGTCTTGCTACTTTGTTGTGGTTTTGCAGCCGTCCTGGAGCAGTCAGCGGTCGATCCTTGGCAGAAGTCGAAAAGGGAAGTGCAGAGGAACTTTGGTGAGCTCTTGCATTCGTTATCTGAAGAATTCCCCAGAGGAGAGACCCTAAATAGCAAGAAAAGGACGTTTGGCTACCAAGAAAGGAGGATTGGCTACCAACAGAGGTAAGAGCCTATCAGAGGGAGTCTCTGACGTCACCTGCTGGCACTGGCCACTCAGAGCAGTCCAGTGTGCCCCCAACACCTCTGTTTCCAAGATGGCAGAGATCCGGGACACACTGGAGGAGCTCTGGGCACCTCCCCTGGAGGTACTGGTCAGGGGAGTGGTCACTCCCCTTTCCTTTGTCCAGTTTCACGCCAGAGCAGGGCTCGGGGATCCCTGAACCGGAGTAGACTGGCTTGTGCAGAGATGGGCACCATCTGGGCCTATCAAAGCATTTCCAGAGGCTGGGGGAGGCTACTCCTCCCAGCCCTTCACACCTATTTCCAAAGGGAGAGGGTGTAACACCCTCTCTCAGAGGAAATCCTTTGTTCTGCCTTCCTGGGCCAGGGCTGCCTGGACCCCAGGAGGTCAGAATCCTGTCTGAGGGGTTGGCAGCAGCAGCAGCTGCAGAGGAAACCCCGGAAAGGCAGTTTGGCAGTATCCGGGTTCTGTGCTAGAGACCCGGGGGATCATTGAATTGTCTGGTATTGGGGTGACAATTCCATGATCTTAGACATGTTACATGGCCATGTTCGGAGTTACCATTGTGACGCTATACATAGGTGGTGACCTATGTATAGTGTACACGTGTAATGGTGTCCCCGCACTCACAAAGTTTGGGGAATTTGCCCTGAACAATGTGGAGGCACCTTGGCTAGTGCCAGGGTGCCCACACACAAAGTAACTTGGCACCCAACCTTCACCCAGTGAAGGTTAGACATATAGGTGACTTATAAGTTACTTATGCGCAGTGTAAAATGGCTGTGAAATAACGTGGACGTTATTTCACTCAGGCTGCAGTGGAAGGCCTGTGTAAGAATTGTCTGAGCTCCCTATGGGTGGCAAAAGAAAAACTGCAGCCCATAGGGATCTCCTGGAACCCCAATACCCTGGGTACCTAAGTACCATATACAACAAAATTATATGGGTGTGCCAGTGTGCAAATGATAATTGGTAAATTTAGTCACTAGCCTGCAGTGACAAATTTAGAAAGCAGAGGGAGCATAAACACTGAGGTTCTGGTTAGCAGAGCCTCAGTGATACAGTTAGGCACCACACAGGGAACACATACAAGGCACGTACTATGAGCACTGGGGTCCTGCCTGGCAGGATCCCAGTGACACAGGGGCTAAAACATACATACGTACAGTAAAAATGGGGGTAACATGCCAGGCAAGATGGTACTTTCCTACAGTCCATAATACCTTTTTAGGCATCTTTTTAGGAGTGAGGTCATTAAGAGGGGCAACAATGGAGCCTTAGTTCTTAATGACCCTCCTGTAATCCCCAGTGAGACCAAGAAAGGCTCTGACCTGGGTCTGAGTAGTAGGGGGAGCCGAGTCTAAAATAGTCTGTATCATCCCCTATAGTGGCTCAATCCTTTCTCCACCTACCAGGTGGCCCAGATAAACAACTTTCCCCTGCCCTATCTGGCATTCTGAAGCCATGATAGTGGGGCCTGCCTTTTGCAGGGCCTCCAAATCTTTCCACAAGTAGTCCAGGTGGTCATCCCAGGTAGAGCTAAATACATCAATATCATCTCCGTATGCTGCATTAAAAGCTGCTAGACCTTGGAGGACTGTGTTCACCAGCCTCTGGAAAGGGGCAGATGCATAACTGTAAACTGATAAAGCCCTCCAATGGTTCAAAATGCAGTTTTTGGTTTAGTATCCTCTGACAATTTCATCTGCCTATACCCTGCAGTTAAATCAAAGGTGCTTAGATACTTGGCAGAGGCCAGAGTATCTATGAGCTCATCTGCCCTGGGTATAGGGTGAGCATCTGTTTTAGTTACAGTATTGAGCCCTCTATAGTCCACACAAAACCGCATTTCTCTTTCCTTCTTTGCTATAAGGTTTGGGGAGAAGCACCATTGGGGTGGCCCAGGGGCTCTCTGAGTGCTCAATAACACCTAGGTCCAACATTTTCTGAATGTCAGACATGATCAGGCTGCCTATCAATCTTACGTTTGACAGGCAAACTGTCTCCAGTATCAATGGTATGTTCACACCAAGTAGTGGTACCAGGTGTGAGTGAAAATAGTTTAGAAAACTGGCCTAGTAAATTCTTACAGTCCTCCTCTGCTCTGCTGTGAGGCAGTCTGCAAGTATAACTCCCTCCATTAAGCCATCAGCTTCAGTGTTGGAGAAGAGGTCAGGGAGAGGGTCACTTTCTTCCTCCTGCTCCTCATCTGTGGCCCTGAGTAAGGTTAAATCTGCCTTATCATAGTAGGGTTTAAGGCGGTTCACATGAAGTGCCCTATGGGGACTTCTGGCAGTGCCAAGGTCTACCAAATAGGTGACCTCACCCTTTTTTCTCCACAATAAGATGTGGCCCACTCCATTTGTCCTGGAGAGCTCTTGGTGCCACAGGCTCAAAAACCCACACCTTCTGTCCTGGGTGGTACGCAGTCAGGACAGCCTTCTGGTCCTGCCATTGCTTTTGAAGCTCTTGGCTGGCCTGAAGGTTCTCAGTGGCCTTTTTCATATACTCAGCCATCCTTGATCTTAGGACAAGTACATAGTCCAAAATGTCTTGTTTAGGGAACTTCAATGGATGCTCCCACCCCTCTTTCACAAGACCCAGGGGACCCCTAACAGGGTGACAAAAGAGGAGTTCAAATGGTTTGTAGCCCACTCTTCTCTGGGGTAACTCTCTGTAAGCAAAAAGGAGGCATATTAGGAGGACATCCCATCTCCTTCTGAGGTTTTCAGAGAGTCCCATGATCATGCCTTTGAGAGTTTTGTTCCATCTCTCAACCAGTCCATTTGTTTGTGGATGATAGGGATCTGTAGGTTACACCACACACCTCCCACATAGCTTTTAAGTATGCAGACATGAAGTTACTACCCCTGTGTGATACTACCTCTTTAGGAAAGCCCACCCTGGAAAATATTCCCAGGAGGGCCTTTGCCACTGCAGGTGCTGTAGTGGTCCTTAAGGGGATGGCTTCTGGGTATCTTGTGGCATGGTCCACCACCACTAAGATGAACCTATTACCAGAAGCAGTCGGAGGGTTAATGGGGCCAACAATGTCAACCCCTACACTTTCAAAGGCCACCCCAACCACTGGCTGTGGGATTAAGGGGGCCTTTAGGGTGCCACCAGTCTTGCCACGGACTTGGCTAGTCACACAAGAGCAACAAAACTCTTTTGTGACCTCTGACATATGAGGCCAGTGAAAGTGAGGGACAAGTCTGTCCCAGGTTTTGCTTTGCCACAGATGTCTAGCCAAGGGAATATCATGTGCCAGAGTTAGGAGGAATTCCCTATACTGCAAGGGAATGACCAGTCTCCTGGTAGCACCAGGTTTAGGGTCACTTGCCTCAGTATAAAGGAGCTTGTTCTCCCAGTAAACTCTGTGTGAGTCATTGATATTCCCATGTTCCTGTTTGACAGCTTGCTGTCTTAGACACTCTAGTGTAGGACAGGTCTGCTGTGCCACACTCATTTCCTCCTTGGCAGCCCCCCCTGCACCCAAGAGCTCAGCTGTGTCAGCTTGAATCTCCTCTGGTGTAGGTTCTGCATTAGGGGTTGGCTTCTCCTCATCAAAAGGGGAATCTTCTGGAGAGGGAGAGATAGTGGACAAGGGGTTGCCCTTTCTACCCCTAGGTTTTGGGAGCACTTGGACCATTGTTCCAGGATCCAAGTTTTCCTGTCCTCC
This sequence comes from Pleurodeles waltl, assembly GCF_031143425.1. NCBI lineage: Eukaryota > Metazoa > Chordata > Amphibia > Caudata > Salamandridae > Pleurodeles > Pleurodeles waltl. The sequence goes on from NC_090447.1 coordinate 1,222,118,639, forward strand.
TTGCTTCTTGGTCTGAGCCCTGGTAAGAGCAAAGATATACCCTGGAATGTCCAGCATTGCTGCATGGGCCTCCAGCTCCACTTCAGCCCAAGCTGAAGTTTCCAAATCATTGCACAATAGACACTCTATAGGTAAGTCAGTAGATACCACAACCTTTTTAGGACCAGTACCCCACCCAGTTGAGATTCACAACAGCCATGGGGTGGCTAACAGTGTTTTTGTGGGCGTCAGTAACTTGGTACTGATGACAAAATAGGTGTTGCTCAGGGGCAACCAGTTTCTCCATCACCATAGTGACACTGCCACCTGTGTCCCTCTAGGCCTCAGTCTGAACACCATATATTAGGGGTTGTTGCTTGTACTTATCCATATTAAGGGGACAAGCAACTAGGTAGCAAGGTCAATGCCACCATCAGAGACTACAACAGCCTCAGTGGTTTCCTAAATAGACCAACCCCAACTACATTACCAAAAGTGAGCCCAACTACACCCTTTGGCAATTTGTAGAGTTTTTCCCACCACCACAGCTATTACTAGGGGCACTAGTGAAAGCAGATGGGATTGTGGTGGTGGGAGGCTTGATGTTTCTCTTGGGACAAGTGGGGTCGCTTTCATAAATAACACCAAGGCGTTTTCTAATGATTAGAAGAGGATTTGGACCCACCACCCCCAGAGGATTTTTATGAGCCTGATAAAGACTGATGACTTTTTATCTTTGTCCCCACCCTAGTCATGTGACTTACCATCCTTCTTCTTGCTGTCCTAGTCATCCCCTGTATGAGCTTTTCTGCTCACCCTTGTTCTGACCCATGTGCCTGCCTTCTTTCCCAATTCTTGGAGAGAGGTTAGATCTGAGTCCACAAGATATTGGTGCAACAAATCAGACGCACAATTGTTAAGAATATGCTCTCTCAAGATCAGATTATATAAGCTTTCATAGTCAGACACCTTGCTGCCATGCAATCAACCTTCTACAGCCTTCACTGAACAGTCCACAACATCTATCCAATCCTGTGAAGACTCTTTTCTGGTTTCTCTGAACTTGATTCTATATTGTTCAGTGGTTAAGCCAAATCCATCCTAGAGTGCGTTTTTCAAAACATTATAGTTGTCTGAGTCATCTTCTCTAACAGTAACAAGTCTATCTCTCCCCTTGCCAGAGAAAGACAACCACAGGATAGCTGCCCACTGTACCTGAGGGACCCTCTGAACTTTACAGGCCCTCTCAATTGCAGCAAACCACTTATAAATGTCACCCCCCTCTGTGTAACGGGGGACAATCTTGTGTAGGTTTCTAGAATCAAATGTGTTTTCTCTAACACTGGAATTTCTGAAACTACGGCTGCTGCTGCCACCATGGGGAACTAACCCTAACCCCTGTCTTTCCCTTTCCACAGCCAGGGATTCCCTATCTAAGGCCAGCTGTTGCTGCTGCAGCTTCAGTCTGGCCTCCTCCATCCTAAGCTTTCTGAGTGCCCTATCTAGGGATTGATCCTCAGGGTTGGATGTGTGGGACACTTCTGATACAGAAGTGACACTGGAATGAGTAGAGGTGGACCTTTCCCTAAATTGAGTTACTTTAGTGACCTGGCCTCTAGGTGTGAAGCGCGCCCTACCTGTGTGTGGCCTCTTCCTACTACCAGCTACACTAAGAGGTTTGTTAAGGGAAAGATCTGCGATCCCTGGATCTTCAGGACCCTCTCCTGAATGCACCTGGGTGGAATCTCCCTCTCCCTCCCCTTCTGATTGTACCTGACCATTAGGATGCTACTCGTCATCTTGTAAGAGGACATTTACGAGAAATTCCGTGTTAGGGTTCTTCCTAATTCCTACGCTTCTTTCCAAGCAAAGACCCCTCAGACTTTTGAAATTCAGACTTTCATAAGTGGTCTTAACAACCCTGGGGGTAGCCTCTATAGAAGACATAGTGATAGAAAAAGTTAGGGAGAAGAGTAAGAAGTTAGCAGACTATTTCACCTAACTTTTTAGAGGAAAATATATTTTTTCTGAACTTTGTAAAACTTTTAGAACTTTTGAAAGAAAGTTAAGACATGACTGCTAGGTATAATTGTACATAGCGTTAAGTTAAGTATTGGAGTCACTTTTCCTGTGAAAAACACCAGTAACAAAGTGCTAAAGCAATTGCAAGTACTTATCCCACCACTGCCACCAATGTAGGAGGTTGGCCTGGATCGTAGGGGGTACCTAAGGTGCTTCCAACTTATACCAGGTCCAGTAATCCCTTATTAGTGAAATGTAGGCAGTGTCTAGCAGCTTAGACTGTCTAGGGTTAGCTGTAGCAGAGCAGCTTAGGTTGAACTAGGAGACATGCAAAGCTCCTGCAATACCATCATAGTTACACAGTACTTCTACACAATAAAAGACAATACTCAGTGTTACCAAAAATAAAGGTACTTTATTTTAGTGACAGAAGGCCAAGAACACCTTAGAGGCAATATTCCTTCTGGAGGTAAGTATTACACACAATATATACACTAGTAACCAAAATCAGATAAGTAGACAGTAAGAAAATAGTGCAAACAGTAGAAAATACAATAGATTGCAATGGGCCTAGGGGCAACACAAACCATATACTAAAATAGTGGAATGCTAATGTTGAATTCCCCCCCCCCCCAGGCAAGTGAAGTGTGTAGAGGGGTGCTGGGAGTGTAAGAAAGCACCAAAAGTAAGTAAAGTACCCCACCCCAGAGCCCAGGAAAGCAGGAGTAAAGTACAGCAAGTTTCCTCAGGACATATTACAAGTCGTGATAAAAGATTATGCAAGAACCAGGCAAGACTGTAAGCAACAAACAATGGATTCCTGGACCTGAAGACCTGTGGAGAGAGGAGACCAAGTCCAGAAGTCGAAGAAGAGTCCAGGAAGGACAGGAGCCCCTGCCAACCTAGAAGAAGGTGCAACAGTGGATTCTCAGGTCAGAAGAAAAGTACAGAAGTGCACCAAAGAAGATGGCTGCAGGTCCCTGCTTGGTGCAGGAGATGTCCGCGCCAAATTCTTGGATGCAGGCTGTTTGCGTCACGGGATTCCGCCAACAAGCCTTGGTTTCAGCAAGTACGCGGTTTGAGTCAAAAAGGAGCCTGGACTCGGGAGGGTCCTGGGGTCTCAACTCAGACTGAGGAGACAGAGGGGGCTCTCAGCACTTCAGAGAGCCCTCAGAAGACCAGGCAGCACCCACAGGAGTCCCAGAACAGTGGGACAAAGAAGATGTAAAGTGCAGGTATTGCAGCACTACACTGGAGGGCCCCAAGCTGCTGGAGAACAACTCAGAGAGCTGTGCATTGCAGGATGGAGTGCTGGGGACCTGGGCTACACTGTGCACAAAGAACTTTTGGAAGAAGTGTACAGAAGCCCAAGGAACTGTAGAAGACACAGTGCACCGGGGGTCTGTTGCAGCATGGGGAGGCAAGCTCTTACCTCCACCAAATTTGGACAGCTGGACCTTGGGACAGTCTGGGACACTTCAGACCACCACCTGTGTTCCAGGGAGCACACTCGTTGTCAGGAGAGAAGTCCGGTTGTCGTTGCAGGGGGTTTCCTGCTGAAGCAGGGAAGTGACTCTGTCACTCCACAGGAGATTCCTTCGATTCTTCTGGTGCAGGGTGCAGACAGGCAGTCCTCAGAGCGTTCACACCTTGGAAACTGTTGCAAATGCTGGCTGGAACTGAAGATGGAGGTCACAGGAGTCCTCCTGGATACTATGTTACAGTGGTTCCTGGAGCAGTCTGCAGTTGATCTAATGGTCAGAAGCTGAAGCAGAGGATGCAGAGTCCTGGAGGAATCTTGAAAACCGAATCAGAGGAAACACCCAGAGGAGAGACCCTAAGTAGCCCTGAGAGGGGGATTGGCTACCTACCCAGGTCTGCACCTATCAGGAGGGGTCTCTGAGGTCACCTGCTGGCACTGGCCACCCAGAGGTCCCCAGAGGGTTCACACACCTTGGAATCTAAGATGGCTAATGCCATTGACACGCTGGAGGAGCTCTGGGCACCACCCCTGGGGTGGTGATGGACAGGGGAGTGGACAATCCCCTTTCCTTTGTCCAGTTTCATGCCAGAGCAGGTGCTGAACCGGTGTAGACTGGATTATGCAAGGAGGGCACAGTTTGTGCCCTTGAAAGCATTTCCAGAGGCTCTGGGACGATACCCCTCCCATGCATGTAGCACATATTTCCAATGGGAGAGGGTGTAACACCCTTCTCCTAAAGGGAATGCATTGTTCTGCTTTCCTGGGATTGAACTGCTCAATCCCCAGGAGGGCAGAAACTTGTCTGTGAAATGGTAGCACCTGGGACTGCAGTGGAAACCTCAGAGAGCTGGTTTGGCAGTACTGGTGGTCCATGGTGGAGCCCACAGAGTGCATGGGATGGGCCCCCAAATACCAGATTTGGATCTTAGGCACCTTACATGGCCATATTCGGAGTTACCATTGTGAAGCTACATAAATGTATTGACATATATGTAGTGCACGCTTATAATGGTGTCCCCACACTCACGAAGTCCGGGGATTTTGGCACTGGACAATGTGGGGGCACCTTTGCTAGTTCAAGGGTGCCCTCACACACAGTAACTTTGCACCTAGCCTTCAGTAAATGAAGGTTAGAAATATAGGTGACTTACAGGTTGAAGGAAAGTACCATCTTTCTTGGCATGTTACCCCCAATTTTATATGTATGTCAGTATGTTTTTGCCTGTCTCACTGGGCTCCTTCTAGCCAGGACCCCAGTGCTCATAGTTTGTGGCCTAAATGTGTATGCCTGTGTAGAGCCTAACTGTGTCACTGAGGCTCTGCTAATCAGAACCTCAGTGCTAATGCTCTCTCTGCCTTTAAATTTGTCCCTATAGCCTGGTGACTACATTTACCAATTCTAATTAGCATACTGGACCCCCCTTGTAAGTCTCTGGTATATGGTACCTAGGTACCCAGGGCATTGGTGCATGCACCCTTTCACAGCCACTTACACTGCACCAGGTCACTGATAAGTCATCTATATGTCTAGTCTTCCAACCCTGAAGGCTGGGTGCACAGTACCTGTGTTTGAGGGCGGGCAGCCCTGCACTAGCAGAGGTGCCCCCACATCATCCAGGACCATTTTCCCAGACTTCGTGAGTGCAGGAACGGCATTCTATGTATGCACTGGACATAGGTCAATACCTATGTCCAGCTTCACAATGGTAACTCAGAAAATGGCCATGTTACTTGTACTGGCACCTGGGAATTGTACTCCAATACTGATTCTAGTATTGGTTTTACAATTCAACACTCTGGGGGCTCCACAGTGGACCCCCAGTACTGCCATACCAGCCTTCTGAGGTTTTTCAGGCAGCCCCAGCTGCTGCCACCTCACAGGCAGGTTTCTGCCCTCCTGTTGCTTGAGCAGCTCAAGCCAGGAAGGCAGAACACAGCGTTTCGTCTGGGAGAGGGGTGTTACACCCTATCCCTTTGGAAATAGGTGTTACAAGCATGGGGGGGGTAGACTTCCAGAGCCTCTGGAAATGCTTTGAAGGGCACTGACAGTGCCCTCCTTGCATATTCCAGTCTACACCGGTTCCTGCTCTGGTGTAAATGAAAGGGGAGTGACCACTCCCTTGTCCATCACCACCTCAGGGGTGGTGCCCAGAGCTCCTCCAGAGTGTCCCTGGGTTTTGCCACCTTGGATTCCAAGGTGGTGAGGCAGTCTGGGAGCATCTGAGTGGCCAGTGCCAGAAGGTGACGTCAGAGCCCTCCCCTGATAGGTGCTTACCTGTGCAGCTGACCAATTCCCCTTTCAGGGCTATTTAGGGTCTCTCTTCTGGGTGTTCCCTCAGATTCGGATTGCAAGACTCCATCAGGAATCCTCTGCATCCTTTACTTCATCTTCTACTAACAGAACTGCATCTAGACACTCCAGGAACTCTACAAACTACAAGAAATAAACAAAGACGACTTTTCCAACATTGTATCTTCAGCTCCTGCCAGCAATTGCAACAGTTTCCAGGTCGTGCATCCTCCAAGGACTGCCTGTTTTCAGCCTTCACCAGAAGAACCTAAGGAATCTCCCTTGACGTGAAGGAGTCAATTCCGTGCAGCAACAACTGGTGGCGTGGGTCCCCTCTCCAAAAAATGAGTGTGGATCCAGGAACATGGGTGGTGGGCTAAAGTGACCCCGACAGCCCCAAGGTCCAACTGTCTAACTTTGGTGGAGGTAAGAGCTTGCCTCCCCATGCAAGACAGTACCCCATGCACTGCATGATTTGCAGTTGCCAAGGCTTGTGTGCGACCTTCCACAAAGTTCTTTGTGCACAGCACAGCTCTGGCCCGAGCACTCCTTCCAGCAATGCATAGCTTCCTGAATGGTCCTCCGGTGGCATGGGATCCCTTTGTGTTGTGCTGCATGGGCCTCCATTTGCACCTTCTTTGTCCCCGTACTGTGGGACTCCTATGCGACTTCTGAGGGCTCTCTGAGTTGCTGAGAGCCCCCCTGCCTCCCCCTCCTGGCTAGAGGCCACCAGGTCCCTCCTGGCCCTGGGCAGTGCCATTTTCCACTAACCCTGTGCTTTGTGTGTGCCAAGACTTGTTGGTAGAATCCAGCTATGGAAACCAGAGTGCAATCATCCATCCGGCGTGGGACATCATCTGCAACAACCAGGAACCCACATCTATCTTGCTGGGGGCAGTAGTGACTGTTCTTCTGCAACAGCGGTTCTTCTTTTGTACCTTCATCCGGGTTAGCAGAGGCTCCTGTTCTCCCTGGACTATTCAGTGCTTCTTAGACTTGGTCCTCTTCTTCCACAGTTCTTCAGGTCCAGGAATCCATCATTGGTCTCTTGCATTCTCTTCTGGTTCTTGCACAATCTTCGATCATGTCTTCTTGTGTGTTCTAGGAAACTTAATGAGATTTATCCCTGTTTCACCGGGCTCTGGGGTGGGTTCTATTATTTACCTTTGGTTTTTTCTAACACTCCCAGCGGCCCTCTACACACTACACTTGCATAGGTGGGAAACAGACTTTCCCATTCCACTATTTTAGTATATGGTTTGTGTTCCCCCAGGCCCTTTGTAACCTATTGTGATTTTCACTATTTGCACTGTTTCTTACTGTTTTTACAGCTATTTCTGCATTCTACTGTATATACTGTGTATATTACTTACCTCCTAAGGGAGTATAGTCTCTAAGTGTCAACATCTGGGCAGGGCGCGCTCTACGGGTGACTGGAATGCAAAAACCCTGCACTTTCAAGATAACGTAATTTATGTAGTGTGCTGATATGCTGTTGTTTAACCTTTTGCATTGCAGAATTTAATCCTGAAGACTTATGTTCAAGGTGCTTATAAATACTGTTCATTTGCAATGTACTGCTGCAGGCGTTCAGAGTGTGTCAGGGTGTGGTCCCTATCCAGGGCCTTCTAGAAGCTTTCCCTGCAGCATGCCTGGCTGTGGTTTGTGAGCTGGGCCAAGACTTTATATAAGGGAGCCAGCCCAGCTCCACATGCTCACTATTCAGAGGTCCCAGTGCAGAGCAGCAGCAACTTCCTGAGCTCCTGTTCCGGAGGCCTACTTTGATCTTCCAGGCCTCGCCCTTTCACTTTGTTCGGTGATTCTTGATCAGGGCGGTAAGACGGAGGTCGGGCTGGGCCCCCGATCCCGTTCTCTAAGGATTTAGAGTTCTTCGGCCTAATTAGCATGATAAAACAATTTTGCTCTTGTGCGTGTGAATGTGCGCTTGATGTTTTATGGCATTTACATGCTGACACTCGAATTGACGTGTGATTCCTTACTCATGTACAAATCTTGATATTCATTGTGCGCTACCATTTTATGGCATTTACAAGGTAGCATTCAAATCGGCAAGACTCGCAATTAATTTCCTGTGCTTAATTCATGTTATTCATTGTACTCTACCATTTCTTGGCATTCATATGGTGGTATTCGAATCGGCAAGATGCGCAATTCATTTCTTGTGCTTAAGTCATGATATTCAGTGTGAGCTACCATTTCTTGGCATTCACATAGTGGCCTTCGAATCGGCAAGACGTGTGATTCATTTCTTGTGCTTAAATCACGATGTTCATTGTGCGCTACCACTTCATGGCATTCACATGGTGGCCTTTGAATCGGCAAGACGTGCGATTCATTTCTTGTGCTTAATTCATGATATTTATTGTGTGTTACCATTTCTTGGCATTTACGTGGTGACGTTCGAATCGGCAAGACGCGCGATTCATTTCTTGTGCTGGACTCATGTTACTCATGGTGCGCTACCATTTCACGACATTCACATGGTGGCATTCGAATTGGCAAGACGCGTAATTCATTTCTTGTGCTTAATTCATGTTATTCATTGTGCACAACCATTTCATGGCATTTACATAGTCTTGTGAAAATCAACAATGTGCGCAATTCATGTTCCTGCATTCTAAGAAACTAAAGTGCTAAAATTCTAGACAATATATTGTGTGTGCATAATAAGTTCCTTAAGTACAATTCCTATGGTGTTATAGAATTCATTCAGGTTATTTTCTTGTCCTCATGCGAAAGACTATGCTTGAATTTGAAAACGTAATTCTAGAAGGTTCTGATGTTTCTAATTCATGTGTAACATTTCATTGAGAGGTTCATTGAACAGTTGTATTAATCCTTCTTGATTCCTTCACAGGTAATCAGACATCTTGAGGCCTAGCTATTTAGTTCATGCTTAAGTCATCAATGTTTCCTCAATCTAAGTATTAGTTCATGTTCCGAGTATCACTGAACTCTAGACGCAACAGAGTGTTATTTCATGGTCCCAGTATCAATGAACTCTAGACTCAACAGAGTGTTATTTCATGTTCCGAGTATCACTGAACTCCAGACTCAACAGAGTGTTATTTCATGTTCTGAGTATCACAGAACTCTAGACTCAACAGAGTCTTATTTCATGTTCCGAGTATCACAGAACTCTAGACTCAACAGAGTCTTATTTCATATTCCGAGTATCACTGAACTCTAGACTCAACAGAGTGTTATTTCATGTTCCGAGTATCACTGAACTCTAGACTCAACAGAGTGTTATTTCATGTTCCGAGTATCACAGAACTCTAGACTCAACAGAGTGTTATTTCATGTTTCGAGTATCACTGAACTCTAGACACAATAGTGTTATTTCATGTTCCAAGTATCATTGAACCCTAGATTCAACAGAGAGTTTTTATGAATCTAAATGTGGTTTGATTCTGATGTTGTGTTGTTTAATCTTTTTGTTTCCTACAGGTCTCCTTCCCAGCTTTTCCCTTCCTAATCCCCTTTTTCCCACTTGGACTCTCTTAGACTCTGTGACATTCTAATCAGAGTATTGGAGCTGTCTTGTGGTGGGCATGTTGGGAACGTGCGCAGACCCCGAGGATCTGGTGACTTTGACACTAAGGTATTTTTGCCATTGTGTCACTAAAAATAAAGTCCCTTTATTTTTGTAACACTTAGTATTTTCTTTCATGTGTGTGAGAACTGTTTGACTACAGTGGTATTGCAAGAGCTTTGCATGTATCCTAGATAAGCTTTGGCTGCTCAGATACATCCACCACTAGACAGCCTGGCTTCTAGACACTGACTACATTTCACTAATAATGGATAACTGGACCGGTATAAGTACCTTTGGCACCCACTACAAACCAGGCCAGCCTCCTAGAGCTGATGGTTTTGGGCATGCTGCTGGATGGGATGGTGGTGGTGGTACATGCGTCTTTGGTGGTGGGTGTGGTGGTTGTGTTTGTGGTGGTGAGTGCTGTGGTGGTGGGTGTTATAGTGGTGGGTGTTTTGGTGGTAAGTGTTGTAATGGTAGATGTTGTCATGGTGGGTGTTGTCATGGTGGGTGTGGTGGTGGGTGTGGTGGTTGTTGGCATTGAATCTGCAGTGTGTGTATGTTGGCTGGGTCCATACTTTATTTCTTTGTGTGTTTATATGTGTGTGTTCTGCTTGTGTCTGTTTGAGTGGGCGCATGCAAGAAAGTGGGTGTGCTTGGGACAGGGCTGGGAATAGGGAATTGGGATAGGGAAGGGGCGGGAGTTGGGGCACAAGGTTGGGATGGTTGGGAGACTGTGGTCAGTGAGGAGGCTAGACCTTTAAATTACCTCTATAGGCTAGACATAGTACTGTAAATGACTTCCAGGTATGCTACCATTTGTTGCATATAGCAACTAAGTCCCTGGGTGGCCTTCGGGAGTGCAGTCTGGCCTATAGAGATGTTCCATAGAAAATAGCCTCCTCCTTCTCTGCAGTCAGGTGGGTCAGAGGGAGGGGGGAGTTGCCTGCAGTGAAGGAGACACCACTCCTTTCAGCTGGGCGGGTTCGGTCAACTGGGGGTAGAGGAGAAAAAGGAAGGGTGAAAATGGTAATCTGGGTGTCTGACCAGGAAGCAGGTTGAACAGTTGCTATAAGGTCAGCCACCACTAGGGACTGGTCTTCTGTGGAGGCTTCCAAAGATGATGACATGGAGCTTGTGGTTTTCATGCCAGTCTTCTCACCCTCCATGCCACTGGATCCCTCGGCGTCAGTGGTCTCAGCACGTGGACCACAGTGACCAGCTTCTTCCCTGCCTCCTACAAGACCAATGTCTCCTCCACCTGCACATTTCTTGCATCAGTGTAAATTGAACTTATTATGAACTTTGATCAAAAAACATTTTCCAAGTTTTCAGTTCATCTGCTTCAAGGCTCTCAAACTTTGGTTCTTTATTAATATTATCACATGTATGTAGGGAACATTTTCAGAAAACATTTGCTCACAGTTTTGTTATTCCCCATGATGGCTCACTCATCATGAATGGCCTTGACTCTCAAATCAGTTTTAATTTCTCTGCAGAAACTGTTTAATACTTCTGAATTGGTGGGCTTTGTTGTTTAGAATAGTGAGCTTATGTCGCAAAAAATGATTTAAACTAAAAAATCATCTGCACAGTGTGTCAACGCAGCCACCTCAAACGCCCACTACGCCAGCACCTCAACCAGGAACATCACAAAACTACAACTCATTCAGAACGCTGCCTCCAGACTCACTCTCGACTCCTCGTCGAGAACACATCTCCCAACACCTGAGGACCTTCTGGCTACCGGTCGAAAGTGTATCACCTTCAAGCTTCTCACCCACACATACAAGACCATACACAACACAGGACCAGCCTACCTGAACCACTGCATCTCCTTCCATACCCCCGCCAGATCCCTCCGCTCCACCCAGATAGCCTTGGCCACCATCCCTTGCATCCGCAAAACCACTGCCGGAGGACGATCCTTCACCTACACTGCAGGGAACAGCTGGAACAACCTCCCCCTGCACCTCAGACAAAGCCCGCCGCTCACCATCTTCAGAAAGAACCTCAAGACGTGGCTCTTCAGATGAGGACCCTCCGCTCCCCCCAGCGTCTTGAGACCCTCAGCGGTGAGCAGCCGCACATTGCAAATACTGACTGAATGATTGATTATTTACAAGGCCCAAAAGGCTGCATTATTTACAATTACAAAAAGTAAAATATGAATGTCTGTCAACAGATCTTGCAATCTTGTACCAATGTTTGTATAAACTGAAAGTTTGTTTCCTTTTTTGGGCATTTCACAATGGTAACACTTACTTCAAGTAACTAATGTATATTTGAAATGTGAAAGATTATATAGATTATGTACTAAAATAGCTTATCAATGTGGTGTGGGTTCATTTTTGCACCTTGCCTGGGCACATATATTTTAGTTTGGAAAATGCCTGCAGCCTGTGCCCCTTTGACCCAGATCTATGATCTAATATTATTTATTCATTTTCGTTTAGCCTGCTTTTCAGCTGGGATGTTTTATTTTTCCTGATCAGCTGTGATTCTGTGACAGCATTATTATTTTTGTGCACAACATTTCACTAAGGGCCACATGTACAAAGCATTTTTATGGTCACAAACAGGCCGAATCACTGAATCGGCCCGTTTGCGACTAGGAAAATGCTTTGGGGATATACAGAGATGAAACTGCGTTTCGGTAACTTGTTACAGAATCGCGATTTGGGTTTTGTGAGTCAGTATTAGTAAGGGGCGTGTTCAGGGCATCCCTTCCTAATACCGAATCTAAATGGTATATATGATCGTTTTGTGACCATGAATGCGGTCGCAGAACAATCGCAGTTAGCACCAATTTCAAATTGGTGCAAACCCATTTGCAAAGGGGAAGGGGTCCCTAAGGGACCCCTTCATCTTTGTGAATGCATGCAAAAATGTTGTTTGAGAGCAGGCAGTGGTTCCACGGACCACTGCCTACTCTTCAAAAGAAAAACTGAAAAGTTTCATTATTTTTCTTTTTAAACGCAGCCTGTTTTCCTTTAAGGAAAATGGGCTGCGTTAAAAAAAAAAGATTGCTTTATTTAAAAGCAACCACAGACAAGGTGGTCTGCTGGCACCAGCAGGCCCCCATCCCTGTGATTTTTGTGATTCCTGGTGGGTTGCAAATTGCGACCTACCTCATTAATATTAATGAGGCAGGTCTATTTGCGACCCACCGGGAATCGCAAAAGAAACTCAATGGAGTTTCTTACATTTGGAATTGCGGTTCCCTAATTGCGATTCGCATGGAATCGCAAATAGGAAAACACAATTCCAACTATTCGTACATGTGGCCCTCAGAACCTCGGCCCAAGGCTGACAAGAACAGTGCATGATAATCCATCTAGTATTGTCATCACAAGAGTAAGTAAACAGTCCGACACTTATGCACATGCCCACTTCAGACCTATTTCATGGAACAAAAATGTGTTTCTTATAAAAACACTGTACAGGCCAAGGAAAAGTGGGGCGGTCATTCCACTGTATATCCAGCCCCGCCATATGCCATTTCACTGCTGACCTTAGACCTGTCTCCACAACCAGCCAAGGAGACGGCGGGCAGACCCCTGTTCTCAGGTAATGGACTAAGTTTGGACAAATTGAGCTATCACCGGGGTGCTCTCGCCTATGACTTAGGGGTTAGTAGTATTCCTATGTACAGTTTATTCCAATATGCTTGGGTTGTTTCTCTCTTCGCACTGGTTGTAACAATCCTAACCCTGCTATGTCTCATCGCCCTACTAATTACAGCTCACATATTTTATCGCAGATTGCAGTTTTAAAAATAAATGTACTGAAAAACATCCCGCTGTAGGAGGCTGGCCTGGCTTATAGTGGGTACCTGATGGTACTTACACCTTGTGTCAGGCCCAGTTATCCCTTATTAGTAGATTAGTAGTGTCCTAGCAGCTTAGGCTGATAGAGTTAGCTATAGCAGAGCAGCTTACGCTGAACTAGGAGACATGCAAAGCTTCTACTATACAACTTATATCACATAGCACTACATCATAAGAAACACAATACTCAGTTACAAAAAATAAAGGTACTTTATTTTAGTGACAATGTGTCAGAAATATCTCAGAGGATATACTCCCTTAGGAGGTAAGTAAAATACACAAAATATACACACAAACAAGAATCAGGGAAGTAAACAGTTAGAAAAGTAGTGCAAACACTGTAGAATACAATGGGATGCAATAGGCCTAGGGGCAATACAAACCATATACTCTACGGTGGAATGCGAACCACGAATGGACCCCAGGCCTAGTGTAGTGTGTAGAGGGTACCTGGGAGTGTAAGAAAACACTAAGGGTGTCCAAGATACCCCAACCCAAGACCCTGGAAAGTAGGAGTAAAGATACCCTGCTACCACAGAAATACACTAAAGTCATGATAGGAAATTCTGCAAAGGCAGCAACTGACTGCAAAGCACTGAAGACGGATTCCTGGACCTGAGGACCTGTAAAGGATGGGGACTAAGTCCAAGAGTCACGCATGTGTCCAAGGGGGGCAGGAGCCCACTAAACCCCGGATGAAGGTGCAAAAGGGCTGCGTCTGGGTGGAAGAAGCTGAAGATTCTGCAACAACAGAAGATGCAAGGAACTTTTCCTTCGCACAGAAGATGTCCCACGGTGTGCTTGAGGATGCAGAGTTGTTTCCACGCAGAAAGACCGCAAACAAGCCTTGCTAGCTGCAAGAGTCACAGTTGAAGAAAATGGTTTTGCCCGGACACAGGAAGGACCAGGAGGTTGCCCCTTGGGGGAGGAGACAGAGGGGCGTTCAGCAGCACAGAGAGCCCACGCAAAAGCAGGCAGCACATGCAGAAGCACTTGAAAAGGTGTTCAAGAAATCTGAGCACAGCGGTCGTCTCAACACTATGAAGAAGGGTCCCACGAAGCCGGTGGTGAACTCAGCGAGTTGAGCAATGCAGGACGGAGTGCTGGGGACCTGCTGTGCACAAAGGATTCCTTGCAAGAGTGCACAGAAGCCATAACAGCTGCAGTTCACACAGTACACAGGACTACTGTCTGGCATGGGTAGGCAAAGACTTACCTCCACCAAATTTGGACAAAATGACCTCTGGACTGTCAGGGTCACTTGGATCCAGCTCCTGTGTTCCATGGACCACCCTCGTCAAGATGAGAAGGGACCCACAGGACCGGTGATGCAGAAGTTTGGTGCCTGCGCCAGCAGGCAGAAGATTCTGTCAACCCACGGCTGGGTGAAGGCAGACAGCCCTCAGAGCATGCACCACCAGGAAACAGTCGAGAAAGCCGGGAGGATTAGGCGCTACAATGTTGCTGGTAGTCATCTTGCTACTTTGCTGCGGTTTTGCAGGCGTCCTGGAGCAGTCAGTGGTCGATCCTTGGCAGAAGTCGAAAAGAGAGACGCAGAGGAACTCTGGTGAGCTCTTGCATTCGTTATCTGAAGAGAAACCCACAGGATAGTGTAGGAGGCTGGCCTGGCTTATAGTGGGTACCTTGTGGTACTTACACCCTGTGCCAGGCCCAGTAATCCCTTATTAGTAGAATAGAGGTGTTTCTAGCAGCTTAGGCTGATAGAAGGTAGCTATGGCAAAGCAGCTTAGGCTGAACTAGGAGACATGCAAAGCTCCTACTATATCACTTATATCATATAGCACAATATCACAAGAAAACACAATACTCAGAGTTACTAAAAATAAAGGTACTTTATTTTAGTGACAATATGCCAAAAGTATGTCAGAGAATACCCTCACTTAGGAGGTAAGTAATATACACAAGTTATATGTACACAAATCCAAAATAGGTAAGTAACAGTAAGAAAAGTAGTGCAAACAATGTAGACTCACAATAGGATGCAATAGGTAAACATAGGTCTAGGGGCAACACAAACCATATAGGGGGTCATTTTGACCTTGGCGGACGGCGGAGGCCGTCCGCCAAGGTACCGCCGCTGAATGACCGCACCGCGGTCAAAAGACCGCGGCGGCCATTCAGACATTTCCTCTGGGCCGGCGGGCGCTCTCCAAAAGAGCGCCCGCCGGCCCAGAGGAAATGCCCCTGCAACGAGGACGCCGGCTCAGAATTGTTTCCAGGCAGAAATACCGCAAACAACCCTTGCTGGCTGCAAGAGTTGCAGTGGAGGTTTTTGGGTGCTGCTCGGGACCAGAAAGGACCATAATGTCTCCCCTTGGAGGAGGAGACAGAGGGGGTGCCCAGCAACTCAGAGAGCCCCAGCAGAAGCAGGCAGCACCCGCAGAAATACCAGAACAGGCACTTAGAAAATCTGAGGACAGCAGTCGACTCAGAGTCACAAAGGAGGGTCCCACGACGTCGGAGTCCAACTCAGCAAGTTGGGCAATGCAGGACAGAGAGCTGGGGACCCAGGCTAAGCTGTGCACAAAGGAAGTCCTGGAAAAGTGCACAGAAGCCGGAGCAGCTGCAAATCACGCAGTACATAGGTTTGCTGTCTGGTGTGGGGAGGCAAGGACTTACCTCCACCAAATTTGGACAGAAGGGCCACTAGACTGTGGGAGACACTTGGACCTAGCTCCTGTGTTCCAGGGACCACGCTCGTCAGGATGAGAGGGGACCCAGAGGACCGGTGATGCATTAATTTGGTGCCTGCGTTGGCAGGGGGAAGATTCCGTCGACCCACAGGAGATTTCTTCTTGGCTTCCAGTGCAGGGTGAAGGCAGACAGCCCTCAGAGCATGCACCACCAGGAAGCAGTCGAGAAAGCCGGCAGGATGAGGCGCTACAATATTGCTGGTAGTCGTCTTGCTACTTTGGTGCGGTTTTGCAGGTGTGCTGGAGCAGTCAGCGGTCGATCCTTGGCAGAAGTCGAAGAGGGAAGTGCAGAGGAACTTTGGTGAACTATTGCATTCGTTATCGGAAGAATTCCCCAGAGGAGAGACCCTAAATAGCCAGAAAAGGAGGTTTGGCTACCAAGAAAGGAGGATTGCCTACCAAGAGAGGTACGAGCCTATCAGAGGGGGTCTCTGACGTCACATGCTGGCACTGGCCACTCAGAGTAGTCCAGTGTGCCCCCAATACTTCTGTTTCCAAGATGGCAGAGGTCTGGGACACACTGGAGGAGCTCTGGGCACCTCCCCTGGGAGGTACTGGTCAGGGAAGTGGTCACTCCCCTTTCCTTTGTCCAGTTTCACGCCAGAGCAGGGCTCGGGGATCCCTGAACCGGAGTAGACTGGCTTATGCAGAGATGGGCACCATCTGTGCCTATCAAAGCATTTCCAGAGGCTGGGGGAGGCTACTACTCCTCAGCCCTTCACACCTATTTCCAAAGGGAGAGGGTGTAACACCCTCTCTCAGAGGAAATCCTTTGTTCTGCCTTCCTGGTCCAGGGCTGCCTGGACCCCAGGAGGTCAGAATCCTGTCTGGGGGGGGGGGTGGCAGCAGCAGCAGCTGCAGTGGAAACCCCGGAAAGGCAGTTTGGCAGTACCCGGATTCTGTGCTAGAGACCCGGGGGATCATTGAATTGTCCACCTAATACCAGAATGGTATTGGGGTGACAATTCCATGATCTTAGACATGTTACATGGTAATGTTCGGAGTTACCATTGTGAAGCTACATATAGGTAGTGACCTATATGTAGTGCACGCGTGTAATGGTGTCCCCGCACTCACAAAGTGAGGGGAATTTGCCCTGAACAATGTAGGGGCCCCTTGGGTAGTGCCAGGGTGTCCACATACTAAGGGGGTGATTCTAACCCTGGCGGTCGGTGTTAAAGCGGCGGCCAACCCGCCAACAGGCTGGCGGTAAAAAAAATGGGATTCTGAGCCTGGCGGGAACCGCCAACACAGACAGCCACCTTAACACTCCGACCGCCACGGCGGTACAAACAAACAGCGCGGCGGTCACCGCCAACAGACAGGCGGCAGACAATGTACCGCCCACAATATTCCAACTCACCAATACGCCACCTTTTCCGGGGCGGGAGCACCGCGGATAAAAACACGGCGGAAACAGACTACGGACGGGAAAACGCTCACCACTACGCACTCCAGGAGGAAGGAGGACAGCATGGAACCCGAATTAAACATCCTACCTGCTTTCGTCTACCTTCTCATCTACCACGAGTACGAAGTCCGGCGCAGACGACAACGGTGAGTACTGCACCTACGACACACGGGAGGGGGAGGACGAAAGGTTACGGGCACACACATATGCGACCCCCCAACTATGTACTCACCAATGCAGAGCACCAAGTCACAGTGACACCACCCAAACACCCCTGAAAAATGCTAGGACATAATCAAATTTGGAATAAATATTTATGTACCAAAAAGCTCCAGAAAATTATCGTACAACCATGAAAGATATTCACAACAAAACTAATGACATACACATCAGTGTATAACTGAAGTACCAAGTCCTGCACATCCTACGAATTCAGCATGTCCGTGGGCCAAAGTCTTGAGAAATAAGGGCAAAGCCCACACAGGAGACCTGAGTCCTTTGGAGAGAACACTGCAGGGGCATCAGATGTAAAAACTACAGGCACCTCAGGGGGAAGGGAAGGGGGGGGCACCACAGCCACATGAGTCCACGACGCCAGATCCACGAGGAGCCACCATGCCCACTGGACCATCCTGGGGAGTGCAAAGCCACAGTCTCTCAATGTCTCTACAGTGGGTGGGCTGCCCACTGGACCATCCTGGGGAGTGCAAAGCCACAGTCTCTCAATGTCTCTACAGTGGGTGGGCTGCCCACTGGACCATCCTGGGGAGTGCAAAGCCACAGTCTCTCAATGTCTCTACAGTGGGTGGGCTGCCCACTGGACCATCCTGGGGAGTGCAAAGCCACAGTCCATCAGGTGGATGACAGTCTCCACTGGTCAAGGAGGAGGCATGGTGGGCACAGTGAACCATAAACGGTGCTTGAGACGGCGGTGCCCAGCGGAGCGGTGCTTGAGATGGCGGTGCCCAGCGGAGCGGTGCTTGAGAGAAAGGGCCCAGCGTAGCGGTGCTTGAGAGGAAGGGCCCAGCGGAGCGGTGCTTGAGATGAAGGGCCCAGCGGAGCGGTGCTTGAGATGGCGGTGCCCAGCGGAGCGGTGCTTGAGATGAAGGGCCCAGCGGAGCGGTGCTTGAGACGGCGGTGCCCAGCGTAGCGGTGCTTGAGAGGAAGGGCCCAGCGGAGCGGTGCTTGAGATGAAGGGCCCAGCGGAGCGGTGCTTGAGAGGAAGGGCCCAGCGGAGCGGTGCTTGAGATGAAGGGCCCAGCGGAGCGGTGCTTGAGAGGAAGGGCCCAGCGGAGCGGTGCTTGAGATGAAGGGCCCAGCGGAGCGGTGCTTGAGACGGCGGTGCCCAGCGGAGCGGTGCTTGAGAGGAAGGGCCCAGCGGAGCGGTGCTTGAGATGAAGGGCCCAGCGGAGCGGTGCTTGAGACGGCGGTGCCCAGCGTAGCGGTGCTTGAGAGGAAGGGCCCAGCGGAGCGGTGCTTGAGATGGCGGGGCCCAGCGGAGCGGTGCTTGAGAAGAAGGGCCCAGCGGAGCGGTGCTTGAGATGAAGGGCCCAGCGGAGCGGTGCTTGAGATGGCGGTGCCCAGTGGAGCGGTGCTTGAGATGAAGGGCCCAGCGGAGCGGTGCTTGAGAGGAAGGGCCCAGCAGAGCGGTGCTTGAGATGGCGGGGCCCTGTTCAGCGGTGCTCTTCTCCACGGCGGGGCCCTGTTCAGCGGTGCTCTTCTCCACGGCGGGCCCTGTTCAGCGGTGCTCTTCTGCACCGCGGGCCCTGTTCAGCGGTGCTCTTCTCCACGGCGGGCCCTGTTCAGCAGTGCTCTTCTGCACCGCGGGCCCTGTTCAGCGGTGCTCTTCTCCACGGCGGGCCCTGTTCAGCGGTGCTCTTCTTCACCGCGGGCCCTGTTCAGCGGTGCCTATCTCCACGGCGGGGCCCTGTTCAGCGGTGCTCTTCTGCACCGCGGGCCCTGTTCAGCGGTGCCTATCTCCACGGCGGGCCCTGTTCAGCGGTGCTCTTCTGCACCGCGGGCCCTGTTCAGCGGTGCCTATCTCCACGGCGGGCCCTGTTCAGCGGTGCTCTTCTGCACCGCGGGCCCTGTTCAGCGGTGCCTATCTCCACGGCGGGGCCCTGTTCAGCGGTGCTCTTCTTCACCGCGGGCCCTGTTCAGCGGTGCTCTACTCCACGGCGGGGCCCTGTTCAGCGGTGCTCTTCTCCACGGCGGGGCCCTGTTCAGCGGTGCTCTTCTCCACGGCGGGGCCCTGTTCAGCGGTGCCTATCTCCACGGCGGGCCCTGTTCAGCGGTGCTCTTCTGCACCGCGGGCCCTGTTCAGCGGTGCTCTACTCCACGGCGGGCCCTGTTCAGCGGTGCTCTTCTGCACCGCGGGCCCTGTTCAGCGGTGCCTATCTCCACGGCGGGCCCTGTTCAGCGGTGCTCTTCTGCACCGCGGGCCCTGTTCAGCGGTGCTCTACTCCACGGCAGGGCCCTGTTCAGCGGTGCTCTTCTTCACCGCGGGCCCTGTTCAGCGGTGCTCTACTCCACGGCGGGGCCCTGTTCAGCGGTGCTCTTCTGCACCGCGGGCCCTGTTCAGCGGTGCTCATCCAGCAGGTCAAGGGAGCCAGACCTGGCCTGGACTCCCTGCTCAGTCGCCCTCGGACCGTGACGTTTCTGGACCCTTCGGGGACGGACTCCTGGCCTCCTTAGTGTCCTCCTTCCCAGCTGGGATGTGGCATGTGGGGTCCACCTTCTCCGCGCTCCTGCTGCCCTTCCGCTCCTTCGATGGGGCTCTCGGGCCCTTGCCTCCCCTAGATGGTGTGGGTGGTGAAGTGGCCGCACATTGCGCCTTGGGGGCAGCCCTGTCGGTCCTCGCACGGCGGCCCTTGTTTTTGCGGGTCCTCTTGCCGGGGGGGGGGGCTGGACGTGTCCTTGCTGCTGATCGATGTGTCACTGCTGGCAAAGGGTGGGCTCCAGAACCCAGGCACAACAGTGACACCCGAAGCTGGGCTGGTGGTGGCTGCGGTGCTCTTGGGACTCTTTGAAGATGGATGGGGGAGCTCATCGGGGGGAAAGAGGTTAAGGTTAGCCAGGAAAAGTTTTTTAGGGCCAAGGTAAAGGGTAGGAGAAGTGGAGATGGAAGTGGAGGTAGAGGAGGTGGTTGTAGGAGAGTCAGGTGTGCTGTCATTGGGTGAAGGTGCTGGTGCTGTAGGCTGTCGTGAGGTGGATGGCTGTTGGGTGGGTGTCTGCCTGCGTTTGTGTGTCTTGGAAGAGGGGGTGACAGACACAGTGGGAGAGGACACAGGGGACGTGTAAATGGCAGTGGGGGTGGTGACTGCACGAGTGTGGACTGTACTGGAGGGTGAGGTGGTGATGGAAGCACTGGCTGATGTTGGGGTGCATGCAGGTGTGAGTGTAGATGTCACAGGGAGGGAGGAGGGAGACGAGGAGGAGGGGGACACAGGGGTGGCAGTGGCTGTTGGCATGTCTGCATCTGGGTGTTGCTTGGGTGAGTGTTTGTGGGATCTGTGGTGCTTGTGTTTGGATGAGCTGCTCTTGGGTGTTGAGGTGTGTGCAGGCTGGTCTGATGGTGTGGATGGGATAGGCTGAGGAACAGGAGACAGAGAAAGGCTGGAGGCAGTAAGAAGAGGGAGGCTGGAAACAGGGACAATGGCTGCCGTCAGTGCTGAGGCCAGAGCAGTGAACGCTCGTCGATGGGCAGCCTGACCCGAATGAATGCCCTCCAGGTACGCATTGCTCTGTTGCACCTCCCTTTGCACACCCTGGATGGCATTCAAAAGGGTCGTCTGCCCAACAATGAGCGTCCTTACCAGGTCAATGAGCTCCGCACTGAGGGCAGCAGGGGCAACAGGGGCAGGGGCTGAGGTGCCTGGGGCGAAGGAGACGCGCGCCTTCCTGGGCGAACCGGCACGGAGCGAAGACTGAGGGGCTGCTGGGAGGGCGGGGCTGGTGCGCTGGGTGGCGGCTGTACCTGTAGAGGCGGGGGGCACGGATGTTGCCGCCACCCCTAGGGAGCTCCCATCCGAGGACGTGTCGCTTTCGCTGCTCTCACCAGCGGTCCCCGTCGTGGTGCTCCCCTTGCCCTCCGGATCACTGGTGCCCTCGGTGTCTGTTCCTGGGCCCACCGGGGCCTTGTGTCCTGCAGCTCCCTCGTGCTCCGATGCCAAATCTCCTCCGCCTGATGATGCTAATGCACACATGCACAAGAAGATGAAGAGAAAGGGTGGGGGGAGAAAAAAGAAGTCCAGGTTGAGTGCATGCAATGTCAACACCGTTGGCGGAGAGGACAGACACAGGTGCCTAATGCACTAAGCCGCGCATTCGGGGTACACTACTCAGTACTACTGACTAAGACAACAGGCCAAGAGACGTCAAACGCGCACATGGGAGATGCTGGACCTTCAATGGCTGTACTTGTCACCCTACCGAGGTGGGGGCCGGGGGCACAGGGCCATGCCTAAGGGAGAGGACTACACTACAGAAAGCGCCCTGGCCTAATGTCACCCACAGCCCTCCTCCCCCACCCAGACGCCTCCACTGCGCAGAAAGATAGGAGAATGTGCTGATACTCACCCCCTTGTGTCTGCTGTGATGTCTTAAAGCGCCCATCCAATTCAGGGTAGGCCACCGCCAGGATCCGGGACATCAGGGGGGTCATGGTGCGACTGGCACCCCTCCTAGGTTGGGAGGCCATCCCCAGCAGTGTTTCTGCGGTCTTCCTTGTTCCGCGGCGGATGTCCTCCCACCTCTTGCTGCAGTGGGTGCCCCGTCTGTTGTGGACCCCCAAGTTCCGGACTTCCTTGGCGATGGCACGCCAAATCTCGATCTTCTGATGGGCGCTGACCTATTTGACATGTACAGGGTGGAAAGGAGGAAAACATGAATGACCTGCATGTTAGATGTGATTGGTCCCCCCCACCAACGTTGCCATATGGCACATGCTCTCATCTGTCGGGCGTTGCACTCCTCATTCGCCCCCCACCCCACCAACTTACATCCACCCCAATCCACACAGGCATAGCCCATTCCATGTGCACCCGGTGTACTCACTTGTTGGTCTGGAGGACCGTAGAGTAGCGCATACTGGGGGAGGACCCCATCCACGAGCTTCTCCAACTCTTCAGACGTGAAGGCAGGGGCCCTTTCCCCAGTCGCAGCAGCCATTGTATCTTCCAGACCGAGGTCACAGCAGCACTTGCAGTATAGGTCCTCTCCTGTGGATGATCAGGTCTCGAGTGATTAAGCAGATAGAAAATGGCGGTCACGCCCGCGGCGGTGCGTACCGCGACCGCCGGCGCACTTCGTCATTGGCTCCTGAAACCCATAGGCTTCAATGTTAACCAATGCGGCTTTGCGCCGCGGTCTTCGACCGCCTACCGCCACGGTGTGCCCCGCCAGCGCATTGACCTCACATCCCATTGTCCCACTTCACAGGTCAGGCAGCCGCCATTTCAAGGGCCTACATGGCTTAATTTTGACTGCGACACACAGGCCTAGGCCTTGCATTGCCACACATACACGCCTTTCAACCCATTGCCATTCTTTAACTGTGCAAGCTGTCTGTACGTACCTGTGGTTTGGCTGACTCTGTGCTCCATGTTGTCCTTCCTAGGCACCGTCCGCTGGGACTTGCGATGAGAAGGAGGAATCCTCGCGTGTACAGACCGCTGGTGGACCTGTCGACAATGGAAGAACGCCATATATTACTTCGATACAGACTTGACCGTGCCACTATCCATGAACTGTGTGCCCAGCTGGAGCCAGCCCTGATGTCCCCCATCCGCCAACCCACAGGGATTCCCCCTCTGGTGCAGGTTTTGTCAGTCCTCCATTTTTTGGCCAGTGGGTCATTCCAGACCACAGTGGCCATGTCATCTGGAATGTCTCAGCCTATGTTTTCTAAGATTTTGAGCAGAGTGTTGTCTGCCCTGATGAAAGTCATGCGGAGCTACATCATTTTCCCAGAGGAGGGTGACTTGCCTACAGTGAAGGGTGATTTCTATGCCCTTGGACATATCGCCAACATCATTGGTGCCATTGATGGGACCCATGTGGCTTTGGTACCCCCAAAAGACGATGAGCAGGTGTACCGAAACAGAAAAAGTTATCATTCGATGAATGTCCAGGTGGTCTGTTTGGCTGACCAGTACATCTCCCATGTAAATGCCAAGTTCCCAGGGTCAGTGCATGACGCGTATGTGATGCGAAATAGCAGCATCCCCTATGTGATGGAGCAGCTACAGAGACAACGTGTGTGGCTAATAGGTGACTCTGGTTACCCCAACCTGCCGTGGCTACTGACCCCAGTGAGGAATCCCCGGACAAGGGCAGAGGAACGGTACAATGAGGCCCATGGGCGTACTAGGAGGGTGATTGAGCGAACCTTTGGCCTCCTGAAGGCCAGGTTTAGGTGCCTGCATATGACAGGTGGATCCCTAATGTACTCACCAAAGAAGGTGTGCCATATCATCGTGGCGTGCTGTATGCTTCACAACCTGGCTTTGCGACGCCAGGTGCCTTTCCTGCAGGAGGATGGTCCAGATGGTGGTGTTGTAGAAGCCGTGGAGCCTGTGGAGAGTGAAGAGGAGGAAGACTCAGAGGACGACACAGACAATAGGGACAGAGTGATACAACAGTATTTCCAGTAACACCCAGGTAAGAATCACCCACGCCATTTCACAATTGGTTCTAGCCTCCTGCATCTGTACTTTCTGTAGTTCCCACCAGATCTTTTTGGGTAATTTTTGTTTTTCCCTTCCCTTCTCAGTGCTGTATGACTCAGTGCCTGACTTCTGCTTGGTTTGCCCATGAACTACAGCGTATTGACATTGGTATGTTGTCATCACTAATTTACAGAACAGATATTGAACAGTAATATGTAATACATTTGCTAATAATACAGCATGACTCCAAACTGATTTGTGTGCAATATGTGATTTATTTACAGGGCTAGATATTGGTACATGTGATTATAAGGGTGATGGGTGGGGGTGGAGTAATGTCCATGGCAGAGTCCAGTTCTCAGTCTCACAGGTGCATTGTCCTTTTGCCTGTGGAAGGATGGAGCAGAGGCAGTTCATGGTTGGACAGGGTGGCAATGTGGGACAGTGGGAAGAGTTCAGGGGGTATGTCCTGCTGGCGGGGGTCTTGACATCCTACTCTGTCTTTTTTTTGGATCTCAGGCTCCTCTTACGGGGTGGTTGTTCTTCAGCAGGAGGTGGGGTTCTGGTGGCCTGCCGTGGTGTTGGGGCCTCCTGTCCACTAGCGCCGGCGGAGGTGGTAGGCTGTTCCTGGTCCGGGCTAGTGACAGGGGCCCTGTGTGGTGCCACATGGTCCCGCAACGCGTCTTCTATCCTGTTGAGGGCCAGGACGATGGTCCCCATTGCGGTCCTGATGATTCTCAGCTCCTCCCTGAACCCCATGTAGCGTTCCTCCTGCTGTGCCTGGATCTCCGTGAACCTGGCCAGTACCGTCGCCATCGTCTCTTGGGAGTGGTGGTAGGCCCCCATGATGGTGGTGAGGGCCTCTTGGAGAGTGGGTTCCCTGGGCCTCTCCTCCCCCCCCTGTCGCACAGCAGCCCTCCGAGCTGCCCGGTTTCCCCCGGCCTCTGTCTCCTGGACGGTGTGCCCGCTCCCACTGCCCCCAGGTCCCTGTTGTTGTTGGGGTGTTGGGTTAGCCTGGGTGCCCTGTAGTGGCAGACACACCGCTGATTGACGTGTCCTAGAGACAGAAGCATGGGCCCGCTGGGTGGGAGCTGTGCTGGTGTTGGCAGAGGGGGTCGGGTCTGGTGTGGCCTGTGTCTGGGTGAGGGGAACCGACTGCCCAGAGGTCCCCTATGGTCCGGGCTGGTCATCAGGTTCAGTGTCGACAGAGCTGCTGTCCTCACTGTGGGCCTGTTCCGGGGGTGGGATGGACATTTCTGGACCCTCCTGGCTGGTGTTTTGGCGTTCGGGTCCTGCATGGGGTAAGAGAGTTTGGTTATTGTTTCTGTGTGTGCAATAGCGTGCGTGTTATGGGTGCCCTCGTCCCCCAGTGCAGGCATTCCCTTGGTGGAGGTGTTGTGAGGGTAGTTAGTGGGGGGGGGGTAAGTGCAGTGGTCATGCTTGGGTGATGGGTGTCCATGGATTGTGTTGGCATGCAGGAGTTGGTGTTGGGATGGGTGGGTTGTGCTGGTGAGACATTGTCAGGGAGGATGTGTGCTGGGGGGTTGGGGGTGAGGGTGGGGGTGTGGGTTGGCATGCTGGTGGGGTGGGGGGGATCTAGTAGTTGAGATTGGACTTACCAGAGTCCATTCCTCCGGCTACTCCTGCGAGGCCCTGAGGATGCAGGATGTTGAAGACCTCTTGCTCCCATGATGTAAATTCGGGAGGGGTCGGTGGGGGTCCGCCGCCAGTCTTCTGGACCGCGATGTTGTGCCTGGAGACCATCGATCGGACCTTCCCCCGTAGGTCGTTCCATCGTTTGCGGATGTCCTCCCTATTCCTGGGATGCTGTCCCACCGCGTTGACCCTGTCCACGATCCGCTGCCATAGCTCCGCCTTCCTAGCTATACTGGTGTGCTGCACCTGTGAGCCGAAGAGCTGGGGTTCCACTCTTAGGATTTCCTCCACCATGACCCGGAGTTCTTGGTCCGAAAAGCGTGGGTGCCTTTGGGGTGCCATGGGGTGGTGTGGGTGAGGTGTGGGGTGGTGTATGTGATGATGAGTATGTTGGTGTGTGGTGCTTTGTGCTACTATGTGGTGTGTGTGATGGTGTAGTGTGCCTCAGTGTATATTGCTATGGATTGTCTGCTGTGTCTCTCTCTCCTTCTCTCAGTAATTGTGGTCGTAGGGGTTTGTGGATGATGTGGGGGTGTGTTTTATAGTTGATTGATTGTGTGGGAGTGGGTTGTGTATGTGTATCAGGTGTGTGTATTTGTAATTGTCCAATGTGCCTGTGTTTTGGTGCTGTGTGTGTATTTTGACCGCGGCGGTGTGTACCGCCAATGGAATACCGCGTTGGAAAGCCCGCCGCGTTGATTAGTGGGTCGTAATGGCATGGGCGTTTTTCTGTTGGCGTGACGGTGGAGGTTTGGTCATCTCCAGTTTATCGCTGCCCGCTGATGTGGCGGGCTGCAGTGGAGGTCGGATTTTTGGAGGTTTGGCCGTTGTGGGTCAGAATGACCGTGGCGGCTTTCCGCGGCCGCGGCGGTGTTATGGCGGTCTTCTGACCGGCGGTAAGCGCCTTTTACCGCCGAGGTCAGAATGACCCCCTAAGTTACTTGCCACCTAACCTTCACCAAGTGAGGGTTAGACATATAGGTGACTTATAAGTTACTTATGTGCAGTGAAAATGGCTGTGAAATAACATGGACTTTATTTCACTCAGGCTGCAGTGGCAGTCCTGTGTAAGAATTGCCTGAGCTCCCTATGGGTGGCAAAAGAAATGCTGCAGCCTATAGGGATCTCCTGGAACCCCAATACCCTGGGTACCTAGATAACATATACAAGGAAATTATAAGGGTGTTCCAGTGTGCCAATGAGAATTGGTAAAATTGGTCACTAGCCTGTAGTGACAATTTTTAGAAAGCAGAGAGAGCATAAACACTGAGGTTCTGGTTAGCAGAGCCTCAGTGATACAGTCAGGCACCACACAGGGAACACATACAGGCCACAAACTTATGAGCACTGGGGTCCTGGCTAGCAGGATCCCAGTGACACATACCAAACACACTGACAACATAGGGTTTTCACTATGAGCACTGGGCCCTGGCTAGCAGGATCCCAGCGAGACAGTAAAAACACCCTGACATATACTCACAAACAGGCCAAAAGTGGGGGTAACAAGGCTAGAAAAAGGCTGCCTCCCTACACAACCCCCCCAAACGAAGGACAATAAGGCTAACCTTGGCCGTTGAATCTTTATTGTCTAAGTGGTGATAAGTAGAGAGTAGCTCTGCAATAGATTGGTTACTCCCTTTATCATCCACTATATGGTTACTTCCCTGTGGGGATGTAAACCACCCTGTTTGAAGTTTTTCAGCTAGCCAACAATGTGAAGTTATATTCTCAGAGTTCCTATTAGTATGTTTAAGTTTAGAGCAGTGGGAATTGTCCACTGGACCTATATCAAGTGATGAGAGTGCCAGACAGGGATGCTGTCTCAGTAAAGCCATAACTGGGCAAAAACGTCATCCATATGGCTGTGTGAGAGAACAGGGATGCTGTTTCTCTTGAGTTGGAGCAGGGCAGGGATGCTGTCCTATGAGCTCCACACTAGGGCAGGGCTGCTGTCCTAAGTGTTGGGAGGCAGTGCAGGGTTGCTGCACTAAAGGTTTCTCTGGGAGGGTTGGAGGGATGCTCCATGTTAACTAAAGTGGTGCACTTTTTCTCACCAATATTAGTTATCCCACAGAGAGGTACTTCTACCTCTGGGAGTTTAGCTGTGCTAGCTGATGGTTCCCTTGCTACAGGTGCCACCCCAGGAGAGGTTTCTCCCACCACAGGAATGGTATCCTGAATGGCAGGGTGGGTAGGGAATAATTTGATGCCCTTTTTACCTGTTGTTGGAGAAGGATCCTGAGTTTTCAGGCCTTTTTCTCTCCTTTGCTTTTTCATTTCAGCAGAAATGAGAGGAAGCAATTCCTCAGGGATACTCAGCATGGCTGCATGGGTATTAAACTCTACCTCAGCCCAACCTGAGGCCTCTAGGTCATTACCTAAGAGACAGTCTACAGGTAAGCTAGGTGATACTACCACCTGCTTAGGGCCAGTAACTCCACCCCAACAAAACTGAATTATAGCTAAGGGAAGAAACTTAGTGGAGTTATGGACATCAATAATCTTGTACTGTTGTCCAATGATGTGTTGTTCAGGAGACACTAGGTTTTCAGTCACCAAAGTAATACTGGCACCTGTGTCCCTGTAGGCCTGAGCCTCAACACCATTTATTGAAACTGTCTGCTTGTACTTATCCATTGTAAGGGGACAAGCAGCCAGTGTGGCAAGGCCAATGCCACTAGGTGTGACAGAAACTGTATTGGGACTGACTACCCCAGTTTCTATGATGGACCCATAAGTGAACCCAACTACACCCTTATTTTGACTGTTGCCAGCAGTCCCACCACTATTACCACTACTGCTAGGGGCACTAGAGTTTGATGTATTAGTGGTGGTAGGCTCAGGGGGTTTACCTGTGCATGACCTATCCCCTGGCTTATGGCCTTTACTGTTACACGCATAGCATCAAGGCTTTTTAAGGTGTGTGGGTTGTGAAGAAGAGGAAGCAGTTCATTTATCCCCACCCACTGAAGAGTGTTTAGGATTTGAAGAAGGATCCCTAGTTTTACCTTTATCCCCATGCTTATCCTGAGATTTCTCACCATCTTTCTTCTTGTCATCCTTGTCACCTCCTGTATCAACTTTTCTGTTCACTCTTGTTCTGACCCATTTGTCTGCCTTCTTTCCCAATTGTTGGGGAGAGGTCAGATCTGAGTCTACCAAGTACTGGTGCAACAAATCAGACACACAATTGTTAAGAATATGCTCTCTCAGAATAAGATTATACAGGCTTTCGTAGTCAGAAACTTTATTGCCATGCAACCAACCTTCCAAGGCCTTCACTGAACAGTCCACAAAATCTGTCCAGTCTTGAGAGGACTCTTTTCTGGTGTCTCTGAACTTAATACTGTATTGTTCAGTGGTTAAGCCAAATCCATCCAAGAGTGCATCCTTCAAAACTTTGTAGTTATTTACATCACTTTCTCTGACAGTAAGGAGCCTATCCCTACCCTTTCCAGTGAAAGATAGCCACAAGATAGCAGCCCACTGCTTTGAGGGACCAACTGTACCATACAGGCCCTCTCAAGTGCAGCAAACCACTTATTAATGTCATCCCCCTCCTTGTAAGGGGGGACTATCTTATGCAGATTGCTGGAATCTTGCTCTCTAACAGGATTGCTATCAGAAATACTGCTGCTGACACCTTGGGGAACTAACCCCAATCTCTGTCTTTCCCTCTCTATGTCTAGGGATTCCCTGTCTATGGCCAGCTGCTGCAGTTTAAGCTTCAGTCTGGTCTCTTCCAACCTCAGCTTTCTGCGTTCCCTATCCATGAAGTTATCCTCAGGGTGGGAGGCTTGGGAATGTTTGGACACAGAGGAGATTTTGGAATTGGCAGAGAGAGACCTGTTCCTAACTGGCTGAATCCTAGTAACCTGGCCTCTAGGAGTAAAAGATGCCCTACTAATGTGTGACCCTCTAACACTACCAGTGTCACTAGGAGGCCTGCTAGAGGGCAAGACTTTGTAAGAACCCACCCCAGCATCTTCAGGGGACTCCTCTGAGTCTGACTGGGAAGCCTACCCTTTTTCCACTCTCTCCTGAGATGGGCCAGACTGGTTCTGGTCATCTAGTAAGAGCAGGTTAAAGAGAAACTCTTTTGTGAGATTCTTACCTATGCTTAAACCTCTATCTAGGCAGAGACCCCTCAAACTTTTATAGTATAAACTCTCATAAGTTGCTTGAACAATTTTGGGAGTGGGCTCTACTGAAGACATGATAGAAAAAGGTTTAAGGACAGTGAGAGAAAAACTTTTAGAACTTTAGAAAGCACAGAGAAAAACTTTTCAAACTTTTAGAAAGCTTTTAAAAGTGTTCAGAACTTTTCAGAAACTTAGTAAAACGTTGAAGAGCAGAAAAGTAAACTGTTTTAGTTCAATGTACATATACTGAACTATTTAGTATATGATTTTCTTATGAAAAGCACCAAATGACAAAGTGGTAAAGCAGTTACAAGTACTTATCCCACCGCTGCACCACCAATGCATGAGGCTGGCCTGGCTTATAGTGGGTACCTTGTGGTACTTACACCTGTGCAGGTCCAGTTGTCCCTTATAAGTAGAATAGAGGTGGTTCTAGCAGCTTAGGCTGGTAGAAGGTAGCTATGGCAAAGCAGCTTAGGCTGAGCTAGGAGACATGCAAAGCTCCTACTATATCACTTATATCATATAGCACAACATCACATGAAAACAAACAAAGGTAATTTATTTTAGTGACAATATGCCAAAAGTATCTCAGAGAATACCCCTCACTTAGGAGGTAAGTAATATACACAAGTTATATGTACACAAACCCAAAACAGGTAAGTAACAGTAAGAAAAGTAGTGTAAACAATGTAGAATCACAGTAGGATGCAATAGGTAAACATAGGTCTAGGGGCAACACAAACCATATACTCCAAAAGTGGAATGCGAATCACGAATGGACCCCAGACCTATGGGAGATTGTAGAGGGTCGCTGGGACTGTGAGAAAACAGTAAGGGTGTCCAAAATACGCCACCCCAAGACCCTGAAAAGTAGGAATAAAGTTACCCTACTACCCAGAAAGACACAATAGTCGTGATAGGGGATTCTGCAAGAACCACAAGCACCAGCAAAACACTGAAGACGGATTCCTGGACCTGAGGAACTGTAAAGGAAGGGGACCAAGTTCAAGAGTTGCGATAGGGTCCAGGGGGGGCAGGAGCCCAGGAAGCCCCGGATGAAGGTGCGAAAGGGCTGCCTCCAGGTGGAAGAAGCCAAAGATTCTGCAACAACGAAAAGGGCTAGGAACTTCTCTTTTGGATGGAAGATGTGCCACGGCGTGTTGAATGTTGCAGAAGTGTTTCCAGGCAGAAATACCGCAAACAAGCCTTGCTAGCTGCAAGAGTCGCAGTTGAGGATTTTGGGTGCTGCTGGGGACCAGGAAGGACCAGGATGTCGCTCCTTGGAAGAGGAGACAGAGGGGGCACTCAGCAACTCAGAGAGCCCCCGCAGAAGTACTGGAACAGGCACTTAGAAAATCTGAGGACAGCTGTCGACTCAGAGTCACAAAAGGAGGGTCCCACGATGTCAGAGTCGAACTCAGTGAGTTGGGCAATGCAGGACGGAGTGCTGGGGACCCAGGCTAGTCTGCGCACAACGGAAGTCCTGGAAAAGTGCACAGAAGCCGGAGCAGCTGCAAATCACGCAGTACACAGGTTTGCTGTCTGGCGTGGTGAGGCAAGGATTTAACTCCACCAAATTAGGACAGAAGGGCCACTGGACTGTGGGAGACACTTGGACCCAGCTCCCGTGTTCCAGGGACCACACTCTTCAGGATGAGAGGGGACCCAGAGGACTGGTGATGCAGTAATTTGGTGCCTGCGTTGGCAGGGGGAAGATTCCGTCGACCCACAGGAGATTTCTTCTTGGCTTCCATTGCAGGGTGAAGGCAGACAGCCCTCAGGGCATGCACCACCAGGAAACAGTCGAGAAAGCAGGCAGGATGAGGCGCTACAATGTTGCTGGTAGTCGTCTTGCTACTTTGTTGCCGTTTTGCAGGTGTCCTGGAACAGTCAGCAGTCGATCCTTCGCAGAAGTCGAAGAGGGAAGTGCAGAAGAACTCTGGTGAGCTCTTGCATTCGTTATCTGAAGAATAGCCCAGAGGAGAGACCCTTAATAGCCAAAAAAGGAGGTTTGGCTACTAAGAAAGGAGGTTTGGCTACTGAAAGAGGTAAGCACCTATCAGGAGGGGTCTCTGACATCACCTGCTGGCACTGGCCACTCAGAGCAGTCCATTGTGCCCCAACACCTCTGAATCCAAGATGGCAGAGGTCTGGGACACACTGGAGGAGCTCTGGACACCTCCCCTGGGAGGTAATGGTCAGGGGAGTGGTCACTCCCCTTTCCTTTGTCCAGTTTCACGCCAGAGCAGGGCTGGGGGATCCCTGAACCGGTGGAGACTGCCTTATACAGAGATGGGCACCATCTGTGCCCATCAAAGCATTTCCAGAGGCTGGGGGAGGCTACTCCTCCCCAGCCCTTCACACCTATTTCCAAAGGGAGAGGGTGTAGCACCCTCTCTCAGAGGAAATCCTTTATTCTGCCTTCCTGGGCTGCCCAGACCCCAAGGGGGAAGAATCCTGTCTGAGGGGTTGGCAGCAGCAGCAGCTGCAGTGGAAACCCCGGAAAGGCAGTTTGGCAGTACCCAGGTTCTGTGCTAGAGACCTGGGGATGCATGGAATTGTCACCTCCAATACCAGAATGGTATTGGGGTGATAATTCCATGATCCTAGACATGTTACCTTGCCATGTTCGGAGTTACCATTGTGACGCTACATATATGTAGTGACCTATATGTAGTGCACGAGTGTAATGGTGTCCCCGCACTCACAAAGTCCGGGGAATTGGCCCTGAACAATGTGGGTGCACCTTGGCTAGTGCCAGGGTGCCCACACACTTAGCTACTTGCCACCTAACCTTCACCAAGTGAGGGTTATACATATAGGTGACTTATAACTTACTTATGTGCAGTGAAAATGGCTGTGAAATAATGTGGATGTTATTTCACTTAGGCTGCAGTGGCAGTCCTGTGTAAGAATTGGCTGAGCTTCCTATGGGTGGCAAAAGAAATGCTGCAGCCTATAGGGATCTCCAGGAACCCCAAAACCCTGGGTACCTAGGTACCATAAACAAGGGAATTATAAGGGTGTTCCAGTGTGCCAATGAAAATTGGTAAAATTAGTCACTAGCCTGTAGTGACAATTTTTAGAAAGCAGAGAGAGCATAAACACTGAGGTTCTGTTTAGCAGAGCCTCAGTGATACAGTTAGGCACCACACAGGGAACACACACAGGCCACAAACCTATGAGCACTGGGGTCCTGGCTAGCAGGATCCCAGTGACACATACCAAACACACTGACAACATAGGGTTTTCACTATGAGCATTGGGCCCTGGCTAGCAGGATCCCAGTGAGACAGTAAAAACACCCTGACATACACTCACAAACAGGCCAAAAGTGGGGGTAACAAGGCTAGAAAGAGGCTACCTTCCTACAGATAGACCCTAATTAGCCCTCAGAGGAGGATTGGCCACCTAACCAGGTAAGCACCTATCAGGAGGGGTATCTGATGTCACCTGCTGGCAGTGGCCACTCAGAGGCCTCCGTTGTGCCCTCACACCTCTGTATTCAAGGTGGCAGAGGTCTGGGGCACACTGGAGGAGCTCTGGGTACCACTCCTGGGGTGGTGATGGACAGGGGAGTGGTCACTCCCCTTTCCTTTGACCAGTTTCGCGCCAGAGCAGGGGCTGGGGGATCCCTGAACCGTTGTAGACTGGCTTATGCAAGGAGGACACCATCTGTTCCCTTCAAAGCACTTCCAGAGGCTGTGGGATGCTACTCCTCCCCAGCCCTTAACACCTATTTCCGAAGGGAGAGGGTGTAACACCCTATCTCAGAGGAAATCCTTTGTTCTGTCTTCCTGGGCTGCCCAGACCCCAGGGGGGCAGAAGCCTGTCTGTGGGTTGGCAGCAGCGATAGTTGCAGTGAAAACCCCAGGGAGCTAGTTTGGCAGTACCCTGTGCCCATGCTGGAGCCCCGGGGATGCATGGGATTGGCACCCCAATGCCAGATTTGGCATGGGGGGACAAATCCATGATCTTAGACATGTTACATGTGTAGGAAAGTACCATCTTGCCTGGCATGTTATCCCCAATTTCACTGTATGTATGTATGTTTTAGCCCCTGTGTCACTGGGATCCTGCCAGGCAGGACCCCAGTGCTCACAGTATGTGTCCTGCATGTGTTCCCTGTGTGGTGCCTAACTGTATCACTGAGGCTCGGCTAACCAGAAACTCAGTGTTGATGCTCTCTCTGCTTTCTAAATTTGTCACTGCAGGCTAGTGACTAAATTTACCAATTCACATTGGCACACTGGTACACCCATATAATTCCCTTGTATATGGTACTTAGGTACCCAGGGTATTGGGGTTCCAGGAGATCCCTGTGGGCTGCGGCATTTCTTTTGCCACCTACAGGGAGCTCAGACAATTCTTACACAGGCCTGCCACTGCAGCCTGAGTGAAATAACGTCCACGTTATTTCACAGCCATTTTTCACTGCACATAAGTAACTTAAAAGTCACCTATATGTCTAACCTTCACCTGGTGAAGTTGGATGCCAAGTTACTTAGTGTGTGGGCACCCTGGCACTAGCCAAGGTGCCCCCACATCGTTCAGGGTCACTACCTATGTATAGCGTCACAATGGTAACACCGAACATGGCCATGTAACATGTCTAAGATCATGGAATTGTCACCCCAATACCATTCTGGTATTAGGTGGACAATTCAATGATCCCCCGGGTCTCTAGCACAGAACCTGGGTACTGCCAAACTGCCTTTCCGGGGTTTCCACTGCAGCTGCTGCTGCTGCCACCCCCTCAGACAGGATTCTGACCTCCTGGGGGTCCAGGCAGCCTCAGCCCAGGAAGGCAGAACAAAGGATTTCCTCTGAGAGAGGGTGTTACACCCACTCCCTTTGGAAATAGATGTGAAGGGCTGGGGAGGAGTAGCCTCCCCCAAGCCTCTGGAAATGCTTTGATGGGCACAGATGGTGCCCATCTCTGCATAAGCCAGTCTACAGCGGTTCAGGGATCCCCCAGCCCTGCTCTGGCAGGGAACTGGACAAAGGAAAGGGGAGTGGCCACTCCCCTGACCAGTACCTCCCAGGGGAGGTGCCCAGAGCTCCTCCAGTGTGTCCCAGACCTCTGCCATCTTGGAAACAGAGGTGTTGGGGGCACACTGGACTGCTCTGAGTGGCCAGTGCCAGCAGGTGACATCAGAGACCCCCTCTGATAGGCTCTTACCTTTCTTGGTAGCCAATCCTCCTTTCTTGGTATCCAAACCTCCTATTCTGGCTATTTAGGGTCTCTCCTCTGGGGAATTCTTCGGATAATGAATGCAAGAGCTCACCAGAGTTCCTCTGCATCTCACCCTTTGACTTCTACCAAGGATCGACCGCTGACTGGTCCAGGACGCCTGCAAAAACGCAACAAAGTAGCAAGATGACTACCAGCAACATTGTAGCGCCTCATCCTGCCGGCTTTCTCGACTGTTTCCTGGTGGTGCATGCTCTCGGGGTCTCCTGCCTTCACCCTGCACTGGAAGTCAAGAAGAAATCTCCCGTGGGTCGACGCAATCTTCCCCCTGCTAACGCAAGCACCAAAAGACTGCATCACCGGTCCTCTGGGTCCCCTCTCATCCTGACGAGCGTGGTCCCTGGAACACAGGAACTCCATCCAAGTGACTCCCACAGTCCAGTGATCCTTCAGTCCAAGTTTGGTGGAGGCAAGTTCTTGCCTCCCCACGCTAGACTGCAAACCTGTGTACGTGATTTGCAGCTGCTACGGCTCCTGTGCACTCTTCCAGGCTTTCCTTCATGCACACCTACCCTGGGTCCCCAGCACTCCGTCCTGCAGTGCTCAACCCTCTGAGTTGGCCTCCAACGTTGTGGGACCCTCCTTTGTAACTCTGCGTGGACTCCGGTTCACAAATCTTCTAAGTGCCTGCTCCGGTACTTCTGCGGGTGCTGTCTGCTTCTGTGGGGGCTCTCTGAGTTGCTGAGCGCCCCCTCTGTCTCCTCCTCCAAAGGGGCGACATCCTGGTCCTTCCTGGTCCCCAGCAGCACCCAAAAACCTCTACTGCGACCCTTGCAGCTAGCAAGGCTTGTTTGCGGTATTCTGCGTGGGAACACTTCTGCAACCTTCAGCGCGACGTGGGACATCTTCCATCCAAAGGAGACGTTCCTAGTCCTCTTCTTTGTTGCAGAACTCCAAGCTTCTTCCACCTGGAGGCAGCTTCCTTGCACCTTCATCCGGGGTTTTCTGGGCTCCTGCCTCTCCTGGACACTATCGCGAATCTTGGACTTGGTCCCCTTGCCTTGCAGGTCCTCAGGTCCAGGAATTCACCTTCAGTGCCGTGCTGATGTTTGTTGTTCTTGCAAAATATCCCTATCACGACTATTGTGCTCTTTTGAGGTAATAGGTGTACTTTACTCCTACTTTTCAGGGTCTTGGGGTGGGGTATCTTGGACACCCTGACTGTTTTCTTACAGTCCCAGCAACCCTCTACAAGCTCCCATAGGTCTGGGGTCCATTCGTGATTCGCATTCCACTTTTGGAGTATATGGTTTGTGTTGCCCCTAGACCTATGTTTGCCTATTGCAACCTATTGTAATTCTACACTGTTTGTATTACTTTTCTGACTCTTACTTACCTGTTTTGGGTTGGTGTACATATAACTTGTGTATATTACTTACCTTCTTACTGAGGGTACTCACTGAGATACTTGTGGCATATTGTCACAAAAATAAAGTACCATTATTTTTAGTAACTCTGAGTATTGTGTTTTCTTATGATATTGTGCATATGATATAAGTGGTATGGTAGGAGCTTTGCATGTCTCCTAGTTCAGCCTAAGCTGCTTTGCCATATCTACCTTCTATCAGCCTAAGCTGCTAGAAACACCTCTATTCCACTAATAAGGGATAACTGGACCTGGCACAGGGTGTAAGTACCACAGGGTACCCAGTATAAGCCAGGGCAGCCTCATACATTGGTGGTGCAGCGGTGGGATAAGTACTTGCAACTGCTTTACCACTTTGTCATTTTGTACTTTTCATAAGAGAATCATATACCAAACAGTTCAGTGTATGTACACTTAACCAAAAATGTTTGCTTTTCTATCCTATAACTTTTTACAAAGTTCTGAAAAGTTTCTTAAAACTTCTAAAAGTTTTCTAAAAGTTCTCTAAAAGTTAGAAAAAGTTTTTTTCTCTGTGCTTTCAAAAGTTCTAAAAAGTTTTTCTCTTTCCTCACTATCATTAAACCTTTAGTATCATGTCTGTTGTAGACTCCACTCTCAAAACTGTTAATGCAACCTATGAGAGTTTGAACTACAAGAGTTTAAGGAGTCTCTGCCTGGATAGAGGTTTATGTATAGGAAAGAACCCTACAAAAGAGTTTCTTTTTAGCATGCTTGTTGTGGATGACCAGAACCAGTCTGGCCCATGAAATGAGAGGGGAGGGTTCTTATCAGGGCCTGCCCCCTAGCAGGGCACCTAGTGATGCTGGTAGTGATAGAGGTTCCCATTACAGTAGGGCATCCTTTATCCCTAGAGGCCAGGTTACCAGGGTCCAGACAGTTAGGGACAGGTCCCCCTCTGAAACTTTCCATATTTCATCTGTGTCAAAGCATTCCCAACCCACCCACCCTGAGGATAACTTGTTAGAAAGGGAACTCAAAAAGTTGAGGGTTGAAGAGACCAGACTGAATCTTAAACATCAGCAGCTGGCCTTAGATAGGGAATCCCTAGACATAGAGAAGGAAAGACAGAGGTTGGGGTTAGTTCCCCATGGTGGCAGCAGCAGTATTCCTGATAGCAATTCTGTTACAGAGCAAGATTCCAGGAATGTGCACAAGATAGTCCCCCCTTACAAGGAGGGGGATGACATTAATAAGTGGTTTGCTGCACTTGAGAGGGCCTGTATGGTACAGTTGGTCCCTCAAGGGCAGTGGGCTGCTATTTTGTTGCTATCATTCACTGGAAAGGTGAAGGGATAGGCTCATTCCTGTTAGAGAAAGTGAAGCCAACAACTACACAGTATTGAAAGATGCACTCTTGGATGGATTTGGCTTAACCACTGAACAATACAGGATTAAGTTCAGTGACACCAGAAAAGAGTCTTCTCAAGACTGGACAGATTTTGTGGACTGTTCAGTGAAGGCCTTGGAAGGGTGGTTACATGGCAGTAAAGTATCTGACTGTGAAAGCCTGTAAAATCTTATTCTGAGAGAGCATATTCTGAACAACTGTGTGTCTGACTTGTCGCACCCATACCTAGTGGACTCGGATCTGACCTCTCCCCAAGAATTGGGAAAGAAGGCAGACAAGTGGGTCAGAACAAGGGTGAACAGAAAAGTTCATACAGGGGGTGACAAGGATGGCAAGAAGAAGGATGGTAAGTCTTCTGAGAAGGGTGGGGACAAAAGTAAACATTCTGAGTCTTCATCAGGCCCACAAAAATCCTCTGGGGGTGGTGGGTCCAAATCCTCTTATAATAATCAACTTAAAAAGCCTTGGTGTTATTTGTGTAAAGTCAAAGGCCATTGGGCAACTGATTCCAGTTGTCCAAAGAAAAACACCAAACCTCCCACCACCACAACCCCTGCTGAAAATTCTAGTGCCCCTAGTATTAGCAGTGGTGGTGGGGAATCTACTACTAATAGCCAATCCAAGGGTGTAGCTGGGCTCACTATTGGCAATGTAGTTGGGGTTGGTCTTGTTAGGGAGACCACAGAGGCTGTTTTAGTCTCTGATAGTGGCATTGATTTTGCCACCTTGGTTGCTTGTCCCCTTAATATGGATAAGTACAAGCAACTTACCCTAATAAATGGTGTTCAGGTTCAGGCCTAAAGGGACACAGGAGCCAGTGTAAATATGGTGATAGAAAAACTGGTCCACCCTGAGCAACACCTACTTGGTCAGCAGTACCAAGTGACAGACGCTCATAACAACACTCTTAGCCACCCCATGGCTGTTGTGAATCTCAACTGGGGGGGGTTACTGGTCCAAAGAAAGTTGTGGTTGCCTGAGATTTACCTGTAGACTGTCTACTAGGGAATGATTTAGAGACATCTGCTTGGGCAGAAGTGGAGTTGGAGGCCCATGCAGCAATGCTGGGCATTCCTGTGCATATTTGTGCTTTAACCAGGGCTCAGGCCAAAAAGCAAAAAGGACAGGGTGACTTGGATCCTGGAACAATGGACCAAGTGCTCCCTAAAGCTAGGGGTAAAAAGGATACATCCCTACCCATTATCCCTCCCTCTACAGATGATTCCCCTTCTGAGGAAGAAGAATTTCCTCCTTGTGCAGAACCTACACCAGAGGAGCTAGCAGCAGACACTGCTGAGCTTTTGGGTGGAGGGGGGCCTGCCAGGGAAGAGCTGAGTGTGGCACAGCAAACCTGTCCCACATTAGAGGGTCTCAGACAGCAAGCTGTCAAGCAGCAAAATGGGGATGTCAGTGACAGTCATAGAGTATACTGGGAAGACAACCTCTTGTACACAGAGTCAAGGGACCCAAAACCTGGAGCAGCCAGGAAATTGGTCATTCCCCTGCAGTACAGAGAGTTTCTTCTCACTCTAGCACATGACATACCTTTGGCTGGGCATTTGGGCCAGACGAAAACGTGGGAAAGACTTGTCCCCTTGTTTCACTGGCCTCATATGTCAGAGCACACCAAAGATTTTTGCAAGTCTTATGTGACCTACCAAGCCAGTCAAGCCAAAGG
This sequence comes from Pleurodeles waltl, assembly GCF_031143425.1. Classification (NCBI taxonomy): domain Eukaryota; kingdom Metazoa; phylum Chordata; class Amphibia; order Caudata; family Salamandridae; genus Pleurodeles; species Pleurodeles waltl. The sequence goes on from NC_090447.1 coordinate 1,222,158,063, forward strand.
CCCCTCTAATTCCATTTCCAGTTGTTGGGATGCCCTTTAAAAGGGTAGGGGTTGACATAGTTGGCCCCTTGACCCTCCTACTGCTTCAGGCAATAGATTTATCTTGGTGGTAGTGGACCATGCCACAAGATACCCTGAAGCCATACCTCTAAGGACCACTACAGCTCCTGCTGTGGCAAAAGCCCTTCTGGGAATCTTTTCCAGAGTGGGTTTTCCTAAAGAGGTGGTGTGAGACAGAGGTAGCAACTTCATGTCTGCATATCTAAAAGCAAAGTGGAAGGAGTGTGGTGTTACCTACAAGTTCGCCAACCCTTACCATCCACAGACAAACGGACTGGTTGAGAGGTATAATAAAACTCTCAGAGGAATGATAACGGGACTCCCTGAAAAACTCAGAAGGAGATGGGATGTCCTGTTACCTTGCATCCTTTTTGCTTACAGGGAGGTACCCCAAAAAGGAGTGGGCTTTATCCCCTTTGAACTCCTCTTTGGGCACCCTGTGAGATGTCCCCTTGCTCTTGTTAAGGAAGGTTGGGAACAACCTTTAAAAGCTCCTAAACAGGACATTGTGGATTATGTACTTGGCCTCAGATCAAGAATAGCTGAGTACATAAAAAAGGCCAGTGAAAACCTTCAGGCCAGCCAGGAGCTGCAAAAGCAATGGCATGACCAGAAGGCTGTCCTGACGTAGTACCACCCAGGACAGAAGGTGCGGGTATTGGAGCCTGTGGCCCCAAGAGCACTCCAAGACAAACGGAGTGGACCCCATCTCATTGTTGAGAAAAAGGGTGAGGTTACCTATTTGGTAGACCTTGGCACTGCCAGGAGTCCCCTTAGGGTGCTCCATGTCAACCGCCTGAAACCCTACTATGACCGGGCTGATATCCCCCTGCTCATGGCAACTGATGAGGGACAGGAAGAAGAGAGTGCCCCTCTCCCTGATCTCTTCTCCAACACTGAAGCTGATGGCTTAGTGGAGGGAGTAGTGCTTGCAGATTGTCTTACTGCTGAGCAGAAAAATAACTGTATGAATCTTTTAAGTCAATTTTCTGAACTCTTCTCACTGATACCAGGTACCACTACTTGGTGTGAGCATACAATCAACACTGGAGACAGCTTACCTGTCAAAAGTAAGAGTTATAGGCAGCCTGACCATGTCAGAGACTGCATTAAACAAGAGGTCTAGAAAATGTTAGACTTAGGAGTGATTGAACCTTCAGAAAGCCCATGGGCTAGCCCAGTGGTGCCTGTCCCTAAACCTTACAGCAAGGATGGTAAAAGAGAGATAAGGTTTTGTGTTAACTATAGAGGGCTCAATCAAGTATCCAAGACAGATGCTCACCCTATACCCAGGGCAGATGAGCTCATAGATACACTGGCTTCTACCAAGTATCTAAGCACTTTTGATCTATGTGAGAAAGTAGCCTCCATCTAGCCTTGTTACCCCCACTTTTGGCCTGTTTATGAGTTTATGTCAGGGTGTTTTCACTGTCTCACTGGGATCCTGCTAGCCAGGGCCCAGTGCTCATAGTGAAAACCCTATGTTGTCAGTATGTTTGTTATGTGTCACTGGGACCCTGCTAGCCAGGACCCCAGTGCTCATAAGTTTGTGGCCTATAAGTATGTGTTCTCTGTGTGATGCCTAACTGTCTCACTGAGGCTCTCCTAACCAGAACCTCAGTGGTTATGCTCTCTCTGCTTTACAAATTGTCACTAACAGGCTAGTGACCACCTTTACCAATTCACATTGGCATACTGGAACACCCTTATAATTCCCTAATATATGGTACTGAGGTACCAAGGGTATTGGGGTTCCAGGAGATCCCTATGGGCTGCAGCATTTCTTTTGCCACCCATAGGGAGATCTGACAATTATTACACAGGCCTGCCAGTGCAGCCTGAGTGAAATAACGTCCACGTTATTTCACAGCCATTTACCACTGCACTTAAGTAACTTATAAGTCACCTATATGTCTAACCTTCACCTGGTGAAGGTTGGGTGCAAAGTTACTTAGTGTGTGGGCACCCTGGCACTAGCCAAGGTGCCCCCACATCGTTCAGGGCAAATTCCCCGGACTTGGTGAGTGCGGGGACACCATTTCAAGCGTGACTATACATAGGTCACTATCTATATATAGCGTAACAATGGTAACTCCGAACATGGCCATGTAACAGGTCTAGGATCATGGAATTGTCACCCCAATGCCATTCTGGCATTGGGGAGACAATTCCATGATCCCCCGAGTCTCTAGCACAGACCTGGGTACTGCCAAACTGCCTTTCCCGGGGTTTCACTGCAGCTGCTGTTGCTGCCAACCCCTCAGACAGGTTTCTGCCCTCCTGGGGTCCAGCCAGGCCTGGCCCAGGAAGGCAGAACAAAGGACTTCCTCAGAGAGAGGGTGTTACACCCTCTCCCTTTGGAAAAGGTGTCAGGGCTGGGGAGGAGTAGCCTCCTCCAGCCTCTGGAAATGCTTTGATGGGCACAGATGGTGCCAATCTCTGCATAAGCCAGTCTACACCGGTTCAGGGATCCCCCAGCCCTGCTCTGGCGCGAAACTGGACAAAGGAAAGGGGAGTGGCCACTCCCCTGACCTGCACCTCCCAGGGGAGGTGCCCAGAGCTCCTCCAGTGTGCTCCAGACCTCTGCCATCTTGAAAACATAGGTGTTGCTGGCACACTGGACTGCTCTGAGTGGCCAGTGCCATCAGGTGACGTCAGAGACTCCTTCTGATAGGCTCTTACCTGTGTTGCTAGTCTATCCTCCTTCCTAGGTAGCCAAAGCTCATTTTCTGGCTATTTAGGGTCTCTGCTTTGGGGAATTCTTTAGATACCGAATGCAAGAGCTCATCAGAGTTCCTCTGCATTTCTCTCTTCACCTTCTGCCAAAGGATCGACCGCTGACTGCTCAGGACGCCTGCAAAACCACAACAAAGTAGCAAAGACGACTACTGCAACCTTGTATCGCTGATCCTGCCGCCTTCTCGACTGTTTCCTGGTGGTGCATGCTCTGGGGGTAGCCTGCCTCCTTCTTGCACCAGGAGCTCTGAAGAAATCTCTTGTGGGACGACGGAATCTTCCCCCTGCAACCGCAGGAAACAAAAGACTGCATCACCGGTCCTCTGGGTCCCCTCTCAGCACGATGAGCGTGGTCCCTGGAACTCAGCAACTCTGTCCAAGTGACTCCCACAGTCCAGTGACTCTTCAGTCCAAGTTTGGTGGAGGTAAGTCCTTGCCTCCCCACGCTAGACTGCATTGCTGGGTACCGCGTGATTTGCAGCTGCTCCGGCTCCTGTGCACTCTTCCCGGATTTCCTTTGTGCACAGCCAAGCCTGGGTCCCCGACACTCTAACCTGCAGTGCACAACCTTCTGAGTTGTCCTCCGGCGTAGTGGGACTCCCTTTTCTGACTTCGGGTGGACTCCGGTTCACTCCACTTCCAAGTGCCTGTTCCGGTACTTCTGCAGGTGCTGCCTGCTTCTGTGAGGGCTCCCTGACTTGCTGGGTGCCCCCTCTGTCTCCTCATCCAAGTGGCGACATCCTGGCCCCTTCTGGGCCACAGCAGCATCCAAAAACCCTAACCGCGACCCTTGCAGCTAGCAAGGCTTGTTTGCGGTCTTTCTGCGTGGGGACACCTCTGCAAGCTTCTTCATGACGTGGGACATCCATCCTCCAAAGGGGAAGTTTCTAGCCCTCTTCGTTCTTGCAGAATCTACAGCTTCTACCATCCGGTGGCAGCTTCTTTGCACCCTCAGCTGGCATTTCCTGGGCATCTGCCAACTCTCAACATTTGTCGCGACTCTTGGACTTGGTCCCCTTGTTCCACAGGTACTCAGATCCGGAAATCCACTTTGGTTGCTTTGCTGGTGTTGGTCTTCCCTGCAGAAACCCCCTATCACGACTTCTGTGCTCTCTGGGGGTTATAGGTGCACTTTACACCTACTTTTCAGGGTCTTGGGGTGGGCTATTTTTCTACCCTCACTGTTTTCTTACAGTCCCAGCGACCCTCTACAAGCTCACATAGGTTTGGGGTCCATTTGTGGTTCGCATTCCACTTTTGGAGTATATGGTTTGTGTTGCCCCTATATCTATGTGCTCCTATTGCAATCTACTGTAACTTTACATTGCTTGCATTACTTCCTTTTGCTATTACTGCATATTTTTGGTATTGTGTACATATATCTTGTGTATATTTGGTATCCTCATACTGAGGGTACTCACTGAGATACTTTTGGCATATTGTCATTAAAATAAAGTACCTTTATTTTTAGTATATCTGTGTATTGTGTTTTCTTATGATATTGTGCATATGACACCAGTGGTATAGTAGGAGCTTTACATGTCTCCTAGTTCAGCCTAAGCTGCTCTGCTATAGCTACCTTCTATCAGCCTAAGCTGCTAGAAACACCTCTCCTACACTAATAAGGGATAACTCGACCTGGTACAGAGTGTAAGTACCCCTTGGTACCCACTACAAACCAGGCCAGCCTCCTACAATCTAACTGTAGGGTATTGGCAGATTAGGTTATCAGAAGATGCAAAACCAAAAACTGCATTTTCAACCATTGGAGAGCACTATCAATTTACTGTAATGCCCTTTGGTCTGAAAAATGCACCTGCCACTTTTCAAAGGTTGGTGAACACAGTCCTGCAAGGGTTGGACGCTTTCAGTGCAGCATATCTAGATGATATAGCTGTCTTTAGCTCCATCTTGGATGATCACCTGGTCCACCTGTGGAAAGTTTTGGAGGCCCTGCAAAAGGCAGGCCTCACTATCGGGCCTCAAAGTGCCAGATAAGGCGGGGAAAGTTGTTTATCTGGGCCACCTGGTAGGTGGGGAACAGATTGCACCACTGCAGGGGAAGATCCAGACCATTATGGAATGAGCTCCCCCTACAACTCAAACCCAAGTGAGAGCCTTTTCAGGCCTCACGGGATACTACAGGAGGTTTATTAAAAATTATGGCTCCATTGCAGCCCCTCTTAACGACCTCACTAGTAAAAAGATGCCTAAAAAGGTATTGTGGACAGCTAGCTGTCAAAAAGCTTTTGATGAGCTCAAACAGGCCATGTGCACTGCACCTGTCCTAAAAAGCCCTTGCTACTCCAAAAAGATCATAGTCCAGACTGAGGCTTCTGAATTGGGGGTTGGGGCAGTGCTATCACAGCTTAATACTGAGGGCCAGGATCAATCTGTTGCTTTTATCAGCAGGAGGTTGACCCCTAGAGAAAAGTGTTGGTTTACCATAGAGTGGGAGGCCTTTGTTGTGGTCTGGGCACTGAAAAAGTTGAGAGCATACCTGTTTGGTACTCACTTTATTGTTTAGACAGACCACAAACCTCTACTTTGGCTAAAACAAATGAAAGGTGAAAACCCTAAATTGTCGAGGTGGTCCATATCCCTACAGGGAATGGACTATACAGTGGAACATAGACCTGGGAGTACCCACTCCAATGCAGATGGACTCTCCAGATATTTCCACTTAGACAATGAAGACTCATCTGGGCAAGGTTAGCCTTATTATCCCTCGTTTGGGGGGGGGGGTTGTGTAGGAAAGCCTGGCATGTTACCCCCATTTTTTACTGTATGTATGTTTGTTTTTGCCCATGTGTCACTGGGATCCTGCTAGCCAGGACCCCAGTGCTCATAAAGTATGCCCTGAATGTGTTTCCTGTGTGGTGCCTAACTGTATCACTGAGGCCCTGCTAACCAGAACCTCAGTGTTTATGCTATCTCTACTTTTAAAATTGTCACTGCAGTCTGGTGACCAATTTTACCAATTCTGATTGGCACACTGGAACACCCTTATAATTCCCTAGTATATGGTACCTAGGTACCAATGGTATTGGGGTTCCAGGAGATCCCTATGCGCTGCAGCATTTCTTTTGCCACCCATAGGGAGCTCAAACAATTGTTACACAGGACTGGACACCCTGGCGCTAGCCAAGGTGCCCCCACATAGTTCAGGGCAAATTCCCCAGACTTTGTGAGTGCGGGGACACCATTACACGTGTGCACTACATATAGGTCAATACCTATATGTAGCGTCACAATGGTAGCTCCGAACATGGCCATGTAACATGTCTAGGATCATGGAATTGTCATCCCAATACCATTCTGGTATTGGGGGGACAATTCCATGCATCCCTGGGTCTCCAGCATAGAGCCCGGGTACTGCCAAACTAACTTTCCGGGGTCTCCTCTGTAGCTACCGCTGCTGCCAAACCCTCAGACACGTTTTGGCCCCCTTGGGGCCTGGGCAGCCTGGTCCCAGGAAGGCAGAACAAAGGATTTCCTCTGAAAAAGGGTGTTACAGCCTCTCCCTTTGGAAATAGGTGTGAAGGGCCTAGGAGGAGTAGCCCCTCCTGGCCTCTGGAAATGCTTTGAAGGGCACAGATGGTGCCCTGCTTGCATAAGCCAGTCTACACCGGTTCAGGGATCCCCCCAGCCCTGCTCTGGGGTGAAACTGGACAAAGGAAAGGGGAAGGACCACTCCCCTGACCAGCACCTCCCACGGGAGGTGCCCAGAGCTCCTCCAGTGTGTCCCAGACCTCTGCCATCTTGGATACAGTGGTGTGAAGGCACAATGGACAGCTCTGAGTGGCCAGTGCCAGCAGGTGACGTCAGAGACCCCTCCTGATAGGTGCTTACCTTTCTCTGTAGCCAATCTTCCTCTGAGGGCTATTTAGGGTCTCTCCTGTGGGCATCTCACCAGATAACGAATGCAAGAGCTCACCAGAGTTTCTCTGCGACCACCTGGTCCTTCCTTGGCCCTGGCAGCACCCAAAATCCTCAACCGCAACTCTTGCAGCTAGCAAGGCTTGTTTGCGGTCTTTCTGTGTGGAAACAACTCTGGATCCTCCAGCATGCCGTGGGACATCTTCTGACCAAAGGAGACGTTCCTGGCACCTTCCGTTGTTGTAGAATCTTTGGCTTCTTCCACCCGGAGGGAGCCCTTTTGAACCTTCATCCGGGGTTTAGTGGGCTCTTATTGTGACTATTGGTCTTGGTCCCCTTGCCTTGCAGGTCCTCACGTCCAGGAATCCGTCTTCAGTGTTTTGCTGGTGCTTGTGGTTCTTGCAGAATCCCCCTATCACGACTATTGTGTTCTTTTGGGGTAGTAGGGTAACTTTACTCCTACTTTTCAGGGTCTTGGGGTGGGGTATCTTGGACACCCTGACTGGTTTCTTACAGTCCCAGCAACCCTCTACAAGCTCCCATAGGTCTGGGGTCCATTCGTGATTCGCATTCCACTTTTGGAGTATATGGCTTGTGTTGCCCCTAGACCTATGTTCACCTATTGCATCCTATTGTGATTCTACATTGTTTGCACTACTTTTCTTATTGTTACTTGCCTGTTTTGGGTTTGTGTACATATAACTTGTGTATATTACTTACCTTCTAACTCAGGGTACTCTCTGAAATACTTTTGGCATATTGTCATAAAAATAAAGTACCTTTATTTTTAGTAACTCTGAGTATTGTGTTTTCTTATGATATTGTGCTATATGATATAAGTGGTATAGTAGGAGCTTTGCATGCAAATGCTGTCTCCTAGTTCAGCCTAAGCTGCTTTGCCATAGCTACCTTCTATCAGCCTAAGCTGCTAGAAACACCTCTATTCTACTAATAAGGGATAACTGAACCTGGCAAAGGGAGTAAGTACCACAAGGTACCCACTATAAGCCAGGCCAGCCTCCTACAGGTATCTTGGGCACCCTTAGTGTTTTCTTACACTCCAAGCGACCCTCTACACACTACACTAGGCCTGGGGTCCATTTGTGGTTCGCATTCCACTTTTGGAGTATATGGTTTGTGTTGCCCCTAGGCTTATTTGTCCCTATTGCATTCTATTGTGTTTTACAGTGTTTGCACTACTTTTCTAACTGTTACTTACCTGATATTGGCTTGTGTGTATATATTTTGTGTATATTACTTACCTCCTAAGGGAGTATATCCTCAGAGATACTTTTGGCATATTGTCACTAAAATAAAGTACATTTATTTTTAGTAACTCTGAGTATTGTGTTTTCTTATGATATAGTACTAGGTGATATAAATGGTGTGGTAGGAGCTTTGCATGTCTCCTAGTTCACCTAAGCTGCTCTGCTATAGCTACCTCTATCAGCCTAAGCTGCTAGAACACTCCTAATCTACTAATAAGGGATAACTGGACCTGGCACAAGGTGTAAGTACCACAACGTACCCACTATAAGCCAGGCCAGCCTCCTACAACTACCAATCTAGATTCTGCCCAGGAAGAGACACTGATTCTGTACTCATCACAACCTGGGATGATCTGAAAAGCAGAGTTGACTGCAAAGGAGTTCAAAACTGAACAAATGTCATATATTCTTCCCCTTTCCCATCCAAACCCTACTTCCCAAAAGCAGGGGTCCCTCAAGGATAAATCACCTGCTTTTCAACACCTATATGATGTAATTACTGGAATTGGTCAATTAATTTCAACTCACATGTTACGACTATGCAGAAGGCACACAAATACTCCTTACATTGGAATCCCCCAAAGACATTAGAAACCCACAAATCTTCAGTTGCCTCTGAGTTGTTGATCAGTGGATGACTGAGTCATCTCATACTGAATGCTTCCAAAATGGAAGTACTCACATGTGGCAACTGGAAAAATTATGACCCACTGTGCGTCTGACCTGATGATCTGGGACCACCTCCTCAGGTGTCTAACTAAGTTAAAAGCCTTGGAATTACCATGAACTCCAAGTTAACAATGAATGCCAAGTGGACAAATTAGCACAATCAAGCTTCATCACCTTGAAAAATTTGTGATGCATCTTCCCCCACCTCACATTTCCACACAAGGTCTAGGATACTATCTCTCTTGTCCTATCTAAACTAGATTACGCCAATGGCCTCTACCATGGATCATCTCTATTTGCTATGAAAAAACTACAACACATTCAGAACTCATTTGCCAGACTACTACTACTACATGTAAAGCCGCAAGCACACATCTCCCCTGCCTTGAGGGTACTTGAATTATAAGAGTGTTCCAGTGTGCCAATTAGAATTGGTGAAAATGGTCACTAGCCTATAGTGACAATTTTAAAGGCAGAGAGAGCATAAGCACTGAGGTTCTGGTTAGCAGAGCCTCAGTGACACAATTAGTCACTACACAGATACACACATTCAGGTCACAAACTATGAGCACTGGGGTCCTGGTTTGCAGGATCCCAGTGAGACAGGCAAAAGCAAACTTACATACATATGAAAATGGGGGTAACATGCCGGGCAAGATGGTACTTTACTACACAACCCTCCCCAAACGAGGGACAATAATGCTAACCTTGCCCAGATGAGTCTTCATTGTCTAAGTGGAAATATCTGGAGAGTCCATCTGCATTGGAGTGGGTACTCCCAGGTCTATGTTCCACTGTATAGTCCATTTCCTGTAGGGAGATGGACCACCTCAACAATTTAGGGTTTTCACCTTTCATTGGTTTAAGCCATAATAGAGGTTTGTGGTCTGTCTGAACAATAAAGTGAGTACCAAACAGGTATGGTGTCAACCTTTTCAGGGCCCAGACCACAGCAAAGGCCTCCCTCTCTATAGCAGACCAACGCTCCTCTCTAGGGGTCAACCTCCTGCTGATAAAAGCAACAGGTTGATCCTGTCCATCAGTGTTAACCTGTGATAGAACTGCCCCTACCCCTAATTCAGAAGCATCAGTCTGGACTATGAATTTCTTGGAATAACGAGGGCTTTTTAGGACAAGTGAAGAGCACATGCCCTGTTTTTGACAGCTAGCTGCCCATAATACCTCTTTAGGCATCTTTTTGGATGTGAGGTCATTAAGAGGGGCAGCTATACTGCCATAATTCTTGATGAACCTCCTATAGTACCCTGCGAGGCCTAAGAAGGCTCTCACCTGGGTTTGAGTTGTAGGGGGAGCCCATTCCATAATGATTTGGATCTTCCTCTGCAGTGGTGCAATCTGTTCCCCACCTACCAGGTGGCCCAGATAAACCACTTTCCCCTGCCCGATCTGGCACTTTGAAGCCTTGATAGTGAGGCCTGCCTTTTGCAGGGCCTCCAAAACTTTCCATAGGTGGGCCAGGTGATCATACCAGGTGGAGCTAATGACAGCTATATCATCTAGATATGCTGCACTAAAGGCTTCCAATCCTTACAGGACTGTATTCACCAACCTCTGAAAAGTGGCAGGTGCATTTTTCAATCCAAAGGGCATAACAGTGAACTGATAGTGCCCTCCAATGGTTGAAAATGCTGTTTTAGGTTTAACATCTTCTGACAACTTATTCTACCAATATCCTGCAGTTAAGCCAAAAGTGCTTAGATACTTGGCAGAAGCCAGTGTATCTATTAGCTCATCTGCGCTGGGTATAGGGTGAGCATCAGTTTTGGTTACTTGATTGAGACCTCTGTAGTCAACACAAAACCTAATTTCCTTTTTACCATCTTTACTATGAGGTTTGGGGACCAGCACCACTGGGCTAGCCCATGAGCTTTCAGAAGGCTCAATCACTCCCAAATCTAACATTTTCTGTACCTCTTGTTTCTATGCAATCTCTGACATGGTCAGACTGCATATAAATGTTACTTTTGACAGGCAAACTGTCTCCAGTGTCAATTGTGTACTCACACCAGGTAGCTGTAACTGAAATCAGTGAGAAGAGGTCACAGAACTGATCTAAGAGATTTATGCAGTTGTTCTTCTGCTCAGCAGTAAGGCAATCTGAAAGCACAACTCCTGCCACTAAGCCATCAGCTTCAGTGGTGGAGAAGAGGTCAGGGAGAGGGTCACTCTCTTCTTCCTGCCCCTCATCAGTTGCCATGAGCAGGGTTAAGTCAGCCCAGTCATAATAAGGTTTTAGGCGATTGACATGAAGCACCCTAAGGGGACTCCTGGCAGTGGCCAGGTCTACCAAATAGGTGACCTCACCTTTCTTTTCTACTATGAGATGGGGTCCACTCCATTTGTCTTAGAGTGCTCTTGGGGCCACAGGCTCCAATACCCACACCTTCTGTCCTGGGTGGAACTGGGTCAGAACAACCTTCTGGTCAAGCCATTTCTTTTGGACCTAATGGCTGGCCTGAAGGTTTTTACTTGCCTTTTTAATGTACTCAGACATTCTGGATCTTAGGCCAAGTACATAATACACAGTGTCTTGTTTAGGAGCTTTTAAAGGTTGTTCCCAACCCTCCTTAACAAGTGCAAGGGGACCTCTCACAGGGTGTCCAAAGAGGAGTTCAAAGGGGCTGAAGTCCACTCTTTTTTTGTGGTACCTCCCTCTAAGCAAAAAGGAGGCATGGCAACAGGACATCTCATCTCCTTCTGAGTTTTTCAGGGAGTCCCATGATCATGCCTTTGAGAGTTTAATTAAACCTCTCAACCAGACCATTTGTCTGTGGGTGATAAGGAGTAGTAAGCTTGTAAGTTACACCACACTCCTTCCACATAGCTTTGAGGTATGCAGACATAAAGTTACTACCTCTGTCTAACACCACTTCCTTAGGGAAACCCACTTTGGAAAATATTCCCAGGAGGGCTTTTGCCACTGCAGGAGCTGAAGTGGTCCTTAAGGGAATAGATTCAGGATACCTAGTGGCATAGTCCACTACCACAAGGATAAATGTATTGCTTGAAGCTGTTGGAGGGTCAAGGGGGCCAACTATGTCAACCCCTAGCCTTTCAAATGGCAACCCAACAACAGAAAGTGGAATTAAGAGGGCCTTAGGTGTGCCACCAGACTTGCCACTGGCTTGGCAGGTCACACAGGAGCGACAAAACTCCTTAGTGTCCTCTGACATATGAGGCCAGTGAAACAATGGAACAAGTCTGTCCCAAGTTTTACTCCGGCCCAAATGCCCAGCCAAATGAATATCATGAGCCAAAGTCAGATGAAACTCCCTATGCTGCAAAGGGATGACCAATCTCCTGGCAGCTCCAGGTTTAGGGTCCCTTGACTCAGTGTAGAGGAGGTTATCTTCTCAATAGACTTTATAGCTATCAGTGATATCCTCATTCTGCTGTTTGACAGCTTGCTGTCTTAAACTCTGTAGCGTGGGACAGGTCTGCTGTGCCACACTCAGCTTTTCCCTAGCAGGTACCCCTGCACCCAAAAGCTCAGCAGTGTCTGCTGCCAGCTTGTCTGGTGTAGGTTCTGCACAGGGAGAGGATTCCTCTTCCTCAAAAGGGGAATCTTCTGGAGAGGGAGGGATAGTGGGCAAGGATTGACCCTTTGTACCTCTAGTTTTTGGGAGCACTTGGTCCATTTTTCCAGGATCCACGTTTCCCTGTCCTCCTTGCTTCTGGGCCTGAGCCCTTGTGAGAGCAAAGATATGCCCTGGAATGCCCAGCATTACTGCATGAGCCTCCAACTCCACTTCAGCCTAAGTAGATGTCTCTAAATCATTGCCTAGTAAGCAGTCTACGTGTAAATCAGTGGCTACCACAACTTTCTCTGGACCAGTAACTCCCCCCCCCAGTTGAGATTCACAACAGCCATTCGGTGGCTAAGAGTGTTGTTATGAGCATCAGTCACTTGGTACTGCTAACCAAGTAGGTGTTGTTCAGGGTGAACCAGCTTCTCAGTCACCATAGTGACACTGGCTCCTGTGTCCCTGTAGGCCTCAACCTCGACACCATTGTTAAGGTAAGTTGCTTGTACTTACCCATATTAAGGGGACAACCAACCAAGGTGGCAAAGTCAATACCACCATCAGAGACTAAAACAGCATTTGTGGTCTCCCTAACAAGACCAATTCCAACTACATTACCAATGGTGAGCCCAGCTACACCCTTTGATTGGCTATTAGTAGTATTCTTCCCACCACCACTGCTATTACGAGGGGCACTAGAGGATGCAGTTGGGGTTCTGGTAGTGGGAGCCTTGGTATTTTTCTTTGGACAAGTGGAATCACTTGCCCAATGGCCTTTACTTTTACATAAATAACACCATGGCTTCTTTTGATTGTTAGAAGAGGATTTGGACCCACCTCCCCCAGAGGATGTTTGTGGGCCTGATGAAGACTCAGAATGCTTTTTATCTTTGTCCCCACCCTTGCCAGAAGACTTACCATCCTTCTTCTTGCCATCCTTGTTACCACCTGTATGAGCTTTTCTGCTCACTCTTGTTCTGACCCATTTGTCTGCCTTCTCTACCAAGTACTGACGCAACAAGTCAGACACACAATTATTCAAAATATGCTCTGTCAAAATAAGATTATATAGGCTTTCATAGTCAGTCACCTTACTGCCATGTAACCATCCCTCCAAGGCCTTCACTGAACAGTCTACAAAGTCGGTCAAGTCTTAAGGGGACTCTTTTCTGGTATCTCTGAACTTTATCCTGTATTGTTCAGTGGTTAAGCCAAATCCATCTAAGAGTCCATCTTTGAAAACTTTGTAGTTGTTGGCATCACTCTCTCTGACAGTAAGGAGCCTATCCCTACCCTTGCCAGTGAAAGATAGCCTCAAGATAGCAGCCCTCTGCCTTTGAGGAACCAACTGTACCATACAGGCCCTCTCAAGTGCACCAAACCACGTGGATGCATGTGATTGACACCCCAATACCAGATTTGGCATAGGGGGACAATTCCATGATCTTAGACATGTTAAGTGGCCATATTCGGAGTTACCATTGTGAAGCTACTTATAGGTATTGACCAATATGTAGTGCACACGTGTAATGGTGTCCCCGCACTCAGAAAGTCTGGGGAAATGGCCCTGAACTATGTGGGGGCACCTTTGCTAGTGCAAGGGTGCCCTCACACTTAGTAACTTTGCACCTAACCTTCAGCAAGTGAAGGTTAGACATATAGGTTACTTATAAGTCAATTAAATGCAGTTGCAGTGAAAATGGCTGTGAAATAACATGTGCCTTATTTCAATCAGGCTGCAGTGGCAGTCCTGTGTAAGATTTGTCTGAGCTCCCTATGGGTGGCAAAAGAAATGCTGCAGCCCATAGGGATCTCCTGGAACCCTAATACCCTGGGTACCTAGGTACCATATACTAGGGAATTATAAGGGTGTTCCAGTGTGCCAATTAGAATAGGTGAAAATGGTCACTAGCCTATAGTGACAATTTTAAAGGCAGAGAGAGCATAAGCACTGAAGTTCTGGTTAGCAGAGCCTCAGTGACACAGTTAGTCACTACACAGATACACACATTCAGGCCACAAACTATGAGCACTGGGGTCCTGGCTAGCAGGATCCCAGTGAGACAGGCAAAAACAAACTCACATACTTGTAAAAATGGGGGTAACATGCCAGGCAAGATGGTACTTTCCTACAGCACTACAATGGTTACCAGTTGCCAGTAGATCCACCTTCAAGCTGCTTTGCATTGCCCACATAGCAATACATGGAACAGGACCACTTTTTATCAGGAAAACAAATCACCAAATACATTCAACAAATAAATGTCCACCCACGATTGGCACCCTGCCTTAAAACACCCTACAAGAAAAAGAAAATAGGTGGCATATCCTTCTCTATTCAAGAGGCCAATTTATGGAATTCATCACCCCCAAATATAAGATCCACAGATAATTATATTGTCTTCAGAAGACTACTCAAGAGTTGGCTCTTCCCATCATAACCACCGTATCCTAACAGCAGTGAACTGCATATGCCTCGGTTGGTAAACGTTTATAATCTGATTATGTGAATGACATTTGGATAAAAGAAGAAATCATGACAAGGTCCACCTATTAAAAAACAAAGTGAGTGCATATCTATTCATCTTAAAATACAGTTTAGAGATCTAATGCAAAAAAATAATTCTGGCATTCAAATATTTTCAGTATAAACCCTTTACATAAAGCAAACTGTCTTAATAGTCTTTCACCACTTCTCATAAGTAGGGTGGTTGGGACTTTTCTAATGCACGTCAATAATTGAATTTGCCAAGAGCGTAGCTTTTATTTGTTCAATTTTATGTTCAACCAGTCTCCCACCACAGATTGTGGATAGGCCAACGGTGCTAGTATTGGGTCTGATAACAGATTTAAATTGGTGATCGGCATACTCCATTTCTTTGTCCGTAATGCTTGTCCAGTAATGCTGGATAGAAAGTGGATATGGTGAAAAAGCTAACTGCATCTTTAAGACATAAGACCAGATTTACTAGCATTTTAACAGTTGCAAATGCACTAGTTCTGGATTTGCGACCCATAAATGCTTTTTCTTCTTTATTACTCCCATTTTAGCAGTTTAAAAAGTGTTTCAGACTCCTGAAATGCACTTCATAATGGATACAATTCAATATCTGGGAGAAGTGCGCTGTAGGTACCCTTTCCAAATACCAAATTAGTATCCAATGTACCAGTTTTTCATGAATGGTTGTAAAACATTGATATATAACTGAAACTTCAAAAAAGGTGGGAACTGATTTGTGAAAGGGAAGTTTGTTGTATATGAATGTAAAAAAAGGTTTTCTTTAAAAAGTAAGTTTGCTTTATTAAAAAGAAATAACAGATATGATGGTTAGGCTACTATTCTCTGTCATGACTTTTAATGTCAATGAGAAGCAATTTGTAAGCTACCTCATTAATATGAATGAGATAGGGTGGATTACAATGCACTAGCACGAAGGTCAATTATTAAAAATACGTACTGGTTGCAAAAATATTGGGGCCGGTTTGCAACCAGTTTTTAGAAATCAGATATAAGTACATCTCGACCATCACTCACTGGAATTTTGTGATGCAAACTACTCTCAATTATCCACAGCATAATGGTCAGACAAGCAAGCTTAGCACCTAGAATGATCATTCATTTTGTTTGTCTTCTTCTCACACTAGGAGCAATTCTACTCTCTCACAATCCCAAGGAGCACCACACTAGAAGAACTTGAAAGTTAGTCTAGACATAAGGCGTCAAGAGAGGAGCTACTCAATGAACATGAGGTCCTAAAACAAGGGCCACCGTACTCTAAGATCATCTCTGGCTAACCTGAGAAAAAATGCTGCATACATTTGATAGAACAACACTTAATACTTTTGCATATTCTATCATATACCTGATTTGGAAACAGAACAGCAAATTATGTTTTCTTTCAAAATATAATTTTATTGGAAAAAGCAGTATAAATTAGCACAATACAAAAGTTTAATTATATTTCATACACTTAATGGGAACCTTTTTGCTGTTGGGCTAAAAGGAACCATGATCACACATTATTATAAGAATAGTTAACGCCTTGCATGTCTATATTTTCACACATGCACACTTCTGAAATGTGCCAACAGTTTACCTGCCCTTCTTCACATACTTAGGTCTTTCCCATCAGGCCTCTTCCCACTCATCACTCCTCACCCCACCACTATCTCTCACAGGACTAATACAAGAAGAAAGTACCACTGCACTCATTGTCCCCAACATTCTGCAGATATGCAAGTGCAAATAAATATCATGGAAGATATATCACTTACAATTACTCGCACTGCTTCCAATAATGGGTCATCTCCTTCAGGGGAGTCTCCCACAGGATAGTCAATTCTATAACGGCAGAAAGAACAGAAAGTGGATCTTAGCTGGCACTGGCTTTTATGTATTTAGAATGAACATACTGTCTCTCATAGATTCTATGATTTTCAAGGTTTTCAAAAGATTTGGTGCAAAGTTCAAACATTGACACATCTAGATTAGTTTCATAGTTTTAGATTACAGAAATAGAAACTCAAACACAATCGATAAACACCTCTATTATGGTTTGACTGCTCAATATATCATATCTGTCTATTCTCTGCTAAGGTTGTGAATCCCAAAAGAAACAAAATGTTATTACTACTTATTGCAAGACCTTTTAGACATTCCATCTTCATTACAGAAGGATTACCATGTGGGATAACAATAGCGGCAAAATAATTGGGGAGAGATATCATACAAAGTAACCTGTTATTGTCATGTTGGGTGGGAAAAGGTAGTTGCAGACTGTATTTTGATCCACCTAGATGTTTCCTCTGCGGATTGCCAATCAGAAATATTTTCTCCTCACTTGGTGTCCAAGTATGGCCAGAGGGTAGTAGTGATTCCTAGCGTGAGAGTCTGCTAGAACAGGTATACTAGATAAGCAGATTTTAAAGGCTTGGCTAAATGAAAACAGTTTGGGGAATTCTACAGCAGGGTATGCTGAGCCTGTTCAAAAGTAGCACCTAACAAAGCAGGGTTATGGTCTTATGGTTAACATCATAAATAGCTAAAAAGATGACACTCTTTAAAAAAACACAGTGTTAAGAGCTGTATATAGAAAAAACAAGATTAATTTGAAAGGGGGACATGTAAAAACAATCACAACCATCCACTCACTAATGGGTGGCTCTCCACTGGTGGATGCATCAATTGGAGGCTATTTGACATTATAAATGGTTGGTTTACTAAGCCCAGTGACCCTTTCCCACCCACCATAAGAAGGATTCTGAAAAACTGGTACAGTTCAGCACAGCACTGTATTCAAAAGATGTTCATTTCACTACTTGCTTGCTTTAAATATCCTGAGGACTGCAAAGAGGGCCCTCAAATGTTTGTATTGACTGCACTCAAAAAGGAGTTGAGAAAACCTAAAAAAGTGAACTACATGATGCAGCTGAATTCCGCTAGCTGTGCCCTACCTCCTAGGCCAGTCACCGATACTGGGTGCCGAATGCTCCATACCAGTTAATGTTCTTTGTGCAAGAGGTGCTCCTACTGATGGTGTTATACTTATCAGCTAGCCATTGAAATCAGTTTATACTCAGGATCGCGGCCTATCATCACTTTATCTTCACGTTTTCCTTCCACAATAAATCATAATTTCCTGATTCTGTATCTATAGGAAAGGTACTATTAAAAAAATAGGGCCTGATTAAAAGTTTGGCAGTGAGACCACCATGGTGGCAGTCCTTCAAACAGGGCCAGGCTGATGGTCCCAGGACCACCAGATTACGAGTTCCCAATGTGGGTGGTGCGACTGCCGGGAGGAGGCAGGGGGCAGTATCATGGAGCCATGAGCAGACTGTGCCCATGCACCATGCTGTGCATGAGGCAAGGTGCACCCCGAGCCCCAAATGTTTTGGAGGTCCCACATGGGCCCCTGCTTCACCCTCCATGGGGCTGTATACCCTGGGCCCCCATGTGTTGGGCCCTTCACCTGCCTGACCACCAAGCTTTCCATGGTGGTGGGGTCAACAGTGAAAGCTTGGTGGTCCTGCAGGTCGTAATGGCCATGGCAGTCCCAATGCCAGGATCTCCAATATTGGCTGCTGTAGTCCACGCAGTACTGACTATGGCGGTGCCGGTAGACCACTGGCAGTTAGACTGCCAAACTCATCATTCTTCTGTCCAATCCCTACCAGGACAGTCCTTGGATCGCCAAACTCATAATGTGGTCCATAGTGTCCAGCCGAGTAGCTAACATGTCCTCCTGTTGGATGCAACACATATTTCTGCACTTAGAATCAACATATAAAAAATGTAGCTAAAAGCAGTTAAGGCAAGGCTTAAATGAGTTGTATATTCAAACTATCAAACGGATGCTTTTGAAATTTGCAGGGCATCAAGGAAAGGATTAGGTAGAAATATTAACGCCTTATTATTGTGCAGAGCACAACACAATCTTTCATAGGATTCAGTCTTTTTGAACACCTGTGTGGTAGACAGGTCTGAACCCTAATAACTGTTTTTGACAAGAAAAGGAAGTAAAAGAGATAGTCTATGTTTCGTTACAAAGTCAATTACAAAGCAACAGAGAAATAGCTGAAAACAACAAGAAACATGCTTAAATTAGGAATGCCACAGATGATTTCAAAAGGGGCACTTTGAGTAAGCCAGCTTCACAAAACAAAGTCCTATCACTATTGAACAGGCCATAGGAGACAGTTTACTGGTAGGGAAGGTGCCCTTAAATGTAAAACAACCATTGGTTAAACCACAAATCAATTTGAAGCAAGAAAATCATTGTGTTATCAACATAAGTAGTTGCAACCCTGCTACATCATCCAACCTTCTTTGACATACAAACTGTAGGAAAGTACCATCTTGCCTGGCATGTTACCCCCATTTTTCACTGTATATATGTTGTTTTAGTTGTATGTGTCACTGGGACCCTGCCAGCCAGGGCCCCAGTGCTTATAAGTGTGCCTGACTGTGTTACCTGTGTTATGACTAACTGTCTCACTGAGGCTCTGCTATCCAGAACCTGAGTGGTTATGCTCTCTCATTTCTTTCCAAATTGTCACTAACAGGCTAGTGACCAATTTCACCAATTCACATTGGCATACTGGAACACCCTTATAATTCCCTAGTATATGGTACTGAGGTACCCAGGGTATTGGGGTTCCAGGAGCTCCCTATGGGCTGCAGCATTTCTTTTGCCACCCATAGGGAGCTCTGACAATTCTTACACAGGCCTGCCACTGCAGCCTGAGTGAAATAACGTCCACGTTATTTCATAGCCATTTACCACTGCACTTAGGTAACTTATAAGTCACCTATATGTCTAACCTTTACCTAGTAAAGGTTGGGTGCTAAGTTACCTAGTGTGTGGGCACTCTGGCACTAGCCAAGGTGCCCCCACATCGTTCAGGGCAAATTCCCCGGACCTTGTGAGTGCGGGGACACCGTTACACGCGTGCACTACACATAGGTCACTACCTATGTGTAGCTTCAGAATGGTAACTCCGAATATGGCCAAGTAACATGTCTAAGATCATGGAATTGCCCCCTCTATGCCATCCTGGCATTGTTGGTATAATCCCATGATCCCAAGGGTCTGTAGCTCAGACCCGGGTACTGCCAAACTGCCTTTTCAGGGGTTTCACTGCAGCTGCTGCTGCTGCCAACCCCTCAGACAGGTTTCTGCCCTCCTGGGGTCCAGCCAGGCTTGGCCCAGGAAGGCAGAACAAAGGACTTCCTCAGAGAGAGGGTGTTACACCCTCTAACCTTTGAAAAAAGGTGTGAAGGCAGGGGAGGAGTAGTCTCCCCCAGCCTCTGGAAATGCTTTCATGGGCACAGATGGTGCCCATTTCTGCATAAGCCAGTCTACACCGGTTCAGGGACCCCTCAGCCCTGCTCTGGCGCGAAACTGGACAAAGGAAAGGGGAGTGACCACTCCCCTGACCTGCACCTCCCCTGGGAGGTGCCCAGAGCTCCTCCAGTGTGCTCCAGACCTCTGCCATCTTGGAAACAGAGGTGCTGCTGGCACACTGGACTGCTCTGAGTGGCCATGAAGTACTGGGTTTTTCAGAACCCAGTGGTGCCAGGGAACACACCCTAAGACTTCGAGTCCTTCCTGTTTCAGACTACAGAAACACAGAGTCTTCTTGGTGAAGTCAAAGATCTTGTTTATTGGCTGCAGCCAGTAACAGGTATCCTAGAAGTACAACACGGTGTATATTCTCAGGAGACTGCTGCCCTTGCAAAGCTAACCTTCTCTTTTATACAAAATATTATGCTTTAGGCAAACATTCCTTATTTTACAGTTGACCATTCACATATTTTCACTACAAAGAAATAGCAGGGTTATGATGACAAGCCATATTTCAGTTTGTCCAGCCCTCAATCAATTACCCGGCAAGGCTCAGTACTTTCATCAGATATCGACGGACCCCCATTATAAACAGGCACCTCCTCCTTGTAAAGCAAGTCATAAAGAAAGAAACAGTGACAGGTGTGTGTAAGATTAGGCATGGTTTATGTGTGATCAAAGGTTTTATGATGTGTTGTGCCTTGATACTAATCTCATTCGGCCACTGGGAATGAAACTGGCCGAACAGGTTTGGCTTCAGGCAGTGGAGTCAGCTTGCCCAGGTCACAGAGGAGTCAGCAAAGATGTACGTGTCCTTCAGACTCGTTTTCGGCATTAGTCATTGGCCTATGTGAGGGCAATCACAAAATGGCTGTCGTTTAAATGGAACCTCAGAGTTTCAGGACGGAAACTCTGATATTCGGGTGATTTTGTCACCTGAATATGAATACAATGCTTGTGCATACTATTCTAATCATTCTCGGTCTGCTGATACCAAAATCGTTGTGATACGACGATGTTTATAACACGGGTCCAGAATTTTCAGTACCACAGCCAGTGCCAGCAGGTGACGTCAGAGACTCCTTCTGATAGGCTCCTTCAGGTGTTGCTAGCCTATCCTCTCTCCTAAGTAGCCAAACCCTCTTTTCTGGCTATTTAGGGTCTCTGCTTTGGGGAATTCCTTAGATAACGAATGCAGGAGCTCATCAGAGTTCCTCTGCATCTCTCTCTTCACCTTCTGCCAAGGAATCGACTGCTGACCGCGCTGGAAGCCTGCAAAACTGCAACAAAGTAGCAAAGACGACTACTGCAACTCTGTAACGCTGATCCTGCCGCCTTCTCGACTGTTTTCCTGGTGGTGCATGCTGTGGGGGTAGTCTGCCTCCTCTCTGCACTAGAAGCTCCGAAGAAATCTCCTGTGGGTCGACAGAATCTTCCCCCTGCAACCGCAGGCACCCAAGAACTGCATTACCGGTACTCTGGGTCTCCTCTCAGCACGACGAGCGAGGTCCCTTGATTCCAGCAACTCTGTCCAAGTGACTCCCACAGTCCAGTGACTCTTCAGTCCAAGTTTGGTGGAGGTAAGTCCTTGCCACCCCACGCCAGACTGCATTGCTGGGAACCGCGTCTTTTGCAGCTACTCCGGCCTCTGTGCACTTCCGGCAGAAATCCTTTGTGCACGGCCAAGCCTGGGTCCACGGCACTCCAACCTGCATTGCACGACTATCTAAGTTGTCCTCCGGCGGCGTGGGACTCCTTTGTGCAACTTCGGGTGAGCACCGTTTCACTCCTCTTCGTAGTGCCTGTCCGGCACTTCTGCGGGTGCTGCCTGCTTCTGAGAGGGCTCCTTGTCTTGCTCGACGCCCCCTCTGTCCCCAGACGCAATTGGCGACATCCTGGTCCCTCCTGGGCCACAGCAGCACGCAAAAACCCTTACTGCACGATTTGCAGCTAGCAAGGCTTGTTGGCGGTCTTTCTTCAGGAAAACACTTCTGCACAACTCTCCACGGCATGGGGGATCCATCCTCCAAAGGGGAAGTCTCTAGCCCTTGTCGTTCCTGCAGAATCCTCACCTTCTACTGTCCAGTAGCAGCTTCTTTGCACCCACAGCTGGCATTTCCTGGGCATCTGCCCATCTCCGACTTGCTTGTGACTTTTGGACTTGGTCCCCTTGTTCGACAGGTACCTCGTTTGGAAATCCATCGTTGTTGCATTGCTGGTTTGTGTCTTTCCTGCAGAATTCCCCTATCACGACTTCTATGTCCTTTGGGGAACTTTAGTGCACTTTGCACTCACTTTTCAGGGTCTTGGGGTGGGCTATTTTTCTAATCCTAACTGTTTTCTTACAGTCCCAGCGACCCTCTACAAGGTCACATAGGTTTGGGGTCCATTCGTGGTTCGCATTCCACTTTTGGAGTATATGGTTTGTGTTGCCCCTATCCCTATGTGTCCCCATTGCATCCTATTGTAACTATACATTGTTTGCACTGTTTTCTAAGACTATACTGCATATTTTTGGTATTGTGTACATATATCTTGTGTATATTTGCTATCCTCATACTGAGGGTTCTCACTGAGATACTTTGGCATATTGTCATAAAAATAAAGTACCTTTATTTTTAGTATATCTGTGTATTGTGTTTTCTTATGATATTGTGCAAGTGACACTAGTGGTACTGTAGGAGCTTCACTCGTCTCCTAGTTCAGCCTAAGCTGCTCTGCTAAGCTACCATTATCTATCAGCCTAAGCTGCTAGACACCCTATACACTAATAAGGGATACCTGGGCCTGGTGCAAGGTGTAAGTACCCCTTGGTACTCACTACAAGCCGGTCCAGCCTCCTACACAAACACATGGCAGTTATTTTGGGAAAAGTGTGCTCCATATTCTCTCCACAGCCTCCGTTCACTTATTTGATAGAACACTCAGACCAAACCATGGAAATTGAAAAGTACACCAGAGACCTTGCAGGATTCCAAAGGTTTGAAAGCTGCAGTGCACATAGAAGAACTGGTAGATAACGGCACCACTGAACCTTTTAAAAGTAACTGGTGCTCACCCATTGTAAAGGTGTCAGAGCTAATGGATACGTTGTGCTCTGCATTGATATCTGAAGATAAAACCTGATATCTGCCTTTGACTAGCATCCCATTACAGGAATTAATGACAATTTTATTCAGAAATCCACTAAGGGATACATGCAGATTACTCGTAAATACTAAAGAGGGATGTAAAACCACAGTTGCCCCTTAAAAGGGATTGTCTCATTTTTGTGAAGACCCCTTTGGCTAAACCTTTCCCCTTTCAAGTACTGATGGATAACCTCTTGAGAAAACACCATGGGTAATCATGTACAAACACACAAATAAAACCTAAAACATTTTCATTCTTCTTTAAGCAAACAATCATACAGGAAATCCAAGAATGTGCCTTAGTCACAAAACAAATCCAATGTGTAGGGTACGTATTGTGCAATAGACGTATCAAAACGTAGACAAAGAAGTGAACAGGTTTATAAAGCAAGTTGTAATACCTTCCACGAAGAAAAAAGTCTGTTTTCCTGTGATACAGAGGTTTTATTCCTAGATGTTCCAACTTTGCTGCTCCTTTGAAGATGGAAGAGGTGGATGAGATTGTTTGTTGTTGCAGTCTCTTCTATTACAACAAGCATTTTCAATGCAGCAGGTCTCGCATTATGTTGAGTTAGAGCTATTAGCGCAGTAAACTCCTAACCGGACTTTTCTTGCCACATTAAATGAAAAAAATAAAAACTACCATGATTGCGCTGCGAAATAGAGAAAAAGTAGTCCGGAAACTATACTGAAAAGATGGAGCCTCGTATGTTTCCAGTAGTTTACCGGTGCTCTCGAGGAGGGCTAAACACCAGAAGAGGCATGATATACACATGCCTTCCGCTAATGAAATCAAGCAGATTTTAAAACGCAAGCCCAGGAACCAATGAAAGTGACCAACATAACATGGTCGTAGTTAAAATTCACCCTAAGAAAGATTAGAAGAGGGACGGAGCATTTTGCGCTCGCCCCTAAACAGCACGCCTGGAAGAAGGTCACAGTGCAGATGTTCTGTAGCACTGGCAAGACTCTGGATGAAGCTCTCACTGCTGAATTCTAGCGCTGGAGGGACACGGGAGGACACTGCTTTGGAGAACGGGAAAATCACACTCCAGGAGAAGTCAAGTGCTAAGAGGACACTGCTGTCAGAGGCTGACACTACCTGGAATTGTAAAAGCTCTCAGAATGCTCCTTTAGATGAAGTTCCAACTCTGGTGGTTCTCTAGCACTGTGACTACACCTTTTGCAATATGTGTAAACTCTTGGATTCCTCGAGTCCTGAGGAAAAATATGTAGAATGGGAAGTTTATGCTCCTCGAGTACTCTAGCACTTAAAAAGGTAGCAGATATAACTCATGCTGCTGAATAAGCACAGTATGTGGCTATAGAGAAGTATCGCTTGACACACATTGTTGCACCTCCGTTGTTGGGAAGCACCAGCAGCTCATCCTAGGTCAGGGTCAATATAGTGTCTGTGCCCCTGGAAGTGCAGAAACCTAACTGACTCCAGTGGGGAAACTGAAGACATCCTACATTTTGCCAGAGTGAAGCAGCAGCTCAACTATTGATTACTTTGGGTACAAAAATGGTATGCATGAGGGTGTTGGGTGCCAATGTCCAAGTGTTGCGTGGCTGGCTTTTTCTATGACTAGACAGGTGATGTGTGGCTGGATTCCTTGCGAATGCACAGGTGCTGCTTGGCTATCCACTTTACGAATGGATTGGTGTTGCAGCTAAAGTCATTAGGTATGGACTGGTGTTGAAGGGCTGGATTCTTTTTGAATGGACTGGTGTTGTGTGGCTGGATTCTTTTTGAATGGGCTGGTGTTGCATGGCTCAGTTCTTTGAGGATGATCTGGTGTAGTGTAGCTGGATTTTTTTGAATGGGCTGGTGTTGTGTGCCTGGATTCTTTCTGATGTGAGTGGTGTTGAATGGCTAGATTCTTTTGAATCAACTGGTGCTGGGTGGCTGGACTTTTTTTTAATAGACTGTTGTGTGGCTGGATTCTTTACGAATTGGCTGTTGTTATGGGGCTGGAGTCTTTACAAGTTGGCTGTTGGTGTGTGGCTCGGTTCATTACGATTGGACTGTTGTGTGCTGAGTTCTTTTGAACTGATGTTGACTGACTGGGTACTCTATGAATTAACTAGTTTCTGCTTTGGTGCGGCAGCCAGGAAGACGGCATCATGTGGGGATGTGAATTGCAAGGGTGGGTACTGTAATCTTCTAGACATGGATACCTCTGTGTAGTTCTCAGTATGCCTATGCAACATATTGTGCAGTCGTTTTCAGGGGCTAAGCCCTCCTCATGCAGAATCTGGTCTCCTAGTCTGACCTGGAGGTGAGTGGGTGCCTGTTACTGATAACCAATAGGTTATCCGTGACTACCCTCCTCAATCCATGTTGGAGTCTGAAAGTTTATTGGTGTTGTTAATCAGTGAATCCTAGTCTGCGCATTTCAAACAGATGTGACCTTCAGCTTTTTGCCTACATACTTTATGGCCTGATTTCCACCTACGTTCCCAAGTTCAGATAGTGGACTTACACAACAATTGTGAAAAGTGGTTGTTTCCATGGGTCTGCTGTCCATTGTAGGGTAGCATGATGGATGGGGGAGGTAGGAGGAAGGACTGTGTAGTGTGTGTGTATGTGTGTGGTGGTTGTGCGTGGTGTTTGTGTCTGAGAGAGCAAAAGACAGTCAAGAGTCCTTGAATGCGAACTTTTAAAATGTATTATGACGTAAAATTAACCTTATTCTAGTTGCACCCTGATGCAAACTATTTCGATAGGTATTATTTTTCACTTAAATTTGAGGTACATCGTCACATTTGCATTTACTCCAGAGGTTTGTCATTTTAGGGCCCATGTTTGGTGCTGGGAGTTTTTAAATGAGAACGTCACACCCACAACTGTGGACTGCAAGTGCTGAGAGGACAAATTTCTTCACACTAATAGCGGTCACATGAAGTTGCATTATTGCACTCAATTCAGGGCGTTCACAGAAACACACAAACTAATTACGCTAACCACCCTTAATGTTCTGTTCTGCAATACTGGCCTGAGATGAAAGAGACCGCATATAAAGAGGGCCTGGAGCAATTAACACTTATTAATGTCTGACAGCATATATGTCTTAAGGCTATTAACATACCCTCTCCTTGCTCCATGCCTGATTAATATCCCTGCTACACAATTTAACTGAATTTAAAGCGACAGTACAGAGTTCACAGAAGCATTTTGACTTGCTTAACCAGATGTCTTCTCTCCATACCCAGTCCTGATATGGAAAACGATTCCGTCACTTGGCCAGTACTTCTGTGTACCCTTACCTGAATGTGTAAATGTCTATTCGAGCAGAGAAGACTAGAGGTCTCGCTCACTGTCAAGGGAGGTTTAAACTCCTCCACACAGGATGTTGTCCGCTTGTGTGTGGATATATGATGCTGTGCACGGTAACAGCCCTGTTTGAAGTAACATCGGCGTTCAGTGCAGCCATACGTTTTCTGTATGAATGGGGTTTTTGTGGTGGGAGATTGCAGCAGTGTGTGCTCCTGTTTGCACGCTATAGCAACCGGGTGAAAACAGACGTAAATATTGTGCTATGCAGAGGCAAAGACAATCGTTAGAAAAAAAAGTAGAAGGGGAAGTAGAAGAAAATTCCAACCAGGTAGACTCAGAGGAGCATTCTGATAATCCTAGGGAGGGTCCTTCCACTGATCATTCTGTAAACAAACCCCCTAGTGTAGCTGGGAGTGGAAAGGGGTGTAGGAAAGTACCATCTTGCCTGGCATGTTACCCCCATTTTTACTTGTGTGACAGTTGTTTTTTCCTGTCTCACTGGGATCCTGCTAGCCAGGACCCCAATGCTCATACTTTGTGGCCTAAATGTGTTCCCTGGGTGGTGCCTAACTGAGTCACTGAGACTCTGCTAACCAGAACTTCAGTGCTTATGCTCTCTCAGCTTCCAAATTAGTTACTATAGTTTAGTGGCTTCATTTACCAATTTCAATTGGCACACTGGACCCCACTCATAAGTCCATAGTATATGGTATCTAAGTACCCAGGGAATTGGGGTTCCAGGAGAGCCTTATGGCCTGCAGCATTTCTTTTGCCGTCCATAAGTAGCTCAGACAAACCCTTTCACAGGACTGCCACTGAAGCCTGCGTGAAATAGTGCACACACTATTTCACAGCCATTTAACTTATAAGTCACTTATATGTCTAACCTTCATTTACTGAAGGCTAGGTGCAAAGTTACTAAGTGTGAGGGCACCCTTGCACTAGCAAAGGTGCCCCCACGCTGTCCAGGGCCAAATTCCCAGACTTCGTGAGTGCAGGGATACCATTACACCCGTGCACTACATATAGGTCAATACCTATATGTAGCTTCATAATGGTAACTCCGAATATGGCCATGTAAGGTGTCTAAGTTCATGGAATTGTCCCCCCATTCCAAATCTGGTATTGGGGGAATCAAGCTCATGCATCATGGGGGCTCCACCATGGACCCTCAGTACTGCCACACCAGTTCTCTGAGGCTTGCACTGCAGCTACTGCTGCTGCCACCTCACAGACAGGGTCCTGCCATCCTGGGGTCTGAGCAGCTCAGCCCCAGGTAGGCAGAACAAAGCATTTTCTTTGAGATGAGGTTGTTACACCCTCTGCCTTTGGAACTATATGCTGCAGGATTGGGAGGGGTAGCCTCCAAGAGCCTCTGGAAATGCTTTGAATGGCGCAGATGGTGCCCTCCTTGCATAAGCCAGTCTACACCAGTTCAGGGATCCCCAGTCCCTGCTCTGGCACAAAACTGGACAAAGGAAAGGGGAGTGACCACTCCCCTGTCCATCACCACCTAGGGGTGGTGCCCAGAGCTCCTCCAGTCTGTCCCTGGCGTTATCCATCTTGTCCAAGGTGATGGGACACACTGCAGGTGACGTCAGAGACCACTCCTGATAGGTGCATACCTGGTTAGGTAGCCAATCCCCCTCTAAGGGTTATTTAGGGTCTCTCCTGTGGGTTCCTCTTCAGATTCAGCTTGCATGTTTCCACCAGGAATCCTCTGCAAGTCCTGCTTCATCCTCTGACCTCGGATTAATGGCAGACAGCTCCAGGAACCGCTGTAACTGCAACAAAGTATCCAGAAGAGCTACTGTGACTCTGCAACTTCAGCTCCAGCCAGCAACTGCAACACTTTCCATGGTATGCATGCTCTGCGGACTCCCTGTCTTCACCCTGCACCAGAAGGACTGAAGAACTCTCCCGTGGAGTGACAGAGTCACTTCCCTGCTCCAGCAGGCACCTTCTAAGACAACAACCATTCTCTTGGACTCCTCTCCTCGCGACAATCGTGCTCATTGGAATATAGGTGATAGTCCCCTTCGACACAGACTGTCCTAAGGTCCAGCTGTCCAAATTTGGAGGAGTTAGCGAGACTACACCTGTGCACCGCATCAATTTACCTCCTGGGGCCTCTGTGCACTATTTGCAACAATCCGTTATGCACAGCTTGGCCCAGGTCCCCAGCACTCTATCCTGTGACGCTCAACTCGCTGAGTTGTTCTCCGGCAGCGTGGGACCTTCCTTTGTAGTTCTGCAGCAACTGCAATTTGCACATTTTTTGTCCCGGTGTCCTGGGACCTCTGTGGGTGCTGCCTGATCATCTGTGGGTTCTCTCCAGTGTTGGGTGCCCCCTCTTCCTTCTCAGTCTGAGTTGAGGCCCCCAGGTCCCTTCTGGATCCAGGCAGCGCCATTTTGATGCAATCCGCGACATTGCTTGAATCAAGGCTTGTTGGAAGAATCCAGCACTGCAACTCTCCTGCATCCAACATCTCCATGTGGGACATCCTTTGCATCATGCAGGAACCCGCAGCCTTCTTCTTTGGTGCTTGTTTGCAGACTTCTTCCAACCGGAGAGTCCTCTTTTGCACCATCTTCTAGGTAGGCAGGGGCTCCTGTCCTTCCTGGAATCTTCTGTGACTTCTGGTCTTGGTCTGCTCTCTTTACAGGTCTTCAGGTCCAGGAATCCAACATTTGTTGCTTTCAGTCTTGCTTGGTTCTTGCAATAACTCTAATCACGACTTGTAGTGTGTCCTAAGGAAACTTGCAGTACTTTACTCCTACTTTCCTTGGCTCTGGGGTGGGGTATTTTACTCACCTTTGTGGTTTTCTTACACTCCAAGCGATCCTCTACACACTGCACTTGCCTAGGGGGGAATTCGTGATTTGCATTCCACTTTCTTAGTATATGGTTTGTGTTGTTCCTAAGCCTATTCCTTCCTATTGCATTCTATGGTAGTTTCTATTGTTTGCACTATCCTATGACTATTTACTTACCTGATTTTGGTGTTTAGTGTATATATTGTGTATAATACTTGCCTCCAGAAGGGGTATTGCCTCTAAGATATTTTTGGCCTTGTGTCACTAAAATAAAGTAACTTTCTTTGTGGTAACACTGAGTATTGTCTTTTATTGTGTATAAGCACTGTGTAACTATAGTGGTATGGCAGGAGCTTTGCATGTCTCCTAGTTCAGCCTAAGCTGCTCTGCTACAGCTACCTCTATGAGCCTAAGCTGCTAGAACACTACTGCATTTCACTAATAAGGGATAACTGGACCTGGTATAAGGTGTAAGTACCCAAGGTACCCACTGCAAACCAGGCTAGCCAATGGGTACAGGTAGTACTATA
Source organism: Pleurodeles waltl (assembly GCF_031143425.1). Classification (NCBI taxonomy): domain Eukaryota; kingdom Metazoa; phylum Chordata; class Amphibia; order Caudata; family Salamandridae; genus Pleurodeles; species Pleurodeles waltl. The sequence goes on from NC_090447.1 coordinate 1,222,187,825, forward strand.
TATTAGAAACCTAGTAAATTAAAAGTGCCATTCAGGTGTATACCAATTTCCCCATGGTTAAAAGAAAGGGAGATCACAAGCACTTTACCACTGGTTAGCAGGGGTAAAGTGTGCAAAGTTCTAAGGCCAACAAAAACACAGGTTTAGCAAAGGAAGGCAATAAATCTGTAGTGACCCTCCGAAAACAGGTGCTATATAAACAAATAAATAGTGTCTGGAGTACGAGTAAATGCAGCCCTGTCTGACCCTTTTGAGCTAGGACAGTGGGACACAGACTCCCTCTGTCACCCATGGCTTTGAGTCGGGCAGTGGAAAGTCCGGTAGCATAAGTCAACGTGGCTCAGGGAGGGCCCCCCATCAGGGGATTGCACTGGGATGATATGTGGGAGGGTAGAAGTTATGCATAAGACATGTCAGCCTATATTGCTGAACTAGGGTAAACGATCACTAGATTGTTATAAGTGTTTGAGATGTTTAGGAAATACTCAGGATACAATTGGGGAAAATAGATTGGAATACATTTGTGGATAATTGTTTCCCCTAAACAAACATATGTCGTGGTTACTGATATGTTGCCCAACACAGCTGACCACCTAGGACTTCAGATATTTGTGCATATTTATAACTCAAGAGAGACAGACCTTTCTCTACAAAAAAAATGTTCAGCTTGTTAGAGGGATCTAGAACAGAGATTGAGCACTGGTGGCCACTGCCAGTTTCACTATTTAGCAGGACAACAATGTTAAAGATATATCCTTGCCCAGGGTCATTCATGCCCTTCAAGGTACATCATGAGAGGTTCCCTACCAACTTATTCACAAACTTAGAGCCAAAGATTCCACTATTGCTATGGGATGATAGTTACTCCTGCATATGCTTCAATAAATTGGTCAAGGGAGTTACAACAGAAGCATAAACCTTCTGGAAATTCAAAAATACTACTGGGCCATGCAGTTGACACTTAACAACTGGGTTTGTGCACCCCAAGACAAGCCTAAAGTCTAAATTGCCAGACATGCCATGGGGCATAGAGGTTAGCCATCAACATTATACAGGTAGAAAATCCTTAAGGCTTTGCCGACTCAAACACAAACAGTAGTGACAATATGGTGGGAAATAACAAGGTTTCTGAGATGGGAGAGGACCCTTAAAATGGCTGAGATCTTTCCTCGTGGACAGATACCAAGAGGTCTGGCTGCCTCCTTTTACTTCCAGTAACAGTAGTGTCCTAGTGGGAGTGTCCCAGGGCTCGGCCCTCAGTCCAGTGGTGTTTGACATCTACACGACTCCTGTGGCCACATTAGTCGAGTCTTTTGGGTCCAAGATAATGTCCTACACCAACGACACCAAGTTACTCTTCTCTTTTAAGACAGATGAGCCAATTGAACAAGATTCCTTCAAACCCTGTCTATCTGTGGTCTTTCAATAGATGCGTTTTAGTCAACTCAATTGCAACACAGATAGTACTGAGATTCTCAGGTTTGGACAAATTTCACCCTGAACCAACAAGCTCATTGACTGTACAAGAATCCTCTGCTTAATGCCCAAGCTGAAAAAGTCCAAAGCTGAAGTAGTGAAGAACTTGGGTGTTAAGACTGACAAACAGTTGACTCTACACATTCAAATTAATACGGTAGTCAGCACATGTTTTGGTATGATGCACACTGCCAAAATGCTCTACAAATCCTCTTCTTGCCCATAAGGATTACTGTTCTCCTAGCTCTGTTTGTGTCCAGATTCGACTATGCCAATGCCAGGACTTTTGCAATACGTGCTGCAAAAACTACAAACTGTCCAGAACACAGCAGCTGTTTTGGCTCTCAAATTACCTAGGTAAGTATCAATATTGTCTCATTTGAAGAACATACACTGGCTTTCTGTTAAGAAAAAGTATGTTTAAAACATTGACCCTTAGGCACAGGGCTCTAAACAGTCTGGTCCAGAAAATCAGCCCTTCAGGATTCAATTTTACTCTCACTTCAGAACTCAGCGCTCATCCTCCGTCCATTATGCCAAAGTTACAAGGTAAAAATAAAGTGAGCAAAAACTGGAGGTAGATTCTTTTTATCTCTTGGGCCCTCAGGCTTGGAATAGCTTGCTTGTTGAACTATGCCAAGTAGATAATGAACAGTCTTTTAAAAAGTACAATAATACCTGGCTTTTCACTCTCTAATGAATATCTGAATTCACTCTTACTCTCACTTTTCAGTTAGCAATGGGACACTCCTGGGAGTAGCCATGTTCTCTAGAAATCTGGACATTCATTCATTCACTGGCTCATACACAAACAGTTGTGACAATATGGTGGGAAAACCACAAGGTTTCTGAGATTGAAGGAAACCTTACAGAAGATGCTGTTTTGTGGACAGTGATTTCCTATCAGAATTGAGTAAACTGGAGGGGCTCAAATGGTAGGAAATGATAGGCATTAGTAAACTGGGGTAATCTAGTTGTTTGAAGAGATATCCTTTAGTGCCCACCATCAGAAGTAGCAGAAGCTGGAGACTGAATACTAGCAATATATGCAGATTAGACATTCACTTACGTGCAACATTAAAGAGGTAATCTCACTTGCTCATTCATTCCACTTACAGGACAAGATTTTAAAGGAGCCCCTATTCAAGAAAGCAGTATCATCGAGGTACAAAAAGGCAATGAACAACTCACTCAATATCATGCAGACACTGAGAACAAGATGTGACTTAGATGTAGGACACCTGGAGGATGACAGGTGAAAAGACGCATTGAAAGCCCAAAGGGAAACTGCAATTCGAATCAGGATACTGAGTTATCCAGCTGCATATTGTGCACAGTGTCTGGATACTCTCACGGATGACTAACTGCACTTTATAAATCCTGCTTGATTGATTGACAGGTCAGAGTACTCCAGGAGACTTCAGAAATGAATGGGAAGGATTGACTCTGACAGCTGTTTTAGTTGTTCCATACTGCTTGGCACCCTCTTACATACTATATGGTCATACCCAAAGGTACAGCACTACTGGGAGGGAATACACAAATGCATAGACTTGACGGTTACAGAGTCATTTGAAGCTGCTAAAAGATGCCTATTATATATTTGGTGGGGGTGATGGTACACTCAAGAACATCAAGGTATGACTGAGCTTGGGTTGGGCAGCTGCAAAATGTAACATACCCAAGCAATGGAGAGATAGGCTCTGTTCAGGTCTAGAAACCTAGAAAGAAGCTATGGATTGGTGTATGTTAACCAAAAAACAAATTCATGAGAGCAGAGGTGGTCTTATTAAATGGACTAAGATTTGGGGACCATGGCAAGCCTTTTGTGGGCCAAGTATATCTATGTAAGTGGATGTGAATCTGTGATAAAGATTGGGTGATGTGGGAGAAGGGTTGTGTCTATAAACATATCAAATTAGTCCAGTGACTACCCTGTCACTCTAATACTGTGAATGGCCTGTTATTTTGTGCCTCTATTGTGAGAAACTGCACTCAATAAAAGGAGGTTATAAAAACTAAAACTTTCAGCCCTAATGTGCTTAATGCAGAAATCGCAAGAGTTCATTCATAAAGCTCAGAAATTAACTTGGTAAGAAAATAGTGATAAATGGAAATACTTGTCTCTAGGGAAGAGAGATAATTCCTGAATGGTCTGTACCTCTTGTAATCTAATGTACTGTGACAGATGTCAGGTGTGAATTTCAAAAGCCTGAAGTGCATTGGAATCGTCCTTCGAATGCACAATGTGCATCTCTCTAAGCTATAGGGTCAAGTAAGTGTCAGTCCCATGTGAGGAGCACTTCTGACTGGGTTGAATGGCTAGAGCTGAGTTATCACATTCCCTAAGCATTTATTTCTGGCAGTTATACTTGATTTCCCAATTATCTTATAAAAGTCTATCACCGAAAATTCAGTGGTTGGGGCACCATCAGTCACATGTCAGTTACACAGCTGAAAGACCAGTGGGACTGTGGGAAAGTCTTTAACATGTCAGCCATGTTTCAGAAGAACAAGTCACTTACCTTTTGGTAACTATATTTCAAGTGGTCTAACTTCAGATTCCTCATCTTTTGCATACTCCCTAAGAGTCAAACTGGATCTAGAAACTTTCAAGCAGTACTCCTGTATGCCATAGGTGGCGTCTTGTGGCTCAGTGCCAAAATCCTTCCACTCCATGAGTGACCTGCAGAGCCACATATAAACTCCAATCATCCCAGGCGATGTCAGTTGCCTTCTAGGCTTTTTTGCATCTTCAGATGCAGGTCTTAACAGCAGATTGGCTTGACCAGTGCGCAGATTTCTAAACTTGGAACATTTTTTATGTGAAAGAGACCAGTTCACTGAAAGAGGAGGTGGAGGGTTTGAGAGGAATCTGCAGTTAGATACTGCATCCATAAGAGATTGTGTTACAAAAGGTAAGTAACTTGTTCTTAAGATGGATGCTTCTACCAACAGAATCCTCACCTATTGAATAAATACCTAAGCAATACAACCCGAATGGTAAGTCTGTGAAGTGATTCAAACCCAAATGTCCAGCAGGACTTTGTTGGTAAAGTGCTGCTCTCCATGGACCTGACTGTCCGGACAGAAGTGCTTTGTGCCCATATGGAGATGATCGTCCATATGCTGTTGTTTGGTACTACTAACATAGAAACTCAAGCCTCTTTTAGGATCCAAGCAATGGAGAGCCTCTTCCACCTTAGAGGGATGTGGCAGAGGGAAGAATGCCAGAAGGGTAGCAGCCTGTCTGACATGGAATGCAGTGGCCAGTTTTGAAAGAAAAAAAGCTCAGGTCCTCAATACCAGTTTGTCCTGAAGGAGTGAAGTGTTGACAGAGAGGGCCTGTAGCTCACTCACATGATGAGCCAATGTTGTGGTGATAAGAAAGTCCTTTGTTAGAGTGAGGAACTTCAAAGGACAGCTATGTGGTCTGATTAAAGGGGATACATGTTAGGAATACGATGACCAAGTTCAAGTCCCACTTGGGCATTACAAAAAATGTATGAGGAAACAGATGCAGTAATCCTTTTAGTCCTATGCTCCATTCTAGGAGGAATGAGTCTTCAAGAGAGCCATCTTGGAAACTCCAGCACACAAATTTGTTGACATTGCACAATAGCAGCAATGGTAAAAAGATCAATATAGGGTTCTTTCTATTTGTGACGATTCCCTGTGCTATTTTGGGATGTAACAGTCAATTGTGATCCACTAGGGTTTGGTGGATGAGTTTATCCGGCCTGATATTTAAAGATCCCGCAAGATAGTGTATAACCAGGAAAAATCCCATGGTGGTGCAATTAATTCAAGAGGCATAGCATCTCTTGTCACAGGGTTGATGACGCCATACCGCCCTGCTTGTTGCTGTACCAAATGCTGTAGTGTTGTCTATGAGCCCCTGTACCAACCTTCCTCTAATGAATGGTAGAAAGGCATTCAGCGCCTATGAATCAACAGATTGATGTGGAGTCCTCTGATCTCCACCTCTACCAGATGACATCCTCAACGAAAAAGTAATACACCCCTCACCGCTGTCAACTCTGAGTGGGGTAAGAAGAGCATCTGCCACTGGCCCAATTGCAAAGCAGCAGCTACCACTTCATATCCTTTGCTGTCACCTCTAAAATGCTGATATAATTGTAAATAAACACCCAGTGCTGTGGCCACTAGGACTTCAGATCACACTGTAGGCCTCACAAATGCCACTATGGTATGCATTGCCAGCAGTATGCTGCAGGAGGTCAGCAATTTAAGAAGTTTCAGAGTCATCCTCACTGAGGTCCAAGACATCGGCTACAAGATCAGGATCCTAGCCAGAATGTTCTGAACTCTCCACTCAGGGAGAAAGACAAGAAACTGTACCATGTCCAGAACTACCTTAATGAATGGGAGTATCTGTAAAGTCAGGTTTAACTTTGGAACATTGATATTGACCTCAAATGATGTTAGGAGGTTCAACATTATCTGGATCTGGTTGGTGACTGTGTGGGACAAGAGCACCTTCAACAGCCAAACTGACAAAATAGGGTAACACTGACCTCAGGCCACGCTATCTTTGAACTGTTCCAGGACTGAATCAGTTTTTTCACTAAAAAGGGCATGTCCTTTGAAGATAACTAGACATGACATTGAAGATAACTGGACATCTCCAGAGACGTCTGTAGACCTCGTCCATATGTGGCATTTGAGTGCCATACAGGTGCTGTATGTCTGGCCGAGGCAGTCGATGGTGTCAAGCCCACAATGAATCATGAATTTTACAGCTTCAGGACCATTATGGAAACTTGAATAAGAGAAACACAAAGATCCTCTCGTATGGCAGGCAAGGCTTCAGCCACAGTATCCCAAAGTAACTGGGAGTAGCTTTGCCAGAGTGTAAGGCAGGCTGTTTTGAAGAAACAGGTCCAGGTCTATATATAATAATACAGAATGTTATAGCGGAATGATATCAAAAGACTTTAGATGACTTATGAATATCTTATTTTGTGTCCTTCTTGACACCATGCCTAGGACCCATTGAGCTATTCAGGAACTCATTGACTAGACAATGAAGGAGTTTCATATGAGCCCCTATAACTGGAGGAGTCTTGTCTTGATGGTCTTTTGGAACTGTAAATGACATGAAAGTAGTCAAAGATTTTGGGAACACTGATTCCACAATGAAGATGTTTGGTAGCTAACTGATCCACTTCTACGGCAAGCAGGCAAGCATAAAACAATTTCAAGAGGGCCTGTCAAAAGGTTCATGTAGTACATGCAGTAAATGTACCCTATACCATAAAAGTCAGTGGGGATAACTGTCAGGACTTACAATTTGGAACCTCTCTTCAATGCTAGCCAGTACAGGCAATCCAAGGCATGTCAAATGTTCAGAAGCAGTCTGGTAACCACATAATTTTAAAGGCCCAGGTATATGTTCTTTCCATAATGTATGCTGAACAATCTAAAAATCATCCACATATCACAAATTACTTTCTCAAGAATGCCATTTGACAGTTAAAGGTTTCACAGAAAGAATAAACAGCAGTGGTGAGAGGGCAGAGCCATGGGTAATTCCCCAAATGCACTGCTCCCAATGAAGAATGAAAAGAAGGTACAGAGCCAGACCAAGATTATTTAGTTTAAAAAGTGAGCAGACAATCCAGAACATTGCTCTGGATGTTATACACAATCACTTGAGGAAGATTATAGCGCTGACAATGTTGAATGCCTCTAATACATCTTAAACAGGTCAACTGCATGGTCAATATCCATTTTCATTCTTAAATTATCAAGACCAATAGCTGAGGTGGCCAAGATGAAAGACTATCTGCATTGGATGCAGCAGTCTGAGTCAACAAATATCTGCAGTTTTAAACTGATTACTCTATCGAATGGTTGGTCTGGGAAACAATGGGCAAAGCTTGAATGATAATTTGTTCGATCGATCAGAGGGCTTCCGATTGGGTTTCTTCAGTTGTGGTGTCCAAGACATAGGCTTAGGAGAATCAGATGTAATGCTGGTTGCCAGCAAGAAATTAATTATGGAAAACAGCAGTCATGCACCCAAGTAGCCCTTGGAGGAGAGAGCACAGTTAAGGAACTTACATGGAGCCTGACGTTTACTTTGGTTGTTAGAAATGGGGTCTCTAGTTGCCAGAGGTATACACCCTTGTCCAAGTAGGGACCACAATCCTAGTCAGGGTAAGTCACACACAATCCACATTGTCCTGTGCCCACCCTCCGGTAGCTTGGCACTGAGCAGTCAGGCTTAACTTAGAAGGCAATGTGTAAAGTATTTGTTCAATAAATCATGCATTAACACAGTGAAGACACCACTAAAATACACCATACAGGTTTAGAAAAATATAAGAAATGTATCTGAGTAAATTAAGGTCAAAACGATCAAGATTTGATAAGCACAAGTCAATTCAATTAAATTCAATTCCGCTTTATTTCTGTAAAATATACCATAAAAGCACAGTACAAAAACATTTAAAAAATAGAAATCAAATATAAAAACAATATCCTTTTAGCGAAACATTAAAATACAATATATATTAAGTATATATACAATTAAGACCCAAGTCCGTAGCTAAACTACTGAACAACAATGCATCACCTGACTAAGTGCTACTCGTCAAAATATCACTTTTGCAATGATAAGAAGAGTCTTAAGTCTTTAAAAATCAACAAATGTTGCTTGTGTGCAGAAAGTACCTGGTATGCGTCATAATTACATGCACAAAGACCTTAGAGGAGGAGATGCGTGGAAAAAGGAAGGTGTGCGTTGGATTTCCTGGCACGCAAACGATGCGCCGATTCTTCCCACGCTGCCAGGGCTTTGCATCAATTTCCAGCATACAGTCTTGGATCCTCACTGCGATGCGGGGTCTTTTGACACCCAAGGATGATGCAGGGAAATCCTGGGCGTGCGAGATGAAGTCACAGGTGCTGCGTCGACCCAGTGTGGCGATGGGTCTAAGTTTCTGTCACACAGCAGGCGCTGCATCGATTCCTCATGCAGGGTGTCTGGCTAAATTGTTCTGGCTCGGCGATGCGTCAATCCGGTATTGCTGTGCATTGAAGTTCCGGCCGCAACGCAGGCGCTGCATTGATCTCCACTCAGGGAGGCGGACTGTGTCGTTCCGGTTCGGTGATGCGGTGATTCTCTCACTGCTGGGCAGGCTGCGTGTTGATTCTGGCAGGCTGTGTGTCGATTTTCACCGCACTAGGAGTTTCCTTGAAGAGGAGAAGTCCTTTTGGTCCTGAGACTTCAGGGAACAGGAAGCAAGCTCAATCCAAGCCCTTGGAGAGCACTTCTCAGCAGAGCCAGAGGTCAGCAAGGCAGTGGGACAACAGCAAGGCAGCAGTTCTTCACAGCAAAGCAATCCAGGTGAGTCCTTTGGGCAGCCAGGCAGCTCCAGCTTTGCAGGTTGCAGGATCTGGTTCAGAGTGTCAGTCCCAGGAAGTGTCTACGTTGGTGGGATCAGGGACCTGGGTTATATACCCAAAAGTGCCTTTGAAGTGGGGGAGACTTCAAAGAATGGTTTTGAAGTGCACAATGTCCCCTTTTAGTAAAGGTCTGTCTGCCAGGGTCCCAGTAGGGGGTATGGCAGTCCATTGTGTGACGGCAGGCCATTAGCCTTTGAAATGTAAGTGTCAGGCCCCTCTTCCCACCCAGCCCAGGAAGCCCCATTCAGTATGCAGATGAGTGCAGGTGTGACTGAGTATCCTGAGTTTGTGGTTGTCTGGGTGAAATGCACAAAGGAGCTGTCAACCAGACCAGCCCAGACGTGGATTGGAGACAGGCTGTGAGGCACCGATGGATTTTAAGAGCAGAGAAATGCTCACTTTCTAAAAGTGGCATTTCTGAAATATTAATATTAAATCCAACCTCAGCAATATGAAGGACTTTGTGCTACCATTCTGGCCATAATAAATATGACCTGTGTACCCCTTTCTGATCAGAGTCTACCACTCAAACAGTATATGAGGGTAGCCCTAATGATAGCCCATGGAAGAAGCAGGCCTCATAGCGGTGGAAAACAAATTTAGGAGTTTTCTGCTACCAGGACATAGAAAACACACAGGTATGTGTCCTGCCTTTTACCTACACAGCACCCTGCCCTACGGGTTACCTAGGGCCTACCTTAGGGGTGGCCTATATGTAGAAAAAGGGGAGTTTAAGGCTTGAAAATTAGTTCTAAATGTCAAGTCGAAGTGGCAGTGAAACTGCACACACAGGCCTTGTGATGGCAGGCCTGAGACATGGGGGTGGCACAACCAGTGCTGTAGGCCCACTAGCAGGATTCAATCTAAAGGCCCTGGGAACATGTAGTGCACTTTACTAGGGGCTTACAAGTAGATCAAATATGCCAATTAGGTATGAACCAATGTTACCATGTTTTAAGGAAGAGAGCATATGCACTTTAGCACTGGTTAGCAGAGGTAAAGTGTGCAGGGTCCTAAAACCAGCAAAAACAGTGTCAGAAAAGTGGAGGGAGGCAGGCAAAAAGTTGGGTGATGACCCTGCAGAGAGGCCATTTCCAAAAGTGGTCAATAGTTTTAAAAATCAGGAAGAGGGTTTAACCCCTTCCCCGCCACGGACGTAATGGTTACGTCCATGGCATCGCCCGTGTGGCGCCATGGACGTAACCATTACGTCCTGAATGCTTCCCTCGGGAGAAGCGCTAGCGCTCCTCCCGAGGGACGCCCCCCCACCCCCCCAGGTCAGGGCTGACCGGGGAATCCCTTCCCCTTCCACCCCCGACCCCCCCCACCCCCCCCCTGTGACGTCAGCGCGCGAGCGCGCGCTGATTTGTCACAGGGGCCTCCCTAGTCGCGCTGGAAGCTCTGCTTCCAGCGCGATTGAAAAAGAAATGCAAAAGCATTTCTTTTTCAATCACTTGGGAGGCCCGGAGGGGCTTCAAAGGGAAGGAAAAGTATTTCCTTCCCTTTGAAGTCCCTCCGAGGGTTTCAAAAGCCGGATTGCTTGCAATCCGGCTTTTGAAACCCCACTAGACACCAGGGATTTTTTTTTTTCTTCATTGAAATTGACAAAAGGGAGCGACCCCTTGGGCAAGGGTCGCTCCCAGGGGGGGCATTTTTTTGAAAAGGCCTTTTCTGCCCCCCCTGGGGGCAGAAACCTCTAGGCACCAGGGACCATTTTTTTTTTTTTTTTTTTTTTTGGTTCATTTTTTTTTATTGAGGTGGGGAGCGACCCCTTAGGCAAGGGTCGCTCCCTTTGGGGGAAAATTATATTTTGGCCATTTCTGCCCCCCTTGGGGGCAGATTGGCCTATTTTGATGAGGCCAATCTGCCCCCAAGGGGGGTAGAAACCACTAGACACCAGGTTTTTTTTTATTTTTATTATTGTTATTGACAAAAGGGAGCGACCCCTTGGGCAAGGGTCGCTCCCAGGGGGGGCATATTTTCGGGAAGGCCTTTTCTGCCCCCCCTGGGGGCAGATCGGCCTACTATTAGGCCGATCTGCCCCCAGGGGGGGCAGAAACCTCTAGGCACCAGGGACCTTTTTTTTTTTTTTTTTTTTCTTTTTTTTTTTTTTTGGTGGGGAGCGACCCCTTAGGCAAGGGTCGCTCCCCTTGGGGGAAAATTATATTTTGGCCATTTCTGCCTCCCTTGGGGGCAGATTGGCCTATTTTGATGAGGCCAATCTGCCCCCAAGGGGGGTAGAAACCACTAGACACCAGGGAGTTTTTTCTTTGCGTGAATTTCACGCAAAGGGAGCGACCCCTTAGGCAAGGGTCGCTCCCTGGGGGGGAGGGCAATTTATTTTAGGCCATTTCTGCCCCCCCTGGGGGCAGATCGGCCTATTATTAGGCCGATCTGCCCCCAGGGGGGGGAAGAAACCTCTAGGCGCCAGGGCAATTTTTTTTTTTGTGTTTTTTTTTTTTGTTCTTTCTTTTTTTTAGAGATGGGGAGCGACCCATCAGGCAAGGGTCGCTCCCCTGGGGGGCAAATTGTATTTAGACCATTTCTGCCCCCCTGGGGGCAGATTGGCCGATTTTAGGTCAATCTGCCCCCAAGGGGGCAGAAACCACTAGGCACCGGGGATTTGTTTTTTGGCGCCAATGTCACGCAGGGGGAGCGACCCCGTAGGCAAGGGTCGCTCCCGGGGGGCGGGGGGTGGGGGTAGGGGGGGCAAATTTATTTTAGGCCATTTCTGCCCCCCCCGGGGGACAGATCGGCCTATTATTAGGCCGAACTGCCCCCGGGGGGGGGCAGAACACTCTAGGCGCCAGGGCAATTGTTTTTTTGTGTGTTTTTTTTTTGTTGTTTCTTTTTTTAGAGATGGGGAGTGACCCATCAGGCAAGGGTCGCTCCCCTGGGGGGGCAAATTGTATTTAGACCATTTCTGCCCCCCTGGGGGCAGATTGGCCAATTTTAGGTCAATCTGCCCCCAAGGGGGCAGAAACCACTAGGCACCGGGGATTTGTTTTTTGGCGCCAATGTCACGCAGGGGGAGCGACCCCGTAGGCAAGGGTCGCTCCCGGGGGGGGGGGGGGTGGGGGTTGGGGGGGCAAATTTATTTTAGGCCATTTCTGCCCCCCCGGGGGACAGATCGGCCTATTATTAGGCCGAACTGCCCCCAGGGGGGGGGGCAGAACACTCTAGGCGCCAGGGCAATTTTTTTTGTGTGTGTTTTTTTGTTGTTGTTTCTTTTTTTAGAGATGGGGAGCGACCCATCAGGCAAGGGTCGCTCCCCTGGGGGGGCAAATTGTATTTAGACCATTTCTGCCCCCCTGGGGGCAGATTGGCCAATTTTAGGTCAATCTGCCCCCAAGGGGGCAGAAACCACTAGGCACCGGGGATTTGTTTTTTGGTGCCAATGTCACGCAGGGGGAGCGACCCCGTAGGCAAGGGTCGCTCCCGGCGGGGGAGGGTGGGGGTTGGGGGGGCAAATTTATTTTAGGGCATTTCTGCCCCCCCCCCTGGGGCCGGCTGAGCTACAGGCCAAACACCACAGGTAGGCACCTTGCAAAAAACACCTCTGTTTTCTGTGAAAAAATATGTTGTGTCCACGTTGTGTTTTGGGCCATTTCCTTTTGTGGGCGCTAGGCCTACCCACAGAAGTGATGTACCATTTTTATCGAGAGACTTAGGGGAACGCTGGGTGGAAGGAAATTTGTGGCTCCTCTCAGATTCCAGAACTTTCTGTCACCGAAATGAGAGGAAAAAGTGTTTTTTGGGCCAAATTTTGATGTTTGCAAAGGATTCTGGGTAACATAACCTGGTCTGAGCCCCGCAAGTCACCCCATCTTGGATTCCCCTGGGTTTCTAGTTTTCAAAAATGCACTGGTTTGCTAGGTTTCCTCAGGTGTCGGCTGAGCTACAGGCCAAAATCCACAGGTAGGCACTGCTTTTTATAAAAAAATTTGATGTGTCCACGTTGTGTTTTGGGCCCTTTCCTTTCGTGGGCGCTAGTCCTACCCACACAAGTGATGTATCATTTTTATCGGGAGACTTGGGGGAACGCTGGGTAGAAGGAAATTTGTGGCTCCTCTCAGATTCCAGAACTTTCTGCCACAGAAATGTGAGTAACATGTGTATTTTTAGCCAAATTTTGAGGTTTGCAAAGGATTCTGGGTAACAGAACCTGGTCCGAGCCCCGCAAGTCACCCCTCCTTGGATTCCCCTAGGTCTCTAGTTTTCAGAAATGCACAGGTTTGGTAGGTTTCCCTAGGTGGTGGCTGAACTAGAGGCCAAAATCTACAGGTAGTCACTTTGCTAAAAACAGCTCTGTTTTCTGTGATATGTCCACGTTGTGTTTTGGGGCATATCCTGTCGCGGGCGCTAGGCCTACCCACACAAGTGAGGTATCATTTTTATCGGGAGACGTGGGGGAACGCTGGGTGGAAGGAAAGTTGTGGCTCCTCTCAGATTCCAGAACTTTCTGCCACAGAAATGTGAGGAACATGTGTTTTTTTAGCCAAATTTTGAGGTTTGCAAAGGATTCTGGGTAACAGAACCTGGTCCGAGCCACACAAGTCACCCCTCCTTGGATTCCCCTAGGTCTCTAGTTTTCAGAAATGCATAGGTTTGGTAGGTTTCCCTAGGTGGCGGCTGAGCTAGAGGCCAAAATCTACAGGTAGTCACTTTGCTAAAAACAGCTCTGTTTTCTGTGATATGTCCACGTTGTGTTTTGGGGCATATCCTGTCGCGGGCGCTAGGCCTACCCACACAAGTGAGGTATCATTTTTATCGGGAGACGTGGGGGAACGCTGGGTGGAAGGAAATTTGTGGCTCCTCTCAGATTCCAGAACTTTCTGCCACAGAAATTTGAGGAACATGTGTTTTTTTAGCCAAATTTTGAGGTTTGCAAAGGATTCTGGGTAACAGAACCTGGTCCGAGCCCCGCAAGTCACCCCTCCTTGGATCCCCCTAGGTCTCTAGTTTTCAGAAATGCATAGGTTTGGTAGGTTTCCCTAGGTGGCGGCTGAGCTAGAGGCCAAAATCTACAGGTAGTCACTTTGCTAAAAACAGCTCTGTTTTCTGTGATATGTCCACGTTGTGTTTTGGGGCATATCCTGTCGCGGGCGCTAGGCCTACCCACACAAGTGAGGTATCATTTTTATCGGGAGACGTGGGGGAACGCTAGGTGGAAGGAAATTTGTGGCTCCTCTCAGATTCCAGAACTTTCTGCCACAGAAATGTGAGTAACATGTGTATTTTTAGCCAAATTTTGAGGTTTGCAAAGGATTCTGGGTAACAGAACCTGGTCCGAGCCCCGCAAGTCACCCCTCCTTGGATTCCCCTAGGTCTCTAGTTTTCAGAAATGCACAGGTTTGGTAGCTTTCCCTAGGTGCCGGCTGAGCTAGAGGCCAAAATCTACAGGTAGGCACTTCGCAAAAAACACCTCTGTTTTTTTCCAAAATTTAGGATGTGTCCACGTTGCGCTTTGGGGCATATCCTGTCGCGGGCGCTAGGCCTACCCACACAAGTGAGGTATCATTTTTATCGGGAGACGTGGGGGAACGCTAGGTGGAAGGAAATTTGTGGCTCCTCTCAGATTCCAGAACTTTCTGCCACAGAAATGTGAGTAACATGTGTATTTTTAGCCAAATTTTGAGGTTTGCAAAGGATTCTGGGTAACAGAACCTGGTCCGAGCCCCGCAAGTCACCCCTCCTTGGATTCCCCTAGGTCTCTAGTTTTCAGAAATGCACAGGTTTGGTAGCTTTCCCTAGGTGCCGGCTGAGCTAGAGGCCAAAATCTACAGGTAGGCACTTCGCAAAAAACACCTCTGTTTTTTTCCAAAATTTAGGATGTGTCCACGTTGCGCTTTGGGGTGTTTCCTGTCGCCGGCGCTAGGCCTACCCACGCAAGTGAGGTATCATTTTTATCGGGAGACTTGGGGGAACGCTGGGTGGAAGGAAATTTGTAGCTTCTCTCAGATTCCAGAACTTTCTGCCACAGAAATGTGAGGGACATGTGTTTTTTTAGCCACATTTTGAGGTTTGCAAAGGATTCTGGGTAACAGAACCTGGTCCGAGCCCCGCAAGTCACCCCTCCTTGGATTCCCCTAGGTCTCTAGTTTTCAGAAATGCACAGGTTTGGTAGGTTTCCCTAGGTGCCGGCTGAGCTAGAGGCCAAAATCTACAGGTAGGCACTTCGCAAAAAACACCTCTGTTTTTTTCCAAAATTTAGGATGTGTCCACGTTGCGCTTTGGGGTGTTTCCTGTCGCCGGCGCTAGGCCTACCCACGCAAGTGAGGTATCATTTTTATCGGAAGACTTGGGGGAACGCTGGGTGGAAGGAAATTTGTAGCTCCTCTCAGATTCCAGAACTTTCTGCCACAGAAATGTGAGGGACATGTGTTTTTTTAGCCAAATTTTGAGGTTTGCAAAGGATTCTGGGTAACAGAACCTGGTCCGAGCCCCGCAAGTCACCCCTCCTTGGATTCCCCTAGGTCTCTAGTTTTCAGAAATGCACAGGTTTGGTAGGTTTCCCTAGGTGGTGGCTGAGCTAGAGGCCAAAATCTACAGGTAGTCACTTTGCTAAAAACAGCTCTGTTTTCTGTGATATGTCCACGTTGTGTTTTGGGGCATATCCTGTCGTGGGCGCTAGGCCTACCCACACAAGTGAGGTATCATTTTTATCGGGAGACGTGGGGGAACGCTGGGTGGAAGGAAATTTGTGGCTCCTCTCAGATTCCAGAACTTTCTGCCACAGAAATGTGAGGAACATGTGTTTTTTTAGCCAAATGTTGAGGTTTGCAAAGGATTCTGGGTAACAGAACCTGGTCCGAGCCACACAAGTCACCCCTCCTTGGATTCCCCTAGGTCTCTAGTTTTCAGAAATGCATAGGTTTGGTAGGTTTCCCTAGGTGGCGGCTGAGCTAGAGGCCAAAATCTACAGGTAGTCACTTTGCTAAAAACAGCTCTGTTTTCTGTGATATGTCCACGTTGTGTTTTGGGGCATATCCTGTCGCGGGCGCTAGGCCTACCCACACAAGTGAGGTATCATTTTTATCGGGAGACGTGGGGGAACGCTGGGTGGAAGGAAATTTGTGGCTCCTCTCAGATTCCAGAACTTTCTGCCACAGAAATTTGAGGAACATGTGTTTTTTTAGCCAAATTTTGAGGTTTGCAAAGGATTCTGGGTAACAGAACCTGGTCCGAGCCCCGCCAGTCACCCCTCTTTGGATCCCCCTAGGTCTCTAGTTTTCAGAAATGCACAGGTTTGGTAGGTTTCCCTAGGTGGCGGCTGAGCTAGAGGCCAAAATCTACAGGTAGTCACTTTGCTAAAAACAGCTCTGTTTTCTGTGATATGTCCACGTTGTGTTTTGGGGCATATCCTGTCGCGGGCGCTAGGCCTACCCACACAAGTGAGGTATCATTTTTATCGGGAGACGTGGGGGAACGCTAGGTGGAAGGAAATTTGTGGCTCCTCTCAGATTCCAGAACTTTCTGCCACAGAAATGTGAGGAACATGTGTTTTTTTAGCCAAATTTTGAGGTTTGCAAAGGATTCTGGGTAACCGAACCTGGTCCGAGCCACACAAGTCACCCCTCCTTGGATTCCCCTAGGTCTCTAGTTTTCAGAAATGCACAGGTTTGGTAGGTTTCCCTAGGTGGCGGCTGAGCTAGAGGCCAAAATCTACAGGTAGTCACTTTGCTAAAAACAGCTCTGTTTTCTGTGAAGTGTCCAGGTTGTGTTTTGGGGCATATCCTGTCGCGGGCGCTAGGACTACCCACACAAGTGAGGTATCATTTTCATCGGGAGACGTGGGGGAATGCTGGGTGGAAGGAAATTTGTCGCTCCTCTCAGATTCCAGAACTTTCTGCCACAGAAATGTGAGGAACATGTGTTTTTTTAGCCAAATTTTGAGGTTTGCAAAGGATTCTGGGTAACAGAACCTGGTCCGAGCCACACAAGTCACCCCTCCTTGGATTCCCCTAGGTCTCTAGTTTTCAGAAATGCACAGGTTTGGTAGGTTTCCCTAGGTGGCGGCTGAGCTAGAGGCCAAAATCTACAGGTAGTCACTTTGCTAAAAACAGCTCTGTTTTCTGTGATGTGTCCACGTTGTGTTTTGGGGCATATCCTGTCGCGGGCGCTAGGCCTACCCAAACAAGTGAGGTATCATTTTTATCGGGAGACTTGGGGGAACATAGAATAGCAAAACAAGTGTTATTGCCCCTTGTCTTTCTCTACATTTATTCCTTCCAAATATAGGGGTGTGTGTAAAAAAGACATCTATTTGAGAAATTCCATGTAATTCACGTGCTACTATGGTCACCCCGGAATTCAGAGATGTGCAAATAACCACTGCTCCTCAACACCTTATCTTGTGCCCTTTTTGGAAATGCAAAGGTTTTCTTGATAGCTATTTTTTACTCCTTATATTTCAGCAAATGAATTACTGTATACCCGGTATAGAATGAAAACGCACTGCAGGGTGCAGCTCATTTATTGGCTCTGGGTTCCTCGGGTTCTTGATGAACCTACAAACCCTATATATCCCCGCAACCAGAGGAGTCCAGCAGACGTAACGGTATATTGCTTTCGATAATCTGACATTGCAGGGAAAAGTTACAGAGTAAAAAGTAGAGAAAAAGTGATGTTTTTTTCACCTCAATTTCAATATTTTTCTTTTTCAGCTGTTATTTTCTGTAGGAAACCCTTGTAGGATCTACACAAATGACCCCTTGCTGAATTCAGAATTTTGTCTACTTTTCAGAAATGTTTAGGTTTCTGGGATCCAGCATTGGTTTCATGACCATTCCTGTCACTGACTGGAAGGAGGCTGAAAGCACAAAAAATTGCACAAATGGGGTATGCCCCAGTAAAATGCCAAAATTGTGTTGAAAAATTGGGATTTCGGATTCAAGTCTGCCTGTTCCTGAAAGCTGGGAAGCTGCGGAGTTTAGCACCGCAAACCCTTTGTTGATGCCATTTTTAGGGGAAAAACCACAAGCCTTCTTCTGCAGCCACTTTTTCCAATTTTTTTGAAAAAAACAAAATTTTCCCTGTATTTTGGCCAATTTCTTGGCCTCTTTCAGGGGAACCCACAAAGTCTGGGTACCTCCAGAATCCCTAGGATGTTGGAAAAAAAGGACGCAAATTTGGCTTGGTTAGCTTATGTGGACAAAAAGTTATGCGGGCCTAAGCGCGAACTGCCCCGAATAGGATAAAAAGGCCTGGCACATGGGGGGGGAAAAGGCCTGGCAGCGAAGTGGTTAAAGGAAGCACAAATCAGAGAGTTCAGTTATTACTATAAAGATCTCCTTTGAGGTAGTTGCTACTTCAGAAACCCTGTAATCATTCATCACAAAACTCACTCATACATCCATTCACTCTCCCATCCACTCTGACATTCTGGCACTCACTCACCCATTCTACCTTCCATGTGCTCATCAGTTCACTTAACCTTTCATTCCATTTCTTTACGGCCCCATTGATTCATCTGTGAACTCACATGCTTTGATCTGCTCTTGTTTATCCATCCATTATTTCATTGCTCACCTATCTTATCTTGGCACTCACTCTAAATGTCTCCAACTGTACACCACTTTACTCATTCTCACATCTTCCCACTTGCCCACTCACACCCACAAGCATGTATACTTATGTAATAATAATAACTTTGTTGTTTAGTTGCTTAAAACCATTAAAGTCAATAATACGTGAACAGTGTTAAAATTCCATGTCAAATGAATTTCAAATCATTTTTACATTTTAACGAAAGACATTATGGCCTATAACCATATGAAGATTTTTTAAATAAAAGTCAAATTACTTTAAACCATTTTATATTTGTTGATATTGATGGTGCAGACAACTTTCCCAGTGACTAATAAAAACAAAGTGCAATATATAAAATAGCAGCAGAACTTTAATCAACAGACTTTAGGTGCAATAACCTAATATCCCACCAGGAACTTACACAGAGTTCATATTTTGCAATTGTTGACAATGCTGGTGCAGACAACTGCTCCAATGACTAATAAAAACAATCGTGGAGTGAAAAATATGAAATAGCAGCAGACTTCTATCAACAGAAGTTAAGAGCCAGCACCTAGGTTGCTCAAATTTGTTAAGACCATGACAACCAAAACAACATTGAAACAGCATAGCCAAAGAATATCAGTGTGTTTTCAGTATACTTATGTAAACTCCTCAACCAATGAAGATACACTTTTAACTTTATGGCAAGACCGGAGGCTCCTATTATGCTTTAGTCTTTTCTTTATTTTCAATAGCAGCCGCAGTCAAGAACAGAACTACTGATCCCATAAGGCCAACCACAACGGCCAATGAGGATCAAAAGGTAGTTCTAAGCAAATGCACCAATCACCAACAACCTGTCGTAATAATACCTATCTTGACTGGGAACAGCCCTCTTTTCTTGCTGCTCGCAGTCAAGATAAGTACATCCATTTCCTATGTCTTCTATACAGTATATTTAGGTTTATAGTTATTATTACGTGTGTTTCTACTTCAAATGTTATCATTTCTGTGTTTGGTGCTTAACATACGTTTATTTCTCCTCAGCCAGCTTGTAGCCGCAATTTCAGAATGTTCAGCGCGAGCGCGTCTTTTTTAGTTAACCGTTCCCTCTTCAGCGCGCGCTGTTATTTCAGCGCCCGTTGAGGAAAAAGCTATTTTCTGCATTCTTCGCGTCTCCCAGGTTTCAGCGTTTCAATCGGAAAGCTTATAATTGGATTATCTCGGCGCCTGCTGAGTTAATCCAGTTTTCTCTTCACGCTTCAGTGAGCGCGTTGCTCCAGGCTTTCGAGTATTTACTTTGAACGCTTGGAGGTTTTTCTTTCACCTCCTGTCAATTTGACAGCTCTATTAATCCCCGGTCGGCTCCCCAGGGATTTCCCCTTTCAGTGAACTCTTGTTGCCTACAGCTCCTGCTGTCAGGCGCCCGGGAAATATTTTTCCAGCCTTTATTTATTGCTTAACAACGGCGGACTCCTATTTCTTTGGAGTTTCGGTTTCAGTTTCGATTTTTTAGTTTCAATTTTAAATTTTTCCTGCCTAGGGTAAAAAATACTAACCCTTTCTTTGGCAGTTATTTTTTACTTGTTTTTCCCTATTACCATGGACAGCTCTAACGTTCCAATGCTGTCTCAGAAGGAGGAGGAAGAGGTCCTCAAGGACAATTTGAATGACTTCATTCAGTCCTCAGTTGAGCAGGCCATGGCTGTTTCATGGCAAAAGTTATCAAAAAATTTGGAAAATTCTGTGGTGTCTTTGGTGTCAAAAACCATGCTGGCCCAATCTGCGGGGGAAGGCAGAAAGTGTCTAAATCCTTCAAAAAATACTAAACCGACGCTAAGGGCAAGTGACAAGAGTTCACACGTGGCAGAGGACGTGGCTCCTCAAAGGCCTCCTTTATAGGAGGGTTTATTGAATAAAACACCTAAAAAGTGCATGGTCAAGGCTAAACATATTTCTCCAATCCGTATCTCAAACATTTTAGACACCGATGAAGAAGTGCAAGACCCTGATTCGGATTCGGATACTTCCGACAGGGACGTGGGAGATGTCTTCTCCCCTCCTCCTCCCAAAAAAGCCAAATGTGGGTCACAAGATTTTGCGGGCTCTTGCACGATTTTAGATGCCGAAGGGGTGCCAATGTTCGATCCTTCCAGCATTCAGCACCCTAACTCGACTGAATGGCTCCCTACGGACCATGTAGCAGAATATGTTACGGCCAGACTGCGTACTCCCCTTGATAAACAGGTGCGGGATAATCTCAGATCCGAATGTCCTCGTCCCGCCCTTTCCTCAAAAATTACTGCCACCCCATCTATTGATGCTTCTCTCATAACCTTTTTTACTAAATATGGCAAGGACCCACGCAAGGGGGTGGATAAAGCATGGTCTTCTTGTCAAGACAAACTGTTAGACGTGGTAGGTCCCCTAACTCGGATTTTCGACTTGGTAGAATCAGCTCGATTGGAACAGGCTTCGGTTGACCCAGCGGAACTTTCCTTGTGGGCCCAACGTGCCATTTGCTTGCTGGGAAACGCCAATTCTTCCATTATGCACGAACGCAGGAAAGGTCTTCTCCTCAAACTTGACCCTAAGCTGGTCAACTTGGCCGGTTCGGACCCCGGGGTCAAAGCAGAAGGCATGCTTTTTGGTGACTCCTTTATCAAGGAGTTGAGTAAATATGTGGCCACTTTTTCATCCCTTGATAAAGCCCAACAATCTTTGAAGAAGATGTTTTCGTCACGTGTTTTTGCCAGGGCTGGCAGAGGCATGAACCACTTTGCCGGCCGTACCTATGCTAACCAAGGTTCCCGGGGTTACTACGGCAACACAACATCTCAAGACTACAGGCCACAATTCTATCCCCAAAGGCACAGGGGCTTCAGGAACAGAGGGAACCGAAGTTCCAAGTTCTCCTCTAAAACCGGTAAGTCAACCAATTGTTTCTCAGGCTCTGGGGGGTCGTATTTCAACTTTCCTGTCAAAATGGAAAGAACTAACATCAGATCCATGGGTGTTAAATACCGTTCAGGGATATGTTTCTATAGCTGTTTGCAGAGCCTTTGCAAACTGTTTTTCCTCCTCCACCTCAATTTTCTTTACAAATGACAGACCTAATTTCCCTATAAATTCAAGCATTGCTTCAAAACAGGCGATAATCCCTTGTCCTTTAGATCCTTCAGGGTTTCTCAGTTTAGTTTTCCTGGTATAGAAAAATAACAAAAAGATGAGACCAGTTATCAACCTTCGGCAATTCAATCAGTTCGTTCTTTACAGACACTTCAAGATGGAAACTATCATTCATCTCAGGGATACCCTCCTACAAGGAGATTGGATGGTAAGGTTAGACCTAAAGGATGCTTATCTAACCGTGCCCATACACCCCGTCTCTCAAAAATTCCTCCAATTCCAATGGGCCGGTCAAACTTTCCGGTTTACTTCTCTGCATTTCGGTCTCACTTCCGCTCCATGGTGTTTCACAAAGCTGATGAGACCGGTGGCAGCTTTTCTCAGGGCTCGGGCGTCAGGTTGATTATCTACCTGGACGATATCCTCATGATGAATCAAAATCGCTCCTCCCTTCTGGCCCAAGAGCGTCTTTCCTGCACGCTACTTACAGATCTAGGTTTTATCATAAACTACGAGAAATCTTCCTTAGATCCAACCCAAAAGTTCGAATTTCTAGGTTTCCTCGTAGATTCCATTCCAGCTTCTCTTCTTCTTCCCTCCTCAAAGATAAAATCCATCAAGTCAGAAATTCTGTTCATTCTTCGCAACTCTCAACTCTCTCTCCGATCCCTTGCAAGAGACGTAGGTCTTCTCTCTTCCTCAATCCAAGCTATTTTCCCAGGTCCTTTACATTATCGAGCTTTGCAAAGGTTGAAAATACGCCACCTCCAAGGGGGGTTGGCCTATTCAGATTCCATAGAACTAGATCAGGACTCTTGAGCGGAACTCCAATGGTGGATAGACCATTTAGATGCCTGGAACGGCAGGACCATCTTTGCATCAGCCCCAGATCCAGTATTAGAATCAGGTGCAAGCCTTCAAGGATGGGGGGCCCGTTGTGGTACAGTCTCGACTGGAGGATTATGGTCGCGAGAGGAGTCAAAACTGCACATAAATTGTTTAGAGATGCTTGCCGGCTCCTTTGCAATCAGAAGCCTTGCAAGAGACAGGGTTTCCTGCTCCGTTCTACTCAGGATGGACAACATTTCCGCGGTTCGCTACATCAACCGCTTGGGGGGGCACAAGGTCCAAGCCTTTAGCGGAATTAGCAAAAGGGTTCTGGGAGTTTTGTCTTCTAAACAGAATCTCAGTGCAAGCGGAGTACCTTACGGGCAACCTCAACGTGGTAGCAGATTGGTACTCTCGACATTTTTGAAGATTCCAGCGACTGGATGCTCAATGTGCAGGTCTTCAACAGCATCCTTCACAAGTGGGGTCCTTTCGAGGTAGATCTATTCGCTAAACGACTCAACGCACAACTACCAAAGTTCTTCAGTTGGCATCCAGACCCGCTAGCCCTAACATTCAATGCTTTTTCTCAAGACTGGTCTTCTTCCCTCAATTACGCCTTTCCCCCCTTCATTTTGATTTCCAGGGTTATAGCACATGTCAGACGCCAACAGGCTTCCATAGTACTCATAGTTCCCTTCTGGCATGCTCAGGTGTGGTTTCCATCCCTCCTAGAACTTTCAATAGAACCTCCATTCTTACTTCCTCCGATCCCGGACCTTCTAACCAATCCTCAAGGCCTATCTCACAACCTAATTCTCCAGAATGCTCTCATTCTCTCAGCTTGGAAGATTTCAGGGAATCCCAGCCTGGCACTTCTATTTCGACAGAAGCTTCAAATTTCCTGGACATGGCTAGAGCTCCAGAAACAAAGAAAGCATATAGATCAACTTGGGATCTCTGGCATTGCTGGTGTGTGGGAAAACAGGTGAATCCCTTTACAGCAGATGTAACAATGGTTATCAGTTTTTTGGCAGCAGAAGCTTCCAAAGGTAAATCTTTCCGTACTATTAATTTGTATAGGTCGGCTATTTCTTCGTCACATGTGTTTTTACAGGGAAAACCTGTTGGAGAACATCCCTTGGTATGTCGCCTTTTAAAGGGAGTACAATTTTCCAATCCTCCAAAGCCAAAATATAGTTCTATATGGGATGTTAATACTGTATTAAGATTGTTTGTGTCATGGCCGGATAATGCCTCTTTGTCGTTAAAGCAGCTTTCAGCCAAATTGACTATGCTTTTATGTCTGGTGTCTTTCAAACGCTTATCTGATGTTAAAGCTTTGGACATTACAGCTCGTCAGTTCACTCCTTCTGGGGTGTTGTTTAATGTGGTCAGACGTACAAAAACTAACCTTTCTTCAGTTTTTTACCCCTTTTTTCCAGATCAGCCTAAACTTTGTGTAGGTCAATGTTTAAAAGTTTATGAACAACAGACAGCCGGTCTGAGGAATTCCTCTTCTACCCAGCTCCTGATTTCCTTCAGGAAGCCTTTCAAACCCGTGTCCTCCCCAACCTTAGCTCGTTGGGTCCGCTGGATTATGTCTTTGGCTGGAATTGATATCTCCATCTTTGGGGCTCATACGGCTAGGGGAGCCATGGCGTCCAAAGCTTTTTGGGACGGTTCCCGCTTAGAGGATATTCTCAGGTTGGCTGACTGGTCCAATGACAATGTTTTTAAAGTTTTCTATTGTAAACCGATTGAACATGCCTCTTTCAATGTGATTAATACGCTTTAAAATAGCATAATAGGAGCCTCCGGTCTTGCCATAAAATGTAGATTTTCCTAGTAATTTATGAAGGAAAGTCTTAATTTTATTAAAGACACGGAGGCGACTATTATCCCGCCGCTACAAAATTAATTCTACTATTTTGTCTCCCTCCCTTTCAGCTTCTACATTGGGACAACAGTCAACGACATAAGGCTCCGGCCTTCGTCTCTTCGGCGGCTTCATTCTTGACCAGTTTCGCCTCTACAATCTTTTCTCCGTCCTCTCAGAACACCCTTCCGGAGTGCACTCAAAGACTGATTTACTCTTCACAAGAATTTTTAGCTCTAGGCTTAGCTATTTGTGTTTGTAGTTTAATTGTTCCGTTGTTTTCTACGGTTTAAGCTCGCACAAGAAAAGAGGGCTGTTCCCAGTCAAGATAGGTATTATTACAACAGGTTGTTGGTGATTGGTGCATTTGCTTAGAACTACCTTTTGATCCTCATTGGCCGTTGTGGTTGGCCTTATGGGATCAGTAGTTCTGTTCTTGACTGTGGCTGCTATTGAAAATAAAGAAAAGACTAAAGCATAATACTCGCCTCCGTGTCTTTAATAAAATTAATACTTTCCTTCATGAATTACTGGGAAAATCTACATTATGAAAATGAAAGATCTATTTGTTAATGCTGGTTTCATATTAGGCTTTATGAATCACACAATACTGCAGGCGCATATGTAACAAATGTGGCCATGACTGAACATTCCACAATTTAGCACAATCAATACCACCTATTTACAAATGAAAAGATTTGGGAGCTGAATGTGCAAAGTAGTCGCTGAATGGGAACGGCTGCTTGGCAGAAGTCTAATGAAAGTATTCACATAAATAGCATGATTTGTGAGTGTGCAAAAGCATAATTTAAGTTCCATCCCTATATGTTACGAAATAATGGTACTTACATGCATTAGCACCATATATTTACTGTGTGTGTTAATCCCTGCTCGTGTAAAGTGATGTACCAAACATACAACTGGAGTGTACTCACTGAGGAAGGTAGTCATTCATATAGGTGTGTGCTCTAATATTGTCATTATGTTGTTACCAATTGCAGCTCTTGTGCTCATTTGCACATATGTATTTCAAATTATATTGTTATACTGGAATTTCATTTTTATGTACTCGTGCTTTCATTTATCAATTTTTTTTGCATTTATTATATATTATATATATTCTTATATAATAGTAGGTACACCCATAATCCCGTATTCAATGTGTATATTTATTGTCTTATTAAGTTAGCTTAACCAAAGGCCTTAGGAGGTTGGGGCCAGCTATACGTAGGTAATCGTTTCCAATTACGAAACAGCAATTTTTTTGTGATTTGCTATTTGCTAATGGCAAACACCCATGTACAAATGTGTGTATTACAAATTTTGCAATTCGCAGTGGGTCATAAAAAGACCTGCCTCATGAATATTAATGAGGTATGTCTTGGTTTGTGACCCATTGAGAATCACTAAAATCACAGGGTTGGTGGCCCGCTGGGGTCAGCAGACCACCATCCCTGTGATTTCTTTTAAATAAAGCATTATATATTTCATAAAATGCAGCCTGTTCCACTTAAAGGAAAACAGAATATTTGAAAAAAAAAAAGGTTTTCTTTTCATTTTTTTAACAGAAAGCAGTGGTCCATGAGACCACTGCCTGTAATTAAAAATGTTTTACAAACATTCATAAAGGGGAAGGTGTCACCACCTACTTAAAGTAGGTGGTAAAATGCTACTGTTTTGCAACCACATTGCAGTTGCACACCATTCTAAGCACGCCCCTTCCTAATCCCAAATCAGAAACCCAATTTGCACTTGAGTAAAAGGTTAACAAATCGCAAATAGGGTTTTGTACATTTAAAAATACTTTTTGCATTCACAATCGAGCCAATTCTGTAAATCGGCACATTTGTGAACACATTAAATGCTTTGTACATCTGGCCCTTGGTTCCTAATGTTTAACTTTTAACATGAAAGTTTTGCTTGCACTGCAGTGTTTTTTCTTGCTGGTGCATTCACGTGATCTCATAGTCAGTCAAAGGCATATTGTGTATTAGAGATAGTGAGGTCCGGGAGGAGAACGTTTTGCCACACTGAGAGGTGCCAACAAATTGAGAGAAGACTCCCCTTCATGTCACATCAGGAACAGGGAGACATCCAGGTTCGTCCTGATGTTCAAACTTGAGGATGGGAAAATCGAGAGAAGTTGCCTATTTCTGTTGCAAGAAGGCGGAAAACTACTGGAGTCGATGACTGAGTTCTTGAAAGTTCTGTTGGTACAATTGATGTTTACACTGTTAGTTAGAGACTGATTTTCTTGAACTTTGAGGGGTACAGACTGCTCCGCTCTTATTTACTTTGTGTGGCTTTATGCTATGCATTGCCTTGATTTGAATGATTTCTACTGAAGCTTCCACTACGTTGATGCCTTCCTGCTCTTCCAGAACTAAATAGGTGTACACTGATCCTATTTTTTATCTTTGGCATTGCAGCAACCGAATTTCTGCATGCCTTATGCTACTAGGATTTAATTTCATTCAATGCTTTTGTTTTACCTTTGATTATCCTAAATCTTTACAATACGTTCTTGAGATTCAGATACAGTGGATTAGTTGTAAAATTGTATTAAACTTATTTAACTTTATTTATCAATTCCTGTGTGGCCAATTTGGGCTGCACTGTAAATAGACCCGTTTGATTGATATTAACACCCCTTTACACCTCAGGGAACTAAAAAGCTTAATCGCAGGAGACCCAGCCCAGTGTTCCACCAAGTGTACATATTCCAGAAACTGAAGATGCAGTGGTCAATGAACCAAAAAAGCACAGTAATTTAGCACCACAAGCAGAAAACTGTAATAGGCATCACTATAAGCGACAGGAGAACCATCAAAAGTGATATGTCATCTATATTATAGACTGAGCCTTGGCAAATTCGGAGTAAATGAACAGTTTGAGTGGGGGTAGGGAGAAGTTACCATCCCCTGGAAATTCGGTGGGGTATAGGAATCATTTAAATCTACATGATTGAAAACACAATTATAATTCACTACACTTTATTCATGGGACCTTAAACAAAGTAGAGAGCTACCAGCAGATGAACCAAGAACAGGCAAAGGCTATAAATGTGAAGAAGGAAGGGGAAGATTCTAGCAAAGGATGTGGCATTTCCATACTGTCCAAAGATTCTGGAAAGTGGTGTCGGGAGGCCTAGCCACATTATTGAAAACAGGAAATGTACACCAGGTCAATCAGAAACATTAATGTGGGGTGGCAGGTGCCATGACAGCCAGCATGTGAAGAGAAGATGAGCGAGCGCTGTGTTTGGAATATTACTGTAGGAAACAGACCCAAACTGAGGTTGAAATGTCTTATCAAATAATACAAGAAACGCATTAAAGATTAATGGTGGGATATGCAGCATGCTGTAGAGAAGCAGCAAAGAAATGTAAATGATTTAGGAGGATGGGTAATGCTTTATAATTAGAAGAGGCTCCAGGAACAAAATATATCATTGGTTTTCATATAACAAAGAAAGATGTTTGTGTGCAATCGCAACTACTTCAAATTGGAACATATCTAAAAGACTGCACTTATTTGGAAACTAATAAAATCAAATTAGCAAAAACTAATGTTTTTCCTGTGTGCATTTAGGTTGTGTAAGAGGAGCTATAGTCACAAGTAAGCATGTATAGAAGAGTGTGCTGCTCCGTGAGTAACTCTGCAGAAGGTTTACAAACATAACAAAGAAAAAGTGAAGGGGAAACTGTTTCAGGAGTCCCAGGACAATTAGGAATTCAAGCTCCAGATCAGGGCTGGTTACCACCGTGTAGGAAAGTACCATCTTGCCTGGCATGTTACCCCCATATTTCACTGTGTATATGTTGTTTTAGTCTATGTGTCAC
Organism: Pleurodeles waltl; assembly: GCF_031143425.1. Taxonomy (NCBI): domain Eukaryota; kingdom Metazoa; phylum Chordata; class Amphibia; order Caudata; family Salamandridae; genus Pleurodeles; species Pleurodeles waltl. The sequence continues at coordinate 1,222,215,926 of NC_090447.1, forward strand.
TTGACCCTGCCAGGCAGGGCCCCAGTGCTCATAGGTATGTGCCCTGTATGTGTTCCCTGTGTGGTGCCTAACTGTCTCACTGAGGCTCTGCTAACCAGAACCTCAGTGGTTATGCTCTCTCTGCTTTCCAAATTTGTCACTAACAGGCTAGTGACTAAATTTACCAATTCACATTGGCATACTGGTACACCCATATAATTCCCTTGTATATGGTACTGAAGTACCCAGGGTATTGGGGTTCCAGGAGATCCCTATGGGCTGCAGCATTTCTTTTGCCACCCATAGGGAGCTCTGACAATTCTTACACAGGCCTGCCACTGCAGCCTGCGTGAAATAACATCCACGTTATTTCACAGCCATTTACCCCTGCACATAAGTAACTTATAAGTCACCTATATGTCTAACCTTCACCTGGTGAAGGTTGGGTGCCACATTACTTAGTGTGCAGGCACCCTGGCACTAGCCAAGGTGCCCCCACATCGTTCAGGGCAAATTGCCCGGACTTTGTGAGTGCAGGGACACCATTAGACGCGTGCACTATACATAGGTCACTACCTATGTATAGCATCACAATGGTAACTCCGAACATGCCCATGTAACATGTCTAAAATAATGGAATTGTTATTGGGGGGGAATTTCCATGATCCCTCGGGTCTCTAGCACAGAACCCGGGTACAGCCAAACTGCCTTTCCGGCGTCTCCACTGCAGCTGCTGCTGCCAACCCCTCAGACAAGTTTCTGCCCTCCTGGGGTCCAGGCAGCCTTGGCCCAGGAAGGCAGAACAAAGGATTTCCTCTGAGAGAGGGTGTTACACCCTCTCCCTTTGGAAATAGGTGTGAAGGGCTGGGGAGGAGTAGCCTCCCCCAGCCTCTGGAAATGCTTTGATGGGCACAGATGGTGCCCATCTCTGCATAAGCCAGTCTACACCGGTTCAGGGATCCCCCAGCCCTGCTCTGGCGTGAAACTGGACAAAGGTAAGGGGAGTTACCACTCCCCTGATCAGCACCTCCCAGGGGAGGTGCCCAGAGCTCCTCCAGTGTGTCCCAGACATCTGCCATCTTGGAAACAGAGGTGTTGGGGGCACACAGGACTGCTCTGAGTGCCCAGTGCCAGCAGGTAACGTCAGAGACCCCCTCTGATAGGCTCTTACCTCTCTTGGTAGCCAGTTCTACTAACCTGGTAGCCAAACCTCCTTTTCTGGCTATATAGGGTCTCTGCTTTGGGGAATTCTGCAGATGACGAATGCAAGAGCTCATCAGAGTTCCTCTGCATCTCTCTCTTCACCTTCTACCAAGGATCGACCGCTGACTGCTCCAGGACGCCTGCAAAACTGCAACAAAGTAGCAAGACGACTACCAGCAACATTGTAGCTCCTAATCCTGCTCGCTTTCTCAACTGTTTCCTGGTGGTGCATGCTCTGGGGGTAGCCTGCCTTCACCCTGCACCAGAAGCTCCGAAGAAATCTCCAGTGGGTCGACGGAATCTTCGCGGGGACCCCTTAGCCCTGCTCTGGCGTGAAACTGGACAAAGGAAAGGGGAGTGACCACTCCCCTGACCTGCACCTCCCCTGGGAGGTGTCCAGAGCTCCTCCAGTGTGCTCCAGACCTCTGCCATCTTGGAAACAGAGGTGCTGCTGGCACACTGGACTGCTCTGAGTGGCCAGTGCCACCAGGTGACGTCAGAGACTCCTTCTGATAGGCTCCTTCAGGTGTTAGTAGCCTATCCTCTCCCCTAGGTAGCCAAACCCTCTTTTCTGGCTATTTAGGGTCTCTGTCTCTGGGGAAACTTTAGATAACGAATGCAAGAGCTCATCAGAGTTCCTCTGCATCTCTCTCTTCACCTTCTGCCAAGGAATCGACTGCTGACCGTGCTGGAAGCCTGCAAAACTGCAACATAGTAGCAAAGACGACTACTGCAACTCTGTATCGCTGATCCTGCCGCCTTCTCGACTGTTTTCCTGGTGGTGCATGCTGTGGGGGTAGTCTGCCTCCTCTCTGCACTAGAAGCTCCGAAGAAATCTCCTGTGGGTCGACGGAATCTTCCCCCTGCTACCGCAGGCACCAAAAAGCTGCATTACCGGTCCCTTGGGTCTCCTCTCAGCACGACGAGCGAGGTCCCTCGAATCTAGCAACTCTGTCCAAGTGACTCCCACAGTCCAGTGACTCTTCAGTCCAAGTTTGGTGGAGGTAAGTCCTTGCCTCACCTCGCTAGACTGCATTGCTGGGAACCACGACTTTTGCAGCTACTCCGGCCCCTGTGCACTTCCGGTGGAAATCCTTTGTGCACAGCCAAGCCTGGGTCCACGGCACTCTAACCTGCATTGCACGACTTTCTAAGTTGGTCTCCGGCGACGTGGGACTCCTTTGTGTAACTTCGGGTGAGCACCGTTTCACGCATCCTTGTAGTGCCTGTTTCTGGCACTTCTCTGGGTGCTACCTGCTGCTGAGAGGGCTCCTTGTCTTGCTCGATGTCTCCTCTACCTCCTGGTCCAATTTGCGACCTCCTGGTCCCTCCTGGGCCACAGCAGCATCCAAAAACGCTAACCGCACGATTTGCAGCTAGCAAGGCTTGTTGGCGTTCTTTCGGTGGGAAAATACTTCTGCACGACTCTCCACGGAAAGAGGGAGCCGTCCACCAAAGGGGAAGTCTCTAGCCCTTTTTGTTCTTGCAGAAACCTCAGCTTCTTCTGTCCAGTAGAAGCTTCTTTGCATCCACAGCTGGCATTTCCTGGGCATATGCCCATCTCCGACTTGCTTGTGACTTTTGGACTTGGTCCCCTTGTTCCACAGGTACCCTATATTGGAAATCCACAGTTGTTGCATTGTTGGTTTGTGTCTTTCCTGCATTATTCCTCTATCATGACTTCTTTGTCTTTTGGGGAACTTCAGTGCACTTTGCACTCACTTTTCAGGGTCTTGGGGAGGGCTATTTTTCTAACTCTCACTATTTTCTAATAGTCCCAGCGACCCTCTACAAGGTCACATAGGTTTGGGGTCCATTCGTGGTTCGCATTCCACTTTTGGAGTATATGGTTCGTGTTGCCCCTATCCCTATGTGTCCCCATTGCATCCTATTGTAACTATACATTGTTTGCACTGTTTTCTAAGACTATACTGCATATTTTTGTTATTGTGTACATATAACTTGTGTATACTTGCTATCCTCACTCTGAGGGTACACTCTAAGATACTTTGGCATATTGTCATAAAAATAAAGTACCTTTATTTTTAGTATAACTGTGTATTGTGTTTTCTTATGATATTGTGCAAGTGACACTTGTGGTACTGTAGTAGCTTCACACGTCTCCTAGTTCAGCCTAAGCTGCTCTGCTAAGCTACCATTATCTATCAGCCTATGCTGCTAGACACCCTATACACTAATAAGGGATAACTGGGCCTGGTGCAAGGTGCAAGTACCCCTTGGTACTCACTACAAGCCAGTCCAGCCTCCTACATTGGTTGTGCAGCGGTGGGATAAGTGCTTTGAGACTACTTACCACTCTTGTCATTGTACTTTTCATAAGAGAAAAATATACAAAACAAGTTCAGTGTGTGTACACATAGCTAAAAAGTTTTGCATTTCCTCTTTTCACTCTTTTCTAAAGTGCTGAAAAGTACTTCTAAACTTTCAAAAAGTTCTTAAAAGTTTAAAAAGTTTTTTTCTGTCTTTCTAAAAAGTTCTGAAAACTTTTTTCTCTTTTTCTAACACTTTAACTCTCTCTAAAAATGTCTGGCACAGGCCAAAATGTTGACCTGTCTAAGATTGCATATGATCACCTTAGCTGGAAAGGAGCAAGGAGTCTCTGCATAGAGAGAGGTTTGAGTGTAGGGAAGAATCCTTCCTTTGAATTGTTACTTAACATGCTTAGAGAACAAGATAAGGCTAAAAGTGCCCCATCTGTTGAAAAAGTAGCTAATGGTTCCCAATCTGATCCAGGGACTCCCCCAGGAAAAGATTCAGGAAAGAAACTTCCAAGCCTGCCCATTACTAGACAGTCTAGCATAGTTGGTACTGATGTTGAGTCACACCATACAAATAGTGTTGTCTCACATCATAGCAAGAGCATTCATTCTCATCACAGTAGAAATGATGTTTCTGTTAGCCAAGCTGTTAGGGTGGCTTCTGTAAGGGACAGGTCTCCTTCTGTCCATTCTCACCATACTTCTGTGTCTAGGAATGTCCCTCCCACCCACCCTGAAGACAGATTGTTAGAAAGTGAGCTCAATAGATTGAGAGTGGAACAAACCAGACTGAAGCTCAAGAAGCAACAGCTGGATTTGGAAAGACAGACCTTAGAAGTAGAGAAGAAAAGACAGAAGTTGGGTTTAGAAACCCATGTGGCAGCAGCAGTATTCCCCATAGTCATCCTGCAAAAGAGCATGATTCCAGGAATCTGCACAAGATAGTTCCCCCTTATAAGGAGGGGGATGACATTAACAAGTGGTTTGCTGCACTTGAGAGGGCCTGTGTTGTACAGGATGTCCCTCAAAGGCCGTGGGCTGCTATCCTATGGCTATCATTTAGTGGAAAAGGTAGGGATAGGCTCCTTACTGTGAAAGAAAGTGATGCCAATAATTTTACAGTTCTTAAGAATGCACTCCTGGATGGTTATGGCTTAACCACTGAACAATACAGGATAAAGTTCAGAGAGACCAAAAAGGAGTCTTCACAAGACTGGGTTGATTTCATTGACCATTCAGTGAAGGACTTGGAGGGGTGGTTAAATGGCAGTAAAGTTACTGATTTTGAAAGCCTGTATAACTTGATCCTGAGAGAGCATATTCTTAATAATTGTGTGTCTGATTTGTTGCACCAGTACTTGGTGGACTCTGATCTGACCTCTCCCCAAGAATTGGGAAAGAAGGCAGACAAATGGGTCAGAACAAGGGTGAACAGAAAAGTTCATTCAGGGGGTGACAAAGAGAACAATAAGAAGAAAGATGGTGAAAAATCTCAAGATAAGCATGGGGATAAGGGTAAAACCAAAGATCCCACTTCAAATCTTAAACACTCTTCAGGGGGTGGGGATAAAACAAATTCTTCCTCTTCTTCTCAACCTACACAATTTAAAAAGCCTTGGTGCTTTGTGTGTAAAAACAGAGGCCATAGGCCAGGGGATAAGTCCTGTCCAGGTAAACCCCCTGAGCCTACCACCACTAATACATCAAGCTCTAGTGCCCCTAGCAGTAGTGGTACTAGTGGTGGGACTGCTGGCAACAGTCATGTTAAGGGTGTAGTTGGGTTCACTTATGGGTCCATAGTAGAAACTGGGGTAGTCACTCCCAAGACAGTTTCTGTCACACCTAGTGGCATTGGCCTTGCCACACTGGCTGCTTGTCCCCTTACAATGGATAAGTACAGGCAGACAGTTTCAATAAATGGTGTTGAGGCCTTGGCCTACAGGGACACAGGTGCCAGTATCACTTTGGTGACTGAAAACCTAGTGCATCCTGAACAACACATCATTGGACAACAGTATAAGATTATTGATGTCCATAACTCCACTAAGTTTCTTCCCTTAGCTATAATTCAGTTTAGTTGGGGTGGAGTTACTGGCCCTAAGCAGGTGGTGGTATCACCTAGCTTACCTGTAGACTGTCTCTTAGGTAATGACCTACAGGCCTCAGGTTGGGCTGATGTAGAGTTTTATGCCCATGCAGCCATGCTGGGCATCCCTGAGGAATTGTTCCCTCTCATTTCTACTGAAATGAAAAAGCAAAGGAGAGAAGGCCTGAAAACTCAGGATCCCTCTCCATCAACAGGTAAAAAGGGTATCACAGTATCCCCTAACCACCCTACCATTCAGGATACCATTCCTGTGGTGGGAGAAACCTCTCCTGGGGTGGCACCTGTTACAAGGGAATCATCAGTTAGCAAAACTGTACTCCCTGAGGTGGAAGTACCTCTCTGTGGGATAACTAACATTGGTGAGAAAAAGAGCACCATTTTAGTTAACCTGGAGCATCCCTCCAACCCTCCCAGAGAAACTTTAGTGCAGAAGCCCTGCACTGCCTCACAACACTTAGGACAGCATCCCTGCCCTAGTGTGGAGCTCATAGGACAGCATCCCTGCCCTGCTCCAACTCAAGAGAAACAGCATCCCTGTTCTCTCTTCCAGCCATATGGACAAAGTTTTTGCCCAGCTATGGCTTTTCTGAGACAGCATCCCTGTCTGGCATTTCCATCACTAGAAATAGGTTCAGTGGTCAATTCCCACTGCTCTAAACTAAAACTTACTGATAGAAACTCTGAGAATACATCTTCACATTGTTACTTAGCTAAAAAACTTCAAACAGGGTGGTTTACATCCCCACAGGGAAGTAACCATATAGTGGATGATAAAGGGAGTAACCAGTCTATTGCAGAGCTACTCTCTACTTATCACCACTTAGACAATAAAATCTCAACTGGCCAAGGTTAGCCTTATTGTCCTTCGTTTGGGGGGGGGTTGTGTGAGAAAGTAGCCTCTTTCTAGCCTTGTTACCCCCACTTTTGGCCTGTTTGTGAGTGTATGTCAGGGTGTTTTCACTGTCTCACTGGGATCCTGCTAGCCAGGGCCCAGTGCTCATAGTGAAAACCCTATGTTTTCAGTATGTTTGTTATGTGTCACTGGGACCCTGCTAGTCAGGACCCCAGTGCTCATAAGTTTGTGGCCTATATGTATGTGTTCCCTGTGTGGTGCCTAACTGTCTCACTGAGGCTCTGCTAACCAGAACCTCAGTGGTTATGCTCTCTCATTTCTTTCAAATTGTCACTAACAGGCTAGTGACCAATTTTACCAATTCACATTGGCTTACTGGAACACCCTTATAATTGCCTAGTATATGGTACTGAGGTACCCAGGGTATTGGGGTTCCAGGAGATCCCTATGGGCTGCAGCATTTCTTTTGCCACCCATAGGGAGCTCAGACAATTCTTACACAGGCCTGCCACTGCATCCTGAGTGAAATAACGTCCACGTTATTTCACAGCCATTTTACACTGCACTTAAGTAACTTATAAGTCACCTATATGTCTAACCTTTACCTGGTAAAGGTTAGGTGCAAAGTAACTTAGTGTGAGGGCACCCTGGCACTAGCCAAGGTGCCCCCACATTGTTCAGGGCCAATTCCCTGAACTTTGTGAGTGTGGGGACACCATTACACGCGTGCACTACATATAGGTCACTACCTATATGTAGCTTCACAATGGTAACTCCGAATATGGCCATGTAACATGTCTAAGATCATGGAATTGCCCCCTCTATGCCATCCTGGCATTGTTGGCACAATTCCATGATCCCAGTGGTCTGTAGCACAGACCCTGGTACTGCCAAACTGCCTTTTCAGGGGTTTCACTGCAGCTGCTGCTGCTGCCAACCCCTCAGACAGGTTTCTGCCCCCCTGGGGTCAAGCCAGGCTTGTCCCAGGATGGCAGAACAAAGGACTTCCTCTGAGAGAGGGTGTTACACCCTCTCCCTTTGGAAAATGGTGTGAAGGCAGGGGAGGAGTAGCCTCCCCCAGCCTCTGGAAATGCTTTCATGGGCACAGATGTGCCCAATTCTGCATAAGCCAGTCTTCACCGGTTCAGGGGACCCCTTAGCCCTGCTCTGGCGCGAAACTGGACAAAGGAAAGGGGAGTGACCACTCCCCTGACCTGCACCTCCCCTGGGAGGTGTCCAGAGCTCCTCCAGTGTGCTCCAGACCTCTGCCATCTTGGAAACAGAGGTGCTGCTGGCACACTGGACTGCTCTGAGTGGCCAGTGCCACCAGGTGACGTCAGAGACTCCTTCTGATAGGCTCCTTCAGGTGTTAGTAGCCTATCCTCTCTCCTAGGTAGCCAAACCCTCTTTTCTGGCTATTTAGGGTCTCTGTCTCTGGGGAAACTTTAGATAACGAATGCAAGAGCTCATCAGAGTTCCTCTGCATCTCTCTCTTCACCTTCTGCCAAGGAATCGACTGCTGACCGCGCTGGAAGCCTGCAAAACTGCAACATAGTAGCAAAGACGACTACTGCAACTCTGTATCGCTGATCCTGCCGCCTTCTCGACTGTTTTCCTGGTGGTGCATGCTGTGGGGGTAGTCTGCCTCCTCTCTGCACTAGAAGCTCCGAAGAAATCTCCTGTGGGTCGACGGAATCTTCCCCCTGCTACCGCAGGCACCAAAAAGCTGCATTACCGGTCCCTTGGGTCTCCTCTCAGCACGACGAGCGAGGTCCCTCGAATCCAGCAACTCTGTCCAAGTGACTCCCACAGTCCAGTGACTCTTCAGTCCAAGTTTGGTGGAGGTAAGTCCTTGCCTCACCTCGCTAGACTGCATTGCTGGGAACCGCGACTTTTGCAGCTACTCCGGCCCCTGTGCACTTCCGGCGGAAATCCTTTGGGCACAGCCAAGCCTGGGTCCACGGCACTCTAACCTGCATTGCACGACTTTCTAAGTTGGTCTCCGGCGACGTGGGACTCCTTTGTGTAACTTCGGGTGAGCACCATTTCACGCATCCTTGTAGTGCCTGTTTCTGGCACTTCTCCGGGTGCTACCTGCTGCTGAGAGGGCTCCTTGTCTTGCTTGACGTCCCCTCTACCTCCTGGTCCAATTTGCGACCTCCTGGTCCCTCCTGGGCCACAGCAGCGTCCAAAAACGCTAACCGCACGATTTGCAGCTAGCAAGGCTTGTTGGCGTTCTTTCGGCAGGAAAACACTTCTGCACGACTCTCCACGGCGAGAGGGATCCGTCCACCAAAGGGGAAGTCTCTAGCCCTTTTCGTTCCTGCAGAAACCTCAGCTTCTTCTGTCCAGTAGAAGCTTCTTTGCATCCACAGCTGGCATTTCCTGGGCATATGCCCATCTCCGACTTGCTTGTGACTTTTGGACTTGGTCCCCTTTTTCCACAGGTACCCTAGATTGGAAATCCACAGTTGTTGCATTGTTGGTTTGTGTCTTTCCTGCATTATTCCTCTATCACGACTTCTTTGTCTTCTGGGGAACTTCAGTGCACTTTGCACTCACTTTTCAGGGTCTTGGGAGGGCTATTTTTCTAACTCTCACTATTTTCTAATAGTCCCAGCGACCCTCTACAAGGTCACATAGGTTTGGGGTCCATTCGTGGTTCGCATTCCACTTTTGGAGTATATGGTTCGTGTTGCCCCTATCCCTATGTGTCCCCATTGCATCCTATTGTAACTATACATTGTTTGCACTGTTTTCTAAGACTATACTGCATATTTTTGGTATTGTGTACATATAACTTGTGTATATTTGCTATCCTCACTCTGAGGGTACACTCTAAGATACTTTGGCATATTGTCATAAAAATAAAGTACCTTTATTTTTAGTATAACTGTGTATTGTGTTTTCTTATGATATTGTGCAAGTGACACTTGTGGTACTGTAGTAGCTTCACACGTCTCCTAGTTCAGCCTAAGCTGCTCTGCTAAGCTACCATTATCTATCAGCCTATGCTGCTAGACACCCTATACACTAATAAGGGATAACTGGGCCTGGTGCAAGGTGCAAGTACCCCTTGGTACTCACTACAAGCCAGTCCAGCCTCCTACAACTTCTCTTTAAGTTTTTTCAAAATGATGCCTTCCTGACAAAAGCCATCAGTCTGCTGCACCTTTATCTTTGTTCAGGGCTTTCTGCCTTTCCTGCACCTCAATATCTGTCACGTTCCTATAATATCACATCCTTTAAACAATTATCAAACATATTACTATTGAAATCAGTGGTTACTGCACACTAGTGGCATACTAACATCACAGCACTTGATAGGTGGAAAGTAAAGACTTTGCAGCACAAATGAACTCAACAAACCATATTTCCATATGCAGGGGAATCTATCTTTGAGATTACAATTCAAAATTCTCTTAGATAAGGTCTAGAATTGTTTCAAATATATGATCTCGCCCATGAGATGAGTTAACAGCAAATTGTTTGAATGATTGAAACTCATTTTTTACTTAGACGGCTGTGGACCAATATGTCTTATAAACTTATTAATTCAAATTGTTCGATATGAGCATTAGTTTCTTTCTGTAAGTTTTCTTTCCTTTAAACCGCTATATTACAAGAAGCCATCATCCAAATATTATCATGAGTCTAAGCCTCCACAATGAAAAAAGTTGATACATTTTTCTTCATTTTTCACTTCCATTCAGTCATGACCACGCAATGAACCAGCATTCTTTCCACTATCAATGAAAAATGTATCCTGTGACCCTCTCTAGTTCTCTCTACACAGTTACTTCCAGGTTATCTGTCTTGTTTAAATTAAAAAAAAATCTTTCCTGATAATATGGATACCTTTAACCCCACCCACTGCACCTGCACTCACCTAATTGTCAATTTATCTTTCCCTATTAGCCTGTGTTCATTATCTCCTTGATGCCAGGAACACAGGCAAGGCCTGGTGGCAGAGTGGACAAATGTAAGAGACAATTGGTTACAAAGCTACTCAAGGTCACACATGGAGTCAGAGGAGAAAATGGCAAAGTCCTGACCAAGGGCACAAGAAAGTAAGATCACCGAAAGAACAGGCTATCAAGGCATGCAGAATAACTAACCCCTAGGATGGATGTAAGACACTCATGAGCTCTACATCTTGAGACTGAAGTTTAGTAAGTTCCTCACCCACACCTGATGTCACAGATACTGCAAATATCCACAGATAGGATGTACATGCAAAGCCAGGGTCTGTGGAGCTGATTCTTTTGGTGATGTTACACAAGTAACAGAAAGACAATACTCGCAGTGGACAAGAAACACCACCTAGGTTGTCATCCGATCCCATAAATCCTGGAGAAGAAACAGAACACTCAAGGCAGTAACAGCAGTACTACAGATAGACAAGGAGCTAGAAAAGAAGAGTGCTCAAAAGGAAACAAGAGATAACAAAGGACACTTGCCAGAAAGCAAGTAGCAAACCGCACAAGGGAAAAGAAAGCTACATTAGTAGGCATAGGAAGGTAGCATACTAGAATCTGGAATCTAAGCTAAAGGGAAAGAAAGGCAAGGACTGGAAAAGAGAATCTACAGAAAGAGATAATATTCAAGGATGAAGTATGCACTAAAATAGTGCTGGCTCAAGAATCAGGAATCAAGATACTGCTACAGATAGTTCAAGGCACAAGAATGCACTAAAATAGCACTACCCCAGGAATCAAGGAAGCACTCTAGGCAGTTCAAGTTCAAGAAACAAGGCATTAGCTACAGTTCAGGAACCAGGAGTCTCAAGGAAACAAGGAATAACAATATCTCAGGAACTCTGGAAACAAGGGGTCCATCAAACAGGACCACCGCTACAATGGCTAACACTGGATTGAAAGAAACTGGGGCTTAAAAAGCTGTATGTGCTCACATTACTCAGGTTTGAGCAGACTAGTGCCACAGGTGTGTTGATTTCCTTTACCCATCCTTTTCTTCCAAGAGTGGAAGCAAAGAAATGTGCAGGGAATTCTAAGTATTGTAGTTTTTAGGAAGCACAGACTGGCTTCCATAACCCAGCATGGATTCAGAATGTATTGGAATTTCATAACAGTGTATAAGAAGCTTAATTTCAGTATATGGACATAGCGGAAGGTTCAGAAGCTTATTTGAACACAGAAAAGGCATACACGTAGGCCCTGTGGTGGTGGGAACAACAGGTAAGTGAGCGAAAAGTGACACTTGGGTATTACGTTAGAATCCCAATCTTCTCAGTGAAGGTGACGCTTTTCCTATTGATCACTGAAGTTTATATACTTCAGTGCATGAATTGCTTATTTAAACAGTTTGATTCAAATGAGTAATTTACTCCACCTCCTGACGGAGTACAATTCACCTGCCAAGTTATAAACAGCCCCCAAGTCCCACTCAATACTGTTGTGCATAGTGAAATGCTCATGGCTTTTTAGCAGTTCATATCAGAAATCAATCACTTTTCAACCACACATGTTTGCAACACTTTCTAGACACTGCAGTGGATCAACCGTCCAGTTGCGGCTCGCGGGGGTGGAATATATATTATATAAAAATATAAAGGAAAAAAAACTTACCTCAGCGCCGCCGCTCCTCCATGTCCTCTGCAGGCAGGCACAGGCTCCCAGCCTACCCTGCAGCCAATCCTGACGCTGCTCAGAGCAGCATTAGGATTGGCTGGGAGCCTGTGCCTGCTCTCTCCAGCCTGGCAACACAGTGCCAACACTCCTCCGCCATAGCAGGGTTGCCGCCACTGCAACCATCTGAGTAAATTTCAAAAGATCTGGGTGTCAACTGTCTTTAGCTTGTAGAACATATGTGCATTGTGGATTAAGAAGAACATGTGCACAAGGAAATATGCTACAGAAAGCAACCAAGGTCAAAGATAGAAATGAGGAGCTCTCAGGACTGGAGTTTCCTTGGGATATAATGACAAAAACTAATTTATGTGTGTAACACTGGTCCTGCACATGCTCTCACCCTCCCAGACAGATAGGATCCTACTTTCTTTCTCATTATAACAATAACAGGTTCTAAGAGTGGAATTTCCTAAGGATATACAAATCACAAACTAGTGTGAATATTTAAATTTTAAAAAACGAATTTTTTATACTTTTCTTTATGCAAAGTCACAATTGTAGTACGTACCGAAAAACACATGCTGACTATAGTTTTCAGATCATATAGCACTTGGGAAGACAAATGTATAATGGAAAGAACTATTGCCTTCTGCAGTGGTGGCTGGTGAGGTTTGAGAGTGGTGGGGCTGGACTTGGTCTCGCAGGGGAGCGGTATGGGGGTATTAGGGGGGATTTCTGCTTTTTTACTGCCTAACCACTGGGATAGGGGGCATTTCTTTGCATTGGGGTCCTTGCCAGCCTTGCTGCCACACCGACTACTGTGGAGGATCAACATAACTATGCTGCTGCAACAGTCATGTCTGAGACCGCCTCCACCCATGTACCAGCACCCCTTTTGCACTTTCTTGTGAAGCACGAGGCTGCTGCAAACTATGCCGACAACACTTGTAGCCCAGCAGTGTGCACTTGCAGTTATGAGTGCAGCAGTGACTAATACATTCCTTTGAAAAATGCACAGTGGCTCCTCTTTCGTTGTGATTGGCATCAGCCTCTCTCACAATCTCAACAAATTGCAATATAACTTCCATTAAAATAACGTCAATGTCACATTCAAATGGCATCACCAAATATACAGTGTGTAAGGAAAACACAGTGAAATAAAGTATAAAGGTGAAAGGCAGAGGGGACAAACCGCAATAGAGAACAAAAGCACACCATAGGAGCGGCCAGAGGGTGACAGGCAAGACACCAAAGGTACTACAGGGGGCAGAGAAAATACTGACTTAACAGAGAACAGCAGGAAACTCAAAGATAAAGCGTGAAGCCAGTCAACCAACCCCAGCCCCCAACTTGGTTCCCTCAACTCTGTCAGCAGGTTTACAGCTTTACTAGCGGTAGCTTCTGTCTCCCTCTTGTATGCTCTATTAATTGCTCCAAGTCCACCCCTACCTTGTCCACCCCTGGGTGCAACTGGACAGGAACATGACCTGGTCAGCACCACCAGACATATTGTACGTTGATCAGCAGGATTTTAGTGTCCTGATCACTGTCTTGAAAAAGTGTGCCATTTGCTGTTGGCACAATACAAAAGCTAGTCAATGGCTGTTGGCACAATACATACTAATTAGTACAATTATTAAATACTTAAGGATGATTTCGCGAAGCAGGAAGATGTTCTGCCGATGTATTCCAACCACAATACTAAATATGAGCCATAGGTGTGCTGCAGCAGGCCTACTGCGTGAATAAACATCGTTCTTTCTTTTAATCAGCAAGCATGCTTGCTTGTTGAATAAAGGTAGCTTGATGAGCATATGCCGTTGGAAAAACCGCCGACTGTGACTGACACACAAGAGTGGCTGGAAGATGTCAGTGCAGCCACGGAAGGTCAGTAAGAGTTAAGAGTTGTGCTTTTAATTATAATGGTGTGCTGATCTGGAAACAGCACAGAGGCTCAGGAGCCCTAGCCTAACCACATGCAGGAATGGCCACTAGCACAAGAATGCCAGGTAAAAGTGCTTGAGCAGAGCCCTCAAACCACGGCACATCAACTGACATCCGCGTTGAGCTGGGAAGTGCTAATCAAGCAAAAAGGAAAAAAACTGGTTACCTTAACTAGTACAAACGTGTCCAAAGTGCTCTGCACACATTTTGATCAGGACGGGCAGCTGAAGGCTGCTGCTAAGAATCATGTATGTAATCCTCTGGGCTCTGTGTGAAGTGAGGAATTCTTCTCAAATCCGTCGTTGCAAAATCGGAAGTGATGGGGACACTCAGACATAGACAGTTCAACTAATAAAAGATTTATTGGTAATAAAGAAGGTTTACAAGTAATAAAGTACAGATCCCAGAACCACACAAACTTGCAGTGCTATATACAAGGACACTGCTGACTCTGCAGACTGCAGTAAATATCCAGCCATGTGTCTGAACACTCAGCCACAGACTGAGCTGAAAGGCATCCAGCTCCAAATCATGTGCGCGAAGCAGTGTTTCTCACTCACACCACAGGTTGACTCGAGTCTGTGCAGACTCGATTTCTTGCCTTCCAGCCAGCAGCCTTTCTACCACACCCATTTCCTTCTCATCAAAGGGTGGGGTTCCCACCCCACCATGTGACAAGTTGGGAAAAGGTGGGGTGACAATGCTTTCCAGGCCCTGATTGACGTGGAGGCTTAGACCTACAGGGCTTGCATATGAAACGCCTGTGGCTAACTTTACCTCCACGTCATCAGGGGGTGGAGTCTGGGCCTTGATGCTCAGTGTTTGCCGAGCTGATGACTTCACAGGCCTCAGGACTATGAGACTGTCAGCCCAGCAAATACTTAGACTTTTGGCCCATCCAGGTTGAGAAACGCTGTGAAAGAGCGTGAGTCACGTGTCCCCACTACTATTATCGACAATCACAGCAGTAACACAACGAGTGGGACAGAAAGGTGCCCCAAAGCAATTTACAAGCATATATTAAACAGATTTTGCATTGCTATGTTTACCACGTCTTAGTCTGTAAATGTAAGGAGGGCGGACACCCCAACGCCCTTATACAGAAACCGCCACTGGCCTTTTGACTGGAGATGAATTGGAAAAATGAAGCACCACATGTGGTAAAAATAACCAGTCTGTATAAATACAAGAAACTCTGGGCACATAATTAAATGTTACTGTCTGATAATTGGTTTTGTATGAAAAAATATGAAAACCCTTTTTTTAAAAATACTGTCATGGTAATGTATGTCCACCCTGAATTACAGAATTCAGTTCTTGGGATCCGCTTATGTAACTATTCAAGAAATGGTTTGGAATCAACCATTTCAAAAAGTGTTAACAAACACAAATTATGGATGAAACATGGAACCAATGAAACATTCACCTCCAGTCAGATCTGGGTTTAATCCATCAATTCTTTGGCTCACCATGCCACCCCAGTTTTGACCCAGCCATATGCAAATCAGTGTTGACCCTGTTCCCCATGGGAACAGTCCAGCCCGAACTGCCAGGCCAGGTCCTCCCTTGACCGGAAGCAAGCATCCTGGGATGGTTTCAGGGTATCAACCTCCATCAGCCAGGTTAGCTTGAATCCAGTGGCAGAGTGAGCCCACAACCCACGTCTGGGCATACCCAGTGCACTTAGCGCGACAAAAACAAACAAACACAAATGATCGACGGAATGTGGAACCAATCAAACATTCACCCACAGTCACAGATCTGGGTTTAATCCATCAACTGTTTTGCTCACCACACCAGAAATTGTAGCTGCAGCAGATGCCACTTGGATCTTCATAGCCTTAATTCTAGCTTACATCCTATTAATTGCAAACACATTAGTAGGTTTGATATCTACCATGAGGAAAATCAGTACTTAATGATTACACATCTGCTGGTCACTAGAGAGATGTTGTCAACTCATTGACCTTTTGACAAATCCATGTTGGGATTGTCTACTTTGATAAATGGAGCTACCTATTCCCCAATAAATGCTTTGTGGCCGTAGGTACACAGTATAAGATCTGGCTATGATTCTAGTGGACAGGAGCATTGAGGTCATTGTTAGTTTTAATAGTTTATCATACTCTATACTGGAAAAAAAAAAAATCTATAATTACAAAAATGGAACATAACCAAGGAAAAAATGGAAAAACATGATAAACCATTAGATAACAGGTACAAAATAGTGAATAAATTAATTATTTTAGAAGGAGGGGAAGAGACTTTGACTAAAAAAATCTGGAAAACTCACTCAAGAGATATTTGATAAGGAAGGATGGGGTTGAGATTCATTGCATAGGGTTCAAGTGGAGGAAAGGAATGAAATATGACATAAGCTCGAAAGAAAAATGGCAGATCAAAAAGAGCAATGCAATTTGCAATGACTATTTTCTTTTCACCTGCTGATTAACAATCTCCTTGAGATTTTTTTTCCTTTCAGAAACCTAAAAATATTTGACTAGGCATTCTACAAATAACATAAGGATTCATGTTAATGGATGATTATACGGCAGTAGTTAGATAGATCCCTTTGAAAGTGCTGATATATTTTGATTGAAAAAAGCGCCTCATTGACGAACCAAAAAGTCACATGCTCCCTTCCTTCGGAGCGTTTGCTATTGAATGAAATGTTTCTATTGTGGCAAATCATGCAAGGAAAGGCAGCCTTTTGTCAGTGGTAAATTATTTGATAATCTATACAAAATCTTCATACATCAAAATACATTTCTTAATATGTTTTCCTGATTGGTGGGCTAGCAATCACTGAGAGTATAAAACATGTATGACGTGGCTGTATGTGTTAAAGGAAGTGTCTCTATACAGTAGTCAGTAAATACATCCAAACAAGGAGTCACTTTCTTAACAGAAAGGGCTGTATCAACATACCTAGCTAATGTCAGAAAACTGCTCAAACAATCTACCACGGACTGCCTTCAATATAAATATATAAACTAAATAGTCCCAGTATACATATCCCACATTCAATTAGGAAACATGTAAAACTAAAATTCAAGCTTCAACCCCACTTATGTATTAATCGTACCTGTCCATAATATACCAACAATCTAAAACATCTGGTATCAGTATAAACTGGGAATCCAATCGATTTCCAACTTGCTCCTGTAGTGCTGCCGGGAGCAATGCACATCCAAGTAGGTTCAGAACCTTCATGGTCAGCCATGACAACAGAAGAAGCTGGTGACACGTTTCCTACATCATAAAGGAGTGCAGTGTGTGCGTGAGTGAACCCTTCAGTCTCATGTCACCGCCCTACAGTTTCAGCTTATACTTAAGAAATTGCGTTTGTCCATTCAGATTTATTTAATGAGCACATCAAGTTATGTTACTTAAAACACGTTTCCATCTAAAGAAGGCAACCAATATTGTTTAACTGTCATACTTGTGTATAATGCAGTTCTGCCCTAAATCACACATAAACTGCTTTGCTCAATAATCCTGAGACACCATTAATAAGGTACAGCACTATAAATATATTTGTGTTTTTTGTGACTTTTTTTCTGTGGTGACCAGGCCAATTCGGGGTGTTAGAGTGCATTATGCAGTGGTGTGACTTGCTTTCACTCACAAGATATGCCAGTGGTATTCAGTAATGTTGAGTATTTTCCCACTCAAGTAGAGAACGATTAGCAGAATACCAGTAATTACAGAATGAAGAACATTTATTTGTTTATCTCTATATCTTTAAATATAATATTGAATATACTCGCCATAGTCAATGGGGAAGCAAAGCACTTTACATAAAACCACAGATCACAATATAACATCCTGTGCACGGATTACATTGCGTTGGGGAGCCGAATTAGACTTTCAATTAACCCCTGAATAAGAATATTTTCAAGTTTTATGAAAAGAGCATGTCTGTAAACTGAGCATTCTCTGGTAAGCCTTTCCAGTGTCTTGGGGCTTCACTGGAGAAGGTCTGGTTGAGTGTTTTAGACTTTTTGGCCGTTAGGATTCCAGGAAATAGGCAATATTTGATTTTAGTGTTTCACCTTTTGTTCTGTGCGACCTGTCTAGTGTGAGTGCTTAGTGACTGAGAGGTATAATTTTGGCGTGGCTTCTGTATTCAACGGAGCTCTCCAGGAAAGAGTGTCAACTGATTTTCTTGTTTCTTTTACCTGGGAAGCAAATTTGTGGAGGTCATTTGCTTGCATTGCCATTATTAAAGCTGCAAGAGAAGCAAAGGCTGAACAACTGCTTCGAAGTCTGCTTGAGGGATTGAGGGCTTCATTGTCTACGAGGAAAGAGTTGGAAGATGGCTGATTTAACAAATCTGGAGATGTGAGACATCATTAACACATTGTGGCTCATGATCAAGCCTAGTGCTTTGGCAACGGAAAACAAACAGATATGCCATGGCCCACATGTCTATGGTTAATTAATATTCTATCATTTAAATGAATTTCCCTGCATTACCTCATTCAAATGTAATCTCATGCATATGTAGCTCACCTTAATTTCTCTGGGAGCCTAATCCTAGCTCGTGGCATTAGGCAGGACTCTACTTTAATATCAGCACTGCTTATGTAAAGCTAGCACTAGTGCGCCTGAAATTTTAAAGTGTCTCAGCAAATGTGAGGGAGACCTAGAGAAGAGTTTTCTGTGGTCGTCTTGGTAACCAGTTCTAGGCCCATTAAACTCTTACTAAGATTGGCAGTGACAGAACCGAATCCCAATCAGTGCTCCCAGACTGCACAAGGAACCTTGCTAGTGCGCACCGCTACGACCCCTGACTTGCCCCTTTCTGACCTCTGCCACTTCTTGTGCAACCCATGGCCTCAGAGATGGCAAAATCAGTGCCAGTAACAAACACAGGGGTGTCTTGCATTATCACAATTAAGTTTCAACATCTTTGTTGCTGGAAATGGCCTTTCTGCAGGGTCACCCCCAAACCTTTTCCCTTCCTCCTTCTCCCTTTCTGACCTCATTTTTGCTGGCTTTAGAACCTTGCGCAAATTACCACTGCTAATCAGTTCTAAAATGCATATGCTCTCTCATTAAAACATGGTGACATTGGCTCATAACCAATTGGCTGTTTTAATTTACTTGTAAGTCCCTAGTCATGTGCACTACATGTGCCCAGGGCCTGTAAATTAAATGCTACTAGTGAGCTGCAGCACTGGTTGTGCCACCCACATAAGTAACCCCCTAACCATGTCTCAGGCCTGCCATTTCAGGGCCTGTGTGTGCGGTTTCACTGCCACTTCGACTTGGCATTTAGAAGTACTTGCCAAGCCTTAAACTCCCGCTTTTCTACATATAAGTCACCCCTAAGGTAGGTCCTAGGTAGCCCATAGGGCAGGGTGCTATGTAGGTAAAAGGCAGGACATGAACATGTGTGTCCTATATGTCCTGGTAGTGAACAACTCCTAAATTTGTTTTTAAACTGCTGTGAGGCCTGTTCCTTCCATAGGATAGCATTAGGGCTACCCTCATATACTGTTTGTGTGGTAGATCCTGATCTGAAAGGAGTAGCCATGTCATATTTAGTATGGCCAGAATGGCAATACAAAATCCTGCTTAATGGTGAAGTTGCATTTTATATTATTATTTTAGAAATGCTACTTTTAGAAAGTGAGCATTTCTCTCCACTTAAATCCTTCTGTGCCTTTCAATCCACTTTGTCTAGGTTTAGTTGACAGCTCCCTTGTGCATTCATTCAGACAACCCCAAACACAGGATGCTCAGTCACACTTGCACACATCTGCATATTGAATGGGTCTTTCTGGGCTGGGAGGGTGGAGGGCCTGACACTTACATATCAAAAGACAATAGCCTGCCCTCACACAAAGGACTGCCACACCCCCTACTGGGACCCTGGCAGACGGGATGGAACTGAAAGGGGACATTGTGCACTTCTAAGCCACTCTTTGAAGTCTCCCCCACTTCAAAGGTACATTTGGATATTTAAGCAGGGTATCTGACCCTACCAACTTAGACACTTCTGAGGTAGGAACTTCTACCTCACAGACACTTCCTGGAGAAGAAACCCTGAACCAGAACCTGCAACCTGCCAAGAAGAACTGCCTGGCTGCCCAAAGGACTCACATGGATTGAGTTTCTGAGAAGGACTGCTGCCTTGCTGTTGCCCTGCTGCATTGGTGCTCTCTGGCTGTGCTGAGAAGTGCTCTCCAAGGGCTTGGATAGCGCTTGCCTTCTGTTCCCTGAAGTCTCAGTACCAAAAAGACTTAGGGGGTCATTACAACATTGGCGTTAAAAGCCGCTTACCGCCGTGCAGAAGACCGCCAATACACCGCGGCGGCGGCGGGAGACCGTCACAGCTATTATGACACACATCACAGAATCCGCCGAAATTCAGACACCCACACAATACCGCCACACCGAATGTCAGCGATAAATATGCGGAAACAAATCCTCCACCTCCACGCCAACAGAAACACGCCCATGCTATTACGACCCACGAATCCATGCGGCGGTCTTTCAACCGCGGTATTCCATTGGCGGTACACACCGCTGCGCTCAAAATACATACACATTGGACAATTACAAATACACACACCTGATACACATACACACACCACTCCCACACACCCAACACAATATAAAACACACACCCACAAACCCCTACGACCACAAATTAGAGACGAAGGCCAGAGAGAGACAGCACAGAATAGATAACACTATCACACAGAGGCACGCTAAACCATCACCCACACAACATCCACGCACAAAACACCACATACCACTACACTCACCACACTCAACACATACACCACCCCACACATCACACACACCACCCCATGTCACGCCAAAGACACCCCCGCTTCTCCGAGGAGGAGCTCAGGGTCATGGTCGAGGAAATCATCAGGGTAGAGCCACAGCTATTTGGCTCACAGGTACAGTACACATCCATAGCCAGGAAGATGGAGCTATGGCAAAGAATAGTGGACAGGGTCAACGCTGTGGGACAGCACCCAAGAAATAGGGAGGACATCAGGAAGAGGTGGAACGACCTACAGGGGAAGGTGCGTTCCACGGTATCCAGGCACCACATCGCGGTACAGCGGACTGGCGGCGGACCCCCACCTCCTCCCCCACAACTAACAACATGGGAGGAGCAAGTCTTGTCCATCTTGCATCCTGAAGGCCTCGCAGGAGTTGTGGGAGGAACGGACACTGGTAAGTCAAATCTGAACTATCATATCCCCCACCCTACCTGCATGCTATCACACACCCCCACCCTCACACCCTCCCCTATCACCCTAACTCCTCACTAATCTACCCATAACACCAACCACACATCCCAACCCCAAGACCTGCATGACACAACTAAGCATGGACACCCATCACTGAAGCATGCCCACTGCACAGACCCACAACACCCCCCAACCATCACCACACAAGCCCCCACACAGGAATGCCTGCACTGGGATTCACGCACACCCAACCATTGCACACCATGAAACACACACATGCAATAATCATGTACTTATACCCCTGCAGGAACCCGAAGGAACGTCATCACACCAGAGGGTCCAGACAACACCACTCCACCCCCAGAAGAGGCCCACAGTGACAACAGCAGCTCTGCCCTACTGGATCTAGATGACCAGCCCGGACCATCGTGGGCCTCAGGACAGTCGGTTCCCCTTGCCCAGCCACAGCCCAACACCGAGCTTACACCCTCTGGTAACCCCAGCACAGCACCCACCCAGTGGGCCCATACCTCCCTACCCAGGACAGGTCAATCAGCGGTGTGTCCACCACTACAGGGCACCCAGGCTAACCCAACACCCCAACAACAACAGGGACCTGGGGGCAGTGGTAGTGGGCACACGGTCCAGGGGACGGAGGCACAGGAACACCGGGGAACTGGGAGGGCTGCTGTGCGACAAAGGCAGGACAGGCCAAGGGAACCTACTCTCAACGAGGCCCTATCCTCCATCATGGGAGCATAACACCACTCCCAGGAGATGATGGCAACGATCCTGGACAAGTTTCAGGAGACCCTGCGTCTGCAGGAGGAGCAGTATTTGGGGTTCAGGGAGGAGCTCAGGACCATCGCCTCCACCCTGGGCACCATCGTAGGGGTGCTGACAGACATTAAAAAGACCTTGAGGGACACTGTGGCACTCCAAGGGGCCCCTGACACTAGCCAGGACGATGAAATGCCCACCACCTCCGCCGGCGCTAGTGGACAGGACGCCCCGCCACAGGACCAACACACCAGCACCCCACCCCCTGCAGACAGACAACCACCACGAAAGCAGGCCCTGAGATCCAGGAGCAGGACAGAGCAAGATGGCAAGACCCCCGCCAGGAAATAAGACCACCCTGATTGTCCCCCCACTGTCCCACTTTGTTACCCTGTCCAGCTTGGAACTGCCCCAGCTCCACTTCCAATGGCCAGATGTGCAATGTACCTGTGAGACTAATAGACTGGACTCTGCCATGGACATTCTTCCACCATGACCTCTCCCCATTTCACAACCCCCCTACATTTTTATGCACTTCAATAAACACCCTTGAAACCTCAATAATACTGTATTGGAGTCAGTCAATGATTGTGAACTTTGTATTGTCAATTACAGTGTTAAAAAAAGGTTACCCATTGGAAGGTCAACATACCAATGTCACACATCACAAGCCTTTCAAGGGTGCAAGCTGTTGACACGTAGGTTACCACATTACTGAAACTGAAATGGAAGGGGACAACTCAGTTACCAAATAAGGAGTGAAATGTAGGTACAGGATAGAGGTAGACGTGTGAAATGTAACATAATGTGAAACATGAAATTGTACTCACCTGTGTCTCATTGAAAATATTGCTGTATGACTGACTCCCAGTTGTCGTTTTCATCTTCATCAGCTTCATCCTCATCACTGGAAAATTATGTATCTCCTTACGTGTTTCAGCAGGGCAGACAACACTCTGGACAACACGTTGGAAAACATAGGCTGGGACATCCCTGATGCCATGGCCACTGTTGTCTGAAAAGACCCACTTGCAAGGAAATGGAGCACTGACAGCACCTGCACGTCAGGGGGGATTCCAGTCGGATGGCGGATTGGTGACATCAGGTCTGGCTCCAACTGGGTACATAGTTCCTGGATTGTGGCACGGTCAAACCGGTAGGTCACAATGACATGTCGCTCTTCCATTGTCAACAGGTCCACCAGCGGTCGGTACACCGGCGGATTCCGCCATCTTCCAATATGTCCCAACTGACGGTGCCTAAGAAGGACAACAGCGAAGAAACTGTCAGCATTCCTCCAGGTATGTACCCACAGTCACACACAAGACTACAACAGACAATTAACCCATCCGGGAAAGGTTTTGAGTGTAGGTATGTGTGACGCAGTAGTAATTGAAGCCATGTGGGCCCCTGAAATGGCGGCTGCCTGACCTCTAAACTGGGACAATGGAATTGTGGGGTAACTGCGCTGGCGTTGGACACCGTCGCGGTAGGCGGTCGTAGAGCGCGGCGCAATGCTGCATTGGTTAACATTGGACCCTATGTGTCCCAGGAGCCAATGAACAGGTGCGCTGGTGGTGATGATGCGCACCGCCGCGGACGTCACCGCCGCGGACGTCACCACCATTTTCTATCTCTTCAATCACTAGATACCTGACCTTCGACAGGAGAGGACCTACACTGCTAGTGCTGCTGTGACCTCGGTCTGGAAGCGACGATGGCTGCTGCGTCTGGGGAAAGGGCCTCTGCCTTCACTGCACAGGAGTTGGAGAAACTTGTGGATGGGGTCCTCCCCCAGTATACGCTACTCTACGGTCCTCCAGACCAACTGGTTAGTACACAGGGAGCACGTTGTATGGGCTAGGCCTGGGTGGAGAGGGCTGGGTGGATGAGGGAAGGGGGCAGAGTACATAGAACAGTCATGCATGGGGATGAATGGGCCACAGGGATAGAGTTGGGAGGGGGCCAATTACAACAACGGTGCTGTAGGTTGACTGTTCCTCTTTCCTTGTGCATGTCATGTAGGTCAGCGCCCACCAGAAGAGGGACATTTGGCGTGCCATCGCCAAGGAAGTCCGGACCCTGGGGGCCCACCAGAGACGGGGCACCCACTGCCGGAAGAGATAGGAGGACATTCGCCGCTGCAGCAAGAAGACGGCGGAGGCTCAGCTGGGGATGGCCTCCCAACGTGGGAGGGGTGCCCGTTGCACCATGACCCCCCTGATGTTCCGGATCCTGGCGGTGGCCTACCCGGAGTTGGATGGGCGCTTAAGGACATCACAGCAGACACAAGGGGGTGAGTACAACCTCATCCTATGGACTTTGCGTGCAGTGGAGCTGTCTGGGTGGGGGTGGTGGGCTGTGGGTGTCCCTAGGCCAGGGCGAGTTAGGTAGGCAAGGCCCCTCCGTTATGTAGGCCAAGTGGCACTCTACCCCAGCTAAAAAAAAAGGCAAATTGATGTATAGTTGCCCCTTTGCCATCCATGTGGGCAGATTTCTACCATTGCCATGTAGGCCATATCCCAGAAATTGCATGTGCAGAGGGCAGGAGCACGACATAATGCAGGGGGCTGCTGCGTTTGTCTTGTCCGCCAACGGTAGCAGTATGCCATGCACTAAAACTCTCTTTCTTCGGGCTCCACCCTTTTTCTGCTCTCCCTGTCCTTCTGTACATCAGCATCAACAGGCAGAGGTACAGTGGCACCGGAGCACGAGGGAGCTGCATCCCACATGGCCATGGAGGGCCACACCACAGACTCTGAATTCACCAGTGGGACGGAGGGCGAGGGGAGCTTCACGTTGGCCACAGGATCACCAAACAGCGACACAGACTTGTCTGCCGATCGGAGCTCCCCTGTGGTGGCGGCACCATCTGTGCGCCCCACTTCTACAGGTACAGCCGCCACCTCCCCTACCAGCACCGCCCTCCCGGCAGCCCCTCAGCGTTCGCCCGTGCCCGCTCACCCAGGAAGGTGGGCATCACCTTCGCCCCAGGCACCTCAGGCCCTGCCCCAGTCACCCCTGCTGCCCTCAGTGAGGAGGCCATTGACCTCCTCAGGTCACTCACTGTTGGGCAGTCTACCATTGTGAATGCCATCCAGGGTGTAGAACGAGAGTTGAAACACGGTAATGCATTCCTGGAAGGCGTTCATTCTTGTCAGGCTGTCCTTCAGCGAACCCTGCAATCTCTGGCTTCAGCACTGATGGCAGCCATTGTCCCTGTGTCCAGCCTCCCCCCTCCAACCTCCTCCACCCAGACCCAATCCCCTGTACCACAGCTCATCCCAAGCACACCTACAGACCAGCAGGCACACAAGTCAACACACACAAGTAGCTCAAGCAAACATAGGCACCACACACACCACAGGCACTCACACAAGCATCACACCCATACAGACACAGCAACATCCACTGTCTCCACTGTGTCCCCCTCCTCCCTCCTAGTCTCGTCTACACACACACCTGCATGCACCACATCTACAGGCACTAGGACTCGCACCAGGACACCCAGCACCACAAGCGGCTCACCTGCACTCACCACCTCCACTGCCACATACACGTCCCCTGTGTCCTCTCCCAGTGTGTCTGTGACACCCCCTCCTAAAGTACACAAACGCCGGCAATCACTCACCCAACATCCATCCACCTCACGACAGCCTCCAGTACCTGCACCTGCACCCAAAATAGCTAAAGTGAAACCTCCTACAACCATCTCCCCTTCCTCCACTCCCAGACCCCCTCCAGCTACCCATCCCAGTGTACGTCAGAAACTATCCCTATGTCAAATTGACCTTTTTGCCCCCAACCCACCCTCCAACTCATCAGTCCCGTCGTAGCGCCTCAGCCAAAAAGCCTCCAGTACCAGTGGTGCGTGTACCAGGTTTTTCGAGTGCCCCGTTCACCAGGGCAGGCAGTAGGACCCGGAGCCAAGGCACTGTCAGCCCACCCCCTATAAAGGCTCCGAAATTGGAGAGTGGACGACGGGACCGTGTCAAGACTCCTGGTGGGACAAACAGTGAAATGGGATCCAAGGCGATTGGTGAGTCATCTGTAACTCAAAAGAAGGTGGGGAAGGTCCCGAGGAAGTCTCCCCAACCTGTTGCGGGTGTCACGGCGGAGAAGTGCGCCATCATTTCCGGCGGTCCAGACACAACCGCCAGCACCGTCGTTACTGGTCAGGAGACCACCGGCAGTTTCACAGCCCAGGAGGGCCCAAGTATCGTAACTGGTCAGGAGACCACCGCCAGAGTCATAGCCCAGGAGGGCTCAAGTATCGTCACTGGTCCAGAGACCACCGCCAGAGTCATAATCCAGGAGGGCTCAAGTATCGTAACTGGTCAGGAGACCACCGCCAGAGTCATAGCCCAGGAGGGCCCAAGTATCGTTACTGGTCCAGAGACCACCGCCAGAGTCATAGCCCAGGAGGGCTCAAGTATCGTCACTGGTCCAGAGACCACCACCACCGCCAGAGTCATAGCCCAGGAGGGCCCAAGTATCGTTACTGGTCCAGAGACCACCGCCAGAGTCATAGCCCAGGAGGGCTCAAGTATCGTCACTGGTCCAGAGACCACCGCCACCGCCAGAGTCATAGCCTAGGAGGGCTCAAGTATCGTAACTGGTCAGGAGACCACCGGCAGAGTCATAGCCCAGGAGGGCCCAAGTATCGTTACTGGTCAGGAGACCACCGCCACCGCTGGAGTCACAGCCCATGAGGGTCCAGAATCCCACTGCCCCGCTGGGCAATGATGGAACGTCAAGCCACACACCAACGTCCAGCTTGGAGTTCGTCATGCCACACACCAACGTCCAGTGTGGAGTTCGGCATGCCACACACCAACGTCCAGTGTGGAGTTCGTCATGCCACACACCAATGTCCAGTGTGGAGATCGTCATGCCACACACCAATGTCCAGTGTCGAGATCGTCATGCCACACACCAACGTCCAGTGTGGAGTTCATCATGCCACACACCAATGTCCAGTGTGGAGATCGTCATGCCACACACCAATGTCCATTGTGGAGATCGTAATTCCACACACCAATATCCGTACCAGAACCGCCATGGCAAAGCACCGCTGAACAGGGCAAAGACCGCCATGGTGAAGACCGCTGAGCAGGGCAAAGACTGCCATGGCAAAGCACCGCTGAACAGTCCATAGTCAGCCATGGCAAAGCACCACTAAACAAGGCCAAGACCGCCATGGCATAGCACCGCTGAACAGGGCAAAGACCGCCATGGTGAAGACCGCTGAACAGGGCAAAGACCGCCATGGTGAAGACCGCTGAACAGGGCAAAGACCGCCATGGCAAAGCACCGCTGAACAAGGCCAAGACTGCCATGGCAAAGCACCGCTGAACAAGGCCAAGACTGCCATGGTGAAGACCGCTGAACAGGGCAAAGACCGCCATGGTGAAGACCGCTGAACAGGGCAAAGACTGCCATGGCAAAGCACCGCTGAACAGTCCATAGCCAGCCATGGCAAAGCACCGCTGAACAAGGCCAAGACTGCCATGGCAAAGCACTGCGGAACAAGGCCAAGACTGCCATGGTGAAGACCGCTGAACAGGGCAAAGACTGCCATGGCAAAGCACCGCTGAACAGTCCATAGCCAGCCATGGCAAAGCACAGCTGAACAAGGCCAAGACCGCCATGGCAAAGCACCGCTGAACAGGCCAAAGACCGCCATGGTGAAGACCGCTGAACAGGGCAAAGAGTGCCATGGCAAAGCACCGCTGAACAGTCCATAGCCAGCCATGGCAAAGCACCGCTGAACAAGGCCAAGACCGCCATGGCAAAGCACTGCTGAACAGGGCAAAGACCGCCATGGCAAAGCACCGCTGAACAAGGCCAAGACTGCCATGGTGAATACCGCTGAACAGGGCAAAGACTGTGTGGGTGTGAATAGTCCGGCACATCAGGCATCGTTCTCCCATGTGCAGCTGGGACTGTGACAGGACATGTACTTTCACGGGGAGACTCATCCAGTCTGGGCACCAGTCCCACCCAGTACCAGTAGAGAACTGCATCTACTTGCGAAGATGTGTCTTTGCACTCCCCAGGATGGCACAGTGGGCAACCCACCCACTGTAGAGAGTTGAGAGACTGTGGCTTTGCACTCCCCAGGATGTAACAGTGGGCAAGCCACCCACTGTGGAGACTTGAGAGACTGTGGCTTTGCACTCCCCAGGATGTAACAGTGGGCAAGCCACCCACTGTAGAGAGTTGAGAGACAGTGGCTTTGCACTCCCCAGGATGTAACAGTGGGCAAGCCACCCACTGTAGAGACTTGAGAGACTGTGGCTTTGCACTCCCCAGGATGGCACAGTGGGCAACTCACCCACTGAAGTGACTTGAGAGACTGTGGCTTTGCACTCCCCAGGATACATCAATGGGCATGGAGCCCCGTCGTGGATCTGGCTTCGCATTCATCTGGCTGAGGTGCCCCCCATTCCCTTCCCCCTGAGGTGCCTGTATTGTTTCTATCTGATGCCCCGGCAGTGTTCTCTCGGATTTTGGTCAGGTATCTATTGTGGGCGTCGCCCATGCATTTTTGGACTGTTGGTGCACGGACATTGTTGTGTACATATCTGCACTACTTCTTGTATTGTACAATTTTTTTTGACAGATTTCGTGATATATATATCCGTATATTTTTTAATGAGTAGTATATTGGCACAATACAAAGTTTGACCGCTATTCGCTTTGTCTTTGCATTCTTCCGGGGGGATTGTGGGTTGTTACTGTGATTTTTGTGAATGCATTGGTGTGTATGTTGTCATATGCGAGGGTGGGGTGGGGGTGTTTGGTGGGTGTCCCCGTAACTTTTGCCTCCCCCCTCCCCCGTGTCGTAGGTGCTATACTCACCGGTATGTTCTGCGCCTACGTCGCCGTTGGTCGTAGATGAGCAGGCATGCAAGGGCAGGGAGTATTTGTAGTTCCGGCTCCATGGTGTCCTCGTTCCTCGTGGGATGTGTTGAGGTGAGCGTTTTCCCATAGCACAAGCTGTTTCCGCCGTGTTTTTATCCACGGTGAATCCGCCCCGGAAAAGGTGGCGGATTGGTGTGTTGTGATAATGTGGGCGGTACATTGTCTTCCGCCTGTCTGTTGGTGGTGACCGCCGCGCTGTTTGTCTGTACCGCCGTGGCGGGCGATGTGTTAAAGTGGCTGTCTTAGTTGGCGGTTTCCGCCAGGGTCGTAATTCCCTTTTTATGTCCGCCGGCCTGTTTGCGGTATTACCGCACCTTTGACACCATCCGCCAGGGTTGTAATGACCCCCTGAGTTCCTGCAAATGTATTCCTTGTGCAGTGAAAATCGGTGCACAGCCTGCAAGAAACAACGCACAGCCTGCATCGTGGTGAGTAAATCACTGCACGCCGGACCGGAGTGACGCAGCCCGACTTCGCAAGGAGAAGATCGACGCAGCGCCAGCACTGCGACTGGAAATTCGACGCACAGCCCACTGGATCAACGCAAACCCGAGCCAGAACGACTGAGAGGAAACGATGCAGCGCCTGCCATGCAGCAGAAATTTCCACGCATCACCCACCGGATCGTTGCAGCTCCTGTGACTTCGTCCTTCACACCTGGATTTCGACACATCGTCACCGGGTGTCTGAAAACTTCGCATCCCAAAGAGCATCCCAGTCTCCGTGCCGGAAATCGACGCAAGGCCTGCCCTGCGTGAAAACTCAACAACATCGTCTGTGTTATGAGGAAAAATCGATGCACACCTCCCTGTTTTCCACGCATCCCCTCCTCTGCGGCCCCTTGCGAAGAATCTGAACGCAAACCAGGTACTTTGTGCATGCAAGAGGCATTTGTTGCTTTTTAAAGAATAAAGACACTTTATATCATTTTTACAGTGATATTTCAACGCTTACTTATTGAATCTTGATAGTTTTGACCTGCATCTTACCAGATAAATATTATATATTTTTTCTAAACACTGTGGTGTTCTACTGTGTTATTGCATGATTTATTGCACAAATACTTTACACATTGCCTTCTAAGTTAAGCCTGACTGCTCAGTGACAAGCTACCAGAGGGTGGGCACACAATAATTTGGATTGTGTGTGTCTTACCCTGGCTAGAGTGAGGGTCCTTGCTTGGACAGGGGGTAACCTGACTGCCAACCAAAGACCCCATTTCTAACACTTGTTTACTGCTCATTTATTATTATTATATGAATTTTTAATAATGGTCTATCATTCACTAATAGTAAAATCAGAAGTGGAGCAGTAGCAACTTAGAAAGTAAAAAACAAAATATTTTAAAGGTCTGGTTATGCATGTGAGAGTGAGTGAGTTTGTAGGAGAGATCATGTGTATGCTTGAGCATTTAGGTTTGTATGTAGGAAATGAGTGAAAGTGAGTGAGAAATTACAAGAGTAAAAGTGAGAGAGTATGAATCAGCGAGCCAGGGTAAGAATGAGTGCAAGAGACTGCATGAAAATTATGAGTGCAAATGAGTGAGTGTCTGGGGTGGCTGGTGTTAAAGGGTGTGTGGAGTGTCAACCTAGCATCATGAGGGAGAGGGAAAAAATCTACGAGTAGCTCTAGGTGCACTAGGTGCAGCTCCACTTTTCTCAAATCTGCCCCAAGGAGTGCTGCAGTGCACATGTTCTATTGCTGTGGCAGAGCTACTCCTTCTTGTCCATTGGCTGCGCTGACTCACCAGTAACTGCCTTTGTAACCTGATTTGCCTTATTAAACTAAACTCTGTCTTGGGTAACTGCACATATGCCTTCAATCTGCTCGGTTCCTTTAAGGAATGTAAGCCATCTACAATTACAGTGGCAATCCCAGCATGTTAATTGCTGTTTAAATATTGTAGTTCAAGTGAATAACAAGTGTGAGTCTCTCTTATTTTTTAGGTCGGGCCTAGACAGCGCACATGCGCTGTCTGCAAGACCTGTTGGATGGAGTATAGGACTTTGCTTCCGCCTGTCACTGCCTGCCACTTACCATAGGCTGAAGGCAGTGTCACTCTTGTTTTGCTGCCATCTAACTGGTTTGGCAGTTGATACAGCACTTCCTGTACTTGGCTGAGGAAAACCGTCCAAGTAGTATAATTACGTCTGGAATGTTTTTTTGTTGCTTGGATGGACTATTTTTCTTTGTTTCCTGCCTCTCGTGTTTGTCAGTAAGCACTTGTGTTCACACGTGAGGTTCGGTTTCCGTCTTTGCCCTTCACTTGGTCCTTATTTTACATAATCAGTAATTACAAGTAGTTGTGTCGTGCTTGTGTTATGTACATTTTTTTGTGGCATGAAATGAACCCAGGAATGAATCCTAAAAAAGCAGCTCTCCCCGTACAGTGTGAGAGCTGATACTACAATATTCACTGTACTCGGGAAAACTCACCCCATAATGCTTTGCCGGCATTCTTTTTACAACAAATTTTTGGCCATCACTCTGAAGGATGATAATTGGCCTAGGCACTACTAATTCAGTCAGCTCAACAGGGACATCCAGCCACGACCAGTGTTATGGCACCCTTTGCCAACGTCATAGTTTTGGGCGGGTCTACTCAGGACTCTGGTTGGGGCACCCCTTGAAGTCACAGAATATCTCCCGAGGAGGTAGTGTACCAAAGCAGAAAGAAAGCTAAAGGCATACACGAGGAAAGGACAGCTATGGTAAGGCACATAAACAGGATAGTGAAGGCAAAGCAACCTTAGTGTGAACAAACAGGGCACGGATCAGTAATAGACAAACACGCTGGGGTTATCACTAAGGTTGTACACAGGGTAGGGCTCAGAACTTCCCACAGCAATAGGGAACGTCATTGCCTCTGTGCAGATTACTGTCCACCCCCGCAAGCCCCATAAAAAGGAGGCAGCAGAAGGGATTCTGTCTCTGGACCCTTAGGGCACAAACAAGGATTGTACTTACATACTCAAGACTAGCCCTTGTGGGTCCAGCTTGAAACACAGTGGCAATTCCTGGAAAACAGCAATAGCACACTGTCACTGTTAGGCACTAAACATTACATGCAACACCAGGCAGAGGATGGGGGCTGGAATTGCTTCCTGGAAACCATGAGCCAACCCCAGTACAAAGAACAACACTTACACACAGGTAAGGACTGATAGTACACTTACCACACACGATAACCCAAGAGGAAACAGAAACAGAAGGAACGAACTAGAAGACAAAGGCAGGAACAGGGAACAGGCTGAGGCTGAAGCAAAGGCAGAAACAGCAGTTTCTGGCTAGAACAAGCAAGAACAGGACTGGGATACAGAGAGCAGGCTCTGACTGGAACAAGCAAGAACAGGACCAGAAAACAGATAGCTGGAACAAGCAGGAACAGGGCTGGGAAACAGAAAGCAGGCTCTGGCTGAAACAATCAGGAACAAGGCTAAGAAACAGGGAGCAGACTCTGGCTGAAACAAGCAGGAACAGGGCTGAGAAAAAGAGCAGGTTCAGGCTGAAGCCGAACAGGAATAGGACTGGAATACAATCCACCAAGGGGTCTGGTACACAACAGAATCGAACTCCAATGCACGACGAGGAGCTTCACGGAATGGAAAATTATAAGCAGTTATAGGCAGCAGTAAACCAAGGGTGGTGTCACATGGCTGGGCTGCACGAGAGGTCACAGGTGTGTGCAGTTTCTCACAGGTCCTGGAGGAGAGAATCCAGTATAAAGGAAAAACCTGACTTTTCCCATAGGAAGCAATAGACAGAAGATTACAGGTCATACTGACTACCAGACACTGCATTATGGGACCTGAAGTCCATAGGAGCAAATGTAGTTCTTCTATAGCATGCCATATCGAAAAGGGAAGCCAATAGGAATCAGAAAGGGACTCTCGGTGAGTGTTAGTGATGATTCCCAGGCTACAGATAGTCTATTTACAGCACCCCCTAGAGATGGGACAGCAGAGTCGTAATAGCTAATGCACACAGTTTATTTCTGATAAAGGTTAAACGTAAGCACAAACACAGTTAATTTCTGATAAAGGTTCAATGTACAGCATGGCTAAGTATTTCAACTGTTTCACTGAGGATCTGCTGTAGGAAAGTACCATCTTGCCTGGCATGTTACCCCCATATTTCACTGTATATATGTTGTTTTAGTGTATGTGTCACGGGGACCCTGCCAGCCAGGGCCCCAGTGCTCATAAGTGTGCCATGTATGTGTTCCCTGTGTGATGACTAACTGTCTCACTGAGGCTCTGCTAACCAGAACCTCAGTGGTTATGCTCTCTCTGCTTTCTAAATTGTCACTAACAGGCTAGTGACCAATTTCACCAATTCACTTTGGCATACTGGAACACCCTTATAATTCCCTAGTATATGGTACTGAGGTACCCAGGGTATTGGGGTTCCAGGAAATCCCTATGGGCTGCAGCATTTCTTTTGTCACCCATAGGGAGCTCTGACAATTCCTACACAGGCCTGCCACTGCAGCCTGAGTGAAATAACATCCACGTTATTTCACAGCCATTTACCACTGTACTTAAGCAACTTATAAGACACCTATATGTCTAACCTTCACCTGGTGAAGGTTGGGTGCTATGTTACTTAGTGTGTGGGCACCCTGGCACTAGCCAAGGTGCCCCCACATCGTTCAGGGCAAATTCCCCGGACTTTGTGAGTGCGGGGACACCATTTCACGCGGGTACTATACATAGGTCACTACCTATGTATAGCGTCACAATGGTAACTCCGAACATGGCCATGTAACATGTCTAAGATCATGGAATTGTCACCCCAATGCCATTCTGGCATTGGGGAGACAATTCCATGATCCCCCGAGTCTCTAGCACAGACCCGGGTACTGCCAAACTACCTTTCCTGGGGTTTCACTGCAGCTGCTGCTGCTGCCAACCCCTCAGACAGGTTTCTGCCCTCCTGGGGTCCAGCCAGGCTTGTCCCAGGAAGGCAGAACAAAGGGCTTCCTCAGAGAGAGGGTGTTACACCCTCTCCCTTTGGAAAAAGGTGTCAGGGCTGGGGAGGAGTAGCCTCCCCCAGCCTCTGGAAATGCTTTGATGGGCACAGATGGTGCCCATCTCTGCATAAGCCAGTCTACACCGGTTCAGGGATCCCCCAGCCCTGCTCTGGCGCAAAACTGGACAAAGGAAAGGGGAGTGACCACTCCCCTGACCTGCACCTCCCAGGGGAGGTGCCCAGAGCTCCACCAGTGTGCTCCAGACCTCTGCCATCTTGGAACCAGAGGTGTTGCTGGCACACTGGACTGCTCTGAGTAGCCAGTGCCAGCAGGTGACGTCAGAGACTCTTTCTGATAGGCTCTTACCTGTGTTACTAGCCTATCCTCCTTCCTAGGTAGCCAAACCTCCTTTTCTGGCTATTTAGGGTCTCTGCTTTGGGGAATTCTGGAGATAACGAATGCAAGTGCTCATCCGGGTTCCTCTGCATCTCTCTCTTCACCTTCTGCCAAAGGATCAACCACTCACTGCTCAGGACGCCTGCAAAACCACAACAAAGTAGCAAAGACGACTACTGCAACCTTGTATCGCTGATCCTGCCGCTTTCTCGCCTGTTTCCTGGTGGTGCATGCTCTGGGGGTAGCCTGCCTCCTTTCCGCACCAGGAGCTCTGAAGAAATCTCCCGTGGGATGATGGAATCCTCCCCCTGCAACCGCAGGCAACAAAAGACTGCATCACCGGTCCTCTGGGTCCCCTCTCAGCACGACGAGCGTGGTCCCTGGAACTCAGCAACTCTGTCCAAGTGACTCCCACAGTCCAGTGACTCTTCAGTCCAAGTTTGGTGGAGGTAAGTCCTTGCCTCCCCACGCTAGACTGCATTGCTGGGTACCGCGTGATTTGCAGCTGCTCCGGCTCCTGTGCACTCTTCCAGGATTTCCTTCGGGCACAGCCAAGCCTGGGTCCCCGACACTCTAACCTGCAGTGCACAACCTTCTGAGTTGTCCTCCGGCGTCGTGGGACTCCCTTTTGTGACTTCTCGTGGACTCCGATTCACTCCTCTTCTAAGTGCCTGTTCTGGTACTTCTGCGGGTGCTGCCTGCTTCTGTGAGGGCTCCCTGACTTGCTGGGCACCCCCTCTGTCTCCTCATCCAAGTGGCGACATCCTGGTCCTTCCTGGGCCACAGCAGCATCCAAAAACCCTAACCGCGACCCTTGCAGTTAGCAAGGCTTATTTGCGGTCTTTCTGCATGGGAACACCTCTGCAAGCTTCTTCTCGACGTGGGACATCCATCCTCCAAAGGGGAAGTTCCTAGTCCTCTTCGTTCTTGCAGAATCCACAGCTTCTACCATCCTGTGGCAGCTTCTTTGCACACTCAGCTGGCATTTCCTGGGCATCTGCCCTCTCTCGACATTGTCAGGACTCTTGGACTTGGTCCCCTTGTTTCACAGGTACCCAGGTCCGGAAATCCACTTTGGTTGCATTGCTGGTGTTGGTCTTCCTTGCAGAATTCCCCTATCACGACTTCTGTGCTCTCTGGGTAATATAGGTGCACTTTACACCTACTTTTCAGGGTCTTGGGGTAAATGCCTCACTGTTTTCTTACAGTCCCAGCGACCCTCAACAAGCTCACATAGGTTTGGGGTTCATTCGTGGTTCGGATTCCACTTTTGGAGTATATGGTTTGTGTTGCCCCTATACCTATGTGCTCCTATTGCAATCTTGGCATTGGGGTGACAATTCCATGATCTTAGACATGTTACATGGCCATGTTCAGAGTTACCATTGTGACGCTATACATATGTAGTGACATATGTATAGTGCACACGTGTAATGGTGTCCCCGCACTCACAAAGTCCGGGGAATTCGCCCTGAACAATGTGGGGTCACTTTGGCTAGTGCCAGGGTGCCCACACACTAAGGGGGTCATTCTGACCCTGGCGGCCGGTGGCCGCCAGGGCCACCGACCACGGGAGCACCGCCAACAGCCTGGAGGTGCCCCTTAGGGCATTCTGACCGCGGCGCTTTGGCCGCGGTCAGTGCAGGAAAACCGGCGGTCTCCCGCCGGTTTCCCGCTGCCCGTCAGAATCCTCCAAGGCGGCGCAGCATGCTGCGCCGCCTTGGGGATTCTGACACCCCCTACCGCCATCCTGTTCCTGGCGGTTCGCCCGCCAGGAACAGGATGGCGGTAGGGGGTGTCGCGGGCCCCTGGGGGCCCCTGCAGTGCCCATGCCAATGGCATGGGCACTGCAGGGGCCCCCGTAAGAGGGCCCCGCTTGTATTTCACTGTCTGCATAGCAGACAGTGAAATACGCGACGGGTGCAGTAGCACCCGTCGCACCTTCCCACTCCGCCGGCTCGATTACGAGCCGGCTTCATGGTGGGAAGGTCGTTTTCCCCTGGGCTGGCGGGCGGCCTTTTGAAGGCCGCCCGCCAGCCCAGGGGAAAACTCAAAATACCCGCCCGGCGGGAGTCAGAATGACCCCCTAAGTAACTTAGCACCCAACCTTTACCAGGTAAAGGTTAGACATATAGGTGACTTATAAGTTACTTAAGTGCAATGGTAAATGGCTGTGAAATAACGTGCACGTTATTTCACTCAGGCTGCAGTGGCAGGCCTGTGTAAGAATTGTCAGAGCTCCCTATTGGTGGCAAAAGAAATGCTGCAGCCTATAGGGATCTCCTGGAACCCCAACACCCTGGGTACCTCAGTACCATATACTAGGGAATTATAAGGGTGTTCCAGGATGCCAATATGAATTGGTGAAATTGGTCACTAGCCTGTTAGTGACAATTTGGAAAGCAAAGAGAGAGCATAACCACTGAGGTTCTGGTTAGCAGAGCCTCAGTGAGACAGTTAGGCATCACACAGGGAACACATACATATAGGTCACAAACTTATGAGCACTGGGGTCCTGACTAGCAGGGTCCCAGTGACACATAACAAACATACTGAAAACATCTGGTTTTCACTATGAGCACTGGGCCCTGGCTAGCAGGATCCCAGTGAGACAGTGAAAATACCCTGACATACAGTCACAAACAGGCCAAAAGTGGGGGGAACAAGGCTAGAAAGAGG
Organism: Pleurodeles waltl; assembly: GCF_031143425.1. NCBI lineage: Eukaryota > Metazoa > Chordata > Amphibia > Caudata > Salamandridae > Pleurodeles > Pleurodeles waltl. The sequence continues at coordinate 1,222,252,856 of NC_090447.1, forward strand.
CTATTTTCTCACACATGGTAATAGAGAAACTGGTACACCCTGAACAACACCTACTTGGTCACCAGTACCAAGTGACAGACGCTCATAACAACACTCTTAGCCACCACATGGCTGTTGTGAATCTCAACTGGGGGGGTTACTGGTCCAAAGAAAGTTGTGGTTGCCTCAGATTTACCTGTAGACTGTCTACTAGGGAATGATTTAGAGACATCAGCTTGGGCAGAAGTGGAGTTGGAGGCTCATGCAGCAATGCTGGGCATTCCTGGGCATATTTTTGCTTTAACCAGGGCTCAGGCCAAAAAGCAAAAAGGACAGGGTGACTTGGATCCTGGAACAATGGACCAAGTGCTCCCTAAAGCTAGGGTTAGTAAGGGTAAATCCCTACCCACTATCCCTCCCTCTACAGATGATTCTACTTTTGAGGAAGGAGAATTTCCCCCCTGTGCAGAACCTTCACCAGAGGAGCTGGAAGCAGACACTGCTGAGCTTTTGGGTGGAGGGGGGCCTGCCAGGGAGGAGCTGAGTGTGGCACAGCAAACCTGTCCCACATTAGAGGGTCTAAGACAGCAAGCTGTCAAACAGCAAAATGGGGATGTCAGTGACTCACATCGAGTTTACTGGGAGGACAACCTCTTGTATACAGAGGCAAGGGACCCAAAACCTGGAGCAGCCAGGAGATTGGTCATTTCCCTGCAATACAGAGAGTTCCTCCTAACTCTAGCCCACGGCATTCCCTTGACTGGACATTTGGGGCAAATTAAAACATGGGAAAGGCTTGTCCCCCTGTTTCATTGGCCTAGGATGTCAGAGGACACAAAAGACTTTTGTAAGTCCTGTGTGACCTGCCAAGTCAGTGGCAAGACTGGTGGCACTCCAAAGGCTCCCCTCATTCCACTGCCTTTGGTTGGGGTTCCCTTTGAAAGGGTAGGGGTTGACATAGTTGCCCCCCTTGGCCCTCCTACTGCTTCAGGCAATAGGTTTATCTAAGTGGTAGTGGACCATGCTACAAGATATCCTGAAGCAATTCCTCTAAGGACCACTACAGCACCTGCAGTGGCAAAAGCCCTCCTGGGAATTTTTTCCAGGGTGGGTTTCCCAAAAGAGGTGGTATCAGACAGGGGTAGCAACTTTATGTCTGCATACTTGAAGGCCATGTGGAAGGAATGTGGTGTAACATACAAATTCACCATACCATATCATCCACAAACAAATGGACTGGTAGAGAGGTTTAATAAAACTCTCAAAGGAATGATAATGGGACTCCCTGAAAAACTCAGGAAGAGATGGGATGTCCTGTTACCTTGCCTCATTTTTGCTTACAGGGAGGTACCCCAGAAAGGAGTGGGCTTCAGCCCCTTTGAACGCCTATTTGGACACCCTGTAAGAGGTCCCCTAACACTTGTGAAGGAGGGTTGGGAACAACCTTTACAAGCTCCTAAGCAAGACATAGTGGACTATGTACTCGGCCTAAGATCCAGAATGGCTGAGTACATGAAAAAGGCCAGTAAAAACCTTCAGGCCAGCCAAGAGCTCCAAAAGCAATGGCATGACCAGAAGGCTGTTCTGATTCAGTACCAACCATGACAGAAGGTGTGGGTCTTGGAGCCTGTGGCCCCAAGAGCACTCGAAGACAAATGGAGTGGACCCCACATCATTGTTGAAAAGAAGGGAGAAGTCACCTACATGGTTGACTTAGGCACTGCCAGGAGTCCCCTCAGGGTGCTCCATGTCAATCGCCTAAAACCCTACTATGACAGGGGTGATCTCACCCTGCTCAAGGCAAAATATGAAGGACAGGAAGAAGAGAGTGACCCTCTCCCTGATCTCTTCTCTTCCACAGAACAAGATGCTCTAGTGGAAGGTGTAGTTTTGGCAGACTGTCTTACTGGTGAGCAGAAAGACAACTGCATAAATCTCCTGGGTCCGTTTTCTGAACTCTTTTCTACTGTGCCAGGCACCACTTCTTGGTGTGAGCACACTATAGATACTGGAGACAGCATGCCTGTCAAAAGTAAGATCTATAGGCAGCCTGACCATGTCAGGGACTGCATAAAACAAGAAGTTCAGAAAATGCTTGAACTGGGAGTGGTTGAACATTCTGAAAGCCCATGGGCCTATCCTGTGGTGCTTGTACCAAAGACTCACTCAAAAGATGGGAAAAGAGAGATGAGGTTTTGTGTAGATTACAGAGATCTCAACCAGGTAACAAAAACTGATGCTCACCCTATACCCTGGGCAGATGAGCTCATAGATACACTGGCATCTGCCAAGTATCTAAGCACCTTTGACTTGACTGCAGGGTATTGGTAGATCAAGTTATCAGAGGATGCTAAAGCAAAAACTGCATTTGCGACTATTGGAGGGCACTACCAATTCACAGTAATGCCCTTTGGTTTGAAAAATGCACCTGCCACTTTTCAGAGGTTGGTGAATACAGTCCTGCAGGGGTTGGAGTCTTTCAGTGCAGCATATCTGGACGATATAGCTGTCTTTAGCTCAACCTGGGATGATCACCTGGTCCACCTGTGGAAAGTTTTGGAGGCCCTGCAAAAGGCAGGCCTCACTATCAAGGCTTCAAAGTGCCAAATAGGGCAGGGGAAGGTGGTTTATCTGGGATACCTTGTAGGTGGGGAACAGATTGCACCACTTCAGGGGAAAATCCAAACTATCATGGATTGGGTTCCCCCAACAACTCAGACCCAGGTGAGAGCCTTCTTAGGCCTCACTGGGTATTCCAGGAGGTTCATCAAGAACTATGGCTCCATAGCAGCCCCTCTTAATGACCTCACTTCCAAGAAAATGCCTAAAAGGGTATTGTGGACAGCTAGCTGTCAGAAAGCTTTTGAGGAGCTGAAACAGGCCATGTGCACTGCACCTGTCCTAAAAAGCCGATGTTACTCCTAGAAATTCATTGTTCAAACTGATGCATCTGAATTAGGAGTAGGGGCAGTCTTATCACAACTCAATTCTGAGGGCCAGGATCAACCTGTTGCTTTTATCAGCAGGAGGTTGACCCCTAGAGAAAAGCGTTGGTCTGCCATAGAGAGGGAGGCCTTTGCTGTGGTCTGGGCACTGAAGACGTTGAGGCCATACCTGTTTGGCACTCACTTCATTGTTCAGACAGACCACAAACCCCTACTTTGGCTAAAACAAATGAAAGGTGAAAACCCTAAATTGTTGAGGTGGTCCATATCTCTACAGGGAATGGACTATACAGTCCTAAGATCCGTTAATTCATTGACTTTATGGAGGCCCTGGATTGGACCTCCAGAGTCTCGTCGGCCACCCATATTGCAGGGCATATTCTAGATGGGGTGTTTGCACAAGCTACTCAACAGGTAGAGGTAACCATGATACAGTTAAGTTGGACGCATCATCATCTGCTGAAATTTAAACTCGCCTCAAAGAATGTTGGGGCTGCTAACGTGGAAACGAACAAGGTAGCCAGGTCATGGAAACAGGTTAAAGTAGAGGAATTAGGCCCAGCTTTAGAAGCTGGTTGGGATAAGGCTAAAGCTATGGCCTTGCCCCTGATTGACAGCTTTCTGAAAGGAGTGGAAATGACCATGGAAGAAATGGTACCCCCATAATTAGAAGGCCCAATAGTCAGAAGAAACCAGGTCACCCTTGGTTTACAAAAGACCTCAAAATCCTCCAAAGAAAGTATCGACAGCAGGAAAGACGGTGGAAACTTAATCCAGTACCTGAGGAAAGGGTGGCCCTTAAATCCACTCTAAAGGCTTATAAAGCAGCATAATTTATGGGCAAATCTAAATTTTATACCACCAAAGTAAAGAAGGCTATTGATGCCCCCAGGGAACTTTTTAAGACTATTAAGGCCCTAACTCTGCCCATGAAGCCGGCAGGTCTAGAAAACTCTCAGGGTTTCTGTGACAAAGTTGCTTTTCATTTTGAAAATAAGATATTGCAAATACATAGCAACTTTGATACCCAGATTATTCCCGAAGTATTACCCCCCATGATAACAGAGAGTGCTACAGCAGATGACCAGTCACTAATGTCATATTTCCAACCCCCTTCCATGGATACTATTAAAAAGAAGATTCTTGAAATTAAATCGGGCTCCCCCCTGGATCCGTGTCCTCCTTCCATTTTTCACTTGGTTCCGGATTTAATGGCACGGATGTTGGTCCCCATTTACCAAGAGGTAGCTATGTCTGGGGAGTACCCATCTATCTGGAAATAAACAATAGTAGTACCCCTCAAGAAAAAAACAGAGGAGGATAATCAGGACATGAGTAATTTGCGGCCAATAGCACGTCTCCCGTTTTTGGCAAAGATTCTAGAAAACATTTTGAATTGATCGAGTTTTTAACAAAAGCGGATGCTCTTGATATCTCCCAACACGGGTTCAGAAAAGGGCATAGTATGGAAACTGCCCTAATCTCATCCTCTGATACTATTCGAAGGATGGTTGATGAAGGCAAGGGGGCCGTTTTGGTTCTTTTAGATTTATCCGCTGCCTTCGACACTATCTCTCCCACACTATTAATGTCCGGTATGCATCATGTAGGTTTGAGGGACAAGGCGCTTAAACTTTTGAGGTCTTTTCTTACAAATAGGTGCACCACAGTTAGCTGTGGTGATTTCAAATCTAGACCTTATCTTCTGCCATGTGGGATTCCTCAGGGATCTTCCCTCAGCCCCACATTGTTTAATGTGTATGTAGCGCCTTTGGCTAGTCTAATTCGTACTTTTGGTTTAATACCATTTTCCTATGCTGATGACTCCCAGCTTATTATTCCTATTAATCTGCCATTGGAGGAGGTTGCAGATCGGTTTAGTAATTGTATGGTGGAAGTGAGTAAATGGATGAAGACCAATTGGCTAAAAATGAATGCCACCAAAACTGAAGTTTTATGTTTTGGACCTGGAAAGAATTTATGGAACTCACGGTGGTGGCCCTCTGAATGTGGTAACTGCCCTGTGCCCACTACTGTTACTAGAAACCTAGGCATCTTGTTCGACGAACATCTGTCTTTTAAAAAACAGATTAATCATGTGGTAAACATCAGTTTATGATCAATCAAAATGCTCAGAAAAATCTTCCCCTATCTGTTACATGAATGGAGAGTATCTGCTATCCTGGCATTGGTAATGTCCAAGATAGACTACTGTAATGCACTGTTCCTTAATCTGGATAAGGGGCTGATAAAAAGACTCCAATTAGTTCAGAATTCCGCTGTCAGAGCGGTTCTTAATCTCCCAAGATGTATTTCAGATAGAGAGAGTCTTAGGAAATTACATTGGTTACCAGTGGCACAGCGTATCCAGTTTAAGTCGCTCTGTCTTACTTTTAAGGCAGTTCATGGAATAGGACCACGGTACCTGACTTCCAGACTCCTCCTGCATGTACCTAAAAGAAGCTTGAGGTCTTCCCAAGCTCACTTGATTCAGGTCCCTCGCACACATAAAGCCAAATGGGGAGACAAAGCTTTTACAGTAGCTGCAGCCAGAGGATGGAACTCTCTCCCAAAGAATATTTGGCAAGAATCAGGTTATATGAAATTTAGGAAAATGGTGAAAACTTGTCTCTTTCCTCGTTAATTTTTTGGTACATCAAGATCAGGGTCTTTGATTTAGTTTGTTTCAGTTTCTTCTATTGGATGTTTTTCTATCTTCATTATTTCTGTTATTTTTCTTATCCTCTGTCTATTTTTTACTACGTGCTTTCTTCCCAGCGCTTCGATGCTCTCTGAGTAGGAACGCACTTTATAAATCTCGAATTACATTACATTACATTACATTACAGTGGAACATAGACCTGGGAGTACCCACTCCAATGCAGATGGACTCTCCAGATATTTCCACTTAGACAATGAAGACTCATCAGGTCATGGCTAGTCTTATTGTCCTTCGTTTGGGGGGGGGGGGTTGTGTAGGAAAGTACCATCTTGCCTGGCATGTTACCCCCATATTTCACTGTATGTATGTTGTTTTGGTTTATGTGTCACTGGGACCCTGCCAGCCAGGGCCCCAGTGCTCATAAGTGTGCCCTGTATGTGTTCCCTGTGTGATGACTAACTGTCTCACTGAGGCTCTGCTAACCAGAACCTCAGTGGTTATGCTCTCTCTGCTTTCTAAATTGTCACTAACAGGTTAGTGACCAATTTCACCAATTCACATTGGCATACTGGAACACCCTTATAATTCCCTAGTATATGGTACTGCGGTACCCAGGTTATTGGGGTTCCAGGAGATCGCTATGGGCTGCAGCATTTCTTTTGCCACCCATAGGGAGCTCTGACAATTCTTACACAGGCGTGCCACTGCAGCCTGAGTGAAATAACGTCCACGTTATTTCACAGCCATTTACCACTGCACTTAAGTAACTTATAAGTCACCTACGTGTCTAACCTTTACCTGGTAAAGGTTAGGTGCTAATTTACTTAGTGTGTGGGCACCCTGGCACTAGCCAAGGTGCCCCCACATCGTTCAGGGCAAATTCCCCGGACTTTGTGAGTGCGGGGACACCATTTCACGCGTGCACTATACATAGGTCACTACCTATGTATAGCGTCACAATGGTAACTCCGAACATGGCCATGTAACAGGTCTAAGATCATGGAATTGTCACCCCAATGCCATTCTGGCATTGGGGAGATAATTCCATGATCCCCCGAGTCTCTAGCACAGACCCGGGTACTGCCAAACTACCTTTCCCGGGGTTTCACTGCAGCTGCTGCCAACCCCTCAGACAGGTTTCTGCCCTCCTGGGGTCCAGCCAGGCTTGAGCCAGGAAGGCAGAACAAAGGACTTCCTCAGAGAGAGGGTGTTACACCCTCTCCCTTTGGAAAAAGGTGTCAGGGCTGGGGAGGAGTAGCCTCCCCCAGCCTCTGGAAAAGCTTTGATGGGCACAGATGGTGCCCATCTCTGCATAAGCCAGTCTACACCGGTTCAGGGATCCCCCAGCCCTGCTCTGGCACGAAACTGGACAAAGAAAAGGGGAGTGACCACTCCTCTGACCTGCACCTCCCAGGGGAGGTGCCCAGAGCTCCTCCAGTGTGCTCCAGACCTCTGCCATCTTGGAAACAAAGGTGCTGCTGGCACACTGGACTGCTCTGAGTGGCCAGTGCCAGCAGGTGACGTCAGAGACTCCTTCTGATAGGCTCTTACCTGTGTTACTAGCCTATCCTCCTTCCTAGGTAGCCAAACCTCCTTTTCTGGCTATTTAGGGTCTCTGCTTTGGGGAATTCTTTAGATAACGAATGCAAGAGCTCATCAGAGTTCCTCTGCATCTCTCCCTTCACCTTCTGCCAAAGGATCGACCGCTGACTGCTCAGGACGCCTGCAAAACCGCAACAAAGTAGCAAAGACGACTACTGCAACCTTGTATCGCTGATCCTGCCGCTTTCTCGCCTGTTTCCTGGTGGTGCATGTTCTGGGGGTAGCTTACCTCCTTTCTGCACCAGGAGCTCTGAAGAAATCTCCCGTGGGTCGACGGAATCTTCCCCCTGCAACCGCAGGTAACAAAAGACTGCATCACCGGTCCTCTGGGTCCCCTCTCAGCACGACGAGCGTGGTCCCTGGAACTTAGCAACTCTGTCCAAGTGACTCCCACAGTCCAGTGACTCTTCAGTCCAAGCTTGGTGGAGGTAAGTCCTTGCCTCCCGACGCTAGACTGCATTGCTGGGTACCGCGTGATTTGCAGCTGCTCCGGCTCCTGAGCACTCTTCCAGGATTTCCTTCATGCACAGCCAAGCCTGGGTCCCTGACACTCTAACCAGCAGTGCACAACCTCCTGAGTTGTCCTCCGGCGTCGTGGGAATCCCTTTTGTGTCTTCGGGTCCAGTTCACTCCTCTTCCAAGTGCCTGTTCCGGTACTTCTGCGGGTGCTGCCTGCTTCTTTGAGGGCTCCCTGACTTGCTGGGCGCCCCCTCTGCCTCCCCATCCAAGTGGCGACATCCTGGTCCCTCCTGGGCCACAACAGCATCCAAAAACCCTAACCGCGACCCTTGCAGCTAGGAAGGCTTGTTTGCGGTCTTTCTGCGTGGGAACACCTCTGCAAGCTTCTTCACGACGTGGGACATCCATCCTCCAAAGGGGAAGTTTCTAGCCCTCTTCGTTCTTGCAGAATCCACAGCTTCTACCATCTGGTGGCAGCTTCTTTGCACCCTCAGCTGGTATTTCCTGAGCATCTGCCCACTCTCGACTTTGTCGCGACTCTTGGACTTGGTCCCCTTATTCCACAGGTACTCTCGTCCAGAAATCCACTTTGGTTGCATTGCTGGTGTTGGTCTTCCTTGCAGAATTCCCCTATCACGACTTCTGTGCTCTCTGGGGAATATAGGTGCACTTTACACCTACTTTTCTGGGTCTTGGGGTGGGCTATTTTTCTAACCCTCACTGTTTTCTTACAGCCCCAGCGACCCTCTACAAGCTCACATAGGTTTGGGGTCCATTCGTGGTTCGCATTCCACTTTTGGAGTATATGATTTGTGTTGGCCCTATACATATGTGCTCCTATTGCAATCTACTGTAACTTTACATTGCTTGCATTACTTCCTTTTGCTATTACTGCATATTTTTGGTATTGTGTACATATATCTTGTGTATATTTGGCATCCTCATACTGAGGGTACTCACTGAGATACTTTTGGCATATTGTCATTAAAAAAAAGTACCTTTATTTTTAGTATATATGTGTATTGTGTTTTCTTATGATATTGTGCATATGACACCAGTGTGATCGCGCCCCCCCCTTTTGCTTCCTGTATCCTTGCGTGCTTGTGCTCCCCTCTCCCCCCTTTTTGCATTTTGTATCCTCGTATGATTGCGCCCCCCCCCGTTTATTGCCTTCTGTACCCCTGTAAGACTGTGCCTTCTGTCCCACTCGCCATTTTTCCCCCCCCTCGCCGTCCGTTTTTCCCGCTTTTTTGAGGCCGCCTCGTCCTTTAAGCCTCTCTGCGCCGCTTTTTTCCGCCTTCGCCTTTTGCCGCTTTTCCCGCCTACCCGCCCTCCTCCCGCCTCCCAGCTCACCCCGCCCCCCCGGCTACCCCCTTAAATGGCGGCCGCTGCGAGGCCGCGCCGAAGGCGCGCCTAAGGCAAGCCCGTCTGCGCCCGTCCACGCCTGGACCGCGCCCAGCGCCCGAACCCCTGGTCCCCGCCCCCCCCACCTGACCTACGACTCCGCCATCCTCACCAGCCTCAACCCCGGCCGCACGCCGGGCTGCTACTGCGCCACCCCGAAACGGACCCACGGATCCTTCACCTGCAACAACTGCCACTACTCCTGCCATCGGACCCACTCCGCTCCCGCCGAGAACAACGCCCCCGGAAACAACCTCCACTGCATCCTGATCAACACCCGATCCGTCCACAGGCACGGCATCGAACTGTGGAACCTCATCAACTCTACGAACCCGGACATCGCCTTCCTCACCGAGACCTGGATGAAACCCACCTCGGCACCCGACATCGCCATAGCCATCCCCGACGGCTATAAAATCATCCGGAGAGACCGCACCAACCGCATCGGAGGAGGCATCGCCATCGCGCACAAAAACTCCATCCGAGTCACAACCGACACCGACAACTCATTCCCCGACGCCGAACATCTCCACTTCACGATCCACAGCGACCCCAAGACCACCCTCAGAGGCACCCTCATGTACAGACCACCAGGACCTCGCTCCAAGTTCACCGAAGACATCGCAGACTTCGTCAACCCTCACGCACTCTCCTCCACCGACTACATCCTCCTAGGAGACCTCAACTTTCACCTAGAGAACCCCACCGACAACAACACCACCGCCCTCCTGGACAACCTCGCCAACCTGGGACTGAATCAGCTTGTCAACACCCCCACCCACTACGCCGGACATACGCTCGACCCCATCTTCTCCTCCAGCAGACACGTCACCTTCAACCACACCACCGAACTCACCTGGTCGGACCACAGCTGCGTCCACTTCAGCTTCAAGAAGACCACCGTGCATCACCACACTCAGCAACCACCAAGAAGACACTGGAACCGTATCACCACGGAACAGATCGCAGCAACCCTCTCCCAGAACCAACCCACCGGCACCACCGACCCAAACGAAGCCGCCAACAACCTCACCAACTGGCTCTCCGACTGTGCAAACCTCCTGGCCCCCCTGAAGACTCAAGCCAGCACCAACAACCACAAGAAAAACTCATGGTTCACCCCGACCTCAAAGACTCCAAGAAAGAATGCCGCACCCGAGAGAAGACGTGGCGCCTCAACCAGACTGAAGAGAACCTCTCAGCTCTCAAGGACGCCACCCGCCAACATCACCAACACCTCAGCGCCGCACGAAAAACCGCCTACCGGAATAGACTGGACAACAACGCCCACAACAGCAAGGAACTTTTTGGCATCATCAAAGAGCTCTCCAACCCGGACGCAGAAAACAACTCCATCCCTCCATCACAGGACCTCTGCGACTCCCTTGCGACCTTCTTCCACCAGAAAATCACCAACATTTACAACAGCTTACCGACCACCGACGCGAACCCCCCCCCAGAACCCGCCAACGAGATCACCACCATCCTCAACTGGAGCCCAACCACCACCGAGGAGACCACCCGCGCCATGAATTCGATCCACTCCGTCTTCCCATCGGATCCCTGCCCGCACCACATCTACAACAGGGCCGACGACATCATAGCACCACACCTTCGAGACGTCATCAACGCCTCCCTCACCACCGCCACCTTCCCGGAGAGCTGGAAGCACGCAGAGCTCAACGCCCTCCTGAAGAAGCCCACAGCAGACCCCACCGATCTCAAAAACTTCAGACCCATCTCTCTCCTGCCGTTCCCCGCCAAAGTGATTGAGAAAATTGTCAACTCGCAACTCACCATCGCCCTGGAAACCCACGACTCCCTCGACCCCACACAGTTCGGTTTCAGAGCCAACCACAGCACCGAAACCGCCCTCATCGCAGCCACGGATGACATCAGAGCCCTGACCGACAAGGGTGAGACCGTGGCCCTCATACTACTGGACCTCTCTGCAGCCTTCGACACGGTCTGCCACCGCACCCTGATACGACGCCTCAGCAACGCTGGCATCAGAGGCAAGGCCCTCGAATGGATCATCTCCTTCCTCTCCGGCAGGACCCAGAGAGTCCGCCTCCCCCCCTTCAGATCGACAGCCACGGAAATCATCTGCGGCGTACCCCAAGGATCTTCCCTCAGCCCCACTCTCTTCAACGTCTACATGACCCCCCTGGCAAACATCGCACGCAACCACGGACTCAACCTAATATCATACGCCGACGACACCCAGCTCATCCTTTCCATCACTAACAATCCCACCGCAGCCCGAACCAAACTTCACGAAGGAATGAAGGAAGTGGCGAACTGGATGACAGACAGCCGTCTGAAACTGAACGCAGACAAGACGGAAGTCCTCATCCTCGGCCCCACTCCCACCGCATGGGACGACTCCTGGTGGCCCCCCGCCCTAGGCAGCACTCCCCAACCCACCGACCACGCACGCAACCTCGGCTTCATCTTGGACTCATCACTCTCCATGACCAGGCAGGTGAACGCGGTGACCTCGGCATGCTTCAACACCCTCCGCATGCTCCGCAAGATCTTCCGCTGGATCCCCACCGACACCAGGAAGACCGTCACCCATGCCCTCGTAGCCAGTCGCCTGGACTACGGGAACACCCTGTACGCCGGCATCACCAACAAACTGATGAGAAAACTCCAACGAATCCAGAACGCCGCCGCGAGACTCATCCTGGACATCCCTCGCCACCACCACATCTCCGGACACCTGAGAAAACTCCACTGGCTCCCCATCAACAAGAGGATTACCTTCCGACTCCTGACCCACGCACACAAAGCCCTCCACAACCTCGGACCCAAACTGATCAACAGCCGCGTCTCCTTCTACACCCCCCCGCGCACTCTACGTTCCGCCAGTCAGGCCCTGGCAGCTGTACCCCGCATCCGCAAAGCCACTGCCGGAGGAAGATCCTTCTCCTTCTTGGCAGCGAAGACCTGGAACTCGCTGCCCAGCCACCTTCGCGCCATACCTGACCACCTCTCCTTCAGAAGGCAGCTCAAGACCTGGCTCTTCGAGCACTGACCCCCCCCCCCCAGCACCTTGAGACCCTTTATGGGTGAGTAGCGCACTTTATAAATGCGAATGATTGATTGATTGAGTGGTATAGTAGGAGCTTTGCATGTCTCCTAGTTCAGCCTAAGCTGCTCTGCTATAGCTACCTTCTATCAGCCTAAGCTGCTAGAAACACCTTTTCTACACTAATAAGGGATAACTGGACCTGGTATAGAGTGTAAGTACCCCTTGGTACCCACTACAAGCCAGGCCAGCCTCCTACAAGTGACTTCTGCGCATTGATAAGGAAACCTAAATCTTGCAGAAGACTGATGGTCCAATTTAAGTGGTCTAGAAGGACTTGAGGGGATTGTGCCATCAGTAGAATGTTGTCCAGATATATAATTAATCTGACTCACCTGGCTCGGAGCCATTCCATCACCGGCCTCAGGAGTTTCGAGAAAGCACCAAGGGGCTGACGACAGACCGAATGGAAGGGCACGAAACTCTAAACAATGTCCTTTCCATAGGAATTGTAGGAACCTCCTGTGAGGAGGAAAAATTGGAATCGACAGATAGGCATCTTTTAAGTCCAGCCTTACCATCCAATCTCCTTCTAGGAGAATATCCCTTAGTATGTGGATGCCCTCCATCATGAAATGTCTGTAGAGGATCAACTGCTTGAATTCTTTGAGGTTCAAGACCAACCAGTGACCTCCTCCTCGCTTGTCTACAACGAAAATAGGACTGAGGAAACCGTAAGGATGAGGGGAAGGAAACTGGACTGCTCCCTTGTCTATGAGAGCCTGCACTTCTTTGGCTATAAAATTTTGATTTGATAGGGAAAAACACATCTGTGTTGGAGGGGAGAGTTGAGAGGGGGTACTGATAAACTCTAGTCTAAACCCTTTGACCGTTTGAAGAACCCATGGATCTCCAGAGATCCGTTTCCAATGATCCAAGCATAAGGCTACTCTGCCCCCAAGCTTTACCTGAGAGTAATGAATAATGCTCACCTGTGAAGTTTGAGTCCTGTATGGCTCCTTGCTGTCCTCTGCGGTGACCCCAGCAGAACCGAGGACAACCTCCTCAGGGACGGGTGATCCCCATACCAACCACCTCTGCCTCTCGGATAATAGTTTTGGGGACTAGTGTAGGAGCCGCGGCCAGACATACGTCCTCCATAACGACCGGCCCTGACAAAAAGGCCTCTTTTGAACACCTTTTTGAGGGACATTTGGGCTTTGTCAAGGTAAGAAAAGGTAGAGCAGAACTTGGCCAAGTCTTTAATAAAGGATGATCCGAAGAGAAGACCTTCCGCCGAAGGGCCCGCTTCCGAGGATGCCAGGTCAGACAATTTTGGGTATATATTTGCATTAGTACTGACTTTCTGCGTTCTGCAGAAATAGCGCAATTTGAATTACCTAAAAGACATATGGATCTTTGTGCCCAACCGATAAGGACATTCGTGTCCACCGGGGAGCCTGATTCTTTGGCCACATAAGCCATCTCCAGGATTTTTGTCAGAGGACCCGACAAATCCAGTAACTTGTCTTGGCAACTACGCCAGGATCGATCCAGGCCTTTCTTGGGATCCTTTGCACATTTTTTTATAAAAGTGACCATGGTAGGGTCTATCTCTGGAGTGTCGGATACCTTGCCTTCTAGGTCAGGTCTGAGGCATTCAGCTTTTAATCGTGATCTGACTTCTTTATCGAAGCTCTTTCTTAAATTAGTTTGGACATATTGAGCCGCCTCGGGTGGTGGCACCCAATTGGAAGCTCTGGGGTGTATTATTTCAGTGGGGTCGAAGTATATGACCTGGGAAGGAGGGGGGGCTTTCTTAGCTTTCTTGCTAGGAATCGGGGAAACCTAGTCATCGGAATCATCAGAAGAGGTGTCATTATCCGAGGAGGAGGGAGAGAAGGAGGCATCCTTCTTAGAGCTATAGTTATGCTCCCCACTACGTTTTTTGCATAGTCTATCAAATGCGTCTGCATGAACATCGCTAATCCCGGCTCCAGATTCTAGATTTTTAGATTTGTCCTTAACCTTCTTAGGTTCAGTTAGGGGTTGTTGTTGTTGTTGCCCTTGCATCCAACCCTGTGAACGGGCATAGTCAAATAGTTGTCCCGAAAAGGGACCCAAAGCTCTGACCAGGGCGTCGTTTACCGACTGTTGGACCCTGGTGTCAAGGGCTTCCACTAGATCTACCTCTAGTTGGTTGCCCAACTCCTCTGTATAATATTCTGTATCCTGGTCATCCCATTGAGCCATTATGGGAGAGTATTTATTGCAAAATACCTTTAACAAGCAAAATTAACTTGAAGGCTAGGAGTTGTAAATGGGGGAGTGCAAAAACCCCAAAATTCAGGCTAGGAGTGAAAAAGCCCTTATTTAGAATGTGGAGGGAGCTGCCTGAAGGCACTCTAGGCTGCAGCCTAGTTTAATTTTACAACCCAGTCAGTTCAGAGACTGCTGGGCGTCAGGGAGCAAGTTAGAGGTATTTTTGGGCTTCTCCGGTGCACTCGCACTGCAAATCCATGAAGCCGATCTCAATTCAAAAGTGAAAGTGAGATCGGGTCGTGGAGGCGAGCGCGCTCGCAGAAATAGAAAGGAGACTGCAAAAGCAGCTCCGCTCCCGCTCCACTAAAAAAGTGGGCATTAAAAATTTTTGGCAAATGCCAGAAAAAACGAGCGAGTATGATCGCTATATCAGCATAAACAAAAGCGCGCTGAATCGCGACACCCAAATAATTACAAATACAGTAAAAAATCAATAAATATAACCGAAAATATCAGAGAGAAATAAATTGTGTGCTTATCTGCTGTGAAGCAGCAAAGAAAGAGGAAGTGACATCAAGGGTCAAAGGACTTATTACAGAGGACATGGATAGTGATTGGACCATGTGATAGTATGTTATGGCATCATGGGATGTGTAGTTTTTTCTTTTACTAGTATTTGATTGGCTGCTGTTTTAAGTCAGTAAAGAAAGAGAAAGCATAATCGGAGCCTCCGGTCCTGACATAGAATTCCTCTGCACTTCCCTCTTCGACTTCTGCCAAGGATCGACCGCTGACTGCTCCAGGACGCCTGCAAAACACAACAAAGTAGCAAGAAGACTACCAACAACATTGTAGCACCTCATCCTGCCGGCTTTCTCAACTGTTTCCTGGTGGTGCATGCTCTGAGGGCCATCTGCCTTCATCCTGCACTGGAAGCCAAGAAGAAATCTCCAGTGGGTCGATGGAATCTTCCCCCTGCTAACGCAGGCAGCAAACTCTGCATCACCGATCCTCTGGGTCCCCTCTCATCCTGACGAGCGTGGCCCCTGGAACACAGGAGCTGGGTCCAAGTGTCTCCCACAGTCCAGTGGCCCTTCTGTCCAAATTTGATGGAGGTAAGTCCTTGCATCCCCACGCCAGACAGTAATCCTGTGTACTGTGTGATCTGCAGCTGCTTGGGCTTCTGTGCACTTTTCCAAGTCTTCCTTTGTGCACAGCCTAGCCTGGGTCCCCAGCACTCCGTCCTGCATTGCCCAACTCGCTGAGTTGGACTCCGACGTCGTAGGACTCTCCTTTGTGACTCTGAGTCGACCGCTGTCCTCAGATCTTCCAAGTGCCTGCTCCGGGTATTAGGGTAACTTTACTCCAACCAGGGTCTTTGGGTGGGGTATCTTGGACACCCTTACTGTTTTCTCACAGTCCCAGCGACTCTACAATATCCCATAGGTCTGGGGACCATTCATGATTCACATTCCACTTTTGGAGTATATGGTTTGTGTTGCCCCTAGACCTATGTTTGCCTATTGCATCCTATTGTGATTCTACATTGTTTGCACTACTTTTCTTATTGTTACTTACCTGTTTTGGGTTTGTGTAGATATAACTTGTGTATATTACTTACCTCCTAATTGAGGGTATTCTCTGAGATACTTTTGGCATATTGTCACTAAAATAAAGTACCTTTATTTTTAGCAACTCTGAGTATTGTGTTTTCTTATGATATTGTGCTATATGATATAAGTGGTATAGTAGGAGCTTTGCATGTCTCCTAGTTCAGCCTAAACTGCTTTGCCATAGCTACCTTCTATCATCCTAAGCTGCTAGAAACACCTCTATTCTACTAATAAGGGATAACTGGACCTGGTACAGGGTGTAAGTACCACAAGGTACCCACTATAAGCCAGGCCAGCCTCGTACATTGGTGGTGCAGCGGTGGGATAAGTACTTGTAACTGCTTTACCACTTTGTCATTTGGTGCTTTTCATAAGAAAATCATATACCAAATAGTTCAGTATATGTACATTTAACCAAAACAGTTTACTTTTCTGCTTTAAAACTTTCTACTAAGTTTCTGAAAAGTTCTGAAAACTTTTAAAAGTTTTCTAAAAGTTTGAAAACGTTTTCTCTCTGTACTTTCAAAAGTTCTGAAACTTTTTCTCTCTCTGTCTTAAACCTTTTTCTATCATGTCTACAGTAGAGGCTACTTCCAAAGTTGTTCAGGCAACTTATGAAAGTTTAAACTACAAGAGTTTGAGGGAACGCTGCCTGGATAGAGGTTTAAGCATAGGTAAGAATCCAACAAAAAGAGTTTCTCTTTAACCTGCTCTTACACAATGACCAGAACCAGACTGGCCCATCTCAGGAAAGGGTAGAAAAGGGAAGCCTTCCCAGTCAGACTCAGAGGAGTTCCCTGAAGATGCTGGGGAGGGTTCTTACAAAGTCATGCCCCCTAGCAGGGCACCTAGTGACACTGGTAGTGTTAGAGGGTCACACATTAGTAGGGCATCTTTCACTCCTAATGGCCAGGTTACTAGGGTCCAGCCAGTTAGGGACAGGTTTCTCTCTGCCAATTCCCACATCTCCTCTGTGTCCAAACATTCCCAAGCCTCCCACCCTGAGGATAACTTAATGGAAAGGGAACTCAGAAAGCTGAGGTTGGAAGAGACCAGACTGAAGCTTAAACAGCAACAGATGGCCTTAGACAGGGAATCCCTAGACATAGAGAGGGAAAGACAGAGATTGGGGTTAGTTCCCCATGGTGGCAGCAGTAGTGTTTCAGATAGTATTCCTGTTAGAGAGCAAGATTCCAGAAACCTGCATAAGATAGTCCTCCCTTACAAGGAGGGGAATGACATTAATAAGTGGTTTGCTGCACTTGAGAGGGCCTGTATGGTACAGTTGGTCCCTCAAAGGCAGTGGGCTGCTATCATGTGGCTATCTTTCACTGGAAAGGGTAGGGATAGGCTCCTTACTCTCAGAGAAAGTGATACCAATAATTACAACGTTTTGAATGATACACTCTTGGATGGATTTGGCTTAACCACTGAACAATACAGGATTAAGTTCAGAGACACCAGAAAAGAGTCCTCTCAAGACTGGACAGATTTTGTTGACTGTTTAGTGAAGGCCTTGTAGGGTTGGTTACATGGCAGTAAAGTTTCTGACTATGAAAGCCTGTATAATCTGATCCTGAGAGAGCATATTCTTAACAATTGTGTATCTGATTTGTTGCACCAGTACTTGGAAGACTCAGATCTGACCTCTCCCCAAGAACTGGGAAAGAAGGCAGACAAATGGGTCAGAACAAGAGTGAATAGAAAAGTTCATACAGGAGGTGACAAGGATGGCAAGAAGAAAGATGGTGAGAAATCTCAGGATAAGCATGGGGATAAGGGTAAAACTAAAGATCCTTCTTCAAATCCTAAACACTCTTCAGGGGGTGGGGATAAATCATCTTCTTCCTCTTCTTCACAACCCACACACATTAAAAAGCCTTGGTGCTATGTGTGTAACAATAAAGGCCATAGGCCAGGGGATACGTCCTGCCCAGGTAAACCCCCTGAGCCTACCACCACTAATACATCAAACTCTAGTGCCCCTAGCAGTAGTGGTAATAGTGGTGGGACTGCTGGCAACAGTCAAAATAAGGGTGCAGTTGGGTTCACTTATGGGTGCATCATAGAAACTGGGGTAGTCAGTCCCAAGACAGTTTCTGTCACACCTGGTGGCATTGGCCTTGCCACACTGGCTGCTTGTCCCCTTACAATGGATAAGACCAGGCAGACAGTTTCAATAAATGGTGTTGAGGCTCAGGCCTACAGGGACACAGATGCCAGTATCACTTTGGTGACTGAAAACCTAGTGTCTCCTGTACAACACATCATTGGAGAACAGTACAAGATTATTGATGTCCATAACTCCACTAAGTTCCTTCCCTTAGCTATAATTCAGTTGAGTTGGGGTGGAGTTACTGGCCCTAAGCAGGTGGTAGTATCACCTAGCTTACCTGTAGGCTGTCTCCTAGGTAATGACCTAGAGGCGTCAGGTTGGGCTGAGTTAGAGTTTAATACCCATGCAGCCATGCTGGGTATCCCTGCGGAATTGCTTCCTCTCATTTCAAATGAAAAGAAAAAGCAAAGGAGAGAAAAGGCCTGAAAAATCAGGATCCTTCTCCAACAACAGGTAAAAAGGGCGTCAAAGTATTCCCTACCCACCTTGCCATTCAAGATACCATTCCTGTGGTGGGAGAAACCTCTTCTGGGGTGGCACCTGTACCAAGGGAACCATCAGCTAGCACAGCTGAACTCCCGGAGGTAGAAGTACCTCTCTGTGGGATAACTAATATTGGTGAGAAAAAGTGCACCAGTTTAGTTAACATGGAGCATCCCTCCAACCCTCCCAGAGAAACTTTAGAGCAGCAACCCTTCACTGCCTCACAACACTTAGGACGGCAGCCCTGCCCTAGTGTGGAGCTCATAGGACAGCATCCCTGCCCTGCTCCAACTCAAGAGAAACAGAAACCCTGTTCTCTCTTACAGCCATATGGACAACGTATGGCTTTACTGAGACAGCATCCCTGTCTGACATTCTCATCATTTGATATAGGTCCAGTGGACAATTCCCACTACTCTAAACTAACACATACTAATAGGAACTCTGAGAATATAACTTCACATTTTTGGCTAGCTAAAAAACTTCAAACAGGGGGGTCTACATCCCCATAGGGAAGTAACCATTTAGTGGATGATAAAGGGAGTAACCAATCTATTACAGAGCTACTCTCAACTTATCACCACTTAGACAATAAAGACTCAACTGGCCAAGGTTAGCCTTATTGTCCTTCATTTGGGGGGGTTGTGTAGGAAGGTAGCCTCTTTCTAGCCTTGTTACCCCCACTTTTGGCCTGTTTGTGAGTATATGTCAGGGTGTTTTTACTGTCTCACGGGGATCCTGCTAGCCAGGGCCCAGTGCTCATAGTGAAGACCCTATGTTGTCAGTGTGTTTGATATGTGTCACTGGGATCCTGCTAGCCAGGACTCCAGTGCTCATATGTTTGTGGCCTATATGTGTTCCCTGTGTGGTGCCTAACTGTATCACTGAGGCTCTGCTAACCAGAACATCAGTGTTTATGCTCTCTCTGCTTTTCACAATTGTCACTGCAGGCTAGTGACTATCTTCACCAATTCCCATTGGCACACTGGAGCACCCTTATAATTCCCTTGTATATGGTACCTAGGTACCCAGGGTATTGGGGTTCCTGGAGATCCCTATGGGCTTACACATTTCTTTTGCCACCCATAGGGAGCTTAGACAATTCTTACACAGGACTGCCACTGCAGGCTGAGTGAAATAACGTCCACGTTATTTCACAGCCATTTTTCACTGCACATAAGTAACTTATAAGTCACCTATATGTCTACCCCTCACTTAGTGAAGGTTAGGTGCCAAGTTACTTAGGGCCAGATGCAGGAAACGATTTGCGAGTCGCAAACGGCAAAAATTGCCATTTGCGACTCGCAAATCGCATTTTCCTATGCAGAAATGCATATTGCGAGTCGGGACCGACTCGCAATGTGCATTTCAGAATCGCAAATAGGAAGGGGTGTTCCCTTCCTATTTGCGATTCGGAGTGGTATGCAATACCATTTGCGACCGCATATGCGGTCGCAAATGGTGTCGCAGTTACCATCCACTTCAAGTGGATGGTAACCCACAGACAAATTGGAAGGGGTCCTTAAGGAAAACGGGCTACACTTAAAAAAAAAAAAAACTGCTTTATTTAAAAGCAGTCACGAACATGGAGGTCTGCTGACTACAGCAGGCCTCCATGTTTGCGAGTGCCTATAGTCGGCATGGGGCCGCAATTTGAAACCCACCTCATTAATATTAATGAGGTGGGTCTCTGCGACCCCATACCGACTCGCAGACGGTGTCTGAGACACCGTTCTGCATTGCAAATTGCGACTTGCAATTTGCGAGTCGGAAGGACTCGCAAATTACAAGTCGCAATTTGCAATTTTCCTACATCTGGCCCTAAGTGTGTGGGTACCCTGGCACTAGCCAAGGTGCCCCCACATTGTTCAGGGCAAATTCCCCGGACTTTGTGAGTGCTGGGACACCATTACACGCGTGCACTACATATAGGTCACTACCTATATGTAGCGTTACAATGGTAACTCCGAACATGGCCATGTAATATGTCTAGGGTCATGGAATTGTCAACCCTTTACCATTCTGGTATTGGGGAGACAATTCCATGCATCCCCCGGGTCTCTAGCACAGAACCCGGGTACTGCCAAACTGCCTTTCCGGGGTCTCCTCTGCAGCTGCTGCTGCTGCCAACCCCTCAGACAGGATTTTGCCCCCCTGGGGTCTGGGCTGCCCAGTCCCAGGAAGGCAGAACAAAGTATTTCCATTGAGAGAGGGTGTTACACCCTCTCCCTTTGGAAATAGGTGTGAAGGGCTGGGGAGGAGTAGCCTACCCCAGCCTCTGGAAATGCTTTGATGGGCACAGATGGTGCCCATCTTTGCATAAGCCAGTCTACACCGGTTCAGGGATCCCCCAGCCCTACTCTGGTGTGAAACTGGACAAAGGAAAGGGGAGTGACCACTTCCCGGACCTGCACCTCCCAGGGGAGGTGCCCAGAGCTCCTCCAGTGTGTCCCAGACCTCTGCCATCTTGGATTCAGAGGTGCTGGGGCACAATGGACTGCTCTGAGTGGCCAGTGCCAGCAGGTGACGTCAGAGACCCCTCCTGATAGATGCTTACCTCTTTCAGTAGCCAAGCCTCTTTCTCAGTAGCCAAACCTCCTTTTCTGGCCATTTAGGGTCTCTCCTGGGGGCTATTCCTCAGATAACGAATGCAAGAGCTCACCAGAGTTTCTCTGCACTTCCTTCTTCGACTTCTGCCAAGGATCGACGCTGACTGCTCCAGGACGCCTGCAAAACAGCAACAAAGTAGCAAGACGACTACCAGCAACATTGTAGGCCCTCACCCTGCCGGCTTTCTCAACTGTTTCCTGGTGGTGCATGCTCTGAGGGCTGTCTGCCTTCACCCTGCACTGGAAGTCAAGAAGAAATCTCCAGTGGGTCGACGGAATCTTCCCCCTGCTAACGCAGGCACCAAACGTCTGCAGCACCGGTCCTCTGGGTCCAATCTCACCTTGACGAGTGTGATCCCTGGAACACAGGAGCTGGCTCCAAGTGTCTCACACAGTCCAGTGGCCCTTCTGTCCAAATTTGGTGAAGGTAAGTTCTTGCCTCCCCACGCCAGACAGTTATCCTGTGTGCTGCGTGATCTGCAGCTGCTCGGGCTTCTGTTCACTTTTTCCAAGACTTCCTTTGTGCACAGCCAACCTGGGCCCCCAGCACTCTGTCCTGCATTGCCCAAGTTGCTGAGTTGGACTCCGACGTCGTGGGACCCTCCTTTGTGACTCTGAGTCGACCACTGTCCTCAGATCTTCCAAGTGCCTGCTCCGGTACTTCTTCGGGTGCTTCCTGCTTCTGTGGGGGCTCTCTGAGTTGCTGAGTGCCCCCTCTATCTCCTCCTCCAAGGGGCAACATCCTGGTCCTTCCTGGGCCCCAGCAGCACCCAAAAATCTCTACAGCGACCCTTGCAGCTAGCAAGGTTTGTTTGAGGTATTTCTGCGTAGAAACACTTCTGTAACATCCAGCACGCCGTGGGACATTTCCCATCCAAAGGAGAAGTTCCTAGCCCTTTTCGTTGTTGCAGAATCGTTGGCTTCTTCCACCCGGAGGCAGCCCTCTTGCACCTTCATTCGGGGTTTTCTGGCTCCTGGCCCGCCCTGGACACTAATGCGACTCTTGGACTTGGTCCCCTTCCTTTACAGGTCCTCAGGTCTAGGAACCCGTCTTCAGTATTTTGCTGGTGCTTGTGGTTCTTGCAGAATCCCCTATCGCGGCTATTGTGTCTTTCTGGGGTAGTAGGGTAACTTTACTCCTACTTTCTAGGGTCTTGGGGTGTACTCCACTTTTGGAGTATATGGTTTGTATTGCCCCAAACCTATGTTTGCCTATTGCATCCTATTGTGATTCTACATTGTTTGCACTACTTTTCTTACTGTTACTTACCTGTTTTGGGTTTGTGTACATATAACTTGTGTATATTACTTACCTCCTAAGTAAGGGTATTCTCTGAGATACTTTTGGCATATTGTCACTAAAATAAAGTACTTTTATTTTTAGTAAAAGAGTATTGTGTTTTCTTATGATATTGTGCTATATGATATAAGTGGTATAGTAGGAGCTTTGCATGTCTCCTAGTTCAGCCTAAGCTGCTTTGCAATAGCTACCTCCTATCAGCCTAAGCTGCTAGAAACACCTCTATTCTACTAATGAGGGATAACTGGACTTGGCACAGGGTGTAAGTACCACAAGGTACCCACTATAAGCCAGGCCAGCCTGCTACACATGGGCAAAAACAAAAATACATACAGTGAAAATGGGGGTAACATGCCAGAGAAGATGGTACTTTCCTACACAACCCCCCAAACGAAGGACAATTAGGCTAACCTTGCCCAGATGAGTCTTCATTGTCTATGTGGAAATATCTGGAGAGTCCATCTGCATTGGAGTGGGTACTCCCAGGCCTATGTTTCACTGTATAGTCCATTCCCTGTAGGGATATGGACCACCTCAACAATTTAGGGTTTTCACCTTTCATTTGTTTTAGCCAAAGTAGAGGTTTGTGGTCTGTCTGAACAATGAAGTGAGTACCAAACAGGTATGGTCTCACCTTTTTCAGTGCCCAGACCACAGCAAAGGCCTCCCTCTCTATGGCAGACCAACGCTTTTCTCTAGAGGTCAACCTTCTGCTTATAAAAGCAACAGGTTGATCCTGGCCCTCAGAATTCAGTTGTGATAGTACTGCCCCAACCCCTAATTCAGATGCATCAGTTTGTACAATGAATTTCTTGGAGTAACAAGGGCTTTTTAGGACAGGTGCAGAGCACATGGCCTGTTTGAGCTCCTCAAAAGGTTTCTGACAGCTGGCTGGCCACAATATCTTTTTAGTCATTTTCTAGCTAGTGAGATCATTAAGAGGGGCTGCCATGGAGCCATAATTCTTTATGAATCTCCTATAGTACCCTGTGAGGCCTAAAAAGGCTCTCACCTGGGTTTGAGTTGTAGGGGGAACCCAATCCATGATAGTTTGGATTTTCTCCTGTAGTGGTGCAATCTGTTCTCCACCAGCCAGGTGGCCCAGATAAACCGCTTTCCCCTGCCCTGTCTGGCACTTTGAGGCCTTGACAGTGAGGCCTGCCTTTTGCAGGGCCTCCAAAGCTTTCCATAGGTGGACCAGGTGATCATTCCAGGTTGAGCTAAAGACAGCTATATCATCTAGATATGCTGCACTAAAAGCTTCCAACCCTTGCAGGACTGTGTTCACCAACCTCTGAAAAGTGGCAGGTGCATTTTTCAAACCAAAGGGCATTACTGTGAATTGGTAGTGCCCTCCAATGGTAGAAAATGCAGTCTTGGGTTTAGCATCTTCTGATAGTCTAATCTGCCAATACCCTGCAGTTAGATCAAAAGTGCTTAGATACTTGGCAGAAGCCAGTGTATCTATGAGCTAATGTGCCCTGGGTATAGGGTGAACATCTGTCTTGGTTACTTGATTGAGCCCTCTGTAATCTACACAAAACCTCATCTCCCTCTTTCCATCTTTGGTGTGAGTTTTTGGTACAAGCACAACTGGGCTAGCCAAGGGGCTTTCTGAAGGTTCAATCACCCCTAAGTCCAACATTTTCTGCACCTCTCGTTTAATGCAGTCCCTGACATGGTCAGGATGCCTATAAATTTTACTTTTGGCAGGCAGGCTGTCTCCAGTGTCAATTGTATGTTCACACCATGAAGTTGTACCTGGTACAAGTGAAAAGAGGTCTGAAAACTGACTAAAGAGATTGATACAGTTGTCTTTCTGTTCTGCAGTAATACAATCTGCTAAGACTACTCCCTCCACTAAGCCATCAGCTTCAATGGTGGAGAAGAGATCAGGGAGAGGGTCACTCTCTTCTTCCTATCCCTCATCTGTTGCCATGAGCAGGGTGAGATCAGCCCTGTCATAGTAGGGTTTTAGGCGGTTGACATGAATCATCCTAAGGGGACTCCTGGCAGTGCCTAGGTCTACCACATAGGTAACCTCACCCTTTTTTTCAACAATTAGACGCGGTCCACTCCATTTGTCCTGGAGTGCTCTTGGGGCCACAGGCTCCAATACCCACACCTTCTGTCCTGGGTGGTACTGAGTCAGGACAGCCTTCTGGTCATGCCATTGCGTTTGCAGCTCCTGGCTGGCCTGAAGGTTTTTACTGGCCTTTTTCATATACTCAGCCATTCTGGATCTTAGGCCAAGTACATAGTCTACTATGTCCTGTTTAGGAGCTTTTAAAAGTTGTTCCCAACCCTCCTTCACAAGAGCAAGTGGACCTCTAACAGGGTGCCCAAAGAGGAGTTCAAAGGGGCTGAATCCCACTCCTTTTTGGGGTACCGCCCTGTAAGCAAAAAGGAGGCAAGGTAACAGGACATCCCATCTCCTTCTGCGTTTTTCAGGGAGTCCTATTATCATACCTTTGAGAGTTTTATTAAACCTCTCAACCAGACCATTCGTTTGTGGATGGTAAGGAGTTGTGAACTTGTAAGTCACACCACACTCCTTCCACATTGCTTTTAGGTATGCAGACATGAAGTTGCTACCTCTGTCTGACACCACTTCCTTAGGGAAACCCACCATGGAAAAGATTCCTAGGAGGGCCTTTGCCACTGCAGGAGCTGTAATGGTTCTTAAGGGGATGGCTTCAGGATATATTGTGGCATGGTCCACTACTACCAAGATAAATCTATTGCCTGGAGCTGTAGGATAGTCAAGGGGGCCAACTATGTCAACCCCTACCCTTTCAAAGGGCACCCCAACCACTGGAAGTGGAATTAGAGGGGCCTTTGGAGTGCCACCAGTCTTCCCACTGGCTTGGCAGGTCACACAAGAGTGACAAAACTCTTTTGTATCCTCTGACATATGGGGCCAGTGAAACAAGGGGGCAAGTCGTTCCCACGTTTTCGTCTGGCCCAAATGCCCAGCCAGAAGAAATGTCATGTGCCAGGGTAAGAAGAAACTCTCTGTACTGCAAGGGAATGACCAATCTCCTGGCAGCTCCAGGTTTAGGGTCCCTTGACTCTGTGTACAAGAGGTTGTCTTCCCAGTACACCCTATGGCTATCAATGACACCCCCATTCTGCTGTTTGACAGCTTGTTGTCTTAAACCCTCTAATGTGGGACAGGTTTGCTGTGCCACACTCAGCTCTTCCCTGGCAGGTCCCCCTGCACCCAAAAGCTCAGCAGTGTCTGCTCCCAGCTCCTCTGGTGTAGGTTCTGCACAGGGAGAGGATTCCTCTTCCTCAAAAGGGGAATCTTCTGTAGAGGGGGGGATAGTGGGCAGGGATTTACCCTTTCTGCCCCTAGCTTTTGGGAGCTCTTGGTCCACTGTTCCAGGATCCAAGTTTCCCTGTCCTTTTTTGCTTCTTGGCCTGAGCCCTTGTTAAAGCAAAAATATGCTGAGGAATGCCCAGCATTGCTGCATGTGCCCCCAACTCCACTTCTGCCCAAGCTAATGTTTCCAAATCATTGCCCAGTAAGCAATCTACAGGTAATTCAGTGACTACCACAACTTTCTTTGGACCAGTAAACTCCCCCCCCCCCAGTTGAGATTCACAACAGCCATGGGGTAGCTAAGAGTGTTGTTATGAGCATCAGTCACTTACTACTGCTGACCAAGTAGGTGTTAATGAGGGTGGACCAGTTTTTCTATCACCATAGTTACACTGGCTCCTGTGTCCCTGTAGGCCTCAACCTCAACACTGTTGATTAGGGGTAGTTGCTTGTGCTTACCCATATTAAGGGGACAAACAACCAAGGTGGCAAAGTCAATGCCACCATCAGAGACTAAAATAGCCTCTGTGGTCTCCCTAACAAGACCAACACCAACTACATTGCCAATAGTGAGCCCAGCTACACCCTTCGATTCGCTATTAGTAGTAGACTTCCCACCACCACTGCTATTACTAGGGGCACCAGAGGTTGCAGTTGGGGTTGTGGTGGTGGGAGGTTTGGTGTTATTCTTTGGACAAGTGTAATCACTGGCCCAATGGTGTTTTACTTTAGATAAATAACACCAAGGCTTTTTCTGATTGTTTGACGAGGATTTGAACCCACCACTCCCAGAGGATTTTTGTGGGCCTGATGAAAACTTAGAATTTTTACTTTTGTCCCCACCCTTGTCAGAAGACTTACCATCCTTCTTCTTGCCATCCTTGTCACCCCCTGTATGAAGTTTTCTGTCCACTCTTGTTCGGTCCCATTTGTCTGCCTTCTTTCCCAATTCTTGAGGAGAGGTCAGATCTGAGTCTACCAAGTACTGGTGCAACAAATCAGACACACTATTGTTAAGAACATTCTCTCTCAGGATCAGATTATACATGCTTTCATAGCCAGAAACTTTACTGCCATGTACCCAACCCTCCAAGGCCTTCACTGAACAGTCAACAACATCTGTCGAGTCTTGAGAGGACTCTTTTCTGGTGTCTCTGAACTTAATCCTGTATTGTTCAGTGGTTAAGCCAAATCCATCCAAGAGTGCATCCTTCAAAACTTTGTAATTATTGGCATCACTTTCTCTGAGAGTAAGGAGCCTATCCCTACCCTTTCCAGTGAAAGATAGCCACACAATAGCAGCCCACTGTCTTTGAGGGACCAACTGTACCATACAGG
Source organism: Pleurodeles waltl (assembly GCF_031143425.1). NCBI lineage: Eukaryota > Metazoa > Chordata > Amphibia > Caudata > Salamandridae > Pleurodeles > Pleurodeles waltl. Next base: position 1,222,279,987 of record NC_090447.1, read on the forward strand.
CCTTCTCAAGTGCAGCAAACCGCTTATTAATGTAATCCCCCTCCTTGTAAGGGGAGACTACCTTATGCACGTTTCTGGAATCTTGCTCTCTAACAGGATTTCTATCTGAAACACTGCTGCTGCTACCATGGGGCAATTAAGTTATCCTCAGGGTGGGAGGCTTGGGAATGTTTGGACACAGAGGAGCTTTGGGAATTGGCAGAGAGAGACCTGTCCCTAACTGTCTGGATCCTAGGATCCTGGCCTCTAGGAGTGAAATATTCCCTACTACTGTGTGACCCTCTAACACTACCAGTGTCTCTATGTGGCTAGGTGCTAGGGGGCAGGACTTTGTAAGAACCCTCCCCAGCATCTTCAGGGAACTCCTCTGAGTCTGACTGGGAATCCTCCTGTTTTACTACCCTCTCCTGAGATGGGCCAGTCTGGTTCTGGTCATCCTCTAAGAACAGGTTAAAGAGAAACTCTTTTGTTGGATTCTTACCTATGCTTAAACCTCTATCTAGGCAGAGACCCCTCAAACTTTTACAGTTTAAACTATCATAAGTTGCATGAACAGTTTTGGGAGTTGGCTCTACTGAAGATATGATAGAAAAGGTTTAAGGACAGTGAGAGATAAAGTTTTAGAACTTTGGAAAGCACAGAGAAAAAACTTTTTCAAACTTTTGGAAATCTTTTAAAAGTTTTCAGACCTTTTCAGAAACTTAGTAGTAAGTTTTAGAATAGAAAAGTAAACTGTTTTGGTTCAATGTACATATACTGAACTATTTTGTATATGATTTTCTTATGAAAAGCACCAAATGACAAAGTGGTAAAGCAGTTACAAGTACTTATCCCACTGCTGCACCACCAATGTAGGAGGATGGCCTGGCTTATAGTGGGTACCTTGTGGTACTTACACCCTGTGCCAGGTCCAGTTATCCCTTATTAGTAGAATAGAGGTGTTTCTAGCAGCTTAGGCTGATAGAAGGTAGCTATGGCAAAGCAGCTTAGGCTGAACTAGGAGACATGCAAAGTTCCTACTATACCACTTATATCATGTAGCACAATATCATAAATGCGAATCATGAATGGACCCCAGACCTATGGGAGGTTGTAGAGGGTCGCTGGGACTGCAAGAAAACAGTAAGGGTGTCCAAGATATCCCACCCCAAGACCCTGAAAAGTAGAAGTAAAGTTACCCTACTACCCCAGAAAGACAGAATAGTCGTGATAGGGGATTCTGCAAAAGAACCACAAGCACTAGCAAAACACCGAAGACGGATTCCTGGGCCTGAGGACCTATAAAAGAAGGGGACCAAGTCCAAGAGTCACGAAAGTGTCCGGTTGGGGCAGGAGCCCACTAAACCCAGATGAAGGTGCAAAAGGGCTGCCTCCATGTGGAAGAAGCCAAAGATTCTGCAAGAACGAAAAGGGCTAGGAACTTTTCCTTTGGAAGGAAGATGTCCCACGGCGTGCTGGAGGTTGCAGAAGTGTTTCCAGGCAGAAATACCACAAACAAGCCTTGCTAGCCTTGGTTCCACTCGAGTCTTGGTTGAGGATTTTGGGTGCTGCTGGGGACCAGGAAGGACCAGGATGTCGCCCCTTGGGCGAGGAGACAGAGGGGGCGCTCAGCAACTCAGAGAGCCCCCGCAAAAGCAGGCAGCACCCGCAGAAGTACCGGAGCAGGCACTTAGAAGATCTGAGGACAGCGGTCGACTCAGAGTCACAAAGGAGGGTCCCACGACGTGAGAGTCCAACTCAGCGAGTTGGGCAATGCAGGACGTGCTGGGGGCCCAGGCTATGCTGTGCACAAAGGAAGTCCTGGAGAAGTGCACAGAGGCCGGAGCAGCTGCAAATCACGCAGTACACAGGTTTGCTGTCTGGCGTGGGGAGGCAAGGACTTACCTCCACCACATTTGGACAGAAGGGCCACTGGACTGTGGGAGACACTTGGAGCCAGCTCCTGTGTTCCAGGGACCACGCTCGTCAGGATGAGAGGGGACCCAGAAGACCGGTGATGCAGAAGTTTGGTGCCTGCGTTGGCAGGGGGAAGATTCCATCGACCCACAGGAGATTTCTTCTTGGCTTCCAGTGCAGGGTGAAGGCAGACAGCCCTCAGAGCATGCACCACCAAAAAACAGTGGAGAAAGCTGGCAGGATGAGGCGCTACAATGTTGCTGGTAGTCTACTTACTACTTTGTTGCGGTTTTGCAGGTGTCCTGGAGCAGTCAGCGGTCGATCCTTGGCAGAAGTCAAAGAGGGAAGTGCAGAGGAACTCTGGTGAGCTCTTGCATTCGTTATCTGAGGAATAGCCCAGAGGAGAGACCCTAAATGGCCAGAAAAGGAGGTTTGGCTACTAAGAAAGGAGGCTTGGCTACTGAAAGAGGTAAGCACCTATCCAGAGGGGTCTCTGACATCACCTGCTGGCACTGGCCACTCAGAGCAGTCCATTGTGCCCCACCACCTCTGAATCCAAGATGGCAGAGGTCTGGGACACACTGGAGAAGCTCTGGGCACCTCCCAGGGGAGGTGCAGGTCAGGGGAGTGGTCACTCCCCTTTCCTTTGTCCAGTTTCGCGCCAGAGCAGGGCTGGGGGATCCCTGAACCGGTGTAGACTGGCTTATGCAGAGGTGGGCACCATCTGTGCCCATCAAAGCATTTCCAGAGGCTGAGGAGGTTACTCCTCCCCAGCCCTGACACCTTTTTCCAAAGGGAGAGGGTGTAACACCCTCTCTCTGAGGAAGTCCATTGTTCTGCCTTCCTGGGCCAAGCCTGGCTGGACCCCAGGAGGGCAGAAACCTGTCTGAGGGGTTGGCAGCAGCAGCAGCTGCAGTGAAACCCCGGGAAAGGTAGTTTGGCAGTACCCGGGTCTGTGCTAGAGACTCGGGGGATCATGGAATTGTCTCCCCAATGCCAGAATGGCATTGGGGTGACAATTCCATGATCTTAGACATGTTACATGGCCATGTTCGGAGTTACCATTGTGACGCTATACATATGTCGTGACATATGTATAGTGCACACGTGTAATGGTGTCCCCGCACTCACAAAGTCCGGGGAATTTGCCCTGAACAATGTGGGGGCACCTTGGCTAGTGCCAGGGTGCCCACACACTAAGGGGGTGATTCTAACCCTGGCGGTCGGTGATAAAGCGGCGGCCAACCCGCCAACAGGCCGGCGGTCCAAAAAATGGAATTCTGACCCTGGCGGGAACCGCTAACACAGCCCGCCACTTTAACACTCCGACCGCCACGGCGGGACAAACAAACAGCGCGGCGGTCACCGCCAACAGACAGGCGGCAGACAATGTACCGCCCACACTATCACAACTCACCAATCCGCCACCTTTTCTGGGGCGGGAGCCCCGCCGATAAAAACACGGCGGAAACAGACTACGAACGGGAAAACGCTCACCTCTACGCACTCCACGAGGAAGGAGGACAGCATGGAACCCAAATTAAACATCCTACCTGCTCTCGTCTACCTGCTCATCTACCACGAGTACGAACGCCGGCGCAGACGACAACGGTGAGTACTGCACCTACGACACAGGGGAGGGGGGAGGACGAAAGGTTACGGGCACACACATATGCGACCCCCTCCCCCAAACTATCTACACACCAATGCAGAGCAACAAGTCACAGTGACACCACCCAAACCCCCCGGAATAATGAAAAGACATAATTAAAGTGAGAAACAAAATTTATGTAAAAAATAGCCTCTGAGAAGTCATGGTCAAATAGCAATATAAATATGAAAAATAAAGTAAATATTTTGTGCAATCGATAAACCGAGGCAATTAGTCCTGCACATTTAACGAAATTCCAAGTGTCCGTGGGCCAAAGTGTATCAACACAAGGGCAAAGCCCACACAGGACACCTGAGTCCGTTGGAGAGAACACTGCAGGGGCATCTGATGATAAAACTACAGGCACCTCAGGGGGAAGGGAAGGGGGGGCACCACAGCCACATGAGTCCACGACGCCAGATCCACGAAGGGGCCACCATGCCCACTGTGCCATCCTGGGGAGTGCAAAGCCACAGTCTCTCAAGTCTCTACAGTGGGTGGGTTGCCCACTGTGCCATCCTGGGGAGTGCAAAGCCACAGTCTCTCAAGTCTATACAGTGGGTGGGTTGCCCACTGTGCCATCCTGGGGAGTGCAAAGCCACAGTCTCTCAAGTCTATACAGTGGGTGGGTTGCCCACTGTGCCATCCTGGGGAGTGCAAAGCCACAGTCTCTCAAGTCTCTACAGTGGGTGGGTTGCCCACTGTAACATCCTGGGTAGTGCAAAGCCACAGTCTCTCAAGTCTCTACAGTGGGTGGGTTGCCCACTGTGCCATCCTGGGGAGTGCAAAGCCACAGTCCATCAGGTGGATTACAGAGACCACTGGTCATGGAGGAGGCATGGTGGGCACAGTGAACCGTGAACAGAAGCTCGACACAGAACCGGCACAGTCATTGGGCCAGCGGTGCTTGAGACGGCGGTGCCCTGTTCTGCGGTGCTTGAGATGGCGGGGCCCAGCGGAGCGGTGCTTGAGATGAAGGGCCCAGCGGAGCGGTGCTTGAGACGGCGGTGCCCTGTTCTGCGGTGCTTGAGACGGCGGGGCCCAGCGGAGCGGTGCTTGAGATGAAGGGCCCAGCGGAGCGGTGCTTGAGATGAAGGGCCCAGCGGAGCGGTGCTTGAGATGAATGGCCCAGCTGAGCGGTGCTTGAGACGGCGGTGCCCTGTTCTGCGGTGCTTGAGACGGCGGGGCCCAGCGGAGCGGTGCTTGAGATGAAGGGCCCAGCGGAGCGGTGCTTGAGACGGCGGTGCCCTGCTCAGCGGTGCTTGAGACGGCGGTGCCCTGTTCAGCGGTGCTTGAGACGGCGGTGCCCTGTTCAGCGGTGCTTGAGATGGCGGGGCCCTGTTCAGCGGTGCTCTTCTGCACAGCGGGCCCTGTTCAGCGGTGCTCTTCTGCACGGCGGGCCCTGTTCAGCGGTGCTTGAGACGGCGGGGCCCAGCGGAGCGGTGCTTGAGATGAAGGGCCCAGCGGAGCGGTGCTTGAGACGCCGGTACCCTGTTCAGCGGTGCTTGAGACGGCGGGGCCCTGTTCAGCAGTGCTCTTCTGCACGGCGGGCCCTGTTCAGTGGTGCTCTTCTGCACGGCGGGCCCTGTTCAGCGGTGCTTGAGACGGCGGGGCCCTGTTCAGCGGTGCTCTTCTGCACGGCGGGCCCTGTTCAGCGGTGCTCTTCTGCACGGCGGGCCCTGTTCAGCGGTGCTCTTCTGCACGGCGGGCCCTGTTCAGCGGTGCGCTTCTGCACGGCGGGCCCTGTTCAGCTGTGCTTGTCCAGTAATCCAAGGGAGCCAGACCTGGCCTGGACTCCCTGCTCAGTCGCCCTCCGACCGTGCAGTTGCTGGACCCTTCGGTGACGGAGTCCTGGGCCCTTGGGTGTCCTCCCTTACAGCCGGGATGGGGCTTGTGGGGCCCTCCTGCTCCGCACTCCTGCTGGCTGACTTCTCCGCCCTGCTGCCCTTTCGCTCCTTAGATGAGGCTCGCTGGCCCTTGCCTCCCCTGGATGTTGTGGCAGGTGAAGTGGCCGAACTTTGGTCCTTGGGGGCAGCCGTGTCAGTCTTCTCACGGCGGCCCTTGAGTTTTCGGGTCCTCTTGCCGGGGGGGGGGGGCTGGCTGTCCCCTTGCTGCTGACAGATGTGTCACTGCTGCCAAAGGGTGGACTCCAGAACCCATGCACTACAGTGACACTTGAAGCTGGGCTTGTGGTGGCTGAGGTGCTCTTGGGACTCTTAGCAGATGGAGGGGGTGGGTCAGGTGAGGGAAAGAGGTTAAGATTGGAGAGGTAAACTTTTTTTAGGACCAAGGTAAAGGGTGGGAGTAGTGGTGATGGGAGTGGAGGAAGAGGATGTGGTTGTAGGAGAGTCAGGTGTGCTGTCTTTGGGTGCAGGTGATTGTGACGTAGGCTGTCGTGAGGTGGATGGCTGTTGGGTGGGTGGCTGCCTGCGTTTGTGTGTCTTGGAAGAGGGGGTGACAGACATAGTGGGAGAGGACACAGGGGACGTGTAAATGGCAGTGGGGGTGGTGACTGCACGTGTGCGGACTGTACTGGAGGGTGTGCTGGTGATGGAAGCACTGGCTGATGGTGGTGTGCATGCAGGTGTGAGTGGAGACGTCACAGGGAGGGAGGAGGGAGACGAGGAGGAGGGGGACACAGAGGTGGTAGTGACTGGTGGCATGTCTGCGTCTGGGTGTTGCTTGGGTGACTGTTTGTGGGATCTGTGGTGCTTGTGTCTGGATGAGCTGCCCTTGGGTGTTGAGGTGTGTGCAGGCAGGTCTGATGGTGTGGATGGGATAGGCTGAGGAACAGGAGACAGAGACAGGGACAGGGTGGAGGCAGTCAGAAGAGGGAGGCTGGAAACAGGGACAATGGCTGCCGTCAGTGCTGAGGCCAGAGCATTGAACGATCGTTGATGGGCAGCCTGACCCGAATGAATGCCCTCCAGGTAGGCATTGCTCCGATGCACCTCCCTTTCTACCCCCTGGATGGCATTCAAAAGGGTAGTCTGCCCAACAATGATGGTCTGTAGGAGGTCAATGACCTCCTCACTGAGGGCAGCAGGGGTAACAGGGGCAGGGCCTGAGGTGCCTGGGGCGAAGGAGATGCCCGCCTTCTTGGGCGAGCGGGCACGGAGCGAAGGCTGAGGGGCTGCTGGGAGGGCGGGGCTGGTGCGCTGGGTGGCGGCTGTACCTGTAGAGGCGGGGGGCCTGGATGTTGCCGCCACCGCTAGGGAGCTCCCATCCGAGGACGTGTCGGTGTCGCTGGTGTCACCACCGGTCCCCGTTGTGGTGCTCCCCTCGCCCTCCGGATCACTGGTGCCCTCGGTGTCTGTACCACGGCCCACCAGGGCCTTGTGACTTGCAGCTCCCTCGTGCTCCGATGCCAATTCTCCTCCGCCTGATGATGCTAATGCACACATGCACAAGAAGATTAAGAAAAAGGGTGGGGGGAGAAAAAAAAACAGGTTGAGTGCATGCAATGTCAACACAGTTGGCGGAGAGGACAGACACAGGAGCCTCATGCACTACGCTGCGCAATCGGGGTACACTACTCAGTACTTGTGACCAGCCCTACAGGTCTATGGACAACAAATACACACATGGATGATGCAGGACCATGGATAGCTGTACTTGGCACCCTACAGAGGTGGGGGGCGGGGACACAGGGCCATGCCTAAAGGAGAGGACTACACTACAGAAAGCGCCCTGGCCTAATGTCACCCACAACCCTCCTCCCCCACCCAGACGCCTCCACTGCGCATAAAGATAGCAGAATGTGCTGATACTCACCCCCTTGTGTCTGCTGTGATGTCTTCACGCGCCCATCCAAATCAGGGTAGGCCACCGCCAGGATCCGGGACATCAGGGGGGTCAGGGTACGACTGGCACCCCTCCTAGGTTGGGAGGCCATCCCCAGCAGTGACTCGGCGGTCTTCCTGGTCCTGCGGCAGATGTCCTCCCACCTCTTGCGGCAGTGGGTGCCCCGTCTGATGTGGACCCCCAGGGCCCGGACTTCCTTGGCGATGGCACGCCAAATGTCGACTTTCTGATGGGCGCTGACCTATTTGACATGTACAGGGTGGAAAAGGAAATATCATCATTTATCTGCATGTTAGATGTGATTGCCCCCCCCTCCCCAACCTTTCCATGTGGCACATGCTCTCATCTGTCGTGCGTTGTACTCCTCATTCTCTCCCCACCCCACCATCTTACATCCACCCCACTCAACACAGGCATAGCCCATTCAATGTGCACCCAGTGTACTTACCTGTTGGTCTGGAGGACCGTAGAGTAGCGCATACTGGGGGAGGACCCCATCCACAAGTTTCTCCAACTCTTCAGAAGTGAAGGCAGGGGCCCTTTCCCCAGTCGCAGCAGCCATTGTCTCTTCCAGACCGAGGTCACAGCAGCACTTGCAGTATAGGTCCTCTCCTGTGGATGATCAGGTCTCGAGTGATTAATCAGATAGAAAATGGCGGACACGCCCGTGGCGGTGCGTACCGCGGCGGTGCATACCGCGACCGCCGGCGCATACCGCGACCGCCGGCGCACCTCGTCATTGGCTCCTGAAACCCATAGGCTTCAATGTTAACCAATGCGGCTTCGTACAGCGGTCTTCGACCGCCTACAGCCACGGTGTGCCACGCCAGCGCATTGACCTCACATCCCATTGTCCCACTTCACAGGTCAGGCAGCCGCCATTTCAAGGGCCCACATGGCTTAATTTCAACTGCGTCACACAGGCCTAGGCCTTGCATTGCCACACATACACGCATTTCAATACATACATAATCGTGTGCTGTGCAAGCTGTGGTGAACGTACCTGTGAGTTGCTTGACTCCATACTCCATGTTGTCCTTCCTAGGCACTGTCCGCTGGGACTTGCGAGGAGAAGGATGAATCCTCGCGTGTACCGACCACTGGTGGACCTGTCGACAATGGAAGAATGCCATATTATACTACGATACCGACTTGACCGAGCCACTATACATGAACTGTGTGCCCAGCTGGAGCCAGCCCTGATGTCCCCCATCCGCCAACCTACAGGAATTCCCCCTCTAGTGCAGGTTCTGTCAGTCCTCCATTTTTTAGCAAGTGGCTCATTCCAGACAACAGTGGCCATGTCATCTGGAATGTCTCAGCCTATGTTTTCTAACATTTTGTCCAGAGAGTTGTCTGCCCTGATGAAACACATGCGGAGCTACATTGTTTTCCCAGAGGAGGGTGATTTGGCTACAGTGAAGGGTGATTTCTATGCCCTTGGACATATCCCCAACATCATTGGTGCCATTGATGGGACCCATGTGGCTTTAGTACCCCCAAAAGACGATGAGCAGGTGTACAGAAACAGGAAAAATTACCATTCTATGAATGTGCAGGTGGTCTGTTTGGCTGACCAGTACATCTCCCATGTAAATGCCAAGTTCCCTGGGTCAGTGCATGACGCGTATGTTATGCGTAATAGCAGCATCCCTTATGTGATGGAACAGCTACAGAGACAACGTGTGTGGCTAATAGGTGACTCTGGTTACCCCAACCTTTCGTGGCTATTGACCCCAGTGAGGAATCCCCGGACCAGGGCAGAGGAACGGTACAATGAGGCCCATGGGCGAACTAGGAGGATCATAGAAAGAACCTTTGGGCTCCTGAAGGCCAGGTTAGGTGCCTGCATATGACAGGTGGATCCCTCATGTACTCACCAAAGAAGGTGTGCCAGATCATCGTGGCCTGCTGTATGCTGCACAATCTAGCATTGCGACGCCAGGTGCCTTTCCTGCAGGAGGATGGTCCAGATGGTGGTGTTGTAGCAGCTGTGGAGCCTGTGGAGAGTGAAGAGGAGGAAGACGACGGGGACAACACAGACAACAGGGACACAGTTATACAACAGTATTTTCAGTAGCACACAAGTAAGAATCACCCACGCCATTTAACATTTACTTAAAGCCTCCTGCATCTCTACTTTCTGTATTACCCCCCAGTTCTTTTTAACTGATTTTTGATTTTCCCTTCCCTTTTCAGTGCTGTATGACCCAGTGCGTGACTTTTGCTTGGTTTGCCCATGCACTACAGCGTATTGACATCGGTATGTTGTCATCAGAAATTGACAGAACATTATTGAACCGTAATGTGTAATACATTTGTTAAGAATACAGGCTGACTCCAGATTAATTTCAGTGCAATGAGTGATTTATTTTTAGTGCTAGATATTGGTACATGATAGTAAAACGGTGATGGGTGGGGGTGGAGTAATGTCCATGGCAGAGTCCAGTTCTCAGTTTCACAGGTGCATTGTCCATATGCCTGTAGAAGGATGGAGCAGGGGCAGTTCAAGGTTGGACAGGGTGACAATGTGGGACAGTGGGATGACATCAGGGGGTATGTTGTGCTGGCGGGGGTCTTGGCATCCTACTCTGTCTTCTTGTGCGATCTCAGGTTCCGCTTGCGGGGTGGTTGTTCTTCAGCAGGAGGTGGGGTTCTGGTGGCCTGTCGTTGTGTGGGGGCCTCCTGTCCACTAGCGCCGGCGGAGGTGGTAGGCTGTTCCTGGTCCTGGCTAGTGACAGGGGCCCTTTGTGGTGCCACATGGTTTCGCAATGTGGTTTCTATCCGGTTGAGGGCCAGGACTATGGTCTCCATTGCGGTACCGATGTTCCTGAGTTCATTGCTGAACCCCATGTAGCGTTCCTCCTGCTGTGCCTGGATCTCCTGGAACCTGGCCAGTACCGTCGCCATCGTCTCATGGGAGTGGTGGTATGCTCCCATGATGGTGGTGAGGGCCTCTTGGAGAGTGGGTTCCCGTGGCCTGTCCTCCCCCCCCTGTCGCACAGCAGCCCTCCCAGTTGCCCTGTTTCCCCGGGCCTCTGTCCCCTGGACAGTGTTCCCACTACCACTGCCCCCAGGTCCCTGTTGTTGTTGGGGTGTTGGGTCAGCCTGGGTGCCCTGTAGTGGCGGACACACCGCTGATTGACGCGTCCTGGAGACAGAGGCACGGGCCCGCTGGGTGGGAGCTGTGCTGCTATTCCCAGAGGGGGTTGGGTCTGCTGTGGCCTGTGTCTGTGTGTGGGGAACCGACTGTCCAGAGGTCCCCGATGGTCCGGGCTGGTCATCAGGTTCTAGTTCGACAGAGCTACTGTCCTCACTGGGGGCCTGTTCTGGGGGTGGGATGGACAAATCTGGACCCTCCGTGGCGGTGTGTTGGCGTTCGGGCCCTGCAGGGGTAAAAGAGTATGGTTATTGCTTTTGTGTGTGCCATGGCGTGCATTTTGTGAGTGCCCTTGTCCACCAGTGCTGGCATTCCCTTGTGGGAGGTGTTGTGAGGGTGGTTGGGGGGGGTGGATGGGTATGTGCAGTGGTCATGCATTGGTGATGGGTGTCTATGGTTTGTGTTGGCATTCAGGGGTTGGTGTTGTTTAGGGTGGGATGTGCTGGTGAGACATTGGCAGGGAGGATGTGTGCTGGGGGGTTGGGATTGGGGGTGAGGGTGGGGGTGTGGGTTGGCATGCTTGGGGGGGGGGCAGTAGTTGAGAATCGACTTACCAGAGTCCATTCCTCCGGGTACTCCAGCGAGGCCATCAGGATGCAGGATGTTGAAGACATCTTGCTCCCATGCTGTGAATTCGGGTGGAGTGGGTGGGGGTCCACCGCCAGTCTTCTGCACAGCGATGTTGTGTCTTGACACCATCGAGCGCACCTTCCCCCGTAGGTCGTTCCATCGCTTTCGGATGTCTTCCCGATTTCTGGGATGCTGTCCCACAGCGTTGACCCTGTCTACGATCCTTTGCCATAGCTCCGCCTTCCTGGCTATTGTGGTGTGCTGCACCTGTGTGCCGAAGAGCTGGGGCTCTACCCTAATTATTTCCTCAACCATGACCCTGAGTTCTTGGTCCGAGAACCTGGGGTGTCTTTGGGGTGCCATGGGGTGGTGTGGATGAGGTGTGGGGTGGTGTTTGTGTTGATGTGCGTGGTGATGTGTGGTGATGTGTGCGTAGATGTGGTGTGGGTGATGATGTTGGGTTCCTGTGTGTGTTGTGCTTTGCGTTCCCTGTGCTCTCTCTCAGTGTATTGCGCCTTCTCTCAGATATTTGTGGTAGTAGGGGTTTGTGGGTGATGTGGGTGTGTGTTTTATATGGTGATGGGTGTGTGGGAGTGGTGTGTGTATGTGTATGAGGTGTGTGTATTTCAAATTGTCCAATGTGGTTGTGTTTTGTAAAGGTGTGTGTATTTTGAACGCGGCGGTGTGTACCGCCAATAGAATACCGCGGTTAAAAGACCGCCGCGTGGATTCGTGGGTCAGAATGGCATGGGCGTGTTTGTGTTGGCGTGACGGTGGAGGTTTGGTCATCTCCAGTTTATCGCTGCCCGCTGATGAGGCGGCCTTCCGTGGATGTCGGGTTTTTGGCGGTTTCACAGTTGGAGGTCAGAATGACCGTGGCGGTTTACTGCGGCCGCGGCGGTGTTATGGCGGTCTTCTGACCGGCGGTAAGGGCCTTTTACCGCCGAGGTCAGAATGACCCCCTAAGTAACTTAGCACCCAACCAACCAATAAGTTACTTAAGTGCAGTGGTAAATGGATGTGAAATAACGCGGACGTTATTTCACTCAAGCTGCAGTGGCAGGCCTGTGTAAGAATTGTCAGAGCTCCCTATGGGTGGCAAAAGAAATGCAGCAGCCCATAGGGATCTCCTGGAACCCCAATACCTTGGGTACCTCAGTACCATATACTAGGGAATTATAAGGGTGTCCCAGTATGCCAATGTAAATTGGTGAAATTGGTTACTAGCCTGTTAGTGCCAATTTGTAAAGAGAGAGCATAACCACTGAGGTTCTGGTTAGCAGAGCCTCAGTGAGACAGTTAGGCATCACACAGGGGACACATACATATAGGTCACAAACTTAGGAGCACTGGGGTCCTGGCTAGCAGGGTCCCAGTGACACATAACAAACATACTGAAAACATAGGGTTTTCACTATGGGCACTGGGCCCTGGCTAGCAGGATCCCAGTGAGACAATGAAAACCCCCTGACATACACTCACAAACAGGCCAAAAGTGGGGGTAACAAGGCTAGAAAGAGGCTACTTTCTCACACAACCAACGAAGGACAATAAGGCTAACCTTGGCCAGTTAAGACTTTATTGTCTAAGTAGAGAGTAGCTCTGCAATAGACTGGTTACTCCCTTTAACATCCACTATATGGTTACTTCCCTGTGGGGATGTAAACCACCCTGTTTGAAGTTTTTTAGCTAAGCAACAATGTGAAGATATATTTTCAGAGTTTATATCAGTAAGTTTTAGTTTAGAGCAGTGGGAATTGTCCACTGAACCTATTTCTAGTGATGAGAATGCCAGACAGGGATGCTGTCTCAGTAAAGCCATAGCTGGGCAAAAACTTTGTCCATATGGCTGGAAGAGAGAACAGGGATGCTGTTTCTCTTGAGTTGGAGAAGGGCAGGGATGCTGTCCTATGAGCTCCACACTAGGGCAGGGATGCTGTCCTAAGTGTTGTGAGGCAGTGCAGGGTTTCTGCACTAAAGTTTCTCTGGGAGGGATGGAGGGATGCTCCATGTTAACTAAAATGGTGCTCTTTTTCTCACCAATGTTAGTTATCCCACAGAGAGGTACTTCCACCTCAGGGAGTACAGCTATGCCAGCTGATGATTCCCTTGGAACAGGTGCCACCCCAGGAGAGGTTTCTCCCACCACAGGAATGATATCCTGATTGGCAGGGTGGTTAGGGGATACTGTGATACCCTTTTTACCTGTTGTTGGAGAGGGATCCTGAGTTTTCAGGCCTTCTCTCCTTTGCTTTTTCATTTCAGTAGAAATGAGAGGAAACAATTCCTCAGGGATACCCAGCATGGCTGCATGGGTATAAAACTCTACATCAGCCCAACCTGAGGCCTCTAGGTCATTACCTAAGAGACAATCTACAGGTAAGCTAGGTGACACTACCACCTGCTTGGGGCCAGTAACTCCACCCCAACTAAGCTGAACTATAGCTAAGGGAAGAAACTTAGTGGAGTTATGGACATCAATAATCTTATACTGTTGTCCAATAATGTGTTTTTCAGGAGCCACCAGGTTTTCAGTCACCAAAGTGATACTGGCACCTGTGTCCCTGTAGGCCTGGACCTCAACACCATTTATTGAAACTGTCTGCCTGTACTTATCCATTGTAAGGGGACAAGCAGCCAGTGTGGCAAGGCCAATGCCACTAGGTGTGACAGAAACTGTCTTGGGACTGACTACCCCAGTTTCTATGATGGACCCACAAGTGAACCCAACTACACCCTTAGTTTGACTGTTGCCAGCAGTCCCACCACTATTACCACTACTACTAGGGGCACTAGAGCTTGATGTATCAGTGGTGGTAGGCTCAGGCGGTTTACCTAGACAGGACTTATCCCCTGGCCTATGGCCTCTGTTTTTACACACAAAGCACCAAGGCTTTTTAATGTGTGTGGGTTGAGAAGAAGAGGAAGAATTTGTTTTATCCCCACCCCCTGAAGAGTGTTTAGGATTTGAAGAAGGATCTTTGGTTTTACCCTTATCCCCATGCGTATCCTGAGATTTCTCACCATCTTTCTTCTTGCCATCCTTGTCACCACCTGTATGAACTTTTCTGTTCACTCTTGTTCTGACCCATTTGTCTGCCTTCTTTCCCAATTCTTGGGGAGAGGTCAGATCTGAGTCCACTAGATATTGGTGCAACAAATCAGACACACAGTTATTCAGAATATGCTCTCTCAGGATTAAGTTATACAGGCTTTCATAGTCAGAAACTTTACTGCCATGTAACCACCCCTCCAAGGCCTTCACTGAATGGTCAACAAAGTCTACCCAGTCTTGTGAAGACTCCTTTTTGGTTTCTCTGAACTTGATCCTGTACTGTTCAGTGGTTAAGCCATAACCATCTAGGAGTGCATTCTTTAAAACTGTAAAATTATTGGCATCACTTTCCTTCACATTAAGGAGCCTATCCCTACCCTTTCCACTGAAAGATAGCCATAGGATAGCAGCCCACTGTCTTTGAGGGACCCCCTGTACAACACAGGCCCTCTCAAGTGCAGCAAACCACTTGTTAACTTCATCCCCCTCCTTGTAAGGGGGAACTATCTTGTGCAGATTCCTAGAATCATGCTCTTTTACAGGATTACTATCTGTAATAGTGCTGCTACCACCATGGGGTCCAAACCCCAACCTCTGTCTTTCTTTTTCTAAGTCAAATGCTTCCCTGTCTAGATCCAGCTGTTGCTTTTTCAGCTTCAGCCTGGATTCTTCCACTTTCAATCTATTGAGTTCCCTTTCTAACACTCTGTCTTCAGGGTGGGTGGGTTGGGCATGCCTTGACACAGAAGAATGGTGTGAATGAACATAGGGAGACCTGTCCCTAACAGATGGCACTCTAACAACCTGGCCTAAAGGAGTAACCTCTCTACTGTGATGAGAACTCACATCAGTACCAGCCCTGCTAGGTGGCCTGCTAAGGGGCAGGTTGGGAAGGTTCCCTTCTAACACTTTCACTGGGGCTACCCCAGAATCAGAGTGTGAACCATCAGCTAATCTCTCACCAGATGTGCCAGCTATGGTCTTATCATTTTCAATGAGCACATTAACTAACAATTCTCTAGAGGGATTCTTCCCTACCCCTAAACCTCTATCAATGCAGAGACTCCTTGCACTTTTCCAGCTAAGGTGGTCATAGGCAGTGCTGGTCAGATCCAGAGTTTGACCTGTACTAGACATGATAGAAAAAGGTTTAAGGGACAGAAAAAGAAAGAAAAAGTTTCAGAACTTTTTAAGGAACAGAAAAAAAAAACTTTTTTCAACTTTTAAGAACTTTTTGAAAGTTTTAGAGGTACTTTTCAGCACTTAGCAATAGAGTAAGGGAAGAAAAGCAAAACTTTTTGGTTAGGTGTACATACACTGAACTTGTTTTGTATATTTTTCTCTTATGAAAAGTACAAAATGACAAAGTGGTAAGTAGTTGCAAGTACTTATCCCACCGCTGCACAACCAATGTAGGACGCTGGCCTGGTTTGTAGTGGTACCAAGGGGTACTTACACTCTGCACCAGGTCCAGTTATCCCTTATTAGTGTAGAAGAGGTGTCTAGCAGCTTAGGCTGATAGAAAAGGTAGCTTAGCAGAGCAGCTTAGGCTGAACTAGGAGACGTGTAAAGCTCCTACTATACCACTGGTGTCATATGCACAATATCATAAGAAAACACAATACACAGATATACTAAAAATAAAGGTATTTTATTTTTATGACAATATGCCAAAAGTATCTCAGTGAGTACCCTCAGTATGAGGATAGCAAATATACACAAGATATATGTACACAATACCAAAATTATGCAGTAATAGCAATAGAAAGCAATGCAAGCAATGTACAGTCACAATAGATTGCAATCAGAGCACATAGGTATAGGGGCAACACAAACCATATACTCTAGAAGTGGAATGCGAACCACGAATGGACCCCAAACCTATGTGAGCTTGTAGAGGGTCGCTGGGACTGTAAGAAAACAGTGAGGGTTAGAAAAATAGCCCACCCCAAGACCCTGCAAAGTGGGTGCAAAGTGCACCTAAGTTCCCCAGAGAGCACAGAAGTCTGATAGGGGAATTCTGCAAGGAAGACCAACACCAGCAATGCAACAACGATGGATTTCCGGACGAGAATACCTGTGGAACAAGGGGACCAAGTCCAAAAGTCACGATCAAGTCGGGAGTGGGCAGATGCCCAGGAAATGCCAGCTGTGGGTGCAAAGAAGCTGCCACCAGATGGTAGAAGCTGAGGATTCTGCAAGAACGAAGAGGGCTAGAAACTTCCCCTTTGGAGGATGGATGTCCCACGTCGTGAAGAAGCTTGCAGAGGTGTTTCCGTGCAGAAAAACCACAAACAAGCCTTGCTAGCGGCAAGAGTCGCGGTTAGGGTTTTTGGATGCTGCTGTGGCCCAGGAGGGACCAGGATGTTGCCATTTGCGTGAGGAGACAGAGGGGGCGTCCAGCAAGACAAAGAGCCCACTCAGAAGCAAGCAGCACCCGCAGAAGTGCCGTAACAGGCACTACGAAGAAGAGTAAACCAGAGCTCACCCGAAGTCACAAAAGAAGGTCCCACGACGCCAGAGGACAACTCAGGAGGTCGTGCACTGCAGGTTAGAGTGTCGGGGACCCAGGCTTGGCTGTGCACAAAGGAAATCCTGGAAGAGTGCACAGGAGCCGGAGCAGCTGCAAATCACGCGGTACCCAGCAATGCAGGCTAGCGTGGGAAGGCAAGGACTTACCTTCACCAAACTTGGACTGAAGAGTCACTGGACTGTGGGAGTCACTTGGACAGAGTTGCTGAGTTCCAGGGACCACGCTCGTCGTGCTGAGAGGGGACCCAGAGGACCGGTGATGCAGTCTTTTGGTGCCTGCGGTTGCAGGGGGAAGATTCCGTCGACCCACGGGAGATTTCTTCGGAGCTTCTAGTGCAGAGAGGAGGCAGACTACCCCCACAGTATGCACCACCAGGAAAGCAGTCGAGAAGGCGGCTGGATCAGCGATACAAGGTTGTAGTAGTCGTCTTTGCTACTTTGTTGCGGTTTTGCAGGCGTCCAGAGCAGTCAGCGGTCGATTCCTTGGCAGAAGGTGAAGAGAGAGATGCAGAGGAACTCTGATGAGCTCTTGCATTCGTTATCTAACGAATTCCCGAAAGCAGAGACCCTAAATAGCCAGAAAAGGAGGTTTGGCTATCTAGGAAGGAGGATAGGTTAGCAACACAGGTAAGAGCCTATCAGAAGGAGTCTCTGACGTCACCTGCTGGCCCTGGCCACTCAGAGCAGTCCAGTGTGCCAGCAGCACCTCTGTTTCCAAGATGGCAGAGGTCTGGAGCACACTGGAGGAGCTCTGGACACCTCCCAGGGGAGGTGCAGGTCAGGGGAGTGGTCACTCCCCTTTCCTTTGTCCAGTTTCGTGCCAGAGCAGGGCTGGGGGATCCCTGAACCGGTGTAGACTGGCTTATGCAGAGATGGGCACCATCTGTAGCCATCAAAGCATTTCCAGAGGCTGGGGGCTACTCTTCCCCAGCCCTGACACCTTTTTCCAAAGGGAGAGGGTGTAACACCCTCTCTCTGAGGAAGTCCTTTGTTCTGCCTTCCTGGGCCAGGCCTGGCTGGACCCCAGGAGGGCAGAAACCTGTCTGAGGGGTTGGCAGCAGCAGCAGCTGCAGTGAAACCCCGGGAAAGGTAGTTTGGCAGTGCCCGGGTCTGTGCTAGAGACTCGGGGGATTATGGAATTGTCTCCCCAATGCCAGAATGGCATTGGGGTGAGAATTCCATGATCTTAGACATGTTACATGGCCATGTTCGGAGTTACCATTGTGACGCTATACATATGTCGTGACACATGTATAGTGCACGCGTGTAATGGTGTCCCCGCACTCACAAAGTCCGGGGAATTTGCCCTGAACAATGTGGGGGCACCTTGGCTAGTGCCAGGGTGCCCACACACTAAGTAATTTAGCATCCAACCTTTACCAGGTAAAGGTTAGACATATAGGTGACTTATAAGTTACTTAAGTGCAGTGGTAAATGGCTGAGAAATAACGTGGACGTTATTTCACTCAGGCTGCAGTGGCAGGCCTGTGTAAGAATTGTCAGAGCTCCCTATGGGTGGCAAAAGAAATGCTGCAGCCTATAGGGATCTCCTGGATCCCCAATACCCTGGGTACCTCAGTACCATATCCTAGGGAATTATAAGGGTGTCCCAGTATGCCAATGTAAATTGATGAAATTGGTCACTAGCCTGTTAGTGACAATTTGTAAAGAGAGAGCATAACCACTGAGGTTCTGGTTAGCAGAGCCTCAGTGAGACAGTTAGGCATCACACAGGGGACACATACATATAGGTCACAAACTTATGAGCACTGGGATCCTAGCTAGCAGGGTCCCAGTGACACATAACAAACATACTGAAAACATAGGGTTTTCACTATGAGCACTGGGCCCTGGCTAGCAGGATCCCAGTGAGACAGTGAAAACCCCCTGCCATACACTCATAAACAGGCCAAAAGTGGGGGTAACAAGGCTAGAAAGGGGCTACTTTCTCACAATACCCCACCCCAAGACCCTGAACAGTAGGAGTAAAGTGACCCTACTTCCCCAGAAACACACTAAAGTCGTGATAGGAGATTCTGCAAAGACCACAACTGACTACAAAGCACTGAAGATGGATTCCTGGACCTGAGGACCTGTAAGGAAAGGGGACCAAGTCCAAGAGTCACAAAAGTGTCCGGGGGGGCAGGAGCCCACTAAACCCCAGATGAAGGTGCAAAATGGCTGCCTCCGGGTGGAAGAAGCTGAAGATTCTGCAACAACGGAAGGTGCCAGGAACTTCTCCTTTGTACAGAAGATGCCCCAAGGCGTGCTGGAGGATGCAGAGTTGTTTCCTTGCAGAAAGGCCACAAACAAGCCTTGCTAGCTGCAAAGGTTGCAGTTGAAGAAAATGGGTGCTGCCCGGGCCCAGGAAGGACCAGGAGGTCGCCACTTGAAAGAGGAGACAGGGGGGGCGCTCAGGAACACAGAGGGCCCATGCAGAAGAAGGCAGCACCCGCAGAAGTACTTGAACATGGGTTCAAGAAAACTGAGCACGGCAGTCGTATCAACACTACAAAGGAGGGTCCCACGAAGCCGGTGGTCAACTCAATGAGTTGAGCAATGCAGGACGGAGTGCTGGGGACCTGGGCTGTGCTGTGCACAAAGGATTCCTTGCAAAAGTGCACAAAATCCCTAGCAGCTGCAGTTCACGCAGCACACAGGATTACTGTCTGGCGAGGGGAGGCAAGGACTTTTGTCCAACAAATTTGGACAGATGGACCACAGGACTGTCGGGGTCACTTAGGTCCAGCACCTGTGTTCCAGGGACCACGCCCGCCACGATGAGAGAGGACCCAGAGGACTGGTGAAGCAGAAGTTTGGTGCCTGCGTTAGCAGGGGGAAGATTCCATCGACCCACCGGAGATTTCTTCCTGGCTTCCAGTGCAGGGTGGAGGCAAGCAGCCCCAGAGCATGCACCACCAGGAAACAGTCGACAAAGCAGGCAGGAGTAGGTGCTACAATGTCGCTGGTAGTCTTCTTGCTACTTTGTTGCAGTTTTGCAAGCGTCCTAAAGCAGTCAGCGGTCGATCCTTGGCAGAAGTCGAATAGGGAGATGCAGAGGAACTCCGGTGAGCTCTTGCATTCGTTATCTAATGAGAAGCCCACAGGAGAGACCCCAAATAGCCCTCAGAGGAGGATTGGCCACCTAGTCAGGTAAGCACCTATTAGGAGGGGTCTCTGACGTGACCTGCTGGCACTGGCCACTCAGAGGCTTCCATTGTGCCCTCACACCTCTGGATTCAAGATGGCAGAGGTCTGGGACACACTGGAGGAGCTCCGGGCACCACCCCTGGGGTGGTGATGGACAGGGGAGTGGTCACTTCCCTTTCCTTTGTCCAGTTTTGCGCCAGAGCAGAGGCTGGGGGATACCTGAACCGGTGTAGACTCGTTTATGCAAGGAGGGCACCATCTGTGCCCTTCAAAGCATTTCCAGAGGCAAGGAGAGGCTACTCCTCTCAGGCCCTTAACACCTATTTCCAAAGGGAGAGGGTGTAACACCCTCTCTCAGAGGAAATCCTTTGTTCTGCCTTCTTGGGACTGGGCTGCCCAGACCCCAAGAGGGCAGAAGCCTGTCTGTGGGTTGGCAGCAGCGGTAGCTGCAGTGAAAACCTCAGAGAGGTGGTTTGTCAGTACCCCAGGTCCATGCTGGAGCACCGGGGATGCATGGGATTGGCACCCCAATACCAGATTTGGTGTGGGGGGACAATTCCATGATCTTAGACATGTTACATGGCCATATTCAGAGTAACCATTGTGAAGCTACATATAGGTATTGACCTATATGTAGTGCACACGTGTAATGGTGTCCCGCACTCACAAAGTTCATGAAAATTGCCCTGAACTTTGTGGGGGCACCTTGGCTAGAGTCAGGGTGCCCTCACACTTAGTAACTTTGCACCTAACCGTCACTAAGTGAGGGTTAGATATATAGGTGACTTATAAGTTACTTAAGTGCAGTGAAAAATGGATGTGATATAACGTGGACGTTATTTCACTCAGGCTACAGGGGCAGTCCTGTGTAATATTGGTCTTAGCTCCCTATGGGTGGCAGAAGAAATGCTGCAGCCCATAAGGCTCTCCTGGAACCCCAATACCCTGGGTACCTAGGTACCATACACTAAGCAATTATAAGGGTGTTCCAGTATGCCAAATAGAATTGGTGAAAATGGTCACTAGCCTGCAGTGACAATTTTAAAGGCAGAGAGAGCATTAGCAGAGCCTCAGTGACACAGTTAGGCACTACACAGGGATACACATACAGGTCACAAACTATGAGCACTGGGGTCCTGGCTAGCAGGGTCCTATTGAGACATATAAAACACACTGACAAATAGGGTTTTCTCTATGAGCACTGGGGTCCTGGCTAGCAGGATCCCAGTGAGACAGTAAAAACAGCCTGACATATACTCACAGACAGGCCAAAGGTGGGGGTAACAATGCTAGAAAGGGGCTACCTTCCTACAACATTGGAGCCTTATCCTATTTTTAACCAGAGACCAGCATCTACCTCCACAATGAGCACTCGCCCAGAGGGGGAAGATCTCTCGTCCAACATCAAGCCTAAACTTCAAATCAATGACAATAAGGTTGCTTTGGCTCACAAAGAAGATCATAAGCCTCCGCCTATCAACCCTAGGATGGAGGATTCCAACATAGAATTTAGTCAAGTACCACCCACAGTAGATGTTAGACCTGACAGAATTGCTGTTCCAAGGTTAATAAAGGGGCTGTCACAAGTTGGAGGGGTGATGCCTGCGATGGAACAAGACTTTACCGGGAGCACGGAAACAGCACAGGGGTCTAGCTACACCCCTGTGCCTTATTTACTGGGCATGAAGGGTAGGAGCAGCATCACTGAAGGTAGTCTAGATAGAAAGTCAAATAATATGCCATTTGTCACCAACGGGGGCCTAGGCTTGAATAAACAAAGTAATAGTGACAATGCAATCGACCAGCACCTGATCTGTGCAGACACCACTTCTGAACCTCATGAGGAAAAGCGGACAGCTGCGAGGGGGTCTCAATCAACAGGAAGCTCAAGATTAGGCCAGGTGGGGGCTCGGAGCAGTGAGAACAGATGTCAACTGCGAAAAGATTATAGCCCTGCCCCAGATTATGAATATACTAGGGTATTAAATATAAAGCCCGCAACCCATCAGGAAATCACAGATCAGCCGACCATAATCTTCACCCCATTATATGCTTCCCAGAGGCCATGGGATATTCTCAACAAGCAAATATCCTACGATTATTACATCATATATTGGCATTTGAAAACTTACTGTCGGAAGATCTACTAGTGGTGAATTTGGAGCACTCTCACATGGATTAGTCAGAACAAATCCACATTGCCCATATGGTCTGCACAAAGTAACATCGATAGAATCTTTGAATATGAAGGCCTCCTGGAAAATTGGGGTATAAAGATTAGCAAGGAAGTCAGAGAACTGTACCCATGATTCTTAGCTGGTGGAAACTAAGCATCACATCTGGTGAGAGAAAATCCCAGTGCCTTGAGAGGAACTCCAGTCATGAAACCACTACCCTTAGGGGAAAAAATAACCATACATCTGATAGGGAAAACTGGTGAGCCCAACCAGTATGGGCTTAGGAATACAGGTATGTTTCTCTCTGATGGACTAAATGACAGTCATGATGTCGTGAGGGAGCAAGAATGGGAATGGCTCCCTACAGCTCTGTCTACTAAAACGAAGAAGTGTGTTTAGACCTGAATGGCCTCCCACAAAATCTGAACTTAACGCAATTAAAATAATTAGCTGGAATGTGGCCGGCCTGGCCTCACTAATAACCGACGCTTGCGCTAAGAGCTTTGTAACTGAGGCAGATATTATGTGTTTCCAAGAAACATGGTCGGCAGAGCCTCTGACCATAGAGGGCTTTATAACATTTCAGTCGCCTGCCTACAAAAAAAACTTGTTTGGAAGATATATCAGAGGTCTTGCTACATACATTAAGTTAAATCTGGCTGTTAAATTAGCAATGTGGGAGAAATCTACAAGCAACAGGCTGTTGTTAACAATACATGGCTTAGCCTTATGTAAAAAAAAGAAACTGTGATAAACATATACATTAACCCCCATCAAGGAAAGAAACAGATGATGGCTAAATCTATACTGGTCCTTCTGAAAGAGTTTGTCTACGAACACTCAGGCCATGAATATGTGTTTGCAGGCGATTTTAATATTCGCCAGCTTGGCAGGGAAGGAGGGCCTTGCCGAGATCCAGTAAGATTGGCCATAGAATCTTTCCTCAGTGAACATGACCTAAAAACGACAGATCACAGCAACCTACTAGCAGGCACGTGCATCCTTACTTTCAGAAATATATCCACAATAGATTATATCTTTCTAAGCCCAGCACTCCTGAGCAGGTGCTTGAGCCACAAGGTGGTTCATAGAACTAAAATTGACCATAACCTGGTGGTAAAAAAAGGGGATCTAGGGTTTATGAGACATGATCTGTATAAAGCGAATGGTCGTCAACTCACCGGAGGCCCCTTAATAAAACGCATTGAAGGGTCTGCCGTCTACAAAATAAAATATGAGGCATGGAAGCAGGCTAATGGCCCAATACATTTCCATCAGGGGGTTGGTCAAATAACTGATCAATGGGGGCTGGTGCTCAAAAACCTCCAAGCTCATCTTTGCAATAGAGCGCTGCCCGGTCAAACTGGGGGCACAAAGAATAGGGTGGATAATAAGCTAGTATCCGAGGAATGGTTAAGGCATAAAAAGAGATATCGGCAGGCAGAAAGGTGCTACAAGAGGATCAAAACTCCGGCCTCAGATGCACTAAGGAAGTCGGCAAGGAAAGACTTTAAAAGAGCACCATGGATAATGAAAGCTAAAGAGATGGAAGAATGCTGGAAACACCTGGTAAGATTGCTGCCGTCTAATAAAAGCAGAGAATTCTGGGATTACATTAGCACATTGCTCTATGATTCTGAAACAAGTACTAACTTGATCTCTGCCAGCGATTGGGAAAGGCGTGTGGGAAATCTCTATGTGGACTCAAAATATGCAGGGGATCAAGTTCTCAACGCTGGTCTCAATGAATTGGATGGGCTAGATGATAAAACTGCTCATATTACCAATAAAACTGTGCAAATGATCCTTGGCAAAATGAGGCGGGATGGGGTTTCTGGTCCCAATGGCCTACCAGGGATTACCTTTAGAGAAGATCAAGCTTACTGGGACGAACCCCTGATCACTCTATTTAATGATTGCTTACACTTTTCAATGGTTCCAGAGGCTTGGAAGGGCTCAATACATCAACCCATTTATAAAAAAGGGGGTTGTACCTGCCCTTAAAACTATAGGCTGATAGCCTTATTGGATGTAGATGGCAAAGCATATGCAAGGGTTTTGCTACAAGAGTTAGAAGAATGGATCTCAGCAAATGGCATCATCCCACCATATCAAACAGGCTTTAGACCTAGCTCCTCTATGTAAGACAATGTCCTGGCACTCTCATATCTTGGGCAACGAGCACTAAAACCAACATTTCCTTTGCTTGTTTTATTGATTATAGTGCGGCTTTCGATGGGGTGGTGCAGCACATCCTTTGGAACAAATTAGCGTCCTGGGGGATTCCAAGGAAATTGCTAGCTTCACTAATGGCCCTATACTCTGACACTTGGGTGTGAATAAAAATCACAAAAACATGTGTGACCAGGAAGATTTTTACCAACAAAGGCCTAAAACAGGGCTGTGTTGTCGCCCTCACCCTCTTTAACTTATACACAGCTGATCTGGGTGCCGAGTTGCTCAGAGGATATACGTTTCCTCCAAGGCTGAGGCAATTGGTGCTCCCCATAATACAATACGCGGACGATATGGTCTTGCTCGCCCAAACCAGGATTGGGCTCAAAAGGGTTCTTGACATACTGCATGATTACAATGAAAGAAATGTCTTACAAGCAAATGCAGAAAAAACAAAAGACCTGGTCTTCAGCTGTCAGACACAAAATCTGCATAGAATATGGAAACGTGGACCTTTGAGCATAGAGATGGAAGATAAATATCACTACTTGGGGGTTTGGCTATCAAATACGGGGAGAACCATACACCAGGCAGCGGCACTGACTTACAAAGCAGTGAAAATCTCCTATGCATTAGCAAAACTCCATTGACGGCTTAATGCACCTACATTTGAGCCATTAAGGAGGGTGATAAGAGCAAAATTGCTATCCACAATTACCTACGGCCATTTGGCATTTCCGGGCAAATTGACAGCCACACTAGAGAATGCCCATATGAGAGCCTACAAAAGGACCCTCAAGATCACCAGACCAACAAGGCATGCAGGGATACGTCTGGAATTAGACATAATAAGTATGGACTTAACGTGCAAAATGGATATGATAAAGCTTTATCATCGTGTCTGCAGGGCAGAGGCACGCAGCCTCAGGTGGGGTCTTAAAACTAATTAATCATGCAATAAAGATTCATTTACTGCTTTCAGGCTGGACCTAAAACTTTTAAGACCCATCCAATAGCCCCTTCTGTGCCCAGGGCGTAATGGTTACGTCCTGAGGCACAGTGCTGCTGTCCAAGTCAGGGATGGAAGGGGAGGCCGGGAGAGGCTTCAAACGGAAGAAAAGTTATTTCCATCCCTTTGAAGTCTGTCTCTGCGTTTTGGCAGCCGGATTGAAAGCAATCCGGCTGTCAAAACGCCCACTAGACACCAGGGATAATTTTTTTGTTTTGTTTTTGTTTTTTTTGTTTTAGAGGTGGGGAGAGACCCCTTAGGCAAGGGTCGCTCTCATAGGGGGCAAATTATATTTAGGCCATTTCTGCCCCCCTTGGGGGCAGATTGGCACTATTTTTATGAGGCCAATCTAGGCGCCAGGGCTAATTTTTTTTTGTGTTTTTGTTTGGTTTGTTTGTTTTTTTTAGAGATGGGGAGCGACCCCTTAGGCAAGGGTCGCTCCCCTGGAGGGGCAAATCGTATTTAGGCCATTTCTGCCCGCTTTGGGGGCATATCGGCCGATTTTAGGTCAATCTGCCCCCACGGGGGCAGAAACCACTAGGCACCAGGGATCTTTTTTTTTTTTTGCGCCATCACGCAAGGATAGCGACCCCGTAGGCAAGGGTCGCTCCCAGGGGGGATTGGGGGGCAAATTTATTTTAGGCCATTTCTGCGCCCCCTGGGGCCGGCTGAGCTAGAGGCCAAAATCCACAGGTAGGCACTTTGCAAAAAACACCTCTGTTTTCTGTGAAAAAATGTGATGTGTCCACGTTGTGTTTTGGGCCATTTCCTTTCCAGAACTTTCTGTCACCGAAATGAGAGGAAAAAGTGTTTTTTTGGCTGAATTTTGAGGTTTGCAAAGGATTCTGGGTAACAGAACCTGGTAAGAGCCCCACAAGTCACCCCATCTTGGATGCCCCTAGGTGTCTAGTTTTCAAAAATGTGCTGGATTGCTAGGTTTCCACAGGTGCCGGCTGAGCTAGAGGCCAAAATCCACAGGTAGGCACTGTTTTCTGTGAAAAATGTGATGTGTCCACGTTGTGTTTTGGGCCATATCCTTTTGTGGGCGCTAGGCCTACCCACACAAGTGAGGTACCATTTTTATCGGGAGACTTGGGGAAACGCTGGGTGGAAGGAAATTTGTGGCTCCTCTCAGATTCCAAAACTTTCTCTCACCGAAATGTGAGGAAAATGTGTTTTTTTAGCCAAATGTTGATGTTTGCAAAGGATTCTGGGTAACAGAACCTGGTCAGAGCCCCACAAGTCACCCCATCTTGGATTCCCCTAGGTCTCTAGTTTTAAAAAATGCACAGGTTTGGTAGGTTTCCCTAGGTGCCGGCTGAGCTGGAGGCCAAAATCTACAGGTAGGCACTTTGCAAAAAACACCTCTGTTTTCTGTGAAAAATTGGGATGTGTCCATGTTGTGTTTTGGGGCATTTCCTGTCGCGGGCGCTAGGCCTACCCACACAAGTGAGGTACCATTTTTATCGGGAGACTTGGGAGAACATAGAATATCAAAACAAGTCTTATTGCCTCTTGTCTTTCTCTACATTTTTTCCTTCCAAATATAAGAGTGTGTAAAAAAGACGTCTATTTGAGAAATGCCCTGTAATTCACATGCTAGTATGGGCACCCCGGAATTCAGAGATGTGCAAATAACCACTGCTCCTCAACACCTTATCTTGTGCCCATTTTGGAAATACAAAGGTTTTCTTTATAGCTATTTTTTACTCTTTATATTTCAGCAAATTAATTGCTGTATACCCGGTATAGAATGAAAACCCACTGCAGGGTGCAGCTCATTTATTGGCTCTGGGTACCTACAGTTCTTGATGAACCTACAAGTCCTATATATCCCCGCAACTAGAAGAGTCCAGCAGACTTAACAGTATATTGCTTTCAAAAATCTGACATTGCAGGAAAAAGTTACAGAGTAAAACGTAGAGAAAAATTGCATTTTTTTTTCACCTCAATTTCAATATATTTGTTTTTTCAGTTGTTATTTTCTGTAGGAAACCCTTGTAGGATCTACACAAATTACCCCTTGCTGAATTCAGAATTTTGTCTACTTTTCAGAAATGTTTCGGTTTCTGGGATCCAGCATTGGTTTCACGCCCATTTCTGTCACTGACTGGAAGGAGGCTGAAAGCACAAAAAATCGTAAAAAATGGGGTATGTCCCAGTGAAATGCCAAAATTGGGTTGAAAAATTGGGTTTTCTGATTCAAGTCTGCCTATTCCTGAAAGCTGGGAAGCTGGTGATTTTAGCACCGCAAACCCTTTGTTGATGCCATTTTCAGGGACAAAACCACAAGCCTTCTTCTGGGGCCCCTTTTTCTTATTTTTTGGGGGGGGAAAAACGAAATTTTCACTGTATTTTGGCCAATTTCTTGGCCTCCTTCTGGGGAACCCACAAAGTCTGGGTACCTCTAGAATCCCTAGGATGTTAGAAAAAAAAGACTCAAATGTGGCGTGGGTAGCTTATGTGAACAAAAAGTTATGAGGGCCTAAGCGCGAACTGCCCCAAATAGCCAAAAAAAGGCTCGGCACAGGAGGGGGAAAAGGACTGGCAGCAAAGGGGATAATAATGAGACATGAGTTTAAACTATACACTCCATTATATAAGAGTAAAATTGTATGAAAGTGTACAGTTTCATCTAGTATTTCTGCACTACAAAGTAAAACATTCTAAATCGCTTACACCCAGCAGCATGGCATCCCATTCTTTTACACTCTAGTATTAAACAGGAAGCAGGACTCGCTCTGATTTCGTCCTTTTTCAATGTCGGCTGGTACTGTCATTGAACGGCCATGATCGTAATTAGTGCCTGTTCCTACTTCTATGTCTGTGGACTTTTCCGAAGCGTAGTCCTACTTTTGTGTCTAATCATCACACTACAGCTGCTCTAGTTTAAGGAATTACATTTTTTTAAAGTTAAGAACACGATTTTGCTCACAGTGTGCCATCTGCATTTCATAACCGTGCTTGTTTGTGTGGTCTGTGTTCCTTTTATGAAGGGCTGGGTTTGTTTTGGACTTTTTTTTTTTACGAAAATAGTGCTTGCTTTATGTTTGTGTTGATGGGGATTTGCCCTTGTTTTTATACTTTTCGATCTGGCAACACCGTAAAGAACATGGAATCAAATTTATGAGACCCTTCGTAGGGAGTCCGGGAGGTAGGTTATGTTTTCGGGACCCTTTCTCCTTATTACGGTGCTATTTGGCTGTAGTGATTATGATACATTGAGATGATACAACGTAAATGTGGGGTTCTTTACTTGGACACTGGAATGTGTGTACTCTGACCTTTTGGTTCCGTGCTTTCTTTCCATCTCACTTAGATCTGTTCGTTCTACTTTTTATTTGTTAAGCCGTTCGTCTCTTTTTATTCTACCATTCACTTTTATTTTCCCCTTTTTTTCACTCATTCGTCCATGTTATTCCCTAGCGCTATCCCTTCGCCCTTTACATTGTACCGATAATTTTCTTCAGTAACATCTTTTTTGTTTCGCTATATTCTTCTTTTTTTATTTTCCCAAACCGTCATCTCTTTCGTATCCCTTCTTTCCTGGTACAACTAAATAAATATTAGAGTGCAATAGTATACACTTGCAGTATCACTACAGTTTGATTATATGTCTACCTACTCCACTGTTACCTGCATATATCAGTAGTATGACGCCCCTTGGCCCGATGACGGGCTGTATTTTTAAAGTCGCCTTTCCATCTAAGAAGCTCCCTTAGAATAGATAGAGCATTCGCTTGATTTGAGAAAATCCCACTTGTACCCTTCGTCTATTGGCTATGTACCTGCGTGCCTGAAGACACGAAGGGCCTTCTGCACTCCTGAAAGCAACGAAGGATCCCCCTGCATCCCTTCTCTTCTTACACATTCTGACGGCGATGCAGTGCCTGAGCAGTATGGCTTCACCTAGCGATGTCAGCAGCTGAAAAAAGCCTGAAGATTGGCTTTTGAAAGCGGTTTGTTAAGCTGGAATCCAAGCATGGAATGTTTATTTTCGCTCTAGTGTAATGATTTAACTTGGAATCTTTGAAGGCTGTATCAGTTGAGGCTGTACCCTCCGTTTATGAACAGCTAGTCAGGAGTGTCGATTTTAGTAATAAAACCTTTGGCGGTATCTACGCTCCTCGTTGGAAATTGTCTTCACCGTCCCCTGGCTATACATATACCACCAAAATGCAGGCTTCATGCTTGGTTTTAACGCTTTTTAATAGGCAAGTCAACCTTGTGTGCATTTGTTTCAACCACTACCACAGAGAAGATCCGTAGCATCAGTCCAATTACTTCTTGACAGTAGAAGGTGTGCATTACACCTCCCCGTCAATACTCTGAAATGACGCACAGCACTTCTTCCCTTCCCTTTGTCAAACAGACCAATACTTTGCTTGGTAACGTATAAAGAGGTCATTGTCAATTTGTTTTGTAACTGATCCTTCTCTTTCGCCTGTTACTGCCTCTGGTACACTGCCCCATCTCTTTAATGTGTCTTCCCTGTTCTCTTTTACATTTTCTCCCACTACGATTGTAGCCCTCCTCCTTCTCCGGTTGCACTCTTCCCCCCCTTTCTCTGGTTCTAGGACTGTTCCCTCTCTGTTGGACCACTGATCTCTCTCTTTTTCTCACCACAGCTGCCACACCGTCTCTGCAGTCACAGACCGCTTCCCTTTCTCTGTGACAGCGGTCTTCAAACATTTTTATGCCATGCCCTCCCAGTGGGAAAAACAATCTTATGGAGCTCCCCTCCGAATTTTCACTTTTTTTTTATTACGCTGACAGTGTTTAAATATGTCAAGGCTTATTTATTCATTGCATGTAGGTTTTTTTATTTTTTATTTATTTTTTATTTTCTAATACAATTGAATACGCTTGCCTAACATACTAGTCTGGTCCGGCAGGCCTTACTATTGTGGGGTCCCTTCCCTTTTGTAGGAGGCTGGCCTGGCTTGTAGTGGGTACCAGAGGTACTTACACCTTGTGCCAGGTCCATTTATCCCTTATTAGTGTAGAAGAGGTGTTTCTAGCAGCTTAGGCTGATAGAAGGTAGCTATGGCAAAGCAGCTTAGGCTGAACTACGAGACATGCAAAGCTCCTACTATACCACTTATATCATAAGAAAACACCATACACAGAGTTACTAAAAATAAAGGTACTTTATTTTTATGACAATATGCCAAAAGTGTCTCAGTGAGTATCCTCATTAAGAAGATAAGTTATATACACCAACCAAAACTAGGTAAGTACTAGCAAGAAAAGTAATGCAAACAGTGTAGAATTACAATAGATTGCAATAGGAGCACATAGGTATAAGGGCAACACAAACCATATACTCCAAAAGTGGAATGTGAACCACGAATGGACCCCAGACCTATGTGAGCTTGTAGAGGGTCGCTGGGACTGCAAGAAAACAGTGAGGGTTAGAAAAATAGCCCACCCCAAGACCCTGAAAAGTAGGAGTAAAGTACACCTACTATCCCCAGAGAGCACAGAAGTCGTGATAGGGGGATTCTGCAGGAAGAACAAACACCAGCAATGCAACAACAGTGGATTTCCGGACCTGAGTACCTGTAAGACAAGGGGACCAAGACCAATAGCCGCAACAGTGTCGAGAATGGGCAGGAACTCAGGAAATGCCAGCTGAAGATGCAAGGAAGCTGCCACCTGTTGGAAGAAGCTTGGAGTTCTGCAAGAAAGAAGAGGACTAGGGACTTCTCCTTTGGAAGACTGATGTCCCACGTCACGATGAAGCTTGCAGAGGTGTTCCCATGCAGAAAGACCGCAAACAAGCCATGCTAGCTTCAAGGGTCACGGTAGAGGTTTTTGGGTACTGCTGTGGCCCAGGAGGGACCAGGATGTCGCCACTTGGAGGAAGAGACAGAGGGGGTGCCCAGCAACTCAAGGAGCCTTCACAGAAGCAGGCAACACCCGCAAAAGTACCCTAACAGGAACTTAGAAGAAAAGTGAACCGGAGTCCACGCGAAGTCACAAAAGGGAGTCTCACGACAACTCAGAAGGTTGTGCACTGCAGGATGGCGTGCCGGAGACCCAGGCTTGGCTGTGCACGAAGGAAATCCTGGAAGAGTGCACAGGAGCCGGAGCAGCTGCAGATCACGTGGTACACAGCTTTGCAGTCTAGCGTGGGGAGGCAAGGACTTACCTCCACCAAACTTGGACTGAAGAGTCACTGGACCGTGCGAGTCACTTGGACAGAGTTGCTGTGTTCCAGGGACCACGCTAGTCGGGCTGAGAGGGGTCCCAGAGGACCAGTGATGCAGTGTTTTAGTGCCTGCGTTAGCAGGGGGAAGATTCCGGTGACCCACGGGAGATTTCTTCGGAGCTTCTGGTGCAGGGTGAAGACAGGTTACCCCCAGAGCATGCACTACCACGAAACAGTTGAGAAAGCCGGCAGGATTAGGCGCTACAATGTTTCTAGTTGTCTTCTTGCTACTTTGTTGCGGTTTTGCAGGCGTCCTGGAGCAGTCAGTGGTCGATCCTTGGTAGAAGGTGAAGAGGGAGATGCAGAGGAACTCTGGTGAGCTCTTGCATTTGTTATCTGAAGAATTCCCCAAAGCAGAGACCCTAAATAGCCAGAAAAGGAGGTTTGGCTACCAAGGAAGGAGGATTGGCTACCAAGAGAGGTAAGAGCCTGTCAGAAGGAGCCTCTGACGTCACCTGCTGGCACTGGCCACTCAAAGCAGTCCGGTGTACCCCCAACACCTCTGAACCTAAGATGGCAGACGTCTGGGACACACTGGAGGAGCTCTGGGCACCTCCCCTGGGGGGTACTGGTCAGGGGAGTGGTCACTCCTCTTTTCAGTTTCGCACCAGAGCAGGGCTGGGGGATCCCTGAACCGGTGTAGACTGGCTTATGCAAAGATGGGCACCATCTGTGCCCATCAAAGCATTTCCAGAGGCTGGGGGAGGCAACTCCTCCCCAGCCCTTCACACCTATTTCCAATGGGAGAGGGTGTAACACCCTCTCTTAGAGGAAATCCTTTGTTCTGCCTTCCTGGGCCAGGGCTTCCTGGACCCCAGGAGGGCAGAAACCTGTCTGAGGGGTTGGCAGCAACTACAGTGGAGACCCCGGAAAGGCAGTTTGGCAGTACCCAGGTTCTGTGCTAGAGACCAGGGGGATCATGGAATTGTCCCCCCAATACCAAAATGGTATTGGGGTGACAATTCCATGATCTTAGACATGTTACATGGCCATGTTCGGAGTTACCATTGTGACGCTATACATAGGTAGTGACCTATGTATAGTGCACGCGTGTAATGGTGTCCCCGCACACACAAAGTCCGGGGAATTTGCCCTGAACGATGTGGGGGCACCTCGGCTAGTGCCAGGGTGCCCACACACTAATTAACTTGGCACCCAACCTTCACTAAGTGAAGGTTAGACATATAGGTTACTTATAAGTTACTTATGTGCAGTGGTAAATGGCTGTGAAATAACGTGGACGTTATTTCACTCAGGCTGCAGTGGCAGGCCTGTGTAAGAATTGTCAGAGCTCCCTATGGGTGCCATAGAAATGCTGCAGCCCATAAGGATCTCCTGGAACACCAATAACCTGGGTACCTCAGTACCATATACAAGGGAATTATATGGGTGTACCAGTATGCCAATGAGAATTGTTAAAATTAGTCACTAGCCTGCAGTGACAATTTTAAAGTAAAGAGAGAGCATAAACACTGAGGTTCTGGTTAGCAGAGCCTTAGTGAGAAAGTTAGGCACCACAAAGGGAACACATATAGGCCACAAACTTATGAGCACTGGGGTCCTGGCTAGAAGGATCCCAGTGACACATAACAAACACACTTACAACATAGGGTTTTCACTATGAGCACTGGGCTCTGGCTAGCAGGATCCCAGTGAGACAGTGAAAACACCCTGACATATACTCACAAACAGGCCAAAAGTGGGGGTAACAAACACTTAGCTAGGACATAAATGATGAAAGATGTTAGTAATGGCCCATTACTGAGCAGTTTAATGTCGCTCATTTTCCCCCCCACTTAACAGTGCTGTGTTTTATCAGCTTAATGCTTCCAGGGGTGTGGAATTTAATAAATTGCCTACTTTTCCACGGGACAGGTTGCTTCTTAAATCTACTTGTCCTGTAAAATAAAAAATCTACTTGTCCTTTTTGTGCCATGTAGTACAGCAACCAATTATGGCAGCAATCACATTATGTAAGAGCTTTGATAATAGCCTCTCTGATTATGTCAGGGCTACTACTATAGTAATGCTTGAATACTTGCAATTTCAATCCCTACAATAGCAGTTCCCTTATTTTGCCACCTTTCCGGAGATCTACATACTGGGGCTGAAGGAAGCAGCAATAATTCCTGGGCTGGAATGCCTTTGAGTCTGCAAACATACTAACTTGCATGTTTTAAGGATTTCCACCAGCTCTTCTCAAATCTATTCCCATAATGAGAAAGGTTGGAAATTTACTCCTGACAATGGCAGAAGTAGAAGTTCGTCCAGGGTTGGGGAAAAAGTGGTTGGAGGGAAAGTGAACTTGCAAACGGTCGATAGATTTTTTCCAATGAGCAAATCTACACATGTACATTTTCCTGTGCTAAAATACAGTACACAAATATTTTCTAGGAGTACGATTTCCTGGTCTACTTTTGTAAGCTTTTGTGAATTCATGAAAGCCACTAATTCAAAGACGTATACCATGGGTGCGCTTTTGCGACTTTATTTAAAAAATTGGGTCCCTAATTAGGTGTGGCGTTAACAAAGACATTTTGTTTTTATTAAACTTCTATTTCTCTCTCTATTGGCTCGCTTTATGGATCGCATTCTGCTCTCCTATAAGGAGCATGTTGGCACACAAAGTAGTTTAGTGGCAGGAACTACTGTGGCAATCAGTGGCGTAACAAAACTGGAGGCCCCCCATGCAAACAATATGGAGGGCCCCCCTCCAGACTCATTCAGAGCAGGTGCTGTGTTGACGCCCCCCCGAGGGGTGGCTGCAGGGCCTCTGATGGCAATGTGTGCTTTATGAGATTAAAAAAAAAAAAGTTTTTTTTTCTTTTTTTTCTTTCTTTTTGCCAATGTTTGTTACAATGGTGAGGGTCTGGCAGCTCCCACAACAATAACGTGTTACAAAAGCCATGTCAAAACAAGACATGTATTGACAAAACCAAAAAAACTTGGATCGGCTGGCTTCACCAGTGCTTGTTTATTTTCATGCTTACCATAATCTTGTTGAAAATGGTTACACTGATTTTCCATTAGGTATATTTTTTTATAAATACTAGCATGCATGAATAGCACGTAACATTTCTTTGCAGCGAAGCGTTTTTTTTTTCCTACTTGAATTTTTTCCCACTTTAATTTTTTTTTCTGAACGTTTTATTTTGAAAGCAAAGACACATCACTCTTGCTTTGAAGCTTCTGCAAACATTTGTGTGTAATCAGAGAGCATTCTGGGAGCATTATACTTAGCCTCATATTGTTGAACTTTTCAAACATGTGTCCACTTTTTTTTCTTTCTTACTACAACCACTGTCAGTAGGGTAGTGTGACCTTAAAACGTTTATTAATAGGCTCACCCTAATAATGAAGGCTTTTCATCAGTGAATAATAAATACAAGTTCGAACAGCATTAACATATGGACACCTGTTACCTCGACTACAGACAGTTCCCTTCTTTGTAAACTTGCATCCAAAGGATTTGTGCTGAAAGGGGTTGGGCCTACTTGTCCCAAGGACAAAATAATCATGAAAACTTGTTTCCCTTGACCCCAAACAATATGTCCTGGTCATCAGGCGATAGGAACTCCACATTCCTGTGCTTCTTTTGGCCAGAGCCTGGCCCCCAGTCCAGGATCACTTGAGGCCCCCCCAGTTTGAAGACCTCTGCTCTATGATCACAACTCCCTCCCTCTCTGCAGTCACTGCTTCACTCAGGATCTTTGCTGTAGTAGCCCCTCTGGATTTCTGCGTTCACAACCTCTTCTGAATCTCTGCAGTCGCAGTAGCCCTTCATTTTCTGTGGTCACAGTAGCCCTTCATTTTCTGTGGTCACAGTACCCCTTCATTTTCTGTGGTCACAGTATCCCTTCATTTTCTGGTGACGCAGTACCTCTTTGTTTTCTCCGCTACCCCTTTGATCTTTGCGGTCGCAGTGCCTCTTTGATCTTTGCGGTCGCAGTGCCTCTTTGATCTTTGCGGTCGCAGTGCCCTCTTGATCTTTGCGGTCGCAGTGCCCTCTTGATCTTTGCGGTCGCAGTGCCCTCTTGATCTTTGCGATCACAGTGCCCCCTACGACCACTGCAGTTGCAGACCCCCCCCCTTTTCGACCTCTGCGGTTGCAGACCCCCCCCCTTTCGACCTCTGCGGTTGCAGACCCCCCCCCTTTCGACCTCTGCAGTTGCAGACCACTGCCCTTCGATCTCTGCGGTTGCAGACCCCCCCCTTTGACCTCTGTGGTTCCAGGCACCCCTCTTTGACCTCTGTGGTTCCAGGCACCCCCCTTTCTCCTTTGCGGTTGCAGCCCCCCCCTTGACCTCTGCAGTTGCAGCCCCCCCCCTTGACCTCTGCGGTTGCAGCCCCCCCCTTTGACCTCTGCAGTTGCAGACCCCCCCACCCCCCCTTGACCTCTCTGGTTGCAGCCCTCCTCGATTTCTGCAGTCACAGTCCTCCCATGAATTTGGTAGTCCCCCCTCAATTAGGGTTACCAGCTGGCTGGTTTTATACAGACACAGCCAACATTTTAAAATTCATTCCTGTACAAAATTAGGAAAATCACCTACAGCAGGTCTTTTTTCTCCTTTATCAGCACATCCTTTAAATCAGTAAATGTAAGAATAAAACACTTTCAAATGTTTCTTAGAGCTGCTTTAATTACCTCTGGCTGATAATTAAAGTATTCAAAGACAGAAAGGCCATGTTAATAATAAATACAGATCATTTCATTTAAAGTTGTACTTAATATTCAGGTCTGTGACTTTGCAGACTCTTAAAAGGTGAACAGATGGCTAACATGTTTGCCTGGCAAAAGTGGTAATCCTAGCTTTGTTTTCTGCATTTTGCAGTCCTCCCGCGATTTCTGCGTTTCACTGCCCCCCTCCTTAATTTCTGCATTTGCAGCCCGCCCCCTCGACTTCTGTGGTTGCAGCCCTCCCTCAGTCTTTACGGTTGCACCCTCAACCACTGTGTACACCTGTTCGATCTTTGCAGCTGTTCCACCCTCTCAGTCTCTGCGGTTACTGTCCCATGTCACTCTGCAGCAGCAGCCTCCCCTCTTTCTCTCACCTTCTCTCTATTGTCACAGCACCCCCTTAGCGCTCTTCTTTCTCCCTCTCTTTCTCTCTCCCTCTCTGTATGCACCTATCTCTATCTCTTGATGCAGCCCAAGGCCCCTTTCTCTTTTTCTGGTTACAGTGTGGTAGACAGCGACCAGTCTCCTTGCCTACTTACTAAGATCTGCAATGGTGCAAACATCATGGGTCTTGAAACAAGCAATCCTGCATTACTATCTTGGTTTACATATTTGACCAACTTACTTGATCTTGTGCAATGAAAGTCTTTAAGTCTGTAGGTCTTTGTTCCGTGACCTTCTGGTATGTGTCAACTTTGAACCTCACTCAAAACAAGAAATGACCACCAAGTCCTGGAATCACCCTAGCACTCTGTGGTGCCAGGTTTGCTATTTAGAGTTCCTAAGTAAATATTACCCAGATATTCATCTATCACTGTTTTTTCTATTATGCCATCATATCTTTATGGCCAGATGACTATAGTTGCTAGGTAATGACCAACAGTGACTCTTATT
This sequence comes from Pleurodeles waltl, assembly GCF_031143425.1. Taxonomy (NCBI): domain Eukaryota; kingdom Metazoa; phylum Chordata; class Amphibia; order Caudata; family Salamandridae; genus Pleurodeles; species Pleurodeles waltl. The sequence goes on from NC_090447.1 coordinate 1,222,316,952, forward strand.
AATCAACCACAAGTGCTATTTAATTTCAAGTGTTGTTTTTTGCAGTTTCGTTATGGTTATAATAACATTGTGCAAAAATATAAAATTTCTAAGAAAATTGTTTCCCAAGATTCGCAAAGGTATAGTTTTTACAGACAGTAAGATTGGTTGGATCATTACCTACCATTAAGGCAATTTAGGTAATGTTGGGCTTCAAGGAAGTACCTTTTTAGTGTAGGACCCTGCTCTCCCCAGTTTCAGGCCATATTTATAGCAAGAGTTTACATTCCTCCTTAAATGCATCTCTAAAGGTAAGCAAAACTGATCTTTTCTGGATGTCTTATGTGCTGCATGCAGCTTGTCTCTCAGTTAGCCAGTAAATTAACACTGACTCCCTCAAACGCCCCACTTCATGCATCTTCTTAACAGTGTGTAGGGCTGTGAGAGGCACATCCAGCCATGCCAACTGGAGGCACTCTGCCAATTTCTCTCACACCCTCCTGAATGAGGTCCTGCTGTCAGCAGATTCATCTAGCTCTGGAGTCCTACATAAACCCAAGTGATTAGCCACTACACTCTCCGGTTGTCGAACTGCTAACGCGTCCCTTTATGATATTTTATTACACATCAGGACTCGTTTTACGCCAATGAATCTTTTGACCCAGTTGAGAGACACCGTAGGACGAGATAGCTAATCAATATATCCATCAATAATGTCATCAATATTTATCACGACAATGCATTTCACTTTAGTCAAAGTCATTAATCAATTCAAAGACGCTACCATGACCTTTTATCCATGAATAACCACACCTTGTTTAGTAGAATTTATGAATTTTATTCCCTATTAATTACAATCTAGTAGCAAATGCGTTAATCTCAACACCAAGAAACATAATAGCATAGTCACAATATGGCAACTGTGATAAGATTTCATTAAAGCAAGAATCACAAACATCAGAACATAACACGGCGTGAACATAGATCAAGTTTAGCAGACTGTCAATATTTCGTCAGTTTCAACAAAGCATAGTCTCGGTCGTTTGTCTATTTGCGTTAGTTTGTTGAACCCCTGTCCTAACCACTGATTAGCATTCGCATGTTGGGCTTCATGAAAAACAACTTAGAACACCAATTTGTAAAAAAAAAAAACAGCTTTGGTCTCTGTCAAAAGCAAGCAGTTGGTACCTAGAAAGGAAAAGCAAACAGACAAATTACAAATGCATTGTCATAATTACCCTCCAAGGATTAGGTCAGCACACAGGTTCAGTCTTCGTCGTCAGGACATCAGTCAAATCGCCAACAGTCAGAACTCAGCTAAGGGGGCAAAGAGCACTTCCCTCATAAGGAGGAAAGTGTAAATGGACAAACTAAGGGCAAGGATGGTTTAATAAAATCTCAAGTCACCAAACAGAGTGACAGAGTTTCTGGATAAAATCAATAGCATTCCCTAACCCACCTAAATTACCTTTCTGTGACATGGGTTTTTATCCCTTTTTCGTAGTACATTCCCCCAAAATCCTATTGGACATTTGCTATACCCCACTATCTTTAACCTATCAAATTAAACATTAGGTAATCCTTATCTTCACCCCGTATTGGTTTACAAGTCTTTGATTGGTCTTCGTAATTGACGTCTTCAGAAATGGCACGTCCGGTGTGATCTCATCCTCCTGTAATTCTTTGCACATCTTTTGGTCAGCAGTTCCATTGTCTTCACCGGGTTGAATGACCTTGTACATTACATTAATCTACACTGTTTCAATTCATTTATGACATTTAGTTTTCAAGACGATGAGAAGCAGTGGGAAACGAATCTACATGGTTACATTCATTTTCTAAGTTCGAAGGAAAAGAACAAGCGGGGTCATGGCACACTGAAAAATAGAAAAATGCATTTAATATGAGAGCCAGGCAGCTAAGCTCCGGCTCATGCTAACTTAAGGCCTATGAGGTTTTCAATACAGATTTAATAACGCAAATGTTAGTATAAGCTAATTTGAACGTAACATAAACATTTTGATCATCATTATTAGTTTGCGTATACATTGGTGGCCACTCTTCGTGGTCATAATTCAAGTGCACGTTTAAGCAAAATTGCTATTATTATAGTTTTCTATGCGGCAGTATCACACCTTAATTCATAATCATTTCATGTTAATATAGATTATATAAGCTACGCTCTCTCAGTCCCTCCTCTGATGACGTTCGTCATCACACAAACTTTTTCCTTTGACCTTTCACTTAATTTTTCACTTTACGCATAATGCGCATTTCAACATCTTGTCCCTTGTGTGAACGTTCCCAATTTCATTAAACATTTTCTCCCTTTCATTTTCCTCATTCTTTCTGCTTCTCTTTGTCCAATTTCTTTTAATTTTATCATTAATTTTGCATGCTCCCCATAATCCTAATAGACAGGCCATAACAATTAATAGACCCCATAATATTTTTGCAAGTACCCCATTCCAAATATTGCTAAACCAGATCCCTACTCTGGCAATTCCTTTTCCAAGTTTTTCCCACACTCCAGGTTCCTTCAAGTCCTTAAAATCTGCACTATCCTTAGTAAAGTTAGTAAGCATACCTCTAATCTCTTTACTATTATCTGGTATAAATGAGCAACAATGACACTTGTTGAGCATTTTGCAGACCCCGCCACTCTTTGCTAAAAGGATGTCTAAAGCAAGCCGATTTTGAAGAGTCATAGCTCTTTCTGCAGCAAATTCAGTATCCATCAGGAGTATAGCCCCGGTAAAATTTGTCAGCATGTTATCCACAAGTAGACAACTTTTGAATCTTTATGGAGTTTAAGATAACCCCTACTGAAGGAATTATGGCTCCAAATATATCTCCAACGACAGCAGCCGCTGTCTCTCGTTTTTGTCTCGCATGTTGTAATTCAGACGTTTTAGGTATTTGCTTTAAGTCATCAATCTGGTAAATCTTTGGGAAAACTATTCCCAAATAACATGTCCCATACCATCCCTTAGGGAGACGGTAATAAGCATTAAGTCCACAGATGTAATAGATCCCAGGCATCGCTGGATCCTGTCCATTTAACATAAATGTCCATTTACTCTGAAACAAAAATACATGTGTGCATTCACTCGTTCCCACAAATAAAGTGTCATGCTCGGATTTTGGCCTATATATACAAAGCCTCCCTACATGTAGTGCATCTATTGCTAGTTTGCCTTGCGTTTTTATTGCAGTGTAAGCATAATCATTTGCATATGTGCGTTTCTCTAACCCCTTTTCTAATCTTTCCTTCAATGCTTTGCGTCTATCATCAGTGTGATCTAAGAAGCTTTTCTCTACAGGTGTCAATAAGCAGGTCAGATTGTTGCGGTGTGCATAAGCTGTCCCTAATGTAAGGGTTGGTTCAAAGAAGCCTCTAACTAATTTTATACTATGCTCCTTAGCTAGCTTGTTCAGAAACTCAATCACAGGCACAAAAGAAAACACAACATCCAGATTTGAATAGAAGTATTGCACATGCTCTTGATCATAAAATCTTGTTAATAGCAAGCTACAGCTTATCCCATAAGTTAACGGCAAGCTATGATAGGTGACCCCTTCTTTCACTGACGAAGGAATCTTTGTACACACACAACAGTTTTTCGCATCCATGGTCTCAACATACTCATTCAGTAAGCGATAGAAGACATTAGTAGAAAGTTCTCCCTTTGAATTAGTTCCCTCATGCAAGTGTTTTGCATCCTGCTCAAACTTTTCCCACGGTGTTAATGTTGTAGTCTCAGGTTTTGAAGCAGTGTTAGTTGCTTTCTTATCCAACCACGGCATTCCCACAATCATTATTGCACACACAATACCTATTATAAGACTCAACCAACCACACACTTTACCCTTTTTGTTACTACCTCTATTATAAGCCATGTCTGTAAAGCATCAGACAGCGAACCAACAATCAACTTGAGGACGATATAAAACTCTCTCTTTTTTATTTTTTTTATTTGATGCAAAAGTCTCTTTCTTTCTGCATGTATTTACAGCGTATCAGTCACTCCAGGACCCCTTTGTCAAATCAGATTAGCAGCTTGTCATAATCAGGTTCTCAAAGTCAAATCAGGTTATCAGTGTCGCATCTGGTAATTTATAGTCTCTTTTCTTTAGTTTTTTCAATTTTCGATTTTAACATAGTCTTTTTCTTTGAGTTACTTCAGATACCGTAGTATTGGCCTGGTACTTCTCGATCAAAACAGAACGCTAAGAATTCTTGTTGCCATTCAGATGTTGTTGCATATGCCCATTCAGGACCTGTGCACCTTCTATTTGCGGTTCTCTTTCTTTTCAGTCTGCGTTCACCTTGCAATTCTCCTTCACTCAGATCTACTTGAGATGTATCAGTCTCTTCTGTTATTGTTTCACCTGGTACGCTTCTTGCTTTTGCAGCCTGTTTCTCTGGCCAGTTATCTCCCTTATGCGTCTTCTTCCGGTTTGTCTTTTCAGGACACTGAACAGCACCCTCCTCTTGTAATATGGTGTTTTCTCTTGAGGGACCTGCAACTGGCTCTGGGGATGCCGAAGTACTTTGGTCTCTCTCTATTATTTCCCCTTCTTCTTCTTCTGGATCTGTAACGGGTTCAAGTTCTAACCCGTATCCGTCTATTTCTGGGAGAACCTCTCCTTGATTTAGTTCTCCTGCTGCCTCTACTGAAATAGGCACACTGTCACCTCTCTCGAACTCGTTCACTGTTTGAGGGACTAGGCTGTTCTCAGTGGGCTCTCCAGCAGTCTCAGTTCCTCTTGGCTGCTTTCTGGCCCTGAGACTTCCCTCTCTGGAACTGTTGTGCCAGAAACTTCAAGTTCCTCATCAGTTGGACACATTACCTTTTTTGTGTGACTGGCATGTATCCAATTTGGAACGCCTGCACATTTCACAGCAGTGATTGTTGTCAAGATTACTTGATATGGCCCCTTCCAGCGCAGCTCCATACACGACTTTCTCATGTGCTTCTTGACAACCACCCAGTCACCAGCTTGTAGGGTGTGACCTGGATCACCGATCGGTGGCAATTTGTTAGCTTCTACCTGGTGAGAGAAAGAGCGAATCACATAAGCCGAGCCTTTGCAGTAGTCCAACACCATATCATCCGTGATATTCACTAGAGCATTTGCAGGTACTGCGGGTAACCTCATAGCTCTGCCCATGAGGATCTCATGGGGTGATAGTCCTGTCTTCTTATCAGGGATGTTCCTCATTGACATCAGCACTAAGGGTAATGCATCTTGCCATTTCATATTGGTAGCTGTGCACATCTTTGCCATTCTTGATTTCAAGGTACCATTCATTTGCTCTACTAATCCTGATGCTTCAGGGCGGTAGCTACAGTGCAGCTTCTGCTCAATATCTAAGGCGGCACACAAGAGTTTAATCACCTCATTGTCAAAGTGTCTGCCCCTATCTGATTCTATAGAGACCGGAAACCCGAACCTGGGTATTAGTTCCCTAAGCAACAGCTTTGCAACTGTGAGACTGTCATTTCTAAGTGTGGGGTAAGCTTCAATCCAATGGCTGGAAACACACACAATCACCAACACATATTTTAATCCTCCACAAACAGGCATCTCAATGAAATCCATTTGCATCTTGCTAAATGGACCGCCAACTCTCCCAATGTGGCTTAGAGTTACCACAGTCCCTTTTCCGGCATTCATCTGCTGACAGGTGATGCACTTATGACAGGTAACCTCTGCGGCATGTCTGAACTTCGGATTAAACCAATCGATTTTGAATGACCTGACCATCGCATCTCTCCCGAGGTGAGCCTGTCCATGGTAGAGCCTAGTGAATTGTGACAGAAGACTGTTTGGCAAAACTAACTTTTCCTCCTCTGAGACCCACAAGTCGTCAGCCCTCTGTACACATTGCATTCTTTGCCAGGAGTGTTTTTCTTCTTTGCTAGCACGACCCTGTAGTGTCTTTAACTCATCTAGGGTATCAACCACCCTTAATGCGAGGTTCAGGCATGTGTCATTTTCAGTTTGCGGCATCAATTCCCACTGATCCCTAAACGATATACAGTTCAATGCGCAAAACCTTGCGACTTGATCTGCATAACCGTTTCTCATAGACACATAATCTTGTGACTTAACATGAGCATTGCATTTCACCACAGCAATTTCAAGAGGTAACTGAATCGCATGTAACAAATCCTTAATTTGTTCACCATTTTTCACAGGAGAACCAGAAGAGGTCATAAAACCTCTCTGCGACCACAATTGGCCAAAATCATGTACAAATCTGTATCTGCTGTCAGTATAGATAGTGACTCTTAGATTTTCAGCTGCGTGGCATGCCTTAGTAAGAGCAATTAGCTCTGCCACTTGTGCGGAATACTCTCTCGAGCCAGGAAGCTTCAATGATGCCAGCTATGGTACATACAGCGTAACCGGCTCTCAGCATTCCGACTGAGTCTCTCAAACAGGATCCATCAACAAGAATAATGCAGTCATTTTCTTTTAACTGGGTATCTTGAATATCAGGTTGTGGCTTGGTACATAGTTCTGTTACCTCAAGACAATCGTGCTCAACTTCCTCTTCATTATTATCTTCAGTATTCTGAGCAGGAAGTAGAGTTGCTGGGTTCAACACAGTACATCGTTTCAGTGAAACATTAGGTGACCCCAGTATAATTGTCTCATATTTGGTAAGACAAGCATTTGTCATGTGCTGAGTTTTGGTTCGAGTCAACAAAATTTCAACTGAATGCGGAACCATTACTGTTAGGGGATATCCCATTACTATGCCTTCACACTGCGTGAGGCTCTGACCAACTGCTGCAACTGCGTGCAAACAACCCGGTAAGGCTGCTGCAACGGGGTCCAAGGTAGCTGAAAAATATGCTACAGGGCGGTTTGCACCTCCATGGACCTGTGTTAAGACATACAAAGAACAAGCATCACGTTCATGTCAAAACAGTAGAAAAGGCTTCGTGTAATCAGGCATACCCAAAGCTGGTGCCCTGCACATGCACTCTCTCAATTCCATGAATGACTTAAGCTCTTCCTTGGACAAAGCTATGGTATATGGCTCATCCTTGATCTCTTTGCCTGTCAGCTTTATCAACGGTTTTGAGATAATCGAGAAGTTGGGTATCCACTGGCGGCAGTAGCCCACCATTCCCAAAAACATCCTGACATCACTCTTTGTTGTTGGGGGGTTAATTTGCAAAATGGCTGTTATTCTTTCTTTCGATATTCTCCTAGACCCTCTTTCAATTATGTGTCCTAAGTACTTCACTTCTTTCTGGCAGTACTGCAGCTTCTTGGGTGACACTTTATGTCCATTCTTTCCCAAATGATTCAGTAAAGCAATTGTGTCATACCTACAGTCATCCCTTGTCCTGGATGCAATCAGCAAGTCGTCAATGTACTGCACTAGAGTCAAGTTAAAAGGCAATACTAAGGATTCTAAGTCCTTTTTCAATATCTGATTGAAGATGGATGGTGACTCAGAAAACCCTTGAGGAATTCTGCACCAACTGTACACCTTGTCCAGGAATTTGAAACTGAATATAAACGGGCTGTCCTCGTGAAGAGGTATCGAAAAGAAAGCTTGTGACAGGTCTACAACGGTGAACCATTCAGCATCACACGGGACCTGAAACATAATCACTGCTGGATTGGGTACTATGGGGCAACATTTGACCACAATCTTGTTTATTTTTCTTAAGTCCTGCACAATTTGAACTTTCCCACAAGGCTTCTTCAGACCCATTATCGGTGAATTACGTGGGCTGCTCAACACTTCCTTCAGGACTCCCTATTTCACAAAATCTGCAATTATTTGTGACACTTGAATAAGAACATCCTGTGCCATGTGATATTGTGGCACCTGGGGAAACACTGCATTTGGCTTCACTTGTACTCTAACTGGTTCCACACCTTTTATCAGTCCCACTTCTTTTCCTGTCAAATCCCACACTTTCTCTGTCACCGTCCCATGTAACTCAGCAGGTAAGTCGATCACTGTGAGCATCGGGAACAAGGTAATCAAAGGGTAATCTTCATTTGCAGTTCCTGTCTCTAACTCTGAGAACTGACCATCATCCCCTTCATCATCACTGTTTGTCTGCACTTCGATTCCATCATTGGAACAGGTAATCGAACATTTTGTCTTGCACAGTAAGTCTCTTCCCAGCAGGGATACCGGACTCGAATCGCAGACTTCAAACTTATGCAGTCCCTAGAAGTTACCGATCTCAACTTGCACTGGATCTGTAATCGGATTTGTCATGTACTGGTTTGCTACTCTGACCACCCTTATGGTACGCCCCAAAAGTGCTAATTTCAGAACCTCTGCACTTCTGACGGTAGAGCGTGTAGCTCCGGTATCAACCAAGAATGAAACTTTGTGACCCATTACTTTTCCGTCTACATAGGGTCCCCTCTGATCTACCTCTAGGGACGCCGCAAGCCTGCAATCTTCACTATCTGAGCTGTCATCCGACCACTCCTCATTCATTCCATCTTCAACATGCAATGGGAATTGCTGTACTGCATTATTTTGACTCATCACTTGACCTGTGACCTGCTGAGGAAGCATCACCTGTTGCTGTCCCATCGGACCCATTGGTAATTGCATTTGCTGTCTAGGTACCATGGGAACCTGCTGTTGTACTTGCTGCATTTGCACTGGTTGAACGCGCGGCATTTGCATTTGCTGCATGGGCTGTAACCCTTGCATCTGAATCATGTTATTTTGGAAGTTCGGGTTTTGATTTCTCAGTTTTGGACCTTTCATATTTTGCAATGTACCGACATTAGTGCTTTGTTGAACGTCACCATCCTGCACCACATTCGGGCATTCCCGCTTCCAATGCTCCACACCCCCGCACGCGTGACGTGGTGACATCCTTTTTATCCCTTGTGCATCATTTTGGACCACAACAGTATTCAAGTCTGGACCGCGATTCACAAAACCTCGACCTCTCGGTTGTGCCTGAAACACACCATTCACTTGCGGTTGCTGCTGTATCATCAGTTGAACTCCATTTCCGTGTATTCCTGCCTGTGCAGCCCTTATCTGCATCACCATCACTTTCTCCTTTAACTTTTTCCTCTTCAGCTCAATTTCGTCACTACAGTATTTCGCATACTGCAACACCTCATCAATCGGCTTCGCTTGCCAACAAATGATTATTAATCATCTGGCTAACCTCTGGTCTTAGCCCTTCAACAAATCTGAACACGAGATGGTTCATGTCTTTCGGCTCAATGGTCTCAGTACCACTATAATGTTTAAATGCCTTCAACAATCTCTCATAATAAGCATGAGTTGATTCTTTGACCTCCTGCGAGGTCCGGTCGATTTTCTGCCAATCAGTCGCCTTTGGTGACACTTTCTGCTTCAAAAACTCAATCACTCTATGATAGTATTTCATCACCTCCTCAGAGGGAGCTCCGGTCACCTTATCCCTTGCGGGCTCCTTCGTCGGCCAGTCTACCCCTCTCTTGCACTCGAGCCACAAATCAGGCGGAACAATGATCTCAAACAAGGTATTCAAGTCTTCCCAGAGACACTTTGCAAGCTTCACAAACCTATCTGTTTGTTGGTACCACTCAATCAGTTTCTCCCTCAACCTGGGATAATCATTTGTAAAAGATAGGATGTCTCCTCTGGACCACGGCACATGAATTAAAACTCCACCAGCTGTTTCTCTCGTGGGTAGTATTTTTACCGATTCCGTATCGGGTGAAGCTTTAGCCTGACTTGACCCCGGACTGTCACTTTTCTCCTTATCTCTTTTCTTTGCCCATCTGCCTTCCCATTTTTCTAACACACCCCAGATTTGCGCACTTTGCAGTATTTCTCTTAAATGCGCTTTCATTCCGGCAGACCTCATATGCTCGAAGTCTTTTGAATCAAAGTCTAACCTGTAACTTCTTTTCAAATGTTTAGTGTTCTCAATATCAATGTTGTACTTGTCTGCCAGGTTCGCTAATCCCTGATGTTCCTTGCCTACTTCTTTAGTAATCTTAGGGCACAGGTATCTCAATTCTGCTTCTGTGTATGACTCTAATCTGTTCACCCCCATTGTTCCTTCTACTGGTTCAGCAGCTTCCACCCCCAGTCTTACAAAGTTCAGGGACTCATCTTTCTCTGCCGCTATTGCAGCAAGTGGTGAAGGTTTATTATTTCCCAGCCAGCCACTCGTTTAGTTGCTGCACAGAAAAACCTTGTAACGAGATATTTCCTGCCTGCATTATCGGAGTCTGTGATTTTTTCCACACTCATTGTCTGAGGGGCGAACACACTTGACCCTACTTGTCTTATCGCTCCGACAGGGGCTCCAACTGGGCTGAGACTTAACAGAGACCTGAGGTGTTCAGCTGCTTGTGATCTTGGTGATATTGATCTAGGGGTTCCTGTGAATTCCCCTCCTATTACATCCTGGGTTATTGCTCCCTGATCACGTACACCAGCTTTACCTTGTGCATACAATGGCACCGGTGGACCAACAGTAATTGGTAACGATATTGCGGCAGGTGTCTAACCTGGTCCCAGACTTCTTGGAGCTGCTGCTACAAAATGATCCTCTGAAGCCGGGGCAGGTATTAATGGAGGACCTGCTGCCGGGTTATATCCTGGTATCAATTGTGGTTGCGGCTGGGGCAGCAATTGTGGAGTTGGCTCAATCTGCACTAACCTCGATTTTGTATATATCGGGTCTGGCGGCACTATCAGATTTGTAGTAGTCTCTAGCACTGGGACGTCTGGATAGATTCTCTGTATCTTCTGTGGATGTTGCAACTATATCTGCATGTCTGGCGCAGTGGGTACACTGACACCATTCTGTATCGAACCCGTATCACTAGTCTGTACCGTATCAGTAACTCCCTTCTCCTGCGTCTGGTTCCCAGGACCCGTACTAGTGCTCGGGACATTGTCGCTTGCCGCAAAAGGTGGCGGGCGATCATGTAATATCCGATCCATTAATTCTTCATTGTCTGAGTCGTCTTCCTCTTCCCATGGTCTCTTAGTTTCTTTAGGCTTACTAGAGTCTTTGTCTGTTTTACAGGTGGCTTTCTTTCCCTGCGTCTCTTCTCCCTGTGTTATTGCTGGGAACAATTTCAATCCATCAACTATACCCCATCTTCACATTTTGCTCTCATTATCCCACCTAGCTTCTGCACAAGTCTTTTTTGCCCTTTTTATTCTTCTTTGGAATTTTTCTTGTCTCTGTTTAAGAGCCATTAGATCCCAAATCGCTAAAGCCTCATACTGCGCTGGCCTCGAAGGTGGTTTCTGTACGCTTAACATCCATCTTAAATTCTCTAGCACCCTCGTATTGAACGTCCCATGTTCTGGGAATGCTAAACATCCCTCTTTCTCTGTTAATTTGCGCCACTGTTTCATCCATAAACAAGGCGCGACACCTTTCTCCTCCATAACTATGTAGGCTGGAGTACCCTCAGGCGCTGTAGGCTCCCCTTCACTCTCCATAATGTTTGCATCTCCTTTCAGAGCACTCTTAAAAGCTTTGACAAAATTCATCTCTGCGTCTTTTCTTCTTGTTTGTATTTAATCAGAAATTGACTTTAATTCCTAGGACACTCTTCACCCACCTTTCTCAACCTATTGCCCCTCACGGACGGCAGCCAATCCGTGCGCGACCCCTCTCGACAGCTGACCTATCTCAGCGTGGCACCACTGTCACACTCACACACTGCAGCTGACAAAGTCTTGCGGCTCGTCCGCCCCTCACTGGATTCACACCAAACTAATGCAAAATTTTACTGCGAGCACCTTAACAACAACACAAATCTGCCGGTTTACTACAGGAAGGGTAACACATCCGCTTCAGAACTTTACAGAGATTTCACTTGAAGCCTCGGCCGCTAGTCTCTCCTTCTCAATTCCCGCATACGCAAGCAGAATTCGTCCCGCAAATCCTACTCTCGACTTGTCAGTGGTTCGTCCTAGTGCACTTTAGAACTTGCCAAATCTCCATCGAAGGTTTCACATATACATTTTGACTCAAACTCGACTTGTCAACCACGCCCGATTGACCTATTAAACCGCACAGATTACAACATAAACCCAAGTGTCTCCTACACTTGTCAATATACTCCGGAGTCTTAGACCACGACGGGTCTGTACAAAACAACCAACCACGTGGATAATTTTGAGCACAAAGCGCCACACTCATATGAAGTATGCCGACTTCCCTACTCTCATACTGCGAAGTACGCCCACTCCTTCTAAAACAACATTTACCTGGCCTAAATACACACAGATTTCACAATCACCTGCAAAACGTCACAAGCTGAGCAAGCGGAGAACCCTATACCATACACGCTATGACGCCGAGAACATTCCCAACTCACTTAGGCAGGCTCCGAGATCCAGGGAAAGTTGTGGTGAATTTAGGAACACATCATACCTCCAATTTGCATTATCACAGAAAAACAATTTAAACAATGATTCTCCGTCCTAGGGCCCCAAAGGGCCAAACCGTCGCTCTGCTACCAGAACTGCTAACGCGTCCCTTTATGATATTTTATTACACATCAGGACTCGTTTTAGGCCAATGAATCTTTTGACCCAGTTGAGAGACACTGTAGGACGAGATAGCTAATCAATATATCAATCAATACATCAATAATGTCATCAATATTTATCACGACAATGCATTTCACTTTAGTCAAAGTCATTAATCAATTCAAAGACACTACCATGACCTTTCAGCCATGAATAACCACACCTTGTTTAGTAGAATTTATGAATTTTATTCCCTATTAAGTACAATCTAGTAGCAAATGCGTTAATCTCAACACCAAGAAACATAATAGCATAGTCACGATATGGCAGCTGTGATAAGATTTCATTAAAACGAGAATCACAAACATCAGAACATAACACGGCGTGAACATAGATCAAGTTTAGCAGACTGTCAATATTGCGTCAGTTTCAACAAAGCATAGTCTTGGTCGTTTGTCTATTTGCGTCAGTTTGATTAACCCCTGTCCTAACCACTGATTAGCATTCGCATGTTGGGCTTCATGCAAAACAATTTAGAACACCAAATTGGAAAACATCTAGCTATGGTCTCTGTCAAAAGCAAGCAGTTGGTACCTAGAAAGGAAAAGCAAACAGACAAATTACAAATGCATTGTCATAATTACCCTCCAAGGATTAGGTCAGCGCACAGGTTCAGTCTTCGTCTTCAGGACATCAGTCAAATCGCCAACAGTCAGAACTCAGCTAAGGGGGCAAAGATCACTTCCCTCATAAGGAGGAAAGTGTAAATGGACAAACTAAGGGCAAGGATGGTTTAATAAAATCTCAAGTCACCAAACAGAGTGACAGAGTTTCTGGATAAAATCAATAGCATTCCCTAACCACCTAAATGACCTTTCTGTGACATGGGTTTTTATCCCTTTTTCGTAGTACATTCCCCCAAAATCCTATTGGACATTTGCTATACCCCACTATCTTTAACCTATCAAGTTAAACATTAGGTAATCCTAATCTTCACCCCGTAATGGTTTACAAGTATTTGATTGGTCTTTGTAATTGACGTCTTCAGAAATGGCATGTCTGGTGTGATCTCATCCTCCTGTAATTCTTTGCACATCTTTTGGTCAGCAGTTCCATTGTCTTCACCGGTTTGAATGACCTTGTACATTACATTAATCTACACTGTTTCAATTCATTTATAACATTTAGTTTTCAAGACAATGAGAAGCAGTGGGAAACAATTCTACATGGTTACATTCATTTTCTAAGTTCGACGGAAAAGAACAAGCGGGGTTATGGCCCCTTGTGAGTCAGCACACTGAAAAATAGAAAAATGCATTTAATATGAGAGCCAGGCGGCTAAGCTCCGGCTCAAGCCAACTTAAGGCCTGTGAGGTTTTCAATACAGATTTAATAATGCAAATGTTAGTATAAGCTCATTTGAATGTAACCTAAACATTTTGATCATCATTGTTAGTTTGCGTATACATTGGTGGCCACTCTTCGTGGTCATAATTCAAGTGCACGTTTAAGCAAAATTGCTATTATTATAGTTTTCTATGCGGCAGTATCACACCTTAATTCATAATCATTTAATGTTAATATAGATTATATAAGCTACGCTCTCTCACTATCGTCTCCCTCCCTTTGTTGCCCTGGCCTCCCGCTTCTGTTGCTGCTTCGCCCTCTTGCTTATCTATACGTCTTTTCGTTGTTTTCCTTGCTCAGTCCTATCGATGTTCCCTTTTTAGGTTTCACCTGCACAGTGCTTGTGCTGTGCTTGTGAAACCTTTTGTATTTAATATAACCATTAAAAGGCTTACATCCCACCCTTGCTTCTCATTGTTTCATGTGCTTGCCACTTACTTTTCCTCCATTTCTATTGACTGTAGCATCTATTTCCTGTTGTTCCTCTGTGTGTTTCTCTTATCAGTCTCCGATGGCCCTAGGACTGTTTTCATCCACTTTTTGGGACTTTCTTTAAACTTTAACCTGCACAGCGTTTTTAATATCTGCCACGTGCATGTTTCTCTACAATTTGTCTCTGTCCTGTCACTTGGATTCATGCGTTTCACTTTAGTGCTAGGTCGGCGTCACTTAAGCCTCTCGGTACCCTTGTGTAAGGGGCGTAAAGAGGGGGCCTGCTGCGTGTGCAATCTTATATTGAAGATGTGTCCATGAATTGTAGTCCTATTTCTATGCGCACATGCGGCCCTTGTCAAACAAATGGAACTACCGTACAAATAGCTTTCACTATTCCGTCAGCGTGCATGGCATTCACTGTTGCTTCCCTTTTGTTCCACAGTTCACAGTGAAACGATAGCACGATAGTTCCCCAATAAAACTCCTTTTGAGACTCCTTATTCACATGGATCCATTGAGCTATGATGAAGTTGTTCTTCAGTCTCTATGGTTGCTATCAGTAAATGGCTCGTCTAGCAAAAAATAATATCCGTTTGGTGCACTTCCGGTTGGGGTGAGTTATAGTCGTGCTGGCTGCCTTAGCATTCGATTCTCCGGGAGCCTCTGATCACCAGAGTGCACACTTCCGACCAGACCTCTTTGGGGCAGGAGGGCAAATTGTGTTGTTCAGAGATAGCGTCTGTTGTGTACTTTCGGTGTGGCAGCAGTGCCGGGCTATTTCCCGCACAAATGGGTGACGTTTTCCCCATTTGTGTGGGGTAAAAACTCACCTAGCTGGTGACAGATTTTTGGGCTGGGTTATACCATGTATGCGTCTTTTAACTAGATGAGGCGGCACCTCATTGATGTCTCTGGTTGAACAGTGGATACGTGCGTACCCGGGGCACACCAGGTCCGTGGCAGGACAGCTCTGTGAACCAACGTCGCCCGCGATTTTGTGCCTTTCGCTTTCCTGCCTGCCTGCCCTTGATGTTCATCCTCCAGCATGCACCAACCATTGATTCAGCAGCAGCCGCATGCTAACAGGATCTCTGCCACGCCAGAGTCGATGGGTGAGTGCAGCCTGTGTAGGAAGTGGCTGAAAGCTGGGACACAAGTGCACGTACCACAGTCCCGTCCTATCTCACGCACCCTCCGTGAGATGCCATTCGCATGCACTTTATCCCCACTATTTGTCTGTTTACACTCGCTGTGTCCTCCGCCCTCGGCTCATACCCCCCACCCCCGTGCGCCCCCGCATGCACCACAGAGAAGTGTGCTTGACACCTGCCTCATGAGACCCCGTGCACAGACAAGCATCCTATACCAGATGTATGCACAGCTCTGAGCCCTCTCTGCCTCCCTCACGCACGTAACTCTTCAAGCCCCCTGTTGTCCAATGGAGGGGTGTGGTTGACAACCAGAATATTATAAGCGCTTTAAGGGATATTTTTTCTATCTGCTTCTCCCTTTGTGTCTGAGTAGTTTTAGTGTTTACACATTTTAGTGGTAATATCAGTGCTCTGCATGCGCGGATAGTCAGTCAACCCAAAGTTCTCATTGAACGTGCTCTGCTTTATAGGTGGAGGAATCCTTCCCAACCCCCAACAAATAGCCCATTCACTTAGTATATAAAGTACCACGCACAAACTATGATATTACTTTTCATGAACTCCTGAGAACGTATGTCAATAGTATTTTTTTTTATTTTTTTTATGTAAACGTCCGTTTAGATGGTGTGATTTAAAAACTAAAATTTTGCAAGGCTGTTACAACTTGCATCAGTTGTCACAGGAACATAAAGCACGCTTTTTTGTCCAGAGACTTTATGCAAAATGGGACCACTCTGGGCAGCAGGATCTTTGTGATGCCCTTGGTTCTGTCCTTCTCAATTTTCTGATTTGCAGCTCACACGGCCCTTCGTTGCCTTCATGTGTCACTCTTTTGATGCACTAGTCTGTCACAATTACTCCTCTCTAGTTGTGTTACATGCTTCATATTAGAGATGATTTGAAAAAACTACATTCTTGCTTCCTCCGTTAAAATGAAATTTGTAACCAGATAATAATAATGGTTCTGATGATATCATTACAGAAACATCTCTCAAATATTCCCATAGCTAGAACAGCGGTTTATTGCTTCTTTACTGGTGTTGTCATGTTTCATTCTGAGCAACCGTCACACAAGCGCCATGTCAAACAATTTTACTGTGCTTTGCAGTGCCTCAGATCTCTAGGACTCTTTCCTTTGTCCCGAGATAGTAGGCGGTGGCTGTCTCTCCACATTACTAGTAATGTTGTAAACATGCATCAATATCCCACAGTTACAGCGCAGTAGTTAGTTCCTTTCCCTTGCCAGATATACCCCTTCTAGCGTGTTTGAATACTATTGGAGGAGTTACAGGGTAAATTATCTACTGTTTTTTTAACAATTTAAAACACTCTTCATTTTGTAGTCTTTTTGTTCCTTATGAATATTGTGCTCATCTTTAGGAAGTGCCTTGTAAACAAAATAAAAAAAACTCATCTTTCACAGAACCCACAACTGTAGAGAATGCTCAGAAACCTTGCCCTGTTGGTGAACACAGACTGTTTTCCCCTCGTGTTGTGGGCTCTGTGGGTGCTGCTGCACACACCTACCATTTAACCATGGGCAAAACCAAAACAGTGTATAAATAGCAAAAAAAATGTAAGGGCTGATCACTTGGTGAGTGAAACATTGACGCATGACATTGAATTATGGATATAGGTGAAGACTTATCATGAGATATGGGGCCATATCATAAACGCTTGTGCACACACAGGGAACAGCTGTACCTCTATTTGTATGCAACTGCACTTTCTGAAGTGCAGAAATATGTGATAATTGTTGGATGTACTTCTGACAGCACAGCCAGAAAACGGTAAGCAGTGATTTTCTCTCACTTACCTTGCCTAGTGTGAAATCTCTATTCCTTCTGGATTTAGCCTCTGTTTGGTTATCACTCAGTAGCTCTTCCCATAATGACGTGCTGTGCGGTCTTTCATCCGAAACAGTGTGCAAATCTAAAGACCATGACCAGGCCGGCATAGCGTCATACTAGTGACCCGAGGGTAGCACACACAATACTTTACCTCCCGCTAGCCACATTGCCATTTCCATCTATTGCCATTCAGCGCTTTCAGGTTTATTTTTTTAAAAGTGGGTCTAAGATAGTGGACAGATATTGTCAGTGGACGATCTGGCGTGTATATTCAGTGTGGTATGGTTTCATGCACAATTCAGGTAATGGCTGGTATGTCTGTGCTCTGCTGTACTTCTCACTCTACTTCTTACACATGAGTTCTGAGATTTGAAATGTCCGGGATACAGTACAGGACAGCTGAAAGTGTGTAATATCAATTGACCAAGGATTACCTATCGAGACCAAGCCTTGCCTGCCACTGTGCCATGTTCCCGTGGATAGCATGGTGCATCTTCCTTTGGCATGCATGAAGAATTGCTTCTTTTCTCAATCTAACTTAAACAGTATCAAAAACAATTTTACTCCTTTTCATTAATTTTATTTAGAAGACTAACACCGATTTTTGGGCTGGGTTGTACCCTGTGTGTGTCTTTTCACCAGATGAACCCCCGACTCCCACAACTGGTTGCTTGAATGCGAAACACTTACACCTCCCCCCCCACCACCCACCCCCCCACTCTCCAACCAACTTCCACAATATGTTGCTTGAATCCGCTGCAGAAACTGTTTTGCCCTGGTCACATTTTTGTATTTCCGTAGTGTTTCGTACCAGCAGCTGTGAATAAGTTCCTGTTTGCTTCTTTTTTCACTTTTGCCAGCCACAACAACAGCAGTGGTACTTAGGGCGAACATGCATGCTTTAGAATAGGCCAAATTATATTACATTTACGGGTTTTTTGAGGATTAGGTTTAAGGACATTACATGAGAGACCAGTGAATATTTGCTGGCTGCTATGTAACTTGTTTTTTCTTTAATTAATTTTTGGAGCGCTTTTATATAACGCTAACACCACCCGAAGGCTTTATATTAGCACCAGTTGCTGCACAATATATTGCCTTTCACAAAAAATAAGAAATTGCAATTACGGAGTTTCCTTAAATTACGTTGCACAACTGCTCACAAAGTTAAAACATAAAAAAAAAAATATTAATCACATAGTGAAACCTATTGCATTTGCCACTGCTTGTCTTCACAGTGCTGCCTCACACCTGCTGTTTCCACCATTTCCAGTCACTACTTCCTCACTTTCTTCACAACCCATCTTTCCTGTCACATATACTTTCCTGCCTGTCACTGTCCACCTACCTCCTTTTATCACCTATCTCTCCTCTGAACATTGCTATCATTTCAATGCACCTCCCTCTTTGCATCACCACTATACCTCGCTGTCCTGCCCGAGAAGTGTGGCTCAATGGTTAGAGCGGCAGACCCTGAAGCAGAGATCTGGCTCAAGACCAGGGTTCAAGTCCCGCTTCGGCAGGTCTTGGGCTCAATTCCCCTTGACCAGATAATTCTCGCCTCGGTGCCTAATCTAATTCATGGGTCCCACTCTGCAACTCTGGGCAATAGCTTGCTTAATCTCCACAACGGCCCCAACAGCGCTTGGATGCCTGGCTTCACCCTGGGGGTGCTCAGGAGTGGGCCCCTCACAGGGAAAAGCCAGGAGGGGTTCCATAGCGGTATGAGTACAGCGCCTTGAGACCCTAACGGGTGAGTAGTGCGCTATACAAGTGCTAATTTACCTTTACCTTATCTTCTTCCTGTTGCAGCCCTAAGTTTGCTTCTTCAACTGTCCCAGTAGTTTTTTGCAGCCACCCTCTCCTTGGTGTTATCCTATTGTTTTCCATCACCACATTCTCTCCTATCACTGCCCATCTCTCTCTTTCATCTCCTCTGTCATCGGCGATCTCTTTTTTCATTGCTAATTTTTACTTGCTTTTGCTACCCTTCCATCGCAAACGCCTGTAATTGCCCTTCTCTCCATTGTTATGGCTAACTCCTTTACTGTTATTGCACCTCTCAGGTCTTTGCCACATCTGCTGCATCTGTAAATTACATACAGTTTTTCTCTCCGAGACCACTTATACAGTTTTAAGCTTGCCAGTAAATGTAAATCACACCTCGCTAATTCACTAAGATTACATAAAGCAGCTAAAATACATAACGAAATAAAATATTTGAATGAAGAATAAAATCAACTTTCATTTGAGTGTGTCATCGCTAGTGCAATCAAGTGCATTTCATTTGGCGAAAATATTTTTAATTAGTAGTTAATTACCTATTAAAAACTTTAGGTCAATGGACTATTGACATTTGGAAGATTTTTTTTGAACTATGGCCCTCATTACAACCCTGGCGGTAAATGCTGCCTCCTGCGTGCTGATGGCCGCCAACATACTGTGACCGCAGCAGTATACCGCTACGGGTATTATGACCCACACAAAGAAATCCGCCACTATACAGACACCCACACAAGTCCGCCACACCAAAGGTCAGTGATAAATTGGCAGTACCAAAACCCACACCGTTACGCCAACAGGAATAGGCCCACAGTATCAGGACCCACGAATCACCGCGGCGGTCTTTCAACTGCTGTAAACCATTGGCGGTACACACCGCTGCGCTCAAAATGCACACGCACTATCAAAACTACACCACATTGGACAATTCAAACTATACATACCTGGCACACATACACACAACACACCCACACACTCAGACCACTATAAAGCACCCACCCACATTACCCACAACCCTTTCAGTGAAAAACGAAGATTTCCAATAGAGAGAGACACAAGCCAGGTGCACCCACCCAGTCTGAGCCACAGAACACCATCACCCATACACCATCCACACACCTTACAGCACACACCACAACACATCACCCCACACATCCTCACACATATCACTCACACCACATCCATGGCACCCCAAAGATACCCCAGGTTTTCAGAGGAGGAGCTAAGGGTCATGGTGGAGGAAAGCATTCGGGTAGAGCCACAGCTATTCGGATCACAGGTGCAGCAGATGTCCATTGCAAGGAAGATGGAGCTATGGTGGAGAATCGTGGAAAGGTCAACGCCGTGAGACAGCACCCCAGAACAAGGGATGACATCAGGAAGAGGTGGAACAACCTACGGGGGAAGGTGCGTTCCTTGGTTGCAAGACACCAGGTAGCTGTACAGAGGCCTGGCGGTGGACCCCCACCCCCTCCCCCACAACTAACAACATGGGAGGAGCAAGTCTTGGCGATCATGCATCCTGAGGGCCTAGCAGGAGGACTGGACTCTGGTAAGTAAATCAAAGCTTTACTATTATATCCCCCACCCTACCTGCATGCCATCCCAAACTCCAACTACCACCTTAAATATACCCTACTATCACAACCCACCCATCCCAATACCAAGCCCTGCATGCCACACCAAAGCATGCACACCCATCACCACAGCATGCCCATTAGAGATAATCACCTAGCCCACAAAATCACCACTCACATAAGGCAAAGCTGACAGGACAGTCACAACCATACAGGGTAACATGCACAAGATGGCACATGCAGATACAATAACGCTGCATTTGCATCCCCACAGGACCCCTACTCAACGTCACCGGAGAGAAGTTGCCAGCAATATCTAGTCCCCCCACCCCCAGAAGAGGCCCACAGTGATGACAGTAGCTCTGCATGCCTGGATCACGATGACCAGCCTGGCCCATCAGGGACCTCTGGACAGTCGGTTATCCTGCCACAGTCCCATACCACCACAGAGCCTCTCCCCTCAAGAAACACCACCACAGCACCCACCGACCCCATACCACTGTCCCCAGGACACGTCAATCAGCAGTGTGTCCACCACTACAGGGACCCCAGGCAATCCCACAAACCCAAGAAAATCAGGGACCTGGGGGTCAGTGGCAGTGGGCACACAGTTCAGGGGACAGAGGCACAGGACAACAGGGAAGCTGGGAGGACTGCTGTGCGACAGGGGGAGGACAGGCCCAGGGAACCCACTCTCCAGGAGGCACTCTCAAACATCCTGGGAGCATACCACCATTCCCAGGAGACCCTGGGCCAGATACTGGCCAAGTTGCAGGAGACCCAGCGGCTGCAGGAGGGACAGTACCTGGGGATCAGAGAGGACTTCAAACACATCTACACCATCATGGTCACCCTTTGCAGGGGTGCTGGCTGACATTGCCAACACCATGAGGGAGGCAGAGGCACAACAACGGGCCCCTGACACCTGCCCCACCGCCGGCGCTCGTGGACAAGAGGCCCCGCCACTGGAACAATAGGCCACTGGCACCCCACCCTCTGCAGAAGGAGAACCACCCCACAAACGGTCCCTGCGATCCAGGCAGAAGCCAGAGAACATTGCCAAGACCCCCGCCAGGAAATAAGACTCTCCTGATTGTCACCATTGTGTCCCACTCTGTCACCCTGTCCACCTTGAACTGCCATTACTCCCCATTGGACAATGCACCTGTGATACCAAGAGACTGGACTCTACCATGGATATTCCTCCACCATCACCCCAGCCCATTGCACACCCCCCTCTACTGATTAGAACTTAAATAAACACCCTAGGAACAAATACAAATCTGGAGTCTGTCAATTGATTGAAATATGTATTAGTACAACATTCTGAAAACGTTGCAAGTCATATGTACAGTAATTAATACATATTAATACATACAGTTTGGCTGATACAGCACTGATTGATTCTTCAGCATTTTGGCAGGTGCAGTCCCACACAGATCTTCAGAATTCAGCAGATGCAGCCTCACAATGTTATTCTAACAAGACATCCAGACTTCAGATGATTTTTATTTTGTTGAGAGATTGACTGTTAGGCAGACATCAGCGCTGGTTGCACAGCAGCCCTTAGAATACTCTGCAGGGAACTCCCATTTGTGGCCCTTGAGGGCTTGGATCCAGAGCAAAGTAAAGTGGTTTGTGTCCAAAGTTTAAACACAACTTTCAGGGTTGGTATGTGATCTGCTTCCTCAAAGCGTAGTACTGATTTAGGGTGGTGGCCTTTCAGTTGTCCCTTACAGTCTTTTCTTCAGACAGTCTGTGTGTAGAGTGATGCTTCTCAGAGCTGGATTGTCTCCATTCTGGAGCATCCACAACAGATAGACAAAAAGGTGTGAGGGTTCTGCAATTGGCAGTCTTCAGCCCATCTGAAGGAGCACTCCGGGAAAGGCAAAAGGCAAGACTCACCTGACTTCCTCACCCTTTCACAGCACAGACTATCTCACAGAATCTGCAGTCTCACACCTCACCTGTACCATTCACCAAATTACACAGTGTTCAGGAAGACTTAGCAGCAGCTCCTGGATAAGCAAAAGGCCTCACAGGCTATCTAAAAGAGCCCTGTCTCAATACCCATCTCCACTGCCAAGGTCTCCTACCTCCAGCTTCAGAAATGTACACAATATACATCCTCTGTCTGGGAGTACAGGCCTTACCTTCCATCGTGGCCAAGGCCAAGGTAGTGGCTTCCGAAGTGGATTCTATTGGCTGCTATTGCCATGGCTCACTGAGACGCACCATGCATTTGCCACACTGGCCCCACCTGCTCACATGCTTAACACACACTGGATATGTTAGCACAACAAACTGAGCAAGTGCATTGGAGCGGAACATTAAGCGCTTGGGCAATTAGGCCGCCACTCCAGTGAACCTGATAAAAAGGTCTGGTCACACTGTTGATCCTCAACTCTATATGCTGCCACTACCGCTTTATTTACTAAGCCCTAGACAGCAACAGCAGTCCTCTCAAAATGAGAGCATGCTTGGTGCGCCCCTCCAGGTCACAGGACAAGTCCAGCATCTCTCATACTCAAGGGCAGGACTAAGCCTCTCCACACATAGTTAGATTAGTGTGATGTCTGGATCAAAATAAAAAGGCAAGATACCTGATACACGCAGTAGGGAGCTCAAGCCATAAGAACACATCCGTTTACCGTACAGAGGATATTTCCGTCCAAAAATGGGCGATTGCAAAGGTAGTTAAACGGGTGAAGTTTTGTTTGCAGGGATTGGTGCACAAGAGGGCACATACAAAAGAGAATAAGTTTATATGGATGAATAAATTAGATGAGGGAGCCCATTGATATCCCAAGGCAGAATGCTGGCGTCTGTATCCCAATAGTTGTAAGGAGGCTTGTCTTCCTTCCTGCTCTCCTATCTCTTGTCATGCATTCTCATCTGGTCATCCATCCTTGCAACCTGTAATCACTTCATCTGCAGGAGAAACGAAGTCAAATCGTGTAACTTGAGTTTTATTGTGGGATACTTTACCAGCCGCAGAAGTAACCATCACAACGACGCAGTAGACTTCCAGGATGCACTTTGAACCGGCTTGTGTTGGTTTTGGCAATCTTTAACCCATAACTACAGACAGCAACAGTGCTCCTATTGCGGCACCATTCTTTTAACACGCCTTTACGAGGCATTTTGTGTCTGGCTTGAAATCAAGCATAATCATTTGTAATGCAATTTGCCTCGCGTTTGCTCTAGTTAGAGCTAATAGCGTTGTAAATTTCCAACTGGACTTTTCTTGACACATAATTTGAAAATGAAAAGTACAACAGTTGACAGAAGCAAGTCAATTCAAAGCGCCACGGCCGTCATGAGTGTGATCCTGAGAGTTATTGGCTTCCTGCGTGAGTGAATGTCTAGAAAGGATCGAGGCTGGGATGAAAGCCAAAATGAAACCGGAGGAGGCGCCATCACACACTGTAACCGGAGGAAGCGATGGCCGACAAAAAATTTCACTTAGTGTAATCGCCAGGAAGGGAACTCTGCACACAAAGGAGGGGCATTTCACAAAATGCACCAATAAAGATGAAGCAAGACCAGCACAACAAAGAATAAATAGCAAGAGTGAGCGTGGTTAAAAGCACACAGATTACAACAGGCCAGAGCGCTTGCACGCTGAAACCTAAAAAGCGCTACTGACAAGGCTATGGTTGTGCCCAAACATTGATTGTCCTAAGAACAGATTTTGATTTGGCAGAAGTTTGGTGTTTACACTCAAAAACCACGTGCATAGTGCACCTTTTTGCCCCGTGGGTAAAATGTATTTGTAATCAACCTATCAGGGCTGAGTTGGTTATGATGATACACCAGTAATCAAGACTATAGGCCCGATCAGTTTATTATGAAAAGTTATCCTAGTAAACAAGGGTTTGGATGTTGGGTACCCACTCTTAATGACCTTCCATGTAGAGGATTTGCTCTCTGATTATCCCCCTTAAACCACCTAGGAGGGGTGAATATTGTTTTGTCTACTCTAATTGTATGTATATCTTTATCATTGTGTAACTATATGTCTGATGATTGCCTTGTGGAAAGCCTATGCTGAATCCAGTAGTCCCGATATGGCTTTGGTGAAAAGCCAATGTTAAGAGCAATATGACTGATTGGTTCTTTGGAAAATTGTATGTCAGCTGTTGTAGATCTGCCATGTTTATTATGAATCGTTATGACGAATAAAGTAGGCTGGAACCATTTTTGGTGAAAAGCGTATGTTCAAGACAATAGGCCTTTAAAACAGAACTGTTAATACCCTTAGGCTGTGGGGAGATATTTTGTTACATTTAATATTACTGATTACCGCAGTAGGCAGGGAGTTTGGTGTTGGTTACCTCCTTGTAGGAAGGTAGCTTCTTTCTAGCCTTGTTACCCCCACTTTTGACCTGTTTGTGAGTATATGTCAGGGTGTTTTTACTGTCTCACTGGGATCTTGCTAGCCAGGACCCCAGTGCTCATAAGTTTGTGGCCTATATGTGTTCCCTGTGTGGTGCCTAACTGTATCACTGAGGCTCTGCTAACCAGAACCTCCGTGTTTATGCTCTCTCTGCCTTTAAAATTATCACTGCACGCTAGTGACTAATTTTACCAACTCTGAGTGGCACACTGGAACACCCTTATAATTCCCTAGTATATGGTACCTAGGTACCCAGGGTATTGGGGTTCCAGGAGATCCCTATGGGCTGCAGCATTTCTTTTCCCACCCATAGGGAGCTCAGACAATTCTTACACAGGACTGCCACTCACTTAGTGAAGGTTAGGTGTCAAGTTACTTAGTGTGTGGGCACCCTGGCACTAGCCAAGGTGCCCCCACATAGTTCAGGGCAAATTCCCCAGACTTTGTGGGTGCGGGGACACCATTACATGTGTGCACTACACATAGGTCACTACCTATGTGTAGCGTCACAATGGTAACTCCGAACATGTTGTAACATGTCTAGGATCCTGGAATTGTCACCCCAATACCATTCATGTATTGGGGTGACAATTCCATGCATCCCCTGGTCTCTAGCACAGAACCCCGGGTACTGCCAAACTGCCTTTCCGGGCTTTCCACTGCAGCTGCTGCCAACCCCTCAGACAGGTTTCTGCCCCCCTGGGGTCTGGCCAGCCCAGTCCCAGGAAGGCAGAACAAATGATTTCCTCTGAGAGAGGGTGTTACACCCTCTCCCTCTGGAAATAGGTGTGAAGGGCTGTGGAGGAGTAGCCTCCCCCAGCCTCCGGAAATGCTTTTATAGGCACAGATGGGGCCCATCTCTGCATAAGCCAGTCTACACCTGGTCAGGGATCCCCCAGCCCTGCTCTGGCGCGAAACTGGACAAAGGAAAGGGGAGTGACCACTCTCGTGACCAGTACCTCCCCGGGGAGGTGCCCAGAGCTCATCCAGTGTGTCCCAGACCTCTGCCATCTTAGATTCAGAGACGTTGGGGCACAATGGACTGCTCTGGGTGTCCAGTGCCAGCAGGTGACGTTAGAGACCCCTCCTGATAGGTGCTTACCTCTTTCAGCAGCCAAGCCTCCTTTCTTAGTAGCCAAACCTCCTTTTTTGGCTATTTACTTTTTCTTTTCTGGGCTATTCCTCTGATAACGAATGCAAGAGCTCACCAGAGTTCCTCTGCACTTCCCTCTTCGACTTCTACCAAGGATCGACCGCTGACTGCCACAGGACGCCTGCAAAACTGCAACAAAGTAGCAAGAAGACTACCAGCAACATTGTAGCGCCTCATTGTGCCGGCAACTGTTTCCTGGTGGTGTATGCTCTGAGGGCTGTCTGCCTTCACCCTGCACTGGAAGCCAAGAGGAAATCTCCTGTGGGTCGACGGAATCTTCCCCCTGCTAACGCAGGCACCAAACTTCTGCATCACCGGTCCTCTGGGCCCCCTCTCATCCTGACGAGCGTGGTCCCTGGAACACAGGAGCTGGGTCCAAGGGTCTCCCACAGTCCAGTGGCCCCTCTGTCCAAATTTGGTGGAGGTAAGGCCTTGCCTCCCCTCACCAGACAGCAAACCTGTGTACTGCATGATTTGCAGCTGCTCAGGCTTCTTTGCACTTTTCCAGGACTTCCTTTGTGCACAGCCTAGCCTGGGTCCCCAGCACTCCATCCTGCATTGCCCAACTCGCTGAGTTAAAATCTGACGTCATGAGACCCTCCTTTGTCACTCTGAGTCGACCGCTGTCCTCAGATCTTCTAAGTGCCTGTTCCGGTGCTTCTGCAGGTGCTGCTTGCTTCTGCGGGGGCTGTCTGAGTTGCTGAGCGCCCCCTCTGTCTCCTCCTCCAAGGGGTGACATCATGGTCCTTCCTGGTCCCCAGCAGCACCCAAAATCTTCAACTGCGACTCTTGCAGCTTGCAAGGTTTGTTTGTGGTATTTCTGCCTGGAAACACCTCTGCAACCTCCATGATGGGACATCTTCCATCCAAAGGAGAAGTTCCTAGCCCTTTTCGTTGTTGCAGAATCTTCAGCTTCTTCCACCCGGAGGCAGCCCTTTTGCACCTTCATCCGGGGTTTAGTGGGCTCCTGTAGGAGGAGGCTGGTCTGGCTTGTAGTGGGTACCAGAGGTATGTACACCTTGTGCCAGGTCCAGTTATCCCTTATTAGTGTAGAAGAGGTGTTTCTAGCAGCTTAGGCTGATAGAAGGTAGCTATGGCAAAGCAGTTTAGGCTGAACTAGGAGACATGTAAAGCTCCCACTATACCACTGGTGTCATATGCACAATATCATAAGAAAACACAATACACAGAAGTACTAAAAATAAAGGTACTTTATTTTTATGACAATATGCCAAAAGTATCTCAGTGAGTACCCTCAGTATGAGGATAAGTTATATACACAAGATATATGTACACAAACCAAAATTATGCAGGTAATAGCAAGAAAAGTAATGCAAGCAGTGTAAAATTACAGTAGATTGCAATAGGAGCACATAGGTATAGGGGAAACACAAACCATATACTCCAAAAGTGGAATGCGAACCACGAATGGACTCCAAACCTATGTGAGCTTGTAGAGGGTCGCTGGGACTGTAAGAAAACAGTGAGGATTGGAAAAATAGCACACCCCAAGAACGTGAAAGGTAGGTGTAAAGTGCACCTACTACCCCCAGAGAGCACGGAAGTCGTGATAGGGGGATTCTGCAGGAAGAACAATCACCAGCAATGCAAGAACAGTGGATTTCCGGACCTGAGTACCTGTAAGACAAGGGGACCAAGTCCAATAGTCACGACAGTGTCAAGAGTGAGCAGGAGCCCAGGAAATGCCAGCTGAGGGTGCAAGGAAGCTGCCACCTGTTGGAAGAAGCTTGGCGTTCTGCAAGAAAGAAGAGGACTAGGGACTTCTCCTTTGGAAGACTGATGTCCCACGTCACGGTGAAGCTTGCAGAGGTGTTCCCTCGCAGAAAGACCGCAAACAAGCCTTGCTAGCTGCAATGGTCACAGTAGAGGTTTTTGGGTGCTGCTGTGGCCCAGGAGGGACCAGGATGTCGCCACTTGGAGGAGGAGACAGAGGGGGTGCCCAGCAACTCACGGAGCCCTCACAGAAGCAGGCAGTACCCGCAAAAGTACCCTAATAGGCACTTAGAAGAAAAGTGAACTGGAGTTCACGCGAAGTCACAAAAGGGAGTCCCACGACGCCCGAGGACAACTCAGAAGGTTGTGCACTGCAGGATGGAGTGCCGGGTACCCAGGCTTGGCTGTGCACAAAGGAAATCCTGGAAGAGTGCACAGGAGCCGGAGCAGCTGCAAATCACGCGGTACACAGCTTTGCAGTCTAGTATGGGGAGGCAAGGACTTACCTCCACCAAACTTGGACTGAAGAGTCACTGGACCATGGGAGTCATGTGTACAGAGTTGCTGTGTTCCAGGGACCACGCTCGTCGGGCTGAGAGGGGTCCCAGAGGACCAGTGATGCAGTCTTTTGGTGCCTGCGTTAGCAGGGGAAGATTCCGTTGACCCATGGGAGATTTCTTCGGAGCTTCTGGTGCAGGGTGAAGACAGGCTACCCCCAGAGCATGCAGCACCAGGAAACAGTCGAGAAAGCCGGCAGGATTAGGCGCTACAGTGTTACTGGTAGTCGTCTTGCTACTTTGTTGCGGTTTTGCAGGCGTCCTGGAGCAGTCAGCGGTCGATCCTTGGTAGAAGGTGAAGAGGGAGATGCAGAGGAACTCTGGTGAGCTCTTGCATTCATTATCTGGTGAGATCCCCAAAGCAGAGACCTTAAATAGCCAGAAAAGGAGGTTTGGCTACCTAAGAAGGATGATTGGCTACCAAGAGAGGTAAGAACCTATCAGAAGGAGCCTCTGACATCACCTGTTGGCACTGGCCACTCAGAGCAGTCCAGTGTGCCACAAACACCTCTGTTTTCAAGATGGTAGAGGTCTGGGACACACTGGAGGAGCTCTGGGCACCTCCCCTGGGAGGTGCAGGTCAGGGGAGTGGTCTCTCCCCTTTCCTTGGTCCAGTTTCACGCCAGAGCAGGGCTGGGGAATCCCTGAACCGGTGTAGACTGTCTTATGCACAGATGGGCACCATCTGTGCCCATCAAAACATTTCCAGAGGCTGGGGAAGGCTACTCCTCCCCAGCCCATCACACCTATTTCCAAAGGGAGAGGGTGTAACACCCTCTCTCAGAGGAAATCCTTTGTTCTGCCTTCCTGGGCCAGGGGGTGCTGAAACCTGTCTGAGGGGTTTGCAGCAGCTGCAGTGCAAACCCTGAAAAGGCAGTTTGGCAGTACCCAGGTTCTGTGCTAGAGACCCAGGTGATCATGGAATTGTCTGGCATTGGGGGGACAATTACATGAGCTTAGACATGTTACATGGCCATGTTCGGAGTTACCATTGTGACGCTGTACATAGGTAGTGACCTATGTACAGTGCACGCGTGTAATGGTGTCCAAGTACTCACAAAGTCCGGGGAATTTGCCCTGAACGATGTGGGGGCACCTTGGCTAGTGCCAAGGTGCCCACACACTAAGTAACTTTGCCCCCAACCTTTACTAGGTGAAGGTTAGACATATAGGTGACTTTTAAGTTATTTAAGTGCAGTGGTAAATGGCTGTGAAATAACGTGGACGTTATTTCACTCAGGCTGCACTGGCAGGCCTGTGTAAGAATTGTCAGAGCTTCCTATGGGTGGCAAAAGAAATGCTGCAGCCCATAGGGATCTCCTGGAACCCCAATACCCTGGGTACCTCAGTACCATATACTAGGGAATTATATGGGTGTACCAGTATGCTAATGTGAATTGGTAAATTTAGTCACTAGCCTGTTACTGACAAATTTGGAAAGCAGAGAGCGCATAACCACTGAGGTTCTGGTTAGCAGAGCCCCAGTGAGACAGTTAGGCATCACACAGGGAACACATACAGGGCACATACTTATGAGCACTGGGGCCCTGCCTGGCAGGGACCCAGTGACACATAGACAACATGCCAGGCAAGATTGTACTTTCCTACAGCTCCTGCCCCCCCCGGACACTTGCGTGACTCTTGGACTTGGTCCCCTTCCTTTACACGTCCTCAGGTCCAGGAATCCTTCTTGAGTGTTTTGCTGGTGCTTGTGGTTCTTGCAGAATCCCCTGTCTCGACTATGCTGTCTTTCTGGGGTAGTAGGGTAACTTTACTCCTACTTTTCAGGGTCTTGGGGTGGGGTATCTTGGACACCCTTACTGTTTTCTCGCAGTCCCAGTAACCCTCTACAACCTCCCATAGGTCTGGGGTCCATTCGTGATTCGCATTCCACTTTTGGAGTATATGGTTTGTGTTGCCCCTAGACCTATGTTTACCTATTGCATCCTATTGTGATTCTACATTGTTTGCACTACTTTTCTTACTGTTACTTACCTGTTTTGGGTTTGTGTACATATAATTTGTGTATATTACTTAACTCCTAAGTGAGGGTATCCTCTGAGATACTTTTGGCGTATTGTCACTAAAATAAAGTACCTTTATTTTTAGTAACTCAGAGTATTGTGTTTTCTTGTGATATAGTGCTATATGATATAAGTGGTATAGTAGGAGCTTTGCATGTCTCCTATTTCAGCCTAAGCTGCTTTGTCATAGCTACCTTCTATCAGCCTAAGCTGCTAGAAACACCTCTATTCTACTGATAAGGGATACCTGGACCTGGCACAGGGTGTAAGTACCACAAGGTACCCACTATAAGTCAGGCCAGTCTCCTACACTCCTCCAACAAACACTTGCAGATCATCATTGTGATAATCCTTGATTAAAAGGGACTGTATATAGTTTTGTTTTGTGTTATTTTGGACATATGTGCCTTATTGTTACCAATTTTTGTGCAATAGAGGGGGCCTCACTTAATGGCTATAGG
Organism: Pleurodeles waltl; assembly: GCF_031143425.1. Lineage (NCBI taxonomy): Eukaryota > Metazoa > Chordata > Amphibia > Caudata > Salamandridae > Pleurodeles > Pleurodeles waltl. The sequence goes on from NC_090447.1 coordinate 1,222,347,972, forward strand.
CTTTATTGGTTAATTGGGAAAAGTTATGTCAGATGTCACAGGTTTGATCTGTTTGCTATGAAACATTATTACAGCTGCAATAGGCCTGCTTATTTATTGTGTAATGTATGTGTTAAAGGCAACAGGCCTCCCCTGAAGTTTATCACACTGTTGTTGGCTGTAGACTGGTATTGTTACATTATTCTCACAGATTACTATAGTAGGCAAGGGGTCTGGCTGGCATTTCCAATAAAACTGTGAGGGTGGAACATGTATACTGTGATAATCCTTGTTAGGCCTTCTAGGAAACGATTGATTATTGGTTTACCAACTCTAATTTCATATATAGTTCTAATTTTATACTTTATGGTTATGCCATAGGTAAACGTTGCTCAGTGTAGTGTGCCTGTGTTTTTAAATGGCATAGGCTGATTTATACATAAGAGTTAAGCCAGAATCCATAGATATGTTCTTTTTTTTAAAATTAAAATTACAACAAAGACATTATGCCTGACTTATTGTGAAAATCATATGTGAAAGGAAATAGGCCTTTAAGGGTGGATTAATATTACATGGAGTTGATATTACTTTTTTCACACAGATTACTGTAGTAATCAAATATTTTGGATTTGCTTACTTTCTTTGACTCACCGTTGGGGTAGAAGGTATGCACTGTAACAATCCACTACTAAATCCCTTTAGAAGGGCCTGGCAGTTAGAGTTGTCTAACAGGCCCTTGTGAGTAAAGAAAGCATTAAAATCTCTTCAAAGAGTGGATTTTGGGTCAGTCCTGTTTTGTTCTTTCAAATGTCATTCACATTCTGCTTCCACCTACGACGGCATACTGCATGGTTAGCCCATATTTGCCCTTGGCTCTTTTACCCTTTTGAGTATTAGCATTTTCTTTATAGTATGCAAATCTGCAAGGACATTTTTTGGTAATTTAATTTTTCAGAGAGTCTTGCAGCTCCGCAGACAGTCCTCCTGGGCCACTGGCCCTTGCATCTCTTTTCTGTGAGAGACATGCATCACGGAGCCACATAGAAGCGGCCTACAGTGGCATCTGGGGGGGAGGGGTGGATTCACCGCAGTGTCCGCTGTAAAGTTGGTTAAGAGTCGTGTGATGAGCACATAACGGTCCTGCGACCTAGAGTAGGAATCTTTGAAGGAAGGGCCTGCGTTCGTGAAACATGCAAGTTTGCCAAGCCTTTAAACATCTGTTTCTGATGGATAGACCTACCTGTTTCTGATGGATAGGCCTACAGTTGCGCATCTGTAGTTACTATGTCGCAGCCAAGAAAATCTGGTTTTAAACCTTGTAACCAGTGTTGGGGTCGGATGTCGGTCACTGACCCCCATGAAAATTGTTTATGGTGCCTTAGCTCCGACCATGAGGTCGAGTCACACGGTTCCTGCCAGCGCATAAACCCTAAGGCGCTTAAAGAGAGAGAGGCTAAATTATTCCTAGCCCGTTCCAAGAAGAGGAAGGAAATGCAGCATCGTAGAGAGTCTTCTTCGAAGACTCATCGTCGCCATGGAGACTCTCGGCGTTATCATGACTCTCGGTGCCCATCGAGTAGAGGTTGGTCCAGGTCCAGATCTCCATCAGCTCGGCGCCGTCCGACATGGGACATTAGCCGGACCATCTCTCCTCCGCCGCCTACGACTCCGGCTTCTCCGACTTCGCCTTTGTCGGTGTTTGAAGTCGAACCTCTTCAAGAACCGGCGGCTTCTCTGGCGCAGGAGATGCCATCATCGACTTCTATGCCGGAGGCAACTCCGCAGGCATATCCAGCTTTCCCGGTGCCGGGTACGGATCCTGCTGCATTTTTAAATGCTATGTTTAATATCTTTTCCACCATGGCGCCTGGTGGAGGGCATGCAGGTCCGTCAGGCCCTTTGGCTTTTAATTTGGGTGCTCCGGCTTCTTACAAGCCGACACCCTTCATGCCATTTTTGCCTTCTGGAGCCGCTGCGGCGCCGATGCCTTTGGCATCGCCCAGGAGACCTGTGACGTCTGCAGCATCTGCTACTCCGGAGGGTCCGGCGTCAGATGGATCCGAAGAGCGGCGCCGGCGAAGATCTTCACCATCGGCCAATGCCTTATCGACGCCGGGACTCGAATCCAGGCTCCGGTCCAGAAGGCTAGCTTTATGCCTCCTGGAGGAGGAGGAATACAGCAGACAACATCTGGAGGAAGGTGAAATCTTGGAGCCTTCAGGTGATTTTCAGGGCCTGGACACTGCAAGTTGTATTGACACTTCCCCTGAATGGGATTTGGCTTCCCCGGTGGAGTATACTGAAGAGGCTGCATCTTTTCATGCAGTAATAAGGAAGGCTGCAGTCTTTTTAGATCTTCCTCTTCCGACTGCTGAGGTGAAAAGGAACCTTTTGACGGAAGTGCTGCATACGGCTTCAGTGGTGGCGGAGCCTCTCTAGCCCTTCAATGAGGCTCTCCTGGACCCCATCAAGGACATTTGGAGAAAGCCTGTGACTTCTACAGCTGTCAACAGGGCGATAGCAAGGCGCTATCGTGCGGCTCCAGGTGACCCAGACTTCCTCTCCAAACATCCAACTCCGGAAAGTTTGGTGGTTCAGGCATCGTGCTCCTCCCGGTCATCCCCTGGTTCGTTCCCCGGGACCCTTTCGGACACGGAATATAGGAAAAAGGACCACACAGCAAAGAAGACCATTTCGTCATGCAGTATGGCCTTGAAGTCGACCAATGCAACCTGCACTTTGGGACGTTATATTCATGCCCTTATGGAGGAAGCGAAAGGTCATCCTAATTTGCCACAAAGAGGTGTTGCATTTGCTAACGGACGCTCAGGCGGCGGCGACCCAGGTGACTCAGTCTGGGTTGGACACCTCTGACTCCGTGGCAAGGGCTATGGGTACATCCATAGTGTTGAGGCGTCAGGCTTGGCTGCGCTCATCAGGCTTCTCTTCGGATGTACAAGCAACTCTTCTGGATCTGCCTTTTGACGGGGAAAAACTCTTTGGGACAAAGGCAGATTCTGCTCTTGAACGTTTCAAAGAGAGCAGAGCCACAGCGAGGTGGTTAGGACTTCAGGCAGCCACTTTCTCTACCTTAGGTCATATAGGAAGTTTAGGGGTTTTGGACGTGGCTCCTCCTTTTGTGGCAGTTTCCAGGCACCACAACAATCTGCAAGCTCCCTGCCTTACAGATCCTTCAGGGGCAGGGGCAGAGTACGTACAATGGGAGCCACCCAGCAGCACTCTGCCTCTTCCTCTTCCTCTGGAGGGGTGCAGCAGGGAAAGCAGCCTTAGTCCTCCACCACTCCCTGTTGACTTGTCTCCGGTAGGGGAGAGACTTGCCCAATTTCTTCCAATGTGGGAGTTTATAACATCAGACTCTTGGGTCATCGACATTGTGAAGAAGGGGTACTCTCTTCCCTTTCGGGAGTTCCCTCCTCCCTTCCCTCCCCGCCCATCCTTCTGTTCGGAAGACCATCTTCTGTTACTGCAACAGGAGGTGTTATCCCTATTGTCAAAAGGCGCAGTAGAGTTGGTTCCCGAGCAGGAGAGGGGTCAGGGCTGTTATTCAAGATACTTCCTGATCCCCAAAAAGGATGGTCGGTTGAGGCCAATTCTGGACTTGAGGATTTTGAATTGGTTCCTCAGGCAGGAAAAGTTCAAAATGCTGACCCTTTCACAGGTTCTTTTGGCGTAGAACGAAGGAGATTGGATGGTGTCTGTCGATTTGCAGGATGCTTACTTCCATATTCCGATCCTCAAATCACACAGGAAGTATCTCCGGTTTGTGATGGGGTCGCAGCATTATCAGTTTGCGGTCCTCCCGTTTGGTCTTACTTAAGCACCTTGAGTCTTCACAAAGGTGGTAGCGGCAGAGCTCAGAAGAAGAGGGATAGCGGTGTTCCACTATCTGGACGACTAGTTGATCAAAGCCAAGACTCCAGAGCTCGTGCGGCGTCACCTGCAGTCGACAACTCAGTTGTTGTTCGACCTGGGTTTTTCAATCAATGTGCCCAAATCTCACCTGGAGCCCTCTCAACGCCTCCTGTTCATAGGGGCAGTACTGGACACAACATTGAATCGGGCCTTTCCTCCGCCCCAGCGGGTTCAGGACATTCAGGCGTTGATTCCGATGTTTAGAAATGGAGCGGTAGTTCCAGTACTCAAGGTCTTTCGTCTGCTAGATCTGTTTGCTTCTTGCATACTGCTGGTCACTCATGCACGCTGGCACATGAGGGCACTTCAGTGGTGCGTCCGCAGGCAGTGGTTTCAGCACAAAGGGGATCTTGAGGATTCGATCACGATCTCCAGAGACACTGCAGTGGATTTTCAGTGGTGGGCTGCGATCGGCAACCTGTCGCAAGGAAGGCCGTTCTCGCTACCTCTGCCAGTGGCCACAGTTGTAACGGATGCTTCCACTCTAGGGTGGGGAGCTTATCTGGGGGACCTGGAGGTCAAAGGCCTTTGGTCTCCAGTGGAACAGAGGTTTCACATCAATCTGTTGGAATTGCGGGCAGTACGTCTGGCTCTCAAGGCCTTTCTCCCTTTCATTCACGGTCAGTCAGTCCAGGTCCTGACGGACAACACTACTGCGATGTGGTATATAAACAAGCAGGGAGGAGTGGGGTCGTACCTTCTTTGCAGAGAAGCTCTTCGACTCTGGCTTGGTAGCAAATCATTTGGCCGGAGTTCTGAATGTACGTGCGGATGTTCTCAGTCGACGAAGCTCGGCCGACCACGAGTGGCGTCTTCATCCGGATCTGGTTCTTTACATCTTCCAGATGTGGGGGTGTCCGCAGATAGATCTGTTTGCTACTCAGGGGAACGCGCAGTGCCCGTTATTTTGCAGCCTCCAGTATCCAGTGCAAGGAGCTTTGGGGACGCGTTTCAGATGTCCTGGAAGGGTCAGTTGCTTTACGCATTTCCTCCCATACCCCTGATTCCTCGAGTTCTGAGGAAGATCCGCCAAGACCGGGCCCAGGTCATCTTGATAGCCCCAGATTGGCTAAGAAGGGTGTGGTACACAGACCTCCTCCAACTCTCTCTGTGCCCTCCGCTCCGTCTCCTTTGCAGGGTGGACTTCCTCTCGTAGTCGCAGGGGCAGATTCTACACCCCCACCTCCAGAGTCTGCACCTTCATGCCTGGAGATTGAACGGTGCAATCTGACTGCTTTTTCTCTCCCACCAGAAGTGGTGGATGTTATTTTATCGGCCAGGCGACACACCACCAAATCGATCTATGCAAGTCGGTGGGCTAAATTTGTACGTTGGTGTGGAGAGAACCGAATTGATCCCTTAAAGGCTCACTTGTCTGAAATATTATTATTTGCTCTTTCCCTGGCACAGAAGGGTTGTGCAGTTGCCACAGTTAAGGGCTATTTATCAGCACTGTTGGCTTTTCTGTGCCTCCCAAATCAACATTCCTTGTTTAAATCTCCGCTTGTTTTGAGGTTCATTAAGGGGCTCACTAATAAGTTTCCGCCCACACCATTTGTTATGCCACAGTGGGACCTTAACTCGGGATTAACATTCCTAATGGGATCGCCCTTTGAACCAATGCATTCTTGTGGTTTGCGTTCGCTGGTTCTTAAGACTGTATTTCTGGTGGCCATAACATCGGCCAGAAGAGTTAGTGAGCTTCAGGCTCTTAGTGTAGAGTCTCCATACCTTTCCTTCTTTAGAGACAAAGTGGTGTTAAGGACCAAGGTGGCTTTCCTCCCGAAGGTTGTTACACCCTTTCACTTGGGGCAGTCTGTTACTCTCTCTTCCTTTTACCCTCCGCCTCATCCATCCAAGGAGGAAGAGAGGCTCCACCGCCTGGATCCACGAAGAGCATTGAGCTTCTTTGTCGACAGGATGAGGGAGTTCAGGCAAGATGATCAGCTCTTCGTTGGATACGTGGGGAAGAGGAAAGGCAGAGCAGTCCACAAGAGAACGCTATCCAGGTGGGCCATTCTCTGTATCAAGCTTTGTTATTCCTTAGCTAAGAAAGAACCACCTGTGGGGCTTCGTGCTCATTCCACCAGAGCTAAGGCTGTTTCTTCGGCTTTAGCTAGGGGTGTTCCTGTGGTTGACATCTGCAAGGCGGTAACTTTGGCATCCCTCCATACTTTTGTCAAACATTATTGTTTGGATTCTGGATTGGGGGTGAGTCTTTGGAAACATATGTCCACTTCAGGGACGGATGCCCTACTGGCACTAGGTGAGGGAAACCGGACAAAGTGTACACTCATTAAGGAAGTCCTTGTTAAATATGGCTTGATCCCTGAGAAGTTCTGCTTAAAGTTTAAGGACAACCAGAAAATGTCTCACCAATCTTGGGTGAATTTCATGGAATACTCTAGGGAGGCACTAGAAGGATGGGTAAAGGGCAGCAAAGTAGGTGATTTATTATGAGCTGTACAATTTATATTTTGAAAGATCACATGTTCAATGTTTGGTTTTTAGAGCTGATCCAGCAACTGATTGATTTAAAAGTAACTGTGATCTATGAGCTTGTGAAGGAAGTTCATCTCTTGATAAGTACCAGGGTGTCAAAAATGTTCCTAAGGGGATCACCAGAAGGGTTGACAGGGTTGCAGTAGGAGGAGCAAAATCAAGGGAGTTTGCAAAAGGCCCCCAAAAGATTTTTCATGAGGAAGAACACGTCTGATCCTGAGCAGATGGAGGGTGATTTTAATGGGAAGAAGACCCCCTGCTACTTTCGGGCCATTGCCATGAATGTTACCAGCATGGACACTATCTGCCCCTGTAGGATGTAGCCCCTAATGATGGGTCTACCCTGGGGATGGCCTGTGTGGTGCTGGGGGAGGAGGTTGCCTCCTCTTTAGGAGTGCAGAGGTTACTCTAGTGTCCCTAGGAGACGAGGTGATGCTAAAGACTCACATGCCTGACAACAAAATGTACAGGCAGTGGGTCACCATCTGTGGACAGACGGTGGAGGCTCTGATCGATATAGGAGCCAGTATGACTACTGTTTTAACATATGTTCCCTGAGCAGGTAGCCCCAGATGTAGGTCGCCAAGTTGTGACATCCGATAACCAGGTGTTTTACAATACTTCAGACTGAGAGAAGACAACATGTAAGGAATGCCAACAATGCAGCACACTTAGTCTTAGTAATTAATTTATGTAGGCACTTCTCAAGGTTCATTTAGGGAAAGCATTTAGCTCAAATGCAGCAACACCAGTACGCTTCTGAAAATAATCACAGCAGTAGAATAATAATGATCATAGAAACAAACAAAATACACTACTTCAACCATGGATAATATATCTATATATAGTGATTAAATATGTTCATGCACAACACAAAGATAAAAATAAGAATTAAAAATGCATCACCATGGGGCGCGACATAGACATCATCTCTTTGCCAGCTGCTAGCTGTGAACCCAAACAACCGTGAAAAGACAGAGCTACTCACAATGAGAATCCGGGCAGAGGCGTCCCCCTCCCGGAGATGAGTTCTGTCTAAACCTAGACAGTGGTGCCCTGTGGCCCCTACCTGATTTAGCTGGGTGGCAAACTGAAGGGGTGGATGGGTCATCCCAGGCAGAGTTCGACAGTGCGCAGAGGGAGTGCCCTACTCTTGAGGGTCTAGTAAGGCAGGCAGAGACCCAGGCAGCTGTCATTACCTCTGGTGATAACCTCCATTATTGGGGGAATGGTCTCATGGATAGTGATCCTAAGGTCCTTGAGCCTGATCTGTCTGTGTTTTGGTGGTTTCCCAGTGCTACCTGGTCCTCTTTCTGGATTTGGTTCATGATATTCCACCAGCAGAACATCTAGGGCAAGCCAAAACCTTTTGACTGACTTGGCCTCAGATGTGGATATAGTCTAATTCCTTCTGCTAACCATGCATGATCTGCCAGGCCAGTGGTAAGCCAGAAGTAAGGCATAAGGGCCCCTCTGCTTTCATTCCCTGCTGTGGGAACATGTTTTGAGAAGGTGGGCATTGATATTATTGGGCTTCTGGACCTTAAGACTGGTCTAGGCAAAAGGGTCATCCTGGCCTTAGTGGACCATGCCACACAGTACTCTGAGGCCGTACTCTTGAGGTCATTGACTAGGCCGTGGTGACCAAGGCACCGATGGTGATATTTACTTGTGTGGATTTCCCCAAGGAGGTTGTGTCTGACAAGGGAAACAACTTCATTTCTGCGTACAAGTTCTCAACTCCATGGAACCCCTAGACCAAATGGCCTGTTAAAAGATTCAATAAGGCCCTGAAAGGCATGATTATGGGTGTACCGGAACCCATGAGATGTAAGTGGGGTATCTTCTTGTCATGCTCGCTGTTTGCCGACAGCAGAGCTTAATGAGAATGGAGTTTCTTCAGTCCCTTTGAACTTCTGTTGGTCCATCCTGTGTATGGATCTCTGTCTTGTGAAGGAAGGGTTGGAGCAAGTTCACAATGTAGGATGTACTGAGGTACATATTGGTCCTCTGGTCTCACATGAAGTGCTTCTGGGAAGTGGCCACTCTTGTGCAGAAGAACCTGGAGGCCAGGCAGGAAGTCATGAAACACTAGTCCCACCAAAAGCCACTCTGGTGGAGTTGCAGCCTGGCCAGAAGGTGTGGGTGATGGAGTCTATGAATTCCCAGGCCTTAAAGAACCAGTGGACCAAGCCCTATGATGCAGGGATGTGGAGTTCCTATCGCCCGGTCCTTGGAAATATTGTTTGTGGTCAAGGGCAACACTTTTTCATGTTTAATTTGTCCTTGGGACAAGGAGGCCCAACCCCCTGCAACGCACACCCTTTGGCTGCTAGTTTATAGAGAAGGAAACTATGTGCAGTTGAGGTTTTGTGTGTGTCCATATGTTAATGCTGTTCTAACTTGTATTTATGGTTCGTTAATGAAAAGCCTCCTTCATTATTAGGGTGAGTGCTGTGTTTTAAGGTCACACTGCACTATTGTCAGTGGTTCGAGTAAAAAGAAAAGTGTACACATATTTGAAAAGTTTAACAATATGAGGCACTGTATAATGCTCCCAGAATGCTCTCTGATTAGATGCAAATGTTTGCAGAAGCATGTAAGCAAGAGTGATGATTCTTTGCTTTCAAAATAAAATGTTAAGAAAAAATGCAAGTAGGAAAGAAAAATGTCATTATGAAATTTTAAGTGCTGTTTCTTTGAAGCGTCATTTAGTTAGAAGTTTTGATGCGTGCTATGCATTCTAGTATTTCCCAAAAATATTCGTAATAGAAAATCAGTGTAACTATTTTCAACAATATTATGACAAGCGTAAAATTAAACAAGCACTGGCAAAGTCAACTGATCCAACACTTTTTGTGAGACTTTGGGTTTCGTCAATATTTGTCTTGTTTTGACATGGCTTTTGTAACACTTTATTGTTGTGGGAGCTGGCAGGCTCTCACCATTGTAACAAACACTGGCAAAAAGGAAAAAAACTTTTTGGCCTCAAAAAGCACGCATTGCCACCAGTGGTGTAACAAATGTCCTGCAGCCCCCCTGAGAACAGCACCTGCCCTTAGTGAGTCTGGAGGCTGAAGACCCTCCGTGTTTTTTCCAGGGGGGGCCTCTCCAGTTTCATTACACCACTGATTGCTACAGTAGTTCTTGGAACTGAAAAAAACCTACTTTGTGTACCGATATGTTCCTTGTGGAAGAGCGGAATGTGGTCACTCACAATAAAGCCACCTTATAGAGAGAAATAGAAGTTTAATTTTTTTTTTTTTTTTTTTTTTTTTTTTTTTAACGCCAAACCTAATTAGGGACCCAATTCTTAAAGAAAGTCACAAAAGTGCACCCATGTTGTTTGTCTTTGAATTAGGGGCTTTCATGAATTCACAAGAACTTACAGAAGTAAACCAGGACATTCTACTTCTAGAAAATCTTCTTGAACTGTATTTTAGCACTGACAAATATGCATATGTGGATTTTCTCAATGTGAAAATCTATTGAGCGTTTACAAGTTCAGTTTCCCTCCAGCCACTTTTTTCCCCAACCCTGGAAGATCTTCTACTTCCTCGAATGTCATGAGTAAGTTTCCAGCCTTTCTCATTATGGGAAAAGATTAGAGAAGAGCTGGTGACAATCCTTAAAACATACTAGTTAGTGGGTTTGCAGACTCAGACATTCCAGCCCTGGAACTATTGCTTACTGCTTCCATCCGCCCCATCATGTAGTTCTGCGGAAAGGTGACAGAATAAGGAAATTGCTATAGTAGGGATTGAAATTGCAAGTATTCAAGCCCTACTATAGTATTGGTCTCGTATAATCAGAGAGGCTATTATCAGAGCTCCTACATAATGAGATAGTGCCATAATTAGTTGCCGCACTACATGACACCAGAGGAACAAGTAGATTTACGAAGCAACCTGTCCCATGGACGAGCAGATATTTTATTAAAGTTCAAATCCCTGTATGATGTGAGGAACGAAAAGGGGAGGTTGTCTACCTGGTGGACCTCAAGACATCCAGGAACCCCTTAAATGTCCTCCATGTGGAAAGCCCCAAGCTCCGCGTCCAGAGGTCTGAATTGACTGTGCTTTTTGGTGACAGATGATAGGGAGGAGGAGGGGGAGAACCCCTTCCAGAACTCCTGTCTTCCATATAGCAAGATGTGTCAGTGGAAGGCGTTGTCCTCTATCCTACCTTCACTCAAGAGCTGGTTCTTGTTGGGGCAGTTTGCCTCCCTTTTCCCATAGCCTAGGGTTCACTGATTGGTGAGTTCACGATGTAGATATGGAGGACAGCATGTCTGTCAAGAATAAAATCTACAGGCTGACAAAGTGAGAGCCAGCTTCAAGGATGAGGTAGCCAGTATGCTAGATTTGGGGGTGATTTAGCCCTCCTGTAGTCTCTGGTCCAGTTCAGTGGCACTGGTACCCAAAGCTGCCCCGCTGGCCACCACCCCAGAATTTAGGGTCTGTGTTGATTACAGGGGTGTCACCACAGTCACAAAGACTGATGCTTGCCTAGTCTTCATAGCTTATAAGTTCATTGATGGTTGAGGGCTAAACGTTTGTCAGTATCTTTGACTTGAAATAAGGATATTGGCAGATCACAATATGCCCCTGCCACTTTCTAGAGGTTCTTCATCTGGGTCGTGGCCGGACTGGAATACTCAACTGTGGCCTACTTGAATGACATTGCTGTTTTCAGCTCCAGCTGCAATGCGCGCCTTCACCAACTCCGGGAAGTGCCTCAGGGCCTGCAAAGGGCTAGTCAGATTATAAAGGTCAGTAAGTGGCAGATAGGAATAGTATCAGTTGTTTACTTAGGTCACCAAATCGCTGGAGGCAACTGTTTAGCCTCTCTAGCCCAAGATACAGACCATTATGGCTGAGGAGCCTCTCAAGACCCAGACAGAAGTGAGACCCTTCTGGAAACTGCAGGAGACTTGGTAAGGCATATGGCGCCATGTTCTCCTTTTAACTGAGATGACGTCCAAGAAGGTGACCTGGATGGAGGTTTGCAAGAAGGTCTATGGTGCTCTGAAGGAGGCCCTGTGCACAGCACCAGTGCTCAAGGTACCCAACTTCTCAAAGGAATTTCTGATTCAGACATATGCTTCAGAGCAAGGCAATGGGGCTTTCATATCACAGCTGAACGGTGAGGGCTTGGACCAACCTTTAGCCTTCATCAGCAGGAGGCTGCTTTCCAGGGAACAGAGGTGTTGTGCAGTTTAGAGGAAAGTATTTGCTATAGTCTGGGCCCTGAAGAAGTTGAGACCATATCTGTTTGGGACTCACTTCTGCATTCAGACAGACCACGGACCCCTCAGATGGATGAGGATATAAAACTGTTGGTTGTCCACCTCCCTGCACGTAACGGACTTTACGGTCGAACATTGACTTGGGACTGACCACTCCAGTGCTGATGGTCTTTCCATGTTTTTCAGTCTTAGCATTAAGAACTTCCATGATGGTGGGTAGTTTTCCCTGCTTTCTGCTGAGGGTGGGGTGGACATATTTTGAAATGTTGGAAATGACCATTTGTTTGTGTTATTCCACCGGATTTTTGCCTTCATAGCTAACCTTCTTTTTGTTTGGCATTGGACTACACACACCTTACTCGTGCTAACCAGCAGTAAAGGACTTGTGCTTTCCCTTTTAAAGAAGGTAAAAGTGGCGCACGTCTAATCGGCATATGTAATTTAGATACAAGTCCCTAGTTTTATAGTACTGTGGGTAACTAGGGCCTGTAACTTATGCGACAATTAGGCTGCAGGACACCTTATGTCACTCACTAAGTTAACACTGTAAAACATGCCCCATGCCTGCCATTGCAGCCTGTAGTGCAGTTCAAAACTGCCATATCAACCGTGCAAAATAAATCTTTGGCCAGGCCTAAACCTTATTTTTTAGTACTTATAAATCACCCCTAAGATAGTTCCTGAATACCCGCAGGATAGGGTACATGCTATTTAAAAACATGTATATTTAATGTTTTACATTCCCTAGTAGTGAAACCCCCATTACATTGTTTTTCATTGTAGCAAGGCTGGCACTTCCATAGGAAAACTCTGGATTACATTAAAGCAACTACTTATTCAGCTAGAAAAATAATTCAAGGACTCTTTTTAATGATAACTTAAAATATGACATAATGGTAAAGTCAGATTTTAATATTCCTATTTTCAAAATTACATTTTTATAAAGCTGTAATTTTCTTCTTAAGCCAGATGTGCATTGCTTCTAGTTCCCAGTATCCTCTGACTGTTGAGTGGCTCCCCTGTGGTGAGATGTTCATTTTTAGCAGACCAAGAACAAGTGGCTTGGGTGTGGGGGGGAGGCGGGGTGGTGTAATTCCTACTTGAACAGGATGGCCTAGGGGCCTGTGCCCGACCCCTTCCTGAGCTTCAAAGGGTATCTGCACTGTCACTAGCTATGTAATTCACACATAGGCCAGCCTCCCTTTATCTTCATATCTGTCAGCTTGGCTCCACGCTACACCCAGTATTGGGAGGGATGCCTTAAAACTGGTTTGGAGTGACCTCGAGGGTAGGCTTGCTGGTTTCCATAGCCATACCACTGTGTGGACATATGGAGATCTTACCAAATTAAATGCATAAATGAAAAATCCCAAACCAATTTAGCAAAACAGAGAAAACTATAATAAAAACACACCACCAAAACAACAAAAATTCAATAAGCAGAACCAAAGATAGAAATGTTTAAAATGTAAAGCTTCACAATAGTGGCAAAAAGTTTTAAACACAAACCCCAGTCATCTGGTTGCACTCAACCAGGACATGAGTAAGATATAAAAGGTGACCACGAAGGGGAGCGGATTATACAGAGGGACGAAGTTCGTCCTGGTGAAAAGTCTTATCTTTGGACTTTGCCTCAAGGGTCGAAGTAAAAAATCCTCAGTGGTGTAAGCAGGCTGTGACAGAAGAGGGCTCCAGATAGTCCGATAGCTGCTGGACAAGGTCTTGTTGAAAATGTTGACTCTTGGTGGGAAAATTCCTTTATGGCTGGATACTTTTTGTGGCTTCGCCCAGTGGAGAAGTACCAAATTAAGGTTTCTGCCATTTTGTTTTTAGGGAAACAGAGGTACAATGAGATAGTTTGCAGTAAAACACACAGGAAGTGCTAAAGAAGTGGGTAGCATCACCCCTGCAAAATTTGACTCCATTGTTTTGGGTATAGCCAGGATTGTTCATCACCCACAGCTTGGCACTGGGCATGAATGTGGCAACCCTCCTCAGAACACCCCTGAACCTGTGAAGAATCAGAAGAAGAGCTGCCCTGCATTTTAAAGAACTCGAAGGAAGACAAGACCTGCTTACTTTGAACCTAGGACCCCAGAAGTGACTTCTGGAGGCCTGTCCTGCAACTGCCCAATTCAAACTGGACCTGTGCTGGCCTCTGCTGCTGGCCTCTGCTGGTGTGAGTCTTGCCCCCCACACCGCACAAGAGTTATCCCAAAGGTACTGGACCCTTGGCTTGTGCCAACGTGTACACCTCCTAAGTTTCCTGAATTCTGTGAATTAAAAGCTTTTTGCCAGCTTTTTGCTCGGACAACTGACTGGGGATCAACATGTCAGGTGGATCGACAAAAGTGCATCGCTGCTGGCTCAAAGATTTAGAGTGCTTACATTGCATTCTTCTCTGCAGCAGCAAATCCAATCAAGCAGGACTTCTCAGAGAAGGTGCTTGGCCTCGTGGAGCCCTTTTCAACTAGAGCTTGCAGCCTTGCTCTGCTGGAATAATCTTCACTCCAAAAAAGTGACCAAGTCCAAAGGTAGAAATCTCCACTGGGCGAAGCCACAAAAAGTATCCAGCCATGAAGGAATTTTCCCACCAAGAGTCAACATTTTCAACAAGACCTTGTCCAGCAGCTATCGGACTATCTGGAGCCCTCTTCTGTCACAGCCTGCTTACCCCACTGAGGATTTTTTACTTCGACCCTTGAAGCAAAGTCCAAAGATAAGACTTTTCACCAGGACGAACTTCGTCCCTCTGTATAATCCGCTCCCCTTCATGGTCACCTTTTATATCTTACTCATGTCCTGGTTGAGTGCAACCAGATGACTGGGGTTTGTGTTTAAAACTTTTTGCCACTATTGTGAACCTTTAAATTTTAAACATTTCTATCTTTGGTTTTGCTTATTGAATTTTTGTTGTTTTGGTGGTGTGTTTTTATTATAGTTTTCTCTGTTTTGCTAAATTGGTTTGGGATTTTTCATTTATGCATTTTCACTTTATTACTGTGTGGGTTCAATATAAATACTTAAAAAAGTGTCTCTAAGTTGAGCCTGACTGTGTTTGTGGCAACCTACATGTGTGCAAAGCACAGGTTTATTTAGTGACTTTTGTGCTTCACTCTGATAAGGATTACAAGTATCATTTCATGTCACCCTGATAAGTATTACGAGTATTATTTCATGTTCTCCCACAAGGGAGCAGGGATTGCAGATTATAAGTCATAAATGGTGATAATTCATGTTCACGCTGATAGAAGTTTGATATATGGTGTCTAGTGTTAGGGGAAATAATAGTATGATTATACGTAAATCAACAGAAAAGAGTAGACCAAACTTTAATATACACCCTCTAGTCCTCCGTGTAATTGTGTGTGCATTTATGAAGTGACATATATCATAGCAAAAGCCTAATATCTAAAAATCTCAATCCTAGCTGAACGTTGCATTTTAATATCGTTTCTGAGGAAAGGACAGAGAAATTTGTGTAATGGTAACTGGAATAAATATGATTAGTGTAAAATGCATGCAAATATGGAAATGGTAGGGGCTTCTTTTTTTTCTTCTTTTTTTTTAAATTTCGAAGCCTGCCAGATAGAACAGGTGTCTCGGTTGCTTAAGACTGCTTCTAGCTTGCAGTGTTTGTTTTGTTACTTAGAGTTGCTTGCTTTGCATTTGCCGGTTTTATTTGTTTTAGACTGTCTAGCTTGAGTTAATCTCTCCTATGGAGCATAGCTTGTTTACTGTAATCTCCCACGAACCCTCGCTTTCTGTTAAAAGGCCTATAAATGTTGTTCTTATTTTAGCAAATTTGCTTTGCATTAAAGACAGTGGTCAAATGGTTTCTTCTCAAGGAGCTTGGTGTTTAGTTTTCTTTCTGTGACTTCAAAGTGAGAGAATTTATCTAACAGCCTGGGGGGATGTAAAAAAAGTTTTTTTTCTAGCACACAACAAAATCTAAATGTCTGTAAATGAACTATGCAAACGGGTACTTTTTCAGATGTTAAATAGTTTTAAAACTTTATAATGCAAGCAATTCCAAGAGGGCAAAAGGATTTACCCAGATAGCCAACGGCTTGATGATAATCCTAAAATACTCCTCTGTTTTGATACATGATTTGGTAGACAATGTTGCAAGCCATTTACTGATTGGGGCTCACCTAAGCAAACCAATGATTTAAAAGAGATGGCCCTACGACCATGCTGTGTGTGTTGAACTAAAGAGCTTGTCTTTGCCAGACATAAAAAGGTCTGAGTCCGGGAAATAAACAGTTATTGCTCTAATTATCCAGCTAGTACAGCTAAAGGTGGTTGAATAGCCTGATGAACACCAGTGCCAATATTCATGAAAGATGTAGAGATTCCAGTTATTTTTTAAGCCCGTTCCCAACAACAAGAACAGATTGGCAAAATGAGTTGAATTAATCTGCAAAATTAATAGCTGTTTCAGAGTACTGTCAAGTATAAATGTCTGCTGAAGAATTCAGAACAATATCCTGTTTCATTAGAAGTAACACTTTTTCAAGTTTATCAAAGTCCAAAACACTTACAGAGTGATCTAAAGTTTGGCAGACAAGGTACTCCATCGCAGAGGTAAGCAACAGAGTACCCTGTCTGACCCACAGTAAGTCCACCTGCCTTAGAGTCTTTAGAGTCTGTTGGATCAACAGCTTTCCTTCAACGGAGCCCCATTTAGCTCTTTTGATTGAAAGCTTTCTCTGAAGGCCCAGTGGGGTAAGGGCCGTCACAGGAATGACAAAACAGCCTCCACCTTGCTTAGGATGGATAGTGTAATGTCTTATTTGTTTGTTTCTTGTCCATCACTGCTTGGTAAAATTTGGTCGTGAGGGTCAGAAAAAACAGTAATAAATCCCAGACCCTGGGAGTCTTCTCCCAGGATGTGGGGCTCATTGGTTTTTTGTTTTTCAGAAAGTAACTCCTGCTTTGGGAGTTTTTTTCTGAAAAACAAAACCTTTTGAAAAGTTGGGTGAACTGCTGTCAAAACAAACAGCTGTCCACCACACATTTCGTACATTAAAAGGAACTGCAGTGACAGCAGCTTCTTTAAATATACAGAGACGACCTCTGGGCTGGTAGTTCTTTCTAAATGTGGCATCAAGCCATAGATCAGGCTCTTAGTTTGATGTTTTACTTTCAGAGAACAGTCATTTTTTCAGCGATCAGTGAGAACGGTTATTCTAGGACCACACTAATTTAAAGACCGCAGCAAGTTTTATTAGTAGGAAGATAAATCAAACCATTCGCATGGTGTAGCAGAAAATAGGGGCACTAGAATTTGCAGCAGGGGTTGTGGTAGTGGGAGGTTTGGTGTTTTTCTTTAGACAACTGGAATCAGTTGCCCAATGGCCTTTGACTTTACACAAATAACACCAAGGCTTTTTAGGTTGATTATTGGAAGAGGATTTGGACCCACCACCCCCAACAGAGGATTTTTGTGGGCCTGATGAAAACTCAGTTTTACTTTTGTCTCCACCCTTGTCAGAAGACTTACCATCCTTCTTCTTGCCATCCTTGTCACTCCCTGTATGAACTTTTCTGTTCACCCTTGTTCTGACCCACTTGTCTGCCTTCTTTCCCAATTCTTGGTGAGAGGTCAGATCCGAGTCCACTAGGTATTGGTGTAACAAGTCAGACACACAGTTATTCAGAATATGCACTCTCTGAATAAGATTATACAGGCTTTCATAGTCAGATACTTTACTGCCATGTAACCACCCCTCCAAGGCCTTCACTGAACAGTCCACAAAGTCTGTCCAGTCTTGAGAGGACTCTTTTCTGGTGTCTCTGAACTTAATCCTGTATTGTTCAGTGGTTAAGCCAAATCCATCCAAGAGTGCATCCTTCAATACTGTGAAATTGTTAGCTTCACTTTCTCTAACAGTAAGGAGCCTATCCCTGCCCTTTCCAGTGAAAGATAGCCACAATATAGCAGCCCACTGCCTTTGAGGGACCCCCAGTACCATACAGGCCCTCAAGTGCAGCAAACCACTTGTTGATGTCACCCCCTCCTTGTAAGGGGGGACTATCTTGTGCAGATTCCTGGAATCATGCTCTCTAACAGGATTACTATCAGGAATACTGCTGCTGCCGCCATGGGGTCCTAACCCAAACCTCTGTCTTTGCTTCTCCAGGTCTAGGGATTCCTATCTAAGGCCAGCTGTTGCTGTTTAAGCTTCAGTCTGGTCTCTTCAACCCTCAACTTTTTGAGTTCCCTTTCTAACAAGTTATCCTCAGGGTGGGTGGGTTGGGAATGCTTTGACACAGAAGACAAGTTGAAAACTACAGAGGGGGATCTGTCCCTAACTGACTGAACCCTAGAAACTTGGCCTCTAGGAATAAAGCCTTCCCTACTGTGATGGGAACCTCCATTACTACCAACACTACTGGGTGTCCTGCTAAGGGGCAGACACTGTTCAGAACCCTCCCCACCTTCCTCAAGGTGTTCCCCTGAGTCAGAATGGGAACCTTCTATTAACCTCTCATCTGATGGGCCTGCTTGGGACTCATAATTTACAATAAGCATGTAAACAGAAACTCTTTTGTAGGGTTCTTTCCTATCACTAAACCTCTATCTAAGCAGAGACTCCTTAGGCTCTTGTAATTCAAATTGTCATAAGTTGTATTGACAGTTTTAAGAGCTGAATCTACCACAGACATGATAGCAAAAGGTTTAGAGATAGTGAGAAGGAAGAAAACGTTTCAGAACCTTTTAAAGAACAGAGAAAATAACTTTTTCTAACTTTTAGAAAACTTTTAGAAGTTTTAGGAAACTTTTCAGAACTTTGTAAAAAGTTTGAGAGAAGAAAAGCATTTGGTTAAGTGTACATACACAACTGTTTTGTATATGATTCTCCTATGAAAAGTACACAATGACAAAGTGGTAAGTAGTTACAAGTACTTATCCCACCGCTGCACAACCAAATGTAGGAGGCTGGTCTGGCTTGTAGTGGGTACCAGAGGTACTTACACCTTGTGCCAGGTCCAGTTATCCCTTATTAGTGTAGAAGAGGTGTTTCTAGCAGCTTAGGCGGATAGAAGGTAGCTATGGCAAAGCAGCTTAGGCTGAACTAGGAGACATGCAAAGCTCCTACTATACCACTGGTGTCATATGCACAATTTCATAAGAAAATACAATACACAGAGTTACTAAAAATAAATGTACTTTATTTTTATGACATGTCAAAAGTATCTCAGTGAGTACCCCAGTAAGAAGGTAATATATATACACAAGTTATATGTACACAAACCAAAGTTAGGTAAGTAATGGCAAGAAAAGTAATGCAAACAGTGTAGAATTACAATAGGTTGCAACAGGAACACATAGGTATAGGGGCAACACAAACCATATACTCCAAAACTGGAATGCGAACCACAAATTGACCCCAGACCTATGTGAGCTTGTAGAGGGTCACTGGGACTGTAAGAAAACAGTGAGGGTTAGAAAAATAGCCCACCCCAAGACCCTGAAAAGTAGGAGTAAAGTACACCTGCTACCCCCAGAGAGCACAGAAGTCATGATAGGGGGATTCTGCAGGAAGAACAAACACCAGCAATGCACTGACAACGGATTTCCGGACCTGAGTACCTGTAAGACAAGGGGACCAAGTCCAATAGTCACAACAGTGTCGAGAGGGGGCAGGAGCCCAGGAAATGCCAGCTGAAGGTGCAAGGAAGCTGCCACCGGTTGAAAGAAGCTTGGAGTTCTGCAAGAAAGAAGAGGAATAGGAACTTCTCCTTTGGAGGACGGATGTCCTACGTCGCGATGAAGCTTGCAGAGGTGTTCCCACGCAGAAAGACCGCAAACAAGCCTTGCTAGCTGCAAGGGTCGCGGTAGAGATTTTTGGGTGCTGCTGTGGCCCAGGAGGGACCAGGGTGTCGCCACTTGGAGGAGGAGACAGAGGGGGCGCTGAGCAATTCAGAGAGCCCTCACAGAAGCAGGCAGCACTCGCAGAAGTACCCCAACAGGCACTTAGAAGAAAAGTGAACCGGAGTCCACGCAAAGTCACAAAAGGGAGTCCCACGACGCCGGAGGACTTGCATTCGTTATCTAAAGAATTCCCAAAAGCAGAGACCCTAAATAGCCAGAAAAGGAGGTTTGGCTACTAAGTTAGGAGGATTGGCTACCAAGAGAGGTAAGAGCCTATCAGAAGGAGCCTCTGACATCACCTGCTGGCACTGGCCACTCAGAGCAGTCAAGTGTGCCCCCAACACCTCTGTTTCCAAGATGGCAGAGGTCTGGGACACACTGGAAGAGCTCTGGGCACCTCCCCTGGGAGGTACTGGTCAGGGGAGTGGTCACTCCCCTTTCCTTTGTCCAGTTTCGCACCAGAGCAGGGCTGGGGGATCCCTGAACCCGTGTAGACTGGCTTATGCAGAGATGGGCACCATCTGTGCCCATCAAAGCATCTCCAGAGGCTGGGGGAGGCTACTCCTCCCCAGTCCTTCACACCTATTTCCAAAGGGAGAGGGTTGTTCTGCCTTCCTGGGCCAGGGCTGCCTGGACCCCAGGAGGGAAGAAACCTGTCTGAGGGGTTGGCAGTAGCATCAGCTGCAGTGGAGACCCCGGAAAGGCAGTTTGGCAGTACCCAGGTTCTGTGCTAGAGACCCGGGGATCATCGAATTGTCACCCCAATACCAGAATGGTATTGGGGGGGACAATTCCATGATCTTAGACATGTTACATGGCCATGTTCGGAGTTACCATTGTTACTCTATACAAGTATAGTGCACATGTGTAATGGTGTCCCCGCACTCACAAAGTCTGGGGAATTTGCCCTGAACAATGTGTGGGCACCTTAGCTAGTGCTAGGGTGCCCACACACTAAGTAACTTTGCAGCCAACCTTCACCAGGTGAACGTTAGACATATAGGTGACTTATAAGTTACTTATGTGCAGTGGTGAATGGCTGTGAAATAACGTGGCCGTTATTTCATGCAGGCTGCAGTGGCAGGCCTGTTTAAGAATTGTCAGAGCTCCCTATGGGTGGCAAAAGAAATGCTGCAGCGCATAGGGATCTCCTGGAACCCCAATACCCTGGGTACCTCAGTACCATATACAAGGGAATTATATGGGTGTACCAGTATGCTAATGTGAATTGGTAAATTTAGTCACTAGCCTGTTAGTGACAAATTTGGAAAGCAGAGAGAGCATAACCACTGAGGTTCTGGTTAGCAGAGCCTCAGTGAGACAGTTAGGCATCACACAGGGAACACATACAGGGCACATATTTATGAGCACTGGGGCCCTGCCTGGCAGGGTCCCAGTGACACATAGACTAAAACAGCATTTATACAGTGAAATATGGGGGTAACATGCCAGGCAAGATGGTACTTTCCTACAGATATCCTGAGAAACAACCTTCAGTATACACTGTATTCCAGTTTTTTTTCTTCGCTTCTTCAAAGTCACATTCTGAATATGGCAATTTTGCCCCATTTCAGAGCGTACCCCATTGGAATTATTTCTGACATCACTGCTAATCAACACAGGTTCATCTTCTAGTACAAACGTTTAATTGGTAAGGTGATATCCAATAACTATAGATATATTGATGATATAATTTCTGTTAGCAAGCCAAACAGTCTACTTTTGAACAACCCCTTTATTTGATAAGCGAGCAGAAAAAATTTAACAAATCCACAAACTAGGAATTTTTTGTGCACAAAGTAGGTTGTAGAACACTTCTTTGTAAACCATGTGCATTGATAGTCTTTAACAATATATGTTCTAAACAAGGCTTAATCATTTACTAAATTCTATGTGCTTTGAGGCACTGTATGGCTCAAAATAATTAAGTTACTCTATTGTTTGTAGCTGTTCTGCTCTGAGAAAAGATGTATCCCTTTTCATATTTTGAAGTTGGAGGAAGCAGCCTCAGAAGTGGTGTAATTTGTTGTGCAAGAACCTGCATATTATTAAGAAAACGTGTGTTGCAGAAGAAGCATTTCTCCAGTGCGACTTATTGCTTGCTTCTATGTGTATGTGCCTTTCCAGTTAAATAATTTCATAAGTGGAGAACTAATCAGCTCTTGATTTTATTTCCTAGAGGAAATGGATCCTGTAAGAAAACTAGTACTATAGTACCCATGAACTGTTTTCTGCTTATAGTGGACAGAATGTCCCACAAGAATAATTAGTGACGAAAACTGAAGGTTATCTGAGGGTTGCCTTGGCTGGCATGCTAATGGATCATGACCTGCTCCTAACCCTTTATATCATTAATTCCTTGCTATTTGCCAACATACTGATTCTCTGCAAGTACAATGTGCTGTTGGGAACAGTCCCAACCTTAACCAATTCCTTCATTTTGTTCTCTGGAGGCCCCTTTTCCAAGGCTAGTCAGGCAAGTGAGAATAATTTTTTGAGACACTACTAAATTCATATCTCCAACCATTTTAAAACCTAAGCATGTAGTCGAATGGACAATATTGATTAGAAAACATTAATTTGTAACAATGCTTGAAATTAGAGAAAAGTGTGTGAGAACCTTGCACCCGTCGAACCTCCTAACTCCAGGCCTGTCTGAAGAGATTGACTCCTCTCTAAATGTCTAGCCTGACATGAAGTATGACTAGTAATGGTAGGTGAATACATAACTTTTGTTTCTTATCAAGACGCTTCCAGTTCCTGTAAGTAAGAAGATGATCAACCATTATTTTGTGAAGTGTTGTACTTTTGTAAAAATATCTTTCTGAAATAAGGTTTAATATGTACGTTAAGCAGAGTTCGCATTCAGTATATCTTTAGATTTCAAAAGAAGCATTTGCAAGATTCAGAAAGCAGCCATTGTACTGATGGAAACAAAATAAATGTTTGTTATCATTTGCTTCAAATTCAGTGTCCTGAAGTGCTGCATATGGTTTTGAATCCATAGTGCTTTGTATTAAAACCTCCATATTAAGTGGATTTGCATAGGGTTATGAAAGTGTATAATCATTTTAAGAAGAACCAAAAAAATATCAGAGAGTCCTGATCAGATAGTTAACTCTTACCCAAAACCATGATTTAGTGGAATTGCAGTGATGTTAACAGTGAATACATTACTTTAGACTTGGTGAAATGGAAAATGTTTTTTGAGTTTTGTTGACTGGACCAGGAGTTTGATCTTCCTGTCCACGTCACAGCTGTGCAATGGTAACCACAATTGTAATCCCCCAAATGAAATTAAATCCTACAATTTTAATCCAGTCATGTATCTAAGGTGGGCTCAGATACTTGTCAAGACTGACATTAAGGAAGACAAGTCCAGTGTGCTGCAGTGGTGATGTTACAATGACACTTCAAAATGAAGTGGTCCAACACAGAGTTACACTTGCAGAAATAGTGTAGGAAAATGGCTCCTTGCTGCAGTTACTCCCCCCCCCCCCCCCACGTTTTGCCTGATATTGATGCTGACTTGACTTAGAAGTGTGCTGGGATCCTGATAACTAGGCCCCAGCACCAGTGTTCTTTCACTAAAAATGTACCATTGTTTCCACAATTGGCACAACCCTGGCACACAGATAAGTGCCCCTGTAAAAGGTACCAGTGGTACCAAGGGCCCTGTGACCAGGGAAGGTCCCTAAGGGCTGCAGCATGTGTTACTCTGAGGGACCCCTCACCTAACATGTGCACACTGCCATTGCAGATTGTGTGTGTTGGTGGGGAGAAAAAGGCAAAATCGACATGGCATCCCCCTCAGGATGCCATACACAAAAAATACTGTGTGTGGCATAGGTAAATCACCCCTCTATTAGGCCTTATAGCCCTAAGGAAGGGTGCACTATACCACAGGTGAGGGCATTGTTGCATGAGCAATATGCCCCTACAGTGTCTAAGTCCATTCCTAGACATTTTAAGTACAGTGTGGCCATATTAAGTATATGGACTGGGAGTTTGTTAAAACAAACTCCACAGCTCCATAATGGCCACTCTGAATACTGGGACGTTTGGTATCAAACTTCTCAGAGTAGTAAACCCACACTGATGCCAGTGCTGGATTTATTACAAAATGCACACAGAGGGCATCTTAGAGATGCCCCCTGTATTTTACACAATCCTTTAGTGCAAAACTGACTGGTCTGTGCCAGCCTGCCACTGAGAGATGGGTTTCTGGCCACATGGGGTGTGTACCTTTGTGCACTTTGTGACCAGGAACAAAGCCTGTCCTGGGTGGAGGTGCCTCCCCCCCTCTCCCCCCCTTTTGCAGGAACTGTAACACCTGGCGGTGAGCCTCAAAGGCTCAAGCCTGGTGTTACAACGCCCCAGGGCACTCCAGCTAGTGGAGATGCCAGCCCCCACTTTTGGTGGCAAGTCTGGAGGAGTTAATGAGAAAAACAAGGAGGAATCACCCTCCAGCCTGGACAGCCCTAAGGTGTCCAGAGCTGAGGTGACCCCTTCCTTAGAAAATCCTCCATCTTGGCATGGAGGATTTAGCCCAATAGGATTAGGAATGTGCCCCCCTCCCCAAAGGGAGTAGGCACAAGGAGGTTGTAGCCACCCTCCGGGACAGTAGCCATTGGCTACTGCCCTCCAGCCCTAAGCACACCTGTAAATCTAGTATTTAGGGGTGACCCTGAACCCAGAAATTAGATTCCTGACACCTAAGGAGGACTGCTGACCTGAAAACCTGGCAGAGAAGGAGACGACAACTGCTTTGGCCCCAGCCCTACCGGCCTGTCTCCAGATTCAAAGAACCTGTAAGAGCGACACATCCAGTGGGACCAGCGACCTATGCCGACTCCGAGGACTGCCCTGCAACCCAAAGGACCAAGAAACTCATGTGGACAGCTGCTCTGTCCAAAACAACCAAGAGGAAACCAACTCCTCCTAAAGCGTGTGTCCTCAACACTCTGCACCGGACGCCCCTGGTCCGTGACCAGAGAAACCAACACTGCAGCGAGGAGCCCCAGGCGACTCCCACAGCGTGTCACCCTAAGAAGACCTCCCTGCACCCCCACGGCAATGCCTGCAGAGAGAATCCAGAGGATCCCCTGACCGCAACGGTAACAAAGAGCCCGACGCCTGGAAGAAGCACTGCACCTGCAGCCCCCAGGCCCGAGAGGAACCAACTACTGGTGCAGGAGTGAGCAGCAGGCGGCCCTCATCTTTGCCCACTCAGTGACTGGCCCGAAAAGCCCCCCTGTTCCCTGCCTGCATCGCCAGAGTGACCCCCGGGTCCCTACATTGATTTCAGTCACAAACCCGACGCTTTGTTTGCACACTGCACCCGGCCGCCCCTGTGCGGCTGAGGGTGTATTTTGTGTGCCTGTTTGGGACCCCCTCCCCCCAGTGCTCTATAAAACCCCCCTGGTCTGCTCCCCGAGGGTGCAGGTACTTACCTGCTAGCAGACTGGAACCGGAGCACCCCTAGTCGCCATAGGCGCCTATGTTATTTGGGCCCCTCTTTGACCTCTGCACCTGACCGGCCCTGTGCTGCTGGTGTTGTCTGTTTGGGGTTATCTTGAACCCCCAATGGTGGGTTCCCTATGCCCCAGAGACTGAACTTGTAAGTGCTTTACTTACCTGACAAACTAACCTTTACTTACCTCCACCCGGAACTGTTGAATTTTGCACTGTGTCCACTTTTAAAATAGCTTATTGCCATTTTATGCTACACTGTGTACTGTTTTTATTTAAGTTCTATATTTACCTATGCCAGGTACCTTACAATGTACGTACTTACTTGATATCTGAATATTGTGGTTCTAAAATAAATTAAGAAAATATTTTTCTGTATAAAAACCTATTTGCCTGGAGTTAAGTCTTTGAGTGTGTGTTCTCATTTATTGCCTGTGTGTGTACAGCAAATGCTTAATACTACCCTCTGATAAGTCTAACTGCTCGACCACACTACCACAAATAGAGCATTAGTATTACTTATTATTGCCATGATCAACCTCTAGGGGGAATCCCTGGACTCTGTGCACACTATCTCTCACTTTGGGATAGTATATGCAGAGGCAGCTTCCTACAAATAGGATTAAACATTTTTGGAACTGAGGGAGACAAAGGCACACCCATGTGTTTCTGTGTTTATTTAAAAAAAAATGATTATGAAGTCTATAATTAAATTATGCATGAAAACATTAGACCACCAATAGTAAATAAGTTAACCTGCAGAAATAGGTAAATAAAAAAATTCTGTATTATACGGGATATTGAATCTATACATACTTAAAAAAAAGAAAAAGTAATAATTAACTTTTTCCTAAAAACGTGTAAACATCAGCGGGGTAAGAAGGAGCTAATACTAATTCTCTTACATCATTTGTAGTAGAAATTGCTTCCCACAGTATCACAGACTTCAAGTATGTCCTACAAACTACTTTTACTCCTGGGCATATGACCAACACATGATAAAGAGGTTTAATTTCACCCCACATAGATTACAAAATCTTCCTTGGTTTCTTATACCAGCTAAATCCCTCAGTAATTTCTTTGGCCGTTTGAGAAGCTGCTGAGTCAATCTCATCCTTGTCAGCCACCATTCCTGGTAAAGGAACTATTGTCTCTGAGTTGTTAGTTTAACAGAATACCCCGTTGAGGGATCAAAAAAGGTACCTTAGTTCCTGGACTCAACTGAAGATAATTTACTCCCTGATGAGGTTTTGCAGAGTAAATTAAAACCTGTTTATTCTTCTTAGACCTTTGTAATGGTGGCAGGATTACAGTTTTTATGTCTTTTTCTCCAGTCTTGCGGCTAAATGGCTGCTTCTAATGGACTTTCGTTTGAACAAAGTTGAAGAATTTGGATTGCAGACAGTAGTTTTTGCATCTTCCTGACAGAGTAGCTCCAATATCTGCTCACTGGTTTCTTGCAGTCCTGTGAAAAACAAGATGCATAGTAAGGCCTCAGCCCACTTGAGAGGTTTTGAATATGCATAGGAATGCCAAATAATGTGTAACACCTGTTTAAGCATAAACTTAGCACCCACAAGTTCAAAGCTTGGTCACATTTTCTCTCTAAAAAATTACATTGCTTTGAGGGTGGAAGAAATGTGAGAATCATAATTGCACTCCCACGGCAAACATTTGCAGCTATCTAAACGAACAACTTAAATTGCGCCAATTGCTGATAAAGACTGTGGTTCTCTTGGTGCAATGTGAGCACTGGCTGTGTGTTGTCTTCACCCATAGAAATCTAGAACAGGACTCAGCAGCAGCCAAAGTATGTTTTGCAATAATTCTGATTAGTTATTGAAAACAAGGAGTGCCTCCTCTCAGATAAATGAGTGCTGAAACTGTAATCTGTTTTCCATTAACAAGTAGAGAAAGGGTAGCAGAAGTTTGTAAAAAGGCCATTGAGTGGTGCCCGTAAATCATCATAACTAAAACTAACATTGGGATAAAGGTGAGAGAGCACACAGACACACTGATGAATTGCAGCATTGCATCAATCGGCAAGTCTCCTGTTAACTATAAACACATAAAATGTCAAGAAACGGCTAACCCCTATCGCGTACGTTCTCATTATTTTAATGAGGCTACTGGATGTGGGCGGCAGAATTGCATAGATTGCAACTAGCAGCGCTTCATCTCTGCCCAAGAGTAGGGATGATTGTGGCAACCGGGCGCATCACAAGAAAGACTCCTCAGGGGAATCATGGTTGATCAGATCTCGTCCCTTTCTCTCACTTACAGTAGTCTCACACAGGCAAAGACAAACAGAGGCAGAATATAGTTCAGTAAGGGTTTATTGAAGTAACTGCATCTTGGATAGAATGGCACATATTGCAATAACTAGGATGATAAAACACAATAAGAGCAAGATTGTGACAAGGAGAGTGAAACATAAAAACAGTCCCACCATACTGTCATTAGAAGTCATATATATTTCTTTCCTACTTAAGATATGTGGGAGCACAGCATAATAAGCCTAATCTGCTCTTCAGGGTTCCCCCCTGGGAAGATGACATCCCCCATACCTGAGCTAGGAAGCCTGTAGTCTAGAGAGACACCGTTCCCATATAGGCCAGGGATTCGGTAGTCTAAGCAAGCAGCTGTAGCGAAGGCAATCAGCATGCAGTCATGGTCATTTGGCTGGAATCTCCTTCTAATGTTTATGGGAAAAGGGAGTGTTTGTATAATTTAAAAAAATTTACATTCTAAGAACGGGTCCCCACCTAGGAAAATGCATGTTTCTGTGAATGTTGGAGACATAGTGTACCACTTTTGCCGGCAACCCTATCTGACTGCAGCCTTGAGAAAGTCACAAAGTGAAATGAATGCCCTGCTAAGAAAGTAATGCTTTCCTACGCGAAAGAACAACTAGATAGAGAAAAATAAAACAATACCACAAATGTGGCTAATGCTAGAAAAAGCAATGCTGAATAAAATGTGACTGGGCTAAAGAGCACAACGGCAGGCCTAGTTTGCTATAATAACGGGTCTAAAATATGGCTAAAATAGCTATACAACATCCCTACAGTGCACTTAAAAAAATACAGGTAACACATTCCAGATGGGTGAGAATTGTATGTCAATAACTGAGGGATTTACCTCCTTGTTAAAGCAAAACACTTTATGCTCTGTTTTAGCCTCTTTTTTCACTCATTCAAGTTTATGAATCATTCTATTTTCATCACAACAAAGTCTTCCATCCACTTTTTGGTCAGTTTCCGGTATCCTCTGTTCCGTATTTCTGTATTTGTGAGTCTTGTTGATGTTATGTCCTACCAAAAAAAGCATTTTGAGCACAGCATTGACTCCTAGGTTAGTGCTGTAGGTTTGTAAATGAACTCATGCTTGGCCTTAAAAATGTATTGTAGCCCACAGCGACATTTTTATTAGAAATTGGGTTTCTAGTTGGCAGACATGCTCACCCTGGGCTAGCAGGAACCTCATTCCTAGTCAGGGTATGTCACAAACACCCTCTATGTAGGTGCTCACCCTCTTTTAGATTTATTTTGCCATTTTGAAAGAAAATTATTTTTGTGTTATTAAAAGAGTCACTATTAAGAAGGTGCCACATTTGTAACACTGATTTTTGGCAAGTTTGCTCAAATTACCATTGTGGTATCACACACTAGTTTTAGTTAATTTTCCTACATACATACCGTAAGCAACTGTGTGCAGTCAAAAAACTAAACAAAAAAACTCTTCTTAGCCTTCTTATCAGCCTACTGCGAAACAGTTTGTAGAAGAGATAAGGCAGCAATGATAGCACAGTGAGAGTTTGCATTTTCTCAAGGTGGTTCAATGCCTGGGGAAAATGTTATTTAATTACTAATTCAGAGGCCTCGTGGTTTAGATGTATTTACAGTGCTTTCCTCAGTCTGATGCTCTGCTTTGAGATGATGGGATAGAGAAAGTGAGTTTCAGAGGCAATGCAAAGCACTCTGCACCCTATGATATTTGCATCCCGTCAAGAGGACTGACTGATCTGAACGGGGTAGTGTGGCATCATCAGCTAGACATGTAGTATAGCACCCTACTCTAGAGGTTCATATACATGTGATATCGGGTCTTGAATTTGACCCATTGCTGACTCAGAAGTCTGCGGAGTGGCATCAGTGCACATGAGAATTTTCTGGGCACTTCAGGCTCATATTGAGGTGAATGACATGATTTTGCACTTTTTGAGGGTTGACTCTTTGATTGATTGGCACTCCTTTATAAACTCCATTGCTTTTAATTAGTTGTGGAAGTTTCCACTACATGTACAAGAGAGATCTATTGAGAGCCAGAGCAGCAGCATCATTAATCAAAGGACACAAAGATGGCAGGTGCCATTTTTGATGTTGATGTTTGGTCTATAATCATTGATAGGTAATGAGACTGTGAGAGCCCAGGAAAACAGCCAATCAAATGGAAATGGGGCCAGTTTTCCTGAATCCAAAGACTTTTATGTATATCATGTGCTGATGCATCCAGTTTTGGATCTTTTTCAAATGCTCCATCCTGTGCCTTGAACCACAAGTTTGATGAACACTGTTGCACGCGTTTGAGTGTTACAGTTAAAATGTCTGAAGGCATGAGTAAGGTTTTGGGGCAACAGTGGTCTGTTAGGAACCTTTAAATGTGAAATGGTTGAGTGCGTTAGCTGTTAACACCAGGCAGACAGAAACAAGGTGCACGTTAAACTGTCCCTTGGACATTTTAGATGTTTAAGTATGTCAAATGACGCTTGCAGATAGATGACCAGTGTTCAAACATGACCATAGTCTAATGCACTGGGTACCTCTCCTCTAATATTGACCAGAATTGGCCCTTACTGTCACTGCATGTCGAACCATGACGAAATGCTACTGAAAAGGTCGTTCTGCTCCACGCTGAAATGCCTATTGCTATTTCAAGACTGTTGGCTAGTTGGATGAAGTGATAGCTGTGATGTTACCTTGCAGAGTGTCTGTTTGGAGCTGTGACTTGTTGAGCTGTGGGTCACCTTGTTTTGGTTACAGCAAGTTCATTATGTATCCTGAATATTTCTTTAGCTGATTTGTCTGCTTTGGACACAAGAATGTGGAAGAGGGCTTATCTTTGTAACCAACAGTTCAGTTCCATCCCTGTTAATGTATGGGACATTGAATGCATTATGGAGGTTAAATTGCTTTACTTCTCTGCCTTAACACTGTGCTTCTTTGGCATTTCATGAAATGGAATGTCACTTGGTCGAGGGTGGTGGTCTTGCTTGCATTCATTTATATTTATTTATTTATTTTTAACATTTATTATGGATAGCTGCTATGTGGTACTTCTGCACATGAAAGAGTGCAGAGAAAGGAGTTCATATTGATGTAGTGCTGGTTTCTGTACAAAGAGACGCTAGATTTGCAGGCAGAGGCTGCGTTATTGGAGGTGAGCTCACCTGCTACTGAGAAACTGAAGAGGTTGTGATCCAAGAACAGGTCAATCGAAATATCTGGTTTTGGGACATATGAGAAAATTGTGATTGATTTGACTGACATTATGATGCATTGTGGCCATTTGTAAGAAGCAGTTGCCGTCCTTGTTATTAACTACAGCTCGCTTTTATAAATTGAATAAGTCAATATGGTCTGGTTTACAAGATGATTTGGTATGTAAGTTCCAGAGAGCAGTAGACTTGTGTAGCCAAACTAGGAACCTGGGTGAGGGATGCATTTCACAAGCAGGTGCCTGATTGTGCATTATTGAGGCTTTGGATACCACAACAATTTGAACACCACACCCATTAGTCCTGATTCATTGGAAAACAATGTAGCTAGTCCAATGAAGATCTTGGAGAATAAACAAATCCTTTAGCCCAGTTTGAATGACTGGGAGGAGGTTAAGGGGAGACTGGAAATACCTTCTTGGAAGTTCGTAGCAATTGTCGGTGGGCCCAGCACCTGAGGCTGTTCTCGTGAAGGGTCGGTCACAAGTAAGGGGGGTTTATTTACAAAGTAGGTTCTTCATTGGGGATAAGGGAATGTCTCTTTTTACATGATCACCTCTCAGGAAGCTACACCTCACGCATGGGCTACCAAACTCCACACACTGAGAGAAGGGGTCTGGCATCTTGGGAGTGGGCAGAATATTGCATACTGGGACATTTGACAGGACGTTTTCATCAGGCATGTGGAGTAGCCCATTGAACCACACATCCAAAAAAGTCAAGTTCTGGTGTTAAAAGTAGCACCCCTCTCACCCAGACCTCAGATCAAGTCTGCAATAGAGAGAATTGCTGTTCCCTGGATCCGACAAAGAGAGACTGCAACAAAGACTGGACTGATCCTTTGGCTAGCAAAAACAGGACAGTGCTTGTGGTGCACTGCTCGAGGAAAAGTCCTCCCCATCCCTAGAAGTGACTCCAAGAGTTACTTTGCAGACTTCCTGTTACAGGGCCACAAATGCTGAATAAGCCTGTCATAGCGTGTTGACCGCCACTGATCGCAGAGAGAAGCCTGGGAGACAGTTTCGTCACTCAAAATGTGCATGTGAGTTAGTTGGACCTGGGAGAGATGTCGGAGTGCAGTTCTGTCACCCAAGACGGACACTAGCCTCAGTTGAAGGGGCACCTTTTTGATGTAACCTGAGACCAATAGACCAATGGCAACTGGTTTTTGGCTGGGTTTCAGCTATTCTTCAGGGGACATGGACCTCTTTGGCTAAAGTCGCCTCACCGTGTTTGTGGAGCTAAGGTTGGCCCCAGAAAGTTGCCAGTCACTGGATCAATATCCTTGAGCATCTCCAGCAGCCTCTATCCCTTACATCAGGACTACTCAATATGTTCATATATAGAGCGTGTAACTGGATTAGTGACTACTTCGACTGCAAGGTAATGGTCCTGTTAAGCCTCATTGGTTACTGTGACTCGCTTCCTGCCTGAGTTGGTCGCCCAGAATGGGCTAGAATAGTCATGCTCAACTTTAGAAAGGTTTTAGAATGAAGAAGAGAAAGTTGGTCTTGAAATCTTCAGTGACTACAGTGATAATTTTCAGCTGCAGTCTTATTCGTTTTTGGAGTGAGCATAGTGGTAAAATATCCTTGTGTTTGCAGGCTTATTACTGGGTGGAAGATACCAAATAACACAGACTGATTTCACACCCCTTTTCCTGGTATTCAGTGTGAAACTTTTGTGTGCGCATCCAGAGAAGTGGTGGGGGGCAGATCAGCTAGACCACAGTTTGTATCTCTCTTTGAATGTATGTTTTCTTGTTTACAGAGAATTACAGGCCAAGGACTGCACAAGTTATATTGTTAGTTTGACCTTTTTTCATTTTTTTTTTTTTTTTTAATTAGTCAGCTCTTACTATAGCATATCTTTCATTTGTTGTGAGGTTCAATAACACCCAGAAGACGCATATCTGTGCAATTCTTTGTCTGTTTAATCAGTGTAGGCCTTATCTAGTTAACTATCCATCCACCTAATACTCCAAAGAGTTGTGAAATTTGTCATTTATAATGTATAGTTATTTTTTTCTGTATTCTAGGAGATGCCTGCTGCACTGAGAGCATGCCTCTCTGAAGCCCTCAGAGAGAGCTATTTTCGAAAATTGAAGCCCTAAAAGGTGGGTAGGTGCTTGCTTTGTCAGAAATCTGTACAGCCTGTTAATTGCCAAACAGTGTGGATAATGGCAACCTTGATAATTATTTTTCCTCTCTTTATTGCTTATAGAAGGTCGGACTCCGTTTCTTCTCACTACATTTGATCTGTGGTGCTCGCCACAGTTCTCTTTTCTGTGACAGGCTTATTGTGTGAAGGGAGGCTGTGGGAAACAATGTGGCAAGGATCGTTGGGGACCTTGTGTCACTCATGGTGTGTCCCATTAGCTCCTGCAACAATGTCTCCCGTGCTGTATGCTTCCTCTATTTTCTCTTTATGTTTGGCTGATGTTTTATCATTTTTGTTGATATATTTTAACTTTTCGGGTGAGTGTCTTTTGCTTTGTCTATCTCTCTTGTATCACATTTCTGTGATCCTCTCTTACCATTTATCTCGGTCATCCTTTTTGCAGGGTCAGTTATCTTTTCACAGTGGTGTATTTTGCTCAATCTGTGGGTCCCTGTAGGTCTCTTTTACATTCCTTTTTGAATTATGATTCATTTCATTTCGTATTGTAGCCTTTCTTTTTCTGTTGATTTGACTTATTATTCCTTTTTCTATGAATCACATTAACCTTTTAGGGAACTTTTTCTATCCTTTCTTTTTTACCAGTCTTCTCATTTTTTTAATATGTCTTGCTGTATCTCTTTGAATTTGTTTTCAAATGTACATTTTGTGGGTCTCTCTGTTATCATTTCTGTGGCTTCCTCTTTCTGCAAGTCTCTTTTACTGTTTCTCTTTTTCTAGTTCATACCTTCATGCAAGCTCCTGTTTTCCTTTCTATTCTTTCCCTTTTTGTGAGTTTCTCTAATTTATCCCATTTCCCACTATGTGAGATTTTAGTTCAATCACTCCATTGCTTTCTGTGTCTTTCTTTTTTCTAGAAGTTTCATTTACCTTTCTATGTCTTTTTTGTTTTTTTTCGTTTTGGTTTTCTTTCTCTACTGTCTGGCTATACTGTTAACCCTTTGCACCTATGTTTCTCAGTTTCTGTAATGCCATTTCTCACTATCTTTCTTACCATAGACATTTGTTTTATTTTCTTACATTTTTCCTCTCTTACTTGCTTCCTCTGTTTTTGTAAATTCACCCTTCTCCGATCACATACAAGAGGATAGATATACAACCTCCAAAGAATAGACAGACGTCACCACGTGACAACTGCAACAGCACTTCAGAACAGTCCTACCCGCCTTTCCATTGGCCCCTTATACTACAAGCTCTATCTTCACCCTCCTGAACTTGCCTCCTCCACCTCGTCTTCCCTAAACTCTTCCACCAAGTACTTCCTTACCCTTGCACTACCTTTCTTCATTCAATTCTATGTTTGGACCGGAGGCGAGGATTATGCATATTTTTCTCCACTTTATTTATTAGCAGCCGAACATTCAACAATAAAACTACTACTCCAATGACAGCTTGGGTATTGGAGTACGTTAAAAACCAATAAAAACATGTATTTAGAACCAATCAGGAACAAGCAGTCCATAACATAGTCCATTGTTTGTGTCTCCTCCTCCTCTTTCTTCGCTACTTGCAGCCGAGATAAGTTGACGTTTCCTTCTACTCTAGTTTGTTTGTTGTTTCTAATCTTCTTTTCATTATTGTTGTGTTAGAAATATTTAATTGCATCCTTTGCAAACGTTTTTCTTTTGGTGCACTTTTAGTGAGGTGCTATCGACTGCCAAATGGCGCTCGTTTAGAACGCTCGCACGATAACGGATGCGCTGAGGGAGACGCGCAGCTTCAGTTTTCTCACAATACAACACGAAGCTCTACGCCTTCTCTCAGTGCGTTCTGCTCAGTCTGCCTGGAGAGAGATGCCCTTATTGAAATAAGGGTCTGTACTTAATTATTGCATTCTGAACGCCCCATTTTTTATTTAAGGGGTCTGTATTGTTTATTCTTTTTATACCCTATTGGGTCTGTATTTTGCCTTATTAGCCTATTGTGGGACACGCTCCCAGGCAAATTATATATATTGAACCCCTTTTAAATATATTGTGCACCGGGGTGAAGTGTCCCTGGCTGTAGCCCTTTGACGTATTGAGTGAATTTACACTCTTAAAGATATATGCTGACACACAGCCTCTTGATTATATATCTGCCCAATTTAATTTAACTTAATTTAATTATAATCAACCATCATACATAATATTGTGGAACTTAATGATGATGAGGAGTTTTTTGACGCTGTTGATGCATCTATCTACAGATCAGTTTCGGTAGCAATAGGTCCTCTTGAGGACAGGCTGTCTCAACAAGTAGCACGTGAGTGCAGAAAATAGACAGCCTCTAATCTCACTCCCTTAGTCCCGCCTGCCTCTAATGATTCTTTCCCTGCTGTGGACGCGACTCCAGCTAAGCGTCCTCGCGAAGCAGGTGTTGAACGAGATGTTTTTGATTGTGTCAAAAATTCCCTAATTTCCCTCGCAGACCCTTCCCTTTTTCTTAGATACAACAAGGTCCCATTCCCCAAACCTGCAATATACTGATTCCTCTGAAGATCAGGATGACAATGCCAGTCCATCCAGACCATGGCTTCCTTCCTTTCCTCAGCCTGCTCTTAACATCTTGTCTCCCGCAATTTCTGCTATGTTAGATTCAGATAAAATTGTCCATCCTAGGTTTTCTGAATGGGCCCCGTTCGAGAACGTAGCGATTTTATGTGGCAGGGCACATTCGGAAACCGATAAAGAAAGAATCCTGTATCTGCCTCAGAGCTGAATGCCCTCGTCTTTCCTTGGCAGACAAAGTCGCTATAACTTCTAAGTTGGACCCCAGGATGTCCACATTCTTGCAAAAGTTTATAAAAGATCCTAAAAATTGAATTGACAGATCAGGGAGATCATGTCAAGATACATTTCTGGATGTCCTAGGCCCTTTAACAAAATTCCTTGATATGGCTGAAGATGCTAAGTCTTCTGATGCATTAATTTCTCCTGATGTCCTCTCAGTGTGGGCACAGTGTGCTAATATTTTTTTAAGGAACACAAACTGTGCTTTCTCTACAGAACGTCGTTGTTCACTGTTAATAAAAGTGGACCCTAAGCTAGGAGATCTGTCTGACTCTGAAGTGCGTGCTGGAATAAGAGAAGTTCGTAAACACTTTCACTTGCTGGGGATAAGGCACAATCTTCAATGAAGAGAGTGTTTTTCTCCCGATTTTTCTCGGGCCGGTCGAGGCAGGGGTTGCTTATCGGGCCATGCTCAACCACTCACCTCTTTCAGAGGACAAGGCTCCAGGCAAGGACAATTTCAGGACTAAACCTGATTTGCTCATTTCTACCCAACTAGAAGCAGACTCTTCAGGCATGGAAGTGGTAGAGGATCTTCAACAGCATCTTCTTACGTTAAGTGTTATCCCTTCTTCCCTTCTAATAGTAGGGGGGGATTTGGCGAATTTAATCCAGGCATGGAGACAAATAACGAAAGATGCATGGGGCTTGCAGACAATAAAAGGATTCCAGATAAAATTTGTTGGGGCTCCCAGACAGATCTCACGCCCGAATCCTTTTGTGTTTTCTTCACAGGACACTATTTTGGTGGACGCGGAGGTTGCAGCATTGAGGACAAAGGGGCTATTTGCCCGGCAGTACCTCATCCTCTGGGGTTTATAAGCAATCTGTTCCTGTTAGACCAAGCCGATGGAGGTCGCCAACCAGTTATAAATCTCAAGGAATTCAACAAATGGCTAGTTTATCATCATTTTAAAATGGAAGGGATTCACCTTCTTTGCGATGTATTGCATCCTCTAGATTGGTTGGTTCGTTCGTCTCGACTTAAAAGACACTTATCTCACTATGCCTATCTTTCCACCACAGAGGCGTTTTCATTTCGTTTGACGAAATCAAACATTCGAGTTCACTACCATTCCAATCAGTCTATCCTCAGCGCCTTGGTGCTTCACAAAGGTCCTCAAGCCTTTCGTGGAACATCTCAGAGCGCAAGGGATACAACTAACCATTTACCTCGACTACATGTTACTTTTAGCCCAATGTCCCAGACAACTCTCTGCCCAATTGCAGGTGACAGTAAACTTGCTACAGGACCTAGGGTGTGTTATAAACAAGTCCAAATCTCTCTTAGCCCCTTCTCAAAGGTCAGTCTTTCTAGGTTTTGCCATAGATACGGTTTTGGCTGCACTAAGTCTTCTACCTTGCAAAATGAAAAAAAAATTGCCACAAATTGCGCCGTACTCTGGGTCAAACAAAAGGTTTCCCTTCACCAAATTGCACGCTTGGTAGGACTCCTCTCAATTTTTCCTGGTCCTCTACGTTATCGAGCTCTTCAAGGTCTGAAGGCAGCTCATCTTTGCAAGGGTCTAACGTACTCTCAAAAGGTACTTCTCTGGCAAAAAGCTGTAGGGGAAATTAATTGGTAGCTTTTGCACATGGAAGCCTGGAACGGCAGAGCAATCTTCGGTTCGGCTCCAGATTTCATAATCAAATCCGATACCAGCAGATCAGGTTGGGGTGCTTGATATGGAGATTTCTCAACCGCGGTAACATGGTCCCCAGAAGAACGAAGGCTACATATAAATTGCCTCGAGCTTTTAGCTGGTTCATTAGCAGTCAAGTGCTGGACCAAAGACTCAATTCATTCGTGTGTTCTCCCAACGATGGACAACATCTCTGCAGTCCGCTATATCAATCACCTAGGGGGCACCCGATCCAAAGCACTCCCCAATCTGCCAACCAGTTTTTGGCAATACTACCTGGTTCATCAAATTTCGGTCACAACACAATACCTTCCTGGCAATCAAAATCAGATTGCAGATTTTCATTCCAGACACCTCAGAGACTCCAGTATGTAGAAACTCAATCCAGACATGTTTTCTTGTCTTCTGGACCTATGGGGTCTGTTTACGGTGGATTTATTTACATCCAGGTTAGATCACAAACTACCCAGATTTTTCAGTTGGAGACCAGGTCTGTTGGCAACTGCCACAGATGCTTTCCTTCAGGATTGGAGACAAGACGAAGCTTACACTTTTCCTCTGTTTGCAATGATTACTCAAACGCCTGCCCAGGTATGTCGACAATCAGCAAGCATAGTATTGATCACTCCAATTTGGAAGTCTCAAGTTTAGTTTCCAGTTCTTCTGGAACTTTCTTGGGATTCTCCAATCCGACTCCCCCTGTTTTTTTTGCTTCTTCTAAGTCTGAATGAAATGCCTCATCAGATGGTTCTAGAAGCCTCCCAATCTTTGATGGCGTAGCGAGTTTCCGGGGACGATGGATGGTCCCGGGACTTTCTCAACAGGCTGAAGAGCTGTTATCCAAAGCATGGGCTCCCAGTACGTCCGCAGACTGGTGTTTGCGAAGGAATGTCAATCCCGTGGAAGCTGATGTAGTCCATATTCTTACTTTTCAAGCGGACCTCGCGTCAAGAGGCCGCGTGTATCGTTCTATTAATTCTTACAGATCCGCTATTTCGGCTGGACGTACTTTGGTGGATGGCTTCCCTGTGGGAGAACATAAACCAGTGTGTTGTCTTCTTCGAGGCATAAGGCTCTCTTTTCCTCTTGAACCCCGCTATTCATCCCTTTGGGATGACAGTCAAGTGCTGAACCTCTTTTTGTTTTGGCATCCTAACCAATATCTTTCCAGAAAGGAACTTTCTGCTAAATTAGCCATGCTTCTTTGTTTAATATCTTGTAGAAGAGTTTCTGACGTCGCTGCTTTAGATATCTCAAACAGAAAATGTTCCCCTTCAGGAGTCTCCTTTTCGGTAAGTAGATGAACAAAGACCAATACCAGAGTAATCTTATCCTGCTTTCCCAGATGTCCCAAAACTGTGACGTGCGCTGTCTCAAAGTATGTGAGGAGATGTCTTCAGAAATTCACCCTCCGGCAAAACGACAACTCATTATTATATTGCGCAAGCCGCATAAAGTAGTTACCTCTCGTACCATTGCTCAGTGGGTTCAAAGCTGCATTAGCATTTCCCTCTTTGGTTATCACTCCACTTGTGGAGCTATGGCTTTTAAAGCATTTAGCTTAGGTGCTTGTTTGGAAGATAGCATGAATGCAGCAGACTGGTTTTCGGACTCTTCTTTTAAGACGTTTTATTTTAAACCATTTTTAGATATTGCTCAATTAGTTGTGGACAAGCTTTGAACTAGCATAATCCTCTTCTCCGATCCTGACATAGAATGAAACAATTCCTAGCTATTGTAACGGAAAGTTTCAACTCTATTAAGGACTCGGAAGTGAGGTGTATCCCACCCTAATCCCCTCATCAATATTGTAAATTTAGAGACTCCCTCCCCGTATTTAGTAAGTAATTTCTCATTATGTTTCAGCATTCATATGTCGAATATTTTTTATTGTACTGCCATATACAACTGTTAACTTGATAGTCATTTCTATAGGAAATTCCTTTCAAAGTTTCAAATACCTTGTTCCTTTTCAAATTGTATTCTTTCTTATGAAGTAGCTTGCTTCACTGTTTCAGATCCTAACGATAATTGTCAGCCTGGCTC
Source organism: Pleurodeles waltl (assembly GCF_031143425.1). Taxonomy (NCBI): domain Eukaryota; kingdom Metazoa; phylum Chordata; class Amphibia; order Caudata; family Salamandridae; genus Pleurodeles; species Pleurodeles waltl. The sequence goes on from NC_090447.1 coordinate 1,222,387,123, forward strand.
GCACAACAAAAGAGGAGGAGGAGACACAAACAATGGACTATGTTATGGACTGCCTGTTCCTGATTGGTTCTAAATACATGTTTTTATTGTTTAACGTACTCCAATTCCCAAGCTGTCATGGGTGTAGAAGTTTTATTGCTGAATGTTCGGTTTCTATTAAATAAAGTGGAGATAGATATGCATAATCCTCGACTCTGAGTCCTTAATAGAATTTAAACTTTTTGTTATGATAGCTAGGAAATTTTTCATTCTCTGACATGCCTTTACTAAGCAACCTTTCACAGTTCCCAGTAACACCTCCTATCTCCACCCCCTCCGAAACATAATCTACCTCTTTTCACCAATTCCATCTCTAAACCCTTTTCCTTTCTCTCACCCCTAAATCTCTGTATCTCACTATCTCCACACCCTCAGTTTCTTATCTCACAACCTCCACCCCACACCTCACTCCCCCCAACCTCAGCACAGTCTGTCTTTGTCCCAACTCCCATCCCTTTGTAGAATGCTGGATTGCTACACAGGAAACTACCTGGTGCCACCCACCCACTTGAATGCAACATTTCAAGATCAGACTGTCAAGTACACAACAAAGTTTGCTCTGGAAAGCCTACCACATTGACCATCCAAAAAGACCAGTGAGCGACCACACCAGTTCAGTTTCGAATTGGAAAATTGTCATCTGTGGTCATGTTAAAAATAAAGGAGGCTCTCAGTAAACCAACATCAAATAAAGTAGCTTAGAAAACCCACATGCTGCTGTGAAGAAAGACCTTCGATATTAAGATAGATATAGTGGGATAGTGAAGCAAGGGAACAGAGGACAAAGGGCACAGTATGTTACCAGAACAGTACTACACTTAGCACAGATTTACCTACTTCACTGTCCTAAACAATACTTACTTTAGGTTTGCACAGACCACTAATGCAGCAACTTGACATTAGCATCAGACTAAACATGGAACAATGATAAACTCAAACACTTACAGGAAACTCTTTTAAAACTAAGATAGCAGAGTTGTATCCATACGACAGGTAGTTAGTTGTTCAAGACCTCGAGCAGGAAAAACTAACTAAAACTTCTGACACAGATTAGCCATATGTTTAAATGGCCCTCATACCTACTTTTCTCCGAAGAGCCAGTCCTAAAACACCTGTCTCAAATGTGTTTCCTGGAATGTCGCAGTGATCCTCCCTCTGTTTGGAACACAATGGAGGTAAATCCAAATATCCAACACACTATACATCTCAATACATTGGGCATGCTCAATCCACAGATAGCCTAATGGATGATCACAAATAGATGAACAGACAGCCAAACACGTCTGCACACAAGTGAAGGGCAAGTAAGGACGTAGCAAAACATGATATACATTTTTTCCCACACTTTTTGTATGACCATTCTTCTATCTTTCTTGTACTTCAGTGACACTGCCTTCATTGTTTAATTGTTTCCTAATGCTGTCTCCCTGCTCTAATCTCTACGCCCTCACCAAAGTGTGTGTGCTTGCTCCTCTCAATATCACGTAAAGCAGGGCTTGGGATGAGGTAAGTTGATATCACTTGGCCTTGTAAATGCCCCTTTCTTACCATGTCCAACAGGCAGTTTAAAACCTATGCAAAGCTAGATTTATTCCCTCCTCTTCTGATGTGTGATTGGCTTCAGTGCACTCGTAGTAGATCAATATTTGTGAGCTGCCATGATTAGAAGAGATCCATGTTTCCCACATCTTCACATGAACTACCTACATTCTGAGTGCAAATATAAGAGACTTCCCTTTCAGGAAACATGACTGTCCCCTGAATGATGGGGTGCCGAAATTATGGCAGATCACAATATAAAAGTTCAAAGAGCTACTGCAGCGATGTGACCCAGCATTATATGTTTCTTATTGCTTCTCTTCCTCTGAATCCTTAATAAGTAGTTTATTTTTTTATCACACAGTTCAATAAACCTCAGCAAACAACTATGGTTGCCTATCTTCTGCCTAGCAAGTGACAGAAATCGGGCATCCTCTTTGTGTCTGGCGTCTTGCACAATGGTAAGAAACCACATACTCGTTTATGTTGGTGGAGCTATATTTCCTTCTTTTTGTTCTTTATCTCAAGTTATGTGTCCACTTTTTTCAGTTAAGCAGAACACACAGTCATAAATGCGCGCACACACACATTATTTACTGGTGGCAACACAGAAAGGGAATCTTGTATTATCTGCCCAAGCACCTGATTCTCAAAGTATATTCTATGGGCTACTTATGACAAAGCACTTCCTCACACCAGATACCAAACCGAGGAACGGTTAACTGGAAAAGTAGAACAGATTCTGGAGATGACAGGACATTCTAATCCAAATCCTGTAGGGAACATTGTTAATCTTTGTCAGAAAGGAGCCAGTCCCGCCTTCTAGCTGAACACAGTTAAAATAATTGTGTGTGTACATTTTTATGAGGAGTATCTAGTTTAAAATGTGTTCACATCTCAGCCATTTGAATTCAGAGTTGTTTCTGTTGTGTATTGTGCTGTCGTGTGTGATAATTCCACTTGTTCTTGATAAGCATATGTAGAGAAGATTACAAAGTTTCAAGTTACTTTTGAGAGGTAGGTTTTTGGAGGTCTTAAAAAACGTTGTACTGTTCTCCCAACAGTTGTTAATAAACTAGTGGAAGGGGGAGTGCTGTGAACCGAAACATATGGGACACCAAGGGTGGACATCAGTATCCTCCACGGATACTACTGATAAGTCACTGACTCACCCTCGCCACTTTGACAAAAAACCTCACACAAGTGACTCTCAGGAATGTGAACAGTATTAAAATGTCATTGTTTTTCTTGGTTCTTGGTAGTTTACCCACGAAATACTGCTGACGTGAAGTTTCAGTGTGCCACCATTTACTTATGGCGGCCCGTTATGTCACTGGTCCATGATTTTAAAGGAGCCAGTGCCCGCATATGAATTTTTTGGTGTGCACATACTCTTTAAAAATCAGTGCAGCGTGCATTTAGTAGTCTTTGATGCATACCTTTAGTAACACTCATACAGTGCAGTGTTCAAAACACTGCGTGCCCCCCTACCCAGGGAATGGCCAATTGAATACTGCTTGGGAAGATTATTTGTTAATATTATGCAGGCACTCAGCAGATAGCATAATCTCAATAATATGGGGGTTACATAAATGGACACCCCACTCCAGATGAGGGCTCCTCGTTGGATAAGTTACAAAGGCCTATAACCTCCATGACTAACACAGTATTTCACGTGTGGCCTCTGTTATGGGGAAGTATGCCAGTAAGGTCTGAGAACTGGGTACGTTACTCCAGATTTCAGTACAATACATTCTCTAAAGCAATTTTTGTAAATGTGCAAAATACTTAATGTTTGGAGCCAGTGCTCCAGAAACCATCCCCAGAAACAGGACACCACACTTCAGGAATTACCTTCATATTCATTCACCCATTTGTCCACATGCAAATGTATGTGTGTTAGCTAGCTGAATGAATACCTGTATTTGCATTCTTGGGTGCCTGTATATATATATATTTATGAACACAGGTGACTTAGTGTTCAAGTGTATCTGGATGTTTCCTTTCCTCCTTGTACATTGGCCTGCATGGTTGCTGCTTTATCTTTAAGAATATATGATGTGAATGTGTGCCTTTGTCATGTCTGAAAATATCAAAGCCAAAACTGTTGACTTTCTTAATGATTGTTTACCTTTCTTTTAATATTCATTATTATTCTAAGATTATCCCAATGGGTGATGAGCAACTTTGGCAGCACCTTAGTTGGATTCAACACGATTTAATGAATAATTAATAGCTTGATCATTAGATGCAAACCTTTTAAATCCTCTGTGAGGTTTCGCCCTTTGTAATATTGAACAGCGTCCCTTTCTCATTAGGACTTTCTTATCATGCCTTCTTTGTGTTGAAGAGTGTTCCTGCTTTATTTTTTAGCAACAAGTTTTGGAACTTGCCCTGGAACGTGCAGAGGTGAGTTAATTTTGTGTAGATTTTGTGTTGTAAATTTGGTGATGGCGTAGATGTGCTGGCTGTTCAATGCTATTCCACTTGTAAACTGCACTGTCACTATAAATGTTTTCCTGGCACTGCAGGATTGGCTGAAAGCGGGAAGAAATCACGTTTTGCTAAGGAAATGTAGGTCGAAAAAAAGGAGCATTTTAAGACCATTCCGAAAGGATAGCTAATTATCAAGGCACATGATGTAGGCAAGGAGAGAATTTTAGTGTGTAGCAGTGAGAAATGAGGAAGAATGGTCTTTAGTGCAATGAGATGGATCTTGGGTAAGGTAATAAGCCACAGAGAAAATCGCGGCAATCGAGATTGGGTGAAAGGCTTGCAAGTGGATGATGCAGTGAACTAAACCATTAGCTTTGAAAATGGTTGAAAAAATGACCATTTGGAAATTAGAAACATTTGAAGAGAGGAAAGGTAGTGTGAAACAGGGAGTCAAGGAAAATTAGTTTAACTGCATTACTCTGATTACGATGGCTGTGCTCTAGTGTTGCAAATGTTATGTCACATTGCAATGCTTTATCAGTATTGTGTGTATTTGTATTTATGTGCAGCCTGGCGAGCAATTCCTTTTTTACATCAGCCTTGAGTGATGCACCTCAAGCAAGTCAATTACATTCCACACTCTGTGTCATCAAACCACTTGTATCTTGCTTATTTCCTCTCCGCAACCTTCAGTCATTTTACCCATAGAGTCCAGGTCTGCCTAGGTGCTGTGGTGTTGGCTTGTTCCCAGGTGCCCTCTCTTTGAGCAAGAGAAATGGTGACACTTGTTTGAAACTGTGTGGTGTCTTCCTGTACGTCTATGCCATCTGGTAGGCCAAAACAAAAACCCAGTAGAGGGTTTAACATGTATTGGCAAAGACAAAAGTTTTACGTTTAATGTGCAAAAGAATACAGCAGGAGCAGACCCCTAGAGACTGGGCTGTAGCGTAGAGCCTCATGCAGTTCAGTGCAAGCATTTGAATGGAGATGGAAGGGTACACTCGGAGAGCCAATTGCATTAGGTGAGAGATGACTAATCCACTCGTTAGAGCCAACACGTGTCTGACAAAGTCCCAAGACAGTGGCTTAAAGAGTCTGCTAAAAAAAACAGCAGTGGTTTACATTTTTGGACAAAAAGTCCACACAATATGTACACAAGTTTGACAACTGCGCTGTCAAACCCTGCACCTAAAAAAATGCTTCTTTATTGTAAGCTTAGTGTTCTGTGCACTGATCCTGGACTTGTACTGTTAATTAACACTGCACATTTCCATAATTAACTCTATGCATATACCTCAGTCTGTCAGTGTTTTGCAGTACCAAGAGAATGCTATGATTGTCTGACTGTGGCAACAGTGCATTGTCCATGCACTCTTGCAGCATACATCTGTCTCTTGACTTCCAGGAAACAGGAATGATATGCTCATTGCACATACACCACACGTGTAGGATTGATCAGTTCTGAAAGCATGTTGTAAGTTGGCCAGGTATGCATGTATGAGAGTGAGATGTAGAACATCACTCACTCTAATGGACATTAATCTTGCACAGAAGAAACGTTACAGTAGGTTAACGGGCATTATGATAGTTGCATCATTCCAAATTTGCCAAAAACTAGTACAAATTTAAATCAATGCCATTGGTAACGGCTCAATTGGAAACTAGCAATTAATGCATATGAGCAATTCAGCTGTACTCCAGAATAGATCAGAGGGTATGTTTTATGGATCAAATGTGTTTGATAAATTTTTTCAATTATAAAACATCGCACATCTAATACATCACAGTATTGCCAAAAGGCACATAGTTAGCTTATTCCATGCGAAACAATAAAAAAGAAGAAGATTAAATGTTTAACACAACTATGTTTCCCCACTGTTGGTTGCCAATGCATTAATCAAAGTATCTCAGGCTATATTACCATATAGTTCTAGTCCAGTATAAACATCCCCTCGTAGGCGACCTCCCCGGCAATCAATTCAAATTCAGAACCCTCAGATAAGTTGGACGTCAGCTCTGAAAACTCCCCAGATAGAATACGTAAAAACGGTTGCCAAAGTTCCCTAAAGTCCCCACTCCGCAGCTGTGAAGTCAGGGTAAGCTTTTCCATAACGAGGATAAACCAGAGCTTGTGCAGCCAAGAGACTGTTGATGGGATCTGCTCTGTCCCCCACACTGATAGCAACAGCTGTACAGCAGCATTCAAGGCTAAGGCCATCTGCTGACCCTTCAAAGATCTTAGGGGAAAAGTGAGCGGGTTGGGGAGACCTAGCAAAATATACGCAGGAAATCTAGGGATCTGAGTGTCAAAGGCCCTCTCCACAGTGTCTATTATGTCCTTTCAGCACCGGTGTAGTTTGGGACAATGCCATAGTAAGTGCACAAGCGAGCCCCCAACCCCCTCCAGCAAAGACTAGATTTGTCATGATTCCAAGCATGGATCCTGTTTGAGGTGTAATACCAGGAGGAGGCTACTTTATAAGCTGTCTCTGTACCTGCTGAGTTATAAGCTGTGTGGTGCGCCCTATAAAAAACACTCTCCCACTCATCTTCCGATAGCTCCCTCTCTAGTTCCTTCTCCCATCTCAATTGACCCTTAGTCTTGGTTGAATGGGCCTCCCCAGCAAGAGGACATAGAGTTCAGAAACCACACGCTTATCACCCTTTTTCATTAGAATCCATTTTTCAAACTGGATTAACGGCCTATCGACTAATATCCTGTTGGCTAGAAGCAGGGCCCAGTGTCTTATTTGGTAGTACATCATCCTGGTGGCCTTGATTAGGCCATATTGCTCCCTCTGCTGGTCGAAGGGGATAACCCCCTGCTCATCAAATAAGTATCCCACCCTTTTGCAGCCCCTCTCATACCACCGACGCAGTGCTTCCGGCTGTTGGCCAGGGCCAAAATCGGGGTTCACGCCCAGTGGAGTCATTGGGGACGGGAAGGTCGTCAAACCCGCCCTGCCGGCCACCCGATCCCACGCTCTCATCGTAACCTCCGTAACCGGTGATATATACAACCCCTGCGACGGCGCCTAAGCCAGGGTTCCTTCCATATGTGAGAGCCAGCAACTGCCTGGTCCATGAAGCACCAATGCTTCTCAGAAGACGGTCGGTTCCATTCCAAAAGGAAACCTAACTGTGCTGCCTGAAAGTATCGAAGGAGGCAGGGGACCGCCAGCCCCCCCTCCCTCTTAGGACGATACAGAACCTGCTGTGATATCCGCGCTGCCTTCCCTTCCCATATAAATCTTAAGACTGCAGTTTGGAGGGACGCTATCGTTCGCAGGGGGGGTTCCAGCGGGAGCACCTGGAACAGATAAAGTATACTTGGTAGGATGGTCATTTTCACCGCCGCAACCCTGCCCAGCCAGGACAATTTAAGCCTCCCCCATGACTCCAAGTCGCGCTGCACCTCTCGCATTAGTTTCGAATAGTTCAACTTCGCTGTACTGGCGACTGTGGAGCCCAGCTCAATCCCCAAATATGGGAGCCCCGAAGAGGTCCATGTAAAGTGGAAACGGGCCTTCAGGTCCCTTTCATGCTCCGCAGAGATAAACTTGCCCAGAGCCTGTGACTTAAGCATGTTCATTAGGAACCCCGAAACCTGCCTGTAGGAAGTTGGCTCTGTATGTGCTATTTCAAAGTAAGGAATAGCATGCACAGAGTCCAAGGGTTCCCCTTAGAGGTAAGATAGTGGCAAAAAGAGATAATACTAATGCTCTATTTTGTGGTAGTGTGGTCGAGCAGTAGGCTTATCAAAGGAGTAGTGTTAAGCATTTGTTGTACATACACACAGGCAATAAATGAGGAACACACACTCAGACAAATCCAGCCAATAGGTTTTGTTATAGAAAAATATATTTTCTTAGTTTATTTTAAGAACCACAGGTTCAAATTCTACATGTAATATCTCATTTGAAAGGTATTGCAGGTAAGTACTTTAGGAACTTTGAATAATTACAGTAGCATATATACTTTTCACATAAAACACAAATAGCTGCTTTTAAAAGTGAACACACTGCAATTTTCACAGTTCCTGGGGGAGGTAAAGTATTGTTAGTTTTTGCAGGTAAGTAACCCACCTACAGGGTTCAGTTTTGGGTCCAAGGTAGCCCACCGTTGGGGGTTCAGAGCAACCCCAAAGTTACCACACCAGCAGCTCAAGGCCGGTCAGGTGCAGAGGTCAAAGAGGTGCCCAAAACACATAGGCTTCAATGGAGAGAAGGGGGTGCCCCGGTTCCAGTCTGGCAGCAGGTAAGTACCCGCGTCTTCGGAGGGCAGACCAGGGGGGTTTTGTAGGGCACCAGGGGGGACACAAGTCCACACAGAAAGTACACCCTCAGCAGCGTGGGGGCGGCCGGGTGCAGTGTGTAAACAAGCGTCGGGTTTCCAATGGGAGTCAATGGGAGACCAAGGGGTCTCTTCAGCGGTGCAGGCAGGCAAGGGGGGGCTCCTCGGGGTAGCCACCACCTAGGCAAGGGAGAGGGCCTCCTGGGGGTCACTCCTGCACTGAAGTTCCGTTCCTTCAGGTGCTGGGGGCTGCGGGTGCAGGGTCTTTTCCAGCCATCGGGACTTTAGAGTCAGGCAGTCGCGGTCAGGGGGAGCCTCGGGATTCCCTCTGCAGGCATCGCTGTGGGGGCTCAGGGGGGACAACTTTGGTTACTCACGGTCTCTGAGTCGCCGGAGGGTCCTCCCTGAGGTGTTGGTTCTCCACCAGTCGAGTCGGGGTCGCCGGGTGCAGTGTTGCAAGTCTCACGCTTCTTGCGGGGATTTGCAGGGGTCTTTAAATCTGCTCCTCTGTAACAGAGTTGCAGTCTTTTTGGAGCAGTGCCGCTGTCCTCTGGAGTTTCTTGTCTTTCTTAAAGCAGGGCAGTCCTCTGAGGATTCAGAGGTCGCTGGTCCTTGGGAAAGCGTAGCTGGAGCAGGTTTCTTTAGAAGGCAGGAGACAGGCCGGTAGGTCTGGGGCCAAAGCAGTTGGTGTCTTCTTTTCTTCTTCTGCAGGGGTCTTTCAGCTCAGCAGTCCTCTTCTTCTTGTAGTTGCAGGAATCTAACTTTTTAGGTTCTGGGGAGCCCTTAAATACTAAATTTAAGGGCGTGTTTAGGTCTGGGGGGTTAGTAGCCAATGGCTACTAGCCCTGAGGGTGGGTACACCCTCTTTGTGCCTCCTCCCAAGGGGAGGGGGTCACATTCCTATCCCTATTGGGTGAATCCTCCATCTGCAAGATGGAGGATTTCTAAAAGTCAGAGTCACCTCAGCTCAGGACACCTTAGGGGCTGTCCTGACTGGCCAGTGACTCCTCCTTGTTTTTCTCATTATCTCTCCTGGACTTGCCGCCAAAAGTGGGGGCTGTGTCCAGGGGGCGGGCATCTCCACTAGCTGGAGTGCCCTGGGGCATTGTAACACGAAGCTTGAGCCTTTGAAGCTCACTGCTAGGTGTTACAGTTCCTGCAGGGGGGACGTGTGAAGCACCTCCACCCAGAGCAGGCTTTGTTTCTGTCCTCAGAGAGCACAAAGGCTCTCACCGCATGGGGTCAGAAACTCGTCTCTCAGCAGCAGGCTGGCAGAGACCAGTCAGTCCTGCACTGAACAATTGGGTAAAATACAGGGGGCATCTCTAAGAGGCCCTCTGTGTGCATTTTTTAAGAAATCCAACACTGGCATCAGTGTGGGTTTATTATTCTGAAAAGTTTGGTACCAAACTTCCCAGTATTCAGTTTAGCCATTATGGAGCTGTGGAGTTCGTTTTTGACAGACTCCCAGCCCATATACTCTTATGGCTACCCTGCACTTACAATGTCTAAGGTTTTACTTAGACACTGTAGGGGCATAGTGCTCATTCACCTATGCCCTCACCTGTGGTATAGTGCACCCTGCCTTAGGGCTGTAAGGCCTGCTAGAGGGGTGACTACCTATGCCACAGGCAGTGTGAGGTTGGCATGGCACCCTGAGGGGAGTGCCATGTCGACTTAGTCATTTTATCCCCACTAGCACACACAAGCTGGCAAGCAGTGTGTCTGTGCTGAGTGAGGGGTCCCCAGGGTGGCATAAGATATGCTGCAGCCCTTAGAGACCTTTCCTGGCATCAGGGCCCTTGGTACCAGGGGTACCAGTTACAAGGGACTTACCTGGGTGCCAGGGTTGTGCCAATTGTGGAGACAATGGTACATTTTAGGTGAAAGAACACTGGTGCTGGGGCCTGGTTAGCAGGGTCCCAGCACACTTCTCAGTCAAGTCAGCATTAGTATCAGGCAAAAAGTGGGGGGTAACTGCAACAGGGAGCCATTTGTTTACACTGCCCAAATTCCTCTATAACACCCATTAGCGCTGGTAATGAGGTCATGGGCTCCGCCAAAGTAAGGATGACGTCGTCTGCGTATAGTGAAATGAGATGCTCATCCCCTCAAACCTCATACCCGTGATCTGAGGGTTGTCCCGGAGCCTCTGCGCCAGTGGCTCCATGTAAAGCGCGAACAGGAGGGGCGAAAGCGGACACCCCTGCCTGGTACCTCTGAATGGCGAATGGCAAAGAGAGTGTCCCATTAACCCGGACCGCTGCCTGAGGCTCTTGATAAATGCATCGAACCCAGTCCAAAGCATTCGAGCACCCTGAACAGGTATGGCCAGTGAACCCTATCAAGGGCTTTCTCAGCGTCAATAGACAGGAAGAGCGCCGCCCCACGGGAACGTTCAGTTTTGTCCAAGAGATGGAGCAATCGCTTGGTATTATCACTGCACTGTCTATGAAGTATAAATCCCAACTGGTCAGGGTCCACAGGCCCGGCATATAATAGTTGAGACGGTGTGCCAAAATGCCAGTGAACAGTTTGCCATCAATATTCAGGAGGGAGATCAGCCTATACGAGGCGCATTGCTCTGGGTCCTTCCCCGGTTTCCGGATAACAACGATAGTAGCGTCTAACTTACTAGGCGAAAGCACACCCGTTTGACGAAAGGAGTTAAAAAGTCGCACAAGAACGGGAACAAGTTCCGCACAGAAGGATTTATAAAAAAGCGCAGAAAAACCATTGGGTCAGGTGACTTCCCGGTCTGCAACCGAGCAATCACAGATATAACCTCCTCAGCCCTTATAGGTTGGTCTAACGAGGCTGATTCTGTCACAGACAAAGGAGTGATTGCTATGTCCTCTAAGAAGGATTCTGGGGCTAAGTCACCGGGCTTCTCAGCCATGTACAGACTTCGATAGAATTCCGCAAAAGCCTGCGCTATTTGGTCGCTCGTGCGCGCCTCTGCCCCAGAGGGGAATCGTACCATTTTTATCAGTGACGCTGCATGCTGTGCTCTCAACCTATGCGCCAGTAGCTTGACGCACTTATTACTTCCTACATAATACTTTTGTTTGAGGCGGACTACCGCATACTCTGCCCTGCCCCAGTCCAACCTCCTCAGCTGCTTTCGGACCTTCTCGAGCTCTCGACATATTCTAGGAGCACCGGTGTGTTTATGTAAGCACTCTAACACCCTCACTCGCTGCTCCAAGTCCCCCCTGAGTCAAGACCTCGCCTTATTGTCCCTAGAAGAAAGCGATATCACCTCACCCCTCAAGCCAGCCTTCAGTGCCTCCCACAGTGTAGCAATGCTTGTTGTCCCGTTGTCATTAAAGCTAAGGTAATCTATCATTGCCCTTCGGATCGCCTCTACCGTTGCACCGTTCTGACGCATCGAGTCCCTAAATCGCCATCCCGATGGACTGACCCTCTCCATGTCCATGTGAATCTCAACTGATACCGGAGCATGATCCGACAAAGCCCGCGGCTCAATCGCCGGATCTCTGACCCTGGGGAGAAGCTCCTGGGATGCCAGAAAAAGGTCCAATCTAGCATATGTTTTGGTTGCCGATGAGTAAAAGGAGTAGTCCCTCAACGTGGGGTGCGCGCTCCTCCACACATCCACCAGACCACACTCACTCAGCCACTGCCGCCCAGCATCCGACAAAGACCCAGTCTGACGATACCGTTGGCCTGAGCGATCCAGGTCCCCATCCATCACCAGATTGAAATCACCCCCCCAGCAATACAGCACCATCAGGGGATTGGAGCAGCGGAGTCAGAGACTGTCTCAAGAAGGCTTCTTGTTGGGAATTGGGTGCATATTGAGAAGCGATCGTGAAGGAGAAACCCCCCAATCGAATCCTCATGGCCAGGAGCCTCCCCGGACCCTCATGCAATTTGATATGACTTCCCCCGGGAATGAGCGTGATAAAAGTATTGCCGCTCCTGCATGCTTTGACGGTAGCGAGGACCTGAACTGCCTGGGAAACCACTTAGAGCGCATGCGGTAGGTATCTTTAAGGACAAGGTGTGTCTCTTGCAAAAGACATACATGACTCCCGGATCTCTCTAAAGCTGAGAGGATGGCTAGCCTCTTAGTAGGGTTATTTAGCCCCCTAACATTTAAGCTTATTCATTTGATGGTCATAGCCTATCCTGAAGAAAGCAAGCAGAGGAGACAAGAGCACAACATAGGACTACCACCCACAATATTATCTAGACCGCCTAGAGCAGTGGTTCCCAACCTTTTGACTTCTGTGGACCCCCATTTTATCAATACTGGAGCCCGGGGACCCCCACTGAATCATTATTGGAACCCGGGGACCCCCACTGAGTCATTACTGATAGCTGGGACCTAATATTATTAATTTTTTTAAGCAGTCGCGGACCCCCTGAGGAGGCTTCGCGGACCCCCAGGGGTCCCCGGCCCACAGGTTGGGAACCACTGGCCTAGAGTACTCAGGCCTGAGGATGCCTTCTCAAAAAAACCAGCATCGCAGGGAAAACCAACAGCAAACAACCAGAAAGCACAACAGGTGCATATGACACAAAAGTCCTCGTAAAATCTCCACGGGGCACTATATCCCACCATATCAGGAACTCGGTCCATTGCCCCTGCCGCCTCGACCCTCTGCGACAATCAACATATTATTACGACTGCGGCCTGTAGTAATCCCGGGTGCCCCCGGGTGTCCAAACTAGGCTGAAGTACCAACGGCCAAGCTGTTCAAAGCGGCTTCTCTCTCCGATCTCAGCTCCGATGTCGTCGGGTGCTGCAGCTTCCTTTTCTTCTCTTTTCTCTGCCACCGAGGAAGGCCCCCCACCGATAGAGCCGCCGCCTCGCTCGCCTCCCGACCTATATCCTCAAGGCCCAGGACGCGGCCAGCCTCCATAACAGATTTCACCTGACGGAGCTGTTCCTCCCAGCGGAAGACCAGGCGGTACGGATGGCCCCAGGAATAGGACACATTGTAAGCCCTCAAGTGATCCGTGATCGGCCTGAATTCTCTCCGTCTCTGCAAAGTCTGCACAGATAAATCATGAAAGAGCTGGAGTTCATGCCCTCGAAAGAGTACACTCTGGAGGTTGCGGGCCCGCTGTAGAATCTTTTCTTTAAGGACAAAATTGTGGAGACAGGCTAAAATGTCTGGGGGGTGGTCTCCAGGGGCCCCAGCGGGCCCAACTCGGTGCACCCGGTCCAAGACTACCTCCTGTGTCTCTTCTGTGCCAAGCAAGGAGCGAAACAAATCCACCACGTAGCCCCCAATGTCCCCTTTTTCAGCGCCAACTGGGGCCCCTCGTATACAAATATTTTGTCTCCTCAAGCAATTTTCCAAGCCTTCAACCGCCATCTGAAGAAGATCCTGTTGCTCTCGGAGGCGGACTACTTCCTGTTGCAGTCCCGCGACCTCTTCACCGTGAGGGATCTCACTGTCCTCTAGCTGCGATACACGTTCATCCAAGGAGGTAAGCTCTCCTCGTATCTCCTTCACCTCCCGTGAGATGTCCCTACGCAGCTCTTGGATATCGCCCCGAAGCGACTCAGAGAGGTCAGAAAGCCCTTCGTAACTGAAGAACTCTCCTCTGGCTCCATCTCAACTCGACTCTCCAAGGCCCTCGTCTCAGGTAAGTCCTCCGTCACAGTCCCAGGTGCAAATCGCGCCCCTGCCAACATATCCCTCACTGAGCGCTTGCGTTTGGACTTTGATGTCGCCATGGCGCGCCGGCCTGATCACAACTCACCGGCTCAGTTCCGCAGGTCCTCCAAAGTCACTTTCCGAGGCCGGTCAGTATGCACCGCTCTGTCCGGAACCGCGCCTAGATCCAGCTCCCAGCCGCTACCACTTACAACGGTCCGCTCCTTGTGCCTTTTCGCAGGACTGCAGGGCCAGGCTACTAAAAAGTTCAAATGCTGGGGTTGTACCACCGGGAGGCCAGGTAACTGGGCCCCCACTCTCCACCGGGGCCCCGCAACTCACCGGCCCCGCTCCATGGTGCCAGGGCGAGGAAACCCTGTCAGCAGCCACCGTTCCAACAGGGCATATGGTAGCACCTCTCACCCTTCAGGCGCTCCAATCACCAGCCGCCGGGTCCCATGACGATCTCCAATTATTAAGAGGCCCAAGGTAGGCCCCTCGGCCCTCAATCCCCGGCACCCCATCTGCAAGGGCCGCTGAGGGGAAGGCCCGTCCCGCACAACTTGGCCCCGACCGGAGCCGAGGAGCCCAGAACACCCAGGGGGAGCCTCGCGATGTAGGGAATGCCTCCAGGCTTCCCCCAAGCTGGCCGCAGGACACTTTCTTGGGCCAAGGCGGCGGAGCGCAAGCAAGAACGTCTTAGTGCTCTGCCATCTTGGACACGCCCCCCATCATATATGTTTAATACACAATCCCAAAAGATTGCGTCTATTGTGCGTTCAATGTCTCCATCTAACTGTAACGTTACTTTGTACACCCTATCAGGCGTAGAGACACGCAAGTCCGTGGTTTCTACTTGTAGGAAGTCATCAGTTGCTTTCACCTTCAGATGCTCTAGAAGACTCCAGTGAACTATTGTGACCTCTACCGCACTGTCTAGTAGTGCTAGTGCCCACTTCCTGTTCTTCAATAGAGCCCTGTTCTTGGGTGGCATGTCGAACTGCAAATGCTGCCACTTTTTTCTTTTTAAATTGGGGTTTTTGTTGGGGAGGTTTCTCTTCCTTTTTAACAGAAACCCCTGTTGAGCGTTGTGATTCCTGTCTCGGTTAAACGTACTCTGTTCTTCGCTCTGACCGCCCACTTCTCTCACTGTGTTTTTCTGATGAGTCCTGAAAGGAACAAGATTGGCGTGTATCAGCACCCACCAGGACCACGACTCCACCCAGACCACAATCAACACATCCAGTCAGCCTGCATGCCCACAAATCCACTAACAGGCCCACATCCCTCCCCATGTACACAGCCACCTAACCCTGCAAGGATTCACAATGCCACTACACCACCCACAATGCAACTCCACATCCTGAGCAAAATACAGTGCAAACCTCACAAAGGCACACTGCATGAGCCCAAAAAGTTGCAGCTGCACAAAATAGCTCAGCCCTGTGCACCCCATCCGATCATGCATTTGTAAGAGACATGTCCATGTCCCTCAACAGGCACCACCACCCATGCTACCCTGACGGACAGGACAAGGAGTGGCAGTGCCCCACAGGGAGACAGAGGCACCACACAGGACACTGGGGATGGATCCCTGGACACTGATGAGCAGGCTGGCCCCTCACACAGTCCTGGACTGTCACCATCCAGCAGCCCCACCCAGGATACCACTGAGACACCTACCTCCCAGGCTAGAACATCAGCCCAGGGCAACCGTCACCACACCTGTGTATCCAGGCCACAGACTGGTGGAACGCAGGTACGGAGGCCACAGTCACCCCCTACCAACAGGCAGGAAGACGATGTCCCCAGTAGAAATGGTACCGCCAGACCTGTGCAGGGGACACAGGCACAGGGGGCTAGACCCAGTGGGAGGGCCTCAGTGTCCCAGGGGGGAGGCCACAGGATGGATGCTGCAGGCCAGGATGTGATATCTGAGGTCCTGGGGTCCTACCAGCATATCCATGACAGATTGGCCCAGATAGTATCCACCCTGGAGCATAGTCATAGGATGCAGCAGGAACACCACCAAGAGGCCATGGAGCAGTGGAAACAGCACAACGCCACAATGGCCAGCATAGCAGGAGCACTGCTGCAGCTGGTTTAAACCCAGTCTGAGACCCACACAGGACAGAAGGCCCCCACTACAGCACAGGAGACAGACCGGACAATGACAGCCTCAGCAGCAACATTCCACGAACTACCCTCAGAGGAAACACCCCATGTCATCCCCTCAAGGTCAACAGCAGGAGCCCAAACAGACCCTCAGGCCAAGTTTGGGACTGGAACCCCTGCCAAAAACAAGGCCCCCTCCAAGAAGTAACTCTGCAACAATCTGCCCACCAACCATCCCTCACAATCAACCACCAAACAGTGCAAACAATCAATATTGGACCCATCAATACTAACAACAAGGCTGCCACCATGTTGGCATTCAGGACAACCACCCATGACCAACTGCCATCATTGTAAATTGCACTACTCAATCCCTGCCACAAATAAAACACATATCACACCTGTAACACTGTTCCCTGTCATAATGTGTGAACAAAGTGAAGTATGGATGCAACTGGCTGATAATTACTTTATTGGTAATGTGTAGGACGAAAGTACACGTGTGCCTCAATGTTTTCAAAAGAAAAAACACTAAATGGTATTTGGTACCATGCAGACCTGGACCCAGTTGCTAAAAGTGGATTCAAACCCCACCTAGATGACAAAGCACACTGACAGTATGTATCACAAACACCAATGTCAGCCCTTAGTCCCACATAGTTACTGGAAGTAGAGTTGTATCAGTTGGGTCCTGGAATTGACATCTTCCCCTTCCTCATCCTCACCATCACTCTCATCCCCTCTCTGAGGAAGCTGGTCAGGATTTACAGCACCATCCACATCCAAGAGGGGGATAGAATTTCTCACAGCCACATTGTGCAGCATGCAGCAGGTCATAACTATTCTACACACCTTTTCAGGCCCATAGGCCAGGGAACCCCCAGAGATATGGAGGCAACGGAATCTAGCCTTCAGGAGACCTATTGTGCGCTCCATCACCCTCCTAGTACATCCATGGGCCTCATTGTAATTCCTCTCTGCATCTGTCCTAGGATTTCTCACTGGTGTCAGGAGCCAACACAAGTTGTGAGAGCCAAACTCACCTGGGAAAACGTCTAAAACTGAGCAGTCATTGTCAAGCCTCTGAGTTTAGACAGCCTGGCTGTAGGAGGCTGGACTGGCTTGTAGTGAGTACCAAGGGGTACTTGCACCTTGCACCAGGCCCAGTTATCCCTTATTAGTGTATAGGGTGTCTAGCAGCTTAGGCTGATAGATAATGGTAGCTTAGCAGAGCAGCTTAGGCTGAACTAGGAGACGTGTGAAGCTACTACAGTACCACAAGTGTCACTTGCACAATATCATAAGAAAACACAATACACAGTTATACTAAAAATAAAGGTACTTTATTTTTATGACAATATGCCAAAGTATCTTAGAGTGTACCCTCAGTGAGAGGATAGGAAATATACACAAGATATATGTACACAATACCAAAAATATGCAGTATAGTCTTAGAAAACAGTGCAAACAATGTATAGTTACAATAGGATGCAATGGGGACACATAGGGATAGGGGCAACACAAACCATATACTCCAAAAGTGGAATGCGAACCACGAATGGACCCCAAACCTATGTGACCTTGTAGAGGGTCGCTGGGACTATTAGAAAATAGTGAGAGTTAGAAAATTAGCCCTCCCCAAGACCCTGAAAAGTGAGTGCAAAGTGCACTAAAGTTCCCCAAAAGACAAAGAAGTCGTGATAGAGGAATAATGCAGGAAAGACACAAACCAACAATGCAACAACGGTGGATTTCCAATCTAGGGTACCTGTGGAACAAGGGGACCAAGTCCAAAAGTCACAAGCAAGTCGGAGATGGGCATATGCCCAGGAAATGCCAGCTGTGGATGCAAAGACGCTTCTACTGGACAGAAGAAGCTGAGGTTTCTGCAGGAACGAAAAGGGCTAGAGACTTCCCCTTTGGTGGACGGATCCCTCTCGCCGTGGAGAGTCGTGCAGAAGTGTTTTCCCGCCGAAAGAACGCCAACAAGCCTTGCTAGCTGTAAATCGTGCAGTTAGCGTTTTTGGACGCTGCTGGGGCCCAGGAGGGACCAGGAGGTCACAAATTGGACCTGAAGAGAGAGGGGACGTCGAGCAAGACAAGGAGCCCTCTCAGCAGCAGGTAGCACCCGGAGAAGTGCCAGAAACAGGCACTACGAGGATGCGTGAAACGGTGCTCACCCGAAGTTACACAAAGGAGTCCCACGTCACCGGAGACCAACTTAGAAAGTTGTGCAATGCAGGTTAGAGTGCCGTGGACCCAGGCTTGGCTGTGCACAAAGGATTTCCGCCGGAAGTGCACAGGGGCCGGAGTAGCTGCAAAAGTCGCGGTTCCCAGCAATGCAGTCTAGCGAGGTGAGGCAAGGACTTACCTCCACCAAACTTGGACTGAAGAGTCACTGGACTGTGGGAGTCACTTGGACAGAGTTGCTGGATTCGAGGGACCTCGCTCGTCGTGCTGAGAGGAGACCCAAGGGGCCAGTAATGCAGCTTTTTGGTGCCTGCGGTTGCAGGGGGAAGATTCCGTCGACCCACGGGAGATTTCTTCGGAGCTTCTAGTGCAGAGAGGAGGCAGACTACCACCACAGCATGCACCACCAGGAAAACAGTCGAGAAGGCGGCAGGATCAGCGTTACAGAGTTGCAGTAGTCGTCTTTGCTACTTTGTTGCAGTGTTGCAGGCTTCCAGCGCGGTCAGCAGTCGATTCCTTGGCAGAAGGTGAAGAGAGAGATGCAGAGGAACTCGGATGAGCTCTTGCATTCGTTATCTAAAGTTTCCCCAGAGACAGAGACCCTAAATAGCCAGAAAAGAGGGTTTGGCTACCTAGGAGAGAGGATAGGCTACTAACACCTGAAGGAGCCTATCAGAAGGAGTCTCTGACGTCGCCTGGTGGCACTGGCCACTCAGAGCCGCCCAGTGTGCCAGCAGCACCTCTGTTTCCAAGATGGCAGAGGTCTGGAGCACACTGGAGGAGCTCTGGACACCTCCCAGGGGAGGTGCAGGTCAGGGGAGTGGTCACTCCCCTTTCCTTTGTCCAGTTTCGCGCCAGAGCAGGGCTAAGGGGTCCCCTGAACCGGTGTAGACTGGCTTATGCAGAATTGGGCACATCTGTGCCCAAGAAAGCATTTCCAGAGGCTGGGGGAGGCTACTCCTCCCCTGCCTTCACACCATTTTCCGAAGGGAGAGGGTGTCACACCCTCTCTCAGAGGAAGTCCTTTGTTCTGCCATCCTGGGACAAGCCTGGCTTGACCCCAGGGGGGCAGAAACCTGTCTGAGGGGTTGGCAGCAGCTGCAGTGAAACCCCAGGAAAGGCAGTTTGGCAGTACCAGGGTCTGTGCTACAGACCACTGGGGTCATGGAATTGTGCCAACAATGCCAGGATGGCATAGAGGGGGCAATTCCATGATCTTAGACATGTTACATGGCCATATTCGGAGTTACCATTGTGAAGCTACATATAGGTAGTGACCTATATGTAGTGCACGCGTGTAATGGTGTCCCCGCACTCACAAAGTCCGGGGAATTGGCCCTGAACAGTGTGGGGGGCACCTTGGCTAGTGCCAGGGTGCCCTCACACTAAGTAACTTTGCACCTAACCTTTACCACCAGGTAAAGGTTAGACATATAGGTGACTTATAAGTTACTTAAGTGCAGTGTAAAATGGCTGTGAAATAACGTGGACGTTATTTCACTCAGGCTGCAGTGGCAGGCCTGTGTAAGAATTGTCAGAGCTCCCTATGGGTGGCAAAAGAAATGGTGCAGCCCATAGGGATCTCCTGGAACCCCAATACCCTGGGTACCTTAGTACCATATACTAGGGAATTATAAGGGTGTTCCAGTAAGCCAATGTAAATTGGTAAAATTGGTCACTAGCCTGTTAGTGACAATTTGAAAGAAATGAGAGAGCATAACCACTGAGGTTCTGGTTAGCAGAGCCTCAGTGAGACAGTTAGTCACTACACAGGTAACACATTCAGGCACACTTATGAGCACTGGGGCCCTGGAGAACAGGGTCCCAGTGACACATACAACTAAAACAACATATATACAGTGAAAAATGGGGGTAACATGCCAGGCAAGATGGTACTTTCCTACACTGGCTCTCTGCTAGGTGGCAGCTGCTGACAGAAACACCTACCTATGAGCCACCCTCTGTCCTCTTGCAGTTGTTCCATCTTGTGTGGCACACTACTGTTCCTCAGCACAAAGAAATCATGGACTGAACCGGGGAACATGGCATTCACATGTGAGATGTACTGGTCTGCAGTACATACCAATTGGATGTTCATGGAGTGAAAGTTCTTTATGTTTCTGTACACCTGTTCACTGACTCTTGGGGGTATAATAGGTATGTGGGTGCCATTGATGGCACCGATCACATGGCGTATGTTTGCAAATGCATAGAAGTCAGATTTGATGGCAGGGACGTCAGTACTTTGGGGAAACCTCACATAGGACTGCAGGTGTTGTACAAATACATTTAAAAATCTTGCCAGTATCATGCTGAACATTGGCTGGGAAAAACCTGCACCCATGCCCACTGTCACTTGAAATGAGCCTGTGGTCAGGAAATGGAGTGCAGAGAGCACCTGCACTTTAGTAGGGATGGCATGCTGATTAGATTAGCCGGTCTCAGTGCTTTAATGCACAAAGCTCATCAATAGTAGCACTGGTGAGTCTGTAATTGATTATGATGTGATGCTCCACCATGGTTTGCACATCCACAAGTGGTCTGTACACCGATGGGGCCCTTCCTCGCCACAAGGGTCGGTACCTAGGAGGGATTTGAAACACGTGTGAGGGACACGCATACATAGGCACACATTGTCATTTCAGTGTGCACTGCTTACTTGATTGTAGGGACTCAAAAGTAAAATTTCCTTGACAGATTTTCATCTAGACCTCAATGAGTGAATAGGATCTGATATGTGTGTTATTGTCAATGGTCACATGCATCGGTGTGTTAGGTGAACAATAAGGCCTACATTGTGCAGATATCATTTTTATTAATGCGTAGTTAAGGCCAAAATGTCTGCCCCCTGTAATCCAGAACTGTCATTGTGGAAGTGACCTCATACCGCTAGCAGTTGACGTAACAGCGTAAGGCGGTGTTTACCGCAGTTTGCACCGTCATTGGTTAACATGGATGCCAATGGAGAATCCTGGCATATCATGATCCATGCCGGAGCACACCGCCACGGTATGTATGCAAAATTGTCACCCCAACTTCACTTGACTCCCTGATCTCGTGCGAGCAGGCACTCCTCTGCGTGTACTGCTGTGTTCTACCTCTGGTCGTGGAAGTGGCTCATGTTGCAGGGGAAGGGGCCCCGGCCTTCATCCAGGAGGATTTGTAGAGGCTAGTGGACTGGGTCCTGCCCCTGTACGGCAAGCTCTACGGACAGCCAGAGGTACAGGTAAGTTGGGGTTTGGGGGCACTGTTTGGGCGTAATGGATGGTGTTGGCAGTACATATGTGTGCACCTCTGAGCCTTAATGGGCCATGGTTCATGCCATGCTGCGTGCGTATGTCCTGTAAGTCTGTCAGTACTGTCCGACACATAGTGGACGTATAGCCAGCTGTACATATTTTCAAAGTGCCTGACCTCTGTGTTACATTTCTGTGTCTCCCTTTTAGGTCAGCGGCCACCAGAAGAGGGCACTTTGGCATGCCATCGCCAAGGAGATGCGGACCCTGGGGGTCTACAACCGGCAGAGCACCCACTGCAGGAAGATGTGGGATGACCTGTGGTGCTGGGCACAAAAAATCTGTGAGGTCCAGCTGGGGAAGTCCTCCCAACGGGGAACGGGTGCCCGCGAGCACTGACACCCCCTCATGCTATGCATCCTGGCGGTGGCGTACCCAGACCTGGATGGGCACTTGAAGGCTGCATAGCAGTCACAAGGGGGTGTGTACTCATGTCGCAATCTTAACGCTTGATGGATGTCTGTGTGTGCATTAGGGCTTATGCTGCTTAGTTGCAGGGACTATGACTGAAGTCCATCTACATGATGGCCCCCGTAGGGTGTAGGGGTGTTTTGGTCAAAGTCTCCTTCGCCCCAGGCACCTCCTCCCCTGCCCCAGTGAGCCCTGCTGCCCTCCCAGAGGAGGCTATTGATCTCCTGAGAACCATCTCTGTAGGGCAGACAACCATTGTCAATGCCATCCCGTGGCTAGCATCAGAGATGCAACAGACAAATGCCTATCTGGATGGCATTCACGGTGCCATGTCTGGCCTACAGAGATCTCTTTAGGCTCTGGCCTCCTCTTTGACGGCAGCCAGTATCCCTGGTCATTCCGTCCCCCCTCCAACCTCCTCTACCCCTTCCAGCACCCCACTCCCTTCACCTGTCCAAAGCACACAAACTGACACCCAGTCAAACACCTCAACACACAAAAAGCACACTTCTAAACACAAGCATTCACACAGCCAATATACACATGCACACAAAGCAACATCCACTTCCGCTAGTGTGCCCACCTCTTCCTCCTCCCTGCCTGTCACCTCCACATGAACACCCCCAAGCACTGCACCTTCATTCACTGTTGCTGAGCCTATTCCAGTATTCACCACAATACCAGGCATCCATACATGCACCCCAGACACCACACCTGCACTCACCACAACTACTGTAGTTGACACATGCAGCACCCTCACCAGACTTGCAGACACCCACACAACATACATGTACACTGTCAGCCTGTCTTCTCCCACTGTGTCCAACCCGCCTCCCCCAAAAACACACACGCACCAAGACACCCACCCATCACACATCCCCCCACACCTCAGCATACAGTCCAGTCACCTGCACTCATAACATGCACCCCTACACCACTTACAACCACACCATCTGCCTCCACTTCCACACCCTCCTCCAGGTCCAACACAGTGGCTCCCAAAAAACTTTTCCTCTCCCGTGCTGACCCCTCCAACCCACTGGCCCACCCCGTCTTGTCCCTAAGCATGCGCACCTCCATGCCCTTTCCACTACTTTCACTTCACAGCCGGCCCCTGTCTACCCTTCACATTCCCGTGCCCCTTGCCCAGAGAGGAAGAAGCCCTGTGCAGAGCCAAGTCCATCTGGCTCCACCTGGTCGAAGCACACACCCCCACCTTCCAAAGCCAAACACAAACCTCCTCCACCTTCCGAGCGCAAGTCCAAGCCCGACCCCAGTCGCACATCCCTACCACCCCTTGCCCCTGTACCCTGAGGTACCTAGATGCCCCATTGTTGCCCCATTAGGTGGAGTAACGTGCACTTTTGGGAGTCAGGTTGGGGCCATTTTAGCCCAAACATGTCTGGCACTATGGACTGGCCATTGATTTTGTTGTGAATAGTTAGCTCTGTGATCTGAAATAAATATTTTTGTGTGCCCTGTGTTATGGCAGCACACTCTTGAACCCTGGTCTCTCATTTCATTGTTTGTGGGTGTGGGGCATTAGTATGTACTATGGTCGGGTTGGATTTGCCTTGTGTCGGGTAAGTACCTCTTGCTGTGGGGTGTATGGGTTGTGCTGCTGTGAAGGGTTGTGGGAGCTTTGCAGGGTGGGTGGAGTGGGTGGGTATGTAACTGTGCCCTTTCTTCCCTTGTTTCGTAGGTTGCGGTACTTACCGTTATTGTCTTCGTCGGCGGTATTGGTCATGGAGGTATATGGCAAGGAGCAGGGCTGGCATGATCTGCAGTTCTCTATCCATGTCTGCTTCTGCGCGTTGTGTGGGCCTCCGGTGAGCGTTTCCTTATATTAAGTTTGTTTCCGTCTGGCTTTGCATGGCGGTGGTTCCCACCCCAGAACTGAAAGCGGTCTAGTGGTTCATTATTTGATGGTTGGGTTGGGCCTTTCCGTCAGCCTTTGGGTGGACTCTGCCGTCGTCGGCACTCCTCTACTGGCGGTGGATAGTTTTAAGGAGGCCTGTGTTTCAGTTGGTACTTTATTTAGCGGTCCGGACCGCTCCTCTGTTGGAGGTTTTTACCACCACAGCCGGCGGTGCGGTTTGGACCGCCGTGTTTATAATGATGGCCATTGTGCTGGCCTAAGGAAAAACAGCTAGAAATAAATAAATAAAACAAGACCGTAAAAGTGGCTATTGTTAAAATAATAAATTAAGCTGAATAAAATATATCTAGGTTAAAGTGCACAGCGGCAGGCCTAGTAGGCTAAAATAACATGCATGGAGCTGTAACTAAAATGGCTACACAACGCTGCTGAGATAGCTAAGACGTTTCACACCCCAGCCAATGTCCAGGTTCTCTAAGTGAAAATCCAGTTGGACAGCCAATAATTGAAAATGAAGCTGCTATTGCAATGAATGAGGTGGAGACTGCAATGCAACAAGCAAGATGGGAGGAAATTGATTTGGAAGATTTAACTGGACAACTAAATGATGAGCAAAAAGAAATATACACTGAGATGAAAGTAAGAGTTGAGCATGGATTGCTGTATGACAAGATAGAGTGTACATGCACATCATTTTAGCCCATACTGTTGTATGTCAGCAGTCAAGATCGTGCAGGTGAAAGCTTTTTATTACAAATCCTCACTGTTTCCCAAGAGAAGACTACAATGTGCAATTTGTTATGTGTTACTGCACCAACTGGATTAGCTGTACACAATATTAAAGGAATTACTTTGTATAAAATGTTGATGCTACCTGTTGAACATGACAACAGATTAGAATATCAAAAGTTGTCTGGTGAAGTTTGTTATATGTTGAGAGTGCTAAAAAAGTTAAAACTTTTAATCATCAGTGAGGTGAGCATGGTCTCAAACTTAATGTGTCTTTTTACAATGGAGAATGCAACAGATTCTAAGAACAGGTTAGGATGTGCTATTTGGAGGAAAAAGAATTTGGAGATCTATTGCAACTTACACCTGTCAAAAAACAGCCTGTGTTTAAAACTCTACTTCATGATGAAACTCAGAATTCTTTGGGACGTATTGGAAATGTGAATATTTGTTTAAACATCCAATACAAGGAATTACTAAGGAATATAAAACAAGCGCCTGACATTTATTATGGGAATATTCTGAATTATACTAGAGTAGGTTGTTAAAACTGTTTCCAATGAAGAAGAGGGCAGAGCTAATGTTCACTTTCATGCAAGATGGAAAACCAATTGTGTGTCTAATGCCTACATTGGAAGAGTGCACCTATTTCAATAAAGAGTTGCTGGAAGGGGGCATGTCCAAGCAAGTTGGCCGAATAGACATTCTTCCATAAGCTCCCATCTATGCTTAATGAATCCTGCTGAAATCCTGCCTTATCCCTGGCCATCCTCTCTCTCCCTATACTCCTCTACCAGCATGATGATTAGGGGATGCTTTGGAAAGTGATTTGCGTCTCCCACGGGCCGCCCTGGGAACCAAGAAGCATGGGTCTGATTGGCACCTGTAATGGTGGATGACTGCAACTACAGCCTGTAACACGGAGTACGGTGCAAGTGGTGTGGATGGCTGTATACTCGCATGGAGGTAGGGCCTTGCTGTAAGGCTTGGCATAATCAATGTGCCTATATTAGGGGCTACCTCATTTGTGCTGAGGCTGGGGCTGACCCTTGCTCCAGGAATCAGAACCTCAGGGTCCCCTGTGATGCCCCTGGGACGTGCCCCCAATGAGTAGCCTACATAGGATTTGGGACGAGGTGTCCCTTGTGGTTTCAACAATAAACTGTTCATCTGGCCTTATGATATTTGCTCCCCCTTTTGGGCCCCCAGAGCTGTGTGGGCCGCGCCAGTTTAGGAGCCTGCAAAATGTACCTCCTCGCCTCTAGGGCAGAGGTGCTGTCCCACAGTGATGAAGTGTGGGTCCTGTCTCTTCTAGGCATCTATTGGAGGAGTGAAAGGCTTTGCCCAAGTGACCCTGGGCAAACTAGTGAGGGGGATGGCCTCCCGGCAACTGAGGGTGTCGGGACCTGACCCCCAGACTTCCTGGACGATTTGGCTTCTTGAATGGGGTCTTGGCGTGACAGGGGGAAGGGGAGCTGCATGGTCCTGGTGCCTGAAGACTAGAGTACATCCTGTGAGGTCTGCTCCTGTGCCTGCAGCTGCTCCCATTAGAGGCCCCTCATGTATGGTGTGCAGCAGGGGTTCCACTGGCAGCTGCCATAAACATCTGCAACCCAGGGCTCATGGTAGGAAATTTATACCTGTGTGCTTATCCAAGTGGGTCCTCTGGCCGAAAGATGCTTTCCAGTGGCAGATGGTGGACCCTTACTGGGGTACAGATATCCGTCCACCATCACTTACATAATCCTGTGTTCAATATCACCAGGGACCCTGAGACTTCACTGCACCCTGCTCTGTTTGTCCCCTTTGGTGTTGTCTGTGTCATGAGGCAGTGCCCCTCCCAACCAGGACACCTCCGTATCCTGAACTGAGCACCCACACCTCTAACCAACGCTTGCCGTAGACACCTGCAGTACTAATGGGGATGCCCAGGAGTGCCACCAGCTCTGCTCTGGTTTTGCTGTAGTGCTCGGACGCTCACGATTCTTGCCACCATGGTAAAGGACAAAGGCTCTAAATCTGTTGCGGCAAATAAAATTGTCAATTACACTCACTCGCTGCAGCCCCATGCTCAGGCGGAAAATGAAGATGGACTATGACCCCGGAGAACATGTTGCGGAAAAAGGTATCCTACCCCGTCCCTGGCGGACCCCATGGCGGCAATTCAAGGAAACAAAGCTGAAGTGGTCAACAAGATTGAGGCAGTTGCAGTGAATATTAACTTGCTCCGAGCTGATTTGCGGAAGATATCGGATAGTGTGACCATGATGGAACAAAATGTAGACACACTGCAACAAAAGGTCTGCTGTCTGTGTACCACGGTCTTGGATTTGGAGAAATTGACAGTACGCTTGGATAAATGCATCAAGGTCTTAGATGGACAATCCCGAAGGAACAACCTCCGCTTTATGGGGTTTCCAGAGAGGGCAGAGGGGCAGTCCGCTGAACTGTTCTTGGAGGAACAAATCACAACAGTCCAAACAAATACTCCTACTACACCCGAGGGGTATTTATTTGGGTGGCCCCTAGTGTGTCCTGTCTCCATCTGAACCATATCCTGGACCCGGAGGGGCGATACATAATCCTGTATGGCACCCTAGATGGACAAGAGGCCTGTCCTATTAATATGTATGCATCTAAAAATGATTTAACTGATTTCTACACTATTGTGGCATAGGACACCTCCCCATATCCAGTAGCCAATATTATTTTGGTGTGGGATTGTAACTGTGTACTAGATGGTGTGGTGACCTTGACCACATCTCTCCCCAACAGCACACCAAACCCACCATGACAGAGACATTATGTGACATAATGTGTGAATTACACCTTAGTGACCTCTTAGTTGCCTCTTAGTGACCTCTGGAGAGTAAGGTACCCACATACTAAACAATGTTCCTGTTATAATCCAACCACGGGCACCCACAGTCGATTGGATTATTGCCTGGTTTCTGATACTTTAGCACCTCTACCCTCTGGAATTTCTTACTTGCCTAGATATCTCTTAGACCACGCCCGCATTATGTTGGTGCTTGGGAAAATAACCAGTAGACAAATGATACTGCTCTTGCAACTCAGCATGGAGACCCTTACAGACCCTCCCTTTGCAGCTACAACCTCAGTCACACTAACACATTACCTCTAAGTGAATTTGGGCACCTCAGGCAGCAGGGCTATGGATTGGGAGGCAATTAAATTTGTCCTCCATTGAGTCTGCCTTTAGACAACATATGGAGTCCGACGGCAGCTTGAAAGAGGTATACAGATGCAAAAACAGGCCTTGAACGAGATAGAGTGAGCTGTCCCCCACATCCAGAGTGCCTGAAGGATTGGCACAAGACCAGTAAGACCCTTTTAGATGACTTGCACAGATTAGCAAAACATATCTGCACTGCGCACCCCCAGAGACTTTCTGCAGAGGGGGATAAGACCTCAGAGATGCTGGCCTGTCTGGTTAAAAAGGAGAATTTCAGGACCCCAATCATGCTTCTCCATCCCATTTGCACAAAAAGGGCCATTAATTAGATTTTCCATTCTCATTTAAGCAACATCCATGCTACCTGGACACAGTCCCAATAGTGCTCCATTACAGTCTATCCCTTGGAAATTCCACTCCCCAGCTTTACTTATGACAACTATAATAACCTGGATAAGCCCATTACACATGAGGAGATTCTCGCTGTTATCTCGATGTTGAAGACAGCCAAAACACCTGGGAATGACAGTCTCCCTGCTGAGTTTTAACATAGATATATTGATATCCTGGCTGGGAAGCTCCTAGAGGTCTTTAACAAAGCCCTTCAGAAGGGCAGCCTCCCCCCATTGCTTTGGGAAGATCTAATAGTAATGATCCACAAATCTGGTAAAGACCCTACCATGTCCTCATCATACAAGCCCATTTCCCTTCTAAATAGCACTGTTAAAGCACTCAGTAGTACTCTATCTGCCTGCTTTTTACCACACCTCCCATCCCTTGCACATACGGACCAATTGGGGTTTATCTCTGGGAAAAGTACGGTGCATAATTTGAGACAGCTCTCCCACATATACCGTACTACGCAAAGTCATGATGGTGCATTTGCACTGACCCTTTTAGATATTGAGCGAGCATTTGACTCTTTGAGCTGGACATACTTATGGCATGTCCTGAGAAAGATTGGGATAGGACCTAAATTAATTCAATGGATCAACTTCTATATAGAACCCCTGTGCCTATGAATGCTCTGGTGGGGATGTCTCTAGCGTGTTTCATCGATGTAGGGGCCCCAGGCAGGGCTGCTCTCTTTTCCAGCTCTTGGTTGTGCTCGCGATGGAGCTTGTGCTATGAGACTTCTTAAAATAATGAATCCCTGAGGGATTACGATAGGAAAGACCACTAATGTGGTCTCCCTTTATGCAGACGATGCCTTAATATATCTTTGTCACCCAACGTACTCCATGCCCATACTCATGCGGGTAATGCAGGAGTTTGGAGAGATCTCTGGGCTGCTGGTCAACCCCCCTAATTCCTGACTCTGCTCTGGGCTCTCTTACGTGAACTTCCCTTGAAGATTTTCCTCCGACAGGCCTTCCTTAAAAAATACAAGATGTCCACTATTTGGGTATTCGCTTAGCACCTACTGAGAAGGCGTTTCTAGATGTTGATATTGGAAGAGTAATTCAGGGCCTCTAAGCCTCCGTACATTTTTGGAGAGACTTGCCTCTTTTCCTTATGGGGAAACTAGCTATAGCAAAAATTATACTACTCCCCAGATCCTTGTATGCCCTTCAGGGCACATTCTTTGTGATCCCTCATCAATACTTTAAGATGATTGACAGCCTGTAGGTTGACCTATTATGGGCAGAAAAGCATAGACGGTTGTGTCTCTCCACAGTGAAGAGACTGTGGTCCCAAGGGGGTATCGAGTTCCCTTATATGGAACTCTATTACATGGCAGCACACTTACAACTTGCCGTCTCCTGGCTAGATCAAAAGAACTCCTGAGAGAAGACCTTTTTTAAGGTCTCTCATGTGAATGGAGCACTCCCAACACTATTGATGAGTGGTTCTAGAGTCCCCCTGACACGCCTTATTTGATGCGGCAAGTGGTGGGGGTTGTGAGGGAGCAGCAAAAAGGGTGTTGCGACCAGTCCCTTGTGCTCCAGAGTTATTGCTCTGGATTTTGCAGCCATTCTGCAGGATAGCAGAGTCGTTGTCACTCCAATGATGGAAAGAAGGAAGTTGTCACACATTGAAGGATCTCTAGGTGGAGGGGTACTTTATTCCGTATGCCACAGAGCTGGAATCTTTTGATGTTGGCCCGGGTCAGTTCTTACAATACCAAAAACTCTCAGCCATGTCAAGCAAGATATAGCACTTCTTTCCTGAAGCCCTGCCCAACTCTGTCACTCTCACTACGTTAATGAGGCTGGAAGGGGGTTAATGTTTGCTGTCACATCTGTATAGGGCTTTGCATGAGGACCTCCTAAAGAGATCCCTCCCAATTCATGCTAAGTGGGAGGAATTACAAATGGAGACACTGACAGGAAAAGACTGGGTGTGTATTTATGAAGGGTGTCGCAGTACCAGCTCCAATACTGTTTGAACTCACTCAAAATAACTTTATCCACCGTACTTATCTCTCCCCCAAGACCCTACACACGAGTAAGCCTACACGTCCTAACATGTGTCTCTGGTGCCGAAGCATAACATTGGATTTCATACACATTATCTGGGACTGTGTGGATTTTTCATCATACTAATGGCTGATACTTGACAATCTCGATAGAGGCTCTGGATGGAGGGTGCCACTAGAAATTCGACAAGCGATACTAAGCCTAATCCCCTCAACCTTCGGTAAGAAAGTAGTAGGAAATTTGCTCTTCTGGGTCTTACTCTAGCAAAATACTGAATAGCCATAACATAGTTGAGTGCTACACCCCCCAAAAATATGCTGATAGGCTCAATGGTATCACTGAATGGGCCACACAGGAAGAGATCTGAATGAAACATGTCTGCAATTATGATAAATTGGAGGGCAATCTCTAGGCCTGGGCAGCCATGCTCATTGACGCGAGGGAAGCCTTCACAGAGGTATGCACTGGACAATGACTCAATACTAATGTGAAGTGTATTTTTGCCCAAGAAAAAAAAAAGCAGCCCGTTTATTTTCACACCAGTGCTATTCAGCACTTAATTGAAATACCAACAAACATGACAAAATGTTTCACGGACAGCACACATCCGCAGACAAATGCATGCTTGAATGGGGACCACCGGCTCTGCACGTAGAGAAAAGCGACTGGGTTGAGGTTGTAGGAAAGTACCATCTTGCCTGGCTTGTTACCCCCATTTTTACTTGTGTGTCAGTTTGTTTTTGCCTGTGTCACTGGGATCCTGCTAGCCAGGACCCCAGTGCTCATAAGTTTGTGGCCTACATGTGTTCCCTGTGTGGTGCCTAACTGTATCACTGAGGCTCTGCTAACCAGAATCTCAGTGTTTATGCTCTCTCTGCTTTTAAAACTGTCACTTCAGGCTAGTGACCATTTTCGCCATTTCTGATTGGCACACTGGAACACCCTTATAATTCCCTAGTATATGGTACCTAGGTACCCAGGGTATTGGGGTTCCAGGAGATCCCAATGGGCTGCAGCATTTCTTTTGCCACCCATAGGGAGCTCAGACAATTCTTACACAGGACTGCCACTGCAGCCTGAGTGAAATAACGTCCACGTTATTTCACAGCCATTTTACACTGCACTTAAGTAACTTATAAGTCACCTGTATGTCTAACCCTCACTTGTTGATGGGTAGGTGCAAAGTTACTAAGTGAAAGGGCACCCTGGCACTAGCCAAGGTGCCCCCACATTGTCAGGGCAATTTCCCCAGACTTTGTGAGTGCGGGGACACCATTACACGCTTGAACTACATATAGGTCAATACGTATATGTAGCTTCACAATAGTAACTCCGAACATGGGCATGTAACATGTCTAAAATCATGGAATTGTCCTCCCAAGCCAAATCTGGTATTGGGGTGCTCCAGCATGGACCCCAGGTACTGCCAAACTAGCTATCTGGAGTTTTCTCTGCAGCAACCGCTGCTGCCAACCCACAGACAGGCTTCTGCCCTCCTGGAGTTTGGGCAGCCCAGTCACAGGAAGACAGAACTAAGGAATTCCTCTGAGAGAGGGTGTTACACCTTTAGAAATAGGTGTTAAGGGCTGGGGAGTAGTAGCGTTCCCCAGCCTCTAGAAATGCTTTGAAGGGCACAGATGGTGCCCTCCTTGCATAAGCCAGTCTACACCGGTTCAGGGATCCCCCAGCCCTTGCTCTGGCGCGAAACTGGACAAAGGAAAGGGGAGTGACCACTCCCCTTTCCATCACCACCCCAGGGGTGGTGCTCAGTGTTCCTCCAGTGTGTCCCAGACCTCTGCCATCTTGAATGCAGAGGTGTGAGGGCACAATGGAGGCCTCTGAGTGGCTAGTGCCAGCAGGTGACGTCAGAGACCCCTCGTGATAGGTGCTTACCTGGTTAGATGCCCAATCCTCCTCTGAGGACTATTTAGGGTCTCTCCTGTGGGTTTCTCTTCAGATAACGAATGCAAGAGCTCACCAGAATTCCTCTGCATCTCCCTCTTCGACTTCTGCCAAGGATCGACCGCTAACTGCTCCAGGACACCTGCAAAACCGCAACAAAGTAGCAAGAAGACTACCAGCAACATTGTAGCGCCTAATCCTGCCAGCTTTCTCGACTATTTCCTAGTGGTGCATGCTCCGAGGGCTGTCTGCCTACACCTTGCCCTGGAAGCCAAGAAGAAATCTCCTGTGGGTCGACAAAATCTTCCCCCTGCTAACCCAGGCACCAAATATCTGCATCAGTGGTCCTCTGGGTCCCCTCTCATCTTGAAGAGCATGGTCCCTGGAACACAGGTGCTGGATCCAAGTGACCCGACAGTCCAGTGGCCCTTCTGTTCAAATTTGATGGAGGTAAGTCCTTGCCCCCCCACGCCAGACAGTTATCCTGTGTACTGCGTGATCTGCAGCTGCTAGGGCTTCTGTGCACTTTTGCAAGGATTCCTTCATGCAAAGCACAGCCCAGGTCCCCAGGACTCTGTCCTACATTGCTCAACTCGCTGAGTTGACCACCGGCTTCGTGGGACCCTCTTTTGTTGTGTTGAGATGACCGCCATGCTCAGATGTCTTGAATGCCTGTTCAAGTGCTTCTGCAGGTGCTGCCTGCTTCTACATGGGTTATCTCTGTTGCTGAGCACCCCCTCTGTCTCCTCCTCCAAGGGGTTACATCCTGGTCCTTCCTGGCCCCTGGCAGCACCCATTATCTTCAACTGTGACTCTTGCAGCTAGCAAGGCTTGTTTGCGGTCTTTCTGTATAGAAACAATTCTGCATCCTCCAGCACGCCGTGGGACTTCTTCTGACCAAAGGAGAAGTTCCTGGCACCTTCAGTTGTTGCAAAATCTTTGGCTTCTCCCACCCGGTGCCAGCTCTTTTGCACCTTCATCCGGTGTTTAGTTGGCTCCTGTCCCCCCTGAACACCTGCATGACTCTTGGACTTGGTCCCCTTCCTTTGCAGGTCCTCGGGTCTAGGAATCTGTCTTCAGTGCTTTGCAGTCAGTTGTTGCCCTTGCAGAATCCACTATCTTGACTTTACTGTCTTTCTGGTGTAGTAGGGTAAATTTACTCCTACTTTTCAGGGTTTTGGGGTGGGGTAGGGTATCTTTGACACCCTTGGTGTTTTCTTACACTCAGAGTGACCCTCTACACACTACACTAGGCCTGGGGTCCATTTGTGGTTCGCATTCCACTTTTGGAGTATATGGTTTGTGTTGCCTCTAGGCCTATTGTGTCCTATTGCATCCTATTGTATTCTACAGTGTTTGCACTACTTTTCTAACTGTTTACTTACCTAATTTTGGTTTGTGTGTATATTTTGTGTATTTTACTCACCTCTTAAGGGAGTATATCCTCTGAGATACTTTTGGCATGTTGCCACTAAAATAAAGTACCTTTATTTTTAGTAACTCAGAGTATTGTGTTTCTTATGATGTAGTGCTATATGATATAAGTGGTATAGTAGGAGCTTTGCATGTCTCCTAATTCAGCATAAGCTGCTCTGCTATAGCTACCTCTATCAGCCTAAGCTGCTAGAACACTACTAATCTACCAATAAGGGATAACTGGACCTGCCACAAGGTGTAAGTACCACAAGGTGCCCACTATAAGCCAGGCCAGCCTCCTACAGAGGTCCAAGTAGGTGCCTGAGAATGATGCTCCTTTTGATGAAGTAAGTGTGGGGAACAGGGGGTACCAGATTTTGTCAGCGTTTCGCCTACCGCAGGATTGGGAGGAAACTTGTGAAGATGATACCACAATATTGCATCATGTGA
Source organism: Pleurodeles waltl (assembly GCF_031143425.1). Lineage (NCBI taxonomy): Eukaryota > Metazoa > Chordata > Amphibia > Caudata > Salamandridae > Pleurodeles > Pleurodeles waltl. The sequence goes on from NC_090447.1 coordinate 1,222,421,070, forward strand.
TAAAATAAGTAAGTGTGGGTGTGGCTCAGGGAGGCAGATGTCCGAATTTTTACATACTTATCCCCAGAACGGACTCTGGTATGCTACCTCTGTGAGGATCACAAAGTGGATGGGCATTCCTACCCCCATATTCACATAATACTTTGGTTAAACAATACAGATTGATATGCGCTGAATAAAACAATATATACCTCCTATGAGCCAATGTAGGTTCACTTGGCAAAATACCCAGTTTAGGCCATTAAGTTTATTACCATCACAAGTAGACTGTATAATCTATGAGTTTCTCCATTTATACAAGTAAGCATTGAACTGGTGGGCTAGACAGGAAATACAGTGGAGGTATTAGATACCTAGGACCACCTTGTAGTAAGTCTTTTTCTTTCTGCAGTGTGTGACTACGAGGGACATCATCCCCACCCTATACCAGGGGCCTGCAGCCCTTAAAGTTTATGGTAAGAGTATGAATATCCCCAATAACAATGAGGATGAGTGGATGTAATGAGTAACGACGACAGGCACCACATCCACAAGAATGAAGACTTGTATGCTTTGTGATACCAATTGTTGCATGACATTTGGCACCTTTTGTTTGTAGTGGTTTACTGTGTTTCATTACTAGACGTGCTCACGTATAGTCACTAGTACATGCTAGAAACAGAGCAACTCCAACGTAGGAGCGGGTCTAATTCATTTTGATCCTTTTCTATGTATAGGTACCTCCAAATTTTGAATAATACTCAAGTGAGCCTTGAGCATGTTGGATGTGAAGTAGAGCTTCCCACTAGTAGGATAGGATTGGTTCCACCTCACAGAAGCACTGATAGGGATCGCTGGCCCTGAAGAATGCCCCTGACCAGTTATGGCTTAGCATGAGGCCAGAAACATGTTGGCCTTAATGATTGTATCAACGGATTGAGTCATTATACTAAAAAAAGTTTGATTTTTGCTTTATTCCTACCAACAGTCACCACTATTAAAGGTGTGATTTATACTGGCTATTTTAATAGATGACTGGATCCCTGTACTAGCCAGAATCATTTTATCTAAGAACTCCCTCTGGGTTTATTCAACTACAAGGCTGAATCCGCCTAGGTGGCACTCTCCTACCTGGGTGGGACAGGTGGCCGATGTTAAAGCATGACACCATTATGTGTGTGAGACCACCTATCCCATAAGGAGGAGTCTCTAACATAGGTTTCAAATTAACCGGCTTCATGAATTATCCTAGAGGATACTAATGGGATCACAACAAAAGAAGAGATTGCAGTTAAAAGTGTGTCCTTTTTTTGTTCCCTCCATACCTGGTGTGTTCATTGTTCTATAACATTACATTCTCAGGATACCCAACCAAGCAAATACCAATTTAGCCACTAACTTACACACCCATACTGATACAGCTTGTGTCACACCTGGAACACACAGATACAAACACTGACACACCCAGGCACACAAACCAATAGAGGCACTATCACATCCAGCCACACACTGATATAGCCACTGACACTCCCAGCCCCACACTGACACAGCCTCTGATACACGCAGGCACACATGGTTACAGACAGTAACACACCCAGGCACACACCAATATAGCCACTAACATACCCAGCTACCATCGGGTGCCACTGCTCACACACCCACTTATACCCCAATACAGCTCTCACACACACTGATATGGCCACTAACACACTCAGGCACATGCCAATACAGCCAGTGACACACCCAAACACACACCAAAACAGGCACATACACACCCATGCATGCACTGATACAGTCAATGATACTTCCAGCCACACAGTGATTCAGCCTTTGACATACCCAGGCACACACTGACACAGTCACTAACATATCCAAACACACACATCAATAAGGCACTGACACGCCCATGCACATACTGATACAGCCGCTGACACACCCAAGCACATGCACCAAATCAGACACTGACACAGCTAAACACACACTGATATAGCTACTGACACTCCCACCAACACACTGATATAGCCTCTGATACACACGGACACACACTAGTACAAACACTGACAGACCCAGGCACACACTGATACAGGCACTGTCACACCCAGGAAGACAGCCATGCAGCCACTGACTGTAGGAAGGTAGCCTCTTTCTAGCCTTGTTACCTCCACTTTTGGCCTGTTTGTGAGTATATGTCAGGGTGTTTTTACTGTCTCACTGGGATCCTGCTAGACAGGACCCAGTGCTCATAGTGAAGACCCTATGTTGTCAGTGTGTTTGATATGTGTCACTAGGATCCTGCTAGCCAGGACCCCAGTGCTCATAAGTCTGTGGCCTATATGTGGTCGCTGTGTGGTGCCTAACTGTATCACTGATCTCTGCTAACCAGAACCTCAGCGTTTATGCTCTCTCTTCTTTTACAATTGTCACTGCAGGCTGGTGACTAATTTTACCAATTCTCTTTGGCATACTGGAACACCCTTATAATTCCCTTGTATATGGTACACAGGTACCCAGGGTATTGGGGTTCCAGGTGATGCCTATGGGCTGCAGCATTTCTTTTGCCACCCATAGGGAGCTCAGACAATTCTTACACAGGACTGCCACTGCAGCCTGAGTGAAATAACGTCCACGTTATTTCACAGCCATTTTACACTGCACTTAAGTAACTTATAAGTCACCTATATGTCTAACCCTCACTTGGTGAAGGTTAGATGCAAAGTTACTTAGTGTGTGGGCACCCTGGCACTAGCCAAGGTACCCCCACATTGTTCAGGGCAAATTCCCTGGACTTTGTGAGTGCAGGGACACCATTACACGCGTGCACTACATATAGGTCAATACCTATGTCAAGCGTCACCATGGTAACTCCGAACATGGCCATGTAACATGTCTATGATCATGGAATTGCCACCCCAATACCATTTTGGTATTGGGGGGACAATTCCATGCATCCCCGGGTCTCAAGCATAGAGCCCCGGTACTGCCAAACTAACTTTCTGGTGTCTCCTCTGCAGCTACTGCTGCTGCCAACCCCTCAGACAGGTTTCTGCCCCCCTGGGAAGCCCAGTCCCAGGAAGGCAGAACAAATGATTTCCTCTGAGAGAGGGTGTTACACCCTCTCCCTTTGGAAATAGGTGTGAAGGGCCTGCGAGGAGTAGCCCAGATGGTGCCCTCCTTGCATAAGCCAGTCTACACCGGTTCAGGGATCCCCCCAGCCCTGCTCTGGCGCAAAACTGGACAAAGGAAAGGAGAATGACCACTCCCCTGACCAGCACCTCCCAGGGGAGGTGCCCAGAGCTCCTCCAGTGTGTCCCAGACCTCTGCCATCTTGGATGCAGAGGTGTGAGGGCACAATGGACAGCTCTGAGTGGCCAGTGCCAGCAGGTGACATGAGAGACCCCTCCTGATAGGTGCTTACCTTTCTCTGTAGCCAATCCTCCTCTGTGGGCTATTTAGGGTCTCTCCTGTGGGCATCTCACCAGATAACGAATGCAAGAGCTCACAGGAGTTCCTCTGCACTTCCCTCTTCGACTTCTGCCAAGGATCGACCACTGACTGCTCCAGGACGCCTGCATAACCGCAACAAAGTAGCAAGAAGACTACCAGTAACATTGTAGCGACTCATCCTGCCGGCTTTCTCCACTGTTTCCTGGTGGTGCATGCTCTGAGGGCTGTCTGCCTTCACCCTGCACTGGAAGCCAACAAGAAATCTCCTGTGGGTCGACGGAATCTTCCACCTGCCAACGCAGGCACCAAATTTCTGCATCACTGGTCCTCTGGGTCCCCTCTCATCCTGATGAGCGTGGTCCCTGGAACACAGGAGCTGGGTCCAAGTGTCTTCAACAGTCCAGTGGCCCTTCTGTCCAAATTTGGTGGAGGTAAGTCCTTGCCCTTCCACGCCAGACAGTAATCCTGTGTACTGCGTGAACTGCAGTTGCTCGGGCATCTTTGCACTTTTGCAAGACCTCCTTCATGCACAGCCTAGCCCAGGTCCCCAGCACTCAGTCCTGCATTGCCCAACTCGCTGAGTCGGACTCCGACATTGTGGGACCCTCTTTTTTGGCTCTGAGTCGACCATTGTCCTCAGATCTTCTAAGTGCCTTTTCAGGTGTTTCTGTGGGTGTTGCCTGCTTCTGCGTGGGCTCTCTGTGCTGCTGAGTGTCTCCTCCTCCAAGGGGCGACCTCCTGGTCCTTCCTGGGCCCTGGCAGCACCCAAAATCCTCAACCGTGACTCTTACAGGTAGCAAGGCTTGTTTGCGGTCTTTCTGCGTGGAAACAACTCTGCATCCTCCAGCACGCCATGGGACATCTTCTGACCAAAGGTGAAGTTCCTGGCACCTTCTGTTGTTGCAGAAGCTTTGACTTCTTCCACCCAGAGGCAGCCCTTTTGCACCTTCATCCGGGGTTAAGTGGGCTCCTGCCCCCCCTGGACACTTACGTGACTCTTGGACTGGGTCCCCTTCCTTTACAGGTCCTCAGGTCCAGAAATCCGTCTTCAGTCTTTTGCAGTCAGATGTCCTTGCAGAATCCCCTTTCTCGACTTTACTGCCTTTCTGGGGTAGTAGGGTAACTTTACTCCTACTTTTAACCACTTCGCTGCCAGGCCTTTTCCCCCTCCTGTGCCAGGCCTTTTTTTGCCTATTTGGGGCAGTTCGCGCTTAGGCCCTCATAACTTTTTGTCCACATAAGCTAACCAAGCCAAATTTGCGTCCTTTTTTTCCAACATCCTAGCGATTCTAAAGGTACCCAGACTTTGTGGGTTCCCCTGAAGGAGGCCAAGAAATTGGCCAAAATACAGTGAAAATTTCGTTTTTTTCGAAAAAATTGGAAAAAGGGGCTGCAGAAGAAGGCTTGTGGTTTTTCCCCTGAAAATGGCATCAACAAAGGGTTTGCGGTGCTAAACTCAGCAGCTTCCCAGCTTTCAGGAACAGGCAGACTTGAATCCGAAAACCCAATTTTTCAACACAATTTTGGCATTTTACTGGGGCATACCCCATTTGTGCAATTTTTTGTGCTTTCAGCCTCCTTCCAGTCAGTGACCGGAATGGTCATGAAACCAATGCTGGATCCCAGAAACCTAAACATTTCTGAAAAGTAGACAAAATTCTGAATTCAGCAAGGGGTAATTTGTGTAGATCCTACAAGGGTTTCCTACAGAAAATAACAGCTGAAAAAGAAAAATATTGAAATTGAGGTGAAAAAAACATCAATTTTTCTCTACTTTTTACTCTGTAACTTTTCCCTGCAATGTCAGATTATCGAAAGCAATATACCGTTACGTCTGCTGGACTCCTCTGGTTGCGGGGATATATAGGGTTTGTAGGTTCATCAAGAACCCGAGGAACCCAGAGCCAATAAATGAGCTGCACCCTGCAGTGCGTTTTCATTCTATACCGGGTATACAGTAATTCATTTGCTGAAGTATAAGGAGTAAAAAATAGCTATCAAGAAAACCTTTGCATTTCCAAAAAGGGCACAAGATAAGGTGTTGAGGAGCAGTGGTTATTTGCACATCTCTGAATTCCGGGGTGACCATAGTAGCACGTGAATTACATGGAATTTCTCAAATAGATGTCTTTTTTACACACACCCCTATATTTGGAAGGAATAAATGTAGAGAAAGACAAGGGGCAATAATACTTGTTTTGCTATTCTATGTTCCCCCAAGTCTCCCGATAAAAATGATACCTCCCTTGTTTGGGTAGGCCTAGCGCCCGCGACAGGATATGCCCCAAAACACAACGTGGACACATCACAGAAAACAGAGCTGTTTTTAGCAAAGTGACTACCTGTAGATTTTGGCCTCTAGCTCAGCCGGCACCTAGGGAAACCTACCAAACCTGTGCATTTCTGAAAACTAGAGACCTAGGGGAATCCAAGGAGGGGTGACTTGTGTGGCTCGGACCAGGTTCTGTTACCCAGAATCCTTTGCAAACCTCAAAATTTGGCTAAAAAAACACATGTTCCTCACATTTCTGTGGCAGAAAGTTCTGGAATCTGAGAGGAGCGACAAATTTCCTTCCACCCAGCATTCCCCCACGTCTCCCGATAAAAATGATACCTCACTTGTGTGGGTAGGCCTAGCGCCCGCGACAGGATATGCCCCAAAACACAACCTGGACACATCACAGAAAACAGAGCTGTTTTTTGCGAAGTGCCTACCTGTAGATTTTGGCCTCTAGCTCAGCCGCCCCCTAGGGAAACCTACCAAACCTGTGCATTTCTGAAAACTAGAGACCTAGGGGAATCCAAGGAGGGGTGACTTGCGGGGCTCGGACCAGGTTCTGTTACCCAGAATCCTTTGCAAACCTCAAAATTTGGCTAAAATAACACATGTTCCTCACATTTCTGTGGCAGAAAGTTCTGGAATCTGAGAGGAGCTACAAATTTCCTTCCACCCAGCGTTCCCCCACGTCTCCCGATAAAAATGATACCTCACTTGTGTGGGTAGGCCTAGCGCCCGCGACAGGATATACCCCAAAACACAACGTGGACATATCACAGAAAACAGAGCTGTTTTTAGCAAAGTGACTACCTGTAGATTTTGGACTCTAGCTCAGCCGCCACCTAGGGAAACCTACCAAACCTGTGCATTTCTGAAAACTAGAGACCTAGGGGGATCCAAGGAGGGGTGACTTGCGGGGCTCGGACCAGGTTCTGTTACCCAGAATCCTTTGCAAACCTCAAAATTTGGCTAAAAAAACACATGTTCCTCACATTTCTGTGGCAGAAAGTTCTGGAATCTGAGAGGAGCCACAAATTTCCTTCCACCCAGCGTTCCCCCACGTCTCCTGATAAAAATGATACCTCACTTGTGTGGGTAGGCCTAGCGCCCGCGACAGGATATGCCCCAAAACACAACGTGGACATATCACAGAAAACAGAGCTGTTTTTAGCAAAGTGACTACCTGTAGATTTTGGCCTCTAGCTCAGCCGCCACCTAGGGAAACCTACCAAACCTGTGCATTTCTGAAAACTAGAGACCTAGGGGGATCCAAGGAGGGGTGACTTGCGGGGCTCGGACCAGGTTCTGTTACCCAGAATCCTTTGCAAACCTCAAAATTTGGCTAAAAAAACACATGTTCCTCACATTTCTGTGGCAGAAAGTTCTGGAATCTGAGAGGAGCTACAAATTTCCTTCCACCCAGCGTTCCCCCAAGTCTCCCGATAAAAATGATACCTCACTTGCGTGGGTAGGCCAAGCGCCGGCGACAGGAAACACCCCAAAGCGCAACGTGGACACATCCACAATTTTGGGAGAAAACAGTGCCTACCTGCGGATTTTGGCCTGTAGCTCACCCGGCGCCTAGGGAAACCTACCAAACCAGTGCATTTCTGAAAACTAGAGACCTAGGGGAATCCAAGGAGGGGTGACTTGCGGGGCTCGGACCAGGTTCTGTTACCCAGAATCCTTTGCAAACCTCAAAATTTGGCAAAAAAAACACATGTTCCTCACATTTCTGTGGCAGAAAGTTCTGGAATCTGATAGGAGCCACAAATTTCCTTCCACCCAGCGTTCCCCCAAGTCTCCCGATAAAAATGATACCTCACTTGTGTGGGTGGCCCAGGTGCCTGCAACATAATAAGGCCCAAAACCTGAAGGGATAGAAGGGATAGCACAGCAAGTTTATAAGGGCATATTCTTTTATACATCTTTAGACGGACTCTGCTTTGGGGACCCACATAAGTGAGGTGTCATTTTACTTGGGAGACTGAGGGGAAAACTGGGGAGTAGGAATTTTGTGCTGGAGCGGTGATCCTACTAAGAAAAATCAGGAAAATATGCTTTTTTATGCAAATTGTGAGGTTTACAGAGGAGTCTGGGTAAGAAAATGTTGGGGGAGCCACACAAGCCACACCTCCCTAGACTCCTTGGGGTGCCTAGATTTAAAAAGTTTCTGGGTTTTGTAGGTTTCCCTACATGACGGCCGCACCCAGGACCAAAAACATAGGTGGGCCCTCCCCCCCAAACACAGGTATTTTTGGAATATATCACTTTGATGTGTGCACATACGTCCGTGATGTGCCAAACACTAAAATTGTGAAAAGAAACACACTTAGGTTATGTGAAGAAGACCCCTCACCCACCAACCAAGTTGGTGGCATGCTTCATCATCGGGGTCCCACCTGAGGCACCTAGCGTGTCTCAAGTGTGCTGCGACGCCTGATTACAGCGGAGCAGGTTTTGTCATTTGTACCACACATACTGGTTGGATTTGGCACGAGGGTGAGTGATGGTTCAGTAGATCAAATTTTATTAACAAGAGATTTCACAAAAGTGAAATGCACTGGTAATAACTGAAAGGCCAAAAAACTGAACCAATGACTCACAGCTCGTGAGCTGTAAAGCCACGACAAGGCACCAACCGCTTTACAGTCCATTCACACACCTTTCATACATGACATGCACTAGACCATTCACGCCGCCAGCCACGGGCCCAGCACATTACAAGACTCGCATCCACAGACAGCGCCAGTCAAGGGCCCATCACTTTCATACGCCCACATGCCTGATACAGCAATCACACCAGCTGATGAGTGTGTGGACTGGCGTTTGGCCGGCACTGCCAGCCAAACGCCACCCCACCCACACCACCAGCCAAGCGCCACCCCACACACACCGCCAGCCCAGCGCCACCCCACACACACCGCCAGCCCAGCGCCACCCCACACACACCGCCAGCCAAGCGCCACCCCACACACACCGCCAGCCAAGCGCCACCCCACACACACCGCCAGCCAAGCGCCACCCCACACACACCGCCAGCCAAGCGCCACCACACCCACGCCGCCAGCCAAGCGCCACTCTACACATGCCATCCCCTTTTTTTTGTTTTTAAACAACAAAGAAACCACTAATCATAAATTAGTACAAAACTACAAACACAAAAGCTCTAACTGAATACATGACTAATGCCAACCGTGAAACCGAACATATAAAAATATAAAACACCAGTTTACGCTCACGGAATTTCCCAATAATTCTTCTGTGTGTGGTAGCTCCTGAAACAGCCACCCACACACAGCCCAGGCTTTGAAGGACAATCAGGGCAGTACATCCTAGTCTCCTTCCTGATACCTCTTCGAGCACAGACTCTACATCTCTTAGCAGGAAAGTTTTTTTTGGCCGTGGGAGGAATGTGCTCAGCAAAGTGACGATCTTTCAATCTAGCCACATCCTCCACCACTGCTTCTCTAGGAACTCTTGCCTGTTCCAGCACAACAAGGCTAGCTATGATAGACTCCTGAAATTTCACAAATGTCATCCTTGACTCTGGAGAACTATCCTTAAACACAACAAAAGCATTAAAAGTTGCCAAGTGGAACAAGTGAAGCGCTAATTTCTTATACCACACATAAGACTTACGAGCAGCAGTGTAAGGTTCTAACCTCTGATCTACTCTATCAACACCACCCATGTGCTTATTATAGTCTAAGATGCACACAGGTTTGCGCACTTCGGCAACCTGACCCCAAACAGCCACAGGTGAAGTACTCTCATCATGGATGGTGCTTAGCATGTATACATCCCTCTTGTCTACAAATTTCAGAGCTAGCAGCTCATCATTCCGCAAGGCACTGCACTGTCCCTTCTCAAGTTTTTTACAGACAAGCTCTTTTGGATAGCCTTTCCGATTAGAGCGGATTGTGCCACAAGCAACAGTGTCCACTCTGAACAACTCCTTGAACAACCGAACTCCAGTGTAGAAGTTATCTACATATAAATGGTGACCTTTGTTAAACAGTCGTCTACCAAGTTCCCACACAATTTTCTCACTAACTCCAAAAGTGGGAGGACAACCAGGGGGGTCAATATTGGAATCCCTACCAGTGTAGACCCGGAAATTATAAACATATCCTGTACTACTTTCTGACAGCATATACAATTTAATTCCATACCGTGCCCTCTTGCTAGGAATGTACTGCCTAAAAACCAAACGACCCTTGAACAGGACCAAAGACTCATCTACAGATATTTCTTTCCCTGGAACATAGATCTCTGAAAACCGATCTACCAAATGATCAAGGACAGGTCTAATCTTAAAAAGACGGTCAGAATCAGGATGATCTCGTGGCAAGGCTAAAGCATTATCTACAAAATGCAACATCCGAAGAAGAAGCTCATACCGGTTACGACTCATGATGGCAGGAAATATAGCAGTTGCCATCAAGGGACTAGTAGACCAATATGAAGACAGCGACGGCTTCCTTATCAGCCCCATCAAAAAAGTTAAACCCAAGAACTTTTTCAACTCTTCCAGATTTGTGGGAATCCACCGGCTAGCTCTAGAGTGTGGCCTAAGTCTGGCAGCGTTGTCCCTCAAAAACTGCTCTGCATACAAATTAGTCTGCTCAACAATCTCTTCCAAAAATATATCGTCCATAAACAACTCAAAAAAGTTGACGGGCAAAAAGTTTTCCGTATTAACTCGACACCCTGGAAAACCAGTAAACGCAGGCAACTGTGGCTGCTCCATGTTTGGTGCAACCCATGCGTCAGGTCTTCCAATGGGAAGCCTTTCAGCCGCTGGCTCCTGCACCATTGGCACATCACTGTCCTCCTCTAAAACAGGCCCTTCATCAGCACTGAGAGTGGCTTCATCATCAGATGATTCATCTCTGACAGAAAATTCACTTCCAGAATCCTGCACTTCCTCCTCTGCCTCAGATGCAGAGTCAGTCTCATATTCATGGTCAGAAGATGACTCAAAAAGCACACTAACAACCTGCTGAGCGGTCATCCTACGGCTGGCCATGATCCTTCCTACTAAAATTAACTGGACAAATACACCACCAACAACCAGCACTGTGTAAGATAAGTAACAAAGTATAGGTTTATCACTAAGAATTATAAACTCAAAAACTATACTGCTCACTTGCCTGAAAAAGCTTGACTCACCAGCAACTACTCTGCACAGCCACAGCAATCACCAACGATATCCCACTAAAAAGAGAAAAAAAAAAGCAAATTAGACATAAGACAACACAATAATCATTGTGCATAACTCTAAGGACAATTTCACACACAATCCTGCATTCAGTACACCACCTACAAACATGTCATTCATGCATTGCAACAATACTCACTTGGAGTAAATTTATTTACTTACCTAAAACATGCAACTACGCAAACCGCAGGACAACTACTGCCAAAACTGCAACAAGCCACAGCAAAGTCAGCAAAAGCTTTGAACTAAAACAAAAAGGAGAAAAACTGTTATTATCATAAAAGTAAATACTTCGCCAGTTGACAAACACTCCGCCACTAACCATTTTTTCATTTTCCCGTGTCTAGTCTTCTCTGCTTGGGGGAAGATGGCCAATCTACCCCCAAGGGGAGGGGGCAGAAATCACCCAGATTACATTGCACCCTTTGGGGGGGGGGCGACCCTTGCCCAAGGTGCCACACCCCCACACAAAGCACACACACACATACATAGTATCCCTGGCGCTATGGGGATTCTGCCCCCCTTGGGGACAGAAAGGCCTAAAAAATAGGCATATCTGCCCCCTAGGGGGGCAGAACTGCCCAAAAATACATGTGGGCCCCTGGGGGCGACCCTTGCCCAAGGGGCCACCCCCCAACACAAAAAATAAAAATCAACAATAAAATCCCTGGTGTCTAGTGGCTTTCTGCCCCCCTTGGGGGCAGATCGGCCTAAAAATAGGGCCAATCTGCCCCCAAGGGGGGCAGAAACGACAATAAATACATTGCGCCCCTGGGGGGAGCGACCCTTGCCCAAGGGGTCACCCCCCAACACAAAGCACACATACATACATACTATTTCTGGCGCTATTGGGATTCTGCCCCCCTTGGGGGCAGAAAGGCCTAAAAAAAATAGGCCTCTCTGCCCCCAAGGGGGGCAGAACTGCCCAAAAATACATGAGGGCCCCTGGGGGCGACCCTTGCCCAAGGGGCCGCCCCCCAACACAAAAAATACACATCAACAATAAAATCCCTGGTGTCTAGTGGCTTTCTGCCCCCCTTGGGGGCAGATCGGCCTAAAAATAGGGCCAATCTGCCCCCAAGGGGGGCAGAAACGACAATAAATACATTGCGCCCCTGGGGGGAGCGACCCTTGCCCAAGGGGCCACCCCCCAACACAAAGCACACATACATACATACTATTTCTGGCGCTATTGGGATTCTGCCCCCCTTGGGGGCAGAAAGGCCTAAAAAAACTAGGCCTCTCTGCCCCCAAGGGGGGCAGAACTGCCCAAAAATACATGAGGGCCCCTGGGGGCGACCCTTGCCCAAGGGGCCGCCCCCCAACACAAAAAATACACATCAACAATAAAATCCCTGGTGTCTAGTGGCTTTCTGCCCCCCTTGGGGGCAGATCGGCCTAAAAATAGGGCCAATCTGCCCCCAGGGGGGGCAGAAACGACGTAAAATACATTTGCCCCCAAAGGGGAGCGACCCTTGCCCAAGGGGCCGCCCCCCAACACAAAAAATACAAATCAACAATAAAATCCCTGGTGTCTAGTGGCTTTCTGCCCCCCTTGGGGGCAGATCGGCCTAAAAATAGGGCCAATCTGCCCCCAGGGGGGGCAGAAACGACGTAAAATACATGTGCCCCCAAAGGGGAGCGACCCTTGCCCAAGGGGCCGCCCCCCAACACAAAAAATACACAGCAACAATAAAATCCCTGGTGTCTAGTGGCTTTCTGCCCCCCTTGGGGGCAGATCGGCCTAAAAATAGGGCCAATCTGCCCCCAGGGGGGGCAGAAACGACGTAAAAAGCATGTGCCCCCAAAGGGGAGCGACCCTTGCCCAAGGGGTCGCTCCCCTACACTAATATTCACTCACACACACACACACACACATACAGAAATCCCTGGTGTCTAGTGGGCATTCCTGCTGCCCGATCGCATCGCGATCGGGCAGCAGGAATGCTCAAAGAGACATCGAGGGAAAGGAAAACCCTTTCCTTTCCCTCAATGCCTCTCTGAGAGCACCCCCACCCCGCACGAAGGTGAAATACTCACCTTCTCCCTTGACGCGCTGGAAGCAAATGGCTTCCAGCGCGTCATTCCCCGTTTCCATGAAATCAGCGCGCGATCGCGCGCTGACGTCATGGGGGTGGGGCGGGGGGGGGGGTGGGCGTGAAAGGGGAAGGGATTCCCCTTTCAGCCCTGGCCTGGGGGTGTTGGGGGGCGGCCCTCGGGGGAAGCGCTAGCGCTTCCCCCGACTGCCAGTCCCTGGACGTAATGGTTACGTCCATGGCGCCACACGGGCGCTGCCATGGACGTAACCATTACGTCCGTGGCGGGGAAGGGGTTAAGGGTCTTGGGGTGGGGTATCTTGGACACCCTTAGTGTTTTCTTACACTCCCAGCGACCCTCTACACACTACACTAGGCCTGGGGTCCATTTGTGGTTCGCATTCCACTTTCGGAGTATATGGTTTGTGTTGCCCCTAGGCCTATTTCTCCCTATTGCATTCTATTGTGTTCTACATTGTTTGCACTACTCTTCTAACTGTTACTTACCTGATTTTGGTTTGTGTGCATATATTTTGTGTATATTACTGACTTCCTAAGGGAGTATATCCTCTGAGATACTTTTGGCATATTGTCACTAAAATAAAGTACCTTTATTTTTAGTAACTCTGAGTATTGTGTTTCCTTATGATATGGTACTAAGTGGTCTAAGTGGTATAGTAGGAGCTTTGCATGTCTCCTAGTTCAGTCTAAGCTGCTCTGCTATAGCTACCTCTATCAGCCTAAGCTGCTAGAACACCTCTATTCTACTAATAAGGGATAACTGGAACTGGCACAAGGTGCAAGTACCACAAGGTACCCAGTATAAGCTAGGCCAGCCTCCTACATTTGACACATTCAACCACACACTGATACAGGACCAGACACCCCCATACATACATTGATACAGCCACTGACACTCCCAGCCACACACTGATAAACCCTCTGACACACCCAGGCACACTCTGAATCAGACACTAACACATCCAGCCACTCACATCAATGCAGGCACGGAAACACACATGCATACACTGACACAGCCACTGACACACCCAGGCACACACACCAATACAGGCACTGACACAGCCATGCACACACTGATACAGCCACTGACACTCCCAACCACACACTGATAGAGTCTCTGATATACACAGGCACACACGGTTACAGACACTAACACACTCAGGCACACACCAATAAAGCCTCTCACATACCCAGGCACACACCAATACAGCCACTAACACACCCAGGCAACATCGATATAGCCATTGACACCCAAGCACACACACTGATACAGGCACTGACACACCCAGGCACACACCCTGATACAGGCACTGACATACCCAGGAAGAGACCAATACAACCACTGACACACCCAAACACACACACTGATTCAGGCACTGGCACACTCCTGCATATACTGACAAAGCCACTGATGGTCTCAACCACACACTGATACAACCTTTGACACACCCAGGTTCACACTGATTCAGACACTAACACATCTAGAAACCCACATTAATACAGGCACTGATACACCCATGCACACACTGATACAGCCTCTGACTCACCCAGACACACACCACAATACAGGCACTGATATAGTTAGGCACACACTGATACAGCCCCTGGTACTCCGAGCCACACACCAATACAGCCTCACACACACGCCCAGGACCACACTGATACAGCCACTAACACACCCAGGCACATACTGATACAGCCTCCCATATACCCACACACACACCAATTCAGATACTAACACATCCAGCCACACACATCAGTACAGGAACTGACACACCCATGCACACACTGATACAGCTACTGACAAACAGAGACACACACACAAATACAGGCACTGGCAGCCATGCACACATTGGTACAGCCCCTAATACTCCCAGCCACATACCATTACAGCCTCTCACACCCCCAGGACCACACTGATATAGCCACTAGCACACCCAGGCACACACTGATACAGCCTCTCACACACCCAAGCACACACCAAAGCACACACCAATACAGACACACCATTGAGCTACTGGCCAACATATTTTGACACTCACACAAATACCAATACACCCATGCAAAGAATTAATAATCCAGCCAAACTAAAATATATATATAGACCTTGTTGGAATTTTTCCCTTATGCAGGGTCATCCCCAATCTTTTTGCCTCCTGCCTCCTATTTTTTTCTGACCTGTTGTTTTTTGGCTTTTTCAACTCTGAGCGCTTTACCACTGCTAACCAGTGCAAAAGTGCATATGCTCTCTGTGGAAATTGTATTGTTGATTGGTTTATCCATGATTTGCATATTTGATTTACCAGTAGGTCCCTAGTAAAGTGTACTAGAGGTGCCCAGGGCCTATAAATCAAATGTTACTAGTCGGCCTGCAGCACTGGTTGTGCCACCCACATTAGTAGCTCTGTATACATGGCTCAGACCTGCCACTGCAGTGTCTGTGTGTTTTAAATTTGTGTTTCACTGTTGCAAGGCCTGTCCCTCTCATAGGTTAACATGGGGGTTACCTTTAAATATAATTAAAGTCTAGATTCCCTTTGGGAGCGGATAGACATGTTGAGTTTGGGGTCTCTGAGCTCACAATTTAAAAATACATCTTTTAGTAAAGTTGATTTTTAGATTGTGTGTTTGAAAACGCCACTTTTAGAAAGTGAGCATTTTCTGTGACTCTACCTGCATGTGGATTACCTGTCTGGGTCAGTTTGACAGTTGGGATGGTTGCACTTCTCACTAGACAGTGACACAAAGGGAGCTGGGGTGTAGTCTGCATTTCCTGATGAGCCATCTGTGCTAGGAGGGAGGGAAGGAGTGGTCACTCACACTGAAAGGGCTGTGCCTTCTCCCACACAATGTAGTCTCCAACCCCCTGGGGTATATCTGGGGCCTGGCCTGGGCAAAGCAGGATTTCACAAAGAAGAGAGACTTTTCTTTGAAGTAAGCCTACTTCAAAAAGCAAAATGGGTATAAGAAGGACACCCAAATTCACAGACTTTAGAACACGTCTGGAAACCAAGAGGAACCTCTTCCTGTAGAAGAGCTGAATAGCTGAGGAAGAAGAGCCGCCTGTGACTGTGCTTTGTGGAGCCCTCCTGCAGTTGCTGCTTCTGCCTATGCAAGAGGACAAAGAATAGACTTTGTGTGCCTTCCTGCTTCTGAAGAACTCTTGAAGGGCTTGAATTAGAGCTTGCCTCCTGTTGTTTGAAGTCTCAGGGACAGCAAAGACTTCTCTCTGTCAGCACCTACAGCCTCTGCTGAGACTCCTGCCCTGCCAAGTGGAGCCCTATCCAGTTCCTGGGGCCTTTTTAGGTGAAGCTGGTGGACCAAGGTTGGAAGTCCACTCACAGATCGCTGTACGGGAACATTTCTGATGCAACCTCCGAGAGCAGCTAAATAAAGGACGCGCTGCCGGCTCTGTGGCTGAAATCGACACAGCGCTTGCAGCATGGCTGGGAAATCAATGCACGTGGCTGGAGAAACAATGCTCAGCATCACTGACAGAGGATTTCCAATGCAAACATCACTGGGTGTGTAAAAACGACACAAGGCCTGCCCGGACCCAAGAGTGCGGTTCGAATCGACTCATCGGTCTCCTGCGGAGAGAAGAAACTACGTACGCTGACTCGACGGAAAGAGAAACAATGCACTGTCTCACTCATGAGTGATATCGACGCATCGCAGGCCCTTTTTGATGCACACTCACCTGTACGGGGTTATATTTGGCACACCCAGGTAAATTTTCACGCTAACATCACTAGCGTTGTGTTTAAAATTACATGAAGACTCTTTTTGGTTTTTAATTGATAACTTGACGTGGGTATTGTGGATTTTAGTCGTTTTGATCTTGTTTTGTTTAGATAATTATTTTCTATTGTTCTAAACCTGTGTTGTGTAATTTTGTTGTGTTTTCATTGAGTTACTGTGTGTGTTGGTACAAATAATTTACACCTAGCACTAGTTAAGCCTGCCTGCTCGTGCCAAGCTACCAAGGAGGTGAGCGGGGTTAGCTGAGGGTGATTCTCTTTTAGTCTGAGTAGAGTGAGGGTCTTTGCTTGGACAGGGGGTAACCTGACTGCCAACCAAAGACTGCATTTCTAACAGACCTACAGAAGGAGACATTCAATTTTTTTCTCCTGTTTATAAATAAAAACAGCAATTGTAAAAAATAAAGTGTAAAAACAGAATGCTTCGAACTTGTTCAACACGTCTTAAAAAATAACATTTGTGGCTTCTGCAGCCTCAAGAAGAGCAGGAATGAACTGTTCTCCAACAGCCAGAAGTTTGTTGCATGCTTTGCACAATGTTCAAACTCTTTCAAGCTCAGCAGCTCTCGTTGATATCTGTGCTGGAGCAGTAGATAGCAGTACATCTCCAGGTGCTCCCTGTGCCACACTTGAAGTTGAAGGCTGCTGTGAATCAGTCTCCCTCTGGGCCCTTGCCAGGTGCCACAGGGGAATTGTCTTAAGATGTTTCTTCGAACTAGTACCATGGGAGTATTTTTTTATATACCCCTTGACAGAAATCTGTCACACAGATTTCATTGTACCTATATTAATAATACTTTATTCTCTCCTGATGGTATTTGCAAAAACTTCCATGTAATGGATTCTCTCTTTCGTGGAGAATGCTCCCCTTCTGAAGGATTTTCCAAGTGCTGCTGCTCAGGCTCCTGAGTGCTGGGAGATGCCATATTAAAGATGTGAAAAAACACCAAGATCAAAAACCAGCTAAATGTAGAAGGTAATAGCTCAAGAACCACACGCGAAGCAAAAAAACTGGAAGGGACTTTCTCTGTTGACGGTTGAAATGTGTTTCAACCAATTTAATGACTTTCGCATGAAATTTGTGGTGGCGTCCCAGTGACATTGCAACATCGCGTGAATTTGAAATTTTGTAATAAAACAACCTTCTAACATACAATTACTTACTGTAATCTAAGTTTCTATATGATTTCATTAAATCACTGACCTCAAACATGAATTTTATACTGTCCATATATAGTTTTAGGCAGTGTTAAAAATGACACCGACTTCAGGGAGGATTCGCAAAACCAGAAGTTCCTAATGGGATGGTCCGCAGTGGATCTGTGAATTCTAAAAAATATTGAGAAAAAAACTAAACCACCCAATATTTTGGTTTAGCACATAGGAGGTACAACAGATCTAGTTTTACATAAAGTATGAGGTCAATGGCAAACCTTGTGCACTATGAGACAGTAATGGAAACAGGTGGGGAGTACACAATGAAAATATCAGAATGGATGCAAAACATTTAATCTATCAATACTATTTCTCCTAAAAGATATTTTGTAAATATTTTCAGGCTGTCGCGTCTTTTAAAGCCTATTTTAAACTATTACAAACGCGAAAAGTGATGTAATTTTGCACATGTACCTACTTATTTTATTTCATATTTAACACACTATCTCTCTAAGTATCACACAAAAGGCCTTGAAATGTTACACAAAAGCACATTTCACACATCGGAATATCATGCATAAAGACAGTGAACACCGGTTTTAAATAAATGTTTTAAATAAATATAATTATCACAACAAGGCCCAGAGAGTTGTCAGTTTATCTTAATATAGCCACAACTTAGTTTTTGCTCATGATGGACACAGGACATTATTTGTACAAGACAAAAGTTTAAAAATCATTAAAATTCACTGAAAAAACCCAAAGGTTACAGAGACATTATAGTTAGGTACAGATTTCAACCGCACAAAACCATAGACATTCAGCAATTATAGTTAGCTAACTATAACTCATGTCCCTGCAATGCACTGCTTTGAGCCCTGTGGTAGATCCATGCATCACCCCAAAAACAAAGTGGATAATTTGTGACCCGGAGGGGTACTTTAGAGACCCCTCCATATGTTCATATGGCCTATGGGGTCAGGATACCTCTATCAATATTACTGCCTTTAACTTTTGTAAAGGCAGTAATTAGTCAATCACATAGTAACTTTTCATTGTATGTATGTAGATATTTCTGTGAAATATACAGAAATACCATAAAACTTCACATTAGTACTGCAACTGTATTTCACTAACCAAAAATGTCTGATAACTTAAAACAATACTTACCTTACTTACCTGGAGTACCCAAAGCGATCGTTTGTACACCATTATATCACATCTGGCCCAAATTCATGTAAATCCATTCAGCTGTTTTGAGATAATTGGAACTCCCATTTTGTATTTCCACCCCCTTGACCAATCACCACAAAACTTTGTATCATCCACCATTGTAGATTGAATCTACGTATATATATATATATATATATATATATATATATGTATATATATATATATATATATATATATATATATATATATATATATATATATATATATATAGTGATAGTTGCCCCCCTCACAGAGTTAACCTCCAAGAAAATACCCAAAAAGGGTAACTGGGCACTGAGTTGTCAAAGGGCCTTTGACTCTCTGAAGAATGCTATGTGCTCTGCTCCAGACCTAGTAGCTCCAGATTACCCCTGGCAGTTTATTCTCCAAATAGATACCTCTGAAATTGAGGCAGGAATGGTCCTAGCCCAGAAAATTGATGAAGGACATGACCAGCTTGTTGCTTTTATAAGCAGAAGACTGCTCCCAGGGGAACAAAAATGGAGTACCATATAGAGGGAAGCCTTTGTTGTGGCTTGGGCCTCAATAAGCTGAGGCCATACCTGTTTGGCTCTCGCCTCATAGTTCAGACTGACCACAGGCCTCTCAGATGTCTACAACAAATGAAGGATGAAAACCCCATACTACTTAGGTAGTCCATCTCCCTGCAGACAATTAACTTTCAAGTGGAACACAGACCTGGGACTGCCCATGCCAATGCAGATGGCCTTTCCAGGTTCTTGCATTTAGATGATGAAGACTCACTATTAGGAGGGTAGTCTAATCCTCTTTTATTGGGGGTAGTGTGAGAAAAGGTCTCTTTTGTCATGGTTAGCCCCCACTTTTTGCCTGGTATTTGATGTAGTCTCAAAGTTGTTAGTGCCCAGGGCCCCTGCTAACCAGGTTCCCTGGGCCAGATCACTTTCCCTAAAACTGCTGTGATGCATTGGTACAATTGGCAATACCTTTAGCTGCCACTATAAGTCCCTAGTAAATGGTGCTTAGGTATTCAGGACATGGGGTACTAAGGGTAGGATCCTGAGGGCAGCAGCACAGATTGTGCCACTCTCTAGGGCCATGCATCCAGGTTTTCCCAGCACTACTATTGCAGGCTGAGTGTTCTAATGCAATCCTAAAAAGACAAACCTGCCCTGTCCACTTCACACTGTATGCATTATAGCAACGTTACCCCTCTAGCAGGTCTAAGGCAGGGTGTACTATACTTTGTGTGTGCATAGATGCACAAGTAATAAGTCCCTACTGTGTCCCTGTCAAACCTGGGACATAAGAAGTGAACAGGGCAGCCATTTTAATGCATGTGCTGGACACTGATCAGTTTGAGTTTCACAGCTACATATTGGCTACCCTGAACCCTGGGTTGTTCAGTATCAAAGAGCTCAGAATTATAAATGCAAACTGGTACCAGTATTGGATTTATTACAAAATGTACCCAGGAGTCACCTGCAAATGCTAACTACCCTGGCATGGTTGCTGGCTGGTCACAATCAGCCTGCCATCACTAGCCAAGATTCTGGGCCCCTGGGGTGAGAGATTCTGCTCCCTGGGACTCACAAAGCCTTACCTGGGTGAAGGTGCTAACACCCCTTCCCTCAGGAATGTGCACTGCCCTGCTAGTGAGCTTCAAAGGACTTTCTGCCCTTGAAACGTAACCCCCAGGCCTGCTGATAGCAGCAGATGGCCACCCCTGTTGCAAACCCCCACTTCTGGTGGGAGCAACAGTGGGAAAACTAGACAGAGAACAAGAGGAGTGGTCAGTCGTGGCTTGCACCACCCCTAAGGTGTTGCATGCAAGATGACCTCTCCATTTTATTTTCCTCCATCTTTCATGGAAGAAAAACAGCCAATCAGGTGTAGGGAAGTGACCTTTGCCCTCAGGAAGTTGTCACTAAATGGATGTAGCTACCCTAAGGTAGATGACCCATGGGTCACTACTAGGTACCCCTTAAAATGACCACTAAATACAGCATTTAGGGGGACCAAGAAATCAGATTCCACGGACAAAAGAAGACCAGCATCAAAGAGCACCCAAGGCTTGAGAACTAAAGTCTAGCTCCACCAAGAAAAGGCACCAAACCCTGCCTGCTCTACTCAGGACTGAACAATCGGTGCTGAGGGTTTGCTTGGATATTGGATGGACTCTACAAACCCCCAGAGGACCGCCACTCTTCACAAATCCCCAAAGATCTCCCTCCACAGTGAGGGCATCACTCTACAATATCAAGGAACCAAAGATCCAGTGAAGTCCACTTCACTGACCAGCTGATGACCATGGAACCGGATACCACAGCCAGACCAAACTTTGCCGATCGGATTGGTGGCAATGCCCCTAGGGTCTGGTCACCTCAAGTCAGAAACCCAGAAGGACAGTTTATTCCAGACTGAAAAAGGACCAGGAGGAAGCCTCAGTCAGGGGACTTCTGAAACCACCAGACCTCTCACCAGAGTGCCCCTGCTGCCCTGCAAGCGACCCTCAAAGAGACATACCTTCTGCTTCCAAGGGCACCTTTGCACACAGCTCCTGGCTCCCCAATTCACTCTGCATCCACCCGCCCTGTGCCGTGCACAAAAGGACCAGCTGTGCCCTAAGGGTCCCCCACCCCTTGCAACCTTGACACGCCAAGGGGACCCACCGGACTTACCTTTAAGTCCGCCTGTGCAACACTTTTCCAAGTGGTCCCCTGCAGAGGCCTGACACCAGCTCCAATGACGTTCTGCAGCTGCTCTCGCTTAAACCTGGAGCCGCCCAATCTTCTCCAACTGGTCCATAGTGCTCACCGACGATGTCAACATACTTGTAAAGGAGATATTGGTAAATGTACTGCCTGATTTTATATGCATTTTCAAATTGTTTCTCCATTGCTTCCTATGATGTGTAATTAAGCACAAAAATACTATTTTTATAAAAAATTCATAAATTCATAACTTAAAACAAGTACTTACCCAATTTTAATGATCTTGGTCTTAACATTTTTATAAATACATGAAGTAATTTTATAAATTGATCTCAAGTTATTCTTGTGAGTGTGTGGTCTCATTTATTGATAATGTGAGTGCAACAAATGCGTTCTACTTCTCCAAGATTAAACTAACTGCTCAACCAAGCTACCATCAAAATTAGAGCATTAGGTGGTCTAGTTTTGACCTCTGTAAACCATTGTGTGTTTGCCTGGACCCCCTGCACAGTGTGCCCAGATTTGCACACTATATAAAGGGCAAACCTCATACGGAAAGGACAAATGATCCTAACTTCTGGGTTTTGGCGATGACAAAGCTATTGTGTTTTCTTGGTGATTCCATATTGAAAAATGATCTGAAATCCTTTGTGTAGGTGAATGCAGCTTTGATCAATTCGAGCACAATCTGTATGTGACATTAATAAGTGGATTCTTTCTTATTGTCTCCTGGTCGATTTGGGCTTGGGGACCTCATCCCCCACAGCCCAGCCATATAATACTGTTTTTTGGGGAGGGAGACTGTATGATCCCCCGCCCAGGGCTGATTTCAGCCCTGGGGACCCTAAACCCTGGGGCACAGCCATGTCATCTAGGTACCCCGTAGGGCACCCAGTCACCACCATTTGGGGCTGCCTGAATGCCCCATGGTCCCAGCCACGTCCCCGCCTCTTGCGGGAGCCAGCATTGCTGTCACAGAGAGGGAGCTGCTAAACATGAAGCTCCCTGTCTGTGAGAGCAATGGTTTCACTGCCTGCAGGAAAATAGAGGAAACCTCTTCTCCCAGCAAGCAAGAGCTGTTTCACTGCTCTCACTTCCTGGGAACAGAGTGTTTGCTCCGACTTGGTTGGAGATGTCAAAGCTCCTGCCAAGTGAGAGCAAACAGCTCTTCAGGAACTGGCCCTGGGGGTGGCAGTCCCCAGAAACATTATTGGCTCCATTAAGGGGGGCCTCATTGCCCCATACAACCTTTCTTTAACCCAAGGGAGGTCCACATTGCCGGGCGTCCAGAATGGACCCCCTTCATCATATTACGTATCAGTCCGGGGGGGTGGCATTCCCTGGGGCTGGAGGAGGGATGCATGCCCACACTTAATTGTAACAACATGCCCCTGTAAGTGGCAATCCCCAGGACTGCAGGAGGAGACACATCACCCCCGCATAACTTTCAGATTTAGCGCCAGGGAGGTGGCGGTCCCCGAAGCTGCAGGGGAGTCCTTACAGGCCTCCCCCTATCTTAAATAAAGATTTTTCCCTGGGATGGTAGTGGTCCCGGAGGTGTCAGGGGCCATATGCCCCCTGCACAATTCCGGCGTCATAGCCCCAGGAGGTGGTGGTACCTGGGGCTAATAGAAGCCCTCCTCTTTCATTCCCCAACACCCGCAGATACTGGCCTATCAGGGGGCAAAATTCAAAAAAAGGGTGGGAGACCACAGATATGTATACAGATATAAATATATATATATCATCCTCAACAGATGAAACCATATCCACCCGACAGCTGCACCAATCCCTCAGTCAAATCCCGATCATAGGGACGAAGTAGAATTCAACAGTTCAGAGTTAAATTGTATCGAATTTATTCCATAAAATTGTTTCACAGTATCCTGCAATGAGTGTCCACGCGTTTCGGCAAAAGCCTTCTACTGGACAAACTCGCCCATGAAACTGACAACCTATAAATGAGTTAAACTCCATCATTTGTTTTCATTACATTCTAGTGTGACCTAATACAGCGGCCATCTTTAAACATGCAACCAGCTTAAATAGATCAGCACATAAATGCCCAGCTTTAACTCAACAATATTGATATGAACTACTTTTGGTAATATGGACATTGAACCATCATGTATCCCACATATATTTCATTAATTCATAATAAATGCCAATGATGTGCTAGAAACTCAACTACTAGTTCTAAATCTCATTAATATATTTACCTAATGTGCAACATAATCCTTGCATATGAGTCTATCATCATTATCTCAATGTCATACCAAAATTAACATTATAAAAGGCTTCTATTATTGCACTTTTTAAACCACTGTCATCAATTTCTCTTAATCAACGATTTTTAATCTGATGTCCCAAATATTTATAGAAATTGTTCTTCAATAGTAAATTTTGTATAAATATTTAAATATTTTAAATAGTTTAAATAGTTTAAATATTTTAAATACTGTAAAATGTTATGAATTATTGATAAATACAATCCTCGCAATGGATTGGCTAAAATTCTATAGGTAGATGCTAAAATGACATCCATTATTGTTAGAATTTTACAGTAAATGAAATCATAATCGTTGCTTAATTCATGATCTAAAGCCAATCACAAAGTGTCAAGTGCAATAAGTATATACAGATAATCGTGATATATAGCTAAACCGTGCTAAAAAATTTTTTCTTCTGTATGGCCTTTATTTTTTATAACATTCTGTATTTTGGCCCATCTATGTGGTCAATTTGTTCTATAAGTTCTAGATTTACCTTTACCCTTCAAAGTGTCTAAAATTACTGACCTAAACGAGATGAATTTATTTTGTAAGGCTGATCTACTCTATTTCGATCTTTATTACAAAATTATAATTTATGCACGTATTAAGGATATAAAAGCCACAAAATAAAGTGCTAATTAAAAAAGGGCACTTCTATATTAAGTTGTGTGTCTATCACAAGTGAAAAACAGTGATGGAAACTGGTATCTATACATCTACTCTCCTATGGATTTAAATTTGAAGGGAAGAAAAGATCTAAAGGGAAGAAAAAATCAAAGTAAAAAAATCCAAATAAAAAATTCAAACAATCAAAGGTCAAAAGACCGAGAGACCAATTAAGGACAGATCTATATTCTCACAAATTCTTCAAAATCCCGTAAAACACTAAAATTAGCCCTTATAAATGGCGATTATAGAAATTATATTGTGTATAAAGTCCAATAGAGGCAAACTTTTCTACCACTTTTGACCCATCTCCTAATGTTTCATAAATAGAGTACATGTCCTATATTTCGTCATAAATGGACATGTAATTCCGCATCAAGATTGTGCCCCCAGGGAGATTCTGAACCAAGTAGTAAAATCATCTTAGATTCAGTTTGTCTGAGCTCGGATGTTCTATCACCAGCCCTAGGGTTATTTTTTATGGATTTGATACTGTAGAATATTAGTATACTGGAATCCCCTTTATGTATATCCCAAAAATGTTTGGCCAAGGGATATATTCTGTCTTGATTTTTAATGGTTCTAAAATGTTGTAAGAATCTGACTTTTAACTTATGGATGGTACTACCAATATATTTTTTGTGACATCCACATTCAACAACATAAACCACAAATTCAGCATCACAAGTGATACGATCCTTGATGTCACAATGGCGAACATCAAAAGTTTGGTATCTCTGCATGTTTTGTGCATATTTACACGCCTTGCAGTGGCCACACTTCCAAAACCCCAAACTTTTTTTTGCTCAACCAGGTTGTGTTTTCTTTTGTAGAGAAAAAGCTTCTAGTCAAATAATCCCCTAGTGAGCGAGCCTTACGAAAAGTTATGGATGGATGTGGGTCAATGATATCCCTAATATTGGGATCATTCTGTAGAATATGTCAGTTCTTTTGTAATATGGTTTTCAAAGAGCCATGCTGTTGCTTATATTGCAAAAATATTCTAGGGGACAGTTGTTTTGTCTCACTATTTGTAGGTGTGTTATTGAAAAGTAACTCATCTCTGCTTTTATATTTAACTCTGTTCTGTGCATCCACCAAGATTTTGAGAGGATACCCTCTGTTTAAAAATCTTTTTGTCATTGTCCTAATTTCTGAATCATATCTGCTCTCATCGGAGCATATTCTGCGAGCCTGCAGAAACTGGCTATATGGTATACTCCATTTTAGTGTTGTGGGATGTCCACTATTGGCATGCAGAATGGAATTGCATACAGGGGGGTTTGCGATAGATGGTAGTCTCTAATTGATCATTTTTCACTTCTAGTAAAACATCTAAAAATTCAATTGTCTCTCTGCTAAAGGTGGTTTCCAAGTGAATATTAAATTGATGGTCATTCAATATATTTATGCATTCCAGAAGTGGTTGATCAGAGCCATCCCAAATGATAAAGAGATCATCAATATATCGCACCCACAACACGACCCTATCCATGTAGATGCTATTGTTCTCAGACCATGCCACCTCTTTCTGCCACCAGCCCATGTATAAATTGGCATATGTGGGAGCAAAAGAAGCCCCCATAGCCGTCCCTTGTTTTTGCAAAAAGCAATCATTATCAAATAGGAACAGGTTATGGGTCAAACAAAATTGCAACATAGATAGAAGCATGTCTGTATGTTCGAGAAATTCAATGGGTCGTGTTTGTAAGAAGTATCTACATGCTTGTAACCCATATTGATGTTTGATAGTGGTGTACAGAGAGGCCACATCCATGGTGACCATTAGATAATCTCTGTGCCACGGAATATTATGTATCTTAGCCAGGAATCGTTGGTGTCACGTAAATAAGATGGTGGTTCAGTGACAAAGGTGCACAGAAACAAGTCTAAATATTGCGAAGTATTTCTCAGCAAGGACTGGTTCATACTCACTATGGGTCTACCTGGGGGATGTGATTTGTTCTTATGGATTTTGGGCAAAACGTAAATACATGGAATTTTGGGATAATCAATTTTCAAATATATAAGCTCATCATAATCAATAAGTTGTATGAATATATATATATATATATATATATATATATATACACACTCACACACATATATTTATATAGTCATATATATTTATATATTACCCACTGGCGGTCACCAACTACTGGCTAGTTTAGTTAGGATTCCATTTACATAAACAAGGTGTTTTTTGTTTTGCTAATTACATTGGCTCTGTTTGATGAATCTTCACAAAACTATCATGAAACTATCCAAAAGAAAGCACATTTACCTCAGCTCCTTCCTGGAAAAGTTTTGGGGTAATCAGTCAAGGAGGAGCTGGAAAAAAAGGAGGGTAAAAAAAGCACATTTCCCATATGCATTTTCCATAGACTTCCCAAGGCAGTGCTGTCACAAACCATGTTGAAAGGAATTACACCACATTTGACAGAAGCTACAACTTGGTTCACAGATTGTGATTTGGCAAAAATCCATTCATTGATTTTTGAGCAATTCAGGTTGAAACCAATTTGTATATCTGGACAGTTAGGCTTGAGGGACTCTCATGAAAGTCCCTCAAACCCAATTTTAAAAATTAGAGCTTTCTAATTTGCCCAGGGAGTTTTTTACCCTTGGGCCAATGCGCTCCCACAGGAGTAAGACTCCCACAGAAGCAAGGGCTGTAATTGGCTGCCAGAAACATGAGTAAAATGTTGCTGGCAACCATTACATTACCATCTAGAGTTAGGGCTTGAACTAAAGTTTGGTGAACGGGTTATTCGATCACAATCATGACGGATAATCCATCTGCCATATTAAGATCTATGTAGCTTATTATGGGATCGTAATACGGAGAACGAGATATCGGTCACATTTGTGACAGAGTAACCCCCATGCCATACTCTAAATCAGGCCCTTAGTTCCCTGTCCTGAAGTAAAAAAAATAATGTAATGGGGTACGGATACATTACCCCCCCAGACCCAGTTGGGGGGACCCAGAAAAAACAGGTAAAAAAACAAGTCTGAGGTTTTTGCTGCAATCAAAAAGGACTCCCAAGGGATCATGACAAAAGCAACAAAAAAAAGGTAGCTGACATTTTTTTATACACATTGGGAGGAGGACATGAGTGAGAACCTCCTCTCCGAGCCCAATTTGTGCCATGGGGACTCCATCAACCGAACCAGGTATATTATTGAAGGGGAGGGGGCATGTGGCTGCTTTCAGCCTCAGGGACACCACCTGAAAGGGAACCCTGTATTATTTAAGTGGAGGGGGCACGTGGCCCCCCTGCTTGAGTATAAGGAGGCCTCAGGGATCTCATTCCCTAGGGCTGTACTAAAAAATAAAGGGCAGGAGGCTGAATGTCCCATCCTCCAAAAGCCTTAAAAAAGCCCTGGGGACCTCATCCCCCAAGGCTGCTCACTTAGGCCCTCATTACAACATTGGCGGTAAGTGCTGCTTACTGCCATGCTGACTGCCGCCAACATACCGTGACCACGGCAGTATACCGCTATGGGTATTATGACCCACACAGAGAAATCCGCCACTATACAGACACCCACACAAGTCCTCCAGACCAAAGGTCAGTGATAAACTGGCTGTAGCAAAACCCACATGGTTACGCCAACAGAAATACGCCCACAGCATCATGACCCATGAATCACCACGGCGGACATTCAACCATGGTAAACCACTTGCGGTACAGACCGCCACACTCAAAATACACACACTAACAAAACTACACCACATTGGACAATTCAAACTACACACACCTAACACACATACACACACCACACTCACACACCCATAACACTATAAAACACACACCCACAGTACCCACAACCCCTTACAACGAAAACTATATTGCCAACTGAGAGACACACAATCCAGGAGCACCCACTGAATGTGAGCCACATAACACCATCACCCATACACCATCCACGCACCTCACAGCACACACCCCAACACATCACTCCACACACCCTCACACATACCACTCACACACACCCATGGCACCACAAAGACACCCCAGGTTCTCAGAGGAGGAGCTAAGGGTCATGGTGGAGGAAATCATCCGGGTAGAGCCACAGCTATTCGGATCACAGGTGCTGCAGACATCCATTGCTAGGAAGATGGAGCTATGGTGGAGAGTCATGGACAGGGTCAACGCCATGGGACAGTACCCAAGAACAAGGGATGACATCGGGAAGAGGTGGAACGACCTACGGGGGAAGGTACGTTCCGTGGTAGCAAGACACCAGGTAGCTGTACAGAGGACTGGCGGTAGACCCCCACCTCCTCCCCCACAATTAACAACATGGGAGAAGCAAGTCCTGGCGATCATGCATCCTGAGGGCCTTGCAGGATTAGCAGGAGGACTGCACTCTGGTAACTCAAATCTTTACTTCTTTATCCCCCACCCTACCTGCATGCCATCACAAACAACAACCCTTACCCTCACCCCATCACCCCACCTCACATATACCCCACCATCACAACCCACCCATCCCAATACCAAGCCCTGCATGCAACACCAATGTAAGGATCCCATCACAGACCTGTATGGACACCCATCACCACAGCATGCACACTAGTGACAATCACTTTGCCAAACCAAGCACAACTCACACAAGCCAAAGCTGCCTTGCTAATAACAACCATAGAGGGAAACATATCCATGCACACGATGGCACACACAGATACAATAACACTGCATTTACATCCCTACAGGACCACCACTCAACGTAACCGGAGAGGAGGTGCCAGCCACATCCAGTCCCCCCCCCCCCCCCCCCGAAGAGGCCCACAGTGATGACAGCAGCTCTGCACACCTGGATCACTGGACAGTCGGCGACCAAGCCACAGTACCAACCCACCACAGAGCCTCCACCCTCAGGAAACAGCACCACACCACCCACCGAGCGGGCCCATCCCTCTGTCCCTAGGACACGTCAATCAGCAGAGTGTCCATCAATACAGGGACCCCAGGCAACCCCACAAACACAGGGCAATCAGGGACCTGGGGTCGGTGGCAGTGGGCACACGGTTCAGGGGACAGAGACACAGGACAACAGGGAAGCTGGGAGGACTGCTGTGCGACAAGGGAAGGACAAGCCCAGGGAACCGACTCACCAGGGGGTACTCACCAACATCCTAGGAACATACCACCATTCCCAGGAGACCATGGGCCAGCTACTGTACAAGTTGCAGGAGACCCAGCGGCTGCAGGAGGGACAATACCTGGGGATCAGGGAGGACCTGAGGGAGATCCACACCACCCTGGTCACCATTGCAGGGGCGGTGGCAGACATGACCAGCACCATGAAGGAGGCAGTGGCACAACAGCCCTCCACCACTGCCAGCTCTAGTGGACAGGAGGTCCTGCCACAGGACCAACAGGCACCTGCACCCCTTCCCCTGCAGAAGGAGAACCACCCCGCAAACGGTCCCTGTGATCCAGGCAGAAGCCAGAGAACATTGCCAAGACCCCTACCAGGAAATAAGACTCTCCTGATTGTCACCCTTTTGTCCCACTCTGTCACCCTGTCCACCTTGAACTGCCATTGGTCCACTTCCTATGCCCCCTTGGACAATGCACCTGTGATACAAATAGCATGGACTCTACCCTGGACTTTCCTCCATCAGCAACCCAGCCCATTGCAATACCCCCTACACTTATTAGCACCTAAATAAACAACCATGGAACAAATTCAAGTATGGAGTCTGTAAATTCCATGACAAGTGTATTAGTTTCACAAACTGTAAACATTGCAATTCAATGTACTGTAATATTTACATAGGTATGACCTGTAGTGGGCAGCAGTAAACACACCAGGAGCCAGAGTGGGGCACAGAGATCTGACAACAGAGATGCCAAAGGGTACAGTAGGTGGCCATAGAAATAGGGAAATCAGGCTGCCATGTTCAATGTCAAACACAAAACTGCAATGGAAGGTGAAGTGACAGTGTCTTACCTGTTTGTCACTGGAAGTACTGTTGAATGAGTGTAATTCTGTTGTCCACATCTTTTTCCTCTGCCTCCTCCTTCTCACTGTCCACAAGCTCAACCGCTGCCACACGACCATCCCCAGGCTCATCCTCCTGTAGAAAAGGCACCTGGCGTCTCAAGGTTAGGTTGCGCAACATGCAACATGCAACGGTGATCTGGCACACCTTCTTGGGTGAGTAGTACAGGATCCACCTGTCAGATGGAGGGACCGGACTCTGGCCTTCAGGAGGCCAAAGGTTCTCTCAATGATCCTCCTTGTTCGCCCATGTGCTTCATTGTAACGTTCCTCTGCCCTTGTCCTGGCATTCCTCACTGGGGTCAGTAGCCATGAGAGGTTGGGGTAACCAGAGTCACCTACAAATATTCAAGGGATACCTGTTAGCTACACACTCACCCTTAGGGCCAAACCCACACACATATACCAACATTAACTGGGTGGGGAACATGGGCTCACCTATTAGCCACACCCTGTGCCTCTGGAGTTGAGACATCACATATCGAATGCTGCTATTCCTCAAGATGAAGGCATCATGCACTGAGCCTGGATACATGTCATTAACATGGGATATGTACTGGTCCGCCAAACACACCATCTGCACATTCAGAGAGTGAAAGCTTTTCCTATTTCTGAACACTTGGAGGGGAGACAAATGCAATATGTGTACCATCAATGGCACCAAAGATGTTGGGGCTATGTCCCAGGGTATAAAAGTCAGCCTTCACTGTGGCCAAATCCTCCACCTAGGGGAATACGATGTAGCTGCGCATGTGTCTCTGCAGGGCAGACAACACTATGGTCAACACGTTGTAGAACATTGGCTGAGGCATCCCTGATGCCATGGCCCCTGTTGTTTGGAAGGAACAATTTGCCAGGAAATGGAGCACTGACAGGACCTGCACTAGAGGGGGGATACCTGTGGGGTGGCGGGTAGCTGAAATCAGGTCTGGCTCCAATTTGGCGCACAGTTCCTGGATTGTGGCCCTATCAAGTCTGTAGGTCAGGATAATGTGCCTGTCCTCCATTGTCGCCAGGACCACCAAGGGTCTGTACACGGGGGGATGTCTCCATTTCCTAGTCATCCTCACCGGTTGAACTCTAGAGTGAAAAACGGTGAGCAGAGGGTCATATTCACACAAATGTCAATATTCATATGCATTTCTTCCTTTACAGAAACAGTGTGTGAACTCGAGAGTCAGTTGATCTGCCAATGTCTGCTGTGACGCAGTTAGGTGCCATGGCCTGTGCCCCCTGAAATGGCGGCTGCCTGAATTGTGAGGAGAGACAAGTGGAAATGAGGTAATTCCGCTGGCGTTGTGTGCCATTGCGGTCAGCGGTTGATGACCGCCGTGCAACATTGTATTGGTTATCATTGGGCCCTATGGGTTCCAGGAGCCAATGGCGATGTACGCCAGCGGTGATGGTACACTCACTTGCTACCTGACCTTCAACAGGAGAGGACCTACACTGTAAGTGCTGCTGTGACCTGTGTCTGGAAGCGATAATGGCTCGAGTGTCTGGGTAAAGGGCCCCCACCTTGTAGGAGGCTGGCTTACAGTAGGTACCTTGTGGTACTTACACCCTGTGCCAGGTCCAGTTATCCCTTATTAGTAGAATAGAGGTGTTCTAGCAGCTTAGGCTGATAGAAGGTAGCTATAGCAGAGCAGCTTAGGCTGAACTAGGAGACATGCAGAGCTCCTACTATACCATTTATATCATATAGTACTATATCACAAGAAAACACAATACTCAGAGTTACTAAAAATAAAGGTACTTTATTTTAGTTGCAATATGCCAAAAAGTCTCTCAGAGCATACCCTCCCTTAGGAGGTAAGTAGTATACACAAATTATATGTACACAAACCAAAAGCAGGTAAGTAACAGTTAGAAAACTAGTGCAAACAATGTAGAACACAATAGAATGCAATAGGGAGAAATAGGCCTAGGGGCAACACAAACCATATACTCCAAAAGTGAAATGTGAACCACAAATAAATGGACCCCAGGCCTAGTGTAGGTTGTAGAGGGTCGCTGGGACTGTTAGAAAACACTAAGGGTGTCCAAGATACCCAAGACCCTGAAAAGTAGGAGTAAAGTTACCCTACTACCCCAGAAAGACAGTAAACTCAAGATAGGGGATTCTGCAAGGACAACAACTGCAAGCAAAACACTGAAGATGGATTCCTGGACCTGAGGACCTGTAAAGGAAAGGGACCAAGTCCAAGAGTCACGCAAGTGTCCGGGGGGGGCAGGAGCCCACTAAACCCCGGATGAAGGTGCAAAAGGGGTACCTCTGGGTGGAAGAAGCCAAAGATTCTGCAACAACGGAAGGTGCCAGGAACTTCTCCTTTGGTCAGAAGATGTCCCATGGCGGGCTGGAGGATGCAGAGTTGTTTTCACACAGAAATACCGCAAACAAGCCTTGCTAGCTGCAAGAGTTGCGTTTGAGGATTTTGGGTGCTGCTGGGGCCCAGGAAAAACCAGGAGGTCGCCCCTTGAAGGAGGAGACAGAGGGGGCACACAGCAACTCAGGGAGTCCCCGCAGAAGCAGGCTGCACCCACAGAAGTATCTGAACAGGCACTTAGAAGATCTGAGGACAGTGGTTGACTCAGAGTCACAAAGGAGGGTCCCATGACGTCGGAGTCCAACTCAGCAAGTTGGGCAATGCAGGACAGAGTGCTGGGGACCTGGGCTAGGCTGTGCAGGAAGGAAGTCTTGCAAAAGTGCACAGAAGCCCGAGCAGCTGCAGTTCACGCAGTACACAGGATTACTGTCTGGTGTGGGGAGGCAAGGACTTACCTCTACCAAATTTGGACAGAAGGGCCACTGGCCTGTGGGAGACACTTGGACCTAGCTCCTGTGCTCCAGGGACCACGCTCGTCAGGAGGAGAGGGGACCCAGAGGACCAGTGATGCAGAAGTTTGGTGCCTGCGTTAGCAGGGGGAAGATTCCATCGACCCATGAGAGATTTCTTCTTGGCTTCCAGTGCAGGGTGAAGGCAGACAGCCCTCAGAGCATGCACCACCAGGAAACAGTCGAGAAAGCCGGCAGGATGAGGCGCTACAATGTTGCTGGTAGTCGTCTTGCCACTTTGTTACGGTTATGCAGGCGTCCTGGAGCAGTCAGCAGTCGATCCTTGGCAGAAGTCGAAGAGGGAAGTGCAGAGGAATTCTGGTGAGCTTTTGCATTCATTATCTGAGGAATAGCCCAGAGGAGAGACCCTAAATAGCCCACAGAGGAGGATTGGCTATTGAGAAAGGTAAGCACCTATCAGGAGGGGTCTCTGACGTCACCTGCTGGCACTGGCCTCTCAGAGCTGTCCATTGTGCCCTCACACCTCTGCATCCAAGATGGCAGAGGTCTGGGACACACTGGAGGAGCTCTGGGCACCTCCCCTGGGGGTGCTGGTCGGGGGAGTGGTCACTCCCCTTTCCTTTGTCCAGTTTCGTGCCAGAGCAGGGCTGGGGGAATCCCTGAACCGGTGTAGACTGGCTTATGCAGAGAGGGCACCATCTGTGCCCATCACAGCATTTCCAGAGGCTGGGGGAGGCTGCTCCTCATCAGCCCTTCACACCTATTTCCAAAGGGAGAGGGTGTAACACCCTCTCTCAGAGGAAATCCTTTGTTCTGCTTTCCTGGGACAAGGCTGCCCAGGCCCCAGGGGGGCAGAAACCTGTCTGAGGGGTTGGCAGCAGCAGTAGCTGCAGTGGAGACCCCGGAAAGCAAGTTTGCCAGTACCCGGGCTCTTTGCTAGAGACCCGGGGATGCATGGAATTGTTCCCCCAATACCAGAATGGTATTGGGGTGACAATTCCATGATCCTAGACATGTTACATGGCCATGTTCGGAGTTACCTTTGTGACGCTACATATAGACCTATATGTAGTGCACGCGTGTAATGGTGTTCCCGCACTCACAAAGTCCGGGGAATTAGCCCTGAACAATTTGGGAGCACCTTGGCTAGTGCCAGGGTGCTTACACACTAAGTAACCTTGCACCTAACCTTCACCAAGTGAGGGTTAGACATATAGGGGACTTATAAGTTACTTATGTGCAGTGAAAAATGGCTGTGAAATAACGTGGACGTTATTTCACTCAGGCTGCAGTGGCAGTCCTGTGTAAGAATTGTCTGAGCTCCCTATGGGTGGCAAAAGAAATGCTGCAGCCCATAGGGATCTCCTGGAACCGCAATACCCTGGGGACCTAGGTACCATATACTAGGGAATTATAAGGGTGTTCCAGTGTGCCAATCAGAATTTGTAAAATTAGTCACTAGCCTGCA
This sequence comes from Pleurodeles waltl, assembly GCF_031143425.1. Taxonomy (NCBI): domain Eukaryota; kingdom Metazoa; phylum Chordata; class Amphibia; order Caudata; family Salamandridae; genus Pleurodeles; species Pleurodeles waltl. The sequence continues at coordinate 1,222,456,095 of NC_090447.1, forward strand.
GTGACAATTTTAAAAGCAGAGAGATCATAAACACTGAGGTTCAGAGCCTCAGTGATACAGTTAGGCACCACACAGGGAACACATATAGGCCACAAACTTATGAGCACTGGTGCCCTGGCTAGCAGGATCCCAGTAACACATATCAAACACAATGACAACATAGGGTTTTCACTATGAGCACTGGGCCCTGGCTAGCAGGATCCCAGTGAGACAGTAAAAACACCCTGACATATACTCACAAACAGGCCAAAAGTGGGGGTAACAAGGCTGTAAAGAGGCTACCTTCCTACAAGCCTTCACTTCAGAAAAGTTGGAGAGACTAGTGGATGGGGTCCTACCCCAGTACACTTTACACTATGGTCCTCCAGACAAACAGGCGAGTGCACTGTGAGCATGATGCGTGGGTCATGAATGTATGGATTGCTCAGTGTGTAAGCCCCGTGTAGGGGGGTGGTCTGAGGGGTCCTGGGCAAAGTGCTGCATGTATGGTGGGGAACGTATGTGCGCAAGGGGATGGTAGGGATATGATGGGCCATGAGTATGACAGTCCGGATGGTATGACTAATCCCATTTCTGCTGTATTTTTTTTGCAGGTCAGCACTCATCAGAAAAAGGGTATTTGGCGTGCCATCGCCAAGGAGGTGCGGACCCAGGGGGTCTTTGACAGGCGGAGCACCCACTGCTGCAATCGATGGGAGGACCTGTGCCGCTGGGCAAGGAAGACGGCGGAGGCCCAGCTTAGGGCTGGCCTCTCAACGAGGAAGGGGTGCCGTTCGTACTCTGACCCCCCTGATGTTCTGCCTCCTGGTGGTGGCCTATCCGGAGTTGGATGGGCGCTTGAAGGCATCACAGCAGCCACAAGGGGGTGAGTACAGATTCAGAATCATGACTTTGCTTGTGTTAAGGTTTTACCTAGGTGGGTTATGTGGGCTGTGGGTGCCCCTAGGCCAGGGTGAACATGGTAGAGTATGTTCAATGATGGGCAAGATCAGATGCAATCCAACTCCAATAGTGTTAGTGGGCATCTACTACTGGGCAGGGTCCTGTGGGTTTCAGATGTGCAGCTAATGGCGTTAGACATTGTACCCCATGGGCTGATGACTAGCCTTGTAACTGGTAGTGCATGGCCTAGTGCATAGGACTGTTCCCTGTGTGTTGTGTACGCCAACGGTAGTGTTGTTGCTGGCATTGACCAAGTGTATCCTCTGTCTCTCCCCCCCTTTTTGTTTTGTCACCCTGTCCTTCTGTGCATTAGCATCATCTGGCAGAGGAGCAGAGGCACCGGCGATGGAGGGAGCTGCATCCCACATGGGCCTGGAGACGGAATCCACCGACGGTGAGGGCACCAGTGGGACGGAGGGTGAGGGGAGCACCATGACGGAGACAGGAGGGGACACTACCAACAGTGACTCCTCCTCCGATGGAAGCTCCCTGCCGGTGGCAGACCTCTGTGCCCACTCCAACAACAGGTACAGCTGCCACCCCCTGTACCAGCCCTGCCCTCCCAGTAGCCTCTCAGCGTGTTTCCCATGCCCGCTCACCCAGGGGGGTGAGCACCTCCTTCGCCCCAGGCACCTCAGGCCGTGCCCCAGTCAGCCCTGCTGCCCTCAGGGAGGAGGCTATTGACCTCCTGAGATCCTTCTCTGTTGGGCAGTCAACCATACTGAATGCCATCCAGGGTGTAGAAGGGCATTTGCAACAAACAAAAGCATACCTGGAGGGCATTCACTCTGGCGTGGCCGCCCAACAGAGTGCATTCCAGGCTCTGGCCCCCGCTCTGATGGCAGCCATTGTCCCTGTCTCCAGCCTCCCCCCTCCAACTTCCTCTACCCAGTCGCAATCCCCTCAACCCCAGCCTATCCCAAGCACACCTTCAGACCAGCAATCACTCAAATCAACACACAGACGTGGTTCAGGCAAACACAAGCACCACACTTCATCTTACAGGCACTTACACAAGCACCATCCTCATGCAGACACACCAACATCTACTGCCTCCACTGTGTCCCCCTCCTCCTCCTCGTCCACCCCCCTCCCAGTAGCGTCTCCACTCACACCTGCATGCACTATATCCTCATCCACTACCTCCATCACCAGCATGCCTATCACTACACGCCCCTCAAAGGCAGTCAACACCCCCACATCCTGTGTCCTCTCCCACTGTGTCTTTGACCCCTCCTCCCAAAGTACACAAACACAAGCACACACACACCCAATAGCCATCCACCTCACAACAGCATCCAGCCCATACACCTGCACCCAAACACAGCAGACTGACACCTCCTACAAAAACTCCCTCTTCCTCCACTCCCAAACCTTCATCCTCTTCCATCCTCAGTGCCCCTAAGAAACTTTTCCTCGCCAACATTGACCTATTCCCTATCCCTCTCCCCGTCCTTCACCTCGGGACAGGGTGGCCAGAACCCAGCCCAGCACCTCAGCCATCCAGTCCACAGCCACTGTGGTTTCTGCAGCTGTGAGAGTCTCCAAGGAGGAACCCGTCAGCCCAGCCAGTGTGCCAGGAACACCTGCCAAGGCCAAGAAGGGTCCACCACCTGGCAAGGGCAAGAAGGGGACAGCAGCCAGCAAGGGGAAGGAGGCAGGACCAGCCAGCAAGGGCAACTCAAAGATTCCAGCTGGCAGAAGCAATGAGTCACCACCATCCGCCAAGGGCAGGAAGGGGCACAGAACACCAGTGTAGGAAGTTGGCTCTGTATGTGCTATTTCAAAGTAAGGAATAGCATGCACAGAGTCCAAGGGTTCCCCTTAGAGGTAAGATAGTGGCAAAAAAGAGATAATACTAATGCTCTATTTTGTGGTAGTGTGGTCGAGCAGTAGGCTTATCAAAGGAGTAGTGTTAAGCATTTGATGTACATACACACAGGCAATAAATGAGGAACACACACTCAAAGACAATTCCAGGCCAATAGATTTTTGTATAGAAAAATATATTTTCTTAGTTTATTTTAAGAACCACAGGTTCAAATTCTGCATGTAATATCTCATTTGAAAGGTATTGCAGGTAAGTACTTTAGGAACTTTGAATAATCACAATAGCATATATACTTTTTACATAAAACACATATAGCTATTTTAAAAGTGGGCACTTAGTGCAATTTTAAACAGTTCCTGGGGGAGGTAAGTTATTGTTAGTTCTTGCAGGTAAGTAAACCACCTATGGGGTTCAAATTGGGGTCCAAGGTAGCCCACCGTTGGGGGTTCAGAGCAACCCCAAAGTCACCACACCAGCAGCTCAGGGCCGGTCAGGTGCAGAGGTCAAAGAGGTGCCCAAAACACATAGGCTTCAATGGAGAAGGGGGTGCCCCGGTTCCAGTCTGCCAGCAGGTAAGTACCCGCGTCTTCGGAGGGCAGACCAGGGGGGTTTTGTAGGGCACCGGGGGACACACAAGTCAGCACAAAAAGTACACCCTCAGCAGCGCGGGGGCGGCCGGGTGCAGTGTGCAAACACGCGTCGGGTTTCCAATAGGTTTCAATGAGAGACCAAGGGGTCTCTTCAGCGGTGCAGGCAGGCAAGGGGGGGGCTCCTCGGGGTAGCCACCACCTGGGCAAGGGAGAGGGCCTCCTGGGGGTCACTCCTGCACTGGAGTTCCGATCCTTCAGGTCCTGGGGGCTGCGGGTGCAGGGTCTTTTCCAGGCGTCGGGATTTCAGAGTCAGGCAGTCGCGGTCAGGGGGAGCCTCGGGATTCCCTCTGCAGGCGTCGCTGTGGGGGTTCAGGGGGGACAACTTTGGTTACTCGCAGTCTTGGAGTCGCTGGGGGGGTCCTCCCTGTAGCGTTGTTTCTCCACCAGTCGAGTCGGGGTCGCCAGGTGCAGTGTTGCAAGTCTCACGCTTCTTGCGGGGATTGCAGGGGTCTTTAAATCTGCTCCTCTGGAAACAAAGTTGCAGTCTTTGTTGAACAGGGCCGCTGTTCTCTGGAGTTTCTTGGTCTTTTGGAAGCAGGGCAGTCCTCTGATGATTCAGAGGTCGCTGGTCCTGGGGAAAGCGTCGCTGGAGCAGTTGTCTTCCGAAGGAGGGAGACAGGCCGATAGGGCTGGGGCCAAAGCAGTTGGTGTCTTCTTCTTCTCTGCAGGGTTTTTCAGCTTAGCAGTCCTCTTCTTCTTTAAGTTGCAGGAATCTAAATTCTTAGGTTCAGGGGAGCCCTTAAATACTAAATTTAAGGGCGTGTTTAGGTCTGGGGGGGTTAGTAGCCAATGGCTACTAGCCCTGAGGGTGGGTACACCCTCTTTGTGCCCCCTCCCAAGGGGAGGGGGTCACATTCCTATCCCTATTGGGGGAATCCTCCATCTGCAAGATGGAGGATTTCTAAAAGTCAGAGTCACCTCAGCTCAGGACACCTTAGGGGCTGTCCTGACTGGCCAGTGACTCCTCCTTGTTTTTCTCATCTCTCCTGGACTTGCCGCCAAAAGTGGGGGCTGTGTCCAGGGGGCGGGCATCTCCACTAGCTGGAGTGCCCTGGGGCATTGTAACACGAAGCTTGAGCCTTTGAAGCTCACTGCTAGGTGTTACAGTTCCTGCAGGGGAGAGGTGTGAAGCACCTCCACCCAGAGCAGGCTTTGTTTCTGTCCTCCGAGAGCACAAAGGCTCTCACCGCATGGGGTCAGAAACTCGTCTCTCAGCAGCAGGCTGGCAGAGACCAGTCAGTCCTGCACTGAACAATTGGGTAAAATACAGGGGGCATCTCTAAGAGGCCCTCTGTGTGCATTTTTTAATAAATCCAACACTGGCATCAGTGTGGGTTTATTATTCTGAGAAGTTTGATACTAAACTTCCCAGTATTCAGTGTAGCCATTATGGAGCTGTGGAGTTCGTTTTTGACAGACTCCCAGGCCATATACTCTTATGGCTACCCTGCACTTACAATGTCTAAGGTTTTGCTTAGACACTGTAGGGGCATAGTGCTCATGCATCTATGCCCTCACCTGTGGTATAGTGCACCCTGCCTTAGGGCTGTAAGGCCTGTTAGAGGGGTGACTTACCTATGCCATAGGCAGTGTGAGGTTGGCATGGCACCCTGAGGGGAGTGCCATGTCGACTTAGTCATTTTCTCCCCACCAGCACACACAAGCTGGTAAGCAGTGTGTCTGTGCTGAGTGAGGGGACCCTAGGGTGGCATAAGACATGCTGCAGCCCTTAGAGACCTTCCCTGGCATCAGAGCCCTTGGTACCAGGGGTACCAGTTACAAGGGACTTACCTGGGTGCCAGGGTTGTGCCAATTGTGGAGACAATGGTACATTTTAGGTGAAAGAACACTGGTGCTGGGGCCTGGTTAGCAGGGTCCCAGCACACTTCTCAGTCAAGTCAGCATCAGTATCAGGCAAAAAGTGGGGGGTAACTGCAACAGGGAGCCATTTCTTTACAACCAGCCATGGCACTTCAACCGTCCGACGCTCCAGGTGAAGGCCTGGAGGTTACCACCACAACTGCCAGCACCGCCACCTGTAACGCGGCCAACCCCGCCACCTGCACCGTGGCCCAGCACCGACACCTGCTCCGCCGCCAGTAGCACCACTGCCAGCAGCAGCAGTCCCAGTGGGCAGCCGTCTGAGGCAGCAGGTGAAGCCCTGGAGGCTACCACCACCACTGCCTGCACCACCACCTGCACCGTGGGCAGCACCGCCACCTGCCCCGCCGTCAGCAGCACCACTCGCAGCAGCAGCCCCAGTGGGCAGCCGTCCGAGGCTGCAGGTGAAGGCCTGGAGGCTACCGCCACCACTGCTTGCACCGCCACCTGTAGTGCAACTGGCATACACTGAGCAGTCGTCACAGCTGGAGAGCAGTGTGTAGTGGTGACTACATGGGCTGCATTGCGTCCTGGACCCTGCAACACCTGTCGGTGTGACACCTAGGTGAGAGACTGTGACCTTGCCCCATCCAGGATGAAGCACACTGGGCACAAGGCCCCCTCCAAAACAAGTGGAAGAACGCATCCACTAGAGAAACTGTGGCCTTGCACTCCCCAGGACCAAGCAGTGGGCAAACCACCCACTAGAGAGACTGTGGCTTTGCACTCCCCGGGACCAAGCAGTGGGAAAACTACCCACAAGAGAGACTGTGGCCTTTCACTCCCCAGGACCAAGCAGTGGGCATGGAGCCCCCTCCAGACCAGTGGCGTTATACCATCTTCCGTCTGAGGTGCCCCCCACTCCCCATCCCCCTGAGGTGCCTGTGTGTTTTCGACCTGATGCCCCTGCAGTGATCTCTCCATATTGAGGCAGGAGTCAGGTGTGGCCTTGGCCTATGTGTTTTGGCCCAGTGGGCCACAGACATTTTGGAGTGGGCATTGTCCCTCCTTTTGCATATATTGTATATATTGTACATACCATATATTTCTTTATGAAAGTATTTCTAAAAGTTACTAATATTGCACTCATTTTACTCTATTCCTTTTGTCCTTGCGTTATTCCAGAGGCTTACAGGGTGTATATGTAATGTTGTTGCATGTGTTTGTGTGTATAGTGTTGGGGGTGAGGGTGGGGGTGTTGCGTGTTGCGTATGTGTGTCACTCTCTTTTTCCTCCCTGCCTCCCCTGTGTGCTAGGTGCAGTACTCACCGTCGTCTTGTTCGCCGGCGTTCATGTTCCTGGTGTATGAGAAGGTACACCAGCATGGGGAGCACCTGCTTTTCGGGCTCCATGGCATCCTGGTTCTTCCTTGAGTGTCGAGAGGTGAGTCGTTCCCTTCTGTGTTCTGTTTCCGCTGTGCTTTTGATGGCGTTGGTACCGCCCCGGAAAAGCTGGCAGATGGGCGTGTTGTAATGCAGTGGGCGGTACATTGTCTTCCGCCTGGCTGTTGGCGGTTACCGCCGTGGTGTTTGTTGCTACCGCCATGGCGGTCAGAGTGTTAAAGTGGCTGTATATGTTGGCTGTTTCCACCGTGGTCATGATTACATTTTTTTTACCGCCGGCCTGTTGGCGGTACTACGACCGCTTTATCACCGACCGCCAGCATTGTAATGAGGGCCTTAATGTGTCCTGGATCACCTCAGTGATTGTCTCAGGGATTCCATCCCCAAAACACAGTAGTCTGGCAGGAGCATTTTTAAATCTCCTACCAAACAGAAGCAAACACTTAGGGCCTGATTTAGATCTTGCTGGTAACAGGTCCGTCCCCACTTTTTTGACAGATAGCCCATCTGCAGGTGTGGTGGTCCGCCCAACGGATTTAGATTTGGTGGTCCCGTAGACCCATCAACTCCAACACAGATTACCATTCACTGCACTACACCATGGGAAACAGTGGCTGGTCACTCCTGCCACACTTACCGCTGTTCCAATTTGGAAGTCCCTTACCGCCAAGCAAAATGTGGTAGTCTGACCTGCAAGTCTGACTTAGTGAATTGAGTGAGAAAAGTGGTGAATACTTCCTACAACCTCCCGTTGCTGGACACAAAGGTAGGGAACCTGCATTGGCTGTGTAAGTTGGGGGGGTCACTGCACATGAGCTTAGGACCACTGCAGACATCTACATTGGTCAGTAATTATTTTAGATTACTGGGACATTCATATGACGGGGACACAAGTGGGACAAACGCGGATGGGCACACACTGGTACACAACACATTTCACACACATACACATATGTCAATTGGTGTCAGTATTCATTACCAAATGAACGCTGGCACCACAATGACAGTACAATCACACCTGCCAAATGTGTCCATGTGTGCACATTGCAAGGGGACATGTACCTGTCATGTTGTGCTTCAGGTTGTGTGTGAGTCAGTGTGTGTATGCATGTGTGTGATGCAATGGGTTCGTTGAGGTGGAGGCAGGGTGCTGTGGCAGTGTCAGTATGTGTTCCACCTGCATATGGCATTGATGTTGTGTATGTTGTGTAGTGTGTTGCGTTGCTATGTGCAATCTTAAGGTGAGTCATGTTGTGTTTTGGTCATGTAGGTATGAAGTGTGAGTGTGTTTGTGCAGATGAGTGTGTAGTTGTGTTGGTTGTTGTGGAGTGTCATGTGTAGGTGCAGTGTCGCTAGTGTGTGTATGTTGCATTATGGATATATGGTAATATGTGTTTGTGGCATGTACATTTTGTGTTGTGGTGGAATGGCAATAGATCATAGTGCGTGTGTGGTGTGTTGTGCTGTTTGAGATGAAGGGGGACATATATGGCAAAGATACCATGTGTGTGTGTAACTTATCTCTATTCCATAGCCACTGCCATTGTCCGATGTCCATTGGGTCTCACAATACCCTTCCTCTGTCAGCAAACCTCCTGCAGGACTGTAACATCTAAATACGGTGGGCAGAACACCATTGACTTGACGGTGTTCTCAGGTCCTCCACTGCAGCGGTTTGGTAGTAACACTGCCAAGATCCAAATCAGGCCCTAAGTCTGCTCCCAGCCATAGGGAGATTTAAAGATGCTCCCACAGATTGGGAACAGACTTTTGTTCTGTGTTCAAAACACATATTGCACCTGTCCGCAGGGAGCAAGAATGAGTAGCTACTCCCTCCAGGGGGGAGCAATGCTCGCTACCGCAACATGAGGAGAGCTGGCTGGGGCTGTGGGCACCCTGGGGATCCCCCTGCAGCCCACAGCATATGGTGTGTGGGTGCCCCAGGTGGCAACCATCCCTGACCCCTGGGGATGGAGTCCTCGGGCCCAAGGAGCTCTAGGGGGCTGCATGACTACCTCCCCTGTTAAAATGAATATGGCCCTGGGGGATGGGATCACCAGGGCCTAATGAGGATCAGGGAGAGGGGGCTGTGCACCCCTTTTCCCTTTCTAAGGGCATTTAGCCCCAGGATATGGTGTCCCCGGAGCCTACTAAGGAGAGGGGAGGGGAGCTTAATGTTCCTCCCCTTAGCTTTTGGCCCTGGGTTTGTAGCCCTTGGTCCCCAAGAAGTCTCATGGAGGGGGCTCTAATGTTTAATTATATTTGGCCCCTGGGATGACGTCCCTAGTGCATTTAAGGCTTGTGGAGTGGGACCACATAGACCCCTTCCTTTATAGAGGTAATGCCCCAAGGGATGGGGTCCAGGGGTATATTAAGGTTTGGAAAGGGGGCTGTATGCCCCTCTCCCCTTAATATATATGTTTCTGTCCCAGAGAATGGGCTCCCCGGGGCCCAAAGTTCAAGGCTTTGCTGTGACTGCCAAAAGCTGTGTACAGCAAGGGTTTGGCAGCCTGCTAGGGGTTTGGCCATAGCCCCTGGCAGCAGGCCAAGATCTGTGGCCTATCCCCGCTGCACATGGCCAAAGGCCATGTACAACCAAAGGCTGTGTGCAGTGTGGGACTGGCTGTCTGCGGGGTTTTGCTTCAATTCCATGTTGTACACTGTTGAAGGCAGTATGCAGCTTGGGATTGCCTACCTGTAGGAGGTTGGCTTCAGAACTTGGCCGCAGGCCAGGCCCTGTGTCCAACCCCCTGCTGCGATGGCCATGCAAGGCAGGGAGTTGGTGTTACGCATGGTAGTAAAATATTACTTTACGATAGGAAACCCTTGAAATTCACTGAAAAAGAATCAACGATTAAAGTAGTGTTATAGTTAGGAATGATAAATTATTTGTTTTTGTTAATAGAGAAAACCTTAGAAATTCACTGAAAAACAAAGGTTAAATTGATGTTATAGTTAGGTGAATATCTCTGTGACAACATAAACGTTGAACTTAAAAAAAGCACAGAAATTTGCCAGTTATAGTTAGAAAAGCAAACTATAACTTGCACCCCTGCCATGCACTGCTTATGACCTCACATATGACTTCACTCATGACATCACTTATGACATCAATGATGACATCTCAAATGATATAACTGATGACATAACTGATCATATGCATAGCTCCTGAGTAGGGTAAGTCCTCAATAAAGTTGGTCACTGTAGACTGTTTTCTCAAGGTGGCTTATTATGCTCTATTTCTGAGGCCTCCAACTGCCCCAGAGAACCAGAACAAGAGGTCAGTGAGATTTGTGACTTTGGACCAGATGTATGGAAATTAGCAGTTGCAAATGGTCTGATTCTAATTGGGCCGTTTGCGACAGCTAAAAAGACTTTTGAAATGTACAAGCCCTATCTTGCCATTCAGTACCCTATTACCGAATTGCAAAACGGGTGTGAGGTTTTGTACTAGGAAGGGACATTCTAAGGGCATCCCTTCTGAATAACTACTCCAGTGGGATGTTAGACATTTTTGTGACTGAAATGCAGTTGCAAAAATTTGCAGTTTACCACCAACCTCAAGTTGGTGGTAACCCATTTGCAAATGGAAAGGGGCCCCTAAGGGACCCCTACCGCTTTGTGAATGTGGGTACAAATATTATTTAGGAGCAGGCAGTGGTCACATAGGCCAGTGGCTACTCTTAAAAAATGAAATGAAAACTTCAGTTTTCTTTTTTAAATCGATCTCATTTTCCTCAGAAAAACGGGCTGCATTTTTAAAAGAAATGCTTTATTTAAAAAGCAATCACAGACATGGTGGTCTGCTGCTCTCAGCAGGCCACCATCCCTTTGATATTTGGCCATTCCAAATGGGTCACAAATTGTGTCCTCATGAATATTGATTAGGTAGGTCAGTTTGCAACCCACTGAGAATCACTAAATGTGTCTGAGACACTTTACTATATCGCTGTTTGGAATTTCCTAATTGTGAATCACAAAAATGTACAATTAGGAAATCACAAAAACATTTCTTCGTACACCTGGCCCTTTGTTAACTGGAAAGGCTCATCAGTTTTTTCTAGCTTTTTTTAAACTAACCTGGAGTCTTGAGATGAGGGTATACTGTTGAGTTAGTGGGTTCTCGGCCACCTGGAAACCCAAAAACTGTTGCCCTTACCTCAGACAGCCGAAGTCCCAGCTCTGGATTATGGATAAGCATCCAACCCTGGACACAGGGCTTGTCTCTAATTGTTATTGTGGAGTTTCCTAGGTTAATAAATTGAGTGTTTATCAGTCGATCAATTCATTGATTTATAAATTGAATGATTAATAATTTATAGCTTTCCCTCACACCTACATCAGTACATATCAAAAGGATCACTGATATTTTTGTGTCAGTGTGGTTAGCATCAACGAAAAGGCAGCATCCTTGTTTAAAAGATATTGAACTTAGCACATTGTTTGGGTGGTGCTGTGTTTAAATGGGTCAGGTAAACCAATATAATATACCAGAGGGGTGCTCAGTTGGAACAATTCATTTGTTATACCCTAGTAGTCGAAGGATTACAACGGGATCTCTGTTAGATTTATGGTACCAGAACATTATTGTCAAAATATCATTGTGCATACATATTGTGTCCTAAATATAATTACCAAAATATCACTAAAACAGAGAATCTGCACAGGATGAGACAGTTTTTTTTTAAAGTTATAAGTAAAACACAATTGTCATGTCAAATAATATTTTTGTATATGCTGCTATGACATACAATTGGGATGGAGGTCAAAGTAAAGCCAGATATGAGGACTACTGGATATAATTAGTCAGATAATGCCATTCTTCTCAACAGGGTTAATCAATCTCAAAACTTCATAATTAACAGTTAAATCAGCATAATCTCCTTGAAAGGAACATGTGGACAGTCCCTAATACTCTTGTGTGTATGACAATAACATACAATATGCCCTATAGTCTCACAGCCACATCTACATATACTGGTCATCCTATGAGTGTGTATATCTTCTCATGGTCCAGAGTACCTGCAGGTGGACTAATCTAAATTGAGTAGAAATGGTGCAGACATCCCAATCAAGGTTAAAATACAAAAAATCTGTGACATTAAAAGATCAGTTTAGCAGGGGCTACTGGGCAGAACTGTGGAGGTTGCGAACTTTCACTCCTGATGTCACTGGGTCAAGTACTCCCACTGGACTTGACTCTCAGTGGTAAGCATGGTTGAGCAGCCCAAGGCTCCCTCATGAGAGAGGTAGATACAATATGATCAACATGGGCATGCAACTCAAAATGCATGCAGCAGCAACAAAGAATCATTGTCCAGCCAAATATTAACTTTTATAAAAAAAAAAAAAAGGAGAAGCTTTTTATTTCTAACCTTAATAATACAAAGGAAAAATAAGGCAAACAGTTACACGGTTCCCTCTGAGGTCGGGGTTCTAGTATTTCTTTGGCAATTCACTGTCCCATTCCATCTTCCCCCTAACAATAGGGGTTATTCACAATTGGTAACATTCATTGGCCCTCATTACAACCTCAGCGGTCTTCCCAGAAGACCGCCGAGGTTGCGGGTGCCAGAATACCGCCATTGCTGGCGGTATGTCTGGCTCCCTATTTTGACTTTTCCGCTGACCCAGCGGAAAAGTCACGTCAACATTGCTGCTGGTTCGTAATAGAGCCGGCGGCAATGATGATGTGAAGCGGGTGCAGTAGCACCAGTTGCGCATTTCACTGCCCGAAATGCGGGTAGTGAAATGTGCGATGGGGCTATGCCTGGGAGTCCCTGCACTGCCCATGCTAAGTGCATGGGCAGTGCAGGGGCCCCCAGGGGCAACCCGAGTCACCTTACCACCAGCCTTTCTATGGCGATGTTTACCGCCATGGACACGCTGCCGGTAAGGGGAGTCGAAATCCCCAGGGCACCGCTGCCTGCAGCACTGCCCTGGCGGATTAAGACAGCCAGGACCGCCATGGCGGTGCGGTTGCAGCGGTGTTACCGCGGCGGTACCGCCACGGTCAAAATGTGGTGTCCAGTACTGCCAGCCTGTTGGCCGTACCAACGCCACTATAGCCCTGGCGGTCACCGACCACCAGGGTTATAATGAGGGCCATAGTATGCCCATTACTAGCTGGAATCTCAAGAGTTCACTTTGACTCTAACTTAAAGACAAAGGTGTTCAAGCACTACCTCACTAACTCAGCAGCAAGTTTTTTCTGGGCCGACAGGCCCAAAATCAGTTTGACCTGCTCTGGCAAGCTGAAGCGTCTGGAAATCCTGAGTGCGTCCTATCTGTAAGTGCTCCCATCGTCTGCCTGCAAGTCCAAGTACATCAGCCACATGTGGTCCAGGCTGCTACACTCAACAGGTGCACAGATTCTTACTCATGGTCATGCTCCTGCACCAACCAGATGCTCTCTGCAGCTCCTTCCAGGGGGACGTGGCCGGTTTGTTTCTTGAGGTGGGGTGGCTGCAATGATCCTGTTTAGGGTCCCTCACCTGGCTGATGGTATACTGGTGCTCCCACAGTATCCTCACTTCTCTGGCTGGGTGGTATTAGATCAGTTTGCAGTTCCTGGTGCTCCCTGTGACCCCCCCCTGAGGCATGTGGGGCTGCCGACTTACACACTACACACAGGCTCCGACTCAATCGACACAGCACATTACTCAACTCACCACGGCCCTCTCCTGGAATACAGGACTCCCAGACTATGCCCTGCACAAGGGCAATAACCCAATTGGTTCTGCAGGCATTACCTCACAAATCACAAAGGGAGTTCACGCAGCAAGGCTCCGCACAAGACCTTGATCTCTCCACGCTCTCTTCTTCCTCACAGAGCACACTGGTCTTGGCAAGTAGGCAGATAATGGTGCTCCAGGCTCCAGGGCAGGTGGCCTTGGTTTGCCTAGGTGATGTCCCTCCTACCAAACAGGTAGACTAACAGGCCTTTTTTCCAGTCTTGGTCACAGGTAAAAGTCTTGCAAAGCTTTCCCATACAGCCCACCTGGCTACTTGGCAGATGACAATTTTCGGGATTTCAAACTCTCCTTCTTATATAGAATGCAGAACCGCAAGTCAGTAGACCCTTGCTTTGGTACTAAAACCATAGGAATAGGCCAATGACTATGAAATGCCTCAATGAACCCCAGGTCCATCATTTTGGTAACTTCTGCGGTAATTCATCCCTGAACCCTGTCAGGCAATCTGTATATCCTGCCCTTCACTGCAGACTGTGACCCATCTCTATGTCATGCACACAGACAAGTGTCAACCTTGGAGTCAGCAAGAAAAGGTGGGAAAACATCCCAAAACCTCTCACATTCTTTTTGCTTCTCAGGCATTGACTTAGTGACCAAATGAAATCCGTGCCAACAGTGCCATCCTTCATGTCACTAGGCAGCAAGTCAGGAAGATGCTCAGTATGTTCCTCAACTTCCTCTACTAAATTCCCTGCATATTCTCTCCATTGGTAAAGCTTAAGCCTGCCCACTCTCTTGGGCTCCCTTGAGGTACCTGTGTCCACCAATTAGTTTACCTCCAATATCTTCTGGACTACCTTGTTTGGTCCACACCAAGTGTCCTCCAAAGTCCTGGAACAAATGGGCTTGAGCACCAACACCTCTTGACTTTCCTGATTCCCACTCAGTGTAACTGTCTGATCATACCACTCTTTCATCAGCACTTGGCTGGCTTGAAGGATGTCCTTTGCCTGAGTCACGTATGTGTGATATACAGTTTCTGAGGTCAATCACATAGTCCACCACATCCTTCTGTGGAGACTCTGAGGTTCTCTTACTCTTACTAAGGTGAAAGGACCTCAAAACGGGTGCCCATACAGAAGCTCAAAAGGCCTACATACTACCCATTTTTGTGGAACCTCTTGGTTGGCAAACACGAGATATGGAGGGGGAAGACCCTACTTCCTCCTGAGGTTCTCTGGTAGAGTTCCAATCTTGCTTTTGTTAAACAGCTCCATCAAGCAATTGGTTTGTGGGTAGCATGCCACAGAGAACTGGTATGTCAACCAGCTTCCTACCACATCTCTCTCATGTAAGAAGAGATGAAGTTATTTCCCTAGTCAGAAATTGCTGTCTTAGAAAATCTAACCCTAAAAAGAATTCCACAGCCATTTTCTTCCCAAAGTCTGCCCTATCCTGCAAACTACCTTGTGGTGGTCCCTGATGATCAGGAATGATGCCAGTCACACTTTCATGCAGAAGTGAAGCCTATACTGTGGTCGCCATTGCTGACATTGTCCAAGCCATGAAGGCTTCTGGTTGAGGCTCAACCCCAGGGGCAATCAAATAATTGTCCAAGAGACATCCAACACTTTGCTTTTCCCTTAACCCAACATGAATCAGGGCCACTTTGCCATGAAGTTCAACGTCAACTCTGGCAAATGGATACTCCATTCACTCTCTGCTGGCCACCGATCCTGGATCTGTGGTTCCAGGGAGTATCTTGTCAGGTTTAATGTACTTCCTTTCAGCCATAGTACTGAAGGCTCTAGTAGCCCTCAGGGCAGATACTTGCCTTCCATTGATACTAACTTCCTGCATAAATCCCATATTAGTATTAAGGTGCTTCAGAGATCTTTAAGTCAACAATCTCTCTTAAAATATCCACCTTGTGGCACTTGAGGCAAGACCCTATTTTAGACTTGGAAGGACGTTGCTGCCCTCCTCTCTCATGATACTTCTTTCTGATTATACCATTATCATTCCCATGTTTCCTTGGCCCTTCGTGAGTCCCATGAGAATCTCCCTGGTCCTTACCCTCCAGTTTGAAACCAGTCTGTGGAAAATGTTTCTCCTTCTTTGGCTAAGAACCATGCTGCTCTAGCCCCTAGTGAACCCTATTAGCTCACCATTTGTTAACCAACACTGCAGGTTTCTCTGAGTCCCTCTCTGTCAAATCAGACAGGTATTGCAAAGTGGTGTAGATCACTCCTTGAGTCACATGGTCACCTTCACCTCGCTAAGGGACCAAAAGTCCTTGGCCTCCATTTCTCTTACCAATTCATTCCAATCATGCAATACGTCATGAATCTAACTTGCAAATGGAACACAATCTGCTCTCTTACAGTCCTAGTATCTCTGAAGGTACTAAACAGGTTTCAGCCCAAACCGATCAGAGCTTCCTTCATTTGCTTATTTACCATCTGGTGTGCCACAGGAATTCTCACAATGATGGATGTCCCTTTTAATGGCATGTGCCTCATTAAGACAGCTGCCTTAAACACCCCATTTAAGGCCTGCACCTTATAGGTGACCTCAAAGCTGAATATACCATTTCAAAATATCCTTACCTTTTACATGCACATGCCAAGATCTTCTGGAACCTTAACCACAATCTGGCCTGAACTGGATGTTGAGTTACTACCATTGTTGCTATCCTAGATTTCTCTCTCTCAATGGCTATTGTTTCCTTTCTGGCTACGTTTCCTTTTCCTTTTGTTTCACCTCCCACTCTCTCTGTTTTTCTTCCCATTCTCTGTTTTTCCTACCTCACTCACAATGCTTCTTCCCAGATCCCTTCTTGCTGTTTCTCCTCTTCTTCCTGGTGAGCTACTCTTAGCTTGCTTCTCCCTCTAAAACTCTCTGGCTTTCTCATCTTCCTCAGCCTTAGCTTTCTGAACTGCCACCTGCAAGGTTAGTGTTTCTACTAGACTTAAACTACCCAAGGGATTTTTCCAGGCATTGGTAACAGTGATACCCTAGCAATCTGAGGTGGTGTACACACCTGAGATATTATATAAACTAAAAGTTGTGAGTATCTTGGTGAAACTGTGGAAAATGTATTAGGGACACACTCGGCATGCATATGGGATAGATCTGTGCTTAGGGGTTTCCAGAACCTGAATCCACAGTGTTCTTTTCCTTGGTTCCTACCATGGTTCCGTCATCCCTTTCATTCAGTGTCTCAAAATAGTCCCTAATGAAGATAGCAAGGATCTCTCTGTCCCTTCCCCAGTGTTATTCTCCATCCATTGTCCTGTCCCTACATCAACCATTCATCAGATTTATGGACATGGTGCTGATGTCAACTGCCAACCCTGTATTTTGCACTGTATATGCGTGTCGCCTTTGAGTGCAGGAAAAAACTGAACTTATTGTTCTTCCTGCACAAATTGGAAACGGCCAATGCCTTATCTGTAACCAGATTTCTAAACGTTAGACACCCCACTGGCTGCTGAGAACTGTCAGAACCCCTTTCCGAGGGCTAGAGGGCATGTATGGACAACTGGGCCCAATCATGGAGACTGAAATATTATTCCTGATGTCCCAAAGCTTGATCTACTATGGATCCTGAGTAACATGGCAAGGTACCCCTTCTGAAGTTGACTCTAAGTAGTAAGTGTGGCCGAGCAGCCCAAGTCTCCCATGGGAGAAGGGAGGTGGATACAAGATACTTAATATGGGCTCACAACTTAAATGCATGCAGGAGCAACAACAAATCATTGTCCATCCAAATACTCACTTTTATGAAAAATTAAAATTATTTTATTTCTATCATTACCAAAACAAAGGAAAAATCCAACATTTGCCAACATTTACACAGTGTCCTCTGAGGGTGTGATTCTAGTCTTTGGTGGTTCCCTGTTCCACTCCCTCCTCCCTCTAGTGATAGTGGTTACGCCCCATTCACTATTGTTAACAGGGTGTGCTCATTAGTAGCCCCAGTCTTAGGAGTCCACTTTGTCTCTAACTTAAAGTCAAAAGTCTTCTAGCAAAACTGTGTTAATTTAGGAGCAAATTCCTCCAAAGCTGACCCAAAATCAGTCTTACTTGCCCCAGCAGGGTGAAGCGCCTGAAGTTACTGAGTGTGCCTCATCTTTGGGCACTCACAAACAGCTGCTGTAAAGTCCAGGTGAGTTGGATGCAGGCGGTCCAGGCAGCTGTACTCCGCAAGCGCAGATTCCCTCACTTGCGGCTGGGCTCTTGAAGTGATGGGAGGCTCTCTGTGGTTCATCCTGTGCAGTAGGTGTCTAGTTCATCTTCCGGTTGGGGGGGTAGCTGTGATGATCCTGTTTTGGGTCCCTTGCCTAGGTGATGATACGCAGGTGCTCCCACAGTGTCCTCAATTTTCCAACTGGGGCTGGCAGATCAGGTTGCAGTTTTTGATGCTCCATGTGACCCCCTCAGGCTTACGAGGCCCCCATATCTCACTGTCTAGGAGCTTCAGCCCAATCAGCACACAGCCCCTCCTGGCATACGAGGCCATCACCCACTACCGCACAAGGCTATGGCCCTTTCCCCACAGCAGTCCCACTGACCTGATCTCCGCAGAATGGCACACTTCCTAATTCACTATTGTCATTTACTGTCATACATGGGTATGACCTGATCAGTGCAGCAGCTGTTTCCTCACTCCAGTGGAGTCCTCTTGAAAAGGCTCCCCTCTAGACTTCACTGCCTCCAATGCTCTCCTCCTCACAGGATGCAATGATATTGGCTAGTAGTCAGGCACTGGTGCTCCAGGATCCAAGGCGGGTGGCCTTGGTTTATCCTGGTGATGTCCCACCACCCAGCAGGGAGACTTGCCCCCTAGTCCTGGTCACAGGCAGAAGTCTTGCTAAGCATCTTCCTTCCTATGCAGCTCGTGTGGCTGCTTTGCAGATGACAATTTTTGGGGTTCTCAAACTCCCCTTCGTGTTCCATTTCGAGAAAAAAAATTGATTTAGGGTCTGAGTTTCTGAAGATTTAAGTTGGGGTTCTGCTTCTTTTGAAGTGTACACTTCTCTGCTCCCTCTTGAAAAGCAGTCTCTCACAGCAGGAGCAGCTCCAAAGTTAATAGTCCCATAACACAGGCCATGGGAGTGACTAGAATTCACTCCTAAATGTCAAAGTAATATGTGCATCAAAACATTCACAGAGGGCCACCAGCTCTACTCTTTATGATTCTTTTATCAGCCCTATCTCTGTCTTGAGATGTGCCTAGACCCCTTTCTTGTGCCCTTTCACTGAGTCAAAGGGCACCCTTTTAAGTAAACAGGGGAAGCCTGACTCTTCTCTCCCCAGTGTGTGTCCCACTCAGCATGCAGGAATGCAGCAATACAGTAATCTACCTGAGGGGATTACTGTACTTCCTCCTGTCTTCACCATGCAGGCCCGGGTCTCCCAAAATAAAATCCAGAGTCCTCCATGCAATGTACTATCCGTTGTAGACACACTGCACAGCTCTGTACCTCCATTGTACTGTAGCAATCATGGGCATACATACACCCAGAAGATACCTTTACCATGCAATCACTGCATAGCATTACATCCTTCACGTATTGTACCTTGCACAGGTGCACATATATCCAGAAAATGCATTCAACATGCACACTCTGCACAGCACTACATCTTGCATGTACTGTATACTTCACAGCAGGTAGACCAACACCCAGCACATGCCCATTCTCAGCCCTTTTACACCCAGTGAAAAGACACTAAACATGCACTGCTCAGCACTTCACATCCACCCAAAGTAAGCCAAGGGGTGGGTTGAGCCCCAAGCAGTGGAACTTTAAAAATGAGTGAGTCTACAGGCCTTACTCCAGTGATGCAGTGACACAGGTTAAAAAACTGTTTACTCCTACTGATCACTATACAGTATGCTGCCACCACCATGGTTCTTAACTGATGGTGATGGTGGTAGCCTTCCACCACTATGAGGGTACCATTTTGGATGTCTCTACTGGTTCAACAAGACCATTATCCATAAGACAGGTCTATGTCACGGCCAATTTGCATGATATGTGTTTGCCTATGACAACAAAAATCTGCATAAGTATACCAGACATTAGTACAGTTGGGCACTCTGGGCGGGGTGCACATCCATTACCCTGCAGAGCATTTTCTTCCCCAACATCTTCTTAGTTAGAAAAACACAAACAAATTCATAAGTTTACTTTATCAGAAGTCAGTTTACATCTAGATTCCAACTTAATTTGTTTTATAAAAACAATTAATAAAATTGTACACAACTCAAGGCTATCTAATTATAACATCAACATCTACCATGTAAGACATCCACAGGATGATGTTTGTATTCATTTCTTTACATAAGAGGACCACCACAGTCTGCTAAGGTTCTTTCCACAATTTACAGAAACATTTCAACAGATAAGGGGGTGGAACTGGTGACTGTAAAAAGGCTTTTTAAACACGTTTTGTGAGCCAGAAAAGCATTTCTGATTGAAAAACATGTTACTGTCCCATATTGTATCAGAATTAGTAAGGCGGGTGAAATAGGAGCTCCCTCCTGATTATGATTGGTATGCGATGTATCAATGGTTTGCAACGGCAACTGTCACTGAACACCATTGATCAGTTATCAACACCTCAAACGGGGTGGTAGCATACACATAATAAAAAGGAAGGTTTCATTTCAGACCGGCATTCCCTTCATGAACAGTGTTGCCAGGCTCAGCAGAAGTAGGCAATGGCCCAGGGTCCACTGCCTGCTCCCCCGATTGCTTCCCAAATGGATAACTGTTTTGTTTTAAATTAGTATGACGTCCTTTAAGGAATATGGGCTGCTTTAAAAACATGTTTCTCATTTCGGAATGGAATCAAAGGTTTGGTGGTCTACTTTTCCCGGCAGGACACTATCCGTGTTTTTTTAAGCCAATCACAAGCAGGGCATTGTGCAACCCCAGAGACTGTAGACTTCACAATGTAAATTATTAGTTTATAGTTCGCATTGAATAATTAAACTTTGGCGGCAAAAAAGTTGGTGCATAATTTGTGACCATATTTAAAACCAGTCTTTTAGTGCATCTGGTCCCTGGCCTTTACAGAACCCTGGCCCAGAAAGTAGATAAACGAATATCTCCATCAACAATTTTAACGGGAGTAGATTTATAATGTACACAATCTTTTTAAAAAATGCACAAGAACGTTTATTCGAGTTTTGCATCTAAAGGCAACCATATTGTATGCCGCATGTACGAAATAAATAATATTCAGATTATAGGCCTTAGCAAGAGGTATAATTGATTGGAAGCAATAAAGTTTAGAAACAAGGCAACACCAACATCTTTAACAGGTTCTTTTCGCTTCTCTTTCAATTTCGCAGTCTAATATCTACACAAAGACAGTACCCGTTGATTTGTATTGTTTGACATGTGACTACTTACTCCCCTCAAAATATAACTGTACAGTACATGCAAATTAATGTTTCTACTTGTACATTTTTCATTGATGTATTATACAAAATAAATTGTATTTCACTGACATTGCAAAGTTTCATTCTGTGTGTGCAAAGCCAATAGCACGTGTGACGTTGCAAATGAAGAACTATTTGATCATCTGGTCATTTTCTCTTAATTTACTATTTTCCGTCTTTTCGTTCCACCTTGCAATGTACATGAACACAACCCAGGGCCATTTATTTCCAGGACACATGCAAATGCCTACGTTGTTTCCATTAAAACATGTAATTGATTGCCTTAACTGAGATTAATTACATTTTAGAGAAGAAACATTATGAAATTTCAATGGCCACTTCCCTTGGCAGGGGCAGTAGTTTCAGTAAATACCATTTTTGATATGCAGTAAATCAACAATGAGGTCTGTGCTTCCTGGCTGCCAGGACAAGTATGTAAGGCTAAAGATCTACTTAGCCTGCTGCTGTTTGCTGTTATTACAACCTGCACATCTGTGTGAGAGTTATTCTCACCTCAGTAAAGCCACGGTCTTCCACATGGCTCTGCGTCTGAATCTTTTTTATTGCAACAAGATATTATCCTTATCATAACAAATGAGTGATTGGGGAGTTGAACATTTGGATGTCTGTTACTTCCTTGTGGGAGTTTCGAGGAAAAATGAACAGCTGCAAAAGCTGTGAACTAGAACACCAGTTATGTCACAGCTGTGAAGTAGGAGTGGAAAAGGAGAACCAAACTGCAGACCTCAGACAGTGAGTCACGCTTAAACCAACTGCAGGGTTAATTGTAAGCTAGAGAATAAAAGGATGCCGTTAATTAAAGGCCAGTCAGTGGGAACTCAGACTACTCTTTATAGTTGAGCTGCGTAGTTTTGCAGTAATTGTAAAGGATTAACTGTTGGACCTGCTCTCAGTTTATTAGGAAATATAACACAAAGAATGGGGCTGTGTCTAGCAGTTATGAGTCACGAGGTAATAGAAAATCTACACAGTTTAATGTACAGCAATTTTTATATTTGTATTTCACTCCATTCTCGCTGTTGTGAAATGATTAGAATTTAAACTTAATACTAGTTGAATGTACTTTATTTCAATGTGGATATGAAAACTAGTGTTAAAACCTTTGAGTATGAGGCACATAAAACCCAGTGTTTCAGCCAGACCCACTGATGACTCATGAGAATATTTAGTTTCGATTCAGATGGTGTGTTAACCCCAAAAGAATGGCCCAAATTTATAAACAAAGGGGCATATTTAACGCCCCAAGCGCCAAAGTGACGCTCCAGTGGCGTTATGTACTGCACCATATTTATAAGGTGGCGTTAAGCCACTTTTTGTGGTTTAACACCACCTTGTAAATACAGCCCATTTGCACACAGCACTTTGCATAGAAGGGGTGTGCAATGGGCTTTGCTGTGGGCATGCACCGTCATTTTCCCTTAAACCTAGCTCATAGTTTTTTGATTTGGGGTACCATTTTACTGAATGTATTACCGCAAACTTTAACTAGCGCAACTATTGCAAAATGTCAAATCACACCTTAATTTATGTGTAATGCCCGCACACAAATGGGCAATTCCATAACTTAACCTTTTCACTGCGGGCGTCGGCCACTGGGAGACGCCCACACTCCCTCCCTGGTGCGGGTCACGACCAGTGGCCGACACCAGGGAGGGGGTTAAAAATCCTCCGGTGGATTTTTTTTTTTTTTACCCCCGTTGGAGATGCGGAAGAACTTCTACGTCTCCATCCCGCCCGGCAGCGCGCTGACGTCAGTTTTTCCCCACCGGAGAAGAAGAGAAGCAGGTAAGCGTTCTCTTTTTCTCCGGTGGGGAAAAAAAGGCCAAAACGGCCTCCCCAGATGCCAGGGAGGCATCGATGGAAAGGGGAGGCTCTCCCCTTTCCTTCGATGCCTCCCTGGCACCGTTTCCTGGCCATGGATCGCAGTGCGGCTGCGATCCATGGCCAGGAAACGCCCCTAGGCACCAGGGATCTTCTTTGGGGGGATCGGCCCCCTTATAAAAGGGCCGCCCCCCCCCCGGGCATTATTTATTTATTTCCACTGTTTTGGGGGGCGATCGCGCCCCCCACAATTTAAAAAAATGAAGAAAAAAAAAAATGGCGGGGTCGGCCCTTAGAACATGGGCCGACCCCAGGGGCAAAAGAAAACGTGTAGTTTTGCCTGGGGGGGCCGATCGCCCCCCCAGGGTAAAAACAGGAAGAAAAAAAACAAATTGTTGGTGGTCAGCCCTTAGGGTGACCATCAATGGGGCCATTTTTTTTATACATGTGTGCTTTGCCAAGGGCAAGCACACATGTATGAAAAAAAAAAAGTTTGTGACATGAGTGTCTTGTTTTCTCTCTCTCTCTCATATATATGTATATATATATATATATATATATATATAGATAGATAGATAGATAGATAGATAGATATATATTTTATTTTCAGGTCGAGCATTGCAGCGCCCATGCGCTGCTTTTCTGACTTGTTGGTGTGTATCTGGGCTTCTAACAACGCCCACCTCACGCCCATCACTACCACTCGTTCGTGGGCTTGCCCTTAAAAAATCCTTTGATTACATTGGAAAATGGTTTACCTTTGTCCCTCCTTGGGGAGGTTTTGTTACCGCCTTGGCCATCGCCCCTGGTACATGGCTAATTGCACTTTTGCTGTTACGTTTAACTGCGAGCGAACTTCTTTTCCTTTTGTGTATCTCTTCACCTGATGCTCATGGTGGCCGTGGCGCTGTGAATCGGCTCTCTTATGTGAAAGAGTTTAACTTTCAATTATCAATTTATGCGGCAAGAAAAGTTGGGTTAGGAGTTTATAACGCTAATAGCTCTAACTCAAGCAGATGCGAGACCCATTGAATTGTAAATGCTTGTTTTTCTTTTGTGTGTTGTTTTATAATGGTGAACAATTTCACCGCAGTCCACGAGGACCGTGATCAAGACTCCTTGGTGAGTTGAAACACGTTGGTGGTTATTGACTGCAATAAAATACACGTTTATTTGTACTGCGTGGAGTGCGGTGAAATTTTTCGGCATTACATAATTTCTAGATTGGTCTTCTCTGTCACTGGGCACCGGCAGTGGAGTGTGCCGCCCAGCAACCCTTCAACCACTTTGTTTCTAAACATATATATATATATATGCAACACAAATTGGTTCAAAGATTGTTGCGCAGTGCACTCCACTGCCGGTGCTCAGTGATGGAGGAGAGCAACCTCGAAAATATTTTGTGAACAAGAATCTCACCGCACTACACGAGCTTCAAATTGACATGTTTTATTGCAGGTATAAACAATGAAAGAAAAGAGGGACTCATTTACTGTGATCAAGACTCCTTGAGAGCCGAAACGCGTATGTGGCTGTTGCTTGCAATAATAAATGCCAATTTGAACCTCGTGGAGTGCGGTGAGATTCTTGTTCACACAATATATATATATATATATGCATGCATGCATGTCTTTTCTATAGTGGCAGTTGCCATAAAGTAGCGCAGATGGTTTATTGTCCTGCTGCAAAGGAGATACATTTATATGTATTTAGCTGAGTGGATTAGTAAAGGCAAGCGTTACCTGCGCTTTAAAATAAATGTAATGCCAGGGGGACTATGGAGATATGAGTGGCACTTTTGCTGGGTAGTACTGAGGGAATTAGAAGAGGAGGTAATGGGAGGCAGAGCACCAAAAATTACTGTTGCACAGGGTGTGTGGTAAGGTGAAGTAATACATTATTTTTTTGTTTTTTTCAGTGTTTTCAGAGAATCTGCAGAATTGGAGAAGAAGCGAAGGTAAGGTGACGACATTTCCTATTGTACACAACAAACATACCCACAAGCAATTTTGTGACTATCTGCCTTCTACGTAGACTAGTAATTTAGAGGGACAATTTAGCCAGTTGCAGAGATGGCGTCTCGTTGGATGACTGCTGATCAAGCCCTAACTCGGGTTCTGGAGGACAGTTCTGATGTAGGCTCAGAGACTGAGACAGCAGACACTGAGACAGCATCTGAGGGAGAGGACAATGGGGCAGATTCTGGGAGTGATTTTTCAGTCAGCGGAGTCCCATCCGACAACACCTCTTCCAGTGAGTTTGAAGGAGACAATGACGACATCCGTGCTGTCCCTTCGCAAGCACATTCTGGGCAGCGGGACCACATTGGGTTAGCCGAACCCAGAGAGCACGTGCTTGCTCCCGCAAGCACAGAGAGAGTGCTCTCTTGGCAGCCCCCCTGTTTGGTTCCGCCCCAAATTCCACCTTTTACTGGTGATGCTGGATGTAAAGTCGATACAGCTAACTTTTTGCCAGTCGACTACATCTATCTATTTTTGGATGTTGACTACCTTCAGAAAGTTGTGCAGCAAACAAATTTGCATGCAGACCAATTTCTGAGGGAGCGCGGAGGCACTCTAGGGCCCCGTTCTAGGGCACGCCAGTGGACTCCCACTTCGCTGGCGGAGTTGAAGATATTTTTGGGCCTTACGTTCAAAATGGGGTTAGTGCAGAAATCCACCTTGCAGTCCTACTGGATGACTTGCACGGTTTGGGTAGCTCCCATCTTCGCACCATACATGAGAAGAGATCGTTTTTTGCTACTGCAGCGCACGCTGCATTTCAATTACAATTCTGCTGCATTGCCCCGGGACCATCCAGATCATGACAGGTTGTTCAAAATTCGGCCTGTCGTGGAACATTTCTCTGTCAGGTTTCCAGAGATCTATACTCCTGGAAAGAATATAGCAGTCGATGCGTCCTTGATCCTGTACAAAGGACGGCTGCTTTTCAGACAGTACATTGCGAGCAAAAGAGCTCGCTATGGCATAAAGCTATACATGCTGTGTGAGAGCTCTACTGGCTATGTGTACAGCTTGAGAGTGTATACAGGGAAGGATTCTACCCTAAACCCTGTAGGTTGCCCTCCTGCGTTAGGGGTCACAGGTAAGATTGTATGGGAACTTGTCCAGCCACTTCTTCACAAAGGTTATAACCTTTATGTGGACAATTTCTATACAGGAGTAGAGCTGTTCAGTGAGCTCTACAAAGCTGGCACTGTGGCCTGCGTTACAGTTCGTTGTAACTGCAAAGGATTCCCGTGGGAGCTTGTTTGCAAGAAGCTCCAGAAATCCCAGAGTACTGCATTGCGTTCTAACGAACTGCTCGCAGTCAAGTTCCTAGATAGGCGTGATGTATATGTGCTCACTACAATTCATGATGAGAGCACTTCTCCCATCACAGTTTGGGGTCAGATGGCCGAAGTCCACAAGCCCATCTTTATACTTGATTACAATAAGTACATGGGCGGAGTGGACAAGAACGACCAGGTTCTTCAACCATACAATGCGTGTCGTAAAACTCGCACTTGGTACAAGAAACTGTTTACCCACCTGATTCAGATGGCAACATATAATGCGTATGTTGTTTACCGTCAGACAACCACAGGAAGACTCATGACTTTCCTTGACTTCCAGTTGTCTGTAATAGAAAGCCTCACTGCTGTTACAGAAGAAGCAGCAGCCTCCACCTCATATGTTCTGGAGGATGTGGCAAGGCTGCAGGAGCGACACTTTGCTGATCGCATTCCTAAAACACCCAAAAAGGATCGTCCATGTCGTCACTGTAAAGTGTGCTCGAAGCATGGAAAGCGGCAGGAGAGTCGGTATTACTGTCCCCAGTGTCCATCACAACCAGGCCTCTGTATCCCTACTTGCTTTACGTTGTATCATACTAAAGCAAAGTTCTGGGAAATCGACTGAGGTTGAGCTGCCGTTGGGTAATCCTTTCCGTGGCAGTGCATGGATACCGAACGTCCATGGGCCACTGCTTCGTTAGGCAAGAAGCCACAGAATTTTACTTCATCATGGACTTGCTTTTGGCGTTGTCGGTGTTCTGTTCAATTAACATGCATTATATTCCCCCTACTGCATATACTAGTGGACAGAACATATGCCACATTGCCACGGAGTACCCTTTCTTCGCCTGCATGTCTACCTTACTTTCAACTGTAGATATGCTCTCTTAGTTCGAGGAATCACTTTGTAGGGCATACTAGGAAACCCCCAACTTGCTTCCACAAACTAGTATAGGTTCACTTGGCTATTATACAGGATTAGCCAGGACTCTGATGAGAACAGAGACATGGATGGGTAAGGAAAGCTTATGGTAGGAGTGCCTTCACAGGGTTATTGCACAGGTAGAAGGCAGATAGTAAAGGTAGTACAGATGTACATCATCTACACCTATGGATTCAAACCCATTGGTGCCATCCCAGCACTGAAGGAGAATGACTTGTATAGGTCAGTGTTTGACCTGCTTTTCATGTTCATCCTCCATCAGAACTTAGTAGATGTTCAGTTTGCTGTATAAGTGCATTATAGTCAAATCACTACACATAATGTTGGCTGGGACATATGCTACGTTCTCATGGACTCCCCTATGTACCAAACACTACCCCTTTTCATAGCCTATGACCTTCTCTTTAGGGAACATCATGAGAAATCCCCAGCATGTCTCCCTTAGTTTCAAAGGTAGATATGCTGACTCAGTTCGAGGAATCACTTTGTACGGCATACTCAGACACCCCCAACTTGCATCCACAAACTGGAAGGAGTTGGCTTTAGCACAGAGAGTGCGTTAAAGGCGCATGAAAAACAAGTCTTCCTGAGCCTCAGGTGGCTGTCACAGGAGTCATTAGTAAAGGTATGTTACGCATGCATTTGGTAATGTTAAGGAAGAAGGAGGCAGTTACTTGACAGGTGGTAAAATGTAGTCAAACTTATTCCGTTCTGTGGCGTGTGAATGTGATGGGCCCTTGTCTGGCAGCGGTAAGTTAATGTGAGTGCAGTGATTGGTTGGATTGGGCCCGTGGCTGGCGATATGAAAGGGTTGTTTGTTGTGCGTGAATGCCGTGTGAATGGACCATAAAGAGGTTGGTGCCTGGACGTGGCTTTATGGCCCACCTTCAGAAGGCTTGGTTTCAATATTCAGATACTTTGATAAATAATCATGCTTTGAAACCATAATTTCTAGAGGTGCTAAAACCAACCAGTGTGAGTGGTGGGTTAATTTTAACAAACTAGTACCAGGGTCTAAGGATGCAGGACTTGCGTGGCTCTCACCAGTTTTCCTTCACCCAGAATCCCCTTGAAATCACAAAATGTGCTTAAAAAACACATTTTCCTTGCATTCCAATGAGCAGAAGTCCAGGGATCTGCAGGGATCCTCAAAATTCCTACCACCCAGTGTTTCCCCACTTGTCCTGATAAAAACACAACCCCACTTGTGTGCCTGCGCCTAGTGCCTGCTTCAGGAATGAATCACTCCAGGGTTAACAGTAGACCTCAAGCAAGGACTACCATTGACCCTTGTGTGATCCATTCCTGTCGCGGGCGCTAGGCCTACCCACACAAGTGAGGTATCATTTTTATCGGGAGACTTGGGGGAACGCTGGGTGGAAGGTAATTTGTGGCTCCTCTCAGATTCCAGAACTTTCTGTCACCGAAATGTGAGGAAAACTTGTTTTTTTAGCCACTTTTTGAGGTTTGCAAAGGATTCTGGGTAACAGAACCTGGTCAGAGCCCCACAAGTCACCCCATCTTGGATTCCCCTAGGTCTCTAGTTTTTGAAAATGCACAGATTTGGTAGGTTTCCCCAGGTGCCGGCTGAGCTAGAGGCCAAAATGTACAGGCAGGCACTTTGGAAAAAACAGCTGTGTTTTCTGTCAAAAAATGGAATGTGTCCACGTTGTGTTTTGGGGCATTTACTGTCGCGGGCGCTAGGCCTACCCACACAAGTGAGGTATCATTTTTATCAGGAGACTTGGGGGAACGCTGGGTGGAAGGAAATTTGTGGCTCCTCTCAGATTCAAGAACTTTCTGTCACCGAAATGTGAGGAAAACTTGTTTTTTTAGCCACTTTTTGAGGTTTGCAAAGGATTCTGGGTAACAGAACCTGGTCAGAGCCCCACAAGTCACCCCATCTTGGATTCCCCTAGGTCTCTAGTTTTCGAAAATGCACAGGTTTGGTAGGTTTCCCTAGGTGCCGGCTGAGCTAGAGGCCAAAATGTACAGGCAGGCACTTTAGAAAAAACAGCTGTGTTTTCTGTCAAAAAATGGGATGTGTCCACGTTGTGTTTTGGGGCATTTCCTGTCGCGGGCACTAGGCCTACCCACACAAGTGAGGTATCATTTTTATCGGGAGACTTGGGGGAACATAGAATAGCAAAACAATTGTTATTGCCCCTTATCTTTCTCTGTATAAGAGAGTGTGTGAAAAAAAGGTCTATTTGAGAAATGCCCTGCAATTCACATGCTAGTATGGGCACCCCGGAATTCAGAGATGTGCAAAAAACCACTGCTCCTCAAAACCTTATCTTGAGCCCATTTTGGTAATGCAAAGGTTTTCTTGATACCTATTTTTCACTCTTCATATTTCAGCAAATGAATTGCTGTATACCCAGTATAGAATGAAAACCAACTGCAGGGTGTAGCTCATTTATTGGCTCTGGGTACCTAGGGTTCTTGATGAACCTACAAGCCCTTTATATCCCCGCAACCAGAAGAGTCCAGCAGACATAACGGTATATTGCTTTCAAAAATCTGACATCGCAGGGCAAAATTACAGAGTAAAACATAAAGAAAAATGGCTGTTGTTTTCAGCTCAATTTCAATATTTTTTTATTTCAGCTGTTATTTTCTGTAGGAAAACCTTGTAGGATTTACACAAATGACCCCTTGCTGAATTCAGATTTTTGTCTAGTTTTCAGAAATGTTTAGCTTTCCGGGATCCAGCATTGGTTTCACACCCATTCCTGTCACTAACTGGAAGGAGGCTGAAATCACCAAAAATAGTAAAAATGGGGTATGTCCCAGTAAAATGCCAAATTTGTGTTGAAAAATGTCTGCCCGTTCCTGAAAGGTGGGAAGATGGTGATTTCAGCACCAGAAACCCTTTGTTGATGGCATTTTCAGGGAAAAAACCACAAGCCTTCTTCGGCAGCCCTTTCTTCCCATTTTTTTGGAAAAAAAGAAATTTTCCCTGTATTTTGGCTAATTTCTTGGTCTCCTCCAGGGGAAACCACAAACTCTGGGTACCATTAGAATTCCTAGGATGTTGGAAAAAAAGGACGCAAATTTGGCGTGGATAGCTTATGTGCACAAAAAGTTATGAAGGCCTAAGCAAAACTACTCCAAATAGCCAAAAAAGGGCTCAGCACGGGGGGGGAACGGCGCAGCAGCTAAGGGGTTAAGCATTAATCATTTGCTGATAAAAACAGAAGGATTGGAAATACAGACTAGACTAGGTAATGCAAGCGATTCCCAATACATAAAGGCATATTTAGGTCTGGGGTTTGACAGTGCAGCTGTCAAACTGAACTTTTGTTTCTAATATACTTACAATAGGCTATAGGCCCACCCCTGTAACCATATTTTTTGAAGCATCAGCCTTTGGTTTGAGACGGGCCGGTTATGTCTTGTTTCAGGCCGTTGGAGTATCTCACTCTCATCTAATCCTGTTAGTTTTTGAGATGTATCCTTCATCCTTCCATTAAATGCTTGCATTGCAAAGCATGAGGGACTATTTTGCCGCAAGTGGCCATTCCCCACAAATACTGGTATTTTTCATAACATACATGAAAGTCAATCACACTTTTTTGTCCAAGGGTTAATTTTAAACAGTAGAACGTAGTGAAATCTGTGCAAGGTACAACACCCTGGATCCCCCTCCAACTCTTTTAGGAGAGTTGTGTTATTGCTGAAAGGTAGTGTTATTATTTATTCATGTTGCTAGATCTGTGACTTCCCATTGCAAATCAGTATCCACAAAAATGCCTCTTGAAAACTCCCCCTCAAACTTACCTGGTATTTTTGATAAATTAGAATTTGGAAACCCGGATGTAAAGACTTTTGCAATTCTTAGTGAACCTCAAGTTTTCCATCACATGAAGGTGATAAACTTATATTTTATATCAAAAGTTTGAAATTTGCAGGGGTTTCTTTGTTAGTAAATCTGATGGGATTCATAAAAGAAACATAGCACTGTATTTCCACCATTCTCTTGTCTTCAAAGATATCTGGAGTGCAGCACGACCTTGGGCCTAAATACTACAATCAACCTGCCCTGCAAAAAGCCTCTTTTGAAGGCATCTTTTCTTCCCTTCACATGATTGTTTTTTAGGGCCTTTTGTGTTACGAGGAGTAGGAGTAATCAACTATTCAGGAATTTCCTTTGATAAATATATGTTATATTTAGGTTCACATTTTACACACACAACACAATTGAAATTCAGCAGTTATACTTATCTGAAGAAACTATAACTCACGCTCCCACCATGCACAATTTTCTTATCAATAATTTTACAGCAAATGTTTCAGTGATGTTATTGATGATGTCATAGAAGATGTTATGTGCGATGTAGTGTGTGGGTTAATTCAGCCGTTATAGTTATAGTTCTTTCAAGTTACTGTAATTTGCAACCTAAGGTAGCTATAACCTGTGCCCTCGCCATGCACAGTTGTCTCATCAATAACTTTATTGCAGATGTTGCAGTGATAATATGAAAGATGGGACAGAAGATGTAATCAATGATATAATATGTGGAGTATTTAGCTGTGCATAGCAAAGGCAGGGGTTTTAGTTACCTTAGGGCGAAAGAACTCTGACTATAACGGCTGAATTTCTGTGGTTTTGTATGAGGAAATACAGAACCTAACTTTAATGTCCCTGTAGCCTTTGTTATTTTCAACGAATTTCTATTTTTTTTAACATATAGTAATGTTCATTACTATAGATTAATTCATCCACCGCTGTGTACAGACTTTTGCTGTGCGCGGTGAGAGTTGGGCACAGGGTCTGGCCTGTGGCCAGGCCCTGAGGCCAACCCCCTATAAGGAGCGAACCTTGCACAGTGCACGGCCTCCACCTGTGCCCGGTAGGGGTTGGCCGCAAGGGCTGGCTTTCAGCCAGTCCCTTCAGCCAACCCCCCTTGCCACCCAACCACATGCTGTGCATGTCCTTTTCACTGTGCATGGTGGAAGTTGGATGTGGCCTTTCTGGGTGTCCGAATAGGTGTGAGAGAGTGCATTTGGGGGTGAGAGAGTGGCTGTCAGAGTGTGTGTCTGGGTGTAAGAGTGTAGACATCAGTTTTTTAGTGAGTGCATCACTATGTGCGTGGGTCTGTGAGTTGGTGCGTGAAGGTGTCAGTTGGTCTGTGAGTGGGTGTGTGACAGTCTGAGTGGCTGGGTGAGTGGGAGAGTAACTGACTGATTGGGTCTAGGAGTAACTCTGTGAAGGTCTGACTGGGCTCTGAGTGAGTGCATGAGAGTCTGAGTAAGTCAGTGAGTGGAGGTATGATTGTCTGAGTTGGTCTGTGAGTGGGTGTGTAAGTGTCTCAGTGGATGTGTGAGTGGGTAAAAGATTGAAAGAGGGGGAGTGAGAGAGAGGGAGAAAGTGAGAGAGATATATGACATACGTAGAATGAGATATTACTGGGCAAATAAAAAAAAAATGTATTTGTTATTCGACAAAGAGTAAGCTTACCGTTCAGTATGAGCCTTAAAGATTTGTAGTTAAAGAAAAAAAAAAAGAGTGAAACAAGTCCAGCTGGACATGAACTGTCAACACTCAGACCTTCAAACTGAACTATTGCCTTTTTTGTGATTTTTTTTAGCCTTTTATGTGCTATCTGAGTCTGTAAGTCCCTACAGATTTATTTATTTTTTAACAAAATGCCGTTTACGGGCTATCTGGCACGCAGGGGAAGTCATTAGGCTTCAGCAAGCCAGGAGCTGCTTTTTCAACAGCGGTTCCCTTAAGCTCCGCTCTTTGACCTGCTTTAGAGATCCCGCTGTCAAACAGTGGAGTGTTTTGCTGTGTTTTGCTGTTTTGACACAGCAAACAGCTATGTCCTGGGGGTGGGCACCCCGGAACATAGAAGGAGCAGGCCCTGCGGGTGGGGGGGACACGTGGCCACCCTCCAATGTTAAGGTAGCCCCGGGGAGGTGGTGGTTCCCAGGGATAATGGGGGTCTGAAACAGACCCCCTTCACTATTTTTACACTTTGCCCTGGGGGTGGAGGTCCCTGGGATGTGGGGGGGCTGCAGGCCCCTCGCATATATTGAAATGGAAGCCCTGGAGAGGTGGTGGTCCGCAGGACACGGAGGGCCAAAGTCCCCTCACATACATTTAAATCAAAGCCCCGGGGAAGTAGTGGTCCCCGGGAAGCAGGGGCCCACATCCTCCATATATTTTTTAAAGGGTGCCCCACGGAGGTGGTGGTCCCCGGTGTACCAGGGTGCCAGAAGGCCCTCCACACAAAATTAGCAATGCCCCCAGGACCAGGCCCACCCGTAGGTCAATGAAGAATCAAGCGCAGGGGCCTTTACTTGTTTTTTTAAAACAAAAATTGCCACAAATTCCTGGCAAAAAATAGTTTAAAGAAATTATTTTTTGCACTGGGGGGGTCCCACTGGGACCCCCTTCCCGGAGGTAAGGGGTTAGGGTGACACTACCCTGGGCGCTTTTTTTTTTTCTTGCTTTTTAAGTGGGACTAAGTTGAAGCCAAGTCTCAAGATGGCTGCCAACACTACCTTGTTTGAAGTGTTGGCAAACAATCAGAGCTGTGCATTTACCTGCACGAGCTAGTCTTTGTGCATGAATACTTTGTGGCCAGAGATATACAAATCTGAATTTCCTTAAATTTCTCAACAAGTACTTAACGGATTTACACCTAATGACTGAAAGCATAATCTGCATACTGAAAGCTAGCTTTTGGTAAATTCAGATATATACATATATTCTCTCAAAAAACACAAAGGTTACGGGAGCGTTCTGAATTTACTCAAACAAAACCATAGCAATTCACTAGTTATAGTTATAGTTAGAGTTATTTCAAGTAACTATAACTCACACCCTAAGATAACTATAACTCACCCCCATGCACAGTTTTTTCTTCACTAATTTATATGTTTATCAGCTAGCTCTCTGCTAAATTTGGTGTAACGCCCTCCAGTGGCTCAGGATGTAGTCATGTTCAAAATTCCCATGGGAAAGTGCATGGGGAAAATGCTTTTTGGGACACCCCCTCTTTCTCAGTACCACACTTAATGGATCACCCCAAACCTTTCAAGACGGCACCTGAACTGACTGAAGTATACATTTTCAAAATTTCTTGAAGATTCGTGGCACCAAAGTTATTGGCAAAACAAAAAACGCTCTTCCTACGAAAACTAGGTCCTAACTATAACTACCTGCTGGTGTCCCCCATTCGGTTATCTATATATATATGTATATATATAAAAAAAAAAAAATATATATATATATATATATATATATATATGTATAGATATGTATATATAGATATAGTTATATATATATAGAGATATATATATATATATATATATATATATATATATATATATATATATATAGATATTCACTTAAAAAGCCAAAGGTTACAGAGACATTATCGTAAGGCTCACATTTTAAACGTACCAAACCATATAAATTCACCTGTTATAGTTAGTTATCTTTAGTGACTATAACTCGCCCTAAGGAACTTATGAATCATGCCCCCGCCATGCACAGTGTTTTTGTCAAAAATATTCCTGCAAATATTACATTGTTATTATCAGTGATGCTATCAAGGATGTCATGAGTGCTATAATTTGTGGGGTTATTCGCAGTGCATGGAGAAGGCATGAGTTATATTTACTCTAGGGCATGAGTTATAGTTACTTGTAATAACTCTGGCTATAACAACTGAATTTCTATGGTTTTGTGCATTTAAAATCTGAACCTAACTATAACATCCCAGTTACTTTTAGTTTTTGGTAATTTCTAAGGTTTTTAAAAAAAATTGATTTCCTAACCATAACATCCATTTAACCTGTTTTTTCAGTGAATTTTCAGGGTTTATTACCGTTAAGTAACATTCCCATTGCAATGCACAGTTGGAGGGGATTTGGGCTCAGGGCCTGGCCTGGCATTGTGCTTCCTCCACCCAAGCTTACTGCTCCTGCCCCTCTCCTTGCCATCCATTGTCCAATAACATGTCCCTGCTCCCTCATTAACGCCCTGTGTGGCTGTTGGTCTGCCACTGCTCTTCCCACTTGCCCTAAACAGTTAGCTAGTTGCCCCATCCATCTCCTCCCTACTCTTTGTTGCCCAAGTCCACACACCAGCCCACTTCCTCCTGCCCTACATGGTTCAATGCCCTACCCTCCATTTAGCTTAATGTCCCTGCCCAATCCATTGGCCATTTATATGGCCCATTATTGCCCTCTTGCTTAGCCTTTGTGATTAGCTTGCTGTGCCTACCCTCCTTCCCTCACCCTTCAATGTCTATGTGCTTGCCCCTGCTCCCTCCTTTTTGCTCAGCATGATCCATTGACTTGCTACTGCCCTGTCTATATACTCTAAGTGTTCTGTTGAGCTGCCACTGTCCCTCCCACCTGCCTACCATGGTCAGATGACTGTCACCTTGTAGTGATCTGGGTTCTGGTAAAAGTACACCCCAACATTTTGCATGGAACATGATGTGGTTCGAACTGTAATTGCCCTGGGCCCAGGCTAAATAGGTTCCCAGGGCCAGATCTCTTTCCTGAAAACTGTACTGTGATTGACACTTCAGCCACCCTTACAAGTCCCTAGTAAATGGTACCCCTGGTACTGGAGGGGGCCCCCAAGACTGCAGCCTCAATTGTGTCACTGTGAGAGGCCCCACACCAGACAAATACAAACTGCCATTGCAAGTGCAGGACAAGGTGTACCCACAGTTGCAAACCTGACATGGCACTCACCAAGAGTGCCATGTCCACTAACATTGTATGCAATATAGGTAAGTCATTCCTCTGGCAGGCTTTGCAGCCCTAAGGCAGGTTGCATTATAATGCATTTGATGGCATGTGTGTGCATAAGCAAATATGTTCCTACTATGTCCTTGCCCGTTCTTAGACATAGTAATTTTCACAGGAAATCCATAGCTGGACACTGGTCATTATGAGTTCCCTAGCAACATGATGGCCTCTCTGAACCCTGGGTTATTTGGTATCAAACAACTCAGAATAATAAACCCACACTGATGCCAGTGCAGGATTTATTAGAAAATGTACTCAGAGGGTACCTTAGAGGCGCTCCCTGCAACACCTAAGAGCCTGGCATTGTTACTGACTGGTCTTAACCAGCCTACCACCACCAGACAGGATTCTGGACTCCTGGGGTGAGAGCCTTTTCTCTCAGGAGCCAGGCAAGCACCCTGCACCAGCTGTCAGCTTCAAAGGATTTGCTGCCTTTGAAATCTGACCACACCTCTGACGCTAGCAGCAGAAAACATCCCTATGGTTTTACCCCCACTTTAGGGAGGAAACTTAGCAAAAATAGGAGGAGTGGCCTACCTGAGCCTACACCACCCCTGAGGTGTGGCAGGCAAAGTGACTACTTCATTTCATTTTCTTCCATTTTGGATGGTAAGTAAAACTAGCCAGTGAGGGTCAGGGATCTGCCCCTTCCCATAGGAAGTGGTCACTTCAGTGTAGCCACCCTAAGATAGGTGGACCATTGGCCACTTCCAGTTACTCCCCTAAGACCCTTTAATTACAGTATTTAGAGGGCATCCCTAGACCAAAACTTTAGATTTGCTCCACAAAGAAAAAGGCTCAAAACCCTGCCTGCTGCTCCAAGGACTACACCATCGATGCTGAGGTGTCGCCTGGAAACCTGAAGGACTCAACAAAATCCCAGAACACCTCTAGCCTTCTAAAAAATGCCAAGAACCTACCTCTGAGTGAAGTTATCACTCTCCTGCACCCTGCAGGCAAGGAACCTGTGAAGTCTGGTTTAGTGACTTGCTGCTGGCCAATGACCCATATTTTGTACAACTACCCTTGAGGACAAATCCGGCTTCTGTGTCAAGTTTGAAAGCACTAGGTCTTTCTAGGGCTGTGGCATACCATTACCTGTGGTACCAAGCCCTCTGTGTCAGACACCCAGAAGAAGAGTCCAGTCTGGACTCCCAAAGCACAGGAGCAAGCATCGGTTGAGAAACTTCAGGGCTCCCAGGATACACCCCCTGAGTGGCGCAAATTACCTGTAATCCACCCTCAAGCATGCCTACACGTGATGGTGAGGACTCTAAGATGCACAATGCCTTGTTAACCTATTTGCGCTACACCTGGCCTTCCCGGCCCCTGCACTGACCAACCAGCTGTGCTGTAGGGGTCCCCAAGCCCTTTTGACCTTCACCCTCGAAGGGGACCAAGCGACTTACCTTTAAATCACTTTGTGCAGTGTTTTTCCAAGTGGCCCCCTTCTCCTTTGTGCACCAGATGCAAGACATTCAGCCACTGCTTTCACTTGAACTGAGGACCACCCAAACTTCTCCGGCTGGCCCATAGGACCTCTCAATGACATTGGCCTAAGAACAGAAGGTGACACTTGTGAGAGAATTGCCTGATTTTAAATGCATTTTTAAAGATTTTCCCATTGATTCCTATGGTGTGTAATTACGTACAAAACCAGAATGTTTCAAACTTTGAAAAATCACAACTGAAGAAGCACTTACCATATATTGACGATCTTAGTCTTTAAAATATTATGAAAACCTGAAGTATTTATGCAAATTGGTTTCAAGTTATTCTTCAGAGTGTTTGTCCACATTTATTGATAATGTGAGTACAACAAATGCTAGCACATCTCCTAGATTAGCTTAACTTCTCATCCGCACTACCACAAAAGCAGAACATTAGGTGGCCTTCTTTTTCCCTTTGGATACAGAGGTGGGGTTGTTTGGACTCTGCACAGTGCATGTGATTTTCATTCAATATGTAGAAAGCCATCCTTCTATACACCTGTCCCTGCCACCTCAATTTTAGCTGCAACTGTCCCTCCTGACTGTCCGGTATGGTCAGATTGCTGCCCTTGCCTCTTTCCCTTCTGTTCTCTGTTGTCCATGTGCATGTCCCTGTTCCCTCCCTATTGCTTTTCATGGTCCATTGTGTTGCACTGCCATCCCCCTTGCCCTGTGTGGTCTATTGTGCTGCTGCAACCCCAAACACCTGTCCTGTAATGTCCATTTGGTGCACCAGCCCATCTCCCTCCTGCTCTCTGATATCCGAGTCCATGCCTCTACCCCATTCCTCCTGCCCTCTGTTATCAAATACACTGTTCTTGACAGCATTTTGCGCTTGGTAAGAGGAAGATTTTGAAAAACAAAACCTGGGGAACTGATTGTCCTCATTGACTTACATTGAAAAAGAGGATATTTTGGGCAGGAATGAGGTAATATAAAGCCCCATTGGGCTTATAACCATTGAGAGTCTCCTGCCTGAATCAGTTCTGTTGGCGTTTATGGCTACACTGACACTGTCTCTTCCTTCTGCCCTCAATGGTCTATTATATTGCCACAGTCTCTTTGACTTGTCATGCATGGTTGGTTTGTTGCCCCCGTCGTCCTTCCTCCTGCCCTCCATGGTCCATTGGGCTGCCACTGCCCTTTTTGTCTGCCCAGTATGGTCATCTTGTCACCTCTGTACCCTCCTCCCTGCCCTCAATTATCCGAGTCTATGCCCCTGACCTCTGCCTCCCTACAGTATTTTAATGAACAACTAGCTTGCTAACTTTCCATATTTATTACAAAAGTGAAGCACGTCTGACATAATTTTGATGTACTTAAAACTGTAATACCTAAAGCATTTCCTTTAGGATTTACAAAATCAAGAGGGTCTCAATCCCATAGAAATTATGGTTAGCTCTCTAAAAAACTAATATGAGAACATGTTTTGTGAGTTCTCAAATAGTGAAAAAGCACTTTTAAATTATTTGAAATCTTCATGATGCACATTCCCTTTTGTAATGTAACTGATGCTCATATAATGCACTCCAATACCTTCGATTCAAGTCTGACCTATATAAAAATGCAAAAAACAAAACAAAAATTAAGGCCTTCATTATGACATTGGCGGTGTACTGACTGCCACTGTTAAAGTGGCAGTAATACTGCTAACAGGCTGGTGGTAATTACCGCCAAATTATGGCCACGGTGGTGATACCTCCAATAGACACCTAATGTACCACACCAACCGCCAGGCCGTTAACAACACTGACCATGGCGGTAGCCACCTACAGGCAGGCGGAAGTCAAGGTGCCGCCCACCATATTATGACATAGCATACCGCCAGGATTTCTGGGGCGTTAGCAAAGCCATCAAAAGCATGGTGGAAACATATTATAGAAAAGGAAAGACCCACCTTCAGGGACACAGAGGACTCCGCAGCCGACATGGAACCGGAACTCCAAGTCTTCCTGATGCTCTACCACGCCTCTGCAGTCTAGGAGCACCAATGCTGACAAAGACAACAGTGAGAACAGCCACCTAGCACGCAAGGGAGGAAGGAAAAGGAGAGTGACACACACACACCATACACACACACCATACACACACACAGACATAACCAGCTGCACAGTACATCAACAGCTACAGGACCCAGAAGCAAAGAATGCAAGGACACATACCTGAAGTACAACCACTGTAATGTGCTGCTAACAGCCACCATAATGAATACATAAATAACTATATGCACGTCAATGTACAGATTGGACTAGTGGCCAGTCCAAAGAACTAAAGGGCCCCATGGCCATAGGGCATTGTCCAAGCCCCAACTTGACTCCTGACATCATCTGGACTCCGCTGTTCAGGGGCATCATGCTGGAAATGGGCAGGCACCTTAGGGGGAGAGGGGTATGGGGAGGCACCTCAGTGGGAGTGGATGTTATGCCCACTGGTTCTGGAGGGGGCTCCCTGCCCACTGTCCCTGGAAGGGAGTCTTTGACCACTGTCCCTGGAGGGAAGTCTTAGGCCAGTCTCTGGAGGGGAGTCTTAGGCCACAGTCTCTGGAGGGGGCTCCTTGCCCACTGGTTCTGGAGCGGGCTCCTAGCCCAATGTCCCTGGCGAGGAATCTTAGGCCCATTGTGCTGGAGGGAGGCTACATGCCCTCTGGTGGTGGAGGGGATTCCTTGCCCTCAGGTGGTGGATGAGGATCCTTGCCCTCAAGTGGTGGATGGGAATCCTTGCACTTTGGTGGTGGAGGGGAGTCATCAGGCTCACTCCTGTGAGGGCCCCTTGGCCTTTATGTGACTTGTGTTCTTGCCTCCTTGTTTAGGAGGTGCTTCCACTGACCCCGTCCTTTGTCTCTTAGGTTCCACCACTGTAGACCTTCGTTTTTGAGGTGGAGGTGTGTCCTTGCTGGGAGGGGCTGCCGTCCCACTCAGAGGCCCCTTAGTGCAAGCAGCAGATTTTTGGGTGGGATCAGTGACAGACTGATTAGCTGAGGTGCTGGGCTGGGTGGTTGGAACCTGGCACTTATGGGCAGGATGGGAGAGGGGTAGGAAAGATGACAGTATGGGCAAGGAAAACCTTCTTAGGGACTTTGGGGTGGGATGTGGGAGGAGGGATGGGAGTGGAGGTAGAGGAAGTGGTAGTAGGAGGAGAAGGTGTGCTGACTTAAGTGCAGGTGCATGGACACTGTGCGTGTGTGACGTGGATGGCCGTTGGGTGTGTGAGTGCGAGCCTTAGTATTTCTTTGGAAGGGGACAGACAGGGTGGGAGAGGACAAACAGGACGTGTGGATGGATGTTGTGGTGGTGTCTGTAAGTGAAGTTGGTGTACGGCATGAGGTGGTGATGGTGGTGGCGAATGTGACTGTGGATATGGTGTGTGGGGTGCATGTCTTCGGGTCTGCTCTTGTAGTGTCTGTGGGCAAGGGTGTACAGCTGGCAGGGTCTAGGACTGTTGATGCAGTGCATGCAGGTGTGAGTGCGGATGTGACTGAGAGGGAGGAGTTGGAGGAGGGGGAGACTGTGGAGGCAGTGGATGTTGTTTGTGTGAGTACTTGTGGCTTGAAGTGTGGTGCCTGTGTTTGTCTATGCCACTCTTGTATGATGTTTTGTGCGCATGCTTATCTGTATGTGTGCATGGGATGGGTTGGGGTTGAGAAGACTGGGACTGGGAAGTGGTAGTTGGAGGGGAGACGGTAGGACCAGGGACACTGGCTGCCATCAGAGGAGGCCAGAGCCTGAACTTGATCTCTGTAGGGCCGCAAAGACACTGTGAATGTCCTCCAGGAAGGCATTGCATTTCTGCATCCGGGATGCCTGCCCCTAGATGGAATTCACTATGGTTGACTGCCCTGCAGAGATGGATCTCAGGAGGTCAATAGCCTCCTCACTGAGGGCAGCAGGGCTCACTGGGGCAGGGCCTGCGGTGCCTGGGGTGAAGGAGATGCCCACCCTCCTGGGTGAGCGGACACAGGCAACTCAGTGGGAAGTTACTGGGAGAGCAGTGCTGGTACAGAGTGGCAACTGTACCTGTAGCTGGGGTGGATCCAGAGGTGTCCGCCACCACCAGGGAGCTCCCATCAGAGGAGGTTTCAGAGTCTGTGTTGTCACCTCCTGTCTCCGCCATGGTGCACCCCTCGCCCTCCGTCCCACTGGTCCCCTCGGCGTTGGTGGTCCCTGCCTCCTGGGTCCCGGGGGATGCAGCTCCCTCACTCGCGGGTGCCCCTGCTGTTTCACCAGATGATGCTAATGCACACATGAACAGGATGACAGAAGAAAATAGGGGGGGAGAGAGAAAGGGAACACAGGGTCAATTACAGCACCAACACCACAGATGGCATACACATCACGATCACACACAGGAACCAAGAATGAGCAGTATGCACAGCACTGGCATACCATTGGCTAGGTACTAAAGCAGGTAAGAGCAAAACACTGCCAGCTGCACCCCTCCTGGGACCTACTAAGCCCTGTCTGACATGAGAAAACCACCTAGCTAGCTATCCAGGTTTTGCTGTTCACCCAATAACCCTGAGCTGGACCACGCAGCAATGAATGAGTTGGCATTAAGGGACATTCACTGACTAACACCCTCCACCAGAATCCCATGCCAGGCAACAAAGATGGTTGTCACACACACTAGACTTACCCCCTTGTGGCTGTTGTGACGCCCTCAAAGGCCCTCCCAGCTCTGGCTAGGCCACCACCAGTATGCAAGCCATCTGGGGGTCAGGTTCCTTCCTCGTTGGGAGGCAGTCGCCCGCTGAGACTCTGCGGACTACCGGGACCAGCGTCTTAGGCCCTCCCACTGTTTCCTGCAGTGGGTGATCTGCCGGCTATAAACCCCCAGGGTCCGCACCTCTATGGCAACTGCATGCCACAACCCCTTCATATGATGGTCACTGACCTGCAGGGAAAACACAAACAGAGGGACACTATGAATCCGAATATCTAGCCTGTCACACATATGGCGTTCAGACATCATTTGCCCCTCAAATGGCACACACATCAACCGGAGCCATGCATGTACACTACCACCAGGCATACTCCCCACCCAAATGATACACTGCCAGCACACACACACATCTCCATACAGCCTTGTCGCATGCAACGTCCCCATGGTGTACTCACCTGTTGATCTGGAGGCCAATACAGCTGTCCATACAGTGGTAGAACCCCATCCATCAGGTGCTCTAACTCCTCCGAAGTGAAGGCTGGGGCCCTTTCCCCTGTCGCACGGGCCATGGCAGGTTCCAGACACAGGTCACAGCAGCACACGCAGTAGAGGTGATGTCCTGTGGAAAGTCATGAATCAAGTGAGGGTATAGTCAGAAAATGGTGGTCATGTCTGCGGTTTTGTACACCGTCACTGCCAGCAGTGATCCTCATTGGATACTGTATTCCATAGAGTCCCATGTTAGCCAAAGAGGAATTGCACACCAATGCAGACCGCCTTCCACCATGATGCCTAATGCCAGCAGGGTGAGATCACTTTCACCTGTCCCCACTTACAGGACAGGCGGTTGCCATTTTATAGTGCTGGTACACAATTTTAGAATAAAAACTACGTCATTGCTGTCGATTGTTCATACATAGCCATTTCCAGTGTCCAGATACATACATGTTCTATGTACACTGAAGTGATGGATCCATTTTTAGGGTCGAGCCTGCTTCGCATGCGCTTGCGCATGCCTTTCGCTGAGCAAGGCGCTTTAGGAAATAAAAAGGGCTCGGAGCCCTTCCACGTCACGTCAGTGTCTTTCATTGCCTCGTGGGCTTGCCTGTTAGACTGCTTAATTTCATTAGTGGAAGGCACGCATACGTCATGCCTTTTCCAATGGCTAGCCCTCCTCGAGCGCATCGACCAAGTACAGAAAACATACGAGGCTCGCTGTTTTCCGTCCTGGTGTGGACTACTTTTTCTCTATTTTCCCAGCGCAATCTTACTTGGCAGAAGTCGAGCGCTTTACATAATATCGACCCTGTTTCACAATTAATTGCACTTTTTCCTGGTATTGCACTTTTGCAGATAGGTTTCATGACGAGTGAAGAGTCCGGTTAGGAGTTTACAACGCTATCAGCTCTAACACGAGCAAACACGAGACCCGTTGCATTGCAAATGCTTGTGTTTCCATGTTGTTGCCAAGCCACGTGCATTCCCCCCTCCTTCATATATCTGATAAAGCACTCTGTACAATTTTAGTGGGAGACAAACAAAATAACGTCACAGACTAGGTCTCCGAAGAGCAGCTTGTTCTTGCGCTGTCTGGTGTTACAGTGCAATATTACTTCCATTCAGGATATTGCTTCATCTCAAGGGGCTCGTGTCGGGAGAGGAAATATGTTTTGAAGGGGGTGAAATGAGGTTGGAGTTTCCTACCTTTAGGTTTGAGATACTCCCCTTCTGCAGCTAGAGGGGTTTTGGTTAAGGAAGGAGACAGGCCAGCCCCTTCCGGCCACAGTTCCTTTCTGCACTCCAGCTCACACGTCTCTTCACGCCTCCTCGCTCACTTGCGAATTTATTTTGCCTTAAAACTTTATTCTGAACCAATTTTCTGCACGTCACGCGCTGCCTCGTCGGAGAAAAAATGCCTCTGTTCTCTCCTCGGCTCAACAGTCTCGTTACTCTCCATCATAACAATTTCGTATTTAAAAATAACATACTTCTAAAGCAATGCCAAATAGCAGTGTTTACACGTTTTGTCTAGGATGAGGACTGCCCCCCCCGACCGGTGTTTACATCCCAAGGGCCCACGTGATCCCACTTTGTGTGAGACTTCTATGCGGGCCCACTTTTTTTTGCGCCATCATGTTCCATTCTGGGATTTGTAGTTTCATAGGTAACGTAATTATGGTCCTAAAAATACCAACTGGGAAAGTGCTGTCAGCCAAAACGTCTGAAGTAGACGATGGTTTCACAATGCGTGGACCAACTTGGTATTTTTATTACTGCTTTCAGGCACTCAAAGTCCATTGGGCTTAAGGGGCTCTAGCGCTCTCCC
The DNA here is from genome assembly GCF_031143425.1 of Pleurodeles waltl. Classification (NCBI taxonomy): domain Eukaryota; kingdom Metazoa; phylum Chordata; class Amphibia; order Caudata; family Salamandridae; genus Pleurodeles; species Pleurodeles waltl. The sequence continues at coordinate 1,222,500,229 of NC_090447.1, forward strand.
AAAACCCCGTTGTGTGTCTTATCCCGGGTTGCGGCAACTTCCAGGATACATGCAGTTCTTAGGCTAATGTGTGCTGGACTCGGAGCCTCAAAAACAGCCTCTTAAAATCTATTTCACAGGTCGTAGTCGTTGAAGTGCATAAAAAGTATTGAAACTGTGATCCCGAGTGCAGTTCAGGCAGGGTCTGGTGGGTTGGGGATAGAGGTGGTTTGGGGGTAGAGGCAAGGACAAAATATATTAGCAATTGTTTTGTTAGCCTTTCACCTTCAGCTAAATACACATAAAGTACACAGGTTTAATTAAAAATAAATGCAATTAAAGGCAATCTGGGGGAACTGCATTCTTTTATGTTATGAAAGTTCAGGTAACTGCTTAATGCTATCACTGCATATATATTTGTGTAATCAGACAAACACAGAACTGAATCCTGGTTTGTGCAGTGGGGAATAATGATGTATATTTATAGTGCTTACATGCCAACATTTTAAAGCATGCAAGTTGGATATTTTGATCATGAAATTGGGGTAATGTATTTTCATCATTGCCATATTGGATCATAGGGAATTTAAGGTGGGGGACAGCGAAAATAAATACATTTTTGTCTTTAAAAAAAACCAGGAGTGGGTCGTCTGAATTATGTCTTTTGACATATATGATAGTGCTATGAGATCAGAGCCTGCAACTGAAAGTACTGTATTGTACTACACACAGTATAACAGGCTGCCTCAAAGTATGCAAAGAGAAAAGTGGGGGTGTAATCTACTAAAATGTTACTCAGATCAGCAATCAAAGAGAGTGGAAAACAGTGCCACTGAGGTATGGTGCTGTTGTTTAGGTTGAGCATGCAAGCGCTCTGGCCTGTTGCAATCTATCTGTGGGATTTTAACCACGCCCACAGCACTCGTCCATGGGCTTGCCTTTAAAAAATCCTTTGTTATCATTGGTAAATGCTTTACATTTGGCCCTCCTTGAGGCAGTTTTGTTACCTCCTTGGCCATTGACCCTGTTACATGGATAATAGCACGATTGCCGATACGTTTGACTGCGAGCAAACTTCTTTTTCCTTTTGTGTCTCTCCTTGGTGCTCATGCTGGCCATGGCGCTTTGAAACTTGCTTATGTCAACTGTTTTACTTTTCATTTTCAATTTATGTGGCAAGAAAAGTCCAGTTATGAATTTACAACTCTGATAGCTCTAAGTCAAGCAAACGCGAGACCGATTGCATTGCAAAGGCTTGTTCATGTTGTCACTCCCTTCGCACTCTTCTGTCCCTTACGTACCTACCTCTGTGGAGGAATAGGAGGAGGAGGAAAGCCCCTGTGTACAGACCCCTTGCGGACCTAGCTACACTGGAGGACAGGCACATGATTCTTACCTATAGACTGGACAGGGCCACAATCACAGAGCTGTGTGCTCAATTGGAGCCTGATATCTGCTATCCGTCATCCCACTGGGATCCCTCCTTTTGTGCAGGTCCTATCAGTGCTCCACTTCCTGGCAACAGGCACTTTCAAGTGACAGTGGGCTTGGCTGCAGTGAAGTACTTTGTTTACTGAAATGCAACGCTATCTACAATAAAGACATCATATTCCAAGAAATTATGTGAACACCGACGTACATGTTTGTCTCATCTATCCAATGGAAACTAGACATTACTTATTGTGAAAGACTTGTGTCATACTAGTATCGATTGTGTGCGGTGGTCTAATTTTGCTTAATATTCCACATGTGATTGGGGCCTTTGATGGAACACATATAGGATATGTCCCCCCACTGGGCCAAAGAACAGGTGTACAGGAATAGGAAGAGTTTCCACTCACTCAATGTGCAAATGTTGTGCCTTGCTGACCAGTACATCTCCCACATCACTGTCAAGTATCGTGGGTTGGTGCATGACACCTTTGTCCTGAAGAATAGCAGCGTCGTACAGCTGATGGAACAGCTACAGAGGCACAGAGGTGGTCATTACAACCCTGGTGGACGGTGTTAAAGCGGCAGTAAGACCGCCAACAGGCCGGCGGTAAAAATTTTGCAATTACGACCGTGGCAGAAACCGCCAACAAAGACAGCCACTTTAACACTCCGTCCGCCACAGCAGTACAAACAAACAGCGCGGCGGTCACCGCCAACAGACAGGCGGGAGACAATGTACCACCCACACTATTATGACAGGCCAATCCGCCACCTTTTCCGGGGCGGATTCACCGCAGATAAAAACACGGCGGAAACAGGCATTTCAAAGGGAAAACGCTTACCTCTTCACACTCCACGAGGAAAGAGGGCACCATGGAGCCAGAACTTCATATTCTCCCAGCGCTAGTCTTCCTGCTCTTCTATGAGGAGCACCAACGCCGGCGGCGAAGACCACGGTGAGTACTGCACCTACGACATAAGGGAGGAGGGAGGCAAAAAACAGGGACACACACACTCAACACCCCAACCCCCACCCCGACCCTCACCCACTACAACACACACACCAATGCTTATCTACACATTACAGTAACTCCCCCCAAACCCCCCAGAAGAATGCAAAGACAAAAGGAAATTAGTGTAACTATTGTAATATATCAAAATTCAGTAAGCAAAAATATACATATATATATACAATATAAACAAAATATACACCACGATTACTAGTGCAGGTTTTGCATCATTCATAGTCCGTGGACCACTGGGCCCAAAATGCATGGGTGAGGCCCACACAAGATACCCGAACATGACGGAGAGAACACTGCTGGGGCATTAGATAGAAATACAACAGGCACCTCAGGGGGAAGTGAAGTGGGGCACCTCAGCCGGATGAGTGCACCACGCCGGATCCATGAGGGGGCTCCATGGCCATTGATGTATCCTGGGGAGTGCAAAGCCACAGTCTCTCAAGTCTCTACAGTGGGTGGTTTGCCCACTGTACCATCCTGGGAAGTGCAAAGCCACAGTCTCTCAAGCCTCTACAGTGGTTGGTTTGCCCACTGTACCATCCTGGGGAGTGCAAAGCCACAGTCTCTCAAGTCTCTACAGTGGTTGGTTTGCCCACTGTACCATCCTGGGGAGTGCAAAGCCACAGTCTCTCAAGTCTCTACAGTGGTTGGTTTGCCCACTGTACCATCCTGGGGAGTGCAAAGCCACAGTCTCTCAAGTCGATGCATGTCTTCACTGGTTCTGGAGGGGGACTGGTGCCCCGAGTGCTTCATCCTGCCAAGGACAGAGGTAGTGGATGCATGTCTCCACTGGTTCTGGAGGGGGACTGGTGCCCAGAGTGCTTCATCCTGCCAAGGACAGAGGTAGTGGATGCATGTCTCCACTGGTTCTGGAGGGGGACTGGTGCCCAGAGTGCTTCATCCTGTGCAGGACAGACGGAGTGGATGCATGTCTCCACTGATTCTGGAGGGGGACTGGTGCCCAGAGTGCAGCACTCACCCCGTGACGGTCCCAGTTGCGTCACTGCCCCTGCCTCAAATGGGCTAGTGGTGTTTTCCATGGCGGTCTTTGCCCTGTTCAGCTGTACCTGCCCTGTTCAGCGGTGCTTGCCATGGCGGTCTTTGCCCTGTTCATCAGTCCTTGGCCTGTTCAGCGGTGCTTGAGTTGCCAGTTTCTGACCTGTTCAGCGGTCCTTGCCCTGTTCAGCGGTCCTTGCCATGGCGGTCTTTGCCCTGTTCAGCGGTGCTTGCCATGGCGGTCTTTGCCCTGTTCAGCGGTCTTTGCCCTGTTCAATGGTCCTTGCCATGGCGGTCTTTGCCCTGTTCAGCGGTCTTTGCCCTGTTCAGCGTCCTTGGCCTGTTCAGCGGTGCTTGAGTTTCCAGTTTCTGACCTGTTCAGCGGTCCTTGCCCTGTTCAGCGGTGCTTGCCATGGCGGTCTTTGCCCTGTTCAGCGATCCTTGGCCTGTTCAGCGGTGCTTGAGTTGCCAGTTTCTGACCTGTTCAGCGGTCCTTGCCCTGTTCAGCGGTGCTTGCCATGGTGGTCTTTGCCCTGTTCAGCGGTCCTTGGCCTGTTCAGCGGACTTGAGTTGCCAGTTTCTGACCTGTTCAGCGGTCTTTGCCCTGTTCAGCGGTGCTTGCCATGGCGGTCTTTGCCCTGTTCAGCGGTCCTTGGCCTGTTCAGCGGTGCTTGAGTTGCCAGTTTCTGACCTGTTCAGCGGTCTTTGCCCTGTTCAGCGGTCCTTGGCCTATTCAGCTGTGCGTGAGTTGCCAGTTTCTGACCTGTTCAGCGGTCTTTGCCCTGTTCAGCGGTCCTTGCCATGGCGGTCCGTCATTGCCCAGCTGGGCAGTGGCTGGCGGTCCTTCATGGGACAGCTGGGCTGTGGCTTGCGGGGCCCTCCTGGGCAGTGACGATGGGGCTGGCGGTGGCCTCCTGGGCAGTGACGATGGGGCTGGCGGTGGCCTCTTCCTGGGCAGTGACGATGGGGCTGGCGGTGGCCTCTTCCTGGGCAGTGACGATGGGGCTGGCGGTGGCCTCTTCCTGGGCAGTGACGATGGGGCTGGCGGTGGCCTCCAGGGCAGTGACGATGGGGCTGGCGGTGGCCTCTTCCTGGGCAGTGACGATGGGGCTGGCGGTGGCCTCTTCCTGGGCAGTGACGATGGGGCTGGCGGTGGCCTCCTGGCCACCGGGGCTGATGGCGGTCTTCTCTGCCGTGCTGCTCCTCCCAGACTTTGGAGGTTTCTTCTGCCCATTCCCCACCTTGGGAGGAGTCACAGCTGAGTCCACACTCCCCCGGGATCCCTGTGAGCGGCTTGGATGGCTGGAGTCTTCCCCCTCTCCGGCCGGGCACTGTCCAACTTCTGGTGCTTCACAGAGGGGGGACTGGCTGTGCTGTGGCTCCGTGCCACACTGGATGCCCTGGTGGCCGGTGCACTCCACATACCTGTAACAACAGGCACCACTGGTCCCGGAGATTTTTTGGCTGAGATGCTAGTACGGGCCCTAAGAGTTGGACGGGGGGGTGGTGGGAAATAGGTTAAGGGGGGACAGGAAAAGTTGTTTGGACACACTGGAATGGGTAGCTGGAGGGGGTTTGGGAGTGGAGGAAGAGGTGGTGGTTGTAGGAGGTGTAACTTTTGTGGATTTGGGTGCAGGTGCATGCGCTGGAGGCTGTCGTGAGGTGGATGGCTGTTGGGTGGGTGTGTGCCTGCGTTTGTGTATCTTCGGAGGGGGCATCACAGACACACTGGGAGAGGACACGAGACGTGTAAATGGTAGTGGGGGTGGTGAGTGCACATGAGCGGGGTGTGGTAGTGGGTGTGCTGGTGCGGGACGTAGTGGCTGTAGTGGTAGTGCATGCAGGTGTGAGTGTAGACGAGACTGGGAGGGAGGAGGGAGACGAGGAGGAGGGGGACACAGTGGAGGCAGTGGATGTTGGTGTGTCTGTATGTCTGTGATTCTTTCATGAGTGCCTGTGGGAGGTGTGGTGCTTATGTTTGCCTGAGCTTCCCTTGTGTGGTGAGGTGTGTGCAGGCTGGTCTGATGGTGTGCTTGGGATAGGCAGAGGTACAGGGGTTTGGGTCTGGGTGGAGGAAGTTGGAGGGGGGAGGCTAGACACAGGAACAATGGCTGCCATCAGTGCTGAGGCCAGAGTCTGAACGGTTCGATGAAGGGCAGCCTGACCAGAATGAATGCCCTCCAGGAATGCATTTGTGTGTTGCAACTCCCTTTCTACACCCCGGATGGCATTCAAAATGGTAGACTGCCCAGCAGTGAGTGACCTGAGGAGGTCAATGGCCTCCTCACTGAGGGCAGCAGAGGTGACAGGGGGAGGGGCTGAGGTGCCTGGGGCGAAGGTGATGCCCACCCTCCTGGGTGAGCGAGCACGGGGCACACGATGAGGGGCTGCTGGGAGGGCAGTGCTGGTAGGGGGGTGGCGGCTGTACCTGTTGAAGTGGGGGGCACAGATGTTGCCGCCACCACAAGGGAGCTCCCATCGGAGAACGAGTCCGTGTCGCTGGTTGCAGATCCTGTGACTGCCGTGATGCTACCCTCGCCCTCCGTCCCATTGGTGTATTCAGAGTCCGTAGTGTGGGCCTCCATGCCCTGGTGGGATGCAGCTCCCTCGTGCTCCGGTGCCACTGTACCTCCGCCTGATGATGCTAATGCACACAAAAACAGGGAGACCACAAAAAGGGGGGGGGGGGAACAGAAGAAAGACAGGTTGAGTGCATGGCTTACCGCTACCGTTGGCGGACAATACAGACACAGCAGCCCCCTGCACTACATCGCGCTGTTGGGCTCTACAGTGCAATTCCTGGGAAATGGCCTACAAGGCTATGGACGACATCTGCACACATAGATGACACAGGTGCATGAATAGCTGTACTTGCCACTCTACAGAAGTGGGGTCGGGGGGCCACAGGGCCATGCCTTATGAATGGGCTTAGCCTTCGGAACTCGCCCCGGCCTAGGGGAACCCACAGCCCTCCTCCCCCACCGAGACACATTCACTGCGCGCAAAGTCAGCTGAATGATAGTGTACTCACCCCCTTGTGTCTGCTGTGATGCCCTCAAGCGCCCATCCAACTGCGGGTAGGCCACCGCCAGGATCCGGAACATCAGGGGGGTCATGGTTCGACGGGCACCCCTCCCACGTTGGGAGGCCATCCCCAGCTGAGCCTCCGCCGTCTTCTTGCTCCAGCGGCGAATGTTCTCCCATCTTTTACGGCAGTGGGTGCTCCATCTGTGGTGGACTCCCAGGGTCGGGATGTCCTTGGCGATGGCACGCCAAATATCGTTCTTCTGGTGGGCGCTGACCTACATGAAATGTACAGGGGAAAAAGAGAAGTCATTACCAACTGCACCGTCAAAGTGAGTGGCCCACATCCCTACCCTTGCCATGTGGCACATGCATTCACAGTCCTTCATGCACGCAGAACTCTGCCCCCTTCCTTCTTACAACCAGCCCTCTCCACACAGGCATAGCCCATACAACATGCTCCCTGTCTACTTACCTGTTGGAGGACCGTAGAGTAGCGTGTACTGGGGAAGGACCCCGTCGACGAGCTTCTACAACTCCTCTGCAGTGAAGGCAGGGGCCCTTTTCCCAGACGCACAAGCCATTGTCTCTTCCAGACCGAGGTCACAGCAGCACTTGCAGTGTAGGTCCTCTCCTGTCGAAGATCAGGTATCGAGTGATTAAACAGTTAGAAAATGGTGGTCACATCCGCGGCGGTGCGTAACATCACCGCCGGCGTACATCATCATTGGCTCCTGGGACCCATAAGGTCCAATGTTAACCAATGCAGCTTTGCGCCGCGGTCTTCGACGGCCTACCGCGACGGTGTACAACGCCAGCGCAGTTACCTCACATCCCATTGTCCCACTTTACAGGTCAGGCAGCCGCCATTTCAGGGGCCCACATGGCCTAATTACCAACTGCGTCACACATACCTAGGCCTAGTCTCACAACACACACACACAGGCCAGATTTTGTGTATGAATGGTGTTCGGTGTAGACTGTGGGTACATACCTCTGAGTTGTTTGACTCTGTGCTCGCTGTTGTCCTTCATAGGCACCGTCCACTGGGACATGTGAGGAGATGGTGGAATCCTCCGGTGTACCGACCGCTGGTGGACCTGTCAACAATGGAGGAAAGAAGTTTGATCATCACCTACAGGTTTGACCGTGCCACAATCCATGAACTGTGTACCCAGTTGGAGCCTGACCTGATGTCAGCAATCCGCCATTCCACAGGAATCCCCCCTCAAGTGCAGGTGCCATCAGAGCTCCATTTCCTTGCAAGTGGGTCTTTTCAAACAACTGTGGCCATGGCATCGGGGATGTCCCAGCCTATGTTTTCCAACGTGTTGTCCAGAGTGTTGTCTGCCCTGCTGAAACACATGCGGAGCTACATTGTTTTCCCTCAGGTGGAGGACTTGCCTACAGTGAAAGGTGACTTCTATGCCATGGGACATATCCCCAACATCATAGGTGCCATTGATGGGACCCATGTAGCTTTGCCCCCCTCCCCCCACAGGAGTGAACAGGTGTACAGGAACTGGAAGAGTTATCATTCCATGAATGTACAGATGGTATGTTTGGCAGACCAGTAGATCTCCCATGTGAATGCCATGTTCCCTGGCTCGGTGCATGACGCTTACATCCTGCGGAATAGCAGCATCCCTTATGTGATGGGTCAACTCCAGAGGCACCGGGTGTGGCTGTTAGGGGACTCTAGTTACCCCAACCTGTCATGGCTACTGACCCCAGTGAGGAATCCCAGGACCAGGGCAGAGGAACGCTACAATGAGGCCCATGGGTGGACTAGGAGGGTGATCGAACGCACCTTCGGCCTCCTGAAGGCCAGGTTTAGGTTCCTCCATATGACAGGTGGATCCCTATTCTACTCACCAAAGAAGGTGTGCCAGATCATCGTGGCCTGCTGTATGCTTCACAACTTGGCTTTGCGATGACAGGTGCCTTTTCTGCAGGAGGATGGTCCAGATGGGGTTGTTGTGACAGCTGTAGAGCCTGTGGACAGTGATGAGGATGAAGCAGAGGAAGAAGACATTGACAACAGGGACTCCGTCATCCAGCAATATTTCTAGTGAAACACAGGTGAGAATACATTCCTGCCTACTACAAGTACTTTTACACTTCTACCTCTATCCTGTCTGTCGATTTCACCCAGTGTATGGTCACTGAGTTGTCACTGTCCCTTACGGTTTCACAGGTGTGGTTTCCAACGTGTGTCATCTGCTTACATTCCTCATGGACTAGAGCTGTGTGACAGGTATGTTGACATTACTATTTCCTGGAAAATTTGTCACTGTAATTGCAAATACACTATTTCTAAATCACAGACAGACTCCAGATCTTTTGGTGCTTTAGGTGTGTTTATTTACCTACAAAATATTGGTGGAGGAAGTTAAATGGTGAGGGTTGATGGCCGAGGAGTGTCCATGGCAGAGTTCAGTCTATTTGTCTCATAGGTGCATTGCCCATATGGGCACAGGAAGTGGAGCTGGGACAGTTCCAATATGGACAGGGTGACAAAGTGGGACAGTGGGTTGACAATCAAGGTGGTCTCATTTCTTGGCGGGGGTCTTGGCATCATGCTCTGTCTTGTTCCTGGATCTCAGGGACCGCTTGCGGGGTGGTTCTCCATCTGTAGGGGTTGGGGTGCTGGTGTGGTGGTCCTGTGGTGGTGCCTCCTGTCCACTAGTGCCAGCGGAGGTGGTGGGCAGTTCATCGTCCATGCTAGTGTCAGGTGCCCCTTGTAGTGCCACAGTGTCCCTCCTGGTGTTGTGTATTTCCTTCAGCACCCCTACGATGGTGCCCAGGGCGGAGCTGATGGTTCTGAGTTCCTCCCTGAACCCCAAATACTGTTCCTCCTGCATGCACTGGGTCTCCTGAAACGTGGCAAGGACCGTTGCCATTGTCTCCTGGGAGTAGTGGTATGCTCCCATGATGGAGGAGAGGGCCTCGTGGAGAGTGGGTTCCCTTGGCCTGTCCGCCCCCTGTCGCACAGCAGCCCTCCCAGTTCCCCTGTGTTCCTGGGCCTCCGTCCCCTGGACCGTGTGCCCACTGCCACTGCCCCCAGGGCCCTGTTGTTGTTGGGGTGGTGGGTTATCCTGGGTTCCCTGTAGTGGTGGACACACAGCTGATTGACGTGTCCTGGGGACGGAGGTATGGGCCCCCTGGGTGGGTGTTGTGCTGGTTTTACCAGAGGGTGGAAGGTCTGTGGTGGCCTGTGCCTGTGTGAGGGGAACCGACTGTCCCGAGGCCCACGATGGTCCCGGCTGGTCATCTGGATCCAGTTGGACAGAGCTGCTGTCATCACTGTGGGCCTCTTCTGTGGGTGGGGTGGAGAGGTCTGGACCCTCCTGTCTGGTGACGTTGGGTAGTGGTCCTGCAGGGGTGGAAAAGCATGATTATTCCATCTGTGTGTGTCATGGTGTGCAATGGGTGGGTGACCGTGTACCCCAGTGCTGGCATTCCTGTGTGGGGGCTTGTGTGATAATGGTTTAGGGGGTGTATGGGTATGTGCAGTGTGCATGCTTTAGTGATGGGTGTCCATGCGTTGGGTTTGCATGCAGGGCTTGGGGTTGGGATGTGTGGTTTGTGATATTGGTACATTTGTGAGGAGTTGGAGTGATAGGGGAGGGGGCGAGGGTTGGGGGTCTGTGATAGCATGCAGGTAGGGTGGGGGATATGGTAGTTAAAGGTTTGACTTACCAGAGTCCATTCCTCCACCGACTCCTGCGAGGCCCTCAGGATGCAGAATGGCCAAGACCTGCTCCTCCCATGTTGTTAGTTGTGGGGGAGGAGGTTGAGGTCCGCTGCCAGTCCGCTGTACCGCCAGGTGGTGTCTGGAGACCACGGAACGCACCTTCCCCCGTAGGTCGTTCCACCTCTTCCTGATGTCGTGCCGATTTCTTGGGTGTTGTCCCACTGCATTGACCTTGTCGACTATTCTTCGCCGTAGCTCCATCTTCCTTGCAATTGAGGTGTGCTGCACCTGTGCTCCAAATAGCTGTGGCTCTACCCGGACGATTTCCTCCACCATGACCCTGAGCTCCTCCTCCGAGAACCTGGGGTGTCTTTGCTGTGCCATGGTGTGGTGTAGGTGATGTGTGGGGTGGTGTGTATGGTGATAAGTGTGGTGATATGTAGTGGTGTGTGGTGTTTTGGGCGTGGAAGTTGTGTGGGTGATGGTGTTGAGTGATGGTAGTTTGTGGATGCTGGTGTCTCTCTCTGGCTTTCTCTCTGTGATTTTGGTCGTAGGGGTTTGTGGGTGATGTGGGTGTGTGTTTTATATTGTAATGGGTGTGTGGGAGTGGTGTGTGTATGTGTATCAGGTGTGTGTATTTGGAATTGTCCAATGTGGCTGTGTTTTGTAGGAGTGTGTGTATTTTGAGCGCGGCAGTGTGTACCGCCAATGGAATACCGTGGTTGAAAGACCGCCGCGTGGATTCGTGTGTCATGATAGTGTGGGTGTATTCCTGTTGGCGTGACAGTGGAGGTTTTGTTTTCGCCAGTTTATCACTGACCTTTGGTGTGGGGGACTTGTGTGGGTGTCTGAATTTTGTCGGATTCCGAGATGTGGGTCGTAATAGCTGTGGCGGAATTCCGCGGCGGTATGCTGGCGGTCTTCTGCACGGCGGTAAGCTGCTTTTACCGCCAATTTTGTAATGACCGCCAGAGTCTTCAGGAGTCATATCCCATGCCATTGTGCAGGGCTAATGTGTGTGCCTCACTTCTTGCAGGTGACTCCTGCTACCAAAACCTGTCCTGGCTCTTGACCCCTGTTTGGAATCTGAGTGCAGGGGCTGAGAATAGGTACAATGATGCTCATGGGTGTATCAGGAGGATTGTGGAAAGGACCTTCGGTCTCCTGAAGGCCAGAATAAGGTGCCTCCAGCTGACAGGTGGATCCCTCTGCTACTCCCCTGAGAAGGTCAGCCAGATAGTTGCTGCATGTTGCACAACCTGGCCATCGGACGACATGTGCCTTATCTGCAGGATGGGGGTGAAAATGCTCCTGTGGCAGCAGTGGACACTGAGGACAGTGAGGAGGAGGAGGAAGAAGATGTGGACAACAGGACATCAGTTATATGGCAGTACTTCCAACGACACACAGGTAAGACAGTAGAACTGACCATTTCGCTAATAGATTATATTTCCGTGTGGCTGTAGCATGATGGCAGTCACTTCCTTAGCATCCCAACTGACTGTCACCTATGCCTTCCCATTTTGCAGATGTTGGCGTTGTTACAACTGTGTACCGATATGATGACTACAAACTGCTACAGGCCATTTTTTGGATGGAATCACAAAGTACAGAACAATTGCACAGGATGATTCAGTTCAATATATTGCACATTGCTGTCTGATAAAGCACTATTACTCCAATTGTGTTTAAGGGTGCTTATTGAAGTGAAAAGTTTGAAGGGATAGTGCAATGGAATGGGGTGATGTTTGAGGAAAATCCAGTGTAGTGGGCCAGTCTGTTTAGAAGCACAGGCCCAGTGTCCAAGGGGCCATAGGAAGGGGAGTAATGGCAGTTCAAAGTGGACAAGGTGACACAGTGGAACACAAGGGGGACATTTAGGAGGGGCACATTTCCTGGGGGTGGTCCTGGTCTTGGCAGGTGTCTCTAGTGTCTGTCGGGGTCGCAGGAACTGTTTGGGGGTGGTTCACCTAATGCAGGGGGAGGGGTGCTGGTGGCCTGTGGGCCCTGTGGCAGGGCCTCCTGTCCACTAGCTGCAGCAGATGTGGAGGGTTGGTCAGTTGACTGGCTAGTCTTCGACCAGTAGCACCCCCCCTCCCCAGCGCCTTGAGACCCTTGCGGGTATGTAGCGCGCTTTACAAATGCAGTGATTGATTGATTGATAGTGGGAGGGGCCTGCTGGTGTGATGTGTACTCCCTCATGATGCTGGCCATATCACCCAGCACCCCTGCTATGGAGACCATGGTGGTGTTTAGGGACTCCAATTCTTTCTTGATCCCCTGGTGTTGTTCCTCCTGCAGCTGCTGGTTCTCCTGCATGATGTCTGCATGATGTCTATCATCTGACTCATCTTGTCCTGGGATTGTTTGTAAGCCCCAGGACATTGGTGAGTGCCTCCTGGGCAGTCGGTTTCCTGGGCCTGTCTTCCTCCTGGTGCACAGCTGTCCTCCAAGTAACCCTGGCCCCTTGTGCCTCTGTCCCCTGAATGGTGAGACCACAGCCACTGACCCATTGTCTTGCCTGTGTGTGGACAAGGGTCCCAGTACAGGTGGGCACACTGCTGATTGATGTGTCCTGGGGACAGAGGTCTGGGGACGTTGGGTGGCTGCTGTAGTGTTAGATACTGAGGGGGGAGGCTCTGTGGTAGACTGGGTGAGGGCTGGGGTAGCCAACTGACCAGTATTCTCTGATGGGCCAGGGAGTTCATCCAGATCCAGAACTCCAGAGTTGCTGACAGTGTCGTCCCTTGTTAATGAATGCTGTTCCACAGCGTTCACCCGGTCCTTGATTCTCCGCCATTGCTCCATTTTCCTGGCAATGGTTATCTGCTGTATCTGTGCTCAGACAAGCTGTGGCTCTACCCTGACTATTTCCTCAACCATGACCCACAACTTCTCATCAGTGAAACAGGGTTGCCTTTGTGGGGACATGGGTGTTGTGTGGTGTGTTTTGTGCAGGGGGAGTAATGTGGTGGGATGTGGGGTGCATGACCGATGAATGGATGGTTGTGGTATGTGTGTTTAGTTGTCTCGGTGATTTGCGTGGCTAGCTATTGCAGTCTTTTTGTTAGCAAAGGATTGTGGGTAATGTGTGTGTGTTTTATAGTGCTGTTGGTGGGTTGTTGTGGTATTAGTGTCAGGTGTGTGTTTTTGGTAGTGGCCAATGTTGTGTTGTTTTCTATTTGGGTAGCCAATATGACCATGCCGATGTGTACCGCCAATGGCTTACCACTACTGAATGTCCACTGTGGTGATTCGTGGGTCATAATGTGGAGGACGTTGTTTTGTTGGCGTAACGGTAGGGGTGTTAGTAATGACAGATTAACACTTACCTTTGGTCTGGCGGATTTGTGTTTGTGACAGTATTCTGTCGGTTTGGTGTGTGCATGTCATAATATGGTGGACGTATGTTCGCCTCCGCAACGGTATGTTGGTGGCCATCACCGTGGCAGTAAGCAGGATTTGCCACCAATGTCATAATGAGGGCCAAAGTGTTTTGCACACTTCTGTCATTGGGCTATTCTTGGGCTACATTTGAGTGATATTTGTACTACATTTGTGCTCTTTTTTCTCTGGTGGCCATCTTGGGAGACTTATTTGTTAAAAAGCTCCTTAATTTCCTCATTTACTGCAGTATACTCAGTAGAAAATGCTTTCAGTTTTCCACTTCGATTCCATTAAGAAGGTGTTCAGATGCGCCACACTTTTGCCATAAATTCAGAATGTTAGCATTCTACTTGCTCATTAGAACACTGTAGTAAAGCTGCTGATTACCAGGTAGTTAACTGACAGTCTGCTGCTGGTGTTGAAAGTACACATTTCAGTCTGCATGTCAGAATGTCTTAATCAAATAGAAGAGTAAGATATTTGCGAATTCACTTAAAACATGTCCTAACTATTCTTTCTACAACAATGACAGTTTATATGACAAAATGACCCCCTTGTTTTGTTCCTCTCTAAATTAAATGTTTTACGTTTCATCAGTTTGATTCAATCAAGGTGGCACACTTTTGTTGTAAGTAAGGCTGTTAGCACTGTAGTTGTTCTTTAGAACACTCTCGGAGGGTGCAGCAGAACCCAAAGGAATCAAATGAATTACTTCTCCTGTTGGAAGCACATGTTTTTACTGAGAATATCAGACATTTTTCTCATATGTCTGAGGAAGACAGTGTGGATTTACAGAAAATATGCTCTCATTTTAGCTCCTAGAGCACCTTCCATAACATCTATGGGAAGAAAGTCATGCACAAAGTTTTCTCTCAAACATGATTCATGAAATCCCAGCAGAAGGCTTTTTCAAAGGGTAAAATCACCTTAGAATACTCCACAATTCCTAAAATTAGTAGGGCACCACCAACAAATAACTTATATTGTAACTAAAATCTATTACCCTTTATCGCACGCCCTAATTTTTTTCCATGGCCTCAGCAGCCACCTAGAGACTCTCAAGTGGAGCACACCATGTGGGGAACTGCTGAGGGCCAGAAGTAATAGTAGCTCCTAGGAAACTTTTCTTCTGGAGCAGGACATTATATTGTGCAGATTCCAGGAAATGGGTTACCCAGAGTGGGTCCTCAAGAGGGCTGAGGGAGGATTTCTCAGAGGGACAGGGGTGATATCTTGTTCTCATCCATTGCAGTTTTAAATGAAGAAGGAGAAAATAAAGCTAGATACATCCCTACCCATAATAATCAGCACAAACAGGTTGAGAAAATTCTCAGGCATAATTGGCAAACCCTCAACCCAGAAGCCACAATAGGCCATACACTTGAGTAGAGACCCAGCATCACCTATAGAAGGAGTGAATACTTGAGGGACACTTTGACCCACACAGGTAGGTGTCCCTTCCTGCACAAAAACAATCGCCCCCCCCATGCAGCTATCATTGCACCATGGTGCAAAGGTGGCTACTTTGGCGAACAGCAGCAAATTTAGTGCCGGCACAGGGGAAAACACAGGAATGTGCTGTATTTGACTAAATATGGCGTATCCCTGCATTTTGAGAATGACAGGGCACGGCACTGCCAAGTTTGGTGCAGGGTTGAGCTCAGCAGTTTCCTAGTAAATCTGGGCCTAAGTCCAAAGGTAAAACTTTGACAGAGGCCTACCTCTCAGTGCTTCCGACTTGGGCTACATTGCTGTCAGCCTCAAACTTTGACTTAGACCTGTTCCAGCGAGACCAGATAGCTGCGGTTGGTGCTTTTCGCTTTTATTCTCTAGAAAGCACATTTTTTATATATTCTTTAAAAATTCATATCTCTGGTTCCCTAAATTGGATTTTTGTCATTTTAAAGATAACAATATTTCTTATTTTTATAAATTAGTGTTGGATTTTTTTGTGTGTTGTGTCTTACTTATTTACTGTTATGTTGATATTAAGGGCCTCATTGCAGGCTAAACCACCAGTGTATTATGACCCTGGCACAATAGCCATGGCCATACTGCCGGCCTCTCCACTTGACCGCCAGGCTTCCGCCAGGCGGTCATAATCACCAGGGCAGCGGTGCAAGCAGCGCTGCCCTGGGGATTATGAGTTCCCATATGCCAGCCTGTACATGGGGGTAAACACTGCCATGGAAAGGCTGGCGGTAAAGGGGACTCGGGGTGCCCCGGGGGGCCCCTGCACTGCCCATGCACTGGTCATGGACAGGGGCCCCAAGTCACAGCCCCATCACGCATTTCACTGCCCGAATTTCGGGCGGTGAAATGTGCAACAGGTGCTGCTGCACCCGCTGCACATCAACATTGATGCCGGCTCTATTATGAGCCGGCTGCAATGTTGATGTGACTTTTCTGCTGGGCCAGCGAACAGAAACGCTGTTTCTGTCAGCTAGTCAAACGGAAATGTCAAAATAGGGAGCCACAAATACCGCCAGCACTGGCGGTATAGTGGCGCCCCCGGCTTCGGCGGTCTTTTTGTAAGACCGCTGAAGTCGTAATGAGGTCCTAAATGTTTTACACACATGTCTCCTTTGTTAAGCCTAACTGCTTTTGGGACAACCTACCAAGGGTTGAGCAGGAATTAATTTATTGAGATCTTGACTGGACCTTATTTGTGATTGTGGCCTTATTACTAAGTTGAGGTACATACCTGCCCTTACTAATAAACCACTTTCCAGTACCTAACTATAATGTTGCTTTAACCTTTGGAATTTTAAGTGTTCTAATTTCCAAGGTTTTCATTCCAATGAAAAATAAGACATAATTACAACTCCTAACTATAACTTCACTTTAAATTTTGGTGTTTTCAGTAAAGCTCTAGTGGTTTCCATTGAATTTCTAGAGTTTTTTAAACCTTAAATAACATTTTAACACCATACGTAAAGCCAACCCCCAATGAGCACATCTAGGCCTTGCATTCATCCCTTGCAAGCAGCCAACCCCACATCAACACCCACTTCTGGCATGTGCAACGTGCATCTGATCTTGCAGAGCCTTGCCACACTCAGGCAGACTTGCTGAGTTTTTTTCAAAAATTCACAACACCAAAATATAAAAGGTTAGCCTATTGTCTTTCTCAAGAGGATAAGAAGGTCAATATATAGAGCAGATTTATCATATTTCTCCAAAAATCAATAATATTGTTACTCTAATCTATATTTCAGTAATTCACACAATCATATGTTTAATAATAGTGATTATTGTTAATATTTTAATAAACATATAAAATAAAACATGTCTGTGAATCTTTCTTTTAACATGTTTTTTTAATATTGCATTTTGTGGGCTTAAAAATGGTGAATGAGACATATTGCTTTTTCTTTCAATAAAACCAATATGTGTCTTAGGATTTCTTTTCAAGTTAGAACTGATTTTAAAACATGTGCTAAGTTCTTCTGGGTTCTAGATGTAATGACCCAGGAGACCAATTATTTTTTTAACATTTTTCTGGGGGGCTGTTGCACTTTCTTCAACTCCCACAACATTAGAAAAATGCCTGGCTGTGCCCTTGCCCCTTCTAGGGACATCACCAACCTAAAACAAAACAAAATGTAAATATCCCTCGCAGGGCATTATGAGGTCTCTCCTTCAAGCAGCAGTGAATAATAAAATAAGCAGCTCATTTTAACAAATATGTATATTGTTACAGGTGTCCCAATGCAAATTTGGGACATTCACATGAATAATTTCATTTGGGGGCCACAGGGAGAGATCCATGGCTCCTGCAGCCCCCCCCCCCAGCTTGCATACAAGGTGTGTGCTGCTGGGAGCTGGCACATTTTTTTATTAAGTGGGTGCCTCAGTGCCCATCCGGGGCACCCACACTGAAGGGGTTGTGGTGGACTGTGGAGGTGCCCCAGGGCCCTTGGGCCATTAGCTGGTTCTCCTTGTGGGAGCCAGACATTTTTATGTTGGTAGGTGCCCTGGTGCCCACCTGGGGCAAGATTAATGAAGCGGTTCTTGGGGGAGATCCCTAGGGCCCTCGCTGCCACAGCCAGCTCCTCTTGCAGGAGCCTGCCACTGATTTTTTCAGTTGTGTGCCCTGGTGCACACCCGGTGCACCCACAATGGTACTGTGTAAGGAGCCATGTGGGAAGTCCAATAGTCCCAATGCAAAATCCAACCACCCTTACTGGAGCCAGCCACTTTTTTTTGCTGGTGAGTGCCTGGTGCTCACCTGGGGCACTCAAAATGTCTGTGGAAGGCCCTCGAGGCCCCAGTTGTCTCTCCAACCAACATCATACTTGGTGCAGGCGGGAGCCAGCACTTTTCCTTTGCTCGAGCCAGGTGACAGCAGCATTTTATTTATTGCTTCCATCGAGCATAGTTGAGTTCTCTGCCCAGGAAAACATTGGTATTTGAACATGGATTGGTGCATGGCAGCAGTAAGGTCCATATATGATGGAATGAGAAGCCAAATGAAAGTTAAAGAGATTTGGGGCTCAAGGAACAGTTTCATTGGTTACCATAGAGTGAATGTAAGATTGAAATTGGCTGAATGAGATTGGCTGCTGACTGAGTGTGATGTAAACTTTATGCAAAAGAAATAAAAAGGTGCTCATTATGCACCTTTATGAACCTAAATACGTGTGTCAGATATCAACTTATGTTGCATGTGTTTCTTGTGGGATATTGTATTATCAAAGATATAGAAAAGGGGCGGGGTGGTCTGGCCACGATCGGAGATGGCCATCTGAATCGGGTGCTCAGTGTGAGGACGAGACCCAAGTAAAGGTGGGGGCAACTGGGGGCCACACAGAACCCCGAACAGAGTGTCACTGGGCCCCCACGGACGATGGGAACTGGCTGAGGGCCTGATAGATGAGCCCATTCCCTTCCTGAGCTGAGATTTCATGCAGTGACTCGGGGAGAGGTAACAGAGGCCTAGCTGCAGGGCACCCACACTGGTCTAGCGTGCCGGCCGGGCCCGGGTGAGAGAGAGGGGAGGACGCGCTGCAGACCCGGCAATTTCCTCCGCCCTGGCAACGAAGTAAATGTGCTCCAATACCACACACTGCCCTGAGGAAGTCCCAAGCTACCCTATTAAATTCACCACGGGGAGAAAGAAAGCATAGAACTGCCCCAGTGAAGAGGCTAAAATCCCACATGCACGTGCTAGAGTGAAAGGAAACGAAGATGCTGAGTGCAGCACACCTCAACAGTGGGGAAGACTGGGGAGTGAGGTGCCGGGTTGGGGTTCCTCCCCCCCATTTCCCTATTTTCACCAGTGCCATTAAGGAGACTGCAGCGGGGGCCTCCCCACGCTGGCTTCACACCAGAGATCATCATCCGTCCCCTTCACAAGCCTCGCGGGGGAGATCCCTTCACACCTACTGCAGCACACAGCACAGAAAGTTGGAAGGGGCCATTACGCAGTCATTGAAGGACAGCGGGGAATACCAGTATCAAGAACCAAGCATGCAACACGCTGCAGACCTTATAATTCCCCTTCATTTCTGCCTCCTGCAACACAACACCAGAAGTGGCGTCCTTCCGCCCTCCTATTGCTTGGCTGCATCCCCACTTTCATAGTACTGGGACAAAGTGCACTCTGTGTGGGAGTGTCGTAGGGACCGTGAGGAGCCATGGACAGTCGTGTACTCTTGCACGGGACGGATCTGAAGCAGATCCCTACTAGATCATTGTTTATGCGCCCCTCCGTACCTTCTGTCAGTCACTCCTAGGATTTAGAGCTACCAAATAATCCAAAATGGTTTCCACACAGTAAACAGTCCAGAGGGGTCACTTACGTCCATTCAGACCACCATCTCTTACAGGAGAGCACAAACCTGGATTGTGGAAGGGGATGCACACACCAGAATGCGAAATAGAGAATACCAAAATAGGGAACCAACCCCACTGCCTTGACATCTATCAACACGGAGAGCTTCACACACAGCCAGGGAGAGTTCCCAGTGGCACAGAAAAGGTGCACTAAGCGGCGGAACACTGGAAGGGCCCCTACCAGACTCAAAGCCCTGGGACCAAGGACGCTAACTTACCCTTCCAGAAAACGTGGCAAATTGCCATCCTAAAAGAAAGGACTGGCGAGGCCCCAGGATGAGCAATAAGCTGCTAAGGCACCATCTCCTATCCACCACCAACCTTGCAGTTTTCAGTTTCGGGACTTCATAGAAGTGGGGAGGCGTGAGGCACAGGCCTCGGTCATGATCTACGTCGCAAAACGCCCTGGGACGGATGTTCCCAACACTCACAAAAGCTCCCCTTTCCCATTGTGAACCGAATCTAAACCAAGAATATTGACACCCAGATCAGAGACAAGCAGCACCTACACCGGGAATTTGGCATGGAGATGCCCAACAGTAACTCTACTAAAAAAAACGCTAGTAAATCAGTGAGAGAACTCTTCTCTGAAGCCCTGCAGCACTCGCGCCCAATGGCCTCTGCCAAGGGAATGTAGCCAGAAGCCCTGCCTAACATCACTGACGCGCCGAAACAGGATACTACAATGGAACGTATACTCTGAGAAATATCAGCAGTTGGTCGAAGACTTGAAGGAATGGACTCAAATATATTCTCATTAGCAGAGGAGACAAAATCTATAAGGACATAGCAGGTTTTCAAACCCAAGTTCTGGGTCTAGAACAGTGAGTCTCTGCTATAGAGGATCACCTAAACACCACACAACACAGAGACCAGGAAATACTGTGCCTACAAAGCACGATTATAGACCTGGAAGACAGAAGTCGTAGGGAAAATGTCAGATTTTTCAGGATTCCAGAATGGGCGGAAGGGGCGGACAGCCAAGCCTATTTACAAAATACTCTCCCCACACTCACAGTTCTCTCCTTTGACCCACCGCTGGAATTCCAGAGAGCCCACCACCTAGGTCCTAAGCGGCAGGAAGGAGCAACCCGGACCCGCCCAATCATCGCATGTCTCCTGTGGCACAGACCGGCTGGCCAACTTCTTCAAGAAGCTTGCTTCCACGGACCGTTCAAGGCTGAGGGATATGAGGTCTGAATCACCCCGGGCTTTTCAAAGGAGACTAACGACCGCCGCAAGGCATTCCTGTCCCTCAATCCCCGACTTCATCAATTAGAGGTGAAATATGGCTTGTTTGAACCACCACAAATGTGGATCTCAAAAGATGGCAAGTCACAAGATTTCTATGAACTGGAGGAACTACATGTTTATTTGGATGAACTCTTGGTCCAGATAATGGACACAACCCTACTAGCCACACAACCGGAGCAAGACACCAACTGGCAGGACAGGTTACCCACATTTGTTACATCAGACCTACAAAAGCAGAATAACACTGAACCCCACCCGAGGGGCAGGGACTCAGGGAGATCAGCATGAGCTGAAAGCAAAAGAGACCATATGCTGAAAGCAGTGGGGCACCATACCCAGATGTAGGAAAGAGACAAGTCACATTCCCCTCTGAAACCTTGACACCTGAACCGTCAGCTCCTGAAGTTACGGAAGCCAAGAGGTGGTTGACTGATCATTGAGACAAGCCTGAATAGTGGGGACTGCACCCCGACAAAGATGACGGACAGATGAGTCCCCTATAACCTGTTACTGACTGATGTAGCCGAGTAATGTCATGTAATGTACTGAACTGTAATGCTATACTCAGATCATTGTGCTCTCACAGTAGTAGACTGTGTCGAGTAACACTACGTTGCAGGCCTGAATTTGTTCCTGGAAAACAGCCCGGCATCTTCTAACTGTATAAACAGCAGCCAAATCAATCGTTCATCTCCTCTCTTCCTTCTCTCCACCTTATTTCATCTCTTTCTCTTTAACTTGCCGACTAAATGATATACTAGCTATATGTTCTCATCACAACGAGAGACTGCAAACTGGGAACTGTAAAATGGAAAGAGTGAGATATAACTGTCACCATCATCACATCACTAATAGCAAGTAGCTAATAATTAACAGCTCACAGACATGCGACAGGATGCATCATTGCGAACATTGCTGTGAGCAAATGATAAACTCGTAAAAGCTATGCCTAACGTCTTCTGTTTAAAGTTACATGTGTTCAATATTGTTGTTTTGCTATATTGGTGTCTAGCAATGGAAGCTCTCTATAAAATTTATAATGTTATAAGAAGCACAATCTCATCAGAACTGTATACTATACCTGCTCGTGAGATGCCTTCCACCACTCATTGCCACCACCCTCTTTATGCACTAGTTGCTGACTGTTACTATAAAGGGTCCCAGAGGGGGACAGAATCCCCCTCTCCCAAACCCCCAAACCCAGGGGGGAAGGAAATTGAATGGAATGGAGTGGAATGGAATGAAATAGAATAGCAGCAGTAGGAGACATAAGTGCTTTGACCCTCTTTCCTTCCCACAAGAGGGATAGCTGGTCTACCCCTGCCTTCCCCTTTCCCCCTCCCCTCCTCTGATTGGATCAGTCCAGATTGACATTCACCATTTAACGCTAGCCTCTATTTGCCCCCCAGGGGTGGCCCTTCGTGGGTGGCCTGCCTTGGACCGGGGCCCTTCTGAGTACGATCGCTCCACAGGTTCGGACCAGTTCACAGATCCTAGGGCTCTGCTCCTGACCTGAGCAGACCGCCCGGTATCTATATTCCCTACCCTTCTTCCCTCCCCCTCAATCACTACATCTGCTTCCCACCCATCCTCCCCTCCTTCTCTGCCTCTTTTCCCTCCTTTTCGTACCTCCATTCTTCCTCTTTTCTCCCCCAACCAGTCTCTTCTCCCTTTTCATTACTCATCAATACTCCTACTTCCCCATCTTTCTCATTTTCTTTAACCTAATACACCCTTCCTCTTACTAACTGCGTCAAGTAAGCACCAGGCGCCCCATGACTGTCCCAGACCTGTGTGTGGTACCACCCTTTAGGCTCTGACGTTAGTCAGAACCTTCTCTTCACCGACACCTCATCCCCACACGGATTCGAGACCCTTCCCCAATCCGATATTCTAATTACTCTCAGGGACCCAACCTGTACCCGACCACTCCGGCTTATATCCTGGAATGTTAATGGTCTAACCCACTATGTGAAAAGAAAGAAGGTGTTATCCTACCTACAGTAAAAAAAAAAAAAACAGACAACGGAATCCAGTAAGTTACGCCATGACTGGGTGGGGAGGGTGATATTTAGTTGCTTTGGGACGCCTAGGCCACAGGGCAGCGGGACCCTCAGGAAATGCGGAGTGGCGATTCTAATTTGGAAGAAACTCCCTGTGATGTTGATTAAAACATGGTCAGACCCGGAGGGAAGATATGTCTTTGCAAATTCTGAAAAGAGAGAACTCATCGATATGCGTTGGCTCCATATATGCACCCATAGGCCCCAAAAGATTGTTCTTCCTTCAAATTACGCGACTACTTACGGAGATAGGAGCCACATGTAATTTCATAGGAGGTGACTGGAACTTGGCTCGAGATGCAGGGCTAGACTGAACAGGGCCCATGGACATGCGTAACAACCAGGACAGAGCCATTCTCGCAGTCGTGTCCTCAGATCATGGATTAGTGGATCATTGAAGGCTAATGCACCCAGACAATAAGGAGTACACTTTCTTGTCACCAGTAGATGGGACCCAGTCCTGATTGGACTACTTCCTTGTGACACATAGCATAGTGGCAAAGATACAGGACTCTAGTATACTTGACTATACTGAAGTGCGGTTTATTAGATCACTCTCCGATATTATTGATAGTTAATGCAGGACTTACCTCTCTGGGCCGAAAACCCTGGCGTTTTGCTGTGCATCGATACTGCACACCTCAGGGCAAAACACAACTAAAGACACACGTTTCCACGTATATGCGGGATAATAAAGGCACGTTCTCCTCTCAGACGATACTGTGGGCAGTGGCAAAGGTGACCCTGCGTGGACAAATAATGAGAGATGCTGCACAGGCCAATAAACAACACTTAGAATGCCAAGTAGAGCTAGAGCACAGTATTGTATGCCTCACCCAACTGTACTGTAGAAGCCTAATTATTCAGCACCCATCCAGGATACACACGACCGTTAGCCAGCTCTTCTAGGTAAACATAAAGAATTGATTAGAGACAGAAAGACATGTACATGGAGGAGGCTCGGTACTAGTTGTACACGAACAGCCTAATTAAAGGAAGTAATACACAATCTTTTATAGTATTAAACCACAAACATAATTCGACGTTCTATTGGTTCTTTGACATTGACGTATGATTATTTCTCCATTATGGCTGACATCACGTACTCAGACTGGTACTTTCCAGAAGGGATATTGCTTCGGTTAGCATGCAATGACGATGATATTTCATGGTGGCTGTTCAGAGAGCAAGCCTTGCAACATAATGCGTTCCTAGCAGTAGCAAATTACATGTGCAGGCCTCTTTACTCAATGATAGACCTGTGCAGAGATTGTCATTGTGTAGCACAGGGGCCACTAGGCATAGCATACCTAAGAACTATAAAATGCGATTCCACAGTACATGGCACAGTCCCCTGTGTCAGCCAATCACCGGCTAGAACAGGCCTGTATTGCCCTCAATGAGCTCTATACTTCCAGGGCTGAATATGCCCTACAACATATGAAAGGAAGGCATTACGAACAGGGGGAAAAAGCTGGTCGACTCTTAGCACTTCAGCTTAGCCAGAGAGAGGCGGCTCAGGCCATTCCTGGCATCACATCTGCCAAAGGGGAAATTCTTACCCGACTGCAGTACATTGTAAGCTAGTTTGTGGACTTTTACCAACGTTTATATATCCCGGAAGAAATAGCCAGCTCCGCAGGAGTGGACGCCTTCTTGGAAAAAGCATATCTTTCCCGCCTCTCTGTCAAAAGCCAAGCCCTGCTAGAGGGGAAGATCAGTAAGGCTGAAATAGCACAAGCCATCTCTAACCTCCCTTAACAAAAATCACCGAAAGAAGACAGGTTTCCCAGCAGAATTTTATAAATGGGCAGCTGAGGAAGCCATTGAGTCCCGGTACAAAGTCTTCCAGGCGGCGGACCGGGAAGGGACATTGGGCACAATCTCAAACCAGGCAATGATCGCAGTAATACCTAAGCCCAGGAAAGACCACCTCCACTGTGGCAATTATCAAACCATCTCTCTCTTAAATAGAGATATTAAAATACTGGCCAGTGTTTTAGCAGCACAGCTGTGCAAACTTATCCCATCTTTAATACACCAGACTCAGGTAGTATTTGTCCCAGGATGCACCTCTAGAAACTATCTACGTAGTCTCTCCCACGCCCTTTGAAAAGTCAAGAACATGCCAGAAGAAGCCATAGCCTTATCTTTAGATGCTGAAAAAGCGGTTGACCACGTAGAATGGGGATACCTGTTTACGACACTGCAAAAATTTAGATTGGGAGATCAATTCATTGCAAAAGTACGCCTATTGTATGATTGTCCTTCGGCACGGGTTAACTATGGAGGCTTCCTCTCAGATCCTTTCCCCATTCGCAGGGGGACAGGACAGGGATGCCCTCTATTACCATTGCTATTCCTACTGGCCCTGGAACCATTAGCGTCCGTTATAAATCAATATCCACTACTTACTGGTACACCAATACAAGGGGGCTCTCTGAACTTTATCTGTATGCAGATTATATTATACTTATCCGGACAGATCTTGATCGTTCCATCCTGGCATTACTGGGGATTTTTTAAGACTTTGTAGCTCTATCTGGTTACCGAGTAAACTGGAACAAATATGAAGTACTACCCCTCTCCCTCATTACCACAAGTGCAGTGATACACGGATTCCCATTCAGTTGGACGCCACTCCGTCTTAAATATCTTGGGATCCTTGACAAACAAGAATTGGAGAACATGGTGGCCGCTAACCTCGATCTACTCATTGCACGTATGAAGCTGCACTTTGAGAAATGGTCCCACCTGGGGCTCTGAATATGGGTCAGGGTACAGCCAGTAAGGATTGTCACCTTAACGCCCTTCACATATGTGTTAGGCATGCTTCCTATACAATTTCTTCTATCAACTTTCAGAACAATAGATGCTGCAATCAGAACCCTTGTATGGGGTACTTCTCGCCACCCGCCTATCATTGGCGAAACTCATGGCACGCTGCTCCTGCGGAGGTTTGGGGCTACCATCAATAGAACATTACACCCTTGCTCTTCACCTCTCCCAGCTAGCGTATATGCTACCCAGAACGCATAACCCACTGTAATGGGTCACAACAGAACGCCTATTACTCTCACATCGGGGAGGGCTTAGAGGCCTATATAATACTTGGATCTTTCACCCCCACTCCCAAACAGAACCTATCAACCCAATGTTGAAAACAATGCAAGTAGATTGGTGTAGAGCACATCACCTCTTAGGCATCAACCTGCTTTTCACTCTTGAGCTCCCCTCTGGGGAAATGAAGGCACACAGGTTTGGGGGTGCCCCCTTTATTGGGCACACTGGAGTACAGTGGGCATAGAAACACTGGACCAAATCATCAAGAACAGTGAGCTGAAATCGTTTGAGTGTCTACCAGGGAAAGATGGCCTCCACCCCAATCAGGTATGGCAGTATTTACAACTCAAACACTGCCTGCATAGTAGTATGGGAGCTTCTCCATAGGTGGTACAGACATCTCCTATTGTTTCCTATCGCAAACCTTGGGGCCACCTCAAAGGCGTGATG
The DNA here is from genome assembly GCF_031143425.1 of Pleurodeles waltl. Lineage (NCBI taxonomy): Eukaryota > Metazoa > Chordata > Amphibia > Caudata > Salamandridae > Pleurodeles > Pleurodeles waltl. Next base: position 1,222,526,439 of record NC_090447.1, read on the forward strand.
GAGGGCCTATACAGTGTTATTACAAAACACCTCTATGCACAGCCCCTCCTTGAAGCATTACGCCTTAAATGGCAAGTATGCCTCCAAACGGAACTCAAAGTAGAGAGCTGGACAGAGACATTGATGGCCCTAGACAGAGACGTCCGGGGATCCTGACTGAACTTCTGCCTTTTTAAATAATTCATGACTGGTATTGGACCCCTATGAAATTACAGAGGGTGGGTCTACTACGACATGCAAAATGCTGGCAATTCCCGGAGAATAGGTGCGATTTGTGACATATCCTTTGCGAATGTCTGTCTGTCTGACCCCTTTGGGTTGCAGTGGGCACTACTCTTGCAACTTCAATGACATTACAGGCACCTCTCTCTCCCTCCCTTATCTTTATTCATGACATGGAACAGCTCCCCTACCTATCCCGGCTGCAACAGTGGCTGCTACACATGGCCCTGGCAACATCCATGATATGTGTGCTCTGGCACTGGGGATCTACAACCCCCACACCAGAAGAATGGATGGTAGCAATGTTTCAGACTGCAGCCTTTGAATGTCCCATATATAACATGCAGGATCAAGCTGCCTTATTTCAGTAAGTATGGGCACCCTTTCTCACCGATGCCTCATAGTGATCTCACTACCTAATTACCAGTTTGCCTATATGTCCCTCACTTTAATCAACACAAATTGCTCAGGACTTCCACCCCTTACCCATCTTCCCTTCCCTCCTGCCCCCACTGTTTCCATGCGCAAAACCCCGAGCAGTGTGCTGGGTGCCCTTCTCACCTTCCCACCATCCCACCTTCTCACCTCCTTACCCTCTCACCTCCTTACCCTCCCACATCGAGCGCAACTTCAGCCTAGCTCAGTGTCGATTCTCATAGCTCCACTGACCTACTACTCCCTCCTACCCCACCCACCTAGACCTTACTCATCGAATCTCGCCTTTTCTATCTCCCAGACATCTCCTCCTTGAACAAACCAACATCACATCTAGGAGTAACCACATCTCCTTCTCGATCTTTATAACTTATCTCTATCACTACTACAATAGTCTGCTTTGTCTTTCTACTTTCTGTCTCCTAAAGGTATTCACCCCCATGTCAAACCCTACTTGGGGTTCCTTGAACCTACCGTGTACTGCACTCAAACATTATACTCATTCCTGATAAGTGCAGTCTTTTGTCACTGTTCATCTTATTTGCCCAGGGGAAGTGCCAAAAACACACCCAGTCCCATAAGAGTTTCTCACTACAGCCGCCCCATCACGATCAGTGAGTCCTGTAAATGTACCATAATAGATGATTCTGAGACGCGGCTCACTGTCCACCAATAAGCATTCCCTCACCTCCATCCCCTACAGCTGTGGTTGATTGTGCAAAGGAATACTACCCATACCCCAAGGGCCTAAGAGAAACGAAGTGATAAGTCAAAAGATCCGCTTAGATTCTCCATGAGTCATCAGATGTTGAATATGCCAGTGGGTTGTCAAAAGTGGAGGTGCTCTTTGAACCTTTAAACAATTGAAATGTTATATGAAAAGGAGTCGTTTGTGAACCATCATCGGTGTCTTTTAGATGTAGTACATTGCTTTATTTCACATGTCTACTTGCTTGACGTGAATGTATAGCCAACTGCACCCCATCCCTCTCTCTGTTCAGACTCTCTCCCGCCTTACCCTAGTACTCCACCCTCCTATCCTTCCTTCCCATTCTACTCCGATGAGATGCTACAAATGTCCTTTACATGCTGAATGAACAAAAAGCAAGGAAAAATGTACAATGTAATTGTATATTGTTGCATTTTATTAATAAAAAAATACAACAAAAAAAGATATAGAAAACAATAATAGTTTGCTTTTAAAAAAAACTGAAACGTGATGATAAGGCAGTCATTGTTAATATAATGAGATTTTCAAATTTGCATTTTGGAATACATTTTGAGATCAATGGAGTTGCCAGTATTAAGTCCATTACTGTTTTGACTCAACCAGTCAGCATCACAGACTCAGATGGCTTTGATTTGTGCTCCTATAAGTGACACCATTGCTCTGCTCTGGAGATGCCCGAGTATAAATTAATTGCTTTACAATCAGACCATGCAGATAGTATAACACACTGTAATGTTGGTGATATTCCCCTCCTAAATTATAAGCTTAACTGCAAACATAATAAACCCTTAAATATTTAGGGCCAGATTTACAAGGCCCTAGAGCCTCCTTGCGCGACATTAGCATAATTTTATTATGCTAATGTAGCTCAACGAGGCAAAAATCGCAGCATCATATTTACAAAGTGGCTCAATGCATGCATTGCACCACTTTGCGCGACGTTATGCCTGTGTCAGGCATAATGTATGCCAGAGGGGAGTTCCGGCATCAGAAGGCCCGCAAAAATGGCGAAATCTCTAAGATTTCAGTGCACCATTTTTGGCATTATTTTCAACACCTGCTCAAAGCAGGTGTTAAAAGGACACACCTATTGAAATCAATGGGCCTCCTTGCACTTTGCTGCACTTGATGCTAGTACAGCAAAGTGCCACAATAGCTTAAAAAATGTTGTAAAAATGGCTCACTCATGGTGTTATTAAGTGGAAGTCGGGGGGGGGCACAAGAAATCTGGCACATCAGGACTGATGCACCAGATTCTTGTAAATCTTTTCCATCACACCTCCCATTGTCACACTAGCAGCATTCTCATCCCTCTTATTTTATTTCTTGCATTCCTCAAAAAGCTTGCCACAAATAAATGGCCTCTCTACTCACATCATATTTTATCACACCACACCAATGATACCCTGAAATGTCACAGTAAACCTCACTCCGTTAACATATTCCTGGATTTACGTTCACGACTGAGCTGCAGTAGCAGCAGTGCAGGCTTCATAGTGTATCATAAGACAAAGAGCCTGGTTCTAAGTCTTTGTTTCATAGTATATATTTTTATAGGCATTTAAATATGATAAGGTTATCACATCACTGTTAGAAATGGGGTTTCTGGTTGCCTAGGGTATGCACCTAAGCTAGGCAGAACCTACCCACTCTAGTCAGGGCAACGGAGTTACATGTTCAAGATAACCCCTGCTCACCCCATTGGTAGCTTAGCACGAGCAGCCAGGCCTAACCCAGAGGCAATGTGTAATTGTTTGCACAACACACACAATACACGTGATGCGAGATGTACACCACAAAGTAAACACAACACTGAGCTATGTAAAAATAAACTGTATTGCACAAAAAATTATTAGACAAACATTACACGTCAGTAGTACCCTGCTCCCTTAGCAGTTGTCAGAACATTACACAAGTTACTAATACGCTGCATGAATAAGCAGTTGTCACAATAGAACACGTAAGTACTCAGGATTCTGCAACATAAGCAGTAGTCAGGAATCACAGTAAATAAATGTATGCACTTGCCATAAAACTATCTTATATGTCCAAAAAAGGAACATTATAGCACATATGGCAAGACATAAATAAAATTAATATCTCTAAATAGATAACCCTGGAACATCCCACCCTCCCATTGTCCCCAAGAGTACCTTAGTTGGTAGTGTAAGGCACTCCAATGCCTGAAAGTTCATGGTGGGGGCCCCCGTCACTCCCATGCGCTCAATGGGGGCCACACGTGGTTCTTTAGGGGAGGGGGCAGTCAGCACCCTCTCTTGTTTTCCTAATGGGCCCTTCATGGGGCCCATGATCTCTGGGGGGCCCCCCGGGCCTCCACTGGCCCTACCACCAAGGGTGGGGCCACCAAAACTGCCCACAGGGAAGTTCCTTGGCGGCGCGAGGAGCTTCCGATGAGGCTTGAGGCTTCCACCCCCCGCTCATCCTGCTTGGGTGTTGGCCCTTCCGGAGGCCGCGTCCTCTGGAGGGGTCTCCCCCTGGACCTCGACCAGCACTTCCCTGAGAGGGGGGGCCAACAGGACCCCAAATGATACAGAGGGCCCAGTGGGGCAGGGAGCCTCTGAGGAGGCGTCTGTCCCCTCGCCTGGCTCGGCAATTGAGCACTGAGCCAGCACACTGCAGTGTGCCGGCACCAAAGCAGGTGCCTGCTTGTGTCCCGGGGTGCTCCAGAGAGTGAGCTCGCCCAGGGGGCACAATAGGAGTGCACTCGCTCCTATTCCTTTGTTTTGAGGTGCCCCGGGGGCGCAGAGGACAGTGCGACTCCGGCACACTTGAATCCCTCACAGCTGGGTCCCGGAGGTGATATTTCACGGAGGTATAGCACTTACAAGCACGGGGGCATTGCAGAAAACCCTGGGTCACAACGGTGATCAGTTTAAACCACCACAACGTGCTTCACACAGCGAGTGAGGGACTATGTGGATCCCGGGCTCCGGCAGTGATTTTGGACACCCAGGAAGCTCTTCGAAAAGCGCACAGAGCAACACTGCTGTCCCGGGCTGAGGCGGTGATTTTGGGCAGCCAGGAAGCGCTTTGAAAAGCACCAAAGGGCACACAGTTGCGCTCTCAAAGTGCTAAGCCATCAAAGCAGCTCTCCTCGTGCTGAAGTGAGTTACAGAGGTCAGGGGCCACAACACCCTGCCTCTGGAGACAAAAATGAAGAAGGGGCACCGGGCTGGCGAACCCAGCTACAGGCCTGCACAACAAGTGGATGCAAGTAGTGGCAATTCCTCCTAGTGACCAGACAGGTCACAGGTCAGTACAGCAGCAGCCGTCCAAGGTGGGTCCTGGTGAGTCCATTCAGCAGCATCCAGTGTCCAGCTTCAGGTAAACTTCTTCAAGGTTCAAGAATGTCTAAATTGTGGGGAAAATTCCCCTGTACTTATACTAAGTTTACAGTGTGTTCTACAATGAGGAGGAGAGTGGGTTCCAACCAGTTCCAACCGGTTCTGGGAGTGCCCCTTCTCTCCTCCAGCACAGGCTCCAAACATCAGTGGGGGGTAAACAACTCTATTGTGCGAGGCCAGGGCACAGCCTTTACAAATGCAGGTGTACCCCGCCTCTCCCTTCTCTCAGCCCAGGAAGGCTATACAATATGTAGATGTGCTCCTGTGACACCTCCACCCTCCCTGTGTACCGGCTGTCTGAAAAGTATGCACAAAGCCCCAACTGTCAGTCTGTCCAGACATGGATTGGAGGCAAGCTGCAAAAACACCAGTCATAAGCACAGATAAATGCGCACTTTCTAGAATTGGCTTTTCTGTGATAGTAAAATACACCCACACCAGTAAGCAGCAGTTCTAGCAATGCCATACCAAACATGCCTACGCTACCCCTCATAAATCAGACAATACCCCTTACACATAAGGCAGGGCATTTCTAATACAATCCTATGAGAAGGCAGCACTCACAGCAGTGAGACACCAAGTTAGGATGTTTGTCACTACCAGGAAAGGCCACGCAACCTGGCACATGTCCTACCTTCTACATACATGGCACCCTGCCCATAGGGCTAGCTAGGGCATACCTTAGGAGTGACTTACATGTAGTAAAATGGAAGTTCTGGGCCTGGCAATTAAATTTAGATGCCAGGTCCCTGTGGCAAAAAACTGTGCACACATGCCCTGCGCTAGCAGGCCTGAGATAGGTTTGAAAAGCTACTTCAGTGGGTGGCGCAAGCAGCGCTGCAGGCCCACTAGTAACATTTAATTTACAGGCCCTGGGTATAGGGATACCACTTGACAAGGGACTTATAGGTAAATTAAATATGCCAATTAAGTATAAGCCAATCATACCAATTTTACAAGAGAGAACACATGCACTTTAGCTCTGGTTAGCAGTGAAAAAGTGCTCAGAGTCATAACGTCAGCCAACAAAGGTCAGAAAAATAAGGAGGCAAAAAGGCAAAAAGTCTGGGGAATGACCTTGCAAAAGGGCCAGGTCCAACAATCACTTTATCAGTTTCAAATACAATAACAATCCTCCCACTTTCCCTAACCTGCTCCTCTCAGACATATAGGCCCAGATTTAAGAGGGACTAGCAACATCCTAACAACACATTTGCATCATTTTTTTCATGCTAATATGATGTTAGGTGGGCAAAAACGCTGTGCCATATTTACAAAGTGGCACAATGCTTGCATTGAGCCACTTTGTAACCCCTTGCTCCACAATATACCTGCGACAGGCATAAGGTATGCAAAGGGGCGCATTCCCCTTTTGGGGGGGGGGGGGGGCGGTCTGAAAAACTGGTGCAAAGAAATCTAAACGATTTCTTTGTATAATTTTTATTGGGATTCTTAATGGATCAGACATTAAAAGGAGGCTCCTATTGTTTTCAGTGGGCCTCTGGGTGCTTTGCTGGATTTTTGTTGCTTATCCTGCAAAGCGCTGAACTAGCATAAAAAATTATGGTGCTGGTTCCCTAACTACCACCTTGATGCGCTGTATATTAAATACAGAGCACACATGGTGGCGTTAGGGGGGTGCCACGTTTCATAAATCTATCCCTTGGTATTGGTACAAACGGTACAAAGAAAATGGCTCAAAGCAAGAGTCAGGCTGAGGTTGTATTTCCACTTAGTCACAGACAGAAGTGACACTTTTGTGGCACTGACCCCCAATCACACAACTGATCTCCCCTCAACTACCCAACCTCAGCTCATGAAGGGAGGGCATCCAGGAGCTCAGCAAGCAATGCCACCCATGCCTACAGGCAGTTTGTTGGCACTGCGTGTTCCTATGGAGCTCTTCAACCACTGCCCACTGGGCTATATCTTGTAGCCATGCAGACACTTTCAGGGCAATAGGAGACATCCACCTGATTATTTTTCTCTGTTTTGCGAAACCCAGGCGGGGAAACCTCCTACTCAATTTATTTTTCTTGTGGGCCAGTAGCTTTCTCAGCAGGCACTGACCAACATCTCTTTGAACGGACAACCTTGTGACTGCATCCAAGATCTCTGAAATGGTCCACCAGTGGGTATCGGAGCACCTCCTGATCATATGAATAAAGTCTGCTTTTTGTCTGGCACAGTGGGGACAGGAGGAGGAATGTGCTGGGCAAATGGCATATAGCATAGTTGGATTAAGGTACACCTGATGAATGACATAGGAAGGCATCAGTTTGAACCTCAATATTCATAGATGTCCCCTTCTGATTCTGAGATAAAGGACACTAATAATCTCACAAGGAAGGCTCTGACAGGCGAGATCCTATAACAGTCCATCTGCCAGTTCCCCAAACAGGAATAGTTTTGATTTGGCCTGGTTAAAATTCAGCCCAGACACTTCTTCAAATTCAGATAGCATAGACAGTTTGATAGGGGCAGAGTACGTTGGATGCCACAGGTATACCAAGGCATCATCAGCATATAAGGAGACCACATGTGTGGTCTCCCCTATCAGAATTTTCCATCCCAACAATACAGTACGCAACAGACACACCAGATGCTCCATCGCTAGAGTGAAAAGTAGGGGTGACAATGAGCAGCCCTGTCTGGCTTCTATGCAAAGAAAAGCACTGTGACACTATCCTGTCCTCTCACACTCATGCAACCATGGCACTCTATCACAATTGCACCATGTAGTGCTCCCCAATGCCCATTTTTTAATAAGACCTGCCATAGAAAGTCCCATACCAGGGAGTCAAAAGGTGTTCTATATCAAGCAGCACCAGAGCATATTCGTCATCCTCCAACAGAGAGGCATGCATAACTAGGGAAAGACTATGAAGGTTACAGAGTGGAATGAAGCCTCACTGGTACTCAAGCAGCAGCTGCAGTGAGTTCTCCAGTAAGCTGGACGGCAAGATTTTACTGAGGATTTTCACATCCACATTTAACATCAAAAGGGGACGATAGGAAGTCACCTCTTTGGTGTCCTTTTCCGGCTCAGGTAACATGACAATGAGCACCTCCCACATGGATTCAGAGCCTTCTAATAGGCCTCATTAAAGACTTCCAGGATGCGATCCATGAAAGTACCAGCTCTATGTTGGTACAATTCAGTCAGTAGGCCGTCACCTCCTAGGGTCTTAGTTGTCTTCAGAGCCTGAATCGCTACCTCTATTTCCTCCTCAGTAATAGGTGCATCTAGTCTACCTCCATCTGTTCCCGAATGGGAGGCCAAGTGCAAATCAAGAAGGTAGGCATCTTTCACCAGCAGTAGGGAATCAACAGGCACTGTGTATACCTTTTGGAAGTGTGTAGCAAAGACCTCAGTTATATCTTGTTGGGTGATTACCTCCAGCCCCAGCACAGCACATTCTGAACTCCCATCATTTGGGGGGCATCGTATTTCACTGTGGAGAAGTATGGCAAGCATCCTACTCGCTTTACCTCCCTCCATCTGGTGTTACTGTTTATTGCTGGCATGGACAAACCTATCCAAAGGATCCCATGTTTCCATCAAATCTTGCAACACTCTTTCCACTCAGCTAGCCGCTGAGGCTGCACAACCATACTTTCCTCCAGAACACCAAGGGGCATATTTATGAAAAGTGAGGCTGCACCTTGCAAAGGGGACTTTTCTTGCACCATTTAGTGCCCCCCTAACGCCACCATGTGTGTGCCATATATAATATGTGGTGCATCATGGCAGTAATTAGGGAACTAGCGGCAGAATTTTAGATGCTAGTTTGGCGCTTTGCAGGATTAGCATAAAAAATGTTGATGCTAATCCTGAAAAGCACCCCCAGGCCCATTGTAACCAATGGGAGCCTCCTTTTAACGCCTGCTCAGAGCAGGCATTAAAAGTGCTGAAAAAAATGACCCAAATAAATCTCTTAGATTTCTTTGTGCCATTTTGTTGCCTCTTCTAACAGTGGAACGTCCCCTTTGCAAACATTATGCCTGGTGCAGGCATAATGTTTTGCAAAGTGTTACGCAGTGGCGCAATGCATGAGCAACTTTGTAAATATGGCATGACATTTTTGGCCATCTAATGCCACATTAGCATAAAAAATGATGCTAATGTGTTGTTAGAATGGTGCTAGGCCCTCTCCAACCTGGGCCTAAGTTTCTTCTCCAGGTCAACTAGTGACCTAGAAAGCTGTTGTTTCACACCATTTGTCACCTTCAGACACTCCCCTCGCAGTACCACCGGTACAGTGTCCCATTCAGTGACTCTGACATTCGTACTACTGCAGTTCTCTTCAAAATAAAGATCCATCATGTCAACCACTGCTTGCACAAAACTTGGGTCTGCCAATACCTCAATGTTCATTCACCACAGAAGCATGCTATGGGCTGTTCTACTCATTTAAAACAAGATCTGCAAAGGGGAATGATCCACAAAATAGCATGCCAAATAGGAAAGGTCAACTACAGTCTGGACCAAGGCACTAGAGATCAGCTGGGACAAAGCAGGAATAACTTTTTACTCTGAGGGAAATAAACCCTCTACACATCTTCTAACCCCCAAAACCTCTATGACCTCTCTTAATGCGTTAGTTATTGCAGGTTCGATGTCAACTCTAGGGGTAGATGATCCAATTTGCCATCCAATGCACAGTTCAGTTCACCAGCCAGCATTTCCACAGGACCCAGGTATTCCACAGCCGCACTCAGCAAAGTCCCAAAGAAGCCAGCATTATCCACATTGGAAGCATAGACATTCACCAAGCGGGTGTCCCTAGCATCTAGTGCACCCACGACAAACACAAACCACCCTTCAGAGTTTAGTTTCACACCCCTTGTCACAAAAGGGATTCCAAGCACTACCCAAACCAATGCACCTCTAGCATAGCTAGAGAAGGATGTTATACATATTTTTCCTCTGCATCTCTGCCTCAACGGTGCAATACAATCCCCCAGGTGAGGGCCTCCTGCAAAAACACCACTGAAATTCCATAGCACATGAGATAGTAGCATACCTGGTGTCTTTTGGTGGGCTGTCCCAAACTTCTTGCGTTCCAGGTTAACAACTTCCAGGCATTGGCCATTTTGACAATTAAAGCTGTGTTCTCATGTCCCACTCCGCATCCTACACTCACATCCTCACTTAAACACCATACCATTTGCTCCAACCAAGCATTGTAAAGCAATCCCACAACAATCCTAACATCCCACAATAATAACTCCCGTAGAACCCCGCCTCCCACAGGCATTGAGTCCAAACAACTCTGGGTCCGTATAACCAGGTCAACAATGACCACCCACTACCCCAACCCCCCAAATACAAAGCCTCAAGACATCACCTGCTTAGAACTGAGGGCCTAGGATCCCACTGGGGCAGCAAGACCAAAGGCACTCAAACCACCCCTATGGGAATATGGCCCTCTATGGCCCCTCACCAGCTGTAATCAAGTGGTCCACTGAACCAAGCAAAGAAAAACAAAGCAAATTACTAATCGGCAACCAACACCCCCTCCTTCACAGTGATAACAAAAAGGGGGAATTAAAGGATCAGTCCCCTGCAAAATCAATACTAGTCAAGTCAATGAGCTGCAAAAAAATATATACTTTAAGATACAGGAAGGAAAACAGAGGGAGCCAGGAGCTACAAATTAGACTTTCCAAATGTGGACATTAGCCCAGATCAGAATTATTGTACAAGTAATCACTGACACCCCTCTCCCCCCCCAGTGTGGGTCCTAAACGATTCACGGGTGTATGGCACACAATTGGTGTCCTCTAACCTGCTGTCATGGCAAACCAGGATCTTCCAAGTCTGGCGGGCCCCATGATGGGACTCTGATTGTGCAGAATGTCGGTATGTCCGCGTCGATCAGTGGCTAGCACCACTACCATCTGTTCTGCGGTTCAAAGGTGGCAGAGCAATACCACTGACCTGGTCAGTGAACTGCTCTGCCTCCCGTAGCTCCTCATGCAAGTAGAGCCCTCATTCCTCTGAACTCCTGACCTCTGTTAGGAGTTCGAGGCCCTCCTCCACCCACAGGCTTCTGCCTGCACCTAATCCCGGGTGTCTACTGGGAGAACTCCGCTTTCCTACTAGGCTGCCCTCTGCCTCTCTTCTCCTTTTTTTGCTCTCTGTTGCGCTTTCTCTTCAGTGTCTGTCCCTTTTGTGCTCCTTTTGCTTCTGCTTTACACTCTTCCTCATTTTTATCTCCCCTGACTCTGCTCTCTCTCTCTCGCTCTCCCCCCTCTCTCTCTCCCCTGCTGCTGTTGCCCGCCCCCTCCTCTCTCTTGTGCTGCATTCCCGCTGCTGCCACTCCCGTGGCCCGCACCCTAATTTTGCACCGTTTTCCACCCCTGCTCCTGCCTCCCAGCTGTCTTCTCCTCCCCTTCTCCCTACTTAATGGTAGCCGCTGTGCGGCCGCGCCGCTGGCGCACTGAAGGCATGCTTAAAGCAAGCCCATCTGCAGCCGTCCGTACCTGGACCATGCCCAACGCCGGATCCCCTGGTTCCCACCCACCCCACTGCTGCGACACTCGACTCCGCTACGAAGCCATCACCCTCGAATCGATCAGCGCTGGCCACTCATCTACCTGCCATGCAGCTTACCCATGGGCCCTTCTCCTGCCAGAACTGCACCTTCACCAGCCTCCATGCCACCAACCCACCTACTAATGCAGGACTCAACCATCTCAGATGTATCCTACTCAACACCCGCTCCGTCCACAAACACGCCATCGAACTCTGGAACCTACTTGACTCAGCCTCCCCAGACATTGCCTTTCTGACTGAGACCTGGACGAACCCCTCCTCAGCACCCAACATCGCCATAGCCATCCCGGATGGCTAGAAGATCACCAACAGACCAGGAGGATGCATCACCATCATTCACAGTGTTGGAAATGACCTTTTTTGCAGGGTTATCACAAAACTTTTTGCCTTCTTCCTCCTATTTTTTTAGGTCTGTTTTTGCTGGTTTATTGTCTCTGCGCCGTTTACCACTGCTATTCAGTGCTAAAGTGCAGGTGCACCCTAAAGAAATTGTACTGTTGATTGGTTTATCCATGATTGGCATATTTGATTTACTAGTAAAGTGCACTAGAGGTGCCCAGGGCCTGTAAATCAAATGCTACTAGTGGGACTGCAGCACTGGTTATGCCACCCACATTAGTAGTCCTGTAAACATGGCTCAGACCTGCCACTGGAGGTTTTAAACTGCCACTTTGACTGTGTACCCACTTGCCAGGCCTCAACCTTCCCTTTTACTACATGTAAGCCACCTCTAAGTTAGGCCCTAGGTAGCCCCATGGGAAGGGGGAAGTGTCTGTTTAAGGGAGGACATATACTAGTCTGTTTTATTTGTCCTAACAGTGAAATACTGCCAAATTCGGTTTTCACTGTGCAAGGCCTATCTCTCTCATAGGTTAACATAAGGGCTGCCTTTAAATATCCTTAAAGCGCAGATTCCCTTTGAGAGCAGATAAAAATATGGAGTTTAGGATCTCTGAACTCACCATTTAAAAATACATCTTTTAGTGAAGTTGGTTTTTAAATTGTCTGTTTGAAAATGCCACTTTTAGAAAGTAGGCATTTTCTTGTTTATACCATTCTGTGACTCTGCCTGTTTGTGGATTGTCTGTCTGGGTCAGTTTGACTGTTGGGTTGCTCACACCCCTCCTCTAGACAGTGACACAAAGGGGACTGGGGTGTAGCCTGCATATCTTGATTAGCCATCTGTGCTGGAGGGGAGGGGAGGAGTAGTCACTCACACCTGAAAGGACTGTGCCTGCCTTCACACAATGTCATCTGCGACTCCCCTGGGGAGTGTCTGGGGCCTGGCCTGGACAAGTAGAGATCTTGCAAACACTTGAGACCTTGCTTTGAAGTTTGCCAACTTCAAAGGCAGAACTGGGTATAAGATGAAGACCCAAAACCCCAGACTTTTAGAATATTTCTGGAATCAAGAGGAACCTCTGCCCAGGAGAAGAGCTGAAGAACTGAAGAAGGAGTACTTTCCCTTTGCTGTGTTGCTTTGCTGGACTGGCCCGCAGTTGCTTCTTCTGCCTGAAAAGAGTGCAAAGGGTGAACTTTGCTGTGTGTCCTGCTTGAGAAAATTCTCCAAGGGCTTGGAGTAGAGCTTGCCTCCTGTTGGAAGTCTCAGGGACACCAAAGACTTCAGTTTCCTTGACCTGCAGCACTGGGAAATGTGTGTTTTGTGCTGTTCAAGAGGAGAACCTACCACAACGCCGCCAACGACGCCGCTGGCCTACACCGTGACCTGCCAAAGCTACATGGAGTCGCATTGCCCCGCTTTGCACCGTGACCCTGGTCTCCCCGATGCCGTCATCGGATGACTTCACTGAGCTGCTGCTGACGCCGTGGCCTGTGGACCGCTCGTGAGGTACACGAAGCACCGTCCCATCCTGCACCGCAGCCCCGGTCCACCGACGCCAGCACCATCGACTCCTGTGTCGTCATCAGGCATCCTGCCTGCACCGTGGCCTGTGGACACCGCTCGTGAGGATCACAAAGCACCGTCCTGCTGGCTTGGGCCTACTGATGACAGCGCTTCAGCAATGAGGACGCCGCTGCCTTCACCGTGATCTATGGACACCACACGTCGCACCACCCCGCTTCACATCGCAGTCCTGGTCTTACCCACGCCACTGGACACCGTCCCCGAGCCGCTGCCTGTACTGTGAATTGTGGACACTGCACATCGCATCGTCCCGCTTCGCCCTGCAGCCCCGACGCCATCCATACCGGCACACTTGACTTCATCAGCCTGGAGTTCGATCTGCAACGCATGTGACCCCAAGGGCCTGACGACTCTTGCACCGACTACGGAACCGACACCGCGTCGTTAGTGACGCCGCTCTCTGGAGCTCACCGTGAGGATCTCAACTCTCTGCAAATCCAAGGTACTGTTTGCGGGTCTTCCCGACACTGTAGCTGGCCCACAATGCCACGGCTGACCTGAACTGTTGGTTTTGTTGATCACAACGCCGTGATAGCCCCAAGTGGAGCTATCAACTTCAAGGAACTGTAGTTTTGAGTAAATCTTGCAGAATTCATATTTTTCTTACTGTGTGTTTGATTTTTATCGTATTTGGTCTTGTCTTATATAGATAAATATTGGCTAATTTTCTAAAACTGTTTTTTTGTCCTTGTGTAGTATTTTCACTTATTACTGTGCGTTATGTGCAAATGCTTTACACATTGCTTCTGAGATAAGCCTGACTGCTCGTGCCAAGCTACCAAGGGGGTGAGCAGGGGTTATCTGAACGGGTATCTCGCTTATCCTGACTAGAGTGAGGGTCCCTACTTGGACAGGGTGCAAACCGACTTCCAACTAGAGACCCCAATTCTAACACACAGGAATACCCTCAGTATCACGACCAGCATCAAAGAGACCCTCAGCACTGCCGAACACCTGCATTCCCAGATCCACACCGATCCAAACACCACCCTCAGAGGGACCCTCCTTTACAGACCCTCCGGACCCTGACAGCAGTTCAGCGACTCCATCTCTGACGTCATCAGCACTCACACCCTCACATCCACAGACTACATAGTACTTGGGGACCTGAACTTCCACCTCGAGTAGACCAACAACAACAGCTACACCACCCTGCTCATCAACCTCGACAACCTCACCCTCAAGCAGCACCATTTTCTCCACCAGCAAACACATCTCCTTCAGCCACACCACCGAACTCCACTGGACCGACCACCGCTGCATCCACTTCTCCTTCGAGAAACCCACAACACACCATCTCCCTCAATGGATTCTCCACCACAGATGGAACAAGCTCACAGAAAATCAGCTGATCACCACCCTCTCCCGGAACCTACCTATTGACACCACCGACACCGACACAGCAGCCCGCAACCTCAGGCAATGGATCAACGACTGTGCCAATGCTCTCGCCCGATCAAGAAACCTTCTAGCAGACGCACCAACAGAAAGGCCTTCTGGTTCACCGCCGACCTCCAAGAATCCAAGCAAACATGCCGAAGACTTGAGAAAAAGTTGTGCCAAGAACATACCCCGGACAACCACTTAGCCTTCAAGAACACCATCCGCACACACCACCAACTTATCCGAACTGCCAAAAGAACCACCTTCAAACAACGCATCAACAACTATGCACACAGCTACCAGGAGCTCTTCAACCTTGTGAAGGAACTCTCCAACCCTGGCGCTAACATCAACGACATCCCGCCATCACAAGACCTCTGTGACTACCTAGCCACCTTCTTCTACCGCAAGATCACAGACATCCATGTCAACTTCAATACTCAGACCCCCACCAACCACCGACACCATAGGCTCACTGCCCCCAGCCACACCAGCCTCCTCCTCTCCTGGACCCACGTCAACGACAACACCAACAAAATCATGAACACCATCCACTCCGGCCCACCATCCGACCCCTGCCCTCACCACATCTTGAACAAAGCGAGCTCCATCATCGCACCCCAACTCCGGAAGATCATCAACAGTTCCTTCGAGACCGCCTCCTTCCTGAAGAGCAGGAAACACACAGAGATCAACACCCTCCTCAAGAAACCCAAGGCGGTCCCAAAGCACCTCAAGAACGTCTGATCCTTCTCCCCTTCCCGGAAAAAGTAATCAAGAAAATTGTCAACAAACAACTGACCTGCTTCCTCAAGGAGAAAAACAACCTGGACCCATCCCAATCCGGATTCCGCAGCAACCACAGCACCGCAACCACCCTTATCGTTTCCACTGACGATATCAGGACCATACTTGACAACGGCAAAACCGCAGCCCTCATCCTCCTGGACCGCTCGGCTGCGTTCAACACTATCTGCCACCACACCCTACGCACACGCCTCAATGACACAGGGATCCGTGACAGAGCCCTGGACTGGATCACCTCCTTCCTCATCGGCAGAACCCAGAGAGTCCACCTCCCTCAATTCCACTCTGAAGCCACCAAATTCATCTGGGGTGTACCCCAGGGATCGTCCCTCAGCCCGACCCTCTTTAACATCTACAGGGCTCTGCTCGCAAACATCGTCCAATCTCACAACCTCAACATTGTCTCATACGCCGATGACACCCAGCTTATCCTCTCCATCACCTAGGACCCCTCCACGGCCAAAACCAACCTCCACGAAGGAATGAAGGCCATCGCCAAATGGATGGAACAGCTGCCTAAAACTGAATTCTAGCAAGACTGAGGTCCTTATCATTGGCTCCACCCCCTCCACCAGGGATGACTCCTGGTGGCCTGCCACACTGGGAACCACACTGACACCCACTGACTCATCGCTATCAATACCCAGCGACTCAACTTCATCTCCTCCTCCTGCTTCAGAACCATCTGCATGCTTTGGAAGATCTACAAATGGATTCCCACTAGAACCAGAAGGATGGTCACCCAAGCCCTAACAAGCAGCTGACTTGACTACGGCAATGCCCTCTACGTTGGAACCACGGGCAAGCTCCAGAAAAGACTGCAACGCATACAGAACGCCTCCGCATGCCTCATCCTGGACATCCCCCGCCACAACCACATCACAGCCCACTTGAGAGACCTGCACTGGCTTCCCTTCAACAAGAGGATCACATTCAAACTCCTCACCTACCCTCACAAGGCACTGCACAACACCGGACCAGAATCCCTCAACAGACGGCTCTCCTACTACACTCTGACCCAACAACTTCACTCCGCTGACCTTGCCCTTGCCACTATCCCACGCATCCACAGAATGACTGCCGGCAGCAGATCATTCTCCCACCTCACCGCCAAGAGATGGAACACTCGTCCCACCCACCTGCGACAGAGACAGGACCTACTTGCTTTCAGGAGACAACTCAAGACTTGACTGTTCAAGCAGTAGCAGCTCCCCCCTCTGTGCCTTGAGATCCTCATGGGTGAGTAGTGCAGTTTACAAATGCCTTGATTGATTTATTGATTGATTGATCCACTTCACTTGAAGCTGCTCATTAGCCTCCTCTGGGGTGACAAAGAAAAATGACCTTGCCTTCATATTGCACTTTTGGGTTCCAAGAAAACATAAGGCTGTACTGGAGCTTGTACTCCCACAGGCACTTTTTAATGGGTGGAAAGTCTCTACAGAGTTTCTGCACCTTCCAGGTGTAGTCTGGGACAATCATAATATTCCTACCTTGAAATTGAGGCACCAATGGACTCAAACATGTCACAAGAGCCCATCACGGTCTCTAAAATTAAACAGCTGGGCTATGGTGGTGCATGGCTGCACCCCCAGTCTGGCCATAGAGCCAATGTGAGGTGGGCACACTCCATAGTCAAGAACTTGGGAAGACTCAGTGATTTCAGTGTAGTTCTGATTAATTGTTCCAAGAACAACTCCACAGTCTGTCCCTCAGCTCACTCAAGGAAGCCCACAAATCAAAGGTTGTTCCTCCTAGAACAACACTCTGCATCTTCAATCCTGTATTCCATACATGCAGAAAGTGAGTGGAGTACGGTTACAGTCTTTTTAGAGCCTCGACCTCCTGCTGGAGCTCTGAAACATGTCCTTCAGCCAAGGAAATTAATTCTGAAATGTTACGAATGTCCACTTGGAGCAATGTGTCAGTCTTTACAGGTATGACCTCATACAAGCCCTTTATTTCTGTCAGAATGTCAGCCATCGTAGGGACCTCAGCTCGGCAGGAGGGACCTGCTTGGCTTGTTCTCCCATAGCACACTCTGATGCCAATGGGCGGTAATTATCAATTTTTTTGGCCTGCATGGTCTTAGTGGGTTTACCTTTCACCATAGTGACTCCTCAGTGGAAGCACACCAAGACAGTCTCCCCCAGGCTTAGGCACTCACCACCAATGGGGACCAACTTAAGTTCTATCAGGCCAACAGGGTCCAACAGGCACTTATGGAGGCAGGGCCTCTAGCCTGAGTTCAAGGAATCAAATTGGGGACCTGCTCCCCATCAGTTGAACACTATCCACCAGTAATTGTCCACTAGCATAGTCCCCTCACGCTTGGGTGGCCTCTTCCACTTAGTAGGACTTAGTATGCCCCTACCACAATGTAGACCAAAGCCACTGTATGGTGAGAGCCCCATCAGAGGCCTAGTGTTAGAATTAGGGTCTCTGGTTGGCAGTCAATTTGCACTCTGTCCAAGCAGGGACCCTCACTTAAGTCAGGGTAAGGCAGATACACAGCTCCGATGTCCCCTGCTCACCACTTTGGTAGCTTGGCAAAAGCAGTCAGGCTTATCTTAAAGGAAATGTGTAAAGTATTTGTACAATCACACACAATCACACAGTGAAAACACCACAAAAACACTCAACACCAGGTTAGAAGAATAGCCAATATTTATCTGAGTAAAACAAGACCAAAACATAAATCCAACATACATAAGCAAAGTTATAAATTTTCAATGATTAGACTTCAATATAGCGCTTAGAAACACAAATGCTTCAATTTGGTATCATCACGGCATTGTGACCCTCCAGATACAGTACCTTTAGTGATGAAGAAACAAGCCGGTGCACGGAGTCAGGGAGGTGACGCTTCACTGGATCTGGTGTGGTGTTGGTTCCTTACTGCACAACAGGGGAGGTGATGCGGTGTTGGAGCGAAGCGTCGGTTCCTTAAACTCTGGCAGGGTCGATCTCTGGTGAGTCAAGACGTGGTGGGGTGATCTCACGGGGTCACGGTCATGCCACGGGGCTGCAGGTGCCGCAGCAGAGTCAGGCATCATAGACATCCGTGACACAGCACTCTGGGCTCACAATGTCATGGGACATTAGTGAGGCTGCAGTGGTATCAGGCGGAGTCAGGCAGCATTAGGTGGGGTTGTCGCACACCAGTGGAGACAACAGATTTGGTTACATGTGGCAGCATGGAGTCAGGCAACAGCATCAGTCCTGGCGTCATCCAGAGTCAGTGTAACTGTTCTTTTTTGCTTTTTATCAGGCTTTCACTCCCAGGGGCCCAGAGACTGGAGTAGGCACCAACCGGTGAGTTACGATCCACAGCAAGTGAATCCAGGGGCTGGTAGGTGAAGTCTTTGCTGTCCCTGAGACTTCTTAACAGTGGGAAAGCTCAGTCCAGCCCTTGGAGATACTTCACAAGCAGGATTTCAGAAAGCAGAGTCCAGTCCTTTCCCTGTTAAACAGAAGCAGTAGAAGCAAGCCAGCACAGCAAAGCAACGGGCAGAGTGGCAGGTCCTCCTTGTCAGAGGTTCCTCTTGTTTCAGAAGTCATCTAAAACTCTGGGGTTTTGGGTCCACTACTTATACTCCTTTCTGCCTTTGAAGTATCCAAACGTCAAAGGAAAGTCTCTGTTGTTCACAAGATCCTGCCTTGCCCAGGCCTGACTTCAGACACACTGCAGGGGGTCGGAGTCTGCATAGTATGAGGGCAGGTAGGTATAAGTGTCAGCTCCTCCCTCTCCATCTCTAGCCCAGGAGACTCATAAGGATATGAAGGACACTCCTCAGCTCAATTTGTGTCACTGTCTAGAGGGTATTCACAAACAGTCCACTGTCAGTCTGACCCTGACGTGGATTCCACCGGCAGGCCGAGGCACAGAATGGTTAAGCAAGAAAATGTCCAAACTGACATTTTTTAACAGACAATCTAAAAACCAACTCTACCAAAGATGTATTTTTAAATTGTGAATCCAGAGACCCAAACTCCTAATCTCTATCTGCTACCAATAGTAAACTGCACATAAAAGATATTTAAAGGCAGTCCCTGTGTTAACCTATGAGAGAAATAGGCCTCGCAATAGTGAAAGACAAATTTGGCGGTATGTCACTATTGGGACATGTAAAACACACCATTACATGTCCTTCCTTTTAAATACACTGCACCCTGCCCATGGGGCTACGTAAGGACTACCTTAGGGGTGACTTACATGTAGTAAAAAGGAAGGTTTGGGCCTGGCAAGTGAGTACACTTGCCAGGTCGAACTGGCAGTGCAAAACTGCACACACGGACACTGCAGTAGTAGGTCTGAGACATGTTTACAGGGCTACTCATGTGGGTGGCAAAATCAGTGCTGCAGGCCCACTAGTAGCATTTGATTTACAGTCCCTGGGCATCCATAGCACACTTTCCTAGGGACTTACAATTAAATCAAATATGGCAATCATGGAAAACCAATCATCAATATTTTTTTAGGCAGAAAGCACTTGCACTTTACCACTGGTTAGCAGTGGTAAAGTGCACAGAGTGTCAAAGCCAGCAAAAACAAATATCAGCACAGGGTCTAAAAACTGGAGGTCAGAAGCAAAGAGTACAGGGAGACCATGCCAAGAGCTGCCAGGTCTCACACCTAGCAATGTCTCCAACCAAGCAAAGTATAGTATGTCACCACGTGTCATGAGACAGAGTAAAACAGCAGTCCCAGCATGGGGTCCAGCCCCCACTAGCATCAGTTCTTAACTGGAGTACCTGGCATCAGTGCCTCCAAGGGCAATCATTCTCGTCATCTCCACCTTGTTTTAAGGACCACTGCAGCTGAGGAGATTGATGCTATATACGCTGTGCAGCCAAGAAGTGGTCATCTGGATCACCTCACCTCCTGACAAGTGCCCCCAGGACCAGCCAGTGCGTGACCCCAGCTCTCGAAGCTTGGCAGAGGCACCAGCATCACCAGGGCCCCCAGTTCTTAGCTACATAGTCAAGCTAGGTTCTAATCTCTCTCCTAAGAGGCCGAGAGCCTCCTCACCTGCAGTTCTTGTTTACAGCTCCCACAAGGAGTCAAGCCAGGCCACCCGCACAACCAGTTGTTACCAGGTATGGGGCAACAGCAGCCACAGCGGTAGTCACAATGACCAATGAACCTTTGCCTACAAAGGGGTGGATCGGGCCCCCACTATCCCCCTGGCCCTGACAAAGTTACTTTCTTGCTGTGCTATCTTTTACGGACAGCAGCCTCACTTGCAAGGGTGTCCATGTGGACCCACACCAGTCCTGCAGGACAGCAAGGCTCGATCTAGCCTCCGATTATCTGTCGCTTCCCAGGTCCACTGTGTGCAGGTGGCGGCACCGCCCTCAGGGTCCTGGCCACACCACCGATCACCTTGTGTTTGTTTCGCCTTTATCAGATCCCTGGTGGCTCGGGGTTCAAGCCTCAGGGCCACTCATCAGGACCTCTTGAAGCCCACATGCTGGCAAGCCACCCAGCAGGAAATTGCTGTGACAGCTCAAGAGGCCAGTCCAAGGCTGTTAACAGACCACGGCACTCCCCTCCGGGTCACTGCTCCGGCATGTGGTAAGGCCCAACCCGGTACCCTTGATTAACCGCTGACGCACCGTGGCCCTTCTAACAGGGACTAGTCTATGCTAGCACTCAACAAGTCCTGTTGCCAAGGATTCCGCTACGTTCATGCACCCCACGAATCAGGGAGGGGGCACCCTGCTCACCGCCCAGGGGTCATGTCTTCACTGCCCCTGCATACCAGGATGTCTCAGGATTTTAAAAATGCCAGTGGGAGACTGAGCGAGGTGTGTCTAACTGGCCATCTTCTGTGGCCATGCCCCCAGCCTCATTTTAAGTTTAATGGATGAAATAGTGCCCTGCGGATGGTGGAGGACATTACCTCTACCATCCTGTTGGTACTATGTCCGTCAAATATACAGATGACTGCTATCCCTGCAGTCATCTTTCTAACTTGAAAGGAACCACCTTCAAGGGCGAAAAGGTTTTGTCAGCAGCTGCTCTTGTTTTTGACAGATGTCTACCAAATGTTAAATTTTTTTTTGTCTTTCAGTAACAAACTTGCAAATTGGGAATTTGTTTCTGGGAAACAAAAACCTAATGACACACACACACTAGGAGTTTTCTCCCAGGATGTGGGGGTCATAACTGTTTTTTATCTCTTCATCACCTCCAGGCTTTATCTGGTAGTGATTCACAGAAAAAAGGATGTGACAATATCATCCCTAAAAAGGGTGAGCAATTGAATGCCCTTCCTCTGATGGCTCCCATTTTGTCTGACCATCAGACAAACCTTTCTGTCAACACAACTAATAGATGGTGTGTCACCACACTGGGTAGACCTCCTCAACTTGGGAAAGAACCTGGAGCCCCCCTCCCTCATGACGAAGAGGTGTGCTATTGATAGACTCAGACCTGGGTGCTTCAGTTTTAAGGCCTAAAGTGCCCACAGCTGACAATCCATTGCCACACCTCATCTCAGAGGGGGTGGGGTTAGCAGTCTCACTGACCCCATCTCACTTTGTTACAGGTAACCCATAAGAAGGTCAGTCAATGAGAGGGTCTGGCAGTCACAATCTTATAGGATTCTTAAAGACTTGTTTTTTAAATGTTGGGTGCATGTGTGTACATAAGAATGTAAGTGTATTTGTGTGTAAATGTGTTGAATGGTTGTGTGCATGTATATTTGCTTGTAAATGGTGGGTGTAGGTGTGCGCACTTGTGAATAAATAAGCACGAGTGAGCATGCATTAACCTTAGTGAGTGTGAGTATTTGTGTGCAAATGTGGCCCCCCTGCCAGCTGCTAAAATTACAATCCACCACTCAGTTCAGGTTCTTTCACACGCAGTAAATTCAGATGCCAAAAATCATACTATTATTAATCAGGGGGAGAAAAATGAACACATTTAAGCATTTATTAATTGGGTTCTATTTTCTTGTAATCAGGCCAGAATTTCATAGTGCATTATGAGACAAAGGGCCCAATTTATATCTTGGCCTTAGGCATACTAGGTTGCAATGGTGACAGTCTATGTCATTGCTTACAGCCAATATAATGGTCCCCCAACCAAATTTAGATAAGGGCATACCATAGATGTGGTTATGGGGCTGACTACTCCATCATCACCATAGCTAAACCTCAGACCATCGTATAAATAACGATATGTCTGCCCACATAGTTATGATGGGGGGACATGTCGCCATTTTTAATTGTAATCGCCAGGCAAACCCTGATTCCCATGGCAAGCAGGTATTTTCTTTTTTGTTTTTAGAAATAAAATCCCACTTTAGAATTTTCTTTTGGAAAATAAAAAGAACACTGTTTGGTGCTGGGGACAGTCATGTAGCTGGAGCCCTGCATCACACAGCAAAGAACCTTGACAGCACCATCCATGACATTGGTTCCCCCCAAAGCATTATAAATGACTGCCTACTTGGCAGTCATTTTTAAATGTGACAGGCAGTCCCTCTACCAGGGGGTCACTGCTGAAATCATGAAAACAATCCACTCTGAGGCCCGCCACTGACCCAGGATTATAAATGACTGCCTACTTGGCAGTCATTTTGAAATGTGACCAGCGGTCCCTCTGCCAGGGAGCTGGAACAACTGATGACATCCAGACCATCATGGATAAAAGAGAAACTGTCACACTCTTACTACTCGACCTCTTCACAGCTGTCAGCACCATCTACCACAGGAACCTTTTCTCATGACCCCAGGACTCTGGAATACACAGTCCTGCCTTGAGCTGGCTAGCTTTCCTCATTTCTGACTGGACCCAGCTAATCAGACTCCTGCCCTACACCTCTAAACCCAAGAACCTCTTCTGTTGAGTCCCTCAAGAATCATCACTGAGACGTACCCTCATCAGCCTCTACATGGCATCACAAACCCACATGATAAGATCCCACAGAATTAACATTGTATCCTATGTGGATAGAACCTTGCTCATCCTCTCCATCACAGACAACAACCACACCACCAGGATCACTTTCAACACCTGCATGTCCCAAGTAGCTAACTAGATGAAACACAGCTGCCTAAAACTCAACACAGATAAAACGGAAGTCGTGATTTTCAGCAATAAGAGCTCTTTCAATGGGAGTCCTCCTGGTGACCAACAGACCTATGCCCACCACCACCAACCACACAAAAAATCTTGGTATCATCGTTGAAGACAAACTCACAATGGTTAAACAATGGAAAGCTGTCAACTCTTCCTGCTTCTTCATCCTACACATGCTCTGAAAATACTCCACTGGCTCCCTGCCAACACCAGACGCATGGGCAGCCAGGCCCTCATCAGCAGACTGAAATACAGTAACACACTTGTAGGAAAGTCCTCCTTTTTGCCCCGGTCACCCCAAACGTTTTAGACAGGTACTGGTGGTTACTGACTCTTGGCTGTGCCCTGAGTACTGATTAGCAATCCCAGGGCCAGTGCTCTGTGTAAAGTGGATATGCAAATTAGGCTAATTATAATTGGCAAAGTTAACCTACCTATAAGTCCCTAGTATATGGTA
This sequence comes from Pleurodeles waltl, assembly GCF_031143425.1. Taxonomy (NCBI): domain Eukaryota; kingdom Metazoa; phylum Chordata; class Amphibia; order Caudata; family Salamandridae; genus Pleurodeles; species Pleurodeles waltl. Next base: position 1,222,550,419 of record NC_090447.1, read on the forward strand.
GGGCATGGAGGTTTATTGATCCCAGCATAGGTAGTGCCCCCATAGGTGCACTGCTGAGGTGCCCAGTGTCATTTTAAAGGCAGGCCCGCCGTGCTGGCTGCTTTTAAATTAAAGTTACATGCAAATTCGACTTTGGAATTAAAAGTAGTTCCAAAGTCTTAAACTACCTTATTTTTACATATAAGTCACCCCTAAGGTGTGCCCTATGTGCCCCTAGGGCTGCGTGCCATTTAACTATAAGCAGGGACCTTATAAAAGTAGTTTTATAAGCCCTGGTGAGGTAAAACAGCCAAATTAATTTTTCCCTCATTGTAGTGAATGGCCTCCATTGGCTAGAATGGGGAGACTTTATTTTAAATGTAAAAGTCCCCCTAAGTAACAGATACCAAGAGTTTGGTATCAAACTAATTGTTGTAATAAATCCCACAACTTCCAGTTAATGGATTAAAAAAAAAAATTCAGGTAAAGAGATTTAAACTTTACCTGAAAAGTTGCCAACTTCCGCCCTGCGGTGTTTTTGCTGCTGTGCTTTGATTAGCAAGCCCCTAGCAGCCTGGCCAGGCTGCCTTGATGAGGTGTGAAGTGGCCTGGCTTCACACAAAGAGATGTGCCTGTGGGAGGAGATCTTCCCTCAGCAGATGGTGAGGCAGGAAGAGGGAGGGTTGCCAAACTGGTCTTCAAAGGCAGAGAAGGACATTTGGAGCAACCCAGCAACACCCCCACATCCAGCAAACCCAGACAATTAGGTGCCCCCTTTATTAGATTAGGAGAGGGCGGGAGAGGGGTGTGGTTAGGATTGTTAGCCACACCAGTGGGTGGGCTCAGCCACATGTAACCTCCAAAAATCACTTTCAGCCATGATGGATTTTTGAGGAATGTTGCTCCCTGGGATTGATTTTTGCCACACTTCCCAGGAAGTGGTCATCACAGGAGGAAGGACCCTGCACCTGATTGGAGAACCAGCCCCCACCCCTGTTTTTCATCCAGGTGCAGGGATAAAACTGGCAGACCTGCACCCACACCTCAGTTCCCTACCAGATCCCTTCAAGGAAGAACTACAGGGGAAGAAGGACTGCCCTACTGGACCCCTGGCCTGCACTGGGACCCTGCACTCTGAAGGACTGCACCAGCTGCACACTTGGGCTTCACCGCAATAATGACTTTGCCTGGCTTCAACTTTTTCAAGGAGGGACTCCCTGTTTGCTACAGGTGAAAAATTGCTAACCAGAGTCCACTGCACTAACTCCTGAAGAAGCTGACCAGCTGACCACTGTCCAGTGGCCAAAAAGGAGTTTGCGCCAGGTGCATTCTGGGAGTTGTAGTCCACACCCCCAAGGATCATCTCAGAGCTTCTGGAATCTTGGGGTGAGCTGTGGACCCCAAAAGAATCTTAATTCTGGAAGAAGATCCAGAAGTTGGGAGAACATTTGAAAAAAAGCTCCACAGAGGAACCGACCTGCCGCAACAACTCTAGCTGGCTTGCCTCAACCGTGACCCGGCCTGACTTGCAGGTTCGTCCCGGTGAAGAAAATCTCCAAAAAAGAGACTAAGTCCGAACGTAGGAAGTTGACCGGGACCTCCCAGCCAGCGTATCTGAGGAGGGCTCCAAGAGCGTCGGATCAAGATCCAGGTTTGCCCTGGTCGAAGGATTTTCACCTCAAAAAAATGACTAAGTGCAAAGATAAAAATCTCCACTGAGGGCTCCCACAACGCGTATCCGGAGAAGAGTTCCAGGAGGTCGGGTGGACTGACAGGTTCATCCCGCTGAAGAAAATCTTCAGAAAAACGACTACGTCCAAAGGTAAACTTTTGACCGAGGCGCTAGAAAACAATAATTCTTTAAAAATTCATATCTCCGGTTCCCCTTATCCGATTTTATTAGTTTTTGTGTCATTTTAAAGATAAAAACATAATCTATTTTTATACATTGGTTTTGGATTTTTAAACTGTTTCCTGTGTTTTATTTAATTACTGTTCTGTGATATTTGAATGCTTTACACTCTGTCTCCTAAATTAAGCCTTGTCGCTCGTTGCCAAGCTACCAAGGGTTGAGCTGGGTTTAATTTACTGAGATCTAACTGGACCTAAGTGGAGGTTAGCGGCCTATTGCTAAGTGTAGGTACTTACCTGCCCTTACCAAAAACCCATTTTCCAACAACACTCTATTCACCAGTCAACGTCTTCTCTACTGCCTCACCACCACAGCTCTGGTTATCACACACCATTTGAAACATCAAAACACAATTAGAGCACTTCGAGGCAAGTAGAGCAATAACAATACTACCACTATCTTTGAGGAACACAAACAATTCTTCCACACAATGTCTGACTTCCCCCACAGTAATCATCCCTTATATTTTAAAACTCCTATCTCCAATGACTTGCAGGCAACATTAGTAACTTTTCCACCCCACCACTCTACTTATCAATGGCTCTTCTCATCAATCAATACTTTTGCTACATAATTTATGCCACTTTAAGAGATACTTTGGATATAATATAAACTGTTCCACCGTGACTGACTGACATTCCACCATAATGCATTCTCACTCATATACATTGACATTGTCAGTGCTAGCTGTAAAAAATAGTCACTTTATTGCAACTCATTAGTGTACTATTAATTCAACAATAAAAAAAACACCAATCCATATTTTGCACCATTTGAAGCTACATCCCTGAGGCTATTATCCTCATACTTTACCAATCAATATTATTTTTGCCTTACCTCCCCAGTCAACTATTTCCTGGTATATGTGATCAAGGCAACTTGTTTGAAATCTGCAGTGCCCCACCTCTTCTAAAGACATTTTTTACTGATCCTTCTTTTACTAACCTTTTCTCCAAGGTGCCATGACATTATCTATCAAACCACCTCAAATTCTATCCTCTAACAATGTATTTATTTCCATTCCCCATGTCCTCCATTGATTGGAAAATGCACTTTTACATGTGTCCAATTTATCATTACTGTCCATCATAATCACCTTTGTTTTGTCCTTTACCTTATTTATATGAGCAAATCTTTCTTGTAAATCCCGCGAACAAGGGTACATCTCAAAAGTCAAGTACTACTGTTAAAGAAGTAATACAATTAACAGAAGCAGGTCAAAATAACAATCTAATAGCTACCATTGTATTATGCAAATATTGAATGATAAATAATTAACAAAAGTGCAACAACAGTTTCAAAGCTGAGGTTGGTGAAGAGAAAAGAATAAAGAGCATGTGGGAGATCATAACATAGAAATGCTTAAGAACAAAGCCTGTGGAAGGAGGAGGGGGTAATAGAGGGAGAGGTACAGTTAAATGCATCCTCATAGTTAAGGGGGCATGATATAGTAAAGGAAGAAAAACATTAACAATGCAGGGGAAACGGTAGGAAGGGAAGGGAAAGAACATGTAAAGATCACACATTTGGGGAGGGATGAAATAAAGTGGAAAGCAGCTTAAAGGTTCCAAAAGAGAAACCTAAGGAAGGGAATGGAAAGCAGGAAAGTACATAGGAAGAAAACATAAATAGATGCAAAACATCAGTCCACAAGAAGTTATTCAGTGTTAGCAGGTGTCATGTCCATTCAACAGTATGGAGCTGTTCATTGGTTTTATAAACTAAGTACTCAAGAACAGCTACATCCATCAATTACTTTCATTGTTCTTCATGTATCAGAGGTATATCTGATTTTCATCTCAAAAGTACACTGTTATTGGCAACTGCGAAAGCAGTGGCAAGCCATACACTACTGTAGGATGTGATCTGAGCAAGTCCGCTTCTGAGTCCAGCCTCATTTAGGTGCGAGCAATTCTAACGCCATACATGTAGCACCTTGAAATTACTAAATTTCAGATGAACTTCCCTCAGACCTCTACCATGTAGAAAACCAGAGATAACCATTCTTCTTCAGAGTATTCAATAGTAAGATGGCTTTCCAACAACGCCTATAAAGGCCTGAGTATCAAAGATATGATGATGGGCTGTTCTTGTCCTCAGTGACTTGGTCTGACAGAGTTGACCCCTTCCAATAGCTTCAGTGCTTCCGACTTATTATCACCTAGTTGCATGTTCCTCCAGAAAAGAGTCTCAAATAGAAAAATATCAATGGCCAAAATGGCAAAAACTTATAAAAAGTTTAAAGTGACTGATGGACCTATGAATGAAGAAGGCTCAAGAAGGTGACTGAATGATGTCTGGAGAAGAGGGAGATGGCTCAGCTGGAGAAGTTTTGAGAAATCCCTGAAAACAAACCTAGAACAGAAGTAAAGCCAGTGGGGTAAGAACTTCCTGAGTGCATTGCGGTGCATAGAAGAATAAATAAACTCCTCCTTTTATGGCGGTTTGGAAGGTAGACATGCCATAATTCCAGTTCCTTCATCTTGGTTTTGTAGAGGCTGTGTTAGTATTGCACGGCTATCTGTCATCTTGGTTTTGGTTCCAGAAGGCTCTTCCATGTGTAAACCCCCAGTTGTCATAACCTCGTCTTCCTTTACTCTATGCCCTCCATTTGCATCACTATTTCCCGATTAGGATTTCAACATGTACTCTGCAATGAACTTTGTCTACTCTGATGAGTATTTAATAAAAAGACAAATTATGCCTTTCGTTTGTGTGCAACCTAAGCATTTTGTTTAATGTAGTACAAGTGCCTGGTATTTTTGTTAAAAACATCATGCTCTGCTGAGTAATCAGTTAGCCTGCTTTTCTGCTGTCCTTGTTTTCTGATGGACTGTCCAGTATTTTCATTTGTACACTCCCTACTGACTAATTATACACTGCTCAGCAATTCAAGACCTCCATTTCCTGCTACCCACTTTTCTGGCTGGAGTGTCTGGTCTTTTGTTTTTTATTGTACAAAGACTGCTGAGTAATAATACATGCTGATCAATTAAAGGCCTCAATTTCCTGCTCCCCTCATTTGCTGCCAGTTTCTAGTATTTTTATTTTGTATAACAACTGCTGACTAGTTAAGAGCCTCTCTTTCCTGAATGTGTTTCCTTCTGATTTGCAGGTAGCACTCTCCACTTGCATGACGGGCTATAATTTTCACGTTCAAACTGTGTGTACATCTTCTTGGCTTTATCATTCAATCTGAAGAGAAACCTGTGTTTCCTGTGAGCACTGACAATGGGTTCCGTGTCCTGCTGCCTGTGACAAGAGCAACCTGGATACTGTTAATGCAAAAGCTTTAGTAAATAGATAAATGACAAATTGTGTGAGTTTTATGAAGTAACATAACATGAAAAACAATAAATAGAGTTATCATCAGTGTAGAAAATAAAAATGTGTGCTTAGAATTTAGCACTGGGATGAGGGTTTAAAATAACCTCTAACCAGACTCAGATTGCTTTCAGTAACTTTTGTTTGATATTTTCTCAAATGACTCACACCCCAAAAAAGTCTCTAAATGAACCTTTAGCCTAAGCTGAATTTGATCTCATGTAGAAGGGTGGTGTCAGCAAGTGGGTTTATGGCTTGCCTCAAATAACTGAAGGGGGGGCAAGAAAAGCACACTCAAGCTCATTCTGATTATAAAACATTCCTGTATGGTTGCCCAAGTAATTTTGTTATTTTGTCACAGAGTAAATCTCCTGGCAGAATGACTATACTTACCTCTAGATCTTGAATGGTTGTGCTAAAAAAGATCAGCACACACCCATCACTCTTTCCACAGCAGCCCTAGGTACACTAGAGGTATTGTTCTCTCCTGCTCTCCCATCTCTCCCAAATCGTGGTTTCCCCCAGAGCCAGTCATCGGTGTCAGTCATCTCTTCTGAAACTAAGGGATAACCTCAGGAGAAAGTCATGGAAGATGTTTGATTCTGCAGAAGTCCTGAGAATTAATTTGAGTGGTCCTTGGTGTGACACTAGTAGACTTCTGGAAAGGAGAATAGTATTGTGCCCCATACACCATGTGGCATGAGCTGCATCATAATCTAAAAGGCCACCAGGGGAAGAGTGCTCGGAAGGAAGCCCACACCAGCAGGCAAGCTACTGCTGGTTAAGTGGCGTTCTCCCACTTCCACAGTGCTGCATCACTCCATTGCTGCTCTGTGGGTTCTTGCTGCAGCCACACAGAAGCAGTTCACCATTGTCCTGCCCACTTTCACCCAAAATGGCTACATTACATGACCTGCAGGCAAGGGAAGCATGGTAGTGATACGATGCCGACACCACTCGTCATCTCGTTCCCATATATTGTGGTAATTGCAAACAAGAGAATAACACAAGGACTAACTGGGCATTACCAGCCTAGCATAAAGACAATGTTACAGTTTCATCACTACGATAAAAGCACTTGACACTCCATTAGCAGTGCATCATACTGTCATGTCATGGATTGTCATGGAGCAGGTTCTGAATGTGGGTGATACCCATGTTAGACCACACCTTCCAAAGAAAAAGACAGGATAGTGTGTCCACCATATAGGATAGTTTCTCTGAACTTTCTCATCTTCAGCAATTCAAGAGTCAAATGATAAGGATAGGGAAACATGAAATTAATCTCAGTCACTGCCATTTGCACCAACTGCATCCTGGTCCATCGTTTTTCATCAACCATGCAACCTCAGTTTGGATCCAGCCATATGCAAATCAGTCTTGACTCTGATCCAAAAGGGAACACTGCAGCCTAATCTTCCAAGACAGGTCATCCCGGAACCATAATACAAGCAAATCAAGATGGGTTTCACCCTGATTAGGGCTCATGAGTTGGATATAATTTGGTTCCAGTTGCAGAATGAGCATAGGACGCATGTCTGGGCATACCTGTATCACTTAAGGCATCAGCTGCAACAATAATAAAGTGATGGATAGAATGCTTCAATTAATCTCAGTCACTCGCACTTGCTTGGTCTGCATTCCTAGTCTTAAAATTTTTGATCACCATGCAACCACAATTTGGATTTAGCCATATGCCAATCAGTCTTGACCTTGTTGCCAATAGGAACTCTCAAGCCCGAACTGCCAGACCAGGTCCTCCTTGAACCAGAACACAAGCATTTCAATATCGGTTTCACTCTAATTAAAGCTCATCAGTTGGGTACCGCCAGGGCCACTGGAATTATGTAATTGTACAGTCGTCTCAATTTTCACGTTGGATGGATTATATGGGATTTGCTGCATTTCCCACATAATCCATCATCTGTAGCATAATTTGCAGATTTTAACAAAATAATTTATTCTAGCTCCAGTAGTTTAAAAGTTACTAAAGATGCAGTAACACATGTTGATGCACAGTGGAAGGCCATTTGCAAAGCTAGATTGGTCACTTTCCTTTGTTGCTTATTGCTATATTGGAGTGCTAAACTTGTATGACCAAGGCCCATACAGTGTTACCAAGTTTGGAAATGACAAAATAATGAAGTAATACGATTACAAAATGTGCTGCATAATGCTGCACAATTTCCTTTTTCTTGCTGCAGAATTGAATCCACCCTAGAGCATAATGTCGCTCTTTCCTGTTGCATAATTCCAGTGTCCTTGGATATAGCATTTTTCCAGCAGCACAGTGAACATGGGACTAGGTCTGGGCGGAACTCTTGAAGTTTTGCGTCGCAGAATTCAGTAGAGTTCCAAACCCTTAGCGACATTTCACGGAACTGCACAAATGGGTAGATGTATGGTTCTCCACCCGTTTGTGCTACTTTTTCAGGCCAGCAGCACATTCCACTTTGAAAAACCACTGCGAATGGCACCACGCAGTCCACATGGTAGCGTCCATTTTGTTTTATCTGCTTTCTGTTCTCTGTTTTGTGCTGGGCGTCATTTTGTTTCCCCTTTACTATCTATTAAATACTTCCGTATCCTACTCATCCACCCCTCTTTTACCTTATTTGTATCAATGTTTGTCTTCATGTTTGTGTAATTTACATTTTTTAAAACTTTTTCCATGTCCGTTTATGCTGTTTTCTGTTTTCCGTTCCTACTTCCTTAGTTCTTCCTTTCTGCTTTTCGCTTCTCCTCCTTCCTTCCTACTTCCTATTCCTACCTCACACATGTTGGAGGAGCAGCGGCATGCAGCAAGCGGTGGCATCAGTGTGTCTGCTACAAGCTGCACACCTTGTGTCCCCCCACGTCACTAAGGGGTCCAGACCCACCCTTTTTTTTTTCAGAGGCAGAGGTAGCTGCACTTGTTTTTTATGTAAAGTACCACAAGCTCACCATACTGGCAGCAGGCCTGGAAGGGAGTACAGCCTGTGGAAGTGTCTGCTGCTGTGGGGGAGAGTGTGCCAGTGCATGCTCTGGATCCCTCGGGTCCAGCGCACCATGCAGCAGCTGACGCACCACTGTGCCAATGTACTGGATAGGGAATAGGACCTGCTCAATCTGCTGGGTGTGGAAGTTGCGGGGTTCAGTGAGTAATTATTTTGTGTTCTACAATGCTAAAAATTGTTTATTCAAATAGCATTCTGCTCACACTAGGGGGTAAGTTAAGTTTATGGTATGAATATTATGTAAGCAGGATTTAGCTAGCCAGGTGTGCTCAGATCTATCTGAATCATACTTGTTGACGCTTGCTTGGGCTGATGATTTAGAAAGTCATGCAAACTCCTCTGTCATATCACTAAGGTAGTGGTAGTAGTAATAACAGTGAGTTTGCATTCTCTGTGCCTTTCCTTATGTCGCTCACACAGTCCCAATCTCCAAGTGATGTTTAGTACGCATCTATGCATTGAAAAGGGAGACTGAGTTTGCCCATCAAAGATCTTTCTTTGCAATGCATTAATACTTTCAAATGTATCTTAGATTCATGAATTTGGGAATAGGGCTTAGGTATAAGAAATTAGGAATAGGTAAACTCAATATTAGTACTATAGGCGATCTGATTTAGAAAAGTACAATGTTATTTTGTTTGCCTGTCAAAATATCTTTTGGGAGATTAACTGTACCACTAATCTATTTTTTTTAAATCGTCTTTATTTCTTACATCAGTACCCAAGGGTAAGAGGACATTGTCTAAACCGGGTGAATTGCATTCTATTCCCCTTGGGATCTTTAAACATTATCTGGAAAGAGAGCTCGCTCAGCTGCTTTAGATCCTTCTCCTGCATCCCTGATGCATTTAGGTTTTGTGCCCTCCTTGCTTTTTTGCATAGTAACCTCTCTCTGTTTATGAAAATATCAGTGATGTTTATTATTTGTGGCACTTGGAGGACACTGGGGCTGCAGCCTGGCAGAGGTTGCTTTGATGTGCAATTGAATCATCCTCTGACATCACCTTGTGCTTTCTTCTGGGCTGTTTCTACATTTGGTTTCATCCACTTGGATCTGTAGCATCAAGGAGCGGCACCTGATGATGACTTGCCGTTTATTCTGGGTCGAAGTCTTTATTCTACCTGCTGTCCTTGTGTACATAAGAACCCAAGAATCCTGGTCATCAAAGACTGCAGGAACATCTGCTATGAATGATGGAAGGGGGTTGAGGTAGCATCACACGTTATGGCTCATTCAATATGGTGGATTTCCCTTTCTATACTCATTAGAGGGGGGGTTCCCTTCCTTCACATCATGTGTCAATTACTGGTGAGCCCAACACACTGCCAAAGGAGACAGTTACTATTGTTTGTAGCTCAGAGGTGCAGATGTGGCCTTCACTGAATTATGTTTCTGAATGTGCTGCCTTTATATCATGGCATTATTTTGAACAGGACGAATCAAATTCACTGTGCTACTTATGGTTAAAGGATTTAAAGCTCACATGGGAATTAGAAAGGGTTATGCCTGGAATATGAGGAGCAAATTGCAAAACTGAAAGCACGAAGGCCTCTACAGAGTCATCATGGCCAAGAACAAAACATTGGTTTATGTGTATTTCATATTTTTTTAACATCCACAGATCTTCCTGTTCAATTAATGTACTTTAAGAAGTCCAAGTGATTAGGGTTGCAACTTGCCTAAATTTGAGTGATAGGTTTGGTACAGTCATGCCAGATCAGAGTACTGGTAATTGCACTCAATAATCAAACATTTTAGATAGTTTCCGACTGCAAATCTTGAACATCCCCTACTAATGAGAAGAACATGAGCCACCCAATCAAATTAGTAAGGCATCATACAATAAACACAATATCAGTTTTTCAACCCACTGTGTTATGTTAAAACCTCACTAGTTAACACTGTGGTAGTAAAGGAGTTTGCCAACAAGAGTTCCTAAACGATATATCCCTATTTATGAAGTGGGAAGCGTGGAGCAGCCTACAGTTAAGCCCAATGCTGTAAAGTTGTTATGCTCATTAAAGGGGAAAGGGAATTGGATTGGGGGGAAAAAATAACTGACAAATGTCAAACATAGTGGACCCATTTTCATTTGCCACACAAGTGGTTAATATTGGAAATGAGCTGCTAGTCAGTTCAGGTGCCCTAAACCCAACTTAATAACTAACGATCACATGGGAAACTGATCAACTTACCCAGGATCGTTATACTCCAGGGCAAATTACTTTATCTCCATGTGCCTTTAAAAAACAAAAAATGAATATGTCCTGTAATGTAACTGGTGCTCATGTACAATGCACGAATACCTTCTGGTTGAGGTCATACTTTTATGAAAACTGCAAAAAAATCCCCATTGCATATGTTTTTCCTATGTAACTACTATGAAAGCTCTTCCACAAAACATTTTGCACTCGTTCAAACAGTAAGAAGCACTATCTGAACCCTGACATTTGCGCCTCACCTTCCAAAAGAATACACCTACCTGCCACCTGGGGTTTGCTATCTTCCCATGTATCTTCAGTTTGGGTCTGATTACTTCAAAGCAGGTGGGATCCTCCCAAACCACCACTGCTGCCCCCTCTCCTACCCATATCGCTTCCAACACCTTGTGCTTAGAGAGCTGGTGCTGCTTCGCCAGATGGGGCAATCCTTCATAAGGAGTTAAGAAGCCTTCAGGACCATATAGACGATGCCCATTGAAGCTCTTTCTTTAATTTTGACTTTGGTGGGTGGGACTATTGTGGTTGGAGAGGGTGAGAATTGGGAATGGAATAGGACATTGAGTTGAACTTGTCTTTGGACATTTCGGACATTGGTTGGCGACCCGGTGAGTTATTTGGGCAGACGGATGGACCTTTTGAGGGTAGAGAGGGTGGGTTTTATTTATATTGTTGCACTGCAATGCACTGAACACACGTTCAGCAGATACACTGGCTACCGGACAAGCCACATACTTTATTGCCACCCTGCTGAGTTCTGGCCATTGGTGCATCTTCCCATAACAATAGCTCAATGGGTTTAGATCTAAATAGACCATGTTTGGGTAATCCAAATAGTCCTAGAACATCCTCTGAATGGTCAATGGTGCTGCCAATTGCTCAACCGTTTTTACCTTCACCTCTGCACTTTTCATGAGCCCTGCCACTTGAAACCAAGCCACCACAGATGTTGGGACCCATTATTTTGTTGCTGTTGCTGCCATTGTTCTCATAGCTGGTATTGGCTGCTGTGAGACAACAGCGCTGCCTTCTATGATGAATGAAGGCTGTAAGCCAGAACTTCTGTCTGGGCATCTAACTTCTAGCTATTCCTCTTCCAGGTCTCTTGCTTCTTCAATAATCCACATCTTGTATAGTGAAACATCCCCTTTTGAAAAAGGAATAGAAATGGCCGGTATTTTTTGTACCCTGCATTAAATATTGTGGCACAGATGTTCTCTTTGAAGGGCACAATTTTTCTTTGTAGCCTTGGATTAACAGCCAAGCGAAGGATTAAGCTCTCAACCAACTCATACACTTCTCTGTTGCCATTCACATTGGAGAACCTTGGCAACACCTTTTTTAACAGGTCCTGTAGCAGATGAAACAACAGAATAACTTGGCTCCTTGCTGACTTCCCATGTGAAAATCTCAAAAGGAAGTAGCATCTGTGTCAGGCATTTGACTAGGCTCCATTTGTCTGTATCTCTGGTCATGCTTTTTCCAATTGTGTCCACTCCTCTTCGAATGATATAGTCATTGATCAGTTTGTAGTGCTCAAACTGACTTTGCAACATGCAATAGGTTGACTTCCAATGTGTTGGCATCCCCTGTATGAGGGCTTCAATTGGTACTCTAATAGCAGGCTGAATAATCCTCATCCACTTCCGGGCTTTGAAAGAATGGCTGAAATGAGTGCAGATTCTTCTGCAGATGGTCAATATGTTGCATACTATGTCATTTGTTTAGAAAGTCCTGCACAGTCAGGTTGATGCAATGCACCAAACACGGGACCCTGAAATAACTACCATCTTCCATGGCCTTATCTATATTACTGCCATTATCCATGGCAACATATCAAATTGTAAGACCTCTGGGTTGCATCCATACAGACACCTTGCTGTTTAAGTCTTCCAAGATTTTTTCAGCTGTGTGGGATTTTTCCACAGTGAACATAACTACTGCTGCATGCCGCTGAACACCCTTAAAAGACTCTTCAGTGCTGAGACCTGTAGATGGCATTGCGAAACCCCAGAAAAGAGATCTATACTGCAGTGATACACATGTAATCAGTTTCTTTATTACTGGTCCACATGCCTATCGTCAGGTGTATAGTGTGAACAGCACTCTATTGAAAAGCTTGTCCAACCAACTGCAGCACATCATGATGGATCCCTGGAACAGCAACTCTAGCAAAATAGGACTGACTGAGATCCTTCCATTTTGGGTAGATGGCCACCACAAATGCTAAAACTCCCACTCCTCCCACACAAGAAAAAGGGAAGAGGTCCAGCACTAGCATTTTAGTGAGCTTCTTATTGTACAAACATGCTATTGGGTTATTGTGTTTGGAGAGCCCCTCCTGCCTAAACATGCCTGTATTACTAGCCTGGATTTGCTTGGATTTTATTTTTTCTTTTCTGGTGCCACTGATGCAGATGACGTCCGAGAACCAAGAGGTATTAGACTCAATGTGCATCTTGGGGAAGTCACCGTATGCTGTGGTGTCTCCTTCTGACTCTTGTGCCATTTTGAGGTGGCTGGAGTGGGTAATACTGGTGCACTGCTTGGGATAGGGCTGCTTTGCGTGAAGCTGTCACCCTCTTCTTGTTCATCACCTTCACCTCCCACAGTTAACAGAGCTGATTCCCCTCTCTTATCACGACCACCACCTGCATCAATTTGTTTAACGTGCTCCTCTCATCGGATTGTGTGATATGTTTTCACATTGTTTTTTTGGCCTCCTGTACCATGGTGTGAACCAGGCTTACCTTGGCAAACACTTGTGTTGCAAATGAAGCAGATTGAAATGTTATCCTTCTGATTGCTAATTATAAAGAAGGGGAGGATAACTTTTTTAGTGGGCCACTTGTACCACTGCCAATGTCCATAGAACTGAAGGTAGGTGGGTATGCCGACAGTTGCCTCTCTGCAGTGGTGGATGCAGGTCTCAGCAGGAGCCTTACAAATATGGAGGCTGGCAGTGGTGCGTGCATAGTGCTAGCCTTCTCTCTACCGAATCACCATATTCATAGCTGTCATTTTTGTAGACCTGAAATCTTTCTGCCACTATCCTAATTTAATAGCTATTAATTTCAGCCTTAGCTGCCACAATTTCGAATTGAGTGTGCCCTTCCTCCTACCACTCACAGTCCTCTCCATGTGGCTTTGTTCCAGCCTTGCTAGCATTTTATACAATCCACCTATCTCTCCTTCCTTGAGTTTCCTGCTGAAGGCAACAAAAATAATAACCTCCCCTCTTAATCCAGCTTTAAAATCCTCCCAGACCACCCCTGTCAAAGCACCATACCTGTTGTGATAAAAAAAACTCCACAACCCATTTCCTCATGTGGTCTATAAATTGATAATTTAGGAGCAATTTCTTTTTGAAAGTCCATTTATTCTGATCGTTGAGACTAGGCCCAGGTGGAGGTCACAGAGTTCTACTCTGTGGAATTCCACAGAGTTGGCTTAAAACTCAGTGGAATTCCATGGAGTTCCGCGTGCAGTGAAGTGCCACCTGTCCTAATGGCATCCTGGCGCAAATGTGCCCAATCGCGAAAGCCCTAAGCAGTGTCAGGGCCGGTTAGCCAGGCCCAACCCTGCTTAGGGCTTCTAAATTTGGGCACATTCAGGTCAGGGCCCTAGGCAGCGAAAACTGAATCAGGCCTCTTGTAGACACACAGCCCACTGGTCTGGGGCATGCTGCTATCCACACCTGCACATTTCCCTTCATCAACTGTACTCCTTCACAACCTTGCTCAGGCGCGCCAAGCACCCCCCTTTCAGGAACCAACCTTGCAATCGCTTCCTGTACACTTACACACAACCTCAGACCACCCTTCCTTCAGGGCCCAGCACTAGCAGCAGCAAAACAGCTGTTTTTCAAGTCAAGCTCTGACAGCAAGTTTCCTTAGGAAAAATCCCCCCCAAGCCCCTCATATGCAAATATTGTCCATGCCCAGTGCTGGCCCAGTGTGCAGATAGAAGAGGAAACATAACAAGGGTCTTACACGGGTCTGACTCCCAGGCTCTACATTGCCAGGGCCTGGCTCTTTGCAGCCGGTGCAGCTCCACAGCTTGCTGCAGCTCCACGCCAACGTTGGGCCGATTGCACACTGCAGCCCAGTTATTAGCCACACAGTGCAAGGGCAGACTGTCTGCACTTGCGGTGTGTGGCCCATAACTGGGCTGCACTGCGCACACGGTCAGCTCCTCTCAACTGCCAGAGCTAGCAGAGTTTTTGGCCGAACTCTGTACTCCAAGTGGAAGGCAGAGTGCCAAAAACTTTGTTAATTCCAGAAGCGGAGCGGAGCTCACTGCCCACCCGAATTGAGACAAGCCAGCTCTGAAATTTCCAGAACTAACGGAATAAGGTCTGAGAGGAGCCTTGGTAATTTCTTAATTTTGGTCTTGCTCACAAGCCTGGATGAGACAAAAAAAATCGAATCTAACATATTTCTTATGTGGAGCAGAGAAATACGTAAAATCCAGGTAAGGGGCTTTCTTAACCTCCCAAATATCTGCCAGTCCATGACTCTCTATAAGTGACCCTAAAGCATGATATACCCAAGGTTTCTCCTATCATATTTAGTCATCTGCTTTCTTCCCACCCCTGATATATATTTAAATCTCCACAGGTTATCAGAGGATTTGGCCAGGCTGCTAACTCCACCTCTACTTCTTCAACTACTTTGGGGCTGTCATGGTTAGAACCGTAAATGGAGCAAACAGCAACCCCCAAAGCCACTTCCACAACTGCTCACCTACCCCATTTATCCACCAATTTCTGCTTGACCGGACCATGCTACTTTTAACAAGAATAGCAACACCCCTAATCTTTGTGCTGTGGGTCGTATATGCAGCCAGGGTGTACCCCCTAATTGTCAACAGTTCCCTCTTGCCCCATGGGATATATGTTTCCTGTTGACAAATTACCTCTGAGCCCAAGGACCTCAGTATCTCTTCCACCCTCTGGTGTTTGGCATTATCATTTAGGCCCCCCACTTTAACTGAACATATAGCGACTTTACCCATTTGATATCCAAAGTCACAGACTTGCTCCTATACCTATTTTTTGCATTTTAGTCAACCAGTGTCCTTGACCCAATCTCCTAGACCACTTTTTTCCTTGCTCATTCTTTGACTGTTTTTCCCACCTGCTTCCCACACCCCAGTCCTCTACATTTACATCCCCAACCCACCAGCCCCTGTCCACCCTTCTACCCCAACCCCTCCACCCCAGAGAAGCAACCAGACCACACATTGGTCTGTATCGATGAGAACGTGAATTCTAACCAACTGTCGTAAGGTCCCTTGTATCTCTACAAGACTGCTGTGTTAGGGATGGCAGCACCTCTGATTGTAGGTGACTAAGTCACTCCCATAAAAGCTGGCATCTGCCGGCCCAACCCTTCCAGCTTTCTAGCAGCACCTCACCAAAACACAAATAGTAAATATGATTTCTGGCAGCCTAGCGCATGGACTCTGAAATCCACTCAGGGATTCACGGAGCAACATGTCTTACCCTTTTCTTTCACTAGAAATGAGTCTCTCACATACACACAGGCAAGAAAGAAGATGCAGAACGTATCCAATACATTTATTGAAAAGACCTCAATCGATGATTAAATGCATGAGCTGCAATCATTAGAATAATGATAAGAGACAAGACTGGGATTGTGAAAATAAATGATGTGAATATGAACAATACCAACATTTAGCAATAAACATGAATACACAAATTCCTCCCTAAAACCTACTGTCTACCATAAAGAGAGCAAGGTGTAATAAACCTAATCTGGAGAAGCCATGTCTATGAGAAGCTCTCCAACCCTTGATACCTTACAACAAAGTCAGCCTCCCATCCCTAAATCAGGCGGTGTAGAGACACAAAGGCTGATGTCTGCTGCAAAGTGACATGCAGTATAGATGGGATATCCTGGGTAGAACCCCCTATAATGACCTTGGTCTCACAGGGTGTTTATATAAGGCCCATGTTATTGTCCGTGCAAACATCCTGAGGTGGGCATTTAGCTAAGCATTAGATTGTGTGTGCAAACTTGGATCATCAATACCATAACACAAATGTCTGACATGATCATATTCTGTGCAGGAAAGGGACATGATGATAATCCAATATGTACATTACTAATAATAATGCTTTCATGGAAAGGCAACTGATCATAACATAAAAACATTTCTAAGAACAGCAAGTATGGCTAAAATTAGATTAAAAAATGAATAATAAAACAGAACATATTTATCTAGGTGAAAGGGTACAGGTCTGCAAGCCGAGGCTACGTTAAACTCCTGTACCCAAGCAAACTAAAATGTATCCACGTCAAAACTACCCACAACACCACAACCTATCCAAAGAAGAAAGACCCCCCCAATTTAGTTAAGTGTAGCGTGAATACCACTCAGAAACACACAAGAACAATAAAAAGACCAGTCAGAGATAATGAGGAGATCATTTTAGGAGGGAGAGACCATATCCTGAGATCCCCATTCCAGCTGAACATGCTTTTGAAACCTACCCTCCCTATCCAGTCTAAACAGATTTATTTCATCATTTCCTTTAGATATTCTTTTGCTTTTATCTCAGACATAAAGAACCACATTTGATCCCCCAGATCACTTTCAGATGGGCTGGATTCAGTAGAAAAGTGTGGGCTCTCTTTTCTTGAAAAGGTTTTATAAGCTGAAATAGACACCAACATCGTTCAATAGTTTAATGACAAAAATTCTGGTCTCACAAAAAAGTGCAATACGTGACTGTGCGTTTGGCCTCCAGCCAAGTCTTCTCAAATGTTGACTGTCTCAGAAGGAGATTCCCTCTCACAAGGATGGCCTGAGGCTTCCAGTTGTCACTGGATAGTTGTTTCCACACCATAGGTACTTGTGGGTTCTTTGAACCTCTTGAGCCCAGTTCCACCCCTCCAAGTCAGGGAATGCCTGGCCAAACAAGTCCACCACAAAGGAGCGAACATCCAATCCCTTTTTGCATTATGGACCCCAAGCACCAGCAAATTATTACGCCTTTGCAAGTTCTTTTGATGTTCCAGCTTCCACTGTATGGCAGCTAGTTTGGACTCATGGGCTTTAGTCTGGCCACAAGCCCCAGGGACATCTACTTTGAGGACTACAGTTGTAGTCTCAAGGTCAGTGATGCACTCCACAACTACAGAAAATCTGAGAGAACCTTTGTCTGAGAATATAAGCTGAGTAACTACAAACTGAAGATGTCTCTTGAGTGCCTTTTCTCATAGTCCTATCTCACCTCCTCCCTGCTGTTAAAATCAAACACAGGCATGAGCATATTCAGCACTGCTAACAGGGAAGGAGAGTGGTGGTTTCCACATGTTCCCATACCAACATTTACATCTACAGTTAAGGTAACAACAGACTTAGCACTCTGTTCTATAGAGGTGAACATGAGAGTTTACGGTATGTTTCTCTTCCAGTAGCCTATAGTGAAACACCTGCATTTGCAAACAATGTGTGGTAGGGCGACATGGTCTAAAATGAGATTGAGTTGAATTGGGGAGTTGCCCTAAAAAGAGTTGTCTTGCTGGCTTCGAAGATGACATAGGCAAGCAGTAATAACATCAGACCCAGTACACAGAGCAAGATTAGGGATGTTCAATAGGTTCTGAGAAAGCTCACTCTCTCAGTCCCTATAATCAGTTGTGTGGTGATCAAAAAGAGTTAAGTGACTCACAATTGAGCAAAATATTTAGAATGTACGCAGCAGAGTGGTAGTGCAGCAATTGCTCCAGAGGAGCCTTGATGTTTCCACTGCACAGGCTGCCTTTGGTTCCAATCTGTGAATGTTGAGAACTGCCTCAGCCTAATGGCTGGCAGTGGATTCTGAGTGTCATCAGAGAGAGTTGAAGTGTTCATTCTGCTGCTCTAATTTAATATGTTACCTTTAGGGTTTCACAATGGAAAGGCTTTGAGAGGTTTCTCTCAGAAGGATACAGTGTTCCTTAATCCATCTATGATGACAATGAAACAAATGTATAGTTCTCCTTCGGGGCAGTAGGCTTCACATCTAGCCCCCTAGTTTTTCTCTTTTTTTGTTTTTTGATTTGTAAATCTCTCTGGTCAAACAAGCCCCTGTAGTTTCAGAATCGCTGTCTGAGATCTGCAGCAGTACAGTCGGGTTTCCTCTTTGTGAGACATAATGCACTGACAAATAGAGTCCAGTGTGACAGGCTTGTAGTAGGAACTTCTTGAGGGCCATTTGTCATGACCCTCACCAGTTGTTCAGTTGGTGAGTAGTCCCACTTGAGACCCTTGCCACCTATAGTTTGCAGTCCAGTCCGTTTAGCCATCTTCTTTGCCCTAGAGAAGGAAGTATCACCAGTTTGATCCCTGGATATACTGTCACTATCACTGGACCCAGTAAGAGATTTTGACCCCTCAATTGACGATTCTCCCCCATGCAGCAGGGAAAAAAGCCATCATTTGTATCGGGGTCAAAACGGTCTATGATAGGTTAGTTCTGCGTGGTCTTGCCTGGTCTAGGGGATCTGCTGGAGAAGAGCACCTTAAGGGGGGTTGCATTCTCTATCATAGTAATCCCCTGATCCACATCCCTAGTTAAAGCTACAGTCACCAACCTCCCCTGTTGGCCCTCCTTCCAAATTCGCTAGCTGTTTCATGCCTATACCGGTTTTAGACAAGGAGCCTGCAGGTTCTTTTATGGGTGTTCCAGGGGCTTCAGGCATCATCGATACCCTGATCTCTATGCAATGGCAAGGTGATTACATCCTCTAGCTTGCCTGCTGTTTTATTTGCACCTCTGGTAGAGGATCCCTAGCAAATATATCTTCCTGGGTCCCGACTTCTACTGAGTTCTTAGAAGGGATTACCTCCATGGCCTTGATCGTCTCATTGTTCGTAGGACTTCCCTCAAGTCCTGAGGACTGCTGCAAGCCTCCTGCTGTATAGGCTGAACCTCAGAGGAGTTCAAGGACCAAATACCCAGCCAGGTGCTGCATTTGTGAGGCTTTGCCTTTACCCTTATGCTCCCCAGTTGCTGGAGGATGCCGCCTGCTTGGCGTGGAACAGTGCTAACAGTTGATATGACCCTGGGCCCCATGAGGACATCTGAGGAGCTATTGCAGGCAACGAGACAGCTTTCGCTTTCTGAGTACCCAAACCTGTTCCAGCCACTTTGGGTCCCATTCTGCTCCTGAGCTCGCGTCTGCCACAGGAGCTGTAGTTGCTGTGGCTCCCCGCTGCCACTAGCAGCCTATGACGGGTGAATAGAAACTTTTTCTGCAACGCTGTATCATCTTGTCTCCTTCCCACCAGCTTTAGCAACAAAGTTGCAGCCTGCCAGAACTCCACCACAACTGTGATGAGCATACTCCACTGGGTCTTCCTCCACCTACATCGGTCTGAGCTTGTTAGAGAGATGCTGAACGGCCACATCAAGCGGCCACCATATTTATAAAGAAAGTTAAAACATAAATATTAAAAAATAAATACAAAAAGTTAATTACTGGTGTACTAAAGGACTATGAAGAAACCATTGGGATTTGGGAGTCAAGGAGGTGAAGGTGAAAAATGGAAAGAAAATGTATATTAATATTAATATTAAGCATTGTTCATACATATACTACAATTACCCTCCAGCATATTAAACTGATATTAGAGAATGTTTTTAAAAAACATGATCAAGAACAAACAGGCCTATCCCTCTCCTATCAATCCCCCTAGAAAATGACTTTGAAAACTGGAAAAAAAGTATTTACACACTGGATACATGATCAACCAACAAGAACAAATGAGGAGGCATGGCCACAACAAGGAGCACATGCAGTCCTATTGCAAAAACAAACTGACTACCCACACAAAATTGCCAACATCCACATGGTTGAACAACAAGCAACTTTTTTCCCTTACAAAAGATAAAAAATTAAATGCAAAATAATAATTAGGACCCTACTGAAACTCCAGGTCATCCACGACAACCACAACCAAAATTAAAAAGTGAATAAAAGTTCAAATACATACTGGTGCTTGCCCTCTATCAAACAAAGAACACCCTTGTATAAACATATTTCAACTAACTTGTGATATCACAAAATATAAATAGATACTGGTGCTTGCCCTCTATCAAACAAACAACACCCTTGTATAAACATATTTCAACTTACTTGTAATATCACAAAATCAAAGCCCTTAAAATCCAATGGTATATATGCAGCAAGAATTGCAGACAGAGAGAGTGATCCTTCCACTTCAAAACCCAAGTGAAAAGTGACCAGGAGATGGACAAAGCACTAGGAGGAGCTTGCTGGACAGGAAGAGGAAGTTGGAGTCTCTGGGACTCTACCTTCCTGTTAACAAAAACAGTAAAATAAAACAAAACCTTTCACACTAAAAACAGCCTGAACAATCAGTTGGAGTAGAATATTCACTCAAACATGTCTTTTTGAGTAGATTTAGCTGCTTCTCAAGTACAAAATCAGCTCGAGAAGCAGGCACTCTCGCTCAATAGAATCACAAAAATGGCATCCCAATGGTGAAAGGAAGTTACATGAGGGGCCAGAAAATTTCACGCGCATTCACTAGCAGCCAGAAATTCTCATCACTCTCACCAAACAAGTCCTGCGTGCACTAAAACAAGTGTCTATGACGAGAAAAATAATTCCACTATCTGCAGGTTAGCCAAATTTAGCGGGAACTCCGTGTTACACATGTAATGCGGAGTTCGCAAATTCTGCCGACTTCGCAAGCTGAATTATATTTCTGCCCAGACCTACAAGGGACCCACATCTCGGCTTAGGGCTGCATCTTAGTCCATTGATTTTCATCCACCAGGAGACCTCATTTTTTGCCCAGCCATATGCAAACCAGTACTGACCCTGCTCTAATAGGAACACTCTAGCCCGACTGCCAGGTCGCATCCTCTGTAAACCAGAACACAAGGAACCCAAGACTGGTTTCAGCCTAATTAGGGCTCATTATTCGGTATTACTTGGTTTCACTGGCACCACAGTGAGCAGGGGACCCACATTTTGGCATAACTGTGACCTAACTGGGTCCAAATTGAACTGTCATGGTCAGCAAGAGAATGATGGGTTGGAATGCTACCCTGAGCATTTGCCAGTGGTTAGACAAATGGCAAACATTTCTCCCATCACCTTTTGTGTGACAGAAGGAGAATGAAACAGTCAATTGGCTTGATGTGCTTGGGCATCAACTATTCCAGATCGTAGATCACTTTAAAGCCCTCAGGTGTTATGTAGGGCCTCCTCAGTCAGCAAGTAGCCAAGTTTTTCTTTGCAGCCTTAAAACATAAAGCAAAGCTCCACAGTACATGCCTGTGTACCCCAATTAGAGGCTTCCTGATTTTGAAATAATGTGTAGCTGTGATGCTTTCAGACTAGGCTGATGCTCCTACTATGCTAGACCTTTTATTTTTTGTAGCTTGTTTTGCCCAAAGGTGTGGAACTCGTAGAGGCAGCAAGCTAAAGACAATACAAAGGATTTTCATCTAATTTATTTAAATTGAATGCATTCAATGTGAGCATTACATTTACAATAGGATTAGAATTTATTGATTTAATCAACATGATGTAGGAAAAAAATTAATACTACTGTTAGTATTAATTTTGTGTACTGCAAAATGCTGAGGTATAAAGTAAAATGTTCTCATTTCATTTTTGTTAGCGATGGGATAAATCTTAGGCTAAGATATTCTGAAGAAACCAAAAGAAGGCATGGGGCACTCCATAAATCTAGCAAATAAATGAATGAATGAATGATTAAGTAAATAGATAACCAAACAAACAAGTCTGGTAACTTATTTTACTTACCTGGTAACTTATTTTACTTACCTAAAAGTTATTTTCAAAACAAATAAAATGCTACATGAAGGATATTGTTGCCATTATGATATAGTTTAGGACTAGGAGAGTGAATAAAATGTAGCTAGGAAGAAGGAAACAATAATGATGCAAAGTATTTTTAGTGCTATAGATTTGTGCATAAAGCAATGATAGAATGACTTAAAGGTGGTGTAGTAAAGGTATGGTAAAGTAAAGATGCTTGATGAAGTAAAGACATAGGGCCAAATGCTCAAAATAATTTATGACTTTAAACCTAGGTTTAGAGCTTAAATGGCTCCATTATGTCTAACAGCTATGCCCAACAAGCTAACTAGAAGGTGTAACTTAATTTACTAATGTGTAACTGTGAGCCACAACTGCATACAATCGCAGAGTAGTAATTCACACTAAAGTGATGGGCGATGGGCGGATTATAGCACAGTTTGCGATCTGAGTGTATGAAGGCCCAAAAACTCTTGAGCATGTAAACATTCACAAACTCCTTTCTGACCCATCCAACCCCGTAAATGATTGAAGATTTACTCCTGCAGGGGGCTGTAATTACCAATTTTAAAGAGTTGAAAAGACAATGGAAAATCCCAAATCTTCCTGGAGAGGTTTGGGATACAATAGAAAAAACTAAAGTTATGACGTTGATTACCTTTTTCATTGCATAATTGTACCTTGCATACAATTACATTTCGGTGAAATTGCATCTCAAGAAAACATCACATGACACTGTTTGAAGTACACCTGGGGCTGTGTTATATATCTGGTACACTTTCCATGTTTGTCCCAGGGCACACATTTGAAAAGGTGCACTGCGCGCAAACAGGGAATGTGCACCATATTACACAGAATGCACTACTCACGGGGTGGCAACGAACTTGTGCTGCCCTGGGGGCAGCCCATTCAAGTGAAATATGGAGCAGCTGCTTCAAAACACTCCATGTTTCACAGTGCAGGTGATAACGCGTCCCGTCCTAGGTAATTTACTTGGTCTGGGACTCGTTTTAGGCCAATGAATCTTTTGACCCTGATTGGAGACACCATAAGACAAGATAACTACTCAGCATATCAATCAATAAATCAATAGTCTCATCAGTATTCACAGTAATTAATCAATCAAATTAGGTAATCACTTCAATATGAATTTGAAGCGCAACATGACCTTTCAGTCATGGATAACCACACCAATTTAGTAAATTTATATTTATTCCCTATTGGTTACACTCTACTAGCAAGTTTATTAGTCTCAACACCAGAAAACACATCAACAGTATTATAATATGGCAACTCAATTAAGATTTCATCAAGGCAAACATCATAAACATTAGAACAAAATACGACGTCAACATGGATTAACTTTAACAGAGTATCATTTGCGCATTATTCAACAAAGCATAGATTCAGTCGTTTGTCTATTTGCGTTAGTTTTAGTGGACCCCTTAACTAACCTTGAATTAGCATTGGCATGTTGGGCTTTATGCACAACAATTTAGCAACACAAATTTAGAAAACATCTAACTATGGTCTCTATCAAAAGGAAGCAGTTAGTACCTAGAAGGGAAAGGCAAACAGACAATTACAATCTCATCATCATATAGTTACCCTCTGTAATGGGTCAGCATACAGAGTCAGTCTTTGTCCTCAGGACATCAGATGATTCGCCATCAGCCAGGAAACGTAGCAAAGTTCAGCAAGACAGGCAATATGGGACACTTCCCTCATAAGGAGGAAAAGTATAGAACGGGCAAGGCAAGGGTAAGGACAGTTTGAAGAATCAAATAGAAAAAGTCTTTAAGACAGAGTGACAAAGTGGTTAGGTAATAGCAAAGGATGGCACGTAATGGCTAGAAAATTGCAAAAGTGGCTAGGAATGGCTGCTTTCTCCTTGTGACACGGGATTATATCAATTATGTTGTACAGCCTCCTAATTTCCAATTGGGCAAACTTTGGTGCATCATTATTTCCAACCAATAATCAGTTAGTCACCTCATTAGGATTGTCACTTTAGAGCAGTTCTCACATAGTTTATTGGCTCCTGTAATTGACATCTCCAACGGGTAGAATGTCAAGTACAAACTTTTATTCTCGCGGTCCCAGTCATTAGTTGCATTGTCTTCACCAGTTCAGTCGACCTTGTACCTGTTGCAAGTTTACACTGTTGCATTCGGCAAGAATGTCTCCTTGAGCAAGTCGAGTCTCATGAGAAAGAATGTACACATCTTTTAGCTTCTGTAAAAGTACAACTACATCCTTCAGCAAGTCAGCACATTACACGTTAGAGAAACACATTTAATATAAGACCGGCAGCTAGGCCTTGACTCATGCTAACTAAGGCCTAGTAATTAATTTTAGCAACCTCTTAACATATAACTCTTAAGACTAATACAAAATCATACATTAGTACATCAATAATTCATTATTATTCAATTTCATTTAATCATCGTATACATTGGTGGCCACTCCCCGCGGGCACATTTCAAACACGCGTTTAGTAAAAGCACAGCCATACATTTTCTATGCGGCATCATTAGGCAATAATTTGCAAACATTTCATGTTAATTTTGATTATAATAACTACACTCCAACAATCCCTTCTCTGATGACACTTGTCATCACACAAATCCATTCTTTTACAATCCTTTACCTTTTCAATTCCTTCATTTCGATTTCTTCTTTCTGTTTCTCCTTTTCATATCTCGCTCTGAACATTTTCTCCCTTTTCCTTTCTTTGCTCCTCGCTTTATGTTTTGCCAATTTTACCTTAACTCTTTCGTAAATTTTGCTCAACAACCATAGTCCAAATAAACAAGACAAAACAATTACTATTCACTGCATTGATTTTCCCAAGAACCCATGCCAAAGACTACTAATCCAACTTCCCACATGCGCAAATCCCTCTCCAACCTTTTCCCAGACTCCTGTTTCTTTCATTTCCTTCAAATCTGCACTATCTCTTGTTAGGTTAGTAAGCATACTTCTAATCTCATTACAATTATCCGGTATGTAGGCACAACAGTGGTGCTCATTAAGCATCTTACAGACTCCGCCACTTTTCGCTAAAAGAATGTCTAAAGCAAGCCTATTTTGAAGAGTCATAGCCCTCTCCGCAGCAAGTTCAGTATCCATCAGGAGTATAGCCCCTGTGAAGTTTGTCAGCATGTTATCCACAATAGTAGACAACTTTTGAATCTTTTTGGAGTTCAAGACAACTCTGACTGAAGAAATTATTGCTCCAAATATCTCTCCAACTACACCAGCAGCAGTTTCTCTCTTTTTGTCTAGCACGAAGTAATTCTGTCTCTTTCAGAAACTTATTTAAATCATCTAGTTGATAGATCTTTGGAAAAACTATTCCCAGATAACATGTCCCATACCATCCCTTTGGAAGACGATAATAAGCACTAAGTCCACAAATATAATAGCCCCCTGGGATCACTTGATCCATTCCATTTAGCATGAATGTCCATTTATTCTGAAACAAAAACACATGCTTACACTCACTTGTTCCCACACACACATTGTCATAATATGACTTTGGTTGTGTAATGCAAAGCCTACCTACATGTTTTGCATCTAAAGCTAGCTTCCCTTGTTCCCTAACCCCATTATTGCTATTACTAAGAAGTGATAGTTGCTGCAAGCCCTTTTCTAAATTCCCCTATAAAACCCTCCTTCTATCTTCAGTGTGATCTAGAAAGCCCTTTTCTACAGATGTAAGCAAGCATGTCAAATTATGGCGGTGCTCATATGATGTACTAATTGTCATTGTAGGCTCTAAGAATCCCTTAATCAACTTCATGGCATAATATTTAGCTACACTATTCAAAGCTTCTATGATAGGCACATAGGAGAACACTAAATTGTAATTTGAATAAAAATATTGCACTTCTTCTTGATTATAAAAGTGCGTTAGTAGCAGACTACAACTAATCCCGTATGTTAATGGCAAGCTGTGATCTGTAATTCCCTCTTGGACTGAAAGAGGAATTTGTGTACACACATAACAAGCCTTCGCATCCATAGTGTCAACATACTCACTCAACAAGCGATAGACAACATTAGTAGACAGCTCCCCTTTTGTATTAGTTTCGTCATGCAAGTACTTTGTATCTTGCTCAAACTTATCCCACGGTGTTAGTGTAGCAGTCTCAGAAACTGTAGCATTGTTAGATTCACTCTCATCCACCAACCGCATTTCCACAAACAAGGCTATGATGAATATCACACACATAACACCCAAAGCAATACCCAAATATTTACAGCCCTTATTCCACTCAACGTCATCTCCTGACCTAGGCATGATCTGTAAAGAATCAGAAAGCAAAGTACTATAGATGTAATCAACTAATATGAGGATGGTCAATAACTTTCTCTCTTTTTCTTTTCTCCTTTTCTTTCAATAGAGCCAAGCAAAAAGTCTTTCTTCAGCAAGTATTTACAGCTTTCTCATTCACTTTCAGGGTCTTTTGTCAATCCAGTTAGCAGCTTGTCACAATCGGTTTTTCAAGTCAATTCAGGTTCACAGTGTCACATCCAATAATTTATCAGTCTCTTTTCTCAGATTTCCCTTAAACTCAATTTCAACTTAACACAGTCTCTTTTATTTGTTGCCAACTTTAAGTGCCATAATATTGACCTGGAACTTCACGATCAAAACAGAAAGCCAAGAACTCTTGTTGCCGTTCAGCTGAAGTTGCATAAGCCCATTCAGGACCTGCGTATCTTCTGTTAGCTATTCTCTTTCTTTTCAACTTGCGGTCGCCCTGCAATTCTCCTTCACTCAAGTCTTCTTTCCTTGTGGTGTCGACTTCTTCCTCTATTGTTTCATTAATGACCACTTTCCCTCTTGCAAAAATGATCAACAAATTTTTGCAGGAATGCTTGGATCAATCATTATTAAGAGAGGATGAGTTCATGTACCTTCGTGTCCTTAAGCCTAGAAACCCTTGCATCTATACATTACCAAAAATACACAAAAACCCTATTTCTCCTCTGGGTAGGCCTATTGTCTCAGGTATGGGTGGCCCCACAGAGAGACATTCGGAATATGTGGATATCTTTTTGCAGCCATTTGTGGTGAATTTGCCTTCTTATATTAAGGATACCAAGCACATATTGAGTATATTGGCAGACATTACTTGGGAATCAGGGGTGACTTTAGTGACATTGGATGTTACTTCCCTCTACACAAGCATAAATCATGATTTGGGAATGATAGCCTTGCGTCATTTCCTTCACAGGAGACCAGCGAGTTTGTATGGTGATACTGACATGTTACTGAAAATGGTGGAGTTGATTTTGAATAACAATGTTTTTTTATTCAAGAAAGATTGGTACCGCCAGAAAAAAGGCGTGGCCATGGGATACAAATTCTCACCTGCCTATGCTAACCTCTTTATGGGATTTTTTTAACAGAATGTTATTTGGAGCAAGGAGCGAAACACATGGAACACTGACATACTTTTTTGGGGCAGATACATACATGATTGTTTAATGATCTGGACGGGTGACACACAGAAACTTAATGATTTCATAACCTATTTGAACACCAATGGTTTTAATATTCGATTCACCTCTGAACACAGCACGACCAGCATTGCATTTTTAGATGTGGAACTTTTTATCCATGACAATAAAGTTGAGAGCCTATAGAAAAATCACGGCATGTAATTCCATTCTACATGCGCGGAGTGCACATCCAATACATCAGATAAACTCGATACCATATGGGGAAATGATACAGGCGAGAAGGAACTGCAGTCAAGAGAGGCATTTTGTACAATGCATAGAGGATATGGGAACTAGATTTAAATCACAAGGTTATCCTCCTCATATCATTGACAAAGCACGTGAAAGGGTTATGCGCCTGAAAAGGACTGACACACTAAACCAAAAATCTAGACCGGGAGACAGTAATATCCGTTGCATAGTGAATTACACGAGAACAGCTGCACTACTGCGTAAATGTATGAATAGACACTGGCATATACTAACATCAGATCCTACTCTTAAGGGAGTGATCCCTGACACTCCGGTCTTTACATTTCCTAGGGATAGGACCCTTAAGAACATGTTATGCCCCAGCTATCGCATTAGACACCAACAGGATAATTGGCTTACGAGTTGTAATAAAGGTTTTTACAAATGTGGACACTGCGGTATGTGCAGATGGGCTAAATCAGGCATTTCTACGTTTTCGAGTTCTACTGGTGACCAGTTTGATATCAGACATAACATCACATGTGACAGTAATTTTGTCATTTACACGATCACCTGCAAATGCGGTCTTTACTATGTAGGCAGCACCATTAGGTCACTCAGGATAAGAGCGAGTGAACACTTCAGGGCCTTAAGACAGGATGATGACCGATACCCCATAGTGAGTCACATGAGACATCGTTCCAAACAAGGTCAGACACAAGGGTTTGAATTTTTCGTATTTGACCTTGTAACTAAGGATCCCGGAGGAGGGAATAGAGAGCTGGCCCTTAGGAAACGTGAGTGCTATTGGATCCTGAAACTTAGAGCGGTAGAGGAGGGTCTCAACACAAACTTTGAAATGGAATACTACCTAGGGGATTAATGTGACATCTAGATTATCCGGTTAACATGATCCATTATAGATTTACGGATGGATCATGAATGATTATCAAAGGGTCATTGACTTAATGTTAGGACAGAGTTTTTGAACAGGGGAATCAAATATACCAATTGTTTACTATGACTATGATATATGGGAGCTGCCTACAGACATTGACTAGAATTAGATAGTTTATATACTCCTTCGTTATTTCATATATATATATTGTGTGTTTTGCTGACTGTTAATTTCAACTAGGAGTATTACACATAGGTTGAGATTCTTTTGCTATGTGGGATGTAAGATAGTCATGACATGTGTGAAATGTCCTCCTTTTTAGTTACCTCATATTTGATTAATTTCCCTCTTCTTCTTCCCCCTGTCTTTTCTTATGTGACCTAAATATTAAGTTTGTTAATGGTTTTGCTCCGGTTTAGGCACTCACTTTTTCAACCATATTATGTGTTGATTTTTATACATTCAATATGGCGCCCTTATTTCTTGGTAGGCACATTTGCAGTATGAGTATGGTGTTCCAAATACGTTTTGGTACGTATTTCCTTATAGAAAATGCCCTGTTGGGGTTTCAGACAGATACACTCTTTCCCTTAACTTTGCAAGAGGTGCAAATCTTATTCTTTCTAAGACGTTGTTTAATTTGCAATTTGCAGTAGCCCATGTTTGGGCACAGTCATGATTATTCGTTAAGTGCTGCACACTTTCTACATCTAAGATGGCGCCCGCGCTGGGGACGCTAGTCCTCTTTCACTTTTAGTATCTGAGCGTCTGGGAGGACGCTATAAATTATGGTCTCCCCGAGTGCCGGTGTTCTTCTTGTTACTTTTTACAGGAGCACATCGGGAGGACAGGAACGCGGTTCTCCGCTATTCTGAATTAAAGGTGAGCGAGTGGGCTGGATATGGAAATTTCTAATAGCATTTAGCAGAACATCTAGCTTGGGCTGGAATAACTTTAACACTTTACGTGCTTATTTTTAGTGGGCTTTACACTTAATAGATTGAGCAGTATGGCATAAATTTTGGACGACACAATACGGGGTACGTAGACTTTTTGCTCCATATATTAGAATTTATGAGGACATGCACGCGGGTTTCATGACTATCTTAGTTTTATTGATTTTCGTATTTTTCTTCTTTTACTAAATAATAGATGTCACCCTCCTTGTTAATCTCATTCACATGATATCTTTCAGGTTATTTTGCTTTGTGTTATGGACTATTAGCTTGTATAATGGTTGCCTTCTGTGTAATCTAATGCTTCAACTATTTATTATGTCACGCAAAGTCACATATTTTGATAGGTTTTTCTTCACAAAAGTCATGGGGGCAATGGTACTAGATGCTCAGTGGGACGATTTCTATCATAATCATGGTTACCATTTATATTTCTTACAGCCCTGATGAAGTCTTTGAGAATATTTGTCTCATAGGACGAAACACATGTTGGCTGTTGTTGCATTATGAATATTGTTTTCCAAGGACGGTTATTGTTGCCCTAATGGATATTGCATTTCAAGATTAAATTGAACCTTTGCCTACTATCCCGGTCCGACTTATATTTGATGATTTTGAACAAAACACCAAGGCGGTCATTCTGACCCTGGCGGTCAAAGACCGCCAGGGCGGAGGACCGCGGGAGCACCGCCGACAGGCCGGCGGTGCTCCAATGGGGATTCCGACCGCGGCGGTAAAGCCGCGGTCGGACCGGCACCACTGGCGGGCTCCCGCCAGTGTACCGCCGCCCCATTGAATCCTCCACGGCGGCGCAGCTTGCTGCACCGCCGCGGGGATTCCGACCCCCCCTACCGCCATCCAGATCCCGGCGGTCCGACCGCCGGGATCCGGATGGCGGTAGGGGGGGTCGCGGGGCCCCTGGGGGCCCCTGCAGTGCCCATGCCACTGGCATGGGCATTGCAGGGGCCCCCGTAAGAGGGCCCCTACATGTATTTCACTGTCTGCTGCGCAGACAGTGAAATACGCGACGGGTGCAACTGCACCCGTCGCACAGCTTCCACTCCGCCGGCTCGATTCCGAGCCGGCTTCATCGTGGAAGCCTCTTTCCCGCGGGGCTGGCGGGGGGTCTGAAGGCGACCGCCCGCCAGCCCAGCGGGAAAGTCAGAATTACCGCCGCGGTCTTTCGACCGCGGAACGGTAACCTGACGGCGGGACTTTGGCGGGCGGCCTCCGCCGCCCGCCAAGGTCAGAATGACCGCCCAAGTCTTGACACTTATGGAGGACTGAACTTTTATTTATGAGTGCCCTGACATCTGTTTGTCACTGTTTGGTTTCTTTCAGAAACATTGGAGGAGGGAGGAGGATCCTCCTGCCAGGAGCACCGTGCATTTAAGAATGTATTAAATTTGATTTGGTGATTGACTGTGAGCGCTGTTTCCTATGATTTTTTTCCTCATCGTTAATCTTGTTTCCTCTTGCAGCTTGTGCCTCTGGCCACTTATCTCCTCTCAGCGTGCTTTTACTATTCAGCTTTTCAGGTTGCTGTTCAATGCCTTCCTCTTGTGCTATGGTGTTTTCTCTTGATGGATCTGCAAGTGGCTTGGAAAGAGTCTGAACACTTTGACTTCCCTCTGTTTCACCTCCTTCGCCTTCTGGGTCTGTCAGGTTCAACTTCAAACCCGTATCCGTCTGCTTCTGGGAGAACCTCTCTTTGGGTCAGCCCTCCGGGTGCCTCAGTTGAGATAGGCTCACCGTCACCCTTCTGGATCTCGTTTGCTGTTTGAGTGACCAAGCCGTCCTCAACGGGCTCTCCTTCAGTCTCAGTTCCCCTTTGATTACTCTCCGGCCCTGAGACTTCCTTTTCTGCAGCTGTTATTTTCGACAACTCAAGTTCCTCATCAGTTGGACACGTCACCTTCTTTGTGTGACTGGCATGGATCCAGTTTGGAATTCCTGCACATTTCACAGCAGTAGTAGTTGTCAGTATCACTTGACACGGCCCCTTCCAACGTGGCTCCAAACACAACTTCCTCACGTGTTTCTTGACAACAACCCAGTCACCGGCTTTCAGATTGTGACCTGGATCATTTATCGGTGGCAATGTGGTTGCTTCTACCTGGTGAGAGAAAGAGCGGACCACGTCAGCCAGACCCTTGCAGTAGTCCAGCACCATATCATCTGTGATATTCACAAAAGCATTTGCAGGCACTGCGGGCAATCTCATAGCTTGGCCCATGAGAATTTCATGAGGAGACCGTCCTTTTTTCTTGTTAGGTGTATTTGTCATTGACATTAGCACTAAGGGCAATGCATCTGGCCATTTCAAATTGGTAGCTGTGCACATTTTTGCCATTCTCGACTTGAAGGTACCATTCATCTGCTCCTCTAGTCCTGAGGCTTCAGGACGGTAGCTACAATGCAACTTCTGTCCAGTGGGGCACACAAGAGCTTAACCACCTCATTGTTGAAGAGACTTCCTCTATCTGATTCTAAAGAGATCGGTAACCCGAAACGTGGTATCAATTCCCTAAGCAGCAACTTAGCTACTGTGATACTGTCATTCCTACGTGTAGGGTATGCTTCAATCCAATGACTAAAGATACACACAATCACCAACACATATCTCAAACCTCCACACACAGGCATCTAGATAAAATCCATCTGCATCCTGCTAAATGGACCTCCAGCTCTCCCAATGTGGCTCAAATTCACCACGGTCCCTTTCCCCGCATTCATCTGCTGACAGATGATGCACCTTTGACAGATTACTTCTGCAGCTTGTCTGAATTTTGGATTGAACCAATCGATTTTGAACTACCTAATCATGGCGTCTCTCCCAGTATGTGCTTGACCATGGTAAAACCTTGCAAACTGTGACAAAAGACTGTTAGGCAAAACCATTTTTCCCCTCATCTGAAACCCACAAATCATCAGGTCTTTGTACACATTGCATTTTAAGCCAAGAATGTTTCTCTTCTCTGTTGGCACATCCCTGCAACAATTTTAACTCTTCCATTGTGTCCACCACCCTCAATGCATAGCCTGTGCATGTCTCATTTTCAGTTTCAGGTAACAATTCCTACCGATCTTTGAACGATATACAGTTCCATGCACAAAACCTTGCGACTTGATCTGCATATCCGTTTCCCATTGACACAAAGTCTTGTGATTTCACATGAGCGCTGCATTTCACCACGGCAATTTCAAGAGGTAACTGAATCGTGTGCAACAACTCCTTGTTTCTTTCACCATTTTTCACTGGAGAACCAGAAGAGGTCATGAAACCCCTCTGTGACCATAGCTGGCCAAAATCATGAACAATTCCAAATCCGTATCTGCTGTCAGTATAGATGGTGACTTTCAATTTGTCAGCGGCATGGCATGCCCTAGTAAGAGCAACCAATTCAGCCACTTGAGCAGAACACACTCTTTCGAGCCAAGATGCTTCCAGGATACCAGTGATTGTACACACAGCGTATCCGGCTCTCAGTACTCCTACTGAGTCTCTCAGGCATGAACCTTCAACAAGGATAATGTAAACATTTTCTTCCAATTGAGTAGCCTTAATGTAGGGTCTCGGTTTGGTGCACAGTTCCGTTACCTCAAGACAATCATGTTCTACCTCCTCAGCATCATCAACATCTGTATTCTCATTGGGAAGCAAAGTTGCCGGGTTTAACACAGTACAGCATTTTAGTGACACATTAGGTGACCCCAGTATAATCGTTTCATATTTTGTTAGACAAGCATTTGTCATATGCTGCGTCTTGGTTCGAGTGAGTAGTATTTCAACTGAGTTTGGGACCATTATTGTTAAGGGATGTCCCGTCACTATACCTTCACATTGATTGAGGCTTTGAACAACTGCTGCAACCGCACGCAGACAACCCGGCAAGGCTGCTGCAACTGGGTCCAAGGTAGCTGAAAAATATGCTACTGGGCGGTTTGCACCTCCATGGACCTGTGTCAGGACAGTCAAAGAACAAGAATCACGTTCATGACAAAACAGGACAAAAGGCTTTGTGTAGTCAGGCATACCTAAAGCTGGACCCCTGCACATACATTCTCTCAGTTCAATGAATGCCCTCTTCTCTTTCTCGGACATAGTTAGGGTATCCAGGCCATCCTTGATGGTCAACCTCACCAAAGGCTTAGAGATAATTGAGAAGTTGGGAATCCACTGGCGGCAGTAGCTCACCATTCCCAAAAACATCCTAACGTCTCTCTTGGATGTCGGGGGACTCATCTGCAATATCACTGTCACTCTTTCTTTGGATATTCTCCTTGACCCCTTCTCAATCAGATGGCCTAAGTACTTCACTTTTTTTCTGGCAGTACTGCAGCTTCTTTGGGGACACTTTATGTCCGTTCTTTCCCAAATGATTCAGTAAGACAATAGTATCATACCTGCAGTCATCTTTCGTTTTGGACAACAAAATATCAATGTACTGCACTAGAGTCTAATTAAAAGGCAATTCCAATGACTCTAACTCCTTCTTCAATATCTGATTGAAGATGGAGGGCGATTCTGAAAACCCTTGAGGAATCCAACACCAACTGTAAACCTTGTCCAAGAATTTGAAACTGAAAAGAAATTGGTTATCCTCATGAATAGGCACAGAAAAGAACGCTTGAGACAGGTCCACGACTGTGAACCACTCTGCATCACATGGAACCTGAAACATGATCACGGCTGGATTTGGCACTATTGGGCAACATTTTACCACTATCTCATTAATTTTCCTCAGGTCTTGAACAATTCGAACTTTCCCACAAGGCTTTCTCAGTCCCATTATTGGCGAATTACATGGGCTGCTCATCACTTCTTTGAGGACCCCTTTCTTCACAAAGGGGGTCATTACAACCCTAGCGGATGGCAGAGAACCGGCGGTAAGACCGCCAACAGGCTGGCAGTCTTACCTTGGTGTATTATGACCATGGCGGTTACCACCATGGTCAACCGCCGGTTCTCCGTCCCGCCCGACAGGGCGGAGACGACCGCCGGGCTGGAGACCTGGGTCTCCAGCCTGGCGGCCGTCAGTATACCGCCGGCGGTATTTGGACCTGGCTTACCGCTGTGCATTTCCAGCGGTTTCAACCGCCATGAAATCTATGGCGGTAAGCACTATCAGTGCCAGGGAATTCCTTCCCTGGCACTGATAGGGGTCTCCCCTACCCCCACCCCCACCCCGACTCCCTCCCCTACACCCCCCACTACCCCTGCCACCCCCCAAAGGTGGCAGGACCCCCCTCCCCACCCCGACCCCCAACATAACATTACTCACACACACCCGACACCCATGCAGGCACCACCAACACACACACGCACACACCCGACATACATGCCTACATCCACACACACAGTCAGACACGCACACCCACATTCAAACATACACGCACACATCCATACAGACATACCCACAGCCATACACGCACTCATTCCCATACACACAACACCCCCGCAAGCATACATGCACTCACACACCCCCTCTACATACACATACGCACACCCCCATGCATGCACACAACCCACAACACCCCCCTCCCTCCCCTAACGAACGATCGACTTACCTGGTCCGTCGATCCTCCGGGAGGGGACAGGAGCCATGGGGGCAGCTCCGCCGACACCGCACCGCCAACAGAACACCGTCACGGCGAATCACAGGACGTGATTCGCTGGGCGGTGTTCTGTTGGCGTGGCGGTGGAGGTGGAGCAACCTCCACTTCCCCGCCACCCGCAAGTATGGCTGTTGGCAGCTCTCCGGCGGAATAACGACGGAGAGCAGCCAGCAGTCATAATACGACGAGCGGCAAACCGCCTGCACAGGCGGTCTTCCTCACGGCGGTCCCTCGGCGGTCTTGCAAAAAGACCGCCGAGGTCGTAATGACCCCCAAAGTCTGCAATTATCTGCATCACCTGTATAAGGACATCTTGTGCCATGTGGTACTGTGGTACGTGGGGAAACACGGCATTTGGCTTCACATCTACCTTGACTGGTTCTACTCCTTTTATCAATCCTACCTCCTTTCCTGTCAAGTCCCACACCTTCTCTATGACTGTTCCCTGAAATTCGTTGGCAAATCGGTCACTGTGAACATTGGAAAAAAGCTTATCAAAGGGTAGTCCTCATCTGTGGTCTCCGCCTCTGGCTCTGAAATCTCACCATTGTCCCCTTCATCATCACTGTTTGTCTGCACCTCAATTCCCTCAATGGAACAGGTGATCGAACACCTCGTCTTACACAGCAAGTCTCTTCCCAGTAGGGACACGGGACTTGAATCACAGACTACAAACCTGTGCAATCGCTGAAAGGTACCAATCTCAACTTGGACCGGATCTGTAATCGGATTAGTCAGGAGCTGATTTGCCACTCCCACTACCTTTATTGTACGTCCTGAAAGTGGCAATTTTGGAACCTCTGCACTTCTGACTGTAGAGCGTGTAGCTCCTGTGTCAACCAGAAATGAAACCTTGTGACCCATCACCTTCCCCTACACATAAGGTCCTCTCTGATCTTCTTCTAGGGACGCTGCAAGCCTGCACTCCTCACTATCCGAACAGTCATCCGACCATTAATCGTTTATTCCATTCTCACCACGCAATGGGAACTGTTGTACTGCATTATTTTGACTCATTATTTGACCTGTGACCTGTTGAGGAAGCATCACCTGTTGCTGTCCCATTGGAGCTAAAGGCAACTGCATTTGCTGTCTCGGTACCATGGGAATCTGCTGTTGTACTTGTTGCACCTGTGCTGGTTGAACACGTGGCATTTGCATTTGTTGCATAGGCTGGAGACCATGCATCTGAACCATGTTATTCTGGAAGTTCGGATTTGGACCCCTCATTCTTGGACCCCTCACATTTTGAAATGCACTGACATCATTGCTTTGTTGAACAACACCATCCTGCACCATCATTGGACCTTCCCGCTTCCAGTGTCCCACCCCCCCTCACACATGGCATGGTGACATCCTTTTCATCCCTTGCACGTCATTTTGAACCACAACAGTATTCAAATCTGGACCACGGTTCACAAAACCTCCCCGACCTCTGCCTCTCGTTTGCGGCTGAAACATTCTGTTTCCTTGCGGTTGCTGCACCATCTGCTGCACTCCATTCCCCTGCATGCCTGCTTGAGCTGCTTTGATTTGCATCACCATCACCCTCTCTTTCAGCTTTCTCTGCTTCAACTCAGTCTCATCACTGCAGTATTTTGCATACTGTAACACCTCATCAATCGGCTTCGCTTGCCAACAGATCAAATGATTCTTAATCATCTGTCTAATCTCTTCAACAAAACTGAACACAAGGTGATTCATGTCTTTTGGTTCTATGACCTCTGTGCCACTGTAGTGTTTGAACGCCTTTAACAACCTCTCATAGTAAGCATGTATCAACTCTTTGCCTTCTTGTGCCGTTCGATCAATTTTCTGCCAGTCGGTAACTTCCGGCGACCCTTTCTGCTTCAAGAACTCAATCACCTTATAGTAGTGCTTCTACTATAAGGTGCTCCTGTAGCCCTGTACCTTGGTGGTTCCGTCGTCGGCCAATCCACACTCCTCTTGCACTCAAGCCACAAATCAGCTGGAACTATAATCTCAAACAGGGTATTCAAGACTTCCCAAAGACATTTAGCAAGCTTCACAAACCTATCCGTTTGCTGATACCATTCTATTGGCTTTTCCCTCAACCTGCGGTAGTCATTTGTGAATGACAAAATGTCACCTCTAGACCACGGTACATGAACTAGAACCCCTCCAGCAGTCTCTCTCATCTGTAACATCTTTATTGTCCCTGTGTCTGGCACAGCTTTCACCTGCTGTTGTTCCAGGCAGTCACTTTTCCTCTTATCTCTCTTATTTGCCCATCTGCCTTCCCACTTCTCTAATGCTCCCCAAACTTGAGCACTCTGTAGTATCTCTTTGAGGTGTGCCTTCATCCCAGTGGATCTCATGTGATCAAAATCTTTAGGCTCGAAGTCTAACCTATAACTCCTCTTCAGATGTTTAGTTTTGTCTAAGTCTATACTGTATTTGTCTGCTAAATTTGCTAACCTCTGGTGCACCTTACTCACTTCTTTGGTTATTTTCGGGCACAGATATCTTAATTCTACTTCAGTGTATGATTCTAACCTGTTCACTCCCATGCACCCTTCTACTAGCTCAGCTGCTTCCATCCCCAACCTCACAAAATTCAGGTATTCCTCTCTTTCTGATTGCTCTGCTGTTACAGGAGTAGTCTGTGGCGTGTTAAGCTTGTCTAACCATTCATTTAACTGTGCGCTGTCAAGCCTTGCAACAAGATATTTCTAGCTGGCACCATCGGAGTTTGTGACATGTTTGCACTCAGTACCTGTGGAGTTAGTAGACCCAAACCTGCTTGTCTCATGGTTTCTAATGGAACCCCAATCGGACTGAAGTCCAATAAAGATCTAGACCTCTCCGCTGTCTGTTCTACCGGTGTCATCCCTTGGGAACTTCTGAAGAACCCTCCTCTTATCACCTCTAGAGTCATTACTCCTTGGTCACACACCCTAGGCTTTACCTGCGCATACAGCGGTACTGGCGGACCAACGGTAATTGGCAAAGATATAGCAGCTGGTGTCTGTCCATTTCCCAATCCCGGTGGGGCATTGACTCCCATAGCTTGATTCATTATAGGTGCTGTAACTGATTGATGTCTTGTGACTGAAGTATAATTCGGAACCACCTGTTGCTGCGGGTGGGGCAGCAAATGTGGAGTTGGCTCAATCTGCACTCATTTTGATCTCGCGTATACTGGATCAGGCGGCACCATCAAATTAATAGTCGTCTCTAATACTGGGACATCAGGGTAGAGCCTCTGAACTGGTGGTGGCTGCAACTCTATCTGCGTCTCGGTGCAGTGGATACACTAGCACCATTCTGTATCAGAGCTGATGTGGTAACATTATTTGCCTGTACTGTATTCGTGATCCCCTGCTTCTGTGTCGAACTTACAGTACTGGCACTAGTACTCGGTCTATTGTCAATTATAGCATACTGTGGTGGTCAATCATGTAACAACTGATTTAGAAACTCATCATCATCAGAATCATCTGCATCTACCCAAGACTTCTGAGTCTTCTTTTGCGTACTAGAGCCCTTGTCTGTTTTACAAGTGGCCTTTCTTCCCTGTGTTTCAGCCTCTTGAGTTATTTCTGGAAACATCCTAACTCCGTCTATTATTTCCCTTCTCCACATCTTGGTCTCACTATCCCATCTAGCCTCCGCTAGAGCCTTTTCTGCTTTCCTCATTCTCCTCTCGAATTTCTGTTGCCTCTGTCGTATGGCCATTGATTCCCAAATAGCTAACGCCTCAAACTGAGTTGGTCTCGGAGGCGGCTTTTGCTCATTTAACGCTTTCCGCAAATTCTCTAGAACCCCTATGTTAAAGTTTCCATTCTCTGGAAACACCAAACACCCATCTTTCTCTGTTAGTTTGCACCCTTGCTTTAGCCAAAGACATGGCGCGACTCCCTTCTCCTCCATTACGGCATAAGCTGATTAGAATCTAATCAGGAAGTGACTTTAGTTCCCAGAACACTCTTCGCCTACCTTCTCAACCAATTGCCTCTCACGGACGGCTGCCAATCCATGCGCAACCCTTCTTACTAGCTGACCTATCCCAGCGCGGCTCCAATGACATCACACTATCACACTGTGGCTGACAAAGTCTTGCGGCTTGTCTTCCTTACTCTAGATCCACACAAAGCTAATGCAATATATTGCGAGTACCTTAGCAACAAACTCAAATTTGCCGGTCTACTACAGGAAGGGTATCACAATCGCTTCAGAACTTTACAGAGATTTCACTTGAAGCCTCGCCCGCTACTCTCTCCTTCTCAGATCCCGCACTCGCGAGCAAAATTTGACCCGCAAATTTCACTCTTGACTTGTCAATGGTTCGTCCTAGTGCACTTTAGAACTTACCAAATCTCCATCGAAGGTTTTCACTCACACACTTTGACTCAAACTCGACTCGTCAACCACGCCCGATTGACCTATTAAACCAAGCAAATTACAACATAAACCAAGTGTCTCATACACTTATCAATATACTCCGGAGTCTTAGACCACACCAGGTCTGTACATCACCAACACCACATGGACAATTTTTGAGCATAAAGCGCCACACTCACATAAAGTTCGCCGACTTCCCTACTCTCATACTGCGGAGTACGCCCACTCCTACTAAAACATCACCTGGCCTAAAAATTCTCACAGACTTCACAATTCACCTGGGATATGCATAAGCTGTTGCAAGCGCAAATTCTACGTCACACATGCCTATCACTAGAACGCAGAGAATATACCCAACTCACTTCGGCAAGCTCTGAGATTCCGGGAAAGTTATTTGGGACTGAGGGGCACATCATCTTTCCAATTTGCATTATTTCGAAAACAACTAAAGCAATGGTCCCTCGTCCTAGGGCCCGAAAGGGCCTAAACCGTCCTCTGCTACCAGAACTGATAACGCGTCCCATCCTAGGTAATTTACTTGGTCTGGGACTTGTTTTAGGCCAATGAATCTTTTGACCCTGATTGGAGACACCAGAAGACGAGATAACTACTCAGCATATCAATAAATGAATCAATAGTCTTATCAATATTCACAGTAATAAATCAATCAAATTAGGTAATCACTTCAATATGAATTCGAAGCGCGACACGACCTTTCAGCCATGGATAACCACACCAATTTAGTAAATTTATGATATTTATTCCCCATTGGTTACACTCTACTAGCAAATTTATTAGTCTCAACACCAGAAAACACATCAACAATATTATAATATGGCAACTTGAATAACATTTCATCAAGGCAAAGATCATAAACATTAGAACAAAATACGGCATCAACATGGATTAACTTTAGCAGAGTATCATTTGCGCATTATTCAACAAAGCATAGATTCAGTCGTTTGTCTATTTGCGTTTGTTTACCCTTAAACCCTTAACTAACCTCGAATTAGCATTGGCATGTTGGGCTTCAAGCAAAACAACTTAGCAACACAAATTTTGAAAACATCTAACTATGGTGTCTATCAAAAGGAAGCAGTTGGTACCTAGAAAGGAAAGGCAAACAGACAATTACAATCTCATCATCATATAGTTACCCTCCGTAATGGGTCAGCATACAGAGTCAGTCTTCGTCCTCAGGACATCAGATGATTCGCCATCAGCCAGGAAACGCAGCAAAGTTCAGCAAGACAGGCAATATGGGACACTTCCCTCATAAGGAGGAAAAGTATAGAACGGGCAAGGCAAGGGTAAGGACGGTTTGAAGAATCGAACAGCAAAAGTCTAAGACAGAGTGACAAAGTGGTTAGGTAATAGCATAGAATGGCACGTAATGGCTAGAAAATGGCAATAGTGGCTAGGAATGGCTGCTTTCTCCTTGTGACACGGGATTATATCAATTATGTTGTACAGTCTCCTAATTTCCAATTGGGCAAACGTTGGTGCATCATTATCTCCAACCAATAATCAGGTAGTCACCTCATTAGGATTGTCACTTTAGAACAGTTCTCACGTAGTTTATTGGCTCCTGTAATTGACGTCTCCAATGGGTAGAATGTCAGCTACAAACTTTTATTCTCAAGTCCCAGTCAGTAGTTCCATTGTCTTTACCAGTTCAGGTGACCTTGTACCTGTTGCAAGTTTACACTGCTGCATTCAGCAAGAATGTCTCCTTGAGCAAGTCGAGTCTCATGAGAAAGAATTTACACATCTTTTAGCTTCTGGAAAAGTACAACTACGTCCTTCAGCAAGTCAGCACATTGCACGTTAGAGAAATACATTTAATATGAGACCGGCAACTAGGCCCTGACTCATGCTAACTAAGGCCTAGTAACTAATTTTAGCAACCTCTTAACATATAACTCTTAACGCTAATACAAAATCATACATTAGTACATCAATAATTCATTATTATTCAATTTCATTTAACCCCTTAGCTGCTGGGCCTTCCCCCACCCCAGTGCTGAGCCCTTTTTTGGCTATTTGGGGTAGTTTGCACTTAGGCCTTCATAACTTTTTGTCCACATAAGCTATCCACGCCCAAATTTGCGTCCTTTCTTTCCAACATCCTAGGGATTCTAATGTTACCCAGAGTTTGTGGTTTCCCCTGGAGGAGACCAAGAAATTAGCCAAAATACAGTGAACATTTAATTTTTTTAAAAACAAATGGGAAAAAAGGGCTGAGGAAAAAGGCTTGTGGTTTTTTCCCTGAAAATGGCATCAACAAAGGGTTTCTGGTGCTAAAATCACCATCTTCCCACCTTTCAGGAACGGGAAGACTTGAATCAGAAAACTAAATTTTTCCACACAATTTTGGCATTTTACTGGGACATACCCCATTTTTACTATTTTTGGTGCTTTCAGCCTCCTTCCAGTTAGTGACAGGAATGGGTGTGAAACCAATGCTGGATCCTGGAAAGCTAAACATTTCTGAAAAGTAGACATAATTCTGAATTCAGCAAGGGGTCTTTTGTGTAGATCCTACAAGGTTTTCCTACAGAAAATAACATCTGAAATAAAAAAATATTGAAAGTGGGCTAAAAAAACAGCCATTTTCCTCCACGTTTTACTCTGTAACTTTTTCCTGCAATGTCAGATTTTTTAAAGCAATATACTATACTCTTCCGGTTGCGAGGATATATAGGGCTTGTAGGTTCATCAAGATCCCTAGGTACCCAGAGCCAATAAATGAGGTGCACCTTGCAATGGGTT
The DNA here is from genome assembly GCF_031143425.1 of Pleurodeles waltl. Lineage (NCBI taxonomy): Eukaryota > Metazoa > Chordata > Amphibia > Caudata > Salamandridae > Pleurodeles > Pleurodeles waltl. The sequence continues at coordinate 1,222,592,997 of NC_090447.1, forward strand.
TTCATTCTACACCGGGTATACAGCAATTCATTTGCTGAAATATAAAGAATGAAAAATAAGTATCAAGAAAACCTTTGTATTTCCAAAATGGGCATAAGATAAGGTGTTGAGAAGCAGTGGTAATTTGAACATCTCTGAATTCCGGGGTGCCCATACTAGCATGTGAATTACAGGCCATTTCTCAAATAGACGTCTTTTTAACACACTGTCTTGCATTTGGAAGGAACAAATTTAGAGAAAGGCAAGGGGCAATAACACTTGTTTTGCTATTCTGTATTCCCCCAAGTCTCCCGATAAAAATGGCACCTCACTTGCGTGGGTAGGCCTAATGCTCGCAACAGGAAACGCAACATTGACACATCACATTTTTACATTGAAATTTGACGTGTTTTTTGCAAAGTGCCTAGCTGTAGATTTTGGCCTCTAGCTCAGCCGGCACCTAGGGAAGCCTATCAAGCCTGTGCATTTATTAAAACTAGACACCTAGGGGAATCCAGGATGGGGTGACTTGTGGGGCTCTGACCAGGTTCTGTTACCCAGAATCCTTTGCAAACCTCAAAATTTGGCCAAAAAACACTTTTTCCTCACATTTCGGTGACAGAAAGTTCTGGAATCTGAGAGGAGCCACATAGTTCCTTCCACCCAGCGTTCCCCTAAGTCTCCCGTTAAAAATGGTACCTCACTTGTGTGGGTAGGCCTAGCGCCTGTGACAGGTTATGCCCCAGAACACAACGTGGACACATCACATTTTCCCAAAGAAAACAGACTTGTTTTTTACAAACTGCCTAGCTGTGGATTTTGGCCTCTAGCTCAGCCGGCACTAGCAAACCTTGGCATTTTTTAAAACTAGACACTTAGGGGAATCAAAGATGGGGTGACTTGTGGGGCTCTGACCAGGTTCTGTTACCCAGAATCCTTTGCAAACCTCAAAATTTGGCCAAAAAAACACTTTTTCCTCACATTTCGGTGACAGAAAGTTCTGGAATCTGAGAGGAGCCACAAATTTCCTTCCACCCAGCTTTCCCCCAAGTCTCCCGATAAAATTGATACCTCACTTGTGTGAGTAGGCCTAGCGCCCGTGACAGGAAATGCCCCAAAACACAACGTGGACACATCCCATTTTTTGACAGAAAACAGAGGTGTTTTTTGCAAAGTGCCTACCTGTAGATTTTGGCCTCTAGCTCAGCCGGCACCTAGGGAAACCTTCCAAACATGTGCATTTTTTAAAACTAGAGACCTAGGGGAATCCAGGATGGGGTAACTTGTGTGGCTATGACCAGGTTCTGTTACCCAGAATCCTTTGCAAACCTCACAATTTGGCTAAAGAAACACATTTTCCTCAAATTTCGGTGACAGAAAGTTCTGGAATCTGAGAGGAGCCACAAATTTCCTTCCACCCAGCGTTCCCCCAAGCCTCCCAATAAAAATGGTACCTCACTTGTGTGGGTAGGCCTGGTGCCCGCGACAGGAATAGATCACCCAACGGTCAATGTTGGTCCTCACATGAGGCAGCTGTTGACCCTGGGGTGATCCATTCCTGACACAGGCACTAGGTATAGGCACTCAAGTGGGGTAGTGTTTTTATCAGGACAGGTGAGGAATCACTGGGTGGTAGGAATTTTGTGGATCCCAGCATATTCCTGTAGTTTGTGTGACAGAAATGTGAGAAAAATAGAGTTTTTATTCAACATTTCAGCTTTGCAGGGTATTCTGGGTAAGAAAACTTTGGGGGATCCACACAAGTCACACCTCTGTCGGCTCCCCCGAATGTCTAGTTTCCAGAAATGTTTGGGTTTAGTATGTTTCTCTATATGGCCGCCGAACCCAGGACCAAAAACACAGGTGCCTGCCTTACAAAACCAGTTTGTTATGTGATAGATAATTTTGGTGTCTCCACAATACGATTTGAGCAGTGGAATTTGGGGCTGAACTAAATTGGGGAGCTCCCAAGAGAGCACTCTCTCTCTCTGTTTGCCGCTGCATTCACCTGCTCTCTGGGTTGGGCTAACCCACTATTACCCAGTTGCACAGACTGTGCTTGCGAAGGGACAGCAGGACTGTCCTCATCACCTCCCTCATAATTTACTGGAAGGGGAGTTATCGAATGGGACTCCGACGACTGAAAAATCACTCCCAGAGTCTGCGCCATTGTCCTATCCCTCAGATGCTGTTTCAGTATCTGATGTCTCAGTCTCTGATCCTATGTCAGAGCTGTCCTCTATAACCCGAGTGACGGCAGCAGTCATCCATCAAGATGCCATCTCTGCTATTGGCTAAACTGTTGCTCTAAAACACTAGCCTATGTAGACAGTCACAAAATCGATGGTGTGTGTGAGATACGTGCAACAGTAGAGGCCACCTTACCTGCGCTTCTTTCCTCAATCAGCACTTTCTTTCAAGACACTCAAAAAACACCTTGTCACATACCATTCGTCACAGTCTTTAGCACCTCCTGCGCCCAGTCCATCAATCATTATTGGTTCTCCCACTCCCTCCTCCTCGGATTCCCTCATTACCACTCAGCAAAAGTGCCCTTCATCTCTCTATAGCCGCCCCCCACCCGCACATACATTTCATTTGTATTATAGCACAGGTAATGGCTGACTTTACTAATGTACTCAGCTATTGACATAAAATACAGATTTGCTCTTTGCAGTAGGCATATCAACCTTCTGCGCTTCTTTATGGCACTAAAACTGCCACTAGACAAAAGGCTGATCCTTTTGTAGCAGAAACATAATCACAATACTTACTTGACTTTTTTATTGCTACCTAAAAGCTACAGTTGAAATGCGTCAGTTGAAGTATGTGCATTGCTTTGAAGACGCAAGCTGCAACTGCAAGACGACTGGTGGCAAATATATATGTGTATATATATATATATATATATATAGATCACTTTTATATGTGGGTCTGGTTTTCCTAGGGGCCGATCGCAGCCCCCAGGGAAACCATACATGTATTGACAAAAGTGATCTATATATATATATATATATATATATATATAGATCTATCTCTATATAGATATATCTATCTACATAGATATCTATAGATAGCTCTATATATATATATATACATAGATCTATCTATAGATATATCCATGTAGATATAGCTACATAGATATAGCTATATATATAGATCTATATATATATAGATCTATACTTTTTGGAGACGTTGTATGGTTTCCTTGAGGGCCACAATGGCCCCCAGGGAAACCCTACAACTACTAAAAAAAAATATTGCCCCCACAGGGGGTCACCCTGCTCACGGGTGACCCCCTGCCCATTTCTTTTTTCTTTTTTTTCTTTTTTTTAATAAAAGTTAGCCCCGGGGGGGCCTACCTTTTTTTAAAAAAAATATGCCCCCGGGGGGGCGGCCCATTTTCCGAGGGGGCCGACCCCCCCAAGTGAAATCCCCTGTGTCTAGTGGTGTTTCCTGGCCTCCCATTGGGGGCCAGGAAACACTTTCAGGAAGGCCTCGTAAGAAAGGGGAGAGTCTCCCCTTTCTTACGAGGCCTTCCCGAACGCGTGGAAGGCCGTTTGGGGCTGTTTTCCCCATTGGAGCAGGAAGCGGGCAAAAGCTTCCGTGTCTCCCGGGGACAAAAAAAATAAATAAGAAATCCTCGGGTGCGACGCACCCGAGGATTTATTAACCCCCTCCCTGGTGTCGGCCACTGGTTGTGACCCGCACCCAAGGGGTTAATCATCGTATACATTGGAGGCCACTCCCCGTGGGCACATTTCATACACGCGTTTAGTAAAAGCACAGCAATACATTTTGTATGCGGCATCATTAGGCATTAATTTGCAAACATTTCATGTTAATTTTGATTATAATAACTACACTCCAACACAGGCGGCGTGTCGCCTGCTCTTTCAGGAGATGAGAGAGATCCATTTGCAGGTGAATGCAGTGAGTGACTGCACTGTCATACAGGGAATGTATTGAGGGTTCCATGGGAACCCCTTTACCACCCAGAAGGTCTGCTTTCAGGAGGTGCACTGAAAGTCAGCCACCTTTCAATAGCGCACTTTCAGTGTGCCTCCCAAGGGCATGTTTGACTCTGTGCCCGTGTCAGTAATATGGTGTGGGCGCAGACTCAAAGGCAAAGTGATTCCCTTATTTGCATGGGGCCATGCCGCCTTGCAACTGAGGGAAAGCCCTCTTAGTACAGAAGAGGATGCCCAAGCGTCTGCGCCCCCTTTTGTAATGCAATTGTGCCACAGGGCACACAAAGAGAGTGCACATGCCCATTGAGCATCCGTCACGATGTATGAAGCAGCCCCTGAAAACCTGCGACTGGGTGAAATCTCCCTGACTACAACTGCCAATGTCTGTGGATTCCAAAAAGTAGACAATCTACACCAGGATTTAGGAGTACCTTCATGGTGGGTGCAGTTGTACTTCTTGTTTGTGAACTGGCCCCACAGATCTTCTCTGACACTAGTTTATGTCTTTTCATGATCAGCATCCATTTTTAGTTCTCGCCTACACAGCGGATGCACTCTGCTTGCAAGGGGTACTGCCTTTGCTTCCTATTTTTTCTCCTATTTGTTGCTCTTTTCTACTGTCTTCTCATTGGACAGTGCTCACCATGTGTCACTTCCTTTACTTGCGGTGACAAACAGACGAAGTACAGATTAATTATCTTTGATTATTGCCCCTCCACTGGCTTCTCTGATGCTTGAACTGGAATCTAGGTACTATTTGTGAGCTATGACTTGGTCAATGCTGGCCATGATATAGCTCTTTTGTGACCTTATTTAACTTATCCCCACCCCTCCATTTCTTCTCCACCCTTCCATCCCTGTTTCTTCTCAAAACCTCCCACCCAATCAATCAATCAATCAATTTGTAAAGTGCGCTACATACCTGTGAGGGTTTCAAGGTGCTGAGGAGGGGGGGGGGGTAGGGTGCAGCTGCTGCTCGAAGAGCCAAGTCTTGAGTAGTTTTCTGAAGGAAAGAAGGTCCTGGGTCTGTCGTAGATCCGGCGGGTGGGTGTTCCAGGTCTTGGCGGCGAGGTACGAGAATGATCTGCTGCCAGAAGATTTGCGTCGGATGTGGGGCACGGAGGCTAGCGGAGCGGAGATGCCTGGTGGGGGTGCAGAAGCTAAGTCTGTTGTTCAGGTATGATGGTCCGGTGTTGTGGAGTGCCTTGTGAGCGTGGGTGAGGAGCTTAAAGGTGATCCTCTTGTTGATGGGGAGCCAGTGAAGGTCTCTTAGGTGGGGGGTGATGTGGCAGTGGCGAGGGATATCGAGGATGAGTCGGGCGGAGGCGTTTTGGATGCGTTGGAGGAGTTTGCATGAGATACCGGTGTAGAGGGCGTTGCCGTACTCGAGTCTGCTGCTGATGAGGGCCTGGGTTACTGTTTTTCTTGATTCTGTTGGGATCCATTTGTAGGCTCTGCGAAGCATGCGGAGGGTGTTGTAGCAGGAGGAGGAGATGGCGCTGACCTGCTTTGACATGGAGAGTGAGGAGTCAAGGATGAAGCCAAGGTTTCGTGCGCTGTCGGTGGGTATCAGTGGGGGAACCAGCGTGGACGGCCACCATGAGTTGTCCCAGGCGGAGGGGGTGCGCCCAAGGACGAGGACCTCTGTTTTGTCCGAGTTCAGTTTTAGCCGGCTGTTTCTCATCCAGTCGGCAATGGCTTTTAGTCCCTCGTGGAGGTTGGTTTTGGTGGTGTGCGGGTCCTTGGTGAGGGAGAGGATGAGTTGAGTGTCGTCGGCGTAGGAGATGATTTTGAGGTTGTGCTGACGGGCCATTTGTGCGAGGGGGGCCATGTAGATGTTGAACAGGGTCGGGCTGAGGGATGAGCCCTGGGTTACGCCGCAGATGATGTTGAAACCTTTGGATTGGTACGGGGGAGGTGGACTCTTTGGGTTCTACCGGCGAGGAAGTATGCGGTCCATTCGACGGCCTGGTCCTGGATTCCTGCTGTGTGAAGGTGGGATTTTAGGGTGTGGTGACATACGGTGTCAAAGGCGGCTGATAGGTCTAGCAGGATGAGGGCTGACATTTCTCCATTGTCGAGGTGGCTTCTGATGTCATCTGTGGTGGCGAGGAGGGCAGTTTCGGTGCTGTCGTTGAGTCTGAAGCCGGACTGGGAGGGGTTGAGGATGTTGTTGTCTTCGAGGTACCGAGTGAGCTGAGTGTTGATGATTTTCTCAATGACCTTCGCCGGGAAAGGGAGCAGAGAGATGGGCCGGAGGTTTTCCAGGTCCTTGGGGTCCGCCTTTGGTTTCTTGAGAAGGGCGTTCATTTCGGGGTGATTCCAGCTGTCCGGGAATCTTGCAGTTTCAAAGGAGATGTTGATGGCTTTCCGTAGGTGTGGTGCGATGGCTGTGTCTGCTTTGTTGAAGATGTGGTGTGGGCAGGGTTCTGATGGTGATCCGGAGTGGATGGAGTTCATGGTCTTGCGGGTTTCGTCGTCGATGATGTTGGTCCAGGAGGTCAGTCGGCTGGAGCGGGTGGAGTTTGTGGTGGGTGGGGCAGGAGCGTCCGGAGTGTGAGGGGAGTTGAAGCTGTCATGGATGTCCGTGATTTTTTGGTGGAAGGCGGTTGCTAGGGTGTCGCATAGTTCTTGGGAGAAGGTGATGTCGTTGACGGTGGCGTTTGGGTTGGAGAGTTCTTTTATGATGCTGAAAAGTTCTTTGCAGTCGTGGGCGTTGTTTTCTAGGCGGGTTTTGAAGGAGGATCTTTTTGCTAGCCTGATGAGTTGGTGGTGTTTGCGTGTGGCATCCTTGAGTGCCGTGTGGTTGTCTGGAGTGCGTTCGAGTAGCCATATTAGCTTGAGTTTTCGGCAGTGGCGTTCGGAGGCTTGGAGGACATCGGTGAACCAGGTGGCTTTTTTGTTGATGTGGTTGTTGGAGGGTTTTCTGAGTGGAGCAAGGCGGTCGGCGCAGTCGTTGATCCATAGCTTGAGGTTGTGTGCCGCGATGTCAGGGTCTGTGGGGTTGACGGGCGGTTTCTGGGCTAGGGCGTTGGTTAGTTGAAATTCGGTGACTTTGCCCCATCGGCGGTTAGGTGGTTGTTCGGTGAGGTGGTGTTCTGTCTGTTTCTTGAAGATAAAGTGGATGCAGTGGTGGTCGGTCCAGTAGAGGTCGGTGGTATGGTTGAAGGTGACGTGGTTGCTTGTGGAGAAGATGGGGTCAAGGGTGTGACTGGCTGTGTGGGTGGGTGTGTTGACGAGCTGTGTGAAGCCGAGGTTGGCAAGTTTTTCGGTCAGGGTGGTGGAGTTGGTGTCATTGTTGTTTTCGAGGTGAAAGTTCAGGTCCCCGAGGAGGATGTAGTCCGTGAAAGCGAGTGCGTGGGTGCTGGCCAGGTCGGCGATAGCATTGCTGAAAGGTGCCCTGGGTCCTGGGGGTCTATAGATGAGTGTTCCTCTGAGCGTGGTGTTGGGGTCGGTGCGGACTTGGAAGTGAAGGAGTTCAGCGGCGCTGAAGGAGTCGTCCAAGGTGGTTTTGACTTCAAGGGTGGCTTTGTGGATGATGGCTATGCCTCATCCGGTTCTGTTGGTGCGGTCTCGGCGAGCGACTTTGTATCCGTTCGGGATGGCTATGGCGATGTCGGGTGCTGAGGAGTCGTTCCACCAAGTTTCGGTTAGAAAGGCCACATCCAGGGAGGTGGAGTCGAGCAGGTCCCAGACTTCGATGGCGTGCTTGTGTGCTGAGCGGGTGTTGAGGAGTATGCAACGGAGGTGGTTGGTCTTGATCCTAGGAGGTTTGTGGGCTCTGTTGCAGGTGAAGCTGCATTTGTGGCAGGAGAAGGGTCTGTGCTTGCTCTTTGGAGAGGCCTGGAAGCAGGTGGTGTTTCGGCTGGTGTTGTTTGTTGAGTGTGCGGAGGGTGTCGGCATTATAGCGGATGCTGACGGGGTGGCTGTTGCCTGGGCCAGGGGTTCTGGCGCTGGGCGCAGTCCAGGTGCGGACGGGTGCAGACGGGCTTGTCTTTGGCGCACCTTCGCGTGCCAGTGGCACGCCCGCACCGCGGCAGCCATAGGAGGAGGGGAGGTTGGGAGTGGCAGCTGGGAGGCGAGAGGGCCTGGCAAATGAGAGGGCTGGGCCCGCAGGGGACGCAGCGGCGGAAAAGTGGATCTGGAAAGGAAACAGTGAGAAGGAGGGGGGAGGGGCCGCAGGGGCCGCAACGGCGGGAAAGTGGATCTGGAAAGGAAACGGTGAGAAGGAGGGGGGAGGCGGGAGGGGCCGCAGGGGACGCAGCGGCTGGAAAGTGGATCTGGAAAGGAAACGGGATGGAGGTGGTGCGGAGACGGAGCGAGGAGCGATCTGCCTGCACAAGCAGGGTCAAAGGTTGCTCCCTGCTACCCAACCGCAGCTGCCATAAGAGGAGGGGAGGGTGGGAGTGGCAGCTGGGAGGCGGGAGGGCCTGGCGAATGAGAGGGCTGGGGGGGGGCCGCAGGGGATGCAGCGGCGGGAAAGTGGATCTGGAAAGGAAACGGTGAGAAGGAGGGGGGAGGCGGGTGGGGCCGCAGGGGACGCAGCAGCGGGAAAGTGGATCTGGAAAGGAAACGGTGAGAAGGAGGGGGGAGGCGGAAGGGGGCGCAGGGGATGCAGCGGCTGGAAAGTGGATCTGGAAAGGAAACTGTGAGAAGGAGGGGGAGGCGGGAGGGGCCGCAGGGGCTGCAGCAGCGGGAAAGTGGATCTGGAAAGGAAAGGGGGAGAAGGAGGGGGGAGACGGGAGGAGGCGCAGGGGACGCAGTGGAGGGAAAGTGGATCTGGAAAGGAAACGGGATGGAGGTGGTGAGGAGACGGAGTGGGGAGCGAGCTGCCTGCAGAAGCAGGGTCAAATGTTGCTATTTAACCCTATTTAACTTATTTATTAAGCACTCTACAACCATTGGTGTCTCTCATGTAGGTCCCTGGCCGTGTTCCCCTCTCTCGTCCGTTTGCTTTTATCCCACGCATGCCCTGCCTCCCCCATCATCACAGTGAGGGGACCAAGGTGCAGGCAATTGCAAGTCAGCGTGATTGGAGCAGTGCATCTGCTGCTTTTGCCCTCTGTTTGGCATGGCAACTACACTTACAGCTTTTGATCATGAAACCCAGTGTGTTTGCCCTTTTGGATGGAAGAAAACTGTTTTTTTTCAGTATTGTTCACTTCATGGAGTGTGTTTGGTAAAGCTACTCCCCAAGTCAGTCAAATATGACCTTATAATTTTTCTAAGGTGAGAGCGCCTTCATTTTGGAATTATTACTTGCCACTCTATGCCCCCCTGCTGTGTTGTTCTAGCAGCCCGTTATTTCCGCACCCACTCTGCTGCCATGGTGGGTGAAAATGGCTGGCGGAATGCCACAGCAGCACAAGTGTGCATGTCCGTGCACTTTGAAGCCTGCAGCACAGAGCTGCTGCCCTTTAGTACTGCTCATAGAACCACCCAAAACACTGCTGCCACATCCAGGGCCGTGCATGATTTTTGGGGATTATTCATGTACTGTGTTCAGCTCACAATGTCCATGTCGTAGCAGTGCCTTTAATGTGTGAAACAATGTAGGGGCACATAAATTCAAAGGTAAGAATCCTTTTGATATGTTTTGGTCCCCGTTGCGTTCTTATTCACATCCCACATTGCTTTCTCTACCCTCACTTTATTAAAACAACACTTTCACACTTTTTTCTTTTCAAGGGGCACACTGCAGTGCACCATTCATTGTTGTTCTTTATTTGATATTTTCAGGCTTTACAGTGAAACTTCCAATGACTGTGTTGCTTGTAAATGCACCCACAGTTGCAGGTTTCTTTTAGGTTCTGCAAAATGTCACTCTTTAGACTAGGACCACATAATTATGAAACTGTTTCCTTCAGGCAGGTTATTTCTGGAAAAGGTGAGTTTAACATTGTCCCTGAAAATCACAGATTACCCCTACAAAAATCAGTTAGCAGCATGAAAAGCTTATTTTGTTTATTTTGTAACCATGCTGCACAGCATTGTGAATGCTAAAAGGCTATACTCCACTGGCAAAGCCAATAGGTGCCAAAGATGAGACTATTGGCTTTGTCAATGCATGTTATTATACATGTTTAAAATCATTGCTGTTCATTCATCAACCTTTATTTCTAAGCGTTTTTAATTGCATAACTCATTATCCTAAATGTAACATGCTATAATTATAATGTAGATTTTTATTTAGTTGTAAGTATAAATGGTTTAGGATTCTTTGTGAAAAAGTACATAAAAAGATTTCTGGTAACCAGGTCACACTCAATTTTACACCAAATGCAGCATATCCTAGTTATATGAGATGATTTTAACAATGCCCCTCTTTTCACACTTATTAGAATCACTATCTCATAGTAGTCTAATTAATGATGTTTATACTAATATATGTGTGTGGACTTTGCTTATATTTTATCACAATAATTTGAGATGAAGGGAGCAACAAATTATAGGTTTTTGTTTCTTATATCAACAAATCATGCTATTGTTTTATAAGGGCGCTTGCTAAGTAAAAACATATTATAGCAGTGACAAGAGAAACGTGCATTGCTGGATCAAAGCAGTGCACACGTGCAAGAGATCTCTTTGTTTTTCTCAATTGAGATACAGTCACGTCCTAGCTAGACTATTAGGTCTCTGTACTGCAAAAGAGATTCTAGCAAAGGTAATGTTTAGAATGCTTAAGATTTACTTTGATGTGATTTGTGGCATTGAAAATACATCCTGATCAAAGGGGAAATATAAAGCAGGGATTTTTTTTCATAGCTTCTCTGTACTTCTTTGATGAAGGGCTGTATCACATTAATCTACATCTATATAATTGCGTGTAGGTTGTGAATTATCTCAGCAGCTTTCAGAGGGAGTATGTGCATGCACACATGGTCCCTGCTGTAGCACAATGATTTGGAATAATAATCAAAGTGTTCCTTTCTGAGTAGTTGAAAGAAATTTGGTAAAGATTCTCTGATGGCATGTGAAAATGCATACATATTTTTAGTCATGTTTGAGGTTAGACTTTTTACTCAACTAAAATGTAAGGGTCCGAAATTAAAATGTGTCCTGACAAAACATTTTAAATCCAAAATAATACTGAACAAAATGATTGTTGCTGTTTACCATTTGGCACAGCTGGATGTCCCCTATGAACTGGGAGCTGCAAAACACACATTTACCCTGCCCTACTTAGGGGGGGGGAGACACTGAATTACACTGGTAGTACAACATTCATTGTAGGACATCTTCATTCCACACTCGTCTTCCCACCTTCTCATCCTTGCTTCTCATTCATCATCCCTACTTCTCATCCATCATACAGATCCCTACTTCTCATCCATCATCCCTGCTTTTCTTCCATCATCCCTACTTCTCATCCATCATACATCAACCTCCCTACTTCTCATCCATCATCTCTACTTCTCATCCATCATCCCTACTTTTCATCCATCATCCCTATTTCTCATCCATCATACATCATCTTTACTTCTCATCCACCATCCCTGTTTCTCATCCACCATCCCTACTTTTCATCCATCATCCATGCTTCTCTTCCATCATCCCTACTTCTCATTCCTCATCCCTGCTTCACATCCCTACTTCTCTTCCATCATCCCTGCTTCTTAACCCTACTTCTCTTCCATCATTCCTACTTCTCATCCCTCATTCCTACTTCTCATCCCTCATTCCTACTTCTCATCCCTCATCCCTGCTTCTCGTCCATACTTCTCATACATCTTCCATCATTCCTACTTCTCATACTTCATCCATCATCCCTATGCTTCAACCATCATCCCTACTCCTCATTCCTCATCCCTCAGTCATACCAACACATTTTCAGTTTTGTGCAACACACCTTCACATTGATTGTTTGGCAACAGCCAATCAGATTTATGAAAGCTGCATTCTATTTCACTGAAAAGCAGCCTTCTCATTGCATGTGCTGGGTGAAGACGTAGGACAGGAAATGCAACAGTGTTTTTTTTTTTCTAGTGAATTCAAGGCTGTACAACATTTCATTTTATTTAACTAAGCATTTTTCTGTTTACACAGGCTTCTGCAGAAAGCTCTGCTGGTTTGGGAAATACAAGGAGCCCATAGCTTGGGCCATAAATCAGCTCTTGGAGAAGGGGTTATGCAGTTCATCTACAGTTCAATGAAAACCTTTTCTGTAGGACCACTTGTCAAAGCCCAGCTCACCTGAGTTCTTATTCAGTTCTGATGGAGGTTGAAGACAATCCGACCCCACCCTGAAACTACTTGTTCCAGCACACTAGTTTTTAAAACAATGCACTAAGAACAGAAGCTCAAGGGAAGGGGGGAAGTGGATAAAATAAAAAAGAGAGACAACACCGTTCTTGCGTTTCCACTGTTGAAGTGCTGCACAAATCTGCAGCCCTTTCTGACTTCTGTAGAAACTGGTGCCTAATGAAACATGAAGAAAGAACAGATAAGTGCAACCTATTCCTAAATGGGTTCCTGACTATCCCTTTATTTATTAGAAATTCTCTTCTAAAAGTGCCTCTTGGATCCTGGTCTCTAGTTTCCAGGTTTGGAATGTGTTACTGCTCTGGGATGTGTTTTCTATTACTGTAAAGCTTCTAAAACATTAAACAAATACCGTTATCAGAATTACCAATATCAAACATTCATCATAATATAACTAAAGCCTAAATTCCCAATAGCAGACTCACTTTTCCCATATTTCCAGAATCTTTTATAAAACAAATACTGTACTTTTACATCAAAATACAGCATGTAATTTGTGCAAGTCCTTGATTTACTGTTTGCCTTGCTGCTAATGGTTTCCACTGTTCGAATCTTAAAAGTTCAATGAGAAAAAACAATGTTTGCTTCATAAAGTTCTGCAAAATATTCTTGTATCAAAGAGTTTGAATCACAATGTTCGTGGAAGGTATTTTGTTTCAAATTGTCTATACACGAATCCAGAAATTGTTGTCCAAGTTCTTTCAGGTAATAAAAAGTTTTGCACTTACTTGCACTTACTTGTTGCTGATCAGTCTAACCTTGTCTTCTTTCTCTTTTGCAGGTTACTCATAGGAGAGAGGCTGAAGCAAGGAGGAACCGGAAATCGGAAGAAGGAAGAGCCAGAAGCTGCGCCCATTGAAGTCAATGAAAGTCTGTAAAGAGCAGGAGTGCCAGCGCCGAGGGATCTGTTCTCAGGTAAGCGGGAGGTAGACGAGCACAAGCACTGGGTGAGGCTCGGGGATGCCTTTTATAGACAGGGCTGGGTGTGGTTTGAAGGGCTGGGTGTGGTCCTCACATGCTGCACATGTTCTTGGAAGGTGTGCAGAGCTGGGTGTGGTTTGAAGAGCTGGGTGTGGTCCTTACATGCTGCACATGTTCTTGAAAGGTGTGCAGAGTTTCAGTTATTATGCAAATGAGTTGGATTAACACATGGCCTAGGGAGGAGTGTTTTAAAGAAGCCTTGGTAAAAGCAAGGCCCAATGTGTAAACAAAACAGTACATTAAACAACATACACAGAAGCCTGGGGGGGGGGGGGAAGGTGAGATAACAAGAAAGGCTTTCAATAGTAAGTTTAAAAGGGAGCTATTACAGAACCCACTAGTGCAGTGAGAGGGGACATGCTCTTTGCTGTGTACAAACCCTAACACCACTACCTGCTCTGAAAAATGTATTTTACTGACATTGACAAAGGGAAAGTATCCCATGGGGACCCCTTTCCGTTTTTGAATGGGTTAGCATCAGTGTGACACTGGTGCTAACTGCAATTGTTTTGTGACCGCATTTGCGGTCGCAAAACAATCATACATGGGACCTCAAGTCGCAGTCTTCCTAATTGCGACTCGCAATCCCTTTTTGCAATTCGGTAAATATTTTACTGATTCGCAAACATGGGTTGGAACATGTCAAAGTGCATTTTGCACATCGCAAACGGGCCGATTCACTGTTTGCAAACTGCTTCGTACATGTAGCCCTTAATCTCTTATGGTGAAACAACAGAATTGGCCTAATCCACACACCTACCCAACTGCTCAGGCAGTCATTTACTGCCATAAATCCACTGCCTACGCAGAACCACAACCAGCCGCTGTGCCTACTTCCACCTCCCTCCCTAAGCCTCCGAAGACCTACTCCTGCAAAACAAAGTTGAATCCTCAGTTCTTTAATTTTACATGAAACTGAAGACTAAGTTTTTCATCTAGTCTCGGCCAAGGCTTCGGTCCATGCCACGCCTCCTTTTCACCACCAGGATATCCTCCTGTGTCAGTTGTGTGCTCTACAAATACCTATACCGTAAGATTCACAACAGGTCTTCAGAAGTTTCATCTTTTTTTAGGGTGAATCTTCTGAAGCAGATATTCCCAGTGTAGATTGGTCAGCCATGCAGGGCAGGGCAATGCAAGAAGGGAATATGTTTTTCTCTCAGACACGACTCCCACTTTAGAGGTTTGTTTCTGAGAAGCATTAAAAATTTGAGGCAGATTACAACAAGAGTGGAAGCACATCTTGCCAAACTGTCCCCATTGACTCTGTGTATTTTTAAAATGATTGTGCCAAGTTCTAAATAAGCTCAATTGTATGTCATGAATATACTGACATGCTCTCCCTCCAAATACAATCAATGTGTATTTTATTTCTAAATCCAGAAAAGCAGAACATCCTAATCATTTTGAAATTGAATTATTGTTCTATTTTACTCAAGGGGTAGGATATTTGGATGAAACATGTGTTCTTTGGATTAGGTGCATTCCTGCATTTTTTAAGTGATATATTTAAACAAGCTGTATATTTTGTAGAGATTGTTTTTCTAAAATGATACTTCTGATACTCCTAGTTCTCCACCAGCCTTTTCGCCACCTATTCACTGTCATGAAAAGACTGGCAGAGAACAGGTGCATGGGGCTAGAGGGGGCCTCTGCACTGCACATGGCATGGGGAGTGCAGGGATCCCCCTGCCCAGCACCCTTGTAATGCGCACTGTCTGCTATGCAGACAGTGAGCATTACGAAGGTGCTGGAGCCCCCTGAGGGCAGCATCATTGCCGCTGGCTCAACTTCAAGTCAGCAACAATGCTGCCCCCACTTTCCCACTGGGCTGACCGGGGGAAACCTTGGTTTCCACCAGTCAGCCCTGCAGGAAAGTCTTAACGGGGCTGGTGGGGAGATAGACAGCATGGTGGCAACACACCATTAGGAGTTTGGTGGACGGGATCATAATCAAGCCCTTAGTCTCTTTTTTGGAAGTTGAAAATCTGCAGCAGAAAGAAGCTGCAGCCTGTAGTTGATAAGGGATCCACACGGCGGATGCCGCTTCTGCCAGGAGCCGCTAAACAGTATTTGCTGCTGAAAAGTCAGGCCAACCATGGATGGACCTTGGGCAAATCGACAAGCAGGTGGGTCCCAATCTCCTCTCTGTTCTTACAGTACCTTTTCGGTAAAAACATTCCAAGTCCTAAGTTTCGGACTATTTGGACACCTTTAGCACCACTTCAAAGGGTCCAGGACTGGAGCAGTACCACTTTGAGGGTCAGGACTCACTCAGGCAGGCTCCAGGTGCAGGTTCAAGATGGTTGAAGCCTTTTCTGTCCCTGAGGTTCTAATTGGGTAGCCATCCAACTAGCCCTTTGAGTCAATTTGAAAGTCTTGGATTCAAAGTGAAGAGCAGGACCCAAGCAGCAGGGCAGACCTCTGGGAGCTCACAGCAGGCCTCATGCAGCAGAGCAGTCCTTCTTGGTACAGCAAAGCAGTCCTTCTGAATTACATCTCAGTCCGGAGCAGCAGGCAACCCTGAGAGTCTTTCCACAGGTCCAGAATGAACTGAAAAGGAGGTCTGAAGGTCCTTTTGTATGCATGTTGCCTTTTTGAAGTGGAAGTGACTTCTGGATGTTTCTCCTCAAAGAAGTGTCTGGAATGTTCTGCCTCCCTGCCCTAGTCTCAGTCTGTCTAGAGGCACAATAGGTTCACGTGAAGTTCTTTGTGTGAGAGAGGACACAGTCCTATAATGTGCAAGTGGGGCTGTGCAGATCTCCAATGGCAGACCTGCGGCATGTTTTAAGGGCTACTTTAGTAAGTGGTGCAAAAAATGCTGTAGGCCCCCAGCAGCATTTAACTTACTAGAACCCGAGTATATGTTATACCACTTTACTAGGGACTTTTAGGTCAATTAAATGTGGCAATAAGGTGTAAGCCAATTATACCATGTTTTAGGGAGTGAGCACAAGCACTTTAGCACTGGTTAGCAGTGATAAAGTGCACAAAGTCCTAAAAGCCAACAGCACCAGGTTCACATAACAGGAGGAGTGAAGGCAAAAGGTTTGGGGGCTACCCTGCAGAGAGTGAAAAGTCCAACAGTCCTCTTTAGTTGGTTACTGAAAAATGTTTTCTTCTGACACCTAGACACGTAGAACCAAAACATCCAAATCCAAAAAACAGAAACTATTTGGAAGAGGCATAAACCGCAGTTAAATCTTTTCTGTGATAGTCACCTACATATGTGCTGATCACACTCATATATTAATATTTTATTTATTTAAAGAGGTTTTTGAAGCACGAACATGACCCTAGAGTATTGCTGTACACAAACTGGAACAGCAAAACTGAACCACTATACAACACCAGTTTGCAGTTTGCCAGAATGTTCCCCATCTGCTGACAACGGGTCTCTACCAAGAATGAGAATCCCTACTTACTGGCATTATCATTAGAAGGCCCAGCTGTTCAAGATGCATCCACGTACTCACCTCTGCAAGAAACAGACTGCCATTTCATCAACACATCCTTAATGATTTCTCACTCACGCCATTGAAAAGACAGATGGCCACCGACATCCCAGGTTCAGAATGGGGCAATGTAGGGCAAGATAGGTAATTGCATGTGATGCGCTAAAGCACAAGGGTTGACAGGGGGCACGAGCATTGCACTGGAAAGTGGCACTGGGTAAGTAGAATTCTAAGGCCAGCCACCAAAATGCAAAGGGAAGAACTGAAGAACTGGGGCAGTTTTACAAGGTAAAAGGGAAACCTGTGTTTTTTTCATTCATCTTCTCCATCTGTACACCTGCACTAGTCTTTGTCTTTCTGATACGAATGTTTGTTTTCTGCGTTGGCTAAGGCTGATCTACGCCACCATCTGAACTATCTGTTTGTGTTTTTACTACAATAATCTGTAACGATTGTTAATTGGATTGTTGTGTACATTTGCTGATATTCTTTCTTAATGGATCTTGATGAAATTAACCTCTTCTCTAATTGTTAACTTTAAATGGTTTCTGGAACTGTAACATTGCTCTACACTAATTGTAGACGAGGAGTCTAGATACATACTCATGGGCTGTTTGTTAGTTTGTGGGGGGGTAATAAGACTTTAGCAATCAATAACATTGTCAAAAACATAAGGGCTGATTTAAGAGCCCCTAGCGTCATCCTGACGACACATTAGCATTATTTTGTGATGCTAATCTAGATTTCGATGGCCAAAAACACTGCACCATATTTACAAAGATGTGCAATGCATGCAATGTGCCATTTTGTAACCCTTTATGCTACATTATGCCTGTGCCAGGCATAATATATGCAAGGGGGCATTTTCCCATTGGAGGGGCTGAAAAAAAAGATTTCCTTTTGCCACATTTTTTTAACACTTTTAATGCCTGCTCAGAGCAGGTGTTAAAAGAGGGCATATATTGAACACAATGGGCTCCTATGTACTCAGCGGGAGTAGCGCCAAAATTTTGGCACCACTCCTGCAGAGTACATCAATGGTGTAAAAAATAATGATGCTCTTGCCCCTTACCATGCGGCATGGTGCACCATGTTTTAAATAAGGCGCACACATGGTGGCGGAAGGGGTGCACTAAGGGGCTTGCTAAGGGGAGCAAGGAAAGTGGCGCTGCACTGGGTGCAGTGCCACTTTTCTTAAATCTGCCCCACAGTGTTTGGGAAAAGAGGGCATGTTAACTAAAACCTATTGATGAGAACACAACATTCACAATACTGGCACAAAATGACTCCACTACTGAAGCAAGAGCAAAAGGCTATCAAATGCAGGCGCACATTGAAACACATGGCATGTGTTAATACAATTGTGTGATGTCCTGCTCCTAATCATACAAAGTTAGGGTCTTCTCAAGAAATCCCACAGGTACCCCAGCCAATGTCAGTGGAGAGGAGGTGCCACAACTATCCAGTCCCCCAACAGAAGATGACCCCAGTGATGACAGTAACTCTGGACTTCTTATCTGGATGAGCAACCTGGCCCATCAGTGAACACTGGACAGCTGGTCACCCAAGCCCACTCACAGACCACCACAGAGCCTCCCTCATCAGGATCCAACACCACAGCACCCACCGAGCATACCCACAACTCTGTCCCCAGGACACATCAATCTGCAGTGTGTCCACCTGTATAGGGTCCCCACTCCACACCTCGCCCCTAAGACAATCAGGGACCTGGGGTTAGTGGGCACACCGTTTAGAGGACAGAGGCACAGGCTAACAGGGATACTGGGAGGACTGCTGTGCACCGGGGGAGGACAGGACCAGGGAACCGACTCTCCAGGAGGCACTCTCCGAGATCCTGGGAGCCTACCAACATTCCCAGGACATGATGGGCCAGATCCTTGACAACTTGCAGGAGAACAGGCAGCTGCAGGAGGGACAGTATCAGGGGATCAGGGAGGACTTGCAGGCCATAAACACCACACTGATCTCCATAGCACGGGTGCTGGCAGACATGACCAGCATCATGAGGGAGGCAACAGCACACCAGCGAGCCCCTACCACTAGCCAGTCCATTGACCAGCCCTCCACTTCTGCTGTCACTAGTGGGCAGGAGACCCCGCCACAGGACCCCCAGGCCACCAGCACCCCACCTCCTGCAGAAGGTGAACCCTCTCGCAAACGTTCCCTGCGACCCAGACAGAAGCCAGTGACACTTGCCAAGACCACCGCCAGGAAATGAGACTCTCCTGATTGTCACCCTTGTGTACTACTCAGTCACCTTGTCCACCTTGAACTGCCTTAGCTCCCCTTCCTATGGCCACTTGGACACTGCAGCTGTGCTACAAACAGACTGGAACAATACCCTGGACTTTCCTCCATCATCACTCCATTCCATTGCACTTGTCCCTCAATTCGTTAGCACTAAAATAAACACTCTTGAACACAACTCAAAAACTTGTATGTCATGTGTTGAAACAGTGTATTTATGGAAACAGTGTGTGTCATTGGAAGTACTGATGGATAACTATTCCGTTGTCTTCATTCTTATCTTCAGCCTCTTCATCCTTACTGTCATCAGGGTCTACTGCAGCCATGGGGGCATCTCCGGTCTCCTCCTCCTGCAGAAAAGGTACATGGCGCCTGAAAGCCAGGTTGTGCAACATGCAGCATGCCACTGCTATCTGGCAGACCTTCTCAGGTGAGTAGCACAGGGATCCACCTGTCAGATGGAGGCACCTGTACCTGGCCATCAGGAGGCCGAAGGTTCTCTCGATGATCCTTCTGGTGGCCCATGTGCCTCATTATAATGCTTTTCAATCCTTGTCCTGGCATTCCTCACAGGGGTCAGCAGCCACGATAGGTTTGGGTAGCCAGAGTCACCTGCCAGTATTTAGGGACAACATTTAACAACACACTATCCTATGAGGTTAACACCAGAGGCATACACTAACATACACTGGATGGGGACCAAGGCTCACCTATTAGCCACACTCTGTGCCTCTGTAGTTGGGCCATTACATTTGGGATGCTGCTATTCCTCAGGAGAAATGCATCATGCACCGACCCAAGATACTTAGCATTGACGTGGGAGATGTACTGGTCCGCCAGGCACACCATCTGTACATTCATGGAGTGGAAACTCTTATGATTCTTGTACACTTGTTCATTCTGGCGGGGGAACAAACGCAATATGTGTCCCTTCCATCGCCCCAATAATATTGGGGATATGTCCCATTGCATAGAATCCAGCCTTCACAGTGGCCAAATCGTCAACCTGGGGGGAAGCTATGTAGCTGAAAATGTGTTTTACCAGGGCAGACAACACTCTTGCCAGCACAATTGAGAACATTGGCTGTGACATTCCTGCTGCCAAGCCCACTGTCACTTGGAATGAACCTGTCACCAGGAAATGGAGCACTGATAGCACTTGCGCAAGAGGGGGGATCCCAGTCAGATGATGGATAGATGAGATCAGGTCTGGCTCCAACTGGGCACACAGCTCTGTGATTGTGGCCCTTTCAGTCTATAGGTGAGGGTAATGTGCCTGTCCTCCAGTGTAGCTAAGTCCACCAGGGGTCTGTACATTGGGGAATGTCTCCACCTCCTATTCATCTGCAGTGGTAGGTATTTAAGGGACACAAGAGTGAGTAGGCTCTCACAATTGGAACAACAAAACCACAACAGCAGTCCACATGGTGCACTTATGTATTGGAACAGTGTTAATGGCGAAGTATGTGCCAATCTAATCTGTGTTGCAGCAATGGCCGACATGGTTGCCCCCCACCCCCCAAAATGGTGACCGCCTGTCCTGTATGTAGGTGGAATTGAGGAAACTCAGCCGACGTTGGGCGTCGTGGCGGAATGCGGTCTTGCACCGATGTGCAATTCCTCATTGGATAATATGGGGCTCTATGGAGTACAGTGGCCAATGGGGATCTACACTCGCGGTGACAGTGTACACCGCCACGGATGTGACCGTCATTTTCTAACTCAATCCTCACTTGTTTCCTGACCTTCAACAGGAGAAGACCTACAGTGCATGTGCTGCTGTGACCTGTGTCTGTAACCTACCATGGCCCATGTGACCGGGTAAGGGCCCCTGCCTTCACTTCGAAGGAGTTGGAGTGACTGGTGGATGGGGTCCTAAACCGGTACAGACAGCTGTATGGGCCTCCAGACCAACAGGTGAGTACACTTTGGCCATGATGCATGTGTTAAGGATGCATTGAGATGTGTGTGCAAGCATTGTGTAAGGGTGGGTGGGGGGATTGTCTGTTGGCAGTGTTCATGTTGTGCGCTGGGCTGCGTGTGTGCCAATGGTGATGGAAATGGGTATGGTGGGCCATCTGTGTGATGGGCTAGACTGTTTGTTTAATGGTGTTCTCCTCTCTTCAATACACATACTGACTTTTCTCTTCAATTCCTTGCACAAAGTACCCCTATTTCACCCATTCTGACTGACTACATGGCTTCCTTCAGAGGGTCCTATGCTTATCATTCAGACATGCTGAAGGGATGTAGATCTACATTTTGTTTTCCTTTTATCTAGCCAATAATCTAAGTGCACAACCATGACAGTCTATTCATAACCATGTGTTGCATTCAGGATACTCTACTTCATGCCATCCCAAAGTTCCAGTTCAGTCATCCACTGTAGAATAAGCGTACACTCTTCTCTGTGGGCTACACTGTCTTGACTAGGAATCACCTATGAAGCACTTATAACAGAGTATTGGGATACACTGTTACAGCTAAGATAAAAGCGTAGAATCACTGCCCTTGACTGTGAGTCCAGCAAAACTGTGAGCTGCACAAGGAATACAATTCAATTTGGGTCAGAATTATGTATGTTTTTCTTGACCATATGAGATCTTTTGGTATGAGCTAACAGAAAGGATGTTTGAATGATCTGAATCCCTTGTTATATTACCAGCTACGATTGTTGCATAGGTGTGTCTGCTTATATATTTTTATCGTGGTCAAAGTAACATAGTTAAATTAAATCTAAGGTCCTGAATAATCCATTTCAAGTGCAAATGGCCAAGTCAGTTATATCTGCCTCTGTAGTGTTTAGACATTTAATATTGGCCCATATGCATATTACCCACCTTGTGGTATTTGCTCAACAGCCATAACTTGGCAATAGTTGTGTTAAAACAGTACAAAATTCCAATTTGAATACCCTGGAACACCACTGAGCTTTCCAAAACGCACAAGTTTGAACAATTTGCCAAGAAGATTATTGTCCGGTTTTAGGGATTTTGTTTTCATTGCTCTTCGGAGGCAATTCTTTTTTTTTTAGGTTTGGTGCTAGCCAGGAAAGACCTTTTCATTTTACTAAAACTATATGTATTACTTTTTGGGGTTTTCAGGCAGCCTATTGGTCTGATACTATTTCATTTACAGTTTTCTTCTACCTACTACAACGTACAGCACGGGGCAATAGATGAGCCCACTTCAGCCATTGGCTAACCTCATTATGAGTGATGACATTCTGCACATTTACAAAGAGCGCATCCACATACAAATTAGGTCTCTTAAATGGCAGACATTACATTTCTGAGGTCAAAACATGTTTTTGCTTCAAGCCAATGTTTTTTTTTTTTAATTGATGCTGGCAAGCAGCTTTCCCAACAATAACATTCTGCGAAAGAGATGGCAAACTAAACAAGCGTTGGCAATCCAAACACCTGTTGACCAAACCTATTGGCTTGTGAGAAAAATTTGTTCTGTCTGGTGCCTTGCCCCACCTGGCAATTTTAGGCAATAAATAATCAATGTCGAACAGCCTGCTGTAAATAGTGAGGGCCTTCCAACAATTTTTGAAAAGCAGCCTAGTGGCAGGTGGGCCAACAGTCATGGCTTTCTGACAGCAGAGCCTGCGTTTGCTCCTATGTCACAAACCTTGCAGTTCCACAAAGCTAATTTGCTGGGGGGGGGCTATGTGTTTTGGATGTGCAGATGCCACACTACATCATGGTAGTACTTCCACTCCCTGAAGCCCTAAATAGAGCACTTAAAAACTTTTCAGTGTAGTTCAGCCAGTCGAAGGACATTTTTAACGAATCTTCATGGTTGTATAATCTTTGCATGGGAACTTGGTAAAAAGGTTTTATGAACATGAAAATTCTGATAAAAAGATGTCTGTTTGGCTTGTAGTGTAATCAGGTGGATGCTCTCAATAACCCTAGCCCTAGTCTTTCAGCATATGCAAATGTGAAGATGTTGCCTCACACTCCTGGTATATATTCTGTAAACGAAGGTTTTCAATGCAAAATGCACCTTCTCTGTGCTATCCATTGTTGTTTTCTAGCTTTACAACAGATATCACACTGTTCATGAAAAGAGCTTGTGATGGTTCTCCAGAATGCAAGAAATCTATACAACAGTCCCAGCAATTAACTCCAATTCTGTGAACTGGGCAACAGGATCATTTGGTTCTTTATTTTCTCAGCGTCTTAATTACTCTGCCTTATTTGGGAAACAGATTCCCTATCAAGCAGGGTCTGTTAATAGCAACAGTAGAAACGTCCCTCTGAATCGCTTGTGCAAATGCAATCCATAAAATCTTGGATATCAGGAGGGCAGAGGTTGAGGAGTAAAGTCTTTCCACGTTTTCCTGCGACAGTCATCACAAATGTCTTCAGCCTAACAGGCAGTGAAGTCTTTCTTCTTTGGTTTCTAGATGGTTCTGAATGTCCTAGGGTCATAAAGGACTCACACAACGCTATTGGTGAATCACTCTGGATCAGTGTCACAATGCGTCCCCTAGGGGGTTCGTTCAGTGTAATGCAGTTGCTCCTTAAATAAAATGATCCATGGCAACAAAATCAAATAGTACCCTGTAATGTAAACTTCATAATGTTGGACTTTCCAGAGGCGGTAGGCAAGTTGTCTATTCTGTCAACAATCACCACTTGCCTCCAACTAGTTCATTCCATTCTAGCTCAGGAGCGTTACTGCCCCAACTGTTGTTTGCTTCTGTGTTGTACATCACTGAAAATGTTGTTATGGCTCATTCTTAAAAAGGGTTGTTTTCATGTCCCACCCCTTCAATATCGCACATTAGAGAATCATTTTTTGTTTGTTTCTGAACCTGGAGACTAGCAAGCAGAAATGTTACATGATGAGATGCGGTCTCTCCGCAACCCACCGTCCAAAATCATGAACTCGTTAAGCATGTTTGGCTGGATTCAGCAAACAAGATGTATTCTCATCGGTCTATAGATTGGCCATTTTAGAATTTAGAACTGAACATATATTTTGATTTTGATGTGGAAGCTGCCTCTAAAGTATATTTATTAATACCAACTTATTGTGTACGTTTTTAATAATACTTGGCCCAGCACAGACATGCTAGCTCTCAGTGCAGAGTTATTTAGTATTACTTTAGGCTTAGATGAGTTCCCTACTTCCAGAACCCCTGTGGTAGAAATACCATGCAACAGGATAGAACACCTGTGTATATCATGCTCTTCCTTACAGTTCTCCAGCTATTTAAGGCACCAGTTAGCTTAAAAAGGGGAAAGCAACCATAGGATGTCACAGAAAGTGAGCACTGAAAGTGCTTTGAGAGATCTGAAATACTGGGTCTTAAATAGTCGAAGAACTAGAAGAGCGGTATTTTGCCACCATAATCTATTGTAAATAATGTTTGCACCAAAAACTGCCTTTTTTACCAACAAGCACGGTCGAAAATATTTTGTGAAAACGCCGATGGACTTTATGATATCTAGCCATATGGGTTGTGTGAGATCAGTGACGTTCATTTTTTTTTTTGCAGATAGTACCCCTAGCTCCCCTTTATTTTATTTTCCAAGATTGTCTGACTGTATTGTCTATTTCGAAATTTCGACCCTAGCTCCTTGTGTTTATATATCGCCCTCTCTTTTTACTAGTAATATGCACCTTTAGTCAAATTAACCAAATCGAATTGATTAAAGAGACAATGCTGATGGTTCACTAAAGTCTAATTGAAACTTTTCCACTTCGATTACAGTTCCAATAGAAAATGTTTTTTTCTTGTTAGGTGATGAATTTACTAGCTCAGCATTTTTATTAGTTCAACATTTGAGACATGTTCTATTACATGAGGTAAGCCACATGAATTAGTCAATATAAAATACGCCCCTTGCAGTTTCTCTGGACTTCATTAGTATACACAAAAGAGAATATGCTTTCAAGAAATGCCAAGCAAAACCTGGAATGTTTAGATCAAACAGTGGACATATGTAATGCCATTTTTGTATTTTTTTCAGCTCAGCTATATTCAGATCTCTGTTAAATTGTGTGCTGTCTTCACTGAAAAAAAATGATTCAGCAGCAATAACCTGTAATGGAAATACGTCTAAGATTTAGTTTGATGTGGTTTGTGTTATGTAAAAGACTTTTGAAACCTGGAAATAGATAAAGCAGAGGCTTTTTTTTCTCTTTCCACAGATGTTTGCTGACTACCTGCATCTGATTAGTTGGCATATTTATCATTGTTTCACTATCTCTGTGTATTTTTTCCTCTCCCTCTGTCATAAAGATGTGTGTTTATATGTGTGTATGTTTCATCTATATTGACACATGGATTTTGAAATACATAATTTGCCTGTTGTGGATCTGGACATGATTAACAAATAGTAGTTATTAGAATAAATATTTTAATTATCTTCCCTTTGTTTACACCCATATGGTTGAAAGATGAACAACCCTTTACAAACACAGTAGGTATAGGTACATGTTTCACATGTGGAGATCATATAAGAAACTTGAGTAAGAGCTATGCTATTTAAGGGGGTCATTTCAACCCTGGAAGCTCATCAGGTCAATAGAGGCTCTGGCCCACTATTTGAAATTATCCCTGCTTTCCCTTTGGGGAGCTCACTGCCTTTAGACAAAGAGGAGGTGCATGGGATGTTTAAAAAAAAAAAATAAGCAACGGCCCTAACATGCAGGGAGTTTTCTCCTTCTACGTCAGGATCATCAGTCACTTTCCATGCCTGGGATTGCCATGTCTTAATGGCCCGGGAAATAAACTGCTGGTCAGCCCAGTGGGAGACAGGCCAACAGGTAAAAGGCTTCCAGTAGAGAATTAGCTCATGATCTGTCATTGGAAACCCACCTCTAAATGGAGAAAGGAACCATAATTAGGATTGGACAGTTAAGCTATCAATTTATAGTGTACCACCCATTCTGCAAGATCCTAAATGACTACCTAGGTCATTAAAGGGATCTATGTGATAATAACTATTATCCACTCTCTCACACATAAGTGATTTCTCTTTAAGCTGAGAGATGAGAGATAACACCCAAATCCTTCTAGTAGGCATCCGATCTCTAAAAGCATTCCAGTACTCTTACCTTTCACCAATGCTCATGTCAGTACAAAAGAACTTCCTTGGCAAGATTAGAAATTGTGAAGGCAATGCAGCTTACTGTTGTGGTCCCGGTGTGACCTGGAAGGGTAAAAGGCGAACCTCCCTTCTTTTGGCACATTAGAACTGACATCTTATGCAATCAGTCTCCAATTTCCCCCTATTGGCCTCACAAAGAAAATGTTAGCCATCCCATTAACCCCACTACAAACAACATATCTACAGGTGACATAGAAACTTTAAGATCCTGCTCAATTCTAAGTAGGCTGAGACCCCGTTTTTAGGTCGAGCTTAGCGTTCAATGTTTTGTATACTTTTAAGTATACTTATAATATGGGTTCAAGCAAATTCAAGCGATTTCATTTATTGGTTCCAGTGACCTTCAAAAATCCTTGCTTGCTAATGGTCAGTTCTGCCTCTTTGTCCTGCCTTTTTCGCTTTGGGAGCAGCACAAAGTACTGTCTTATTCCGTTATGTCCTGTTTATCTCTTCTGAAGGGGACTTTTTCTTTCAGTGTAGGCCTGTTTCTTTTACAATGTGGGTGTGTGTTCAGTCCCTCCCCCCCACCAGCTCCCTCTGTAAACATAAACCAACAGCAGAGGGGGACTTTTCCAGGGCCAGCTCGCTCTCTCTCTATTCCTCTTGTTATTTTCAGTCTGTGTGGCAAGAAAAGTGAAGTCAGTAATTTACAACGCTAAGAGCTCTAGCTCGAGCAAACACGAGACAATTGCATTTCAAATGCTTGTTTATTTAAAGTTGTTGTTTATCACCGTTGTTCGTCCCATCTAAAAGGTGTAAAATACAAGTGAAAGGAGCTCATGTCGGCTCCACGTGTGGCTCAGTTTTCAGTGCAAACTCTTTGGAAGCAATCACTGGGAGCGAGGATGGCAGCAGATTGAAGCGCAGGGGCACGGACAGATTCATTTGCCAAGTTTCTTCACTTTCTGTGCAAGATGTGTTGCAACAGAAGTGCAATGCTTGTTTACTAAGAGACATGTCTTTCAGAATCGTGTTATGTACATGCAATATACCATTTGGCGTGCAAGGCGCCAGCCTGTTCTGCCATGATACTCCTGTCATGTTTGCCCTGGAGGAGACAAGTATGAAATCAGGCTGCCCATACTTACTTTCTTTACAGGAGGAATTATAAAAACATAGCTGGAAAGAGATTCCCAACTAGTTGGAGTACTTTGATACCTTGAGTTATGTTTGTTAATCAGTGCTGCACTTGAGTGGAAAGACTCCAAAACATTCACACATACAACAGACACACAAACATACAACACATGAAAGGAATACAACAGGCACAGCACCCTCGTATAGCAAACCCACTGAAATCACACACATAAAATACACATTCAACACTCTCAGCACACATATAACACACATGCAAAACACAACGCACTCACAACACACACAAACATACAACACACACATAAAGCAATACACACATACACACAAGAACCAACACGTACTGTGTGATACAACAAATACAAAACACACATGATTGTGTTTGTCACCGGGGCCACACAGGATCCAGAGGCCATGCTGAAAGCCCTGATGCCAGCAGTGATGGAACATCTGCTGGCCTCTTCCCCCAAGATAATGCCTCGATAAATCACTCTGTGCTACAAGAGTTCAGCGCAATTCTGACACGTATCTCCTCTGCATGGAGCATCACCGGGGGTGAGTTACGGCCACGCATGCGCAAGCTTCTCTTCTTTGGAAAGCTTCAGCAAAGAGGGTTTCAGAACTAATGCTAACTTTAAGACTAATGGCTGCACGAGGCAAAACCAATGAGTGCGTTGGTTTAGCCAGTGTATTGAAAGCAGGAACGAGGGCTGTGGGAAAAGTAAGAGCTGCTCTTCTGCAGACGTTCTGCAGTAACATTTAGAGGCCTTTGTAAAGCGGTATTCACTGGGGTCCATACAGTAATAGCTCCATCCCTTCATGTGGGTTCCTCGGGTACTATTCACAGCAATGCAATGCATTTGTCTTTCGCAGGGAACATTCCTTCCCTGACTACTGATACTAATCAGATGTCTTGCTAGTTATCACATGTTGCTTGTCTCCACAGATAAAATAAAAATTTAATGGTGTACGCAGACCCACAAGCACTCCTTTGACATGCATGACATTAAATACATTGATCTGACTTCAATTATCTCTATCTCAAGCTGACGAGAAATAGGATTGGACAGTCAAACTAAAGCATAAGAAACAGTCATTTCTGTTTTTCAGTTAACAGACAACTCTATCAACTACAAAGTGATACTTTGCTGACTGTAAACAAATCACAAATATGTGCGCTCTCTCATCCAAAATCTCTCTAGCTGCAACACTGGTATATTACATTACATCATATTAACGTTTTTGTTTTACCACTGACAGTGCTCATGCTACCTTCATTTGAAGGTATTCTTAATTTTAAACTCATTTTAGACAAAACATCTATGCAAAATAATCAAATGCAAACAGGAGGTTAGGCACGCATGTGAATGACAAAGGCAGAGTCGGACTTACCTATAGGGCAACCAGGCAACCTTAGGGTTTGGCCTGACAGCAGTGGTCAGTCTGTAAATAAAAACGTGCCGTGCCCAAAGTTCTCCTCTGAAAACAGGTGGCTACTGCAAGTTAATGTGCGAGTACAAAATACTGAGGCCGGGTAATCCTAAAGCAATCTCAGACCTCTTTAATACATTTAAAGCGACTCCCAGCCCCTTCAACTCACGTTTGCAGCTTTCTGCTTTCTCCCATTGTAACACTGTTTCATATTTCCCTTCCTTGGTCTATCCCTAATGTCTTTTGCTCGCATTAAATGCCTGATGCAAAGAACATAAGTGCCGGCCCTAAAAAAAAAGTACTAGTACTATTCCCCAACCCGGACAACCACCAGCTCAAATTAAGTACTGCCTGATAGGTCAGTGTGTGGCCCGTTTTTTATTACAATTTATTGACCCGTTTACGGCCTAGTGGGCCGGTGTTTACTGTGGATTTCCCTAATATCACATTGCCTCTAGCAAGCACAAATGCATGTAGTGCTCCATACCTTACAAATCATATATTCTAATCAAAGTGTCTTTACAAGTTAAAACTTCCGTTTTTGCAAACATGGGCCTCTTTATTTAGATATTTGATTCACTAATTATGAACACTTTTACTTTGGTGCCTGGGCCTATTTTCTGCCCCACTCCGATCCTTGAAAGGACTCTTTTTGGGTTGAGCATAGCAGCACGCAAGCGCTGCTTTTTCCAACGTGTTGGTATCTATGTGGGCTTTTAACCACGTCCACAGAATGCCCATCACTATCACTCATTTGTGGGCTTGCCTTTCAAAAATTCTTTCTTATCATTGGTAAATGCTTTACGTTTGTCTCTCCTTGTGGCAGCTTTGTTACGTCCTTGGACACTGACCCCGTTACACAGATAATTGCACGATTACAGATATGTTTGACTGCAAGTGAACTTCTTTTTCCTTTTGTGTCTCTCCTTCGCATTTGCACTCATGGCAGCCATGGCGCTTTGAATCAGCTCACTTATGTCAACTGTTTTACTTTTAATTTTCAATTCATGTGGCAAAAAAGTCTAGTTAGGAATTTACTACGCTAATAGCTCTAACTCGAGCAAACGCAAGACCCATTGCATTGCAAATGCTTGTTTGTATTCCTGAAATATTGTCAAAATGTCTGCCTTTGACGCAGATGCTGTCTGTCCTATTCTTTCTAAGAACCTGTTAAAGTGTGAAGGTACTCAGATCTAGGGACCAACAAGACACCTGATGTGACATCAGTCTGGAACAATGTGGTCTAAATTGCCAGATTTTTTTCCTTATTTGTCTATGAGAATACATCTTAAACAAGCGTCTTGATGATTTTGGTTATAGCAGACATTTTAAGGTGATGTGGGAATTCCATCTTAGATAAGGTGTAGTATAAAAGGGCAGCCACCTGACCACTTGGGAGGAGAGCTACTTTGCCCCAGATCATTGCACGAGATACTGCCGGAGAAGATCTTGACTGCCAGAGATGCTGCCATAGCACACTTTCTAGTGAGAGCTGATATTCAGCCTGAAATATGGGGGGAGCTGAAGCTGATGCAATGCATTTGCCTTTCGCAGGGAACATTCCTTCCCTGACTACTGATAATTACAGACCTTGGCTGTAAATGGGAATGCAGTGCATTGATTCTCCCTAAGAAAATCCAGATGCAAGGTTTTCAACTCTATGCTCTCCTAGTGTATCACATAGAAGTAGAATTTGGGGTGTTTAGTTTTTTAAATGACATTTTAACCATGGTAGAAATGTTCATTTTATTCTCGTTGTTTGCAATGTGTATTTGTGGTGTTTAAATTACATTCTGTGTGGTTACTTTTGATGTGTTAAGCAGCAGGGTACTACTATTGAAGTAACTAAGCTTTTTAGCTAAAGTGTGTTTTTCTGAGTTCAATTTGTCTGTGTGTTGTATTGAAAAGAACAATGTAGGTTTATTTCCAATCACCACTGTGTCCCTGAATCTATGTTTAGGGACTGCTAGTAACCCAAAAGCATTGATGCCACTTCAACTTTCTATTGTGTGGGTTTCTGTGGGGCTACAAAAACCTGCCTTTCACATTCATATGTTACTGCATTGAACTTAGTTCACTTGTGTCACCCGTGGGTGTGAAAGCAAACCATGTAGAGCTGAGCCAGAGTTTACACAGCACAGGTACCATCCACCTCAACCTACCTTTGCAACCTTATTTAATTTCCCCCTTTCTTAGCAAACACAAATACAACTCATACTCCTTAGTGCCCACCACTTAAGATGGTTGATGGTTGACATTTCAGGTATTTTCACAACGCACAGAAAAAGCCTGTGCTTTATGCCTGAAACTGGTCTCTTTGGCATCACCATACATATTGTTGACGTTCTGTTCCATTATTAATAGAGCATCCAGCACATAAATTATTCACCCACATTTTAGATGGCCTTGCAGTTACCCAAAAGACACATGTCCAGTCACTCTTCATAACAATCTTTAATCATTTTGCTTCCTCATCAACCCCTTCCAACTCTTTGCCGCCTTGACATTTGCCATCCACCTTCACTACAGAACCCCAAGAGCCAGAGTTAGTGTTCTGTCACTGAAATCTCTGTACCAGTTAGTGACTAAAATAACATCTTTTTGAGACTTCAACTTTCCAGTCGACATGCCAACCACCAAAACCACACAAACAGCATGTAGGAGGCTGGCCTGGCTTGTAGTGGGTACCAGACGTACTTACACATTGTGCCAGGTCCAGTTATCCCTTATTAGTGTAGAAGAGGTGTTTCTAGCTGCTTAGGCTGATAGAGGGTAGCTATGGCAAAGCAGCTTAGGCTGAACTAGGAGACATGCAAAGCTCCTACTATCCCACTTATATCATCTGCACAATATCATAAAAAACACAATACACAGAGTTACTAAAAATAAAGGTACTTTATTTTTATGACAATATGCCAAAAGTATCTCAGTGAGTACCCTCAGTAAGAAGGTAAGTACTATACACAAGTTATATGTACACAAACCAAAATTAGGTAAGTAAGAGCAAGAACAGTAATGCAAACAGTGTAGAATTACAAGAGGTTGCAATAGGCAAGCACAGGTATAGGGGCAACGCAAACCATATACTCCAAAAGTGGAATGCGAACCATGAATGGACCCCAGACCTATGTGAGCTTGTAGAGGGTCACTGGGACTGTAAGAAAACAGTGAGGGTTAGAAAAATACCCCACCCCAAGACCCTGAAAAGTAGTAGTAAAGTGCACCTACTACCTCCAGAGTGCACGATAGTCGTGATAGGGGGATATTGCAGGAAGAACAAACACCAGCAGTGCAATGACAATGGATTTCTGGAACTGAGTACCTGTAAGACAAAGGGACCAAGTCCAATAGTCGCGACAGTGTCCGGGGGGGGCAGGAGCCCAGGAAACCCCGGATGAAGGTGCAAGGAAGCTGCCTCCAGTTGGAAGAAGCTTGGAGTTATGCAAGAAAGAAGAGGACTAGGAACTTCTCCTTTGGAAGACGGATGTCCCACGTCGCAATGAAGCTTGCAGAGGTGTTCCCTTGCAGAAATACTGCAAACAAGCCTTGCTAGCTGCAAGGGTTTTGGTAGAGGTTTTTGGGTGCTGCTGAGGACCAGGAAGGACCAGGATGTCGCCTTTTGGAAGAGGAGATAGAGGGTGCGCTCAGCAACTCAGACAGCTCTCACAGAAGCAGGCAACATCCGCAGAAGTACCCCAACAGGCACTTAGAATAAGAGTGAACCAGAGTCCACGCGAAGTCACAAAAGGGGGTCCCACGATGTCGGAGGACAACTCAGAAGGTTGTGCACTGCAGGATGGGGTGCTGGGGACCCAGGCTAGGCTGTGCATGAAGGAAATCCTGGAAGAGTGCACAGGAGCCTGAGCAGCTGCAAATCATGCAGTACACAGCTTTGCAGTCTAGCGTGGGGTGGCAATGACTTACCTCCACTAAACTTGGACTGAAGAGTCACTGGACTGTGGGAGTCACTTGGACTGAGTTGCTGTGTTCCAGGGACCACGCTCGTCAGGATGAGAGGGGACCCAGAGGACCAGTGATGCAGTCTTTTGGTGCCTGCGTTAGCAGGGGGAAGATTCCGTCGACCCACAGGAGATTTCTTCAGAGCTTCTGGTGCAGGGTGAAGGCAGGCTACCCCCAGAGCATGCACCACATGTAAAGAGCCGAGAAAGCCATCAGGATTAGGCGCTACAATGTTGCTCGTAGTCGTCTTGCTACTTTGTTGCGGTTTTTCAGGCGTCCTGGAGCAGTCAGCAGTCGATCTTTTGGTAGAAGGTGAAGAGGGAGATGCAGAGGAACTCTGGTGAGCTCTTGCATTCGTTATCTGAAGAATTCCCCAAAGCAGAGACCCTATATAGCCAGAAAAGGAGGTTTGGCTACCAAGTTAGGAGGATCGGCTACCAAGAGAGGTAAGAGCCTATCAGAAGGAGCCTCTGACGTCACCTGCTGGCACTGGCCACTCAGAGCAGTCCAGTGTGCCCCCAACACCTCTGTTTCCAAGATGGCAGAGCTCTGGGACACACTGGAGGAGCTCTGGGCACCTCCCCTGGGAGGTACTGGTCAGGGGAGTGGTCACTCCCCTTTCCTTTGTCCAGTTTCACACCAGAGCAGGTCTGGGGGATCCCTGAACCGGTGTAGTCTGGCTTATGCAGAGATGGGCACCATCTATGCCAATCAGAGCATTTCCAGAGGCTGGGGGAGGCTACTCCTCCCCAGCCCTTCACACCTATTTCCAAAGGGAGAGGGTGTTACACCCTCTCTCAGAGGAAATCCTTTGTTCTGCCTTCCTGGGTCAGGGCGGCCTGGACCCCAGGAGGGCAGAAACCTGTCTGAGGGGTTGGCAGCAGCAGCAGCTGCAGTGGAGACCCCGGAAATGCAGTTTGGCAGTGCCCGAGTTCTGTGCTAGAGACCCGGGCAATCATGGAATTCCCCCCTCAATACCAGAATGGTATTGGGGTGACAATTCCATGATCTTAGACATGTTACGTGGCCATGTTCGGAGTTACCATTGTGACGCTATACATAGGTAGTGACCTATGTATAGTGCACGCACTCACAAAGTCCGGGGAATTTGCCCTGAACGATGTGGGGGCACCTTGGCTAGTGCCAGGGTGCCCACACACTAAGTAACTTTGCACCCAACCTTCACTAGGTGAAGGTTAGACATATAGGTGACTTATAAGTTACTTATGTGCAGTGGTAAATGGCTGTGAAATAACGTGGACGTTATTTCACGCAGGCTGCAGTGGCAGGCCTGTGTAAGAATTGTCAGAGCTCCCTATGGGTGGCAAAAGAAATGCTGCAGCCCATAGGGATCTCCTGGAACCCCAAATACCCTAGGTACCTCAGTACCATATACAAGGGAATTATATGGGTGTACCAGTATGCCAATGTGAATTGGTAAATTTAGTCACTAGCCTGTTAGTGACAAATTATGAAAGCAGAGAGAGCATAACCACTGAGGTTCTGGTTAGCAGAGCCTCAGTGAGACAGTTAGGCATCACACAGGGAACACATACAGGGCACATACTATGAGCACTAGGGCCCTGCCTGGCAGGGTCCCAGTGACACATGGACTAAAACAACATACATACAATGAAATATGGGGGTAACACGCCAGGCAAGATGGTACTTTCCTACACAGCACTCCTCAACTTTCTGAGCACCACTGACTTCAGAAAACATATCTCACACGCTTCATTTGCATGTTAAAGGCAAACCTCCTTATACTGGCCATGTCCCATTTCTTCTGAATTTTACAGATTTCACTGTCACCCAGTGATCTCACCTTGTTCGAGGATTACTTCAATAATTCTATCAAGCAACAGCTGGCTGTGCTTGCGACCATTATGGACACCCCGTAGCTTTCAATAAACCACTTGAGAGCCTTAGGGTCACACTTCAATCCAACACAGAAACGCACCCATCCCCCAGTCCTGCTCTTCAAAGTCTAACGTTTCAGCTCACTTTTACTTCCAGGGTCTCACAGACAAAGGTAACAAGTACACCATCCAGAGGCAGCAAAATAAAAAGTATGTAATTACAGCTTCAGAAGGGCCCTGAGACCCTGAAAAAACTCTGTATCTCATGCAGAAACATAATCTCCAAAGCCAAAACAATCTACTTTAACAACATAATACAGTCACCAGCAAAGGCAGAGGTCTTCTCAATATTATCAAACAATACATCATCCCGCACCAAGCACTGCAATAAAAACTAAAAAGTGTAGTGTGAGCAACAAGTTCTTCTAAGACTGACATATATAAAAGGAAGCTTTTGATGTCCTAATACCACTCAGAAAAACTAAACACGACAAAAGAAAACCAACACCTTGGAGAAACACAGAACTTAAAAAGATAAAGCAACAAATCAGAAAGTTGCAGCGGACCTGGCTCAAAACAAACAACAGTCAAGACAAACTGCAGCTACACAAACTTAACAGGATATACAAATCATCAATCAAAAAAAACTACAAAAAGATACTACTCTGACAGAATTCAAAATGCTCAATCTACAACCAAGGAACTTTACAAAATTCTCAATGAATTTCGAAAACCTACATGCATGGAAAGAAGTCATCCCACCTCTCAAGATTTCACAAACAAATTGGCAACTCACTACACAACCAAGGCAGACACACTGGACTCCTATTTAAAACAGAAGAAAACCATCAGCACCAACCCCTTTACTAAAATACCCTCTGAGAATAAACCATCCCAACCTCTACAGTCCTTCAAACAAATATCCCAGGATGAATTTATGGATTTGGTCAAAGCAAGCAGACCTTCTGGTTGCCCTTCTGACCCTTGCCCACCACAAATCTTCAAGAACATCCTGCTATCTACTTCTGTTGCCACACCTGTAAGAAGAATCATCAACAACTCTTTAACTTCAGGAACTTTTCCTGCAGACCTGAAAAAGGCATACATACGACCATTATTAAAGAAAACAAACCTAGACCCGCAAGACCCCAACAACTACAGACCAATTACAAATGGACCTTTCCTGGGCAAATTGATAGAAAGAGCAGCATTCGCCCAGATGTCACAATTCATTGAAGACAGTTCTATACTTTCTGACTTCCAGACTGGCTTCCGCCCAGGAAGAAGCACTGAATGGGCACTCATGGCCATCTGGGACGATCTTAAAAACACAGTCGACCAAATGGAGTTGCTGCACTACTTCTCTTGGACCTCTCAGCTGCCTTTGATACGGTTTACCATGACACCCTAACTCAAAGACTCCATGAAGCCGGCATACAAGGGATTGCTCTCGACTGGATTACTTCCTATCTCCAAAAAAGAGCAAATATCATCCACTCACCCCCCTTCTCGTCCGAACCCTACCTCACAAAAGCAGGGGTCCCCCAAGGGTCAATCATCTCACCTTTGCTTTTCAACATCTACATGTTATCTTTACCAGAACTGATCAATGATTTCCATCTCACATGCTACAACTACGCAGATGACACACAAATACTACTTAAATTAGAAGACCCCCAAAACATGATGCTCTTTTTACAGAAACTAAACCTCAAAGGAAGCACTTACAAATATAAACGTAGCAGGTGCCCCAGTTGAAGCTCAGCTTCTGGAAAGGACAAGCCACCGTAACTCTTGGGCTTGGCAAAGATAAAGCAAGGCTATGCGCTCAGAGATTCCATAGAAGAAAAAGATCTAGAATCCTTCCTGGAGGTGAATTGATGATGTACTGGAGCGTAATCTGTATCTCACTATGACGCGCGGTTTCTATCTTCCTCACCTGGAGACACAGAGTAGAAGGTTTCTCCCTTTATAAGTCACCTGTAAGCTCCGCCCACTGAGCCACGCCCCGTCCACCCTCGAAGTAGGCAAAGGAATTCCCGCCTTTTACCAGGATGATGGACAGCTTTCCAAAACGACCCCACTGTGTTTACCTCCGATTCAGGTGGTGCGTTGTTGATGCGCAGAAGCACGAGGACATCTCCACAAAGACGCACTAGTAACAGTAACAATAACATTGCCAAAGGCACACAAGGTTGCTGGAGATGTTTCCCCCATGACCCATCACGTAGCCTTAGTGTACAATATAAACAGCGCGTATAAAATATGCTAGGTAACGCTTACTGACTTACTCGTAGAAAATACTCCGGTTGGGTAGGCCATGATGCTCTTTTTACAGAAACTAAACCTCAAAGGAAGCACTTACAAATATAAACGTAGCAGGTGCCCCAGTTGAAGCTCAGCTAGATAAAGCAAGGCTGTGCGCTCAGAGATTCCATAGAAGAAAAAGATCTAGAATCCTTCCTGGAGGTGAATTGATGATGTACTGGAGCGTAATCTGTATCTGACTATGACGCGCGGGTTCTATATTCCTCACCTGGAGACACAGAGTAGAAGGTTCTCCCTTTATATGTCACCTGTAAGCTCCGCCCGTTGAGCCACGCCCCGTCCACCCTCGAAGTAGGCAAAGGAATTCCCGCCTTTTACCAGGATGATGGACAGCTTTCCGAAACGACCCCACTGCGTTTACCTCCGATTCAGGTGGTGCGTTGTTGATGCGCAGAGGCACGAGGACATCTCCACAAAGACGCACTAATAACAATAACATTGCCAAAGGCACACAAAGTTGCTGGAGACATTTTCACCGTAGTCCATCACGTAGCTTTAGTGTACAATATAAACGGTGCATATAAAACATGCTAGGTAACGCTTACTGACTTACTGGTAAAAAATACTCCGGCCTGGTAGGCCATGATGCTCATTTTACAGAAACTGAACCTCAACAGGAAGCACTTACAAATATAAACGTAGCCGGTGCCCCAGTTGAAGCTCAGCTTCTGGAAAGGACAAACCACCCTAACTCTTGGGCTTGGCAAAGATAAAGCAAGGCTGCGCGCTTAGAGATTCCATAGCAGAAAAGATCTCGAATCCTTCCTGGAGGTGAATTGATGATGTACTAGGAGCGTAATCCGTATCTGACTGTGACGAGCGGGTTCTATCTTCCGCTACTTGAGACACAGAGTAGACGGTTCTCCCTTTATAAATCACCTGTAAGATCCGCCCGCTGAGCCATGCCCCGTCCACCCTCGTAGTAGGCAAAGGAATTCCCGCCTTTTACCAGGATGATAGACAGCTTTCCAAAACGACCCAACTGCGTTTACCGCCGATTCAGGTGCTGCGTTGTTGATGCGCAGAAGCACGAGGACATCTCCACAAAGATGCACTAGTAACAATAACATTGCCAAAGGCACACAAGGTTGCTGGAGACGTTTCCCCCATGACCCATCACGTAGCCTTAGTGTACAATATAAACAGGGCGTATAAAACATGCTAGGTAACGCTTGCTGAGTTACTCGTAGAAAATACTCCGGTTGGGTAGGCCATGATGCTCTTTTTACAGAAACTAAACCTCAAAGGAAGCACTTACAAATATAAACGTAGCAGGTGCCCCAGTTGAAGCTCAGCTTCTGGAAAGGACAAGCCACCGTAACTCTTGGGCTTGGCAAAGATAAAGCAAGGCTGTGCGCTCAGAGATTCCATAGAAGAAAAAGATCTAGAATCCTTCCTGGAGGTGAATTGATGATGTACTGAAGCGTAATCTGTATCTGACTATGACGCACGGTTTCTATCTTCCTCACCTGGAGACACAGAGTAGAAGGTTTCTCCCTTTATAAGTCACCTGTAAGCTCCGCCCACTGAGCCACGCCCCGTCGACCCTCGAAGTAGGCAAAGGAATTCCCGCCTTTTACCAGGATGATGGACAGCTTTCCGAAACGACCCCACTGCGTTTACCTCTGATTCAGGTGGTGCGTTGTTGATGCGCAGAAGCACGAGGACATCTCCACAAAGACGCACTAGTAACA
Organism: Pleurodeles waltl; assembly: GCF_031143425.1. NCBI lineage: Eukaryota > Metazoa > Chordata > Amphibia > Caudata > Salamandridae > Pleurodeles > Pleurodeles waltl. The sequence goes on from NC_090447.1 coordinate 1,222,631,410, forward strand.
GTAACAATAACATTGCCAAAGGCACACAAGGTTTGCTGGAGACGTTTCCCCCATGACCCATCACGCAGCCTTAGTGTACAATATAAACAGGGCGTATAAAACATGCTAGGTAACGCTTACTGACTTACTCGTAGAAAATACTCCGGTTGGGTAGGCCATGATGCTCATTTTACAGAAACTAAACCTCAAAGGAAGCACTTACAAATATAAACGTAGCAGGTGCCCCAGTTGAAGCTCAGCTTCTGGAAAGGACAAGCCACCGTAACTCTTGGGCTTGGCAAAGATAAAGCAAGGCTGTGCGCTCAGAGATTCTATAGAAGAAAAAGATCTAGAATCCTTCCTGGAGGTGAATTGATGATGTACTGGAGCGTAATCTGTATCTGACTGTGACGCGTGGGTTCTATCTTCCTCACCTGGAGACACAGAGTAGAAGGTTCTCCCTTTATAAGTCACCTGTAAGCTCCGCCCGCTGAGCCACGCCCCGTCCACCCTCGAAGTAGGCAAAGGAATTCCCGCCTTTTACCAGGATGATGGACAGCTTTCCGAAACGACCCCACTGCGTTTACCTCCGATTCAGGTGGTGCGTTGTTGATGTGCAAAAGCACGAGGACATATCCACAAAGACGCACTAATAACAATAACATTGCCAAAGGCACACAAAGTTGCTGGAGACATTTTCACTGTGGTCCATCACGTAGCTTTAGTGTAAAATATAAACGGTGCATATAAAACATGCTAGGTAACGCTTACTGACTTACTGGTAGAAAATACTCCGGTCTGGTAGACCATGATGCTCATTTTACAGAAACTAAACCTCAACAGGAAGCACTTACAAATATAAACGTAGCAGGTGCCCAAGTTGAAGCTCAGCTTCTGGAAAGGACAAGCCACCCTAACTCTTGGGCTTGGCAAAGATAAAGCAAGGCTCTGCGCTCAGAGATTCCATAGCAGAAAAAATCTAGAATCCTTCCTGGAGGTGAATTGATGATGTACTGGAGCGTAATCCGTATAAGACTGTGACGAGCGGGTTCTATCTTCCGCTACTGGAGACACAGAGTAGAAGGTTCTCCCTTTATAAAACACTAAGAAAAAAAAAACATAACAATCCCAAAAAATAGCCTGCTACCAGTCCAAAATCTCGACAGGACCTGAAGCACTGTATACATGCAACTATAGCACAATGCCTCTGCCAGACCTTGGTATGTTTTCACACCCTGGATGAAGCCTGCTTTATTCAGGGTTGTTTTTAAACTAGGCTCAGTGAAAAGCGCTCTTAAATCTAGGTCTCACTTGACATCCCCTTCCGAAGTCTAGCTATCTTGCTGTCTTTGCGAATCTTTTAAACCCTCACTGGTCCTATGTGTTTGTTTCTAACTGCATGTCAACACAGTTTAATACATAATTGTCTCATATACAAGAAACAGAAGGAATACAGGCTGCCTTTGATACGGTTGACCATGATGCCCTAACTCAAAGACTCAATGAAGCCGGCATACAAGGGATTGCTCTCGACTGGATTACTTCCTATCTTTAAAAAAGAGCAAATATCATCCACTCGCCCCCCTTCTCGTCCGAACCCTACCTCACAAAAGCAGGGGTCCCCCAAGGGTCAATCATCTCACCTTTGCTTTTCAACATCTACATGATATCTTTACCAGAACTGATCAATGATTTCCATCTCACATGCTACAACTATGCAGATGACACACAAATACTACTTAAATTAGAAGACCCCAAAAACATTGAAAACTCACAAATCTTCAGTTGCCTCAGAACCATTGATCAGTGGATGACCTGGAGCCATCTCAAACTAAATACCTCCAAAACAGAAATACTCATATGTGGTGACTGGAAAAGTTATGACCCTCTGTGCGTCTGGCCTGACGATCTCGGACCACCTCCTCAATTATCCAAGGAAGTTAAAAACCTAGGAATCACCATGGATTCCAAGTGAACTATGAATGCCCAAGTAGACAAATTAGCACGCACAAGCTTCATCACCTTAAAGACTTTCCGACGCATCTTCCCCCACCTCGGATTTCCACACAAGGTGCAAGCTACCATCTCACTTGTACTATCGTGGATTATGCCAATAGCCTCTACCATTGATCATCTCTATCTGTTATGAAAAAACTACAACGTATCCAGAATTCCACAGCCAGGCTACTACTACATATAAAGCCGCAAGCCCACATCTCCCCTGCCTTGAGAGCACTACACTGGTTACCCGTTGCCAGAAGATGCACTTTCAAGCTGCTTTGTATCACCCACAAAGCTATACATGGAACAGGACCGCTTTTTATCAGAAAGAAAATGACCAAATACATCCAACAAAGAACCCTCCACTCAAGACTGGCACCTCGCCTTAGAACACCACCATACAAGAAGACTATAGGTGGTACATCCTTCTCCGTCCAAGCAGCCAAACTATGGAATTCATTACCCCCAACTATAAGAGCCACAGATAACTTTCTTGTCTTCAGAAAACTACTCAAGAGTTGACTCTTTCCTTCATAACCACCTTTTTGAAACAACTATGAACTGCATATGCCTATGTGGATAAATATTTTTTCAGATTATATGTATATTTCCATTTATTTATATCTTCTTTGGAAAATATGTGTTACTACTATTTCATAACAATAAAATACACACACACTCTTTAAACCTGTCTGACTAAGTATTTTTTTACCCATGTTTCTAATAATGTATTGTATGTGCATATGTGTGTGTGTGTATATATATATATATATATATATATATATATATATATATATATGTATATATATATATATATATATGTGTATGTGTATATGTTGTTTCTGTGCTTGGCATGTTCGTGGATCATTGCATGGCTCCTGGTTTTTTTTTTGTGTTTTTTTTGTTGTTATATTAGATATCTATGAATTCCTGCTCTCATCTTATCACACTTATCTACTCATCACTCTTATGTCATGTCTCTATCAAACTATCCTCCATTCTCACTCTGACTCATCCCAAATCTCTTCTACCACTTTCATCTCCTAAATATCTCTGCCTAAGCTCTTCCCTCCACATCTAACTCACCAAACCTCACTCTACCTCTGTGACCTCCCACACAACCCTACTAAATTCTCCTGCATTCATCTCACCCTGCTACTATGCTCTCCCTAACCCTTCCACATACTCTTCCCCCTCCACCCCCCTTTACTCATCCCAAGCCTTTGGGTTGAGTAAATGAAGGATATACTCCCAATTAACACCTCTGGATTTATTTCCTCCTCCACCCCTCCATTACTCCAGTCTAACTAACAAACTCTGATATCCGCGGCTCAAATTAACTCATAATAATACTAAAACTGTACTCATTATTTAACAATACTAATCCATCACTAATTCTTGTTGGGTTCCGGAGTAGCGTGCTACTCATCGAAAAGCGCTTCAACGCCTTGTCAGGGGTAGTAAGCGCTATATAAATACGATTACAATTACAATATATAAGATAAGAGCTTTGATGACAACAGACATTCTGAAGGCGGCTGAACCATCAGAGAGAACAACTTGCTGGAACAAATCATATTAGGATATACCATGCTGATATGGCAACCTGCTTGTATATATAGTTGAGAAATTAAGCACCTGGAATAGGAATCCACAAAAATAAGGCCAACTATTATTGCATAAGGAATAGTTGTGACAGTGTCATAAGGGCTCTCATATCTCAACAAGACTGCTTGATTTGAGGCTCCTTGTAGGTGACTAAGTCATTCCCACTCCAGTTGGCAGCTGTCGGCCCAACCCCCCCAGCTCTCTTGCAGCACCTCACCCAAACCCAAATGGTAAGGGTGATTTATGGCAGCCTAGCACATGGAACTCTGAAAACCCCTCAGGGAAATCATCATGAACAAGCCTTACCCTTTTCTCTCCACACAAAAGTCTCTTATACACACATGGGCAAGAAAAGAGATGCATGGTAGATTTCAATACATTTATTGAAAAGACTGCAATCTACAATAAAATGCACGAGCTGCAATGGTTAGGATAATGCAGAATAACAAAATCAGGACTGTAAAAATCCGAGATGTGAATAGAAAAAAACAACATATTGTACTGACATGAATATATCATTTCTGCCTAGAACTAATCCCTAGCCCCTAGTGAAAGCATGGCAGTGTAAGCAAAATCTGTCCATGCAGTGTCCATAAGAAGTACACCCCATCCCTGTTCCCTTGGTACAAGGTCAGGCCTCTAGTCTCCAGATCAGGCTCCTCAAAGGCTGAGGTCGGATGCAAACCGCCCTACAGTATGGATGGAAAATTGTGGCTGGAACCCCTTCTGATGCCCTTTGTCCTACAAGACATTTATATAGGGGAAATGTTTTGTTCTTGCACAGAAGCCTGATGCAGGTATGTATCCAAGTGCTGGACTGTTTACGCAGTCTTCTGGGGGCATTACAAAATATTATCCTGTGTGTCTTCCTTTCTGTTCCTGCTAACACGGGGTAAAAGAACATGATGAAAAATATGTCATCCATAACACTGATAGTGATTCTTTTGCAGAATAGCGACTGATTATGAAATTAAAAACACTGCTGCTAAAACAAGCGGTGCTAAAATGAGTAAATCAAATAAATGAAACAGGAGCATATTATCTAGGTAAAAGGGCACAGGGCACAAACTTAAGCTAAGCCAAATATTGTGACCAGGTAAGGAACTAAAATATACCCACAACCACCCCCCCCCATTGCCAGAACCAGGGTTCAAAGTCCAACACCTAAGCCTAAAAATGCCCTAATTAAAATTCTAAAAGCATATTTAAAATAATATATAAGAGATAAAGTGGGTCATTCTGACTCCCGCCGGCGGCAGTAACCGCACGCCCGGCGGGAGCCGCCACAATACCGCTGCACGGTCAGAAGACCGCCGCGGTTATTCTGAGTTTCCCGCTGGGCGGGCGGGCGACCGCCAGAAGGCCGCCCGCCCAGCGGGAAACCCCTTTCCACGAGGATGCCGGCTCCGAATGGAGCCGGCGGAGTGGAAAGGGTGCGACGGGTGCAGTTGCACCCGTCGCGAAATTCAAGTCAAGTCAAGTCAATGAAGTCTTTATTCGATATTTCATCATAAAAGACATGCTACACGTCATAATACTTATAAAATTATCAATGCTAACGATTAAAACAATAAATACAATATTTCATGAAAGCTACTAAGAACGTATTAAATCTATCTAATGCTTCATTTGTTAAATATTTTAACATATTTAAAAAAATTAAAAAAAAGTACATTACTTTAAAAACTCAATTCTAAAGTTCAAGATAATTTACTTATCTAAAACATGTAGCTGTTTTAGTAGTTCAGAACAAATTATCCATGCCCACCCCAGGAATTTGGCCACCCCTATTGCTATAGTGGGTGAAAGATCAGTTTTAAGGATCCTACAAGCAGTCTCGGCCGATTGTGTGCCCAGACTTTTGCATAGGGGTACCAACCACTTCTTCCTTGGGGCAGCATATAATGGACAGACAAAGAACAGATGGCTCACATTTTCCCGCATTTCAGTACACAATGGGCATTTATCTGGGCCTCCAGTGCCCCAGGTTGAGGTTAAACACCTTAATGGTATTGAGCCCACTCTAACTTGGTGATATAATTTGCGGTCCATAGGTTTTGTAATAACATCCCAGTACTTTTCAATTGCAGAGACATCTTTCACGTGTACAAATGTTGTTGTAAGGGAACTACCTATAAGGGATGAGTGTCTTATACCTACCACCCATTCCCAGTATAGTTGTTTCAGCTCTTTTTTTGAAGGAAAAGTAGCTGAGTCTGGGTTGTGCCAAAGGGCACCTAGACCCATGGCACAAAGGGTGGTTCTAACACCCTTAAACCAACCAATCTTATCGGATCCTAGGGTGTCCCTTACCTCGAGGCATGCTTTCGCATATAATAACAGCTCTGGGGTAGACCACAACCTCCGCCAGAAGGCCAAGGGCCGAAATCTGGCTTGATCTTCCACTGGTTGGAGCCCAAGGTCATAAAGGAGCGGGATGCGTGGGGATGACCTCGGAAGACCAACCGCCCCTCTTGTAAATCTATTTTGGGCCAGCATCAGTCGGTCCAGATTGCTATAACCCCAAAGCTCAGCCCCATACAAGACTGAGGGAAGAATTTTTGACCCATAGATTTCCATAAGTGGGGACATCGGGCGGGTAAATGATCTTTTATATTCCTTAAGAAGGGCACCGCCTAATTGAACATGTTTAAGTGCTTGGATATCAATCTGGGGTTTCCAACTAAAATTATCACTAAAATGCACACCCAGATATGTAAATTCATTAGTTTGCTCGAGAATGGCACCACCCATTTTAACCCTTGCCACAGTTTGTGTTCGACCTCTTAGTACCATGAATTTTGTTTTAGAAACGTTTACTTCTAGCTCATGCTCGTCACAAAATAACTCAAATCTGAGTAGGGCCTGCTGGAGCCCTTGCCTTGTCTTTGATAATAACAAGGTATCATCCTCGAACATGAGCAATGGTACTTTCATTCCCGCTATCTGGGGAGCATCCATGGGATGTGTTGCAAAATATTTGGTAACCCCATTAATGAACAGGGAAAACAAAGTGGGAGCCAGGACACATCCTTGTCTAACACCTTTCAAAACATGGAACCTGTCCGTAACCTCGCCAGGCTTACCCCAGCGGACTTGGGCATAAGTGTATGCATGAAGATTCATTAAGAGTCGCACTAGAGCCCTGGGCATTCCCTGTTCCAGTATGCAATCCCATAATTTAGTCCTAGGGACCAAGTCGAATGCAGATCTTAGATCCACAAAAGCTGCATACAACTTGCCCTTACCCAAAAAAACTGTTTTCCAATATAAAAGGGCAAAACGAAAGGCTTGATCAAGGGTGCTTACATGAGGTCTAAAACCCGCCTGCAACGGAGTCAAAATATCTGAGTCTGTTATCCATTCCTGTATCCTCCCTAAAATGAGGCGCGCTATGATTTTTTGGATCGCATCAATAAGGCTGATAGGCCGGTAATTAGAGGGTACTGAGCGATCACCTTTCTTGTATATAGGAAGGATTTCTGCCCCATACCATGTCAGGAATTTTAGCGCCTGCTGCAACTGCATTCACCAGGTGGAGTATATAAGGTACCCACAGGTCCTGGTCTTCCAAAAAAATGTCAGCTGGAATACCATCTGGGCCAGGGGCCCTCCCTTTGGGAATGTTTTGCAGGCAATTGATAACTTCAGTAACTGAGAATATTAACGGCTCGACGGGCTCAAGGCAGTAGGGTATAGTCACTTCTACTGTATAACACTTAAACTGATCCTCAAAATTTTTTACCCACTGATGATTAGAGACAGATGCTGGGCTATAGTGGGCGTCCTGCGAGATACCACATTTTAAGAGGTACCAAAACTGTTGCATATTGCGTTTACCACAGGCTTCTGACAGCATAAGCCAGCGTTCCTCGTCCCACTTTTGTTTTGCTTTGCGTTTTGCCTCATTATAGAGTTTTCTACAAGATCTGATCTGGCTATGATTTTTATTTTTAATAGCCTCAAAGAGAACTCTTTTTGTCTTGCTACACTCTTTATCAAACCAGGTAGTGGATGAGTATTTCTTGGTCCTAGGTTGTTTAGGGATAAGTTTAATGAACAACTTTTTAAGTTCCTGAAACAGGTCAGAATGGGTACGTATAAGTTCGCTGTTAATCTCATCCTGTGAGCCACAACTGTTTAAAAGCTCCACAGAACTAGACACTAAGGTTCTTATCGCCCTGCCGGCCCCAGTGTCCACAGCTATTTTGGGCCAGCGTACCCTGCGCATATCATTGCTCACAATGACCTCTTTTTCTGTTATATTAGGACCACTGCCCTCAGACCTCTGAAAGCTGGAATCCCTTAGGGTCAAAACCAGCGGGTCATGATCGCTCTCTGGGCGTTCCGTAACTAGCATATCAACAACTGCAAACCACTGCCTCACATCGACCAAAATATAGTTGATACGACTACTGTGTCTGCCGTTGTTGAACGTATGCCTGCCCATCCTATCTGACTTGACCCTTCCATTAACAGCTCTTAGACCCATATCCAGGCATAGCCCCTTGATATAGGTGGCTGGGCTCGACCACTTAGCAATCGGAGGTATCTCGAGTTGGGGAATACCCCAGGATAGATCCTCATCCTCAGTGAGCGGGCCGTCCTCAATACCCAAAGGCTCAAAACAAGTATTAAAATCCCCCATCACAATCTTGTGGCCATCGGTCGTTGTTCCTGATAGAATATCTATGCTAAAGTTCAGATACCCCACCCGAAATATCGGTGTGATGGCCCATGTTTCCTGGAATGCAATTATATCGCCCTGATCTATGAAATCCCTCCAGTCAGGAATACACTGGCTGGACTCCAGACCGGCTATATTCCAGGATATAGACCTTGATAACATATCAACAGGCTCAGCTAAAGCAGAGGGTGAGTCCATACTAAAATTGGGTAATACAGACACTATACCAACAGGGGTAGTGTCAGGATTATTACTTTGATCTGTGGCAATAGCCTTCCAACTTAAATCTTCTATGTGGGGGGATTTCAATAAAGTTAAATTAACTATTTCTTCTCTACCGATGAGTCAATCATTCTCATCTAGGCAGGATAACGGCCCATATCTCCCGGCAGTAATCAAGGGTTCAATACTTCCTGGTGCGAACCAACCCCTAGGAGGGTTAATGACATTTTTGTTAATCTGGGAAGGCACCTTCACCTCGGGATACACCGTAGGATAAAAATCAGGTAGTTCCCACGTGACTATTGGTCCATCTGCAAGTTGCGGGCACCAGCCTCTCAAAAATGGGACCACATTAGTACTCCTGAAATTAACTATTACCAGATCACCTGGGATATCTTTAATCATGTGGCCAAGCCAACCCACCATTCTCACATTTAAGATTTTACCATCAATGGTAGGGGGGAGGGGTCTATTCTTAGTAAGCCAGAAGGCTACTTTGTTTTTTAAGTCATTGTAACCTTCTTTTTTACCTGAACTAAGTACTGGGACTCCTGACAATATACATACAAATGGTGCGGCCTCCGGTGGGAGATCAATCCTAGCATTATAATTATAATTATTGTTGTGCTCTCTTGCTTCCTTATGGACTCGAGTTGGTTGAGGCCTACCCTCTAGGGACCCTCGAATCCCTCGAATCACTTCGGGTTCCCTAGGTATAGTGGGCTCCGCCTCCAAACTTGTTTCGTTACATGGGGCTTTATGTCTTAAACTGCTGCCCACGAGTATTGCCTGCTCAACACAATTTCCAGATGGTAAATCTAGAGGTACCGTTAGTACATCTGCAGGTGTCGATGTTGCATGTACCCTCAGACTATGAACCTCTTGGGTAAGTACTTCGATTTTCAGCAATAATGTGCTAAAAATTTCAGCCATTTTTGTCGCTAACTTATCCTCTACTGTTGCCAGTATATTTTCTATATACTGCCTGTTATGACAGCAACCCACTGGCTTATCAGATCCCCCGTCTAATCTTTTTGTTTTAATAGTATGGGTTTTTGCTTCAAGGGGCTTTCGAGAATTGCTGACCTTCCCCACTCCTCTTTTGCCCAACGACTTTCTACAAGCCCTAACTGCTCTTACTGGTTGGGGGGGAGTCTCTGCCATAACCACGGGGCTAAATGGGCTCTCGCCAATTATACCCGTTGAGTCTAAGGGATTAGAATGTATCTGTGCCTCAGTTAGTGTCATATCCTTATCAGTGTTGGAGCCCAGATCCTCAAAAGTAGACACTATATGTGGGGAGGAGCTAGGGTGTGTCTGAACGGGGGAACCTCCTTTCCCTAGGGAGACTCTGCAATCGCTATTAATCTTTTTAACCACCTTAACCAGGTAGTTATCAAGCGTAGTAACCCCTAGATTTTTGGCGGAGTTATTACAGTTAGCCATCATAGTGTGGTTGCAGTAAGTACCACCAGCTATAATTCAGCAATACAAAACACAAAACCACGTAATCAAGATGTAATACAGCTAATTTACAGTTTAGGCAGAGTCCCGTGCCCAGTCCAGTCTCTTCAGGCCTCTGAGGGCCACAGAGGGCCCGCCCTTTGCCCAGGCTTAGCCCGGCGCCGCCCGCGCGCGTTCCGCAGTGCGGTGTACCTTGTTGCAATTTAAGGGCCCGGGGGGCGTAACAGCACTTTCGCGCCACTTGGCGCACAGGAAACCCAGAGGATTCTGGGTATTGTAGTCCTCCCAGCGTGTTTTTAGCAGGCAGCCTACAACAGCGGCGGCTGCTAATTGCAGTGGTCCGAGCCGGCAGCCCTGTGTCCTTGACCGACCATTTGTAGGCTTAAAGAAGCTGACTGTACAGAGGAGTTTTATCCTGCACTGGATCGAGGCTCAGCAGGCCGCTGTTGTGGAGGGGGTGGTTCTCGGATGGTTATCCCACTAGATTACTGAGATGATCAAGTTCGCTGGAGTCCAGGGTCACCACTCCACTGGTGAAATTCTCAGTGGGGCCCTCATTGGCATGGGCACTGCAGGGGCCCCCAGGGGCCCCACGACACCCCATACCGCCATCCTCTTCCTGGCGGCCAAAACCGCCAGGAACGGGATGGCGGTATGGGGGTCGGAATCCCCATGGTGGCGCAGCAAGCTGCTCCGCCATGGAGGATTCCCCAGGGCAGCGGAAAGCCGGCGGTACACCGCCGGCTTTCCATTTCTGACCGCGGCTGTACCGCCGCTGTCAGAATGCCCAAGGGAGCACCGCCAGCCTGTTGGCGGTGTTCCCACGGTCGTTGGCCCTGGCGGTTTTTACCGCCAGGGTCAGAATGACCCCCAAAATGTCTAATTCAGCAAGCAAAGCAGGCCAACAGACAGGCCAAATTAAAAGGCAATTTGGTGTCACATGTTATACCAATGCCAATGTTCAAATTTTAACAGTAATTATGTTCTTGCAGAAAAATCTCCGATGTCATCAAGGGAGATTGAGACCAAAAAGGACTCCACTTTGGCAGGTGACTGATTGATCTATGTTTTGGCAAAGCCATCCACAGAGGTGAAGTGTGGGGAAGCCTCAGGCTCAGAATGAACTGCGAAGGTAGCACTGTCCATTGTGCCAGATGTTGTCAGAGCCAGTAGATGAACAAGCAGTGGCTCATAGAATGCCTCACAAATCAACCTCAGTCTCAAGAGACATGTTCGTGAATGAACCTTCATCAAGAACAGTTACAGATCCTTGCCCTCAGGAAGCACAGGCTGCAAGGCAAGACGCACTGTAGGTGAACAATCGAAGAGGCACTGAGTGCATGGAAACTGGCTGCACACAAGTCAGGACTGGTCCGAATGTCAATGACCAATCTAGCTCCGAAATACTGCATCATGCAATCACGATACAGCTGGGTTGGTGGAGGCTCCATCACTCCACATTGCTGAGATAGGACAGCCACTGCATTTCAAAAATAGCAGAAGCAGAACTCCACCAACTAATGCCAATGTTATAGAGACTCCATCAAAGACACTCAAAAAGAGTGAATGTATGGCTTAAGGTATGACTCCAAACACTGTCTGGAAGGTACTGACAAATCCAGAACAGACAGCTTTAAAAAAATGAACAATCCCTGTAGTATTCAATGCATTGAAAATTCTGGTCACAATTCTCCAAAATGTTTGAGGGAGTTGCTATTCAATATGGACTATATCTCAGTTGATGACCTTGGGATATGGAGCTCATAAGTCTTGTTGGCTGACGTCAGAGCCACATGTTTTTGGAACAGTAGTGCCTTTAGTCAGCTCAGTTTGTCAAAAGTTCCCATTTACATTAGAATCAGTGTGAGGCTACAAGTCTGCCACTTTTATCTCTTGTGTGTAGGGGGGGGGAATACAACATTGCCGCAACAAGTAACCATTTGAGCAACTGAAATCACGTAACTGACTCCTGGCTTCATTCCACAACAGCTTTGCTAATTCAAGACCATATAACTTCCATTAGAAAGTATCTGAAATACTTAACAAATCAAAGAGATGGCAGTACCTTCAGATAGCATGCCAAATTTGAGACCTCTGAATTGCAAAGGTGGTGTTAGGACACCTGCTTACAGATCACAGAATGACTAACAGTAGTCTCACATTTGCTTCCTCTAAGAAAGACCTTTGTTTTGACATTCAGACACTTGTAAACCAAAGGCAACTGCCACACTTCATGTATGTGACTGTCTCCAGGCCGCTCAAACCTGCCTACAACAAAATGCTTCATGCATTTCATGAAGCTCAAGGTGGAAATGGACAGATTTATTACTCAATGTATTAACCATACTGGCAAGGAGATTTTCGCTGCAGTGAAAGGCAGCTTCTCAACATTAAGCATTATACAACTAGGTTCTTTTTTGCAAATATCAGTTGTTGTCTGGACAAATTAAAAGCAAACAGTTGATTACTCTAAATGTGCTTTCAATGCACGTGGCCACTTTTGAGAACCTGCAGTGTCCAACCTAACAGCATGATGGAACACAGCTGGCTTTGTCCATGTTGTAAAAAGAAAGTCATTCTAAATAATATCAATCGCAGATGACACATTATTTAAAGTGTAAATTCTGTTGGACAAAGTGTTCATGCCATTATCGACACCACTAAAGCCTTTTCTATGTTTTTCTTTTCAATCTGCCTTAAACATGCAGCAACTTCCATCTGGGAAAGTTTCCAGGTCTCGTTATACATGGCATATATGAAACGTTTTAAGCGTGGCTTCCTGGGTCCTAACAGGAAATCTTGTAGATTGACTTCCTCAGGCAGGAGGCTTACTGTTAAAGTTGAAGAACACAAACATTGTTGGCACAGTTTACCCACACTGTATGTAGTAATAATACCTGAATGTTGAGTCGAGACATGGCAAGGGTCTGGCTGGCTTGCTCTGAAACCCCTGAGGAATTACTAAAATGTGCCTGTCACTCATTTGTGTCTATTGGCCACAATAACTACCCGCCAGTACTCAGAAGTGAGGAATTATAGGTACCATTCTGGACCCAAACAGTGAGTTTTTTTTCAGTGACATTTTGAGATGTTTGCCAATTGCGAAATTAAATTTAGCTGGTGTGGGGATAATGCGCGAATTAATTTCCTTCACATTTTCAAACCCCAAACAGGTTGTTTGTTGGATGGTGTCATTAAGAATATAATTTGTAGTGGAATAAGGCCTCCTCTTAACAAAGCTTCGCTACACTGTATCTGTCAATCTTTTATTCCCCATATGTTCTTCAAATCCACAGTGTTTGTCCAATACTCATACCCTTCAACAGCAAGCTGGGAAACAAACGAATCTGAGTAGATAAATTTTGTGTTGGCTAGCAATATGTTCCGCATTCCATAAGGCAGCAATTTAAATTATAGTATGATTCAGCATTTCTAGTGTCATGCCCAGTAAAATATGCAAACTTATCTCCATATGTTTTGGAACTCTCTGCAGGTGGAGTTGAACAATTTTCCCATTGTATGTAGTTGCAAACTAATCTTGGAGTATTAGCATGTGCAGAAAGTGCTATCCAAAGGACCTCTACTGTGCAAGACTGGCCACATGGTGCAATTTGATATTGTGAATGAAAACAAATCTGTTCTCTCTGGAACTAGGGTGCTGTGGTATGATGACAGTTTTGGTGCTGTGTATTCCCAGGACTGGAACCACTGCTCTGTAGAATAGGCCAAACTCCTTTTTCACAGCAATCTTTTCATGCACTAGATCCCTAACTTTAGGAATCTAGCCTATAAATGTTGTTGGCAAACCCCTTATTCCAAAAATGGCGGCACAGGCAGATGATTTCTCATCATGGAATTGTTGTAGCTCTTGGAAAACAGCAACAAGTTCATTAATGTCAAACAGTGTGTCTACCGCCACCGCACCAGGACCATCAAGATCATGGACATACACAGGTATTCCAAAGAAGACCTTGTATGGGGTGCAACCTCCCAAGGACCATCTGCGCAAAATGTTTAGTGCTCTTTGGGCCTCATGTAGGTGATGAAGCCAAATACAACCTGAACCTAAAACTCTTACTGTTAAGGACTGCTTTAAGTCTTGATTCCTCCTCTCCAGTACGCTGTTTCCCTCGGGATGATAAGGTGAGGAATAATGGAGCTGAAGACCCATCGGTCCCATGGTGTCCCTGAATGCCTTTGAGGCCGAGGCAGGGCCCTGGTCTGAGTGGAATGCTGCAAAAGCATATGTACCGATAAGACTTGCAAATCTTTATTAATAGTCCGAAAGTCAGACGACCGCTGTGGCCATACCGAGAGGAATCTAGAACAGGAATCAGCAGTGACTAAGACATATTTGTATACACCACAAGGTTTTAAGGGACAACAATGGTCCAGGTACACCCATTGTTGGAAATTAGGGGGGATGTCTGCGGTGGGTGTTTGATGATTGACCCTTTAATTTTTTGGCAAATATCACAACAAAGGACTTATTGCTTGGTCTGTTTGTAAAGAGTTGGCCCTCAAAAGCATTTTTCCAATAAAGATATTGTTGCTGCCACACCTGTATGAGCAGAAGTGACACCCTCATGTGCTGCTTTGATGAGATCTAATCTCCGGTCTTGTTTGGGGATCACACGATCTCCTGCTCCTGAAATGGTTGCAAATGCAATGTTTTGGGCTCAGAGATGGTAGGAATATTTTGCTGGAAATGCTTTTTGTAAGGGCTTGCCATCAGTCGTAGCTTTCACAGCAGCCAGCATCTTATTATCCAACCATGTATGAGAACGAGTTATTGTAGCAACATAAATCGTAGCTACTGCAGATTTGGTAGCTTCATCAGCCAAAGTGTTTCCTACAATGTCTATTCCTACACATTGATGGCTCAATGAATGTACTACATGAGCCTTTGGTAGTCTGTTCCAAAGGTCAGCACCGTCCCCCACAGGTTTCTGTGTTTGATGGCGTTCTCTTTGGAATCTCTGAAGCCATTCAGTTGCAGTGATTCAGGTAATTGTTATAGGACTGGACAAAATTAGTGCTGGTTGGCCTGGATTCGTATGTTCCAGTGCCAAGACAAAGACTTAAGCTCAGCCAATTGTGCAGTGCAGTCCCCTAGGGTCTGCGTGTAGGTGTTTTGAGGGTAGAAGGTATTCATCCTTCACCACCCCACTTTTGGCTGTGCAAGTGGCTGAGTTTTGATGTTTATTACCTACAGCTGTAATATTTTAGTAGGTGCGGTGTACTACTGCTCGTACTGGATGAATTCTTGTGTCTGAGGTTTTGGGTCAAAAATGTAACCAACATCAGTGGCAGTCAGGGAGGTTGCTCATTAAATACAACATGGATGTAATGCTTTGGCAATTGGAACACTGGTTTTGGTGACCACCTCAAGGGCTGGCCCCGAGGTAACAACAATAATGCGTTTCCCTTGGGCAAGTGGCGTCTCCTTGATGACAGCTATCTGTATAGCAGTCAGTATTTTTTCTGTTGGTGCAAAACGTTGTCCTGCATTGGAGTACAAATGTGATGTGTATGCTATGGGTACCGTGTCACCTTTGTTGAGTGTGACATAGGCAAAACCGCTGGTACCAGCAATTATTCTGATGACCATGTTTATTTTGCTGTCACATGTGTAAGTGTTTTGCTTCTAGCATGACCTGTTGCACTTCTCTACAAATATGTGTGTGTTCTGCTGTCCAGTAATTGCTTGAAAATTCTGGACTAATTAGATCATAGAGTGGTTTTATGTCTTGTGCATAATCAGGTATGTATGTTCTGCAAAAGTTAAAGAATCCCAGCAATGACTGCAGTTTCTCAATAGTATTTGGAGGTTAAAGTTGAGCAAATTTTTCTAGAAAGTGCAGGGCCAGGCTCTTGCCTTCATCAGATAGTTTGGTTCCCCAAAAAAAGGGCACTGAAGTAAGCAATTTTAATTTTCTTGATTTGAATTTATAGCCCTGGGTGGTGAATCCTAACATGATCTGATCCACCCTGGCTAGATGTATGAAGCAGTTGTCTTCTGTGAGATAAATTTCATCCACACAGGACAACGTCTCAGGATCTATCTTATATAGAATTTATGTTATTCGGGCTGAAAACAACCCTGGGCTGTTCTTTTACCCCTTGTGGTAACCTACAAAAGAACTTATGTGAGCCTAATGAGCTATGGGTGCTAAGATACTGACATTCAGGCACTAAGGCCCTCATTACAACCCTGGCGGTCGGTGATAAAGCGGCGGTAATACCGCCAACAGGCTGGCGGTAAACAAAATGGTATCACGACCATGGCGGAAACCTCCAACACAGACAGCCACTTTAACATTCCGACCGCCACGGCAGTAGCAACAAACACCATGACGGTAACCGCCAACAGACAGGCGAAAAGCAATGTACTGCCCACACTATTACAAGGCACCAATCCGCCAGCTTTTCCAACGCCATCAAAAGCACGGCAGAAACAGTCTTTCGAACGGAAACCACTCGCCTCACAACACCCAACGAGGAACCAGGACGCCATGGAGCACAAGTTATAGGTCCTGCCCATGTTGGTCTACCTCCTCATCTACCAGGAACATCAAAGATGCCGGTGACGACCCCAGTGAGTACTGCACCTAGCACACAGGGGAAGGGGGGAGGAAAAAGAAAGTGACACACATACGCAATACGCAACACTCCCACCCCCACCCACAACACCATACACACAAACACATCCAATTACATCACAGATGCACCCCGTCACCCCCTGGAAGAAGGCAAAGACCAAATGAGTGTAATAATCTAAAATTCAGATTGACCAAGATAACTTAAAATCATCAGTATATACAAATATTTACAGCAAGTACACAAGTCTGTATACTGTTCTATTAGGTGTTCGTGGATCAGTGGTCCCAAAAAGCATAGGCGAGGCCCACACATGACACCTGCCTCAAAACGGAGAGAACACTGCAGGGGCATCAGGTAAAAAAAACACAGGCACCTCAGGGGGAAGGGGAGGGGGGCACCTCAGCCGGATGATGGGACGATGCCACTGCTCCTCAAGGGGGCTCCATGCCCACTGCTGGTCCTGGGGAGTGCAAAGCCACAATCTCTCAAGTGGGTGGTTTGCCCACTGCTTGCTCCTGGGGAGTACAAAGCCACAGTCGCTCAAGTGGGTGGTTTGCCCACTGCTTGGTCCTGGGGAGTGCAAAGCCACAGTCTCTCAAGTGGGTGGTTTGCCCACTGCTTGGCCCTGGGGAGTGCAAGGCCACAGTCTCTTATGTGGGTGGTTTCTTCCACTGGTTCTGGAGGGGGCTTTGTGCCTAGAGTGCTTCATCCTGCCAAGGAGTGGTGTAGCGGATGCTGTTCTCCACTGGTTCTGGAGGGGGCTTGGTACCCAGAGTCCTTCATCCTGCCAAGGACTTGGTGAGTGGGTGTTGTTCTCCTCTGGCTCTGGAGGGGGCTTTGTGCCCAGAGTGCTTCATCCTCCCAAGGACTGGGGTAGTGGATGCTGTTCTCCACTGGTTCTGGAGGGGGCTTTATGCCCAGAGTGCTTCATCCTGCCAAGGACTGGGTGAGTGGATGCTGTTCTCCACTGGTACTGGAGGGGCCTTTGTGCCCAAAGTGCTCAATCCTGCTAAGGACTGGGTGAGTAGATGCTGTTCTCCACTGGTTCTAGAGGGGGCTTTGTGCCCAGTGATGCAGCACCTGGGGTGTGGCGGTTCCCATTCGCTCACCTGGGTGTCTAGGCCACAAGATTTTCAGGGAACAGGTAGCATAATACTCCATGGAGGCAGAGCCACACTCCACCCTGTGGCGACTTAGCCTGCCAACTGCTGGTTGTGTGCCTCATGTAGTATGAGCTGGGTCCAGGACGTCTCCTGCAGCCTTGGACGGCTGCCCACTGGGGATGCTGCTGATGTCCGGGGTAGTGGCAGTGGCTGGGCACGTCACGGGGCAAGTGGCGGTGTCTGCGGCGGTGTCTGCGGCAGAGATGCTGCCAGTGGTGCAGGTTTCTGCACTTGTGGAGAGAGTCACCAAGCCGTCTCCTGCAGTCTCGGAAGGGTGCCCACTGGGGATGATGCTTTTGACTGTAGTAGAGGCGACAGACGTGCAGGTGGCGGTGCAGGTGACGGTTGTTGCGGCAGTGGACACTGCCGTACAGGTTGCTGGTCTGTCTTGCAGAAGGGGTGATATAGGTCCCTCACCCAGAGGCTCCGTGCCCTGAGCTGACTTCCTTTTGCCCTTTTGTCCCTTCCCCACCAGGGAGGGAGGTGGAGGACGTGGAGGACGGGGACACAGTGGAGGCAGTGGATGTTGGTGTGTCTGCATGGGTATGGTGCTTGTGTGAGTGCCTTTGGGATGTGTGGTGCTTATGTTTGCCTGAGCCACTTTTGTGTGTTGATGAGTGTGCATGCTGGTCTGATGGTGTGCTTGGGTTAGGCTGAGGTAGAGGGCATTGGGTCAGGGTAGTGGAGATTGGAGGGGGAGGCTGGACACAGGGACAATGGCTGCCATAAGTGCTGAAGCCAGAGCCTGAAATGCTCTCTGTTGGAACACATGCCAGAATGAATGCCCTCCAGGTATCCATTTGTTTGTTGAAAATGCCTCTCGACACCCTGGATGGCATTCAGTATGGTTGACTGCCCAACAGTCGGGGATCTCAGGAGGTCAATAGCCTCCTCACTGAGGGCAGCAGGGCTGACTGGGGCAGGGCCTGAGGTGCCTGGGGCGAAGGAGATGCCCAACCTTCTTGGTGAGCGGGCACTGGAAACACGCTGAGGGGCTGCTGGGAGGGCGGTGCTGGTAGGGGGAGTGGTGGCTGTACCTGTTGTTGGGGTGGGCACAGAGTTGCCCGCCACAGCAAGGGAGCTCCCATCAGAGGAGGAGTCGCTGTCACTGGTGTCCCCTCCTGTCCCCGTCGTGGAGCTCCCCTCGCCCTCCGTCCCACTGGTGCCTTCAGACTGTACATTCACCCTCCTGGGCCATGTGGGTTGCAGCTCCCTCCTGCTCCGGTGCCACTGCTCCTCCGTCAGATGATGCTAATGCACACAAGGACAGGGTGACAAAACAAAACGAGGGGAAAAACAGAGGATACACATGGTCAATACCAGCAACAACACCGCCGTTGGCGGACACAACACACAGGGAGCAGCCCTATGCACTAGGCCATACACTAACAGTTCTTAGGAAAATCACCTGCCCATGGGGGACGATGCCTAAGCCCATTTGCTGCACATCTGGAACCCACAGGAGCCTGACTAGGTGTAGATGGCCACTACCACTATTGGGGTTGGAGTGCCACAGAGCCTGCCTAACAAGGGACCTACCCTAGCAAGTTTGCTCTGGCCTAGGGGAACTCACAGCCCACTTCCCCCACCCAGACACCTCGTAAAGCGCGCAGAGTCAGCTGAATGAGACTGTACTCACCCCCATGTGGCTGCTGTGATGCCCTCAAGGGCCATCCAACTCCAGATATGCCACAGCCAGGATCCGAAACATCAGGGGGGTCATGGTGCGATGGGCACCCCTTCCACGTTGGGAGGCCATCCCAAGCTGGGCCTCCGCCGTCTTCTTGCTCCAGCGGTGCAGGTCCTCCCATCTCTTGCGGCAGTGGGTGCTCCATCTATGATAGACCCCCAGGTTCCGCACTTCCTTGGCGATGGCACGCCAAATACGCTTCTTCTGGT
The DNA here is from genome assembly GCF_031143425.1 of Pleurodeles waltl. Taxonomy (NCBI): domain Eukaryota; kingdom Metazoa; phylum Chordata; class Amphibia; order Caudata; family Salamandridae; genus Pleurodeles; species Pleurodeles waltl. The sequence continues at coordinate 1,222,651,036 of NC_090447.1, forward strand.
GGGCGCTGACCTACAGGTACGGTAAAGTAAGAATGGATTTTACTCCCCCATCCGGTTACTCATTGGCCCCAGCTTCCCACCCATGCCCTGAAACACATACACTGATCATCCTCACATACAGGCCACAGCCCCCCCCTGTATCTTCCATCCACGCCACTCCATACATTAATGTCCCATCCACCATGCACACAGTGTACTCACCTGTTTGTCTGGAGGACCGTAGAGTAGCGTGCAATGGGGGAGGACCCCATCCACCAGGTTGTCCAACTCCTCCGCGGTGAAGGCAGGGGCCCTTTCTCCAGACACTGTAGCCATTGTCGCTTCCAGACTCAGGTCACAGCAACACTTGCAGTGTAGTTCCTCTCCTGTTGAAGGTCAGGTATCAACTGAGTGAAGAGATAGAAAATGGCAGTTACATCCGCAGCGGTGCGTACTGTCACCGCCGGCGTACACCGTCATTGGCTCCTGGAACCCTTAGGGCCCAATGATAACCAATGCTGAATTGCGCAACGGTCTTCAACTGCCTACCGCGAAGCTGCACAACGCCAGCACAATTACCTCATTTTCCCTTGTCCCTCCTTACAGGTCAGGCAGCTGCCATTTCAGGGGGGCACATGGCAGGGCACTTAACTGCGTCACAGCACTTTTGGGCAGGAATATGGACAGTCAGCACCACACACCGACTAAATCACAATAGTGCAAAACACTCATGTGCAACCTATGTGGTATATGACCCTCTGCTCACCTTCTCCTCTATAGGGCACAGCCGCTGGGGCAGATGATGAGATGGCGTCATCCTCTGGTGTACAGACCCCTGGTGGACCTGTCAACAGTGGAAGACAGACACATCATTATCACCTACAGACTTGATCAAGCCACAATCCATGAACTGTACTCAGTTGGAGCCAGACCTGATGTCAGCTATCCACCATCTCACCGGAATCCCCCCTATACTGCAGGCCCTTCCAGTGCTCCATTTCCTGGCCAGTGGTTCCTTTCAAACAACAGTGGCCATGGCATCAGGGATGACTCAGCCAATGTTTTCTAACGTGTTGTCCAGAGTGTTGTCTGCCCTGCTGAAACACAATGGCAGCTACATAGTTTTCCCCCAGGCGGAGGATTTGCCCACCGTGAAAGGTGACTTCTATGCCCTGGGACATATCCCCAACATCATTGGTGCCATTGATGGTACACATGTGGCATTTGTCCCACCCCGCAGGGATGAACAGGTGTACAGAAACTACAAAAGCTACCATTCCATGAATGTGCAGATGGTGTGTTTGGCAGACCAGTACATCTCCCATGTGAATGCCACGTATCCTGGCTCAGTGCATGATGCTTACATTTTGCGGAATAGCAGCATCCCTTTTGTGATGGACCAACTCCAGAGGCACTGTGTGTGGCTAATAGGTGAGCCCAAGGTCCCCACACAGTTTGAATAGGTGTCTGGGTATGGGAGAGTCCCGAAGGTTTTGTGTATGCTAACAGATACCCCTCGATATTTGCAGGTGACTCTGGTTACCCCAACCTGTCATGGCTACTGACCCCAGTGAGGAATCCCAGGAAAAGAGCAGAGGAACGCTACAATGAGGCACATGGCGTACAAGGAGGATTATAGAGCATACTTTCGGCCTCCTGAAGGCCAGGTTCCGGTGCCTCCATCTGACAGGTGGCTCTCTATACTACTCACCGAAGTAGGTGTACCAGATTATCGTGGCATACTGTATTTGCAAAACCTGGCTTTACCACGCCAAGTGCCTTTTCTGCAGGAGGATGGGCCTGATGTTGGTCTTGTGGCAGCTGTGGAGCCTGTGGATAGTGAAGAAGAGGCGGCAGAAGAAGAAGATATTGACAACCGAAACAACTTCATCATGCAATACTTCCAGTGAGACACAGGTAAGAGACTGGCACTGCACCTCTCATATCAGACTGCTGTAGGACATTGCATGGTTCTGCCTTTTTACCTCTGTGTATGGACACTGACAGTTCACTTTGGCTTTCCTTTTCACAGATCTGGGTACCACATTCTGCCTTCTGCTATGTTTACTGATGCCCAACAACTGTCATACTTTGGTATGTGCAAATGAACATTGACATTGATATTTTTCAGAGAGGTTGCAATTACACATTTGTGAAAGTACAGACTGACTACAGATTATTTTGTGATTCAAGGGTGTTTATTTAAGGGCTAATCAGTGGAGGCTGATGTGCAATGGGCTATGGTGATGGTGGAGGAATGTCCATGGTAGAGTCCAGTCTCTTGGTATCACAGGCGCATTGTCCAAGGGGGCATAAGAAGTGGAGCAATGGCAGTTCAAGTGGTCAGAGAGACATAGTGGGACAGAAGGGTGACAATCAGGAGAGTCCTATTTCCTGGCGGGGGTCTTGGCAATGTTCTCTGTTTTTTACCTGGATCGCAGGGACCGTTTGCGGGGTGGTTCTCCTTCTGCAGGGGGTGGGGTGCTGGTGGCCTGTTGTTCCTGTGGCGGGACCTCCTGTGCACTAGTGCCGGCGGACATGGAGAGCCGTTCATCATTCGGGCTAGTGTCAGGGGCCCGTTGGTGTGCCACTGTCTCCCTCATGGTGTTGGCTATGTCTGCCAGCACCCCTGCAATGGTGACCATGGTGGGGTTAATGGACTTCAAGTCCTCCCTGATCCCCAGGTACTGTTCCTCCTGGAGCCGCTGGGTCTCCTGAAACTTGGCCAGTACCGTGCCCATGGTCTCCTGGGAATGGTGGTATGCTCCCATGATGTTTGAGAGTGCCTTGTGGAGAGTGGGTTCCCTGGGCCTGTCCTCCCCCTGTCGCACAGCAGTCCCCCCAGCTTCCCTGTTGTCCTGTGCCTCTGTCCCCTGACCGGTGTGCCCACTGCCACTGACCCCAGGACCCTGATCGTCATGGGTTAGTGGGTTTGCTTGGGGTCCCTGTAGTGGTGGACACACTGCTGATTGACGTGTCCTGTGGACAGTGGCATGGGCCCGCTGGGTGGGTGCTGTGGCGGTGTTTTCTGAGGGGGGAGGTTCAGTAGTGGTTTGGGACTGTGGCAGGGGAACCGACTGTCCAGAGGTCCCTGATGGGTCGGGCTGGTCATCTTGATCCAGGCGTGCAGAGCTGCTGTCGTCACGGTGGGCCTCTTCTGTGGGGGGACTGGATATGGCTGGCACCTCCTGTCCGGTGACGTTGGGTAGGGGTCCTGTTGGGGTGTAAATGCATAGTTATTGTATCTGTGTGCCATCCTGTGCAATGTGTGAGTTTCCCTCTTCTCCTGTGCTTGCATTATTGCCTTGGCCCTTGTGTGAGTGGTGATTTTGTGGCCTGGGTGAGTCTCTCTTCTGGACATGCTTTGGTGATGGGTGTCTATGCAGGTCTGTGATGGATGTCCATGCATTTGTGTTACATGCAGGGCTTGGTATTGGGACGGGTGGGTTGTGCTAGTGGGGTATCTGTGAGGTGTTGGGGTGATGGGTGTGAGGGTAGGAGTTTGTAATGGCATGCAGGTAGGGGGGGGTGAAAGTAGTAAAGATTTGCCTTACCAGAGTCCAGTCCTCCTGCTACTCCTGCGAGGCCCTCAGGATGCGTGATCACCAAGACTTGCTCCTCCCATGTTGTTAGTTGTGGGGAGGAGGTGGGGGTCCACCGCAAGTCCTCTGTACGGCTACTTGGTGTCGTAATACCACGGAATGCACCTTCCCCCATAGGTCGTTTCACCTCTTCCTGATGTCATCCCGTGTTCTTGGATGCTGTCACACTGCGTTGACCCTGTCCACAATTATTCGCCATAGCTCCATCTTCCCTGCACCTGTGATCCGAATAGCTGTGGCTCTACCCAGATGATTTCCTCCACCATGACCCTGAGCTCCTCCTCAAAAAAACCTGGGGTGTCTTTCAGGTGCCATAATGTGGTGTGGGTGATGTGTGAGGTGATATTTGTTGTGCTGTGTGATGTGTTGTGTTGGGGTGTGTTATTTGAGGTGCGTGGATGTCGTATGAGTGATGGTGTTGTGTGCCTGTGGATGCTGGTGTTGTGTTTGTTATTCTCTCTCTCTCTGCTTCTTCCAAAAAATTTGTTGTAAGAGGTTGTGGGTAATGTGGGTGTGTGTTTTATAGTGGTGTGAGTGTGTGGTGTGTGTATGTGTCTCAGGTGTGTGTATTTTGAATTGTCCAATGTGGTTGTGTTTTGTAAATGTGTGTGTGTTTTGAGCGCGGCGGTGTGTACCGCCAATGGTTTACCGCGGTTGAATGACCGTCGCGTTGATTTGTGGATCGTGATACTGTGGGCATATTCCTGTTGGCGTGACGGTGTATGTTTTGCTATCACCAGTTTATCACTGACCTTTGGTGTGGCAGACTTGTGTGGGTGTCTGTATTGTGGTGGATTACGAGATGTGGGTCGTAATACCTGTAGTGGATTTCCCCCGCGGTCATGGTATGTTGGCAGCCGTCAGCACGGCGGGAAGCGGGATTTACTGCCAGGGTTGTAATGAGGGCCTAAGTTTTGGCAGAAAAAAAACATTGGAAATATTTTGAATTGCATAAGTGCGTATGTGACTGTTCAAGTGTCTGTTGTCTAAGACTATTGTAAATGAATGATCTGGTATTGCAACAGGGAATAATGGGTTGGTAATTGCAGAGATACTGGGTTCAATTACTCCCTAGTTTTCAAGTTGTGTGAGAATCTCTCTCACTGGAGCTTTAGCCTCATGTTTAATAGGATATTGGTTTTGAGGTTGTGGTGAAGACCTAATGGGTATTACATGATTAGGGGAATCTTTATCCAACCCTACATGGTTACGGTACAGTGTAGGAGCCTACACGAGAACCCAGTCACTGACATAGGCTTCCTTTACCACATCTGGAACCAGAACTGAGAAAGATCTCCCCATGTGGGAGCTTGCAGACAAATTTGGGTGGCAAATCTTTTTCTGCCAATAGTATATCACAGTTTAATGATTCCCAGAAGATAACTTCAATGATGCGCTCTGAAACACATGCGCAGCTACATCATAAACCCTGTCGGGCGGGGAGATGTGCCTGTCTGCTTTCTCAATGATGAGAAAGTTGTTAGTTACAGACACATCCAAATGATCTAAAAGGTTCTGGTAACATATCGTGACCTCTGCTGCGCTGCCTAGCAGAGTCACTACCCGCGTCCTGTTGTTCAACAAAGTTCTCAGTGTGGCTGGCATCTTCAATGTTCCTGAGGAGTTTTGTCATCTTTTTTAGCATACGTTTCTGAGGAAACTTGTAAGTCCTTTGGCTTCACATAGTCAATTTGCATTTCCAATTGTCCCACTCTCTCACTTTGTTTATCTGGTGTGTCCTGAAAGGGACAAGAGGGGCGTGTATGAGCATATTGGTAGCTATCAATAGTTATTAAAGTTCTCAATTTTGGGTGATTATATCTTCTCTCAGAGGTCTCTGGTTGTGGAGATTCTCCTCTCTGACTTCTTCTGTCTTTGTTTTGTTTTTGTTTATCCCAGTGTTTTTTAGAACCCTCTTGTGCTTGTTTAATACCTAACTTAGGGGTGGTACTCAGAAGTTGTGGTTTAGTTGGTCTGGCCCCCAGACTATCATGTCTTATATTAGTATAAGTTTCAAAGATGATCTTTGGCAATAAACGCAGACTACTTCCTCAATGCACAACTGATTTTAAAGCATAAAGCACGTAATTATCCCTGGAAATTACAAAAAAGGGCCATGAAAAGGACATGCAATACTCCAAGTGAAGCGGTACTGGAGTCTGCTGAGAAAAGAGAACTGGATCTCCTAATCTGTGTCACCAGTCTTAACTACAACACATCAGAGGCAAAGAAAATAATATGAAAACATTGGAGCATAGCATCCTCCCTGGAACCCTTTAAGGAAATATCATCATCTCCTTCAAGAAGGAACAGGAATTTAAGGGACAGACTGGTCCACTCAAATACTGATAGACAGAGACCTCAGTATAACTTGAGGGGTCTACTAGGATTACCTCTCATCTTTGGCCACAGAAAGTGTGGGAATTGTTTGGCGTGTGAATCTACAATCGTAGGAGTGAATTTGTATATAGTGACATATTAATCAAACGTAAGGGATTCACTAACTGTAGATCACAGAATGTTGTTTTACATTTTTTGCAATTCAAACATAACTGTAGTCGATCTAAACTGATCCCAGTGGGCCTGATTTCAGAAAAACAATTTGCTGCACGTATATGCTAATTATAGTGTCACAGAATGTCCTGTAAGTGTTAAATCTATACACAGAGATAAAGTGTGAGAGGAGATGGTGCCCGTGGGCAGAGCTGCTGACTTTGGAACTAGGGAGTCAGGTTCAAGCCTCAGCCTCTGCACCACATCTTGTGATTTTGGGCAAGTGACTTAGGTCTTCATTATGAGTTTGGTGGTTTTTGGGCAAGATTGCCATGAGAAATGGCACCACCATACCACCAGTAGTGGTGGCATAGCGACCACCGGATCACGAGCCACAAAACACAAACCGCTTTAAAAACAGACACAAAACAAACACCGCCAGGCCAAACCACACCGAAAGAGAGACTGAACAACCGCCAGCCCCCCACGCCAACACCATTCCTACCGTCATATTTAGAGGCAAACTCCAGCACAGTAGTACATGCACAGCGGTAAACCATTGGCAGTTGGCACCGCAGCGGTACGAAAAGGCACCACTAAGAGTAGCCAACATCACATTGGTCAGTTCAAATATCCCACACCTGAAACTCATACACACACCACGCACACCTGCACACACCACCATATAGCACCTTCACAGACACACCCACAATCCCAATACGAGCAGACACACTCGGCACGAAGCACACCACAAACACAACATAGACAATCACACTGCACACATTGTATAAATTACCACCACAGCCCACCAGCACCCACTGCCAAACACCCCCACATCACCACATACCACGCACTGCACCCGACACGCACACCACATACCCACCCCACAACATGTTACGCCAGAAGCACCCACGGTTCACCGACAATGAGTTGCGGGTTATGGTGGACGAGATCATCAGAGTAGAGCCGAAGCTCATGGGAGTCTATGAATAGCAAACATCGATATGCAGGAAAGCGGAGGTATGGCAGAGGATAGTTGACAGGGTCAACGCAGTCAGCACCTACCCATGCACAAGGGAGGACATCAGGAAGAGGTCGAACAACCTCAGGGAGAAGGTCCGTGGCACCCAGGCATCAGATAATCATCAACCAGACTGGCGGTGGGCCCCCACCTCATCCACTTCAGTTGACATCCTGGGAGAGGAAGATACTGGACATCATGCAACCCGAGGCCCTAACTGGCCTCAGCAGAGGGCTTGACTCTGGTAAGTTAACAATACCCCCCAAGCACCAACAAATCCTGCCCTGCATCCTTCCCCACTACCCACCACCCTCCAACCTTCTACAACCCACCGCACTGCACCCATCCCAAACACCCCACACCCTCTCTCTGCATGTCACCCCACCCCACTCCCGCCATCCCTACTCACTCACTCCTAATGCACAGATGACAACCACAATATGGAGAACCACAGCTCCCACAATCCTGCACAACCCACACAGCAACACACCACAAATCCACTGCACAGTAGAACATCTACATGGACAACCGTACCACAGCCCACACCAGCTGGCTGTCACGACTTCCTCCCAACATATGGCAATGACAGCAATGCCAACCACCATCCACAACCTCCCATGCCACATGGAAACCATGCCACAAACCCCTATACCAAATTGATGTCTGCAGTGCAGCAGGTGTCATTGCCATCACTGGGAAGCAAGTCGAGCCACTGCATGCATCACAACAGGAACAACTACAGTTACACAACTAATCTCTAACATTTCCATGCACAGGTACACCTGCCACTGCCACCCTGCAGAGGATGCCAGGCTCAGGCAGCCCTCCCAGGATGACGGCCCCACTGGATGTCTGCATGGGGACAGCTTGCCTGGGCAATCTGGGATAGTCCACCAACAGCAGACCCACCCTGGATACACCAAATGCCCTCACTCATGTGGTAACAACATCACAGCCAGCCCCTGAACCCCAAACCTGTACCCAAGGACTTCACAATCAGAGCTGCTGCTACTGGGAATGGGCAAACTGTGCTAGGGGCACAGGCACATGGGGGCAGGGGTAGTGGGAGGGGAACCGTGGTCCAGGGCTCAGGGCAGCCACACCAACTGACTGCCCAGGAGGCCCTCAACCAAGTTCTGGGTCTATACCAGCAGACCTAGGACACAATGGCCCAGATCCTTGCTACCTTGCAAGAGACTAAGAAGCTGCAGGGGGAATACCATCAAGAGGCCATGCAACAATGGGAACCCCACAATGCCACCATGGCCTTCATGGCAGGGGTGCTCAAGGACCTGACCACCATCATGAGTGAGTCCACCGCCCACCAGCAGGCCCCTTCCACTGGACATATCCCATCAGAGCCCTCCACATCAGTGGCAGCCAATAGTATGGAGGCCCCACCACAGGACCCGCAGGACTCCAGCATCCCTACCCCTGTAGCTGAGGAATCCCCACGGAAGCGAGGATGTCCAACTAAACATCCAGCTGGACATGATGCTAAGACAACGACCACTGCCAGGAAGTGACCCTCTCCTGAACAGTCTCCCTTGTGTGTGACTGAGACACACTGTCCACTGTCCACTCTCATGTCTCCGTTTTCCTATGGCCAGCATACTGGACCTGGACTATCCAAAGCTGGTCTCACCACTCTGATGATCTCAGCTGCCATGACCCCACTCATCACCTCTTGCACTTGTCCCTCACAAATAAACACCATTGAGCACAGTTATTGCCTATGTCTTTATTTGTCATGTGTATGAATGGAACTGCCAATACAAGTGCAACTGGCAACCCATCGTCCAGAACATGCATGGGAGGTTGACATATGGGGGAGCAAAATGCATGGAGGTCAATTGTGGAACAGCCACTAGCTGGAGATATGTATCAAGGGAGGCAACAGGTCAGGCAGGGACCAGAGTACACAACTACAATGTCCTGAAAGTAGAGCAAGACATGGAAACAATCCCTGTAGGAGTCACAAATGCCAACTCAACAAAAATGCACTCTACGAACAGGTATCCAAGGAAGATATGGCAATCAAGTCCACAACCATATGGCCAGTACCAACACACAAAAACAACACATACCAACCCAATGGTACGACCTTCACAGCACCCAGCCCTAGACCTGACCCCATACACACTGCCACCAACAACAATATAGCACTGCTACCCAATGTTGACTCCCAGGATAGATGCTGCACAGATGCAACAACCCTGTGTGGCACACACATAGCACTTGAACTGGCAGCTCAGGGAACATCGTACATACACGTTGATGGCACTAGTGCACCAGCACAACAGCTGCCTGACTATAGGCCTGACCTGTACACAGTGACTACCTAGGTCATAGGCACATGTGACATCCCCCCAACCCTCCCAGAGGCAGACCTGAAACCAAAACCGACAGGGGTCACAGACAACAGGTGGTAGCAGGGACAAGGCAGACAGTCATAGAGGATACATACAAGACAGTTGACACATACCTGCATCTAAGTCGAAGTACTGTCGAATCAGCTCTGCCTTGGAGTCAGCTGCATCCTCATTATCCTCCTCTTCATCACTCTCCATGTACCTTTCATCAGCCGCTGGTACAGCTACCCCCTCCTCTGCATCCAGCAATGGGATATGATGCCTCATGGCCAGATTGTGCAGCATGCAGCAGGCCACAATGATCTGACACACCTTCTGTGAGTTATAGAGCAGGGCACCCCCGGAGATATGCAGGTATCAGAATCTTGCCTTCAGCAGGCCAAAGCACCTCTCAATGACTTATCTGGTATGACCGCGGGCCTCATTGTAATGGTCCTCTGCATCTGTAGTTGGATGCCTCGCGGGTGTCAGGAGCCAGGGCAGGTTAGGATAGCCAGAGTCACCTCTGTGCACATAGGTAAGAGGCATGTCAAGACTGGGAGTGCGATAGGGCAGGGACATATGAATGCACAGGGTTGAGGTGTACACATATGCAGGGCTACATACCGATGAGCCAGTCTGGGTCCCCCGTAAGTGGTGCCATCATGTGTGGGATGCTGCTGTTCTGCAGGATGAAGGAATCACGCACAGTCTGGGAACCTGGCTACCACCTGGGAGATATTTTGGTCTGTGAGATACACCACCTGCATGTTAACTGAATGAAAGTTTTTGCGGTTCTTATAGACCTGTTCACACCTCCTGGGTGGCACCAGGCCAATGTGGGTGCCATCAATGGCTCCAATGACATGAGGGATGTGTGCCACTCCATAGAATGCATCCATGACAGTGGACTATTCTGCACGTTGGGGAAACCGTATGTAGCTGACCAGATGTTTGAGCAGGGCACAAAGTACATCCCTCAGGACGTTGCTAAACATGGGCTGCCACATCCTTGCTGCCAGGCCCACTGTGAACTGGAAGAAGCCTAAGGCAAGGTAGTGGAGGTCTGACAACACCTGTACTGTGGGAGGGATGGCATTATGATGGCAAATGGCAGGTAACAGAACCGGGTCCAACTGGGCCACCAGTTCCATGATGGTCTCACGGTTCAGGCGATAGGTCTGGATGACGTGACGCTTCTTCAGGGTGGCAATGTCGACTAGGAGCCTGTACACTGGTGCATTCCTCATCCTCAACCTTATATCGTACCTGGGAACAGCAGAGAGTGGGTATCATGTTGTGCACCATATCCTGTGTAGACGGTGTTGATGCGGCCACAGGTCACCAAATGTCACCCATTGCACACTGACGTTTCACCCACAGCACACATTGGACATCTAAAATAGCAGCCGCCTGTCCTGCATGAATTGGACAGGTGGAACTGAGCTCATCCCGCCAGCATAACACGTCATTGTGGTAGGCGGTCACGACCACAGTGCAACTCACCATTGGTTAACACTGTTGCCTATGGGAGGCACGAGCCAATGGTGATCGCCGCTGGCGGTGACAGTGATGTCCGCCGCGGCTGTGACTGCCATTTTATGTGCTCATGCTCACTTGGCTCCTGAACCTCATGCACTGAAGGCCTCCACAGCGTGTGCTGCTGTGTTCTGACTCTGGTAGCCAAGATGGCAAGTCCTGTAGGAGACAGGACCCAAGCCTTCACCTGGGAAGAGTTGGAGCGGCTCGTGGACGGGGTCCTGTCCCTGTATGCACAGTTGTTTGGGGCCCAGAGCAGTATGTGAGCCCAATGCCATTGTCCTGTATGTGAGTTGGGCGCATGGAGATGGGAGCCTTGGTGAGTGGCAGTGTGGACATGGGTGAGGGGCCTAAGGTTACGTTAGGTGATGACGTGTGGGTGTGGAAGTGTGATGGAGACAGGGCCCCAGCCTTCACCCCGGAAGAGTTAGAGCGGCTCCTGGACGGGGTCCTGTCCCTGTATGCACAGTTGTATGGGGCCCCAGAGCAGCAGGTGAGCCCAATGCCATTGTCCTGTATGTGAGTTGTGCGCATGGAGATGGGAGCCGTGGTGGGTGGCAGTGTGGGCATGGGTGAGGGGCCTAAGGCTACGTTAGGTGATGATGTGTGGGTGTGGAAGTGTGATGTGTGCTGTCCCTTGCTCTCCCTGGGATGCCACTCTACATGATTTTGTCCTTCTGCCTGTGTCTCCCATGCAGGTCAGCGTCCATCAGAAGAAGGGGATTTGGCCTGTCATCGCCAAGCAAGTGTGGACCCTGGGGATCCATGCCCAGTGGAGGACCCAGTGCAAAAAGTGGTGGGAGGACCTGAGACACTGGGCCCTTAAGACCACAGAGGCCCAGCTGGGGATGTCCTCCCAATGAGGGAGGAGTGCCAGTCAGACCCTGACCCCCCTAATGGCCCGCATATTGGTGGTGACCTACCCTGAGGTAGCTGTGCATTTGAGCACAGCACAGCAGCCACATGGGGGTAAGTACCCACTCTCACTTGTTTTAAGTGTTGCTATATTAGCTCTGGGTGGGCACCATTGGGTGGCGTGGGAGCTTCATACAATGATGTCCAGTATGGGTGGTGTCCATCTGGGCAGGATTGGCATCACAGGTGTGGGTAACGCCATGCAGTCAGTGGTAGCGGGGCAGCTACCTCCAATGTTGAAACAGTGTGGCCACCTACTAGATAGATGTGCTTGCCAGCTCATGGCAACAGGATGATTGGACCTGGGGTGTCAGGCCATTGTGATTATTCCTTGCAAACACTGTGCCAGGAGTGGATCCCAGGACCTCAATCATCTGGCAGGCACTGCATGTGTAGTAGGGTAGGGTGCGCCAAGTGGTCAGAGTGCTAATTGACAATAGCCAGGTAGGCCTGCCAACTAGCCATGCAGGATTCTGTTGAGTGTGCAGTCCATCACATGTCTGTCTCAACAGCCATGGGTAGTGGGCAGGTACTGGAGAGGTGTGGCGGGTATGCCATCCTCATGTAGATGTTTGCATCGGTCAGACCATCAGCTGTTGACATGTGCATTGTAGTGGTTTCCCCCAACGTGTTCCCTAGTTGTAGCATGTGCAGGGGTGGGCATAGTGTATCATGGCATGGTATCAAATGCTGATGTACAACCATGTGTAAATGTTGTGATGGCATTGATCGATTGCACCCTGTCTTTCTCTCTCTCCCTCCCTATCCTCCTCTGTCTTTGTGTGCATCATCATCATCTGGCGAAGGAGAAGGGGCACCGGCGATTGCAGAAGCTGCAGTTCACTGGACCCAGGAGGCTTACACCAGCAGAGCTGAGGGGACCAGTGGGACGGAGGGCGAGTGGAGTGCCACTGGGGAGACTGGATCGGCCACTACATCTTCAGATTCCTCCTCTGATGGCAGCTCCCTGGTGGTGGCGGACCCATCTGGGACCACTCCAGCACCATCCTTGTCTACCACCTCCCTTACCAGCACTGCCCTCCCTGTACCTCCCCACCCAGTTGCCTGTGCCCGCACACCCAAGAGGGTGAACATCTCCTTCACCGCAGGCATCACTGCTCCTGCCCCAGTCAGCCCTGCTGCCCTCAATGTGGAGGCTACTGACCTCCTGAGGTAAATCTCTGTGGGGCAGACAACTATCGTGAATGCCATCCAGTGAATGGAATACCAGATGCAATAGACCAATGCACTCCTGGAAGGCATACACGGTGCCTTGTCTGGTCTACAGAGATCGTTTCAGGCTCTGGTGTCCTTGATGGCAGCCAGTGTCCCTTCCTCTTCCGTCCCCCCTCCAGCTACCTGTTCCCAAACCCATATCCCTCTCCCCTCACCCATCCAATGCACACCTACCGACACACATGCATCAACATCAACAGACACGATGTGGAAGGACAGGCATAAGCACCATAAATGTCACCACTGCCATGCACACACTCAACAGACATATACAGACATGACATCCATACCCTGCACCGACTCCCCCACCACATCTCCTCCCCTCACAGTTCGTACAACACTCACACATCCAGTCACCACCACATCAATCACTGATCCTGACACACGTGCCCTCACTGCCACCGTCACCACATTATCAGACCCCCGCACATGCACCCCATACACCACTGGTGCAGACACCTCGACTGTCAACACACCCACATGCAGCACATCCATCCTACCTGCAGACACCACCCCAATATGCACTCACACGTACCCCCTGCCATCTCCCTGCATCTCTTCCCCACATCCTCCCAGTAAATCTAAATGCCCCCACTCACCCACCCAACAGTCCCCCAGCAGGCACATTTAATCCACCCGCACACCTGCACCAAAGGCACATCCACATCCACACCTCTCAACCATACCCACTCCCTCCACTCCCAAACGCCCTTACCTTGACCTCTATTGTGTCCCCAAAGAACATTTCCTCAGAGAGTTTTCCCTGTTCCCCACCACTGCCCCAGTTCCTGTTCCCCCCAGCCCCGTGCTACCCTTCCGAAGCCCCTGCCTTACGGCTCTTAGTCCACCACTGCCCCTCACCATGCTCCTCCACCACCTGCCACTTCCGCACCTGTTATGTCCACTGCTCCTCCTGCCAACCCCAAACCCATGCCTGCTCCCTCCACTTCCAAGGCCAAGCCCACTCCCTCCACTTCCAAAGCCAAGCCCACTCCCTCCAATTGCAAGGCCAAGCCCCCCCCCCCCCCTGGAAAAATTCCCCCTCCAAGGGAAAGTCCAAGGTCCCTCCTCTAAGTCAAGACCAAAGGACCCCCCTCCAAGCCCAAAACCCCCTCGCCCCACCCCTGAGTTGCCTGCATACCCCATTGGTGTCTCTGACCTGGCTTGGCAGTTCAGGCTGCACTGTTCCCATGAGGAACAGGGTCAAAACTGATTTGCACATGGCTGGGTCCAAACTGGGGTAGCATGGTGAGCAAAAGAACGATGGATTAAACCCAGATCTGTGACTGGGGGTGAGTGTTTGCATTGTTCAGCACTCCGTCCATCATCCTTTTGTGTTAATATACAAGTGCCACAACACCTTTGGTGTCAATGGTACCTAGAAGTTCTGGCTTTCCTTCCACATGTATGTGTGGCAGTTGTGGGTATTAGTGTGTATGTGTATGTGTGTGTGTTGGTCTGATTAAAGTGAGCTTTCTCAGAACCTATTGAATATCCCTAATCTTGCTCTGTGTACTGGGTCTCATATTATTACTGCTTGCCTATGTCATCTTCGAAGCAAGCAAGACAACTCTTTTCAGGGACAAACTCCCCAGTTCAACTTGATCTCCTTTTAGACCATGTCGCCCTACCGCACATTGTTGGCAAATGCAGGTGTTTCACTATAGGCTACAGGAAGAGAAACATACCGTAAACTCTCTTGTTCACCTATATAGAAGAGAGTGCTAAGTCTGTTGTTACCTTAGCAGAGATGCTCTGTCCTGCAGGCTGTCAGATCCAAGTTGCCTCTAAACTGTAGATGTAAATGTTGTTATGGGAACATGTGGAAACCACTACTCTCCTTCCCTGATGGCAGTGCTGAATGCGCTCAAGGCTGGGTTTGGTTTTAACAACAGGGAGGAAGTGAGATAGGAATATGAGAAAAGGTTTTTAAGAGACATCTTCAGTTTGTAGTTACACGGCTTATCTTCTCAGACGAAGGTTCTCTCAGATTTTTTGTAGTCTCTAATGAGTGACAGTTTTTCTCACACTGAACAGAACACAAGATTACTTTCACTCTCTACTCTTACATCAGCTTACAATATACAATTCTTTCTTGATATTCATGGATTGCACATGGATTGTAACATGCACTATAGTAAACATTCAATTTATCAGTGGCACGGTATATTTATCTTGTTACATCCAAAAGAATTGTCATGAGTCTGATCTTATTTAGATATCCTATAGCAGTTGTAATGCTTCACAATTTAAAACACCAATTACAAACAAGCTTCACACAGCAGCTGCATAGAACACCCAGGGGAAGCGGGTAACATTTGAGCGAAGTGCCCCACCGACACAGACAATCTGTGAGATACCGTCAATGCCTTCAGTCTAAAGGCCAAAGCTCTCACTTGTAGCTCATTATAAACAGAGGGGCATACGTACAATTAATTGGCATAGGGCAGCACAGCAAGTCTTTCTGCTGGGCTGCCCTAAGCCAATTTGAAAGGGCAGGAACGCACTGCATTTGTGCAGGAAGAACCCCTTCCTGCACAGTATAAATCCAGAGAGAGGAAAAACGAGGATAAATAAACATATTTCTCTTGTTATGTCTCTTTTGCAGAGGCATAGAGTTTTGATGCATTCCCAGGTTTACAGATCCTTGAAAATCTGGGAATAAGTCAAACCCCATGGGTTTTGCGTGGTAATACTCATCAAGGAACACCCCAATGCAGTGTAAGGCAACACAGCGACTTGCACTGTGTTGCCTTCCACCATATCTACGAGGCCATGAAAAGCCATGCAAAGTGGCTTTGCTTGGCCTCGTAGATATGGGACTGCACTAGTTAAGGGTGAAGGCAGTGCGAGTTTCTCAATGTATCTTTCAGTCAGTTAAAAAGGTATCAAAACACTGAGCTGACTTAAAGTATGCACTAAGGGCTTACTTTAACCTGTGTAGAGGAATGCTTAATTATATTTTACAGTTCATTGAGTGCAAATTCGGCCCTAAGGCATTAGAAATCTTTACATGACAACCAGATTACATTACACATTTTTAGGTTCAGCAAGACTAAGGCTTCACTATTGCTGTACTCTTAAAGTATACTGATCAGGCTGTGTTGCTACAGGCTGCGCTGAAAATCAGTCTGGTAAAAAAGAAAGAAAGAAGGAACAGTTAGGTGTATGCAGTGCAGGTGGCAATAGGTTAAGGACACATGTGGGGTGGAGTTCTGGAATTTTCTGTGAAAAAGTAACAGACAGGAAGGCAGACAGGGTGGAAGGCTACGCAGCATGTCCCCAATTAGCTCTACCTCGGCATGCTGTAGAGAGAAAGAGTTATGAATACTATACCATTGTTTCAGAGTTTATTGGGAGCAGGTTGAGATCCTGGTACCAAGGAGCAGGTGAGATATTGTTCATTGCTTGACAGTGGGCAGCAAGTGACAGGCCTTTGTGATAGACCCTGCAGCATGTGGCACCATCCAGCTGTAAGCATGATGCATGGAGGAGTCCAGTTTACTGTGCTTTTGGTGCTATCCTGCAGTACATGCAGGGATTCTGCTTCCCTGCTTGAGTGCATGCACATGCCATGCCTTTAAAGGGACATAGCCATTAAAGTTGCAGCAGGTGCAGTGACACCAGATCCTGAGGTCTGAGTCAATATTTTTGTATTTAATTAAACAGCCAGTGGTAAGGAAGATCGACTTTTATTGCTTGGTCTGAGCCAGGAAGGGAGGCGAATATGAAAGGCAGAGTAAAGCAAGGGTAGAATGCATGCAAAGAAGAGGATAGGAAGCATAGACAACCGGCAGAATGACTGGGTACAGGGAGTACAATGTACATGCTGGGCAGAATAGGGCAGTAGGCAAGCATGAAGGTGAGCAGTCAGAGTGCAAATCAGGAAGTGTCAACATCACAGAAAATCACATCACATACCCACATCAGAGGAAATTATCCCATTGCTTCTGACCCAGATTATATTATGAAAAATACTTAATGGGATAAACTAGTGCACTTTCTCCACAGGTACGCTAAAAATGCATCTCTATATCATCTCCTGTATATGTTTGTCGTCCCAGTCCTTACTCTAAGATTGAGCCTTATTTTGGAGCCAGATAGATACTCTACTACCCCTGAAAAAATCTATATATTTTGGTTACCTCCACAGTTACATCTGAACTCTCTGCTCATTCACATCCTGTTCTTAATGATTCCATCAAAAAATGGGTTGTTTGCAAATCTGGTTGTTAGGTGTGGGTTTCTCTGGTGTTTCCTGATTATTATCGCCCTTCAGCAGCCAGGTATGTTGTGCCTCAGATTATGGCTTGGAGTTAGCTGATGCAGAGCTCACCTGCTGTACCTTACAATGCAACATTTGGAGATAGATAAGAAGACATTTAAAAAACAAACTTGGGGAACTTTAATTTCCTATAGACAAACATTAAAATGCAGGAAAGTTTTAAGTTAAGTTTGTGCTGCAAAAATCGGCCTGTTGCCTGAATTGGGGATTTTGTCATGTATGGCTATATTAGAGGGCTCTCCTGGTCTTAGAACGGTCGTGCTCCAGTGAGTACAAGTTGTATCCCTTTGTTTTTGGGATCCTGGTGCAAGGCTCTCTCTGGATAGACAGTGGCACACTCTCTTGGTTTTCCAGCATCCCTGGAGCTTCTCTTGTTGATATTGGGTCAAGTTTCTGTTTGCTCAGGGCCTGGTGTTTTAGGTCTACCTAATGGCTCTACTCTTTGGCTTCCCCTGCACATGACCACTTGGCTGTGATTAGTGGTGTTTGAGGTGGATAGAGGCATGTTTTCTTTGACTCTGCAGCAGCAACATGGGTGTTGTTTTATATGGATGATATGTTTCTCTACTTTCCTGGCACCTACTCTCCTGTCTGGGATGCATCTTTTTCTCTGGGAGTGCCTCCTTTGAATTCTTGCTTTAGTTCCACAACACCCTTTTTGAGCCAGGTCTTTCTTCTCTTTCCTGGGGCTTCCACTACATCCCTCTCCCTAGAGGGGGAGAAGTTCTCTTCTTGGCTGTCTCTCTTTACAAACTATGTGCTGGTAATTTTGCAGTAGTTATGGCTGATGCATGCCAGATGTGTCAGTGTTCATGGTCCTCTCTTTGTGAGCTTGGCCTCTCCTGTACTGTTTTCTGGCATGCTGTGTAGTTCTAGTTTGCTCCGTAGCACCCTACATTTGTGTGAATTAAGAGCTGGCTAGCTGTGTCCCTCTGAAATGTTTCCTTTCTTGGGCTTCTGCCCCTGTGATTTCTGGGATTAAGAAAGCAATTTACCACGTAATTTAGGCCTGGCTATTGTGAGCATTTCTGCATCACTGTTCTTTGAAGCATGGTGCCTATTGCCACTGTCTTCAGCCATTCCTACTCTACCAGGGCTCTCAATTGGCAGGTTAGGGTCATCACCAGTAGTTTATATTTTATCTCCCTGCTTCTGTTTCTGACTTGTGACTGTGGATTTGTGGCCATCCCTGACATCTATCTACACACATCTTTCTGACTTGGTTTGCTGTGGTCTAGGCTCGTCTGGCTGGTATTTCTGTGCATTGTGTTGCTTTTTTGGGCTTGTTTGATTCCTCTGGCTGGATTGCTGCTGGGCTTTGCTCTGACAGGTCCTCTCTATTGATTCCATGCCTCTTGGCCATAATGCAAGTGTCTGAGTCTATGGCAGGCAATGTACCATAAAGCGTGCCACAGTGACCTTGGCATTTCCATCTTAGCTGGTGGCTCGTCCTTAGGGTTCTCCACATCTCCAGCCTCTCACACTGGTATTTGGGTGACACTTTCAGAGAGATTTGGTCTCGCTTTCCCTTCTCTTGAACTTGTGTTTTTCAGTAGAGTGCCATTTCAGTGTTCAAGGGAGTGGTGCAGACCTTCACACACTACAGATTGTGGCTGTGTGTCACCTGCATTGGTTACAGCTGACAATTTGCATGTATGATGTTCTCCTGTTCTGTACTCTATTCTGTGTTTGTTCATGGTTTATGGGTTTTACCTACCATTAGCAGGTTATTATCTTGCCTGGGCTTCCTTCTGTTTGGTAGCAATGCTATGGTGTCTGATTTCAGTGTCTTGACGTGGTATTTTTTGGTACTCGTAGGTCACTGGGCTGGCTGTCTTGTCCTCTTGTCCTTCATGGATGGTCATTGTTATGGTTTGCATGCTGTTTCCCTTTTTCTTCTGTCTCTGTACCTCTGCAAATGGCATTGTGACCCTCTCCCTCAGGATCTCTCATGGCCTATTTTTTTGCTCAGTCACATTGTGATTGTGGCCCTGTTTAGATGGTCAATCCTGTGGGTCAGGTGTTCTTGACCATAACCTGCTCTTTCTAGGTGAGCGGTTCCTTGCTTCTGCTCTTTCACTTGTGTGTCTGGTTGTCATTCTTCCCCAAGGTTTAGTGTTGTGGCTCTCTGGTCAGCCTGTTCTTAGTTGTCATTTCCCTTGTGGCTTTTGTTTTTTGGCTTGTTTTGCGACCTTGGATTCTTGTGGTGCTGGCTACATTGGCTCATGTCCTTACCTGTGTCTGTACGACTTTTCCATAAGCTGGTGGTTTTTCCTAGTACTGAACATGGATCTGCCTGCTACTGGTTCAGGTCCTTCAGTGGATTTTCTTGTGGTTTCTGCTTGCCTGCCTGATAATGCATGGTGTCAACCTGATCAGTGCATTTTACAAGGTTTTATGAGTTGTTCATTCTCTGCAGCATTTTTGTCCCTGTGGTTTTCTGATTTGGCTTCTTAGACTTCCTGGTCCATGCCTGATCCTGTTGCTGTTCTGATCCATTGTGCATAGTGGCGTGTTGGTCTCTCTTTGGCTATGTGCTGGATTTTTCCTTGCTGTTGACACCCACTGCTTTTGGCCCTGTTAACTGATTTCTGGTCCTTTGGCCTGGATTCTTTGGTGTCTGGTATTTTGTGCTCCTTCTGAGGTTTTCCTGGTGTGTGTTTGGCTTTGTTATGTTATGCAGATTTGTAGAGCACATTATCACCCAGGAGACTATCCTGGGGATGAGCAGTTGTGAGTATAGGCACATCTTGGGACTAGTGGGATTAGTCAAAAAGCCAGGTCTTCAGCATCTTGCAAAATTTAAGAAAGAAGGAGGCTCTTATGTGTGGCGGCAAGACGTTCCATGCTTTAGTAGTGCTGTAGGAGAAGACTCGACCACCGGATCTGGTTTTCCATATGCATAGGACTTATGCAAGACGAACTCCAGAGGAGCAGATGTGTCTGGAAAGTATGTAAAAGCAGATGCAACTGTTGAGGTATGATGGGCCAGTGCTGTGTAATGCCTTGAATGTGTGGATGGGGAGTTTGAATTGTGCTCATATGTGGCATAGGAGGTTGAGAGTGATTCTGGCCGCTGAGTTCTAAATGGTCTGCAGCCTTCTGGTGAGTTTTTTTGCTGATCCCAGCATAGAGGGTGTTCCGGTAGTCCAGGTTGCTTGTGTACAGGGTGTGCATGACAGTTTTCCAGGTACTGATCAGGAGTCATTTGAATATATTCATCAGCATCTTCAGGGTATGGAAGCATATCGCAGTGACAGCATTGACCTGGGTGGTCATATCGAGCTTGCTGTCAATGATGATCCTGAGTTTTGTGGGACAGTAATGTCCTCTTCCCGAAGATCATGTTTTCAGTCTTGGCAGTGTTCAGCTTTAGACAGTTTTCATCCACTGGGCAATGTCATGCAGGCAATTAACTTTTTCTAGGTACTAGGAAGGTTGTCCCTTAGGGAGTGAATTAGTTGCATGTCATTGGTGTTGGAGAGGACATTTATATCCCTCATCCTTATCTACGTTTCTGCTACTTGTTGTGGAATATTGTGATATTTCTGTTGCTTTTGGGGATGCATTGATGGTTCTAGTGAATTTTGTGTTCTCTGGTGGTGTGAATGAGGGTGATAGTGCTTATTACATCTTTACAGAGTAAGGAATAGGACAAGGATGAAGGGCAAGAAAATGATGGACCATTTATCTACTGGCAGTCTGTTTGTCTTGATTCTAGTCATGCACTTCCCTTGTACATCCCCTTGGTGCCCTTGTTTTATGCACTGTCTGGCTTGCTAATGCACCAGGTGTGGAAGGAAATGGGGTCCTTTTGTAGCCAGGGAAGGAGGGAAAGAGCACAATTTTATGTGTTTTTATTGGAAGGTAAAACGTAGTTTCCTGTCTCCGAGGTGAGATTAACACTAAAGAGCAAGGAATGGAATGAGAGTGTTGAACTTCGAATAATGAAGATTACCAGTATCTATTCAGGCCATCATCAAATATTTCTGGGGAGTGCAGCATTGTTGGTTAGTGGATCTCAGCTAATAAGGCATGCATTTATAATCACTAGATAATGTTTAGAGTAATTTTGGTAATTTCTTCATGCTCAGTGTTAGCTTTAATTTAACAGCTTGAATCCATTACTTTCCCAAAGGCAGACAATGGCTCAGATGAACCTCTCTAGGCAATAGGGTTTCAGCAGAGGCAGTGCTGTGGGTGCGCAGCTGCATTGCTGCTACCCTGGAATCCCTGCAATAGACTGATCTGTATCTGTTTTTGCTGTTGACAAGCACGAATGCTGAGTAATGTTTGGTGCAGTGGACCTGTCCAGCACTGGCAGTTTGAAGAGATTTTTGTGAGGGGAATTTTGTGAACTTGCCCTGTTTTTGTAGCCTAGAACTTTCCTGCCAAGTCTTTACCGTGATAAAAGTTCTGTGGGGTATTAGAACATTACTTCATTGGTTCCTTGCAGCATGGTCAGGGGAACTGTTTAACTTTAACACTTCTCCATCAATGGAATTTTCTGCAGTTATGCCATGCAATGAAACTGTCCTACAGTAGTAAGAGTAGGTGGTTTAGCACTGGTATTTGTCTGTGGTTTCGGTCTGCATGATGGGTAGCAAAATGTGGATCTTTCTGTCAATGGTATCTGTCCCTTATGGTGATGGACAGTCAACTCACTAAACCCTCCTCATCGCTGGTACCACATGGAACCCATATTGTTTTCATAGAAAAAGTGTTTTGCGACATGCCTATAACAGTGATTTTTGTTGCGCACAGAAAGGTTCGGGGTGATCTGTCAAGCAGGGGCAGAGAAAAAGCGGGGTAAAAAAACATAGCATTTCCCATGTCAATTCTTGTAGCATCCTTTACACCGAACCACTGAACGGAATTACACCAAAGAGCTAGCTGTCGGTACGCAGATTACACTTTCACTTATTTGGTGTAAAACCACCACCCCGGGGCAAAAAGGAATTTATTTGCTGGGGCGTGCAGCCCCCCTGCCACCACAGGGATACCACCGCCCAGGGCAAATGATTAAAAAAGGAATGGGGTCCCTATGGGACCCCCAAGCCCCAGGGACCATCATCCCCTGGGGCTGTTCTCAATGGATGGGGGCTCCCTTCTTGGAGCCACTGATGGCCCTGGGACCGCCACCTCACAGGGCCAGATTCTGCTATGACCTGGGGTGCCCACCCGTGGGACAGAGCTGCTTGCTGTGGCTTGGCTGCAGCTGCAGCCAGGTCAAACGCTCTACCTTTTGACAGCAGGACCTTTAAAGCAGATTCTGCTGTCAAACAGCAGAGTTTTCATTTCTGTCCCCTACATGTGATGAAATGCTTCAGCAAGCAGGGAGCTGCTGTCAAATATATATATTTACTTAAAAAACCAAAGGTTACAGAAACGTTATAATTAGGCTCACATTTTAAACATACAAAACCATAGAAATTCACCAATTATAGTTAAACTTACATCAAGTAACTGTGACTCGTGCCCTAAGGTAGCTATAACTCACACTTTCACCATGCACAGTTTTTTCATCCAAAAGCTTACAGCAAATATTACATTGACATTATCAATGTTGTACCAAGGATGTCATGAGTGCTGTAATTTGTGGGTTAATTAGCAGTGCATGGTGATAGCACGAGTTATAATTAAGGGGTTCTTACCCTAGACCCTTTTGTATTTATTATTCTTTTTCTCTGGGGTTCTGCTCAAGCTGAGTCCCAAGATTGCTGCCAACACTTCCTGGTTTGAAGTATTGGCAGCCAATCGGATCCCAGCACGGGAGAGGTCGCAAATCCTTCCCCTCCTTATATATATAAATATTGATTTCCTTACATTTTTCAAAAACTACTGAATGGATTTACACCAGATAACACAAAGAGCTCTTTCTGGACCAAGAGCTACTTTTCTGCCAAAGTTGGTGTAATTCCGTCCAGTAATTTTTGCGCTATTGCTGTTCAATTTGTTCTATGGGAATTAACATTGGAAACGCACTAAATGTAATCCCCCTTTATTTTCGGTCCCCCCTTGACAGATCACTCCAAAGCTTTCCAGACAGCGGATCATGTGACTGTCAAAATGTTTCGGAACATTTTGTGAAGATTCGCCAAGCAGCACCAAAGATATAGGCAAGCAAAAAACAGACAGCTTTTTCTATAGAAACTAGGCCCTAACTATAGCTACCTACTGGCAACCACCACTAGGTAATATATATATATATATATATATGTGTGTGTATATACATATATATATATATATATATATATATATATATATATAAGGCACAGCCTAAAGGAGCATAGCATTTTGTATACTTGAATACATTATAGACTTTTTCAGTGTCTGTGTCTTCAGAAGAAATGGTGAAATGGTCAATCATATTAAGAACTAATGGGCATACTAAAAACGTATATATCAAATATATATATATAATATATATATATTGATAAGCATATAAGCCATTCTTCATATCTGGGTGGCCTAGAACTCAACCATTTAATAGAAATACGTTTTTTTCCTCTGCTTTAGGGGTTAGTCTGGGGCCACTCTGAGCTCCATATATATATGGAAAATCAGTCTGTGTGCCACTGCAATGGCTAGAAGTGCAGGCAGTGTATGGGAGACAGGGGAGTTCCTTCGGGAAGCATGGGCACAGCTCAGGTGCCATTGCTGCAATTTTTTCATTCTGTAAATATTTTCCCAATCCCAATGTAAATTAATTTATTGCATCTTCCTGTGTAATGCATGTGTCTCCAAGATAAAGGTCTCTCCGAGGTCACAGCCATCATTCCTCCATTTTTGTATAGACTTGACTTTTGTGGCATGTGCCAAAGGTTTCCGATCCGAAATCCATATGTCCCTTGCGTAAGGGGGGATGCTGTAGTACAGGAGTGACAGTGGGTTCCTACACCCTGCACACCTGATGAATAATGTATGGTACTTCTTCCTGTGTCTGTGCCCCACTTACAAGTAAGGCAGGCAATGTCTGAACCCCATGTGCGCCTTTTAAGAGATTTACTACACAATTGTCATCATTCTCCAGCCAAAGGACTGTGTGTTGCAGGTGAGCTGCCAAGTAGTAAAGTTCTAAATTTGGGAGCTCAATCCCACCATGCTCCCAGGGCTGCTAAAGCATGAATAAACCTATAATATTCTGTTTCCTAGCCCATTATTGGTCCAAAATCAGGCTAACTAGCTTGGTGAAATATGTTGCTGAGGGATCTCATAGAAAGTGCCCTGTAGGCCGTACAGGCATTTGGGCTGCACTACCCATCAAGGAGAGGGGCAGTTTTTTTTTCCAGAATCGGATCAACACCCTCAAGCCTGCCTCTGTTAAGATCTAGGAACTTCTGCTCTGTGTGGGCCATCCTGATTCCCAAATATCGAATCCCCTAACCTCCACACGGGAGTCAAACCTGTGGGAGAGACCCAATCTGTGTCTCTGCCAGTGTACTCAGCTGAATTAAGTTTGACTTACGTATGTTCACAGAGAGACCCGACCCCTCTATAAAGGTCTGCATGGCATTGTGGAATATAGGTATGGAGTAGTCCTGGTGCTGTGGGTACACCAGGGCGTTATCAGCATTGCTGAACACCACATATGTGGTGTCCCCCACAGGGATTCCCAGGGCCTCAGTGCCTGAGGCAACAACTCTGCCATAGGCCAGCACAAATAACAGAGGTGATGGGGACAGCTCTGCGGTGTGCCTCCATGGAGTAGAAACCTGTCTGACACTATGTTGTCTGTGCACACTCGCGCTCCAGGGTCTTTGTACTATAATTTAACCCACACAATATACTGCTGGCCGAGACCCACTTTTTCCAACACTAACCATAAGTATTCCCAATCGACTGGACCCTTCCTCAGATGTAGTGCATAGTATTCATGAGCTAGGCGCCTAAGTTTATACATGCTGCTGTTGTGTGGTATAAATCTGCACTGATCTCTGTGTATGCATGCCAGTAGATGGTGGAGTAATTGTGCTGCGAGAACACCAATCAGTATCTTATGTCCATGTTTAGGAAGTACAACCATCTATAGGACAAAGGCTCAACTGGGTTCTTATCAGGTTTAGGGACTGATACAATTAGCTCCTCCCGCATGGATTCAGTTAAACTCCCCCGCTGACATGCCTCGTGATATACCTCCAGCAGTTTCTCCACTATTGTTCCTGCATATTGTGGGTACACTTTTATAGCATGTTTGTGGTATTAAGTCACCTAATAGCAGTTATAAGTTCATCACAATTAATAGGCTCATCCAACAAGGCCCGCTCATCTATTCCTAGTCTTGGGAGGGTTATCGCAAGAAGCTATCACCATGGTCCTTAATTTTTTCCTTTCGGTCCACATATAAGTTACCCAGATGAGCCTTTCATTTATCTCCATCTGTGTGATAATTAGGGTTCCTTTCTTACTTCGTAACACCATGACTGTCTCCCAGGTCTCACGCTGTGTAATTAGTTGTGCAAGCAGGGCACTCGTCATGCCCTACTCTGCATGCAATCTCTGGCGATTGCCATGTAAATATGTTTCCGGAGCCTACACCACTCAGCCAGGATTTCTCTCCAGGTCTGTTACCAATCCCCTAATTTATGTGGCTTGGGTGGAGGTCCTTTTTTAGTTCCTGCAAGTGTATCTTCCCACGGGTAAAGTCTTTCTCTAATTGCCTCCTCACCCCTTTCTGTATTTTTGAGGCAAACTCCTCTCAGCACCACCTTCATCGCCTCCCAATTATGTGCCCTACTACTAGAACTTCCCAATTCTAACTACAATAAAAGGAAAGTTCCTCTTGTACTGTTGCCCCAAAGGGATGAGTCAGTGCCTCTGCCCGTGGTTTCCAGAACAGAACCGCAGAGCGCCTGCATGCCCTACCCAGACTCATCAGTAAGGTGGAATGATAAGAAACATATTATGAAAGGTATGAGATGTCCTTAACCTGTTGGGCCAAGGCATTTAACACAAAGCCCAAATCTAATCTGATAAGTGTTCCTGTTGCAGGTATGAAACAGGAGTATATCCTCGAATGCAGATGCCTCTGTCTCTGTGTGGCTACTAGTTTGAGTTTTCATAGGAGATTCACCAACTGTCCCATCATGTGTGACTTTGTGTGCAGCTTCTGGGGCAATCTAGCTTTCCATTAGGCACGAAGTTATAATCTCCTGCTAAAACTACATCTACTGCCAAAAACGCTGAAGCAGCAGTTACCACCCCACTGTAGAATTTCCCACAATCTATATGAGAGCATAAACATTCATAAGGCACATCTAATGCCCATCAAGATTACCAAGAAAGATCACATATCTCCCTCTGGGTCGCAAATATAGCCTTTATGTGGAAAGGGAACCCCGGGGGGCAACCCAAATTAGGGTACCTCATGCACACTTTGAGTACTATATTGCATAGATTTGCCCTCTCCACCTCTTCCTAAGACTAGGTTTACAGTCCCCTCATACAGGTGTCTCCTGCAAGAAGGTGACTGACACCCAATAAGATAAGCATATTCTCTGCAGCACTTCTTAAGTTGTGCCAGGCCCCTCACATTCCATCTTTCATCTATTCCTTTTTGCCTGTATCAAAAGCCCCTCCCTCAACAGCCCGCTTCAATGCACCACCACACATCCAGCATGCAAAGTCCCACTGTTGTGGGCACCACATCACACACACATATGAGTAGCAATCGTCCACTATAAACTGGAAACCAAACAAGCTATAACAACTTCCCAACGTCTTCCTTCTCTTGGGCTGTGAAGCCATCTCACACGGTCCATGGCAAAGTTGGGCATCAACATGCATATCCCACCCCATTCTCATCCTGTAAGTATTCCAATCCCCTAAAACAACACTCTGAACTTGCAGATTCTCAAAGATTCACTAGCGGTCAGAATGTCGCAGGTGTCATGAGGCTGAAGCACTCAATTAGCTCCCACAGCATCTAGGCCCCTTAGTCCCTTCTGCTTCTGTCAGTTTGTGGAAATTAACAGTATTACAGTCAGTAACCGTCCCTCCCTGGTAGCCCCCCCTTGAAGTTAACTAACCCATATTGCACAAAGAAGTCAGCACTCCTTCATTTTAAACATAGCATTGTTTCAGGAGTCATGGAGGCTAAAATGATACCCACAGTCCCTGCAACGCAGTTAGGTATGTCATTTGCAAGTATCTGACCTGGACCACGACGCCCACATTCTTTAATTCATCCCCTTCTTAGTACTGTCCAAGCCCAATCCCAGGTGGCTAAATTGCTCCTGATAGGAGGCAGTGTGAACCATCATCACCACAGCTTCCATGAAGGTTTCACCCAGTCCTACCACAATACAACCTGACAGTCCAGTTCCACTCTGGTCTTTCCCCCATTTGTCCCACTTCCTGGGCCTGTTCGAGTGTCTCAACCTGCTCATGTCACCAGGTCCCCATGCATGGACGCCCAATTATAGGCCCCTGCCAGCATGTCCACCCCATCAATCGCCTCACTGGCATTAAAGAAAAAATTTAATTTACTCTTGTGCACTACTGTTAATTTCACTGGCAATATAATGCTGTATCTTCAAAAGCTTGCAGTTGGCTTTTGACATTCAAGTAGGTTTTTCACAGGTTTTGGACATTTGGCCCTCATTATGACATTGGCGGTAAATCCCAATTACCGCCACTGCTGACTGCTGCCAACATACTGCCGCCGCCGTGGATATCCTTTCACCATATTATGACAAACACACACCAATCAGTCACTATTCAGCCACACACACAAGTCCACCACACCAAAGGTCAGTGATAAACTGGCGGTATCAAAACCCCACCATTACACCAACAGAACAACACCCACAACATTATGACCCACAAATCACCACGGTGGACATTCAATGGCGGTAAACCATTGGCACTACATACCGCTGCACTCAAAATACACACACACATACAAAACAACACCACATTGAACACCTCAAACTACACATACCTGACACCCATACACACACCACACTCACACACCGCTATAAAACAAACACCCACATTACCCACAACCCTTTATGACTACAAACCATTGCCAACAGAGACAGCAAGAGCACTCACACACACTGAGCCACATAACACCATCACCTATATACCACCACCCATGCATCTTACATCACATACCCCAACACATCACCATACGCACCTTCACCCACACCACTCACACTACACCCATGGCACCACAACGACACCCCAGATTCTCTGAGGAGGAGCTAAAGGTCATGGTGAGGAAATCATCCGGTAGAGCCCCAGCTATTTGGATCACAGGTGCAACAGATATCCATTGCTAGGAAGATGGAGCTATGGCTGAGGATCGTGGATAGGGTCAACGCTGTGGAACAGCACCCCAGAACAAGGGTTGACATCAGGAAGAGGTGGAACGACCTACGGCGGAAGGTGTGTTCCACTTCAGCAAGACACCAGCTCGCAGTACAGAGGGCTGGTGGTGGACCCCCACCTCCTCCCCCACAACTAACAACAAGGGAGGAGCAAGTCTTGGCAATCATGCATCCTGAGGGCCTGGCAGGAGTAGCAGGAGGACTGGACTCTGGTAATTCAACTCTCTATTACTATCACTCTGGTAATTCAACTCTCTATTGCTATAACCCCCTACCAGCATGCCATCACATACCCCGACCCCACAGTCACTCCCATCACTCCACCACCTCCCACTCACCCACCATCACAACCCACTCATCCCAATGCCAAGCCCAGCATTCACCACCAATGCATGAATACAATTGACAGCCCTGCATGGGCACCTATCACTAAAGCATGCACACTAGGGAAACACCTAGCCCACCACATAACAACTCACACAAGGAAAAGCTGCCAGTGCAATAACAACCATAGATGACATACCCACCCATGCACGATATGTCATACACAGAAATAATAACACTCCATATGCATCCCCACAGGAATCCCAGCTAATGCCACCAGAGAAGAGGTGCCAGCAACATCTAGTCCCCTCCCACAGAAGAGGCCCACAGTGATGACAGTGACTCTACTCGCCTGGATCTGGATGACCAACCTGGCCCATCAGGGACCTCTGGCCAGTCGGTTACCCAGGCACAGTCCCACACCACCACAGAGTCTCCTCCCTAAGGAAACACCACCACAGCACCCACCCAGCGTGCCCATGCCTCTGTCCCCAGGACACGTCGATCACCAGTGTGTCCACCACTACAGGGGTCCCAGGGCACACCACAAACCCAAGACCATCAGCGACCTGGGGTCAGTGGCAGTGGGCACACAGTTCAGGGGACAGAGGCACATGACAACTGGGACACTGGGAGGAATGCTGCATGCCTGGTGGAGGACAGGCCCAGGGAACCGACTCTCCAGGAGACACTCACCGCGATCCTGTGAGCATACCAACATTCCCAGGATACGCTGGGCCAGATCCTGGACAAGTTGCAGGAGAACATGCAGCTGCAGGAGGGACAGTACCAGGGGATCAGGGAGGTCTTAAAGTCCATTAACACCACCCTGGTCTCCATTGCAGGGGTGCTGGCAGACATGGCCAACATTATAAGGAAAGCTGTGTCACACTGTAGGAAAGTAGCCTCTTTCTAGCATGGTTACCCCCACGTTTGGCCTGCTTGTGTGTGTCAGTGTGTTTTTACTGTGTCACTGGGATCCTGCTAGCCAGGACCCCAGTGCTCAAAGATAAAAACTTATATGTCAGTGAGTTTTTCCTGTCTCACTGGGATCCTGCTTGCCAGACCCCAGTGCTCATAGTTAGTGGCCTAATGTGTATGCATGTGGAGTGCCTAACTTTGTCACTGAGGCTCTGCTAACCAGAACCTCCGTGCTCATGCTCTCTCTGCTTTTCGATTTGTCACTGTAGGCCAGTGAATTCATTTACCAATTCCAATTGGCATACGGGACCCCCCTTATAGGTCCCTAGTATATGGTACCTAGTTACCAAGGGCATTGGGGTTCCAGGAGATCCATATGGGCTGCAGCATTTCTTTTGCCACCCATAAGGAGCTCAGACATACTCTTGTACAGGCCTGCCATTGCAGCCTGTGTGAAATAATGCACACATTATTTCACAGCCATTTTCACTGCACTTAAGTAACTTATAAGTCACCCATATGTCTAACCTTCACTTGCTGAAGGTTAGGTGCAAAGTTACTAAGTGAGAGGGCACCCTTGCACTAGCAAATGTGCCCCCACATAGTTCAGGGCCATTTCCCCGGACTTTGTGAGTATGGGGATGCCATTACATGCGTGCACTACATATAGGTCAATACTTATGTGTAGCTTCACAACAGTAACTCCGAATATGGCCATGTAACATGTCTAAGACCATGGAATTGTCCCTCCATTCCTAATCTGGTATTGGGGAGCAAATTCCATACATCCTGGGGGCTCCACCATGGACCCCTATCACTGCCAAATCATCTCTCTGAGGCTTGAACTGCAGCTACAGCTGCTACAACCTCACAGACATGGTTCTGCCCTCCTGGGGTCTGTGCAGCCCAGTCCCATGAAGGCAGAACAAAGCATTTCCCCTGAGAGCAGGGTGTTACACCCTCTCCCTTTGGAAATAGGTGTTACAGCCTGGGGAGGGGTAGCCTCCCCCAGCCTCTGGAAATGCTTTGAAGGGCACAGATGGTGCTCCCCTTGCATAAACCAGTCTACACTGGTTCAGAGACCCCTTCTCTCCTGCTCTGGCGGGAAACTGGACAAAGGAAAGGGGAGTGACCACTCCCCTGTCCATCACCACCCCAGGGTTGGTGCCCAGAGCTCCTCCAATGTGTCCCAGACGTCAGCCATCTTGCTTTTCAAGGTGTGGGGACACTCTGGAGGGCTCTGAGTGGCCAGTGCCAGCAGGTGATCTCAGATACCCCTCCTGATAGGTTCATACTTGATAAGGTAGCCAATCCCCCTCTCAGGACTATTTAGGTTCTCTCCTGTGGGTTCTCTTCAGATTCTTCTTGCAAGTTTCCTTCAGGAATCCTCCGCAACAACTTCAGACTCTTCTGACCTCGGATCAACTGCAGCCTGCTCCAACAAACGCTGTAACTGCAATAAAGTGTCTACAAGAGACACTTTTCTTCAGCAATCTTAGCTCCAAGTCAACAACTGCAACAGTTTCCACTGTGTGCACGCTCTGGGGATTCCCTGTCTTCATCCTGCACCAGAAGAACCCGAGGAAATCTCCCCTGGAGAGACGGAGTCACTCTCCTGCTCCAAGCAGCCACCTTCCAAGACGACGACGGTAACCTGGGACTCCTCTCACAACAACGAACATGCTCCTAAGGACACAGAGGGTAGACATCATTGACATAGACTGTCCTGAGGTCCTGCTGACGCAATTTGGAGGAGGTGAGACCTTGCCTTCCCCGAGAAAAATGGTACCCCTGTGTACTGTGTCTTCTTCGCTTCCTGAGGCCTCTGTGCACTCTTTGCAAAATTCCTGCATGCACAGCCTGGCCCAGGTACCCAATATTCCATCCAGCGATGCTCAACTTGCTGAGTTGTTCTCCAGCAACGTGGGACCTTCTTTTGTTGTGCTGCATCAATTGCATTTTGCACCTCCTTTGAACCCATATCCTGTGACTCCAGGGGGTTCTGGCTGGCCTGAGGGCTCTCTAAAGTGCTGAGAGGCCCCTCTTCCTCCTCACACAGAGTTGAGGCCCCCAGGTCCCTTCTGGGTCCATCCAGCTCCATTTTGATGCAAAAAGCACTTTTGTCATAGCCAAGGCTTGTTGGTGACGTCTGACATGAAATCTCATCTGCAACGATCTTCACGCTGTGGGACATCTTTTGCATCATGCAGTAACCCTCTGGCATCTTCCTAGGGTGCATTCCTGAAGTCTTTGACTAAACAGGGACTCTTATGTTGCACCCTCTTAAGGGTTGGCAGGGGCTCCAGTCCTTCCTGGAACTTCTTTTGACTTCTGGACTTGGTCCCCTTCCTTTGCAGGTCTTCAGGTCCAATAATCCAGCAGTTGTTCTTTGCAGACTTGGTTGGCTGCTACAAAATCCCAAAATTGAGGTGTAGTGTGTCCTAAGGAAACTTGCAGTACTTTACACCTGCTTTTCTGGGCTCTTACTTACCATTACTGTATTCTTACTCTCCCAGCGATTCTGTACAGACTACACTTGTCTAGGGGGGATTTTGTGATTCACATTCCACTTTTTTAGTATATGATTTGTGTTGCCTCTAGACCTATTTTCTCCCATTGCATTCTATAGGATTTCCTACTGTTTTCATTGTTCTATGACTATTTACTTGTGTAATATTGGTGCCTAGCGTATATATTGTGTATAATACTTACCTCCAGAAGGAGTATTGTCTCTTAGATATTTTTGGTACTGTGTCACCCAAATAAATACCTTTATTTTTGATAACACTGAGTATTGCCTTTACTTGTGTATAAGTACTATGTAACTATCAGTGGTATTGCATGAGCTTTGCATGTCTCCTAGTTCAGCCTAAGCTGCTCTGCTATAGCTACCTCTATCAGCCTAAGCTGCTAGAACACTACTACATTCACTAACAAGGGATAACTGGTGTAAGGTGTAAGTACCCAAGGTACCCACTACAAACCAGTCCAGCCTCCTACATACACCAGCGGGCCCATGCCACTAGCCACACTACTGACCAGCCCTCCACCTCTGCTGCTCTTAGTGGGCAGTCGGCCCCACCACAGAACCAACAGGCCACCTGCACCCCAGAGACTATTGCCAAGACCCCGCCAGGAAATAAGACTGTTCTAATTGTCACCCTTGTGTCCCACTCAGTCACCCTGTCCACCTTGAACTGCCATTGCTCCCCTTCTCATGCCCCCTTGGACAATGCACCTGTGCCAACAATAGACTGGACTCTACCCTGGACTTTCCTTCATCATCAACCCAGCCCATTGCACTTCCCACTTTTCTTCGGAGCACTGCAATAAACACACTTTGAAAAATACAAGTATGGAGTATGTCAAATGAATTACATATGTATTCATTTAACAAGGTTTAAACATTGTAATTCAACAGAATGGGGCACCAACATCTGCAAAAAGAGGTGCGAAAGCATACAGTGAGTGGGCATAGAAGTGGGAATTCACAGCCTGCCAGTGACAATGTCAAAGACAAAACTGTCAATGAAATGTGAAGTTACACTGTCTTACCTGTGTCTCATTGGAAGTATTGTTTAATCACTGCAGTTCTGTTGTCCTCATACTCATCCTCTGCCTCCTCATCTTCACTGTCCACAGGGTCCACAGCTGCCACACAGCCATCTCCAGCCTCCTCCTCCTTCAGAAAAGACACATGGCGTCTCAAGGCAAGGTTGTGCAACATGCAGCATGCCACGATTATCTGGCAACCCTTCTTGGGTGGGTAGCACAGGGATCTACCTGTTAGATGGAGGCACCAAAACCTGGCCTTCATGAGGCAGAACGTTTTATTATCCTTCTTGTTCGCCCATGTGCCTCATTGTAATGTTCCTCTGCCCTTTTCCTGGCATTCGTCACAGAGGTCAGTAGCCATGAGAGGTTGAGATAACCAGAGTCACCTGAAAATATAGAGGGACAACTGTTAGACACACACTAACCCTTAGGGCCCACACCATACCCATACACCAACATCCACTGGGTGGGAACCAGGGCACACCATGTGTCTCTGTAGTTGGGCCATCAGATTTGGGATGCTGCTATTCCTCAGGATAAAAGCATCATACACGAGCCTGGATACTTACCACTGACATGGGCGATGTACTGGTCCACCAAACACACCATTTGCACATTCATCAAGTGAAAACATTTTCGATTTCTGAAGACCTGTTAATTTTGCCGGGGGGGGGGACAAATGCAATATGTATTCTATCAATCGCCCCAATTATGTTGGGGATATGTCCCATTGTATAGAAGTCAGCCTCCACTGTGGCCAAATCCTCCACTTGGGGGAAAACAATGTAGCTGCACATGTGTTTAATAAGGGCAGGGAACACTCTGGTCAGCACTATTGAGAACATTGGCTGTGACATTCCTGCTGACAACCCCACTGTCACTTGGAAAGAACCAGTTGCCAAGAAATGGAGCACTGATAGCACTTGAACAAGAGGGGGTTCCCAGTGGGGTGACGGATGGCAGATATCAAGTCAGGCTCTAGTTGGCACACAGCTCCGTGATTGTGGCCCTGTCAAGTCTGTAGGTGAGGATAATGTGCCTGTCCTCCATTGTTGCCAAGTCCACTAGGGGACTGTACACAGGGGGATGTCTCCATCTCCTATTCATCCACAGCGGTTGCAATCTATGGGGCAAAAGAGTGAGGAGCTGGTCATAATCTGTAGCCACTACAGTTCAATGCATGATGTGATTTTTTTATGTATTAATGGCATATGTCTTGAATGTACAATTGTGATCTGTGGTGCAGTTATGATCCATGGTGTACCCCCGCCCCCCAAAATGGCGTCCGCCTGTCCTGTATGGAGGGACAGGTGGAAGTGAGGTAATTCCGCTGACGTTGTGCGCCGTTGCGGGAGGCGGACAGGAATCTCTGTGCAACTCCTCATTGGTTAATATTGGGCCCTATGGGGTACAGTGGCCAATGGTGATGTACGCCGGCGGTGACGGTATGCACGCCATTTTCTATGTGTTCACTCACTTGATACCTGACCTTCAACAGGAGAGGACCTACACTGCATGTGCTGCTGTGACCTGTGTCTGGAACCTTCCATGGCCCATGCGACTTGGGAAAGGGCCCTTGCCTTCACCTCGGTGGAGTTGGAGAGACTAGTGGATGGTGTCCTATCCCAGTACGGACTGCTGTATGGGACTCCAGATCAACAGGTGAGTACATTGTGAGAAGATGCATGGTGCATGAATGCATGGAATGGTGTTTGTGAAGACCTCATGTAGGGGGTTGGTGGATGTACTCTGGGCAGTGTGCAGCATGTTTACTGAGCCATGTCTGTGCCTAAGGGGATGGGAGGGCTATGGTGGGCCATAAGTGTAACAGCCAGGACAGTCCAAATAATACCTTTCCCAGTTTATTTTTCCTCTGTAGATCAGCGCCCATCAAAAGAAGGGTATATGGCGTGCCTTCACAAAGGACATGCAGACCCTGGGACTCTACGGCAGGCGGAGCACCCACTGTCGGAAACGTTGGAAGGACATGAGACACTGGGCACGGAAGATGGCGGAGGCCCAGCTGGGGATGGCCTCCCAACGAGGAAGGGGTGCCCGTTGAACCCTAACCTCCCTGATGGCCCACATACTGGCAGTGTCCTATCCAGAGCTGGATGGACATTTGAGGGCATCACAGCAGCCACAAGGGGGTGAGTACAGTGCCCATCATTACTACTTACGCCAGGTGGGGCAGTCCCCGGGTGGGGGAGGTGCGACTTTGGGTGCCCCTAGGTCTAGGCCAGGGCTGACATTGCAGTGTAGTTCCCATGTTGGGCAGGGTTCTGATGTTATATTCCTTCAATCTAGCTAGTAAGCATCTACTACTGGGCAGGGGTGTGTGGGTCCCAGGCATGCTGCAATGGGCGGTATGTGTCCCTCCCCATGCTCTGGTGACTAGCATTGTTACTGGTAGTGTATTGTATTGTGCATAGGGTTGCTCCCTGTGTGGGAGGGTGCTGTGTACGCCAACAGTGGTGTTGGTGCATGTTGGACCTGGCCCTTTTACAGGGTCATTCCCCAGACTTTTGGCCTCCTATTTTTCTGGCCTTTGTTGGCTGACATTTTGACTTTGAGCACTTTTTCACTGCTAACCAGTGCTAAAGTGCATGTGCCCTCTCTTACAAATTTGGTAGGATTGGATTATACCTGATTGGCATATTTAATTTACCTATACGTCCCTTGTAAAGTGGTATCCCTATACCCGGGGCCTGTAAATTAAATACTACTACTGGGCCTGCTGCGCTGCTTGCGCCACCCACTGAAGTAGCCTGTCAAACCTATCTAAGGCCTGCTAGCGCAGAGCCTGTGTACGCAGTTTTCTGCCACAGGGACCTGGCATCTAAATTTACTTGCCAGGCGCAGAACTCCCCTTTTACTACATGTAAGTCATCCCTAAGGTACGCCCTAGCTAGCCCTTTGGGCAGGATGCCATGTATGTAGAAGGCAGGACATGTGCCATGTTGCGTGGCCTGTCCAGGTAGTGACAAACAGCCTAACTTGGTGTCTCACTGCTGTGAGTGTGGCCTCCTCATAGGATTGCATTGGAAATGCCCTGCCTTATGTGTAAGAGGTATTGTCTGATTTAAGAGGGGTAGTGTAGGCATGTTTGGTATGGTTGTGATAGTGGTGAGAAATGCTGCTTTCTGGTGTAGGTGTATTTTGTATTACTATCACAGAAAGGCCACTTCTAGAAAGTGCGCATTCATCTGTGCTTGTGACTTTGGGGTTTTGCAGCTTGTCTCCAATCCACGTCTGAGCAGACTGACAGTTGGGGCTTTGTGCATACTTCTCAGACAGCCTGAACACAGGGAGGGTGGAGGTGACACAGAGGTGCATCTACATATTGTAAAGCCTTCCTGGGCTGAGAGAAGGGAGAGGCGGGGCACACCTGCATTTGTAAAGACTGTGCACTGGCCTCACACAATAGGGTCGTTAACCCCCCCACTGATGTTTGGAGCCTGTGCTGAAAGGAGAGAGGGGGCACTCCCAGAACCATTTGTAACTGGCTGGAACCTCCTCTCCCTACCATTGTAAGACACACTGTACACCCAGTATAAGTACAGGGGAATTTTCCCCACAAGTTGAACTCTCTTGGAACTTGAAACTGGACACAGAACGCTGATGAAGGGACTCACCAGGAAACCACCTTGGGCTGCTGCTGTTGTGCTGACCTGTGACCTGCCCGGTCACTAGGAATACTGCCACCATCTGCACCCCTTGTGCTGGCCTGTAGCTGGGTCCACCAGCCATGTACCTTTTCTTTACTTTATTGTTCCTAGGGGCAGGGTGCTGTGGCCCCTGACCCCTGCCACGATCACCACTGCTGGGTCTGTAGTGCTTGGGAACCGCTCTCTTTCTGGACCTACTGCAGAGGGGTCACCGCCGCAGCCCGGGCTTTAGCTTTGCCCTAAGCGCTCTGAAAAGCGCTTTACTTCTACCCAAGAACACCGCCGCAGCCCGGGTCTCCAACTTACTTTAGCGCTTTGAAAAGCGCTTTATTTTATCTCCTGGATCACCGCTGCAGACGGGTTCACTAATTAACTTGGAGCGCAGGGATCGCGCTCATCTCAGTGCCTCCGGGGCACAATAACAAAGGAATCGGAGCAAGCGTGCTCCTCTTGGCGCCCCGAGGCACCTCCCGCTTCTGGGAGCGCCCCCGGGGCACCAGCCGCCTTCAGTTCTACAGGAAGCCTCCCGGTGGCTCGGGAGCAGATTCCCTCATTCGCGCACCACATCGGGTGCGGGTGAGTGTTTCCTCTGGTCCCCGGAGGGGTCCGAGTTTCCTTTCGCAGTTGAGGCAGGACTCGGGGAAGGCACGGAGAGCGCCCCCCTTCCCCAGTCGCTGCGCAAGGAGCGGGACGCTCCTGTTCTTGGGCATTTTGTTCTCCACTGAAATCGGGAAGGGAGACCTCGACGAAGGTCTCTTCCCGCCTTTGCCCACCTAGTTTTTGCTGGCCCACGCCTGCCCCCCCTCACCCTCCCCCCCCACGGACAGGGTGTGAGAAGGCCGAGGCAGGCACCCAGCCAGAACATGGGCCCCCGGAGGGGCCTGTTCACGAGGAGAGGGCGCCGAACACCCCTCTCCCCCATGAATATCGCGTGGCCCCCGTTGTGTGCGCAGGAGCGCCGGGGGGCCCCCTCTTGCTTGTCTAGGCACTGGGAGTGCCTCTACTACAAAAACAGGTACTTTACAGGGAATCTAGGCTCTAGAAGCCTAGTACAGACTTATAGATGTTTTAGGTTTCCTACCG
Organism: Pleurodeles waltl; assembly: GCF_031143425.1. Classification (NCBI taxonomy): domain Eukaryota; kingdom Metazoa; phylum Chordata; class Amphibia; order Caudata; family Salamandridae; genus Pleurodeles; species Pleurodeles waltl. The sequence continues at coordinate 1,222,689,341 of NC_090447.1, forward strand.
GTTTACTGTTCCTCCATATATGTGCTAATGTTCCTTTTTATGGGCATGTGTAGCTGATATGTATTTACATGACTTGTGATATATTCTCTAATGTTCCTTTTATGGGTATTTAGGAATTGTTCATGACAAGTGCATATATCTTTTACTATAAATCCTGACTACTGCTTATGTTGCAGAATCCTGAGTACTCACGTGTGCTAATGTGACCACTGCATATTCTTGCAGAGTATTAGTAACTTGTGTAACATTCTGACAACTGCTAAGGTAGCAGGGTATTACTTACGTGTAATGTTGGTCTAATTATGTTTTGTGCAATACAGATTATTTTTACATAGCTCAGTGTTGTGTTTATTTTGTGGTGTTCATTTTGCGTCACGTGTGTTGTGTGTGTTGTGCAAACACTTTACACATTGCCTCTGGGATAGGCCTAACTGCTCGTGCCAAGCTACCAAGGGGGTGAGCAGGGGTTACCTTGGACGTGTAACTCCCTAGCCCTGACTAGAGTGGGTAGGGTCTGCCTGGCTGAGGTGCATACACTAGCCAACCAGAAACACCATTTCTAACTGTGCAGCTATTGACTAAGTGTATCCTTTGTCTCCCCCCCATTTTGTTTTGTCATCCTGTCCTTATGTGCATTAGCATCATATGGCAGAGAAGCAGAGGCACCGGTGATGGAGGGAGCTGCATCCCATAGGACCCAGGAGGCAGAGTCCACCGACGGTGAGGGCACCAGTGGGACAGAGGGTGAGGGGAGCACCACGGCAGAGACTAGAGGGGACAGTTTGACATTGATACCTCCTCTGATGGAAGCTCCCTGGTGGTGGTGGACACCTCTGTGACCACCTCAGGTACAGATACAGCCACCACCCACGTACCAGCACCTCCTTCCCAGCAGCCCCTCAGCAAGTTGCCCGTGCCCGCTCACCCAGGAGGGTGGGCATCTACTTCTCCCCAGGCACCTCAGGCCCTGCCCCATGTAGCCCTGCTGCCCTGAGTGAGGGGGTTATTGACCTCCTGTGATCCATCTCTCTTGGGCAGTTAACCATTTGTCCCTGCAAATTCTGTGGGATTAACACCCAGCAGAGAGACTGTGACCTTGCACTCCCCAAGATCTGCATCACAGGGCACAATGCCCCCTAAAGAACCAGTGGAGAAACCATTCACTCACTCCATCCTCCCCAGGATAAAGATCACAGGGCACATTGCCCCCTCCAGAACAAGTGGAGAAGCCTTCCACTCACCCCATCTTCCCTAGGATGAAGATCACAGGGCACGATGCCCCCTCCAGAACCAGTGGAGAAGCCCTCCACTCACCCCATCCTCCACAGGACCAAGCCCAGGGCATGTTGCCCCCTCCAGATCCAGTGGGCAAGTCACCCACCGGAGAGACTGTAGCTTTGCACTCACCAGGACAGCGCACAGGGCATGTTGCCCCCTCCAGGGCCAGTGGTGTTGTTCCATCTGCCGGCTGAGGTGCCCCCCCTTACCATCACCCTGAGGTGCCTGCCTATTTTCCAACTGATGCCACTGCAGTGTTCTCTCCGCGTTGTTGCAGGAGTCAAGTGGGGCCTTGGACTTTGTGATGTGGCCCTGTGGCCCACAAACATTGAGGACTGGGCAGTGTCCCTTGATTTGTAAATATGTATATACTTTTAGATTGGATGCACATATTACTACTTTATTTATCTTATTACACTCACTTTTATCTATTCGTGTTGTCCTTGCATTTTTCCAGAGAGGTATGGGGTGTATATGTTTGATCACTGCATCTGCTTGTGTGTATGGTGTGTATGTGTGGGGTGTGTGTTGTGCGTGTGTATGTCACTCTCTATTTTTCTCCCCCCCTTCTCTGTGTGCTAGGTGGCTCTACTCACCATGGTCGTCTTCGCCGTTATTGGTATTCGTGGTGGAGCAGGACGTAGAACAGCATTGGAAATATATGCAGTTCAGGCTCCATGGCGGGGTGGTTCTTTCCTGAGTCTCCACAGGTGATTTGTTTCCCTTTTGTGCAGTGTTTCCACCAAGCTTTTGATGTTGTTGGTACTGTCCTGGAAAAGGTGGCAGTTTCCAGGGTCTTAATATGGTGGGCGGAACATTGCCTTCCGCCTGGCAGTAGGCAGCTACCTCCATAGTGCATGTTGTTTCCGCCCTTTTGGTCGGTGTCTGTCTGTCTGACCTCTTTCTGCCATGGTTATAATTGGGCGGTATTTAACGCCAGACTGTTGGCAGTATTACCGCCACTTTATCACCGACCACTAGGGTTGTAATGAGGGTCTTTGTCTATAATCAGGAAAAGTTGAGATTGGTTCCCCCTCAAATTAGGGTTGCCCATTTAGCCTTACATGGTAGAGGATAGCGTCCCGGTCCCTATAATTAAACAAGCAGGCTATAATTGTGTGCAGTAATGCCCCTGCAGTGGGGCCATTGACTGATGTGTTTTTTCAATGGTAAAAAAGCTGGACAGCCTCTGTATAGGCATGACAGAAATGAACCCATTCTTCCAAAAAACATTTCCACTGACCACCCTTCTGCCCCCTCGGGAAACCCACAAATTGTAAATTATTCCTCCTAGATCTTCCCTCAGAGTCTTCCACCGGCTCTTCTAGTACTACAGACAGCTTCTGCAGAGGGAACGCTGTCTGCTTCAAGGTGGCCACCTCTCGTTTTAGGTCTCCGACATTCTCCTGAGATGCTGTCACCCTTTCTGCCACCTTATGAAGATCTGTCCTCAGGCGGTATACATCAATGACGATTGTTAAAAATAGGGTCTCTACTTGGCAGAGGTTTGCACTCTGTCAAAGTAGGGACAACAACTCTAGATAGGGCAAGTAAGATACACACTAAATATTTACATGTGCTCACCCACTGGTAGCTAGGCACAGACCAGTCAGGCTAAACTGAAAAGGATAAGGCTCTCATTACACTTGCCGCCCGCCAAGTTGTATACGCCGCGTGTCCGCCAATGCGGGCGCACTACCGTGGTGGCCATTTCGAGATCCCTGCTGGGCCAGCGGGCGGAAACCTAGTTTCTGCCCGGCAGCCCTGGGGGGATGTCAGCCGCAACATGGGAGCCAGCTCCAAATGGAGCCGCGGTGTTGCGGCGGTGCGACACGTGCAGTTGCACCCGTCGTGCTTTTCACTGTCTGAAAGCTCCATGGGGCTGTGGCAGGGGGCCCCTGCACTGCCCATGCCAGAGGCATGGGCAGTGCAGGAGCCCCCAGGGGCCCCGCAACTCCCCTTTCCGCCAGCCTTTTCATGGTGGTTCATACCGCCATGAAAAGGATGGCGGGAGGGGGACTCGTAATCCCCTGGGCAGCGCTGCAAGCAGCGCTGCCCTGGGGGATTACAACCTCCGGGACCACAGTGGCGGGAAACCGCCAGTCCCAGTGGTGCGACCGCGGCACTTCTGCCGCGATCATAAGTCTATGGGAAGCACCGCCAGCCTGTTGGCGGTGCTTCCGACGAAACAGCCCTGGCGGTCTTTGACCGCCAGGGTTGTAATGAGGGCCAATGTGTTAAGTATTTGAGCACACACAGTGAAAACACCACAAAAGGGTTCCAAACCAGTTTAGGAAAATACCCAATATTTAACTGAGTCAAACAAGACCAAAATGAAACAAAATCCAACACACACAAGTCAAGTCATGAATTTTGAAAGGTTAGATCCAAATGCAGTGCTCAGAAGATAATAACTCCAACCGGAACTATCTCGTCTCACTGGACCGGGGCAAACCCAAAAGTGCAGTCTGACCCACTGACAGTACCTTTGTTGCATCGATGTACGGTAACGATGCATTGATCCAGACGAGGGGATGCGTGGCACTTGCCGGTGATTCTTTGTTTCCTGGCTGGGTAAAGTCATTGATGGGTTGGTGTCCAAAAGCGATGAGTACTGGTTCTGATGCATCGGTGCTGCATAAGCCAAGCTGGGGCTGCATTGTAATTTGGGGTTGATGCGTCACACAGTTGGTGAGCAGTGTCCACGACTTCGGTGCAGGCAGCAGTAAAGCAGCTTTTCTGCAGCAGGATGCGTTGGTTCCAAGTGTTGCGACCACGTCATTGCATCAGCTCTTGTGTTGCAGCACCACATTCACTTCCAAAGGCCCAAGACTGGATTTGGCACCATTTGGCAGAGCAGCTCTCAAAGCAGAGGAGCCCAAGTGCTGGGAGCAAGATACAGGTGAAGTCTTTGATATCCCAGAGACCTCAGAAACAGAAGGAAAACCCAATCAGGCCTTTGGAGAAACTTTAGATTGCAGGATGTAGAGAGTTAAATCGAGTCTTCTCACGCTCAAGCAAGATGTTGCAGGCAACAGGCCAACTCAGCGGAGCAAAGAGCAAAGTGGCAGTCCCTCCTTATAATACTGCAGTCCTTCTTCCTGGTAGAATGTCCTCAGTCTAGAAGTGTTCTGAGCATGTGGTGTCAGAGGCCCAGTACTTACACCCAAATGTGACTTTGAAATGGGGGAGACTTCAAAGAGTGGGTTTGAAGTGCCCTAGTTCCCTTTCAGCCCAGTCCTGTCTGCCAGAAGCTCTGTGGGGTGTTATCAGTCCCTTGTGTGGGGTCAGGCCATTATCCTTTCAAGCTGCTCCGCACTTTCTGCCCAGGAAAACCCATCAGTACGCAGATGTAATGCAGAAACAGTTGAAGGTCCTTTGCTTTATTGATGGAATGCACAAATGTAGCTATCACCTAATCCCACACAGACCTGATGTGGATTGGAGTCAGGCTAAGGCACAAAATGATTAAAGTACGAAAATGACAACTTTTTAAAAGTGGCATTTTCAGACCTGCAATTTAAAAAAGACCTTTACCAAAAGATGTGGTTTAAAATTGTGAGTCCAGAGACACCAAACTCAATTCTTCTAACTTTTTCCAATTGGAAATTATACTAAAAAGATATTTTAAAGCAATCCCTATATAAGCCTATGGGAGAGATAGTTCTTGCAACAGTGAAAATGAATGTGAGAGTTTTTCACTACCTGGACATGTTAAACTTGAAAGTACATGTCCAACTTTTAAAATAGAATGAACCCTTCCCTTGGTGCTAAAAAGGGCCTAACTTAGCAGTGTCTTACATGTAAGAAAATGGAAGGTTTGGCCCTTGAAAGTGGGTATGTTTGCCAGATCAAAATGGCAGTTTAAACTGCGCGCACAGGCTCGGCATTGGCAGGCCTGACACATGTTTGAAAGGCTACTTCTGTGGCTTGCACAATTTGCACTGCATGCCTACGTGTAGCATTTAACTTACAGGCCCTGGGCTTACATAGTGCACGTTACAAGGCGACTTACAGGTAAATTAAATGTGCCAAACAGAGAGAAGCCAATGTTTCTATGTTGTAGACACACAGCACAAGCATATTATCACTGGACAGCAGAGGACAAGTGTACAGAGTCCTAAAGCCAACAAAAACAGGGTCAGACAAAGAAGAGGAAGAAGGTAAAAAGTCTGACGATGACCCAGCAGATAAGGCCATTTCCAATAGCAATCAAGTCAATCTCAGTTGCCGGTTCAGAATAGGCTCTTTGTCTCTATATAATCTGTTAAGGATGGGCCTTCTGCTGTTTGTGTTGGTATACCGTTTGCTGGTACATTTGTCGCTTATCTGATTCTACCCCATATTTTCTGTTGCTGTCACTGCCTAGGTGTAATTAATGATTTTGTTGGTCTGAGGTTGTTGTGTCATCTTGTGTTTCACCGTCTTGCCTCTGACCATCTGAGGCTCTCCCCCAGCCAGTAGCTGTGAGTGGGCCTGACAAGCCCTAGCGGCATAGTCCTCCAGCTTAGGCTTCAGGCAAATCTTAAAATGTTAGTAGACGGACAGATGGTGCTTCAAACCCCTCACATCAATGACACAATACACATCTAGTAGGTTTTGGGGATCTTTACAGTATTAAGCTACTGAAGGGCTGCACCATCATATTCAAAGGCAGTCAACTGAAGGTATCACTCCCAGTTAGCAAGTCCCCAAGATGCAAACTCCCGAAGACAGTCACTGTTACTACACAGTTCTCTGAGCTACTCCGCTCACCCAGTTATGAATCTAGATGCACAGCAGTCAGTTGCAAGACCTGTTGGACAGTCCGACTTCTGTCTGCACAGCCTTAAGGGGTTTTCTCTCCTGGGCTTTTTTTGTACTTCAGTGCAGGCCACAGTAGTTCAGCTCCCTTTGAGGTACCCACCCCCAGTAGCACTCTCAAATGCCCCCACAAACGTTGTCCTCCAAGTGAGGTGGGGCCCCCAACACCTTCACCACTTCCAGGGGCCCAGTTATACAATGGAAGCTGGCGGCGATATGTTAGCAATTTCTCAGATTAGCGCCTATGAGGCTCTCAGTGTTATCTATTTCTGCTCCTACAGGCTCCAAGTCTAGTAGTGGCAGTAGCTTTTGGCCAGTCCACCATATACCATTGTTCACAGCAGGACCCCAGACTCACGGCCAGAGAAGGCCCAACCAGCTCACAGCAGTCACCCAACGTCCTGATTCCCTCATGTGCTGGTCTCACCTTGTATTGTGGCAGTTCAGAGTAGTATTGCAGTATTACCATGTGGTCCTTAATCCTCCACACTGGGCTATCACTCCTCAGACGCACAGGTTCTCTCACTTCACCATATTTGACTCTATTGGCCACCACCCTGCTGGGCCCACACCTTTGTGACCAGTCGACATAGTCACTCACATCATCCCTGCGGCGTACATGAAGGGGCATATACTCCGCTCACCCCATCATCTCCCACGTCACCGCCAGGCAGGTCCATGGAGCCCCAGTTTCTCTGCTGTGCTCCGTCACCATTTAGCGCAGGGCCATCTCCGGATTCAAGGGGGGCCTGTTTCTCCTGTCTTCGTGGGACCATCAGCCTGTAGTGCGCCTGCATGGCCAAGGTAGGATGGGGCAGGCCAACGCAACCCAGCCTCCCTCCGCAGCACAAAACCTTTCTTTACTGAAGGTCAATTATTCCTGGGGAGGTCAAAGGCCTACAAAGAGGGAGGTGCACACACCAGGCCGTACTCACACAGCAGGGTCTACCATCCAGTTCATCCGTGTTGCATAATTTCAAGTTATCATGTACCCTGAGTCCTGCACTGGACATGCAGGGGGGGGGAAATAGGTCCGATCAGGGTATATTACCCTGCTATACAGCATGGCTACAAGTTATTGCTCACGTGGGACATGCTCAGAAAGCAATTGCAGACCCAATAGCCTCAAAGGCAAGACTCATTGGTTGTTAGGATTTGCCCCAGCGCCCCTTAGATTCTGAACAAATCAGTTAAACTCTTCAGGCATGAAAAAGAAAAAAAATATGACATTTGGCAAAAAATCCTATCACATAAAGAAAGCAACTATGTCCATGTCTTAGTGGAAATATGTTTGGAAGCAGAAAGCATCTCCTTTGGCACAATAAACATCAATTTCAATGGAGAAAAAGGCTTCTTGGAAGTCTGTGTGTGGCGTAGTAAAACATAGCTACAAATGTCAAGTGCTTCAACAGGGACAACAGGGAAGAATTAAAATAAAAGTAGTACCTCAATCACAGTGTGATTAAAGGAAGGACAGCGATCAAACTGAAGCACTAGCTGAAAGAAGAGAAAGTGAAGTAAGCAGGCACTGTCCAATTAAAGGCAGTAAATAAGAGTGACAAGAAGCCAACTAATGTTAACCCCTTGAGTGTCCGACGCCCACACTACCTCCCTGGTGCGGGTCACGACCAGTGGCCGACACCAGGGAGGGGGTTATTTATTTTTTTTGTTTTGTTTTTTAGCCCAGGTGACGCAGAAGAACTTCTGCATCTTACCCCACCCCCCACCTGCCCCTCTGTGACATCAGCGCACTGCAAGGCACGCTGACGTCACATTTTTCCCCACCAGAGCAGCGAAGGTCCCCTACTCCGGTGGGTAAAAAAAGGCCACAACTGCCTCCCCAGATGCCAGGGAGGTATTGATGGAAAAGAGTGAGTCTCCCCTTTCCATCGATGCCTTCCAGGAACAGTTTCCTGGCCATGGATCGCAGCATGGCTGCGATCCATGGCCAGGAAATGCCCTTAGGCACCAGGGATCTTGGTTGGGGGGGTCACACTGTGTAAATGGGCCGGTGTGAGAAAGTAGCCTCTTTCTAGCATAGTTACCCCCACTTTTGGCCTGGCTGTGAGTATTTGTTAGTGTGTTTTTACTGTGTCACTGGGATCCTGCTAGCCACAGCCCCAGTGCTCATAGATAAAAACCTATATGTCAGTGTGTTGTTGCCTGTCTCACTGCGATCCTGCTGGTCAGGACCCCAGTGCTCATACTTTATGGCCTTATGTGTATGCCTGTGTAGTGCCTAACTGTTTCACTGAGGCTCTGCTAACCAGAACCTCAGTGTTTATGCTGTCTCTGCTTTTAAATTTCTCACTGTAGGCCAGTGACTTCATTTACCAATTTCAATAGGCATACTGGACCCCCCCTTATAAGTCCCTAGTATATGGTACCTAGGTACTCAGGGCATTGGGGTTCCAGGAGATCCATATGGGCTGCAGTATTTATTTTGCCACCGATAGGGAGCTCAAACAAACCCTTACACAGGACTGCCTTTTCAGCCTGCGTGAAATAACACACGTTATTTCACAGCCATTTTCACTGCACTTAAGTAATTTATAAGTCAACTATATGTCTAACCTTCACTTGCTGAAGGTTAGGTGCAAAGTTACTAAGTGTGTGGGCACCCTTGCACTATCAAAGGTGCCTCCATATAGTTCAGGGCCATTTCCCCAGACTTTGTGAGTGCAGGGACACCATTACACGTGTGCACTACATATAGGTCAATACCTATATGCAGCCTCACAATGGTAACTCCGATTATGGCCATGTAACATGTCTAAGACCATGGAATTGTCCCTCCATTCCTAATCTGGTATTGGGGAGCAAATTCCATACATCCTGGGGGCTCCACCATGGACCCCCATCACTGCCAAACCAGCTCTCTGAGGCTTGCTCTTCAGCTACAGCTGCTGCCAACTCACAGACAGGGTTCTGCTCTCTTGGGGTCTGGGCAGCCTAGTCCCAAGAAGGCATAACAAAGCATTTCCTCTGAGAGCAGGGTGTTACACCCTCTCCCTTTGGAAATAGGTGTTACGGGCTGGGGAGGGGTAGCCTCCCCCAGCCTCTGGAAATGCTTTGAAGGGCACAGATGATGCCCTCCTTGCATAAACCAGTCTACACTGGTTCAGGGGCCCCTTCTCCCCTGCTCTGGCAGGAAACTGGACAAAGGAAAGGAGAGTGACCACTCCCCTGACATTCACCACCCCAGGGGTGGTGCCCAGAGCTCCTCCAATGTGTCCCAGACTTCAGCCATCTCGCTTTGCAAGGTGCAGGGGCTCTCTGGAGGCCTCTGAGTGGCCAGTGCCAGCAGGTGACGTCTGGGACCCCTCCTGATAGGTCCTTAGCTGATAAGGTAGCCAATCCTTCTCTCAGGGCTGTTTAGGGTCTCTCCTGTGGGTTCTCTTCAGATTCTGCTTGCTAGTTCCCTTCACGAATCCTCTGCAACAACTTCAGTCTCTTCTGACCTCGGATCAACCACAGCCTGCTCCAATAAATGCTGTAACTGCAGCAAAGTGTCTACAAGAGACACTTTTCTTCAGTAACCTCAGCTCCAAGTCAGCAACTGCAACAGTTTCCAACAGTTGCCCCTCCTTCAGAAAGCTTGGTTTCAATATTCAGATACTTTGATAAGTATTCATGCTTTGAAACCATAATTTCTGAAGGTGCTAAAACCAACCAGTGTGAATGGGTGGGTTAACTTTAACATACGAGTACCAGGGGAGTCCAAGGGTGAAGTACTTGCGTGGCTCTCACCAGTTTTTCCTTCACCCAGAATCCCCTTGAAATCACAAAATGTGCTTAAAAAACACTTTTGCCTTACATTTCAGTGAGCGGAAGTCCTGGGATCTGCAGGCAGCCACATAGTTTCTACCACTCAGCATTCCACTAAGTCTCCAGCGAAAAACTGCCTCACTTTAGTGAGTAAGCAAGTGACCACAACAGGGAAATACCCCAAACGGATTGTGGAGACATCAAAATGGCCTACCACAAAACAGCCTCGTTTTGTAAGACAGTCACCTGAGTATTTGGTCCTGGGCTCAGCTGCCATATAGGGAAACCTACCAAATTCAGACATTTCTGAAAGCTAGACACCTGAGCGGCGTGTTTGGATTTCACAAAGTTTTCTTGCCCAGAATACCCTGCAAAAGTGAAACGTTGATTAAAAACACTATTTTCCCTTGCTTTTTCATCACAGAAACTACAGGAATGTGCAGGCATCCTCAAAATTCCTACCACCCAGTGTTTCTCCACTTGTCCTGATAAAAACACACTCCCACTTGTGTGCCTGTAGCTAGTGCCTGCGTCAGGAATGGATCACTCCAGGGTTAACAGTAGCCCTCATGCAAGGACTACAATTGACCCTTGTGTGATCCATTCCTGTTGCGGGCAGTAGCCTACGCACACAAGTGAGGTACCATTTTTATCAGGAGACTTAAGGGAATGCTGGGTAGAAGGAATTGTGTGGCTCCGTTCAGATTCCAGAACTTTCCATCACCGAAATGTGAGGAAATAGTGTTTTTTTGCCAGATTTTGAGTTTTGCAAAAGATTTTGGGTAACAGAACCTGGTGGGAACCCCACAAGTCACCCCACTCTGAATTCCCCTAGTTGTCTAGTTTAAAAAAATGTATAGGTTTGTTATGTTTTCCTAGGTGTCGGCTGAGCTAGAGGCCAAAATCCACAGCTAGGCACTTTGCAAAAAATAGCTCCGTTGTCTCTGGGACAATGTGATGGGTCCATGTTGTGTTTTGGGGCATTTCCTGTTGTGGACACTACGCCTACCCACACAACTGAGGTACCACTTTTATCAGGAGACTTGGGGGAACATTGGGTGGAGGGAAATTTGTGGGTCCTCTTAGATTCGAAAACTTTCAAACACCGAAATGTGAGGAAAAAGTGTTTTTTTTGCCAAATTGTCAGGTTTGCAAAGGATTCTGGGTAATAGAACCTGGTGAGAGCACTACAAGTCACCACATTCTGGATTCTCCTAGGTGTCTACTTTCCAAAAATGTATAGGTTTGCTATGTTTCCTGTGAGAAAGTAGCCTCTTTCTAGCCTTGTTACCCCCACTTTTGGCCTGTTTGTGAGTATATGTCAGGGTGTTTTCACTGTCTCACTGAGATCCTGCTAGCCAGGGCCCAGTGCTCATAGTCAAAACCCTATGTTGTCAGTATGTTTGTTATGTGTCACTGGGATCCTGCTAGCCAGGGCCCAGTGCTCATAGTGAAAACCCTATGTTGTCAGTATGTTTGTTATGTGTCACTGGGACCCTGCTAGCCAGGACCCCAGTGCTCATAAGTTTGTGACCTATATGTATGTGTTCCCTGTGTGATGCCTAACTGTCTCACTGAGGCTCTGCTAACCAGAACCTCAGTGGTTATGCTCTCTCTGCTTTCCAAATTTGTCACTAACAGGATAGTGACTAAATTTACCAATTCACATTGGCATACTGGTACACCCATATAATCCCCTGGTATATGGTACTGAGGTACCCAGGGTATTGGGGTTCCAGAAGATCCCTATGGGCTGTAGCATTTCTTTTGCCACCCATAAGAAGCTCTGACAATTCTTACACAGGCCTGCCACTGCAGCCTGCGTGAAATAACGTCCACGTTATTTCACAGCCATTTACCACTGCACTTAAGTAACTTATAAGTCACCTATATGTCTAACCTTCACCTGGTGAAGGTTGGGTGCAAAGTTACTTAGTGTGTGGGCACCCTGGCACTAGCCAAGGTGCCCCCACATAGTTCAGGCCAAATTCTCTGGGCTTTGTGAGTGCGGGGACACCATTACACGCGTGCACTGTACATAGGTCACTACCTATGTACAGAGTCCCAATGGTAACTCCGAACATGGCCATGTAACATGTCTAAGATCATGGAATTGTCACCCCAATGCCAGAATGGCATTGGGGGGACAATTCCATGATCCCCGGGTCTCTAGCACAGAACCCAGGTATTGCCAAACTGCCTTTCCGGGGTCTCCACTGCAGCTGCTGCTGCTGCCAACCCCTCAGACAGGTTTCTGCCCTCCTGGGGTCCAGGCAGCCCTGGCCCAGGAAGGCAGAACAAAGGACTTCCTCTGAGGGAGGGTGTAACACCCTCTCCCTTTGGAAATAGGTGTGAGGGCTGGGGAGGAGTAGCCTCCCCCAGCCTCTGGAAATGCTTTGATGGGCACAGATTGTGCCCATCTCTGCATAAGCCAGTCTACACCGGTTCAGGGATCCCCCAGCCCTGCTCTGGCGCGAAACTGGACAAAGGAAAGGGGAGTGACAACTCCCCTGACCTGCATCTCCCAGGGGAGGTGCCCAGAGCTCCTCCAGTGTGTCCCAGACCTCTGCCATCTTGGAAACAGAGGTGTTTGTGGCACACTGGACTGCTCTGAGTGGCCAGTGCCAGCAGGTGTCTTCAGAGGCTCCTTCTGATAGGCTCTTACCTCTCTTGGTAGCCAATCCTCCTTCCTTGGTAGCCAAACCTCCTTTTCTGGCTATTTAGGGTCTCTGCTTTGGGGAATTCTTCAGATAATGAATGCAAGAGCTCATCAGAGTTCCTCTGCATCTCCCTCTTCACCTTCTGCCAAAGGATCGACCGCTGACTGCTCAGGACGCCTGCAAAACCGCAACAAAGTAGCAAGACGACTATTAGCAACCTTGTATCACTTCATCCTGCCAGCTTTCTCGACTGTTTCCAGGTGGTGCATGCTCTGAGGGTAGCCTGCCTCCTCTCTGCACCAGGAGCTCTGAAGAAATCGCCTGTGGGTCGACGGAATCTTCCCCCTGCAACCGCAGGCACCAAAAGACTGCATCACTTGTCCTCTGGGTCCCCTCACAGCACGACAAGCGTGGTCCCTGGAACTCAGCAACTCTGTCCAAGTGACTCCCACAGTCCAGTGACTCTTCAGTCCAAGTTTGGTGGATGTAAGTCCTTGCCTCCCCACGCTAGACTGCATTTCTGTGTACCGCGTGATTTGCAGCTGCTCCGGCTCCTGTGCATTCTTCCAGGATTTCCTTCATGCACAGCCAAGCCTGGATCCCCGACACTCTAACCTGCAGTGCACAACCTTCTGTGTTGTCCTCCGGCGTCGTGGGACTCCCTTTTGTGACTTTGCGTGGACTTTGGTTCATTCTTCTTCCAAGTGCCTGTTCAGGTACTTCTGTGGGTGCTGCCTGCTTTTGTGAGGGCTCCCTGGGTTGCTGGGCGCCCCCTCTGTCTCCTCCTCCAAGTGGCGACATGCTGGTCTCTCCTGGGCCACAGCAGCACCCAAAAACCTCTACCACAACCCTTGCAGCTAGCAAGGCTTGTTTGCAGTCTTTCTGCGTGGGAAGACCTCTGCAAGCTTCATCGCGACGTGGGACATTGATCCTCCAAAGGAGAAGTTCCTAGTCCTCTTCTTTCTTGCAGAACTCCAAGTTTCTTCCAACAGGTGGCAGCTTCCTTGCACCCTCAGCTGGCATTTCCTGGGCTCCTGCCCACTCTCGACACTGTTGCGACTATTGGACTTGGTCCCCTTGTCTTACAGGTACTCAGGTCCAGAAATCCACTGTTGTTGCATTGCTGGTGTTTGTTCTTCCTGCAGAATCCCCCTATCACGACTTCTGTGCTTTCTGGGGGTAGTAGGTGCACTTTACACCTACCTTTCAGGGTCTTGGGGTGGGCTATTTTTCTAATCCTCACTGTTTTCTTACAGTCCCAGCGACCCTCTACAAGCTCACATAGGTTTGGGGTCTATTCGTGGTTCGCATTCCACTTTTGGAGTATATGGTTTGTGTTGTCCCTATACCTATGTGCTCCTATTGCAATCTACTGTAACTTTACAATGCTTGCATTACTTTTCTTGCTATTACCTGCATAATTTTGGTTTGTGTACATATATCTTGTGTATATATCTTATCCTCATACTGCGGGTACTCACTGAGATACTTTTGGCATATTGTCATAAAAATAAAGTACCTTTATTTTTAGTACTTCTGTGTATTGTGTTTTGTTATGCTATTGTGCATATGACACCAGTGGTATAGTAGGAGCTTTACATGTATCCTAGTTCAGCCTAAGATGCTTTGCCATAGCCACCTTCTATCAGCCTAAGCTGCTAGAAACACCTCTTCTACACTAATAAGGGATAACTGGACCTGGCAGAAGGTGTAAGTAACTCTGGTACCCACTACAAGCCAGGCCAGCCTCCTACATTTCCCTAGGTGCCGGCTGAGCTAGAGGCCAAAATCCACAGCTAGGCACTTTGCAAAAACACATCAAATTTCAATGTAAAAATGTGATGTGTCTATGTTGCTTTTTGAGGGGTTTCCTGTTGCGGGCACTAGGCCTACCCACACAAGTGAGGTACCATTTTTATCGGGGGGCATGGAGGAACACAGAATAGAAGAACAAGTGTTACTGCCTATTGTCTATTGTCTTTCTCTACATTTTCTCCTTCCAATTGTAAGACAGTGTGTAATAAAGAAGTGTACTTGAGAAATGCCCTGTAATTCATATGCTAGTATGGGGACCCCCGAATTCAGAGATGTGCAAATATCCACAGCTTTTCAACACCTTATTTTATGCCCATTTTGGAAATTCAAAAGTTCCCTTGATACCTATTTTTCACTCTTTATATTTCACCAAATGAATTACTGTATACCTGGTATACAGTGAAAACCCATTTCAAGGTGCAGCTCAGTTATTGGCTCTGGGTACCTAGGTTTCTTGATGAACCTATAAGACCTACAACCAGAGGATTCCAGCTGACGTAACGGGATATTGCTTTTGAAAATTTGACATGGCAGGAAAAAGTTACAGAGTAAAACGTGGAGAGAAATAGCTGTTTTTCTCACCTCAATTTCAATATTTTTTTATTTCAGCTGTTATTTTCAGTAGGAAAACCTTGTAGGATCTACACAAATGGCCCCTTGCTGAATTCAGAATGTTGTTTACTTTTCAGAAATGTTTAGCTGTCCGAGATCCAGCATTGGTTTCAGACCCATTTCTGTCAATAACTGGAAGGAGGCTAAAAGCACAAAAAATAGTAAAAATGTGGTATGTCCCAGGAAAATGCCAAAAATGTGTTGAAAAATTTGTTTTTTTGATTCACGTCTGCCTGTTCCTGAAAGCTGGGAAGTTGGGGATTTCAGCAGAACAATGACATTTTCAGGGGAAACAGCACATGCTTTCTTCTGCAGCCCTTTTTTCCCATTTTTTGGAAATCAACGGAATTTTTGCTGCATTTTGGCTAATTTCTTGGCCTCCTCCAGGGGAACAGGCAAACTCTGGGTACCTTTACAATCCTGAGGATGTTGGGAAAAAAAGGTTGCAAATTTGGCGTGCATAGCTTACGTGGACTAAAAGTTATGAAGGTCTTAGCACGAACTACCCCAAATCGCCAAAAAAGGGGTCACCTCTGGGGGTTGGGAGGCACAGCAGCTAAGGGGTTAAGAAATGGACGGGCTCCAAGCTACTTGTTGTATATAATATTTCTAACAAGAGATAGTGTATGCGCTGTCACAGAACAGACCTAAAAATTAACCAGTGGTTTGAAACCAAAGCCCTGTCATTCAGAACTAGGGGCCAACCTGCCGTCTAGGAGAGGTCACAGCCTACTCGCAGGTGAGTGCAATATGTGACTGCACACACTCTAGGTGGATATTTGAGCAGCTTGGGACCCCAATATGCCTTTCAAACGGCACCCCCCTTTCCCCTGGGCACAATGACCGTGTATCACTTGCTAGGTAGTGACCACGTGACACAAGTCCCAAACGCATATTTGCTCCTACATCGTCAGCTAGACACAGGCACAACGAAAATGGAATTCCATCATTTGCTTAAACCCTTGGCCATGTGCAAATGACGGAATACCCACTTCAGATTGTGCAGGTGCAAGATGTGCGAACTACCTAACCCGTGTTACAGACAGACTGGTCATTAATCTGAAACCTCTTTAATGCAGAAAATGTTCAGGGCTCAAATGCTACTGTAGATTTGTGTAAATGTACGCTAGATTTGCAGCGACTTTGAAAAATTAGTTCTATTACGTTTCTATTAGAATTTTTCACATTTCACTCATCTCTCACCAAGGGTTCTTTTCCATGAAAAACTGCCTTCTACTGTTTTGGAATGTGGCACTTCTGCACAGGCAAACCTGACCGTACGATCATGAAATAATATTCACGTTTTCAGGCAAAATCTTTGCCCAACTGCAATGTTATTTTTTTTCTGAAATGCATTTAAAAAAAACGTAGCGCCTTAATCCTTTCATTGCTTCCAAAAGACATGGATATCCGCTTGCTCAAGACAGTAAAAACAGAGGTTATGTAACCAGGATGACATTATTCACACAGGATTTGCGAATCTACCCTTACCATCATTCTTCGCATGTCTTCAAGATTGTTGTCCTAACCCAAACAGTTTGCTTATCCCACATGACTCTTTCCTGCCTCTTTTTCAGCTTCCTCTCTCCAAGGGCAAGAGGTCACATCTGGAAAAGAGCAGCATTTATGGTGACAGACAGACCGAGGCAGAAAAGAACAGAGCTCATTCTCAACCCTGAAATAAGTTGGCCAGCAGAATCTGGAAAGCACTTATCTTAAAAAGAAGAATTATGTCCTCCCGTTTTATTAAGCTCTAAATGAATTAATTCAACGCTAGTTTCTCTTTTTCTCGCTACTGTAACGTCAGTCTTAATAGGCAGAAGTACAAACAGCCACTTTTAGAATTGTGTTTTTGAAGGGAATATTAAGTTACAGCTCCGCTCAGTGTGAATTAATAAAAGCAAGATTGACACTACAAATGGAGACGTTGTTTGTTGCTATAGATTTAAACAATGGAAAGTTATGTAAAAGAATCCTGCAATTAATCATATAGTCCAAGAACCCCAGGGGTCCATGGATCATGACCAATTTTAGTACTTTCCAAACTGGCTTCTATCCTGAATTCTTTGTACAAAATATAAAACAAGAAAAAGGAGAGAAACAGTTCATAATCTGAAATGCAGGCCATAAAAAATGCAACTGCATTTTATTTAGATGCACTTTCGTTTTAGTGTGTGTCGCTTCCACAGTGGCATGAGGTTGCTTGTGTGTGTTTTCGATCAGTGTCCCAGTGCCCCAGGACTGCCCTGGCAACTGCTCTGTCTTGTGGGATTTATTGTCTGCAAACTCCTAACAAGCATTTGCAATGCAATGGGTCTCGGGGTTTACTCGAGTTAACGCTATTAGCTTTGTAAGCTCCTAACCGGACTTTTCTTGCCACATGAAATGAAAAGTAAAACAGTTTCACATGAGTGAGCCGATGGCCCCCATGAGAGTAAAGCAAACACACAAAAGGAAACAGAACTTCGCTGAAATGTATCGCTGAAGTGAAATGTATCGTGGCGCATTGAATCGGCTTGCTTATGTCAACTGTTTTACTTTTCATTTTCAATTTATGTGGCAAGAAAAGTCCAGTTAGGAATTTACAATGATAATAGCTGTAACTCGAGCAAACGCGAGACCCATTGCATTTTAAATGCTCGTTTTTCGTAGCTGCCATATAACAAGTAATATTAGAAACAGTGGCATCTGAGGGCCACTGGCAGGTTCAAGTGGTGGACAACCCGGACACACGCGCCTCATCGAGATCTGGGTAGCCCCCTCCCTTATATAATTTGACCCCAAGAAACCCCGAAAGAAACCTAAACAAAGCAAATGTGCGATTCGAACACGTCCCCTTCTTTAACTCCGTCCCTTCTGTTTCCATCACTAACTCTCGGTTATGTACTCAGCTATTAATGCTCTCCCTGTGCTCCCTGGGCTATAGCAGGAACAGAAGACAGGGCTGCCTGTCCAAGATCACACAGTGTGGTCAAGAGAAGGAGCCGGGGTTGGACTCAATTAGCGCTGTATTATCTAAATCACCTTACACATAAAGCTTACAAGAATACAACCCTTCTCCCTGAGCTCACCGTTAGACTCCTAAACACACACTTCCTCGCGGGCAGGTCCCTCCAAGGTAAGTAGGTGATGCTTTTTACATTTTCTTTATTTTTCCCTGTTTGTTGACAGATGATCCTGCTTATTTTTTTACAGCTTTCTGAACAGCTGCCTCTTGCAATGCTCCAGTTTTAGCCACTTTCACAAAATAACAGGGGCTCTCAAAGCAGACTTATGCTTGTTTCTCCTAGGACGTGTTAGAGTTCTCATGTACTGATTTGCATCTTGCAGATTCACTCTATAAAACGGGAAGGGGTGGCCTCCGTTATCTCGTTTTCTACATTGTGATTTCAAGAGTTACAGCAAGACCTATTCGCATTGCCAATGTATGTTTGTGTACCAAGTGGGCCTAGTGGTGTTAGTACTGTAGTGTCGCTGGCCAGTGATGTAACCAGCCAGTCGACACTCTGCAGTTGAAGGGGGTGTTTAGAATTATGTAATAAACCTAGGTGAAATCCCCAGATGTTCCCGAGGGGTTTCACCTTTCATTGGTGTGTTTATGGTTTGCTCCGTGGCCTCCAGCCCGGAGCTATAAAATAAAGAGAGGCGTGGCCAGGGCAGGGACTAGCCGCACTGTGAACAGTCGGAGACCCGTGCTGCCGGGTGCTCCCGACTGACAGGCCCCACCCCACCACGCCGACCCAAAACACTTCATCACGGAGTCGCGTTTTTCATTACACCGAGTGTCGGAACAAGCGGTGAGTGTCGGAGCCCTTTTTAGGGCTAAGACACAACATTTTGGCGACGGGGACGGGCGATTCCACGCCCCTGGGCTCGTACCCCACTGCTGCCACGTATGCAACGCGGTGCTCGTGCAGTGGGCGTACAGCCCAATAAAAAAAAATAAAAAAAAAAATAATAAAGAAGAACAGCTGACAGAGTGGCAGCCGTGAATTACATGGTGTTTGTGCCCACTCAGTAATTCTTTTTCTGAAAAAGGAACTGGAAGTGGCAAACATTGGACAACTGTTTTGACTGACAAAATAGAATCCACACAGAAGCTGCCAACAAGACCAAAGCTGGAAAACTAAAGGGGCACATCAGGACACCGTGAGTACAAGTGTCCTTCCCCATAGCCTGTAACTAGGACGGTAGGACCAATTGTCGACTGTAGGAGGCTGGACTGGCTTGTAGTGAGTACCAAGGGGTACTTGCACCTTGCACCAGGCCCAGTTATCCCTTATTAGTGTAAAGGGTGTCTAGCAGCTTAGGCTGATAGATAATGGTAGCTTAGCAGAGCAGCTTAGGCTGAACTAGGAGACGTGTGAAGCTACTACAGTACCACTTAGTGTCATATGCACAATATCATAAGAAAACACAATACACAGTTATACTAAAAATAAAGGTACTTTATTTTTATGACAATATGCCAAAGTATCTTAGAGTGTACCCTCAGTGAGAGGATAGGAAATATACACAAGATATATATACACAATAGCAAAATTATGCAGTATAGTCTTAGAAAACAGTGCAAACAATGTATAGTTACAATAGGATGCAATGGGGAAACATAGGGATAGGGGCAACACAAACCATATACTCCAGAAGTGGAATGCGAACCACGAATGGACCCCAAACCTATGTGACCTTGTAGAGGGTCGCTGGGACTATTAGAAAATAGTGAGAGTTAGCAAAATAACCCTCCCCAAGACCCTGAAAAGTGAGTGCAAAGTGCACTAAAGTTCCCCTAAGGACAAAATAGTTGTGTTAGAGGGAAAATGCAAGGAAAACACAAATCAGCAATGCAACAACAATGGATTCCTGACTGAGGGTACCTGTGGAACAAGGGGACCAAGTCCAAAAGTCACAAGTAACTCGGAGATGGGCAGATGCCCAAGAAATGCCAGCGGTTGGTGCAAAGAAGCTCTTACTAGGCTGAAGAACTGTGAATACTGCAGGAACGACAAGGGCTAGAGACTTCCCCTTTGGAGGATGGATCCCCCACGCCTTGGAGAGTCGCGCAGAAGTGTTTTCCCGCCGGATGGACGCCAACAAGCCTTGCTACACGCAAATCGTGCGTTTGGCGTTTTTGGACGCTGCTGGGGCCCAGGAGGGGCCAGGAGGTCGCAAATTGGACCTGCAGAGAGAGGGGACGTCGAGCAAGACAAAGAGCCCTCACTGAAGCAGGTAGCACCCGGAGAAGTGCCAGAAACAGGCACTACGAGGATGCGTGAAACGGTGCTCGCCGAAGTTGCACAAAGGAGTCCCACGTCGCCGGAGACCAACTTAGAAAGTCGTGCAATGCAGGTTAGAGTGCCGTGGACCCAGGCTTGGCTGTGCACGAAGGATTTCCGCCGGAAGTGCACAGGGGCCGGAGTAGCTTGCAAAGTCACGGTTCCCAGCAATGCAGCCCAGCGAGGTGAGGCAAGGACTTACCTCCACCAAACTTGGGCTGAAGAGTCACTGGACTGTGGGGGTCACTTGGACGGTGTCACTGGATTCGAGGGACCTCGCTCGTCGTGCTGAGAGGAGACCCAAGGGACCAGTAATGCAGCTTTTTGGTGCCTGCGGTTGCAGGGGGAAGATTCCGTCGACCCACGGGAGATTTCTTCGGAGCTTCTGGTGCAGAGAGGAGGCAGACTACCCCCACAGCATGCACAAGCAGGAAAACAGTCGAGAAGGCGGCAGGATCAGCGTTACAGAGTTGCAGTAGTCGTCTTTGCTACTATGTTGCAGGTTTGCAGGCTTCCAGCGCGGTCAGCGGTCGATTCCTTATCAGAAGGTGAAGAGGGAGATGCAGAGGAACTCGGCTGAGCTCATGCATTCGTTATCTAAAGTTTCCCCAGAGACAGAGACCCTAAATAGCCTGAAAAGAGGGTTTGGCTACCTAGGAGAGAGGAAAGGCTACTAACACCTGAAGGAGCCTATCAGCAGGAGTCTCTGACGTCACCTGGTGGCACTGGCCACTCAGAGCAGTCCAGTGTGCCAGCAGCACCTCTGTTTCCAAGATGGCAGAGGTCTGGAGCACACTGGAGGAGCTCTGGACACCTCCCAGGGGAGGTGCAGGTCAGGGGAGTGGTCACTCCCCTTTCCTTTGTCCAGTTTCGCGCCAGAGCAGGGGCTAAGGGGTCCCTGAACCGGTGTAGACTGGCTTATGCAGAATTGGGCACATCTGTGCCCAACAAAGCATTTCCAGAGGCTGGGGGAGGCTACTCCTCCCCTGCCTTCACACCATTTTCCAAAGGGAGAGGGTGTCACACCCTCTCTCAGAGGAAGTTCTTTGTTCTGCCATCCTGGGCCAGGCCTGGCTGGACCCCAGGAGGGCAGCTGCCTGTCTGAGGGGTTGGCAGCAGCAGCAGCTGCAGTGAAACCCCAGGAAGGGCAGTCTGGCAGTACCAGGGTCTGTGCTACAGACCACTGGGATCATGGAATTGTACCAACAATGCCAGGATGGCATAGAGGGGGCAATTCCATGATCATAGACATGTTACATGGCCATATTCGGAGTTACCATGGTGAAGCTACATATAGGTAGTGACCTATATGTAGTGCACGCGTGTAATGGTGTCCCGCACTCACAAAGTTCAGTGAATTGGCTCTGAACAATGTGGGGGCACCTTGGCTAGTGCCAGGGTGCCCTCACACTAAGTAACTTTGCACCTAACCTTTACCAGGTAAAGGTTAGACATATAGGTGACTTATAAGTTACTTAAGTGCAGTGTAAAATGGCTGTGAAATAACGTGGACGTTATTTCACTCAGGCTGCAGTGGCAGGCCTGTGTAAGAATTGTCAGAGCTCCCTATGGGTGGCAAAAGAAATGCTGCAGCCCATAGGGATCTCCTGGAACCCCAATACCCTGGGTACCTCAGTACCATATACTAGGGAATTATAAGGGTGTTCCAGTAAGCCAATGTAAATTGGTAAAATTGGTCACTAGCCTGTTAGTGACAATTTGAAAGTAATGAGAGAGCATAACCACTGAGGTTCTGGTTAGCAGAGCCTCAGTGAGACAGTTAGGCACCACACAGGGAACATATACATGCACACCTATGAGCACTGGGGCCCTGTGTGACAGGGTCCCAGTGACACATACATATAGGCCACAAACCTATGAGCACTGGGGTCCTGACCAGCAGGATCCCAGTGACACATAACAAACATACTGAAACCATAGTGTTTTCACTATGAGCACTGAGGCCTGGCTATCAGGATCCCAGTGAGACAGTGAAAACAGTGACAAACACCCTGACATACACTCACAAACAGGCCAAAAGTGGGGGTAACAAGGCTAGAAAGAGGCTACCTTCTCACACAACCCCCCCCCAAACGAAGGACAATAAGGCTAACCTTGGCCAGTTGAGACTTTATTGTCTAAGTGGTGATAAGTAGAGAGTAGCTCTGCAATAGACTGGTTACTCCCTTTATCATCCACTATATGGTTACTTCCCTGTGGGGATGTAAACCACCCTGTTTGAAGTTTTTTAGCTAAGCAACAATGTGAAGATGTATTTTCAGAGTTTCTATCAGTAAGTTTTAGTTTAGAGCAGTGGGAATTGTCCACTGAACCTATTTGTAGTGATGGAAATGCCAGACAGGGATGCTGTCTCAGAAAAGCCATAGCTGGGCAAAAACTTTGTCCATCTGGCTGGAAGAGAGAACAGGGATGCTGTTTCTCTTGAGTTGGAGCAGGGCAGGGATGCTGTACTATGAGCTCCACACTAGGGCAGGGATGCTGTCCTAAGTGTTGTGAGGTAGTGCAGGGTTTCTGCACTAAAGTTTCTCTGGGAGGGTTGGAGGGATGCTCCATGTTAACTAAAATGGTGCTGTTTTTCTCACCAATGTTAGTTATCCCACAGAGAGGTACTTCCACCTCAGGGAGTCCAGCTTTGCCAGCTGATGATTCCCTTGGAACAGGTGCCACCCCAGGAGAGGTTTCTCCCACCACAGGAATAGTATCCTGAATGGTAGGGTGGTTAGGGGATACTGTGATACCCTTTTTACCTGTTGATGGAGAGGGATCCTGAGTTTTCAGGCCTTCTCTCCTTTGCTTTTTCATTTCACTTGAAATGAGAGGGAACAATTCCTCAGGGATGCCCAGCATGGCTGCATGGGCATAAAACTCTACATCAGCCCAACCTGAGGCCTCTAGGTCATTACCTAAGAGACAGTCTACAGGTAAGCTAGGTGATACCACCACCTGCTTAGGGCCAGTAACTCCACCCCAACTAAACTGAATTATAGCTAAGGGAAGAAACTTAGTGGAGTTATGGACATCAATAATCTTATACTGTTGTCCAATGATGTGTTGTTCAGGAGGCACTAGGTTTTCAGTCACCAAAGTGAAACTGGCACCTGTGTCCCTGTAGGCCAAGGCCTCAACACCATTTATTGAAACTGTCTGCCTGTACTTATCCATTGTAAAGGGACAAGCAGCCAGTGTGGCAAGGCCAATGCCACTAGGTGTGACAGAAACTGTCTTGGGACTGATTACATCAGTTTCCACTATGGACCCATAAGTGAACCCAACTACACCCTTTGCTTGACTGTTGCCAGCAGTCCCACCACTAGTACCACTACTGCTAGGGGCACTAGAGCTTGATGTATTAGTGGTGGTAGGCTCAGGGGGTTTACCTGGACAGGACTTATCCCCTGGCCTATGGCCTCTGTTTTTACACACAAAGCACCAAGGCTTTTTAATGTGTGCAGATTGGGAAGAAGAGGAAGAATTTGTTTTATCCCACCCTCTGAAGAGTGTTTAAGATTTGAAGTGGGATCTTTGGTTTTACCCTTATCCCCATGCTTATCTTGAGATTTTTCACCATCTTTCTTCTTATTGCCATCTTTGTCACCCCCTGTATGAACTTTTCTGTTCACCCTTGTTCTGACCCATTTGTCTGCCTTCTTTCCCAATTCTTGGGGAGAGGTCAGATCAGAGTCTACCAGGTACTGGTGCAACAAATCAGACACACAATTATTAAGTATATGCTCTCTCAGGATTGTGTTATACAGGCTTTCATAATCAGTAACTTTACTGCCATGTAACCACCCCTCCAAGGCCTTCACTGCCTGGTCAATGAAATCAACCCAGTCTTGTGAAGACTCCTTTTTGGTCTCTCTGAACTTTATCCTGTACTGTTCAGTGGTTAAGCCATAACCATCCAGGAGTGCATTCTTAAGAACTGTAAAATTATTGGCATCATTTTCTTTCACAGTAAGGAGCCTATCCCTACCTTTTCCACTAAATGATAGCCATAGGATAGCAGCCCACTGCTTTTGAGGGACATCCTGTACAGCACAGGCCCTCTCAAGTGCAGCAAACCACTTGTTAATGTCATCCCCCTCCTTATAAGGGGGAACTATCTTGTGCAGATTCCTGGAATCATGCTCTTTTGCAGGATGACTATGGGGAATACTGCTGCTGCCACCATGGGTATCTAAACCCAACTTCTGTCTTTCCTTCTCTAATTCTAAAGACTGTCTATCCAAATCCAGCTGTTGCTTCTTGAGCTTCAGTCTGGTTTGTTCCACTCTCAATCTATTGAGCTCCCTTTCTAACAATCTGTCATCAGGGTGGGTGGGAGGGACATTTCTAGATACAGAGGTATGATGGGAATGAACAGAAGGAGACCTGTCCCTTACAGAGGGCACCCTAACAGCTTGGCTACCAGTATAATGTGAGAGCACACCATTAGTATGGTGTGATTCAACCTCTGTACCAACTATGCTAGACTGTCTAGTAATGGGCAGGCTGAGAAGTTTCTTTCCTGAACCTTTTCCTGGGGGAGTCCCTGGATCAGATTGAGAACCATTAGCTACTTTTTCTACAGATTGGGCACTTATGGCTTTATCCTGTACTCTAAGCATATTAATTAACAGTTCTAAGGAAGGATTCTTCCCTACACTCAAACCTCTCTCTATGCAGAGACTCCTTGCTCCTTTCCAGCTAAGGTGATCATATGCAAGTTTGGACAGTTCAACATTTTTTCCTGTGCCAGACATTTTTTAGAGAGAGTTAAAGTGATAGAAAAAGAGAAAAAAGTTTTCAGAACTTTTTGGAAAGACAGAAAAAACTTTTTTAAACTTTTAAGAACTTTTTGAAAGTTTTAGAAGTACTTTTCAGCACTTAGAAAAGAGTGAAAAGAGGAAATGCAAAACTTTTTGGCTATGTGTATATACACTGACCTTGTTTTGTATATTTTTCTCTTATGAAAAGTACAATGACAAGAGTGGTAAGTAGTCTCAAGCACTTATCCCACCACTGCACAACCAATGTAGGAGGCTGGACTGGCTTGTAGTGAGTACCAAGGGGTACTTGCACCTTGCACCAGGCCCAGTTATCCCTTATTAGTGTATAGGGTGTCTAGCAGCTTAGGCTGATAGATAATGGTAGCTTAGCAGAGCAGCTTAGGCTGAACTAGGAGACGTGTGAAGCTACTACAGTACCACTTAGTGTCATATGCACAATATCATAAGAAAACACAATACACAGTTATACTAAAAATAAAGGTACTTTATTTTTATGACAATATGCCAAAGTATCTTAGAGTGTACCCTCAGTGAGAGGATAGGAAATATACACAAGATATATATACACAATAGCAAAAATATGCAGTATAGTCTTAGAAAACAGTGCAAACAATGTATAGTTACAATAGGATGCAATGGGGAAACATAGGGATAGGGGCAACACAAACCATATACTCCAGAAGTGGAATGCGAACCACGAATGGACCCCAAACCTATGTGACCTTGTAGAGGGTCGCTGGGACTATTAGAAAATAGTGAGAGTTAGCAAAATAACCCTCCCCAAGACCCTGAAAAGTGAGTGCAAAGTGCACTAAAGTTCCCCTAAGGACAAAATAGTCGTGTTAGAGGGAAAATGCAAGGAAAACACAAATCAGCAATGCAACAACGATGGATTCCTGACTGAGGGTACCTGTGGAACAAGGGGACCAAGTCCAAAAGTCACAAGTAACTCGGAGATGGGCAGATGCCCAAGAAATGCCAGCGGTTGGTGCAAAGAAGCTCTTACTAGGCTGAAGAACTGTGAATACTGCAGGAACGACAAGGGCTAGAGACTTCCCCTTTGGAGGATGGATCCCCCACGCCTTGGAGAGTCGTGCAGAAGTGTTTTCCCGCCGGATGGACGCCAACAAGCCTTGCTACACGCAAATCGTGCGTTTGGCGTTTTTGGATGCTGCTGGGGCCCAGGAGGGACCAGGAGGTCGCAAATTGGACCTGCAGAGAGAGGGGACGTCGAGCAAGACAAAGAGCCCTCACTGAAGCAGGTAGCACCCGGAGAAGTGCCAGAAACAGGCACTACGAGGATGCGTGAAACGGTGCTCGCCGAAGTTGCACAAAGGAGTCCCACGTCGCCGGAGACCAACTTAGAAAGTCGTGCAATGCAGGTTAGAGTGCCGTGGACCCAGGCTTGGCTGTGCACGAAGGATTTCCGCCGGAAGTGCACAGGGGCCGGAGTAGCTTGCAAAGTCGCGGTTCCCAGCAATGCAGCCCAGCGAGGTGAGGCAAGGACTTACCTCCACCAAACTTGGGCTGAAGAGTCACTGGACTGTGGGGGTCACTTGGACGGTGTCGCTGGATTCGAGGGACCTCGCTCGTCGTGCTGAGAGGAGACCCAAGGGACCAGTAATGCAGCTTTTTGGTGCCTGCGGTTGCAGGGGGAAGATTCCGTCGACCCACGGGAGATTTCTTCGGAGCTTCTGGTGCAGAGAGGAGGCAGACTACCCCCACAGCATGCACAAGCAGGAAAACAGTCGAGAAGGCGGCAGGATCAGCGTTACAGAGTTGCAGTAGTCGTCTTTGCTACTATGTTGCAGGTTTGCAGGCTTCCAGCGCGGTCAGCGGTCGATTCCTTATCAGAAGGTGAAGAGGGAGATGCAGAGGAACTCGGCTGAGCTCATGCATTCGTTATCTAAAGTTTCCCCAGAGACAGAGACCCTAAATAGCCTGAAAAGAGGGTTTGGCTACCTAGGAGAGAGGAAAGGCTACTAACACCTGAAGGAGCTTATCAGCAGGAGTCTCTGACGTCACCTGGTGGCACTGGCCACTCAGAGCAGTCCAGTGTGCCAGCAGCACCTCTGTTTCCAAGATGGCAGAGGTCTGGAGCACACTGGAGGAGCTCTGGACACCTCCCAGGGGAGGTGCAGGTCAGGGGAGTGGTCACTCCCCTTTCCTTTGTCCAGTTTCGCGCCAGAGCAGGGGCTAAGGGGTCCCTGAACCGGTGTAGACTGGCTTATGCAGAATTGGGCACATCTGTGCCCAACAAAGCATTTCCAGAGGCTGGGGGAGGCTACTCCTCCCCTGCCTTCACACCATTTTCCAAAGGGAGAGGGTGTCACACCCTCTCTCAGAGGAAGTTCTTTGTTCTGCCATCCTGGGCCAGGCCTGGCTGGACCCCAGGAGGGCAGCTGCCTGTCTGAGGGGTTGGCAGCAGCAGCAGCTGCAGTGAAACCCCAGGAAGGGCAGTCTGGCAGTACCAGGGTCTGTGCTACAGACCACTGGGATCATGGAATTGTACCAACAATGCCAGGATGGCATAGAGGGGGCAATTCCATGATCATAGACATGTTACATGGCCATATTCGGAGTTACCATGGTGAAGCTACATATAGGTAGTGACCTATATGTAGTGCACGCGTGTAATGGTGTCCCCGCACTCACAAAGTTCAGTGAATTGGCTCTGAACAATGTGGGGGCACCTTGGCTAGTGCCAGGGTGCCCTCACACTAAGTAACTTTGCACCTAACCTTTACCAGGTAAAGGTTAGACATATAGGTGACTTATAAGTTACTTAAGTGCAGTGTAAAATGGCTGTGAAATAACGTGGACGTTATTTCACTCAGGCTGCAGTGGCAGGCCTGTGTAAGAATTGTCAGAGCTCCCTATGGGTGGCAAAAGAAATGCTGCAGCCCATAGGGATCTCCTGGAACCCCAATACCCTGGGTACCTCAGTACCATATACTAGGGAATTATAAGGGTGTTCCAGTAAGCCAATGTAAATTGGTAAAATTGGTCACTAGCCTGTTAGTGACAATTTGAAAGTAATGAGAGAGCATAACCACTGAGGTTCTGGTTAGCAGAGCCTCAGTGAGACAGTTAGGCACCACACAGGGAACATATACATGCACACCTATGAGCACTGGGGCCCTGTGTGACAGGGTCCCAGTGACACATACATATAGGCCACAAACCTATGAGCACTGGGGTCCTGACCAGCAGGATCCCAGTGACACATAACAAACATACTGAAACCATAGTGTTTTCACTATGAGCACTGAGGCCTGGCTATCAGGATCCCAGTGAGACAGTGAAAACAGTGACAAACACCCTGACATACACTCACAAACAGGCCAAAAGTGGGGGTAACAAGGCTAGAAAGAGGCTACCTTCTCACACAACCCCCCCCCAAACGAAGGACAATAAGGCTAACCTTGGCCAGTTGAGACTTTATTGTCTAAGTGGTGATAAGTAGAGAGTAGCTCTGCAATAGACTGGTTACTCCCTTTATCATCCACTATATGGTTACTTCCCTGTGGGGATGTAAACCACCCTGTTTGAAGTTTTTTAGCTAAGCAACAATGTGAAGATGTATTTTCAGAGTTTCTATCAGTAAGTTTTAGTTTAGAGCAGTGGGAATTGTCCACTGAACCTATTTGTAGTGATGGAAATGCCAGACAGGGATGCTGTCTCAGAAAAGCCATAGCTGGGCAAAAACTTTGTCCATCTGGCTGGAAGAGAGAACAGGGATGCTGTTTCTCTTGAGTTGGAGCAGGGCAGGGATGCTGTACTATGAGCTCCACACTAGGGCAGGGATGCTGTCCTAAGTGTTGTGAGGTAGTGCAGGGTTTCTGCACTAAAGTTTCTCTGGGAGGGTTGGAGGGATGCTCCATGTTAACTAAAATGGTGCTGTTTTTCTCACCAATGTTAGTTATCCCACAGAGAGGTACTTCCACCTCAGGGAGTCCAGCTTTGCCAGCTGATGATTCCCTTGGAACAGGTGCCACCCCAGGAGAGGTTTCTCCCACCACAGGAATAGTATCCTGAATGGTAGGGTGGTTAGGGGATACTGTGATACCCTTTTTACCTGTTGATGGAGAGGGATCCTGAGTTTTCAGGCCTTCTCTCCTTTGCTTTTTCATTTCACTTGAAATGAGAGGGAACAATTCCTCAGGGATGCCCAGCATGGCTGCATGGGCATAAAACTCTACATCAGCCCAACCTGAGGCCTCTAGGTCATTACCTAAGAGACAGTCTACAGGTAAGCTAGGTGATACCACCACCTGCTTAGGGCCAGTAACTCCACCCCAACTAAACTGAATTATAGCTAAGGGAAGAAACTTAGTGGAGTTATGGACATCAATAATCTTATACTGTTGTCCAATGATGTGTTGTTCAGGAGGCACTAGGTTTTCAGTCACCAAAGTGAAACTGGCACCTGTGTCCCTGTAGGCCAAGGCCTCAACACCATTTATTGAAACTGTCTGCCTGTACTTATCCATTGTAAAGGGACAAGCAGCCAGTGTGGCAAGGCCAATGCCACTAGGTGTGACAGAAACTGTCTTGGGACTGATTACATCAGTTTCCACTATGGACCCATAAGTGAACCCAACTACACCCTTTGCTTGACTGTTGCCAGCAGTCCCACCACTAGTACCACTACTGCTAGGGGCACTAGAGCTTGATGTATTAGTGGTGGTAGGCTCAGGGGGTTTACCTGGACAGGACTTATCCCCTGGCCTATGGCCTCTGTTTTTACACACAAAGCACCAAGGCTTTTTAATGTGTGCAGATTGGGAAGAAGAGGAAGAATTTGTTTTATCCCACCCTCTGAAGAGTGTTTAAGATTTGAAGTGGGATCTTTGGTTTTACCCTTATCCCCATGCTTATCTTGAGATTTTTCACCATCTTTCTTCTTATTGCCATCTTTGTCACCCCCTGTATGAACTTTTCTGTTCACCCTTGTTCTGACCCATTTGTCTGCCTTCTTTCCCAATTCTTGGGGAGAGGTCAGATCAGAGTCTACCAGGTACTGGTGCAACAAATCAGACACACAATTATTAAGTATATGCTCTCTCAGGATTGTGTTATACAGGCTTTCATAATCAGTAACTTTACTGCCATGTAACCACCCCTCCAAGGCCTTCACTGCCTGGTCAATGAAATCAACCCAGTCTTGTGAAGACTCCTTTTTGGTCTCTCTGAACTTTATCCTGTACTGTTCAGTGGTTAAGCCATAACCATCCAGGAGTGCATTCTTAAGAACTGTAAAATTATTGGCATCATTTTCTTTCACAGTAAGGAGCCTATCCCTACCTTTTCCACTAAATGATAGCCATAGGATAGCAGCCCACTGCTTTTGAGGGACATCCTGTACAGCACAGGCCCTCTCAAGTGCAGCAAACCACTTGTTAATGTCATCCCCCTCCTTATAAGGGGGAACTATCTTGTGCAGATTCCTGGAATCATGCTCTTTTGCAGGATGACTATGGGGAATACTGCTGCTGCCACCATGGGTATCTAAACCCAACTTCTGTCTTTCCTTCTCTAATTCTAAAGACTGTCTATCCAAATCCAGCTGTTGCTTCTTGAGCTTCAGTCTGGTTTGTTCCACTCTCAATCTATTGAGCTCCCTTTCTAACAATCTGTCATCAGGGTGGGTGGGAGGGACATTTCTAGATACAGAGGTATGATGGGAATGAACAGAAGGAGACCTGTCCCTTACAGAGGGCACCCTAACAGCTTGGCTACCAGTATAATGTGAGAGCACACCATTAGTATGGTGTGATTCAACCTCTGTACCAACTATGCTAGACTGTCTAGTAATGGGCAGGCTGAGAAGTTTCTTTCCTGAACCTTTTCCTGGGGGAGTCCCTGGATCAGATTGAGAACCATTAGCTACTTTTTCTACAGATTGGGCACTTATGGCTTTATCCTGTACTCTAAGCATATTAATTAACAGTTCTAAGGAAGGATTCTTCCCTACACTCAAACCTCTCTCTATGCAGAGACTCCTTGCTCCTTTCCAGCTAAGGTGATCATATGCAAGTTTGGACAGTTCAACATTTTTTCCTGTGCCAGACATTTTTTAGAGAGAGTTAAAGTGATAGAAAAAGAGAAAAAAGTTTTCAGAACTTTTTGGAAAGACAGAAAAAACTTTTTTAAACTTTTAAGAACTTTTTGAAAGTTTTAGAAGTACTTTTCAGCACTTAGAAAAGAGTGAAAAGAGGAAATGCAAAACTTTTTGGCTATGTGTATATACACTGACCTTGTTTTGTATATTTTTCTCTTATGAAAAGTACAATGACAAGAGTGGTAAGTAGTCTCAAGCACTTATCCCACCACTGCACAACCAATGTAGGAGGCTGGACTGGCTTGTAGTGAGTACCAAGGGGTACTTGCACCTTGCACCAGGCCCAGTTATCCCTTATTAGTGTATAGGGTGTCTAGCAGCTTAGGCTGATAGATAATGGTAGCTTAGCAGAGCAGCTTAGGCTGAACTAGGAGACGTGTGAAGCTACTACAGTACCACTTAGTGTCATATGCACAATATCATAAGAAAACACAATACACAGTTATACTAAAAATAAAGGTACTTTATTTTTATGACAATATGCCAAAGTATCTTAGAGTGTACCCTCAGTGAGAGGATAGGAAATATACACAAGATATATATACACAATAGCAAAAATATGCAGTATAGTCTTAGAAAACAGTGCAAACAATGTATAGTTACAATAGGATGCAATGGGGAAACATAGGGATAGGGGCAACACAAACCATATACTCCAGAAGTGGAATGCGAACCACGAATGGACCCCAAACCTATGTGACCTTGTAGAGGGTCGCTGGGACTATTAGAAAATAGTGAGAGTTAGCAAAATAACCCTCCCCAAGACCCTGAAAAGTGAGTGCAAAGTGCACTAAAGTTCCCCTAAGGACAAAATAGTCGTGTTAGAGGGAAAATGCAAGGAAAACACAAATCAGCAATGCAACAACGATGGATTCCTGACTGAGGGTACCTGTGGAACAAGGGGACCAAGTCCAAAAGTCACAAGTAACTCGGAGATGGGCAGATGCCCAAGAAATGCCAGCGGTTGGTGCAAAGAAGCTCTTACTAGGCTGAAGAACTGTGAATACTGCAGGAACGACAAGGGCTAGAGACTTCCCCTTTGGAGGATGGATCCCCCACGCCTTGGAGAGTCGTGCAGAAGTGTTTTCCCGCCGGATGGACGCCAACAAGCCTTGCTACACGCAAATCGTGCGTTTGGCGTTTTTGGATGCTGCTGGGGCCCAGGAGGGACCAGGAGGTCGCAAATTGGACCTGCAGAGAGAGGGGACGTCGAGCAAGACAAAGAGCCCTCACTGAAGCAGGTAGCACCCGGAGAAGTGCCAGAAACAGGCACTACGAGGATGCGTGAAACGGTGCTCGCCGAAGTTGCACAAAGGAGTCCCACGTCGCCGGAGACCAACTTAGAAAGTCGTGCAATGCAGGTTAGAGTGCCGTGGACCCAGGCTTGGCTGTGCACGAAGGATTTCCGCCGGAAGTGCACAGGGGCCGGAGTAGCTTGCAAAGTCGCGGTTCCCAGCAATGCAGCCCAGCGAGGTGAGGCAAGGACTTACCTCCACCAAACTTGGGCTGAAGAGTCACTGGACTGTGGGGGTCACTTGGACGGTGTCGCTGGATTCGAGGGACCTCGCTCGTCGTGCTGAGAGGAGACCCAAGGGACCAGTAATGCAGCTTTTTGGTGCCTGCGGTTGCAGGGGGAAGATTCCGTCGACCCACGGGAGATTTCTTCGGAGCTTCTGGTGCAGAGAGGAGGCAGACTACCCCCACAGCATGCACAAGCAGGAAAACAGTCGAGAAGGCGGCAGGATCAGCGTTACAGAGTTGCAGTAGTCGTCTTTGCTACTATGTTGCAGGTTTGCAGGCTTCCAGCGCGGTCAGCGGTCGATTCCTTATCAGAAGGTGAAGAGGGAGATGCAGAGGAACTCGGCTGAGCTCATGCATTCGTTATCTAAAGTTTCCCCAGAGACAGAGACCCTAAATAGCCTGAAAAGAGGGTTTGGCTACCTAGGAGAGAGGAAAGGCTACTAACACCTGAAGGAGCCTATCAGCAGGAGTCTCTGACGTCACCTGGTGGCACTGGCCACTCAGAGCAGTCCAGTGTGCCAGCAGCACCTCTGTTTCCAAGATGGCAGAGGTCTGGAGCACACTGGAGGAGCTCTGGACACCTCCCAGGGGAGGTGCAGGTCAGGGGAGTGGTCACTCCCCTTTCCTTTGTCCAGTTTCGCGCCAGAGCAGGGGCTAAGGGGTCCCTGAACCGGTGTAGACTGGCTTATGCAGAATTGGGCACATCTGTGCCCAACAAAGCATTTCCAGAGGCTGGGGGAGGCTACTCCTCCCCTGCCTTCACACCATTTTCCAAAGGGAGAGGGTGTCACACCCTCTCTCAGAGGAAGTTCTTTGTTCTGCCATCCTGGGCCAGGCCTGGCTGGACCCCAGGAGGGCAGCTGCCTGTCTGAGGGGTTGGCAGCAGCAGCAGCTGCAGTGAAACCCCAGGAAGGGCAGTCTGGCAGTACCAGGGTCTGTGCTACAGACCACTGGGATCATGGAATTGTACCAACAATGCCAGGATGGCATAGAGGGGGCAATTCCATGATCATAGACATGTTACATGGCCATATTCGGAGTTACCATGGTGAAGCTACATATAGGTAGTGACCTATATGTAGTGCACGCGTGTAATGGTGTCCCCGCACTCACAAAGTTCAGTGAATTGGCTCTGAACAATGTGGGGGCACCTTGGCTAGTGCCAGGGTGCCCTCACACTAAGTAACTTTGCACCTAACCTTTACCAGGTAAAGGTTAGACATATAGGTGACTTATAAGTTACTTAAGTGCAGTGTAAAATGGCTGTGAAATAACGTGGACGTTATTTCACTCAGGCTGCAGTGGCAGGCCTGTGTAAGAATTGTCAGAGCTCCCTATGGGTGGCAAAAGAAATGCTGCAGCCCATAGGGATCTCCTGGAACCCCAATACCCTGGGTACCTCAGTACCATATACTAGGGAATTATAAGGGTGTTCCAGTAAGCCAATGTAAATTGGTAAAATTGGTCACTAGCCTGTTAGTGACAATTTGAAAGTAATGAGAGAGCATAACCACTGAGGTTCTGGTTAGCAGAGCCTCAGTGAGACAGTTAGGCACCACACAGGGAACATATACATGCACACCTATGAGCACTGGGGCCCTGTGTGACAGGGTCCCAGTGACACATACATATAGGCCACAAACCTATGAGCACTGGGGTCCTGACCAGCAGGATCCCAGTGACACATAACAAACATACTGAAACCATAGTGTTTTCACTATGAGCACTGAGGCCTGGCTATCAGGATCCCAGTGAGACAGTGAAAACAGTGACAAACACCCTGACATACACTCACAAACAGGCCAAAAGTGGGGGTAACAAGGCTAGAAAGAGGCTACCTTCTCACATCGACACAGAACAATAATAGTTGTTTCCTAATATATGCACAACTGCAAGAGGCCTGCATAGCTTCACCCTAGCCACAATGTCTTCAATACCTCCAGTAGAACCATTTGTTGGAGAATGTGCTCCCTCTGCACAAGCGCCAAAGTGGAAAGAATGGGTAGGATGAGTGTTGCTATTCTTTGAGGCCACTAAGGTAGCAAATGACCAGAAACGTGCTACGCTCATCCACATAGGAGGGAAGGACATATATAAGATATCAAAAAACCTAGTGGAAGATGCGCCCAAGACACATGCGACACTCATAGCGGCCCTCAACCGTCACTTCGAATCCATGGTCAATACTGATTACGAGAGGTTTATATTCAGAAAAGCGAGGCAACAGGTGGAGGAGTCGCTAGATGCTTTCCACCTACGACTAAGAGAACTAGCGAGTACGTGCAGATTTAATGATGAGACTGAAGAAGTCAGAGGACAATTAATACAAGGGTGTGCCTCCCTCAAGCTCAGGGAACGCATCCTAGAGGAATCCGGAAAATCGTTACCGGACATTTTACAACTGGGCCGCACAAAGGAGATGTCGAGAGCCAGGGCTTCGCATATGGAGGCAGCCCTACAGCGTCCCATAAAGGAAGAGGTAACCATTGCAGTCATGGCACTCACGAATAAACCCTGACAAAAGGTGAACAAGGCACGCACCAGACAGTGTGGATATTGTGGTGGAGTACCACACAGAGCATCTGAGTGTCCGGCAAGAGGAAAAGTATGTTCTGGCTGCGGAAAGCTGAATCATTTCGCAAAGGTTTGCAGATCCAAGAACACTCGAGGTGCATCTGTCAACGTTGCACTCGAAGAGGCCCCTCCAGAAAAATCGGAGCGGGGGAGTGATATGGATGATGACGGAGCTGTCATTCATGTCGTCCACTCCTTATTTGCTGTCGGACCTACCAGCCATCGTCAAGCACACCTTCCAAAATGCCAGATCCTCATGGGCCAGCATGAAGTGGTCGCAGTAGTGGATACGGGAGCGTCTATAAACTTACTAGCAGCAGAATAACACTGCCGAATGTCGCCGACTCCAGCACTGACTAAGACAAATGTCAAGGTATATGCATATGGGCAAAGTACCCCTTTAGCCTTGAGAGGCATGTTCCAGACCATCATTACCCATGGATCGTAATCCACATCTGCGAAGGTCTATGTGACAGAGGGAGGAACTGGTATGCTGTTAGCCTGTAAGGCTGCGGAGGAGTTAGAAATTGTGACGTTCGCGCTCAGCATTCACCAAGAATCCGTGACTGAGCTGTTAGCCAGATATGAAGGAGTGTTCAACGGCATTTGATTTCTCCGAGGCCGAGAGATCAAGCTCCACATTGATCACACAATGCAACCGGTAGCCCTCCGCCATCGGCGAGTGGCGTTCCACCTTCGACCCCAAGTGGAGAAAGAGCTGGACAACTTGGCGAAAGCAGGAATCATTGAGAAGGTCTCTGGGCCCACCCGTGGGTATCCCCCATTGTGGTAGCTAGGAAACCCAAGCAGCCAGGTGAGGTGCGAATATGTGTGGACATGCGTCTCCCTAATGCTGCCATCAAGAGAGAAAGACACCTGACCCCTACGATTGATGACATATTGGGAGAACTCAGTGACTCGAGGTGGTTTTCAAAACTGGATCTCTGATCCGGATACCACCAGCTGGTGTTGGCCAAGGAATCCCGTTATATCACGACTTTCTCTACATATGTGGGGCTCAGGAGATATAAACGATTGAGCTTTAGGGTATCCAGGGCTGCGGAAGTGTTCCAGAATGTTATCCAGGAGCTGTTGGTGGGATTACCTGGAACCATCAATGTCAGTGACGACATTCTTGTCCATGCGCCTACCATTGCGGAACACCACTCCCGGCTACAGAGGGTCTTACAATGCATTCAGGATTCTGGACTCACACTGCACCACCAAAAGTGTGAATTTCTAAGAGATAGAATACAATTTTTCGGCTACACATTTTCGGCGAGTGGGGTAGCCCCTGATCCAGCAAAGGTAAATGACATTAAGAAGGCGCCCCCTCCTACCACCATCACCGAAGTCAGAAGTTTCCTAGGGATGGTAAACTACTGTGGCCGATTTATTAAGGATTTGTCCAACCTGACACAGCCTCTCTAAGAAATCTCACCAAAGCCTCTGAGCCGTGGAGGTGGGGGTCCACTGAGCAAACGGCTTTTGACAATATTAAAGAAGCATTATCCAGCGAAACCGTGTTGAGATACTTTGATCCAAAAAGAAGTACCAAGGTTGCTGTTGACGCTGGGCCAAAAGGCCTAGGTGCTGTTTTGTTGCAGGAACAAGGAGAAGGAATGTAGGCTCCCGTTGCTTATGCCAGCCGGTCACTCACTGAAACGGAACAGCGTTATTCGCAGATAGAAAAAGAAGCGATCGCTGTACACTGGGGTTGTAAGCACTTCCATATTTATGTGTATGGCCGCCCGTTTATTGTGACTACCGACCATAAGCCGTTGCTTCCTCTGTTCAATGGAACCGCTTCCAAGCCACCGCCGAGAATTGAGAAATGGATGCTACAATTGCAGGACTATCGGTGCCAGTTAGAATATCACCCGGGATCTGAAAACCCTGCTGACTATTTGTCGAGACATCCCAGAGTTGCTTCCGCTGTGGAGGTTGAAGAAGCGCAAGAGACTGAGAAGTTTGTCAGATATGTCACAGATCGATCCCGGCCTATGCCCATGACTATGGGTGAAATTGTACAAGCGACCAAGACGGATGAGTGTTTGCAGAAAGTTCTGGTGGCCATACAGAATAATCAGTGGCACCGTATCAAAGGGCAGTTGCCTTTGCTGAACACTGAGTCTCAACGCGTCATCGGGAGTCTGTATAATGTCAAGGATGAACTCACCACTGATTCTCAAGGGTGCCTTTGAGGGGATGTCGGTTGGTTATTCCATCCTCCCTCACCACCAAAGCCGTTGAGTTGGCCCACAATGGCCACCAAGGGATGGTCAAAACAAAAAGCCGCCTCAGGTCCAAGGTGTGGTTTCCCCTTATGGACGAAAAAGTTGAGCGCCTGGTAAGGTCTTGCCGTTGGTGTCAGGCTACTGGTGAGTCAAATAGGCCTGCTCCCATCGAAACTGAACCCTCCCCAACAGGTCCCTGGGTCTCAGCTACTTTGGATTTTGGCAGTTTGCCCGATGGCCGCCATACTATGGTCATCATTGATGATTTCTCAAAGTATCCCGAAGTAGAAATTATTCCTGCCCTCACGGCTGACGTGGTGATTTCCGGGCTCGAGAAAACTATGGCCACTCATGGTCTCATAGCCGAGATAAAGACAGACAATGGGCCACCTTTTCAAAGTAAGGAACTGGCTGAATATCTGAAGATTACAGTCCCCCGTCATCGCAGGATTACCCCACGTTGGCCTCAAGCTAACAGGAAGGTAGAGCGATTCATGCAGACTTTAAATAAGGTGATCAGAATTGCGGTAGCAGGTGGTCAAGCATTGAATGTGCCATTTTCTCGTTTCTACGGAACTATAGACAGTCACATCGCTTTTGGGAGGGCGTCTGTTGATGCTATTCCTCATCATTCTTCCTGGGTTCCTCCCGATATGGCCCGAGATTTGGTTCAGGAGAAAAGGCGGGTGTCTAATCAACGGGTCAGCCGTGCTCGACGAGCGACTGTGTCGGACCTACAAGTCGGTGATCAAGTGCTGCTAAAACAAACCCTGCCTGGTAGTAAATTTCGTACCCCTTTCAGTTCGGTCCCGTGGAGAATTGTCCAAAGGAACGGATCTGCTGTTGTTGCCCAGCGTGGTAGTGACACAGTGACCCGAAATGTGTTGTCGTTTAAGAGGTTCCACCTTTCGGGAGATAATAGAGAAGACGTTTCTTGTGACACTGATGATGGTGGCCCATTGTCTTTGGGGCCTGAAGTATAGAGTTCAACGGTTGATTCCGAGGATTGAGGTGTTGGTGTTCCTGTTTCTGCCCTGATGGAGCAAGTGACTGGTGGGCCAGCCCCAGAGTTGTTGTCCCAACGCTCCGGGTCTGCCAGATATGGTTTGCGGAGTAATCCATGTCCCTCAATCCGCCTACGTGATCACTTGTGCAATTGATGATCAAGTGTTTTTGTGTGACGTTTCAGTTTTTTGTATTTTGTGGAGGAATGTAGTGTTGCTGGCCAGTGATGTAACCGGCCAGTCGACACTCTGCAGTTGAAGGGGGTGTTTAGAATTATGTAATAAACCTAGGTGAAATCCCTGGATGTTCCCGAGGGGTTTCACCTTTCATTGGTGTGTTTATGGTTTGCTCTGTGGTATTTATAAAATAAAGAGAGGCGTGGCCGGGGCAGGGACTAGCCACGCTGTGAACAGTCGGAGACCCGTGCAGCCGGGCGCTCCCGACTGACAGGCCCCACCCCGCCACGCCGACCCAAACACTTCATCACGGAGTCACGTGTTTTCATTACACTGAGCGTCGGAACAAGCGGTGAGTGTCGGAGCCCTTTTTAGGGCTAAGCCACAACAAGTACGTTTATCGCCATAACAGAGAAAGTGAAACTACAAGTCCTAGAATCCAAAATGTTGTTAACAGCTGTCTGAACGGCAAGCACCAGAACGAATCAATGGAAAGCAATGCTACTGTGGCATCAAATTGTGTTCGGAGTTCCGACTGCACTTCACACCAGTCGTTGGGAATAGGAGGATTGCTTGTCGCTCTGACAAAGTCACGCCCCAACAGTGGCTGCAGAATTACACCTCGCAATTTGCACCCAAACACAAAAAGTGTGCACCCCCAGCGCCTATATCCTGGTCACCAGAAATACATAAAGGTCCTTGCAGTGAATACTTCAGCCTAGCACTGTGCGCTAACGTTCATACCTTTTCCGGCTGAGATGTTGCTGAATTGGATCTGCGCTGGCTTATCCCGGTCCTGGTAGACGCCCGTGCCGGCGGCCAGCGCCCGTGGGGTGGGGTGTTTGGGCATGGTGCTTCCTGCTGTACGTGCAGCGTATGGATGCAGATATTGAGGGCCCCCTTCTCCAGCCCTCAGCTAAAGGAAAAGGAAACTTCCAGCGAAACGCTGGTTAGACAGAAGGGGTGTAGCGTCTCTCACACCGCTTGGATGATGTTAGAGGTTTCAGCGGAGACACAATAAGAGCAACAAACAAACATTTGGAATGCAATAGTCTTGTATTTGCTCGAGTTAGAGCGCTTAGCGTTGTAAATTACTGACTGGACTTTTCTTGCCACACAGACTAAAAATAACAAGAGGAAGAGAGCGAGAGCGAGCTGGCCCTGGAAAAGCCCCCACTGCTGTTGGTTTATGTTTACAGAGGGAGCTGGTGGGGAGGAGGGGCTGATTATACACCCACAGTGTCAGACAAACAGGCCAATACTGAAAGAAAAAGTCCCCTTCAGAAGAGATAACCAAGCCATAGTGTAATTAGATAGTAGTTTGTACTGCTCCGAAAGAGAAACAAGCATTTACAATGCAACAGGTCTCGCGTTTCCTCATGTTAGAGCTGATCCCGTTGTAAACTCCTAACCTGACTTTTCACCTATCGGGCAAAAGTGCATTTATGTACATAACCCGAAAAAGTGAAATTAACTATGTAAAGCGCTCGACTTCTGCCAAGCGAGATCGCGCTCGTAAATTAGAGAAAAAGAGGTCCACGAGCCCGATGGAAAACAGCGAGCCTCGCATGTTTTCTGTACTTGGTCGCTGCACTCGAGTAGGGCTAGCCACCGGAAAAGGCATGACGTATGTGTGCCTTCGACTAATGAAAGCAAGCAGATTTTATTAGGCAAGCCCAGGAACCAATAAAAAACACTGACGTGAAGATGACAGGGCTCCGAGTCCTTTTCTAAATACTAAAGTGTCTCGCTGCGATACGCATGCGCGAGCGCATGCAACGCAGGCTCGACCCTAAAAAGGCAGGACAAAGAGGCAGAACTGACCACTAGCAAGCAAGGATGTTTGAAGGACACTGCAACTAACAAATCAAATAGCTTTGTACCGCGGTATAAGTATACTAAAAGTATACAACACGTCAAACACTAACTCTCGACCTAAAAAGGATAAATAGACGCTTAGGCCCTGGTTCTGAGTCTTGCAGAACTTTTATAGGTGTGTGGGGAAAGATTGGGAGGGGGGACTTGAATATTCCCATACTCGGTAAATATGGTTAACGTGGGATGGAGTGCTTATGCGGGTGCTATAAATACCTCATATTTTGAGCTTTGAAGCTGAAAGTGGTGACTTATTTGCAGAATTTGTGCTTATTGTATTGCTTTCCCCAATGTCTAACATTTGTATCACACATTTCCCCCCAAATAAAATTCTCCAATGTTTTTGCTGCTAAAATCTGTCAACGGAAAAATAGTGAGCGTATGACAATTATTCCATGCCTTATCTCGCAATTGGGGTTAAAGAAATAACAAGCAGTGGTGCTTTCGATTGTAACCAGCTCATAAAAACATATTTTTGCCAAAGAACATTTTAAAGACGGCTCTTCCAATCGCCTGAAATCATTGATCACCAAGGAATCTGTGCATGTTTAAACTAATAATCTGACATTCGTGGCTGTCTCTCTGGAAGTAACAGTGAGATTGTGAAAAGTGGCTTGTTAAACAAGCATTGGCAATATCTGTTACCAAAGATTTATTGTCTGTCGCCCCTGTCAGTCCATGAAACTAGAGTTGTATAGAAAAAAAATGTGACACAGTAATTGGAAGAAATTTACCCAATTATGTTTCTGTGCCTTGAAGTGCCTTCGACATACAATGCTTTGAACACTTTGCAAGCGTGTTTGCATCAGAGTTGTTACTTCAAGCTGAAGTTCCCAATCTGAGCACAATGTGACTTTTATAATGATATTAAACCCATCTCATGGAAAATGCTTTGGAAAAGCAATGATGCATGATGGCTCATGCAGGCTGCAGGGGCGAAGAACACAAAGGAAAGTGAGCCTTTCACAAACTGATTTTGAGATTGCACATAATCTCCAAAACCTTTTATTCTTTGCCTTGGAACTCTTAGTCCATGACTGGCAGCACATCTATATTTGTATGGCTTTCATGTTCTGCTAAATTTGTTTCAAGTTGTCTTTCTGATTTGTTGAAGAAATGGTATTGAGATGCTCAGTTCATCCCTGAAGTAGTTTGCCTCTTTCCGAGTAACAGTGAAGAAAGGCAACATTGATAAAAACAAACACTGCTCTGCTGCATCTTTGCCGAAAGTAAACACTAGATGGTGGCAAGTCAGTGAATATACATAATGATAGCAGGCATTGCTATGCTTAGCCTTAAGCCAAGGTTGCAGACTTTATTTTTTATTTTTATTTTTTGGGGGGGAATTTAATAAAGCACATGGCTGCCAAAGGCTCCCCAGCGCTACTGCGGAACCAAAAAGAAGACAACCACCAAGAGGCCCTAAAAGCGAAAAAGAAAGGTTTTCAGAGATTTCCGAAAGGAAAGTTCAGAGTCTACTAATCGAATTTCAACCAGGAGAAAATTCCACAGTTGGGCTGCCCTAAGAGCAAAAGATCTACCTGCCCATTTCGATCTTTTAAAACAAGGTACAATAATCAGGGATGCAGAGGAGGATCTGAGCAGTCGATGGGGAGTATAGGGAGTTATAATCTGTTGGAGAAAGGCCGGACCTCTGTTATGGAGGGCTCGATGAACCATGCAGG
Organism: Pleurodeles waltl; assembly: GCF_031143425.1. Lineage (NCBI taxonomy): Eukaryota > Metazoa > Chordata > Amphibia > Caudata > Salamandridae > Pleurodeles > Pleurodeles waltl. Next base: position 1,222,731,540 of record NC_090447.1, read on the forward strand.
CTGCTTTAAACTTTATACGCTGTTCTACAGGTAGCCAATGAAGGGAGGCCAGGTTTCACGAAGTATAGCTCAGCATTCCCAGCAGAAGACGAGCAGAGGTGTTCTGTATTACCTGTAGCCTCTTCAAGACATATTTAGGAGAGCTCATAAGTAGGACATTGCTGTAATCTAGAGGAGAGAGAATTAAGGCCTGAACAATAAGCCTTTAGCTAGAAAAGGAAGGAATGGATAGATTTTCCTACAGGTCCTCAGTGCACAGAAACACAAGTTTCTTAACATGGCATCCCATTGTAAGTTGTGTATCTAGCCAGAAACCCAAGCTCTTAATATTTTTTAATGTAGGGAGACTATTTAGTCCTACTGACGCAAGTGGGGAGGACTGGGAGGATAGAGAATGTCCTACCAGCAACACCTTTTTTCCATCCTGTAGCTTTAATTTGCTCTCCAGCATCCAGCCTGCATTGTCTGACAGAAAAGACGAGAGGGCGGCTGATTCTGAATTGCTCTTGGTGCAAAAAGAGAAAACCAACTGAGTATTGTCTGCATAAGAGATCAGAGATAGCCCATATGGTTTGGCAGTCTTTGCCAAAGAGGCCATATAGATATTAAATAGTGTAGGACTCAAAGAGGAACCCTGCGGGACCCCACATGTTAAGGAGAAAGTGTCTGAGTAGTGTGACTGATTCAGGACTTGAAATGTCCTGTGAGAGAGAAAACCTGTCAGCCATTTTAGGCATTTGGCCTCAAAGCCCATTTGAGTGACTCTGCATAGCAGAATCTCATGGTCCACCGTGTCAAACGCTGCACTCAGATCAAAAAGAATGATTGCTGCATAGCCACTTCCATCTATACGGCGTCTAACATCTTCAGTAACACCTAAGAGGGCCAATTCAGTACTATGAAAAGGTCTGAAGCCCATCTGGGTGTCATGAAGACAGTTGTACTTTTCCAAGAAACCTGACACCTGGGAATTGACATGTTTCTCCTTAATTTTAGATGCAATAGGAAGGAGGGCAATAGGTCTAAGATTCTCAGATAAAGCAGGGTCAAGATTTGTTTTTTTTCAGCAAAGGCTTGATCACAGCATGTTTCCAGTGAAGGGGGATGCAACCAGAAGACAGAGTATCATTGATAATCCTGGTTAAGACAGGCGCTACAGCTTCTGAACCCAAAGCCAGTGTGGAAGGAGGGGGAGGGTCTAGGGGGGAACCCGATTTAATAAAACAGAGGTATCGCAATACCTCCTCTTCCTCAATAGACTGAAATGCTGACAGAGATGCACAAGGGATTATTCTATCTGAGCTTAGGGGACCATTATCCCTTTGATCCAAATTAGACCGTTTGACCGAGAGGGAAGCTTGAATATTGAATATCTTTTCCAAGAAAAGGCGGGCTAGTTTGTTACTATATTCCTTAGAGCCTTCTGTTGAAGTTGTCCCTGATGAAAGCTGAGTCATTGTTCTGACAATAGATAAAATCTCTTTAGGGGAGCCGGAGGCCTGTTCAATCTTAGCAGCATAGTAAAAGGCCCGGGCTGCTTTAAGTTCTAGATGGAAGGACCGAGTTTGGCTTCTATAAGCTTTTTTTAAGTAAAGATCATAGGATTTCCTCCATCTTCTCTCCATCTTCTTACATTCCTTTTTCAAACATAGCAGATGAGGAGAAAACCAGGGAGAGTTCTTTGTTCGAATGGTCTTAGTTATAGACTTGGTAGGTAGTATTGTGCCTAAGGACTGGGAAATCCAATTATCAAAATTGTTTGCAGTGTAGGACAGGTCAGGAAATGCAGTGGTCTGCTGATTATTGAGGGAATTTACACAAACCTTTTTCATTTAGTTTTGACCATTGACGAATAGTAAGATGGCCCTGTGGCTGAGAAACTGGCGGGACCGGGGTCTGAAGAGTCAATGTAATTAAAAAATGGTCAGTCCATGATAGGGGAAGGAGTGGATCTGCTACAATATTAGAAAGATTACGGAACACTAAATCTAGAGTATGCCCTTTGCAGTGAGTGGGACCAGATATGAGTTGTGAAAACTCTAATGCTACCTCATACCAGGACCACTACCAGAGTCCTCCGCATGTATATTAAAATCCTCTAGAATGGTGCAGTTGGAGTATTTACAGGCGTAGGCTGCCACAATCTCTGGAAAGGCCTGAAGAAACTTCCTGTGAGAGGCAGGTGGCCGATATATCAGGATAACTGAGAAAGTAAAGGTGGCATCTAATGCTAATGCAAGTGAAAATGCTGAACTTTCACAGTCCGGAATGGATAGGGAATTATTAGAACATTGAATTGAGCTTTTATAAATAATTCCAATTTCTACACCTCTGCCCAATGCTCTATCAAGATGAAAGATTACATAATTAGGGGGCAGGGACATAATCACGTCCGGGGTAGACTCCTCTAGCAGCCAGGATTTAGTTAGAAACAGAACATCTGGCTTACATTCATCAAGTAGCAAAGAAATGTGCAATTTATGGGCTGAAAGGGAGTGACAATTTACTACCATAAGCTTATAAGCATGTTTCTTCTTCCTTACTATCTCTGGGAAACAAATATGATGAGAAAGAGTTTTACAGGCGTTATGACAGGTAGTGAAAGTATTTAGATAGAGTGGGCAGTTAGCCATGGTCCCTGTTAATTTGTTAAGGCCTAAAAGCGCATCCCTTGTGTAAACTAGTCTGACAGGAGGTTGCATCAAGGGTACTACTGTCCCCTGGACCCTGCCAGATGTGGACGGGCACAGATGGGCGCAGACGGGCTTGCCTTTGGCGCGCCAGAGGCACGCCCGCTGCGCGCAACCACTTGAAGTGACCCATTTATGGTGCAGTGAAGGCTGGGAGGAGTGTGGGCACTAGACTGCTGCCCCATGACAAAATGGCAGCTCAGAAGGGCAATCCCAGCCCCCTCGGGAGGAGAAATGGCCACCAGGACTGAAACATGCAAAGAAAAAGTCCTCACCGAGAGGTGAGGGCAAAACAAGAACTTTGTTGTGGACTACAGGCTCCACTGAACACGGGGGCCGGAGTCCAGCTAGTTGCAGGAAAAAATAAATCTGCAGCCCATGTTTTTAAAAACGAAATAAAAGTATTTAAAAACTAGCGTTTTCGGTTAAAATAGCGAGAGATACAAACAATATAAAGTGGCCAGCGCAGCGATTACCTTTCCTTAGGTCTGAAGATGAAGGTGGAAGTAGGGAACCAAGTTTGCGTCCCGGTGTCGGCTCAGCTGCCTGTGATTGTGGCACCTCACTTCATCTCCTTGTATCTAAAAAAAGCAGGAACAGGGGAAGCAAGGATCGATGGAGTGTGCAAGCAGCAGTGACAAGGGAGCAGGGGATGGGGTGGTCAAACAGCAAAGAGGGAGGAGGTCATGGATGTACAAGCAAGACAAGCCAGCACAAGGACAAAAAAAGTAGTACCTCATGCCAACGCAAACAGCAGATGGAGATTAATCAAAAGGAATCAAGCTGTACTTGAAAGAACTCTTCAAAATCATCAAGGAATCCTCTAATCCAGTAGCCACTGAGACCATCATTCACCCATCCCAGGAACTCTGCAACACCTTCTCAAACTTCTTCCGCAGCAAGATCACCATCATATGCAACAGGTTCGACCCCCAAACCTCCACCTCCAGCCTAGACATCTCTCAAGCAGTGAACACCTTCCACGCGACAACCTCCTGGTCCCCGATTACAACAGAGGCCACTGTAGCCATCTTGTCATCCATCCACTCAGCGGCACCCACAGACCCCTACCCTCACCAGCTTTTCAACCTCAGAGCTAACACTATTAGCACAGAACTAACCCGCATCCTCAACACTTCCATCTCTATGGCAACCCTCCAAGATGAATGAAAGCACGCAGAGGCCAGGCCCTCCTAAAGAAAGCCTCCACTGACCCCAGCAACCTCAAAACTACAGACCGATCTCCATGCTCCCCCTCCCGACCAAAGTGCTTGAGAAAGCCATCAACCAACAACTCACCAACTACCTCAAATGAAACCACCTTCTGGACACCTCACAATCAGGATCCTGGGCCAACCACGGCACGGAGACTGCACTGAACTCCACCACGGATGTCATCAGGACCCTCCTCAACCAAGGAGAGTTGGCAGCTCTGAAACTTATGGACCTGTCCGCAGAGTTCAACACAGTCTTCCACCACACTCTCCTCAATAGACTCCACAACAAAGGCATTCAACAAAATGCCCTTAAGTAGGTCACCTCTTTCCTCTCAAGCTGCACACAAAGTATCTGCCTTCATCCCTTCACTTCTACACCCAAGAACATCACCTGCAACATACTCCAAGGAACCTCCTTCAGCTCAACCCTGTTCAACATCTACATGACCCCTATTGTAGGCATTGTCAGATACTACAAACTCAGTATAGTCTCCTATGCTGATAAACTCAACTAATCCTCTCACTCACCGAAGGTCCCCACAACGCCCAAGCCAACTTCGGCAACATCATGAACAACACAGCAACATGGATGAAAAACAGTTGCCTCAAACTATAGACCGACAAAACAGAAGTCCTGGTCCCTGAAGAGGAAGAATACCTCTGTGTGGAACCACAACTGGTGTCGGACCAATGCCCCCTCCATCAAACCACGCATGAAACCTCAACATCATCCTCAACTGCCAACTATCCAGGAATTGACAAGTAAACTCAGTTGCCTCCTCCTGCCGAGACAGCAGGGTGGTGCTGCGGACGTGGGGGGCAAGCTCTGGACCAAAACAGGTCAGAGGTCGCTCACTCGCGACGCGCAGCGCCAGCCATTAAGAAGGGAGGGGGGAGGGAGGAGCAGCTGGGAGGCGGGAGGCAGGAGGGAGCGGAGAATGTGGGTGCGAGGGGGGCGGGACTGCGGGGAGGCAGCGGCAGTGAGAGAAGGCAAGGGGGGAGCGCACAAGGGGCAAAATACCAGGAAACAAGGCACAATAAAGAATAAGGCACAGTTTACAACAGTCACAAAACTACGCAAAAATGGCAGAAATACAATTGGAATACAGCAATCAGAGGGGCACAAATGGGGGCTAGAGCGCCAGGAGGCAGGCGCTAAAAAGTGGAAAAAACACTTACAGGAGCGGCGAAAAGGCGGCAGAAGCCACGGGACTCAAACACGCTAGCAGCAGCGTGGGCGGGGGCCAGGGGCACAAGACAGCAGGGTGGTGCTGCGGACGTGGGGGGCGAGCTCTGGACCAAAACAGGTCAGAGGTCGCTCACTCGCGACTTTAGTCAACTCCTCAAGGTTTCATTAACTATCTTGACCTTTGTCACTAATAAGGACCTTTCCACCAGCTTTTTGTAATTGTATCGTCCTCTTTAATAAAGCATAATTTGGGACAGGTAAGGCTGATACAGTTCGGTGAGGCATTTGTGTGATATATCCACTATGTTTAAATGTAGATTGGTAAGTCATTCAACTTGATCACTTGAACAAGTTGCCCCTTTACTGTTACAAGTGTAACAATTGCAACACAGAGCAGCCTTAGGGCTTAATGTGCCTTGTTGTCTCCAAAATCTGACATTTTTCTCTTCTTAGTGTAGAATTTCCTTTCATGCTTTTCCAATGTTACCTACGTATGCCTGATTAAAAAGGGGAGCAGTGATACTTAGGTGTTATCAAGTTGAAACTTTTAAGTTTGTCATGTTTCATTAGGAAAGCTTAGCAAAGAAGCAGCAGCAACCCCAACTGGACTCACGTGCTTTAGTGGCCTAAACACTACAGTGACTGGTGTTACCTTCACCACAGAGCTCTTACCTTGCGTCATTACCTAGAACAGTGATAGAGTTCATAGGTGGCCTCTTACTCAATAGATTCTTAATTTCTTTTACAGCAAGTGATAGCGCTTCACGGAGTGTGAATAATATTTCCAGCGCCAGAGACCAGCTATAATCATGTGTGGAAGGCATATCAGTGGGGCAAGATTTGATCTTTATACACAGAGAGCTCAATGATTTATTCACTGACAATACGCTACTGGCCAAAGTCAGAAACATTTGCACCAGGAGATTCCGTTTTTTGGAATGGCCATTCCGAACCCCAGAAGTCGAGTCGAGTTCTAAGTACCACCTAAAGCCTGGATAACGTGACAATTCACGTGTTTCCTGGTATTTTGCCCCTTGGGCGCTCCCCCCTTGCCGTCTCTCACTGCCGCTGCCTCCCCGCGGCCCCGCCCCCCTCGCGCCCCCATTCGCCGCTCCCTCCCGCCTCCCGCCTCCCACCTCCCAGCTGCTCCTCCCTCCCCCCTCCCCCCTCCCCGTCAAGTGAAATTTCAGAACATATAAGAATTTAATTTTTTTAGAACAAAAAAAAGGTAAATTTCTAAGAGTCTGGCAGATAAATCAAAATCTCAACCATCAATTTATTTTATCACGTTTATGATCTCAACAACTGAAGTTGTTGATTCGTATGGTTTGCAATTTACTATCACATTTTTACTCAATATTTAATTATTCAGCGAAATGTACTATTGAGCTAACGAAAAAAGCCACACCCACACGGACAACACCCTCAAGACAGCCGAACACCTCCACTTCCAGATCCACACGGACCCCAACACTACCCTCAGAGGAACCCTCATATACCGTCCTCCAGGACCAAGAGCCCCCTTCAGCGACACCATCTCCGACCTCGCAAGCACCCACGCCCTCGCCTCTTCAGACTACATCCTCCTGGGAGACCTCAACTTCCACCTGGAGAACAACAATGACGCCAACACCGCATCACTGACCACCAACCTCTCCAACCTCGGACTCCGTCAACTGGTCAACACACCCACCCACATCGCCGGCCACACCCTTGACCCACTCTTCACTGCAAGCAACCACATCTCATTCAGCCACACCTCCGAACTCCACTGGACCGACCACCACTGCGGCCATTTCACCTTCACGAAAAACACCGAACACCACCGCACCCCACTACCACCTCACCGCCGATGGGGAAAAGTCACAGAAGACCAACTAGCCAGCACCCTCGCCAAAAACCCACCACCCGACCCCACCGACCCAGACTCCGCTGCCATCAACCTCCAACAATGGATCCTCAACTGCGCCAACATCCTAGCACCACTCAAGAGACCCACCGTCAACCAAGAAAAGAAAAACCAGCCTGGTTCACAGACGAACCGATCACCTCCAAACGCACCTGCCAGAAACTCAAGAAAAAATGGATCCTCGAGCGCACACCCGACAACCTCGCTACCCTCAAGGAAGCCAACCGCGAACACCATCAACTGATCCGACTCGCCAAACGCTCCCACTTCACAGATCGCCTTAACAACAACGCACACGACTGCAAGGAACTCTTCTGCATTGTGAAGGAGCTCTCCAACCCCAACGCCAATGTCAACGACATACCACCATCCCAGAAACTCTGTGACGATCTCTCCACCTTCTTCTACCAGAAAATCACAGCCATCCACGACAGCTTCAACACCTCACCTCCGCCTGACCCAACCCCCAACAACTCCTCCCACGCCGACCGCCTCACCACCTGGACCCACGTAGACGACGCCGAAACCCTAAAGACCATGAACTCCATCCACTCAGGATCTCCCTCTGACCCCTGCCCACATCACGTCTTCAACAAAGCCGACGTCACCATCGCCCCCGAACTCCGCAAGATCATCAACCTTTCCTTCAACACCGCTACCTTCCCGGACAGCTGGAAGCACGCAGAAATCCAACCCCTCCTCAAGAAACCTAAGGCTGACCTCAACGATCTCAAAAACTTCCGACCGATCTCCCTCCTCCCTTTCCCAGCGAAAGTCATCGAGAAGATCGTCAACGCACAGCTTTCCCATTACCTCGAAGACAACTCCATCCTAGACCCCTCCCAATCCGGTTTCAGACGCAACCACAGCACAGAGACTGCACTCCTCGCCGCCACAGACGACATCAGACAACAAATGGACAACGGCGAAACTTCAGCCCTCATCCTCCTAGACCTCTCCGCTGCCTTCGACACGGTCTGCCACCGCACCCTACTAAATCGCCTCCACGAAGCCGGTATCCAAGACAAAGCCCTCAACTGGATCTCCTCTTTTCTCTCCGGCAGAACCCAGAGAGTCCGACTCTCACCCTACCGCTCCGAAGCCACCAACCTCATCTGCGGCGTCCCCCAAGGCTCCTCGCTAAGCCCAACGCTGTTCAACGTCTACATGGCCCCCCTCGCACAACTGGCCCGTCAGCACAACCTCAGCATCCTCTCCTACGCCGACGACACCCAGCTCGTCCTCTCCCTGACCAAAGATCCTCACACCGCCAAAGCCAACCTCCACGAGGGACTGAAATCCATTGCCGAGTGGATGAGCAACAGCCGCCTGAAACTAAACTCCGACAAGACGGAAGTCCTCATCCTCGGTCACTCTCCCTCGGCCTGGAACGACTCTTGGTGGCCCACTGCCCTGGGCCCCCCACCCACCCCAGCCAGCCACGCACGAAACCTCGGCTTCATCCTCGACAGGTCAACGCAGTCCCCTCCTCCTGTTTCAACACCCTCCGCATGCTCCGCAGAATCTTCAAGTGGATTCCAACAGGAACCAGAAAGACGGTGACCCAAGCCCTCGTCAGTAGCAGACTTGACTACGGCAACGCACTCTACACAGGCATCCCAACTAAAGACATCCAACGACTCCAACGCATCCAGAACGCATCCGCCCGCCTGATCCTCGACATACCCCGCCGATGTCACATCTCCCACCACCTGAAGGACCTCCACTGGCTCCCCCTGGACAAGAGGATCACCTTTAAACTCCTCACCCACGCACACAAAACACTACACGACACCGGACCCACCTACCTGAACACCAGACTCAACTTCTACGTTCCCTCACGCCAACTACTCTCTGCCAACCTCGCCCTTGCCATCGTCCCCCGAATCCAGCGCAAGACCTCTGGCGGCAGATCCTTCTCCTACCTCGCCGCCAAGACCTGGAACTCACTCCCGACCTCACTACGCCAGACCCAGGACCTCCTCACCTTCAGGAGACTCCTCAAGACATGGCTCTTCGAACTATAGCAGCTACCCCCCCTCCCCCTAGCGCCTCGAAACCCTTACGGGTACATAGCGCGCTTTATAAATCTAATGATTGATTGATTGATTAAAGTTGTAACACATTCAGAGCAAGCAACTCCAGGGGAGGCTATGAACAACATTAGCCCTCTTAGTAAAACATCACATGTAATTCAGGCTGATCCACCTGAACATAGGTTTGTAGGATGCCAATCATAATCAAATATTAGTCTGCACACTTAACTGTTTAGTGAAGGTGTTATGACATGTGGAGTTCATCTCTTCCTGATTTAAGTTAAAGTTAGAAATATCGTTAGGGAGGAGCAGGTAATGGTTAAGTAAACTTTGTTCACAGAATAACTGTTTAATAGCTTCAACTGATGTTTTGCCCTCTGTCACAAATAGATCTATCAATGGCCTCAAAGGGGATAGACTTCCAATTCCAAAAAGGTGCATATGAATGGTAATTGGAACTCCACTTGTGAGCATCACCAATGTAGTTGTACCCTTTCCCCAATTTTGTCTCAAAGTGGTCTTATTGCCAATATTACACTGTGAATATTTGAACTTGCTTCACTTTATCTATAAATTGAAACAACTGAGTTCAAATGACCTTACATTAGTTGGGTAAAAACTTTTCATCCAGGAGTGAATCAACAATTATAGACTGACATTATCTGACTATTGCCGAGCTTATACTCACTCAAAGAGAATGATTTAGCATTTAGCGCTCGGAAGGTGGGGGAGAGACGTCAATAGAGGTCATAGAAGAAAAGTTATAACTCAAAGTGCAAACAGTGCAACATTAAATCACGCCAAAATCCGGCACTGGCACGAGTAAGGTGGAAAGTTCACTGAAAGATACAATAGAACAGGAAAGTTAGAAGGGTTTCCAGTTAAAAGCCAACTCATACTAAAGCAGGCTTGAAACGCATCCTGGTCGTTCAAATAGATTGTGGCCATATTACACAAGGGTGCATGCCAGTGAATTAGTCGAGAGCACACAGTGTTCTAAAATGCTTGAGTAAACAATGGGTGCAGTCAAGTAAATTAGTTCTGAGCACATGAAGGCATTCACAAGTAGGAGAATGCAACGTTTGTCAAGCATTGTTGGAAGTGTAATAAAGATTGTGTAATGGATTAGGTTGGAATTCAGGATTATGAGGTCAAATGTCCTTCAGTGTTTTTCCATTTTAAATCCGTAACTTGCAAGTCAACTGTTATAACCATTTTAACAGCATGCTTAAAAAGGACTGCCTGCAAGCAGCAGATTTAGAAATCCTGAGAAAGATTGAGGTGCTGTCTGTTCTGTGTGCAGAAGGTCCTTCTCCCTGTTATGACAGTTAGTAAATATTGTCATTGCATTGCCAAAAGGAGATTCTTTGGAGGGTTTTAAGTTACCCATCAACAATTGGTGAACCAGCCAGGAGATCCCTTTTCCACCTCACCTGACTGCTAACACCGGGAGACTGCTTATCCCCTGCTGCAGAGTCCAATGCACACTTTTTAATGGGGTAAGCAAACACCAAGTTTCAGGGAAGTTCTGCATGTGCACGAGGGGTGGGGAGGATCTGGGGACTGCCGTCTTAATGGTGAGGACAGAGCAAATCATAATCCTTTTCTATGTATTAGCATGTTTTTCTTGGCAATACTACACAGAGATGTAAATAAGAGATATGTGGTGATAAAAGACATAAAGGCACGGCATGAAATGTTGTGTATTGTGTACATATGCTACACAATAAGTTACGGCACTTACTTAACTAATTAACCTATGATTCCCAGCAATGAGCTGAAACTGGTCAGTTTGAGTAATTTGAACTCAGAAGGCTCTGAGATGTCTTCCATGTGGCACTGAGGGATAGCTGAGAGGCTAGTGTCATTAAACTTTACCTCCAGATAAAACTTGGACACTCACGTTACTGCTTTGGATCTAATATTCAGAAAGTCACCACATAGTCTGCATGGTTTAAGAGGAGTGGCCTCTGGGGCATGGAGGAATGCTGCCAGGGGTGCTAGTTTCTGTTAGAAATGGGGTCTCTATTTGGCAGTCAATATACACCCTGTCCAAGTAGACACCCTCACTCTAGTCAGGGTAAGGAAGTCACACACCTAAGACCAACCCAGTTCAACCCCTTGGTAGCTTGGCAAAAGCAGTCAGGCTTATCTCAAAGGCAATGTGTAAAGAATTTGTACAAACACACACAGTACCACAGTGAAAACACCACAAAAGGACACCACACCAGTTTAGAAAAATAGCCAATATTTAGCTAAATAAAACAAGACCAAAATGACAAAAATCCAACATAACCAAAAAGAACTATCAATTTTAAAGTGAAAAGACTCAATCCATAGAAATCACTGGATGTGTTGTTTTAGCATGAAGTGTCAAGGATCATGTCAAAACTAGTCAGCAATTGTGTGCAAATAAGTAAACATGTAAAACATTCCCATCAAATTGTGGGTGGATATATGACATCAGAACACTTTAGGAGAAATATATGGTGATTACATATTTGCATTTGGTTACACTACCTGCCTCTGTGTTTGTATTAGGACACGTGCATTTTTTGATCACAGGGGAAGTTAAGGCAGTGTACAGACTTTGATTGCAGTAGCACATGACAATAAACAATGTGCTTGATGATTCACCTCCAAAGACAGCTGCCGCAGAGCCACGTGTATGACTCATCGCAGTGCAGCAAGAGACCAACTATAAAAACTCAAGAGACCAACTATAAAAACTCACCCGAGTCAACAAACCTTGAGCATTTGGATTTAATCATAATCATCGGAGCTGAAATCTTTACTTACCAGATGAAGCCTTCCAGACTTCAGCTGACCTTGACCCAGGGAATGAAACATGCCTGAAAGGAAAGAAGAAAAGCTTAAAACATAATACAAAAAAGATGCAGCGCTGCGCAGCATTAGTTTACTAGGACAAGATATTTAAGTAGCAAAGGTACAAGACCTAAAAGAGAGGAAATGCTGATAACAGACCTTAAGTAAGATTAACCCTCACGGAGGAATTCGAACAGCTCCTAAACCACTTGTGCAAAAAAAATAAATTATAGAACTTTTGCCTTTTATGAATATCGTGTTGAATTGTTTTATGTTGCTCTACTATTTCTATCCAAGTTAAGTTTTGCATAACTTCAGAGAAAACAAAGAATCAAGTTTATGGAAGTGAATTCAACTTCTTGCAGTTATAAAAAGACACCCAAGAAGCTGTATGTATGAGCACTTAATATGACTTAATGTACCAAAAAAGTAGTAAAACATATGAAGTCATGTATGATTTGTGAGTTGGCAATTGAAATATTTTATTTAATATTGTTTTAAATGTCATCCATGATCTCAACCTCTAACACACCTATTGCCGGCGAGAATTAACTGTGAAGCTGTCCAGAATGCGGCCTTCCAATCGTACACAGGTACATACATCTTTGCAGGGTTTTAGGGAGAGTTTACAGTGATAAGGGCTGGGAGTGGTACAAGGGTGAATATTTCTTAAAATATACATGCAGCTAAATCTCCTTTTTGTAATTTCCTCTAAAAGGTTGTCAATCGGAATTGAACTGAGAGAACATCTTCCTGGAAGGCCCTCCTCCCTGAATCTTACCTACCACTCAGGAGCTCACATATAATTCTGAGGACTAGGTAGGGTGTTAGGAGGTGGGTCTCTATCATCTCCGCAACGTCTTTGGTGCTGCTCTTCTCTCCAGGTAAGAACGTACATTAATCACTGTCATAAAGTACCTGGTATGCGTCAAAAATAAAACCACAGGGGAGATAGTGCATCAGAAAAGGAAGTGATGTGTTGATTCCTTACTCATGAGGGAGGCCGTGCATCGATTCTTTCTCTGATGGGTAAGCAACATGTCAATTCTTTCCTTTCAGGGAAGAGATGTGCCAGTTTCCGGACAAGCAGCCTCTGGTGCATGAGGTGTGTTGGAGGTGTTGACACCCAGCGACAATGCGTGGCAACTCAGACGCACAGCAGCAATGAATCTGTGCTGAACTGGCGATGCATCATTTTCATCACATTGTGTTGATTTTTCAGTCTCAGTGCAGGATTTGTACCTTGGGTTCACCAGCTTCTCCTTTCAAGGGCCCGAGTACTGGATGTAGCACCACTTGGCAGTGTACGGGTCTCAACAAGAGACCCCAGGTGCTGGCAGATTAAGTCTTTAATGGCCCTGAGACTTCAGAACAGGGGGCAAGCTCAGTCCAAGCCCTTGGAGAAACTTCACAAGCAGGATTTCAGAAAGCAAAGTCCATTCCTTTCCTCTTAAGGTAGAAGTAGCAACAGCAGGCCGGCAAGCAAAGCAACAGGCAGAGTGGCAGGTCTCCCTCAAGTTTCAAGCTCTTCTACTTGGCAGAGGTTCCTCTTGATTCATGACTAATCTAAAAGTCTGGGATTTTAGGCCCACTACGTATATTCATTTCTGCCTTTGAAGTAGGCAAACTTCAAAGGAAAGTCTTTGTAGTGCACACGACCCTGCCTCTTTCTTGCCCTGTCCCAGACACACACTAGGGGGTGTAAGACAGTGTTGTGAGAGAACCAGCACAGCCCTTTCAAGTGCAGGTGTCAGCTCCTCCCTTACCCCCAGCCCAGGAAGTCTCATCAGGAAATGCAGGACACACATCAGCTCTATATGTGTTACTGTCTTGAGTGAATTCACAAACAGCCTATTAGAAATGGGGTCTTTGGTTGGCAGTCAGGTTACCCCCTGTCCAAGCAATGGCCCTTACTCTAGTCAGGGTAAGTCACACACAATCCAAATTTTCCTGTGCCCACCCGCTGGTAGCTTGGCACTGAGCAGTCAGGCTTAATTTAGAAGGCAATGTGTGAAGTAGTTGTGCAATAAACCATACACTCCAACAATATAACACCACAAAAATACACCACACAGAGTTTAGAAAAATATATAATATTTATCTGGATAAATGCAGGTCATAACGATTTAAAGATGAAAAAAACAAATGTAGGGACATCACTGAAAGTGATGGCAAGTGTCTTAGAGTTAAAATATTACTTTAAAAGCAATAAAAAGTGTCTTAATTTCTCCTAGAAACAACAAGTGTCTTAGAGTTAAAATATTACTGTAAAAGCAAAAAAAAGTGTCTTAAGTTCTCCTAGAAACAACAAGTGTCTCTTGCAGGGCAAAGTACCTTGTTTGCATTGAAAAATCCTCGCAAGGGACCGCAGAGGATGAGATGGGTGGAAAAACAGCAAGTGTGCGTCAGTTTCGCCCCTTCGTACATGGACTTGAGTTGCTATTTTCCACGCGGGGAAGCCGTTGCGTCGATTTCTGGCGCGCAGACTTGGATTCTCTTTGGGTTGCGGGGTTTTCAGATGCCCCAGGGATGAAGTGTGGAATCCTGGGCTAGCGGAGCAAAGTCACAAGGGCTGCGTCCATTCCGGTAGGTGATGCGTGGAATTTTCTTCTACACTGCAGCCACTGCATCGATTCCACTCAGGAAGTTGGGCATCGTCATTCTGAGTCGGCTTGCGGCAATCCAATAGGGCTGTGCGTTGAAGTTCTGGTCGCGTTGCTGGCGCTGCGTCGACCTTCTGTCGCGAAGTCTGGCTGCGTCATTCCGGAGTCGGCGTGCAGTGAATTTTTCACCTCAAGCAGGCTGTGCGTCGTTCTTGGCAGGCGGTGCGTTGAATTTTCACCGCACAGGGATTTCAGCTGCAGGAGAGAAGTCTTTTTGGTCCTGAGACTTCAGGGAACATGAGGCAAGCTCTATCCAAGCCCTTGGAGACCACTTCTGCAGCAAAGGAAGAGAGCAAAGCAAGAGAGTCCTCTTCAGAAAGCAGTCAGGTGAGTCCTTTAGGCAGCCAGGCAGTTCTTCTTGTCAGGGTGCAGGTTCTGGTTCAGGTTTCTTCTCCAGGAACTGTCTGAGGTGGTAGGGCAGAGGCCCTGTTTTTATACCCAAATGTGCCTTTGAAGTTGGGGAGACTTCAAAGAGTGGTTTAGAAGTGCACCAGGTCCCCTTTCAGTTCAATCCTGTCTGCCAGGGTCCCAGTAGGGGGTGTGGCAGTCCTTTGTGTGAGAGCAGGCCCTCTACCCTCCCAGCCCAGGAAGACCCATTCAAAATGCAGATGTATGCAAGTGAGGCTGAGTATCCTGTGTTTGGGGTGTGCATGAGTGAATGAACAAGGAGGTGTCAACTAAACCCAGCCAGATGTGAATTATAAGGCACAGAAACATTTAAGTGCAGAGAAATGCTCACTTTCTAAAAGTGGCATTCCTAAAATAGTAATATTAAATCCAACTTCACCAGTCAGCAGGATTTTGTATTACCATTCTGGCCATACTAAATATGACCTTCCTACTCCTTTCTGATCAGCAGCTACCACTAAAACAATGTATGAGGGTAGCCTCTATGTTAGCCTATGAAGGGAGCAGGCCTCACAGTAGTGTAAAAATGAATTTAGAAGTTTTACACTACCAGGACATGTAAACTACGCAGGTACATGTCCTGCCTTTTATCTACACAGCACCCTGTCCTAGGGGTCAAATTGGCCGTAAAACTGCACACACAGGCCTTGCAATGGCAGGCCTGAGACCAGGTTAAGGGGCTACTGAGGAGGGTGGCACAATCAGTGCTGCAGGCCCACTAGTAGCTTTTAATCTACAGCCCCTGGGCACATATAGCGCACTCTACTAGGGACTTATAAGTAAAGTAAATAGCCCAATTGGGTGTGATCCAATGCTACTATGTTTAAAGGGAGAGAGCATATGCACTTTAGCACTGGTTAGCAGTGGTAAAGTGAACAGAGTCTAAAAACCAGTAAAAACAGTATCTCAAAAGTGGAGGGAGGCAGGCAAATATGAGGGGTGACCACCCTAAGGCTGTCAGGTCTAACACAGCCCAACTGTCATCCTGACCTAAACGTGCATTCAACAGCCTGGCCGAGGCACAGAATGGTTAAGCAAGAAGCTGCCCACTTTCTAAAAGTGGCATTTTCAAACATGCAATTTAAAACCACCTTCACTAAAAGATGTATTTTTAAATTGGGAGTTCAGAGACTCCAAGCCCCAAATTACTATCCGCTCCCAATAGGAAATTACACTTAAAAGATATTGCAAGGCAATTCCCATGTTAACATATGGGCGAGATAGTCCTTGTAATAGTGAAAAACAAATATGGCACTATTTCACTATCAGGAAATGTAAAACACACCAGACATGTCCTACATTTGAAATACATCGCACCCTGCCTATGGGGCTACCTAGGGCCTAACTTAGGGATGACATACATGTAGTAAAAGGAAAGGTTTGGGCCTGGCAAATGGGTACACTTGCCAGGTCGAATTAGCAGTGCAAAACTGCACACACAGACACTGAAGTAGCAGGTCTGAGACATGTTTACAGGGCTACTCGTGGGTGGTACAATCAGTGGTGTAGGCCAACTAGTAGCATTTGATTTACAAGCCCTGGGCACCTCTGGTACATTTTACTGGGGACTTACCAGTAAATTAAATATGCCAGTCATGGATAACTAATCACCAATACAATTTAGACAGACAGCAGATGCACTTTAGCACTGGTTAGCAGTGGTAAAGTGCCCAGAGTCCTAAAGCCAACATAAACAGGTCCGAAAAATTAGGAAGAAGGAGGCAAAAAGTTTGGAGATAATCCTGCAAAAAGGGCCAGGTCCAACAGTTGCATTGTGCATGGATGAATGAAATGTGGCCATAGTATGATGTTATCATATAGGGCCAGATGTAACAAAAAAGGCATTTGCGATTCGGAAATAGCGATTTTTAAGAAATCGCTATTTCTAATTAGCAAAATGCAATGTATCATATTTGCGATTCGGTAATCGCGATTTCTTAAAAATCGAAAAATTCTATTACCGAATCGCTAATTGCGATACAGACCCCATTCGCACCAATGGGCCTGTAGGCCCATATTTGCAAATTTTTTGCATTTCCCAAATTGTGAATTCCTAACTGGAATTCGGAATTTAGGAAATGCAAAACCCCAGGGTGCTGGGGGCCTAAGGCCCCCTCTGCTGCACCCCAAAAAAATATTTCAGGACATGAAAGGCACACACATGCCAAAGGGGCATGTGTGCGTTACATGTCAATTTAAAAAATGCCTTTTTAATGCTTTTTTAAAATTTGCACATGGTTACCACCAAGTTCAACTTGGTGGTAA
The DNA here is from genome assembly GCF_031143425.1 of Pleurodeles waltl. Classification (NCBI taxonomy): domain Eukaryota; kingdom Metazoa; phylum Chordata; class Amphibia; order Caudata; family Salamandridae; genus Pleurodeles; species Pleurodeles waltl. Next base: position 1,222,748,743 of record NC_090447.1, read on the forward strand.
TAGCGATTCCTTAATGCCCAATTCGCATTAAGGAATTGCTTGTTACATGTGGTTTAGAAATCGCATATAAGGATTCCTTATTTGCGATTTCTTATTTAGAGAATCGCAATTTGCGATTCTTTAAACAGGCTCGCAAATTTAAGGAATCGCTATTTTAGCGATTCCTTAAATTTGCGCTGCGAATGCCTTTCATAAATACTGAAAGGCATTTTTGCATTCGCAAATGGGCATTCGCACCCTTTGCGAATGCAAAAAGGCTTGATACATCTGGTCCATAATGTTGTGTTGTATAATATTGTTACATTTTTTTTATCCTTGAAGTGGTCTCCCTTAACTTTTTGCCTCTGTTTCTCAGCCTGTTGCTGTGTGCTGGACTCTGATTTAGCTGTTTTTGTTACTCCGGGCACTTTACCACTGCTAACCAGTGCTAAAGTGCAAGCGCTCCTTCACAAAATGTATATGTAATTGGCTTATCCATGATTGGCATATTTGGTTTACTAGTAAGTCCCTAGTAAAGGGCACTAGAGGTGCCAGGGCCTGTAAATCAAATGCTACTGGTGGGCCTGCAGCACTGGTTGTGCCACCCACATAAGTAGCTCTGTAATCATGACTCAGACCTGCCATTGCAGTGTCTGTGTGTGCACTTCTACCTGTAAATTCGACTTGGCAAGTGTACCCCCTTGCCAGGCCTAAACCGTCCCTTTTCTTAGGGGTGTCAGACACCCCTAAGGTAGGCCCTAGGTAGCCCTAAGGGCAGGGTGCAATGTATGGTTAAGGTAGGACATATAGTAATGTGTTTTAGATGTCCTGACAGTGAAATATTGCTAAATTTGTTTTTCACTGTTGGAAGGCCTGTCCCTCTCATAGGTTAACATGGGTGCTACCTTTACATCTGATTAAAGTGTAGATTCCCTTTGGGAGTGGATGGACATGTGGAGTTTGGGGTCTCTGAGCTCACAATTTAAAAATACATCTTTTAATAAAGTTGATTTTAAGATTGTGCATTTGAAAATGCCACTTTTAGAAAGTGAGCATTTTCTTGTTTATACCATTTCTGTGACTCGGCCTGTTTGTGGATTCCCTGTCTGGGTCAGTTTGACAGTTGGGCTGGTTGCACCTCACACTAGACAGTGACACAAGAGGAGCTGGGGTGTAGTCTACATTTCCTGATAAGCCATCTGTGCTAGGAGGAAGGGGACGAGTGGTCACTTACACCTGAAGGGGCTGTGCCTGTCCTCACACAATGCAGTCTCCGACCCCTTGGTGAGGGTCTGTGGCCTGGCCTGGGCAAGGCAGGATTTCACATTCAAAAGAGACTCTACTTTGAAGTAGGCCTACTTCAAAGGAGAAATTGAGTATAAGAAGGGCACCCAAAACCACAGACTTTAGATCACTTCTGGACATCAAGAGGAACCTCTGCCTGGAGAAGAGCTGAGGAGAAGTGCTGCCCTGCCTGTGACTGTGCTTTGTGGAGCCATCCTGCTGTTGCTGCTTCTGCCAGAGTAAGAGGGCAAAGACTGGACTTTGTGTGCCTTCCATCTTGTGATGAAATCTCCAAGGGCTTGATTTAGAGCTTGCCTCCTGTTGTTTGAAGTTTCAGGACAGCAAAGACTTCTCTCTGCCAGCACCTGGATTCTCTGGAGAGACTCCTGCTCTGACAAGCGATGCCCTATCCAGTCCCTGGGCCCTTGAAAGGAAAGCTGGTGGAAATCCGAGGAAATCGACTTCGGATGACTTCGGACTGACGCTGCTGCTGAATTTGGTGACGCCGCCTGCAACCGACTCAGTGATCTTCGCTGGAACACAACGACCTTCTCAGGCCCGACGCCGCTGCAGCCCAGCTGAAGTCCGCGACCCCGTGGAAGTCGCCGCACCACGTCGTAACCGACACCGCTCGAAGTGTGCAGATTCAACGTTTCGCACAGACGCCGCGATCCCTGACTTCGCGCATAGGCTTTTTTTCCCTCTCCACCAAAGGTACTGTACTTGGGGGTCTATGCAACTCCGTGTCTGGCGCGGCTGGTGTCGGCTTGTTGGGAACAACTCCGTCACGACGTCGTGTTAACACCTCATCGAAGCATTTTGTGTTTCTAAGCACTTTTTTTTTAGTTTAATCTTTAAAAATTCATAACTTGACTTGTGTATGTCTGATTTTTGTCGTTTTGGTCATATTTTGTTTACATAAATATTTCCTATTTTTCTAAACTGGTATTGTGTCATTTTGTAGTGTTTTCATTAAGTTACTGTGTGTGTTGGTACAAATACTTTACACCTAGCACTCTGAAGTTAAGCCTACTGCTCTGCCAAGCTACCAAGGGGGTAAGCAGGGGTTAGCTGAGGGTGATTCTCTTTTACCCTGACTAGAGTGAGAGTCCTTGCTTGAACAGGGGGTAACCTGACTGTCAACCAAAGACCCCATTTCTAACAAATATATAAACTGTTGTTGAAGACACCTTGCATAAATGAAAAGTTTTGTATTGTAATGTACACTGTATAGATTGGTCAAACAAAAATGTAAACATTGAATGTGTATCGCATAATTGACAAGTTAGGAAAGAATAAACTCATAGAGTATTAGAAATAATCCTAGCCATGGGGACCCCTTTAAAACATATGCAGAAGGTATTTAAAAATTATAATTATAGCTTAGAGTGTTTGAAAGCCACCCAAAAGCATATGTACCCTTGGCCAAAAGAAGGAATTGCTGATGACTAGGAAATGAGCATGTTATTTCATACCTCCAAAGTAAATTTACAGGAACAAAATTACAGAACAGGGAAGCTATTGTAATGTCATAGAGAGTCTTTTGAGAAAAGTAAAAAGACTCTTCAGAAGAATATATCCCTAATACCCATCTATAGCCCCACCTCCCTACAATTCTATGAGCCCCACCTCCAGGGTACTTAGCATCTATCCACTGGTGTAGCTACAAGAACCCACATTGGGATTTGAAAACCTTGAAATGGTACCTGCCCCAAACTCTCCAAATGTTTCCCTCAATGTCACTCTACAAACACCAAAGACAAAACATGCAAGTACACCTAGGCAGCAGAGAAGGGTAGGAGCCTCCCAATTTTCAGGGAAGCTAGAGGCACAGTTCGTACTACATCCAGATCCAGGGGGTCATTACAACCCTGGCGGACGGTGTTAAAGCGGCGGTAAAACCTCCAACAGCCCGGCGGTGAAAATTTTGGAATTATGACCGTGGCGGAAACTGCCAACAAAGACAGCAACTTTAACACTCCGACCGCCATGGCGGTACACACAAACAGCTTGGTGGTCACCGCCAACAGATAGGCGGAGGACAATGTACCGCCCACAGTATCACAACCCACCAATCCGCCACCTTTTCCGGGGCGGATTCACGTGGATAAAAAGACGGCGGAAACAGGAATTTCAAAGAGAAAACGCTCACCTCTACACACCCCACGAGGAACAACGACACCATGGAGCCGGAACTCCAAATTCTCCCTGCGATAGTCTTCCTGCTCCTATACGACCATCATCAACGCCGGCGGCGAAGACAACCGTGAGTACTGCACCTACGACATAGGGGAGGGGAGGCAAAAGTCAGGGGGACACACACGCAACACCCCCACCCCCACCATCACCCACTACAACACACACCAATGCATATCCAAACAGTACAGTACCAACCCCCAACCCCCCCGGAAGAATGCAAAGACAAAAGGAAATGAGTTCAACCATTGTAATATATCAAAATACGGTAACCAAATATATACAGATAGATATACACATTCAACAAAATATACATCACGATTAGTAGTGCAGGTAATGCACCATTCATTGTCCGTGGACCACTGGGCCCAAAATGCATGGGCGAGGCCCACATCAGATACCTGATCAAAACAGAGAGAACACTGCTGGGGCACCAGATAGAAATACAACAGGCACCTCAGGGGGAAGGGAAGGGGGGACACCTCAGCCGGATGAGTGCACCACGCCAGATCCACGAGGGGGCTCCATGCCCATAGATGTATCCTGGGGAGTGCAAAGCCACAGTCTCTCAAGTCTATACGGTGGGTGGGTTGCCCACTGTTACATCCTGGGGAGTGCAAAGCCACAGTCTCTCAAGTCTCTACAGTGGGTGGGTTGCCCACTGTTACATCCTGGGGAGTGCAAAGCCACAGTCTCTCAAGTCTCTACAGTGGGTGGGTTGCCCACTGCCATATCCTGGGGAGTGCAAAGCCACAGTCTCTCAAGTCTCTACAGTGGGTGGCTTGCCCACTGTTACATCCTGGGGAGTGCAAAGCCACAGTCTCTCAAGTCTCTACAGTGGGTGGGTTGCCCACTGCCATATCCTGGGAGTGCAAAGCCACAGTCTCTCAAGTCTCTACAGTGGGTGGCTTGCCCACTGTTACATCCTGGGGAGTGCAAAACCACAGTCTCTCAAGTGGATAACAGTCTCCACTGGTCCTGGAGGGGGACTGGTGTCCAGAGTGATTCATCCTGCCAAGGACTGAGGTAGTGGATGCATGTCTCCACTGGTTCTGGAGGGGGATGGTGCCCAGAGTGCATCACTCTCCCCGCGACTGTCCCCGTTGCGTCACTGCCCCTGCCGCTCATGGGCTAGCGGTGCTTGAGTTGGCGGTCTCTGCCCTGTTCAGCGGTGCTTGCCCTGTTCAGCGGTGCTTGCCATGGCGGTCTCTGCCCTGTTCAGCGGTGTTTGCTCTGTTCAGCGGTGCATGCCATGGTGGTCTCTGCCCTGTTCAGTGGTGCTTGCCCTGTTCAGTGGTGTTTGCTCTGTTCAGCTGTGCTTGAGTTTCAGTTTCTGACCTGTTCAGCAGTGCTTGCCATGGCGGTCTCTGCCCTGTTCAGCGGTGCTTGCTCTGTTCAGCGGTGCTTGCCATGGCGGTCTCTGCCCTGTTCAGCGGTGCTTGCCCTGTTCAGCGGTGCTTGCCATGTTCAGCGGTGCTTGCTCTGTTCAGTGGTGCTTGCCACGGCAGTCCTTCATTGCCCAGCTGGGCTGGGGCTGGCGGTCCTTCATTGGGAAGCTGGGCTGTGGCTGGCGGTGGCCTCCTGGGCACTTACTCTGGCGGTGGCCTCCTGGCCACTGACGATGGGGCTGCCCTCCTGGGCACTTACTCTGGCGGTGGCCTCCTGGCCAGTGATGATGGGGCTCCCTTCGTGGGCACTGACTCTGGCGGTGGCCTCCTGGTCACTAACAATGGGGCTGCCCTCCTGGGCACTGACTCTGGCGGTGGCCTCGTGGGCAGTGGGGATGATGGTGATTTTCTCCGCCGTGCTGCTCCTCCCACTTTGACGATTTCTTCTGCCCCTTCCCCACGTTGGGAGGAGTCACAGCTGAGTGGACACTCCCCCCGGGACCCTTGTGAGCGGCTTTGCTGGCTGGAGTCTTCCCCCACTCCTGCCGGGCACTGTCCAACTTCTGGTGCTTCACAGGGGGGGGGACTGGCTGTGCTGTGGCTCTGTGTCACACTGGCTGCCCTGGTGCCCGGTGCACTCCACATACCTCTAACAGCAGGCACCACTGGTTCCGGAGATTTTTTGGCTGAGGTGCTAATACGGGACCTATGAATTGGAGGAGGTGGGGGGGTGGGAAAGAGGTCAAGCTTGGTCAGGAAAAGTTTCTTAGGAACACTGGGACGGGTAGCTGGAGGGGGTCTGGGAGTGGAGGAAGAGGAGGTGGTTGTAGGAGGTGTAGCTTTTGTGGCTTTGGGTGCAGCTGCATGCGCTGGAGGCTGTCGTGAGGTGGATGTATGTTGGGTGTGTGTGTGCCTGCGTTTGTGTACTTTGGGAGGGGGCGTCACAGACACACTGGGAGAGGACACAGGGGACGTGTAAAAGGTAGTGGGGGTGGTGGGTGCAGGTGAGTGGGGTGTGGTTTGTGGGTGTGCTGGTGCAGGACCTAGTGGCTGTAGTGGTAGTGCATGCAGGTGAGAGTGTAGATGAGACTGGGAGGGAGACGACGAGGAGGGGGACACAGTGGAGGCAGTGGATGTTGCTGTGTCTGTATGTGTGTGATGCTTGCGTGAGTGCCTGTGGGATGTGTGGTGCTTATGTTTGCCTGAGCTTCCCTTGGGTGTTGACATGTGTGCATGCTGGTCTGATGGTGTGCTTGGGATAGGCTGGGGTACAGGGGGTTGGGTCTGGGTGGAGGAAGTTGGAGGGGGAGGCTAGAGACAGGGACAATGGCTGCCATCAGTGCTGAGGCCAGAGTCTGAAAAGCTCGGTGAAGGGCCGCCTGACCAGAATGAATGCCCTCCAGGAATGCATTTGTGTGTTGCAGTTCCCTTTCTACACCCTGGATGGCATTCCAAATGGTAGACTGCCCTACAGTGAGTGACCTGAGGAGGTCAATGGCCTCCTCACTGAGGGCAGCAGAGGTGACAGGGGCAGGGGCTGAGGTGCCGGGGGCGAAGGTGATGCCCACCCTCCTGGGTGAGCGGGTATGGGGCGAAGGCTGAGGGGCTGCTGGGAGGGCAGTGCTGGCAGGGGGGGTGTTGGATGCACCTGTAGAAGTGGGGGCCACAGATTTTGCCACCACCACAAGGGAGCTCCCATCGGACGACGAGTCCGTGACGCTCGTTGCAGATCCTGTGACCGCCGTGAAGCTCCCCTCGCCCTCCGTCCCACTGGTGTATTCAGAGTCCGTGTTGTGGCCCTCCATGGCCATGTGGGATGCAGCTCCCTCGTGCTCCGGTGCCACTGTACCTCCGCCTGATGATGCTGATGCACACAAGAACAGGGAGAGCACAAAAAGGGGGGGGAACGACAGAAGAAAGACAGGTTGAGTGCATGGCTTACCGCTACCGTTGGCGGACAATACAGACACAGCAGCCTCCTGCACTACACCGCGCTGTTGGCCTCTACAGATGCAGTTCCTGGGATATGGCCTACATGGTTGTGGTGGACATCTGCACACATAGATGACACAGGGGCATGTTTACCTGTACTTGGCACTCTACATAGGTGGGGTGGAGTGCCACATGGCCTGCATTACGGAGGTGCCTAGCCTACAGAACTCACCCTGGCCTAGGGAAACCCACAGCCCTCCTCCCCTACCCAGACACCTACACTGCACGCAAAGTCAGCAGAATGATGTTGTACTCACCCCCTTGTGTCTGCTGTGATGCCCACAAGCGCCCATCCAACTCAGGGTAGGCCACCACCAGGATCCAGAACATCAGGGGGGTCATGGTTCAATGGGAACCCCTCCCACATTGGGAGGCCATCCCCAGCTGAGCCTCCGCCGTCTTCTTGCTCCAGCGGCGAATGTCCTCCCATCTCTTCCGGCAGTGGGTGCTTCGTCTGTGGTGGACCCCCAGGGTCCGGACGTCCTTGGCGATGGCACGCCAAATATCCTTCTTCTGGTGGGCGCTGACCTACATGAAATGGACAGGGGAAGAAGAGAAGTCATAAGCAACTGCACCGTCGAAGTGAGTGGCCCACATCCCTAGCCTTGCCATGTGGCACATGCATTCACAGTCCTTCATGCACGCAGTACTGTGTCCCCTTCCTTCTTACAACCAGCCCTCTACACTCAGGCATAGCCCATACAACGTGCTCCCTGTGTACTTACCTGTTGGTCTGGAGGACCGTAGAGTGGTGTGTACTGGGGGAGGACCCCGTCCACGAGCTTCTCCAACTCCTGTGCAGTGAAGGCAGGGGCCCTTTCCCCAGACGCACGAGCTATTGTCTCTTCCAGACCGAGGTCACAGCAGCACTTGCAGTGTAGGCCCTCTCCTGTCGAAGATCAGGTATCGAGTGATTGAACAGTTAGAAAATGGCGGTCACATCCGCGGCAGTGACGTCCGCGGCGGTGCGTATCATCACCGCCGGCGCACTTCGTCATTGGCTCCTGGGACCCATAGGGTCCAATGTTAACCAATGCAGCATTGCGCAGCGGTCTTCGACCGCCTACCGCGACGGTGTACAACGCCAGTGCAGTTACCTCACAAACCATTGTCCCAGATTAGAGATCAGGCAGCCGCCATTTCAGGGGTCCACATGGCTTCAATTTCAACTGCGTCACACATACCTAGGCCTAGACTCAACACACATACAGGCAACTTTTTGGATTATGTTTCGTGTTCTGTGTAGACTGTGGGTACACACCTCTTAGTTGTTTGACTCTGTGCTCACTTTTGTCCTTCCTAGGCACCGTCCGCTGGGACATGTGAGGAGATGGCGGAATCCTCCGGTGTACCGACCGCTGGTGGACCTGTTGACAATGGAGGAGCGACATTTAATCATCACCTACAGGTTTGACCGTGCCACAATCCAGGAACTGTGTACCCAGTTGGAGCCTGACCTGAGGTCAGCAATCCGCCATCCCACAGAGATCCCCCCTCAAGTGCAGGTGCTATCAGTGCTCCATTTCCTTGCCAGTGGGTCATTTCAAACAACAGTGGCCATAGCATCAGGGATGTCCCAGCCTATGTTTTCCAACGTGTTGTCCAGAGTGTTGTCTGCCCTTCTGAAACACATGCAGAGCTACATCGTTTTCCCTCAGGTGGAGGATTTGGCTACAGTTAAAGGTGACTTCTATGCCCTTGGACATATCCCTAACATCATAGGTGCCATTGATGGGACCCATGTAGCTCTGGTCCCCCCCCACAGGAGTGAACAGGTGTACAGGAACCGGAGGAGTTATCATTCGATGAATGTACAGATGGTATGTTTGGCAGACCCGTACATCTCCAAGGTAAATGCTATGTTCCCTGGCTCTGTGCATGACGCCTACATCCTGCGAAATAGCAGCATCCCTTATGTGATGGGTCAACTCCAGAGGCACTGTGTGTGGCTATTAGGGGACTCTGGTTACCCCAACCTGTCATGGCTACTGACCCCAGTGAGGAATCCCAGGACCAGGGCAGAGGAACGCTACAATGAGGCCCATGGGCGGACAAGGAGGGTGATCAACGCACCTTTGGGCTCCTGAAGGCCAGGTTCAGGTGCCTCCATATGACAGGTGGTTCCCTATTCTACTCACTAAGGAAGGTGTGCCAGATCATCGTGGCCTGCTGTATGCTTCAGAATGTGGCTTTGCGACGACAGGTGCCTTTTCTGCAGGAGGATGGTCCAGATGACGGTGTTGTGGCAGCTGTGGAGGCTGTGCACAGTGATGAGGAGGAAGCAGAGGAAGAAGACATTGACAACAGGGACTCAGTCATCCAGCAATATTTCCAGTGACACACAGGTGAGTACACATTCCTGCCTACTACAAGTATTTTCACACTTCTACCTCTATCCTGTCTGTCGATTTCAACCAGTATATGGTAACTAAGTTGTACATTTCCATTACGGTTTCACAGGTGTGGTTACCAACGTGTGTCATTTGCTTAGATTCCTCATGGACTTGAGATGTGTAACATAGGTATGTTGACATTACATTTGAGAACGGATTTTGTCACTGTCATTGCTAATACACATTTTCAAAATCACAGACTGACTCCAGATTGTTTTGTGCTTCAAGGGTGTTTATTGAAGTGCTAAATATTGGAGGGGGGTGGTAAAATGGTAATGGGTGATGGTGGAGGAATGTCCATGGCAGGTGCACTGCCCATATGGGCATAGGACGTGGAGCTGGGGCAGTTCCAATATGGACAGGGTTACAAAGTGGGACAGTGGGATGACAATCAGGGTGGTCTCATTTCTTGGCAGGGGTCTTGGCATCGTGCTCTGTCCTGTTCCTGGATCTCAGGGACTGCTTGTGGGGTGGTTCTCCGTCTGCATGGGGTGCTGGTGTGGTGGTCCTGTGGCGGTGCCTCCTGTCCACTAGCGCCGGCGGAGGTGGTGGGCAGTTCTTCTTCCATGCAAGTGTCAGGGGCCCCTTGGAGTGCCACGGTGTCCCTCCTGGTGTTCAGTATCTCCTTCAGCACCCCTACGATGGTGCCCAGGGTGGAGCTGATGGTTCTGAGTTCCTCCCTGAACCCCAAATACTGTTCCTCCTGCAGGCGCTGGGTCTCCTGAATCTTGGCCAGTACCGTTGCCATCGTCTCCTGGGAGTGGTGGTAGGCTCCCATGATGGAGGAGAGGGCCTCATGGAGAGTGGGTTCCCTGGGCCTGTGCCCCCCCTGTCGCACAGCAGCCCTCCCAGTTCCCCTGTGTTCCTGTGCCTCCGTCCCCTGGACCGTGTGCCCACTACCACTGCCCCCAGGTCCCTGTTGTTGTTGGGGTAGTGGGTTATCCTGGGTTCCCTGTAGTGGTGGACACACAGCTGATTGACGTGTCCTGGGTACGGAGGTATGGTCCCACTGGGTGGGTGCTGTGCTGGTGTTACCAGAGGGTGGAAGGTCTGTGGTGGCCTGTGACTAGGTGTGGGAAACCGACTGTCCCGAGGCCCACGATGGTCCGGGCTGGTCATCTGGGTCCAGTAGGTCAGAGCTGCTGTCATCACTGTGGGCCTCTTCTGTGGGTGGGGTAGAGATGTCTGGACCCTCCTGTCTGGTGACGTTGGGTAGTGGTCCTACAGGGGTATGAAAGCGTGATTATTGCATCTGTGTGTGTCATGGTGTGCAATGGGTGGGTGAGCGTGTACCCCAGTGCTAGCACTCCTGTGTGGGGGCTTGTGTGATGATGGTTTAGGGGGGTGTTATGGGTATGTGCAGTGGGCATGCTTTAGTGATGGGTGTCCATGCTTTGTTGTGTCATGCAGGGCTTGGGGTTTGGATGTGTGGTTTGTGTTAGTAGTACATTAGTGAGGAGTTGGAGTGATAGGGGAGGGGGTGAGGGTGGGGGTCTGTGATAGCATGCAGGTAGGGTGGGGGATATGATAGTTAAGATTTGACTTACCAGAGTCCATTCCTCCACTGACTCCTGCAAGGCCCTCAGGATGCATAATAGTCAAGACCTGCTCCTCCCATGTTGTTAGTTGTGGGGGAGGAGGTGGGGGTCCGCCGCCAGTCCGATGTTATACCTGGAGACCACGGAACGCACCTTCCCCCATAGGTCGTTCCACCTCTTCCTGATGTCGTCCCGATTTCTTGGGTGCTGTCCCACTGCATTCACCCTGTCGACTATTCTTCGCCATAGCTCCATCTTCCTAGCTATGGAGGTGTGCTGCACCTATGATCCAAATAGCTGTGGCTCTACCCGCAAGATTTCCTCCACCATGACCCTGACCTCCTCCTCCGAGAACCTGGGGTGTCTTTGCTGTGCCATGGTGTGGTGTAGGTGATTTGTGGGGTGGTGTTTGTGGTGATGAGTGTGGTGATATGTATTGGTGTGTGGTGTTTTGTGCGTGGAAGTAGTGTGGGTGATGGTGTTGTGTGCCTCTGTATGGTGGGGTTGTCTATGCTGTGCTGTCTCTCTGGCCTTCGTCTAACTTTTTGGTCGTAAGGGTTTGTGGGTGATGTGGGTGTGTGTTTTAGCTAGTATTGATTGTGTGGGAGTGATGGGTGTATGTGTATCAGGTGTGTGTATTTCGAATTGTCCAATGTGGTGGTGTTTTGGAGATATGTGTGTATTTTAAGCGCGGCGGTGTGTACCGCCAATGGAATACCGCGGTTGAAAGACCGCCATGTGGGTTCGTGGGTCGTGATAGCATGGGCGTGTTTCTGTTGGCGTGACGGTGGAGGTTTTGTTTTCACCAGTTTATCACTGACCTTTGGTGTGGCGGACTTGTGTGGGTGTCTGAATTTTGAGGGATTCCGTGCTGTGTGTCATAATAGCTGTGGTGGTATTCCGCGGCCGCGGCGGTGTGTTTTGGCGGTCTTCTGAACGGCGGTAAGCGGCTTTTACCACCGATGTTGTAATGACCCCCCCAGTCTCTACCCAGCAGGACAATAAGCGAAGGACAAAGTCCAGGGGATAGTGATGACTAATCACATATATCACCAGCAACGTCGCAGTTCCTACAGAAAAGGGATACCTCAGGAATAGAAATTAGTGGAGTGTCCACCCCAAAGCCAAGGGACGAAGACGATGTAGGGTGGTGTAGCCATGTGCATAGGACTGTAGGTATGGCACAGCAGCTATCATTTCAAGGGAGAGAACAGAAGCCTAAAAGGACTGAAGATAGTTTACCTCCTTGGCAGAAGGAGAAGGGGAATGTAATAATCCTGCCAGAGAGTGTGCAGGACTGGCTATTAGACAATGAGAATAGGAGAGACATAATTATATTGAGGAGCGAATGGTATAACGATGACTCTCCAGGTCAAAATCTGAAAAGTTTTAGTAGACTATCACATAGAATAGAATCTATAAACCAGTATCTGGAGAGCATGGGTGAACTACTTCAAACCCCAGAGGTGAGGGACTGTACCTATGATACCCATAAGGGACCCCTTGTTGATTTGGACTACACAAGAGGTATATGGGTTCTAAATCAGCTGACACGAGGGAAAGAGAAGTGAATATGCTTTCTAGAGTTAGGAAACCTCAAGAGACAGAGATAGAACAGTTGCAATTTCAAGGTACCCATGGACAGACAGACCCCAGGTTGGGATCCAGTGAAGTTGGGGGACAAGTGACACTCCACAACAGACCCACACAGCAAATGACTGCTCACTCAATTTTACACAGCACAGAACTCAGTCCCAATGAGATTGTCACTGAGGGAGAGAATAGATGGTACAGTGTTGTGCCATATATGCATTATCTAGTAGAATGGACGGAATGATTGGTTCCAGAAATGAATCCATGGCCACAAGGAGGGTTCCTTGATCCATGTGATATGGTGAATGCTGAAGACTGCATTCTGTGTGGTGAGGGTGATCCAGACAGAGATTACCTCTACATGAGAAAATGTCTGTGAGTATAGAAATATGGCAGACAGCACCGTCCTCGGCGGGCCACCACTCGCTTGCATTAGATGCTCCTGATATGTAAGGGACCTGGAGCACCCAATTATGTTCCTTGGCGACAAATAGACAAGGAAAACCTTAGTAAACAATTGCAACTGCTTACAGAGGGAGCAGGGAAATGGATTAGAGTATTTGAAAAGCAAACTGCAGGTATTACTCTAGCAGTAGGGGATGTGAAGAGCCAGCAAAGTTCTCTCATTGGGGATGAAACAGACACAGTATTCCAAAAGGCGGTGGTAAGGAATGTTACCCTCACTGAGACTAGATGTGATAGGTCAACATTTAGGGGCTGATTACGAGTTTGGCAGTCTGACTGCAAGACCGCTACAGAGGCGGCGATCAAAGGACTACCATTTTGACGGTCATACAGACCACCGTATTACGAGTCACCCAGCCAAGCCTGCCATAGACAGCCAAAATCCCAATTCCGTCAGGATCCTGTAAGGTGGGAAAGAGGCGGTACGATCCCCGGGACCGCCAGCCCGACAACTAACCACCAAACCTATTACAACTCAAAAATCGCAATGGCGGTCTTGCCATGGTGGTCTTCCAATGGGGGTGAGGACCTTAATACTCGGTGGTCCCCACAGTAATCCAAAACACCACACCGGATAGATTTGAAAACACAGCTAACACACACACTCGACACACCTATCAGCCACACTATAAAACACACCTCTTCACACACCACAATCCTTTGCCTCCACAACGCAAAACACAACAACTGTATTGCAAGCAATAGGATAGATACCACTCTGCTTCACATAAGCCACATGTGCCTCATCTGTACTGCACCCCCAAACACATATTTTTACACTATCACACACTTCACTGCATTCCACCCACTCATCACACAGCACCTACGAATTTAGTTTTGCACATTCCCTCACTTTATATACACCACCATGCATTTAAATGGATACTGCGTTCAGAGGACAGGTCATGACAGAAATGCTACGGCCCGAAGGCACTGGGAATGTCATTCCACTCAGCCACTACTGTATACTCACCTACTATGACCCTTCTCCCTCTACACAGATACTGTACTTTACTCATTTGAGGGGATCCCATCTGTATACTGTGTGTGGAGGACAGGCCATGACAGCAATGCTAAGGCCAGATGGCACTTGGAATGTCACTTTACTCAGCCAAAACTGTGTACTCACTTACTATGACCCTTCTCCCTCTACTCTGCTACTGAACTGTACTCACCTGAGGGGATCCCATCTGTATACTGTGTGGGAAGGACAGGCCATGGCAGCAGTGCTAGGACCAGAAGCCACTGTCTACCCAAAGTAAAATACTTGCCCAATGTGCATCTGTACATATATCATCCGACATCCTCACACAATAAAAATGAACGCACCTGTGAGGATGACTAATCTATGCTGTTTGTAGTAGTTGGTGTAACATAAATAGGAAGTCCAAGAGGGCCAGTTGCTGAAAATCCATACACCAGGCCAGTGTCCACAATGACATTGCGTTGCTGTCTGTCAATTCACTAATGAAGTTTACCTACCTGGGAGAGACCGACTTATAGATCAATGTATACTCTGTGATGTGGCAAATCAAGTAGATCCATCTTGAATAGATATGCCAAGATGAAAAGTGTGTGGACTATAAGGACAGCCCAACCTGCGTGCAAAATCAATGACAAATAAACAAAGGTTCCAAGAAGCCTTATCTAAATGCATGTGGCAGTATACAAATACACAATGCACTGACCACTCATTGACAAGCAATATGTCCAACTACATGGTCCTGGGTCTGCAAGCATGAGAGTCTACTAGGTCTCAAGATGAGCTAAGCCACATCATGCCCAACCACTGATTTTACTGCACTGCTGGATAATAGGAGTCGATGGACAGTTACCCAAGTACCAAGATACTCACATAAACTGTAGCAAGGTGACTTGAAATAGAATTTATCATCACTTCAAATGTCAGGTCCATACAGTTGATAGCAGGTGTGCCTCTCACATAGAGGGAGCAATGCAAAGCAAATATCACTGTAAACAGTTGGAGGTACATGTCACAATACAACCTGCAACATACTGTCCATCACTTCAGCAGGTCTGGATGAAGCCCTCAATGAGGATACAACTCCTGGATGTGTGGACGTTGAGGACGGCACTGGTCCATCTGGGGAAGTTGATCAGATGACACCGGTCAGCCTCACCCTGACCACAACAACTCCTTCCAGCCATGTTGCACAATATCTCTGGCAACCATTCACTCCCAAGCCTGTGAACCAAGGACAAAGTCCACCATTGTGTGAACCCAAGTCCAGGTACCTGCGTCTCATCTGGACAACTTTGACAATGATGGATCTGGACCCAGTGGTAGGGTGCAAACTGTGCCAAGGTTGCAGGCACGTCGGGGTAGGGTGCATGTGACCCAGCAGCATAAGGCTGCTGGGGATGTGTCTGGCCAGGACACCATCACCCAAGTCTTGAGAGCATACTAAAAGTCCCAAGGCATAAAGGGCCAGGTACGTGCCAAACTCAAGGAGATGAAGCAGCTGCAGAGGGTCTACAACCATAAATCCTTACAACAGTGGGAGGCCCACAATGCCACCTTGGCCTCCCTAACAGAGGTGTTGGGGAACATCAACACCACCCTGAGCAGGAACAGGGGACAACAACATACCCCTTTTACTGCCCCCCTAACATGAGCCTCTTGAACATCTGGGGCTGCCAGTGGAAGAGGGCCCTGCCAGAGGAAGACCCCACCTCTGACACCCCTGTCTCTGTAGTTGAAGAGACCTCTACGAGCAGGGACATCCACCTAAGCATTGAGGAGGTGTGGATGCCAAGATCTCAACCACTGCCAGAAAGTAACCTCTTTCTGATGGAACTCTTTTGTGTGCCACAGAATCACTCTGTTGACTGTTCTACTTACACTTTCCATTTTCCAGGATAGTAGGACACTGGACTTTGGACTCCAAATGTTTTGGCATCTACTCTAATGACTACATCCACCATGAATGATCACTCACTGTTTGTGTTTGTTATTTCTCATACTTTTGACCCTTTAACCCAAGAACACCTGTAAATAAACACAATGAGAACTCTATCTATGTCCAATAGTGATTTGTTTCAGAATGTTTTGGGATGTCAAGTGTGAAAAGCATACAATGTTAATAAGGCACATGTGAGAAAGTTAATGTAAGGAGAGACAGATAACAAGGTGGGTCAGGCTGAGTATCACTACCGAGACAAGAACACAAGTGACCTGTCACCCAAAAACTATTTATTTGCAATGTACAACCATTGGCTGCAAATATGCATGGCCTGTAATAGACAAGAATGACTGAACATTGGTTCACTTGTATAGATTTTCCAAAGTACTGTCCATCTGACCATAGGAAAAGGGCTATGCCAGACCCTGTACCACTGGATAAGCAAACAGACAGGTAGAATTTGTCTCCAGCTTGACCTTTATCCCATACCAAAACCATATCTATCCAACTTGACACAACCCATTACAGAGACAGAGAACAGTACAACAGTCCCTAATGTGAGGTCCATCCGATTATAATGGTTAGCCAACCACTGTCACACACCTATGTCAGTGACTTGGCACAACCACTGTGGCTTGCAAAGTAGAAACACATTGACAGCGGCATACAGGGCATATAGTAACATTCTGAACACAATGTGAAGGGAAAAAACAAGGATTGGCTACAAGGACGTGCCACAAGGGCACATGACCACACACGAGACCATTGGATAAACATACCAAACATGGCCAAACAGGTCCATTCTCAAGGTCTAGTAACTCCCCTCCCACTGCCCAGGCAATCTGGCCTTGATACTCACAAAAAACAAAGTTGAACTAAACAGTACCTGGATCCATTCCATGGCCCATTCACATGTCAGACTAGTCACTTTCACCTACCAATGGCACAACTCAGAATTGTCCACTTGAGGATGACATGGGGATGAGTCCTGGAAGGACAAAATCACATACAAGGAGTTTAGGCAGGCAAAGGCATTCATTAAACACAAATGTCAGTCAAATCTTCTGTAGTATCATTGACAGTGCAATATGACTGCACATATCAAAGGAGATGGTCTAGAAAGGGACATTTTCAAGTCTGAAGTCTGATGTAGCCAGCACACCTTTGCTCTATGATGCATTGCATAAAATGTCCTGTCTCACAGTAAGAGACATACTCGTTACAACATATCATGACCCGTACAGTACCCAATGCAGTCTGAGTATTCACAGAACATCAGGTACTTACACTTAGGTGAAGTATTGATTGATGAGATCTGCCTGCATGTCTCCACCTTCATCCTCATGATGGTCATCCTCATTTGGCATTTCCAGATTCTCACCCTGTGGCACTTCCAGCTCCCCCTCATCAGAAATGTATGGAATGTTCCTCCTCAAGACAAGGTTGTGGAGCATGCAGCAGGCCACAATGACCTTGCAAATGTTTGTGGGTGAGTCGAGGAGGGCTCCACCTGTTTTGTCAATGCTACTGTATCTTGCCTTCAGGAGCCCAAAAGCCCACTCCACAACACGGCGTGTTCTCCCATCTGCCTCGTTGAAGGAGATTTCCCTTGGCGTAGTCGGGCTCCTCACTGGTGTCAACAACCAGGGACGATTTGGGTATGCAGAATCTCCTGTAAGGCAAGACAACATGTGTGCAACCATGAGTACTGAGCAAAGTGTCACTGACAGTAGACCTGATACATACATACACACATGACATATGTGACTTACCAACCAGCCAGGTCCTTTCCGGGTACAGTTGTGCCATCAGCTGTGGAATAGCGCTGTTCTGCATGATGAAGTTATCACGGACTGAACCCGGGTACCGAGCACAGACATGAGAAATGTAGAAGTCCTCCAAACACGCTACCTAGACATTAATAGAATGGAAGCTTTTCCTGTTCCAAAAGATCTGTTCAGTGCCAAGAGGTGGAACCCAGAGTGAATGGGTACCATCAATGGCTCCAACAACATGTGGAATGTTTGCCAAACCTTAGAATTCTGCTTTCACATGCTCAAAATCCTCACGTTGAGGAAACTGGATGTAGCTGTCCAGGTGTTTCAA
Source organism: Pleurodeles waltl (assembly GCF_031143425.1). NCBI lineage: Eukaryota > Metazoa > Chordata > Amphibia > Caudata > Salamandridae > Pleurodeles > Pleurodeles waltl. The sequence goes on from NC_090447.1 coordinate 1,222,766,601, forward strand.
CAGGGCTGAGAGAATATCCTTCAATACCAAACTGAACATAGGCGGGTACATCCCAGCAAATGTGGCCATTGTATTTTGGAAGGACACTGTGACCAGGAAGTGCAACACTGACATGACTTGTACAATAGGTGGTATGCTATTTGGATGACGGATGGCTGGCCTCAGATCTGGCTCCAACTGAAAACATAGATAAATGATTGTTTGCCTATCCAGATGGTAATTCTGAATCACCATTCTGTCCTCCATTATCTGCAAGTCAGCAAGTAGATAGTGTGAGAAAGTAGCCTCTTTCTAGCCTTGTTACCCCCACTTTTGGCCTCTTTGTGAGTGTATGTCAGGGTGTTTTCACTGTCTCACTGGGATCCTGCCAGCCAGGGCCCAGTGCTCATAGTGAAAACCCTATGTTTTCAGTATGTTTGTTATGTGTCACTGGGACCCTGCTAGTCAGGACCCCAGTGCTCATAAGTTTGTGGCCTATATGTGTGTGTTCCCTGTGTAGTGCCTAACTGTCTCACTGAGGATCTGCTAACCAGAACCTCAGTGGTTATGCTCTCTCATTTCTTTCCAAATTGTCACTAACAGGCTAGTGACCATTTTTACCAATTTACATTGGCTTACTGGAACACCCTTATAATTCCCTAGTATATGGTACTGAGGTACCCAGGGTATTGGGGTTCCAGGAGATCCCTATGGGCTGCAGCATTTCTTTTGCCACCCATAGGGAGCTCTGACAATTCTTACACAGGCCTGCCACTGCAGCCTGAGTGAAATAACGTCCACGTTATTTCACAGCCATTTTACACTGCACTTAAGTAACTTATAAGTCACCTATATGTCTAACCTTTACCTGGTAAAGGTTAGGTGCAAAGTTACTTAGTGTGAGGGCACCCTGGCACTAGCCAAGGTGCCCCCACATTGTTCAGAGCCAATTCCCTGAACTTTGTGAGTGCGGGGACACCATTACACGCGTGCACTACATATAGGTCACTACCTATATGTAGCTTCACAATGGTAACTCCGAATATGGCCATGTAACATGTCTATGATCATGGAATTGCCCCCTCTATGCCATCCTGGCATAGTTGGCACAATTCCATGATCCCAGTGGTCTGTAGCACAGACCCTGGTACTGCCAAACTGCCTTTTCTGGGGTTTCACTGCAGCTGCTGCTGCTGCCAACCCCTCAGACAGGTTTCTGCCCCCCTGGGGTCAAGCCAGGCTTGTCCCAGGATGGCAGAACAAAGGACTTCCTCTGAGAGAAGGTGTTACACCCTCTCTCTTTGGAAAATGGTGTGAAGGCAGGGGAGGAGCAGCCTCCCCCAGCCTCTGGAAATGCTTTCTTGGGCACAGATGTGCCCAATTCTGCATAAGCCAGTCTACACCGGTTCAGGGACCCCTTAGCCCCTGCTCTGGCGCGAAACTGGACAAAGGAAAGGGAAGTGACCACTCCCCTGACCTGCACCTCCCCTGGGAGGTGTCCAGAGCTCCTCCAGTGTGTTCCAGACCTCTGCCATCTTGGAAACAGAGGTGCTGCTGGCACACTGGACTGCTCTGAGTGGCCAGTGCCACCAGGTGACGTCAGAGACTCCTTGTGATAGGCTCCTTCAGGTGTTAGTAGCCTCTCCTCTCTCCTAGGTAGCCAAACCCTCTTTTCTGGCTATTTAGGGTCTCTGTCTCTGGGGAAACTTTAGATAACGAATGCAAGAGCTCATCCGAGTTCCTCTGCATCTCTCTCTTCACCTTCTGCCAAGGAATCGACTGCTGAGCGCGCTGGAAGCCTGCAAAACTGCAACATAGTAGCAAAGACGACTACTGCAACTCTGTAACGCTGATCCTGCCGCCTTCTCGACTGTTTTCCTGCTTGTGCATGCTGTGGGGGTAGTCTGCCTCCTCTCTGCACTAGAAGCTCCGAAGAAATCTCCCGTGGGTCGACGGAATCTTCCCCCTGCAACCGCAGGCACCAAAAAGCTGCATTACCGGTCCCTTGGGTCTCCTCTCAGCACGACGAGAGAGGTCCCTCGAATCCAGCGACTCTGTCCAAGTGACCCCCACAGTCCAGTGACTCTTCAGTCCAAGTTTGGTGGAGGTAAGTCCTTGCCTCACCTCGCTGGGCTGCATTGCTGGGAACCGCGACTTTTGCAGCCACTCCGGCCCCTGTGCACTTCCGGCGGAAATCCTTTGTGCACAGCCAAGCCTGGGTCTACGGCACTCTAACCTGCATTGCACGACTTTCTAAGTTGGTCTCCGGCGACGTGGGACTTCTTTGTGGGACTTCGGGTGAGCACTGTTTCATGCATCCTTGTAGTGCCTGTTTCTGGCACTTCTCCGGGTGCTACCTGCTGCTGAGAGGGCTCTTTGTCTTGCTCGACGTCTCCTCTCTCTCCTGGTACAATTTGCGACCTCCTGGTCCCTCCAGGGCTACAGCAGCGTCCAAAAACGCTAACCGCACGATTTGCAGCTAGCAAGGCTTGTTGGCATTCTTTCGGCGGGAAAACACTTCTGCACGACTCTCCACAGCGAGAGGGATCCGTCCACCAAAGGGAAAGTCTCTAGCCCTTTTTGTTCCTGCAGAAACCTCAGCTTCTTCTGTCCAGTAGAAGCTTCTTTGCACCCGCAGCTGGCATTTCCTGGGCATTTGCCCATCTCCGACTTGCTTGTGACTTTTGGACTTGGTCCCCTTGTTCCACAGTTACCCTAGATTGGAAATCCACAGCTGTTGCATTGTTGGTTTGTGTCTTTCCTGCATTATTCCTCTAACACGACTTCTTTGTCCTTAGGGGAACTTTAGTGCACTTTGCACTCACTTTTCAGGGTCTTGGGGAGGGTTATTTTTCTAACTCTCACTATTTTCTAATAGTCCCAGCGACCCTCTACAAGGTCACATAGGTTTGGGGTCCATTCGTGGTTCGCATTCCACTTTTGGAGTATATGGTTTGTGTTGCCCCTATCCCTATGTTTCCCCATTGCATCCTATTGTAACTATACATTGTTTGCACTGTTTTCTAAGACTATACTGCATATTTTTGCTATTGTGTATATATATCTTGTGTATATTTCCTATCCTCTCACTGAGGGTACACTCTAAGATACTTTGGCATATTGTCATAAAAATAAAGTACCTTTATTTTTAGTATAACTGTGTATTGTGTTTTCTTGTGATATTGTGCATATGACACTAAGTGGTACTGTAGTAGCTTCACACGTCTCCTAGTTCAGCCTAAGCTGCTCTGCTAAGCTACCATTATCTATCAGCCTAAGCTGATAGACACCCTATACACTAATAAGGGATAACTGGGCCTGGTGCAAGGTGCAAGTACCCCTTGGTACTCACTACAAGCCAGTCCAGCCTCCTACATTGGTTGTGCAGTGGTGGGATAAGTGCTTTGAGACTACTTACCACTCTTGTCATTGTACTTTTCATAAGAGAAAAATATACAAAACAAGGTCAGTGTATATACACATAGCCAAAAAGTTTTGCATTTCCTCTTTTCACTCTTTTCTAAGTGCTGAAAAGTACTTCTAACTTTCTAAAAAGTTCTAAAAAGTTTTAAAAGTTTTTTTCTCTGTCTTTCTAAAAGCTCTGACAAACTTTTTATCTTTTACTATCACTTTAACTCTCTCTAAAAATGTCTGGCACAGGCCAAAATGTTGATCTGTCCAAACTTGCATATGATCACCTTAGCTGGAAAGGAGCAAGGAGTCTCTGCATAGAGAGAGGTTTGAGTGTAGGGAAGAATCCTTCCTTAGAACTGTTAATTAACATGCTTAGAGTACAGGATAAGGCCATAAGTGCCCAATCTGTTGAAAAAGTAGCTAATGGTTCTCAATCTGATCCAGGGACTCCCCCAGGAAAAGATTCAGGAAAGAAAGTTCCTAGCCTGCCCATTACTAGACAGTCTAGCATAGTTGGTAATGATGGAGAGCCTCACCATAGAAATAGTGTTGTCTCACATCATAGCAAAAGCATTTATTCTCACCATACTGGTAGTGATGTTTCTGTTAGCCAAGCTGTTAGGGTGGCTTCTGTAAGGGACAGGTCTCCTTCTGCTCATTCTTCTGTGTCTAAGAATGTCCCTCCCACCAACCCTGATGACAGAATGTTAGAGAGGGAACTCAATAAGTTGAGGGTGGAACAAACCAGACTGAAGCTTAAAAAACAACAGCTGGATTTGGATAGACAGTCTTTTGAACTAGAGAAAGAAAGACAGAAGTTGGGTTTAGATACCCATGGTGGCAGCAGCAGTATTCCCCATAGTCATCCTGCAAAAGAGCATGATTCCAGGAATCTGCATAAGATAGTTCCCCCTTATAAGGAGGGGGATGACATTAACAAGTGGTTTGCTGCACTTGAGAGGGACTGTGTTGTACAGGATGTCCCTCAAAGGCAGTGGGCTGCTATCCTATGGCTATCATTTAGTGGAAAAGGTAGGGATAGGCTCCTTACTGTGAACGAAAATGATGCTAATAATTTTACAGTTCTTAAGAATGCACTCCTGGATGGTTATGGCTTAACCACTGAACAATACAGGATAAAGTTCAGAGAGACCAAAAAGGAGTCTTCACAAGACTGGGTTGATTTCATTGACCATTCAGTGAAGGCCTTGGAGGGGTGGTTACATGGCAGTAAAGTTACTGATTATGACAGCCTGTATAACACAATCCTGAGAGAGCATATACTTAATAATTGTGTGTCTGATTTGTTGCACCAGTACCTGGTAGACTCTGATCTGACCTCTCCCCAAGAATTGGGAAAGAAGGCAGACAAATGGGTCAGAACAAGGGTGAACAGAAAAGTTCATACAGGGGGTGACAAAGATGGCAATAAGAAGAAAGATGGTGAAAAATCTCAAGATAAGCATGGGGATAAGGGTAAAACCAAAGATCCCACTTCAAATCTTAAACACTCTTCAGAGGGTGGGGATAAAACTAATTCTTCCTCTTCTTCTCAACCTGCACACATTAAAAAGCCTTGGTGCTTTGTGTGTAAAAACAGAGGCCATAGGCCAGGGGATAAGTCCTGTCCAGGTAAACCCCCTGAGCCTACCACTACTAATACATCAAGCTCTAGTGCCCCTAGCAGTAGTGGTACTAGTGGTGGGACTGCTGGCAACAGTCAAGTTAAGGGTGTAGTTGGGTTCACTTTTGGGTCCATAGTAGAAACTGGGGTAGTCACTCCCAAGACAGTTTCTGTCACACCTAGTGGCATTGGCCTTGCCACACTGGCTGCTTGTCCCCTTACAATGGATAAGTACAGGCAGACAGTTTCAATAAATGGTGTTGAGGCCTTGGCCTACAGGGACACAGGTGCCAGTATCACTTTGGTGACTGAAAACCTAGTGGCTCCTGAACAACACATCATTGGACAACAGTATAAAATTATTGATGTCCATAACTCCACTAAGTTTCTTCCCTTAGCTATAATTCAGTTTAGTTGGGGTGGAGTTACTGGCCCTAAGCAGGTGGTGGTATCACCTAGCTTACCTGTAGACTGTCTCTTAGGTAATGACCTAGAGGCCTCAGGTTGGGCTGATGTAGAGTTTTATGCCCATGCAGCCATGCTGGGCATCCCTGAGGAATTGTTCCCTCTCATTTCTACTGAAATGAAAAAGCAAAGGAGAGAAGGCCTGAAAACTCAGGATCCCTCTCCATCAACAGGTAAAAAGGGTATCACAGTATCCCCTAACCACCCTGCCTTTCAGGATACCATTCCTGTGGTGGGAGAAACCTCTCCTGGGGTGGCACCTGTTCCAAGGGAAGCATCAGCTGGCAAAGCTGTACTCCCTGAGGTGGAAGTACCTCTCTGTGGGATAACTAACATTGGTGACAAAAAGACCATTTTAGTTAACATGGAGCATCCCTCCAACCCTCCCAGAGAAACTTTAGTGCAGAAACCCTGCACTGCCTCACAACACTTAGGACAGCATCCCTGCCCTAGTGTGGAGCTCATAGGACAGCATCCCTGTCCTGCTCCAACCCAACAGAAACAGCATCCCTGTTCTCTCTTCCAGCCATATGGACAAAGTTTTTGCCCAGCTATGGCTTTTCTGAGACAGCATCCCTGTCTGGCATTTCCATCACTACAAATAGGTTCAGTGGACAATTCCCACTGCTTTAAACTAAAACTTACTGATAGAAACTCTGAAAATACATCTTCACATTGTTGCTTAGCTAAAAAACTTCAAACAGGGTGGTTTACATCCCCACAGGGAAGTAACCATATAGTGGATGATAAAGGGAGTAACCAGTCTATTGCAGAGCTACTCTCTACTTATCACCACTTAGACAATAAAGTCTCAACTGGCCAAGGTTAGCCTTATTGTCCTTCGTTTGGGGGGGGGTTGTGTGAGAAAGTAGCCTCTTTCTAGCCTTGTTACCCCCACTTTTGGCCTGTTTGTGAGTGTATGTCAGGGTGTTTTCACTGTCTCACTGGGATCCTGCCAGCCAGGGCCCAGTGCTCATAGTGAAAACCCTATGTTTTCAGTATGTTTGTTATGTGTCACTGGGACCCTGCTAGTCAGGACCCCAGTGCTCATAAGTTTGTGGCCTATATGTGTGTGTTCCCTGTGTAGTGCCTAACAGTCTCACTGAGGCTCTGCTAACCAGAACCTCAGTGGTTATGCTCTCTCATTTCTTTCCAAATTGTCACTAACAGGCTAGTGACCATTTTTACCAATTTACATTGGCTTACTGGAACACCCTTATAATTCCCTAGTATATGGTACTGAGGTACCCAGGGTATTGGGGTTCCAGGAGATCCCTATGGGCTGCAGCATTTCTTTTGCCACCCATAGGGAGCTCTGACAATTCTTACACAGGCCTGCCACTGCAGCCTGAGTGAAATAACGTCCACGTTATTTCACAGCCATTTTACACTGCACTTAAGTAACTTATAAGTCACCTATATGTCTAACCTTTACCTGGTAAAGGTTAGGTGCAAAGTTACTTAGTGTGAGGGCACCCTGGCACTAGCCAAGGTGCCCCCACATTGTTCAGAGCCAATTCCCTGAACTTTGTGAGTGCGGGGACACCATTACACGCGTGCACTACATATAGGTCACTACCTATATGTAGCTTCACAATGGTAACTCCGAATATGGCCATGTAACATGTCTATGATCATGGAATTGCCCCTTCTATGCCATCCTGGCATAGTTGGCACAATTCCATGATCCCAGTGGTCTGTAGCACAGGCCCTGGTACTGCCAAACTGCCTTTTCTGGGGTTTCACTGCAGCTGCTGCTGCTGCCAACCCCTTAGACAGGTTTCTGCCACCCTGGGGTCAAGCCAGGCTTGTCCCAGGATGGCAGAACAAAGGACTTCCTCTGAGAGAAGGTGTTACACCCTCTCTCTTTGGAAAATGGTGTGAAGGCAGGGGAGGAGCAGCCTCCCCCAGCCTCTGGAAATGCTTTCTTGGGCACAGATGTGCCCAATTCTGCATAAGCCAGTCTACACCGGTTCAGGGACCCCTTAGCCCCTGCTCTGGCGCGAAACTGGACAAAGGAAAGGGGAGTGACCACTCCCCTGACCTGCATCTCCCCTGGGAGGTGTCCAGAGCTCCTCCAGTGTGCTCCAGACCTCTGCCATCTTGGAAACAGAGGTGCTGCTGGCACACTGGACTGCTCTGAGTGGCCAGTGCCACCAGGTGACGTCAGAGACTCCTTGTGATAGGCTCCTTCAGGTGTTAGTAGCCTCTCCTCTCTCCTAGGTAGCCAAACCCTCTTTTCTGGCTATTTAGGGTCTCTGTCTCTGGGGAAACTTTAGATAACGAATGCAAGAGCTCATCCGAGTTCCTCTGCATCTCTCTCTTCACCTTCTGCCAAGGAATCGACTGCTGACCGCGCTGGAAGCCTGCAAAACTGCAACATAGTAGCAAAGACGACTACTGCAACTCTGTAACGCTGATCCTGCCGCCTTCTCGACTGTTTTCCTGCTTGTGCATGCTGTGGGGGTAGTCTGCCTCCTCTCTGCACTAGAAGCTCCGAAGAAATCTCCCGTGGGTCGACGGAATCTTCCCCCTGCAACCGCAGGCACCAAAAAGCTGCATTACCGGTCCCTTGGGTCTCCTCTCAGCACGACGAGCGAGGTCCCTCGAATCCAGCGACTCTGTCCAAGTGACCCCCACAGTCCAGTGACTCTTCAGTCCAAGTTTGGTGGAGGTAAGTCCTTGCCTCACCTCGCTGGGCTGCATTGCTGGGAACCGCGACTTTTGCAGCTACTCCGGCCTCTGTGCACTTCCGGCGGAAATCCTTTGTGCACAGCCAAGCCTGGGTCTACAGCACTCTAACCTGCATTGCACGACTTTCTAAGTTGGTCTCCGGCGACGTGGGACTTCTTTGTGCGACTTCGGGTGAGCACTGTTTCCCGCATCCTTGTAGTGCCTGTTTCTGGCACTTCTCCGGGTGCTACCTGCTGCTGAGAGGGCTCTTTGTCTTGCTCGACGTCTCCTCTCTCTCCTGGTCCAATTTGCGACCTCCTGGTCCCTCCAGGGCCACAGCAGCGTCCAAAAACGCTAACCGCACGATTTGCAGCTAGCAAGGCTTGTTGGCGTTCTTTCGGCGGGAAAACACTTCTGCACGACTCTCCACGGCGAGAGGGATCCGTCCACCAAAGGGGAAGTCTCTAGCCCTTTTCGTTCCTGCAGAAACCTCAGCTTCTTCTGTCCAGTAGAAGCTTCTTTGCACCCGCAGCTGGCATTTCCTGGGCATTTGCCCATCTCCGACTTGCTTGTGACTTTTGGACTTGGTCCCCTTGTTCCACACGTACCCTAGATTGGAAATCCACAGTTGTTGCATTGTTGGTTTGTGTCTTTCCTGCATTATTCCTCTAACACGACTTCTTTGTCCTTAGGGGAACTTTAGTGCACTTTGCACTCACTTTTCAGGGTCTTGGGGAGGGTTATTTTTCTAACTCTCACTATTTTCTAATAGTCCCAGCGACCCTCTACAAGGTCACATAGGTTTGGGGTCCATTCGTGGTTCGCATTCCACTTTTGGAGTATATGGTTTGTGTTGCCCCTATCCCTATGTTTCCCCATTGCATCCTATTGTAACTATACATTGTTTGCACTGTTTTCTAAGACTATACTGCATATTTTTGCTATTGTGTATATATATCTTGTGTATATTTCCTATCCTCTCACTGAGGGTACACTCTAAGATACTTTGGCATATTGTCATAAAAATAAAGTACCTTTATTTTTAGTATAACTGTGTATTGTGTTTTCTTGTGATATTGTGCATATGACACTAAGTGGTACTGTAGTAGCTTCACACGTCTCCTAGTTCAGCCTAAGCTGCACTGCTAAGCTACCATTATCTATCAGCCTAAGCTGCTAGACACCCTATACACTAATAAGGGATAACTGGGCCTGGTGCAAGGTGCAAGTACCCCTTGGTACTCACTACAAGCCAGTCCAGCCTCCTACAGATAGTACACAGGAGGTTTTCTGATCTGTCTCCTCCCATGTTTACTATGTGGGTCATAAAACAAACAAGCCAGTCACTCAATTTTTTCCTTACACTTGACATGTAACATGTAACATGTGTAATACGTGATATCATATGTTATGGGTGTCACTGTAAACATTATGTGCAAACACACCAGGGCTTAGCCTTGCACTTAGTGGGACACTAATGTTCTTACAATTAACATATATGTAGCAATCAACCTTATGGACATAAAGCTCATGGTCAGATAAATATCAGAACTGCCTGTGTTTGAATGAAGAACACCCTAGGTCACCCGTATGGGAGAATGTGGTGGCTCTACCTATAAGCATGTGGTTACATCAGCATCACTACATATCAGTATGTTTGGCAATAGGATTGACTCACATGACCTGACTAGGACAGTACGAAATATCCCCACAACATCAGTTATTTAATTGGTGATGCATCAAAATATTCAGTGTAATTAGTTTAATTAGCTCAAAAATCGCAGATGCCTGACCCACTCCACTGGACATTATGAATTGTTTGCGACCTCCGGTAGACATCGTCATGGCGATAGGCCGATACTACCACAGCCATCACTGCTATATGAAAACATTGCTGCCTGTGGTACTCTTGGGCCAATGGCAGTGTACGCTGGTGGTGACGGTCATCTACGTGTCAGCCTTCACCACCATTCTCTGCAGAATCCCTCACTTGACCCCCTGACACTGCTGCCAGCAAGATCTCCACAACCTGAGCTGCTGATTACCACCTCTGGAAGCAATCATGTTTCATCAAACAGGTGATAGGGCCTCTGCCTCATCATCAGAAGAGCTGCAGAAGCTGGTTGACGAGGTCCTATCCCGGTATGACCAGTTCTATGGTGCACCAGAGGAAAAGGTAAGTGCACCATGTGCACACTTACCATCTACCACCACCTATCTCAGTTTTTAGTCTGTGTTTAAGCCCTGGTTGTCATTTGGTGTCTGCAAATACGTTTTTGTGCTATAACTGTGTATGTATGGTTGAGTGACTAAGCAGGTACCTATGTCAGGTGAAAGGTTTGAAGTTGAGAGAAAATGTGGTGAGTGTGAATTGAATATTCCCTGAACCAAGTTGTGTTGGATGCACTTGGCTAGATGAGTTGCCATGACAGCTATCCCCACTGAAAATATTCTAAAAAAGGTCTGTCATGTGTAGTCACATGTGGTTGCATGGCAGCAGTGGCTTGATGACATGCCCTGTGTGTCTGGGTGGAATCCCATTTGTATTGATACATTGTTTAAACATAGGTATGGGGCCACATTATGCCTTGTTGGACAGTTGCACTGAAGCCAGGTATTGACTCACTGTGCCCCTCAAATCTGGACACATGCACACATTGTAAATTGGTTATGGGCTACATAAGTAACTCTGGTGCATGTGATTAGTAGGACATGGTATGATGTGTAGGTCTGTCTGCTCAGTCTGTTGAGAATAATGCCTGTTTATGTCTGCCCACTTGATAACCTGACATCTGTCACTGTATCAGCTCACCTTTTGCACTGCAATTGTGGCCCTGTGCCTACTCCCTGATTCCCTGGACAACATATGAAGGTATCATTTTGTGCCTCTGGGCCTATCTACAGCATCTTAGGCCAATGTCCACTCATCACCATGGGATTTGCATTGGAGAAAGGCTCATCATATGTGTCTAATCTGCTCATTTCATTTATTTTCAACATGTGTAACATAGCCATTACAGCTCCCTTGATCACTCAGCCCTACTGTCTCCAGCTTAAAGCACTGACTTGTTCAGTACAAGCACCTCTATCTTCAGACATTGCACATCTGCAAACAATGTCCTGTAGTGTCATGTGTCCTGACTGTGTATTCTTTGTTTATGGGTATGAAGTTGGATGTGTACAATGCTGGGCGAGGTATTTCCCTATAGTGTCACAGTTTCTGTGTCCACATGTGTGGATGTATCTAGCTACTATTTGATGGTACACAGAAAAACCCCACCCCCTGAAGTAGCATGTGCCTGCATCTGTGTCAGCACATGTGCACACATGGATAGGTTTGCCAATATGTTTGCTCCACCTGTCACTCCCTTCAATGTGGTCAAGGAACTATGGGGGGTCATTATTACATTGGTGGTGAGTGTTAAAGTGGTGGAAATATCACCAACAGGCTGGCGGTAAATACAGCGAAATTATGCCCATGGCGGTGATCCCTCCCATAGACAGCCAACGTACCACACCAACTGCCAGGGCGTGAACACCACTGACTACGGCGGTAGCCGTCAACAGCCAGGCAGAAGACAAGGTACCACCCACCATATTATGACTTAGCAAACCACCAGGATTTGCAGGGCGGTACCAACGCCATTAAAAGCCTGGCGGAAACACTGCACACAAGACGAAAGACTCACCTTCAGGGACACAGAGGAGTCCGCCGCCGCCATGGAACTGGAACTTCAAGTTTTTCCAATGCTCTTCTACGCCATGGCCCTCCTGGAAGACCAACGCTAACGAAGACAACAACAGTGTGTACAACCACCTAGCACACAAGGGAGGGAGGGAGGGAGGAAAAAGAGAGTGACACATACATGCATAACACACACCATTCACACACACACCATAAATAGAACAAGCTACAGAATAAAACCAATGTCACAGGTCCCACGTCTAAATGAAAACAAGGACCACATTGAGAATCAAAGAACACTGTAATTTGATGCCAAGAGCCACCATATTGTCTTTTTGAAAGCAAATGTAGGAGTCAATGTCCAGATTGGGCCAATGGCTAGTCCAAAGAACAAAAGGGCCACATGCCCATAGGGCTCAGTCCAAGGCCCAACTTGATTCCTGATGCCATCTGGAATCCATTGTGCAGGGGCATCATGTTGGAAATGGGTAGGCACATCAGGGAGAAATGGTGGGGTGGGGGGGCACCTCAGCTGAAGTGGAGCACATGCCCACTGCTTCTGGAGGGGGCTCTTTGCAAAATTGCCTCTGGCGGGGAGTCTAAGGCCACAGTCTCTGAAGTGGGCAACATGCTGTTCTGCTTTCCTTCTCTTATCTCATGACCGAGCTTACAGAACCTCTCTAGAATGCACTTCTGAGTTTAAAGAAGACATTTATTGTTATTGTTACTTCACCACGAGGTTCCTGAGAGACAAAATTAGTAGAATGGCAGCACACGTTCAAAAGTAGTCGCAGCAATGAAAGCAAAATATATCAAAGTACTTCTCAGTTGCAATGTACACAGCAAATACATGTGATTATATTATAGCATAACTTCAAAGCAAAGCATAAAAGTCAAAATTGCATCACCGTAGGGCAAGGCTGTAGGGCCTATAACAGCTTCATTTTTCTAGGGCTTCAAGTTAATTACTCCAATTCAACTGCGAAAAAGAAATTTTCAACCCAAACGGGAGACAGGCAACTGACGTCTGGTTCCTATCTGAAGTCAAGATAGTTTCAATCTAACTCTGTTGTCCAGAGCCACCCCTTAAAAGCAACCTCAGTGTGAGAACCGTAGAAACCTGGAGAGTGGCCAATTCTCCAAGCCTCACTCGTTCTCAGACTGGATTGAGAGGTAAACACAAAATCTATGCACTCTTATCAGCTAGGGTCTGGTGTGAAAAACACAGCTTGGTCTATCTTGTGGAAAAACACAGCTTTGAAAAACACAGCTCATCTGCCATGTCTCAACTACAATGTCAAACGCCACGTTAAAGCCAATAGGCAGCTAACCTAAATATCAAATGTAATGGCTAATGCCATATTAAAGCCAATAGGCAGCTGACCTGAATACAGAATGTAATATCTAATGCCATGTCAAAGCCAATAGGCAGCTGACCTGAATACAGAATGTAGGGCCAGATGTGGCAAACGTTTGCGACTCGCAAACGGGCCGATTCGCAATTTGCGACAGTGCAAAATCGGAAATGGGATGCAAAAAGCCCATTTCCGACTCGCAAAAAGCGATGGGACCCGTTTGCGAGTCGCATCCGTTGCGACCCCATTTTGCGACCCGCAAATTGCAAGTCGCAATTTGCGAGTCGCAAACCTTATGCAATTGCAACTCGCAAATTGCGACTAGTCGCAAAAAGCCCAGTTTGCAAGTCGCATTTACCACTAACTCAGAGCAGGTGGTAACCATTACCAAAGTATAAAAGGAGACCCAGAAGGCATCTGGGTCACTCAAGATGGCGGACATATACCTGATAGCAGTGAGGAGGAGAGTCTACGCAGCCCAGCAGAGGAGGAGGAGGGGCCACAGACAGGAGAAGATATATAGAACAAGGCAGACCCTTTTCCAGCAAACTGAAGAGGAGATCTATGATAAATACCGCCTTAGCAGCGCTGCCATTCTAGAATTAATAGATTTACTAAAACCACAGCTAGAACACAAGACTCTGCGTGGCTGCGCCATCCCTACGCATGTGCAAGTACTATGTGCACTGCACCTCTTGGCCTCAGGGAGCTATCAGGGGGTCATTGCCGTGGCAGGTGGGGTATCCCAAAGTGCAGTGTCAAGGTTCCTCAGGGCATTCCTAGATGCCTTAGTAGCGCACAGGTCTCAGTTCATATACTTACCAAGGAATGAGGCAGAAATTAACAGCACGAAGCTGGACTTTTACCGCATTGCCCACTTCCCCCATGTCATTGGATGTGTAGATGGGACACACATTCAAATATGCCCCCGCTAATCTGGAACATATTTTCCGCAACAGAAAGTGTACCAACTCACTCAACATACAGGTTGTTTGTGATGCCCATTACGTCATCACGGACATCGTAGCTAAGTTTCCAGGCAGTACCCATGACTCATACATTTTTAGACATAGTGGGATACATCAACGCCTGGAACGTGGGGAGTTTGGAGACGGATACCTCCTAGGTAGAGCTGCATACACCTTGCAGACATACACACAGGTCACTGTGCACGACTATCTGGACTTACTAACAGTGTACTTTTGTGCCCGACAGGTGACAGTGCATATGCTCTAAGGCCATGGATCATGACTCCATTCTTAACACCCAGCAATGATTCAGAGAGGCAATACAACAGTGCGCATAAGAGGACCAGGAACCTCATAGAGCGCACCTTCGGACTCCTGAAGGCAAGATTCCGATGCCTCCACCGCAGCGGAGGCGCCCTCCAATACACCCCCATTACCGCTTTCAAAATTGTGGTCGCATGCGCCATCCTCCACAACATAGCCACCCGACGTGGGCTACCTCTCACCCCTGCAGACCCAGATCCTGATGATGAAGAGCAAGAACAACCACATCGCCATCATGGGGATTGGAGTCTAGCTAATCAAGGCAGACTGAGACGGGACCACATTGCAACGCAATATTCTGGACGGTACGTGTCAACTCCCACCATACTCACCTATTAACCATTTGTTAAGTGGAACAAAAATAACTGTTTTATTAATGTCATGAAGAAACTATATACAAGTTGAAATTGTCCATGGGCAGGAAAATGCCAACCAGTCATGTGGCACATTAACGCCATGTGCCACATGAATCTGTCCTGGCTGTTATCTATGATCTCCTGCCCCTCCTGCCAGCCTGGCTGGTCCCTGCTGCGTCCATGGTGCTGTGCCTACCACTCCTCAGCACCCTACTGTGAGTGGCAGAGACACTGCTCACTGTTGAGCCCTCCTCCCAGGTGTATTTGTTAACTTCCTGGCTGTGATGTCATCATCATGTGCCAGGAAGTGTTTCCAGGGTGTTCTGGTATGCTTTCTGGAGTGTTCTGCTGCATCTGCAAGCAATTTTGAAGGTATTTGCAATTTGCGACACCCACTCGCTAATTGCGAGTTCGTTTTTGCACACTCGCAAACAGCGACCTCGCAAACTGCGGACTCGCACACAGCGTTGCGAGTCCGGCTGCGAGTCGCATAATCGTATCGCTTTTTTTTCTGGCATTCCAATTTGCGACTCGCATTTTGCGAGTCGCATCAACTCGCAAAATGCGAGTCGCAATTTTTATTTTTGCTACATCTGGCCCGTAATGTCTAATGCCATGTCAAAGCCAATAGGCAGCTAAACTGAATACAGAATGTAATGGCTAATGCCATGTTAAAGCCAATAGGCAGCTAACCCAAATACCAAATGTAAAGTCTAATGCCACGTTAAAGCCAATAGGCAGCTAACCCAAATACCAAATGTAATGTCTAATGCCACGTTAAAGCCAATAGGCAGCTAAACTGAACAATGGGCAACTAATATGCGCAGTGGTGAAACATAACGTCACTGTTCAAACACAATTAATAGCATCACACATGCCCACTGGTTCTGGAGGGAGCTCCTTCCCCAAATGTCTCTGGTAGGGAGTCTAAGGCCACAGTCTCCAAAGTGGGGAACACGCCCACTGGTTCTGGAGGGTCCTCCTTGCACAACAGTCCCTGGAGGGTGGCCTACATGCCCACTGCTGCAGATGAGGGCTGCTGTGCCTTTGCTGGAGGTGAAGGCTGCTGTGCATCTGCTGGAGGTGAGGGCTCCTTGCCCACTGCTGGTGGAGGCATAACCCTGGCCACCTCTGCTTGAGCATGCCCGCTCACCCCAGAGGGTGGGCATCTCCTTCATACCAGGTACCTCAGGCCCTGCCCCAGTGAGCCCTGCTGCCCGGAGTGAGTAGGCTATTGACCTCCTGAGATCCATCTCTGTAGGACAACAACCATTGTGAATGCCATCTAGGGGCTGGTATCCCAGATGCAGCAATGCAATGCATTCCTGGAGGGCATCCCTTTTGTATTGGCAGCTCAACAGAGATCGTTTCAGGCTATGGCCTCCTCTTTGATGGCAGACAGTGTCCCTGTTCCTACCGTCCTCCCGCCAACTACCACTTCCCAGTCCCAGTCTCCTCAACCTCAACCCATCCCATGTACACATACAGACAAGCATGCACACAAAACATCACACAAGAGTGGCATAGACAAACACAGGCAGCACACTTCAGCCCACAAGCACTCACACAAACACCAGACAGTTGCACAGACAACATGCACTGCATCCACTGTCTCCCCCTCCTGCTCCTCCTCCTCCCTCACAGTCACATCTGCACTCACACATGCATGCACTGCATCAACAGCCACCACCACCATCACCACACCAAGCAGTATACATACCTCACTTGCAGACACCTCCACAGCATCCATCCACGCATTCCCTGTGTCCTCTCCCACCTCTGTCTGTCCCCGTCTTAAGAGACACAAACGCACACACTCAGACTCCCAACAGCCATCCACCTCACATCAGCACACTGCCTATGCGCCTGCACCCAAGTCCAGCAGACATACACCTCCACAACCACTCCCTCAACCTTCACTCCCATCCTTCATCCTGCCCCACCATCTCTAAGAAGCTTTTCCTTGCCCAACTTGACCTCTTCCGTCCCCCTCCCACCCTGTCCTGCCCATAAGAGTAGGGTCCCAACGACCCAGCCCATTACCTCAGCCAATCAGGCTGACACTGTTCCCATAAAATCAATAGCTGCTGGCACAAAGGAGCCCTAGAGTGTGATGGCTGCCATTTCTACTGTGAGCATACCTCTGCCTCAGAAAGGGAGGACTATGGTGGTGAAACCCAAGGGACATAAGATAGGGACAGCGGAGGCACTTCCTAATCCTTGAGGCAAGAAAGGGAATTTTCCCACTCTACCACCCAAAAAAAGGAAGGATCCCACTCCACCACCCAAAAAAGGGAAGGCTCCCACTCCACCAACAAAGAGAGGCAAGAGCCCCCCTCCACCAGCAGTGGGCAAGGAGCCCTCACCTCCAGCTAAGGAACGCAGGGTAACACCTCCACCAGCAGTGGGCAAGGAGCCCTCACCTCCAGTTGAGACACAGCAGCCCTCACCTCCAGCAGAGGGCATGTAGGCCACCCTTCGGGGACTGTTGTACAAGGAACCCCTTCCAGAAACAGTGGGCAAGTTCCCCACCTCAGAGACTTTGACCTTGTACTCCCCAGCAAAGAGAAATGGGCATGGAGCCCCCTCCAGAACCAGTGGGCAAGTTCCACACTTCAGCGTAGGTGCCCTCCACTCCCTTACCCCCTGAGGCACCTGCCCATTTCCAACATGATGCCCCTGCACAGTGTAGTGTGGACATTGTCAGGAAACAAGTTGGGGCTTGGACTGTGCCCTGTGGCCAGATGGGCCTTTTGTACTTTGGACCTTTCTGGACATTTACTCTTATTTTTTTTCACATAGACAATATGGGGGCGGTTGGCTTCAAATTATGATATCAGTTAAACCTACATGTAGTCCTTGCATTAATATGACGTGGGTCCTGTGACATTGGTTTTCCTCTGCAGCTGGTTGTGTGTATAATTTGAGTGTGTGTGAAAAGTGTGTGTTGTACGTGTGTGTGTCACTCTCCTTTTCCTCCCTCCCTCCCTTGTGTGCTAGGCCACTGTACTCACCATTGTCGTCTTCATTGGTGTTCCAGGTGGAGCATGGCATAGAAGAGCATCGGGAAGACTTGCAGTTCTGGGTACATGGCAGCGGTGGTCTTCTCTGTGTCTCGGATGGTGAGTCTTTTGTTTACTTTGCAGTGTTTCTGTCAGTCTTTTGAAGTCCGTAAATCGTGGCAGTTTGCTATGTCATAATGTGGTGGGTAGTACCCTGGCTTCCGCTTGGCTGTTGATAGCTGCTGCTGTGGTCAGTGGAGTTAACACCCAAGCGGTTGATGTGGTACATTGGCTGTCTATGGGAGTTATCACTGCCATGGTCATAATTTGGCGGTTTAACACCCTGGCAGTTGGTGTGGTACATTGGTGGTCTACGGAAGTTATCACTGCCATGGTCATAATTTGGCAGTAATTACCGCTACCCTGTTGGCGGTATTACCGCCACTTTAACAGTCAGATCCATTGTCATAATAACCATCTATATCTCTTCTAACTACTCTTACCCAGAGAAGATACAAAGTAGAGAGGGAGAAAATTCAGTATTTCCAGGAAGAAGTCCAATACTTAGTGCAGCCTCCATCCACCCAATGACAGAACCAGAAACTGTCAAAGGAATGCAGAAGTTTCTTAGTCTCTGTAATTATGTGAGGCGTGTTTTGTTTACTACAGCACACTATTAGCAACCTTGTTAGCAGCCATCAAACAGGCAAGAGATTGTGATGACAGGATAACATGGACACTAGAGATGAAGGTGACTTTTCAGAAGTTGAAATGACAAATGCTCCAGTCTGATTACATCAAGGAGTTTTATTTATTTTACCATTGCAGTGGCCAGGTAATGATGACTGCTCTCACACAGAAGTATCCTCTCACACACAAACCTATAGCATACTTCAGTGGTCTGCAGGATTCAGCTATAAAAGGACACCATGCCTGTGAGCAGGCTCTAGCAATAGCAGCCTTTGCAGTACAGAAATGCACCCCCATAGTTATGGGGGTACCCCTTACACTTTATATAGAACATGTAATATTTGTCATAATTCAGAAAGCCAAGACAACTCTCTACTCAGAGATTGACAGGATATGAGGTGATACTGTCACTACCATCCTTGAAGCTTGTGAAGTGTCATAAGATGAATCCTGTGACATTCTTTCCCCACTCAGTATTAGACTCTGAGGAGTATATGCTTGATTTTACAACTGATAGTTCCAATGAATGTAGTTAATCAACATGAGATCCCATACCAGATAGCATTGTCTGTGTTGCACCAGGAGACAGGAATTAGACACACAGGTGCAGCGGTATAAAAAGCACAGCAACGCTGTTCATTGGATACACTGTGTGTCATAGAGCAGCCAACAGTTCTTCCCTAACCCCACCCTAAATGTGATAAATTCCCCAATTCTGTGACCACATGGTCCGTTTAAGGCTCTTCATCTGGAGTTTGTGGATATGATCAATAGGTGCAGCAATGGGTTGCAGTGGGACCATGTATTAATTGTGATGCCAAATCAGCAGCTACATTCCTAATCCATGAAGTATATCCACAATTGGGATTCCATAAATGAAAAAAATTGACAATGGCACTCATTTTTCTAATGCAATATTTGAACATTACTACGCAGTTAGGAATAAAACATTAAGGCCTTCATTACAATCCTAGCGGTCGGTGTTAAAGCGACGGTAATACCGCAAACAGGCCAGCGAAAAAAAAAGTGGGATCACGACCGTGGTGGAAACTGCCATCATAGACAGCCACTTTAACACTCCGACCGCCACGGCGGTAGAAATAAACAGCGCAGCAGACACCGCCAACAGACAGGCGGAAGACAATGTACCGCCCATCCTATCACAACACGGCTATCCGCCACCTTTTCCGGGGCGGAACCAACGCGAATAAAAACACGGCAGAAACAGTATACAGAAGGGAAAACACTTACCTCTCCACATCCCACGAGGAACCAGGATGCCATGGAGCCAGAACTGCAGATCCTGCCGGCGATGGTCTTCCTGCTCCTCTATCAGGAGCTCCAACGACGGCGGCGACGACCACGGTGAGTACTGAACCTACAACACAGGGGAGGGGTGAGGGAAAAGGGAGTGACACACACATGCAACACTCAACACCCCCACCTTCACCCACAACACCATACACACAAATACATGCGTCAACATTACATATACACCCCCTACGCCCCCTTGAATAACACAAGGACAAGAGGAAATGATTTCAACGATTGTAATCAAAATAAATCCATCAGTCAAAACTCAAAATCCAGGATATACAATTATGTACACCAACTACACAAGTCTGGATAGTGCACCAATCATTGTACGTGGACCACTGGGCCCAAAATGCATGGGCGAGGCCCACACTAGATACCTGACTCCAAACGGAGAGAGAACACTGGAGGGACATCACATAGAAAATACACAGACACCTCAGGGGGAGGGACAGGGGGGACACCTCAGCCTGATGACCGAACAACGCCACTGCTCCACGAGGGCGCTCCATGCCCATTGATGTATTCTTGGGAGTGCAAAGCCACAGTCCCTCAAGTCTTTACAGTGGGTGGTTTGCCCACTGCTGCATCCTGGGAGTGCAAAGCCACAGTCTCTCAAGTCTCTCCAGTGGGTGGTTTGCCCACTGCTTTATCCTGGGGAGTGCAAAGCCACAGTCTCTCAAGTTTTTACAGTGGGTGGTTTGCCCACTGCTGCATCCTGGGGAGTGCAAAGCCACAGTCTCTCAAGTCTTTACAGTGGGTGGTTTGCCCACTGCTTGGTCCTGGGGAGTGCAAAGCCACAGTCTCTCAAGTCTCTCCAGTGGGTGGTTTGCCCACTGCTTGGTCCTGGGGAGTGCAAAGCCACAGTCTCTCAAGTGTTTTCAGTGGGTGGGTTGCCCACTGCATTATCCTGGGGAGTACAAAGCCACAGTCTCTCAAGTGGATGACAGTCTCCACTGGTTCTGGAGGGGGACTGGTGCCCAGAGTGCTTCATCCTGTTAAGGACAGAGGTAGTGGATGGATCTCTCCACTGGTTCTGGAGGGGAACTGGTGCCCAGAGTACTTCATCCTGTTAAGGACAGAGGTAGTGGATGGATCTCTCCACTGTTTCTGGAGGGGGACTGGTGCCCAGAGTGCTTCATCCTGTTAAGGACAGAGGTAGTGGATGGATCTCTCCACTGGTTCTGGAGGGGGACTGGTGCCCAGATTGCATCACTCACCCCGTGACGGACCCAGTTGCATCAGTGCCCCTGCCGCTCATGGGCTAGCGGTGCTTGAGATGGCGGTGCTCTGTGCAGCGGTGCTTGAGATGGCGGTGCCCTGTTCAGCGGTGCTTCAGATGGTGGTGCCCTGTTCAGCGGTGCTTCAGATGGCGGTGCCCTGTTCAGCGGTGCTTCAGATGGCGGTCTACATTGCAGGGTCTCAGCTGCTGGCGGTCCTTCATGGCCCAACGGGCCTTTTGCTGGCGGTCCTTTATGGCCCAGCTGGGCTTTTGCTGGCGGTGGCCTCCTGGGCAGCTGGGCTGGGGCTGGCGGTGGCCTCCTGGGCAGCTGGACTGGGGCTGGCGGTGGCCTCCTGGGCAGCGGGGATGATGGAGGTCTTCTCCGCCGTGCTGCTCTTCCCAAACTTGCCGGGTTTCTTGTGGCCCTTCCCCACCTTGGAAGGTGTCACAGCTGACTCCACACTCCCAACGGGACCCCTGGGAGCGGCTTTGGTGGCTGGAGTCTTCCCCCTCTCCCGCCGGGCACTGGGCAACTTCTGATGCTTCACAGGTGGGGGACTGTCTGTGCTGTGGCTCCGTGCCACAGTGGCTGTCCTGGTGGCCGGTGCACTCCACATACCGGTGACTACAGGCACCACTAGTACCGGAGATGTTGTGGCTGAGGTGCTACTTCGGGACCTATGAGATGGACGGGGTGGAGGAGGTGTGGGAAAGAGTCAAGGTTGGACAGGAAAAGTTTTTTGGACACACTGGGACGGGTAGCTGGAGGGGGTTTGGGAGTGGAGGAAGAGGTGGTGGTAGTAGGAGGTGTACGTTTGGTGACTTTTGGAGGCTGTTGTGAGGTGGATGGCTGTTGGGTGGGTGTGTGCCTGCGTCTGTGTATCTTGGGAGGGGGCGTCACAGACACACTGGGAGAGGACACAGGAGATGTGTGAATGGTAGTGGGGGTGGTGACTGCACGTGAGTGGGGTGTGGTGGTGGGTGTGCTGGAGATGGATGTAGTGGCTGTAGAGGTAGTACATGCAGGTGTGAGTGTAGACGAGACTGGGAGGGAGGAGGGAGACAAGGAGGAGGGGGACACAGTGGAGGCAGTGGATGTTGGTGTGTCTGCATGTGTGTGTTGCTTGCGTGAGTGCCTGTGGAATGTGTGGTGCTTATGTTTGCCTGAGCTTCCCTTATGTGTTGACGCGTGTGCAGGCTGGTCTGATGGTGTGCTTGGGAAAGGCTGAGATACAGGGGATTGGGTATGGGTGGAGGAAGTTGGAGGGGGGAGGCTGGACACAGGGACAATGGCTGCCATCAGTGCTGAGGCCAGAGCCTGAAATGCTCTCTGTTGGGCTGCCTGGCCAGAATGAATGCCCTCCAGGTATGCATTTGTTTGTTGCAAATGCCTCTCAACACTCTGGATGGCATTCACAATGGTAGACTGCCCAACAGTGAGAGATCTCAGGAGGTCAATAGCCTCCTCACTGAGGGCAGCAGAGGTGACTGGGGCAGGGCCTGAGGTGCCTGGGGCGAAGGAGATGCCCACCCTCCTGAATGAGCGGGCACGGGACACACGCTGAGGGGGCTGCTGGGAGGGTGGTGCTGGGAGGGGGGGTGGCGACTGTACCTGTTGATGCGGGGGGCACAGAGGGGCCCGCAACCGCATGGGAGCTCTCATCAGAGAAGGAGGCGATGTCACTGCTGTCACCTCCTGTCCCCGCCGTGGAGCTCCCCTCACCCTACGTCCCACTGGTGGCGTCAAACTTGTTTCACCCTCCAGGGCCAAGCGAGATGCAGCTCCCTCCTGCCCCGGTGCCACTGCTCATCCGCCTGATGATGCTATTGCACACAAGAACAGGGAGACCACTAAAGGGGGTGGGGGGAGACAGAAGAAACACATGTTCAGTGCATGCAACACCACTACCGTTGGTGGACACTACAGACACAGCAGCCCTCTGCACTACGCCATGCACTTATAGTTCCTAGATTATTCACATGCCCATGGGGTACAAGGCCCAAGCCCGATTGCTACACACATGGAAGTCATAGGAGCCTGACTAGGTGTAGATGGCACTAACCACTAGTGGGGTTGGGGTTCCACTGAGCCTGCCTCACAAGGGACCTTGCCTACCAAGCTCGCCCTGGCCTAGGGGAACCCACTGCCCACCTTGCGCAGAGTCAGATGAATGTGACTGTACTCACCCCCTTGTGGCTGCTGTGATGCCCTCAAGCGCCCATCCAACTCCGGATACGCCACCGACAGGATCCAGAACATGAGGGGGGTCATGGTACAATGGGCACCCCTCCCACGTTGGGAGGCCATCCCCAGCTGGGCCTCCGCCGTCTTCTTTCTCCAGTTGCGAAGGTCCTCCCATCTTTTCCGGCAGTGGGTGCTCCGTCTGTGGTAGACCCCCAGGGTCCGGACGTCCTTGGCGATGGCATGCCAAATATCCTTCTTCTGGTGGGCGCTGACATAGAGGAATAGTACAGGGGAAAAGGAAAATCTTTACCCGTCCGGACCGTCTTACTCATTGACCCATGTTCCCACCCTTGCCCTGACGCACATACACTCACCGTAAGCTCATGCAGGCCTCAGTCCCCCCCTATGTATCTTTCATCCACACCACTCCAAACAGGCATTGCCCATGCAGCATGCTCACAGTGTTCTCACCTGTTTGTCTGGAGGACCGTACAGTTGTGTGTACTGGGGGAGGACCCCATCCACTAGTCTCTCCAACTCCTCCGAAGTGAAGGCAGAGGCCCTTTCCTCAGACACATGAGCCATCGTCACTTCCAGACACAGGTCACAGCAGTGTAGGTCCTCTCCTGTTAATGTCAGGTATCAAGTAAGTAAACAGACAGAAAATGGCAGTCACGTCCGTGGCGGTGTGTATCGTCACCGCCGGCGTACATAGTCATTGGCTCCTGGGACCCATAGGGTCCAATGTTAACCAATGCAGGATTGCGCCGCGGTCTTCGACCGCCTACTGCGACAGTGTAGAACGCCAGCGCAGTTACCTCATATCCCCTTGTCCCACCTTACAGGTCAGACAGCCGCCATTTCAGGGGGCCACATGGCATTAATAATAACTGCATCACACCTATCTAGGCCTTGCATGCACACAGTAACAGCCACATTGCGGATTAATAAATCTGTGCAAATGACATTTTGTGATACCTCAGTGTTGGCTGACTCTCTGCTCGCTGTTCTCCTCCATAGGGTACGTCCGCTGGGGCAGGTGATGAGATGGCGGCATCCTCCGGTGTGCAGACCGCTGGTGGAACTGTCGACAATGGAAGAGAGACACATAATAGTCACCTACAAACTTGATCGTGCAACAATCCATGAACTGTGTGCCCAGTTGGAGCCAGACCTGATGTCAGCTATCCGCCATCCCACAGGGATACCCCCTGTAGTGCAGGTTCTGTCAGTACTCCATTTTCTAGCAAGTGGGTCTTTTCAGACAACAGTGGCCATTGCATCAGGGATGTCCCAGACAATTTCTCTAACTTGTTGTCCAGAGTGTTGTCTGCCCTGCTGAAACACATGCGCAGCTACATCGTTTTCCCTCAGGTGGAGGATTTGCCTACAGTGAAAGGTGACTTCTATGACCTGGGACATATCCCCAACATCATAGGTGCCATTGATGGGACACATGTGGCCTTGGTACCCCCACGCAGGAGTGAACAGGTGTACAGAAATGGGAAGAGCTACCATTCGATGAATGTGCAGATGGTGTGTTTGGCCGACCAGTACATCTCCCATGTGAATGCCAAATTTCCTGGCTCAGTGCATGACGCTTACATACTGAGGAATAGCAGCATCCCTTATGTGATGGGGCAACTCCAGAGGCACTGTGTGTGGCCAAGAGGTGAGGACAAGGACCCTATACAGTGTGAATAGTTGTCTGGGTATGTGGTTGTCCCTACGGGTTAGTATGTGTCTAACAGTTGTCCCTCGAAATTTGCATGTGACTCTGGGTACCCCAACCTGTCATGGCTACTAACCCCAGTGAGAAATCCCAGGACAAGGGCAGAGGAACGCTACAATGAGGCACATGGGCGAACTAGGAGGGTGATCGAATGGACCTTCGGCATCCTGAAGGCCAGGTTCCGGTGCCTCCATATGACAGGTGGTTTTCTCTACTACTCACCAAAGAAGGTGTGCCAGATCATCGTGGCCTGCTGTATGCTGCACAACCTGGCTTTAAAAACTGCAAACTTTGCACTTGTATAGCGCACTACTCACCCATTAGGGGCTGTATGCATACCGCTGTGGAACCCCTCCTGGCTTTTCCCTGTGAGGTGCCCACTCCTGGACAGCCCCAGGGCGAAGCCAGGCATCCAAGCGCTGTGAGGGACATTGTGGAGAGTAAGCAAGCTATTGCCCAGCATGGGACCCATTAATTAGATTAGGCACTGATGAAAGAATTATCTGGTCCAAGGGAATTGAGCCCAAGACACGCTGAGGTGGGAATTGAACACTCGTCCCACACCAGATCTCTGCATCAGGGTCTGCCTCTCTAACCATTGTGCCACACTTACGATGACAGGTGCCTTTTCTGCAGGAGGATGGTCCAGCTGGAGGTCTTGTGGCAGCTGTGGAGCCTGTGAACTGTGAAGAAGAGGAGGCAGAAGAAGAGGTTATCGACAACAGAAACAACGTTATCCAGCAATACTTCCAGTGAGACACAGGTAAGAAGATGTCACTGCGTCACGCATCTCATACTATTGTTTGAGCTATCATAAGTCTGTCATTTTCACTCAGTGTATGGTCCCTGACTTGTCACTTTGCCTTTCCATTTAACAGATGTTAACTTTGTGACCTCTGCTATATTTTCTCCAGCCCTACAGCTGTGTTTCATCGTTATGTGGACAATAAAATTGACATTGCTATATTCCATAGTTATTGCAATTACACATTTGTGAAAGCACAGACTGACTCCAGATTGTTTTGTGATTGAAGTGTGTTTATTTCTGTGCAAATAAGTGGAGGGGGTTATAAAATGGGCAGGGGTGATGGTGGAGGACTGTCCATGGCAGAGTCCAGTCTATTTGTTTCACAGGTGCATTGTCCAAAGGGGCATAAGAAGTGGAGCAAGGTCAGTTGAAGGATGGACAGGGTGACATAGTGGGACAGAAGGGTGACATTCAGGGGGGTCTCATTTCCTGGCGGGGGTCTTGGCAATGTTCTCTGTCTTGTTCCTGGATCTCAGGGACCCTTTGCGGGGTGGCTCTCCATCTGCAGGGGGTGGGGTGCTGGTGTCGTGGTCCTGTGGTGGTGCCTCCTGTCCACTAGCGCCGGTGGAGGGGGAGGGCTGTTCATCATCTAGGCTAGTGTCAGGGGCCCCTTGTTGTGCCACAGTATCCCTCCTGGTGTTGACAAAGTCCTGCAGCACACTTACAATGGTGACCAGGGTGGTGTTGATGGACTTCAGTTCCTCCCTGATCCCCAGATAGTGTTCCTCCTGCAGCCGCTGGGTCTCCTGAAAGTTGGGCAGTACCGTTGCCATCGCCTCATGGGAATGATGGTATGCTCCCATGATGTTGGAGAGGGCCTCATGGAAAGTGGGTTCCCTGGGCCTGTCCTCCCCCTGTCGCACAGCAGTCCTCCCAGTTCCCCTGTTTTCCTGTTCCTCTGTCCCCTGAACCATGTGCCCACTGCCACTGCCCCCAGGTCCCTGATTTTCTTGGGTTGTGGGTTTGCCTTGGTTCCCTGTAGTGGTGGACACACTGATGCTTGACGTGTCCTGGGGACTGAGGGATGGGCCTGCTGGGTAGGTGCTGTGGTGGGGTTTCCTGAGGGGGGAGGCTCTGTGGTGGCTTGTGCCAGTGTCAGGGGAACCAACTGTCCCGAGGTCCCAGATGGGACGGGCTGGTCATCTTGATCCAGTTTTGCAGAGCTGCTGTCATCACTGTCGGTCTCTTCTGTGGGGGGACAGGATATGTCTGGACCTCCGGTCTGGCGACGTTGGGTAGGGGTCCCGCAGCAGTGTAAAGGCTCATTATTGCATCTCTGTGTGCCACTGTGTGCAATGGGTGAGTGACCCTGTATTCCAGTGCTTGCATTCTTGTCTAGGTCCTTGTGTGATATTTGGTTTGGGGTCTGTGTGGGTATCTGTAGTGGACATGCTTTGGTGATGGTTGTCCATGCTTTGGTGTTGCATGCAGGGCTTGGTGTTGGGATGGGTGGGTTTTGATAGTGGGACATATGTGAGGTGTTGGAGAGATGGGGTGAGGGTGAGGGTGGGGGTATGTGATGGCATGCAGGTAGGGTGGGGGATATAATTGTTAGGAGTTGACTTACCAGAGTCCATTCCTCCTGCTGCTCCTGCTAGGCCCTCTGGATGCAGTATTGCCAAGACTTGCTCCTCCCATGTTGTTAGTTGTGGGGGAGGAGGTGGGGGTCCACCGCCAGTCCTCTGTACTGCAATCTGGTGTCTGGAGACCACGGAACGCAACTTCCCCCGTAGGTCGTTCCACCTCTTCCTGATGTCATCCCTAGGTCTTGGATGCTGTCCCACTGCATTGAACCTGTCGACGATTCTGCTCCATAGCTCCATCTTCCTAGCAATGGAGGTGTGCTGCACCTGTGATCCGAATAGCTGTGGCTCTACCCAGACGATTTCCTCCACCATGACCCTGAGCTCTCAGAGAACCTGGGGTGTCGTTGAGGTGCCGTGATGTGGTTTGGGTGATGTGTGAGGTGGTGTGTGTTGTGATGTGTGAGGGGATGTGTTGTTGTGTGTTGTTTAAGGTGCGTTGATGTTGTGTGAGTGATGATCTTGTGTGTCTGTGGATGCTAGTGTTGTTTCTGGTGGTGTCTCTCCCTGGCCTTCTTTCGAAATTTTGGTAGTAAGGGTTTGTGGGTGATGTGGGAGTGTGTTTTATATTGGAATGGGTGTGTGGGAGTGGTGTGTGTATGTGTATCAGGTGTCTGTATTTCGAACTGTCCAATGTGGTTGTGTTTTGTAAATGTGTGTGTATTTAGAGCGTGACGGTGTGTACTGCCAATGGTTTATCGCGGTTGAAAGACTGCCGCGTGGATTTGTGGGTCGTGATAGTGTGGGCGTATTCCTGTTGGCGTGACGGTGGAGGTTTTGTTATCACCAGTTTATCACTGACCTTTGGTGTGATGACTTGTGTGGGTGTCTGGATTATGGCGGATTCCGAGCTGTGGGTCGTAATAGCTGTAGCGAAATTCCACCGTCGCAACGGTTTGTTGGCGGTCTTCTGCACGGTGGTAAGCGGGATTTACCACCAATGTTGTAATGAGGGCCTAATTGTTTTCTGTATACTACCCCCAACGTAATGGTACAGTAGAGTGCCTGAATGACCTTGTGAAGAGTAAGATCAACAAGTTATGCAGAACATTAACCCCTGCACTGCCAGACCTTTTCCCCCTCAGGTGGCAGGCATTTTTTTGGCTATTTGGGGGAGTTTGCGCTTAGGCTCTCATAACCTTTTGTCCACATAAGCTACTCACGCCAAATTTGTGTCTTTTTTTCCCAACATGATAGGGATTCTAGAGGTACCCAGAGTTTTTGGGTTCCCATGGTGGTGACCAAGAAGTTAGCCAAAATACAGCAAATTCTTTTTGTTTTTTTAAACGGGAAAAAAGGGCTGCAGAAGAAAGCTTGTGTTTTTTTCCACTGAAAATGGCATAAACAAAGGGTTTGTGATGGTAAAATCACTATCTTCCCAGATTTCAGGAACAGACAGACTTGAATCAGAAAAACTAATTTTTCAACACAATTTTGGCATTTTATTGGGACATACCCCATTTGTACTATTTTTTGTGCTTTTAGCCTCCTCCCAGTTAGTGACAGAAATGGGTGTGAACCCAATGTTGGATCCTGGACAGCTAAACATTTCTGAATGGTAGACTACATTCTGAGTCTACTACAGCTGAAATAACAAAATATTGAAATTGAGGTGACAAAAACAGCCATTAGTCTCCATGTTTTACTCTGTAACTTTTTCTTGCAGTCAGATTTTCAAAAGCAATATACTGTTACTGCTGGACTCTTCTAATTGTGGGGATATATAGGGCTTGTAGGTTCATCAGGACCCCTAGGTACCTTGTAATGGGTTTTCATTGTATAGCAGATATACAGCAATTCATTTGCTGAATTATAGAGTGAAAAATAGGTATCAAGGAGTCCTTTGTTTTTCCAAAATGGACACAAGATAAGGTGTTGAGAAGCAGTGGTTATTGGAACATCTCTGAATTCCTGGGTCCCCATACTAGCATGTGAATTACAGGGCATTTCTCAAATAGACATCTTTTTTACACACTGTCTTACATTTGGAAGGGAAAAATGTAGAGAAAGACAAGGGGCATTAACACTTGTTTTTCCATTCTGTATTCCCCCAAGACTCCTGATAAAAATAGTACCTCACTTGTGACAATGGGTGCTCCGCCGGTTGTAGACCCCCAGGGTCCGTACCTCCTTGGCGATGGCATGCCAATGTGCCCTCTTCTGGTGGGCGCTGACCTAGTAGGGAGACACAGAGAAGAAACACAGAGGTCAGGCACCTGCACGATGGCAATAGCTGGCTGACTGTTAGACATAGGACAGACAGTACTCCCACCAGTTTCTCCAGTTCTTCCTGGGTGAAGGCCGGGGCCCTTTCCCCTGCACCACATGGAACATCCATAGCCAGAGGCAGGCCACAGCAGTAGACAGAGTGGAGTACTTGTCCGCACAGGATCAGGGAGTCAAGTGATCACACAATGACGAACGAGCATACGTTCTGTGGCGGTATGCACTGTCACCGCCAGTGGCGATCATGATACGCCAGGATTCCCCATTGGCATCCATATTAGTCAATGAGGGTGCGAACAGCGGTCAACATCGCCGTACGCTGTGACGTCAACCGCTAGCGGTCTTAGGTCACTCACACAATGAAGGGGCAGAACTACATTGAGCAGACATTTTGCCATCTCCTACGCATCTTGAAATTCAAATTACTCACAATGCTGGGCTGACTAGCCATATTAAGCACCTAGGCCTCTATCCATAGAGTATATAATCACACATGATTTACTCCATTCCCTCTTAGTGATGTCAATGTACATCTGTCAGATTGCAGGTATTGTACAGACACTACTATGAAGAATGCAGTGAATGTGTTTAGCAAATATGCCAGTGTATGTGTGCACATGACTCCTTGTTCTTAACCCTGACAGGTACCGACCCTTGTGGCGAGGAAGGGCACTATCTGTGTACAGACCACTTGTGGATATGGGACCATGGTAGAGCGTCAGATCCTTATCACTTGCAGACTCACACGTGCAACAATTCAGGACCTATGTGCATAACTGGATCCTGCACTGACTCCCCGAAATCGTAATCAGCATGCCATTCCAACTGAGGTGCAGGTGCTCTCCGCACTCCATTTCCTGGCCACAGGCTCTTTTCAAGTGACAGTGGGGATGGGTGCTGGTTTCTCACAGCCAATGTTCAGCCAGGTACTGACAAGACTTCTGAATGCATTTGTACAACATCTGCAGTCCTATGTGCGATTCCCCAAAAAGTGCTGAGCTCCCTGCCATCAAGTCAGACTTCTATGCCTTTGCAAACATTCCCCATGTTATTGGTGCTATCGATGGAATCCACATACCCATCATCCCCCCAAGAGTGAGTGAACAGGTGTACAGAAACATGAAGAACTTTCACTCCATGAACATCCAATTGGTATGCACTGCAGACCAGTACATATCCCATGTGAATGCCATGTTTCCGGGTTCAGTCCATGATTCATTTGTTTTGAGGAACAGTAGTGTGCCACAAAAGATGGAACAACTCCAAGAGGACAGAGGGTGGATCATAGGTACGCGTGCCTGTCACTAACTGACAAATTGCAGAAAAACAGCCTGTCAGACTATGGGACATTACAATGACGACTCTGTATTGACCATTTCTCTAGGTGATTCTGGCTATCCAAACTTGGGTTGGCTCCTGACACCAGTGAGGAATCCCAGGACGGATGCAGAGAGGAATTACAATGAGGCCCATGGACGTACTAGGAGGGTGATAGAGCGAACTATAGGTCTCCTGAAGGCTAAATTCCGGTGCCTACACATCTCAGGGGGGGTTCCCTGGCCTATGGGCCTGTTAAGGTGTGTAGGATAGTTGTGGCATTCTGCATGCTGCACAACGTGGCAGTGAGACATTCAATCACGCTTTTGGAGGTGGAGGGTGCTATAGGTCCTAATCTGTTACATCAGAGAGGTGAGGAGAGTGATGGTGAGGATGAGGAAGGGGAAGATGTCAATTCAAGAAACCAACTGATACAACTCTACTTCCAATAACTGTCTGGGACTTCAGCCTGTATATGTGGTTAGTGACTGGTACTGTAAGTGTGCCATGGCAACTAGGGGGAATTGGTCAGGATATGTGAGTCATGAACCTCTTCAGCATGGTACAGACAGACAATATATGCATTCCCTTCTTGACTGTTTTGAAACACACTGTACCACCACCATGCACAATTTGACAATAAAGTTTACCCCTGCCTGTTGCATCATTACTCCACTTTGTTCAACATTGAAAACAGGGGACAGGGTTACAGGTCAGATAAGTTGTTCATTCGTGGAATACATTGAAATGTGCTATGTACAGTGATGGAAGTCGTAATGGTTGGTTGTCCTCAAAACCGACTTGGTGGCAGGCCTGTTTGATGTCATAGGTGGGTCCTATTTGTAGTTAAGTACTTTATTTAGCCCTCAGCTAAGTGCAGTTGGTCAATGGGTGGGATGGTTGCTTGGCAGTAGTAGCAGTGTCAATTGTTGGAAGGGGGCTTGTTCTTAGCTGGGTTTCCAGTGCTATATCTTGGCCTGAGACTACGTTTGGGCGCCTGCTGTGCAGCTACTTGGGGTGACATGGGCAGTCATTACAACATTGGCGGTAAAAGCCGCTTACCGCCGTGCAGAAGACCGCCAACACACCGCCGCGGCTGCGGAATTCCGCCACAGCTATTATGACCCACATTTCGGAATCCGCCAAAATTCAGACACCCACACAAGTCCGCCACACCAAAGGTCAGTGATAAACTGGCGAAAACAAAACCGACACCGTCATGCCAACAGAAATATGCCCACACTATCACGACACACAAATCCACCCGGCGGTCTTTCAACCGCGGTATTCCATTGGTGGTACACACCGCCGCGGTCAAAATACACACACCTTTCCAAAACACAGGCACATTGGACAATTCAAAATACACACACCTGATACACATACACACACCACTCCCACACACCCATTACAATATAAAACACACACCCACATCACCCACAAACCCCCACGACCAGAATCACCGAGAGAAGGCCAGAGAGAGACACCACCGTCAACAAACTAGCATCCACAGGCACACAACACCATCACCCACACAACTTCCACGCACCTCACACAACACACCACTACATATCACCACACTTATCACCACACACTCCACCCCACACATCACCGACCCCACCCCATGGCACGGCAGAGACACCCCAGTTTCTCGGAGGAGGAGCTCAGGGTCATGGTGGAGGAAATCATCCGGGTAGAGCCACAGCTATTCGGAGCACAGGTGCAGCACACTTCAATTGCAAGGAAGATGGGGCTATGGTGAAGAATAGTGGACAGGGTCAAAGCAGTGGGACAGCACCCAAGAAATCGGGAGGATATCAGAAAGAGGTAGAACGACCTACGGGGGAAGGTGCGTTCCGTGGTCTCAAGACACCACCTGGCAGTTCAGCGGGCTGGCGGCAGACCCCCACCTCCTCACCCACAACTAACAACATGGGAGGAGCAAGTCTTGCCGATTCTGCATCCTGAGGGCCTCGCAGGAGTAGGTGGAGTAATGGACTCTGGTAAGTCAAAGCTTTACTATTACATCCCCCACCCTACCTGCATGCTATCACATACCTCCACCCTCACCCCCAGCACCCCAACTCCTCACATATGTCCAAACATCACAAACCACCCATCCCAACACCAAGCCCTGCATGCAACAACAAAGCATGGACACCCATCACCAAAGCATGCCCACTGCACATACCCATACAACCACCTAAACCATCATCACACAAGGTCCCACACAGGAATGCTAGCATTGGGGTACACGGTCACCCACCCATTGCACACCATTACACACACAGGTTTAATAAACATCCTTTTATATCCCTGCAGGACCCCTACCCAATGTCACCGGACAGGAGGGTCCACACATGTCCACACCACCAACAGAAGAGGCCCACAGTGATGACAGCACCTCTGTCCAATTGGATCTAGATGACCAGCCCGGACCATCGGGGACCTCGGGACAGTCGGTTCCCTGCAGCGGGCCCACACCTCCGTCCCCAGGACACGTCAATCAGCAGTGTGTCCACCACTACAGGGAACCCTGGATAACCCTCCACCACAACAACAGGGACCTGGGGGCAGTGGCAGTGGGCACACGGTCCAGGGGACAGAGGCCCAGGAACACAGGGGAACTAGGAGGGCTGCTGTGCGACAGGGGGCGGACAGGCCAAGGGAACCCACTCTCCACGAGGCCCTCTCCTCCATCATGGGAGCCTACCACCACTCCCAGGAGACGATGGCAACGGTACTGGCCAAGTTTCAGGAGACCCAGCGCATGCAGGAGTAACAGTATATGGGCTTCAGGGAGGAACTCAGAACCATAAGCTCCACCCTGGGCACCATCGTAGGGGTGCTGAAGGAAGTACTCAACACCAGGAGGGACACTGTGGCACTACAAAGGGCCCCTGACACTATCCTGGATGATGAACTGCCCACCCCCTCCGCCGACGCTAGTGGACAGGACACCCCGCTACAGGACCACCACACCAGCACCCCACCCCCTGCAGAGGGAGAACAACCACGCAAACGGTCCCTGAGATCCAGGACAAAGGCAGAGCACGATGCCAAGACCCCCGCCATGAAATTAGACCACCCTGATTGTTATCCTTCTGTCCCACTTTGTCACTCTGTCCATTCTTAAACTGCCCCAGCTCCACTTCCTATGCCCATATGGGCAATGCACCTGTGAGACTAATAGACTGGACTCTGCCATGGACACTCCTCCACCATCACCCCTCACCATTTCACTACCCCCTCTAATATTGAGCACTTAAATAAACACACCTAAAGCACAAAACGATCTGGAGTCTGTCTGTGATTTCAAAATAGTGTATTATCAATTACAGTGACAAAATGCTTTTTAAATAGTAATGTCAACATACCTATGTCACACAGCTCTAGTCCATGAGGAATCTAAGCAGATGTCACGCAGTGGGACCCACATCTGTGAAATCATAAGGGAAAGTGACAACTCAGTGACCATACACTGGGTGAAAATGACAGACAGTAGAGAGGTAGTAGTGTTAAAGTACATGTAGTAGGCAGGTTTGCATTCTTACCTGTGTCTCACTGGAAATATTGAAGGATCACTCAGTCCCTGTTGTGCATGTCTTCTTCCTCTGCTTCCTCCTCTTCACTGTCCACAGGCTCCACAGCTGCCACAACACCGCCATCTGGACCATCCTCCTGCAGAAAAGGCACCTGTCGTCGCAAAGCCAAGTTGTGAAGCATGCAGAGCACCACAATGATCTGGTACACCTTCTTTGATGAGTAGAATAGGGATCCACCAGTCATATGGAGGCACCTGAACCTGGCCTTCAGGAGCCCCAAGGTCCACTCGATCACCCTCCTAGTTCGCCCATGGGCCTCATTGTAGCGTTCCTCTGCCCTTTTCCTGGGATTCCTTACTGGGGTCAGTAGCCATGACAGGTTGGGGTAACCAGAGTCACCTGCAAATGGTGAGGGACAACTGTTAGACACACACTAACCTGTAGGGATAATCCCAGACCCAAACAACCATTCCCAATGACTTGCTTCCAGGTGCTCACCTAATAACCACACACGGTGCCTCTGGAGTTGACCCATCACATAAGGGATGCTGCTATTCCGCAGGATGTAGGCGTCATGCACTGAGCCAGGGAACATGGCATTCACATGGGAGATGTACTACTCTGCCAAACATACCATCTGGACATTCATCGAATGATAACTCTTCCGGTTTCTGTACACCTGTTCACTCCTGTGGGGGGGGGACCAAAGCTACATGTGTCCCATCAATGACACCTATGATGTTGGGGATATGTCCCAGGGCATAAAAGTCACCTTTCACTGTAGGCAAATCCTCCACCTGAGGGAAAACGATGTAGCTCCGCATGTGTTTCAGAAGGGCAGATAACACTCTGGACAATACGTTGGAAACCATAGGCTGGGACATCCCTGATGCCATGGCCACAGTTGTTTGAAATGAGCCACTTGCAAGGAAATGGAGCACTGACAGGGGGGATTCCTGTGGGATGGCGGATTGCTGACATCAGGTCTGACTCCAACTGGGTACACAGTTCCTGGATTGTGGCAAGGTCAAGCCTGTAGGTGATAATCAAATGTCCCTCCTCCATTGTCGACAGGTCCACCAACAGTCGGTACACCGGAGGATGCCGCCATCTCCTCACATGTCCCAGCGGACGGTGCCTATGAAGGACAACAGCGAGCACAGAGTCAACCAACTCAGAGGTAGGTACCCACAGTTTACACAGAACACCATCCATACACAAAAGGTAGCCTGTATGTGTGTTGAGTCTAGGCCTAGGTCTGTGTGACGCAGTTGAAAATAATGCCATGTGGGTCCCTGAAATGGCGGCTGCCTGACCTCTAAAGTGGGACAATGTGAGGTAACTGCACTGGCGTTGTACACCGTCACGGTAGACGGTCGAAGAACGCGGCGCGATGCTGCATTGCTTAACATCGGACCCTATGGGTCCCAGGAGCCAATGACGATGTACGCCGGCGGTGACGGTACACACCGCCGCGGACGTGACTGCCATTTTCTATCTGTTTAATCACTCGATGCCTGATCTTCGACAGGAGAGGACCTACACTGCAAGTGCTGCTGTGACCTTGGTCTGGAAGAGACAATGGCCCGAGTGTCTGGGGAAAGGGCCCCTGCCTTCACATCGGAGGAGTTGGAGAAACTCGTTGATGGGGTCCTCCCCCAGTACAGCTACTCTATGGTCCTCCAGACAAACAGGTAAGTACACAGGGAGTATGTTGTATGGGCTATGCCTGTGTGGAGAGGGCTGGATGTAAGAAGGAAGGGGGCAGAGTGCTGCGTGCATGAAAGACGGTGAATGCATGTGCCACATGGCAAGGGTAGGGATGGGGGCCAATCACTTTGACGGTGCAGTTGTTAATGACTTCTCTTTTTCCCCTGTACATTTCATGTAGGTCAGCGCCCACCAGAAGAAAGATATTTGACGTGCCATCGGCAAGTACGTCCGGACCCTGGGGGTCTACCACAGACGGAGCTCCCACTGCCGTAAAAGATGGGAGGTCATTCGCCGCTGGAGCAAGAAGACAGCAGAGGCTCAGCTGGGGATGGCCTCCCAATGTGGGAGGGATGCCCGTCACACCATGACCCCCCTGATGTTCAGGATCCTGGCGGTGGCCTACCAGGAGTTGTATGGGCGCTTGAGGGCATCACAGCAGACACAAGGGGGTGAGTACACTCTCATTCAGCTGACTTTGCGCGCATTACAAGGTGTCTTGGTGGGGGGTGTGGGCTGTGGGTTTCCCTAGGCTAGGGTGAGTTCCGTAGGCAATGCCCCTCTGTAAGGCAGGCCATGAAGCACCCCATCCCACCTTTGTAGAGTGCCAAGTACAGCAATTCATGCCCCTGTGTCATCTATATGTGCGAATGTCGTCCATAGCCTTGTAGGCCATTTCCCAGGAATGGAACAGTGGAGCCCAAGAGCGCGGCGTAGTGAAGGGGGCTTCTGTGTCTGTCGTGTCCGCCAACGGTAGCGGTAATCCATGCACTCAACATGTCTTTCTTCTGTTTCCCCCCCTTTTTGTGGTCTCCCTGTTCTTGTGTGCATTAGCATCATCAGGTGGAGGAGCAGTGGCACCGGACCCCGTGCCCGCTCACCCAGAAGGGTGGGCATCACCTTCGTCCCAGGCACCTCAGGCCCTGCCCCTGTCACCCCTGCTGCCCTCAGTGAGGAGGCCATTGACCTCCTCAGGTCCCTCACTGTTGGGCAGTCTACCATTTTGAATGCCATCCAGGGTGTAGAGAGGCAGTTGCCACAAACAAATGCATTCCTGGAGGGCATTCATTCTGGTCAGGTGGCCCTTCACCGAGCTTTTCAGACTCTGGCCTCAGCACTGATGGCAGCCATTGTCTCCGTCTCTAGCCTCCCCCCTCCAACTTCCTCCATCCCGACCCACTCCCCTGTACCTCTGCCTATCCCAAGCACACCATCAGACCAGCCTGCACACACATCAACACACAAGGGAAGCTCAGGCAAACATAAGCACCAC
The DNA here is from genome assembly GCF_031143425.1 of Pleurodeles waltl. Taxonomy (NCBI): domain Eukaryota; kingdom Metazoa; phylum Chordata; class Amphibia; order Caudata; family Salamandridae; genus Pleurodeles; species Pleurodeles waltl. The sequence goes on from NC_090447.1 coordinate 1,222,804,051, forward strand.
ACATTCCACAGGCACTCACGCAAGCAACACACACATGCAGACACACCAACATCCACTGCCTCCACTGTGTCCCCCTCCTCCTCGTCTCCCTCCTCCCTCCCAGTCTGGTCTACACTCACACCTGCATGCACTACCTCTACAGCCACTACATCCCTCTCCAGCACACCCACCACCACACCCCGCTCACGTGCAGTCACCACCCCCACTACCATTCACACGTCCCCTGTGTCCTCTCCCAGTGTGTCTGTGACGCCCCCTCCCAAGATACACAAACGCAGGCACACACCCACCCAACAGCCATCCACCTCACAACAGCCTCCAGCGCATGCACCTTCACCCAAAGTCACCAAACGTACACCTCCTACTACCACCACCTCTTCCTCCACTCCCAAACCCCCTCCAGCTACCCGTCCCAGTGTGTCCCAAAAACTTTTCCTGTCCACCCTTGACCTCTTTCTCACACCTCCCCCACCCCATCCATCTCATAGGTCCCGAAGTAGCAACTCAGCCACAACATCTCCGGTACCAGTGGTGCCTGTAGTCACCGGTATGTGGAGTGCACCGGCAACCAGGACAGCCACTGTGGTACGGAGCCACAGCACAGACAGTCCACCACCTGTGAAGCATCAGAAGTTGGCCAGTGCCCGGCGGGAGAGGGGGACGACTCCAGCCACCAAAGCCGCTCCCAGGGGTCCCGTTGGGAGTGTGGAGTCAGCTGTGACACCTTTCAAGGTGGGGAAGGGGCACAAGAAACCCGGCAAGTCTGGGAAGAGCAGCACGGCGGAGAAGACCTCCATCATCCCCGCTGCCCAAGAGGCCACCGCCAGCCCCAGTCCAGCTGCCCAGGAGGCCACTGTCAGCCCCAGCCCAGCTGCCCAGGAGGCCACCTCCAGCCGCAGCCCAGCTGCCCAGGAGGCCACTGCCAGCACCAGCCCAGCTGCCCAAGAGGCCACCGCCAGCCCCAGCCCAACTGCCCAGGAGGCCACCGCCAGCCCCAGCCCAGCTGCCCAGGAGGCCACCGCCAGCAAAAGCCCAGCTGGGCCATGAAGGACAGCCAGCAAAAGGCCCGTTGGGCCATGAAGGACCACCAGCAGCTGAGACCCTGCAATGTAGACCACCATCTGAAGCACCGCTGAAGAGGGCACCACCATCTGAAGCACCACTGAACAGGGCACCACCATCTGAAGCACCGCTAAACAGGGCACCGCCATCTCAAGCACCGCTGCACAGAGCACCGCCATCTCAAGCACCGCTAGCCCATGAGCGGCAGGAGCACTGACGCAACTGGGTCCGTCACAGGGTGAGTGATGCACTCTGGGCACCAGTCCCCCTCCAGAACCAGTGGAGAGATCCATCCACTACCTCTGTCCTTAACAGGATGAAGCACTCTGGGCACCAGTCCCCCTCCAGAACCAGTGGAGAGATCCATCCACTACCTCTGTCCTTAACAGGATGAAGCACTCTGGGCACCAGTCCCCCTCCAGAACCAGTGGAGACTGTCATCCACTTAAGAGACTGTGGCTTTGCACTCCCCAGGATTGAACAGTGGGCAACCCACCCACTGTAGAGACTTGAGAGACTGTGGCTTTGCACTCCCCAGGATTGAACAGTGGGCAATCCACCCACTGTAGAGACTTGAGAGACTGTGGCTTTGCACTCCCCAGGATTGAACAGTGGGCAACCCACCCACTGTAGGTACTTGAGAGACTGTGGCTTTGCACTCCCCAGGATTGAACAGTGGGAAACCCACCCACTGTAGAGACGTGAGAGACTGTGGCTTTGCACTCCCCAGGAATGAACAGTGGGCATGTGGCCCTCTCGTGGATTTGGCATTGTGCACTCAACCGGCTGAGGTGCCCCCCCTTTCTCTCCCCCTGAGGTGGCTGTTTTCTTGCTGTCTGATGCCCCTGCAGTGTTCTCTCCGTCATGGTCGGGGATCTTGTGTGGGCCTCACCCATACCGTGTGGTCCCAGTGTTCCACGGACTTTCTTTGTGCAGTACCTGGACTACTATGCCTGGTATTTATTTTGCACATTGTGTATATATATATTTCTGCCTACTTGTTTTTAATATATTCCGATGGTTACATTCATTTTCTTTGGTCTTTGCATTCTTCCAGGGGGGTTTGCGGGGTGTAACTGTGATGTATTGATATGCATTAGTGTGTGTGTTGTGGTGGGTGAGGGTAGGGGTGTTGCGTGTGTGTGTCCCTGTTTTTTGCCTCCCCTGTGTCATAGGTGCTGTACTCACTGTGGTCTTCGCCGCCGGCAATTGTGCTCCTGGTAGAGTAGCAGGAAGACTATCGCAGGGAGAATTTGGAGTTCCGGTTCCATGGTGTCCTCGTTCCTCGTGGAGTGTGTAGAGCTGAGCGTTTTCCCTTCGAAATTCCTGTTTCTGCAGTGTTTTTATCCACGGTGAATCTGCCCCGGAAAAGGTGGTGGATTGGTAGGGTGTAATACTGTGGGCGGTACATTGTCTCCCGCCTGTCTGTTGGCGGTGACCACTGCGCTGTTTGTTTGTACCGCCGTGGCGGTCTGAGTGTTAAAGTGGCTGTCTTTGTTGGCGGTTTCCGCCACGGTCGTAATTGCAATTCTTTTACCGCCGGCCTGTTGGCGGTCTTACCACTGCTTTAACACCGTCCTCCAGGATTGTAATGACCACCATGGTTGGCCTTGTGATTCCTGGGAGGGTATTTCCTGTGCTGTTTCAGCTGCTTGAGACAACTGTTGCTGGTTGTTCAGGGCTGTTGTGGGGGCCTCTAGTCCAGTGTGGGTGTATGATGGTTTGTTGACCAACTGCAGCAGTGCTCCAGCAATGGTGGCCATTGTGGCATTGTGTTCTTTCCACTGCTCCATGGCCTGTTCGTGGTATTCCAGCTGCATCCTCTGACTTTGCTCCAGGGTGGTTACAATCTGTGCCAACCTGTCTTGGGTATGTTAGTATGCCCCCAATACCTCTGCAATGATGTCCTGGGCTGCTGCATCTATCCGGTACCTTACCCCCTGACCCACTGGGGCACTTGACCTTGCCCTGGCCCCCTGTGCCTGTGTCCCCTGCACAGGTCTTGGCGTGCCACTAGTACTGGGGCCCTCGTCTTCCTGCATGTTGGGGGTGGGAGACTGTGGCCTCTGTTGCTGTGTTCCACCTGTTTGTGCCCTGTGCCCACTGCTGTGGGCATGCCTCCCCTGGCCTGCTGGTCTTGACTGGGTGTTAGGGGTGACAGTGTTTTCCTGGGTGGAGCTGCTGCATGGTGAGCATCCAGGGCTGTGTGAGGGGCCTGCCTGCTCATCAGTGTCCAGCGATCTTTCACCAGTGTCCTGTGATGTGCCTCTGTCTCCCTGGAATACTGTGGCACTCCTTGTCCCCTCCATTAGGGTTGCATGGGTGGTGGTGCCTGTTGGGGGACATAGAAATGTTTGTTACATATGCATGAGGGTTTGAGGTGGACTGTACTGTGCAATTTAGTGCTGGTGTGCCTTTCAGTGACCTTCAGGGGTGCCTTTGTGAGGTGGACATTGCATTTAGTGGCAGTGGTGGTGTTACATTGTGGTGGGGGTCATTATTCCATTGTGAGTACGTGCAGGGGTGGGTGGATGTGCACCGCAGGAGTGATGTGGGCCTGGTAGTGAGTTCTGGGTGATGCAGGGTGGTGGATGTGGTGGGTAATGGCTGGGAGGGGTGTGGGTCTAGGTGGGTGTGGATGTGGGTGGGGTGGTGCATGCATTACAGGTATGGTGTATATGGGGTAATTGTAGATGACTTACCCAAGTCCATTCCTCCAGTGAGTCGCTCTAGGTGCAGGATGGCGAGTGCCTTCTCCTCCCAGTTGGTGTAGTTGGGTGGTGTGGGTGGCGGTCCTCCCCCAGTCTTCTGCACTGCGATGTGGTGCCTGGATGCCATGGCCCGGACCTTCCCCCGCAGGTTGTTCCATCTCTTGCGGATGTCGTCTCTGGTGCGTGGATGGTGTCCCACTGCATTCACCCTATTGACAATGGTCTGCCACAGCTCCATTTTCCAGGCTATGGGTGTGTGCTGCACCCCAGACCCGAATATTTGTGGCTCCACTTTTAGGATCTCGTCCACCATGGTCCTTAGCCCCCTTTCAGTGAAGCGTGGATTTTTTTTGGGGGGGCCTGGTCAGGGTGGTGGATGGCTTTGGACTGGGCACGGTGTTTGGGTGCTCCTGTGTGGGTCGCTATGCATGTCCTGTCTGCTGGCGTTCTCTGTCTGGCTCTGGTGCTCTCCGTCTTCTGGTCCTGGTTTCCTTGCAAGGGATTGTGGGGTGTGTCTGGGGGTGTTTTCTGGTTTTCTGGATGTGTGTCAGGTGTGTGGGTGCTAAGCCTAGCCATTGTGCGCATTGGTTGCTGTTGGGCCCACTTGCCACCCCTTGGCAGTCACAGCCACCAATGGTCGTCCGGCCTCCACTGTCTGCTGAGGTGATTTGTGCATCATTATTTGGAGGGCGGATGTGGGTGTGCTTGGCGGTGGCGGGGTGGGGTGGGCCGGGATTCCCGCTGGCAGGGTCCTGGCAGGGAGTGGTGGTGTGGGAATGTTTGGCGGGGTTGTGTTTTTTGTTCATTATATGGCGGGTTACCATTCGCCGCTGCCGGCGGGATTCTGTTCACCGCCGCCATGGCGGTCGGCGGTCTTTCCTGCCATGTTCATAATTACCGCCTTAGAGTCACAGGGTCAGTCTTTACTCATGACCAACGGCACCCCAACACTGAGTTCTCTTGTAGCAATAGGTCCTTGTGGAAAGGCACTGATGTCAGTCAGGATGCAATAGGGAAATGCACACCTATCTGGGATGAAAACATTTCATGTTACACTTGGGTAGATAGCAATGTAAGTCCCTAAACCATTGTGAAACTAATTTTTGTTTCCTTATGTTTCAGGGGAAATGGCACTATTAAAATAAGACAGACTATTGGTTGTAATTTACAATTTTTACTTGCAGTACGGAGAACTTCTGCATGCTCAGTTACCACCAAAATGGGGAGGATTTGCTCCATTGTGGCCTTGCATGCTCCGGTTTGGTAATTCCTGGAATAAACATATCCATTTTACATAAGCACACCATGAGCTGTCCAACAATTACATAAGCACACCATGAGCTGTCCAACAACCTTGCTACACCACATCTGACGGAAAAGGCCTACAGGAAGAGCAACAATTGGCGGTGAGCCTCAAAAGCTCCTTCATTTTGTTCTGCTACCTCAGGGCACTCCAGCTCGTGGAGATGCCTGCCCCGCCAGACTAAGCCCCACTTTTGGCAGCTGGTCCAGTCGGAAAATAAGTAAATACCAGGAGAATTGTCCACCCCAGCTGGGACCACCCCTAGGATGCCAGAGGTGAGGTGAACCCCACCTGGCAGAATCCTCCATCTAGTTTTGGAGGAAGATAGACAATATGGTTAGATATGTTCCCCCTCCCGAAAGGTAGTGGGCACAGGAAGAGTGTGGCCACCCTCAAGGTCAGTAGCCATTGGCCACTGCCCTCTGACCGCTATAACACTCCTAAATCTAGTATTTATGGGCCCCTGAACCTTGCTCTTCAGATTCTTGGCGACCTAAAGAAGAAGGACTGAAGAGCTGCATCAGCAGTGAAGACTCCAGGTGACAACTTACTTGGCCCCAGGCCACCCCATCCACCAGTTTCTCCAACTCCTCCGCAGTGAAGGCAGGGGCCCTTTCCCCAGACACAGGAGCCATTTTTGCTTCCAGACACAGGTCACGGAAGCACTTGCAGTGTAGGTCCTCTCCTGTTGAAGGTCAGGTAGCAAGTGAGTGAACAGATAGAAAATGGCGTTCACGTCTGCGGCGGTGCATACCATCACCACCGACGTACATCGCCATTGGCTCCTGGAACCCATGGGACCCAATGATAACCAATGCGAAGTTGTGCGGCGGTCATCGACCGCCTACCGCAACGGTGCACAATGCCAGCAGAATTACCTCATAGCCACTTGTCCCTCCTCACAGGTCAAGCAGCCGCCATTTCAGGGGGGCACAGGGCATGGCACCTTACTGCATCACAGCAGACATTGGCACAGCAACAGCCTCTCGGATTCACATACTGGTTCGGTAAAGGAAAAAATGCATCATTATTGCAATTGATGTGTGAATATGACCCTCTGCTCACCGTTTTCTTCCATAGGCTCAACTGCTGAGGCTGAATATGAGATAGCAACATCCTCCGGTGTACAGACCCCTGGTGGACCTTGCAACAATGGAGGACAGACACATTATCCTAACCTACAGACTTGATTGTGACATAATCCAAGAACTGTGTGCCCAATTGGAGCCAGACCTGATGTCAGCTATCCGCCAGCCCACAGGTATCCCGCTCTAGTGTAGGGTCTGTCAGTGCTCCATTTCCTTGCAAGTGGTTCCTTCTAAACTACAGTGGCCATGGCATCAGGGATGTCTCAGCCAATGATCTCCAATGTGTTGACCAGAGTGTTGTCAGCCCTACTGAAACACATGCGCAGCTACATCGTATTCCCCCAGGTGGAGGATTTGGCCACAGTGAAAGCTGACTTTTATGCCCTGGGACATATCCCCAACATCATTGGTGCCATTGATGGTACACAGGTGGCATTTGCCTCCCCTCCCCCAGAAAAATGAACAAGTGTTCAGGAATCGAAAAAGCTATCACTCTATGAATGTGCAGATGATGTGTTTGGCGGACCAGTACATCTCCCATGTGAATGCCAAGTATCCTGGCTCTGTGCATGACACATTTATCTTGAGGAATAGCAGCATCCCATATGTGATGGACCAACTCCAGAGGCACCGGGTATGGCTAATAGGTGAGCCCAAGGTCCCCACCCAGTATAAGCTGGTGTCTGGGTATGGGGTTGTCCCTAAGGGTTAGTGTTTGTCTAACAGTTGTCCCTCGACAGTTGCAGGTGATTCTGGTTACCCCAACCTCTCATGGCTATTGACCCCAATGAGGAATGCCAGGACATGGGCAGAGGAACATTGCAATGAGGCACATAAGCGAACAAGGAGGATCATTGAAAGAACCTTTGGCCTCCTGAAGGCCAGGTTCCGGTGCCTCCATCTGACTGGTGGATCCCTGTACTACTCACCCAAGAAGGTGTGCCAAATCATCGTTGCATGTTGCATGTTGCACAACCTGGCCTTGAGACGCCACGTGCCTTTTCTGCAGGAGGATGAGCCTCTTGGTCTTGTGGCAGCGGTGGAACCTGTGGACAGTGAGGAAGAGGAGGCAGAGGATGAAGATGCTGACAACAGAAGTAATATAATACAGCAGTACTTCCAGTGACACACAAGTAAGACACTGTAACTTCACTTTATCTTTCAGTTTTCTGTTGGACATTGTACACGACAGCCTGATTTCCCTATGTCTATGGCCACATATTGTACCCTTTGGCATCTCTATTTTCAGATCTATGCAGCCCACTCTGGCTCCTGGTATGTTTACTGCTGCCCACTAAAGGTCATTTCTATGTAAATTTAATTGTACATATGACTTGCAATGTTTTGATAATGTTGTACTAATACCTATTTGAATCATTTGATAGGCTCCAGATTTGTATTTGTTCCAAGGGTGTTTATTGAAGTGCTAATAAGTAGACGGGGATGTGCAATGGGCTGGGGTGATGGTGTACGAATGCCCAGTTAGAGTCCAGTCTCTTGGTATCACAGGTGCATTGTCCAGTGGGGCATAGGAAGGGGAGCAATGGCAGTTCAAGGTGGACAGGGTGAGAGAGTGGGACAGAAGGGTGACAATCAGGAGAGTCTTATTTCCTGGCGGGGGTCTTGGCAATGTTCTCTGGCTTCTGCCTGGATCGCAGGGACCGTTTGCGGGGTGGTTCTCCTTCTGCAGGGGGTGGGGTGCTGGTGGCCTGTTGTTCCAGTGGCGGGGCCTCCTGTCCACTAGCGCTGGCGGAGGGCCGTTCTTATGTGTGGCTAGTGTCAGGGGCCAGTTGGTGTGCCACTGCCTCCCTCATGGTGTTGGCCATGTCATCCAGCATCCCTGCAATGGTGACCAGGATGGTGTAGATGTGTTTGAGGTCCACCCTGTTTCCCAGGTACTGTCCCTCCTGCAGCCGCTGTGTCTCCTGCAACTTGGCCAGTACCTGGCCCATAGTCTCCTGGGAATGGTGGTATGCTCCCAGGATGTTGGTGAGTGCCTCCTGGAGAGTGGGTTCCTTAGGCCTGTCCTCCCCCTGTCACACAGCAGTCCTCACAGCTTTCTTGTTGTTCTGTGCCTCTGTTTCTGAACTGTGTGCCCACTGCCACTGAACCCAGGTCTCTGATCGTCCTGTGTTTGTGGGGTTGTCTGGGGTCCCTGTAGTGGTGGACACACTGCTGATTGACATGTCCTGGGGACAGTGGCATGGGCCCACTGGGTGGGTGCTGTGGTGGTAGTTCCTGAGGGGAGAGTCTCTGTGGTGGGTTGGGGCTGTGGCAGGGTAACTGACTGTCCAGAGGTCCCTGATGGGCCAGGTTGGTAATCTTGATAAAGGTGTGAGAGCTGCTGTTGTCACTGCGGGCCTCTTCTGGTGGGGGGGACTGGATGTAGCTGGCAAGTCCTCTTCAGTGACGCTGATTAGGGGTCCTGTGGGATGCAAATGCAGTATTATTGTATCTGGGTGTGCCATCTTGCGCATGGGTGTGTTTCACTGTTTCCCTGTATGGTTGTGATTTCCCTGTCAGCTTTGCCTTCTTTGCGTGGTGATTTTGTGGGCTGGGTGATTCTCTCTACTGGGCATGCTGTGGAGATGGGTGTCCATGCAGGTCTGTGATGGGGGTCCATGCATTGTTGTGGAATGCAGGGCTTGGTATAGGGATGGGTGGGTTGTGATAGTGGGGTATGTATGAGGTGGTGGAGTGATGGGAGTGAGGGTGGGGGTATGTGATGGTATGCAGGTTGGGGGGTGATAGTAGTGAAGGTTTGACTTACCAGAGTCCGGTTCTGCTACTCCTGCGAGGCCCCCAGGATGCATTATTGCCAAGACTTGCCCCTCCCATGTTGTTAGTTGTGGGGAGGAGGTGGGAGTCTACTGCCAGTCCTCTGTACAGCTACCTGGTATCTTGAAATCACGGAACGCACCTTCCCCCATAAGTCATTCGACCTCTTCCTGACGCCATCCCTTGTTCTGGGGTGCTGTCCCACGGCATTGACCCTGTCCACGATTCTCCACCTTAGCTGCATCTTCCTAACAATGCACGTCTGCTGCACCTGTGATTTGAATAGCTGTGACTCTACCCAGGTGATTTCCTCCACCATGACCCTTAGCTCCTCCTCTGAAAACCTGGGGTGTCTTTGGGGTGCCATGGATGTGGTGTGAGTGATATGTGTGAAGGTGTGTGGGGTAATGTGTTGGGGAGTGTGGTGTGAGGTGCGTGGATGGTGTATGGGTGATGATGTTTGGTGCTTCTGATTGAGTGGGTGCTCCTGGCTCGTCTCTCTCTGCTTGCTATCTTTTTTCACTCTAAAGGGTTGTGGGTATTGTGGGTGTGTGTATTAAATTGGATTGGGTGTGTGGGTGTGGTGTGTGTATGTGTGTCAGGTGTGTGTATTTTGAATTGTCCAATGTGGTGTAGTTTTATAAGTGTGTGTGTATTTTCAGCGCGGTGGCGAGTACCGCCAATGGCTTACAGCGGTTGAAAGACCGCTACGGTGATTCGTGGGTTCTGATGCTGTGGGCGTATTCCTGTTGCCGTAACGGTGTGGATTTTGCTATTGCCAATTCATCACTGACCTTTGGTCTGGCGGACTTGTGTGGGTGTGTGTATAGTGGCG